>NC_140589.1:1708538018-1713730518 GCF_964204655.1 Triturus cristatus | reverse complement strand
GAGTCATATAAGTAATTAAAGACAGAGCTCAAACACCTATTCTTGACGATTACCCACCTTGCATTAGTGAGCGGAAAGATTTTCTTTAAACTCCTCCTGTATAAACAGTAAGTCTCCTATCTTGCACCCAGAAATTAGAGACTGGACTGCTTTCTTGAAAGCCAATTCAGCCTGGCTTCAAGGTAGCGGCGTGAGCAGTTCAAGAGAGGTGTGGTCAGAACCGGAAGCAGGATACTTGAAGTCCTACTACCTTTTTTCTGGGCTGTCCTTTACTAAGATGGCAGGTCCTGGTTTTCATGCATGTGAACCAACTGCGGGAAAACTCCACCGCCAGGAAGATGGGGACGATGAAAAGCGGGGTGTGGAACCATGGAAACAGCGTCTCCTCCCTGGGGGAGTGGGAGTCTTTTGCCGCAGGCTACTGGTGGTGCTGGAGGGGGCTAGTCTGGAGAGCGTTAAGGTAATGCACAGTTGCATCAAGACATTCCCCCACTTGAGCTTTATATGACTCTGGTTGTGGATCGAGTCTGGAAAGGACATAACCGCAAGTTTATAGCTGCCCAGGTTTCAGATTACTTACGTGTGGCATTTCCTTAGTTTCAGTGCACTTATGAGTGACATTCAACGAGTATGAATGACACTTTTTCACGACCAAAAACAATCAATGATGTCCATGGAAAAAGACAAATTGTAATGAGTAACCAGGCACTGAAGCGGTGTACAAATTGTGGTAGGTTTATTGACACCGAAGGCCCACGATTTGAGCAACGAGAAACTCGAACTCTGCAGCAGGTGCTTTCAAACCTATTATATCTTATTAATCAACAGTCTCCACCCAGGTGCAGCTGACCCACAAGTAACCAAGAGATCTGTCACAAAAGCAGCAAACCACTGAGCTATGCACATAAAATACAGTTCTGTAAATGCTGATAAACTTACTTTGTAGCAAGCATATTAACCCTATGTGCTCCGTTGTGGTGAGAGTCAAAACTGCCAGTAAAAATAACTCCGACCTTTTTCCAGTAGGAACATTTATCTGACTTCTCAGTAAATTTACTCTATATACAACCGATAAATAGCTAAATAATTAAATACTATCCAAAGCACAACAATAATAATCTTGACGGGTATAGATTTTTGGAGGAATCAAATTGCAGAAACATAGTTGCAGTGTTTGAGTTTAAAACAAGCCCGGCTTCCAAAGTGGTGCGCGCATCCAAAGCACAACTATAATAATCTTGACGGGTATAGATTTTTGGAGGAATCAAAGAGCAGAAAAATAGTTGCAGTGTTTGGGAGCTGACTCTCCCATAAAGAGAATTCTATTACGTTTAGAAGTAACATTAGAGGTATAAGTGCATCGCGATCACTTTTTACCGCCCGCGAAAGTGAAAGTGATCGCGATGCACCCGTGACGGAGGAAAGACAGATGGTGGCTGCGCGCGTGCACGCACGCGTAAACGCAAGCGCTAGGCCAGCAAAAGCCTTTGGGAGCACTTCCAAAAAATCCCTTACTAAATGGACAGTGCATGCACTGGTTCAGGCGAGACCTAAAAAGGTGAAGTTTGCGCTCTTCGCAACTGTGAATGGGCCCTTTTGCACTGAGACTCTGCCAACTGTGACGACCGCCAAAGCGAAGCTCCGATAAGACCTGCCCTTTGCGCTTCTGTGACCGCCAGTGACAATTGGCAATGCTAGATCTGCACTGAGTGCTACAGCAACCACAGCCCACGGTGACCACCAGAACGAAGCTCCCAGCAACAACCTGCCTCGACCCCTAACAGGCTCTTTGTGCTACTGTCATCCTCCTTCTCGTGGCCTCCTCCACCACGAATGGAACCTTTCTGCGCCAGAATTTGAAGGTAACCTTTCACTTGAACTAACCTTGTCCATGTATCCAATCCATGCTCCATCGTACTCACAGAAATCCGTCGCGATTAGTCTAAAATGAATAGCAAAGTATTAGAAGAATCCCTGAAAACTTCTGTACCAATGTTTAAAGGAGATTTAAATCAAGCAGCAACAACCTACACTGAGTGGCTGCATAATAAAGTCTCTAATCAGCTAATAAATGTGAAAATCTATAGAAATAACCCAAGTGCACTGCGGTTTTCTTTATACTGTGCGAAAAGAAAAAAAATGTCGAAGGCAAGAAAAATTGTGGGGACGCAATCATAAAGAAAGTGAAAAACTGAGACACAAAAATTTAATTCAGGAGTACAGAAAGTTTATTATCTAGGAAAAAAGCAAAAAGTACACTGAAAAAAATTCACAGAGTGTCAGTGGGGATATTATATTCTCCCAGTATGTGGATAGCCAAAGTAAATTTATCCTAAAAGAGACCAAGAGGGGTTTACAGTCAATGACTAATTCACTAGATGGCAGGTCAAAGCAAAGCAATCTGGATGAAAGTTGTAAAAGAAATCACAACTCACCCCGTAGAGTTGAAGGTTCAGCGAGCGGGTTCGCCGCTAGAAGAAATATATTTATTATACATGATATATAAGATTATAATATCCCTACTGACACTCTGTTATTTTACAGCGAAGAGGGAGTGATGGTATAATCATTCATATTCCACATTATCACAATCTTCCAAGTAGATCTTTTCTTTGTCACTATTTTATTCTCTTTATATTTCATTTAGTAAGGATTTTTTCTCTTTTTCGCTATACAATCTCTTCCATAGATGTAACATTGAAAATACCAATCTATGAATTAGTACACATTTCAGAAACTCAAACTAAGGAGGTATAATTTGTTTTATCACACAGTACTTTACCTGCATGAATGCTCTAACTGACACCACATACTAGCCCTGATCATGTGATATCCATTGTCATACTAAGGATTCTATAGTTATTTGCTTTCTATTTACCTACCGTACCGTGAAAGATAGTTTCATTACCTTTTTGTAAAATAATTACTTTACGTTACTTTACACTATCTAGCATGCTGCCTGCCTGTATTTGTTTTCCAAAAAAGTGTAAATTCAATATGGTGATCTGTGCAATCTTCACAAATGTTAATTATGCGTGCTGACTAGACAGGTTGCACATTTTAAGTCACTGGTGGTGGTTATCAGTGTCTTATTTTATTGTAAAACTATAAGTCTAAGACCAGACAATTCTTGCCTATTTTCTCTTTTTGACATTTGTAGCCCTGATGAAGTCGCAAATGCGATGAAACGCGTGTTGGCTACGGTTGCAGTGAAGGCTAATGTGAAGAATCATGGGAATTACAATAAACTACTGGTTAAACAAGTGAAGAAACCAGGATTGAAGACTACATTACTATATTTGTTTTATATATAATTCTTTATGTGTGCCAGATGAAAGTATATTGTTTTACAAGGAACCTTTGATAAGGGTTCTTATTTATGAATTTTGGATAAACATTCATCCATTATGTGCACCGTAGTTACAGAGTGTGTGCAATCATACTTTGGTGGTAATCCCAAGTGAGAGATGTGGTACCCTCTTTTTCACCTCCTTCCACATGGTCTTCATGTACCCAGGAATGATGTTGGTACCCCGTTCAGATTCCACCTCCTTGAGGAAACCCATGCGGGTGAAGATCCCCATCTGAGCTTCTGGGTACCGGGTGGCATGGTCCACCAGGACAGATATGGTGCCCATGGCTGTCTTGGGATCCAGAAGCTCCACAATATCAATGCCAACCCGCTCAAAAGGGGTGCTAATGACAGGAAAAGGTTGCAGGGGAGCCTTGCACTTCCCCCCTGACTTGCCACTTGCCTGGCAGGTGGCACAGGATTTACAGAACACATCTGAGTCCTTCCTCGTTAGAGGCCAATAGAATGAGTGCAAGCCTCCCAAAGGTCTTGTCTTGTCCCAAATGACCTACCAGTGGCACATCAAGAGCCTGACCCAGGAGAAAGGCCCTAAAGCACTCAGGTACCATGTTGCACCAGGCGCAGTCATCCTAGGTTCAATAAACAGGAGACCATCCTTCCAGTAAATTAGGTGCTTGCCAGAGGCATCACCAGCTGCCTGGGTCTCAGCCTGCTGCAGAAAACCCACAAGAGTAGGGCATTGTTACTGTGCCTGCAGTACTCCTCTCTGGTGGGACCCTCTTCCTGCTGCCAGTTGGACAGCTTAGACAGGCCTCCCAGTTCGACCACATACTCCCCTGTAAGTTCCGGGGCATCCCTCTCAGGGTCAGCCTCCTCCTGGACCGTGAGAATTTCAGAAGCGAGTTTCCCGTGCTCCTTGCCCTTCCTCGGCCATTCTTCCAGGCTCCAGGCCCTCTAGATCACCCTCATGGGCTGCCAGGTCGATACCAAGCATACAATCCACAGGCATCGATGGACTCTTAGCCACCCTCAAGGAACCTGAGCCCCCCCCCCCACTCAAAGGGAACCAGAGTAACTGGGTAGTGGCTTTCACGGTAGTGAGCAGCAACAACTTGGTTGAACACATTAGGGACTACCTGCTCTGAAGATGCCAGCTGACACCAGATGGTAGTCATGCTGGCTCCTGTGTCTCTCAGAGCCTCCACCCTTTGCCCAGTAATGGTGACCCATGGCCTATACTTTCTAGTATTACTAGGCATGTGTGGCGGCATCTTGCCGCCACCCAGGGACAGTAGGGTAACCTCAACTGTGTCCCCACCACTGGCTGGGACAAACTCCTCACCTAGTGCTATACTAGTCACCCCCAGTGACTGCCCACAGGTGGGGGCTGTGCCCATTTGAGACACTTGGAATCCCCCTTATAGTGTCCTTTCTGTTGACACTCACCACTTCTTTTTCTTCACAGCAGGGGGATGGGAATCCTGACCTGTGGAACTAGTTTTGGGCCCTTTTAAGAACTCCTTGCTTTTGTTTTTGTCCCCCCTCTTCTTCTGGTGAGAACCCTGCCCACCCTTGTAGTGATGCCCCCCAGATACCTCCTTATGGACTTTGTTGCTGAGCCAGCGGCCCGCCTCCTCAGCAAGCTCCCTGGGGGTCAGAGAGCTCACAATAAGTCAGGTGCTGGTGCAGATCTGGAAAAAAGAGACTAAACTTGTGCTGTATTGTAATCAAGTTATACAGCCCCTGATAATCTTTAACATCACTGCCCTTCACCCAACCATCCAGTGTCTTGCAAAAAGAATCAACACAATTTACCCAGGTCTGTACTTCTCTGGGGTCAAACCATATTCCCTTATTAGGGCTTCCTTCTTGGAGGGAATACTCATCCTGTCACTTCCCTCTAGGGCCAGCAGTGTGTCCCTCTCCTCATTTGGGATATACTTCCACAGACTAGCCCTCCAAACCCCCTCAGGGATCTTGGGCATCTGCAAATCTATCTCATAAGCCTCAAACTATCTGCCTTTGTCATGTCCCACTCCATTACCAGGCACCAGATCCTTGGCAATGTGTAATGTCTTGTCAGAGGGCACTGATGAAATACTGCCACCATCTTGGCTGGACTCAGAACTCCTGGCTTTTATGTCCCACACTGCTCCATGCCCTGGGGGAACCATCTCTACTTGCAGGCTGTTGGCCCCATGCCCCACAGCCAGTTCCAGGTTCTCCAGTGAATCCCGGTCCAGCTCCTCATCACCATCCAGTGCCTCATCCTCCTCCTGGTTCACTGATCCGGCTTTGTGAGCTTTTGCTCAGGCCCTTAGTGCCTTATGCAGGTCCAAATTCCCGGTGAAGCCTTTTTCAAAAGCTCAACTTCCTTGCAGAAATCCTTGAGTTGCACCACAGTGTATGTCTCCAAGTTGGCCAGCTCAAAATCTATTTTTGCAGGTGCAGATGTTGCTTCTCCAGACAGAGAGATGATTTTGGGGGAAAAATGCCAATCAGGGAGAATTAAAACAGTTCAAATTGGTCTGAGATATGGATAGTAGTGAACACCAATCATTATATGTACTACACAAATACAAATCCTATCCTCACCACTGATCACCAAAGCTAGAAATTGGGCTTCTGGTTGGCAGAGGTATGCACCCTGTTGAAGTAGGAACCACAATTCTAGTCAGAGTAAGTCAGTAACACACTCTAAGTTAACCTGTGCTCACCCTTTGGTAGCTTGTCACAGAGCGGTCAAGCTTAACTAAGAGGCAATGTGTAAAGTATTTGTGCACACAACACACAGTAACACAGTGAAAACACCACAAAGGACTTCACTCCAGTTTAGGAAAATAATCAATATTTGTATGAGCAAAGCAAGACCAAAACTACAAAACTCCAATATGCAGAGGTTGAGATATGATTTTTTTAAAGAATAAACAGTTTTGTAGTGCTTCGGAACAAATAGCGCCAGCTAGGGCTGTCTGGTTGCACTTGACTGGGGCAAATCCAAATGTTCAGGCTGACTGTGATGGAGCACAAATTGGATACAGGGACCAGCCTTCGCCCGTTGGAGAGTACCTTGGATGTGTCTACATCGAGGACGATGCATAAAACAAAGGAGGTGATGTGTCGATGTCAATCTCGCAGATGGGGTGATGCGTCGGTTTCGAGCTGCACAAAGTTGAGGATGCTGCGAGAATCAAGATGCAATGAACATCGGGCGATGCATTGTCATTGAACTGCTAGGCTGTAGGAGATGTGTGCAGCAAAAATCGATGTGTAGGCACTGAGCTGCATAAAGTTGGAGATGCGTCGGAAACGGGAGACAGCCTTCACAACGAAACTATTACAACGCATGCCTTTACATCGCATGTTGTTGCAACGCAAAAGGTGTGCAGCAGTGGGTAGAAGGTGTTGGATTTAACTCCAACACCTTCCCTACAGTTGCACACACTGGAGTTGGAATAGAAAATGTATCTATTCCAACTTCCAGCACCCCCACCCCCGACTGGAACGGCATGCGAAGTAATAGCATGTGTTGTGACGTCATCTATTCGTCTGAAACAGAGGGCGGTGCATCGAGCTGTCAGCGATGCGGTGTCCGCGGTTCATGCAGCAGCTGTGATGTGTTGGTTTAGAAGAAAATGTGCAGGTCATATTGGCGCAAAGTTGTCGATGTGTGGATTTTCTGGATTACAGCACTGAAATCTCACTTCCAATAGCCCAGCACTGGATTTACACGACTTAACAGAGCAGGACTCACAGCAGGCAGAGTGCTGCTGCTGGTAGCAGGGAGAAGTCTTTGATATGCCTGAGACTTTAGAAACAGGAGGCAAGCCACTAAGCCCTTGGAGATACTTTGGTTCTGGGATGTAGAGGCAGGTCCAGTGCTTCTTACTCCCAGGCAAGAGGTAGCAGGCAGCAGGCCAACACAGCAAAGCAGTTCAACAAAGTGGCAATCCCTCCTTGCAGCACAGCAGTCCTTCTTCTTGGTAGAATGTCCTCAGTTTCCGAAGTGTTCTGATTTGCTGGTGTCTGAGGTCCAGTACTTATACCCAGTTGGGCCTTTCAAGTGAGGAGATGCACAAGACCCTGCCTTTCCTGCCTAGCTCCAGACTCACTGCAGGGGGGGTATGCACCCCTTTGTGTGGGGACAGGACACATCCCTTTTTGGTATGTCAGCTCCTCCCTTCCATCCTGCTCAGGATGACCCATCAGCATACAGATGGCGACTCAGTCATATCTACCCTTTGTGTGTGGCTGTCTAGAGGGAATGCAGAAAGCCAGCTGTCACCCACCCCAGACGTATATTCCAGAGACAGGCAGAAGGCACCAAATGGTTACTGTAAGAAATTCCAACTCTTCATTTAAAATTCGACTTTACCATAAGTGTATTTTTAAATTATGATTTCAGAGGCACCAAATTTGGGAGTCCCATCTCTTTCCAATTGTAAATTACACTTATAAAATGTAATAAGGTAACCACAATGTTAACCTGTGGGAGAGATATTCCTTGCATTAGTAAAACAAAGATTTAAGAGGTTTTTACAACGAGGACATGCAAAACTTAAAAGTACATGTCCTACTTTTTAAATTCACAGCATCTTACTGTTGGGCTGTCCAGGGCCTAACTTATTTTTGACATTTGTATTAAAAAGGAAAGTTTGGTCTTGGCAAGAGGGTTAACTTGCAAGGTAGACATGGCAGGTTAAAACTGCACATACAGGCTCTGGAGGGGCTGGCATGAGACATGTTTAAAGGGCTATTTAAGTGGGTGGCACAATTAGTGCTGCAGACCCACTAGTAGCATTTAATTTACAGGCCCTGGTCACATGTAGTGCACTTTACTAGGGACTTTACTAAATTGAACATACCAATTGTGGATAAGCCAATGTTATCATGCTTTAAGTGGAGAACACTTACACTTTAGCATTGGTTAGCAGTGGTAAAGTACCCAGAGTCCTAAAGCTGGCAAAAACGAGGTCAGAATAAAAAAGTCAAGGGAAACCACTCCAAGGATGCCAGATCTAACAGGAACGTTGAGATGAATTGCCCTTGGAACCGGTAGGTTGATGGGAGGCATTAGTAGTTTGAGATTTAGGCTGAAATCTGAACCTGTGAAAAGGAAGATTGTCTTTTGTCCTTATATTTGCCAAAACCAGACTTTTTCTTGCCAAGGAATCTCTGCCTGAACCTGAACTTGAAGGGCTGGGTATGTTTCTGGTTTTGAACGATTTCCACAGGACTTCCTCTAATTCCTCCTCAAATATTTTGTTTCCTGAAAAGGCCAACGGAAAAGGCAATTCTTTTGAGCAGAATCCACTTTCCATCTCCTCAAATGCACACGACGTCTAGCAGCCATATCAGAGAGGAACTTCGCTTGAGGTTCCATACGTGCTAGCAACTGAGAAAAATCTTCCCCCTGTTGGATAGCAGGAGAAAGAGATTAAAAGTCCTTGGCCAACGATTGGGAAGTGTACACTGAAAAAACATCCGACCTCATAGTAAGACTCAGGCCAGCGTAAGCTCTTTTCAAAGCACCTTTAGCTTTTATGTCCACAGCATCAGAGACCACAATATCCTCATTCCAAATGGCATTTTGACCCACCAAGTTGCCCAACAGGGGGTCAATATAAAGACTCTGGGAAAGCTTCATATTTCCTTAAGTCAAATGAAACAACAGTCTGTCCATAAATCTAGGAACAGTTTTCCTATCAGGGGCTCTCCATTCCCATCATAATAAACTCTGAATTGCAGGTATAACTGGGAGTTTTGGTACTGCAGACCTTTGAAACTGACAGAACCAATCCCCACTGGATCAAGGCTGCTCAGATTCTGTCAGAAGTTGATGATTTGAAGACAAATAAGTAATGATGGGTTTAATTTCTTCCTTATGAATATATTTTCCTCTTGGAGCAGGAGAGTTATCAGGAAGCTCCAGATCCACTTCATCAAGGTCTGGTGAAGCCCAAGAAGAGACAGAAGAAGGGGAAGATGCTGATAAAAACAGAAGAATTGAAAGAAAGGGAAGAACAATTGAGGATTCTACTTTACCCCTATATCACTCATACGCCTCTGAGAGCGACTTCACGATTGCCTTTAATTTGCCGGCTGCCACTGAAGAAGAGAGAGTTCTGCTGCTAGAGTGCCTTCTGACACCATGCAGGATGTCTGCCTCAATGAGTTGGAGACAGATGCTTCTTCTTTTGCAAAAATGCACTCATATTGACAGCTCAGCATTCAAAAGCACAATGGTCCTACCAATATAAAGAACCAATATATAGGGAAAAGGGTCCTCACCATGGGAGGCCAAAGGAATGCCTAGGGAAGGCCACATAACATTCCCCAGTCTCTGATTCTCTTAAACATATACCAAGGCAAACCAAGTGGGTGACAACAGAAAAACAGAAACTGTAAAATATTACCCTATCACAACAGGCAATTAGAAGAGACACCTTACAGAGAGATAAGAGGATGTGGTTGCTGAGAAAATTCCCTCTTATCTCTTTACGGAGACCTGGCAGAACAGAATGCTACTCAGTTCAGTAAGTAATCCAAAAAAATAAATAGAAATGCATGGTTTACCTGCCAATTGGGCCAATGCACAAATATGGGAAGAAAGGAGAGCCAACTTTTCCCAGCACTAATTCCACAGGCCGCCGCACCGTAAAATGCCACACTCCATTAGCATAAAGACAGCCCCTGCTCCCCTAGGAAGGGGACTCCCTTCAGCAGCCCGTGCAGCCTTCGTTGCGCGTGCCATAGTAGGGCAATAAGACCCTGTCAGGACCACCATCTGCATGAGCCTTGCTGATCCTAAATCGAAGGCGTCTCTCGCCAAAGCAGGGAGAGAACTGGTCCATGTAGCATCTTCCCCAGCCTGGGACCATGCAAAGGAACATGCCAACATGGAGGTCGGAAGCTGACATCTTTATTCCTCAACATACGATCACACACTGTACACCCTGCATCATAACCTTCATAACCACTCCTTTACACCTCATGGCAAACTGCGTAATTCCTGTTAGATTCCAGCCAGAACCACAAGAGTCCTGGCGCGCATAATATCAAAGACACTGCAGTCCCCACGGCAGTGTGGCCTTTCTGCACGTGCCTGATCCAGAAGACACTGCCACCGCCTGAGATTACAGACTCCAACAATAGCCCGAAAGTTTGAGCTCTCCATCAGACTGGCCAAGGAGAGAAAATAAATAATTAAATGTTAAGCAATAATAGTAAAGAATATAAAAGGAAAGAAAGGAGCGCCATAGCAACTCCTTGTCACCAGGAGACTGAAAGGGTCTAAAAATGAACGAAACCGAAACTGCTTTAGGGAAGGGATGGTTTAATGGGAGGGGCTTAGGACTGATTCAGTTAAAAGGGAAAACGGCTTGGGAGATTGCATGTAGGGGATGCATGCTAAACCTCAAGATGTATGGAATAGGACGAGGAAGGTGTTGAGGAGGTAAAGAGGCTCATTTCGTAATATTTTTCAAGGATGCAAATGGGGCAAAAAGCAATACAAAGTATTGTGTCGATTTACTTACCACTAAAAGGGCCGATTACAGCGCAAATTTATGCAGCACAAGAGCTCAGAAACAGAGCCAGGCAGCCACTGCGGACTCTTTCTGAGCTCTGCTATTAGCAGCGGATTTCCTAATTCTGAGAAATTCCGAGATATATATGTGCGCAAACAGGCGCAAGGCCATGCCATCTGTTGAAGATGCGCCCATGGTACAGCCCAGTGTTGCATTTCGTTGTGAAAACTGCCTGCTGCTCAGCCTGTACTTTGCAAACTAGCTTTACGAGTAGAACAAAAAAAAAAAGAAATTCCCAAACAAAAATGTGGAACATTAACGTTGACAAAAAGAAACACTTTTACAAAAGTTTTTGATTGATGCCCTCCATTGTCTCACCTCTAGTGTGGCTTGATTAATAAACTTGCTTTTATGCACTTTTTTAGAATCTTAAATAACAAGACATTTTTTCCCAATATTGCTTTTCCTAATTGCACCAGAGACCAATTCCGAGCGTGAATATTTTATCTGGTGCTGCAGACTGTGTTGAGGTATGTCTTTAGAGCTACAGTGCATTTACTTTTGAAAGGCTGCTGTGCCATAAATACAGAATTAACATTCCGCTATCCTGCATACAAATTCCATATTCACAGTAAAGACTCCTATAAATCCAAGAGGAGCTCGCTACAGGAGAAAGAGAAATTTATATTATTATTCCCTGTTTGCCACTTGCTCAAAGACCAACTGTAATATAAAAAGACAAATGAAACGTTTACAGCGTCTGTTCCCAAATAAAATGACTAATCATTTATTCCTTAAGGTTTCTGATTCCGCTGCTGTTCCTCAGCAGGAGGAGGCTTCTTTTTATAAGATGTAAAAAGCACCTTCTCTCTTTGATCCCTTCTTCAGCTTTGTGTTAAGTCTCCTCATTGGAGCTTTGTTGTGTGTGGCAGTGATGGGTGCAAGCTCTAGAGATGTATTTAGAGGCGGGTGATAGTTCATTAGCATTCAAAGCATATCTGCAGAGGTTTGTTTGCAAGCTTATGACATTGAGGCAAAGGAATTGAGAGAATTAAATCTATCAGAGGTATGGAAGTATGTATGAATGATAGTTCGATTCAAGAACAAGTAAAAATAGTGTGGGGCGGGGGCTTATCCGGCCAAGCTTGTGATCAATGAGAGAGGTCTTCAACTCTTTTCTGGACAGCAGGGTGAGTGTAGCAAGCCTGATGTGCGAGGGATGGAATGGCAGATTTTAGCTGCCGCCATCAAGAAAGATTTTCTCCTGTTTTTTTTTCTCCCATGGCAGACCTATTGTTATCAATACTTAGCGTAGGTTTTTGGTCTTAACTTTGTTCATGATTCCATAACTTTACTCACTCCATGCTGTAAACTCATTGCTTACCCTGCACATACACCATTGACCCTACACATTCACACAATGATCACCTTCTGTTCACACACTGCTCACCCTGCACTGAGACACTACTCACCCAGCACTCAGACAATGCTCATTCTGCTCTCATATCACACAACCAGCACTCACGCACCACTCATCCTGCACTCACCCTACGCTGAGACCACTCAACCTGCACTCACACACTGCTCACACACCTCCCACCATACACTCATACCACTTTGCCTGAACTCACATACCTCTCACCTTGCACACATACTGCACAAACCACACACAATGCACTCATCTGACATTCACCCTGCACTCACCCACTGCTTACACACTTCTTACCTTGCATTCACATACCAGTCAACCTGCACACACAATCTGCTCACCCTGCACACATATAATGGTCCCCCAGCTTACTCCTGCATCACTCACTCTGAATACTCACTGCACACTCTGCAAACTCACCCTGCACACTCACCCTGCACTGATAACCCTTCCGATGCACTCAGATATTGTGCACCGTACACACTCAATCTCATCCTGCACTCATGCACCGCTCCCCGTCCACACTAATGTACGTCTTACCCTACAGTTAAGCACCACTCACCCTCTATAAACAAATAACTTACCCTGTACATTCATATATCCTTCATCCAGTACGCAAGCACTGCTCACCCCCTATTCATACACAGCTCAAACTGAAGAAACACCCCACTCTCACTGAAGGCATATTCATGCATCAGCCAATCAGAAGCATCCTGCAGGTGGCATGCGGAAGAAGAGAGTTGGTCCTTTCATGGAAGGCCTTGGAGTCTATCCAGAAGTGCATCAGGAACCACGGCTACAGACCGTGCCCTGGAATCAGTACAAGCTCAGATTTGCCACACAGCACCCCATCCCCGTGGCATCCTGAGACCATCGGACCTTACAGGAAGGTCAGTTGAGTGATATGTTCCAGGTCAAGCATTGCTTCAGCACATGCCTTGGAGCACTTCAGTCCCATTCTTTTCTGGTGCCACAGCATGCTCAGTAAGCCAGTCACCTTCAGGTCTAATAAACCCCAGAACGTTGGCCTGTGGTGCATGCTGCATTTGTAAGGACCCTGGACCTTATATGAACCACGAGATTGTCATTCACTCTCACCAGCCGAGGTCAGCCTTGCTCCAAACTGCCTCTCGCCCCTTCACATCCAGGAGGTGTGAGGCAACAAGGAGAGTCTCTGGCAGCCCAGCTCAGTATAGTGCCCGGTTCATGCCCGACTCACCTTCAGTAATCCCCCAGTGAAGTCCAGTCAGAGCACGGCATGGACAGTGCTTTCACACCACAGAGGGAACTATACAGCCAATCAGCATTTTGAAATTCTATGACGTGTGCCTCGATTGGCTGTGCTGTGGTTCTGCCACTGTGCCAATCCAAGGGCACTTCACTCATAAAGTGTCCAACCCACTCCCGAACGAATCTCAGAATATGCCCAACATTAGGATTGGTTGTCAGGCAATTAAGAAGTACCTGAGTGACACAGGAATGTTAGCAGTGATCAGATAGAAGGTATTAGGCAGAATTTACGGACGCATTTGTACGTAGCAGACGTGGCCTACTTAAATTGCACGCACAGCTAGACATACTCTCTCTACAGCACTTCAGCTAGGGTGGGGAAATCAACAGTAGCACAGTATTATTGCTGCTCGAGGGAGAGGGTTCCCCCTCGCACACTGCCCCATTATTACATTAGAACGTTGTGGTTATGTTAGATTCGGAGAACCCTCCACCAGCCACATGGAGTGCAGGACAAGTACTCTTTCAGAGGAAGCATACAATCTCTGTCCAGTGAAATCGTGTGCTTAAGCTAACGAACCTCTGGGTGGAACAAAAGCCCCTCCCCCAGTCGTACTTCGGAAAGCCCTTTTCTGTGATCACCTGCGGAAGCCAGACCTAAAGAAGAAATATTATGTAAACTGTTAAAATTACAAGAACGCAATTCACTTCACACTGCCCTCGGTTGACCAATGGGGTAATGTTTTTCCAGCGTTTAATATCTAAATATGCCTGTATGTTACATCATAATTCTCAAAATATCATTCATAAGGGGAGCTTCAGAGCCCTGCATAATACTGCAAGACACGATATATCTTCCTTATCCAGCTGGCTGATCACAAGGTCTGTGGCACCTCTTTAAAGGCCAACATAACTGAACCCTGCATCCGTTTTTAATCAATAAGATTGCAGCAAGCAAATTGTTTTGATACATGAAGCGGCTCCTGCCCCAATCCACAGGTCACTTGTATTACGGAACCTTTGCTGTGATAAGCTTTTTAATTAATAGTCTCTGATTGGTTCACCAGAGGTCAATAATACTTACATTTGAACTTGGAACCTCAGATGCCAAAAGGCGTTTTAATCAGCGGGATAGTGGTATGCAAATGAGCCCAAATGTGCTGTACTGAAGCATCCTAAACTATTTCCTATTATGCTGTTGTCCATTAGCTCTTTCTGTGACCCCCCCTTTGCAGTCTAATTCCCCCTTCCAGGTGTCATTGCTTCCTGTCATCCCTTTGCATATGTTACTGCCTTAATTCTCAAACGTCTGCTTGTTTACCATATGTAAAAGTTGAAGACACTTTACTGATATAAAGTGTGTTATTGATTTCACAACTTGGCATGCTTTTTAAAATACATTAGCATTCCTCTATGTATCAAACAAGATAATGAGTTTATTGCAGTGATGCCAAGTATGCTTTCGTTACCATAATAATGTATTAATTTAGGCTATTATAATTTAGCTCCTATGTAACCACAATTTGCAGATGTATGTCCGTCTGAATGTGTGAGTATTTGTGCTGCACAAACCTAACTGTACAGTAAGTAAGCTCTGTATAAGAGAAGGGAGTGGTCCAAGTGTGGGGTGGGCAAACCCAGAAAAGGAGGCGTAGCTTATGGAATAAGAAGGAAATGACGTATGTTACATGTCAGGGGACTCTTTAGATGTCATCCAGTTTTGAAAACCAATTGTTGAGTTTACTTGATGACGGCAAGTTCCTTGAAGAGATGCGTCTTCAGTCTTTGTTAACTAACACTAACTCTGGGTGCAAAAATTTGAAATGGGACATCAATAGGAAGGCTTGTGAATACCTAAAAGTTCCTAGTTTTGGGGTGTTCATTGCCATCCTAATGACAGTGCCCGCCAATCCTCAAGGAATAGGACTCTCCCCACGCCTCTTCTTAAAGTAATTACTGTGGAAATTCCCCCATTTAAGAGCCATTTCTACAATTCCAAGTGGAATTTGAAGGCACAGAGGGCCTTATGTTTGTACATGTTTGTTACCGATTCGTTATTTGTGAGAATTAGAAATTGCAAATATTGAATCGGTAAATCATATGTTCAAACAGTTAGTTTTCTCTATTAGCGATTTCTTCACATTCGCAATCACAAATAACAAATCTATAATACAGTGGCGGCTGGCAGGGAACGGGGGAGGGGGTATTAAAAAACAATTAATGAATTTTAAAAATCACTTATCTTGAAAATAGCCGCAGTCTCTCTGTTGCATTGCCACCATCTGCGGTCTGTGCAGGTAACAGCGGTGGGGCTGCGTGGGTGGGGGGGGGGAGGATTCCGAGGGACGATGCAGAGGGAAAATTATTTATTTGATTTTCCCTCAACATCGTCCCTCGAAATCCCCCGCACACGGCCCCACCGCTGTTACCTGCACGGACCGCAGCTGGTTGCCACTCTTCTCGCCGAGGTCCACACCAGGAAGGAACTAGGTTTCCATAGCCAATCACAAAGCTGCAATGCAGCAATGTGATTGGTCTGAGCACCATGGTTCTGAGCTCAGATGGGGACAGGGCGACTTTGCATGTTCCTCACCAGGCTGTGCATTACAGCCTGGTGGGGAAGATGCAAAGTGTGCAATTGTGTTTAGATGCCCGAGATAGATGGCCAAGCAGTCATGCAACCTTCGAGTGTTCAAACCACTCCTTCCCCGTGGCCACACCTGCCCTAACCCAGCCCCGTAGTACAGAAAAATAGAATGATAATAACAAGGTTATTATCATTTTTTCCCAAAAAAAATTCTCCTCTGCAAGCAGTGGGACAACACCCTTCTGCCTTAGCGGAGAAGCCGCCGCTGCTATATTAGAAAATCTGAAGGGGTCGCAAATAGAGCATCGCAAATTCCAAATGTTACACAGACTGCATTTAATGACCTCATAACCAGGAAGTGAGTTACCTGTCTCACTATGCTGGGTTAGCACTTTGAAAACACACTTCTCTGTGGACTAGGAGAGTATTGCAGTGCTGGTCCAACGTCTAAGCAGGATAAGGGCAAGGATGATGACAGGTGCAAACGAAAGCAAAGGTTTTCTGATGCTGAATGGGGATTTTAGTTGAAGAATGTGTCTATAATAATGGCAAACTTTTAGGGAATGCAATCACGTGGGGAGCGTTGAGTAAACGCTCCACTCCCAGACTCACTGCGTGAAGTGGATCGCAGATCCAATCAATAATAATCCGTTTGACCATATTCAAAATTAATCCTGTTTAATCCGTGAGTAAATCACTTTCTTCGTCTCATAATTAATCTCCACATATATAACATTATGTATTTTGGAA
Organism: Triturus cristatus; assembly: GCF_964204655.1. Classification (NCBI taxonomy): domain Eukaryota; kingdom Metazoa; phylum Chordata; class Amphibia; order Caudata; family Salamandridae; genus Triturus; species Triturus cristatus. The sequence continues at coordinate 1,713,713,680 of NC_140589.1, read as the reverse complement.
ACTTCACGTATTCACATGTGCCCATCCGGACCTCTTGAAGAATACGATCCAAACACAAGAAGTAGTTCAGAGCAACATTTCTTTATTAGGAACCCAATGCATTTCGGGCTTATTCCCAGCCCTTCGTCAGGGGTAACTGTGAATCAACAATTTTAGAAAACACTTGATTACAAAATTATGTCTTTACCCACTCTAATAATATCAATCTAAGTTTTCATCTTGCGTAGTATGACATGTAGTGCTAAAACATTCAAAGAAAAAGATGACTTAATTTTTATTTGAATGAAACAAAATGCAAATACCCGGTGCTTAATCCCCATAGCTGAAAAAATATAATTTTCCCACCCCCAGATAGACATAACAGTCAAGAAATACAATGTAATGAGCCATATGTCATCCCATGGTTCCTCTGATGTCAGACTTTCAAGCGTTCCCTCTAGCAACATACCCTCTAGCACCCTACCCTCTAGCACCCTCCTATTCACAGTGGCCGAATCACAAAAAACTCTTGCGTTCTTGCATTATTTAAATAAAACCCGTACCGCTGTGATCTACACACCAAACTGCATGCATTCCTGCTCATTCCATGATTTCCTAACAGCTCGGTCTGTATCACAGGCGATTCTCCGTCTCCCATCGGCCTAGCCTTCCATTACATCTCACTTTTAAACCACTCTTACTCCGCCCGCTCATTTGTGAACTTATTAGTCATCTAACCCCCGGACAATAATCAAACAACTACAATGCCCATAGTTCACTTTTTTTAGTTGTGCCTAAAATAATCCAATGCTAAAATCAGACAATACTGTGCGAGCGCAAGTGATAACAATTGCTGCATGTTTAGCTGAAATCTGTGTGTTAACTCTCTCATCAACCACTATCCTCGAATACAGCTTAAACTTTTAGGGAAAACATTTCTGACTGTGTGACCAAAAAGAAACAATAAATGTTGTTGCCGTCACCAAGTACACCATTAATGAAATTCATAAACGATGGCATAATTTACGGACTTGCACAAAAGTGAAGCCTGGGCAAACAATATCTGATGCTCGCGGTACCGAAAGTGGTTCTTCATCTGTCCCTCTGAAAGTTCGATGGAGGAAATGATAGGAAGGACTGTTGTACCGGGAGAAGTTTAAGGAATTACAGACATAAACACATTGTATGAAATTGGGTTATTGGTTGAGGTGGCTGGAAGCCCCATTCAGGTAGCAACCACAATCCTTGTCAAGGTGAACCACAAAAGTCACTAAATAAGCTTGTGCTTAGCCCTCTGGTAGCTTGGCACAAAGCAGTCAGACTTCACTTACAATATATAAAGTGTTTATGCAAAACACAAACAATAAATAAGTGAAAACACAACACAAGAAAAATTCCAAACCAATTTAGAAAAATTTAGTACATTTTAATAAATAAAATGATATGAGATTCAGTCAGTAGTACCAGAGATATTCAATTTCAAAGAATTAGGTAGATATAGCACGTAAAACCACAAAGTGCCACTCGCGGTTGCCTGGTCGTACTAGATCAGGGAACAACACAAGTTCAGAAGTGTACCGGGACAAGTAAGACTATTCATAATACTTAGAAAGAATCCGTATATTGAATCCAGTATTTATTTGAAAGGTGACTCTTTAACTTTATGATCTATGTAGAAGAATTTTGGTTATGGGACCCAAGTTTTACTGATTTTACCCCACACATTAGCTACTGGGGTCAATATCTTGGTGATATTCTCTGCATTTAGCAGGGAGAACAAGACCACCTACAGAGATTCTTATTGCAACTGGATAACAACCCCTGGAAGATCAAAACGACCCACCATTTCTCTGAATCTGAAATAAACTTTCTTGACCTCACATTCTATTTAAGACATGACCAATTGCATAGTAAAATCTACAGAAAAGATACATCGGTCAATGCCATTCTACAGGATAACAGCTGCCACCCCAAACACAATATTGTAAATATACCTAAAGTGGAATTCCTAAGAATTAAACAAAACTGCAGTGAAGATATGATTTTTGAGCAGAAAAGGAAAGGAAGCAATTACACATTTGAAAAAAAAACAGGATACAAATCTCACCACTTACTGTCAACTATGAGTACGATCTCTAATATGGAAAGGTCCACTACACTATGTAAAAATAAACATCATCGACAAAGAAGGAGGATCACATTTTTTTCATCACTGACTATCATAATGGACATCATAATATTAGGACAGTGTTAAAACGCCACTGGCACTTACTAAGGTATACACCAGGAATAATTGATCATCTTCGTGAATATCCGGAAGTAAGTTTTCGTCGCACATCAAACCTTAAAACATTGCTTTGCAAATCTGACATTTTTGACAAAAGGAAAATTACCAACACCTTCTTAGACAGACCGGCAGGCTTCCATATGTGTCATAATTGCAATATATGTAAATTGGGCCAAAACAACACTCTATATATTCCTATGACATCAGGACCACCGATCAAAATAAAAGAATGGATTGACTACAACAGCAAGTTTGTAGTTTATGTGATCTTTTGCCCCTGTAACCGTCCCTATATCGGGAGCACAATCTGACCATTGAGAACCAGAATTCAAGGACATTACAGGAATATAAATAAATGCACAACAGGCCACCCATTGACGGACCATTTTCTTGAGACACATCCTCACAGAAAAACTTTCAATTTCTATGGTATTCAAATAACACACAAAAACAGACTAGGTGGCAATCGAGACTCAGACTACTAAGAAGGGAGAGTTAACTTATTCTGCAATGTAACACCATCAAACATGGACTCAATAAAGGTGCAAACATCCAATACTGGCTTGATGGTGAATGAGATCTACCTGGACAAGGACAAGGTTTCATCTGTTCCCTTCCAATATGCACATCATAGAGATAGCCTAACTTTATTGTAGATCACTATAATTGTGAACGGCAAATCATGTGTTTTGATTGGATAACTATCCTGTGACACTGTTTCCTAAATTTCTAACTCAGTGATTGGAACAATGTTATAATAAGGCCATGTAGGGTTTCTTTCAGATCAGTCATATGCCTGCTCCTTCCTTTTTGATATCGCCTACTTGCACAGGAGAATTGTTGTTCTTATATCTCGTCCATAGATATTCGTACTTATTCGAACATATAAGCTTATATGTAAGTTTATCGAGATCTCTCCCGAAATATTTACGATCAACTTTTACCCGTCTCTTGCTTGAGGCGTCTTGTACTATTTAAACTACTAAGGACCTCATTACGATGTGTCGGAATGGTTTCCGACCGAATCGGATTCGTGGAGTCAGATCGACTTATTATGATTCCGAACACCGTTCGGTTGGACTACCATTAACTTCAAAGGGAGCCTCCGTTCCGACTGACTACACAGGCTCCCAATGAAGAAAGCGGTGGGTCGGGAAATTGTGCACCCTGTGGCGGGCACCCCAAGGTGCCTGCCACACTGTGCATGGTATTGAAGAGGGGTCCCATGGGTACCCCCCATGGACCCCATTCGGAAGGCTAAGGGTGAAGTGGGGGGCCCGCTACGGGTCCTCAAAAGTCAGATTCTGCCAGCCGATCGGTGTCAGAACAACCGATTCAGAAAGGCTGTCCGAATCCGACAATGTAATATGTCAGTGGAAACGCAGTCTGTGGACCTGTACGAGTTAGCTCCGATTGACTCTGTTACTCTGAATACCGTTCGGAACCGAGTTGGAACCGAGTTGGAAAGTTCGAACGGTTTCCAACTATCGTAATCGGTCGGAAGGTTTTCCGATTCAGTCGGAAAGATGGGTTCCGAATCGTATTCAGACGAAACGAATGCCATTTGGAGCCTCTCCGACTGACATCGTAATCTGCCCCTAAGATAAAATGGTATACATTTAGGGTGACTAAGTTAATCTTTTCTCTTACCTCAGCTGACCTATGTGTAAAAACCTTTCTTGTACATTCCATTTTTGTGTATATTTAGTTTTTTCTATAGGACCCACTTTTAATAGTACGCTAGAGGCCCAGTTAAACACTTTTCCTTTCTAAATATGGTTGACAATACCACTCATAGATGGTGCTAATTTTTTCTTTATGTGAACCTACACGACTCGCCTACCGTCAGATTAATCTCGGAGATATTATACCTACCCGACTCTCAGATATCGCATAGGCATACTCACTCACCCGTTTCTGACAACGGTGGAAATTTTACGCTAACTCTTCCCCCTAGAACCTTCCATTGACTCTAGAGTATGGTGGTTCGACTAGCTTGATTTGGATAATTTACAGATACCCAGCCCCCGCATCTCCTCTACCATCACACAAGTAGCACTTAGAATGTTACCAGCCTTTAACAAATGATTCTAAGGTTCCTTTCTTAAATTATCTCCAGAACCTGGAATCCTAAAGTATAAATTCGGAAAAAAATACGACGGTAAGCTTTTTTATCATCCCGCTTGGGTGACGGGTCACATTAATTAGTAGAAGAACATTCACCTTGCTTGACTTTGATCTCGGATGGCTCAAAGACGGGTCCTGCTCACCTTCCATGTTCTTTACCCGTTTTTAGACCATAATACTACACACTTGATCCGACATCTGTGGAACCTCTATAGATACCCATAGGCACTCAGTGAAATATCGACCAAATCTTAACCGCATGGTAATACCAATTTAGGTTGGCTAAGTCAAAACTCGGTGATTATAATTATAACCTAAGGGCACCGTTTTCCATATCACCCTCTACACCTGATGTGTTCTTGCAAAATCTAAAGACAGGGACTTGTGCAGTTGACAATAACTAATGTTCAGCCATTCTGTATGTGCTCTTTGTCTCCCTATATGACACTGTGATCACTGATCTCATCTGAATCGTAACATGAATATATGTATATGGTTACTCCTACCTGACTCTATTCTATTCACGACTATCCTGGTGTGTATATCTATTTACCAATTGGAAAGACTGGAAATTTTGGGTAAAATGCCTTAATGACTTTGTTGTGATATGGCTCAAGGACAATTTATACAATTTATCATACTTTTCCCTTCTTTTGGTACACTGGAATAACTTGTACAACTTGAATAATGTAGCTTACGGATATTACATTCTCTTTCTTTCTCTTTTCCCTGTTGCATTCATATTTGATGCTTTGTTCATTGCCATTGTAATTTTCTTATTGCTTTTTTTACTGCTTTACTGACTTGTAACATATGTAATTTCAGTTGCGCATAATTCTCTACTTTTTGGTTTTTCGTTTTCCCTCTTTTTCTCTTTTTTCTTTTTCCTTTTCTATTCAATTTAACAAATGGTTTGTACAAACTGATCTTGGTGTTTTTGTACCACATGCACATTATGTTTTGTATATATATTTCTTTGGGATTAGGTATTATTAACCTTGAGGACCTGAGGAAGCCCCAGGCTTATGGGCCGACAGGGGACGAAACACGTGTTGGCTGTGCCTCAAAAAAATTGTTTCTATTTTATTCTTTTCTGCATGACTCTGAAAGTTAAAGAGCCACTTTTCAAATAAATACTGGATTCAATATAAGGATTCTTCCTAATTATTATACATTTTCTTACTTGTCCCGGTACACTTCTCAGCTATTAAATGAATGGGGAAGAGGTTTCCCAATACCAAGGACAAGTGGCCTCATAACTATCCTCATTAGTATGCAGGAGGGCACAATCAATGGATTCATGACCCCTTCAAGTTTTGCAATATCACAAGTTCAGGCTTACCGCAATGGAGAACAGGCTTTATACAGGGACCAATTTAGCCCATTGAAAAAGTAACTTCTCAAAGATCGATGCAAAGAGTTGGGTTGGAGGAGGACACAAGGAGCTGCAAGAGCATTGTGGATGGTCGTTGCAGTAGCATGACTGCGCGGCCTGGTGGCATGAGCTGTCATTACTGTAGAGCAAAGAGCAAGTTGGGCGTCGTAGACCGTCATTGCTGGACCTTTGCATTGCTTGTCACTGTGGGTTATTGTTGCTGTAGAGCGAAGTGCAGATCTCACATTGTCGGTTGTCAATAACGGTCGTTGTAGCACAAAGAGTCAAGTTCACCAGAGCTTCGCATTGTCTGTTCTCGCAGGCAGCAGAGTCTTGGCTCGAACAGGCCAGGGTTATGCAGGTCCAGTTGCAGGTCCAAGCAGATCCAGTGCAGCAGGCCAGCTGGGAAGTTGGTGGGCTGGCCTTTTGAGCTTGTTGTGTCTGTCTAGCTCAGACAGGAGGTCAGCCATCTGACACTTAGAGTCACTCAGGTTAGCCAGCTCATGATGTGGGGGGATTCCCTAATCTACTCTCAGATCACGTTCTGGATAGTTCTCCCCCTTTCTCTTTCAAGACTCCAAGTCTGGGATGACAAAAGACAGATGTCAGATTCCTTTGTGTGTGTGCGAGGGGAAGAGTCCTTTGAAGTGAAAGTGGCGCTGGGTGCAGCTCCTCCCAGTCATCCTGCCAGAATGGCCGATATTGTCCACACACAAGTCCACATTGTGTCACTGTCTGGAAAGAATACACAAACCACAACAGCAGAGCCATTCGTAGTAATGTGAACTAGGACACTGACAGAATCAATTTGAGTGTAAACAATACATTTCCACCTGCTTCCAATATAAAGTTATCACTTACTAAATGTATAAGGTAACCCTGTGTTGGTCGATGGGAGATCTAGGCCTAGCAACAGTGAAAAACAACTTAAGGAGTTTTTCAGTGTCAGGACATGTAAAACATAAACCACATGTCCTACATTTTAAGTACAATGCACACGTTCCTATGAGCCATTTAGTGCCCACCTTAAGGATGACTTATATGTATTAAAAAGGAAGGTTTAGGCCTGGCAAAAGGTTTATTTTGTCAGGTCAAAATGGTATTTTACCACTGCACTGCAGGCTGAAATGGCAGGCCTGAAACATGTTTTAGAAGGCTACTTTAATGAGTGGCACAATGAGTGCTGCAGGCCAAATAGTATCATTTAATTTACTGGCCCTGGGTACATGTAGTACCATATACTAGAGACATTCAGGTGTATTGAATGTGCTAATTAGGTATAGGCCAATCTTTCATGTTTTAAGTTGAGAGTACAAGCACTTTAGCACTGGTTAGCAGTGATTAAGTGCTTACAGTCCTAAAGCCCAAAATTATATTCAGCAAACAGGAGGAGCAAAGTCAAAATGTTTGAGGAAATACTACACCAACGATGTCAGGTCTAACAAATCTTCCTCCATTGAACACAGGTTAGAAAGTCACCATTTTATAAAAATAACAAATAATCAATTGTGTGGTAGTTAACATTCAATAATGTCTATTCACTTTGTGAGACATATATTTGCAATATTATCTAAAATTTATTTTCGTTTAATCTTGCCAGTAAGTATTCTAATAAAATGAGAAATACAAATCCCATAATGTAATGTTAAGTCAATAATTTTTAACAAACATACATTTTTTCATTTTCTATATCTAATACTTAACAAAATTACTAACAATATCTTACTCTCAAAATATATCAGTCTGTGTATTCTTGGCTGCACACAAATGCATTATGGGTCATGAAGTTTTACGATAGAGAAGTCAAACCATAACCGAAAATGTTATTAAAAAGTATTGAAAAGAGACTATTAAAAATGAAGATGGCAAGGTGTTAAATATTGATGATGAAAAAGTGGGTGAAATATCTGCTGGCCAACATCCCCGCAGCAATGTACAACCAGAAGAATCATTTGAGCTGTGGGATGAATCACATTGACACTTAAGATCTCCAATATGTCCAGCTAATTAGTAATATCATTATGCAAAGTAGATTGTTGTGAAATCATAGAGCTAATGTAAAGCGGAGGGCAGTGATGTCTCTTAATGTAGAAGCTGAATTACAATCTGCTTGAGAATTTCAAAATATTGAGAAAGCTATGCTGCAAGTACAAAAATAGCAACTAAGGTAAATGAGCTCTTTTGGAAACAAATTAAGTGCCATTGAGGAAACCATGACTACATGCACATTTCTGAATCACATGAGCCTATTTGTGCAGAAATCAGTGCATTAACAGAGGCCGTATCTACACTATGTGGATTAATGAATGCTGAGAGATGTAGTGGTCAAAGACAGAATCAACATTTAACTAATAGACTTCAACGCTTTGGTAGATAGCAGATCGCCTTGCTACAGGTATCAGATTTCTATCTCGAAATACCCTGAATTTACAAGTAGAACTAGAACATTTAAGTGGAGGTGTTGGAAAGTGGTTTATTAGTAGGTGCAGGTAGGGACTTACTACTATGAATAAGGCCACAATCACAATATGAGGTCCAGTTAAGGTCTAAATAAATTATTCCCTTGCTCATCCCTTGGTAGCTGGCAATGAGCAGGCAGGCTTAACTTAGGAGACATGTGTAAAACATTTAAAAACACCAATACATTAAATAAGTAAGGCACAATGCAAATAAGAATACAACACCAGTTAAAAAAAATAGGAACTATTTTTATGAACAAATATACACCAAAACTACAAATTCCAGTCTAGTGAACCAGAGATATGAACTTTTAATGATTGAAAGTAAAACTAGCGTTTAGAAGAAAATAGTGCTTAAAGGGTCAAAAAAGCAATCACACACTCTAACAAACCTCGCACTTCACTGTTCCCATGAAAGACCCAGAGATGGTTTGCGAGTGGCGTGCCAAAACCCTCTCTTTCTTGTAGCTGATTTGCAATGACAGCAAGCTTACAAGACGGGTGGAGGAGCAGAATGCATGTGAAAGGACTTGTAGAGTCATTCTCTTCTTGTCTGCATGGGTTTTCTACAGTGGATCGCAGAGCTTGGAGCAGGCAGCTGTTAATATGCTGCTTTCACTATTAGTGTTGTGTGTGGGGGGGCAGCGGCCTTTGGAAGCCAAGAATAGATGTATTGCTGGCAGCGGCACAGATAAAGCTTATCATATGGTTTCTGCTGTAAAGCACTGGGTAAAACTGCGTAAAGTAAAAGGTGGATTCTGCCTGTCACCAAAATCTAATCACATTCTTTAATAATTAAGATCAAAGCATTAACCGTTGATGGCAGAAAGAGATACCAATCTAGTGGCTGAAGTGCACAGTGTGAAACTGGAAAACCTGGGATCAGTTCCTGCCTGACCAAGTAGTGTGATTCTAGGCAAATACAATATTTCACTAAACAACTTTCTTGTTCGTTTTCACATATTAGAGCACATTCAAATACTTGAGTTCATGATGTGTGTTGTACAAAAAAACTTGTCTTGTGTTTGATGTACTAGCGTATAAAGTTGCTTTATCTAAAATAAGAATCTAGGCCACATATTCTATATATATGAGATCTGACTTGCCTCCTTTTGTCACTTATATCATTGTCATCAGGGCCCGGTCAGGAAAGTTTTTCAGTTCATGTTTAAAAGCTCCCACTTCATAGAAATACTTTTCAAATAAACTGATGTGCTAAGGTGAAATGATTCTGCGTGTTAAAGAAGAAATACACTTTCTTGAAGACAACATATTATAGTCTAAAGAAATGTTTCATGCACCATTTAGATATCAAATATAGTCAGGGCTAAGCTTGTACACTAGCTCTTAGCGCCAGAGCCGATACTTGTCTCAGCTCTCCCTGTTAATCTGTTGTCTCGCCAACCACTACTCACTCCCCGCTCTGCATTGAACTGCAGACAGACGTTCATTTGTGCTGCAGACAGAGTGTCCACTCCTCAGTCTGTTTTATGTCTCATACTTGTCCCCATGGCTATAAGTGGGATGAAAAAGTGGGGAGTCTCTAAAAGGGGCCCGGAAAAAAGTAGGGTAGCTGTTACTGGAATTTGTTGAAGTTGCAGTGGTCTTTATTGTGTCAAAATCACCTGCTCACTTGTAAGAACTGCATTTTCATTTACTTTCACTTTTACCCTGTTGAAGGTGCTATGTATCTCATTCACACGCTTTTGCATATAATCACAGTTACAATGGCACCATTGCTTAGTGCGCTCTGCCGAGAGGTCAACAATTGGATGCACAGTATTTTGAGCACCTCCCAGACCCCCTGACAGGCATTGAATCTCACTCTTCCATCAGCCTCAACCACATCATGGCCCATTTTAAACACCCACCCACATCCTGAGCTTGCAGGGGTGCAAAAATCCCAGCCTAAAAAAATAAATCACAGCATATAGAGAGCTGGCTCGGGGCGTCACAAATGACATACAACATCGAGGCCTGCCCTTATTAATGCAATTTTCTGACACTGCCAAACCTGCCAACTAAAACAACATTTTACCCATGTGAATAGGGGGTGGCGCTTTGGACAGGGTGGGTCCTCATGTTTAGAAATACATGAGTCACTTCAGCCACCTTCCTGTCTCCAACCACTGCCCCCACCGAAAAAAGGGGGAGTGAGGCTTGTGCCAATATTCTAGGGAATTTTCACACCTCTTAATGGACGTCAGCAATTAAAATTCTCCTAAAACAAGCCAGAAGTTCACAGTTTACAGTGGTTTTCTGCTTGTTTTCCCTGCCACCCTTTGATATTGGCTCCTCACCAGGTAACCATGTGAATGGAGCATATATTGTGTGGCATACAGTGGCATCCTATGAGCTGGCAGGCCTTCAATGTCGTATTTTCTTTAGGCTTGCCCACAGGAGCCAATACATGCTTGTACATGTAATAGGTACAACACTAAATCATGTTTATGTGATACGGCATACTAAGTTAAAAGTGAGATCATTAGCATTTTACTTGTAAGATTTCACTCCACAATCAAGTCACAAGAAGAGGCTGTGTCTTATGCAGACTGAGAGTTATAGACACCCAATGTTTAGCTTCAAGAATTTATATCAAAGGTTCTCAATGTCACAGTCTGCGGCCAGTACCTGTTTAAACTCAGCTTTCACTTCCCAAGTCAAGCAGTTCTCAAAATTACTAAACATCACAGACACACTTTGTCCTATTTAGTTTCATCAGTACGATGAGAAAAATGCTTTCACCTGCGGTCCCAGCTTCATGGTGGATCAGCAGATAGCAATGCCACTGAGGAGAGTGGTATTTTGGGTTTGTCCAGGAGTGAGGGGACACTGAACATGTTGATGGACAGATATAATATGAAAGTAGATAAAGTGAAGTTTAATATCCACAGCCCTAACACCCTGGGAGGTCCTGGATTCTGTGATGGAGAGCCTGGGAAAAAGGGGCTCAGGGGTCGAAGAGGAAGAGACTCAGAGGTAGCAGGGCAAGAAGGAGAAAGTTAAGCAGAAGAAAAACAACAGAAGTCATGCCAAGACCCCATACTCCTACCGGTCCATGTTCACTCTGATGCCACTTATGACTTGTTCGCCATTAGTATTATTTTGGGGATGTTTTCTAATTGCATGCTGTAGCAAATCTCACCAACCCCAGTCCCCTATTCTGGGACCTTAGAGGTTGCATTAACCAGCTCTAACCTTTCCAGGTCATTGTTACTAGGACACCACTTTACCTTCAGTAAAATCTCTTAATAGTACAGTCTTCTGAGTCCTATCCTTTTCTAAACCTTGGTTGTAGGTGCCACTTTTTTAAATAATATATGTGTGAACTGCACCTGTTTTTACTACTGTTGTAAACAAAAGTTTGGAGTGGTGATTGCTACAGAGTTATATAGCTGAGCATAGTATTCACATGCATTATCAGTATCTTGGTGCACATAGACTTGTCTGCAGTACACAGAGATCTTCCACTGCTGCACACAGAGGAAACAAATTAGAGGGAACATTGACCGGGACACAGTCAAGAGTTCTTTACACTTACTTCCATAAGTGTTTCTTGATGCAGGAAAGCGGTCCACAGCACCAGCCAAGGGTTCAGATGCTCTGGATTGCCTCTTGGGGTCTGGGACTACAACTTCCACAATGCGCCTGGTCAACCTTTTACAAACATCTCCAAACTTCTGGAACTTCTTCCTGAAGGTCCTCTTGTGGGATCAACATGTCAAAAACACCAGTTCAAGGGTCTAGAAGCTCTGGGATAGTTCTTGGGATGGTGGGACTACAATTCCCACAATGCATCTGGACAAATCCCTAAATGTCCACTGGGCGCACTCCAGGCTAAGGACTTCTTCTAGGGGTCGATGGTGCAGGTGAGCTCTGTTAACCTGTTGCTGTCAGGGAATCCACTCCTTAATACTTGTGAAGACAGACAAAGTCCTTAGGATTGTAGTCCCAGATTGTGCAGCAGATGCAGCCCTTCAGAGTACAATCCTTTGAGTTAAGATCAGGGTTCCAGCAGGGCAGTCCTTCTTCTCCTTGTTGTTTCAGACAGCAGATCTCTTGTAGCTCTTTTGTAACTCTTGCTTTTAGGGATTCCCTCCGTAATCCCTCTTAAGCAAGACAAAGGTCTTAGGGCAGTAGTTCCAAAGTGAGCAGCAAGTGCAGTCCTTATGAGTGCAGTCCTCTTGGGGTGCAGACCAGGGGTTCCAGCATGACAATCCTTCTTTTCTTGATTATTCCAAGCAGGGATCTGAGTTGCTTGGCAACTCTCCCATATTTATTCAGTGTTTCTGGGTGTCAAGCAGGGGGGCCCCCCTGACTAATGGGATGCAGGGTGCCACCTTCAGGTATGACCACTTCTTCCCAAGTGTGGCATATTCTTGTCCCAGAAAGTACTATTCTTCCAAAATCTAAGACAGAGAATGTCTCTCCTGCAGAGTTAGATGTGGCTAAGCCAACCCCCTGACTTTGCTAAGTTTCCCTAACCCTCCCCTTCCGGACCCTTCACTAATCTAATTACAGGGGCGCCTGTGTGGCTGGGGGTGCAGAATGTGGGAGTAAGGCTGTGCCTTGTCCAAACTGTCATTCCCTCTCTGAAGACCAGTTTGACCTCTCCACCCCATTCCTGCCTTCTGCAGTTTCAGTTCTCCTTCTCCAGGAAATAGTTTGTCTCTCTACCAGGCCACTTCACATCTCATTAAGACAGCTTGGCTCACCCTGGCAGAGGCCGGCCAATGAGAGAAGGGCTGCTGGCTCACAGAAAAAAAGATTCTATGACTTCATTTCTGTAATAGTTATAACAAATCTAACACTGGCTAGCTGTTGGATTTATCATAACTAATCTTTTAAGTCCTTCATTATATTTTTAGATCCCTTCTCCTAAATAATTATACTTTATTAAAGTATTCCTATGTTAGCCTATGGAGCCAATGCATTACAATGGGGAAAAACAAAATTGGCAGTTTTGCCCCACCCGGGAATACAAAACATCTTTTAGAATGTCTCTGCTTATAGTTACAAGGCACCCTACCCATGGGGCAACTAGGAGAGACATTAGGGGTGACCTATATGTACAAATAAGGTAATTTACTACTTTGGAAGTACCTTTAATTCCAAAGTCGAATTTGCATATAATTCTACTTTAAAAGCCGCTTGCAAGGCAGCACTGTTGTTAAAATTTAAGAAGGCACCATAGTAGTGCACACTTATGTACATTAAGTCTGCTGGACCTCTAAACCTACATGTCCTACCATAGACCAGGGACTTACAGGTAGGTTGTCAATGCAAATTGTAATTATACCTAATTGCCATGTACTTTTAATCAGAGCACAGGCCTGGGGTCTGGCTAGCAGAGCCCAGGGCACAATCAGTGTCAGAAAATCAGCATTTAGTAGTCAAAATGGGGGCAAAAAGTTGGGGGACACGGCAAAAGGTTCCTGGTTTCTCACAGGACATGTTTCTAAATGCAGTGAAAAATAAGTAATGTGCTAGAGGAAATGGAAAAAAGTGCTGAGGAATGTGTACTTGAAGAGAATTAAGAGGCTGCAAGACATTGAAGTTTGTTTTAGCAGGAGCAGGTTAATCTAAAACGCAGCACTAGACAAACCTGAGATATACATGCAACTAATACACCAACATATAGTGACAGAGTAACAAGAATACTTGAAAAAAAAGCAAGAGCAACGCAGTAAATTTCAAAACGTTGTTGTATTGCATCTTTGCTTTGTGTTAAATAGAATTTATTGTAAATTTGTTTTACAAGATATTTATAGTTCATTTTTTCAATTGAACAGCAAAAGAAAACATAACTTTTTTGTTCAAAGCCCTGCGAAAAATAGAAATAAATATGGTTTAAAATCTACAAATACGGCTTTGCGCAAGAAGAAAATGTCAGTAATAAAAATATTTCATTTAAAAGTAGTTGTCTGTGATTTGTGTTCTAATATTACTTCCATCAATAGCTCATCTTGATGTTTTTCACAATGTCGATGTATGTCTTTATCATTACTATTGTCCTCTAACATCTCTAAGGGAAGGTCTCTTTGTGTTGGTACATTATGCAACATAGCAGAACAGGCCACAATTTTGCAAGCTATGCCTGGTGCATATTGCAATGTTCCCCCACTGTTATGTAGGCACCTGAACCGTCCTTTGAGGAGGCCAAATGTCCTCTCTATTGTGGATCCGGTCTGTTAGTGTGCTATTTAATATCCTCACCGCCTGACTGATGAGGATGTAGGAATTGTGCCATTATCCATGAGCGGAGAACATATGCACCGTCACCTAAAATGACATTAAACATTGTAAGAAATGCAGCACAATCATAAAGCAAATTAAAGGTATATACAGCTTCCTTGAACGATATTGTATTGCATACCCAAAAGAAAACCATCTCTAAGCTGTCCTGTAGACACACAGGTGTACAGATCAGTGTGGCAGAACATATAGGAATCATGGATACTGCCGGGAAAATGCTAAAATGACAGTAATTACACACTCAGTGTTGCACACTACCTGTATATTTAAGGAGTGGTAATTTTCCTATTTCTGTATAAACTTTCAGATCTGGATTGTGGACAATTGCAGTGTGTGTTTCATCAATGCAGCCAATTACATGAGGGGATTGTGCGTCTCTGAAAAAAGCAACTTTTGTGTCTAGTAGGTCTCTTGGTGAATGGGAAACACAATGTAACTATTATTTTTTGCAACATGATTTAAGAAAATTTCTATAAACCTGAGATAATGAACTCCATGAAATGCCTCCTGCCACAGCCACAACGACATGTAACCCCCAGATGCCAAAAGATGCAAAGAGCACAGCTCCTGGATGAGAGAAGGAATCGCCTGGGCTCTATGTGTGTTTCTTTGTAATAAAGGGTGTATTTCATCTAATAATCTAAAATGATGCAACAAGTAAGCCAGTTCTTTGTATAAATGTCCTCCCCTGTTGGTCAAAAAGTGTAACTCTGACACTATAAGAACTCTCTTGCCTGTTCCTGCTCCTCAGTACTGCAGCCAAAATATAAGATGAAGCATTCTGGGCCATTTCATAAAGTTAGTTTATGACTGGTTATCAGAGTGCAAAAGTCTGCTGTGCATCTTCTGACTGAAGAGGTGGGCTGCTGAAATCTAGCTACATAGATGACACATTCACTCGTCCTCAATGAAACAATGGAAATTGTCTGTCTTGCTTAGACCCGATTCAAGACCACTACCCACAAATATTAAGAGCTTACTTCCGGTCACTACAAAGATTCTGATCAAGGGTTAGTAATGAGCAACCACCATTGACTGCAGTTATACTTGTTCCTACCACCAAGCCATCACAGACATTGGGTCTTCGTTGAGTTGGGGCTGGGATCTCCAAGTCAGGAAACAGCAAATACAAAGGCATAAAAAAGGTAGATTCTTCTTCACTTAACATTATTTACCCTGATGGGGATCCCCTTCCATGGGGGAGGATGGATCATAAATGGAACATGGATTGTCCCAACACTTCAAAGACATCCTCTGTTTTCTAATCTCCACAAAGCAAAGTCTGATTCACTACAAAGCACCAGAATAATGCAGGTTATTTCCAATGTTATGTTCAACTCAGGTTTCACAAATTAAATTGGATTTCTAGGCTACTGCTACCATACCCTGTATTCACACTACAGGCACCTTATATGGCACATATAGACCATAATTCTACATGTGCCATCCATGTCCCACATGGACGGAGCAAAGGAGCTGTTTGCAGGATCCTGACAGACCAAGAATCCAAAGTACAGGTAAAAAGGTCTGTCCTGGCACTATGAAATGTTGCTGCCAAAACTGTCAGTTCTCCACAGCCCAGTGAGCTGATGGTAGTCATGATCAGTAAAGGAGGGGTGCACATGGAGTGCTCTTCCAGACCATAGTACACAGCCCTCAGTTGTATTTCACATTATAGTGGCCCTTCAGTGAGTTAGTATGCTGAGGCCAAAAAGCCCAAAATGCCATTTGATACTTGCTACGGGAGACGCAACTATGTGCACTAAAATTAGGTCCTATTCACAAAGGCATTTTGGAGTATGTAAAACAGTACTCCTGTAGTACGTTTTTGCATGCTCTTACATGCCTTTGTGAATTGACCCCAAAACATCCAAAAAAGAAATACATGAGAGTATTCACGAAAAATGTTTTTATAATGAGTACACGTATAAAGAATTGTGTGCCCTTGTTGCACTTTTACCAAGATGGAGTTCAACATTTTGGGGCCAATACACAAAAGACATGTAGGAGTCCAGAAAAGAGTCTGCTTGCAACACTTCTTCCAAAGGTGACGGCTGACCAGTCATGAAACTTCACAATCTCTGAACTACTGGGTATAAGGACTTCCTGGTTGCTGTCTAAGTGACAATGAAATTCCTTATGAAGAGGCAATGTTGCAGCCTTAACTTTACATAAAACAGTTTGAAAATCACAATAGATTTTGGGTACACAGCTTCCACACAGTGTGTCACCTAGAAATAACATTATCATCTTTGTTTACATAACAAAAAACTGGGTATGGCAAATCACCTGAAAATATGCAGACAACTGTTAGAATATGATAATAAATCTTTTGGCAATGCAACTTCTGCAGAAGCATCCCATGCAACATGCTGGGAGTTAAATAGTATGTTAAGCAACATGCTGGGAGTGAAATAGTATGTTAACTAAACTAAACCAAATGTAACCATAGTTCCTCGCAGTGTGGATTTGAGGCAGTAGCAACTGATGCAAGATTTCATACACCTTGGTGGGTAGTAAATCTCAATTTTATTAGAGACACAGGGCAAACAAGCATGTGGATGCTTTTAGCACAAATCATAAGGAACAGCATGAGGTGAACAAAGCTTACAGCAGGCAGGAACACAAATATGGGTCACAAACCACTATTGATTGCCCTGTGGTCAATGTTCCTCCTCCTCCCACATGGGAAACCTGGGCCTTCCTGGACTGCAGGGTGATGCAGGAAAGCATGAGGCACTCCAGTCATTGAGAGTGACTTCCCAATTGACACAGCAAACACAAGGAGATGATGGACGGAGTGTTGAAACTTTTCAGACACTCACGCCCAGTCACAAATCTGGCTTGAATCCATCATTGTTCTTTAGCTCACTTTGCCACCTCAATTCAGAACCAGCTATATGCAAATCAGTCTTGACCCAGTGCCTCATGGGAACAGTATAGCCTGAACTGCCAACCCAGGTCTTCCCTGAACCATGAAACAAGCATCCTGGGACCGGTTTTGGGGTAACACCCCTCATCAGCCAGGCTAGCTTGACTCCAGTGGCAAAGTGAGCAAGGGACCCACGTCTGGGCACACACTGCCAACTTAGGGAGAAGAAAGCAACCACAAGGAGATGGGTCCCGGGGCCATTGGATTCAAGCTATCCTGGCTGATGAGGGGTGAAACACTGAAACCGGTCCAAGTATGCTTGTTTCCGGTCCTGGCTTGGCAGTTCAGACTGGACTGTTCCCATGAGGCACAGGGTCAAGACGGAATTGCATATGGCCAGGCCTAAACTGGGGTGGCATGGTGAGCAAAAGAATGATGAATTTAACCCAGATCTCTTGACTGGGGGTGAATGTTTTGATTTGTTCTGCATTCCGTCCATCAATTGTCTGTCTTTTGCTTCCCAAAAGACACAGCATATACAGAAGGAGCAGAAATAGATATATAGGTAAAAGTATAAATGCACAAGGATAAGCTCTGATGGAAAGAGATCAGTGTACCTGCTCAGCATCCAACTGCTTTGTCAACTTGCTCACACTCCAGTTGGTACTTCCAATAATTCTGGTAATATACATATAATTTTCTGGTACCTCAAATACTAAGTTGATAGGACTGATTTTCGATATATCAAATACAAATAATTACAACATAGCGTTATACCAGTTCTAACTTTGCATTGCTTATCACATTGGAAACAAGATCAAGGTAGCAATACATGGCGAACATCCATGACATCGCATGCATTACATCGCATGCCTTTACGTCGCATGTGTTACAACGCAAGCAACGTTACGGAGCCCATACATTGCGACGCGTCCCATTACATCGCATGCGCTTTTAAAATGCATGCGCTTTTAAATCGCATGTGGTGTAATGGACGCGAGGCGGAGCACCGGTACAGAGGCGGATGAGCACCGGGACGGACGAGCACCGAGACAGAGGCAAGGAAGAGACGACACGAGGAGAGAGAGGTAAGGGGGATTTGGCTTAGAGTGTAGTTTAGGACTTAGGGTTTAGGGAAGCGTTAGGGGGTCATAGTGTAGGGTAGGCTTAGTGCTTAGGGTAGTGTCAGGGGGTCTTACTTAAGGGTAGTGTATTAGGGTTTAGGGTTTAGGGAAGTGTTAGGGGGTCGTATTGTAGGGTACTGTTTTAGGGTTCAGGGTTTAGGGTCGGGTCAGGGGTCCTAGTGTAAGGTAGTAATTAGGGATTTAGGATTTCGTGTTTAGGGGAGTGGGCGTAGGGGCAAAAATCGCGATGTAAAAGCATGCTGGGTGTTCATGTGCGTTGTAAATGTATTTTGTATGCATTTCAATGGAAATGCGAAGTAATGGTTTGCGTTTTGGATAATTGCGTTGTAAAAGAACATGCGATGTGAAAACTGCGATGTCAATTCATGCAATGTAAACGTTTGCGGTGTAGCATCATACATCCCAATACACAAAGCCAAATAGTTGGCAAACTGCTGGAACCTACCTACTCTTTTCAAAGTCCACAATACACAGATGTTTTAGACAAAGGAGATGTCAAGGCTATTTGTTCATAGGCTTGTAGAAGCATGCTCCAAATTCTTCACTTGGCCTTTGTTGATTATAAACCTCACGAGGAGGCCTGACAAACCTTTTAGACATTTTGTGAATTGATGTGCTTGTGCAAATAAAATGAACTCTGCTAATTCTGAATTATACAAGTGAGAACCAACTGTGAACTTTGAGCTTTTTTAGGTTAATTTACAGCACAGTTTGCTGTTTGTTTATTAAAGAGCTTTTAAAAAGTATATTGCTTTTCTGATGGATACATTTGCCAGTGGATTCCTCTCCTTGTGAATATCCCCTGCGCCAGCAACATTCGGAAACTTTTGTAGCTCTCCACGCCGACGAGGACGACGTCACAGAGGCACGGCTCCGCTCGCGGCTCCGCTGACGTCATGATATCCATAAGAAGACTTCGTCGGCGTGATGACGTCAGTTCCCTTTTTTCCGCGCTGTTGACGCTAACGGTTTTCTGGGACTCTCCATAGCTTTGGCTGGTTACTTTGTTTTTCTGCTGATGTCTCTCTTTCTTCTTGCTTCCTGTTAGAAAATGTCGACTAAGAAGTCCGGATTCAAGCCGTGTAGGGAGTGCGGTAAGCACATGTCCATCACGGATCCGCACGAGGACTGTGTCTGGTGCCTGTCGCCAGATCACGACGTCGAGGGATGCTCTTGCTGCCGCAAGATGAGTACAAAAGCTTTGAAGGAAAGAGCGGCCAAGTTATTCATTGCCAGAATGAAAAAGGAGAAGAGAAGTCGAAGAAGATCAAGATCGAGGTCAAGGTCGAGGTAGGCGTCGAAGTCGACGTCGGGGCATGCTTCGAAATCCAAGAAGCACAAAAAGAAGAAGAGGCATGGTTCTCGACACGTTCGGATAGGGAAGCGGCTACGAGATCGACCTCACCTTCTCGACGTCGTAAGGACTTTGTGTCTCCTTCTCCTGTCTCTGTTTCTGCCTCTCCTGTTGGCCTGACCTCGCCTGCGGCTTCACCGGAGTGTTCTCCGGCTCCGGCTCCATCTCCAACGCCGGCTCATTCTCCAGCTCCAGTTGAGGAAGATCCGGCTCCAGACGAGTCTTCGACTCCACTGGCTCCACCGTCGGCGCCCGGGTCAAGATCCAACGCATTATTTAAATGCGATGTATGGGGTCTTCACTAGAGCAATGTACCCTTCTGGAGCGCCTTCGGGTCCCATAGGTCCAATGGCTTTCAACTTGGGGGTTCCTCAAGCCTACCCTCAGGCTCCTTTTATGCCTTTTTTCCCGGTGACGCCGTCTTGGCATTTACCGGCGCCGAGGACATCTACGCCGCTTCCATCTTCACTGGCTCTGGCTCAACCTCGTTCGACTCCGGCTGCTCCTCTGGAACCGGGTTCGACGCCGGCTCCAGCACCTTTGGAGTCGGTTACGGCGCCACCGACTCCTGTTGTGAGAATTAGATCCAGGAGAGAAGCTCAAAGGGTACTGGAAGAACAAAGGTACCAGGTTGAGGAGATGGAAGAGGGTGAGCTAATGTAGTCTGATGATTTGTTTGAGGAGTTGAAAGAAGCTAGTGGCTTGGACTTGTCACCAGAGTGGGAGATTACTCCTCCAGCTGATACTCCTTCAAAAGATGTGGCTCCCTACCACTCAGTTATTAAAAAAGCAGCAGAGCTTTTGGATCTGCAGCTACCATCTGCTGAGTTTAAGCCGAACATCCTCACAGAGGTTTTACATTCTCCCTCCTCTGTGTCAGAACCCTTGCTTCCATTTAATGACGCCATTATTGAACCGGTCATGGAGGTATGGCGTAAGCCCTTTTCAGCTCCTGAGGTCTCTAAAACTGTAGCAAGAAGATATAGGGCGGCTCCAGGGGACCCAGACTTTCTGACTTCCCATCCTTCTCCGGAGAGTCTGGTGGTTCAGGCTGCTTGTTCTTAAAGATCTTCAGGTGCCTTTCCTCAGGTCCCTAGCGACAGGGATGCTAAAAAACTTGACTAATCAGCCAAGAAAATCTTCTCCTCTGTCAGTATGGCTTTAAAATCAACAAATGCCACCTGTCTTTTGGGCCGATATATCCATGCTCTAATAGATTCAGCGAAACAACTGGCCCCTAAGTTGTCAGAGGAGAATAGACAGAACTTTAATGAGGTGCTATCAGACACTCAGGCGGCTGCGCGTCAGGTTATCCAGAGTGGCCTGGATACTGCTTACTCTGTCGCTAGAATCATGGGCTCTTCTGTAGCCACAAGGAGGAGTGCGTGGCTGAAGTCATCTGAGTTCTCCCCTGATGTGCAGGCAACTCTTCTGGACTTGCCTTTTGACGGCCCTGGGCTTTTTGGTAAAAAAGCTGAAGCTGCATTGGAGAGATTTAAAGAAAGCAAAGCCACGGCCACATTTCTGGGTCTGCAGACACAACCTAGGGGTTCTTTTAGGAGGTACAGGCACTTTGGAAGATCGTCCTTTTGGACCTACAGGCAGCCCCAGCAGCAGCAGCAACAGAACACCCTGTATAAGAGCTACAGGGGCAGAATTAGAGGTCGTGCTCGAGGTCGGCAGCTCTCTTCCTCCTCTTCCTCCGTCCCTCCCACTGTTGCATGGATTCTGCTTATGCACAGAACTATGCACAGGAAACCAGGACCTCAGTGAATTGTGGTGTAACAAAAACTCACCTCAGAACCCAGAACCCCTTATACGACCAGCATCAGTGTCCCATTCGTTATCCGAGTTTTATCTCGTCGGTCCCAATGTATAGACAACCCAGAACAAGCGACTTAGGGTATTTCTCAGGAATGGTGGAAATCAGAAATACCTGTTCGTAATTATTCTCATATCAGTCCACAACAGAATAAACAGAGACACGGTAAAGTTTAAAGAGTTTATTTTATAAACCTCGTGTCCTAAGATGCAGTACTTTGGCTAACATAAGCAGACAAATGATTAAGATCAAAACCATCAGCATAGTTACAATACCATAGAAAATGAAAGGAGTAATCATAATAAAATGACAGTGGATGACAGCCACCTTCCTTTCGCTAGTAAACTAATATTATTATTATTAGACTAATAAAAGGTCTCTAGGCTTGAATGGGGAACCCCATACCGTAAGGATCAGCTTAGTGGAATCACATCACAGGATCAGCTAGACTCTGCTCCTGGGAAAGCTCTTCTTCCTAATGAATGTAAAACATGCAGCACTGCAATATTAAAAGCACTCGACTTTCAGGTATTTGCAGCTGCATGCGCGTTATGACTAAATAGTGGGCCGATCAACCTGAACCCAACAACATGCACCGTCTAGCGACCCAGACTGTTTCCTTACACAATGTTCAGACCAAGGTCGCTGCTCACTGTTAGGGATGTGAACAACAGACAGTTCTCATGTGAAGCAAAGTCGAGCAAGCATTTCTCAATTAATAACATGTAACTACAGTGTCGTGTGCAAAAGTAGCAAAAGTGGCAAGATGGCTTTCTAACATCTAACATGGTTGTGCTAACTAAATAGCAGTCTTCACTACACCCCCCCTTGATCGGACCACTAACCAGTAGGGGCGCACTTTCAAGAACGCAGAGTTCAAGTTTGATATAACGGAACCAAGGGCATAAATTGTGAGTCCATATAAGGTAAGTGAAAAGTTCGTAGAAAAAAAGGAGAGAAAAAAACCATTTAAAGGGGAAAAAAACATCATCTATGGATGGTAAACGAAATGAAGGGGGAGAAAAAATACAAAGTTATTCCACAGGAATTCTGGATCACCTCCAAGCTAATCCATCAAGGTATAAGCACAATAAGTTGCAACAGCTTCCAAGAGGAAATCATTGGAACGTTCTGCAAAATTATCCGCCATCCAGTTTAGCAAGGGGAAGGAACACTCATGTTCCTTGACAACCGAAGCCTCTAGCACCATCAGAGGACAACTGGTGTGTTTTTCAAGATAACTTCTCGCTAAGAATTCAGCTGCAGCCGTTCCGATGTCCCAATTCCCTAGGACTCCATGTGCTGCTCCACAGGCCATAATCCTGATGCCAGAACAGTCCAACTCATGAGCCACTAAGGGGCTCATTAGCCGTTCATAATCCGGGGCAGGAGACACCGAGTTTGACAAGCACAAATCCAGAGCCCATTGGAACGGACAGTCTAGGCAATGAAAGACAGGCTGCACACAAGTAAAGTAGGGAAACCGGAAAGACAATCCATAGGCTATGCTTAAAGTTGCCAGTTGTAAAGTGCCATAGTATTCAAGCATCCGGTTACGAAGATGGAGCAGCCGGGACATGCTGTTGTGTGACGCAAGTTGTGCATCCATAGCGTAGTACGCAGATCAACAAAAGCACCCCAGCTACAAGGGTGAGAATCAAAGGGAGACCTCCGAAGACGCTGGAAAAAATAGAATGAAAAAATGCCGGGATCACACCAAAAATAGTTTGAAAGGAGGTCACGAGGCCGGAGCCCACAATTAAAAAAAAATGTGCCAGCCCACTTGTTGACGAGGCATTAAAGATAGTCTGAATCAGGGCCCCAAAATGAAGAGGGAGATCAGTATTCAAAAGCGCTTGCACCTCTGTGCGCGTGTTTGCTACGTGAAGGACAAATGTTTCCTGGGATGAAGTCAACGCGACTTCTTTTTGAGACAATAGAGCCCTTATTCTGCTCATCTTGTTGAACTCTGCTTTCAAGGTTGGAATGGAAGGCCAGATGGATACATCGAGCCGTCCATGCGGGGGTGGGAAAAGGACGTTATTACAGCAGACTACTCTCTGTGATACAGTCACTATGTAGGGAATTCCCACTAACATCCCACAGCAAGCTTCATTATTTAATAGCAAATATATACCGTTAGCAAGCAGCGTAAAAGACGGTGTTAAAACTGGCACTGGGATCCCTTTCAGGATGCAAGCTAAATTAGGAGCGTGCACATTACATGCACCATGCAATTGAATTTGCCTACACACCACAGAGTGATCTGGAGTGGAAGTGCACTCTTCACCTTTTAAGTAAACCTCTTTTCCGTCCCTCACGCATCTGTACGTGAATGGGAGTGACCAAACTTCGTGCAGGAAGACCGTACCCAGTTTTTCATATCTGCCAAGGGCAAAATGTTTCATGCACGAACTGAACTTAAACAGGGGGAATGGTAATGTGGATAAGCCACACAGCGGAGTTTAATTCGGCAACAGAGAAAGGTAAAGGTTCTAACTTTTCAATGTGCAGCAATGAGTATTTTGCATCTTCCATGGACATGTACTGTTGTTTCGCAGTTAAATTAAAAGGTAGGAACAAAGATGAAGTATTCATGTAATCCCAAGGGACTTTCCCAGCCTTTAACGTTTGCAACGTCCATGCAAACTGCATAATTGAACGCAACTGATTTTGACCATGATACAAAACAGACAAATCATCCTGCACAATGTCCACCACAGATGAAACAATATTATCTAAGGTATAAATTCTGGAAGACAGGGTGTTAATGCTATTATCCATTACAGCCAATACCCTCTCCATATTGGCTTGATCAATAGCTCGTAATCTGGAAGCAGCTTCAATCTGTGATAGCTTCCAAACTTCATTGTAAACAGCATATACCCATCTTTTAGACCTGCCAACCGCAGGACCCTTAACAAAATCATTCAAATCTATTTTGTCGTTCAATTGTGATAAATGAAGTTTAACAGATGCTAAGGTGGAATGTTGCAGCCAAGATTGGCATAACTTCCCTACTGAGTAGGTAGTTACCATGTGAGAAGATTCAAAACGGGGGTCTACACGAACTTGTGTATACCCCAGTGCCAAATCCAGAAACCGATGTTGACAGGAATCTGAGCTTGTTTGCCATCCTAACCACCATTCCGGATTTAATTCAGAAATATTGAAGGATGTGTTGGAAATGTATGACTGCAACGTAGCAAGGGACAGATCCGTATGATTATCCCAATTAGGATAAGCACCCAGACCCGGAGTGGAGGGAGAATTTAATTTTTTAGAAGTAGCCAATCCAAAACAGGTGGTCTGAAAAATTGACGAATTCAAAAATAACATGTGGTTCGGGATGAGGCAGGCACGATGCAAAGCTTCTGTTCCCTGTACCTGCCACGGTTTAGAACCCCAAACCGATTTAAGATTGATAGTAGCTTTCCACAGATCATATCCTCCGATTGCCAACTTGTCCATAAAGGACTTGGAATACAACAATTTGGTGTGTGTCAGTCTAACTTTAGAAGCAGACTCAGCCGCAACCTTAAAATAAAAGGACGCCGGATTCGACACACTGAAATCAGAAAAATATGTGAATTTGTCCACTAACGTGGTGGAGCTGCCCAGCCTAAGGGCTGGACAGTGTTCCCATTGTGTATAATTTACAAATTTACAACATTTCTAAACGTATTTGCTTTGTGTAGGAAATAAATGCGTGCCATAATGTTGATAGCAGAGTTGCTCATCATAATTAGCAGTATCTAAATACAAATCTTCAGCATCAAATGCAGCATAATAATTCAAATCAGAAAACAGTGCTTCTATTGCTTGTACATCCCAATCATCCGAGTGGATGTTCTGCTTAACTACATCACCCATAGAAACACGAAATACATTTGGCACATTGATAACTTCAGTGGGACCATGAATTTGAAATTTTACAGCATCCCAAGCGATCCCATCCAGTACCGGCCAGGCAGAAATGTTCACAAAAGTCTGGTCCCTTTTCATAATATGTGATGAGGAGTGGGGGGCCAAAGTTCCATCAATTAGTCTAATTGTAGATCTTTCTTTCAGGTAGTGTCCGTTTATAAGTCTAAAAAACAATACCACAAAACCAATGGACATAAACAAAAAATACATATGAGCAACAGCCAAATGCAAGTCCAAGGGGGATTTAAAAAATGTCTTTTGAACCAGGCAACAAAAATCGAAACTTTCGACGGGGCAATGGAAGTCATTGAATTAGTGTCAAAGGAGTAACGCGACTGTGTAACTGTGGTGGATTGTAAAATAGGCAACGGGACATCCACAGGATAAGCATACTCAATATCTTCAGGTAGACCACCAGGTGTGGATGGCAACAAAGGACCAGTAACCGTATGCATCTCAATGGCAACATCAGGCAAGGAGTTAGAAGCTGGGGCCACAACAGAATTTCTCAGCATTGAAGGGCAAGAAACCGCTGGTGTCATGCTAAGAAGAATCGGCCACTCGCTGTAGCTTGACATTGTCAATAGAGATGTACCTGTTATCCTTGCGACCAGGAAGTGGAGGTAAAATGACTGTACGTGTACCCTGTACTCCAAGCACTGGAACTGGTGCACGATAAGAGGGGCCAAACTCCTTCTTGTTCTCCACCTTCTCACGGACCAGATCACCAACTCGAGGTAGCCAGCCGACTACCGGAATCTGAAGCGCAGCATCAGATGTGGAGGGTACGTGTTCCTTTGCTAGACTGTCTCTGGCTTCTTGTAGATTCTGAAATACAGCACAGTGATCATCTACGTCAAAGGGTGCGGCCGTCGCCGCCATGTCTAGACCATCAAGGTCCGGGACAAACATTCGTATGCCAAAGAGCATCATGTATGGGGTCCGCCCACCCAGAGACCTTCTAGGGAGATTATTTAGTGCACGTTGTACGTCATGCAAGTGGGCTAGCCAGTTCCGGCCAGTACCTAAAACCCTGCTGTCAAAGATTGCTTTAAGTCACGGTTCATTCGCTCCACCACACTATTACCCTCAGGTCGGTATGGAGACGAAAATTTGACCTGGGCCCCCAAATTTCTCATGGCTTCTTTGTACGCCTTAGAGGCGAACGCAGGGCCCTGAACAGAATGAAAGGTACCACATGCAAAACTTCCAACAAAGACACGCGAATCCTTGATGACAGTACGGGCATCAGCACTCCTTTGTGGCCACACCCACAGAAAACGTGTGCACAAATCCACTGCAACCAAGATGTATTTGTACGCAGTATCAGAGGTGAATGGACCGCAGTGATCTAAATAAACACAACCCAGTGGTTTATTAGATATGTACAACTGAGTTTGTGGTGGGCGCACCGCAGCTGAAGGTTTTATCTGCTGGCAAATGTCACAATTAAGAACATAAGCGCAAGCTTGTTTATATAAACCGCACCACCAGTAACGGTGTTGTAACAGAGATATAGTAGCTGCAACGCCGGCATGCACAGACGCCATGCCCTCGTGAGCCGCTAATATCAAAGATGGTTTGCAGTCCGCGTTGGGAATCAATCTGTCACCAACGTTGTTAACCCTCACTAACGGAACGTTATCAGGACTTAAGCGATAATGGTAACGAGAAGGGAAACCTCTAGGATATTTTGTTCCCTTCTTTGTAGCAGCAATAGCTGCCAAGATGTCATCCTCGATCTTACTTTGTGATCTTGTAACTGCTGCTACTAAGTATGTCGCCACTGCTGTTTTTGCTGCCTCGTCAGCTAGGCTGTTGCCGACAGCATGGATGAGAGGCAGATGTTCTTTAAGTTCTGCCACTCGAACCCAAAGCGTTTTATGCTTAATTGTGCTACCTTTGGAATCACGATAGTCATTTTGAGACCAAAAATTTAGATTGTCGTTGTAAGATTGTACACAATAAAACGAGTCACTCACTATAAGAGTAGTGACTCGAGGATCAGCAAACTCCAGTACAAGCACCAGAGCCCGAAGCTCCGCCAACTGTGCGGTACAATCATCCAATGACTGCGTATGCATGACATCGGATTGGATTTCACCATTCACGAAAGTACCGACCACAATTGCGCAGGCTGCTGAATAGGCATGCTTCGATCCAGTAGCCGGTTGCGCAGAACCGTCAGTGTAAATGACACAATGGTAATCCTCGAGCGGGCGCAAGGACAGAGGAGCTGGATGAACAAATTCATACTGTAAGAACTCCTGAGTCTGTAGAGCCGCGTCAAAGATATATGTGACGTCGGGCGATGTCAAGGAAGTGGCCCATTGTATCCACCGTGGATGCAAAGCCTTAGAATTTGGTACACTTGCTTTCGTCACCGCCTCAAGGGCAGGATATGGTGTTACCACCAACATGCGTTTTCCTTGCGATAGTGCTCGTTCTTTCAGAATCGCCATCTGCACTGCCGTCAGAACTTTCTCGACAGCGGAAAATCGCAATTCAGCCGAAGTGTACAGGTGTGATTTGTAGGCAATGGGGACGGTATCGCCCTCATTGAACGTTAAGTACGTGAAACCCACTGCGCCCGGCACAATTCTTATGACCAGGTTAGTGTGGTTATCACGCGTCAGTAAGTATTTTGAAGCAAGAAGGTCAGCTTGCAAAGATTGCAATATAGCTGAATGCTCTGGCAGCCAGCATGATTTGGAAAAAGTAGGTTGTACCAAGGCATAAAGCGACTTGATACGCTGGGCATAATCAGGAATGTACGTTCGACCGAAATTCAGAAAGCCCAGCAGAGATTGTAATTTCTTTAGTGTCGTAGGAGCACATAGGCATGCGCATTTCTCTAGGAAGTGCAGAGCCAATCCTCGACCTTCATGGTTGAGTTCGTATCCCAAAAACAACACTGTATATTCCGCAATGTGAGACTTCACAAAATTGAATTTGTAACCGAAGTCTGCAAACAAAACAATAATGCGATCAACGCGACACAGATTCGGCCACAACTCGTCATCTGTGAGATAAATATCATCCACATACGAGTACGCATCAGGGTCTATGTTCTCTAACAGAGAGACTACACGGGCGGCGAAGACACCAGGGCTGTTTTTATAGCCCATCGGTGATCTTTTAAAATGTTTTTGTTTGCCACCCGAGGTAAATGCCGTCCACTCACTACTAAGAGAGGACAGGTTATGGCGGTAAAAGCCATTGGAAATGTCAAGTGTGGTTTTAAACCGTTTTCTCACGAGACTATCGACGGAAGCCGAACTGTGGGTATTCTGTACTGCGCATGTCTGGCAATGTGAGTTTAAATGCCGGTAATCCAAAACCAGGCGATACGACCCATCAGGCTTCGTCACAGTGAATAAAGGATTATTCATCGGTGACACACATGTTTCAATTACACCTTGATATTCCAATTGTTCAAGGATAGTCGCGACATGAGGTCTTGCTTCACGACGCATGGGATATTGGGGTTGTGGCTGGGGCTTGGACCGCAACGGAATCTCATGGCTGGGGAACAATTTATCCCAGCCTACCTGATTATGATACAAAGCAGGTGCAAGCACCAGAGCCCCCTCCTCGGCGAATTTCTTAGCTTGGTCCTTTGGCACAGTGTGCGCAAAGGACGGGAGGATCATCTCCTCCCCTCTAGGAGCATCTAAAATGAAAGCCGGGGCCAATCAGCCTCTGCCAATAGAATATCATAGGAAGAGGTCAGATTATCCCAAAAAATCCCTTTAATTGTGCGTTGTATGTCACCTTCAATTAAAAGGACTATATTATACAGTCTGTCAGGGAGAGCCACTCTAGTGTCAGCAGTTTCTACAGTTATGAACGTATCAGTTGCTGTCGCCACCAGATATGGACGCAGTGCTTGTCGCACTACTATAACATCCACCGCGCTGTCGAGCAGCGTTAGTGCCCATGTCAGGTTCAGAAGCTACGTCCGCACCATCTGTGGCATACCTCGCTGTTAACGCAGCAACTTTCTTCTTTTGAAACGGGGGTCGTTGACGTGCAGACTCGTCCTGCTTGCCTTTGCCGTCAGTCTGACGGGGTTGCTCACGACTTTGGGCACCCCTTCCTTTCCCACGGTCTCCGCCACCGGATTGCGAAGCCGATGTTTCCTGTGAAGAACGAGGAGAGTGTTGTTCAGAAACCTGAAATCTATCAGGTGACTTAATACTAGATCGATCGCGCAGATCATATGTGCGTTCGCTAGATGACTGTACGGGTGAGGCAGGACGAGACCCCTGTTTCTGTTGCTGCTTCCCCTGTTTCTTTGCTCGCCAATTTTGTTTAGGAAAATTTGGGCGTTCGTCTTTAGTAGACGAGCTCACCTTAGTTTGCTGTACTATATCAGGAATTATTTCAGTTGGTTTAACACCTGCCATTAAACCAAATGGTATGCTGCCAGGCAGAAATAGTAATTTCTTGTGTCCTATACGGCGTATAGATCGCAGGTAGCTGCGTGGGAGTATAGGAATGAAATGTATCATCATTTGCATCCACCGCCGGAAAGGTCATCCAAGAGTAAAACAACTCATAAGAGTAAGACGCATCAGCGCTCACCCCAAAAATAACAGACATCCCATCATCCGGCACCCCATACGTCGTCAAATGATGGTGCAGAGGTGCACGACTATGCGCGCCATGTCAACCGCCATAAGGACACACTAAAGATTATCAACGATATCGACAGTAGCACTGGGGTTCAGTAAAAATAACCTTTTTAATGATAAAGCTTGAAAGAACCTATTAGTCGAAACACAGGTAGGTTAAACCGTCACTCCCGTTAACCGGAAACCAGAGTGAGGGTGTTGTGGACTAATATAAGCACTACTAAGGCATTTCAAATCAATCGACCAAACGTTAGGTGCCCCATGTTGCAGGGATTCTGCTTATGCACAGAACTATGCACAGGAAACCAGGACCTCAGTGAATTGTGGTGTACCAAAAACTCACCTCAGAACCCAGAACCCCTTATCCGACCAGCATCAGTGTCCCATTCGTTATCCGAGTTTTATGTCGGCGGTCCCAATGTATAGACAACCCAGAACAAGCGACTTAGGGTATATCTCAGGAATGGTGGGAATCAGAAATACCTGTTCTTAATTATTCTCATATCAGTCCACAACAGAATAAACAGAGACACGGTAAAGTTTAAAGAGTTTATTTTATAAACCTTGTGTCCTAAGATGCAGTACTTTGGCTAACATAAGCAGACAAATGATTAAGATCAAATCCATCAGCATAGTTACAATTCCAAAGAAAATGAAAGGAGTAATCAAAATAAAATGACAGTGGATGACAGCCACCTTCCTTTCGCTAGTAAACTAATATCATTATTATTAGACTAATAAAAGGTCTCTAGGCTTGAATGGGGAACCCAATACCGTAAAGATCAGCTTAGTGGAATCACATCACAGGATCAGCTAGACTCTGCTCCTGGGAAAGCTCTTCTTCCGAATGAATGTAAAACATGCAGCACTGCAATATTAAAAGCACTCGACTTTCAGGTATTTGCAGCTGCGTGCGTGTTATGGCTAAATAGTGGGCCGATCAACCTGAACCCAACAACATGCACCTTCTAGCGACCCAGACTGTTTCTTTACACAATGTTCAGACCAAGGTCGCTGCACACTGTTAGGGATGTGAACAACAGACAGTTCTCATGTGAAGCAAAGTCGAGCAAGCATTTCTCAATTAATAACATGTAACTACAGTGTCGTGTGCAAAAGCAGCAAAAGTGGCAAGATGGCTTTCTAACATGTAACGCGGTTGTGCTAACTTAGCATTGTACGTATATAAATAGCAGTCTTCACTACACCACCACTGCAAAGCAGCCCTAGATCCACCATTCTGGATCATGTTGGTCCTGTGGGGCGCCGGCTTACCCATTTTCTACAAGATTGGGAATCGGTTACTACAGACCTTTGGGTTCTAGATCTTGTAGAAAATGGGTATGCCCTTCCCTTTTGGGAATTTCCTCCGAATTACCCTCCTTGCTCGGAGGACCATCTTCTTCTCCTGCAGCAGGAGGTCCTAACGTTACTAAAAAAAAAGGTGCGATAGAGGTGGTTCCAGAGCAGCAAAGGGGTCAGGGATGCTACTCCCGGTATTTCTGATTCCGAAGAAGAATGGCAGGCTGCGTCCAATCCTGGACCTCAGGATCTTGAATCTTTTTCTGAAGCAAGAGAAGTTCAAGATGCTCACCCTTGCGCAGGTTCTTCAAGCGCTGCAACAGGAGGACTGGATGGTGTTGATCGACTTGCAGGATGCGTATTTTCACATCCCCATCCTGAAGTCGCACAGGAAGTATCTCTGTTTTACGGTAGGGTCGCAACAGTATCAGTTTGCGGTCCTTCCGTTTAGTCTTACTACTGCACCTCGAGTCTTCACCGAGGTGATGGCAGTGGTGGCAGCCCATCTCAGAAGGTCGGGGATTCCAGTTTTCCCCTATCTGGACGACTGGCTGATCAAAGCGGAGTCGCCAGAGAAGGTGCTTCATCGTCTGCAGGATTTAACTCAGCTGTTGTACAAATTGGGTTTCTCACCTGGTGCCCTCTCAGCGCAACCTGTTCATAGGGGCGGTACTGGACACTACTGTGTGTCGAGAATTCCCACCTCTACAAAGGATTCTCGACATACAGGAAATGATTCCATTGTTTTACAATGGAGCGGTCGTTCCAGTCCTGAAGGTCCTTCGTCTGCTCGGTCTGTTTGCTTCCTGCATTCTGTTGGTCAACCATGCACACTGGCACATGAGGGCCCTCCAGTGGTGCCTCCGCAGGCAGTGGTATCAGCACAAGAGGGATCTCAGGGAGTCTGTGAGGATCTCCAGAGAAGCTGCAGCGGATCTGTCTTGGTGGCGTGTGGAGGGCAACCTGTCTCAAGGAAAGCCTTTCCATCTTCCTCCATCTGTGGCCACGGTGATAACAGATGCATCCACTTTAGGGTGGGGTGCGCATCTGGGGGATCTGGAGATCAAGGGTCTTTGGTCCCAGAGGAAAGGTTGCTTCACATCAACCTTCTGGAATTACGGACGATACGTTTGGCACTCAAGGCCTTTCTCCCTTCCCTTCGCGCACTTGGTTCAAGTCCTGACGGACAACACTACCGCGATGTGGTATGTCAAAAAGCAGGGAGGAATGGGGTCGCATTGTCTCTGCAGAGAGGCTCTGCGTCTCTGGTCCTGGGTTCAGGATCATCAGATTTGTCTGATGGCAAATCACCTGGCCGGAGTTCTGAACTTTCGTGCAGACAGTCTCAGTCGACAGTTTTCTGCCGACCAGGAGTGGAGGCTTTATCCAGAGGTAGTTCAGCACATCTTTCGGATGTGGGGAACTCCTCGGGTGGACCTGTTTGCCACTCACGAGAACGCTCACTGCCCGTCATTGTGCAGTCTCCAGTATCCGATGCAGGGAGCTTTGGGGGACGCGTTTCAGTTGGGTTGGAGCTCACAACTCCTTTACGCATTTGCTTCCATACCCTTGATTCCTCGAGTTCTGAGGAAGATTCACCAAGACCGGGACCAAGTCATATTGATCGCCCCGGATTGGCCAAGAAGGGTGTGGTATACAGATCTTCTCCACCTTTCCTCGTGCCCTCCGCTCCGTCTCCCTCTCAGGGCAGACCTCCTCTCGCAGTCGGAGGGGCAGGTTCTACACCCCCACCTCCAGAGCTTACACCTTCATGCCTGGAGATTGAACGGGGCAACCTGAATTCTTTTTCTCTCCCGCCAGATGTGGTAGATGTAATTTTGTCTGCTAGACATCATTACACCAAATCTATCTATTCCTATAGGTGGTCCAAATTTGTTCTTTGGTGCGGGGAGAAGTCTATTGACCCTTTGAGGGCTCGTTTATCCAACATCCTTCAGTTTGCTCTTTCTCTTGCTCAGCAGGGCTTTGCTGTAGCTACTGTTAAGGGATATTTGTCAGCTTTGTCAGCATTTCTTTGCTTGTCGGATCAGCCTTCCCTGTTTAAGTCACCTATTGTATTACGATTCCTTAAGGGCCTTACCAACAAGTTTCCGCCTACTCCTTTTATTGTGCCTCAATGGGACTTAAATCTTGTCTTAACTTACTTGATGGGTTTTCCCTTCGAGCCCTTGCACAAGTGTCCCTTGAGGCTGTTGTCTTTCAAAACAGTCTTTCTCATTGCTATTACCTTGGCAAGGAGGGTAAGTGAGCTTCAAGCTCTGAGTTCTAATCCCCCGTTCTTGACCATTCATGCTGAAAGAATGGTATTTAGGACCAGGGCTGCTTTTCTGCCTAAGGTGGTAACTCCTCTCCATCTGGGGCAATCCATTACCCTTCCTACCTTCTATCCTCCCCCTCACCCTTCCAAGGAGGAGGAGTGGCTTCACCGCTTGGACCCTAAGAGGGCAGTGAGCTTCTACCTTGTTAGGACTAAGGACTTTCGATTGGACGACCAGCTCTTCGTGGGCTTTGTTGGCTGCAGTAAAGGCAGAGAGGTGCACAAGCGCACCCTT
Organism: Triturus cristatus; assembly: GCF_964204655.1. Classification (NCBI taxonomy): domain Eukaryota; kingdom Metazoa; phylum Chordata; class Amphibia; order Caudata; family Salamandridae; genus Triturus; species Triturus cristatus. The sequence goes on along the minus strand of NC_140589.1, from coordinate 1,713,679,566 downwards.
TCTAGATGGATTATCGTGTGCATCAAGATTTGTTACTCTTTGGCTGGTAAGGAACCTCCAGAGGGTATAAGGGCCTATTCTACCAGGGCAAAGTCTTCTACATCTACCTTATCTTGAGGTGTTCCTGTGGAGGACATTTGTAGGGCGGCAACTTGGGCCTCCCTCCACACTTTCGCAAAGCATTACTGCTTGGATTCTGAGGTGAGGAGGGACGGACACTTTGCTCGTTCCGTCTTTCAGGCATAGAAGGGTGGACACCCTCCTCCGGGAGTGGGACTGCTGTGGGAATCTTTTCACAAGGTGAGGAATCCACTGGCAGATGTATCCATCAGAAGAACAAGTTACTTACCTTCGGTAACGCTTTTTCTGGTGGATACAGTATCTGCCTGTGGATTCCTCACTGACCTACCCGCCTCCCCGTTGTCCACACTTGTATACCTACAATTCTGATTTTTTTGTTTGAATATCTTTATTAGTACTTTTTATTTTTTCCCAGTCTCAGCCGATACATTTATCATCAAACATCAACAGGCATCACTTACATTTTTACAACTTTTGTTTAATGACATTGCACTGTGAAAGCGGAGTATGTCTTTCTCATGATGTTGATATTACTGTTTTCTGCAGTACATGGATGCCTGTCCAGATGTTAATTATCTTGAGCACTAACGGCCCACACATCCTGTCATCTCTGAGCTATCGCCAGAATTGATGTGCTCAGTGTACCTACTCCCGACAACAATCTATAGTGTAACAGAAACAAGAGTTGTACAATATAAATAAACAGAATAGTCAACACTTATACGAAAATGGTAGGTGCTGTAAAGCTCAACTCTTTAGTGTTACCCTAAATCGTACCTAAAATATACAGAGCCATATGCTTGAATAAATGCCGCCTTTACACATTAGATATCTCTTCCTTTTTTTGTTGTTGTCCTTTGTGTGTGTAACATTTCAACCTAATTCTTGTGTTAACCAATAATAAACCTAAGCAAACAAAAGATGTCCGTGTGCAGGGAGAACATGTACCCAATACCGTACGTAATGTGTCGTATTTGCTGTTGCCATGTCTGGAATAATGTCTCGTTATCTTGCATGGGCTGCCACTTCCATTACTCATACGGGCGTGTGGTAACCGGGGTGTTTCTGCTTCCATGCAACATCTTCTGGGAATGGAATGCGGGGCCTTATCTGATTCAACCACTATGATTGGGAAAGGAGATAGGCGTGGCACATCGTCTACTCTCTGGCAACGGCCTAGGTGCTAGGCCTCCGCCTGCGCTGCAGGTGGTGTCTGCAGTAGGGTGTCACTCTGCACGAGTGTTTGAGCATAGCGTCCCAGGTCTGCGCAATGGGATGCCGTTTCTTCCCTGTGTAGGGTAGTGCTTTCTGCCTGTGCCCACACCTCCAGGGATTTTTTCCAGTGTGATACCTCTGGCGGGTCTTTGTGCTTCCACCTTTTGGTTATGAGTCGTTTCGCCGTTATGAGGCCTATATCTCGAAATCGGAAGCTCGCTTTATGTACCTTATTTTTTTTATAAAACCCCAGGATACAGACTTCCCAATTTGCAGGCACATCCATGTTAGTGCAGTTAGTTAACGTTGCCGATATCGCACCCCAGTAAGTGTGGAGCCGAGGGCAAGCCCAGAGCATGTGTAGCAGGTTAGCGCCTAAGAGACTACATCTTGGGCATGCAGAGGTGTCGATATTAAAATATTTGTTAATTTTGTCTGGGGAAAGATACGCCCTGTGTAATATGTATGTTTGTATTAATTTAAATCTTGAATTACGCGGTACATAAGTGGCTCTGGCTAATATTCAGTCCCAGTCTTTATCTGTCCAAGGACGGCCTCTATCATCGGTCCAGTGAGCGCGAAGCCTCTGTAGCAGTTGCAGCATGTGACTTAGGAGGGCCTGCACTAACCAGTGTATTACATGCGACCCCTCACCCATTACATGTAGATACTGTAATAATTGATGTGCCGGTGGTTCGTTTGTTATGTCCCCCCATGCTAAAGTGACCGTCCGTGTAATAGTTGCGTATGTAAGGAATTGGCCCCGTGGTAAATCAGTTTCTGCCGTTAGTGCTTCGAAGGACAACAATTTGCCATCTACGTATAGATCTCCAAGCGTCTCCACTCCCGCCTCAACCCAAGGTGTCAATGCTGTGTCAGCTATAGTATCTCTTCCCCTAGGTGTCCCTATAAGCGGTAGTGTCGGTGCGTAAGGGAGCGTATTTTTCGTTAATTGAAGGCTTCTCTTATAGCATCTATGTGCCAGTTCGATATGTATCTGTGTTGGCCGGGGAGCTTTTGCTAGTGGGTGAAACAATCTGCAGATCTGATTCTGTGTCAAGGCTGTTGTCTCCGTCGCTGTGTCCGCCAGGTTTTTCCCACTCAGCCATTTCGCAACCCACTGTAGTTGCGCGGCTATATAGTAGAGCTCCATGTTTGGCACTGCCAGCCCGCCACTTTCCGAGGGTGCATATAGTTTCTGCAATGCGATGCGGGGGCGTTCCGCATTCCAGATCAAACCTCGGATCAACCCCTCCAGGTCTCTAAATAATCGCACTGGGACGTATACCGGAAGGTTCACGAAATATTACAAGAGCCGGGACAGAACTATCATTTTAGTTAAGGTGACTCAGCTCATCACGTCTAGTGGCAGTGTTTTCCAGAATTGCATCTGCGCCTTTATAGAAGAAATTGCTCGGACCAGATTGCCCTCCAATACATCTCCTGGGGACCTATATATATAAATTCCGAGGTATCTGAACGTAGTTGGATGCCAGTTTAGTGCGGTCTCATTAAGTATTATCCGTGCCTCGGTCACATTCTCGCTGAAAGAATAGGCACCAGACTTGGCCCAGTTCACCCTAAGGCCCGACACCGCTTCAAACCTATGGAACAATGTTGAGATTGCCGGTGGTATAACTTGCAAGTCCCTTACGTATAATAACAAGTTGTCTACATATAGCGATACTGCATGCATACCGTTGCTTAAAGGGATGCCCAAATCCACGCCTCCCTCCCGGAGGAGAGTTGCTAATGGTTCCATGGCCAAAGAAAAGAGCAGCGGTGACAAGGGACACCCCTGCCTGGTGCCCTGTTTCACTCGTCCAAACCCTTACCATTGGGCGCTAATACAGCAGTTGCACCAGTCGTAAATAATCATCACCCAACTCGTATTTGCGTAGAACTGCCGCTAAATACGGCCATTCCAGTGAGTCAAAGGCCTTTTCCAGGTCCAATACCAGGCAGTTAGACCTAGGCCAGGTCTCCACTGCGTATCTCTGTAGTTTAAACAGACTGCGGATGTTTAAGGAGGTGCTTCTGTTAGGGACAAAACCATTCTGATCTGCGTGCACCAGAGTGGGCACAAACGGACCTATGCTTCTGGCAAGGGTAGAGGCGAGGATTTTATAGTCTGTGTTTAACAGTGCTAGCGGTCGATAAGAGCCCAAATTCTCAGGATTTCTGCCAGGTTTCAATAATGAGACCAATGTGGCCTCATTCTGCGTGGGTGTGAGGGTTGCGCGTTCCAGAGCCGCCTCATATACTCGCAGTAATTCGGGTATCAGCACATCCGAGTATGCCTTATAAAATTCAGCCGGCAGCCCATCAGGGCCCGGCGTTTTGCCATTGGAGAGCGAATAAATGCTATCTCTGATCTCCTCCGATAGCATAGGGGCACCCAGTTCCTCTCATTGATGGTCTGTTAACTGCGGCAGTGTGATGGCGGACAGAAAATCTTGTATTTCGTCGTCCGTAGCCATCGAGTGATATCTATATACCGTGGTGTAGTGCTCCACAAAGGCACGGTGTATGTCTTTCTGGGTGTGTGCCTCAACTCCCTGCTCCGTCAATAATACCGTCATGGCACGGCGACCACTTCTTGTCGTATCAGCCACGCTAGCAGCCTGCCAGGCTTATCTCCTATATGATGCGTGCGTGCAGAGTGTGCTGCATAATTTAGATTACGGAGTGTTCCTCTCTAAGGCTCGCTAGGGGCTCAGCATTGCCTTCCAACGCTGCGCCCTCCTCCTGGAGCAATGCAGTTTCTAGGCGTGTCAGATCTGCCTCCGGTTGTTTCCGTATGCCCGCCTGTGCCCCAAGACAATCCCCCCTTATAACTACTTTAAATGCATCCCACTCTACCTAATGGGTTGTGGCCGTGCCAGTGTTGTCCTCAAAATAGCGCGTGATGTTGGCCGCTAATAGGTTTTGAAAAGGCGCATCTAATAGCAAGTCTGGCTGTAGTCACCAGGAAGGGACTGGCATGAGAGGGTGGCCCCATAGCATCTCTAATATATGCGGGTTATGATCGGAGTGTGTCCTGCCAAAATAATAAACTGCTGAGACGTTAGGGAGTAATGTGTCCGAGAGCATGTATCGATCCAACCGCACTTGCAAGTCATGTGCCCCTAAGTAATAGGAGTATATCTTGTCCTGGGGGTGGCGGTGTCTCCAGGCGTCTGTCAGACGCCACTGTGTCGCCCAATTATTGAGTGCTTTCATTGCATGATGTATGCTCATGCCCGGTAGGGGCGCAAATGAGCGGTGTAGTGAGACGTCGAGTACACTATTGTAGTCACCCCCCAGTAACATTGGAGTATCAGGCCATTATGCCAGAAGATGTTTTATCCTGTCAAGGAATGCCACTTGTTCTGTGTTTGGAGCATATAGTGATGCGAGGATTATGTCTCGGTCATCCAGCGTGCCCTTAAGTATTACATATCTCCCCTCCGGGTCTATCAGTGACTGTGCAACTTGAAACGGAACCCCCGGCCTTATCCATATTAGTGTACCTCGTGCAAAAGCAGAAAAACGCGTAGCAAACAATTGACCCCGCCAGCGGCGGTGTAATCGTGGCGTCTCTACCTCGGCCATGTGAGTCTCCTGTAACAGTGCTATTTGTATATGATGCCGTTTAAGGTATGAATAGATCTGATATCTGCGCGATGGTGTATGCATGCCCCTCACATTCCATGTACCTATCTTAAAGGAAGCCATGGGTCCCGTGACATTGCCAATTAGCTTTTGCCCGTAGCAGCCGTTCTAACACACACGTGAATAATAACTTATTTTGGCATTTTCCGTCTGGCCCACTGAGTTGCTGTATGAGACATTGAACCGTTCCACACATTATGTCAGACATTGCATAAAAGAAAAACCAATAATACAAAACAGGGGGGGGGGCCCCGTCTGTGTGGAAGGCAGCGCTCTCCGTCCTGTAGATCTGCGTTGCTTCCGGCGGCAGCGAAAGGGGTCCCTCCGCCTAGATGGTGCCAGCGACACAGCCGCATCCCGAGGCTTCTCACCGGTGAACATGTCCAGCCAGTCCTCCACACCTTCCGGGGTGTCAAAGAAGTGTGTCTTCTCGTTAGCGACCACCCGCAGCCGGTCAAGGTGTGGAAATGTGGATTTTCCTGATCAGTTATGTCCCCTATCTTGGACCCCAACGGTTCTATATGCATGTTACAAGTACATGTATGTTCCCTCCAGTTCCAGTTTCCAAGACGCAAACATAGGTGCGTCTACCGTCAACATGTTCTCTGTCAGATCCGCCATCAATGGGCTGGATATTCGATTCCTAAGTATGAAAGGCCACCGACTTTATATGGCTAAGTTACTCCATTTTTACAGTTCAGGCAAGTAGGCCCGATTCTGTCCTCAAAGCCTTTCCCTGCTCTCTATCTCTGACAGCTTCAGCTTGAGCTCGCATCTGTATCCATGAACTTTGTCCTACTCCCTGTGCAGCTAACGGTGCCTGCCTCGGCTAGTTTTCGCCCGCCTGCCAAAAAGTTGTATTTCACCTTCGAATTATCTACTTTGCTCTTCAGCCGATGCATTCCTGTCTGGTGATTTAGGTAAACATTTCCTTTAGCTCGCAAGCAAAGGACTCGGCCTTTCCGTCCTCCTGCAAGTAATTCATAGCCCTGTTGCCATGGAAAGTTTTCTGCCCCTCGCATCTCATATAGGCACTTAGACGCTTGTACACGCACACACAGTCAGTATAGAATAGATTCTGTCCGAGAGTCCTTCCTTGTGGATAACATAGTTCTCTAAACATAGGATGTTAGATATGATTTGGGATTAGGTTGACTTGACCCCCCAGACTTCTCGTCTCCACATGTAGAGCTAAATGTCAAGTCCCCTTCACCCCCTAGTTGCACGTCAATCACACGTCATGCTACTGCGCGCGCATCTATGTTAAGTATTATCTTATAGATCCACCTATGTATGATAATCAGAGCCAATCATGTTTCTTTTTGCTCCTTATTACGCCTAGTTTCGATTACGTATTACTATGTCATTTTTCTTATCAATTGTTACGCCTTTTACATTCGTTTCATTGTGATGTATGACCTATAAAAGTTACTTCTTGTCAATAAAGTATTGTACTTCACTTCCTGAACCCTCGTGGTGACGGAACCTGAAGGCCGCCACTCGAGTCGGCCATTTTGGAATAAAGCCCATTCAGAAAACCTCTTATACCACGGATTCTGCCTCTTGTTATTCTGAGCTATTTTACTTTATTTTAGATTCCGTATGAAATTCAGTATAGGTAAAAAGAATATTTACCACATAATGGCGCCCGAATAGGGACACTTTCTCATCTCACGCGCCGGCGGTGCGTTGCAGGCCCGGTCTCCTGCCACAGCTGGACGGACCATAAACGCGTACCAGCAGGATTTCCTGTAGCTCCCTCCGGTCAAGCGGGGGCGACTGAGGCTGCGATCAACCCAGACGAGGCGGTGAGAAGTGCGAAGTATCCCGACCAGAGCCTAGCTGAGAGAGCAAGATCCGAGGTATACAGAGGCCCACCAGGTTTTCGAGGTCCCGATGTCCAGAGGGTCCGCTGTCCGCAGTCATCGAGTCCCGTCCATTCTCTGAGGCCTTCCGTTTCAAGGAGCTACTCGGTGAGTACCATCGCCGGGGAGGCGTGTTGACGTGCACATAGGTTGTGCCGGTCAAGACGGATTTGGGTACACAAATCCGGTCTGCACTGTTTAGCAGTGTATATGTACTGTTTAGCAGTATATCAAGTATTCCGAAGTATTCAGTTATCGTCAAAGAATTCAGCTTGGTGATTAGTTATGCAGACTGTCATCATTGTCGGTCACTTTAAAATGTTTAATGTTTAATGTTTAAAGCGTTCAAATGTCTTGGTATGAATGATTGTTCATTGTTCACTGTTCATTATTGTGTTTTTTTTCGTATTAAGTGAGTTCAAGAGTAAGTATCAGATCAGTTGTCAATATGCCGCTCTTCTCGAAGTTAAGACAGATTACTACCAGAAAAGGGGTGCTTGAAGAAGCAGTTCCTGTCCCTCCTAGGGACACTTCAGGGCATTTTATGTACCACAAGCATGGCTTAGATGCCATATTATTTCTTGATTTATGGGTAGATTATACCAAGGGATTGCCGGAAAATCAAAGGTGGCCCGCAGCGGGAACCTGGGATGCAGAGTGCATCATGAAAGTAGAGGAAGAGTTATGGAAAAGAAAAGTCAGACAGTCACAGAAAGACGCTGTTGAGTTATGGCGTAAAGAATCTCATAGACGTACAGAAAAAGCACGTAGACAAGAAGAGAGGAGTAAAGAAAGTTCAAAGGAAGTTCAAGAAAATCTATTAATTGAGGAAGGTATCCGAGTGAAATCAGAACAAGTAAATAGACAAAGAAATGCTCTTATGAATGGTATGTATCCCCTCCTAGCCGAAGGACTACCTAAGGCTGTTCCAGAGATGCCAAAAGACTTGCCACCTCCATTATTTCCAATTAAGGTACATCCAAAAGGGCATCCCAGAACCGCAGAAGATGTTTTTCTTTCCTCATATCTAGATGACGCAGCTCCCGAGTATGCTAACCCCGCACCACATAGACCGTCTGGCGGAGGGGTTCAACGGCAGGATCAGGTATCTGTCCCCGTGCAACAGCAAGTCCCGACACAAGCTCCGGCAAGCACATCTGTTTCCGCATCTGTCCCCGCAATCGATTCTACAGTAGTATCGACACCTATAGTTGCTGTGTCACGTTCGACGAATCCATTCACACCCGACGCCCCAGATGGGGCCACGGGAGGTGCTAGCAATACCTTTACACCACCTAGAATAAATAAACTTGTTTTTCAAGAGTCAGCACATTCACGTACACCCAAATTCATAAGTGAACGTACGCTTAAGGAACTCCTTATAGATTGTAGATATGACCCGGTGGTCGGTAAAGAGGACGAAATGGTCCTAGCATCATTACGTATCAGACGAGCCGCAGAGTATTTAGCTAGGTTACCAGGAATGACTACGCATCTAGATAAAATATATCATTTTGTTCAAACAGGGCGAGATCCAGAATGTATTAACAGAGCTATGGAATTCCAGAAAGTAGAGATACAGGGGGAACTGTTACGTTTCCTCATAAACTGTGTGATCAGAAATCAAGACCGTCCGGGGGTAGACGCGAATGCAATGCTTATTCTTACAAGATGGAGCCAGAATATATAGGAAGGGAGACACGATAAGAAAAACTGTATAATAGCCATGTGCCGAAAAATCCGTAGAGAAATAGAGCGTATTCATGAAGAAAGATTGGAAACGGACGAGTTCGAGCCAGATGAAGTGTCCGAATCAGGGAATTCCGCAAGACAGTCAGAGACCATAGCCTACGTAGGCAGAGGAAGATCCTGTGATAATACTAGATGCTTTTCTGATCCCATACACTCTGTATGTCCAAATAATAGCAGAACGTATCCAACGCCTGTAATAAATCTGAAGTCTCCTGAACATTTGTTTCAAGCCGCAGATAAAATACTACGAGAACGAAGGGGTTACCACCTCCTCGATTCCATGGATGAGCAAGAATTAGCCAGATCAGCCGTTCACTGGATTGACAGTCCTGAAAAATACGGTGATGAGACCGTAGCACACACTTTTTTTAACCTCAGTACAGATGAACAACGTTTGGCTGGAATATATATGATTCAGCAACTCCTTATATTATATAAGAGCCAACATGCTGACCCTGGTCCTTTACCTGATATATTAACGGAACTACTCACGAACAGATGGAGAGGTTCTAGTAACAAGTTAATTAAAGAAATATTAGTGTCACGTAAACAGTATGTCCTTTTTGTAAGTCCAGATTCTTTCCCGCTGCCCCGCAGAGAAAGAACGCCGCATTATATGGATAGACAAAATCCCTTACGAGAAGTGCACCCAATAAAAGGCGAAGACAATCAGTTTCACCGTGTATTTGTATACACACCCATATCAAAAATTGAATTGTTAGAAATGAAGAAAGTAGTACCAAGTCATGACAAAGACCCAGCGGGTTTCCACCGAGAAATTAAGGACATGTTGCTGATGGGAGAGTATACCTATCCTGATATTATGACGATATTAAAGGTGCTCTTACCTGCTGGCATTTATGAAAAACTGAAAGAAAAAGAGTGGGAAGTGGGTGACCAAAAGATAGATTGGACAGCATTAGAAAGGGAAGAAAAGGCCCGAACTGCAGGTTCAGGGCTCGGGGATAAAGTCAAAGCATTACCAGGTTTACTAGTACAAGTACTGCCACGTTTATTAACTACGAAAAAGGAAGATTGGGGTGCAATCACGGCCTGTAAACAAAAGCATGATGAAGACACAAGTGATTATTATGCCCGATTTGAAAAATGTTTTGGAATAAATAGTGGTATAAAAACAAGTAGTGAGTCGTATCCACATTTATTTGTGACAAAATTAGTAGAAAATGCATTACCTCCAGTAAAGAATAGAATATTGAAATTCGAGAGTACCTGGCAAAGTAACACTCCGTCACAAATGCTACAAATGTTGCAGTATCATCACAATAGAATTAGAGATGAACAAGAACACGAACAAAGACGTATGAAAGATACAAAAATGAAAATGCTAGTGTCTCAGACAGTACCAGCTGAAGGACATAAAAAGGGTATGACACAGTCCGATCCAGCAGGACCGGTAAAAGGGACATGCAATTATTGCAAAAAGCCAGGTCATTACGTACACGATTGTCCAGTTTTAAAACATAATATCGCCATAGGTAAAACACAAGAAAGATCACGGCCACTCAGACAAGATCAGAATGAACAAGGGGCTATGCCGCATCCCCAGGCCATGCCAGCCGCACAGCAGCCAATACAGTTTGTGCCAGCTGCACCACCGTTGCCTGCTACTGCCACACAAACCACAACGCGACAAATGTATCAGACTGCACAGTATGAATATCCTGAGTATCAGCGTTACGCATGAACCAGCCTAGAGAGGGAAGTTGACTTACCCCTTATCGAGATTCCTGTAGATCAAGAAGGACCTTATGTACATAGTGAATTATTAGGTCAAGATAGAAAATTCTTACTCGATACAGGGGCAAGTCGAACAACTATAAAACGTAGTGAAGTTCCAGGGGCACCCCTCTCAGGCTCTCAAAATGTTTCCCTTGGTTTTTCAGGAAAACCTATTGTTAATGAAGTATCACAGCCTCTTCCACTTACGATAGGACCTTTGACACGAACTACAGATTTATTGCTTACTAAATCATGCCCAGAAAATCTGTTAGGAATTAAAACTCTGAAAGCCCTAGGAGCCATAATATGTTGTTCTCCGGAAGGAGTAAGGTTGTTTTTACGTGATTTTAAAGGTCACTATGTGTCTAGAGACATGGATCCCCGACTACAGACTTTACCAGTACATCTATGGGCACAAGGCCCTACTGATGTTGGTTGTATGAACATTACACCATACCGAGTCACACTCAAGGCAGGAGTGGTATTACCACGAATGCGACAATACAAGTTACCGCAAGATGCTGTAGTGGCTTTGCTGAAAATCATTGATGAGCTAATTGCCCAAGGAGTAGTTGTAGAAACAGACTCCAATGTATGTAATTCACCGATAATTCCGATTCTTAAACGAACTGATCCCACTGCTCCGCCAGTATACCGATTGGTTATTGATTTGCGTGAACTAAACAAGTGCATTGTGCCACAATTTCCTGTGGTCCCCGATATATCATCATTATTGACAGCAATTGATTCCGAAGCAACATTCTTTACTGTAATTGATCTCAAGAATGCCTTTTTCAGCGTCCCAATAGATCCGGAAAGCCAATATTTGTTCGGATTCAGTTTAAATGGGCGCAGCTTTAAATTCTCCCGCGCTCCCCAAGGATTCACAGAAAGCCCCAGCATCTACAGCCAAGCACTGAAACGAGAACTTGACAGTATCCACATGCCAGTCAATACTGCACTGCTTCAATATGTCGATGATCTGCTGATCACCGCGAGAAGCGAACCCGAATGTGAAAAGGCTTCTCTGACAGTTTTACATTTTCTAGCGGACAAGGGGCACAAGGTGTCTCCTTCTAAGCTGCAATTCTGTGTCCAGCGAGTTATTTATCTTGGTCACTCGCTGTCCAAGGAGGGAAGGCAGCTTACACCAGATCGCATCCAGTTAATTGCTAACATGTCAATACCCCAGACACAAAAGGAGGTGCGGGCTTTCATAGGCCTCACTTCATATTGTAGGCAGTGGATCCCTCAGTACGCATTTCTAGCAAAACCACTCATTCAGTTAACCACACAGGAAGCAGCCACATCGACTGTCCTCCCTTGGACTCAGGAACATACACAAGCTTTTGAAAGCCTAAAGGAAGCTTTATGTCAAGCACCTGTTTTAGCAACACCATGTTATAGCAAACATTTTACACTCTTTGTTACAGAACGCGAAGGTACTGCCTTGTCAGTACTCACTCAGGAACAAGCAGGATCACGCAAGCCATGTGCTTATTTTTCCAGTACATTAGATCCCGTAGCTCAGGCTTTGCCTGCATGCCTGAAATCAGTGGCAGCAACAGCTTTAGCAATCAGACAAAGCGATGCCATAGTGTTAGGACATCCATTGACAGTACAAGTACCACATGCAGTAGAAGTTCTTGTGAACCGAACACAAACACAACACTTGACCATAGCAAGACTTACCGGTTATGAACTAACATTGTTTCAGCCACACATAGAGATCCGACGGTGTAATACATTGAATCCTGCTACACTATTACCTGTAATTGGAACAGACCCACTAGCTCATGATTGTGTTGAAATTATTGAAATAAAGACGAAACCTAGACAAGACTTGACAGACGTTCCATTGTTAGATCCAGACCTGACGTTGTATGTAGACGGATCATGCATGAGAACAAGTACAGGAGATTTAGTGGCCGCGTATGCGGTCACAACAGACACTGAAGTTATTGAGACAAACTGTATAGATACTTTGTCAGCCCAAGCAGCAGAACTTATTGCTCTAACACAAGCCTGTATTCAAGCCAAAAATAAAAAAGTTAATGTATACACTGACTCACGTTATGCATTCGGAGTTGTACACGACTTCGGCGTGCTGTGGCGAGAGAGAGGTTATTTAACCTCCCATGGTGCCCACATTCAGCACGGACCCCTCATTCATGCCTTGTTAGACGCAATACATCTACCCACTGCTATATCGATTATGAAATGTAAAGCACACACGAAGGTTACTGATATCATTTCCCAAGGCAATGATTTAGCTGACAGAACAGCTAAACAGACTGCTCAGAATCGCACATTAGACATGACAAAGCCAATAGTTCAGACACCAACACAGTGTATGACAATTAAGGATCCCGCACTTGACGTGATTGACATACAGACACATGCCACTGCAGAAGAATTAAAGAAATGGACTGAACTAGGAGGGATCCAGACAGATCAGGGATGGATGACGAAGGAGAAATCTGTATGGTTTCTTCCTGACTCTATGGTCCAAGCCATTATAGCTACAATTCACAGCCCGGCGCATTTAGGAGAAAAAGCTATGCTAGATAGCATTCAACACATTTGGTTCAATAAACATTTACGAGCAGCAGCTAAACAAAAGGTCCGTACCTGTATGATATGTTGTCAGTTCAACCCAGGAAAAAGTGTTCCCGTAGAACAGGGTGGATTCCAGACTCCTGATCATCCTTTTGAAGTGCTCCAAATGGATTATATCCAGATGGAACGATGTCGAGGATTCAAATATGTTCTTGTAGTTGTCTGCGCTCTCTCCCGATGGACTGAGGCGTACCCAGTATCAGATTACACGGCCCCGACTACTGCCAAACAGTTAGTTCGAGAATTCTTCCCACGGTACGGTTTACCACGTGTTGTATATTCAGATAACGGCCAGCCTTTCTCATCCGAATTAATGAAACATGTCTCACTTTTGTTGGGATATCAGTGGAAATTCCACTGTGTCCGACACCCCGAGGCAGCAGGTCTCGTGGAACGACATAATCAAATTTTGAAAATCAGATTGTCTAAAATATGTAAGGAGAAAGGTGTTGACTGGATAGTAGCCTTACCAGTTGCACTATTTTACATAAGAATGGTAGCACACTCTCGAACAGGGCTATCCCCGTATGAGGTGATCTTCGGAAGACCACCAAATATGTGGGGGACGCCGATACCACGTAAAATAACTGATGTTAATTGTAATATGCTGACAGATTACTTGGCTTCCTTGATGTCTGCACTACAATCTTGTCGTTCACAGGTAGCCGCAGCTTTTCCTGACAACACTGAGGTGAAACCCCATGACGTTGCTCCGGGTGATCTGGTGTTTGTGAGGAATTTCGATCGGAAAACCCAGTTGGAGCCCAGGTGGAAAGCACCGAAGCTAGTCCTGCTGACCACAAGAACAGCCGTGAAAGTTGAGGGCCGCAAGGGCTGGATACATTCCAGCCACATTAAGAAATTTCATGGACTATCCTCGGATATAGACACTGTGCCCTGCACTCCCTCACAGACTGATTCAAAACTTCCCTTTGTTGAAAAGAATGACTCTCAGAATTATAAATTAAAGCTTAGGCCCAAACAGTCGAGCAATTTGATTGTTTAAGTCCTCTCCAAGGTGAAGCGGTTGAATTGTCTCTGACATGTATCCCTTGGACCTGAGTAGAGAAAATACCAGAGAAATGTTGAAACGACAGGCGTATTGTAAATCACTGCGTAGCTACTGTATGAAGACATTATTAATTCTGTTTTTATTGAGCCTTTTAATAATTATTACGAGTGTGATTTTGCACATATATCATCCTATTTCTAGACATGTTCTAAATGTTGCTGCTGAACATTCTTTTAGTGACCTACCACCACATGAATTATCTTATAGACTTGCGCTGCGCAATAACACTTTCATTAGTATGTTACATCATTCCCATCAGACTAGTAATGCCACCAATTGTTGGGTGTGTGGCCGACTCCCTCCCTATCAGAATAACAAAGGAGTTCTGCCTTTCTTTCCACATCCGTTCACACATAATGGCTCCTGTGGAGCATGGTTTAGTTTACTAAATTCCATAGACCCAGACACAGCAGTTTATCAACAACATTGGATATGGGGAAATCTGAATCTAGTTTTATTCAAAGTCTGTCACCCTAATAAGGAGGGTCACCCCAGTAGAACAGGAACTGATCTAGAAAATGAAGTATATAAATTAGGTAATTTTACGCCTAATCTTATGATTCTGAATGTCAAATCCGAAGTTGAACTAATTCTGCCCACTATGTCAGTATTTCCAGTTAAGGGTGAATTATGTGTGAAAAAGGTTGGTTCCATACATATGGGCCATAGCAAATGCGTTACTACAGTAGAATATAGTGACCAAGGTAAATCTTCATTTAGAGCTTCTCGCCATTCTTACTTTATATGTGGTCAGACGGCATATATGCGTCTGCCTCTAGATTGGGACGGTACCTGTTACATAGCATTCCTTTTGCCACCTGTTTTCCTAGCTCCCCCTGATTATTATCGAAATGTTCATTTAGTACACAATAGAGAGCGAAGAGATCTCCCAGTTATCGATTATACTGAGACAGCATGGGACAAGTATGTAGATTTCAATAAAGGTATCTTTCCCTATATAGGTACTATATCAAATAGTAAGCTGATACGTAGACTAACAAAGACTCTTGAAGCTGTAGTAAACGAGACTATAGCCGCCCTAGGCAATCTGACAGAGGAACAATCAGTGATGAGAATTGTTGTTCTCCAGAACCGTCTTGTCCTTGACGTCATCCTGGCCGATAGGGGCGGAGCTTGCAGGGTCATCGGATCCAGCTGCTGCATATTCATACCAGAAAATTCGCCATCTGTATATAAAGCTATAACACGCCTTCATAAGATTGTGAGCCAGATACACGAGAATCCAGGCACTTGGACGTGGTCCGGGTGGTTTTGGAGTGTGATATCAGCCTGGGGATGGAGAGTTCTATCCTTCCTAGGTATTGGCCTTCTTATGCTCTTCAGTTGTTGTTTATGCCTGCAATGTGGACCAGCGATTTGTGGTCTGGGTGCCACATCATGCATTCCATATCAAAGTTATCGTTCAAAATGCCGGAAGAAGAAGGAAGAAGAAATGATGCTCCATGAGCAAATCGATGGAATGATGAAGATTGATATCTCTTGAAGGGCAAGTAGGGGACAAGGAGGGAATGTGGAAATGTGGATTTTCCTGATCAGTTATGTCCCCTATCTTGGACCCCAACGGTTCTATATGCATGTTACAAGTACATGTATGTTCCCTCCAGTTCCAGTTTCCAAGACGCAAACATAGGTGCGTCTACCGTCAACATGTTCTCTGTCAGATCCGCCATCAATGGGCTGGATATTCGATTCCTAAGTATGAAAGGCCACCGACTTTATATGGCTAAGTTACTCCATTTTTACAGTTCAGGCAAGTAGGCCCGATTCTGTCCTCAAAGCCTTTCCCTGCTCTCTATCTCTGACAGCTTCAGCTTGAGCTCGCATCTGTATCCATGAACTTTGTCCTACTCCCTGTGCAGCTAACGGTGCCTGCCTCGGCTAGTTTTCGCCCGCCTGCCAAAAAGTTGTATTTCACCTTCGAATTATCTACTTTGCTCTTCAGCCGATGCATTCCTGTCTGGTGATTTAGGTAAACATTTCCTTTAGCTCGCAAGCAAAGGACTCGGCCTTTCCGTCCTCCTGCAAGTAATTCATAGCCCTGTTGCCATGGAAAGTTTTCTGCCCCTCGCATCTCATATAGGCACTTAGACGCTTGTACACGCACACACAGTCAGTATAGAATAGATTCTGTCCGAGAGTCCTTCCTTGTGGATAACATAGTTCTCTAAACATAGGATGTTAGATATGATTTGGGATTAGGTTGACTTGACCCCCCAGACTTCTCGTCTCCACATGTAGAGCTAAATGTCAAGTCCCCTTCACCCCCTAGTTGCACGTCAATCACACGTCATGCTACTGCGCGCGCATCTATGTTAAGTATTATCTTATAGATCCACCTATGTATGATAATCAGAGCCAATCATGTTTCTTTTTGCTCCTTATTACGCCTAGTTTCGATTACGTATTACTATGTCATTTTTCTTATCAATTGTTACGCCTTTTACATTCGTTTCATTGTGATGTATGACCTATAAAAGTTACTTCTTGTCAATAAAGTATTGTACTTCACTTCCTGAACCCTCGTGGTGACGGAACCTGAAGGCCGCCACTCGAGTCGGCCATTTTGGAATAAAGCCCATTCAGAAAACCTCTTATACCACGGATTCTGCCTCTTGTTATTCTGAGCTATTTTACTTTATTTTAGATTCCGTATGAAATTCAGTATAGGTAAAAAGAATATTTACCACAAAGGAACAACCGAGAGTAGTTCAAGCCGCCATGAATGAGAGTCGCTGCCGCTGTACCTGAATGGTATAATCCGGGAAAAACATTACTTTGTGATTGTCGATTAGGATATCTTGAAGCTTCCTGGTTTCCTGCAGTATAGAGTCACAATCCCGATGATTAAGGATCCGGAGGAGTGTTGCAGGGATTCTGCTTATGCGCAGAACTATGCGCAGGAACCCAGGCCCTCAGTGAATTGCGGTGTACCAAAAACTCACCTCAGAACCCAGAACCCCTATCCGGCCAGCATCAGTGTCCCATTCGTTATCCGAGGTTGAGCTCGGCGGTTCCAATGTATAGACAACCCAGAACAAGCGACTTAGTATATTTCTCAGGAATGGTGGGAATCAGAACACCTTTTCGTAATTATTCTCGTACCAGTCCACAACAGAATAAACAGAGACCCTGGATAAGTTTAAAGAGTTTATTTTATAAACCTCGTGTCCTAATATGCAGCAGTTTGGCTAACATTAGCAGACAAACATTTAAAATCAAAACCATCAGCATAGTTACAATACCATATAAACCTTGTGTCCTAATATGCAGCAGTTTGGCTAACATTAGCAGACAAACAATTAAAATCAAAACCATCAGCATAGTTACAATACCATAGAAAATGAAAGGAGCAATCATACTAAAATGACAGTGGCTCCAGGCCACATTCCTTTCTCTAACACACTAATAGTATTATTAGACTAATAAAAGGTCTCTAGGCTTGAATGGGGAACCCCATACCGTATAGATCAGCTCAGAGAGTTCACATCACAGGATCAGCTATGCTCTGCTCCTAGGAACGCTCTTCTTCCGAATGTGTTGAAAAACATGTAACACTGCAATATTAAAAGCATTCGACTTTCAGGTATTTGCAGCTGCGTGCGTGTTATGGCTAAACTAGTGGGCCGATCAACCTGAACTCAACAACATGCACCGTCTAGCGATCCAGACTGTTTCTGTTACACAGTGTACAGACCAATGTCGCTATTCACTGTTTAAGATGTTAACAACAGACAGTTCTCATGTGAAGCAAAGTCGAGTAATCATTTCTCAATTCTAATAACATGTGACCACAGTGTCGTGTGCAAAAGCAGCAAAAGCGGCAAGATGGCTTTCTAACATCTAACGCGGTTATGCTAACTTAGCGTTGTACAAAGTTAGATAACAATCATCACTACACCCCCCCATGATCGGACCACTAACCACTAGGGGCGCACTTGCAAGAACGCAGAGTTCAAGTTCGATAGAACGGAACCAAGGGTAGAACTATAAGTCCATACAAGGGAAGTGAAAAGTTCAAAAAGAAAAAATCAAGGGAAAAAGTTAAAACGCAGTAAAAAAACCAAGTGGAAGACAAAATCGATGAAGGACTGATTATGGAAGAAGTATAAAAGTCAATCCATCAATGTATAGGCACAATAAGTTGCAACTGCTTCCAAGAGGAAATCATTGGAGCGTACCGCAAAATTATCTGCCATCCAGTTCAGGACGGGGAAGGAACAGACATGGTCCTCAACCACTGGAGCCTCCAGCACCTGACGAGGACAACCGGGGTGCACCTCAAGGTAGCTGTTCGTTAAGAAGTCAATCGCCGCCGCTCCGATGTTCCAATTTCCAAGAACTCCATGCGCTGCAGCACAGGCCATAATCCCGACACCAGAACAGTCCAACTCGTGAGCCACTAAGGGGCTCATAAGCCGATCAAAATCCGGATCAGGAGACACCGGGTTTGACAGACACAAATCCAGAGCCCATTGGAATGGACAATCTAGGCAATGAAAGACAGGCTGCACACAAGTAAAGTAGGCGAACCGGAAGGACAATCCATAGGCTACGCTCGCCAGTGGTAAAGCGCCATAGAATTCAATCATCTGGTTATGAAGATGGTGCCGCCGGGACATGTTGTCGTGCCACGCAAGTTGTGCATCCATAGCGCAAGGCACAGAGCAACAACAGTATTCCAGCTACGAGGGCGAGAAGCAAAGGGAGACCTCCGAAGACACTGGAAAAAATAGAATGAAAGAAGGCCGGGATCACTCCAAAAATAGTTTGAAAAGAGGTCACGAGGCCGGAGCCCACGATTTAAAAAAAACTGAGCTATGCCACTTGTGGATGAGGCATTAAAGATAGTATTTATCAAGGTCCCAAAATGAAGTGGGAGATCAGTATTCAAAAGCGCTTGCACCTCAGTGCGCATGTTAGCTACGTGAAGGACAAATGTTTCCCGGGACGAAGTCAAAGTGACTTCTTTTTGAGACAATAGAGCCCTTATTCTGCTCATCTTGTTGAACTCTGCTTTCAAGGTTGGAATTGAAGGCCATATGGATACATCCAGCCGGCCATGCGGGGGTGGACGTTATTACAGCAAACTACCCTCTGTGATACAGTCACGATGTAGGGAATTCCCACTAACATCCCACAGCAAGCTTCATTATTTAACAGCAAATAACTACCGTTAGCAAGCAGCGTAAAAGATGGAGTAATAACTGGCACTGGAATCCCTTTCAGGATGCAAGCTAAATTAGGGGCATGCACATTACAGGCACCATGCAATTGAATGTGCCTACATACAACAGAGTGATCCGGTGCGGAAGTGCATTCTTCACCTTTCAATTAAACCTCCTTGCCGTCCCTCACACATCTGTATGTGAAAGGGAGCGACCAGACTTCATGAAAGGAAGGCAGTACCCAACTGTTCGTATCTGCCTAAAGCATAATGCTTCATGCACAAACTAAACTTAAACAGGGGAAAAGGTAACATGATCAACTCATGTACTAGCCACACGGCAGAATTCAATTCAGCAACAGAGAAAGGCAAAGGTTCTAATTTTTCAATGTGAAGCAATGAATATGTAGCATCTTTCATGGACATGAATTGCTGTTTCGCAGTCAAATTAAAGGGAAGGAATAAAGATGAAGTATTCATGTAATCCCAAGGGACTTTCCCTGCCTTCAATGTTTGCAACGTCCATGCAAACTGCATAATAGATCGCAATTGATTTTGACCATGATACAATACAGATAAATCATCCTGCACAATGTCTACCACAGATGAAACAATATTATCTAAAGTATAGATTCTGGAAGACAGGGTGTTAATGCTATTATCTATTACAGCCAGCACCTTTTCCATATTGGCTTGATCAATAGCACGTAATCTGGAAGCAGCCTCAATTTGTGACAACTTCCAAACCTCGTTATAAACAGCATACACCCATCGTTTGGGCCTGCCAACTGCAGGACCCTTAACAAAATCATTCAAATCTATTTTGTCATTCAATCTTGCCAAATGGAGTTTAACAGACGCTAAAGTGGAATGTTGCAGCCGAGACTGGCATAACTTTCCGACTGAGTAGGTAGTAACAGTGTGAGAAGATTCAAAACGGGGGTCCACACGGACCTGCGTATACCCCTGCTTTAAATCCAGAAACCTATTTTGACAGGAGTCCGAACTCGTCTGCCACACCAACCACCCTTCCGGATTCAATTTAGAAATATTGAAGGACGTGTTGGAAACCTGTGTCTGCAACATATCAAGGGACAGATCCGTATGATTACCCCAATTGGGATAGGCACCCAGATCCGGCCTGGAGGGAGAATTTAATTTTTTAGACGTAGCCAATCCAAAACAGGTTGTCTGAAAAAATCGAGGAATTTAAAAATAACATATGATTCGGGATAAGACAGGCACGATGCAAAGCCTCTGCTCCCTGTACTTGCCATCGTTTGGAGCCCCAAACCGATTTAAGATCGACTGTAGCTTTCCACAGATCGTAACCGCCAATTGCCAACTCGTCCATAAAGGACTTGGAATACAATAATTTGGTGTGTGTCAGTCTAACTTTAGAAGCAGCCTCAGGTGCAACCTTAAAATAAAAGGATGCCTGATGGACTACACTAAAATCAGAAAAATAAGTGAATTTTTCCACTAATTTGGCAGAGCTGCCCATCCTAGGGGCGGGGCAGTGTTCCCATTGTGTAAAATGTACAAAATTTCTAAACGTATTTGCTTTGTGTAGGAAATGCGTGCCATAATGTTGATAACAAACTTGTTCATCATAATTAGCAGTATCTAAATACAAATCCTCAGCATCAAATCCAGCATAATATTTCAAATCAGAAAACAGTGCTTCTATGGCTTGAACATCCCAATCATCTGAGTGAATGTTCTGCTTCACGACATCACCCATAGAAACACGAACACCTCAGTGGGGCCATGAATTTGAAATTTAACGGCATCCCAAGCGATCCCATCACATACAGGCCAGGCAGTAATGTTCACAAAAGTCTGGTCCCTCTTCATAATGTGTGATGAGGAGTGGGAGGCTAAAGTTCCATTAATTAGTCGAATTGTAGATCGTTCATTCAGGTAGTGTCCATTGACAAGTCTAAAAAACACTACCACAAAGCCAATGGACATAAACAAAAAAACACATATGAGCACCAGCCAAATGTAAGTCCAAGGGGGTATTAAAAAATGTCTTTTGAACCAAGCCACAAAAATTGAAACCTTGGACGGGGCAATGGAAGTCACTGAATTAGAATCAAAAGAGTCTTGTGAGAGGGCAAATGTGGTGGATTGTAAAACAGGCAAGGTAACATCCGCAGGATAAGCATACTCAACTTCTTCAAGTACGCCACTAGGTGTTTGTGGCAACAAGGGACCAGTAACGGCATGCATCTCGATGGCAACATCAGGCACTATGTCACAAGCTCGGGCCACATCAGAATTTCTCAGCATCGAAGGGCAGGAAACCGCCGGAGTCATACTAAGAAGAATCGGCCACTCGTTGTAGTTTGACATTGTCAATCGAAATGTACCTGTTATCCTTTCGACCAGGAAGTGGAGGTAAAATGACAGTTCTTGTACCCTGCACACCAAGCACTGGAACCGGTGCACGATAAGAGGGGCCGAACTCCTTCTTGTTCTCCACTTTCTCACGGACCAGATCACCAACTCGGGGTAGCCAGCCGACTACCGGAACCTGAACTTCAGTTTCAGATGAGGAGGGTACGTGTTCCTCGGCTAGACGGTTTCTGGCTTCTTGTAGAGTCTGCAATACAGCACAGTGTTCATCTACGTCAAAGGGTGTGGCTGACGTCGCCATGTCTAGACCATCAAGGTCTGGAACAAACATTCGAACACCAAAGAGCATCATGTATGGGGTCCGCCCACCCAGAGACCTTCTAGGGAGATTATTAAGTGCACGTTGTACGTCATACAAGTGGGCAAGCCAGTTCCGGCCAGTACCCAAAACTCGGGCTGTCAAATTTTGCTTTAAGTCACGGTTCATTCGCTCCACTACACTATTGCCCTCAGGCCGGTATGGAGACGAAAATTTGACTTGGACCCCCAAATTTCTCATGGCCTCTTTGTACTCCTTAGAGGCGAACGCCGGGCCCTGATCAGAATGAATGGTACCACACGCAAAACTTCCAACAAATACATGCAAATCCTTTATGACAGTGCGAGAATCAGCACTCCTATGTGGCCACACCCACAGAAAACGTGTGCACGAATCCACTGCAACCAAGATGTATTTGAAAGCAGTATGAGAGGTAAAAGGACTACCTTGATCTAAATAAACACAACCCAATGGTTTACTAGATATGTACAACTGAGTTTGTGGTGGGCGCGCCGCAGAAGAAGGTTTAATCTGCTGGCAAATGTCACAATTAAGAACATAAGCTCTGGCCTGTTTGTACAAACCGCACCACCAGTAACGTTGTTGTAGCAAAGATACAGTAGCCGCAACGCCGGCATGCGCGGACGCCATGCCCTCGTGGGCTGCTAATATCAAAGAAGGTCTGCAGTCCGCGTTGGGAATCAATCTGTCACCAACCTCATTAATCCTCACTAATGGGACTTTATCAGGACTTAAGCAATAATGGTAACGAGCAGGGAAACCGTTCGGTGGCTTCGTGCCCTGCTCTGTAGCAGCAATAGCTGCCAAGATGTCATCATCGATCTTACTTTTGGATCTTGTAACTGCTGCTACTAAGTATGTTGCCACTGCTGTTTTTGCTGCCTCGTCAGCTAAGCTGTTGCCGACAGCATGGACACCAACTCGTTGGTGACCAAGAGTGTGAATTACGTTCACGAGAGGCAGACGGTCTTTAAGATCTGCCACTCGAACCCAAAGCAGGTTATGCTTAATAGTGCTACCTTTGGAATCATGATAGTCATTCTGAGACCAAAAATGCAGATTGTCGTTGTAAGATTGAACACAATAAAAGGAGTCACTCACGATAAGAGTAGTGACTCGGGGATCAGCAAACTCCAGTGCAAGCACTAGAGCACGAAGCTCCGCCAACTGAGCGGTACAATCACCCAATGACTGTGTGTGCACGGCATCGGACAGGAATTCACCATTTACGAAAGTACCGACTACAATTGCGCAAGCCGCTGAATAGGCGTGCTTAGATCCAGTTGCGGGTTGCGCAGACCCGTCAGTGTATATGACACAATGGTAATCCTCGAGCGGGCGCAGGGACAGAGGAGCCAGATGAACGAATTCATACTGCAAAAACTCCTGAGTCTGAAGTGCCGCGTCAAAGATAAAAGTGACGTCCGGCGAGGTCAAGGAAGTGGCCCATTGTATCCACCTTGGATGCAAAGCTTTAGAATTCGGTACACTCGCTTTCGTCACTGCCTCCAGGGCAGGATAGGGTGTTACCACCAACATGTGTTTCCCTTGTGACAGCGCTCGTTCTTTCAGAATCGTCATCTGCACCGCCGTCAGAACCTTCTCGACAGCGGAAAAACGCAGTTCAGCTGAAGTGTACAAGTGAGATTTGTAAGCAATGGGGACGGTGTCGCCCTCATTGAATGTTATGTATGTGAAACCAACTGCGCCGGGCACGATTCGTATGACCAGGTTAGTGTGGTTATCTCGTGTCAGTAAGTACTTAGAAGCAAGAAGATCAGCCTGCAATAGCTGCAATATAGCTGAATGCTCAGGCAGCCAACAGGATTTGGAAAAAGTAGGTTGTACCAAGGCGTAAAGCGGCTTGATACGCTGGGCATAATCCGGGATGTAAGTTCGACCGAAATTCAGAAAACCCAGCAGGGATTGCAATTTTTTCAGTGAAGTAGGAGCACGGAGGCATGCGCATTTTTCTAGAAAGTGCGGAGCCAATCCTCAACCTTCATTGTTGAGTTCGTACCCCAAGAACAACACTGTATATTCTGCTATATGCGACTTCGCAAAATTGAATTTTTAACCGAAGTCTGCAAAAAAACAATAATGCGATCAACGCGACGGAGATGCGGGTCCAACTCGTCATCCGTGAGATAAATGTCATCCACGTACGAGTACGCATCTGGGTCTATACCCTCGAAGAGGGAGACCACGCGAGCAGCAAAGACTCCAGGGCTGTTCTTGTAACCCATTGGTAATCTTTTGAATTTTTTTTGTTTGCCACCAGAGGTGAAAGCCGTCCACTCACTACTAAGAGAGGACAGGTTGTGGCTGTAAAAGCCATTTGAAATGTCAAGCGTGGTTTTAAACCTTTTTCTCACAAGACTATCGACGAGAGCCGAACTGTGGGTGTTCTGTACTGCACAGGTCCGGCAATGAGAGTTAAGGTGCCGGTAATCCAAAACTAGGCGGTACGACCCGTCAGGCTTCGTCACAGTAAATAAGGGATTATTCATAGGTGACACACATGTTTCGATTACTCCCTGATATTCCAATTGTTCAAGGATCGATGCTACGTGAGATCTAGCTTCACGACGCATGGGGTATTGGGGTTGTGGTTGGCGCGTAGTCCGCAACTGAATCTCATGGCCGGGGGACAATTTATCCCAGCCAACTTGAGTTTGATATAATGCAGGCGCTTGCACCTGAGCCCATTCCCGGCATACTTATCAGCTAGGACCTTAGGCACTGTGTGTGCAAAGGACGGGAGGATTACCTCCTCCCCTCTAGGAGCAGCTAAAACGAAAGCCGGGGGCCAATCTGCCTCCGCCAACAGAATATCATATGTAGTGGTCAGATTATCCCCCAAAAAACCCTGAATTGTGCGTTGTATGTCACCTTCAATGTGCAGGACTATACTATACAGTCTATCAGGGGGAGACACTCGAATGTCAGCAGTTTCAATATTCACAAATATATCAGTTGCTGTCGCCAGCAGATGTGGACGCAGTGCTTGTCGCACTACTGTAACTTCCGCCGCGCTGTCTAGCAGCGTTAGCGCCCATGTCAGGTTCTGAAGCTGCGTCAGTACCATCTGAGGCATACCTCGCTGTCAGTGCAGCAACTTTTTTCTTCTGAAACGGGGGTCTTTGACGTGCAGAGTCTTCTTGCTTGCCTTTGCCATCAGCCGGTGGGGACTGCTCATGTTGCTGAGGTACACCCCGACTTTTGCCAGCGCCTCCGCCACCGGACTGTGAAGCTGATGTTTTCTGTGAAGAACGAGGAGAACGTTGGTCAGAAACCTGAAATCGATCATGTGACTTAATAGTAGCACGATCACGTAGATCATAAGTGCGCTCACTACTTGACTGAACTGGAGAGGCAGGATGTGACCCCTGTTTCTGTTGCTGCTTTTCCTGTTTTTTCGCCCTCCAACTTTGCTTTGGAAAATTAGGGCGTTCGTCCTTACCAGATGAGTTTGCCTTCGTCTGCTTAATCGAATCAGGATTCTTCACAGTTGGTTTAACACCTAAGGCGCTACGACCAACTTGTCTCGAGGAGCCTCTTTTCATTTGGATACTTTTGGGCCAGTCTTAGTTGATGAGGTCCAGAAGGAACTGGTCTCGCTGAAAAGTGGTTCCCCTAGGGACCCGGTCCCTATGAGGTTTCTGAAACAGGTAGCAACCACTGTTGCGGCGCCGGTTTCGGACCTCATTAATGCATCTTTTGCTCAGGGCATGGTTCCACCGAGCTGGAAGAGAGCAGTGGTGAAGGCTCTTTTGAAAAAAACAAATTTAGATCCTTCTGATTTGGCAAATTTCAGGCCTATTTCCCTGCTTCCCTGTCTCGGTAAGATCGCTGAAAGGCTGGTGAATCGGCAGCTGTCACACTTCCTGGAGTCCAATGGCTTGTTGCGAGGCTCCCAAACCAGATTCCGGCCAGGTCAGGGCACTGACACCGCTCTTATGGCAGTCGTTGAGGAGGCTAGGAGCATTTTGGATTCAGGAGGGTCAGTGGCAGTGATCCTCCTGGACCTCAGTGCGGCGTTCGACACGGTGAACCATCAAGTGTTGATCCAACGGCTGGCAGATATAGGGGTTGCAGGTGTGGCTTTGAGATGGCTTAGGTCATTTCTTTGTGATCGGACGTATCAGGTTTGGGAAGGTAGTGAACGGTCGGTGTCTATCCTCCTCCAGTGTGGGGGGCCACAGGGCTCTTCCCTGAGCCCCACATTGTTTAACATATATATGGCCCCCCTGGAGGATGTGGTTGCCCCATTTGGTATTAAAATCGTCAGCTATGCGGACGATACGCAGCTGGTGGTCGCCCTATCCCAACTTGTGGACAACCCTGACTTGCTTCACTCCTGCATGTCCAAAGTTCACACCTGGATGTGCGAATCAGCATTAAAGCTGAACGGTTCCAAGACCGAACTGATACTGATAGGACACAAAACTCCTTCTCTTCCTCTGACTAGTTGGCCCAGCTGTCTGGGAGCTTTGCCGAGCCCTAAAGAGGAGATCAAAAGCTTGGGGATCTAGCTTGAACAAGATCTTTCTTTCAGAACCCAGGCAAAAAAAACGGCAGGAGTATGTTTTGGTCTTCTTCGTTCAGTTCAGAAAGTTCTCCCCCTGCTACCTTGGACATCTAGGAAATGACTGATCCAGGGGCTTATTGTATCTAGATTAGATTACAGTAACATTCATTTCCTAGGTGCCCCTGAAGCCACGTTGAATAAACTCCAACAAGTTCAAAATGCCGCCGCCAGGTTGCTTATGAACACACCAAGGAGGCAGTCAGCCAGACCTGCACTGAAGGCCCTTCACTGGCTTCCGGTGCGGGAAAGGGTCAAATTCAAGGCTCTTTGCACTGCACACAAGATTCTATAGGGGAAGGGGCCCCCTATCCTGCGGAATCTAGTTGTGCCTTACAAAGCCACTAGGGCCTTGTGATCTGACCAAAAACATCTTCTTCATGTCCCCAGGGTCAAAAGGGCGAGGGCGGGTGGCCGAAGATATTCGGTCAACATAGCTACCTTGTGGAATAGACTCCCCCTGAGTTCGCGCTCAGAAAGGTGCATCTTACGTTTCCGTAAATCTCTTAAAACGTCTCTCTTCCCTGCCTGATGCTGCTGAACTGTCTACTTCTTACGGTTGTCACCCTGGACAAAGCGCTGGGATGCCCGAGGGTAACTATGCGCTATATAAATCTTTTATTCATTCATTCATTCATTCTATAGGCGTTCGCAATAATTTTCGCGAATTCCCTTGGCTTGTCGTCCTCGTTCACCGTCTCTAATTTATTAAGCACTTGGAATTGCATAGCATCTCCTTTTAGGTGACCCATGATCATAGTAGCAACCACATCGAACACACAGACAAGCCGCATTCCCAATTCAATAGCAGCCTCCGCACCATGATTCTCTTGAACACGTTTAATCACGGAGGGCAGTACCGACAGAGACGGAGTGCCAAAGCACTTCGCATATGTCGCTGCAAAGACCTTACCCCAGTTTTCGCAATCTGCCATATCTGGGACCAAGTCTTTAGGCAAAGCAATGGTAAGGATCCTGTGCTTCGCCACAGGAGATGTGCGCGGATAAACCGCTACTATTTGATCAAATTTCTCAGCAAGCTAATAAGGGAAATCATCCCTATTTTGGGGTCGCTTGCCCACCCCCGAATTGACCATAACAGGACTAATAACCACCGCGTGGTGGTCCGTCGGTTGTCCCGCAACAGCAGTAGCGACCACCTGCACGTTGCGCGACACGTACTGCACTAGAGCCCTATGTACTGTAATAAGGGCAGTGTGCAGTACACACAACTGATCCACCGTTACCTGCAGGTAGCGGGGATGAGGCGTAAATCCGGCTAACACCGGCCATGTGGCCCCTGGGATTGACAAAGGGCCCATTCTCGCCGGTATAACCGCATGGGGAAGGGCGCCATTAAACCAAATGTTATGCTGCCAGGCAGAAATAGGAACTTCCTGAGTCCTATACGGCGT
Organism: Triturus cristatus; assembly: GCF_964204655.1. NCBI lineage: Eukaryota > Metazoa > Chordata > Amphibia > Caudata > Salamandridae > Triturus > Triturus cristatus. The sequence goes on along the minus strand of NC_140589.1, from coordinate 1,713,651,679 downwards.
ATAGTTGGCTGGTAGCGCCGTGGTAGTATAGGTGTGGAACGTATCATCGCCATCACTCACCGCCGGCAAAGTAAACCAAGAGTAGAATAACTCAAACGGAAACAACGAATCGGCACTTACTACAAAAATCACAGCCATACCATCGTCTGGCATCCCATACTGCACCAGATGACGTTTCAGGGGTGCCCGGCTATGAGCCGGAATATCGACCACCATTAGGACTCTAACAGTAAATCTACAATAAATCAGTAGCACTAGGGTTCAGTTTAAATAACCTTTTTAATGATCAAGCTTGAATGAACCTATTTAGTTGAAACACAGGTAGGTTAAACCGTCACTCCCGTTATCCGGAAACCAGAGTGAGGGTGTTGTGGACTAATACAAGCACTACTAAGGCGTCTCAAATCAATAGACCAAACGTTAGGTGCGCCATGTTGCAGGGATTCTGCTTATGCGCAGAACTATGCGCAGGAACCCAGGCCCTCAGTGAATTGCGGTGTACCAAAAACTCACCTCAGAACCCAGAACCCCTATCCGGCCAGCATCAGTGTCCCATTCGTTATCCGAGGTTTAGCTCGGCGGTCCCAATGTATAGACAACCCAGAACAAGTGACTTAGTATATTTCTCAGGAATGGTGGGAATCAGAAACACCTTTTCGTAATTATTCTCGTACCAGTCCACAACAGAATAAACAGAGACACGGGATAAGTTTAAAGAGTTTATTTTAGAAACCTCGTGTCCTAATATGCAGCAGTTTGGCTAACATTAGCAGACAAACGATTACAATCAAAACCATCAGCATAGTTACAATACCATAGAAAATGAAAGGAGCAATCATACTAAAATGACAGTGGCTCCAGGCCACCTTCCTTTCTCTAACAGACTAATAGTATTATTAGACTAATAAAAGGTCTCTAGGCTTGAATGGGGAACCCCATAGCGTATAGATCAGCTCAGAGAGTTCACATCACAGGATCAGCTATGCTCTGCTCCTAGGAACGCTCTTCTTCCGAATGTGTTGAAAAACATATAACACTGCAATATTAAAAGCATTCGACTTTCAGGTATTTGCAGCTGCGTGCGTGTTATGGCTAAACTAGTGGGCCGATCAACCTGAACTCAACAACATGCACCGTCTAGCGATCCAGACTGTTTCTGTTACACTGTGTACAGACCAAGGTCGCTATTCACTGTTTAAGATGTTAACAACAGACAGTTCTCATGTGAAGCAAAGTCGAGTAATCATTTCTCAATTCTAATAACATGTGACTACAGTGTCGTGTGCAAAAGCAGCAAAAGTGGCAATATGGCTTTCTAACATCTAACGCAGTTATGCTAACTTAGCGTTGTACATAGGTAGATAACGATCATCACTACAGGAGCAGGGGTCGTGGGTTTGCTCCCGCAGGGGGGGGGCCTCGCCAGAACCCTATGAGCACGCTCCACAACAAATTGTGATGAGAGGGATCCCTCCGGCAGCAGACCTCTGAGCCATGTTTCCACATGCGAGGCAGGTTCTCTTCCCTCCCAGCGTTCCGGAACACCTACCACGCATATATTATTGCGGCGCGCCCGGCCTTTGGAAACTTCAGCCCTGTCTTCCTGGAATTTGACACGTTTCAGCAAGTCTTGTACAAGTTTATCGGTTTGCACCACCTGCGGCTTGACATCGGTGAGTGTTGATTCCAGAGCAGCAGTGCGGTCCGCCAATTTCTGGTGGTCCGCATGTAGATGAGTAAGGTTGATAGCCACCTTATCAATTTTAGATTCCAGTGAGGTGCGAGTCTGATTTATGGTTGCTTCCAGCCGCTCCACCGCCGCGAGCACTGCATCCAACTTGTTTGCCGTCTGATCCGGACTCCCCTGCTTCGCCATCTTAGGCTTAGTTGGCTGCGGTAGTGTCTGTGCACCCCTCGCTCCAGTCCATGTCCGGGTGCCCACCGACATCAGATGCAATGACAATGCACCTAAGCAGCCTCACATCCCCGGCGGCCTCACCACTGCACCACCAGAGCTCACGCGGTGGGGCAGGCTTGACCCATGAAAAGTAGGTTGTGTCTCTCAAGTAGCCAGCTGACCCCGTCTGACTCCCACCGGGGGCCCCGCTATAGTCCGTGCTTATAGTGTCCAGGCCTTCATGCACAGTCCCGAGATCAAAGGGAGGGCTCACCGTCTCGGTCGGCCACAGATACAGTCCATCAGTGCAGCACAGATCCCACTGCCAGTCTCAGAGGCCACCTCGTCGCAGCCAAGATCAGGAGCCCCATCCAGCAACGTACATCAGGCAGCCTCAGGAATACAGGAGGGAGGGCCCAGGGGAGAGGCCGAGCGTCTTCCATGGCCCCGCGGGCAGACCCGTCCCCGGGCCCATGTGGTCCCGGCCTGTGGCTCCCCTACACCACCCGCAAAGCGCACGGGTTTCCACGTCGCCGTCCACCCGACGGGGCCCAGCTAGACGAAGACCCCCAGTGCCGCTTCGGGGTAACCTCCAAATGCCAGTCCCTCACTTGGGGGCAGCAGCGCAAGCGCCTCTCTGCATGCCTTCCCCCGTGGCCCTCATTTTAGCGTGGAAGGCTCCGTGTAAAATCCAGGGTTCCAGCCAATCCAGATGGCTCCATCAACCTCCTCGCTTGCAGCTGTCCATCACGGTGTCCGGCGTCTCCAGTCAAGATCCGGTCCGGCCCAGCGCTCTGGCCAGCGCAGCAGGTGCCCCAGGGGAGCCAGGGCCGCAACGCATCAATAACACCTCCACCTTCCAGCCGCTTCAAAGGTGGTGGCAGTCCCGGTGGTTTACTTTCATTTTCCCCTCTGAATATCAGGCACCCCACTCGGGCGGTTAAAGGTAGCTGGGAGGAGCGGATAGCTCCACAGCAAGTCCGCAAGTGCTTCACAGCTCTCCCGGGCCCTTCGGTCTAATTATCTGTGAGGGGGGCCGCATTATGTGGCTCTGGCTCGAGTCACCGCCAGCGATGCCACTGCTCACGGCCTTGTGGGCGGGGCCCAGTCACAGGCTCCTGCAGCCGATCGTGTCCGTCCAGCGGCTCTCCGTCGGGGGGCCCGCTGCCATGAGTGTCCCGGTGCGGCGTGTGGGGTCCCGGCGAGGCAAAACCCCCAGCGGAGCCTCCGATCGTGCCACGGCGGGCAGAGATGTAATCTGGAGCCCTCCGGATGCCTGTGAACGGAGTAATATGCCTGACAGGGGGAGCCTCCGGCGGAGCTCTGCCCAGGCACGTCCGCGGCCATTGCTGTCGCAGCCACACCCCCGTATACCTACAATTCGGATGATGGTGTTTCAAAATGTATTTGTTACTGTCAAAGGCAGTGTGTTATTTATTTTGCCTTCCTATATTATCTCCTCACTGTGTGTTGTTTTGCATATTATGTACTGTGTATACTGTATATATATTGCTGTCAGTCCGTCCATGTGCCTCGAAAGCACGGAAAAAAGGGCGGAACTGACGTCATCACGCCGACGATGTCTTCTTATGGATCCAGTGATGTCAGCGGAGCCGCGAGCGGAGCCGTGCCTCTGTGTCCTCGTCCTCGTCGGCGTAGAGAGCTACAAAAGTTCCCGAATGTTGCTGGCGCAGGGGATATTCACAAGGTGAGGAATCCACAGGCAGATACTGTATCCACCAGAAAAAGCGTTACCGAAGGTAAGTAACTTGTTCTTTAGGATTCTCCTGCACAGCTCTTGCACTGTCCTTGTAAAATCTATTATGTTCAATATATCTTAAAAGGGGCTTACATCCACCCTTCATTTTTTATTGGTCCGTATGCTTGCCAGTTTACTTTCCTTCTTTTTTATTGGATGAAGCCTTTTCTCCCTTTTGTGTCTCTCTTATCAGTTTTGCACAGATTAACTACTCATTCCTATCTGCGTTGGCGGTTCGAACTTTTTTCTTTTGGTTAACGCTTCTAAACACATAATATTGCCATATGTTACTACTAAATGGATAGTCACAATTGCAATTACCTTGCATTTAAAAGTTGCTTGATATAAATGGTGCAGCGGCTGCAATAGCACAGGGACCAAAAGCTCTAGGGACCCCGTAAACAAAGACTATCGCTAAATTTTACTACTAAATAGACAGTCAGAAGTGAAGTTATCTAGCAGGCATTCATAATTACAATGGTGCAGCAACATGAAACCAAATGCTCTAGGCACAACACTAAACACCTAATATTGCTCTATTTTACTACTAAATAGGCAATCACAAGTGCACTTATCTTTCAGTCAATAGGGCCATGATTGAAATGGTGCAGCAGGTGCGGTGACACTGGAGCCAAAAGTTGTCATAACTCCTCTAAACACTAAATATTGCTATGTTTTAGTACTAAACAGACATTCACAAATGCAGATATTTTGCTGGCACTAGGGTTCTGATATCAGTAGTGCAGCTGGTGCAGTGGCACTGGGGCCAAAAGTTGACAGAACCCCTCTAAACACAGAATAGTCACCAGTGCAGTTACTTTGCAGGCACAAGGGTCATGATTTCAATGGTGTAGCAGGTAGTGACACTGGGGCCCAAGGCTCTCAAAAAACAAATATTGCTATCTTTTACTACTATACAGGTAGTCAGAAGTGCAGTTACCTTGCAGGTGCTAGGGTCACGATTTCAAAGGTGCAGCTAGTGCAGTTGCATCAGGCCCAAAAGATCTAAGAACTCCTCTAAACACCTAATATTGCTATATTTTACTACTAAAGAGGCAGTCACAAGTGCATTTATCTTGCAGGCTCTAGAGTCATGATTTGAATGGTACAGCAGGTGCAGTGGCACCGAGGTCAAAAGTTGTCAGAACTCCTCTAAACACCAAATAGTCACAAGTACAGTTAGCTTCCAAGCACTCAGCTCAAGATTTAAATGGTGCAGTTGGTGCAGTGAAACTGTAGCTCAAAGCTCTAGGAACCCCTCTAAATACATAATATAGCTATCTTTTACTACTAAACAGGCAGTCACAAGTGCAGTTACCTTGCAGGCAATAGGGTCATGAATGAAATGGTGCAGCAGATTCAGTGGCACTGGAGCCAAAAGTGGTAATAATTTCTTTAAACATCAAATATTGCTATATTTTACTACTAAACAGGCAGTCACAAATGCAGTTATCTTGTAGGCACTATGGACCTGATTTAAAAAGTACTGTAGGTGCAGTAACACTGGGCCTAAAAGTTGTCAGAACTCTTCTAAACAACTAATATTGCAAAATGTTACTACTAAACAGGCAGTCACAATTGCAGTTACCCTGCAGTTAAAAGGTGCAGTGGCACCGGGCCAAATGTTGTCATAACTCCTCGAACCGCCAAATACTGCTATATTTTACCACTAAAATAGCAGTCACAAATGCAGTTATCTTGCGGACACTAGGTTCATGATTTGGATGGTCAAGCAGGTGCGCTGGCACCAGGCCCAAAAGTTGTCAGAACTCCTCTAAACACCTAATATTGCTATGTTTTACTACTTAATGGGCACACACAATTGCAGTTACATTACAATTGAAAAGGATATGATTTGAATTGTGCAACAGGTGCAGTGACACCATGGTCAAAAGCTCTGGGGACCCCACTAAGCACAGATTATTGCTATAATTTAGAACTGAGCAATCAATTAGAAGTGCATTTATCTTGCAGGCTCTAGGGTCATGATTTGAATGATGCAGCAGGTGCAGTGGCACTGGGGCTAAAAGTTGTCAGAACTCCTCTAAACACCTAGTATTGCTATATTTTACTACTAAACAGGCAGTCACCATTACAGTTAACTTGCAGTAAAAATAAGCTTTATTTAAGTGGTGCAACCAGTGCAGTAGCACCGGGGCCAAAATCTCTAGGGACCCCACTAAATACAGATTATTGCTAAACTGTACTACTAAAAGTCAGTCACAAATGCAGTTATCTTGCAGGCACTAGGGTCATGATTTCAATGGTGCAGCAGGTGCAGTGGCACCGGGCCAAATGTTCTCAGAACTCCGCTCCACACCTAATATTGCTATATTTTACTAATAAGTAGGCAGTCACAATTGCAGTTACCTTGCAGTTAAAAGGGGCATGATTTGAATGGTGCAGCAGGTTCAGTGGCACCAGGGCCAAAGGTTGTCAGAACTCTTCAAAACACCAAATAGTCACAAGTGCCGTTACCTTGCAAGCACTAGGATCAATCCAAATGTGCAGTAGGTGCAGTGACACTGTGGCCAAAGCTCTAGGAACCCCTCTAAATACCAAATAATGCTATATATTACTACTAAACAGGTAGTCACAAGTACAGTCCTTGAAGGTACTATGGTTATGTTTTGAATGGCGCTGCAGGTGCAGTGACACCAGGCCCAAAAGTTGTCAGAATTCCTCTAACCATCTAATATTGCTATAATTTACTACTAAACACGCAGTCACAATTTCAGTTACCTTACAGTTAAAAGGGGCTTGATTTAAATGGTGCAGCATGCAGTGGCGCCGGGGCCAAAAGTTGTCATAGCTCCTCTAATATTGCTATATTTTACTACTTAACAAGCAGTCACAAATGCAGTTATCTTGCAGACACTAGTGTCATGACTTCAATGGTGTAGCAGGTACAGTTACACCTGGGCCCATACCTCTAGGAACCCATCTAAACACCAAATATTGCTATATTGTACTACGAAATAGGCAGTCACAAGTGCAGTTACCTTGCAGGCAATAGGGTTTTGTTTTGAATGGTGCAGCAGGTGCTGTTACACCAAGGCCCAAAGCTCTAGAAACACCTCTAAATACCAACTATTGCTATATTTTACTACTAAACAGGAAGTCACAAGTGCAGTTATCTTGCATGTACTAGGGTCATGTTTTGAATGGCGCAGCAGGTGCAGTGACACCAGATCTATAAGTTGTCTGAACTCCTCTAAACATCTAATATTGCTATATTTTACTACTAAAAAGGCAGTCACAATTTCAGTTACCTTGCATTTGAAACGTGGGGCTTGATTTAAATGGTGTAGCGTGCAGTTGGGCCGGGCCCATAAGTTATCAGAACTCCTCTGAACACCTAATATTGCTATATTTTACTACTAAACAGACAGTCACAAGTGCAGTTATCTTGCAGGCACTAGGGTGATGATTTGAATGGTGGCACAGCTGCAGTGGCACTGGGCCCAAAAGTTTTGAAACATTTTTTCTTACGTTAAGGGTGCACAGCATTTACTGTTTATCTATACTTTTCCTTTCCTAGCTGCACACATTTAAAACATGATTGTTTAACTCTGTTTTATTAACTGTTAACTCATTTTTACATTCTTTATGATATTGTTCCGCTAATAAAATTACATTTTTACTCTGTGTCATGTGTTTTTTGCTAATAAAAAAAGCAGCATGTAGCATAAACCAGAACAAAGTGATTGCAGTGCTTTACATGAGCATGCTCTGTGGTGCTATGTAAAGATGTTTTTACTTCCTTTATCGGTTGGGACAGTTTCTGTGTAATATTACAGCACCAGACAACTGCCGCAGAGTCTTGGATTGTAAACACGGTCATGTGCCTGTTCTAAAAGTATTACTTGAGCTTTGTGATTGCAGCCTGTTCCTTCTAGTGGCTTTTGAAGGGAGTCTGTATAGTATCCAGGGCAATGAATTTGAAAATTCCAGCTGCTGTGTATTGTTGTTGCATTGTGTCGAAGCTTGCCTTTTGAGCAAGCGTGTTTGGTGATTGTATGGGATTTGTGCTGCTGCTCTTTTTTTGGAAAGTATCTATTATTTTGGAATACTTTTAAATTTAAAAAAATAAAAATTCTTCTGTGATGTGAGTTCTCCCCTTTTTTAACACCGAACGTTAAGCTTAGTAAGCAGGTAGGTGGTAAGACTGGCTTTTTTTCGGAACGGCCTTTACTATGCAGATTGTATTGTTCTAGCACCAAAAACATATTATATTGTTTGCTGTATTTCCCGTTGGCTATATGAATAAGCAACTTGGTAATTCAGCGATATTCTGGAAACTGAAGCAGGAGTTATTTATTAATAGTGACAATTTTGCCATTCATCTTTCCGTGGATGTGAAATGCATTCATATTTATTTGCATACTTTTAACGTGTGGTATTTTAGCTTAATAATTGCTAAAAAGGGCTTGGATTCTCCAAAGCAATTTAAACAGCCTGCTGTATTTTCATTGTTTTATAATATAAAGAACATCTTCTGCACATTCTTAAAACCGGCAAACACTTTGTCTAATTCAGCTCTATTTACACATGGTTTTTTAGCTTAATAATTTATATAAATGGTTTGAGTTGTCCAAAGTAATTTAAACAGCCTCCTGTATTTTCATTGCTACATAATATAAAGAACACCTACTGCATCAGTTTCACATTGTTAAAACATGCAAAGTGTAGATATCTAGCAGGCACTAGGATCATGATTTTATTGGTGCAGCAGGCACAGTGGCACCAGGACTTATTATAAAAAAGGCCTTGAAAGAAATACAGTATTTTTTACAAGCATACAAACTTCAAAGTATATAGCACAAAAAGTTTAAATGCTATCGTGTACTGTTTAAATAAAGAAAATTGTGACGCGTAAGTAACACAATGCCAAGGACAATGCAAGTGCAAATAATTCCTATATGCTCTTTATTGTTTCAGAATTTATGTTCACGTTTAATTTTTTTCATAATAATGAAAAAAATGTTTAGTGCAAAATAAAAATAAAACTTCGTAAGAAAAATCTGTAATAAAAAAAGTGCCCATCTCAGTAAAATGATAATCTCACTTTCAGTGTGTGTCTTTCACGTATATTGCACAACTGCTAAAATGCTCATTTGAAAAATGTAAAGGTAATTTTCATTTGTTTATCTTAACAATGGACAATAACCAAACAACACCTTTTCATCTAGGTTACCAAATCTAATTTTTGGGGATTTTCAAGAACAGCGCTTACTCTGTACTTGCATGGTTTTTCATCCACCCTTTACCTATTGTCTTCATAGCTGCACCACTTTCAAGCCTACTTATCAGGTAATTTCTTTTTTATCTTTGTCCTCCATCATTTACCTAATCTCCACACTTTATAATACCACTAGTAACAGCACAATATATATTGCCTACATAATCAAATCATAACACTTTAACAGACTTTCTGTAACTTATATTGTGAATAACAGCTTTTATTGATCATATCGGCAAAACCTAATGCATTTACTCATGCTTGTTCTTCTTCTCATGTCCCATGGTTCCCTTTCTTATCAGTTCCATGCTAGCCATTTTTTCTCCTGAAATATATGTTAGAGAAAATCTGCTCAGACTTCAATCAGAGTCTGAAAAAGTTTGTTATCAAGAAGGGAAACTAAATATCCTTTCATCTCAGGACCAGCCTGAGATGGAGCATGCTCAATGTGAAAAGCTGGAAAGGCTAGACCCATATATATAATATTTCAGAAACAGGTCAGCAGTGAGGAACACATGATACAGTTAAACAGCATACTGATTTCCTTACACTGAGATATACAAAAAGGGAAAAGAGAACAAAAATGAAAACATTTCAACTGAACAAGTTAATGAAAAAAATGTTCTCTCAGAAGCTAAGGTGTGAAAAAGAAGTTCAAAATGTTAGAGACATGCACTTTTTTATGCATTAGTTAGCACAGGCAGAAAAACATGTCTGATGCAAGTTAAAGATATGCATAGTCAAAACATTACTTGACATCTTTCATCAAAAAGTAGATTTCTGGATTCTTGAATATGGATTAGATCATGGTTGGGGTTGAGTTTGTACTTGTTTCTAGGGGCATGACTTGACCATAACTACTTCTCGGGAAATGTCTTTACTGGGATTTGGTGCATCAGATTTGGCTATTACATACACCATGTAGATGCCCATGTAGATGCCCTAGATATCCTGGGATCAAAGTATTAAGCATAGATGCAAGTTGTGTGACTAGATGGCTCATTGCTATATGCTTATGCATTGTCTTAAAAACTGTTTTATATAGTATGAACAAGACCTTAGGGTGACAAGTCGTTTTTCATATGAGAAATTACACAAGATCACATTTGAAAATAATGCCTTACAGTTCTAGTCTCTGCTGGACTGGGCCCTCTCTGCAGAGTTACCCCAGATTTTTGCCTTCATTTGCAGAACCCGTTTACGTTGGCTTTTACGACTCTATGCACTTTATCCCTTCCATCCAATGATAAAGGGCTTGTGCTATAACCCTTGAACAGGGTAAAATTGGCCTATTATAAGTAACCGCCAATGTAGGCCCTAACCACTCCTAGGGCAGGGTGCATGGTATTTAAAAGTAGGACATGTATATTTTAGTATATGTCCTGATAGTGGAAAAGGTCCGAAAGTCATTGTTTCCTGTTGAAAGTCTATCTCTCCCAGAGGCTAGCAAAGAGATGGGTCACCTTATTACACTTAATAAATGATAACTTCAGTTAGGGATCAGATAGACAGCTGCTGTTTCCACTAATTTGAATTGTCATTTAAAACCCTGTTTAATGCTAAAGTCAGATTTAGGTATACTATTTAAGTTAGAATTCCGAAAATGCCACTTTTAGGAATTTGCATTTTTCTGCCAAAACCAAATGTACCTTTTTGCCAGTATCCAGGGTCACATGACTTTGAACGGCTTTCTTGTTCTGTTTTGTGTTTTCTTTCCAGGCATGGGGACAAAAGGGCCTTGGGTCTGGGGCAAGGTGTTACTCTCCTGGGGGGTGAACTCAGCCTTCTGCGTTTCAAAGGGTAGCCTCAGTGCCTTGCCCAACCCCTTCCGGACTTCTAAGGGATGGCTGCCCTGCCATTGACAAATGCAGCTCCCACCTAGGCCTGCCTGCCCTTTATAACCCAAGAGAGTTTGTATCCAAACCCGGGGCATGATTTGAATGGTGCAGCAGGTTCAGTGGCACCAGGGCCAAAGGTTGTCAGAACTCTTCAAAACACCAAATAGTCACAAGTGCCGTTACCTTGCAAGCACTAGGATCAATCCAAATGTGCAGTAGGTGCAGTGACACTGTGGCCAAAAGCTCTAGGAACCCCTCTAAATACCAAATAATGCTATATATTACTACTAAACAGGTAGTCACAAGTACAGTCCTTGAAGGTACTATGGTCATGTTTTGAATGGCGCTGCAGGTGCAGTGACACCAGGCCCAAAAGTTGTCAGAATTCCTCTAACCATCTAATATTGCTATAATTTACTACTAAACACGCAGTCACAATTTCAGTTACCTTACAGTTAAAAGGGGCTTGATTTAAATGGTGCAGCATGCAGTGGCGCCGGGGCCAAAAGTTGTCATAGCTCCTCTAATATTGCTATATTTTACTACTTAACAAGCAGTCACAAATGCAGTTATCTTGCAGACACTAGTGTCATGACTTCAATGGTGTAGCAGGTACAGTTACACCTGGGCCCCTACCTCTAGGAACCCATCTAAACACCAAATATTGCTATATTGTACTACGAAATAGGCAGTCACAAGTGCAGTTACCTTGCAGGCAATAGGGTTTTGTTTTGAATGGTGCAGCAGGTGCTGTTACACCAAGGCCCAAAGCTCTAGAAACACCTCTAAATACCAACTATTGCTATATTTTACTACTAAACAGGAAGTCACAAGTGGAGTTATCTTGCATGTACTAGGGTCATGTTTTGAATGGCGCAGCAGGTGCAGTGACACCAGATCTATAAGTTGTCTGAACTCCTCTAAACATATAATATTGCTATATTTTACTACTAAAAAGGCAGTCACAATTTCAGTTACCTTGCATTTGAAACGTGGGGCTTGATTTAAATGGTGTAGCGTGCAGTTGGGCCGGGCCCATAAGTTATCAGAACTCAGTCTGAACACCTAATATTGCTATATTTTACTACTAAACAGACAGTCACAAGTGCAGTTATCTTGCAGGCACTAGGGTGATGATTTGAATGGTGGCACAGCTGCAGTGGCACTGGGCCCAAAAGTTTTGAAACATTTTTTCTTACGTTAAGGGTGCACAGCATTTACTGTTTATCTATACTTTTCCTTTCCTAGCTGCACACATTTAAAACATGATTGTTTAACTCTGTTTTATTAACTGTTAACTCATTTTCACATTCTTTATGATATTGTTCCGCTAATAAAATTACATTTTTACTCTGTGTCATGTGTTTTTTGCTAATAAAAAAAGCAGCATGTAGCATAAACCAGAACAAAGTGATTGCAGTGCTTTACATGAGCATGCTCTGTGGTGCTATGTAAAGATGTTTTTACTTCCTTTATCGGTTGGGACAGTTTCTGTGTAATATTACAGCACCAGACAACTGCCGCAGAGTCTTGGATTGTAAACACGGTCATGTGCCTGTTCTAAAAGTATTCCTTGAGCTTTGTGATTGCAGCCTGTTCCTTCTAGTGGCTTTTGAAGGGAGTCTGTATAGTTTCCAGGGCAATGAATTTGAAAATTCCAGCTGCTGTGTATTGTTGTTGCATTGTGTCGAAGCTTGCCTTTTGAGCAAGCGTGTTTGGTGATTGTATGGGATTTGTACTGCTGCTCTTTTTTTGGAAAGTATCTATTATTTTGGAATACATTTAAATTTAAAAAAATAAAAATTCTTCTGTGATGTGAGTTCTCCCCTTTTTTAACACCGAACGTTAAGCTTAGTAAGCAGGTAGGTGGTAAGACTGGCTTTTTTTCGGAACGGCCTTTACTATGCAGATTGTATTGTTCTAGCACCAAAAACATATTATATTGTTTGCTGTATTTCCCGTTGGCTATATGAATAAGCAACTTGGTAATTCAGCGATATTCTGGAAACTGAAGCAGGAGTTATTTATTAATAGTGACAATTTTGCCATTCATCTTTCCGTGGATGTGAAATGCATTCATATTTATTTGCATACTTTTAACGTGTGGTATTTTAGCTTAATAATTGCTAAAAAGGGCTTGGATTCTCCAAAGCAATTTAAACAGCCTGCTGTATTTTCATTGTTTTATAATATAAAGAACATCTTCTGCACATTCTTAAAACCGGCAAACACTTTGTCTAATTCAGCTCTATTTACACATGGTTTTTTAGCTTAATAATTTATATAAATGGTTTGAGTTGTCCAAAGTAATTTAAACAGCCTCCTGTATTTTCATTGCTACATAATATAAAGAACACCTACTGCATCAGTTTCACATTGTTAAAACATGCAAAGTGTAGATATCTAGCAGGCACTAGGATCATGATTTTATTGGTGCAGCAGGCACAGTGGCACCAGGACTTATTATAAAAAAGGCCTTGAAAGAAATACAGTATTTTTTACAAGCATACAAACTTCAAAGTATATAGCACAAAAAGTTTAAATGCTATCGTGTACTGTTTAAATAAAGAAAATTGTGACGCGTAAGTAACACAATGCCAAGGACAATGCAAGTGCAAATAATTCCTATATGCTCTTTATTGTTTCAGAATTTATGTTCACGTTTAATTTTTTTCATAATAATGAAAAAAATGTTTAGTGCAAAATAAAAATAAAACTTCGTAAGAAAAATCTGTAATAAAAAAAGTGCCCATCTCAGTAAAATGATAATCTCACTTTCAGTGTGTGTCTTTCACGTATATTGCACAACTGCTAAAATGCTCATTTGAAAAATGTAAAGGTAATTTTCATTTGTTTATCTTAACAATGGACAATAACCAAACAACACCTTTTCATCTAGGTTACCAAATCTAATTTTTGGGGATTTTCAAGAACAGCGCTTACTCTGTACTTGCATGGTTTTTCATCCACCCTTTACCTATTGTCTTCATAGCTGCACCACTTTCAAGCCTACTTATCAGGTAATTTCTTTTTTATCTTTGTCCTCCATCATTTACCTAATCTCCACACTTTATAATACCACTAGTAACAGCACAATATATATTGCCTACATAATCAAATCATAACACTTTAACAGACTTTCTGTAACTTATATTGTGAGTAACAGCTTTTATTGATCATATCGGCAAAACCTAATGCATTTACTCATGCTTGTTCTTCTTCTCATGTCCCATGGTTCCCTTTCTTATCAGTTCCATGCTAGCCATTTTTTCTCCTGAAATATATGTTAGAGAAAATCTGCTCAGACTTCAATCAGAGTCTGAAAAAGTTTGTTATCAAGAAGGGAAACTAAATATCCTTTCATCTCAGGACCAGCCTGAGATGGAGCATGCTCAATGTGCAAAGCTGGAAAGGCTAGACCCATATATATAATATTTCAGAAACAGGTCAGCAGTGAGGAACACATGATACAGTTAAACAGCATACTGATTTCCTTACACTGAGATATACAAAAAGGGAAAAGAGAACAAAAATGAAAACATTTCAACTGAACAAGTTAATTAAAAAAATGTTGTCTCAGAAGCTAAGGTGTGAAAAGGAAGTTCAAAATGTTAGAGACATGCACTTTTTTATGCATTAGTTAGCACAGGCAGAAAAACATGTCTGATGCAAGTTAAAGATATGCATAGTCAAAACATTACTTGACGTCTTTCATCAAAAAGTAGATTTCTGGATTCTTGAATATGGATTAGATCATGGTTGGGGTTGAGTTTGTACTTGTTTCTAGGGGCATGACTTGACCATAACTACTTCTCGGGAAATGTCTTTACTGGGATTTGGTGCATCAGATTTGGCTATTACATACACCATGTAGATGCCCATGTAGATGCCCTAGATATCCTGGGATCAAAGTATTAAGCATAGATGCAAGTTGTGTGACTAGATGGCTCATTGCTATATGCTTATGCATTGTCTTAAAAACTGTTTTATATAGTATGAACAAGACCTTAGGGTGACAAGTCGTTTTTCATATGAGAAATTACACAAGATCACATTTGAAAATAATGCCTTACAGTTCTAGTCTCTGCTGGACTGGGCCCTCTCTGCAGAGTTACCCCAGATTTTTGCCTTCATTTGCAGAACCCGTTTACGTTGGCTTTTACGACTCTATGCACTTTATCCCTTCCATCCAATGATAAAGGGCTTGTGCTATCACCCTTGAACAGGGTAAAATTGGCCTATTATAAGTAACCGCCAATGTAGGCCCTAACCACTCCTAGGGCAGGGTGCATGGTATTTAAAAGTAGGACATGTATATTTTAGTATATGTCCTGATAGTGGAAAAGGTCCGAAAGTCATTGTTTCCTGTTGAAAGTCTATCTCTCCCAGAGGCTAGCAAAGAGATGGGTCACCTTATTACACTTAATAAATGATAACTTCAGTTAGGGATCAGATAGACAGCTGCTGTTTCCACTAATTTGAATTGTCATTTAAAACCCTGTTTAATGCTAAAGTCAGATTTAGGTATACTATTTAAGTTAGAATTCCGAAAATGCCACTTTTAGGAATTTGCATTTTTCTGCCAAAACCAAATGTACCTTTTTGCCAGTATCCAGGGTCACATGACTTTGAACGGCTTTCTTGTTCTGTTTTGTGTTTTCTTTCCAGGCATGGGGACAAAAGGGCCTTGGGTCTGGGGCAAGGTGTTACTCTCCTGGGGGGTGTACTCAGCCTTCTGCGTTTCAAAGGGTAGCCTCAGTGCCTTGCCCAACCCCTTCCGGACTTCTAAGGGATGGCTGCCCTGCCATTGACAAATGCAGCTCCCACCTAGGCCTGCCTGCCCTTTATAACCCAAGAGAGTTTGTATCCAAACCCGGGAAGGGGAAAGGTTAGATGAAGGAGACATCCTGCACCTGCAGGTTGGCACTAGGGATAAAAATGGCACCTACTTGACCTGTGGAAGATTCAGAAGAAGGACTACCTTGCTGTCTGAAGAAGGCAGACTGGTTCTCCGCTTGCCTTGATCCCTGGCTACCTATAAGTGACTCCAATGGTCAGTTGTATGACCTCCTGCTTGAGCTGCAGGAAAACAAAAAGCTTCCAGAGGCTTCCCTGCAACTGCCCAGCTAACCAGCACCAAATGGACCTGCTTGGGTCCTGCTAGGTCTGCTAGAGCGAGTCCTGCTCCCTATATGGTAACACCCAGGTCCTGCACACTTGGTTGTTATCAGAGAGTATTCCCCCTGCCGCAAAACCACAACTCCTGAGCTCTAGATGAAGAACCAGAAGAGTTTGGGCTCCTTGCAACTGCAAAAAGGAACCTCTCTTTGCCCAACGACCGTCCACAAAGCTAGCAAAAATCTCCAGTGACAACCTGCTCTTCATGTCAGGCTGCAGTGACACCAAACAGCGACCGTCCACCACAGCTGACCTGCTATTTGCACCTACAACTGTCGCCTCACATCAATCAACAATGCAAGTCTGTGCAACAGCTCCTCAGGTAGCATTTTCAGAGGGATGAAAGTGGTCCCTGTGTCAGACCCACACTCCATTGTGTCTGGCCTTGTGACTGACTTTGTACGATCCAGACCAACTAGATTGCCACTTTGGCCCTAATTAGGATGTTGGTTGGAAAGGCTTTCCAACCAACATCCTTAGTTTGAATTTCGACCGCCCTATTACGATTATGGCGGTCAGAATTCAAACCGGCCGGTCATCCCGGCTGGCTTCTGATTGCGTTTCCGCCGTCGGGATTCTGATGTCGGTTTCCGGCAGGCTTTCTATGTCGGGCTTTCTGAAATGAAAAGCCTGTTGGAAAGTGACTTCGGGTCCCAAGCGGCCTCCTGTTGGTGGCCCCCTGTAAATCCCTGCACCATGTGACAGGCACCATCAGGGATTTACAGTGACTCCCATTTCTCGATAGGAGCTTGTGCAGCGGCCGGTTTCCAACTGGCACACAAGCTCCCATAGGGAAATGGGAGTTTGCAATCGCACCATTTGCAGCCGCATTGTAACAGCGGTTTCGGGCCGCCAACCTGAGGTCGGTCGGTTTCAAAACTGCATGGATGTCGGTCAGAGGCAGCTCTGACTGACGTCACAATTAGGGCCCAAATGCTTTCTGCCACTATTTTTTACTAGAAACTTTAAAAAGTCATATTTTCAATTTGATTTGAATTGTTGTGTATTGATGTCATTTTACTTATAATAATGTACTCTGTTTTTCTAAATTGTTTTGGTATTTTTCTTGGGTTGTGTTTTCACTAAGGGTGGGTGGAGTTGGCGGAGAGGCACTACGCAGAATTCTGCGGAGCTGCCTAAAATATCAGTGGAATTTAGATCCGCCCTATGCACGTAGACCTGGAGGATTCCTGACCCCCCCAGAGTGCCTACTGCTTTACCGGCTTACCTCTGCTGTCACTCGAGGCGGTGATCCTTAACCCGGTGGAATTTAGATCCGCCCTATGCACGTAGACCTGGAGGATTCCTGACCCCCCCAGACTGCCTACTGCTTTACCGGCTTACCTCTGCTGTCACCCGAGGCGGTGATCCTTAACCCGGTCTCCACTCTCCATGTGTGCGCATGTGCAGTCCTTGCGAGTCCTGCAGCAAAAGGGTTTCATGTCTACAGCCCAGGACTGGAGGAGTTGACGAATCCTGCACCACCGAGAACACAACCCGGGCACATAAAACGCCATGCCGAGATCCAGGTAAGGAGGACTCGAGCAGGAGTGATTCTTGGTTGCTTGGTTTAGGGGTGGGCGGCAGGGGCAAAAACTCTGCCATGTGTCAGAATCAGAGTTTTTTTGCAGAACTTCATGCTCCCAGTGGAGCGCAGAGTTGGCAAAACTCTGCACACTCCACTGTCAGAGCGGAGTTCACCACCCACCCTTTCTTTTCACTTTATTACTGTTTGGATGCTGCATAAGTACTATTGCAAATGGGCTCCACCCATTTAGCATGACAGGATTTTTTGCTTTGGATCACCCAGTTTTGGACCTTTATGGTAGGTGAGTCTCACTATGTGAGTGTCATTCCCAGTATTTGCATGATAAGTGAACTGTCTGGGGTTACAACCAGTGTCTGCCTTTTAAGATAAGGCTGCTGTGACAAAGCAAGTGTAAGGGGCACTGGGCTGGTTACATGTGAACAGTCTTGCGTAAGTGTATACCCACTGGTGCAGGCTGCACATGAGAGACTACAGTCACGTACACCTTGGTAGCTGCACACAGGAAACCTACCTGTGGCAGTTTTAAACCACAAATTTGACCAGTCAACATGCCCCTTTTTGAAAGGCCTAAACCTTCTGTTTTAATATTAATAGGGCACCCATATGTTGGCCTTATTGCCCGTAAAAGCAGAGTACAGATATTTAAGTGTAGGGCATGTAGAAAGTAATGTTGAATATGTCCTTGCAGCTGAATATCACTAGGCCTCGGCAGTAAATTACGCTCCGCTCGCGGAATTTGCTGAATTTTGGCAATTCCGTGTTCCACGGAGAATGCAGAATTGACAAAAACTCCGCGATCCGCGGCGTAGCGAAATTCTTTCCTTGTTCGAGCTTTCAAAATCGTGTTCGCGCGCACGGGAGCGACTTACCGGGATTCCTGCGTTCGCCGATGAGTTTTCTTATCCGTTTGCGTGCACCACGAGATATTGGTAGCCGGCCGTGTGATCCCGTGAGAGTGTGCGATCGCAAACACGTCATTCGGACGCGCCATCAGACATGCACGTTTGCGAACAGGAAAAATCGCGAGCGGGCGGGACAAGTGAAACAAGATTGCCGCACCAATTGGTGACCGAATGGGCAAGTTCGCGAGATATTTCCTCCCAAGCACGCAAACAGCGTACCCGAACAGGAAAAACGCATCGCAAACGGGCGGAACAAGCAATTCCGCCTGCTCGCGGAATTATACGAAGCTCGCAGAGATTTTTTACCATTTCGCGGAACTTTGCGTAACGCGACTACGAAAATTCCGCCCACCCCTATTATCACCCAAAACGATTTTCACTGCAGCAAGGCATACTGTGTCATAGAGAATCATTGGGCTACATTATTTTGTTTATTAAATACTAAATTCGGATTAGTAGCAGCTAGAGAAATAATTTTTCCGTTCATTTTAGTTGAAATTTCAAATCCTCTTGGTAAGGTCAGCTTTTAAATTAATATTTTAAAAATGCCACATTTTAGAAAGCTGGCATTTCCCTACCTAAGGTTTCGAGGGACTTTCTGTGAGTACCTTTCTCCATCTGATTCCTACTCTACTAGCATTAGTGCGACCCTTTGTCACACAAGAGACCATACTTATTGGACCTTGGGAAAATGTCTACCATCTTGTGGATCCCGAGTCCCTAGACAGAAACGGTCTGCTGTCTTGGTATTTCTTTTTAACACTTCTTATTCTGTTGCCTGATGGTGACCTGGGTGTGGGTGTGCTGACACCCACAAGAGATGGTGATTTTATCTGCAAGATAAGCGGGATGCTGGTTGTGATGTTATGTTATGTTATGTTACAGTGATTTATAGCGCGCATGGCTACTCATGAGTGTCCCGGCGCGAGAGCCAAAATTGAAAACTGTAGGGAACTGAGAGAGATTACCGATTAAATAAACAGCATGGTTTTTTGGCTTTTCTTGAACAGGCAGGGGTTGTGAGTGCAGTTTGAAATGGAGAGAATTGCAGGCTTTGGCCGCTTTGAAAGATAGAGAACTACCTCCAATTCTAACCAGCCGAAAGCGAGGGATCAATGCCAGACGCTGGGAGGCGGAGCGCAGATGTCTTCGAGGGGCATAAAAACTAAAACGTTTCCTCAAGTAGAGTGACCCTGATCCATAAAGGGCTGAGTGGGCCATCGTGAGAGCCTTAAATTTGACTCTTTGAGCCACTGGGGGCAAGTGCAGATCCCGCAGATGATGTTTTACGCTAGACCTGCCCGAAATGCCCATCAGAGCTCTGGCCGCAGCATTCTTTATTACCTGAAGTTTCTTGAGCTGGCATCCTGGTAGGCCAATATAAAGTGCATTGGCATAGTCAGGGCGGCTAAGGATCAAAGTACGCGTGACCATCTCCTTAGCAGTCCTAGGTAATAAAGGTAGAAACTTCCTAAGGGACTTCAGTGTGCCAAAACATTGGCCTGCCAATTTCTTTACTTGCGCAGAGAACCTGAGATTCTCCTCGAACGAGACACCCAAGTTCTTAACTGCCTGTCCCGTAGAGCTGGGAAGGAGGTAGTCTGGCGGCCAGAGGGCTTTTCTGAACTGTGGGGTAAAGGATCGGTATAAGAGGATTTTGTACTTGTCCTCATTACACTTTAACTGAGCAGCTGAAAGCCATTTGAATTTGGCGGTTAGGCAGTTTTTTGCTATCGTTGGAGAAGTATCAGAGTCCTTCCATGGGAAGAGGAGCTGGGTATCATCTGCGTAAGCGATGATCTTTGCTCCCAGCTCCTCAGCAAGATAGACCAAAGGGGTGACATATAAATTAAAAAGGAGGGGACTCAGGGTAGAACCCTGAGGTACTCCAGTAGTCACCTTTTCTGGGGCCGATGAAAAAGGGGTTAGCCGCACTTGTTGTGATCTATCTTCCAAAAATGATTTAATCCAGTCCCACGCTAGGCCCACAACTCCAATGTTAACTCCGAGCTAATAGCAGAGAGTGTGGCACCGTATAGTAGGCGGTAGAGAGGTCTAATAAAATCAGTGCTGCTCTCCCGCCCCATCCAGGCACTCTCTCTGATAGCTTCTGATATTTCCACAAGCGCCGTCTCCGTGCTATAGGTCGCTCTGAACCCTGACTGAGCAGGATATAACGATCCAGAAGTTTCTACAAAATTGGCCAACTGCTTAAAGACCGCCTTTTCACATACCTTAGCCACAGGTAGAGGGAGGGAAATGGGGCGATACTTGGCAGGGTTGGCTGGGCTAAGGAGGGCTTTTTAAGCAGAGGGAGAAGTTTGGCTTGCTTCCATTCAGGCGGAACCGTGGCAGATTGGACGGACAACTTGATGAGGGAATTAACTTTTGGATTGACAGCTTCTGCCACAGCAGCCAGCAACCAGGCCTGACAGGGATCAGTTGGGGAGGCCGATTTCAGTGATTTCAAAATAGTCAGTGTATCTTGGGGAGCAAGCGCAGAAAATTCAGACAAGAAGAGGGACGAACTGGAGACATCGTGGCTAGGACTGGCAATATTCTGCAGGATAGGCAGTTCCTGGTCAGAGTTAGAAACATCAAAACTAGCTTGTATCAACAGAATGTTATCAATGAAAAAGCTCAAAAGTTTCTCACGCCATATGACCGACAAAGGTAGGGATATATCCTCTGCCCTAGGGGTCACAAAACTTTGAACGATGGAGAAAATTTCCTTGGCATTATTTTGGGACTGAGCAATGCGCTCTGCATAGTGTTGACTTTTAGCTAGGCTCATGGAAGTGTAATATCCTTTCTGGGGCTTTCTAAGTGCTATTTTGGCAAGAGGGCAGTAGGCCACTCTCCAATTACGTTCCAATTTTTGGCAATATCTTTTTTGCTCTTTAAGCTCCCTTGAGAACCAAGGTTTGGATGGAGAGATTCTGACCCGCTTCAAAGAGCCGGGCGGAGCTAGCTGTTCCACCGCCTGTGAAATCCATCTTCAATATTTTTCACTGCTCCCTTCAAACTGGTAGAAGAAGGAGGATGGGAATCTACCAAGGTTGAGCTTAAGGCCGAGGGATCCATTTTATGTATGGGCCTCCCCTGGACCTGCAATCTTGGAACATGGGGCACCTGAATGGTCCATGAAAAATTGATCAAAAGGTGGTTGGACCATGTTACTTGGAGGGGCTCATTTACGCATAAGGGAAAATTACAACAGACCAGATCTAAAGTATGCCCTCCCTGATGCGTAGGGGCATTAACCCATTGAGTAAGTTGGGCGAGGGTCAGAGAGTCATGTAGCTCCCTGGTGTCCCTCCCCTCTACACAATCAATATAGATGTTGATGGCTTTGTAAATGATGCAGCTCATGACATTTGGCTTGTGGCATCTGTAATTTAGTGCAACATGTTGTTTCATGAAGTTGTTCAAGAGATTAAATAACATAATCTGTAAAAATAATAACAAAAATATTGCTGCCCCATCAGCATTTCTTATAATTAGTTTTATCTTTTTGCAAAACTTGTATTGCTTGCAGTTAATTTTTATTGACATTACTATTATTAGTTCATCAAGACCATTAAGATCCACTCTTTGAAAAGTATCATTAATATTCCCCACTTTAATTGTACATGGACTTGTCCACTATATTCTTTAAAATTAATCGCCATGAATCACAAACTGCACTTCAGTAGTACTACAGCACTTACTACAAAGTGCTATTCACAAACTGCACTTTTGTAGTAACTTACATTGTGGGGGCCTGATTCACAAATATAAACTTACACTTTTGTATAAGTTTTGTATTTTCTTGCTATTCAAAAACTACTAGTTAATAGTAAGTTTACAACACTGGAAACTCTGTAGTTGTGACAACTATGCACATAAAAAGAAAGGCAAGGAACTAAAAGTGTAAATGTGCCCGATGTGAATCATGCCTCAAAGCACATTTATTACTTTTTGGTATTCACAAAGTGCAATTTTGTAGTAAGTCCCTACCTCTATAAGGGAGGGTATTGCAATACCAGTGGTTAGCTATGTTCAGTACTGAACTTACTACAAAAGTGTCAGTTGCTACAAAAATGTAAGACACTACTAAAGTACAGTTTGTGAATAGCGAAAAGTACTATATTTCTCAAAAGTGTAAACTTACTCAAAAGTGTAAGTTACATTTGAGAATCAGGTCATTACTTCATGAAACAGTTAATATGCAATCTCACAATCAGATTTTCTTCCAAACTAGCAATCTTGGTGTGTCTTTAAATCTTGAAAATTTAGAAGTCATTTTGTCTTAGTTTGTAACAAACATGTGGTTTCTTGGTGTTATTTCAAAGCAATTTTTCAAATTAAGTTGACCTAAATATCTAAACTAGCCTACTTTAAATTCCAGTATGTTGACAAGCTTACATAGTACAAAGGATACAGCCCAAGTTAAAACAGAAGTTTCAGCTTTGCTAAGGGTTTTTATTTAAAGTTTGAGGATAAGGTTGGCTAACAGCAATGATTGGCTTTCTTTTATGATCTTCGTGTGCCAGCTTATTCTATATCCACCTCTTGAAGCACTAGTTATCTTCCTCTACCTTTGCTGTCTGACGATTATCTGATTCTTGACCTAAATCAAGATTTTTGATCAACCTTATCCACTTTACTTTGTGAGTTATTTTTATTTTGGACTGCTTGGAACTATTCCTGTTAAGGCTAATATCATATTCCGAATCACTGGTAACTGCTTCTACTGTAGACATTGTTAAGACAATGTGCGCTTCTTACTTACTGGACGTGAGAAACTGGGCTGTTGGTTGAAGGGGGGTGACCCTTTTTCAAGCAACCGAGCAACAGTCCCTGTCAGGGTGACCCACAAAAGTCACTAAATTAACCTGTGCTGAACCCTCTGGTAACTTGGCTCAAAAGCAGTCAGGCTTATCTAGATACAATGTGTAAAGTATTTTTGCTGCACACAAACTTACCTTCAGACTTAAATGAAATTCCAGCAAAAAGTTTCAGAGAAGGTAGAAGTTCAATGGGGCAAGGCTGCAGGTGATGTCCAAGGAGAGAGTGTCTTCATCCAGGAGCTGCTGGACAAAGTTGAGGTGAAAATATCTAAGTTTGGACTTAGTCACTCTTTTGGAAGCCAAAAATCTCCAGAGGAAATAGGCTTAAGGCTGTATCCGACCAGAGTTCCACGAGGCTGGATAACTCTTTAGGAAAGGACTGCTGAACAGGATTTGCTGCTGCAGAGAAGAACATAGCAGAAACTATCGCGAAGTTAGGCCAACCGGCAGTGCACCTCAGCAGATAGACGAGCTGGTTGGTCCCGGTATCCCCTCGATTCTCAGAGCAGTTTTTAGCCAAACTTTTTCCATATCCCAAGCTTGGGATTTTCTGGGCATTTTTATCAGCACATCAGATGTCCAGGACTGGAGGGGCACCATTTGGGGGCTCAGGACTCACTCAGGCTGGGTCCAGGTGCAAGTTCAAGTTGGTTAGAGTCTTTTCTGCCCCTGAGGCTTTGAGCAGGACGCCAGCCGACTAGTCCTTGGAGTCACTCTGTTAGTCCTG
Organism: Triturus cristatus; assembly: GCF_964204655.1. Taxonomy (NCBI): domain Eukaryota; kingdom Metazoa; phylum Chordata; class Amphibia; order Caudata; family Salamandridae; genus Triturus; species Triturus cristatus. The sequence continues at coordinate 1,713,627,755 of NC_140589.1, read as the reverse complement.
GGTTCAGGTGATGAAACAGGGCTTCGAGCAGCAGGGTAAGCCTATGAGGGTTCAAGGCAGGCTCCAGGCAGTGAAGCAGTCCTTCCAGGTGTACCAAAGCAGTCATGTGGAGCAGGTCACAACAGAAGGAAGTGCTTTGAGAGTCCATCCACAGGAGTTTGGATGGTATTATTTATGTGCTAGCGAAGAACCAAAAGGTCCTGAGCCATGCTTAAAATGTACTCTATACAAATTTTGAATTGAATACTCAATTGATCTTAGCATCAAAAACACAATTTTCATAATCTTTGTAAGGCACCAGTCAGTCAGAATTTTTTATTTGGGAATGATACTCCAAAATTTAGAAAAAATATTTTATAATCTCTTTAGGATTGCAATTTATACTACAGCATTTATTTAATTTCTGTTTGTTCATCTCTTGTTTCCTCATGGACCACGACCAGTTTAGGATGAAGACAATAAGATCCTGCTGTCCCATTTAAAGATCCCTAGTGTCATCCAACACATCCATGGCCAAGATTCAAACATAACAAGCGGAATGTATCATTCAGTCAATTTGCAAGAGAAAATCCCTTAAATAAATGATAGTCTGCAGCTTGAAATGATGGTAAACTACAAAACGATTGAACTGTTTGAGAATTATAATGGGGGTGATGTACTAACATTGGGTCACAGATAGGCTGCCCCACAGAATCCTTAATTGTATTACATTTTGGAGTCTCCAGGCAAAATATCAGAAGGAGCAATTGTACATCTCTTCTGTAATGGACCAAACCAAAATTGCTATTATGACCATTTTAGATTGAGCCATCATCATCAACAATGTCCTGTTTGTAATTGTCATCTTCCATGTCATAACTGAATGAACAGTATGTTGCATAGATTGCCGCTTTGTACTACTAGCATCATTACCCTCCTCAGAAGGCAGGATCCATGCCCTCAACCATGTCCGAGGGACCCTGCCTTTTGATTAAAAGAATCACCAGCATTATTGCATGACTTACCAAGGTCTAGAGTCGAAGTGCCCTTGAAACTTAAATGTTTTAAAGGCAATGAAAGAGCCTTGTGTTTCCTCCTTTCCTTTGCAGGATGGTCTAAACGAGAGGCAGCCTGATGTACAGCCTGATGTACAGAAGATGGTATCAATGCATTACAATTGACTCAGAGATTCTGCCCATCATTTTATGCAGCATAACATACTAATTTGTTGTCTGAGGCCATCTTTCCAAACAATAAAAAATAGAATTTAAATTCCTAACACACAAAAATGAATAAATAATGAGTAAATACATAAGCAATGGCACCAGTAAAAAAACTTATATTCATAAGTAATTATAATCTATACTGATCTCAACTGAGGATCATGAAGCCCATTATTACAATTACAATTATATTTCAGTGAAAATATGAGGGGACAGCCTCCAGCAGAAGCAGGCTGTAAGGTATTCCCACGGTCAACTGCGAAGCTTAGGTGGAATCTGCTGGCCGTGCCCTGCCAGGTGACCCGCTCATCAGCAGACATTTAGAAAGGAGTGGTGCTTGCTTAGTCAGCGGTATTGACGAAAAGGCTTTGCGACAATCTGAAATCACACTTCAGTTCAAAGAAAACAAATGAGGGGTCAATAATGCTATGGGGAAATGAGAGCAACAGGGGAGGTGCCATGATGCAGAAGCGCAACAAAAATGCGGGAGGCGGAGTCCTCGGTAAGGGAGACCAACCGCCCATCATACACCGATATGTGTCAACAAATGAAAGCAATCACATTCTTCTAACAGCTGGAGTTAAAATTAATTGGTCAAATATGATATACCACAGAATAAATATTAACCATTAAAAACATTGACAGAGAAAATGAAATAGGTCAAACTGAACTGAATACTATACTTTATGGACAGTGACTAGCATGAAGAGAGGGCTGATTGCCATCAGTCAGGAGTATTGTATGTAGTGCTAACCTCTGATTGGTGTACTGCCTTCATTTCACATTTTCCATTGGCTGATTTGGTTCCAGGCCCTCTGGGCACTGTAGGTTTTCCATTTTTTTTACTTCTATTCAATAAAACAAGAAAAGAGAGCAAAGTACAAGCCTCAGGTCTTTACATAAAATTGGGGTTATATTATAAGACTTTGATCTAGCCAACCCAAATTAAGCCATCTAGGGTCCAAGAATATTCAGTAGATTCACATTGTACCAAAGGCTCTAACTTGTGGTATGTGGACACCTTGGGTCCGTGACACCTGCTCAGGGCGTCTGCAACGGATTAGATAATTAAATAATCATAGTAGCCTAATAAAGTACATATACATAAAAAAGCAAAATGTGAAAGTAATTTTTTTTTTAATGATCTGTAACTTTGAAGGAATTTGAAATGCCAGGCTACAAATGAAGTGGGTATTTTTAGCTTGATTCATGAAAGGAACACAAGTAGAGAAACCAGAATCTAGTATAGGCAGTTAGTGGCCTCAAATGAAGAACTGGCATATACCAAAGAAAAGAGAGCATGCTTTTTTTCTTGTAAACAGATTTGTATTGCCATTTATGATAAAATAGACAATTCACAGTAAAATCTCAATTGTTCCAAAATCCATAAACCCCTTCCATTCCCCATCTCTTAAGGTCCAGTCCCTATCACATCATATATATGATAAAATCATAGTCTATGCACCTCTCACAGTTTGTTACCTCATACGCTATATCCTTCATTTATAATTTTGCTGTTAGTATTTGCACCGACATAATCACCATTTCAGTTTTCTATTTTCAGAGTTTTCATAAAGGTACTACAAATTATTTTCCTCCCCAGATACATTTTCCTTGTCGGGATCTTTAAGACAGTCCAGTAATAGATCCCGTGCTCAAGTCCTATTAGTTTATCTACTTCCTTTAATCACTTCTCTATGCAGTACAACGCTTTCATAGCCCGCCCAATGATCAAATTCCATCTTCCATTTTTCAACTCTGAGAGCTCAAGCTGCCTTCCAATGCATAGTTATCTCTTGTCTATTGAACTGAATATTGAATATTGTACTTATAGAGCCTGCTGCCACTCCCTAAGGAGAATCCTGGTGCTAAGCGGCAATGAATGTGGCTGTATAAGCTTAGTCAATTTTGGTCAATCTTGGGGGAGAAATGCATCAGAGACCGAGTGAATTGCACAGATCATCGGAGATGCCAAAAAGCCATGTCTTAAGCTGCCGTTTGAAGATCCTTTCAGATTCAATGAATCTCAACTCCCTAGGGAGCAGGTTCCAAGCCCTTGTACCTAAGAAAGTAAAGGATTTGCCACCTTGCGGTTAAAGTCTGTACATGGGGGGCGGGGTTTGAGCAAGTAGGCTTGCGAGGACCTAAGAGGCCGTATTGTTGTATACTAGGTGACTCTGGAAATATTTTGGCCCCAGTCCTCTAAAGGCTTTAAAAATTAATAAAATACATTTAAAAAAAGAATCCTTTTATGCACTAGTAGCCAGTGTAATGCTTTTAGGGCTGCTGATGCAGAGGAGCGGCGAGGAAGTTTAAGTACCAGTCTGGCTGCAGAGTGTTGCACCGCCTGGAGTTTCTGCAGGATTTATTTTGAAGAACCTGCATACAGACTATTGCAATAGTCCAATCTAGATGTTATCAAGGCAAAAACTACTGTTTTTCTAGCCAATAATGGGAGGTAATCAAAAAATGCTTCCAGTGCTTTTATAAGGCTGAAACACGTTCCAGCTACTGCTATAGCTTGAGGGCGAAATGACAGAGGGGCACCAAATTTTACACTGAGGTTCTTTACAACCTCAATCGAAGTAGGTGGTGGAAGGGTAGCATTAGGCCACCATATGGCTGGGTCCAAAGAGTTGGACTTCCAGAGAATCATAATGTTTGTTTTATAGGTGTTGCACTTGAGATGGTTGGTGTGCATCCACCGAATGACTACGGTCAGGCAGTTTTTAAAATTGGTCTCGGAGCCTTTATCCAATGACAAAATTAACTGTGTCATCAGCATAAGATTCAATACCAAAGGAGGTGATCAGCAAGATCAAAGGGGCCATATTGCTGATAAATAATGCAGGGTTGAGTGCAAAGGCCTGAGGTACCCCTGATATGATGAGTTTTTCTGAAGGAAAAAATGTTTCTAGCATAACCGTCTGTCTGTGGTCTGAGAGGAAGGATTTAACACAGGCCAGAGCCTGGTGGGAAATCCCAGTCCCTGATTCGTTGCAGAAGACTGTCAATGGAGATGGTATCAGATGCAACTGATAGATCTAATAAAATTAGCACTGCATTTTTCCCTGCACCAAATATTAATTTAAAAATATCTGCAACTTCCAACAGGGCTGACTCTGTAGAATGTCTTGGAGAGAAACCGGACTGCGGTGGATGTAGGATGTTTGCCGCCTCCAGAAATGCCGTTTGTTGATCATTGATTAACTTTTCTGTGATTTTGCTTAGAACAAGAATTAATGAGATTGTATGAAGGTTTGAGAGTGCAGCAGGATCTGCTAGTTGTGTTTTTTTGGTAGCGGTTTAACCACTGTTGATTTCCAATCAGACGGGACTACCACCATTTCCAGTGAGGAACTCACAATTTCATTAATCACAGGATTTACGCAGTCTACAACTGTATGAAGTAAACTGGGAGGGCAAGGATCATGGGGAGATCCTGAGGCGCAGGTTAGAGTAGCCTGGTGAGACTGAGATAAGGTAACGGTCTAGCAAGAACCAGAGACAAATCATTAATCCCTGTACTATTCTTGCACTTGGGAGACCTTTGAAATCCCCGAGAAGACAAGTCAAAGTAACACAATCTATTGTTCTGTGTCACCTCATTTATACAGGACACAACAGCCCTCCAGAAACCCACCAATAGTGGATGTGACTACACCATATGTGGCATTTCCGCTCCTACTTCACCGCATCAAGGGCGTGCTACATTTGTCACATGGAAAATCAGAAATATTTTTCCTAGAGTCAGATATGCCCTATGTAAATAATAAAAATGAATCAACTTAAATCTAGCATTCCCAGATACAGTATTTGAACATGGAAGTATTTTTGCCCAGTCTGGCTCGGACATGGGTTGCCAAAAATGTCCTCCCATTTCTCTTTGAGACTTACTAGAGGTATTACAATATAATTTTGTTGTGCCTGCTAAATACACGTCACTGCTTTGACACAGCCCGACATAGTGCAAAGCACCTGACAAGCACTATGTTGTTTTGGCTTTTCTACACCTGTGCTCCAATGAAGACGCACTCTGGCTACCACCGTCCGGTGTAACAAACGTTGTCCTATCAGGATCTCAAAAGAGGCTGCAAAATCCTCAAATTATATTAGTTCTCTATCTCTATAAAGATCTCCTGTTCTAAACACCCTGTGCTTTGGCCATTTTACTAGCCCTCTTAGTCTTCCACCCAGATTATAGGGGCATAGGTCACTCGGATATGAGTTTGCAGGAGAGCATAAAGCCAACAGTGTTGCACTACTCGCAAAGTGGTGGGGGCCTCCCGAACAGACCTCCCTGCATTCAAAAGGATTCTGTACAGGACATATAAATCAGGTAGCAACTCCATACCAGCCTCCTCCGGGAATCTCCTAGCATGGATCCACTAGGCAACCCACCGCAATTGAGACGCCAAATAATGGCTTCAAAGTCAGGAGCCACTAAGTCTTCCATAATAATTGTTGTAATTTAGCACATGCCACTCTGCACATACCTGTTCCCCAAATTAGACTAATGAATAATGAATCAAGTTCTCGGAAGACCCTACAGGGTATCACCACATGTAGTGTTTGAAAAAGTAAAGCAATCGGGGGTGCACCACTATTTTAATTACCGCAATACGTCCTGCCACCGATAATGGCAGATTCTTCTAAAACTCAACACGTGCATGCAGTAGTAGCTGCTACCGAGTGGAGTGGTGGGGTGGTGGGGCGAGGGGAATAAAAAAAAATCACTTACCTTAATATTGCTGACCGCCGCCTCTTCTCTGTCCTCCTTCCTGCAGCAGGAAGCACCCGGGCTCCCAGTCTCTCCCAGCCAATCTCAACGCAGCCTTACAGCAGCATTGTGATTGGTCTGAGCGCTATGGTTCAGCACTCAGACAGGGCCTGGGAGGCTGGGTATGTTCTACACCCAGGTTGTAATGCAGCCTGGGTGGAGACGGCCGGCTAAACCGCCACATGCACTTAAGGTGCAGCCACCACTCCTTCTCCCTGTAACACGGGTAGCCCAGTCCCACCCACCATAACCTACCCTGGCATCAACTGCAAGCTGAATACAAAAAACAAAATGATAACAACAGATCTTTATTATAATTTTATGTTTTGTATTTAGCATGCAGTTGAAGCAGTGGGGGACGCTCCTCCTCCTTAGCGGACGAGCCGCTGCTGCATGCAAGCAGACTTCTAATAGCCACACCAATGTTACCCTCCAACAAGTCATAGGGTTCATGGTATAACCCAAGAGAGCATGCTTTAAGAGCAAAAAAGGAAGGGATATGCTAAAGCCTAGCGTGTCACTACATCATTTAGAAATAACACCAAATACTAGAAAGCTCCAACCTTCCCATTAAAATTAAAACACATTTTTTGTTTAGTTGTTTGTTTGTGAATCAAATAAAATATTTCATAATTGTGTATTTGATGTGTAATTGGTTCTGTAATTTTGAGTATTGTTTTAAGGTACAAATTGTGGCAATTGCTTTAGAGGGGCCCTAGTTTCCAGTCATGAGTCAGTGGGGTTCCTCGGGGGTCAAAAGGTTATGAACCACTGTTTAATACCACCGATTGACCTTGACTTTAATCAAACAAATGTGGTTACTTGTTCTTAGCAGGGGAAGTGTTTGAACACCGCAATATTTTGGATAAATGAGGGATAAAGGTTTCTACAGTGTTGCCAGAGTGTTTCCCATTAATACTACAGCACCTGGGCCCCCAAATAAATAAGAAAAACTCTACAAAATACTAGGAAGTGGGAAAAAAGGGGTTTCATTTTTAAGGATGCTTTTGGGGCCAAGGGCCAAGAAAGAACTGTAGGAAGATGACAAGAGCAATTCAAACCAGTCCACCTGCGGAGAGGAGTTGGTCAGTACCCACCTCGCAAAAATGCTTCTGGAACATGGTACCTTAAAATTATCATGCAGGTTGAGGGTATATTTTCATTCCTTATCAGACATGTAATTTTCTTTGTTCAGAAAATGTGGGGGCACATTCTCAAGGACTTATCGACGAGTTATCAGCACTCTAGCGCTGCAAAAGTGGAGAAATATTAATCGTCCCATTCTCAAGCTGGTGCAAACTGCCGAAACACCAATATTCCAGCGATAGCTTCCGCAAAAAACGTTGCCACAGATGAGTGCGACAACTAACGCTAATGATATGCAGAGTAGGCGTTCCCATGCAAAAACACACGAAAACACCACTTCATGATATTCTCAACGATCAGCCAGATCGGCAAAGCGATCCAAAGACAGGCGATAAGGCGCGTTAGCAGCAGGGAATGAACACCTGCCTCTTACTTGTGTTAAGCAGGACGACAACCTGCAGTATAAAAAGGAGCCCAGCCCAGAGCCACATCGGCAGACCAACACATGTCATGGAGCTACTGATCATGCAGCTTCGAGACCCAAGAGGCCTACAACACCCCCTGCCACCACCCCCATGCCCTCCCCTGGACCACTCCCTGGACCACCCCCCCCAGACTACCACCGAGGCAGCGCAGAATAAGACAGCGGTCCTTCCGAAAACGGACCAGCCTCACAGACTTAACGACAGAGGAAGTCATTGCCCACTACAGGCTCAAAAGGACAACCATCCTCCGCATCCTGACCCACATTGACCACAGGCTGACGGTACCAACACAGCGGGCAACCAGCATTCCTCCGCAGACAAAGCTGCTGGCTGTGCTGAATCTGTTGGCCTCTGGTACCTTTCAACCAACAACCGCCAGAGTCGGAGGAGTCTCACAGCCAGCCCTATCAAAGTTCATCACAACTGTCTTGGATGCCATCATCAGCTTGGTACCCCAGCACCTTCACTTCCCCCACACTGCGCAGGAACAGCTGGAGACCAAGCAAGGCTGGCTTCATGCACGTCTTGGGGGCAATTGACTGCACACATATGCTACTTGTGGCCCCTGCCAACACTGCACAAAATTACCGCAACAGAAAGCACACACATTCCATCAATGTGCAGGCAATAGTGGACCACCAGGGACTCTTCACCAACATCGTCGCCAACTACCCAGGCAATATGCATGATTCCTACATCTTCCGACAGTCCATCATCAACCAGCACTTCGAGGATGGCACCTACGGAAATGCACTGCTCGTTGGTAAGTACCAAATGAGCACACCACACACTTCAACTCCACAATCATGCAACTCACAACTGTGGGAATGCACACGTTACAACATCACATACAACATGCCAAACAACATGCCCACCTACCAGACACAACAACACAAGGAACTGTGGTAACAGGGGCCAGCCATGTAGACAAACTATCCATATCATGGCACCTCTGCTACATAATAGCAGGATGTGGTGACATGTGGGAACCAAGTATATGTGAAGGAGGCAAGTGACCCATGAATCAGAATGAACACAATGCCAAGTGGGGCGGTGATATGCTGGACAGACTGAGGTATGCAGAGCACAGACATGTCCATGTGGGCATATACTGCTGGTGTATGTAGTGTCGTAGACAGTGGACATAACCATGTTACCTCAGGCAGTGGGGTAGATCTTGGACATGTAGCTATGTTGTCCCCCCTGTAAGCGTAAGCGGAGTGGGCTGGGCCAGCGTAGGAGTGGAAATTAATAGCCCGGGGCTCAGGGCGTGGTTCATTTCCGGGACGGCCACCAAAGCAACTACTGCGTCTGTCTCTGTGTCCGCCATATCCTCACCATAGGCCTACACACACGTGGGCGACCACCTTCAATGTCCAATATCACAGTGTCGTTGTCAGGCTTGTGGACATGCGCAGAAAGTCATGACAATGGTGTGTCTTAGGAGTGCAAGTGATGCAACCGCACAGCGCACACAAGTAAATAGGCTCGGGGGAGTGAGGAGAAGCAGTGAGGCAATGTAACACACATGGATGCCACTCATTTGCCACATGCAAGACATGTCAAACATGAATCCAAAGTCCCACACATCACACACCAATATACTAATAAGCCTGCCAACACAGAATGCAAAACCACCGATTGACACATCTCTCTCCCCTGTCACAGGTGATCAAGGATATGCACTCTTCCCGTGGATGATGACACCCCTCCGAGCCCCGAACCCCTAGGCCCAGAAGCACAACAATGCGGCCCACAAGTGCACCAGGGGCATTGTGGAGCGCTCATTTGGTGTGTTTAAGTCACATTTCAGGTGCCTGGACATCACAGGTGAAAGACTCCTGTACAGCCTGCAAATGGTGTGCAAGATGATCATTGCATGTTGTGTGTTGCACAACATATGTGTACGCACCAATGCCCAATGGATCCATGTGCCAGATGCACCGGACGATGATGATGAGGATGAGGCAGGTGGACCACACCCCAGTGCAGCAGCAGCAGGAATAGCCCGAAGGGACACCATCATTAACAATTTCTTTACATGAGCACGTCACATTGGGACTGTTCTTAGCAATCATGGGACAGGACAAAATTACCAAAGGCACAGCATGTGCAAATAAATTCATTCCAAGACACATTCTCTGTGTGCATGTCACTCCTCTGTATAAGCCCATCACTCTGACAAGTGAAAGTGCAACATTTAATGTTGACAATTTCACCAATGGCAATTACATGGTGGCAGAGCCACCTCCGTTATCGGGATCCTGTTTTTCTGTGGACTGAACTGCATCTTCCTCTTCTTCCTCTCCTGGCCCTTCCCTGACCCCGGGGTCCCTGGTTGGTCCTTCGTGGGGCTTGTGGGGTTCTGGTTGTCCTCTGTACCTGCTCTGGCTACCTCCATGGTGCTTCGCAGTTGTTTGTGTTCTGTTTGTGTTTTTTGTTGCCGCTTTTATACTGATTTTTGCAGCCTGACTTGTGGGACTTGCAGGCTTGGTGCTGCTTATCGCTGTCTTTTTTATCGCAGTTGGGCCCAACGCAACTTTCTTCGCATTCAGGTTTGGATTTGTATCTCCGTCCCGGTAATGTTATCGCAGACATTTGACGCTTTATGGGGAAACTATCGCATGGTACTGCCGTGTTGAGAATGTGACTTTGACACAGACTTACTTTCCCGCGATAGACGACAATATGTTAAATTGCGTTAACCTATTTTGGCGATGATTATCTCACGTTCTTGAGAATATACCCCGTGGTGTACTGATGAGCAGATATTTTCTGGTTTAATACAATTTGCCACTTCCACTGTAAAATGGCAAGCTCAGGGCGTGCTAGGAGTATATATACATCGATACTGTAAGAAAACATATATTTAAAACAATCAAATTAAGTTTGGAATCCTCTTTTCCATTATGTGTAGTAATGGAATATTACATTTGGAGAGAGCCATCCAACTGCACATTTTGATCAATATTTGTTTAAAAATCCTTCCTGCAGGACTTAAAAGTGAACAAGCCGGGAAGCAATGGAAATGTTGTGTGAGTTGAACAATCGTTTTATGCTACTGGGTGAATACTCTCACATGACTTATGTTTAAACGTGGCATTTAAATTGTGATTCAGTGCTCTTGGTGACTGTTCACTGGCCTATTCTAGATACCAAACCCCCCGCAACCCACCCGATCTCAGAGGAGGGATAAAACGGGTGTGGTTCTTTAGCTGCAGCTCGGTAGTGTCTGCATGTCCATTAAAAATAAAATATGGCTTGTTTTGTGCACCCTTGGTATGGGATCCTTGATCTTACCAATAACCTCGAAAAATGGGTCTCAAGGTTTTTAAAGGAAGTTAAGAGAATTTTAAGGTGGGGTTTAGAATGTTATTCAAAAAGTCAACAGATCAGTTTCAGGCAAAGATGGTTAGGATATTAATGAAATAATATAAAAAATGTTGGGCTGCCAAAAATAGGGAAAATGAATCACAGTAGGAAGATTTGAGATAAGTGATTGTAATGGTTCAAGGAGAGTCAAACCAATTAAATTGATATTTTTTTCAATAGAACTCAGAATAATAAAGTAGACCTTCCACATTGATGGCATTTCTTATATCAATATATGGCACGTAGAGGGCTCATGGGGGCGGAGGTTATGTCTATTTTAGATCAGACCCAGGCATTATTATCAATATGTCTTAATTAGAGGGAATACATTTTTAAAAAGTAAAGGATGGTGCCCAATCCATAAAGGCATGCCCACCACCATATTTAGATAGGACCATAAACTGTGGCATCAACAGCTCTCATATGTGTGGGAACTGTGCCCTGAACGCTGTAAATACCTAATTAATACATGAGAATCTTACTGATGAAATTAGAAAGTTAGGTTCCCTCCATTAAGTTAATTACCCTTTTTCAAACAGGGTTGCACCTGTGGTCTGGAGTACTTTGAAAAAACACACACCTAATCTGACTGTGCTAGTTCAGCACGCAGTTAGGAGTAAAACATTGCTTTGCACCTACTTTGTTTATTTCTTAGTTGAATTTGGCTGGATTGATTGGTATTTACACTGGGACAATGCCTAGTCAATACATCTCTTCGGTGAGCCATTTATTCAATAAGCAGTGGCAAACACATGCAACTTAAAACACAGGTACATGATATAGGTTTGCCCTCAATATCCACTTAATGCAAAAGTAGTCATCTTAGGGAGAAAACATTGGAATAAAGGGCCTTAGTGATATAACACCATCAGTATCGAGTGGACCCAATACTGCAAATACTTAGTGGCTTGCTCAACAAAAAGGGGAGGTATTGTCATCTTAAGGCAGCATGAAAAGCAAAAGCTATTTTCCTAAAGTATGCATTGTGTGGTATTTCTCATACCATTTCTCACCCCTCTCTTCTCCCTGGTTTGGCTTTTTCAAGGGTAATGCTTGTCCTAGACTACGATACTAAAATATTCACAGGGAAATTTACAAACATCTTGATCTTGTGCAATGAAGTTTGCACAGAAGCCTCTTTGGCCTCCATAGAAGTACAGCTGAAGCACAGTGTAAATTTACAACACCCCCATATATGACAAAATTATATGTCTGCCAGCAGCACCACTGAGAACAGGTTCTGCTTCAGTTTAAAAGCCCTGCTGTAACACTTGGCAAGTAAAATGCCTTTGCTATGTAGGAAAGCCCTATTTTTTATATGGGCATTTGTTGTCAACCCTAAACTGTGTCTTGTAAGGCCACGGAACAAGGTGCTGATATATAAAAATACACTACATATTAGGGTCAGTGTGCTCTCACAGTGATGTTAAACCCTACACCTATTTCACAGTGTAATCTTTGTTTAGCTGGTTTGGATGGGATTACAATCTGTTTTCCTATCTCTGCCTAGGAAAATGCTAGAACAATCTGTCAAAGGTTTTTCTTGCTAATATTTCAAATTCTGGGTTAATGGTGAAGTCAGATTTTTGAGTGAAAATTAATGTTATAAAAATGTACTTTGTTCTGCCTTAGCCTAAACTGGCCTAAAACCAGCTTTGCCACTCAGCCCTTCTAGAGTTGGACTACACATTCTTGACTGGGAGAGTTAGCATCCTGGCTCAGAAGACAATGACCTGCCTCTGAGCCTGTTACAGACAGGAGGGGTGTTACCTGCTGGTCATTTAGTAGGGATTATTTATCTGGGACTGAACAAGAACAATTGGAAGAAGAAAGGCCAGCTTTAGCACTGTCTCTTTTGCCTTGGAAATGCCAGGGAGGGGTCTTCCTGTTCATTTCCGCGACACTCTTAGACAGCCAGGTTCCAGTCACATTAAGAGAGAGAACCAGTTTGGATCTGGTCAGGTGAAAAGAAAGCTCATTTAAAAAGGGGGGTGGCCAAACAGCTGATGCCATGCCTATTTGGGGTGGAGCCAAACCGCAAGAAGACTGGCCACATTCGTTTGAAGCGCCCTGACACGTTCAGCCTTGGTCAATGTATTGATGCCCCATCAACGCCTCTGACCATACAAGGACACCTCTCTGATATTTGCCGGTCCCTTGGAATCCCTCCTGTTGCTCAGTTGATGCAGCCCCAGACGCCCCCCACTGCTGCTGATAGATCAGACCATGCCTGGCCGGTGGTGAGCAGAGAGTGTGGGAAGATGCATGGCAGACTTGCGAGGCCTGCTGGCTTTGATAGGCAGGCCTCGTGACAGGCTGATCAGAGTGAACACTTGCCACCCTACTCAGCGGACGACTCTTGCCGTGCTCACAGACATGGGGGACTGGAGCAGTGCATCGCCTCTCCTGTGCATCACGCTGGTGATCATGACTGGAGGTGAGTCACGCATCAGGAATACAGCACCGCACTCCTCGCCTTGTTATACTTTCCTTGCCTTGGCCTAATTACCGGCACTGGAGATGCCTGAGAACTACAGAAACTGGCATAAACAAAGAATGAGGACTTTATCTTCTGTGCCAGGTGGCCATCTTGAGTATAGTCAAAACTCCATCCATCTACCTTTGGAGTGCATACAGGCAGGCTGTCATTGTTGAGGGCACAACATTCTCCCATCCTCATAGAAGGAAAACTGGGGGACCTTCTGCACATGGCTACATGGTGACATATGGCATGTTGAGTCTCCTCTCTCACTCTACACCTTGATATTGTCAGTACACACTTGTTTCACTCAGCTGAGTGACTTGTGCATACTAGAAACTGCTGCTCCAAAGGGAGGAAGAGTTTCTGGCCATGCACTGTAATACTGGTTTAATGACTTGGGGCCATGCCATTTAACACTGTCTTAGCTGAGCCATGGAAGTTGCCAGCTGCCGTGACATTTCTCCTAAATAAAGAAGCCGTCACTGACTAACTCACAGGGCACTATGGTGCCTTTCTACTTCTGCCATTCAGAAGTCACCTGAGTGCCATGCCTTACTGCCTTGCCTCTACATTAGTCTTTGCTTCTGGTACTACCTACACGCCATGTGTTGCTGAGACCAGCCATTGTCAAAGACCCCCCCCCCCTTTGCATATATCTTAACCAAAGGCCATGCGCTAACTACTTTGGTTGGAGGCTGTCTCTAAATCTAAGCCACAGGCTGCGCCAACCATGGGAGACTTGTCCCCCGGCTGACTCACCAGTACCCCCCTCTGTTATGTAGACGCTGCTCTGAGAACTGTCTAACATTAAAACTTCTTTGGGCTCCATCAACGAAGCAGTATCTAAAAGTGTGCTGGAGTTGCAATCTCTACAGCTTTAGAATTTTCAAGACTGATCATCAGAGATCTGGGCCCTGAAATGCAAGGTAATGGACTTGGAGGATAGGAGCAGGCGAGACAATGTATGCTTCGTGGGGGTGCCGACAAACTAGAAGGGGCCAACATGTTAGCTTTTCTCAGTGCCTTCCTACCCAAATTGCTGGAGTTACAAATGACCCCACAGCTGGAAATACAGAGAGCCCATCAGGTCAGGTCTGACCCTACCTCTACCTCTCAAGCACCTCACCCTATAATGGCGTGCCTATTGCGGCATCAACAAGAGCACCAGATTATCGCGGCAAGCAGGATTCATGGTCCGTATCAACAGGAGAATCATCAAATCTTCATTTTTTTAAAATATATATTCTTTATTGATTTTCAGCAAGTTATACAAGTGTTTTTCTTTGACAATATTGTTATGCATAGCATTTCAACAACAGTTGCTAGCGCAGCTTTGGCTGGGTACCAAGCAGTGTCATATAAAATAGTCTTAAAGCAGTATGAATATTTTATGCCATTGTCTCTAAAAAGAAAATTACAATACACAACATGTAAACTGCTAACTGTTCGGAGTTATTTGATCTATCCTGTCTGTCTTGCGTTTGTGCTTTGATCTGGCCGTTGGTGATCAAGGGTTAAGCAGGGGAGGGGGTTGGGGGACCTCGTAACCCACATAATCATGTACATAATTTGGTCCAGGCCATTACTGGGCGTAGATATACGGTCTATGGGGACACGCTGTATATGCATCCATGTGGCAATATGGTATGCTGGGAGTGCAGGGCAAGGGCATGCTTTACGATGTGGTTGGGATTGTCATGGTCAGTTTAGTTTCTATGAACGTCAAGTACTCTCGCCAATGTACAGGATAAACCCGTGAAGGTGTACGTGGTGTATTGATTACTTGAGTTGTATGCTCTGCAACTAGTGCTCTGCAGAGGTCTAGGAGCCATGATTGTGTGTTGGGGCCAGTTTGTGATTTCCAGGACATAGCTATTTTGCGTTTTGCAAATACCAGAGCTAAGTGTAAAAATGTATTGAGGTTCTTGTGTGAGGCATTGTGCTTCGTAATTCCAAGCAGGAAGTCTGGACCCTGAGCTACCCATAGGGTGCCCGCTACCTCTGTTAATGTCACCGCCACCTCGTTCCAATATCCCCGGATGCTTGGGCAAGTTCATACCATGTGAGGAAACATTGCCTCTGAGGCTAGGCACCGAGGGCATACATTAGGTAGGATACATGTGTGCCAGTCTATGTGGTGTTAAATACGTGTGGTGTAAATAATTGAATTGCGTGTACTTCAGTCTGGCGTTCATGGATATGATTTTAGGATAACTGATGCATTGTGTCCATTGTTTATTGGTAATATTAATTGAAAATGCAGAGTCCCAGTAAGTATGCAATGGTGCCAATAGAGGCGTAAAGTAGGGTCTAAGAGAGTTATAAATTGATGTTACCGCATGTTTGCCTTGTCCATGTGTCAATTGTGTTTGTAATGGTGAGATGTGTCGGGTGCAGCGTGGGTATTGCCCCATGTCTGGAGGAATTGTTGGGATAGCAACGCGTGGAGCAGGAATGTCCCTTGTGGAATCCCGAAATCATCCACTAAACTCACAAAATCTTGTAGTTGCGAGTTGTAGATGTCCAGCCCCATCGCTCTCCAGGACTTGAGCTCTGGGCGCCTATGAGAGCCATATGAGCCCGGAAGAACTCTGAGTGGTAGATTGGGGGCATATGGTGCACGTTAGCTTCTGGGTAACACGTATTTAACCAGCTGCGCCTTGCTTCCAGCATTAGTATATTGGCCTTTTTTTCTGCAGTGTCATAGTAGACCCTGAAAGCCATTCTATCACAGCTGGTTGTCTCAATGTTAGCGCCCAAGTGGCCAGCTCGGAGAGGTTACTACTCGTGAGCCACCTTATTGGCTACTGCAGTTGTGCTGCAGCATAGTACTGTTCATAATTTGGCACCCGCAAGCCTCCATCATATAGCGATAGATACAATTTACGGAGTGCCACCCTAAATCTAGAACCCCCACCCCCCAAATCAGGGAGACAAGGAGTGATTCCAGGTCTTTGAATAATCTGTGCAGTAGCCTATGATGTAGGGTGGAGAAAAAGTACAAGAGCTGAGGGAGTAAAAGCATTTTGTGGATGGCAACCCGTCCCATAGGGGACAAGGATAAACTCAGCCAGAATGGAAGGTCTGTGCGAGCCCTAGTGATTGCTCTACCTATGTTACCATCTATTATATCTGTACAAGAGAGGTAGATTTGAAGTCCCAGATATCTGAAAGTGTCAAACACCCATTCCAACGTAGTTCGAGGCATGGCTTGCCTATGGTCTATTGAAAGCAGTTTCATTGGGAACACTGCAGACTTGGGCCAATTGACCCATAGGCCCAAGACCTGGCCCAAGACCTGGGCCTGGTCGTCCAGCAGTTCCACTAATTCTTGCAGGGCGGTGATCTGGCCTCATAGATAAATTAACGCATTGTCTGCATAGAGAGAAACTATATGCCACTGCTTATCCGCGCATATGCCCCAATCAAGTGTGCGTTTGCGCAGCTTACACGCCAAGGGCTACATGGCCAATGCAAATAAAATGGGCAAGAGAGGGCAGCCCTGCCTTCTGCCACTCTCTATAATGCACAACGGGGAGATGGTGCGACCAGTCTTTATCCTAGCCTGTGGCTTTGTATATAGTATTCGTGCCCATCTCAGAAAGTTAGGGCTCATGCCGAATCCTGACAACACAGCTAGTAAATATTGCCAACTCAAGGTGTCAAATGTCTTCTCAATGTCTAGGGCTGCTGTCCAAGGTGTGTCAAGTTCTGTATGGGCCCAGTCTAACAATTTAAAAAGACGGCGCAAGTTCAGGCTGGTGTTTCTCCCCTGGACTAAGCCGTTCTAGTCCTCATGTATCAGTATGATTATTGCTTCCATTAGCCTATTAGCTAATAATTTCCCTAAGATTTTATAATCTGCATTCAGCAGTGACAGAGGGTGATACGAGGCCATTCTGAGTGGGTCCCTACTCGGTTTCGGTAGCACGACCAGTGTCGCCTCTCGCAAGGAGGGAGGGAGTTCTCACCTTTCAAATGCCTCTTCGTACATATTGGTTAGCCAAGGAAAAGTTGTTCGGAATAAGCTGAGTAAAATTCTGATGGCCAACCATCTGCGCCGGGGTTTAACCTGTAGCCAATTGTTTGATAGATTCGGAAATTTCATTTTCATCTGCAATAATAGAGTCCTCAAGCAAATCGTATTGAGCTTGAGTTACTGGCGGGAGTTGGACGTGTGGTAAGAACTTCTGAATAAGAGGGAGATCACCAGTGTCGGGAGCTTTGTATAGAGTGGTATAATAATTGTGGAAGGAGTCATTAATCGCTCCCTGGGTGTTTACTAAGCGGCCCTCAGAAGGATATATCACCATAATGGGGGGTTGTGAGGTGTCAGTTTTTAAAAACCATGCTAGCATTTTGCCCGCTTTGTCCCCTTCAGTGTGCAGTCAGGCAAGGTATTGTTTATAGGCCAGCGCACAAAGCCTGTCTAGTGTCTCTTTGTATGCCAGATGAGCCTCTGTTAACGAGGGACTAATATGGGGGTCTGTGGGGGAGAGCTGCTCGCATCTTTGTATTTCCGACTCATGTTTCTGGAGTTCTTTAGTGAGCGACATATGGAAGCATTAGGCTGTTTTAATGGCATGCCCACGTAGGACAGACTTGAATGTGTCCCATTCCACACCCGCATTTGAAGTAGTGCCTGTATTAATTTGGAAATATGAGATATAGGATTGTAATCGGGAGGTGCGGAACGCCGCGTAGTTGAGTTCTGCGAGGGGGAGACGCCAGGTCTGAATTGTAGCTCTCTGCTTTCCCCACGAAAGCTGCAACTGCAGTGGACTGTGATCTGAGATTGTGCATGCTAAGTATTCCGTGTGCGACACTCTGAGCAAGGCATTGGCCGAGCAATATATTTCATCTATACTCATCTGGAGGTTGTGGATCGTGGAATAGTGTGAATAAGAATGCAACGCAGGATGCTTACTATTCCAGGCTTCGTATAGTTGCATATTAACAGGCCAGTTCATCATATGCTGTGCTAGTTTAATGATTGTACCCTGGGGAGCGCCAGCGATCTAGGGTAAGGTTGTGCACGCAATTGTAGTCTCCGCCCCAGAATGTTGGCGCCGTGGGGTCAGTAAGTAGGGATGGTGTGATTATCTGTAGGAATTAAGTTTGCCCTGAGTTTGGGGCATGTAGACCAGTGTTAGTGGGAAGCCGTCTAAGAGACCTTCTGGGATTGTTTAGCAGCCTTGAGTGTCACAGCAGGTGTGTAGTATCTTCAAAGGAGTGCCCGGTGCCACCCATATGAGGGTGCTCCTGGCATATCCCAAGTATGTGTCCCACCATTTACGGAGAGACGTGAGAGTTTGTGTAGTAAGATGCGTTTCTTGTATTAATGCAACTGAAATCTTATGACTGCGTAAATATTGGTAGACCTTGTGGCATTTAGCACATCTTGCCAATTCTCACACATTCCAGGTTAATAAGATATAATCATTGCTTACCATTAATAATCAATGAGTAAGAGAGTGGGAGCAGAACTGCATCCAGGACACCACCCTCGCCAACAAATTTCCACATCCAACACCCGCCCCTGACCACAGTTGCAACCATAATAACAGCCATCCTGCACATTGTGTATGACATAGGAAGATGGACAGATCACAGCAAGTAATATAAATACTCAACTCCCCACCCCAGGCTGCTTGCCAACGGGCAATTGGCCATCTGCACTGAAATGCAATTAGTCCAAACAAGAAACAACAACAGAAGGAAGAAGAAAAATAATGTTCAATGATATCTTATGCCAGGAATAGAGTATAAATGAGCGGAGAGAGAAAAGAAAGAAAAGAAAATATAGAGATTCTATATCAGCCAGTTATCACTCTTGGGGGCTCAGCAGTTGGCCGCCATGTACAGTTCAAGCCTGCAGTGTTCTTATATCCAGTATGCGGTGGGGACACAAAGAGAGGCGCGCCAACCCCTATGTTGATGATGGACATACAGTGTTCCGCCGAGGCCATTCAAGTTACCATCCAAGCAATCACCTCTTCAGTATGTGGGGTGACCACTGAGCTCCCTCCCAACAATGCTGCGTGTTGTGAGTCAGTTAGAGGCAGTGTTTGTTCCAGCGCCATATCTGAGTCCGATTTGGCTCTTAGAGGAGACACGAGGCCACCAAGATGTTCCGCCATCTTTATTGCTTGCTCTCGTTCTTTAGCTAGCAGGGCCTTCGTTGGATGCTGTATTTGCGCTTGCCATGACCCCTACGTGTGCCTGCCAGTTTCCATGCCTGTTGAGGGCCCACTGAGGTGGTGGGTGGGGCATGCGTTAATCCATTCTGATCTATCCAGGACCAGGCCTCTTCAGGAGCAGAGCAGAAGATGCTGCTGTCCTTCTATCGAATACGTAGCTTGGCACGGTATTGCAGCGAATATTGTATCTCGTGGTCCCGGAGGCATTTCGTAACTTCCAGATAGGGGGATCTACCGCGTTGCACTGACAGAGTGTAGTCTGGATAAATGTGCACCGTTGCGTTCTCAATTTGCCATGGGCCATGGTTACCTGAAGGATGTGGTCCCTGTCGTGATAATTGTGCAGTCTCGATACCACTGGCCTGGGAGGATTGCCCGGGCGTGTGGGACCTCCCGGCACCCTATGCGCCCTCTCGACTGAGAAGAATTTAGAGTTCTTGCCCTTCAGAATATCCATGGAGAACCAGGAGTCCAAGTAGAGCTCCATGTTATGGCCTTCTGTCTGTTCTGGTAGGCCCCCTGTGCGGATATTGTTTCTGCTGGACCTATCTTCCTGGTCCTCCACCCGGCTCCTCAAGTATTCCACCTCCAGTGGGAGGGATTTGATCTGTTCTGTTGCCGTGGATACTTTGGGGCGCAAGGATCGTCGTGTGGATTCCAATTCCTCCACTCTGTCTTTCAAATTTTATGGTCTTCCCTTAGAAACCCCATTTCTACGCAAAGCGAGTCATTCTTAGGGCCCTGGTAGTTTTGATATACAGTATCGCTGCCAACAATTCATCAAACCAGTGTGAATGATTGGTATGGTCAATGGAATTCGAGGCCACAGGCTGCGTGGTGTCCTCCACCCCAGAAGCCGGAGTCGTTACATCAGGTGGCTGGGGTTGTGGCCTGTCTGAGCTGGATTTCCCCATCTCGCTGTCTGACTGTGTTGCGCTGTGCAACAGAATATCCTGTCAATGATGACTCCTTGAGGGGAGATTGGGGTGTCTTACCTGTGATTTGTAGGCTACGATATATTGGGGTTGGGATATGGCATCGTGACGTGGCCAGACAGAGCGCAAGGTGCAGGCGTGCACACTCAATGGATTGTCAGGCACACCGGTCTAGTGGTCTGCTACTAGTGACGCTACGACACCCCTGTACTCCAATGTGGTATGTGTCTGAAAGAGAACACCGATTCTATGACCTCAGGCGTTCAGTGATGGGGGTCCGATGGAAGTTCTTCTGAGCAGGCCCTGGTGGAGACAGAGAGAAAAGGGGGCAGACTCAGGGGGGTCTCAGCAGCCTGTAGGCAGCACAAGCAGGTTCAGTACAACTGCCCAACTCTTGCGTCTGTCCCAGCACCCCCGAGGCCAGGAACATCAGCCACCCCCTCCAGCCCATTGCCCAGGGCTTGCAAGGAGGTAAAGTATTGATTGGTGAGGCTTCTCGAGCATTGCGGCCAGCTATAAGAGGGTAGACTGCAAGTCTGTCACGCCACCTGCTTCCAGTGCTCCGCGGGCGAAACAATTGAAGATTTCCAGTCACACAGACCCAGTATAACAGGCAAGCAATCAATGTAATTCCGCTACTGTGGGCGTGCAAACACCTTCAGGGAACGACTGTGCATTGAGATCGCCAGACTCGGGCTCGCTTACCAGGAGCGCTTCGATGCAGGCTTTGCGCCCCGGCCGGACTCCAGAAGGGGGGTGTTGCGGGGTTGCACGATCACCATCTCCCAATGCCTCATGGAGAGTGCCAGTCGCGGTCCTCGGGATCCTTTGCCCATTCTGGGTCGGGTGAGCAGCATAGTCCCTCGACCACGGGCGCACCACAAACAGTGTGTTTGCCTGCAACAACAAGCATACCCCCGCAGAGGGTAACGCACTCAGTAAACTCCGATCTCAAACGCGCCCGGGTGGGCCGCCATCACTTGAGCTCCGTGGCTGCAAGCCAACTCGATGCTGATCACTGTTAGCGGCCTTTGTTGCAGTCAGATTCCAGCGTCGAGGATCGGCGCGGTATCTAGAAGTGCACTGCTGTGTTCACCGCTACATGTGGCAGGCAGATGCAGGAGTTATTTAGGATCTTGTGGCAGGCCTGATGTGGAGCTTCGTGCTGCACGTCCACACTCGCCGCCATCTTGGCCACTCCCCTCGAATCATCAAATCTTCATATCAGTGGACTTTTCCCAGGTTACTAGCTGCAAGCACAAATAGTTTCTAGCGCTCTGGCCTCGTCTCCGAAAACGTGACATATGCTACGGCCTGTTGGAACCAGCAGTAATGCTCATAACAATCAACAACAGGTTGATCAAATCTACCGAACAAGGTTACCTGGAATGTTTTACAGACACCCTGGATGCTTTAAACATGGACAATCATAGCCCTACAACTCCTCCTCCAAAGTCACCAGTGACTGGAGATCAGCTGGGTCCCAGTCACTTGCTAGACAATGTAGTAGAGTGACACAAGTTGGACAAGATGACCAAAAATGGGAGACAGTCAGTAGACCTCAGTCCTCTAAGGGGAACGGACCACGGACAGACAAATCTCGCTCACCACTGAAGCCCTAATGGACAAAGTAGCTCCTCCTCAGACCGACGTCCTTACTTATGATCACACTATGGTGATAATGGCCTGTCCACCTGGGAATGGCTATCACACTGAGGCATGCCCCCCTGAGGAAGTATTGGCTTGGCCACTGGATTGTACATTTGAAATTGATCTTTCTTCTGAGAGTTGTTGAGGTTGCAAGGTTCTTGTAATATTCTTTGGGTCTCCTGACCTGTGAGACTTAAGGTTTGTCATGTGAACTGGTATCTGCTGCTTACTTAAACCCGGGACGTCGGTGGAGGTGTGGAGCTGCTGGCAAGCCATGGACTACTTCATTGTAGGCTATGCAGATAAACTAGACTACTGTTGACCAGGGCCACTAGCCGGCCGCATGCAGATAGGTCCACAACCCAATACTACAGTTAGATAGGTAGGTTAGTACCCCTCACTGTGTTGGAGGGGACATGGTTGTGTTGTGCTTGTTTTTTTTGGAACCTGCAGGGACAACACCTCTTTCTTTTGACTGATTCACTTTTTTCCTTTTGAGGTTCCGTGTGGGACGGAACGACACTTTTGAGTGGTGACGAATATGGATGAGTTGGGTATCTACGAACCGCAAATGACGAGTATAGTGGGTGTACGCAGTTTCCCTACGCAACCACGTATGGTTCGTCTTATTTTTGGGTTTGTTCATCTGAACCCTCGGGTTCCATTTTAGATACGGCATCCATTTTGTTTCTTGCCCTCAAGTAGCCAGCGAACGGACTTTTGTCCGCCTCGTGACCCTGGGACCCTCAAGCTTACGCGAGAGACACGTGTTCCCTTGAGTATGACTTTTATGATGAGGGAAACGACACGACGAAGGCAGATGGCCCCGCTCGAGACTCATCTTGCCGTGCCGGTCTATTGTTTCAGCCATGCATACATTAGACACGGTATCTCTGATCCCGTTATCGAGTTTCCTTTATTACTCCCAACACTCTTCTTTAACCTGTTGTGCATCCTTGTTCTTCCTTTGCATCTGTTTTTGTCCCTTCTCCTAATGTGTTTACGATCAGGATGGAATGTGTTTTATATGCTTTTACAGTTGGGAACTGGCAATACTGTGATAATCATGTTCCGGCCTCTTGAAACATGAACGCGACCCTTTTTGAAGTTTATTGTGGGAACTGAGTTGTAATCTTTGTTCACTATATTGGGCTATGGGAAAAACGTGTATAAAAGGAGCGATCCACTTTTGCAAATTGAAGCAGTCTCCGAGAACCTACACGCTGTGTACTTCTTGTGACCTCTGTATCCCTGCAGTAAAATAAACGCTGATCTCTGACGCCGCTGGAAGTGTCCCGTGTCTCTGTGTTTGGTACGCCAGAACAGGTAACCCACGAAGGTTTCAGGTGTTGTTCCCTGGCACCGCTGGGTCTTAGAAAAACCCAGTCCTTCAGTTGACGCCCAACGTGGGGCGACATCAGCGGTACCGGTCCAAAGCCCGACGATCGTGAGGAACTTCGTGTGAAATCTCCGAGGGAAGGTGCACCCCGCTTCATCGATCCAGTTGTCGAAATAAGTGGCCCGACGTCTTTTCCCGCGAAGATCCCCGCCTCCTGACGGCTGCGACGGACTGATGCCCTGACTGTCGACCTGTTTTTGGCGCCTGGCGTAGTCCTTTGTACGGCGAGACGATAGACGGGCCTTCCTGGTGACGCCATTGTTCTTTCAGTTAAGTATTTGTGGGTCGCTCCCAGTGTTCCTTTGTTGTTTGCATGGTACCATAGCATTTGTGGTTCTTAGTTGTTGGGTTTTATTTGACGATTGCAATTGCCAAAAACCGAGGGTCTCGTGAACTTTTCGCGAGGATATCGTAACTTCGATAGCCCTTGAAGTTTGTAAACTCGGTTAGTGTGCACGATGCCTAGCCGTAGTACTTTGTTTGGGTTTCTTAAATGTTGCAGAATGGATTCCCGGCTGGAGGATTCATGCCCGATACCTCCGGTTGGAACTCCGATTTACGAGCTCTATAGTCGCCATGGCGTAGGTCCTATCGTGTATAATGAATATTGGGTCCGCTACACTAAAAATGATGGCGTTCTTAGTTGGCCATCTCATGGTAGTTTTGAAACTGCCGGTTTAGATAATTTGGAAGCTAAACTGTTTAAAAAGAAGGCTAGGCCGGCCATGTTTGATTCCTTCCGGTTGTGGCGGAAAGAGGCCAAGCAGAAAGAAATCAAGCAGAGTAAGAAAAATAAAAGAGAAGGCGTTATCGCGGTGATGCGAGATGCTGAACAGTATCAGCGAGACAAAGATGAGAAAGAGCAGGAAGTTAGTGCTCGACTTCATCATATGGCGGTGGATAAGTGTTATCCGGTGCTGCCGCCTAACAATGATAAGTCGGGAGAAGAAGCGGTAGAGGATTCGCTATTGTCTTATCTGTTGAAATCACCACCCCCCTATGCTCCCGATACTCTGGGTCCTGTGATTCTTCCTCTTCCTCCACCTGCTGTTTTGGCGGCTGCTGGTCAGCCCGCTGTTCCTCCCGCTCTCCCGAATCCCCTTGTGCCACAGATCGTTCCTCCTCTTTTACCGGCTTCTCTTCCTACTGCGCCTTCTCAAGTCCCTCCTCAGTCTGTTGTTCCTGCTACTCCTGGTGCCGCGTCAACTTCTATTGCTTCTACCCCTACTGTTGCCGCGCCTGGATCTTCTTCCTCTTCTCCTTCTGTTCGTAGTCGTCTCTTGACTGCTGTTGCTTCTCTTTATTCTCCGCTTTTTGGGCCCATACTCGGCTCGACTCTTTCAGATGCCGCTCAGAGGCGCAGCCAGCTTCCTGACGATAGAGAACGCGAATCGCTGGTAAAAATGGCACGTAAATGGATTCGTAATCCTGTTAAATATCCTTCGCGTGTAGTGTTTGACACATTTTCTCAGTTTAATGCGCCCACTCAACGATTCGTGTTTGAGGAATTGTGTAAATCATTGAGGGAAGAGTGGGATCACGATGTGGTAGATACTGTACCGTCTGAGGTTTCTGAGCTCCAGCATCGGTTCACAACTGGTGTGATTGTAGGTGACAAAGTTCGAGAAGCTCTAGAACGTTTATTATCCTTTCGATGCACAGTGCAACCTCGAGCATTGTTTAAGGAGGAGACGGCAGCATGGATGGCGCAACCTGGTCAATATCCGATGCGGGAAGTTCCCCCAGTATGGATGCCAGGCGATCCTAATGCTAACCCTGCTGTCCCAGGCCGTTTTCAGAGAGTGTGGATACACCTCCCTTGGAAAAGATCGGAAGTCTTACAGGTGAAGCAAACCTTGCCTGATCCCCGTAAAAATCCAGCAGGTTATTATAAGGAGTTGTCCCAATTGGTGGATGCTACTGTTATGAATCTAGCTGATATTGATATGTTGTTTGGCAATGTAGTGCCTCAGCCGATTTGGGCGAAAATTCGTCACGAGAATCATGCGGCTGAGTTAGGTGGTGACTGGGCTGCCCTTACAGCGGCAGACGCTCAGCAAGTCGGTGGGGCTAAGCCTGAGCAGCTTATTGTGGCATTGCCCCAGAGGATCATTACCCTCATGAAAACGCTTATGCCAGCGATGCGCGTTAATTGGGACAAGCTGTCCGCGTGCAAGCAAAAGAGGGATGAAAGCGTCTCCGACTTCTTTACGAGATTTGAGGAAGCATTTGTCGACCATAGTGGCCAGGACATGGGCTCAGAGGGTGGTCAGCGGCTGTTTGTTGATAAGTTTGTGTCGAACTTGTTGCCCGAACTTAGTAATAAGTTGAAAAATTCTGAGAGTTCGTGGGCCGTTTCTACCACTGCTCAAATATTGGCTACGGCCCAATATTACGAAAATAGGGAAAAGGAGGAAAGTGAACGTGCAGATAAGAAAACAAAGGATCTTAAAACTAAGGTCTTATTGCAGCAAGCGTATCCTCCGCGCTCGAATTTTAATGATTCGCAACAGCCAAATAGATCGCAGTCACAGTTCTCTAGATCGCAGATGCGAAATGACTCTCCTGCACCCCGTTTTGTGTTGGGATACAATCAATGTGCCTACTGTCGAGGGGAGGGCCATTTGAAGTTTAATTGTCCGGTTCTCCGTGATAGGAATAATGGCGTGTCAGCTCGAGGAGGACGTGGTGGTCCTCAACAAGCTTCACGTGGCAGAGGTCGTGGAGTTACTCAAAGTCAGGCCGAGCGTTTTGCCACTTCCTCAGACTCACAGAATTGTTTCGATCGACGTGAACCATCGTCCGGTAGATCTGCACAGTATCATGTGGATGACTGTTACGTTGAGCGTGATGTTGATATGGATGGTATCTACTAGGACAGCCATAGACGAAGGAAGGGAGAAGTATCAGTTCCGGTTGATCAGAGAGGGCCTTATGTTGACGTAGCTACATTGGGTATCGTTGAGCCTTTTCTGTTGGACACTGGTGCAGCAAAAAGTTCCATTATGCATTCAAAACTCCCTGGCGCGCCTTTGTCTGGCTTAACGAATGTTTCCGTTGGATTCTCTGGCGCCCCCGTTACCAATCCAGTTTCTAGCCCCTTGCCACTTACGATTGGGTCTCATGAGCTCGAAGCTCCTTTGATTTTGACTACTGGTTGTGGTGAGAATCTTTTGGGTTTGGATTTGTTGAAGAGGTTACATGCGACTTTGTACTGCTCTCCTACGGGTGTGGAGCTTACGTTGGGTGAGAATGTGATTTCCCCTATGTATCTATCGATCGATAAGCTCCCACCGGAATTGAGTTCTTTTCCAGCTTCTTTGTGGGCAACAGGTCCCAATGATGTGGGCCTGTTGGATATCCCACCTTATGTTGTTCAATTGAAAGTTGATGCGCGCTTACCACGCATACCACAGTATCGAATTTCTCTTGATGGTGAACGGGCACTATTAGCGATCATTTACGATCTGATCGGTAAAGATGTTATCGAGGAGACACGAGGTAACGTGTGTAATAGTCCCGTGTTGCCTATTCTGAAACGAACTGATCCGTCCAAGCCTCCCGTGTACCGTCTAGTTATCGACTTACGGGAGGTCAATAAAATTGTTGTCCCACAGTTTCCTGTGGTTCCAGACATTACAGCTTTACTGACTCTGATTCCAGCCTCTGCATCATGGTTCTCGGTAATAGATCTGAAGAATGCGTTCTTTAGCATTCCGATTGCTGAGGAAAGTCGTGATTTGTTCGGATTTTCGTTAGGAGGTCGCAGTTTCCGGTTCAAACGCGCACCTCAAGGCTATTGTGAGAGTCCATCGATCTACAGCCAAGCTCTTAAAAGTCAACTAGATGCATTTGTGCTACCGACTGGTGCGGCTTTGATTCAGTACGTTGACGATCTGTTGGTAGCCGCAGATACTGAACAAATTTGCAAGACTGCTACTGTGTCACTGTTGCAGCATCTCTGTGACTTACACCACAAAGTGTCACCTTCTAAATTGCAATATTGTTGTCAAGAAGTTACCTACTTAGGTCACTTATTGTCAAAGGCGGGAAGAAGGTTGACCCCTGAAAGAATCGCAGCAATTGCTCGAATGACTGTGCCAACAACTCAGAGAGATGTGCGTGCCTTTTTGGGTATCACGTCGTACTGCAGACAGTGGATCCCGAACTTTTCGCTGTTAGCGAAGCCATTGATAGCTCTCACGTGCAAGGATGTTTCGACTCCTTTGCCGTGGACGGAGGAATGTCAGAAAAGTTTTTCTGAACTACGTGATGCGCTGTGTTCGGCTCCCGTGTTAGGTACTCCTGATTATAGTAAGCCATTCACATTATACGTTCACGAGAGGGAAGGTTGTGCGTTGAGTGTTTTAACGCAACAATTTGGCGACAAGCAGCGCCCGTGTGCATATTTTTCCTCGACCTTAGACCCGGTAGCTAGAGCGTTGCCAAGTTGCTTGAGGGCGACAGCGGCAGCAGCGGCGTCTATACGACAGTCCGCAGGTCTTGTTATGGATAATATGCTCATGGTGATGGTTCCGCATGCAGTTGATACTCTCTTGAATCGGACAAAGACTCAACATCTGACGAGTGCAAGGTTGTCTGGGTACGAGCTGACCCTTTTGGCAAGTCATATACAGATCAAACGTTGTAATGTACTGAATCCAGCGACATTGTTGCCGATTAATATGGAATCAGATGATGTGCCACCACATGATTGTTATTTACGAACTGAGGAGGAAACAAAAGGTCGTGTGGACCTGAAAAACACTCCCTTGCCAGATCCCGATGGTACCTTGTATGTGGATGGGTCGTGCTTTAAGTTGCCGAATGGTGATGTGACGACTGCGTATGCTGTAGTAACACTGAGCACGATTGTGGAAACTGCGAGATTGAATCAGAATTCAGCACAAGCTGCAGAGTTGATCGCTTTGACAAGAGCGTGCGTTTTGTCTAAAGGAAAGCGAGTGAATGTGTTTACCGACAGTCAGTATGCATTCGGTGTTGCGCATAACTTTGGAAGATTGTGGAGAGAAAGAGGATTTATGACATCGCATGGTACGAAGATCCAGCATGGACAGCTCGTGAATGACCTTTTGGATGCACTTACACTGCCTAAACAAGTGGCAATTGTTAAATGTAGTGCGCATCGGAAAGTGACGGACGATGTCGGTCGTGGTAATGCATTTGCGGATGAGATTGCTAAGGAAACGGCTAAGGATCTTGCGACCCGAATGTATGTCACGAGTTCAGTAAGGTGGCCGACAGAGACTGGTATGTGTGAAAATACTATTGAGAGTGTGAAAGCAATTCAGAACGAGGCTACCAAAGCTGAGAAAACTAAGTGGAAAGAAAGTACGGGAAAGTTGGATATGTATGGATGTTGGGTTGACCTGACGGAATGTCAGAGGTGGATGTTGCCAGATGCATATGTATTAGCTGTTGTGACGATGGCTCATGGGTTGGCACATATCAGTGCGAAAGGCATATGTAGGTTCCTGTCCCCTGTATGGAGAAATGAGGGTATTGCAAAATGTGCCGAAAGAGTGGTTAAGAATTGTATGGTGTGTTTGATGCACAATCCTGGCAAGGGCACCCCCACTCCACCTGGTCATTTTGCTCCTCCTGTTTGTCCCTTTGAGGTTATCCAGCTGGACTTTATCCATATGGAGAGATGCAATAACCTAAAGTATGTTTTGGTTGTGGTTTGTGCGTTTTCCAGATGGATTGAGGCCTATCCTCTTAAGGATAACACTGCCCTGTCCACAGCAAAAATCCTGCTGAAGGAATACTTTCCTCGGTACGGAATGCCACGGATTGTATGGTCGGATAATGGGAGTGAGTTTGTGGGAAGTGTAATGCAGAGTGTGTGTAAGGGCCTTGGAATTTGTCAGAAATTCCATAGTGCTAATCATCCTCAGGCAGCGGGTTTGGTTGAAGGGTACAATGGTACCCTGAAACTGAAACTCGCCAAGATTCAAGCTACGACTGGTTTATCGTGGCCTGATGCCTTGCCTCTGGCTCTCCTATCGACCAGAGCAACCGTACACTCTCGAGTAGGGCTTAGCCCATATGAGATTGTGTTCGGCCGCCCTGCGAATATTTGGGGGGTACCGAGACCAAGGGCCTTTGATAGTCTTGAGTATCCAATGTTAATTGATTACTTGCATGATTTGACCACTAAACTACGGTTAATCCATCAACAGGTCTTTGAAGCTCTACCGGCGCAGACAGAGGGTCCTGGACACCAGCTCCGGCCAGGGGACTGGGTTGTTACCCGAACTTTTGGTCGAAAGCGTAACTTGGAGCCAAGATTTGTAGGACCCTTCCAAGTCTTAGTAACGACGAGGACTGCGGTTCGACTGGAGGGCAGGAAGAATTGGGTACACGCCAGTCACACGAAGAAGGTGCCGATTCCCTTACCAACGGATGGTTGGGTGAGGACTGGGATTTCGGCAACAGAAACTGAGACTCCTTTGCGCTTTGTGCCGTTTAGTGACGCTCAACCAGTGGGGAGTGATTTGTCACTGCCAAACCCACATGAAGAGTCATCGGTAGCAGAGAACCAAAGGTCTGACTCGTTGTCCGTTTCATCGAACACTGTTGCGCCAGCTGAACAATTGTTTGTAGAGCAAACTCAACCTGGAAGAAGCCGATATTTTCTTCGTTCAAGGACTAATAAAAATTAGTTATATATATATGTTTTTTTTGATGTTATGAACATTATGGACAATTATATCCTTTCTTTTTGAGTTTTTTGTGCTGTCCTGCGGCTAAGAGATTTGTGATTTGAGTTTTTTTGTGAGGAAACCTCTCCATCCGGGTCACCGTAGGGCCGTGCGGGTACTCCTTTCTGTTTAGCAGGTTTCTGACGCTAGGTCGGTTACTTTTGTCGATTCCTGGGAATCCCTGGGGATTGATAATCGCTTCTCAGAACGAAATGCGTCAAGTACGTCAAAGACGGTTTGTAGAGGATGGCATTCTCTAAGCTATTGGAAGCAGAAAGGATGTCGGCGCAGAGATCAGAATTAAGAAAAGTTGTATGTACAAAATGTTTTTTGTTTCAGGTGTTCCTACTGTTCCTGACCGTATCTATGTTATTGGTGGGTGGAGTATATTTTGGAGTACAGTTGTTATTACCCTCTGTTTCACCTACCCTTTCTCCTAAACTAAGCTCCCTCACCACTGCTTCCCCACATTCTTTTCATCCTCTGCCTCAACATGAACAGGTTAGACGTGCGGAGTTTATGAACAACTCCTTTGTTCAACTTCTACATCAGCATCAGTTGGTGATGAACACTACCAATTGTTGGGTGTGTGGGTTAATGCCACATACCATGGATAGGGGTATTCCGTATTTGGTTCTTCCCTACAGCTCCCAGGGCTCGGCTCGAGCATTCCAAACTATGTTCCGTAGTGCACTAGATTCTTACCCCAGTCGAGAGCCACGTTCTGCCAATTTCGGTCCTGGGCCGTATCACAAACCTTTGGCGATAGCGATAGCGGATTTAGATAGAGATGTTTTTGATGCATCGCTCATCCCAAGTGAGGAGGTACAGGCTTACAAGGATCTGAGCGAGGCTGAGTATAGTACGTCAGTGGGTGATAGACAGCTTAAGAGCTCGTCCCCAATATGGATTGTACCACACCTCGGTAATTTCTGCTTGAAAGGTTTGGGTCGAAATCCGAGAGCACAACTTGGGAACAGTGCTTGCACCGACACGTATGTTCTGCCGATGCTCTCTTCCCCTGTTTTTCTGACCGCCAAGGGCACTTATTTTGTATGTTATGAACGCGCATATACATGGTTACCCCGTGATTTTTCGGGTACCTGTTATATTGCGAATCTTCTACCAGCGACTTTCACTGTCGCCTCAGATTATCACAAAACTAGAGTTGTGAGAGGTGTTATTAGCAAAGAGGATACTGCCGGTCAAGAAGCAGGAGACTTCTTTAAGGGTTTCTTGCCGTTTTGGGGACCTATGGTTAATAGTAGGAACTTAAGACAACTGACACGTGTAGTAGAGTCGACTGCTAATATTACTGCAAGTGCCCTCGGTAATTTAACAGCTGAACTTCAGGCGGATAGACTCATGACGTTACAGAACCGTATGGTTCTAGATGTTGTTCTCGCAGATAGAGGTGGTGTGTGTAAAGTTATCCATTCGAGTTGTTGCATTTTTATTCCTGACAATGCTCCAACTGTCTACCAAGCCATCTCGAAGTTGCACAAGATTTCCGAGTCCATACACGTGGACGAAGGTAATTGGACGCTTTTAGGATGGTTTTGGGGCCTGATGTCAACTTGGGGTTGGAAGATTCTGATGATCGTAGGGGTTGTTGTAACGTTTCTGTTCACGTGTTGTCTTTGTGTACAGTGTGGTTCTGCCTTATGTGGCCTATGTGCTACAAGTGTATAAGACGGCCATCTGTTACCAAGGGAACGTTGATGAATAGAATGATGTTCCAGCAGCAACTGAACGATCTGATGAATATTGAAATAGATTCCGATCTTGACTAATGCTTGCCTACATGAGGGCAAAAGGAGCGTCTGAGGTTCCGTGTGGGACGGAACGACACTTTTGAGTGGTGACGAATATGGATGAGTTGGGTATCTACGAACCGCAAATGACGAGTATAGTGGGTGTACGCAGTTTCGCTACGCAACCACGTATGGTTCGTCTTATTTTTGGGTTTGTTCATCTGAACCCTCGGGTTACATTTTAGATACGGCATCCATTTTGTTTCTTGCCCTCAAGTAGCCAGCGAACGGACTTTTGTCCGCCTCGTGACCCTGGGACCCTCAAGCTTACGCGAGAGACACGTGCTCCCTTGAGTATGACTTTTATGATGAGGGAAACGACACGACGAAGGCAGATGGCCCCGCTCGAGACTCATCTTGCCGTGCCGGTCTATTGTTTCAGCCATGCATACATTAGACACGGTATCTCTGATCCCGTTATCGAGTTTCCTTCATTACTCCCAACACTCTTCTTTAACCTGTTGTGCATCCTTGTTCTTCCTTTGCATCTGTTTTTGTCCCTTCTCCTAATGTGTTTACGATCAGGATGGAATGTGTTTTATATGCTTTTACAGTTGGGAACTGGCAATACTGTGATAATCATGTTCCGGCCTCTTGAAACATGAACGCGACCCTTTTTGAAGTTTATTGTGGGAACTGAGTTGTAATCTTTGTTCACTATATTGGGCTATGGGTAAAACGTGTATAAAAGGAGCGATCCACTTTTGCAAATTGAAGCAGTCTCCGAGAACCTACACGCTGTGTACTTCTTGTGACCTCTGTATCCCTGCAGTAAAATAAACGCTGATCTCTGACGCCGCTGGAAGTGTCCCGTGTCTCTGTGTTTGGTACGCCAGAACAGGTAACCCACGAAGGTTTCAGGTGTTGTTCCTTGGCACCGCTGGGTCTTAGAAAAACCCAGTCCTTCACTTTTCTTTCTTGCCTACACCTCCCTTTTATTCTTTCACCTCCCCCCCTTTTTTATTGAGTCTCAGCAATTAACCAGTCCTGAGCTACCAACCCTACGAGCCACTTGGTCCAATCCCTGCTGCCACACATTACCGAACATGGATGACCTCCTGATTAACCTTCTACATCCCCTGCAGATACTGTCTCTCAATGCAAATGGCTTGACACATTTCAATAAACATAAGAAGATATTATCCTCTCTCAAATCACAACACATTGACATAGCGCTGGGTCAAGAAATGCACTTAACATGCCAAGGTCAGGAGGGAATGGGTAGGCACTGTTATACATGTTAGACAACAGGGGGCTGCTCCTCTATTTCCCAATGCATCGTTAGACCACTGGAAAGGGGAAGTTGCTGTCCTCCTACACAAAGCACTAGTGGAACATACACTTCGAACATTGACAGACTCACTGGGCATTGATTATTAGCTCAATTTATGCACCAGTGGGGGACAAATCTGATCTCTTTACCACCTTCTTTAGACTACTGTATCCTTTTGGGAAGACCAAAATAGTGGTGGGGCCACCTGGAGTTTACCCCTTGACCAATTCTTGGACAAATTGGGCAACCCAGTTGCCTGTCAACCCTGGGACAGGCACATACTTGCCGATATCATTCATGGCCATGCACTGGTGGAGCCTTGACGCTTAACCCACCCCCGGGACTACACCTTTACGTCCGGTGTTCATGGTACTCACTTTCACATTTACTTTTTTCTGATGACGGTGGGGTTGTCCCATAACTCAGTGGAAGCGGCTATTGTGTTGAATAGTACGTCAGCGAACACACGGGGGACCTGTTATGATCCCACTCCAGCTGCACAGCCTTATCTGCTGCCAAATGAATCCAATAAACCAATATTATATTCCACTGTTCATTTTTTCATGTTTTAAACCCAATTCTCTTTATCTTTATCCATTTTTTATCGATTTATTCTATCCATTTCCGTTTATCGTTCAATAATGTTCATAGACAGGAGATGTTTCCGTAGAACACGACTTTATTTAAACTTCACCCAATGCATTTCGGTATAAAACCTTCGTCAGGGGTGTCTAAAAAAATTAATACATCCATCAGTTTAAACATTCATCATTAGTTGCAATGCATAAACATAAAACTTATAATACATTTATAAAGTTTTAAAAAAAGAATCCTTTCTTGAGAATGTTAGGTTTCAATGGACTGCTTGTCTACATTTATTTCCATAATACATTTAGTCAGCCTTTATCAACCAGCTCTAATCTTTGTCAAACCACCCACTTACTAAGAAGCGCTACATATCTCTGCAGTACAAATCTCGCTACTACCAAGTTGCCATTTGTGCAGTAAATAGTGCCCCACAATACGTCAAAAACTAACTTCTGCTTTTGACTCCCACAATGTTTATCCAGCACGCTTACCGTGTCTTGGTATTTCTAAAGATAAATTCGCTTAATGCCCATCTGCTGGTGAGCTCGTATTTCATCAAAATGTCCAAGCTTCTCTTTCCGTACAAAAGTAGTTGCAGCTGATTTAAACCTGTTCCCTCCTTTATGGCCTCTCTCACTCCACCCTACTCTTAATCATGTGTCCATGAGTGAACCATAAAACTAGTACTGGAGTGCAGAATTTAATCAACAACACACTAGTCCTCGGATTTTATCACAGTTCTCCAATCGTACTACATTTCCGAGAATGCAATGTATACGAGTCCTTAAAAGTTTAATACTTCACCGCTTTGTTACCTCAGGATAGTAATTAGACATTTACTGACGAACAACAATGAATATAAACCACATTATTCTAAACAAACCAGTCTTTACCATCCTCATTTTTCGATTTTAACCAGACTCAAATTCCATAAAATGTCATTACAATGCACTGCATCAGAATCGATCGATAACTCATATAGTTTACGTGTTCCTGATGGTTGTACGGAATCAAATCTCCTGAGATGAAAATCTTTTATTAAATATTTAAATATTCATAATTAATTTGAAGATCTGCCACTTTTCAAACCAATGGGTGCATCTCAACGTTGAGGACGGAAATTCATGAAATGTACATTAGTGGTGGGATGCACTCCGGATTATTCCATATTAGACCATGCTTTTTTGTGCCATGCTTAACTGCTTCAGACGTATATAGGCATGCTCGCTGGAAACGCGCTCCGCTCTCTTGCGCTAGCAATAAACGAACACACGGGGACCTGTTATGATCCCACTCCAGCTGCACAGCCTTATGTCAGACCATGATATGGTAATATTAGATCTCGACCTTAGTTTAAAAAAAAACATGGGTTATTAGTGCATGAATATAGCTTGCTACAGGAACCCTGTGGACAAAGTCTTTGAACCTTTCTCACTCAATATCTAGAATAAGTTGTTTTTAATGAACAGTTGTATACAAATTGAATACCATGTGCAGTAGGGGTACCCATCTATGTGTGGTTGATTGTCACCATGAGCTCGGTAACCCATGAAGTGTATTGTATAGTGACAATGTTCCACATAACAGAAGCTTGCTTCACCTAAGGGGGTGTATGTGTAATGTTATTAATGATGCTTCATATTATTGTGAGCTATTTTTACTTTCTTTCATACCTCTAATGTCATACTCTTTTATAGAGTAATGTGTAGAAAAGTAGCTTGGATGACTTCATCAGTGATGTCGTTTTAGATGTCATAAATAAGCTCTGCTTTTTGAGTTCAAAAGGTTATGTTGACACTGATATATTCATCAATCTAACGTTTGTTTTTTTCCCAGTGAATAAATATAAATGAATATATGAAGCCTCTTTCTCCTCGCAACCTCCTTGGGTCACTGAATGTGTCAACAATCAACAATGAAACAGAACAACTTCTCCTCTTTGTATAAAGGAAAGCCTAGCACACTTGGTCATGGGTCCAAGGTGACGCTTTGCCAAAATGCTTCGGGTAGTTTTGCTGACAAATAAATCACACATCGTTTCA
This sequence comes from Triturus cristatus, assembly GCF_964204655.1. Classification (NCBI taxonomy): domain Eukaryota; kingdom Metazoa; phylum Chordata; class Amphibia; order Caudata; family Salamandridae; genus Triturus; species Triturus cristatus. The sequence continues at coordinate 1,713,591,722 of NC_140589.1, read as the reverse complement.
CACGCACTATCACTGTGCATGCCTTTCCTTTATAAGAAGAGAAGTTGTTCTATCTCTGTCTCTCTCTCTCTCTCTCTCTCTGTCTCTCTCTCTCTGTCTCTCTCTCTTATATATATGTATATATATATATATATATATATATATATATATATATATATATATATATATACTTGTGTGTGTTTGTGGTCATGCTGTGGATATTGTTATGTTATGTTATACACACTTGTAAAGCACATGGCTGTCCCAGCAACAGGGCGTCCCAGCGCTAAATCTTACAGAGCAGAAAGGCAAGGAAGCTAGTGGTTGGAAAAAAAGCCACACCTTGAACATTTTCCTGAAAGCCCAATGGTCTTGTGTGCTACGGGCAGCAAGAGGAATGGAATATCAAAGGGCAGGTGCCAGTGCCCTGAATGAGCACCCCCTGCTCTTGTCCTGTGTACCCGTAGGACACGGGCCAAATGCAGGTCTGCAGAGCGCAAGGTGGGAGCCAGGAAATACAGAGAGCACAGCTCGCTCAAAATTTGCGGACTCAGGCCATACAGAATCTTGTGTGTTATACACAGGGTCTTAAAGTGGACTCTCTGCTCTGTGGGTAGCCAGTGGAGCCGGCGGAGAAGATCTGAAACATTGCAGTACTTAGGTAGTGCAAAGAGCGCACGGGCTGCCACGTTCTGTGCCCGTTGAAGTCTTTTGGTCACAGCTTTATTAACACCAAGTAGCAACCCATTACAGTAGTCTAGCCATGACAGCACAGTAGATTGGACAATCATCTGTCGAGAAGGAGCGTCAAAAAAATGAAGCCTAGGCAGTGGCCCAAGGCACTCTGTTTTTTGTATTTCTTAGGTAAAATACTAAATATAGTTAGCAAACTAACATTTTAGACTCACAATGTACAATACATATGTGGTTTTACAGTAGCATGTGTGTAAATCACGAATTGCCACATCACAGGGTTTTTTCTTCAGTTTTTGTTATGGTGACTGAACGCAACTTTATGCATTCATTTATGCATCTTACCTGCTCCTCCAACAGATTCTTACTCATTGTACATCAAAAATTTTAAAACTCTTAATAGATTCAGGAGATATTTTTAGCATTGAAAATATTTATTTTGAACTTAGAAAATATTTAATTAGCATTTTTGAGTTTTGGCTGAGGTTTATAAAGTTGTAAGATTAACAACCCATGTTTACACATTTTGTAAAAACATATATATCGTAGAACCAAATGTAGAAAAATGATTAACATTCTTGAGATTATATGTGCTTGTATTTTGCGTGCCAATTTTTACATTTTTAATAGGTCTATGAAACGTGTGTGAACGTAGACCACTGACACTTTGCACTTATGTGTTGCACATATGTCCATTAGCCTCCCCAGCTATGATGGAGAACAATACATCAATGTATGGACGTGCGTACAAGCCATGTCTGCATATGGAAATCATACAGGAAAGGCACATCACAAAGAAGTACAGGCTGAACAGAACAATCATTAAGGCTTCAGCACAACAATTTCTATCCACAGATTTGTCAGACATCGAATTCAGACTGTTATCTCACCTATTGTGAAGATTATGATAGTGTTCCCCCTTTTCTGCTACTGGCTTTTCCCAGTACCCAGTCAGTGACTATAATAAGATATCACAGCCACAATCAGGTACTGAAGGTTATGCTCAGTCTTGTGATTACATCTAACTTCCAACAGATAATGCTACACTGAACAGTATAAAGCTGAGTTATATGGATTGTAAGGCATACCACATCTGGTTGGGGCTCTAGGTGGAATGCATGTTGCATTGTGACCCCTCATCACAGGGCAGCAAATAGGCAAATGATGATAGCACTACAGCCCTCCATTTACCAATTTGCATGCGCTCTCCAGTGAGAGCATGCTGGTCGCTGTAGTCCAAAACTTCCCCACAGAGAGGGTTTGTTTTAATTTGCCAATATTCTGAATTTTGCCATATAATTTATTTTCAATTGTGTAAATGGATAGCTGTAGTGCTATCGTCATTTGCCTAATTGCTGCCCCCTGAGGAAGGAGCCTGCGGCTCTGAAACGCGTCGGGGACTGGTTAGAAACAGCCGTAAAATGCAGCTTCCTGAAAATAAATAGTTTTGTGAACTTATCTTGCCTGTGGAGTGGCATCCTGTAAACAGAGAAATCTTTGGGGAATATGTGCGCGGTGGCCTCAGCCGCGGAGGATGCACCACCTATCTGGAATAAGGTAACAGGACCGCACGGTGGTGATTGCACTAACGTGGAAGCGGCACGCGAACGTGGAACATCACGGAAGCTGCGCATTACGTCTGAGAAAATAAATGATATGGCAAACTTCAGAACATTGGCAAATTAAAACAAACCCTATCTGTGGGGAAGAATTGGACTACAGCGACCAGCATGCTCTCACTATATAGTCACTGAAAAAACCATAGGTTTCAGGGACGTTATAGTTAGTTGGACGACATTTCACTCGTACAAAACCAGAGAAATTTGAACGTTATAGTTCGTAGAGCTAACTATAACTCGTGTCACTGACCATGTCATGAGTGATGTAATATGTGACGTCATCAGCAGTGCATTGTGGGGGCGCGAGTTATAGTTAGCTCTACTAACTATAACAATCAAATTTCTCTGGTTTTGTATGAGTGAAATGTCCAATTAACTATAACGTCCCTGATACCTATGGTTTTTTCAGTGAATTTCTAAGGTTTTTTTAATGCTAATTTCTAACTATAACGTCCCTGAAACCTATGGTTTTTTCCAGTGATTTTCAAAGGTTTTTTAAATGCTAATTTCTAATTATAATGTTCATTAAACCTATAGTTTTTTCAGTGATTTTAAATTATTATTCCATTCTCAACCTGGTGAAAACAGTTGATATCGCCAGTTTTCCAGCAATAGCTTCTGCAAAAAAATATCGCCACAAATGAGAGCAACAACTAACGCTAATAATATGCAAAGTAGGCGTTCCTATGCAAAAATAACACAAAAACACCACTTCCTGATATTTTCAACGAGCAGCCAAATCTGCGGTGCGATCCAAAAATAGGCGATAAGCTGCGTTAGCAGTAGGAATGTAACATCTGCCTTTTCCTGGTGTAAAGTAGGACGACTACCTACAGTGTGAATGGGAGCCCAGCCCAGAATCACATCTGAAGACCAACACATGTCATAGAGCTACTGATCATGTACCTCCCACACCCAAGAAGGCCACAAAACCCACTGCCACCACCCTCAGGACCTCCCCCCGGACCACCCCCCCTACTACCACTGAGGCAGCGCACAACAGGATAGCGAACCTTCCAAAAACGGCAAGGCCCCTCAGCCACACAATAGCTGAATGTTGCGAGATGTAGCAACCAAACATGTGTGAAGGATGCAAGTCACCCACCAATAATAATGCACATAATACCAAGTGTAGCGGTGATGTGCTGGACAGACCTCACTAAACAGAGCACAAACCTCTCCATGTGTACATATACTGCTGGTGTTGGTAGTGTTGGGGACAGTGGACGCAACCATGTTACCTCAGGCAGTGGGGAGGATCTCGGTCATGTACCTGTGTCGTCGTCCCCTGTAAGCAGAAGTGCAGTGGGCTGGTCCACCATACGCCACTCCCGCGTAGAAGTGTGAATAAATAGGCTGGGGCTCTGGGCGTTGTTCCCTTGTGTAAAGGCCAACGTGTCTGCCAGAGCGGCGGCCCTCACCCTGCCACGTGGCTGCCGCCATGAACGCAGGCCTCCTCGACACAGGCCCCCTGCGAACACAGCGGCACAGCACCGCAGAGTTATGTCTGTACACATTACTGCCTTTGATCTACACTGCGGACAGCAGGGCTCACAATTCAGATGGAGTCGCGATTGCAGATAACGCAGTCCAGTAGGCAGGACACATTGCTCCCAGTGTGGCCCGCCCAGACCACGCATCATCGCAGGCTGCGTACACACTGAGCGCCAGAGGTACCACTAACTCAGTGCACCACAAGTCAATGCCACATGGCCTTATTAAGGCAGAATTCATTAGATACAAGACATTGCTACCAGTGCGGCCCGCCCGGACCACCCATCATTGCAGGGTGCGCACATGCTGAGTGCTTCAGGTGCCACTAACTCAGTGCACCACAAGTCACAGCCAAGTCACAGCCAAGCGGCCTTACTGAGGCAGAATTCATTAGAAAAAAGACATTGCTACCTGTGTGGCCCGACCGGACAACGCATCATCGCAGGGTGCGCACACGCTGGTTGCTTCAGGTGCCACTAACTCACTGCACCACAAGTCATCGACACATAGACTTATTAAGGCAGAATTCATTGGACAAAATACATTGCTACGAGTGCGGCCTGCCCAGACCAGGCATCATCACAGGCTCCGCACACGCTGAATACTTCTGATGCCACTAACTGTGCAGCTCAACTCAACGCCATGTGGCTGTGGGCCCTTGCTGACCACTGCCTCTGGCCTACAATGCGGTCAGCATGGCTCACAATTAAAATTGAGTCTTGATTCATTAATTACAGAATCCAGTAGGCAACTAACTACAACTTCCCTGAAACCTACACAATATCGTTTTAGTATCCTTGCTTCAAGAATTTTTTTGATATCAATTATAGCTTTAGTACAATGACCAAATTCATCTTGCAAGTCCAAAGGAACACTGAATGGCAGTCTACACAGCGGCCAGCAGAGCTCACAGTTGGAATTCAGTCTTGATTCATTAATTTCAGAGTCCAGTAGGCAACTAACTATAACGCCCCCAAAACCTACACATTTCGACAATGTATTCCATACATATTTAATCTTTTTTACCTACACTGCAGTCAGCAGAGCTCACAATTTACATTGAGACATGATATATTAATTGCAGACAGGATTTTGTCAAGAGGAAGTGACATAAAGCATTCCTCAATGTCTGTGCTGACTACAGCCTTCCATCTACATTGTGGACTGAAGGGCTCACAATTCAGATCGAGTTGAGATTGCAGATGACGCAGTCCAGTAGGCAACAGACATTGCTACCAGTGCGGCCCTCCCGGACCACGCATCATCGCTAGCTGTGCACACGTAGAATGCTTTTGCTGACCCTACCTCAGTGCACCACAACTCATGGACCCTTTATGATAGAATCTTTTGTGTATTATTTCACATCTGGTGCCCCTAACTTAGTGCAGCACAAGTCATGGACCATTTATGATTGAATATCTGTGCGTGATCCGATGATTACTGTTGTACTTGTTGCCAGCACCAACCATTCCCTGAGGGCTGGCTTACACTCACCCCACACGCATCCAGCACAGATGTCAATGGACATGTGATCCTGGTAATAAAAAGGGGCCCAGCGCACGTGCCCGTACCCAGTTCCACTATCTATCTAACTGTGTCCATACGTTCATTATGTATGCATGATGCTGTCCCTGGGCCCTACCACATTGCATTCTGCTGTGGACAGTGCTCGTAACCATGTTACCTCTGGCAGTGGGGAAAACTTCGGTTATGTAACAATTTTTATCAATTAAAGACCAGTATTTGACTTGCTTCACAGATCTCCCGAGGCTGGGGTTTGGCGGTGCAGTCTTTTGGTCCCTCCCCCCCTGGCAAGTATATCCGGCGCACGGCTACACCAACGCCCAGCTTTCACTTGCTTCACAGATCTCCCGCGGCGCTTACCGGGAGCAACGTTACCTGCCTCTTTGTACTTTTAATCGGAACCCTGTGTGTTCCTGTGACTGCGCTTTGGACTCTGCGCAGTCCTACGTTTTAAGTTCCCTTACCTGCACGTGCTCCAGAGCGCCTTTCGCTCATCGCTCTCCTACATTGCCGTCTGGTCACTGGAGCGGGGACGGGCGAGGTCGCCATCTTGGGCTGCTCTGGGGTTGGCGGTGCAGTCTTTTGGTCCCTCCCCCCCTGGCAAGTATATCTGGCACACGGCTACACCAACGTCCAGCTTTGACTTGCTTCACAGATCTCCCGAGGCGCTTACCGGGAGCAACGTTACCTGCCTCTTTGTACTTTTAATCAGAACCCTGTGTGTTCCTGTGACTGCGCTTTGGACTCTGCACATTCCTACGTTTTAAGTTCCCTTACCTGCACGCGCTCCAGAGCGCCTTTCGCTCATCGCTCTCCTCCATTGCCGTCTGGTCACTGGAGCGGGGACGGGCGAGGTCGCCATCTTGGGCTGCTCTGGGGTTGGCGGTGCAGTCTTTTGGTCCCTCCCTCCCCTACCCACATTGCGTTGTTTGTGCACTCTATTCCATGGCATCACTTCCCCGGCAGCGCAGCAGACGAGCGCAGCGGGCGCGACAAAGGCACGCTGAAGTTGCGCCTAAGTTAAGCCCTTCTGCGCCCGTCCGCGACGGGCCGGGACCAGGGGCCACAGACCCTGCTTGCTTGGTGGTCTACTCCTCTGCTCAACTGCTTTCCCACATAGTCAATTTACCACTTTCCCTTCCTTTGCAGCAGCGTCTTGACTCTTTTGGCATTTCCGCTCCTCTCTCTTCGTTTGTTGTCCCTGCTTTGTCTACTGCCCCCTCTCCTCTGTCGGGGTCTTCTCCTGCCACTCATACCCTCTCTTCTTCTAACATTGCCTCTGCTTGCTTTCTCTATACCCGTTCGGCTGTAAAGCATCAACTGGAACTATTTAATCTTTTGCATACTGAGTCCCCTGATTTCTTGTTCCTTGGTTCTCGACCGATTCACTTCCTGATGTCCTGGCCATTCTCCCCAATTCCTATTACGCCCTCCGGGCGGACCGCCCTGATGGCAAGATTGGTGGGGGTGTGGCCATGATTGTTCGTTCCAGCTTACAATTTCAGCTTCTTCCCCATCCCTCCATACCTAGTGTGGATTTTCTGGTGGCTCGCTCACTTAACCTTTTAGCTCCCCTCACGGTTGTCCTTCTGTATCGACCCCCTCAGTACATGCCCCTGTTCGTAGCCACCTTGCAGGAACTTCTTGCCACACTTGTGGTTAATAACTCCTCGGTTCTCCTGCTGGGTGACCTTAATTTTTGGCCGGGTGACCCTAAGGAAGACATGTCCTCCAAAGATTTTTCAGCTACCCTCCAGTACCTTAACTTTTTGGCCCACGTTACTGCTCCCATCCACGACCAGGGTCATATACTTGACCAAATTTGGTCATTACGCTGCACGGTTTTCCCTCCCAGCATCCTACCTTGTACTTGGTCCGATCACTCTCTCATCTCCTTCTCTATCAATCTTGGTGTCCCTGATAAATCTCCCTTACCTAAAAACTTTGTTGCACGTAGTTGGAATCGGGTTGATTTGAATTCCCTCTCTCCCTCTCTTGTCTCTTCTATCCCTGACCTTTATGAGCTTTCTCTGGATTCTCAAGCTGAAGCGGTCAGCACCTGGTTGTCTTCTTCCTGCGATCGGGTTGCTCCGCTCAGGAAAACTAAGGCCGTTCGTCCTTACGATGCTCATAAATGGTTCAACACCGATCTTAAAGTTCTTAAATTGGACCTTAGACGTTCTGAGCGTCATTGGAGACGTAACTACTGCTCCGTCCTTCGGGCTCAATATAAACGTCTCCTAAATGAATACAAGAGAGCTGTTCTTTCGGCCAAAACCAAGTATTTCTCTGAGAAAGTTGCTCTTTCTGCCAATAAATCCAAGGAGATTTTCTCTTTGGTTCATGACTTGGCGATTTCAGATCGTGCCAACTCTAGTCTCATTCCCTCTCAGGACCTTTGCTCCTCCCTTGACGATTTCTTCATTGAAAAGATCGTTAAGATCAAATCCAATATTCCTTCTGTACCCCCTCCTTCCTTTTCTCCTGCTCCTTCTGTGCCTTCTTCTTTTTCGACTTTTTTCCCCTAATTTCTTTAGATTCATTTCTTACTTTGCTCACTAAAATTAAGTCCGGCTCTCCGGCCGACTGTGCCCCTGCACGTATTTTGAGAGCATTATTCACTAATTGCCCTATTCCCCCTCTTTCCCTTCTCAATGCCTCCCTTTCTCTGGGCTTAGTCCCCTCATCTTTTAAATCCGCTATTGTCTTGCCCATTCTTAAAAAGCCTGGTCTAGACTCCTCCCTTCCCTCTAATTTTAGGCCCATTTCCCTTCTTTCCTATCTCGGCAAGATTCTGGAAAGTCACGTCACCTCCTGCCTCTCCACTTATATTGAGGAGAACCATCTTTTGGCCTCCCATCAAGCAGGCTTCCGCCGGGGCCACTCCACGGGGTCGGTGGTCCTCGCAGTGCTTGATGAGCTGAAATCAAAGCCGACTCCTCTCTTCCTCAAGCTTTGGTCCTCCTCGATCTGTCCGCTGCGTTTGACACGGTTGACCATTCCATCCTTCTCGACCGTGTCAGCGCAGCGGGCATCCGGGGCTCTGCTTTCTATTGGCTCGAGTCCTTTCTTTCGGGACGTTCTCAAACGGTTCATCTGTCCGGTTTTTCTGCCCCCACTCGCCTGGTTTCCTGTGGGGTCCCTCAAGGTTCCTCTCTTTCCCCTCTTCTTTTCAATCTTTACATTTACCCTCTTATCACTTCTCTTCTCGATCTGGGGGTCTCGGTGTATAATTACGCAGATGACCTCCAGCTCGTCTTTGATCTTTCCTCCTCTTCTTTGTCCCTTTCTAAGTTTCGCTCCACTCTGGTTTTCATTTCTGAATGGATGAGCTTTAATCATCTTAAACTTAACCCGGACAAGACCGAGTTGGTCTTGACGGGCGGCTCATCCAGTCCTTGGTCTTCTGCCTTCTGGCCCCCTACCTTTGGTCCCTCTCCTGCACCTGCTTCTTCTGTTAGAACCTTGGGTATTAAGGTTAGTCATGACCTTTCCATGCACGCCCAAATTAGTTCTGTTGTATCTTCTTGCTTTTCATCTCTGCGGCTCATCCGAAAAATCTCTCGCTTTTTCTCCTCTGATGCCCTCAAAATCATCATCATGGCCCTGATCACTTTTCGCCTTGATTACGGGAACAGCCTGTATGTGGGCATTCCAGCTTATGAAACACGTCGCCTACAAGCTATTCAGAATCAGGCTGCCCATCTCATTCTTCACCTTCCCAAAACTCATCACATTACCCCAGTACTCAAGTCCCTTCACTGGCTTACTGTTCATCAGAGATCTCTTTTTAAATTGGGTTGTCTTGTTTTCCTGGCTCACGCCCGCTCTGCCCCGGCTTTTATCTGTTCTCTTATCTCTTCTCACACTCCCACCCGCACTCTTTGCTCCTCCACTTTGGCCCTCCTCAATGTTCCCCGTTTCCGTAAGTCCAGAACGGGAGGTACCCGTTTTTCTGTTTTAGCCCCCCGTTTCTGGAATAGTCTTCCCCTCTCTATTCGTTCTATCCCCATCTACTCCCATTTCCGCAAAGCGCTGAAAACCCTTCTGTTCTCTCAGGCGTATTCCTGTTAAATCCTTTGGGCTGTCTCTTGTGACTGATGGTCAAAGCTCTCAGCGCCAGGAAGCCGCTTGGCCACAGTGCGCTTTATTAAATATTTTTTTCATTCATTCAGTATACCTTCGAGCCGTTCCTGAACGAACTGTGCCCACCTTTGGCGAGGAAATTATATATTCAATTCAGGTTGGGCACCTTACCACTCAGGGATTTTACCAAGAACTGGTCAAAACATACAGAAATAACTTGCCCAGCTTGCGGAAGGTCGACTGAGTCATTAATTCATGTATTATTTCTTTGTGTTGCATATAGAGCCCCTAGGAAATATTGGCTTATTCCTTTATGTAAAAGTTTTGGATTCAAAAGATGTACTGAAGCCTATCTTATTTTAGCTAGTGACACAAGAACTGTTGTAGTCTTCGCTGTCTCACGTTTTTTACATGCAATGTGGATCAAGCGTCTTAGTTTTAAATATTGTTTTGCTGCTATATACATTCTGCCCTGGTCCATTTTAAATTAATTGATTGTTAATGTTGTTTAAATGTATTTTTATGCAACTTTTATGATCATTTGATCGAAATTTGATCGAAATAAAGTTTACAAATGGAATGGTAACTTTGTCTCGGTCATTGTATAAGTACATAGGTAGAGACTGGATCATTAGAGTACTGCAAGGAGAGTGTATAGTGAATTTATAAGTGCTTCAGAATTGGCAGAGTGATTGGATAAGTACATATGTTGGCGGAGCCTAACCCTGAGCATGAGCTTGGCTCCTATTAGCTGCCCTCCATGTGCCAAAAACAGAAATGTGGGCTTTGCATGGCTCTGTATTCCTACAGCTGCAACACTCTACTGAATGTGAAATAAACATTCATATCCACACAAATATGTCATGTGCACGATCTTTCAGGTGTGGAAATATGGATGAATGTAGGGTCAGTGATTCCCCCTACCTTCCATGTTGGCCATGTTTTAGGACTTGGGTCACAGGGTGACACATTGGCACTTGCGGCCCGGGTGGTGGCAGCACTACAACAGGGACCCCCACATCAGTTGATTCCTCATACAGCCCAGGACGGAACCGCGCCCAGAGCTCTGGAGTAATTGTTCACAGCCTCATGCAGGACTGACATACGGCAGGCCAGCCCAATCTGCTTACGCATACAGGGAGGGACAACTACTCCACATGGCCCAGATTTTCATTGTAGTGATCTGCTGCTCTCAGGTCTAGTTGTCAGTATGCCACAGCCACTCCCTGATGGCTGGTTTATACCCACATCACACCCATCAAGCACAGGCATCACAGGACATGTGACCCTGCCAATAAAAAGGACTGGCGCACGTGCTCCACGCCATTTCCATTTCAGACTTGGTGCACCAGATGCACTGCGGCCGGCAAAGGCACACCGCCACGGGACAGTGGCTTTTGGTGCACTGAGGTAGGGGCACTGTAAGTGCTGAACGGGTGTGCAGCCTGCGAGGATGTCCCATCCCGGTGGTACGGACAGGTCAGGTTTTGTGTGACCTGCTGGACCGCAGTGTAGGCCTGAGCCATCGACCAGCGGGGGCCTACTGCCATGTGGCGTGGCCTCACTGGTCACGGAGTTAGTGGCACTGCAAGGGCTGAGCAGGTGTGCAACCTGCGATGATGGCGGGTGCACTGGTATGTCCTCTGCCATGGTAAAATCAAGATGCAGCACCAAATGTGAGACCTGGTGGCCTGCGGAGCGGGGCTGCATGATGTGGAGGGTGCCCTGTCCGAGAAAAGGTGAGCAGTGAGGCCTGGGTGTGCAGGTGCAGGCAGACACCTCTGGGCGGAGGGAGTGGATGGGGTGCAGCAGCCTGGGTGAGCAGCGGCGGGCAGACACCTCTGGTGAGTGGAAGTGGATGGGGTGCAACAGCCTGGATGCACAAAGGCGGGACAGCGATTTAGGCATGTGCAGTCGTATGTACTCTGCCATTACTGATTCTGTACTATGTTTCAGATGAATGAGCTTGAGGGCTCCACTATGATTCGGCACGTGGTTGGAGACACACCGGTGGCGGAAAGGTGATCTGTGAGGGTTTTGTCCACAGTGTGGGCACTCACTGTCCCTCTCCATCTCTTCTTTTCTCTCCCTCACACTCTTTCTCTCCCTATTCCTCTCTCTCGCACCGTTTCTCTCTTTCTCACTCTCTTCCTCGCTCTCACTCTTTCTCTCTCTCTTTCTCTGTCTCTCAAGCTTCCTCTGTTTCTCTCTTCCTCTTTCTCACACTGTTTCTCCCTTTCTCTCTCTCATCCTCTCTCTCACTGTTTCTCTCTCTCTCCTTCTCTCTCACTCTTTCTCTCTGTCTTCCTCTCCCTCTTTCTTCCTTTCTCTCTCTCTCTTCCTCTCTCTCACTCTTTCTCTCTCTCTCTCTCTCCTTTGATGGACGCATAACGCACAATATTATCTTGCTTTTTGTCTAGCATGCCTGCGATGATGAGTGGCCATCCTGGCAATCAACACCCACCCTGAATTGCAAACTCGGCTTAACCGCGTGTACACAACAGCTGAGGAGGTTGCTTCGGCACGTGGTGGACCCTCTTACACAAACGCCGATGGTGGATGGTGAGCAGAGAGGCTTGTTTCCGCAGTAGCGGGCAGTCACCTCTGGGAGGTGGGAATGGATAGTGTGCAGCAGCCTGGGTGCACAAGGCACAAAGGCGGGCAGACACGTCCGAGCAGTGGGAGTGGATGGGGTGCAGCAGCCTGGGTGCACAGGAGCGGGCAGACACCTCTAGGCAGTGTGAGTGGATGGGGTGCAGCAATCTGGGTGTGCAGAAACGGGCAGTCAACTCCGGGCACTGGGAGTGGATGGGGTGCAGCAGCCTGGGTGCATAGCAGCGGACAGACACCTCTGGGCAGTGGGAGTAGATGGGGTACAGCAGCCTGGGTGCACAGAGGCGGGCAGACACCTCTGGGTGGCAGGAGTCAATGGGGGTGCAGCAGCCTGGGTGCACAGGGGCAAAACAGAGAATTACACGTGTGCAGTTGTATGTACTCTGCAAAACCAAAGGGGATGATGGACAGAGTGTTGAACATTGCAAGCACTCACTCACCCCCAGTCAACTGATCTGGGCTTAATCCATCATAATTCTTTAGCTCACTCCGCCACCCCAGTTCAGACAAGGACATATACAAATCAGTCTGACCCTGTGCCTCAAGGGAACAGTCCAGCCCGAACTGCCAAGCCATGTCTTCTCTGGACTGGTAACAAGCATATATATGTATATATTCACTGAAAAAACCATAGGTTTCAGGCCTGATATAGTTAGGAATTAGCATTTAAAAAACCTTAGAAATTCACTGAAAAAAACATAGGTTTTAGGGGTGTTATAGTTAGCTGGACATTTCACTCGAACCAAACCATTGAACTGCCTTCGATATAGTTAGTTGTACTAACTACATCTCGCGCGCCCGCAATCCACTGCTGATGATGTCACATATTACACCATTCATGACATGGCCAGTGACATCACTGATGACATCTCAAATGACATCACTGATGACATCACTGATGAAATCATCCAGTGAATGTGGTTTGTTTCGTTATTTAAATATGTGTAATATATATATAGCAATTTGCATTGAAGAATGAGTGGATATATAAATATAAATATCTGGATGGAGGATTTAGTAGCAATGTGACTGACTGTTTACTTGACTAACTTACTGTGTCTCACTAAATATATTGGATAGTGACTAAACTGTGTAAATATCTGTATCACTTTGTCAGTTGTTGTGTATACTGCTGCACCAGTTGGTTACTAGCTACGTGAAAGTCTATATTATTTATTGATTAGTTAACTGAGTATTTGTATGGGAGAGTAAATGTGTGTGTGGTTCGGTGGGGGGTGTGTGACTGCCCAAAGATGTGTGAATAGTTGATTCAGTAGGTTTATGAAGTTAAAACTATATGTTATAACAGTTGTTTGGGTGAGTGAATATCTTTATGGGTGTGGTGATGAGCCAATACATGTCTCAATGGTACATGTCCAACAAACTAGGAAAATAAAAGCCAGTGTATGTGTCAGTTGTTGTATATAAATAAGTATATATATGACTCAGTGATTGTATGAGTGACTGTATGGATAACTGTATACTTGTAATAGTGTTTTCATAACATACTAAGTATGATTTATTATCTATATGAATAGATGAAGTGGTGTTTTATAAGTGTATAGGTAAGTAAAAGTAAGTATGATCCATTGTTTGCATAAGTGAGTAGGATGACTTCATAAGTGATTAGGATGTGTGCAAATGAACCCTGCTGCTCCTGGAGGCGTCCGCCCACTCGTGGTGCCCTGCACATGCCCTGCCCTTGTGGCCTCTTGTGGTTGAGACCCAGGAACTCTCCATCCTCCTGGGCAGCGGTGGCGCCGCGCCACAGGACACTGCCCCCTGGAAACTTTCCTGAGTTGCCTGGATTGGGGGTGACGGCTCGGGACTCCAGCGTTCCTGCCTCTGGCCTGACTAGAGGCGCTGGAGGGCTGCTTGGGGCATGGTGTTTTGAGAATGGCCCGGGCTCCCCCTGAACTGGAGACCACTTGCAGCAGTGTCCTGCAGCCCACCCATATTGCTAGGCCCACAAGGGGTTTTGACATGCGCCATTAAATCATAATATTGCCCCGGTGTAGCCTGTAATTCTGTACCACTCTTGGCCCCTACGGACGCGATGCCCCAGCAAGCGGTCAGTGAATCCCAGGCACTCGGCCTGAAGCGCAGCTCAAAGAGACTCAGAGGGTGTGGGTCCACTGGGGGTTGCAGTGGGGACCTGAGTGGTGCAGTTATAATCAGGTGCCCGGCTGTGGTTCCTCGAAGCTGACCTTGGTGGCCCTCTCCTTACAGTTTCCGGAACATTTGCAGCCAGCTGTCCAGCTGAAGACTAGGCCTGGGCTAAATTTCCGTTCCGCTCGCGGATATTGCAATAATTTGACATTTTCACATTCCGCGGAGAGCGCGAAAATGTCAAAATTTCCGCATTCAGCAGCTTAGCGATAATTTGTTTCTTGCTCGCGCTGTAAAATAATTCATTCTCGCGCGCGCGCGATTGCCTTACCTGAATCCCCACGTTCGCCGACAAGTTTTCCCGATCCGGTCGCGTTCTCCACGAGATGTTGGATTGTTGGTAGCCATTTGCGCTGTCTCGCGACAGTTCGCGCCCGCAGTAATGTCATTGGTCGCGCGATCACGTCTTTCTTCTCGCGATCATGCACCGCGAGAAGAGTGAAAACAAGATGGCCGCGCCCGCGAGCAACCGCATGGGTAAGTTGGCGAGCCGCGACCACGCAGAAAATACCACGAACGGGCGGGAAAAAACTTCTGCATCTTCGCGATATTTCCGCGTGTTTGCGGAGATTTTTAACATTTTCGCGATAATTTCGCAAATTCCGCCCACCCCTACTGAAGACCCTTCTCCATCAGCATGGGTCATAAGAACCCGAAACAAACGACGCTACCGCTTGAAAGGCTTGCTGGGGAAGGCGCAGGAGGAGGCCCGAACATGGCAGACCATGGCCCAAGTCCTGAGCGCGAAGAAGCCGCAGTGGCGTCCCCGGTTGAGTGGCTCCAGGAATTGAGAGCTGGGTTCTGATCACTGGATGACCGTTTTGACACACTCAACAAGACCCTTGAATCAATGGGAGCGAAGATACAGGCACATGACAGATGGCTGGACGTGGTGGAGGCGCGGATCTCAGATATCGAAGACGGCACATCGCAGTCAAGAAAGTGACTAGACAGAATGGAGCGGATACTAAAAGAAGTGGCCATAAAGAACGAGGACCTCTAAGCATGCAGCTGCCGCAACAACATCCGCATTCTTGGGGTTCCAGAGTCCACTGCCATGGTTTGACTCAATTTTTTATGGAAACCCTGCTGTCAGATATTTGGGAAAGACTCTTTCATGCCTGGATTCGTGGTTGAGCGTGCTCACCGAACCTTGGGGCCGCGGCCTAACCCGGGCCTACCTCCCCGCCCTCTCATTGCCCGCATCATGAACTTCCGGGACCGTGACACAGCACTCCGCCTGGTACGGGAGCATGGGGACACGAGTTGGCAGGGCTCAAAAATCGCTCTCTACCCTGGCTTCACTGTTATGATGGTTATCATTGTCACTCACTGTCTTGGTTCATTGTTATTAAAACAAAACATGTCACTTTTGGATTTCTTCACACTCTCAAATGGCACAGCCAGGTTTGATTGATGGGCCCTCCAATCTGACTTTGATAACATGGAATGTCCGGGGCCTTAACAACACTCGTAAACGGTGACAGGTGAACCATTATTTACTCAGGCATAATGTAGACATAGCTTTCCTACAAGAAACACACCTACCAGGTTAACATCTGTTCATGTCAAGTCACAGCTGACTAGAAGAATAGGCTACCCTCTAATACAAGAACACGCAGCACATGTTGATTCACTACAAACTGGGTACTTTATTACTCATTACATACGCAATCACATAACATTACTATGTAACACATAACCTGCAAAGAAAAGTGAAAGATTAGGTTGTACACTCTAATAAGAAAGGGGTCGACATCACCTTAGTCGTGTGTAGCCTGCACTCAATGGTCATCTAGGTTCCCTTCTCGTCTGTGCCTCGGCTCGCCTGGAAGTCACACCTCCGCAGTCACGGATCTGTTCCCTTCTCCCTTCTCCGAGTCACTGGGACCTCTTCCTCATCGGCTACTCTCTCCTCTCTGGCTATTCTGCTAGAAGAGTATCTGTCTCTCGGTTTTTCTCCGCCTTCAAGTTTGTCATCTGTCTTCCCTGGAATAAGTAGTAGCTTTACTGCTAACGGCTAGATGCCGCCTACGGACTGAAGTAAGTGCCAGTATCTGCCTCAGACTTTCACTAATATAGAGGTGCATTTCCTCATGGAAAATTCCGGCCCGTAACCTGCCGCCCACCAAATTCTTGTACCTCCCCGTACCAAGGACACGTTCCCAGCCGGCCGGCCTGATGTAGTGTCTTCGGCATGAAGAAAAATACAATCCTTCGATAAGGGCCGGCCTGAACCGGTTCTCTCCAAGCGAATAACACCTCATAACTAAAACATAACTCTTGACCTAGAAGAATCCCAAGCTGCCGGAGCAGAAAGAAAGATGGAGTCTCTCCCGTTTGAGGCCTACCAGGCCTGAATTCAGCACGGCTCCATGAAATACCCTCACTACAAGACAGGTTATCCCTAATACTAACGAATCTATCCCCTAGGATATGTGTGCAAGCCCTGATCTATGGGGAAGAACACAGGATCATGTCGAAGTGCCTAGTAAATAGGCTCCATTCACTACTCTAACCCTTAGACTTGGATGGTAAGAGACTGAAGTCACACTAGTCACCCTTTAACACAAAAAGGCCGGGAAAATCGAGCAGTACAGTACTCTAAAGTCTTAACGTAGGATGTGCTACTGCTGAGCACTGTGGGCCTGCTCTCTCCTGTTATTGTTGAAGGTCAATGCTGGAAACAGACTAGAGTAGAGATGATGCATGCATGCCACCTCGGAAAGTGTTCTTGTTGCACTACACCATAACTTGTGCAATTGTTTCAACTTTGTTTCTCAATATCCCCTTTGGTTTTCCATCTACAATTACAGGCCGGGCCTTGCCCTATACTTTGGAAAACATTACAATGCACAGTTACCTTACCTATAAATCAACATTTTTTTTCCAGCCGGGCAGTGGCGAATGGCGAGGCGACACACCCAAGATTTATGGACGAGAGGAGCAAGAGGAATGCCGAGATGCAAATCCAGTCCACATTTTTTACCAGGATAACACAGTAACAGTATCCACTTTAATCTTCTTTTAAATAATTTGATTAATATTTTGTATACAATCTTTACAACAGTGTGTTCTTGGAGTTGTTATTATCATCATTAGGTTTGCTCTGTGTTTACGATTCTTCCCTACCAATATTTAAAATTTCTATTTGCTATCTGTAAAAGTATTAAGGCCGGAACAACAGAACAAGAACTAGAAGTGTATGTCATCCGGGTCTCTCATCATCATGCATGCATTTCCTTTTTCTCCCTTAACATATGGATATGGTAGTCTTCAATGATTGTCGTTTGTTTGTCCATGCATACTGTTTTTCTATGTCAAACCTTTCCCAAAAAAACCCTTCCCATCCATTCAACAAACCCTAACCCTCTTCCCCCGGGCTGTGTGACTTATTGTCGAGGTGTGACTAAATTAAATGTACACCAATACTTAATCACACACTTGCTGGGGCGGATGTGGCGAAAGCAACACTACTTCAATTTCAAGGCAGAGCGATGATCTTCTTCTGCTTGCCCAGTTGCCCACTCATGAGTAGGATATTTCAGAGGTTATTTTATTTAACAAAGGAACACATACCTCAGCATGAATTGCCGCCATTGATTGGATTTGTTTGTTGTCATTCCTCATATACAGCACTAACTGTTAGGCTGTAGGCCTAGTAAATGTAAATGTGATACTTGTATAGCGCACTACTCACCTGCAAGGGTCTCAAGGCGCTTGTACGAATACCGCTGTGGAACCCATCCTGGCTTTCCCTGTGAGGCGTCCACTCCTGGGCACCCCCAAGGTGGAGGCCAGGCATCCTTAGCGTTGTGGGGGCCGTTGTGGAGATTAAGCAAGCTATTGCCCAGAGTTGCAGAGTGGGACTCCATGATTGGAATAGGCACCGAGGCGAGAATGATCAGGTCCGTGGAATTTTTGAGCCCAAGACCCGCCGAGGTGGGGAATTGAACCCTGGTCCTGGGCTAGACCTCTGCATCAGGGTCTGCCGCTCTAATCATTGAGCCACACTTCTCCACGTCAAGTCAAGTGAAGTGACTCGACACAACTATAGTTTGTAACTCTGTCTAGTAGGCTATCCCAACCACCATTATGTTTTGTTGTCAGAAATTTGAGCATATTATTGTTGCTCGGTAAGTTCTGTACTGTACTTCCTTCTACAACTCCTCTTACAGTCTCTGAAAGGCGATTGACTGTCTCCTTTTCTTTTTTTGCAAATGCTGCCGCCCTGCCAGTTTCTACTACTACTACTATACTACCACCACCACCACCCCAATCATGGCATGTATGAAAAAGGAAACCATCTTCACCATGCAGTCATTGCTGTGCCACAGTTGGACATAAACATCAAGCACCAGTAAGAGAGAAGTTTGGGGGAGGTAGAAATAATAATGGACATGTTGTCAATGATTTCATTTTCACACACCAGTCCAGATAAAGAATGCATAGACTAGAGGACAGACTGAAAGTACTAGAAGGACAAGTCAATGAGTGAGGTGTGTCACATCTATCTGTTTGTGTCGTATACAGTCAGCAAATTATTTAAATCAAACACAGGCTATGGGCGGCCATGCACCAGCAAGGAAACAGTGTGATGTAAAACAGTTACCCCACCTACAAAACATTAACAACATTGCATGTAACATACAAAAGTATATTTAATTTACCCTAACAAAAATAAACTAAACCCACAAAAGCTGACCCATCCCCCTCAATAACCCCAACCAATGTCCATAGGAGAAAAAGTCCGTAACGCCCAAACAAGTTCCCACCCACCCACCCAAACAAGAATTAAAAAAGGGGCAGAACAAGATGACAGGGACTAAGGTGTGGGGCAGGACTCAAGGAGGACACGCATCTGGCCCTCTAAACGGGCGATGCGGCGTCTGAGTGCGCGGCAGCTGCAGCCACAGTGGGGGGGGGGGCACCGGAGATGGCACTACGGTGGTGGCTGGCAGCCACCAGACGGTGGCGCCGTACCGCTGGAGGGCGGTGGCTGGGGCCCGGGGCACTGGAGGAGGCTTGAAGAATTGCTGCCGCAGTCTCCTCCTCCTCCTCGACTAAGACCACCAGCCGCCGGTATTCCCGCTGGATTGCCTCCAGCTTCCGGCGCCGTGCCTTGGCGGCCAACTCCTTGCGGTTTAGTTTAGGAGTAGCTGTGTATCAAAAAGATAAAAACAGTAAGACAAGTTAATTATTTATTCACATAGTGGCATGGTAGAATAGCACTATAAAGCACAGTAGTACATAACATTTTAAATCTCGCCCGTCCTTCTTACTTCCACCCGTCTTTCACTTTTTAGTTGAACAGTGAGTGCACCAGGTGCTCTTCTCCATAAAACTTTCAAAGCGGAGTTGAAATCAGATAGATGAGGCCATTGGTTACTCAATACTCCCGCTCCTATGCCAATTAAAGGGAATTCTAGTCTTCCAGTTCACTCTTCAAACGTCCCCAACAACTCATACTTACTTACGACATCGGATGGCGGGCGGACTTTGTCCGCCCGCCATCCTCACGCTAAAAAGGGTGGGGGTCCCGTGGGGACAATTAATTAGGATGATGCGCCCGACACAGTGGTGGGCGCATCCTGTTTTTTTTACATTCTGGTTGGCGTTGCCGAAAGCAATGCTAAACATACATGTTGTACTGCTTTTCCAAGCACAACATGACGGGCCCCGCACGAAGCCTGTCACGTTTTGCTTTGAAAGGCAGGGGGGGTACCATAGCATAGGTAGGTAGTACACTCCATGGGGGCCCCCAAGCATACTCTGCAATGTCTGCATGCCTTTCCATGGCGGACGGCAATGCCGCCACGCAAAGGCATTCCAAAATGCAGATTATATGGCTGGCGGTGTGTTCAGAAAGACACCACCGCCATATTGAACCCTTTTCCGCCTGGTCGAAATGTGGGGGGTCTGAATATTTTCTACAGGGATGGTGGGAGGTTTGCCCCTGCGGTGTCGGCAGTGAATACCGCTGGCCCGGCAGGGGCAATACGCCCGCCATCCTAATGGGGCCCTAAGTCACAACTGTACAGTATACATATACATACAGTACACCCTTGCAGTGAGTGTACTGTCAAGTTCAACAATAGTTAAGGATTATGAATCTAACTTACCACCGCCCGCCACTGGTGCTGCCACTCCCCCTATCGCTCTGTTGCTATCTGCAGCAACTGCCGCATTCTCGCCCTCCGCGTCGCCTTCGCTGGCCCTGGCAATGGTGGTCGGTAGTGCGCCTAGAAAACATTAAATATTTATTAGGCGTCATATACACCTCCCCTATTGATCAGTAGCAAGGTTGAAAAATGAGTTAATACTAACATACATCACTAGTACAAATCAAGTAGTAGTAGAGTAGACACTAATAGTTATATATGATCATTGTAGCCTTTGCTTAATTAGCCTTAACCATGCTACCATTTTACCTTTGTGTCTTTTATTTTTGCACATGTGACGTTACCTTGCAGCTTCTTGTATAAGACACCTTTGAGCCCAAATGACCTGCCTCACACTGCTACTGTCTAGTCTACGCGCTGCGTACAAGCGGTCAACAAAAACATTAACAAGCCACTTTTTTAGGAAGTACTGGTGTACTGTTAGTCCATATTGCTTATCCATAAATGCTACACTTTTTGGCACGGCTGAGAAATGCTTGCAAGTTGCAATATACTAACGCACACCATTTCATTTTTCGCATTACAGACGGAAGATTCCCTTCTACGAACCAGAACTTCTGAATGATGCAACAACTACCAGTACTAGGTTCTTCTAAGGTGAGGGGTCCCTTCACTCACATCTTCATTTATAAATGTATATAAACTAAATTCCTAGGGGATGGTGGTGCTGCCTTCCACCACTGTTCAGTTATCATGATTTAATTCCCAACTGTATAAGTGTAACAATGTATATTGTTTTAATGTTATTGATTTTCCGGTTGGTGCTGTATTTTATAATAAAACAATGTACAGAGCTTTGTTCTCAATTCAAAATAAACATTTTGAACTTACATAGACTTGGTGGTATTTGGTGTGGACTAACTTACACGAGTGAGCAAATTAAAGTAAGGGTGTGCATGTGCATTGCTTCCATGACTGAGAGGTTGGTGTTATGTTCTGGGTTGTCTACTTGTTGGGTATCTTGGGGGGAGGGTTCGGAGACCTAATAGTTATGACAAGACAGTACTATAGTCGAGCAGTGGAATTGTGGTGGGTGCTGAATTTCTGATTGAGGTGTGTGAGGAAGGTCCAACCTACCATCACCAACATCCTATTTTCTGGTGCAAATGTCTGTGTATGTGCAAGATCCCTACAACAGTAGTAGTATGTCCTATAGGCTATCATATCAAAATAGTAATAAATCTGGTTGGGCTTTTGTTGCTGTGAATTTTCAAAGCCTCAAGATTAACAAAGACTCAAGCTCAATAAGAGTAGAAGTAGTACAAGACGACGACCCAAAGGATTGGACTCAATGGCTCGAGCTACTGGTGAATATGAGTTTTATATTACAACCTTTCACATAAAGAGTGGCACTGGCCAACTGGGCAAGACTAGCTACTACAGTACAGACAGACTGATAGTATTAGTAGTAGTAGTAGTACTGAGAGTCATCATAGCGGAGGCAGGGATAAGATTTTTGAAACCGTACAGATCGAAGGATAATTGTTGGTAAAAAAATAGCATTTGGAAACAAACAATAGTTCATGAGAAATATGGGGCAGTAAAAATTATGGAATAAGAAATATTATTAAAAACAAGAAGACTTACTGGGGCCAGCAGATGAGCCCTCATTGGTGTCCTCCTGGTGCTGTTCGGACTGTTGTCCCGCCGAACCCCCACTCCCTGTCTGTCTGCCCCTGGGTGCTGAATGATGAACAGGAAAGATATAAGAAAGAGACAAACATTGATGGATGGTGTCAAACAAATACAATATTTTTCAACAACGGTCAAAAAACACTTATGTAAACAACAATTGCAATAACTAAATTGACCGATCTCATCTGGTCAACAAGTAATATCGGGGGATTCGCAGATCGACTACTTAAGTTACTATTTATCAACAGTAATCCAGTCTTCCATTCTGATTCCAGAATACTAATTTACAACTAAGCCTAAGTACGACGTACCACCCAACCTTGCCCACCTATTCCAGGCATGCCAATTGTAGATTAAGTATGCATTTCCACTTTATTCCTCAACAATGCATACGGTGAAATCATGGAGGACACATGACTACATTTTTTGTATACACCAAATTTTGGGTTGATTGGTTGATGCTGATGTTCTGCTAGTGCTAAGCCAATTACCACCACTCATTGAACAAACTAGAAAAGGTTCTAAACTTCTAATAAAGACTGCCGTACTAGCAGCACGTCACGTAACTGAGGGGGCATCACGCATACCACTAACAAATTAGAAGCTCATACAAAGTACCTAAACCTAAGTATCAATCCGTCCCTATCTATTAGTGACAGGACAAAGTAAGGAGTGGACTAGAGTCACTGTAGCATTACGTAACTTAATTTCTCTAAAATAAACTCGTAAAGAATCATGCTAAGCAAGCGCAAACGCAAAGTTGCAAACAAGTAAGATTAGTAGTAGCGCAGAAGAGCACCTGTGTCATAATCACAGAGGACTTTTAAACGTAATTAACCTGGAATGTAAGCAGCAACATTCTAGCTGGTTGGAAGAAAAAAAAGATATTCGCAATATATAACACAGAGCAGAAGAACAGACACAAAGTAGTTATAATTAAATAGGTACTCACCAAGCCCCGGGACCTCCACTCCTAGCAGGTCCAGCAGGTCCTGCTCACGGTCCAGGATGTCGGACCACCGGTGCGTGAGCTGCGCCTGGGTGCGCTGGACACCAGAGAAGCGCGACACTGCCCGGCGCACCTTCCCCCACCGCTGCCTACGCTCCCGGAGGCCGTACCCGGACCCAGGCCTGCCACCTGCTGCCAGGGTTGAGGGGAGGTGGCGCTGCACAAAGAAAATTAGTGCAGCCAACTCCACCTCCCCAAATAAGGCCTGTGCCTGCACCCCTTGTGGGCGCCGCCTTCCGCAAGGAAGGCGGTCGCGGCTCTGGCTGCGTCGTCCACCAGCCCTACCCTTAGACATGGTTCTGGGGTAAGAAAAGGTAATAAATGAAAGAAGTAAAGGAAATAAATAATAGCAGGCAATAGAAAGAGAAAAAGTAGCTAAATAACAAAAGAAGAAGACAAAAACCAAAAATATAGAAGCTGGAAAATAGTAAGATAAATAATAAATAAGAAAGATAAAAAAAAAGTGGGTTTAAACCCCAGAACCATGCAATAGAGTGAAAAACAAGATGGCCGTGCCCATTGCGACCTCGTGCGCACGTTCTCGCGATATTTTCTCCCTGAGCAAGTAAAAAGCAACGCGATCAAGTAAAAGCGGTCGCGAACAGGAAATATCGACCGCGAACGGGCGCGAACATGCATTGCGCGACCCGGAACAGGAAGTAAACATGGCGAGAGGGCGGGACAAGTGAAAACAAGAAGGCCGCGCCTGTGAGCAACCGCATGGGTAAGTTGGCGACCCGCGATCACACAAAAAATACCGCGAACAGGCGGGAAAAAAACTTCCACGTCTTCACGATATTTCCAGCGTGTTCGCGGAGATTTTTAGCATTTTCGCGATAAATTGCGAAAGTTAATTTCGCAAATTCCGCCCACCCCTAGTTGTATGTGTCTCAGAACCATATTTTCTTTTTTTGGGGCTGCCCGGCAGTTTTGGTGTAAAAGACGGAGTGTGAGAATGGGATCGGCATGTGGTCAGTCCGGTCAATTGGAATGGGGTCGTTTGACTGTAGATTGGGGGATTTGGAGATTATCAAGTCAAGGATAGCGCCTTTGTGGTGTTTGGATTTAAGGCAGTGTTGTTGGAGATCCTTGTCTTTGAGAAAGGCTGTAAAGGTGTCCACCAGGCTGTTACCCTCTATTCCCCAGTGGATGTTGAAGTCTCCAAGGAAGATAGTGTTGTCTGAGCTCATCAGTTGAATGGTGAAGAGATCCACACATTCCTCGATGAAGGAATTGTTATTATCCGTGGACGGTAAATCACATTCACTCTGACGTTGAAGGTAGTGGATGTGGACATTTCCACCGACATGCATTCAAAAGACTAAAACTGAGTTGTTTGGAGGATCCAGCATCTCAGTGAGTTTCTCTGAATAAGTGCGAGATCTCCTCCTGGTCTACCGTCCCGGTCTCTGCATAAGATGGAGTAATTGGGAGGAAGTAGAAGGTCTAGAGAGTGGTTAGATGAATTGTTGAGCCATGTTTCAGTGAGGATCAAGATATCAAGATTATGGTCCAGGATCGAGGCCGATATCTCTGGGCAGTTTTTTATTGCAGACCGACAATTGTGTAGCATGCAGTTCAGGGAGAAGCTGTTGACTTTCTGGCTAGGCTGTTCATGGAGGGAGGTTGGGATTTGTATCAAGTTAAGAGGTGGTGAACGTACACCGGGATGGTGTGTGTTAGATTGCCTGTGGTCTGAGATAATGGTGGGGATCATCTTGCCCACTGCAGGAATAGAGGGTGGGAAAACTGAAGCTGCATAACTTTCTAGGAAACAGGATAGTTCTGAGATGTCTATAGGAGATTGTGTCCTTTTGGGTCTGGGTAGACAGCTGTCTCTTGGTATGTAGGAGGGTGGGGTGATAGAAGGGGATGAGGGAGGGAGCAGCACCGGGAGGATAGAGAGATGCTTAGAAGGGAAAGAGCTGATGACAAAATGTCGGTTCTATGAGAGAGGTGCAATAACAAGGAAAGGAGCTTGTTGAGCAGAGGCCAGTTATGTTCTCATCACTTTTGATTGGGGGAGATGTGGGTTATTGGTATCTGGTGTTAGGAGAAGGTATGATGAAGGAGGTGAGGGATGGGGAGGCATATGAGTTGACTGTGGGCAGAGTACAGGGTGGTGATGGCGACCGGAGGTGGAGATCCTAGTGTGTGGGAGGTTGGAGATGTGGCGGTGCAGAGATGATCTGAGGGGATGTGTTCACTGTCTGGTGTTGACAGTGAGCAATGGGCTGAGGGGTGCATGTTGGACTGTGGAGATGTTAGAGAATAATGGAGAACGGAGCGTGGAGGATCATCAGACGGTTTGATGATGGGATAAATAAGGTTGACTGCAGCCAGGATTGTGTTGTTGGCTTGAAACATGATTTTCCTGTTGTTGTAGATGGAGATGGCAAGGTTGCCTGAGAAGCCAAAAGGAAAAAAAGCATTTGAGTTTGTGTCCAAAGGGAATGCTGGAGAGAGAGAAGGATGGGTTTTAGACACTGCCAGGTACAGGATGTTACAGTGGAAACATCCTGGACATAACCAGTGACTGGACCACTGTTTTCTTTGCTGACTCTGCCAGGAAACAAAACATTTTTTAAGGGTCTTTAAGAACCTAAAACATTTCTCACCAGAGCTGTGATTTTGAAGTCGAAAGTGAGCTTCTTGTCAACCAAATAACCCAGGTTTGTGCATGGGTAAAGGGCTAAGAAGGTTTGGCCACCATGCAGTGGATCAGATGGAGAGTTGTTTACCCAGGATGAAATCCTCCGTTTTCCCTGGGTTCAACTTAAGATAGTTAAGATCCATCCACTGGGTGACCTCTATGAGCCAAGAACTCAATGGGGTAGCCATGTTGATGCTCGATGACCTCTGCCAGGGGGCACATGTATAAGTTAAGTAACATTGGGTTCAAAGAAGAGCCCTGAGGCACTCCCTGCTGCAATGGGAAGATCTGTGAATGGAAGTATTTTTGAAAAACCTGTAAGGTGCATTTCTTCAGAAAGGAGGCAATCAATTGCAGTGCTTTATAACTGGCACCACAACTCCACAAATGCTCGATCAAGATGTTGTGGGACACGATGTTGAAAACGGCAATGAGATCTACCATTAACAGTGCTACAGTGTCATCCCTGTCCAGAATTTGGCAAAGGGATTCTGAAGCAAGTAACAGGGCAGACTCCGTGCTATAGGAAGAGCAGAGACCCAACTGCGTCCTGTGGAGTAGTTTATTAGAAATATTATTTTGCGACCTTGAAAGAAAATGGTGACAGCTAGATGGGCTGATAATTTTCGGGCATAGTGGGGTCTAACAGAGGTTTTTTAAGCAGTGGGACCACCATCGCATGCTTCCATCGCAGTGAGACCTGGCCTGATGCCAGGGAGCTATTGAGTAGCTTGCGAATCACAGGCTGGACAGCTTCCAAACCTCACTCCAGAATGGAGGAGGAGGCTGGGTCAAGCGGGGAGCCAGACTTAACTGACGAGATAAGATGGAGCCAACTCCTCAGGTTCAATAGGTTTGAAGTGAAGTAGCCTAGATCAGTCCTCTGAGAATTCGAACCAGGTGTTAATACCAGGAGCGTCTCTGGAGTACTGTGGAAAGGAAGCCTAAATAGTTGCTGCTTTGTCAGAAAAGAACTGAGTTAAAACATTCCATCCATCCACAGAATGCGCGGTGGAGCTGAAACTCGAGACAGTGAGGAGAGGGACTTGACCAGGGAGAAGATTTCTCGAGAGGAGTTCTGGGCCGAAATAATTTTGTTGGTATAGAAATCACGGCGAGATTGTCTAATGCAGCCATGATATGCTTTGAGGGCCATCAGAAAATTTGCATTGCTGACGGAGTCATAGGCTCTATGGCAAGAACGCTGCAAGCACTTACAGGGGCATATTTACAAGCTGGCGATAAAAAATTATCGCCGCTTTGCGGCTGTTTTCGGCCGAAAAGCGGTGATAAATTTATCACCTAATTAGCAGGGCCACGCTAACGCATGAAACCTTGCTTTAGCGTCGGGATTCCTAATGCCCAGCTTTGCATCTCTAATGAGATGCAAAGTGGGCGTTCCTGACCTAACATGACAGGAGAAATGTCGCTAAGCGACATTTCTCCTATCATCAAGCCCCACGCTATGAAGCATAGCATCAGGAAAAGTAGCGATAACCCCTGTTATCGCTACTTTCTTACGCCTGCTTCAGGACTGGCTTAGCCATGATATCCTATGGAAGGTGGATATCATGGCTAAGTTTGTGAGTCCCCTATCAGCAAGCTAACGCCACACTACGTGAGATTATCGCTGGGTTTCCAGCGATAATCTCACATTAGGCAGTTAGCGTGAGGATTTTTATCGCTGAGGAGCTAAGCATTGCTAATAGCACACTATCTCAGCGATAAAAATCCACGTTACCCAGCGATAATTATCCTCACGCTACGAGCGCTGAGCGATAATTATCGCCGGTTGTTGCTGATTTGCCCCACAGTTCTTTTAAGTTAGAGTGGTGCATCGCTGAAGCACTGGGCTGATGGTTGCTGTGGGCCTGTTTATCAGCAGTGTTTGCTGTTGATATTCCTGATTTTACCTCAAACACTGTGAAGCAAACTCAAATGCTCGCGGTCTCACACACCTTGCAAAATACCCATACAGCGTGTCTTTAAAAGTTCAAAATTGTCCTGATTTGCTAATGTGGGCGACTTATTTAGCTAACTGGTCCCTAATGGGGGCCGTTTTTATTTTGGTGCCCAGGCCTATTTTTGTCCCATTCTGACATAGAGCATCTATATTTCTCTTTAAATATATTTTGCTAAAAATATCACAAAGAATTTCCGCGAAACCTTTTTCTTGTTTACTGGGGATGTTTCCTTTTTGGCACTCACAAAGGCCAGTATATTTGGCGACATAAAGAAATCTTTCGATTTTATTTGCATGTGTTAGGCCTTTTTTTTTTTATTGCAAATAGGACTGTAAATCTCGCTTCTGAAATTGCCATTGCAGAACATGTGAATGAACGTGGAAGATGAGCTCTCAATACGATTAGGCGCGAATCCTGATCCGCGGTGTTTTGAGTCCATTATCCATTCCGCGTTATTTATGGCTTCTTTCAGGCAAGCTTTGGTGCCAATGCTGAGAAGATAAAGTTTGGAAAAGGAGCCAACACAGGAAGGTCTAAATCTATTGTCACATCATTCATAATAGAAGCGCCTTTCAGTAGCGCGGGCATTGCAAATAACCCGTGGGGTATTTTATTAGTATTGGTATAATTCTTTTTTAGTATAAAATAAAAAGGGTTGACAAAAATCACATATCAAGGCAGTCGTAGAATAAGGAGCTGAGTTGCTACACATAGCAGTTGATTTTCCATCTACTAACCTGTTTCTTAATACCCATCGCTTTTAATGAATGCACAAAGATTCAGTAATAATCAGTTAGTGCGCCTAAAAGACTGTAATAAAACCTTCTGGCACAATGCACTGCTTATAAAAAACACGGGGTGTCCTTGCAGTGTGTGATTGCTGTGCTGTGAACCATCCCCTGGTCATATCGAGGATGGATTCTGTGCTATCAAATACTGGAAAATAAAAATATTCATTTATGTATTTATATACTGTAGCAGCATTCTGCAGCACGCATTGCTGGCTGGTTACACATGACTTGCACTCAATTACAACTGGTGTGCTCGTCAGCACTGGCTTCTGAATCACTAAAGCTCAGTTTCACATCAGCCCTGGGAAGCCCTGCCTGCCACAAGGAGCATCTATGTCCCAGAAGCTAATGCCTAGCTTATGTTTCTGGGCTTTTCAATATTATCTCACTGGGGAACTCACGGATCGATTTGATTTGACACATTGGGGCAGATTTATGTTTGACTTGCGCCTCATTTACGCCGCCGTTGCGTCACTTTTGTGACGCAGCAGCGGCGCAAATCCTGCGCCATGGTGCGGGGTATTTACAACGTGACGCATCTGGGAGATGCGTCACGTTGTAAAGCCCTGCGCCACATGTAGGCGTTCCAGGGCAGGTGGGGGCGTTCCGGCGCAGGAACGCCTCCTAAAAGTGGCTGAGTGAAATCTACAAGATTTCACTCAGTCACTTTTGAGCCCATGCTGCGTCAAAACCCTGCGCCTGCTTGAAGCAGGCGTAAGGATTGACGCAGCATTGTGCAGATAGGGCCCCCCAGAGCATTGCTGGAGCTGTGTCGCGCTTGCGACACAACTCCAGCAATGCGCCACTTTTACGGCACAGATGCGTGATGCATCTGTGCCGTTTTTGCCCCATGGTGCGCCGCATTATAAATGCGGCGCATCCATGATGGTGGAGCTGGGGCGCAAAATAACTGGCGCATCCCTGCTGATATGCAGGGATGCGTCAGTTATTATAAATATGCCCCATTGTACTTACATCACGGAGAACCTTTACATCTGTTGTGAGTATTCCTGTTGTAAAAAGAGGTTTTCTCCTATTTCTGCACAATTCATAGACCTTTGGTCGTGGACAATGTATCCTTTGTGATCGTGAGATGGAATTTTAAAACCTACCTACAGATATGGTAACTGACTGGATGTAGTTCTAAGAGTTGCATAAATCATCAACATTTGTGACTACATTAAACATGTCTTGGGGAGTTGGCTTTCGAGCAGCCGTGAGTGGGACTTCTCAAAAGTAGAAGCTACTCTTCATTAGGCAAGATTAGGTGGTAAAAGAACATGATTCTCATTCACCAAAAACCTTTGCTGGTGGGCGCTACCGTCCATCATCAACTTCTGACAGGTGCATGAAATCATGCTCTGTGTCACTGCATGTCCTGCCCACTGTGTATTCCTACCTTTAACAAGATGGTAGTCCAGAACCAATCCAGAATAAGAAAAGTCCCTTTTGGGGTGAATATTGTTGACAAAGGCTTGTGTTCCCATACCCATAGTCATCTGGTGGAGCTCCCAGAAGATCTTTTCTAACTCTGAGGGGGGACTATAGAGAGTCCTTTGCTTGGGTGAAGGGTCAGAGTGGGGCCACACTCTGCATGACGCCTCTCAATTGAGCAGAGAAATGGTGACAAGCCATCTTACAGATCACCCAGGGAGAGAGGAGTTGAAACCCTTTATGGCCAGACATTACCGCCTAATGGAAAAATAAGGCAGCCGTCATGTGACAAAATGAGCGGTGCGATATCACAGTGTCACAATCCATTTCTTTTTTTTTCACTCTAGTTTGACATTGGAAATATTTGCTTGTTTATCTTGTTTATTGTTTTCTTGCATGACATATGACCAATGGAAGAGAACATAACATTATGGTCAATAAAAATAACATTTTTGGTAATGAATAAAATACGATCATAAGAAACGATGTGGAAAACTAGCAGAAATAAGCTGCACAACACACAAAATCAGCAAAAACAGTGAAAATGCCTAAGCCACTGTGCCACCAGATTCTAGATCTTGGACAGACAATACAACTTGTGGTGGTTTTGGTGTGGGTTGAAAGCTATGGTATTACAGGCTAGATAACATAATATCAACATTATATTTTGGTACTTATGACAAGATGACAGGACTTTAGGAAATATGGGCATGATTTTGTCACTGTATCTAACCAGCTCTGTACTCTCCACAACCCCATTTAATTGGGTACTGGGGGCCTCATTTGCAAAAGACCTGCGCCACCAGAGCATCCCTTTTTTTGACAGTCCTGTTGCACAGGCCTATCAATCATATCAACCTCCCTGTGTGGCTTTACATGGTGTCATAGATATGGAGTAAAGCAAGACATTGCAAAGCGCTGCCTTGCTTTACTCTGCATCAAGGAGGCTTTCCATGGGTGTTGCGGTGGGTGTTCCCACACAACACCCATGGAATTCGGACCTGGGCCCCTTCTCTGCATCCCAAATAGATTTGCCTCTGGATGCACATGTGCTGATTTAGAGGGGATAATTTTGTTTGCATCAGAGAGACTGCAGCTTAATACTTGACCGAGGCTGTTCCAGCGGGGCTAAGATGGATTGATAATACCAACTCCTCCAGTGATTTTAACCCGGATACCGGTAAAGACCTTCCTGCTAAGCCATGGCTGTTCTCTATGCTTATCAGACTGTACAACAAACAAGTGCTTAAATTGCTGCATATTCTCTGAGTGGGGGATTATATGATCCTCATGGTTCCCAAGGTTAAAGTGACTTGACAGAAAGTGTATCCAGACTCCGAGATATTTGAAATTGCCACTCTGGGGAGTAAGCTGTTTATTCCATTCACCTTCCACCAGAAACCAGCTGAATTATTTTTACTAATTTCATACAGCAGTTGTGCCCAACAGGAGTCTCCATGCTCCCTCAGCAGCTCCTATTTTGATCTTCTTAGACCCTTCTTTGCATTTCTGAGCTTTTGATGTAACTCTGGGTCCATTGGTGCCCTCCTGAGGGCCCTCCAAAGTTGATTTAGTTTCTTTTTGCTTGCCTTAATCAAGCGATTGGTTCCACGGCATGATGAAGAGGAGAGGGCCCCTGTAGTCGATATTTTTTCTTTAGGCCAGGGCTAGTTTGGCATGTTGATCCACAAGAGATGTGGTGAAACTTTCCCAGTTAGAAAGAGGGGTTTGCCCTTCAACCTGCATGGCTATTAATGTTTCCTTGGCACAATCTACTCATTGTTGTAAAGAGACTGCTGGGCATTTAATATGCTTGTGGTTGATCGTACACCATGAGATACCCTGATCAGCTGAGATCACAAAATCTCCAATATCAATTGTCAGGGTTATGTCCTGGGGACGATGGTCACTTTCTGGTCTCTCACCATAGCTAAAAGAGGTGGCAAACTGCAGCAACAGAAGTCTGAGTAAATTATAATCGATAAGAGATGCCCCTGATTTGGAATGATATGAGAGACCTGGTTGTTTGTCAGGTACTAAGCGATCATTTAAGACTCTGAGACCAAGGTGCTCCAAGTTGGAAAGCAGCAGTTGACCTCTCTTGTCTTTTATGTGCCAGTGTATTTTTTCTTGATGAGGTATCACCCAGTGTAGAGCCTGTGCATCTAACATTTTATTTGGGTGGGGTGTGCCCATAAGCCACATGTTAAAGTGTCCCAAAACTATGAGTTCAGTATATGTTCCCTCTCTTTTTAATCTCATGTCCAGATTGGTCAGTTTGGCTGCTAGCTCCATCCTAGATTATTTGCTTAGATGGATACGTTCACTACTATGTGCAATGTCCACCACTTGGAGGCCATCATCACACTCCAACCTCTTCCCCATCAATAGCATAGATATATATGTTACAGGCCCCCTCTTGCAGTGCTCATGTCTGCAAGCTTTTGTTGCGAGAATAAAGAAATTGTAGAAGCCCTCCAGAGGAACTGAGGCATGTGACCAAGTCTCTTGAAGTAACACAACTTGAAAGGAACAAAATTAGTGAAAGTCTCCATATTGCACAGTTTACTATTCAAATCGTTGATGTTCCAAGTGCACATTCTAAATGTTCTACCTGTCTGGGGGACTCCATGCACATTTTGTCATTGTAATATCCTGGTCATGTTCAAAGCCCCCGAGAGCCAGCCCCAGTTTGTTTCGACCCCATACGAGGAGCTTGACTTCACTGTAAGCTCTCTGCCAGCAGGCGTTGGAGACCCTGGAGATTTGCTCAGTGTGTTTCTCAGGACTGAGTAGGCTTTCCATGGTTGACTCTGTGCTTCCCCCTCCATTCGTATAGCTTCCAGTATGTGAGGGTAACCTGTGCTCCTTATGGGGGTGATTGTAATCCCCCAGCTTTTGAAGATATCTGCCTCTTTTAATACTTTCCAAGCCCAATCAGTGGAGCCACAAGTGACGTTAATGGATTCATTGCGTTGTCCAGGGCAAGGGTCAAGAAACTCTATCGAGACAATGTCATTTGATGTAACCTCCCCAAGTCAATCAATAGAGACAATTAGGTTCAGAATGTTACTCCTATTTAGAGTATCAAAGGATCCCTTGGATATATAATGTGGATACAATAGTGTGCAAGCTTGTTCATGGTTATTTATTGGCTCCACCCTGTGTCTGGTGAGGGATGTAGTCGATATAGGTTCTAAACTCCCAGGCAGTTTAGTGTTGGTCACCCCTTCCCCTGTAAATTTTTATTCTGGTCCAAACTGATAAGTACCTCTGGTGGATAATTCGGCGCACTCTTAGCCTGGTGGCCAGAAATTGAGCCGGCTTCTTCGTTAGGATGGATGTTGTTGAAGAAGTTTTAGACAATGGGGATTTGCGTTCTATCCATCCTATTGGGAGGAGAGGCCAGTTAGGATGTTAGCTTAGAAAAATTGCACTGACTAAGTCTGGGTGTGCCATTGGGGGCAACTTCCAAAGCTGTTCCTACTTATGTACCCCCTTTGTTGTCTTTGATAGTTTCTCCCATTCCATCCCCTTCTCCTAGAACCCCCTCCACATCTATTACAGGTTCCCATGAGTGGGTGGAGGAGTAGATTTCTGAATATTGAAAATTGGGTAGGCCACCAGGCGACTTGTTATAAGAATATTTTTGCCATGCCCCTTCATTTTCTTGGCTCTTTTGCCTTTAGAGGCTCCTCCTGCCAACTGGGGTTCTTAATCCGTTTTTTGTGTATGCGTTGTTACGGACATTGTCCCAGGGTCTACATCACTCTGTACTGTGCCCTTCTTGTTCATTCCATATCGGGGGTTCCCACACTGAAGATCTGCGGTGACAATGCTGCCTGACTCCATCTCCCCTGCTTCAACGCCTGGTACCAGTGGGTCCATGAGTGACCTTGTTACATTATCTTGTACGTCTCCTGCCCCACTCAGAGCCCTTTGTTTGACAACGCCCTTTTGGTTTTTGGGTAACTGGGGGATTGGTCTCAGGAAGGGTTGCCTGCTTGTCCAAGATGGCTGAACAATTGCAGCTTTGTCCTGCTCTTCGTGTATCTGCTTGGGCTCTTCTTATTATTTAGATTCACGCTTTTCTTGTCAATCCCTGATATGCACATATCCAGGGTATTTAAGAGCCTAATCTGTATATCTATTTTATTACCTTGGTAGTTCATTGCCTCTACTGAGCTTTGCAATGTTCTAAGCAGGAGTGCCAAGTGACCCCCTCGGGGTTCCTTAATACCCATTGCCAAGGGGCTGGAGTTTGTTGGGGTATCATTGATGTCTGAGGCTAGCATATTATCCCATTCCTTGGAGCAAAGTTATGAAATGTCTTTTGCCTGATCCTGCAAAAGAACATCAATTGGTTCTGTTTCTTTCCAAACTGCTTCTCGAGTCAGGTTACTTTCCAACTGACTCTGTAAAAGGTCATCAGTTAATCTTGTTTCTTTCCAAGCTGCTTCTTGGGTCGGGTAACTTTCCATCTGTCTCTGTACAATTGGGCAAGTCCTCTATTCCGAGGGGATGCCATTTCTAATACTGGAGTGACGCCCACTGAGGAGATCCACATCATTCTCAGCTGCTGCTGTTTTGCCTGAAAGTTACTGTTTCTCTTCTTCCTCCTCTAATCAATTGATTAGGTGAGACAGATCATTCCCTCCCAGCTAGGAGCTAAGCGAGTTTGTGGAAGTAATTTTCTCTGGCGTCCTTGGTCCCAGAGGATTGAAGTTGGTCCAAAGCACTGGTGTGAATTGGTGCTCTTGATGTGGCGAGCTGGACCTTAGGCTGTTTGTTGGTACCACCTCCCCTCCTATGCCAACTTTGTCAGAATTGTCCCACTTGCCAGGGGGTCCCAAGTTAGTACCATGGGTTTTTGGTCATGCCTTTTTTTCCAACTCCTTGATTGGAAGTGGAGTGACTGGCCCCATCAGTTGGTTATGCACTACCACTGTAGGGCTGTGTGGAATAGGTAGCCCAGTAATGGTAGTGTTGTTCGAATAGCTTGCTGCTCCTGCATCCTTCAGGTATTTAAACTTGGTTGTACTTTTTGGTGGTGAGGGCACAGGGCTGTTACCCTGAAATTGACTGGGTTCAGTCAGAAGGCACAATTGGTGTAGGCTCCTGAGGAGTTACCAGGATTAGCGGCAAGATCTGACTAAGATCCCCAAGGATACCTTGGGTCCTTTTTTTCTGCAATTCGGAGGTGTCACTTGGCCCCTGGTTTTGGAGCGCATGGGGTAACTTTCCCTAATTTCTAATATGTATCTTTGCTGCTATAGGAAGTAGGCCTCCTTCTTTGAATGTGTCAAATCCTGAGGTGGCATGATGAGCAAAGAAACAATGGATTTAACCCAGATCTGTGACTGGTGGGAAATATTTGATTTGTTCAGCATTCTGTCCATCATTTGTTTGTGCAGAAATGTTCACCCTGTTTGGGATGGGAATGCCTAGATGTGGGTCCCTTGCTCGCTGTGCCACTGGATTAAAGTTAGCTTGGCTGATGAGGGGGTGAAACCCTTAAACCGGTCCCAGGATGCATGTTTCCAGTCCGTACTTGTATTAGAAAGGTCGCTTTGCAGCTCAAAAGCCAAGATAATCACATTTATAAAGATTATCCGAAGTTTGGCTTTCCGGGAATTTTAAAATATCTTAAAGTGCGCTGTCTGACCCGAGCATATGGGTGCGCCAGCCACTCTGCAGAGAGAATGCCACAACAGCCTACCACTGGCCGCCCCCATGCCTCACAGGGCTAGCTAGGCACCTGAAGCACACCCACACGCTAAAGTTTCCTTACTATGACACTATATCACTGTTTCCACCCCCCAATGAGAGCAAATTCAGTTCTTGGTTTTCACTTCTCGGGTCTCATCTCAGAGATACGCTTGCTCTACATTCTCCCTGAGAGCATTCCAGGCTCACTGCACACTCACTGTGCTATGTGGTCATCCAATCTTCCTCTGTCAGGCCTGCAACAGCTTTA
Source organism: Triturus cristatus (assembly GCF_964204655.1). Taxonomy (NCBI): domain Eukaryota; kingdom Metazoa; phylum Chordata; class Amphibia; order Caudata; family Salamandridae; genus Triturus; species Triturus cristatus. Next base: position 1,713,555,900 of record NC_140589.1, on the reverse strand, counting down.
CAAAGGTGCTCCAAAGAGCTGAAGCATTGTGGTGGTGAGGCTAAAGTCAATAGGCACCAATGTGCCAAAGCAGGGAGGCCCAGGACCAAGAGCAGCAATGGGCTTATCATATGTGCTAAATGTACATGCACTAAGGGTCCCTTGTGAGGCAGGGAGATTGCGGTGGAGTGGGTCAAAATCCTCCTGATCCCCTCCGGCTCACCCACATTAGTCTTCCGTCTTCCTAAAGCTCCGACTGTTGCTGACTGTGAATTGCCATGCCTAGCAAGTGAGTGAATTGCAGAAATGAGCAGTAGGTGAGTGTTGGCGGCGTGTACAGAGAGCCACTGCTAGCGCGATTGACTCTGCTCACGGCCCGCGTCTGTTTCAGCAGATCTGGGGCACATCTGGGGGCTGAGCCTAGAGTAACAGGGGTCTCCCAGAGCAGCGATGCACCATATCCATTTTCCTGCACCTCGCTCCTCTTGCCTCCACAGCCATGCAAGGAAGAGTCAAAGCAAAATTCAATTACCTACAAATAAATAGTTTGGAGAGGTCAAATTGGTAGTTCCTGGCCTACAAAATCTCCTACAGGGGTGTAGTAATGGACTACATGCTTCTTTCACTACCTACCTCCTTCCATCTCCTTTAGGCACAAGCTTTTTTGCAGAATTCTGATTATTAATTTGCAAGAAGCTGACAGTGACAGCTGCTCTCTTAATAAAAACAATCTGGTAAAGCAAAACCCCAGTTCTAAGATAATCCTTGCTCAGCCTCTGTTAGCTATGGCACAAGTAGCAGGCAATCTCCAGAGAAGTGCCTGTTAAGTTCAAGGAGCACCAACAGTTTTAAAATTAAAAAAAACAACACAATAAAGTCATTGAAAAACAAGTTTGCAGCAGGCCAGGACCAGGATGTGATTTCAGGTTGACCACATTTGAGAGTAGGGTAGATACTGTCATGACCCTGACCCACTTGTGTTCTCACTCCTACTGTACCTTGTGTGTGGAGGGCTTGCGGGATCGAGCACATGTCTCAATGCCTCCCTGGCTGTTCATGAGAGTCATTGGCTGCAGGTTTGAAAATGTTCTTGGTTTGGTAATTATCCTCTGGGACCCTGAGGCCACCTAGTCATGACACACCAAAGTCCAAATAGTAAAATTCCCCAGGGCCTTCAGGCCCACTCATCATGACTTTGGTGATAATTGGGCTGACTCATCATGACTATGGTGGTATTTGCTGCGCAAACAAATGATGTATGGAATGCTGAAGAAATCAAACATTCACCCCCAGTCACAGATCTGGGTTGAATCCATCATTCATTTGCTCACCGTGCAACTCAGTTTGGACCCTGCCATGTGCAAATCAGTCTTGGCCCTGCTCCTTGTGGGAACAGTCCAGCCTGAACTGTCAAACCAGGTCCTTCCTGGACCGGAAACAAGCATCCTGGGACCAGTTTCAGGGTATCACCCCCTCATCAGCCAGGCCAGCTTTAATTCAGTGGCACAGAGAGCAAGGGACCCACGTCTGGGCATGCCCACCCCACTAAGGGCGAAAATTTCTGCGCAAACAAATGATCAACGGAATACTGAACAACTCAAACATTCATCCCAGTCACAGACCTGGGTTAAATCCATTGTTCTTTTGCTTACCATGCCACCCCAGTTTGGACCCATCCATATGCAAATCAGTCTTGACTCTGCTCCTCATGGGAACAGTCTAGCCTGAACTGCCAAGCACGGTCCTTCCTGGACCGGAAAAAAGCATCCTGGGTAATATTTGAGCTGTCTCATAGGCACATGACTATGGGCCTATTTTGGCTGACTCCTAGGCACATGACTATGGGGATATTTGGGTGACTCATCATGATTTAGGAACAGTATTTATACCACACTCAAACCACGGTGCAGTGCTTGGCTTACCCACTGGCTGAAGAGGACAGATCCTCTTTAGCGATCCCGCTCACCTGAACGTCTCCATGACCTGGCCGAGCTTCATTTGCCTTGTGGCTCTCCTGCAAATCTCCAGTGCTGCAGACCTTCTTCTCCCCTGCAAATTCAGTGACTCAGTAAACTCCATCCCTGCAACGCTGCGCAGCTTTCTTGCGAATTTCTGATGCTGCAAATATCTGCTCCCCGGAAAATCCAACAATGCAGTGAACACCATCCCTGCAACGCCGCATCTAAATGGAGAAAACATTGTTAAGTACCATCCCTAAAGTTAGTGCACTAACGGAAGGCATGTCAATCAAAGACTGAATATCAGAAAACAGGACATCTCTTGAAAATTGAGACATTGTGAGTATTCTTTAACATGCCTTGGTATTAGCACCCAGTGACATTCTTATGTGCCACCCTTTATTGTGCTGTAGTCTGTGAATCCAAAAGCACACTCTTGCGCACCTTGTGCCTATTGTTGAATGAACAAGGTGTACCTTAGTGTGCAATGAGAAAACACAATATAGCTTCTGTCGGGAGTGCCACAGGGTCACAGTTGATTATTGGAAGTCTATGCAGCAATAGATTAATTATGTTACTGTTAGTACACATGTCAAAGGCAGGAGGAATATTTCATGACTACTCATTTGTTGAATAACTTCTCTACTTGCATTTGCAGTACAGCACACAGCGAACTACATTACGCACATATGACTCCAAAAAGACTGTGTGTGAGCTCAAAGGCACGCAAGTCTTTCTGTTTGTCATTTTGTCCCAACCCCCCTTTCATTCTGGGGTGGCAGTTGATCCACGGGAAATGTAATGGCCTTCCTCTTTCTGCCCTTTGTCCATCAGAGGAAGCTTTCATTTGATAGAGCCAACCGAAGCTTGTTCCACAGAATGTTGACAGTCAACCGACTCTAAATGAGGTAGGTGGACCAAGGTTGTTGTGGACAGGGTACTCTGTGATATTTGTCGTGGAGCACCCTGTCCGCCAAACTGGAAATGATCCCATAAGGTCCTGAATATGAGTGGATCAGAACACAGGGTAAGATTTCCGAATTAGATGGCATTGTTCCATGATAACTATCAGGTACATTACATATCTCACCCTTTGTTAAATGTCAGCAGGTCAAACCTGCCAGAACCCAACAGGCTAAAAGTGTGCACTATTTAACCATCATACAGATTCTGGTGCATTAAGCACCACTTGCAATAGGTGCTACTTTTATCACTGCCTATAAATATCATACACTGGGGTGTAAATATATATATATGCCCATGTCTTTAAAATGAAAGTCAAAATCTTGCAGTAGGGCAAAGTCCAGGGCTTTGACTGAGGAGCGTCCCTCGACGGCAGAAATATCGTTGTAGAGCTCCCGCTGAAGCTGCTGGTTTTGGCACCAAAAGCTCTCAGCTGGTCATTGAGATTTCCAGCTTTGCCTCGTTCCAAATATTTGCCTCGACTTAAGACCTGATTTGAATGTTTGCCATAAGCATACTCCATTACAATGCCAACAACAATCCACCAGCTAAATTTAGGAAAGGCAAATTTACTGCACAAATCCTCCAGCCTAGAGCTACGGCAGACTAATTGATCCCTTCATGGACTCCCTGCTCAGGCGATAGAACAGGGACAAGTCACCACCTTTGCAGTGGTACTGGTGTGTTTAATGCCTCTCTGGACCTACCTGTATCCCTCTGTCAACTTCTGCCATAGCCATTAAGCCTGTCCATGCGGAGCCCTTGTCCAAATAAGCAGTCCCCACCTGTTAGAGGACTGGCCCTTCCCTACTCATTGATGCATCCCAGTATGCAAACAGCACTACCAAGGCCAACCAAGTTGTGTGTCTCATTCTGCCTCCTGTTACTGATCTCTGTCCCTAACCTGGGGTCAGTTCTTTCCACAAGGGAACAATTAAGCAGGGAAAATGGATAACTGTCAGTTTACAGCACCAGGTCTCATCACCTGCTTGTGGGCAGCCCTGAATCCCGCAGCCCGGAGTCGACCGTTGACCAAGAGCTCATCTCGTCGCCACCGGCCACTTGCTGGCTGCGAAGGTACGTCCTGCATCCCTCCTCATCCCAACACCGGGCACCTGCTGCCGATGCCTGGCTCCCGCCTGCTCATTGTGACCCCGTCTTTCTGGCCTGCCTCGGTCCCTGGGGTCGGCCGACATCCAGACATCCGCTGCCTACCGCCCGGCCCGGTTTTTGGACTCCTGGGGTTGCCTGCCATCCAGTCATCGAACTCCTTTCAGCCACCCGGCCTACTTCGACCCTCCAGGAGGGAAAGCGTCCCTCTCCCTGCTACCTTCATGACCCCTATCTACCAGCCTGCTTCTGCCCCCTGGGGTCAGCAGCCATTTCGTGACTCGCCGGGCCACCGAGGCCAGTTTCGTTTGCCTCGCAGGGGATCGGATCGCGTGCGGCCTGGAGCAATAGAGAGTCCATCTGGGCCTCACCTGTCACAAGGCATCTACTCCCAGCCAGTTTGCAACTACATAAGAGAAACGCTTATAAACTCAAAAGCTTACCTCTGGCTCTACCAATGTCATGCGTATCTTCTGATGTTGAATGTTAGAAGCACCTAAATAGAAAGTGATACAGATGAACATCCATGACCCTCGGATCTGAATACCACTGGACACCCCGCTCTAAGACACTCCTTTGGGAACCTTACCAGGCTGACCCTCGACTGACGAGACCGGCATTCTGTAACATGCCCCAGGGTCACCGAGCTCCTTATCTTCATCTTCGCCACAACACGGGGACACGCTCTGTTCCCTGGCCCTAATTTATAAGACCAGGATCTTAAGCAATCTCTTTGGGGCCGGACTATTCTAAACCTCGCCAGCGCGCCTGACAATCCTTGGCTTGAGTTCCTAAATCATCCCCAAAAACACCTTTGCGGTTACTTTGATTCTGTTGCACCATTATGAATCCTAATCTTCCCGTATAGCTCTCTCCTACGTATCTCCTCATTGTTATTTAGCTTATGCCCTATCCTATTCTTGTTTTTTCTCTGTCCTCTCTACCATTCATTCTCCCCCCTTACTATCCAAACCTACCCACATGCACTTTAACTACCTGTTCTGATCCCTCCCCCATGAAATCCTGCCCCATCTTTCCCATTTATTTCCCCTATGCGCACTTTTTTTCCTTGTACTTCCTCATGGTTATTTAATTAGATTCGCATGTACCTCAAATTGAATGTATTGATCTTTCTGACCTATATAACTGCCCCTTCTCTCCCACTTATTTCCCCTATGAGGTCTTATTTTTCCCTTCACTTTCCAATCTGATCCATATGCTTATGCACCATAATCCGCCTGTAATGGTACCAGGCCCTACTCAATCCTATAACTGTCTTCTTTTGTTTCTCACCAACTTCACTCCTCCCCTCTTAGCCATTTGCTATTTTCATCGGACCATGTATGCGTCATAAACGGCCTGTTTCGTTCTTATGCTTTCTACTATTCTTGATGTTTGCCTTACCTTCATTACCACACACCTCCCTATTCATATAACTACTCCTCTTTCCTCTTCTCACTCTGCTAAGCAGTGTATCCCCCATACTTCGCACACAGAGGAACACTACTACCTATTCGAACTCTGAATCAGACCTCATCTTAACCCCCCCGCATACCTCCTCTTAACCCATACCCCTACCCACTGCTCCCCCTATCCCATTGTCACCCAGCCCCATCTTGGACACTATCCTCGCCCTTCTCCACTCTCAACTCGTAGCCTTCCAATACAAATATCCCCCCGTCCGCCTCTATCTTGCCCAAAATATCCAACCCTCACCCGCCCCGCAAATCCTCGCCATTCTAACCCCCCCCCGATTTGCTGCTGTATAAACTAAAACTAACCCCACCCTATTTCCCCTTCCCACTCCCTCCTCGCTCTTACCCAAACCTCCTGCCCTATCATGTCCCACCTCAATCCCGTCACGCCCTGTTCCTGCCATAACCGACAAACACCCCCCCTCACCAAACATGGACCCAACTCTTGGACCATTCCTTACCCTCCCAACCTTTCAAAAAAATTACTAATCCGGCATCCCGAAACCCTAATTGAAGACAACTACCACAGCCTCACATCCCCCATTAAAAAAAATTATATTTTCTACACCAAAAGCCCCTCCAAATGGAAGAGCACCTTTTTGCACCACCTCCCAGTATCTAACGCAATCAAAAACCCTACGGTTTCAAGCTTTCCACTACTCCAACCTCATTTTTCTCTGGTGAAATTGAAATTTCCATTTACAAAACTGGAAACATCCTGATTCAAGCCTCAGAACACCACCTTACCATCTTCGAACTCCATTTCAGCACTCTCTCCCACCAGCTATCCCTACCTACTCCTCCCCCAACAGCTATAAAATCCCAAAACCCCTCCTGGTTCCCCACAGCCGTCCCGACCCCAAATCCTCTCCCTAAGGACACTTCCCTTTCAACAACCTCTATTCTGTCACCCTCTCCTGAACTCTCCCCCGACTCAACTCTTTCCCCTCCCCACACCTGCTCCCATCCCTGCCCCCTCCCAGCTCTCCCCCACCTCCCAGAGTCAAACTCCACACCCCCATGACACACCTACCCTTAATGACACATCCCTTTCCTTGACTTCTTCTCGTTCACCCTCTCTTGAACCCACCCCCCTCAACTCCTCTAATGCACTCACACTCCCCCAAACTCCCACATCCCCAAATGGCTGTCCCCCTCCAACACCCTATCACCTCCCTAACCCCCTCCCCCCTCTTAACCATCCCATAACAACCATAGCCCCCAGTCCCTCCCCAAACTACACTTCCACCCATAACGTTGTAACCGCATCTCCTCTCGCTTACCCCTCAATGTCCCCTGGATAGTACACCACTATCACCCCTGACCCCCCCACCCGTCCTTCCATCACCTACCCCTCCTGAACCCTACTTCACTATCCCAATGCTTAAAAACAATGCCTCATGGCAGAATTTCCACTCCGTTTCTGAACTGGAAGTCCTCAACATCCTATCCAAACTTAAACCATCCTCTCACACTAAAGACCCCTCCCATCTGCACTTGTCCAAGATCTAAAGCACGGCATTGTCCCCTATTGGACCAATATCATTAATGCCTCCCTCTCAACAGGGAGTGTTCCTATCTCCCTCCACCTCGGACAAATCACTCCATCCCAAAAAACCCTAAGGCTGACCCTAATAACCCTAACAACCTCCGTCCTATCTCCAATCTTCCCCTCCTCTCCAAAGCCCTTGAAAAGGCGCCCTATTTCAATTGGACAAACACATTGATACGTACAACCTACTAGACCCCCTTCAATCCGGCTTCCGCAAAGGCTGCAGCACTGAAACTGCACTGCTCAACATAGTTGATGACATCCACCTTGCCCTTGACAAGGATGAGACCTGCCTACTCATCCTTCTCGACCTCACCACTCCATTTGACACAGTTAACCACCCAACCTTACTCAATGCACTCAAAGATCGCTTCACCCTTAATGGCACTGTCCTAAACTGGTTCACCTCATACTTCCAACATAGAACCCAACAAATCAAAATTCAAAACTGCCTCTCTAGCCCAACATCTGTCTCCCTAGGTGTCCCCCAAGGATCTATCCTCTCTCCTGCTCTTTTTAACCTCTTATTGGAACCCCTCACCCTCATACTCAAACAAGCCGGAATCAGCTATCACCTGTATGCTGACAAAACCCACCTGTACTATAAAATAAAATCCCATTCTGATATCCTACACCTTAACACTGCACTAACCAAGATCCTAACCAGGTTCCACAACAACCACCTCAAACTCAACCCTAACAAAACTGAAATCATCCTCTTCTCTCCCAAAAACAACCCTCTCCCCATTCAAACTTGGATCGCTGACCATAATGCCCTAAACTGTTCGCTCTCCCCAGCCGAATCTGTCAAATCACTCGGCATCACCATCAACAATAAGCTCACGCTGAATTCCCTATATAAAGAACTCAGCAAAAGGTGCAGTCTTTACACTCCGGCATCTAAAAAAAATCAATATTTTATCCCAGCTGAAGATTTCAAATTAGTTATCCAATCTCTTGTCCTAACAAAAATTGACTACGGTAATGCTCTTCTCTCTGGAACCCCCAAAACCCACCTTGGCTCCATCAAATCTGTCCTCAACCTTGCGGCCAGACTAACAACTAACTGTAAACGCTTTGACCATATCTCACCTGCCCTCAAGGACCTCAAATGGCTCCCCATTGAAGGCAGATCTTCCTATAAAATGGCCTGCATTACACCTACACACCCCCATCCTGTCACCCTCCTCATCCCTCTCCCCTCCCCTACCAGCCCTTTTCCCATTCCCCCTTCTTCTTCTACCCAATCCTCCCCCCCACACCCTACTATGTCCTCCGAGCCCTCATTGGTATACTGTAATTTTGTTTATTATGTAACAACATATTTGTTCTTATAATTTCGTTTTGTCTATCCTTTCCTTCCCTATTTCACTACGTACTCTAAATTATTCTTTTTACTCTTTTCGACCACCTTGTATAATTTGTTTCTCTCTTAACAATTGCTGCTTTTTCTTGTTTATAACTATGCAAATGTAAAGCGCTCTGATACCCTTGGGTGAAGCTAGCGCTATATAAAACCTTCAAAATAAAATAAAATTAAAATAAAAGGTCACTGGCCACCCACTCGCAGGCAAATACTTGAATCCAGTGCCTTGGATAAGCACCACATCGATATTTCAAGATTTACCATCAGCTAACCGAAAGCAAAGATGAAATCACAAGAAGGTACCCTTACTGGAGGTAAAACAAAGTTCAAGTTGCTGACAGGCACACACAGGGGACCATAGACTAAGAACCTAGCAAAGAGAGACAAAATGTGCCTTCAGTGGACTGACAGCATAACTTATAAGACTGAGCAATGCCCTTTCCTCATGCACAATCAATAACATCAATCAATTAATTAATGTGCTGTAATCAGGCTATTTAAGATTATTGTGGAACAAAAAATAGAGACAATCAAAAATGCTTTTTAAGAGGTTCGAGCAACAAATGATATTCATGATACCACAAAGGCAAGAGATTACTCCAAAAACACAAGAGTGTAGATACGAAGTTGTGGATACCCTTGCACCCAAGGGTCCAACATAGATATTCAGGTTTTTAATCCAGTCACTCAAATAGAGAGAAAAACAGGTAAGCAAATACTTAGCCCTAAATTGAGGAATATACCTGACTTTAATTGCAGTCTATGATTGCTTTTTTGTTGCCATATTTGCGAAAATATAGGTGCCAAAGGATCCCAGCCCTGACAAGCACTCCTGGCAAAATCCAAGTTCAACAACTCATCGAGACAAAACAGGATGCGCTACGCCTAACATGAAAATTTACGAGTGCAGCTTTTTATGGTTATCTAACCCAGAACATATTTTTCTAGCGCACAAACTAAATTGTTTTAAGCATGCCATAACATTACAAACTAACTTAATTGCATTTATTTTATCAGTGTCCTAAGAAAAAATAAAGTTTGATTTTGCCCTGCAAGGATTCAAATTTAAGTCAGTCAGGTCACATATAGATCTTTACTCCTGGCAGCAAAACTCAGTGAACTAATTTCCACAAGTGAACAACAAGTTAGACAAGGATCACCATAACAACTGCATGAACATACTGAACACACATGAAACCTAGAGGGTTGCTACACTTAGTGCTGCGTATAAGACACATTGTTATTACTAAACTGCAACACAGCGGTAACAAGTTACATGTTAACAAAACAAGTACTTGTGGTACAAGTATTTGATTTGCTTTTATTTGTATTTGATTTTGATTCTTACAATGCACTCCTTACACCACAAGGCTTTCGTGGCTCTGACAAATTGCTTAAAAACTGAAAGAAAGGACTACTCAGAGAGCACTCCTCAACAGAGAAATATGTCTTACCTGCCTTTCTAAGTGTGTAGAAATGGCACATTTTTCTCAACTACAGAGGTAACCGGCTCCAGGGTTTGTCACCAGGTTTGTTTTGGTTCAGAGTACACAAAACATACAAAGCCCCTGGAACTTACCAGTTATGGACATTACACACACCCTTGCCATAGTTTACTGTTGGTTGACAGCTTTTTGATTTTTTAAACGTGACTTTGGCAAAGGGGTAAACTGATCATGGTGGGGGTGAGAGTTATGGTGTGCATTTTGTATACACTGAACCATAACCAACCTTTAACTGTTGTTTTTTTTTATTGAATTTCATTTTTTTTAATCACATGTGATATTCAATTGCATTGTACCCATTCCATACTGTGCAAAGTTTTTGGCTGTGTTCATGTCATGAAAATCTCAAATTTTGAAATTCAAAAATAGTCTGAAAAATCGTAAATGTAAGAAAATGTTGCCTGCTTCCATCCATTTCAAATGTGACTGAATTAATTTGTGAATTTCATTTGGAAATTTAACTAAAATAAAATATATATCAAAATTTTAACCCTTTCACACCTACCCATCACCTTTAGGTAACTATAATTTCCCAAAACTGGACTGGACAAAATTTAATCAAACCATGAAACAAACTTGTTGGGTAAAGTTTAAAATTCTGGCCAAACTTAGAGTAACTCAATGTTGTGTTTTTTGCAGTAGTAGTGACCAACATTTCACTTGGAAGCTAAGCTGGAAAATATCTCTTTGTTGACCCCCTTAATTGTTTTTCCTGTGCATGAAACTACGAACTGCAAAGAATTTGGAATGCCAAACCTTAGCTACAGATGCTAGATGAGTGCCAGCTCATACATTTCTCCTTCACGAAACCCACTGCACACAAGCACACACCCCGCCCAGATGCAGAAGCTGGAACAAAGTCTCAGCAGAACACCTCACCTCTACCCTCACCTGCACCCCTCCCCCTACTACGACGGCGCCAACACAGCGGCAAGCAACCTCCACCAATGGATCGCCAATAGCGCCAACACCCTCACCCTCCTCCAATACATCGCAAGACAATACAACAAGAAAGCCAACTGGTTCACCACGATCTCCGCGAATCCATGAGCGCATGCCGACAACTGGAGAAGAAATGGAGAATCAGCAAAACCCCGGAAGCACACATCGCCTACAAAGTAGCCACAACAGCACACCACAACTCATCAAATCAACAAAGAAAAACTTCATTCAAGAGAGAATAATCTCCAACGCCCACAACTTCAAGGAACTCTTCACCATCATACAGGAATTCACCAAACCCAACAGCGAAACTACCAATGTCCCTCCCTCCCAAGAACTCTGCAACAAATTCAGCTCCTTCTTTCACCTCAAGATCAAGACGCTCTATGACACCTTGGACAACCAAGACCACAACACCACCCTAAGCCCCACCCCCAACAACGTCATCCAACAGACCCTTCTCACCTGGACCCCTCTCACCACAGAAGACACCTTAAGGACTATGAAGAGCATTCACTCTGGAGCACCTACTGTCCCCTTCCCACAGCACATCTTTCACAGGGCCGCCACTGCCATCGCACCCGAGCTATCAACTGCTCCCTTGGGACCGCCACTTTCCCTGATGACTGGAATCATTTTTTTTAAATAATTTTTTTATTATTGTATTCCTCCAAATCAGCAGATCACATGTAAAAACAATTATACATCTCGTCCACCTCAGCCGAGGTGGTGTACGTTGCCACAATAATACATGTCAGAGATTAGACCTGAGTTCGCATCTGTGGAGATTCCTCAATCTTCATTGTTCTCCTCGCTTTTACATACTTACTCATAACTCAACTGTAATTAACTCCCCCACCTCCCTTCCAACCTCTCCCAACCCCCTTCCCAATTCCCTCCCCCCCTCCCCCCTGCCGGGTCTATATAACTTGAGGTCTGTGCATCGTATTATTCATGTTGGGTCTCCCTGTGTCTCTCCCCTTTGTCCTGGGGCCGCCCCCCCTATGGAAGACGTCTCCCCTGAGCTTTCTGGTGACTGGAATCATGGCAAAGTCAACCCCCCCAAAGAAGCCCACCGCAGACCTGACGGAGCTCAAGAACTACAGACCCATCTCTCTGCTCCCTTTTGCCGCCAAAGTCATCGAAAACACCGTCAACACCCAGCTAGCACATTTCATAGAAACCAACAGTATCCTGGACACCTCAATCCAGATTCTGCAGCAACCACAGCACCGAGACCACTCTCATTTCTGCCAATGACAACATCCACACCCTCCTCGACCAAGGCCACACTGCAGTCCTCATCCTCCTGGACCTATCAGCAGCTTTCAACATTTCCTACCGCACACTAACCTCCAGGATCCACGATGCCGGCATCCGAGGAATAGCCTTAGACTGGATACGATCCTTCCTCTCAGGCAGAACACAGAGAAGAAGACTCCCACCCTTTCTCTCAGAACCGACAGACATCAGATGTGGAGTACCCCAACGATCCTCCATCATCTCCACTCTCTTCAACATCTACATGGCCCCCCTTGCAACCATCATCAGAAGCCACAGACTCAACATCGTCTCCAACGCTGATGACACCCAGATCATTCTCTCCCTCACCAAGGAACCCGACACCACCAGGCGCAATTTTTAAGAAGGGATGAATGCCTTTGCGGATAAAACTGAAGCCCTCATTCTTGGCTCCACCCCTCTGCAAGGGACAACACTTGGTGGTCCCCCGCCCTCATAACCTCACCCACCCCATCGGACCATGCAGGCATCATACTTTTCTCTTCTCTCACCATGAATCGCCAGATCAACGCCGTATCCTCCTCATGCTTCAACACCCTCCACATACTTCGCAAGATGTTCAAGTGGATTCCCCGCCTCCAAGAAAACCGTCACCCACGCACTCATCACCAGCAGACTGGACTACAAAACGCTCTCTGCACCGGAATCAACAAAAAACTCTTCCACAAACTCCAGACCATCCAGAACGCCGCAGCCAGACTCATACTTGACATCCCACGACATGACCACATCACCCAACACCTCCGAGACCACCACTGGATCCCCGTCAAAAGAAGGATAACCTTCAAACTGTGCAAACATGCCTACAAAGGTCTCCACAACAACGGGACCCCAATACCCTAATGACCGAATCTCCTTCCACACCCCCAAAAGAAACCTCCACTCAGCCGATCTCGCCTTAGCCACCGTTCCCCATGTCTACACGACCAGAGCAGGGGGAAGATCTTTCTCACACCTCACAGCCAAGACCTGGAACCCTCCACCTCCGATGAAGCCCGACACGGCACCAATTCAGTGGCGTAACGAAACTTGAGGGGGCCCCCTTGCAAAGAACATGAAGGGCCCCCCCCCCTCCCCTGGTGGCATGGCCCACCATCTACCACTTTGCCCTACCACCCAGAAATCTAGCATATTTTGATTTGAAACCTCCAACTTTTAAATGAAATGCCTCCATATTGTCTTTCTCTAAGTTCTAATTAGAAAGTGGGAAACACTCTTAACAGACAAGCTATGCCATTTGTAACAATACTGTCAAAAGCAGATTATTTAACTGAGGCAGCAATCAGAAAAATGCCAAGGAGCAATCCTATTGTCTCAGGAACTCCTCTGGCTGAAGAACAAAGAACAACTATGAAGGGTCTGAAATAAAATTGACAATACCTTGAAACTTTGAAAGACCAACACAAACCTGCAATTCCATAGAAACTCGACTGACAATATACATGAGAAGTACACGAGCTATAACTCAGTATCCTGCGAAAGTCAAGAGAAATAGACTGGTGAATTATCTGCATGCCACACACTAGCGACTGTCAAGGGTTGTGCATGATAATAACGTGAACTGAGGAAGCAATTTCAATCATAATGTCTTTATTAGTAAGCACTGCAAAACAGGCAGGCAAACAAGGTTGAGGAAGAAAACTGTTTGGATGCTTCAGAACATTGATGCAGATGTTTGTCTGTTTTAATTGATCATTTCTGTAGTGTAAACAATGCTACATACAAGATTTAAGGTACACGTATTACAGACAAGTGCAAGCAACACTATAAATAACACTGCATGTAGAATTAAAACAAACCATATCAGCAAGTACCTAATGACAATCTATACAAACTGTAGTTGGTAAAGCAAAAGAAAAAGTGCAAATACTTTCAAAGTGCAAAATAAAGAAATCACCAGTCCAGCAATATACAAAAACCAAGCATGTTTTGTAAAACAATCCAACTTTCTTCTTGCATCAAGGTGAAAATACTTTCAAAGTGCATGGTAAAAACAAGCCCAGCAGCCTCCCTCACAAGGACTGACCTGAACCACTAGACTGGGCCTTACTTCATAACAAACAGAGGCCTCGGACCTCAGTGTTCCAACACTGGCGGTATTTACAATTTACTAAGAGTATAGACACGCCTGCTAAATTGCAGATTCACCATTGCCTCCAAATAGCTCTATCGTCACATGTGACACCGCCAGCCAGGCCTGGATTTTAAGCCAACAGCGCCTTGCATTCTGGGAGTTGTGCTGTGGCCATCTAAGTAAGGGGTTAAACATTCAAGTATGCAAAGTGTTGTTGGATAAAAGCTACGAATGGACACGACATGGTGCCAATGACACTTGGCAGCTATGTTTTATACAAGCACAAGGGGATGTTTAATTTCCTCAACACAAGCTGCAGAAGTCTGGCGTCAAATAGCAATCACGTTGTGCGGAGAACCCAGAAACGTGCTGTTTTTAGCCCCCGTGTATGGACCTGAGGTGTCATTCTCTAAGAGACCCAGTGGTAAAAGCCCACAGTTGTCTCTAATGCATGTTAGTGCCAGGCAGTGGTCGAAGTGGGGGAAAACAAAGTAGGGGAACTATGGGAGGAGAATCAGAGGGCGGGAATAACCAATGGATTGGGTCAGTGGGCGGAGTGAGAGGTGTGGCAGAAAGAGCAAAATATCCCAATTTTTAGTATTCGTTTCCCATTTCACTATTCGGTTACAGCTTATTACATTATTTAATTTAACCAATAGATACACATGTTTATTTAAGGTTAAATATGTGTTATTGACATTAAAATACATTCACAAAGTGGGATACGTTTCCAATCACAGAATGTCCCAAATATCCTTAGAAGTGGAATCGCAAGCCATTTGTCTCCCAGCCATGGAGTTTCTGTCATCAGCACTTCTCCTCCCTTTTTCCACAAGAGCAGTTCAAACATGAATGGCAAAATATCCTAGTTTGCAAATGTTTTCCACATAACTATGGCTTTGCCATATTTGCCACATAATACATCATCTGCTGCATAATCTGATGATTTTAACCAAGAAATTGTTTAAAGCTCAAACACATCAAGAGTTCAAAAAAATGTGACTTGTTCTGCTGTGAAGTAGAGGGCTCTTTGTAAAGGTTGACTGGTCACCTTTCTCACTGCTGTGGTTGTATGTTCCACTGGTACTAATAAGGAAAAATCTTTGCAGAGACTGTTAGCATGTGTAAAAATGTCAAAATCATAAATCAGAAAATTTACAGCATCACTAATACCAGTGTAGGGTGTCAGAGCACTTTACATCACACATATTACACAAAGACAATCATTCATATGTGTGTAAATCACTGTGTAGGAAATGTTACATAAGACAAAGGACTACAAGGTGTAGGAGTCACATGACAACCATACTAGTAGGCAGCATAGTTTAATGGTGATTGATCTGCAGAAACACAAACTCAGAATTAAAAACCTAATACCATGGTTGAGGGATCTCTTTAATAATCAGAATTGATTTCCACCCAAATGAACCCCTTTTTGCCACATTAGGATAATCGAAGACTGGGGAAAAAAACATAACGCTCTAATTTATACCTTGGAGTTTGCATGCAGCTCTTACATGACAGTTAATAGCTCACTGTTCTATGTTAGGATTTTAACTTATTAGGTATAAATGGCCGCACACTGCTCGTCATACCAGCAAGTTGCCCCATGGAACTATGGGCGATGTAGTAGCGACGGCGAGTACGCCTATGCTACGAAGTGTAAGAAATAAGTATGTGTCGCATTAGCCATCCCTGGACACGTGTTTCGAGGTAGTTGCCTCTCGTCAGCAGGGAGTAGGTAAGTGTAGAGGGGTGCCGTGTAGACTGCCTGCAATTAAAAATAGGTAAAGTACCTTTCAAGGCGCGCAGGTGCCGGTCAAAGACTCGTCAGTCCGGTAGCTCAGGAGAGCCGTAATGAATTAGGTATAAATGGCCGCACACTGCTCGTCATACCAGCAAGTTGCCCCATGGAACTATGGGCGATGTAGTAGCGACGGCGAGTACGCCTATGCTACGAAGTGTAAGAAATAAGTATGTGTCGCATTAGCCATCCCTGGACACGTGTTTCGAGGTAGTTGCCTCTCGTCAGCAGGGAGTAGGTAAGTGTAGAGGGGTGCCGTGTAGACTGCCTGCAATTAAAAATAGGTAAAGTACCTTTCAAGGCGCGCAGGTGCCGGTCAAAGACTCGTCAGTCCGGTAGCTCAGGAGAGCCGTAATGAATTAGGTATAAATGGCCGCACACTGCTCGTCATACCAGCAAGTTGCCCCATGGAACTATGGGCGATGTAGTAGCGACGGCGAGTACGCCTATGCTACGAAGTGTAAGAAATAAGTATGTGTCGCATTAGCCATCCCTGGACACGTGTTTCGAGGTAGTTGCCTCTCGTCAGCAGGGAGTAGGTAAGTGTAGAGGGGTGCTGTGTAGACTGCCTGCAATTAAAAATAGGTAAAGTACCTTTCAAGGCGCGCAGGTGCCGGTCAAAGACTCGTCAGTCCGGTAGCTCAGGAGAGCCGTAATGAATTAGGTATAAATGGCCGCACACTGCTCGTCATACCAGCAAGTTGCCCCATGGAACTATGGGCGATGTAGTAGCGACGGCGAGTACGCCTATGCTACGAAGTGTAAGAAATAAGTATGTGTCGCATTAGCCATCCCTGGACACGTGTTTCGAGGTAGTTGCCTCTCGTCAGCAGGGAGTAGGTAAGTGTAGAGGGGTGCCGTGTAGACTGCCTGCAATTAAAAATAGGTAAAGTACCTTTCAAGGCGCGCAGGTGCCGGTCAAAGACTCGTCAGTCCGGTAGCTCAGGAGAGCCGTAATGAATTAGGTATAAATGGCCGCACACTGCTCGTCATACCAGCAAGTTGCCCCGTGGAACTATGGGCGATGTAGTAGCGACGGCGAGTACGCCTATGCTACGAAGTGTAAGAAATAAGTATGTGTCGCATTAGCCATCCCTGGACACGTGTTTCGAGGTAGTTGCCTCTCGTCAGCAGGGAGTAGGTAAGTGTAGAGGGGTGCCGTGTAGACTGCCTGCAATTAAAAATAGGTAAAGTACCTTTCAAGGCGCGCAGGTGCCGGTCAAAGACTTGTCAGTCCGGTAGCTCAGGAGAGCCGTAATGAATTAGGTATAAATGGCCGCACACTGCTCGTCATACCAGCAAGTTGCCCCATGGAACTATGGGCGATGTAGTAGCGACGGCGAGTACGCCTATGCTACGAAGTGTGAGAAATAAGTATGTGTCGCATTAGCCATCCCTGGACACGTGTTTCGAGGTAGTTGCCTCTCGTCAGCAGGGAGTAGGTAAGTGTAGAGGGGTGCCGTGTAGACTGCCTGCAATTAAAAATAGGTAAAGTACCTTTCAAGGCGCGCAGGTGCCGGTCAAAGACTCGTCAGTCCGGTAGCTCAGGAGAGCCGTAATGAATTAGGTATAAATGGCCGCACACTGCTCGTCATACCAGCAAGTTGCCCCATGGAACTATGGGCGATGTAGTAGCGACGGCGAGTACGCCTATGCTACGAAGTGTAAGAAATAAGTATGTGTCGCATTAGCCATCCCTGGACACGTGTTTCGAGGTAGTTGCCTCTCGTCAGCAGGGAGTAGGTAAGTGTAGAGGGGTGCCGTGTAGACTGCCTGCAATTAAAAATAGGTAAAGTACCTTTCAAGGCGCGCAGGTGCCGGTCAAAGACTCGTCAGTCCGGTAGCTCAGGAGAGCCGTAATGAATTAGGTATAAATGGCCGCACACTGCTCGTCATACCAGCAAGTTGCCCCGTGGAACTATGGGCGATGTAGTAGCGACGGCGAGTACGCCTATGCTACGAAGTGTAAGAAATAAGTATGTGTCGCATTAGCCATCCCTGGACACGTGTTTCGAGGTAGTTGCCTCTCGTCAGCAGGGAGTAGGTAAGTGTAGAGGGGTGCCGTGTAGACTGCCTGCAATTAAAAATAGGTAAAGTACCTTTCAAGGCGCGCAGGTGCCGGTCAAAGACTCGTCAGTCCGGTAGCTCAGGAGAGCCGTAATGAATTAGGTATAAATGGCCGCACACTGCTCGTCATACCAGCAAGTTGCCCCATGGAACTATGGGCGATGTAGTAGCGACGGCGAGTACGCCTATGCTACGAAGTGTGAGAAATAAGTATGTGTCGCATTAGCCATCCCTGGACACGTGTTTCGAGGTAGTTGCCTCTCGTCAGCAGGGAGTAGGTAAGTGTAGAGGGGTGCCGTGTAGACTGCCTGCAATTAAAAATAGGTAAAGTACCTTTCAAGGCGCGCAGGTGCCGGTCAAAGACTCGTCAGTCCGGTAGCTCAGGAGAGCCGTAATGAATTAGGTATAAATGGCCGCACACTGCTCGTCATACCAGCAAGTTGCCCCATGGAACTATGGGCGATGTAGTAGCGACGGCGAGTACGCCTATGCTACGAAGTGTAAGAAATAAGTATGTGTCGCATTAGCCATCCCTGGACACGTGTTTCGAGGTAGTTGCCTCTCGTCAGCAGGGAGTAGGTAAGTGTAGAGGGGTGCCGTGTAGACTGCCTGCAATTAAAAATAGGTAAAGTACCTTTCAAGGCGCGCAGGTGCCGGTCAAAGACTCGTCAGTCCGGTAGCTCAGGAGAGCCGTAATGAATTAGGTATAAATGGCCGCACACTGCTCGTCATACCAGCAAGTTGCCCCATGGAACTATGGGCGATGTAGTAGCGACGGCGAGTACGCCTATGCTACGAAGTGTAAGAAATAAGTATGTGTCGCATTAGCCATCCCTGGACACGTGTTTCGAGGTAGTTGCCTCTCGTCAGCAGGGAGTAGGTAAGTGTAGAGGGGTGCCGTGTAGACTGCCTGCAATTAAAAATAGGTAAAGTACCTTTCAAGGCGCGCAGGTGCCGGTCAAAGACTCGTCAGTCCGGTAGCTCAGGAGAGCCGTAATGAATTAGGTATAAATGGCCGCACACTGCTCGTCATACCAGCAAGTTGCCCCATGGAACTATGGGCGATGTAGTAGCGACGGCGAGTACGCCTATGCTACGAAGTGTAAGAAATAAGTATGTGTCGCATTAGCCATCCCTGGACACGTGTTTCGAGGTAGTTGCCTCTCGTCAGCAGGGAGTAGGTAAGTGTAGAGGGGTGCCGTGTAGACTGCCTGCAATTAAAAATAGGTAAAGTACCTTTCAAGGCGCGCAGGTGCCGGTCAAAGACTCGTCAGTCCGGTAGCTCAGGAGAGCCGTAATGAATTAGGTATAAATGGCCGCACACTGCTCGTCATACCAGCAAGTTGCCCCATGGAACTATGGGCGATGTAGTAGCGACGGCGAGTACGCCTATGCTACGAAGTGTAAGAAATAAGTATGTGTCGCATTAGCCATCCCTGGACACGTGTTTCGAGGTAGTTGCCTCTCATCAGCAGGGAGTAGGTAAGTGTAGAGGGGTGCCGTGTAGACTGCCTGCAATTAAAAATAGGTAAAGTACCTTTCAAGGCGCGCAGGTGTGTAGAGATCATCAGTTGAACAAGTACTTACTTGCACCCACTGGGGTGAGCCACTCAAGAACTCCATCAGAGATCATCAGTTCAACAAGTACTTACTTGCACCCACTGGGGTGAACCACTCAAGAACTTCATGTACCAGCTTCCCTAGGGGCGACCCGGAGGAGGGGCTAGCGGAGTGCGGTCCATTGCGATTGTTTCTAAAAATGGCTCCCTCGAGCTTTGAGCTGACGAGCTCCTGGACGACGCACCTGCGTGCCTGTGCGGGCACTGAGGCCTTTGACGGTTGCTTGGCGGCCCTCTCTTCCACCCCTAACTATTTTCTCTACTGATGAGGGAAGTTATCCCGAAACCCGAGCCATGTCTCGGGCGATATTTTAAAACCCGGGACATGTATCGGGTCTAGAGATCATCAGTTGAACAAGTACTTACTTGCACCCACTGGGGTGAGCCACTCAAGAACTCCATCAGAGATCATCAGTTCAACAAGTACTTACTTGCACCCACTGGGGTGAACCACTCAAGAACTTCATGTACCAGCTTCCCTAGGGGCGACCCGGAGGAGGGGCTAGCGGAGTGCGGTCCATTGCGATTGTTTCTAAGGATTTTAACTTATCAACTGCAAGTAACAATAGGGTCTCTCTGACAAAAGCAGTAACCCACTAACCTATTCACATTATGTGCACTTTGTGATCTGCATGGCACATGTTCGTAGCAGCATGCACGTTACACCTCTGCCATTCCTTTTCAGTCAAACCTTCCACTCTGGAAATTCCCCCGTTATAGTTAGTGCAGGCAACTATAACTCACGCGACCGCAATCTTCTGCTGATGACATATGTGTCTTTATGAAAAAAAAATATTTGTAATATATGTATAGCTAAAAATGTATGGAAGAAGACATGGGCAAATAAGTGTCTAAATACAGTATTAGCATCAGCAGAGGATTGCGGTCGCGTGAGTTATAGTTGCCTGCACTAACTATAACGGGGGAATTTCATTGGTTTTTTATCAGTAAAATTTCCGCTAACTATAACATGTGTGAAACCTATGGTTTTTTCAGTGAATTTGCAAGGTTTTTTAAATGCTAATTCCTAACTATAACGTGTGTGAAACCTATGGTTTTTTCAGTGAATATATATATATATATATATATATATATATATATATATATATATATATATATATATATATATATATATATATATATATTTCCTACCATAAACGACTCCTTCCGGACTTGAATGGACCCGTGGAGAGTGGCGCACACGCCGGCGGAGATAACCGGCTGTTTAAATCCACAATAATCACTTTTTCAATCCGCGCGCTCTCAGGAATCAAAGACCCCACACCAGTGTAAGTAACTGCTGTTTATTCACACAACGCGTTTCACCAAAAGGACTCCTAAATGCCTTCTGTGAATGCTGAAAGTCTTAAAATTAGGATTTTTCTCAGTTTAGGTGTAGTAAAGTTAGGACTCCTAACTTTAGGACTCCTAAATGCCTTCTGTGAACACCGAAAGTCTTAAAATTAGGATTTTTCTCAGTTTAGGAGTAGTAGAGTTAGGAGTCCTAACTTTACTACTACTAAACTGAGAACAATCCTGATTTTAAGACTTTCAGTATTCACAGAAGGCATTTAGGAATCCTAAAGTTAGGACTCCTAACTTCTGTGAATACCGAAATGAGTAAGTGCCTTCTGTGAATACCAAAATGAGTAAGTGCCTTCTGTGAATACCAAAATGGTAGTAAGTTTAGGATTTTGTCTTAAGTTAATTCTGTGAATCGGGCCCAACCATATTGTCTGTGCCTACTGATTCATAACGTTTTCAGGTCACCTGACTGATTCTGGCATCCAACTCCCAGAATGCATCATACACTGCGGGTAAGTAATGGAAAGTTCATCACATTAGCTATAAGAAAAATGTACTATTCAGCACCCATGTACATTCTAATATTGAGAAATAAAATCCGAGTGGTAATCAGGCAGGGTTCGTTTTAAAAAGCACAGTACTGTAATAACGTACTGCTCGATCTTCATGCCTCTGTTGTTTGAACGATTGGAAGGGGAATCATCCCGACCAAATCCCTTCCAGCGCTGTTGTTCGTTTTACCAATTGGCACTTCCTCAGTATGTCTGGCGGCAGCGTGTGGGTCATGCTCCCTCATTTAAACATTCACAAAGCACTTCCGACTATATATATATATATGTATATATATATATATATATATATATATATACAAATAATATGAAATTAAAGAAACAAATAATTTGATTAGATATATTTAAACAATATTTAAAAAGTATAGAATTCCCATTCCAGTCTGTGCAACAGTAGGGGAAGCGTTGGACGCTGGAGAAGTAACTTTTACTATTTCCACTCCAGTCTGTGTAACAGTAGGGAAAGTGTTGAACTTCAGAGAAGTTACATTTACTATTCCCAATCCAGTATCTGCAACAGTTTGGAAAGCATTGGCCTTCAGAGAGGTAAATTTACTATTTCCACTCCAGTCTGTGCAACAGTAGGGAAAACGCTCGACTTCGGAGGTGTTACATTTACTATTGCCACTCCAGTCTGTGCAACACTAGGGAAAGCATTGGACTTCGGAGGGGTTAGATTTACTATTCCCACTCCAGTCTGTGCAACTGTAGGAAAAGCGTTCGACTTCAGAGAAGTTAAATTTACTATTCCCATTCCAGTCGGTGCAACAGTACGGAAAGCGTTAGTCTTCAGAAGGGTAACATTTACTATTCCCACTCCAGTCTGTGCAACAGTATATAAAGCGTTGGACTTCGGAGAGGAAAATGTACTGTTCCCACTCCAGTCAGTGCAATGTATGAAAGTATTGGAGTTGGGATGGGTAAAATGAACTTTTTCCACTACAGTGTGTGCACCAGTAGGGAAAGCGTTGTATTTTGAAGGGGTAACATTTGCTATCTCCACTCCAGTCTTTGCAACGTAGGGAAAGCGTAGAACTTGCGAGGGGTAACATTTACTATTCCCACTCCAGTCTGTACAACAGTAGGGAAAGCGTTAGGCTTCGGAGGGGTACAATTACTATTTCCACTCGAGTCTGTGCAACTGTAGGGAAAGCGTTGGACTACGATGGGGTTAAATGTATTATTCCCATTCCAGTCTGTGCAACTGTATTGAATGCATTGGACTTCTTAGGGGTTAAATTTACTATTCCCACTCCAGTCTACGTAACAGTAGGGAAAGCGTTCGGCTTCAGAGAAGTTACATTCATTATTCCCACTCCAGTTTGTGCAATAGTAGGGAAAGTGTTGGACTTCAGAGAGGTTAATGTAATATCCCCACTCCAGTCTTTGCAACAGTAGGGAAAGCATTGGACTTCAGAGGAGTTAAATATACTATTCACACTCCAATGTGTGCAACAGTAGGGAAAGCGTTCGGCTTCAGAGAAGTTAAAGATTAGTCCCACTCCAGTCTGTCCAATAGTAGGGAAAGCATTGGACTTCAGAGGGGTACAATTTACTATTCCCATTCCAGTCTTTGCAACAGTAAGAAAAGTACTTTACTTCAAAACATAACATATATGAAACATAACTCTATTAATTTATAACAAATATAAAACTCAATATGAACTTTATTAATCAACCGCAAGCAAAATATATATAAATAAAAGTAAAAAACAAAAACGTACATGATTATTGAACAATTTAATTAATAAATAAATAATAATCAATAAAAAAATTGTCATTATTTATTACTTTACTTACTACACTATACCCCCACAAACCTATCAGCCCACACTTAAAATGTAACTAAAATAAATAAATATAACAAAACTAACATAATTAGTAATCAACTAAATATCAATTAATTATTAATTAATTGATCATTAACTTCTTACCCTATACCCCTACAAACCCAGCAGCCCACATATAATATGTAACCTAGAAAATATAATTATTACAAAATTTACATGATTAATAATCAATGAAATCATTAACAATACATTGTTAATTAATTGTTAATTAAGTATTGCTTAATTAACTTTCCACACTTTACCCCTACAAACCCAACAGCCTGCACTAAATATATAACAAAAAACATAATTATTACACAATTTACATAATTACTACTCAATCAGATAATTATTTATTAATTTAAAGTGAATTGTTAATTAAAAAATTAATTAATACTTAACTTTCTACCCGGTACCCCTAAAACCCAGTTGACCGCACCTAATACATAACTTAAAAAATATAAGTACTACAGAATATACACATTTAATAATCAATTAAATAATTAAAAATAAATAAATTATTAATTAATTATACTTGATTAACTTCCCACCCTACACCCCTACAAACCTAGCAACCCAGTAAAACACTGTAATTTGCTATTAGCAACTACATTAAAAATTACCAATCTCTTAAATTTCAAACTATATTTCAAAAAATGTATTAACAATTATGCAAAAAATAATAACACATAAAATTACCAAATGAGCTAAAACACATAAAGATAATTTAACAATGATATTTTTAACAACTATATTATTGAAAAGGATATCACCAAACATGCTATTCTTAAAAACAATATTACTTACCTGAAATATCTATATTCTTGGCAACAATGTTTCTTCATCACAATATTTTTGTATCACGATATTTGTTTCCTATATTTCTGCAGCTCTATATTTAAAACTCAATATTTCGTCCTAATATCCATGGAGACCAAAGTTATTTGCAAATCCATTAGAAAGTTGTCCTCAACCATGACTACACAAGAAGGGAAGCTTTCACTGCTGCTGCATGTGCTCTCTACATTGTTCAGCGCACTCCTGTCAAAGCATTCTCAATTACTACTTCATAATCCACATTACTAGTACCACCATCAATACGGTCAGTATTCAAATCTTTAGTAAAACAACCAAACTTTTTCCTCCATCAACAATGTTTCAACTAACAAGATGCATAAAATCACCATTAACCTCTTGAAATAAGTCAACTAGACCACTCGTCAACTTGTCAGCGCAACAAGATCATGCTTAGACCACCAATAACCATACTTCAACTCCACAGAATTATCTTTGCAACATATCACTTTCTAATGTGTCTGGATAAATAATCTGCCATCACTTTTAACTTTCTAGTAATATTTTTCACCTCAAAACTGTATTCTTGCAACTATAAAATTAGTCACTCTAGGGGGAATATTATCAAGAACGGCGTTAAAATTATCGCCGCTTTAGCGGCAGGAAACTGCCATTAAAGCGGCGATAATGGGCTTGATAATATGCCTTAGAGAATTCCAATAGAAGCCCATGTTCACACCAGAACATGGGCTTCTATTGGAATTCTCAAGGGCATATTATCAAGCACGTTATCACCGCTTCAGCGGCAGTTTCCTGCCGCTAAAGCGGCGATAATTTTAACGCCGTTCTTGATAATATGCCCCTAGGAGTGCTGATGATATCAATAATATACATGAATGGCTTGTGAAAATGGGCACCCCATAAGTAAGTCTATCATTTTTCAACAGCCCATGAGTAAGCTACTGCTTTTCTTTATATGGTACGGTATTTATTTTCTTTCTGTATCATGTAATGGTTTAGAAGCAAATGCAATTGTTTATTCTTTGCCATTCACTAACTGGCACAAAAATGTGTCCATTTTCAAACTATTCACATCAACAAGAACTGGAGATCGATATCCTAGAATATATGATTTTCAGGCAGAAGCATTTACAATCTATGATTTTCCTATATCCAATACTTTCTCTGAATTTTCATCCCATACAAATTTCACATTTTGAATGCAGTTTCTTAAAAGGCTCCATTTTTAGGGCATACCATTTTAAAAATGAGAATAGTCATGCAGTTCAGTGAAAGACCTTTTTGGGTATAGTCCAGACCGTGTAACTAAGTGTCTCAAATACTCAATTTATTGTGTTAAAAAAGTGTATTTGTCTTCGGCCAAGACAAGAAGAAGAATTAATAAAGCAATTTCCAAGGTTGCAATGTGTGTTTTTCTCAATATCATCAGCATAGAATAAAATATCATCTTTAAATGCCAAGATCCCTTTGACATCCTTAAATAATGAACTCGTTATCTTCTGAAGCACACCTCCAGCTAATACTAAGCCAAATGTGATTCACAAATATTTATATGCCCCAAAAGATATAATCAAGGCAATCACCAGGCCTGGGCATAGTTCGCGGAGTTTTTCTACGTGTAACTCCTCGAAGTTACAAAAAAACTCTGCTGAGTTCTGCAAGTGGCGGAGTGCAGTGCGAACTGCCATTCGTGCTGGTCTTCCTGCCGCTCAGGTAGAAATTCAACCCGAGCGGCAGCTCGCCTTCATGAACTTACCATTTGCGATTGTAAGCGGAGAAAAAACTCTGCTGCACTACGCAAAGCAGTGTTTTCTGCACTACACAAGCTCGGCGGACCACGGAGTGCAGAAAACTCTGCAAACTCAGCGAGCAAAGCGGAGTTCACCGGCCAACCCTAGTAATCACAGTTCCTAATATTCTTTGGACAGTGGTACTTGATGATAGGCAGATTTGAAGTCAATGGTTTCATTAATGTGTGGCAATGGATAACAAGCAGTCATAATTATTTAATGAGTGTAAATCCAAACTCAATGTCATCTTGCCCCCTTTGTTTCTTGCAAACAACAAATGCAGCAATCCATCCTGCAGCATCCACCTAATTGAGAATTCAAATTGAGAATTCCTTGTCTGCAGAGTTTATCAAGTTCCCTCTTCAAATCATCTCTCACACTCAATGGAAAAATCCTAGCTTTATGTGCAACTGCATTTTTTTAAATGATTCAATTCTTGTACCCATTTAATTTCTCAATTTTATCTGAGAATACATTGCAATATTTATTTTAAAAAACTTGTTAAGGCATCATTCACTGTTCCATCAACAAAACAGGTGTTTGGGTGACTGGTAAAGCATGATACCCAATCTACCCTGATGAACACATCCCATTATATATCTCCCTTTTTTTGCTACATAACATTTTCTGAAAATTGACTGCTCTTTGAATTTTAATTCTTCTTCAAATATGCCTACTGTCTTAATGTTTTTCATATGTTCTGTTTAGTAGAATGTTAAACCAATGTCCTTTGGAAGTGCATTCTCCCAAAGTTGTGCCCGGAGATCCTGAATCAGCCATTACTTCCACATCTTGATCTACAAAATGTGCATGGCAAAATGGTCTCATTTATTTAGTAATGGCACCAGAACTACTTTACACATCAACTATAAATGCAAGTTTTGTCATGCATCTTTAGTACAATTAGAATTATCATCCACACAATACACTCTAACATTTTTCTCAACACATTTACAAATCCTATAAAAAAGAGCAGTTAATTTACACTGTGTGTATTTCTTCCCAAATCTTTGAATTGACCAAAATCCTGTTTCTCTTTATGCATTGTATTAATGGAAGTAGATGTTGATGCTTCTTCAGCATTACTAGCTAAAGCTTTAGATTTAGTTAGTGATCTTGTGCTGATGGATGGATTACTAGTAGGGTTAGGAATGCACCTATCACTAGCAACAAGGCTATCCACTCCCCATAAGTTCCAGACAAGGTCTCAAAACATTAGACCCTGGTTTACCCGTTGGTAGATTGTTGTCAGCAGGATGGCTTTATTACTGGTATGTAAAGCATTCCAGAATGCAAATATAATAAATTAGTAAGACACAACCCACAAAAAAATCCCACACCAACTTATAAAAATAGGAAATATTTGCAACTTTAAAATTACTCCAAAACAACAAACATCCAATGTAGGGAACCAGAGTTGAATTTTTAAAGATTATCCAATTTATAGTGCTTAAAAGCCAACCTGGAACATCTGGTCGCGCTTGACCGTGACAAAGTCAAAGTTTGAGGCTGACCATGATGGAGCCCTGATCAGATACACTTAGCATGAGGCCCGCTCAAAATGGTACCTTCACATTTTGAAACTTTTCTGGAGGATTTTCTTCCAACATCGGGCAAGGCACTTCGTCAGGCCTGATTTGGTGCGGCTTGAGTTTCTGGGAGGCCCCGGTCAAATCCAGGAAAACAGGAGCTCTGAAGCTTTCAGTGGGACGAGCCTGAAATCCAGGCCGGTTCGTGGTTGAAGGCGGCCGGCTTGACTCTCAACGTCGGGTCGGTCACTTTATGGATATTTTTCCAAAAGTTCCTTCATTCTTCTCCAAACTTCTGAAACTTCTTCTTGAAGTTCCTGTTGAGGGCCAGGAATTTCCAAAACACAAATCTAAGTGTCTAGAAGCTCTGGGGTGGTCCTTAGAAATTTGAACTACAGTTCCCACAATGAATTTGGCCAAATCCTTAAAAGCGCAAATGTAAGGGAGATACCCTAATCTTTGGGAAAGGCAGAGTAGTATACTGCAAATTGAAAAGGCAGGATACATACAGGCAACACCGTCTGGGTTGCCAGTCCCTTTTTAAAGTGAAAATTTGAAGTGCAACACATGGACCACATCTTTGAGATCAAGCTAAATTAAAAACTATGATATAGTATTTTATGCAAAATATCTGGTCACTTGCTTTGGGACCTTGACGATTGAAAACAGGAGATAACAAGACATTTTGTCTCCATTTGTATTATTAGATAACTTTTTTGAAAAATCTGTTTGTCCTGAAGAAGGAGAAGTGTCACCAAAACGCCGTGTCAACAGTGTTCACAGAACCGTTGATAAATTGGTTCATGAATTTTAATTTGTTGTTATGTATTGATATATTAATGCTTCAATGTAAAAATTGCCTCTTTATGATTCTGTCATATGTTTGTAAATACATGACAATTAAGTTTTTAACTAAAATACTTTTTAATAATAAAATGTTTTTATACTATTCACACTGCACAGTCGGTTTCATTTACATTTTTTTGTTCACATATAAGTACTGTTTAATAAATGTATACATTCTGTTCCTTATTTCAAATGTGGTAGGTTGGATTCAATACCTAGTCTGTCTAAGAGATCTCATACAAGGTGCCCATAATACATGATCCATTTAGGTAGTATTATTCTACAATGTGTGTTCTTTCTTTTCTATCAAGGAGAAAAGGGAATTTGCTTTATTTTATGCCAATCCTTAAAAGTCCACTGGACACACTCCAGGCTGGGGACGTCTTGGAGGAGATGGTGCAGGCAAGCTCTTTTAATCTGTTGCTTTCAGGGAACCCACTCTTTAATTCTTTTTTAAGCAATCCAAGTCCTCAGGGCTGTAGTTACAAATGTGCAAACAAGAGCAGTCCTTCAAGAAGCAATCCTGTGTGGTGCAGATGAGGGTTCCAACAGGGCAATATTTCCTCTAGTAGTTTCAGGCAGCAAATTCAAATTCAGAACGAAGTTGCTCTGCAGCTCTCACATTTTAATTAAATGATCTGTGATGGCAAGCAGGGGGGCCCCCTGACCAGTGAGGTGCAGGGTGCCACCCAAAAACATGACAGCTTCCTCCAAAGTGTGGCATCTTCTTGTCACACAAAGCACTGCACTTCCAAATTCCAACATGGATGATTTCTCTCCAGATGTTTAAGAGCTGGCTAAACCAACCTAATGGTGTGGCTCATTTACCTGAACCCTCCCCCTCCAGAACTTAATGTTTTATTACCCATCCCCCTGCCTGGCCTTTGCAGCTGCAGATCTACCACTATCAAATAACCTCTGCTGCGGCCAAGCCATTTATCATCTAATCAAAGCAGTCTGGCTAAGCTTGTTAGAGCTGACCAATCAGGAGAGACTGCTAGAAGCTGGATTCTGGCTCACAGAAAAGAAAGTCTTATAACTTATTTTCGGTACTAGTTACGATAAATTCAACAGCTGCATGTTTTGAATAGATCAATGCCATTTCTTTAAGTCCTTGAATTACATTTACTCTTTTCCTAGCAATAGTTAAACGTAAATAAGATATTGCAATGTTAGCTTATGGATCTAAGTATCTACAATGGAGAAAAAGGAAATGGGTAGTTTTCCCTCACCAGGGCATATAAAACATCTTTTATAAGGTCTCTGCTTCTAGTTACATAGCACCCCACCCCTGGGATACCTAGGGGAGGCCTTTGGGGTGCCTAATTTTTACAAATATTGTAGATAATCACTTTTAAAGTGCCCATACCACCAAAGTTGAATTTGCATACAATTTACTTATAAGGACAGTCTGCAAAGCAAGGCTGCCTTTAAAATGACAGCAGGCATACAGCAGTGCACATATGCAAGTACAGGAAATTTGATGGACCTCTAAACTCCCTTGCCTTATTATTTGGGACTTCTAGGTAGTTTAAATCTCCCTAGCCCTAGTATTTACTAGGGACTTATAGGGTCTGTCATTGCCGATTGTAAATATTCCATATACCTTTTTCATCAGAGCTCTGGCCTGGGCATGTTTAGCAGAACCCAGGGCACAGTCAGTCAGTTGCCACCAGTATCAGTCAAAACATGGGGGTGAACAGGGTAGGACTTTCTCACATCTTTCTATATCTTTAACAATAATAATGGTCTCTTCCAAAGTTGGAGTCCTTTTCTACAGCACTGTTAACTTGCATGAACCTTCTTAAGATAACTGTTGGTAACAATTTGGTCCTATAAAAAAGGATCAAGTAAATCTTTGAAGTCACATGTTGATGCCAAAATATCTCAGTTCAGTAACATATTCATCTTTAGTTTCAACCTTTGCTTTCTAGAATAAAAGTTGTGCCTTTCCAGAAAAACAATTGGCTCCTCAGCAAATTGTTCAAATCTCTTCATGGCCTCTTTATAAAAATTCCATCTTCCAAACACTTTTGGTTTTGGCTCTCTTTCCCTAAGATGGCCAAAACATTTTTTTTGTTTTTCTCATCCCAATGCATTGAACATAGGTGCAAATTCCCATTCACTATAAATTTGTTTTACACCTTTTTTCATTATTATAGTCTTCAAAAGCACTCCAAACCTGTTTACACTCCACCGTGGTTTGCCAGGGCTCTGTAGGAATCAGTTGGAAGGCATAATGCCAATGAAATGAATGTAATTTCTCTATTTTCAAAATTTTAGAGTAACTTAATATTTATCTCCTAGGATATGTATTTCCTCATTGTATGTGAATTAAAATATATTCCAAAACATGACAAAACTTTCTTCATAAATATTTTATATGATTCGCGGTTCAAGAAATGTAAGTGACAAGAGCTATAAAGACAAGCATTAGTTTAAATTAATATTAAAATAACACCTGCCACAAATAATATTGCTCAACAGCACCATTATTCCTCTGGAGGTAAAAGAAATATACATTTTCACTTTTTAGTATATTTATTTAAAGTACTTACTCCACTTTCTTGGAGCAGAATCGAAACAGCTCCACGAAGCACTGCAGAATGGCCACGACATTCAGTGCTCATATCAGATGTAATGCACACGCAGATGCCAATTCAATGACATATCTGTCCACAAGCCTATGCATCCTTGCCTGACCTTGCATGGTTTCAGCACATCAACCGCCCCCTTCGAACTGCCTACAACATCAATTTGCCTATCCACTCGCTGCCTCCTGACATGACAGCATAAGTCTTCCACACTCCTTGATACGTGGCAAGATTTCTTTGGCCTCCGGTGATGCCGCAAATATATTGTGACACCACCCCAAAATGTATTTATAACTCCTTTCTCGCGACAATGCAATCCCGTCTACTTATTGCCTTATTTAGTGAAATCAGGTCACAGTAGAAGGAAACCCTCCAGAAGGTAAAATGATCTTTACTTAAATCGAAACAGGAAAATCTCATCCAGTCTGACATGAAAACACAACAAGCATTGCATAGCAAATAGCAAATTTAAACAAGCATTGTAATAAATACCTTTTATTGAATACCAGAGTTAGGCTTTTTGGGGACTCTGAATGAGAGATTTAGATACTAAGGAGTTTATAAAGGATAATGAAAGGTACCATAATTACATCTTCGGTGTGGAGGACAGCTTTGACATGGTTCTGAACATGCACACAGATGAGAAACAGAAGAGATCGAATGCAGTCATTTTTCACAAAATTAATCCAAACTGAAGGATTTGATGGCCACATTGAAATCTAGATAGACTGCCCCAAAAGAACAGAATGGTTGCATCCAATTTGCAAAACCTGTGTCAATAAAAACTAATGTACATGGTGTCAGAAAACCTGTCAGGGGGCCACAGGGCAAGCAGGAGTTACTGGGCCCAAACGTGGTGGTTGAGACATTTTACTCCTGATGTCCTGGGGCCCGACCTACAATGGATACCGCTCAACTGGGACAAGTACCCCTTCTGCACTTGACTCAGCGGTAACTGTGGACAAGCAGTCAAGGCTCCCTCTGGAGGATGGAGATACAGGTCAGTGAACAAGACTCGTAACTCAGAGGAGTACATAGTATGAGCCCTAAGTCAATGTCCAACCAAATACTGTTTTTTATAAGAAAAAGTAGCATTTTATTTCTAACTCTGTACACACAAGGAAATGCGGCGTTCAAATGCAACAACACAAACCCCTTGAGGTCGGGGCTCTAGTAGCTAACAGGCAAATCCCTGTCCCACCCTCCTTCGTGTAACATGTCCAGGGTTATTCCCCATTCACTTATGACCACATCCAGGGTATACACACTATTAGGCTGTACACAAGAGTTCCCTTTGACTCATCAGGGTTGTAGTCAAACTTGTCTATAATGCCGCAGCACCTTCAATTGTGAATCCCCTGGGGCCCTCTGGCCCTAGTTCAAGTCTTACCTGCTTCTTCATTATGGAAGCGTTCAGTCTTTCAGCGCGGGCACTCACAAGATCAGATCCTGCTTGGAGAAGTTAGGCTAGTTGTGGTAAATGCAGCAGCATCAGAAGGGTGCAAAACTCTGTCTGCCGAGTGGCACATCTGCTCTCCCCAGCGATCAGAGCTGTTCCCAGCTCACAGAGATGCTGTTATACAAGTTCTCTCCAGTGAGGAGAGTTCAGTCCTTCAACTCCCTACTGGAGTCTAATGAGGGCCAATCATCCTCTGTGCCATCCTCCTTGTCCTCAGAGGTCAGTCCTGGCAGATCGCTGAGTGGCTGGACCCAGTGGTCGCAGCCTTACTCCCATCCTGGGCAACAGCCAGAAGTCTGGTGATTTAGTTCTGGCAGACCATCCTGGCACATGGGGTTGCCGTGGTACCTTCCGGACGAAACGTAGACTCCTCTGGTTTAATCACCCACACCACGGCAGACCATTCTTGCACACAGGTTGCTGCTCAAGCATTCACTAGTCCTGACCTGCTGCTCACTGATGGCTCCCTCTGGCATAGGTGGTGACTGCAACAAGGCTTTGTGGGCTCAGCGCACTCTGTACAGCGCCCAATACTTGGTAA
Source organism: Triturus cristatus (assembly GCF_964204655.1). NCBI lineage: Eukaryota > Metazoa > Chordata > Amphibia > Caudata > Salamandridae > Triturus > Triturus cristatus. The sequence continues at coordinate 1,713,522,906 of NC_140589.1, read as the reverse complement.
AGTCTACAGCTGCCCTCTCCTAGCAAACAGGGAACCCCAAAAACCGTCCTGCACATGGGCTGTGGCCCGATCAGTGTACAGCTGAAATCTCAAAACTTGCACAGGGAGTCCTCACTGTAGAGCTGCCCCCGGACCTCGCTCTCTCCAATGCCCTCCTCTTCCTCACAGTTCACACTGGCCTTAGCAAGCAGGCAGGCACTGGTGCTCTAGACTCCAGGCATGTGATCTTGGTTTCCCTGTGTGATGTCCTCACAAGTCCTCGTCACAAGCAACAGTTTTGCAGAACTTCCCCTTTTCACATTGTCCGTCTAGTTGCTTGGCAGGTGACACATTTTTGGGATTCAACCTTCCCTTCTTATAGTCCATTTTTCCAGACCCCAAATGTTATTTGGGGTATGGGCCTTTGAAGTTTTATGTTGAGGTTCTGCTTCTTTTTAAATGGACACTGCACTCTTTCTTCTTTCCTCATGAAATATGTCTGTCACAGCAGCCATGACTCCGAAGCGGACTTACCCACAACACAAATCATGAGAGTGACCAGAGTTCACACCTGGATATCAGCCATAGCGATATGTGCATGCATAAAAAGGCTAATCCTACACTCTCAGCATTACTCTTTATGATTCCCTTATCAGCCCCATCTCCCTTCCTGAGATGTATCCAGGTCACTTCCTTGTGATCTATCAGTGAAACAAAGAGCAACCTCTTAAAGTGCACATTAAGTCTCTGCCTTCCTTCCAGCGTGTGTCCCTCCCAGCTCACAGGTATACAGCAGTCCACAAACCTGTCTTGGGGAAATTCCTCTCTTTTTCATTAAGCAGGCCTGAGAGTCCCATAATGGAACCCAGGGTTCTCCATAGAAATGCAGCACATTTACTTAGTGTACACTCACAACACAATTTGGGGCATATTTACCAACATGTCACGCAGCGCAGTGCACCAAGTCACCTTGCTGCACTGGGTGACAAGGAAAGGACAGGAATGCACCATATTTAATGTAATATGGCTCATTCCTGCATTTTCCCAGTGATGGTGCACAATGTGCTGCCTAGCACCACTGGAGGCACTCTTCCACCATGGTGGAAAGCGTCCTGCATTGTAAGCAGGATTGTTTTTGTGCAGGAAGTGATTCCTTCCTGCACATAAACAATCCTGAGAGTCATTTTCCTCTTTCTATGTGTGCTGCAGAATGCAGAATACATAGAAAGAGGAAGAAATGAGGAGAAATAAAGATATTTCTCGTTGTTGCGCTTCCCCTGGGGATTCGCAGCACTTTTGATGCATTCCCAGGTCTATCACTTATGATAAATCTGAGTAACACCCACGTACTACCCTTGAAATGCCTCCCTAGGGCAGAGTACCGTAGTGCAGTGATTTGTGCTGCATTGCGTTATGCAAGAGTTATGAAGTCACTCAGGGCCACACAAGGTGGCCTTGCGTGGCTTGATAAATTGCACTTAAGGGTTGCGTCTCTGTCATGAAACTCTTAGCACTCACTTGTTCCAGCACTCTCCGGAGCAGAATGTCGAGGTATCCCAATTCCCTCCTCTGGCCTTCCCACGAACTCCAACTGATAAAATGGAGGTCGCGTGAACCCGCCGCGCCGGGGGGAAAGAGGTAGGGGACAAAGAAGAGACTGCCTGGCTTATCTCTCTCTCACTCTTCCTTCTAGTCTTCTCTCTCTTGCCGTTCTCTTTTTAGCGGTGTGAACTGTAACTACAGATGATAACATTAATAACTTCCTGACATTTTTCAATAACTCGCTCTAGTAAATATATATATATATATATATATATATATATATATATATATATATATATATTCACTGAAAAAACCATAGGTTTCACACACGTTATAGTTAGGAATTAGCATTTAAAAAACCTTGCAAATTCACTGAAAAAACCATAGGTTTCACACATGTTATAGTTAGCGGAAATTTTACTGATAAAAAACCAGTGAAATTGCCCCGTTATAGTTAGTGCTGGCAACTATAACTCACGCGACCGCAATCCTCTGCTGATGCTAATACTGTATTTAGACACTTATTTGCCCATGTCTTCTTCCATACATTTTTAGCTATACATATATTACAAATATTTTTTTTTCATAAAGACACATATGTCATCAGCAGAAGATTGCGGTCGCGTGAGTTATAGTTGCCAGCACTAACTATAACGGGGCAATTTCACAGTTTTTTTATCAGTAAAATTTCCGCTAACTATAACATGTGTGAAACCTATGGTTTTTTCAGTGAATTTGCAAGGTTTTTTAAATGCTAATTCCTAACTATAACGTGTGTGAAACCTATGGTTTTTTCAGTGAATTTGTACGTTTTTTTAAATGCTAAGTTACTTTACGCCATTCGAGGCGTGCGCGCCCACTTAACGCAGTTCGTTCCGTGCACGGTTTTTATCAACTTTAATAAGCCCTGTACATTTGGTGGCCTTCGGCCACCAAAAGCACAGGGGGTGGGGTCAATGTGGATAGTGTTTTTTTTATTTCGATTTTCTAATTTCATGTTGCCAAAATTTAGTTTTTTTTACCTATTAATAAGCCCTGTACATTTGGTGGCCTACGGCCACCAAAAGCACAGGGGGTGGGGTAAGTGTGGATAGTGTTTTTTTTTTTTTTTTTTTTTTTTTACCGTACGCTTACGGTAAGCGTACGGTAAGCGTACTCGGCGAAATTGCCGAAAAAAAAATAAAACCGTTTTTGCTCTTGGGGGATGTTTGGGAACTCCCTCAACATGACTATGTGGGAGGGAGTTGTCAAAACAGCCCCGTAACATGTTTTTGGCCATCTTGTTTGATAAACAACACTCAGTGCGAGAGACAAAATGGCGGCCGCCGCTTCCTGGTTTCGGCCGATTCGAATGTTTACTAAGATCTAAGAGCCAATCAGAATCGCGCTCGCGCACGCCACCGTACGCTTACGGTAAGCGTACGGTAAGCGTACCGTAAGCGGGCTCAGATATATATATTGATTTAAAGGCTATTTTCTCAGAATCTACTGAACAGATTTACACCAAACCTACAAAAGGCACTTCCTTGACCTAGGGACTACCTCTCTGCCAAATTTCTAGTAATTCTGTTCAGCCGTTCGGGCTGTAGCTCGTTCTAAAGGTCCTATGGAAAAATGCATGGGAAAAACGCGTTTTGGGACCCCCCTTTTATCTCAGCCCCCGCTTGACGAATCCCCCCGAGACTTTCAGGGTAGGAGCGGAGCGTAGCGCCCCACCTATTTTGAGAAATTCGCGAGGATTCATCGACCGGCGCCAAAGTTATTCAAAATAGAATGTTGAGGTTTTCCTATGGAAAAGGGGTCCTAACTATAACTACCTACTGGCGACCGCCAGTAGGTAATATATATATATATATATATTCACTGAAAAAAACATAGGTTTCAGGGGTTTTATAGTTAGCTGGACTTTTCACTTGTACAAAACCATTGAAATTCCCCCGTTATAGTTAGTTCAGCTAACTATAACACGGGCGCCCGCAATGCACTGCTGATGACGTCACATATTACATCACTCATGACATGGTCAGTGACATCACTCATGACATCTCAAATGACATCACTGATGACATCACTGATGACATCATCCAGTGAATGTGTGTTTTTCTGAAAATTAAATATGTTTTATATATGTATATCTCAAGGTCGATGAAGAATAAATGGGTATATAAGTGTCTAAATGGATGATTTGTTTTTGAAAAATTGATTGTGTAACTGACTGATTAAGTGTATCATAGTGAATACATGGCTTAGTGAGTAATGTTTAAATATGTAAATATCTGTATCAGTCTCTCACTTTGTGTATAAGTGGCTGCATGGGTTGGTGAGTAGCTACATGGGTGTCTATATAGGTTATTAGTTGGTTTTTTGAGTATCAGTCTGAGTGTCTGCATGGTTCGGTGGGGGGTATTACGTAGTCCATAGGTGCATGAATGAGTGACTCACTGTTTGTATGTGTTGAACACAGCATGTGTGCAGGACTGTATGGGTGGATGAGTGTGTGTATGGGTGTGTTAGTGAGTGAATGACTGTCTCAATAGTGTCTTTATGAGTAACTACATATGTTTTAAACTAGTATATGTGACTATTGGTGTATATATGTGAGTATATGTGAGAGTGAGAGATTGAAAGAGTTCCTGTATGAATAAGTATGTGTTTCTATAAGTGATTGTTTAAAAGACTAAGTATGTGTAAGTTTCCGTAGAAGTAAGTGTGTGTATAACTGTATATGCAAGTAAATGTATGTTTGATTCTTTATTAGCATGAGTGACCATGTGTGTGAGTAACTCTATGGATGAGTGGCATTGTGTAACAGGATGTATAGGTGTATGAGTACATATGATGAGTGAGTACATGTATGAGTGACTGTATAGGACTGTTGGTGAATGAGTGGATGTGTTTGTGGATCTTAGAATTACTGAAGAGGTTGTTGTAACTGGTATTGGTATGTCCATTGTTTTGAAAATTTTAGTCTCTATTTTTGAATGTGTGTATCAAAGGTTATATTAGGGTGAGAGGAGGTCTGCCACTCTATCACAAGGATGATGTCATCAGTGATGTCATCAGTGATGTCATTTGAGATGTCATCAGTGATGTCACTGACCATGTCATGAGTGATGTAATATGTGACGTCATCAGCAGTGCTTTGCGGGCGCGCGAGTTATAGTTAGCTGAAGTAACTATAACGGGGGAATTTCAATGGTTTTGTACAAGTGAAAAGTCCAGCTAACTATAACACCCCTGAAACCTATGGTTATTTCAGTGAATTTCTGAGGTTTTTTAAATGCTAATTCCTAACTATAACGTGCCTGAAACCTATGTTTTTTTCTGTGAATTTCAAAGGTTTTTTAAATGCTAATTTCTAACTATGCCTACAGAGATAGGACATGTGAAGAAAGCAGAAAAAATGCACAGAAAGAAACAAAAGAAGTGCAGAAAGAAGCAACAGAAGTCCTCAAAGACGAAGAAAAGTGCAGGAAGAAGGATAACGTGCAGAAAGAACAAAAATAAGAGCAGAAAGAAGCCTTGTTGCAAAATCATCCTGTACCCTCAACTTTTTCAGACGGATACTGGTGGTAACTGAGTCTGACTAACCAGTCCTAGAGCCAGTGCTATGTTAAAAGACACTTAGAATACAGTGAAAACACCTACATACACTAGGGAACATTATGCGTTGGGGTCCCCCTGTGATTAGCATGACCTCCTCTGTAAGCCCCTAGTATATAATAGGGCATGGGGATTAAAACTACCTCTTAAAACAGGCCACAGGGCGTTTTTGCACACGTTAACTCAGGTCCCGTCCCCTCCCTTCACCACTGTGTAAACACGCCCTGTGTCCGTTTTTAGTTGGGAGATTAAGTTCATTTGAATCCTGAGGGTCCCTAGGGTCCAACTAGCCCACTAGGTACCTCCAGTAAGTGCCACAGAGCTGCGTTGCAGAGAGGTGTAAAAAGTGGCATGGCCTGGACCACCTCTCTGCAATGCAGCTCAGTGGCGCTTACTGGAAGCACTTGGTGGGCTAGTTAGCCCCTAGGGGCCCTCAGTATTGAAGGGAAATGATATCCCCAATTTAAAATGTGCCATAGTGCGTGTTTGCACACGTCACCTCAGGCCCCGCCCCCTCCCTTCACCACTGTGTAAACGCGCCCTGTGGCTGTTCTAAGTTGAGAGATTAAGTCCCCTTGAATCCTATGGGTCCCTAGGGTCAAACTAGACCACTAGGTACGTCCAGTAAGCGCCACAGAGCTGCGTTGCAGAGAGGTGTATAAAGGGGCTTGGCCTCAGAACAGCTGTCTGCAGCGCAGATCCCTGGCGCATACTGGAGATGCCTTTTGGGGGCGCGTTTGCAGAGTGCTGCACGGAGGGGGCATGGCCTCTGGCACGATGCCAGTCTTTTATTTATTTGAAATTTTTTAAGAAGGGGGGCTGTGTGGTTCCCCTTCTTATTCTAATTTATCGGCCCTGATGACCCCATCCCCCAGGGCCTGTCTCCTAAATATATTTTTTGGACCCCAATCCCCAGGGCCGGCCACTGTTTTTTATTATTTAAAAAAAATATATATTTATAGACACACCTAGGACATGCTGGACAAACCGTACGTACCTATCACCATGACGATTTGCGTGATATTCATTAAAAGGCGACTATGCATACAATGAATCCATGTGGAATGTATTTACACCACTAGTGAAGCTCTGACATGTCTGATGCCCTACCATGCCTAATCCCGGTAGACACCCTTGTCGTTTATTTATACAAACATGGGTAGCTATTGACGGGCACATTTAATACACATGCACACCAAGCCATTCAAAGGGGATTCGACAAAAATTTGACCAAAACTATGCAAGAAACCCCCCTCACAGTTAATAAAACACACATCCACTGCCGGATGTGTAATACTTTTTATTTTACTCTCTGGAAAGGGGACAAACATCACTTGAGAGTCACAGCGCGCTCCTGACAGAGCCCAATGCTGTGTTACACCCACCATTGCCTGCCGAGTGCCACACACCTCTGTGTTGTATTCCACTAGCTAGTGCATATGCTATGACACTCTCCAGCCCATGTGCACTGTAACACCACCCCGTGAATATGTCATGCCACACTTGTCTTCGCACAGGTTATATTGCCCCATCTAACGTGCCTTCCTCGATGCCTATGTTATAACGCACAGTGCTATGCCATACATATTACAATCTGGGATCCATATCTTTGTCACAGTGCATATGCAACGTTACACTCCCCAGCACAACTTTAGAGACTAGTTAGGTTACACAACACTGCCCTGTGCATATTACACTCCAAGGCGCATATCGCATAGCACGCGCTAGTGCCTGTGCTATCTCGCGCTCTCCAATGAATCTGTCATTGCGCACAATGTATTGCATATTATATTTCACGCCCGGTTCATCTTATATCACACTTTTTGGTGCATAGTTTATACCATACACTATATCTAGTTTTCATTTTCAATCGTGCTCTCAGGACTATGTTCTATATAACACTGTGTTCACCTACCCTTTTCACGGGCATTACATTTTGCGATAGGGGGTGGAGGGTCAGGGGGTGTTTCTGCCAAGTGAGCCCGGAGTCACAGTCACAAACGTCCTCTTCTTCCTGAATAAAAGTGAGATTATGCTGCATACATGTTCATATTTTAAGTAGTTCGCACAGACACAATGTTTTAAAAACAATAAAGTTCCTAATACCCGCCTTCTCTGAACAGTTAGCTTGCTGCCCCATCCCCCTCCTCCCTATCCTCTGTTGTGTGAATCCATGGACTAGCCTCCTCCCTCCTGCCATGCATGGTCTGATGTGCTGCCACTGCCCTCAATTTAGTATGATGTACCAGTCCACTCCTCCTGCCCTCCATTGCCCAATTCTATGCCTCATCATTGACCTCCTGCTTAAACTCTGTGCTTAGCTTGCTGCCCCTATTCTCCTTCCCCCTGCCCTCCGATGTCTTTGTGCATGCCCCTGCTCCATCCTTTTTGCCCACCATGTTCCATGGACCTGCCACTCCTATCTTATCTGAGTGTTCTGTTGAGCTGCCACTCCCCTCCCACCTGCCTAGCATTGTCAGATGACTGTAACCTGTCCCTGCCACCTCCACCCTGCCTGTCCACATGCCATGCCTCTATCCTCTTCCTCCTGTCCTACATGGTCCATTGTACTGCCACACCCTTCTGCCCTCCCTGGTCTGTTGTGCTGCAACTGCTCCTCCTGCCTGCCCCATGTGGTCTGTTTTGAGGCCCCTTCCCCTGAACGTTCTTGTCTGTGCACAGGTCCTGACCCTCCCTTCTATCCTCCATCGTCCTTTGTGCATGCCCCTGCACCCTCCTTCTTGCCCATCATAGCCATTGTGCTGCCACTAACCCTCCCACTTGCCATGCATGGTCTTCTGTGCTGCCATGGCCCCTCCCACCTTCCCTGTGTGGTCAGTTAGCTGCCCCTGACCCCCTCCCACCTTCCCTCCATGGTCTGTGTGTATGCCATCACAGTCTCACTGTTGCTCTTCATGGTGTGTTTTGCTTCTAGTGCCCATCCTGCCTGACCTCCATGGCTATCTTGCTGCTCCTGCCCTGCCCCCTTGCCCCCAGCCCTCTGTTTACATGTGCAGACCCCTACTCCCTCCCTCCTGGCTTGTCTGTTCCAATGTAATGCCCCTGATCCGTCCCTCCTGCCCTTTATGGTCTGTTATGCTGCAGCTTTCTCTCCTGTCTGTCCATTATGGTCAGCTAGCTACCATTGCCTCTTGCCCCTCTGTTCTCTGTTGTCCATGTGCATGGTCCTATCCCCTGCCTCTTGCTTTCTATGGATTGTTGTGCTGCACTCCCGTCCTGCATGCCCTGTGTGGTGTATTGTGCTGCTGCAAACCCTGATGCCTGCCCTGCAGGGTCAGTTTGGTGCACCTCTCCATGTCCCTCCTGTCCTCTGTTATCCAAGTCCAAGTCCCTACCCCATTTCCTTCCATGATCCAATGTACCATACTTGCGAACATTTTGAACTTGGTAACAGGGAGATTTTGAAAATAAACTGGGGTATTGATTTTCCCCTTTGAGTTACATTGAAAAAGAGGAGATTGTAGACAGGAGACAGATCAAATAAAGCCCATTTGAGCTTAAAAACATTGGACGTTTCCTGGCTGAATCGGGTCTGTTGGCATGTATGGTTGTACTACCATTGCCTCTTCCTTCTGCCCACAATGGTCTATTACATTGCCACAGCCTCTCTTGCAAGTCCTGTATTGTTGGTTTGTTGCCCCTGCCCCCCTTTCCACTGCCCTCCATAGTCTGTTGTGCTTCCACGGCCCTTCCTGCCTGCTCAGTGTGGTTAAATTGTTGCCTTTGCACCCTCCTACCTGCCTTCAATTTTCAGAGTCCGTGCCCCTGGCCTCTGCCTCTCAACAGTATCCTAATGAACAACTAGATTGCTAACATTCTATATTTATTACAAAAGTGTGGAACGCCTGACATCATCTTGATGTAATCAAAACTGTAATACCTAGAGCATTTCCTTTAGAAATTACATATATGAGAGGGTCTTATTGGCATCAAAATTATGGTTAGTGCTCTAAAAGACTAAAATAAGGACATATTTTCTGAGTTTTCAAATAGCGACAAAGCACTTTAAAATTATTTGTTATCTTTATGTTTTTTTACCCAGTTGACCACTTGATTAAATGTTGCACTTAGGGGAGAGGATGTGGTGTTACTTCCAGAACTGCAGACTTTGCAACTGGGGAACCAGGTTGAAGTTTCTGCTTCAGCTCGACATTCTGTGATTCTGGTCAAATCACTTAGTCTCCCCATGTCTACAACCAAAATGAATTTGTTCTTGTGTGATGTAACCAATGCTCATGTAAAGCACTCCAATACCTGACAAGTCTACACTATATAACACTGCAAAAACACAAAATAATAAGTGTTTTGCACACTTCTGTCATTGGGCTATATTTGGGCTACATCTGGGTGATTTTGGGCTACATTTGGGCTCTTTTGTCTCCGGTGGCCATCTTGGGAGATTTATTTGTTATGAAGTTTCCTAATTTCCTCATGTACTGCAGTCTCCTCAGTAGGAAATGCTTTCAGTTTTTTACTTTGATTCCATCATGAAGGTATTCAGATATGTCACACATTTGCCATAAATTCTGAATGTTAGCACTCTAGTTGCTCATTAGATCACTGTAGTAAAACTACTGTTCACCATGGAAGTCTGCTCCTGGTATTAAAAGTGCATGTTTCAGTCTGCATGTCAGAATTTTTTAATGAAATAGAAGAGGATTTGAGAAGTCACTCAAAATGTGCCCTCATTTTCTTTCTTCAGCATTAATCATAATTTCTATGGCAAAATAAACCCCCTCATTGTGTTCCTTTTTAAATTAAATGTTTTAAGTGTTACCAGTTTATTCCAATCAAGATGGCTTCAGGTGTGCCATACTTTTGTCATAATGAAGACAGTAAGCGCTCTAGTTGTTTTTAAGAACATTCTGGGACATTCTGTCATTAGGCTATACTTGGGCTACATCTGGGTGATATTTGGGCTACATTTGGGCTCTTTCGTCTCTGGTGGCCATCTTGGGAGACTTATTTGTTATGAAGTTTCCTAATTTCCTCATTTACTGCAGTCTCCTCAGTAGGAAATACTTTCTGTTTTTTACTTTGATTCCATCAAGAAGGCATTCAGATGTGTCACACATTTGCCATAAATTCAGAATGTTAGCACTCTCTTTGCTCATTAGATCACTGTAGTAAAGCTACTGCTCACCAGGGAAAACTGCTGCTGGTATTGAAAGTGCATGTTTCAGTCTGCATGTCAGAATTTTTTAATGAAATAGAAGAGGGTTTGAGAAGTCACTCAAAATGTGCCCTAATTTTTCTTTCTGCAGCAATAATCATACTTTTTATGGAAAAATGAACCCCCTCATTTTGTTACTTTTTAAATTAAATGTTTTAAGAGTTACCACTTTAATCCAAGCAAGATGGCTTCAGGTTTGCCATACGTTTATCATAAGTAGGACTGTTAGCGCTCTAGTAGTTCTTTGGAACACTCTGGGAAGCTGCAGTAGAACACAAAGGAATCAACTGACAGACTTCATTCTCACATGACTGAGAAAGATAATGTGAATTTACAGAAAATAAGCTCTCAGTTTAGCTTATAGATCACCTTCCAAACCTCTGTGGTAAAAGCATGAGAAAATATTTTTCTCTCAATCATTATATCCCAGCAGAAGGCTTTTTCACATGGTGAAATCAACTTAGAACATACCACAATTCCTAAAATGAGTATGGTACCATCAACAAATGATTTATAATGTAACTAAAGTATTAAAACCTTCTATTAACTGCAATGCTGCCAACACTTCTTGGATGAAGTGCTGACAGCCAATCAGATCTCAGGATGAGATGTGTGGTTAGGCTCCGCCCACATATATATATGCTTTTAAATGCTATTTTCTCAGGAAATACTGAACAGATTTACACCAGGCACTTCCTTGACCTTATGGCTACCTCTCTGCCAAATTTCACGTAATTCTGTTCAGCCGTTCGGGCTGTAGCTGCGACTAAAGGTCCTAGGGAAAAATGCATGGGGAAAATGCGTTTTGGGACCCCCCCTTTTTCTCGGCCCCCACTTGACGAATCACCCCGAGACTTTCAGGGTAGGAGCTGAACGGAGCGCCCCATTAGTTTTGAAAATTTCGCGAGGATTCGTCAACCGGCGCCAAAGTTATTCAAAATAGAATTTTGAGATTTCCTATGGAAACTAGGTTGTAACTATAACTATCTACTGGCGACCGCCAGTAGATAATATATATATATATATATATATATATATATATATATATATATATATATATATATATATTCACTGAAACCTTAGAAATTCACTGAAAAAACCATAGGTTTCAGGGGCGTTATAGTTAGCTGGACTTTTCACTTGTACAAAACCATTGAAATTCCCCCGTTATAGTTAGTTCAGCTAACTATAACTCGCGCACCCGCAATGCACTGCTGATGACGTCACATATTACATCACTCATGACATGGTCAGTGACATCACTCATGACATCACTGATGACATCACTGATGACATCTCAAATGACATCACTGATGACATCATCCAGTGAATGTGTGTTTTTCTGAAAATTACATATGTTTTATATATGTATATCTCAAGGTCGATGGAAGAATAAATGGGTATATAAGTGTCTAAATGGATGCTTTGTTTTTGAAAAATTGATTGTATAACTGACTGATTAAGTGTATCTTAGTGAATACATGGCTTAGTGAGTAATGTTTAAATATGTAAATATTTGTATCAGTCTCTCTCTTTGTGTATAAATGGCTGCATGGGTTGGTGAGTAGCTACATGAATGTCTATATAGGTTATTATTTGGTTTTTTGAGTATCAGTATGAGTGTCTGTATGGTTTGGTGGGGGGTATTACGTAGTGCATAGGTGCATGAATGAGTGACTCACTATTTGTATGTGTTGAAGACAGCATGTGTGCAGGACTGTATGGGTGGGTGAGTGTGTGCATGGGTGTGTTAGTGAGTGAATGACTGTCTCAATAGTGTCTTTATGAGTAACTACATATGTTTTAAACTAGTATATGTGACTATTGGTGTATATAAGTGAGTATATGTGAGAGTGAGAGATTGAAAGAGTTCCTGTATGTATAAGTATGTGTTTCTATAAGTGATTGTTTAAAAGACTAAGTATGTGTAAGTTTCTGTAGAAGTAAGTGTGGTGGTGTGTGTATAACTGTATATGCAAGTAAATGGATGTGTGATTCTTTATTAGCATGAGTGACTATGTGTGTGAGTAACTCTATGGATGAGTGGCATTGTGTAACAGGATGTAGAGGTGTATGAGTGAGTACATATGATGAGTGAGTATATGTATGAGTGACTGTATAGGACAGTTGGTGAATGAGTGGATGTGTATGTGGATCTTAGAATTACTGAATAGGTTGTTGTAACTGGTATTGGTATGTCCATTGTTTTGAAAATTTTAGTTTCTATTTTTGAATGTGTGTGTCAATGGTTATATTGGGGGAGAGGAGGTCTGCCACTCTATCACAAGGATGATGTCATCAGTGATGTCATTTGAGATGTCATGAGTGATGTCATGAGTGATGTCACTGACCATCTCATGAGTGATGTAATATGTGACGTCATCAGCAGTGCATTGCGGGCGTGCGAGTTATAGTTAGCTGAACTAACTATAATGGGGGAATTTCAATGGTTTTGTACGAGTGAAAAGTCCAGCTAACTATAACGCCCCTGAAACCTATGGTTTTTTCAGTGAATTTCTAAGGTTTTTTAAATGCTAATTCCTAACTATAACGTTCCTGAAACCTATGTTTTTTTCAGTGAATTTCAAAGGTTTTTTAAATGCTAATTTCTAACTATGCCTACAGAGATAGGACATGTGAAGAAAGAAGAAAAACGCACAGAAAGAAAAAAAGAAATGCAGAAAGAAGCAACAGAAGTCCTCAAAGACGAAGAAAAGTGCAGGAAGAAGGATAACGTGCAGAAAGAACAAACAGAAGAGCAGAAAGAAGCCTTGTTGCAAAATCATCCTGTACCCTCAACGGATACTGGTGGTAACTGAGTCTGACTAACCAGTCCTAGAGCCAGTGCTATGTTAAAAGACACTCAGAATACAGTGAAAACACCTACATACACTAGGGAACACTACGCGTTGGGGTCCGCCTATGATTAGCATGACCTCCTCTGTAAGCCCCTAGTATATAATAGGGCAGGGGATTAAAACTACCTCTTAAAACGCGCCACAGGGCGTGTTTGCACACGTCACCTCAGGCCCCGTCCCCTCCCTTCCCCACTGTGTAAACATGACCTGTGGCCGTTTTAAGTTGGGAGATTAAGTCCCCTTGAATCCTGAGGATCCCTAGGGTCCAACTAGACCACTAGGTACCTCCAGTAAGCACCACAGAGCTGCGTTGCAGAGAGATGTAAAAAGGGGCACGGCCTAGACCACCTCTCTGCAACGCAGCGCAGTGGCGCTTACTGGAAGCACCTGGTGGGCTAGTTGGCCCCCAGAGTCCCTCAGGATTGAAGGGGAATTATTTCCCCAACTTAAAACACGCCACAGGGCTTGTTTGCACACATTAACTCAGGCCCCGTTCCCTCCCTTCACCACTGTGTAAACACGCCCTGTGGCCATTTTTTAAGTTGGGAGATTAAGTCCCCTTGAATCCTGAGGGTCCCCAGGGGCAAAATAGCCCACTAGGTAAGTCCAGTAAGCACCATTGCAGAGAGATGTAAAAAGGGGCACGGTCTGCACCACCTCTCTGCAACGCAGAGCAGTGGCGCTTACTGGATACGGTTTGTCCAGCATGTCCTAGGTGTTTCTATAAATATATATTTTTTTAAAATAGTAAAAAACAAAGGCCGGCCCAGGGGATGGGGTCCCCAGGGCATAAGTGGCCTGAGGAGGGGGGCAACGCAGCCCCCCTCCTAAAGATTTAACAAAAATAAAGGCCATGACCTGGGGGTTGGGGTCCCTGGGGCCGATTAAGGCCTTGGGAGGGCCAAATGTATTTTTTCAACAACAAAAAATTAGGGTGCAGGCCCTGGGGGTTGGGGTCCCCAGGGCCAATAAATTAGAAAAAGAAGTGGGGCCACACAGCCCTCCCTCTTTCAAAAATAAAATAAATTAAAGACTGGCATCGCGCCGGAGGCCACGCCCCCTCCTTGCAGCACTCTGCAAACGCGCCCCCTGGCCAGTTGTAAGTTGGGAATTAATTCCCCTTCAATACTGTACCTATCACCATGACGATTTGCATGATATTCATTAAAAGGCGACTATGCATACAATGAATCCACGTGGAATATATTTACACCGCTAGTGAATCTCTGACGTGTCTGACTCCCTATCGTGCCTAATCCCGGCGCCCCCGCCGGTGGATACTCTCCAAGTAGACACCCTTGTCGTTTGTTTATACAAACATGGGTAGCTATTGACGGGCACATTTAATACACACGCACACCAAGCTATTCAAAGGGGATTCGACAAAAATTAGACCAACTTATGCAAGAAACCCCCCTCACGGTTAATAAAACACACATCCACCGCCGGATGTGTAATACTTTTTATTTTACTCTCTGGAAAGGAGACGAACCTCGCTTGAGAGTCACAGCGTGCTCCTGGCTGAGCCCAATGCTGTGTTACACCCACCAGTGCCCGCCGAGTGCCAAACACCTCTGTGTTGTATTCCACCAGCTAGTGCGTATGCTATGACACTCTCTAGCCCATGTGCACTGTAACACCACCCCGTGAATATGTCATGCCACACTTGCCCTCGCACGGGTTATATTGCCCCATCTAACGTGCCTTCCTCGATGCCTATGTTATAACGCACAGCGCTATGCCATACATATTACATTCTGGGATCCATATCTTTGTCACAGTGCATATGCAATGTTACACTCCCCAGCACATATTTTATATTACAACTTTAGAGACTAGTTAGGTTACACAACACTGCCCTGTGCATATTACACTCCAAGGCGCATATCGCATAGAACGCGCTAGTGCCTGTGCTATCTCGTGCTCTCCAATGAATGTGTCATTGTGCACAATGTATTGCATAGTATATTTCACGCCCCGGTTCATCTTATATCACACTTTTTGGTGCATAGTTTAAATCATATACTATATCTAGTTATCATTTTCAACCGTGCTCTCAGGACTATGTTTTATATAACACTGCGTCCACCTACCCTTTTCACGGGCATTACATTTTGCGATGGGGGTGGAGGGTCAGGGGGTGTTTCTGCCAAGTGAGCCCGGAGTCACAGTCACAAACATCCTCTTCTTCCTGAATAAAAGTGAGATTATGCTGCATACTTGTTCATATTTTAAGTAGTTCGCACAGACACACATTTTAAAAACAATAAAGTTCCTAACACCCACCTTCTCTGAACAGTTAGCTTGCTGCCCCATCCACCTCCTCCCTATCCTCTGTTGTTTGAATCCATGGACTAGCCTCCTCCCTCCTGCCATGCATGGTCTGATGTGCTGCCACTGCCCTCCATTTAGCATGATGTACCAGTCCACTCCTCCTACCCTCCATTGCCCAATTCTATGGCCCATCATTGACCTCCTGCTTAGCTTCTGTGCTTAGCTTGCTGCCCCTATTCTCCTTCCCCCTGCACTCCGATGTCTTTGTGCATGCCCCTGCTCCATCCTTTTTGCCCACCATGTTCCATGGACCTGCCACTCCTATCTTATCTGAGTGTTCTGTTGAGCTGCCACTCCCCTCCCACCTGCCTAGCATTGTCAGATGACTGCAACCTGTCCCTGCCACGTCCACCCTGCCTGTCCACATGACATGCCCCTATCCCCTTCCTTCTGTCCTCCATGGTCCATTTTACTGCCACACCCTTCTGCCCTCCCTGGTCTGTTGTGCTGCAACTGCTCCTCCTGCCTGCCCCGCGCGGTCTGTTGTGAGGCCCCTTCTCCTGAACTCTCTTGTCTGTGCCCAGGTCCTGACCCTCCCTTCTATCCTCCATGGTCATTTGTGCATGCCCCTGCACCCTCCTTCTTGCCCATCATAGCCATTGTTCTCTCACTAACCCTCCCGCTTGCCATGCATGGTCTTCTGTGCTGCCATGGCCCCTCCCACCTTCCCTGTGTGGTCAGCTAGCTGCCCCTGACCCCCTCCCACCTTCCCTCCATGGTCTGTGTGTATGCCATCATAGTCTCATTGTTGCTCTCCATGGTGTGTCTTGGTTCTAGTGCCCATCCTGCCTGACCTCCATGGTCATCTTGCTGCTCCTGCCCTGCCCCCTTGACCCCAGCCCTCTGTTTCCATGTGCAGACCCCTTTTCCCTCCCTCCTGGCTTGTCTGTTCCATTGTAATGCCCCTGATCTGTCCCTCGTGCCCTTTATGGTCTGTTATGCTGCAGATTTCTCTCCTGTCTGTCCATTATGGTCAGCTAGCTACCATTGCCTCTTTCCCCTCTGTTCTTTGTTGTCCATGTGCATGGTCCTGTCCCCTCCCTATTGCTTTCTATGGATTGTTTTGCTGCACTCCCATCCCGCATGCCCTGTGTGGTGTATTGTGCTGCTGCAAACCCTGATGCCTGCGATGTAGGGTCAGTTTGGTGCACCTCTCCATATCCCTGGTATTGATTTTCCCCTTGAGTTACATTGAAAAAGAGGAGATTGTAGACAGGAGACAGATCAAATAAAGCCCATTTGAGCTTAAAAACATTGGACGTTTCCTGGCTGAAATGGGTCTTTTGGCATGTATTGTTGTACTACCACTGCCTCTTCCTTCTGCCCACAATGGTCTATTATATTGACACAGCCTCTCTTGCCAGCCCTGTATTGTTGGTTTGTTTGTTGCCCCTGCCCCCCTTTCCACTGCCCTCCATAGTCTGTTGTGCTGCTTCTGCCCTTCCTGCCTGCTCAGTGTGGTCAAATTGTTGCCCCTGCACTCTCCTACCTGCCTTCAATTTTCAGAGTCCGTGCCCCTGGCCTCTGCCTCTCAACAGTATCCCAATGAACAACTAGATTGCTAACATTCTATATTTATTACAAAAGTGTGGCACACCTGACGTCATCTTGATGTAATCAAAACTGTAATACCTAGAGCATTTCCTTTAGAAATTACATATATGAGAGGGTCTTATTTGCATCAAAATTATGGCTAGTGCTCTAAAAAACTAAAACGAGGACATATTTTCTGAGTTTTCAAATAGCGACAAAGAACTTTTAAATTATTTGTAATCTTTATTTTTTTTATCCAGTTGACCACTTGATTAAATGTTGCACCTAGGGGAGAGGATGTGGTGTTACTTCCAGAGCTGCAGACTTTGCAACTGGGGAACCAGGTTGGAGTTTCTTCTTCAGCTCAACATTCTGTGATTCTGGTCAAATCACTTAATCTCCCCATGTCTACAACCAAAATGAATTTGATCTTGTGTGATGTAACCAATGCTCATGTAAAGCACTCCAATACCTGACAAGTCTGCACTATATAAAACTGCAAATACACAAAAAATAAGTGTTTTGCACACTTCTGTCATTGGGCTACATGTGGGCTACATCTGGGGGATATTTGTGCTGCATTTGGGCTCTTTTGTCGCTGGTGGTCATCTTGGGAGATTTATTTGTTATGAAGTTTCCTAATTTCCTCATGTACTGCAGTCTCCTCAGTAGGAAATGCTTTCAGTGTTTTACTTTGATTCCATCAAGAAGGTATTCAGATATGTCACACATTTGCCATAAATTCCGAATGTTAGCACTCTAGTTGCTCATTAGATCACTTTAGTAAAGCTACTGCTCACCAGGGAAGTCTGCTGCTGGTATTCAAAGTGCATGTTTCAGTCTGCATGTCACAATTTCTTTATGAAATAGAAGAGGATTTGAGAAGTCAAATGGTTCCCTAATTTTTCTTTCTGCAGCACTAATCATAATTTCTATGGCAAAATGAACCCCCTCATTTTGTTCCTTTCGAAATTAAATGTTTTAAGTGTTACCACTTTATTCCAATCAAGATGGCTTCAGGTGTGCCATACTTTTGTCATAAGTAAGACTGCTAGCGCTCTAGTTGTTCGTTAGAACACTCTGGGACATTCTGTCATTGGGCTATACTTGGGCTACATCTGGGTGATAATTGGGCTACATTTGGGCTCTTTTGTCTCTGGTGGCCATTTTAGGAGACTTATTTGTTATGAAGTTTCCTAATTTCCTCATTTACTACAGTCTCCTCAGTAGGAAATACTTTCAGTTTTTTACTTTGATTCCATCAAAAAGGCATTCAGATGTGTCACACATTTGCCATAAATTCCGAATGTTAGCACTCTAGTTGCTTATTAGATCACTGTAGTAAAGTTACTGCTCACCAGGGAAGTCTGCTGCTGGTATTGAAAGTGCATGTTTCAGTCTGCATGTCAGAATTGTTTAATGAAATAGAAGAGGATTCGAGAAGTCACTCAAAATGTGCCCTAATTTTTCTTTCTGCAGCACTAATCATACTTTCTATGGCAAAATGAACCCCCTCATTTTGTTCCTTTTTAAATTAAATGTTTTAAGAGTTACCACTTTATTCCAATCAAGATGGCTTCAGGTGTGCAATACGTTTGTCATAAGAAGGACTGCCAGCGCTCTAGTTGTTCTTTAGAACACTCTGGTGAAACTGCAGTAGAACACAAAGGAATCAACTGACAGTCTCTGCCCTTGTTGGATGTACATGTTTTACTGAGAATGTCAGACTTCATTCTCACATGACTGAGAAAGATAATGTGAATTTACAGAAAATATGCTCTCAGTTTAACTTATAGATCACCTTCCAAACCTCTGTGGGAAAAGCATGAGAAAATAGTTTTCTCTCAAACATGATTCATGATATCACAGCAGAAGGCTTTTTTTCACATGGTAAAATCACCTTAGAACACACCACAATTCCTAAAATGAGTATGGTACCATCAACAAATGATTTATAATGTAACTTAAGTCTTAAAATCTTCTATTAACTGCAATGCTTTTTAATGAGGTGCTATCATGTATATTGGTCCCAAGATGGCTGCCAATACTTCTTCTTGGATGAAGTACTGACAGCCAATCAGATCTCACGATGAGATGTGTGGTTAGGTTCCGCCCAGATATATCTATCTTTTTAACTCTAATTTTCTCAGGAACTACTGAATGGATTTACACCATTTAATGTAATTCCGTTCAGCAGTTCGGGCTGTAGCTGCATCAACAGGTCCAATGGAAAAATGCATAGGGAAAATGTGTTTTTGGACCCCCCTTTTTTCTCAGCCCCCGCTTGACGAATCACCGTGAAATTTTCAGGATAGGAGCGTACTGGAGCTGGCCAAAAGTTTGGAAAATTTCGCGAAGATTCGTCAATCGGCGCCAACTTTATTCCAAATAGAATGTTGCGGATTTCCTATGGAAAATAGGTCCGAACTATAACTACCTACTGGCGACTGCCAGGAGGTAATATATATATATATATATATATATATTACCTACTGGCGATAGCCAGTAGGTAGTTATAGTTAGGACCACGTTTCCATAGGAAAACCTCAACATTCTATTTTGAATAACTTTGGCGCCGGTCGACGAATCCTCGCGAATTTCTCAAAATAGGTGGGGCGCTACGCTCCGCTCCTACCCTGAAAGTCTCGGGGGGATTCGTCAAGCGGGGGCTGAGATAAAAGGGGGGTCCCAAAACGCGTTTTTCCCATGCATTTTTCCATAGGACCTTTAGAACGAGCTACAGCCCGAATGGCTGAACAGAATTACTCAAAATTTGGCAGAGAGGTAGTCCCTAGGTCAAGGAAGTGCCTTTTGTAGGTTTGGTGTAAATCTGTTCAGTAGATTCTGAGAAAATAGCCTTTAAATCAATATATATATCTGAGCCAGCTTACGGTACGCTTACCGTACGCTTACGGTAAGCGTACGGTGGCGTGCGCGAGCGCGATTCTGATTGGCTCTTAGATCTTAGTAAACATTCGAATCGACCGAAACCAGGAAGCGGCGGCCGCCATTTTGTCTCTCGCACTGAGAGAGATTTTTAAAATCGGAAGCCCAAAAACATGTAAAGGGGCTGTTTTGACAACTCCCTCCCACATAGTCATGTTGAGGGAGTCCCCAAACATCCCCCAAGTGCAAAAACGGTTTTATTTTTTTTTCGGCAATTTCGCGGGGTACGCTTACCGTACGCTTACGGTAAGCGTACGGTAAAAAAATAAAAATAAAAAAAACACTATCCACACTTACCCCACCCCCTGTGCTTTTGGTGGCCGAAGGCCACCAAATGTGCTGGGCTTATTACAATGGAAAAAAACACTATCCACACTTACCCCACCCCCTGTGCTTTTGGTGGCCGTAGGCCACCAAATGTACAGGGCTTATTATAAGGGAAAAAAACTTAGCATTTAAAAAACCGTACTAATTCACTGAAAAAACCATAGGTTTCACACACGTTATAGTTAGGAATTAGCATTTAAAAAACCTTGCAAATTCACTGAAAAAACCATAGGTTTCACACATGTTATAGTTAGTGGAAATTTTACTGATAAAAAACCAATGAAATTGCCCCGTTATAGTTAGCGCAGGCAACTATAACTCACGCGACCGCAATCCTCTGCTGATGACATATGTGTCTTTATGAAAAAAAAATATTTGTAATATATGTATAGCTAAAAATGTATGGAAGAAGACATGGGCAAATAAGTGTCTAAATACAGTATTAGCATCAGCAGAGGATTGTGGTCGCGTGAGTTATAGTTGCCTGCGCTAACTATAACGGGGCAATTTCATTGGTTTTTTATCAGTAAAATTTCCACTAACTATAACATGTGTGAAACCTATGGTTTTTTCAGTGAATATATATATATATATATATATATATATATATATATATATATATATATATATTCACTGGAAAAACCATAGGTTTCACACACGTTATAGTTAGGAATTAGCATTTAAAAAACCTTGCAAATTCACTGAAAAAACCATAGGTTTCACACATGTTATAGTTAGCTGTACATTTCACTCGTAAAAAACCAATGAAATTCCCCCGTTATAGTTAGTGCAGGCAACTATAACTCACGCGACCGCAATCCTCTGCTGATGCTAATACTGTATTTAGACACTTATTTGCCCATGTCTTCTTCCATTAAATTTTAGCTATACATATATTACAAATATTTTTTTTTCATAAAGACACATATGTCATCAGCAGAAGATTGCGGTCGCGTGAGTTATAGTTGCCTGCTAATTCCTAACTATAACGTGTGTGAAACCTATGGTTTTTTCAGTGAATTTGTACGGTTTTTTAAATGCTAAGTTACTTTACGCCATTCGTGGCGTGCGCGCCCAGTTAACGCAGTTCGTTGCGTGCGCGCACGGTGCGCGAAGCCCACTTTACGCAGTTAGTGCGGTGCACGCACGGTGGTCACGCGGTGCGCTGCGTGCACCGCGTGCCCACGTTATGCGGGATGGGCCATGTACGCACGATGCGCTTCGCGCACCGTGCGCACATGGGGGACATATTATGCGCATCTTTGAGAAATGTATTCTTATTAATTTCATATCTGTGATAAGCCATGCGCAAATGGTGCCCTTCTGGCACCATTTGCGCACAGGGTGGGGAGAGTGTGGATAATTTAAAAAAAAATTTTTTTTTACCATATGCGTACGGTAAGCGTAATCGCCGATTTTCCGAAAAAAAAAAAAACATTTGGGGGGGCTTGGGGGGTTTTTGGGGACCCCTATATCATTGATGGGTGGTTTGGATCTGAAGAAACTGCCCCTTTAGACATTTTTGGGCTTCATTTTTGCTGCCCAACTCTGAGAGCGAGAGAGAAAATGGCGGCCGCCGCTTCCTGGTTTCGACCGATTCGAATGTTTACTAAGATCTAAGAGCCAATCAAAATCGCGCTCGCGCACGCCACCGTACGCGTACGGTAAGCGCACCGTAAGCGCACTGTAAGCTGGCTCAGATATATATATTGTTTTAAATGCTATTTTCTCAGAATCTACTGAACAGGTTTACACCAAACCTACAAAAGGCACTTCCTTGACCTGAGGACTACCTCTCTGCCAAATTTCAAGTAATTCTGTTCAGCCGTTCGGGCTGTAGCTGTGTCTAAAGGTCCTATGGAAAAATGCATGGGAAAAACGCGTTTTGGGACCCCCCTTTTATCTCAGCCCCCGCTTGACGAATCCCCCCGAGACTTTCAGGGTAGGAGCGGAGCCTAGCGCCCCACCTATTTTGAAAAATTCGCGAGGATTCGTCGACCGGCGCCAAAGTTATTCAAAATAGAATGTTGCGGTTTTCCTATGGAAACGTGGTCCTAACTATAACTACCTACTGGCGACCGCCAGTAGGTAATATATATATATATATATATATATATATATATATATATATATATATATATATATATATATATATATATATATATATATATATATATATATATATATACTGAACTTCTATCTTTCTCACCCTCCAAGCTCAGGACGTATGCTTCTCTTCAAAATTGGATTTTTTTGATAACTGAACTTGCCAATTACTTTTCTCTTCTTAATTGTATTCAGGAACTACGTGCTACAGAGAAGAAAACCCTTTCAAGGTAAGAATTCACGTACTACTGTTGCACTAATGCAGACTTCGTTTACTCTTAGATAACTGTTAACTTCCTTTTATTTAACGGAACTCTCTCTCTCAGGAAAAGTACTTGCGGTAGATGTCTTCAGACAGGAATCCAGATGAACTCGCTCAGGAAAATCTGCTGCTGCCGACTATTCATTAATTCTTAGGTAAGTATTGGAAATTAAATAGGGAAGCCAAAGAACAAGACCATGACTATCTTCCAGAGGAAAGCGCTACGGATATACTAACCTGCGCCTGACCTGGCAGAAACACTCTAAACTTTCTCTAACTAGCTACAATGGGGACACAAACCTAACCTGAGGAAAACTTCGGGGAAGTGTGCGGCATGGAACACAGCCACAGCACTTCACAGCTGCGTCGGTCTTTGAGCTCGTGACCAGACGCGCACGACTAGACCGGTAACCATCCTAGCACAGCTCCATCTTGGGCGTGATCGCCCAAGAGTTCGGTTTCTTGTGACGATCATCCGCGGTCTCCGGTAGGTCTGACCGGAATCTGGGACCTGCGACACCGAGGACATGCTGACGCTCGGAAGTGCGTGAGCACTCGCACCCCGAACCCTGACAGTCATGCTTGCACCCCATTGTGTGGTGCAAAAGTCACACAACCCTTTCATAAAAATATGCCCTGGCTGTCCAGTTAAAATATCTCTATGCATTGTACCATTACATGTACACATGCATTCAGCATGCTCACTCAGTCTGCATGCACTGTTCAACAATAAGGCTTTTCTATATTCAACCAGGGTGTGCTATTTTAAAACATACACACTGCCATCACACACACTCGCAATGCGCACACTGCACAACATTTCACCCTTCATGTAATGTACTTCACTCAGGTACACATACACCCAGCACATGCTCTCATTGCACACACAGCGCACGGCACTACACCTTTCATGTCATTAGTTCCTCAGAGGCAATCATACACTCAGCACATGCACCAGTCTCACATATACTACACAGCACTGCCCAATCCCTGTACTGTACCCTTCACAGTCACACGTACAACCACTCGGAGTCCCTTCTTCGGAGCTATTAAGCATTCCACACCTACCTGATGTAGGCCAAG
The DNA here is from genome assembly GCF_964204655.1 of Triturus cristatus. Taxonomy (NCBI): domain Eukaryota; kingdom Metazoa; phylum Chordata; class Amphibia; order Caudata; family Salamandridae; genus Triturus; species Triturus cristatus. The sequence goes on along the minus strand of NC_140589.1, from coordinate 1,713,499,139 downwards.
AGTGAGTTAAGCACACAGCAGCGGAACTTTTCAAAAGGTGAGTGAGCCTGTAAATCTCACTCCAGTGACACAGGGTAAAACATTTCTGTTTGCCACTACTGATCACTACATGGTATGCCGCCACCAAAGTACTTGTGCCGCTTAACTCCTGGTGAAGGAGGTAGCCTTCCAGCACTACGATGGGTAGCACTTTGGGTACCACTCCTGGTCTAGCAAGATTGCAATCCATTAAACAGGCCTATGCCATAGCGGACATGCATGATCCGTGTTTGCCTATGACAAACAAAATCTGCATTAGGGATTTAGACAACAAAACAGTTGGGCACTCAGGGCAGGAGTATATGTCTTTACTATGCAGAGTACTTTCTCCATCCCAACACAGAGTAAATGATCTTTCAAATTTTGAGGGTTTGGTGTCTTTGAGGAAACTGAGACTTTCAGGCCTCACTTGCAGTGGAATGGCACCTGCAGATGCAGAAATTCAGGACTGTAAATATTTTCTTAAATTGGATTTGTGTTTACAGCAAAGATTTATGATAGCAATGCCGCAACAATGAATTCAACATATCCGTATTCTGTTCATAAAATAAAGCATCAAACATCCTGAGCCATTGTCTTACTCTATTGAAGTAACAACTGCATAACCATAGCACAAGCTCCTCTGCCTTTAGCATCTCAGGAAAAGGATAACTCTCACCTGTACGCCACTCTTATCCCACTTGACTGCTTATGTACAAACATCTCAGGTCAATGAAAACCTTCACCCTTTGGCCACCCCAACTCTGATTCAATGCAACAAATGCACTTCTCCCTCCCCCTCCTCTGCGAGTTCCCAGATAAACAGTGTTGTACCTCATGCATGCACATCTCTCTTTAAGGGGGCATTTCATCTGCCTTGGCCTGTTATGCAAGCAGGATTGTATCCGATTCAGTGATTCCCCCAACCGTACTCATTTGTCTTTGTGCGCGTCACAATATTTGTTTCCACAGACGTCTATTTTATTACTTCTCAAAAGCAGCCTAATACGACAGACCTGCATGTGCCTATACTCAGTTTAACCAAGAGCAGTGCCAGATTAATACATTTAGATTTAGTTATGTTGCAAAAGTGTTATCCATGTTTCTGCCAAGGAGCATCGTCACTAATGACAGCAAGGACATCCAGTATGACTGAACGTGGGGACACTCCCATACCATATGAAAAAAAGTCTTGAAGATATATTCAATATCTGGGACATGTTGCCGTTGTTCCCTGGGACATTTTGGCCAAGCGTGCGAGGATAAACAGGTACAATGCAGATAGTTGAACTGTGTGAATTGAATGTGTGGGTTTCTATTTACCATTTGTGTATCTTCTATCATCAGCTTCCATTCTTTAACAGGAATGTCCTCTCCCATCTTTTGTTCCCATATTGTTTTCAGTGTGGCTGTTGGGGAATATAATGTAGGTGTCAATCCTCTTTGCATCAGTGTCACTGCCTTATGCTCTATTCCCTGCATCAGCTGAGTGGATAACACCTCTGAGGAATTGGGTTTAGTCACCCCGTCACTCCATGTTTCTCTGATTGCCTCCACCAAATCTCTGTATGTCAAGAATTGGTCAGCGTGTAACCCATAGCCATCCACAAGTTCTTCAAATGTAAGGAGTGTTTCAGCATTGTAGAGATCTCCAATGGTGCAGGTACCAGCTTGCTGCCATGCCTGTGTGTTGTGTTTCAACACTATTGTTGCCAGTCTCAGTAGTGACCACAGTGGTAGGTCTGGAGAAAAGGGCACAATTGTTCCTGACGTTTTTGTGTACTTAGCCCAGCAAGTCACAATCTCTCACAATGCCCTAGAATAATGTTCCATCAGTTTCAACTTAGTGTACAACACCTGCACAAGGTCTCCATTGTCTTTCAGGCTGATGACATGTAATCTCGCAGGGTCCTAGTCTACCACCAGCAATCTCTCCAGCCAAGTCAGCAGAATGGCCAGGTAATACGTTTTTAGGTTTGGTATCCCACTCCTATTTATTCAATCAATCAATGAAGTTGGGTTTGTATAACACGGTTAAATACCCGCAAGGGTATCCAGACGCTATTGGGCACATGGCCTTGTGTATAGAGAAAAGTCATCTCTGGTGACCCCTCACTAAGCTGGAAAAGATTGATCGCAGACAATACCGTCATCTTAACAATAGCCACTTTGCCAAACTAGGATAGTGGGAGTGCAATCCAGAATGCTAAGAACTGTCAGATGTTAGATATGTATTTATCTAAGTCCCCTCCCCCCCCCCCCGGCTTCCAGGTCGGTGTCCATGCAGTAAATCTGAACCCCCAAGTATTTAAAGTTTCTGGCTCCCATTGCAAGGATGTCCCTAGATATTCAGGACACTCAGGGGCATCAGGGTCCTTGAGGGGAAATAAACCCAACTGATTTTTAGTCCAGATATGTCACCAAAGCCATTCTGCAGCAGCCCCAGATGTGGGAGGGAGACTTCTGAGTTCCTTAAAAACAGCAAGACATCATCTGCATACTGCACCACTATATGGTGCCTGCCGCTGACATTAATGCACCCCCTTAAAGTCTTTCTCTCAGCAGGCATGGCAGGGGCTCAAAGGCCAACACAAAGTGCCTCAATTATGGGGTTTTGCTGTAGGGCAGCAGTGACTTGCTGCGCTGCCCTATGCCAAAGTGAAAGGGCAGGGATGCACTGTATTCATCCAATATGGTGCATTCCTGTCATTTCCTCCTGTGCTGGCACCATTTCGGCAACCTAGAGCCAATGCAGGTACCCTTGAGGCTGCCTGTGTTATAGGCAGGATTGTTTTTGTATAGGAAGGGGTACCTTCCTGCACGAAAACAATCCATATAGAATGCAGCACACATAGAAAGAGGAAGAAACAAGGAGAAATAAAGACATTTGTCCTCGTTATGCCTGCCCTGGGAAGGCGTAAGATTTTGACACATTCTGAGGTTTACAAGTCCTTGTAAATCTGGGAATGCATCAAAACCCATGGGAATGGTATGGGAACACCCACAACAATGCCCATGGAATGCAGAGTAAGGCGACTCAGTGATTTGCGCTGCATTGCCTTACTCAACATTCATGAAGCCACTCAAAGCCAAGCAATTTGGCTTTGCGTAGCTTCTTAAATCTGACTCAGTGCCTTGCATCATGCGTGTACCACTTTGCATAGTGCAAACGTGACACAATGCTCTCATAAATATACCCCAAATAGTATCGAGATAGAGGGTAGCCTTGCCTGGCCCCTCTACATATCTGCCATTTGTCAGAGAAAACTGTTCTTACGCAGTCTGGCAAGTGGGTGCCCCACGGACCATGATTATTATGAAGCTAATCGATTTGTTATGAAACACAGTGAGGTGTGGTGCACGCAATGCAAAAGAAATAGGTAAGGTTTGGTGAACACGGTGATGATTGTCTAACCTGATTTCCATGATCTGAAGAACTCCGCACAGTGGGACTAAGAGTCCACAGGAAATTTCACATCACATTCTCATCACTATGACTGAAAACCGAGCCAGGTGCAGCTCTTGAGGATAGTTGGTAAATACCAAAAAAAGATGGAGTTCCAAACCTCCCCACATACTTTTATGTTTTTATTGGCAAATAGGCGCACACGTCTTTCCCTTTGCGACAGTAGCATCACCAGGGGGGTGTGGACCGCACCGGGTGACACCATCACATGGGGTGACACCCGGTGACACCAAAATGCAAAATAATGGGACCCCCGCCCCACCCACGGATGCGCCTGCACGGGGGAACCCCGCGCCAGGAGCCCAGGCAGGGACGTAGGTAGGGAGTGCGGAGGCAGGGTACAGGGGGGTGCAGAGGTCAGGGCACAAGGGAGTGCGAAGGTAGGGGCACAGGGGAGACGAAGGTAGGGGTACAGGGGACTGCGGTGGTAGGGGCAGAGCGAAGTGCGGAGGTACGGGGCAGAGAGGAGTACGGAGGTATGGGGCACGGAGGAGTGCAGAGGTATGGGGAGTCAATTGCGTCTGCAATACACTTCTCGCACACATGTTCAGTTATCACAACTCTTTCCTTGTTTGCAGCTCCTTAGTGGGCTGCAATAGACATGCATTTAGACGAACGAAGCTGGAGAATTTCAAGAAAAAATAGCGAGGAAAATCTACACTCAAAGTATTTCTGCAATGCGGTAAAGATATAATTACTTATTTAATTGTAGGAGTTGTATAGCATATCACCTAGCCAGTGGCGTCACTAGGAGGGTGCCGGGGTGAGGACCGCACGGGTGACACCATGAGTTACCGCACTGGGTGACACCAACCCTAGTGACGCAGATACTTTGCGAGACGCTGCATCCTTTAATGAAATATCGTTTCAAACATGTTGATAAATAAGCAATCTTATTATCTTACAAAAAACACGATTTACAAAATAATTGAATCCTTGAGCTTCCTAAGACTATTCTAGACAAATAACTTTGCAAAAGATTGAATATTATTGAATGCACTTAGAGAGTGTTTGCAAACCTGCACTGGTGAAGTCAGCATGTTATTATGTTATGGGCATAATTCAACTGTGGATCATTCAGGAATATAGCCTTCCTTCAGCTAAAACTCTTTCCTGACCAATGGGAAACACTACCTCTTCTCGAGCTGCCTTCACCTTGCTTCTGACCTCATTACTGATTCCAGAGCCAGGTTAAGACTTGATGTCATGAATGAATGATTGGATGTGTTCGTGAGGTGTGTCTTCGAAAAATTGAACACTCAGCTTAACAAAATCAATAAAGCAGTTCGATGAGATTCGAAAGCAAGATAAGCAGAGCATCTGTATTTTATCCTCGGGGTCTCCTGTTTCCTTCACACATTTTATAGGCCTTATTAAATCTGAGAACGAATTCCAAATAGCAAATAAATATATTGCACAACTCTTAAAAAGAATGGTTGATGATGCACAAATCTACAAACACAATGGTTTTGGGGTTCATCTGCTCTAGTGAAAGTCTTACCCCACAACCACCTGCGAACTGAACACACCTGAAGCTGAAGCTGGATTCATTTTCTGAATGCAAGAAAAGCCCATCACATAAAGTACTGATTGAATTTTCAGTGATAGGGAGTAAATAAGGTTGCTTCTTTACTCCTGTTCTATGTTGCCTGTGTATACATACAGCCCTTTTGCTATTTCGAAGCACTGTACATAACAAGTGCTATTTTCATCACGTTAATGGTCAATGTAACACAACGGGCGGGTTGGAAGGCTGAGCCTGCCTCACCAGAATTCACATTTCTGACCTTGAAATCACCCAGGGCGAGTAGTCAACTCACAGAACCATCCTGCTGGAGGATCGGGCCATGTGCACAGACCGTACATCAATGCTTTCCGGGTACCTAGTGTTCTAATTGCAGATAAGTTAATGTTTTATGCCCGTGGGGAATGGGATGTATATCGCAGGCAAAACCAATTGCCAATGAAAGCCAAAAAATGATAATTGTTCAACGTCATCAGCAAAAATTATACATATATTTCAAATTAAGAAATACAATCCTGAAAGAAGTTTACATTTTGCCTACGTCGGCGTTCCAGGCACGAACACTGATCTGTAAACTGCAAATCCTGACAGCAGTTCCAAATACCAGTCCTCAGTTTCCAGTCTTTAATCATGCCTACAAACTTTAATCCAGGAGCCACACTTTTATTGGCATGTGCAATGTTCAATGCACCCTGTCTCTATTTTAGTACTGTTTTGCTATTTTCAATTTTTGATGACAAAATAATGCCATCATGTCCTTTATTTAAGATCATGTTTCTTACTCACCTTCCATCCCATTGACAATTTCAATCTCATGCCTGTATCTCAACGGATTGTTCTTTGTATCATGGGGCAGCAGCAGAGCCAGAGAGGGCCTCCTCCGCTGCACATGGACTCTGTCCAGTACCTCCACTGGGGGTCCTGCAAGAATACCCGCCGCTTGCTCCAGAGGGTGGAAGTGCTCTGGGACTAATAGAATGTCAGGCCTGTGCTAAGTTCTGCATGAGGCCAGTCGTGCTTCTGGCGAAGGAGGGGTTAGGAGCTCCTACACCTAATATGTACCGCTCTACATCTGTGATCATGCATGTGTTACATGGCATGGGATTTCTTCAGGTTTAAATTCTGGAACAAAGTTCATTGCTTTGATCATGACACCAGCACCTCAATCTTACAGGGGGAATATTTGTATCCACGTTATTGTACAGAAAATAAGATACTGTTAAATAAAACAAAGACTGTAAAAGGGTTTCCTTATGGTTTTTCTCCCCAAAGAGGTCATACCATTGCCCCCATGTGAAGAATCAGCAAATTGGATGGGGGAAGCATCTATCACTGCAATGCTTCGAGATTCATCATAAGGAAGACCAGAGCAGACCCTTGTTACCCATCAGAAAGAATTGCTTATCACTATCTGTCTAATAATGCATTAAGGCAGGATCACCACTGTGGAAGAATGCCACCCTCCTGCCAGAGGAGTGACTGATGACCCAAAATGTCAATGCAGCCACCATGAACTGAATGAGAAAATAAAACAATGGGGGATCAATTTACTATGTTACACGTTGTAAAATAAAAGTTGGGTATACTCCATGATGGAAACAATCAAAGTTCCAATGTCCTATACTCTTGACCTTTGTACAGCAGCTTCTTATTAGGGGGTTTCTTCTCTTTTTCATCCTGGCTATTCCCTCTCGGGTAGGGAGGGCGAAGGGTGGTTTATTGATTTTAGTTCGTTGCATCCTAATTGTGTAATTGTGAGACTACAGACAGGCTCTTATAATCTCGCTGCTGTTTTATTGTCCTTCTCCACCTCACGAAGATTAATAATGCATAATTCCTATAATTCCAATATTTCACTTCACAGTAATGACCATGCTCGTTCTCTTAGATGCCTTATGTAGAATTACACAATCAGTACCAGGGCCTATAACCCCCTAATCCTCTTTCAGGATTTTATTTTAGATCTTGGTCCCACCTGTCATCAAATGGACGGGGGTGCTTTAGATACAGTCGCACATGATGCTCCCCTTTTTAAATATTTACTGCAGGGCGAATTCATGAATTCCATTAGCACTCATTTGAGCCCTTCCCTCTTACAGCAATTATTGTCAGGTTACTGGGTCTACCATGGTTACGCCGACTTTTGCCGGTGGGGCAATTTGATTACTGGTTTCATTTTTGTGTACTGTACTCTGTCACAGGCTTTTAGCAATTTTGAGGTGTTAAGGGACCCTCTGAGTGGCAATAATCCTCTGACTTCTTTGTTAAAGTGGGGCCGCAGTCCTAATTCTATTGCAATTCCCGCTAGTTGCTCAGAGACAATGTATGCGCTGGGTCATAGATTGAAGTAGGCTAGGGCTTTAAAAGATATCTTCTAATCGGAGTCATTTAGGGAATACTCTAGTAATTTTTTTGTATGTCTTAATGATGAATCTCCTGACAATCTTATAGTTACCTCTTTTTTGACCATCTGTAAAAAGTTAGGTCTTCCCTTCCCATCTCTAGGAAGCAGAGGCATGTGATGCCATACAGATGGTTTGACAATCACTGTCCTAACACCCATCGTGATTGGGTTGAGGCTTTGAAAGAGAACCAAAGGGAGAGAGCAAGAGTTGCATCCTGTCATTCCAGTTTTGAAAACTGAAATAAAAAAACTAAACTTTTCTTGTAACAAGAAGCTTGGGAACTATTGATTAGTGCCAGTCCTCATAAGGACAGTTCCAAGTTATGGGAGGTTGTTAATCGCACACTCTTTAAGGCTGTTGATAGCCTTTTGTCATCTTCCAACATTTTATCCGATTGATGGGTTAGCCACTTTGAAGCTGTCTATGATGTCCCAGATCTAATATTATTGATGATATCTGTAATCCAATTTCGCCCTCTGTTGTTTCTGCATTATTTTTTAAGCGTGAGGAGGCCAGTTCCTGTAACGTGTATGTTTCTTCCTTTTTCCTTGGGAATACCCTGGGAGAAGAACCCGGCTATACCAGTTGTGTGTGATAGAAGGCCAGGGATGCCATTCTTGGGTTGCATAGTAATAAGGCACCGGGGCCTGATGGGGGCCCTTTAGGTCTGTTCAAATCGAATGTCCAGTTGTGGGCGCCTCTCTTGAGTATTTTTTATCAATGCTGCTGTCAAGAATGATTTGTCACGCTCCTGGACTAAGATAATACCTGTTTTAAAAAAAGGTCGAACAAATGACCCTTGTTACTATTGACCTATCTCCAGCGGCGGCTCCTCCGCAATGACGGAGGAGCATCGCCCCACTGTCTTGCTGTATTCTTGCATCGTTTTATTTTGCATTTGCCAGCTCTGAGCCAGCGCTTTAAGGAGGGGCAGGGTTGAGGCATGGAAGGGGGGAGGTGGAGTGCTATGTGCATTCCCTAAGTGCTCATGTGTGTTTGGCCGGATGTCTCAGGCCAAGCAATACACACATGCGCACTTAGGTTTCTCCAGCCTGGCTGCATTTAACAGCCAGGTTGGAGAAACCCAGACAGACTCCCTGGACTGAGCGGAGCATCTTTGCAGCCCGCTCAGGCCAATCCCCACACTGCAGCATGGGGATTGGATGGGAGTCTGTCCCAGGGGCTGCTGGGACCAGGAATTGGAGAGGCAACTTGACGTGATGCTGGAGGCGGCCAGCTGCTACAAGTAAGTAAAAAAAAAAATATTATTTCTAACACCCCCTGCCCTCCCTTTTGCGACCCCCCTGCTACGCCTCCAGCATACCCTCCACCCACCCACCACCCTTTGTTTGTGGCAGCTGCCAGTGCCTATCTCTCGATTGACTCAGTTGTAAAGGTGATAGGGAAGATGATGCTTAACCAAAGGATATCTTGGGCTAATTATGGTCATATATTTTCTGACCTGCAGTATGATTTTAGACCGGGCCTAGGGACTGTGGGCCAGTGTTTGTTTGAATCTGTACTTAATTGTTAATAAAAACACAATTGCAAAGAAGGTTCTTTGCATATAGCCTTTATGGAAATAAGTCTGCCTTTGATCGAGCAATTTGGGATAAACTCTGGTCTAATATGTTGAACCTCCGTGTTGAGGCCAATATTGTTGACTTTATGTGTAATTTGCACATTATTTTGTCTGCCTCTGTCAGATATGGCGAGAATGACAAATTCAGTAAGCACTTTGATCTTAAGCAGGTTGTGCAACAGGGGTGCATTTTGACACCATTTTATATACGTTATAGGTTAATAATTTAGAGCAGGCTCCAGTTGGTGGGGGACAAGATGTGCCTTGGGTGGGAGGTTGAAAAATGCTGGCTTTGTTGTATACCGTGTAAATGCAACAATATCTCAGCAGGATATATTGAAATTATTTAAACTGGTATGTACAAGACATTACAAACAGCAAACAAAAGAGAGGAGGCTTAAGTTTGTTGTATACCAGCACTGTCCTCCTCTCAAGAACAACAAGAGAAAAAGAAAAACTGGCTGTCAGTTCACATACCGCTTTTTATTTAGGCAGACCCGAGCTACGGCAGTTCTGAAGCTCTGAATGTCGTTAATTACATTCTTTTGAGAAATTTCAAAACATTTAAGAGAAGGTTTTCAACCATGTCTGGGTGAAATACATTTCAATACACAAAGTGATATAAACTGAAGCATATGTGAAATAACAAAAAATCAAATACAATAAATGTGAACAAATAAACAAAACTTTGGTAAAGCTTTTACAAAAATTACACCAGCAAAACATTCATGTACTGTTAATCATACAAGGCAATTCCAAACGAAAAGAGAGCTTAAAGCTTAATCTATCATTGGGAACTGCTGCCACACTGGATGAATTAGAACTCCGTGGGGTATATTTATTATTAAAAACCCTCAACAGAGGTCAGGAACAACTCTGTGTGTCCTTGGTGGCTTGAGGAGATGGAAAATGCACTAGGTGTGCATCTTTTTGCTCCTTTTTTTGTTTTATGAACAGTTTAGAACTTAGTACTAATTTTAAGCAATCCCTTGTCATGGTGGTTGGCCCTTGATCTACCAAATGTAGCACCTTTTTCATTAAGGGTCATCAATTTAGTAATGTTGACTCTTTTCCATACCAGGAGTGGTTTGATTCCGGTCTTGCTTGGTCTCCTTTGTTAACGCCTAATAGACATGGCTTTGGAAGGAGCATCACATCCGTTTTTAATTTTCCCAATAGGCTTGGTCACAAGTCCTTGGATGCCAGGTTAAAGATTTATAAGGCCAAATGCATTTCTATGGCAGCTTATGGTAGAATATCAACATTACAAGTAGCAGAAAATATGTTTTTGAAACTCTTGTTATCTCTCCTTCAGAGTACATCTTATTTTAACGCCCACAAGGGAGTGGGGCTAGAGTGTCTATCTGTTATCCTGCAGTTGCTAGCACTCATCTTAAGGCTCTGATTCTGGGTGAAATCTGCAACTGGTCTCAACTGTCTTATCATTAAAGACTGCATAAGCCTTGATCATCCCTCAAGAATACCTTGGCTGAGTTATATTACATCTTTTTTCTTTAAATTGGGGCATCCAGACTTTTTTGACCACTCTGAGTCTATTGAAAAGGAGGACATAGCCATCCCATTTTCATCAACCCATTTTTGGTTTAATCCTTTCCATTATTCATTAATTGTTCCTAAAGCCTGGACAAAAGATCGAACCCTTGTACCTTGCACATGTGACACTTTTCACTTTATTATGCTTTTCCCATTTTATGAACAATTGTGTTTGACCTTTTTATATCCTTTGTCGCATTGCTGTACTTTTAGATGTTATCTGATGCACACATGTAGGTGTGCAAGTGGTTTTGTAGGTCTGTGAGTGAATATGTGAGTAGTTCTGTCAGTCTGTGAGTGGGTGTGTGAGTTGCTGTATGGGTGTGTGAGTGGTTATTTGGGTATGTAAGGGGGCGTGTGAGTATGTGAATGGGTGTGGGTGTGTAAGTAAGTATGTGAGTGGCTGTACGGGGGTGTGAGTGGTGGTGTGGGTGTATAAGTGGATGGATATATGAGTGTTTGTGTGAGTTTGTATGTGGGTGTGTGAATGGATGTGTGAGTGCTTATGTGGGTGTGTGAGTGTCTGTGTGGGTATGTGAGTGGCTGTTTGAGCCTCTGAATGTGTGTGTGAGTGGTTTTGTGGGTTTAAGAGTGAGTGTGCGAGTGGTTGTGTGGATCTGTGAAGGGTGTCACTGGCTGAATGGGTGTGTGAGTGTCTGTGTGGGTCTGTATGTGGGTGTGTGCGTGTGTTTGTGAGTCTGTGAGTGGGTGGGTGAGTGGCTGTGGGGGTCTGTGAGTGGGTGTGTGAGTAGCTGTGTGGGTATGTGAGTGGGTGTGTGGGTCTGTGAGTTGGTATGTGTATGCTTTTATGGGTGTGAGTCTGTGAATGGGTACAAGACATGGTGTGTGAGTGGTTGTGAGGGTGTGTGACTAGCTGTGTGGATCTCTGAGTGGGTTTGTGAGGGGTGTTGAGGGTCTGAGAGTGGGTATGTGAGTGGTTGTGTGGATCTGTGTGGAAAGGAAGTGGGGCAAGAGTGTTTATCTGTTATCCTGCAGTTGCTACCACTCATCTTAAGGCTCTAATTGTGGTTGAAATCTGCAACTGGTCTCAACTGTCTTATCATTAAAGACTGCATAAGCCTTGATCATCCCTCAAGAATACCTTGGCTGAGTTATATTAAATCTTATTTTAAAAAATTGGGGAGTCCAGAATTTTATGACCCCACTGAGTCTATTGTTAAGGTGGATATAGCCATCCCATTTTTATCAACCAATTTTTGGATTAATCTTTTCCATTATTAATTAATTGTTCCTAAAGGCTGGACAAAAGATCAAACCCTTGTACTTTCTAAATATGACACTTTTCCCTTTATTATGCTTTGTCTATTTAAGGAACAATTGGGTTTGACCTTTTTATATCCTTTGTCGCATTGTTGTACTTTTAGATGTTATCTGATGTTCACATGTAGGTGTTCAAGTGGTTTTGTGGGTCCGTGAGTGGGTGTGTGTGTGGCTGTATGGGTGTGTGAGTGGTTATTTGGGTGTGTAAGGGGGTTTGTGAGTGTGTGAATGGGTGTGGGTGTGTAAGTGAGTATGTGAGTGGCTGTGCAGGTGTGTGAGTGGTTGTGTGGGTGTATGAGTGGGTGGGTATGTGAGTGTTTGTGTGGGTGTGTATGTGGGTGTGTGAATGGATGTGTGAGTGCTTATGTGGGTGTGTGAGAGAGTGTGTGAGTATCTGTGTGTGAGTGGCTGTGTGAGTGGCTGTGTGAGTCTTTGAGTGTGTGTGTGAGTGTTTTGTGGGTCTGAGAGTGGGTGTGTGAGTGGTTGTGTGGATCTGCGAAGGGTGTGCCAGTGGCTGAACGAGTGTATGTGTGTCTGTGGGGGTCTGTAAGTTGGTTTGTGAGTTTTTTTGTGAGTTTGCGAGTGGGTGGGTAAGTGGCTGTGGGGGTCTGTGAGTGGCTGTGTTAGTAGCTGTGTGGGTATGTGAGTGGGTGTGTGGGTCTGTGAGTTGGTATGTGTATGATTTTATGGGTGTGAGTGTGTGAATGGATATAAGACAAGGTGTGTGAGTGGTTGTGAGGGTGTGTGAAAGCATGTGAGAGTGTCTGTGTGTGTTTAAGTGGGTGTGTGAGTAGCTGTGTGGATCTCTGAGTGGGTGTGTGAGGGATTTTGTGGGTCTGAGAGTGGGTGTGTGAGTGGTTGTGTGAATCTATGAAGAGTGTGCCAGTGGCTGAATGGGTGTGTGAGTGGCTGTGAGGGTATGCGAGTGTTTTGTGAGTCTGTGAGTGGGTGTGTGAGTTGCTGTATTAGTGTGTGAGTGGGTGTATGAGTGACTGTATGGGTGTGTGAGTGACTGTGGTGTCTGTGAGTGGGTGAGTAGCTGTGTGGGTCTGTGAGTGGGTTTGTGAGTACTAGTGTGGGTATGTGAATGGGTGTGTGGTTTGATAAATATATATGCCAATGATGTCACTGACCATGTCAAGGGTGATGTAATATGTGATTTCATAAGCAGTGCATTGTGGGGGCTTAAGTTATAGTTAGCTCAGGTAACTATGGGCCATATGTATCATACAAAATTGTGATCGCAAATGCCGAAATTCGCAGAATTTTGACGTTTGCGATCGCAATTTAGCTAAGTGGGATGTATGAAAGGAAAACAGCCTCGCAAAAAAAGGAATCGCAAAATTTGTGATTCTTTATTTAGCAATTGCATTTAAGGAATCGCAAATTGCGATTCCTTAAATGCAATGTAAGAGGCCCAGAAAAAAGTGCAATTTGGCCTTAAGGAATCGCAAATTACCACCAACTTCAAGTTGGTGGTAATTTGAGATTTCTTTAAAAAATGCACTTTTTTGAATTTTTCAAAGTGCCATGTGGTACACATACATGCTCTTAGAGCATGTATGTGTGCCACATGTGCACACATGTACATTTCAGGGGTGCAACAGGGTGTCCTTTTGACACCCTGGCACCCTTGAAATTGCATTCTCAATTTGCGATTCTCTAATTGAGAATCGCAAATTGAGAATGTCTTCCAATTCAATCCTATGGGCCTCTAGACCCGTAGGAATGAATGGGGAGGTGTTCCTTAATTGCGAATTGCAAATCCTACATACATAGCATTTTGCGATTATCAAATAGCAATTCTCTATTTGAGAATCGCAAACCTAAGTTTCATACATATGGCCCTATAACTGCTGAATTTCTATGCCTTTGTCCAAGTGACATCGGAGCCCAACTATAATGTCCCTGTAACCTTAGATTTTTTCATTTAATTTCTAAGTTTAAAAATAATTCTATTTCCTACCTAGAACATCCCTATAACCTTTGCTTTTTCAGTGAATTTCTACAGTTTTATAATATTATTTCTTAACAATATCATCCTTGTAACCTTTAGTTTTGTAGTACGTTTCTAGGGTGTTAAATATTTCCTAACTGTAACCCTTGAGAGTGGGTGTGTTAGTGGCTGTAATGCTCTCTGAGTGGTTTTGTGGGTGTGTGAGTGGATGTGTGAGTGGATGTATGGGTAGGTGATTCAGTAAGTGAATGGCTTTATGGGTCAGTGATTGGGTGTGTGTGGGGGTGTATGGGTCTGTGATTGGGTGTGTGAGTGGCAATATGGGTCTGAGAGTGGAAGTGTGAGTAGCTCTGTGGATCTGTGAGTGGGTTTGTGAGTGGCTGTATGGGTTTGTGAGTGGGTGTGTGAGTGGCTAGATGGGTATGTGAGGTGTGCGAGTGTCTGTATGGGTCTGTAAGTAGGTGTGTGAGTGGCTATATAGATCAGTGAGTGGGTGTGTGAGTGGTTTTGTGGGTCTGTGTGTTGGTGTGTGAGTGGTTATGAGAGTGTGTGAGTGGTTGTATGGATCTGTGAGGGTATGTGTGAGTGGTTTATGGGTGTGTTAGTGACTATATGAGTGTGTCAGTTACTATATTGGTGTGTGAAAGGTTGTGTGGGTGTGTGTGAGTGTCTGTGTGTAAGCATCAGTGTGGGTCTGTGAGTGGGCATGTGAGTGGTTATTTGGGTATGTGAGTGGGTATGTTAGTTGTTTTGTCAGTATGTGAAGGGTTTACCAGTGGTTGAATGAGTGTGTGAGTGGGTGTGTGGGTCGATAAGTGAGTGGTTTGGGTTTGTGGGTCTGTATGGGGGTATGTGAGTGGCTGTATGGGTATGTGATTAGGTGTGTGAGTGGTTATGTGGGTATGTGAGTGGATGTGTCAGTGGCTGAATTGGTATGTGAGTGGGTGTGTGAGTGGCTGTGTGGGTCTGTGAATGGGTTTGTGAGTGGTTGCCTGAGATACTGCATGAGTGGGACTGTGATTGAGTCTATATTTTAATTGAGCACTGGATTCATAAATTCATTGAGGATTCACAAGGGGGCTGCACTGAGCACCACGGTGGATCCACGGATCCTTGCATGTGCTAAAAAACATTTTTTTGCAAATGCTTCCACATAAGCGGTCCCTTATAGACCCCACTATCAGACCCATGGGGTTGGGGCACCTCTACCCTGATCCCTTTATTCAATTTTCTGTGCTACTTTTGCTCCCTGGCACCAAGTTGCGGATATACATAATCATGGCAACAATTTACCTTTCAGGTTGTGGCCAGCCAATCACAGCATTGCTGTTGGAATATGGATGGATCTGTGTCCCTAGACATACATAAGTCTTTCTTCTTAAATGACTTAAAAACTACTGAACATATTTACACCAAATTACAAAAAAACCTTTCTGGACCAAGATCTAGCTTTCTGCCACATTTGGTTTAATTACGTTTAGCAATTCGGGCTGTAATCGTGTTTAAAATTCCTATGGGAAATTGTATCAGAAAAACGTGTTTTGGTACCCACCCTGTTTAATTCCCCACTTACGAATCCAACTGAAACTTTCCAGACAGCAGCTGAAGTGACTCATCAAACGTGTCAAAGGTATTAGCAAAACAAAAAATACTTTTCCAATGGAAACTAGGTCCTAACTATAACTTTCGACTGGCAATTGCCAGTCTATCTATCTATCTATCTATCTATCTATCTATCTATCTATCTATCTATCTATCTATCTATCTATCTATCTATCTATCTATCTATCTATCTATCTATCTATCTATCTATCTATCTATCTATCTATCTATCTATCTATCTATCTATCTATCTATCTATCTATCTATCTATCTATCTATCTATCTATCTATCTATCTATCTAGATGTCATCAGTGATGTCATGAGTGATGTCACTGACCATGCCATGAGTGATGTAGTATGTGACGTCATCAGCAGTGCATTGCGGGCGCGCGAGTTATAGTTAGCTGAACTAACTATAACGGGGGAATTTCAATGGTTTTGTACGAGTGAAAAGTCCAGCTAACTATAACGCCCCTGAAACCTATGGTTTTTTCAGTGAATTTCTAAGGTTTTTTAAATGCTAATTCCTAACTATAACATGCCTGAAACCTATGGTTTTTTCAGTGAATTTCAAAGGTTTTTTAAATGCTAATTTCTAACTATGCCTACAGAGATAGAACATGTGAAGAAAGAAGAAAAAACGAACAGAAAGAAAAAAAAGAAATGCAGAAAGAAGCAACAGAAGTCCTCAAAGACGAAGAAAAGTGCAGGAAGAAGGATAACGTGCAGAAAGAACAAACAGAAGAGCAGAAAGAAGCCTTGTTGCAAAATCATACTTTACCCTCAACTTTTTCAGACGGATACTGGTGGCAACTAAGTCTGACTAACCAGTCCTAGAGCCAGTGCTATGTTAAAAGACACTCAGAATACAGTGAAAACACCTACATACACTAGGGAACACTATGCGTTGGGGTCCCCCTGTGATCAGCATGACCTCCTCTGTAAGCCCCTAGTATATAATAGGGCAGGGGATTAAAACTACCTCTTAAAACGTGCCACAGGGCGTGTTTGCACATGTCACCTCAGGCCCCGTCCCCTCAATTCCCCACTGTGTAAACACGCCCTGTGGCCGTTTTAAGCTGGGAGATTAAGTCCCCTTGAATCCTGAGGGTCCCTAGGGTCCAACTAGCCCACTAGGTACCTCCAGTATGCGCCACAGAGCTGCGCTGCAGAGAGGTGTAAAAAGTGGCACGGCCTGGACCACCTCTCTGCAACGCAGCTCAGTGGCGCTTACTGGAAGCACCTGGTGGGCTAGTTAGCCCCCAGGGGCCCTCAGGATTGAAGGGGAATTATTTCCCCAACTTAAAACGCGCCACAGGGCTTGTTTGCACACGTTAACTCAGACCCCGTCCCCTCCCTTAACCATGTGTAAACATGCCCTGTGGCCGTTTTGAGTTGGGAGATTAAGTTAATTTGAATCCTGAGGGTCCCTAGGGTCCAACTAGCCCACTAGGTACCTCCAGTATGCGCCACAGAGCTGCGTTGCAGAGAGGTGTAAAAAGTGGCACGGCCTGGACCACCTCTCTGCAACGCAGCTCAGTGGCGCTTACTGGAAGCACCTGGTGGGCTAGTTAGCCCCCAGGGGCCCTCAGGATTGAAGGGAAATTATTTCCCCAACTTAAAACGCGCCATAGGGCGTGTTTGCACACGTCACCTCAGGCCCCGTCCCCTTCCTTCCCACTGTGTAAACATGCCCTGTGGCCATTTTTTATGTTGGGAGATTAAGTCCCCTTGAATCCTGAGGATCCCTAGGGGCAAAATAGCCCACTATGTACGTCCAGTAAGCGCCATTGCAGAAAGGTGTAAAAAGGGGCACGGCCTGCACCACCTCTCTGCAACGCAGAGCAGTGGCACTTACTGGAAGTACCTGGTGGGCTAGTTGGACCCCAGGGTCCCTCAGGATTGAAAGGGAATTATTTCCCCAACTTAAAACGCGCCACAGGGCGTGTTTGCACACGTCACCTCAGGCCCTGCCCCTCCCTTCACCACTGTGTAAACGCGCCCTGTGGCCATTCTAAGTTGAGAGATTAAGTCCCCTTGAATCCTAAGGGTCCTTAGGGTCAAACTAGCCCACTAGGTACCTCCAGTAAGCGCCACAGAGCTGCGTTGCATAGAGGTGTAAAAAGGGGCATGGCCTCAGAACACCTGTCTGCAACGCAGCTCCCTGGCGCACACTGGAGATACCTGTTGGGCTAGTTGGCCCTCAGGGACCCTCAGTATTGAAGGGGAATTAATTCCCCAACTTACAACTGGCCAGGGGGCGCGTTTGCAGAGTGCTGCAAGGAGGGGGCGTGGCCTCCAGCGCAATGCCTGTCTTTTATTTATTTTATTTTTTTAAGAAGGAGGGCTGTGTGGCCCCCCTTCTTTTTCTAATTTACTGGCCCTGGGGACCCCATCCCCCAGGGCCTGCACCCTAATTTTTTTTGTTGAAAAAAATTAATTTGGCCCTCCCAAGGCCTTAATCGGCCCCGGGGACCCCAACCCCCAGGTCATGGCCTTTTTTTAATTTAAATTCTTTAGGAGGGGGCTGCGTTGCTCCCCTCCTCAGGCCACTTATGCCTCCGGGGACCCCATCCCCCGGGGCCGGCCTTTGTTTTTTAATATTTTAAAAATATATATATTTATAGAAACACCTAGGACATGCTGGACAAACCGTATGTACCTATCACCATGACAATTTGCGTGATATTCATTAAAAGGCGACTATGCATAGAATTAATCCACATGGAATGTATTTACACCGCTAGTGAAGCTCTGACGTGTCTGACGCCCTACCGTGCCTAATCCCGGCGCCCCCGCCGGTGGGTACTCTCCAAGTAGACACCCTTGTCGTTTATTTATACAAACATGGGTGGCTATTGATGGGAACATTTAATATACACGCACACCAAGCCATTCAAAGGGGATTCGACAAAAATTTGACCAAACTATTCACGAAACCCCCCTCACGGTTAATAAAAAACACATCCACCGCCGGATGTGTAATACTTTTTATTTTACTCTCTGGAAAGGAGACGAACCTCACTTGAGAGTCACAGCGTGCTCCTGGCTGAGCCCAATGCTGTGTTACACCCACCAGTGCCCGCCGATTGCCTCACACCTCTGTGTTGTATTACACTAGCTATTGCATATGCTATGACACTCTCTAGCCCACGTGCACTGTAACACCACCCTGTGAATATGTCATGCCACACTTGCCTTCGCACGGGTTATATTGCTCCATCTAACGTGCCTTCCTTGATGTGTATGTTATAACGCACAGTGCTATGCCATACATATTACAATCTGGGATCCATATCTTTGTCACAGTGCATATGCAACGTTACACTCCCCAGCACATATTTTATATTACAACTTTAGAGACTAGTTAGGTTACACAACACTGCCCTGTGCATATTACACTCCAAGGCGCATATCGCATAGCACGCGCTAGTGCCTGTGCTATCTCGCGCTCTCCAATGAATCTGTCATTGCACACAATGTATTGCATATTATATTTCACGCCCGGTTCATCTTATATCACACTTTTTGGTGCATAGTTTATACCATACACTATATCTAGTTTTCATTTTCAATCGTGCTCTCAGGACTATGTTCTATATAACACTGTGTTCACCTACCCTTTTCAGGGGGTGGAGGGTCAGGGGGTGTTTCTGCCAAGTGAGCCCGGAGTCACTGTCACAAATGTCCTCTTCTTCCTGAATAAAAGTGAGATTATGCTGCATACTTGTTCATATTTTAAGTAGTTTGCACAGACACACGTTTTAAAAACAATAAAGTTCCTAATACTCGCCTTCTCTGAACAGTTAGCTTGCTGCCCCATCCCCCTCCTCCCTATCCTCTGTTGTGTGAATCCATGGACTAGCCTCCTCCCTCCTGCCATGCATGGTCTGATGTGCTGCCACTGCCCTCAATTTAGTATGATGTACCAGTCCACTCTTCCTGCCCTCCATTGCCCAATTCTATGCCCCATCATTGACCTCCTGCTTAAACTCTGTGCTTAGCTTGCTGCCCCTATTCTCCTTCCCCCTGCCCTCCGATGTCTTTGTGCATGCCCCTGCTCCATCCTTTTTGCCCACCATGTTCCCTGGACCTGCCTCTCTTATCTACTCTGAGTGTTCTGTTGAGCTGCCACTCCCCTCCCACCTGCCTAGCATTGTCAGATGACTGTAACCTGTCCCTGCCACCTCCACCCTGCCTGTCCACATGCCATGCCCCTATCCTCTTCCTCCTGTCCTACATGGTCCATTGTACTGCCACACCCTTCTGCCCTCCCTGGTCTGTTGTGCTGCAACTGCTCCTCCTGCCTGCCCCGTGCGGTCTGTTATGAGGCCCCTTCCCCTGAACTTTCTTGTCTGTGCACAGTTCCTGACCCTCCCTTCTATCCTCCATCGTCCTTTGTGCATGCCCCTGCACCCTCCTTCTTGCCCATCATAGCCATTGTGCTGCCACTAACCCTCCCACTTGCCGTGCATGGTCTTCTGTGCTGCCATGGCCCCTCCCACC
Organism: Triturus cristatus; assembly: GCF_964204655.1. NCBI lineage: Eukaryota > Metazoa > Chordata > Amphibia > Caudata > Salamandridae > Triturus > Triturus cristatus. Next base: position 1,713,479,242 of record NC_140589.1, on the reverse strand, counting down.
TTCCCTGTGTGGTCAGTTAGCTGCCCCTGAACCCCTCCCACCTTCCCTCCATGGTCTGTGTGTATGCCATCACAGTCTCAGTGTTGCTCTTCATGGTGTGTCTTGCTTCTAGTGCCCATCCTGCCTGCCCTCCATGGCTATCTTGCTGCTCCTGCCCTGCCCCCTTGCCCCCAGCCCTCTGTTTACATGTGCAGACCCCTACTCCCTCCCTCCTGGCTTGTCTGTTTCATTGTAATGCCCCTGATCCGTCCCTCCTGCCCTTTATGGTCTGTTATGCTGCAGCTTTCTCTCCTGTCTGTCCATTATGGTCAGCTAGCTACCATTGCCTCTTTCCCCTCTGTTCTCTGTTGTCCATGTGCATGGTCCTGTCCCCTCCCTCTTGCTTTCCATGGATTGTTGTGCTGCACTCCCGTCCCGCATGCCCTGTGTGGTGTATTGTGCTGCTGCAAACCCTGATGCCTGCCCTGCAGGGTCAGTTTGGTGCACCTCTCCATGTCCCTCATGTCCTCTGTTATCCAAGTCCATGTCCCTACCCCATTTCCTTCCATGATCCAATGTACCATACTTGCGAGCATTTTGAACTTGGTAAGAGGAAGATTTTGAAAAAAAAACTGGGGTATTAATTTTCCCCTTTGAGTTACATTGAAAAAGAGGAGATTGTAGACAGGAAACATATCAAATAAAGCCCATTTGAGCTTAAAAACATTGGACGTTTCCTGGCTGAATCGGGTCTGTTGGCATGTATGGTTGTACTACCATTGCCTCTTCCTTCTGCCCACAATGGTCTATTACATTGCCACAGCCTCTCGTGCAAGTCCTGTATTGTTGGTTTGTTGCCCCTGCCCCCCTTTCCACTGCCCTTCATAGTCTGTTGTGCTGCCACGGCCCTTCCTGCCTGCTCAGTGTGGTTAAATTGTTGCCTTTGCACCCTCCTACCTGCCTTCAATTTTCAGAGTCCGTGCCCCTGGCCTCTGCCTCTCAACAGTATCCTAATGAACAACTAGATTGCTAACATTCTTTATTTATTACAAAAGTGTGGAACGCCTGACGTCATCTTGATGTAATCAAAACTGTAGTACCTAGAGCATTTCCTTTGGAAATTACATATATGAGATGGTCTTATTGGCATCAAAATTATGGTTAGTGCTCTAAAAGATTATAATAAGGATATATTTTCTGAGTTTTCAAATAGCGACAAAGCACTTTTAAATTAATTGTTACCTTTATGTTTTTTTATCCAGTTGACCACTTGATTAAATGTTGCACCTAGGGGAGAGGATGTGGTGTTACTTCCAGAGCTGCAGACTTTGCAACTGGGGAACCAGGTTGGAGTTTCTGCTTCAGCTCGACATTCTGTGATTCTGGTCAAATCACTTAGTTTCCCCATGTCTACAACCAAAATGAATTTGTTCTTGTGTGATGTAACCAATGCTCATGTAAAGCACTCCAATACCTGACAAGTCTGCACTATATAACACTGCAAAAACACAAAATAATAAGTGTTTTGCACACTTCTGTCATTGGGCTATATTTGGGCTACATCTGGGTGATTTTGGGCTACATTTGGGCTCTTTTGTCTCCGGTGGCCATCTTGGGAGATTTATTTGTTATGAAGTTTCCTAATTTCCTCATGTACTGCAGTCTCCTCAGTAGGAAATTCTTTCAGTTTTTTACTTTGATTCCATCATGAAGGTATTCAGATATGTCACACATTTGCCATAAATTCTGAAAGTTAGCACTCTAGTTGCTCATTAGATCACTGTGGTAAAACTACTGTTCACCATGGAAGTCTGCTCCTGGTATTAAAAGTGCATGTTTCAGTCTGCATGTCAGAATTTTTTAATGAAATAGATGAGGATTTGAGAAGTCACTCAAAATGTGCCCTCATTTTCTTTCTTCAGCATTAATCATAATTTCTATGGCAAAATGAACCCCCTCATTGTGTTCCTTTTTAAATTAAATGTTTTAAGTGTTACCAGTTTATTCCAATCAAGATGGCTTCAGGTGTGTCATACTTTTGTCATAATGAAGACAGTAAGCGCTCTAATTGTTTTTAAGAACACTCTGGGACATTCTGTCATTGGGCTGTACTTGGGCTTCATATGGGTGATATTTGGGCTACATTTGGGCTCTTTTGTCTCTGGTGGCCATCTTGGCAGACTTATTTGTTATGAAGTTTCCTAATTTCCTCATTTACTGCAATCTCCTCAGTAGGAAATACTTTTCAGTTTTTTGCTTTGATTCCAAAGGCATTCAGATGTGTCACACATTTGCCATAAATTCAGAATGTTAGCACTCTTTTTGCTCATTAGATCACTGTAGTAAAGCTACTGCTCACCAGGGAAAACTGCTGCTGGTATTGAAAGTGCATGTTTCAGTCTGCATGTCAGAATTTTTTAATGAAATAGAAGAGGATTTGAGAAGTCACTCAAAATGTGCCCTAATTTTTCTTTCTGCAGCACTAATCATAATTTTTATGGAAAAATGAACACCCTCATTTTGTTCCTTTTTAAATTAATTGTTTTAAGCGTTACCACTTTAATCCAAGCAAGATGGCTTCAGGTGTGCCATACGTTTATCATAAGTAGGACTGTTAGCGCTCTAGTTGTTCTTTGGAACACTCTGGGAAGCTGCAGTAGAACACAAAGGAATCAACTGACAGTCTCTGCCCTTGTTGGATGTACATGTTTTACTGAGAATGTCAGACTTCATTCTCACATGACTGAGAAAGATAATGTGAATTTACAGAAAATAAGCTCTCAGTTTAGCTTATAGATCACCTTCCAAACCTCTGTGGGAAAAGCATGAGAAAATATTTTTCTCTCAATCATGATATCCCAGCAGAAGGCTTTTTCACATGGTGAAATCACCTTAGAACATACCACAATTCCTAAAATGAGTATGGTACTATCAACAAATGATTTATAATGTAACTAAAGTCGTAAAACCTTCTATTAACTGCAATGCTTTTTAATGAGGTGCTATCATGTATATTGGTCCCAAGATGGCTGCCAACACTTCTTGGATGAAGTGCTGACAGCCAATCAGATCTCAGGAGGAGATGTGTGGTTAGGCTCCGCCCACATATATATATGATTTTACTTTTGATTTTCTCAGGAACTACTGAACAGATTGACACCAGACCTGCACAAGGCACTCCCCTGACCTGAGGACTACCTCTCTGCCAAATTTCAAGTATTTCTGTTCAGCCGTTCGGGCTGTACCTTGGACTAAAGGTCCCTACGGAAAATTGCATGGGGAAAATGCGTTTTGGGACCCCCCTTTTTTCTCAGCCCCTGCTTGACGAATCCCCCCGAGACTTTCAGGGTAGGAGCGGAGCGGAGCGCCCCACCTATTTTGAAAATTTCCCGAGGATTCGTCAACTGGCGCCAAAGTTATTCCAATTAGAATGTTGCAGATTTCCTATGGAAACCCGGTCCTAACTATAACTATCTACTGGCGACCGCCAGTAGATAATATATATATATATATATATATATATATATATATATATATATATATATATATATATATATATATATATATATATATATATATATATATATATATATATATATATTACCTACTGGCAGTCGCCAGTAGGTAGTTATAGTTAGGACCTATTTTCATTAGGAAATCTGCAACATTCTATTTGGAATAACGTTGGCGTCGATTGATGAATCTTTGCGAAATTTTCCAAACTTTTGGCCAGCTCCGGTCCGCTCCTATCCTGCAAATTTCACGGTGATTCGTCAAGCGGGGGCCGAGAAAAAAGTGAGGTCCCAAACGCGTTTTCCCCATGCATTTTCCCATAGGACATGTTGACGCAGCTACAGCCTGAAGTGCTGAACGGAATTACACCAAATTTGGCAAAGAGGTAGTCCTCAGTTCAGACTCATGCCTTTTGCTTAAATGGTGTAAATCCGTTCAGTAGTTCCTGAGAAAATCAAAAGTAAAATCACATACATATCTGGGCGGAGCCTAACCACACATCTTATCGTGAGATCTGATTGGCTGGTAGCACTTCATCCAAGAAGTGTTGGCAGCCATCTTGGGACCAATATACATGATAGCACCTCATTAAAAAGCATTGCAGTTAATAACATGTTTTAAGACTTTAGTTACATTATAAATCATTTGTTGATGGTACCATACTCATTTAAGGAATTGTATTGTGTTCTAAGGTCATTTTACCATGTGAAAAAGCCTTCTGCTGTGATATCATGAATCATGTTTGAGAGAAATCTATTTTCTCATGCTTTTCCCACAGAGGTTTGGAAGGTGATCTATAAGCTAAACTGAGAGCATATTTTCTGTAAATTCACATTATCTTTCTCAGTCATGTGAGAATGAAGTCTGACATCCTCAGTAAAACATGTACATCCAACAAGGGCAGAGACTGTCAGTTGATTCCTTTGTGTTCTACTGCTGCTTCCCAGAGTGTTCTAAAGAACAACTAGAGCGCTTACAGTCTTACTTATGACAAAAGTATGGCACACCTGAAGCCATCTTGATTGGAATAAAGTGGTAACACTTAAAACATTTAATTTACAAAGGAACAAAATGAGGGGGGTCATTTTGCCATAGAAATTATAATTAGTGCTGCAGAAAGAAAAATTAGGCCACATTTTGACTTCTCAAATCCTCTTCTATTTCTTAAAAACAATTCTGACATGCAGACTGAAACATGCACTTTGAATACCAGCAGCAGACTTCCCTGGTGAGCAGTAGCTTTACTACAGTGATCTAATGAGCAACTAGAGTGCTAACATTCAGAATTTATGGCAAATGTGTGACACATCTGAATGCCTTCTTGATGGAACCAAAGTAAAAAACTGAAAGTATTTCCTACTGAGGAGACTGCAGTAAATGAGGAAATTAGGAAACTTCATAAGAAATAAATCTCCCAAGATGGCCACCAGAGACAAAAGAGCCCAAATGTAGCCCAAATATCACCCAGATGTAGCCCAATGACAGAATGTCCCAGAGTGTTCTAAGGAACAACTAGAGCGCTAACAGTCTTACTTATGACAAAAGTATGGCACACCTGAAGCCATCTTAATTGGAATGAAGTGGTAACACTTAAAACATTTAATTTACAAAGGAACAAAATGAGGGGGTTCATTTTGCCATAGAAATTATGATTAGTTCTGCAGAAAGAAAAATTAGGGCACATTTTGACTTCTCAAATCCTCTTCTATTTCATGAAATAATTCTGACATGCAGACTGAAACATTCGCTTTGAATAGCAGCAACAGACTTCCCTGGTGAGCAGTAGTTTTGCTGCAGTGATCTAATGAGCAACTAGAGTGCTAACATTCAGAATTTATGGCAAATGTGTGACACATCTGAATGCCTTCTTGATGGAACCAAAATAAAAAACTGAAAGTATTCCCACTGAGGAGACTGCAGTAAATGAGGAAATTAGGAAACTTCATAACAAATAAATCTCCCAAGATGGCCACCAGAGACAAAAGAGCCCAAATGTAGCCCAAATATCACCCAGATGTAGCCCAAGTATAGCCCAATGACAGAATGTCCCAGAGTGTTCTTAAGAACAACTAGAGCGCTTACTGTCTTACTTATGACAAAAGTATGGCACACCTGAAGCCATCTTGATTGGAATAAACTGGTAACACTTAAAACATTTAATTAAAAAAAGAACACTATGAGGGGGTTCATTTTACCATAGAAATTATGATTAGTGCTGAAGAAAGAAACATTAGGGCACATTTTGAGTGACTTCTCAAATCCTCTTCTATTTCATTTAAAAATTCTGATATGCAGAGTGAAACATGCACTTTTAATACCAGCAGCGGACTTCCGTGGTGGGCAGTAGCTTTACTACAGTGATCTAATGAGCAACTAAAGTGCTAACATTCAGAATTTATGGCAAATGTGTGACTTATCTGAATACCTTCTTGATGGAATCAAAGTAAAAAACTGAAAGCATTTCCTACTGAGGAGACTGCAGTAAATGAGGAAATTAGGAAACTTCATAACAAATAAATCTCCCAAGATGGCCACCAGAGACAAAAGAGCCCAAATGCAGCACAAATATCACCCAGATGTAGCCCACATGTATCCCAATGACAGAAGTGTGCAAAACACTTATTTTTTGTGTATTTGCAGTTTTATATAGCACCTCAGAGCGATAGTCAACAGTGACCCAGCCTACCCCGTAGCCAGGCATTTTAAGGAGATGCATAATAACAATCTAGAGCACCTCCGTTATTTAGTCATTGATTGCGTCCCACCACTGAGACGGGGTGGCAACAGGGAGAAGCTTTTGAGGCAATTGGAGAGTAGATATATTCTGGAATTTAACACCAAGGCGCCCGCTGGTCTCAATACCACGGAGGATCTGCACCATTTCCTGTAACATAGCATTGCATTCACACCCTTGGTGATCATACCATCGCATTGTAACTGTATATTAATGTTATCACTTGTATATATTTCACTATTTATATCAGGCTTTACCTGTGCACTCTCAATATTCACATAGAGTTGGGTTTCCTGTCATCAGGCTATGTGTAACCACGAAGAGAATACCCAGTATTCATACTGTCATTTTGGTTGTCTATAGTTGGTCTTTAACCATAGGCACTACAGGCTTGTAACCAATGCTGCAGCAGGAATGGCAACACATGTATTTAGACCATGTTTGCATGTGATTATGAATTAGAATGTCACTTTTTCACAATACTCTATGCTATACACCCATTGCTTCATTGCAAGGGATATATTGAACAAGCACTGGCAGACTCTAGAATATTTCCTGCGCTTTCACACATTTTTTATTAGTACATTCTATGCATTTTTATGTCACTCAAATGCTCTTGAGGAGGTAAAAACACCACACTTATATATTTTGGCCTATATGCGCACTCACGCCTTCCTGAACATGTATATACACACCTATGGGCACATTTCACCCTCACTCACACTTTCGACTTTTGTTGTATTGAGTGGCAGCTTTGTTTTGCAATTTATGCATTTATTTAGCATGTTTGCATTTTTACTGTACCGGGGCTAGACGCGCACATCTTATCACTAGCCTTTGCTCACATGCAGCGCTTTCACTTTGTGCTTCATGAGACGCGCCGAGAGCAGGGAGTCACGGACACACACACTGTTGTGCTAGGTCTCGTGTGTCTAGTTGTGAGCAATCGGTAACACCAACATGATTGCTTACGAGGGACATGCTTTCCGTTTTAATGTGTACTTACACGATCGGTTGGCTGCATCTGGGAATGCCATATGCTCTTGTACCAGCTTCCACGATGCATGTGCAAGAGGACTGAGGCAATCACCGGCTTCAGCAGTTAGTTGACAGTTTTATTTTCTGTTTACACTGGTGATACTAACTGTAGTAAAACATGATGTCACACATGTGCTTTACTGCGTCTTGCCCACAGTCACACGCTGCAAAACTACTCAGTCATTGCAATAAACATAGTAAAAACACTGCCACTCACACATATATATAAATACCACTCATTCACCAGTACAGCGCTATGTGATCAAGGCTGCATGTCTGGCGGCCGAAACGCGTCATTTGGACACTTGATGCTTGCATAAATCATCATTTAACTCTGAACTTTGCCTTTGGAGTCTGTTTCCTGGTGTTGCGCCTTTCTTTGGATGGTGGTACCCCTGGGATCCTGCTGTGGAATAGATATATTTTCCCATGCTTTTCTCACAGAGGTTTGGAAGGTGATCTATAAGCTAAACTGAGAGCATATTTTCTGTAAATTCACATTATCTTTCTCAGTCATGTGAGAATGAAGTCTGACATTCTCTGTAAAACATGTACATCCAACAAGGGCAGAGACTGTCAGTTGATTCCTTTGTGTTCTACTGCAGCTTCCCAGAGTGTTCTAAAGAACAACTAGAGCGCTAACAGTCCTACTTATGACAAACGTATTGCACACCTGAAGCCATCTTGATTGGAATAAAGTGGTAACACTTAAAACATTTAATTTACAAAGGAACAAAATGAGGGGGTTCATTTTGCCATAGAAATTATGATTAGTGCGACAGAAAGAAAAATTAGGGCACATTTTGACTTCTCAAATCCTCATCTATTTCATAACATGCAGACTGAAACATGCACTTTGAATACCAGCAGCAGACTTCCCTGGTGATGAGTAGGTTTACTACAGTGATCTAATGAGCAACTAGAGTGCTAACATTCAGAATGTATGGCAAATGTGTGACACATCTGAATGCCTTCTTGATGGAACCAAAGTAAAAACCTGAAAGTATTTCCTACTGAGGAGACTGCAGTAAATGAGGAAATTAGGAAACTTCATAACAAATAAATCTCCCAAGATGGCCACCAGAGACAAAGGAGCCCAAATGTAGCCCAAATATCACCCAGATGTAGCCCAATTATTGCCCAATTACAGAATGTCCCAGAGTGTTCTTAAGAACAAATAGAGCGCTTACTGTCTTACTTATGACAAAAGTATGGCACACCTGAAGCCATCTTGATTGGAATAAACTGGTAACACTTAAAACATTTAATTTAAAAAGGAACACAATGAGGGGGTTCATTTTGCCATAGAAATTATGATTAGTGCTCAAGAAAGAAATATTAGGGCACATTTTGAGTGACTTCTCAAATCCTCTTCTATTTCATTAAAAAATTCTGATATGCAGACTGAAACATGCACTTTTAATACCAGCAGCAGACTTCCGTGGTGAGCAGTATCTTTACTACAGTGATATAATGAGCAACTAGAGTGCTAACATTCAGAATTTAATATCTGAATACCTTCTTGATTGAATCAAAGTAAAAAACTGAAAGCATTTCCTACTGAGGAGACTGCAGTAAATGAGGAAATTAGGAAACTTCATAACAAATAAATCTCCCAAGATAGCCACCAGAGACAAAAGAGCCCAAATGCAGCACAAATATCACCCAGATGTATCCCACATGTAGCCCAATGACAGAAGTGTGCAAAACACTTATTTTTTGTGTATTTGCAGTTTTATATAGTGCAGACTTGTCAGACATTGGAGTGCTTTACATGAGCATTGGTTACATCACACAAGAACAAATTCATTTTGGTTGTAGACATGGGGAGATTAAGTGATTTGACCAGAATCACAGAATGTTGAGCTGAAGCAGAAACTCCAACCTGGTTTCAAAGTCGGCAGCTCTGGAGGTAACACCACATCCTCTCCCCTAGGTGCAACATTTAATCAAGTGGTCAACTGGATAAAAAAACATAAAGATTACAAATAATTTAAAAGTTCTTTGTCGCTATTTGAAAACTCAGAAAATATGTCCTCATTTTAGTTTTTTAGAGCACTAGCCATAATTTTGATGCAAATAAGACCCTCTCATATCTGTAATTTCTAAAGGAAATACTCTAGGTATTACAGTTTTGATTATATCAAGATGACGTCAGGCGTTCCACACTTTTGTAATAAATATAGAATGTTAGCAATCTAGTTGTTCATTGGGATACTGTTGAGAGGCAGAGGCCAGGGACACGGACTCTGAAAATTGAAGGCAGGTAGGAGAGTGCAGATGTAACACTTTGACCACACTGGGCAGGCGGGAAGGGCAGTGGCAGCACAACAGACTATGGAGGGCAGTGGAAAGGGGGGCAGGGTCAACAAACTAACAATACAGAACGGGCAAGAGAGGCTGTGGCAATATAATAGACCAGTAGTAGTACAACCATACATGCCAACAGATCCGTTTCAGCCAGGAAACGTCCAATGTTTTTAAGCCCAAATGGGCTTTATTTGATCTGTCTCCTGTCTACAATCTCCTCTTTTTCAATGTAACTCAAAGGGGAATATCAATACCCCAGTTTTTTTTCAAAATCTCCCTCTTACCAAGTTCAAAATGTTCGCAAGTATGGTACATTGGATCATGGTAGGCAGGAGGAATTGGGGTAGGGACATGGACTCGGATAACAGAGGACAGGAGGGACATGGAGAGGTGTACCAAACTGACCCTACAGGGCAGGCATCAGGGTTTGCAGCAGCACAATACACCACACAGCGCATGCGGGACGGGAGTGCAGCACAACAATCCATAGAAAGCAATAGGGAGGGGACAGGACCATGCACATGGACAACAGAGAACAGAGGGGAAATAGGCAATGGTAGCTAGCTGACCATAATGGACAGACAGGAGAGAAAGCTGCAGCATAACAGACCATAAAGGGCAGGAGGGACGGATCAGGGGCATTACAATGGAACAGACAAGCCAGGAGGGAGGGAATAGGGGTTTGCACATGGAAACAGAGGGCTAAGGGCAAGGGGGCAGAGCAGGAGCAGCAAGATGACCATGGAGGTCAGACAGGATGGGCACTAGAAACAAGACACACCATGGAGAGCAACAATGAGACTATGATGGCATACACACAGACCATGGAGGGAAGGTGGGAGGGGGTCAGGGGCAGCTAGCTGACCACACAGGGAAGGTGGGAGGGGCCATGGCAGCACAGAAGACCATGCATGGCAAGCGGGAGGGTTAGTGGTAGCACAATGGCTATGATGGGCAAGAAGGAGGGTGCAGGGGCATGCACAAAGGACCATGGAGGATAGAAGGAAGGGTCAGGACCTGGGCACAGACAAGAGAGTTCAGGGGAAGGGGCCTCACAACAGACCGCGCGGGGCAGGCAGGAGGAACAGTTGCAGCACAACAGACCAGGGAGGGCAGAAGGGTGTGGCAGTAAAATGGACCATGGAGGACAGGAGGAAGGGGATAGGGGCATGGCATGTGGACAGGCAGGGTGGAGGTGGCAGGGACAGGTTACAGTCATCTGACAATGCTAGGCAGGTGGGAGGGGAGTGGCATCTCAACAGAACACTCAGAGTAGATAGGAGTGGCAGGTCCATGGAACATGGTGGGCAAAAAGGATGGAGCAAGGGCATGCACAAAGACATCGGAGGGCAGGGGGAAGGAGAATAGGGGCAGCAAGCTAAGCACAGAGGCTAAGCAGGAGGTCAATGATGGGCCATAGAATTGGGCAATGGAGGGCAGGAGGAGTGGACTGGTACATCATGCTAAATGGAGGGCAGTGGCAGCACATCAGACCATGCATGGAAAGAGGGAGGAGGCTAGTCCATGGATTCAGACAACAGAGGATAGGGAGGAGGTGGATGGGGCAGCAAGCTAACTGTTCAGAGAAGGTGGGTATTAGGAACTTTATTGTTTTTAAAATGTGTGCCTCTTCGAACTACTTAAAATATGAACAAGTATGCAGCATAATCTCACTTTTATTCAGGAAGAAGAGGACGTTTGTGACAGTGACTCCGGGCTCACTTGGCAGAAACACCCCCTGACCCTCCACCCCCCATCCCAAAATGTAATGCCCGTGAAAAGGGTAGGTGGACGCAGTGTTATATAGAACATAGTTTTGAGAGCACAATTGAAAATGAAAACTAGATATAGTATATGGTATAAACTATGCATCAAAAAGTGTGATATAAGTTGAACCGGGGCGTGAAATATAATATGCAATACATTGTGCGCAATGACAGATTCATTGGAGAACGCAAGATAGCACGGGCACTAGCGCGTGCTATGCGATATGCGCCTTGGAGTGTAATATGCACAGGGCAGTGTTGTGTAACCTAACTAGTCTCTAAAGTTGTAATATAAAATATGTGCTTGGGAGTGTAACGTTGCATATGCACTGTGACAAAGATATGGATCCCAGATTGTAAAATGTATTGCATAGCGCTGTGCGTTATAACATAGGCATCGAGGAAGGCACGTTAGATGGGGCAATATAACCCGTGCGAAGGCAAGTGCGGCATGACATATTCACGAGGTGGTGTTACAGTGCACATGGGCTAGAGAGTGTCATAGCATACGCACTAGCTGGTGGAATACAACACAGAGGTGTGAGGCACTCGGCGGGCACTGGTTGGTGTAACACAGCATTGGGCTCAGCCAGGAGTACGCTGTGACTCTCAAGTGAGGTTCGTCTCCTTTCCAGAGAGTAAAATAAAAAGTATTACACATCCGGCGGTGGATGTGTGTTTATTAACCGTGAGGGGGGTTTCTTGCATAGTTTGGTCGAATTTTTGTTGAATCCCCTTTGAGTGGCTTGGTGTGCGTGTATATTAAATGTGCCCGTCAATAGCTACCCATGTTTGTATAAATAAACAACAAGGGTGTCTACTCGGAGAGTACCCACCGGCGGGGGTGCCGGGATTAGGCACGTTAGGGTGTCAGACACGTCAGAGCTTCACTAGCGGAGTAAATACATTCCATGTGGATTCATTCTATTCATAGTCGCCTTTTAATGAATGTCACGCAAATCGTCATGGTGATAGATACATACGGTTTGTTCAGCATGTCCTACGTTTCTCTATAAATATATTTTTTCAAAAAATAATAAAAAACAAAGGCCGGCCCCGGGGGATGGGGTCCCCGAGGCCATAAGTGGCCTGAGGAGGGGGGCAACACAGCCCCCTCCTAAAGAATAAAAAAAAAAAAAAGGCCATGACCCGGGGGTTGGGGTCCCCGGGGCCAATTAAGGCCTTGGGAGGGCCACATTTTTTTTTTTCAACAAAAAAAATTAGGGTGCAGGCCCTGGGGGATGGGGTCCCCAGGGCCAGTAAATTAGAAAAAGAAGGGGGGGCCACACAGCCCTCCTTCTTAAAAAAATAAAATAAATAAAAGACCGGCATCGCGCCGGAGGCCACGCCCCCTCCTTGCAGCACTCTGCAAACGCGCCCCCTGGCCAGTTGTAAGTTGGGGATTTAATTCCCCTTCAATACTGAGGGTCCCTGAGGGCCAACTAGCCCAACAGGTATCTCCAGTATGCGCCAGGGAGCAGCGTTGCAGACAGGTGTTCTGAGGCCACGCCCCTTTTTACACCTCTATGCAACGCAGCTCTGTGGTGCTTACTGGAGGTACCTAGTGGGCTAGTTTGACCCTAAGGACCCTTAGGATTCAAGGGGACTTAATCTCTCAACTTAGAACGGCCACAGGGCGCGTTTACACAGTGGTGAAGGGAGGGGACGGGGCCTGAGGTGACGTGTGCAAACACGCCCTGTGGCGCATTTTAAGTTGGGGAAATAATTCCCTTTCAATCCTGAGGGACCCTGGGGGCCAACTAGCCCACCAGGTGCTTCCAGTAAGCGCCACTGCTCTGCGTTGCAGAGAGGTGGTGCAGGCCGTGCCCCTTTTTACACCTCTCTGCAATGGCACTTACTGGACGTACCTAGTGGGCTATTTTGCCCCTAGGGATCCTCAGAATTTAAGGGGACTTAATCTCCCAACTTAAAAAATGGCCACAGGGCGTGTTTACACAGTGGGGAAGGGAGGGGACGGGGCCTGAGGTGACGTGTGCAAACAAGCCCTGTGGCATGTTTTAAGTTGGGGAAATAATTCCCCTTCAATCCTGAGGGACCCTGGGGGCCAACGAGCCCACCAGGTGCTTCCAGTAAGCTCCACTGTGCTGCGTTGCAGAGAGGTGGTCTAGGCCGCGCCACTTTTTACACCTCTCTGCAACACAGCTCTGTGGTGCTTAATGGAGGTACCTAGTGGTCTAGTTGGACCCTAGAGACCTCAGGATTCAAGGGGACTTAACCTCCCAACTTAAAAGGGCCACAGGGCGTGTTTACACAGTGGGGAAGTGAGGGGACAGGGCCTGAGGTGACGTGTCCAAACTCGTCCTGTGGCGCGTTTAAAGAGGTAGTTTTAATCCCCTGCCCTATTATATACTAGGGGCTTACAGAGGAGGTCATGCTGATCCAGGGGGACCCCAACGCATAGTGTTCCCTAGTGTATGTAGGTGTTTTCACTGTATTCTGAGTGTCTTTTAACATAGCACTGGCTCTAGGACTGGTTAGTCAGACTCAGTTACCACCAGTATCCGTTGAGGGTACAGGATGATTTTGCAACAAGGCTTCTTTCTGCTCTTCTGTTTGTTCTTTCTGCACGTTATCCTTCTTCCTGCACTTTTCTTCGTCTTTGAGGACTTCTGTTGCTTCTTTCTGCCTTTCTTTTTTTTCTTTCTGTGCGTTTTTTCTTCTTTCTTCACAAGTCCTATCTCTGTAGGCATAGTTAGAAATTAGCATTTAAAAAACCTTTGAAATTCACTGAAAAAACCATAGGTTTCCGGCACGTTATAGTTAGGAATTAGTATTTAAAAAACCTTAGAAATTCACTGAAAAAAGCATAGTTTTCAGGGGCGTTATAGTTAGCTGGACTTTTCACTCATACAAAACCATTGAAATTCCCCCGTTATAGTTAGTTCAGCTAACTATAACTCGCGCGCCCGCAATGCACTGCTGATGATGCCACATATTACATCACTCATGACATGGTCAGTGACATCACTCATGACATCACTGATGACATCTCAAATGACATCACTGATGACATCATCCTTGTGATAGAGTGGCAGACCTCCTCTCCCCCTAATATAACCTTTGATACACACATTCAAAAATAGAAACTAAAATTTTCAAAACAATGGACATACCAATATCAGTTACAACAACCTATTCAGTAATTCTAAGATCTACATACACATCCACTCATTCACCAACAGTCCTATACAGTCACTCATACATGTACTCACTCATCATATGTACTCATACACCTATACATCCTGTTACGCAACGCCACTCATCCATAGAGTTACTCACACACATAGTCACTCATGCTAATAAAGAATCAAACATCCATTTACTTGCATATACAGTTATACACACACCACCACACTTACTTCTAAAGAAACGTACACATTCTTAGTCTTTTAAACAATCACTTATAGAAACACATACTTATTCATACAGGAACTCTTTCAATCTCTCACTCTCACATATACTCACTTATATACACCAATAGTCACATATACTAGTTTAAAACATATGTAGTTACTCATAAAGACACTATTGAGACAGTCATTCACTCACTTACACATCCATGCACACACTCATCCACCCATACAGTCCTGCACACATGCTGTCTTCAACACATACAAACAGTGAGTCACTCATTCATGCACCTATGCACTACGTAATGCCCCCCACCGAACCATACAGACACTCATACTGATACTCAAAAAACCAACTAATAACCTATATAGACACTCATGCAGCTACTCACCAACCCAAGCAGCCACTTATACACAAAGTGCGAGACTGATACAGATATTTACATATTTAAACATTACTCACTAAGCCATGTATTCACTAAGATACACTTAATCAGCCAGTTATACAATCAATTTTTCAAAAACAAATCATCCATTTAGACACTTAGATACCCATTTATTCTTCCATCGACCTTGAGATATACATATATAAAACATATGTAATTTTCAGAAAAACACACATTCACTGGATGATGTCATCAGTGATGTCATTTGAGATGTCATGAGTGATGTCATGAGTGATGTCACTGACCATGTCATGAGTGATGTAATATGTGACGTCATCAGCAGTGCATTGCGGGCGCGCGAGTCATAGTTAGCTGAACTAACTATAACGGGGGAATTTCAATGGTTTCGTATGAGTGAAAAGTCCAGCTAACTATAACGCCCCTGAAACCTATGGTTTTTCCAGTGAATTTCTAAGGCTTTTTAAATGCTAATTCCTAACTATATCGTGCCCGAAACCTATGTTTTTTTCAGTGAATATATATATATATTCACTGAAAAAACCATAGGTTTTACACACGTTATAGGTAACTGGACATTTCACTCGTACAAAACCAATGAAATTCCCCCGTTATAGTTAGTTCAGCTAACTATAACTCGCGCGCCCGCAATCCACTGCTGATGACGTTACATATTACATCACTCATGACATGGTCAGTGACATCACTCATGACATCACTGATGACATCTCAAATGACATCACTGATGACATCACTGATGACATCATCCATGTGATAAATTACCACATCTTCTCACACCCTAACATAACCTTTCAAACACCGACTGAAAATTTCAGAGTTACATTCTCAAAACCATGCGTACTCCAATACCAATAACTACATACTCACTTATTAACTCTTAGGTCTACCTACAACTCCACTCATTCACCTGTACAGTCACTCATACTTACAGTCACTCCATACAAGACTATCATATGCATTTAGACACCTATATAGACACTCACACACCGCCAATCATCCATTGAGGTACTTACACACCTAGTCAATCGTGCAAGTAATCAAACACAGTCCAATTTACTCACCTATACAGTTAAACACACTCAAGTTCACTTACTCATAAAAATAGTACCACATTCTTAGGCTCTTATACAATCATTGATACAAGCACACACGCATCCATACAGCCACTCTCACAATCACACACTCTCACATATACCCACTTATATACTCTTACACACATATATACTGCCTTTCACATATGTAGTTAGTCACACATGTACCACTGAGATATACATTCAATCCCTAACACACCCATACATACACTCATCCAACCATACAGTCCCTCACAGATGCACTCTTAAAACCATGCACCCATAGAATCACCCACTCACACATCTATGCACAGAGTAACACACACCCTACCCACACAAACGCACAGGCACCCACACAGATACTCAGACAACCAATCAATAACCCATATAGACACTCATATAGCTATTCACAAAACCATGGAGCCACTTAGACACCAACACACAGACACATACAGACATTTACACAGTTAAGTCACTAGTCTGCAGTAAGATACATTTAACGACTCACTTATAGAGTCAGTTACGCACCACAGAAAATCATCCATTTCCACACTTGTACACCCACTCATTCTTCAACAGGCCTTTCCCTATATTTATTAAACAAATTAAAACTGTTCAGAAACACATACTCAATGGATGACGCCATCAGTGATGTCATCAGTGATGTCATTTGAGATGTCATCAGTGATGTCATGAGTGATGTCACTGACCATGTCATGAGTAATGTAATATGTGACGTCATCAGCAGTGGATTGCGGGCGCGCGAGTTATAGTTAGCTGAACTAACTATAACGGGGGAATTTCATTGGTTTTGTACGAGTGAAATGTCCAGCTAACTATAACGTGTGTGAAATCTATGTTTTTTTCAGTGAATTTGCAAGGTTTTTTAAATGCTAATTCCTAACTATAACGTGTGTGAAACCTAAGGTTTTTTCAGTGAATTTGCAAGGTTTTTTTTAAATGCTAATTCCTAACTATAACGTGTGTGAAACCTATGGTTTTTTCCTGTGAATTTCAAAGGTTTTTTAAATGGTAATTTATGAATGTATTATTATATTATTTATTTATTTTTTTTTTTTTAACAATATGCTACCTATATATATAATTATAGATTTACTGTTTCCTGCAATATGGAATGGCTGACCTTTTTAAAAAAATGTTTAGATATAGTTGAACAGCATAGTTAATATCTTCTACAAACCTCTAAACATTGTTTATTTTTTTTTTAAGGGTTTTTTACCATGCACGCACCGTAAGCTTACGGTGCGCGCACGGTAAGTCATGTGATCAAGAAACAACACTTTTCATTGGTTTAAAGTAGTTTAATTTCCAGAAACTTCCAACACCACACCCATTCCCCTCATTATTACATCTGATTCCCTGGGTTTTTGATACAATGGCAGAGCAGCAGTCATCTTCTGGGAGTGAGCAGGAGAGCCTTGTAAGACAGAGACAGAGGAAACAGAAAGATTCTTTTGTCTGGCAATTTTTTACATTTCCACAGGGGCAGAAGAAAGTGAATGCTCCCAAAGTCACCTGCATTCTTTGTAAACGTGTCTTATCTAGAGGAGATCCTAAGAAGAAGTACTCTTTTAGTATCTACCCTATGATCAGGCACGTTAGGGATGTACATCCTGTGGCTTATGCTCGAGCTACTAGAGAAAACCCTCCTGCAGCTCAGCCGAGCACATCCGCAGCAGCTCAGCCGAGTACATCATCGGCAGCTCAGCCGAGCACTTCCTCTGCGGTGGCAGCTTCACCTTCTTCTGCTCCTCTGGACATTCACCCTCTGTTTGAGAGGGTGCATATACGGTGCAATACGTGTTATGCTCTTCTTGCTTTGGGGGAGGCCAGCATTCCTCTAATAGAGAACAAGATACGGCAGCACACGTGTGGCACCGTATAAGTTTTGCCATTCTTTCCTTCCTCTGTCCCTCTATTAACACAACGGCTCTTTTTAGAGCCACCTAACATCTAAAAATTTTTTATTTTTTTAAATCATTTTTAAAAAAAAAAATTCCCCGCCGCACCCCTTGTGTTTTTTAATAAAATAAAATGTTTTTTTCACCCTTCATGGTCCTTCAGGGACCTCCTGTTGAAAGGTAGGGGGTCAGGAACTCTGTACCCTGCCCCCTTTTCACGTTCTCCACCTTTTTTTAAAATTGAAACACACTTTTTTTTGTGTGCATATTTTAACGCTTTCTAAATGATTTCTACCCCCAACATGACTTCTGCCTGCTAGCATAGCATTAGATCATGTAACAGTTGTGTGTGCAGAGACGTCAGAAGTTCAGCACATAATGTTTCTAATCCAAAGAGCAAGAGTACATTTCACAGATGAAGGGAACAGAGTCTTCCTCTTGATCTTTAGACACTGGATCGATACTTACTTATAGGTACCAAAAAACACTCAATTAACACAATGGCTCTTTTTAGAGCCAACCAACACCCAAACACTTAAACTTTCTTTTAAATTCTATTTTTTATACGATTTTTTTGTCGCATCTCTATGCTTCCCCTGCGCAGTTCTACAAACTGCAGCCATGCGCCAGCGCAGGCTCCCTTGCACCATGGTACAAGGATGCCTGCGTGGTGGGGACATTGTTCTTCTGCAGGAAGGGACACCTTCCTGCACAAAAACAATCACAAGAGGCTTTTTCCTCTTTCAATGCGTGCTGTAGAATGGAGGACGCCCTAAAAGATGAAAAAACGAGGAGAAATAAAAACATTTCTCCTCGTTGTGCCTCGCAACACCACCTCTAGGGTTGCTTAGCATTCACACACATCTCTAGAGTTACGATTTCTCGTGAACCTGGAGATGTGTCTAGTTTTTTGTGTGTTGCGTGGGAACACCCAAAACAACACCCATGGAACACCCCTTCAACGCACAGTGCTGCGTGTGAAGTGGCTGTATTTATGTGGAGAGGAAAAGTCACGCAGGGTGGCTTTTCCTCTCCTTGTAAATATGAAGGAGCTCCCTGCGCCACCAGTACGTTATGAAAAGTGACGTAGTGGTGGCGGAGGTGCCTTGTTAATCTGCCCCAGAGATGTAATGGAAATTAAAGGTAAGACAGACAAAGGGAGAGAGACAGAATCAGACACAGAGAGCAAGGAACTGAGAAGGAGTAAGGTAGTTAGAATGACTGAGAAACATGGAGACAGGGAGAGATACATGGTTGAAAAAGTAGTGATGGAGGCAGTAAACCTAGGGGAGTAGTAGAGAAGGAGTGAGGGAGTTACGAAACAGCAGTAAAGGAAGAAGACAGAGAGAAGGGGAATGAGAAAAGCAGAGTGAGGAGAAGTGAAAAAAGGGAGCATGAAAGTGAAGGGGTGAGAAATACAGATATTTCAAACTTACCTGACCAACAAAATAACTTAATTATAAATAAAAGGTTTTTTTTAATTGCTAGAAAAAAGGATTAATTTTCCTAAATTTTCTTTCTCGATCTGAAAAAAAAGAAAAAAAGTATTAATATTTAACAATACATTTTAGAATACAATACACATATTTTCATATTTAACAAAGTAGTTTTTTGCCCTTTTTTTGCTGTTTTCAGAATATATTGAATTTCACTGCAAATTGTGAAACCAATTGCATTCATCACTTAACAGCGGGCAAAAAAATTAACAATCTGAATGATTGTTTAAAAAAAGCCCTGAATCTCTTCTCAGTAAAACATACCTTGATAGAATTGTAACATATATAATAAAAATATCTTCTAAGAACAATAACTATTTGCAATAAATAACGTCTGTAAATCTTGTTGCTTAAGCACATGCACCAAAACAATATCTGTCAGTCCACAAGAGAAATTTTTACCTTTCCATGAGGCAAAATGGTAATTTTTAAATTCTTTTTTGGTGAAATAATCAATGGTAATCCAATAAAATCGAAATAATGGTTTGTTCAGATGCTGCAATTTGTATCTAAAATTTTGGTTTTAGAAAAATTAAGTAGGAATTTGGTCATTCTGCAGGCAAACATTGCTTGAAAATCAATTGAGAATCATTACACAGTGTCCAGCCTTTTTCACATTTTAAATAAACTGTGTAATGACCAGAAGTTATAGAAGGTCCATCATGGAAAAATATTGCAACTGCAACAAAAGTTTTTCCAGATATTGATAATTGATGTCCTGTAAACTTCTTTATTAAAATGTCCAATTTTGTACCATCAGCTCTACAACGTTGCATCATTAAAATTACATACTGTCCATATTTATTTAAAAGTAACGTTGATAACATGTCTGATTTAAATTGAGAACATTCCGTGTTGTGATTGGCATCTTTAACTAATTTACTAAAAGTCAGTGATTTACTCTCTGGTAATGTTAAATATATGAACCTTTCAGAATCAACATTAGAGCTGCATGTGTTCAAACAGTTTTCACAACTATGTTCCCATTTATAAGAGAGACCAAACATATTTTCTATTTCTACCCCTTCATCTTCCAGTACCATAAGCATATACATCAAGAATTCCTGTGCATCTTGCTGGACATTTTGAGTAAACTGTGTACATCCTGAACATACATCTAAATGTTTTCTAACATCAGAAGCACTTTCTAATTTAGTTTTATCATTACTCAGCTTCTCAAAAAGAAAACTCAGCAGAGAACAGAATCTTTTTTCATGATTTAGTATTATCTGCTCTTGCAAACTTTCAAGATAAAATACAACATTCAGCACTACATTAGCGTAGCAGTTGACACCAGAGCTATTTTCAAAATGACAACCAACAACCTCTTCAACATTGTCCTTTTTCTTTTTGCTTGGAATCACATCACTCTCCTTTTGTTTTATCTTCTGTACATCCTCATTACAGATATTCTCAATTCTCCTTTTCCGACAAACAACACGTTTTTCAAACACAGGATACTGACCTAAATGAGGAGCATAGCTTCTTCTTAATCTATTATATTCCTTTACACAGTTTGCATCAGCACTAACTTTTGACTCATCAAAGTCTATCATGAATAAACCAGATATTTTTGTCGCGCGTGACAAAGCAACATATGCCATACCTTCTTTAACCCCTTCGATGCTCATGACGTAGCGGTTCCGTCATGAGCATCGGTTGGGCTGTGCTCATGACGGAACCGCTCCGTCATGAGGACAGCCCCTGTGGGAAGCGCTGGCGCTCCCCCCCTGGGGCATCGATCGTGCCCCCACAGACGGGGATGGCAGCGGAAGAGTTTCCGCTGCCACCCCCGAGCCCCCCCACGCTTCCTGGTGACGTCAGCGTGCACAGCGCGCGCCGGCGTCATCAGGAAGCGCTCGGACGCCTGGAAGCCATTTGCTTTCAGGCGTCCACAGAGGGAGGGTGAGTGTTGTTTGCTCCGGTGGGGCGGCGGGGGCCTTTTGGAGGGTATTGAGGCATCGGGGGAGAGGAAAGAGTATTTTCTCTCCCTTGATGTCTCAATACAGGGCATTCCTGCTCCACGATCGCGCACAGCGTCGCGATCGTGGAGCAGGGATGCCCCACTAGACACCAGGGATGTGTGTTTTTTTTATTTTGGAAGCAACCCCTTGGGTAAGGGTCGCTTCCTGGGCCCATAAATTATTTGAAGACTTTTCTGCCCCCTCTGGGGGCAGATCGGTGTTTTTTTTTCGCCGTTTCTGCTCCCAGGGGGGGCTGAAAAGCCCACTAGACACCAGGGATATAAATATTATTGTAGGAAGCGACCCCTTGGGCAAGGGTCGCTTCCTTGGGCCCCTAAATGTTTTGTAGACTTTTCTGCCCCCTCTGGGGGCAGATCGGTTTTATTTTTTCACCGTTTCTGCTCCCAGGGGGGGCAGAAAAGCCCACTAGACACCAGGGATCTGATTATCATTGTAGGAAGCGACCCCTTGGGCAAGGGTCGCTTCCTGGGCCCCCTAATTCTTTTGAAGACTTTTCTGCCCCCTCTGGGGGCAGATCGGTTTTATTTTTTCGCCGTTTCTGCTCCCAGGGGGGGCAGAAAAGCCCACTAGACATCAGGGAATTAGTTCAATTAAAAATAGAAGTGACCCCTCGCTTCCAGGGTGCAATTTGTTATATGTATTTGGCTCACCCGCCCCGGGACTGAGTAGCCTTTTTTTTCCTGCTGTTTTCTGCCCCACCTGGCACACAATCCGATTGACCATTTGGGTAGTGACATAGCATGTTATAATGTTTATTGTTATATTTTTTGTGAATTGCAATTGTAATGTTTTTTTTTTTTACTTTTTTGTTCTAGGTGAAGGCTTTTCCTCTTTTCAGTTTGCCGTTTTGTTACTGGTGGTTCTGCTGTTTGTGTAGTTTGGTAAGAGACTTTTTTTTGTACAATGTAAATGTGTTTGATTTCTCTGCCTGTTTTTTTTTGCAAATGGTGTAATAATAGCAGTATGTTTGGTTTTTGAGTGTCAAAAACTTTTTGCATTGGTGCTTGATGTGTATTTTGTTGTCTTGTGAGTAATTTGTTTTTTTTTCTTCTTTCTAGTTTGATATCGTTGGTTTTTGCTATGTCACTGCAGAGTTGGTTTCTGGTGAGTGCAGCTGTCTCTTGTAATTGGATTGTATAGTTTTTGAGTACATTGATCTTTGTGATAAAGGTACACATTTCTTTACTTACTTGGTTTGCACATTGTTGGTTGTTGTTGACTTGTTTGTGCAGTCTTCTATCTTAGTAAGTATAATGGCTAGCCGCAGGATTACTGCTCAGCAGGTTTTTGGTTTGCTGTTTGAGTCTTCCTCTGACCATGGTTCAGAGACTGACTCTGCATCTGAGGGAGAGGAGGCAGGGGACGATTCTGGCAGTGAGTTTTCTCTCCGTATGGGGTCATCGGATGATGAAGATACTCTTAGTGCGGATGAAGTGCCTGTGTTAGAGGAGGAGACTGATGTGCCGATAGTGCGGCAAGAGGCATCTGGGCTGCAGCCTGGGGCTGCAAGGCTTCCCGTTGGTGTAGTGCGGCAAGAGGCTTCTGGGCTGCAGCCTGCGGCTGCAAGGCTTCCCGTTGGTGTAGTGCGGCAAGAGGCATCTGGGCTGCAGGCTGGGGCTGCAAGGCTTCCCGTTGGTGTAGTGCGGCAAGAGGCATCTGGGCTGCAGGCTGGGGCTGCAAGGCTTCCCTTTGAAAGTGATGACCTCTGGGTTGCCCCTGGCATGGTGCAGCCGGCATTGCCAGAGTTTACTGGTGTTTCAGGGTCTAGAGTGAATACTGAAAACTTTTTGCCGGTAAATTTTTTTCAGTTGTTTATGGACGATGTGTTTTTGGCAGAGATTGTTGAGCAGACTAATTTGTATGCCGAACAGTTTTTGAGGGACAACAGTGCCAGTTTTAAGCCACACTCTAGAGCTACCCAGTGGACTCCCACAAATGTTGAAGAGATGAAGAAGTTCTTGGGTTTAACTTTTTTGATGGGCTTGCTAAGGAAGCCATCACTGTCTTCATATTGGTCTAGCAGTCCCTTGATGGCAACGTCTATTTTTCCGGCAGTCATGACTCGTGACAGGTATTTGCTTCTGCTTCGGATGATGCATTTTGTTGATAATGGTTTAGCGTTGTCACGAGATCACCCTGACTGTGACCGTCTTTTTAAGATTAGGCCTGTCCTTGATCACTTTGTTGATCGATTTTCTGAGATGTATGCCCCTGGGAAAGAAATTGCAGTGGATGAGTCTTTGGTGTTGTTCAAGGGCCGCTTGGTTTTTAGGCAATACATTCCTAGTAAGAGGGCACGCTATGGAATAAAGCTGTATATGCTGTGTGACAGTAGGACTGGATATGTCTCTAATTTCAGGGTGTACACCGGTAAGGAGTCTAGGATTAAACCCCCTGGTTGTCCGTCCACTTTTGGAGTGACTGAGAAAATTGTTTGGGAACTTGGTAGAGGATTTTTTAACAAAGGCCACCATTTATATGTAGATAACTTCTACACTGGTGTGCGGTTGTTCAGGGAATTGGCCAAAGTGGACACTCTTGCTTGTTGCACATTCCGCTCTAACCGTAAAGGTTTCCCGAAAGAACTTGTTTGTCAAAAGCTTGGGCGGGGACGGTGTAGTGCGTTGCGTTGCCAGGAGCTTCTTGCTGTGAAGTTTACAGACAGGAGAGATGTCTACATGCTGACTACCATCCATGATGAAAGCACTGCACCTGTGACTGTTTGGGGTCAGGTCGCTGAAGCGCGCAAACCTGTGTGCATTTTAGACTATAATAGGCACATGGGTGGTGTTGACAGAGTAGATCAGAGGTTGGAACCTTACACTGCTCTTCGTAAGGCTTACATTTGGTACAAGAAGTTGGCTATCCATCTTTTCCACTTGGCAATGTTTAATGCTTTTGTTGTGTTCCAGGATTCTTGCCCTGAGTCAAAGATGACTTTTGCTAAGTTTCAGGAGTCTGTAATAGGCAGCCTTGTTGTAGTGGAACAGGCAAGTGTTCCTAGAGTTGGAGTGGTGGAGGATGTTGCTAGATTGAAAGAACGCCACTTTCTAGATCACATTCCTCCCACACCCGCAAAAGATTTTCCCAGTAGGAGTTGTAGAGTCTGTTGGCGAAGAGGTTCGCGGAAGGAGAGTCGTATGTACTGCCCCGACTGTCCTTCTCATCCTGCACTGTGTCTCCCTGCTTGTTTTAGAGCGTACCACACGCGAAAGAATTTTTGGGAGCATTCATGAGTGGTAAAGTGAACTGCCTGGTCTGTATTCTTTGGATAATTTGATTCTGTTTCAAGGTTGGTGTTAGTGCAATGTATTTAGTTGCTGATTTTCTGTTAGAAGATTTGTATCTATTTGCGATTTGTTTTTGTTTTTATTTTTTTCTAAAAAAATCCTAAATGTGATGGCGGTGTGTGTAGGCTTGCGCTTGGCTGTTGGTGTGTGTGGACTGGCACTTGGTTGGTGGTGTGCGTGGAATGGTGCTTGGCTGGCGGCGTGCGTGGTCTGGCGGTGTGCATGGACTGGTGGTCTGTGTGGACTGGTGCGTGGCTGGTGGTGTGCGTGGACTGGAGCTTGGCTGGCGGTGTGCGTGGAATGGTGCTTGGCTGGCGGTGTGCGTGGACTGGTATTTGGCTGGCGGTGTGCGTGGACTGGTGGTGTGTGTGGACTGGTGCTTGGCTGGTGGTGTCCGTGGACTGGAGCTTGGCTGGTGGTGTGCGTGGACTGGAGCTTGGCTGGCGGTGTGCGTGGAATGGTGCTTGGCTGGCGGTGTGCGTGGACTGGTACTTGGCTGGCGGTGTGCGTGGACTGGTGGTGTGTGCGGACTGGTATTTGGCTGGCGGTGTGCGTGGACTGGTGGTGTGTGTGGACTGGTGCTTGGCTGGTGGTGTCCGTGGACTGGAGCTTGGCTGGTGGTGTGCGTGGACTGGAGCTTGGCTGGCGGTGTGCGTGGAATGGTGCTTGGCTGGCGGTGTGCGTGGACTGGTACTTGGCTGGCGGTGTGCGTGGACTGGTGGTGTGTGCGGACTGGTGCTTGGCTGGTGGTGTCCGTTGACTGGAGCTTGGCTGGCGGTGTGCGTGGATTGGCGATTGGCTGGTGGTGTGCCTGGACTGGCGCTTGGCTAGCGGTGTGCGTGGACTGGTGTTTGCCTAGCGGTGTGTGTGGACTGGTGCTCGGCTGGCTGTGTGTGAGTAGTGACTTTCTGCTGGTCACTACACACACTGCTAGCTGAGTGCCACTCCACGCAATCCATCAGCCTGTGTAGTTGCTGTGTCTGGATTGTGGGCGTGTGAAAGTGATGGGCCCTTGAATGGCGCTGTGTGCTGGTGTGAGTTTTGTATGTGATGGGCCCGCGGCTGGCGGTGTGAATGGTTTTGTATGTCTCACACGTATGAAAGGTGTATGAATGGCCTGTAAAGAGGTTGGTGCCTTGTCGTCGCTTTACAGCTCACGAGCTGTGAGTCAATGGTTCAGTTTTTCGCCCTTTAAATTATTACCAGTGCATTTCATTTATGTGAAATCACTTGCTAATACAATTGTATCTACTGAACCATCACTAACCCCCGTGCCAAATCCAACCAGTATGTGTGTGTGCTTGCGGATTAGATGGCTGTGCACTAATATTTGTCTTTCTGAAGCAGGGTGTACCTTGTCCCTTTTTGGTGAATTTTGTAATGTGTTGCTTTTGTGCCTGGTGGTGCGAATGGTCTTGTTTGTATATCGTATGAAAGGTGTGTGAATGGCCTGTAAAGTGGTTGGTGCCTTGACGTGGCTTTACAGCTCACGAGCTGCGAGTCATTGGTTTGGTTTTTTGTGAATTTAATTATTGACAGTGCATTTCATTTTTGTGAAATCTCTTGTTAATAAAATTTAATACACTGAACCATGACTCGCCCTCGTGCCAAATCCAACCAGTATGTGTGTGTGTTTGAGGAATAGATGGTTGTGCAGGAATCTTTGTCTTTAGTTTCTCTGCCAAGGTACACTTTCCATGCAAGAATAACCCACCAACTGTAGATATTGTCGAAAACCCATGGGAGTTCATGGTGATGTCTCTCTTGTGAATTCCCAAAAATTTTTTATCCCCAATGTCCTGCAAACCTCAAAATGTCTGCCACATTTTCTTTGCAATATTATTCCAAAATTCTCACGCTGTAGGAACAATAGTTAATCTGGTTTTGCAAGGGGGGTCACTTTGGTTTTTGGCCCGGTGCTCGGCGGCCATCTAGGGAAACCTACCAAACCCACACATTTCTGAAAACTATACACCCGGCGGCTTCCAAGGAAGTATGGCTTGCGTGGATCCCCCAACGTTTCCTTACCCAGAATCCCCTGCAAACCTCAATTTTAGCTGAAAAAATCACTTTTTTCACACATTTTGGGGTGGGAAAGTTGTGGCATCACCAGGCTCACACAAATTTACCACCACCCAGCGTTCCCCCAGGTCTCCCGGTAAAAATGGTGCCTCACTTGTGTGGGAGGCCCAAGTACCCGCGGCAGGCAAGGGCCCAAAACGCAGTGATGCGACATCAAAATGGCCTATCGCAAAACCACCTGGTTTTGCAAGGGGGGTCACTTAGGTTTTTGGCCCGGTGCTCGGCGGCCATCTAGGGAAACCTACCAAACCCATGCATTTATGAAAGCTAGACACCCGGCAGCTTCCAGGGAGGTATGGCTTGCGTGGATCCCCCAACGTTTCCTTACCCAGAATCCTCTGCAAACCTCAATTTTAGCTGAAAAAATCACTTTTTCACACATTTTGGGGTGGGAAAGTTGTGGCATCACCGGGCTCACACAAATTTACCACCACCCAGCGTTCCTCCAGGTCTCCCGGTAAAAATGGTGCCTCACTTGTGTTGGAGGTCCAAGTACCCGCGGCAGGCAAGGGCCCAAAACGTAGTGAGGCGACATCAAAATGGCCTATCGCAAAACCACCTGGTTTTGCAAGGGGGGTCACTTTGGTTTTTGGCCCGGTGCTCGGCGGCCATCTAGGGAAACCTACCAAACCCATGCATTTCTGAAAACTAGACACCCGGCGGCTTCCAGGGAGGTATGGCTTGCATGGATCCCCCAACGTTTCCTTACCCAGAATCCCCTGCAAACCTCAATTTTAGCTGAAAAAATCACTTTTTTCACACATTTTGGGGTGGGAAAGTTGTGGCATCACCGGGCTCACACAAATGTACCACCACCCAGCGTGCCCCCAGGTCTCCCGGTAAAAATGGTGCCTCACTTGTGTGGGAGGCCCAAGTACCCGCGGCAGGCAAGGGCCCAAAACGTAGTGAGGCGACATCAAAATGGCCTATCGCAAAACCACCTGGTTGTGCAAGGGGGGTCACTTAGGTTTTTGGCCCGGTGTGAAGTACTGGGTATTTTAGACCCAGCGGTGCAGGGGCACACACCCTATGACTTCGGGGTTTCACCCTGTTCCGGACCTACAGAAACACAGAGTCTTCTGGGTGAAGTCAAAGAATCGTTTATTGGCTGCAGACCAATGACAGGTATCCTAGAAGTACAACAGCGTGTATGTTCTCAGGAGACTGCTGAAAATCATAGGAACGGACTACATCTTAAATAGGCCTTTTTCGGCCTCAAGCATACATTCCTGAGTTTTATGAAACGGCAATATAACAGTGTACATTACAAAGAAAAGGCAGAGTCATGATGACCATCCCACATTCCAGTTCGGCCAACTCACAATGATTTACACAATAAGGTTGCGATCCCACGTTAGATGTCAGTAGACCCCCCAATAAACATGAGCATCTCCTGTTTTGGGAAACAAGTCATAAAGCAGGAACAAGCAGGTGTGGAAGAGATTAGCCGGGGGTTTGTGTAGGATGAGAAGGGTTTTATGATGGGTCGAGCCCTGATGCTAATCACAGGTGGACGGAGGAAGGGGAGCTCGTGAGACCAGTTTGACCCGGGGGAGCGGAACCAGCTGCCCAGGTCACCGAGGAGTCACGGGAGAGCACATGTACTGAGAGGCCCGTATTTGCTCCATTATAGCCTATGTGAGGGCAATGACAAGATGGCCACTGCTTCCAAAATGGAACCCGCGTAGTGCAGCAAGATCACGTGTACGCAGTGCATTCAGGGCTAGAACGACGAGTAAAGCACTCGTACATGCCGCATTTACCATTTGCGGTTCGCTAATACCAAGATAGGCAGGGGTAGGGCCTGGTCCCCTACGCGGTTCCGAAGAGTAAAGTACGACAGACCCTCCTTTTGCCCTTACATAGGCAATTACTATACTCATCTTAATCCGAGTCTAGGTCAATGTCTGTAAAGTCATGGAGATGTTGCTGTAGCATCATCCTATTACTTAGCTCGTCTCTCGATACAGGTTTCCTTACACATAAGGTAGCACAGAGGCCACACATCGCAGGAGCACACTGTATGCACAGCCAGAACAGGAAAAGGATGGCTAAAATCATTCCAATGACCATCAGGACTTTCCAACCCCAGGCAGATATCAGTTCCCAGAACCATCCCATCAATGACCAATCTCCCTTATCCACGTGTATGGATTCAGATATTTTGTGGAGTTTGGAGATGGCTTGATACACTGTTGGAGCATTGTCTGGTATGAAAATGCAGCAACTGGATTGGATGACCTTGCATACCCCACCGCGGTCTGCAAGAATAACGTCTAGGACCATGCGGTTCTGTAAAGTCATAAGGCGGTCCGCTTGGAGCTCAGCTGTCAGATTACTAAGGGCACCAGCCGTTACATTGATAGTGGATTCAACCACACGCGTCAGTTGTCTCAGGTTCCTACTATTGACCATAGGTCCCCAAAACGGCAGGAAACCCAAGAAGAAGTCTCCTGCTTCCTGACCGGCAGTGTCCTCCTTACTAATTACACCTCTCACAACTCTCGCCTTGTGATAATCAGAGGCAGCAGTGAAGGTAGGCGGTAGCAGATTCGCAATATAACATGTGCCCGAGAAATCAGGGGGCAACCATGTATATGCTCGGTCATTACAGATGAAATAGGTACCCTTGGCCGCTAGAAAGGCAGGGGAAAACTGTGACGGAAAAGTGTACGTTTCGGTACAGTCACTTCTTCCCAGTTGAGCCCTAGGGTTCTGACCATTACCCTGTAAGCAGAACCGACCCATGTGGGGTACGACCCAGATTGGAGATGAGATTTGTCGCTGTTTTTCACCCAGACTAATACTATACCCCGTCGCGTTCCATCCTACATAAGGTCTTAACTCTTCTTTGGGAATAGACGAGTATGCGTCAATATCCCTACTCATGTCGGCAACTCCTTTCATCAAAGCCTTATTATTGGTGATGGGTCTGATGGAACGCGGTTGGCGAGGGGAGTACGTCTCCAAAGCATAGAGAAACATGGTCTGGAATGCCCATGACGATCCATTTGAACTATACGGCAACACCAGGTAGGGAATACCCTTGTTAATGGTATGTGGCATTAACCCACAGACCCAGCAATTGGTCGTATTCACTACTAGCTGGTGCTGGTGCAAGAGCTGGATAAACGAGTTATTTACGAACTCCGATCGTCTGGTCTGTTCGTGCTCAGGCAGGGGGTGAAAAGAGTGAGAGGAGGCAGTAGAAAGAGGGGTAGGCTGTTGAGTGGGTGCAATAGGCTTTTGAACAGAGAAAAACACAAGTCCTACAATAAACATCATTATACTACACAGTATAAAAAGGCACAAAAGGACAAAACATTTACTTTTTACAATTCCACACATCCTGGTTTTAAAGCTCATTTCCTCGATCGGTCTCTCCATCTTAAAAAACTCCATCCTCTACTCGGGCCGCTCGCGGCGGGTGAGTTTCTTCTGCTGAGGAGTACGCCTGTCAGTCCAGGGAAACGCCCTAGACCAACCAGAACCGTCGACCTAACGTCTTCGGCCTGTACCCCAAAGTCTTGACACCGCGACCCTGCGGCAGAACCCGGATGGTGGTTCGAAAAACAAAAAATCAAGAAAGTCTTTCAGATGGGAGAGCAAAAAATGTCAAAAAGGAAATAGTGAGGAAATCTTTATTTGTCCATGGGCCTAGGTCTCAAATTATAACGTAGACGGCCAGGTGCCGTTTGGTCTCGAAACAAAAGTTCAGGCTCAGTGGTGTCCAATCGATTCGATGGTGGCACAGCTTCCTGCAGAATATTGTCACTCTCTTGGTCTGAAACTGTGCCTCTTAGGCGTGCATCACTGAATGGTGTGAAACGGAGTACAGTGTCTGTCTCAGAGTCGGTGACACCCTCTTTGACCCACCGGTCATATGGCAAAGGCAAGGGGACTACCTTGCAGTGGGTACCATGAACCCAGTGCTTCTTCCCTTTTACTCGCACCGCTGACCTTGTCGATAGTAGAACAAGATGAGGGCCAAGCCAGCGGGGCTCGTCGTTGCTCTTGCGCTGGAAGTTCCGCACTAGCACCCACGTACCAGGGTTGATAGGGTGTCCAGGAGTTTCGGAAGCTTGGGGAAGAGTATCATGTACCTGTTGGTGCAAAACACGCAGTTTAACAGTCAAATCATACAGGTAATCAAGCAGCACTGGATGCTCTATCTCACTGAATTTCGTGGGCCTTGGCACACCCCATACATTAGCCGGGCGGCCAAAGACCACCTCGTAGGGGCTAAGTCCCACTCGTGAGTGTATTGTCATTCTGGTGGACAGGAGTGCTAGAGGCAGGGCATCAGGCCATTTAAGACCAGTGCTAGCCTGAATTTTAGCCAACTTGAGCTTTAAGGCTCCATTGTAGCGCTCTACCAATCCAGCTGATTGGGGGTGATTTGCAGCGTGGAACTTCTGCTGGATGCCTAAACATTCACATACATTCTTCATCACTTTACCCACGAACTCACTCCCATTATCACACCATACCACTCTCGGCATTCCAAACCGGGGGAAGAACTCTTTCACAAGGACTTTGGCTGTGGACAGGGCAGTGTTATCTTTTAGAGGATAAGCCTCTAACCATTTTGAGAAAGCACAAACAACCACTAGTACATATTTCAGGTTGTTGCATCTTTCCATGTGAATAAAGTCCAGCTGCAAAACTTCGAATGGACATGATGGGGGCGCAAAGTGACCGGCTGGAGTTGGGGTTCCCCTACCAGGGTTGTACTTCAAACATACCATACAATTCTTGACCACATTCTCTGCACACTTGGGAATCCCAGCATTCTGCCATACTGGAGCCAACAACTTGCATATACCTTTCGTACTGATGTGTGCCATTCCATGCGCCATAGTAACCACTGGAAGCACATATGCATCAGGCAACAACCATCGACTATGTTCTGTCAGATCAATCCAACAACCATTCTCATCCAACTTACCCATACTCTCTCTCCACTTGCTTAACTCTTCCTCTGTGGCTTCAGCTTGAAGCGACTTCACACTCTCTATTGTGTTCTCACACATTCCTACATCATTAACCCATCTTGCGGGGCCTGCAACATACATTCTAGTCTTCACATTCTGTGCGGTTTCTCTCGCGGTCTCATCAGCAAACGCATTCCCACGACCAACATCGTCTGTGACTTTCCTGTGCGCACTGCATTTCATGATCGCAACTTGCAACGGTAGGGTCAGTGACTCAAGGAGATCATTCACCAACTTGCCATTCTGAATTTTAGCTCCATGTGACGTCAGGAACCCACGCTCCTTCCACAAACGTCCAAAATTATGAGCCACGCCAAAGGCGTACTGGCTATCTGTATATATATTCACTCTCATTCCTTCAGATAACACACATGCTCTCGTGAGGGCGATTAATTCTGCTGCTTGGGCCGAATTATGTGGCACTCGTGCAGTTTCCACAACCGTATGTAAAGTCGTGATAGCATATGCAGCAGTCGTGTCACCATTAGGGAGCTTAAAACATGAACCATCTACCCACAAAGTACCATCACACTCAGTCAGGGGAGTATCTTTCAGATCCACTCTTCCTTTCGTTTCTTCTTCCGTTCTGAACAGACAGTCATGTTGCTCAATCTCATCTGAGTCTGCTGGAATTGGCAACAACGTAGCTGGATTCAGTGTATTGCATCGTTTTATGTGTATGTGATTCGCTAACAGTGTAAGTTCGTAACCCGATAGGCGTGCACTAGTCAAGTGTTGTGTCTTGGTTCTATTCAATAATGTGTCTACAGCATGTGGAACCATAACGATCAATGTGTTGTCCATTACCAGACCAGCAGATTGTCGGATAGACATCGCTGCAGCAGCTGTCGCTCTCAGACAGCTTGGCAATGCCCTCGCTACAGGGTCCAAGGTGGATGAGAAATACGCGCATGGGCGCGGTCTGTCGCCAAAAGGCTGTGTTAACACTGACAACGCACACCCATCTGTCTCGTGCACATACAATGTAAAAGGTTTACTGTAGTCAGGAGTACCTAACACAGGGGCCGAACACAATGCATTACGCAATTCCACAAAACTTTTCTGGCACTCTTCAGACCATGGGATAGGATTCGGTGTGTCTTTGCATGTTAAGGCTAACAAAGGTTTTGCCAGCAAGGAGAAACTAGGGATCCAATGCCTACAGTATGAGGTAATGCCCAAGAAAGCACGTACTTCTCTCTGTGTCTTTGGCACACTCAACTGTGCAATGGCTCGAATTCTCTCTGGGGTCAGTCTCCTTCCCTCCTTCGATAAGAGATGACCTAAGTAGGTCACTTCTTGTCGACAATATTGCAGCTTAGATAAGGACACCTTGTGATGAAAAACGGATAAATGGTGCAACAATGATAATGTGGCTTCTTTACAGATCACCTCAGTATCCGCAGCGATTAGTAAATCGTCCACATACTGAATCAGGATAGCGCCACTAGGTAAAACAAGTGCATCAAGCTGTGCTTTCAAAGCTTGACTGTATATAGATGGACTCTCACAGTAGCCCTGGGGAGCGCATTTGAAGCGGAAGCTTCGGCCTCCCAGACTAAACCCGAAAATGTCTCTGCTCTCCTCTGCAATTGGGATGCTAAAGAAAGCATTCTTTAAATCGATCACTGAAAACCATTCAGCAGAGGCTGGAATCATCGTTAACAAGGCAGTTATGTCAGGGACAACTGGAAACTGTGGCACAACAATCTTATTAACCTCTCTAAGATCAATCACGAATCTGTAAAC
Organism: Triturus cristatus; assembly: GCF_964204655.1. Taxonomy (NCBI): domain Eukaryota; kingdom Metazoa; phylum Chordata; class Amphibia; order Caudata; family Salamandridae; genus Triturus; species Triturus cristatus. Next base: position 1,713,445,518 of record NC_140589.1, on the reverse strand, counting down.
AGGAGGCTGTGAAGGGTCCGTTCGTTTTAAGACAGGTAACATCGGGCTATTGCAAACGTTGCCTCTTGTTTCTTCAATCACACCCTTATCAATGAAGTCGTGGACAATGTCTAACAATGCTTTCTGGCCTTCATTAGAGATCTTGTACTGGGGAATACGTGGCAGTCTGACATTAGCCTTTAAAGTCACCACGTATGGCGCTATCTCCAAGAGACCCACATCATTGGGACCAGTAGCCCAAAGGGCATCCGGAAGGGATGACAATTCAGGCGGCATTGTATTTTTGGACAAGTACATTGGGGAAATTACTTTCTTGCCTAATGTAAGTTGTACTCCCGAAGGAGAAAAATACAATGTAGCATGCAATCTTTTCAACAAATCCAGTCCCAGCAAATTCTCACCACAACCTGTCGTCAGAATCAGAGGTGCTTTCAGCTCGCAAGGTCCAACAGAAAGTGATATGGGACTAGAAATCGGGTTCCTAACAGGGGCGCCAGAAAAACCTACGGAAACATTTATGTCGCCAGACAAAGGTGCGCCAGGGAGTTTGGAATGCATAATTGAACTCTTTGCAGCACCAGTGTCTAGCAGAAAAGGCTCCGTTACATTCGCTGTAGTCACCTCAACATACGGTCCACTCTGATCCACTGGCACTGAAACAACTCCCTCTCTCTGTCTACGGCTGTCCTAGTAATCATTATTTTCTGCATCACCATCTTCTGCATAATAATCATTATTGTAATACTGGGCCGTATTACCAGTCGCGTTAGCTTGCTGATCAAAGCTATTAATGGTATTCTGAGGCGGCAGAGGACGCGCATTTTGGGGAACACTTCCACGCCCTCTACCTCTAGGAGCTTGCTGACCACCTCTACCTCTTGCACCATACATATTACCATTCCGCTGCATTAATTTAGGGCAACTATATTTAAAATGACCTTCCTCTTTGCAGTATGAACATTGGTTGGGACCTACCGGGACACGTGGTTGATAATACCCATTCATTTGCTGATTGTTCTGAAATTGTTGGGGTTGGTGATAGACACCTTGGGGTTGCCTATAATTATTCTGACCTCCACGTGGCGGATAGGCCTGCTGCAAAAGGACCTTTGTCTTTAATTCCTTCGTTTTCTTCTCTGTTCTATCTTTCTCGTCTTTATCTCTGTTTTCATAATACTGTGCGGTAGCCAGTATTTGCGCTGAAGAGGAAACAGCCCAAGAACTCTCTGAATCTTTCAACTTTTTACACAGGTCAGGGAGTAAATTCTGCACAAACTTATCCACAAACAACCGTTGGCCACCCTCAGTACTCATATCCTGCCCACTGTGATCAATGAACGTTTCCTCAAACCTAGTAAAGAAGTCTGACACTGTCTCATCCTTTTTCTGCTTGCATGCAGATAACTTGTCCCAATTTACGCGCATTGCAGGCATCAGTGTCTTCATATACGTGATGATTCTACCAGGGAGTTCAGCTACTAAAGGCTCAGGTTTCGCGCCACCAGTTTGTCTTGCATCGGCAGCAATAATGTTAGCCCATGTATCCCCTAGCTCTTGGTCATGATCTGCATTACGGATTGACCCCCATAGGGGCTGTGGAACAACATTACCAAACAACATGTCTATGTCAGCCAGATTCATAATACATGATCCTGCCGTTTGTGACAATTCTTTATAATAACCTGCCGGATTTTTACGGGGATCAGGTAAGGACTGTTTAAGCGCTAACACCTCAGAACGCTTCCATGGAACATGCACCCAAACACGCTGGAAATGTGCTGCCACAGCGGGGTTAGCACCGACAGCTGCAACCGCTTCCTTCCATACCGGGGGCACTTCCCTCATGGGGTATTGTCGCACTTTTTCCTTTCCCCCCACCGGGACATCCTGTTCGAACAATGACTGTTGACATCCATCATTCCTGAAGGACAGTACAACCGCAACTGCTTTATCTATATCGCGGTCTACAATCATACCAGCTCCAAAATCGGACCTTACTCTACACAATTCTCGTGGCCTCGGATTTCTACCACTATCCTCCAATTCCTCACAGAGAATTTCGCACATCTTCTCAAACACATATCTCTGCTTCGGGGCATCCCACTGATGGAAGACATTAACAATTGATTCCACATCATAAAATGAAGGGAAAACGACCCATCTACGCGCCATGCTATCTATTACGCTCTTCTCATCAGGGGTAGGCAACTGACTACGCAATTGCTTACGCTGCAAACCAGGAGTCGCACCAGACAACTCAAAGAGAGGCGACATTAATGAAGTAACCACATTAGCTAAACGCTGTCGCGCTGAAGGAGAAGCTGAGGCAGAAACCGGGGGGAAAACAGAGGGAAGAAAAGAGGACGTAGAAACAGGTACCGAAGTGGTACAAGGAAAAGTGTTGGGAGAGGCCGCTGGTGAATTAGGCAAGGTTACAGGAAGCGCGGGGGCAGTTGGAAGCACAACTGGCGGCCCTTGAGGGGGCTGCGTTACATTAATAAGAGCCGGTTGTGCGGCAACTGGTGGTTGCGGCAAAGCCTGCAATACATTAACTGGAGGTGGCATATTCACAAGCTGAGGAGGCGCCGTAGCATTTTGCGCATATGGGGGTGGCGAACTCAACAAGTGTGACATTAGGGGATCTTTCTCCTTGTCTTCGGACCCATTTTGCTTAGAGTGTGGTAAAGCCGGGTAACATTTGTCAATCCCTAACTTACGCTGCCTGTGCAATTGCTCGCTCATCTGCTCCTCCTCATTGTCTCTAAATTGTACAGCTGCTTGCATTACTGACATACCTCTCTCTCTTTTATTCTTCTTCGCTAGCTTAATTTCTTTCTGTTTGGCTTCCTTTCGCCATAAGCGGAAAGAGTCAAACATCGCCGGCCGGGCTTTCTTCTTAAACAATTTAATTTCCAAATTATCTAGAATATCGGTATCGAAACTACCATTTTGGGGCCATTTTAAAACACCGTCTTTCCTAGTGTAGTGGATCCACACTTCGTTATATGCAATGGGGCCTACGCCATGTTTTACATAGAGCTCATAAGTTGGAGTTCCAACCGGAGGAACCGGACATGATTCTTCCAGCTGGAAATCTTTTCCACAACCCAAACAGAATAATCTACCAAATATTCTAGAACCAGGCATCTTCGCTCACTAGTCTAGATCCAAACGTCAAAGGATTATCGATTACGATAGTCTCGTGAATACACGAATCCTCTGGCTTTGGGGTTTGCAAACACCAAATCACCAATTACCAAATCAAACCAAACGATCCCGAGGGATACCAAAACAAATGGGAGACGCTCCACTTATACTTAACTGAATATTACTGATCGATGACGTCACCAGAAGACTCTCTCGATTGTTTCGCTCTCTCAAACTCGTCAAGGGTCCAAAACAGGTCGATTAATCAGGGCAGCAGTCCTTCGTAGCCGTCGGGACGCGGAGAACCTCGCAGAAAAGACTTTCGGACCACGTCGACATACAGGGGTCGATGAAGTGGCGGCCTTCCTCCGGAATTTCCACACGAAGCTCCTCACGAACCTCTGGCTTGGACTGGTACCGCTGAAATCGGCCCGAGTTGGGCGCCAAACTGAAGTACTGGGTATTTTAGACCCAGCGGTGCAGGGGCACACACCCTATGACTTCGGGGTTTCACCCTGTTCCGGACCTACAGAAACACAGAGTCTTCTGGGTGAAGTCAAAGAATCGTTTATTGGCTGCAGACCAATGACAGGTATCCTAGAAGTACAACAGCGTGTATGTTCTCAGGAGACTGCTGAAAATCATAGGAACGGACTACATCTTAAATAGGCCTTTTTCGGCCTCAAGCATACATTCCTGAGTTTTATGAAACGGCAATATAACAGTGTACATTACAAAGAAAAGGCAGAGTCATGATGACCATCCCACATTCCAGTTCGGCCAACTCACAATGATTTACACAATAAGGTTGCGATCCCACGTTAGATGTCAGTAGACCCCCCAATAAACATGAGCATCTCCTGTTTTGGGAAACAAGTCATAAAGCAGGAACAAGCAGGTGTGGAAGAGATTAGCCGGGGGTTTGTGTAGGATGAGAAGGGTTTTATGATGGGTCGAGCCCTGATGCTAATCACAGGTGGACGGAGGAAGGGGAGCTCGTGAGACCAGTTTGACCCGGGGGAGCGGAACCAGCTGCCCAGGTCACCGAGGAGTCACGGGAGAGCACATGTACTGAGAGGCCCGTATTTGCTCCATTATAGCCTATGTGAGGGCAATGACAAGATGGCCACTGCTTCCAAAATGGAACCCGCGTAGTGCAGCAAGATCACGTGTACGCAGTGCATTCAGGGCAAGAACGACGAGTAAAGCACTCGTACATGCCGCATTTACCATTTGCGGTTCGCTAATACCAAGATAGGCAGGGGTAGGGCCTGGTCCCCTACGCGGTTCCAAAGAGTAAAGTACGACAGGTGCTCGGCGGCCATCTAGGGAAACCTACCAAACCCACACATTTCTGAAAACTAGACACCCGGCGGCTTCCAGGGAGGTATGGCTTGCGTGGATCCCCCAACGTTTCCTTACCCAGAATTCCCTGCAAACCTCAATTTTAGCTGAAAAAATCACTTTTTTCACACATTTTGGGGTGGGAAAGTTGTGGCATCACCGGGCTCACACAAATTTACCACCACCCAGCGTTCCCCCAGGTCTCCCGGTAAAAATGGTGCCTCACTTGTGTGGGAGGCCCAAGTTCCCGCGGCAGGCAAGGGCCCAAAACGTAGTGAGGCGACATCAACATTGCCTATCCCAAACCACCTGGTTTTGCAAGGGGGGTCACTTAGGTTTTTGGCCCGGTGCTCGGCGGCCATCTAGGGAAACCTACCAAACCCATGCATTTCTGAAAACTAGACACCCGGCGGCTTCCAGGGAGGTATGGCTTGCATGGATCCCCCAACGTTTCCTTACCCAGAATTCCCTGCAAACCTCAATTTTAGCTGAAAAAATCACTTTTTTCACACATTTTGGGGTGGGAAAGTTGTGGCATCACCGGGCTCACACAAATGTACCACCACCCAGCGTGCCCCCAGGTCTCCCGGTAAAAATGGTGCCTCACTTGTGTGGGAGGCCCAAGTACCCGCGGCAGGCAAGGGCCCAAAATGTCTGGGTTTGGTAGGTTTCCCTAGCTGCCGGTAGGGCTAGGGTTCAAAAACTACAGCTAGTCACTTTGCCAAAAAAGGGTCATTTTTCACTGCAAAATTGAGGTGTGACCACGTTGCGTTTTGCGCCGTTTCCTGTCGCGGGCACTAGGCCGACCCGCACAAGTGAGGTACCATTTTTCTCGTAGGACTTTGGGGAATGCGGGGTGGGTGGAAATTTGTGGATCCACGCAGATTCCAGAACTTTCCATCCCAGAAATGTGGGGAAAATGTGTTTTTTTTGTCATTTGTTTACGTTTGAAAGGGATTCTGGGTAACAGACCATGGTGGGAGGCAGTCAAGTCACCCCATCCTGGATTCCCCTGGGTGTCTAGTTTTCAAAAATGTATAGGTTTGCTAGGTTTCCCTAGGTGCCCGCAGGGCTAGGGTTCAAAAACTACAGCTAGTCACTTTGCCTAAAAAGGGTCATTTTTCACAGCAAAATTGAGGTGTGACCACGTTGCGTTTTGCGCCGTTTCCTGTCGCGGGCACTATGTCGACCCGCACAAGTGAGGTACCATTTTTCTCGTAAGACTTTGGGGAACGTGGGGTGGGTGGAAATTTGTGGATCCACGCAGATTCCAGAACTTTCCATCACAAAAATGTTGGGAAAATGTGTTTTTTTTGTCATTTTTTTACGTTTGCAAGGGATTCTGGGTAACAGACCATGGTGGGAGGCAGTCAAGTCACCCCATCCTGGATTCCCCTGGGTGTCTAGTTTTCAAAAATGTATAGGTTTGCTAGGTTTCCCTAGATGCCGGCAGGGCTAGGGTTCAAAAACTACAGCTAGACTCTTCGCAAAAAAAGTGTAAATTTTCAGTGTGAAAATGTGGTGTGTTCAGCTTAGGTTTTGAGCCACTTCCTGTTGTGGGGACTATGCCTACCCACACAAGTGAGGTACCATTTTTAACGGGAGGCTTAGGGTAGTTCAGATTTGTAAAGCAACTGTTATTACCTATTGATTTTGGATGCATTTCTCCCTTCCAAATGAAAGACATTGTGTAAAAAAAAAGTCATTTTGAAAAATGACCAATAATTGTCATGCAAGTATGAGTATTCCCAATTTCGAAAATGTGCAAATATGCACTGTTTCTAAACTCTGTAATTTGTTCCCATTTCAGAAATACAAAGGTGTCTTTCATACCGATTTTTCCATGTATACATTTTCCCACAATAATTGCTATATACCCGGAACAAAAAAAAAAAACATTACAAACTGCTGCTCAGTTTTTCACTCTGGGTTCGTTGAGCTCTTGGTGAACCTACAATTCCTATATATCCCCACAACCAGGAAGGTTCAGTGGATGTAACGGTACATTGCTTCTAAGAGATGTGATAATTAGAAGAAGTTACAGGTGAAAACGTTGACTCAAAAGGTTGCTTTTTTCAACTAATTTTTAATTTTTCCTATATTTAACTGGTAGTTTCTATAAAGAAACCTTGATGGATCTACACAAATGACCCCTTGCTGAATTCAGAATTATGTCTACTTTTCAAAAATGTATAGCTTTCCAGGATCCATTATTGTTTTTGTACCCATTTCTACCATTAACTGGAAGGAGGTTAAAAGCACAAACAATAGCAAAAATAGGGTATGTCCCAGAAAAATGCCAAAACTGTGTAGAAAAATGTTGGTTTTCTAACAAAATTCTGTCATTCCCTAAAAGCTGGAGAAATGGTGATTTTATCCCCACAAACCCTTTTTTGATACCATTTGCAGAGAAAAACCCAGAAGCTTTCATTTGCAGCCCGTTTTTCCCATTTTTCACAAAAAAAACAAACTTTTGCTGTATTTTGACTAATTTCTGGGAACCCTCTAGGAGAATCCACAAACCCTGGGTACCTTTAGAATCCCCAAGATGTTGGAAGAAAAGGACGCAAATTTGGCGTGGATACCTAATGTGGTCCAAAAGTTACAGGGGCCTAAGCGCGCACTACCCCAAATAGCCCAAAAAAGGCTTAGCACAGGAGGGGAAAAGGCCTAGCAGTGAAGGGGTTAAACACAGTAGATCCAATGTTTACAAAAGCACTATCTGCAGTTAATCCTTAAGATTTGTGAATAGTTACAGCATATGCTAGAGAAAATGGAAACTGCTTCCTACGTACATATAAGTCTTTCACAAGCAAGAAACAAACTGAACAACGACAAATGTCTTTAACCTCTTCAATCTGATCAAATTTTCTTTTTCAAAATTCAATTCCATCTTTTTTCTGGTAATTAACAAAACCCACAACTTTACCCATAGCTCCATTAACTAAACCTTTTTCTACATCCAAATTATGTCTTAAAATTACTCAACAGTTCATACATATGTAAAGATTTTTTTTTAAACCAGCTGTTTTCGATATGTTTTTCTCTAGAGAATCCAATTTAGTTGTCAATTTGCTTGTCAATATAATAGTTATTCCCTCATGTTGTATTTTATCCACAGCTTCCAGTTTGACAATCTCTTCATTTTCCAATTTCAAAAGTTCTTGATTGAATATAGAGAATTCATGTAGTGTTGGCATTAAGCAGATTAAAGTATTTTTCCAGCAATTTTCTTGTATATTTTCTCTGGAACACTTTGTTCTGTTGGGAACAAATTACATAGCAATCGACTCTGTAAAGCTTTTCTGCCATGTTCTGTGAGTAGTCCAATTCTGATATCTTTGAGAATACTTGCATAATCATCATCATTTGTCTGCCGCATATTGGTAATGAGTTCTTTATACTCAAAGTATGTCCAAATATTCACATTACCTATACTTCCTAACGACTTTTTCGTGTCTTCATGTGTAAGAGTTTGAAATACTGGTTGTCCTTTAACTGGAGTGAGCTGCAGTAGATCCCCAAAAACTATAACATGTTTTCCTCCAAATAGCACGTCAAAGTTTGTCTTTAGAATTTGCTGCATTCTTAAATGCACAAAGGCAAGCATTAAGTTTGATACCATGCTTACCTCATCAATGATGAGAACTTTCATTTTTTTCAATACTCTTGCAACTTCAAAACATGCTTCTCCTGTTAGCTTGTGGTATTGTATTTTGTTCTCATGCTCTACTGGTAACATTAGCAAACGATGGAGGGTAATTCCTTTTATGTTATATGCTGCTAACCCAGTTGGAACAGTAACAACACAAGACAAAGTTGAATCTGTTTTTTTCTGTAGGTAGCCTCCAATTACTTCAATCAAGAAACTTTTTCCAGTTCCGGCTTGTCCACTCACATACATTTTGATTGGTTCAAATGATGTGCATGAGCACTCTTTATTTTCATGTAGTAATCCATGATAAATTTGTTTTGTGACTTCCTCATAAATTTGTTGTTGTTCATCATTCAGTTGCTGTTCCAAACTTGGTAAGTTTATTAAATCTTCCTGAGCTTGATTCATAGCTGTTTCCACTTCAGTCATGGCTATTGCAGCTTCATTTTCCATGATTGGTTGTCCTAGGGGATCTTGACTGAGCGTCCCAGAACTTTGACTGACTTGAGAACTGTCTCTAGCTACTTCAGCTGCAATTGTTGCTTCTTGTTCAATTTCTTCATTTAACATTTCCATATAAGTTGTGAAATTACTGCATTCAATGGTATCTTTGCATGCATTAAAGGAATCTTCATAGCTTTGAAAATGTCCAAGTAATTCATCCTCTGAGCGCCATGGTTTAAACAACTGTAAAAGTGCTAAGTGGTAAAATTCCTTCTTGTCAGTAGTGTCGCAACTCAGCTTCCTGTGATTAATCAAACTTCCTTTTGTTTGTTTTACCAAACATCCTTCCTCACCAATGACTTTATATTTTCCATTGTTGATGTCTTCTGTTGCATTCCGTTTATAAATGTAGTTCTGCAGCAGTTCATAGAGACACATGTTTTCAAGATGATGACTTCTCTTTGGGTAATATGTGTCCAACATGTTTGTTCTTAAAATGTCTGTACTTTCAGGTTCGAACTCTGCTAAATATTCAATTTCTCAAATAGATTTCAGTACCCGATTTCGCATTCCTGCAAGGCCTAAACTTACCCAAATTATTCTTCTGGATTTGGAGTACAGACTTGCAGATGATAACCTATCTGAGCATTCGTAGGATCCAATTTCTCGATGTGATAACATCTTTAAACTGAAACTATACAGCTTTTTACTGACAGTCTTCTCGTGAGAAATCTCTTTCCACATTTCTTTCAATTCCGTTTTCTCAGATTTAGTGATGTAAGATGTGACATACCGAGCAACAGCAATAGAATTGTCAGCTACATACTGTATATCCATGTTAGCATTCCACATGGATAAAATGACTGGGTTGTAGTCATTTATATATTTTGACTCTTCTTTTCTTCTTAGGTTGTAGGTATTCTTAGGCGATTTTCTTGTAATAGTATGTCGCACAGCTGACATAAATCTGTTTACTCTTCCTTTTGAAAGAACAGGTCGTGGAAATCCAAATCGACATTTTGTGTAGAATTTATCTTTACTCTTGTACTTTCTTCGACAGTATTTTCCACACTGATGGCTTTGGAAACGTAAAACTTGCTCTTTCAAGTTTTTTTCTTCTGTGCTTTTATAGCACATGTTGCATGTGGAAATGTGGATTTTCCTGATCAGTTATGTCCCCTATCTTGGACCCCAACGGTTCTATATGCATGTTACAAGTACATGTATGTTCCCTCCAGTTCCAGTTTCCAAGACGCAAACATATGTGCGTCCACCGTCAACATGTTCTCTGTCAGATCCGCCATCAATGGGCTGGATATTCGATTCCTAAGTATGAAAGGCCACCGACTTTATATGGCTAAGTTACTCCATTTTTACAGTTCAGGCAAGTAGGCCCGATTCTGTCCTCAAAGCCTTTTCCCTGCTCTCTGCCTCTGACAGCTTCAGCTTGAGCTCGCATCTGTATCCATGAACTTTGTCCTACTCCCTGTGCAGCTAACGGTGCCTGCCTCGGCCAGTTTCGCCTGCCTGCCAAGAAGCTGTATTTCACCTTCGAATTATCTACTTTGCTCTTCAGCCGATGCATTCCTGTCTAGTGATTTAGGTAAACATCTCCTTTAGCTCACAAGCAAAGGACTCGGCCTTTCCGTTCTCCTGCAAGTAATTCATAGCCCTGTTGCCATGGAAAGTTTTCTGCCCCTCGCATCTCATATAGGCACTTAGACGCTTGTACACGCACACACAGTCAGTATAGAATAGATTCTGTCCGAGAGTCCTTCCTTGTGGATAACATAGTTCTCTAAACATAGGATGTTAGATATGATTTGGGATTAGGTTGACTTGACCCCCCAGACTTCTCGTCTCCACATGTAGAGCTAAATGTCAAGTCCCCTTCACCCCCTAGTTGCACGTCAATCACACGTCATGCTGCTGCGCGCGCATCTATGTTAAGTATTATCTTATAGATCCACCTATGTATGATAATCAGAGCCAATCATGTTTCTTTTTGCTCCTTATTACGCCTAGTTTCGATTACATACTTACTATGTCATTTCTCTTATCAATTGTTACGCCTTCTACACTCGTTTCATTGTAATGTATGACCTATAAAAGTTACTTCTTGTCAATAAAGTATTGTACTTCACTTCCTGAACCCTCGTGGTGACGGAACCTGAAGGCCGCCACTCGAGTCGGCCATTTTGGAATAAAGCCCATTCAGAAAACCTCTTATACCACGGATTCTGCCTCTTATTATTCTGAGCTATTTTACTTTATTTTAGATTCCGTATGAAATTCAGTCTAGGTAAAAGAATATTTACCACATAATGGCGCCCGAACAGGGACACTTTCTCATCTCACGCGCCGGCGGTGCGTTGCAGGCCCGGTCTCCTGCCACAGCTGGACGGACCATAACGCGTACCAGCAGGATTTCCTGTAGCTCCCTCCGGTCAAGCGGGGGCGACTGAGGCTGCGATCAACCCAGACGAGGCGGTGAGAAGTGCGAAGTATCCCGACCAGAGCCTAGCTGAGAGAGCAAGATCCGAGGTATACAGAGGCCCACCAGGTTTTCGAAGTCCCGATGTCCAGAGGGTCCACTGTCCGCAGTCATCAAGTCCCGTCCATTCTCTGAGGCCTTCCGTTTCAAGGAGCTACTTGGTGAGTACCATCGCCGGGGAGGCGTGTTGACGCGCACATAGGTTGTGCCGGTCAAGACGGATTTGGGTACACAAATCCGGTCTGCACTGTTTAGCAGTGTATATGTACTGTTTAACAGTATATCAAGTATTCCGAAGTATTCAGTTATTGTCAAGAATTCAGCTTGGTGATTAGTTATACAGACTGTCATCATTGTCGGTCATTTTTTAAAATGGTTAATGTTTAAATGTTTAAAGTGTTCAAATGTCTTGCATATTGTGGTATGAATGATTGTTCATTGTTCACTGTTCATTATTGTGTTTTTTCGTATTAAGTGAGTTCAAGAGTAAGTATCAGATCAGTTGTCAATATGCCGCTCCTCTCGAAGTTAAGACAGATTACTACCAGAAAAGGGGTGCTTGAAGAAGCAGTTCCTATTCCTCCTAGGGACACTCCAGGGCATTTTATGTATCACAAGCATGGCTTAGATGCCATATTATTTCTTGATTTATGGGTAGATTATACCAAGGGATTGCCAGAAAGTCAAAGGTGGCCCGCAGCGGGAACCTGGGATGCAGAGTGCATCATGAAAGTGGAGGAAGAGTTATGGAAAAGAAAAGTCAGACAGTCACAGAAAGACGCTGTTGAGTTATGGCGTAAAGAATCTCATAGACGTACAGAAAAAGCACGTAGACAAGAAGAGAGGAGTAAAGAAAGTTCAAAGAAAGTTCAAGAAAATCTATTAATTGAGGAAGGAATCCGAGTGAAATCAGAACAAGTAGATAGACAAAGAAATGCTCTTATGAACGGTATGTATCCTCTTCTAGCCGAAGGACTACCTAAGGCTGTTCCGGAGATGCCAAAAGACTTGCCACCCCCATTATTCCCAATTAAGGTACATCCTAAAGGGCATCCCAGAACCGCAGAAGATGTTTTTCTTTCCTCATATCTAGATGACACAGCTCCCGAGTATGCTAACCCCGCACCACATAGACCGTCTGGCGGGGGGGTTCAACGTCAGGATCAGGTATCTGTCCCCGTGCAACAGCAAGTCCCGACACAAGCTCCGGCAAGCACATCTGTTTCCGCAACTGTCTCCGCAATCGATTCTACAGTGGTGTCCACACCTATAGTTGCTGTGTCACGTTCGACGAATCCATTCACACCCGACGCCCCAGATGGGGCCACGGGAGGTGCTAGCAACACTTTTACGCCACCTAGAATAAATAAACTTGTTTTTCAAGAGTCAGCGCATTCACGTACACCCAAATTCGTAAGTGAACGTGCGCTTAAGGAACTCCTTATAGATTGTAGATATGACCCGGTGGTCGGTAAAGAGGACGAAATGGTCCTGGCATCGTTACGTATTAGACGAGCCGCAGAGTATTTAGCGAGGTTACCAGGAATGACTACGCATCTAGATAAAATATATCATTTTGTTCAAACAGGGCGAGATCCAGAATGTATTAACAGAGCTATGGAATTCCAGAAAGTAGAGATACAGGGGGAACTGTTACGTTTCCTCATAAACTGTGTGATCAGAAATCAAGACCGTCCGGGGGTAGACCCGAATGCAATGCTTATTCTTACAAGATGGAGCCAGAATATATCAGAAGGGAGACATGATAAGAAAAACTGTATAATAGCCATGTGCCGAAAAATCCGTAGAGAAATAGAACGTATTCGTGAAGAAAGATTGGAAACAGACGAGTTCGAGCAAGATGAAGTGTCCGAATCAGGGAATTCCGCAAGACAGTCAGAGACCATAGCCTACGTAGGCAGAGGAAGATCCTGTAATAATACCAGATGTTTTTCTGATCCCATACACTCTGTATGTCCAAATAATAGCAGAACGTATCCGACGCCTGTAATAAATCTGAAGTCTCCTGAACATTTGTTTCAAGCCGCAGATAAAATACTACGAGAACGAAGGGGTTACCACCTCCTCGACTCCATGGATGAGCAAGAATTAGCCAGATCAGCCGTTCACTGGATTGACAGTCCTGAAAAATACGGTGATGAGACCGTAGCACACACGTTTTTTAACCTCAGTGCAGATGAACAACGTTTAGCTGGAATCTATATGATTCAGCAACTCCTTATATTATATAAGAGCCAACATGCTGACCCTGGTCCTTTACCTGATATATTAACGGAACTACTCGCGAACAGATGGAGAGGTTCTAGTAACAAGTTAATTAAAGAAATATTAGTGTCACGTAAACAGTATGTCCTTTTTGTAAGTCCAGATCCTTTCTCGCTGCCCCGCAAAGAAAGAACGCCGTATTATATGGATAGACAAAACCCCTTACGAGAAGTGCACCCAATAAAAGGCGAAGACAATCAGTTTCACCGTGTATTTGTATACACACCCATATCAAAAATTGAATTGTTAGAAATGAAGAAAGTAGTACCCAGTCATGACAAAGACCCAGCGGGTTTCCACCGAGAAATTAAGGACATGTTACTGATGGGAGAATATACCTATCCTGATATTATGACGATATTAAAGGTGCTCTTACCTGCTGGCATTTATGAAAAACTGAAAGAAAAAGAGTGGGAAGTGGGAGACCAAAAGATAGATTGGACAGCATTAGAAACGGAAGAAAAGGCCCGAACTGCAGGTTCAGGGCTCGGGGATAAAGTCAAAGCATTACCAGGTTTACTAGTACAAGTACTGCCACGTTTATTAACTACGAAAAAGGAAGATTGGGGTGCAATCACGGCCTGTAAACAAAAGCATGATGAAGACACAAGTGATTATTATGCCCGATTTGAAAAATGTTTTGGAATAAATAGTGGTATAAAAACAAGTAGTGAGTCGTATCCACATTTATTTGTGACAAAATTAGTAGAAAATGCATTACCTCCAGTAAAGAATAGAATATTGAAATTCGAGAGTACCTGGCAAAGTAACACTCCGTCACAAATGCTACAAATGTTACAGTATCATCACAATAGAATTAGAGATGAACAAGAGCACGAACAAAGACGCATGAAAGATACAAAAATGAAAATGCTAGTGTCTCAGACAGTACCAGCTGAAGGACATAAAAAGGGTATGACACATTCCGATTCAGTAGGACCGGTAAAAGGGACATGCAATTATTGCAAAAAGCCAGGTCATTACGTACACGATTGTCCAGTTTTAAAACATAATATCGCCATAGGTAAAACACAAGAAAGATCACGGCCACTCAGACAAGATCAGAATGAACAAGGAGCTATGCCACATTCCCAGGCCATGCCAGCCGCACAACAGCCAATACAGTTTGTGCCAGCTGCACCACCGTTGCCTGCTGCTGCCACACAGACCACAACACGACAAATGTATCAGACTGCACAGTATGAATATCCTGAGTATCAGCGTTACGCATGAACCAGCCTAGAGAGGGAAGTTGACTTACCCCTTATCGAGATTCCTGTAGATCAAGAAGGACCTTATGTACATAGTGAATTATTAGGTCAAGATAGAAAATTCTTACTCGACACAGGGGCAAGTCGAACAACTATAAAACGTAGTGAAGTTCCAGGGGCACCCCTCTCAGGCTCTCAGAATATCTCCCTTGGTTTTTCAGGAAAACCTATTGTTAATGAAGTATCACAGCCTCTTCCACTTACGATAGGACCTTTGACCCGAACTACAGATTTATTGCTTACTAAATCATGTCCAGAAAACCTGTTAGGAATAAAAACACTGAAAGCTCTAGGAGCTATAATATGTTGTTCTCCGGAAGGAGTAAGGTTGTTTTTACGTGATTTTAAAGGTCACTATGTGTCTAGAGACATGGATCCCCGACTACAGACTTTACCAGCGCATCTATGGGCACAAGGCCCTACTGATGTTGGTTGCATGAACATTACACCATACCGAGTCACATTGAAAGCAGGAGTGGTACTACCACGAATGCGACAATACAAGTTACCGCAAGATGCTGTAGTGGCTTTGCTGAAAATCATTGATGAGCTAATTGTCCAAGGAGTAGTTGTAGAAACAGACTCCAATGTATGTAATTCACCGATAATTCCGATTCTTAAACGAACTGATCCTACTGCTCCGCCAGTATACCGATTGGTTATTGATTTGCGTGAACTAAACAAGTGCATTGTGCCACAATTTCCTGTGGTCCCCGATATATCATCATTATTGACAGCAATTGATTCCGAAGCAACATTCTTTACTGTAATTGATCTCAAGAATGCCTTTTTCAGCGTCCCAATAGATCCGGAAAGCCAATATTTGTTCGGATTCAGTTTAAATGGGCGCAGCTTTAAATTCTCATGCGCTCCCCAAGGATTCACAGAAAGCCCCAGCATCTACAGCCAAGCACTGAAACGAGAACTTGACAGTATCCACATGCCAGTCAATACTGCACTGCTTCAATATGTCGATGATCTGCTGATCACCGCGAGAAGCGAACGCGAATGTGAAAAGGCTTCTCTGACAGTTTTACATTTTCTAGCCGACAAGGGGCACAAGGTGTCTCCTTCTAAGCTGCAATTCTGTGTCCAGCGAGTTATTTATCTTGGTCACTCGCTGTCCAAGGAGGGAAGGCAGCTTACACCAGATCGCATCCAGTTAATTGCTAACATGTCAATACCCCAGACACAAAAGGAGGTGCGGGCTTTCATAGGCCTCACTTCATATTGTAGGCAGTGGATCCCTCAGTACGCATTTCTAGCAAAACCACTCATTCAGTTAACCACACAGGAGGCAGCCACATCGACTGTCCTCCCTTGGACTCAGGAACATACACAAGCTTTTGAAAGCTTAAAGAAAGCTTTATGTCAAGCACCTGTTTTAGCGACACCATGTTATAGCAAACATTTTACACTCTTTGTTACAGAACGCGAAGGTACTGCCTTGTCAGTACTCACTCAGGAACAAGCAGGATCACGCAAGCCATGTGCTTATTTTTCCAGTACATTAGATCCCGTAGCTCAGGCTTTGCCCGCGTGCCTGAAATCAGTGGCAGCAACAGCTTTAGCAATCAGACAAAGCGATGCCATAGTGTTAGGACATCCATTGACAGTACAAGTACCACATGCAGTAGAAGTTCTTGTGAACCGAACACAAACACAACACTTGACCATAGCAAGACTTACCGGTTATGAACTGACATTGTTTCAGCCACACATAGAGATCCGACGTTGTAATACATTGAATCCTGCTACATTGTTACCTGTAATTGGAACAGACCCACTAGCTCATGATTGTGTTGAAATTATTGAAATAAAGACGAAACCTAGACAAGACTTGACAGACGTTCCATTGTTAGATCCAGACCTGACGTTGTATGTAGATGGATCGTGCATGAGAACAAGTACAGGAGATTTAGTGGCCGCGTATGCAGTCACAACAGACACTGAAGTTATTGAGACAAACTGTATAGATACTTTGTCAGCCCAAGCAGCAGAACTTATTGCTCTAACACAAGCCTGTATTCAAGCCACAAATAAGAAAGTTAATGTATACACTGACTCACGTTATGCATTCGGAGTTGTACACGACTTCGGCGTGCTGTGGCGAGAGAGAGGTTATTTAACCTCCCATGGTGCCCACATTCAGCACGGATCCCTCATTCATGCCTTATTAGATGCAATACATCTACCCACTGCTATATCGATTATGAAATGTAAAGCACACACGAAGGTTACTGATATCATTTCTCAAGGCAATGATTTAGCTGACAGAACAGCTAAACAGACTGCTCAGACTCGCACATTAGACATGACAAAGCCAATAGTTCAGACACCAACACAGTGTATGACAATTAAGGATCCCGCACTTGACGTAATTGACATACAGACACATGCTACTGCAGAAGAATTAAAGAAATGGACTGAACTAGGAGGGATCCAGACAGATCAGGGATGGATGACGAAGGAGAAATCTGTATGGTTTCTTCCTGACTCTATGGTCCAAGCCATTATAGCTACAATTCACAGTCCGGCGCATTTAGGGGAGAAAGCTATGCTAGATAGCATTCAACACATTTGGTTCAATAAACATTTACGAGCAGCAGCTAAACAAAAAGTCCGTACCTGTATGATATGTTGTCAGTTCAACCCAGGAAAAAGTGTTCCCGTAGAACAGGGTGGATTTCAGACTCCTGATCATCCTTTTGAAGTGCTCCAAATGGATTATATCCAGATGGAACGATGTCGAGGATTCAAATATGTTCTTGTAGTTGTCTGCGCTCTCTCCCGATGGACTGAGGCGTACCCAGTATCAGATTACACGGCCCCGACTACTGCCAAACAGTTAGTTCGAGAATTCTTCCCACGGTACGGTTTACCACGTGTTGTATATTCAGATAACGGCCAGCCTTTCTCATCCGAATTAATGAAACATGTCTCACTTTTGTTGGGATATCAGTGGAAATTCCACTGTGTCCGACACCCCGAGGCAGCAGGTCTCGTGGAACGACATAATCAAATTTTGAAAATCAGATTGTCTAAAATATGTAAGGAGAAAGGTGTTGACTGGATAGTAGCCTTACCAGTTGCACTATTTTACATAAGAATGGTAGCACACTCTCGAACAGGGCTATCCCCGTATGAGGTGATCTTCGGAAGACCACCAAATATGTGGGGGACGCCTATACCACGTAAAATAACTGATGTTAATTGTAATATGCTGACAGATTACTTGGCTTCCTTGATGTCTGCACTACAATCTTGTCGTTCACAGGTAGCTGCAGCCTTTCCTGACAACATTGAGGTGAAACCCCATGACGTTGCTCCGGGTGATCTGGTGTTTGTGAGGAATTTCGATCGAAAGACCCAGTTGGAGCCCAGGTGGAAAGCACCGAAGCTAGTCCTGCTGACCACAAGAACAGCCGTGAAAGTTGAGGGCCGCAAGGGCTGGATACATTCCAGCCACATCAAGAAATTTCATGGACTATCCTCGGATATAGACACTGTGCCCTGCACTCCCTCACAGACTGATTCAAAACTTCCCTTTGTTGAGCAGAACGACTCTCAGAACTATAAATTAAAGCTTAGGCCCAAACAGTCGAGCAATTTGATTGTTTAAGTCCTCTCCAAGGTGAAGCGGTTGAATTGTCTCTGACATGTATCCCTTGGACCTGAGTAGAGAAAATACCCGAGAAATGTTGAAACGACAGGCGTATTGTAAATCACTGCGTAGCTACTGTATGAGGACATTATTAATTCTGTTTTTATTGAGTCTTTTAATAATTATTACGAGTGTGATTTTGCACATATATCATCCTATTTCTAGATATGTTTATAATGTTGCTGCTGAACATTCTTTTAGTGACCTACCGCCACATGAATTATCTTATAGACTTGCGCTGCGCAATAACACTTTCATTAGTATGTTACATCATTCCCATCAGACTAGTAATGCCACCAATTGTTGGGTGTGTGGCCGACTCCCTCCCTATCAGAATAACAAAGGAGTTCTGCCTTTCTTTCCACATCCGTTCACACACAATGGCTCCTGTGGAGCATGGTTTAGTTTACTAAATTCCATAGACCCAGACACAGCAGTTTATCAACAACATTGGATATGGGGAAATCTGAATCTAGTTTTATTCAAAGTCTGTCACCCTAATAAGGAGGGCCACCCCAGTAGAACAGGAACTGATTTAGAAAATGAAGTGTATAAATTAGGTAATTTTACACCTAATCTTATGATTCTGAATGTCAAATCCGAAGTTGAACTAATTCTACCCACTATGTCAGTATTTCCAGTTAAAGGTGAATTATGCGTAAGAAAAGTTGGTTCCATACATATGGGCCATAGCAAATGCGTTACTACAGTAGAATATAGTGATCAAGGTAAATCTTCATTTAGAGCTTTTCGCCATTCTTACTTTATATGTGGTCAGACGGCATATATGCGTCTGCCTCTAGATTGGGATGGTACCTGTTACATAGCATTCCTTTTGCCACCTGTTTTCCTAGCTCCTCCTGATTATTATCGAAATGTTCATTTAGTACACAATAGAGAGCGAAGAGATCTCCCAGTTGTCGATTATACTGAGACGGCATGGGACAAGTATGTAGATTTCAATAAAGGTATCTTTCCCTATATAGGTACAATATCAAATAGTAAGCTGATACGTAGACTAACCAAGACTCTTGAAGCTGTAGTAAACGAGACTATAGCCGCCCTAGGCAATCTGACAGAGGAACAATCAGTGATGAGAATTGTTGTTCTCCAGAATCGTCTTGTCCTTGACGTCATCCTGGCCGATAGGGGCGGAGCTTGCAGGGTCATCGGATCCAGCTGCTGCATATTCATACCAGAAAATTCGCCATCTGTATATAAAGCTATAACACGCCTTCATAAAATTGTGAGCCAGATACACGAGAATCCAGGCACTTGGACGTGGTCCGGGTGGTTTTGGAGTGTGATATCAGCCTGGGGATGGAGAGTTCTATCATTCCTAGGTATTGGCCTTCTTATGCTCTTCAGTTGTTGTTTATGCCTGCAATGTGGACCAGCAATTTGTGGTCTGTGTGCCACATCGTGCATTCCATATCAAGGTTTTCGTTCAAAATGCCGGAAGAAGAAGGAAGAAGAAATGATGCTCCATGAGCAAATCGATGGAATAATGAAGATTGATATCTCTTGAAGGGCAAGTAGGGGACAAGGAGGGAATGTGGAAATGTGGATTTTCCTGATCAGTTATGTCCCCTATCTTGGACCCCAACGGTTCTATATGCATGTTACAAGTACATGTATGTTCCCTCCAGTTCCAGTTTCCAAGACGCAAACATATGTGCGTCCACCGTCAACATGTTCTCTGTCAGATCCGCCATCAATGGGCTGGATATTCGATTCCTAAGTATGAAAGGCCACCGACTTTATATGGCTAAGTTACTCCATTTTTACAGTTCAGGCAAGTAGGCCCGATTCTGTCCTCAAAGCCTTTTCCCTGCTCTCTGCCTCTGACAGCTTCAGCTTGAGCTCGCATCTGTATCCATGAACTTTGTCCTACTCCCTGTGCAGCTAACGGTGCCTGCCTCGGCCAGTTTCGCCTGCCTGCCAAGAAGCTGTATTTCACCTTCGAATTATCTACTTTGCTCTTCAGCCGATGCATTCCTGTCTAGTGATTTAGGTAAACATCTCCTTTAGCTCACAAGCAAAGGACTCGGCCTTTCCGTTCTCCTGCAAGTAATTCATAGCCCTGTTGCCATGGAAAGTTTTCTGCCCCTCGCATCTCATATAGGCACTTAGACGCTTGTACACGCACACACAGTCAGTATAGAATAGATTCTGTCCGAGAGTCCTTCCTTGTGGATAACATAGTTCTCTAAACATAGGATGTTAGATATGATTTGGGATTAGGTTGACTTGACCCCCCAGACTTCTCGTCTCCACATGTAGAGCTAAATGTCAAGTCCCCTTCACCCCCTAGTTGCACGTCAATCACACGTCATGCTGCTGCGCGCGCATCTATGTTAAGTATTATCTTATAGATCCACCTATGTATGATAATCAGAGCCAATCATGTTTCTTTTTGCTCCTTATTACGCCTAGTTTCGATTACATACTTACTATGTCATTTCTCTTATCAATTGTTACGCCTTCTACACTCGTTTCATTGTAATGTATGACCTATAAAAGTTACTTCTTGTCAATAAAGTATTGTACTTCACTTCCTGAACCCTCGTGGTGACGGAACCTGAAGGCCGCCACTCGAGTCGGCCATTTTGGAATAAAGCCCATTCAGAAAACCTCTTATACCACGGATTCTGCCTCTTATTATTCTGAGCTATTTTACTTTATTTTAGATTCCGTATGAAATTCAGTCTAGGTAAAAGAATATTTACCACAATATGAGGAGCACCTCTTGCTTGTTACTCTTTTCTCCAAAAGTAATCCACAACTTCTCCAAGAGGTGGATTTTTTTTATTGCAGATGAAGGACATCATAGCCTCAAATCTATGATTGAAATATCTGCAAACATTAACCGGATCCAATGAGCACGATTCTCCTGCTGTCTTGTATTGGATATTTTCAATATTTGAATTTGCCTCTCTAAGAAAATCCAGTAAATCATCCCAGGCGTACTCTGCACAGCTTAGGGTAAGGAACCATGTAGGAGTTCCTAAATTCCGTAACATACATTTCAATTCTCCATGGCGTCGGTACCAATATTCATTAGTCCCACGCTGACAAGCCATCAGATTAATTAATTGTGATTCCAAATGATCATCTCGCTGTTGCACTTTGTTCATAAAATCCTTTGCAGACACATTATGTAGATGTACTCCAGTTTTCAAAATGTGATTTACTGCATAAGATAGTGCTGATAAGTCACTTTCAAATAAAAGATGGAACAAATAAGGAATACTTTGACGAAATCTTGGATCTTCAGCATATAACCTTGTAGTTCGATACTCAGAAGCAGGAATCTGTACTGGACGTTCATCATATCGTCCACCTTTTCCTGTAGGAAACAGCTGGGGAAAACAACGAGCTTCCAAGCTCTCCTCCCATACACTCACGGGAGTTCCTTTTGCTTTTTTCATCTGAAAGAGATCAATAGTGTTTCCCATAACTTCTTTAGAATGAAGAGGATGTATGCTGAAATGTTCATAAATTTCTTCTTCTTTTGACTTATCCACTTTTTCAATTTGCCCAGTTGGTATTCCTGTGTCTGCTAGTAAATCTTCTTCATCTTCATCCATATAAATTGATTCATACCATTTATTATTTATTTTCAAATATGAATTTGCTCTTTGTACTTTTCGTACATCCACCAGCTCCTGCCAAATTTTCTTATTATTTGTAGGTACACCATTAACCAGAATAACTAATGGTTCAGTTTCCAAACTATCTGCATCAATTGTTTCAATATTATTTTTCAAATCCAATGGCAAATAGATAACTCTTCCTTTTAAACCTCTTTGTAAATCTGAAGGAGGTAATTTGCCTGTTTTGGGCTCCATACGAACTATAGTCTGAAATGGATGGAACATTGAATGAGTATAGACTCATATGTATTTAAATCACTAAGTTCTGCAGGATTATCAACCAATTCTAAATTATTATGTACAGCTCTAGCAGGCATTTTATTTTCTTCTAACTTGTTATAACAATATTTACAAATACGCTGATCTTCACCCAAATCAAAACAATTTTCCAGAAATAAATATGTAGCAAAATCCTTCCACTTAGAATTATTTTCTTTTTCACTATTTTTATAGAGATCAACCTTCCTTGTTTGATTTTTGTAATGGCTTCTCCGGCAACAAATACAAGTAATATTTGGTCTTTCATTAGAGATTATAGTAAATTTTGTCATTTGATCTTCAAATGTTTTACTAACAGTGGGTTCTACATTCTCTTCCACATTTTCTTCAATAACTGTGTCATTTCCTGCACTTTCTTGCTCTGGACCAAAGTAACAAACCTCAATATCCTCACAAACCTTCTTCACATCTGTTACAGATCCACGGAACAGAGCACTATTCAACTCATGTAACTTTAGTGCTGGACTTTTAGCAAAATACAATCTTCTCACAAACTTTCTCGTTTCAGTGTAATGAACTGCCAGCATCCTAAAATGGTGAAAAACACTTTGACAAACTTTCCTAGAAAGACAAGCCAGAGAATGTCCTTGCAAACCAGTATTCTCTCTCACTCTGCATGAATCTAGTCTTTGAAGCACCTTAATCTTCTGTTTAACACTTTTTTACTATATTCTCTTAGAAAGTCACGAAATATGTCAATAGATTCCTGTTGTACAGTACAAATACTACTACAATTCCAAGTGTACACTGGGGCTTTAGAATGTCTCCCCATAACCTCATCAGCTAACACTTCTTCCTCATTTCTTGGAACCATTTTCTCCTTTTCCATTACACAACCATCCTTAACTTCATATGCTCGACAAGTGGTATCAACTGCATGCAGCAAACTATTACTTTGAAGATAACTCTCTTCATTAAAAAATGGTTCAGTACTTGAAATATGCTTCCATTCTCCTAAGAACACTTTACAAAAAGATTTTTTTTTCACTTCCCTTTTTCTTTTGCCTTTTGACTTCATTACATTCACTAATTTATCTAATGTACGGATCCTGTTCAAAATTAAAATGAATAGTTTCCTTTTTAACCCCAAAGCCTTTGCAACAATTGTTTCTATATGTTTCTTTTTCTTATCAAATTTGGCTTTCTTCCTATATTTTTTCACATCCTTTAGCAAATTGAACATCACTCTTCTCTCAAACATTTTTCTACGAATGTTTTTAAAATCTATTTTTCTTTTTAACTCATTCTTTCTTACTTCTGTTTGTACATTAGCATTTAGTATATTCTGTCGATTCTCTGGTTGTTTTCTACTTGAAACACTATTTCCAGTGGATATATTTCTTGCATTTTTTCTTTGCTTGAAGATATTTAAAAAAAAATACTTAGTCTGCTTACCAGACAGCTTTTTCTTTTTTCCAACATGAGGTTCTTCAACTATTTTTTTTTTGTCCAGTTGTCTTCAAATATAGATGTTGTTGCTGTTCTTTTCTCTTTCTTGATTTTAGACATCTTTAATTTATTTCAGTGTTGTTCAGCAATACCTGAAAGAAACTAAAAAAAAATACCTTTATGTAATTTATATATACATTACTATATAATTTATGAGCTTTTCAAAACATATCATATGAGCTATCCCTTTCCTATGACTGCAAGTCTTACACAATAAAAGCTACACAAATTAAATCTCTGACAACAATTCCTGTGTGCACACAGACTCATGGTGTGATTCTAGGCAGAAACCAATATTTGATTGGCAATTTCAAAGCACATTTACTACTGTGGTTGAGCAAGTGATAATTACTGTTAGAGTCTGACACATTTTCCTTGTAGTTTAGAGAGGCTGAAAAGAGCACATGTCCTAACAGCTACTTGAGAGCATGAGCATGTGGAACCTGGATGAGTGATTAGACTAGAGCAAAGGAAATGAGCATTGGTGATGTTGAATGTGGTAGTGTAACACACTACTATCTGAAATACCACACAATGCTGAATACTTAGCATGGGAGTGCAGGAGAAGCAACTGCCTGTGTGCTAAGAGCGTGCTTTTGGAGACTGTGTATTGTCAGGTGCAAAAGAGATCTGCCTTGACGCTTGCAGACCTGCATGAAGACTGCACAGATGTATGTAAGAGTACATGTGGGGTAAGGGTTAATTGCAGTTTTGAACATGTAGGATCTACCTCAGCCATGGCAGGTGTGGAAGGAAAATCTACCCTGTTGTTTTCAAATGTGTTAGCGTTTGCCTCTCATTTGTGAGATAGTGATTCCTGCTGAATGCAAACCATCACAGTTCAAGAAAACAAGCTGCCCGTTTCCTACGAATGCAAGTCTTACAGAACCAAACCAACACAAATTAAATCTCTGACAACAAATTCCTGTGTGCACACAGACTCATGGTGTGATTCTAGGCAGAAAACGATTTTTCATTGGCAATTTCAAACCACATTTTCTGCTGTGGTTTTGCAAGTGATAATTACTGTAAGAGTCTGACACATTTTCCTTATAGTTTAAAGAGGCAGAAAAGAGCACATGTCCTAACAGCTACTTGAGAGCATGAGCATGTGGAACCTGGGTGAGTGATTAGACTAGAGCAAAGGAAATGAGCATTGGTGATGTTGAATGTGGTAGCGTAACACACTACTATCTAAAATACCACACAGTGCTGAATACTTAGCATGGGAGTGCAGGAGAAGCAACTGCCTGTGTGCTAAGAGCGTGCTTCTGGAGACTGTGTATTGTCAGGTGTAAGAGAGATCTGCATGGACGCTTGCAGAACTGCATGAAGACTGCACAAATGTATGTAAGAGTACATGTGGGGTAAGGGTTAATTGCAGTTTTGAACATGTAGGATCTACCTCACCCATGGCAGGTGTGGAAGGAAAATCTACCCTGTTGTTTTCAAATGTGTTAGTATTTGCCTCTCATTTGTGAGATAGTAATTTCTGCTGAATGCAAACCATCACAGTTCAAGAAAACAAGCTGCCCCTTTCCTACGAATGCAAGTCTTACAGAACCAGACCAACACGAATTAAATCTCTGAAAACAAATTCCTGTGTGCACACAGACTCATGGTGCGATTCTAGGCAGAAAATGATTTTTCATTGGCAATTTCAAAGCACATTTACTGCTGTGGTTTTGCAAGTGATAATTACTGTAAGAGTCTGACACATTTTCCTTATATTTTAGAGAGGCAGAAAAGAGCAAATGTCCTAACAGCTACTTGAGAGCATGAGCAAGTGGAACCTGGGTGAGTGATTAGACTAGAGCAAAGGAAATGAGCATTGGTGATGTTGAACGTGGTAGCGTAACACACTACTATCTAATAAAAACCACACAGTGCTGAATACTTAGCATGGGAGTGCAGGAGAAGCAACTGCCTGTGTGCTAAGAGCGTGCTTCTGGAGACTGTGTATTGTCAGGTGCAAGAGAGATCTGCATGGACGCTTGCAGAACTGCATGAAGACTGCACAGATGTATGTACGAGTACATATGGGGTAAGGGTTAATTGCAGTTTTGAACATGTAGGATCTACCTCACCCATGGCAGGTGTGGAAGGAAAATCTACCCTGTTGTTTTCAAATGTGTTAGCATTTGCCTCTCGTTTGTGAGATAGTAATTTCTGAGGAATGCAAACCATCACAGTTCAAGAAAACAAGCTGCCCCTTTCCTACGAATGCAAGTCTTACAGAACCAGACCAACACAAATTAAATCTCTGACAACAAATTCCTGTGTGCACACAGACTCATGGTGTGATTCTAGGCAGAAAACGATTTTTCATTGGCAATTTCAAAGCACATTTACTGCTGTGGTTTTGCAAGTGATAATTACTGTAGGAGTCTGACACATTTTCCTTATAGTTTAGAGAGACAGAAAAGAGCACATGTCCTAACAGCTACTTGAGAGCATGAACATGTGGAACCTGGGTGAGTGATTAGACTAGAGCAAAG
Organism: Triturus cristatus; assembly: GCF_964204655.1. Taxonomy (NCBI): domain Eukaryota; kingdom Metazoa; phylum Chordata; class Amphibia; order Caudata; family Salamandridae; genus Triturus; species Triturus cristatus. The sequence goes on along the minus strand of NC_140589.1, from coordinate 1,713,419,331 downwards.
GAAATGAGCCTTGGTGATGTTGAATGTGGTAGCGTTACACACTACTATCTGAAATACCACACAGGGCTGAATACTTAGCATGGGAGTGCAGGAGAAGCAACTGCCTGTGTGCTAAGAGCGTGCTTCTGGAGACTGTGGGCCCGATTCACAGAACAAACTTAAGACTAAATCCTAAACTTAGTACCATTCTGGTATTCACAGAATGCACCTAGTACTTCTGCTATTCACAGAATGAACTTACTACTTTTGCTATTCACAGAATGAACTTAGTACTTTTGCTATTCACAGAATGGATTTACGACTACTAAACTTACGTCCGCACTCGGGCCGGAAATTCCGGCCCGGAGGCGGAGCTTCCGGCCCGGAGGCGGGGCTTCCGGCCTGGAGGCGGAGCTTCCGGCCCAGAGGTGGAGCTTCCGGCCCGGAGGTGGGGATTCCGGCCGATTTAGCTATGGCCCAAATCTCCACCTCCGGGCCGGAAGCTCCGCCTCCGGTCCGGAAGCTCCGCCTCCGGGCCGGAAGCCCCGCCTCCGGTCCGGAAGCTCCGCCTCCGGGCCGGAATTTTCGGCCCGAGTGCGGACGTAAGTTTAGGAGTCGTAAATCCATTCTGTGAATAGCAAAAGTACTAAGTTCATTCTGTGAATAGCAAAAGTAGTAAGTTCATTCTGTGAATACCAGAAGTACTAGGTGCATTCTGTGAATACCAGAATGGTACTAAGTTTAGGATTTAGTCTTAAGTTTGTTCTGTGAATCGGGCCCTGTGTATTGTCAGGTGCAAGAGAAATCTGCATTGACGCTTGCAGAACTGCATGAAGACTGCACAGATGTATGTAAGAGTACATGTGGGGTAAGGGTTAATTGCAGTTTTGAACACGAAGAATCTACCTTACCCATGGCCGGTGTGGAAGGAAAATCTACCCTGTTGTTTTCAAATGTGTTAGCATTTGCCTCTCATTTGTGAGATAGTGATTTCTGCTGAATGCAAACCATCACAGTTCAAGAAAACAAGCTGCCCCTTTCCTACGAATGCATGTCTTACAGTACAAGAGCAACACAAATTAAATCTCTGACAACAAATTCCTGTGTGCACACAGACTCACGGTGTGATTCTAGGCTTGAAACGATTTTTCATTGGCAATTTCAAAGCACATTTACTGCTGTGGTTTTGCAAGTGATAATTACTGTAAAAGTCTGACACATTTTCCTTATAGTTCAGAGAGGCAGAAAAGAGCACATGTCCTAACAGCTACTTGAGAGCATGAGCATGTAGAACCTGGGTGAGTGATTAGACTAGAGCAAAGGAAATGAGCATTGGTGATGTTGAATGTGGTAGCGTAACACACTACTATCTAAAATACCACACAGTTCTGAATACTTAGCATGGGATTGCAGGAGAAGCAAATGCCTGCGTGCTAAGACCATGCTTCTGGAGACAGTGTATTGTCAGGTGCAAGAGAGATCTGCATGGACGCTTGCAGAACTGCATGAAGACTACACAGATGTATGTAAGAGTACATGTGGGGTAAGGGTTAATTGCAGTTTTGAACATGTAGGATCTACTTCACCCATGGCAGGTGTGGAAGGAAAATCTACCCTGTTGTTTTCAAATGTGTTAGCATTTGCCTCTCATTTGTGAGATAGTGAATTCTGCTGAATGCAAACCATCACAGTTCAAGAATACAAGCTGCCCCTTTCCTACGAATGCAAGTCTTACAGAACAAGAGCAAAACGAATTAAATCTCTGACAACAAATTCCTGTGTGCACACAGACTCATGGTGTGATTCTAGGCAGAAAACGATTTTTCTTTGGTAATTTCAAAGCACATTTACCGCTGTGGTTTTACAAGTGATAATTACTGTAAGAGCCTGACACATTTTCCTTATAGTTTAGAGAGGCAGAAAAGAGCACATGTCCTAAAAGCTACTTGAGAGCATGAGCATGTGGAACCTGGGTGAGTGATTAGACTAGAGCAAAGGAAATGAGCCTTAGTGACATTAAATGTGTTAGCGTTACACACTGCTATCTGAAATACCACACAGTGCAAACCATCACAGTTCAAGAAAACAAGCTGCCCCTTTCCTACGAATGCAAGTCTTACAGAACCAGACCACCACAAATTAAATCTCTGACAACAAATTCCTGTGTGCACACAGACTCATGGTGTGATTCTAGGCAGAAAACAATATTCCTGGTTGATACCAGCACACCTTTACTTATTTTGAAGACATACTCCATAATATCTGACAAGTTCAAGGCAGTTAATATCTTCCAAAACATAAAATGTAAAACACAACTTTAAAACAAGAATCCCATTTACATTTTTTTTATCAAAATGCACCACATACATCCCCTCTCAAATTCATAACTCACCTTTAAAAGTAGTTAGTTGAGAAAGAAATGTGGCACTCACACAGCAGATTATCAGAGTCAGAATCTCTGAACTGTACACCTCTCAGCAGAACCAGTAAATGGCAATGTTTCCCTCTCTTTTTTCACACATATACATGTGAACTTCAAATCACAGTGCTTCCCACATTTTTTCAAATGGAAACACACATTTCTATTGGTTGCAAATTCCAACCCTTTCCAAATGATCCCTAACGCCCACATGACTTCTGCCTCCTACCATAGCAACAGGTCATGGAACACTGGTGTGAGCAGAAAGGTCAGAAGTTCAGCACACAATGTTTCTAAACCAAAGAGCAAGAGTGCTTGACTTTTCAAACCTAACAGCAAATCTAAAGTAATGTTCTGTGGGTACACATTTTTCTGAACCAATACAAAACAAGCTTTTAAAAATGTAAACTTACAGCCTAGTTTTTAGTGTAGAATGATCTGAAACAGCCAATGAGCTCTTTTTATTAAAAAAAAGTTTGTAAGCCTCCATTTTACAACTATCTTTCTTTTCATATTGCCCTTCTACTGAAAGACACCTTCTGAGTGCATCCAGATCTCCTTGAAAGATGTTCACAGTGTGGATTGTAGGTCATAGCTATGTCTTCTGGAGTGAAAAGTATGCAGAAGAAATAGGTATTTTCAAAGACCTTGCTTTGCCAAATGTAGACATTAAATGGATTGGTCAGAGAGGGTTAAAGTGGCACCAATTTGGAGGCAAATTTCTCTTGCCTCCGATCCTGAGTGGATACTTGTGGTATACCCCACTGTTCGTCCTCCCATTCTTTCCATTCCTCGCTAATATTATTTAAGAGTTAGTTTGCATTAAAATCCCCTCCAAGCAGTGTTGTGGGATATTCTGCTGCCAACTTTTCTGATTGGCCCAATAGTAACTTCGCTGTCGCACTTTTCCTAGCCAGCATTGGGTGTAGATAGATATTTCCAATAATTAGGAGAGGGTTTGTAAGATCACTTTTACTTTTGTGTTGGTTGATTCTTATTATAAGCACATCTCCTTTTCCTGCCGGGATTATTGTGAAGTTTACAGCTAGATTGAACTTTATTTGGATTGAGACCCCTCCACTGGGTCATCCGCCATGTTTGGAGGGTAGGGCGGGCGATGCAAAGTTTGCATACTCCATAAACAGCTCTTGGTCCAGGCTCCAGGTTTGCTGCAGGCAGATTATGTCATACTTAGTTAATTCCTCAAGCTCCCTTAGTTTGTCTTCTTGCTCCGATAGGCCTCTTACGTTCCAATAACAGATTTTTATCTCCCGCATAGGTAGACTCGCTCTGCTTGTCTTGCATTGGTTAGGGACTGCCATTAGGGCAGCAGGCCAGCCAGGCCCAGTTTGAGTGAAATATAGGGGGACGGAAATCCTCCACTTTGTCCGTTTACTGTCCTGAGCTGCCTTTTACATGTTCTACTTCTGGCCAGATATGTTCTGCTTCCCCTCGGTACCCCTTTGTCAATTTGGGGGTGATCCATTTGTTGTCATATGGTAATTTGCTCCTTTAGCATTCCTTAACACTGATGTGGTGCTAAGGCACCAAGAGTTGTTCTTGGTAGATTGGCATGGGTTGGGAGTAGGCAGGTTTAAGAATGTGGGGTATCTCTTGGGCAGGATATAAGACAGATTTATTCCCCAACTGGACGGTTGTTCTTTATGATTTATAAAGCTTAAAGCAAACTTCTCCTCTTAGAAGCAAATCTCACTTTGTTTGTTCCTCCCCGCCCCCCCGGGGATTTAAAGGCAACATATTCCATATCCTTTTGAACGCACGTTTTCCAGACCTGGTAGTTTGGTTGCCCATCTTAAAATATTTTGCCTGTTTAGAATGTCCCACTTGCCTTGAGATACATATTCAGGGTGTAATAGAATTGTCCAAATTCTCATCACAAGCCCTCTCTTCCAGCCTCTAGGAATCATTGTTGTGTCCTTGTATCTAGGATTTGTTTAAAGGTTTAATTGAGGCATTCATGCCATTTCATGGCCAGAGTGTAGGGCTGGGTGTGTAGTGGAGGCAGCGTTTTAGATACATACATTGCTATGTTAGCATAAGCACGTTAGATGTTAGAAACGCCATCTTGCCTCTTCTTGCTGTTTTTGCACACAACACTGCAGAGACATGTTATTATTTGAAAACTGCTTGCTTGCCTTTTCTTCACATGAGAACTGTCTGTTCACATCCCTGGACGTGCACTGCGACCTTAGTCTGAACATTGTGTGCAGAAACACTCTGAGCCGCCAAACAATGTATGTTTTCAAGTTCAGGTTGATCGGCCCACTATCTAGCCATAATACGCACACAGCTGCAAATACCTGAAAGTCGAGAGCCTTTAATATTGCAGTTTGCATGCATTACACACACATTCTGGAGAAGAACTTTTCCAGGCGCAGAGCAAAGCTGATCCTGTGATGTGATTCACCTAAGCTGATCTTTACGGTATGGGGTTCCCCATTCAAACCTAGAGACCTTCCATTAGTCTAATAATACTAGCTCACTAGCGAAGGGAAGGTGGCTGTATTCCACTGTCATTTATACTATGATTTCTCCCTTCATTTTCTATGGTATTGTAACAATGCTGATGGTTTTAATTTTAATCATTTGTCTGCTTATGTTAGCCAAGGTACTGCATCTTAGGACACGTAGTTTATAAAATAAACATTTTAAACTTTACAGTGTCTCTGATTACTCTTGTTGTGGACTGATATGAGAATAATAACGAACAGGTATTTCTGATTCCCACCATTCCTGAGAGTACTCTAAGTCGCTTGTTCTGGGTTGTCTATACATTGGGAGCTCCGAGAGAATACGGATAACGAATGGGACACTGATGCTAGTCGGATTGGGCTTCTGGGTACTGAGGTGAGTTTTTGGTACACCGCAATTCACTGAGGTCCTGGTTTCCTGCCCAAAGTTCTGTGCATGAGCAGAATCCCTGCAACAGGTGGTTTCTCCTGCAGAGTCCTGGGGATATCCCATTTTACTGAATATTGAGAGGGGTGCTTCCCATTGCATTTATTTATTTAAATTTTCATTTTCATTTTCATTTGGGGCATTATCTGAAGACTGAAGAGAAGGTGAAATTTGTTGCGATGACTTCCTTTCTTTTGGATGAATCTCATTCTGAAATTGTTTTTTTTTGGTGGACTACTCCTGTGTGCGGCCCATGCTATCTGATGCTGCTTCCTGAGTGACCACCTATTCATGCGATGCCCGGTTTAGGCTGGGGGACTTCAGCTCGGCCGTGGTGATCACTGAGGAGTCCTTTGCCAGTTCTTTTCCCTGTGTGCTTACCACCACTTGTTGCTCAGCGCTCGTTTTTATTTTGTGTAAGATTGTTTGCATTATTTCTGGTAAAGTGCATAATTTTCCCACCATCATATCAGACTGGCGGTATATTGCTTTATCCTTTGTGAATTTCTGCACCCACCTTATTAATGAGTTTAAGCGGTCCAGTTTAGCATCAATTGCCATTGTAACTGTTGCCAGGGTTTGTAGCACATTTATCTGGGCATCCAGTTTACCGGCATGCATACTACTGGCCCTGGTAATAGCTGAGAGGGTTTTTATTAGAGAGTCACTGCTCACTATTTCTATATGGTCAAGAGAGCCCATCGACAGGTACTCTGGTGTTCCTGGAAGATGATATGTTGGATTGTCCTCTGCGGCTTTAGCCTTTTCCTCCATTGGCATACCCTGAGAAGCCTGCAAGTCACATTCTGCTGCTGCTGTCACCAAGGCGAGATCTTCCTCCGCCTCCTGTCAGATTGTAGAGAGGTCCTACGCAGAGGCACGTTTTTCTTCACTTTTTCATCAGATGTGATAGAAGTCGTTATCTCTGAGGTCCTATTCATAGAGGCAGGGGGCTGGTCTTAATTATGATCTCTGGGGAGAGACAAGGACCTGCAGACGGCGGGCTCCAATTTGGCCACAATTCAAGTTCAAAATCGTCCTCATTTTCATTGGAGGCAATCATTTGTCTTTGCGTACTTCTTGCCTCCATTTTTATCACTTTTTCCGGTGTGGGGTTAGTATATAGCGGGTGTTCCGAGATTTGTTCCATTACATGCTTTTCCATGGCGGCCTTTATCCCCGCTAGAGGGGTCTCTCTCCCCTTTCTGTGCCGACAATATTTGGGCAAGTGCAGCTAACTGAGGGGTCCCTGGTTGAAGGGTAGTTTGTTCCTGACTTCCATTCATAATTTTTGTATTTAGACAGCCTTCACTCACTGATCTTTTCCCGCTCTCATCCGGCCTCTATTGACGATGCTCCTGTTGATGTTTCGGGTTTACCCAGACAAAGTTATTTATGTATTCGGCCTGCTTGGAGCAAAAATCCCTTATGGAACGCTGCTTAGCCGGGGCTTCTGGCCTGTCCTGCTTTTTTGCAGAATGAGGGTCTTGTGCAGTTGTAGACAGTCTTCTCTGTTTTCGAAGAAAGGTCCCTGGGCGTGGACTGGATGCGCATAAAACGTTAAGCTGAGTGTTCTCATTTCACAGTTCTAGTTTCCCTTAGAATATGAACTTTGTCCCGCTGCATGAGCGCATCAGCTATTCAGTGCAGAATTATGTTGATTATTATTGTTTATCTGCTTGTACTGCTGGGGAATGGGGCAATATGCTGACCAGCACCATGATGTTTCTTTGTTTTGCTTGTTGTGAATTTGTTGTGGCTGCTGCAGATACAATACGGGTATGGACTGAGGCAGGGGAATGCCAAGTGGATTTTCTTTCCGGTTTTCTTGACGTGGAGAAATCACATCGACCTAACGCCAGCCGCTTCTGTGCCTCTGCCAAGAAGAACCAAGGACCAGTGCCCAGAGCGCGCGACACACTCCACACTCCACGCTGGCCCCACAATGAGGGACTCAATTGTTTTTTTCTGTACTTTACAAGAAACAAGACGGCAGAAACACTTACTGCAGAATATCTGGGACCTGCTCATCCCCCTGCCGCGTTTCCAGAATGCAGATGGGCAAGGCCGAGCGCTAGAATAGCGCGCGCCGCCATTATGGCAGTCGCACCGGGCCCCGGGGGCTAGGAGGAGGTGGGAGCACTCCCACCTCCTGTGAGGGTCCCATAGGCGGTGTACGGAGGGGTGTGAAGGCTCCCAACTTTGGGGATATGACCGGTTTAGTCCGTCCTGGCCCGTGCCTCCCCTTAAAAGGGGGGTGTGGGGAGCAGAATAGTCTCTTGTTCTTTGCCCCCCCGCAGGCACAGCACCCAGGCCACCGGCGGCCCGTAATGTGTTTTCTCTTTTGTTTCCTCTACAGGTTTGCGGTCTCGTAGCCGTGGAGCGAGCAACTGGTCTCTGCAGCGCAGGAGTGGCGGAGGAGCTTTGGTCCCGGGGAGGAGCGGACAACGGCAAACGGAGGAGGATTCCAGCCGGAGGTATGTGTATGCAGGCCAAGCCCGCGACCAAAGACTGAGACCAGAGTGGTTTTTATGACTCAGAATTAAATTTGGGTAGCAGCAGCGCTCTGAAAAGTTTGTTTTTATGTTGTAACTTCTTTAAATATGATTCTGTACTAGTATGAAAGATGGCATGCTAGAACTGGCTTGATATCAAAAGCAATTTTAGCTGTGCACACTAAATGGCATGCGTGCCTTTGCTGCAAGCCAGTGCTGTGGGCCAGCACTGCCGCCAGTATTATGGTTTTTGTGCACGTGATATTGTGCCCATGTAGGCCACAGGGCTGCCATTTGTCGGGTGCAACAGCGTTTTTTTTAGATCACTTCAATGGCTGCTTAGAAACTTCACAGAAAGTTTAATTTGAAAGGGGTTCACTTTTTTAGTAGCCTGCCTCTGTACTTACTGACGCGCTGTAAGTATGCCCATGGTGGGTTACCATTGGCCAGCCATTTGTCGGGTGTAACATTGGTGTTGAGATCACTGCAATAGCTGCTTAGAAACTTCACAGAAAGTTTAATCTAAAAAGGGATTTTCACTTGTTTAAGGGCATGTCTCTGGGTAATTACTGATGCACTATATGTATACGTGGGCCAGGCCCTCGAGCAAAGATTTGTTCATGTGGTCTGGGGGTGTCTACACCTTGTTTGAAGGAGTAAGGCAGGAGGTCGCGTAATCTACCGGTGCCTAACAAATATGAATGTGTCCTCATATAATGCTATAAAGCTATGCTAAAGTGCTCCCAATACTATGTCTTATTTCAGCTAGGCTATTTGTCAAATACGCTCTGAGCCCAGATCTTGTGATCTGGCCCCAATTGGGCAGTGAGCGTGAGTGGTTCTCAGCTTGTCATGGCTAGATTTCAATGGCCACGCAAGTTAACGTAAGTTAACGCAACTGGTGCTATGCTAGTGCTCTCATTGAAAAGTCTTATTTCAATGTCCCACAGGTTATGCAACTGATACTACGTTAGCACTCTCATTTGGAAGTGTGAGGGACTGGCACTAGGCTTAGCGCTCTCAAAGTCTCTCTGAAAATCTGATGTTCTTCAGGGAATACAGCTGGATATGCTAGGCGATCTTAATTGGATTTTGATTACAATGTTCCTCACTTAATGGAACTGGTGCTATGCTAGGCGCTCTCATTGAAAGTTTGATTTCAATGTTTCTTACGTAATGCAACTGGTGCTATGCCAGGTAATTTAATTGAAAGTCTGATTTCAATGTTCCGCAAGTAAATGTACCTGGTGCTATGCTATGCTATGCTAGGCGCTCTTATTTGGTAATATGATTTTCAATGTGCCTCACTTAATGCAAATGGCGCTATGCTGGGCGCTCTCATTGAAAATCACATGCAACGCTCCTTATGTCAATGTAAAGTTTTAAAAGCCCTGCCAGCAAGGTATATATATACGGTATATTACCTCTTATTCTTGTAGTTCCACAAACAAAGCCTTGCGAATGCGAACATATCCCTGCTTGTTAAAACGTGTAGACAGTCTGGTTAGCTCACTCTAATTGCAAGCCACAATTTTGTGCTAGAACTTGCTCGTGGAGTATAAATGTGTCTGGTCAATATGAAGCGCGAGGAACGCAAGCGCATCCATGAAGGGTCCATTAGTTTGCCACGGGATGGTCATTGACGTTCTTTCCAGAGTAAAGCATGACTGCTTACTATGGGCATTACATCAAGACATTCCAAGCCGGGGTGATGTCACGTCAATATACTCCAAGTCTTTGATGTCAGTCTCGCGAGGCACCTGCCTCGGTTTTGGTCAATTACATACAGTATTGGTACTTGTAATGTCACTACATCCCAGGCCTTAGACCTTCAAGAGTTCCCTAGGCACGCGTGGGGGGTTACAAATGTGAATTAGGAATTTGTCAAGTAGTCATAGGCATGCTGGTGCTGTTACAAATATGAATAGGAATTAGGAGTCTGTTGTCAAGTAGCATCTATGCACCCATCGCAGGGACGCGTATGCATTGGAAGCTGGTTATGTCACACTATATCTCTGCACCTGTGTGCTGGTGCACCTTCACCAGATATGCCTGTGGTTTGTCACACAGTACCTATGCACCCTTGTGCTCATACACTCGTGATCGCTTATGTATTGTATCACACAGTATTTTGGCACCCTTGGGCCTGAACGCTTAGGCATTAGTATGTCTGTGTCGTGCCACACGGTACTTATGCGCCCCCTTTCGTGCTTGTGCAATCAAGCTTTATTTACCTGGGGTTCGTCACCCCCCCTTGTGCTCATACACTTATATTATTAGGTATTGTGTAACACAGTTCCTCGGCGCCCTTGTGCCCGAACACTTATGCAGTGGATGTCCGTGTTTCGTGTCATGGTATCTACGCTTGGGCGCATTCCGGCATTAGATGCCTAGGTCATATCATACAATACCTGCGCACCCTGTGCTTTTACACTTTTTGCACTAGATGCGTATGTGGTGGCACACAGTACCTATGCAGCCGTTTTGCTTGCGCACTCGATGTCCGCGTTGTCATACCGTACCTCAGCAACCTGTGCTGAGGGTAGGAATATGCATAAGGGACCAAGAAGGTATCTCTTATCCAAAGGCTAGGAGCACTAATCATCTGTGTTTTTAGGTTCCTTTTATATATGGTGGATCCATGAAGGTGACACCTGGGAAGTGACCCATACCGCAATGATGGTGAGCTGTCAGGGCCACTTCTGCACGTGGCGATAGGTTACGCTTCACTATCTTTCAGTTCAAGAGTCATGGGTTTTTCGCCATCCAAGACACTGGTCTGGTTTCATCTGACTTGCTGTAGCCCATTGGTTCTGTTTCACGTGACTTGCACGTTTCTTTACCCTGTGACTCAGGGAGAAATTTGCATCAGTACACTGTTACATAGTATCATGTACAGTAGGGAGGTTTTATCCTGTCAGTAGGGCAATACACAGACGGATGTGCTATTTTCATGTTTGCTTGCAGTTTCACTAGGCTAAGGCGCGTAATTTGGGAACGAGAGTATAGTTTCATGGACATGCACCTAGGGGGTAACAACCCAACTTGCATGGGGCAAAGAGTTTTTAGTTGAGTCCAGTCCAGGGACAGAAGAGTTACATGTTTTTCCAATCCAAGATGCAGTTTTTGGATTCAGCTGACTTGCTGTAGCCCATTGGTTCTGTTTCATATGAATTGCAAGTTTCTCTCACTTGTGACTCAGGGAGAAGTTTTGCATCAGTACACTGTTACATAGTATCATGTGCAGTAGTGTACATCTTAGCCTGTCAGTGGGGCAATACATTGACGAATGTTCTATTTTCATTTTTCCTGCAGTTTCAAGAGGCCAGGGTGCATAAGTGAGGAACAAGTATAGAGTTTCAGGGACAGGGCAGACGGCGCGCAGGGCCTTGCAGGGGACTGGGGAGCCACGCTGGAAATAGAAAGTAAGGGACCACCAGCAACCCGGATCTTGCTCCTAGGGGGTAATGACTAGGCTCGCCGGGGACAAAGGGTTAGTTGAGTCCAGAGGTGGGCGAGTTACAGGGCATGACCTTCCTAGTGGGCTGAGGGGGAGGACAGATAGTCGGGCAACTATGATGTCCTGTGGCGGTAAGGTCATGATTGGTAAGCATAGTCTTCGGTCCTTAGCGGTCAGAACCATGTAACTCCAGGGGCAGTGACAGCCGGTCAGTAGGCTGTCGGGGTGTGGGGGCCGGGGGAGACAATCTTCCCAGTGGGCCTGTGGCAACCCTCGCACCTGCATGTGCATCAGGGTGCAAGTATGCAGAATTTTGCTGTCCCCGTTTATGGAGTTTAAGGCACAAGGTGTAGGGGGGGCCCGGGGGAGAATATCCGTCCGATAAGCTGTACCCCCTGCACATGCGCAAGCCTACTCCGGCAGAGTAAATTGTAGTTTGCTGCGATCTAGAGGCTGCCAGTCATTGACCTTGCCGTAGGCTCTAGAGGGGTCACGTAGAAAGTGAATATATGCATTGTTACATTTACGGTAGGAGTGTCGTTTGTATTAGCATTTAAGGTTAGCCATGTTACATCATCTGTCTAACAATGTATCCGGGCTTTCTGCGTAATCATACGTAATGTGAATAAATAATGTTTTTTTTATTTTGTAATAAATACGGCCGGGGGGTTACACCCCTAATCCAAAAAGTAAAGTTGGTGTGGTCTTGTTAATTGCCTTGAAGGAGGGAAGGAAACCCCATCCGTACAAGGGCTGCGGGTTCAAATGGTAAATAGGGGACTCGGGGAGTACCAGGCCATATGGGTTGCAAACACTGCTGCCGTTCTGGGTGAGAAATCCGGAGGGGCGGCGTGGGCGGTCTCAGCTTTCCAGTTCAGGCCAGAATAGGACAGGGGGAAAGCAGCTGATAAAGCCATCGACAAAGCGGTAGACGGCAGCAGCGGGCAGCCCGCAGGCAAACAGGCAATTTCAGCCTGAGGTGTTGCGGTGAGGGCCTACGGCAAATTCCTTAGGCCCTAGGCTGGTTCGGCATAGTTCCACACCACCACCAGGAACGGTCACCACCCCAGCCCCAGCACTTGATCCTGCCGACGCTCACAACACAGTAAAGGGAGGCCATCCCATGCGTTTCCGTTCAGACACATAAAAAATTGGTGATACAGGGCAGCCCTGTCTAGTACCAATAGTGACAGCAAATATCAAGCTGTTAACCTGAATCTGGGCCACTGGCTGGGAGAACAGGAGTTTGATCAGTTTTATAAAGGTATGTGGTATGTCTACACCATTCATCACCATCATCAGAAAGGGCCGCTCCAAGGAGTCAAAGGCCTATTTGGCATCTACCAATACCAACACTGCTTTCAGGTCCGGTGGCACTTGGTGCAGTGTGGTAATGATTTACAGAGCTTGATCGCTGTCAATCTATGAGGCACGAAGGCTGACTGGACAGATGAGATCAGCTGCTTTATCACAAGAAATACCCGCATGCTATCACTTTAGCCAGGATTTCATTATCAAGGTTTTAGAGTGAAAAAGGTCTGTAGGAAGAGCTATCCGCTGGGGTCTTTCCTAGGTTTTAATAATAATGTATTCACAGACTTTCTAAGGGAGGGTGGCAGTATTCTGGTGTCTAGTGACTCTGCATAAACCTCCTGTAACTGAGGGGCACGTAAGTGCTCATAGACCTTGTAGAATTCTCCCGTTAACCTGTCTGGTCCTGGTGCCTTATATCTCTTCAGTCCTTAGCTAGCCACCACTATTTCCTCAAATGCGACAGGGTGCCCAAGAAACTATCTATGGCAATTCTCCATCCACGTCTTTGTGATCTCATATAGATACTCTTGGATGGAGGTTGGTGTCTCTGATGAGTGGTAGTCACTTTTTGCACTCCTGAGTCCACTCCTGAATCAACGGCCGCCCGTGGCATGTTGTAGCCGCTTTTTGCACTCTTGAATCAATGCTATTCACTCCTCGTTGGGGACTGCATATCCCAAGCTGCTCGGCATGCGGGACGCGCATAAATGGGAGATGCAGCCCGCGGTGTGTTGTAGCTGCTTTTTTTTCACTCCTGAGTCCACGCCTGAATCCACGCCATTCACTCCTTATTGAACGGGTTCCAGCTGAAATGGGACAAAATAGATAAAGAGAAAATCATTCATCAGATTGCAGTTAATAAATCAGATTTGATTATGAAGTGCCTAGACCTGAATGCTGAATGTGACACCTCAATTCCTAATTCCTTAGAATTATTAAAGGAAATTAAATTATCCTTAACCCAGCAAACGCAAACAAAAGGAGCAGAGAAACAGGTTGGTTCAATGATGCTTGTTCCCAGTCCCTACAAGCTCTCCACAGGGCCCTTAAGGCATCTCCTAGGGATCAGTCCCTGATTAAGGATTTACGCTTGAATAATAAGAATGCAAGGAAGAACAGGGTAGCGGAGTTGAGAGATAAGGCATGGGAGGACTTAGTGAGAAGCAGCCTCTTCTAATAACAGTAGGGACTTTTTGGAATGTGGTGAACACTCCCTACTTTAAAAATAGCTTAGACAAATCTCTAGACAATCATGTAGCCGAAGATGCCTGGGTGTTGCATTTTGAAGGTATTTTTGGGAGCAATGACAAGATGAGGGAGGATCCCTTTGATTATACGGTATACCCAAATGAGTTTTTGTTGTTTGTTTTGGAAGAGGTAAAAACAGCACAACTAAAATGTTCCCTTGGCAAAGCGCCCGGCCCGGATGGGGTCCCTATAAACTTCTTTTTGAAGTACCAAGAGTTGTGGGCCCCATTATTGACCATCATATTTAATGAAATAGTAAAGAAGGGACCACCTCCATCCTGGAAAACAAGTATCATAGTCCCAATACATAAGAAGGGTGACAAATCAAACCCTCAGAATAATCACCCGATTTCCCTCCTTGGTTGTACAGGCAAACTGCTAGCACGGGTTTTATTGAATAGGCTGGAAGAATGGGCAACAAGAAAATACATTCTCATGCCAACCCAGATATGGCTTCCAAAAGGGATGAGGAACGATCGACCAATGCCTAAATCTTAGCATGACCATTGCAAAGTATTCTGCAGCCAAGGGAGGGCGTATATACATGGCTTTCATGGATTTATCGGCAGCGTTTGACTGAGTAAGCCATGTGAAGCTATGGTCTATAATGCGGGAGATGGGCATTGATCTTTATCTGATTAATATAATTAGGGAAATGTTCTCCCAGGTGACTGCAAGTGTACGATACGGAATAAAGGGGGAATGTACAAGATCCTTCCAGATTAAGAAAGGAGTCAGGCAAGGCTGCATACTGGCCCCATTCCTCTTTTCGTTATATACAAACGGGGTGGAAGCTGTATTAAGAGACTCTGCAGTAGACATTCCAACTTTCCCCCCAGTTTCATTACCAATCCTGGTCTATGCGGATGATGCAGTATTAATAGCCAGGATGGGAGTTGCTATTCAACTCCTTATAAATGCTTACTCAGGGTACATGTCATCATTGGACCTAAAGGTAAATGAGTCCAAATCATTTGTCATGGTGTCGGGTGCTCCACTCTCTAATAGGTCTCCATCCTTTTATATAGGGAAAAGGAAACTAGAAATAGTGGAGACTTTCTAATATTTGGGAGTCTCATTTGACAGCAAACAACCTTGGGCACACATGGTAAAATGCAAAGCATTAACAATGGAAAGAACCCCGGTTGGACTGGCCTGTTTCTGTAAAAATCTGGGATCTAAACGCATTGGGATGATAAAAGAGATCTACAATACAAAAACAATCTCAGCAACAGCATACGGGCCGAGCTGTTGGGAATGGTTCCAATAGACTGCCTGTAGAAAATTGAGGATGGCTTTTTAAAAAGGGTTACATCTCTCCCGCCTAATTCCTAACTATGTTTGCCATTTAGAACTGGGCCTACCTCATATAACCGACAAAGTAAGACTTGCCCCAATCATGCTGTGGCATTCAATATGGAGAAGAAACACAGTGGACATCAACCAGGTGATAATTAGAAATTGTCTGACAAAAGATAATGCACACAAAATGGCTTGATTGGAGTATGTTAAGACCACGTTATATGCTTTAGGTGTCCCAGAATTGTTCACCAATCTGAGTCTTTGCGCCAAATTCCCTAAAAAGAAACTTAAGTCCCTATTTCTGGCCAAGGCCGACTACGTACGGAAGGAGACTCACCAAACAAAAACTGTAGTGAAACTCTATCACCATGTATCACCCATAATCGAAGGTGAATATGCATACTTGGAGGGTATAAAAAATTTACAGCACAGATTCATTCTTATAAGATTTCGGGCTCATTTAATACCCTTGATGCTGGGCTTTCCTGAAAGAAAGTACTCTTTTAACGACTTGGCATTTGTCACTGCAAACTGATCTTCATCTCTTCTTCTTTTGTAAATATTATAGGGATCAGAGAACCAGTTTCACCCTTCCCCTTTTAAGGCGGCATGATTTTAATCAATGTCGAATTGCACTATTTTTTATGAAGAAGCTGTGTGACCCTTATGTCTGTTTTTGTGTAGCATCGTTCCTGTGGGCTTGTATGCGCAGAAGACGTATACTATAAGGAAGAAGCGAGCAAGCTGTTATAATGTTCCAATTTTAGGGGCTCTTTTTTAATAGGAAAATCACTTACTACAACTATGTCATGGACCTAATTAACACAGACAACCTTAATTTTATTTTAAATGTATATTTCTAGATTTAAAACTCTTTTTAAATGTTTATTTATGTTTTTAGCAATCAACCGGGTGAGGGCTGGGTAATGATTGTTGTTTGAGCTAGAACCGTACCCCCCTAAATTTGTACTACTTACTTAAATGAAATTGCTATGTCTGTTTTTAAAGTTGGATGCTTCTATGATCTATGGCATCAAACTAGATCGAATAAAGTTTTATTGAATTGAGTGTGAATTCGAGAGCTGTTGATAATAATTGACTGGTTCCTCTGAAATGCCATCATTTTTATTCAGAATGGTCCCATCTGCTGTCTCCAGCTAAAAAAGAAGTTTCCATGTGCCCATTCCTTTCATGATTTTCACACTGTTGGTGCAACTTGATATTCACCCTGTTTTGGATAAGAGCAAAACCACCTCATGCATAGGAACCAGATGAATATAAAAAGCTGTTACTGCCCCCACACGATTTTAAAGTTATGAGCAGCCTTGAGCGGTGAGTGGGTTTCTTGTAAAAAGGCTACAATAATACCGACTCATCTAGGTAGGCCAGAATTTGCTTGTTCCTGCTTGGGTGATCGAGCTCTTGAATAAGGAGTTTCAGTGACTTACTAGTCTAAGGTATGATGTCTCTGATATTATATATGCAAAATGTGCAAGATGCATTTGTTCATTGTATTTAGTAAGAGTGGTCTATACTGAACAATATGTAAAACATGAAAAACGTTTCTGCCTAACCCCCCACCCTCTCCCTACCCTCACACGGCTCCCCAACTCACTGTGTTGTCCCCAGAATACCTCCCAAAACATTATTAGTGATGATACACACCATAGGGGTGCCAATGCACCATAACTTAACCCATGGGAGGGGAATGACTGTGTTTTTTAGTGCAGCAGATGATAGTGAATCAGCCAGAGAACAAAGACTATAATCAGGCTGAATCCCCTGCAATCAGAAGCAGACCAAATTACAGACAGTGGATGGCCACAGTGTAGGATAAAATGAACTGCTGTCAGGTGGCTACTTAAGAACAAATCAAACACAAGGAGATGAGAGCTGAAACTTTTCAGACACTCACCCAAGTCACAGAGCTAGGTTGAATCCATCTTCGTTCTTTAGCTGGATTCAAGCTAGCCTGGCTGATGAAGGGTGATACCCCAAAACCGTACCCAGGATGCTTGTTTCTAGTCCAAGGAAGACCTTGCTTGGCAGTTCAGGCTGGACTGTTCCCATGAGGAACAGGGTCAAGACTGATTTGCATATGGCTTGGTCTGAACTGGGGTGGCGAAGTGAGCTAAAGAATGATGATGGATTCAACCCAGATCTGTGACTGGGGATGAGTATCTAAAAAGTTTCAGCGCTCCGTCCATCATCTCCTTGTGTTTGCTTTGTTTACCCTAAGTGTGCAGGACATGCCCAGACCTGGGTCCCTTGCTCACTTTGCCACGTGACTCAAGCTAGCCTGGAAGATGAGGGGTCATACCCTGAAACCGGTTCCAGGATGCTTGTTTCTGGTCCAGGGAAGACCTGGTTTGGCAGTTTGGGCTGGCCTGTTCCCATGAGGAACAGGGTCAAGAAGGATTTGCACATGGCTGTGTCTAAACTGGGTTGGCGAAGTGAGCGAAAGAACGATGATGGATTCAGCCCAGATCTGTGACTGAGGTGAGTGTCTGAAATTTTTCAGCGCTCTATCCATCATCTCCCTGTGTTTGCTTTGGATACTTAAGAACTCCATGGATGACTTCTGGTAATACAACCGGCATCTGGGTTAGTCTTTATAGTTCAGGTCTTCTCGCAAGCTTAAGTTTTAAGGTGAGGGGGACCTAGTCCTCCATGCAGGTGACCCTTTCCCATCATGGAGTGTTTTGCAAAGCTTGCCCATTGAGGTTGACTTTAAGCTGCGCCAGATACAGCTTCCCATATCACACACAAGGACAGCATAAATTTCACATTTTGTAGCTTGCCCTTTGCGTCCTGGACCACCACAGTGGTCAAGGTACATAAACACTGTGGACTCTTCCCCTTGGTCAATCGTAATGCGGTATCTCTGTCACAATAATTTATCAACCTGGCTATGATGGGCTTGATGGGGCCCCCTGTGGCGGGCACGACCCCAGTGAAGTAGATGCTCACTCTACCATGAACATGTTCGTAAAGCTGGACATGCCAAAGAGGTCAACAAGGAGGCCCTCCATAAAAGTATGGTTGGCTGATGTTATTCAATTTTGCCATTCCTAAGATACTGATATTATTGCATTGGGAGTGCGCCTCCAGGTCCTCCTTCTTGGCCACGACAGTGTACAGTAGTTTCTCCCGATTATTGAGCCGGTCCGTGGTTGCTGTTGTGCTGTCTTTTAACTCAGATAAGTGCCTTTCTGCCCCATCTAGCATATTGTCTGTCACAACTCAACTTGAGCATATCTAACCTGGCCAACATGGATTCAAGCTTGGCGTCAACAGATTGCAGGCCAGCCTTATGTACAAACAATGTAGCATCTGCCCTACCATCCGCACAATGAAAGTAGATCCTGGCAGGTTGCTATGTTTAGGGTCTTCCTTGCCCAGGGGAAGGAAGTCCCGGCTGCACTTCCCCTTCACCAGCGACTATGCATTATGCATCAGCACACCTCAGCCATTCAAATCTGCCAGGAGTGCACCGACAGTCACTCACATTGGTGATGAGAGAAGAAAAATTTCAGCCCAGTCTGGGCCGTGGTGCCTGTATGGGCTCCTCAACTGGGGCTGCAGTTGAGTCAGCATGCTCCATCCTGTTAGGTGGTGTTATTGGTTAGGTGACCCACCAGGAGGAGCCTGCCCAGATCTTTAAAAGAGGGAGTGGGCAGTGAGCACTGCTGCTACCAGGCTTTGTGGTCCGCAGCCTGACTCAGCAGTCAGGCTGCAGCCTCGGCCTCAGGCTTACCAGCAGCCCCTGTCATCACCAGGTCTCCTGATCTTAACCAAAGCCACATCGCATACAATTCAATTTTAGTCTTTATTTCGATTATTTCAATCATTAAAGACACAATAAGGTGTTGCAATACAAACCTACACATCGCATACACTTGAGCTACTATGGGGCATATTCTCAAGGATCTACTGTCGGGTTATCGGCACCTTATCGCAGCCAAAGTCACGATAAATTTATCGCCCCATTCACAAGCTGGTGCAAACAGCCCATATCACCAGTTTACCTGCAATAGCAGCCGCAAAAAACATCCCCACAGATGACCCCGGCAACTAACGCTAATGATATACAGAGTAGGCGATCGCGTGCAAAAATCCGCGACAACACCATTCTGCAACATTCTCAACGACCAGCCAGATCGGCGATAAGATCTCAAAACATGCGGTAAGGCGTGTTAGCAGCAGGAATCTAACACCTGCTCTGACCTGGTGCAAAGTCGGACGACAACCTGCACCATCGAAGGGAGCCCAGCCCAGAGCCACACCTGAAGAACAACAGATGCCATGGAGCCACTGACCATGCATCCCGGAGCCCCAAGAGGGCAACAACACCCGCTGCCACCACCCCCATGACCCCCCCCCCCGGGGTCCCACTCCGTGCACTCCCCACCCACCCCCGGACAAAGATATGTCACATCAACATTACGAAATCATGAACAAAACAATGTGCCAGATGTAGCACAATTACAACACCTAACATACATGTGTGGTCCGAAAAATGAGAATCATAAATTCATCTTAGAATTTCCAAATAATACGTTTCATACAGAATAAACACAAAACAACCATTTTGAAGAGTCATGGCGGGACCTCTTAGGACAATCTGTAAGTCACAGCCTGCAAAACAAAATCCTAGATAAGAAGGTGTGTCATGCGCTCATCAAAGGACAAAGAGAGTGAGAGAAAGAGAGAGAGAGGGAGAGAGAGAGAGAGAGAAAGAGAGAGAGATTGTACAAGGAGTGCAAGGCCAATAGGACTCTTGGCTCATACATGCCAACTGTTGTGTGTGTATCACTAGTGGTGCACACTAAGTCAAAGGCCTGGCATCAATTGCAACGCGAAGGCCTCATCACATTTCAAAAATGCAAGCAGTAGTCGTACTAACATTAGGTATGAAAGCTCCTTTATCTCAATACACAAGGCGGAAGGACATCTGAACCCCTGAACTTGGTCTTAAATGCGGCTGGCACTCCCTGCGAGAGATACAATACCAGATCTTGATGACTCCCACACCACGAACTGCGTGAATAAAAGACCAATGTTTCCACACACCACACACACTTGTCCCTGCTTAAGGTACACCTACATGGGATGCCCTTGACACATAAGTAAAAAACAACCCATACGTCCAAAGGTTGCACACAAATACAACTTATTGCTCCGAGCAGTGGCATATCATCCACAGAACTGCCGCCTGTCAGAAGAGTGCCGGTGCTACGAGACCAACAAAGGCAATGGCTGGCAATCCTGGGCACATGCACACCCCTGTCACGTGGAACTGTACCGTGCACGAGTGCTGCATCTGTTGGGATCACTGCCACTGGCAGTGTTGCACATCAGTTACCGTTTGACTTTCCGTCTTGCGTACGTCACCTGCATCCAGCCCTGGTTCCACTGTTGATCATGCACATTCGAGTGGCCCATGGATGTCTGCCTATCCAACACAACGGCAGCTGAACTGGATTATGACTTGTGTGTGCGCCCCCTGTTGGCCCACTAACAGGAGTGTAACTGTGATACCCGTGCATCGGATGCCTTGATATTTGGTGTATGTGCAGGCAGTTGGGCATGGGAGATTGCACAACTCCTCGTGTGCAGTGACCACATCGAGGCGCTCCCCTATTGGGCTGTTTTGCGGATCGGTGACACGGCGTGGACGGAGCACAGCTGCCTGGACCAGGTAATGGATTGGCTCTTCCTCGTGTTCCTTGAACTCGTCAACGATGTACTCTTGGAACAGATTGCCCATGAAGCTGCGCTCGCATTCATGGACGAGTAACAACGTTCCTGCAGCCACAACTGATTGTCACCCACAGCACAGGTCCCCACACCTTGTAGCATCTTGGAGGAATGGTCACATATCCCACCACAACAGTGGACATGTCTGCCTTCGCCTGGACTCAGAATGCATGTGCGTGGACCTACGCATGTGTACACACACAAGTGCAAGGTGATGCAGTCCCATGGGCAGGGGCTGCACAGCGTCATTTGGCAACGTTCCAAAATCAGAGAAACTGCTGTGTGGAGAGTACACACATGGCAATGTAGTATGACATGTGACCTTGTAGTACCCTTTCACCTGCTCACAGTCAGCAGAGCACACAGTTGGCGCAGTCCAGTGGTACAGCACTATGCAGACCCCATGGGCTGTGAGTCGTGTCCCCTGACATGGTGCAATGAGCAGACGCCAAACATCACATGACTCGTCCAGCAAGGCAAGGTGGGCTGAGACAGTTGACATCCATCATGATATGTGTTCATTTTTGCCATCCCATTTCTTGCACCTCGACATGTCCCTAAGCTGCCTGTAAGTGTCTTAAATATTGGTCTGCATGTTGTGGCCCTTGCCTTGCCCCTACTGACACGCACATGCTAATACAGTCCACACAACTTCACTAGTGTACAACTGTGATGAGTGTTGATTGTTTTGACAAATCGTGTGCCACCATGAGCACTGTCCGTACACAGGGAGGGATTCACTGATGCTTGTAAATTGGGGGTGAGTCCCTACTGACAGCTCCACCTCTGTGAGACAGACATTGTGGTTGGGATAGTTGCTGGCAGACCTGTGCTCTTACGTGTCTCCAGCAATATGAGTATGGTGTCAAACTTCTTGCCATGTAGATCAAGGTTATCCATCAAAACAGACTGTGTCCACACAGATGTGTGTGAGTAGGTATGCGAAGAGACTTCCTGTTGTCACATGTGATGGGGGACACCACTTCAGGACTGCTACCGAATTTGACATTTCTACACACAGCCCTATTCAATACATGGACGTGGGGCTATGTTGAGGGGTGATGAGATTGTTGTTCATGTGCAATGAGGTCACAGCTAGTTCACACCTTCACAGTCATCTAATTGGCCATGTGGGTCAGGGTCAAACATGAGCATTGATGACATTTACCAGGGTGTACCTTTTTGTGCAATCAATGTCCCTACATTCATCCATACTTTTATACGTGAGTGAACATAGACATGACACATCTGTGTGATTTGAAATGTTTTATTCACATTCTGGGGAGTGTTGGAGCTGGAGCAGTACATGGCCATTTCAAGCCCACATAACATGGTTCCTCAGTGGTGGGCCAACCAGAGTCCTTGGGGGAATGCAAAGTTAATCTGAAGAGGAAGAGTTCAGTCCGCAGCCGGATTGCTGTGTCATTGGTACCAGAGCAGATATGGCAGGCCATATCGGGGTCCAGGTGAATGTCGTAGAGTGTTTCGGGGGACAGTGGGACGTGTTGTTCCAGGGCATGATGCATAGGGCTGAACCAGGCAGGGACAGGCCATGTGGCGGGGATGGATGCTACTACCTCCTTCCTCACACAGTCATTACTCTACACTTCTTGCTCCTCTGAGATGTCTTCTGTGTCCGGTGTGTCAGGTGTGTGTGGTAGTGTTATGGCTGCATCACTGTGTGCCAATGACACGCCAGGGGGTGAAGCTGTGTGTGTAGAGGTTCCTGCAGCACTCATCTGGTACAGGCTCAGTGGCAGCAATGGCAAGAGGAGGATTTGCAAGGCATGGAAGATCCCAGCTACATCTCGCTGGTGTTCAGCCGTGGCAGCCATACTTCCAGGCTGCATCGGCTCCATGGTCTCCATTGTTCTCCACATCTATGCCAACTCTGTGCTGTCATCAATGGAGCCTGTCCAACTAGACAGTTCTTGTATCCGAGTAATGGCCCCAGCAAGGTCAGCCACGGATTGTTGGTGAGCATGGTGCAGATAGTGGGTGTCCGTTAGGGACTGTAAGTGGTCCCTTGTGGGACTCAGATACCCACATATGGCATCCAGTTTGGCTGCCACAAGGTTGAACCCCACAGCCATCTTCTCCTGGCACCCTACCACACGGCATTGTAATGCCGTGTGTTGGTCGTTGGGGTCCTGGGAGCCAGCCGTGGTGGTGTGTGCTTCCTGCTGTGTGGTCTGTGCAGGGTGTGGGATTACCGCGATGTAGCTGGGCTGCCCTGCTCCTGGGGGTGGGGTGCGGAGGCTGTCCATTAGCCATTGGAGGGTGTCTGAGCAAATGTGCAGGGTGTCCTCTTCATCGTCACTGTAGAGATGTGTGGTCTGCTCTGCAGGAGGTGTTGATGGTCCCTCTGCAATGTGAAGGGGAGATGCAGGTTAACAGTGTGTTCCATGTATGTTGACGCATTGTAGATGTTTACATTCAGAATGCATGACAATGTACATTGTGACTGTTTTGGTGGAGCTGGCTATTTGATGGGAGATAGTGGACATTTCGACTACATGACGGATGTGTGGTTGTACTCATACATTATAATCTCACAGTGTCATGCAATGCCAGATGTGATTGGCCAGTTTCTAGGCACGAGCGGCACCAGTTGTGTCCTCTGTCCTGTGGTGTAAGGCTTGCACTTTGTACCACATTGTCGTCAATGATGTACTGTGATTGTTATGTGTGTGTGCTGCAGTGTGGGCGAGTCGCCCCTGCAGCTCTGATTTTGCGGTCCCTTGTCCCTTTGCCTTTGACTTGTGTGCTTTTTGGGTGCTGGGATGTTTGCATCTTGGGTCATTTGTGTTCTTGGACAATTTTTTTACTCTTGTGCATTGATTGTCTGCAGATGTATTTTGACATCATGGGTTGTAGGTGAACGTGGATATGTCAGAGTGTGACCTGCTCCTTTACAGATGAGGTCCACACTCAGCCACCTCACTGTCGTATCGTGCACCATGTCATGTATTGTGACTGCAGCCATGCTATCTGTCATGCAGTGTCACTTGCATTGTCAGTGTGGCTCACAGAGCCGCTGCTTTTCTGGATTCAGCACATGTGCATGGGTAGGTTGTGGCATTGGTGATGTGGAGGGAGGCCCATTAGTGCACATTGTGGACGGGGGGTTACTTGGTGTTTCTATGTGTGCTGCAGTGTGCCAAGGGTATCAGGGACATGTTCCACACTCATTGTGTGTGTGCAGTGTGCTGCACATGATTGTGCATGTGTGCCATTGTGCCATCTCCCTCCGTCCCCCCAGTCCCTGGCCGTTCATCACCCTGTTGCTGTTCTGTCAGTTCATATTGAGCTGTGTCCAGACCCCTGACTCCTTGCACCGTCTCCACACTGATGACTGTGCCCACCATTTCCTCCAGCTCATCCAGCTCCTCCTGTGGCGCAGGACTCCCACCTCCAGTCGTCTTTGCTGCCTTCCCGTTGGCAGCGAGATCCTCCTTGGTTTGGTTGTGCACTTAGTGCCAGCACCTCTTGACCTCCTCCATTGACCTCCTAGACCCTCCGACTGCATTCACGTTGGTGACAATGGACTGCTATTTTTCCGTTAGTGTTGCCAATGACGCAGTGGAGGTGTTGAACACTTGTTGGTAGTGTTCTATCACATCCGTGACGATGATCTGGTCTTCCTTCCGGACTGAACCCTGTCTTCCTCTTCCTCTTCTCCTTGCCCTTCCCCAAACACGGGGTTCCTGGCTGGTCCTCCGTGGGGCTTGTGGGGTTTGGGTTGTTCTATGCACTCGGTGCGGGTGCATCCATGGTGCTACACAGTTTAATTTGGTTTTGGTGTGTTTGTTTTGTTGCTCTTATAGTGCATTTTCTCGCATGATGCATGGGAATTGCAGGCCTGTCGCTGGTTGTCGCTGATTTTTGTATCGCGATTTGGGGCATCGCAGGTTTTTTCGCGTTTGTGTTTCGTGTTTTTGCGGCGATGCGTTAATTTTTAGGCGGTCATTTTGTGCGTTATCGTGAGACTATTGCATGGTACCGCCGTGTTGGGAGTACCACGTTAACATGGTGTTATTTTCCTGAGATAGACTGCGATGTGAAGAGTTGCGTTAAATTAATTTTGCGGTAGTTATAACACATTCTTGAGAAAATGCCCCCAACGTGTTTTGAAGTGTACCGCAACTTCTTCGGGGCTCCTGCATATGCTATGTACAGTGAATCTTATGCTTAAAAAAACTAAAAGAAAAAGCAAGTGTATTTAAGAAAAAGAAAAACATATTTAGACAAATGTAAAAACCAATACATTAAGATTCCTTCCTATAAATGCCATACAGAAAGCATAGATATTTTTACAGATACATTGTCAATTCGTAAATCACAAAAAGAACCTACTATCACCCAGCTTATGGAATGAGCCTAAGTTATATTACCATCAAATCCTTCACAAATGCAATATGAGCACAATCAATTAAATGACTGTTATCATTAGGAGCAGTAGGCAGGCTTCTATATTTCTGTCTTGCAACCTAGTCCTCAGTTCAATGAGTTATACAACAGTAATTACCGTATTGACATATTTAATAGAAAGAATTTATCAAACCAAACCTCAAATTTCATTCCCACATCAATTTGTTTCCATTTCTGTGATCATAAAATTCTACTCGTCTTCATCCTGTGTTACCTGCCCAGCCGCCATTTTTAAAGAAACCTATCCATGAGTAAGTAATTTATGTAGAATTTGATTTTCCATCTAATATTTCACTGTATAGGTTTTTCTTTATAAATGTTAATAAAGAACTAAAAACAAAACTTTTTTACATTTATGTTAATAAGGATAATTCAGTCTCCCATCCTGACATACTCATGAGGTCTTGCAGGTACAATGATGATGAGCAAAATGTCTCAGTACTGTCTGACCAATCCTCCAAGCATTTTGACTGCTCACCTAATTTAAATGTACATCCTCTTTATTGTTAATAAATACAATGATCTACATCACCTACTACATACCTTTTAGTCAAGGTTCAACTTAATTAATTGCGAGTGGTTGTTAATAATTATGTTATAAATCATCGTATTTCACATTATTAAGATGTTAGGTTAACATGATCATTACATCTGATTATTTAATTTAAAGAATAACTCTAAAATCTATCTTTCTTACAGATTGTTTTAAGTGCACAACTTGTTGCACCAATCGTTGGTGATCACAGTTTCTGCTTCAGATTACAGTAAAGAGCAAAGTATAAAAACAACAATAAATATAATTGTATAACATTCAACCCCTAGACAGTTTCTACTTTGTCCATAATTATTACCGATCTGCCACCCCAACAACAATGTTCTTGGATTGATCACAGGAGATATAAATTATTGTTAGATATAATAAGTACTGCTACATTGCTCTTTAACTTCAAGACAATTGCAAATAAAATGTGAGAAAGCTGTGCCCAAAAACAACTTTCCTTATAATCCTGATACCCCTCTTGTTCTAAACATACCATTTACCCTCTTCGACTTATAAAACAAATTCTTATCACTCCACAAAATCAGTTTCAAACTCTAAAATCAAACGTCGACCCGCGATCCTGTTGAGAATACATACATAATCCTTCCATATTTTTACCCCATAATTCGATCATGATATTTAGCTCCTGACACATGGGGCCGGCACAGGCAAAGCACCTCCTTTTAAAGCTCACTGGTTAGAGGCGGCAGACCCGTAAGCAGAGAATCGGCCAGGGACCAGGGTTCAATTCCCGACGTGGCAGGGTCGTGGACCAGGGTCTAAACGAACTCGATAATTCTCGCCTCGGTACCTACTCTAACCAGGAACACACTCGGCAACTCTGGGCATTAAGCTTGCCTCATCTCTACAACGGCCCCCCACAGACGCCGGGGATGCCTGGTTTCACCTTGGAGATACCCAGAAAGGGACCATCTCACAGGGATAGCCAGGACGGGTTCCCCAGCGGTCTATAGCGCCGGGACACTTCCGAGTAGCTGTGCGCTGAATAAATTGAAATAACATAACATAACATAACATATTGCTTCTGTGGCATCTGACGTGATTTCCGCTTTAATTTCCCTCTCACTTAATAGAATTTGTTTGCGGATGCCTGGGTATATCATGACTTCATTTTACATATACTTGGAATATCTATCAACATGGCGGTATCAGTTGGCCTACTATGGGATTTACCTTTGCACATGGCAATAATGTTCACAATATTTTGAGGGATACTACGGCGTAGGATAGCTTTAACTAGGATGGGGTATAGCGAAGAAGGGGCATGATGGAGGTCATTAGCATGTGATGACTTAATCCGGGGCACATGATGATATTAGCTGCTCCATCAGTGGAGATATCTTCCTCTAGTTCCAATCTTTGTTACATGACCACAAATAAGGGTTCAGACCCAAAAGAGGCATGGCGTGAACCCTGGTCCTCTTCAGGGGAAAAGAAACACCTAGGCACGGTGGATTCAACAAATTACAGGCATAACAACAACAGATGTTGGGTGAGGTCCTCATCATAGAAGACCTCCTGGAAGTGACAGATGAGGCTTGTCTGTTGCATCAGTGCTACTGGGCTTCTCCAAGGCCTATAACACAGACAACCATGAACTCCTCTTCATGTGGTGTCATTCTTAAATACAGCTACATCTACTCAACTTGGTTGTCCAGGGAACTTTTTTGTCAATGTGGTGGTTATTTCATAACCTCTTTGCAGTCATTTCATGATCTATGCCAAAAGCTGTTTATAACATGCAGTGAGTACATATATGGGTATTTAATATCCGAGTCTTTAAGACAAGAGTAATCGATCTCTTATGGTGGAGCCCTTTCAGTTCTTTAATAGAAAACTCTCCTGTCTAAAATCCACATTATGAGATATGTGTATCTGTGTATCTTTGCATTTTTCCATTATTACTTTTCTCATTAGATTCCTAGTTGTAATATGTGTCAGATAATCTACTTGGAAGGGATAGGGTGGGACAATGAAAGTAAATGGAATGTAGATTTGAAGG
Source organism: Triturus cristatus (assembly GCF_964204655.1). Classification (NCBI taxonomy): domain Eukaryota; kingdom Metazoa; phylum Chordata; class Amphibia; order Caudata; family Salamandridae; genus Triturus; species Triturus cristatus. Next base: position 1,713,391,440 of record NC_140589.1, on the reverse strand, counting down.
AGGTTGCTTTGTACTTTATGGAAATGATATTAGGCGTTTGCCAAATTGCATAACAAGGATATATGAATTGCCCATAAAATCCCTGACATTTTAGCCAATTTCTGTGAAAAACCGCTCTGTAAAATGCAGTTTGGCCCTGATTTTCATGATTTTCTCTAAAGGTAGAACCCTCAGAGGAGCCAGCTAGAGAGAGGCAGGCATCACTCATCCTGTAATTTCTTTTTTTTTTTTGTCCTCATACAGCCAAGTCACTAGATGGGATTCCTCTAACCTGTCCGACCCGGGGAGGGAGAGGAGAGCTTTCCCTCCTAGATCACACCATTACCTTATCCCCATCCCGTTCACATATTGGTGGGGGCCCTTGGGTGTTACTAGGGAGACCAGGTCCAATGGTGTAATGGCTTAATCATAGGAATCAGATTTACTGCTCAATCTGATTTAATAGAGCCACCCAAACTTTACTTTTGCTTTGTTGGTCACATGCCATATCTGATTTGCTGGAATAAATAATATTTTTCAGACATTCAGTAAAGGCCGGGGGATGTTCTGACTTCCAGGCCCTACATATTTCTCTCCTTGCCAATATTATAACATATAGTGTAAAGTTAGATCCCATTAAATTCACATGGTAATTATTCATTAGACCAAAGAAAATCAGGCTAATACTTACTTCTATCGGCCTTTCCAAAACAGCTTCCAGAAATTTACAAACCTCCATCCAATAAGACTTAATTCTTGGACATTCCATAAATATGTGGATATCTGCAGCTGGATACTTACACTTCGGACAGCAGTACACTTTCCCGTCACCTTAGTTAACTTTTTTGGAGACCAATACACTCGATACATAGTATACAGATGATTCCTCCTCAGTGCAGCTGGTTTAACTATGGCCTGTAGCATAACAAAATAATCAGACCATAATTTATACAAATCCACTTCATTATCTCCAAACTCTTACCCCATACTCTTATGACTTCGGATTCCCCTTCAACCTCTCCTTCCAAGAGTGCTCTATACCAAAAAGAAACTTCCTTTTTCCATACACCTGTTCTAGTGATTAAGTCCGCCTTACAGTTTACCTCCTCCTCCTCCTCCTGCCAATCCTGCGACATCCACCAGGATGAGATCTGATAAAACTTGAATCTCTACAGGGTTCCTTGAGTTAACCTGCCAAAAGCCTCCCAACTCATTAGTTTACCACCCTCTTGCATATCCCAAATGTTATACCCCCCATTTTTAGAGGCAAACTCAATTGATCTTGTAGGCACTCAGGTGTCCCAGGAGAATCCCAGACAGGGGCTTGTTGTGCATAGTATGGGATTCTCAACCTACTTCTTATACGCATCCAAATCTTTAGAGCCGCCCTCAAAATCTTCAGCCTAACTTTTTTGAAAAACTTCGGGTTTCCATATTGAATTAAAAAAAATCCTGACCTTGCGCTATATCTTTTAACAAGGCCTAAAATAGTAAGCCTAAAGAGGATGAGTCTGTTCTATTAGCCAGCATCCTAAAATTTTTAAATTGGAAAGAATAGCAATATTTAAGTAGGTCTGGTAATGCTAACCCACCCACTGTGAGATCTTTTCTAAGTTTTTTCCAGGCTATTCTAGGACTCTTCGATGCCCAAATAAAGGTACCTATTTTTCCTTGTAGCTTAGCTATATCCTCAGTCCTAAATAGCAATGGAATTGAATTATATAGAAAAGTGATTTTTGGCAAGATTATCATTTTCACAAGGTTAACCCTCCCATAGATATTAAGAGGGAGGTTGGACCAGCGTGTAAGTAAACTAGTCACCTCTTTAGAGACCCTCCTCCAATTTACATTAGGAATATCTTCGAGCTTCTGTACTAACTGGACCCCTAAATACCTCATATGACTTCTCACCCCCTGACTTCTTTTCACTTGGTTCCATTCCATTATTTCAGTTTTTCCTTTATTGATTTTATACCCTGAAACTTCACCATATTTTTCTGCCTTCTCAATTAACCTAGAAATAGCCTCTGTTGGGTTTGTTGTGTACAGAAGCAGATCGTCTGCATAAAGGGCAAGCTTCAATTCCATATCTCCCATTATAAAAGGATGTATACCCGGATCCCTCCTAAGCCAGCTGACAAAAGGCTCGATATACAAGTTAAATAAGAGTGGTGACAAAGGACACCCCTGCCTGGTCCCCCTTGAAATGTTAAACCAGTCAGTCAGAACACCATTAACCAGAACCCTAGCTTTAGGACCAGAGTACAGGTTCCTAACTGCCTGAACAAAATTATTAGGGAAACCAAATATTTTTAGAGTTTCACAGAGATATACCCAGTTAACCTGGTCAAAAGCTTTTGCAGCGTCTATAGCTACTATCGTCAGGGGAGCCCTCTTTGCTTCTGCCATATCGATAGCCCCCACTACCTGAAAGGTGAGCTCATTTAGTTGCCTCCCTGGTATGAAACCTCTCTGATCGGAGTGGACTATCGCCTTTATAACCTTTGCCACTCTAGCTGCCATTATACCTGTAAAAACCTTGTAATCTGAATTTAGTAGGGATATTGGTCTATATGACTCAATCGACTGCGGATCTTGATTAGGTTTTAAAAGCAGTGTCACCGTAGCTTCCGCCCAAGAACCCGGGATATCTTCCCCCTCAATATATATTTTATTGAACAAACCCTTTAGGACTGGCACTACAATGTCTAAAATAGTTATATAAAACTCTATTGGAAGTCCGTCAGGGCCTGCAGCTTTTCCCCTAACCATTTTTTTACATTGTGCTCTGACTTCTTCCTCAGTTATACTCCTCTGCAACAGTTCCCTATATTCTTCAGTCAATTGAGGGAGGGCAGTCAATTTTAACCACTCCTGAGCTACCCCTTGTCCTAGTTCGATATCCTCCTTATATAGATCTTTCATAAAGGTTCTAGCCTCCTCTCAAATTTTTTCATCCTCATAAATTATACTTCCCGAGCCTCTTTGAATTAGTTGCTTTATCGAATTCCTAGTTCTATCGGCTCTCGCTTTCCAAGCTACCAGAGGACCGCATTTCTCACCATAAGAGAAATGCTGCAACTTGCTAACTTTCCACCTGTCAGAAAGCTTCCTGTCGAGATTTGCTTGGTATTCAGCCTGCAGATTTTCCAACTCTTTCTCCAAACTTAACACTGTACCCCTATTCTCTATAGATGCTTTCTGTACTTCTATTTCTTTCTCCTTTATCTTGCTTATCATGTCTGCCTCCTCAATTTTCATAGTCCTCTTTCTCCCAACTGATATAGATATAAGCATCCCTCTTATATAAGCTTTAAAGGCCTCCCACACAGTCTGAACCTTAGCCGTACTGTTATTACATTTGAAATACTCTTTTGTTTTATCACAGATCTTCCCTATCACCTCATCATCGAGTAGCATGGTCCTATCTAAAGTCCACCTTCTTTGTATTTCTCTTTGCTTAAACTCCAACAACAAGGCTACAGCTGAGTGGTATGATAAGATAGCTGGAATGTGGTATATCTCCTTGACCTCTGAAAACAGTGCCTGGACTACAAGAAAGAAGTCTATTCTTGAGTGATGTTTATACTTTTTGCTATAAAACGTTAAATCTCTAGTTTCTCTATTTTTGGTTCTCCATATATCAGATAGATTAAAATCTTTAATTATGTTTTTTAACACAGCAGAAGTCTTATGTGGACTATTATATCTGACTTTAGACGTACGATCCATTTTTTTATTTAGGACCAGGTTAAAATCTCCCCCTATTATTATCGGTGTAGAGGTACTCAGCAGACTGGCCTCAAGTCTCAAAAGTGCCCCAGGATTAGGCCTGGGCAGTAAATTCCGTTCCGCTCGCGGAATTTGCGGAATTCGCGTAATTTCGCGCTCCGTGGAGAACGCGAAATTGCTCAAAAGTCTGCTTTCCGCGATTTCGCGAAATTTTTGCTTGTTCGCGTTCTCAACATGCGTGTTCGCGAGATATTTCTCCCCGAGCACGCAAACAGCAATTGTGAACAGGAAAAAAGCATCGCGAACAAGCAATTCCGCATGTTCGCGGAATTTCTGCGTGTTCGCGGAGATTTTTTACCGTTTCGCGGAGATTTGCGTAACGCAATTACGCAAATTCCGCCCACCCCTACCCAGGATTATCCTGATTCGGGCCATAATATACAGCACATACAAGGGGTGTACCCTGAACTGTTAAGGTGGCGACCAGCCATCTCCCAGACTGGTCTGACTCTTGTTTTACAACCTTTATTCCAACATTGCTCCTAATGATTAAAGCCACTCCCCTAGTGCTCCCCCTTTGATCAGAGCAAAGCACCTCCTGGATCCATCTCAACTTACTTAACTCCTGTTTACATTCCTGGGATTCTAGATGTGTCTCCTCTAAAAAACAAAGGTGGGCCTCACTATCCTTTAAAAATTCCATTACCCGAGACCTCTTTCTCTTATTCCTTAACCCATTAACATTCCATGTTATCATCTTAACTTTGTTTAACCTATTCATCTTGCTGTACCCTAGGCTCTTCCGCCATGACTCTTGGGATTTATCCTGTAATTTCTGTAGATTGTTCATGCTTGCATGTTTGAAAGTTCACCATCTGTCATTGAACTTGTAGTTTTAAGTTCTTTCATTTTATTTATTGACCTACAAGTCCCAGAAAGAAACTGCTCCGAATTGGAAACCTCAAAACTGGATGAAGGAATCACAAGTTGGCAGCTAGACAACGTCAGTAGCTCTTTTACTCCTGTGATACAACATAATTGTACTTGTTGCTTGCTTGTCTTTGTGACCCATAACTTTTGACAATGTTTTCAATCAATAAGTAATACATACTATTTGACAATATCATCAACATGAACACCTCATGTTTTTGGTTTCAAAATATTATTGACAATTTTGTAATTTCACAGAAAACATTGACACAGTATGTGCCCTGCAAGTGCCCAACTGTGATGTGAGTGTGAAAAATAAAGAGAAGGGATGCATTATAAAACATTTTGTCAAGCTAAAGTAGGTCACATCCTTCATCCCAGATCTATCAAGTGCTGCTGGCGCTGTCAACGCTTCTTTTTCCAGTGCAATCATAAAGTCAATGTTAAATGAAAAAAAAGTCATCAGTAATGCAGGTGGGAGCCCGCCAGGGAAACAGAGATGCAAATTGGGGCGATTCTGAAAGGACTTGCTTGAGATATGTAAACTATCTCTAAGACATGCTTATTTTTTGTAATCTTTTGTGTCTCGTGTAGAGTCTATGGGTGCCTGTATAGTGTTCCTGGACATTGGTGACTAGCACCAAATTTGTTAACCCTTCATGTACATAGTGCTTGTCAAGCATCCAATGCATACAATAAAATGCCAAGGGAAAAAGAACACATGAATTTTCTGATTCACAAAGAAGTGATATATTTACACCTGTAGACCTACTCCTGTGAAGATGTGTAAATGTACAGCTTTTAGGAATTCACAGATAGCCTTAGAGGTGTACCTAGAAAACTGCCCCAGTCACGGTTTTCCTGTTATTGTACTGGTGTGAATGCCATGTGGCCCTGCTATTAGCCAGTGCAGAGTTATTTACAGGGAATATGCAGGGTATAACTCTGCATTGAGGAAACACAGCCTAAAGTGTAATTGTATATTTATCTTTCCTTCTTTTTTCTTAACAGCGAAGACATTTACCCATTGGAGAAATCCCTTCCCGTACGCCTGCATTCGTTTGTTTGAGGGTGTATTTTTCCTTTCACACCATGAAACATTAGGTACTCCAGCCCTTCCCTGAAGGAACTCTCCAACTGTTTCCATGGTGAGAAGGTGTCAGAGAGGAGTTTGTGAATGCCAATAAACTCACAAGTGTGTAAGTATGCACAACCTTTCAAAGGAAACTATGACTTGAACTTCTCAGTCCTCACACCTTGCTTGGGGTTAAAAAATGTATACTTGTATGCACTCATGTAGTAACTTAGGAAGCCTGGCACATGTCTCCATGCCCACCACTACCTTCAACCTCCTGAAAATAGGAATGTCAGGTGGCCTCTTGTGCCCTCTGTTGATGGGGGACAAACTTGCAGGACATGCCGGCACCATCACAATTTCCTAACCTAGGCCACAATTCATAATAGTGCTTTTTGCCCCATTTAAGAAAATCTCAGCCATTTTCATTAACCCAAGTAAGACTAGAGGGCCCCATCCATATGGAGCTTCAACAGGAGGCGAATGCTCCATATGGCTTAGCTGTCCCTGCAAAAAAGCCCCGCATGAAAGTCAAAGAGAGATTTGCCAACGTTCTGACAACCACCTGAAAATTCAATTCTGTCTCAAATGAAATGATCTGTTAGAAAGCACCAACTTGGATGGATTTACATTTAGTAATTAAGTTTGCAATTTCTCTAAATAAAACTTGTGAGTAAAATGAAGGCAGACCACTCTGTTGCAACTCAAAAGTTATGGTAAAAAATATTTGCCAGCACCAACAACTTCCCATCTAAGGTATGGGCATATGGACGAAAGCTTTGTAGCTTTTTTGCCACCAAACACACTCAACCAGACTAGGAATAATTCCAGAGCAGTACACATAGCCACGTATCATACCAGGTGCAGATAGGGGCTGCAGCGCACCCTGCACACTTCAGCAGACCAGGTTTCTGATGCAAAAGTCTGATCACATCATCCCACTTCAAATCACCTCCACTGATTACCCTTGGCAACTTGCATCAACTTCAAATTAACTTGCATATCTCACAATGCTCTGGACTCTCAACTCCTGCTTTACCTCAAGTATAAACTATAGACCCCTGGGAGAGAGAGACTGATAAGAGCCAAATCATACCATTAAGACATGTCAGCCTTAGAGTGGTCTTTCCCAAATGTTTGCCTTCACCCCTCCTATTTTTGCTGAATTTGTTTTTTAGCCTTAAGACTCGGCGCAGTTTGCCACTGCTAACCAATGCTAAAGTCTATGTGCTCATTCTCTAAAACATGGTAACATTGGCTTGCACACAAATGGCATATTTAATTTACATTTAAGTCCCAAGTAAAGTGGTATACCATATACCCAGGTCTTGTACATTAAATGCTACTAGTGGGCTTGCAGCACTTATTTTGCCACCCACTTAAGTAGACCCATAAAATATGTCCCAGGCCTGCCATTGTACCCAAAATACTGTTTTAAACTAACAATTCGACTTGCCAATCGAGCCCCCTTGACAAGCCTTAAACTCCACTTTTATTGCTTAAAACTCACCCCTAAGGTAGGCCCTAGGTAGCCAATAGTCTAAACTAGAGAAAATGGTATTATATGAGAATGAATTATTACAAAAGAACTTTCATTCTTGAAAATTTAAATTAGTCACTGGGGGTGTATTTGCCTATAGAATAGACACACTATTGTTGTTAATTATTTGAGATAACTTCAATAAATTATAGTGTCTGTACTATGAATATTTCAAATTTCAAAAATGCCATGATTCACTAAATGTTTTTCTTGCTTGTTTGCTTTTAGGTGCACAAGAGACATCACCCACTGTACAGCCAGACAGAAGTCTGCCACAAAGTGGCATGACCACAACATATGCGTTCTCCTCCTCTGCCTACTTCCTGTAATGCAGCTATGTGCCAACTGAAAGAGCTTGAAGATGCCCCAAAGAAAGGTTCTGCCAAGAAAGTGGTGCTTGAGGAGGAGAATAAGAAGCAGACTGCTATTGCAGCCAGTGGTTTCTCACCTTTTTCAGGAAACGGGTGTGTATGCCACCCACCTGGGCAGGAAGCTCAGAGCAGCAGTTGTGCAACAACAGCCTGACCCCAACCTAAGCCCAAGACTATGTCTGTCAGTGAGGTGGGTACTGCCATCATGGCAATGAGCAGTGAGTCTGAATTGGATTTGTTTAGCCGGAAACTAAGCAAAGTAGGCAACAGGAGCGGCTGTCAGCAATAGATTTTCCTGAATTAGGAGAAGAACAGGCGGTTGAGCTTTCTGCTGAGCATTGGCTTCTCGATCACCAGCAAGAAAAAATAAAGGGTACTCCACCATGTTCTCCAAGCCCCTTTTCTGATGATCTAGACATGGATAGGACTCTGGCTCAATCCAAGACCTGCCACTAGAGAGAAAAGGAAAGGAAAGTTTTTGAAAGCCTTAGAATTATGGAAGGGATTGAAGAAGATGAGCCAGTCATTGTAATGGAAGCTGGCTCAGAGGACACTGACATTACTTCTCCTATTCAAACTGCTGTGAGGGATGTGGCACTGGTTCCACCACCACCACCGCTGCCGGCTTCCATATTTGTAGGGCCCCCGCTGAGACCTGCATCCACTACTACCTCAGTTGAAGTAGGCACTGCAGAGAAGCAATCAATGACACACCCACCTATCTCCAGTTCTTCTTCAGGCATTGGCAGTGCCACACTAAGAAAGTTCTCATCCCCAGTTTGGGACTTCTTTATGGTTAGCAAGCAGGAGAATAGCATTGCAATATGCTCCATGTGCCACACTAGTGTTCGTCGAGGTTAGCCTGGCTGTCATTATTGTACTGGAGGCCAAATGACCCATATGAAACAACAGCATTCAATCCGGTGGTTTGAGCACTTAAAAAAATTACTGGCGGTGGTGATGAGGGAGGGGAATCAGTTCTGATCACTATGATAGGAAGTGCTGGAGAAGAAGTGGATGGCAGCTTCACAGCACCAAGCAGTCCTGTCTCCAGCAGTATGTCAGCATCACCCGCATCAGCAACCTCCAAATGGCACAAGACTCATATGCTGACAGCACCGCATGCAGTGATGATTCCCCCAAGATGCACAAAGATTCTACTACTTCCTGGTGGGTCACTGTCTGGATAGAACCACAAATGAAAAAAATAATCCAAGCTACTATTACAGGCGTGTTTAAACAGGAGGGTCCCTATGAATGCCACCACCCAACGGCACGTTTGTACAATGGGAAGCTGATTAAAATGTTATCGCTGGACCTCATCGCTTTTTCTTTTGTGAAAGGAATGGGATTTTTTGAATTTGTAGCAGTCATCTCCCCGAACTGGAAGGCTCGGAGCTGGACCTATTTTGCCAGAGTTACTGTTCCAGCACACTGTCATGATGTGGTGCAATTGATTGGACAAGCTTTGCAGCAGAGTGCTGTTCCCACTATTCACCTGATAACAGACATGTGGACCAGTTGTCAGGCAACTGATTACATGTGTATTACTGCATACTGGATCTCTTTTGAAGGAGTTAGGCAGCAGCTATCTGCAGGTCGCATCACTGAAGGAAGTTTTAAGGGCGTTCAGAGGCATGGAGAAAGGGGTTTGGATGGCTGCGACCAGAGGTCTCAGAATTGGATTTATTGCCAAGGACAATGCCAGTAACATACTCAAGACCATGGAAGATGGTGGATATTTCAGGCGCCTCTGTTTGGAGCATTGCATCAATACATTGCATGCCTGATTGTGCAGGACTTTCCAAAAATATAAGGCATAGTCAGCAACATACTGGTCACCTGCAGAAGATTCTGTACTCATTTCAGTCAGTCTTTTAAAGCCTGGAAGCAGTTGAGGATCATCCAGCCTGATAATACAGTTCCTGTTACAGCCCTCATACAAGTGGTGCCAACACTTTGGAACTGGACCTACTACATGTTGCAATGTCTGTTTGGGTAATGCAAACCAATCAATTACTTTGTTCTTTAAAGCGGTAATGATACAACTGGGAAAAAATGACCATGGTGGTGGACAAATGGGGGCTAGTCAAATGCCTGCCACAAATACTACTTCCTTTGAGGTTTTCACATGGGTAGCCAGCAAGGGGGACAGTACGATGGGGCAAGCTATCCCTTTGTTTCATCTGCTACAGGAGCAGTTAAAAAAGGTGTTGCAAAGGTTGGCCGGTGTGAACAAAGAATCATATCTGTTGGTTGAGAGCTTAATCCTTCGCTTGTCTGTTAATCTAAGTCTGTAAAGAGAGATCTGTCCTCCAAAGAGTACATCTGTGCCACAATACTTGATCCACGGTACAAAAAACTACTGGTAACTTTCATTCTTTTTTTTCCGAAGGGGATGTGTCACTCTACAAGACGTGGATTGTTCAGCAAGTGAGAGACCTGCAAGAAGAATGGCTAGATGTTAGAGTCTGGGCCAGAAGTTCTGGTGTGTAACCTTCAACCTTCGAGTCCAGAGAGGGCAGTGCTGTTGCCTCACAGTCGCCAACACCAGCATCAACAACACCGCCAACAACAACTACAACAACAGAAGTTTTGGACTTAACATCTGCATTGGCTTGGTTTCAACTAGCAGGGCTTAAATCGACTGTAGAGGCAAAGGCAACAAAGGCCGCTCAAGTGGCAACACCAATGATCATTCAAAGAATGTTCTAAGACTATCTGGATGACCCAAAGAGGTCTACGTGGACGGAAACCTATTGGTCTATCAGTATTGGAAGATGTGCCAGTGCCCAGAGCTCAGTAAGCTGGCAATAAAGTATCTGACTTGTCCAGTAGCCAGTGTGTCTGCTGAGAGTGTGTTCAGTGCCAGTGCAGCTGGCACAGTTGTCAGATTCAGAAGGATCAGTCTCTCTTCTCAAAACATGGAGAGATTAACCGAGGTTCAAGTGAACCAACATTTCCTACCAACCGAATACAAAGTTCCTGAAACACCACAGGAGGAGGAGGATGAGGGTGAATCATCAGGCTCAAGTGTGTTAGCTGACAAACTTCTGGGTGAGCCACCTGAGTTTGGGGACAAACTCTACTTTCCTGAATGAGTAGGCCACCATAGAACATTCAGATTATCGCTAAACTGCTTTGCCCCAAAAAACAAATGGATCTAGCTACATGAACATATTATATTTTGTGTCTGACTTATGCAGCCCCACCATTTATTCACATGTATGACTGGATTGGAGTTATACCAGTGTGCCGTGAAGAAGCCTCCCCATTCCCTTTCAGGACATTGGAGACAATGCCTGCCTCCGACCAATGCCTATCCTTCTTTTTTTCATTCTCTAGAAGGTTTGCCCCAGTAAAGATCATCATTACTTTTCAAGACTGCCAATGTGTTGCTTCCAAGGAAAAAGAGGAGATACAACAATATGACAATTGTGTACCACCGTGCTTGCATTGGAAGGTGACTATTGCACCACTGAGTGCTATATTATTGAGTGAGTGTTAATGATTCATGTGGTGGCAGACAGTTAAAGTCTTCAAATAATTTGCAAACTTGATTGAGATAATTTCCTATACTTGGGGACTAATGGGTGATTTTGCGTGAAGGTGATTGGCCCTTATACACAGCGCTAGATTTACGTGCAGGGTCCAATCCTTGCTGTACGTTTTTCTGGTTCTTTATAGACTAGACCAGTCAGTTTAGTTAACAAATACAATACAAATCTACACAAAATGCTCAAATGCTTTTGCTCTTCTTGTTCATCAACAGTGCACTACAGGTTTATCTCTTTCAACCTAATTTAGTTTGGGAGTTGGACTGATTCATTACTCAGAGTCAGGACTCAGGGCGAGACTACCTCAGCAGCCAGAAGAAGGAAGGTATTTACTTCAAAGGGAAACCAACACAATGATGGCTCTGAGAGGCCTACTCAGCCCTGTGGACTGGAGAGAGGTGCATTGATTTGAGAAATGTTGAGTGGTGTGCTGACTCAAATTTCAAACTCCTCTATTATGCGCTTGTGGTTAGGGGGCTGTAATTGGAGACAGACATGATATCATGTCACATCATCAAAAAATTGACACACTCAGCTAAATGTTATGACAATTGTGTGAATGATCAGACAGCTAAATGTAGATACTTGTCTGGGATTGGTTGCAAAATTGCTCTAATTTCTCAGTGAATCACAAATGAGTCATCATGAATGACTGCAGCAGTCTAAGCTCTTGCTCTGCCTCTTCTTGGTCCACTCATCATGAAGCTTACCTTCTCTGTCCCTCTCCATGACTCTCCAATATTGCTACTGTTTTACAATCCACAGACCCTCTCTTGTGCACGAAAGGCAAAAGCTCCATAACACTCCTGCCTACCTTACTGGACCGTTTCAGTCAGGCACCCAAGATGGACATTCATAGAAGGATGCATATGCACCGCCCAATTTGGCATTTGTATACAGTATACTTTTTCTTTTAACAATCTTAAGTTTCAGAACTGTGTGGATTCACACCTCCATAAATACATATTTTTCAAACCTAGATGACAGAAAATTTAGATATATAATAACTTGGGTCACTGGGACTGAAAGACTGTTTGCAATGCATTTAGTTGAACTGGCATTCCTTCATTTCCTTCCACAACAGATTTGATGATGATGATGATTTGCTGCTCATCTATCTGATGAATATTGTTGTTGTGTAGTGTTTGGCTTTGTCAAATCTTACCCCAAGTACCAATTCCAATCTATTAATCAAACCCCTAACACTCTTATCCTAGCCTCTGTAATATATATTGAGGTGTGACTTATGAATTTACACCATGAATGGATCACACACTTGGTGGGGTAAATGTGGTCAAAGTGACACCAACTCACTGCATGATATTCTAGCACCTGAGCAATAGCCCACACCAGCCCCACTTACCCAACCACGCATAAAAGGGATCCATAATTTACATATGTAACATAATTTATTGACATCATCATTCTGGCCTTGTGTTGTGCAAAAGCTTAACCTTGTCCTATGTCCACATCTCCTGACTAGATGATATTTTATGTTTAGTTTCAATTGTTTTAATACATTAAATACTACTCCCCATTCCTCAGACAAAGTTACTTCCGCTGGTTTTTGTTATGATATAAGGTGTTTGTGTCATGGTGATAGTCTGGTCTCAGTCCTTGATAAATTATGATAGAAATAAATAATCCACTAACTCTGTGTTTCCTTTCAATCTAGTAGCCTGTGATGGATAATCCTTCTGATTGATCCTACAGTTGGAGTTCACCTAGGTGGGAGTGGGACCTCACTTGTGATGTATTCTTTGTTAGCACGGTAGACTGCTACTTCTACTACCTCCATTAAGAAGGCACCTTGAGAAGCCCTGCAATAAGGTTTTGGAAGATTGAGAGAGGCATTAGCCATCAATTCATCTATTCAGGTAAGAGAAATATGGAGTGAAGTGAGCTAGTTTAGTTAGTTACTAACCTCTACTGAAGATTAAGGGCCACATGCATCAACGAGAAAACTGCTCGCAAACGGGCAGATTAGCAGAATCTGCCCCTTTGCGACCGGTATTTTTGCATTTGGGATGCATCATCCCAAATGCAAAAATCGCAATTTAAGGAATCTCTAAATAGCGATTCCTTAAATTGCGATTGCATTTAAGGAATCTGCATTGGCTTGGTTTCAACTAGCAGGGCATAAATCGACTGTAGAGGCAAAGGCAACAAAGGCCGATCAAGTGGCAACACCAATGATCATTCAAAGAATGTTCTAAGACTATCTGGATGACCCAAAGAGGGCTACGTGGACGGAAACCCATTGGTCTATCAGTATTGGAAGATGTGCCAGTGCCCAGAGCTCAGTAAGCTGGCAATAAAATATCTGACTTGTCCAGTAGCCAGTGTGTCTGCTGAGAGTGTGTTCAGTGCCAGTGCAGCTGGCACAGTTGTCAGATTCAGAAGGATCAGTCTCTCTTCTTAAAACATGGAGGGCCCGATTCACAGAACAAACTTAAGACAAAATCCTAAACTTAGTACCATTTTGGTATTCACAGAATGCACTTACTACTTCTGGTATTCACAGAATGAACTTACTACTTTTGCAATTCACAGAATAAACTTACTACTTTTGCTATTCACAGAATGGATTTAGGACTCCTAACTTTACGTCCGCACTCGGGCCGGATATTCCGGCCCGGAGGCGGAGCTTCCGGTCCAGAGGTGGAGATTTTGGCCATGGCTAAATCTCCGCACCTGGCCGGAAGCTCCGCCTCCGGCCCGGAAGCTCCGCCTCCGGGCCCGGAAGCTCCGCCTCCGGCCCAGAAGCTCCGCCTCCGGGCTGGAAGCTCCGCCTCCGGGCCGGAATTTCCGGCCCGAGTGCGGACGTAAAGTTAGGAGTCCTAAATCCATTCTGTGAATAGCAAAAGTAGTAAGTTTATTCTGTGAATCGCAAAAGTAGTAAGTTCATTCTGTGAATACCAGAAGTAGTAAGTGCATTCTGTGAATACCAAAATGGTACTAAGTTTAGGATTTTGTCTTAAGTTTGTTCTGTGAATCGGGCCCGGAGAGATTAACCGAGGTTCAAGTAAACCAACATTTCCTACCAACCGAATACAAAGTTCCTGAAACACCACAGGAGGAGGAGGATGAGGGTGAATCATCAGGCTCAAGTGCGTTAGCTGACAAACTTCTGGGTGAGCCACCTGAGTTTGGGGACAAACTCTACTTTCCTGACTGAGTAGGCCACCATAGAACATTCAGATTATCGCTAAACTGCTTTGCCCCAAAAAACAAATGGATCTAGCTACATGAACATATTATATTTTGTGTCTGACTTATGCAGCCCCACCATTTATTCACATGTATGACTGGATTGGAGTTATACCAGTGTGCCGTGAAGAAGCCTCCCCATTCCCTTTCAGGACATTGGAGACAATGCCTGCCTCCGACCAATGCCTATCCTTCTTTTTTTCATTCTCTAGAAGGTTTGCCCCAGTAAAGATCATCATTACTTTTCAAGACTGCCAATGTGTTGCTTCCAAGGAAAAAGAGGAGATACAACAATATGACAATTGTGTACCACCATGCTTGCATTGGAAGGTGACTATTGCACCACTGAGTGCTCTATTGTTGAGTGAGTGTTAATGATTCATGTGGTGGCAGACAGTTATAGTCTTCAAATAATTTGCAAACTTGATTGAGATAATTTCCTATGCTTGGGGACTAATGGGTGATTTTGCGTGAAGGTGATTGGCCCTTATACACAGCGCTAGATTTACGTGCAGGGTCCAATCCTTGCTGTACGTTTTTCTGGTTCTTTAGAGACTAGACCAGTCAGTTTAGTTAACAAATACAATACAAATCTACACAAAATGCTCAAATGCTTTTGCTGTTCTTGTTCATCAACAGTGCACTACAGGTTTATCTCTTTCAACCTAATTTAGTTTTGGAGTTGGACTGATTCATTACTTAGAGTCAGGACTCAGGGCGAGACTACCTTAGCAGCCAGAAGAAGGAAGGTATTTACTTCAAAGGGAAACCAACACAATGATGGCTCTGAGAGGCCTACTCAGCCCTGTGGACTGGAGAGAGGTGCATTGATTTGAGAAATGTTGAGTGGTGTGCTGACTCAAATTTCAAACTCCTCTATTATGCGCTTGTGGTTAGGGGGCTGTAATTGGAGACAGACATGATATCATGTCACATCATCAAAAAATTGACACACTCAGCTAAATGTTATGACAATTGTGTGAATGATCAGACAGCTACATGTAGATACTTGTCTGGGATTGGTTGCAAAATTGCTCTAATTTCTCAGTGAATCACAAATGAGTCATCATGAATGACTGCAGCAGTCTAAGCTCTTGCTCTGCCTCTTCTTGGTCCACTCATCATGAAGCTTACCTTCTCTGTCCCTCTCCATGACTCTCCAATATTGCTACTGTTTTACAATCCACAGACCCTCTCTTGTGCACGAAAGGCAAAAGCTCCATAACACTCCTGCCTACCTTACTGGACCGTTTCAGTCAGGCACCCGAGATGGACATTCATAGAAGGATGCATATGCACCGCCCAATTTGGCATTTGTATACAGTATACTTTTTCTTTTAACAATCTTAAGTTTCAGAACTGTGTGGATTCACACCTCCATAAATACATATTTTTCAAACCTAGATGACAGAAAATTTAGATATATAATAACTTGGGTCACTGAGACTGAAAGACTGTTTGCAATGCTTTTAGTTGAACTGGCATTCCTTCATTTCCTTCCACAACAGATTTGATGATGATGATGATTTGCTGCTCATCTATCTGATGAATGTTGTTGTTGTGTAGTGTTTGGCTTTGTCAAATCTTACCCCAAGTACCAATTCCAATCTATTAATCAAACCCCTAACACTCTTATCCTAGCCTCTGTAATATATATTGAGGTGTGACTTATGAATTTACACCATGAATGAGTTGAACTTCATGGTAATTTGCAAAAACTTTGAAAAATGCACTTTTGTGCATTTTTCAAAGTTTCATGTTGCGCACACACATGCCCTTAGAGCATGTGTGTGTGCAACATATGTGCAGAGATCAATTTCAGGGGTGCAATAGGGTGTCATTTTGACACCCTTGCACCCTTGAAATTGCATGAGCAAATTGCGAGTACCTACTGGTACTCGCAGTTTGCTCATGCAATCTCCAATTCATTCCTATGGGCCTGGAGGCCCATAGGAATGTTTGGGACGGCATTCCTTAATTGCGACTCGCAATTTGCGAGTCGCAATTAAGGAATTTGTAGGAATCGCTATTTTTATAGCGATTCCTACATGCATAGGCTTTTGCAATTTCTTAATTGCGATTCCTTAAAAATCGCAATTTAGGAATCGCAAAAGTCTTTGTTGATACATGTGCCAGTAAGATGTTTTGAAGATGTTATTGTAGGCAATATAGGCATAGGCATACCCCTTTAGTGGTCAATATAGTTACAGGGAATCATAGGATGATGGTATAACTAATTGGTATATACGTTGATAAGTGGATTTAAAAAACAGGCTGTGCTAAAAGCAGTACAAAGTAAAACACAAAATACAGATTTCCTTCATTAACAATTCCCAATAATTGTTTTAACAATATTACCCACCCTCTCCACCACAACAGGCCCATCCCTCTCCCCAAACAAGTAAACCAATCATCCTAACCAATGTCCAAAGAAATTAAAGTCTAACAAAGTCCTCCTTGCCCCAACTGTGCTTCCCAATTCCCACCCTTGCCAAATGCAAAAAAAGTCCCTCCCACCAAAGGAAATATAGTTAAAAAAGGGCGTTAGAGGGCATTAATCCAGGGATGAAGGCCTGTCACCTCTCAGCAAAGCAATGCCAGCTCATGTAGGACATGACATTGGAAGCATTCTGTGGATAATGATGAGGAAGAGGGGCAGCAGTGGTCGATGGTGTGGCCAGGATGGAGGCACTGGAGGATGGCTGGAGGAACTTGGGGGAGTGGCACATGCCTCTACAGCCTCATCCACCAGAGCCACGAGCTGGCGATATTCCACCTGGGTGGCAACCATCTGGTGGGTCACAGCTGGGCTGCTATCTCCTGCTGAGATGGTGGACCAGCAGGAGTAGTTATATCAAGAAAGAAAAAAAAGACAAATTGTAAATAATGATCAGTGAAAACACTTGTTTATATAGTGGCATCATAGCAAAGCAATGATGGTCTCCTAGGACCATTAGAATGTTTGGTGTGATCAGTCGCAGGGCCAAGTTTTCCCAATGCATGCATCACATAAAAAGCCCTGACTGCAAGGAATTAAACCAGAATACCACCAGATTAAAGCCACGTGATATTTTCTTTTTAAAAATTTCCTAGTAAAAAAAACAAACAGACACTTTGTGTATAAAAAAAAAATACCTCTCATTAATGAGTGAGGCACAATTAATAGTATTCTTGTTGTGCAACATTAATGGAGGCATGCTAGCGTGGGTACTTTGCTACTCTCTGCAGTCTGCAGCTGGGAGAGCTGTAATGGACAATTTATTATCTTACTTTAATTCCAATGGACTCTTCTCTGACTGCCTTTCAATTCTTCCCTGTCTCCAAAAAGGCAGATGAATAATAATAATAATACTACATCACACATGCCACTTATAAGGCGAATAGCTTGTCTGCCGTAAGTAGACAGTGGACAAAACAAAGCACTGCAGTATAGGGAAAGAACCAGGATTTAGATTTTATTTGGCATGTTAATCACAGAGTACCCCTTCCGCCAATCTCTAAATGAGGCGATTAGTCCCACTTTACTTCCTAGCCTCGCCCTACACCACAAATTATTTTCATCAAAGACCTTCGCTTGGCAGTGAGGAAAGTTACTCTACTGCAGGGCAAGTTAAAGGCATTAAGCTTGGTAGAGGTTTTGCTATAGAATAGTGGGGTATCACCGATCATCATATGCTAAGCTTTGGGTTAGTGAGTCACTGTAGTTGACGAAGGATGAAAGAGACAAATTTGAACAGGAGTAAATCCATCATGGAAGCCATGAAATATATCTAAATAACTAACTTGGCCAGAAAAATGTGGCACATGCCAAGAATGATTTTTTCAATGTTGTGGTAGGCTGGAACAGAGCTTAGAAAAGTATAATGGAGTGAAGTACTAGTAGGAGATGTCTGAGTGAGCACTGGGAAACACACCTTGTTTTTGATTTGTAAAGCATTGAAAATTTTGTAATGCCACATTAACTGAAGGAGACACACTTTGCACAGCCAGCACTGCATTGCCAAATTGATAAATGCTGCAGTTAGCTCACTGTTTCTAAATTGCTAAATGCCATGGGTAGGAAGGTGATGAATGATGATGGGTTGGATATCTGCCTTGCTTAACAAATACAATGACATCAATCAGGATTTAAAATCTCCAGAATATCCAAATCAGACCTAGTCATCTTAAGGAAGGACTATATCTTGTCCTTAGATGGAGAAAAGAAGCCTTAGTGCAGCTTACGACCCTGTTGCCTGAACATATTTGTAGAAAGACTCAATTAGTGGGTAGCTAGGGGTGTGTGGCTTACAGTGGCAAGATGGCAGATGCAATGTAGGTTAGCTCCACAATTCAGCCCATGATCTGGAGCCATCCATCTGCTCTACGGTGCTGTGCTGTTACTGAAGCCATGGCAGCGGGGAGCGGAATTCCTGGGGGTCCAGGAGATTGTTCTTTTTTTTGCACCCCAGATGACTATTGTGGGCCAGCATTTGTCTCCCTTTCAGCAGCGGTGAGAACCTACATGGTACGTTATGCACTGGGCCTGTGTTGGGGGCCAGTGGACCTGGCTGGAGGCGTGCTGACCTGGTTGCGTCCCTCTGTGGCCCTCTCTATCCTGGTGACTGTGGTTGGAGCTCAGGCCACCGCCTCTGGGGAGGCAGTGGTGGCGCATGGAGGTTGCGAGCTAGGCTGCTTGATTGGCCGACCTGAGCAGCATAGTTGCATGTGATTGGGAGAGGAGCTCCGTACCCCTGCCACCTGCCTTGAATGGACAGCAGGTGCTACTGGCCATAATCTCTCATGTGGCCCTGGTGTTAACTTGAGCAGGAACGGGGATGTGTCATGCCACTGCCCATGAGCACTGAGGTGCTGGACTCCAGAGTTGGGCCTGCCAGTGGAGTGCGTGGCTCATTGTCCTGGACTGCGGCGGTGAGTGCACAGCTCTTCACAATATGAAGACATCGCGCCCAGTTGTGTGTGGGGCCTGGGTGGACTCTTCCCCAGCCTATTTGCAAGACTGTCGGTCAAATACCCCATGAGAACTGACCAACTAGTGGGGGGGTGCTGGCCAGTATGACTGAGGGGGTGTTGGGATACTAAGGCTAATGTGGTCTGGGCAGCATGCCTTTCATGCTTCTCACCCCTCCCCCTGAAACTGCCCACCTGCCTGAGGGCAGAGGTAAGGCAGGTCTGGCTCCAACAACTCCCCAGCACCCTCCATCGATCCAACAATGTCAGAGCACAGCATGACCGGGGCTCTCTCCCACATTCATTGCGAGAGGCCCAGGGGGAGTGCCACCACATGACTGCTGTGGCTTGGGACTGCTCGTGCCCCTTCAGTATCTCTGGCTCCCTGTCCTGCTGAGAGGAGTGGGGGGTTCCTACTCTTCTGGGCTCTGGCGGATGTTCCTTTGTTGTAAACAGCACACTGCCAAGGACCGGTGCAGGAAGATTGTTGCCCTGAGGAGGTGCCTGCAGGTGCCCTTGTCTGTGCTCAGAGGGTGGACGCTGTGCTGGCTCCAAGCCCTTTGCACTTGGCCCACGTGTTTGGCCTACAGATCGAGGAGGAGGGGACACCACAGCATCTTTCTTGAGTGAGGGAGGTTTACACCAACATTCACAACTGAAATACTCCTGATGCAGGTGGAGTATGGGGCAGCGAGGAGTTCATCAGAACCACTCACTGGGATGCCAGTAGGAGCACTCACCGGAGCTCAATAGATATGGAGGGGTGAGACCCCCCTGCCAGACAAGCTAGATGCAATTTTGGCAGCTATTGCACATACAAGACCAGACATACGCACCAGAGTCGATGCAGTGGCAATTGAGGTGGGCCTGCTCTTGGAGAATCACAGAAAGATACCAGGGAGGGTCACTCAGATGGAGCGAACACTCAATGAGTCATCACGGACCTCAAAGGAGTGGTTCGAACCTTGGAGGCTAAGGTTTGGGAATTGGAAAACAGGGTGCAGGACTCTAAAGTATGATCCAGCTGCATCAACCTCCGGATTGTTGACTTCCCTGAGGGAGTGGAGGGCCATGACCTGGAGGCTTTCTTTGATGAATGGCTTGCACAAGTCATAGCACCAGTGACATTATCTCAACATTATCAGGTGGAGCGGACACACAGGGTCCCAGTGAGCAGGCCACCTCTGGGGTCATCTCCGAGACCGGTAGTGGTCCATCTAATGAATTTCAGGGACATTGAAACCATCTTAAAAGCTGCTTACACAGCGACTCCTCTGCAGTGCGACAATGGCAGCATTTACTTGTTCCCGGATTACACACTAAGGGTACAGTGCCGGATGTCATACTTCTTGGGTCTTAAAAAGCACGTGAGACAAGCGGACTTCACTTATTCTGTTATTCCCGGAAAGCTCAAAGTCATAGCAAATCAGGTCAGACAGGCAAGCAAACAGCAACAGTGGGCCCTGACAGCGGTGTCACATCTGGTCTCAGAGCACCGCTCCCCCCCTCCGCTGCAGCTTAATGACGACTCGCGATCCGAAACTGGCTCAATCGCCTCACTGAGTAGCAATTCATCGACGGTCCTCCCGGATGTTGCGCTCAAACTGCAGACCTACTGGGTTGAACTTCCCATACTCTACAACCATGCATATTTAATCGCATGTGCAGTTCTTCTCCTCTACTACTTTCGACCCTACGGGTCACCCACATTATTAAGATTTGGCATACACTGATCCTTACCGTTTTGTTGCAGGAATGGATTGAATAGAACTAGAGGTGTGTTTGTCTACTCTTTTCTCTACTCCTTACCACCACTCTTAGAGGCTAGTTACTGACACCCACTGTAGGCCAACCCCCATCCGACCACTTCCTTTTTTAGCTGGAGGCCTCAATGAGACTTCTCTGTTAGAGTTCCCACAATATGGGTCTTTTAGTTCACTGATTGGTTGAACGCTGTTCTTGCGCTTACCCTGGGAGGGGAGTGAGTATTATGAATCTTTATTGTTTATGGCTAAGCTACAAATATTCACATTGAACATGTTGGGAATGGGGTCAGTGGGTAAACGACAGCTGGTCCAACAATATATTCGGCAGCGAAATACATACATAGCATTCCTTCAGAAAACGGTCATAGCAAGTGGCAAAGGTATTCGCTTACAAAAGCATTGGCTTGGGCAGTGCTATAGCACTACATATTGCAGGTTTGCCTGAGGGGCGCTAATCTAGATACATCCTGAAGTGACCTTTTGATGCCTTGCCACAGAAATGGATCCTGAGGTTTGCTATGTATTCATTGAGGGTCAGCTTGATGACTGTACGCCCCTGTTGGGTAGTATCTATGCACTCAACGTCGCTAGCAGGTCTTTTTGGCCCGACTCACAGTTATCCTTACAAAATGGGAACATATCCCATGGATAAGTGGTGGAGATTTCAATTGCATCCTTCACCCTGTTCTTGACCGTTCCCATCCATCGCTCCCTAATTCCCCTGTAGTGATGACTGCAGCGGGCCTCACACAATGGCTTACGTACAGGTCGCTTTTAGACAGTTGACGCATGTTGTGCCGAGACGTGCAGAGTTACTCTTACTACTCCCTGCCCCATAATCTACATGTGTAGCTGGACTGTATACTTTGCCATCCAGCCATCCAATCACAGGTTATGAATGGGGAGTATCTTGGCTAAACTTTTTCAGACCACAATCCGTTGCAGCTACACCTGGATTGGGGAGCCTCTCAAACCCCCCTACACACCTGGCACCTTCAACCAGTCATGCTGGAGGACATGGAACTCTGAGAAACAAATCGGGAAGTGTTGTCTCACTATGTGACAGAGAATTGGGGAACGGCCACGTCTAGGCATATAGAACGGGAGGCACTCAAGGTTGTGCGCTGAGAGCACAGCATCAATGCTGTGGTGGGGTTGTGGGTGGATCTTCACAGGCAATTGACTGCCCTTCAAATGCCCCTGTGTTCTCTGGAGGCGGAGTGCTACCACACCATGGCAAGTCAGCGAGCAATCATGATCAGATAGTTGACCAGCTGTGCTTCCTGGATTTCAGGGCCTATGAGGCCAAAAAATGCATGCCAAGGGAGACAAGTCTGGCCGGCTATTGGCCTGGCCCCTCTGCCGTGTGAGTCCTCCCACTCCAATCACCATGCTTTGCCTTTCCCCAACCAGTACCATTACCAGTCAAGTAGACATCCATACAGCCTTTGCAACATATTATAGATCATTGTATGACCCCCCCGCCCCCTCCAGTCGTCCATCGTGCTGCTAGCATACAGGCCTTGTTTGAGGGCCTCTTGCTACCAACTGTTGATCCACTGACCTTCGAAGATATGCAGCTGCCTATCACAGAACAGGAGATAAGAGCAGCAATTTGGGAATCAGCTACATGTAAAACATCTAGACTGGGGGGCCTCCAAGTTGGGTTTTACAAGGCTTATGAGGATCTAATGGTCCCGTAGTTGCTGAAGTTATATCAGACAGCACTGGAGGAGGGCAACCTGCCCCCACAACTATGTGAATCCCTTATAGTTTTGCTACCAAAGCCTGACAAGGACCCACTGAAAGTGACATTTTACAGTCCTTTGTCTATGTTAGGGACGGATTATAAGATACTTTGCAAGCTCATTGCGGGCCATCTCCTGAAGCATATGCCCAAATAGCCCACGTAGATCAGAACAGCTTCATCCCTAATCATTCAACTACCCTCAACATCTGTAGACTCCACAAAGTGATGGAGCTGGCCCTTGCCTGTTAGCCATACACAGCCTGCTTTGTGATCAACCTGGAAAGAGTGTTCGACACTTTGGACTGGACCTTTATGTTCTCAACGCTCTTGCGGTTTGGCATTCCAGGGCGCCTACTATGCCTCATCTGCCTATTCTATACAGACCCCCACAGCCTGCGTAAGAGTAGGTCTGCTGAGTTTGGCTCCATTTCCAATTAGCTAGGGCACCTTCTTTACGCTTCGGTGGATGGGAGGAGAGCCCCAACAGGCATGTTTCTACCATGGGTGTAAGGGCGCGCCCCAGTGTAGTGTTAATCTTGGATATTACTTCAGACCAAAATTTACATAGTCTCTCACAGCCCCAGGTCATATGTATAATGTCTGCAGCAGGCTGATTACACCTTTGGCATCATCGTGGTTTCCCTCCATAAACCCTAAGTAAGCGGTGGGGTGACATATGTATAAAGTTAGACTGTATGTTCTTTAACCTTGTGTTACGAGAGATTTTCTTAGGTGATTCTAAAACCCTGCCCCATTCCTTGTTTATTAATTCCCTGTCCAGGATTCGTTCCCATCTGTCCCGTAAGGCTCGTAGTGAGGTAAGAGAAGCTCCAAGTAAGAAGGCATAGAACCATTTAATTTGGTGGCCGGCTGAGCCCAATGGGACCAGTGAGGGAAATACTATATGTGTTTCTGGTTCTTCTCTACCCGACCCCCGTAGTTGGCCAAACGCTCGGGCCAGCACCTCGTGCTGCAGGAAGTGCCCCGGCGGGAGGTCACACTCCTCCATCAGTGTTGCAAACAGGATTAGTGCCTTTTCTTGGTAACAGTCGCCCACCGTTTCAAGTCCTGCCCCCATCCATGCCATTACCTGATCTGTGACAATGATTGACCATGGCTCCCCATGGGGCAGCCCCACTAGGGGCAAAACCAGTGTATACAATAAGTTCTTAGGTATGCTGCCATACATCGCTTCCAGCACTAAAGGGCAGTTGCCTGCAGTATTGTAGTGTAGGGGACCCTGATTGTGGGTCCAGCAATTTAGCTAGCAATAGATGGGGGCGCCTATTATGCTCCATGAGGAACGTTCCCTCTTCTTTGACACCCTTCAGCCATTGTGCCAACCACTGCAGTTGAGCCGCCTACAAATAGTGCCACCCCTGGGCCTCCCTCCGTCAAGGTCTTCAGAGAGACTCTTCGCCTCCCCTCCCCCCAAACGAGATCCCAGAGTATCGAATCTAATTGTCAGTACCACCCCGTTGGCATCAAGACTGGTAAGTTACCAAAAAAGTATAAAAGGCAGGGTAACATAACCATTTTAGTCAAGGAGATCCGAGCCATCATGGGGAGCCACGGAGTACACCAGAACTGTTCATTGGACTTGAGCGCCCTCAGAGCCCTAACCAGGTTTGCCTCTCTCAAGTCATCCAACGAGTGGAAAACATGGATGCCCAAGTATTTAAATGTATTGGGTGTCCAGTTATGCCCAACCGGTAAGTCTGGAGGCCTGGGCAATGGTCCAGCCACTGGGAACAGGTATGTTTTGTTCTTATTCACCCGCAAACCCGACAAATCCCTAAAACCATTCAGAAGCTGCAGGGCTGTATCAAAGCCCCCCACAGCCTCGTGCAGATAAATCAGGAGGTCATCGGCATATAGAGATACGATGTACATTCTTCCATCTATAGTCAGCCCCAAGCCCTCCCCCCCCTTCTCGGAACATCGCCGCCAGGGGCTCTATGGCCAGGGAAAACAGGAGCGGGGATAAGGGGCAGCCCTGGCGCATGCCACAAGCTATCTGATATTGCGTGGATATGATTTTGCCTGTTTGGACTTGTGCCGTACGATGTGTATATAACAATCGCAGCCATTTCACCCACCTATCCCCAAGGCCCATATGTTTCAGTACCTCAAGAAGGTTTATTGTGTTGAACGCTTACCCCAGGTAAATTTGACAGGATATCTGCATGCACAAGAGACCGTGCACTAGGGTGGTACAGCACCGAGTACAGCCTATGCAGGATGTAGGAAGTGGTATGGGTGGGGATAAACCCATTCTGTTCAGCATGTATCAGGGACTTCATATGTGGAAGCAATCTGAGTGCTAACATTTTGCTAAGGATTTTAAAATCCAAATTATGCATAGATTCTACCACCCTGGCCCTTGGGGTCCTCCTATTGGGGAGTGGGATTACCATAGCATCCTGCGTAGTCTTGGGCAAGTGGCCAAGCCACAAGGACTTGGCATACAGAGTCACCAAGTGGGGAGCCAGTTCTGAAGCACATCTCAAATAGAATTCTGCCAGAAGGCCATCTGGGTCCGGAGTCTTTCCTGTAGCCATTGTAGCAATGGCTTCTTGGACCTCCTTCAGCGCAACTGGTCATCCCATGGTCTCCTCGGCTTGTCCATCCAATGTCTGGAGCCTCAATGGATCTAGAAAGGCCTTGAGGTCAGCCTGAGGGGCCAACAGCAGGGCAGAATATAACGATTCATAATACCCCTTAAATACGTTGTTAATTCCGTCCGGGTTGTATACAGGGGCACCAGTTTCTGTTTGAATCTGCGTAATTGGCGTCCCTCTAGACTCCGGCTTGATCAGCCAGGACAGCAGATGACCAGCTTTCCCCTCCTCTTTCTGAACTCTGTCTAGGTATTCTCTAGGGTCATATCATCTTAGCCTCTCCAGGGCTTCATTATATCTAAATCGTGCATCTTGAATGGCAGTATGGGCTTGCACATCTGTACCTTGTACATTGTCTAGTGATTGCAACTCGTCTTCAAGGGTTGTCAATTCTCGACGGAGTACCCTCTGTACGCCGACCGCCAGCCCTACACAATGGCCTCTCACCACTACATTAAATGCCTCCCACTCAACTAAGGTAAAAGACGCTGACTGCGCATTCTCAGAGAAAAACGTTCCGATAAGGGAGCGCAGAGATTCCTCAAACGGGGACTCTTCTAATAGGAAGGGACTAAGGGCCTCATGTAGGTAGCCAAATACCGGTCGGTAACGGCCGAAATTCGGTAAATATCCCGTTACCGACCGGTATTGAGGCACTTGAGATGTAGGTGGCAGATTTCTGGATTCGGTATTTACCGAATCGGAATTTTAAGAAATCGGTAAAATACCGATTCGGTAAATTACCGAATCCAGAAATGCTATGTAGGGGGCACTCAAGTGAGTGCATTTTTGGTGTCTGGATTCGTTATTTACCACCAACTACAAGTTGATGGTAAATGACAAATACCTTTCAAAAAGCATTTTTGTGCTATTTGTAAAGTGCCATGTGGCAGACATACATGCCCTTAGGGCATGTATGTGCCACATGTGCACACATGCACGAATCAGGGGTGCAACAGGGTGTCAATGTGACACCCTGCCACCCATGATAATGCCTCCCCTATTACCGATTCGGTATTTACCGAATCGGTAATAGTAACTGGCTTCCCATTCATTCCTATGGGCCTCCAGGCCCATAGGAATGAATGGGAAGCGATGCATTATTACCGATTCGGTAAATACCGATTCATAAATACCGATATTTACCGAATCGGTAATAATTACCGATTATTTACCTACATACTATTTACCGATTCATAAATACCGAATCGGTAAAATTCGGTATTTATGAATCGGTAAATAGTATGTTACCTACATATGGCCCAAAGTCTCCATGTGGGGATCAGGGGTCTACACCCAAGAAGCAGGTGAATCATCAGTAACGGGCTGTGATTGGAGAGTGCCCCACCTAAATATTCATAGTGTTTGATGGAGTCGCTAAAGCTCGGCGAGCACAAGAAAGTGTCTAACCTTGTGTGAAGTTGGTGTATCGAGAAGAATAATGAATATTCCCTTTCTCTCACATGTGGCACCCTCCAAATGTCCACTAGCTCCTAGGGGTCCCTCCAGTCATGAAACCCCACTGCAGTGTGGTTGGCCTGCACTCCCGGTAAGGGTGGATGGGAGCGGTCCAAAGATACACCTACAAAACAATTGAAGTCCCCTTCCAGCACTATAGGCCCCACCATCAAATCTGCCATCTGGGCAGAAAGGCGGGCCAGAAAGGCTACTTGTTCTTGCTTATGTGCATATACGCAGCCAAGCATGAGGTCCCAGCCCAAACACCTCCCCGCTAAGAGGACATATCTGCCCTCTTTGTCTATCAAAGCACGTGTCGGCTCAAAGGGAACTCCTCCTCTTATCCAGATCAACACCCCCTGGCAAACGCAGAGTATGTTGTAACGTAAATCTGTCTCCTCTACCATCTGCGCAGCTTTCCAACCTCACCTTTGAGCAGGTGCGTTTCTTGCAAAAGGGCTATTTGCACCCCCTTTCTCTTCAGGAAGTTTGTATGTTGTGGCGCTTAGATATTGACCCCATCCCTTTAATGTTCCATGTTAAAAACCTCAATGGATGTTGGGTTGACATCATCTGTGTATGGAGCATCTGCTTCGCTCTACACCCATTCCTCACCCTGCCCCTCTCTCCAAAAAGAAAGTGAATACAGTCCCTGTCCTGCAAATGAAACAAAACCATGTGTACAAACTTTCCCCGCAACAACACCCCAATCCCGAGACAGTTCAGCAACGGCCAAGCACCCAAACCCATCAAACATCTTTAAAGTCCAAGAAGGGCTCAAATCAACCATGGTGAGGTCCCTGAGGAGGTCGGAACTAATCACCAATAACTCACCAGTGCATACCCCATGTGCACTAGCCCCAATATTTGCCCGGACCCTATACATTTAAAAATATTACCCTACAATACCGGGGGGAGCCCCACCAAACAGATGGATTCTGGGCTTGAACTGATTCCGCGGTGACAACTATTATATTATTTCATCTGCACTGTTGGCATATTAAGGCTATCTTCTTGGGAGGAGTCTGATTCAAAGTCTTCAGTCCCCTTCACAGATTGTGACCCTGCCTCTGAAGGGGAACCCTTCCCTCGGGCGATCTCGGCGACCGCCTGCAGCACTGCCACACTTTCCTGCTTTGTTTGGGAGAGACTTGGCTTCTTTGGTAGACCATGTGTGGGGCGTTTCTTGGGTCTTTTCCTGGGCCCTCGACCCCTAGGCCCTACCTCCCGCCCCATCGTAGGATTTTCTGTTTTATATGATTCAATCCAATCCCATGTTGCCTTGGGATCTTGACAGAAATGGGCTCTTCCGTCCAATTCTATACGGAGTCGAGCAGGGAATATCAGGGAATGTTGAAGGCCCTCTTCCCTCAGCTTCTTCTTGATCTCCAAGAATGAAGCTCTCCTTCACTGCACGTCTAGTGTGTAGTCGGGGAAGATGGAGACTTTACTGTTGTTTACCATGAAAGGACCATCCGTTCGTGCCATGTGTAGAAGGATGTCCCTGTCTTTGTAGTGTAGGAGCCTGGCCACCACAGGGCGCAGGGGACGACCCGGGCCAAAGGCTTTGCCAGCACCCGATGGGCTCTTTCCAGCGTGTAGAATGGCAACAAACACCCCGGAGCCACCACAGTACTGAGCCAGGACTCCAAGTAGGAGACCATGTCCCCTCTTTCCACTCCTTCCGGTAGACCAAGGACTCTAATGTTGATTCTTTGACTGCGTCCTTCTCCATTTTCAGCCCTGCGCTCAAGTATCTGGACCCTATCTGTCAGCTCTGCTACTTGTTGAGTCAGCGCCTGCTGTACCTGGTTCAATTCCACAATTCCAGATTCCACCACAGTTACTCTCTCCGCTAGCTTCTTGTGCTCTGCTTGAAGGAGCCCCAATCCCACTGAGACAGCATTTATAGCTAGGTGTAATGTGGTCTTAGCGTCTGTAATGGCCTCTAGTATCCTAGCCAATTGCTGTTGCACTGGAGCAGCTTTATCTGGAACTTCCTGGGACTCCTGCAGCAGGCCTCGTGGGCCATCTTCCCGATTGGGGGCAGCCTCCAGTTGTTTTCCCCTGGCCTTGCCCATTTTCACCACGTGTATGTAGCGCCCACGGTCTGCAGACCAATCTTCACCACTATTCTCCCTCAGCCAGTCCGTATACCTTCAGTACAGGTCCGCTTGGCCACTCCCCTTGATGCATTGGATGGGGCAGCAGGAGCCAGACAATGTAGAGTACCTCAGGGTCTCCCCCTGTCTTTAGATTCAAAGGGGTGCAAAGCAGGCGTATTCCAGGGTGATCAAACCGGGGAGGGGGATTGTGCATATGCCAGAGTTCCTCTTAGGCGTCAGTCCCAAGTCAGTCTAGGTAGGAGGGCCCAGCCAGGAAGCAGCAGGGGCCCCAGAGGTCACCAGTGGGGGAGCACCCTCCTGCAATCAGGAGAGTCCCTCTCCACTTTGTGGCGGGGGCCGAGAAAAATCCGGTTCCCCAGGTCTCCCAAATCCCAGGCGTGAGCAGTGCTTGTAGGCCTCTCCTTGATTACTGTTGTGGGCAGGGCAGGATGTGCCAGTTGTAGCCATTAAATCCTCCCACTGCCCCTGCCGCAGTCCCCGCCGGGCCCCGACTGAGGCCCCAAGTCCCCACCACTTGCTCTCCCTGCTCGTCCCGCTGTTGCAGGAGACCTTGCCAGCTAGCATCTCTGTAGGGCGCGGCCTCTAGGAGCTGGGCTCATCCTAGCCGCACCAGGTGTTCCCCTCCGCATCTGCACTGCACTGCGGTCTATCGGGCTCCCAGCCCGGTGCCAGCGCTCGGTCTCT
The DNA here is from genome assembly GCF_964204655.1 of Triturus cristatus. Classification (NCBI taxonomy): domain Eukaryota; kingdom Metazoa; phylum Chordata; class Amphibia; order Caudata; family Salamandridae; genus Triturus; species Triturus cristatus. Next base: position 1,713,361,691 of record NC_140589.1, on the reverse strand, counting down.
CAATCCCCGGGGGCAGCTCACCTCCGCTGTTACTTTCTTCTGTGTGGACCAGCCCGACGGATCTCAGAGACCGCCCGCAAATCTATCTCCAGCACGATTAGGCCGCGCCTCGAGGGCCCAGGCTTCTCTGCTTGTTCTACATTCTGGGGGTGCTTCCGACGTCATTCCACCTTCGCCCCAGCTGGCACCACCTTAGCAGGCACCCCACCAGACAATTGGGCCCGGTACAACACTGGATGCAGCCAGATAAATGATAGGCCGGCATGGAGCTAAGCGCTCACGCGTCTGCCATTTTCGGCTTATACGTCACACACCCATGTTGACCAGAGTCCCTATTGTGGCGGTCAGCAGGCTAGAGTTTTCTGCAGGCGCGAGCCAGAAGATCCCCACCTCTGCGTTCACGCCAGCTGGCGTGAGCGCCAGTATAAATAAACGTGGGCAGAGCTGGGCAGGCAGTCCGTGCCTTACTGTAACACTGCGTCAGTGTGTTCTTTGCTGCGCGCACCTCACCACACGGGAGGGTGCCCCCCCGCAAATGCTACATTGGCGACGACAGGCAGAGCAAAGCACGCCTGCTTGTGCTCCCTCTTGAGCTATACTTCATCAGCAACAAGCCTTGACACAGGCTTCAAGCCACACCACAGGTGGCTGAGGCCCTCATCAGCTGAGCCTGCAGAATCCTGAGAGATCCAAGAGTCGGCAATCCTTATCTCCCCCAGCTCAACCAGTACAGGTGACAAGCACCACGCTGCCTCTAGTGAGTCAAGCACGCCGCAGAGAAGGGCACCCATGAGCGCACCGTGACCCAGGCTGGCCTGCCCAAGTGCCTCACGACCATGCACACACGTGGTCTGCACAACGCCCAACATTTTCCCGCACCACCGCCTGGTGCACCAAGGCCCACCAATGAGGTGAAGCACCCTCGCTGTGTCGCCCAGAGGTCCCCACCGCCTCCACCATGGGAGATCAGGAGAATGGGGTGCAAGCCCCGGCACCAGCGACCACACACCACCCTCCTTCAGGGGTCCTAACTCCATTCAGCGAGGCAGCAGATTCTTCCACGGCGGCACCGAGATGGCAGACCTGGCTCGGCCGTCTGGACATTTATTTAATTTCCACCAGGGAGACAGACAGAGCAGTAAAACGCTCACTACTTCTACACTATGCAGGGGAGGAAATATACCTGCTCTTCAAGCATCGTCCCAACACAGGGCCTCCTGAGGACTACGCAGCGGCAGTCGCTGCCCTGAACACACACTTTGACCCTCAGCTGAATCCAGACATTGAACATTTCAAGCTTAGGCAAGCGAAGCAAAAGGAGTGTGAATCAGTGGACGCTTTTCACGCACGGCAAAGGGAACTGGCCGGTACTCACCTTGTGGGAGACAGAGCCCCGGAGGAGATCAGGGCCCAACTGATCCTGGGAATACGCAGCAAGGTCCTGTGTGGCCTTATACTCAGGCAGCCAAACATACCCATGAATGACATCTTAGTGCTGGTGCGGTCTCATGATCTCTCAGCAGCACGGGCAGAAGAGATGGACCTTGCGCTAGTGCCCGGCGCAGACAAAGGTGCCGTCGTCAAGACTGAACAAGCTCACACCGTCCGACCGAAAGACAAGGCCCAAAGACCACGAGATTGCCAGCCACACACACCGAAGAATCAGTTGTGGGTATTGCGGATATGAGGAACACCCCCAACAATCATGTCCAGCGCAAGGGAAGGCATGCACCAACCGTGGTATCGCAAACCACTTCGCTTCAGTATGCTGCAAGAAAACACTGCGTATGAAGGGAACAGACCCAAGCACATGCGGAGGATGGTCCTTCAGCTATTGTGCATCTCGTTGACGTCCACACCAGGCGGAAAGAAGAAAGAACACACAGTCTACCAGGAGAATGACTCGACGTCAGAGGATGAGGAAGAGACGCACCTAGTCTCATTAACCCAAGCCCTGAAAAGTTGAAGACGGCCCCAGCCCTGAGGCACAATACAGATCGCAGGGTCAGAAGTCAACACGGTAATCGACACTGGAGCATCAGTAACAGTCATGGAGATCCAGCAATATAACAAGTTGAGGCCAAAACCCAAGCTCGGACCGTCAAAAACGAAGATCTTTGTATACGGAAGCAGCTTACCACTACCCCTCTGAGGCAAGATGACCGTGCCAGTGAGATCCGACAACACTGAAATCACGATCGATATTCACGTTATCAACCAGGAGGCAGCCACACTGTTAAGCAGTCATGCTGCAGAAGACCTGGGACTGGTGACATTCGCCAGGAGCGTACAGACTGACCAGACGAAAGAACTGCTCAGTCATTTCAAAGACCTATGCAAGGGATTAGGAAGAATAAAGAGAGCCCTCATCAAATTACACATAGACCCGACCGTCACACCAACAGCGCTAAGGCACAGGAAGATCCTTTTTCACCTCCGGCCGCTGGTAGAAGAAGAGCTGCAGAAGCTCGAAGATCAAGGGGTCATAGAGAAAGTGTCCAGGCCCACACCATGGCTGTACCCATGGCGATCGCCGAGAAGCCTCGCCAACCGGGGAAGATCAGACTTTGCATTGACATGCGCCTCCCCAACAAGGCCATTCGACGCGAACGCCACATAACGCCGACCATGGATGCCATTGTGGCTGACTTGAATGGATCCAGATGTTTTTCAAAACTGGACCTGAATGCAGGCTATCATCAGTTAGCTCTTACCAAAGACAGTTGCTACATAACCACATTCAGCACACACCTAGGTCTCCAAAGATATAAACGGCTCAATTTCGGCATATCCTCGGCCGCCGAAATATTTCAAAACGCTGTCAAGCAGATCCTGGTCGGGCTATGTGACGTCTGCATGACAATATCCTCATCCACTCACAAACGGCTGAAGAACACTACCTACATGTGAGAGCCACGCTGCAAAGACTCCTTGACCACAGGGTCACCCTGCAGTGCCTGCTATTTCAACAGAAAATATAATTCTTCGGCTACACGTTCACCCAGGAAGGCATACAGGTGGACCCTCGGAAATCCCACGCCATCAAAAACACATCTGCCCCTTTCACCGTGGCCAAAGTCCGCTGTTTCCTGGGGATGGCTATGCACTGTGGTCGTTTTATTCCAGATCCTGCCACCATCGCAGAGCCACTCCGAAACCTCACCCGAGCCGATGCCATGTGGCAGTGGGGTCCCTTTGAAGAGACAGCTTTAAGCCATCAAGAACGCCCTCCTTGACCACACCACGTTGGTATACTTCAACTTCGCCAAACAGACAGAAATGCTTGTGGATGCCAGCCCCGTAGGCTTAGGGGCCATCCTCACTCAGGAACAGGAGCCAGGATGATGGGCTGCTCTAGCGTATGCCAGCAAAGCACTATCCCCGACAGAAAAGCGATACGCTCAGATTGAAAGAGAAGCTCTAGCAATCAGGTGGGCTTGTAGACATTTCCATTTGTATATGTACGGACACCCATTCACCGTCATCACGGATCACCAACCCCTCATGCAGCTGTTCAAGGGATCAGCACCCCACCCTCCACCACGCATTGAACGGTGGGCCATCGGGCTCCAGCACTACGAGATGGACATAGCCTACCGGCCTGGTGCCAAGAACCCGTCCGACTTCCTGTTGAGACACCCAGACACAACAGGAGGAGAAGGTGAAGAACCCAACGCTGACGACACCGTAGCGCACATGAATATGATCTCGGCACTCACATGCCCACGAGCGATAACCCTCGAAGAGGTGGCTGCAGCGGCCGAAAAGGACACGGTCATAACCACGGTCTGGGACACTATCGAAGGAGGGCAGTGGAGTCAATTCCTACACTCCACGAACTCATGGCCAAGCCCAGAGAAGGAGAGCCTATTGCACATGTGGAGAGTCAGAAATGAGCTGAGCATCACCCAAGGAGGCATCCTCCTCAGAGGGCCACGCGTCGTCATCCCTGCATCCCTTCAGCCACGAGCAACACAACTCGCCCACGGAGGGTACAAAGTAAGCCTGGGCAAAGCACTACGATACGCTTGCGTAGTTTGCGAAGTTTGCGCTATTTCACACTACGTGAATTGCACGTAGCACAGTGCAAACATGCATAGCATAGTGCTGCGGTCATTTTTTGCTTGCTCGCGGTCCTCAACGTCAAGTTGGTGACCGCGAGCAAGCAAAATGACATCCCGGTGAGACTTTTTCCTCATTCGCGATCAGCAACCTCATGTTGCCGATCGCGAGCTTGGAAAATAAAGCTCCCAGTGAGATTCTTAACGCAGGGAGATCAGGTTTCTCATTGCGAGTGGTAGCGTCTGCTCGCGACCGCTCGTGATGAGAAACTACCAGTCCGCGTTGAGAAAGCTGCAGCTCGAGTAGAAATCTAGTCGAGCGGCAGAAAACGACCGCTTGCACTGTGCAAGATGCAGTTTGCACTGATTGCACAGTGCGGACAAGCATCCGGCACTGTGCAATCAGTGCGAACAGCATTTTGCACAGTGCACTACGCAGTTCGCGTAGCTCGCGTAGTGCGAAGTGCAGTTCGCTTAGCGCTACTTCGCAAACTACGCCTAGGCTTAGTACAAAGGAGTAGAGAAAATGAAGGCCTGCATGCTGGAGAAGGTCTGGTTCCCGGGGATGGATGCATGTGTGGAAGAAACAATCCAAAGGTGCCCATCCTGTTAGGTAACGAGTGGGCCCGAAAGGCCTGCACCTATTCAAACGGAGGAACACGGACGAGGTCCCTGGGAGAAGCTGAGCATGGATTTTGGAAGCTTCCCTGAGTCACCCTGACCCTAATCGACAGCTGTTTGTAATACCCTGTGGTAGAAGTCGTGAACTCTACAGCTTTCCTGCACGTTGGCCCCGCTCTAGAAAAAATATTCGCCATGCTTGGATGTCCAGATGAACTCCGCAGCGACAACGGACCCCCGTTCCAGGGGCATGAATTCCACGAGTTCCTACAACACCATGGCATCCGGCATAGGCGCATCACCCCACAATGGCCCCAAGCCAATGGGGAAATCGAGCGTTTCATGAGGAGAATCAACAAGACTCTTCGCATCGCGGTAGCGGAGCAAAGCGACCCAGAGCAACAACTGCAGAGGTTCCTGCGGGAATATCGGAGCACCCCTCACTGCTCAACGCGCCAAGCACCCTGGGCGTTAATGTTCAATGGCAGCCACCGAGATGGCCCCCCCCACAGCTCCGGGATAGTCCCCCCCTCCATTTGATGAAGAGGGCGCGCTCAGGAGGAGGGAAAAGCACAACAACACCGCCAGCCAGGCCCAGAGTGCGGTGTCCCATCAGCTACTGCCAGGAGACACTGTAATCATGAAGGACAGGAGGCCTGGGGAAAAGTTCCGGACTGAGCATGGCTATTGGACAGTGGTTGACGTTAAAGGGACCATGGTGACAGTGGAGAGAGGAGGAGAAACCGTGTCTCGCAACATCTCATGGTTCAAGCAAGCAGACAACCCCACCTCTCACACTGACTCCGCCTGCAACTCTGAAGAGCCCAGCGCCAGCCAGGAAGAACCCTGAGAGGCAGTCGACCACCGCCCGGGACCGACTCCATCGCCAACCGGTCCAGAGACAACCCCAGAGGGCCCCGGAACACCGTTGGCGCCCTGCACCCCTGTCCCAGCATGCAGCTCCCGCTGGGGCTCATCCAGGTATGCCCTGAGGGAGAACCCCCAGCCTGAGAGACTTTGCCTGTCAAGTAAGTGAACTGTAAGACTCATGAGATCCAGTCAAGGACTGAGTTGAGATGGGATGTGGTGGTCAGCAGGGGTGAGTTTTCTGCTGGCGCGCACCAGAAGTTTCCCACCACTGCGTTCACGCCGGCCGGTGTGAGCGCCAATATAAATAAACATGGGCGGAGCTGCGCAGGCAGTCCTCGCCTTACTGTAACATGGCGTCAGAGTGTCCTTTGCTGCGCACACCTCGGCCTGCTGCGCACCTCACCACATGGGTGGCAGGCCCCCCTCTCGAATACTACACCTATCATGGCACAACTGAATTTATGTGATATTATCCTTACTGGTTTCCCCAAGAAAGTGATTGCCAGATTGCAAAAACTATAGCAACAGGCTGCCAGTTTGAATCCAAACCTTCACAATTATGATCCGATCAAGCCTGCCCTTAAGTTTTGCTTCCCCACTCCTTCCTTTAGAAGCTCCAATCAAATTCATGTTTCTCTGTACCACCCACAAAGTCTACTGGGGCAAAGGCAAAGCATCCCTGCAGAAACTTGCTCCTCACCACACTCTAACCAGTAACCTCTGATTTTCTGTCTCCACACCTGAACCACAGATGATCGCTCAAAACAATGAAATACTGAGGTAAGACCCTTGCATACAGATGGAGTTCAAAGACACAGACTGTGGCATGCCCTTAACCTTACCTTGCAATTAGACCCTAACCAGCTTTGCTAAAAAGACTCCTGAGGGCCAAACTCTTTAAACTTTCTATCTGATTAATGGCTGATATCAAAGAGCATCGAGCGGTCGTTCTTCCCTCCTGATTGGACATTAAAATCCTTTGCTTCTACAAAACTTTACATATTTGCTCCTCTACAGCTGGTGCTTGGACAAAATATTGAGTTGTAAATATCGGGAGACACAAATATCGGAAAAAAAATATTGTGACAAAAGTATTGTGATGCAAAAATATCGCTGTCAAGAATATCGTTTTTTAGGTAAGTAATATTGTTTTTAAGAATATCCTTGTTTTTAATATTGTTTTCAATAATATAGATGTAAACAATTTTGTTTTTAATTATTTTAATGTGTTTTGGTTCATTTATTAATTTTATGTGTTACTATTGTTTGAGTGATTGTTATTATGTCTTAAATATAGCTTGTAATTTAAGTGATTTCGAATGTTGTATTCAATCATTTAATTATTAATTATTTAATTGATTATCAAGCATGTAAATTGCACTATACTTATTTATTTGAGTTATATATTAGTTGTGGGATGCTGGGTTTGTAGGGCTTCAGAGTGGGACGTTATTTAAGTAATAATTAACAATATATTATTAATTATTAATTACATGTTTAATTGAGTAGAAATCTTGTAAACTGTGTTATACTTATTTATTTGTGTTACATTTTAGTTGTGGGATGCTGGGTTTGTAGTGGTCTAGGGTACAAAGCTAACTAACCATTAATTACCAATTATTTTTTTTTTAAATTATTTTGTTTAATATGTCAGTTATGCAAAAGCAATTTGTTTTAGATATACATAAGGTGCCGACTGCCAGGTTTGTAGGGTTACATGGTGGGAAGTTAATTAATCAATAATTGAATAACAATTATATATCACTAAATAATTATTTTTCAAATAGTAATTATGTAAACTGATTAATCGTTTTTTTTTTTTTTTTAATATGTTTATTACATTTTTTCCATACTCATCACATCAAAATAATTTGCACACAGCATTAGTCAATTCATGGAAGGAACATTGATCAAACCAAGAAAGAAAGAAAAAAAAACAACAAAAAAAAAGAGGAAAAGGGAGTCATTAATTCTGCCCCAGAGTTTAGGTTCCCAAAACAATCTCCTTATTTTCAAGGATCCTCCTTCCATCTCCTAACAGGTTCCCATATACGCTTACCCAGAGCTCTACCCTTTTTCCCCTTTCTGTCATATATCCCTTTTTCCAAATTATATGCTGACAACAATCTGGCCAGCCATTGATGGAATTAATTGTTTTTAAGTTTTAAATATACGTATTATGTAAAATTATATTTTGTTATTAAGAGTTTATTATGTTTTCTGCATTTGTGGGGTTACTCATATATGTAATGTGTTTGAAGTGAAGTTTTTTTCCCTACAGTTGCTTAGACTGAATTAGGAATAGTAAAATTAATGCCTTCGCAGTTCAACACTTTCCCTACAGTTGCACTGTTTGGAGTAGGAATATTAAATTTCACCCTTCTGAAATCTAACCCTTTCTCTGCTGTTCCAGAGACTGGAGTGGGAATAGTGAATTTTACCCATCTGAAGTCCATCACCTTCCTTCTGTTGCCCTGATTGGAGTGGGAATATTACATTTTACCTCTCCAAGGTCCAACACTTTCCCTTCTATTGCACTGTTTGGAGTTGAAATAGTAAATTTTGACCCTCTGAAATTCAATGCTTTCCCTACTACTGTGTAGATTTGAGTGGGAATAATATATTTAATATTCTTCAAATCTGTACATTTATAATATATGTTTATATTTGAAGGTTTATAGTTTTTGCAAATTTGTTTTTCATGTATATGTTATATATGTGTATATGTGTTTATATATAGATGTATTGTGAAACATAATTAATAAAAATATTTATTTTACAATAAATGTTAACTTTATTAACATTTAGATGTATTACTACATATATCTATATATCAATGTATACATATATATTTTCATATGAATACATTTAAAATTAAAACAAATACAATACATATTGTATTAATTATAATATATATATATATATGCATATTGATAGAATTTAAATATAACAAATTGATAGAATGTAAAATAAATAATTTTTTAATTATGTTACTTTCTCTCTCTCTCTCTCTCTCTCTCTCTCTCTATATATATATATATATATATATTCACAGAAAAAACCATAGGTTTCAGGCACGTTATAGTTAGGAATTAGCATTTAAAAAACCTCAGAAATTCACTGAAAAAACCATAGGTTTCAGGGGTGTTATAGTTAGCTGGACTTTTCACTTGTACAAAACCATTGAAATTCCCCCGTTATAGTTAGTTCAGCTAACTATAACTCGCGCGCCCGCAATGCACTGCTGATGACGTCACATATTACATCACTCATGACATGGTCAGTGATATCACTCATGACATCACTGATGACATCTCAAATGACATCACTGATGACATCACTGATGACATCATCCAGTGAATGTGTGTTTTTCTGAAAATTAAATATGTTTTATATATGTATATCTCAAGGTCGATGGAAGAATAAATGGGTATATAAGTGTCTAAATGGATGATTTGTTTTTGAAAAATTGATTGTGTAACTGACTGATTAAGTGTATCATAGTGAATACATGGCTTAGTGAGTAATGTTTAAATATGTAAATATCTGTATCAGTCTCTCACTTTGTGTATAAGTGGCTGCATGGGTTGGGGAGTAGCTACATGGGTGTCTATATAGGTTATTAGTTGGTTTTTTGAGTATCAGTCTGAGTGTCTGCATGGTTCGGTGGGGGGTATTACGTAGTGCATAGGTGCATGAATGAGTGACTCACTGTTTGTATGTGTTGAACACAGCATGTGTGCAGGACTGTATGGGTGGATGAGTGTGTGTATGGGTGTGTTAGTGAGTGAATGACTGTCTCAATAGTGTCTTTATGAGTAACTACATATGTTTTAAACTAGTATATGTGACTATTGGTGTATATATGTGAGTATATGTGAGAGTGAGAGATTGAAAGAGTTCCTGTATGAATAAGTATGTGTTTCTATAAGTGATTGTTTAAAAGATTAAGTATGTGTAAGTTTCCGTAGAAGTAAGTATGGTGGTGTGTGTATAACTGTATATGCAAGTAAATGTATGTTTGATTCTTTATTAGCATGAGTGACTATGTGTGTGAGTAACTCTATGGATGAGTGGCATTGTGTAACAGGATGTATAGGTGTATGAGTACATATGATGAGTGAGTACATGTATGAGTGACTGTATAGGACTGTTGGTGAATGAGTGGATGTGTATGTGGATCTTAGAATTACTGAAGAGGTTGTTGTAACTGGTATTGGTATGTCCATTGTTTTGAAAATTTTAGTCTCTATTTTTGAATGTGTGTATCAAAGGTTATATTAGGGTGAGAGGAGGTCTGCCACTCTATCACAAGGATGATGTCATCAGTGATGTCATCAGTGATGTCATTTGAGATGTCATCAGTGATGTCATGAGTGATGTCACTGACCATGTCATGAGTGATGTAATATGTGACGTCATCAGCAGTGCATTGCGGGCGCGCGAGTTATAGTTAGCTGAACTAACTATAACGGGGGAATTTCAATGGTTTTGTACAAGTGAAAAGTCCAGCTAACTATAACACCCCTGAAACCTATGGTTTTTTCAGTGAATTTCTGAGGTTTTTTAAATGCTAATTCCTAACTATAACGTGCCTGAAACCTATGGTTTTTTCTGTGAATTTCAAAGGTTTTTTAAATGCTAATTTCTAACTATGCCTACAGAGATAGGACATGTGAAGAAAGAAGAAAAAATGCACAGAAAGAAACAAAAGAAGTGCAGAAAGAAGCAACAGAAGTCCTCAAATACGAAGATAAGTGCAGGAAGAAGGATAACGTGCAGAAAGAACAAAAAGAAGAGCAGAAAGAAGCCTTGTTGCAAAATCATCCTGTACCCTCAACTTTTTCAGACGGATACTGGTGGTAACTGAGTCTGACTAACCAGTCCTAGAGCCAGTGCTATGTTAAAAGACACTTAGAATACAGTGAAAACACCTACATACACTAGGGAACATTATGCGTTGGGGTCCCCCTGTGATTAGCATGACCTCCTCTGTAAGCCCCTAGTGTATAATAGGGCATGGGGATTAAAACTACCTCTTAAAACAGGCCACAGGGCGTTTTTGCACACGTTAACTCAGGCCCCGTCCCCTCCCTTCACCACTGTGTAAACACGCCCTGTGTCCATTTTTAGTTGGGAGATTAAGTTCATTTGAATCCTGAGGGTCCCTAGGGTCCAACTAGCCCACTAGGTACCTCCAGTAAGTGCCACAGAGCTGCGTTGCAGAGAGGTGTAAAAAGTGGCACGGCCTGGACCACCTCTCTGCAATGCAGCTCAGTGGCGCTTACTGGAAGCACTTGGTGGGCTAGTTAGCCCCCAGGGGCCCTCAGTATTGAAGGGAAATTATATCCCCAATTTAAAACGTGCCATAGTGCGTGTTTGCACACGTCACCTCAGGCCCCGTCCCCTCCCTTCACCACTGTGTAAACGCGCCCTGTGGCTGTTCTAAGTTGAGAGATTAAGTCCCCCTGAATCCTAAGGGTCCCTAGGGTCAAACTAGACCACTAGGTACCTCCAGTAAGCGCCACAGAGCTGCGTTGCAGAGAGGTGTAAAAAGGGGCTTGGCCTCAGAACACCTGGCTGCAGCGCAGCTCCCTGGCGCATACTGGAGATGCCTGTTGGGGGCGCGTTTGCAGAGTGCTGCACGGAGGGGGCATGGCCTCCGGCACGATGCCAGTCTTTTATTTATTTTAGTTTTTTAAGAAGGGGGGCTGTTTGGTTCCCCTTCTTATTCTAATTTATTGGCCCTGATGACCCCATCCCCCAGGGCCAGTCTCCTAATTATATTTTTTTGACCCCAATCCCCAGGGCCGGCCACTGTTTTTTATTATTTTTAAAAAATATATATTTATAGACACACCTAGGACATGCTGGACAAACCGTACGTACCTATCACCATGACGATTTGCGTGATATTCATTAAAAGGCGACTATGCATGCAATGTATCCACGTGGAATGTATTTACACCACTAGTGAAGCTCTGACATGTCTGATGCCCTACCGTGCCTAATCCTGGTAGACACCCTTGTCGTTTATTTATACAAACATGGGTAGCTATTGACGGGCACATTTAATACACATGCACACCAAGCCATTCAAAGGGGATTCGACAAAAATTCGACCAAAACTATGCAAGAAACCCCCCTCACGGTTAATAAAACACACATCCACTGCCGGATGTGTAATACTTTTTATTTTACTCTCTGGAAAGGGGACGAACATCACTTGAGAGTCACAGCGTGCTCCTGACAGAGCCCAATGCTGTGTTACACCCACCATTGCCTGCCGAGTGCCACACACCTCTGTGTTGTATTCCACTAGCTAGTGCATATGCTATGACACTCTCTAGCCCATGTGCACTGTAACACCACCCTGTGAATATGTCATGCCACACTTGTCTTCGCACGGGTTATATTGCCCCATCTAACGTGCCTTTCTCGATGCCTATGTTATAACGCACAGTGCTATGCCATACATATTACAATCTGGGATCCATATCTTTGTCACAGTGCATATGCAACGTTACACTCCCCAGCACATATTTTATATTACAACTTTAGAGACTAGTTAGGTTACACAACACTGCCCTGTGCATGTTACACTCCAAGGCACATATCGCATAGCACGCGCTAGTGCCTGTGCTATCTCGCGCTCTCCAATGAATCTGTCATTGCGCACAATGTATTGCATATTATATTTCACGCCAGGTTCATCTTATATCACACTTTTTGGTGCATAGTTTATACCATACACTATATCTAGTTTTCATTTTCAATCGTGCTCTCAGGACTATGTTCTATATAACACTGTGTTCACCTACCCTTTTCACGGGCATTACATTTTGCGATAGGGGGTAAAGGGTCAGGGGGTGTTTCTGCCAAGTGAGCCCGGAGTCACAGTCACAAACGTCCTCTTCTTCCTGAATAAAAGTGAGATTATGCTGCATACTTGTTCATATTTTAAGTAGTTCGCACAGACACAATGTTTTAAAAACAATAAAGTTCCTAATACCCGCCTTCTCTGAACAGTTAGCTTGCTGCCCCATCCCCTTCCTCCCTATCCTCTGTTGTGTGAATCCATGCACTAGCCTCCTCCCTCCTGCCATGCATGGTCTGATGTGCTGCCACTGCCCTCAATTTAGTATGATGTACCAGTCCACTCCTCCTGCCCTCCATTGCCCAATTCTATGCCCCATCATTGACCTCCTGCTTAAACTCTGTGCTTAGCTTGCTGCCCCTATTCTCCTTCCCCCTGCCCTCCGATGTCTTTGTGCATGCCCCTGCTCCATCCTTTTTGCCCACCATGTCCCATGGACCTGCCACTCCTATCTACTCTGAGTGTTCTGTTGAGCTGCCACTATCCTCCCACCTGCCTAGCATTGTCAGATGACTGTAACCTGTCCCTGCCACCTCCACCCTGCCTGTCCACATGCCATGCCCCTATCCTCTTCCTCCTGTCCTACATGGTCCATTGTACTGCCACACCCTTCTGCCCTCCCTGGTCTGTTGTGCTGCAACTGCTCCTCCTGCCTGCCCCGTGTGGTCTGTTGTGAGGTCCCTTCCCCTGAACTTTCTTGTCTGTGCACAGGTCCTGACCCTCCCTTCTATCCTCCATCGTCCTTTGTGCATGCCCCTCCACCCTCCTTCTTGCCCATCATAGCCATTGTGCTGCCACTAACCCTCCCACTTGCCATGCATGGTCTTCTGTGCGCCATGGCCCCTCCTACCTTCCCTGTGTGGTCAGTTAGCTGCCCCTGACCCCCTCCCACCTTCCCTCCATGGTCTGTGTGTATGCCATCACAGTCTCACTGTTGCTCTTCATGGTGTGTCTTGCTTCTAGTGCCCATCCTGCCTGACCTCCATGGCTATCTTGCTGCTCCTGCCCTGCCCCCTTGCCCCCAGCCGTCCTCCCTCCCTCCTGGCTTGTCTGTTCCATTGTAATGCCCCTGATCCGTCCCTCCTGCCCTTTATGGTCTGTTATGCTGCAGCTTTCTCTCCTGTCTGTCCATTATGGTCAGCTAGCTACCATTGCCTCTTGCCCCTCTGTTCTCTGTTGTCCATGTGCATGGTCCTGTCCCCTCCCTCTTGCTTTCTATGGATTGTTGTGCTGCACTCTCGTCCTGCATGCCCTGTGTGGTGTATTGTGCTGCTGCAAACCCTGATGCCTGCCCTGCAGGGTCAGTTTGGTGCACCTCTCCATGTCCCTCCTGTCCTCTGTTATCCAAGTCCATGTCCCTATCCCATTTCCTTCCATGATCCAATGTACCATACTTGCGAACATTTTGAACTTGGTAAGAGGGAGATTTTGAAAAAAAACTGGGGTATTGATTTTCCCCTTTGAGTTACATTGAAAAAGAGGATATTGTAGACAGGAGACAGATCAAATAAAGCCCATTTGAGCTTAAAAACATTGGACGTTTCCTGGCTGAATCGGGTCTGTTGGCATGTATGGTTGTACTACTATTGCCTCTTCCTTCTGCCCACAATGGTCTATTACATTGCCACAGCCTTGAAGGAGGGTAGATTTTGTATCACAGGGGGCCCCTGGCCCGTTCTGTCCACACCTGAAGTATGAGACCCTTGTCCTTGCCCTGCCAGCTGCATTTGTAGGCCGTATTAAATTGACCAGCGGGTCCTGTGTTGCTATATAATTATCCTGAGACATCCTTACCACTCAGCCAGCATAAAACCCCTGTGTAGGCCCTTCTGTTCAATATGTAGGCCTCTTTGTTAAATTGACCATAGCTCTGCAATTTTAGTGTATAGCAGTCTGAAGGCAGGTCTGCGAGGCCTTCTGATCCAAACTAGTAGCCCCCACCCTACCCGAGTGCTCCGTGCTCGGTATCAAAGTTCAACATCCCCCTGAAGCTGTCGACATACAGTAGGCTGCATCCTGGACTGGTACTTGCTTCCTGGGCAGGTTTCCCACTTTTAAGGAAGTGGCAACCGCAGAGCGTCAAGTTAGGAGAACTGAGGAGATTTTATACATGAATATATTGAATTCCCGTACAATACCCATTATTTTCTGCTTGCTCTATGGAACTTACGATAAGCGATTGGCCTGAGAGACTGACCTTTTCACCCAGTCCATTGTCAGCATTAAGTGGGTAAATGACGAAATGTCTGGTAAAATCTGCAGATGAAGCTTTTGGGTAGCATACGTAGGTAGATGTAGCGTGCAAAGGAGCCCACAAAATGATATAAAAAGGGAGCACCCACAGATATCGACGGACTACCTCGCCGTCTGTATGTAGGTTAACAGGCAGTGCAGGTTTTCCCCAAGAGCTGGGAGCTCTTGTCTTCCTTTGCTTAAAATGTCTTGCTCTGCTTTGCTTGAAGTATCTTATTCTATTTTACCTATATGAAATGTCATGTTATGTTTAACCATTGTTCTCTTTACTTTTGCATTTAAAAGATTTTGTATTGTAATTGCAGGAATGCTTGCTCTAAGAGTAAACGTGAGTGTTCCTAGGTAACATTTTCCTTGGTGTAACTTGTTTCTCATGATGCATTTATAGATGTGTTTTCTCTCTCTCTCTGTCAGTACATTAATTGAGATACAGAGAATATTATGACAGCTGTATGATTATCTGGATTCTGTATTTTGTACTTTATGTCTCTATTCTGCGGTTTCTTTGAAGTTGCATCTTCTCATTAAACCGCCATTGTATTCTGCCTCCAATTCCATGTCTCATATGTCTGTTTTCTTCATTTTTGGAGCAAGCGTTCCTAGGCACCCCGGCTCAAATTAAGGTGCCCCTTTTGTCCCTGACTCACTCTCCTGCTCAGTTCTGTGGTGGCTCCCGGGGATCTGGGGACCGCCCCTAGCTTCCTTGACCCGTAATAGATCTTCCCTCCAACAGCCTCTCTTGCAAGTCCTGTATTGTTGGTTTGTTGCCCCTGCCCCCCTTTCCACTGCCCTCCATAGTCTGTTGTGCTTCCACGGCCCTTCCTGCCTGCTCAGTGTGGTTAAATTGTTGCCTTTGCACCCTCCTACCTGCCTTCAATTTTCAGAGTCCGTGCCCCTGGCCTCTGCCTCTCAACAGTATCCTAATGAACAACTAGATTGCTAACATTCTATATTTATTACAAAAGTGTGGAACGCCTGACATCATCTTGATGTAATCAAAACTGTAATACCTAGAGCATTTCCTTTAGAAATTACATATATGAGAGGGTCTTATTGGCATCAAAATTATGGTTAGTGCTCTAAAAGACTAAAATAAGGACATATTTTCTGAGTTTTCAAATAGCGACAAAGCACTTTTAAATTATTTGTTATCTTTATGTTTTTTTATCCAGTTGACCACTTGATTAAATGTTGCACTTAGGGGAGAGGATGTGGTGTTACTTCCAGAACTGCAGACTTTGCAACTGGGGAACCAGGTTGAAGTTTCTGCTTCAGCTCGACATTCTGTGATTCTGGTCAAATCACTTAGTCTCCCCATGTCTACAACCAAAATGAATTTGTTCTTGTGTGATGTAACCAATGCTCATGTAAAGCACTCCAATACCTGACAAGTCTGCACTATATAACACTGTAAAAACACAAAATAATAAGTGTTTTGCACACTTCTGTCATTGGGCTATATTTGGGCTACATCTGGGTGATTTTGGGCTACATTTGGGCTCTTTTGTCTCCGGTGGCCATCTTGGGAGATTTATTTGTTATGAAGTTTCCTAATTTCCTCATGTACTGCAGTCTCCTCAGTAGGAAATGCTTTCAGTTTTTTACTTTGATTCCATCATGAAGGTATTCAGATATGTCACACATTTGCCATAAATTCTGAATGTTAGCACTCTAGTTGCTCATTAGATCACTGTAGTAAAACTACTGCACCATGGAAGTCTGCTCCTGGTATTAAAAGTGCATGTTTCAGTCTGCATGTCAGAATTTTTTAATGAAATAGAAGAGGATTTGAGAAGTCACTCAAAATGTGCCCTCATTTTCTTTCTTCAGCATTAATCATAATTTCTATGGCAAAATGAACCTCCTCATTGTGTTCCTTTTTAAATTAAATGTTTTAAGTGTTACCAGTTTATTCCAATCAAGATGGCTTCAGGTGTGCCATACTTTTGTCATAATGAAGACAGTAAGCGCTCTAGTTGGTTTTAAGAACATTCTGGGACATTCTGTCATTGGGCTATACTTGGGCTACATCTGGGTGATATTTGGGCTACATTTGGGCTCTTTTGTCTCTGGTGGCCATCTTGGGAGACTTATTTGTTATGAAGTTTCCTAATTTCCTCATTTACTGCAGTCTCCTCAGTAGGAAATACTTTCAGTTTTTTACTTTGATTCCATCAAGAAGGCATTCAGATGTGTCACACATTTGCCATAAATTCAGAATGTTAGCACTCCTTTTGCTCATTAGATCACTGTAGTAAAGCTACTGCTCACCAGGGAAAACTGCTGCTGGTATTGAAAGTGCATGTTTCAGTCTGCATGTCAGAATTTTTTAATGAAATAGAAGAGGATTTGAGAAGTCACTCAAAATGTGCCCTAATTTTTCTTTCTGCAGCACTAATCATACTTTTTATGGAAAAATGAACCCCCTCATTTTGTTCCTTTTTAAATTAAATGTTTTAAGAGTTACCACTTTAATCCAAGCAAGATGGCTTCAGGTGTGCCATACGTTTATCATAAGTAGGACTGTTAGCGCTCTAGTAGTTCTTTGGAACACTCTGGGAAGCTGCAGTAGAACACAAAGGAATCAACTGACAGTCTCTGCCCTTGTTGGATGTACATGTTTTACTGAGAATGTCAGACTTCATTCTCACATGACTGAGAAAGATAATGTGAATTTACAGAAAATAAGCTCTCAGTTTAGCCTATAGATCACCTTCCAAACCTCTGTGGTAAAAGCATGAGAAAATATTTTTCTCTCAATCATGATATCCCAGCAGAAGGCTTTTTCACATGGTGAAATCACCTTAGAACATACCACAATTCCTAAAATGAGTATGGTACCATCAACAAATGATTTATAATGTAACAAAAGTCTTAAAACCTTCTATTAACTGCAATGCTTTTTAATGAGGTGCTATCATGTATATTGGTCCCAAGATGGCTGCCAACACTTCTTGGATGAAGTGCTGACAGCCAATCAGATCTCAGGATGAGATGTGTGGTTAGGCTCCGCCCACATATATATATGCTTTTAAATGCTATTTTCTCAGGAAATACTGAACGGATTTACACCAGACCTGCAAAAGGCACTTCCTTGACCTTATGGCTACCTCTCTGCCAAATTTCAAGTAATTCTGTTCAGCCGTTCGGGCTGTAGCTGTGTCTAAAGGTCCTATGGAAAAATGCATGGGGAAAACGCGTTTTGGGACCCCCCTTTTTTCTCGGCCCCTGCTTGACGAATCCCCCCGAGACTTTCAGGGTAGGAGCGTAGCGTAGCGCCCCACCTATTTTGAAAATTTCGCGAGGATTCGTCGACCGGCGCCAAAGTTATTCCAAATAGAATGTTGCGGATTTCCTATGGAAACAGGGTCCTAACTATAACTACCTACTGGCGACCGCCAGTAGGTAATATGTATATATATAGATATACATACACAAATTTGTAAGTATAAAAGTAAGTGATATATATATATATATATATTCACTGAAAAAACCATAGGTTTCAGGGGTGTTATAGTTAGCTGGACTTTTCACTTGTACAAAACCATTGAAATTCCCCCGTTATAGTTAGTTCAGCTAACTATAACTCGCGCGCCCGCAATGCACTGCTGATGACGTCACATATTACATCACTCATGACATGGTCAGTGACATCACTCATGACATCACTGATGACATCTCAAATGACATCACTGATGACATCACTGATGACATCATCCAGTGAATGTGTGTTTTTCTGAAAATTAAATATGTTTTATATATGTATATCTCAAGGTCGATGGAAGAATAAATGGGTATATAAGTGTCTAAATGGATGATTTGTTTTTGAAAAATTGATTGTGTAACTGACTGATTAAGTGTATCATAGTGAATACATGGCTTAGTGAGTAATGTTTAAATATGTAAATATCTGTATCAGTCTCTCACTTTGTGTATAAGTGGCTGCATGGGTTGGTGAGTAGCTACATGGGTGTCTATATAGGTTATTAGTTGGTTTTTTGAGTATCAGTCTGAGTGTCTGCATGGTTCGGTGGGGGGTATTACGTAGTGCATAGGTGCATGAATGAGTGACTCACTGTTTGTATGTGTTGAACACAGCATGTGTGCAGGACTGTATGGGTGGATGAGTGTGTGTATGGGTGTGTTAGTGAGTGAATGACTGTCTCAATAGTGTCTTTATGAGTAACTACATATGTTTTAAACTAGTATATGTGACTATTGGTGTATATATGTGAGTATATGTGAGAGTGAGAGATTGAAAGAGTTCCTGTATGAATAAGTATGTGTTTCTATAAGTGATTGTTTAAAAGATTAAGTATGTGTAAGTTTCCGTAGAAGTAAGTATGGTGGTGTGTGTATAACTGTATATGCAAGTAAATGTATGTTTGATTCTTTATTAGCATGAGTGACTATGTGTGTGAGTAACTCTATGGATGAGTGGCATTGTGTAACAGGATGTATAGGTGTATGAGTACATATGATGAGTGAGTACATGTATGAGTGACTGTATAGGACTGTTGGTGAATGAGTGGATGTGTATGTGGATCTTAGAATTACTGAAGAGGTTGTTGTAACTGGTATTGGTATGTCCATTGTTTTGAAAATTTTAGTCTCTATTTTTGAATGTGTGTATCAAAGGTTATATTAGGGTGAGAGGAGGTCTGCCACTCTATCACAAGGATGATGTCATCAGTGATGTCATCAGTGATGTCATTTGAGATGTCATCAGTGATGTCATGAGTGATGTCACTGACCATGTCATGAGTGATGTAATATGTGACGTCATCAGCAGTGCATTGCGGGCGCGCGAGTTATAGTTAGCTGAACTAACTATAACGGGGGAATTTCAATGGTTTTGTACAAGTGAAAAGTCCAGCTAACTATAACACCCCTGAAACCTATGGTTTTTTCAGTGAATTTCTGAGGTTTTTTAAATGCTAATTCCTAACTATAACGTGCCTGAAACCTATGGTTTTTTCTGTGAATTTCAAAGGTTTTTTAAATGCTAATTTCTAACTATGCCTACAGAGATAGGACATGTGAAGAAAGAAGAAAAAATGCACAGAAAGAAACAAAAGAAGTGCAGACAGAAGCAACAGAAGTCCTCAAATACGAAGATAAGTGCAGGAAGAAGGATAACGTGCAGAAAGAACAAAAAGAAGAGCAGAAAGAAGCCTTGTTGCAAAATCATCCTGTACCCTCAACTTTTTCAGACGGATACTGGTGGTAACTGAGTCTGACTAACCAGTCCTAGAGCCAGTGCTATGTTAAAAGACACTTAGAATACAGTGAAAACACCTACATACACTAGGGAACATTATGCGTTGGGGTCCCCCTGTGATTAGCATGACCTCCTCTGTAAGCCCCTAGTGTATAATAGGGCATGGGGATTAAAACTACCTCTTAAAACAGGCCACAGGGCGTTTTTGCACACGTTAACTCAGGCCCCGTCCCCTCCCTTCACCACTGTGTAAACACGCCCTGTGTCCATTTTTAGTTGGGAGATTAAGTTCATTTGAATCCTGAGGGTCCCTAGGGTCCAACTAGCCCACTAGGTACCTCCAGTAAGTGCCACAGAGCTGCGTTGCAGAGAGGTGTAAAAAGTGGCACGGCCTGGACCACCTCTCTGCAATGCAGCTCAGTGGCGCTTACTGGAAGCACTTGGTGGGCTAGTTAGCCCCCAGGGGCCCTCAGTATTGAAGGGAAATTATATCCCCAATTTAAAACGTGCCATAGTGCGTGTTTGCACACGTCACCTCAGGCCCCGTCCCCTCCCTTCACCACTGTGTAAACGCGCCCTGTGGCTGTTCTAAGTTGAGAGATTAAGTCCCCCTGAATCCTAAGGGTCCCTAGGGTCAAACTAGACCACTAGGTACCTCCAGTAAACGCCACAGAGCTGCGTTGCAGAGAGGTGTAAAAAGGGGCTTGGCCTCAGAACACCTGGCTGCAGCGCAGCTCCCTGGCGCATACTGGAGATGCCTGTTGGGGGCGCGTTTGCAGAGTGCTGCACGGAGGGGGCATGGCCTCCGGCACGATGCCAGTCTTTTATTTATTTTAGTTTTTTAAGAAGGGGGGCTGTTTGGTTCCCCTTCTTATTCTAATTTATTGGCCCTGATGACCCCATCCCCCAGGGCCAGTCTCCTAATTATATTTTTTTGACCCCAATCCCCAGGGCCGGCCACTGTTTTTTATTATTTTTAAAAAATATATATTTATAGACACACCTAGGACATGCTGGACAAACCGTACGTACCTATCACCATGACGATTTGCGTGATATTCATTAAAAGGCGACTATGCATGCAATGTATCCACGTGGAATGTATTTACACCACTAGTGAAGCTCTGACATGTCTGATGCCCTACCGTGCCTAATCCTGGTAGACACCCTTGTCGTTTATTTATACAAACATGGGTAGCTATTGACGGGCACATTTAATACACATGCACACCAAGCCATTCAAAGGGGATTCGTCAAAAATTCGACCAAAACTATGCAAGAAACCCCCCTCACGGTTAATAAAACACACATCCACTGCCGGATGTGTAATACTTTTTATTTTACTCTCTGGAAAGGGGACGAACATCACTTGAGAGTCACAGCGTGCTCCTGACAGAGCCCAATGCTGTGTTACACCCACCATTGCCTGCCGAGTGCCACACACCTCTGTGTTGTATTCCACTAGCTAGTGCATATGCTATGACACTCTCTAGCCCATGTGCACTGTAACACCACCCTGTGAATATGTCATGCCACACTTGTCTTCGCACGGGTTATATTGCCCCATCTAACGTGCCTTTCTCGATGCCTATGTTATAACGCACAGTGCTATGCCATACATATTACAATCTGGGATCCATATCTTTGTCACAGTGCATATGCAACGTTACACTCCCCAGCACATATTTTATATAACAACTTTAGAGACTAGTTAGGTTACACAACACTGCCCTGTGCATGTTACACTCCAAGGCACATATCGCATAGCACGCGCTAGTGCCTGTGCTATCTCGCGCTCTCCAATGAATCTGTCATTGCGCACAATGTATTGCATATTATATTTCACGCCCGGTTCATCTTATATCACACTTTTTGGTGCATAGTTTATACCATACACTATATCTAGTTTTCATTTTCAATCGTGCTCTCAGGACTATGTTCTATATAACACTGTGTTCACCTACCCTTTTCACGGGCATTACATTTTGCGATAGGGGGTAAAGGGTCAGGGGGTGTTTCTGCCAAGTGAGCCCGGAGTCACAGTCACAAACGTCCTCTTCTTCCTGAATAAAAGTGAGATTATGCTGCATACTTGTTCATATTTTAAGTAGTTCGCACAGACACAATGTTTTAAAAACAATAAAGTTCCTAATACCCGCCTTCTCTGAACAGTTAGCTTGCTGCCCCATCCCCTTCCTCCCTATCCTCTGTTGTGTGAATCCATGCACTAGCCTCCTCCCTCCTGCCATGCATGGTCTGATGTGCTGCCACTGCCCTCAATTTAGTATGATGTACCAGTCCACTCCTCCTGCCCTCCATTGCCCAATTCTATGCCCCATCATTGACCTCCTGCTTAAACTCTGTGCTTAGCTTGCTGCCCCTATTCTCCTTCCCCCTGCCCTCCGATGTCTTTGTGCATGCCCCTGCTCCATCCTTTTTGCGCACCATGTCCCATGGACCTGCCACTCCTATCTACTCTGAGTGTTCTGTTGAGCTGCCACTATCCTCCCACCTGCCTAGCATTGTCAGATGACTGTAACCTGTCCCTGCCACCTCCACCCTGCCTGTCCACATGCCATGCCCCTATCCTCTTCCTCCTGTCCTACATGGTCCATTGTACTGCCACACCCTTCTGCCCTCCCTGGTCTGTTGTGCTGCAACTGCTCCTCCTGCCTGCCCCGTGTGGTCTGTTGTGAGGTCCCTTCCCCTGAACTTTCTTGTCTGTGCACAGGTCCTGACCCTCCCTTCTATCCTCCATCGTCCTTTGTGCATGCCCCTCCACCCTCCTTCTTGCCCATCATAGCCATTGTGCTGCCACTAACCCTCCCACTTGCCATGCATGGTCTTCTGTGCGCCATGGCCCCTCCTACCTTCCCTGTGTGGTCAGTTAGCTGCCCCTGACCCCCTCCCACCTTCCCTCCATGGTCTGAGTGTATGCCATCACAGTCTCACTGTTGCTCTTCATGGTATGGTGTGTCTTGCTTCTAGTGCCCATCCTGCCTGACCTCCATGGCTATCTTGCTGCTCCTGCCCTGCCCCCTTGCCCCCAGCCGTCCTCCCTCCCTCCTGGCTTGTCTGTTCCATTGTAATGCCCCTGATCCGTCCCTCCTGCCCTTTATGGTCTGTTATGCTGCAGCTTTCTCTCCTGTCTGTCCATTATGGTCAGCTAGCTACCATTGCCTCTTGCCCCTCTGTTCTCTGTTGTCCATGTGCATGGTCCTGTCCCCTCCCTCTTGCTTTCTATGGATTGTTGTGCTGCACTCCCGTCCTGCATGCCCTGTGTGGTGTATTGTGCTGCTGCAAACCCTGATGCCTGCCCTGCAGGGTCAGTTTGGTGCACCTCTCCATGTCCCTCCTGTCCTCTGTTATCCAAGTCCATGTCCCTATCCCATTTCCTTCCATGATCCAATGTACCATACTTGCGAACATTTTGAACTTGGTAAGAGGGAGATTTTGAAAAAAAACTGGGGTATTGATTTTTCCCTTTGAGTTACATTGAAAAAGAGGATATTGTAGACAGGAGACAGATCAAATAAAGCCCATTTGAGCTTAAAAACATTGGACGTTTCCTGGCTGAATCGGGTCTGTTGGCATGTATGGTTGTACTACCATTGCCTCTTCCTTCTGCCCACAATGGTCTATTACATTGCCACAGCCTTGAAGGAGGGTAGATTTTGTATCACAGGGGGCCCCTGGCCCGTTCTGTCCACACCTGAAGTATGAGACCCTTGTCCTTGCCCTGCCAGCTGCATTTGTAGGCCGTATTAAATTGACCAGCGGGTCCTGTGTTGCTATATAATTATCCTGAGACATCCTTACCACTCAGCCAGCATAAAACCCCTGTGTAGGCCCTTCTGTTCAATATGTAGGCCTCTTTGTTAAATTGACCATAGCTCTGCAATTTTAGTGTATAGCAGTCTGAAGGCAGGTCTGCGAGGCCTTCTGATCCAAACTAGTAGCCCCCACCCTACCCGAGTGCTCCGTGCTCGGTATCAAAGTTCAACATCCCCCTGAAGCTGTCGACATACAGTAGGCTGCATCCTGGACTGGTACTTGCTTCCTGGGCAGGTTTCCCACTTTTAAGGAAGTGGCAACCGCAGAGCGTCAAGTTAGGAGAACTGAGGAGATTTTATACATGAATATATTGAATTCCCGTACAATATCATTATTTTCTGCTTGCTCTATGGAACTTACGATAAGCGATTGGCCTGAGAGACTGACCTTTTCACCCAGTCCATTGTCAGCATTAAGTGGGTAAATGACGAAATGTCTGGTAAAATCTGCAGACGAAGCTTTTGGGTAGCATACGTAGGTAGATGTAGCGTGCAAAGGAGCCCACAAAATGATATAAAAAGGGAGCACCCACAGATATCGACGGACTACCTCGCCGTCTGTATGTAGGTTAACAGGCAGTGCAGGTTTTCCCCAAGAGCTGGGAGCTCTTGTCTTCCTTTGCTTAAAATGTCTTGCTCTGCTTTGCTTGAAGTATCTTATTCTATTTTACCTATATGAAATGTCATGTTATGTTTAACCATTGTTCTCTTTACTTTTGCATTTAAAAGATTTTGTATTGTAATTGCAGGAATGCTTGCTCTAAGAGTAAACGTGAGTGTTCCTAGGTAACATTTTCCTTGGTGTAACTTGTTTCTCATGATGCATTTATAGATGTGTTTTCTCTCTCTCTCTGTCAGTACATTAATTGAGATACAGAGAATATTATGACAGCTGTATGATTATCTGGATTCTGTATTTTGTACTTTATGTCTCTATTCTGCGGTTTCTTTGAAGTTGCATCTTCTCATTAAACCGCCATTGTATTCTGCCTCCAATTCCATGTCTCATATGTCTGTTTTCTTCATTTTTGGAGCAAGCGTTCCTAGGCACCCCGGCTCAAATTAAGGTGCCCCTTTTGTCCCTGACTCACTCTCCTGCTCAGTTCTGTGGTGGCTCCCGGGGATCTGGGGACCGCCCCTAGCTTCCTTGACCCGTAATAGATCTTCCCTCCAACAGCCTCTCTTGCAAGTCCTGTATTGTTGGTTTGTTGCCCCTGCCCCCCTTTCCACTGCCCTCCATAGTCTGTTGTGCTTCCACGGCCCTTCCTGCCTGCTCAGTGTGGTTAAATTGTTGCCTTTGCACCCTCCTACCTGCCTTCAATTTTCAGAGTCCGTGCCCCTGGCCTCTGCCTCTCAACAGTATCCTAATGAACAACTAGATTGCTAACATTCTATATTTATTACAAAAGTGTGGAACGCCTGACATCATCTTGATGTAATCAAAACTGTAATACCTAGAGCATTTCCTTTAGAAATTACATATATGAGAGGGTCTTATTGGCATCAAAATTATGGTTAGTGCTCTAAAAGACTAAAATAAGGACATATTTTCTGAGTTTTCAAATAGCGACAAAGCACTTTTAAATTATTTGTTATCTTTATGTTTTTTTATCCAGTTGACCACTTGATTAAATGTTGCACTTAGGGGAGAGGATGTGGTGTTACTTCCAGAACTGCAGACTTTGCAACTGGGGAACCAGGTTGAAGTTTCTGCTTCAGCTCGACATTCTGTGATTCTGGTCAAATCACTTAGTCTCCCCATGTCTACAACCAAAATGAATTTGTTCTTGTGTGATGTAACCAATGCTCATGTAAAGCACTCCAATACCTGACAAGTCTGCACTATATAACACTGTAAAAACACAAAATAATAAGTGTTTTGCACACTTCTGTCATTGGGCTATATTTGGGCTACATCTGGGTGATTTTGGGCTACATTTGGGCTCTTTTTGTCTCCGGTGGCCATCTTGGGAGATTTATTTGTTATGAAACTCCTAATTTCCTCATGTACTGCAGTCTCCTCAGTAGGAAATGCTTTCAGTTTTTTACTTTGATTCCATCATGAAGGTATTCAGATATGTCACACATTTGCCATAAATTCTGAATGTTAGCACTCTAGTTGCTCATTAGATCACTGTAGTAAAACTACTGCACCATGGAAGTCTGCTCCTGGTATTAAAAGTGCATGTTTCAGTCTGCATGTCAGAATTTTTTAATGAAATAGAAGAGGATTTGAGAAGTCACTCAAAATGTGCCCTCATTTTCTTTCTTCAGCATTAATCATAATTTCTATGGCAAAATGAACCTCCTCATTGTGTTCCTTTTTAAATTAAATGTTTTAAGTGTTACCAGTTTATTCCAATCAAGATGGCTTCAGGTGTGCCATACTTTTGTCATAATGAAGACAGTAAGCGCTCTAGTTGGTTTTAAGAACATTCTGGGACATTCTGTCATTGGGCTATACTTGGGCTACATCTGGGTGATATTTGGGCTACATTTGGGCTCTTTTGTCTCTGGTGGCCATCTTGGGAGACTTATTTGTTATGAAGTTTCCTAATTTCCTCATTTACTGCAGTCTCCTCAGTAGGAAATACTTTCAGTTTTTTACTTTGATTCCATCAAGAAGGCATTCAGATGTGTCACACATTTGCCATAAATTCAGAATGTTAGCACTCTTTTTGCTCATTAGATCACTGTAGTAAAGCTACTGCTCACCAGGGAAAACTGCTGCTGGTATTGAAAGTGCATGTTTCAGTCTGCATGTCAGAATTTTTTAATGAAATAGAAGAGGATTTGAGAAGTCACTCAAAATGTGCCCTAATTTTTCTTTCTGCAGCACTAATCATACTTTTTATGGAAAAATGAACCCCCTCATTTTGTTCCTTTTTAAATTAAATGTTTTAAGAGTTACCACTTTAATCCAAGCAAGATGGCTTCAGGTGTGCCATACGTTTATCATAAGTAGGACTGTTAGCGCTCTAGTAGTTCTTTGGAACACTCTGGGAAGCTGCAGTAGAACACAAAGGAATCAACTGACAGTCTCTGCCCTTGTTGGATGTACATGTTTTACTGAGAATGTCAGACTTCATTCTCACATGACTGAGAAAGATAATGTGAATTTACAGAAAATAAGCTCTCAGTTTAGCCTATAGATCACCTTCCAAACCTCTTTGGTAAAAGCATGAGAAAATATTTTTCTCTCAATCATGATATCCCAGCAGAAGGCTTTTTCACATGGTGAAATCACCTTAGAACATACCACAATTCCTAAAATGAGTATGGTACCATCAACAAATGATTTATAATGTAACTAAAGTCTTAAAACCTTCTATTAACTGCAATGCTTTTTAATGAGGTGCTATCATGTATATTGGTCCCAAGATGGCTGCCAACACTTCTTGGATGAAGTGCTGACAGCCAATCAGATCTCAGGATGAGATGTGTGGTTAGGCTCCGCCCACATATATATATGCTTTTAAATGCTATTTTCTCAGGAAATACTGAACGGATTTACACCAGACCTGCAAAAGGCACTTCCTTGACCTTATGGCTACCTCTCTGCCAAATTTCAAGTAATTCTGTTCAGCCGTTCGGGCTGTAGCTGTGTCTAAAGGTCCTATGGAAAAATGCATGGGGAAAACGCGTTTTGGGACCCCCCTTTTTTCTCGGCCCCTGCTTGACGAATCCCCCCGAGACTTTCAGGGTAGGAGCGGAGCGTAGCGCCCCACCTATTTTGAAAATTTCGCGAAGATTCGTCGACCGGCGCCAAAGTTATTCCAAATAGAATGTTGCGGATTTCCTATGGAAACAGGGTCCTAACTATAACTACCTACTGGCGACCGCCAGTAGGTAATATGTATATATATAGATATACATACACAAATTTGTAAGTATAAAAGTAAGTGATATATATATATATATATATATATTCACTGAAAAAACCATAGGTTTCAGGGGTGTTATAGTTAGCTGGACTTTTCACTTGTACAAAACCATTGAAATTCCCCCGTTATAGTTAGTTCAGCTAACTATAACTCACGCGCCCGCAATGCACTGCTGATGACGTCACATATTACATCACTCATGACATGGTCAGTGACATCACTCATGACATCACTGATGACATCTCAAATGACATCACTGATGACATCACTGATGACATCATCCAGTGAATGTGTGTTTTTCTGAAAATTAAATATGTTTTATATATGTATATCTCAAGGTCGATGGAAGAATAAATGGGTATATAAGTGTCTAAATGGATGATTTGTTTTTGAAAAATCGATTGTGTAACTGACTGATTAAGTGTATCATAGTGAATACATGGCTTAGTGAGTAATGTTTAAATATGTAAATATCTGTATCAGTCTCTCACTTTGTGTATAAGTGGCTGCATGGGTTGGTGAGTAGCTACATGGGTGTCTATATAGGTTATTAGTTGGTTTTTTGAGTATCAGTCTGAGTGTCTGCATGGTTCGGTGGGGGGTATTACGTAGTGCATAGGTGCATGAATGAGTGATTCACTGTTTGTATGTGTTGAACACAGCATGTGTGCAGGACTGTATGGGTGGATGAGTGTGTGTATGGGTGTGTTAGTGAGTGAATGACTGTCTCAATAGTGTCTTTATGAGTAACTACATATGTTTTAAACTAGTATATGTGACTATTGGTGTATATATGTGAGTATATGTGAGAGTGAGAGATTGAAAGAGTTCCTGTATGAATAAGTATGTGTTTCTATAAGTGATTGTTTAAAAGATTAAGTATGTGTAAGTTTCCGTAGAAGTAAGTATGGTGGTGTGTGTATAACTGTATATGCAAGTAAATGTATGTTTGATTCTTTATTAGCATGAGTGACTATGTGTGTGAGTAACTCTATGGATGAGTGGCATTGTGTAACAGGATGTATAGGTGTATGAGTACATATGATGAGTGAGTACATGTATGAGTGACTGTATAGGACTGTTGGTGAATGAGTGGATGTGTATGTGGATCTTAGAATTACTGAAGAGGTTGTTGTAACTGGTATTGGTATGTCCATTGTTTTGAAAATTTTAGTCTCTATTTTTGAATGTGTGTATCAAAGGTTATATTAGGGTGAGAGGAGGTCTGCCACTCTATCACAAGGATGATGTCATCAGTGATGTCATCAGTGATGTCATTTGAGATGTCATCAGTGATGTCATGAGTGATGTCACTGACCATGTCATGAGTGATGTAATATGTGACGTCATCAGCAGTGCATTGCGGGCGCGCGAGTTATAGTTAGCTGAACTAACTATAACGGGGGAATTTCAATGGTTTTGTACAAGTGAAAAGTCCAGCTAACTATAACACCCCTGAAACCTATGGTTTTTTCAGTGAATTTCTGAGGTTTTTTAAATGCTAATTCCTAACTATAACGTGCCTGAAACCTATGGTTTTTTCTGTGAATTTCAAAGGTTTTTTAAATGCTAATTTCTAACTATGCCTACAGAGATAGGACATGTGAAGAAAGAAGAAAAAATGCACAGAAAGAAACAAAAGAAGTGCAGAAAGAAGCAACAGAAGTCCTCAAATACGAAGATAAGTGCAGGAAGAAGGATAACGTGCAGAAAGAACAAAAAGAAGAGCAGAAAGAAGCCTTGTTGCAAAATCATCCTGTACCATCAACTTTTTCAGACGGATACTGGTGGTAACTGAGTCTGACTAACCAGTCCTAGAGCCAGTGCTATGTTAAAAGACACTTAGAATACAGTGAAAACACCTACATACACTAGGGAACATTATGCGTTGGGGTCCCCCTGTGATTAGCATGACCTCCTCTGTAAGCCCCTAGTGTATAATAGGGCATGGGGATTAAAACTACCTCTTAAAACAGGCCACAGGGCGTTTTTGCACACGTTAACTCAGGCCCCGTCCCCTCCCTTCACCACTGTGTAAACACGCCCTGTGTCCATTTTTAGTTGGGAGATTAAGTTCATTTGAATCCTGAGGGTCCCTAGGGTCCAACTAGCCCACTAGGTACCTCCAGTAAGTGCCACAGAGCTGCGTTGCAGAGAGGTGTAAAAAGTGGCACGGCCTGGACCACCTCTCTGCAATGCAGCTCAGTGGCGCTTACTGGAAGCACTTGGTGGGCTAGTTAGCCCCCAGGGGCCCTCAGTATTGAAGGGAAATTATATCCCCAATTTAAAACGTGCCATAGTGCGTGTTTGCACACGTCACCTCAGGCCCCGTCCCCTCCCTTCACCACTGTGTAAACGCGCCCTGTGGCTGTTCTAAGTTGAGAGATTAAGTCCCCCTGAATCCTAAGGGTCCCTAGGGTCAAACTAGACCACTAGGTACCTCCAGTAAGCGCCACAGAGCTGCGTTGCAGAGAGGTGTAAAAAGGGGCTTGGCCTCAGAACACCTGGCTGCAGCGCAGCTCCCTGGCGCATACTGGAGATGCCTGTTGGGGGCGCGTTTGCAGAGTGCTGCACGGAGGGGGCATGGCCTCCGGCACGATGCCAGTCTTTTATTTATTTTAGTTTTTTAAGAAGGGGGGCTGTTTGGTTCCCCTTCTTATTCTAATTTATTGGCCCTGATGACCCCATCCCCCAGGGCCAGTCTCCTAATTATATTTTTTTGACCCCAATCCCCAGGGCCGGCCACTGTTTTTTATTATTTTTAAAAAATATATATTTATAGACACACCTAGGACATGCTGGACAAACCGTACGTACCTATCACCATGACGATTTGCGTGATATTCATTAAAAGGCGACTATGCATGCAATGTATCCACGTGGAATGTATTTACACCACTAGTGAAGCTCTGACATGTCTGATGCCCTACCGTGCCTAATCCTGGTAGACACCCTTGTCGTTTATTTATACAAACATGGGTAGCTATTGACGGGCACATTTAATACACATGCACACCAAGCCATTCAAAGGGGATTCGTCAAAAATTCGACCAAAACTATGCAAGAAACCCCCCTCACGGTTAATAAAACACACATCCACTGCCGGATGTGTAATACTTTTTATTTTACTCTCTGGAAAGGGGACGAACATCACTTGAGAGTCACAGCGTGCTCCTGACAGAGCCCAATGCTGTGTTACACCCACCATTGCCTGCCGAGTGCCACACACCTCTGTGTTGTATTCCACTAGCTAGTGCATATGCTATGACACTCTCTAGCCCATGTGCACTGTAACACCACCCTGTGAATATGTCATGCCACACTTGTCTTCGCACGGGTTATATTGCCCCATCTAACGTGCCTTTCTCGATGCCTATGTTATAACGCACAGTGCTATGCCATACATATTACAATCTGGGATCCATATCTTTGTCACAGTGCATATGCAACGTTACACTCCCCAGCACATATTTTATATTACAACTTTAGAGACTAGTTAGGTTACACAACACTGCCCTGTGCATGTTACACTCCAAGGCACATATCGCATAGCACGCGCTAGTGCCTGTGCTATCTCGCGCTCTCCAATGAATCTGTCATTGCGCACAATGTATTGCATATTATATTTCACGCCCGGTTCATCTTATATCACACTTTTTGGTGCATAGTTTATACCATACACTATATCTAGTTTTCATTTTCAATCGTGCTCTCAGGACTATGTTCTATATAACACTGTGTTCACCTACCCTTTTCACGGGCATTACATTTTGCGATAGGGGGTAAAGGGTCAGGGGGTGTTTCTGCCAAGTGAGCCCGGAGTCACAGTCTCAAACGTCCTCTTCTTCCTGAATAAAAGTGAGATTATGCTGCATACTTGTTCATATTTTAAGTAGTTCGCACAGACACAATGTTTTAAAAACAATAAAGTTCCTAATACCCGCCTTCTCTGAACAGTTAGCTTGCTGCCCCATCCCCTTCCTCCCTATCCTCTGTTGTGTGAATCCATGCACTAGCCTCCTCCCTCCTGCCATGCATGGTCTGATGTGCTGCCACTGCCCTCAATTTAGTATGATGTACCAGTCCACTCCTCCTGCCCTCCATTGCCCAATTCTATGCCCCATCATTGACCTCCTGCTTAAACTCTGTGCTTAGCTTTCTGCCCCTATTCTCCTTCCCCCTGCCCTCCGATGTCTTTGTGCATGCCCCTGCTCCATCCTTTTTGCCCACCATGTCCCATGGACCTGCCACTCCTATCTACTCTGAGTGTTCTGTTGAGCTGCCACTATCCTCCCACCTGCCTAGCATTGTCAGATGACTGTAACCTGTCCCTGCCACCTCCACCCTGCCTGTCCACATGCCATGCCCCTATCCTCTTCCTCCTGTCCTACATGGTCCATTGTACTGCCACACCCTTCTGCCCTCCCTGGTCTGTTGTGCTGCAACTGCTCCTCCTGCCTGCCCCGTGTGGTCTGTTGTGAGGTCCCTTCCCCTGAACTTTCTTGTCTGTGCACAGGTCCTGACCCTCCCTTCTATCCTCCATCGTCCTTTGTGCATGCCCCTCCACCCTCCTTCTTGCCCATCATAGCCATTGTGCTGCCACTAACCCTCCCACTTGCCATGCATGGTCTTCTGTGCGCCATGGCCCCTCCTACCTTCCCTGTGTGGTCAGTTAGCTGCCCCTGACCCCCTCCCACCTTCCCTCCATGGTCTGTGTGTATGCCATCACAGTCTCACTGTTGCTCTTCATGGTGTGTCTTGCTTCTAGTGCCCATCCTGCCTGACCTCCATGGCTATCTTGCTGCTCCTGCCCTGCCCCCTTGCCCCCAGCCGTCCTCCCTCCCTCCTGGCTTGTCTGTTCCATTGTAATGCCCCTGATCCGTCCCTCCTGCCCTTTATGGTCTGTTATGCTGCAGCTTTCTCTCCTGTCTGTCCATTATGGTCAGCTAGCTACCATTGCCTCTTGCCCCTCTGTTCTCTGTTGTCCATGTGCATGGTCCTGTCCCCTCCCTCTTGCTTTCTATGGATTGTTGTGCTGCACTCCCGTCCTGCATGCCCTGTGTGGTGTATTGTGCTGCTGCAAACCCTGATGCCTGCCCTGCAGGGTCAGTTTGGTGCACCTCTCCATGTCCCTCCTGTCCTCTGTTATCCAAGTCCATGTCCCTATCCCATTTCCTTCCATGATCCAATGTACCATACTTGCGAACATTTTGAACTTGGTAAGAGGGAGATTTTGAAAAAAAACTGGGGTATTGATTTTCCCCTTTGAGTTACATTGAAAAAGAGGATATTGTAGACAGGAGACAGATCAAATAAAGCCCATTTGAGCTTAAAAACATTGGACGTTTCCTGGCTGAATCGGGTCTGTTGGCATGTATGGTTGTACTACCATTGCCTCTTCCTTCTGCCCACAATGGTCTATTACATTGCCACAGCCTTGAAGGAGGGTAGATTTTGTATCACAGGGGGCCCCTGGCCCGTTCTGTCCACACCTGAAGTATGAGACCCTTGTCCTTGCCCTGCCAGCTGCATTTGTAGGCTGTATTAAATTGACCAGCGGGTCCTGTGTTGCTATATAATTATCCTAAGACATCCTTACCACTCAGCCAGCATAAAACCCCTGTGTAGGCCCTTCTGTTCAATATGTAGGCCTCTTTGTTAAATTGACCATAGCTCTGCAATTTTAGTGTATAGCAGTCTGAAGGCAGGTCTGCGAGGCCTTCTGATCCAAACTAGTAGCCCCCACCCTACCCGAGTGCTCCGTGCTCGGTATCAAAGTTCAACATCCCCCTGAAGCTGTCGACATACAGTAGGCTGCATCCTGGACTGGTACTTGCTTCCTGGGCAGGTTTCCCACTTTTAAGGAAGTGGCAACCGCAGAGCGTCAAGTTAGGAGAACTGAGGAGATTTTATACATGAATATATTGAATTCCCGTACAATACCCATTATTTTCTGCTTGCTCTATGGAACTTACGATAAGCGATTGGCCTGAGAGACTGACCTTTTCACCCAGTCCATTGTCAGCATTAAGTGGGTAAATGACGAAATGTCTGGTAAAATCTGCAGACGAAGCTTTTGGGTAGCATACGTAGGTAGATGTAGCGTGCAAAGGAGCCCACAAAATGATATAAAAAGGGAGCACCCACAGATATCGACGGACTACCTCGCCGTCTGTATGTAGGTTAACAGGCAGTGCAGGTTTTCCCCAAGAGCTGGGAGCTCTTGTCTTCCTTTGCTTAAAATGTCTTGCTCTGCTTTGCTTGAAGTATCTTATTCTATTTTACCTATATGAAATGTCATGTTATGTTTAACCATTGTTCTCTTTACTTTTGCATTTAAAAGATTTTGTATTGTAATTGCAGGAATGCTTGCTCTAAGAGTAAACGTGAGTGTTCCTAGGTAACATTTTCCTTGGTGTAACTTGTTTCTCATGATGCATTTATAGATGTGTTTTCTCTCTCTCTCTGTCAGTACATTAATTGAGATACAGAGAATATTATGACAGCTGTATGATTATCTGGATTCTGTATTTTGTACTTTATGTCTCTATTCTGCGGTTTCTTTGAAGTTGCATCTTCTCATTAAACCGCCATTGTATTCTGCCTCCAATTCCATGTCTCATATGTCTGTTTTCTTCATTTTTGGAGCAAGCGTTCCTAGGCACCCCGGCTCAAATTAAGGTGCCCCTTTTGTCCCTGACTCACTCTCCTGCTCAGTTCTGTGGTGGCTCCCGGGGATCTGGGGACCGCCCCTAGCTTCCTTGACCCGTAATAGATCTTCCCTCCAACAGCCTCTCTTGCAAGTCCTGTATTGTTGGTTTGTTGCCCCTGCCCCCCTTTCCACTGCCCTCCATAGTCTGTTGTGCTTCCACGGCCCTTCCTGCCTGCTCAGTGTGGTTAAATTGTTGCCTTTGCACCCTCCTACCTGCCTTCAATTTTCAGAGTCCGTGCCCCTGGCCTCTGCCTCTCAACAGTATCCTAATGAACAACTAGATTGCTAACATTCTATATTTATTACAAAAGTGTGGAACGCCTGACATCATCTTGATGTAATCAAAACTGTAATACCTAGAGCATTTCCTTTAGAAATTACATATATGAGAGGGTCTTATTGGCATCAAAATTATGGTTAGTGCTCTAAAAGACTAAAATAAGGACATATTTTCTGAGTTTTCAAATAGCGACAAAGCACTTTTAAATTATTTGTTATCTTTATGTTTTTTTATCCAGTTGACCACTTGATTAAATGTTGCACTTAGGGGAGAGGATGTGGTGTTACTTCCAGAACTGCAGACTTTGCAACTGGGGAACCAGGTTGAAGTTTCTGCTTCAGCTCGACATTCTGTGATTCTGGTCAAATCACTTAGTCTCCCCATGTCTACAACCAAAATGAATTTGTTCTTGTGTGATGTAACCAATGCTCATGTAAAGCACTCCAATACCTGACAAGTCTGCACTATATAACACTGTAAAAACACAAAATAATAAGTGTTTTGCACACTTCTGTCATTGGGCTATATTTGGGCTACATCTGGGTGATTTTGGGCTACATTTGGGCTCTTTTGTCTCCGGTGGCCATCTTGGGAGATTTATTTGTTATGAAGTTTCCTAATTTCCTCATGTACTGCAGTCTCCTCAGTAGGAAATGCTTTCAGTTTTTTACTTTGATTCCATCATGAAGGTATTCAGATATGTCACACATTTGCCATAAATTCTGAATGTTAGCACTCTAGTTGCTCATTAGATCACTGTAGTAAAACTACTGCACCATGGAAGTCTGCTCCTGGTATTAAAAGTGCATGTTTCAGTCTGCATGTCAGAATTTTTTAATGAAATAGAAGAGGATTTGAGAAGTCACTCAAAATGTGCCCTCATTTTCTTTCTTCAGCATTAATCATAATTTCTATGGCAAAATGAACCTCCTCATTGTGTTCCTTTTTAAATTAAATGTTTTAAGTGTTACCAGTTTATTCCAATCAAGATGGCTTCAGGTGTGCCATACTTTTGTCATAATGAAGACAGTAAGCGCTCTAGTTGGTTTTAAGAACATTCTGGGACATTCTGTCATTGGGCTATACTTGGGCTACATCTGGGTGATATTTGGGCTACATTTGGGCTCTTTTGTCTCTGGTGGCCATCTTGGGAGACTTATTTGTTATGAAGTTTCCTAATTTCCTCATTTACTGCAGTCTCCTCAGTAGGAAATACTTTCAGTTTTTTACTTTGATTCCATCAAGAAGGCATTCAGATGTGTCACACATTTGCCATAAATTCAGAATGTTAGCACTCTTTTTGCTCATTAGATCACTGTAGTAAAGCTACTGCTCACCAGGGAAAACTGCTGCTGGTATTGAAAGTGCATGTTTCAGTCTGCATGTCAGAATTTTTTAATGAAATAGAAGAGGATTTGAGAAGTCACTCAAAATGTGCCCTAATTTTTCTTTCTGCAGCACTAATCATACTTTTGATGGAAAAATGAACCCCCTCATTTTGTTCCTTTTTAAATTAAATGTTTTAAGAGTTACCACTTTAATCCAAGCAAGATGGCTTCAGGTGTGCCATACGTTTATCATAAGTAGGACTGTTAGCGCTCTAGTAGTTCTTTGGAACACTCTGGGAAGCTGCAGTAGAACACAAAGGAATCAACTGACAGTCTCTGCCCTTGTTGGATGTACATGTTTTACTGAGAATGTCAGACTTCATTCTCACATGACTGAGAAAGATAATGTGAATTTACAGAAAATAAGCTCTCAGTTTAGCCTATAGATCACCTTCCAAACCTCTGTGGTAAAAGCATGAGAAAATATTTTTCTCTCAATCATGATATCCCAGCAGAAGGCTTTTTCACATGGTGAAATCACCTTAGAACATACCACAATTCCTAAAATGAGTATGGTACCATCAACAAATGATTTATAATGTAACTAAAGTCTTAAAACCTTCTATTAACTGCAATGCTTTTTAATGAGGTGCTATCATGTATATTGGTCCCAAGATGGCTGCCAACACTTCTTGGATGAAGTGCTGACAGCCAATCAGATCTCAGGATGAGATGTGTGGTTAGGCTCCGCCCACATATATATATGCTTTTAAATGCTATTTTCTCAGGAAATACTGAACGGATTTACACCAGACCTGCAAAAGGCACTTCCTTGACCTTATGGCTACCTCTCTGCCAAATTTCAAGTAATTCTGTTCAGCCGTTCGGGCTGTAGCTGTGTCTAAAGGTCCTATGGAAAAATGCATGGGGAAAACGCGTTTTGGGACCCCCCTTTTTTCTCGGCCCCTGCTTGACGAATCCCCCCGAGACTTTCAGGGTAGGAGCGGAGCGTAGCGCCCCACCTATTTTGAAAATTGCGCGAGGATTCGTCGACCGGCGCCAAAGTTATTCCAAATAGAATGTTGCGGATTTCCTATGGAAACAGGGTCCTAACTATAACTACCTACTGGCGACCGCCAGTAGGTAATATGTATATATATAGATATACATACACAAATTTGTAAGTATAAAAGTAAGTGATATATATATATATATATATATATTCACTGAAAAAACCATAGGTTTCAGGGGTGTTATAGTTAGCTGGACTTTTCACTTGTACAAAACCATTGAAATTCCCCCGTTATAGTTAGTTCAGCTAACTATAACTCGCGCGCCCGCAATGCACTGCTGATGACGTCACATATTACATCACTCATGACATGGTCAGTGACATCACTCATGACATCACTGATGACATCTCAAATGACATCACTGATGACATCACTGATGACATCATCCAGTGAATGTGTGTTTTTCTGAAAATTAAATATGTTTTATATATGTATATCTCAAGGTCGATGGAAGAATAAATGGGTATATAAGTGTCTAAATGGATGATTTGTTTTTGAAAAATTGATTGTGTAACTGACTGATTAAGTGTATCATAGTGAATACATGGCTTAGTGAGTAATGTTTAAATATGTAAATATCTGTATCAGTCTCTCACTTTGTGTATAAGTGGCTGCATGGGTTGGTGAGTAGCTACATGGGTGTCTATATAGGTTATTAGTTGGTTTTTTGAGTATCAGTCTGAGTGTCTGCATGGTTCGGTGGGGGGTATTACGTAGTGCATAGGTGCATGAATGAGTGACTCACTGTTTGTATGTGTTGAACACAGCATGTGTGCAGGACTGTATGGGTGGATGAGTGTGTGTATGGGTGTGTTAGTGAGTGAATGACTGTCTCAATAGTGTCTTTATGAGTAACTACATATGTTTTAAACTAGTATATGTGACTATTGGTGTATATATGTGAGTATATGTGAGAGTGAGAGATTGAAAGAGTTCCTGTATGAATAAGTATGTGTTTCTATAAGTGATTGTTTAAAAGATTAAGTATGTGTAAGTTTCCGTAGAAGTAAGTATGGTGGTGTGTGTATAACTGTATATGCAAGTAAATGTATGTTTGATTCTTTATTAGCATGAGTGACTATGTGTGTGAGTAACTCTATGGATGAGTGGCATTGTGTAACAGGATGTATAGGTGTATGAGTACATATGATGAGTGAGTACATGTATGAGTGACTGTATAGGACTGTTGGTGAATGAGTGGATGTGTATGTGGATCTTAGAATTACTGAAGAGGTTGTTGTAACTGGTATTGGTATGTCCATTGTTTTGAAAATTTTAGTCTCTATTTTTGAATGTGTGTATCAAAGGTTATATTAGGGTGAGAGGAGGTCTGCCACTCTATCACAAGGATGATGTCATCAGTGATGTCATCAGTGATGTCATTTGAGATGTCATCAGTGATGTCATGAGTGATGTCACTGACCATGTCATGAGTGATGTAATATGTGACGTCATCAGCAGTGCATTGCGGGCGCGCGAGTTATAGTTAGCTGAACTAACTATAACGGGGGAATTTCAATGGTTTTGTACAAGTGAAAAGTCCAGCTAACTATAACACCCCTGAAACCTATGGTTTTTTCAGTGAATTTCTGAGGTTTTTTAAATGCTAATTCCTAACTATAACGTGCCTGAAACCTATGGTTTTTTCTGTGAATTTCAAAGGTTTTTTAAATGCTAATTTCTAACTATGCCTACAGAGATAGGACATGTGAAGAAAGAAGAAAAAATGCACAGAAAGAAACAAAAGAAGTGCAGAAAGAAGCAACAGAAGTCCTCAAATACGAAGATAAGTGCAGGAAGAAGGATAACGTGCAGAAAGAACAAAAAGAAGAGCAGAAAGAAGCCTTGTTGCAAAATCATCCTGTACCCTCAACTTTTTCAGACGGATACTGGTGGTAACTGAGTCTGACTAACCAGTCCTAGAGCCAGTGCTATGTTAAAAGACACTTAGAATACAGTGAAAACACCTACATACACTAGGGAACATTATGCGTTGGGGTCCCCCTGTGATTAGCATGACCTCCTCTGTAAGCCCCTAGTGTATAATAGGGCATGGGGATTAAAACTACCTCTTAAAACAGGCCACAGGGCGTTTTTGCACACGTTAACTCAGGCCCCGTCCCCTCCCTTCACCACTGTGTAAACACGCCCTGTGTCCATTTTTAGTTGGGAGATTAAGTTCATTTGAATCCTGAGGGTCCCTAGGGTCCAACTAGCCCACTAGGTACCTCCAGTAAGTGCCACAGAGCTGCGTTGCAGAGAGTTGTAAAAAGTGGCACGGCCTGGACCACCTCTCTGCAATGCAGCTCAGTGGCGCTTACTGGAAGCACTTGGTGGGCTAGTTAGCCCCCAGGGGCCCTCAGTATTGAAGGGAAATTATATCCCCAATTTAAAACGTGCCATAGTGCGTGTTTGCACACGTCACCTCAGGCCCCGTCCCCTCCCTTCACCACTGTGTAAATGCGCCCTGTGGCTGTTCTAAGTTGAGAGATTAAGTCCCCCTGAATCCTAAGGGTCCCTAGGGTCAAACTAGACCACTAGGTACCTCCAGTAAGCGCCACAGAGCTGCGTTGCAGAGAGGTGTAAAAAGGGGCTTGGCCTCAGAACACCTGGCTGCAGCGCAGCTCCCTGGCGCATACTGGAGATGCCTGTTGGGGGCGCGTTTGCAGAGTGCTGCACGGAGGGGGCATGGCCTCCGGCACGATGCCAGTCTTTTATTTATTTTAGTTTTTTAAGAAGGGGGGCTGTTTGGTTCCCCTTCTTATTCTAATTTATTGGCCCTGATGACCCCATCCCCCAGGGCCAGTCTCCTAATTATATTTTTTTGACCCCAATCCCCAGGGCCGGCCACTGTTTTTTATTATTTTTAAAAAATATATATTTATAGACACACCTAGGACATGCTGGACAAACCGTACGTACCTATCACCATGACGATTTGCGTGATATTCATTAAAAGGCGACTATGCATGCAATGTATCCACGTGGAATGTATTTACACCACTAGTGAAGCTCTGACATGTCTGATGCCCTACCGTGCCTAATCCTGGTAGACACCCTTGTCGTTTATTTATACAAACATGGGTAGCTATTGACGGGCACATTTAATACACATGCACACCAAGCCATTCAAAGGGGATTCGACAAAAATTCGACCAAAACTATGCAAGAAACCCCCCTCACGGTTAATAAAACACACATCCACTGCCGGATGTGTAATACTTTTTATTTTACTCTCTGGAAAGGGGACGAACATCACTTGAGAGTCACAGCGTGCTCCTGACAGAGCCCAATGCTGTGTTACACCCACCATTGCCTGCCGAGTGCCACACACCTCTGTGTTGTATTCCACTAGCTAGTGCATATGCTATGACACTCTCTAGCCCATGTGCACTGTAACACCACCCTGTGAATATGTCATGCCACACTTGTCTTCGCACGGGTTATATTGCCCCATCTAACGTGCCTTTCTCGATGCCTATGTTATAACGCACAGTGCTATGCCATACATATTAAAATCTGGGATCCATATCTTTGTCACAGTGCATATGCAACGTTACACTCCCCAGCACATATTTTATATTACAACTTTAGAGACTAGTTAGGTTACACAACACTGCCCTGTGCATGTTACACTCCAAGGCACATATCGCATAGCACGCGCTAGTGCCTGTGCTATCTCGCGCTCTCCAATGAATCTGTCATTGCGCACAATGTATTGCATATTATATTTCACGCCCGGTTCATCTTATATCACACTTTTTGGTGCATAGTTTATACCATACACTATATCTAGTTTTCATTTTCAATCGTGCTCTCAGGACTATGTTCTATATAACACTGTGTTCACCTACCCTTTTAACGGGCATTACATTTTGCGATAGGGGGTAAAGGGTCAGGGGGTGTTTCTGCCAAGTGAGCCCGGAGTCACAGTCAC
Source organism: Triturus cristatus (assembly GCF_964204655.1). Taxonomy (NCBI): domain Eukaryota; kingdom Metazoa; phylum Chordata; class Amphibia; order Caudata; family Salamandridae; genus Triturus; species Triturus cristatus. Next base: position 1,713,320,741 of record NC_140589.1, on the reverse strand, counting down.
AAACGTCCTCTTAATCCTGAATAAAAGTGAGATTATGCTGCATACTTGATCATATTTTAAGTAGTTCGCACAGACACAATGTTTTAAAAACAATAAAGTTCCTAATACCCGCCTTCTCTGAACAGTTAGCTTGCTGCCCCATCCCCTTCCTCCCTATCCTCTGTTGTGTGAATCCATGCACTAGCCTCCTCCCTCCTGCCATGCATGGTCTGATGTGCTGCCACTGCCCTCAATTTAGTATGATGTACCAGTCCACTCCTCCTGCCCTCCATTGCCCAATTCTATGCCCCATCATTGACCTCCTGCTTAAACTCTGTGCTTAGCTTGCTGCCCCTATTCTCCTTCCCCCTGCCCTCCGATGTCTTTGTGCATGCCCCTGCTCCATCCTTTTTGCCCACCATGTCCCATGGACCTGCCACTCCTATCTACTCTGAGTGTTCTGTTGAGCTGCCACTATCCTCCCACCTGCCTAGCATTGTCAGATGACTGTAACCTGTCCCTGCCACCTCCACCCTGCCTGTCCACATGCCATGCCCCTATCCTCTTCCTCCTGTCCTACATGGTCCATTGTACTGCCACACCCTTCTGCCCTCCCTGGTCTGTTGTGCTGCAACTGCTCCTCCTGCCTGCCCCGTGTGGTCTGTTGTGAGGTCCCTTCCCCTGAACTTTCTTGTCTGTGCACAGGTCCTGACCCTCCCTTCTATCCTCCATCGTCCTTTGTGCATGCCCCTCCACCCTCCTTCTTGCCCATCATAGCCATTGTGCTGCCACTAACCCTCCCACTTGCCATGCATGGTCTTCTGTGCGCCATGGCCCCTCCTACCTTCCCTGTGTGGTCAGTTAGCTGCCCCTGACCCCCTCCCACCTTCCCTCCATGGTCTGTGTGTATGCCATCACAGTCTCACTGTTGCTCTTCATGGTGTGTCTTGCTTCTAGTGCCCATCCTGCCTGACCTCCATGGCTATCTTGCTGCTCCTGCCCTGCCCCCTTGCCCCCAGCCGTCCTCCCTCCCTCCTGGCTTGTCTGTTCCATTGTAATGCCCCTGATCCGTCCCTCCTGCCCTTTATGGTCTGTTATGCTGCAGCTTTCTCTCCTGTCTGTCCATTATGGTCAGCTAGCTACCATTGCCTCTTGCCCCTCTGTTCTCTGTTGTCCATGTGCATGGTCCTGTCCCCTCCCTCTTGCTTTCTATGGATTGTTGTGCTGCACTCCCGTCCTGCATGCCCTGTGTGGTGTATTGTGCTGCTGCAAACCCTGATGCCTGCCCTGCAGGGTCAGTTTGGTGCACCTCTCCATGTCCCTCCTGTCCTCTGTTATCCAAGTCCATGTCCCTATCCCATTTCCTTCCATGATCCAATGTACCATACTTGCGAACATTTTGAACTTGGTAAGAGGGAGATTTTGAAAAAAAACTGGGGTATTGATTTTCCCCTTTGAGTTACATTGAAAAAGAGGATATTGTAGACAGGAGACAGATCAAATAAAGCTCATTTGAGCTTAAAAACATTGGACGTTTCCTGGCTGAATCGGGTCTGTTGGCATGTATGGTTGTACTACCATTGCCTCTTCCTTCTGCCCACAATGGTCTATTACATTGCCACAGCCTTGAAGGAGGGTAGATTTTGTATCACAGGGGGCCCCTGGCCCGTTCTGTCCACACCTGAAGTATGAGACCCTTGTCCTTGCCCTGCCAGCTGCATTTGTAGGCCGTATTAAATTGACCAGCGGGTCCTGTGTTGCTATATAATTATCCTGAGACATCCTTACCACTCAGCCAGCATAAAACCCCTGTGTAGGCCCTTCTGTTCAATATGTAGGCCTCTTTGTTAAATTGACCATAGCTCTGCAATTTTAGTGTATAGCAGTCTGAAGGCAGGTCTGCGAGGCCTTCTGATCCAAACTAGTAGCCCCCACCCTACCCGAGTGCTCCGTGCTCGGTATCAAAGTTCAACATCCCCCTGAAGCTGTCGACATACAGTAGGCTGCATCCTGGACTGGTACTTGCTTCCTGGGCAGGTTTCCCACTTTTAAGGAAGTGGCAACCGCAGAGCGTCAAGTTAGGAGAACTGAGGAGATTTTATACATGAATATATTGAATTCCCGTACAATACCCATTATTTTCTGCTTGCTCTATGGAACTTACGATAAGCGATTGGCCTGAGAGACTGACCTTTTCACCCAGTCCATTGTCAGCATTAAGTGGGTAAATGACGAAATGTCTGGTAAAATCTGCAGACGAAGCTTTTGGGTAGCATACGTAGGTAGATGTAGCGTGCAAAGGAGCCCACAAAATGATATAAAAAGGGAGCACCCACAGATATCGACGGACTACCTCGCCGTCTGTATGTAGGTTAACAGGCAGTGCAGGTTTTCCCCAAGAGCTGGGAGCTCTTGTCTTCCTTTGCTTAAAATGTCTTGCTCTGCTTTGCTTGAAGTATCTTATTCTATTTTACCTATATGAAATGTCATGTTATGTTTAACCATTGTTCTCTTTACTTTTGCATTTAAAAGATTTTGTATTGTAATTGCAGGAATGCTTGCTCTAAGAGTAAACGTGAGTGTTCCTAGGTAACATTTTCCTTGGTGTAACTTGTTTCTCATGATGCATTTATAGATGTGTTTTCTCTCTCTCTCTGTCAGTACATTAATTGAGATACAGAGAATATTATGAGAGCTGTATGATTATCTGGATTCTGTATTTTGTACTTTATGTCTCTATTCTGCGGTTTCTTTGAAGTTGCATCTTCTCATTAAACCGCCATTGTATTCTGCCTCCAATTCCATGTCTCATATGTCTGTTTTCTTCATTTTTGGAGCAAGCGTTCCTAGGCACCCCGGCTCAAATTAAGGTGCCCCTTTTGTCCCTGACTCACTCTCCTGCTCAGTTCTGTGGTGGCTCCCGGGGATCTGGGGACCGCCCCTAGCTTCCTTGACCCGTAATAGATCTTCCCTCCAACAGCCTCTCTTGCAAGTCCTGTATTGTTGGTTTGTTGCCCCTGCCCCCCTTTCCACTGCCCTCCATAGTCTGTTGTGCTTCCACGGCCCTTCCTGCCTGCTCAGTGTGGTTAAATTGTTGCCTTTGCACCCTCCTACCTGCCTTCAATTTTCAGAGTCCGTGCCCCTGGCCTCTGCCTCTCAAAAGTATCCTAATGAACAACTAGATTGCTAACATTCTATATTTATTACAAAAGTGTGGAACGCCTGACATCATCTTGATGTAATCAAAACTGTAATACCTAGAGCATTTCCTTTAGAAATTACATATATGAGAGGGTCTTATTGGCATCAAAATTATGGTTAGTGCTCTAAAAGACTAAAATAAGGACATATTTTCTGAGTTTTCAAATAGCGACAAAGCACTTTTAAATTATTTGTTATCTTTATGTTTTTTTATCCAGTTGACCACTTGATTAAATGTTGCACTTAGGGGAGAGGATGTGGTGTTACTTCCAGAACTGCAGACTTTGCAACTGGGGAACCAGGTTGAAGTTTCTGCTTCAGCTCGACATTCTGTGATTCTGGTCAAATCACTTAGTCTCCCCATGTCTACAACCAAAATGAATTTGTTCTTGTGTGATGTAACCAATGCTCATGTAAAGCACTCCAATACCTGACAAGTCTGCACTATATAACACTGTAAAAACACAAAATAATAAGTGTTTTGCACACTTCTGTCATTGGGCTATATTTGGGCTACATCTGGGTGATTTTGGGCTACATTTGGGCTCTTTTGTCTCCGGTGGCCATCTTGGGAGATTTATTTGTTATGAAGTTTCCTAATTTCCTCATGTACTGCAGTCTCCTCAGTAGGAAATGCTTTCAGTTTTTTACTTTGATTCCATCATGAAGGTATTCAGATATGTCACACATTTGCCATAAATTCTGAATGTTAGCACTCTAGTTGCTCATTAGATCACTGTAGTAAAACTACTGCACCATGGAAGTCTGCTCCTGGTATTAAAAGTGCATGTTTCAGTCTGCATGTCAGAATTTTTTAATGAAATAGAAGAGGATTTGAGAAGTCACTCAAAATGTGCCCTCATTTTCTTTCTTCAGCATTAATCATAATTTCTATGGCAAAATGAACCTCCTCATTGTGTTCCTTTTTAAATTAAATGTTTTAAGTGTTACCAGTTTATTCCAATCAAGATGGCTTCAGGTGTGCCATACTTTTGTCATAATGAAGACAGTAAGCGCTCTAGTTGGTTTTAAGAACATTCTGGGACATTCTGTCATTGGGCTATACTTGGGCTACATCTGGGTGATATTTGGGCTACATTTGGGCTCTTTTGTCTCTGGTGGCCATCTTGGGAGACTTATTTGTTATGAAGTTTCCTAATTTCCTCATTTACTGCAGTCTCCTCAGTAGGAAATACTTTCAGTTTTTTACTTTGATTCCATCAAGAAGGCATTCAGATGTGTCACACATTTGCCATAAATTCAGAATGTTAGCACTCTTTTTGCTCATTAGATCACTGTAGTAAAGCTACTGCTCACCAGGGAAAACTGCTGCTGGTATTGAAAGTGCATGTTTCAGTCTGCATGTCAGAATTTTTTAATGAAATAGAAGAGGATTTGAGAAGTCACTCAAAATGTGCCCTAATTTTTCTTTCTGCAGCACTAATCATACTTTTTATGGAAAAATGAACCCCCTCATTTTGTTCCTTTTTAAATTAAATGTTTTAAGAGTTACCACTTTAATCCAAGCAAGATGGCTTCAGGTGTGCCATACGTTTATCATAAGTAGGACTGTTAGCGCTCTAGTAGTTCTTTGGAACACTCTGGAAAGCTGCAGGAGAACACAAAGGAATCAACTGACAGTCTCTGCCCTTGTTGGATGTACATGTTTTACTGAGAATGTCAGACTTCATTCTCACATGACTGAGAAAGATAATGTGAATTTACAGAAAATAAGCTCTCAGTTTAGCCTATAGATCACCTTCCAAACCTCTGTGGTAAAAGCATGGGAAAATATTTTTCTCTCAATCATGATATCCCAGCAGAAGGCTTTTTCACATGGTGAAATCACCTTAGAACATACCACAATTCCTAAAATGAGTATGGTACCATCAACAAATGATTTATAATGTAACTAAAGTCTTAAAACCTTCTATTAACTGCAATGCTTTTTAATGAGGTGCTATCATGTATATTGGTCCCAAGATGGCTGCCAACACTTCTTGGATGAAGTGCTGACAGCCAATCAGATCTCAGGATGAGATGTGTGGTTAGGCTCCGCCCACATATATATATGCTTTTAAATGCTATTTTCTCAGGAAATACTGAACGGATTTACACCAGACCTGCAAAAGGCACTTCCTTGACCTTATGGCTACCTCTCTGCCAAATTTCAAGTAATTCTGTTGAGCCGTTCGGACTGTAGCTGTGTCTAAAGGTCCTATGGAAAAATGCATGGGGAAAACACGTTTTGGGACCCCCCTTTTTTCTCGGCCCCTGCTTGACGAATCCCCCCGAGACTTTCAGGGTAGGAGCGCCCCACCTATTTTGAAAATTTCGCGAGGATTCGTCGACCGGCGCCAAAGTTATTCCAAATAGAATGTTGCGGATTTCCTATGGAAACAGGGTCCTAACTATAACTACCTACTGGCGACCGCCAGTAGGTAATATATATATATATATATATATATATATATATATATATATATATATATATATATATAAATTCACTGAAGAAACCATAGGTTTCAGGGGTGTTATAGTTAGCTGGACTTTTCACTTGTACAAAACCATTGAAATTCCCCCGGTACAGTTAGTTCAGCTAACTATAACTCGCGCGCCCGCAATGCACTGCTGATGACGTCACATATTACATCACTCATGACATGGTCAGTGACATCACACATGACATCACTGATGACATCTCAAATGACATCACTGATGACATCATCCAGTGAATGTGTGTTTTTCTGAAAATTAAATATGTTTTATATATGTATATCTCAAGGTCGATGGAAGAATAAATGGGTATATAAGTGTCTATATGGATGATTTGTTTTCAAAAATTGATTGTGTAACTGACTGATTAAGTGTATCATAGTGAATACATGGCTTAGTGAGTAATGTTTAAATATGTAAATATCTGTATCAGTCTCTCACTTTGTGTATAAGTGGCTGCATGGGTTGGTGAGTAGCTACATGGGTGTCTATATAGGTTATTAGTTGGTTTTTTGAGTATCAGTCTGAGGGTCTGCATGGTTCGGTAGGGGGTATTACGTAGTGCATAGGTGCATGAATGAGTGACTCACTCTTTGTATGTGTTGAAGACAGCATGTGTGCAGGACTGTATGGGTGGATGAGTGTGTGTATGGGTGTGTTAGTGAGTGAATGACTGTCTCAATAGTGTCTTTATGAGTAACTACATATGTTTTAAACTAGTATATGTGACTATTGGTGTATATAAGTGAGTATATGTGAGAGTGAGAGATTGAAAGAGTTCCTGTATGAATAAGTATGTGTTTCTATAAGTGATTGTTTAAAAGACAAAGTATGTGTAAGTTTCAGTAGAAGTAAGTGTGGTGGTGTGTGTATAACTGTATATGCAAATAAATGTATGTTTGATTCTTTATTAGCATGAGTGACTATGTGTGTGAGTAACTCTATGGATGAGTGGCATTGTGTAACAGGATGTATAGGTGTATGAGTACATATGTTGAGTGAGTACATGTATGAGTGACTGTATAGGACTGTTGGTGAATGAGTGGATGTGTATGTGGATCTTAGAATTACTGAAGAGGTTGTTGTAACTGGTATTGGTATGTCCATTGTTTTGAAAAGTTTAGTCTCTATTTTTGAATGTTTGTATCAAAGGTTATATTAGGGTGAGAGGAGGTCTGCCACTCTATCACAAGGATGATGTCATCAGTGATGTCATCAGTGATGTCATTTGAGATGTCATCATCAGTGATGTCATGAGTGATGTCACTGACCATGTCATGAGTAGGGGTGGGCGGAATTTGCGGAATTAACCTCCGCAAATTATCGCGAGATTGCAGAAAATCTCCGCAAACACGCCGGAAATATCGCGAAGATGCGGAAGTGTTTTTGCCGCCTGTTCGCGGTATTTTTTGCGTGTTCGCGGGTCGCCAACTTACCCATGCGGTCGCTCATGGGCGCGGCCATCTTGTTTTCACTTGTCCCGCCCTCTGGCGTTGTTTACTTCCTGTTCCGGGTCGCGCAATGCATGTTCGCGGTCGATATTTCCTGTTCGCGATCGCTTTTACTTGATCGCGTTGCTTTTTGCTTGCTCAGGGAGAAAATATCGCGCGAACTTGCCCACGTGGTCGCAACGGGCGCGGCCATCTTGTTTTCCACTCTATTGCATGGTTCTGGGGCCTGATTTTCAATCCTCCCTAAATCTTTTCAATCCTTTGTTTATAGCCACTTTTTTCGGATCTTTATTACTTATTATTTCTCTAACTATTTTCCTGCCTCTATATTTTTGGTTTTTGTGTACCTTTTTTTTTGTTTTTTAGCTACTTTTTCTCTTTGTATTGCCTGCTATTTATTTCCTTTACTCCTTTATTTATTTTACCTTTTCTTTCCCGCCCCGTCCCCAGAACCATGTCCAAGGGCAGGGCTGTTCGCCGGCGCAGCCAGAGCCGCGACCGCCTTCCTTGCGGAAGGCGGCGCCCACAAGGGGTGCATGCACGGGCCTTATTTGGGGAGGCGGAGTTGGCTGCACTAATTTTCTTTGTGCAGCGCCACCTCCCCTCAACCCTGGCAGCAGGTGGCAGGCCTGGGTCCGGGTACGGCCTCCGGGAGCGTCGGCAGCGGTGGGGGAAGGTGCGCCGGGCAGTGTCTCGCATCTCTGGGGTCCGGCGCACCCAGGCACAGCTGACGCACCGGTGGTCCGACATCCTGGACCGTGAGCAGGACCTGCTGGACCTGCTAGGAGTGGAGGTCCCGGGGCTTGGTGAGTACCTATTTAATTATTACAACTTTGTGTCTGTTCTTCTGCTCTATGTTATATATTGCGAATATCTTTTTTTCCTTCCAACCAGATAGAATGTTGCTGCTTGCAATACATTCCAGGTTAATAATGTTTAAAAGTCTTCTGTGATTATGACACAGGTGCTCTTCTGCGCTACTACTAATCTTACTTGTTTGCAGCTTTGCGTTTGCGCTTGCTTAGCGTGATTCTTTACGAGTTTATTTTAGAGAAATTAAGTTACGTAATGCTACAGTGACTCATGTCCACTCCTTACTTTGTCCTGTCACTAATAGATAGGGGCGGATTGATACATAGGTTTAGGTACTTTGTATGAGCTTCTAATTGGTTAGTGGTATGCGTGATGCCCCCTCACTCAGTTACGTGACGTGCTGCTAGTACGCCAGTCTTTAGAACCTTTCTAGTTTGTTCAATGAGTGGAGGTAGGCTTTGCAGTTACTTAGCAGTAGCAGATGAGCATCAATCAAACCAAAATTGTGTATATACAAAAAATGTAGTCATGTTAATGTGTCCTCCATGATTGGATCATACACATTGTTGAGGAATACAGTCGAAATGCATACTTAATGTACAATTGGCATGCCTGGAATAGGTGGGCTAGGTTGGGTGGTAGGTTGTACTAATACTTAGGCTTACTTGTAACTTAGTTTTCTGGAATCAGAATGGAAGAATGGATTACTGTTGATAAATAGTAACTTAAGTAGTCGAACTGCGAATCCCCCGATATTACATGTTGACCAGATGAGATCGGTCAATGTAGTTATTGCAATTGTTTAGATAAGTGTTTTTTGACCGTTGTTGAAAAAAATTGTATTTGCTTAAGTTGACACCATCCATCAATGTTTGTCTTTCTTATATCTTTCCTGTTCATCAGCACCCAGGGGCAGACGGGCAGGGACTGGGCAGTCGGCGGGACAGGAACACCACGAGGAGGACACCGCTGAGGGCTCCTCTGCTGGCCCCAGTAAGTCTTCTTGTTTTTAATAATATTTCTTATTCCATAACTTTTACTGCCCCATTTCTCCCGAACTATAGTGTGTTTCCAAATGCTATTTTTTTACCACCAATTATCCTTCGATCTGTACGGTTTCAAAAAGCTTATCCCTGCCTCCGCTACGATGACTGAGTACTACTACATACTATCAGTCTGTCTGTCTGTACTGTAGTAGCTAGTCTTGCCCAGTGGCACTCTTTGTGAAAGGTTGTAATATAAAACTCATATTCACCAGTAGCTCGTACAATCCGTTGGGTCGTTGTCTTGTACTACTTTTTACTCTTGTTGATGTTTAGGCTTTGAAAATTCACAGCAACAGCCCTACCAGATTTCTTAATATTTTGATATGATACCCTATAGGACATACAACTGTTGTAGGGATCTTGCACATACATTTGCACCAGAAAATAGGATGTTGGTGATGGTAGGTTGGACCTTCCTTGCACACCTCAATCAGAAATTCCGCACCCACCACAATTCCACTGCTTGACTATAGTACTGTCTTGTCATACCTATTAGGTCTCGGAACCCTCCCCCCAAGACAACCAACAAGTAGACAACCCAGAACATTAACACACCCAACCTCTGTCGTGGAAGCAATTCACATGCACACCCTTACTTTAATTTGCTCAATCGTGTAAGTTAGTCCACTCCACACCAAATACCACGAAGTCTATGTAAGTTTAAAATTTTTATTTCAATTTGAGAAGGTCTGTACACTGTTATCTTAGCAGCACCAACCGGCAAATCAATAACATTAAAACAAAATACATTGTTACACTAATACAGTTGGGAATTAAATCATGATAACTGAAGTGGTGGAAGGCAGCACCACCATCCCATAGCAATTTAGTTTATATACATTTATAAATGAAGATGTGAGTGAAGGGACCCCTCACCTCAGAAGAACCTAGTACTGGTAGTTGGTGCATCGTTCAGAAGCTCTGGTTCGTAGAAGCGAATCTTGCGTCTGTAATGCGAAAAAAGAAATGGTGTGCGTTAGTATATTGCAACTTGCAAGCATTTCTCAGCCGTGCCAAAAAGTGTAGCATCTATGGATAAGCAATATGGACTAACAGTAACAGTAGTACACCAGTTCTTCCTAAAAAAGTGGCTGGTTAATGTTTGTTGACCGCCTGTACGCAGCGCGTAGACTAGACAGTAGCAGTGTGAGGCAGGTCATGTGGGCTCAAAGGTGTCTTAAGAAGCTGCAAGGTAAAGGTAACGTCACATGTGCATGGCTAGGGCTAATCAAGCAAATGCTACAATGATCATATAACTTAGTGTCTACTCTACTACTACCTGATTTGTACTAGTGATTTATGTTAGTATTAACTCATTTTTCAACCTTGCTACTGATCAATAGGGGGGAGGTGTATATGTTGCCTAATAAATGTGTAATGTTTTCTAGGCGCACTACCGACCACCATTGCTGGGGCCAGCGAAGGCGACGCCGAGGGCGAGGATGCGGCAGTTGCAGATAGCAACGGAGGGGGAGTGGCAGCACCAGTGGCAGGCGGTGGTAAGTTAGATTCATAATCTTTAACTATTGTTGAACTTGACAGCACACTCACTGCAAAGGTGTACTGTATGTCTATGTATACTGTAAAGTTGTGAATTAGGGCCCCATTAGGATGGTGGGCGTATTGCCCCCGCCGGGCTGGCTGGAATTCACTGCCGTCACAGCAGGGGCAAACCTCCCGCCATCCCTGTAGAAAATATTCAGACATGTCTAGGCGGAAAAGGGTTCAATATGGCGGTGGTGTCTCTCTCACCACACCGGCAGCCATATAATCTGCATTTTGGAATGCCTTTGCGTGGCGGCATTACCGTCCGCCACGGAAAGGCATGCACACATTGCAGAGTATGCTTGGGGGCCCCCATGGAGGGTACCTACCGATGCTATGGTACCCCCCGACTTTCAAAGCAAAACGTGACAGGCTCCGTGCGAGGCCCGTCATGTTGTGCTTGGAAAAGCAGCACAACATTTTAGCATTGCTTTCAGCAAAGCCAACCAGAATTTAAAATTAAAATAACAGGGTGCGCCCGCCACTGTGCCGGGCGCATCATCCTAATTAATTGTCCCCACGGGACCCCCACCCTTTTTAGCAGTCGGATGGCGGGCGGACAAAGTCCGCCCGCTATCCGATGTCGTAAGTAAGTATGAGTTCTTGGGGACGTTTGAAGAGTGAACTAGAAGACTAGAATTCCCTTTAATTGGTATAGGACTAGGAGCCAGAGTATTGAGTAACCAATGGCCTCATCTATCTGATTTCAACTCCGCTTTGAAAGTTTTATGGAGAAGAGCACCTGGTGCACTGTTCAACTAAAAAGTGTAAGACAGGTGGAAGGAAGAAGGACGGGCGACATTTAAAATGTTATGTACTACTGTGCTTTATTTTATAGTGCTACTCTACCATGCCACTATGTGTATAAATAATTACCTTGTCCTACTGTTTTATTAAGACTATATTTTACAATTGTCGTGTTTTTTTCTTTTTGATACACAGCTACTCCGAAAATCAACCGCAAGGAGTTGGCCGCCAAGGCACGGCGCCGGAAGCTGGAGGCAATCCAGCAGGAATACCGGCGGCTGGTGGTCCTAGCCGAGGAGGAGGAGGAGAGTGCAGCAGCAATTGAAGCCTCCTCCAGTGCCCCGGGCCCCAGCCACCGCCCTCCAGCGGTACGGCGCCACCGTCTGGCGGCTGCCCGCCGCCACCGTGCCATCTCCGGTGCCCCCCCCCACTGTGGTTGCAACTGCCGCGGCCTTAGATGCCGCGTCGCCCATTTAGAGGACCAGATTCGTGTCCTCCTCCAGTCCCGCCCCACCAGTTAGTCCCTGTCACTGCCCCTTTTTTAATTCCTGTTTGTTTCCTCACTCGTTTGGGCGTTCTCTATTTCTATGGACAGTCGTTGGGGTTAGGGAGGGGGGTGGGTCAGCTTTTGTGGGTTTAGTTTATTTGTTAGGGTCAATTAAATATATTTTTCTATGTTACATGCAATGTTGTTAATGTTTTGTAGGTGGGGTAACTGTTTTACATCACACTGTTTCTTTGCTGGTGCATGGCCGCCCATAGCGTGTGTTTGATTTCAATAATTTGCTGACTGTATAAGACACAAACAGATAGATGCGACACACCTCACTCATTGACTGGTCCTACTATGCATTCTTTGGAGTGGTGTTTGAAACTGACATCATTGACATGTCCATTATTGATTCTGCCTCCCCCAAACTTCTCTCTTACCGGTGCTTGATGTTTATGTCCAACTGTGGCACAGCACTGGCTGCATGGTGAAGATGGTTTCCTTTTTCATACATGCCATGATTGGGGTGGTGGTGGTAGTATAGTAGTAGTATACACTGGCAGGGTAGCAGCATTTCCAAAAAAAGAAAAGGAGATAGTCAATCGCCTTTGAGAGACTGTTAGAGGAGTAGTTGAATGAAGTACATCACAGAATTTACCGAGCAACAATTATATGTTCAAATATTTGACAAAAAAAATGAATGCTGGATATTATGAGGATAGCCTACTAGACAGAGTTACAAACTATAGTTTTGTCGACTTGGCTATGCCTACAGTCTAACAGTTAGTGCTGTATATGAGGAATGACAACAAACAAATCAAATCAATGCCGGCAATTCATGCTGAGGTATATGTTCCTTTGTTAAATAAAATAACCTGTGAAATATCCTACTCATGGGTGGGCAAGCAGAAGAAGATCATCGCTCTGCATTGAAATTGAAGTAGTGTTGCTTTCACCACATCCGCCCCAGCAAGTGTGTGATTAAGTATTGGTGTACTTTTAATTTAGTTACACCTCGACAATAAGTCACACAGCCCGGGGGAAGAGGGTTAGGGTCCGTTGATTGGATGGGAAGGGGGATTTTGGGAAAGGTTTGACATAGAAAAACAGTATGCATACATAGACAAACAAACGACAATCATTGAAGACTACCATACCATATCCATTCCATATGTTAAGGTATAAAAAAGGAAATGCATGCATGATGAGACCCGGATTACATACACTTCTATTTCTTGTTCTGTTCCGGCCTTAAAACTTTAACAGATAGCAAATAGAAATTTTAAATATTGGTAGTGAAGAATCGTAAACACAGAGAAAACGTAATGATGATTGATAATAACAACTCCAAGAACACACTGTTGTAAAGAATGTATACAAGATATTAATCAAATTTTTTAAAAGAAGTGAAAAGTGGATACTGTTACTGTCTTATCCTGGTCAAAAATGTGGACTGGTTTTTTGCATCTCGGCATTCCTCTTGCTCCTCTCGTCCATCAATCTAGGGTGTGTCGCCTCACCACTCGCCACTGCCCGGCTGGAATAAAAAGGTGATTGATTGGTAAGGTAATTAATATGCATTGTAATGTTTTACAAAGTTTTGGACAAGGCCCGGCCTGTAATTTTAGATTGAAAACCAAAGGGGATATTCAGAAAGAAAGTGAAAACAAATGCACAAGTGATGGTGTAGTGCAACAAGAACACTTTCCGAGGTGGCATGTATGCATATGCATCATCTCTACTGTAGTCTGTTTCCAGCATAGACCTTCAACAGTAACAGGAGAGATCAGGCCCACAGTGCTTACCATTAGCACATCCTACGTTACCACTTTAGAGTCCTTTTTTTTTTCTCTCAAAGAGTTGGACAAACGCAAAGCACATTATCCATTCCAGACATAGCATTTTACAGTTAAAGTTAGTAAAATCAATGCACTGCAGTCATCCCACCGCTACACTCTATTCAACTTCTACACAGACATTTGGGTGTGCTGTGGTTGTGGTTCACGTGTTTACCTTTAGGCTTTTCCGTTTTATGCCACTCATGAAACATCCTCCTGACTTCATCATCAGCTCTGATACTTCTACTGACTGAAGATCGGCCTGCAGTACAAGTGTAATTTTTAGAACACAACAAGAGTAGAAATATAAATATTACTGACTTGAGTCATTCTTTATTGTGTACAGAAAGATAGATTAACACTAGTACACTTTGACATCATTCACTTTGTGCACAACAAACAACGCCAACACAAAGATCAATAGCTCAGAGTCAGGTGTCCAATGCATGCCATTAATTATCATCATTTATTACCTGTTACTTCTCATCTTAAGTTAACGGGCCGTCTCTTTCGCCATCATCATGACGGACGGTGCTGTTTAAGTCACAGTCATTTGCATTGCGCAGCAGATTGAGTGAGTGCCCTTCCTGTATTGAATTAAAAGCAATGTATCACCAAGATGCAGGAGAGAAGTACACATTTCTTGTTTGCCAGAAGAGGAAAATTAGTAATTACTAGTGTGTTCTGTAGAAAGTTGATTAGTGGCAGTGCACAATTACATCAATTCATGCGAAACACACCACAAAATCTACATCATTCAGTCTGCTATTCTGCGGCCAATGCATGGCATCAATCATTACCTGTTGCATCTCATCTCGTTAACGCTGCAGGCCGTCTCTTTCGCCATCATCATGATGGACGGTGCTGTTAAGTCACAGTCATTTGCATTGCGCAGCAGATTGAGTGAGTGCCCTTCCTGTATTGAATTAAAAGCAATGTATCACCAAGATGCAGGAGAGAAGTACACATTTCTTGTTTGCCAGAAGAGGAAAATTAGTAATTACTAGTGTGTTCTGTAGAAAGTTGATTAGTGGCAGTGCACAATTACATCAATTCATTCATGCGCAACACACACAACAAAATCTACATCACTCAGTCTGCTTTTCTGCGGACAATGCATGGCATCAATCATTACCTGTTGCATCTTATTTTCAGTTAATGGCCAGTCTCTCTCGGCTCTGAAGGAGGATAGCTATAGAAGTCATCAGATTCATGGTCCACTTGTTTTGGAAGGACGAGGAAAGTTTGAATTTGTTGTTACCATCATCCAATCATCATTCATGAGGGAAATGGAATTGACCAGGAGATGCAGTATGATCGAGCGGAGGAGCTGGATTCTGAGGACTGTAGTGTCAAATGGCAGACACCTGAAACTTGTATCTTAAATTAGAAGATTAGAAGACGGTGATAATGCATTGGTTGCGATTCACAAGTTTATAACCGGAACAACAGACACAAACAAAGGGGGAAAAAAGGGAGGAAGACAGTAAGTGCGAGCCTAATTGTCAGGGAAGTATAGCTCGTCCTCAAACTCTGGGGGATCTTCCAGTAGTAGGTAATCATCTGACACAATACTACCGTCACCTGAGCCGCTGTCCTCATCTTCCTCTGTTGATTCATGCATTGTGTAATTCGGTGGTATGAAGTGCTGATTCATTTTGATCATTGTTAACCTCTCCACGTTTTTGGGAGATAGACTGGTCCTTCTCAAGGTTACAATGGAACCAGCAGCACTGAAAACACGTTCGGAAGAGACACTTGCGACAGGGCAAGCCAGATAGCTTATCGCCAGCCTGCTGAGCTGTGGCCATTCAGACCTTTTCCTATACCAATACTGCACTGGGTTTTGATCAACGTACACCTCTGTTGGATCGTCCAGATAGGCCTGGACCATCCGCTCAATGTTCAGGGTTGCTGCTGGTAAGCTTTTGTGCTGTTTTTTCTGTGCATCAGCACTGTGCTTACGGCCCATCTTTACATACCAATCTGATAATGATTGTACTCGGCCGAATGATCCAGTTATTGTTTTTGTAGTCGATGGTGATGGTGAGTGTTGCGATTGTGAGCCAACCGCACTGCCCTCAGCCGACGAAGTTGCACTTGATTCTGCATGGCCTGCTTCAGTATCAGTACTTGTTGTGGGTTGATGTGGCGGGCTTTTAATTAGCAGCCCTTCGTTTTCAAACTTGATGGCTGCTTCAGCTATACAACTTTTGTAGCGGGCAACATCAGTGTCGGAAAAAGAACGGAATAGTCCTAATTTTGCACGTGGATCCAGAATTGTGGCACAAATGTAATGGTCTTGTGACAAAATTTTATTTTGTATCCTTACATTTTCTGATAAGCGCCTGGATAAGCTCTCCACCAAGTCATGGGCTTGCCTTCTGTCCTCTACACCTTTGTAGGATTCAGACACATTATTCAGCTCATGCTCTAGCATTTGCAACAATGGGATCGCTTGGCCCATTGTACAGTCCTCCTTGCTGACTTCACGTGTGAAGACCTCAAAAGGAGACAGCATCTCAGTCAGGCATTGAATTAGGGTCCATTGCTCCCTCTGAAGGGTCATGCCTTTAACACTAGCATCACTGCCTTTGTACCAGACATAATCATTGAGTGACCTGTGCTGTTCGTACAGACGATCAAGCATGTAATACGTTGAGTTCCAACGTGTTGCCACCTCCTGGATGAGTGCCTTGACTGGCACCCTACGCTCACGTTGGAAGATCCTCAGCTGCTTCCGAGCTTTAAAAGAATGGCTGAAATGAGTGCATATTCTTCGGCAGATGGACAGTAAATTGCTTACTATGGGTTCTTTTTTCAGAAAGTCTTGCACTATAATGTTTATGCAGTGTGCCAAACACGGAACCCTGAAATAGGAACCAAGTTCCATGGCCTTAAGTACATTACTGCCATTGTCTGTGGCAACAAAACCAATACCAAGCCCTCTGGGCTGCAGCCATTCCAAAACCTTGGTGCGAAACTCTTCTAAAATGTTTTCAGCCGTATGAGATTTCTCCATGGCGAACATGGCTACAGTTGCATGTTTCCGAGTACCTTCAAAAATCGCAGCTGTGTCAACAACACCTCGTGCAGATAGTAGATCTTTAACCCCCACAAAAGAGATCCAGTGTGCAGTGATACACATGTAATCTGTGGCTTGGCAACTGGTCCACATGTCTGTTGTCAGGTGGATATTGTGCACAGCACTCTTCTGCAAAGCTTGTCCAACCAATTCCAGCACATCATGATGTAGTGCCGGAACAGCAATTCTTGCGAAATAGGACCGGCTTGGAACTTTCCATTTCGGGCAGATGGCAGACACAAATTCAAGGAAACCCACCCCTTCCACAAATGAAAAAGGAAGAAGGTCCAGCGCTAACATTTTAGCCAGCTTCGCATTGTACAATCGTGCCGTTGGGTGGTTGCGTTGGAACTGCCCCTCCAACCTAAACATGCTGTCAATGGTAGGCTGGCTTACTTTCCTTAGTGGTGCCATTAACCCACTAAGGCTCAACGACACAGATTGTCTCATTGAGGTACTCGCCGCCGGTCGCCTTGGTGTCTCACCCACACTCTGAGTATGGCTCTTACTGCGGTGCCACTCTGATGTTACTGAGGAGGATGTGGGCGTTACCACTGCAGTGACTGCACTACTGGAGACAGGGCTAGAAATGCCTCCCTGTTCTTCACCTGCCACCACAATAATATCGCTCCCTGATTCCTGACCAACTTCAAAGGGTTTAGTTTTCCTACTTTCTTTTAACTTAAGTAGGTGATCCTCCCACACAATAGTGTGGTGTGTTCTGAGATGACTTGCTTGTCCTCCGGTACCATAGTTTGTACCAAGCTTACCACGCCGAACACCTTGCCGACAAATTGCGCATATAGCAACGTTCTCCTCCTTGGCGCTAACAGAAAAGAAGTCCCAAACTGGGGAGGAGAACTTTCTGGCACTGCTGGATGTGCCACTTTCAACACCAGATGAACTTGAGGGGGTCCTTGAAAATATGTGACCCTGTCCACCTACACTGTGACTTTTACTACCACTTCCTACTGAGGTGGTTGAGCTGGATGTAGGTCCCTGCCGGGCCTTGGAAAATATGGCAGCTGGAGGTAGTGGTGGTGTAACCTGTGTTGGTGAGATCCGTGCTGCATCCCGCTCAGTAGCAGCCTTTCTGGATAGGGTTAGAATGTCGGTCTCCAATCCCTTTGGGGCGGGAGTAATGTGCGTGATGACTGGCTCGTCTTCATCAACATCATCACCCCCCTCTTCTACATCTACCTCCATAACTCTAAGTTTTTCTGGGACCTTCCTTTTCAGAAGCAATGTCTTGTGGCGTACTTCACTCTCAGACCGAGCTGGTGGGACCCAAGTGTCATCACGATCATCAGAAGCGGGGCTTGAAGAAGAAGATGATGGACTAAGCCTCCTTTTCCTTGCTGGTGGTCTGGAAGACAATAGATGTTCTGGAACAGTGGTTTGACTTCGCTCCGCTTTGTCTGCAGGAAGCTCGATTTCCTGAAATGCCCCTACGTCAGGAGCAACAACTACTATGGTGGGCTGTTGTGGCGGCTGCTGCTGTTCTGGTTGCGGCGGCTGCTGCTGCTGGTCTGGTTGCGGCGGCTGCTGCTGCTGGTCTGGTTGCGGCGGCTGCTGCTGCTGGTCTGGTTGCGGCGGCTGCTGCTGCTGTTCTGGTTGCGCCGGCTGCTGCTGCTGTTCTGGTTGCGCCGGCTGCTGCTGCTGTTCTGGTTGCGCCGGCTGCTGCTGCTGTTCTGGTTGCGCCGGCTGCTGCTGCTGTTCTGGTTGCGCCGGCTGCTGCTGCTGTTCTGGTTGCGCCGGCTGCACACTGATCTGCTGAGTTTGCGCCTGCGTTGAACTTGATTGTGTACTACTTTGCGGTAATGACATTTCTTCAACACCGCTGCCCGTTAGTAGACTGGCTACCTCTGCGACAGTAAAGCCCTTGGGCCTAGGTTGGTGGGGTTGCTGGACCGCTGTGCTGCTCCCAGCTTGGTTCCCGGACAACGCTTTGGTGCCAAAAAAAACCTTGGCCGGCACACCACCAGTCGTGGTTAATGGCACTTCCTTTTTCTGTTCCTTCTTCTCACCAGCAACTTTCTTGGTACTGGACCTGGTACCTTTCTTTGGGGCCATCTTATTCCGACGTCAGGCAGGAGGCAGATGCACAACAAGTTCTGGTCACACGTGGGCGTGATGCGCAGCAGGACTTCTGTCTGGCTGGCAGTACAACGGGTAGCCAGGTGATGCCGATGACACCTCCTACTCTGTCTTTTGTGCACCTAAAAGCAAAGAAGACAGGAGAAGAACATCAGTGAAATGTTGCATTTGTTTTTGTGGTTCAGTTACTTAGTACTGTACTAGTGCAAACAAAAGATAGTCTAGCCATTTATGAATTTTTTTTAACTAGAGCTATGTTATACTACTAGTACTGTGTACAGCCACACTACACTCTCAGGAAGGTGATGTCTAAAAATTCAACAGATCACATAGAAAACACTTGATCAATAAAGCTGTGGCTACCTGCTCTGGTAGCAGTGGATGAAAGCAGGCCTGCTGGCAGACAAGGCCAGGCAAGCTTGCAGGCCTAGGCCTCAAAATGGCCACCAGCCACATGGAGAGCCCCAACAACATCAGCAAGGCCACCCCAAAATACACACTTCCCCAACTCAATCCAATGGCATCCATGCCCAAAATGATGTCTAAAATCAACAGAACACACAGAAAACAGTAGATTACTAAAGCTGTGGCTACCTGCTCTGGTAGCAGTGGATGAAAGCAGGCCTGCTGGCAGACAAGGCCAGGCAAGCTTGCAGGCCTAGGCCTCAAAATGGCCACCAGCCACATGGCGAGCCCCAACAACATCAGCAAGGCCACCCCAAAATACACACTTCCCCAACTCAATCCAATGCCATCCATGCCCAAAATGATGTCTAAAATCAACAGAACACACAGAAAACAGTAGATTACTAAAGCTGTGGCTACCTGCTCTGGTAGCAGTGGATGAAAGCAGGCCTGTTGGCAGACAAGGCCAGGCAAGCTTGCAGGCCTAGGCCTCAAAATGGCCACCAGCCACATGGCGAGCCCCAACAGCATCAGCAAGGCCACCCCAAAAAACACACTTCCCCAACTCAATCCAATGCCATCCATGCCCAAAATGATGTCTAAAATCAACAGAACACACAGAAAACAGTAGATTACTAAAGCTGTGGCTACCTGCTCTGGTAGCAGTGGATGAAAGCAGGCCTGTTGGCAGACAAGGCCAGGCAAGCTTGCAGGCCTAGGCCTCAAAATGGCCACCAGCCACATGGCGAGCCCCAACAGCATCAGCAAGGCCACCCCAAAAAACACACTTCCCCAACTCAATCCAATGCCATCCATGCCCAAAATGATGTCTAAAATCAACAGAACACACAGAAAACAGTAGATTACTAAAGCTGTGGCTACCTGCTCTGGTAGCAGTGGATGAAAGCAGGCCTGTTGGCAGACAAGGCCAGGCAAGCTTGCAGGCCTAGGCCTCAAAATGGCCACCAGCCACATGGAGAGCCCCAACAGCATCAGCAAGGCCACCCCAAAATACACACTTCCCCAACTCAATCCAATGGCATCCATGCCCAAAATGATGTCTAAAATCAACAGAACACACAGAAAACAGTAGATTACTAAAGCTGTGGCTACCTGCTCTGGTAGTAGTGGATGAAAGCAGGCCTGCTGGCAGACAAGGCCAGGCAAGCTTGCAGGCCTAGGCCTCAAAATGGCCACCAGCCACATGGCGAGCCCCAACAGCATCAGCAAGGCCACCCCAAAATACACACTTCCCCAACTCAATCCAATGGCATCCATGCCCAAAATGATGTCTAAAATCAACAGAACACACAGAAAACAGTAGATTACTAAAGCTGTGGCTACCTGCTCTGGTAGCAGTGGATGAAAGCAGGCCTGCTGGCAGACAAGGGCAGGCAAGCTTGCAGGCCTAGGCCTCAAAATGGCCACCAGCCACATGGAGAGCCCCAACAACATCAGCAAGGCCACCCCAAAATACACACTTCCCCAACTCAATCCAATGGCATCCATGCCCAAAATGATGTCTAAAATCAACAGAACACACAGAAAACAGTAGATTACTAAAGCTGTGGCTACCTGCTCTGGTAGCAGTGGATGAAAGCAGGCCTGCTGGCAGACAAGGCCAGGCAAGCTTGCAGGCCTAGGCCTCAAAATGGCCACCAGCCACATGGCGAGCCCCAACAACATCAGCAAGGCCACCCCAAAATACACACTTCCCCAACTCAATCCAATGCCATCCATGCCCAAAATGATGTCTAAAATCAACAGAACACACAGAAAACAGTAGATTACTAAAGCTGTGGCTACCTGCTCTGGTAGCAGTGGATGAAAGCAGGCCTGCTGGCAGACAAGGCCAGGCAAGCTTGCAGGCCTAGGCCTCAAAATGGCCACCAGCCACATGGCGAGCCCCAACAACATCAGCAAGGCCACCCCAAAATACACACTTCCCCAACTCAATCCAATGCCATCCATGC
The DNA here is from genome assembly GCF_964204655.1 of Triturus cristatus. Classification (NCBI taxonomy): domain Eukaryota; kingdom Metazoa; phylum Chordata; class Amphibia; order Caudata; family Salamandridae; genus Triturus; species Triturus cristatus. The sequence continues at coordinate 1,713,299,575 of NC_140589.1, read as the reverse complement.
CCAAAATGATGTCTAAAATCAACAGAACACACAGAAAACAGTAGATTACTAAAGCTGTGGCTACCTGCTCTGGTAGCAGTGGATGAAAGCAGGCCTGCTGGCAGACAAGGCCAGGCAAGCTTGCAGGCCTAGGCCTCAAAATGGCCACCAGCCACATGGCGAGCCCCAACAACATCAGCAAGGCCACCCCAAAATACACACTTCCCCAACTCAATCCAATGCCATCCATGCCCAAAATGATGTCTAAAATCAACAGAACACACAGAAAACAGTAGATTACTAAAGCTGTGGCTACCTGCTCTGGTAGCAGTGGATGAAAGCAGGCCTGCTGGCAGACAAGGCCAGGCAAGCTTGCAGGCCTAGGCCTCAAAATGGCCACCAGCCACATGGAGAGCCCCAACAACATCAGCAAGGCCACCCCAAAATACACACTTCCCCAACTCAATCCAATGCCATCCATGCCCTAAATGTGATTGAAAATGAAATATATTCAAAAAACAAAAGGAACAGTTGCTTCATCATGCACACACACACCCATGAGGCCATGCCCATGGCTAGCTCGGGCCTACTACTACAACCCACAAAATTAAAATAAATTAAAAAAAAAAAAAAGGAATGATGATAATTAATTATCAAAAATAAATTGTAGTTACACAACAACTGCAATGCCCACAATCAAACACAACAACCACTTACTTGTAAAATATCCTATTCCAAAAATCCTGAAATCCAATTGCAATGATGCAGCAGACAAAAAGAGAGATCTTTCCAGCTCCAAATCCAAAGGCAGAATGAGCAGGAGATGGACAAAGCACTGGGAGGAGCCTGCTGGACAGGAACAGGAAGTTGGAGAATCTGTGTCACTTCCTCCCTCTCTCCACTTTGTAAAAAAAAAATGAATCCTGGAGTCCTTGCACAAAAAAGGAAAGCCAAATGTGAATGTAAGGAGTTCTTTTCATCCAAAATCAGTATTTGCAGATGGTTTCATGCTGCTAGAGCCGATATTCCTCTCCAAATTGTAAATTTTACATTGTTGAGTTCTCCAGCTTCACATTACTTCCGCCGGCGTGTCGAAAACGATATGATCGCGTTCTCTTCTTTGTCCCTGTCGCGTTGGATATGACGTGTTCGCGGTCTCTTTCTCCTGTTCGCGTTCGATTTCATGTGCCCGCGTCCTCATTCTCTGGCTCGCGATGTAGAATGACATGTTCGAGATCTCAATCTTCTCATACTCGCGCGGTGCATGATCGCGAGAAGAAATACCTGATCGCGCGACAAATGACGTGATCGCGTGAAAAATGACTTGAATGCGGCCGCGAACTCTCGCGAGACAGCGCAAAATGGCTACCAAAATCCAACATCTCGTGGAGAACGCGACCGGGTCAAGAAAACTTGTCGGAGAACGCAGGGATTCAGGTAAGGCGATCGCGCGCGCGCGAGAATGTATTGTTTTACAGCGCGAGCAAGAAAAAAATTATCGCTAAGCTGCGGAATGCGGAAATTTTGACATTATCGCGCTTTCCGCGGAACGCGAGAATGCCAAAATATCGCAACTTCCGCGAACGGAACGGAATTTTGGCCCAGGCCTAGTCATGAGTGATGTAATATGTGACGTCATCAGCAGTGCATTGCGGGCGCGCGAGTTATAGTTAGCTGAACTAACTATAACGGGGGAATTTCAATGGTTTTGTACAAGTGAAAAGTCCAGCTAACTATAACACCCCTGAAACCTATGTTTTTTTCAGTGAATTTCTGAGGTTTTTTAAATGCTAAATCCTAACTATAACGTGCCTGAAACCTATGGTTTTTTCTGTGAATTTCAAAGGTTTTTTAAATGCTAATTTCTAACTATGCCTACAGAGATAGGACATGTGAAGAAAGAAGAAAAAATGCACAGAAAGAAAAAAAAGAAGTGCAGAAAGAAGCAACAGAAGTCCTCAAAGACGAAGAAAAGTGCAGGAAGAAGGATAACGTGCAGAAAGAACAAAAAGAAGAGCAGAAAGTAGCCTTGTTGCAAAATCATCCTGTACCCTCAACTTTTTCAGACGGATACTGGTGGTAACTGAGTCTGACTAACCAGTCCTAGAGCCAGTGCTATGTTAAAAGACACTTAGAATACAGTGAAAAAACCTACATACACTAGGGAACATTATGCGTTGGGATCCCCCTGTGATTAGCATGACCTCCTCTGTAAGCCCCTAGTATATAATAGGGCAGGGGGATTAAAACTACCTCTTAAAACAGGCCACAGGGCGTTTTTGCACACGTTAACTCAGGCCCCGTCCCCTCCCTTTACCACTGTGTAAACACGCCCTGTGTCCGTTTTTAGTTGGGAGATTAAGTTCATTTGAATCCTGAGGGTCCCTAGGGTCCAACTAGCCCACTAGGTACCTCCAATAAGTGCCACAGAGCTGCGTTGCAGAGAGGTGTAAAAAGTGGCACGGCCTGGACCACCTCTCTGCAATGCAGCTCAGTGGCGCTTACTGGAAGCACTTGGTGGGCTAGTTAGCCCCCAGGGGCCCTCAGTATTGATGGAAAATTATATCCCCAATTTAAAACGTGCCATAGTGCGTGTTTGCACACGTCACCTCAGGCCCCGTCCCCTCCCTTCACCACTGTGTAAACGCGCCCTGTGGCTGTTCTAAGTTGAGAGATTAAGTCCCCTTGAATCCTAAGGGTCCCTAGGGTCAAACTAGACCACTAGGTACCTCCAGTAAGCGCCACAGAGCTGCGTTGCAGAGAGGTGTCAAAAGGGGCTTGGCCTCAGAACACCTGTCTGCAACGCAGCTCCCTGGTGCATACTGAAGATGCCTGTTGGGCTAGTTGGCCCTCAGGGACCCTCAGTATTGAAGAGGAATTAATTCCCCAACTTACAACTCGCCAGGGGGCGCGTTTGCAGAGTGCTGCAAGGAGGGGGCGTGGCCCCCGGCACGATGCCAGTCTTTTATTTATTTTAATTGTTTAAGAAGGGGGGCTGTGTGGTTCCCCTTCTTATTCTAATTTATTGGCCCTGATGACCCTATCCCCCAGGGCCTGTCTCCTAATTATATTTTTTTGACCCCAATCCCCAGGGCCGGCCACTGTTTTTTATTATTTTAAAAAAATATATATTTATAGACACACCTAGGACATGCTGGACAAACCATACGTACCTATCACCATGACGATTTGCGTGATATTCATTAAAAGGCGACTATGCATACAATGAATCCACGTGGAATGTATTTACACCACTAGTGAAGCTCTGACACCACTAGTGAAGCTCTGACATGTCTGATGCCCTACCGTGCCTAATCCCGGTAGACACCCTTGTCGTTTATTTATACAAACATGGGTAGCTATTGACGGGCACATTTAATACACATGCACACCAAGCCATTCAAAGGGGATTCGACAAAAATTCAACCAAAACTATGCAAGAAACCCCCCTCACGATTAATAAAACACACATCCACTGCCGGATGTGTAATACTTTTTTATTTTACTCTCTGGAAAGGGGATGAACATCACTTGAGAGTCAGAGCGTGCTCCTGGCAGAGCCCAATGCTGTGTTACACCCACCATTGCCTGCTGAGTGCCACACACCTCTGTGTTGTATTCCACTAGCTAGTGCATATGCTATGACACTCTCTAGCCCATGTGCACTGTAACACCACCCTTTGAATATGTCATGCCACACTTGTCTTCGCATGGGTTATATTGCCCCATCTAACGTGCCTTCCTCGATGCCTATGTTATAACGCACAGTGCTATGCCATACATATTACAATCTGGGATCCATGTCTTTGTCACAGTGCATATGCAACGTTACACTCCCCAGCACATATTTTATATTACAACTTTAGAGACTAGTTAGGTTACACAACACTGCCCTGTGCATATTACACTCCAAGGCGCATATCGCATAGCACGCGCTAGTGCCTGTGCTATCTCGCGCTCTCCAATGAATCTGTCATTGCGCACAATGTATTGCATATTATATTTCACGCCCGGTTCATCTTATATCACACTTTTTGGTGCATAGTTTATACCATACACTATATCTAGTTTTCATTTTCAATCGTGCTCTCAGGACTATGTTCTATATAACACTGTGTTCACCTACCCTTTTCACGGGCATTACATTTTGCGATAGGGGGTGGAGGGTCAGGGGGTGTTTCTGCCAAGTGAGCCCGGAGTCACAGTCACAAACGTCCTCTTCTTCCTGAATAAAAGTGAGATTATGCTGCATACTTGTTCATATTTTAAGTAGTTCGCACAGACACACGTTTTAAAAACAATAATGTTCCTAATACCCGCCTTCTCTGAACAGTTAGCTTGCTGCCCCATCCCCCTCCTCCCTATCCTCTGTTGTGTGAATCCATGGACTAGCCTCCTCCCTCCTGCCATGCATGGTCTGATGTGCTGCCACTGCCCTCAATTTAGTATGACGTACCAGTCCACTCCTCCTGCCCTCCATTGCCCAATTCTATGCCCCATCATTGACCTCCTGCTTAAACTCTGTGCTTAGCTTGCTGCCCCTTTTCTCCTTCCCCCTGCCCTCCAATGTCTTTGTGCATGCCCCTGCTCCATCCTTTTTGCCCACCATGTTCCATGGACCTGCCACTCCTATCTACTCTGAGTGTTCTGTTGAGCTGCCACTCCCCTCCCACCTGCCTCGCATTGTCAGATGACTGTAACCTGTCCCTGCCACCTCCACCCTGCCTGTCCACATGCCATGCCCCTATCCTCTTCCTCCTGTTCTACATGGTCCATTGTACTGCCACACCCTTCTTCCCTCCCTGGTCTGTTGTGCTGCAACTGCTCCTCCTGCCTGCCCCGTGCGGTCTGTTGTGAGGCCCCTTCCCCTGAACTTTCTTGTCTGTGCACAGGTCCTGACCCTCCCTTCTATCCTCCATCGTCCTTTGTGCATGCCCCTGCACCCTCCTTCTTGCCCATCAAAGCCATTGTGCTACCACTAACCCTCCCACTTGCCATGCATGGTCTTCTGTGCTGCCATGGCCCCTCCCACCTTCCCTGTGTGGTCAGTTAGCTGCCCCTGACCCCCTCCCACCTTCCCTCCATGGTCTGTGTGTATGCCATCACAGTCTCACTGTTGCTCTTCATGGTTTGTCTTGCTTCTAGTGCCCATCCTGCCTGACCTCCATGGCTATCTTGCTGCTCCTGCCCTGCCCCCTTGCCCCCAGCCCTCTGTTTACATGTGCAGACGCCTACTCCCTCCCTCCTGGCTTGTCTGTTCCATTTTAATGCCCCTGATCCATCCCTCCTGCCCTTTATGGTCTGTTATGCTGCAGCTTTCTCTCCTGTCTGTCCATTATGGTCCTGCCTCTTGCCCCTCTGTTCTCTGTTGTCCATGTTCATGGTCCTGTCCCCTCCCTCTTGCTTTCTATGGATTGTTGTGCTGCACTCCCGTCCCGCATGCCCTGTGTGGTGTATTGTGCTGCTGCAAACCCTGATGCCTGCCCTGCAGGGTCAGTTTGGTGCACCTCTCCATATCCCTCCTGCCCTCTGTTATCCAAGCCAATGTCCCTACCCCATTTACTTCCATGATCCAATGTACCATACTTGCGAACATTTTGAACTTGGTAAGAGGGAGATTTTGAAAAAAAACTGGGGTATTGATTTTCCCCTTTGAGTTACATTGAAAAAGAGGAGATTGTAGACAGGAGACAGATCAAATAAAGCCCATTTGAGCTTAAAAACATTGGACGTTTCCTGGCTGAATCGGGTCTGTTGGCATGTATGGTTGTACTACCATTGCCTCTTCCTTCTGCCCACAATGGTCTATTACATTGCCACAGCCTCTCTTGCAAGTCCTGTATTGTTGGTTTGTTACCCCTGCCCCCCTTTCCACTGCCCTCCATAGTCTGTTGTGCTGCCACGGCCCTTCCTGCCTGCTCAGTGTGGTTAAATTGTTGCCTTTGCACCCTCCTACCTGCCTTCAATTTTCAGAGTCCGTGCCCCTGGCCTCTGCCTCTCAACAGCATCCTAATGAACAACTAGATTGCTAACATTCTATATTGATTACAAAAGTGTGGAACGCCTGATGTCATCTTGATGTAATCAAAACTGAAATACCTACAGCATTTCCTTTAGAAATTACATATATGAGAGGGTCTTATTGGCATCAAAATTATGGTTAGTGCTCTAAAAGACTAAAATAAGGACATATTTTCTGAGTTTTCAAATAGCGAGAAAGCACTTTTAAATTATTTGTTACCTTTATGTTTTTTTATCAAGTTGACCACTTGATTAAATGTTGCACTTAGGGGAGAGGATGTGGTGTTACTTCCAGAACTGCAGACTTTGCAACTGGGGAACCAGGTTGGAGTTTCTGCTTCAGCTCGACATTCTGTGATTTTGGTCAAATCACTTAGTCTCCCCATGTCTACAACCAAAATGAATTTGTTCTTGTGTGATGTAACCAATGCTCATGTAAAGCACTCCAATACCTGACAAGTCTGCACTATATAACACTGCAAAAACACAAAATAATAAGTGTTTTGCACACTTCTGTCATTGGGCTATATTTGGGCTAAATCTGGGTGATTTTGGGCTACATTTGGGCTCTTTTGTCTCCGGTGGCCATCTTGGGAGATTTATTTGTTATGAAGTTTCTTAATTTCCTCATGTACTGCAGTCTCCTCAGTAGGAAATGCTTTCAGTTTTTTACTTTGATTCCATCATGAAGGTATTCAGATATGTCACACATTTGCCATAAATTCTGAATGTTAGCACTCTAGTTGCTCATTAGATCACTGTAGTAAAACTACTGTTCACCATGGAAGTCTGCTCCTGGTATTAAAAGTGCATGTTTCAGTCTGCATGTCAGAATTTTTTAATGAAATAGAAGAGGATTTGAGAAGTCACTCAGAATTTGCCCTCATTTTCTTTCTTCAGCATTAATCATAATTTCTATGGCAAATGAACCCCCTCATTGTGTTCCTTTTTAAATTAAATGTTTTAAGTGTTACCAGTATATTCCAATCAAGATGGATTCAGGTGTGCCATACTTTTGTCATAATGAAGACAGTAAGCGCTCTCGTTGTTTTTAAGAACACTCTGGGACATTCTGTCATTGGGCTATACTTGGGCTACATCTGGGTGATATTTGGGCTACATTTGGGCTCTTTTGTCTCTGGTGGCCATCTTGGCAGACTTATTTGTTATGAAGTTTCCTAATTTCCTCATTTACTGCAGTCTCCTCAGTAGGAAATACTTTCAGTTTTTTACTTTGATTCCAAAGGCATTCAGATGTGTCACACATTTGCCATAAATTCAGAATGTTAGCACTCTTTTTGCTCATTAGATCACTGTAGTAAAGCTACTGCTCACCAGGGAAAACTGCTGCTGGTATTGAAAGTGCATGTTTCAGTCTGCATGTCAGAATTTTTTAATGAAATAGAAGAGGATTTGAGAAGTCACTCAAAATGTGCCCTAATTTTTCTTTCTGCAGCACTAATCATACTTTTTATGGAAAAATGAACCCCCTCATTTTGTTCCTTTTTAAATTAAATGTTTTAAGAGTTACCACTTTAATCCAAGCAAGATGGCTTCAGGTGTGCCATACGTTTATCGTAAGTAGGACTGTTAGCGCTCTAGTTGTTCTTTGGAACACTCTGGGAAGCTGCAGTAGAACACAAAGGAATCAACTGACAGTCTCTGCCCTTGTTGGATGTACATGTTTTACTGAGAATGTCAGACTTCATTCTCACATGACTGAGAAAGATAATGTGAATTTACAGAAAATAAGCTCTCAGTTTAGCTTATAGATCACCTTCCAAACCTCTGTGGGAAAAGCATGAGAAAATATTTTTCTCTCAATCATGATATCCCAGCAGAAGGCTTTTTCACATGGTGAAATCACCTTAGAACATACCACAATTCCTAAAATGAGTATGGTACCATCAACAAATGATTTATAATGTAACTAAAGTCTTAAAGCCATCTATTAACTGCAATGCTTTTTAATGAGGTGCTATCATGTATATTGGTCCCAAGGTGGCTGCCAACACTTCTTGGATGAAGTGCTGTTAGCCAATCAGATCTCATGATGAGATGTGTGGTTAGGCTCCGCCCACATATATATATGATTTTACTTTTGATTTTCTCAGGAACTACTGAACAGATTGACACCAGACCTGCAAAAGGCTCATCCCTGACCTGAGGACTACCTCTGTGCCAAATTTCAAGTAATTCTGTTCAGCCGTTCGGGCTGTACCTTGGACTAAAGGTCCCTATGGAAAATTGCATTGGGAAAACGCGTTTTGGGACCCCCCTTTTTTCTCAGCCCCCGCTTGACGAATCCCCCCGAGACTTTCAGGGTAGGAGCGGAGCGGAGCGCCCCACCTATTTTGAAAATTTCGCCAGGATTCGTCAACCGGCACCAATGTTATTCCAAATAGAATGTTGCGGATTTCCTATGGAAACACGGTCCTAACTATAACTATGTACTGGCGACCGCCAGTAGATAATATATATATATATATATATATATATATATATATATATATATATATATATATATATATATATATATATATATATACATACATATATTACCTACTGGCTGTCGCCAGTAGGTAGTTATAGTTAGGACCTATTTTCCATAGGAAATCCACAACATTCTATTCCCCATAACTTTGGCGCCGGTTGACGAATCTTCACGAAGTTTTCAAAACTTTTGGCCAGCTCCGGTCCGCTCCTATCCTGAAAGTCTCGGGGTGATTCGTCAAGCGGGGGCCGAGAAAAAAGTGGGGTCCCAAAACGTGTTTTCCAATAGGAACCTTTAGTCGCAGCTACAGCCCGAACTGCTGAACGGAATTACACCAAATTTGGCAAAAAGGTAGCCCTTGGTTCAGAGTCGTGCCTTTCGGTTAAATGGTGTAAATCCGTTCAGGAGTTCCTGAGAAAATCAAAAGTAAAATCACATATATATCTATGGGCACGGTGGATCCGCACACCCTGAGCACACCCTGCGCGCACCCTCCCGACCGTGACTGACCCCCAAGCCCCGGGGACCACCACCCCCCGGGGTTTTGTCAGTGGTGAGATGGGGGCCGTGTGGCCCCCCTCCTGGAGCCTGTCATGGCCCTGGGGACCACCACCCCCTAGGGCCGGCTCCTGCAGTGTCCTAGGGTGCCCACCCCCCGGACACTGCTGTTTGCTATGGCAGGGTGGGAGCCTGGCGGCTACCGCCCTGCCATAGCAAACTTGGTTTGGATTTTGAAAGAGAGAGAGCAGGGAAACCTGCTCTCTCTTTCAAAATGCAAACCAGATTGCTTTTCCATATGGGGAGCTGCATGTTAGCAGCTCCCCATGTGGAAAACCAATGCCGGCTCCCGAAGGAGGCGGGGAGCTAGCTGGGACCGTGGGGGCATTGGGGCTCCCCTCATGGTCCTCTTTTTTTTTTTTTTTTTTTTTTTTAGTTGACAGATGTTATACACAGAAAATCCACAAGACAGTAGAAATTAATGATTCATCGAATGCCTTAATAAACTTTTGACATGTAAATGCAAAAAAGAAAATAATTAAATGTACGGCTGCTAACGATTTCTCCAGCTGGTTAATGGAGCCCAGATGGCCCGCCCCTTATCCCTAACTGTGGCACTTTTTAATTCAAATAAACAAGATTCAATATTATGGATCCCGAGCAACCTTGCCAGCCACATTTGAAATGTAGGAGGAGAAGAATCCTTCCAACCTGCAGAAATAATAATGCGAAGGACAGCTATACAAATAAAGACCAGAGCTTCCGCATTATTACATAATTTCATACTCCTATCTACTCCCATTAACATCAATGTTGGAGAGATAATAATTTTACATTTTAAAAGCCCCTCCCAAAAAATTGATAGTTCTTTCAATATGATAGATAACTTTTCGCACTGAAAGAACATGTGTATTAAATCCGCTGGACTTTTATCACATCTAGGGCAATTATCCTTCGCCACCAAACCCCACGCCGCGAGTTTTGCAGGCGTAAAATACAAATTAAAAATTGTTTTGTAGTGCTGGGCCCTCAAGTTGGATGAACGAAATAATTTCTTATTTAACATTAAAGCAAGATCAAGGTCCACATCTTGATCACCTGTTTTGACTGCTAATGAGGACTCAACTTTCTCTAGATCATCCTGTATTCCCTCCAACAGATGGCTATATATAATTTTAATTTTGCTACCCCCGTTCCCAATGTAGTCGACCAGAGGAATACTGGTGGATGTTATGATTCTTGGTCTAAAAGCTGTCACTGTTTTTACTATCTGTCCATACAAGAACCAGTGATTAGAAGAGATCCCGAACTTCAACTGAAGTGCTTCAAAGCTTAAGAATACCTCCCCCTCCAACAAATCGCCTACAAATCTGATACCATTTTCGCTCCAAAGAGGATTGCTCATATTCATACCCAGAAACGGTAACAAATTAGAGTTCCAGAGAAGGAGATAAGAGTTGTACTTCGGGATTACCAACAACTTTTGGACTGCTTTCCAAGTTCCCCAAATCCCATTCGCTACCTTCAGTCTAGGCTTTTTATAAAATCTCCTGTCGACCTCCCTTAGGAGTAGCCCTATAGCGTTTTTCCCAAAAAGGAGCTCAAAAATAGAGGGGGGGGCCTGATGACTGCCCTGGGCCACTACTAGGCTAGAATCACGCTGAAAGAGAGTTGACATATGAGCGAGTAGACAGGATAAATGATATAACCTAAGGTTAGGAAGAGCCAAACCACCTCTATCAGGCGGGAGTGACATAAGATTCATCGAGCTTCTGGTTTTCCCGTATTGCCAAATAAACCTATTGAAAAGGCCTTCGAGATTTCTTAATACTTTTTCCTCCAATAATAACGGAATAGCTCGAAAGAAATAAAGAATCTTAGGAAAAAAAGTCATTTTAAGTACATTTACCCTTCCGACCAGGGAAAGGTGCAAAACATCAAGCCTTTTTAGCTCTACTTCCATTACAGCCATAAGAGGACTATAATTTTCCGAGATGATTTTATCGACGTCCACATTAATATTAATCCCAAGATAGACTGCTGAGTCTACATATCTATTATCTGACCTAGTAATATTCTTTGTACAGATGATCTGGGTCTTCTCTTCATTCAGCAGGTAGCCAGACTTAGTCCCAAATTCCTTGGCTAGCTCCACTAATGCGGGCAATGCCTGATGTGGGTCACTAGTAAAAATTGCCAGGTCATCCGCATACGCTAACAGCTTAGTTGTAAAACCGTTAGAGATAACAGGGCAAATCTGATGGCAACCTAGTATCTTTAGGATCAGGGGGTCAATATAAAGTGCAAATAAAATCGGAGAGCAGGGGCACCCCTGCCGTGTGCCTCTTTTGATCAAAATCTTCTCCGACTTTTCGCCCATTACCGACACCCTGGCCACAGGGTCTAGATACATAGCTCGCAAAGCTTTGATTATCTTGGGACCAAAGCCCCTAAGAGCGAGAACATGCCATAAGAAGTTCCAGACTACGCGGTCAAAGGCTTTCTCTGCGTCGAGGAGGATCATGGCCATCTCCCTCCCCGCAGCAGCATGGGCATCAAAAAGAGCTATGGCCCGACGAGTGTGGTCCGTGGTGCCCCGCCCGGGCACAAACCCATGCTGCCATGGGGAGACAAGACCTCCAATGACCCTCCCCAGCCTTTTAGCCCAAATTTTTGAGTAAAGTTTTGTGTCTGCATTAATAAGCGAGATAGGCCGATAAGATCCCGGCTTCTCTTTGGGCTTACCTTTTTTATGAAAGATAATGATATTGGTCTCTTTCCAGGAATCTGGAATCAAACCTGAACACAAAATGCCATTAAAAAGATCCAACAAAATGGGAAGTATCTCATTTTCCAAGGTTTTATACACTTCCATAGGGATTCCGTCGGGACCCACCGCTTTCCCGACAGCTAATTCTCGGAGGGCATCTTTAATCTCAATTATCGTTAGATCCCTTTCAAGCTCCTCTCTCAAGGCTATATCAAGTAACGGGCCTATATTCCCATTCTCAAAACTATGGCAGTCATGCTGTTCACTTTGGGGATTCTCATCATCATATAGCTTTTGATAAAACTTTTTAAAGACATTTAATATGTCTTTGGTCTCCGAGTAAATCTTCCCCTCATCCTGTATACTTAAAATAGCACTCTTTGATCTGTCCTGTCTGATGCGTAATGCCAAAATCCTACCCGCCTGTTCCTCGGTCTCATATCGCTTCGCCTTTGAAGCCTGGTACTCCCCGACCGCCTTCTGTGTAACCAATTTCTGCAAATCAGCTTTAATAGCCACCATTTTCCTAAAGCACTCCAACCCATCCGATCCCCTCCTTATTTCTTCACTGTGCTGCATCTCCGCTTTTGCCAGATCAACCATAAGTTCATCGACCATTGCCTTATCCTCCTTCCTTAACCTAGCCGAGCAGCTGATAGTTTCCCCCCTAAAAGCCGCCTTATACGCTTCCCAAACCCCATTCCTAGAGGCACTGTATCTGTTTGCATCAAAAAACTCCCCAGACCACTTTTTAATATGTTCAGTATACCTCCGATCTGATAATAATTTTCTTTCGAAAGTCCAGTTCGAGTGCTTTTTGCCCAAACCATCAACCCTATATGACAAAACAAGAGGATTGTGATCGGAAATTAATCTGGGGAGTTTCTCAATAGTAGCCTTATTTATTTCCGAATGAGAAATAAAGACATAATCTAATTTAGAGAATTTTTGGGCCGGGTTTGAAAAATATGTGAACCCTGGGTCCTGAGGTTCCTTTTCGCCCCAGACATCTTTAAGCCCATGCGAGGATATAAGGGAGGACAGTGCTCGATACACCCTAGGTTTCCTTCCTCTATATTCGGCCGAATTATGCCAAGCTGCAGAGATATTTAAGTCCCCACAGAGTATAAGAGGTGTTGGCCAAACTGCCAGCTCTTCTTCCAGATAATCAAAGATATCTGGGTCATCGCAGTTTGAACCATAAATAGAGCAAATTGTGGCTCCTATAGTTAATTCTGCAATGACCCAGCGGCCTACCCTATCACTTTTAACCCTCTTCACACCCCCTAGGGAGGTTCTGGCCAACACTGCCACACCCCTGATCGTAGAAGTCTGTGACGAGCAGGCAATCAACTCATACCCTCTTATATTCATCAAATTACGTTTGGCCCAGGGGAGGGGAGGTGGGTCTCCTGTAAACAAATTAGATCTAGCCTATTTTGTTTAACTAAAAACTCCAGCCCATGACGCTTCTTCCAGTCATTCAAACCACAGACATTAATAGTACCAATTTTAATACTCATACTCATACTAATAGGAGCTTTCTAGACAACCTAGCCAAAGCAAAAAAAATCCTATAGAGAACAGAATTATCAAGACAAGCATTTAGTATGTCAGCAATAGAGCACATTTCAAAACTATAAGTCTTTCTACAACACCTGATCAACTGATTTTTTTTTTTGAGCCCCCTAATCTGAACCAACCCCCCCTAAACCCCCCCACCCCAACCCTCCCGACCGCCCCTCCCCCTCCCCATCCCCCTTAGATGAGGCGCTCAGACCTAGTCTGTGCATGTGATGTGTGCGGAGGTCGCAACCGAGGAATAAAGAGAAAAATTCCCACATATAGATCCGAAAGATCGGAGAAAACCATATAGAATAACCTGGAGGGAGAAAAACACCACGGGCCGTGCCACCACATAAATAGACCAGAGTAGCTAATTATCCATAGAGTCAAGAAACTCCTTCGCCTTGATCTCAGAGGCGAAATAAAACGATTTCCCTTCCTTAATAATTTTTAGCTGGGCCGGGTTTATCAGATACGCTTGAAGCTTCTTGTCCTGGAAAAGTTTTATGAGCTGTCGTAACCTCCATCTCCTTTCGACCGTGGCATGGCAAAAGTCCGGGCGAACAAAGAAAGACAAACCTTCAACAGTCCTCTTTGCGTCAGGTCTAGCTTTCTCCGCAACTAGTTGTCTTAATGTGAAGTTGCCAAAGAAAATCAGGATTGCCCTCGGCTTGTCCCCTACTCTGGAATTTGTGCGAACTCTGAAGGGGGTACGGTGAGCCCTCTGAATCTCGGACTGCCAATTGCAAGAGACAAGCTCTGGGAATGCTTGAGCAAACAGTTTGAGAATAAAGGCTCTGATATCCGACCCTTCAGCCCCCTCCGGGACCCCCAGGACCCTGAGATTATTCCGTCTTTGCCTGTTCTCCAAGTCCTCCAATTTCCATTGAATATCCGACAACTGTGAACACTGGGCATCGGCTTTGTTTACGGCATCCGCGGCCTGAGCTTCTGAGGACACAATCCTCTCCTCCAGATTTGATACTCTATCACCCAATGAGGCGCTAACCTTTGACAGCCTCCTCACAGCCCTCTGCAATTTCCTCATTGCGGCTTGTGTCTTCTTACTGTCTTGGCGTGTATCCTCTCGATGAGAGATAATTTCCTGGTGAATTGATTCCAGTAGGGCCACCTGAGAGGTGACCCCAGAAGGGCTTGCTTGTGATGACATAGCCAGCGGGTGAGCCCAGCTGTTTTCATGGTTAAATTGCTCCTTTAAGATTGCACCTTGCCGGACCACGGTGATGGGAGGCTCCTGCTCAATGTCACTATCCGTACCATGTGTGCTGCCATCTGAGGAAGAGCAATGTTCGTCATCATCATCTGACCACTCAGACACTGAAAAAAAGCATTCGCTAGAGACTTTTTCCAATGCACTCGACTCTGAGTCCGCAGGGGCAGTTCCAAGGGTGCCTGAGGGGGCACTACCTGTCTCATGCGAGAGCTCCTTCCCAAGCTGTACTCCTCCACTAAGCTGATGGCCCATCTTAAGGCTCCCTGCAGTTAAGGAGACCTCAACTATATCATCAGGAGGCTTCCCAGTGTTGGTAATAGTCATCGTTGAAGCAGCAGCCAGCGTATTCCCTCCATCAGAAATTGAGGTAACCGAAGCCTTAGGACTCCCTACAGTTAAGCCCACCTCGACTATATCATCAGGAGGCTTCCCAGTGGGGGTAGCAATAGTGGGGGTAGCAATAGTCATCGTTGAAGCAGCAGCCTGCGTATTCCCTCCATCAGAAAAAGAGGTAGCTGAAGCTCCCCCCAACACATCAATACTACGGTCTTTAGTAGAAAGATATTGTTTTTCGAGTGTTCCCTCACCAGGATCCAAAAGGAGAGTTCTTTTAGCTCCCTTCTCCTTGCCAGTTTTGAGAAACATACTAACAATTGATGGGGCTGTGATAGCAGGGGCAGCAGCGCACTGGCAAGTCTTACCGGCTAACTGTTGCTTCCTAACAGAGGAAGCCTCAGCCGGAGTGTTAGCTTGTTCCTGCGACGCCATTCCGCCATCCGTTCCGCCCTTCTTTTTGACTCCAGCCGCTCTAGAATTACTTCCTTTGGGGGGCATAGTAGCGGTATTTGCCAGTCGAGTGTTGGGTCTTATCGAGGGGGGGCACGGGCTGCCTGGATTTTCCTCACCGTCAGCAGCACCAGGATCAGGATCCCGCGACCCCTCCAGAGAGCAGCCGGCGCCGTCCCGCTGCCTCCGCTGTCTCCACTGTCTCCGCTGACTCCGCTGCCTTCGCAACCACCACTGTCTCCGCCCCCAGCCTGCCGAGAGTCTCCACCGATAGAAGGAACACACAGCCGAAGCCGAAGCCGCCGAAGCCGCCAATGCAGGAAGTATACCACCGCCTAAGCCGCAACCACAGCGAAGTAGAAGTAGAAGAATCATCCCAGGCTCGATTCTCCTTCAGTCCGTAATAACACCATCCCGTTTTCTCCAAGGTGATCTTAAATTACGATCTTCATCCTCCTCGCGACCTACTGCTAACGACCGCAACTATGCGGCCGCCATCTTGCCTCCCGATAGCCTCCCCTCACGGTCCTCAATGTTGTATATAGGCCCCGGGGATGGGGTCACCGGGGAGAATAGAAATTAGTGCTAGGTGTTAATTTTCTTTTTACTGAAAAATTAGGAGTCACGCACCCAGCACGGCGCTCAGCGCGGCCCCCTGGTGTGCACGCGCTGGGTGCGCGACTCCTAACGCGTTGGGTGCACGACTCCAAGCAAAAAAAAAAGTAATATATTTCAGATACATATCAAGCTTATGTGTTTAGTTCTTGGGTGGCTCTAAAAAAGAGCCGTTGTGTTTATTGGGAGATTTTGGTACCTACAAGTAAGTACCGATGCAGAGTCTAAAGTTGTTGAGGAAGACTGTTACCCTCATCTGTAAAATGTACACCATCTCTCCTATAGATGCCGTCCATATTAAAACGCAGATTGTCGTTGTAAATGGACCCCATTCTATAATCTCTGAGATAAGCAGAAACAGTTTTATTGACATGTTTCCTAGCTTTCTCAATCTGTGGACAAAATTGATTGTACCAGTTCCATTTCTGTCTTTGGTATATGTTAGAATAGACAAAGGCAGTTTGGGGGAAAAGTGACATCAATTCTCCAAAGGTGTCCTTCATAAGCATTTCCAGACCTACCCCAGTCAAAGTGCGTAGGTCATTGCCACCACAGTGCACAAATATGAGGTCAGGGTGTTGGAGATGCAAAAAGGATTTAACCAATGGCATCAATTGGTGCCACTTTAATCCCCTCTGTCCAATCCATTTAATGTCTACATTTGTCAATGCTAGGTCTTTGTCAATACCTCTGTTTTCTGCATACCTTTGGCTCCAGAAAATATAGCTCTGTCCCACAATCCACACTCTAAGCATCTTGAAGGGAGGTCTGTATGCAATCAGAAGGTGTCTGTATGTGAAATGGGCAGTTTGAAAACTAAGAATTTTCTAAAATGGTGGATAAGATGCAGTTTAAAAAAAAGAGAAATGATTGGCTGTTTAAGAACATTATAGACTGAAAAATAGGGTGCACGTTTCTGTGTTTCAAAAGCATGTTTCTTATTGGTTAATGAATCTGTGTGAAAGCAACATTACATAGGATAAGCTGATATTTTGAAATGTCAAGCACACTTGCTGTTTGGATTTGCAACATTGTGTGCTGAACTTGTGACCTGTGTGCTCAGTTGAGTGTTCTATGAACTGTTACTATGGTAACAGGCATTAAGCAGAGTTGGGGTAGGGTTCAAAGTTATGTCAATTGGAAAGGGTTGAAATGTTTAACCAATAGAAATGTGTGTTAACTTTTGAATTAATGTGGGAAGCAATGTGATTTGATATTTACATGTCTATGTGTGCAGAAAGTTTGCCATTTTTTGGTTTTGCTAAGAGAAGTGCACTACAGACATTCTGTATAAGAAAATCTGGTGTGTGATTCAGATACTTCTTAATCTACTAATAAATTTGAAAGATGAGTTATTAATTTGTCAGTTGTTGTATATGGTGCCTTTGTTTTTAATTAGACTATTGTGTTTCTTTTGCTAAATTCCAAGGAATAGCCTTGCTTGCCTAGAATCGCACAGTGAGTTTGTCTGCATTTGGGCAACCATTGTGAGAGAAGCATTTGGTAACTTCATGTCTTTGCTGACACATAACTGCTTAAAGACCTATCCTGTTCTCAAGTTTTAATAGTATTAGAAGCCACTCATTGCTTATGCATTCGCAGTATGAGTCAGGCATTCACACTAGAGTGCAATAGTGAAATATGTAGAATGTGTGCAGTCACCTTACCCCTTCCAGACTAGTGAGTCTGTTTTGCTAAAGTTCAATGAATAGCATTGCTTGTCTAGAATCACACTGTGAGTCTGTCTGCATCTGGGCAACCATTGTGAGAGAAGCATTTGGGGGCATATAAATAAAATTATCGCCGCTTTAGCGGCAGAAAACTGCCGCTAAAGTGGCGATAATGGGCTTGATAATATGCTCTATGGAATTCCAATTGAAGCCCATGTTAAATGTGAAAGACATCTAACATGGGCTTCAATTGGAATTCCATAGAGCATATTATCAAGCCCATTATCGCTGTTCTAGCGGCAGTTTTCTGCCGCTAAAGCGGCGATAATTTTATCGCCTGGCTTGTTAATATGCCCCTTAGTTACTTCATGTCTTTGCAGACAGATAAGTGCTTTAAAACCTGTCAAGTTGTCTAGTTTTAGTAGTATTAGAAGCCAGTCACTGCTTATGCATTCGCAGAATGAGTCAGGCTTTCCCACTAGAGTGCAGTAGTGAAATATGTAGAATGTGTGCAGTCACCTTACCCCTTCCACACTAGTGGGTCTGTTTTGCTAAAGTCCAAGGAATAGTGTTGCTTGTCTAGAATCACACTGTGAGTCTGTCTGCATTTGGGCAACCATTGTGAGAGAAGCATTTGCTTACTTCATGTCTTTGCAGACAGATAACTGCTTTAAAACCTGTCATATTGTCAAGTTTTAGTAGCATTAGAAAGCAGTCATTGCTTATGCATTCCCAAAATGAGTCAGGCTTTCACACTAGAGTGTAGTTCTGAAATATGTAGAATGTGTGCAGTCAACTTACCCCTTCCAGACTAGTGAATGTGTTTTGGTAAAGTCCAAGGAATAGTGTTGCTTGTCTAGACTCACACTGTGAGTCTGTGTGCATTTGGGCAACCATTGTGAGAGAAGCATTTGGGTACTTCATGTCTTTGCAGACAGATAACTGCTTAAAAACCTGTCATGTTGTCAAGTTTTAGTAGTATTAGAACCCAGTTGTTGCTTATGCATTCGCAGAATGAGAGAGGCATTCACACTAGACTGCAGTAGTGAATTATATAAAATGTGTCCAGTCAACTTACCCCTTCCAGACTAGTGAATGTGTTTTGGTAAAGTCCAGGGAACAGTGTTGCTTGTGTAGAATCACACTGTGAGTCTGTGTGCATTTGGGCAATCATTGTGAGAGAAGCATTTGGTTACTTCATGTCTTTACAGACAGATAACTGGTTTAAAGCTGTCATGCTGTCAAGTTTTAATAGTATTAGAAGCCAGTCATTGCTTATGCATTCGCAGAATGAGTCAGGCTTTCACATTAGAGTGCAGTTCTGAAATATGTAGAATGTGTGCAATCAACTTACCCCTTCCAGACTTCTGAATGTGTTTTGGTAAAGTCCAAGGAATAGTGTTGCTTGTCTAGAATCACACTGTGAGTCTGTGTGCATTTGGGGAACCATTGTGAGAGAAGCATTTGCTTACTTCATGTCTTTTCAGACAGATAAGTGCTTTAAAACCTGTCATGTTGTTAAGTTTTAGTAGTATTAGAAGCCAGTCATTGCTTATGCATTCGCAGAATGAGTCAGGCTTTCACACTAGAGTGTAGTTCTGAAATATGTAAAATGTGTGCAGTCACCTTACCTCTTCGAGACTAGTGAATGTGTTTTGGTAAAGTCCAAGGAACAGTGTTGCTTGTCTAGAATCACACTGTGAGTCTGTGTGCATTTGGGCAATCATTGTGAGAGAAGCATTTGGTTACTTCATGTCTTTGCAGACAGATAAGTGCTTTAAAACCTGTCATGTTGTCAAGTTTTAGTAGTATTAGAAGCCAGTCATTGCTTATGCATTCGCAGAATGAGTCAGGCTTTCACACTAGAGTGTAGCTCTGAAAATGTAGAATGTGTGCAGTCACCTTACCCCTTCCAGACTAGTGAATGTGTTTTGGTAAACTCCAAGGAATAGTGTTGCTTGTCTAGAATCACACAGTGAGTCTGTGTGCATTTGGGCAACCATTGTGAGAGAAGCATTTGGTTACTTCATGTCTTTGCAGACAGATAACTGCTTTAAAACCTGTCATGTTGTCAAGTTGGGTAACCATTGTGAGAGACACGTGCTTTATAACATGGACTGCTTCAAACGCCTATCCACTGTGCATGCTATCCTCTAAACAGCCACACACTTGTCTTTCACACCTTCAATTACCTAGTCAGTATCCATACACTCCTGCAAACACCCTGTTACTCCCTTTGCACTCCTCTAGTGACCCATTCAGCACCATGTACTAATCCATTCACTGCACCAAAACATAATCACTTATAAATTCACCTAGACACTCTTCTTGCAGTACTCTAATCATTCAGTTAATACCAAAATACTCATTCAGTGGCTTAGAGCCTTACCACATAGACTGCTTCAAACTACTATCCACTATGCATGTAGTCCTCTAACCATCTACGCACTTGTGTTTGAGGCCTTTAATTCCCCAGTGAGTCTCCTTACACTCCAGGAAACACCCTGTCACTCCCATTGCAATCCTGTATTGACCCATTCTGCACCATGTACTAATCCATTCACTCTGCCAAAACCCAACTGCTTATAAATTCACCCAGGCATTCCCCTTGCAGTACTCTAATCATTTAATCAGTACGCAAGTACTCATGCAGTGATCTAGGCTTTAGCACATGGACTGCTACAAATCTTTATCGAATATGCATGCAGTCCTTTAATCACCTACACACTTATCCTCTACATTTTCATTTCCCCCAGGCAGTATCCATACACTCCAGCCAACATCCTGTAAGAGTCCTTGCACTGTTGTAGTGTCCCATTCAGCACTATGTACTAATCCATTCACTTTGCCAAAATTGAACCACTTATAAATTGACCCAGGCACTCTCTTTGTAGTACTCTAATGATTGTTTTGCTCCCCAACTACTCATACAGTGAGCTAGGCCCTAGCACATGCAATCTGTTCGTATAGTATTAAAAAAGCATAATTTATAAATTTATTAAAATACTTTTTTTTATAACTATTTTTTACAGATATTGTTTATCATCATTAAAATAAAGTTATCTTGCCTGAAAAATCAAGAAAGAGAAAACAACAGCAAAAGGACAATTATTTGAAGAAAATTGCAGAACAAGTATTGGATTACCAACATCATGGTGCCGATTCCGATCCTGTTAAACCCGGGTACGAATGGTCGAACGGAGCGTATTCTCTGTACGACTCGTACCCGGGAAATGCACCTTACAAACCAGCAAGTACGATTCGTGCAGAAATACCATTTCCGTACGAATCGTAAAAAACTATGTGCGACGAAAAAACACCCACAATTCCGATCCAGGATATCGCGTACGTGACGTCCGGACGGAGTCAGGCAGCGTTCTACGGACCAGCAAGTACGATTCGTGCCTACGTCACTCCGCACGGATCATTTTTTACGGCAGTCAAAAACTCCCGGGAAATTGAGGACGACGCGAAGAAGGAGCAGCGGTACGCAACGAACAGCCATGGACTCCATCCTACGTGTCATCCCGGCCCTCCTAGCCTATGACCTGGTGCACCGAAGCCACCGCTCACGCCGAAGATGGTCAGCACAACACCCAGGGGCAAAGGGGGGGCGAGGGGCAGGAAACATAACCTCTACCTAATTCAAAATACCATATACTGGCAATGCATTACCTCCAGGGTCTGGTCACTTTGGGGGGCGTGTCCACCAATCCCCGCGTACGCATACCCGTCACCACTACAATGGTGGTACGGCCCGTAACCACGCCCTCAGAGCGTGGGTACGGCCCATACCACCATTGTAGTGGTGATGTAGGTGTACGCGCCGTACCCACGCCCTCAGAGCGTGGGTACGGCCCGTACCACGCGTACCCCTACATCACCACTACAATGGTGGTACGGGCCGTACCCACGCCCTCAGGGCGTGCGTACGGCCCGTACCACGAGTACCCCTACATCACCACTACAATGGTGGAACGCGCCGCACCCACGCCCTCAGAGCGTGGGTACGGCCCGTACCACCATTGGAGTGGTGATGTAAGGGTACGCGTGGTACGGGCCGTACCCATGCTCTGAGGGCGTGGGTATGGCGCATACTCCTACTTAACCACTACAATGGTGGTACGGGTCGTACCCACGCCCTCAGGGCATGGGTACGGCGCGTACCCCTACATCACCACTACAATGGTGGTACGGCGCGTACCCACGCTCTGAGGGTGTGGGTATGGCGCGTACCCCTACATCACCACTCCAATGGTGGTACGGGCCATACCCATGCCCTCAGAGCGTGGGTACGGCCCGTACCACCATTGGAGTGGTGATGTAGGAATACGTGCCATACCCACGCCCTCAGAGCGTGGGTACGGCCCGTACCACCATTGGAGTGGTGATGTAGGAATACGTGCCATACCCACGCCCTCAGAGCGTGGGTACGGCCTGTACCACCATTGGAGTGGTGATGTAGGGGTACGCGTGGTATGGGCTGTACCCACGCTCTGAGGGTGTGGGTACGGCGCGTACCCCTACATCACCACTCCAATGGTGGTACGGCCCATAACCACGCCCTCAGAGCGTGGGTACGGCCCGTACCACCATTGGAGTGGTGATGTAGGGGTACGCGTGGTACGGGCCGTACCCACGCTCTGAGGGCGTGGGTATGGCACGTACACCTACATCACCACTACAATCATGGTACGGGCCGTACCCATGCCCTCAGAGCGGGGGTACGGACCGCATCACCCGTACCTCTAGGGCACGAGTACATTAGTGATACAAGGTGTACACACGCCACGAATGTTGGCTTAGGGCCTGGTGCAGCATATAACCAGTATATTGGGGTGTGTACATGGGCAGGACACCAGTGTACAGCACCAAGGGTGCAGGTGGGTGGGTGGGTGTCTGCCAAGGAGTCCCAGCAGTGGACATAGAAATGTGAGGGGTGGGTGCCTATCACTCCCAGCAGTGGACAGAGACATGTGAGGGGTGGGTGCAGAGGAATACCAGCAGTGGACATAGACATGTGAGGGGTGGTTGCCTATCACTCCCAGCAGTGGACAGAGACATGTGAGGGGTGGGTGCATATCCCTCCCAGCAGTGCCCAGACATATGAGGGGTGGGTGCATATCCCTCCCAGCAGTGCCCAGACATATGAGGGGTGGGTGCAGAGGACTACCAGCAGTGCCCAGACATGTGAGGTGTGGGTGCCTATCACTCCCAGCAGTGAACAGAGACATGTGAGGGGTGGGTGCCTATCACACCCAGCAGTGGACAGAGACATGTGAGGGGTGGGTGCAGAGGGCTCCCAGCAGTGGACAGAGACATGTGAGGGGTGGGTGCAGAGGTCTCCCAGCAGTGGACAGAGACATGGGGGTGGGTGCAGAGGAATACCAGCAGTGGACAGAGACATGTGAGGGGTGGGTGCAGAGGAATACCAGCAGTGGACAGAGACATGTGAGGGGTGGGTGCCTATCACTCCCAGCAGTGGACAGAGACATGTGAGGGGTGGGTGCCTATCACTCCCAGCAGTGGACAGAGACAGTGAGGGGTGGGTGCCTATCACTCCCAGCAGTGAACAGAGACATGTGAGGGGTGGGTGCAGAGGACTCCCAGCAGTGGACAGAGACATGTGAGGGGTGGGTGCCTATCACTCCCAGCAGTGGACAGAGACATGTGAGGGGTGGGTGCAGAGGACTCCCAGCAGTGGACAGAGACATGGAGGGGGGGTTCAGAGGAATACCAGCAGTGGACAGAGACATGTGAGGGGTGGGTGCATATCCCTCCCAGCAGTGCCCACACATATGAGGGGTGGGTGCATATCCCTCCCAGCAGTGCCCAGACATATGAGGGTGGGTGCAGAGGACTACCAGCAGTGCCCAGACATGTGAGGTGTGGGTGCCTATCACTCCCAGCAGTGGACAGAGACATGTGAGGGGTGGGTGCAGAGGACTCCCAGCAGTGGACAGAGACATGGGGGTGGGTGCAGAGGAATACCAGCAGTGGACAGAGACATGTGAGGGGTGGGTGCCTATCACTCCCAGCAGTGGACAGAGACATGTGAGGGGTGGGTGCAGAGGACTCCCAGCAGTGGACAGAGACATGTGAGGGGTGGGTGCCTATCACTCCCAGCAGTGGACAGAGACATGTGAGGGGTGGGTGCCTATCACTCCCAGCAGTGGACAGAGACATGTGAGGGGTGGGTGCCTAACTCTCTCAGCAGTGGACAGAGACATGTGAGGGGTGGGTGCAGAGGAATACCAGCAGTGGACAGAGTCATGGGGGTGTGTACATCATGATCAGATGAGCACAACTCCATGGGTGTATGTACGCATCCCTAATGTTCGACTATCTTGATAGTGCCATAACAACACATCACTGACAGCAGTGTCCCACTACCATGAGGAAGGATGTCCTTCCCCCAAGGCATGACACAACACATGTGGGTGTGAGGACAAATGACACATGCATACCCACCCCTGACGGATGCAGCACAATACACACACAGAGATCATGCCACAAGACTGTATACTCATGTCAATGGCCCCTACACTAAGAGAGCCAAAGGGAACACACACTGTCACGCACATCCCAGGACTGATAGGAATGTACAGGTGCTGGGACAGGCACCAAGATTTTGCCTCTCATGGAAGGAATAGGGTGGACTTCCCACAGATACAATGCCCACAATTGTCAGATGCTCAAATACCCTGCAGAACAAGTACCAAATGTGTGCTAGGCTGGGATAACACACATGCATAGTGCGGAAAATGCTGAAAGTCGCCATTAAGGCATGACAACATACTCAAAACACAAGTACAGTGACTAGCAAGGATGGCACAGAGGATGCAGCCGGAGACATTGCTGAGCAGGCATGGCCATAGTTGAAGCGATCCGTCACCAACAAAGGAAATTTAGACACAGGTCAGCACAACAAAAGTGCAACTCCCTGCAGGGTAGATGTCAGGTGCCACAGAGGAAGGAACAGTCCTTGGGACAATGTCTCCAAACACAAATAGCACACACGACCAAATATACTTTGCAGAGACATTGTGATGGCACGCAGATACCATGGTCCACCCCATTAGCATCAGACTACAACTTTTTCCTGAAACATAACACATTACCACCACCCCAACTCCGGGACCATCAGCACCCACATCAATACCTGAAATGCAAATGTGTTCAAACTGAAAATAAAATGCTTTATTCGGCATTAAATGAAAATGTAGTTAAGGACACTATTTACAAAGGCACATGGCCAGTCCAGATCTGAAGTCCTTGGTGGGGACACATGGCCACGCGTCTCCCCTAGCTTGCCTGCACATTAGAACCCTCAGGTTTGTCGACTGGGGGCGGGGGCATCATGTGGGGAAGGACCAGGCACCGCAGGGACAGGAGGTGGAAGGGTAGGTGTGGTCGGTGCAGGGATGGATGCCTCCACCACAGGGGGTGGGGCAGCGCCAAAGGTGGAGGACAGCTCGGCGCTGCACACTGCTGCCAGGTCGTCCAGTGTCTCCCCTTCACCCGAAGAAAACACAACCTCAAAGGAGGGGGGGGTCGGAGTGATGGGGTGCAGCGCTACTGGGGGAGGGGGGAACAGGGGGCACTCAACTCCCCTACCCGTGGAGTGCCGTTCCCGTTTGCGGGCTGGAGAGCCAGAGGGGCTGAGGCCCAGCACAGCCAAGTAGGCCTCTTTTTCTGGATGTGTGGTAGGGGAGCCGAGGGGAGTGCCTTTGGAGGGACTGGTTAGTGCGCCATGCGGCCTCGGACTGTGTCTGCGTGTATGCCTGTGTGCCCTAGACCCAGCGGGTGTGCCCTCATCCCCCTGAGTGTGCGTGCCAGGAGGAGTGTGCTTGCCCTTACGTAGTGGTGTGCTGCCTGTGTCTGGTGGGGTGCGTGCTTGTGAATGTCTGTGTGTGCTTGGGACAGGTATGGGAGTGGGAAGTGTGGATGGTGCAGGGGTAGGGGGGACGAAGCGCTGCAGGAGACTCACTGCTGTCATCAGTGAAGAGTCCATGGACCTTAGCAACATCCGTTGGTCAGACATCGCTGATGACATGCCCTCCATGTACGACACCATCTGTGTCATCATTCAGGTGTGGCCATGGAGGACATTCAGCAGCAATGTCTGGCCAACCTGCAACTGCCGCAGAATGTCCACAGACTCTGCAGTGAGGGCAGCAGGGGGGACAGGGGGTGCAGTGCCTGGCACGAAGGAGACACGGTGTTGCCTAGCACGGACAGAAGGGACCGGAGCAACTGGGAGGGCGGTGATGGGAATGGAGGGGGCGGTGACAGATGTAGTGCTTCTGCCAGGTGTCATAGCAGCCTCCGCCGCCTGGAGGAGTTCAGCATCGGACCCGTCTGCGTCATAGTCAAGGTTATCACTAGACAGGTCCTCCGCCTGACTCCCCTCGCCCTCCATGCTACTTGCTCCCGCAGACTCGGCAGCAGTGGTGGCAGCGGTGCTGGATCCCTCCTCCACGTCCGTGCAGGTGTCTCCCTCGGTGTCCTCCGATAATGCTGTGGGCAAGGTGAAGAGACAGAAACAAATCAGTCACCTGTATACAACAGACACATGAGTCCCAATAAAAATGTCACAGTGCATATCAGGAAATGCATCATGAGTAACATCTAGAATAGTCCGCACATATGTAACCCTGCACTCCCCAGTTGGTTGACCCACCATGACACTTGGAAACAATGGAGATCATGACACAACAGCAAATAACTTGATATCGAATTATACTGAGAAGCTAGTGTCTGGGGACAGTTGAGCACAGAAAGAATATGAATCCATGCCACCTCTTGTTCACTGTGAACGAACCTGTAATGGTGCACCCAAGGCCAAATAACACACCTCAATACTGAAGGTGTCCCCACACTCTGAGACCTGTGAGTACTTAGGAAACCATAGCCAAAAGCATTGCAATCCCTTGGGACTCACAACACTTTACACAATGTACATGTTTAGAATGTGTGAATGTGCCACTTCGTGAACAGAAGACACATCTGCCTGTATGACAGAAGTCACACAATGATGTGCACACAAAATTACATTTACATAGTCATTGTATGAGCTGGCAGCTGAATTCTAAAAAGCCACTGTAAATAAGAAATGGGGTATCAGTAAGTACATATACATGGCACCACGGTGATCTGGATGACTTGACACTCGTAAGTTTCTATCAGCAACAACCAAGGACTTACACACATGCAAACACACTGCGTGAACATGGATATGTATATTCAGAAAACAAGTGGTAATCAAACTGTGCCTTCCAGTGAAATGAGCCTGCGTGTCCACGGAAAGTGTAAAAGTACTTTATTTTGCACTTCCCTGGGAGACATCTGTCATGCAGGCACATTATTGTCCTTCACAACCAACTAGCAAAAAGACGCATATGAAAAATTGAGACATGTTGACAAGTGTAGTGAGTGCCAAGGTACAATACTTATTGACTAAAAACTTGAATCATTCCACCTGTCACATGGACATCCGTACCATGAAGACACAGTTGGCAACACATCTGACCCACTGCCTGTCATGTGGAGTGACACACATGTCCAAACACAGGACAATGCATTAGCTAATGGGCCTGCAATGTGTCGGGATAAGGAGCACCTGCACTGAGGAGACACCCTCATGGCAAGCAAGAATGTCCACACAGATGTCAGCACACACAGACCAAACTACGTAGCATCTCGCCCACACACTGGTGGCAAAAATGGATGAGCATGAGCCATGTATTTCCATTTTTGACACATGCTGCAAAGCACAAACATTAAACCCAGCACAACATGACTGGGTCACTGCATGTTGAGTGTCTGTCAAGACAATTCTCACACACAGGTCAGACCCGGCAAGGAGACATAAGGTTTGGACATGTAGGCATTGCCCGCACAAACCCCCCATACCTGAGACAATGTGATTGAGACAGATCCTGAAGTGACACCTCTTAATCTGGGTTTACTCTAATGTGCATCAAGAATTCCTAAATGTACTCCACATCACCTCGTGAGGCTGCCAACACATACTTGTGACCAACAACCATCAACAGATAGTTGTACATAGACACACAGGCACTGCCCAGTGTGAGGATGCACAAGCAAAATGGGGTCAGCCTGTACAATGGGCACATGTAGCACACTTTAGATAAATACAAATGAAGGCAGGGAACTATGCCACAGAGGCCAAACTATGCTGAACACACAGAGAATGGGCACAGTGTTGGATGACACACATGATTCCGATACAAGGGCGGCTTAGGGGACTGTAGTGAGAACACTGCTCCATGGTCCTGGAATTACCTGACTGTAACATGAGCTACCGTCCCGGCACTATGCATATCTCCCACTCATGCACATCATGTCTGAGGCCACAACATCGGTCATGCATGCTGCAAGTCTGTTCATTTGAAAAATCACACTCCTATATTGAGACTCAGCATCATTGCCAACTATAATGGACCCCCAAATGACTGTACAGGACAGGGCACAGGCAAGGTAACAACACATCTCTCAGACCCCCCCCCCCCTGATGCAGAAAGCAATGTGCACTTGGATTAACTGGCAGCCTAGATGACCATGTGCAATAGTGATTACACACAGCCCAGGGAACACATGTCATTTAGGGGAAGGGAGGAGGAACAGCACCGTTTGACTTTGGGGAACAGGATATGCACTGCACAAATTAACCCTCGCTGTGTATCCAGGCAACTGAGCACTTCCAAAAGCTGGTGACACACAACAAACACACATGTACCTACCCCCTTCCTGCTGCTGCAACTCCTGTAACCGCCTATCCAAGTCAGGGAAGACCACCGCTAGGACACGCTTCATCTGTTGGGTCTGTCGTCGGCCCCCGCCGTGCTTGTGTGGAGGTGAGTCTTTCAGCTGCCACCGGGCGATCCTCCGGGTCCAGCACCGGATGTCCTGCCAGCGTTTCCTCACCTGGGCGAGGCGCCGACTGTGACCCTCCACAGATCTCACGGCCCGCTTCCATATCTCCCCCTTGGCGTAGGCAGTTACCTGTGAGGATGACAAAGTGAGACAACATCACTACACCTGCTCCATGTCACAGAGACACACATTTGAACATATTTGATATGTTGAACAGAGCATAATATGCTGGCATCAAATAGCATATTTGTCATAGGGACATTAGCCTCTGTGGAAGCCCCAATGCACTATATGGCATTGAAAGTACACAGGTGGCATGAGGGGTGCAACACACTCCATGATCATGGCACACGCTGTGCATCACATGCAACACCAGGCTGATGGACAGCACCTCCAAGCAGTCACATGCCCCAGGCCACTGACGCAACCTCAGCAGAGAACACAGACACACACAGGCACAGATCAATCACCTGCCATTGACAACAGCGGATACAAACCTCACTCTGCACATGTGCCACTTGCCTGTGGGGTGTCACAGGTGTGGTGCTAGCTCAGCAAATCAGACACTCTGCACGGCTTACTTCTCACATCAGATGGGTGGAGCTGTTGCCTCCTCCATGCAGCTGGGGTGCAACACTCCACATAGACACTCACCCACATGACAAGGACCATTCACACACATCAATGTCCAGGGGGCGTACACATCATTTGGACACTCTCACCACAGCTCCACTCAACTCACACACATCTGTGGGTACAGTCACCTGTCACACCGGGGGGGGGGGCAGGGAATCACCTCTGGACAATAGGACAAAAATTGGCATAAGGATTGGGCAGGCTGAATGTGCCATGCACTATGCAGTGAATGTCACAGTTAGCACAATGCAAGTGAGGAGTGCACACAGGAACTACATCATGCTCTGCATGGGAGACATAAGCCATTCCCCCCCCCACGCTAAACACCATTGCATGTCTGTCACACCTGGACACAATGCTAGAAGTGACACTCACAAAAAAGGTGCACAGTCAAAGCTAGGGAGTCAGCACTCACCTGCTCCCCTGGTCTCCCATACAGGCTGGGGTACTGTGGGAGGATGACATCAAGCAATGCCTCATTCTCCTCATGGGTGAAAGGCTGGGCCCTCTCCACAGACCCTGACATGTTGCCAGAGGAAGCACAAGCAGCAGCAGTGGTGTCGAGAGAAAGGTAGTGCAGGCAAGTGCCCTATCATGGGTTCTGGCTGACTTATATCTGCCTTGCTGGGCTGTTTCATTTACAGGAGTACAGAGTGATTGGTCAGTCTCATTTGCATCCTACGCTTCCTCCAATACCTTTAAACGTACCCCAGTGAGGGCCTTTGCATGGTTCAAGATTTGAGCATGATGTGAAGTCAACAACCACTTTGCAACATTGTATTTAGTTGCCCACTGCCTATTCCAGGCCACATGATTGAAAATTTGAACTTGAAAATCGGTATCCATGACAAACAGCTTGCATTTAGGCCCTAATGCTTGTCCCTCATGTGTCCCTATGTAATTTAGCTATCCACACACAGGTACGGTGCGTTTCACACGTACTCCTACCGCACCAGTTGCACATTGCGTTTGACACGTACGTGTACGACCAGTGTGTACACGTACGTGGACTACCAGTGTGTACACGTACGTGGACTACCAGTGTGTACACGTACGTGTACGACCAGTGTGTACACGTAGGTGTATACACTGGTCGTACACATACGTGTACGCACTGGTAGTCCACGTACGTGTACACACTGGTCGTACACGTACGTGTATGAGCAGTGTGTACATGAACGTGTATGAGCAGTGTGTACACGTACGTGTATGACCAGTGTGTACACGTACGTGGACTACCAGTGTGTACACGTAAGTGGACTATGGTCGTACACCTACGTGTACTACCAGTGTGTACACGTACATGGACTATGGTCGTACACGTACGTGTACACACTGGTCGTACATGTACGTGTAAACACTGGTCGTACACATACGTGTACACACTGGTAGTCCATGTATGTGTACACACTCCTCATACACGTACGTGTACGACCAGTGTGTACATGTACGTGTATGACCAGTGTGTACTCGTACGTGTACGAGCAGTGTGTACACGTACGTGGACTACCAGTGTGTACACGTACGTGTACGACCAGTGTGTACACCTACATGGACTACGGTCGTACACGTATGTGTACGACCAGTGTGTGCACCTACGTGTACACACTGGTCCTACACGTACATGTACACACTGGTAATCCACGTGCGTGTACACACTGGTAGTCCACGTACGTGTACACACTGGTCGTACACATACGTGTACACACTGGTAGTCCATGTACACACTGGTCATACACATACGTGTACACACTGGTAGTCCATGTACGTGTACACACTGGTCGTACACATACGTGTACACACTAGTAGTACACGTACGTGTGTACGGTCCATACACACACCTGTACTCCGGCGGGAACACCAATGTGATGATACGGACCGTTCACACACCCTCAGAGCGTGTGTACGGTGCGTTTCACAGCTTACACAGGTGATAGGAGGCGCACACGAATGGAATGGCTGTACATCAAGTCATAGTCATTGCAGTCCTACATGTGCAGGGCCTAGGTGTGTCAGGC
Organism: Triturus cristatus; assembly: GCF_964204655.1. Classification (NCBI taxonomy): domain Eukaryota; kingdom Metazoa; phylum Chordata; class Amphibia; order Caudata; family Salamandridae; genus Triturus; species Triturus cristatus. Next base: position 1,713,268,389 of record NC_140589.1, on the reverse strand, counting down.
AGTGATGTGGCACATGTCTCCTCATGTTTTAGCACAATAGATGTGTGATGACCTGTGTACACATGTCATGTGTGATGGGGCAGTATGTTGCACACTTCCCCTTCCCACTTTGCACATGTGTGCATGTAGTACAAACGTGTCAAGCACTGCATCACTGGTATGGCACAGTCACCAACATCCGCAAATGTTCCCTGATGCCAGGGACAGGGACACTAACACCTGACATCTAAGTACCAGCGTGCCCCGATGTGACTATGTCCAGTGTGTGTCATGTGTTCCCATGAGCTTGCTGTTGTTGTTCCGTCAACTGCATCTGCTGTTGCTGCATCCAACATGTTTCTGTGTGTAGATTGGCATGGCACACATATACGCACACCATGCCACATGTGGATTCACACGGTACGTGTGTCTGGATGCTTCAAAGATGATTTTACGACATGAGGACATATCTGCGCCGTATCCATGTCTGTGTTTTCGTTTTTCACGTGTACCCCTTCATCGCTATGTGTATGATCTGTACATTTCCAATGAAATGTGACCTGTGCGTCTAGATTGCCGCCAGCAGTCTGTATGAGATGACATCCTTCAAATGCAGATATGTGGATGTATGTCACTCCTGTGATGTCTCTGGCTGTTCACTTACACTGGCCCACAGCTAGTTTCGGGCCATGTCACGTAGAACTTGACTATCAACGGGTGTAGCTGGCTTGTCGTAGGAGTATCACCTGGCTTGCATACGTGTCCTGGATGTATAGCACAGACCTGACTCTGTATTTAGCAGATGTGTAGTAGCAGTTGAGCATGTGCTCAGTTCATTGACATTGATGTTGTTATGTACTCACTCTTCGTTATTCCTTCCAATTTTCTGCAGGGCACCGCCTCTCCCCCGACCAATGCCAGACTTGGGTGCCATGAGGGAACGTGACTGCATAAGACGTTACCGCTTCTCGCAACAGTTGATTGAGAACTTGACCGCAAAGCTTGAACAACACCTCCAACCGCGACACAGATATCCTACTGCGCTGACCCCCAAGATGAAGGTGATGGCAGCCCTACATTTTTTTGCCACGGTACGTTTCAATTCACCATAGCTGATTTGGGTGGCATGTCACAGACCATGTTCAGCCGTGTCCTGCATGATTTTTTAGAAGCCATGTTGGAGCACCTGGATGAATTCATCCATTTTCCAACTCGTGAGCAGTTGACAGGTGTCAAGGGTGAGTTCTATGCCCTGGGAGGGATGCCCCATGTCATTGGGTCTATTGATGGGACACATGTGGCTTTGGTACCACCACAGGCACAGGAGGTGGCCTATCGCAACCGTAAACATTACCACTCTATAAATGCCCTTGTGGTGTGTCTTGCTAACATGCTGATTTCCCATGTCTGTTGATGTTTTCCAGGGTCAGCACACGATGCCCACATCATGAGGCGTAGCAGGGTGCCAGAAATGATGCTGGGGCTGCACCACGAACGAGCATGTCTTGTTGGTGGGTACACTCTGTTTGTCCTTTGTTTCGCGCTATTTTTGTATCTTACGGCATCTCCTGACCCACTTCTTTACATGATGTTTCCATGTAGGGGACTCTGGCTATCCCAACATGCCATGGCTGATGACGCCCCTCCGCAACCCCAGAACAGCTGCAGATCACCGTTACAACAACGCACATGGGCAGACCAGGCGAGTGATTGAGAGGACGTTTGGCCTCCTGAAGAGCAGATTCCGGTGCCTTCACAAGACAGGCGGGTCCCTCCCATATGCACTGGTGAAGGCCTGCAAGATCTTCCTCGTGTGCTGCATGCTGCACAACATGGCAGTGGAGAAGGCTGTGCCACTCATCCTGGATCCGGATGAGCAGGAACATCCACCCGTGGAGGATGAAGGGCTTGGTTATGAGGCAAGTGACGATGAGGAGGAGGAGGAGGACGACATCCGGAGTCAGCTCATACGCAACTTCTTCTCATAATGGTGAGTCCATGGGTCTGAGTGTGCACACCTGGAGCCTTGTGTGGCATGTGTTGCAATGTGTGTGTCCAGCTGACTGTATGCTAAGTGACTTAGAGGTGTGTTCAGATGTGTCACTCGAGTGATGATGTCCTTCCACACATTTTAGCTTAGACACTCAATTTTAAAATAGCATGGTGACACACTTATTCCTGTAGAGTAAATGACCATGCATGCGGATGACAATCCCTTCCCTGACTTCTTGTGTGTCTGTCATCCCCAGGTAGTTTTGCATGCTGTCTTCTTGTGTCATCGTTGGCCTCCCGCTATTCCTCATTAGTATTGCAACGTGTGCTGAATCAGCGTCCCATGCACGGACATGGGGAAAAGTCTATTTGGTTAAAGATTGCTGCACGGCATTTTGGTGTTGGTAGGTGTTTGTAATGTGTAGGCACTGCTCCTGTGCATGTTGTGTTACTATACATACATGTTGACTCACCATGGGGCACATGACATGTTGCATGACTCCCATGTATTGACAGTCACCCTTCATAGCAGTCATCTGTGATGGGACGGTGGATTCTGATGAAGGCATCAATGTGTGTACAACTTCCCTCTGAAACATAGGGGATGCTACGGGTGGACTTAGTGTGGGACATCCCCATTAGAGGATAAATGGGGAATTGCAGCCCCTCCGTGTGCAGCAGGGGGTGGTTGGCTCACACCCTTCACTTGTGTGCCAGTTCAATGGATTTACAGCATCTGTGTTGTGAAGGGGGTGTCCAGTGTAGGTCCCACATGTTCTGCAAAATGACCTGTGAGTCTGTTCATATTGATGCATTTCCCTAGGTGTGAACCTGAGTAATAAAGGTGTACCTCACCCTCCAAGGTGCCTCATCTCTGTCAATGCTGGTCTCTTGCCACTTTGCATGCGGCATCTCTGGCATAGTTGTCAAAGATTGGGCATATGAGTCTATGTGTAGTTTAGCAACATGCATGCAGTTCTTCGTGGATTTGAATATCCATTGTGCATGATGTCCATGGTTGTGTATGTATTTGGGCATGTTGGTTGCCACAACAGACCGTCAACACCTGCTGAGGGTGTATATCCTGTGCGCAGCTCGTCCTTCAGTTTAATGATCCGGTGTCAGTCATCTTTGGGGATTGTGCATCCATTGTCTCTGGGTGTGCCATGGGAAACCGGACACTCCTCCTTTACATACGCCTGTTGCAGTAGTCCTTTCTGACATCCTTGTCTTTGTGTGCAACTAGTGGCATAGTTTCCAGGTCATGCGGCCTGCTGCTGCAGCCCCTGCAGCGAGGGCACAGAGAGTTTACATATTCGGCAACACACACACCTAAAAGATGCTCCTCCCTTCCTCCCTCCACCCATTCATTTGGCTGGCATCAGCTTGCCTGTGCCACTGTTGCGCCCACGTGGTGCCAAAGGCTGGACCGTCAGCGCATGCAACGTGCACATTGCACAAACCTCATGTCCTTACATGACCCACATCACACTACAGTCTGATGTTGAAGCCACCCTTCAAGCATTGTCCATCCAAGGAGCTACCGGCTGCTCTCAGGCATACCCTAGGCGCACACACAACACCTTTGCATGATGAGTGTGCAACTCCAACTGCCTACACAGCGCTGCCCCGCCTTCCAGGCCCTGTCACACCAACCAGGTAATGTCCCTCCTACTCCCCACAGGCTCCGTACACCAGCAAGGCCATGGGAGTGGGACTCCTGCCTTCAGCATGTAGTATAGTGGCATAATCTGGCACATGGCCCAGGTATCATCTCTCAGTGTGTCAATCCTCAATGTGTCCAGGTCCTCCTCACCGGCATCACATGCACACAGAACCTCTTCATCAGCTCGTATGCCATTGGCAGCCAGGTGGTCCTCACCCTCACCAAAGACGCAGCCATTGGCAGTTCCAACATTCAAGAAGGCATGAGATCCATTGATGGATGGCTGAACATCAGCCACCAGAGGCTGAACTTGTACAGGACTGAGGTAATCATCTGAGGATTGTCCCCTTACAGGTAGGTCAACTGCTTGTGTCCCACCCACAAGAGCAATGCACATGCACCCAGTGGCCACGCACACAAGATGGTGTGCATCATGGATTTGTCACTCACATTTGCCATGCTAATCACCAGCATCTGTACCTCAGGGTGCAACACCCTCTGCATGATGCACATGATCCACAGATAGATCCACTCCAGGGAAAGACAGACCATGCCCCAGGAGCACAACACCAGCCGTGTCAACTACTGCCCCGCCCTCTACGGAGCAAGTACATCCTAACACCCGGGAAACCAGTCCACATCCAGTCTGCATGTGCACACCTCAGCTTCAACATCCTGCGCCCCAAACCACATCACCGTCCACCAGAGATAGCTGCAATGCATCACTGTGTGCTGCAGGATGACCTTCAGACTCCTCACCCACACTCAGGAGGCAGGCCACAACCCCAGACTCCACACCAACCTTGGCCGTCTGTCATCCGAGACCCCGTTGTGCCAACTCCGTGCATCCAACCTTGCCCTGGCCACCATTCTTCACATCCACCGTACTCCAGCATGCTGGACATAGTTCTCCCACCTGGCAAGACATACCTGCTACTCCCTCCCCGGCAACATCCACATGAGCCATGACCTCTACGCCTTCAGGATACTCTTCCCAATTTGTCTGTCCGCACAGTAATGCATGCCCCCCCTCAGCATCTTGAGGCCATCACGGGTGAGTATTGTGCTCCATGTTTGTATAGTATAATTCATTGTGACCCATGTGTGTCCTGTCCCAGACTCAGATTCCAGGGTATGGATGGCTGGAGTTAGTTCAACACTCATGCATAGTTTGACATTTCCCCACACGTAGGTTGTGTACTCATGCAAAATGAATGCAACAAGTAATTGTAGAAAAAGAGATTTATTCTCGGTGGGGGCCTGTTTATTGTGGACAAATAGGTGCTATACAGTGTGCATGGAATCCAAAGTTCACAGGGGGAGATGGCATCCTTGTCAGTTGGAGTCATCAGAGTCCAGACCACAGTGTTGGTCATCATTGGTCAGACTGTGACCAGCAAGTCCATGTGGCAGAGAATGTCATTGGATGAGGTGCTGCTGTTGCGCCAGAGGGCCAGGTGCCAGGCCAGGTGACCTGGTAGATGTGGATGGTCCACTGCCTCTCACTGTCTTTTCCGTGGACGACCCACCTTCCTTGCGGGACCCTCAGATGCAGGCCTTGATGATGCTTGGGACGCTCCATCGGACGAATCCTCCTCCTCCTCCCTCCCTGTGGCTGGTGCTGGTCTTCGCCTGGTGGCACAGGGAGGGTTGCCAATGTTGTCGGCAATCCAACGGAGTGAACGGCTTATGTCCGTTTGCACCACCAGGAGCTCAGCCAGTCTTGCCTCCATCCGTCCTTGGTGTTGTTGATGACTGGCGTGTTGCTCGGCCTGCTGGTTCTTAATCTCGTTGAGGGTCCCCACTACCTGGCTGATGCCCCTGGTGTCACGCTGGTATTTCTCCAAGATGTGGCGTATGTGTGACATACCGGTTCCCTCAGCTGGCTGGTCAGGTTCGCGCCTCCGCCTGCCTCTACTCCCACCACCCCTGCCCACACGAGCCTGGCGTGCCGTTGTGGGCACATCGGATCTACCGGACCCCTGAGGGATGGCATTTGCAGGGTTGTCTGCCTCCTCCTCGGTGGCCGGAGAACCTTGTCCCTCCAGGTCAGACTGGCTCAGTTGTTCTGTGCGGGCAGGGCTCCTGGGTGTCTCCTGGGATGTGGCAAGAATGGGGGTGGTGGTTGGCACAGATGTACCTGACGCAGGTGCTGCAGGGGCCGGGGCACCAGAGGGTCCAGGTTGGTTGGGGTCATCCACAGAGTGCTGAGAGTCATCGCTGCTGGTGGGATCATCTTCCTGCCGAGCCTGGGCCAGTGATTGTTCCCCCTCAGTGTTGGGGGGAGATCCATGACGTTGCCCTGTGTGTGAGAGAGAGACAATGTTAATGCTGTTTCATGCGACATCCATGTTTCATAAATGTTCTGGTTGCCACAGTTACTCCAGGTAGTTGTATCTGCCTAGCATTCACATCAATGTTCACTTGTGGATGGGTATGTTGCAGGGGACAGATTGAAAGGTTATCCAGGGTCTTTGACATGTCGCATTTGGCCTTGGATGCTTTTTTGGCTGAGGCTTGATCTTGTTGTGTCACATGCCCATTGTGAGAGTGTGTGACTCCCTTGGCTGCCCCGGGGGTGTGTGCTTGTGTGAGGGGTGAGTGATCATCACTCAGGCCGACGCTGTTTAACATCCACATGGGCCCCTCACACAAGTGGCCCACCACCACAACCTCTAAGACATCTCCTACGCCGATGACACCCAGCTCATCCTCTCCCTCACCAAGGACCCTCACACCGCCAAGACAAACATCCACGAGGGTCTGAGGGCCATAGACGACTGGATGCGGAGTGGCCATCTGAAACTGAACTCGGACAAGATGGAGGTCCTCATCCTGGGACCCACACCCTGAGCCTGGGATGACTCCTGTTGGCCAATCGCTCTGGGGACATCACCGACACCCACCAAACACGCACGCAACCTAGGATTCATCCTCGCATCCTCCCTCTCCATGTCCATGCAGGTCAAGGGCATCTCCTCCTCCTGCTATGACACCCTACGCACGCTCCGCCGGATCTACTGGTGGATCCCAACTTAAACAAGTAGAACAGTGACACAGGCCCTCGTCAGCAGCTGACTGGACTACGCCACTGCACTCTATGCAGGACTCCCATCCACACACCAACGGCGGCTACTACGCTTCTGCAACGCCTCAGCACAAGTGATCGTAAACGCCCCTCGCCACAGCCACATCACCCCCCTCCTGAGAGACCTGCACTGGGTCCACATCGACAAGAGGATCACCTGTAGGCTCCTCAGCCACGCACACAAGGCACTCCACACTGCTGGACAAGCCTACCTGCACATCAGACTCAGCTTCTACACCCCCACCCGCAAGCTCCGCTCCGGCATCCTCGCCCTCGCAGCTGTCCCCCGCATCCAACGTACACCTGCCTGCAGCAGATCCTTCTCCTACCTCGCCGCCAGGAGCTTGAACACCCTCCCATCCCACCTACGACTGACCCAAGACCTACTTGCCTTCTGATGACTCCTCAAGACCTGTCTCTTCGAGCAGTATTGGAACCCCCCCCCCCTCAGCGCCTTGAGACCCTCACAGGTAAGTAGTGCGCCTTACAAGTACCCAGATCGATTGTTGATTGATTGACGGTACCTGCTGGTGGGTGTAGTGTGATTTGGCAGTTGGTCTCCCAGGTGATGTATCTGTGCCCCCATGGCGCATGCTGCCATGTCAGTGAGTGTGAGTTCCTGTCCTAGATATCTGAGCTGGTTGTGTCTGTGTTAGATTTTGCAGTTGTCACAAGAGGGCCTTGTGCTGCCTACAGCAGGGCCAAGTGTCAGCTACCTTGTCAGTACTTTGCCAGTCCCTGTGCATTGCGCATGGTGCATGTGTATGTACCTGGGCCATATGGGCTGAGGGCAATGGTGTCTGTTTCTGAGTTGTACAATATATTTAGTGATCCCCACCCTCCCAGCATCCTGGACATTCTGTCTTGGGTTTGTGGTTTGTGTAGGCTGGGACATGGCATGGCCTTGCTTTGTAAATGGGGCACACTCATGTTAGTGGCCTGAGCGTTGTTTAGAGTGTGGTTGTGTCAGGTGAAGGCTTGTGGGTAGGTGAGTGCATTTGTTGTAGTTGGGGTGTGGATGCCATTCCCCCCATGTTACGTGAGTTGTTTGTGTACTCACCAGGCTCTCGGACTCCTTCGACTTCGTGTACTCCCACCGGCGGAAGCAGGGCCATAACCTTCTCCTCCCAGGGATGGTAATGTACCGGTCTGCGGGGCAACCCACCTCCTGTGATGTTAATCTGGGCCTATTCCTCGTTCATTTTGCGCTTGACTGCCCTACGCAGATCGTACCACCTGGCTTGACATTCATTCCTGGTCCTTCTGATGGGCGCAACAGCATTCACCCGATCGACGATCCTCTGCCACAGGCTAGTTTTTTGGGATATGCTGGTCTGTCTGACCAATGTTCCAAAGAGCTGTGGCTCGACTCTGTTGATTTCGTTGACAAGGATGTCCAGCTCCTCCCTTGTGAACTTTGGATTCTTGTCTGTGGGCATGGTGTGGGGTGTGAGTGTGGATGGTTGTGGGTGTGTGGGTGTGAATGTGTAGGTGTGTGTGTATGTGTAGAGGGGGTCTGTGTGAAGGAGGTTGTGTGAAGATGTGTGAGTTAAGGTGTATGGGTGCAGTTGTTTGTGTGTGATGTCTGTCAGCAGTGGGTCTGTTGCAAAGGCTCATGGTTTGTGTTTGTGGGCCCTTTTTATTGGTCCATTTGTGGGTGTGGCTGTGTTTGAACTTTTGGTGGGTGTGTTATAAGAGGTGGTTGTGATTTTGGGCCTCTGTTTGACTGTTTGGATGTGCCAGGTCAGTCTTTTAGTTGTTTTTTGTCCTGAAGACGTGTTTTGTGGTGTTGTGCGAGTCGAATTGACGGTTCTTGTGCTGTTTTACAGTGTCCTAGTTCAGTACGAGTCTTTTTCGTGTAGGTAAGGTGCGTCCATGGCTATGTTGGAGTACAGTGTTCACATGTGCAATGGTGTTGTACGACTCGTACATACGCGATGCTTGGGTACGGTGTTGGGGTACGGTGCGTCCAAGTACGGGGCTGGGGTGGGGGGTACGGGGCGTACATACGCGGGTGCTGTGGGGGAGACGGTGCTTACATACACATGTGCTGGGATACGGCGCGTACATGGGGGGATGCTGGGGAGCGGTGTTGGGGTACGGTGCGTCAGAGTACGGGGCTGGGGGATACGGCACTTACAGACGCACGTGCTGGGGTGGGGGGGTACAGCGCGACCATACGCGGGTGCTGGGGTACAGCGCGTACATGCGTGGGTGCTGGGGTGGGGGGTACGGCACGTACATGCGTGGGGGTGGGGGGGTACGGCGCGTACATACGCAGGTGCTGGGGTGGGGGGTACGGCACGTACATGCGCGGGTGCTGGGGTGGGGGGCTACGGCGCGTACATACACGGGTGCTGAGGTGGGGGGCCGGCGCGTACATACGCAGGTGCTGGGGTACGGCACATACATGCGCGGGTGTGGTGGGGGGTCCGTACGACTCGTACTCCAGGCCCAAGTGTACCGGGGTTGTGGTCGTACAAAGTTCGCTCCGAACGGGACGTTTTCCATACGCTTGGGTATTCGGAACGCAGGTACGGATCGGACTTGTGCACTCGGACTTGAGTTTTACGACTCGTACGTAAATCTGTCTGGGGACGTCTCGTAGACTTTTCCCGAGGCAATTCATATGTAATTTAACGGTACGAATCGTACTTCGCCGTTTGTACGGGACTTGTATGACTCGTACGTAAAAAAATACGGATACGAGTCGTACGGGAAATATTTTTACCGGATCGGAATCGGCACCCATGTGGGTAAAAAGAAAAAGTCTTCCGGTAAGACAACTAAAGAATTCATAAAAAAACTTTCAAAGCCTACAAATAGTGTGCAGATTGTACAAACTACAAATAATGTTTCAAGCAGAAAAAAGAATATGAGTAAAAAGAAAGGAGTAAATGGAAAATTATATTCACAAGGCACAATGAATGGTAAAAGAAGGAAAAATCAGTATAAAGAAATCAGGAAAAAGATTTTTTATAATAGAGTGGTTTTTAACTTGCTAAAAGATGTGAAAAAATATAAAAAAGAGCACTATTTTAAAAAAAGAAGAAGCATATTGAATCCATTGTTCAAAAAGCTTTTGAATTAAAAAGGAAATTATTTATTTTAATTTTAAACAGAATTCGATCACTAGATAAACCAATCCATTTTATGAAGGCCAAAAGTAAGAGGAAAAGAGTAATTAACAAAACTAATTTTTGTGATTTTTTTTGAGAGAATGGAAACACTGTTCAAGTTCAGAGCCTTTCTTTAATGAAGAGAGTTATTTTCAGACCAATAATTTATTGCATGCAGTTGATACCAGTGGTCGAGCTTATGAGGTTAGAAATGGTTGTCCACTTGAGAAAGAGAAGATGGTTCCCAGAAATGCAGAAGAAGTGTTAGCTGATGAAGTTCTTGGAAGACGTCCTAAAGCCCCAGTGTACACTTGGGATTGCAGTAGTATTTGTAGTGTACGACAAGAATCTATTGATATTTTCTGCAATTTCTTACGACAATACAGTAAAAAAAGTGTTAAACAAAAGATTAAGATGTTGCAAGGACTAGACCCTTGCAGAGTGAGAAAAAATACTGGTTTGCAAGGTCTTTCTAGAAGAGTATGTAAAAGTGTTTTTCATCATTTCAGGATGTTAGCAGTACATCATTCTCAAATGCGGAAGTTAGTCAGAAGATTGTATTATGCAAAAAGTCCAGCACTAAAATTAAATGAGTTGAACAGTCCTCTTTTGCATGGGTCAGTATCAGATGTGAAGAAGGTTTGTGATGAAATTGAGTTTTGTTACTTTGGTCCTGAACAAGAGAGTGCAGAAACTGACACATTAATAGAAGAAAATGTTGAAGAGAATGTGCAACATACTACTAAAAAAAAATTTGAAGAACAAATTACAAAGTTTAAGGTGATTTCAGTTGAAAGGCCAAATTATTCTTGCATTTGTTGTCGGCGAACTCACTATGAAAATCAGACTAGGACTGTTGATCTATATTTAAAAAGTGAAAGAGAAAATAATGATAAGTGGAAGGAATTTGCAACGTATTTGTTGGTAAAGAATTGTTTTGATTTGGGTTCTGATCAGCATATTTTTAAATATTGTTATAACAAATTAGACGAGAATAAAATGCCCGGTAGAGCTGTCCATAATAATCTAGAATTGGTAACTATTCATCCAGAATTGATTGATTTAAATACGTATGAGTCTCTTCTGATTCAATATGTGCACCCATTTCAGGCAATTGTTCATATGGAGCCTAAAACAGGTAAATTGCCTCCTACAGATTTACAGAGAGGATTAAAAGGAAGAGTTGTATATTTACCTCTAGATTTAAAGAAATATATTGAAACTATTGGTTGAGAGAATGTAGAAAGTGAACCATTAGTTATTCTAGTTAATGGTGTTACTACTAAAAGTAAAGAAATCTGGCAAGAATTAGTGGATGTTAGGAAAGTGCAAAAGGCAACATTGTATCTGATAAAAAACAATGAGTACTATAAAAATGTGTATATGGAAGAAGAAGAAATACTTTTAGGAGATGATACTAAAAAGTCAACTGGTCAAATTGAAAAAGTGGACCTGTCCAAAAGTGAAGAAATCTATGAACATTACAGTGTACATCCACTTCATTCGAAAGAAGTGATGGGGAATACCATTGAATTATTTCAAATGAAAAAAGCAAAGGGAAGTCCCATGAGTGTATGGGAAAAAAGTTTGGAAGCTCATTGTTTTCCGCAGTTGTTCCCAACGGGAAAAGGTGGAGGATATGATGAACGATCAGTGCAGATTCCTGCATCAGAATATCGGACAACAAGATTGTATGCAGAAGATCCAAGATTTTGACAATGTATCCCATATATATTTCATCTTTTGTTTGAGAGTGACTTGTCTGGACTTTCATATGCAGTCAACCACATATTGAAAACAGGAGTATATCTTCAAAATGTTTCGGCAAAGGAATTTATGGATAAAGTACATCAGAGAGGTGATCATTTAGAATCTCAGCTGATTAATTTGATGGCATGTCAGCGTGGTACTAATGAGTATCGGTACCTTCGTCATGGAGAACTTAAATGTATGCTAAGGAACTTAGGAACTCCTATGTGGTTCCTTACCCTAATCTGTGCTGAATACGCTTGGGATGATTTACTTGAATTTCTTCGAGAGGCAAATTCGAATATCAAAAATATTGAATACAAGACACCTGGAGAATTGTGCTTTTTGGATCCTGTTAATGTATGCAGATATTTCAATCATCGATGTCTTTTATCTGCAATAAAAAAATCCTCCTCTTGGAGAAGTTGTGGATTTCTTTTGGAGAAAGGATTATCAAGCTAGAGGTGCTCCTCATATACATATGCTGTTCTGGATCAAGGATGCCCCCAAATTCGGAACTGATTCCGATGATACTGTTTTGTCTTTTATTGAAGAATATTCCACATGTGCTATACCAAAAACAACAGAAGAAAACAACTTAAGACAACTAGTCTTACGATTCCAAAGTCATCGATGTGGAAAATACTGTCAATGAAAGTAAAAGTCTAAGGAAAAGTTTTATACCAAATGTCGTTTTGGATTTCCACGTCCTGTAATATCCAAAGGAAGAGTAAACAGTTTTATGTCAGGTATGAGACATACCATCACTAGAAAGTCTCCAAAAAATACATACAATTTGAGAAGAAGTGAAGAATCAAAATATATAAATGATTATAATCCGGTTATTCTTTCAATGTGGAATGCTAACATTGATATTCAGTACGTAGCACATAATTCCATTGTTGTCACTCGGTATGTAACATCCTACATTACAAAATCAGAAAAGACAGAATTGAAAGAAATGTGGGAAGAAATTTCTCACGAGAAGAGTCTTAGTAAGAAATTATACAGTTTCAGTTTGAAGATGTTATCCCATCGAGAAATTGCAGCGTATGAATGTTCAGATCGGTTATCACCTGCAAGTTTATACTCAAAATCTAGAAGAATCATTTGGGTGACTCTAGGTCTTGCCAAATAGAAGTCATCATCTTGAGAACATATGTCTCTATGAAGTGCTGCAAAACTACACTTTTAAACGGAATACTACAGAAAACATCAATGATGGAAAATATTCAGTGATTGGTTCCTAAGGATGTTTGGTGAAACAAAGGAAAGGAAATTTGATTAATCACAGAAAACTGAGTTATGACACTCCTGATAAAAGGGAATTTTACTATTTAGCACTTTTGCAACTGTTTAAACCGTGGCGTTCAGAATTGGAATTAATTGGAGATTTTCAGAGCTATGAAAATTCCTTCAATGCTTGTAAAGATACCATAGAATGCACTGTTTTTGAAAATTATGTGAAAATGTTGAACGATGAAATTGATCAAGAAGCTACTATTGCAGCTGAGGTTGCTAGAGACAGTTCTCAAGACAGTCAAAGTTCTGCTCCACTGAGTCAAGATCCACTAGGACAACCAATTCTTGAAAATGAAGCAGCAATCGCCATGAATGAAATGGAAACAGCAATGCATCAAGCTCAAGAAGAAATTATGGATTTAGGAAATTTGGAAGAACAACAAAATGATGAACAGAAAGAAATATATCAGCAAGTGAGACAACAGATTGACCATGGATTTCTTCATGAAAAGAAAGACTGCACATGCGCCTCATTTCAACCTATCCGAATGTATGTGAGTGGTCAAGCTGGAACAGGAAAACGTTTCTTAATTAAAGTAATGACCAGTTATCTACAGAAAACAACTGACTCACATTTGTATTGTGTTGTAACTGCTCATTCTGGGTTGGCAGCACACAACATTAAAGGAATTATATTGCATCGTTTACTTATGCTACCTATGGAGCATGAAAACAAATTGGAATATCACAAGCTATCTGGAGAAGCTTGTTATGAAGTTTCAAGGGTGCTAAAGAAAATTAAACTTCTGATTATTGATGAGGTAAGCATGGTCTCAAACTTAATGCTTGCTTTTGTGCATTTAAGAATGCAGCAAATTCTTAAAGCAGAGTACGATGTCTTATTTGGAGGAAAACATGTCATCGTTTTTGGAGATCTACTGCAACTTACTCCCGTAAAAGAACAACCAGTATTTAAAACACTTGCGCATGAAGACACCAGAAAGCCTTTGGGTAGTGTTGGAAACGTTAATATTTGGTCATATTTTGAATACAAAGAACTTATTACAAATATGTGACAGGCAAATGATGTTGATTATGGAACTATTCTTCAAGATATAAGAATTGGAGTACTGACAGAACATGGCAAACAAGCTTTGCAAAGTTGACTACTTTCGAATTTGTTTCCAAATGAAAATATAGTTCCTGAGAAAATATATATGAAAATTGCAGAAAGCAAATCTATAATCTGCTTAATGCCAACACTGTGCGAGTGTTCTATATTTAGTAAACAACTTTTGAAGCTAGAAAATGAAGCAATAATAAAAATGGAACCCATTGATAAAATAGAGCATGAAGGAATCACTATTATTTTGACGGGAAAATTGAAAACAAAGTTGGATTCTTTAGAAAAATCGATATCTAAAACTGTTGGTTTAGAAAAGAATCTATATGTATGTAAAAACTGTCGGGTAATTTTAAGGCGTAATTTGGATGTAGAAAAAGGTTTAGTAAATGGAGCAATGGATAAAGTTGTTGAATTTGTTAATTATCAAAATAGAGATGGAATTCAATTTTTAAAAATCAAATTTGATCAAATTGAAGAAGTAAAAGAAATTTGTAATTGTTTTGTTCGTTTTTTGCTTGTTAAAGATGTATATGTCCGTAGACCACAATTTCCACTTTCTCTGGCATACGCAGTGACTATTCATAAATCTCAAGGATTAAGTGTAGACAGTGCTTTGGTGAACATTGGAAGTACCGTGTTTAAAGAGGGTATGGCATTGCTTTGTCCCGAGTCAGAACTTTATCTGGTTTGTTTTTGATTGATTTTGATGAGTCAAAGATTACTGCAGATGCTAACTGTGTAAAAGAGTATAATGGGTTAAGAAGAGTGTATGCTTCCAATTTAGGTCAATATCCTGTATTTGAAAAGCGTGTGGTAGGTCAAAAAAGTAGACATGAGAATATCTGTAGTGAAGTTATAGAGAAGGAAAAAAATCAAGATAATGTTGAGATTGCAAGCAAAAAGAAAAAGGACACTGTTGAAGAGATTGTTGGTTATCAGTTTGAAAATAGTTCAGGTATCAACTGCTATACTAATGTAGTGGTAAATGTTTTATTTTTTCTTGAAAGTTTGCAACAGCAAATTATGGAGAATCGGGATAAAAGATTTTGTTCCTTGTTGCATTCTGTTTATGAAAAATTGAGAACTGATAAAACTAAAATACAAAGCGTTTCTGATATTCGTAATCTTTTGGATATATGTTCTGGTTCTACACAATTTACGCAGAATATCCAACAAGATGCTCATGAATTTCTAATGTATATGCTCACAGTATGGGAAAATGAAGGCATAGAAATTGAAAATCTTTTTGGCCTTCGTTATAAATGGGAACATCAATGTGAAAATTGTATGTTTACATGTACCACTGACATAGACACTGAAAGATTTATATATTTGACATTACCAGACTGTAAATCAGTGTCTTTCAACAAACTAGTTAAAGCAGCAAATCAAAACATGGAGTGTAGCCAATGCAAATCAGAAATGTTATCAACATTATTTATGCAAAGATCTGGACAATATATCATTTTAATGATGCAACGTTGTACAGCTGGTGGAAGAAAATTGGAAACTTTAATAAAACATTTTGTAGCAAGTCAACTATCAATATCAGGAAGAACTTTTGTAGCAGTAGCAATAATTTTCCATGATGGTCCTTTTACAACATCCGGACATTACACAGCCTATTTAAAATGTGATAAAGGATGGACATATTGTAATGATGCTCAAATGCTTTTTAAACAATGTTTGCCTAGCAAATTACCAAATTCCTACCTAATATTTTTAAAGCCAAAGTTTTAGGAACATAATTCAGCCTATTAGGAATATGTTAAAATGTCTTAATATGATTACTATTGGACAATTTCAATTTAAAGGATTTCAGCAATACCATTTGGCCCAGAGGAAAGTTATATATTTGAAATATAGACATTTTGTTGCACATTCTCACAGCATATATTTTTAAAGAACATCATTTACAGTGTACAGAAATTATAAAAAGAATTCTTTATTGAATCATTATTTGAGTACTTTCATATTCTAGTAAGAAAATTTGCTTAGAAGGAACCATTTTATAGATGTGTGGTTTGTATTATATCGTTTGTTATTGACGATGTAATTTTTATGGAATGTTCAGAAATAGTTGACTATATTAATAATATTTTAGACAAAGTTTTTTTTTTAACAATCTTATTGATTAGGGTTTTTTTTGCCCGCTGTTATGTGATGAGTAACATTGAAATCACTGTTTGTAGTGAAATTCAATATATTCTGAGAACAGCAAAAAAGGCAAAGAAAATAACTTATATAATGTTGAAATTATGTTATGTTGTAAAAAAATATAATGTTATATATTATAACTGTATTTTTTCTTCTCTTTCACAGATCCTTATTCTAAAACATGAAATTTTCACAAATTAAAATGATAAAAAATAACTGAAAAAAATGTTTAGTGTTTTTTATATCTATTACTGTGAAGATAAAATTAACTAAATATTAATATGCACAATGGGCTGTGTTTGCACACTGGTGAAGAAAGGGGGGATGGACGGACTACATAAGTGTAGAAAGATGCTTTGTAGGCATTTTAAGTTACGGGATAAAGTTGCCTTGAATCTTGAGTGTCCCTGGGGGCCAACTAGCCCACCAGATATCTGCAGAAAGTGCCAGAGAGTTGCATTGCAGAGAGGTGTAAAATGGGACATGGCTTCGGACCACCTCTCTGTAACGCACCTGTATGCTGTTCAATAAAGAGACATGGTGGACTAGTAGGACCCAGGAACTTTCAGGATTAAAAGAGGCTAAATTCCTCAACTTAAAACACATCACAGAGTGTGTTTGCACATGTGACATCAGGCCCCATCCCTTCCCTTCACCACTCTATAAACATGTCCTATCGCTTTGCCAAAATATAAATACTTATAAATGTATCTTGTTCTCTCTTTGCAGTACTGAAATTACTCTACTTATTAGTCATATAGTTAAGGATTGGCCTAGCCATTAACCCTAGTACAAGACTATGCATGCACATTTGCAAGAAGCTACAAAGAATTAATACAGTCTTCAAAATACCCAGTTTATACCTATTTAGTTTTGGAATGTTTCTGCCATAGCATGTGACCTGAACAAAAAAAGATTTGATTAGTTCATAACATTTCCTATTGTACCTATTGAAGGACTGCAATCATTTCAATCATTCTTCTTTGAGCATCTTTGGAGATATAACTCTGTGTTTACCTCCTGTCACTCTCATGCAATTTTTCAATCAATGAACTAGCAAAATGTTTTTATTGTAACAGTCTGCCAATACCTAAGCACTTATGGGGCAAATTTAGAAGCATCCTGTGCCAACAATATGTCACTTTTTGTAATATAGTGATGGCGAAAGACACTCTTTCATATTTACAAGGAGAGGAAAAGGCACTCTGTGTATCTTTTCTTTTCCATGTAAATACGACCTTATCATACACACCACTTTCCATTGACGGAACGTTCTATAGGTGTTGCTGTGCGTGTTTGCACAGAACACTCATAGAACAAAACACATCTCCAGATTTATCAGAAATCATAAATCTGGACGTGTGGGAAAGCTGCATTATTCTCCAATTGGTGTAGCAAGGCTCAACAAGGAAAATTGTTTTCATTTCTCCTCATTTTTTCTCTTTCAATATAGGCTGCATTGCACATCATACATTGAAGGAGAAAAATGCCTTCACTGATTGTTTTTGCGCAGGAAGGTGTGTCTTTCTGCACAAAAACAAACTCCACACGACACAGATATCCTTGCACCATGGTGCAAGGGTGCCTGTGTCACTTGCCACATATTTATGGACATATGTTGCATCCCTGTGCTTTGGAAGTACCACAGCACACTGCAGCTAAAGAGGTTACAGTGTCATGCTGCAGCACTTCCTTATAGTTCTGTACTTATACATGCACCATACACTACTAATGCATTCTTTCAGTCAATTATGCACTACGCATACATTCAACCAAACTTTCACACACTATCATACAAATATAGCTCTTTTTCAGAGAAGTTAGTTCTGAAAAGAACTTTTTTGTGTTTTATATTTTGTTTGTTCTTTTTTTAATGATTTTGTGATTTTTTAGTTTTTTTAAAAAAAGAAAAAAAGGGAACAGGATGAACAAAACAGTGAACTTCCGGGAAAAAAAATAAACAAAAGTTTAACACCGGTGGTTTTTCTGCGCTCTGCAGATAAGGTCGATGGACTGCTCTCCATAGCAGAGCAGTTTGTTGCATTTAATGCAACTAATTTTAACTTGTCCGCATTCTGGACGTATGTCCGGGTGACCAGGAGATGATGATGCCGCTGATGTGCTTGCACTGCCGGTGGAGGGTTGTCACAAAGTCTTCTGCACTTCTCGTTCACCAGGTTGACGGGGTGCAGAGTCTTGAGGTGCTTCTTCATGCTTGCGGTCCCGCAAGAGTACTTCTTTGATGGATCACCTCTCGACAGGACCCTTTGGCAGATTTTGGAAGTGACTTTAGTCACGTTGACTTTTTCTGTCCTTCAGGAAAGGAAAAAAAAATCCAAACCACTGAGGTGTATCTTTCAGGGCGTGGAGGTTCAGGAACAAACCCATCATCAGAAGAATGTTCAGAGTCTGATGGTGGCTGCTGTCCAGAAGCCATAGTCTTGAGATGGAAATCAATAGCAGCTGTGGAAATCAGCAAAAAAAAGTTCTTCTGAGGTGTGAGATGTTCCTCCAAAGAAGCTCAAAGAAGAATGATGGAAATGGGTGGGGTCCCTCAATAGTTACAATGGGAAATGTTATGAACCAATCAAATCTTTTTTTTTCAGGTCACATGGGGTCCGCGCATCAGCAGCACACACCCAACGCGACAACGCGAAATTGCATTTAAAAGTGATATAAGTTTATTAAAAGTAAAACTATATAATTTTTATGATTAGCTTAGATAATGTCTTGCCCTATTAAGTATATTAAATACATATATATCATTTTAAACATTACAATTTTTTGCGGGAGTCGCGCACCCACCGCGTTGAACACGTATATGATGTCACGTGCAAGTGCGCGAGCGTCGCGTAAAGTAAAACGTATGTGTCGCGTATGCGCCTGGAGTCGCATACCGGTCGCATAGCAATCGCTCACGAAAATACGCACCCATCGCACATCCTACGCGGATCCTACACAACGATCCTAAAATGGCGGCTAGGTTCCGCGCGCAGTGATGAAGAAAGGTATGCTTTGGGTGCGCGACCCCCCCCCCAATTTTTTTTTAAAAAAGCAATAAAGAAAATAATATATATTTATTTTAAAAAACATATAAAACAAAATATTTAGAGTTTCAATATTTAAAAAAAAAATATTTGCCATTTATATTAAAAATATATAATGTAATTTAAAAAATAAAATATGTAAAAATAAATAGTTAAAAAATGTAGAAAATCAGTATCAAAAAATAAATATAACTATTATTACATTTAAAAATTGTCATTTAAGGAATCTTTGAAATTCACTGAAAAAACCATAGGTTTCGGACATGTCATAGTTAGCAATTAGCATTTAAAAAACCTTTGAAATTCACTGAAAAAACAATAGGTTTCAGACATGTTATAGTTAGGAATTAGCATTTAAAAAACCTTTGAAATTCACTGAAAAAACAATGGGTTTCAGACACGTTATAGTTAGGAATTAGCATTGAAAAAACCTTAAAAATTCACTGAAAAAACCATAGGTTTCCGGGGTGTTATAGTTAGCTGGACATTTCACTCGTACAAAACCATTGAAATTCCTCCTTTATAGTTAGTTCTACTAACTATAACTCACGTGCCCTCGATCCACTGCTGATGATGTCACATATTACATCATTCATGACATGGTCAGTGACATCACTGATGACATCTCAAATGACATCACTGATGACATCATCCAGTGAATGTGGTTTGGTTCCATATTTAAATATGTATTATACATATAGCAATCTGCATTGAAGAATGAGTGGCAGTATAAGTGTCTGGATGAAGGATTTACTAGCAGTGTGATTGACTGTTTAAGTGACTAATTTAAAGTGCCTCACTAAATATATGGGATAGTGATTAAACTGTGTGAATATCTGTATCACTCTGTCTCTTGTTGTGTAAACTACTGCATAAGTTGGTTACTAGCTATGTGAAAGTCTATATTAGTGATTGATTAGTTAAGTGAGTATTTTTATGAGAGAGTGAATGTGTGTGTGGTTGGGTGGGAGGTGTGTGACTGTCCAAAGATGTGGAAATAGTTGATTTAGTAGGTGTATGAGGTTAAGACTGCATGTGGAAACAGTTGATTGGTGAGTGAATGTCTTTATGGGTGTAGTGATGAGTAAATATATTTCTCAATGATACATGTCCAAGAAAGTAGAAATATAAAAGGCAGTGTATGTGACAGTTGTATATAAATAAGTATACATAAGACTCAGTGATTCTATGAGTGACTGTATGGATAACTGTATACTTGTAATTATTGATTTTATAAAACACTAAGTATGAGTTACTATCTATATGAATAAATGAAGTGGTGTTTGTGTAAGTGTGTAGCTAAGTAAATGTAAGTATGATCAATTGTTTGCATAAGCGAGTAGGACGACTGCATACCTGAATAGGATGTGTGCTGTGTGTAATGTTGATGTAGGTGTATAAGTATATTTGATAGTGTTCTATTGATCTTTTTCAGCATGTATGAGTGAATCTATAGGTAAGTGTTTAGATGTGTGTGCAGATCTAGGAATCACTGAGTGGGTTTTTAGAAACTTATATTGGCGTGTCAATGGTTTCAAACATGGTACTCTATATTTTATAATGAATGATGAAAGGTTATACTAGTGTATGAGGAGGTGTATCAGATTGTCACGTGGATGATGTCATCAGTGATGTCATTTGAGATGTCATCAGTGATGTCATCAGTGATGTCACTGACCATGTCATGAATGATGTAATATGTGACATCATCAGCAGTGGATTGCGGGCACGTGAGTTATAGTTAGTAGAACTAACTATAACTTAGTAATTTCAATGGTTTTGTACGAGTGAAATGTCCAGCTAACTATAACACCCCTGAAACCTATGTTTTTTTCAGTGAATTTCTAAGGTTTTTTAAGTGCTAATTCCTAACTATAACATGTCTGAAACCTATATATATATATATATATATATATACATATATATATATATATATATATATATATATATATATATATATATATATATATATATATTCCACGTTATAGTTAGATCAGGTAACTATAACTTGCGCGCCCACAATAAACTGCTGATGACGTCACATATTACATCACTTATGACATGGTCAGTGACATCACTCATGACATCAATGATGACATCTGAAATGACACATTGTGCATTGCGGTCGCGCAAGTTATAGTTACCTGATCTAACTATAACGTGGAATTTCATTGGTTTTTTACGAGTGAAATGTACAGCTAACTATAACTTGTGTGAAACCTATGGTTTTTTAAGTGAATTTGCAAGGTTTTTTAAATGCTAATTCCTAACTATAACGTGTGTGAAACCTATGGTTTTTTCAGTGAATTTGTAAGGTTTTTTAAATGCTAAGTTATGTATTTATTTTTAATTTTTGCGCGCACGGTGGGCTTCGCGCACCGAGCGCCCACGTTGCGCATTTCGTATCGCGCACACCTCGCCATTTTTTACAAAATATCAATTGTTTTTTTCTCCCTTGGGGGTCCTTAGATTTATATATTAAATGTGATTGTTAATTCTTTTTTTTCTTTTTTTTTTTTTACCGTACGCGTACGGTAAGCTTACCGTACGCGCACTCCGCGATTTTTTTTTTAAATTATTAAATTTATTTTTCATACTTTTTGGTCCTTCGTGAACCCCATGACGAACGCTAGGGGGTCTGCAACTCTCTTCGTTGCCCCCTTTTCATGTTATCAACCTTTGTTTTTCAGTGCGAGAGACAGAAAATGGCGGCCGATACTTTCTGATTTCGACCGATTCGAATGTTTACAGTCATGTAACCACCAATCAGAATTGAGCTCGCGCACGGCACCGTACGCGTACGGTATGCTTACCGTAAGCGCACGGAGCGCGCCTATAGATATATATATTGATTTAAATGCTATTTTCTCAGGACCTACTGAACAGATTTACACCAGACCTGCAAAAGGCACATCCCTGACCTGAGGACTACCTCTCTGCCCAATTTCAAGTAATTCTGTTCAGCCGTTCGGGCTGTAGCTCGGACTAAAGGTCCTATGGGAAAATGCATGGGGAAAACGCGTTTTGGGACCCCCCTTTTTTCTCAGCCCTCGCTTGACGAATCCCCCCGAGACTTTCAGGGTAGGAGCGGAGCGTAGCGCCCCATTAGTTTTGAAAAATTCGCGAGGATTCGTCGACCGGCGCCAAAGTTATTCCAAATAGAATGTTGCGGATTTCCTATGGAAACACGGTCCTAACTATAACTATCTACTGGCGGTCGCCAGTAGATAATATATATATATAGTAATAAATATTAGTGGAATATATTTAATTTACTTAGCATTACATTTATATATTAAAATATTTTACATTTACTACTTTAAACTATTTATATTTCAAAATATAGATATTTGTGTCTCTTTTTTACATACTACTAGTGTCAGCATTTTTTTCTGATATTTTTATACTTACCATCATAAGAATAGGGACACAATATTTCAGTAAACACATTTTTGACACAATATTTGTGTCAATCGTTATTGTTTACCTCAATATTGTGTCAGTGACTGTACAGCTCAAAGTAATAGAAAGGTAGTATTGCTTTATAAAAATGTCCAATAAAGAATTAAAGAAATAATTTAGATATAACGGATCCATTGGGATCTGCAGCTCTCAGATTAATTTTAAACAAGAAAAGGGGGTTACCTCTCCCACCATCAATAGAGAACTCTTTCAACCTCGGAAGTTCCTTCTATTAACTCCGGGTGTAATCAATTATTGTACGATCTCACTTTATATACATATGCGTTTTTACATGTACCGAATTTGAATAAACACTTTATGTGGATTAAATCACTTTTTAATCAGCAGCATATCTTTCACTGTATCAAAACATTTTCTTTTTAGACAGTAAAAAAGCACTCTAAGGCTTTCATATATCAACATGGAGAATTCATGCAGTGTTAGAAACAAAACTTCAACATCTAACAAGGAACAACTGGGGATGCCTCTTGGGGGAAACATGGCGTCCGCTAGCTGAGCGGTTGCGCACGTCCCTGCTCTGCGCTCCTCCCTAACCTACCCAGCGAGAAACATATGCTGCTATCACCGGGTTGAGTGAAGATTTCTGCGGAATAAACATCTTTTACCTACGTTGAGAGGTTCTCCGGATGAGTCCCGGTCTCTCCTGCCCTTTGTTTTTGCCGCGCTGGGACAGAGCCACCCTGGAGCTGCGACGCGGTCGCAGAGCGGCGGCTCGCGGTCTCCTCTGGTAGAACACAGGCAGTGTCAGCACAAGGGGGATCGGAGCTTACCTCCTGCAGTGCGGCATCAAGGAGCCTAAGGACGGTAAGGTTGCTGTCTCTGCTACATCCAAAGAGGACAATAGCGAGGACCAGGGGCATGATTCTGTGGCCGGTAAGAAACATCTTAATCCCTCATTAGAGAGATTTAGTTCATCTCCCTCTACTCGGGCGAAGAAAGCCGGGCAGGCCGAAATAAACACTAAAAGGACACAGCAAAGTATACGTACTGCAGGGAGCAAAAGGAAGGAAAAGAGTGAGGTGAAATTCGGAGCTGGACTGGGTTTCCTCGGATTTAGAAGAGGAGGCAGGAGGTCAGGAGATCTCCCTCACTATACCAGAACCAGGCAAGAGAAGGGGGGAGCAAACCGTTCAGTCCCGGGTGGAGCAGAGATCTCAGAAATCTCATAACATCTCTGTGAAGGGGAGGAGGGCAATACAGTCAAGCAAAGAGAGCTCTGCTAAGGCCTCCACTAAATCCACTACCGTAAAAGTTACCCCTTCTCTCTGCTCTTTCTTTGGGGTTCAGCCCCAGATATTAAATATTATGAGCCAAGAGGCTCCCCTCGAGTTGTGTGGTACTCCCACCTTGGGGGGCGACCCAGGAGCTCTCCCCTTCCCACCATCCAGGACGGAGAATCCTGATACCTTTGCTAGTTCTAATAGGGGGGCACCCAGCACACCTGATATCTTCATTCTATCTACCGTGTCTACCTCTGTTGCTTCTGCCACTTTTATTGCCTCAGAAGCTAACAATTCCATAGTCTCTACACTGACTCAGGCTATACCCCCTATGATAGCATCTGCGGACCCAAATAGCATGATTCCTATCCCTGTGGACTTCGTACCTATTACTGTTTCTTCGGAAGCGGAGCAAGATCAGGATCCAATCCAGGCTGCAACTCTGATTGACTCGGAGAAGGGAGGAGGGGCAGGAGTGGAGGCTCACTCAATACAGGCCCTCTTTTTGTCACTAAAAAACGACATCAAACTAGGGTTTGCGGTCTCTTCTGAGAACCAGGCTGAGATAAGAGCTGCATGTGATGCCTTAGAAAAGAAAGTAGATTTCCTGAATGCGAGGACTGATAATCTGGAGGGCTCTGTGGAGCATCTTAAGGCTAATCTAGGGGTTGCTGAGGATAAATTTCAGGCCTTACGTAGAGACGGAGATGCCCTGAGGGAGAGAATGGAGTCACTTGAAAACAACTCACGACGAAATAACTTACGTCTCCTAAAGATCCCGGAGGGGAAGGAGGGGAGTGATTTAAAGGTGTATGTCGTGGCTATGCTTAAAGACTCTCTCAATTTGGAAGAGTCACCGGAGTTCCTTAGAAATGATATCCAGAGGATTCATAGGGATCCATTTCAATTGAATCCCGGGAGAATGAAACCAAGGAAAATCCTTATAAACTTCCTCACATATGCGCTAAAGGAGAAGATTCTGAACCTGGCGCTTAAGGCGAAGTCATTAAAGGGACCGGATTTCTCAAATGAGGTGCGCTCGGACTTATCTAAAGTAACTCTGGAGCGCCAATGGGAATTGGGTCAGAGGATGGATAAGTTCAGGGCAGTGGGTGCCACAGTTCAGATGAGATTTCCCGCCTTCCTTAAGATCATGCATAACAACAAAATGTTTAACATTAGATCTCCATATGAGGCTGACGCGCTATTAGAGTCCCTAAGCAGAAGCGAGAAAGATTGAACGGATCCATCTTAGGAAATCCAAATTGGTATGCCCCTCCCTCCCCCCCTCACTTCCAGGAAGCTGAAAGTTAGAGAAGAGTATGAGATGCTTAGGTACAAGCTAGTTTAAATGATTAGAATTGATGAAAAAGTGCAGGGAAAAGAAAGATGAGAAAGAGGGAGAGAGGGGAAAGAGGTATAAATAAATAAAAGAGAAGTGATAAAAAAAAGAAAAAGAGAGACAAAAGGAGGAGAAGGAGAGGGGAAGAAAAAAAATACATATAGAGCAGAGGGAGAGAAGGGAAAAAAAGATAGAGAGGAGAGAAAAAAAAATGTAAAACAAAAATAAAAATATATAGTTAATTTAGTAATCTAGTAATTTCTAATGGGGTTCTTAATCAACTCTCTCAACCGATGCTTGCATATCACTTGGGTTCGTTTTTTTTTTTTTTTCTCCTTGATGTATTGGTCACTTTTGTTTTTGGTGTTGCAGATCTTAACCCTTTAGTAGTAGGTCAGGGGGGGATCAGCAGAAGCAATGCGACGTTAATATGGTCTTACAACAGGTCATAGCAATAAGGGTGGGGTTTCCCATGGGAGGGGGGAGAAGGTGTGGGAAGGGTAAAAGCATAAAAAGTCCTCATTTTTCGTTGCCCCAGTATCATTCTTTCGGGTTTAACTCTCTTTTGCAGGTTACGCAGTACTTTTTTGCTGTCTTTGTAAGCTTATTTTGCTGTTGGGTCGATGGGATGGCATTAAAGGTTGAATTAAGAATCTTAGTATGGCATTAATCCACTTTCTGTCCTGGAATGTGAATGGGTTGCGTATAAGGAATAGCAGGGCTAGAATTTTACAATATTTAAAAGATTCACCTGCACAAGTCATTGCAATCCAGGAATCACATCTGCTAAAAGCAGAGTCTTCTGAAATTTTAATTAAACAGAGATGGAGCGACGTCTTTGCCTGTACTGATCAGACGGCCAATATTAGAGGGGTGATGGTTCTCTTTAAAAAACAAGCAAAGGCTCAGGTATTAGAATGTAGGGAGAATTTCAGTGGAAGATGGCTCATATTAAAAACATTACTCTCTGATTCGCTTTTCACTTTAGTAGTCTATTATGGACCGAATCAAGATGATCCTTCCTTTTTAGATACAGTTAGTACTCACTTGCTTGATTTTCCTGATCCCATCATTTGGATGGGAGACTTTAATATTGTGTTACATCCTGGATTAGATTAATCGCCTAAGTCACGAGCCTGGGTTCCATCTAAATCACGCTCTACCCTATTAAGTATTATGAGACAGATCGGTCTTTCAGATGTCTGGAGAGAGCGTGCAGGAGACCAACCTGGGGTGTTGTTTATCAATCTGAAATACCATCATAAATCCAGAATTGATTATGCCCTGTTCAGTTATGTGTTAAGGGATATGAATAAATCTATTGAATATCTTCCATCCCATCTGTCAGATCACTCTGCATTAGCTTTTTCTTTAACACTTCCGCAGCAGCACCAACCTAGATCGTGGTCTTTTGACCGCACTATATTACTAGTGGAGGACGAGATAAAATTTCTTAAACTTGAGACAACTCAGTTCCTCAACCTAAATCTGAACTCTGCGAAAATATCGACGGTGTGGGATACTTTGAAAGCCTATTGGAGAGGCTGCATCACTAATCGTGCCTCCTTTAGGAAAAAGAATTTCAGTAATGCTGTTAGGGGGTTAGAAGAGGACATCGCTAGAGTCCAATCAAAATTAAATATTATACCAGGAAGTAACTCTAAGGTGGATCTGAAAGAATTAGATTCCCTAAAAAAACAATTGGAGAGTGTTCTTCAAGACAGAATCTCACGCAAATGGGAAGCGAGCAAAATTTCCCATTTTGAATTCGGGGAAAGTGCTGGTAAATTGCTCGCGTGTAAAGTAAAATCTGATCAGGTCTGGAACCATATCAAGCAGATAGTAGTGGATGGAGAAAGCTTATCTCGTTCTTCTAATTTAGAAATCGGGGCGGCTTTTCGGGAATTTTTTCAGAAGATATATACTAATGACACCATTGAGGATCCCGTGAGAAGATGTAACTGGCTGGATAAGATTAAACTACCAAGCCTCACGAGGGAACAGCAGGATGCTTTGGATAACAAAATCACTGAAGATGAAATTAGATTGGTAATTAATAACTCCAAAAAAGGTAAGGCGACAGGGCCTGATGGCCTTCCAGCAGAGTTATATCGCCTTCTTATAGATCCTATAATCCTTGTGCTATCTAGACTTTTTAATAGTATATTGGTGGATGGAGATGACCCTCCGGGGTCTTGGAGCGAAGCGACAGTCGTTTTAATTTTAAAACCAGGAAAATCTCCTACTGACTGTGGTTCTTATCGCCCCATATCACTCCTCAATTTTGATTTTAAAATCTTTACCGCCATCCTCTCAAAAAGGTTAGGAGGCGTAGTGGATAAGGTTATCCATCCAGATCAGAAGGGCTTTATCCAAGGGAGACAATTATCAGTCCTTACTTACGACCTAATAGGTGCTATTGACATCACGTCTTCCTTTTCCCTCCCCTTGGCAGTATTAACACTAGACGCAACAAAGGCCTTTGATCGGGTTTATTGGCCATATCTCTTGGAGGTGATGAGAAAGTTTAACTTGGGAGCCGGCTTCTGCCGTGCAATTGAATTATTGTATAAGGCTCCGATTGCCAGATTACTTGTCAACGGGGCTCTGACAGATCCCTTTTCTATCACTAGGGGAACTCGACAGGGCTGCCCCATTTCCCCTCTCCTGTTTAATTTATATATAGAACCCTTTGCACAGGTTTTAAGAGAAGAACATAACATCATCCCTTTTAAACTAGGAGAGTGGGAAAGGAGAGTGGCACTGTATGCAGATGACATACTAATCTTCACAGCAGATCTTGACAGTGCCTTTAATACGATCATTACACGTGCAGAAGAGTTTGGCTTGATCTCGGGATACGAGATTAACCCAAGTAAGACTGAGATCATGGTCTGGAATATGGAACCCACGTATCATCACATCGTCACTAACATGAGATACTTAGGAATTAGAATAACTCAGGAAGTGGAAAAGATCCCAGAATGTAACCTCAATTTTTTTTTAAAGAATGCCAAATTCAGTTGAACTCATGGGTGCATCTCCCTTTATCATTTTTGGGTAGGATTAACTTGGTTAAAATGTCTATCCTCCCCAGGATCTTGTTTCTCTTTGGTGCTATCCCTCTGGCCTTTGATAGGAAACAATTGGTAAAATGTCAAGGAGATTTAAATTCATTTATCTGGAAGAATAAAACTACTAGGATAGCATGGAAGAAGCTTAGGTGGAAGAGGGAGAAGGGGGGTCTGGCTATGCCCGATTTGCAATATTACGCATGGGCATTCCAGTTGTCTCATTCTCGTATGCTGTTGAAGACACCCACTAGCACTACAGAGGGACACCTGTTCCGGGCTATGCTGAGGGGCTCAGATTTGTCAGAAGATGGCTTTATGTTTAAATTCGGAGACCATAAATACTTCAAAAAATTTAAATTAAAAATCCTTCGGTCATTAGCTAGTAGCTGGTTAGCAATAAGAAGGAGTATAGGGCTGGGTTACTTTTCAGGAAAGGCCCCAATATGGGATTTCCCCGGCACTCCTGCATGCCTCCGTGACAGCTTGAGCATGCCCTTAAGAGATGCAGGGTTTCTGACGTGGGGAGATCTACTGGATGGTGCTGACCTCCCTCCTTGGGATGTGCTCTATGAGATGGTTGGGCCCGGACTCTCAAAATTTAAGTATACTCAATTGAGAAGCTGGGTACAATCACAGACTAAGAGTACCGCGCCTTTAGGAAAGGAGAGTAATCTAGAGGAGCAACTGGTTTCAAAGCCTAGAGTAAGAAGGGAGGTCTCTTTTTGGCACTAGTAGGCAATAGTAGAGGAAGTAGATGGCGAGTTTAAACTAGCAGATGTTCTATGGGGGCAGCAGATGAGTATGCAATGTGAATCGATTTGGAGGGAATCATTCAATACACTGTTTAGAATTGTTAAACCTGCTTGGCTTAGGCGTAATCACATCTAGATAGAATAGAATCCTGCAAATACAACACATTTGAATGTCTCTCAACCAACATAAAGACCAAAGATAATGGTACTCTGCTCTGCCACCTTCTTTACCATCCACCAGGCAATACCTCCGTATTCGGTGAGCATCTATCTGACCTGATAGCTCAATGTGCACTAGGAGATGCCAACTACCTAATCCTTGGTGACCTTAACCTGCGGTGGAATGAAACTACCAACCCGCTAATTCAAACGCTATCCAATCTCCTCCATGACAACAATTTAATCCAACACTGCGCGGAGGAGACACACTACAAAGGAGCCATCCTGGACGCCATCATTGCTCAACGAAACGCAATTACAATCAACCACATACTCCCCGTGGACTGGTCGGACCACCACTTGATCCTATTCCACATCAACCAACAAACTGTCTCCCAACCGCCTAGGCAAGCCCCTTCCAAATGGATTAGAAACTTCTCTCAGATTCCCATGGAAATCCTTGAAGACAGGATAAACTCGCTTCTTCCCCAAACCAATGACCTCCTCTCCATAGCTGAACTCACCGATCGTTACAACGCAAAGCTAGTGACCATGCTTGATCAGCTTGCTCCCCTAAAACTGAAAAAAGCAGAGCAATCCCATCCAGGTCATGGTTCAACTCTGACCTGAATTCTGAAAGGAGAAAACTAAGAGCCAAAGAAAGAAGCTGGAGGAATAACCCTACCTCCATCCTCTGCGAACAACTCAAAACAGCCCGCAGGAAGTACAACAACCACATAAAAAACAAGAAATCCAGCTTTTTCCGCTCAGCGCTCGACAGCGCAAAAAATAGACCTAAAGAGCTCTATAGCATCATCAGGAAACAAACCTCCAATCCCGTGAACTCCTCTATACAGGCGTCCAAAGAACTCTGCAACAACTTCGCCAACATCTTCAGGGATAAAATCAATAAGATTGAACTTATACTCGACACCCCCAATACACACCCTTCAAGAAGCATCACGTCCGGGTCGCTCGACCTCTCTCCCGATACCCACGCCAATTCCTGGCTTAGCTTCCGCCTCATACAAGAATCCGAGATTGTCACGCTGATCTCCTCCTCCAAACCATCAGCACATGACCTAGACCCCATTCCTCCCCTATTGACCAAAAAACTGAAGCACTCCTTAGCCCCTCTTTGGTGCACAATCATAAACAGTTCCTTAAAAAATGGAGTCGTTCCAGACTGCCTTAAAATGGGACAAGTCACACCTCTGCTGAAAAAACCCGGCCTTGACACTATGGAACTGAATAACTTCAGACCCGTTTCGAATCTCCCTCTACAGTCCAAAACCCTAGAAAGATGCGTGCTCCAGCAACTAACCCAACACCTGAACAACATCAACCTACTGGACTCCCACCAATCAGGCTTCAGAAAAGGCTGTAGCACAGAAACCGCGATCCTCAACATCATTGACGATATCCACAGGTCACTCGACTCTGACCAATGCTGCCTCCTCATACTCCTTGACCTCTCGGCAGCATTTGACACGGTAGATCACAATCTGCTCCTTAGGGCTCTCCAGGAAAGAGCCGGCCTTGGCGAAGTGGTCCTCCAATGGTTCTCCTCCTTCCTGCACAACCGCACGCAAAAAATTAAAATCAAAAACTTCACCTCCATCTCCACCAAGTCAACGCAAGGCTCAGTGCTATCCCCACAACTCTTCAACATCTACATGGAGCCTCTCGCTAAACTACTCAAAAAAGCCAACGTCCGCTTCCATCTCTACGCTGATGATACTCAGATATATTTGGAAACTACCTCTCTCAAAGACATTCAAAGACTCAATGACGTACTGAGCGATGTTCAACACTGGCTATCTTGCAACCACCTTAAACTAAACCCGGACAAAACTGAGACACTCCTCATCTCGAATAAGGAAGAAAACCCCCAAATTGCCGAATGGCTAAAGCCTGTCGATGCGCTCAAAGGAAATCTCACTCTTGCAGATTCTGTCAAATCACTAGGCATCACTCTAGACCCGAAACTGAACATGACCAGACATATCAAAAATTCGGCCAAGAGTACTTTCCTTAACCTCCGACTACTGAACAAAATAAAACCCCTCATTCCTCCCTCCGATCTCAAACAGGCCACCCAAACTCTGGTACTGTCAAGACTGGACTATGGGAACGCAGTCCTATCTGGAATTCCAAAATCGCACCTGCTCCCCTCAAAACGACGTTGCATGCGGCAGCCAGAATGATCACCGGTATCAAGAAATTTGACCATATTTCTCCTGCACTCAGGGAACTTAAGTGGCTTCCGGTCGAAATGCTGATTAGCTTCAGAACAGCCTGCCTCACTCATAAAGCACTACACACCGGCAAACCCGAATATCTGGCAAAAAAACTTTAAAAAGCCGGTCAGGCTAGGAATCTCAGAAGCTCAAACTCACTTCTACTCATCCCACCAAAAACTCGAAAACAAAAAACAGCAGATCGGTCCTTCACCGGTAGCGCTCCAAAAATCTGGAACTCTATTCCACCTCACATCAGAACCATCCCCTCCTTTGCAAAATTCAAAAGTCAACTCAAAATCTTGTTTCTCAACCGTTCCCTAGGGAATGGATAGGATCAATCGGAGCAGCGAGCCGACACTGCGCTCTGCTCCAACGCCAAGGCCCCGAAGGACTACAAAGACTCAGTCTGTCTTGCACTGTTATTCTGACACTCTACTGTTTTGTGTTGTTGAATCTATGCAATGTTTCCCGCTGTAAAGCGCTCCGATACCGAGCAGCGAGCTGACACTGCGCTCTGCTCCTACCCCAAGGCTCCGAAGGACTACAATGACTCAGACTGTCTTGCACTATTATTCTGTCACTCTACTGTTTGTCTTGTTGAATCTATGCAATGTTTCCCGCTGTAAAGCGCTCCGATACCCTAGGGTCTGGCCAGCGCTATAAAAAACTTCATAAATAAAAATCTTTACAGCCCATAGAGCTTATCTTTCTCCTCTTAGGCTATCAAAATTCCAGCCCGATAAAGCATGCAATAAATGTGGCCTCCTCGCAGCATCGGACATACATATGTTTAAAGACTGCCCTCTGTTACAGGAAATCTGGGGCAAAGTTTTTTCATCAATGGAATCCATTCTTAGGGTTCCTCTGGCCATCAGTTTACCCTTAATCATTTTTGGTCTGGTCGATACTATTAGGGGGCCTGCAAGATCTTTACTTTTCTATGCGATTCTTATCGCTAGAAGACAAATATGCAAATACTGGGTTGAGGCCTCACCACCGACTCACTCAGAATGGTTGACATCGTTGTATGAAGTGTCTAAAGTGGATATGGCTAGATCCTGCAACAAGAAAAATCTGTTTTTTGGGGATTTACTGAGGTCATGGAGATAGGAGTCCGGGGTATTTATTTATTTTTTTTATTTTTTTTCCCCGGGTCCTATGATTATGCCTATATTTCTCCTCGAACTAACAACAAAAGGGCCTCCCAGCATTATGGTCCGGCAGGATACGAAATATCCTTGGTGGAGCAAAAAAGATTCTCCCTTGAGCAATTGGATTCCCTTCGGTTGAGGTGCTGTAAACAAAACAGCTGGCTCAACGGGATATTCTATGTGGGGTAAGGCAAATGAGGACAAAAAAAAAAGCAAAACATCCAACTCATAAATCAAAAAAATCAGAACTCAATTAATAAAACACATTAAACTTTACAAACATGTCACAATCGCATGGGTTGTTATTGTGAAAGCAATTCTAAATCTTATGTCTTACTCTGTTTTTACATGTTGGGGCCTATCAGCTTTTGGCTCCACGGTAGTTCTTTCTTACGTGGTCCTAATGATGTCAGAGTGAAATATGAGTTGTTTTTTGTCTCTACTGATACTTTTCAGATTAGCCAGTCCATTATTTTACTTTATACTTAAAAAAAATTAACTCTTGGCCTCAAAGATTCAGTGCCGATGCGTTTCGACCTTCATGGTGGGACCATAGGATATTTTAAGCAGAAGGTCTTCATTAGGGCAGGAGAGGCTTTTTGTAGGACTCTGTAATTACAGGACATGAAAATTATGATTACTATCAGTTCATGTTGGTGTGCTATACTGTATCTACTTTCTACTTTCTCATCAGTGTGTACATACCAAGGAATTCTTGAGCGTGTGCCGGACATCCAACTTCAACCGAGTTCTATCGGTAGTGATAAGGGAATTTATCCCGTATGTGATGTTTTTCTTCTTGTCTCTTTAGTTGTCAGTCTGTCTATGAATAGTTTCAAAGGGAAGGGAAGAAGAAGAAAGCTATGAAGCTTTATCGCATTTGCATTGCTCGCATATTAGTTAAGTATATCTTTGTGGGACAGGAGAGGCTGTATATATTTGTTTAGGTACAGTGGTAATTAAAACATTAGGTGGTGATGAGAGCCATGATGTTCTTATAAAGGAGTACCCATTGTGTACTCGTGGTCCTCAAAGTTACTTTGTAGCTGGTACATAAGAGGGAAAAGAGAAAGATCTTTACATTTTGCACGTGCAACCCAAAATGTGCCAAAGCATGTACACGCTACACCGGCAGCCACGTATAAGGCAATTTTACCTTCTGCGCAGCCTTTATCTTATTCTTTTTTCTGGGTGCAGCTCAGATTAACAGCACACTCTTGCATGCACATTTTGCACAGGAATAGATGTGTGTGCACAATGCAATTCATGGACACGCAGTGCATTTTGCAATGGCACAGATTTGCTTTGCAAAACATTGCGTGCTTTAAATATGTTTACATTTCCTGACATCTGATACTGCAGGTTAGGGAAATATTTCGTGAATCTGGGCTATTGACTACACTTAGGCGCATACATTGTACTTTTCTGTATTGTGCACATTGTTCTTGCGAGTGAAGTCAATCTTCCTCCAGCTAATATGCTTTTGAACCAATACCATTGAGTTGTGCGCCATCATGTTTAGAAACTGCAGGGTGTATTTAAGAAAAAGTGGTGCAGTGCACCGCAGCATGACACCTTGCTGCGCTGCACTGCATCACTGGCAAAAGGCAGGAATGTGCTTTATTTAAGGCATACAGTGCATTCCTAACTTTTTCCCCTGCGCTGGCGCACAATGGCCAGCCTACCACCAACGCAAACACATGGTTGCCTTGCATGCAGGATTGTGTTTGTGCAGAAAAGGACACTTTCTTACACAAAACAACCTGCTGAGGCATATTCCTCTTTCTATGTGTGAGAAAGAGAAAGTCACAAAGAGAAAGAAAGATATTTCTCCTCATCACGCTTCTCCTGGGGAGGTGTATCTTTTTGGCTGTGAATGGCTTAAAAAATCGGACATGGAGGTTTGCGTCACGCGTGTACCACGTTGCGTGGTGCAAACGTGATGCAACCCTCTCATAGATATGCCCCTACAGAACCATGTTTGCATTGCACTCTCTTCCTTTAATCACTAAATAACAAATTCAGCATAATCAATAAACACAGGGGTCCATGTAGACCTTCGACAAGCTGTCCAATCAGACAGAGACAGATGTGAGGACGGGCTCCCCAAGTCACTCATTCACAGTCTCTATCGAGTTCTTCCTAATTGAATGTTGAGATCAAAGTTTCAGTTTATACCCAAGAAAAACAGGCGAAGATAAATAGTTACCATCTGACATCCTTATGAAAATTCATGACCTGCAGCTTTATCAGGAGCCTTCTTACAAATTCTAATTGTGAAGCCTCCATAACTATTAAATGCCCCGAATGTTTCAGTCTCCTGATAAGAAGCGAGTTAAATAATTGTCCTGTTTAACTTGTGCTTGTTAACCTCTAAGGTCAACTAGTTTGAACATACGTTTAATGAAATCCCGGAGCCAGAATTTATGACA
This sequence comes from Triturus cristatus, assembly GCF_964204655.1. Taxonomy (NCBI): domain Eukaryota; kingdom Metazoa; phylum Chordata; class Amphibia; order Caudata; family Salamandridae; genus Triturus; species Triturus cristatus. The sequence continues at coordinate 1,713,233,368 of NC_140589.1, read as the reverse complement.
CTGCAGCTGAATGTTAAATTGGACAATTTACATAAGCAGGACATTAACCTTCTGAGCACTAAATAGCATTTGAGCACTTAGCCGCTGGGGACAATAAGGGACATGTTCTATATATTTGTGATTAGCTTGCCTGGAACCTCTCATGATGACCAATTGGCCCAGCAAGTTTAGTGGCATAATTAAATGAATGGACTCAGTCTAAGTAAATTATAAGCACTGTGTACAGTATATCATTATAGTCCAGGGGAGAAAAAAAGACGTGAATAATTTAATTTTGCATTACTAATTTATCAGTGCTAAGTGACTGCGAGGAGGCTCTTTGTAGAGCGTTGTTTTAAATTTGATATTTGATTTACAACTGGTGTGATTAAACTTGAACCTACGTCATTTTTTAAACCAGCAATTTATGGCCCTGGCAGATATTTCCTCTACTTGTGTTAATGGATGCGTTTTGAGCTTCCTTCTGCTTGGATGCTAACAGCAAATACAAAGTAATATGTCCTGCCAGACTTGTAATTAAGCAATAACTCACAACATGGCGCGCGGATCATCCATTGGCATGCGCGCTAGGATGCAGGCACCTATGGCCTCCAGGAGCTCAAGGCAGGCTCGTCCTACAGAACAACAATAACAACTTTGCAAGTGATCACGAAGAAAAAAAACTTTCTTCTTGTCGTTGGCGGGCTCAAGAAAAAAAATATTTTTCGTGAGAAAAACAATGCCCTTGAAATCATGCATTTCATTCTCCAAGTCAAAAGGGGCATCCGATGCCTGCAGGCTCTTGCCTCGCCACCCCATCAGGCATGAGAGGGCATGGTCTTAAGACATGCCTGTGCCTGCATTCTGTCTTTTCCTGCTTTATAGCACCCGTTGCATTTCTTCTTTTATTGCGTCAATGAGTGAGAACACTGATATTAATACATGTAAAAAGTAAATATTACAATACACTCTAAAAGCTTGATCTGGGAAGATACAACCCTCATTATAATTACTATGATGGTCAACTTGAGGGCGCCGGGTCTGGTGCGATGCGGCGAGATTGCAGCAAAGAAGAAAGAGTCTCTTAGAGACTGTTGTAAGCTTGCAGGAGCTGTAGATGTGCTACCCTGTCTTGCTGTATTGTCCATCATCATAGACAGGTAAGTCCTATTCCGATCCATCCATATTTTCTTATTAGAGTGCGCCCAATACCAGGTACATTTGTTTAATTGAACCCGCCATGGCTTTTTAGCATCAAATTCATGTAGCAAATCTCCTAACCTTATCAGTCTATTCACGTACCCTAGGATCATTTTGGTCCTTCCAATGTCTTTGCATTGAAAGTGCTGAGAATATCAAGTGCTCCTCTTTAGACCATTTTCATACTCATAAGGGAGGACTTAACTCTGAATTTTATCCTATGCCCATTTAATAGACGCAACCAAGCTTCAATGCATGTCCTATGATTCAGCAAAGAGGAACATTCGCCCACACTAATCTCCCATGTTCTGATTTGGCTGTTAAAGTGCTGAAAATTGGGGTTCGCCCATTTTAATCATGAAAATATTTTGATTGGATTATAATATAACTTGAAAATGATAATATAAAAGTGACCATTGGTTATTAAACTCCCTGAATAGTGTATACATTATCGCCCAAAACTGTTTCCTTCCAAAGACAGGGGTCAAGGGGGAGGGGGGGGGTCAGGATTTAATGGAGTGCAAGAGCCGAGCTGTGTGATCCTCTTACTCAGTATCACATGGCTCTGCCCTTGCACTGCATTAAATCTGGTTCTCTCCTTGACACCTATCCTGTTCATATTTTCAATTCTCCTGCCCTTTGCTCATCCAGCATATTCTCTCAGATCATAGGCACCTCAGGATTAGAAACAAACCCTAGTAATGCCTGTCAGGAACCAGGCTATGCTCAGATCCACAATTAAGCATAAGGTGCTTGGGGGCTGGAGACTTTAGAGAACCGTCCAAGGGAAATAAAGAACTGGGAAACACTTGACACCTAACTGGCAGATTCTCACCACTCACTTCCTTGTTAGGGTCACTTTCAAACATTAGAGGTAGAGCTGTATTTAAGATCCCTCTTGACAGATAATCTTTGCCTGGCAACAAGTCATGAGTTGTTGTCAGGACTTTAAGTGGGATGAAAAAACTGGGGGGTCTCTCAAAGGGGCGTAACCAATGTAATTAAGGGAGTGACGTAAAACACGTAAACTAAAAATCTGTGCTTAGCATAGTGTGCCGCCCGTCTTGTATTTTGCTGTTTCTGTCATTGCATCCAGATAGATATATGATACAAGTAACGCTACACCTTCAACAAGCCAAAACTATTGGCTTTGTCAATGGTTTTTAGTTGCATATAATAAATAAGCAAGGACTATGGTTTGTATATAATATTGAAAAATCTTCCACTTACAGTCCTGGTGACACCAGGACAATGTTGCTGCTCCTGAGTTTCAAAAAGAGAAGGTAAATCCACAGAGAAAATGACTCTCTTTAGAGGATTTGCCTTCCCCTACAAAGCTCACCTGGCATGACGTCATGTCGTAACTTCTCCACTAGTGAGAAGTGAGCAGTGTGAGCAGTGCACATCTATGTGCCTGGTGTCACTGCAGTCTGGAAAAAAACACACCGCCTGTGCCAGGGCACAAAACAGAGCCCGATAGAGACCCGTTTCGAGGCCCCTTTAAAAAAACTGCCAGTGCTGAGCACCGGTGATACCAGGCCCACTTAAAGCCCTGGTTGTTGTGGCTTTTTGTTTTTATACTATTTCACACCCGTTCTCTGTTCCTCATGTTTATTTCTTTTTTTATGTGTTGAGTCCCTCGTAGTTGATTCACATTTAGGCCTCCCTTTCTTGTTCATGCTATAATTACTCTATACCCTCAGGTATCTACCTCTTACTTACCTCCTCAGCTTATAACTGTGTTGGTTTGAGTTAAGTTCCTGGTGCCATCAGCTGGTATCCAGATTGTGTCAAGGCTCAACACAACAACATCAGCTTTTAAGCCAACAAGCCTTTCAATGCTTCTATTTTGCATGAGTTCACTCCAGCTAGGACTCCCTACCCATCTGTTATCCTCAGTGTTCCCTAGAGCCAGTCAGTGAACTTCCATCCCTCCAGCACCATAAAAGTTCTGTTTCTGTCCCTTGCCTGAGAATAATCCCTTTTGATGAGTGAGATTCAGTTCATCATCTTTTCTCACTCCCTTTCCCTTTTTCTTGCACAGATCCCGGCATCTGCTTGTGGAAACATGGTTACCACCTGCACAGGTCCTCAGGGAGGGCAAGAACTTTCAGCAGGTTTGAACATTCAGAACCAGAGAGATGGCCAACCCACCAATGAACCCATCTAAAACTCCAATACAAGCGATTGCTGGACCTATCTTTCAAATTTGTGAGGAATTAGAGATCGTCCAGCAAGAAGGAGCATTCTGGTTAAATTGAATTGATCATGAAACATCATTTTTTCCACTACTATTACCACCACTCATTGTACACAAAATGCTATGGTGAGGAATAATAATCCTCCTAAGAATAGTAACACTAAGAACAGGAACAATCTCTTAAAGGATTCTGCATCATTTTCCCATTGAGCTTGGAGGCCTCCTGAGACATTAATTCTTTCAGAGTATTTTGCCGCAAAGCTACGTACAATTTGTAGCCCCATTCCAACATTTTATCGATGGTATCATCATGGTAACATTTCTGTTTTGTTTTTGTTTTCTAACCAAAGATGCTTGTATTCGGATGACACCACTGATTTTGAATCACAGTCCATGGTTAACCATCTGGACCAAATTCCTCAGCAAGTTCACAGCTATCATTAGTTAAAGGCACACAATCCAGTCAGCTCATACCTGGAGGATAACCTTAAAGCAGGGCAACCTGGAACTTGTCTTTTATATTAATCACTACCAGCAACTGTTTGCCGAAGCAGCCTGAGCTGATGAAGTCATGGCCATTGTGTTTTATCCAGGCCTGCGGAAGGATTTAAAGGTCTGTCTCTGAATGATAATCGATCTACTACCTCCACAGCGTTAATTGAGCTCACCCTACGTTAAGAGGTTCATCTAATCTGAATACTCATTCCTGACCCCTAAAAACGTCTTACTACCCATGCACACTTCCCATCAATGAACCCTAAAACCTCTTATTGTCCCCATACACTATCCCTGCCTGAACCCTAAAAAACACCTACTACCACTATACACAAAAAATCCCTGAACCCTAAAAACTCTTTAATACTTACTAGGTATTAACAACATTTTAATTACACTGGAGTAATGTTGTGTTAGTCTTTTGACGTGAAATTACAGACATGTATGTCATTGCACCCGTTCACATAACTATGAGCAATTTGGCACTAAAATCCTACCACAGGAGCATAGGAACAACAAACCTAGCAAGCACAAGCGGCTACTGCTGCTCGTGTTTGGTTGCATTTAGCACAATTTGTTAGTACAAAATACATCCTCTGGCCCATTTTAAACACAAGGGTATGTTTTGAGCTAAGATAATAGTGCTAACTCCTTGCATAATTCCGTGTAATCTTGCATAATTTTGCTGTCATTTTACTTAATTATGCTAAAGCAAATTGCATGAGTTGCACCTACCTCTGCCTAATACCTCTATGCACCACACATCCCTGAGCCCTAAAAACTCTTACTACTTCTATACACTACCAATTGAGTTCCCTAAAACTCATTACTACCCTTAAGCACTACTCATCCCTGCATCCTAAAAACTCCCTATTACCTCTAAATGCTACTTTTAGACTGAAATAAAGTTTTAGACTGTAGACACTCACTGGGGCCAATTTACAAAAGCATTTATGAAAATGGAAAGAAGTACTACAGGAGTACAATGTTTTTTTTAAAAATGTATATGCTTTGTGGCCCATTCAAAAGGCTATGTTTGAGTATATAAAATATGCTACAAGATTTCTACTTATACACCAAAAATGCTTTTGTGAAGAAGACTCCCTTTCATACCAGTGGTGGAGGCTTTTTGTCTCAAAAGCCTTAAAGTATGCCATAAGCAGCAGGGTGAGCATCAGAAATAGTCTATTGCTCGATTGGTTACCCCTCCTTGCTCACCTATTTATTCAATCGAAGCACACTATTATTCACATTTATTTGAGGCAGTGCATACAATGAAACAGCTTTGAATACCAACCAAGAAGCATTTTTCTTAGACAGCTTACATCAATGTACATTAAAGTAATAAGTTAGGCTTCTGTGTTCATTACCTGTGTGGTTTATGTATGCCTGTTGTTGGTTGCTACCTGAGTTGGCTGTTTCCTTTTCTGTGTCCACCTAGGCACCTGCCTTGTTCCACCTCCTTGTGCTATGAATGCTATCCAACAATGCCATATAATATGGATAAAATAACTATATTTATGGCAGTACAGCTGTCTGCCACGGAACTCACTGCCTGTCAACAGCAGAAAAGCGGCAAAGCTGCTGGGAAAATCCAGTCATGCACCTCACAAAATAAGAATACTGATATTTGTAATCCAAATGACTTTTACAGTATTTTTGTATTCTACCTTTTATTTATCCAGTTTAGACCGGCAGACTTATATGGATTGTGTGACTAGGGATCCAGTGGATCACCAGTGATTGCTTTCCTTTACAGTTCCTTTTAGTCTAGATTAGATGTAAAACAGTATGGATAGAATGCAGATATGATCCACCCCAAAGACAAACAACCACCTCATCTCAGCATTTTTCCTGTACTGCCTGTAATGTCTCAAAAACAGAAGGCTAAAATTGTAAGTTTATATTGTATGAATTTTTCTTATGAAATATGGTTTAAAAATATATTGTTGTTGGGCATTTCAGAGTATTCCATAAAATAATTATAAATTGAAATGGAATATATAATTTATACAAGATTCAACACTTTTCCTACTTTTCTATACATTGGAGTCGGAAGAGTATTGTAACCACTTCAAAGTCCAGCACTTTTAATACAGTTTGTTAGACTGGAGTAGGAATAGTAAATCTAAACCCTCCAACGTCCAACACGTTCCCTTCTGTTGCTTAGACTAGAGTAGGAATTAAATCTAAGCCCTCAAAAGTCCAACGCTTTCCCTACTGTTGCAAAAACTGGCGGGGACAAATAAATGTAACCCCTCCGAAGTCTAACACTTTCAATACTAGTGCTTAGACTGGAGTTAGGATATTAAATCGAACCCCTCCAAAGTCTAACACTTTCTCTACAGTTACTTTGACTGGTGTGTGAATCGTAAAAATAACCCTCACAAAGTCAAACACTTTCCTTACTATTGCTGAGACTACAGGAGGCATACTAAATCTAACCCCTCCAAAGTCAAACACTTTCCCTACTGTTTCTTGGAATAGAGTTGAAAGAGTAAATGTAACCCCTCTGAAGTTCAATGCTTTCTCACTATTGCTTAGACAGGAGTGGGAATTGGAAATCTAACCCCTCAGCAGTCAAACGCTTTTCCTACTGTTGCACACACTGGAGTGGGAATGATATGATTAACCCTTCCAAAGTCCAACACTTTTGCTTAGACTTGGATGCTTGGATTGGAATAGTAAAAGGAATCCCTCCAAAGTCCAACACATTCTCCACTGCTGCTTTGACTGGAGTGGGAATAGTAAATCTAACCTCTCCGAACTCCAACTCTTTCCCTATTATTGTTTAGACTGGAGTGGGAATTGCACATCTTACCCCGCCAATGTCTGACACTTTCCCTTACTCTTGCTTAGGCTGGAGAGGCAATAGTAAATCTAACCCCTTCGAACGCCAACTCTTTCCCTACTATTGCTGAGACTGGAGTGAGAATAATAAATCTATACCCGCCAAATTCCAACACCTTTCTTACTGTTGCGTCAATTGGAGTGGGAACAGTAAACCAAACCCCTCTGAACTCTAACACTTTCCCTAATTTTGATTGGAGTGGACTTGATACTATAATTGTTGAATTTTATTTGTTTTTTCTAATACTTTATTTTTTAAATGTTCATATTATTTTTGCAAAAAATGTTTTCTTATTTTTTAGATTTATTATATTACTGTATTTAACGTTTGAATATATATTTTCTAAACTTATTTTTGATCCTGTTAATATCATTTTTGTACCATCTGCCCAGTAAAGAAACGTGTACTAGAGCACTACAGGGCCAACAAGGACTCTGATGCAAACTATCCAGTGGCGAGACACCGGTCAAAAGTACATAACAAAGATGCTGATTTGATGTCATATTTTGGGATTGACAGGGTGCTGAAGAAAACATCAGGCAGAGATAGGGAGAAGAGACTCACCATGTTGGAGTAAGAGTACATTGTTCTACTCTGGATTATATCCCCTGCAGGACTAAATGAAGATGAGGAATTACATGTCCATATAGGCTGACTTGGACATGGATGGTTCACTTTTTCAAATGTATCTTTCATTACCCTTTCTGTGTCTCCTCATCGTTCGTACATCCTTTTATCTCTCCATAGTTTTATCTTTGACCCAGCTCTCTTTGGGCTTTTGGGCAAATGAGAACCACTATTTGAGTGCATATCTTGGCTGTTTCCAAAGTGATTTCTATAATACACTCTACGGTCCGGGGCTGCAAGTGCAGTAGGAAATTGTTTAATAATGTTTTTCACTCTGTTCGGGTGTTAAATAACAGAGGGTACCATGATATATATAGAGCACATATTTAATTTTTTAATTATTTTGAGTCGCAATGATGCAATGGAATATTGAGGGTATCAACTTACACTGGTAAGCCTTTGTGGCTAGTGGGTTCATAGCCACTTGGCTGTTATATGTTTTAACAGTGTGTAATGTGGCCGAAGGTACATTATGGAACTTGATGTTGCGGTCCCCTTTGTAGAGTTTTTTTGGGGCCAAATCACACTGTGCTACCTTTTTGTATCATGCTTTTTATAATTATGCCACTTAGTGTGAGCCTTGCACTGATTTTGATAATTTTGTTGCAATGTGAAGTAACATAATTGTGCTAAGGTGAAACATAGCCGATAAATCTGTGGTCATCCGTTGCCATCTTTTGTAGATTATACCTTTTGTACATTAATTAATATTTATTTCTGAATATTTTAATCATTAACTATAAAGAAACCTAGAATCTCAACTTGGAATCACATTGTGTGATGTAAATTAATTGTCATGTTAAAAATTTTGTTCGTGTTACTAGTATTTTCTTTATACTCATGCATTTACATGACAAGACATCTTTCTTTAGGTGATGGGGCACAGTGTTTTTGTAACTAGGCTGTGACGAAGCCCCCAAGGCTGTGAAATGTGTAGCCAAAAAAACTGGCACGAGGGTGAAGCTCGTGTATGTTCCACAACAACTACAAAAAAAGTTCGGAGATCTCACAGGGTAATTATAAAGAAATGTAATATTCTCTCCCCTGCATACGCCTTTCAGCCTAGTGTCTTCCTCGGTGCTGGGTTTGAGAGTCATTCCTTCACAGTGCCAGATTGGTTAAAATAGTGAGGCCACCATTCTCATTGGTTGTTGGTAAGCTAATCAGTGGGATGAACAGATGTTTGTAGTTCTCTCAGTACAATTCCAATTATTTTTACCTCAGACTCAAATGCACTGTTTAAACCCCTTGCCGCAGCCGCTGGGTGTATCTTCTTGAAATGCCTGTAGGCATCAGTCATATGGCTTGGCATCTTAGGTTTGAATAAACCACGGTCTTTAATGACTGCCGGGAAAGTCGAACAGCAGCGTTTCAGGCTATTCATAAATCTCCATGCCACACTCTCACCCGAACTGCTGAACACAGGGCGGGTGCTGTATCGTGCACGGGGTGAAGCTCATGTATGTTCCACAACAACTACGAAAAAGGTTCAGAGCACTCACGCAGTAATTGTAAAGACATTTATTTTTCTCTCCCCTGCATATGCGTTTTGGCGTTGTGCCTTCTTCGGTGCTGGGTTTGATAGTCATTCCTACATACGATATCCAAAGGGCGGGGCACACTCCCCAGTCAGCGTGTTTCAAATCAGGGAAGAATCAGGTACAACAAGCGCCAGCAGAGACCTGACGCGTTTCGGGCATACGCCCTTCCTCAAAGGCTATCTGCTACCAAATTACTGCCATCATAAAGACATTCCAATTTTTCCCTTATTTATTGCATAAATCACATTCAGGTGAGTATAAATCAATAGTGCATTCTGGGGCCGAAAGTTCATGAAAATAAAACCCAAGTGGGCTGGTGGCAGTCGAGTGCTATCAGTTGCTGTGCGCCAGGCACACACCTTAGTGCCAGGACGCTAGGGTGCGTGCCTGAGTCTAGTATAGGTTTTGTAAGGGTACTCTTCCTACAAAAAATAATATGCCAAAACATGCCCAAAAGCATTTCCTACTTTGTATGTGTGCTGCACAGGTCAGCACGCATGCAAAGTCGGAAAGGCATGGAGAAATGTAAACATTTCTCTGTTTAACGCCTGCTTTTCAGCAGTGTTAATTTTTGGCGCTAAACTCTTACCACTAATGTTAGAAAATCGGGTTTAGTGTCAAAAAGCATGGGTGGTTGCATGGGAACGCCCATGTACCGCCCATTAACACTCCCTGAACACAAAGTAATGCAAAACAGTGTTTTGCACTGCTTTTCACTACTTTTCTGTACAAAACAACACAAATATTTATTTGCGCTGGTTTGTGAATTCCAGAACGGGTTTAGTGTTGGATTAGCATTAAAAAACGCTAACCTTATGCTAAGCCTTTCAGAATCTGAGCCTTAGGGGCTTATTTATGAGAATCCTGTGTCACTTATGCACCTCGTAAAGTGGTACATGCGTGATGTAGGGCTCTCGTAATGATTTATGAAGCCACGCAAAGCCACTCTATGTGGCTTTGAGTGGCCTCATCAATCATGAGTAAGGTGGCACAGTGCAAATTGCTGCCTCTCCTTACTTTGACGCTGCCCCAAATTTATAAAGGGATGTAAACCTGGGAAAGTGCCAAATCCATACGCCTCTCGAGGTGAGGCATAGCAATGAGAAATATATTTGTTTCTCCTCGCTTTTTCCTCTTCCATAAAAAGAGGAAAACGCCCCTTAGGATTCCTGTACAAAAACAATCGTGGCTGCAATGGAGGGACCCCTGCACCATGGCGTAAGGGTGTCTACTTTGGCGCCATGCTTCAAAAACGGCACCAGCGTAGGCAGAAAGGACAGGAATGCACCGTATTGCTTAAATTCTTAAATACTTGGCATTCCTGCCCTTTCACTGTGGCATAGGGCAATGCAGCAAGGTGCCTTGTTTCGCTACCCTTCACCAAAATGCCATAAATAAGGCCCTTAGGGGCTTATTTACAAGCCCCTTGCGCCGCCGGTGCATCGCTTTTAATGATGCTCCGGCGGTGCAGAATGCAGACCCATATATATAAGACCACGCAAAGCCATTTTGCGTGGCTGTTCCTGGCCTCATAGATAAAGTTTAAGGCATTGCATCTCAAATCTCTGTGTTGTCTTACACTGAATCAAGGAGGCGTTCCGTGGGTGTTGAGGTGGGTTTTCACACGCAACACCCAAGAGTTTTGACACATTCCCAGATTTACAAGGATCTGTAAACCTGGGAATGCATCAAAACTGTAGTCTCCCCAGGGGAGAGGTAACGAGGAGAAATGTGTTGATTTCTGCTCGTTTTTTCCTCTTTCTATGTGTGCTGCATTCTGGAAACAACCTCCATTGATTGTTTTTATGCACGAATGTGTCCCTTTCTGCACAGAAGCAATCCCGCCAACAACGCAGATACCATTGCACCATGATACAAGGGTGCCTGCATTGGCGCTAGGCACCAAATTATGCACCTGTGCAGGCAGAAAAGACAAGAATGCACTGTATCTTGTAAATACAGTGCATTCCTGCTCTTTCGAATTGTCATAGGTCAGCACAGCATCAAGACTTGCGATGCTGCCCTGCGCCAATTCATTGTAAATGAGGCCCCTGGAGCTGTTCGAGAATGTAATGTTGAACAATTTAAAATTCAAAGCACTTGGGGGCATATTATCAAGAAACGGAGTTAAAATTATCGCCGCTTTAGCGGCAGAAAACTGCTGCTAAAGCGGCGATAATGGGCTTGATAATTTGCCCTTGGGAATTCCAATAGAAGCCCATGTTCTGGTGTCAACATGGGCTTCTATTGCAATTCTCAAGGGCATATTATCAAGCCCATTATCGCCGCTTTAGCGGCAGTTTTCTGTCACTAAAGCGGCGATAATTTTATCACCGTGCTTGATAATATGCCCCTTATTTTGCAGTTTTTGGTGATACCTCAACCTTGAAAATGGAGCAAATAGGTGTGTTTTGGATAACAAAGCACTTTACTGCCAGCTGATGGTTATAATTGGTCACCCAAATCACAGCACATATAGCAAACAGGAAGCAGACCCTGACGGGCCCACATAAAGCAGAAGCGATCGCTGGAGGTCATTGCAATATACAGAAAGTTACTACAGGCATCAAAAGGCTTTAAAGATAACAGTCTTCTGCAGAAAAAAATTATTATGTACCGTCAAATTATAAGTGCCGAGAGGTTTGATTTAAGATTCAGTTAATATTTCCGAGTTTTCATAAAGAATGATATTTTCCATTTCCAGCCTGCAGTCTGTTATAAATTTGGGTCATTCGGGAAGAAGCATAATGTATGACTTCTATTTTCCACTTCATGAACTGCATGCTTACACTTCCAGAAACAAATACACTATCAAGGGCTCTTTTTCTGAAAGGTATACTGCAGCCTGTCCTTAAAATGACTAATTCAAGTATGAGGTGCTTGTCAGAGGAGCACCTCAATTTCGCTCCTAGAGACAGGTCAACCCAGTCATCTGACAACTAACAGTCTTAAGGAATGTACTGCTATTTCTTACTTCTCAATAACATGTCTCATTGTTTGCTGTTTGAATGGCCTTTCTAAGATTACAATTTGATTTCATAGTTGTGTATTGTGTTAAGTCTCAAAAGATTACCATGACATCTTTGATATTGGATGCCGCTTTAGCAAGTTCGCTACTCCTTATGTTATGAGTGGATACAATTATATTTCAAATTAATAGTTTATAAAGTTTATTAAACTTTATCTACAAACAAACTGTGAGCAAAGATATTCCAACAAAAACGTTATTTGTTAGAGAATCCTCCCATTATACAGCACGACTTTGCTGAGATTTCTTCAACAAACCCTGCTTTGCTGTAGTTATTCCTTGCAATTATTGTTTCAGTTGTGCAAATTATGCAACATTTTTGAAGATTGCAAAGTTTTGAGAAACACTTTGAAACACCTCATATCCATTTCAACAGATCTGAAATTCTCCCTATATGAAAGTGTATTAATATTTGGGGTGGGTGGTAAAGAGGTCCGACTGATGCTCAGAGGGTCTTGGAAGTCCAACAGTCTCAACTTTTGAGGGTTTATGGAGCAGCTATCATGCTTTTAGGACCTTGGGGACAGCACTTAGGAGCTCACTGCAGTAGAGGCCACAAGCAGGGTCCTGAATAGGTCCAGTTGGTACTGTTCAACTGGTCACATCAGAAAAAAGATTTATTGAAGCTATTTGTGGTATCCCTGTAGCAATGGAGGAGGTCAGCCAGATGATCCTTTTGTGGTAAATAAAAATACCGGACTGAATTTCATACGGAATCTTAAAATAAATAGCTCAAAATAACAAGAGGCAGAATCCGTGGTATAAGAGGTTTTCTAATGGGCTTTATTCCATTCAAAATGGCCGACTCGAGTCGCGGCCCTCAGGTTCCGTCACCACGAGGGTTCAGGAAGTGAAGTACAATAATTTATTAACAGACATGTATTTTTATAATAAGTACATTACAATGAAACGAATGTAGAAGGCGTAACATTTGATAAGAAAAGTGACAAAACAGTGACATAATCGAAACTAGGCGTAATAAGGAATAAAAGAAACATGATTGGTTAGAATTATCAGACATAGGTGGATCTATAAGATAATACTTGGCATAGATGCGCGCGCGGCAGCATGACGTGTAATTGACGTGCAACTAGGGGGTGAAGGGGACTTGACATTTAGCTCTACATGTGGAGACGAGAAGTCTGGGGTCAAGTCAACCTAATCCCAAATCATATCTAACATCCTATGTTTAAAGAACTATGTTATCCACAAGGAAGGACTCTCGGACAGAATCTATTCTATACTGACTGTGTACGTGTACAAGCGTCTAAGTGTCTATATGAGATGCGAGGGATAGAAAACTTTCCATGGCAACAGGGCTATGAATCACTTGCAGGAGGACGGAAAGGCTGAGTCCCTTGCTTGTGAGCTAAAGGAAATGTTTACCTAAATCACTGGACAGGAATGCATCGGCTGGAGAGCAAAATAGATAATTCGAAGGTGAAATACAACTTCTTGGCAGACAGGCGAAAACTGGCCGAGGCAGGCACCGTTAGCTGCACAGGGAGTAGGACAAAGTTCATGGATACAGATGCGAGCTCAAGCTGAAGCTGTCAGAGACAGAGAGCAGGGAAAGGCTTGAGGACAGAATCGGGCCTATTTGCCTGAACTGTAAAAATGGAGTAACTTAGCCATATAAAGTCGGTGGCCTTTCATACTTAGGAACCAAATATCCAGCCCATTGATGGCGGATCTGACAGAGAACATGTTGACGGTAGACACACATATGTTTGCGTCTTAGAAACTGGAACTGGAGGGAACATACATGTACTTGTAACATGCATATAGAACCGTTGGGGTCCAAGATAGGGGACATAACTGATCAGGAAAATCCACATTTCCACATTCCCTCCTTGTCCCCTTCTTGCCCTTCACGAGACATCAATCTTCATCATTCCATTGATTTGCTCATGGAGCATCATTTCTTCTTCCTTCCGGCATTCCGAACGGGACCTGTGATGTGGAATGCATGATGTGGCACACAGACCACAAATCGCTGGTCCACCTTGCAGGCATAAACAACAACTGAAGAGCATAAGAAGGCCAATACCTAGGAAGGATAGAACTCTCCATCCCCAGGCTGATATCACACTCCAAAACCACCCGGACCACGTCCAAGTGCCTGGATTCTCGTGTATCTGGCTTACAATCTTATGGAGGCGTGTTATAGCTTTATATACAGATGGCGAATTTTCTGGTATGAATATGCAGCAGCTGGATCCGATGACCCTGCAAGCTCCGCCCCTATCGGCCAGGATGACGTCAAGGACAAGACGATTCTGGAGAACAACAATTCTCATCACTGATTGTTCCTCTGTCAGATTGCCTAGGGCGGCTATAGTCTCGTTTACTACAGCTTCAAGAGTCTTGGTGAGTCTGCGTATCAGCTTACTATTTGATATTGAACCTATATAGGGAAAGATACCTTTATTGAAATCTACATACTTGTCCCATGCCGTCTCAGTATAATCGACAACTGGGAGATCTCTCCGCTCTCTATTGTGTACTAAATGAACATCTCGATAATAATCAGGGGGAGCTAGGAAAACAGGTGGCAAAAGGAATGCGATGTAACAGGTACCATCCCAATCTAGAGGCAGACGCATATATGCCGTCTGACCACATATGAAGTAAGAATGGCGAGAAGCTCTAAATGAAGATTTACCTTGATCACTATATTCTACTGTAGTAACGCATTGGCTATGGCCCATATGTATGGAACCAACTTTTCTTACACATAATTCACCCTTAACTGGAAATACTGACATAGTGGGCAGAATTAGTTCAACTTCGGATTTGACATTCAGAATCATAAGATTAGGCGTAAAATTACCTAATTTATACACTTCATTTTCTAAATCAGTTCCTGTTCTACTGGGGTGACCCTCCTTATTAGGGTGACAGACTTTGAATAAAACTAGATTCAGATTTCCCCATATCCAATGTTGTTGATAAACTGCTGTGTCTGGGTCTATGGAATTTAACAAACTAAACCATGCTCCACAGGAGCCATTGTGTGTGAACGGATGTGGAAAGAAAGGCAGAACTCCTTTGTTATTTTGATAGGGAGGAAGTCGGCCACACACCCAACAATTGGTCGCATTACTAGTCTGATGGGAATGATGTAACATACTAATGAAGGTGTTATTGCGCAGCGCAAGTCTATAAGATAATTCATGTGGCGGTAGGTCACTAAAAGAATGTTCATCAGTTATATTGAAAACACGTTTAGAAACAGGATAATACATATGCAACAATATACTTGCAGTAACTATTAAAAACTCAAGGAAGACAAAATTAGTAAAGTCACAATACAGTGGTTACGCAGTAATTTACAATAAGCATGTCGTTTCATTATGATTCTGGACTCTACATGATTCAGACCTAAGGGGTACATGTCGGGACAGATTCAACCGCTTCACCTTGGAGAGGACTTAAACAATCAAATCGTCCGACAGTTTAGATCTGGACCTGAGTTTCTGTTTATAGAGTTCGGTGCTACTGGCCTCAGCCAAAGGTAGCTTTGAGTCAATGGGGGAAGACACACGGGCAGTACTGTCTGTGTCAGGAGGAAGTCCATGAAATTTTTTGACGTGACTTGAATGAATCCACCCTTTTCGTCCCTCGATCTTCACGGCTGTTCTTGTGGTCAACAGGACCAACTTGGGTGCTTTCCACCTGGGCTCCAATTGACTTTTCCTGTCGAAGTTTCTCACAAAGACAAGATTACCCGGAACAACGTCATGGGGTTTCGCCTCAGTGTTGTCGGGAAAGGCTGCAGCTACCTGTGAACGAGAAGATTGTAGTGCAGACATCAAGGAAGCCAGGTAATCTGTCAGCATATTACAGTCAACATCAGTTATTTTACGTGGTATAGGCGTCCCCCACATATTCGGTGGTCTACCAAAGATCACCTCATACGGGGATAGCCCTGTTCTAGAGTGCGCTACCATTCTCATGTAAAAGAGTGCAACTGGTAATGCTACTATCCAGTCGACACCTTTCTCTCTACATATTTTGGACAATCTGATTTTCAGTGTCTGGTTATGTCTTTCTACGAGACCTGCTGCCTCGGGGTGTCGGACACAGTGGAATTTCCACTGATATCCCAACAAAAGTGAGACATGTTTCATTAATTCGGATGAGAAAGGCTGACCGTTATCTGAATATACAACACGTGGTAAACCGTACCGTGGGAAGAATTCTCGAACTAGCTGCTTGGCAGTAGTCGGGGCAGTGTAATCTGATACGGGATACGCCTCTGTCCAACGGGAGAGAGCGCAGACAACTACGAGGACATATTTGAATCCTCGACAACGTTCCATCTGAATATAATCCATCTGGAGGACTTCAAAAGGATGGTCAGGAGGCTGAAATCCACCCTGCTCTACGGGAACACTCTTTCCTGGATTAAACTGACAACATATCATACAGGTACGAACTTTTTGTTTAGCTGCTGCTCGTAAATGTTTGTTGAACCAAATGTGCTGAATGCTGTCTAGCATAGCCTTCTCTCCTAAATGTGCTGGACTGTGAACTGTAGCTATAATGGCTTGAACCATGGAATCGGGGAGAAACCATACAGATTTCTCCTTCGTCATCCATCCTTGATCTGTCTGGATCCCTCCTAGTTCAGTCCACTTCTTTATTTCTTCTGCTGTGGCATGTGTCTGTATGTCAATTACGTCAAGTGTGGGATCCTTAATCGTCATACACTGTGTTGGTGTCTGAACTATTGGCTTTGTCATGTCTAATGTGCGATTCTGAGCAGTCTGTTTAGCTGTTCTGTCAGCTAAATCATTGCCTTGAGAAATGGTATCAGTAACCTTCGTGTGTGCTTTACATTTCATAATCGATATAGCAGTGGGTAGATGTATTGCGTCTAACAAAGCATGAATGAGGGGCCCGTGCTGAATGTGGGCACCATGGGACGTTAGATAACCTCTCTCTCGCCACAGCACGCCGAAGTCGTGTACAACTCCGAATGCATAACGTGAGTCAGTGTATACATTAACTTTCTTATTTGTGGCTTGAATACAGGCTTGCGTTAGAGCAATAAGTTCTGCTGCTTGGGCTGACAGAGTATCTATACAATGTGTCTCAATAACTTCAGTGTCTGTTGTGACTGCATACGCGGCCACTAAATCTCCTGTACTTGCTCTCATGCACGATCCGTCTACATACAACGTCAGGTCTGGATCTAACAATGGAACGTCTGTCAAGTCTTGTCTAGGTTTCGTCTTTATTTCAATGATTTCAACACAATCATGAGCTAGTGGGTCTGTTCCAATTACAGGTAATAGTGTAGCAGGATTCAATGTATTACACCGTCGGATCTCTATGTGTGGTTGAAATAATGTCAGTTCATAACCGGTAAGTCTTGCTATGGTCAAGTGTTGTGTTTGTGTTCGGTTCACAAGAACCTCTACTGCATGTGGTACTTGAACTGTCAATGGGTGTCCTAATACTATGGCATCGCTTTGTCTGATTGCTAAAGCTGTCGCTGCCACTGATTTCAGGCATGCAGGCAAAGCCTGAGCTACGGGATCTAATGTACTGGAAAAATAAGCACATGGCTTGCGTGATCCTGCTTGATCCTGAGTGAGTACTGACAAGGCAGTACCTTCGCGTTCTGTAACAAAGAGTGTAAAAGGTTTGCTATAACATGGTGTTGCTAAAACAGGTGCTTGACATAAAGCTTCCTTTAGGCTTTCAAAAGCTTGTGTATGTTCCTGAGTCCAAGGGAGAACAGTCGATGTGGCTGCCTCCTGTGTGGTTAACTGAATGAGTGGTTTTGCTAGAAATGCGTACTGAGGGATCCACTGCCTACAATATGAAGTGAGGCCTATGAAAGCCCGCACCTCCTTTTGTGTCTGGGGTATTGACATGTTAGCAATTAACTGGATGCGATCTGGTGTAAGCTGCCTTCCCTCCTTGGACAGCGAGTGACCAAGATAAATAACTCGCTGAACACAGAATTGCAGCTTAGAAGGGGACACCTTGTGCCCCTTGTCGGCTAGGAAATGTAAAACTGTCAGAGAAGCTTTTTCACATTCTGGCTCGCTTCTCGCGGTGATCAGCAGATCATCGACATATTGAAGCAGTGCAGTATTGACTGGCATGTGGATACTGTCAAGTTCTCGTTTCAGTGCTTGGCTGTAGATGCTGGGGCTTTCTGTAAATCCCTGAGGAGCGCGTGAAAATTTAAAACTGCGCCCATTTAAACTGAATCCGAACAAGTATTGGCTTTCCGGATCTATTGGGACGCTGAAAAAGGCATTCTTGAGATCAATTACAGTAAAAAATGTTGCTTCGGAATCAATTGCTGTCAACAATGATGATATATCAGGGACCACAGGGAATTGTGGTACAATACACTTGTTTAGTTCTCGCAAATCAATAACCAATCGGTACACTGGTGGAGCAGTAGGATCAGTTCGTTTAAGAATCGGAATTATCGGTGAATTACATATATTGGAGTCTGTTTCTACAACTACTCCCTGGGCAATTAGCTCATCAATGATTTTCAACAAAGCCACTACAGCATCATGCGGTAACTTGTATTGTCGCATTCGTGGTAGTACCACTCCTGCTTTCAATGTAACTCGATAGGGTGTAATGTTCATGCAGCCAACATCCGTAGGGCCTTGTGCCCATAGATGTACTGGTAAAGTCTGTAGTCGGGGATCCATGTCTCTAGACACATAGTGACCTTTAAAATCACGCAAAAACAACCTTACTCCTTCCGGAGAACAACATATTATGGCTCCTAGTGCTTTCAGAGTTTTAATTCCTAACAGATTTTCTGGGCATGATTTAGTAAGCAATAAATCTGTAGTTCGTGTCAAAGGTCCTATCGTAAGTGGTAGAGGCTGTGATACTTCATTAACAATAGGTTTTCCTGAAAAACCAAGGGAAACATTTTGAGAGCCTGAGAGGGGTGCCCCTGGAACTTCACTACGTTTTATGGTTGTTCGACTTGCCCCTGTATCGAGTAAGAATTTTCTATCTTGACCTAATAATTCACTATGTACATAAGGTCCTTCTTGATCTACCGGAATCTCGATAAGCGGTAAGTCAACTTCCCTCTCTAGGCTGGTTCATGCGTAACGCTGATACTCAGGGTATTCATACTGTGCAGTCTGATACATTTGTTGTGTTGTGGTTTGTGTGGCAGTAGCAGGCAACGGTGGTGCAGCTGGCACAAATTGTATGGGTTGCTGTGAGGCTGGCATAGACTGTTGCTGAACTGGCACGGACTGTCCATGCTGCATAGCTCCTTGTTCATTCTGATCTTGTCTAACTAATCGTGGTCTCTCTTTTGCAATACCTGTAGCTATATTACGTTTCAGGACTTGACAATCATGTACATAATGGCCTAGTTGTTTACAGTAATTGCAGGTTCCTTTTACAGGAACTGCAGAATCACCAGAATGTGTCACACCCTTTTTGTGACCATCTGCTGGTACTGTCTGAGAAACTAGCATTTTCATTTTTGTATCCTTCATGCGTTTATGCTCGTGTTCTTGTTCATCCCTAATTCTATTGTGATGATACTGTAACATTTGTAGCATTTGCGACGGAGTGTTACTTTGCCAGGTACTCTCGAATTTCAATATTCTATTCTTCACTGGAGGCAATGCATTTTCCACTAATTTTGTCACAAATAGATGTGGATATGAGTCACTACTTGCTTTTATACCACTATTTATACCAAAACATTTTTCAAATCGAGCATAATAATCGCTTGTGTCTTCATCTTGCTTTTGTTTACAGGCTGTGATTGCACCCCAATCTTCCTTCTTTGTAGTTAATAAACGTGGCAGTACCTGTACTAGTAAACCTGGTAATAGTTTAACTCTATCCCCGAGCCCTGAACCTGCGGCTCGGCCCCTTTCTTCCTCTGCTAATGCTGTCCAGTCTATCTTTTGGTCTCCCACTTCCCACTCTTTTTCTTTCAGTTTTTCATATATGCCAGCAGGCAAAAGCACTTTTAATATCGTCATAATATCAGGAAAGGTGTACTCTCCCATCAGTAACATGTCTTTAATTTCTCGGTGGAAACCCGCTGGGTCTTTGTCATGACTAGGTACTACTTTCTTCATTTCTAATAATTCCATTTTTGATATGGGTGTGTAAACAAATACACGGTGAAACTCATTGTCTTCGCCTTTTATTGGGTGCACTTCTCGTAGGGGATTTTGTCTATCCATATAGTACGGCGCTCTTTCTCTGTGGGGCAGCGAGAGAGAATCCGGACTTACAAAAAGGACATACTGTTTACGTGACACTAATATCTCTTTAATTAGCTTGTTACTAGAACCTCTCCATCTGTTCGTGAGTAGTTCCGTTAATATATCAGGTAAAGGACCAGGGTCAGCATGTTGGCTCTTATATAATATGAGGAGTTGCTGAATCATATAGATTCCAGCTAAACGTTGTTCATCTGTACTGAGGTTGAGAAACGTGTGTGCTACGGTCTCATCACCGTATTTTTCAGGACCAACAATCCAGTGAACGGCTGATCTGGCTAATTCTTGCTCATCTATGGAATCGAGGAGGTGATAACCTCTTCGTTCTCGTAGTATTTTATCTGCGGCTTGAAACAAATGTTCAGGAGATTTCAGATTTATTACAGGCGTCGGATACGTTCTGCTATTATTTGGACATACAGAGTGTATTGGATCAGAAAAACATCTAGTATTTTCACAAGATCTTCCTCTGCCTACATAGGCTATGGTCTCTGACTGTCTTGCGGAGTTCCCTGATTCGGACACTTCATCTTGCTCAAACTCGTCTGTTCCCAATCTCTCTTCATGAATACGCTCTATTTCTTTACGTATTTTTCGGCACATGGCTATTATACAATTTTGCTTATCGTGTCTCCCTTCTGATATATTCTGACTCCATCTTGTAAGAATAAGCATTGCATTCGGGTCTACCCCCGGACGATCTTGATTTCTGATTACACAGTTTATGAGGAAACGTAACAGTTCCCCCTGTATTTCTACTTTCTGGAATTCCATAGCCCTGTTAATACATCCTGGATCTCGTCCTGTTTGAACAAAATGATATATGTTATCCAGATGCGTAGTCATTCCTGGTAACCTTGCTAAATACTCTGCGGCTCGCCTGATACGTAATGATGCCAAGACCATTTCGTCCTCTTTACCAACCACTGGGTCATATCTACAATTTACAAGGAGTTCCTTAAGCGTACGTTCACTTACGAATTTAGGTGTACGTGAATGCGCTGACTCTTGAAAAACAAGTTTATTTATTCTAGGTGGTGTAAAAGTACTGCTAGCACCTCCCGTGGCCCCATCTGGGGCGTCGGGTGTGAATGGATTCGTTGAACGTGACACAGCAACTATGGGTGTCGATACCCCTATAGGATCGACTGCGGAGACAGATGCGGAAACAGATGTGCTTGCCGAAGCTTGTATCGGGACTTGCTGTTGCACTGGGACAGATACCTGATCCTGACGTTGAACCCCTCCGCCAGACGGTCTATGTGGTGTGGCGTTTGCATACTCGGGAGCTGCATCGTCTAGATATGAGGAAAGAAAAACATCTTCTGCGGTTCTGGGATGCCCCTTTGGATGTACCTTAATTGGAAATAATGGGGGTGGCAAGTCTTTTGGCACCTCTGTAACAGCCTTAGGTAGTCCTTCGGCTAGAAGGGGATACATACCATTCATAAGAGCATTTCTTTGTCTATTCACTTGTTCTGATTTCACTCGGATACCTTCCTCAATTAATAGATTTTCTTGAACTTTATTTGAACTTTCTTTACTCCTCTCTTCTTGTCTACGTGCTTTTTCTGTTCGTCTATGAGATTCTTTACGCCATAACTCAACAGCGTCTTTCTGTGACTGTCTGACCTTTCTTTTCCATAACTCTTCCTCCACTTTCATGATGCACTCTGCATCCCAGGTTCCCGCTATGGGCCACCTTTGACTTTCCGGTAATCCTTTGGTATAATCTACCCATAGATCAAGAAACAATATGGCATCTAAGCCATGCTTATGGTACATGAAATGTCCTGGAGTGTCTCTAGGAGGAATAGGAACTGCTTCTTCAAGCACCCCTTTTCTGGTAGTAATCTGTCTTAACTTCGAGAAGAACGGCATATTGACAACTGATCTGATACTTACTCTTGAACTTACTTAATACGAGAAACACAATAATGAACAGTGAACAATGAACAGTCATTCATACCACAATATGCAAGACATTTCTGAATACTTTAAACATTAAACATTACACATTATAACAATGATCGACAATGATGACAGTCTGCCTAACTAATCACCACGCTGAATTCTTGACAATAACTGAATACTTCGGAATACTTGATATACTGCTAAACAGTACATATACACTGCTAAACAGTGCAGACCGGATTTGTGTACCCAAATCCGTCTTGACCGGCACAACCTATGTGCGCGTCAACACGCCTCCCCGGCGATGGTACTCACCGAGTAGCTCCTTGAAACGGAAGGCCTCAGAGAACGGACAGGACTCGATAACTGCGGACATCGGACCTTCTGGACGTCGGGATTTCGGAAAACCTGGTGGGCCTCTGTATACCTCGGATCTTGCTCTCTCAGCTAGGCTCTGGTCGGGATACTTCGCACTTCTCACCGCCTCGTCTGGGTTGATCGCAGCCTCAGTCGCCCCCGCTTGACCGGAGGGAGCTTACAGGAAATCCTGCTGGTACGCGTTTATGGTCCGTCCAGCTGTGGCAGGAGACCGGGCCTGCAACGCACCGCCGGCGCGTGAGATGAGAAAGTGTCCCTATTCGGGCGCCATTATGTGGTAAATAAAAATACCGGACTGAATTTCATACGGAATCTTAAAATAAATAGCTCAAAATAACAAGAGGCAGAATCCGTGGTATAAGAGGTTTTCTAATGGGCTTTATTCCATTCAAAATGGCCGACTCGAGTCGCGGCCCTCAGGTTCCGTCACCACGAGGGTTCAGGAAGTGAAGTACAATAATTTATTAACAGACATGTATTTTTATAATAAGTACATTACAATGAAACGAATGTAGAAGGCGTAACATTTGATAAGAAAAGTGACAAAACAGTGACATAATCGAAACTAGGCGTAATAAGGAATAAAAGAAACATGATTGGTTAGAATTATCAGACATAGGTGGATCTATAAGATAATACTTGGCATAGATGCGCGCGCGGCAGCATGACGTGTAATTGACGTGCAACTAGGGGGTGAAGGGGACTTGACATTTAGCTCTACATGTGGAGACGAGAAGTCTGGGGTCAAGTCAACCTAATCCCAAATCATATCTAACATCCTATGTTTAAAGAACTATGTTATCCACAAGGAAGGACTCTCGGACAGAATCTATTCTATACTGACTGTGTACGTGTACAAGCGTCTAAGTGTCTATATGAGATGCGAGGGATAG
This sequence comes from Triturus cristatus, assembly GCF_964204655.1. Classification (NCBI taxonomy): domain Eukaryota; kingdom Metazoa; phylum Chordata; class Amphibia; order Caudata; family Salamandridae; genus Triturus; species Triturus cristatus. Next base: position 1,713,210,010 of record NC_140589.1, on the reverse strand, counting down.
AAAACTTTCCATGGCAACAGGGCTATGAATCACTTGCAGGAGGACGGAAAGGCTGAGTCCCTTGCTTGTGAGCTAAAGGAAATGTTTACCTAAATCACTGGACAGGAATGCATCGGCTGGAGAGCAAAATAGATCATTCGAAGGTGAAATACAACTTCTTGGCAGACAGGCGAAAACTGGCCGAGGCAGGCACCGTTAGCTGCACAGGGAGTAGGACAAAGTTCATGGATACAGATGCGAGCTCAAGCTGAAGCTGTCAGAGACAGAGAGCAGGGAAAGGCTTGAGGACAGAATCGGGCCTATTTGCCTGAACTGTAAAAATGGAGTAACTTAGCCATATAAAGTCGGTGGCCTTTCATACTTAGGAACCAAATATCCAGCCCATTGATGGCGGATCTGACAGAGAACATGTTGACGGTAGACACACATATGTTTGCGTCTTAGAAACTGGAACTGGAGGGAACATACATGTACTTGTAACATGCATATAGAACCGTTGGGGTCCAAGATAGGGGACATAACTGATCAGGAAAATCCACATTCCACTTCTATGTCCTGGGTACAAGAAAGACAGCAGGTCCAATCCTTCAGGGCTCCTCTCATGTTACACTAAGCTGGCTCCAGTCCCCTTCTGGTCTGCCACAGGTCCAATAAGTGTTTGGGGGAGGGTTCCTTTGGGTGCCAAATTGATGGTTTGTGTTAGCCAGTGCGAGGAGGTGACTTCTGGGCGCTCCCTAACCAATAGAATAAAGATTCCCAAGGGTAATCCTACCCACTTTTTCAGCAGTTCCTGTTTGCCCTATCGCAAACAATCCCACAGTGCATCTTACTCTTAAAATCCAAAATGGAAAAGTCCATCCTGCCTTGTGCAGATTCCTTGCGCCCACCCAGAGGATTGGACAGGGAAATGAGCAGTCCCATTCCCTGTGTCCACGTTAAACTGGTTCTGGGTGTGGCTTCCTTCCCATTAAGTTCAGCTACAGCATGGCTATCATGGGCCTTGGGAACCTCTTCCATGTGTTTCCTTACACTAAACTACGAATGGGCAGGATTCAACTCCATCCCTTTCAAGTTAATGAAGGTCCTGGAACCTCCCCAGCTGTCCTTCCTGAGCAGAGAGGTATCACATGTCCCACATCAAGCTCATTTGTCCACCAGGCCTAAGCTATTGTTTGCTCTGGGAGAAGTTTTCTCACCTCATTAAGACTCCAGGAGCTTCAGGCAGGGAAAAGTTAACTTCTAACACTTACTTTTCCTAATATTTATTACAAGTCTAACTTCACCAAATAATTTTATTTTTAATAAATATAAAAAATAGACTTTGAATGACTATTCCAGATGTTTATAATTTGCTTAGAAGATTGCTCTTTCCCTATTGTTCACCAGTCATTGGACAAGATGTACGACATGCAAAATAGCACATCGCAAATTGCGAGTAATTTGCGAGGCACTATTTTGCATGTTCAACAGTGTGTTTTACACTGTTTGCGATTCCCAATGGGGTCACAAATTGCGAAGCTCATGAATTTCAATGAGCCTCTCGCAATTTGCGAGCCCATTGGGAATGACAGGCCTTCCCAGGGATGGTGGCCTGCTGGGCTCAACAGACTACCATGTCTGGGACTGCTGTTTTAATAAAGCAGTTTTTTTTTAATGCAGCCCATTTTCCCTTAAGGAAAACGGGATGCATTTAAAAAAGAAAAATGAAACTTTGCAGTTTAATTTTTTTAAGGGCAGGCAGTGGTTTCTGGGACCAGTGCCTGCTCTTAAAAAATATTTTCCATCATACAATTCCCCTTTGTGAGTGGTTTACCACCTACTTGAAGTAGGTGGTAAACTGCAAGTGTTTTGCGGCTGCAAATGCAGTTGCAAAACACTAGTACATAGCATGTTGACTCGCTATTAGGAAGGAACGCCCCTTTCCAACAGCGAGAGTCGCAAATGCTATTTTGCGAGTCAGTGACTCGCAAAATAGCGTTTGTACATGATATTACCCTTTTTTGTGGCCACAAATGGGAGGTTCTCCCAATTGTAGCTGCAAAAAAGGGTCGTACATCTGACCCTTAGTTCTCCTTAACTTAACTCCATCTATACTGTATAGAAGTACATTTTGGTGGGTTTAAGCTAAAATATATCTATAAAGTTACTAGTACTAAAAATACGGTCATACTGTGAGTTTTTTATATTCCCACCACCCTTTGTAATGAGGGTTGAGATCTTGTAGGAAATTGGGTTACTTATAAGCCTTGGCGGAGCTGGCGTAGTGCTGCTACGTGCAGTTCCACGGAGTTGGAAAAAACTCCGCTCCGCTCAGCTCTGCTGCCCTCCAACCCCCCTAATTTAAATATTTTAAAAAAGGCAATTACCTGCTGGGGTGTCTCCAGGCTGCTTCCTCCTCACCATGGTCTCTCTCTCCTCACCATCCTTGCTGTCCTCGTACTCAATGACGGACAGCCCTATGTTGTACGTCATAGAGTAGAATTTAATTAATTATTTGAGACCAAAACAACAAGAATTCAATCAGTAGAACCAGAGATGTGCAATTCTAAATTTTCACGTGAAAACAGTGATAAGAAGCACAAAGCACCAACTGTACTTATCTGGTTGAGCTGGACAGGAACAAAGTCACTAGTTCAGGCTGACCATGATGGAGCAGGACCAGGTTCACGGCCCAGGCTAGGCCCTCTAAACCAAATACTATAAATCCTGGTTGTCATGTGCAGAGAATGCGTTGAGCAGTGGCTGTTCTGATGGGCCGTGGAGTTGTGATGTGAGGTACTGCATCAAGGTGCATTGTGCAGCAGCGGTTCTGAGGAGCTGTGGGACTGCAATGCGAGGTCCTGAGTCAAGATGCTTCTCGCCAGGGCGGGTCCGAGGAGCTACGGGCAATGCATTTCACTGCACTGGTTCTGCGGAGACCACAGGTGGGCTGGCACACCACCTTCAGGTCCATTTCCAAGGGTCCAGGACTCAGGTTGCACCACTCAGGGACAAGACAGCATGCAGAGACCAAGTGCTGGGTTCAAAGTGGTCGAGAGGCCAGTCAAATAGCCCTTTGAGTCATTCTGGTTGTCCTGGGTTCAAGATGCAGGTCCAGTCCTTCTCACTCAGGCAGCAGGGCAGCAGAGTAGCAGTCCTTCTTACAGGGCAGCACAGCAGCCCTTGAGAGTCTTCTAAAGGTCCAGAGGTGTACTGAAGAGGTGTCTTAGAGGGTCCAATATTTATACCTAGTGCACACTGCCAATTAAAAGAAGTTTCTAGAGATTTCCACCCCAGAGGTGCTTTGAATTTCCTACCTCCTTGACTTTGCCCTGGCTTGCCTGGGGCCCCAAAAGACCAGTGTCAAACCCTATGTGAGTTTGCCTCTGCAGAGCCTTTGTGATGTTACAGGTGGTAGGTGACAGCTACCCCGCCAGTACCTATTCCCCCTTTGTCTCACTGTTTGAATTGGGATTTCTGGTTGGCTAGAGCTTGCGCCTAAGCCAGGCAGAAAACACCACTCTAGTCAGGGCAAGGGAGTTACATACGGAAGATAACCCCTGCTCACCCCCTTGGCAGCTTGGCACGGGCAGTCAGGCTTATCCCAGAGGCAATGTGTAAAGCGTTTGCGCAACACACACAAAGCTGCAACACACTAGGCACACCACAAAAGGAACTCCACACAAGGTTATATATAGAAATAGGGTGGTGGAGTGAGCTAAAGAATGATGATAGATGAAACCCAGATCAGTTGACTGGGGTGAGTGTTTGATTTGCTCAAAGGCTCCGTCCATCATCCCCTTTGGTATCGCTTTATATAAAAATAGCCTTTGTATTATCCAAAACACATTAGAATAGTAATCACACTATATTCCCTGTGCCAACTGGCACTAGGCAATATTTACAGGGGATTATATACACATGACAGAGCCATTTGGGCCACTGTCAGAACCATCACAAAGCACAAATAGTAAATGTAGAACGCGACCAGTAACTACTGGCAAAACGCTGTACTCAGCATTATCCTGCAACATAAATCATATTATGCAATCAGCATCACATTAGGCATAAAACACATTATGCGCCAACCTCATAAGCATAAACACATTATGCAATAAACCTCGTAAGCAGAAATCACATCAGGCATAAATCCTGGTGCAAAAATCACATTTATCCTAGGCACCACATAAATCACATTAGGGCCTGGCACCCCATCAACCCAACACTGACCCTCTGGCCAACTGGCCTTCTCAGAGGGCTCAAATGTCCTCTGTACCAAATGTCAGGGCTGGCTGCCAATGCAGCAGAATCAAGAGTGCACACTTGCGCTGGCAAAACTGTGCCTCCTGGGTCCCCACTGGGACGCTTCAATGAACAGGCCTAAGCATTGCAGCTTCCGCTAATTGCGCTGCAGCTGTGCAGCAAACAGTGGGCACTGGCACTCACTGTGCCCTTTGCGCCCCCACTGGGGCTCTGCCAACAAATGTAGCCCACCGTTGCAGTTGCCCGCTACAGCATCACAACTGAGGGAAATAAATCAGGCACTGGCACTTCGGTGACCTCATGACTGCCACGGGGGCCCTACAAACAAATATAGGCAACGTTGCAGCTGCCCGCGCTGGTGCGGTGCAGCTGTGAATAAAATAAAGAGGCCCTAGCAGCACCTCTGGAGCCCCGCTCTGGAGCTCTTTAAACAAAATTGCCCCCATTGTTGAAGTGGCCCGCTCTCTGGCAGGTCCGCTCAGGCACCAACAACATGCCTCGAACCTGGCCCTTCTCCTGGGACTGGGGAAGTCAGGAATGGAGCTTGCAAGGCTCCGGCCGAGCCTCTCCCCTCAGTGCTCTTCCCCTTCAGCCTCACTCACTGGGCTTCTGGGCAGGACTCCTCCGGTCCAGGTGGCAGGCGTCCGAAGAGCCCCCACTCTCGTCTTCTTCTGCGGCGCACATGAGGTTTCCCTCAGCTCACGGGAGCCCGGCTTGGCATTTCCAGACTTCCAGCCAAACGCAGCAGGCCCCGGCCCCAGTCAGGCGGACGCGCCTGACTTCCTGGTCTCGATCTGGCTGCGGCGGTGATTTCTGTATCGGGCCTTAGTGCGGGGTTGGCACCCGCCTCACAAATCAACACATAAGCGGGGTGGGCACCCACCAACAATTCCAAATGCGGGGTGGGCACCCGCTATCAATTAAAAGCACAAAGCGGGGTGGGCACCCGCTCTACAGGCACAATGAAGCCCACACTCTGCTTTTGGGGCAAATTAAAAATATAGCACTCTTGAGGCGCTAGGAGCCACAGCTCCAACAGCAAAAGTCTTTAGAGGGGAAGGGGGCCAAGCTGGGCCCAGGAAGGCCAGCACACAGGGCCCTCCAGCAGGGAGGCAAGCCCTCGTGGTGGTTCCTCCTGGGCCCCAGAAGCAGCAGCAGGCCCCCCTCAGCACAGGAACAGCACAAACTCATGGGGTCACAGCCCCTAGATTTATATACATATTCTCATTTGTCTGCAGTACAGGGCTTGGGGGAACCAGCAAAACCTAGTTCGGACTCGGAGGGAATTGGAACACTCTGTTTATCAGGCTTCTCTTCTCCTTTGTCAGGTGGGTGCTCGGTGTTCAGACACACCACGGGGCGGAGCCAGCATTGTACAGGCTAGGCGCAATCCTATTCAGGGTCAGGGGACAACTCCTACCACTACTCCAAATGTAGATGTCCTATTCAGCTAGTGCTGACTCACCCGGCCCCTCCTGGAGCCACACACCTCACCAGCCCCTGTCACTCAAAAAACAGACATGCAATTCACATCAGGCAGGCAGACACATAGCACATAGAAATGCTAACTTCTAAAAGTGGCATTTCTAAAATAGTTATAATAAATCTGCGCACACCACTGCGCAGCATTTATTATTACCATTTCAAATATACCAAACTTGACCACGCTGCTCCTCTCATATCAGGAATTACCACTGAAACATATCTCAGGGAATTCCTAATGCAATCCTATGGGAGGGCCTCCCCACAGTAGTGAGAAACCAAAATGGCTGTTTGTCACTACCAGAACATGTCACTCACTTAAGGTACATGTCCTATCTTTTACCTACAATGCACCCTGCCCATAGGGCTAGCTAGGGCCCACCTTAGGGGTGACTGACATGTAGTAAAGGGGGTCACAGACATGGCACACACTTTAGGTGCCACGTCACAGCGGCATTAACACTGCGCACACAGGCCCTGCAATGGCAGAGGCCTGAGATAGGTTTGAAAGGCTACTTTGGTGGGTGGCGCAATCAGCGCTGCAAGCCCACCAGTAGCATTTGAGTTACCAGCCCTGGGTATTTGAGATTGAGATACCACTTTACTAGGGACTGACAGGTAAATTAAATATGCCAATAAGGTATAGACCAATCTTACCATATGTAACACAGAGAGCACACTCACTTTACACTGGACAGCAGTGCTAAAGTGCCCAGAGTCCTAAACCCACTAACACCATGTCAGAGAAAAGGCTAGGAGAAAGGCAAAAAGTTTAGGGATGATCCTGCAAAAAGGGCCACATCCAACACTCACTTTCTGGGATCAATACACAAAGCCTAACTGCCAGCCATACCTAGTCATGTGACCAAATATACAGGTTCCAAGTACCAATTGGTTAGGAGAAGAAATTAACAACTTTCTAAAAGTGCCATTTTCAAAATCGGGACTTAAAATCCGACTCTACCATTAAATAGGGTTTTATATTACAATTGTTTAGAGATTAAACTCAACATTCCTATCTGATCCCAATTGAAAGTTATCACTTATTAAATATAATAAGGGAACCCAATGCCCCACTGCTCTCCTATAGGAGAGGTAAGCCTCACAGAAGTGAACAAAAGAATTTGGAGTTTTTCACTACCAGGACATGTGAAACTTAAAAATACATGTCCAACATTTTAAATGCACCTTGCCCTTTTGGCTGTGTATTGCCTACCCTAGGGGTGACTTTTAGGGGCGTGGCTTGGCGCCTGCGGGTGATGGCGGCGCTCGAGTAGAGCTCCGAGGCGGTGCTGAGAGACGAGCCGGTTCCTGCTTACGTCTCCTGAAGGCGACCGACTGAAGAAGTGTCGGAACATGTCCTGACCTCGCCAAGCGTCATTGAGACTCCTTTCATGCCTTTGTGACACGGCAACTGGAACTTGTAAGTCCTGACAAGATTCTCTCGTATACGGCCGCCATCTTGGATTCGCTAAATGACGCGCGTTTTGTGGCGGTTATTTCACCGTTAGCCCAGCGCTTTGAATGCCTAACTATACACTTTTAATGGGCTCATAAGCTACCCATCTGCTTCTGCTCCCTTGCACCGAGTCTCTGCCTTATGGAACTGCTCGTCCTCTGCGCAACGCAGTCATAGCGTCCCTTCACGAAGTGCCCCTGCTCCACATGACTGCTACTAAGCTGTTCTCCAAGGCATAATTTCATAGTTGTTATATCTGCACTGCTCTCTGAATCCGCCTATGAGTGGTGAGGTATCTATATGAAGCATGCCTGGTTGCTCTCTGCTATTGGTACCATTACTCACTGCGGATTCCTGAGAGGTGTGTCACGAGACACTTCATGTCATCCTCTGTCATGTGGATTTAACCCGCTTTACATTATGCGGTGAGCTGATGCCAATTCTCTGCAATATATGCCGTATACATAATACCTTGATTTCCCAATGAATGGCTTCATTTGCTTTTTCATATATGCTTTGACGACTGTTCTTACTTAAGTGCTATGGAATTGGCCGCATTCCTCTCATAAAATATTCAGTTTCCCCCGTTTTACTGCTGTGCTATATCCTGTGTTGTCTTCATTTTTGCTCCTGTGACATCTACTGTGTCAGTCACTTCGCGACTTTACTACATGGGTAGACTTAAATCAATGTCGCACTTGCCTCGTTCGACCAAACCCCAGCTTGTGAAGAACTCTAAGGTTTTCTCTGCTTTTTCGCAACTGGAAGACTCTCTTAATTCGTCTGGCTCAGACACGCCAATGGATCCTTCCAAGAATACGCCGGATAATTCTAAATCTACCACAAAAAGACTCAAGTCAAATTCTCTTTCACCTCCAAAGCACTCAGGACCAGTGTCCATGGAATTGTTGTTAGAAGAGATAAGGTCCTTGCATCCTTTCATGGAAGAAACCAATATTAAACTCCAGGTCCTTACGGATAATTGGTCGCAAATGGAAACTAGGGTAACTTCGATTGAAAAATCTGTTCAGTCGTTTCAAGAGACATCCTCTGTGGTCTCAAACCTAAAGTCTCAAGTCTCAGACCTTCAACAGCAAGTGGAACAGTTGGAAAACAGGAATAGGCGCAATAACCTCCGTATTTATGGCCTGGGGAGGGACTTGAGGGATCTGATCCAATCGCCTTCTTCAAGTCGTTTCTTCCCAAGCTTTTGCATCTGTCATCGGACAAGGCCCTTAACATCCAACGTGCTCACAGGCTGGGTCGACCACCTTCTTCTGCTTCTTCCTCACAGAGACCTAGAGGGGTCATTATTTACTTTTTGGAATACACTGACCTCTTGATGGTTCTAGCGGCGGCTAAATCTTCTCCAAATTTAGCCTGGTCTGGCACGCCCTTGTTTTTCGCACAAGACTATGCTAAAGCCACAGCCACCCGTCGCAAGGTTTTTCTGAGCCTAAGAACAGATCTACGGGCGATGGGTGCGCGATATGGCCTTTATCACCCATGTCTATTTAAAGTTACCTATAACAACAAGACTACAACCTATGAAGCTTACAAAGTTTCATCAATGCGCACAAGTCGTCTGCCATGGATGCCTCCGGATCATCATCCTCTGCCCATGGATGACTAATGCTTTCATAATCCTTATATGGCTGTTGCATTTTATCCTGTACTTTTTCAGAGACTTTCTCTTAGTTGCAGTTCACTCGAATTTGTCTGATTTTCCAGAAGCTTACTTTGCTGGCCTGTTATTGTTTATGCATGATGGTTGTCCCTTGTTTTCTTGTTAGTCATGGTTCCCGCATGATTTCCTGATTTGTTTCAATTCTTGTTCTCCTTTTTCGTCTTACAGGAATTTTTCCCCGTGTCTGATGATGTCTCTTGGTCCCTGCCTTGCTGCTCCTGGATGTGCTGCCCCACCCATGTGGTTCCTCCCCTCCTCCACCCTTCCTCGTACCCTTCCTTCGTAGGTATGTTCTTTCTCTATTCCCTTATTTGTTTTCCTTGCGCATTTGATGGTTTTTCCCTTTATCCCTCCCTTCTTCCTCTTCTCTTGTTCGTATTCTTGTTCACATGTTTATATTTTAGCATGCTATCGTTGACTGAAATCTTTTGCTTATGTAAGAGTTGCATTCCTTGTTCCCCCGGTGCACCTGTTCTTCAGTTTCTCATTTATCCTCTTCTTCTCTTCTTCTCCAGCATATCTACACTGGCTCTCTCTTTCTTCTTCTTTCTTTATGTCTTTTCTACGACACATGGGCTTTTAATTCTTTGGTCATGTTTTTCACATTTTTTGTAGATAGGTTATTGTTATGTCCTTGAATATCTTGTCATTGAATGTGAAGGGTATTAACTCCCCGATCAAGCGTCAAAGAATTTTGTCACACCTAGCCAAATTGAATGTTGATATTGCATTCCTCCAAGAAACGCACTTAAATGATGTAGAGTCAGTTAAGCTCAAGCGTGGATGGGTGGGTGAACTCTTTTACTCACAGGGTGATGGCAAACGGAACAGTGTAGCAATCCTTTGTCGCAAGTCTCTTTCATTTCAGGTTCTTACCCAAGAGTCGGATGTTTCGGGTCGTTGGGTTTATGCCAAGCTATCACTCAGAGGTGTTCCAATTTCCCTTCTTAATGTTTATGGCCCAACTACGGGTGAGCCCTCCTTTTGGGCTGATTTTTCTCCACTCCTAACTAAATTTATGGATCACAACTTTATTTTGGCGGGGGATTGTAATCAACCTCTGGATCCCTTTATTGATAGGAAATCCATGGCCCCCTATATTCCCAACAAGCCCCATAAGCTATTTAGCCATGCTATCTTACAGCATAAGTTGGTGGACTCCTGGCGCCTTTGCAATCCCAAATTGCGGGAGTACACCTTCTACTCTCCTTGTCATCGCTCCCAGTCAAGACTTGATTATGTTTTTGTCTCCCACAATCTTGCTCAATCACTATTACATTCCGAGATAGGCCCGATATTGCTTTCGGATCATGCTCCCGTCCTTACGAGCGTTGATGTGTTCCCTAAGGTCAATGGTCCCAGAAGATGGAGATTCCATAACTCGCTCCTAACTGATCCCAAGTTTACGGCTAACTTCACTTCCTTTTTTGATGAATTTTTTCTGATTAACGACCACACCGATATCCCGGAACACACTATCTGGGATGCTTTTAAAGCGGCTGCACGTGACTTTATCATCAGTTACGTTGCGAATAAACGCAAGGCTGCCAGATGGTCCACCAAACAGCTCCTTTTAAATATTAAGAAGTTGGAACACACATATTTTACCTCCAACTCTGAGGATAGCTTGACAGCCCTTGTTGCTGCAAAACTGAAATTTAATGAGAAATCTACGGAGGACGCTTCCCTATACTTGTTAAAATCTACTGCTAAATTTTATGGGGGCAGGAATAAAGCAGGGAAGCTCCTAGCTAACTATTTAAAGATTAAGCATAATAAGTTAAATATTGAATCTGTTTACGACTCTAATGACACCCTGAAGCATAAGGATGTTGATATTCTTGCTGCGTTCTCTCATTTTTATGAAACATTGTACACATCTGAAACTCAACCCTCTCCCAACTCCCTTGCTCATTTTTTCTCCACCATTCACACGCCACCCACTTTTCCTCTTGACCTTTCCTCCTTAGAATCTGACATCACACAAAAGGAATTGCTCACTGCTTTGCAACACCTTAAACTTAATAAGGCTCCTGGCCCTGACAGTTTTACCGTTGAATTCTATCTTCATTTTTCTAAGTTGTTGATCCCACGCTTGCATTCCCTTCTCCATACTTTTATTGCTCAAGGTGCTTCCTCAGGGACGTTCTCAGATGCTCATGTCTGTTTAATACCTAAACCTGGGAAAGATGTACAATATTGCAAAAATTATAGGCCCATATCTTTAGTCAATATTGACTATAAACTTTTTGCTAAAGTATTGGCGGTCCGATTGGACCACCTACTTCCTGATCTTCTTGGTGAAGAGCAATCCGGGTTTGTTAAGGGCCGACATATTACGGACAACACTAGACTTTTATTTAATATTCTATCAAAGTCTTCCCGCTGTCAACACTCACTTGCAGCGATTGCCCTTGACGCAGAAAAGGCGTTTGATCAAGTTGAGTGGCGATATCTTTTTCACACCCTTACTTGGTTTGGCTTTGGCCCTAAGTTTATTTCTTTAGTTTCCCTGCTATACTCGCACCCTAGAGCCACAGTAGTTGCCAATGGCCAAATTTCTTCTTATTTTAGTCTGGGTAGAGGCGTTCGTCAGGGTTGCCCCCTTTCCCCCTTTCTTTTCAATCTTGCTTTAGAACCCTTTTTTTCCAGAATACGTCAAAACCCTGCTATCCATGGCTTTCAGGTTGCGGACCTTCATCTTAAACTTGCTGCTTATGCAGATGATATCTTACTCTTTCTTTCTAACCCCACGGAATCTATCCCTGCTTTTCTGGATGAAGTCCGAAATTATTCCTCCCTCTCTGGGTATAGACTTAACCATGATAAATGCAAGATCCTACCCCTGACCAAATTCACTTTCAAGCAAGAATTTTGTGATTCTCAATTTACTTGGTGCCCCACCCACATTAAATATCTGGGGTTATATATCACCCCCTCTATTCCTGACACTGTCTCTTTATGTTTGTCTAAATGCACACAAAAAATTACGGACCTTACTGCAAGGTGGCACCCCCTATACCTCTCCTGGTGGGGCCGTCTTGATACTATTAAAATGATGATTTCTCCCATCATTCTTTATACGCTATCCAATATTCCGGTATCTATTCCAATGAAGTTCTTTAAAAAGATTAACTCAACGTTATCTTCATTTTTGTGGAGCTCTAAAAAATCCAGAATGTCTCTTGCTAGACTTATTCGTCCCGCTTCTGAGGGTGGTGTTAACTTCCCTGATTTTCCTGCATATCAGATGGCCTTTCTGCTACGTCAAGCCTCCCTCTGGTTACAAGATATTACTGTTCCTTGCCCTTTGTGGATTAAGGTTGAACGTACTCTCCTTTCTCCATTTTCTTTTACAGAGTATCTTGCTTTTTCTCGTAAACCTTCTTTGATTCCTACTCCTATTCACAAATATACCCTTAAGCTCTTGCTATCCGGTGCCCGTGGCCCTCCCACGACTGTTGCTGATTTCCTCTCTTCCACCATTTGGCATAATAAATATCTTCTAATTGGTAATAAACCCTTCTACTGGAAATCATGGAGATCCCGAGGTTTGATATGGATCTCGCAGCTCTTCTCTGATTCCATCTTTCTCTCTTTTTCTGATCTCAGTTCTTCCTTTGGCTTACCTCTATCCTTTGTCCCTAAATACTTATTACTTAAAAATACCGTTCTAGAGGTTTATGAGAGGCTCTCGGGTTCTTCTTCTCCTTCCCCTGTTCAACAAACCCCCATTTTCCAACTCCACTCTCTCCTACGTACGATTCCCAAAGCATCCCTTATTTATAAATATCTTCACTCACACCAATCACTCAGACCTAAATCCAAGGTTGAGCTTCAATGGGAGATTGATTTTGAAACAGAATGGCCGGTATCTCTTTGGGATAAGATATGGGCAAACTCCGTAAAACTTCCAGAGCAGCCTCCCTGACGCAATCCTTATTTTTTATTTACAACAGATTACTTCATACCCCTTCTACACTACACAAACGCTTTCCTATTACCCCAGACACATGCTGGTCGTGTGGCTCCCCCAATGCTACCTTATTTCATATGATATTTCTCTGTAAATATGTGCATGACTTTTGGTTACAGGTGTGGGCTCAAGTCAATGTTATTTTTCATGCCTGTATTCCTTTTTCTCTCACTCATCTTTTCTTGGGTAGTTTATCCCCAGGTTGGGATAATGTAGATATGTGTGTTCGCATTGTAGATTTGTTATTAGCTGTAGCCTTTCAGCAGATTACTGTTAATTGGAAAAATACATCTAATATTTCTTTCAAAGGGTGGTGGTACAATGTCTGTCACAATCATAGACTCGATAATGCTTTTGTTTTTCCTGTTCAATTAGCAACTAAACGAGCAGACCTATGGCTCCCCATTACATTGTATTTAGATAAATGTGCGGCCCATTCATCTCGTCCAACGCCTGCTCAACAAGAGGTCTCTAAACCCCCATGATACCCTTTCCACATCCAAGATTTTCTAATGTACTGTTTTTTCTCTTTTTCTCTTCTTTTTCAAATGCCCATGTTCAAATGTTCAAATGCCCATGATCATTGTTTTTATTGTATATTCTCTCTTACATGCTACATTTTGTTATTCCCCTTTTCCCCTTCTTTCCCACCTTCCCTCTCCTAATTGATGTTATGTATTGATTTACTCTTTTTTATTGACTAATAAAAATTTTATTGAACTTAAAAAAAAGGGGTGACTTTTATGTATTGAAAAGGGAGATTTGGGCCTGCCAAGTGTTTTATCTTGCCAGGTCAAAAAGGCAGTTTAAAACTACACACACAGGCTTCAATGGCAGGCCTGAGACACATTTAGAGGGCTACTTAGGTGAGTGGCACAAATGTGCTGCAAGCCCACAAGTAGATTTTAATTTATGGGCCCTGGGAACATGTAGCACAAATTTATTCACCACTTACAAATAAATTAAATGTGCCAATTGGGTGTAAGGTAATTTACCATGTTGAAAGGAGAGAGAACAATCACTTTAGTAATGGTTAGCAGTGGTAAAGTGTGCAATGCCAATCAAAATGAGATCAGTAAAAATGAAGGAGTAAGGCAAAACAATTGCAGAAAGACCACCCTACAGCTAACAGGTCTAGCATACATGTACTCCTACTACTACAGATTTAAATCAACATGTACAGACGTTCTTGCCTGTATAGTAGCTTTTGTTATTAAGCCCTCGTGAGAAATTCAGGTTGGAAGATCCCTGGGGACTCCGAATTATTGGGCCCTTATTGACAACAAATAAGATAAGATCATATTTTATTTTGCTTGATTAATTAAAATCTTTGCAAATAAATGACAAAAAGATTCCCATTGTACACAGATAAATACAATTAAAAACAATTAAATATGTATAATATAAAAAAGGTCATCAATTGCATATTCCTAATTTATACAATTAGCTGTTTTAAAAGAGATACTCATAAACTATTATGTCTCATATAGTACTAACTGGCAGTGACTACCACAACTTCTCAGGTCGGATGGCACAGCTTAACCAGGTTCATTGTCCAAGTTAAAGGTTTGGTGATTAAAGTGCAAGTACAACTAAAACAAGATAGGGGATTAATATTACACTTAAGAAGCATTTTAGCGTGTTTCAGATAACGACAGGGTTTTAAGTCTCTTAATTACCATCTCAAAAAAATTTGTTAGCCGACAGTTAAGCTGGACGTAGATGGGCTTGAAGCAAAGCTTCACTGCCTGCCTACAGGACCGGATGCCGTAATACCTAAAAAAGGGATGTAACAAGGTGCATCTTATGTCCTTTTAGTTGGGACAGTTGCAGATGATGTGAATAATGTCTTCCTTCTCACTTCCGCATAGATGACAAGTCGGAGTGCCTCCTTTCCTTTCCCATGGTGGAAGATGGGGTTTGATCGCAATTACCCCCAAGCGCAACCTTGGAAAGTTTTCCTTCCAGCTTATCTTAATTCCGGCACTCAAGTAGGCTTGGGGTTTTGGCCTTACATAGTCACTGAGCACTATCCAGCTGTGTGCCTTTTTAGTAAGAATTGCTTTGTCTTCTAAAACAGATAGCATAGATGTTGTTTTTCTCACTGCTTTTTTTAAGGAAAGATGATCCGTTGGAACGGCCCAGAGTTCAGACAGGCCCAGTAACTCAATAGAGTCAAACAGATAATCCCTGGCTGGACATTTTTCTTGATTGTGCAAGGCTTTCTAGAGGTGGGAGTTTAAAGATCCTGCCTCAGCACTTCGGATTTTGTGCCAACTTTTAACGTAGGTACTCCTTCTTTCCACCGTTTGTCTTTGAATCCCAAATTCTAACCGGATTTGAGCCGGGGAGACATATTTTGGGAGATGGAAAATTGCTCTGTAGGAGTTGGCTATTATGACGTCTAAAACTTCTGCATCTTTAACTTTTAGAGCCTCACTCCCATATGTCAATGTCGGCAGCAATTTGGCCCTCAGGACCTGTAAAAAGGGATCAAGCGTGAGGTCGGGAAGCCGTCTCTTCAGTGATAAATACGTTGTGGTCCCCTTTCTTCGCATGGACTCTAGCTGAAGTTTTGAATGAGCTTTTATGATCCATTAGTATTCCCAGGTATTTGTAACTTTATACTTGATCCAAACAGAACCAGCTATTGATCTTCTTTTTGTGGCAATTAACTGCCATAATTTTGTTCTTCTTGAGGTTTATTTTGAGGGAGTTCCGGTTAGAAAAACTGCTTGTTGTATTTAATAGGTGCTGGAGTCCAATTGGTGTCCGACTGATTAAAACCAGGTCATCAGCATATAGCAAGTTTGACATTAGCTTGTCTCCCAGTTTTGGAGCTTGGGATACACAGCTATCCAGCTCACCAGGCAGATCAGCCAAAAAGAGATTAAAAAGGATCGGGGCAAGGACACACCCCTGCTTGAGGCCTTTCGAGGTCATGATTCTTTTTGAGATGTGTGACCCTGCACCTAGTTTGACCCTGATCCATGTGTCTGTTTGCAACTGTTTTAGCCGATCGAAAAGTGTGTTTGGTATACCCCAATTTTCCAGTTTTCCCCAAAGTTTGGAACGATCGACATGGTCGAAAGCGGCTTATTGACAACAAGGGTGACAGACAACTACAACACTCGTTGTGTTCTGAGGCCCCTGTACTGTAAATACCTCATACTGAGTCATGAACTTCTTTTAGCACTTGACTGTCAGGTTAGTGAACACAACCTGATAGTCCTAGGATCCTGGATAGTTCCGATTAAACAAAAGACAGGGGTTCCTTTGGAAAGATTCATATGAGTACCAACCTTACTAGTTTTGTTTTTTTAAAGGAACTATAATCCTATATCCCTATGTGCAATGCATGCACATACTGCTTACTGATAAACCAAACAGTTCACAATAGAAATTCAATATATATATAATTTCTAATATATATTCAAACATCGTCTTGACAGAAAGCATAAACAAGGTGCTACATTTGGTGTATAATAGTGCAGTGGATGTGAAAAGTGAGTGACTGAAAAAAGTTTTTAGAAACCACAAAAAACACACGAGGAAGGGGTTTTGAAATGTATGAGCAACCATTAATGACAGCCTTAGCTTGAGACTTATAATTCAATAAAAACAGTTCAAAACTTAAGCATACTTGATGTCTAGACCTCTAATAATACAGCTTTACCACATTCTTCATCAGGACTGAGATCATTAATTAAGTTGCACCTTAGGAATAAGAATAGAGACTATGTTCACTGCCAATTCCAAAATATATCATAATTAATTTAATGGATCACAAGAATCCTTACCACAACCAGGTTTAGTCAGGGTGTGCTGTGCATAGTAAGCAAGACACACGGTATTATTAAATGTTTGAGCAGCACTATACAAAGTGAAAGAATGGTTGCAAACAATGTTAAGTGCTTAATAAAGAGTGAATCAAAAATGTTACAATAAGGATCTCATGAGGATAGAGTATGGAAAGGGCCTGTTGCTTGGATATGAATTTACCTTAAATGAATGAAAAGACAAGAGGCGTTTGGCAAAATGGGAACATGTTGGTTTAATGAAACGCTGCGGCAAGGAGAGCCTGGACAGAATGTGTCTGCTGAAAATCTCTTGATGTACCAAGTTTTGGCTGTCAATTTATACAGTTCATGAGGTACAATAAAATGTTCTCTACATTCCAAAAGAGCATCTTAGTCGTAAATAAACCACATGTGTGCTCTGATAAGGACCACGATGGCTCTCGACTTTGGGGAGCGTTAATGTGGGGCAGTGTGTATGTGTCCAGATGTCTGCTGTGAGGAGCAAGTGATTTCTACGTGTGGTGTGCATGTCCTGATTGTTTGGGTGTGCCTATCTGCATTGGGTATCTAGCTTTGTGGTATTCCTGGGGAATGGGACCCTATGGCCAAATGGGTTTTATTAGTGCCAGTTACCTCGGACTTTTTGCTTGTAATTTATGGGTAACCCCACCTGTGACCTGTTACTCGATAAGAATTGGCATGGGTCACAGGACCTTCCTGACCACGTATCTCTCACTTGGGATTGATGGTGAGGTCACCTTGAGTGGCTCCGACAGCAATGATGAGTTCATTAGAACTTCTAAGAATAATATGGCAGCCACTGGTATAATGTTTATCGACATGCATATAGTTGTCATCTTGCACATTGACATTGTTCTTACTGGTGTTGGCATCAGTATGTTTGCTTTGGTCTGAACGTACATTGACTGCTCTTATTGGCAACAAAAAAATTACAAGCGTGGATTATGACATACTTTGGTATCATTATTGCTGATGTCAGCGCTGCTGTGAGGGCACAAGTTATGGTATACATAGTCATTGCAAGGACGAGCATTGACAAGGTTATGTGGGGCCTGCACATATCATGACATTCATTGACATTGTATTTACTCATCCCAACATTTCCCCCTCTAGTTGAGTCCTCAACTACTCTATGCTCCTCATATGTCATGACAGTTATGTTATTTGAAAGTGTGTTTGTCTGTAGTGTTAATTTCCTTTTCCCTAAATGCATACTACTTTAATTTGAGGACTGCTTTTGTACAGCAAGAAACATCCACTTGTAGGAAACCACACAACAGAAGTACAGCGAGGAGAAAAGGCATCACAGATGTCAGTAACTTGGACACCCATAATGAGATCCACAAAAAGATATTGTTCTGCTCCTTGACACCTCCCTCCTTCTTCATATTGGCTTGTAAATTATGCAGATCTTGGATTGCACTGGCTAATGTCCCATTGTTGATATTGTTTCTGGGGATAACAGTACAACAGGAAGCACCAATCTTGGCAAACACGCCACCCGCCATCACAGTAATCAAGTCCAACATGTACTGATGTTGCATCACCATAAGGCGGATGGCTCCCAGCTCTTCCTTGATAGCATTTAGGCCAAGCCCAGTATTATTTATCATTCGCATCAGCTCCCATCTGGTTATTGGTAACCAGTGGATGTTGGCTTTTGTTTGCATGGTGAAGAAGGGCATTGACCATCTGGCGATAACTTGAGCGTCAGTGAACACTCTGAATTTTTCTAGAATGCCCTTGTACTGTGCTCAGCCAACAGAGTTGTTTTCTTCTTTAACAGATGTTGAGATAGCTCGGACAGATGTTCTCCCGGGATTACCAAGGTTGGGGTGTGTATGGTCATGAGGGTACTGAGGACCCGCCATTTAGGGATGAGCTGGGTGCACTACATCGCCATTAGAAATCAATCAGCATGGAGGTGCCCCATTGCTGCCCAACTATATGGGTCCTTTGACTCTGAAACATAAGGAGTACAATGTAAGTTTCCGTACAATTAGGGGTTGTCCCTTCCCCTCCAACTAGGTGTACCTATTTATCTCGCTACCCCAGATGGGACTCATTCCCCCACATGACTAAGATGAGTGGCCCTGCACAGGAATTCAATGTTCGGGTCCATAGATAATTAAAGAAGGTTGCCCCAAAGATGTTAAGGGCCACCCTGTGACCGCAGACTGAGGCAGGAGCAGATGTATTTGTGTACTGATGTGGTGGTCGTGCTACCTCCAAAAACCTTTTTTTGCCAAAGTCCCAGGGTATAACCGTATCCTCCCCTATTGTTGCCCTTCCTGCACATCCTGTCTACCTTGGATTGGATGTCAGTCGGCTCAGTTAAGAGATATAGTGCGCTGGGGTTGGTCTCATATCGGGTGATGTTTACTAATCTCCTGTAGGGGTTCTACTCTATTGGGTTGGATATTGTCCTTGATCCCACAGAAGTACAGATAGCTGAGACATTTTGCTCTTTCAGGGGCTGATTCTTGTGCTAAATAAAGTCTGTCTGTGCCTAAGGAATGAACCATCAATGAACAGATGTAACATGATTTGTTTGTAGTTTGTGTGCCTACCTCAGACATATGTTGGTATCAGGTGTTGTGTAGGAGTGCGCTGTGTAGTGCGTGAGAAACATTTATGTTGGGTTCAGAGTAAGTCTATGTGAGGTGAGAGAGGTCTCTGCGCATGCTTTGCAAGAATGAAGAAGTAGAGCTTACAACGTGTACATTTTTCGTTCCAGAGGGGTTTGAAAGTAACCTGGCTAAAGAAAGCGTGTACAAAAATATATGGCAATGTAACTTAGGAAGCATTTTTTGAATGTAGGATCATGTTCAGGAGAGATGTCTGGTGTCCTGGCCTACCTTTTGTCATTCGTGTGTGGTCTGGTGTCGGGTGGCAGTTGCCTGTGCTTAGGTGTCTGGTGGCTGTTGTCTGGGTGCCCAGGGGTGTTTTTGTCTTTGGTGTGATGCAGAAAGAATGTCTCTTAAAAACAAAGTTGCAAAGTCAATTGAACTCTGAAATATTTGAGTGACTGGTTTCTTGAAAGTCTTTGAGAGTCCTGATTAAAGGAATGGCGGGCAGCTGCAATGTTGGTGCACTTACAGTTTTATCGCTGACCTGTAAGGTAAGAGCTGTGAGTTGACTTGAAAAAATACACTTGTTAGGCATTATTGGAACATTCCTGTTTCATCTGTAAAACGATCCTGCTATATCGTTTTGCTAGGGGCTCCATGGTTTTACTGGGGAGCTAATTTTCCTATGGGGATTGGACAGAGGTGAAAGACTTTTCAATGGTATTGCTGAGGTTTTTAACCTAATTTTGATGCATTTAGAATTATTCCCCCCACCTTGCTACAGCGGTAACAGTGTTTTCTCTGCAGCTTATTCTGCGATGTTTCAACAGGCCCTGAGGTGTATCATTTGACCTATCTGGGCTGCGTGCGATTATGAGGAGAGGCAGATATTGGGAAAGTTGTCGGAGAGATGCATCTTGGGTCAACGCTTGTGTCATACGTCAGAGAGGTGGACCCAGGCTTCTCTCCCTTCCACCTTAACAGCTGTTAGTGTTGAAAATATTACTCACGGTGGTCCCTTAAACTTGGCCTGTTTCCACTTCTGCACAAAGTTGCAGATGCAGACCTCTTGCCCTGGCTGAGGTTTTTGATATAGTGGCTTAGTGTTGGGCTTCTGAGTGCTTCGGTGATGGATCTGTTTGGCCCAAAACTTGGCAGTCTTTCTCCTCTCAGAGATATACATGTGCAGCTCATCCCCCAATCCTTGGGAGCTAGCTTCAGTACTTGATTTGGCCCTGGTCAATGGGATAGCAGTCCCCATTAGTCTAAGTGCCACAATATGTTGAGGTGTAAGGTGATGGTCGATACTGGGTGTGTTTCTTAGTGTGTAGAGGGCTAGGGGAGGCAGTGGAGCAATTGTTTATCAAGGCTGGCACATATTTTGCTGATCTTATTCTTGAGAAGACCGTTAAGTCTCTCAACAATGCCGTTGCTTTGGAGTGGAATATAGAGACTAGTTTAAGCTTGATACCCAGAAGAGAGCAAATGTGATCAAACATGGAGTTGACAAAGTGCCTCCCGTTATCCGATCAAATGATGTTGGGCATTTCCCACATTGGTATCACTTCTCTGACAAGGAACATGGCCGCTGCCTTGGGGACGCAGTGTATGCAGGGCCCAGCCATAATCCACCTGGTATAGGGGCAGACCACGAGTATCAAGTACGGATAGCTGGCATATCGGTCTATCATGTCAAGGAAATCGATATGTAAGGCTTCGAACAGGCCAGTGGGTCGAGGGACAGTCAATGCTACCACCTTCACGGTGGGTTTGCGAGAGCATAGTTGAAAGATAGTGCAATCATTGAGGTACATAGTTATTATGTTGATCATGTTGGGGATAAACCAGTCACTTTGAAGCTCAGCTGCCATGTTTTATTTGGGCATGCATGTGGGTAGGTGCAGGTGGGGTAAGGCTATGTCGACTAAGCTGCAGGGCATGAAAGGTTTCCTGGAAGTTATGTGTCCGTATATGAAGTCATGTGCAGTTTGCATGCAGCTCCTGGCCAGCCTCCGCTCCTTCTTCTCAGTTGGGGCCATTTCTTGCATTTCCTGTAGGTAATAACTTGCCGTTTCTGTGTATGGTTTGTAATGTGAGATTTCTATCACCTCACTTTGCTGCAATGGCAGTGTGTGAGTCTCGCACACCTTCCCATATACTGCTCTCTTCGCCATCTCATGGGGCATTGCTGCATATAGGGGAAATCCCAATCAGGGTTTTCTTTCCTGTATCTGATGCAAACATCAACTATTGTCAAATCCTCTAACTCAAAGGATCCTCCCTGTAGGCCAAGACTGGTTGAACCTGCTCCCCCTTTAGAGCCATACCACCAGAAGGTCACAAAAGGAGCAGACAAACCTTTCGCTGTCATCTCTGACTATGATATCTCTGGGCATGAGCTGGCCTTCTTTGCGTTCCTGGGGACCAAAACAGAGGCCTTGCTGGCTGGCCTGTGTCTGCCCAGGGCTCATGGTCTGGGTGTGCTGGGGAATGCTCCCCTCTTAGGTCATGGGAATGCATGTGTCTTTGTATGTGAGTGCCACTCGCAGCAGTCTTTCTCTGCTTTCCTAGCCTGGGTTTGGAATGTTATGTTTTGTGGTCTAACGGAGTCTCCATGACGGAGTTGGAAGCTTATTTGTTTTAAGGGTTTTCAAAATGTTGGTTATCTTGAGATTTTCTTAAAATCAGTTACCAATCCTACTCTTGTTTGGGGTAACTGTGTAACAAAAGTACAATTGTTAGTTCAGGGCAGTGCAGATTGTTATGTAGCAGAAAACTAGCAGTCATGAACTTCTGATTTTGGACACAATGATTATTATCACCTAAAAGCATAGACTTATTAACAAAACATAACATTTAAATACGCAGCATGATTTTGTAAAATTCAACAGCACCACAACATCAATAAATGGAAAAAATGCAAAAGATCTGAGAAAAAGGAATAACCTGAAACTATCGCCCCTCTGTGGGCAGACACAAGATATACCTGATTCACCCAGGTCCGAATTATTTTTCCGTTGATTCTGAATAACACCCTATATTATACCCAGGGGTTCTTCGTATCACTGCCAAATGCCCAATGATTCAAACAGAGAGAAAAAAGGGAACACCTCTTACTTCTTTCAGGTGCTATCAGTGTTTGAATCAACACCCCTAAGAACTTTTGCAACAAAAAAATCAACTTTGAGTTGTTGGCTCCTTATCACACCCAGAGACTATTCTAACTGACTTGCCACCAAGCCCAGCAGTCCAAGCTATCCCTTGCTAAAACCCAGGGATGGGGCGGACCTAGTTCCAAGCCCAAAGCCAGACTATCCCTTGCCAACACCTGGGGACCAAGTTTACCTTGTGCTCCACGCCCCAGGTCAGGTAGCTATCTTGGCTTTCTTCAAGCGTGCTGACTAGAAAAACAAAAGCAGTCTACGCGCTTGTCCTTTTTGCCATACACCACAAGTTGGGACTAAGGATCAGATGTAGTCTCTATGACAGCTGTCTATGGCTGGAGCTACACACTGTGGATTCAACAGAATCAATTATGATGTCTGCTCACCGATCTTCTTGCACAGATGAATCCCTTCGGACTGAGGTCTTTCCGTCGACAGCAGTCAGGCTGGATGAACCAATCTTTCCTGGCTGGCTCGCGAAAATGTTGCTCGGATATGAATTTACCTAAATAAATGAAAAGATAAGAGACATTTGACAAAACAGGAACAAAATGGTTTAAATAAGCGCTGCAGCCGGGAGAGCCTGGACAGAATGCATCTTCTCAAAATCTCTTGATGTGCAGAGTTTTGGCCATCAATTTATACAGTTCACGAGGTACAATAAAATGTCCCTACATTCCAAATAAATATCTTAGTTGTAAATCAGACACAGATGGCTCTCGACCTCGGGAGAGCTAATGTGGGCCAGTGTGCAGATGTCCGGTGGGAGGATTGCGTGATTACTATGTGTGGTGTGCATGTCACTTTGTGTCCTGAGTGTACCTATCTACATTGGGCATCTAGATTTGTGGTATTTCTGAGGAATGTGAGTCTTTGGCCAAACAGGTTTTATTGGGGCCATTTACCTCAGAATTGTTTGTGGTGCAACTATCTATCTGTGGAATCCAGGAGTGGCCTGTGCAGGTAAGAGTGGTGCGGTGGTGGGGTGGTGAGGACTCAACAGATAATGACGATGGAAAATTAATTAGATAATTAATTTTCCCTCGTCGTTGTCTGTTGAATGCCCCAAACCCCTCCCCACCGCTCTTATCTGCATGGGCCACTCCTGATGGAATCGATCAGGGTTTTCCCTGGGTGCATGTTTGCTTGTAATTTACAGGTGACCCCACCTTAGACCTGTTACTCGATAAGCATCGGCATGGGTCGCAGGGCCTGCTTGACCACATATCTCTGACTCGGGTTGAAGGGGAGGTCACCTTGGTTGAATCTGACAGCAATGATGAGTTTATTTGAACTCCTAAGAATAATATGGGAGCCGCTGGTATAATTTTATCAACATTACCAACATTGTGCATACAGTTGTCATCTTGCACATTGAGCATTGTTCTTACTGGTGTCGTCAAAGGTATGTTTGTTTGGTCGGAACGTACATTGACTGTGGGCCTGATTCACAGAACTAACTTAAGACAAAATCCTAACCTTACTACCATTTTGGTATTCACAGAAGGCACTTACTCATTTTGGTATTCACAGAAGGCACTTACTCATTGATGAGTAAGTGCCTTTTGTGAATACCAAAATGAGTAACTCACTCATCTTGAGTAACTTACTCATTTTGGTATTCACAGAAGCCACTTACTCATTGATGAGTAAGTGCCTTCTGTGAATACCAAAATGAGTAAGTGCCTTCTGTGAATACTAAAATGGTAGTAAGTTTAGGATTTCGTCTTCAGTTAGCTCTATTAATGGGGCCCATTGTTCTTATTGGCAACAATAATATTATCATACAAGCATGGATTATGACAAACATTGGTATCATTATTGTTGATGTCGGCGCTGCTGTCTGGGCAGAAGTTCCGCTATACATTGACATTGCATTGACAAGCATTGACAAGGTTATGTGGGCTCAAGTTGTGGCATGCGTTCACATTGCATTTACTGGTATTGCCGTTGTCGGGCCTGCACATATCATAACATTCATTGCCATCGTATTCACCCATCCCAACAGGTCTTACTAGAGGAGGTGCTCAGAACACAGCCTTACACTTGGGGACATCTATTGCACACTTCAACAGATCTGCTAAAATAGACAAAATTCACACGGGGTAGCTGGGTCTACCCCGTGTGGTATATAGAACATAGACAAAATGGCAGCTGTGTCAGTGTGCATGCCACTCAGAATGGAATATGGCAAAAGAAACATGATAAAGATTATCAGTATATAAAAGTGACAATATGGATAATTTTGTTAATGAAATATGTACACCTTGCTTTAGAATAAAATACTAATTTACAGGTTAGAAATATTACAGATGAGGCCATATTCAATACAGGATAATAACAGCAGTATTATTGGGAAATAATTTCTAGATAGAACTCACCATGGGAGCCAAATAGCCTATTGGAAGTAAAGGTAGCGAAATGCATGCACTAATGTAAAATTCATCATTAGTAAGACTAAGGGTTCTAATAGCCATATTTCAGTTTACAGTTTATAAATGTCAGAGCAACATGTGAAGCACTTAGTGAAATAAGACGTCCATAGTGTTAATTACATATGAGTGCATTATATTGGTGTTGAAAATCTTTAGTGAGATGCACATGTACTCACATTCAGCTGCAAAGTATAAATCTTTCAACAAGATAGGAAACACTAATGAATTGAAGTGTATCATAATCAACAGTCAGCAACAATTGCAATCATGCTGTTTGGACCTGTCCATTCATTGTGGTCATTTAGTTCAGTTTTAGCTCCTCTCATGTCCATTTGCATTACTGAATGGATAGGACAGTCAGCAGGTCTCCACCTTGTGGGTGTATAGTGATGTGCTCCACCACTTACTATTGAATATCATTTTGTGTATGCCCAAACTGTTGATAGTGCTCCACCAACGGTGCTCCAGGTGTATTGGTTGCAGTTGATCTTGCTCCTCTGCGGTCATATCTGAGGCTTACCTTGTTATGAGTTCTGTCCTATGCAGATGCCACATGGAGACCACAGCACATTGAATCCATTCATGGATGTTCAATTTCTAAAACATTTAAGCAGGCTTTTAACTTGATTATGTTCAAAGATCTTCATTTTGGTGCAAAAAGTGCATTCTATACATTTACACATTTATAATGACCAATCACTGGTGGAAGTACTAACTTTATTTGAAGGGTCGGGACATTTCCCATTGCTAGCATCGACCTGCTCCCTAGATGGTATGCAGGGATTTTGTCCTTGATATCAGCCATCATACTCTATCCTGCCTGCTAAAATGTGACCCTTGCCACAGGAGAAATAGTAACAGCCAGTGATGGCTCCCCTAAAAATGAGATACCTTTGTAACTGGACTAGAATGAATGGTATCTATTACTTGTAAAGCACGACTGCTGCTTCGATTAGAGCATGCTGGCGCTGGGCGGAAATAATAAAGTTCATAGCAGACAGAGCAGACATGCACATAAGCAAAAGGTCCCTATATCAGAGAATGGCATAAGGAGTCAGCAGCTGCAAAGATCTGAGGGCCTTATTTATGAGGCCTTGCGACAGTTTTGCGCTTCCGTTGCGTCACTTTTTGTGACACATCGGCGGCGTAAAACATGCCTCCTGTTGCGCCCTATTTACAAAGTGACGCATCTAAGCAGATGCGTCACTTTGTAAACCCCTGCGCTACATTATACCTGCATCAGGTATAATGTATGCAGGGTGGGCGTTCTCACGTAAGTAAGACTCGTAGAAGTGATGCAGTGAAATCTACCAGATTTCACTGCGCCACTTCTAGGGTGCAAATGAGTCAATATCTTACGCCTGCTGTGACGCAGGCCCTTTCACATGGGGCTTGCCCCATGTGAAAGGACACATTGCTGGGGTTGCGTCACTTTTGTGATACACTCCAGCAATGCGTCACTTTTGCGCCTACAGAAACGTCAGAAATACTGACGTATCTGTAACTCCTTGTGACATGATGCGTCATACAGTAAATATGATGCATCCATCATGTCGCAAGGAGGGCACACTGAGAAGTGACGCATCGCTGCTTTCAAGCAGCGATGCGTCTCTTTTCATAAATGAGGCCCTGAGTTTTCAGTTGTTTCTTAAAGAGTACTAGATTGGCCTAATACTGCTACTGTTAGTTTTACAGGGTGTCAGCTGTTAATACTTAGGTACCGTGCAGTGTGAGCATAGCATCTTGACACGTCAGTAATCATTTGTTAGACTTGACATCCTTAGGGTAGTATTCCCCTGGATTTTTTGTATTTTGCCTCCACGTTTTGCTGATTCTCTTCATTCGCATCAGGACTCTGAGCACTTTGCCACTGCTAACCAGTGCTAAAGTGCATGTGCTTCTCCCCTAAGCATGATGACATTGGTGTATACCTGATTGGCATCTTTGTTCTACTGGTAAGTCCCATGTAAAAGAGTATACCATATACCCAGGTCCCGTATTTCAAATGCTACTAGTAGACTGCAGCACTGATTTTGCCACCCGCAGAAGTAGCCTTTCAAACCTGTCTCAGGCCTGCCACTGCAGAGCCTGTATGTGCAGTTTACTGCCACTTCGACTTGCCATTTAAAACTACTTGCAAGCCCTAAACTCCCCTTTGGTAGGCCCTAAGTAACACTAAGGGCAGGGTGCCACCTAAGTTAAGGTTAGTAAAGGTAGGACATATACTTGTATGTTCTGTGTGTCTTGGTAGTGACAAACAGCCTATTTAGTTTTTCACTGCTGTGAGGTCTACCCCTCTCATAGGCCAGCATTGAGCATTCTTTAATACACTTTTAAGCTATAATTCCTGATCGGAAAGGAGTACCTTTTTTTATGTTTCATATGTTTGGAATGGTAATGATAAATCCTTCTTACTGGACTCCAATACATGTATGGGTTGGGTGACAGCTGCACTTTGTGCATTCCCTCTAGACAGCCACAAACACAGGAAGGTGAGGCTCATCTGAATTCTAAGCACCCCTATGCATTTATCTGCATTCTGCTGAGTCTTCCTGGGCAGGGAGGAATGGGAGGGGCTGACACTTACACTTCAATAGGTAGTGTCCTGTCAACATACAAAGCATTGATTACCCCACAGGAGACGGGCAGACAGGACTTGGTTGAATAGGATTCTTGTGAACTTAAGAGAATTACTTTGAAGTCATCCCTACATCAAAGGCATTTTTGGGTATAAGTACTGGGTCTCTGACCCAATAAA
Organism: Triturus cristatus; assembly: GCF_964204655.1. Taxonomy (NCBI): domain Eukaryota; kingdom Metazoa; phylum Chordata; class Amphibia; order Caudata; family Salamandridae; genus Triturus; species Triturus cristatus. The sequence continues at coordinate 1,713,182,416 of NC_140589.1, read as the reverse complement.
GTCAGACACCTCTGGATCTTGAACTGAACCTCTGTCAGAAGGACTGCTGTGCTGCTTAAAGGACTCAACTGTACTGCTTTTCCAAGGGGCCTAATTTTTAAATAATACTACAATGAAGCTTTCATCTCCGTTAAATTAAATATACCTGTCCATAAAGATGGGTAGGGTGTGTTGCACATTACAAAACGGAGAGTAGACCAAGATGTAGATTATGTAATACTTGTACGCCCCCTACTATATGTTTAGATCTGGTATGTCATATTTGAGTGTTGCACACTCTATTGGATTAAAAATGGATAGAAAGGAAGATGTTGGAATATTTTTTGGGTATATAGTATACTGTAGTTTTTTACTATTTATAATTGATTGAGTACTGTCTTTATCTATGTGTACTTGCACGTTATATATTAGGGAATGTGATTTAATGGATTCGCCGTTGTCTTTTCCTAAATAATGTCCCTTAATTATATTGTATAATGAAGTTATAACTGTTGGGCTCTTGTATGTATTTTTTTATGGTATTAATATGAGGATGATTTGATACATTGAGATTTCTTCTTTTTACTTGTATATCTTTTATATAGAACTTATTGGAGTTCCGAATCATAAACAAAAATTGAATTGAATTGTACTGCTTTTCCAGAAGGACTGCTTTTCTGCGTCTTGCCCTGCTGCCAGCTGATCCCTGACTCTACTAAATGAAGATCTAGACTCTGCCTCCCGACCAAGTGATCTCCAAAGGCTTGCTGGTATTCCTCCTGTTTTCTGAAGTTGCAGGTATACAAAAGACTTCCTGAAATCCTGCTGGTGCTGCTGGACTCTGCCTTCTGTGAGTACTACCCTTGCCTTAGGTGCCCCCTCCACGTTCTGGGACTCAGAAGTAGGTTCTGCATCTGTTTTCTTCAAAACTGATGCATCGTCACCACCAGGGCCAGCTTTAGGGAGGTGCGACTGGTGCGGCAGTGCGGGCACTGACCTGGAGGGGGAGGCACTAACCTTAGGGAGGGCTCTGTGTTTAGCAATGACATACCATTTAAAAGTACCTGCTGCAGAGCTCCTTGTATGTCCAGCTTTCAGGAAGCAATAAAAATTATGTGATAACTCTTGTGATTAATATTCCTGCTAGTGATAGAGTTGGAGTTTTATCTAGTGGCAGTTTTGACACACCATAAAGTAGCGCAGTGGGTTAATATGCCTGCTGCAAAGAATAGATCTGTATTGTATGTGGATAGTTGAGTGGATTAGTAAAGCCAGCCTTTACAAGCAATTTAAAACAAATGAAATGTATTTGAGTGAGGACCTATGGAGAGATGAGGGGCATATTTGCTGGACGGTTGTCAGGAAATTTGAGGAGGGGATCATATTGGAGGGGCGCCAAAAAGAATTGTGGCACTTGATGCCACCAGTGCTCAAGCTGGCCCTGGCCACCACTGCGCCAACTGGAACTGATGCATCGTCCTTTGGTGCTGAAGCACAGGTTGTTCAATGACAGTGGTTCTACAGCCTGCGCGACTCAACAACGAACCATTACCTTCACTTCAGCGAAGCTTGACAACAATGCAGCGACCCGACTGCATGGAAAAGATGGACGCATCGAGCCCTCAGAATCAACGATTTGCTCCATCCAAGGTACTTTCTCAGCAGGCTCTGCATGGGTCCTGTAGCCAGTGAGGTAGCGAAAATCTCATTTAAATTGTAGGGGTGCATTATAATCATGTATAGAATGTACCTGTATATAATCCTACAGTCATACTAAAGTGAGGTGTTAGAAGTTTTAAATGTATTGGCAAGTAACATGAAGAATCAACATAGAAAATGAATGTAACTTGAAGAAGATGTTAACATGGAGAACTTGCATTGTGCAATTGACAGCACACATATACAAATTGTGTTTGAGAGTTATGCCAATATTTGGTGTTTTAAGCTGTGTGTTTTATGTTAGCTTAAATCGTAGGCCTGAAATGCAAGTCCCTGGAAACTCTTGCATTAGGATTAATGTTCTGAATTTCTTGTGCATTGTCGAATCTGTTCTTTATCACATTTGCATTGCAGATGGAAAAGTTACTTTGTTAGGGAAAACTAATGACTTTGTTTTAGTAGCTGGGAAAGGACAGAATACATTACAGTTACACAGCTCGCAGGTGCTAGAGGCAGAAGCGATTTCACACGGGAGAAGGTCTGAGAACCAAGGACAAATTGATGGGAGATCGAATGAGAAGAACATCGTGGAAGGTTGCCTATGACTGCGCCTATTGTGAACTAAGATGTGCACTGTGCATTATGGGGGATCCACCTGAAAAATAATTGGATATTGGAGTTAAGGAAAGTAGCCCACTTATTCTTTGCCTTGGGAGTAAGAGCATCTCAGAACGATCTCTCTCTCCTCTGCGATAGTGGCTTTATGCTGCTTGACCCATTTGAATGGTGGAGAGACTTCTTAAGAAGACTCCACGCACTGACACCTATCTTCCTTTCAATGGAAATGCTACATAGGGATGACACCTTAGTGGTAGAGTGGGGATAGAATTAAGGCTTTTTACTCATCAACCCTCGATGCAGGGGAACTTGGACTCATGTTTCTTGATTCTCTGTATTTTACTCCTTGAACTAATAGTTTTGTTTATGCTGCATCATTTGAATTGGATATGCAGATTTGGCTATATGCTAATTTCTTTGAATTTCTATAGCCTAGTGTTGAGTTGTCTGTATGTCCAGGTATTTTTTGCTTTGTAATACATTAACTAACCTTGTATAGTTGTCCGTGAGTTATTATGTACATAAGCGGAATAATGACTAATTGGTTGTGATTTAACAAATCTTCTCCTCTTCACACTTTCATGCTGCAAAAAATAACCATCGGATCGTGACTCTAGAACAGATATAGAACTCATGGGCCTGACCTTTTCACTGGCCTGCCCTCCTTTGCGGTCAGCCTGAACTTTGGTCTTGCACTGCTCTCTTGCAACCTCAAGCATCCTTTTCAATGCTAGTGACTTCTAAGCACTATTTTTGCCTTTCATATTTAAAAAAATTAATATCTCGACTTCTACTGATTGAATTTTTGTCATTGTGGTCTTATTTTACTCAGATAAATATTCTCTATTCTTCTAAACCTAGGTGGAGTCTTTTTGTGGTGTATTCATTGTATTACTGTTTGTGTGTGTTTCACAAATACTTTATACATTGCCTCTTTAGATAAGCCTGACTGCTCTGTGCCAAGCTACCAGAGGGTGAGCACAGGTTATCTTTTAGTGTGTATCTACCTTACCCTGACTAGAGGTGGGGGTTCCTGCCTGGCCTGGTTGTATACCTCAGTCATACGATTTCAGAAGAGCAGAAGAGCCTGTGGAATTCAAATCCACAGTAGATGCCAAACATCCATGGGTCCAAAAGCAAAATCAATAAATTATATATAACTGCTTAGAGCAGCACGAAAGAGAACACAAAATGTAAATTAGACAATTGGAATATTGAATGCGCTATTGAAGACAGTGGAGTGCCTCAGGGCTAATGACTGGTTTAAGCTTCTTCAAATGTTTGTATTTCTGTTTCTCCCTTTTTAATCCACAACATACTACCTTTAGTGGGTGAAATGTTTGAATAGCCTCATAGCCCTTCAGCCTCCGGCTATACCAGTTGTTAAAGGCCCTCTCTCTAGTTATGGGCCCTCACCCTCTTCTTGGACCTATAACTGTGGTTCAGGGCCTTTAAATACCCGTATAGCCCTCGGCAGCGGTCCATAAGGCTATAGTAATAAAGGCAGCAAGTGGAAAAGCATGGATTCAGAAGAAACATCTTGACATAGTCGCATATCTAGAAGGCACTTTACAAAAGCAGATGGTTTTTCTATTTCCATCTTTTAAACATTTACTTAAGTGTCGCTGCTGAAAAGCGCGCGCTAACCATCAATGTCACTGCCTCGAAAATGTTGATTATGAAGCATCCTTTAAAAGAAACAATGGTAGCAAAATAACCAGCCTTGCATGGTTTGGATTCGAGCAGGCCCCGCTAAATAGAAATCCTTTCACGGCGGGGGCGAGTCAATCACGCTGACAGGTAACACTTACACCACGGCTGCCTCAAGCTAAGCAGAGCAAGTGACAAAAACACTTTCAGGTTGTCATGTGTTAATGTAAAAAGCCTCCAGACACCGCTGCGTATTCGTCTCCGTCCTCTTGACGAATGTTTCCTCCGTGTTGTTACATGTTGGTAAATTAACACTGCCTTCCAGAGAGTTCTGTCAATAGTTTACTGAAACGCGCACCGTTAATGAGTTTGAGCTGTCACCTCAGTGTAATTTAATCCAATTGAATTATGACAAAATATACTCCTCTACACAGGGCCTTTCTATGCTATAAATGTTCTTTTCGTAATCTCATGTTATGATTGCAATCATATTGGTAAACAAGTGAGTACTGACGTTAGCATTTATTGGAACACCTGGGCTGTGCTTTATATGAGGCACAGTTGAAGTAAATCTTTAAAGATAAGCTGTTCTAAGGCGAATAAACAGCACGACAAAGAATCTGATGCATGTCCTGTGAAGCTTTCAAATACAATGAATTAAATTAATGTCAAAAGGATATTCCAACTATTAACCACTGTCTAAGGTGAAAAAAATAGTTCATCTCCAAAGCTTCCACGGTTTAAGGGACCTTGAGCCCACAGCAGCGGCAGAGACCGCCTCTGAACTTAGAACTCTCAATGCTCACTTTAAATGATGAGGCCTCTAGTCTCCACCGATGACATCACTGAGCCATCAACAAGTCCACGAATGTGTCTGGACTCTTGGCCGTCCACTTTCGATCCTTTTAGGGAACGCACTTTTGAGGTGGCAAAAAAGATATGTTCCGGTTTTTGTAGTTAAACAACAGTGGTTCCTACCTTATCGCTTCATGAATATGCCACATTAGATCAATAACAGGTCTGAACTGAAAATTATTTTTTGTCAATAAGCATGAGAATCACTTCATATGAATGCTTCAATCTCAAAGAATGTATCTAGGCAGGAGGTACACAACAATACAAGAAGGAACAATTGAGAAATACACCCTATTATCATATTTCGAAACATGTATTTTGTACATGTTACAAGAAGATGCCAGTAACACTTTGGTGCTGATGGTACAAAGTAACATGGAGTATAATTCAGTAAGAAATCTGACACTGATAGCGGAAGTTAAAACATCTTTCCTGAATACAATTTGTTAAGCAATAGTTTGAGGAAAAAACAAATCTGTTTAGCTTGAGATGTTCATTTCTAATTAATAGCCCAGAAAATGGTACCCTTTTGCAAGTGTCAAAGGATCTCATCAGGACAAAACCTAGTCAGTCGAGTACCATTTTTTGATTCTTCACATGTGTAAAATCATGAACTGGCCTATGCAAAACGTGAAGCGATGAACATCAGCCATAGAAAAAAACTTTGGGGCATGTTATCATGGACAGCGTTAAAATTATCGCCGGGTTAGCGGCAGAGAATTCCAATAGAAGCCCAGGTTCTCACCAGAACATGGGCTTCGATTGGAATTCCCAAGGGCATATTATCAGGCCCATTATCGCCGCTTTAGCGGCTGTTTTCTGCCGCTAAAGCGGCGATAATTTTAATGCTGTTTCTTGATAATATGCCCCTTTGTCTGCAAACGTGTTGTGTAACTACACGAAGGTGCCTTTGAAAAAGCAGCAAACTGTTGCACTGTTGGACCAGGAGCAGAATCAAAGTTAGACAACTTTCAACGTTACATAGTGTTTTTAAACTACACAAGAAAAGCAAATCTTGCACAGTGTTTTTGTTTCCATCAATGGTATATGCTATTCCCGGGAAACATCCTTTACCACGCAACCATTACAACGCGGTATGGTTACATCGTGGTTTTAACAACGCAAGTCGTTACACCGACTTGCACTGGAGGGCGCTGTAGGATAAGGAATAGTGTGAATTACTTTCCAACACCTTCCCTACTGTACGTAGACTGGTGTTGGAATAGTAATTCACACTATTCCTATGTCCAGCGCCCTCCAACGCAAGTCGATGTAACGACTTGCGTTGTTAAAACCGCGATGTAACATACCGCGTTGTTACATCACACATCCGCTATTCCCATTGCCATGAGGTGAATCAAGTGGACAGCTGCATCTGTTCCCCATTGGAATCCCTGTTACATCCCCTGCCAACTCTGACCCTCTCACCACCCTCTTATTAGTCATCCCCTATGATTCCCATGCAAGGTGCCTTTGTTGAAGATCTCTCCTATGCCACCACAAAATCACCACACCTTCCCCACCATGACTTTGTTTCCATTTTTCAATCACAGAATGTCCCATCCTTCATGGGAGTGGCCAAATAGTTCACTTCTAGAGCTAGAATTTTAGTAATATTTGCCTCTCCAAAGATGGAATCTCTGCCTGCCTTCGCTGTTGTGCAACAGAGGTAAAACCATCTCCTGCCCTTACAGTGTGAGCTTTGTACAGCACACATCTTATATGAGTCTTGGTTACAACTCTGTATATTTCTATTGTTTGAATAGGTTCACATGTTGTTTATCTTTACCATATTTCTACAGTGCAACTAAACTTTTGGTGTACACTTTTTAGGAGAAAAATCTAAATAAATAATTTGGACAAATATATTTCTCCTTTGACAGGTTGAAGGAGAAGAAGCGAAATGTATTGGGCTCTTTTTTGAAGGTGCGCTGACTGCAAGTCCAAAATACACTCCTATCTCAAAGAAGGCAAATTTGATTCAGAATAGTCAACAGAGTGAACACTGCAGCAAACAATCTGTTCACACCGGAGGAAATTAGTAAGAGGTAGACTGACCGGGTGCATTCCCTGGTCTCCAAGCATCTCTTGGGGGCCAACAATACAGGTGGTGAATATCCCAGGTCCCCTAAACAGCTCATGCCCTGGGAGGAAAATGTATTGCAGACCCTACACACTGAAGGGGTTACAAGAATACCTGGTGGAGTGGAGTATAGTAAGTTACACTTTACAAAGTCTCACTAAACCTCAATGTCCTCTTTGTTCTCAACTCAGCTGTTGCCAATGTGTTCTACATATATTTTGCTAAAATAGAAACCTCAAAGTATCAGTGTCAGATAAGTTGGATTGTTTGTCTGGATGCATTGTGTTAGAACACCAAATAACCCATTACACATAAATGTGTGTCATATGTAAGTATCTGTCCCATTTCAACGGCATATTTGACAAGGCATGTTTCACTAACCATTTTGCAAGTGTTGGGAAGTTGTCTTTGAAATTACTACAACCACCATAATGCCCTATTTCTGTTTTGTCAAAAGAATGTTGCCATGGCATGTTGCTCGTTCTTTCTTGTCTAACATATCTCCACATATGGTAAAGAGTCATGTAGTCATCAATCCTTATTTAATTCTCTATTCTGATAATGCACTGTGTTGGTGCCTGAATGCTGTCCTGTTCTTCTCAACCAATTGAACTGATGTCATAACTTTGACAATTGAAAGTGTGTTGACCCAAAAATTGTAAGGTATGAAAATGACTATGCTGCAAATAAATGGAAATTGCTACTATTGACAATGCACTGTTCACATGATGACTAATGCCAAAGATCCATCCAAATTGTGTAAAGTCTGTTTTGAAGTCAGCTAGGCCTTGGAATTGTCAATTGCATATTAATTGCACATTTCACCTCTCCACTATGCTGGGTTAAATGGTTGGGAGATGTTAGGTATACTCAATTATGACTTCATAAACATTTCATGACATCCTATAACCTGCTTATTTGAAGTTGTACTGTCTGAAATTGCAAACAGTTAGGGTAATATATTCAGTACTACTGAAAGCTATAATCATAATAATCTCTACCTTTTTATCTTCTAAGTATCTTCAGTGTTTGTCTCAAAAGATTTGGATGTAGAATACACACTTTTACAAATAAAAATGGTCTTAGTTCCTTAATAGGTTCAACTGCCAGACCATGTGGCCAGGAATCTGCCAGTGAAGAGACCTCCACTCCAGCCTGGGATCAAGCTGTCAGTGATATCAACACCCGTGATAATCTGGCTGATGGTGAGGATTCTGGTCCATCTGGTCAGCCTGGGCAGACAGCTCCAGTGACTCACTGGGCCCACGTGACACCTCCCACCCCAGCTGTAACACCTCAGCTAACGGAAGCCTCCACTTCCTGTGTTTCTACCACTGTAACACCAATCGTTTGTCCCCTAGTCCTGGGTAATTTTGTGACCACAGCACCACCAGCTCCAGCTCACCCAGAAACCAGTCGGATGGGGCACACTAGGCCAAGGGTATAGGGTGATGGGGGCAGGGGTCTTCCGAAGGTCAGCATGCTGAAGCCATTGAGGTCACTCACACCCAGGCCACCGTCCACCAAGTCTTGGGAACCTATCATCAGTCCCAAGACAGGATGAGCCAGGTACTCACCGAGCTCCTGAAGATGAAGCAGTTGCAGAGGGAGATCAATTATGAGATGGAGGCTCACAACTCCAATATGGACTCCCTGACTGGGGTGCTGCAGGGAATATGCAGCCGTATGTGCAGGGCTTTCCGAGCCCCATCTACCCCTTCCTGTGGTCCTACAACATCTGTCCCATCTACATCTGCCTCAGCCACACAAAGGGAGGCCCTGCCGCTGGAACACAATGTCAGCAAAAAGGACCCCCTACTACTAATAAAGATTCCTAGGGCAGGGAAAATTCAACAATGTAAAAAAACATCCCTAGGCAAAAATAGGTCTAAACTATTTTAAAACCTAATCTAACACATATATAACATAAGAAGCTTAGTGTACACAAGACTCCATTAAAACTTCATTTTATTAGTATAAATCATAAAATGTATATAAATAATTCCACATATATAGATTACTGAACAGTATCATGCCAACGTTCTTTACAAAATAAACACAACAACAGTCAAATACATAGGACAAACGTGCATATTGACTGAACATAACTAAAAACACAAATGGTTTTATGATACAAAATTAAGTCAAACATGATATGTCCAATCTTCCGAATGAACCATGATTTCATTAAGTGGCTTAGTGAAGAATCTTCTAAAGAACACATGAACACAGGAAGTGGAGGCTTCTGTTCAGTACTCTATATATGTGGAATTATTTATATAATTTTTATGATCAGATCGAATACATTTATACTAATAAAATGAAGTTTCTTATGTATTCTTGTGTACACTGAGCCTCTTATATTATATATGTGTTAGATTAGGTCTTACAATTGTTTAGACCTATTGTTGCCTAGGGATTTTTTTTTCCATTCCTGCCACTGGAACAACAACGTGCCGCCACTGTGGATTCCCTCCCCCACAAGAGGGGAGGTCCATCAAAATTATCAGGAAGTGAAGATGGCAAGACGTCTGCCACCACCAGCAAGGAACCACAACCCTAATTCACTGCAATGTGTGCCAACCATTCACTCTGTAGACTATTTCTGGACACATTTGCCATTCTGATGCCAGCAGTATTTTGGACATTGGACTTCAGGCAATTTTAGCTCGCCAACTATAGTCTCATTCACCATGATTGACTTCTTCGCTTTTCGCTTTGCTTTTTCATTTTCATTCTGTTTAATTTCTTCACATTTACTTCAATAAATCCACAACTCAAAAACTCATAGATTGGGGTTGTATATCTCCATTCTATCAATGAATTTGTTTTCTTCCATCATAACTTTCCAATGTCAAAAATACAACTATTGTGTAAATATAGAACATTTGCAAGTAGGTAATGTTGTTCTCAAGTTCCCAACCATGGCTTCCAAAAAATAGACCATTCAATCATCTACTACTATGTTTATTCCATTTGACCAATAATTGTCTGTCAACATGTTCAGAAACATAACATCCAATACATGACACCAATACTTAGTGCTAGTTTCCATATTTTCAGTACAATACCTTGTCAACATGGAACAAAACAAGCAGATTGAAAAGGCAAATTATCATTGACTCATGTCATCAGCTGGAGCCAGAACGTCTGGCTCACAAAAGAAATCACACATCAATAACACCAATAGACAAAAACACAGCAGTAGTACATTCTATACATGCGTGATCATTCAAATCCACTGTTCCAGTTTCTGGTGGAATGTTACAACCAAGTTTCAGTGGTGTGCCACACGACGTATGTGATAAAATGATGAAACATATCAACCGCTACATGCACTTTACTCACAATGAGGATTTTGCCAATGTGAAGGGAGATTAGCATGATTAGGCTCCACTACCACATGCGATTTGAGCTAATGATGGCACACATATTGCCTTAGAGCCAACACACAACAGAGAACAACTCCAATGTAATCTTCAAATCGTCCTTTGAAACACAGTGCAATTCGCCTTGGTACCAGAATTGTACACCCAATGTCTGTGTCTGTCTTTCCCAGGATCAAACCATGTTCCCTTTGGACTTCGAAACTGCACCATATACCTGTAGATTTCACAACTCTGAAATGTCCAAATGAAGATAACATGGTGATGGAACCTAAAACCAATCAAAACAAAATGATTACCAATCAAACATAACATAATAGAGACATTACAATGTCAACTTTTGGAGGACACAGTTTTACAAAACAATCGGAGATGAACAATATAACTGAACACAGTAGTCAATGTGTCAAAACTTTGACCAACAAACACCTTTGGCCTGAATTTCCCTGAACATATCTTTCATATCAAATTGTTACCACCTACTTCTCTCATCTTCACATCCACAGTTAGTGTAATGTGTAATGTTGAAAATGATAATATGCTTACACTCATGAGAAGAAGTTGGCAATGACATCTTGACATAAGTCAACTCCTTCCTCTTTACCCCATCATCTTCATTTGGTATTTCTAGGTCCCCATCTGGTGGCTCTTCATGGTCGCCATCCTCTGCGATTTAAGGGATGTTCCATCTCAGGGCGATGTTGTGGAGCATGCAGCAGGTCACTGTGATATGGGTCACCTTATCAGGTGAGTAGAGAAGGGCTCCGCCAGATTTGTCCAGACAGTGAAATCTGGTCTTTGGGAGCCACAGATCGCAGTGTTCTTTCATAGGCCTCTTTAAAGCATACTTCCCCTGGCATTGTTGCAGTCCTCATCAGTGCCAACAACCATGGTTGGTTGGGATAAACTAAGTATCCTATAAGGAACACAAAAAAGTGCCACAAATTGCAGCACAATTTCAGATTATTCAACAAGAAAATTGCCCAAACATATTATGAAATATTGTACTGACCAATAAGCCAGTCCCTCTCATGCCCAAGCTGTGACATTTGCAGGAGTATGGAGCTGTTCTGTAGTACAAAGGGATCATGGCAGAGCTGGGAAAACGAGCACAGACGCTTGTGATGTGCAAATCTCGTAAGCAGACAACTTGCACGTTGATTGAATGGAAGTGTTTCCGTTACCGGTCATCCTGTTCTCTGGCTTGCACTAAGGAAATATGTGTGGCATCAATTTCTCCAACCACATGTAGTAGGATACCCAAAATGTAAAACTCCCCCTTCACATTGTCCAAATCCTGCTGCTCTGGCAACTGGATGTAGCTGTTGATGTGTCTCATCATTTAAGGTAGAACTGCTTGTAGCTCACCAATGAAAGATGGCTGTGACATTCCACCAGATACTGCCACAGTGTATTTGAAGGATCAAGTGGTCACAAAATGAAGTACTGCCATGAGTTCGACAATTGGTGCAATAGATGTGGGATTTCTGTTGTGAGGCAGAAGATCTGGCTCCAGCTGATGACCGAAATCCAGTATAGTTTGTCTATTCAATCTAGACTTCTTGATGATATCCCTTTCTTCTATGGTGAAAAGGTCTAGAATGGGGCAGTACACCTGAGGCTATCATCTTCTCACTCTCCCAGAGTTCATATGACTGCACTGGAAAAACATGTGAACAGATTTAATATTTTCCACAGCAATATGTTTGATAATTGACAATAAAGTCATGTAGTGCTACAAAATATAGATGTCTTAATACATATTTTAAACAAACATTTGCTTTTACTCCTTTATTCTTCACAAATTACATGTATAGCCTTAAATAATTTTAAATTTAAAAAATGTGTAAATAATGCATCTCCATTGTATTATTTACAAATTTTTTCTTTTTTCCTCCAAATATTCCATCAATGGAGCGTAGTTCGCGTAGTCATGCTACGCTACGCTACGCGAAGTGCACATTGCACTAAGTCACGCTACGCGTAGCTATGCGAACTGTGTAGTTCGGTAGGGAAATGCTGTTTGCAATGATTGCACGTGCGGGATGCTTGTCTGCACTGTGCAATCATTGCGAACGGCATCATGCACAATGCAAGCAGTCATTTTCTTCCGCTCGAGTAGATTTGTACTCGAGCGGCAGCTTTCTCAACCCAGACTGGTAGTTTTTCATCGCGAGCGGTTGGGAGCATACGTGACCACTCGCAATGAGAAACCTGACCTCCCCGCGTTGAGAATCTCGCCGGGAGGTTTATTTTCCACGCTCGTGATCGGCAAGTTGATGTTGCCGATCGCGAACGAGGAAAAAGTCTCGCCGGGATGTTGATTTTGCTCACTCGTGGTTGCCAACTTGACGCTGAGGACCGCGAGCGAGCAAAAAATGCCCGCTACGCGTTTTTGCACTGTGGTACGTGCGATTCGCGTAGCTCGTAGCTGCAGCTCATAGTTGCGCTCGCTATGCACACTCCGCAAACGTAGCGTAGCTTTCCACCCAGGGTTAGTGTAAACAACACCATGCAAATATTGCATTTCATCACAATAATACACTATATCTATATGTTTATTAGTAAAATAATGAGTGTATATCTAAGCTTGATCATGTAAAATAATTAGCCCCTATTTTGAGTGGTGGTGACGCACTTAACAGTCACAAACACACTCTTTTGAACTTCTAAAATGGCGGGTGCCTGACCTTCCAGATAGGACCTTTGGATTCACATGGGTGGGGTGGAAGTTGATCACGTAGTGGGCAGTAAACTCCACGAAGGACACAGCCGTAGGCCTACATTGGTGAAAGTGACGTACGAAGGCCAATGGCTGTGTACATCTCTGCTGAAGATCTCATACATTGTGTACATGTATGCAGCGGTTGTAAAAGGAGCTCACTTGTCTGCTAACACTGCTGTTATCAAGACTACCTCCACTTTTGTTTCTGTTTGTCACCCCCGGGAGCAACAACGCCAGGTAGAGCAGGTGGCACGTCTTCTCGCCAGAGGAGCTGGAGTTACTGGTAAAGGAGGTACTGACCCTGTACAGCCTGCTCTATGGCATACCAGAGGAACAGGTGAATGTTTGAAATGTATATGTGAATATGTCTAGCTGGTTTTGTCGCCATTATCACAGGATACAGTGCCCCTGAGAGTTCCTGAGTGAAGTTTAGGGATAGAAGTGAAGTGCCATATATCATTTGCCATACATAGGACAATTATTTCGTGGATTTGAAAGCAGTTTACCTTTTTAAAAAAACAAAAACATTACATTGTGTTTACACCCTAGATTCCATTTGGTGTGTTTATGGAGAGAAATCAATGTATATGTTAGAAATACAAACCAAAGTTAGAAAATACACATCTTGTTAAATTGAAATCACATATTTTGTATTTATAACTGTGCATAGATATATATGTTTGACAAACCAATTTGATATGATGTTTACTATATGTATCATCTCACTGATCACTCAGCTTAGTTCTGGGGTCTTTAACCAATTGATTGTGAGCTACCAGTAGCAACCATACCCCTTCAGAGTAGCTCAAAGCCTTGAAGTTAGTTATTAATTGCGCACAAGGTAATTTATTCATGCAGAAGTTAACAGAATGCTGTGTTGTTTTGACATCATGATCACCAGGCTGCAGACAGCAGGGCCTGACAATGGGCAATGCTCATTCATGATCATGGGCCAGGCTGGGGCTGAGTCACAGTGGCAAACAATTGATGCACTGAGGTATGTCTCTACTGAAATATGATTCTTTGGCAAATCACAATAGGACTTGTGTGCCTGCAAACTACCCCTGAATGCTTTGAAATGGAGGACAATTAAAATGGAGAAGTAGTTAACCTGTTGAGCTAACACTTCATTTAATTTTAATGCCCTTTACTCCTAGTGGCCAGTATTTACTGTGCCATAAGTATTTATGCAATTTACAACCTTTATTTGACATGTGAGAGTTTAAAAGTGCAGACACATGTTACATGATATAAAGTGTTGGGTTGAATATTTATCTGCACTTCAAAATTTCCTCAATATAAAAGGACATACAATTGTATATTGCGCTCATCAATATGTCACCCATAGTTTTGTATCCCATTTATATGTACACATGTTCATACATCCCCAAAGAGCAAGCTCTCACTGACACACATGGCAGCCCTTTCGTAGTGCCCTTAGTCCCCTTAGACATAGTATGTAGTTTAAACCATAGCATCTGTCTCTATGGACCTTAGGCATCAAGGCAATGAAGTTTGCCTGGAGGTTGTCTGGTAACAATGTGCAAATTGCTTAGCCATTAGTTGTTAACAATGTTATGCACTGATCTGAAGTCGATCACGTCACAGAAAACTGAAGGCGACCCCTGTATGGTAACTCATGAGTCATGCTTGTTCTAGCTGTAGTGAAATTGTGTATATTGACAAACAAAATGTCACAAAACAATTGTTTTTTCCTTCATTTCTTGTATCCAAACAGGCCAACACCCATCAGAAGCGGGATATATGTAAAACAATCACAAATAAGGTGCAGACCCTGGGGGTCTAAAGGCAGAACAACCTTCATTGCCACAAGAGGTGGGAGGACCTATGACGCTGGACCCGAAAGTCAGCTGAAGTCCTGCTCGGTCAGTCCTCCCAAAGTGGGACACCTTGACCCCCTAGTGGCCCGCGTTCTTGCTGTGGCCTATTCCCTGCTTGATGGACAGTTGAGAGCCCAACAGCAGCAGCAAGGGGGTAAGTTCTTATTTGATTATGACATGGTACATGACTACATTTTTGTTATAGGCAAAAGAAAACATTAATGGACGGAATGCTGGACAATGCAAACATTCACCCCCAGTCACAAGGATCTGGGTTAAATCCATTATTCTTTTGCTCACCACACCACCCCAGTCTGGACCCAGCCATATGCAAATCAGTCTTGACCCTTTCCCTTGTGGGAACAGTCCAGCCCGAACTGCAAAGCCAGGTCCGCCCTGGACCAAAACCAAGCATCCTGGGAACGGTTTCAAGGCATCACCCTTAATCAGCCTGGCTAGCTTGAATCCAGTGGTGTTGTTACATCAAGGATTTTAGCATGAACTTTACGGGTGACCCATGTCCAATCCACAAGAAGAGTTCATGAATCCGAAAGATTTGCACAAGGTATATGATGATGTACTTTGTCAATTTGTTGTAAAGGGTCCCTCCTAATTCCTGTTCAGTACCAAACACTGTTCTGAGCAGACCAACGGCTGGCTAAACTACAGACATACATCGGGTTGTTTGATGTCATATGGGACAGTTGTACCAAATAGGCCACTAGTCTTTGTTTTATCAGGTGTGATTCTCCTACACTATTATGGATGATGTAATTGTTGACCAATTACATGTGACATAGCCTGCTATGCACCTATGTCTCATAAGTGCACAACTGGTGTCACATGTGGCTGTTCCAAACATCACATTGGTAAGTTAGGATTCTACACAGACAAGAGTGGGCATGAGTTAAGCTCACTACTCACATCATATTTAATGACCACATTTTGAATTCAAAACATATCTTAAATGTGTCTTGCAATAGATGTACTGATTCATACATGTTACAAGTGACAGATTTACATGTTGTCTTACTCCTTCACAAAGGTGTATGTAAGACAGTCTGTTGTTTGACTCATACTTGCAATAACCATACCATTTCTCTAGAAACACATACAGGAATGTGTACACAATATTGACAGAGTAGCACATACCCAAGGACATTTACCTATGTCCTATGTTCTGTCCAGGTGTAATGTCAACAACAGGGTAAAATGGCATACCCAAAGAGATTTAGGCAGTTTGCATATTTCATCACATATAGGTTAAAGTATCCTATCTTGTTGACTCCAAATCAAGACAAACTCATGTCCTAATAGGTAACTGGTGAAATGCATTAAGCTGTGATCTGTCTCACATTGTGAATTGTCTGCGCTAGCTTATTTTATGTGTGTACCATATGTGAATCAGTGTATGTCATATTTACTGTTATGTGGTACCACTTTTTGCCTAAAGTGGAAGCCACCATATCTTGTGACAAAATTTGACAATGGTGAGTCAAATTTGTCATAACTTCAGATATTTTGGATTCAAATATCTAATAAATTGTTGCCCTGTCCTAAAGTGGATTTGAAATGTATCAAGCCCTATATATCTACTTATGCTGTTGAAGTAATTCGTCAAACCACAATGACAATATGTTTAATTTACTTCTACAGCATAGGTAGATACGAAATGTCCAGTTTATAGCCCTTGAGCATCCATATAGTTTTTAGAGTATTCCTCCTTCGTTGCAGGCCTATTCTAGTTTGATTCCAGAGAACAATGTCATCAGCGTACTGTAGGCACTCTTGTTGAAAATTGAAACAACGATGTGATTAAGCATTTACTAAAGACATGAATTCCCCTTTAGGACCGAGTTTCTTTCGTTATGTTGACTAAAGTCTGGACTCCATTTTGTATTGTCATGTCTCCACGTGCTCAGCACGAGAAGAGTCCTTTCTTCGTGTTAGTTGCTCTTGTAATCTGCCTAGTAACAGTCTATAAATAGCTCCTTTGTCCGTCTGGCGCATGCCCAGACTTGACCACATCTGTTATCAGTTAATCCTTGCTTGACCATGTTTTCACGGGCTCAGGAAATCGTCAACTCCGCCCATATATTGATTCTGTATCGAAAATGTCCATAAAAGGTAATGGATTGTGCCTCATGTTGTATCCACCCACTTATGAGCCCCTCTGTTGTGTATAAAAGGGGACTGTGTACGCAAGTTCTTTGTGCTACTCTATGCAATACTGAAGGGTGTTGTATGGATTGTAGGACCACCCTTAAGGGTTAATAAACTTTGTCTTTGTACTTTGCAGTTTCCGTGCCAACTTCCTTGTAGATTCCATTGCAGGAGAGCGAACCCTTGTGTCCTGCGGGCCTAGCTGGGGCCTGTATTCATCAATTGGCGCCCGTCACGTGGGGCTCATCGGCAACTCGGATGCTCGAAGGACTGGTCGTGACGAAGGTGAGGAATTTGGCCGGGGATGTGATCACTGCCAGAGGCATTTTCGTCCTGGCATCCCGAGGTTTTCTTCCTTCCCTTCCGAACTGACCATCTGGGTGGCGCCGGTCCTCGACTGAGACCTCTTCTGTCGGTTCTGCCGTGACAGCCGTTTGGGCGAATTTTGGAGCTTGGCAGTTGGAATCTGGACACTCTTGATTGGTAAGAACCGTTGTACGGTACTTGCTCCGAGTTTTTGAAGCCTGGGTTGGCTATTTGAGTTTGATTTGTGATGACCGGTCATATCTTGTATTGATTACTGTGAGAATATATGCGTTGCAACACATATAGGCAGGTAATGTGGAGATATTTCTCCGGAGCTGTGTAAATTTGAACGGCGCAAAGTTTAAGTGCCATTTTTCTGATAATACTGCATATTTTGCATTATTTTTGAGCATGCCTGCTTTTAGCGCACTCCGTAAGTGGTGCTGCTGCTTTGGAAACCGGTTACACCTCGAGGAATCTGCTCCAGCCCCCCCAGAGGGGACTCCTAATAGGGATATGTATGTGAAGCATGGTCTTTCCTCTATAATGTACAGCACAGTGTGGAGGAAATACACCAAAAAGGATCCTGAGTTACGATGGCCTTTGTATGGATCGTTTGATATGCGTAAGATTGAGTATGTGGAACAGTGTATGTGTAAACGGCGTGCTCGTCAAGATATGTTTGAGTGTGTGCGGTTATGGGTGAAGGAAGTGCGTGAGCGAGAAAAACGTGAGAAAGTGCTGTTTGATAAAGAGCAACGGAAGAATGATCATGTGCGAGCGCAGGAAGCGAAGCGTCGGGAGGAAAAAGAACAGACGGAGAGACAAGAGAAAGAGCGTAGGCTGCAAGTATCGGGTCAATATGCTGTTCGGCAGCCTCTTTATCCTGTCCTTACTAATCTTGATGATGATTTTTTCCTATTAGATCGTTCCCCGCCACCTTATGTAGGTGCGTCTGCTCCGGCAGTTCAGGATTCTGGATCGGGTAAAGATAAGATAGACACGCGATCCATGTTATCTCTTGAGCGCTCGGGTGAGCTTCGGAAACTTTCTTATCGTGCAGTTTCAAATAAGCTGTCTTCTGCAGAGTTATTACCGGTTCTGGAAGGATGGCAGGATAGGGAGAAATTGTATTTTGCTGCCATTTTCTCTGATGAAGTGGTTGCTGCCTTTCGGAAATATTCTGATGTTTTTGAGCCACAGGAGATAGTGTCGGATTCTAGAGCACTACGTAATGGTACTTTCTCTCCCTCTCAGGTGCCTGATGCGGTCCGACGGCTGTTTGCGCTACGGGATGAGATGCTTCGACTGCGGGACAAAGCGCGCCGGAACAAGGAGGAGGAGAGCTTGACCTTGCAGGCGGACGACCAACAGCCGTCTTCCTCCCAGTCAGATAAGAGTGAACTAGTGCATGCTAAACCCATGCGAGAGGCGGCGCCTTTGTATGTTCCTCCTAAAGGAGCGGGAACTAGTGCGGATATTACTTCTGCCGATGCTAAGAATTATTTTGTGTACAATTGGGTTTATACTCCCTGGCATAGGGCTGATGTTATGGCATTAAAGAATGCATTGCCTGATCCCCGCAAGAATCCAGCGGCCTTTTACGAAGAAGTCGAAGGGGCCCTGAATTCTTGTACTATGACCTTAGCAGATATAGATCTGTTCTTTGGGCTTATCTTACCACCGGATATGTGGCGATCTGTACGGAAGGTGGATGATCAAGCCGCTTTTAAGGCTCGGTGGTCTGAGATTGAGGATGAGGATAAGGAGAGAAAGCCCGCGCAGAAACCTCCTCAGATTATCTTAGATCTCCCCGCTGCTATTTTGACCAAGTTAAAAACAATTATTCCCCCTAAAAAGATTGACTGGAACATGTTAGCCTCGTGTAAACAGAAAGTTGATGAATCAGTTGCAGATTTCTTTACGCGCTTTGAGGAGACATTTCATGATTTTAGTGGTCAGTCACTTACAGATGATACGGGTCGACACCTTTTTGCTGATAAATATGTGGCGAATTTATTACCGGAAATAGCAGCTCGTTTAAAAGCGAGTGAAAGTTCTTGGTCCACCGCATCTCCGACATCCCTCCTGACTATAGCTCAGTATTATGAGCATCAGGAACAAGAAGCGAAGGGGCAGGAGGAGAAGAAGTCGAAAGATTTAAAAACGAAGGTGATGTTAGCGCAAGTGTATGGTCCGCCCCGTCGGGGTGTTAATAGAGGTAGGGCAGGATTCTATGGTCCCCCTTCGGGTCGATCAGATTTAAATAGGAATCAATGTGCGTATTGTAAACAATCGGGTCATTGGGCCAGAGATTGCCCGGCATTGTATGCATCGCGTCAGGGGCATAATCAAGGTGCACCGAGAGGTAGAGGGGGTTCCTCGAATTTTAGAGGGAATTCTAATGATCGTGCTCGTTTTGAACCTACCGTGCAGCAGCGAGATAGACCTAATGTCTTTGATCGACAGCACCAGTATCAAGTGTCAGGGACGGACTGCTCTGGGTACCATGATTCACAGCATGCATAGGAATGCGTTGGATGGGGGTTAGAATCAGTTGAAGTGCCGGTTGATCAGAAGGGTCCTTATGTATCAGCGAAGGTTTTGGGTTCTACTGATCGGTTCCTAGTAGATACAGGAGCGACTCGTAGCGCGCTGTCTAAACAATTGGTTCCGAGGGCTCCCCCATCTGGCTTAATGGTTACATCGGTAGGGTTTGATGGTACACTCTCTCGAAGCCCTCTTTCTCGACCCCTTGCATTCCAGGTTGCTCCCTTTTCTGCACCCTGTCCGTTTTTGCTTGCCCCGAACACGCCTGACAACATTATGGGTCTTGATATGCTCAAGCACTTCAGAGGTACGATCCGCTGCTCCCCCGCAGGAGTACGTGTGATATTAAACGATATTCACCCTCTGACAGAACGGATGTGTGTGGTTGCAGAGGATACTGTGTTAGCTTCTCTCCCTCGTACTTTGTGGGCCATTTCAGATACCGATGTGGGACAGATGGTGATTCCGCCTGTCCATATTAGTGTCCAGGAGGGGGCGGTGTTACCACGCCTCCCTCAGTATCGTATTTCCCAGGAGGGGGAGGAGGCCCTTATACAGATTGTGCAGGATTTGATTAAGGTGGGAGTAGTGGAGGAAGTTCCCTATAACGTCTGTAACAGTCCGATTTTGCCCATCTTGAAGAAAGATACGGATGCCAAAGTTTATCGGTTTATCATTGATTTGAGGGAGGTGAACAAGATCGTGATACCTCAGTATCCAGTGGTTTCTGATATCACGACGTTGCTCACTTTGGTCCCGCCAACGGCGACCATGTTTTCGGTTATTGATTTGAAAAATGCCTTCTTTTCGATTCCTATTCATCCTGTTAGCCGATACCTTTTTGGTTTCACTCTGAATAATAGGTCTTATCGATTTTGTAGAGTTCCTCAGGGCTACACAGAAAGCCCTAGCATTTACAGTCAAGCATTGAAAAGGCAGTTGGACTCCTTTGTTCTGCCCGAGGGTGTCGCCCTTATACAATATGTCGATGGCATCTTGTTGGCGGCTGACACTCCTGAGCTGTGTGAGAAGAGTACGTTATCCTTGCTTTCCTTTTTGGCATCTCACAATCACAAAGTGTCCAGGAAGAAATTGCAATTCTGTAGACCAAAGGTGACTTATTTGGGTCACCTTTTGTCTAAGGAGGGGCGTGCACTCACACCAGATCGTATTCAAGCCATTTTGGACAAGGCAGTGCCTTCCACACAGAAGGACGTGCGTGCATTTTTGGGTCTTGTTTCTTTTTGCAGGCAATGGATATTAGGGTTTTCACACATAGCTAAGCCATTATTAGCCCTTTTGACAAAAGACACACCTATTCCTCTTCCCTGGTCAAATGAGTGTGACATTGCCTTCCAGCAATTGCGACAGGCCCTTTGTTCAGCACCAGTGATAGGGACCCCTGATTATACAAAACCCTTTTCGCTGTATGTGCATGAGAAAGATGGATGTGCATTATCAGTTTTAGTGCAGATGCACGGCGACAAGCAGCGCCCTTGTGCATATTTTTCGGCTGTACTTGATCCTGTTGCCCGAGCATTGCCTGGTTGTTTTCGCTCGGTTGCGGCGACAGCTGTGTCAATACGACAAAGCGAGGGAATTGTGTTATCTCACAAACTGTTGGTATTAGTCCCCCATGCTGTTGATGCCCTGCTTAATCAGACAAAGACGCAGCATTTGACCAGTGCCCGTTTAACGGGATATGAGTTGACGCTTTTGGCTCCTCATATTACGTTAAAGAGGTGTGTAACGTTAAATCCGGCTACATTGTTGCCGTTCCTGGAAACTCAGTCTGAAGCACGAAAAGCACATGATTGTATTCTTGTGACTGAGGAACAGACAAAGGGTCGTATTGATCTCCAAGATACGCCCTTTTCAGATGTAGATGGAGAATTGTGGGTGGACGGATCATGCCTGAAGCTACCAGATGGTACGACTTCAGCAGCGTATGCAATTACCACACTGCAAACAATAGTGAAGACAGCACGCATACCACAGAAATCAGCTCAAGCAGCGGAACTTATAGCATTAACACGAGCATGTGAGCTCAGTACAGGATTGTGTGTGAATGTTTATACAGATAGTCGCTACGCCTTCGGAGTAGCGCACGATTTCGGCCTACTCTGGAAGGAGAGAGGGTTTCTAACGTCGCATGGAGTACAGATAATGCATGGAGAGTTAGTTCACAACCTTTTGACTGCATTGACATATCCGAAGAAGATTGCTATAATTAAATGTAGTGCCCATAAGAAAGTGGTTGATAAGGTTGGAGAAGGGAATGCTTTGGCAGACCGGGTGGCACGGGAGACTGCAATGCAGCCCGGTGCTACTGCCATGTATGTAGTGAAGTCGCAGGTAGAAAGATGGCACGATGCAAAGAGAGAAGTGCTGGAAATACAGAGGACCGCTTCTGATAAAGAACGGGAGCAATGGTCCAATGATGGAGAATTGGATGATGAGGGTTGTTGGAGAAATAAGCAGATGGATAGATGGAAGTTACCCACAGCTTTTGTACAACCTATGGTTCAGATGGCACATGGGCTAGCACATGTTGGAGCTTCCGCAATTGTAAAATTGCTTACTCAAGTCTGGGAGCATCCAGAAATTGCTAGCACGGCAAAGAGGGTAGTGCAGACCTGTATGATTTGTCTGAGGTATAACCCAGGAAAGGGTACTCGAACTCCAGCAGGAGGATTTGTGACACCTACTGCACCCTTTGAGGTTTTGCAGATGGATTACATCCAGCTTGATCGCTGTAACAATTTGAAGTATGTTCTAGTAGTGGTTTGTGCCTTCAGTAAATGGGTTGAGGCATACCCTACGAAAGATAATACTGCAATGACTACAGCCAAGATGCTATTGAAGGAGTTCTTCCCTCGATATGGCGTTTGTAGACTGCTGTGGAGTGATAACGGACCCCACTTTATAGCGGATGTTATAAAGTATGTCCTGAAGGGTCTAGGCATCACCCAGAAGTTTCATGCAGTGTTTCACCCTCAGTCTGCAGGACTGGTCGAGAAGTATAATGGTACGCTGAAGCTCAAGATCGCTAAGATCCAAGCTTCGACTTCTTTGACTTGGCCAGATGCTTTACCGCTGGCATTATTGTCAATTAGATCGATACCACATTCTCGAACCGGTCTTACGCCTTATGAGGTTGTTTTTGGACGCCCAATGAATATTTGGGGTCCACCACGGCCTAAGGATGTGTATGATGTACCTTGTGTAATGATGAATGATTATCTGGCACAGTTAACGGATAACTTGGTTTCTATTCATCAACAGGTCCGAGAGGCGCTCCCTGATCGGTCCACAGGCGAAGGTCATAGTCTCCGACCTGGAGACTATGTTATGCTGAAGATTTTTGAAAGGACGAACAGCTTGGAGCCGAGATGGGTTGGTCCTGAGCAAGTCCTACTTGCGACGAGGACGGCTGTGCGGGTTTCCAACCGAAAGAATTGGATCCATTCCCTGCACTGTCGCAAAGTGCCGCCTGGATTGGTGGAGCCTGCTGTATTGACCGACCATCGAGAAATTCTGACTGCAGAGAAAAGCCGTGCTGTGGAACCGAATGACACTGAGGAGCTCTTTCCGGACCACGTGATTCCTGGAGGAAGACGATATCATCTCAGACCAAGGAAGTGAATTCTTCAGTATCAGGACAAGTTGTCAGAA
Organism: Triturus cristatus; assembly: GCF_964204655.1. Taxonomy (NCBI): domain Eukaryota; kingdom Metazoa; phylum Chordata; class Amphibia; order Caudata; family Salamandridae; genus Triturus; species Triturus cristatus. The sequence continues at coordinate 1,713,158,926 of NC_140589.1, read as the reverse complement.
CGGCCCTTAGGTTAGTGAAACGGAGAGCCGATGTGGCAAGGGGGGGGGATCAGCCCTGCATTAGTGTAGTGACACCCGTCTTGGCCCGCTGGTGAAGAAATCAACCACTGCCTAAGGGGAAGAGTTCTGAGAACCTTTTAGTTTCAGGAAGATATTGATTTTTCATTCTAAAATGGAGAAAAAGAAAATCCTTTGTGCAACAGGTTTTATTCTTACAGTAGCTATTGTTGGGACAACCACATGGTTTGTGGAGGATGTGACTCCTGCTCGAGAGTTGCTTGTTTTGACTACTCCAGTGCCTGAGGAGCACTTCTTTTATACCCTTCCGTATCAAGAGTTGAAGCATCGCCAGTCTTATTTGAATAACACTTTCATCCAGATGTTGCATCATACCCATGTTGCCACTAATGCTACGAACTGTTGGATATGTGGCATGATGCCAGCTCACCAGAAGAAAAGAGGAACTCCGTTCATACCTCTTCCTTTTTCTCATAATGGCTCTTGTAGAGCATGGTACACTTTGCTTTTTGCCACACGGAAACCTACAGTGGGACGGTTACTCTTCAGACTTAATAGGGAATGTCATCAAGATAAAGATGGTTATCCACAAGCGAATGGGACAATTTGGGAATGGGAAGAGTATCGACCAGACAATGAATCGATCCCCTATATTTTCACGAACACCAGAGACACTGTGGGGAAAGACCGATTCGTGATTCAAGTGGCACAAGCTCAAGCGGACCTGTGTGTCCAGAGTGTGGGTTATATTCCTGTTGGTGTTAGTGATTGTATCACTGTCTTAAACATCGACGGGTTGAATAACAGTACTTTCTTAGCATCCCATAATACATACTTTGTGTGTGGAAATAAAGGTTATTACCGTTTGCCAGCCGGTTGGTCTGGAGTATGTTATGTAGCATTCCTATTACCTCCTGTATTCTTGGCACCTGCATCTTATCATAAAGATTTGAAGTTGTTGAATAATGTGACTGTAAATAGGTATAAACGTACTCTATCCATTGATGATGTGGACCAGACCGATACTAGCCTGCAGCAGTATATTGATTTTAATTTAGGATTGTTCTTCTCTGTTGGAGCTGCCCTAAATAGTAGGAAAGTTCGAAGGTTAACAAGAGTTGTAGAGGCTGTGACAAATCAAACCGCTGCTGCTCTTGGGAATCTTACGGAAGAATTACAAATTGCTAGAATTGTTGCATTGCAGAATCGTATGGTGTTAGATGTTATGTTAGCTGACCGAGGTGGAGCATGTAAAATTATCGGAAGTAGTTGTTGTGTGTTTATTCCTGACCACACGCCATCAGTCTATAATGCTATTAACAAATTACATAAAATTGCAGCTGAAATCTATACAGAAAATGGCACTTGGACCTTTTCTGGATGGTTTTGGGCATTGATCACCACATGGGGATGGAAGGTTTTAACTGGTCTCTGTATTATTGTAGCAATTTTGTTTTCCTGTTGCATTTGTATCCAATGTGGTCCTTTACTCTGTTCCCTATGTGTATCACTCTGTATTCCTGATAAGAAAGCTATTGCCAATGTCACTTACCAGAAACATTTGACTAAAGAAATAGAAGAAATGATGAAAATTGACATATACGATGATTATTCTAATAAACCGGATGTCTTCAGTAAATGCTGAAAGGGTCGTCTGTTGAAAATTGAAACAACGATGTGATTAAGCATTTACTAAAGACATGAATTCCCCTTTAGGACCGAGTTTCTTTCGTTATGTTGACTAAAGTCTGGACTCCATTTTGTATTGTCATGTCTCCACGTGCTCAGCACGAGAAGAGTCCTATCTTTGTGTTAGTTGCTCTTGTAATCTGCCTAGTAACAGTCTATAAATAGCTCCTTTGTCCGTCTGGCGCATGCCCAGACTTGACCACATCTGTTATCAGTTAATCCTTGCTTGACCATGTTTTCACGGGCTCAGGAAATCGTCAACTCCGCCCATATATTGATTCTGTATCGAAAATGTCCATAAAAGGTAATGAATTGTGCCTCATGTTGTATCCACCCACTTATGAGCCCCTCTGTTGTGTATAAAAGGGGACTGTGTACGCAAGTTCTTTGTGCTACTCTATGCAATACTGAAGGGTGTTGTATGGATTGTAGGACCACCCTTAAGGGTTAATAAACGTTGTCTTTGTACTTTGCAGTTTCCGTGCCAACTTCCTTGTAGATTCCATTGCAGGAGAGCGAACCCTTGTGTCCTGCGGGCCTAGCTGGGGCCTGTATTCATCACTCTATCTTCTATGATGCCAAGATTGGAGGACTGCTGTTGTCTTGTGGGAGAGCATTCAAGGTCTGCTAGATATAGGTTTACCAGGCTTGGGGCAAGCAGGCAACCCTGTTTGAAGCCATTCATTGTAATGATTTTATTCGTAAAACGTCTACTGTCTCCTCTTTTGACCTGCGCCCAGGTTTCGGTATGCAGCGTCAAGATTGCACTCAACAGGTCTCTTGGGATACCCCATTTCTCCAGTTTTCCCCAGATGTGATCTCAAGGGATCCAATCAAAAGCAGACTTGATGTCTGCAAAGCAAGCAAGTAGCCGAGTTTTCCTTTGCTTAGCTTTCTCTACTAGAATACTTAATGCTGTCAAATTTGTTAATGTCCCCATGCCTGGTCTGATGCCTGTTTGGATTCGTGGTATCAGGTTTTTCTCCTTTACCCATTCTTGTAGGTGCTGAAGTAAACATGACACACAGGTTTGCTTCTATGTCCATTAAAGCAATGATCCTATAGTTATTCGGTAAGGCTGGGTTTCCATCCTTATGGATGGGTTGAAAGATGGTGCCGTTCCACTAATCTGGAAAAACATTGGTGCGATAGAGACAGTTAAAAAGAGGAGCTAGGTAGAGGGCCCTGTAATTTATATCACGTTTGAAGAGAGCATTTGGGATGACCATTTGGACCTGCAGCCCCTTCAGCCTTCAGTTTTTTCAGTATGTTTACTAGATCTATATCTTCAATTAAGTTCCCATTGTGTTCTCATTATCGACTGGCGGTAGTTGATGTTGCAGCCTGTTTGCTTTTGGGCTTCCAGATTGCAGAGTTCAGTGGGTGCCGGTCCCTGAATTGCATACATTGTGACAATATGGGCTTCCCAGGACAGTGCATCAATGCCTGCGTATTGGTGTCTGGAGTTTCCAGAATGCAACTTTTTTACTACTTGTCAGAATTTCTCGCTGTTTGGCTGATTACTGGACCGTAAGAGCTTGTTCCATGTTTCCTCATGATAACTGCTTTTTGCTGCCCAGCGTTCTTCGTGTGATTACTGTCTCAGGATTCGCCAAATAATTTGTGCGCCTTCTTCACTTTGTTGATCTCCTTTGCTACTTGTCTTGTTTGTCTTGCGATTTGAGCTTCTAATGTACTTAGTCCGTGCTAAACAATTTCCCCCCCTACTCTTTTATTCTTAAGTGGTTGTATTCTTGCTGAAACTTTTGTAAGCAGAGTTGAGATAAGTGGCCAAGGCTTTTCCACGTTTGCAGACTGCCCCTTTCAAATTGCTCTGGTTATCGGTTGCTCTTTTTAGCTCCGCTAAGTTTCCAGCAAAGAGGAAAACTAGGTTCACCGCCATCTCGATCCTGGAGCCTCTTTAGATCATACGTAACTGCAGCAGAAATTAAGGGGTATATCATCAAGGCCTGAGATAAAATTATCGCTGCTTTAGCGTCCGTTTTCGGACGAAAAGCGGCGATCATTTTATCGCACTATCAGCAAGGTCACGCTTTCGCGTGAATCCTTGCCTCAGCACCCTTTCCCTTAACGCCCAGCTTTGCATCTCTAATGAGATGCAAAGTGGGCGTTTCTCCCCAAAATAAATTGAGAAATTTCGCTAACCGACTGTACACCTGCTTGCAGTCTGACTTATTAAATATCAATGGGGAGGGAAGGAGAAGCTGTGATCCATTCGGCTTCCAAAGGTTAGAACAAAAAATCAAATAGGGGGGAAAATTGACCACTTGTCCTGTATAGCCAGGGTCTTAAATTGCGTGGAGACCGTCTTAAAAAACCCTCATATACGTACACAGGCAAAAGGGCTGTATATCTTGGTTCTCCGCCAAGGTGTACTGTAACAGCATGATCATTGGGTCTTTTCTTAGTCAATATGCTGACCTCTGCCAGGAGGAAGACCAACTGGTTTGTCAGTAGTGGTCAGAAATGAAAAGAGGGTGTGTTTTGGACTCTGATAAAGTGAAATAAAATTCCTCGTGTCACTACTCACATGGGTTTTATTAAAAAAGAGTGACGTGGGAAATTAAAAACGCAGTTGTGCGTGTGTAGACCAAGTTACTGGTCTGACGCACTGGTGTTGGTCAACATGTTTCAGCCTCTTGGATCCTCTAGAGGCTTTCGTCAGGACTGGGGTTTCATAGAGTGCTTTATGACTCTTAATAGTTAGGTGGGTACTCACCACCTTGATAGTTTAGAGGTCAAATCCGAAGTATCTGTACCTGGAAGAAAAGAGTGTACATTATCACAACCTCTTGCTGTGCTCATTGGGAGAAATGTTGTTGGTGCTGGTACAGTAGTGATAGGGTATTTCGCAGTTCAATTTTAGCGGCAAAATACCTAAAAACGTTGTCTGCACGTTATGGGTGTAGGGTACATTGAGCAATATTCAGGTGTGTGAGTTAGAGAGGAAAGAGTTAGGTTTGAGTTAAAAACTATAATGCTAAGCAATTAGTGACTAAATTGTTCAGTCTGCATTAGGAAAACAATGATAACTTTCAATTGAGAAATGAAGAGCATCACAAAATAATACACAGATAGGCTGTTGTCTCTTAAGGGGCGAGGGTGGAAGCTGCTGTAAGACAGTATGCTGCTCCTTGCTGTCGGTTTATAGTACGTTTTTGTTTGTAATGTACCATTCTCTGTGAAGATAGTGACATCCAAGAATTCAAATTTCTTTTTGTCAGATGTACAAGTGAGTTTCAAACACTCGTCTCCTGTGTTTATCCAAGTAAGGAAATTCTGTAGGGCGTCTTGAGTATCTTCCCATATCATGATGACGTCGTCTATATAGCGACGCCAAAGTTTCATCTTCGTGAGGAGGGGGTTGGTTTGGTTGTGTATGTGTAGCTGTTCAAAGCTGCTGACACACAATCCGGCCACACTCGGCATGAATGTACAGCCCATCGAAGTGCCATGGCATTGTCCGAAAAGTGTGCCCTCATATTCAAAATATTTTCAGTTAGGGCCAGTTTGAAACATTCAAGGACAAAGTGTCTGGGTGTCCTGTAGTTCCAAACTTCAGAGAAGAGAATCTCTTCTAGAGTTTCCAGGGTCTTCTGTTGTGGGAGACTCGTGTAGAGACTCTCCACATCAAGTCCTACTAAGAGCATCGTGGTTTCATCATAAATTTGTCCATTCAGTAGGTTCAGGAGGTCTCGTGTATCCTTAAGGTATGTTGGAGTCTTTTGCACTAAAGGTTTCAGGAACTGGTCTGCGAATTGGGACAAAGGTTCCAAGACAGAACCAATTCCTGAAACGATAGGGCGTCCTGGTGGTGGAACTCTGTTCTTATGCGTCTTGGGTAAAGAGTAAAAGTAGGGTACTTTGGGCGATTTTGTCCTGAGGAAATCAGCCTCATGTCGAGAGATCCACTGATTTGTTTCAGCCTCATCTACCATCTCTGCAATCTTTTAGTAGGATAATTGGTTAGGTTTTTGTAAAAGTTTTGGTCTGATAGAAGTTCTAGACATTGTTGGTTGTATCCTTGTTTTGTAAGGAGGACAATTGCACCTCCTTTATCTGCTGGTTTGATAATGAGGTTTTCATTGTTGCGTAGCTTGTTTATCGCTCGTTGTTCACATTTAGTCATGTTGATATATGGCCTCTTTTCTTTTTTTCCCATATTCTCCACATCTTTCATTATGGCATGTTCAAAAGCCTGTATTTCCACTGGTACTACGTGGGTCGGTGGGCAGAAGGTTGATTTAGGTCTTAAGTTGGTGTCGCTCTCTGGTATGTGATCTTCCTTGTCCTTAAAAAATGCTTTCAGTTTAATTTTTCTACAGAACTCTGCCATTTCAAACCTCAGTTTAAAGATGTCTAAGGGCGGTGTGGGGACAAAACCAAGTCCTTTGTTCGGGACTTTTTCTTGGTCAGCTGTGAGGGGTTTTCGGTAAGGTTGACTACCCGTGATTCGTCAAACTGGTTCCGGGTTGTTCCTTGGTCATGCTTCTGGTGTGCACTTGTCTCTCTTGGTCGTTCCAAGTGACTCCTTTTCTTCTCCCTCTTTGTGTGCCAGGGCCTCTCCCTAAAAAAGGCGGTTGTAGTGTGTTCATCATTGGGCCCATTGGAGGTGGTCCTTGGAAATATGGGTTCATCCAGACTTGAAAGTTCGGTATATACGGTTGAAAGTTTGATTGTGGATGCTCAAAATACCTTGGCATCTGCCAGTTGTTTCCTCTTTGGCGTTGGTTCCGTCTATACTGACCTCTACCTCTTCTGGGATTCGTACCCTCATCACTGCTCCAATCTGAATTATTGCCAGAGCTCTCTCCTGTGGAGTCCTCATCGTCACGATAATCAGGTATCACATATCAGCAAGGCCCAGCGATAATTATTGCTAAACACGTTTAGTGCGAGTATAATTATCGCCGGCTATCGCTGGATTTTATCGCGGAGATAGCGTGCTATCACAACACTTATCTCCAAAGCGATAAAATATCAAGCGCAAGCTGCCAAATGTGCGATTATTGCTGGAAATCCAGCGATAATCGCACAACGTTTGGCGATAGCTTGATGATAGGGCAGGGCAGACTTAGCCATTATATCCACCTTCCATTGGATATAATGGCTAAGTCAGACTGCAATCAGGCATAAAGAAACCTGCGTGAAGCGCAGTTAGCGCTACTGTTATGATCGCTAAGCAGGTTAGCGATTACCTTGTTAATAGGAGAAAAGTCGGCTAGCGACATTTCTCACGTTATTTTGGGGAGGAACGCCCACTTTGCATCTCATTAGAGATGCAAAGCTGGGCGTTAAGGGAAAGGGCGCTGAGGCAAGGATTCAAGCGATAGCGTGACCTTGCTGATAGTGCGATAAAATTATCGCCGCTTTTCGCCCAAAAACGGATGCTAAAGCAGTGATAATTTTATCTCGGGGCCTTGATTATATGCCCCTAAGTCTGCCCTGCCCTATCATCAAGCTATCGCCAAACGTTGTGGATTTCCAGCGATAATCGCACATTTGGCAGCTTGCGCTTGAAATTTTATCGATTTGGAGATAAGCGTTGCTGATAGCACGCTATATCCGCGATAAAATCCAGCGATAGCCGGCGATAATTATACTTGCGCTAAGCGTGCTTAGCGATAATTATCACCGGCCCTTGCTGATATGCCCCAATGCCATTTGCTGGACTCAACTGGGCGATCTTGCAGGCTATCCGGAAAGTTTGAGGAAAGTGATCGCTCACCATACAGGATAGAATTTGGAATTGACACACCCGAGGTAGTGTAACTTCGGTTACCAGCATGTGGTCTATTGTTGAACTTTTCCTACTGCTTAGGTAGATAATGGTCACTGGGATATCCTCCTTTTCATTGGCAGTCAAAAGTCCTAAATCGAGTTTTTCAAACTGTTTTCGAAGCCTATTACCACTCAGGTTGTTAACCATTTTTTGCTGAGTGTAGTTATAATTTTGAGCTCTCTGTATAAACTCGCTGAGGGCTTTCATTTTCTTATCAATACCCATTATATGGACTACCATAATGTTGAGAAGGTCAGCCTGAAGGTCTTGTAGTCTGCTTGATGAAGGATTGCCGTCAACATTGCATCCATTGACGATAAGAGAGCCCCCATGTACAAGCAGAAACCTCAATGTTAACTAGATCAGGGGCTCCTTCTACTGCTATATTTATGTCTCTGACTGGCGACAAACTTCCTGCTGCTGTGGAGCTAAAAACAGTGGAAGCTGTACGATTTTACATTTTAATTGAACTCAAGGCGAGGCTTAGCTTTGAAACTGAACTTAACCTTAGTCGGGGAACCACTACTACAGTCTGCAAATGAGTTTAAACTGACAGCTGTTGCATTCATTTGAAGACCGTCCCCTTCCATGGGGGTTCATTGTGGCACTAAAGGATTTTTAATTTGCATTACGATAGCATTGTGTAAAATCGATGCTGTGTCTCTGAGTCCAATCAAGAGTTGGTCCTGCTGATTGTGGTCCTTATGGTTGCTTGAGGAATTGACTGAGGTGGACCCTTGGCTAGGGGGATACCAATTGCTGAGAACGAAAAGGTTCAGGGATGAAAATGACGCAGTTGAACTTATTTTATGCACATCTGCCTGTGTGGTTTTATCAGAACTAGACTTTCTGGATTAGTGACCACACCAATCATATCTTGTGTGTATTCTTTTCCCCTGGAAACAGTTTCTCCATCTGCTAGCTTTGCTTGGATGACTGCTGCTTTAGGTATACTAACTGCCACAATGCTCTCTTTTGCTTGATTTTTTTGGATTAGAAAGTCTATTATTTTAAACCCCTCTTTTTTTGGCACAGTTATGGTTTTTCCCTTTTTGGAATCTGTTTTGGGGACAGGGAGTTCCAGATTATTACTTCTGTATCCTCTGGTCGCTGTGTTGTATCCTGGTCTGGTATTCTTATCCTGGTTCTCTTGGGAGCCTTTTTTCATCCCCAGGCCTGGGTCTCCCCTTGTTTTGCCCAACTGCATTGATTTGACACTGACTTTCCTGATCAGACTCCTTGCATGGTGTCGCGCCCAGTATGAGTAAACTCTTGGACCATTCAACAGGTCACCGGGCTTAAGGTTCTGACCTGGTGGAGAATTAACCATGCGAGGACTGTACAACACGGAGGGGGCTGTTCTGCTCTCAGGCCGCCTTCTTCCCGGTAGTCGCCTGTAGACCCGAGAGGGCCTTATACAGCGTGGCTTGCCCTTGGAGACACAAGCACTCCAGTGTATGTCCTCCTGCTCTCTAACCTGCAATACCAGACTTATCTTCACCTGGTATAGAAACGTGGGGAGCAGGGTTTTTTGCCGATGTTTTGTTTTCATCACCAAAGTGTTGTCCCCCTCACAGTTACCTCTGTGCACAATTCCTGTCCTGATCTCCTGCTCCTATGCAGCTCTTGGAGCGTGAGAGCTCCTGTTCCTGCCCCTACTCAACCAAGACCACCTGCTGGAGGTCTGCTACTTCGTGTTAGCAGGCTGGAGGGCTTAAGAGCAAGGCGGTGGGCAGTAGCAATCTAGGGCGGGCTGTAGCCAGAATAATTGGAGGGCGCCTGTGCTATACTCTTTAATATGACTGAGGACAATATGATGGTTGTGGGGAGCACAGTAGCAAATATGAACATGCCAGTCCCTCAATGTGGCACAAGCCACACCAGCCTATTGCCATTCTCTTTTGCACCACCGTCGAGAAGACTGCAGCCGAAAGCCTGCTCTCTTGCTAGCACTCACTGGCACTAGCCTCAAAATAGCCCCTAATCCAGCAAGGCTCCTACGGGGCTCTCCTGCCCCTGAGGCAGAGGCCACTTGCCGCTTGTTGCCCGCTTCCTCTCCTCTCTTCTCCTCTCCTAATACTTGAGGAGTGAGCAGAGATATGCAACTCAGATCTTGGAGGCAGCAGCAGGGCATGGGAATAGAGGAACGCAGGAGCACAGTGAGCAAGACTAAGTGAGGGCTCGGGGTAGGGAGGTTACCCGGGAGAACCTGGACAAACCACCTACTTGTGCCTGGCTCCTGAAACCCAGCCGCCCGGGCACTCTGATCCATGCTACTTACCGAGTGCACCTTGCTGCCCACTGATCACACCCCACTCCTCGCTCAAGATGCTGTAAGACCACGCCCAACTGCTTCCATCTGCTTCCATGTGCTAGGGATCAAATTTTGGATCTTATAGGTAGATACATAGCGCATGATACATTGATAAGCTACTTCAGTGCTGAGACCATATAATAATATGTACCTTTGTATAACACTTGAGTTACTTGAATAAGGGTTTGCATTGTGAAATGGCCAAACAAAGGCAGGCTTTCAGTTACTACAAATTTTGGTATGACACCCATTGATTCATTTTTTTTGCTTTTAGTCAATGTAATTGAAGCAGCTTTTTGACCTTGTACACACAGTGTCCAGAGGTATTTCATGTCTACATCCTTGCTTGTGACATGAGTTAACTGTTCTGGAGAATAAAGTCTAATCTTTCAGAGGTGTTCAAAAGTTCCTGTACATACATGAATATGGTTAAGAGACAAGATCATGTCTGATATAGGAAATATCAGGGAGAAATACTAAACTCTGTCCAAATGGGATCAGAAGATATTCCCTCCATGCATGAGATGATGATGTACCAAACTTCGTGAGCCTTGCAGAAGGTGAAATATGGAAACTAGGAACATGTTCTATGTTGAAAGTTACTGATCAGTTCTATTCACATAGCTATAATAACATTTTGTATATGTCTTTTCAGCATCGTCCGGAGCAGGCAAAGGTGACCTTGGCCACATAGGTGGGGCAGCAGCTGACACCTGTTTTTCAGCTGGTGAGACTAGAAAGACTAAGGGGCAGATTGTCATGGAGGGTGAAGGAACTGTCACGGAGCCACAAGCACATCATCAACTTCGGAGGCCTCCACAAGAGATCAGTCCCTAGTTGTGGTGGACCGTAGTGTGCCTGAGACACCTGCATCCTTGTTTGCCACCCAGATATCCAGCTCCACACTCCCTCTTGCTCCCCCCACAGCCACACCCATCCCCCTAAAAGGGGTGGTGTTTCCTTCACTCCTGGCACCTCACCCCTGCCCCTGTCACACTGTCTCTGCTGAGCGAGGAGGCTATTGACCTCCTCAGGAACATCTCTGTAGGCCAGACTGCATTACTGAATGCCATCCAGGGGCTTGGCTGCCAATTGCAACAAATGATAGCCTACCTGGAAGGCATTCACAATGCTATGTCTGACTACAGCCTCCCAACCATCCCCACCTTGTGTCCCACCTCTCTCCACACCCCAGTCAAATTCCCTATTCCTATACCTGTCCCAAGCACACTCACACTTTTGAATGCACCTACTCATACAGACACAAGCAGCACACACAAACAAAAACAACACACAAAACACATGTGCGCATCCAAACAGACACCCCCCACCACCAGCACAGCCACAGACACCACATACACAGACACTACGACCACACCCAGCACCTCCACAGCACACACACACCACTACCACACACAGACACCACACCCAGCACCTCCACAGCACACACACCCACAACCCCATATTCACAGACACCACAACCACACCAAGCACCACCACAGCACACACATCCACGAAATTGAAACTCCTACACTCACCCATACAATACACCCCAACAAAGCAAGACCCACCCAAATGTTCATGACATACACCAAACCCTCATACACCTGCACCCTCAACAGACACATGCACCCCTTCTACCCCCAACCCCAATTCCCTCCTGACCATCCTTCCCATTTTCACTGTGAGAGTGTTATATTTGCCCTTGGCCTGACTCCTACCATACCCAAACACACCCCTCCCAAACACACACCTAACCCTTCCACCACCAACCCTCCCCTTCCACATTCCAACCCACCCCTCAAAAGACAAGAAGCACCCCTAACACCCTTAAGTTACCCCTAAAAAACCTAAAGGCCCACATCCCAAAACCAAGACCACCTCTCCCAACTCCAGACCACCCCTCCCAAACCCACAAACCCCAACCCAAACTCAAGACCACCCCTCCCAAACCCAAGCCCACCTCTCCCAAACGCAAGAGCACACCCTCCCAAGTAACATATTTGAGGTTCCTTCTCTGTCCACCAGATGCCCCTTCCCGGGGCGGTTCCCCAGGCAGTGCAATTGGAGGCAAGCTGAGTGCCACCGCACATCTGATCACAGGACTTTGTGGACACCATCTGAAGTGGCATTTGCCTTGTTTAAAAAAAGTTGAGAGACATCTCATTGTGAATAAATCACAATTTTACTTTTCACCAAGTTTGTCCTGGCATTAATTTTCCTTTGTAATTGTTTGATTCCTAGCAATGTCTCAGTGTAAAATGTGTATTTCTCTTTAGCATGATGGCAGGAAATACTACATACTTTTTCAATGTCTACTATGTTACGTGCATACACTGGTTCACATGTTATGTGATGGTCATTTCAATGTAGGTGCAGCCATTCAGCATAGTAGTGGACACTTGCACCAATAAATAGATGTTGTGACATTATTTAAGGATATTTTAAGGCCTGGATGATATGGTCTGCTCCGTTCGTGGAGTTTGCAGAGTTTTCTGCACTCCGCTGAGCAGGGGAGTTATGAAAAACTCTGATCAGCGGTGTCGGCAAGTCCACGGTAGTCTTTTGTCTCTGCAATAGCCAACATCTAAATAGGGAGGAGCACCGCCAAGTCGGTGGGCGGGTGGCCCGCCGAAAAAGCCACAGTGGAACCCGATCTGCCAAGATCTAAATCAGGGCCTAAGTCTTGCAGAACTTCCAAGTGAAATAAATAATATCATATTGCATGTAGGAGTCCTTATATAATTCAAAGCAGCATTGACTGACAAAAGTAATTGGGTTAAATAGCACACCAATTAAAAATATGTGATGTATATGTATATTAGTGCTAATTGTAGCCTCCATTTAAAGGTTTATCATCAAAGAAGCATCACATAGTATGCAAAACTTCCAGTCAAGTAGAAATCCCATGTAAGACAATACAGTACCAGGGCATATAGGTTTAGAAAGAGTTCCTTCACCCTTCTTGAACTCAAATAGAATATGTGAGAGAATAATATAGTTGAGTGTCCACTTCTTTAAATGTTTAAACATTTTTTACCTTACAGCAAATCAACATTATGAAGCAAAGATAACAGGTGGTGGCGAAGATTTCTGGTGATTCTATCCTATTCTATTGTATGGAACTTATAAAGCACATGGCTACCTGACTCGGGCCTCTTAGCACTGGCTAGTTCAGGTAGAGAAAACTCATCCAAGATACACAAATAGCCAAGTCTTTAGATGTTTCCTGAAACTGAGCTCATCTCCAGTCAACTGTAGTCTTATAAGGAGAGTATTCTATAGTTTGGAAACCGAGAAACAGTTAGATCACCCTCCACTCTTATGTTTCAGCATTTTTGGAAGTACTGCTTGATAAGAAGTGAAGGATCTCAAGGTTCTTGTTGGACTCTAAGCTCATACCAGATGCTAAAGAAGGACAGGGCCATTTGTATAAGCAATGCAGAGAGTGTTAAACTGAATCCTCTTTTTCATAAGAAGCCATTTAAGTACAGCCAGGGCTCCTGACATGGATTGATGTCTAGATAGCCTTATTAAATTGTGCACTGCTTCATTTTGTACCACCGGCAATTTATTTAATACATATTTTGCACATCCCCTGTAAAGTGCATTCCCATAGTCCAGGTTAAAAACTGCTAAAGCCTGTGCCATGGTCCTCTGACTGGAATTTGGTAGGATTTTTAAAATCTTTCTAAGTAATATTTAAAATGTCAAAACAGCTAGCTGCTTGCTTCTTTACCTGTTTCTCCAAAGAGAGGTTATTATCCAACCACATACCTAGATTTTCTGCTGCGGATTTAGGGTGAGGTTGGATACCTAAGGAATCTGGCCAGCAATTTGGGGACCAACAATTTAGGTCATTCCTCTGTAGGAAACCCGATAGTTAGTTGTTCACACATTTCTTTAAAATCTTGCTCATACCAGGAAGCAGGCATATTAGGCCTGTCATTTTGTGCTGGAAGGGGAACCAGGGAGTTATGTTTTTTAAATAAGGGTTTTATCACTGCATAATTCCATGTTTTAGGAACTATACCACCCTGAAGAGAGTGGTTCAACCCCCCCCTTGAAGAGCAGGATAAGTAATCATCCTTATTGAAGTAGATATATGGGAGAAAGTGCAATGTCCAGTGGTGAAACTGACTTTACTTTATTCAATAAAGCATCTAGGGGCATATCATCAAGGGCTTTATCTCCGCTTTTCTGGCTTTAAAAGCCAGAAAAGTGGAGATAAAACCAACGCCCTATCAGCAAGAGGGTGCTAACATGCGTATTCGCATGTTAGCACCCTTTTACACTACGCCTACCTTTGTATCTCTAATGAGATGCAAAGTGGGCGTTCCTGACATACACTACATGTCAGGAGAGCAATAACGCGTCTTTGCGCTATCAGCAAGGATGCCTTGCATTTTAGCAGACGTTAGTTTTTGGAGAAAACTGCTGTTTTCTCCAAAAACTAACGTCTGATAAAATCCTGACTGAGCCACCCCTAACATTGGGGGTGGATTATGCTGATACGACCACAGGGTCGTATCAGCAAGGTTATCGCCCTTTTGCAGGGAACATCGCTGGAAAACCAGCGATGTTCCCTGCAAAACGACGATAACATCGCTATCTCTGGAATTTTTATCGCCCTGGAGCAGCGCGTTGATGAGGGCGATAAAAAGCAGAGATAGCCAGAGCTAAGAATATCATCGCTAAGCACGGCCAGCGATAATTATCGCTAGCCGTTGCTGATATGGCCCTTAGATCTTCCTCCTTAATAGAAGAGAATGTTCTCAAAGTCTCAGATTGGCATGATGTTTCAGCAATCAACTGACCCCTCACCTGGTCTGGCTGGGAAAGTGGTATAAGTGTCAGAAACCTTTTTTGAGAAAAAGTTGGCAAATCATTACAATGAGCATCAGGCTGTGTCATAACTGGGTCCATTCCAGGTAGATCAGTTAGAAATGTGTCTATGGCAAACACTTCTTTGGAAGAGTTAGCTTCATTATCTATTTTTGTGCATAAGTAGGCTGCCCGCATGCTCTCAATAACATAGTGATACTTTTTAACTGCTCTCCTATATTTATTCTTACTACTGGAATCATAGGCTTTCCTCCATATTCCCTATGATATCGCCCTATTTTAAAATCCATGTTATATTATCTTGGCGCCATAACATAGGAATAATTTTCAAAGTTAATACAGCATACATTCACTGAGAACAAATGGGGCCTAAATGTTGACACACATTTTGTATAAATCTGCTGTCCATCATGTTCCGGTGATTCATGGGACTCTTGGGAGCCCATGTTCAATACAACATTTTGATGGGAATATTGATGCTGGGTATCCCCATTGTGTTAACTGCTGAATTGGGAATTGAGTGCTTAATGCTTCTTAAGCTGGATTGCATATAATAGAAACAGAGCATCCTTAATTTATTGCATAGCTTCATTCTGAGAAAACCAAAGAGGCCGATTCACAAAGGGCCTCTGCACTCCTTGCGGACGCCCCGCAGTCGGGGTGGGGGGAGCCTGCCCTCATGGCAGGGACCCCGCACTTGTAGTGGGAACTCTGCAATGAGTAACCCTAGTGCGGAGGTTTCGCCATGAGTGCGGTGTTCCCCGCCATGTTTACGTGGCCTCCGCCATAAGTAAGGAGGACCTTTGTGATTGAGGCCATATGTTTTTGTTGAACTCTTGGCTTCTTAAAACCGAAGACCTTGGAACCACTTAGTTGTCATTTCTTCAAGTTGTTGTCCATGTTTCTGTTAACATGAACCGATACACATTTGTATTTTTTTTAATTTGTAAAATGTTAAATTTGACAGACTTCTGTAATGTTAAAGCAAGCATTTTTCACATGAATATAAGGAACATTTATTCTAACTGAATGGCACTGTCTAATGGTAGCTTCACATCAGCTAATAGTAACAAAAGTAGAACTACACTAATCCACCAGAAGTTTTTCAAATAATGTGATTTCTATGTTTTTCCCCTTCATGTATACAATATGATTTGGTGGCACAAGTCAATGGGCTGAGCACTGCAGAGCTTTCACAAAGCCTAGATATCTTCTAAGGCTTATCATCCATGCAGGCTTTCACAAGTATTTCTGCTCACAAATCACTGTCCTGTGCCGGCTAACCATTCCCATTTGTGGGTCAATTTATGCCTACATGCATGACCGATTTTCCCTTGTATGTCAGCCATGCAGTCTGTGCTGGTAACAGTGGTAGGCGCACGTGGGGGATCGAGGTACGATGCCGAGGGAAAATTATTTATTTATTTAATTTTCCCTCTGCATCGTCCCTCGAAATCCTGCCCACGCGGCCCCACCACTGTTACCTGCACGGACCGCGGCTGAGTATGGTATTCATTTCTGATAATCTCTGTACTACTTATTTCTCCAATCAGACATAAATTAAGAATTGAACAGTTATTGAGCAGTTGTGTGAACATATGTAGGCAAGGGGGTGCGTTTAAGGTAACTTCATACAGTCATTTATTTAAGAGGTTTTATATAGGGCTGGCCAGACCCGAAGGTATTGGAGCCCTTTACAGCTGATAGGAGAGAAATCCCATAAAAGAGACAAAGGTAAGCATAAGTGTTCAAAAGTCCCAGTGTGCTGTGCGTCCGAGGTGCGTCATTGAGGTAGAGAGGTCCAGAGGTAGTCTCGATGCGTGCACAAAGTCTTGGGCTACATCATCCTCTGAGAGGCGGTGAACGAGGAGGGGGTTAGGGAGCGGGGATGAGGTAGGGAGTGGTGGAGCATTGCCTGGTGGCTGCAGAGTGCAGGCTTGTGTGTTTTGGATTTCAGTTCGGTAAGGCACGGTTGAGGTAGAGGTCTTTTAGGAGTCTTTTGAATTTTATAAAGCAAGGGATAGTCCTGATATCGGCAGGGATGGAGTTCCAGATTTTGGGTGCATTTCCTGCGAATGATCGTGACACAGTTTTTTGTTTGCGTGATTTCAAAGGGATGAGTAAGAGGGTGTTGGAGCTTCTGAGGTTTCTTGACTGACCGGCTTTCTTGAGTTTGGAGGCCAGGTATTCCAGTTTCCCTGTGTGCAGGGCTTTGTGCATGAGGCAGGCAGTTCTAAAGCTGGCACGCATTTACACTGGGAGCCATTTTAGTTCTCTGAGTGCGGGAGATAAGTGTTCATATTTTTTTTACTCAGGTGACCATTCTGGCAGCAGCATTGAGAGTTGTTTTGAGTGGCGCTAAGTGGGAGAGAGCTGTACCGGAAAGGACTGCGTTCCCATAGTCCAGTCTACATAACACCAGTGATTTGGTGGCTTGTTTGAGGTCCGTGGGCAGGATGAAGGTTTTAATTTTGTTGAGAAGCTTCAGATTGAGGAAGGCACTCTTCGCAGAGATCTTTACGTGTTTGGTCATGCTTAGTTTTTGGTCGAGGGTGATTCCTAGTGATTTTACCAAGTTGGCCAGGGTGAGATTACCGTTGAGAGCATCGATTGCTTTTAGTCACTCTACGATTTGAGGGTTTTCTTCTTTGTTGGAGGTGAGGAGGATTTCGTTTTTTTCTTGATTAAGATTCTAATGCAACTTCTAATATCCTGGTTATGTATATGGTTTGGCATACCGTACTATATACATGGAGTGACCAAATACACCATATTAAAATGATGCTTGCTATTTAATGGAGTAAGAATCTACATGAAGGGCCTTATTTATGAGGCCCTTACGCCACCGTTGCATCACTTTTTGTGATGCTGCTGCGGTGTAAAGAATGTGCCACGCTGAGCCATATTTACAAAGTGACGCATCTAGGCAGATGTGTCACTTTGTAAACCGCTGAGCTACATTATACCTGCGTCAGGTATAATGTATGCAGGATGGGCGTTCCGTCGCTGCAAAGCCACGTAGAAGTGACGCAGCGAAATCTATGAGATTTCACTGCGCCACTTCTAGGGCGTCACTACGTCAAATCCTTCGCCTGCTTGAAGCAGCCATAAGGAGTGATGCAGGTTAAAAGACACTTTGCTGGAGTTGCGTCTGTTTTCAGACACACTCCAGCAATGCACCAATGTTGCACCTACACATACCTCAGGAATACTGATGTGTCTGTAAATCCTTGCGACATGGAGCACCATACAGTAAATATGGCGCAAGTATGGCGCTATGAAAAGTGTTGCATCGCTGTTTTCCCACAGCGATGCAACACTTCATGAATGAGGCCAAAATGTTTTCTAATTGTATAACTATTAGACTTCAACAGAGGAGTCACTACGTGTAAGTTTCATTATGACGGGGCATATTATCAAGGGCCGGCTTAGCGCTTGCATATTTGTCGCCGGCTATCTCTGGAATTTATCGCCCGGTTAGCGCGTTATCAACAACGTGCATCGCCGAGGCGATAAAAATTCCAGAGATAGTGGGGATATCGCCATTTTCCATGGTGGAAAACGGTGATATCCTAGATGATAGGGCCTGTGGTCTTAGCCACACAATCCACCCCCCATGTTAGGTATGCCTTAGTCAGGAATTTAACAGACGTTAAATTTCTGCGGTAAGGCATACTTAACGTGATTTTAAATATTGCTAACCCTCGTTGTCAATATGACGAAGCTGGGTTAGCGATCTTTTCCCAAGGGAGTCTTGTCAGGCATGCCTCCTTTGCATCTCATTAGCGATGGGATGGGAGGCGTGCTGACAAGGGGTGTTTGGATTGCACTAGGTGATCCAGCTGGGCCCCGATGATGAAGCATGCCATCTACTAGGTAGGTGGGTGAGGGGTTTCCTAAAACTACTTTCAGTTGTTTGCGCTCCTTTCTTTTGAAGGTTCTGGCCAGGACTGTTGACCTGAAAACCTCAAAAAAGGACTTGTCCATTTTGTTTATTCATATGAAACCAGAAGAAACCATCCCACAGCGTCATACTCCCAACCAAACATCTGCAGGACCCATGGTCAAAGACAATAAATTCTCCACAATCACCATCTCTGCTAACCAGCCTGATCACTGAATAGAAAGGGCGTTAAACTGTCCGCCCATCCCTGCATCCAGGAGATGAACATATAGAACTTAAACATAGTAATATAAGAACTAAGTCTGCTCACTTGGAATCTATGGGGCAGCTCTGCGCTGGGCCAGTTACAAACTTAATTCCAGACCTCCAGAGCAGGCCAGAAGTAATCACAAAGTCACCCCAAGTAAACACAAACACCCACGAGTCCACTAACATACCACAATTAGATAATCTAGGAAAGGATCCCAATAGGAATGTGAAAACACTAGAGTTTGCACCAGCATACAGATCAAGAGGGGCTCACGACATATTAAATTGTGGGAACATTTTTTCGCTTATTATCACAGACCTCAAGACTGCACTTGACCTGATTCCTCGCCACAAACTCTGGTCGGTACTGTCCGATTTAGGATTTCCTCCCCTGATCCTTAACATTGTCAGGCTCCTCCGTGAGGGGAACTATGCAAAAATTAGGTGGGGCAACCAGGGTCAGCTGACAGACAGGGTATCGGTTGATAAGGGAGTCCGCCAGGGCTGTGTGTTGGCCCCAACCTTGTTTTCCCTTTTTATAAATGGGGTGGTCGACTATCTGAGTGAGGTCCCTACGGATGCCCCTGTGCTGGCAGGGGAAAAAACTCCAACCCTACTCTTCGCTGACGACAACCTCTTAATGTCCAAAAGCCCAAGCGACCTTCAAAAGCTGCTTGACAGGTTTAGTCAGTTTTGTGATGAAAGGGGCCTTGTAATCAACACCTCCAAAACGAAGTTAATGACCCTAGCACCATCTAAACGTTTTAGGAACGACCTCTCACTTAAGGGTTTGCCACTAGATATTGTCGACTCTTTTGACTATCTGGGCATCAGGGTTACCAAGGCGATGCAATGGAAGGAACACCTAGCCAAAATGCTTCGCAAACTCAAGAGGGTGGCGCGAGCCATTCTGAGGAAACAGCGACTCTCCCTTAGTAGACCAGTAGCAGCTGCTCTTAACATTTATGATGGGAAGGCCTTACCCTCAGCTCTCTATGGGGCGGAGCTCTGGGGGTTTGAGAATACAAGTGATCTGGAGATATCTGAGAATCACTTCTTGAGAAGTCTGGTTTCTCTGCCATCTTCAACCCCCTTGCTGCCGCTCCGTTTGGACCTAGGGCAGCGTTCTCTCAGGGACATAGCAAGGCTACGCCCACTGCTTTTCTGGGTGTGCTTGAGACGCACCCCCGAATTGGCTAACTATGCAGATGCTCTGTCGGAGTTAATTACCTTAAACACCGGCTCCAAGATCAAATGGATTAGTAAACTAAGACGGCTGGTCTTTGACATTGGGTACAGCGCAGCCTGGCTTAATCAAGCCCCATTCGGAAAAATAACTCATTAAAAAAGCCTACTGGGTCTGGGTGAAGGGAGAGGAAGCCAGAAATTCTAACCGTGGTAGACTTACAAACCAGTTCCTGGAGCATAAGATAGTGGCCAACTACGAGCAATAATTGGACTTCACCCAATGCCCAAGGGACAGAACGTTATATATGAAGATTAGGTTTGGGTCTCTCCCGTTACATGCAATCCTGGCAAGTTGGAACCGCCAGGTTCCTATTTCGGGCAAATGCCCGGGCTGTTCCGCTTCAACTGAATCTGTCTCTCATTTCCTCTTTGCTTGCCCGGCTTATAGGACGGCCAGGAGGAAGTGGCTTAGTCCCATCTGTAGGAATATGGGCTTTACAAACTTTAGGGTGGCACTCCGTTGCTTTTCATCCGACACTTCCTCCCTGGCAATGGTCTGTGGAGTAGCCAAATTTATGGGGTGTGCCTGGCTGATATGCATTAAACTGATTAAAAATTTAGAGTCTGGCCCTTGAGATCTAGATGTATTTGCTTCATGCCATGATGATGTGCCTGTAGGGCTTTTTACTTTGTATATACCTATTTTTATCGTCCCTTTTATCTTTTTAAGCTGCATTGTGAATGACGCTTTGCTATGTGCATACTTTTATGATATTTTATATCGAATAAAGTTATTCAACACACATATACCCTCACTAACAGAGGTAAACTCAACGGACCTGGACTCAGTAGAGTTTATCAGCCAAGGGGACCTTTGGGGGGGTGAGACCACACGGACAACATTGGGGTCGGAATCCATTGCACAAAAAATATTACTGGAAACTTCGACATTTGAAAATTGGGGCATAAAAATAAAACCCATCATCTCACCTGGTTATCCAGCACCATTATTACAGAGCCAAGGGGATAGATGGATAACAGAACGGTCCAACGCTCCTAAGTCAATATTGAGAGGGGCAAGGCGTCCCTCGCCGGTCAGCATGAGGCAGCCACAGGATAAAGGGAGATATCACCCGAATCATCTACACCAAGGTCCCTGCCACGAAGACTCAGGATGGCCCATGAGGGTAGTTTCCAACCAAGAAATAAGCAAATGACAGAATAGCAGGTACAATCTCTCAGAAGGTGAAATAAACCTACTATGGATATGCTCATGGAACATCAATGGGCTGAACAGCAAGCTGTCGGACCATGCCTTTATGAATTATCAGAAGTCATTCCATGTCTTTGCTTTCCAGGAGACATGGATGACGGATCCACCACATCTACAAGAATATTTACGGTTCTATGCCCCAGCCCTCAAAAGAGCAAGATTTGGTCATCTGCAGGGAGGTCTGGTGATCTATGTAAACAACACCTGCGCAAATTCAGTCCATCTAGTGGCCTTAACAACACCGGAATCCATTGCTATAAAAATCTCCACCATAAAGGGGCCATCAGGGAATAGGCACAAGGATATAGTAATAATAAACACATATATACATCCTAACAGGAAATCTAACAATGCAAAGCAATTGGCCAACTTTGTAGAGTCTTGCATGAACAAAGTCAATACACCAGACATGACATTGACAGGAGACTTTAATTTACATCTACTTGGCCCATCAAAAGTGGAGGAAGTTTCTACACTTAACCAGTTATGGAACATCCCGCAACAGGGAAACAATTCAACAGCAGCTCCCTCAAAAATCAGGCAGCTTCTTATAGAGGACCTTGAACATCTCATGCTGCGAGCAGCGAATGGCAGAACCACAAGCGATACACCCCCTGCATTCACTTATCAATCATCACTAAAAAATTCAACACTGGACTATACCTTTGTGTCCCTAACTCTCTTTAAAGAAATCTTCTCATTTAGTATGGGCGACAAAGCTGATAGCGATCACCGGCCCCAGGAACTTATATTGCGCACAAATATCCCAAGATTAACGAAATGGAAGGGCCTACCAGGCACAACTGCTACAATCAACTTCAGGAAAATAAAATTTACGCAAGCAACGCAAGATAACTTCCAGGAAGCTGCTAAATTTCCATTTGAATCACGGGAAGGGGACAACGAAATAGAGAAATAGACAAATTATACACATGCCTTGGCAACATCATTTTCCACCCCAATTAAATCTAAACCAAAGCAGGGTCACACTAAGTTCACCATGCCGCAAAAGAGTAACATAAAATCCATCAAAAGAGCATCAACTACTCTTTGCGGCAGGTGCGCCAGTCTCCAACCAACATCACAAAACTAGCTGAATTACGACAGCAGAAAACACGTTTAAAGCAAGCAATTTGGGAAGTCAGGCATGACAACGAGGATATCCTATGGGCGAAACTGCTTGCGGACTCTAAGTTGAAAAACAGCGCGAGATTTTGGGAAACAATAAAAAGATTTACCCATCCGATGCACGAGGGTCTGTCTTCAAATATATCCGAGGAAGACTGGGTCACTTTTCTTGGAAATCATTTTTATCAAGGAAAAAACATATCGCATGTAGAAACTAGCATGGATTCTACACAGCGGCCTATGATTTTGAAGCATCATTCCAACGAGGGAAATGTAACTTCAGAGAAACGGCATGAAGGAGAACCACCGGGATTTACTCCTTTAAATCAAAACATAAAATCAATTAACAAATACATCAAGAAGGGGCACCGGGGCCCAACGGAATTCCCCCCGTGCTCTATAAACAAGACACAGAATATTGGGCGAAGGCACTCAGTCCTCTGTTTAGGGAAATAAGAACAACAGGCCTACTTCCTCCATCCTGGCGGACTTTGATAATTTCACCAATTTTCAAATCAGGTGACAAGGCCCAGCCTAAGAGCTACCGGTTAGTTGCCCTCTTGGACAATGAGGCAAAATACTTTGCCGGTACGCTGCTGGATGAACTGCAACTCTGGGCGGAAGACAATTCAATCATCCCCCTAAATCAAACTGGCTTCTCTAAATCTGTTGGGACCACAACAAACATAACAACAATGGCTCTGTTAATCCATAAGGCTGAGATCACAAGAACGCCACTACATTTGTGCTTCATCGAGTAACGGGCAGCTTTTGATCATGTAAATCGTCATAAACTTTGGTTGAAACTGGTAGGCTGGGGCATTCCCCAGGCTTTACTGAACCTGTTAATTAATCTGCACACTAAGACCTGGGTGCAAGTAAAGCTGGGTGACGGGTCAACTCTATCGAGGAAAATTCCAACGACAAAAGGCCTCAAGCAAGGCTGCGTACTGGCCCCAACTCTATTTAATCTGTTTCTTGCAGATCTGATCCCACTATTAAATGCCAGCAATCCACATTCTCCAAAGATTGGGAATCTAGTACTACCATGCCTACTCTACGTTGATGACCTAGTATTGATCAGCCAAATGAAGGTGGGTCTACAGCGTCTTCTTGATATCACGTTTGAATACTCTGAGGCTAACAACTTAAATATCAATCTGGAAAAAACCAAAACCATGACAATTTAAAAGAACCTTAGGAAAATACCTGTCTGGTTTTGGGACAAGATTCAAATAGACTCAGTTACAGAGTACAAATATCTGGCCGTGATCATTGACAGAGGCGGGCACTTTGTAACTCAAAGAGATACAATTAAAAGGAAAGGTATAGCCCTAGCTGCCTCAATGAGAAGCCTCAATTCCAGACTGACGGGACCCTCACTTGCCCCACTGGTAGAAGTTATACCAGCACAACTCCTACCCACAATAACCTATGGGAGCGAGGTACAGGGGGGAAGGGATTCGAAGCTCTTGGATGCTGTGGTCGCAAAAGTGTACAGAATAATGTTTGGTCTACCAACACGAGTCTCTCCAGCACAAATTAGGCTCAGGTTTGGTGTGCAAAAACAGACCATTGCAAGGAAAGGTGCGATAGTCATTTTTTAGGACAAAGTAAGGAAATTCAAACCAGGTACCCTAAATTGGCACTTGTGGACTGAGTTACAACAGAAAGAGTCATCACCAGCGACAAAATATTTAGCAACTAGCGTGTCAACTCTGGGTCTTACCGAACTTTGGGCAACTCCTATAAGTCACTGCCTCCTTAAAAAATTAACAAAGAAAATAGTAAAGAATGAATCTTGGATCGAAGATAAGGCAGCCCTAACAAAGAGGTTTCATGGCTTGATCATCTTAAGTTCCTACTCCTCCCTGGCTGCACAAAAGTATTTAGCTTCGGGTTTTGCAAAACATACAAAAATTCCATTTTTAAAATACAGATTAGGCTTGTTGCCATGCACAAAGCACTTTCCACATTGGCTGAAAAACCAATCTGATTCTAATTGCCGTTTATGTGGTATGCCGCAAGAAGATATGCTGCATCTCCACTGCACATGCAAAGATCTAACAGTGGAAAGAAGACAGCTTTTAAAACCACTTTTTAACCAGAGAGGTATTCGCACATGGAGACAGGCTGTGCTGGCATGTTTTGCACCCGAGGACACGCAGCTTAAATGCCGCTTTGTAAAATTCCTAAGACAAGTGGAGAAGAAAATGCCAAATCAGAACAGCAATACAGCTGACAAGGAAAAAGACTGACACTGCTAAAATGACTGCTTATTCTTTTAATGTACTGTAAACACCATTTGGTTATAATGTTTTTTTTTAATCTGTTTTAATTTTTAACACGTAATGAGATATTTTGTAGCAATGGTTTTAAGTAACTCTGCTAAATAAAATACATTTGAAACTTGAAACACTCGTATCAAATTTGCAAAATCTTTCATTGTTGCTGGAAGAAATGGGCCTTCAGCAGAAAGGTGCATCCAAGCCTCTTGATTTCAGTTAGTGGAAGGGAAATACGGCAGAGCCCAGAATGGGGCTGGAGGGACAACCAGGAAAAGAGAGAGAAAGATTAGACGAAGAGAGCACTACAAACTTACAGGTGAGAAAGAGTGTGAGACAGATGTGAGAATGAGACTGAGGTGATAAAGAAAAAACTTACGGAGTGATGTGGAGGCAGGAGTGGGAGAGGTGAGGAAAAGGCAGAGGAGAGTGAGAGAGGAGACAGGTCTGACAGAGACAGAAATAGGTGAAAGACAGCTGCGAGAGACCAAAGGATAGAGAGGCTGTAAATAAACAGACAGGTGGGGAAAGGACGGCATACAGTGATAGAGAAAAGACAGGTGTGTGAGAGAGCTATAGACAGGTGAAAGACAGCGTAGCGAGATATAAGGGGAAACCAGTGAGATATGTAATAAAAAATACAGAGATGAGAGAAAGAAATAGAGAAAGTGGTGCTGCCTCGTGAGAGGGACAGTGATGAAGTGAAAGAGATAGACCAGGATGAATAAGGGACAGCCACATTATAAACTTACATCATGTGGTCCTCTACAGCAGACCGATTTCGATGCCACATCATCGGATTGTTTCTCCGCAAGGCCTCAGTTAAATCCCGGAAGTCTGGATCTCCAGAGCGTTCCGCAGGACAAGCCTGATATCCAGTCTGGGTCATGGTTGAAGGTAGTCGGCTTGACTCTCGACATCGAGTTGGTCACCTTATGGAGCGTTTTTACAAAAAATTCCCAGATTTCACCATACTTCTGGCTCTTCTTCCAGAAGGTCTCCTTAGGGGTTCAAAGTGTCCACAACACAAATCCAAGGGTCTGAATCTCATAGATGGTCCTTGGGATGTCTGAACTCCAATTCCCACAATGCATCTGGTCACATCCTTAAAAGTCCACTGGACTCACTCCAGGATGGTGACGCATGATTGAGATGATGCAGGTGGGCAATGTTAACGTATAGCTTGCAGGAAGTCCACTTCTTAATCTTTCCTAAAGCAAGGTAAGGTTCTTAGGGCTGTAGTATCAGATTGTGCAGCACTTCCAGTCCTTCAGAGTGCAGTCCTTTGGGTGCATATCCAGATTCCAGAAGGGCGGCCTTTCTTCTCCTTGTAGTTTCAGGCAGCAGATCTGAGGAGCTATGCCGCTCTCCCATATTTATTCACAGCCAATGGGGTGCAGGGTGCCACCCAGGTGTATGGCAACGTCCTCCAAATTATGGCATATTCCTGGCCCAGAAAGCACTATTCTCTCAAAATCCAACATGGAGAACGTCTCTCCTTTGGGGTTAGATCTGGTTAAACCATCCAACTGGTGTGGTGTAGGCCTGGGCGAAAATTTCGTTCCGTTCGCGGAAATTGCGATAATTTGACATTTTCGCGTTCCGCGGAGAGCGCAAAAATGTCAAAATTTCCGGTTTCCGCAGCTTGGCGATAATTTGTTCCTTGCTCGCGCTGTAAATTAATACATTCTCGCGCGCGCGCGATCGCCTTACCTGAATCCCTGTGTTCGCCGACAAGTTTTCTTGATCCGGTCGCGTTCTCCATGAGATGTTGTATTGTTTTTAGCCATTTGCGCTGTCTCGCGACAGTTCGCGCCCGCAGTGACGTCATGCGTCGCGCGATCACGTCTTTCTTCTCGCGATCATGCACCGCGAGACAACTCAAAACAAGATGGCCGTGCCCGCAAGCAACCACATGGGTAAGTTGGCGACCCGCAACCATGCAGAAAATCTCGCGAACATGCCGGAAAAAAACTTCCGCATCTTCGCGATATTTCCGCTTGTTTGCGATAATTTTAAACATTTTTGCGATAATTTGCGAAAGTTAATTTCGCAAATTCCGCCCACCCCTAGTGTGGAGGCTAAGTTTCACTAACACACCCATTTCCAACCCCCTGACTAATTTAATTACTGAGGCTCCTGTGTGGCTGAGGATACAGGATGTGGCAGTCAGCATTTGCTGGTCCCCCAAAATTTAATTCTCCTTTTGAAGACCAGTTTGGCTCCCCCACCCTCTTCCTGCCTTTTGTCTTCTGCAGCTAAAGTTCTCCACCCACAGGAAGTTCATTGTCTACTCTGACAGGACACTTCACCTAATTTGCATGTCCTTATAATCGGAGAATTGACTCTAGGCCTGTTAAGCAGGGCCCAGGGTGCAGTCAGAGTCAGATACCACCAGTACCAAGCATAAAATGGGGGTGATCAGGGCAAAAAGGATGACTTTCTCACACCTGAATAGCCAAAGGCAATATGTACCTTAGGGAGCCACGGAGTCATTTGCTAAGTCTCACTGGAGCTGGAGATCTCAACTGTCTTCTGTGGCAGTATCATTGAAAGGCTTTTTAAGGCACAAATGACCTTTGTAGCAAACAGCTCTTTGGGCCAGCCATAGTGCCTTTAAATCAAAGGGGCGCTACCCAATGTGATATCTTAAATCTAAGTAACAATTGCAAAGCTGTATCTTGAACCACATGGAAAATGTATATCTGCCCCACTGTTATCTTCATTTGAGGAGCATTGGCAAAATCCCTCCAAAATAAAGTGATAGCTCTCATAGATGTGGCCCTTTTTATCAATTCCAGGAATAGAAGGATATTACAAACTCCAATCTAGACTGAAACTTGCAACTTTCATGACTGACTAAATTAGGGAAGCAAAGAGAGTTGGCTAATATAAACTATCAGGTTTTTAACTGTAATGCTGATTCATGATGCTGCCCTAAGGGACTCTGGCCAGGAAAACAAAGGTAGAGATGGAATAGCCTTTCCATTTTGTGATATTTCTTTGTTTCCAAAACTGAGGGCTGATTTACTTACTCTCTTTCACACATGAAGTTGTTCCTCACACTCTCTGCTCTCACACACGAAAGCGTGGAGGATGACAACCAGTGCTGGTTTTAGGGAGGTGAGACCATTGCACTTGTACAGAGCACGAATGTGAAGGGACGCCCTCTGCTTGACAGTCTTAACTGAGATAGGAGAAGCCTAAAGAGATCTTTGAGTGTGCAGCAGTTTACAGGGACATAGTATAACCCCATGCTAGCTGTGGAGGTTAATGTGGTTGAGCGAAAGATCTGCGGTTCGTCTAGACACAGTTTTGACTCACAATATAGTAGTACAGAGAGTAAATGTTCCAGCTGCAAGGAAGAACACAATATACAATTCACAGATTGGTATTTTATGTTGGCAGCTCAATGGGGTTATTGATGTAGTCACAGAGATCCTTTTGTCACTTTGAGTATATAAGTATCAATTCTTCCACCAAAGTGCTGCATTCAAGGTATAGGTTTAAAATTATATTTTGTTTTCCCCTCAATTATTATTTATTCTAAGGTTGTCAAAAAGAGTTGAGTAGCAATACAATTGTCTGATTATGATACCCCAATAATTGTTTTACTTCTGTAGGGTGGATCTACTAACAGTTTGCACATGGTTTGCATGACAAAAGTAGGTAATGCAAACCTGTGCAAAGAGTTGTTTGGGGCATATTTTCCAGCTCAAATCCTGAATTGTGTTAGCCACTTGTCCTACAATGACACAAAGTAGCACTATGCACTACTTTAGATCAAGGAGGCATACCATGGGTGGTACCTTGGTGTACCCATGCACTCACCAATGGATTTTGATGCTAATCCCTAGCTAATAACTTTGGTAGAAAGGTATTGGCATACAAAATGATGCCTCCTTGAGGTAGGTGTAAAGTTAGAGAAAAGATATATGTTCTCCAAACCTTTCAAACTTACCTGGCCTTTGTGCTGCATCATACAGCACACATTCATAGTGGTCAAGTATTACACTTTGTCAAAGCATAGAATGTTTTGCTGGACAGACACCCTTCCAGTACAAAACTTAAGCTTGACATCAAACAAACACCCTTGCACTATGATGCACTAGAAGAGAGCAACAGCACAATTTTTTGGTAGATATGGTGCTCTCCTTTTCACGTAACAGCACAGCAACTTTGGTTACTGTGCGTCAAAAAAACGTAGTTCATCTCTCCCTTCGTTTCTTCAGACCAACATACAATGCCCACCAATATGGATGACACCTTGTAGTCCTCATTGTCTTAAGTACTGTTTCCCATATACAGTGTTGGCTCCTCTCACATTGGCGGAAGAGCATCGCGCCACTGACTGGCTCAAGCCAGTAAATGAAAAATAACACAATGTCATTGTTTTATTTTTCATTCTGTGCCTCTGAGCCAGCTTGTGATGGAGGGGCGGGGCATTGGGAGGAGGAGTGCGATGTGCAATTCATTCCCTAAGTGTGCATATGTGTTTTGGCCGGCTGTCTCACGGCGTCTTTCTTGCCTGCCAGTGCTTGCTGGGACCAGGAAGGAAGAGACCGAATGCGATGCGGGAGGCAGCTCCAGGTACGTTTTAACTCTGAATTCATTTTTTTTAGAACCCCCCCCCCCCCCCCCCCCACGGTCCCCCTCCCGATCTCCCTCCACCCGCCCCACCACCTCTTTATTGTGGCAGCCACGACTGCCTATATATTGATTGACACACTTGTATGACTCCATTGTCTCTGTTTAATTTGTTGGTGATGTAAAGCGCTCTGACAGCCTACATAGAGATGAGTGGCGCTATAACATACATAAATGCCAGAGAAAGGCTAATGAGAGATCGGGGTGGTAGTCAGAGAATCCATGAAGAAGGAAGCCATGGGAGGGAAACCAATAAAGATTGTCTCACCGAGCGCCACCAACGTTAATGCAGGCCCTGATGGCCCTGATGGCAACCATCACTCTAAGACTGCGCATGCGTCCTGATTTAAAACAAGAGGCAGATCGAAGCCTCAGGATAACAGCAGCCCAATTTCAGCCTTTCGAGATTTCTTTTTTAGACTCGCCACTAAGCATGGTCATGGAGTGAAATGTAGAGACCAGTAAAGTTGAGAAAACATAGATTTTGCAGAGCTGGCACAGCATACAGGGGCCCAGAGTGATGTGTTAAGGGTCAGCACCGCAGTCTGAACTCCGAGCCTGTGGTTCTCTGTAACCTGTGGGTACGTTTTGCTGTGTGAGAGCTGAGTCTGTAGCTTTTGTTTCCCATGAGGGTTAGCACATTAGCCTGAATCCAGAGCCGGAACATCTGTGTCATCTGGGGATAGTTCTGCTGCAGGGTCTGAGTCCCAGGCTTGCAAGTCTGTGTAAGTTGTGCAGCTCTGGGAGTGCTTGTGAAGGTCAGACTTGAGGGACAACAATTGAGTCTGGGAGTGCCCCTTCACCGCACTTTGCAGGGGGGCCCCTAAGGTTCTGTTACGCAACTGGTGCCTTTTTTTCCTATATACCACCCACTAAGCTGACATTTGCTTTTCCCAGACCCGTCCACTTGCCTATGCTGTACAAATCTCTTTTCCATAGTACCCCCAGGGGCACCCCGCTGTCCCCCCTCCCCCATAATAGGTACCCAAATGACACACACAAGACAGTTGGTGTTGGGTAACAATGCTGCAGGTTTATTACATAATTCCAGAATATGTAATGGGTGGGTTATCTTACGGGCGATCCAAGGGCAGGCAACCAACTGGTCGCCCGCCCGCCCGCCTGATGAGCCGGGCAGCGCGGGAGCGATGCCCGCCGTTG
The DNA here is from genome assembly GCF_964204655.1 of Triturus cristatus. Lineage (NCBI taxonomy): Eukaryota > Metazoa > Chordata > Amphibia > Caudata > Salamandridae > Triturus > Triturus cristatus. The sequence goes on along the minus strand of NC_140589.1, from coordinate 1,713,128,422 downwards.
CTGCCCTCCAGGTGATTCTTTCTATGATCACGTGCCGTTGGTAATTCTACTCACGCCCCGCCTCTCGGGGCGGAGCGTCGCATAGCAAGCCCCCGGTTGTTCAGGCCCACAACCGCCCGCAGGACTAGCGGGGCGCCGACACGGCTTCCGGGACCTCCCTTGAGGCTCCTCAGTTTTGGCTCAGGCACCCCCTATGGTGCCGCGCAGAGGTACCCTTTGTACCGGCCTGCTTCCAGATCGCCCTGTAACTCCACCTGCAACGAAAAAGAAAACATTACAACGCTCAGAAAACCCCCCCATCCAACGCCTACGCCGGGTAAATGGTAGGGAGGGAAATGGCGAGGTGGGCGACAAAGAGGTCGCCAGGTGGGTGGGGGAAGGCTAAATAGCCTCCCCCTCACACCAGGGCCAGGAAGTGACACGCATTGCGCGTCACTTCCGGCCAGCCCGAGGAGGGGGGCTCAGTCTGCGTCCCCGCCCCCCCCAGTGGGAGGGGGTGTGGAGGGGTGACCGGTGCCACGGGGGCACTAAGGCGCCGACCGCCGATTGGCCCCCTGCAAGGGCCGCGGTCAGCGGCATAGTACCCCCAGGGGCACCCCGCTGTCCCCCCTTCCCCATAATAGGTACCCAAATGACACACACAAGACAGTTGGTGTTGGGTAACAATGCTGCAGGTTTATTACATAATTCCAGAATATGTAATGGGTGGGTTATCTTACGGGCGATTCAAGGGCAGGCAACCAACTGGGTCGCCCGCCCGCCTGATGAGCCGGGCAGCGCGGGAGCGATGCCCGCTGTTGCTGCCCTCCAGGTGATTCTTTCTACGATCACGTGCCGTTGGTAATTCTACTCACGCCCCGCCTCTCGGGGCGGAGCGTCGCATAGCAAGCCCCCGGTTGTTCGGGCCCACAACCGCCCGCAGGACTAGCGGGGCGCCAACACGGCTTCCGGGACCTCCCTTGAGGCTCCTCGGTTTTGGCTCAGGCACCCCCTATGGTGCCGCGCAGAGGTACCCTTTGTACCGGCCTGCTTCCAGATCGCCCTGTAACTCCACCTGCAACGAAAAAGAAAACATTACAACGCTCAGAAACCCCCCCCCACCCAACGCCGGGTAAGCGGTAGGGAGGGAAATAGCAAGGTGGGCGACAAAGAGGTCGCCAGGTGGGTGGGGGAAGGCTAAATAGCCTCCCCCTCACACCAGGGCCAGGAAGTGACACGCATTGCGCGTCACTTCCGGCCAGCCCGAGGAGGGGGGCTCGGTCTGCATCCCCGCCCCCCCCCAGTGGGAGGGGGTGTGGAGGGGTGACCGGTGCCACGGGGGCACTAAGGCGCCGACCGCCGATTGGCCCCCTGCGAGGGCCGCGGTCAGCGGAATAGTACCCCCAGGGGCACCCCGCTGTCCCCCCTCCCCCATAATAGGTACCCAAATGACACACACAAGACAGTTGGTGTTGGGTAACAATGCTGCAGGTTTATTACATAATTCCAGAATATGTAATGGGTGGGTTATCTTACGGGCGATCCAAGGGCAGGCAACCAACTGGATCGCCCGCCCGCCTGATGAGCCGGGCAGCGCGGAGCGATGCCCGCCGTTGCTGCCCTCCAGGTGATTCTTTCTACGATTACGTGCCGTTGGTAATTCTACTCACGCCCCCCCTCTCGGGGCAGAGCGTCGCATAGCAAGCCCCCGGTTGTTCAGGCCCACAACCGCCCGCAGGACTAGCGGGGCGCCGACACGGCTTCCGGGACCTCCCATGGGGCTCCTCGGTTTTGGCTCAGGCACCCCCTATGGTGCCGCGCAGAGGTACCCTTTGTACCGGCCTGCTTCCAGATCGCCCTGTAACTCCGCCACAGCCCTGGAGGCGGCTCACCGTCACAGCCAGGGCCCCCCACCAACCCGCTATAGTCTTACCTGCAACCTCTCCTATCTAGGGCTTCCTGCAACTAGCTGGAAGGCAACCATCCTAGCAGAAAGAAGAGTTTGAAATTCTGCCACCTCATGACAGTGTGACAGCACTAGCGGGACTCAAACCCTGTGAGATCCCTTATGTCCTCAGGCCCAAAACTTACCAGTGAGCTATAGCTCCTGGTGTTGTAGATGGCCCCATCTATGTCCCCAAGGCCCAAGACGCTATCCTAACCGGATAGGGTCTGCTGAAATAGAGGACCCGTTGGGCCTGGGGAGATGTGCCAAGAACTATTCGCCCCCCATGCGGGCAGGTTACCCTCTTCACAATTCTGGGCCTGCCCTCTTTGGCTATGAAGGCGAGAAGGGTTTTACTTAACCTGTTGCCAGTCCCCTCTGATTGCTTAAACCTGGAGCACAGGAGTGCTCCTGGCTGCCAGCGCGTGACCCTGGGCAAGGGGCGACTCTTGCCCTTGCCCACCATCCCTTATTCCTTATGGGAATTATGCCCCTACAGATCCCTCAGTGATGAAACCCCCTAGGTATACCAGCTTCGGGAATCTGTCTGGCTTAAGCATTGCACGCTGTCAGTAAAGTTCAAGCATTGAGGATTGACTAAGTCCTACTTCGCCCCTCCCATGATGCTCCTCAGTAGGAGGGTGGCCAAACCCAGAGCATCCCCAGCGGTGCCAAATTCCTGCTTCGTTGAAGTAGAGATTTAGTGCACCCTGGGCGTGGAAGCCAGCAGATACATGTTGCCTATTTGTATAGTGCGAACTCGACGTCAAAGGTCTTGGAGCGCTTTACATGAGCACCGTATTTACATTACACCATGCCGGCACAGGGAGCGTAAGCGATTCGTACCATATAACACGATCCCCGTGCCAAATCACGCAAACACCGCACCAGATTAACCATTGAGGTGCGGGGGGTTTAGTAATACCTGCAATCGTTGCATATTTATATAGCGCGAATTCCACCGGAAGGTATTGGAGGCCTTTACATGAGCACCGTAATTACTTTACACCTTCAAGCAGGGGGTGCTTAAGAGAATCGTACCATATTACACGCTCCCCGTACCGGATCAAGCGAGCACCGCACCAGATTATCCATTGAGGTGCGGGGGGTTTAGTAATGCCCGCAATCGCGTAATGTGAACAATGCATGCACTTGTATCATGTATCCGCCTTATAGGAAGCCAGCAATACATGTTGCATAAATATATAGCGCGAACTCGACCCGAAGGTATTGGAGCGCTTTGCATGAGCACCTTATTTACACTACACATTTAAGCACGGGGAGCTTACAAGATTTGTACCAATTACCCATTGAGGTGCGGGGTTCAGTAATGCCCGCAATCGCATAATGCGGACGCGACCTCAAGGGGCGGAACCTCACTTTCCTAAACCAGCGTCCAGCTTGCAGTTGTCGGACAACCCCACCTCTGCAGGTCACCACGCCTACCACACGCAGCCCACTGCCTGCCACCCCCCCGCCCTCAACGGCAGCATAGCTGACGGGAGGGGGGGGCGATAACCTTATCCAGGGAGTGCCACGGGGGTTGCACCGCCCGCGATCCGCGGGGACCCAAGCAGCTCCCAGCCTTGCAGTGCTGGTGTATTAGGGCCGTGAACCAAAACTAATCTCCTAACGACTCCCCTGGCGCAGGGTGTGCGGCTTCTTTGCCGTCGCACCCCCATTCATTTACTTTGCTCGCGATGGCCGCCGCCATTGAGAAGTATGCCCCGTGGGCGAGAGGCCGACGGACACACGATCGCTACAGTGTGTAATGAGCGCTCTACCCTACACAGAATCACGCTGCGGCGACGCTTGGGCAGGGGAAGGTTTAGACCTTGCCCGCGAAACCCCCTGATCCCTAGTTCGATGCGGCCGCCAACCTCTATCTCGCTGCGGCCGATGCATGGGCAGGAGGAGGTCTGGAAGGCATTGAAGCGCTTTAACTAGTACAGTGTTTACATTACGCAATCACGTATTCAGTGGCAGCGCATCCATGGCCCAGGACCACGCGGCCCGCCGCATGCCTCCCGCGCCCCCGAGGGGGGGGGCGCAAATGCCTTCTCCCTCAAACAAGCATGAGGAGGCGACCCGGGGGTCGGAATTGCCTTTGCACCTGATAAAGAAAGTGCATCCCCACTTGCCCTTGCTAACCCTGGCGAGGTGGGCGACAAAGAGGTCGCCAGGTGGGTGGGGGAAGGCTAAATAGCCTCCCCCTCACACCAGGGCCAGGAAGTGACACGCATTGCGCGTCACTTCCGGCCAGCCCGAGGAGGGGGGCTCGGTCTGCGTCCCCGCCCCCCCCCAGTGGGAGGTGGTGTGGAGGGGTGACCGGTGCCCCGGGGGCACTAAGGCGCCGACCGCCGATTGGCCCCCTGCGGGGGCCGCGGTCAGCGGCAATCATAGCAGTGATTTCTACTTGTTCTGTGTTTTATCATTCGTGTTGCTCATGTTGTTTAATTCATTTTTTGACTACCCTTACATTCACATTATGGTTTTTCCTGTCTCTATGTAAATGGGCTCTGATGGACTTAGGACTTTGTTCGTGCTACAAAAGAGTAAAGGTGGTACATAGATCATTTTACGACCCTTGAGTAACATGGATCAAAAGTGATAGATTTGAGTAGTGGATAGTTGCCACTGTTGATTGAGAGGAGGAATAGCAAAGACAGATAATAATTTTTACAACAATGTTTAGTATAAACCTGGATGTTTAAGACCTCACTCGGGCGTAGATTGACTAATTCTTGAAATTCACAACTGCACCAGGTCACACTTGGAAAGCCAGTGACAATCACAGGTTTTCAAGAGTACCCCTAGAAAACATGTGTAAATTAACGGGCAGATTTATGTTTCCTGGCGCATCCCTGCAAATCAGCAAGGATGCGCCAGGAATGATGCAAGTTTACCCTTGCGCCACACATGATGCGCCGCATTTACAATGCGGCGCATCATGGCGCAGGAATAAACAGATGCGTGACGCATCCAATGGCGTAAGGTTGGCGCAGTGCTTCAGTTGCGTCGCAAGCGCGACGCAACTCCAGCACTGTTCCAACCTACCCTATCCCTAACATGGTGCGTCAAGCCTTACGCCTGCTTCAAGCAGGCGCAGGGTTTTGGCGCATCAGCGTTGGGAAGGTGACTCAGTCAAATCTCATAGATTTGACTGAGTCACTTTTCAGGGGCGTTCCTGCGACGGAACGCCCCCCCCTCTGTCGACACGCCCACGTGAAACCTGACGCAGGTTTTACGTGGCGCAGGGCTTTACATCGTGACGCATCTCCATAGATGCGTCACGATGTAAATATGGCGCAACGTGGCGCAGGGTTTACACCGCCGCTGCGTCACAAAAGTGACGCAACGGCGGCGTAAAAGTGGCGCATCTCCAATATAGATCTGCCCTCAAGCATTTAGTGGAGCAAACGTACATGTGTATATTTGTTCATGTAAAAACCTTTTTTCCATGCAGTAACACCATGTTTTAAACATGTAGAAACCCCCTTCCTCTATATCTCCATCAACTTTAGGGGTTTTCATTCCCCACTTTAACCCTGAGTGTTCTTTTTTACCCTATCAAGAGTACATTTCCATACATTACAGGATGGAAACGGATTGGAGAGATGTTTGTGAATGCCCTCAAACATGGGGCTAGACAAATTCACAGGGTGTTCCAGCCTAGCCTTGCGTCTATGAGCAGAATTACGCCGCTGTGAATCTTCGATTGAATTAATCCTTTTACATGTGTAAACTCAACCTTTGTAGGTTTAAAAAGTGTTTTTCACTTCTAAAAGACTACTTCTATATGCAAGTCGATGTTCTCTTCAGAAAGCCCTTTAATCGAAATAGTTCTTTGCAATGGAACAGTACTGTAATGGAACAGTAGACAACTGTCGCGAGATAAGAACCGTTATGCCTCTGTCACGTTCACGTCCTGCTAGTTGCTCCAATAACACTTCTTCTTTTTGGTTTCAAGCTTTACACCTGCTGCCCCTATTATTGCTCCCTTGTTTATGTTCCACTAGTTTCTTCAGTTGCTGACTTTCGTTCCCAGTGCTTCTCATGTGAGGCAGTTCCATGGGGTTAGTGTCTGTTTTGTCATACAGAATAGACGAACTCCAGGATGAGCCCTTCGGGTTAACCACCACTTCACTCATTACTTTACAGATAGTAATGTTAAAAGTCTGTTCATGTGTGTGTTATTTGACAAGAAATTGAAGGCTCTCTTTCAGCAAAGTAAAATTAAATAAACACCATGCCACTGTACTTTGTTATTGACTTATATTGAGCAATATTTCATATATCTGATGTGCCGCTGTTTTTCGGATTACATTAATTAATTGTACTATAATGTTGAGTAATTACATGATTAATAGTTCAAATGTAATTGTTATCACTGCTTGCTTACATTAATTATGAAATTAATACATCACTGAAAAGTGAGTTACTGCTGAACAGATAAATTGCATATAGATTGCATGCTTGAGTCTCTAGGGAGGCTCTGGAAGAAATGAAACTGCATACATGAGGCTTGGATGCAACTTAACCCAGAGACTAGGAGGTGTGCAGTGATGGAAGGTGCTGCAGATGAGAAATTACATCTTCAGCAGGTTATATATATCACCTCAAACCCTAACAGATGAACTGGCACAGACAGGATCAGTCTGGGTTAGCCACAGTGTTTACAATCAAATAAAAATGGAGGTTTTGTTGCCATAAGCTGAACCAGGGAAGAGATGTGATCTAGTTCATAAATTATTGCCCCTTTTAAAAATAGAACACAAGGGTTCTAGCTTCACCTGCCTTATTGGCATATCAACTCTAGCTCCACAGGAAACTGGACAAATGTGTAATGTAATTGGTGTCTGTACAGGGTATTGTTTAATAGCAGTGCAAAAAGTTTCCAATTCACTCCTACCGATCACGTCATGGTTTCTCTAAGCGGTTTATCTGGACTCAGCACATCGTACTGTCCTAATGCGACCCCCCAGGATTGACATGTTTAAGCTACAATAAAAAAGTTATTTATAAACGATTTATTCCGCTGCTTCTAGGAGCCTGGTGTGCACTATATTCAACACTCCACACAAACTTTGATTCGATTGGGTGTGAGATTCTGTTCTTGTCTCCGTAAATGCCAGCATAAAACACTGTAGCTCTCATAAATCAATCAATCAATCAATCAGTCAATCAAGGCATTTATAGAGCGCGCTACTCACCCATAAGGGTTTCAAGGCGCTATGGGGGGGGTTCAGCTACTGCTCGAACAGCCAGGTCTTGAGTAGCCTCCTGAAGGTCAGAAGGTCTTCGGTCTGCCGTAGGAGAATGGGGAGGGCATTCCAAGACTTGGCGGCGAGGTAGGAGAACGATCTTCCGCCGGTGGTCGTTCTTCGGATGCGGGGGACGGTGGCGAGGGCGAGGGCGAGGTCTGCAGAGCAGAGCTGGCGGTTTGGGGTGTAGAAGGTGAGTCGTCTGTTGAGGTATGTTGGTCCGGTGTTGTGGAGTGCCTTGTGTGCGTGGGTGAGGAGCTTGAATGTGATACTTTTGCTGACGGGGACCCAGTGCAGGACTCTGAGGTGGGGTGTGATGTGGCTGTGGCAAGGGATGTCAAGAATCAGGTGTGCGGAAGCGTTCTGTATGCGTTGCAGTCGTTTCAGCAGTTTGGCTGGGGCTCCTGCTAGAGGGCGTTTCCGTAGTCCAGTCTGCTGCTGACGAGAGCCTGGCTAACCGTTCTCCTTGTGTTGGTGGGGATCCACCTGTAGATCTTTCGGAGCTTGCGGAGGGTGTTGAAGCAGGAGGATGAGATGGCGTTGACTTACTTGGTCATGGAGAGTGTTGAGTCGAGGATGAATCCCAGGTTGCGTGCGTGGTCGGTGGGTGTCGGTGCTGCGCCCAGGGCAGTCGGCCACCAGGAGTCGTCCCAGGCTGAGGGGGTGGAGCCGAGGATGAGGACCTCTGTCTTGTCCGAGTTCAGTTTCAGAAGGCTGTCCTTCATCCATTCAGCGACGGCTTTCATTCCTTCATGGAGGTTGGTTTTGGCGGTGCGAGGGTCTTTGCTGAGGGAGAGTCCAAGTCCAGGAAGCTGCTGGCAGCATTCAGAGTGGATTTGTGAAGAACAAGGGTCCTTTTCTGATCTGAATGCTGGCGCTCTGGCACCTCTAGCCTGCACTCTACATTTGTCAGGGGAATGTATCCCATATGCAACTGTAAAGAAGTAACATTTACTTATTTAATTGCTTTGTAAAGTGCTAACTTGTGACAAGAGCCCCTTCGTAGCACTACATTTTAAAGTAAATCATACTACCTATATGCGTAAAAGACAGGTCTGCATTGCCTACCTAATAGATGTGATTGGGAAAAGCAAACGCAACATGGACCACTTGTATTGTTTGCATCCTTTAACAGATAAGCTTGGAAAGCTTTGTGGATCGTATTCAAAATGGTCGAATAAAGCAGCGGTTTTGCACGATGTAAAACATCATTAGTAGACACTGGCCCAAGTAAGGGCTGGTTCACAAACTACAATGCTCCAACCATGTCATTAAATCTATCTAAAAGGGCCTCATTTGAGAAGCAATAAAATTTTTAATCATTTTATTATTAAAAGAGTGTTTAATATGTAGCTAATTAAATGCCAAAGGCAGGTTATCTGAGTTTAACCTTCAAAAAGAAAATGATGTATCAAAGTCTGCCGCTGGCATCATGGGATAGAAATGTCATCCTCATAATCATCGCGTGACAACTAGCTGGTGGCCTTTTCTTGCGCTATAGTTAAATTACCTGATTAAATTAATAGCCATTTAGGTGTTTTAGGGACTGCACAGACCTATACTAAATGAAAATGAGGTCCATTACATTTTCAGAGTGGGCTAGATAGGCCCTAAAATAAAACACGTATGCCCATTGTCCACATTACTTAAATTAAGCAATTAAAAGCGCTTCTTCGAAAGTGACCAATTTTCTCTAATGTAGAACGAGCTAGGTTTGTGCTAATGAATAAAGTACATATTTTCTGTTTTGATTTTTTCTTGGGCTCCTTCATCTCGATGGTGAATAATACAACAATACGCAGCGTCAAGGGGTCATTGTGGGATGCTCACGCCAGTGATGCTGGCTTCCATCCAAGCTTGTGTATAGTGGACCAAAAATTATTTTAAGAGCCATATCGATGCAGATGAGTTTATTCTACAAGTTGGCTGTAGGCATTAGTCTGCTAAAGATTTTCAGCCTCGGCTGTGACTTCAAAAGTTAAAGCTTTTAATCAGTTCTGCCCTGCTCAGCAGTCACACCAAGTAACACAGCACATTCGCTTACCATGAATAGGTGAGAGACAAACACTTCAACCCAGATTTACAAACAATTTGCATCCTGGTTGTGTCACTTTTTCCACATAGCCATTAACTCAAAATGGCTAGTCGAGACTTACAAAGCCAAGCAAGGTGCTATTTGTGCGTGCTTGATTGGCTTTGTAAGAACAAAAAGGAACACAACCCACTACCTTGTGCTGAGTTGCTTTACACTGTATAGGGTAGATGTTGTATAGGTCATTCCCATGCATCCACCCATGTATTTTGAAGCAAATAATGATTTACAAAGGCCTTTTCATGTTAAATATCACTTTTAGGGTTCTTTAGTTAATTTTAACCACTCTCACCCATCTTCAAAGCCAGCCTTCATTCCACACGGAGGTAGACTCTTTGGCCAAACAACAAAAGATTCCGCACAAAAAGCCCCCATAGGGGCCTATAGGGCATTGCAGTGCCAGCCCTACGAGGAGCATACACCCGATGATGAAGCATGTCACCAAATCGGAGGGTGGGGGGCATTTGCTCTTAAACAGCTATGTTGTTTTTTTACTCTAAAAAATGGACCATTAGTAATAAGGGACAAACAGAACTGTCCTGTCTACGGAACTTTAAACCCCAGAAATACTTATTAAAATATATGGGAAGTAGTGTACAAGACAGTTCCAAATCGTCCTGTCCCCTCCTTTGTGAACGTCTTCTTAATCAAAATTTGGGGGGAAGCTCGGATGCAAAGGGGGGTTCAGAACAGTTGACCCTGGAGATTGCATGCTGTAAATCTACTGTACTGATGCCACTCTGTACTACAACATCTGGATGCTGGATGTACACTGATAATAACAAACTAGATTCAATGAAAGAGTTCCTAGTCATTTGTAAACTATATCGTAAAATGTTAATAAACAAATATTAAAAAAGTTAATTAGTTGTTGCATGGGAATGAATGTCCCTGTATTACCCATGGGACTCCCCCTTAATGCCATGCAGCAACAAGCAGGGCACAGCTCTGTTGTTGCTTACTTGAGGGCTGCTCTCCAATGTAAAATAAGTTTCATGCTGGAAAGTAAATCCCACATCAACACTTTGCACCATTTTGCATCACTTTTGGTGCAAAGTGTTGATAAATCTCGTCCCATGTTTATTATCAATAGTACAATTGCTAGGTACTTCTCAAAAGACACCTTTTGCAAAACTTCCAAATTAGACGTTGTCTCAATAAAGTATTTTGAAAACATCACACCCAATACATATTGTACAACTTCTGTTTAAAAATAATAGTCTAGTATTTAGTTTGGCTAAAGGGGACTGAGCCTTCCCAGTGCATTGTAGGGGCTTGTGTCTGAAAAATCTGGGTTGCATCCTTGATATGGTATGCAAAATAATAACCTTTCTTAAGTAATTATCAGTTTACCAATTGTTATACCATGCCTCTCCTTTGGGTCTGGTCATCACTCTTAACCAGCCTCAGAGCAGCACAGTTGTTTGATTTCATTGATAGCAGTAGGGCTACTATTCCCAGTGCTTAATTTGAGCCGGTGGTTTCCGGTGCTCAGCACCAGCACTTAATTGGTTACCTGTGCTCTGCACCGGCACTTATTTGTCAACACCCACTTGGGAAAGTGCGCCACATGATGGTGATGCTCAACTAATTTAGAAATTAGCAGAAGAACTGTTGTTTATGAATACAATATAAATAAAAAATTACTAATACCTGCCTCTACTGCCATTCCTCTAACTTTGGGGACCTGGAATAATCTGAACTGTTGCATTTGAAGGCTAGAGAGATGGCTAGAAGTTGTTTTGGCAGGGATGACAGGGGCGATGGGTGGTGCAAGCTGCAGTGGGCTCCTGCTCAGGGCCCTGGCACTTATTATGTTACAAATTAAGCACTGACTACTCCCGAAGATTTTGCTTTCCCTTCCTTGAGTTGGACCCTGGCTGACTCCTGAAGCCCAGGAGTGGGCCAGTAAAACTCATAGAAAAATCTTTGTGAATCGGATTCGAAGTCTCGAGAGATGATCAGAACTTTAGATAGCCGCAGTCCATGCAGGTAACAGTGGTGGGGCGGTGTAAGGGGGGATTTCGAGGGACGATGCTGAAGGAAAATTACTTATTGATTTAAATTTCCCTCAGCATCGTCCTACGAAATCCCCCCTTACACGGTCCCACGGCCCCACCGCTGTTACATGCATGGACCGCGGCTGACTTTAGATGGTTCTCTTTCCCTCATGGAGTTCCACACAGTCACCCCTGCCAAAGATAAGACATGTTATGTTGTAACACGCAGAGCTCTGCATAGTTTTTATTCTGAAAAATAACGGCAATATTAATCTTTGTTATAAATGCAAGGTTACTCTTAGAAATGGCTACCCTATTATTGCGTAAATTAGAAATCCCCCTCAGTCAAACCCCTTTTTGGTAATTAAATTCTACATCCCAATTTTCTGCTATCGAAAATAGTCCTCACACACTAAAACAAGATATTTGAAATTAACTAAAGCAAATACTAGTGCAGTGTCAGACTGCATTTGCAGATGAAAACTGATAGTTTATAAACCAGCTGTTCCATAGCACAGCTTTTCCCCCCTTGCCACTGTACTTTGCAATGATAAACGTTGTTTTATTTTATTCAGTACACGCTTTGCACCAGCCACCAACTTTTTTGTCTTTATAGAGTGCAGTTGCAATTAAAAAAAAATTGTATCTGCTTTGTTGAAAAAAAATACTTTAAAGCTGTAGACATGCAGCAAATTCACATCCTCCAAATGCAGCAGACTCACCATGTTCCTGACTTCCAGTAAAGAACTACAACAGGAAATGATATGTGCCTATGTTTCCGTTGCCTTTGTTATTACACCTGCAATCAGTCAATTTAGGACCTGCGACCTTTCCAATAGTTCTAATTTCAGCAAGCCTCAATAGTAAGAGTCGAATCCTCATAAATTTCAATTGTAAATGTCAAATAATGGATTCACTAGATAAGGTTGTGGAATATTCAGCATATAGGATTCCAGGCTATATTTATCCTTTTCTGCTTATGAAATACAGTAATTTGATTCCTTAACAATTTAGGTTCATCACAAGAAATATCAGAATACCATACTTTAGTGATATATAATGTATGTATTCAGCAAACATTTATTACATTAAAGACTGTCATCCGTTTTCCTATTAGCCCCATTAATGTGTCACCTTCTGCATTAGGAATCCTCCACACATGCTTAACAAATGAGGCATCAACTAATAAGGAATTCATCCTAGTTTCAGCCCCAGTCTTATCTGGGCATGACTACTAGAGCTGGGTAAATAGCCACATGTTCTACAGCATTTGATGGCTTCCTTGTCCAACCCCTTGCCCAGTTTATCATGAAGCACAAGTGCATCATGTAACAAGAAGGAACACATTTAGCTGCCAATACTTTCAGGAGTGGATTAATTACAGTTAAGAGCATTTTCGAGTAAAGTCTAGGCATGTCAAATTCCAAGAGACCTGTTCTACTACCCAAAGAGTTTTGGGGTCCTTAATGCCTTCCCAATCTATCTATAGTCTCTCCTAAGTGTATGTAAATTGAACAAGTTCGAGGTTTGTTATTTTCCAACTAAAAAATAGATTTAGTTTTTGCAATATTAACTGCCAAATTGTTAGAGGAATTATAATTGTCAAGTGCTGCTAGAACATGCTCAACATCAACTAAGGTACCATCCTGCATAATCATGTTGTTTGCATATTACAGCAGCTGTGTGCAGACACTTCATATTGTTGGCGTGGCTGATCTCTAATTTGCAATGGGTGACCCAGTGTCCACTGAACAGAGAATGACAAGGCATGGCGCTCCGACATAGACCACCTTTAACCTTCAGCCTGTCAGTCTTTCCTAAGCACTTTTCTGCCTGTGCTGACATTAATGCTGACTCAAGTCTCAGTAGCTCTAGTTCCCTTTAAATATGGTGGAGGTCTCAGGTCCTTTAAAGGGAGATGTGACTTTGTCATGCATGTGGACTGTCTGCTGGGAAATCCCCTGGAGCACACTATCTGGAAAGAGGTGGAGCTCCGGTCCTACCTGGACATATTAGGATTGCATGAGTGGGTGCGCCTGACCACAAGGTCCATGGCAGCGCAAGAGGAGAGTCAAGAATGCCTGGAGCCTGGAACAATGGCCCAGGTACCTGTCAGTAAGAAGAAGGGCAGGAGGTGTGGGAAACACGCTGTAGACGTTTCCACAGTCCACGAGGAGGCTGCTCCTTGAGGTGATGCTCCAGCACCTACAAGGAAGGACATTGTTGCCCTAGGAGGCCTACCTGAACTAGCTGGATGGCAAGTTGAATAATGCCACTGTGGGGCAGAGTTCTGCCAGGCACACAAGGCATGCCCCATTCTCAATGGCCTATCGCGACAGGCTAATGCCTAGCCAAAAAGAGACACATTTGGTGATCACCTCATCTACTGGAATGGTGATCTTCTGTATGATGAGCCTAAGGTTCCTAAATCTGGAACAACAAGTGTGTTGGTGATCCCCCAGTGCTACAGCACCTTCCTACTGGGGTTGGCTTATGACATACCCTTGGCAGGACATCTGGGGCAGGCCAATGGTTATTCATTTTCATTGGCAGTGGATGAGAGTGACCCCAGATGCGTCCTTCAGGTCCTGCCCTACCTGCCAGGCCAGATGGAAGTCAATGACAAAGCAAAAGGCATCCCTGCTTCCACTCTCAATAGAGTGACCACCCATTGAGATGGTTTGTATCGACACTGTTGGCCCCCTGGCTACCAAGACGGCAGTATGCAGAGGCCATTTGTTAGACTGGTCCTCCTTAGGGTGGTCTTCCCCAAACGTTTTGCCTGCTTACCTCCTCATTTTGCTGTATCTTTTTGTTGGCCTTAGGACACTGAGCAATTTACCACTGCTGACCACTGCTAAAGTGCATGTGCTTCTCCACTAAACATGGTAACATTGGTGTATACACAATTGACAAATGTAGTTTACTTGTAAGTCCCTTGTAAAGTTTTATACCATATAACTAGGGCCTGTAACCTAAATGCTACTAGTGGGCCTGCAGCCTGCACTGATTATGACACCCACAAAAGTAACCTTTCAAACCTGTCTCAGGCCTGCCATTGCAGGGCCTGTGTGTGCAGTTTATTGCCATTTTGACTTGGCATTTAAAACTTCTTCCCTTAAACTCCCCTTTTATTACACATAAGTCACCCCTAAGGTAGGCCCTAGGCAGCCTATAGGGCAGGGTGCTGTGTAAGTAAAAGGCAGAACATGTACTGTTAGGTTTAGCATGTCCTGGTTGTGACAAACACCCAAATTCATTTTTTACTACTGTGAGGACTACTCATCTCATAGGTTAACATTGGGAGTTCTTTAATACACGTTTAGGCTGTAATTCCTGATTACAAAGGAGGAGCTGATTCATGTTTTATATGTTTGGAATGGTAGTGATAAATCCTCTTTACTGGTAAAGTTGGATTTAGCATTGTTATTTTAAGAAATGCACGTTTTAGAAAGTGGGCATTTCTCTGCTCTAACTGCTCTGTGTGTCTGCAGCCTGTCTCCAATACACATCTGGGGTGAGTGACAGCTAAACGTTTTGCATTCCCTCTAGACAGCCACATACACAGGAAGGTTAGGTGTATCTGCATACTCATCTGCATTCTAATGGCTCTTCCTGAGCAGGAAGGGAGGGGGGAGCTGATACCTACACCTGAATAGGCAATATCCTTTTTCTCACACAAAGGGCTTAGGGGCATATCAACAAGGGCTTTATCTCTGTTTTTGTGGCTTTAAAAGCTAAAAAAGCAGAGATAAAACTAGCACCCTATCAACAACAGGGTGCTAACATGCAAATTTGCATGTTAGCACCCTTTTACTCTACGCTTCCCCTTGCATCTCTAATGATATGCAAAGGGGGCGTTCCAGAGTAAAATAATAGGAGAAATGTCGCTAAGCGACATTTCTCCTATTATCAAGAATATCGCTAACCCAGTTAGAGACAAAAAAAAGCAGCGCTAACCGCGGTTAACGCTGCTTTTTTACGTCTGGTATTTTTCTGACTTAGCCATGATATCCTATGGAAGGAGGATATCATGGCTAAGTTTGTCTGTCCCTATCAACAAGCTAACGTGAGATTATCGCTGGGTTTCCAGCGATAATCTCACGTTAGCCACTTAGCGTGAGGATTTTTATCGCTATTGAGATAAGTGTTGCTAATAGCACGCTATCTCAGCAATAAAAATCAACGCTAGCCGGCGATAATTATCCTAGAGCTAAGTGCGCTTAGCGATAATTATCGCCGGTTGTTGTTGATATGCCCCTTAGTCCCCCTGCTGATAGTCTGGAGCCAGGGTTGGGAAGAAAGGACCTGTGTGCACTTCAAAGACCCTTCTTTGAAGACACCCCCACTTCAAAGGCACATTTAGGTATGAGTACTGGGTCTTTGACCCTAGCAAATCAGACACTTCTAGACCTACAGCTAGAATCTGTCAGAAGAACTGCTATGCTGCATCAAGGACTGACACACTGCTGTACTGCGAACTGGTGCCTGCTTCTCTCTGACTCTGCTGAGGAGAGCTGGACTCTGCCTTGCACTGAAGTGATTTCCAAGGGTTTCTTGGCTTGCCTCATGCTGCTTGAGACTCAGGGATATCAAGATCTCTGCCCCTACTCTCTGTGCCTGGTTCACTGGAAGTGGACCCAGATACTTGCTCCGGAGAAATAGATGCATCTCCAGTCTGCGTGTAGCAGAAACTGGTGCATCAACTCTGTTGCGGGAGTAGAACCCTGCGCAGCACACTCAGAACTGCCGCATCGCATACAGAACCAATGCATCCCCACCACCGTATTGAGAATATTGACACATTATCCCTGCATGCGTGGATTAACATGGTGCATCGTACTTGGAACCATTGCAAGTCTGGCACTTCGCTTCGTGGACCCGACGCATCCCCGCCATTGCATGGAGAAAATCAACGCATCACCTCGACTGCAGGCCCAACATTGACTCATCGCTTGTCTACATCCTGCATCTTGCTGTTGTTACCAGGATCAAGGTACTCTGTTCACCTGGCCTGCATGGCTCTTGTCCCCGGCCTGCTCTCCATTGTGGTTGGCCTGAACTGTTGACTTTGCCAAGATCCAGCATGACCAGATAACTCCAAGAGGTGCTTATTGCTTCTAAGTGCTATAACTCTTAGTTATTCTTTAAAAATTAACATTTCAACTTCTACTTATTGGATTTTTGTGTTTTTGGACCTGATTTATTTATAAAATTATTGTCTATTTTTCTAAACCTATGTGGAGTCTTTTTGTGTTCTTTTCATTGTAATACTGCATGCGTGTGTTGCACAAATGCTTTGCACATTGCCACTTTAGATAAGCCTGACTGCTCTGTGCCCGCAGTGGCCAGAGCGCTGATGGAGATATATACCTGAGTAAGTTTACCCAAGGAGATTGTGTCAGGAAAGGACACCAACTTCATGCCTGCCTATGTGGCGTCCATATGGGATGAGTGTGGAGGAACCTACATGTTCTCCACACCTTACCACTTCCAGACAAATGGGTTTGTTGAAAGATTTAACAACACCCTGAAGGGCATGATTATGGGCCTACCAGGACACATGAGATGTAATTGGGGCATCCTCTTGCTGTGGCTTCTTTTTTCATGCTGGGATGTGTCTAAGAAGGGAGTGGGGTTTAGTTCCTTTGAACTTCTGTTTGGCCACCCAGACCATGGACCTCTCACTCTTGTCAAGGAGGTGTAGGCGCAAGCTCCTAAGAAACCTCCACAGCATGTATTGATCTACATGTTGGCACTCTGGTCTCAGATGAAGGGCTTCTTTCCAGAAGCCACCGAGAACCTGGAACCTGGTTAGGAAGTGATAAGCACTGGTACTACCAGAAGGCCAATCTGGTAGAGTACCAACCTGACCAAAATGTGTAGGTAATGGAGACAGTGAAGCCCCGGGTCTTAGATGACTGGAGGACTGGGCCATTTAATTTAAAAAAGGGAAAGAGAGAGGTCAACTACCTGGTGGACCTCAAGACATCTAGGAACCCCTTATGGGTCTTCCATTTCAACTGCATCAAACCCCACTTCAGGAAGTCAAAAGTAGACATGCTCCTGGTGATAGATGATAGTGAGGAGGAGGAGAGCAAGCCTCTCCCTTACCTACTGTATTCCAGAAAGCAAGATGAGTCATTGGAAGTTGTTGTCCTCTCCTTCGCCCTGAACCCAGAGCAACAGAGGGACTGTTGTCACTTGTTGAGGCAGTGCACTTTTCTTTTCTCACTGACCCCAGGACTCACAACTTGGTGTACTCTTGATATTGACACCGGCGCAAAAACAATAGCCCCCTCAGCCTTTGCGGGGCAAGGGGGGCCTGAGCTACAGGGGACCCACTCCCACACTATGTCCAGTGGAGGGACCCTGGCATGAGAGCTCCTGACTGGGTCCAGAGTGTGGGGGCCCCTACCATGTACTTTGCAGGGGGGGGCCCTCAAGTTTTGTTATACCACTGGACACCCGGGACATCATGCTTGTCAAAAACTACATTTCTAGGCTGTGCCAAAGTGAGACCCATTATTAAGGATGTGGTATCCAAAATGCGGTAATTAGGGGTGAAATAGGGTTGATTGAGCACTTTAACATCCCTCAATTGAGTCCCATGGCTCTGTTACCCAAGGCCATCCCACCGGGTGCCAAACCAGAATTCCAGCTCTGTGTGCATTACATATGCCTCAATACACTCACCTGGACTTCACACCCCATCCCCTGAGCATAGGACTCATTGACAGGTTGGGGGCTGCCAAGTTCCTGAGTACATTCGACTTGACCTCAGCATACTGCTAGATTGCCTTAACCAAGGAGGGCAAGGATAGGTTTGCATTCTCCAGCCCACAGGGCCACATCTAGTTTTGAGTGATGCCCTTTGGGTGAAAGAATGCCCCTGCCACCTTCCAGAGGTCAACTGGGTCCTGGCTGGATTGAAGGAATTCAGTCATACCTACTTGGGCAAAATTGCTGTCCTTAACTCTAGCTGAGATGAGCACCTGCACCACCTCTGGGCAGTGCTTGAGGCCCTGCACAGGGCAGGCCTATTTATGAAGGTCAGTAAGTGCCAAATAGGTTAGGGTTCTGTTGTATATTTGGGTCACCAAGCTGGTGGGGGTAAGTTGCAGCAGCTCCAACCCAATATTTCAACCATCCTGGCTTGGCAGCCCAGCAAGACCCGGACACAGGTAAGAGCCTTCATTGGCCTCACCAGCTATTACAGCAGATTTGTAGGGGATGTGGCACCATTGTTGCCCCTTTGACATAGCTGACTTCTAAGTAGCAAGTGAAAAAGGTGATCTGGACAGAGGTGTTCCACAAAGTGTTTTATACCTTGAAAGAGGCCATATACACAGCATCTCTGCTAAAGGCACCTGACTTATCCAAAAAGTTAATCATTTAGACAGATGAATCAGAGCATGGCGTTGGGGATATTATCTCACAGTTGAACAATGAGACCTTGAACTCCACATAGCCTCAGCAGGAGGCTACAACCCAGGTAACAGAGATGGAGTGCAATAGAAATGGAAGCATTTACAGTAGTCTGGCCACTGAAGAAGCTGAGACCATACTTGCATGGACTCACTTCTGGGTGCAGGCAGACCCCAGATCCCTCCGATGGTTACAGCAGACGAGGCAGGAGAATCCTAAACTGTTAAGGTGGTCAATCTTCCTACAAGGAATGGACTTTGCTGTGGAATATCACCTTGGGCCTGACCATGTCAATTCTAATGCTCTTTCCAGTTTTTCTGCCTAAGCAATGCAAACTCCCATGAGGGTGGGTAGTTCTCCCTGCTTGCGCTAGGGGGAACACATGTTAGACCTGACATCCTTGGTGTCTATTCCCTCAGACTTTGGGGCTCATTACGATGGCCATCATTGCGGTGCTGGGACTGCCCGCCAGATGTGTGGCAGTCCCACCACACATATTAGAATGCGCCCGCTATACTGGCGGGTGCATCCTGGGCCTTTAACATTGCGGACGGTGCTGCTGGCTGCAGCACCATATGCAATGTTAAAAGTGCTTGCACTGCATTTCCCTGCACTGCGTGGCAGGCACCATGCAGTGCCTACCACTTGGTGCATGGAAATGCAGGGGGTTACCATGGGTACCCCCCTGTGCAGTGACACCCCCAAACAAGGGGGGCCCGCAACGGGCCCCAAAACCCAAAACCCCAAAACCCAATCCCCGCCAGCCTTTCCATTCTGTCCATCAATTGTTCTTTTTGCGTTTGTCACCCCGAGTTTGACGGGTATACCCAGACGTGGGTCCCGTCCTCTCCATGTCACTGGAGTCAAGCTATCCTGGCTGATGAAGGGTGAAACCCCGAAACCAGTCCTAGGAACAATTGGTGGACAGAATGCAGAACAATGTCATACATTCACCCCAGTACAAAGATCTGGGCCTAAATCCATAGTTTTTTTGCTCACAGTGCCATTCCAGTTTGGACCCGGCCATATGCAAATCTGTTTTGATCCTGCACCCCATGGGAACAGTCCAGTCCGGACTGCCAGGCCAGGTCCTCCCTGGACTAGAAACAAGCATCCTAGGACTGGTTTCGGGGTTTAACCCTTCAACAGCCAAGATAGCTTGACTCCAGTGGAATGGAGGGCATGGGACCCACGTCTGGGTATCCCGTCCCACTCAGGGTGACAAAAACAAAAAGAACAATTGATGGACAGAATGCAGAACAATGTCATACATTCACCCCAGTACAGAGATCTGGGCCTAAATCCATAGTTTTTTTGCTCAATCGCAAATTACCATCAACTTTAGTTTGATGGCAATTTGCGATTCCCAATTGTGAAATCGCAATAATTTTTTGCTTAATGCATTGCATTTAAGGAATCGCAATTTGTGATTCCTTAAATGCAATTTCAATTTAAGTAATCACAATTTTAGCGATTCCTTAAGTTGCTATTTTTACATTTGGGATGATGCATCCCAAATGCAAAAATACCGGGCGCAAAGGGGCTGATTCTGCAAATCTGCCTGTTTTCGACTTGTTTTTGGTTTGATGCATGGGGCCCTTAGACCTATGGAAGATTCAGAAGAAGGATTGTGCTGCTATCTGAAGAAGGAAGATTGGACCTACTTGCCTTGAGCCCAGGTGGCTCCAACAGTCATTTCGCAGACCTCCTCTTTGAGCTACAGGGATACAACAAGCTTCCACAGGCCTCCCTGCAACTACCCAACTAAGTAGCACCAACTAGACATGCCTGGACCTGCCTGTGTCCTGCTGCTAGCCTCTGTTAGAGTGAGTCCTAATACCCAAGAGGATCTTCCTGGTTCTTGACTGGCATCAGAGGGTCTACCTCTTGATGAAAAGGATCCTTGTGACTAGGAGTGGGCGGAATTTGTGTAGTCGTGCTACGCAAAGTTCCGCGAAACGGTAAAAAATCTCCACGAGCATGCAAAACTTCTGCAAACACGCGTAATTGCTTGTTCTGCCCGTTCACGATGCTTTTTTCCTGTTCGCGAACGCTGTTTGCGTGCTCAGAGAGAAATATCTTGCGAACACTCATTTTGAAAGCGCGAACAAGCAAAAAATTCTGCGAAATCGTGGTATGCGGAATTTTTGGCAATTCCGCATTATCCGCCGAATCTGAAATTACCCGAATTCTTCAATTTCCGCAAGCGGAACGGAATTTACCGCCCAGGCCTACTTGTGATCATGAAGTGACCTCTTCCCTCCGTGAATCGACCCCCCATTACAACGGCTAGTTTGAAGTTCCTGCAGGACCTTCTGTTTGTGCCAACAGTGACTGTTGCGATGACCGCCATTGGGAGACCTGTAATTTACGCCAACAGCAACAGTCAGAAGACCGCCAAAGCAAAGCTCCAGCAACTACCGGCTCTTTGCAGTACCACATCGACCATCCACAATGCCCGTCCTACTACCCGTGCTAACAACAACCTCCCCGCATCTCCGCCAATGGAAATAACATTCTTTGCATGCAGTTGCGAAAGTAACTCTTCAGCTGGATGAACCTGGTCCCTGTGACTGACCCATGCTTCATTGTGGTCAGCTCAACCGAATAATTGTGAGTGGTGCTTTGTGCTATGGGGGATATTCTCAGGCACGTGCGATAATCATCACCAAAATCGGTTAACGCAATGTTTCATATCGCTGTCTATCGCGGGAAACTAACTGTGTTAACGTCCCATTCACAACACGGCGGTAGCATGCGATAGTCTCCAGATAACAAAGCACCATTGAGGTAGCCGGAGCAAGTACAGAGGGCAACCAGAACCCCACAACCCCCACGGATGACCAGCCTGGGACCATCATTGGGGATGGCAGAAATTGGGGGACCGGACACTGCACAACATGAACTGAGCCAACAGCAACAGGGTGAGTAACGACCAGGGACTGGGGGGACGGGGGGAGATGGGCACAATGGCACACATGCACAGGTAAGTATAGCACATCTGCTGACAAACCATGCCCAAGAGTCACAAGTCCGACCAAGGGCCCAATTTACGCAAGTCTGCAACATCTCAGCAATGTATGAGCACAGAAGTGAAAGGCACACCACCTGAAAGGGATAAGGGACAGCCAAATCAGAGCCGAAGGGGCAACTCACCCACAATGCAGCACAGACACATAAGATGCAGAGCACCCCAACATTGACAACAATGTGGTACAAACTGCAACACTTTCACAACAGAACAGAGGACACAACTGCTGCTGCTTGTGTGTAGAAAATGGCCATTTGGCAGAGCAGGAAACTGTGAGATGATAATGTACAAGTACAACCTTACATCCCTGATGGTGTAGAAATGCCAAGTGTCCCGCTTCATATAGGCATCTCCTCATAAACAGTCACAATGTACATTGCCATGCAGTCTGACAGTAAACTTGTACAATGCGTGAACATACATTTGAACACAATGTCAATCTGCATTTCCCCTTCACATTGCATAGGGAGAATCAAGACCTTCTGCATAGCAGACCCAACAGCTCAGCACTGATGATGAAGAGGACCTCCCCAACATCTACACTGATGCACTCCAGCAGCTCAGGAACAGCTCCGGCACCCCACCTCCAGGAGCAGGGCAGCCCAGCTGCATCCATGAGACCCCACCCCCTGCACAGACCACACAGCAGGAAGCACCCATCACCACGGCTGTCTGCATTGACCCCCACGACCAACACATGGCCTTCCAACGCCTTGCCGGGAGGAGATGTCTGACCAGCTGCGGGTGGGGTTCGACCTCATGGCAGCTAAACTAGATGCCATACGTGGGTGTGTAAGTCCCATCAGGAACCACTCACAGTCCCTAATGGACACCCACTGTCCGTTCCTTGCTCTACAACAAGCCATGGATTACATCGCTGGAGTCATGACTCTGAGCCAAGAACAACTCTCTAGTCAGAGTGACTCCAGCGATGTCACCCGGGAGTTGGGACACATGCGGAGGATCTTGGAGAACATGGAGTGGATGCAGGTGGAAATAATGTTTGCCACGGCTGCACACCAGCGAGATGTAGCTTTGATCTTCTATGCCCTGCAGATCCTCGTCATGGCATTGCCGCCACAAGTCCAGGCGTGGATGGATGCTGGTGCTACCACTCCATCCACATCTCCTCCCCCTGAAGTGTCAGTGCCACACAGTGCTGCAGACATTCCACCTCCGGTCCCTGATGTGTCACTGCCACACAGTGATGCAGACAAAACACCAACGCCCACATGTGAGGCACCCGACACATCAGAGGACGAAGATGATGATGAATCTGGCTCTGTGGTAAGAATGAAGTGGTAGCTTTCATCGCCACCATATGGCCGGGTACAGCTTGGTTCTGCCCTCTGCATCATGCCCTGGAATAACACCTCCCACTGCCCCCCCTATACACTGAGCGACACTCACCTTGGACCTCTACATGGACTGCCATATTTGGTATAATTACCAATGACACAGCAATCACACTGCGGACTGTAGTCTTCCATTCCCTATGAACTTGTCAATCCTGAAAGGACTCTGGCTGGCCCTCCAGGGGCCAACAATATAAAGTGGGGTTTGCATGGCTCTGTACTGGTCCTGCTTCAACACTCCACTGAATGTGAATAAAACATTCCAATTCACACGGAGTGTCATGGCCATGATCAATCAAGAATGAAAGTATGGATGAATGTAGGGACAGTGATTCCACAAAAAGGTACTCCCTAGGTAATGTTATCAATGCACATGTATGGCAGTGACCCGGATAGGCATTGAGACACACATTGTCATTCAAATCAACACTCATCACAGTTGAATACAAGTGAAGGTGCATAAACTTTATTAGCATATGTGTGTCACTACGGGCAAGATAAGTGCCACAACATGCAGAGCACTGCAGCAGTATGTCAGAATGAGGAACGTTGCCAAGCGCCGCTGTCCACTCCGGGGGAGTGCCTCACCTTTCACAGGTGTGTGTTAAGCCGCATTGTTGTCCGCTCATGTATTCAGAGTCTAGGCGAATTCAGCCATGTTCACTGTTGTCGTGGGATATGTGACCAGATCTCCAAGATACAACAAGGTGCCGGGACATGTGCAATGTGTTCCAAGCTGTTGTGGCTGCAGGTACATAGTTACTTGTCCATGAAAGTGATTGCAGCTTCGTAGGCTAATATTTCCAACATGAGGTCGTTGTCGACTTCATTAAAACTTGACGGGGAGTCCATCCATTAGCAGGTCCGGACAGATGTGCTGCATCCACCCCTTTTCACCAATTTGCACTACTGCCCAATAGGGGAATGGTTCAATGTGGTCACTGCAGGTCCAGCTGACAGCATGTATGCTAAGTATTAAGGCATCCCATAAACGGGTATCACGGTGACACTCCTGGTCGTGGGCCAACAGGGGGCGCACACACGTCAAAATCCAGTTCAGCTACCGTCCTGTTTGCTAGGCATACATCCATGCACCACTCGAATATGCACGATCAACAATGCAACACAGGATGAACGCAGGTGATGTAGGCAAGGTGGAAGTTTAGCCGGTAACTGATCTGCACCACTGCCAATGGCAGTGCCCCCAGTAAATGCAGCATACGTGCACGGTACAGTTCCACGTGACAGAGGTTGTGCATGTGTCTGGGATGTTCTGCCATTGCATCAGTGGCTCTCATTGAAGCAGCACTGTTCTGACCTGCGCCAGTTCTGTGGATGAAATGCCACAGCTCGGATCAATGAGTTGTTTTACTTGCATCCGTTGTACACTTGGGATGGTGTGGGAGTAAGTGTGAAGGCCATTCCATGCTAGATAACTTTGAGCAAGGACTTCTGCCTCTGGGGTGTGTATACGTTGTTCTTTCGTCGGGCTGTGCGTAGTGTGGGAGTCATCATCAGCTGCCATGGTATCTGTCAGGGGGTGCCGGTCACATGCAATTCCGAGGTCGGAGGAGCAGATGTGCTCCCGCCAGATAGTTCAAACAAAGAAGCTTTCATCCCTAATGTTAGTTTGTCATCTGCTTGCAGTCAGGAAACGTCATGTGGCTTGTTGGGGCTGGGGATTGGGATGTGTATGGCTTTGGGATTCATGTTTGACATGTCTTGCATGTGGCATATGAGAGGCATCACTGTGTGTTACATTGCCTCACAGCTGCTCCTCCCTCCCCCCGAACCCATTTACTTATATGCGCTGTGCGATTGCATCACTTGCACTCCTATGGCACAGTATTGTCATGCCTGTCTGCGCATGTCCACAAGCCTGACAGCGACACTGTGATGTTGGCCATTGAAGGTGGTGGGCCACGTGAGTGTAGGCCTATGGTAAGGATAGGGCGGACACAGATGTAGAGTACATGCCTGGCTGTACTGGCGCTGCTAATGTGGCTAGGCATTTGGCTCATGCTGCGGCAATACAGATACACACAACACTTGGCATGCATGATCCTGGACCCCGAGCGGTCTTGCGCTCCTTCATTAATCTGTTCGTGTGAGCCCGCCCTCCGGGTGCATGCTACATTGCAACATTGCCGCTTACAGGGGGGGACGACTTAGGTACATGTCCAAACTCTTACCCATTGCCTGAGGTGACATGGTTGCGTCCGCTGTCCACAGCACAATGTAATGTGGTAGGGCCCGGGCCCATCATTCATACATAATGACCACATGGGCACACTTGGATAGGTAGTGAAACTGGCTACGGGCACGTGTGCCAGGGCTCTTTTTATTACCAGAATCACATATTCAGTGACGCCTGTGCTGGATGGGTGTGGGGTGAGTGTGAGTCATCCCTCAGGGAGAGGTTGGTGCTGGCAACAACTTGAACAGTGGTCACTATTAAAGCGGAAACAGAAAACACCAACATAACACAAACAACTGCGAAGCATCATGGAGGTAGAGGTCACTCAATATTCAATCAGAAGGGGCCATGACTTGTGGTGAACTGAGGTAGGGGCACCAGAGCTGAGCGTGCTCATGTGAAGAAATTGACATAATTGTGTGCCTCTAGGATATTCCTGCTGCAGCTGCAGTGGGGTGTGTTACACCTGCCTCATCTTCATCATCATCGTCCCAGGTCTTCCACACTGCCTGAGGTGACATTGTTCCTTCTGCAGTATGTAACTGAATCATAAAGGATCCATGGGTTCTGGTGCACAGAGTTAATGGCACCTGTGGCGCTCAGCGGGTGCGCAGCCTGCAATGATGCGTCGTCTGTGAAGGTCAGGAATGGATTGGATGTGTGTGAGCCCTGCCGGCCGCAGTGTAGGCCAGAAGCAGAGTTCAGCAGGGGCCCACAGCCATGTGGCGTTGACTTGGTGCACAGAGTTAGTGGCACCTGAAGCGCTCAGGGGGTGCGCAGCCAGCGATGATGCGTCGTCCTTGAAGGTTAGGAATGGATTGGATGTGTGTGAGCCCTGCTGGCGCAGTGTAGGCTGGAGGCAGAGGTCAGCAGGGGCCCACAGCCATGTGGCATTGACTTGTGGTGCACAGAGTTAGTGGCACCTGAAGCACTCAGGGGGTGTGCAGCCTGCGATGATGCGTGGTCTGGGCGGGCCGCACTAGTAGCAATGTCTGTTGCCTACTGGACTGCATCATCTGCAATCGCGACTCGATCTGAATGGTGAGCCCTACTGACCGGAGTGTAGGTCGAAGACAGTAGTTAGCACAGACATAACTCCGCGGTGCTGTGCCGCTGGGTTCGCAAGGGACCTGTGTTGAGGAGGACGTCCGTTACGGCGGCGGCCTCATGGCAGGGTGAGAAGCGCCGCCATGGCAGATGAGTTGGCCTTCCCGGAAGTGAACCACGCCCAGAGATCCGGCCTATTTATTCACACTCCTACACTGGACTGGCATACACCGGACCAGCCCACTCCTGTTTTTGGTTCGTCAAGTAGTGTTTTCTTGTGTTTTTGCACAGGAACGCCTACTCTGCATATCATTAGC
This sequence comes from Triturus cristatus, assembly GCF_964204655.1. NCBI lineage: Eukaryota > Metazoa > Chordata > Amphibia > Caudata > Salamandridae > Triturus > Triturus cristatus. The sequence continues at coordinate 1,713,101,767 of NC_140589.1, read as the reverse complement.
ATTAGTTGTTGCTCTCATCCGTGGCGATGTTTTTTGCGGAAGCTATCGCTGGAAAACTGGCGATATCGGCAGTTTGCACCAGCTTGAGAATGAGGCATTCATTCTTTCGCAACTTTTGCTGTGCTAAAGTGCCGACAACTCGGCGATAAGTCCTTAAGAATATGCCCCTATATTCACTAAAACAATATGAAGCACCAATGAACACTTAGCTGCGCATGGAAATTAATTGCTGACCACATTGCAACTTAGCCAGGTAACAACTCATTGACGACCACTTACCTCCAGAAAAACTATGTCCGAGGGTAATGTTTGAACTAAGATGAACCTGGTCCCTGTGTCCGAATCATACTCCATCGCAGTCACCTTAACTTTTGGCTTTGACCCGGTCTAGTGAGAACAGATACCCGCAGTTGGTACTTATGCCTTTTTGTGCTATTTTTTATTTAAACTTTATAAATTCATATATCTGGTTCTAATAATTTGACTTTTGACAAGTTGGTGTCATTTTATTTAATAAAATATTCTCTAAAATGGTTTGTTTATTAATGTTTGAGTACTGCATGAATACTTTATACATTGCTTCTAAGTTAAGCCTGACGGCTTTGTGCCAAGATACAAAAGGGTTAAGCACAGGTTTATTTAGTGCATTTTGTGGTTTACCCTGACAAAGATTAAGATTTTTATTTCAGGTGGGTTCTTACCCCCCTAAATTTATACTCCAATTCTTACAGAACATATTTTTGTTTTTTGGGGCACCCCCAATCAATTTACTTCACAAAAAGGAAGCCATAGAATTGAAAAAGGTTTAGCCCATTGGCCTAATCCTTCCCAAACAAGAAACTTAAAAATTAGCCAGGATGATGTTGTTTTTTTAAAAAAAAATCCCTCTAAAAACTAAAAGTCTAGTTTTAATTTCTTCCTGGCACTGTGCGAGGATCTCCAGGCCTTCAAACACTCTCAAGAGGAGAACATATGTGAATGTGGGAGGGGAGGGCTGAAGCTGGCTTCTGTTGGAGCAGCAGCGTGGCTTAAAATAGCTGAAGCTTTGGTCACTTGTCACTGCTGACTGGTGTCCATTGGAGATAGATTCAGTTGCTACAGCCACCTCCTTGTCCACCTCCAATGTTTCCAGCTAGTGGTCTTGATCTTTTCTAGTAACATTCAAGGGCTGTCTCCCACTATAACTAGTCTGGGAGCAGCAGGCTGTGATGTTCATAAGGTAAGCAGACATCCACCATCTCTTGCAGCACCCACAGCAAGCTTGTGTATTTGTATAATGAAACCACACTGCAGGAACTTTTGCCCATGGCCACATGATTTATGTGATTCTGCATCCATGGGATTTTTTGCACATGCGTATTTACCACATTTGCCATAAACAAATTAATTTCTACCTGTATATTTGAAAAAATGATAAGGTAATATTTTTGCCCAAACAGCTTTAAACAGTGTTAAATGGACCAAACTGCATAATTAACTGTACATTAATTTAGGCTGCACAATTAATTCAATGTATCATGACACATAACTAAGTTAGTTTACCTTATGCTATATGTTGGTGAACTTTTGTCACATAATAATTCAAGTGGCCCTCTTCTTTCCCTACACGACCCCAGAGTTCCTTCACACACCCTCTATCGATTTTAATTTCCTGCTGACAGTACAGTAAATATTATTCGTGGGTTGGGGAGCAAGCGGGGTTAAGTATGAATGATGATGACCCTCCTCCACTTATAAAAAAGCATTGAGTCAGAGGCACCAACATAGTGGGCCTGATTTACAAAGGGCCTGTGCTCTTGTGGCAGAGCCCCACAATTGTGGGGAAGTCTATGCATTTGGTGCGGAATCTTCACAGTGAGAATTCCCATTGCGGAGATTCCCCCCCAGAGGCTACCCACTACTGTGGGGCCACTGCTATGAGTGAATAGGCCCTTTCTCAATTAGGTCCAGTATGTTGGTTAAAAAGGGTTGGGGCCAGTCTTGGTGTCAAGAAAGGAATATTGTGGTTAGGGTTAATAAATGTCAGCAGTTGGCATTAACAAAGGAAACTGCAAGGCCACTAGCCCCTGCAGTCACTTTCTTTAGTCTTTGGTTCTCCTGGTGTTCCTTTTCCTGTGTTTCTTCTGGAAAAAAGTTTGGTTTAGTTATATCATTACCAACTGCAATAATTATAATAAAACAACAATAAAAATACTTGAAGAATGTGAAGTTATTTTTTATCAAAATATCACTTTGACTGTTTACAGTATTTTTCCAGAAATTTAAAATCAGAAATGTAATACAGCAAAACAATTTAGATAATGGGGTGATGAGGCTTGGGATTCATCAGAAAAACTATGAAGAAGGGAAAGGGGAGTGGGAAAGGGCAAGCCAAAAATAACTTAGGGTGTAAAAAGAAAGAAAGAAAAAGTTAAGGAAACAGGATGAAAAAGAAACACATGTTGCAGGAAACAAAAAGAGGTATTGGGTTAATGGGCACCAAAAGAAACAAAAGGGCTAAATAAAAAACATAAATAAATACATAAAATAGAGTAACAATGGGATAGTAGAGGCAAAACAAATCAAGGTGTTAAAAATATAAGTAAAGAGAAAGATTTTTTAAAAAAAGTATAAAATATGAAGTAAGAAATCTTAGAACTTCTACTGCAAATAAAAGTTCACCGTCTTCCACTATGGTGCAGCGGTGAGAGTGCACTGTTCAGTGTATGTTTTGTACAGGAAGCATATTCTATCAGTAAAACTTCATATACCTAGACAAACTCAAATGATCCCATGTATTGTATGTGTGCTGTGTATTTCACTACGCATGCCACAAATGGGTTTAACACGTTTCCTCTTGTTCATGCCTGCTTTAAGGAGACATTATTTTTCATGCAAAACCCAGTCTGATTATATTAAAAGATTGGGTTTTGCATAAAAACTTTTGGCAGTTTGAGCTGATTGACCCGAGTAATGTCCCTTTGATGCAAAGCAGCACAAAGTGCATTGTTGCGTAGAAAAGGGCCCCTTTCCAGAGCAAAATACCTTCTGTGCTGGAAAGTAAATAGCGGTGCGTCACTTTTTGTCGCTTTACATCACTTTGCGTTACTTTGAGATGGTGCGAAGCCTTTGTGAATTTGGCTCCAAATGTTTAACATAACAAGCCCCATGCCCCTTAGTCTTCTTCATCCTATGAATAGTTCCATCCATCCTAATGCTACAAAGACTATTTCTCCTCCACCACTGTCTTGCATTCTTTCAATATGAAACTTGGGGGTGCCAATGCCTAGTCGTCTGAGTGGCAGCGCCATCTTTTCTGTGGCCCATTATTTTGATGTTGAAATTGTTTTAAACATCACCAGTTTTGAAACTGTGCAAATCTGTGGTGACAATGTGGAGAAAAAAATCTGAAGTTGTAAAGCATGTTTATTGGCAACTTCAGTGGCAGTACCATGCTATCTACAAAACTGGTGAAGTTAATTGTAAAATCAAGAAAGAGTAAATAAACATGATTTTCCACCAGCCGGCATGTCTGAAGCTCTGGAACTCTCTCCTGTCGTGGTAGAGCTTGTGCAGTCCTTAGCATTTGCTCTGGTCTGTTATTGTCTTAAAAGTAGAGAAGAATAAGAGTACATTAATTAGCACTATCAACCTCAGGACGCCCATGTAAAAATGAATGGTGACATAAATCTGCTGCTTTGGTAACTGTACATGCTTCTCCTCCCTTTATCTTTATCCTAAAAACAACTGTGTGTCCTACAAAAATGTACAAATATTATCACTTCTCTCCACCAACATACATTTTCACTATCATCTACAAAGTCACTGTACTTCAGCCGCGGCCCATGCAGGTAAGAGCGGTGGAGCCGGGTGGGGGGCTGGGAGAGATTTTGACAGACGACGACAAGGGAAAATTAATTCTTTATTTAATTTTCTCTCGTGGTTGTCTGTTGAATCCCCACCAACCCGGCCGCACCGCTTGTACCTGCATGGGCCTCATAAAGAATGGACATCTGTGTAGATGAAAGGGAGTCATGGGGGATCCACACACCCACTTCACTTGGGCTCTTCCCTATGTTCCTCTCACGTCCAGTCAATCCACCTGGCATGCAGACCCACTGCTGCCACCCTATGTGACATCATCTTCCACCTGTTCAAAATATGTCGTTTAAATTCTAATATTAGGTGTGACAGGGCACCTGCATCAGTTAGAGAGCATAGAACAAGCATCAGTGCCCGCAAGGTATGACTTTCTTCTGGAAGCAGTTGGGTTGCAGCAAGCAAGTGCATGGCCAGACTGGCCGGACCAGGTATCTGGCATTTCCCTGGGAGGCTGGCAGGGTGGGGAAGACAGTTTTGTTACTGGGGGCTGTGTTTGTAGCAGTGCAGCAGTACTGAAAGCACCCCCTGCAGAGTTCTTTGGATATCCAGTGGTTTTCATGCAACAATAAGAGTCAAATTAACTCTTGTGATTAATGTACCAGCTGGAGAGCGATTGGAATTTTGTCTAGTCGCAGTTTTGACTCATCTAATGTAGTGCAGATGGTTAATTAGCCAGCTGAAAAGAACGGGTATGTTATGTGCATAGCTTAGTGGGTTACTATTTTTGCCACAGAGACCCTTTTGTTACTGTGCAGATCATAAGCTACAATCATAATCTAGCACAGTGAGCTATGAAGTGTAATCAAGGAGCTGCATGCAACTACATAGTACAGATTATAAAATTATGGTTTTATCCGGGTCTTACATTATCCGAATATTGCTGAAAAGGGATTGTTTTGGCAAAATTGAAATTAGTAAAGACAACCCTAACCACAGTGTTACATTCTGAGTCCTGAGTCTGTGCTTCTCCAGACCAAGCACTCTTAAAAATGGCTACCAGTATGGATGACAGGAATCCTACATCTTGTAGTCCCCTTTATATCACGTAACATTTTCTATACACTGATTTACGCATGCATGATTCATTGTCTCTTTACTTGTGTGTGCTGTAAAGTGCTACAACACCCTACACTGGTATGAGAGCCACTGTAAAACAAATGAAATATATGTGAGAGAGGGGCTATGGAGAAATGAGGGTCACTGTTCGAGGGTGATAGTCAGGAAATCATTGAACGGCCCCAGCAACAATTGTTGTATCCAGGTTCACTGTAAGGTCATCATTAACTATGCTTTTAAAGCTAATACAATTGAATCTATAATGAAATATGTGTTGCAGAATGCACCATTTTTGCCCACATTTTTAGGGGGGAGAATCCCCCAAACCCTCCTTGTAGAGGTCAGGCTCACTCGCTGCACTCACTAGGCACTGTACGGGCGAGTCTGACAAGATTTGCCAGGGCTGCTTTGGCTTCCAGTCCGGCCCTGAGCCAGTGATACCCTTTGTGAAGTCACACTTTTGTTTTTCAATTGTGACATAATAGCAGTGAATGCATGGATTTACCAGTATTTACAACTAAATTTATCAGTGTCAAAATGTTTAAATGTTGCTAAAATAATACTTACCTAAATCCTCTTCGGTGCCATGGTAACCCAATAGGTGCCATTATCAGTAATGGACGTCTCTCTCAGTGGTTCTGTACCAGCCTTTAGGAGCTCATGATGATGCTAGCCCTGAACTGCATGAAGCACTGCACTTGCCCCCAGTGGAGTTTCCACTCCTCCAGCCTGTAGCCCTTCATGGGCCTGCTGCCTGTTACCAACATTAGGAGATACAGAGTGTTTCAGCATGCCAAGAAAAACAGTACTGTCCCACAGTCCACATATTGTGTGGAGTGACACCTGTGCGCTGGTGGCCAGACCAGAATCTCTTGTTTGCTGCCATGAGGATTTAGAACCAATGGAAAACACATCTGCAAGGAGCAAGCATGGTACGTAACTTTGCACCACCTTTTTTCACAGTCTTCACTGCAGTGTAGGCCTGGGCGGTAAATTCCGTTCCGTTCACAGAATTTGCGGAATTTGGGCAATTCCGCGTTCCGGGGAGAACGCAGAATTGTCCAAAATTCCGCGATCTGCGGCGTCGTGGAATTCTTCCCTTGTTCGTGCTTTCAAAATGCGTGTTCGCGTGCGCAACAGCGACTTACCGGGATCCCTGCATTCGCCGAGTTTACCAATCCGTTCACGTGCACCACATGATTTTATCGCAAACACGTCATTCGGACGTGCCCGCGTTCACTAACAGGAAACATGCATCGCCAGCGGGCGGGACAAGTGAAAGAAGATAGCCGTACCAATTGGCGACCGCATTGGCAAGTTCGCGAGATATTTCCCCCCGAGCACGCAAACAGCGTTCGTGAACAGGAAAAGCGCATCGCGAACGGGCGGAACAAGCAATTCCGCGTCTTCGCGGAACTCTGCATGCTCATGGAGATTTTTTACCGTTTTGCGGAGCTTTGCGTAGCGCGACTACACAAATTCCGCCCACCCCTGTGCAGTGCTTAAACACCACTGCAGGTAGAGGTGGCAAAATGCCCATGGGTGGGGAGGGGGGAGGAGAGCGGGTCATAGGAACGCATCTCAGTACAAAAAAATACTGCGGTCCAAAAACCAGAGAGTGTGTCTGTGTTTGCCATGCAGTGAAATGTCCGCAAATCAGAAATGAACCAAGCCCACTCGGACTAAATGTAAAAATAAGTTAAAAATACAAGTTAAAAAGTTAAACTTTGATTAGGTAGGTGAGATAACATTCAGCTGGTAGGTGGTAGCAGGCCAGATTCTGAGGTGCCACACCTTAATCCCAAAACGTCTGACTTGAAAAAGTAATATGAAGTGACTGTTTGGCGCCACCCGCACCTCGGGGCCGGCGCACTTAGTTGCATCTCGGGCGGGAGCCTTTCGATCTCCCAGTGCACCAGAAGAGATTACTGCCCGAGGGCTGGCCAGTGACATCATTAAAGAGGGGAGGCTCTCCAAAGGGCGCTATAGGTGGCAGGTTAGAGCAGGGGCATTCTCTTTGCCCCTCTCCAGCATCTCCAGAGGTGTGGTCCGCCAGCAAGTTACCCACCCACCCATCCCTAGAGCAGAGGGGTCCCTGGTAGAAAAATAGCAGGGGATACTAAGAACTGGACTTTTGTCTGGACTGACTGACCCTTGGACATGGGGAGAATTCAGTTGGTCACTGTAAGGGGGGACTGACCTGCTGGTGGTCCTGGACTCTCATGCCCTACCCAAGATGCCTGAGTTAAGAACTTTGGGGAGCTGCACCTGTGTTCACGTACCCCGGTGGTGCTGATGCGTTAAGCAGTGGCCTGGTGTGGTAATTACCTCCGTGATGGAGGGTTGGAGAATGTTGCTACTAATGACTGCTGGATCTGCTGCAGACGCCTTAAGCTATTAAGCAGGTATACTTGCATATCAGGCGTTGCCGTAAACCAGGCGGGAGATGACCATTGCCAAGGTGATCAGTTTCAAAGCGTCAAAAGAAAAAAAACGGGACACCTTGCGTATAGTGCGCAGTGAAAGAAAAGAAGAAGAAACCACAGAACTAACCTGGGAGTGAAGGGTGAGTTGAGAATTGAGATTAATGCCTAATGTTTTTACTGAGGTAGAGGGGACAGGTGGAGAGCCTAGGGAAGGGGGCCAAAACAAGGAAGACCAGGGGCTGGATGAACCACCCGTGACCAAAGGACTACGCCGTGGCTGATCCACAAACTGTGTTGTCACTCCTTGAGACATGATTGTGGGGAGGGTTTTGAGTATGCGCGAATCGCACGTTGTATGCATACTATATCTTCTCTGATTTTTCTTGTACCAATAGAGTGCACACATCACATTTTTATTCATTTTGCCACCTGCAAATGGGGACATTTCGCAAAATGAGCTGCAATTTCATAAAATGTGTGCATTTCCTGAAAGGAAATGAAAATTATGCACAGAATTAATCAAGGAAATCCTCTTTGGCAGACTTTAAAAGAAAAAAAGCATTATTTGAACTAGTTGAGATTATACAGTCATCAATAACAATGATAGAGTGGGGAGTGAGGGTGGGAGGCAGCTTGGACTATTTACCTTTAGAGAATATCCTGGCTGATTTCCTTTTGAACTGCTTTCTAATAGCTGTGCCCCAGACCTTCATTAAATTAGAAACATATTGATAATTAAGAAAACGACCCATGTACAGAAACTCTGAAGGCAGCAGTAAATGCTGCCATTCCAGGCGGGGAATCAACTAAAATGTTGATCAAGCACAATGTCTGATTCTCAAAACTATCAGTAATTTGCACGTTTATGTTTCTCAAATGAGCTCCTCCCTGGTGGGGGAGTCTGTTAGTAAATATGCTTTCTTTAGTTTTTTCATGAATTGAAATGGCTAAATATTTAGTAAAAAGGGCGCGCGCCGACTAACTGCACACTAGACAATCGGCGATAAATGCTGCAGGTTTCAGAAGCACTTTTACCAAAACTATAGAACAGCTTGTAATGAGCAATGTGCAATATGGTAAATGCATTAAAACGGCAATAATGTGCTTGGAATCCCTCTGATCTAAATTTGTTGCATCTATGAAACAAACCTTTCTAAAAACTGACGTGTGTTAAATATGCATTGACTCATTTTTAGCTAATGGCTACTGTTCTAAAAGGGATGCAATGAGCATTTTTTCATTGCTATACAATATGGACACATAGATTGGGAATATGGTAGGCTGTTGTAAGCAGCGAACACTCCAGTGTGGTAAGAGATTTAAAGTACATCTGACAACTTCAGGGATGCTACGCTGTGCCAGGCAGCACCAGAGGGCTAATTCAAACAAAACGTATCTTGCACGGGTTCTAGACCAGGTCAATAACAGGGGGTCGCCAAGGGTACCTCCAGCAATGGGTTGCCAGGTTGCCCTGCAAAGCCACACACGTGGCCCAGTTTTCAAGATGGCGGAGAAAGGCTGGGCTGCGAAACGCGACCTCACCTGCAGCATCCAAGTCCAAGGCGCGATTGCACCTGTGGTGGGCTTCGCGGAACCCTGTCCAAGGGGATCTGAAAGGCACCTTCGAGAGCAGCCCGCGCTTTGCTCCATTTCAGTGAAATGCCTGATGCTTTAATGAGCCATGCGCTATTGACAATATATTTTCGTGTTCCACAATGAAGCTGATATGTTGTAGTCTTTAATGTCCTAAGCTTGAAGGAAACTCCGCGTGTGGATAATGAATGGAACAGATTTAGGACGCGGGCCCCCTCCAGGCCCTCCCACTCCCCAGCAAAGAGCTCAGGCCCATCTCGGCGCTAATATGCAGATAAAGACATCAAGGCCTGTGTTCTTCATGCTCAAGTGCCCCTGCGACGGAGGGCTGCTCCGCCGAGCTCGATATGATGCAACCCGGAGTTAAATTCTTACAGACTTAACAGATTGCGGCGTTTGACCTTCTTTGGCAAAGGTTGTTCCTTGGCTAAACCCATAATTATGTAAAATGGCATGGTGTTTAAACTAATAAAACGACAATCGTTCTTCGTGTCACTTGGCGATGGGGAAGTGAAAGCAATGCTTCATTATCAAATGTGATCCAGTGACAAAGGAAGACTTGGGAAGATTTAGCGCAAAACACGTTGTCATTTCTTAAATTGATTTGATGATTTATGTCCCTTCCAGGCTTAGGTTGTCCTCTCTGTAAAAGCAGCTTTTAGAACCGCGAAGAGCTGTCTCGGGGACCGCGGTGCACCCAGGCCGCCTGCAACAGTGGGGTCAGGAACAAAGGGAACAGGGGTGGACATCCCAATATGGGGCACGGAGAGTAAAGAGAATCCGGTTACCTATTTCCCCAGGATTGCATTTGTGTTCGCAGCGCTATGTTTATTGCCTCTGTTATCGAGTACCCTGACGAAATAAAGTTCTGTAACAATAATGATTAACTAATTTAAAAGCATTAACCCTGCCCTGTAAAATATCAACTGAAAAACGTGTTAAAAACGCAGTTGAGGACACTTCAACCAAACATGGCGTCGTAAGACCCAGGAACTGGATTCACACTAATGAGAAACATGAAACAACAAACAACAAACCATGTTTTCAAACAATACCTATTTTTAAGCAGAACATTGCCCTAAATATTAATGTCACAGCTGAAACAGCTCACAGGTACCATTTGAAATTACAAGACAAACATGCACACGGTACCCACCAGAAGTACTGCTAAACTATCAGGACGCCATGTTGATATGGTGTAAAAAATAAGGACTGGAACCTCGTATGTTGATTTTATGATGGACCACTTACTTCACAAAGAACAGCATTACCGAGCAAACATTGCACTGGTGTAAAAGAGCATTCCTTGAATAGCCACGCACTTTTGCTTTCTGCATACTAAGGGGCAGATTTACAAGCCCCTTGCGCCACTTTTGCGTTAATTTTCCCATGTTAAAAATGAGGCAAAAGTGGCGCAAGAGGCTTGTAAATCTGTCCCTAGATGTGCAAACAGCAACTGCAAAAGCTGCTGCCACTATTAGGCATTGTTGTAAAATACGACAGGAGTATGAACCCATAAACCATGTTGAGAAGTGGGTAGGTGCGAGAGAAATAACAACAATATCTCAACTGGTATAATTATGGAAGACAGTTAGAAATGCATGTCAAATACATTGCAGCAAAGAAAGAGGAAGACTCTTGGTAAAAATTTATTTGGAAGGTGCACTGGGCATCGTATATTTTTTTCGAAACATAATCAATTACAGTTGTAGCAGCACTGTAGGCAAAGAATAGCATAAAAACAACCCGAAATTGAACTTGGTGCTAAATTGTGTAAGTGACACAACAAGTGGCGACGCAAGTGACAATGTGTATTCAGCGGAAAACGGCGCAAAGTGAGATCATATATACAGTGAATAATGGTGGTTCCGATACTGTTTTCAATAAATTTTGAAATTAAAGACAATTGTTTGATGGAACCACAAAGTATAGTGCGCTATTATTTGCGCTGAGCACTCGACGACATTTCAAACCTCTAACTCAGGATCATCTTCAGGACCGGGTTGTTGGTTTAAAGCGGTGCTGTACAGGAGGAAGAGAAGGAGGGGCATCAGGGAGGAGGGAGAATGAAGGGTGTAGCTCGTGCACATCAGCGTCAAACCAGCATGGATGTCATGGGGGGTGAGGGGGGGTTGTGGAGGAATGGCGCAAGGAAGGAAGGGAAGGCAGGAAAAAGGGAAAAATTGCGCAAGGATAGGGACGTGGCAAGGACGAGGAAAGGGCATGAGTAAGTACCTGGAAAGGACACGGTCCCGTGTCCAAGTCAGTTGAGTGGTACTCAGAGTACTTCGGACTCCAGGTGGGATGTCCTGCGGGGAGGAGGAGTGCGTGAGTACTGAAATCAATGGGTGGGAATCAGTGAGAAGTGCGCGCAAGTAGCGGGAATTACCTGGAAGAAAATGCCGGGACGCGTGTTGAGGTAGATGCCGGGTGAGAGTCAGGCATCAGGAAGTGGTGAGGGCGAGAATTCAACCCGCCATCGAGGCACCGCGGTTCGGTGCCGGCGGTGGATAGCTGGGGGAGAAAAGGATGGACGCCAGTCAGGAGCTATCCGGAGGGCAGTCATATCAGAGTGCGCGAGGAAGGCTGGCAATTGGTCAAAACGCGAGGAGGACATGCAAGAGAGCCGTAATTACCTGGGGGTACACGCCGGGATGCGTGTTTGAGTGGAAGCTGTGTGACAGTCAGGCATCGGCAAGGGGCGATCGTGGGAAACGAAGGAGCCCGTCTGAGGGGAACCGCGTATCGGTTCCGGAGGGGAAGAGCTGGGGGAGAGAGGGAAGGCAATCAGGGGCTGGCCGGTGGGCAGTAGTACCTGAAAAGTGCAGGATACCAAGCGCAGGGCAAGGACTTACTTTGGATGCAGGAGTTAATCCGATCGAACAGGGGTGCCGGTGCTGGCGACTCTCCGCTGCGACTGAGTGCAGGTAGACGAGCTGAGAGGCCACGGAAGTGTTTAAAAGAGTACGCCATGCTTCCGGGTCATGTGACCACGAGGAGCTGACGAGTGTGGTGAAGCCCCGTGATTGGTGGAGGTGCTGTGAGGTGGGTGGGGCTGCAATGTATTTGACATGCATTTCTAACTGTCTTCCATAATTATACCAGTTGAGATATTGTTGTTATTTCTCTCGCCACTATTAGGCAAACATGAGTCATCACATGTAAGCAATGCATTCTCACTTTTTTCTCTAACCCTATTAAACTGCTTTGTGCAATAAAAACAAAATCACCCAAAATTAGTTTGTTTGAACCCCAATATGATATTCGCATTTAAATATTTGGGGTTTAAAGTAGATTATCTTGATTTGAATACATACATTCATGGGGTATTAGGAACGGATAGGTGAGCATCCAAGAAGGCAAATTTTGTGCAGTGCTCCATCCTGACCCATCACTTAGAAGGAACGGTGCATTTGCAGAAAGACACATTGGAGCGTCCAATTCTCTTGAATGTTGTCCATATTACTACTGTGAGAAAGTGAATTCTTAATCGGTAGTCTACCAGAAGTAATAACGGCACTATTCCTGTTAGGTTCAGTAAAGGTTTCAGTAATTTAAGCCCGAGCTCAATCCCTGGTGGCTATGGCACATAATTTAAGAAATGTACAAGCATTTAAAAGTAGCAAAGCCATTTAAAAGATGAAAACACAACACAATAAAAATCCCACTCTAATTTATAGAAATAGAAAATATTCTAATGAATAAAACAAAACCAATATGTCAAAAATCCAACAAGGGGAACCGGAGATATGAATTTATAAAAGTTTAAATAAAAACAGCACCAAAAAGCACAAAGTGCCAACTGCGGGCAACTAGTTGCACTACACCGAGACAAATGTAAGGTTTGAGGCTGACTGTGATGGATTGCAGGTTGGATGCGAGGACCAGGTTGGTCCCAGTCAAACAGCTGATTCATAAGGATAAATTACACCTAACATTTTGTAGAAAGTTTACTACTTTCAATATTCACAAACTGCAAGTGTAAACTCACTATAAAAATGTACACATCTCTACTCCCAGAGCAATGCAGTTGGCTTACTCTTGTGTAGGTGGGTGATGTCCCTTCCTAAACCCCTTCCAGCCTCTCCCTAAACACCTCTTTCTCCTCCCTAATCCCACCCCCTTTAATAGTAAGTCAGCTCCTTTTCTCACCCACTCTCTTGTGCCTCTCCCACATTTTCCATTAAAATATATACTTACATGTGAAGATACTCCACAGTCAGGATGGAGAACTCTGCACATATAAGAATACCCAGAAGTTACACTTTGTATTATGTTTTGTAGTACTACAAACGTACTACAAAGAGCAGTTCATGAGGGAGCCTCATTGAGTTATCTTCGGACTTAGAAACTTTTATGGAGAAGAATTGTAGTCGAAAACTCGGTAGTGGGGGCAAGCTGGATCCAAAGTGAGGCTTGACAATGGCAGGCTGCTGAATCCCAGGGTCACGATGAGGTCGTCAACAAAGACTGGAAAGATCTGAGTGGCGAAGTGTGAAATCTATACTCAGGAGGGCCTCAAAGGTGAATGGTCGCCGTTGTGCAAAGCCCTTTATGTTCAGACTTGGCCATTTTTCCGGAACTCGGATGTCCTTCTACCTGGAATATTTGGATGAAGTACCAAGACATTTATGTATAGGAATTTACCCTTTTCTTTGTTTTGTGTGTCATTTTTAGGTCTCGACCTTGCTATCGCGTAAGCGATCGCAAAGCGAGACTATTGTAAGGGGGTTTGAAAAGTGCTCCCAAAAAGCGGATTGCATGGCTAGCACCCGCATAATCACGTGCATCGTGCCGCCATGCAATCCGCCTTTTGGGAGCACTTCAAAGGGTCCGCTCCCCCGCCTCCAAGCACGCGCGCGCCACGCTCCGCCGGGCTTGTTAATCCCAGCAACCAAATGTGAGCGCCACTCTTTCAACCACCCCAGCCCCCACTAACAACAACAAGGTCCGCTCCCCCGCCACCTCAACGTTAATACTTCTTTGCAATTATAAACTATACTAAGAAATCCATGCATATAGGTGCCGCAGCGAGCACAGGCTGTGGACTCCCACCCGTTGGCAATTCATTTGTAGTGTTTAACAAGAGCACGGCGCTTCTTGGCGCACCCCAGCCCCCACTAACAACAACAAGGTCCGCTCTCCTGCCCCCGCCACCTCAACGTTAATACTTCTTTGCAATTATAAACTATACTAAGAAATCCGTGCATATAGGTGCCGCAGCGAGCACAGGCTGTGGACTCCCACCCGTTGGCAATTCATTTGTAGTGTTTAACAAGAGCACAGCGCTTCTTGGCGCTTTATTGTGCATAGTTTGATAAACGCTCCTTCTACAACGTACAGCGAGTTTGACTTGTGCACATAGGAGGAACGGACTTCAGCACAGGGAGAACCCTCTACCTCGAGTGTAGGATGGCACACCGGCGCCGTGCTCTTTGCTGAGTGTATTTGTATATAGCGCCTGCCGTGGCCATGCCTTGTAGCGCTCTAGCTGGTTTTCTCGCTGACCGTGCACGAAGTGACACGGAATCACTGAGTCGGTGTAACAAGGCGTCTGTTCTATGCACAGTTAAATGAATGTGTGGAAGCAAAAACTGGAACGATATCGGTCTAGGTTAAAAAATGTCAAGTGACAATTTAACTGTTAAGCGAGACCTACAAATCCATGTATGTTACCGACTGCCTTCCTCCGATCTGTGCTGCCGCCATAGTGCTCCCAAAAAGCGGATTGCAAGGCTAGCACGCGCACAATCACGTGCATCGTGCCGCCATGCAATCCGCTTTTTGGGAGCACTTCAAAGGGTCCGCTCCCCCAGCCCCGCCAAGCGCGCGCGCCACGCTCCGCCGGGCTTGTTAATCCCAGCAACCAAATGTGAGCGCCACTCTTTCAACCACCCCAGCCCCCACTAACAACAAACAAGGTCCGCTCCCCCGCCACCTCAACGTTAATACTTCTTTGCAATTATAAACTATACTAAGAAATCCGTGCATATAGGTGCCGCAGCGAGCACAGGCTGTGGACTCCCACCGGTTGGCAATTCATTTGTAGTGTTTAACAAGAGCACGGCGCTTCTTGGTGCTTTATTGTGCATAGTTTGATAAACGCTCCTTCTACAACGTACAGCGAGTTTGACTTGTGCACATAGGAGGAACGGACTTCAGCACAGGGAGAATCCTCTACCTCGAGTGTAGGATGGCACACCGGCGCTGTGCTCTTTGCTGAGTGTATTTGTATATAGCGCCTGCCGTGGCCATGCCTTGTAGCGCTCTAGCTGGTTTTCTCGCTGACCGTGCGCGAAGTGACACGGAATCACTGAGTCGGTGTAACAAGGCGTCTGTTCTATGCACAGTTAAATGAATGTGTGGAAGCAAAAACTGGAACGATATCGGTCTAGGTTAGAAAATGTCAAGTGACAATTTAACTGTTAAGCGAGACCTACAAATACTCCGATCTGTGCTGCCGCCATAGAAAAACAGACGTTAATATTAAAGTGTTGTGTGTGTACTCTGAAAGGTCAAGCTCCGGACAGCTGAATAAATACAATTATCACAGCTGTGCGGAGGGAAAGCACTGGTTCTGTGGAAGCGCACAACTTCTGCCCAATCAAAACATGTACTTGTGGGTCGAAAATCTATACAGGTTTTATCGCCCTCTGAAAGTATTCCCCATGGTAGAGTGTTTCTATGCAGTGTCCTTGTGCAAGAGAACAGATACGCAAGGCAAAAAAAGCCGGTCAGAGTAAACTATGCTTTGCAGATATTTGTGCAAAAAACAGACAAAACAAAAGTTGCAATTTGTGTGATGAACTTATCCATAAACGTCAAAGGCGAAACAATAAAAAAACTCACCTTTTCGCACACTTGTTTCGAGTCGAGCTGACCTTTGCTTAAGTCAACCCTCGTCCCAGCACACAGGGAGCCGGTGAGCCCTCCTTGTATTCAGTTTACAGACCTAAAAGGCGGATACCTAGGAAGCATCGTAGACATGGTCAGTTGGAGTTCATTCATCTTTGTGCCACTATGGACACCAATGCTCTTCGTCCTAGACTTCAAATAGCAAACGGATGCATTCTGCGAATTGTGGTGTTTGGTCTCCTCTGCTGAACAAAAGTGAACAAAGTAAACGCCTGAAAAATAATCCCAAACGGAAACATGACTCATTTAGAGTTAAATGACAGAATCGAGATCACTCCAAGCACACTCATTTCTTCATTCTCGTACGGATCATTTTACAAGAAAATGATACAGTGCCCTGGCTTTGATGGACAGCTGCCCTGGGGCACGTCATACATTTTAATTTCCATCTGAAAGAAACGGACTTCAGAGTTTTGTTGTTTGCAGTCACCGATCATATGATCTTCAACTCGTTTTCTTATATCATTTTCCAACAACAGATCTTTTCTAGTTCGAGTTTTCAGAGCCATCAAGATAAAAAGTAGGCCATGCGCTTCCCTCATGACGAAGACATGGACAACAAGCTTTTGCAATGCAATAGCTCTCGCATTTACGCTAGTTTAAGCTATTGGCATTGTAAATGACGATGCCTTTTATTTATGTTTGAAAAACGAAAACGCAAATATAAGCCATTGTTATTTGCAATGTGAATAGATCAAACTCGCGTAAATGCGAGACCTATTGCATTGTAAATGCTTGTTATTCTTACAGCACATCTTATTATTTTGTGATACCTAGGGGTAAAGATTTACCGACAACCTCAATTCATATGGTACTAATGCACTCCTGGTATACACAGCTATGATCTTATTTTCCTTTACAGGTAGTTATCATAGTATTAAAAATTAATACTAGAGAAGTAATAGAGTATTGTATGGTTTCCTTATTGCATTTTTTTCTTTGTCTTATAGGTCTCCTTCCCCGCTGTCCCCATCCTTTACTTCCCTTGCTTGATCGCTTCGATGATCAATCAATCAATCAATCAATCAATCAATCAATCAATCAACCAATCAATCAATAAATCAATCAATCAATCAATCAATCAATCAATCAGTTAATTTGTAAAGCGCACTACTTACCCGCAAGGGTTTCAAGGTGCTGAGGGGGGGGGGGGGCTGCTGCTGCTACTGGTCGAAAAGCCAGGTCTTGAGTCGTCTCCTTAAGGTCAGCAGGTCTTCGGTTTGTCGTAGGTTGAGGGGGAGGGTGTTCCAGGTCTTGGCGGCGCGATGGGAGAAGGACCTGCCTCCGGATGTGGTTCTACGGATGCGTGGGACCGTGGCCAGGGCATGGTCAGTGGAGCGCAGTTTCCTGTTGGGTACGTAGAAGTGGAGTCGACTGTTGAGATATGCTGGGCCGGTTTTGTGGAGCGCCTTGTGTGCGTGGATCAGGAGCTTTAAGGAGATTCTTCTGTCGATGGGGAGCCAGTGCAGGTTCCTCAGGTGGGGGGTGATGTGGTCGCGGCACGGGACGTCGAGGATCAGGCGTGCAGATGTGTTCTGGATTCTTTGCAGTCTGTTGATGAGCTTGGGCGGGGACTCCTGCATAAAGGGCGTTTCCGTAGTCGAGTCTGCTGCTGACTAGGGCCTGGGTGACTGTTTTCATCGTGTCTGTCGGGATCCATCTGTAGATCTTACGGAGCATGCGGAGGGTGTTGAATCTGTGATGATCTGAGCTATTATAGTAAACAGACTTGATGCTATCAAGAGGTGGACCATTTTTAAGCATCGTTCCGACCCTGAGGGGTTGGTGAACCTGACAGGAACCATTGGCTAGTGTCAGTGTACTCACCATACCTACACCTAAAAATCTGGCACTTAGTAACTTTTTGCAAACTTTATGCTTGGCAAACCTATGGAGAACGGGGTCACCGACAAAGCCACATCCATCAATGGCAAATCATCAGTCAGCCTCAACTTGATCGTTTGCCACCTCTGAAGGACATCCGACTTCTGGAATAATTTCCAAGTCTGAACATAAAGGGCTTTGCACAACAGTGACCAGTCACCGTTGAGGCCTTTCTGAGTATAAAATTCACACTTCGCCACTCAGATCTTTCCAGTCTTTGTTGACGACTGCACTGTAAAGGGGCTCAATATAGGGTTGTATCGACAGGTGACAGTATGTAAATGAAGAGTGAAGCAACTGTCAGAATTACCAAAGTCAATGTAGCTAGCACAGAACCAATCCTCTTCTAACTGTGCATCTTCAAATCTCAAATAATACAAAATCAATCAACACTAGTCATAAAAGGAGCACCCAAGGTGCTGCTTTTAACATTCTTTTATGGCATTATATGTTTGGGTATAACATGCTACTGATTCCGGTCACCAGCAATCTCTTCACTTTCAATTGCACTTTTTAGGTTTGACCTGTAATGCTGTTTGTGCTACTCATGGCAAAAATATTGTACTCTATATAAACAAACTAAGGGGCCTTGGTTCATCCTTCTTCAGCCAACAGCTTTCTTGGCTCAAGAACTGACTTGAAACATTGTCAATAACTTCATGAGTCAGCGCACAAGACCACTTTAATTTCACCTTCTTCCTGTTGTCTGCGTATATGCGTCTGCCTCCACTGGAATTCATGAGGGACAAATTAACTTCTAAAGCATACTCTTTGGCATCACACATTAAATTCTATATCTTCCCCATGCATTGTATACCCCAAAAAACCCTTTTTGTTTATTTTTATTTTACACGGAAGCAGGTATACTTTGGTCTAGTTTGGAAAATAGAATAGTAATAACTTTTACATAAATAATAGCTTGTGTCTTTTTTAAAGATACAATACTGTGTGAGAGAAATCTAGTTATGTTATTATCCAGACCGTGTTGAAAAGTGAAAGAATGAACTTTTATTGTTTAATTTTAATATTAAAAAAGATCAAAATTAGGTGTTAGACTCACCACCTTATCTAAGAACTGTGGGTTGCCACTGAAACAGAGAGGTGACTGCAGGTGTCTCAAAATGGCTTCCACACTTGGAAATTTCCTGCAACATCTTGAGAGAACTAGAAGCATCCTGTCATGCTGTCCTGCAAACCACAGTGTTTCACATGGAAGATGTGTGGCTTATTGGCTACAAGGATAATCTTTTGAAGCCTGTTGAAAAGCACAAACATTGTCTTAGTTTTAGAGCGCTAAGAATCCATAATCTCTTGCACCAGGGATCAGATAGGATACTCCAAAAATACCTCTTGGAAATGCTGTTATTCAGGCATAACATGACCAGTAATAGACAAACAGTTTAACATCTAAAAGGTTTACTGGGGAGAGTTTCCCACAAAAAGATTAGGCTCTAATAGCATATTTTTTTAACTGGGAAAGGAAAATGGGCTCTAACACACTGTAGAACAGACCCCTCTACCCCCTTTCCAGAACTTTGAATATTTTATGGTGAATCATCATTGGGTTCCCAGTTGGGTAGCCGAGTGCTACCCAACTGTGCTACGACACCTGATTACAGTGGAGCTGTTTTTTGGTTTTTGTGTGATGATGTTTTGAGCGTGGTGACATTAAAAATACCTCTGGGAAACTCACTATACTATACTTTATTCCCAGTGGCCCAGGGTATGATTAAAATAAGATAAGATGGATATTATGTCAGAACTGCAAATAAGTGTCTGGATTATCCTTAGGTCAGGTCGACATGTTTCAGCTCATCAAAATAATTTTTGCTGCTTTCTTCAGGACCTTTCAATATAGTCATAAATGTGCAAAAGTGAAATAGTGGGTGATAAAAATTAAACCACGTGTGTAACGCATGTTTACACACTCACTAAGGCGTGTTTATCATGCGGGGATGGACTAACCATGAGTACTGGTCCATCAATAGTAAAATTCCTGTGGAGAGAGAAATGACAAGACAGAACGACATGTAACATATAGAAAAACACTTGTTTGTAGATTGTAGTCACATCCATACTAAACTTCCCCAAGTGGTGAAATACACATTCAGTGTCACTCATACGTGTGAGATCATTCGTACGAGCAATGGTACAGCTAATACAATTAAAAACAGCGCATGCTCGCGATGTTTGTGAGCATGCTTGCGGTGTGGGCAGGTCATGGGTTCAAGCTGCATCGATAGTCCAATGCCGCAGTGGAAGAGTGATGTGTCTTCGCTTAAGTAAATTTGCATGCTGGTGGCCCTAATCGGTGAGCATGCCAAGGTGAGGGGCTCAAAATAAGCTTCGCGCTGAAACTAGTAGCGTGTTTGAGGGTTCTTTTAAACAATTCCTGTTGTGTTAGACACTACTCAGGTTAACTAGTCATTCTCTAGTGGCCCATCTCTGTTGGTTATTTGAGTACTACATTGGGACAAGGACGGCCCACATACTGTCCTGGCTCTCTCTTTTGTTTTTTGGAATCCAAATAAGTGACATAACACAGCTAAACAACCTCCAAGTAATAATCCACAACAGTCCTTCTAGTTTACATGAAATTACAGGTGCCACATCATAAATTCAAAAGTGTGATGTGCCTAATCGAGGGGCACCTTATATTCATGTTCATTATGAACCAAAATACAAGGCAGGCAATGCTTTAGCAGGTAAAGTCACTAGTTCCAATAAGGAAACATGAATAATATAACACACTGTCATTGCATTGGCAATTCCAGTCACCTACAAATAAAATGAATAATGAAGTTGCATTCTGTTTTATCTCCTTGACAGGCAAGGTTTCATGTTGCAAGTAACCACTCTATGTCCTGGTTGATAGAGTTGCGTAATTGTACACCTTTTCCTTGGAGTCTTATATTGTGTTGTGTTGTTGCATTATATATTTCCCTTGTTCTAATAATTCATTTACATCTATGCCAGTGCCTCTGTAGATTTAAGTACTGATTTAGAGCTTTGCAAACAGGGGACTCCATTGCACACCTGTCAAAGTACCATGTCCACCAAACTCTTTGTTCTCACAATTTACAGATGAGGTGACCATAAACTTTCCATCAATTTAGCTCTTGTTGGCTTCTTCAACCCAAAAGCTTCCTTCAATGACCTGACAAAGGAGAGGCCGTCAGGCGAAGGGCATTGCATCACCCATTCTATTTTGGGTAGACAATTTAATGTCCTTTTGTTTCAGTCTGTCTCAGACAGAAAGGAGAGAAAAAACACATTTTGACTCCTAGACCATGGGAGAAATCTCCCAGGGTGTAGGTGGTCACCAACATTAATTATTTTTTATTTTTCAGAACCAAACTTACACTTTTGGAAATTTCTTATGAGAAGTAAAAAATGATTAAAACGCTTGGTGAAGAGCCATCAAAAACGACGACTACAGTCCAGCAAAACGCTTGTACCTGTGGCAACGGTTCCTTTCAAGGTACAGAAATGACTTTAAGTATCTGGTGATTCTTCTAGACTCAGGGTTAAAGTGGTACTCACGTATATCCCAGAATGTTTTGGACTTTAATAGAGTGACATTAAGTATCAAAGATTTCACCTTTCAACTAGGACAAACTCACATCAAATTGGTACTGGAAAGTTACAGGGCCAAGTGCATCCCCTTAGTGAGCTATGGTAGTGAATCTGGGGTTATGGCCAGGTTACCACTCTTCAAATAGCTGAAAATAAATTTTTTAGAAGTTTATTAGGAGTCCCCCAAAGTATACCCTCTGAAATTGTCCACGAGAAACTAGGCATAGATTTTCTCAATGACCAGCTTCTCCTTGGCCCTTAAAAGCTTTGGAACCTGATTTGGTTTAAAGGAGGAACTTAGTTTTAGTAGATTAATTCTGCAAGACTGTTAAATTTATAAAATCCCCTCCTGATCTCATGACTGGCTTATATGGCCAGCAACTTGCGGGCCTTGGGGAGGTCCGATATGTTTGGTAATCCCTCTGCGTTAACATGTTCTGTGGGCAAAAAGCCAGTGTTATCGCTTAGGGAAAAGTGGGTGTCAGAACGTGAGGATTTAGCATTAACAAAACACTCTATGCAGCATGCAAGTTCAGTACAAACTGTCAGTAACATAGAACCATATTTGACCTGGAATATAACACGCTATCAACGTCATCTGTTGACCTATTTCCTCGCCTTATCCCTTCTAATCACAGTAGTTTTTCATACCTGGACCTGTCCCGCTATAATTGTGATAATACAATGATTAATGATACTTTACATGTCACTATGTTCTGTCCAAAATATAATAATCTGCGACATAAGTTTCTATTTCCAATTTAAAATCAATGACTTTTTCTCAAGTCAGGCCCGCTTTATTGTTTTTACAGCTTTTAAACTCCCCATTTGTCTGCTTTTGTCTTGTACGTTTTCTATCAGGAGTGTTAAAACATGGATGACTTTGACAATCTGTTCGTAAACTTTTATGATATTTTATGTCTTTCATGATTGTTTTTGTAAAATCGAATAAAGTATCACTGTCACGGTCCTCTTTGCCCTGGCCATGGAGCCCCTGGTGGCATGGGTACGCATTGATGCGCATGTGGCAGGCTTTGAGTGGGCACAGGGGGTGTCTGATCGAATTGCCTTATACGCGGATGATGTCCTTCTCTTCCTGACCGATGTTAATAGGACTGCTCCGGATTATGGAGATCTTTGGAGAGACCACTGGGCTATATATGAACCCTAATAAGTCCACTCTTTGGGTTCTTGGCCCTCAGCTGGCTCTTGGCCACTGGGCCTCTATGATACAGACGACCACGCTTGGCATGAAATATCTAGGGGCCTTTTTGTCATCTTCTGCTGAAACTTCATGGGAATGTTGCATTCAACCGATATGGTTGCGGGTGCGAGATGAATTGAAAACATGGTCCCGTATGCCCCTCTCTTTACCGGGCCGCTCGGCTATTTTCAAGATGGTCTCCCTGCCACGTTTATTATATCAACTACAAAATTACCCTTTTTGTATTCCTCCATCGTGGTTTCGCCAGGTTAACTCAGTGCTGGGGCTATTCCTGGGGGCTGGGAAGTCCTCTAGGGTGGCTCTACGCACGTGTTTCTAATCTACCTGTTGCTGTGGCTTGGCCATGTCCGATATCCTGTCCTATTATCTGGCCTCTCACCTGCTTGTCCTGAATGAGTGGTGGTATGGGGATCGCACTGACCCGGCCTACTTATTGGAGCGGACACTTATGGGAACCCACTCCTTACACACCATACTCTATTCAGCACCGATGCGTCGGGTCCTCCCCTCTAATACTACTGTGGTGTTTCGGGTTTGGAGGCAAGCCTTGTGCAAAATTTGATGGTGGGGTAGACTTACCAAGGAGACCCCATTGTGGTCAAATGGATTGCTGCCCCAACTGGCTGGTCTGGTGGGCTTCCGAGACTGGGATGCCATCGGATCTCCAGAGGTGTTCTGGATTCTTTGCAGTCTGTTGATGAGCTTGGGCGGGGACTCCTGCATAAAGGGCGTTTCCGTAGTCGAGTCTGCTGCTGACTAGGGCCTGGGTGACTGTTTTCATCGTGTCTGTCGGGATCCATCTGTAGATCTTACGGAGCATGCGGAGGGTGTTGAATCTGTGATGATCTGAGCTATTATAGTAAACAGACTTGATGCTATCAAGAGGTGGACCATTTTTAAGCATCGTTCCGACCCTGAGGGGTTGGTGAACCTGACAGGAACCATTGGCTAGTGTCAGTGTACTCACCATACCTACACCTAAAAATCTGGCACTTAGTAACTTTTTGCAAACTTTATGCTTGGCAAACCTATGGAGAACGGGGTCACCGACAAAGCCACATCCATCAATGGCAAATCATCAGTCAGCCTCAACTTGATCGTTTGCCACCTCTGAAGGACATCCGACTTCTGGAATAATTTCCAAGTCTGAACATAAAGGGCTTTGCACAACAGTGACCAGTCACCGTTGAGGCCTTTCTGAGTATAAAATTCACACTTCGCCACTCAGATCTTTCCAGTCTTTGTTGACGACTGCACTGTAAAGGGGCTCAATATAGGGTTGTATCGACAGGTGACAGTATGTAAATGAAGAGTGAAGCAACTGTCAGAATTACCAAAGTCAATGTAGCTAGCACAGAACCAATCCTCTTCTAACTGTGCATCTTCAAATCTCAAATAATACAAAATCAATCAACACTAGTCATAAAAGGAGCACCCAAGGTGCTGCTTTTAACATTCTTTTATGGCATTATATGTTTGGGTATAACATGCTACTGATTCCGGTCACCAGCAATCTCTTCACTTTCAATTGCACTTTTTAGGTTTGACCTGTAATGCTGTTTGTGCTACTCATGGCAAAAATATTGTACTCTATATAAACAAACTAAGGGGCCTTGGTTCATCCTTCTTCAGCCAACAGCTTTCTTGGCTCAAGAACTGACTTGAAACATTGTCAATAACTTCATGAGTCAGCGCACAAGACCACTTTAATTTCACCTTCTTCCTGTTGTCTGCGTATATGCGTCTGCCTCCACTGGAATTCATGAGGGACAAATTAACTTCTAAAGCATACTCTTTGGCATCACACATTAAATTCTATATCTTCCCCATGCATTGTATACCCCAAAAAACCCTTTTTGTTTATTTTTATTTTACACGGAAGCAGGTATACTTTGGTCTAGTTTGGAAAATAGAATAGTAATAACTTTTACATAAATAATAGCTTGTGTCTTTTTTAAAGATACAATACTGTGTGAGAGAAATCTAGTTATGTTATTATCCAGACCGTGTTGAAAAGTGAAAGAATGAACTTTTATTGTTTAATTTTAATATTAAAAAAGATCAAAATTAGGTGTTAGACTCACCACCTTATCTAAGAACTGTGGGTTGCCACTGAAACAGAGAGGTGACTGCAGGTGTCTCAAAATGGCTTCCACACTTGGAAATTTCCTGCAACATCTTGAGAGAACTAGAAGCATCCTGTCATGCTGTCCTGCAAACCACAGTGTTTCACATGGAAGATGTGTGGCTTATTGGCTACAAGGATAATCTTTTGAAGCCTGTTGAAAAGCACAAACATTGTCTTAGTTTTAGAGCGCTAAGAATCCATAATCTCTTGCACCAGGGATCAGATAGGATACTCCAAAAATACCTCTTGGAAATGCTGTTATTCAGGCATAACATGACCAGTAATAGACAAACAGTTTAACATCTAAAAGGTTTACTGGGGAGAGTTTCCCACAAAAAGATTAGGCTCTAATAGCATATTTTTTTAACTGGGAAAGGAAAATGGGCTCTAACACACTGTAGAACAGACCCCTCTACCCCCTTTCCAGAACTTTGAATATTTTATGGTGAATCATCATTGGGTTCCCAGTTGGGTAGCCGAGTGCTACCCAACTGTGCTACGACACCTGATTACAGTGGAGCTGTTTTTTGGTTTTTGTGTGATGATGTTTTGAGCGTGGTGACATTAAAAATACCTCTGGGAAACTCACTATACTATACTTTATTCCCAGTGGCCCAGGGTATGATTAAAATAAGATAAGATGGATATTATGTCAGAACTGCAAATAAGTGTCTGGATTATCCTTAGGTCAGGTCGACATGTTTCAGCTCATCAAAATAATTTTTGCTGCTTTCTTCAGGACCTTTCAATATAGTCATAAATGTGCAAAAGTGAAATAGTGGGTGATAAAAATTAAACCACGTGTGTAACGCATGTTTACACACTCACTAAGGCGTGTTTATCATGCGGGGATGGACTAACCATGAGTACTGGTCCATCAATAGTAAAATTCCTGTGGAGAGAGAAATGACAAGACAGAACGACATGTAACATATAGAAAAACACTTGTTTGTAGATTGTAGTCACATCCATACTAAACTTCCCCAAGTGGTGAAATACACATTCAGTGTCACTCATACGTGTGAGATCATTCGTACGAGCAATGGTACAGCTAATACAATTAAAAACAGCGCATGCTCGCGATGTTTGTGAGCATGCTTGCGGTGTGGGCAGGTCATGGGTTCAAGCTGCATCGATAGTCCAATGCCGCAGTGGAAGAGTGATGTGTCTTCGCTTAAGTAAATTTGCATGCTGGTGGCCCTAATCGGTGAGCATGCCAAGGTGAGGGGCTCAAAATAAGCTTCGCGCTGAAACTAGTAGCGTGTTTGAGGGTTCTTTTAAACAATTCCTGTTGTGTTAGACACTACTCAGGTTAACTAGTCATTCTCTAGTGGCCCATCTCTGTTGGTTATTTGAGTACTACATTGGGACAAGGACGGCCCACATACTGTCCTGGCTCTCTCTTTTGTTTTTTGGAATCCAAATAAGTGACATAACACAGCTAAACAACCTCCAAGTAATAATCCACAACAGTCCTTCTAGTTTACATGAAATTACAGGTGCCACATCATAAATTCAAAAGTGTGATGTGCCTAATCGAGGGGCACCTTATATTCATGTTCATTATGAACCAAAATACAAGGCAGGCAATGCTTTAGCAGGTAAAGTCACTAGTTCCAATAAGGAAACATGAATAATATAACACACTGTCATTGCATTGGCAATTCCAGTCACCTACAAATAAAATGAATAATGAAGTTGCATTCTGTTTTATCTCCTTGACAGGCAAGGTTTCATGTTACAAGTAACCACTCTATGTCCTGGTTGATAGAGTTGCATAATTGTACACCTTTTCCTTGGAGTCTTATATTGTGTTGTGTTGTTGCATTATATATTTCCCTTGTTCTAATAATTCATTTACATCTATGCCAGTGCCTCTGTAGATTTAAGTACTGATTTAGAGCTTTGCAAACAGGGGACTCCATTGCACACCTGTCAAAGTACCATGTCCACCAAACTCTTTGTTCTCACAATTTACAGATGAGGTGACCATAAACTTTCCATCAATTTAGCTCTTGTTGGCTTCTTCAACCCAAAAGCTTCCTTCAATGACCTGACAAAGGAGAGGCCGTCAGGCGAAGGGCATTGCATCACCCATTCTATTTTGGGTAGACAATTTAATGTCCTTTTGTTTCAGTCTGTCTCAGACAGAAAGGAGAGAAAAAACAAATTTTGACTCCTAGACCATGGGAGAAATCTCCCAGGGTGTAGGTGGTCACCAACATTAATTATTTTTTATTTTTCAGAACCAAACTTACACTTTTGGAAATTTCTTATGAGAAGTAAAAAATGATTAAAACGCTTGGTGAAGAGCCATCAAAAACGACGACTACAGTCCAGCAAAACGCTTGTACCTGTGGCAACGGTTCCTTTCAAGGTACAGAAATGACTTTAAGTATCTGGTGATTCTTCTAGACTCAGGGTTAAAGTGGTACTCACGTATATCCCAGAATGTTTTGGACTTTAATAGAGTGACATTAAGTATCAAAGATTTCACCTTTCAACTAGGACAAACTCACATCAAATTGGTACTGGAAAGTTACAGGGCCAAGTGCATCCCCTTAGTGAGCTATGGTAGTGAATCTGGGGTTATGGCCAGGTTACCACTCTTCAAATAGCTGAAAATAAATTTTTTAGAAGTTTATTAGGAGTCCCCCAAAGTATACCCTCTGAAATTGTCCACGAGAAACTAGGCATAGATTTTCTCAATGACCAGCTTCTCCTTGGCCCTTAAAAGCTTTGGAACCTGATTTGGTTTAAAGGAGGAACTTAGTTTTAGTAGATTAATTCTGCAAGACTGTTAAATTTATAAAATCCCCTCCTGATCTCATGACTGGCTTATATGGCCAGCAACTTGCGGGCCTTGGGGAGGTCCGATATGTTTGGTAATCCCTCTGCGTTAACATGTTCTGTGGGCAAAAAGCCAGTGTTATCGCTTAGGGAAAAGTGGGTGTCAGAACGTGAGGATTTAGCATTAACAAAACACTCTATGCAGCATGCAAGTTCAGTACAAACTGTCAGTAACATAGAACCATATTTGACCTGGAATATAACACGCTATCAACGTCATCTGTTGACCTATTTCCTCGCCTTATCCCTTCTAATCACAGTAGTTTTTCATACCTGGACCTGTCCCGCTATAATTGTGATAATACAATGATTAATGATACTTTACATGTCACTATGTTCTGTCCAAAATATAATAATCTGCGACATAAGTTTCTATTTCCAATTTAAAATCAATGACTTTTTCTCAAGTCAGGCCCGCTTTATTGTTTTTACAGCTTTTAAACTCCCCATTTGTCTGCTTTTGTCTTGTACGTTTTCTATCAGGAGTGTTAAAACATGGATGACTTTGACAATCTGTTCGTAAACTTTTATGATATTTTATGTCTTTCATGATTGTTTTTGTAAAATCGAATAAAGTATCACTGTCACGGTCCTCTTTGCCCTGGCCATGGAGCCCCTGGTGGCATGGGTACGCATTGATGCGCATGTGGCAGGCTTTGAGTGGGCACAGGGGGTGTCTGATCGAATTGCCTTATACGCGGATGATGTCCTTCTCTTCCTGACCGATGTTAATAGGACTGCTCCGGATTATGGAGATCTTTGGAGAGACCACTGGGCTATATATGAACCCTAATAAGTCCACTCTTTGGGTTCTTGGCCCTCAGCTGGCTCTTGGCCACTGGGCCTCTATGATACAGACGACCACGCTTGGCATGAAATATCTAGGGGCCTTTTTGTCATCTTCTGCTGAAACTTCATGGGAATGTTGCATTCAACCGATATGGTTGCGGGTGCGAGATGAATTGAAAACATGGTCCCGTATGCCCCTCTCTTTACCGGGCCGCTCGGCTATTTTCAAGATGGTCTCCCTGCCACGTTTATTATATCAACTACAAAATTACCCTTTTTGTATTCCTCCATCGTGGTTTCGCCAGGTTAACTCAGTGCTGGGGCTATTCCTGGGGGCTGGGAAGTCCTCTAGGGTGGCTCTACGCACGTGTTTCTAATCTACCTGTTGCTGTGGCTTGGCCATGTCCGATATCCTGTCCTATTATCTGGCCTCTCACCTGCTTGTCCTGAATGAGTGGTGGTATGGGGATCGCACTGACCCTGCCTACTTATTGGAGCGGACACTTATGGGAACCCACTCCTTACACACCATACTCTATTCAGCACCGATGCGTCGGGTCCTCCCCTCTAATACTACTGTGGTGTTTCGGGTTTGGAGGCAAGCCTTGTGCAAAATTTGATGGTGGGGTAGACTTACCAAGGAGACCCCATTGTGGTCAAATGGATTGCTGCCCCAACTGGCTGGTCTGGTGGGCTTCCGAGACTGGGATGCCATCGGGATCTCCACCCTTGGAGAAGTGATGCAGGGTACGACTCTTAAGTCTTTTGCGCAACTTCAGCAGGACTTTACTGTGTCCAAGACCCAATTATACAAACATTTGCAGCTCCGCCATGCTCTTCTCCCTAGTGTTTCTAAACTGGAGTCCCTTCCAGACTTCAGTCCTATTGAAGCCAAACTGTTCATGGGGGATCTTCAGGATCACAAAATTTCCAAAATATACCAGTCCTTAGTGACTAATAGTTCCACCACTTTGGGTATACTCCGGGAGTCCTGGGAGGAGGATCTAGGCCGTTTGGACAGCGAAGACTGGACAGAAGCTCTCTATTCCCCTAGAGAGGCTGCTATCGCTATGCGGTTCCGCTTAATTCAATTCAACTATCTACACCGGGTGTATTATGCCCGTGTTTGTAGGGCCGGCCTGATAGCCTCTCCGCTTTGCCCGCACTGCGGGCAAGAAGATGGAACCTTTTTCCATACGGTGTAGCAGCGTGGAGTGATCGTGCGATTCTGGCGAAGAGTGTTGGCATGCCTGTCGGAGGTTCTGGGATGGAACCTTCCCTATTCACCTAGGCTTGCACTCCTACATGTTATGGAAGGGATTGGAGGCAACATTTACAAACGCCACCTAATGTTTTGGGGTTTTACGCTAGCTAAACGCAACATTGGAGGCCATTGGAAGGCGGCTGCCTCACCCCCCTTGGTGGCATGGAAGAATGGCTTAGTCTTCAATATGGGTCTGGAGCTTCCAATTTTTAAGGGCCAGGGGATGTCCGCGTAAGCACATAAAGACCTGGAAGCGGTGGGCTGATTATAGAGGACTTTCGTTGGAATCCGTCTCACTTGGTATAGACGCGCACTGAAGATGGTATGTTACAATGTAGTGCGGGAGTGGCTCGGCCTGGCCGGGGCCTTCCTTTGTATTTCCTTATGATTTCGTTTCTCACTGTGAGGGATGAGTTGCAATTGCTGGGGGGGGTATATTGACAGTGCATTGGGGGAGTGGGGGTTTATTGCTTTTCTTTTGTTGTTATTACATGTTGCCTTATAATTTGTAAAGCATAAACGTCAATGCTTTTATTGTATCATATATGTAGCAGATGTTCTCTGGATTTCAGGGCTCTGCAGAATATTTGTGGCTTGACACAATAAAATTTGTTTAAAAAACAAATTTGAATAAAGTATATTGATGATGATGATGATGATGACTAGCGAGTCAATGGTCATATCTAAAGTTGACAGACAGTAGTCCATCAGCTTGGCAGAGGAAATGTCCTCAACCACGCTGACAGAAGGAGTACCACCTGCCAAAGCCTAAATCAGACCCAGAATGTTTTGTTGATGACCTTACATTGTTTGCATAATAATATTTTTAAAATGAAAATCAACATAAAATAATACATGGTTCACATTGTGGTAGGAAACATCTCCACATAAAGGAGTTCTACCCAGCTTAATGAGAGTATACAATTATACTCTTCATGTATAAATTCTTCCTTTCAGTCTGTTCATCTGCCTGACAGTGATATCTGTTTGAAAGACAAATAACATGTTTATGTTTCCAGACTATGGATCTCTCTTCCTTTACACCTGTAAATAAATGAGGAGTTTATTAGATTCTGTAAAGGGCTGAAAGCCCACCTCTACAGTCTTTGGGAAAAGTGAATTTCCTCAAAATAACTTCACACAGTGGCCCACACTCAACATCACTTTTCAGCTGGTCTGACTTTAGTAAGTTTTCATGAGTTCCCTTGATATATCAAGACTTCCCCATCATTCTCCATCCTAACTGTTATTAGGCTGGTCCAAGAACGTCTTCAATTAATATAATGTGTCTCTTTCTTGATTGAACTGATCAAAGTATCAATACTTTTTCTGTTTAAGAGTTTTTATATAGCACAATCTAGATCCGAGGATATCAGGTATCAGAGCGCTTTACATGAGCACCAGTTGCGTTACAGAAGGACACATTCATTTTTGTTAGGCATGATTTGCCCAGAATCACAGGATGTTGAGCGTCGTTGCCGAGACTCACAATTCAGGGCCATATTCACAAGGATCTATTGCTGACATAACGGCACTTTAACGCAGCCAAAGTTGCGATAAACTTATCGCCCCAATCACAAGCTTGTGTAAACATTCCACAGCACCAGTTTACCCATGATAGCAGCTGCAAAAAACATCACAACAGATGACCCCCACAACTAGGACCGAAAGGGAAACAACACCTGCCGCAACCACCCCCAGGACCCCCCTCCCCGGCACCCCCGACCAAAGACATGCCACATCAGCTACACCCAAACACGTACAAAATAATCTGCTGGATGTCGCAGAATCACAACTGGTGACATGCATGTGTTGTCACAAAAATGACGATCACACATTCATTTCCGAAGCAAAAAATAAAACTTTATTAAAATGAACACTGAAATGAAATGAATACACATGGCAGCTCCCCTCGGGACAATCCGAGGTCACAGTCTGCAAAACAAAAATCAGAAGGTGTGTCCTGCGCACATCAAAGGACAGAGAGAGAGCAAAGGGGAAAGAGAGGAAGAGAGTGAGAGAGAGAGAGAGAGAGAGAGAGAGAGAGAGAGAGAGAGAGAGAAGAAGAGAGGGGGAGCGAGAGAGATAAGAAGAGAGGGGGAGAGAGAGAGAGAGAAGAAGAGAGGGGGAGAGAGAGATAGATAAGAAAAGAGGGGGAGAGAGAGAGAGAAGAAGAGAGGGGGAGAGAGAGAGAGAAGAAGAGAGGGGGAGAGAGAGAGAGAAGAAGAGAGGGGGAGAGAGAGAGAGAGAGAGAGAGCGAGAGAGAGAGAGAGAGGAAGTGACGCCCCTGTGCACCCAGGCCACACTGCTCACCTGCTGCCACTGGTGTGCCTCCAACCACTTGCCGGTATGTAGTGCAGTTCATTAGGTCACACATCTTAGACAGACCCGTCATCTGAAACAGAGTCCAGATATATGATTGGCACAGTACACACCATTGCACAAAACAACATCACCTGCCCGTCCATGCACACCCAGCCAGAGGCACTCCAGCCCCTCCCTCCGCCCATTGTAGTATACCCTCCCATGCACACCGAGACAGAGGCACCCCAGCCCCTCCCACCACCCATCGGAGCATGCCTGCCCATGCACACCCAGACAGAGGCACCCCAGCCCCTCCCGCCGCCCATCGGAGCATGCCCGCCCATGCACACCTAGGCCACACTGCTCACCTTACGCCATCGGCTTGCAGACAGGAGGTTCCACCACGTGCCGCTGCAAGCCCCAAGCCCGGGGACCGCGGACATGGCACACTCCACACCATGCAGCCCTGCTCCGCAGGCCACCAGGTGTCACGTTTGGTGCTGGGTCTTGATTACTCCATGGCAGAGGACATACCAGTGCACAGGGCATCATGGCAGGCTGCACACCCACTCAGCCCAATAGGTGCCACTAACTCTGTGACCCGTGAGGCCAAGCCATGTGGCGGTAGGCCCGCACTGTTGCTGGCTCTGGCCTACACTGCGGTCCAGCAGGGCACACAAAACCTGAGCGGTCTGGACCGCCGGGATGGGGCATTATCTCAGGCTGCACACCCGCTCAGCAGCTCAAGGTGCCCCTAACTCAGTGCACCCAAAGTCACGGTCCCGCGGCGGGGTGCCTGTGCTGGCCGCAATGCTCCAGGTGCCACTAACCCTGTTCAACCCCAGTCAGCGCCACGTGGTGGTAGGCCTGTGACGGCCGCAAGGCCTCGGGTGCCACTAACCCTGTGCGCAACAACTCATGGTCCCGTTATGATTGAGAACCGTGGAGCATCCGTCATCCAGTCACCACCGGCAGAGGGGAATGTGACGTCGTCGGCCCCTTATGTTGGCCTGTGACTCCTGTGCTGGATGGGTGTGGTGTGTATGCAAACCTACCCGCAGGGAGTGGCTGTGACATGATGACAAGTAGACCACTGACCTGTACACCACCAGCGAGTACGCCTGCGACGGGTAGCAATGAGGACCCCCTTGGAGCGTAAGCAGAGTGGTCTGGCCTGCCATACGCCAGACCAGCGCAGGGCTTGCAGCAATGACTTGTGGGATCTGGGCGTGGTTCAGTCCATGTCCGGACATTGAAGTGACTGATGCGTGTGTCCCTGTTGTAGTGTTCGTAATACCCGGTACACAATATGCAATGTAGCACCCTCTGACTGGCATCCCACAGGATGAGCATCATTGAAGCACGGGACATCACTGTCCCTACATTCACCCACATATTCATACATGAATGGTGAAAGACATAACACAACAGTGCGTTACTGGATGTTTATTGCACATCCAGTGCAGTTCTGCAGCTGGAGCGGTAAAGGGCAATGCCGAGCACACTACACCTTATGGGCCCGTGGAGGGCCAGCCAGAGTCCATTCGGGGATGACAAGTACTGCGGAAGATGAAGGGTACAGTCCGCAGTCTGGTTGCCGTGTCATTCGTCTTCAAACAGGATATGGCAGTCCATGTCGCTGTCCAAGGTGAGTGCCTCGGAGTGTATCAGGGGTCAGTGGAAGGTCATGGGGCCATGAGCGGCACCAAGCAGGAACAGGCCAGGTGGCGGAAATGAAAGCTAGTGCCTCCTGATCACAAACCCATCCACGTCCTCGTCCCCGAATGTGTGCTCTGCCCCATCCGTGGGAGTTGCAGTACCGGCTGGGGCACTGTGTGCCACTGACACATCAGGGGCCGGAGGACGGTTGTCGGCCTCACTGTGTGGCAGTGACACATCATGTGCCAGAGTGATTATGCCTGCCGCACTGTGGGGCACTGACACACCAGGGGGCAGAGATGTGGATGGTGTGGGGTCAGCAGCATTCTTCTGCGCCACGCCTTGTGGCAGCAATGTCATGATGATGATCTGCAGGGCATGGTAGATCCCAGGTACATTTTGCTGATGTACAGCGGTGGCTGCCATCCTTTCCGCCTCCATCCGCACCATGTCCTCCATGAGCCTCCGCATGTGTGCCAGCTCACGGCTGATATCGCTGGAGCCACTCTGAGCGGATAGGACTCCAGCAATGTCAGTCAGGGCTCGTTGGAGGCCATGGAGCGGGTCTAGACACTCATGGATGGCGTCCAGTTTGGTAGCCATGAGGTCGAACCCCACCCGCACCTGCTCAGCCGTCTCCCTCTGGGCCTCCAGCACACAGCGTTGGAAAGCCATATGTTGTTCCTGGGGGTCTTGGGAGACTGGCGGGCCGTGGGTGCCTCCTGCTGGGTGGTTTGGGTGGTGGGTGGGGTCTCCTTGATGCAGCTGGTCAGCCCTGATCCTGGAGGTGAGTCACGGATGATGTCAATGATGTCTAGGAGGGCTTGGGTGTCGATGCTGGGGTTGTTCTCCTCATCATCAGTGAAGAGTGGCTGGGACTGCTCTGCAGGGGGTGTTGACACTGGCCTTGCAATGTGAAGGGGAGATGGTGTATTGCAATGCGTCCACATTTATGTGGCTGCATGGGACATGTTGACTTTCAGACAGCATGGCATTGTACATTGTGTCAGTCTATGGATCTGGGCGATGACCGAGAGTCATTGAGGGTGTACACTGTGCTTGATTGTGCATGTGTGCCATCGTGGCCATCTCCAACCATCCCCCCAGTACCTGGTCGTCACTCACCCTGTTGCGGATGTGTTGTGTCCTGTTGAGCAGTGTCCGGTCCCCCAACTCCAGCCACAGTATTCACACTGATGACTGTCGACACCAGCACCTCCATGTCATCCAGCTCGAGCTGAGGCGCTGGGCCCCCACCTCCAGCCTGCATTGCTGCCTTCTGGTTGGCTGTGAGTTTCTCCTTGGTCTTCCGCTTGATGTCATTCCATCGCCTCTTGACCTCGTCCATTGTCCTCTTGTGCTCTCCGACGGCATTCACCTTGTCCACGATGTCCCACCATATTCCTGTTTTGGTGTCCAATGACACGTTGGAGGTGACGAACAGTTGTTGATGGTGTTCCATCACCTCTGTGACTATGATCCTTTTCACCTGTGGACTGAACTTCGTCTTCCTCTTCTTCTTGTCCTTGCCCTTCCCTGTCCCCGAGCTCCCGGGCTGGTCATCTGGGGTGCTTGTGGGGTTGCGCTCGTCCTCTGCACTTGCTCCGGCTGCCTCCATGGTGCTTGGGTGTTGGTCAGTTTGTGTTTGGGTGTTTTTTCTACTTTTATGGTGATTTTTCCCGCCGGCCAGGTGTGTGTTGCGGACCTGGTGCTGCTTATCGCTGATTTCAGCATTGCGCTTTGGCCCATCGCAGGTTTTTTGGTGTTGTGGTTTGTGTTTTTATCTCCATCGAGGTGGTTGTATCGCGGACATTGTCCGCGGTTTCGGCAGACTATTGCATGGTACTGCCTTGTTGTGAATTCCACGTTGACACTGGGTTATTTTCCCGCGATAGGCTGCGGTGTGTAAAGTTGCATTGACATTTTTGGGTGATGTTTAGCACACATTCTTGTGAATATACCCCTCAGTTTTTTCCTGAGGTTAATTTATTCCCATCAAACTACATCATTACTAACCCTGGGTATAGTGTGCATATCGGGGCTACGCCGCCCGCCTCCACCCCCCTATTGAGATGTAACTTACAAGTAATTAAAAAAAGTTAAAAAACCACTTGCCTGTTTACCGCGGCGTCCCCGGGCCACCCTCATCCTCTTCCTAGCCATATGGGTACTGCTTGATAGACCTGCGCATGTGCGCAAGCCCGCACTTGCACATTTCTCGTGAGAAATGTGAATGCACTGGTGCATGTGCAGTTCTCTCAAGCAGTACCCATATGACGAGGAAGAGGAGGAGGGCAGCCCGGGGACGCCCCGGTGAAGAGGTAAGTGTTTTTTACTTTTTTAAATTACTTTTAATTTATATCTTAATAGGGGGGAGGAGGGTCGGCGGGCCAACTCCGCTCCGCTGCAGAATGTGCGGGGATTTGCCTACTCCGTCTTCTCCACAGAATGGGCAGTAGGCAAATCTCCGCACACTCCGCGGGCCGAGCGGAATTCTCAACCCACGGTTAATAATTACATCGCTAGACTTCCTATGTGACAGCTGTGAAAATATGTTCAGCCTTTGTTAACCCCTTTTGAAGTTCTTCATTGGGCACTGAGCAGCTCCTCCAATCCCCGTTTCATATTATAATAAAAGTCTTCAAACTGTGTATTAGACAAAAGACCAAACAGGATTGCCAACAATACTCTAACAACTCGAAATCTAACCCACACTTAAACTGACTAGACAATAAGTGACTTTTTTTTTTTTAAATTTTATTTATTGTTTTATATCAACAAACAGTCATACATTGAGCAATATAAAGAAGAGTTCAAAATAATTTAAATGAAAAACAAACAACAATAATGCAAAGAAAAAAAAAAAAAGGGGGAATAATCTTAAATCCATTTGGTGATTGGGTCCCAGATTTTTAAACCTTGCCTTTTTTTTTTATCCCCTTGAGCCTATACATAGCCATT
Organism: Triturus cristatus; assembly: GCF_964204655.1. Lineage (NCBI taxonomy): Eukaryota > Metazoa > Chordata > Amphibia > Caudata > Salamandridae > Triturus > Triturus cristatus. Next base: position 1,713,065,276 of record NC_140589.1, on the reverse strand, counting down.
TCTATATGATAAATATAGAGTGGCTTACATTGTCATTGATGAAAAGTTGGGGGTTCCTTATCAATCCAGCGGGAGGTGATGCAGAACCGAAAAACAGACATACATATAAACAAAAATGCTTCTTCAGCCAGAGATCTTATTCCGGCCTGATCTGCTTGTACACCAAAAATTACCAATTCAGGAGAAAATTTCACAGCAATCCCTAAATTATTATTAATAAAAAATTCAACATCAATAATAAAACAAGAAAGTTTCTCACATTTAAAAAACATATGAATGGAGTCCGCATCCATCTCCTCACAACGATTACATCTTGACTCACCCCCAACCTTCCACTTGGCTATCTTAGCAAGAGAATAATAAAGGTCAAAAATGGACATATAGTGTTGGCTTTGAAGGGATCCATTAAAGAGTACTTTAATAGAAATTTCAATTGATCTTCCCATATCAATATTTACTAAACCTAGCTTTCTTTGCCATCTATTCTCAATAGAGAATAAGTCATCTTCAAATTGATTAATAATCATTTGGTAAACTAGGCCGATTTTCTTTGCTTTCCTAATGGTTTCCATTATCTTATTAGAATTCATACAGGAATGAATGAGAAGACCTTTTGATTCTAGAAAACTTCGAATCTGGAGATACTTAAAGAAGTGATGCTGTGATAGACCAAATTTAGTTTGAAGAGCAGAAAATGAAGAGAATTGAGTGTCTTGATATAAGTCACCAAGAATCTGTATTCCTAAGCAGGACCATGTTCTCATAATTTGATCATGAAAAACGGAAGGTAAAGCAGGATTATTGAGTAAAGGAGAATAATAACTAATTTCATCCAGACCAAGAATTTTTTTCCTAAATTGTCGCCAAATTGCAGCACAGGCTAAAATAATCTTGAATTTAGTTTTTTTATAATAACTAGGTTCAATGATTTTGACTAAGCATTGAGGAGCAGCCTTGCCCAATAATAGCTCATAGACAGATGGATAGACAGATTCTTCAGTAACAGTGTCCGAAAAGAGAAGTGTACCCATGAATCTTATAGAGATAAGCCAATAATACAGCCGAAAATTAGGGACTCCCCAGCCCCCTTTCAGCCTGGATAAAAAACACCACTTAAGCGCTCGACGAGAGCGATGATACCCCCACAGAAATCTAGAGATCATTCTATCGATTTTTGTAAAATAAGATGCCGAAAACAAAAGAGGTATAGTTCGAAATAAATATAAAAACTTAGGAAAAATTAGCATTTTGATTATATTGACTCGGCCATAGAGAGAAAAATGTAAATTATTTAATCTCTCCAGAGTTTTATTAGAAGAATTCAGGACAGGCTCAATATTCAGACGTACAATCTGATCAACCCTGGGGGAAATCGTTATCCCCAGATATTGGGCTTGAGCATCAAAAACTAATTCATTAGGTCGACCAAAATCAGAGTGAATTAATTGAGTTTTAGCCACATTTAATTTGTAGCCAGATAGCAGACCGAATTCTTCCGCTAGAGAAATAATTTTTGGTAATGCACGTCTAATATCTATGGTAGTTACAGCAACATCATCTGCGTATGCAAAGATTTTAAATAAATCAGTATTAATTTGTACAGGTATGATGTCTGCCGCAGAAGATAGATTACGAAGATATGGTTCTAAGTATAATGCGAACAGCAAGGGAGAACAAGGACAACCTTGTCTGGTCCCCCTTGTTATCGCAAAACCCCTAGAAAGAGAATTAGTGATTCTAATAACGGCTTTGGGTTGAATATATAAGGTTTTAATTGCATTAATAAATGCAATGGGAAAACCCATCCAAAGCATGACAGACCATAAAAACTCCCAGGAGACCCTGTCGAACGCTTTTTCTGCGTCCAACAGGGCCACAGCAACTGGGGATTCAGAGGTTTGAGCCCAGTCTAGTAATGTTATTATCTTTTTAACATGGTCTGCAGTGTCTCTTTTCAATATAAAGCCATGTTGTCTGATAGACACGAGGGTCGGCATCAATGGATTAAGTCTATTGGCAAGAATTTTTGAATAAATCTTACTATCAGTAGGAATCAGGGAGATAGGTCGATATGAACCAAGTTCTTCACTATTTTTACCTTTTTTTAAAAAAATTACTATGGTAGCATGAGACCATGACTTCGGTGGACTACCAGCAAAGGCGGAACAAAAAATCTTCATCAACTCTGGCTTTAAAATTCCTCTAAATACTTGATAGAATTCTAGAGGAATAGAGTCCGGACAATAAGTGACTTCTATACAATCAAAACTATTTGATCCACTGATTGATGACTTGGGTTTCGAGAAAGGTCACAAAGCTATCTCCCCGGCTGCGCTCCTCCTGCCTCATCCCTTCCTAAGCCAGCTTGTGAAGTGGAAAGCTCTGGTGTATTACTTCCCCCACCCATTTCACAACTGCTATATGCCTGGCTGTCACTTCTGGACCCTTCTTCCATCACATTCTCCACTGCCGCAGATTCCAAACTGTATCCCTAACCAGTCCTGGGTCCCATACCTGATGAGTAGAGCTCTGCCAGCTCTTTGGCTGCTGCATGCTGGGGTACCCATCTGTGGCCGCTGTCACTGTCCCTGTGTTGGACCCCAAGAGGGCAATCCTCAACCCCGGCTCATCCAGCAGTCCTATTGCTCCCTCTGCTTCGCTCATGCATGCCATCTTCCTGGTGTGGCCCCCTCTGACTAATCTGAGCTCCCACTACTTCCAGATGAACTCATGATTCTCCTCTCCATGCGAGCCTTCTTGCAGCCAATAACAACTCTCCAAAAAACCAGCTGTCATTCGCAGCCACTCTTTTACCGCTGACGTAACGACCAATGGGGGTGCAAGATGAGGAGCACCGATAGATTCATGTTGTACTTAAGGAAATGCTCTCAGCACCCTCAAACCCTTCAAAGCACACTCCGTATATTTCTTCAAAGCTCTATACCTTTAAAGCAGTGGCAGTAACTCCTGGCTTTGTGTAGCTTCGACCCCATTGCTAGGGGTGGCCACTGGGCAGCAAACTCCACTAATCAGCAGTTGGTGGAGTTTTTGCCAAACTCCAAGCAGAGGGCAAAACTGTGAACTCTGCCGGTGGAGTGGGTTCTACGTCCACCCCTACTTTTCGCATGCCCTTATTTGTCCCCTGTGTTCAAAACTCTTTATCAAGTTTTGCAACTAATCTCCTCTAGAGACTACAATGGTTAACTGGTTAACTGCCTGCCTTCCCTGGCCCGCTTAAAAAATGTCTTCAGGAATGGAGGAAAATTTTCTCCCCACATCAGAACCCATTTTCTTGTGAAAGGAAGACACAACCATAAGTCTCTTTGTGTACCTGATCAATACTCATACAAGTAGAACCGTGTCTAGCATGTGGTCAGACCATATATATGTTCACAGTGGGGTGGAAAGTATCCTTGTATGGAGAACTGTGCTGTCCATGGAAGGAGTTTGAAAATGGCTTGGATAGATGGGAGGAAATCATACTTCTCAAATCTTGTTTTTAGCAGTGAAACGTAGTCTAGGTAGCTGTTTACATAAAGTTGTTTAATTTATTAAAAACTGGCTACGGAACCCAAAATCCAAACTGTATCTCAGCATTGACAATTTGCAGAAAATCCAATCTCTGTGAAAGGGTCACATTTTAAACATAATTGTTGCTTTTCCTCTGCTAGCTAACTGCTTTGCCCCCATCAAGATTAACTCATCTGACCACTACAATGTACATTTAACCAACCCAATCACAAATCGCACTCAAAAAAACAAATTATCTGAGAAAACTAGCAAAACTGTGTCATTTTTTAGGACAAGCAGCTTCACATCAATAATACTGATCATCACTCAACCAAAATAGACATCTCTATCAGTAGGCACAATGAAGTGGGGCTTTGTGGTTACTGTTTCATCTCTATCGTTTAAATGTCTTCAATACAAGACTGGATGACTCTCTCAATAAGCAGCAAAGCACCATATAACTCTTTTAAAAATTCCCATCATTTGAACCAAACTTGTAAATTGACAGTAATCTATTCAACATACCAAAACTAGAGGCTAAATGTACCATGATTGGATTTGAAAAAAGTGGTACAATTTGCACACCACCTTCTTGTGAATCCTATGGTATTTTGTTAACTGTCCTATGTGATAATAGGTTGGTACACAAAATAGTGAAATGTAGTGGGTCACAATCCAACCTACATCATGAATATTAATGAGTTATGTTGCAAATTGCAACCCAGAAAGATTGGCTGCCATAACAAGATGGTAGCCTGCTAGGGTTAACATGCCACCATGTATGTGATTGCATTTCAATAAATCAATCTTTTTTATTTTTAAATGCTGTGCGTTTTTTAAAGTAAAACAGGATGTGTTAAAAAAAAGAAAACTTTTAAAAACTATTCTTTAAGAGTAGGAAGTGGTCCAACTGACCACTGCCTACTCCCAAAAATGTTTCTGACCATTCATAAAGGGGCAGGCATCCTATGTGGGCAGATTCTTATTTGCCAATGGGTTACAGTATCTTTCAGTAGTCTGTAAAATATTAATATACAGCATAAGTGTAAGAAATTGGATATATGTTGGGGGTAAGTACCCACCTCAAGGAATAATCACAATCCTTGTCAGGGTGACCCACTAAAGTCACTAAATAATCCTGAGCTCAACCCCCTGGTAGCTATAGTATTGAATAGGCAGGCTTAGCTTAGAGGCAATGTGTAGAGTATTTCTGCAGTACTAAAACAATAATAAAGTTAAATGCAAAACAATAAAAATCCCAAAAAGTATTAAGAAAACCAAAGAAATATAGATACTGATGAATTCAGTGTGTTTCTAAATTAACTCAGCGACCACACATGAAAGCCAAATCTGACTCATTCAAATGATCATCTATGCCCTTGCAAACTTTAATACAATCTGTGATGGTCAAACTCCGAGCCCTTTATTCAGGACTTATGATGATAAAGCTACCTTGACTGTAACTAATGGCTCAGAAAGTAGACTGCCTAACTTCACAGAGACAATCAACAAAGTGAAAGAAAAGGATTGGCGTATTTAAGATACACAACGCAATACAGCACCACTCTTAATCATTGTGCTGGAATTGAGAATATGATCAAGATAGATTCCTGTATTCATTTCTATCATTTGTTAGTTCTTTAACTTAAGTAGGGCAGTAGCCTGAATTCTATTATTTTGCATTCTGTTGACAATAATCTGAGTAGTAGTTGAGAGTATGCATTTGCAAGACCATTTACACAATATACCTATGAGATTACTTTGCTTATGGATGAGCAATTAAAGGACTACTTTAAGGGGAAAACAAAGAATTATGGGACAGAAGTGCAACGAGACAAGCTGCGAATTATTTTTGCAAATTACATCCTGACTTTTTGCAACAAGTCTTTAATTTTGTTTACTAATAGGTCACATTGCAAAATCTCCAATCGTAGGGGGATTGCAAAATGACCTGCCTAATAAATATTAACTTGATTGTTCCCTATTGGGAAGCCCCTGTGATTGACTACAACACAGGGATGGTGGCCCACAAGGAACAGCAAACCACCAACCCCTGTGTTTGCATGTGGAAAAGCAAACAGAAAAGTTCTCTTTTATAAAACCCCTATGTTCAATAAAGAAACAGGTGCTGCTTTGACAAAAAAAATGTTTCCCATTTGGGAATGTATCAGGAGCAGCATGTTCCTGCTGTATCCGAGATCACCTGATAGAATTCACAAACAGGAAGGTGTCTACTTTGCGTATCATTTAACACTTCTGTTCAGGAGTCAGTAACTGATCAATAGTTTGCAACCGCAACTGTAGTCACAAAACATTGACAATACATGACATGTCCCTTGTATTTGAAATTTGAAATGAATTTACATACCCATTTGGCAAGTCAGAAATGTTTTCCTGACTTACAAAATGGGTTCAGTAATAGAAAATAAAGCTATTTTACAGTTGCAAATGCTGTGATTTTGCGAATCGCAGTTTGTGCCACCACAAAATGGATATATGTATGTGGAGCTATGTTTCAAAGTAACAAGGGTTTGTGCTCATCAGTATAGTCTTGATTGCTATTGAGTGGGTGCCGAGAAGACACAAAAAATGTTGGATAGCTTATTTCCTTGGAACTTCAAGTGAGGAGAGATGGGAATGGAGATTATGAATACTTAGAAACGTATGCATTGAAACAACTGTCTATGGCCAAAGACAGTGTTCTTTGATCTTCAGGTGTGTCATTGTTATTTATGCTAGCTAGCAGTTTGCTGAGAACAAGATGCAGACATTCCTGCCTCATTAAGGCATGTCATCCGGGGAAAATTTGAAACTTCATGGGCATACATATACACAAAGAAAGAAAAGGTACAGGCAAGAAGTGAGAGTTGAGGAGTCACATGAACCCCACCTGAGTAAAAAAGCATTATGGTTTCATTAAGAAAATCTTGATGGTAGTTAAGAAGAAAATAGTGGTGACTTGTGTATTTCATGGTCAGGCTTACTGTCTGGAAGAAGGACCACTTTATGACCAAGAGTAGTGCAATGCCTTAATCAGTGTACTCCTGTGCTACACACTGCTTCTGAACAGAACCCTACAAAAAGGGAATGCTTTCCTATGTGGAGTCTGACCCTGCCAAACACTTCATGTCTTTTGAGACTTTTAGCTATTGTCCATCTGGGATTCCTTTATCAGTCACAGTGTGCCTGTTCAAGACATATATCTGTTGGCTGAGTGGTACATGGTTTCTGTGTATCTCTGTATGAAGTTTCAAATATATTCCTTTAATGAAGAGAACAAGCAAAACTGTCTCTGTTGATCCTCTAAAGTGTGTACATTTCAGAGTACAATTGTTATTTGGAATCATAAAGTACTCAAAACGAGGAAAAGATATTTCCTGTTTAAGTAAAAGGTTGTATTATCAATGTGCCTTGTTTACTATATTACTTCCATTGAATATACTGTGCACTCCCACTGCTCCTTCCAGAATATGAATATGATGAGTTGAAGGGAGTGTTAACAGATGTACCTTCATTTCTGAGGTATTATTTTCAGTGATATATTTCACAAGATTTTCTTCATATCATATTTTCATTTTGATTCTATTGGATATGAAAGTCTAAACGTATGTCATGCATCCCTTCTCTTGACCTCTAACCATGCAAAGTAATTCAGATTTGCATGCCTCAAATTTCTACACTATTTTCATAAATGACAAGTAAAATTGTACTTTTAGACTCATATCTTCATCGATTTTTCAAGTAAATCTTCACACCTTCAATTGCCCTTCTTGGGCACTTATTCTGGGATTTACAGTAATCTCACATTAGCATAGGTTTATGTCTGAATCAGAATCTCAGGTGCTAGGGAAACAACATGTTTCTCCAGGACAGATTTTGGTAGGTAAATTCTGGTGGTAAATATCTACAGAAAGCTGCCTGGAATGTAGAAAAAAAAACAATTGGGGCTTCATTGGGACACAGTTACGCCAGTGTTTTTTTTCCCTTTCCTAAGAAGCAAGCTAGTCTAGTGTTTCAATATTGAACCCTAGAGTTACTAGCCCCATGGAATGAGAATTCCAAGAATAAATATTACAGCTTCAGGTATCCTATTTATATTTCTCAAATTGAGGTCCCTCGTTTATGGAAATGAAATCTCAAATTTTGCATTCAACACTTTGTCAGGCATGCTTCTCTTTTAGCCAACAGAGTGCAGACACAGTGCCCATAAATGTACAATGTTAGCATACCAGCTCCCTTGCATTCTATATTCTTCAAAATAATTATTTAGAAACATATTACTAATATTTATTCAATAGAAATCTACTTGGTAATTCAAATATTCTAATTACTCTCAAACTTGAAGTAGTGTGTATTGAGTAGGATTTCCTTGGAACGTTCCTGCTGTCTACATTTTTTCATCTAGATTAACACCCACCACTCCTTCAAAATGATTGCTCCATACACCTGGCACCCAACAATGATTTACTGAAAGTAATATTAAAAAATTCAAAGGGATCATCGCTGGACACTTCTAATAACACATCACCAGTGTATGGAATGCCCTGGATGAAGAAAGTTTAAAATTTTAAAATGTTTTAATTAACTCAATTCTTTAAAGAAAACATAACATTGAGAAGTAACACTGCTCAGTAATACTCTGCACAAGGTGTTGCCATGTGGTATTTTCTAACTAACAAAGCTTCGTGCCAATACAATCCACTTGGTGGTCTTAGCAAGGTCACCTGTGGAATGTAAATATGTCAAAGAGTGGCATAATGAAGGTATATTACTGATGAAGGTAGTGGGTTTTCATGTTTTTCTCCACAAGGTACTTGTCAAGGTCTCGTGAAGATTTTGTGTAAACTATAAAAAAATAATTTGGGATAAACGTTATTTGATTAAACAAATATTCTACTACGTTCTGCGTTATAGGTGAAACCTTAGAGATATTTGAGACTCATCAATGCAGCTTACAGCAAAGTAAATAGATGGAGTTGTACTAATCAATACAATACGCAATTCATGAATGTACGAGTAGAGATCTCCACCTCCACCTCACCTATCTTTTCTGTGAGAAAATCTCCACCCCGGTGGTGGAGATCTCCACACATTTAAGTGTACTATTCTGTAGTAAGGGCTAGAGGTACCGGGAAAGGGGTGGGAAAATAAGGAATAGGGTTTAGGAAAAATGAAAAAGGGGTTTGGTGGGACGTTAATGCAAAACAAATGCCCAGAAAATCGTGATAACACAAAGAAAGATGAACCTCTAAAAGTCAGAATGTCATTTTCACTGCACAGAGGAGCTGTAGAGTTGCATGGTAGGGAGTTACCATAGCAGTGTTAAGAGCTGGCTGCCCATTTCTATCAGACATACCACTGAACACCATGTGCACCTCTGTCAACATCCTCAAGATGCTCATCTGTGTACCTCTGACAATCCTCAAATGGCATCGCCGATGTGTATTTGCCTAGCGCTCCACATGCACCCACCTCTGTGATCCAACTTTTTTGGGGTGGAGCAGGGAGCTTGACCCATGTCTGTGTGTATCTTCCTTTTAACTGTAAAAACTGATAAACATGCGAGTCATGCAGTCAGCATTGAGGCCTCGTCTCGCTGCTTTTGGTCTCTCACATCATAGAGCAGACAGTGAGAATCAGCTGGCCTTTGTCACACCTTTAATTTCATTCTGCCCTATGCAGGTAGGATGACAGTCAAATCTGTCTCCATCCCAAGGCCTTTGACAAGTAGAGTGGCTCTCGTGACTTTGTATGATCTGGAAGATCTCCATAGCAGTACAGTGTATTGAAAAGTATTGTGGCATTTGTAGAGCGCAGCCTACCCTTATGTGAGAGACGGAAGTGCTAACCTACACAGATACAAAGCTACACCATGTAGGATGTATGGTTGAAAGGGTGTTTATTATGTTTTGGATGTATGTCACAATCTATAAGTTAACTCACCTTCAATTCTTCTCTCTCTGGTCTCTTCCTATTCACACATCCCCCCGTAACTCGGCTCTCAGCTCTAGCAAGACGCCTTTGACCTAAAACAATAATAGGCATTAAGTGTCTCCTGTCCTAGACAACTCCTAATTCAACTTCTCTGAATCCTAACTTCAGCCAGCAAAGTGTGTTCATTGAGCCTGCTAGATACAGCAGCTCAAGTCTGCCCTGGAAGAGCAGAGCCTTTGCTTGCCTTGTTCATCCAAGCACTTTGGCCATGGGATTTAAAGCACTTCTTTGGGAAAAATTAAACTACTTCTAACTACGGCAATATCAAGCTAGATTTGTTGATTTATGTGCATTTTGCTCCAGCCTGCCGACCCTTCCATTGTGAAGATATTGCTCAACATCTGTCTTTATTGGCAATAGAAGATGGAAGCACACAGAGCCTTGCCAGCCAGAAAAAAATCTAACTACCTCTCTTACTTTATTACTATTCACAATGACTCAGGCTTGCCTTGCAGAATCCTGGGTGCTTAGTCTCATCCTACTGACTCTTCCCATTGCAAAGATATGACCAGCAATCTGCCTCTATTATTACAATATGCACATACTCCACACCCTGCCAGCCAGAAAAAAATCAAACTACCCCCATCCCAATCCTTGGAAAGCTGGCAAAGAACAGGCGTTCTGTTCACTCCGAAGTTAATGATCAATAAAGATGTCTTTGAATCTTGTTTTTATCTTGTTATCACATTTGCTGTGAGTTTAAAGACAGAGGTCAAATGTCAGGCTATGTCTTCTGACATATTGCTTCTTATTTGATCCAGCAGATTGGTGTTTATTTTTTTTCTGTGAATGCAAACTTAGAAGAATTTGTAAAGTGATCTGTCTGACAATTGTGCTGGGCACACAACATTTAAATACAAATGTTTAAAAATGTATTTCAGTAGTTAGGAAAGCTAATTTTTTGTTATTCTGAAGTGAGACTGGATTTCAATATGATCAAAAGAAATAACAATACTTTACTTGGCAATGTGCAAGTGATAAATATTGCTGAAACCAGATTTCCTCACATTATTGTTCCTACCTGTATAGTTTATCAGTAAAACTGCATGTCAGTGGGAACGTCTGTGGCCATTTCAATGGAAAATGTCTGTCTGTAAATGACAGTGCGCTACCACATCATGCTTTAGTGATATATACATTAAAAGTGAGTTTTTTTAATATGAACTGAGAAACAATCCTGCCCCCTGCCCTGATGATGACAAAGCCCAGCTATTTTGGACCCCAGACTGGTGGCCGTCCAATCTCGGCTCGGCCGCTTCGCCTAAGCAGTTAGTCAAACACCATGTTGCTGCCATTAGTAGCAGCTGCTTTAACAAATTGCGTCTGCTGAAGAAGGCTTTCACTTTTCTTCAACCCTCATCTGGGAAAACATTAGCCAGTGGCGTAACGATAATTGAGGAGGCCCCCCTGCAAGGTACGTGGAGGGGCCCCCTCCGGACTCTATCAGGAGTTCCCCAGCCAAAGTGCAGTGCTGAGGGGGCCCCCTGGAGTTTGGGGCCCCCCGCACTGCGGGGGATGCGGGGGCCTGTGTTACGCCCCTGACATTAGCCCAGCCCTGATTAGTAAATTGGAGTATGGCAATGCTTTGCTTGCTGCTGCTTTGCTTGCTGCTGCTAATGAGACTTTGTTAGCAAAACTGTAAGTTGTTCAAATCACGCCTGCCCTGCTTCTTTGCAATCTTCCTGCCGGCGCTGCTTCTGAACCTCTGTTAAGATCACTACATTGGTTACCTATCAAGAAAAGGGCAATTTTTTTAATCTGTTGTTGTTTGATCATATGAATCTCTAATATGAAACGGTCCGGTTTATGTGAACCAGAAATACAAACGCTACTGCCCTACCAGGCACTTACGTTCTAAAGCCAAAGTCCTACTGTCATTCCCATGAATTTGCTTGATGAGATCTGGGGGAAGATCTTTTTCCTACTAGGCGCCCTTTTACTGAAACAATCTGCCACTCCATGTCAAAACTTGTTCTGATTTTGTCAATTTCAGGAAATCCCTTAAGGCAGCTTTGTTTTGACTGTACCTTTCCTTAGCATCGAGATACTATTTTGTAGGCGATTCGTGCACCATATAAGTCAAATGAACATAGCATTACAATTCTATTAGTGAACTAAGAGGCAAGTCAGGGGTCACCTGTGCAGTATATGTGAGCCAGATTTTTATTATACATGGAGCAAACGTTTGGCCTCTTAAATTTAACAAAATAAGATTTTTTGTACAGCAGACATGCTGAACTCACATATATGAAGGCGGTCTCAGAAGTAGTAATGAAGAAAAGGGTGATTAGGTGAAATAAAATATTTTCCCTGGATCACACAGTTTAAGCTGAGTTCATGGGTCACCCGCATTACAGATAGGTTGAGTAGATCATTCAAGTAGCTAGACCTGCAGGTCGGGTAACATTTTCCTGATTTTTCATGGTTTGTCCTACAACTATAAGGCTGTTTGTAACATCTCTTGCTAGTCTTGCTGATTCAGTGCTCAGTGGGAGTGGTGCTGCAGCGGCCATTCTGAACGGGTCATTTGTGGCGAAGGCAGCCAGCACGCATTAGCAAGACTGGGACGCATCTCTGCTAATGCGTCTCACAATCGACCTCCAGCACCCACTGTTGTCTAGAACTAACTAACACTCGCACACAAGCCCATGTCCTAGAGTCAATGATAGAATGACACTGTCACTATTCGGTTTATTCTTCTGTCTGATTGGGCTCTATACACACCATCCCGCCTGTCTCTGCACATGCACATGGCACTTGCTCATTCTTCTAGAACGGTGTAAGTTATGTCCTACAGGTTCCATCTGAGGAGACTCGAGACTCATGGTATATGTTAAACTAATACGACTTCAATAATATTGGAAGACTCTGGGTTAATATTGATTGGCGGGTACCGACAGGCACTGATGCATACTGAGCTCTGCTAATGCACCTCAGTCCTGTTCTTCAGCACCACCTAGGACTCTGAGGCTACCCAAGTTCCGTGTGTGCACCTCATCTGTCACCTGCAGCATTTCCAGCTTGATCAGGAGTGGGACCATACACGGGCGTTTCTGCTTCTATATCCTGACCTATAGAACCGGTTGCTACCCTCGGACCCACCCTCACATGCAGCTCTTTTGTGGTTCTAATCTGCAGTACTTCCTGGCATTTTCATTCTGGAATGTTGCAACACACGCTGTGGTCAGGCCGAGGGAGCTTTTACCTGTACCCTTAGCTCTATGCTCCAGGAAGGCCTCTAGATGACATCTCACACCTATACCCTGTGCTGCGGTCGGACGTATGGACGTCACACTTGTATCTCTACCTCCATGTTCCAGGCAGGCCTGTAGAGCACATCTCACACCTGTGCCTTCTGCTCTGGTCAGGCCAGTGGAGCTCACACCTGCACCTCTATCTCCATTCTCTGGGAAGGCAGGCCTGTAGAGCACATCTCACACCTGTACTTTCTGCTCTGGTCAGGCCAGTGGAGCTCACACCTGCACCTCTATCTCCATCCATTCTCTTAGCAGGCAGGCCTGTAGAGCACATCTCACACCTGTACCCTGTGCTGCGGTCGGTCGTATGGACGTCACAATTGTATCTCTACCTCCATGTTCCAGGCAGGCCTGTGGAGCACATCTCACACCTGTACCCTGTGCTCTGGTCAGGGTTAGGGAACTCACGCCTGTACCTCTACCTACTTTCTCCCGTCAGGCCTCTAGAGCACATCTCAAACCTATACCCTGTGCTGCGGCCGGACGTATGGACGTCACACTTGTATCTCTACCTCCATGTTCCAGGCAGGCCTCTCGAGCACATCTCACACCTGTGCCTTCTGCTCTGGTCAGGCCAGTGGAGCTCACACCTGCACCTCTATCTCCATTCTCTGGGCAGGCAGGCCTGTAGAGCGCATCTCACACCTGTACCCTGTGCGCCGGTCAGGGTTATGGAAATCACGACTTTACCTCTACCTAATTGCTCCAGGCAGGCCTCTAGAGCACATCCTATGCCTGTACCTTGTGCTGTAATCAGACCTATACAGGTCCCTTCTGACATCAGGATCCAGACTAAGCGGCTCTCATTTGCCTCTTGTGTTAGGGGTCATGCCTGTGGAAGTCACACCTGGGCCACGTGCTTCAACCAGGCTTCTGGAGCAACCACACACACCAGTGCCCCATGTCCCAGTCAGGCCTGTATATCTCACACCTGTACTTCTACCTCCATGCTCTGTGGAAGCCTATGGAGCATATCTGACTTCTGTACCCTGTGCTCCGCTCAGATCTCTAAAGCATATTACCACACACAGGTACCCATGCTCCAGACAGGCCTGTAGAACTCACTCCTGTACTTCTACCTCCATGCTCTGTGGAAGCCTATGGAGCATATCTGACTTCGGTACCCTGTGCTCCGCTCAGATCTCTAAAGCATATTACCACACACAGGTACCCATGCTCCAGACAGCCTGTATATCTTACACCTGTACTTCTACCTCCATGCTCTGTGGAAGCCTATGGAGCATATCTGACTTCTGTACCCTGTGCTCCGCTCAGATCTCTAAAGCATATTACCAATCAATCAATCAATCAATCAATCATGGAATTTATATCGCGCACTACTCACCCGGAAGGGTCTCAAGGCGCTAGGGGGAGGGGGTCTGCTACTGCCAGGTCTTGAGCTGTTTCCTGAAGGTGAGGTGGTCCTGGGTCAGCCGCAGGCGGACGGGCAGGGAGTTCCATGTCTTAGCCGCCAGGTAGGAGAAGGATCTTCCTTCGGCGGTGGCTCTCTGGATGCGAGGGACGACGGCGAGGGCGAGGTTCGCGGATCGTAGCTGGCGGGTGGGCGTGTAGAAGGTCAGGCGGTCGTTGAGGTACTTTGGGCCTAGGTCGTGGAGGGATTTGTGTGCGTGGGTGAGGAGTCTGAACGTGATCCTCTTGTTGACAGGGAGCCAGTGCAGGTCTCTCAGGTGGCTCGAGATGTGGCTGCGACGGGGGACGTCCAGGATGAGTCGGGCGGAGGCGTTCTGGATACGCTGAAGTCTTTTCTGTAGCTTGGCTGTTGTACCGGCGTAGAGGGTGTTTCCATAGTCTAGTCTGCTGGTGACGAGGGCCTGGGTGACAGTCTTCCTGGTCTCGGTCGGGATCCATCGGAAGATCTTGCGGAGCATGCGGAGGTAGTGGAAGCAGGATGAGGAGACGGCGTTGACTTGTCTAGTCATCGAAAGGGAGGAGTCCAGATGACGCCCAAGTTGCGTGCGTGGTACGTTGGCTTGGGTGCGGTGCCTAGGGCCGGGGGCCACCAGGAGTCGTCCTATGCGGAGGGCGACGGTCCCAGGATGAGGACTTCTGTCTTGTCCGTGTTCAACTTCAGGCGGCTGATGTTCATCCACTCGGCGACGTCTTTCATCCCTTCGTGTAGGCTGGCTTTGGCGGTGTCGGGGTCTCTGGGAAGGGAGAGAATCAGCTGGGTGTCATCGGCGTACCACACACAGGTACCCATGCTCCAGACAGGCCTGTAGAGCTCACACCTGTACTTCTACCTCCATGCTCTGTGGAAGCCTATGGAGCATATCTGACTTCGGTACCCTGTGCTCCGCTCAGATCTCTGAAGCATATTACCACACACAGGTATCCATGCTCCAGACAGGCCTGTAGAGCCCACATCAGCACTTAAATATAATCCTTGTGTGCCTAGTATTCGAGATAACGGGAACAGATGCTTTTCACAGGACCACACTGCTAGGGTAATTTATGGCATATATTTTTTATTTTTATTTTCTTCAGTACTCTACGTCGTTATCCTGATACATTTGCAGTTTAGAGCGAATAGAGAGTGTTTTTCTTTACAATGTGCCTTCCGAGATGTTTAAACCTCAGCATCTCTGCATGTTGTGTAATGTGTTGGTTTCAGAAATGTTGTGTATATCTTTATCCCTGAAACACTGTGTATTTTTGGTCCCTGAAACGTTGCATGCATTTCTCCTTAAAAGGCTCTATATAGTGGCCTCAGAAATACTGTCTCTATCTTTGTAGTGATGAAAGAGAGTCTCTTGGTAGTAGATGAGTTCTTTATTTCACCAAAAGGTAAATATACAAGAAACAGGTGAGTGCCAGGAAACACCTCCTTTCAGTTCCCAGTCCAACCGCAACTCACAGAGAACCCGAAGGCCACTCGCACAGTGACATTCCAAGCACGCTCACACTCTACCTTAAAGGTAAACACCTAACCGCTAGGCACTAGCCACAAACATTAAAGTAGGACATAACACATCCCCCCTCCTTAATAAACAACAACAACACACAGACAAACCAAATCACAAACAGCTAACAAACAAAAAATAAAAAAAAACATAATACGGGACAACTTGTAAAACAAACCACCACAACATAAAACAAATAATACTACACAATGTATTCCTTGAGCCAACTAGGCAAAACCCTTTTTCTCTTGCTACCACCCGTACAATCTCGATATGAGTTGACATTTTCTTGAGAAGGCTCTATGACCAACTGATACACCACAGACCCTTCCCCCTCCGTAACGGAAGAAGTATCTTCAGTACTCTTACTTGTAGTTTTGCCCGCCATACCATCCTGAACCACCCCACCATCATGTGAATTTTCCGTAGCCAATTGAGACTGTAAACTACTGAAACACCTCCTTTCAGTCCCCAGTCCAACCGCAACTCACAGAGAACCCGAAGGCCACTCGCACAGTGACATTCCAAGCACGCTCACACTCTACCTTAAAGGTAAACACCTAACCGCATGTTGTGTACATGTTTCTCCCTGAAATTTGGTGTATACGTTGGAACCAGAAATGTTTTGTAGATCTTACTACCTGAAATGCCGTCTATGTTTCGGTCCCTGAAACGTTGTGTATAGGTTCCTCCCTGAAATTCGTTATATACGCTGGTCCTAGAAACGCCGGGGATGATTTACAAACCCCTTGCGCCACTTGTGCGTCACTTTTCCCATGTTAAAAGTGACGCAAAAGGGGCGCAAGGGGCTTGTAAATTAGCCCCGCCGTGTATAGATTTATGCCTGAAATACTGTGAACATCCATGTAATGATGTATGCATGTTTATCGATGAAATGGGTGTACATGTGTTGGTCTGTGAGATGTTTCTGTATCTGTATACCTGTATAGCTATGTATGTGTCAGTCCCTGATAAGTTGCGTTCATGTTTCTCCTTGAAATGCTACATATATGTTTCGCCTTGAAATTATACACATGTTGGTCCCTGAATTGCTGTGTATATTTTGATCCCTGTAATGGTGTACACTGACTTTTCCTTGAAATGCCTTCTATATGTTTCACCCTGAAATGCTTTGTGTATCCTTCTCCCTGAAACGCTTTATAGGTGACTTCCTCCAAAATCTGCTGAAGAAGATATAAAGCGAAAAGTGGGCAACGTTAAACAACGCAAAAACCAAAGGAAATGATGGTACCGCTTTGTTCGCCATAAGTTGGCAGGGTATGCTCAGACGTGAGTCCCTTGCTCACTTTGCCACTGGATTCAAGCAAGCCTGGCTGAAGACGGCTGAAATGCCAGAAACCGGTCCTAGGAAGCTTGTTTCCGGTCCAGGGAAGGCATGGCTTGGCAGTTCGGGCTGGACTGTTCCCATGAGGCACAGGGTCAGACTGATTTGCATATGGCCATGTCTGAACTGGGGTGGCAGAGTGGGCTAAAGAACGGTGATGGATCAAACCCAGATCTGTTGACTGGGTGTGAGTGTTTGATTGGTTCTGATGCTCCGTCCATCACCACCCCCTTTTGTACCGCAACGTTAAACAACTACATGCCTAGAAGCCGTCGGTGTTCTCTTCTTGTATCCAGGGCTATTCTATGTACTTTACTTAGCAAAATTGTTTTTTTTGCAAAGTAGGATGACCAAATCTTTATTTTGTCAGCAGCCAAAAATATAGCTGTATGTTCTCCTAGTAACCAATTTGACAGTACTCAACATACTGATCTAACGGCAAAGCTTATTTTGAGCCGGTGGTGTCTAGTGCTCGGCACCTGCGCTTAATTGTCAGCACTGGCACTTTTGACAGTCTGCTGCATGGTGGTGATGTTTGTCAAATTTAGAGATGAGCACCACAAGAGTTATGTATTAATTCAATCAATATTAAAAATGGTTAATACCTGCCATCAATGCCAATCTTATAGATTTGAGGGCCTGGAATAGTCTAAATTAACACACTTGTAGGAGTTTAATGGTTAGTAGTTGTTTTGATACTGTCAGTGGCAGCATCAGCAGTGGCAATGGGTGGTTCAAGCTGCAGTGGCCTCCTGACGAGGGCACTGGCACCTATATTTTTACAAATTAAGCACAATGGAAGCTGTGTTCGACTTGCTAAGATTTGTTCTTGTGATATGCACGTCAACGCGCCAAGCCTTCAGACCTGTTACGATATCCATTGACTTGTGTAACAAGCACTCTCCATCAGAGATGCATTGACACATTTGTGCAAGGGGTGGAGCAGTGAGTGAGCGCCGGAGCAATGCGTGAGCTGTAAGGGAAGTGTATCCCGGAGCCAAGCTGCTAATGCCGCCAGAATTAGGGGAGAGGAAAAAAAACGGAGTGGTTGACAGTGGTCAGGACGACCAGGCAGTCAGATGGTCAGGTGGTAAGTGCATAGGCATTAGGCAGTAACCTGCAGGTGAGTGGAGACAGCTGGCGTTGGTGCGACTTGCTTTCATGCGGGTTCTGCCTGATTACCAGTTGTTCCCCACCTGTTACCTGCCTGCTGACTGCCTCCATTTACCCCCGCAGGGTACACGGCCTCCGCAGCCAATTTTGGCCTCTGGTAGCCTCCCTGTCCAGGGCCGGACTGGGAACCAAAAGCAGCCCTGGCAATTTATAAGGACCAGCCCCTGGTGGGGAGTGGTGGGGGGGTGGGACTTTTAGGAAGTGCAAGTGTGAAGCACTGCTGCTTTTGTTACTTGGGGCAGATCTTGCAGCACTGCTGCAAAACCGACCCCAGTAACACGAAAAAGTCCCCCACTTGTGCAAAACCGGCACCCAACCTTCCAGCATCCCTGGAAAAT
This sequence comes from Triturus cristatus, assembly GCF_964204655.1. NCBI lineage: Eukaryota > Metazoa > Chordata > Amphibia > Caudata > Salamandridae > Triturus > Triturus cristatus. The sequence continues at coordinate 1,713,046,738 of NC_140589.1, read as the reverse complement.
GCCCGATGCCCACTACCACCAGTCAAGACCTGTCCCTGTCCCCATTCACGTGCCACTTCTCCAGCCTCCTCCCTTCCCCCCTATAATAAACCCATTTTGCCCCAGTTGTGCTTTATGCATGGGGGAGCTGAGGACTAGGTTGTTTATGTCACCACTATCTTCATTATACTTGGCATTCTAAAGGATCCTCTTAGAGTCAGTTGCACCATGTCCTGCACGTATGCACCTACAGTGAGTGGGCTGCCCATAAAGAGGGATCTTTCGTCATATTAGCGTGCTTGTGCCCCTTTCCAGTCATATTCCCTGTACTAGACAATGCAATCGAAGGAAGGTGAGGCAGCCCTCATATCCAGTCTTCATCAACCTGGCTGTAATTTCATGCAACTTTTAATTGCCCCCCTGGTCCACAACGGCACACTTGCAGTAAGCGGGGTGAATTGCAGAGGCAAAAGCTGGCAGAGGGGTCACTGTTGAAACTGTTGGAACCTGGGCCATCTTTGCAACTCACTAAATGTCCGCTACCCAAAGGTCCCACTTAAATCAAGACTCCAGAAAGCTCAAAGCTGGAAAAAAATAGGATCTGCCTTTGCAATAAACTAGAAGCTGTCCCACAAAGTATTTATAATGAGGTGTCAAAACACAAGGGTCACTAAAAATTCCAATCACACAAATAATGATCACACATCATTATCTAGCTCAGGTGCACTAGTTCTCCTATCGGATTCTCAGCTTGTGTGGGTAAGGGGGGATGCTACACCAGGGCAAGAGAAATCTCAGATGCCCACCTCGCCCATCAGAGACTGTTTCTTAAAACCCAACAAACTCAATCAATTGGACTCAGGCCATCCCCTCTTAAAGCACAAAGCGACAATCATCAAGCTACGTGTGGCACTTATATAGAAGACATTTTTCCTAATATGGAAGATCTTTCAACAACACCCTGAAGGACATTCACGCGGATTCCAACAGTCTAATTATTGAGCTTTCTTCAGTGTTTGACCCAGTGGATCAAGTGGCAGATCCAGTATCAACACCTGTCCTCGCAACTTTACCAGTCAACAAATGAATTCAAGTGCCTTTTTGTCCCATAACTATTGAGACAGTAGAGCAGGTCCATTATCACAACAAGTGAGATACGTCGATGAACTCAGCTGACGAACCCATCGCGATCCTCAAGACTACTCCTGAAAATGCCTCATCAAGGATCAACAAAACAAATCAGCTCACAAATTCAACAGACTTCCTAATAAATAACTGGGATGCAAAGCAGCTTGAAAACATGGAGGAAAGTCACAAAGGGCCCCCAAATATGGCAACCAACCAAATCATCGGCTGGAATACAACAACTGAAACAGTGCTTATGTCAATTAACTCCACTTTGTTAGCAGCCACCAACACGCTAACATGGCTATCCAACAAGCAGGAACTCCAGATTGACCACATGCAATCATTGGCAAAGCTACTAACTGACATAGAATGAAAAATTGACAGACTAGAGTCAAATCTGACCTAAGTGACATGAATCATAAATACTGTGCATGCTATGCCAAACCTGAGTCCGTACTCCTTATCCTGGCAATGCAAGAATTAAAATAGCATATGTGATGGCAACGAGCATAAAAACACATGAATCATCACTACTGTGCACATTTGAAACATGAAAATGGAGCAACTTGGCTACACCAAGTAAACACAAGAGTCACCAAATCTCACCATATACATATAGGGTGCTGTGCATCTGCACGCCTAATAGGTTTTATGCGGTAATCAAGCTTTAAACAGAGGGCACAGCAGCTGCTGCATGCTTATTACAGTGGCTAGGGGAGTTTAGGGAGTCTTCCTCAATAAACAAGTGGGGGCCTCTCGAGGACTTATCCCGTATGTCGATGATCAAGAAATTCCCCCAAGGCATGTGTGAATAATCATCTGTGGGGGGTGGAGAGGTGCAGCACCGTGACACAAGGGCTGTCCTGGTCCAGTCAGTTGCACAAAGAGGAATAAGCAACCAACTGCTCCTGTGATTAGCTGCGGTGAAATCCAACAGTAGAATCCCACTGCACTCTGTACTGCTGCGGAGAGTACAGCTTGATCCCTCCAAGATTGCTCAGATATAACAACAGAACACAAGAGCATGCACCAAGCCTTCTCTGCCAAGTGCTCATGCGCCCCTGGTGGGTGGAAGTCACAGTAGGCTCCTGGGGCTGGGGTGCACACGCCGGTACGTGCTGATCTGTAGTGTGGGCTCAGGAAGCGCTCCCGGCTCCAGCGAAGACGTGGCTCTCAATGCGGTAAGGAACTCTGTGCACAAGTCCCTGTACAGAAAGGAGATGAGGGAAAACAGCTAACACTCAGGGTGTCCCACACTGCGTAACGTGAAGAGTGCAAATCTCCCAACCACTCATAGCAAGCGGAGGCAGAGGCCACATACACCGCGTGATGCCGGTTTTCCTGGGCAAAATGCTCAGCCCGTGCTGGGCAACTCCTTGCTGCTGAGAATAAGGGTAAATCAGCCCTGTGCTGGAAAAGTGAAAAATAAAGCGGTCAACATGTGCTGAAGTCCTGAGAGACACTTGAAAGGGGCAGGAGGTGCAGCAAGCAGTTCGGCCAGCACACAAGCAAATAATACTGGTGGCTGGTCCCCCTGGCAGTCCAGCAGTCCTCCTGCAATGTAGTCAGTCCCACACAGTACCTCTGCAGAATAATGTCAGGGAGTAGCTGGCATCAGGGCAACACACAGAAAAGAAAAGCAATCCAGTGAGTCCTTTAGGCCACCCAGCAAATAGCAGCTCAGCAGGGCAACAGCAGAGGAGCAGTCCGGAGGAGTCCTTTGTGCAGCGCAGCAATCCCTCTGACAGAGGTTTAGTACAAGTTCCAAAAGTGTTCTTACAACATGGGGTCAGAGCACCTGTACTTATACTCAAAATGTCTTTGATGTAGAGGTGACTTCAAAAGAAACCTCTGAAGTGCAAAATACCTCCTTTCAACTCAGCACTGGACCTACACCTACACTAGGGGTAAATCAGCCCTTTGTGTGTGGGCAGGACACAGCCTATACAAATGTAAGTGCGCCCTGCATCCCGCTCCCCCTAGCCCAGGAAGACTGTCAGTATGCAGGTGGAGGCTGATGCCTCTCCTGTCACACGCAGCCCTCCCTGTGTTGTGGCTGTCTGGAAAGTATGTGCAAAGTGTAGCTGTCACTCTGCCCTAGATGTGGATTGGAGTCACGCTGCAAAGCACAAGAGTCATAAGCACAGAGAAATTCCTACTTTCTAAAAGTGGCAATTCTTGAATTGTAATGTAAAATCCAACTACACCAGTAAGCAGGATTTCTTGCTACCATTCTAAACATTCTAAACACAGCAATGCTACTCCTTTCGATCAGGATTACCACTTAAACATGTATAAGGGAATTCCCAATGCTAGTTTATGAGAGGAGTAGACCTCACAGTAGTGTGAAACAAAATAGCCTGGTTGTCACTACCAGGACATGCCACACAATAAAGGCACACGTCCTAACTTTTACTTAGACAGCACCCTGCCCATAAGGCTACCGAGGGCCTACCCCAGGGGTGACCTATATATAGTAAAAGGTGAGTTAAAAGCATGGCAAGTAATTTTAAAAGCCAAGTCAATGTGGCAGTAACTGTGCACGCAGGCTCTGCAGTAGCAGGCCTGAGACAGGTTTGAAAGGCTACTTCTTTGGGTGGCGCAATCAGCGCTGCAGGCCCACTAGTAGCATTTAATTTATGGCCCTGGGTATATGGGATACCATTGTACAAGGGACTTACAAGTACATTAAATATGCCAAACAGGAGTAAACCAATCATACCATGTTTTAAAGTAGGGAGCACCTGTACTTTAGCACTGATTAGCAGTGGTAAAGTGACAAGAGTCCTAAAGCCAACAAATGGAGGGTCAGAAAAATAGGAGGAAGAAGGCAAAAAGTTTGAGGATAACCCTGCAAAAAGGGCCAGTTCCAACATCACCTGTGCAGAGAGAGAAGACCTCGCGGACACAAGATCAACAAGTCAGGATCATATAACAGCCAGCCAGAAATACATCTGGATAAACTAGGGAGCTCAAATGGGTAGCGGAACTTATCAGCTACATCGGGGAAAGTATTAACTAGAAGAGAAAAAAAAAGATTAAAAGAAGAACAAGAAAAATCCGACTAGATTGATGGGCTGGCACATTACCACAAAGACAAATAAAAGGGCACTACTAACATATCTGAACAGCATACATTCTTCCCAATATTCCATGAGAAGCAACTGGGGAAAACAAGGAGTGACATAACGACAAGGAGTAATACAGTGACAGATACTGCAAGTCAGCCAGGCAACAAGGACACCAAAAAACCAAATCTCCCCACAGGGCTGAAGGAACAAAGAAATGCGACCCATCACAATGCCATTTCAACAAAGAACAACGCTTTCAAAGAAATTTAAGCTCAAGCAGCCTACGCTGGTAATAGCATACCTCCACTCTTAGCAGCATCCAATGAGCATGAGTCTTGGTCATCCCAAAGAGATCCAACTGTTGAAGGCCTCATAATAAAGGAGCTAGAAACTCGGATAAAACATCTAACAATCCTCGGAAAAATGTAAGTACACAAAGATGAATACAAGGTACATAACTCAGCCCTCTTCACCTAGTCATACCTGAGCATAACTCTTGAAATGCCCCGAATATGAGTGACTTGTTCAATAAAAGCCCTGATCCAAAAGTAGACTTCTCCCTTCCATCAGGGACTATATTCAGTAAACATCCAACTACTACTCTTGAAATGATCCATATACAGCCGTCCCAGTCTTCCGGGTCAAAGACGGGGTGACCTTCTAGCCGGGACCAGACAGCATAATCGAGGATGCCAAACACCCGCACTTAAAGTGATATTCCCCCCACAGTATATATCAAGGGATAACAATGACCGCTGAATAGGGCCAACATCCTCTGCTTACTGCCCGACCTTTTCAACCAAGAATCAACCATAGTAACCTGGGGCTCAGAGTGGTTAACCGCAAGTGTTCTCAGTGAAAAGTCAGTATTTGCCCAGTGAGGAATTGAATTAAGAACAACAGCACCCAAGATATACCCATACATCCTGCTTCCCAGTACTGCCCCTCCTGTCAGAAAATCATCTGCATCCCAGATTTCCATTAAGCTTGCCAGGGGTCAAAAGTTCAAGAGCATCATTTCATTACAACAGCCCCCAAATCATGATGACGGGGGTTGGGTTGCTTTTGCACTGGCGACCAAAACCACAAGCTATTCCTAGTCTGTGCCACAAAGCCAAAAGTGGAGCATAAGCATACCCGAATATCCTTAGGGTATCTTTAACCTACAAGATCCACACAACTTTCTAAAATCTGGTGACGTAATTTGCCTACAGAAAACTTGGGCCTTTGCACCTATTCAGTTAGTAGGCTTCCATGAGATTCGACAAGCAGCCTCCAAAAAGAAAGACTTTGGCAGAACCTCCAGCAGCCTATCTGGGTACATTTTGACAGATCTGAAGGTCACAACAACTGTACTCAGCACACGGTGCCCCATGCTTCAAGCAGTCACAATTGGTGGATGTCAGCTAGATCATTGCTTGGGAACCTCTTCTGCTAATTAATGTTTACATAAACTTGTGTAGGTCTGTCAAGACACACACAGTATTAGACTTTATCGAGGCTCTTGAGGACCTCTTATGCAAATTCCCAACCTACGAAATAATACTAAAAGGGGACTTCAGTATACCCAATTTGGATATTCAGTTAATAAAAACTTAATCCAACCTGACGGTCCCCTATTCTTCCAAATTGATAGACTGTGTAAAAGCAAATAGTTTGACCCCCCTGCAACCTGAATGGCCTCCTCTCTACTCACTGCATACTTTTAAGTATATCTCGACCATGGACTATACGCTTGTGAGTAAGTCTCTATTCGAGTCACTGGAAACCTTCTCAATATTGCGCACTCTGAAAGTGGTAATCTGCCACTTAAAATGCTGCTAAAACTTGACCACTTTAGAGCTGCCCAGCTTAAGCTACTGGGGCTTTCAACAGGGGCAGAAACCACTACACTAGTAAGGAGACTCAAATGGGACAAGGCTCCTCTAGCCCAATTTAGAAAGTGGAAGCAATCGTTTGGCTTTCAACTTTCCACTCACTTTCTCGCATGCAACCAGCCGCACTTAAATTGGGACACCTTAACTGACACTCTCTATAGTGACATAAGTGGTAAAGGAGCCTGTCACAAAAGTTAGTCAACAGACAGGGGACTATCAAATCCAAGTGGTACACTCCTGAACTAAGACAAAGCAAGTCAGTCCTAAGGGCAGTCACAAAAAAGTATAAAGAAGACAAATCTCTCACAGCCATAGCACAGTCCTACTGCAAAGCAAACAAGCATTGGCATAGCCAATAGGTCTCGCTTTTGGGACCTTATAAGTATTTAGTTATGCAGCACAATATCCTTGGTGCAACAACATCAACTGCTGCATGGCTAAACACTTATAAGGTCCCAAAAGTGAGACCTATTGGCTATGCCAATGCTTGTTTTTTTATTTTAACACTGAGCACGGTGTCCGTGTAGCGGACGCCGCGCTCACTAATAAAGTTTTAAAGGAACAAAAATGAAACAAAGCACACATCTATTCTGGATCAGACGGTGCAGACTCCAGCCACGACTACATTGAAATAGAAGGAATCTTGTCCAAAGGTGGACTGTGATGCTTTTCCAATTTTCCACGGTGTGTTGCAAGAGGGAAAACTGCAGACTGTCGAGTTAGCCAACTCAGTTTTCGATGTTGCGTCACTGTATTTGGGTTCCAGGGTTTGTGCCCAATGAGGCGGGGTGTGTCATCTTGAAGGCATCCGTCCCATGGCGAGGAGTTCATTTGACCCACACATTGAGGCACGCTCATTAGTTTGGGTCATAGGAATAAGGAACAATATCAAGAGCTTTGGTTAGATTGTGCTTTGTGCTGCCTGGGATAAAAACAGTGCCCAAGGGGCTAGGGCCAAACTCCTGACCGAGTTGCTTTAGAAAGGTTTAATGTACGATCATAAATTTGTGTCACGCCCTGATCGCTCTAGGACCAATGATGGTGGATGATGCTTCAGCAGGAAGAGATGGCTCATTGAGTATTCAGTTAGACACCCATGGCTCAGGTAGCGCTGTGGCACGTGAATAAAGCATTGGATTTGTGGCATAGGTCGCTGCCTAGCAGGAGGTGCTGATGGAAGCCATGTATGTTGTGTTTGATGTCTTATGAGGGTGACAGGCACAGACGCCCTGAGGTATTAAGTAGTGCATAAGGGTAGGTTTGAAAAAAAAACAGGGTCATGCTGCTTCTATTTTTCACCCAAATTGCACGGAACAGTCCAAAACGCTTTTGTTTACTAGACATTAAGGCATCAGCGGGTTCCTCCCTGTGTGCGGGTTCTTTCTAAACCTATATTATGTGGTGGCTCGGATTTTGTGCGTTAAACAGGCAAATAATTCAGGCCTCCAGTTTTCACATTACATGGTGATTTGTCGACCAGTGTGACCATAAAAATCTAGAATTAAAAAGACAGAGGCATTTATTATCCTACCCTTCCTACATCCCAGGAAGTTATATGGCTGAGAATAGGTTTCATGGTTTAATTGATAAGCATTTGCTCTTTGTAGAAGGTTAATCTCCCCGAGCAGACAATGCGTCTATAATAAATATATATTTTTGTGGTAAATGTTCATTCTAGTGTTTTGAGAGTGAGCGGATTGCTTTATATATATTCGGTGTTTTGCCTCACATATTTCTTCTTCCAGAGCCTTTGGAGAGACGAGTGGGGTTTGAAAGCGCCTGCTGTTTTCAGGGCAGATAAACAGGAGCCCCTATTACAAAGTTCCGCATTTCAGAATGAGCTCTTTTGCGCTGTGTTACTGGTGTCGCTTAAAGAGCTGTAATAACCTCGTAAATATCCATGTCATTTTAATGTTGCTCTTTCGGTCACAAGGCTAGAAAAATGCCCATGCCTTATGCAACCGAAAGCATTCAGCGAGGTACCATCCCTTCGAAGCGCTATTAAAGAGGCACAACACGAACAGTAGAAGAATTAAAACAGTCACTAAACAGCGTATTCGGCGTACAAAGGGTGCAAGCACGGCGGTGGGGAGGACGGGGGTCCCTCTCAGAACACCTGGGAAGGGGTGGGGTGTACTAATGGCTCCTGCTGGAGCAATATATATTAAACAAGCATTGGCCGCGCAAAACGCGATGGTGGGGGATAATGAACAGGCATTGAACGCGCGAGACGCGATGGTGGGGGGGTGGGGGAGAGAAGCGCGAGTAGAGATAAGCTGGTGTGAAATAGCAGCAGGGAAGGGGGCGGAGAGGGGCTACGAGGGAGAGCGAAGTAAAGCCATATGGCTGCTTTGCGCGCGTGCACGCCTCGTGCACTGTAGCTCTATGCCAGGGGAAGCACTTTTAAAAACCCACTACAAAATGTCTCAAAGAGACAGCTTTCGCTGTCTCAGCGAGACCTAAAAATGCTGACTGACCATCTGAATGTATACACATCCACTCCTTACTTGGCCGTAACAACAAGCCTAAATTCTGGCTCTATCAACACCTTAATCAAAGGACTCCACCACAGAGGAAATAGCGTCCCATCAGATTAGTGGATCAATTATGTAAGCTGTTACTCAATATCTATAAACAAGGTCCAGCATGATGAGCCCAATGGAGGCACCTTACAGATTACCAAAGAGGTCATTCAAAGGACCATTACGTCGATCAGAGAAGATAGGGAGCCTCGGCCCCACTGCCTTCAAGGTGCTCTGTTTAAAGCTGATCTGGAATTTTGGGTAGGGTTTCTTACACCCCTATACAAGGAAAGCTTTTCCAATGCAGAAGACCCCAAGTCCTGGAGAGGATGTATCTTATACCCCTTTTACAAAAAGGGCAGTAGAGGCGACCTTGTGAACTGTCGCCTAATTGCCCTACTAGACATTGCGGCAAAAGAGTTTGTGAAAATTGTATTGCACGAACTATTGAAGAGGACACTTAGAGAGAACCTGATTCCATTCTATCAGACAGGTTTCTGGCAAAACTCATCAACCACTGACAATTTTGTAGCACTGTCCTATCTTGTCCATCATTAGTTTCAACCGCTCAGCCCACCACGGCACGCTTTATCGACCACTCCGTGGCTTTCAACAGGGTGGATCGCAACAAGTTCTGTGCAAAGCTGGCAAACTGGGGCATAACCAACTCTTTACTTGAAGCTATTATTTCTCTTTACTCAGATACCTGGGTCAGCATCAGGTTAGGGGCAAAAATACAGCCATGTGCCAAATATCAACAAGTCGAGGCCTCAAACAAGGGTGCGTACTTGCCCCAATGTTACTTAACTTGTATATTGCTGATTTGGGCCAGACACTGATAAAGACAAACACAATTTCCCTGAATTGTAGACTGCCTATCAACCAGTATGCTGATGATCTTGTTATCCTGGACCATACCAATTATGGCATCCATTGAGCCCGTAACAAATTAAATAACTATACCTTAGACTATAAATTAGTGGTAAATACGCCAAAGATGAAGGTGATAGTCTTCGGGAAACACAAGCACATATTGACATATAGCTTGAGGCTTGGCAATCTTAAAATCGCATCAACCTTCAAACTATGATTATTTAGTGGTCCGCTTCTTGGAGATCAGTGAACCAAATCTAGATTTGAAACACCTCACAGGTAAAGCTACAGTCTTAAAATTCGTGTTATACAAGCTGCATAATCACCTCCATAGTCCATCTGCAGTATCCATAATCAGAACCATTAAAGCAACACCAATGGCCAACAATAGCATATGGGCATTTAGCTTGCCTCGGGGAAATTTTCCCAAACTTTGGACAATCTTCAGTGTAAGGCATTTATAAGAAGTTCAATCTACCGAAGTACACCCAACAATCCCTTTTAGGACATCCGTTTTGTTTAACAGCACAAGACCTTGAATGCAAGGCCTCTTTTCTTAAATATATTGGGGCAGATTTACAAGCCCCTTGCGCCTCTTTTACACTGCTGTTGCATCAATTTTGTGATGCAGTGGTGGCGCAAAGCCAGCGCCATGGTGCGGGGTTCTTACAACGTGATGCATCTGGGAGATGCGTCACGTTGTAAAGCCCTGTGCCACATGTAGGCGTTCCGGTGCAGGGGTGGAGGCGTTCTGGCACAGGAACGCCTCCTAAAAGTGGTTGAGGGAAATCTACAAGATTTCACTCAGTCACTTTTAAGGCCATGCTGCGTCAAAACCCTGCGCCTGCTTGAAGCAGGCGTAAGGATTGACGCAGCATTGTAACGATAGGGCAACCCAGAGCCTTGCTGGAGCTGCGTCGCAACTCCAGCATGCGCTGCCTTTACGTCACAGATGCGTCGCGCATCTGTCCATTTTTGCCCCATGGTGCGCCGCATTGTAAATGCGGGGCATCCATGGTGGCGGAGCCGTGACGCACAATAACTGGCCCATCCCTGCTGATATGCAGGGATGCAACAGTTATTGTAAATCTGCCCCATAAATTCTAATCACCAGGCAAAACTTGGAGCCTTAACCTCCCTCCACTCCCCCGAAGGAGATTTTGCGAAAAACGTGCAGCTGTAAGGGACCTGAAAGTTAACCTGGAAGCGATGATGACCACGGTTTTACGTGCCGGACTTAAGGCCACTTTAGAAAAAGCAAACCATTGCGTCATCCCAAAAGGCGGACTTAGACAAAATAAAATCAGCTGTCTATGCTTCCTTGCTCCCCAAATCGTATGATGGCACAACGTTGCAACCCTACCTGAAAGCTGGGAGTGTAGATCACGTACCTTGCGGGTTCAATTTATGGTTTTTCCAATAAATGAGTTGAGAGCCAATTGGAAGTCAGCAGTTGCTATAGCTACATGCAGATTCTGCGAATACAAGAAAGAACCAGAGCTGTACTTACTTTGCTGCTGGTCCAGCATTCATTTTAGCCGCGATCCTTGCATGTAACAGTGGTGAGGCAGTGGGGCTGTGTAAGGGGGGACTCCAAGGGACGATGCAGAGGGAAAATTAAATATAATGCTTTGTCCCTAGGAATCTCCCCTTACACGGCCCTACCGCCCCACCCTGTTACCTGCACGGACCGTTGGCTGCGTCACACTTTATTGAAACCAATGGGGCTTATTTACAAGCCCCTTGCGCCACTTTTGCGTCATTTTTAACATGGGAAAAGTGACGCAAAAGTGGCATGCAAATCTCTCTCAATGTTTTTAAGATATGGGAGTCTAACGTGCAAAGAAGCTCTAGAGATCTGTTTGAGGATTACCACCCACACGGATTTAGCCCGATTTGGCGAGTTTATAAATACAATATTTACTTCAATCAATTTAAGTGCACAGCCTCGGCTTATAGCAGATCAGACTCAACTATTCATAGGCTGTCCAAGTTTTAATTTTATTACTTATTACTTTATGAATTTTACTGTGTTTTATTATGTCTGTTGTATCAATTTTAAGTAACTGAATCAATAAATCGTTCGTTCGTTCATTCTTTCACTGGCTATCAGTGAATATTAAGGGCAGGAAAACACTGCACCCATCATCCTCTAGACAGCCTGTTAACCCTAGGCCAGGCAAGAGCCAAACTTGCCAGCCGACCGTGTATTCACTGTATAATCAACCAAATACTTATAGGAGAAGACAACAGCCATCAATGTCCCTCTATTCTAAATAATGTATTCAATTGGAATTGAAAATGAAAGAAATATTCGGTCATGTGTCATTAGATCTGACTTACAACTGAAAATGCAAGTCAGAGCGTTTGGTTTTTGCCAATGCTTGCTTCCTATCTGTGTGCACTCTGAAGGTTACAAATGCTTAAAGTTAAAAAACGTCTAACATTTTAAAATGTATTTCTATATATTTTTATTCCTATAAACGATTTTTCCCCAAAATATCTTTCCTTAATATTCACACATTCACTGTCACATTGGGAACTCAGAACTGATGAAAATGAGTAAACGTTGTGTAACTTGTGCACACCCAAGTGATTTCTCTGCTTTCTGGATTCATGCATTTCTGGTATTGTGAATGCTGTCTTGTAATTGAAGGCAGAATGTAAAGCTTTTTGCATGCATATATTTTACTCACACAGAAAACTATGCAAGCCAGATCACATATAGTCGCAGGTCTTATAGAAAAGCTAGCTTTTGAGCTTGCCAGACTGCTCTTTTTAATGGGCATTTTGAAGGCAATGTTGTTTACAATTAATCTTGTGTTGACCTCAGACTAATGCAAACGACTTTCTACTGTCTGAGCGTGTCCCTCTCTTACTTCTTGCTTCCTCGGGGTGACATGGACAGTCAATTATCTCAACTCGTTAAGATACTATCAAAATTCGGGAGCAGGATTTGAGGTGTTTGACTGGGCTCGTAGTAACAATGTATACCAGAAGTGTTTTCTAACTTTCAGGGCCTGGATTTGATGTGAATGCGAATACTCTTGTGATATTTAGGTAATTTCGATGGCTCGAACAAGCATCTGTAATATTTAGGATTATCTGTTCTATTATTTTCAATCTGGTTGAAATGGAATAAGCAAGTAAGGTGAAATGACGTTATAAGTCTTTGTTTCACTAGTTACATTACTTTAAGGTTTACCAATTCCTTCATCCATATAAAGCACATGGTAAAAGTATAGGGAAGTTCTAAAAACAAAATTAGTTAAGAAACTAAGAAAAGGTCACTTGGTATTTGGGATTCAAGAAATATAGTTAATCAGTGACTATTTTTTAACACACCGAGCCTTCTTCATTAATTGGAGTAAATAAGACTTTAGACCTGAACAATTCTTCTCGCTGTGGTATAAGTTACTGCTTTACTTGTGATTTGATTTCCGACTATATCATTTTCACCCAACAATGAATGTTTGATAATATGAATATGGGGAGGGAGATTCCAGATTCAGAAATACTTTATTTCCAAGAAATATATTCTTATAGAAATATTACACACATTTCCAGCTCATAAAAATAGACAATTGTATTACCCTAAAACAACAATGCATGTTTGCATCATTCGGCCACGCCTACTTATACATTATACAATTACAACTATATAAACATTAAAAAAATTCCATACCCAGACCCAATACAATCCACAGCCAAGAGTCTCACATATGTTTAAAACCTTTCACTAAGAGTAGTAAAATACTGACCAATCGAAAAACAGTTCATTCTGCCCCACTCAGCATTTTAAAGTGCAATGTGCATTTGGCTGATAGCAAACAATACATTTTATCCCAATCAGGGTTCTAAAGTGCAAGCTACATAACAGCTTTTCGCAACCTTGCTATTAGGAGTAACTCCTATTTGCTTGGCATCACTCAATGAGTATAATTACACCCAAATATACCTAGATGTTGGGTAGGGACTTGGTTGTTAGAGATCCTGAAAGAAATGCAATAATTATACAAAGTTAATCAAAGTAAATATTCACAAACGATCAGCAAACAAATATTTGGGGGCGTGTCTGGACATTCTGTGCAGGAGTTAAAAAAGAGAAGGGAATCGGAAAGCAGAGATGACTTTGGAAACTCAGTTCTAAAACAAAGAGACTTGAAGTATAATTAACTCCATTACTGCTCAGTCATATGAAAACAGCCCTGACACCCCTTCATATTTATGACAGTAGAAAATAGCTCTATTCCCTGGCTGGTTATTGCTAGGAGACAGCTTTGGTGCTACAGCAGGTGAAATAGAAACAAGCTGCTAATATTTATGTCACGAGGAAATGTTAAAGACACAAGATTTATGTAAAAGCATCTCAGAAATGTATTGAAGCAGCTCTGTCTTCAAATAGAAATGCATTTTTGCAATAGTAAACACCGAATCTGTAAATGCAATCATTTTTCCATTGAGCTGTTGCAGTACATTTACATATTTATTTTATTACCTATAAGTCTGGTGATTTGAGGGGCTGTTCCCTGTAATTTCCATCATGCATCTCTTTCCATGGAAGCTTTACTGTGTGTAAATGTGTTTTTTCAATTGTCTTTCTCACGTTACCTGTTATGAGACAAAAATCTTACTCATCCAAGGTACCCCTAGCTGAAGTCACAGTAATTGAATTGCTTTTCTTTTATCTCTGAAAGCATCATAATTAGTATACTATTGTCAACAAGAAATAGGCACATGATTTTGGCAGTCTGTTCTCACAATGTTTTAAATGTATTCTTGCCTTTGCAGCTGTGGCCTGCAGGCACGTTCACTGCCTGATTTGGAGCAGGGTGGTCAAGGAAAATCCTTCAAAATGTCAATTTCACTGCAATCCCTCAAGGCAGGAAAACCACCCTTTTGAGTATCATGCAGATGATGGACAAGCTGCCATCTCAGACAACTCGGGTCTACAGTGATACAGAGGTGATAGCACAAGCATGCCTATTATCAGATGCCTAATATAGGGTGGCTGGGCTGCCACCCTGCCCGCGATCTGAATTCCATAAATGACCACCAGAGAGATATTGGCAAATGTTCAGGTAAATGCAAGTATGGTTGTTTCTATCACATCTTAGGAAAACTGCTATGACCCCGATTACAAGTTGAGTGGAGCAGAATTCCTGGGTGGAATTCCTAGCTGCTCAAATACATGTGGACTTTTCTGGGTGGAAGAACACCAGAGCCAATTTTACCCTGGTAATCTGCTCAAAAAATTGCTTTGGGAATGGGATGCAATGCAGGCCAGCCCTGGTCCCTGTTCCCATCCGATCCATGTCCAAGGCAGAGAAAGAACATGTCACATTCCCCTCTGATAGGCAGTATCCTCTTACCAGGCAGCGTGTAACCTTGCTTGACTACATATTCTAGTACAAGTGAGCATTCCCTTTCCCCAAATGTTCTGGTTAATTTTCCAGAAGCACTAATGGTAATTATTAGATTTTTTTTACAACATAATATTCTTCCTGCACATTTGACCCTCCAATGGTGAATACGGGCACTTTGGTGGAAAACACTCCTCCAACCTGGTCAACAGCCAAAAATATTAATCATTGTCAACCACTGCCCTAGAAGTGGTTGTAAGTTAATCAGCATGGCAAATGGAAAATCTGCCAAATATACTCAAAATAGTCCCTTTTTTAATAGTTCATAATGTTTTGCATTAACTCAAAAAGTAAATCACTTCATGCATAAATGTGTCGACATTCCAATGTGCACATTCATATAACCACCCTTAGCAGATGTCCACATTTATATTTTAATTATTTTAATGTATTTGTTGAAGTCTGTCTACTGTCACTATGGAGACAACTAAATGATGCTTTCTGTAATCTGAAGATGAAGGAGAAGATGTCAATTATTTTATATGCTATGCGATGTTAAGATAACAGTGGTTGTGGTGATGAAATTAAGGTAATAACACATCAGCTTAAGAGCCTGTTCGAGGGGGTTAATTTTTAAAACAACAGTTAATCTTGGGTAATCTTTTGTAAAAAACAAGGTACTCCAGCTGTAATCACCTACAAAACACTGATAAGTCTTATCCATGTTTCCTTTTTACGGAATGCTAGTGTTAATGTTGAAAAAGTCGATGTCAATATGAATAATGATACATTCATGTATAAAAACAAAATCACATCTTTATTGACGGTTTCGCCCGTTGTGAACTCCACGTCAATCCTTACTCAGAAATACATAGTTAGGCAGGCCCTCAGACCCAGGTCTGAGGTCACTGATTGACAGATCACAGATTGGGTGGGACGTAGCCAGCAGACGAATGCGCGTACAGGAAATCCCAGAGTGATCCCACAGATAGGAGCAGCGACACCACAATGATTCAGGGAGATTGCCCACCATAAAGCAAAAAGGGGAGCGTGGATTCCAAAAAACACCATAAAGTCAGATGTCACATGAAGTTAGGAACACTTAGCCAATCTAGACACAACACTCACAGTACATGTAGTTATCACACACTCCCCATGCTAGACATCTGGACACGTTACCCACTGCCCACATTGTGTCCACGCAAGGTCCAGGTCCACCTGGATTCCTCATCCAATACCTTAATTTTTGGCTCTAAAGACAGAGGTACACATTCCTTACCAAACAAGGACCACAGGAAACATTTTATTGCATCTTATGAACTGTATAAAAGTCTGTGTTAGACCAATTGTAAAAATGAACCAGTCCTCAGACCCTATGCCTGTTACTGTGCTCCCAGCTGCATTGTTTATTTAAACAAACTGTTCCTGTTTTGCCAAATGCCCCTTGTCTCTTTTTCAAGGTATTTCATGTTCAAGCAACACTAGCAAAAATTTGAGGCTTATTTGGCTGCTTTCAAGAGGACAACCAAACCTCTACAAAACACCAACTAATGAGTTGAAAAATGATTATCAAGGTAAAGTGGACCAGTCTCGACTGTGTTTACTTAAGCAGGGATAGAATCATTGCTCTAACTTAAGGAATTTTACTTTCCAAGACTAGCCCTATTAAGGGTGTAATGTCTTTCTTTTTCTGACAACACCTCCAGGAAAAACCTGGGTATGAGGGACAGAAAAAGAAGAATGACCCCCACACCCTGGGTGAAAACATCCAAGGTGCTGGGGTCATTAGTTTTTTGGTTTTCTGACACAAACTCCCGCTTTGGAAGTTTATTGTTGACAAACAACAAATATTAAAAGTTTGTTGAATGGCCATCAAATATCATGGCTGCCATCCACCAAACATTTTTTACATTGAAAGGAACTTCTGTTAGTGGAGTTCCTTTCAATGTACAGAGATGACTCCTGGCTCAGTCCTCATCTCCAAATTTGACGGATGGTATTCCATCAAAGTGGTGGACGTAATGTCCTCTACCACCCAGATGGATGTAATATCATCCGTCAAACACTAAATCAGACCTCTAATACTTATGTTTCTTTTGGGACCTCTCCCATTACCACAGATATCCTATGTGAAAGGATCCTGCCAGTCCTGTGTCATCTGTCTCCTTGGGAGACTGCTTTCCCATTGTGACTTTTCTGTTCGAAAAGAGACTTCTGCTTCCCACTTAAGTACAGCTGAGGTCTGCCTGGGTCATGAATTGTTACTGTCTTTCCCTGGTAGGACTTGGGATTCTCATAGAGTGGGATGGATCTTTCTGTTTGACACTGGCTCTCGATACATCAATTTCACTTCATGTTATGCATGTTTAGTGCCCTTGATAATTCATGGAGAATGCCACTCTAAGTTCAGGAGGAGAATATGTGTGATGAAACTAATTGAATGTATTTTAGTTCAAGCATATGACTAGCATAGACCTATCACAGTGTCCTCCATGAGAGGTTCATAACCATAGTCCATAAGCAATAATACTGAGAGAAGTTGGATCTAAGAAATTTTCCTGAGTCTTAATAGCTGATAGTTAAGGGTACAAGCAGCTTCCACTGGCTTGCTCTTTGGTCCTGCTGGTACTCCTTTTTCTAGATTCAGGGATTGTAAAGAACAGAAAGTAGATATAATACAAGAGCTTGCTCTCTTATTTGTGGTTCCACCCATTTCCCTGCCTTTACCCACTCACCAGCAATAGGTGGCTGTTGAGCAGTTAAGAGTGGTATAAAGGGCTGTGTGTCCAGTCTGGATGTTGCCCAGTCTAGTCTTGAGGCTTACTCTGAGGCTAGAGCTGACGAGAAGGGCTGTGTGGGAGGTCCCCTTGCAATATACTTTGATAACAGGTTTTTGTGCATCAGTTGCCTATTCCTTCCTTTCATTGGTGAAGTACATTTTGGCTCAAGTTATAATTTCTAATAGAGTAATTCAGTTTTTTCTGATCCATTTATCATCCACAAGGTCCTACTATGAACTGAAAGGTGTCCTGGTTAGGCATAGAAGGAAACACTGCAATTTTTCATACACACAGGTTTTTTCCTAAGTTGCCTTCACTCACATACAATGACTTTTGACACACGTTTGTGTCTATGACATTGTGGATTAGTTTCCATGAAACTATACTTACTAATGAACTTCGCAAGAACACTATCATAATACCTTGAACATCGTGTACAGGGTCTATCCATACATTGTGCAAATATGATTGTTTGTTTTCGTCCATGCGGCTATAGCACATAAATAATGGCTGCCTGACTAGAATCTCGGACCAGGGCAAGGATGCTTTTGATTATAAATAAACGAGAATTTCTGGTTTGAGGCAGAGGAGCATTTGCTGTCATATGAGAGGTCACCACGCGCTGACCTCTCATCCCAGCTGTCTGCTGATCCCTCGGCAAGGGATGTCCAATTTGTGACCATGACGGGAACCCACATTCTTTCTCTTCAGGCAACGGAGTTGGATCATCCAATGGGGGATTTCTGGCAGAACACATACATACACCCTACGATTTAGGATAGGGGATGCATAGTAGGAGTAAGCTTCATATATACTTATCTACATATATATATTTTTTTATTTGCCTGCAAATGTATAGCAAGATAGGGGAACTTTTCATTCTGTTCATTGTCCTGATATTGCTAATCACTTTCATTCTCTCTGTCTATTGATAATTGAAGTACCTATGCTTTATACAAGAATCACTTTGGTTGAATAAATATTGAAAAAGCCCCACTGTGTATTCCTTGTATATTTCTCTGAGAGAAAGAGAGCACAAGTGACTGAGCGAAAGTGTTCTGGATCTGTTACCATGATCCCTGTGAGAGCTCAGGTTTGTCATGTGCTGTGGGTGCCAAAACCGTTTTCTACCCATCTTGGTTTAGGGGTGCATATGGTGGCACTGTGGGCTAGCTGGTCTCTAGGGTGACATATACTGGGGAGGTGCACGGAATCAGTCTGGCACTATCCTTACGTTTATGTTGCCCAACAAGCACGCAGTTCCTACTGGGAATTTGGGAGCTACATGACATGGTGAATGGTGATGCCAATGTTGGTGGAATTGGTTCTTATTGAATAGATCGCCTGAATAATTCTATCATGCTTTTCTCAGAGACCCCTACTTACCTCCCAAACTGGCAAAATCCTTGGTGGTAGAGACTATCCTCTTCGGCTAAGTAGGTAAGTCCTGTGTATTGGCTGTAGGCTGTTCAAGCTTGAACTTATTAAGGATCTATTTCCATTATGTTACCCTCTCTGTAATCCATGAATACATTGTTATAATGTCTACAGATGATGATGCAGCAGTATCCGACATTGCTGAGAACTGCAGACATGCAGTTACTCAGAAATTACTACAACAGGGTCTTCCAGTTACAGGCAGTGACGTGGTCTTTGTGGTTGAGACTCAAGAAGCATTAGAACAGAGGTATTCTACTCCTGGGTTATATGCCTGGCTGCAAACGACATCACACAGTTATTTCACACTTACAAAGAGAATGAAGTACCAAACAATGATACACCATTTAAAGAAATAGAGGTACCTCTCACGGTCCAAGAACACATAAATTGGTTTAGTGTCACCCTTCCATGCACAACATTAGACTCGGTCCACTCAGCAATGAGGGAGGAACATGGCCAGTCTTAGCCAGCTACACACTACATCCTAATGTTGATAGATTACCAGCAGAAAAAGTGTGAACACTAGATAAAGAACTAGCAACAATTTAAGAAGTCTTACACAGATTGTTAAATGAACATTAACACTTGCCCCCTCACAGACCGCTCAAGCTGTGCAACCACAATTGGCTACTCTGGGCATCAGCCCACAATCGCTAAATGCAGTCATGGGAAAAGATCCCATCAGATGGGAGGAGATTCTGTTCTGCATTGCTCAAAAACAAGTCAGCTTGAGGTGGTGTTTTCCCATACGGGCCCACAGGAAAAACACAGAATTGTAACAATTTGCTTGCCAATGGGGATGGCTGCCCCTCCGGAAGACTGCACAACTTGCGGTGCAGTCTTTGCTGCCATATATATCAGAACGTGTGGTACCCCCATCATTTGCTGTTTGCCTGAAGTGGTGAAACAGATCCAGAATGAGCACGGGGCACCACCTGTCGTGGATGTGGGAATGAAACTAATGGGCATATTTGCAATTATGTTAAGTAACATAAAGGGGGAGGCAGCAGTGTTGGCTATATGCCAGCATGTATGGGATTTGGTTTCTGCACAGCAGGAGCATGAATTGTCTAAAATGATTAAAGAAACCTATGCGACGCTGGGGAGCGATAATTTGGGAGCCAGACCTGTGAAACCATAATTGAATAGTAATTCTGAAAAGGATAACTCCCAACAAGCACCCTACTCTGCTACAAAGAAGAAGTAGAAGAATAATAAAAACAGGGAAAAAACTTGTGGTGTGTCTCCACAACAGGAAGCCACTTAAAAATTCTATGACCTGTGAAACCGTGATAATATTAGACTGCCTCTCAGGTATCAGGATACTGATACACATTTGTCTCGTTCCTTTCAGGATTCATCAGATAAACTTTCAGAGAGAGGTGGACAGTCAGAGCGCAGATCAGAATAGCATGTGAACCCAAAGAAGGACTCACAATGCTCATCTGACTACATAATTAAAGAGGAAAAAAAACCAAAGACTTCCAAGCCTCAATAAAAAATAAGAAGGTAGTCAAACTTAAGATCAGGCATGCCCCGGATATAGAGGACTCTGCTTCTGAGTGGGGAATGGGCAGTGACAATACTGGATAGTGCTGCAGAAGTCACGATAGTTCGCCAGAACTTGATGGATTGTCTGGTGTGAGTATATCACAGTGAAAACCTCTGATACCAGGATAAGTGTCCCATATTGTCTATACAAAATACAACTCCGATTGGAGGGGAACATACCCAGAAACATCAGTGTTCTCTTTTGGGAGAACTTAACCCAAGGTTACCATATTCTTTAGGCTGAAAAGGATTGGCCACCAGATTTCCTAATGGAGTGCCCAAATGGGGAAATGGTAATTTTACCTGCTTTCTCCGACCTCGTAACAGAATCAGTAAAACATTCATGCACCAATTAGTGGGCGTTATCGCTAGCTCCTGCGGTATACCGCAACCACGTGGGGTGGGATTACGGTTCCCCATATCATGAAATACCACTGAGGACAACCCCACAACCTAAAAAACAAGTTAGGGAAATTCTCCAACAACTTGGATACTATGGTGTAATAGAAAGTTTCACCTCACCAATAAATAATCCTGTGTTTCCTGTAATGAAACCTGATCATTCATACCATCTAGTATTAGACTATAGACACTTAAACACAGTTACTCGCAACTTTGCAGTACAAAATGCACACAGTGTTGCACTAATGAACAACATAGTGCGTAAGAAATACAAAACAACAAATGATATCTCAAATGGATTTTTCTACCAAAATATAGCACCTGGAAGTAGATATCTGACTGCATTCAGCCCACTCAGCTCTCAAGGCAGTTCTGTCGATTACCCCAAGGGTATGAAAATAGCCCCGGGCTGTTCTTAGCCAGAGTAACAGAGCTATTACAAACTTTTGAGGGCATATTATCAACGGCCAGCGATAATTATCGCTGGCCGTTCTTAGTGTGAGAATTGTTATCGCCGGCTATCGCTGATAATTATCGCCATGCTAGTGCTGTATTAACAATGCATAGCGCAATGGCGATAATTATTCCAGTGATAGAGTTGTTTACCATGGAACATTGCTGGTTTTCCAGCGATGTTCCATGGAAACAGCGATAACCTTGCTGATACGACCCTGTGGTTGTATCAGCATAATCCACCTCCAATATAAAGTATAGGCAAGTCAGCATTTTTGCAGACGTTAGTTTTTGGCGAAAACCGCGGTTTTCGCCAAAAACTAACGTCTGCAAAAATGGCTTGGCCTCCTTGTAAATATCGCGATGTGCACATCAGCGATATTTACAAGGTTGTTCTGCCCAGTGACGCCCACTTTGCATCTCATTAGAGATGCAAAGGGAGGCATTGGGTAAAAGGGTGCTAACATGGGCTAATGCAGGTTATCGCCCTCTTGTTAATAGGGAAAAAACATTATCTCTGCTGTTTTGGCTTTTAAAGCCAAAAAAGCGGAGATAATGCCCTTGATAATATGCCCCTTGATGAGCAGGCATTGTCCTATGTCGATGACCATTACTTAAAGGATGACGACCTTTTGGAGCACTTTGCAAGAGTCGACTGCATAGTTTTAGGGTTTGCTCACATGGGCTACAAATTAAATTGAAAAAAAATCAAAAATTGACTGTCTCAAAGTCCTTTTTTTGGGATATGAGCTGTCATGTGAATGCAAAAGCCTTCAAACACACTTCTTAGAGGACTGTGCATTACTCCAACCTCTGACTACATTGAAGAGATTGCAATCCGTATTGGGATTTCTACATTCCAAATTAAGCTGAACGGGTTAAACCGTTCTACAACCTAATACGTCTACATTTTTCCAGCACACATTGGACTTAGGAACATACAAATACTTTACGTTCCTTACAAGCTGCCATGATAACTTCAAAACACTTACACACATGTGTAAACACAATCAACTTGGTGATCTTCTTAGAGGCTCTCACCAGAAGAAGCATTCCAAACACCAAGGCACTACATCCACGATGAATACAATGGGAAAACTCACTCAGCACATCAGATCTAGGCTACAAGTTTGATTCTACACTACAAACACAAGCCTTTCTGCAGTTCGAACAAGAATATCCTCTTTCCAATGAAAAATGCTTATAGAATGCTATGAATAATTCATTTATACGGTGGGTGACCTTTTCTACGCGGCCACTACTTTGGATTGCCTTTACTTCGGATCGTTAGTGCGCAGAAACCATTACTTCGCATGGTTTTACTGCGCATGACCATTACTTAGCAGGATAGTCACATCGTTGTGTTTATTTAGGCGCTTCAGTTTCTAAAAACGTAGTACAGCTCTGAGGACGCAGGAAGCTGGAGCAGTGGAAGGTGATCCATGAGGAGAGAGAGGTAAGTAAAGCTGTGTGTACGGTTGTGTAGGTGTAGTGTAAAGTTGTGTATTTGGGTGTAGTATATTGTATGGGGTCGGAAATGGTAGTGTAGGTGTAGTGTAAAGTTGTGTATTTGGGTGTAGTGTATTGTATGGGGTCAGAAATGGTAGTGTTTGGGAGTAGGAAACGGACTTGGGTTAGGGGCAGGGTAAAGCTGAGGTTAGTGTTTTAGGGTTTAGGGTAGTGTTGTGGGGTTAGTGAAGTGTAGGGTAGTGTTTTAGGGTTTAGTGTAGTGTCGGGAGTTGTGATGGGTAGTGAATGAGTGTAGGCACAGGAGTAGGGGAATGTGTATGTTCGTGCAGGGGGTAGTGCTTTAGGGTTTAGGGTAGTGTAGTGGTGTTTCAGTAGTATAGGGTAGTGTAGTGTTTTAATTTATTGGTAGTGTTTTAGTGTTTTAGAGGTGTAAGGTAGTATGACACGTTATTCCGCATACCATTCATATTACTAGGTAAGTTTTTACTTCGCATATATTAACACTTTCATTGTAATGGTATGTGAAGTAAAAACTAGCGTAGTAACGGTTATTGCTAAGTAATAACCGCGTAGTAATAGCATGCGAAGTAATGGCATGCAAAATAACGTCTCATATTCATTTATACTAATGGTTCTGCCCAGCCTTTAATTTGTTTATTTATTTATCTTTTGTCGTCATATCATCATGGCTTCTGCAAACTCAGGCCTTTTGACACTGGTAATCTGGCCCTCAGCCTGCTGCATTTCACAGGCACACACTGCATCAGTCGAGCCATTTGCCCGTTACCCAGACGGTGCCTCGGTGTAATCATAGGACCTCTCATTCTATCGATTCCAAAGTCAGCATACCGCTCCACCTAAGAAAACTTGGCCATATCTTATTCACACTTGCCCCATCAGGTTTACTCTCACTATCCATATGGCAATTCCAATGTACATCTTTGAGCCAGTCTGTCGTGCTAGGAGAAGATGGATCAGTCCAATGCTTACAGATCTCCCTCCTGGCTAGAAGCATAAAATAGAACAGAAGGCCCCTCTGCGCTCTACTCAGCAGACTATGAGAGGCCGTTTCAAACCCCCATTAGGATCAACACAAGGTTTAACGTAATATTAACTAAAGATATTCTTTACCACATTCTCAACATCCTGCCAAAAATTCTTTTTCCTAGGGCAGGTGAAAAAAATGTGCTGGTCGTCAGCTCTTAGAAGACCACACCTTCTACATCTGGGGGGCCGGCGCCTGCGCAAACTTTGCAATCTTTTGAGGGGTCCAATCTAATCTGTTGATGATAAAAAACATGATTTTGTTCAAGGTTGTCTGGTTTAATCACAGAGTACAATAACTTCAAGGAGGTTTATCACACAGATTGATGTTCAGTCTCCTGAATAGTTCCTTCCTATATGGAATATGGCACCTTCATTTTTTATCCCCGGCATCCAAAAACTTTCCATATCACGAAGCAACCTCCTTACTTTTAAACCTCACATCCTGCAGTTTCGACTCAAATTCCCAGGCACCCCGTCTCCTGAATAGTGCCTGCAAACCAAGAAGGCAGCTGCAAATATTTAAACTTTGATAGGGAACCACCAGTCTGGACCCTTCCCAGGGTACTATCCCCTACACTGATGGAAATTCAACTCAAGTAGTTATCCCAGCCCTCCTTAGTGGAATACTCAGCCCATCCCTCAGACACTCTGGGGTACCCAGGGAGTCCCAGAGAGGTGCAAAATCAGACTAGTATCCAATATCCAAGCTTCTCTTTACTCTGAGCCAGAAACTCAATGCTGCCTTTAGAACCTTTAGGCAAACTTTTCTCAAAAGATTTTGCAGCACCAAACTTATATAATAACCCTGCGGATCTCCTCTCCCTAACCATCTCTGCCAGTAACTCCATCAAGGTGAGCTATCCGGCTTACCCAAAAGCATCTTACAGTTTTTGAACTGAAAGGCCATGCAATACAAATTAAAATCTAGGAGAGCTAGGCCACCCTTTTTGATCCCATGCCTCAACTTTTTCCATGCTAGCCTAGCCCCTCCTAAGGCCCAAATAAAATATGTCATTTTCCCCTGGATCTTATCAATAGCCGGTTTTGAGAATGTGAGAGGTATACAGTTGAAAAGATACTTCAGTTTAGGGAGAATCGTCATCTAAATCAAGTTTTCTTGCCCATAGATTGTCATGGGCAATCTCTTCCATCTGGCGAGTAAAGTATCCACCTCCTTCGCCACCCTGTCAAAATTGT
This sequence comes from Triturus cristatus, assembly GCF_964204655.1. Lineage (NCBI taxonomy): Eukaryota > Metazoa > Chordata > Amphibia > Caudata > Salamandridae > Triturus > Triturus cristatus. Next base: position 1,713,021,585 of record NC_140589.1, on the reverse strand, counting down.
ACTGCGGTATCGCCTCCATAGGATTTACAATAATGATGCCCAGATCCTTAATCTCTGCCCGAGATTCCCCCTTCTAACCTGCTACATTTCAACACATCACCTCCGACTTGGAATTATTCACTTGATATCCCGATAGGGCCCAAATTCCTCCACCAAGCTTTCCACCCTAGGAGTAGCCTATGCAGGATCTGATGTGTAGATTGTCAAATCATCTGCATATAGCGCAATCTTATTACTATAGTAGATGAAGCAGAAAGGAGTCACCTGTTCATCTCTTTGAAGAAGCTGGGCAAACGGCTCAATATAAATATCAAATAATAAAGGCGACAAAGGGGACCCCTGCTGAGTATCTCTAGAAATACCAAAGATATCGAAGCTCCTGGTCAGTGACCCATTAACCAAAATTCTTGCCGACAAATTTTCACATAGCCTCTGTAGCATTGGAATGAAACAGTGACTGAAGACTAATATCATCAATACCTCCCACAAATAAGCCCAACAGTCTCGGTCAAATGCCTTGAGTGACTACAGCCAAGGGAATTGACCGAGCCGTCCCAATATATATAGATCCAATCAGCTGCTGTGCTGGGTAAGCTCTTGAATTTGCCACTTTGGGACAAAGCCCTTCTGATCTGCGTGTATTGACTGGGAGGCTAGCTTGGCTAGTCTTCCAGTCAGAATTCTCGTAACAACCTTATAATTCGTGTTCAGCAAGGATATCGGCTGATAAGAATCAGCCTTTCTAGGATCCGTTGCAGGTTTTAAAACCAGCACTATCATGGCTTCATCCCATGAGTCAGGTATCTGCACCTTCCCCTGATATGCTGAATTAAACAGTGTCACCCAGACTGGTACAGTCTCCTCTTTTAGGAGCTTATATAGCTCTGAGGGGATGGCATCGGGCCAGATGCTTTTCTGTTTTTGATACGTGATAAATGCCCACTGATTTCCTCCTGGGTGATCTGTGCTTCCATACATTCCTTACCTTCTTCTGTGAGCCCAGGGAGATCAATGCCCCCAAACCACTCTCTAAGTCTATGCAGCTCCGGGAAGACCTCTTACGGGTATAGTGTGGAAAATAAGGAGACCAGGGTGCCGATTCCGATCCGGTAAAAATATTCCCCATACGAATCGTATCCGGATTTTTTTCCGTACGAATCGTACATGTCCCGTACAAACTGGCAAGTACGATTCGTATGTGAAAAAATCCATACAAATCGCATTGGGAAAATTACCCCACACGTCCTCGGGTCGGAAAAAGTGTCCGACACGTCTCCGGACAGTTTTACCTATGAATCGGGAAACTGAAGTCCGAGCGCGCAATTACGATCCGTCCCGTCCGTCCGAATGCACAACCGTATGGAAAAAAGACCGTACGGTGCGAACTCCCATAGCAACTATGGAGATGTACAAATATGTGCCCGCATAGGCGCCGAACACCCCCCAGCACCCCTCCCACATACGCGCTGTACCCCAGCACCCCCCATGTCCTTGCCGTAACCCCACCCCACCCCGTAGGTACGGAGCGTACCCCCACCCCCCCAGGTATGGAGCGTACCACCACCCCCGTAGGTACGGAGCGTACCCCCACCCCATAGGTACGGAGCGTACCCCCACCCCGTAGGTACGGAGCGTACCCCCACCCCCCGGTATGTACGGTGCGGACCCCCAGCGCATAGCGCTGGGGGTCCACAGCGTACCTACGGGGGTGGTGGCACGCTCTGTACCTATGGGGGGTGGGGGTACATTCCGTACCTACGGGGTGGGGTGGGGGTACGCTCTGCTGTACTTACGGGGTGGGGTGGGGGTACGCACCATCCATAGGGGGGCTGGGGGTACGGCGCGTACATACAGGGGGGGCCGGGTGTACGGCACGTACATACGGGGCTGGGGGTACTGCGCGTACATACGGGGGGCTGGGGGTATGTGCTGGGGGACGGTGCTTACATACGGGGGCTGGGGGTATGCACCGTCCATACGGAGGTGGGGGTACGCACCGTCCATACGGGGTGGGAGCACACACCGTACCCCCAGCACCCCATATGTACGCACCGTCCCCCAGCCTCCCCCCATCTACGCGCCGTACCCTCGGTTCACGTATGTATGGCATGTACCCCCAGGCCCCTACACCCTGCCCGTGCCTGTACGCACCCTACCCGAGGCCCCTACACCAGCACCCTCACCCAGCCTTGCGCATGTCTGGGAGGTATGTCATGCCGCGAAGCGAGCGCGCGTTTACCAAGTGGTTGTAATCCACCGCGCATCTCACTTTCTTCCCCTTTTTGTGCTTCGTTAAGAGACTAAAAGCTGCCTCTCTTTACCTCTCCAATTGCCATTATTCCGTTGCTGGCCACTTCTTAGTTGGGTTAGTTGTTAAAAAGCTTAATTAGTCTCTATGCTTTAGAGCCGTTAGGCGGTTGTATATATATTTATATATATCTATTTTGTGAAACGCTGCGAATTTAACCTTTCATCTTCACCTGCCTCACACTTACTGCCCGGGCCTTCAGAGGCCGAGGCATGTTACGTGTTAAGTCTGTAACACGCTGGGTGTTTCTTTTAAATTTAGCGGATTTATATCCTCCCAACTTCGCAGCTCTGTCCATACTTAACCCTAGTTGTCCCTTGATGATTACTCCTTCTTAAAAATGCCGCCATATATATCCTTCCCTCCACCTATGTGGGTCCTTTTATGGCTATACCATATTTGGTTTCGGTATTTGAAATTCATTTTCTTTAACCCCCCCCAGCGTTGGTTACTTTTGAACCACTGCCCACTGTGATTCATCGCATACCGACAAGAATACTGCCATCGATAGCACCGGTTGTTCAACACTGAATGGTGAGTAATACACCATTTTTGTTGTGGTCATTTGGCCCTAATTGGGACCTCATACAGATGTACAATCTCCCCTCTTTCCGTCTTTCTGCTTTGTTTTAGGAGCCGGTCGGGCCCACTCCACAATTAACCCAGCATGAGTTTTCCTTGCTGTAGCTGGTAAATATCATCTGATTTCTACCTCATGACAATTAATGGTCCCAGAGACACACCATATTAATACTACTCATTATTTCTAGGTGTAAGTCCTTCTTCCCTACCCCCCGTTGGTCCTGAAGAAGACCCCGCTTCCAAGATTTCCTAATTGCTGGCTCGATTAGGGGTCGAAACGTCGACGAATTTTCCCTTTGTTCAATACACAAGACTGACAGTGACTGTACAACTGCTTTTCTTGCTAATGTTATTACATTTGTGCTATTGCCATTTAAGTGGCAGGTTAGGTTTTCAAATTAATTTTGGATGTTTCTAAAACACACGACCTTCCCCTTCACTTTGTTTGCACTTATCCCGATTTATGTTGCACTTTTCACATCACTTACACCCTTAGTAATTGAAAATGATGACTATGACATGCATTTGTCTATGTAATAGGTTGAAATATTGACCCTTTTCTATACTGAATGCGATTAAATGAGGTCATTTGTGTATCTCAATAAGGTGTTGTCATAACTCAATCTGAATGTATATTCATATACTTTTGTTTTTATTAAGATAAATTGTTCCACTGTGACTGTTTTTTCATATACCAATCTATACACCCGAGTCCAGTGGTCTATCGGGTTCACCCCATTGAAACATAAACGTTGCGCATGTACGAGTCGTACCAAGTCATAGCAAATGTGAGCACTGTACAACAACATGGCCGATGTACGCACCTCACAGACGCGAAAAACAGACGTGCTGAACCAGGACACTGCAAAACACCACAAGGAGAGTCAATTCGAATCGCACAACACCACAAAACATGTCCAACAAGCCCAAATACATCCAATACACTGACCTGCAACAGCCAAACAGGTAAACAGCAGCCCAAAACACAACCACTCCTTATAACACACCCACCCAAAGTACAAACACAACCACACCCACAAATGGACCAATAAAAAGGGCCCACCCACACAAACCATGAGCCTTTGCAACAGACCCACTGCTGCCAGACCCCACAGACAACCCACAGATCCATACTTGAACCTTTACTACACCTTACACTTGCACACCTTCACACAACCACCTTCACAAACACCCCCTCATCACATTCACACACACACCTTCACAACCACACACCCACAACCATCCACACCCACACCCCACACCATGCCCACAGACAGGAATCCAAAGTTCACAACAGCGGAGCTGGAGATCCTTGTCAACTAAATCATCAGAGTCGAGCCACAGCTCTTTGGAACATTGGTTAGACAGACCAGCGTAGCAGCTAAATCAGCCATGTGGCAGAGGATCATCGAGAGGGTGAATGCTGTTGCGCCCATCAGAAGGACCAGGCATGAATGCCAAGCCAGGTGGTACGATCTGCGGAGGACGGTCCGCCGCAAAATGACAGACGAATACAACCAGAGGAACATCACTGGAGCTGGCCCGCCCCGCAGACCGGTACACTACCATCCCTGGGAGGAGAAGGTGATGCGCACGCTGCCGCCGGTGGGAGTACACGGAGTAGGAGGAGTCGCCGAGCCTGGTGAGTACACAAACAACTCACCCCACATGGGAGGAACCGCATCAACAACCCAACTCACAATAATGCACGCAACTACCCCAAAGCCATCACCGGACACAACCACACTCCAAAAACACGCACATTCCACTAGCGGCTCCATGCCCCATGCACCAAGCAAGGCCATGCCAAGTCACAGGGCACACAAAACACCAACACAAGACAGGATGTCCGTGATGCCGGGAGGGGGGGCCTCCAAAATCACATTGTGCAACTCAGAAGCAGACACCAATGCCCTCAGCCCATATGGCCTAGGGCAGAGCTATACAAACAGTGTGTCCCGACACTGTACTGTGTCGCCTGCAAATGGTGGCCGCGTCGCAGGATGACATGGGTATGAAGGCCCAATTTGCACATAACAGCAGCTAATGAAGAGGCATTACTGTGAAAGAGTGTCAGCACACACCGCCGCTGCAGCGCAGACTCAGAGACACTCTGCCCAATGGGGTCCGGGAGATTCTCAACAAAGCCACATGAACAAGCCAATGGCCATTGAAAGACCTGCAAAGTGTGTGTGCCCAGGAAGCTGGGCTGAGGTGACAGAGGGTGACAGACAGACGGAGGGAGAGGGAGAGAGAGGGAGGGAGACAGAGGGCGACAGAGGGCGACAGAGGGAGACAGACAGACGGAGGGAGAGAGAGGGAGGGAGACAGAGGGCAACAGAGGGCGACAGAGGGAGACAGACAGAGGGAGGGAGAGGGAGAGAGAGGGAGGGAGACCGAGGGCGACAGAGGGAGGGAGAGGGAGAGGGAGAGAGAGGGAGGGAGGGAGACAGAGGGCGACAGAGGGCGACAGAGGGAGACAGACAGACGGAGGGAGAGGGAGAGAGAGGGAGGGAGACATAGGGCGACAGAGGGAGACAGACAGACAGAGGGAGAGGGAGAGAGAGGGAGGGAGACAGAGGGCGACAGACGGAGACAGACAGAGGGAGGGAGAGGGAGAGAGAGGGAGGGAGACAGAGGGCGACAGAGGGAGACAGACAGAGGGAGGAGGGTGACAGAGGGAGGGAGAGAGGGAGACAGAGGGAGCCAAAATCACCCTTGGGTGGTGTGGGCATGTCCGCTCATCAGCAGGTGGACTGTGTGCATGTTGACAAGGTCTGGCAGTGCGTGAAACACCCCTCATTCATTTGGAAAGCACTGGGCCATGTGTCAAACTGTGCACGAGTCGATCCTTGCTGCAGGCACAAACCTAACCTCACACCCAGTATACCCACTCACTGTGTTTGTTAGAACCCAGTCACAAATGCATAAGTTACCTACCTGCATTCTCCAATAGACATGACAAAGCAACATTTGGCCACGTACAGTGCAACACGTAAGTCGGTTCTGCAGCGCTCGCTACGCACGCTTGCTACACTGCTCACTGCGTTCAAAACTGATGCAACAACAAAGAGTGTGTCACACATAGGAAAAAGGGTTGACAGCTGTGGCCAAGGGACATACCCATTGTTAGACCCGGCCTCGTGGCATGGCCATCCCTGTCCCCGCACCACATATCCTGACCCATGCACCTCATGCAGCCCCCGAGCACACGGCCTAGCCGATCCTTCCCACCAGAACACACACACGCCCGACCCGGACTTCCCCGTCCGTGGCCTTCCTCCTTTCGGCCACACCGGGCCCGCGTGCCCACTTCATGCACCATGATGGCCGCCCGGCCCCAGCGCGACCCTGGCCTAGAGGCGCCACTCCGGCTGGAGGACATCGCGCTCCCATTGGGATGAGAGAGGGAGGAGCAGTTTCCATCGCACCTCTGAGCTCCCCTGGGAAGGTGGGTTTCGATCGGCCCTCCGGCCTCCCCGAGGGCAGGCTCCACGCCTGCTGGGTGTCTGGGACTCATCACAACCCAGCCCTGAAAGGATCAAAAGACAATGGCAGGAAACCCCGACAAGCGACCCCCAGGTGACAAGACCCCTGCCTGCACAGACTCCGGACATCAAAGAGGAGTCGAACTATAACAAGGGGTGCTCTGGGACTATCCGGCAGATTCGCCTTTGGAAACACCTGAGCCCTGCTGAGTGACTCGCGGCTCCCTGAAGATCGTAAGACCTCCAAACTTGTGCTTGAGCCCTGCTGAGTGACTCGCGGCTCCCTGAAGATCGTAAGACCTCCGAACTTGTGCTTGAGCCCTGCTGAGTGACTCACGGCTCCCTGAAGATCGTAAGACCTCCGAACTTGTGCTTAAGCCCTGCTGAGTGACTCATGGCTCCCACAGACTCTCCTGGTCCCGCCGGATCCCGACGATGACAAGCGTATCCCCCAGCTCGAGGATTGTGAGCTGTGCGCCGGGTACGCCCCTGCCTTTGATCCATAGCCCCAAAGACTGTCCCGCTACCTCCTACCCCCCCCGAGACTCTGTGAACCCGTGCTCTACTTGTGTATATTTGCCTTGCTGATCATAAAGATCCTACGAATCCGATTTGATAAAGATTTGTTCTAAAGAACTCACGGTGTGGCGTCCCTTTGTCGTGTGGTGCCGAGTGTACGATCCTAGATACGAGATTCCTCCCCTGAGGAGTCTCCCGCCAGTGCCCGGCTACGATACCTCGAGGGTTGGTCTCAGAATAGTCAGGGCCCCCTCCGGGCTCCTCTGAAGTCGCCTTCTAACATTGGTGGCAAGCGACGGGATTCGGGCCCATAATCTAGAGATCGTACCGTGAACGGCTGACGCACCACCGACAAAGATGGCAGAAGGAAACGCCATGATTCTCACAGAAAACGACACCAGTACCGTGTTCCAGGCGGAACAACTGGAAGAGTACACGCACAGAGAACTGAAGCACTTCTGCAAAGAATTAAAAATCGCTACCACTGGTCTCAACACCAAAGAAGATATGCAGAAGGCAATGAAAGCTTGGGTGGATTCTGGAGCCCCCCGCCCAGAAGGAGCGGTGGAGCTCCACGACGAAGCTGGACCCTCCCAAGGAGAACGCAGCAGCAACCAGGTGCGAAGCTTCGTACCAGACGGGGGCCTATCCCCGGAGGAACTCGCAGACAGAGAGAGAAGTCGCCATCACGAACTCGAATTGGCCAAACTTAAAATCGAGGGCGAGTTGAAATTAGCCGAGAAAAAGCTAGCAGTGGAACAGATGCGAGTACAAGGAGAACTAGAAGAGAAGAAACTCCAACGGGAACACGAAGGAAGGAGACTTCAACTGGAGCACGAACGCAGCTTGAAGGAAATCGAGCTAAAAGCAAAAAGCGAAGAAGCGCGGCCCCCGGGAAACCGAGAGACGGCCACCCGGCGGTGCAGAAGGTCCACATTCCCAAGGATGTGGTCAAAGAATATTACAAAAACGATGACATCCAACAGTGGTTCAGGGCATACGAGGTCGCCATAACCTCCCATCGGGTCCCGCAGAAGGATTGGGGGGCCGGGTTGTGGGGACGATTTCTGAGCGAAGGGAGAAACACCCTGCTCGACCAATCAACCTCCATGCAGACCTCCTACAACCACATGAAAGAGGCCCTCCTCACAAGGTACGGCCTCACCCCGGAGATGTACCGCCAGCGGTTCCGGGACTGCAGGAAGATCCCGGGCACCACCTGGGTGGAGTATGTAAACTTCTTCAGCCGTGCATTCGATGGGTGGATCAAGGGCAGCAAGGTAACCACCCTAGAAGAACTAACCGACCTCATGTTGTGGGAACACCTGGCTGCGAACTGCTTTGTGGATTTACGCCAGCATCTGCTCGACAGCAAGCTCACGGATCCGAGAAAGCTGGCTGTCGAGGCGGATCGCTGGACCAACACCCGGGTCTCCCGGGGCCCCGTAGGAGAGTACCCCCGAGCCAGTCAGGGACCACCCCGCCAGAGAGGGGGGGGAACCAGGGAGGGCAGAGAGAGTCCCAGTCCAGTCCCCCGAAAACCCAACCTCCGCCTTTCCCGGCGCCCCCACCAGCTGTATCCGGCCCACCCGTGAGACGGGGGCACCGGGTGACCATCACTTGTTTCCGATGTCAGAAGCCCGGGCATTACGCCAACGACCCTGAATGCCCCATGGCCCCACACATCACCCCGACAGCACACCCCGCTAGACAGATAGCCAATGTAGCACTGGGGGAGGAGGTTGAGAAGACCGTAGAGTGGGAACCCGTCGCCATGGCCCTAGTATCATTAGGAGATAGAGAAATGGTCCCTGGAAGCCTCCTGCCCTCCAACACGAAGAAATATGGGCAGCTCGTAACGATCACTGGCCACCAAGTAGAGGCCCTTCGTGACACCGGGGCCAGCATCACCGGTGTCCTCAGTCATTTAGTCAACGAAGACCAGGTCCTCCCCAACGTCTTTTGCCCGGTAATTTCCGCTGACAATACGGAAAGTCTGTGTAAGGTAGCCCTGGTGCCTTTTGAATGGGGAGGGGTGGTCGGTAAACTGAAAGTCGCAGTGAGAACATCCCAGCCAGTCGACTGTCTCCTGGGGAACGACCTGGAAAGTTCCCCCTGGAAACAAGTCGAGCGCAAAACCCACCTAGGGATGATGGGTCTCCCTGAGTGGGTGTGCGCCACCACCCGATCTATGGCAGCCCGACTGACCCCCCTTGGGGAAGGCGAAAGCGCCCCGACCACAGAAGACAGGATGGTCCCCGCCGAGGGTCCCCACATCCCCCCACAAGGAGGGTCGGTCGCCAGCGACGAACCCCCACCTTCTGACTCCGCACAGGTCACCGAGTTAGGCGATCTGCCCGAGTTGGCCCAGTGGCGCCACGAGGGGGGCCCCTCCTGAGAGGAGTTCTGCCGGGAGCAAGCTACCTGTCCTTCCCTGGTCGGGCCCCGGCAACAAGCAGCGGCCCAGGCCGCGGGCGACCAAACTGGAACGCACCGGGTGTATTGGGAAAATGACCTTTTGTACAGCGAGCAGAAGTCGGTGGAGCTAGGATCCGCCCGGGTGCTGGTGGTACCCCTACGCTTCCGAGACCTCCTCCTGGGCTTGGCCCACGACGTCCCCCTCGCAGGCCACTTCGGCCAGGACAAAACCTACAGTCGCCTCGTGACTCACTTCTACTGGCCCAGAATGAAAGCGGATGTAGAAGCCCACTTCAAGTCCTGTCCCACGTGCCAGGCTAGTGGGAAGAGCGGAGGAAAGCACAAGGCTCCCCCCAACCCTTCCCTGTCGTCAGTACCCCTTTTGAACGGGTCGGGATCGACATCGTGGGGCCCCTGGACCCCCCAACCTCCCAAGGTCACCGCTTTATCCTCGTCCTGGTGGAGCATGCCACTCGATACCCTGAGGCCATACCCCTGTGCACCGTCACAGCCCCCGTGGTGGGACGGGCGTTGATGGGAATCTTTTCCCGTATGGGTTTTCCCCACGAGGTCGTGAGCGATCGCGGTACGAACTTCATCTCCAAATACATGACGTCCCTGTGGCAACACTGTGGAGTGTCCTATAAGTTCACCACCCCGTACCACCCCCAAGGAAATGTCCTGGTAGAGCGGTTTAACCGGACTCTGAAGGGGATGATCGCGGGCCTGGGAGAGCCCCTCCGGCGTAAGTGGGACGCCCTGCTCCCCTGCCTCCTGTTCGCCTACCGGGAAGTCCCCCAGAAATCCTTGGGGTTCAGCCCCTTTGAGTTACTCTACGGGCACCCCGTCCGGGGGCCCCTCAGCCTGGTCAAGGAAGGGTGGGAGGCGGCGCCCCGAGGCCCCCCCCGAGATGTGTTCCGATACGTTCTGACCCTCCGAAACCAGACTAGGAAGTTCGGAGAGCTGGCCGAGGCCAACCTGGAGGCGAGCCAGGAAGAGATGAAGCGCTGGTACGACCAGAATGCCACTCTGGTCGAATTCCAGCCGGGCCAGCAGGTATGGGTCATGGCCCCCGTGAAACCTTGCACCCTCCAGGATAAATGGACCGGGCCCTTCAAAGTGATTGAGCGGAAGAGCCAGGTCACGTACTTGGTGGACGTCCAGTCACCACGGGACCCCCTCCGGGTCCTTCACGTGAACCGCCTCAAGCCTCACTTTGTGCGGACGGAACTGAGCCTCCTGCTGGCCACCGATGACGGGGCCGAAGAGGAGTCGGATCCCCTCCCTGATCTCCTGTGTACCAAAGAGAAGGATGGCTCCGTAGAGGGAGTGAACCTCTCCCCATCCCTCACTTCCCAGCAACGTGAGGATTGCCGCCAGCTCCTAGGGCAGTTTTCCGACCTATTCTCGCTGGTCCCCCAAGTCACCGACTGGTGTGTCCATGACGTGGACACCGGAGACAGCCCACCGGTGAAACACCGAGCCTACCGAGTCCCTGATCTGGTCCGGTCCTGCATTCAAGCCGAGGTCTCGAAGATGTTGACCTTGGGAGTGATCGAACCCTCAGACAGTCCCTGGGCCAGCCCCGTGGTCCTGGTCCCGAAAGCAGCTGCCCCCGGTGTCGCCCCAGAACTCCGCTTCTGCGTGGACTACCGGGGACTCAATGAAGTCACCCGAGCCGATGCCCACCCCATTCCCCGAGCCGACGAGCTCATTGACCGACTCGGGGCTGCTCGGTTCCTCAGCACCTTCGATCTCACCTGCGGCTATTGGCAAATTGCGCTCACAGAAGGAGCCAAGGAGCGGTCCGCCTTCTCCACCCCGGATGGGCGCTATCGCTTTCACGTGATGCCCTTCGGGATGAAAAATGCCCCGGCCACCTTTCAGCGACTGGTAAATAGAGTCCTGGCCGGGCTGGAAAAGTTCAGCTCTGCCTATCTAGACGATATCGCAGTTTTCAGTTCCGAATGGAGTGAGCACCTCCAGCACCTCCGGAGAGTGCTAACCGCTCTGCGCCAGGCAGGCCTCACCGTGAAAGCCAGCAAGTGCCAGATTGGGCATGGTTCGGTAGTCTACCTGGGGCACCAGGTCGGAAGCGGCCAGGTCGCCCCTCTACAGCCCAAGATCGACGCCATCCTAGCCTGGGAACCACCCACTACCCAAACAGAGGTCCGAGCCTTTCTGGGCCTCACGGGCTACTACTGGAGATTCATCCGGGGGTACGGCAGCCTGGTCGGTCCCCTCACGGAACTCACGTCCAAGAAACAACCCAAGAAAGTGCAGTGGACCTCTGCCTGCCAAGAGGCGTTCGATGCCCTGAAAGCGGCCATGTGCACTGCCCCCGTCATCCAGGCCCCCGACTACTCCAAGGAGTTTGTGGTACAAACGGACGCCTCCGAGCATGGGATTGGGGCCGTCCTGTCCCAGGTGAATGACCAAGGCCTAGACCAGCCCGTAGCCTTCCTCAGCCGAAGGCTGTTGCCCAGAGAACAGAGATGGAGCACCATCGAGCGCGAGGCGTTCGCCGTAGTCTGGGCCCTCAAGAAGTTACGCCCCTATCTGTTCGGCACCCATTTCAAAGTCCAAACCGACCATCGCCCCTTGCGATGGCTCATGCAGATGCGAGGAGAAAACCCCAAACTACTGCGGTGGTCAATCTCCCTCCAGGGGATGGATTTCACCGTGGAACATCGCCCTGGTACTGACCACGCCAACGCCGATGGTCTCTCCCGGTTCTTCCGCCTCAGCGAAGAGAACCCCCAAGAAGATGGGTAGTTCTCTCCGGCTTTCAGCTGGGGGGGACGTGTGTTAGACCCGGCCTCGTGGCATGGCCATTCCTGTCCCCGCACCACATATCATGACCCATGCACCTCATGCAGCCCCCGAGCACACAGCCTAGCCGATCCTTCCCACCAGAACACACACACACACGACCCGGACTTCCCCGTCCGTGGTCTTCCTCCTTTCGGCCACACCGGGCCTACGTGCCCACTTCATGCACCATGATGGCCGCACGGCCCCAGCGCGACCCTGGCCTAGAGGCGCCACTCCGGCCGGGGGACATCGCGCTCCCTTTGGGATGAGAGAGGGAGGAGCAGTTTCCATCGCACCTCTGCGCTCCCCTGGGAAGGTGGGTTTCGATCGGCCCTCCGGCCTCCCCGAGGGCTGGCTCCATGCCTGCTGGGTGTCTGGGACTCCTCCCAACCCGGCCCTGAAAGGATCAAAAGACAATGGCAGGAAACCCCGACAAGCGACCCCCAGGTGACAAGACCCCTGCCTGCACAGACTCCGGACATCAAAGAGGAGTCGACCTATAACAAGGGGTGCTCTGGGACTATCCGGCAGATTCGCCTTTGGAAACACCTGAGCCCTGCTGAGTGACTCGCGGCTCCCTGTAGATCGTAAGACCTCCGAACTTGTGCTTGAGCCCTGCTGAGTGACTCGCGTATCCCTGAAGATCGTAAGACCTCCGAACTTGTGCTTGAGCCCTGCTGAGTGACTCGCGGCTCCCTGAAGATCGTAAGACCTCCGAACTTGTGCTTAAGCCCTGCTGAGTGACTCGCGGCTCCCACAGACTCTTCTGGTCCCGCCGGACCCCGACGACGACAAGCGTATCCCCCAGCTCGAGGATTGTGAGCTGTGCGCCGGGTACGCCCCTGCCTTTGATCCATAGCCCCAAAGACTGTCCCGCTACCTCCTACCCCCCCGAGACTCTGTGAGCCCGTGCTCTACTTGTGTATATTTGCCTTGCTGATCATAAAGATCCTACGACTCCGATTTGATAAAGATTTTCTCTTAAGAACTCACGGTGTGGCGTCCCTTTGTCGTGTGGTGCCGAGTGTACGATCCTAGATACGAGATTCCTCCCCTGAGGAGTCTCCCACCAGTGCCCGGCTACGATACCTCGAGGGTTGGTCTCAGGATAGTCAGGGCCCCCTCCGGGCTCCTCTGAGGTCGCCTTCTAACACCCATGCACCATGCACAATGCACAGGGACTTGCCAAGTACAGACAAGGTAGATGACACTTGGCCCTGCTGTAGACAGCACAAGGCAAACCTGTGACCACTGTACACTCAAACACCAACTCCACATGCCACCTACTTACCACAGGAACTCACATTCACTGTCATGCCAGCAGGCACCATGAGGGGATAGACACATCACCTGGTAGACCCAATGACAAATCACACCACACCCAACAGCATGCCCGGTCACACACACACCCCCTTACACAAGCACACACCCCCGGGGCAGGCAACGCAAATTGGCACTCCCACAATGGATATGTGACACAACAAGACCAATCCATAGCCAAATAAGCATCCCAACACTCATTAGACAGGCCAAATAACCAGGAGTACATATCAATCTGTCCCCCGCAACATACCCATCCACAAGTGCACTGTGAGAGGAATGCTAGACATATCCAACTACCCAGAGGAAATGTGCCAACTTGAATATGTATGAAACATGGATGACGCATGTAACACCATTAACATTGTCTCTCTCTCACACACAGGGCAACGTCGTCGATCTCCCCCCTACACTGGGGGGGAAGAATCACAGGACCAGGCTCGGCGTGACGATGATCCCACCGGCAGCGACGACTCTCACCACACCGTGGATGACCCCGACCAACCTGGCCCCTCTGGTGCCCAAGCACCTGCAGCACCTGCGTCAGGTACAACTGTGCCAACCACCACCCCCATTCCTGCCACATCCCAGGATACACACAGGAGCCCTGCTCGCACACAACACAGCCAGTCTGACCAGGATGGACAAGGTACCCCGGGCACCCAGGAGGAGGTAGGCAACCCCACAAATGCCATCCCTCAGGGGTCCCGGAGACCCGATATGCCCACAACGGCAGGCCAGGCTCAAGTGGGCAGGGGTGGTGGGAGTGGAGGACGGCGGAGGCGCGAACCTGACCAGACAGCTGAGGAACCGGTTATGTCACACGTCCGCAACATCCTGGACACATACCGGCGTGACACCAGGGGCATCAGCCAGGCCGTGGAGGCCCTCAATGAGATTAAGAACCTGCAGGCCGAGCAAAATGCCAGTCAACAGCAACACCAAGGACGGATGGAGGCAAGACTGGCTGAGCTCGTGGCGGTGCAAACGGACATGACCTGTGTACTCCGTCGGATTGCCGAAAACATGGGCACCAGGCGTAGATCATCACCAGCCACAGGGAGGGATCAGGAGAAGGAGGATTCGTCTGATGGAGCATCACAGACATCGTCACAGCCTGCTTCTGAGGGTCCCCGGAGGAAGGTGGGTCGTCCACGCAAAAGACCGTGAGAGTCAGTGGACCATCACCATCTCCCAGGTAACCTGGCCTGGCACCTGGCCCTCTGGCGCAACAGCAGCACTTCATCCAATGACATTCTCTGCCACATGGACTTGCTGGTCACTGTCTGACCAATGTTGTCAAAGACTGTGGCATGGACTCTGATGACTTCCAATGGCAAGGATCCCAACTCCCCCTGTGAACTTTGGATTACAGACACCCGGCGAGCACCACTTTACATCCCCCCAAACACGTACCCCACCACTAATAAAAATCTTAGAAATCACGAGATGATGCCGTCATTTAGCATTATTCCATTACATGTGTGTGTTGGAAAGTCAAACCATGCCTGAGTTTTGAAGTAACTCCAACCATGCATACCCTGGGGTCTGAGTCTGGCACAGGACACACATGGGTCACAATGTATCATCCAATACAGACATGGAGCACCATACTCACCCGTGATGTGCCCAACCAGCTGAGGGGGTGCCTGCACAACTGTGCGGACAGACCTATTTCGAAGAGCAACAGTTATGTGCAGAGGTCAGGGATCATGTGGAGTGTCCTGGGGTGGGAGTCCCAGGTATGTGTAGCCAGGTGGGAGAACTATGTCCTGCAAGCAGGAGTCAGGTGGATGTGGAGAATGGTGGCCAGGCCAAGGTTGGATGCATGGAGATGGCACAATGGGGTCTTGGATGACAGTGCCACAAGGTTGTGTTGGGGGCGTGGTCGTGGGCTGCATCCTGAGTGTGGGCGTGGATTGTGAAGGTCATCCTGCAGCTGACAGTGATCCATTGCAGCTATCTCTGTTGGACGGTGATGTGGCTGGGTCGCCGGATGTTGAAGCAGAGCTGTGCAGATGCACCCTGGATGTGGACAAGTCTCATGGGAGTTGTAACGTACTTCTCCCTAGAGTGCAGGGTAGGATGAGACACGGATGTTGTAGTTGACCTGGGGGATGGTCTGTCTTGCCTTGAGGTGGATCGAACTGTGGATCTTGTGCATAATGCAGAGTGTGCTGAAGCCTGAGGTACAGATGCTGGTGATCAGCATAGCACATGTGAGAAAGCAATCCATGATGCACACCAGCTCGTGTGCATGGACACTGTGTGCCTGTGCGGGGCCCTTGCGGGTGGGACACAAACAGTTGACCCAGCTGTAAGGGGACAATCCGCAGATGAACACCTCAGTCGTGTACAAGTTCAGCATCAGGTGGCCTGGCAAGGACTGCATCTTTGGGGAGGGTGAGGAGCACCTGCCTGTCAATGGGATACCAGATGATGATGAGATGCAGTGCGCATGTCATGTTGTAGAGGGGGATCCTGGACACATTGTAGACTGACACGCTGAGACATGATACCTGTGCCATGTGTCCCACAACGACACCATACTACTTGCAGAGGCCTGGAGTACCACTCACATGACCATGTTGGGGTACAGAGCCGGTGGGGAGTAGGAGGGACATGACCTGGTTGGTGTGACAGGGCCTGGAAGGCGTGCCAGCGCTGTGTAGGCAGTTGGAGTTGCACACTCATTATGCAAAGGTGTTGTGTGGGCGATGAATCCATGCCTGAGTGCATGCAACAGATGTATTGGATGGACATTGCTTGGTGGGTGGCCTCAACATCATGGTGTAGCGTGATGTGGCACATGCAAGGACATGAGGCACGTGAAAGGTGCACGTAGCATGTGCAGACGGTCCAGCCTTTCCCACCGCAACTGTGTCACACACAAGCAGATTACACCAAAATGAATGGGTGGAGGGAGGAAGGGGGGTGCGTCTTAGAGGCGTGTGTGTGAGGGCAAATATAGAAACTCTGTGTGCCCTTGCTGCAGGGCCTGCAGCAGCAGGCGCCATGTCCTGAAAACCATGCCACAAGTTGCACACTAACACAAGCATGTCAGTAAGGACTACTGAAAAAGGTGTATGAGAAGGGAGGAGTGTCTGGTTCAACATGGCACACACACAGACAATGGATGCACATGCAGCAAAGTGGCCGTTGTGGGGACTGAGATGCCAAAATACCTACACAGCCATGTACATCATGCACAATACATATCATAATCCCTGACAAACAGCTTGCATCTTGCTACTCTACACATAGACTCATATGCACAATCTGTGACAACTATGCCAGACATGCCGCATGCACAGTGGCAAGAGACCTGCATTGACAGAGATGAGGCACCTTGGAGGCTGAGGGACACCTTTATTAGTCATGTTTGCCGGAAGGCAAATGCATCTATATTAACAGATGCACAGGTCATGTGGATGAACATGTGGAACCTACACTGGCACCCCCCTTTGCACCACAGATGCAGGAAACCCATAGAACTGGCACACAAGTGACAGGTTTGAGGCAAACACCCCGTGCTGCTCACAGAGAGGCTGCAATTCACCATTGAGCCACTAATGGGGATGTCCCACACTATGTCAACCCGGTGCATCCTGTATGTTTCCAAGGGCAGTGTTACACACATTGATGCCTTCATCCCAAACCACAATCACATTACAGATGACTGTCACCAAGTGTGACTATCAATTCAGGTGAATCCAGCTCCATGTCATGTGCCCCATGGTGATTCTACATGTATGCTAAGTAACCAAACATGAACAGGAGCAGTGCACACACATTCTAAACAAATAGCAAACCCAAAAAGCCGTGGTGCATCCCTTACCCCAAGGTGAATTTTCGACATGTCCGTGCATGTTAGGCTGATTCAGCACACGTTGCTGTATTCATGAGGAATAGCAGGAGCACAACAATGCCACCAGCAGACAGCATGCGCAAATACCTGGGGATGAGAGACACACAAGAAGTGAGCCAAAAGAAGCACATCCGAATGCATGGGCATGTACTCGACACGTATAAGGTTGTCAACATGCTAGGTGAAAATAGTGTCTCAGGTAAGACATACTTTTATTACACCATCACTCGAGTGACACATCCAAACACACCTCTGACTCACTTGCCATACATGCAGATGGACCCACACATTGCAACACATGCCACACAAGGCTCAATGCGTGCACACTCAGACACTGCAACTCACCACTAAGCAAAGAAGTTGCGTATGAGCCGACTCCGGATGTCCTCTTCCTCCTCCTCCTCAAAATCACTTGCCTCGTCACCAAGCCCCTCGTCCTCCACGGGTGGATGTTCCTGCTCATCCGGATCCAGGATGAGTGGCACAGCTTTCTCCACTGCCATGTTGTGCAGCATGCAGCACACGAGGAAGATTTTGCAGACCTTCACCGGTGCATATGGGAGTGCGCCGCCGGTCTTGTGGAGGCACCGGAATCGGCTCTTCAGGAGGCCAAAGGTCCTCTCTATCACTCGCCTGGTCTGCCCATGGGCGTTGTTGTACCGGTGATCGGCAGCCGTTCTGGGGTTGCGGAGAGGCGTGATCAGCCATGGCATGTTGGGATAGCCAGAGTCCCCTACATGGAAACATCATGGACAGAAGTAGGTCAGGAGAAGCAGTAAGACAGAAAGATGACGCTAAATACAGGAGTAACAGAGTATACCCACCAACAAGACATGCTCGTTCGTTGCGCAGCTGCAGCATCATTTCAGGCACCCTGCTACGCCTCATGATGTAGGCATCGTGTGCTGATCCTGGAAAACGAGCACAGACATGGGAAATCACCATGTTAGCAAGACACACCACAAGGGCATTAATGGGGTGGTAATGTTTCCTGTTTCTATAGGCTACCTCCTGTGCCTGTGGTGGTACCAAAGCCACATGTGTCCCATCAATAGACCCAATGACATGGGGCATCCCTCCCAGGGCATAGAAGTCACCCTTGACACCTGTCAACTGCTCAGGAGTTGGGAAATGAATGAACTCATCCAGGTGAACCAACATGGCCTCTAAAAAATCATGCAGGACACGGCTGAACATGGTCTGGGACATGCCACCAACATGAGCTATGGTCTCTTGAAACGTACCCGTGGCAAAGAAATGTAAGGCTGCCATCACCTTCATCTTGGGTGTCAGTGCAGTAGGATACCTGTGTAGCGGTTGGAGGTGTGGTGCCAGCCTTGCTGTCAAGTTCAGAATCAACCGTTGGGTGAAGCGGTAGCGGCGTATACAGTCACGTTCCCTCAGGGCAGCCAAGTCTGGGATTGGTCGGGGGAGAGGCGGAGCCCTGCAGTAATTTGGAAGGGACAACGAAGAGTGAGTACAGTACAACAACACTGTCAATGTACTGAGCACATGTTGAACAGCCAATACACATATGCTACATGCAGAGTCAGGTCTGTGCAATATATCCTGGACACGTATGCCAGGCAGGTGACACTCCTACCAAGAGCCAGCTACAAACGTGGATTCACAAGCTCAACATGACATGGCATGAAACTAGCTTTGGGCCAGTGTAAGTGAACAGGCAGACGCATTACAGGAGTGACAGACATCCACATGTGTGCAGAAGAAGGATGTTTATCATACAGACAGGTTGCGGAACACTAGAGGCACAGGTCACATGTCCCTGAAAAAAGGACAGACCACACACCTTGCCATGAAAGGGTACATGTCAAAACTGATCACACATACATTGTTACTACGCAGATATGTCCTTGTCTCGCAAGTCCATGTTCGATGCATAAATACACACGTTACGTCTGATTCCACATGTGTCCTGGTGTGCATAATAGTGTGCCATGCCCATCCACACACATGCACATGTTGGATGCAGCAACTGCAGATGCATTTGACGGAACACCAACAGCAAGCTTATGGGAACACATGACACACACATGACATACTCACATCGTGCAACGCCGGTAGTCACCTGTCAGGTGTCATTATCCGTGTACCTGGCATCAGGGAACAGTTGCGGGTGTTGGCGACTGTGCCATGCCAGTGACGCAGTGCTCAACAAGTCTGTACTACATGCACACATGTCAAAGGTGTGAAGGGAATGTGTGGCACAAAGTGCACCTTGACACATGACAAGTGTACACAGCTCACCACACATCTATTGGGTTCAAACATGAGGAGATTTGTGCCACATCACAGCCTGACACACCTAGGCCCGAGACATGTAGGACTGCACTGACAATGACTTGATGTCCAGCCTTGGCCAAGTATGACAGCTCAATTCCTTTCTGTGTGCCGCCTGTCACCAGTGGAAGGTGTGAAATGCACCGTACACACGCTCTGAGGGCGTGTGTAGGGTCCTTATCACTATGGTTGTGTTGCCGTAGGCGTACGCCATAGGGATACGGTCAGTACAGGCGTGTGTAGGGTCCGTATCACCATGGTTGTGTAGCCATAGGCGTACGCCATAGGGATACGGTCCGTACACGCGTGTGTAGGGTCCGCATCACTATGGTTGTGTTGCTGTAGGCGTACGCCATAGGGATACGGTCCGTACAGGCGTGTGTAGGGTCCGTATCACCGTGGTTGTGTAGCCGTAGGCATACGCCATAGGGATACGGTCCGTACACGCGTGTGTAGGGTCCGCATCACTATGGTTGTGTTGCCATAGGCGTACGCCATAGGGATACGGTCCGTACAGGCGTGTGTAGGGTCCGTATCACCATGGTTGTGTAGCCGTAGGCGTACGCCATAGGGATACGGTCCTTACACGCGTGTGTAGGGTCCGCATCACTATGGTTGTGCTGCCGTAGGCGTACGCCATAGGGATACGGTCTCTACAGGTGTGTGTAGGGTCCGCATCACTATGGTTGTGCTGCCGTAGGTGTACGCCATAGTGATATGGACCCTACACACGCCTGTACGGACCATATCCCTATGGCGTACGCCTACGGCAACACAACCATAGTGATGCGGACCCTACACACGTCTGTACGGACCGTATCCCTATGGTGTACGCCTACGGCTACACAACCATGGTGATACAGACCCTACACACGCCTGTACGGACCGTATCCCTATGACATACGCCTACGGCTACACAACCATGGTGATACGGACCCTACACATGCCTATACGGACCGTATCCCTATGGCGTACGCCTACGGCAACACAACCATAGTGGTAAGGACCCTACACACGCGTGTACGGACCGTATCCCTATGGCGTACGCCTACGGCAACACAACCATAGTGTTGCGGACCCTACACACGCGTGTACGGACCGTATCCCTATGGCGTACGCCTACGGCAGCACAACCATAGTGATGCGGACCCTACAGACGCGTGTACGGACCGTATCACTGGAGTGGTGGTGCCCTAGGGGCGTGGAACGCACCGTACCTGTGTGTGTATAGTGAAATTACATAGGGGACACATGAGGGACAAGTATAAGGGCCTAAATGCATGCTGGTTGTCATGGAGACCGAGTTTCAATTTCAAATTTTTTCATCAGGTGGCCAGCAAGAGTCGGTTGGAGACAATATACTATGTTGCAAAGTGGTTGTTGACTTGACATCATGCTCAATTTTTAAACCATGCAAAGCCACTGACTGGGGTAGGTTTAAAGGGATTGGAGGAAACGTAGGATGCAAATGAGATTGACCAATCACTCTGTACTCCTGTAAATGAAACAGGCCAGCAAGGCAAATATAAGGCAGCCAGGTCCCATGAGAGAGCACTTGCCTGCACAACCTTTCATTCCACACCACTGCTGCTGCTCATGATTCCTCTGGCACCATGTCCAGGTCTGTGGAGAGGGCCCAGCCATTCACCCTGGAGTTGAATGTGGCATTGCTGGATGTGATACTCCCACAGTACCCCAGCCTGTATGGGAGACCAGGGGAACAGGTGAGAGCTGACTCCACTAGCTTAGACTGTGCCCCTTTTTTGTGACTGTCACTTCTGGCATTGTGTCCAGGTGTGACAGACATGCAATGTTGTTTAGAGTGGGTCCCAGGGGGTAATGCCTCATGTCTCCCATGCAGAGCATGCTGTAGTGCATGTCTGCACTCCTCACTTGCATAGTGCTTACTGTGACAATCACTGCATGGTGCATGCCACATTCAGCCTGGCTAATCCACTTGGGAATGTTGTTTCTACAGCCCTGATGTGATTCTGTGTTCCCCCCAGTGTGACAGGTGACTGTACCCACAGATGTTTGTGAGTTGAGTATACCTGTGGTTAGTGTCCAAATGATGTGTTCGTCCCCTGGACATTGGTGTGTGTGTAAGTCCCCTGTCATGTGTGTGAGTGTCCATGTGGAGTGTTACTGCCCAGAAGCATGAGGGATGCCCACCCACTTCGCCGGACACACGCTCGACCCCATCTTCTCCTCCAGCAAACACATCTCTTTCAGCCACACCACCGAACTCGCCTGGTCAGACCACAGCTGTGTCCACTTCAGCTTCAAGAAGACCACCGTGCACCACCACACCCAGCAACCACCAAGAAGACAGTGGAATCGAATCACCACGGAACAACTGACATCGACCCTCTCTCAGAAGCAACCCACCAGCACCACAGACCCCAACGAAGCCACCAACAACCTCACGAGCTGGATCTCCGACTGCGCCAACCTCCTGGCCCCCCTGAAGACCCAAGCAAACACCAACAACCACAAGAAAAACTCCTGGTTCACCCCCGACCTCAAGGACTCCAAAAAAGAATGCCGCACCCTCGAAAAGACTTGGCGCCTCAACCAGACCGAGGAGAACATGTCTGCTCTCAAAAACGCCCCCCGCCAACACCACCAACGCCTCCGCGCCGCACGAAAATCAGCCTTCCAGAACAGACTAGACAACAACGCCCACAACAGCAAGGAACTATTTGGCATCGTCAAAGAACTCTCCAACCCCGACACAGAAAACAACTCCATCCCTCCCTCACAGGACCTCTGCGACTCCCTCGCAGCCTTCTTCCACCACAAGATCACCGACATCTACAACAGCTTCACCACAACCAACACGAACCCACCACTGGAACCCGCCACCGACAACACCACCATCCTCACCTGGAACCCAACCACCACCGAGGAAACCACCCGCATCATGAACTCCATCCACTCAGGATCACCATCCGACCCCTGCCCGCACCACATCTTCAACAAAGCCGACATCATCGCACCCCAACTCCGAGACATCATCAATGCTTCTTTCACCACCGCCACCTTCCCGGAGAAATGGAAACACGCCGAACTCAACGCCCTCCTAAAGAAACCAACAGCAGACCCCACCAAACTCAAAAACTTCCGGCCCATCTCGCTCCTACCGTTCCCCGCCAAAGTGATTGAGAAAATCGTCAACGCTCAACTCACCACCGCCCTGGAAATCAACGACTCACTCGACCCCTCACAGTTCAGCTTCAGAGCTAACCACAGCACCGAGACTGCCCTCATCGCAGCCACAGACGACATCAGATCCCTGACCGACAAAGGATAAACCGTGGCCCTCATACTCCTGGACCTCTCTGCAGCCTTCGACACGGTATGCCACCATACCCTGATACGTCGCCTCAGCAACGCCGGCATCAGAGGCAAGGCCCTGGAATGGATCATCTCCTTCCTCTCCAGAAGAACCCAGAGATTCCGCCTCCACCCCTTCAGATCCACAGCCACAGAGATCATCTGCGGCGTCCCCCAAGGATCCTCCCTCAGCCCCACCCTCTTCAACATCTACATGACCCCCCTGGCGAACATCGCACGAAAACACGGACTCAACCTCATATCCTACACCGACGACACCCAGCTCATCTTATCCCTCACCAACAACCCCACCTCAGCTAGAACCAGACTACACGAAGGCATGAAGGAAGTAGCGAACTGGATGACAGACAGCCGGCTTAAACTGAACACAGAGAAGACGGAGGTCCTCATACTCGGCCCTACACCCTCTGCCTGGGACGACTCCTGGTGGCCTCCCGCCCTGGGCAGCACTCCCCAACCCACCGACCACGCACGCAACCTCGGCTTCATCCTGGACTCATCCCTCTCCATGACCAGACAGGTCAACTCGGTGACCTCGGCATGCTTCAACACCCTCCGCATGCTCCGCAAGATCTTCCGCTGGATCCCCACCGACACCAGGAAGACCGTCACCCACGCCCTCGTCACCAGTCGCTTGGACTATGGGAACACTCTGTACGCCGGCATCACCATCAAGCTGCAGACGAAACTGCAACGAATCCAGAACACTGCCGCACGACTCATCCTGAACATACCCCGCCACCACCACATCTCCGGACACCTGAAGAAACTTCACTGGCTCCCAGTCAACAAGAGGATCATCTTCAGACTCCTCACCCACGCACACAAAGCCCTGCACAACCTCGGACCAAAACTCATCAACCACCGCGTCTCCTTCTACATTCCTCCGCGCACCCTACGCTCGACCGGACAAGCCCTGGCAGCCGTACCCCGCATCCGCTAAAACCACCGCCGGAGGAAGATCTTTCTCTTTTCTGGCAGCGAAGACCTGGAACTCCCTTCCCAGCCACCTTCGCGCCATACAGGACCACCTCTCCTTCAGAAGGCAGCTCAAGACCTGGCTCTACGAGCACTGACCCCCCCCTCCCCCCCAGCGCCTTGAGACCCTTACGGGTGAGTAGCGCGCTTTATAAATGTAACTGATTGACTGATTGATATACACTACCCATGTGATGTGCGCAGGGAGCAGTGCTGTGTGTCTGACGTGCTGGGCTAGCCCAACACCTGTGACACCCCCCAGTCAAGTGGCACATGTGCAGAGTGAGGTTTGTACCCGCAGTTGCCAATGGCAGGTGATTGTCCTGTGCCTGTGTGTGTCTGTGTACTCTGCTGAGGTTGCGTCAGTGGCCTGGGGCATGTGACTGCTTTGAGGTGCTGCACATAATCCTGGTGTAGCTTGTGATGCACAGTGTGAGCCATGATCATTGATTCTGTCGCACCCCTCATGCCACCTGTGTACTTTAAAAGCCACGTAGTGCATTTTGCCTTCCCCAGAGGATAATGTCCCTATGACAAAGGTGCAATGAGTTGGCTGCATACTATGCCCTGTTCACACCTGCCAAATTGTTAAAATGTGTATCTCTGTGACATGTAGCAGGTGTATTGATGTTGTCTCACTTTGTCATCCTCATAGGTAGGCACCTATGCCAAGGGGGAGATCTGGAAGGCGGCCGTCAGGGCTGTGAGGTCGGTGGAGGGTCAGAAGCGGCACCTGGCCCAGGTGAGGAAACGCTGGCAGGATATCCGGTGCTGGACCAGGAGGATCGCCCGGGTCCTGCTGGGGGACTCACCACCACGCCCCCACGGCGGGCGTCGCTGACTGACCCACCTAATGAAGCGTGTCCTGGCGGTGGTCTTCTTAGAGATGGATAGGCGCCTACTGGAGAAGCAGCAGCAGGAAGGGGGTAGGTACATGTGTGTTTGTTGTGTGTCACCAGCTTTTGGAAGTGCGCAGTCGCATGGATACACTGCCAGGGTTTAAATGTGCAGTGCATATCCTGTTCCACAAAGTCAACCCGTGCTGTTCTTCCTCCCTTCCCCTCCTTGACATGTGTTCCCGGGGCAGTGGGTAGTCACTCTTGCACAAGGTTATCTAGGCTGTCATTTAATCCAAGTGCCCAATGCTTGCTACATCAGGTGTGGGGGTGGTGTGTTACATGTGTTGTGAGCTTGCCTGTGCCCTGGCCAGTTCAGTCATTGTGGGGTCCATGTTAGTTGGCACTGCTGCTGAGTCCCGACATAGGAGTGTGTCTTTAAAGTGTACTGCCTTACAGCATGCATGACCAATGTTGTGCCCTCAGACATGATGTGCATGAGTGTGAGATATGCATAGTGCAGGGACGGTCGCTTCTGTTGCAGTCATATCCATACAGGACCATGGAGGAGTGTGGCCACTACAGTCCCCTGGGGCACCTTTTCTTAGGTATCATGTTTGTCATCCAACACTGTGGACATTCTCTGTGTCTTCAGCATAGGTTGGGCTCTGTGGCATTGTACCCTGGCCTAATTTGTATTTACGTAAAGTGTGCTACATGTGTCCACTGTACAGGGTGACCCAATTTGGCTTGTGCATACTCACAGTGGCCAGTGCCTGTGTGTCTTGGTACAACTATCTGATGATGGTTGTTTGTCAATTATAAGTGTGGACAGGCGCACGAGGGGTACTTTGTGTACACTCAGGATTTATTGAAGGGCATGTTTGTAATCCCCGAGTAGGAGGTGTAAGTACTTCCTCTGTCTCAATCACATTGTCTCAGGTAGGGTGGGGTTTGTGCAGGGAAGGCCTACATGTCTAAACCTTATGTCTCCTTGCCAGGTCTGGCCTGTGTGTGATGATTGTCTGAACATACACTCAACATGCAGTGACCCAGTCATGTTGGGCATGGTTTAATGTATTTGCTAAGCAGCATGTGCCAAAAGTTAGGAGACATGGTTCCTGCTCATCCCTTTTTTGGCAACGGTGTGTGGTCCAGATGCTGTGCTCGACTGTCCCCAGAGACTGGCTCCTCTGTCTAATTTGATATCAAGTCATTTGCTGTTGTTTCATGCTCTCCATTGTTTCCCAGTGGCATGGTGGGTCAACTAACTGTGTGGTGCAGGGCCTACATATGTGCGTAGTATTGTAGATGTTACTCATGTTGTTTTTCATGCTATGCACTGTGAGCAATGTAGATTTGAATCATGTGTCATATGTATACAGGTGTCTGATTATTCCTGTCTCTTCACCTTGCCCACAGCATTGTCGGGGGAAACCGAGGGAGACACTGGCACGGACCTTGAGGAGGGATCCAGCACTGGTGCCACCAGTGCTGGTGAGTCTGGCACAGCGAGTGGCACGGAGGCCGAGGGGAGTGAGGCGGAGGACCTGTCCAGTCCCACAACCGACTATGACGCAGACGAGTCCGAGGCTGAGCTCCCAGAGGGGGCGGAGGCTGCTCCCAGAGCTGAAGGCAGCACTCCATCTCTCGCCACCCCCTCCATTCCCATCACCGGCTTCCCTCTTGCTCGGGTCCCTTCCCTCCGTGCTAGGCGACAACATGTCTCCTTCGTGCCAGGCACTGCACCCCCTGCCCCTGTCTCCCCTGCTGCCATCAATGCCGAGTCTGTGGACATTCTGCGGCAGTTGCAGGGTGGTCAGATTGCTGCTTAATGTCCTCCACGGCCACACCACACTGCTGACACAGATGGTGTCGTACATGGAGGGCATGTCAGCAGCGATGTCGGACCAACGGATGTTGCTGAGGTCCATAGACTCGTCACTGACTGCAGCAGTGGATCTTCAGCAGCGCGCCGTCCCCCCCTACCCCTGCACCATCCACACTTCCCACTCCCATGCCTGTCCCACGCACACCCAGCCGTCCCCATGCACGCACCCCACCAGAGACAGCAGCACACCACCAGGGAAGGCCAAGCGCACACCTCCTGTCACGCACACACAGGGGGAAGTAGGCACTGCCACTGGGTCGGGGGGCAAACCGCAGCCACGCAGCCACGCAGCCACAGTGGGAGTGCGCAGTCCTCACAACCCACTTCCTCCAAAACCACTCCCCTTAGCTCTCCTGGCCAACTGTCAGGTAAGGAGTCCTTCGTGGCCAGTGTGTCCCTCAGCCCCAGTGTGGCACCACCCCGCAAGCGGTGGAGGCAGTGCCCGGCCAGGGTAGTTGAGTCCCCCCCTGTCCACACCCTCCCCCAGTAGCGCTGCAACCCATCCCTCCAACCCCCCCCCTCCTTGGGGCCTGTGGTTCATTAGGGTGAAGGGGAGACGCTGGAAGACCTTGCGACCGTGTGCAACGCCATCTTAACCACCACCTTTGGCGCTGCCCCACCCCCTGTGGTGGAGTCGTCCGTCCCTGCACCCACGACACCTACCCTTGCCCCTACTGTCCCTGCGGTGCATGGTCCTTCCCCCCACATGATGCCCCCCCTTCTGTGGATGATATGGAAGTGTGAACTGTGCAGGCAAGCTAGGGGAGACGCGTCCCCAAGGGTCCCCCACCAGGACTTCAAACATGGCCTGGCCTATGGGCCCTGTATATAGTTGACATTTCTTTAGCTATGATTTTTCATGCTGAATAAAGCATTTTGTTTTTCATTTACACACAAATGCTTTACCGGTCTTGCTGTTGGTGGTGCTGCTCCATGATTTGGGGTGGTGATAATGTGTTAGGTGTCTGGGAAATGTTGTAGTGTGCTGCTCATGGGGTGTACCCTGGTATCTGTGTGCCATCACAAGGTATCTGCAAAAAATCTTTGGTCATGTAAGCTCTTACTGTATGGTGACATTGTCCCAAGGTGTGTTCCTTCCTGTGTGGACCCTGACATCTTCCCTGCAGGGTGTTTCCCAATTGTTGTGCTGAGCTCTGTCTACATTGCCTGGGTGTGTGACGGATCCCTTCAACTTTGGACATGCATGCTCGGCAATGTCTCCACCTGCATCATTTGTGGCATCCTTTGTGGTCACTGTACTTGTGTATGGAGTATATTGACATGACTTCATATGGACATGTTCCCTTTACGCACTATGCATGTGTGTACTCCCAGCCTCGCACACATGTGTTACGTGTTCTGCAGGGTCTTTGGGCACCTGTCTGACAATTGTGGGCTTTGTATCTGTGGGTACTCCACCCTTTTCCTTCCATGGGAGGCACCAACTTGTTGGCTGCCCCAGCACCTGTACATTCCTTTCAGTCCTGGAATGTGCATGACAGTGTGTGTTCCCTTTGGGTCTCTTAGTTTAGTAGGGTGGCACATGAATATACAGTCTTGTTGCATGCTCTCAGTGTGTGTATTGTGCTGCCAGTGCCAGGGGTGGGTAAGCATGTGTCATATGTCATCACACCCACATGTGGTGTGTCATGCAGTGGGGGATGGACATCCACCCTCATGGGAGTAGGACACTGCTGTCAGTGATGTGTTGGCATGCCACTCTCAGTATAGTCGCACTTTGTGTATGCCTTCATGCACCCATGGAGTCTTGCTACTTGTAGGATGGTGTACACACCACCATGTCTCTGTCCACTGCTGGGAGGACTCTGCACCCACCCCTCCTATGTCTGGGCACTGCTGGGAGGACTCTGCACCCACCCCTCCTGTGTCGGGGCACTGCTGGGAGTGATAGGCACCTGCCCCTCATATGTCTGGGCACTGCTGGGAGGACTCTGCACCCACCCCTCTTGTGTCTGGGCACTGCTGGGAGTGATAGGCACCCACCCCTCATATGTCTGGGCACTGCTGGGAGGACTCTGCATCCACCCCTCCTGTGTCTGGGCACTGCTGGAAGGACTCTGCACCCACCCCTCCTGTGTCTGGGAACTGCTGGGAGGACTCTGCACCCACCCCTCCTGTGTCTGGGCACTGCTGGGAGTGATAGGCACCCACCCCTCATATGTCTGGCCACTGCTGGGAGGACTCTGCATCCACCCTTCCTGTGTCTGGGCACTGCTGGGAGGACTCTGCACCCACCCCTCCTGTGTCTGGGCCCTGCTGGGAGGACTCTGCACCCACCCCTCCTGTGTCTGGGGACTGCTGGGAGGACTCTGCAACCACCCCTCCTGTGTCTGGGCACTGCTGGGAGGACTCTGCACCCACCCCTCCTGTGTCTGGGCACTGCTGGGAGTGATAGGCACCCACCCCTCATATATCTGGGCACTGCTGGGAGGACTCCGCACTCACTCCTCCTGTGTCTGGGCACTGCTGGGAGGACTCTGCACCCACCCCTCCTGTGTCTGGGCACTGCTGGGAGGACTCTGCACCCACCCCTCCTGTGTCTGGGCACTGCTGGGAGTGATAGGCACCCACCCCTCATATGTCTGGGCACTGCTGGGAGGACTCTGCACCCACCCCTCCTGTTTCTGGGCACTGCTGGGAGGACTCTGCACCCACCCCTCCTGTGTCTGGGCACTGCTGGGAGGACTCTGCACCCACCCGTCCTGTGTCTGGGCACTGCTGGGGCTGATGGCCACACACCCCTATGTGTCTGTGCACTGGCGTGGTGCGACCCGTACCCACGCTCTTGAGGCGTGGGTACGGGCCGTACCCGTACGGCACCCCAACAATGGCGGTACGGCCCGTACCCACGTCCCACAGGCATGGGTACGGGCCGTACCACCATTGTTGGGGAGACGTAGGGGTACGGCCCGTACCCATGCCTTTAGTGCGTGGGTACGGGTCGTACCACGCCCACCCCTACGTCACCCCAACAATGGCAGTACGGCTGGTACCCACGTCCCAAAGGCATGGGTATGAGCCGTACTGCCATTGTTGGGGTGACGTAGGGGTACAGCCCGTTCCCACGCCTTAAGAGCGTGGGTACGTGTCATACCACGCCCACCCGTACGTCACCCCAACAATGGCGGTACGGCTGGTACCCACGTCCCAAAGGCATGGGTACGAGCCGTACCGCCATTGTTGGGGTGACTTAGGGGTACGGCCTGTACCCACGCCTTTAGTGCGTGGGTACGGGTCATACCACGCCCACCCCTACGTCACCCCAACAATGGCAGTACGGCCCGTACCCACGTCCCGAAGGCATGGGTACGGGCCGTACCGCCATTGTTCGGGTGATGTAGGGGTACGGCCCGTACCCACGCCTTAAGAGCATGGGTACGGGTCGTACCACGCCCACCCCTTTGTCACCCCAACAATGGCGGTACGGCCCGTACCCACGTCCCAAAGGCATGGGTACGGTGCGTACCACAATTGTTGTGTTGCCGGTTCGCGTCCATGTCGACTTCCGTTGTGGCGGATGCAGGCCTTGGTGGAGACGCCCCCGCCCCCCGAAGTGACCATGCCCTGGGGGTCAGGTATGTACAGGGCATGTATGAATTTTGACTTGGGTGGGGGTTATGTTTCCTGCCCCTGCCCCCCCCCTTTGCCCCTGGGTGTTGTTCTGACCTTCTGCGGCGTCTGCGTCGGTTCCTGTACACTAGGTGGACTGCTATGAGGGCTGGGATGACACGTAGGTTGGGGTCCATGGCTGTCCGACGCGTACAGGTGCTCCTTCTGCGCGTCGTCCTGATTTCCCGGCAGTTTTTGGCTGCCGTAAAATATTATACGTGCGGAGTGACGTGGGCACGAATCGTACTTGCTGGTTCATGAAACGCTGCCTGACTCCGTCCGGACATCAGGTCCGCGGTGTCCCGGATCCGATTTGTATGTTATTTTTTGCCGGTTGGTGTTTTGTACTACCATTTTGGTATTCACAGAAGGCCCTTACTCATTTTGGTATTCACAGAAGACACTGACTCATTTCGGTATTCACAGAAGTTAGGACTCCTAACTTTAGGACTCCTAAATGCCTTCTGTGAATACCGAAAGTCTTAAAGTTAGGAGTTTTCTCAATTTAGGAGTCCTAAAGTTAGGAGTCCTAACTATACTACTCCTAAACTGAGAAAAACCCTAACTTTAAGACTTTCGGTATTCACAGAAGGCATTTAGGTGTCCTAATGTTAGTAGTCCTAACTTTACTACTCCTAAACTGAGAAAAATCCTAATTTTAAGACTTTTGGTATTCACAGAAGGCATTTAGGAGTCCTAAAGTTATGAGTCCTAACTTTACTATTCCTAAACTGAGAAAAATCCTAATTTTAAGACTTTCGGTATTCACAGAAGGCATTTAGGAGTCCTAAAGTTAGGACTACTAACTTCTGTGAATACCGAAATGAGTAAGTGCCTTTTGTGAATACCAAAATGAGTAAGTGCCTTTTCTGAATACCAAAGTAGTGGCTTAAGTTAGTTCTGTGAATCGGGCCCTATATGTTTTGCTGTGGAATGTACACCCTCTCATCTGGCCATTTAGATGTCACCACACATCCACCAACCCTAAATCCAGGAGCATATTTGTAAGAGCCTATCTCGTCCAGGGTACTTGAACACAGTTTCTCTGGGTTTACCTATCTAGAATGTGGCCTAATAGCATATTAAAATCACCTCCCAAAACCAACGCAGCTGTGTACTCAACTAAATTGAGGGCCCACCTGCCAGAGCTATCAGTTTTTGAAAATGTAACCTCCATCCCAGTGCCCTCCCTTACCAGAATCACCTCCCCCTTACAACACTCTGCTTGGTCTGAAATCACAAAATTCACTGCCCATATGAACTAACCCTGGGCGTAGTTCGCGTATTCGCGCACTGTGCACTACGCATGCAATGCGTAGCTACGCGAACTGCGTAGTGCTGTAGGGAAATGCTGTTCGCAATAATTGCACAGTGCCGGATGCTTGTACGCACTGTGCAATCATTGCGAACGGCATCATGCACAGTGCAAGCGGTCGTTTTATGCCGCTCGAGTAGATTTGTACTCGAGCGGGAGATCTCTGAATGCGGAATGGTAGTTTCTCATCGCGAGCGGTCGCACACGCGACCACTCACAATGAGAAACCTGACTTCCCCACGTTGAGAATCTCACCGGGAGGTTTATTTTCCACTCTCATGTTTGGCAACTTGATGTTGCCGATCGCGAACAAGGAAAAAGTGTCGCCGGGATGTTGATTTTGCTCGCTCGTGGTCGCCAACTTGACGTTGAGGACCGCAAGCGAGCAAAAAATGCCTGCTACGCTATGCCTTTATGCACTGTGCTACGTGCGATTCGCGTAGCTCTTAGTTGCGCAAACTATGCACACTCCGCGAGCGTAGCGTAGTTTTCCGCCCAGGTCTAATCTCAACATTTAAAGGAGATCTCTACTCTCACTTACATTCAAATGGGTCTCCTGCAAAATAATGATGTGGGCGAGACTTTTTTCCAGATAACGCATCACCAATCTCTCCCTACCCAGAGTCCTAAGACTATTAACATTCCAAGATAAAAGACATATATTCTAGCCAATGCCCATCATCATCAACCAAGTTCAAGTCCCTCTTCCAGTGTACTATCTGGTGCCCCTGAACATGAAAACAACTGCTTGGTGATATCAAGGACATTTTATTTTATTCCACTGCTCCCCACCCATTGCTTATTCTGACACACACCCCAGGTCCAGACAATGCCTTATAAGCTTTAAACGGATATGCTAACAAATGACACTCATAACTACTTAGCCACAATGAGCCCCTTCAGCTGCCCCAACTTCACACGCATGGTCTTCACAGACTACCAAAAGAAAAATTCTCGAGTCGGCTCCCTTTTTTTTGATGTGTCAATTAAGGCCTCCACATCTTCCATTGCATGATAATTAAATATCTGATTGTTCCACATAACACGTAGCAGTGCTAGAAATTTTAGCTGTACTTTTGCCTCCAATTTCTGTAATTCCTCCAT
The DNA here is from genome assembly GCF_964204655.1 of Triturus cristatus. Taxonomy (NCBI): domain Eukaryota; kingdom Metazoa; phylum Chordata; class Amphibia; order Caudata; family Salamandridae; genus Triturus; species Triturus cristatus. The sequence continues at coordinate 1,712,988,856 of NC_140589.1, read as the reverse complement.
TCTCCTACGTAGCGCTCACTGCCGCTGGTCTGTCGCTTTGCACACATCCAATCTAATTGTAGAAGAAAACCCTCTGATCATGCAAACGCGTGCAGACATGTAAACTGTGTTCTCCACTTCGAAGGGGAACATGGTGGCTGCACACTAAGCAGCCGCGAGATACATGGGAGAAGTATGCTCCGTGCCGCATGGTAGCGTTTCAGTCACCCCCGACCTGAAGAGCATACCTGGAGGATAGCTTCCCAAGGCTGCCCCTTCTTTGATGGCATTGTACTGGAGCCCCCCTGCAACAATTCCAGCAACTGTGGCATTCTCTCTCAGTGTGGTGGCCAGCACTGGGTTCTCGTGGTGGGAAGTAGCCACAAGGGACTCCAGCGTGGCAGAGCAGCTTGAGCATGGGCTCAATGGAATGTTAGCACAAGTCAGTATGTGGGCAGGGAACCCTTACCTGCCCCCTACAGTGACATGCTCAGAGGAGTACATTCATCCCCAGGTCTTGGGGAACAGTACGTTGGGGGGGGGCCGGGCAGAAGTGAAGAAAGACCCGTGGGCCAGGAGCTCCTTGCATATGGATAAGTGCGGTCAACCCACCGGTAGAGCTGAAGGTAAGGCATCGAGGTATAGGTTGCGCACCCAGAATATAGTGGCTGCAAAGGGCTCCCCTGTGTCAAAATTGACCTCTACTGTCATGTCCATGGTCACGAAGGACACAGGGAAGGGGCGGAAATGTGCGGCTAGTGGTGTCGCAGGGGCCGTGGCAAGTGCCTCTAAAGGCAGGAAGGCTGTAAAGTCTCCTGGCAAGAGCTCTGCTGGTAGGGGTAGAAGGGCCTCAGCCCACCAGATTAAGTTAACTCCCTCACTTAAATCCTACCAGCCTTACAGAGTATAGTGGGTTCTGAAGAGGACATGTACTGGCAGGGCTTGAGAATGAATAATCCTGCTGCTGCTTCCGCTACCATTTGTGATGTTTCAGTAGGCATAATCAGGTCCCCTGAAGAGGAGAGAAGGTCAGATTAAGACTTTCGGAGTGCAGTCCAGGTAGCCACCAGGAAAAGGTTTGAAGCTCTCACCTCACAAGAATAATCTGGTCTGGCAGAGGAGTAGCCACTGAGAGACCAGCAAGAGGAAAATGGAGGTGTAAAAGCCAGGGATAGAGTAGAGAAATCAATGGCGGACATTCTTCTGGGTTTAAAAGAAGAGAAAAATAACAGGTTTGAGTTCTCAGAGGCTAACTAGGTGGGCATTCAAGCCTCCTTCTTCGTTTCTCTAAGAAACTAGATGAAGTAGCTGCGCGTACCAGAGCACTGGAGGAAGAGGTAGGCTCAATAAGACAAGATGTCATAAAAAATGGCAGAGGGACAAGCATGCTGACTAAGCAAAAACAAAGTTTGAGGGAAGATCTTGGGAGGGTGGAGAACCACTCACAGAGCAACAATCTTAGATTCTTGAATGTGTCCGAGGCTGAGGAAGGAGCCAATATAAAGTCTTTTATAAAGTTTTTTTTTGTGGTATACAGTCTTAAAAGACCAGCCAGAAATCAATCTAGATCTGGAAATACAGAGAGCGTATATGGATCCTTTTAGGCGGAATCCTCAATGAATGAAACCGAGAAAGATCTTGGTTAATTTTCTTTCGTACACAGTAAAGCAGGCAATCCTGAGTGCGGAGTTAAGGGGCGGCTCCTGCACAGTTCTGCCCAGCCTTCCGTAGGAACAAAGCATCAATACTGAGCAGTGTGATCAATTGCTAAAGGGCGAATGCACGGTGGAGAATTCCACCCTGAGGAAACCAACATGCAGTCGCTTGCTGACTGCACTGCACAGCTGGACAAACTTAGGGCTTTGATACTGACACTAGAAAATATAGATCAAGGATTCCCCACACTTATAGTGTGTGATTCGTTTAACTGCATCCAGTCCTTTAATGAATATCTATATTATTGGAGCCAAAAAGGAGTCAGAGACTCAAAGGGTTGCACAATCAAGCACAAGCTGCTTTGGAATAAGTGGCAAAGCTGGAAGATTGCTTGCCATGGACTCATGTAATACACACATTGAGTCTTCAACATGCTGGCGTAGACGTTGCTGGGAATTCTATGGCTGATGAAGCTGCAAAAGCAACAGTCTGCACTGCTGCAATTGCTGCAATCACTCATTCCAGTACAAGGATAGACAGAGACATCATAGTGGCTGTCAACGCTGTTTGCAGCTACTCCCATTTGCTGAAAGGGTTTCCATTCAAGGACTCCTACAAATTTGATGCACAAAATTTTCCATATGTTCACATTTCTTGAGTGGGGGATAGAGTAATACCAAACACAGATCGCAGGATGGGGTTTATCCTAGCTGCACACGAGGATCTGGCATCTGCACACACAGGGGTGGCTGCTACAATTTCATTATTGCAGCACATGTTACTGGTGGTCCGGTCTGTACACTTTGCCCTTAAATGTGACATCTGCCAGCAAATGAAGGGGTCCACCATGACGTGTCCACCACAGACACCTCTACTCATTTCAAACAAGCCTTTGGCTTGTGTTTACCTGGACCACTGCAGATCTCTGTCTTTGGATGGGGCTTACAAGTATATCTTTGTACCACTGGACTCCGGCTTTCGATTCCTATGGGTACGGCCTCAGCGGTTGTCTGACACCTGAACTGTTATAAAGGATCTGCGAATCTTCATCAGGGTATACTCATTTGGCACATTGCATTCCTACCATGGTCCGGTGTTTAATTCTAGGGCTTACAAGGAGGCCATGGGAAGTTTGGGTGCAACCCTGCGTTCTCATCTCCATACCATCCTTAGGGAAATGCAGTTGTGGAGAGGAAAAACTGAGACTTAGAGCAATCTTTAACAGCAAGGATACTGGGCTCTGGCCGCAGTTGGGTCCATTAACTGTATGGGGTCCACAGGACACAATAACCTGCCTAGAAGGTTAAACTCCCTGTGAAATTCTGTTTGGGGTAAATATTTGGCTCCCAGACCGCTACAATCCCAGCACAGTGGTGGTGGAAACACTGTTTGACATCACTGAACGTTTGGCTGTATTAAAGAACCTGAATGACTACTCGGACGGACATAGCAACGTCCAAGTAAAACTAACCACCAATGCGAAGTGAAGGAAGTGCAGGCAAGACCTGCCTCGGTCCCAAAGGTTGGGGACCTGGTCAAGGAGAAAATTGTGGACAAGAAAGTATTTGGGCCATCTTACAGAGTGCCTGCTCCTGGCCGTTGAAGGTACCAGAACTGTACTTCTTCCGCCTCTTGCCGGCACAAAGACAAAAGATTTGTGTCCATTGAGCTGATCAAACCACATTATGTGGCCGATTCTCAACAGTAAGCCACATGGGCTCCTGGGTAGCTAACTGCCTCCACTTACTACCATGCAGGAAGTTCAGATGGAAGCTTTAACAACAAGAAGTATCATTTCTCCAACAAGAGTCAACAATCAACAACAACAAAGTCTGTCTTCTACCTGTTGCTACAACTACCACAACTGTATAGTCAACTAGTGCAGAAACACAGATTTTATTTCGGAAACCAGAAAAGAATACGGTCTATGACAATGTATCACAGATCGAGTCTTCTCCCAGTTCTACAAAACCTGCTAAGCTGCCAAAAATAGATCGAACAGCCTCTGCCTATTTTATCGACGACGCATCGGATCCTCCACCAACACCACCTCTAACATTCAGGCTGAAAGTGTATGTTTTCTATTCTTGGCTGAAAAGGACATATTTTGATTCTCCTTCATTACTTCTGTGGGTTACAGTTGCATTACTTTTCATGGTCCTCGAGATTGGTTTGGTGACAGTCTTTTTCTTGGTCCTAAATGGGCACTATCTCCCAGAATGCTCTGCAATACAACTGGTTAACTTTGTTCTCAAACCACTCACCCTTCCCTGTGAACATTTCAGCTGTTTCAGATCCCGATGGGATTGTTTGGGAAAGGGTATCATATGATGAATATGACCCCATTGAACTTTTACAAATTCCATGTCTGTTGAAAACATATTTGAATGATGACATTACCACTAATACTGTTTCTGATGATTGGGACATTGATACAGTGCATGATATGCTAGAAAAGCTACAACATTCTTCTATGTTTTCTTTCGATGAATTGTATGATAGTACATCTAATTGAATCACTGACTGAATATCGAAGGTCAGAATATCAACATCCTATCTACATTATGGTAAGTACAAAAATATCGGGGGGAAAATATTGATGTCAAAAATATTGTTGTAAAAAATATCGTTTTTTATTTAAGTTAAAATAATAATGAAAAATAAAGTAAATAATACATCTAAATAAAATAAACATAGTTAAAAATATTTCAACATGTTTAAAAATTATAAGTAATATATAAATAATGTAAAAATAAATTAAACATATACATATAATGCATAATATGACAGGAACTCCTCTTGTGATGCAACTGCTGCGGCGAGGAACGGGAGCCCGGACCACAATTTTGTGCAAGTTCGTGTAGTTTATTGGCAGCTCAACTACAAACTGCAGCCATGACGCGTTTCGAGCCTGTGGGCCCTTGATCACATGACGCGTTTCACAGGTAACCAGTTTTTCACCATTTTTCTTAAAGTGACAAGTGCTGATAACGTGCATGGTATATGGACATAGAAAAGTTATTGGTACACAAGTGACTGCTTACGATTAAGGCAAAGATGAGGGTATAAAATATCAACTTGACAACCCCAATTATTGTAATCACAGTTTCAATACATTTTCATTGTGTTCATACAGTGCCAATTTCACTATTTTAAAAGCAGCCACTGTTGTTAAAATCTTGCAGCGAATAGTAAAAGCTTTGTCAAATGATGCTCTTTAGGTTAATCTTTAAAACAGACTTTTTCTTAAAACTTATAAAAACATCATAGCAGCTAAAATTTGTGCAAAAAACATCCAGGTTTAAATACCTAAAATCACCACTATGGGTTTATGTACTTTAAAGCTTCATACAGTCATTTTGTAGGAACGATGATGGTTCCCTACTTTAAAAGCAATATCCAAATTTGTTGATTATCACTGTAAGATTTATACATATTACCCAAAATTATGTTGTTGTTTTGTCAATGCCCTTAATGCAATATTTGCTATACAAATGCCTTGGGTTTTTTAAAAAGTGCATGTGAAAAAATGATAAAATGTGTAAAGTGCTGTGTGCTATTCACCTATGTGCAACTAAGCTAAAACCTATAACATTAAGGGGCCGATTCCGATCCGGTAAAAACACCATACAAACTTGCAAGTACGATTCTTACGGAAGCACCATTTCCGTACGAGTCGGAAAAAACACCGACCGACAGCAAAATCCATACGAATGTGATCCGGGACAACGCGGACGTGACGTCTGGACGGAGTTAGGCATGTTTTTACGTCCCAGAAAGTACGATTCGCACCGACAGCAGTCCGGATTGCAATATTTTTACGGCACCCAAAAAGTGCCGGAAAAGCGAAGGACGCCGCGATGCGGTACGCGCCGTCTCCCCCCCAGCCCCCTGTATGTACGCGCCGCCCCCCCCAGACCCCTGTATGTACGCGCTGTCCCCCCCAGCCCCCGTATGCACGCGCCGTCCCCCCAGCCCCCCCGCGGATGTACGCACCATAACCCCAGCCCTGTAGGTACGGACCGTACCCCCACCCGTGTATGTACGGCCCGTACCCCCACCCGTGTATGTATGACACGTATCCCCACCCGTGTATGTACGACACGTACCCCCACCCGTGTATGTACGGCACGTACCCCCACCCGTGTATGTACGGCATGTACCCCCACCCGTGTATGTACGGCACGTACCCCCACCCGGGTGGGGGTACGTGCCATACATACACGGGTGGGGGTACATGTCATACATACACGGGTGGGGGTACGTGTCATACATACACGGGTGGGGGTGCGGGCCATATCTACGGGGCTGGGGGTATGGCGCGTCCATCCGCGGGGGGGCTGGGGGTACGGCGCGTCCATCCGCGGGCCTGGGGGTGGACGGCGTTTACATACGGGGGACTGGGAGGGGACGGCGCGTACATACGGGGGGCTGGGGGGGACGCATACATACGGGGGCTGGGGGGGTTGTTCGGCACGTCACGGGCACCTGTTTGGACGTCACCATGGTTGCTATAGGAGTTCGCTCTGGACGGTCTTTTTACCATACGGTTGTACAATCGGACGGACGGTAGGAATCGTACTTGCGCGCTCGGACTTCAGTTTTCAGATTCGGACGTTAAAATGTCCGGGGACGTGTCGGACACCTTTTCCGACCAGAGGACGTGTCGAGGAATTTACCCAATGCGATTCGTATGGACTTTTTCACATGCGAATCGTACTTGCCAGTTTGTACGGGACTTGTACGATTCGTACGGTAAGAAATCCAGATACGATTCGTACGGGGAATATTTTTCCAGGATCGGAATCAGCCCCTAACTGTGATGGTTATAAGAGGGGGCTCTATGCAGTTTGTTTAATGCCGTGTTATGGCCTGTGATGAATTTCCAACAGCTATTGTTATTTTCGGATTTCAGAGGCAAGTATACAGATCCTCCTTCCAGTTAAGACCACTTGGATATTTGCTATCCAGTTCCAACTTTCCTAGGGCCTTTTCCCTATTGCCTTCACGTTTCTTCAGTGGCACAGAGTCAATTAAAAAGTATGTAAGATCTTTAGGATCCTCATTGTGGGAATCCTTAAAATGACGTGCCACTGGATAGGCTTGGTCGTTGTTCTTAATGGCCCTTATGTGCTGGAGTATCCTCTTGTGGCCCTGAAGTATAGTACTTCCAACATATTTTAGTCCACACAGACACTCCAGCACATAGACCACGAATTCTGATTTGCAGGTAAGGCTTTTGTGAATGGGTTTCTCATCATCACTAAAGGGTGTTTTATATGAGGATTTGTTAACCCCATACTTTCATGCCTTACAGACCCTGCACTTAAAAAAGCCCTTTCGTTGGGAGGATTGGGTATAGTTCCAAGGATCATTGGGGACTAACTCGTCCCTCATTGATGGTGCTTTGCTGTAGGTAATTGCTGCCCTTGTGGGTAGCATATGACCTATTGTTGGATCACTCAAAACAAGGGGACAATTTTTCTTAATGATATTATTGATGTCCCTCGCCTGTTTGCTAGAGCCAATGATAAATCGGAAAGTGTCTGAATTATCCAAATTATCTTGTTGTGTTGATGGTCTGCTAGGTCTTGTTTCATTTGGCATAGGCTTAGATGTTAGTAAGGTTTCTCTTTTTATGGCATTGCGTTTAATTATAGCAGTTGAAATTATGCTTTTAGCATAGCCCCTTTCAAGAAACCTTTTCTGGCTGGCTACTTGGGCTATCTGTAGGTCATCGTCATTACTGCAAATGCGTCTTAGCCGGAGCATCTCACCATACGGTATACTTTGTATTATATGTTGTGGGTGAGAGCTCCTGGCATGTAGGACAGCATTCCCAGCTGTTTTCTTACAATGTAGTCTAGTGGCTATTTTGCCTTCCTTAATGTAGACCTGGACATCAAGAAAGTTAACCTCTTGGTTACTTATGGTGGCTGTGAACTCTAAATTGAGACTGTTTGTGTTGAGGTTTTCGATGAATCTTTCCGCCTGTGGCCGAGTCCCCTGCCAGATGATGAAAATATCATCTATATACCTCAGCCAAGCCTTGATGTTATGGGTGACTGCTCTCTCATGTTCTTTAGGCAGGACCAGCTCCTCCCACCATCCCATGTGGAGACAAGCATTGCTGGGTGAGAAGCTGGCCCCCATAGCCACACCTCATTGCTGCTGGTATAGAACATTCTAAAAGATAAAGATGTTGTTATTTAAACAGAATTCAACCATGGCTTTGAACATTCTACTATGATGTGAAAACTCAGATGGCCTTTGATCCAAATAGTACGTCAAAGTCCTCATCCCATCTTGATGGTATATAGATGTGTACAGTGAGGAAACATCCAACGTAATTAAAAAGATACTCATTGTTCCACTCACAATTCTGGATTTTTGAAAAAAAGTCTCCAGTGTCTCGGATGTGTGAGGGTAGACGTTGGACATAGTCTTGAAGGAAATAGTCCACATATACAGATGTCCGTTCCAGGAGGCTGTTTCTTGCTGAAATAATCGGCCTTCCCGGCGGTGTGGCAGGATCTTTGAGTATCTTAGGAATAAAATACATGATGTGTGTTACTGGGTAGTCATTTCTTAAGTACAGATATTCCTGTTGCGTGAGTAAACCAGCATTTTTCCAGGCTACCAGTTTTCTCCTGTATGTGTTGTATGTGGTCTTGAGCATTACTCGAAGACATTTACGATAGCAATGCCTGTCCTGGAGCTGTTTCATGGCCTCTGTACTGTAGTCCATTTTGTTCCACAAAATAGATTTCCTCCCTTGTCGGAATGGCGAATAACCAACTCCGTATTGGATCTGAGTTTCGTCATCAGTGAGCGATATTGAATGTCCCTTTTGTTTTTCTTTGTTTTCATTGACCTCTGAACTTTATGATACAATTTCATAATATCATTCACTACTTGCTCTTGAAATATTTCAATAGCATCACAAGGCATGATTGGGTTGAAGCTGGAGTTAGGTTTCAAAGGTGTTACTTCCTTGACTTGATCTTTTGGCTTTTTGAGAGATGCATTGCATTTTTCAAATTGTGTCGTAGTCATATTTTCCTCTAATAATTCCTGCATTGTTTGAAATGTTAGCAAATCAGATGACGTTAGGCCAAAATATATATACTTACTTATTCATATTTTTAATAATTATTTTAATAACTTATAAATTGTTATAAAATATCTTATAAATTATAAATACATCTATACACATGAAACAGTAATATAAATAATAAATAAATAAATATATGTAAAAAATTAAAAAAATGAAAACTATTTTTAATATTTTTTTTAATTAATTATATACCACATTAACTAATTCACAATAGTCCTAATTCCCAGTATGCCAAATTTTTAAAAACCTCTTTAGAACCAACAGAATTGGCCCCACTTTGGGAAACCAGGCTTTCGGTATCACTGTTTAAACAAATAGCAAAGAAGGCGGACAGCAGGCATTCGTTACTTAACGATAAGTCATCCCTGAGTCATCGTGAACATGCCTGGATGACAATACAATCATATAAAAAGCTGGTTCCGGCAGCATATCTAGAACTTGCCTTTTCAGAAAATAACAAATCTAGATATCTTACATTGAGACTGGGTAACTTACCAACAAATTTCGATCAACCAAAATGGCGGATGCAAGAAAATAAAGGGTGCGAACTGTGTGGAGCAAGAAAACAGGACTTAATTCATCTGATCTGCATCTGTCCTGCCATGAATTTGGAACGTCGGAGCAGACTAAAGGTGAAGTTCAATGAAATTGGAGTACGTACTTGTCGGTCTGCTATTACACAAATATTGTGTTCTGTGGACCCCCAACTAATTTGCAGAGTAGTCCAATTCATAACTAATTTTGAGAAAAAGAGAGGAACCTTGGTAAAGTCCAAATCACCATCATGAACTTGTACATTAAACATGAATGCACTTCCTGTCCCAGACACGGCAATTTTTTCAAGCACAAGACTAATTTTTATATAAATTGTATGACTCATTACCTGTTTATTTGCTGTTTAATGTTCATCTTCTGTCTTTTAAATTCAGGTATTTTAAATATTTGTAATGGTTTTTATTAACTGTACAATAAAGCTTATTACTTACAGTAATATAAATAGTAAATAAATAAATATATGTAACAAATTAAAAAAATGAAAACTATTTTTAATATTTTTTTAATTAATTATATACAACATTAAATAAAATAATACAAAAAATATTAGATAGCTGAGGAAATAAAATTACTATTCCTACTCCAAACAGTGCAAAAGTAGGGAAAGTGTTGGATAGAATAAGGATAAAAATTACTATTCCAACTCCAAACAGTGGAACAGTAGGGAAAGTGTTGGATACCGTAGGGGTGAAAAATTACTACTCTCATTGCAGTGAGTGCAACAGTAGGGAAAGTGTTGGATAGTGTAGGGATTAACATTACTATTCCCACTACAGTGAGTGCAACAGTAGGGAAAGTGTTGGATAGCGTAAGGGTAAAAATTACTATTCCCACTGCAGTGAGTGCAACAGTAGGGAAAGTATTGGATGGCGTATTGGTTAAAATTACTATTCCAACTCCAGTGAGTGCAACAGTAGGGAAAGTGTTGGATAGCTTAGGGGTAAACATTATTATTCCCACAACAGGGAGTGCAACAGTAGGGGAAGTGTTGGATAACGCAGGAGTAAAAATTACTATTCACACTCCAGTGGTGCAACAGTAGGGAAAGTGTTGGATAGCGTAGGGGTTAAAATGACTATTCCCACTCCAGTGAGTGCAACAGTAGGGAAAGTGTTGGATAGCATAAGGGTAAACATTACTATTCCAACTCCAGGGAGTGCAACAGTAGGGAAAGTATTGGATAGCGTGGGGGTACACAATACTATTCCCACTCTAGTTAGTGCAACAGTAGGGAAAGTATTGGAAAGAGTAGGGGTTAAAATTACTATTCCTACTCCAGTGAGTGGAACAGTAGGTAAAGTGTTGAATAGCGTAGGGGTAAAAATTATTATTCTCACTCCAGGAAGTGCAACACTAGGAAAAGTGTTGGATAGCGTAGGGGTAAAAATTACTATTCCCACTCCAGTGAGTGCAACAATAGGGAAAGTGTTGGATAGCAGAGAGGTTAAATTAACAAACTTATTAATTAAATAATTTTAGTAAAATAAATGACATATTAATAATTCATTAACAAAAGAATTTATACTAAAGACCAATAAAATGAAATTAATATTTACTTCATCAATTAAAAAAATGTATTTAACAATTAATAATGAATTAACAATTAATTAATTTCAAATAACAATAACTTAAAAAAATATATAATTAATATAATAATAACTGATTTAATAAAAATTACCAATCAAAAATTAATTAATAATAAATTAATAATCAATAACAATAAATAAAAACATATTAATGAATTATAATTAAATTACTTCCCACCCTATTTCCCTATAAACCCATGACCCGCTACACATAAAAAATAACATAATTAATTTAAATATCAATTAATCAATAATAAAAATTGTTTACCGATTAATAATTAATTGAAAATAAATTAATTAACAATAACAATAAATAAAAAATAATGATACATTAATTATAATGAATATAATGATAAATTAATCAATTAATAAAAATTAATTACAAATTAATAATTAATTAGCAATAAGTTAAAAATAAATAACAATAAATAAAACCAAATTAATTCATTAATTATACTTAAATTACTTCCCAACCTATTGCCCTATAAACCCACAACCCGCTCTGATACTAAAACGCAACATTTACATAACAAAAATTACTAATTTCTAAACATTTAATACACATATTAAAAAAGAATGAAAATACATTAAAAAATTTTTTTTAAAATGCATACTAAAATACATAACACTAATATAAATATCGATATTATTATGAACTATATTTTTGCTAACGATATTACTTACTTCGATATTACTTACTGCTAAATTTAAAAAAACGATATTACTTACCTTAGGGTCGATATTCTGGGCAATGATATTCTTGACATCGATATTCTGTCCCTACAATATTAAAAAATCGCTATTACTGTAGGTCAATATAAAAAAATCGATATTGTGACTGCGCACCCATCTAATTATGCTAAAATGTTTTGGTTTCAACATTACAATCATCATTTTCTACATACAGCAAGTATTCCACTTGTTGTTTATATTTACACTCTGGGGCCGATTCCGATTTCGGCCGCAAAACGAACCGACCGATACAGACCCGGACCGAATACCGACCGACACGGACCAGCGCCGTACAACCTGTGCAGTATGATGCAACGCATGTGAATTACAACCGACACGTACAGAATACAAGCCGTACAACCGAGCCATAGCGAAAATTGGGCTCTGGATGGAAAACCAACGCAATTTTCACTGACCGGCACGAACTCGGAATGAACCTGACCGACCCGTACCCGTGATGTACGATTTGCGCAGTACGATGCAATGCGTGTAAAACCAGACCGACTCGCACAGAGACCAAGCCGCACGACCGACACGCACAGACAACCCGGCACACATGCAATAGAGACCAACGCGTACCAAACACAGAAGATAGGCAGCGTGAACGAGGTGGAGGAGCCCGCACAAGACAACAGTAGCATCCGTTTCCGTCACATGAACGCCTCCTTCATGCCTACAAAACACAAAGGAAAAAAGACAAAAAAAGGACCAAACAAGCAATGACAAAGCCAATAAATACCAAAAAAAAACATGGGACAAAGACACACCCACCACTCCAACTATATAAAGGACTACAATCACTACCATCATCCCTTGCAAACAGGAGACACAGCCAGCAGCAAACACCAGTACACAGCAACCACAGACACACTCACAACTCACCCATCACACAACTCACCCACCATTAGCACCTCATACAAAAGCACACACACAAACACCCAGCAAAACCAACACCAACCCACCATCACTTGCACCCTCACACACACATCCCTCACCACCACCACCACCTATCACCATGCCCCCAAATAAGAATCCAAAGTTTACAGATAGTGAATTTGAAGTGCTGGTAGTCGAGATCATCAGAGTAGAGCCACATTTGTTTGATACATTGGTCCAAAGGACCCCATCTCACAGAAAACCAAGATGTGGGTGCGGATTGTGGACAAGGTGAACACCCAAGCACCAGCAAGGCGCACAAAGGACGATATCCATAACAGGTGGTATGACGTGCGCAGGAGGGTCAAGAAACTCATCGAAAAAGATCACGCCCTGAGTCAGTGCACCGGCGGTGGCCCTCCTGCCAAACCAGTCTACTTCAGGACCTGGCAGGAGAAGGTGCGGGACATCCTACCACCAGAGAGCGTCCATGGCCTAACAGACATCCCAGAGCCTGGTGAGTACACAAACAACATACCCAAGATTGTGTGGCAAGGGGACAGTGAAACCATGCACCGCAAGCAAAGCTACACTAACCAATAGCTAATCAGCCCAAGATGTGTATGCCAGTCAGACAAACACAATACCTGCCATCTCAGAGTGAGTGGGAACTGTGTCATGACATGCACCAACCTACAAACAAATAGAGCAAGCCAGTGGCACTAAGCCAAATAGACCCTGCCAGACAGTTTGCCACCACAAACACACCACCTCACAGTGCAGCTGACTGTCAGGAAGGAATAGTGGAGATGCACGTGAAGTGAGTGTAGCCAAAAGCATGATGGGGCCTGTAGTCACAGATAATGCCCCCCCTCCTGATTGGCCCATCAAGACCTCTCAGAAACATGCCCACATCACAGGGAGTGGAAAATGACAGACAAGATGGCTGACACTGGCTACTGCTGTGGGGAGCACAAGGCCCTGCTAGGGCTTGTGTGCAAATCAGAAGCAGGACACCACTGACTGACATCCTGAAAGACAACGTGCACACCCTACAATGGAAGCATGTTTCATGATGGGATGGAGGACTGACAGCCCTGACCATACTTATCAACATGGGGAGACACCCCCCTCAACACAAACTCCACACAACTCACCGGGTAAAATGCATTGACACACACCTCATTGAAATATCAGCAAAAGATACCCCGTACTGGGTGCTGCTGTGTGAAGCACAGGGGCTAACTTTGGACTTGTAGCCAAACAAACACCAGGTTTTCACAGTCAGCCATCTGGCCATTGATGTCACACCCCCTCACAGGGAAGCAGAGTCAAGAGGGAGGAATTATGGGCATGCTGAGAAGGGGGGTGTAGCCAAGAGTATGATGGGACTCACAGTCACAGACAACCTACACTCCCCCACATGGCCCAGCAAGATCAAACTGAACCATACTCGCCTCACAGGGAGTGGGAAGGGAGTGTCAAGATGTCTGACACTGGGCTCTGTCGTGGGGAGCACAAGGCCATGCTGGGAAATGGCCAACAACAAACATCAGGACTTCACAGTCAGCCATCTTGCCATTGCTGTCACACCCCCTCACAGGGAAGCATAGTCAAGAGGGAGGAAGTATGGGCATGCTGGGAAGGGGGGTTTAGCCAAGAATATGATGGGACTCGCAGTCACAGACAACCTACACCCACCCACATGGCCCAGCAAGATCAAACTGAACCATACTCGCCTCACAGGTAGTGGGAAGGGACTGACAAGATGTCTGACACTGGGCTCTGTCGTGGGAAGCACAAGACCATGCTGGGAAATGGCCACCAACAATATCAAACTCTGTCCGTGATAAGCTGGGAAAAAGCAGTGTACAGGCAGGCATCGGTTCGAAAAGTAGAAAATGTCATGTTTGTGAACCAACGATGCATGTAGAAACATAAATCACATTGTGTGTCTCTTCCAAACACAGATGGTGCTGGGCACCCAGCACCAAATGATGAGGATACCCAGTCCCAGACTCTGGTGGACACTGAGCTCTCTGGTCTGACTCTCACTGTCCTCTTCGGATGACGACGACCAACATGGCCCCTCCGGTGTGAGCCATCATGCAGCACCAGCAGCATCAACATCTGCACCCCCTGTACCCACGCCTCCAGCATCTGGACATCGACAGGGCACACTCGCCAACACGGAAAGACTGAGTCCAATCAACACCCACAGCACAGGGACACAGGACACCCCGGAAGCTACAGCAAACACCACCAGCAACACCACCCAAGGGGTCCCAGTGTCACCTGTGTGTCCCGCTGCTGGTCCTGCCCGTGTGGAGAGGGGTGCTGGGAGGGGTGGGAGGCACAGGGTGCGCCTTGCAGAGGGGTCTGGACTGCATGATGACCCCCACCTGGCACACATCTTAGATGCGTACCAGGATAGCACCGGAGGATTTGGCCAGGTAGTGGGGATCCTCAAGGACATGCAACACGAGCAGGTCGCCCACCATGTCCGCATGGAGGCTAAGTGGGATGACATTACTGCGGTGCATCGTGACATACTACAATGCCTCCGCCAGATCAACACCAACCTGTCCACACCCCCCTGTGTGCCCACAACATCTGTCGCAACACCATCTGCCAGCGCCACAGGGAGGGAGGAGGACTCTGGCAGAGAGTCCCCTGCACTGCAGAGGCCTGCACATGAGGATTCCTCCCCAGGAAGAAGAGGGGTCATCCGAAGAAGGACATGTGAGAGGCAGATGTCCCAGCACATCCCCCAGGGCCTCTAAACCTGTTCTGGACAATGTTCTTTGTGCGCAACCCGTTCACCTTGTCCAATCACACACAACTCGCCCACATGACATGGAGGGTTCATGTTGGGCCAATGTATCAGATGACTGTAGACTTTACTCTGGACATTTCATCTACCAGAACTTCCAACTCCAATTTGAACTTTTGATTCCCAAACCACTGTACAGCACCCACCATCCTGTGCACTTCCCTCACACATGTTTGTAAATAAACACACCAGTACACCATACTTGCCTCTGTTGTGATTCCAACTTGTCTTGCTCAGGGAGATGTCGATCTGCTACACAACACAGTGCATGCCAAATACTGCAACAATGTGACCAACGTAAGGTGAGTCATGGGGATGTGACACATGTGAGGGAGATACACCACTATGGCAACACAAAACATACTCACCATGGCCATGTTTCTCATCACACACAATCATGTTGACCTGAAACGCATTGGCATGCACAGACACAAAACCAACCCCAGTCAGTGGTAACAAGTCCACAGGTGAGGTAAGCATATGTCACTCAGATGTGGGAAGACAGACAATGCACATAACAAAGCGTATCACAGGTTCATTACACATCAGCAACACGTTTATTCCACACTAGTTGCACGGTAATTCTACGTAACAGTGGACACATGCTCCCAATGTGTTGGAGAATGGAAGTCTAGGGATGTGTGGTACATCAGTTGATGGGAATTCTCAACTTCCACACTGGTGTTGGCTTCTGGGTGTTGGGGGGCAGTGTTGACCACACAACAGGCAAAGTACTGTGGGAAGGACAGACAAGATACAGTCAAAAGCACAGAAGAACAGGAGAGAAATGCAATACACATGCACAAAACATGTTGCAAGACACCTACACAAACACTAGATAGCAGTACTACCCTATTGTGGAGTACACAAAACCTGAATGGACACATCACAGCACGCATCCAGTCAAGTGGCACACAGACACACTCAGACAGCAACAGAGCTTGCACAACACATTCCAGGCTACCTCAATACATTCACATAACAACCATGGAAACTCACATTCAGGCGAGGAAGTTGTTGATGAGCTGTGAGTGGACGTCACCATCATTTTCATCATCACTGGTATCTTGGCCCAGGCCGGGATCCTCCACAGGTGCCGGACATTGGTCATCCTGGATGAGAGGCTCCTCCTTCGGCACCGCCATGTTGTGTAGCATGCAGCAGACAAGGATTATTTTGCACACCTTTGCAGGCTCATATGGGAGGGCCCCTCCGGTCTTGTCCAGGCAGCGAAAGCGGCTTTTCAGGAGACTGAATGTCCGCTCAATCACCCTCCTCCTCCGACATGTGCCGGATACGCAACTCCCAGAAGAGGTGGCAGGACCTTCGGGGCTGGACCCGGAGGATAGCTAGAGTCCAGCTGAAGCTGTCACCTCCACGCAGGAGGGGCGGACACCGGACCCTGACTCCCCACATGCTCCGGATACTGGCAGTGGTCTTCCCGGAACTGGATAGGCAGCTGAAGGCCAGACAGCAGCAGGAAGGGGGTAATACCATGACTAATCTGTGTACTATGTCTGACATGCTAATTGCAGTCTTTTGGCATGGTCAGACTTCCACATTACGTAGGTCTTGTAGTCCAATACTCAAGTCCATCAATTGTGTGATGCACCCCCCTCATCTGTTCCACAGGTGTGGCCCCTACAGTCTGTTGCTTTTGTCACTAGGGCACTGTGTCCCTGCAGTCAGCTATGCTTCAGCTACCGGTCAGCATCTGGTCCTGTGACTCTGTTGTGTGCTATATGGGTGGGTCAATTGTTTACACAATGCCTGAGATCTGACATGTGATCTGTGTGTGCCCTTGAGATGTGTACCAATTGCTGGTCTGACACGCAACATGTGGCTGGGGTATTCCAAACAAACCCATGCAGCAGGGGACTCCAATTTTGGGACTTCGGGAGTATGTATATCAAGCATGTCACACTTGATTAGCCACCTGACTACTGTCCAGGGCCAATCACTGTTTTATGTAGACCTGGCCAGTCACGCCTCCTCAAGGGCATTTTGAAACACTCTGTAATCCCACTCCTGTGCAGTGAGTGCAACAATAGGGAAAGTGTTGGATAGCAGAGAGGTTAAATTAACAAACTTATTAATTAAATAATTTTAGTAAAATAAATGACATATTAATAATTCATTAACAAAAGAATTTATACTAAAGACCAATAAAATGAAATTAATATTTACTTCATCAATTAAAAAAATGTATTTAACAATTAATAATGAATTAACAATTAATTAATTTCAAATAACAATAACTTAAAAAAATATATAATTAATATAATAATAACTGATTTAATAAAAATTACCAATCAAAAATTAATTAATAATAAATTAATAATCAATAACAATAAATAAAAACATATTAATGAATTATAATTAAATTACTTCCCACCCTATTTCCCTATAAACCCATGACCCGCTACACATAAAAAATAACATAATTAATTTAAATATCAATTAATCAATAATAAAAATTGTTTACCGATTAATAATTAATTGAAAATAAATTAATTAACAATAACAATAAATAAAAAATAATGATACATTAATTATAATGAATATAATGATAAATTAATCAATTAATAAAAATTAATTACAAATTAATAATTAATTAGCAATAAGTTAAAAATAAATAACAATAAATAAAAACAAATTAATTCATTAATTATAATTAAATTACTTCCCAACCTATTGCCCTATAAACCCACAACCCGCTCTGATACTAAAACGCAAAATTTACATAACAAAAATTACTAATTTCTAAACATTTAATACACATATTAAAAAAGAATGAAAATACATTAAAATATATTTTTTAAAATACATACTAAAATACATAACACTAATATAAATATCGATATTATTATGAACTATATTTTTGCTAACGATATTACTTACTTCGATATTACTTACTGCTAAATTTTAAAAAACGATATTACTTACCTTAAGGTCGATATTCTGGGCAATGATATTCTTGACATCGATATTCTGTCCCTACAATATTAAAAAATCGCTATTACTGTAGGTCAATATAAAAAAATCGATATTGTGACTGCGCACCCATCTAATTATGCTAAAATGTTTTGGTTTCAACATTACAATCATCATTTTCTACATACAGCAAGTATTCCACTTGTTGTTTATATTTACACTCAGGGGCCAATTCCGATTCCGATTCCGGCCGCAAAACGAACCGACCGATACAGACCCGGACCGAATACCGACCGACACGGACCAGCGCCGTACAACCTGTGCAGTATGATGCAACGCATGTGAATTACAACCGACACGTACAGAATACAAGCCGTACAACCGAGCCATAGCGAAAATTGGGCTCTGGATGGAAAACCAACGCAATTTTCACTGACCGGCACGAACCCGGAATGAACCTGACCGACCCGTACCCGTGATGTACGATTTGCGCAGTACGATGCAATGCGTGTAAAACCAGACCGACTCGCACAGAGACCAAGCCGCACGACCGACACGCACAGACAACCCGGCACACCAGCAATAGAGACCAACGAGTACCAAACACAGAAGATAGGCAGCGTGAACGAGGCGGAGGAGCCCGCACAAGACAACAGTAGCATCTGTTTCCGTCACATGAACGTCTCCTTCATGCCTACAAAACACAAAGGAAAAAAGACAAAAAAAGGACCAAACAAGCAATGACAAAGCCAATAAATACCAAAAAAAAACATGGGACAAAGACACACCCACCACTCCAACTATATAAAGGACTACAATCACTACCATCATCCCTTGCAAACAGGAGACACAGCCAGCAGCAAACACCAGTACACAGCAACCACAGACACACTCACAACTCACCCATCACACAACTCACCCACCATCAGCACCTCATACAAAAGCACACAAACAAACACCCAGCAAAACCAACACCAACCCACCATCACTTGCACCCTCACACACACATCCCTCACCACCACCACCACCTATCACCATGCCCCCAAATAAGAATCCAAAGTTTACAGATAGTGAATTTGAAGTGCTGGTAGTCGAGATCATCAGAGTAGAGCCACATTTGTTTGATACATTGGTCCAAAGGACCCCATCTCACAGAAAACCAAGCTGTGGGTGAGGATTGTGGACAAGGTGAACACCCAAGCACCAGCAAGGCGCACAAAGGACGATATCCATAATAGGTGGTATGACGTGCGCAGGAGGGTCAAGAAACTCATCGAAAAAGATCACGCCCTGAGTCAGTGCACCGGCGGTGGCCCTCCTGCCAAACCAGTCTACTTCAGGACCTGGCAGGAGAAGGTGCGGGACATCCTACCACCAGAGAGCGTCCATGGCCTAACAGACATCCCAGAGCCTGGTGAGTACACAAACAACATACCCAAGATTGTGTGGCAAGGGGACAGTGAAACCATGCACCGCAAGCAAAGCTACACTAACCAATAGCTAATCAGCCCAAGATGTGTATGCCAGTCAGACAAACACAATACCTGCCATCTCAGAGTGAGTGGGAACTGTGTCATGACATGCACCAACCTACAAACAAATAGAGCAAGCCAGTGGCACTAAGCCAAATAGACCCTGCCAGACAGTTTGCCACCACAAACACACCACCTCACAGTGCAGCTGACTGTCAGGAAGGAATAGTGGAGATGCACGTGAAGTGAGTGTAGCCAAAAGCATGATGGGGCTTGTAGTCACAGATAATGCCCCCCCTCCTGATTGGCCCATCAAGACCTCTCAGAAACATGCCCACATCACAGGGAGTGGAAAATGACAGACAAGATGGCTGACACTGGCTACTGCTGTGGGGAGCACAAGGCCCTGCTAGGGCTTGTGTGCAAATCAGAAGCAGGACACCACTGACTGACATCCTGAAAGACAACGTGCACACCCTACAATGGAAGCATGTTTCATGATGGGATGGAGGACTGACAGCCCTGACCATACTTATCAACATGGGGAGACACCCCCCTCAACACAAACTCCACACAACTCACCGGGTAAAATGCATTGACACACACCTCATTGAAATATCAGCAAAAGATACCCCGTACTGGGTGCTGCTGTGTGAAGCACAGGGGCTAACTTTGGACTTGTAGCCAAACAAACACCAGGTTTTCACAGTCAGCCATCTGGCCATTGATGTCACACCCCCTCACAGGGAAGCAGAGTCAAGAGGGAGGAATTATGGGCATGCTGAGAAGGGGGGTGTAGCCAAGAGTATGATGGGACTCACAGTCACAGACAACCTACACTCCCCCACATGGCCCAGCAAGATCAAACTGAACCATACTCGCCTCACAGGGAGTGGGAAGGGAGTGTCAAGATGTCTGACACTGGGCTCTGTCGTGGGGAGCACAAGGCCATGCTGGGAAATGGCCAACAACAAACATCAGGACTTCACAGTCAGCCATCTTGCCATTGCTGTCACACCCCCTCACAGGGAAGCATAGTCAAGAGGGAGGAAGTATGGGCATGCTGGGAAGGGGGTTTAGCCAAGAATATGATGGGACTCGCAGTCACAGACAACCTACACCCACCCACATGGCCCAGCAAGATCAAACTGAACCATACTCGCCTCACAGGTAGTGGGAAGGGACTGACAAGATGTCTGACACTGGGCTCTGTCGTGGGAAGCACAAGACCATGCTGGGAAATGGCCACCAACAATATCAAACTCTGTCCGTGATAAGCTGGGAAAAAGCAGTGTACAGGCAGGCATCGGTTCGAAAAGTAGAAAATGTCATGTTTGTGAACCAACGATGCATGTAGAAACATAAATCACATTGTGTGTCTCTTCCAAACACAGATGGTGCTGGGCACCCAGCACCAAATGATGAGGATACCCAGTCCCAGACTCTGGTGGACACTGAGCTCTCTGGTCTGACTCTCACTGTCCTCTTCGGATGACGACAACCAACATGGCCCCTCCGGTGTGAGCCATCATGCAGCACCAGCAGCATCAACATCTGCACCCCCTGTACCCACGCCTCCAGCATCTGGACATCGACAGGGCACACTCGCCAACACGGACAGACTGAGGCCAATCAACACCCACAGCACAGGGACACAGGACACCCCGGAAGCTACAGCAAACACCACCAGCAACACCACCCAAGGGGTCCCAGTGTCACCTGTGTGTCCCGCTGCTGGTCCTGCCCGTGTGGAGAGGGGTGCTGGGAGGGGTGGGAGGCACAGGGTGCGCCTTGCAGAGGGGTCTGGACTGCATGATGACCCCCACCTGGCACACATCTTAGATGCGTACCAGGATAGCACCGGAGGATT
Source organism: Triturus cristatus (assembly GCF_964204655.1). NCBI lineage: Eukaryota > Metazoa > Chordata > Amphibia > Caudata > Salamandridae > Triturus > Triturus cristatus. The sequence goes on along the minus strand of NC_140589.1, from coordinate 1,712,967,246 downwards.
TGGCCAGGTAGTGGGGATCCTCAAGGACATGCAACACGAGCAGGTCGCCCACCATGTCCGCATGGAGGCTAAGTGGGATGACATTACTGCGGTGCATCGTGACATACTACAATGCCTCCGCCAGATCAACACCAACCTGTCCACACCCCCCTGTGTGCCCACAACATCTGTCGCAACACCATCTGCCAGCGCCACAGGGAGGGAGGAGGACTCTGGCAGAGAGTCCCCTGCACTGCAGAGGCCTGCACATGAGGATTCCTCCCCAGGAAGAAGAGGGGTCATCCGAAGAAGGACATGTGAGAGGCAGATGTCCCAGCACATCCCCCAGGGCCTCTAAACCTGTTCTGGACAATGTTCTTTGTGCGCAACCCGTTCACCTTGTCCAATCACACACAACTCGCCCACATGACATGGAGGGTTCATGTTGGGCCAATGTATCAGATGACTGTAGACTTTACTCTGGACATTTCATCTACCAGAACTTCCAACTCCAATTTGAACTTTTGATTCCCAAACCACTATACAGCACCCACCATCCTGTGCACTTCCCTCACACATGTTTGTAAATAAACTCACCAGTACACCATACTTGCCTCTGTTGTGATTCCAACTTGTCATGTTCAGGGAGATGTCGATCTGCTACACAACACAGTGCATGCCAAATACTGCAACAATGTGACCAACGTAAGGTGAGTCATGGGGATGTGACACATGTGAGGGAGATACACCACTATGGCAACACAAAACATACTCACCATGGCCATGTTTCTCATCACACACAATCATGTTGACCTGAAACGCATTGGCATGCACAGACACAAAACCAACCCCAGTCAGTGGTAACAAGTCCACAGGTGAGGTAAGCATATGTCACTCAGATGTGGGAAGACAGACAATGCACATAACAAAGCGTATCACAGGTTCATTACACATCAGCAACACGTTTATTCCACACTAGTTGCACGGTAATTCTACGTAACAGTGGACACATGCTCCCAATGTGTTGGAGAATGGAAGTCTAGGGATGTGTGGTACATCAGTTGATGGGAATTCTCAACTTCCACACTGGTGTTGGCTTCTGGGTGTTGGGGGGCAGTGTTGACCACACAACAGGCAAAGTACTGTGGGAAGGACAGACAAGATACAGTCAAAAGCACAGAAGAACAGGAGAGAAATGCAATACACATGCACAAAACATGTTGCAAGACACCTACACAAACACTAGATAGCAGTACTACCCTATTGTGGAGTACACAAAACCTGAATGGACACATCACAGCACGCATCCAGTCAAGTGGCACACAGACACACTCAGACAGCAACAGAGCTTGCACAACACATTCCAGGCTACCTCAATACATTCACATAACAACCATGGAAACTCACATTCAGGCGAGGAAGTTGTTGATGAGCTGTGAGTGGACGTCACCATCATTTTCATCATCACTGGTATCTTGGCCCAGGCCGGGATCCTCCACAGGTGCCGGACATTGGTCATCCTGGATGAGAGGCTCCTCCTTCGGCACCGCCATGTTGTGTAGCATGCAGCAGACAAGGATTATTTTGCACACCTTTGCAGGCTCATATGGGAGGGCCCCTCCGGTCTTGTCCAGGCAGCGAAAGCGGCTTTTCAGGAGACTGAATGTCCGCTCAATCACCCTCCTCCTCCGACATGTGCCGGATACGCAACTCCCAGAAGAGGTGGCAGGACCTTCGGGGCTGGACCCGGAGGATAGCTAGAGTCCAGCTGAAGCTGTCACCTCCACGCAGGAGGGGCGGACACCGGACCCTGACTCCCCACATGCTCCGGATACTGGCAGTGGTCTTCCCGGAACTGGATAGGCAGCTGAAGGCCAGACAGCAGCAGGAAGGGGGTAATACCATGACTAATCTGTGTACTATGTCTGACATGCTAATTGCAGTCTTTTGGCATGGTCAGACTTCCACATTACGTAGGTCTTGTAGTCCAATACTCAAGTCCATCAATTGTGTGATGCACCCTCCTCATCTGTTCCACAGGTGTGGCCCCTACAGTCTGTTGCTTTTGTCACTAGGGCACTGTGTCCCTGCAGTCAGCTATGCTTCAGCTACCGGTCAGCATCTGGTCCTGTGACTCTGTTGTGTGCTATATGGGTGGGTCAATTGTTTACACAATGCCTGAGATCTGACATGTGATCTGTGTGTGCCCTTGAGATGTGTACCAATTGCTGGTCTGACTCGCAACATGTGGCTGGGGTATTCCAAACAAACCCATGCAGCAGGGGACTCCAATTTTGGGACTTCGGGAGTATGTATATCAAGCATGTCACACTTGATTAGCCACCTGACTACTGTCCAGGGCCAATCACTGTTTTATGTAGACCTGGCCAGTCATGCCTCCTCAAGGGCATTTTGAAACACTCTGTAATCCCACTCCTGTGTATGAAATTGCAGGTTGTGCTTAGTGACATGTGCCCTCAGTTGTCTGCCTCTGTGTCATTAGGGTGTGGTTTGTTGTTATGTACAACTGGGTTGTCCATGATTCAGAGTGTCAGCATGACATCTGAGATGTGACTGTGAGAGACAAGACCTGTGTGACATATAGGTGTGTGATCATCTGACAGCACACAATGTGTATGCAACTGTGTCCTTCATGCAGCTGGGTTACATGCATGGCAGACTGTGATGTGTTAGTGTACAGGGATTTGTGTATGCAGAGACTCATATGTATGATTTGCATGATGTGGGGTCTTCTGGGTCCTGGATATGTTGTTTGCAGGGTATGGGCAAGTGCGCCGGTCATCTGCAGAGCTAGCTTTACTAGGATTGTGAGTCAGTGCATATTGTTGTTGTCTGGATGCCCTGCCCCTGTGACAGGAGATAGTGTTGACTGACTTTCAGGGCATCCCAGTGCCATGGCATTGAACTTGCTATGAGTGATCCTGCATTGTGTTCAAGTGTGCACCATGCACCCTATTGTGGCATTGCTCATCAGGACATGGGTGCATCATAGTGTGTGTTGCTGGCATGCATCACAAGCATGTGAAATGAGTCTCTGCCCATCCCTTCATTCGGACACCTGCACTGAGTCAGTAGCAAGAGATGCGCTGTGTGTATAGTGATATACTCCTACATGTTCACTTGCATGTACAACTAATGTGTGGGTGGTGCATGTTGGCACATTGGGGTGTTAGCATCCAACATGCAACGGACATATGTATGAAAGTCAAGGAGGGATATGTTTGCCATGGTTGATGTTGAGAATGACAATTGTCTTATTCTAAACAGTGTTGGCACTTTGAGCTGTGTTCAGCTGATGATGCCAGGGCTTGCCCTGTGATGTGATGTACTCACTGTGGTGTGTGCAGTCGGTGCAGGTGACTGATGTTGTTCTCTTACTTCCTATTCCTATCCAGATACATCCACGGCCACAGGAGGGGACAGCTCCATGGACCAGGAGGAGCCACAGAGCCTGACAGGGACAGAAGGAGAGGAGTCAGGTGGACCCAGTGGCACAGAGGGCAAGTGGAACCATACAGAGGAGTCGTCAGCACCATCACCCCCAGTTGAGGGCCACATCAGCTCTGAGGATGACTACCTTGTGGAGGCGGGTGTCAGCAGCCACCAAACCCCAGCTAGTGAGGCTTTCCCCGCCACCGCCACCACCACCACCACCACCACCCTCCCATCGGCTCCCATCCCAGAGATCCCTGTGGGCTCCCGTGTTCGTAAGCATGTATCCTTTGTGCCAGGCACCGCAACCTTGCCCCTGTGGACCCTTCTGCCCTGAGTGAGGAGTCTGTGGACTTACTTCGACAGATCCATGTAGAGCAGACGTCGATGCTGAAGGTCCTCCATGCACACACAGGTCTGTTGACACAACTGGTGTTATTCATGGAGGGCATTTTCTCGGGCATGTCTGCCCTAAAGAGGACCAATCAGTCTGTGGCCTCCTCCCTAACGGCAGCAGTGTCCCTCCTCCAACTGTCCCGCATACCCTCCTACCCCTGCACCACCAACAATTCCTAGAACCCTACCTGTCCCAAGCACAGAAACCCCCAAACCAAGTTCTAGATGTGCACACAAGCAAGAGCAGGGGACTGATTCCACATTCACAGGGGCTGGTTTGCAGACACACACACAGTCATCCACAACCCCTCCGCAGTCCTCCGAGACCTCTCCCTCCCAGCCCCCTTCCCTAGCCTCACCTGCAACCCCATCCCCCCAGAAGCTCTTCCTCTGTGACCTTGGCCTCTTCCCCACCGACCCTGCAGATCCTGATTACAAGGGGAAGAGGAAGTCCCCACACACAGAGGGGAGTGCCCCTCACACCTGGACACCCTCCCCCAGGCGCAGTCAGACAGAGACCCCCACCCGCAAGACCCCCGGCACCAGAAGAGCAAGACCCCCACCACCACGTAGCTCCAACAAACAAACAAAAGGGGTATACCCAATTGACCCTTTATATACCTGGGTATGGGACGTAGTTATATACAATCAGAAGAAGTGGTATAAAGGAATTAATACACACAATATTTTTGAGTAGAGTACATTTAATTACTCCCTCTCTAGTTATCACTCTAGATAAATTATATCAAAACATTTTTTACAATCTACATAAATAATGGCATCTAATCAAGAAGAAAGCAACACTACATATATACACACAAATTGTACATACACCTTCGACTAACATAAATCAACTCATACAAATACACTAACCCCAAAACCAAGAAATAATTTCCACTAGTGTCCTCCTTATAGTTCTCGAAGGACCACTAAAAGGTTGTCCAAGTAGTACACTGAGAGTCTTTTAGTTAGTATAAACCATCACGGAGTACTATTGTGCAATGTACAATCATTACTCTATTTCAGCGACTCTTCCTTCTGAAAATGTCTACACAATCGCGTTTCAGCCTTACTCCCTCTTCGACCTACTCAGGACAGGGTTAATACATCACTGTATACACACTACAAAAAATAAAAATCATAAAATAATCATAAAATGATAGTATTACTACAACCCTCCATGACACCAGAAAAGGTGGTAGGTGGTGGTGGCTGCCCAGAAAACTCTACTAATAACCAGTGAATCTCTACGGATTCTACTACCACCCTGAAATCGGATGAGCAATGCATATGTGAAGAGCCAAAAGATGACCAAGTGCACAAAGAGGAAAACAAGTCTAGAAGAATAAGAAAACACGAAAAGAGGACCTAAACCAAACCGCCATGTGCTATCCTGCATAATAACCTTATGCCCAAATATTCTGATGAATATTCAGTTGACTTTCTTCCTTTGCAATGACATTTTCATATTTAACCATCAGTTGCGATAGTTGATATTCAAATTCTGCACATTTTTTGCTATACATCAGTCCGTGTCTGAGAATCTGTAGTAAGTGAATGTGGCCTTACTACTTATATCTGTCAGACAAGCTCAGTCAAGCGCTTCACACAGCGAGCTGCCACAGTAAACAGAATGTTTTCGAGTTACACTGTGAGGTCAATAGTTTAAATAGCAAATAGTCACACCCTTCCCAGCCGCTGTGCCTAACTGTTCACCGTCCAGCCCTACCAAGTGTGTATTGAGGTGTGCATACAAAAGCTGACAAGGTATTGCAGTGTGCATGGATAAAAAATTTTGTGTAAAGGTTTTCGTACAGAGCGTTCCAGTTGTTTTACATAATCAAATCTTGTGGTCTTTTCTGGCTTTACCTTTATTCTCCCTATCCACTCCGCTGGCCATTAAGCACTTGTTCCAGCACTCGGCTGTAGCCAAAAACATGGCACACTGCTTTTATAGTATCTGCCACTTGCTGGCAGTGGCGTCACGTCTCTTTTACATGCTCGCTATTTTATTATTGGACCTTCATCCATCCACCCTTTCATCCATCCATCCATCCACCCATCATTCATCCACCCACCTTTTCACACATTTATCCATCCATCCATCCACCAATCATTCATCCACCCACCCTTTCATCCATCCATCAACCCGTCATTCATCCACCCACCCATTCATCTGTCCATCCTTCATCCATTCACCCTTTCATCCATATCCACCCACCCTTTCATCCATCCATCCGTACATCTCTCATCCATCCACCCTTTCATCCACCCATCATTCATCCACCCACCTTTGCACACATCCATCCATCCATCCACCCATCATTCATCCACCCACCCGTTCATCCATCCATCCATCATTCATCCACCCACCCTTTCATCCATCCACCCTTTCATCCATATCTACCCAGCCTTTCATCCATCCACACATTAATCCATCAATCATTCACCCATTAATCACTCATGTATTCTGAGCCGTGTGAAACACCTTACAATAATAACATCGCGTGTGCCGAATACCAAGTTTACAATAATGACATCGCGTCACTGTATCAGTCTTCCCGTCTGTATTACTTGATCGCGTTGCTTTTTGCTGGCTCGGGGAGAAAATATCGCACGAACTTGCGCACGTGGTCGCAATGGGCGCGGCCATCTTGTTTTTCACTCTAGTGCATGGTTCTGGGGCCTGATTTTGAATCCTCCCTACATCTTTTCAATCCTTGGTTTAAACACACTTTTTTTTTGATCTTTCTTATTTATTATTTCTCTAACTATTTTCCTGCTTCTATATTTTTTGTTTTTGTCTCCTTTTTTTTTGTTTTTTAGCTACTTTTTCTCTTTCTATTGCCTGCTATTATTGATTTCCTTTACTTCTTTGATTGTATTACCTTTTCTTACCCCAGAACCATGTCTAAGGGTAGGGCTGGTCGCCGTCGCAGCCAGAGCCGCAACCGCCTTCCTTGCGGAAGGCGGCGCCCACAAGGGGTGCAGGCACGGGCCTTATTTGGGATAGGTGGAGTTGGCTGCACTGATTTTCTTTGTGCAGCGCCACCTCCCCTCAACCCTAGCAGCAGGTGGCAGGCCTGGGTCCGGGTACGGCCTCCGGGAGCGTCGGCAGCGGTGGGGGAAGGTGCGCCGGGCAGTGTCGCGCTTCTCTGGGGTCCGGCGCACCCAGGCGCAGCTGATGCACCGGTGGTCCGACATCCTGGACCGTGAGCAGGACCTGCTGGACCTGCTAGGAGTGGAGGTCCCGGGGCTTGGTGAGTAACTATTTAATTATTACTACTTTGTGTCTGTTCTTCTGCTCTGTGTTATATATTGCGAATATCTTTTTTTTCTTCCAACCAGCTAGAATGTTGCTGCTTACATTCCAGGTTAATTACGTTTAAAAGTCTTCTGTGATTATGACACTGGTGCTCTTCTGCGCTACTTCTAATCTTACTTGTTTGCAACTTTGCGTTTGCGCTCGCTTAGCGTGATTCTGTATGAGTTTATTTTAGAGAAATTAAGTTACGTAATGCTACAGTGACTCTAGTCCACTTCTTACTTTGTCCTGTCACTAATAGATAGGGGCGGATTGATACTTAGGTTTAGGTACTTTGTATGAGTTTCTAATTTGTTAGTGGTATGCGTGATGCCCCCTCAGTTACGTGACGTGCTGCTAGTACGGCAGTCTTTATTAGAAACTTTTCTAGTTTGTTCAATGAGTGGTGGTAATTGGCTTAGCACTAGCAGAACATCAGCATCAATCAATCAACCCAAAATTTGGTGTATCCAAAAAATTTAGTCATGTGTCCTCCATTTGACCATAGGCATTGTTGAGGAATAAAAGACGTGGAAATGCATACTTAATGTACAATTGGCATGCCTGGAATAGGTGGGCTAGGTTGGGTGGTACGTCGAACTTAGGCTTAGTTGCTTGTAACTTAGTATTCTGGAATCAGAATGGAAGACTGGATTACTGTTGATATATAGTAACTTAAGTATTCGATCCGCGAATCCCCCGATACTACTTGTTGACCAGATGAGATCGGTCAATTTAGTTATTGCAATTGTTGTTTACATAAGTGTTTTTTTGTCCGTTGTTGAAAAATAGTGTATTTGTTTGACACCATCCATCAATGTTTGTCTCTTTCTTATATCTTTCCTGTTCATCAGCACCCAAGGGCAGACAGACAGGGAGTGGGAAGTCTGCGGGACAACAGTCCGAACAGCACCTCCAGGAGGACACCAAGGAGGGCTCCTCTGCTGGCCCCAGTAAGTCTTCTTGTTTTTAATAATATTTCTTATTCCATAACTTTTACTGCACCATATTTTTCACAAACTAATGTTTGTTTCCAAATGCTATTTTTTTACCAACAATTATCCTTCGATCTGTACGGCTTCAAAAATCTTATCCCTGCCTCTGCTATGATGACTCTCAGTACTACTACTACTATCAGTCTGTCTGTACTGTAGTAGCTAAGCTTGCCCAGATGGCCAGTGCCACTCTTTATGTGAAAGGTTGTAATATAAAACTCATATTTACCAGTAGCTCTAGCCATTGAGTCCAATCCTTTGGGTTGTCCCCTTTTACTACTTCTAGTCTTATTGATCTTGAGTCTTTGTTAATCTTGAGGCTTTGAAAATTCACAGCAACAAAAGCCCAACCAGATTTATTACTATTTTGATAGGATAGCCTATAGGACATACTACTACTGTTGTAGGGAACTTGCACATACACAGACCTTTGCACAAGAAAATAGGATGTTGGTGATGGTAGTTTGGACCTTCCTCACACACCTCAATCAGAAATTCAGAACCCACCACAATCCCCTGCTCGACTATAGTACTGTCTTGTCATAACTATTAGATCTCCGAACCCTCCCCCCAAGATACCCAACAAGTACACAACCCAGAACATAACACACCCAACCTCTCAGTCATGGAAGCAATGCACATGCACACCCTTACTTTAATTTGCTCACTCGTGTAAGTTAGTCCACACTAAATACCACCAAGTCTATGTACGTTCAAAATGTTTATTTTGAATTGAGAAGCTCTGTACATTGTTCTATTATAAGATGCAGCACCAACCGGAAAATCAATAACATTAAAACAATAAACATTGTTACACTTACTTACAGTTGGGAATTAAATCATGATAACTGAACAGTGGTGGAAGGCAGCACCACCATCCCCTAGGAATTTAGTTTATATAAATTTATAAATGAAGATGTGAGTGAAGGGACCCCTCACCTTAGATGAACATGGGGGCATATCAACAAGGGCTTTACCTCTGCTTTTTTGGCTTTAAAAGCCAAAAAAGCAGAGATAAAACTAGCGCCCTATCAACAACAGGGTGCTAACACGCAAATTTGCATGTTAGCACCCTTTTACTCTACGCTTCCCCTTGCATCTTTAATGAGATGCAAAGGGGGCGTTCCAGAGTAAAATAATAGGAGAAATGTCGCTAAGCGACATTTCTCCTATTATCAAGAATGTCGCTAACCCTGTTAGAGACAAAAAAAGCAGCGCTAACCGCGGTTAACGCTGCTTTTTTACGTCTGCTAATTTTTCAGACTTAGCCATGATATCCTATGGAAGGAGGATATCATGGCTAAGTTTGCCTGTCCCTATCAACAAGGTAATGTGAGATTATCGCTGGGTTTCCAGCGATAATCTCACGTTAGCCTGTTAGCGTGTAGATTTTTATCGCTATTGAGATAAGCGTTGCTAATAGCACGCTATCTCAGCGATAAAAATTCACGCTAGCTGGCGATAATTATCCTCACGCTAAGAGCGCTGAGCGATAATTATCGTAGGTTGTTGTTGATATGCCCCCTAGTACTGGTAGTTGTTGCATCATTCAGAAGCTCTGCAAAGCTCTGGTTCGTAGAAGGGAATCTTCCGTCTGTAATGCGAAAAATGAAATGGTGCGCGTTAGTATATTGCAACTTGCAAGCATTTCTCACCCGTGCCAAAAAGTGTAGCATTTATTGATAAGCAATATGGACTAACAGTACACCAGTACTTCCTAAAAAAGTGGCTTGTTAATGTTTTTGTTGACCGCTTGTACGCAGCGCGTAGACAAGACAGTAGCAGTGTGAGGCAGGTCATGTGGGCTCAAAGGTGTCTTATACACAAAGCTGCAAGGTAATGTCACATGTGCAAAAATAAAAGAGACAAAGGTAAAATGGTTGCATGGCTCGGGCTAACTAAGCAAAGGCTAGAATGACCATATATAACTATTAGTGTCTACTCTACTACTACCTGATTTGTACTAGTGATGCATGTTAGTATTAACTCATTTTTCAACCTTGCTACTGATCAATAGGGGGAGGTGTATATGACGCCTAATAAATGTGTAATGTTTTCTAGGCGCACTACCGACCACCATTGCCGGGGCCAGCGAAGGCGACGCGGAGGGAGAAGATGCGGCAGTTGCTGCAGATACCAACGGAGCGGTAGGGGGAGTGGCAGCACCAGTGGCGGGCGGTGGTAAGTTAGATTCATAATCCTTAACTATTGTTGAACTTGACAGTACACTCACTGCAAGGGTGTACTGTATGTATATGTATACTGTACTGTTGAGACTTAGGGCCCCGCCGACACCGCAGGGGCAAACCTCCCGCCATGCCTGTAGAAAAAAGTCAGACCCCCACATGTCGACCAGGCGGAAAAGGGTTCAATATGGCGGTGGTGTCTCTCTGAACACACCGCCAGCCATATAATCTGCATTTTGGAATGCCTTTGCGTGGCGGCATTGCCGTCCGCCATGGAAAGGCATGCAGACATTGCAGAGTATGCTTGGGGGCACCCATGGAGGGTACCTACCTCTGCTATGGTACCCCCCCTGCCTTTCAAAGCAAAACGTGACAGGCTCCGTGCGGGCCCGTCATGTTGTGCTTGGAAAAGCAGCGCAACATGTATTTTCAGCATTGCTTTCGGCACCGCCAACCAGAATGTAAAAAAATCAGGATGCGCACGCCACTGCGCCGGGCGCATCATCCTAATTAATTGTCCCCACGGGACCCCCACCCTTTTTAGCGTGAGGATGGCGGGCGGACAAAGTCCGCCCGCCATCCGAAGTCGTAAGTAAGTATGAGTTGTTGTGAACGTTTGAAGAGTGAACTAAAAGACTAGACTCCCTTTAATTGGCATAGGAGCGGGAGTATTGAGTAACCAATGGCCTCATCTATCTGATTTCAACTCCGCTTTGAAAGTTTTATGGAGAAGAGCACCTGGTGCACTGCTCAACTAAAAAGTGAAAGACAGGTGGAAGGAAGAAGGATGGGCGAGATTTAAAATGTTATGTACTACTGTGCTTTATAGTGCTATTCTACCATGCCACTATGTGTATAAATAATTAACTTGTCTTACTGTTTTTCTAAGAGTATATTTTACAATTGTCTTGTTTTTTTCTTTTTGATACACAGCTACTCCTACACTCAACTGAAAGGAGTTGGCCGCCAAGGCACGGCGCTGGAAGCTGAAGGCAATCCAGCGGGAATACCGGCGGCTGGTGGTTTTAGCAGAGGAGGAGGAGGAGATTGCGCCAGCAATTGAAGCCTCCTCCAGTGCCCCGGGCCCCAGCCACCGCCCTCCAGCGGTACGGCGCCACCGTCTGGCAGCTGCCCGCCGCCACCGTAGTGCCATCTCTCGTGCCCCCCCCCACTGTGGCTGCTACTGCCGCGCCCTCAGACGCCGCGTCGCCCGTTTAGAGGAGCCGATGCATGTCCTCCTTGAGTCCCGCCCCACACCTTAGTCCCTGTCATCAAGTTCTGCCCCTATTTTAATTCTTGTTTGGGTGGGTGGGAACTCGTTTGGGCGTTGGGTTTGGGTTTTTGCTTTACGGACTTTTTCTCCTGGTCTTTCCTATGGACATTGGTTGGGGCTAGGGAGGGGGGTGGGTCAGCTTTTGTGGGTTTAGTTTATTTTTGTTAGGGTAAATTAAATATATTTTTCTATGTTACATGCAATGTTGTTAATGTTTTGTAGGTGGGGTAAATGTTTTACATCACATTGTTTCCTTGCTGGTGCAGGGCCGCCCATAGCCTGTGTTTGATATAAATAATTGGCTGACTGTGTAAGACACACACAGATAGATGCGACACACCTCACTGATTGACTTGTCCTTCTAGTACTTTCAGTCTGTCCTCAGGTCTATGCATTCTTTATCTGGACTGGTGTGTGAAATTGAAATCATTGACAACATGTCCATTATTAATTCTGCCTCCCCCAAACTTCTCTCTTACCTGTGCTTGATGTTTATGTTTAACTTTGGCACAGCAATGGCTGCATGGTGAAGATGGTTTCCTTTTTCTAACATGCCATGATTGGGGTGGTGGTGGTGGTAGTATAGTAGTAGTAGTAGAAACTGGCAGGGCGGCAGCATTTGCAAAAAAAGAAAAGGACACAGTCAATCGCCTTTGAGAGACTGTTAGAGGAGTAGTAGAATGAAGTACAGTACAGAACTTACCGAGCAACAATAATATGCTGAAATATTATACAACAAAACATAATGGTGGTTGGGATAGCCTACTAGACAGAGTTACAAACTATAGTAGTGTCGAGTCACTTGACTAGGCCTACAGCCTAACAGTTAGTGCTGTATATGAGGAATGACAACAAACAAATCCAATCAATGCCGGCAATTAATGCTGAGGTATATGTTCCTTTGTTAAATAAAATAACCTCTAAAATATCCTACTCATGGGTGGGCAAGCAGAAGAAGATCATCGCTCTGCCTTAAAATTGAAGTACTGTTGCTTTCGCCACATCCGCCCCAGCAAGTGTGTGATTAAGTATTGATGTACATTTAATTTAGTCACACCTCCACAATAAGTCACACAGCCCGGGGGAAGAGGGTTAGGGTTTGTTGAATGGATGGGAAGGGGGGTTTTGGGAAAGGTTTGACATAGAAAAACAGTATGCATGGAAAAACAAACGACAATCATTGAAGAGTACCATATCCATATGTTAATGGAGAAAAAGGAAATGCATGCATGATGATGAGAGACATACATACACTTCTAGTTCTTGTTCTGTTGTTCCGGCCTTAATTCTTTTACAGATAGCAAATAGAAATTTTAAATATTGGTAGGGAAGAATCGTAAACAGAGAGCAAACCTAATGATGATAATAACAACTCCAAGAACACACTGTTGTAAAGATTGTATACAAAATATTAATCAAATTATTTAAAAGAAGATAAAAGTGGATACTGTTACTGTGTTATCCTGGTAAAAAATGTGGACTGGATTTGCATCTGCGTTACAACAAACAAATGATGGACGGAATGCTGACAATGCAAACATTCTCCCCCAGTCAAGAGATCTGGGTTAAATCCATTGTTCTTTTGCCCACTACGCCACCCCAGTTCAGACATGGCCATATGCAAATCAGTCTTGACCCTGTGCCTCATGGGAACAGTCCAGCCCGAACTGCCAAGCCATGTCTTCCCTGGACCGGAATCAAGCATCCTAGGACCGGTTTCTGGCTATCAGCCGTCATCAGCCAGGATAGCTTGACTCCAGTGGCGTAGTGAGCACGGGACCCACGTCTGGGCATACCCATCCCACTTAGGGCGAAAAGCGTTACAACAAACAAATGATGGACGGAATGCTGACAATGCAAATATTCTCCCCCAGTCAAGAGATCTGGGTTAAATCCATCGTTCTTTTGCCCACTATGCCACCCCAGTTCAGACATGGCCATATGCAAATCAGTCTTGACCCTGTGCCTCATGGGAACAGTCCAGCCCGAACTGCCAAGCCATGTCTTCCCTGGACCGGAATCAAGCATCCTAGGACCGGTTTCTGGCTATCAGCCGTCATCAGCCAGGATAGCTTGACTCCAGTGGCGTAGTGAGCACGGGACCCACGTCTGGGCATACCCATCCGACTTAGGGCGAAAAGCGTTACAACAAACAAATGATGGACGGAATGCTGACAATGCAAACATTCTCCCCCAGTCAAGAGATCTGGGTTAAATCCATCGTTCTTTTGCCCACTACGCCACCCCAGTTCAGACATGGCCATATGCAAATCAGTCTTGATCCTGTGCCTCATGGGAACAGTCCAGCCCGAACTGCCAAGCCATGTCTTCCCTGGACCGGAATCAAGCATCCTAGGACCGGTTTCTGGCTATCAGCCGTCATCAGCCAGGATAGCTTGACTCCAGTGGCGTAGTGAGCACGGGACCCACGTCTGGGCATACCCATCCCACTTAGGGCGAAAAGCGTTACAACAAACAAATGATGGACGGAATGCTGACAATGCAAACATTCTCCCCCAGTCAAGAGATCTGGGTTAAATCCATCGTTCTTTTGCCCACTACGCCACCCCAGTTCAGACATGGCCATATGCAAATCAGTCTTGACCCTGTGCCTCATGGGAACAGTCCAGCCCGAACTGCCAAGCCATGTCTTCCCTGGACCGGAATCAAGCATCCTAGGACCGGTTTCTGGCTATCAGCCGTCATCAGCCAGGATAGCTTGACTCCAGTGGCGTAGTGAGCACGGGACCCACGTCTGGGCATACCCATCCCACTTAGGGCGAAAAGCGTTACAACAAACAAATGATGGACGGAATGCTGACAATGCAAACATTCTCCCCCAGTCAAGAGATCTAGGTTAAATCCATCGTTCTTTTGCCCACTACGCCACCCCAGTTCAGACATGGCCATATGCAAATCAGTCTTGACCCTGTGCCTCATGGGAATAGTCCAGCCCGAACTGCCAAGCCATGTCTTCCCTGGACCGGAATCAAGCATCCTAGGAGCGGTTTCTGGCTATCAGCCGTCATCAGCCAGGATAGCTTGACTCCAGTGGCATAGTGAGCACGGGACCCACGTCTGGGCATACCCATCCCACTTAGGGCGAAAAGCGTTACAACAAACAAATGATGGACGGAATGCTGACAATGCAAATATTCTCCCCCAGTCAAGAGATCTGGGTTAAATCCATCGTTCTTTTGCCCACTGCGCCATAAGTTGGCAGGGTATGCTCAGAAGTGAGTCCCTTGCTCACTTTGCCACTGGATTCAAGCAAGCCTGGCTGAAGACGGCTGAAATGCCAGAAACCGGTCCTAGGAAGCTTGTTTCCGGTCCAGGGAAGACATGGCTTGGTAGTTCGGGCTGGACTGTTCCCATGAGGCACAGGGTCAGACTGATTTGCATATGGCCATGTCTGAACTGGGGTGGCAGAGTGGGCTAAAGAACGGTGATGGATTAAACCCAGATCAGTTGACTGGGGGTGAGTGCTTGCAATGTTCAACACTCCGTCCATCATTTCCTTTGGTTTTTGCCTGGATTTGCATCTGGGCATTCCTCTTGGTCCTCTCATCCATCAATCTTGGGTGTGTCGCCTCGCCACTCGCCACTGCCCAGCTGGAAAAAAAATATCGATTTATTGGTAAGGTAAGTATGCATTGTAATGTTTACCAAAGTATAGGGCAAGGCCCGGACGGTAATTGCAGATGGAAAACCAAAGGGGATATTGAGAAACAAAGTTGAAACAAATGCACAAGTTATGGTGTAGTGCAACAAGAACACTTTCCGAGGTGGCATGTATGCATCATCTCTACTCTAGTCTGTTTCCAGCATTGACCTTCAACAATAACAGGAGAGAGCAGGCCCACAGTACTTAGCAGTAGCACATCCTACGTTAAGACTTTAGAGTACTTTTTTTTTTTTAAAGAGTTGGACAAAGGCAAAGCACATTATCCATTCCAAACATAGCATCTTACAGTTTAAGTTAGAAAATCAATGCACCGCAGTCATCCCACCGCTACACACTATTCCACTTCTACACAGACATTTGGGTCTGCTGTGGTTGTTGTTGACGTGTTTACCTTTAGGCTTTTCCGTTTTATGCCACTCATGAAACGTCCTCCTGACTTCATCATCATCTCCAATACTTTTACTGACTGACTGTGAAGATCGGCCTGCAGTAGAAGTAAAATTGTTATTACACAACAAGAGTAGAAATATTATTGACTTGAGTCAGTCTTCAGTGTGTACAGAAAGATAGATTACTAGTACACTTTGACTTCACTTTGCGCACAACACACCAACAACGAAAACACAAAGACCAATCACTCAGAGTCAGGTGTCCAATGCATGCCATTAATTGTCATTACCTGTTCCTTCTCATCTTTAGTTAACGGGCCGTCTATTTCGCCATCATCATGATGGACGGTGCTGTTGTGTCAATCATACGCATTGCGCAGATTGAGTCCCCTTCCTGTATTGAATTAAAAGCAATGGGACGCCTTGCTGCTTTTGTTTCTGCCCGTTTGGAATCGCCTGCTGCCAGCCTACTTCTTGCGGAACCCGCTCCGCGGGTCCCGCTGCGTGAGGAGTGTTGACCGCAGCGCCTTGAAGGGGACACCGAGGGAAGTACTTGCACGGGGCTGCGAGCGAGTGCATGAGCTCCTTGGGACTGCATTTCCCAGGAGCACCCGCCAGCCCTGATCAGCTACACCTGGGCCGCTCTCCCCGACCCCTCCTACCCTTCCACCGAGCCCTTATCATCTGCTCTCGCTGAGACGGCGAGTGGGACGCCTTGCTGCTTTTGTTTCTGCCCGTTTGGAATCGCCTGCTGCCAGCCTACTTCTTGCGGAACCCGCTCCGCGGGTCCCGCTGCGTGAGGAGTGTTGACCGCAGCGCCTTGAAGGGCACACCGAGGGAAGTACTTGCACGGGGTTGCGAGCGAGTGCGTGAGCTCCTTGGGACTGCATTTCCCAGAAGCACCCGCCAGCCCTGATCAGCTACACCTGGGCCGCTCTCCCGACCCCTCCTACCCTTCCACCGAGCCCTTATCATCTGCTCTCGCTGAGACGGCGAGTGGGACGCCTTGCTGCTTTTG
The DNA here is from genome assembly GCF_964204655.1 of Triturus cristatus. Taxonomy (NCBI): domain Eukaryota; kingdom Metazoa; phylum Chordata; class Amphibia; order Caudata; family Salamandridae; genus Triturus; species Triturus cristatus. Next base: position 1,712,950,568 of record NC_140589.1, on the reverse strand, counting down.
TTTCTGCCCGTTTGGAATCGCCTGCTGCCAGCCTACTTCTTGCGGAACCCGCTCCGCGGGTCCCGCTGCGTGAGGAGTGTTGACCGCAGCGCCCTGAAGGGGACACCGAGGGAAGTACTTGCACGGGGCTGCGAGCGAGTGCGTGAGCTCCTTGGGACTGCATTTCCCAGGAGCACCCGCCAGCCCTGATCAGCTACACCTGGGCCGCTCTCCCCGACCCCTCCTACCCTTCCACTGAGCCCTTATCATCTGCTCTCGCTGAGACGGCGAGTGGGACGCCTTGCTGCTTTTGTTTCTGCCCGTTTGGAATCGCCTGCTGCCAGCCTACTTCTTGCGGAACCCGCTCCGCGGGTCCCGCTGCGTGAGGAGTGTTGACCGCAGCGCCTTGAAGGGGACACCGAGGGAAGTACTTGCACGGGGCTGCGAGCGAGTGCGTGAGCTCCTTGGGACTGCATTTCCCAGGAGCCCCCGCCAGCCCTGATCAGCTACACCTGGGCCGCTCTCCCCGACCCCTCCTACCCTTCCACCGAGCCCTTATCATCTGCTCTCGCTGAGACGGCGAGTGGGACGCCTTGCTGCTTTTGTTTCTGCCCGTTTGGAATCGCCTGCTGCCAGCCTACTTCTTGCGGAACCCGCTCCGCGGGTCCCGCTGCGTGAGGAGTGTTGACCGCAGCGCCTTGAAGGGGACACCGAGGGAAGTACTTGCACGGGGCTGCGAGCGAGTGCGTGAGCTCCTTGGGACTGCATTTCCCAGGAGCACCCGCCAGCCCTGATCAGCTACACCTGGGCCGCTCTCCCCGACCCCTCCTACCCTTCCACCGAGCCCTTATCATCTGCTCTCGCTGAGACGGCGAGTGGGACGCCTTGCTGCTTTTGTTTCTGCCCGTTTGGAATCGCCTGCTGCCAGCCTACTTCTTGCGGAACCCGCTCCGCGGGTCCCGCTGCATGAGGAGTGTTGACCGCAGCGCCTTGAAGGGGACACCGAGGGAAGTACTTGCACGGGGCTGCGAGCGAGTGCGTGAGCTCCTTGGGACTGCATTTCCCAGGAGCACCCGCCAGCCCTGATCAGCTACACCTGGGCCGCTCTCCCCGACCCCTCCTACCCCTTCCACCTATTGTGTTCATACTCCTTATTAAGCCACAAGTACTCCCGCAGCGCGGGAGAGCGCGCGGGAGAAGCCCGGGACAAGGGCGAGACCGTCTGTGGCCGTCCGGGGCCGAAGGAGGCCGGGCTGGGCCACCCCCCTTACCAGTGACATATAGTATCACCTCCAGTAAGTGGCTTAGAAAAGTTGGATTTGTTTAGTGTTTAACATGGCAACGTCTACATCAACAAACTCTGTAAATAGCCATCAAAAAACTCCTCCTGTAGAGTCTGGTCCACTGGCAATTGGCCCCTTAGATAAATTTTTCTTTAATCGTTCACTGGTAATAGACAAAGAGTTGACCTTGGCAGAGAAGCGCGCAGAGCGTAGGCTGTCAATCGAAATACTTAAGAATTCAACGGATAAGTTTTCAAATCTAGCTTACCCCACCCTGGTAACTCCTCTGTCATCAGTGAACCTGCCAGTTGTAAACGACCATTTGGAGGTCCAGGCCCAAAAACCAAACAAGGATGCTGTGATAGAACTAAATAATCCTTGTGGCGGCAAAACCCTACCAGCACCGCTCACTGATTCTGGCGCCCAGGTTACATTGGCCCAACCCAAAATCGGGTCCAAACGGAAACGACCAGCATCTGTAAGAAAATGTAAAAGGGTGGTCAAACCCCCTCAAAAACTCAGGAAGTTACATAAACTCGTGAACACAGGAGAGGTAGCTACTAACGAAACTCAAAGCACAGAAAGTGTTACACCTACTAATCTTGTCTCCTTGAACAGCCAGGACGGAGATGACAATCCTTGTACCGACTCCACTGTACCATGTAAAGATAAGGAGCAATCACTTGTAATTGTTCTCCCTGAATTGGAAAAATTGTTTAGATCACTACTCACCCCCATTGAGGATAGAATTGCAAAGCTTGTAGATAGGCTAAACCATTTTGAACAGACTACCTTAGACAATTTTTATTCCACAAAATCACTGATTAAAGCGAATAGGGTGGAAGTAAGCACAAACTCTCAGGTCCTAAACAACCCTGTTATTCAGGATAAGGGAAGAAATCCCCGAAATAGCTCTCCTTTACCTCCCAAACTGAGCAAACCTACAGTTAAAGCCATTACAAAATCCTCAGACAGAACAGAGAGAGCAAACGTTGGCCCTGATTTACCTCAGTCGACCATAATACACCCTACACAGCCCACAATCCCCCCGACACAAAATCCACCAATCGCAACGAGTGCTGAGGCTACAGTGCGTCACCAAGCGGGAATAGTACCAACAAACGCAAACGTAACTAATAGCACGCAGAAAGCTCAGAATATTCCGGTGGGAGGGAATAGGGCTAACACAGGTTTGTTGGTAGGTAAAACTTCAGTACCGTCCCAAATAAATAACAAACAACAGGCGCTGAAGCCTGTCCCCTAATATGTCCCCCAAGTTCCCAAATCTATCCCACCGCCCGTGGCAAAACAACCCTACAGAAAACCACCAATTAATCTCACCCCAGACTCCTTTCCCTATGTAGCAGTTCTTATAAACGTCCCACCATTACCCCCAGGACAGAGAGAAACTTTCCAGATGCTCAAAAACAAGATCATGCACTGGCTAAAGGAAAACCGTCCTCTGCCTGGTGACATCGACGGGCTAATCATAGGGGTAAGGAGAATAGATTGGATGGGATATACATCGAAAACCTTGGGTGGGGATTGCATAGTGGTCAATTTCCAAGACCCAAGGGTGGCGGGATGGATAACAAGGCAGGGATGGGGAACAAATAATGGAGGTATCGGAATTGTAGACCTTACCTTTTTTTACCCCCGACCGACTAGTTTAACGACTAGTTTACTCAATGAACCCCTTATTCCCCCTACTGTATCATGGCCAGTCAATCCCTTACCACCTCCTCCTGTAGGTCATAATCATACCACTTACACATATTACAACCCTCATGTAGGATGGCAGGAGCCGGGATGGGGATATTGACAAACCAGTACTGACAGTTTAGGAGGGAACACTAACGAGCCAGAAGGGCAATGTGATGTTCATGGTAATACAACTGTTACAAACTTATTGGTCAATTACATCGAGACGGGGGGTTTGGTCGAAGAAGGTGGTTCTAGACTGGGAACCCTAAATACAAATGCCAAGATAACATACCCAGCCAATACGACAGTGGATCCGACAGATGACCAAGAAAGGCAGACTAATTCTACTGAAAGCCCTATGTTAGCCCAAGTATTTCCATTGACTAACACCCGAGATGGGCTAGATGCTAGCATTGGTACGCTTTTATCTTGGAATGTCGCTGGGCTGGCAAGTAAATTGGATTCCCAATCCTGGGTGGATTTTATAAGTGGGTATGACATCTGTTGCTTCCAAGAAACCTGGGCTTGTGATCCCCTTTTCTGTCTTGGTTATTTGAACTATTGTATACCAGCGTCAAAAGGGGGAAGAGGGCGGCCCAAGGGAGGCTTAACTGTTTGGGTTAGACAGGACCTGCAGGTCAACATCAAAATGTTGGACCTGGGAAATTGTGATTTGCAATTATTAAGAATCTCCGTAGCAAAGGGTCAACTAATAGATTTGTACAATGTCTACGTGAGAGGTAGCAACGTAACCAATTTACCCACCATTGAGCTGTTGTCTACTGCCATTGAGACCAAGTCCCAGGAAAGTGTAACGATAATTGTAGGGGACCTCAACAGGACTTTTGAACCTCTGGACTGTACAAATGACCTCTTGGAGAGCGAAGAGGACAATCTCTGGGGAGTACCACCTCTATGCCTAAAACCTGTAAGGAGATGGACAAAAGAGATCTTATCACTGAATGGAATTTGTATGGAACATGGCTTAAGAGCACTGAACGGGAGGACACCTGGGGACAAGGAGGGCAGCTACACTTTTGACAATGGCATCAACAGGAGCCGAATCAATTACATTTTGTGCAGTCTCCAACTGTGGAAAGGGGTTGTTGACATGACAGTTAGGCCCCGGGTTGAAAGTGACCACAACCCCCTCTGTGTGACTCATAGGTGGTGGAATACTGGTGCGGGTAACCCTCTAGTGATATACGATGAAACCCCTGTTATGAGTAATGATGAACGCAGGTTAAAATGGCCCAAGGTACTGGCAAACGAGGCCACTATGACTTGCATCAATAATGCTGTTGATTGTGCAATTTCCGCGATGGAAACAGCGGTTCCAGTGGTTCCAGGGGATAGTGGAATCACCGAAATCCACAATAAGTTATTCTCCCTCCTGAGACCATGCTTCTTCATTAAAAAAAGGAAAGGGAAGAAATCTAAAGAAGTGGGAAGGTGGTTTGATAGTCATTGTAGATCAGCACGATTAGCCCTGGGACAAGCCATAAGGAATAGGGACCGCGCCGCTTTGACAAAGAATAGGGAACTGTACAAGATGGCCATCTATCGTGCAAAAAAGAATTGGGATGAAGGCCACTGGGCCGAACTAAAAGAGGCCTCTGATAGTAAAGACTCCAGGGCATTCTGGAAAATCATCAAGTGGGGTAGTGGAGCCGGTCCTGCGAAGCCAGACAACAATGTAGCAGAGGAAGCTTGGGTTGATTACTTCAGACCTCAGTACGCGGAAGTTAACCATCCTGTGGCAGCTGATAGTATAACACCGGTTTATGCAACCGACGATTTGTTCTCCCTTAGAGAAGTGGAAATTGCCATTGGTTCCGCGAAATGTGGGAGGGCGCCAGGTCCAGATGGCATTCCACCTGATATTTTTAAACACGATATGACCAGATGGGCGAGATATACCCTCCTTGTAGCGAATGCCCTAGCCAAGGGGGAAGTGGTCCCAGACCTCTGGAAAGGCGCAACCATTATCCCCATCCACAAGAAGGGAGATCGTTCACTGCCTGCAAACTATAGGCCCATAAGCTTAATAGCCACCATACAGAAAGTAGTTGGGAGAATGGTAACAAACCAGCTTATGGACTGGGTTGAAGACAACAACGCCCTTTCTCCATACCAAGCGGGATTCAGGCGAGCAACCAGTACCATCGATCAGGTCTTCCGCTTTACCATATTAAGGTGGAAGACCGTTGTACTGGGAAGGGGCTGCCTGTACGTCGCGTTCGTCGACCTGCGGACGGCGTTCGACCTAGTCCCCCGGTTTAAGTTATGGTTGGTTTTGCAAAAGTTGGGGATCCCTGCTGATCTGCTAACATTAATTATGCGACTGCACGAATCCAACTTCGCTAGAGTCCAGTGGGGTGGAAGTGGAGAGACAACAGAGGATTTCCCAGTGGAAAGGGGTGTTCGACAGGGCTGTTCCATGGCCCCTTTACTTTTCTCGTTATTTATTAACGGAATCGTTGAGAGGATGCTGAAGGCTAGTGTTGATGCCCCATCGTTAGCGGACACCAGGGTTCCGATCCTGATGTTCGCTGACGACACTCTTATCTTGTCTAAGACCCCCATGGGGCTGCAACGTGCATTAAACATTTTTGATGCTTTTTGCACTGAGCATGGGCTAGAGGTAAATGTGGGAAAAACAAAACTAATGGCTTTTTCCCCCGGACGCAGGAACTACCCCAAGGTAACCTTAAACAGCAGTAGGTTAGACATTGTCAAAGAATTTACGTACCTGGGTGTACAGATCGCAGAGGGCATTGGCTAGACGCATCATGTAGATAAAGTGGTCTTAAAGCACCAGCAGCTTTCTGGTGCTTTAAGGGGGGAACACCGCAAATCCAAAACAAAACCCATAAAACCCGCATTAATAGTGTATGACGCGAAGGTTTTGGGTGCCACATTATATGGCGCGGAGCTATGGGCCTGGGATGGTTTAGCGGCTCTTCAGACTTCAGAGAACAAGTTTATGCGAGGGATTACAAGACTCCCACAGAGTACCCCCTTAACCCCACTGTTTTTGGAGTTAGGTAGACGCACCATTGTAGATAGAGCCCGATTGCGCCCAGTCCTTTACTGGAGACGTCTCTGGACGACTCCAGAAATAAGACAATATGCGGAGGGTTTTCAATGGATTATCAAGGAAGATACCTTCCATAAGATAAAATGGCTAAAACATCTGAAGTCCATGTTAGTAAACTTAGGGTTTTCAAATCTTTGGAATAACCCTGAGGGAGAGATCTTCCCTAGCAAAGAAGCCCTTAAAGAACAATACTGGGATTGGGTTGGCGGTAAGATGCTGAATGACACCAGGGCCGACTCTATGACTGGTCGCTTCCTGGAGATAAAACATTTTCCTGCCCTGGAAAATTACTGGGACAACATCACGGTACCAATGGACAGGAAACTTGTATTTCAGCTAAGATCAGGATCTATCCCCCTCAAGAAACTGACATCTGGCTGGCACAGACCCACCAATAACTTATGTCCAGCATGCGAAAATGCCGAGGAGAGCATAGGCCATTTTCTTTTCGTATGCCACGCTTATGTGAATCCGAGGAGAAAATGGCTCTCGCCGGTATGCAAAAACTTGGGGACACGAGACAGCACAGTGGCTCTAAGAATCCTACGTACAACAACTCAGGATTCGATAGTCATAGGGGTAGCTAAATACCTGGGTTGGGCATGGGCAATTAGAAGACGGTCCCTGGGGGGAAGCAGGTAACAAGGTATTCCTCTCAACAATGATTAATGTAATACTATTTGTAAATATGGTTTTTATATGCAAATGTTGTATGAGCTGTACTCTATGTTTAATGAATTTTTAATCCGCAATAATGTATTATTGTATAACTGTGTTGATTTTATGTGCTTTTATGAGAATTGTCTCGAATAAAGCTTATACAAACAAAGCAATGTATCACCAATCTGCAGGAGAAGTACAAATTTCTTATTTGCAAGAAGGGGAAAATTGAATTCACCTTGAGTTAAGTTTAGTATGTTCTGTAGAAAGTTGATTAGTGGCAGTGCAAAATTACATAAATTCATGCACAACAAACACAACAAAATCATTCAGTCTGCGACTCTGCGTCCAATTCATGGCATCAATCATTACCTGTTCCATCCTATTTTCAGTTAATGGCCAGTCTCTCTCGGCTCTGAAAGGAGGATAGCTATAGTAGTCATCTGATTCATGCTCCACTTCTTTTGGCAGGACTAGGAAAGTTTGAATTTGTTCTTGTAGTATTTTACCATCATCCTATCATCATTCATGAGGGCAATGGATTTGGGCGGGAGATTCAGTATGATGGAGCGGAGGAGCTGGATTCGGAGGACTGTACTGTCAAATTGCAGACACCTGAAAATTGTATATTACATAAGAAGAGTAGAAGACGGTGGTAATGGATTTGTTGTGATTCACAAGTTTGTAACCGGAACGACAGACACACAAATAAAGATGGGAAAAAAGGGAGGAAGACAGTAAGTGCAAGCCTAATTGTCAGGGAAGTATAGCTCGTCCTCAAACTCTGGGGGTCAGCCAGTAGTAGGTAATAATCATCATGTGACACACTACTTCCGTCACCTGAGCCGCTGTCCTCATCTTCCTCCATTGCTTCATGTGTAATTCGGTGGTATGAAGTGCTGATTCATTTTGATCATTGTTAACCTCTCCACGTTTTTGGGCAACAGACTGGTCCTTCTCAATGTTACAATGGAACCAGCAGCACTGAAAACACGTTCGGAAGAGACACTTGCGACAGGGCAAGGCAGATAGCTTATCGCCAGCCTGCTGAGCTGTGGCCATTCAGACCTTTTCCTATACCAATACTGCAATGGGTTTTGATCAATGTACACCTCTGTTGGGTCCTCCAGATAGGCCTGGACCATCCACTCAATGTTCAGGGTTGCTGCTGGTAAGCTTTCGTGCTCTTTTCTCTGTGCATCAGCACTGTGCTTATTAATACCTAACTTTACATACCAATCGTGTAATGATTGTACTCGGCCTAATGATTAGGGGTGGACGGAATTTGCGAAAGTGACTTTCGCAAATTATCGCGAAAATGTTTAAAATCTCCGCAAACACGCGAAAATATCGCGAAGATGCGGAAGTTTTTTTCCCGCCTGTTAGCGGTATTTTTTGCGTGTTCGCGGCTTGCCAACTTACCCATGCGGTTGCTACCGGGCGCGGCCATCTTGTTTTCACTCTTCTCGCGGTGCATGATCGCGAGAAGAAAGACGTGATCGCGCGATGCATGACGTTACTGCGGGCGCGAACTGTCGCGAGTCAGCGCAAATGGCTACCAACAATCCAACATCTCGTGGAGAACGCAACCGGATCGGGAAAACTTGTCGACGAACGCGGGGATTCAGGTAAGGCGATCGCGCCCACGCGAGAATGTATTATTTTACAGCGCGAGCAAGAACCAAATTATCGCTAAGCTGCGGAATGCGGAAATGTTGACATTTTCGCGCTCTCCGCGGAACGCAAAAATGTCAAATTATCGCAATTTCCGCGAGCGGAACGGAAATTTAGCCCAGGCCTACTAATGATCCAGTTATTGTTTCTGTGGTCGATAGTGATGGTGAGTGTTGTGATCCAAACGCACTGCCCTCAGCCGACGAAGTTGCACTTGATCCTGCATGGCCTCCTGCAGTACTTCTTGTGGGTTGATCTTGCGGGCTTTTAATTAGCAGCCGTTCGTTTTCCAATTTACTGGCTGCTTCAGCTATACAAGTTTTGTAGCGGGCAACATCAATCTCGGAAAAAGCAAAGAATGTCTTCAGTCCAAATTTTGCACGTGGATCCAGAATTGTGGCACAAATGTAATGTTCTTGTGACAAAATTTTATTTTGTATCCTTACATTTTCAGCTAAGTGCCGGGATAAGCTCTCCACCAAGTCATGGGCTTGTCTTTTGTCCTCTACACCTTTGTATGATTCAGACACATTATTCAGCTGATGCTCTAGCATTTGCAATAATGGGATAGCTTGGCCCATTGTACAGTCCTCCTTGCTGACTTCACGTGTGAAGACCTCAAAAGGACAAAGCATCTCAGTCAGGCATTTAATTAGGCTCCATTGTTCCATCTCAAGGTTCATGCCTTTAACAGTAGCATCCCCTCTTCTTTTCCAGACATATTCATGGAGTGACCTGTACTGCTCATACAGACGATCAAGCATGTAATACGTTGAGTTCCAACGTGTTGCCACCTCCTGGATGAGTGCCTTGACTGCAATCTAGTGTTCACGTTGGATGATCCTCAGCTGCTTCCGAGCTTTAAAAGAATCGCTGAAATGAGTGCATATTCTTCAGCAGATGGCCAGTAAATTGCTGACTATGGGTTCTTTTTTCAGAAAGTCTTGAAATATAATGTTTATGCAGTGCGCCAAACATGGAACCCTGAAATAGGAACCAAGTTCCATGGCCTTAAGTACATTACTGCCATTGTCTGTGGCAACAAAACCAATACCAAGCCCTCTTGGCTGCAGCCATTCCAAAACCTTGCTGCGAAACTCGTGTAAAATGTTTTCAGCCGTATGAGATTTCTCCATGGCGAGCATGGCTACAGTTGCATGTTTCCGAGTACCTTCAAAAATCGCAGCTGTGTCAACAGCCCCTCGTGCAGATAGCTTATCTCTAACCCCCACAAAAGAGATCCAGTGTGCAGTGATGCACATGTAATCTTTGGCTTAGCAACTGGTCCACATGTCTGTTGCCAGGTGGATATTGTGAACAGCACTCTGCTGCAAAGCTTGTCCAACCAATTCCAGCACATCATGATGTAGTGCCGGAACAACAATTCTTGCGAAATAGGACCGGCTGGGAACCTTCCATTTAGGGCAGATGGCAGACACAAATTCAAGGAAACCCACCCCTTCCACAAATGAAAAAGGAAGAAGGTCCAGCGCTAACATTTTAGCCAGCTTCGCATTGTACAACCGTGCCGTTGGGTGGTTGCATTGGAACTGCCCCTCCAACCTAAAAATCCTCTCAATGGTAGGCTGGATTACTTTCCTTTGTGGTGCTGTTTTCATTAACCCACTAAGGCTCAATGACACAGATTGTCTCATTGCGGTACTCAGTCGCCTTGGTGTCTCAGCCTGACTCAGAGTATGGCTCTTACTGCGGTGCCACTCTGATGTTACTGAGGAGGATGTGCTTGTTACTACTGCACTACTGGGGACAGGGCTGGAAATGCCTCCCTCTTCTTCACCTTCCACCGCAATAATATCGCTCCCTGATTCTTCCTGACCAACTTCAATGGGTTGAGTTTTTCTACTTTCTTTTAACTGAAGTAGGTGATCCTCCCACATGATAGTGTGGTGTATTCTGAGATGACTTGCTTGTCCTCCGGTACCATAGTTTGTACCAAGCTTACCACGCCGAACACCTTGCCGACAAATTGAGCATATAGCAACGTTCTCCTCCTTGGCGCTAACAGAAATGAAGTCCCAAACTGGGGAGGAGAACTTTCTGGCACTGCTGGATGTGCCACTTTCAATACCAGATGAACTGGAGAGTGTGCTTGAAATGTGACCCTGTGCACCTAGACTGTGACTTTTACTACCACTACCTACTGAGATGGTTGAGCTGGATGTAGGTCCCTGCCGGGCCTTGGAAAATATGGCAGCTGGAGGTAGTGGTGGTGTAACCTGTGTTGGTGATATCTGTGCTACATCCCGCTCAGTAGCAGCCTTTCTGGATAGGGTGAGAATGTTGGTCTCCAATCCCTTTGGGGCGGGAGTAATGTGCGTGATGACTGGCTCGTCTTCATCAACATCATCACCCCCCCCTTCTACATCTACCTCCATAACTCTAAGTTTTTCTGGGACCTTCCTTTTCAGAAACATTGTCTTGTGGCGTATATCACTCTCAGACTGAGCTGGTGGGAGCCAAGTGGCATCACGATCATCAGAAGCGGGGCTTGAAGAAGAAGATGATGGACTAAGCCTCTTTTTCCTTGCTGGTGGTGTGGAAGACAATAGATCTTCTGAAACAGTGGTTTGACTTTGCTCCACTTTGTCTGCAGGAAGCTCGATTTCCTGAAATGCCCCTACGTCAGGAGCAACAACTACTATGGTGGGCTGTTGCGGCCGCTGCTGTTCTTGTTGCAGCCGCTGCTGTTTTTGTTGCGGCCGCTGCTGTTCTTGTTGTGGCCACTGCTGTTCTTGTTGCGGCTGCTGCTGTTCTTGTTGCGGCTGCTGCTGTTCTTGTTGCGGCTGCTGCTGTTCTTGTTGCGGCTGCACACTTATCTGCTGAGTTTGCGCCTGCGTTGAACTTGATTGTGTACTAATTTGCGGTAATGACATTTCTTCTACATCGCTGCTTGTTAGTAGACTGGCTACCTCTGCAACACTAAAGCCCTTGGGCCTAGGCTGGTGGGGTTGGACCGCTGTGCTGCTCCCAGCTTGGTTCCCGGACAACGCTGCTGCAGGTGTAACTTTTTTGTCCGGCACACCACCAGTCGTGGTTAATGGCACTTCCTTTTTCTGTTCCTTCTTCTCACTGGAAACTTTCTTGGTACCGGACCTGGTACCATTTCTTTGGGGCCATCTTCTTCAGATGTCAGGAAGGATGCAGATGCACAACAAGTTCTGGTCACACGTGGACGTGATGCGCAGCAGGACTTCTGTCCTTCTGGCAGTACAACGGGTAGCCGGGTGATGCTGATGGCACCTCCTCCTCTGTTTTTTGTGCACCTAAAAGCAAATAAGCCAGGAGAAGAATATCAGTGAAATGTTGCATTTGTTGTTGTGGTTCAGTTACTTAGTACTGTACTAGTGCAAACAAAAGATATAGTCTAGCCATTTATGACTTTTTTTTAACTAGGGCTATGTTATACTACTGTGTACAGTCACACACTACACTCTCAGGAAGGATCGGAAAGTTAATAATAACCACCAAAATAAAAATGTAATGGAAGTGGGGTGGACCCTATTTGCCATTAAATTATTTGAGCATCTCAGCATCCATGGAGCTGCTGCTGGCAATGGGGGTGGATGGATGGAAACAGTAAGCCAAATAGCCAATAGGAAAACCATGCAGGCCTATGGCAAAAGCAGGACACTAATAACTCCCAGTCCAAACACAAAAAAAGGCCACCAGCCACATGGACACTCACAAATCACAAACAAGCAGGGGCCTGGGAAACACCAGGAGCTGACAAAAGGCCTATAAAAGCCAGGTAAAGGATGCATGCTAAAGCACACTGCTCTGCCTTTTTAATGCAACAAAATGGAAATACGAACATTCACAGGCCCCAAAAAGGTCTGCAGGGTGAATGCATTGCACACCAACACACCAGACACATACAACAAAAGCATGTCTTTAAGACAACCAACATCAGAAAGCCCACTCCAAAAAAACACACTTCCCCAACTCAATCCAATGCCATCCATGCCCTAAATGATGTCTAAATTCAACAGACCACACAGAAAACACTTGATTAATAAAGCTGTGGCTACCTGCTCTGATGCTAGTGGATGAAAGCAGGCCTGTTGGCAGACAAGACCAGGCAAGCTTGCAGGCCTAGGCTTCAAAATGGCCACCAGCCACATGGCCAGGACCAACAAAATCAGAAAGCCCACTCCAAAAAAACACACTTCCCCAACTCAATCCAATGCCATCCATGCCCTAAATGATGTCCAAATTCAACAGACCACACAGAAAACCCTTTATTAATAAAGCTGTGGCTACCTGCTCTGATCCTAGTGGATGAAAGCAGGCCTGTTGGCAGCCAAGGCCAGGCAAGCTTGCAGGCCTAGGCTTCAAAATGGCCACCAGCCACATGGCCAGGCCCAACATCAGAAACCCCACCCAAAAAAAACACGCTTCCCCAACTCAATCTAATGCCATCCATGCCCTAAATGATGTCTAAATTCAACAGACCACACAGAAAACACTTGATTAATAAAGCTGTGGCTACCTGCTCTGATCCTAGTGGATGAAAGCAGGCCTGTTGGCAGACAAGGCCAGGCAAGCTTGCAGGCCTAGGCTTCAAAATGGCCACCAGCCACACGGCCAGGCCCAACAACATCAGAAAGCCCACCCCAAAAAAACACACTTCCCCAACTCAATCTAAGGCCATCCATGCCCTAAATGATGTCTAAATTCAACAGACCACACAGAAAACACTTGATTAATAAAGCTGTGGCTACCTGCTCTGATCCTAGTGGATGAAAGCCGGCCTGTTGGCAGACAAGGCCAGGCAAGCTTGCAGGCCTAGCCTTCAAAATGGCCACCAGCCACATGGCCAGGCCCAGCAACATCAGAAAGCCCACCCCAAAAAAACACACTTCCCCAACTCAATCTAATGCCATCCATGCCCTAAATGATGTCTAAATTCAACAGACCACACAGAAAACACTTGATTAATAAAGCTGTGGCTAACTGCTTTGATCCTAGTGTATGAAAGCAGGCCTGTTGGCAGACAAGGCCAGGCAAGTTTGCAGGCCTAGGCTTCAAAATGGCCACCAGCCACATGGCCAGGCCCAACAACATCAGAAAGCCCCCACAAAAAAACACACTTCCCCAACTCAATCCAATGTCATCCATGACCTAAATGATGTCTAAATTCAACAGACCACACAGAAAACACTTGATTAATAAAGCTGTGGCTACCTGCTATGATCCTAGTGGACGAAAGCAGGCCTGTTGGCAGACAAGGCCAGGCAAGCTTGCAGGCCTAGGCTTCAAAATGGCCACAAGCCACATGGCCAGGCCCAACAACATCAGAAAGCCCACCCCAAAAAAACACACTTCCCCAACTCAATCCAATGCCATCCATGCCCTAAATGATGTCCAAATTCAACAGACCACACAGAAAACACTTGATTAATAAAGCTGTGGCTACCTGCTCTGATCCTAGTGGATGAAAGCAGACCTGTTGGCAGACAAGGCCAGGCAAGCTTGCAGGCCTAGGCTTCAAAATGGCCACCAGCCACATGGCCAGGCCCAACAACATCAGAAAGCCCACCCCAAAAAAACACACTTACCCAACTCAATCCAATGCCATCCATGCCCTAAATGATGCTTGAAAATGAAATACATTCAAAAAACACCAAAGGAACAGTTGCTTCATCATGCACACACCCATGAGGCCATGCCCATGACTAGTTCGGGCCTACTACTGACTACTACTACCCACAACATTTAAAAAAAAAGGAATGATGATAGTTCCCAAAATAAATTGTAGTTACAACAACTGCAATGCCCACAATCAAACAGACACAACAACCACTTACTTGTAAAATATCCAAATAAAAAAATCCTCAAATCCAAATGCAATTATGCAGCAGACAAAAAGAGTGATCTTTCCAGCTCAAAATCCAAAGGCAGAATGAGCAGGAGATGGACAAAGCACTGGGAGGAGCCTGCTGGACAGGAACAGGAAGTTGGAGATTCTGTGTCACTTCCTCCCTCTCCCCACCTTTTTAAAAAAGGACTACTTGCACAAAAAAGGACAGCCAAATGTCAATCTGAGGAGTTGTTTTCATCCAAAATCATCATTTGCAGACGGTTTCATGCTGCTAGAGCTGATATACTTCTCCAAATTGAAAATTTTACATGTTCGAGTTCTCGAGCTTCACATTACTTCTGCCGGATGTCGATGGCGTGTCCAAAATGACTTGATCGCGTTCTCTCGCTCCCTGTCGCGTTGGATATGACGTGTTCGGGGTCTCTTTCTCCTTTTTGCGTTCGATTAGACGTGCCTGCGTCCTCACTCTCTCGCTCGCGGTGGAGAATGATGTGTTCGGGATCTCAATCTTCTCATTATCGCGCGGTGCATGATCGCGAGAAGAATGACGTGATTGCGCGACAAATGACGTGATCGCGCGACAAGTGACAATAATGCGAGCGCGGACTGTTGCGAGGCAGCGCAAAATGGCTACCAACAATCCAATATCTCGTGGAGAACGCGACCGCGTCGGGAAAACTTGTCAGCGAGCGCGGGGATTCAGGTAAGGCGATTGCGTGCACGCGAGAATGTAGTTTTTTTACAGTGTGAGCAAGAAACAAATTATCGCTAAGCTGCGGATTGCGGAAATTTTGACATTTTCACGCTTTCCGTGGAACGCAAAAATGCCAAATTATCGCAATTTCCGCAAACGGAAAGGAATTTTGGCCCAGGCCTACCGAATACCAAGCAATGCTTCAAATTCTATTTCTTTCTGTACCACCTGTTTTCCCGTCAATGTATTAATTGACTTTTGTGCCGGTTTTCCAATTTTAACATCAGTTTTCCCGTCTGTGCTGCCAGTTTTTAAGCAATGGTTTTCAAGCAATGCTTAAAATTCTATTTGTTTTCTGTGTTGTCTCTTTTCCCTTCTGTGCTGTATGCGCCACCTGTTTTCCTGTCAATGTCTGTGCTGCCAGTTTTCATTGCGTCAGTGTATCTTTTTTCCCATCTGTGCTGTCTGTTTTCCCGTCTGTGCTGTCTGTGCCACCTGTTTTCCCGTCAATGTCTGTGCTGCCAGTTTTCATCGCGTCAGTGTATCTTTATTCCCGTCTGTGCTGTCTGTTTTCCCGTCTGTGCGGTCTGTGCCACCTGTTTTCCCGTCAAGTATTAATTGACTTTTGTGCCGGTTTTCCAGTTTTAACATCGCATCAATGATTACACTTTACATCGCATTAACGTTTTTCCATTTTTAACAATTTTATTATAACAATGCACAATGCTTACACATCGTATTAACGCTTTTCCATTTTTAACAATTTTATTATAACAATGCACAATGCTTACACAGCGCATTAACGTTTTTCAATTTTTAATAATTTTATTATAACAATGCTTACAATTTTAACATCGCATTAACATTTACTTCGTAAAGTTGCATTGTTCTGGCTTACGTTGGTATGCCTTAGGATGTAAACGTGTACGCGTTGCTGTGCCTTACGATGTAAACGTTATTGCGATGTTCTAATTGCATTGTGATGTCCCCCGAAGTGATCACATCGTTGCGATGGGTGTTCGCCCAGACCGAGGTGGCAGTCCATTGTAGTTTGTTTGAATTTTTGTGCCACAAATGGTAAAGAGTTGAATTTCTACACAACCGCTTAAACTCCTGACTTTATGACTGCGATATAATGGGATAATGTCCACTGCTTAAAGAAACGAAAAGCCCTTTGAGACCAACATTACAATATTTTTGGATGATCGAAGCCATTCGTTCAACTGATTGATTTGGCATAGTCAAGATATAAAGAGGTCAACCTTTTAAATAATATTGTCCTGAGGATGGTCTTGTTAAAGAAAATTCAGAGACCGAAACGTCGACTCTCACACTGTTTTCCATCGAAAAATTCTTTTATTGTTGTGAAAAGTGTTTGACAAATTTGAAAGTGAAGGCATGAAGAATTGATTTATTTCCTTCCTTTGTATGAATATTTGTTGCTATTTGAAGTACCCTTTTTGCACTGTGAATATAAATTCAATTTTTACATATACACCCGACTTTATCTTTTCCTTTTTCCTCCTTTTTATTCATTCATTCATTGTATTTAGGTTGATATGTGCTGATACATTCGCATTATCTGTAACTTTTTTCCAGTTACACTGAACCTATTTCAGAATATAAAACGTGCCAGAAAATAATAATTGTAGGTATTTAATTAACCTACATCTAATTCATTATTGGAATTATACAAACTAATTGTTAAACAAATCCCTTGAAGGCACCTGTCTACCTGTTTATTCATATTTGCCCGAGCCCTCAAGGGTATATTGGGTTGTCCACTGTGTTTACTCTACAAATGGTAAAGAGTTGAATTTCTATTGACAACTCATGTACTTTGCGAGTTTTTTTATTTTGGCTATGAAAACCTCACACTAACATGTAATCCGGTTAACAAAATAACTTTATGTGGTATTTGGCCTGTATTTCTACCATTTTATTTAGCTGTTGTATGCCTGGCAACATTCTATGGCTATGGCATGTGACATATGTTGTATATGTTGCTTTCATTGGTCAGATGTCTTTGCTTAAAAATGTGTCTGGGCTCTCAACATGCAAACCTTCACAGATGCATGGTGAGCCATACTTCACAATTTAGATTGCCAATGCATGCAATGGTACAAGTTACACTGTTTTCCATATATTGTATGTGTGATTAAATATGTGGCTAGTACTTACCTGATTCCAGTAAGGTGTCCACCACTGTCATGGGGTTGAGAGACACACATATGTGTCAAACGAGCATGTACTACTTTTGTTAAAGATTTGGGGGCATACATACAAGGCACAAACGCCAATGGAACACCACTTTTATTTATGTTCTTGTAGTGTTAAAAACCTTTCCATATTTACAGGGTTGCGCAAAGTCAGTTAACCTTGATTTACACCATCTTGTTCATATTTGCCTTACCACAGCAGTCCACTACAGCAAAGGGGTGGGAAATTGGCATTGGGTTAGACATTCCACCACAACATCCATAGCTTTTGATGCAGCTCCAGATTCACATATCGGGCTGTGTCAAATTTGACAGCTCTGCAAATGCAACGTTAGACAGGCAAGACTAGGAGACGTAGTTAGTTCTCATGTGTTCCAGCTCATGCCATGTGTGCTGCATGCTGCATGGCCTTATAAATATGTGCCTCGATCACGCAGAACACTGCATGAAAGGGGCGTTCCATGGATGTTGCTGTGAATGTTTCCATGCAACACCCATGGAATCTGAAGCATTCCCAGATTACAAGAAATCACAAACTTGGAATCCGTCAGAATCTAATGCCACCCCAGGGGTGGTGTTAGGGAGGCGCAGCGAGGAAAAATGTTTTCATTTCTCCTTGTTTATTCCTTTTTCTATGTGCGCTGCATTCTGCAGCACATATGGAAAGAGGAAATCGCCTCTTGTGAATGATTTTGTGCAGGAAGGTGTCCCTTCCCACACAAAATCAATCAGCCCCGCAACACAGGCTCCCTTGCACCATAGTGCAAGGGTGCCGGCGTTGTTTCATGGCAGCCCACTGTGTGTCAGTGCTGGGGAAAAGGGCAGGAATGCAACGTATCTTAGAGATACAGCACATTCCTGCCCTATTCTTTTGACGCAGGGCAGAGCAGCAAGATTCCTTGCGGCGCTGCCCTGCGCAAAAACCTCATAAGTGAGGCCCCTATTATACAAGTGTGTTAGCATCATTTTTAAGACGACGTAATTCCTAGCGGTAAGAAACTGCCGCTAATGTGACTTAGCAGCAGTTTTTCTTTTTTAGCGACGTACAAGGAAATCATTGTAAATATTGCATTGTGTGTTTTGCAGGAGTTTTTTGCAGGAACGCATACCTTGCATCTCATTTTCGGTAAGTCATGGTAAACGAAATGGTGTAGTGAAATATTGACGTTAACGCTTAAAAAATGACGCTAACTGGGCTTTGCGTCAACTTGTAAATATGGCGATTAAAAAAAAGCCATTGTAGCGTCAAACAATTGATGCTGCGGTGGCATTAAATCCTTGTAAATATGCCCCATAATTTCATCAGCAATAGGCATTGTTTAACAAGACATGTCCACATTACAATATGGGCAGTTACAGCCTAGGTCTATTATGCTATTAAGCTGGACATTACAAACACTACGTTTTGGCCATGTTCCATAGTGGCATATTAACACCAGTAGCTTGCTCGCCCCATACCAACTTACAAAACAGCAGATGCTCGTGGCATGCAAGGATGAAAAATACATTATGTTACACATTGAGAAACTAGAGAAGTTACCTTTCATCGTTGCAGAAGTACCATCCGCAGATTGGATAATCCATGGGTACATTACGCTGAAGATTTCAACATTTCATTTTCAGTTCTTTCTGCAACACCATCAAATAGGCAGATATGAAGCGTTAGGGGAAGGGTTTGTACATGAGTATTGAGAACTGCCTTTCAAATTTCCATGTCAAAATAGGGAAACAGGTCTTTCTCAGCAGTTTAGACTGCAAGAATACTTTCAGTGGGTCCTTAATGTGCAAGGATGTTTCACTTCACGGGGCCTGTAATGCTTCCATGGCAAACTTATCTTGCTACTTGAAAGGTTCCTCAGCGGCCATGATACATCCAGCTTTTAGATTGCTTTCTAATGGGACTCACCGGATATTGGACGGTCAAGGTTGCTGTAGAATAAAACCAGGAGTTGCCTATCTGGTGACGGTTTCTTCCATTTTTAGTTGTTGTACACAAGTATTTTTTCCACCTGCCAGTACAGTTAGGGAGGATACATTGTGGCCTTCGATTATTCTTACCAATGTGCATTTTGAAGCCCTGAGAAAACTGAAAGCCTTACTGTTTCAAAAAGATGTGGCCTTAACTTCTGCTAAGGAGATGTTTGATCTTCGGGTTGCAAAGATCCTCTTCAGAAATACAGGTGCTACTCTGCACTAACTTCCAAAAACATTTTGAAGAGCTGATGCATCATATTTTTAACATGCCTAGTACAAAGGGAATAGCAATTTTTTTCAAAAGTATAGGCTCTGGTTTGGTTAGCACCTTCCAGACAGTTGTTGGAGTCATTCCATCTTTAGACACTCCATCCTTGGAAGCATTTTTGGAGGTCTTCCGCTGGCCTTGTTCATGATTGTCAGGACTGTGATTAAAATTTTTATACTCCTCAAGGGATGGCCCATTTCGAGATCAAATGTAGCCACCACTGCCATATGTGCTGTTGTGCCATGAGCGCATGGTGCATTGCTCTGGCACACCCTGGCTTCGAGAACTTTATGAACATTGATTCTTAGAATATTGAAATGTGTGGCTTCACTGTATACAGCCCGTGTTCCACTGTCTATTGTGCACTTTCGAGTGCACCTTGGATTTGTGCCAGGGATCGCAACTGGTTGAGCCTTCATACATTATTGTACTGATGGACCCCTTAAAGGTCCATATGTATAGCTCTCGACTGTGCATTCCGTTTCTCCTAGCTGCATTCTACTAGCCTTTCTGGGATGCATCGTCTCCTGGTAAATTGAATATTGCCTCTGGATTGGCGGGACTACCGATGGCTGTAGTCACTCCCTCAGTGGCTGCTGTGGGGGTTGGATGGGAGCACTTTACTCTATTAACCTGCTCTGAGATGTGCTTCTGGGATCATTGTCTGTGGATACTGGGAACAGAAAGTTTTCATCTACCATTGGGAATGCATAAACATTTGGCTTTTCAATTTGGTGGGAACTTTTGATTCGGCCTGTTTTTTACATCCTAAATTATTTTTAAATTGTTTTTTATGAATTGCTTTTATTTCAGATGGCTTTCTTTGTGCTTGTGGCTTCTACATTGCATGATTGCCTTATTAATAGTTTTTAGCTTGATTTTAGAACATGGATTTTACGGTTGCATTTTACATTTGCATATGCTAATTAAGGGTGGGCGGCAAATTCCATTCCGCTCGCGGAACTTGCGAAATTTCGGCATTTTCGCATTCCGCAATGGAACGGAAATATGCAGGGCAGGATTCATTCTGGCACGATGCTCCTGTCACAAAAATTAAACCTCAACAGGAAGCACTTACAGATGTAACTAAAGCAGGTGCCCGAGTTGAAGCTCAAATTCAGTAACGCATTAATCAGCCCAAAAAATTCATGAGCTAGGTCGAGGCTGGGCAGGTGTGCTTTTCTCCCCATATCTACCGTCAAAAATTAGCTGTGATCCTTGATGGAGCTCTGTGCATCCATGACTTTCTCTAGCGCAATCCCCGTTTAGTTCCTGTGACCAGGAGCTTCTTTCTCCTCATCTGCTGCTCTGATCGGTCTCTGACCCTTTATAAACAAGAGGCATGTGAACTCGCATAGAAGCCCCGCCCGTTTCGCCCCGCCCCACATACACTAGTGGTATGCAACAGCTTTCCGCCCTTTCCCCACTATGATGGACAGCTCACTCAAGGGACACTGGCACCTTTCGGCGCGGTGGTAAAGTTACAGACACACATGGTCACGGGAGACAATTCTTCTGGCCCTTTATGCAGCTGTAGTGTAGGAAAAGCACTATACATTTACCCAGCGAGGTAGCACACACATGGTCACGGAAGACAACTCTTCTGGCCCTTTACACAGCTGTAGTGTAGGAAAAGCACTATACATTTACCCAACGAGGTAGCACACACATGGTCACGGGAGACAACTCTTCTGGCCCTTTACGCAGCTGTAGTGTAGGAAAAGCACTTTACATTTACCCAACGAGGTAGCACTTACTGATTAGCCAGTAGAAAGTACTCCAGTTGAGTAGAGGTATTGCACAAAACGGTGGCATCTTCTCGGATAAATATGCAGGGCAGGATTCATTCTGGCACGATGCTCCTGTCACAAAAATTAAACCTCAGCAGGAAGCACTTACAAATATAAATAAAGCAGGTGCCTGAGTTGAAGCTCAAATTCTGTAACGCATTAATCAGCCCAAAAATTAGTGAGCGAGGTTTTGGCTAAGCAGATGTGCCTTCTCTCCATTTTCACCCTGAAAAGATAGCTGTAATCCTTGCTGGAGGTCTTCACATCCTTGAGTTTCTCGAGCGCAATCCTCGTGTAGAATTCGTGAGCGTGGCTAAGCAGATGTGCCTCCTCTCCATTTCCACTGTGAAAAGATAGCTGTAATCCTTGCTAGAGGTCTTGCATCTTTGATTTTCTCGAGCACAATCCTCATGTAGTAACTGTGACCCGGAGGTTCTTTCTCCTCGTCTGCTGCTGAGATCCTGCTACAACCTTTTATAAACAAGAGGCATGTGAACTGGACCAGAAGCCCTGCCCGTTTGGCCCCACCCCACATACACTAGCGGTATGCAACGGCTTCCCGCCATTTCCCCAATGTTAATGTTAATGTTGTAGACTTGTAAAGTGCACAGCTACCCCAGCAACGGGGCGTCCCGGCGCTATAGACCGCTGGTGAACCCGTCCTGGCTATCCCTGTGAGATGGTCCCTTTCTGGGTATCTCCAAGGTGAAACCAGGCATCCCCGGCGTCTGTGGGGGGCCGTTGTAGAGATGAGGCAAGCTTAATGCCCAGAGTTGCCGAGTGTGTCCCTGGTTAGAGTAGGTACCGAGGCGAGAATTATCGAGTCCGTTTTTGACCCTGGTCCACGACCCTGCCGCGTCGGGAATTGAACCCTGGTCCCTGGCCGATTCTCTGCTTACGGGTCTGCCGCCTCTAACCAGTGAGCCACACCTCTCTACGTGTTGGACAGCTCACTCAAGGGACCCCGGGCGCTGTGGCAACGTTACAGACACACATGGTCATGGGAGACAGCTCTTCTGGTCCTTTACGCAGCTGTAGTGTAGGAAAAGCACTATACATTTACCCAACGAGGTAGCACTTACTGATTAGCCAGTAGAAAGTACTCCAGTTGAGTAGAGGTATTGCACAAAACGGTGGTATCTGCTTGGATAAATATGCAGGGCAGGATTCATTCTGGCACGATGCTCCTGTCACAAAAATTAAACCTCAGCAGGAAGCACTTACAGAAATAAAGCAAAGAAGCCCCGCCCCCAAAATCTCGGCGAGCACGCGATATTCCGCGTATTCGCGGAGATTTTTTGCTGTTTTGCGGAATTTTGCGAAAGGTAACTTCACAAATTCCGCCCACCCCTAATGCTAATGCATTATTTTTAGCCATAGCTTTCTACTTTATCTAAAATAGCTTTGTAGTCAACTTATGTTCATGGAGTGGGTGTCATGTGTCCCAGTCTGGCCTAGAAGTAACACTTGATTTTAGATACACACAGGTGTTTTCCTAAGTTGCCTTCGCTCATACAGAATGACTTTGGACGCACATTTGCGTCCATGACAGTGCTGATTAGTTTCCATGAAACTATACTTGCTTTCAAAATCAACTTCTCAAGAAGACTATCATGATACCTTGAACATCACGTACAAGGTCTATACATAGATTGTGCAAACAAGATTGTTTTCTTCCATACAGCGACACAGCTATCTATAGCAAATACACAATGGCAGCCTAACTAGAATCTTGGCTCAGGCCAAGGATGCGTTCTGTTATAAATAAATAAGCATTTCCGGCTTGAGGCGAGGAGCACTTGTTGTCATTTGCGAGGTCACCACACAATGACTTCTCAGTCCAGCTGCTAGGTGATCCCTCAGCGAGGGATGTTCAATTCATGAACATGGCGGGGACCTACATTCTTTCCTTTCAGGTAATGGAGTTGGATCATCCAAAGGGGGATTCCTGGCACAACACATACATACCCCCTAGGCATTTAGGTTAGGGGACACATTTTAGGAGCATGCTTATCTACAAATACATTGTTTTTATATGCCTGCATATATATATATTCACTGAAAAAACCATAGGTTTCACACACGTTATAGTTAGGAATTAGCATTTAAAAAACCTTGCAAATTCACTGAAAAAACCATAGGTTTCACACATGTTATAGTTAGCGGAAATTTTACTGATAAAAAACCAATGAAATTGCCCCGTTATAGTTAGTGCTGGCAACTATAACTCACGCGACCGCAATCCTCTGCTGATGCTAATACTGTATTTAGACACTTATTTGCCCATGTCTTCTTCCATACATTTTTAGCTATACATATATTACAAATATTTTTTTTTATAAAGACACATATGTCATCAGCAGAAGATTGCGGTCGCGTGAGTTATAGTTGCCAGCACTAACTATAACGGGGCAATTTCATTGGTTTTTTATCAGTAAAATTTCCGCTAACTATAACATGTGTGAAACCTATGGTTTTTTCAGTGAATTTGCAAGGTTTTTTAAATGCTAATTCCTAACTATAACGTGTGTGAAACCTATGGTTTTTTCAGTGAATTTGTACGGTTTTTTAAATGCTAAGTTACTTTACGCCATTCGAGGCGTGCGCGCCCACTTAACGCAGTGCGTTCCGTGCACGGTTTTTATCAACTTTAATAAGCCCGGTACATTTGGTGGCCTTCGGCCACCAAAAGCACAGGGGGTGGGGTCAATGTGGATAGTGTTTTTTTTATTTCGATTTTATAATTTCATGTTGCCAAAATATAGTTTTTTTACTGTAGTAATAAGCCCTGTACAGGGAGTGGGGTAAGTGTGGATAGTGTTTTTTTTATTTCTATTTTTTACCGTACGCTTACGGTAAGCGTACGGTAAGCGTACTCGGCGAAATTGCCGAAAAAAATAAATAAACGTTTTTGCACTTGGGGGATGTTTGGGGACTTCCTCAACATGACTATGTGGGAGGGAGTTGTCAAAACAGCCCCGTAACATGTTTTTGGGCATCATGTTTGATAAATAACACTCAGTGCGAGAGACAAAATGGCGGACGCCGCTTCCTGGTTTCGGCCGATTCGAATGTTTACTAAGATCTAACAGCCAA
Source organism: Triturus cristatus (assembly GCF_964204655.1). Taxonomy (NCBI): domain Eukaryota; kingdom Metazoa; phylum Chordata; class Amphibia; order Caudata; family Salamandridae; genus Triturus; species Triturus cristatus. Next base: position 1,712,926,285 of record NC_140589.1, on the reverse strand, counting down.
TCAGAATCGCGCTCGCGCACGCCACCGTACGCGTACCGTAAGCTTACCGTAAGCGTACGGTAAGCGTACCGTAAGCGGGCTCAGATATATATATTGATTTAAAGGCTATTTTCTCAGAATCTACTGAACAGATTTACACCAAACCTACAAAAGGCACTTCCTTGACCTACGGACTACCTCTCTGCCAAATTTCTAGTAATTCTGTTCAGCCGTTCGGGCTGTAGCTCGTTCTAAAGGTCCTATGGAAAAATGCATGGGAAAAACGCGTTTTGGGACCCCCCTTTTATCTCAGCCCCCGCTTGACGAATCCCCCCGAGACTTTCAGGGTAGGAGCGGAGCGTAGCGCCCCACCTATTTTGAGAAATTCGCTAGGATTCATCGACCGGCGCCAAAGTTATTCAAAATAGAATGTTGCGGATTTCCTATGGAAAAGGGGTCCTAACTATAACTACCTACTGGCGACCGCCAGTAGGTAATATATATATCTATATATATATATATATATATATATATATATATATATATTACCTACTGGCGGTCGCCAGTAGGTAGTTATAGTTAGGACCCTGTTTCCATAGGAAAACTGCAACATTCTATTTGGAATAACTTTGGCGCCGGTCGACGAATCCTCGCGAAATTTGCAAAATAGGTGGGGCGCTACACTCCGCTCCTACCCTGAAAGTCTCGGGGGGATTCGTCAAGCGGGGGCTGAGAAAAAAGGGGGGTCCCAAAACGCATTTTTCCCATGCATTTTTCCATAGGACCTTTAGACACAGCTACAGCCCGAACGGCTGAACAGAGTTACTTGAAATTTGGCAGAGAGGTAGTCCTCAGGTCAAGGAAGTGCCTTTTGTAGGTCTGGTGTAAATTTGTTCAGTAGTTCCTGAGAAAATAGCATTTAAATCAATATATATATCTGTGGCAGCTTACCGTGCGCTTACCGTGCGCTTACGGTAAGCTTACAATGTACGGTGCCGTGCGCGAGCGCGAATCTGATTGGCTGTTCGATCTTAGTAAACATTCGAATCGGTCGAAACCAGGAAGCGGCGGCTGCCATTTTCTCTCTCGCACTCTGAGGGGGGGTGGAAAAAGAAAGGCAAAAAATATGTAAAGGGGCTGTTTAGACAGCTCTTAACCACCTAGCCTTGATGAAGGTGTCCCCAAAGATCCCCCAAGGCCCAAAAGTCAATTTTATTTTTTTTGAAAAATTCGCCGATTACGCTTACCGTACGCGTACGGTAAAAATATTTAAAAAAAAAAAAATTATCCATACTCTCCCCACCCGAAGGGCACCATTTGTGCATGACATATATATTTTTAATGAAAATATAAAAGATTACCTTTCACAACGAAGCGCATAATATGTGCTCCATGTGCGCACGGTGCGCGAAGCGCATCGTGCGTACATGGCCCATCTAGCGTAATGTGGGCACGCGGTGCGCGTAGCGCACCGCGTGCCCACCGTGCGTGCACGGCACTAACTGCGTAAAGTGGGCGCGCGGTGCGCAAAGCGCACCGCATGCTCACTGTGCGCGCACGGTGCGCGAAGCGCACCGTGCGCGCACGGAACGAACTGCGTTAAGTGGGCGCGCACGCCACGAATGGCGTAAAGTAACTTAGCATTTAAAAAACCGTACAAATTCACTGAAAAAACCATAGGTTTCACACACGTTATAGTTAGGAATTAGCATTTAAAAAACCTTGCAAATTCACTGAAAAAACCATAGGTTTCACACATGTTATAGTTAGCTGGACATTTTACTGATAAAAAACCATTGAAATTCCCCCGTTATAATTAGTGCAGGCAACTATAACTCACGCGACCGCAATCCTCTGCTGATGACATATGTGTCTTTATGAAAAAAAAATATTTGTAATATATGTATAGCTAAAATTTAATGGAAGAAGACATGGGCAAATAAGTGTCTAAATACAGTATTAGCATCAGCAGAGGATTGCGGTCGCGTGAGTTATAGTTGCCTGCACTAACTATAACGGGGGAATTTCAATGGTTTTTTATCAGTAAAATGTCCAGCTAACTATAACATGTGTGAAACCTATGGTTTTTTCAGTGAATATATATATATATATGTATTATATATAGATATATATATATATATATATATATATATATATATATATATATATATATATATATATATATTTCAGCCACAGTTTCAAAGATTGCTGCGCACTCTGGTCAATATGCAATTCAGTTATTTATTGAAATTCGTTGCAAACACGATCTGTACACGATCTGCTGACAAACGCGTTTCAGCCTCCTGGCCTTCGTCAATGTCAATAATGCTAAGTTCCCATTTTCTATTTAAGCATTTGATTGGTTGTTGAAATCACAAAAAAATGGAAATGAAAAGCGGACTTCATGTATACAGATATTCAATGTGGGAAGAAGTTTGTCGGCCATATTGACACTGTGTCATACCGCAATACTCAATACTCGATTAGTGCATCAAGCCTATGGGTTCCACGTTATAATTTACTAATATGTAAACAAAATACTTTGCGTGTTGCTTGCAAATTGTAAAAACATAATGTTTGTTAATCAAAAATGTATTCGTGCATTGCAATTCACAATTGTAAAACAAAATTCTTTACATCTTGCTTTCAAATTTATAAAAACATAATGTTTGTTAAACATAAACGTATTCATTTATGCCCCCGGCTAATTATAACCCAATTGGGGTATCTATACCTCATTGCTTCTTACTCGAGTTTTAACACAAATAACGCCCTGGATGGGCTTCCTTCAGTTATTTAATCATGGTTATCTGAGCGGTTAAATACCATCCTTCCCCATTGTGTTGGTGTTTCTAAGGGACAGCGTTTAAATTTTCATTGTTTCATCCAATAAAGGACCAGAGTTCCTCCTCCTGGTTAAGCCCTCCTGGGGTCTTGGTGCGTAGCTCCACTATGAGTTTTGCCTCAAGCTGTCTCAGTGACCTGACTCTGTCCCCTCCTCTTTCTCCTGCTGGGACTTGATCTATGCAATAATATGTCAGCTTGTCACTTTTAGCACCATGCAACCCAGCAAAGTGCCTCGCCACTGGGTACGTTTTATCCCTGTTGGTTATGGCTCTTTTATGTTCCAGGATACGCTTCTTTGCTGGGTGTATGGTGCTTCCAATGTATTGCAGTCCACAAGGACAAACCAGGCAGTATATTACAAAACTGGAATTACAGTTGAGAAGTTTGTCAATGGGTCTTTTAAACTTTTTGCCTGGTACTGCATAGTCTTTGACCTTCTTGCAGTTTTTACACGCCTTGCAACTCATGCAAGGAAAGAAACCGGTTATAGTCGGTTTGGTCCTTGTTTTTTCCTCAAAGTGACTACGCACCAGAATGTCTTTTAATGAGGAACTTTTCCTGAAAGTAATGTCTGGATTGGGAGAGATCAATTTCCCCAGGACCCCATCAGTTTGGAGAATTATATATATATATGCTTAACAAGATTGTGAAACTTTTCATTCTGTTCACTGTCCTGATATTGCTAATCACTTTCATCTGCTTATGTCTATTGATCATTGCAGCACATATATTTTATACAAGAATCTCTTTGGTATTATTGAATATTCCCCACTGTGTATTCCGTGTATATTTCTCTGAGAGAAAGAGAGCATGAGTGACTGAGTGAAAGGGTTCTAGATCTGTTACCATGATCCCTGGGAAGGCTCAGGGTTGTCATGTTCTGTTTTTGCCAAAACCATTTGCTACCCATCTAGGTTCAGGGGTGTATATGGTGGCACTGTGGGCTAGCTGGTCTCTAGGATGACATATCTTGCGGAGTCCGGCACCATCCTTATGTTTATGTTGCCCGACAAATGTGCAGTTTCTACTGGGAAGTGGTGATCTACACAACAGAACTTTAAGACTGAGTGAGTCCTTTGCCGCCCTCTACCTATGAAAACTTTTTCCTTCACCCTGCTTGGGGGTTTTATTATTAGGTCAGCTCAGATGACTGTACAATGCCTTCTAATCTGTTAGAATCCTGTGATTCACTTAATCCTATTCATATTGTTTCTAGCCCCACTCACTTGGGTAGACACACTTTGCACTATATCTTTTTGTCTGAATCAGTTGCCATGCATACATTGTCCACACCAGTTCCCTCATCCTGTTACTCCTTTTTACACTTTTCCATTGCTCTGAAATCTGAATTTACTAACTAGGTGAATCTTGATCCATCTCTAATTCGTAAGTGGACCATGGTCAATGGCGATAATTTGAATTCTGCTCTTGTCTCCCCCAAACAAAAGCAGAACGAACAACAGCCACTCACACTCAGATGTTCTCGTTGCTTCAGTTCGTTCGCTGTAAAGATTTACAGTTAACGGCACATTTGTGGTAATTTTTTACTGCAAACGGACATAGTTATGCAATGCAGCATCACAGCAGAATTTTGCATAACAAGGGCAACTCTAAATCAATTACATTATGCTAACTATGCTAATTATGATAGCATAATGCACATTTCTCCAGGGTACTAGTGAGGAGCTGTCTTATACCTTTGTTTCTAAAATTGCTAAGATCTCTTCAAATTGTAAATCCAGTTGCTCGTATTTCAATTAATTCTGGGTCAATTTCCCTTCATTATTCACGTAAACTATTTACTTTAGACTCCTTCTCCCACCAATGAGTTCTGAAAATGCAGGGATTATTCTCTACATCACTCTGTTTGTAATACCTCTTTCTATTTCACATCTGTTTCAGCTATTTGGAAGAAAACAGTGGTTTCCCCTTTGTTAAGGAATCTAGCATCATACCCCACAAACCTCTCTAAATACTGATCTCTTGTAGGCCTGGGCGGTAAATTCCGTTCCGCTCGCGGAATTTAGGTAATTTCGCGTTCCGCGGAGAACGCGGAATTGCCCAAAATGTTGCTTTCCGCGGCTTCGCGGAATTTTTGCTTGTTCGCGATCTCAAAATGCGTGTTCGCGAGATATTTCCCCCCGAGCACGCAAACAGCGGTCGCGAACAGGAAAAAAGCATCGCGAACAAGCAATTCCGCGTGTTCGCGGAATTTCTGCGTGTTGGCGGAGATTTTAAACCATTTCGCGGAGATTTGCGTAACGCGACTACGCAAATTCCGCCCACCCCTAATCTCTTGCCATTCCTTGAATCCTCTATGATTCTGCATTCTGAGCAAGACTGCTTTCAAACTGGTCATTAAGTAGAAACAGTAGATGTAGCAGCAGTAGTGATTGACATTCGCATTGCTCTGGTTCTGTTGGGCCTCTCCACCACCTTTTAAGCAGCCCAACCTCCTCTCGCCCCTCCTCTCACCCCTGTAGGAGGTTGGGATTCCATGTTGGCTTGGCACTAAATAAAGTCATTACTTAGTAACGATCAAGCCCTATCTTCTGTTCACTTCTTATTTCAGGCAATAAACTGTAGTGTCCCTTACGACCCATCCATGACCCTGCTCTTTTTTAATGTTTACACAGCCCCACTTTTGGGGCCTCATGTAGGTAGCTAAAAACCAGTCGGTAACGGCCGAAATTCGGTAAATATCCCGTTACCGACCGGTATTTAGGCATGTAAGATGTAGGAGGCATGATTTAAGGATGCGGTAATTTACCGAATCGGTAAGGGATCGGTAAAATATCGAATCGGTGAAATACAGATTCGGTAAATTACCGAATCCTTACATCATATGTAGGGAGCACTCAAGTGAGTGAATTGCAGTAGTAAGGATTCTGTATTTAACACCAACTACAGGTTGATGTTAAATAACGAATACCTTTCAAAAACCTAAATTTGGCTGCTTTAAAAGTGCCATGTGGCAGACATACATGCCCTTAGGGCATGTATGTGCGCCACATGTGCACACATGCATGAATCAGGGGTGCAACAGGGTGTCAATGTGACACCCTGCCACCCATGATTATGCTTCCCCTATTACCGATTCGGTATTTACCGAATCGATAATAGTACATGGCTTCCCATTCATTCCTATGGACCTCCAGGCCCATAGGATTGAATGGGAAGGGATGCATTATTACCGATTCGGTAAATACCGATTCATAAATACCGATATTTACCGAATCGGAAATAATTACCGATTGTTTACCTACATACTATTTACCGATTCATAAATACTGAAGCGGTAAAATTCGGTATTTATGAATCGGTAAATAGTATGTTACCTACATATGGCCCTTGGTTTCTTATTCCACTGTTATGCAGATTGTTGCAAAATGGGTTCCATCCATTTAATATACTCAGATTTATTTGCTGTTGGATCACACAGTTTTGGACTTTGTACTGTGGATGAGTCTCACTACATGTGTCTCACCCATGATAATCACATGGCAAATGGACTGCACATGTTTACCACGAGTGTTCAGCTTTTAAAGATAAGACTGCTGAGACGCAGCTAGGGTAGGAGGTGCTTGGTTGGTTACATGGGAGACTTCACTGGACCCTCCACACTCACATGTACACACCTAGCAGCAGCCTCTGCTTCTGGGAGGAGACTTGCTACCTGTTTTTCACGCTTCTAGTGCCATAAAGTAGGGCACCACCTCCCGCATCACTGAACTTCACCAGACCCTTCACTCTCACAAGAACACACCTCCCAGCAACCTCAGGTACTGGGAGGAGACATGCTGTCTGTTTTTCCTGCCTCCAGCGCCATAAAGCAGGGCACCACTTCTAGCATCACAAAACTTCACCGGAACCTCCACCCTCCCAAGTCCACACCTGCCATCAGCCTCCACTACTGGGAGGAGACTTGCTGCCTGTTTTTCCTACCTCCAGTGCCATAAAGCAGGGTTCCACCTCCCACATTGCGGGACTTCACCGGACCCTTAACCCTCACAAGACCACAGCTCACAACTACCTCCACTACTGGGAGGAGACTTGCTGTTCATTATTCCCACCTCCAGCACCATAAAGCAGAGCACCACCTCCTGCTTCATGGGACACATGCAGACAGCGCCCAGTTGAAGTCCTGGCCAAGGGTGGGCCATCTGCGCCTGTCAAAGCCGGGAGTAGGCTAGGCTGGCCCACACCGCTTTTGCTGCAGTTTCAGGTAAAGTCACCCTGTTCCCATCACCACCACGCTCTCCCCATTTCTGCATCCAACTAGCCTCTGCCTCTCTGCCTGTCCGGCAACTAAATGCCCTGTAGCACTTCCCCGGCAGCTTTTTCCCACTATGTGTGCCCTTCACTGTCTGCCTGCCCATTCTCTGGGCCTGCTTAGCCTGCTTTATCCCCCTGTCCTCTCTCCTGTCCCACAGCACTGCCGGTGCCCCCCTCTGCTATCCTACAGGCCAGCTGCCCCCTGCACTTTGCCTCCTTCTCCACTCACCGCAGTGTCTGGCACCTCCCCCCATGGAGGGCACCACCACTCCCCCCTTACCCCTCTCTCCAGCACCTCCGTTCTCTTTGGCATGGAGACCGTAGTGTGACCACACAGCATACGCATGAAGAGGGCATGCCAGGCCCAAGCCTGGCCCATACCCAGCACAGGGTCCCAACCCCACGGTCCATCACTGCTTCACTTTGAGCTCTGAATCCCAGATGCCAGGACAACAATAACTGCACTCATGCCTCCCTCAGGACCACTGTAGGCCCTTTATGCTGCCGGAGCTGCCACTTCACCTGCATCACCAAGGATACATCCCACGCCACTCCCATCAGCCACACCGTGTCACACACACCAATCAACAAGGCCGACATGGACACATCCGGAAAGATCAACTGCTTGCTGATCAATGCATGCTCACTCAGAAAACACGCCACGGAAATCTGGAACACCATCACAACCCATGCCCTAGACACCGTCTTTATCACAGAGACTTGGCTGAACCCTGCATCCGCTCCAGACATCACCACAGCCACCCCTGATGGATACAAGATTGCACTCTGGGACCGATCCACCAGAAAAAGCAGGGCATCACCATAATCTACAAAGAGAACCTCAAATGTGCATCCACTAGAGTCATCACCACCACCATCATGGAGCACCTCAAATTCCAACTCCGAACAAATAGCAAAACCACTGTCAGAAGCACCCTTGCCTACAGATCTCTGGGAACCCCACCCTGCCTTGTGCAATGCCATACCTGAATTCATCTCCCATATCGCTATCAACTCGAATCTGTACATCTTCCTGGGAGACCTCAACATTCACCTTGAGAACACCAATGATGGCAACACAGCTGCCCTCCTAGAAAGTATGGCCAACCTCTGACTCAAGCAGCTGGTCACCGACCCCACCCATATTGCAGCACACAAGCTCAACTCCATCTTCGGAGTCAGCAACAGAGAAAAATACACCCACACTGAGAAGCTCACTTGGACCGACCACCACTGTGCCCACTTCGTCATCTTGAACCCCCCAACACCCACGCCTCCACCGCCAGCATGACACAGCACAACTGGTCATAGGTATCAGAGCAACAATGTAACAACACCCTGAACTCCCGCCTAACCACCACCACCGAAGACACAGAACAAGCGGCAAACAACTTTGCGACCTGGAACATGACAAGCACTGATGAAGTTGCACTAAGGAAACCTACAAATCCCAAGAAACAAATGAGACACCCCAACTGGTTCACAGCAGAACTGAAAACCCAGAAAGTGACTGCAGCCAGAAGAAGGCACACCAGTAAGACTCTGTTAGAAATGGGAATCTCTAGTTGGCAGAGGTTGGTACCGTTGTCCAAGTAGGACCCTTCTTCCCTGTCAGGGTAAGGGGGATACACTTCTAAAATAACCCCTGCTCACCCCTTGGTAGCTTGGCACAAGCAGACAGGCTTATCTCAGAGGCAGTGTGTAAAGCATTTGTGAACACATACAGTAATACAGTAAAAATACTACAAATGGACACCACACCAGTTTAGAAAAATAAGTAATCTTTATCTAAACCAAAACAAGACCAGAGCGACAAAAATCCACAATACAGTACTAAAAATATGATTCTTTAAAGGTGGAAACAGTTCTGTTCCAATAAAATGTTGGATGCAACATTTTTACACAAAGTACCATGGATGTGTCTGCAAAAAGAGCCGCAGGGGAGGTGATGCATCAGTTCCTTACACTCAGGGAAGGTAATGCGTCTGTTCCTTGCTCCAGGGGAGGTGATGCATTGGTTTCTTACTGCTGCACAGGGAAGGAGATACGTCGGTTCTTTACTGGAGAGGAGGTGCTGCGTCAGTTTCTTACTGCATGGGGAGGTGATGCGTAGGTTTCTTACTGCGTCCCCCAACAATGCAACAGACTTGGCCCTTCGATGCAATGCGTGACAATCCGGTGTGATGCGTGAAGACCCGGGATGCGCTGCGATGATTTCAGTCACATCCCCCTCGACGCGTCAGTTCTTCCACAGCAGGGCCTGCATCAGAATCGGTGCGGTGATCTTGGACATTGGAGATCGGTGCACAGGATACGTCGTACGGCAGACACTTTAGCCACGAGTAGACGCTGCGTCGATTCTTCGGCAGCAGCGATGCGTCAGAAAATTCCTCTTGCACCACTGTGATGCGTCAGACACAGGCGATGCGTCAATTTTCACAGTTCTTGTGGTTTCCAGTCCCAAAACAAACTCCAGAGGTCCAGAGCACTGGCAGGCACCTCTCAGCAGGTCAGAACTTCCAGCAAAAGAGTTCAGGGGAGACTGGGGAGAAGTCTTTGTGTCCCTGAGACTTCAGACCAGGAGGCAAGCCCTTGGAGATCTTCCTCAAACAGAGGACACAGCAAAGTCCTTCTCCTTTCCGTGGCAGAAAGTAGACACTGTAGGTCAATCCCAGACAGCAAACAGCACAGGGGCAGTATTCGTCCTCAGTTTCTCCAGCTCTTCTCCTTGGCAAAGGTTCCTCTTGATTTCCCAGAAGTGATCTTTGAAGTCTTTTCTATCCCTGAGACTTCCAATAGGAGGCAAGCTCTACTTCAAGCCCTTGTAGAAAACTCCAACAGAAGGATGATGAAAGCGCAGTCCAATCCTTTCCCTCCTGCCCAAGACAGAAGCAACCACTGCAGGCCAACCCTAACAGCACACAGCACAGGGGCAGAATTCCTCCTCCAGCTTTCCCGGTTCTTCTTCCTGGCAGGTTCCTTAGTTCAGCAGTAGTCTAAAGTTCAGGGGTTTGGGCCCCACTTCTTATAGCACAAATTCCTTTTCTCTCTAGTGGCAGAAAAGCTCTTTGCCCAGCCAAAACCAGTTCTGTCCTCTCTTGTGCAGCTGCCTGGCAGGAGGTGGAGACAGCATTGTGTAAGGCAGACGGGACCTATTCAGGTGCAAGGGAAATCTCCTCTCACCACTCTAAATGCAGACTGGGCCTATTCAGGTGCTAGTGAGAACTCCTCCCCATACTCTTATTGCAGCCCAGGTCTATTCAGCCCAGCCCTGACTCATTCAGGAAAGACAGGACACACATCAACCCCCCCCCCCCCCCCACAGTGGCTGTCTGAGAGAATACACATCCCCAGCCCCTGTCACTCCAAAGCCAGCCAGTCAATACACAAACCAGCAGATGCACACAGGATGGCTAAGCAAAGTGGTATTTTCAAACACAGAATGTAAAAATCATCCTCACTAAAAGATGCATAATTATATTCTGAGTTCAGGGATACTAAACGTTAACTTCCAATCTTGTCCAAATGGGAAGTTATATTTATAAGATGTTATAAATGAACTCCCATTCTATCCTATAGGACAGATAGCCTTTCAATAGTGAAAAACGAAATTGGCAGTATTTCACTATCTGGACATGCCACTCATATCAGGGCATGTCCTAACTTTCACGTACACTGCACCCTGCCCACAGGGGTACCTTGGGCCTAATTAGGAGTGACTAACATATAAGAAAAGGGAAGGTTAGGGCCTGGCAAGTGGGAGCAGCTATCCATGCTACCCAGCTATCCATGAAGAAGCAGGTCAGCTCCATCTCCTCCAATTCCTTCCTCACCCTTCGAATGCTCAGGAAGTTCTTCAGATGACTCCCACCGAACACGAGGCGAAAAGTCACACAAGCTCTTGTCACCAGTAGACTCGACTACAGCAACTCCCTCTACGTAGGAATCACAGTCCAACTCATGAGGAAACTCCAGACTATCCAGAACTCATCAGCCAGGCTCATCCTCAACTTTCCCCGATGGACGCACATCACCCCTCACCTCAGGAAATCTCACTGTCTACCAGTCACAAATAGATGCCAGTTCAAGCTGCTCACCCACGCATATGAGGCACTACACAATGAAGAACCAGTGTACCTCAACAAACAAGTGAATTTCCACCAACCTACCAGAAAACTCAATTCCGGATCCCACTCCCAAGCAGCAACCCGACTAATCCGCCAAACCAACAGTGGAAGCCGCTTGTTGGAAATGGCTCTTTTTGCAGGGTTATCCCCAAACTTTTTGCTTCTTCCTCCCTTATTTTCTCTGACCCGTGGTTGTTGGCAATAGGACTCAGGGCACTTTACCACTGCTGATCAGTGCTAAAGTGCATATGCTCTCTGTATAAATTGTTATATTGATTGGTTATCCATGATTGGTATATTTGTTTCACCTGTCAGCCCCTAGTAAAGTGCACTGAGTGTGCCAGGGCTGGTGATTCAAATGCTAACAGTGGGCTGCAGCACTGATTGTGCCACCCACAGGAGTAGCCCTAAAAGTATGTCTTAGGCCTGCTTGCAGTGCCTTTGTGCAGTCCAGGACTGCCATGTCGACCTGGCCAGTGCAACCACTGACCAGGCCTTATCCTTCCCTTTCTGTACATGTCAGGCATCCCTATGGTGGCCCTTGGCACCCCCTGGGCTGGGTGCAGTGTATCTGAAAGGTAGGGCATGTACTGAGGTGTGTAACATGCCCTGGTAGTGAATTACAGCCATTTTCGTTTTTCACTGCTGAGAGGCTATCTTGCCCATAGGACAGAATGGGGGAGGCTGTTCACATGCCTATCTTCCCCTAAAGTCAAGATTGAAACTACAAGTTTGGTATCTTTGTTTTCAGAATTTAATTATACATCTTTTTAGCAAGATGGTTTTTAAATTCACTGTGTGAGAATAGCACTTTTTAGAAATTAGCTATTCTCCTGTTTAACCTTCCTGTGTGCCTGTGTGCAGATTGGCTGACTGGTGTCATGTGATGGGCTAGGTGGCTCCAGGAGTCTGGATGAGTCAGCAGCAGGGTGAATAGGGAGATCTGCTCTAGATGGGTGGGAGGAGTAGCACCTGGGTTTGAGTAGGGCTGCCTCTGCCAGCACAATGCTGGCTCCACCCCCTGCTGGCCAGGCTGAGGACTCTGCCTCTGCCAGCACAAAGAGGGCTCCACCTCCTGCTGAGCGTCTAACAACCCTGCCCCTCACTCTGAAAGGAACCAGGTGCTCCAGGGCAGAGCACACCCAGGAACCGCTTTGAGCAGGGGAATCCCCCCACTGAAACAAAGAGAGACAAAGACTTGGAGGGGTATAAGAAGAGGACCCCAGACACCTAAACTTTAGATCACTTTGGAACTAAGAAGGAACATCTGCCAAGGAGAAAGCTGAAAAGAACTGAAGAGGAGAAAACTGCCTGCTTGCTGTTTTGCTTTGCTGCCAAGGAGAGGGGAAGGACTTTGCTGTGTCCCCTTCTTTTGATTCTGATCTCCAAGGGCCTGAGAAGAGATGATCCCTGTTAAGAAGTCCCAGGAACAAAAGGACTTCACCACCAGCTCCCCTGGATCTCTGCTGAGGGAGTTCTGACCTGCCTTGGAGTGCATGCCCAGTCTTGGGGCCTCAGGAGGTCGTTTTGCTGTGTTTGGGAGCTGGGAAGCAGAAGCATGAAAAAGAGTAACTGGTACCCAACGCATCATCCGATTGCGAGTCGCAAGAACGAGAGTGCGAGGAGAATTTCATTGCGGCGTCATCGCAGCACCCGGAGTCCCCGCATCGCCGAGTGCGTCGAGCATCATCCCGGTGCGTGAAGATTCCCGACGCTGCGAGGGTCGTCGCAAAACCAGTTTGCGGGCCGCACCACTTCCGGTGCGTGAAAGTATCCAGTCGCTGCGTGTGTCGACGTAGAGTCCCGTCCCGTGACGCATCGAGGGTTGCGGCGCCAGAAGTCAACGCCGCGCACCACGACGCATCGAGGGTTGTAGCGCCAAAAGTTAGCGCTGCGCCGTGCATCGCGCCGCATCGAAGATCGTCGCATCATACCTGTGCGTGAAGCTTCCCCCTAAGAAACCTACGCAACGAAAGCCAAAGTCATCGCATCCTCCCCCTACAGATCGGAGCCGGCGCATCCACCTGCGTGAAGCAGGGCTGCTGCAAAGCCTCCCCAAGATCTCAGGAGTATCGCATCGCCTTTGCCATCTTCCTTGTTATAGCTTTTGGGAACCTTATCGCAACTACAGGTACTGTTGGGCACGAGAGTGTCGCATTTTGTGCATTGAGAGTCGCATTGTGCAGGACACTGACTTTTACATCCTGGAGTACTTTCTGCAAACTCTTGAACTATCTTTAAAGTAACCTTTCTAATTGTATGTTGGTTTTTCTGTAGTATTTGATCTTGTGAAGTTTTTAGTAAAGATACCTTATTTTTCTAAAACTGGTGTGGAGTAAATCTGTGCTGTTTTCACTGTGTTACTATGAGTGTTGGTACAAATACTTTACACATTGCCTTTGATAGCCTAGACTGCTCAGGTCAAGTGACCTAGAGGGTGATCAGGGGTTATCTTAACAGTGTATCCCCCTTTCCCTGACTAGAAGCAAGGGTCCCTACTTGTGAGGAAATATGAATTTTGTGATCAGTTATGTCCCCTATCGTAGACCCCAACGGCTCCATGTGCATGCTATAAGTACATGTATGTTCCCTCCAGTTCCAGTTATGAAGACGCAAATACATGTGCGTCCACCGTCAACATGTCCTCTTTCAGATCCGCCATGAATGGGTCAGATATTCCATTCCTAAGTATGAAAGGCCACCGACTTTATGTGGTTCACTTTCCACATTTTACAGATTCAGGCGAGTAGGCCCTGAATTCTGCCATCAAGCCTTTCCCTGCCTTCTGCCTCTGAAAGCTCCAGTTCGAGCCTGCATCTGTATCCATGAACTTTGTCCTACTCCCTGCGCGGCTAACGGTGCCTGATCCAGCCTGTTGCCTGCCAAAAACTGTATTTCACCTTCAAGATTATCTGCTCCGCTCCTCATCCGATGCATTCCTGTCTAGTAGTTTAGGTAAACATTCCTCCAGCTACCGTGCAAGGGGCCAGGCCTCACTGTCCTCATGCAAGTAATTCATAGCCCCTGTTACCATGGAAGATTCCTGCCCCCTCGCATCTCATGTAGACACTTAGACGCTTGTACACGCACTAACAGTCAGTATAGAATAGATTCCGTCCGAGAGACCTTTCCTTTTGGATAATACAGTTCTTTAAACATAAGATATTAGATATGATTTGGGATTAGGTTGACATGACCCCCCAGACTTCTGTCTCCACATGTAGAGCTAAATGTCAAGTCCCCTTCACCCTCTAGTTGCACGTCAATCACACGTCATGCGGCTGCGCGCGCATCTCTGCCAAATATTTCTGCTGACATTGCAGGATTCTCTTATGGATCCACCCACTTGTGACATCATGTATAATGACGTTTTCTAAGTTACGCCTATATGTCCGCCTTTTTTAGTTACGTATGCATATTTTATCTATCTTATCAACTGTTACGCCTCCTGCATCTGTTTCACTGTAATGCATTTCTTATAAAAATGATTACCTGTCAATAATGTATTGCCTTCCTTCCTGAACCCTCATGGTGATGGAATGTGAAGCCTGCAGTTCGAATTGTATTTCCTTTGTAGAGGAATAAAGCCTTTTAGAACCTCTAATACCACGGATTCTGCCTCTTATATTTACTGAGTTATTCTTACTAGACTTTACCGCATAAAAAATAGTACCGGTAATGAAATATTTACCACATAAATTGGCGCCCGAACAGGGACACTTTCTCATCTCACGCGCCGGAGGTGCGTTGCAGGCCCGGTCTCCTGCCACAGATGAACGGACAAAAACGCGTACCTGCAGGATTTCCTGTATCTCCCTCCGGCCAAGCGGGGGCGACTGAGGCTGCGATCAACACCCAGACGAGGCGGTGAGAAGTGCGAAGTATCCCGACCAGAGCCTAGCTGAGAGAGCAAGATCCGAGGTATACAGAGGCCCACCAGGTTCCGAAGTTCCGAGTCCAGTCGAGTCGAGTCCAGTCCGGTCCAGTTTCAGTTCAGTTCCGAGGCCTTCCGTTCCGAGCTACCCGGTGAGTACCATTGCCGGGGAGGCATTTAACGTGCACATAGTCTGTGCCGGTCAAGACGGGTTTGGGTACACAAATCCGGTCTGCACTGTTCCAGCAGTGTATCTGTACTGTTTAGCAGTATATCTAGTATGTCTTGCATATAAATAAGTATTATCTAGTGTCAGTATTATGTCAGTAACTAGTTTCCTATTAGTTATCATTATTCGTTAAATGTTAAATGTTAAATGTTTTAATACGTTCTATACATTGTGGTGTGAATGACTGTTCATTATTGTGTTTATTTGTATTAAGTGTGTTTAAGATTAAGTAACCAGATCTAAAAATGCCGCTCTTTTCGAAATTAAGACAGATCAAAACTAGAAAAGGGGTACTCGAAGAAGCTGTTCCCATTCCACCTAGGGATACCCCAGGATACTTTATGTATCATAAACATGGCCTAGATGCCGTATTATTTCTTGATTTATGGGTGGACTACACCAAGGATTTGCCAGAAAGTCAGAGATGGCCCGCAGCGGGGACCTGGGATGCAGATTGCATCATGAGAGTAGAAGAAGAATTATGGAAAAAGAAAGCCAGACAGTCACAGAAAGATGCCATTGAATTATGGCGTAAAGAATCATATAGACGTACAGAAAAAGCGCTCAGACAGGAAGAGAAAGGTAGGGAGAATTCAAATAAAACCCGAGAAAATCTATTAATTGAGGAAGGTACCCGAGTAAAATCAGAACAAGTAGATAGACAAAGAAACACTCTTATGAATGGTATGTATCCTCTTCTGGCCGAAGGGTTACCTAAGGCTACCCCGGAAATACCAAAAGACTTGACTCCTCCATTGCTCCCGATAAAAGCACATCCCAAAACACATCCTAAAACAGCAAAAGACGTTTTCCTTTCCTCCTATTTAGATGACGTAGCTCCCGAGTATGCTAATACCATACCACACACACCGCTTGCTGATGGTGTTCAACATCAAGAGCATCCGTCTGTATCCCCGCAACAACAAACTCCTACACAAGTTCCAACAGGTCCGTCCGTTTCTACTGTTTTTCCCGCATCTACAATTTCTATCTTACGTCCAACGAATCCTTTCTTGCCCAGCACCTCAGATGGTGCTACAGGAGGTTCGACAGACATGTTTGCCACACCGCCGCGAAATAAACAGACCCTTAGAGATTTAGCACTCCAACGTACACCCCAACTAGCGACATCCGACATGTTTAAAGAACATCTTGTGGATTGTAGATACGATCCAATACCAGGTAAACAGGACAGATTGCTAATATCATCACTACGTATACGACGAGCTACATTGTATTTAATGACGATACCAGGAATGGTTGAACACCTAGACAATATATATCACTTTGTCCAAACAGGGCGAGGTCCAGAAAGTATTAACGAAGCTATGGAATACCAGAAAGTGGATGCCCAAAGACAACTACTACGCTTTTTCATAAACTGCGTGATTAGGAACCAAGACAGGCCTGGGGCAGATCATGATACCATGCAAAAACTTGCCAAATGGAGTCAGAACATATCAGACGAGAAACATGATAAACAGGCGTGTATAATCGCCATGTATCGAAAGATCCGCAAGGAAGTAGAACGAATACATAAAGAAAGACGAGAAGCAGACAGAATTGAATCAGAGGAAGAGGAGGAGCAAGAATCAGAACAATTAGAAACGATAGCTTACGTAGGTAGAGGAAGACCCCATAATAATGCTAGAGGCTTTAATGATCCGATACGTCCGATACGTCCAGAATGTAATAGACATTTTCAAACCCCTACGTTAAATGCAAGGTCCCCTGAACACCTATTCCAAGCCGCTGATAAATTACTCCGAGACCGAAGGGGGTGCCATATGCTCGATTCCATGGATGAACAAGAATTAGCCAGGTCAGCAGTACAATGGGCTGACAGTCCCAGTAAATACAGTGATGATGCACTAGCACACACGTTTCTGAATCTTGCCCCAGACGAACAGCGTTTAGCTAGTATATACATGATTCAACACCTCCTTATATTATATAAAAGCCAACACTCCGATCCTGGACCCTTACCTGACATATTGACGGAACTACTCACGAATAAATGGAGAGGGTCAGGTACTGATTTGATTAAAGAAATTCTAGAATTTCGAAACCAGTATATAACATTCGTGTGCCCAGAACACGTTCCGGTTCCCATTATGGGAAGAAAAATGTATCACATAGATAGACTGAATCCGTTACGCGAAGTACACCCCATCAGAGGTGAAGGTAATAACTTTACACGCGTGTTTGTGTACACGCCTATAACTAAAATTGAATTATTAGAAATGAAGAAAGTAGTACCCAGCCATGACAAGGATCCAGCAGGTTTCCACCTTGAGATAAAAGACATGTTACTCATGGGAGAGTATACTTACCCCGACATTATGAAAATATTGAAAGTGTTAATGCCTGCCGGTATTTACGAGAAACTCAAAGAAAAGGAATGGGAGGTGGGAGACCAAAAGATAGATTGGACAGCATTAGAAAACGAAGAAAAGGCCCGAGCTGCAGGATCAGGGCTTGGGGAAAAGACTACAGCACTACCAGGATTACTAGTGCAGGTACTGCCACGTTTATTAACTACGAAAAAGGAAGACTGGGGTGCAATCTCAGCCTGTAAACAAAAACAAGATGAAGACACTAGTGATTTCTATTCCCGATTTGAAAAATGTTTTGGTATTAATAGTGGCATAAAAGCAAGTAGCGAGTCATATCCACATCTGTTTGTGACAAAATTAGTTGAAAATTCTCTGCCGTAAGTTAAGAATAGAGTATTGAAATTTGAGAGTACCTGGCAAGGTAACACCCCGTCACAGATGTTACAGATGTTACAATATCACCACAATAGAATTAGAGAAGAACAAGAACACGAACAAAGACGTATGAAAGATACAAAAATGAAAATGCTTGTTGCTCAGTCAGTTCCAGCTGATGGTCATCAAAAGGGTGATTCCACAGGTCCGGTGAAAGGGACATGTAACTATTGTAAACAACAAGGTCATTATATACACGATTGTCCAGTCCTGAAACATAATATTGCCACAGGTAGAACCCAGGAAAGACCACGTCCACCTAGACAGGATCAGAATCAACAACAAATCCCTCAGCATGTACAATCTAGGCCAGCTCCGCAACAATTAGCTCCGCAACAGGCAGCTCCACAACAGACCGTAGCACCACCACAAGGGCAGCCTATTGCTGCCACACAAGCAACAACGCAACAGATGTATCAGTATGCACAAGCAGATTATCCCGATTATCAGCGATACACATGAAATAGCCTAGAGAGGGAAGTTGGCTTACCCCTTATTCAGGTTCCTGTAGATCAAGAGGGACCTTATGTACATAGTGAACTATTAGGGGAAGACAGAAAGTTTTTACTTGATACAGGGGCAAGCAGAACAACTATACGACGCAGTGAAGTTCCAGGGGCACCCCTCTCAGGCTCACAGAATATTTCCCTTGGATTCTCAGGAAAACCTATAATTAATGAAGTAACGCAACCCCTTCCACTTACGGTTGGTCCATTGACACGTACTGCAGATCTATTACTTACTAAATCATGTCCAGAAAACTTGTTAGGTATAAAAACATTGAAAGCTCTAGGAGCTATAATATGTTGTTCTCCGGAAGGAGTACGACTATTTCTACGTGACTTTAAAGGTCACTACGTGTCCAGAGACATGGATCACCGGCTGCAGAGTTTACCTACACATTTATGGGCACAAGGCCCAACTGATGTTGGTTGCATGAACATTACACCATATCGTGTCACACTAAAAACAGGAGTAGTACTACCACGAATGCGACAATACAAGTTACCACCAGATGCTGTTGTGGCTTTGCTGCAAATCATTGACGAGCTCATTGCACAAGGAGTGGTTGTCGAAACCGACTCCAATGTATGTAATTCCCTGATAATTCCGATTCTTAAAAGAACGGATCCAAAAGCACCACCAGTATATCGATTAGTTATTGACCTGCGCGAATTAAATAAATGTATTGTACCACAATACCCTGTGGTCCCAGATATCTCTTCATTACTAACAGCTATTGACTCAGAAGCAACGTTCTTCACTGTAATTGATCTCAAGAATGCTTTCTTTAGCGTCCCAATAGATCCGGAAAGTCAATATCTGTTCGGATTCAGTTTAAATGGACGAAGTTTTAAATTCACACGCGCACCTCAAGGATTTACAGAAAGCCCCAGCATCTATAGCCAAGCACTGAAACGAGAACTTGACAGTATCCACATGCCAGTTAACACTGCCTTGCTTCAATATGTCGATGATCTGCTGATCACCGCCCGAAGCGAACCTGAATGTGAAAAAGCGTCACTGACGGTTTTAAAATTTCTGGCCGACAAGGGGCACAAGGTGTCCCCTTCTAAGCTGCAATTCTGTGTCCAGCGGGTTGTTTACCTTGGGCACTCGCTGTCCAAGGAGGGAAGACAGCTTACACCTGATCGCATCCAGTTAATCGCTAACATGCCACCACCCAAGACACAAAAGGAGGTGCGGGCTTTTATAGGTCTCACTTCATACTGTAGGCAGTGGATCCCTCAATATGCATTTCTAGCAAAACCACTCATCCAGTTGACAACACAGGAGGCAGCCACATCGACTGTCCTCCCTTGGACTCAAGAACATACACATGCCTTTGAAAGTTTAAAGAAAGCTTTATGCCAAGCACCTGTTTTAGCAACACCATGTTACAGTAAACAGTTTACACTCTTTGTTACAGAACGCGAAGGTACTGCCTTGTCAGTACTCACTCAGGAACAAGCAGGATCACACAAACCATGTGCTTATTTCTCTAGTACATTAGATCCAGTAGCTCAGGCTCTTCCTGCGTGCCTGAAATCAGTGGCAGCAACAGCTTTAGCAATCAGACAAAGCGATGCCATAGTGTTAGGACATCAATTGACAGTACAAGTACCACACGCAGTGGAGGTTCTCTTGAACCGCACACAAACACAACACTTGACTATAGCGAGACTCACCGGTTACGAATTGACATTGTTTCAGCCACACATAGAAATCAGACGTTGTAATACGTTAAATCCTGCCACACTTTTGCCAGTAAATGGAACAGATCCATTAGCACATGATTGTATTGAAGTCATTACTATCACGACGAAACCCAGACAAGACTTGGCAGATATCCCTTTATCAGATCCAGACTTGACATTGTATGTAGATGGTTCATGTATGAGAACAAGTACAGGAGAGTTAGTGGCCGCTTATGCAGTCACAACAGACACTGAAGTCATTGAAACAAATTGTATTAACACTTTGTCAGCTCAAGCAGCAGAGCTCATCGCTCTGACACAAGCCTGTACTCAAGCCAAAGATAAGAAAGTCAACATATACACAGATTCACGTTATGCATTCGGAGTCGTCCATGACTTCGGCGTACTGTGGCGAGAGAGAGGTTATTTAACTTCTCACGGTGCCCACATCCAACACGGACCCCTCATTCAAGCCCTATTAGACGCGATTCATCTACCTACTGCAATATCGATTATGAAATGCAAAGCTCATACAAAAGTTACCGATATCATTTCTCAGGGTAATGACCTAGCTGACAGAACAGCTAAACAGACTGCTCAGAACCAGACTCATACAACGGACGCGACAAAGACAATAGTTCCGACACCAACACATTGCATGACAGTTAAGGATCCCGCCCTTGATGTAATTGACATACAGACACATGCTACACCAGAAGAAATAAAGAAATGGACTGAATTAGGAGGGATCCAAACGGATCAAGGATGGATGACGAAGGAAAAATCTATATGGTTTCTTCCTGACTCCATGGTTCAAGTCATCATTAACACAATACATAGTCCAGCGCACCTAGGAGAAAAAGCTATGCTAGACAGTATTCAACACATTTGGTTCAACAAACACTTGCGAGCAGCAGCCAAACAGAAAGTACGTACCTGTATAATATGTTGTCAGTTTAATCCAGGTAAAAGCATCCCCGTAGAGCAGGGTGGATTTCAACCTCCCGATCATGCTTTTGAAGTCCTCCAGATGGATTATATCCAGATGGAACGATGTCGAGGATTCAAATATGTTCTCGTAGTTGTCTGTGCTCTTTCCCGTTGGACAGAAGCCTACCCGGTTTCAGATTACACTGCCCCGACTACTGCCAAACAGCTAGTTCGAGAATTCTTCCCACGATATGGTTTGCCACGTGTTGTCTACTCAGATAACGGCCAGCCATTCTCATCCGAACTAATGAAACACGTTTCACTTTTGTTAGGTTACCAATGGAAATTCCACTGTGTCCGACATCCCGAGGCAGCAGGTCTCGTGGAACGCCATAATCAAACTCTGAAAATTAGATTGTCCAAAATATGTAGAGAAAAAGGTGTTGATTGGATAGTAGCCTTACCAGTTGCGCTCTTTTACATGAGAATGGTAGCACATTCTCGAACAGGGCTATCCCCGTACGAGGTGATCTTCGGTAGACCACCAAATATGTGGGGGACGCCTATACCTCGCAAAATCACTGATGTTGACTGTAATATGCTGACAGATTACCTGGCTTCCTTGATGTCTGCACTACAATCTTGTCGTTCACCGGTAGCTGCAGCTTTTCCCGATAACACTGAGGTGAAGCCCCATGACGTGGTTCCAGGTGACCTGGTTCTGGTACGGAATTTCGACCGGAAGACCCAACTGGAGCCTAGGTGGAAATCGCCTAAACTCGTTCTACTAACAACAAGGACAGCCGTGAAGATCGAGGGACGTAAAGGGTGGTTGCACTCGAGTCATATCAAGAAATTTTATGGACTACCGTCCAGTGTGAACACTCAGCCCTGCATTCCCTCACAGACAGACTCAAAGCTCCCCTTGGTTGAACCGACAAAACACGAACTTTATAAACTGAAATTAAGGTCTAGCAAGTCAGACAATTTGATTGTTTAAGTCCTCTCCAAGGTGAATCGGTTGAATTTGTCTCTGACATGTATCCTCTAGACCGGAATAGAGAAAGAAATCAACAGATGCAGCTTAAAAAGCATGCGTATTGTAAATCACTTCGTAGTCATTGCACAGTAACATTATTAATTTTGTTTTTCCTAAGTTTTCTGATCATTATAACTAGTGTACTGCTTCATATGTATTACCCTATTTCTAAGCGTGCTTACAATGTTACTGCTGAACATTCTTTTAGTGAATTACCTCCGCATGAGTTGTCCTATAGATTTGCGCTGCGCAACAACACATTCATTAGTATGTTACATCATTCCCATCAGACCAGCAATGCTACAAATTGTTGGATATGTGGCCGACTCCCTCCCTATCAGAACTATAAAGGAGTTTTGCCCCTCTTTCCATATCCGTTCACACACAATGGCTCCTGTGGAGCATGGTTTAGTTTGATTAATTCCCTAGATTCAAATTCAGTAGTTTATCAAGACAACTGGGCATGGGGAAACCTGAACCTAGTTTTGCTTAAAGTCTGCTACCCTAACAAGGAGGGACTTCCCAAAAGAACAGGAACTGATCTAGAAAATGAAGTATATGGATTAGGTAATTTTACACTTAACCTCATGATCCTGAATGTTGAATCTGAAGCTACACCAATCTTGCCCGCTATGTCAGTATTCCCAGTTAAAGGGGAATTATGTGTAAGCAAGAATGGTTCCATACACATGGGCCATAGTAAATGCACCACTGTAATAAAATTCAGTGATCAAGGCAAGTCTACATTTAGAGCTTCCCGTCATTCCTACTTCATATGTGGCCAGACCGCATATATACGTCTACCTCTAGATTGGGATGGTACCTGTTACATAGCATTCCTTCTGCCACCTGTTTTCCTAGCTCCTCCTGATTATCATAGAAATACCCATTTAGTACACAATAGACAGCAGAGAGATCTCCCGATTGTCGATTACACTGAAACGGCATGGGAGCAATACACAGATTTCAATAAAGGTTTCTTTCCCTATATAGGTACAGTCACTAATAGTAAGCTGATACGTAGATTAACTAGAACCCTTGAAGCAGTAGTGAACGAGACTACTTCCGCCTTAGGCAATTTAACAGAAGAGCAGTCTGCTATGCGGATTGTTGTGCTTCAAAATCGTCTTGTCCTTGACGTCATCCTGGCCGATAGGGGCGGAGCTTGTAGGGTCATCGGATCAAGTTGCTGCATTTTCATACCAGAAAATTCGCCGTCAGTATATATAGCCATAACCCGCCTTCATAAGATTATAAGCCAGATACACCAGAGTCCAGGCACCTGGACTTGGTCCGGTTGGTTCTGGAGCGTGTTGTCAGCCTGGGGATGGAGGATCCTATCCTTCCTAGGTATTGGCTTTCTCATACTATTCAGTTGCTGCTTATGTCTACAATGTGGGCCAGCGATTTGTGGTCTGTGTGCCACATCGTGTATCCCGCATCCAAGTTTTCGTTCAAAATCCCGGAAGAAGAAAGAAGAACAAATGATGCTATATGAACAGATCGATGGATTGATGAAGATCGATATCTCCTGAGGGTCCGTAGGAGACAAGGAGGGAATGAGGAAATATGAATTTTGTGATCAGTTATGTCCCCTATCGTAGACCCCAACGGCTCCATGTGCATGCTATAAGTACATGTATGTTCCCTCCAGTTCCAGTTATGAAGACGCAAATACATGTGCGTCCACCGTCAACATGTCCTCTTTCAGATCCGCCATGAATGGGTCAGATATTCCATTCCTAAGTATGAAAGGCCACCGACTTTATGTGGTTCACTTTCCACATTTTACAGATTCAGGCGAGTAGGCCCTGAATTCTGCCATCAAGCCTTTCCCTGCCTTCTGCCTCTGAAAGCTCCAGTTCGAGCCTGCATCTGTATCCATGAACTTTGTCCTACTCCCTGCGCGGCTAACGGTGCCTGATCCAGCCTGTTGCCTGCCAAAAACTGTATTTCACCTTCAAGATTATCTGCTCCGCTCCTCATCCGATGCATTCCTGTCTAGTAGTTTAGGTAAACATTCCTCCAGCTACCGTGCAAGGGGCCAGGCCTCACTGTCCTCATGCAAGTAATTCATAGCCCCTGTTACCATGGAAGATTCCTGCCCCCTCGCATCTCATGTAGACACTTAGACGCTTGTACACGCACTAACAGTCAGTATAGAATAGATTCCGTCCGAGAGACCTTTCCTTTTGGATAATACAGTTCTTTAAACATAAGATATTAGATATGATTTGGGATTAGGTTGACATGACCCCCCAGACTTCTGTCTCCACATGTAGAGCTAAATGTCAAGTCCCCTTCACCCTCTAGTTGCACGTCAATCACACGTCATGCGGCTGCGCGCGCATCTCTGCCAAATATTTCTGCTGACATTGCAGGATTCTCTTATGGATCCACCCACTTGTGACATCATGTATAATGACGTTTTCTAAGTTACGCCTATATGTCCGCCTTTTTTAGTTACGTATGCATATTTTATCTATCTTATCAACTGTTACGCCTCCTGCATCTGTTTCACTGTAATGCATTTCTTATAAAAATGATTACCTGTCAATAATGTATTGCCTTCCTTCCTGAACCCTCATGGTGATGGAATGTGAAGCCTGCAGTTCGAATTGTATTTCCTTTGTAGAGGAATAAAGCCTTTTAGAACCTCTAATACCACGGATTCTGCCTCTTATATTTACTGAGTTATTCTTACTAGACTTTACCGCATAAAAAATAGTACCGGTAATGAAATATTTACCACACTTGGACAGTGGTACCTACCCTGCCAACTAGAGACTCCCAGATCTAACACCGCTCATTTTCTCACCTGGTGGCTAAGGCCTGGAACAACCTCCCTCCTATATCTCAGAGCCTCATCATCGCTCCAGCAGTTCAGGAAGGACCTCAAGACTTGGATGTTCAACCAATAGGAGAACAGACAGCATGATACCACAGCTCCTCGAAACCCTCATGGGTGAATCAATCGCACTCTGCAAATCCTGATTGATTGATTGACATATGTGGGCTGCATGTGTGAGACTACCATTGTGCGCAGCCCCATGACTGTGCACAGGTAGCCTGGCACAGAGTAGACCCTGCAGGGTAAGATATTGACCTGGGATAGGCCATATACATTTTTAGTGGGCATTTATAGGTCAAATCATTGTGATCTGTTTTGTCTGTAGTGATAATGTATTATACACAAACGGAGAAACCTCCCTTAGAGTGCAGTTTTGCTTTCCTTTGGCCTGCAAAGTTCATCATCAGATCAACATGGGGTGAAACATGTGCACCAAGATGGATTACACAAGTCCCAAACACATACATCTGCATCCTATTGGTCATACAGAATAGTCATATTTCTCTGGCTCAGGTTAGGATCAGAGTCCAGGCCTTTGTCACCCTCCTGGGCCAAGTTAATTTCTCTGCTCACCAGCAGCAGGAACAAAGGCCTCCCCACACAAAAGGAGTGATTATCAGTGCTTCCCTGAGCTTCTGAGGACGAAGATGTAGGGATGAAAATCTGCATATGTTAATTACCCGTGACACTATACCAAGACTCAGGACTGGCCAGGCTTACTGAACAAAGAAGAAAGCCCAGGAAACTGGAGCCAACACAGTGGGGGGTTCCACTTTGACGTTTTGGTGGGAAAGGCCCTGGTAGTGTGTCAGGAAGGGGCAGAGCTGAGACCCTATGAGCAGATGTAACCAGTGACTCCTGGATGACGCCATCTTGTATGGTTCCAACATGCTGGGAGGAGGGTTAGGATAGGGGTGGAAAGGTGATTTGGCAGCCTAGGATTGGCCAGAGGTGCATGGCTTTTAGAACCTTCAACTCCCTGTTAAAAACTCTTGCACAAGGGAGAACCTTTCGCTGTTGGACCCTGGGAATGCGACACACACGAACAACTGGAAAGAGAAACCTCCTGTTGACCTAAAGGACCAAGGACTCAGCCACAGTTGAGCCCAGTTGGCCCCTCTTGACCTCAGGACCAAGGATTCAGCACGAGGCTCCTGCCCAGAGGTTCACTGACAGAATTGCGAGGTAAAAAATATAGATGTAAAAAATATCGGTGAAAAAATATAGAAGGCAAAAATATCGACTCCCTATACTTAAACAGGTAAGTAAAAAATATTGAGAAAAAAATATTGATGTTAAAAATATAGTTGTACAAAATATCGACTTTTGTATATAAATAAAATGAAATAAAAAATATGAAATACATTAAATAATAAAATTCATTTTTAAAAAAGAAAATAGATTAAATATACATTTTAACAAATATAACAAATAAACTTAATAAAAAAAGTTAAACAATATATATTTACTTTAGAAGCAATTAAAATACTATTATTTTTAATGTATTTTTATAATTGTAAATGTATATAAAAATGTGTGTATATATATATATATATATACCAATAAAATAAAATATATTTGAAAAAAACCATTGCATTATAAATTAAAACATTAAATTATTTAAAAATCTTTAAACTTAAATTTACCACTACAGTCAGTGCAACAGAAGGAAAAGTGTTGGACAGCGGAGGGTTAAAAATTACTATTCCCAGTCCAGTGAGTGTAACAGTAGGGAAAGTGTTGGATAGCGGACAGGTAAAAAAAATTACTATTCCCACTCCAATGAGTGCAACAGTAGGGAAAGTGTTGTATAGTGGAAGGGTAAAAATTACTATTCCCACTCCAGTCAGTGCAACAGTATGGAAAGTTTTAGATAGCAGAGGAATAAAAATTACTATTCCCACTCCAGTGAGTGCAACAATCGGGAAAGTGTTGGATTGCAGAGGGTTAAAAAGTACTATTCCCACTCCAATGAGTGCAACAGTAGGGAAAGTGTTGGATAGCTGAGGGGTAAAAATTACTATTCCCACTCCAGTCAGTGAAACAGTAGGGAGATTGTTGGATTGCGGAAGGATCAAATTTACTATTCCCACTCCAATGAGTGCAACAGTAGGGAAGGTGTTGGATAGCGAAGGGGTAAAAATTACTATTCCCACTCCAGTGAGTGCAACAGTAGGGAAAGTGTTGGATAGTGGTGGGAAAAAAAAATACTCTTCCCAATCCAATCAGAGCAACAGTAGGGAGACTGTTGGATTGCGAAGGGGTAACAATTAATATTCTCACTCCAGTCAGTTCAAAATTAAAAACAAACAAAATATTAACAACAAAAACATTTAAAAAACAAAATAAAAAATATAAATATAAATATGTTAAAAATCTAAATACAAATATATTTACTATTAAACATTAAAATAAATTATAATGTTAAGTACATATGACAAATACCTACAAATAAATATTTTTAATTGGAAAGTATTTAGAAACAAAAACAATAATTATTATATAGATATACTTTTTTATATTTCCTACCCTACAACACCACACAATTCACAACCCACATCTGAATTTTGAAAAAATACTTCCATAATTAACATAATTATTACCAATTAAAGAAATATGATTAATTAAAAAACAAATTAAAACTCATAAAAATGAATAAACTTCCCACACTTTACCCCTATTATCCCCACAACCCACAGCTAAAATTAAACTGTAAAAAATTAATTACACAATTAAAACGTATTTTTCATTAAAACACTAATAGTATTTAACAACTAATTATAAAGTAAGTAAAATTAATTTACTCCCCACCCTTTACCCCTATAAAAGAAAAACCCACACACAAAAAAAATTAACATTCACCCTAATTAAATATCAACTAATAATTAATTAATATTAATGACCAACTAATTGTTAATTAATTAAACATAAATTACTTCTCACCCTTTACCCCATAAACCGCACAACCCACACCTAAATTTACTTACACAATTTCACTATTTAATTTTCAATTAATTAATAGCTAATTATTAATTAGGTAAACATAAATTACTTCCCACCCTTTACCTCTATAAACCCCACAACCCACACCTATTTTTTTTTACACAATTACCATAATTTACTATAAATTAAATAATTAATATTAATTAACAACCAATTAATAATTAATTACAAATACATTAATTTTCACACTTAACACTATAAAATCTCAATCAAATAAATATTAACAAATAAAAAATAATCATTAATTTATTATAATTAAATTACTTCCAACCCAATTCCCCTATAAACCCAGAACCCTCTATGGAACTAAAAACTGCGAAACTCAATTAAAATAAAATTGATAACCACTAAAAAAGTAAAACATATTAAAAAACATAAACAATCCTTATACAAAAAAACATACAATTAAAATATAAACTAAAATACATAACACTTGGGTGCCGATTCCAATCCTGTAAAACCCGGGTACGAACCATCGTACGGAGCTTATTTTCCGTCCGACTCGTACCCGGGAAAACCACCTTGCAAACCCGCAAGTACGATTCGTACAGAAATACCATTTCCGTACGAATCGTAAAAAACACCGACCGGCAAAAATATACCCACAATTCCGATCCGGGACACCGCGTACGAGACGTCCGGACGGAGTCAGGCAGCGTTTTACGAACCAGCAAGTACGATTCGTGCCTACGTCACTCCGCACGGCAAATATTTTACGGCAGCCAAAAACTCCTGGGAAATTGAGTACGACGCGAAGAAGGAGCACCTGTACGCGACGGACAGCCATGGACCCCATCCTACGTGTCATCCCAGCCCTCATAGCCTACGACCTGGTGCACAGGAACCGACGCAGATGCCACAGAAGGTCAGAACAACACCCAGGGGCAAAGGTGGGGGGCAGGGGCAGGAAACATAACCCCCACCCAAGTTAACAAGTAAACATGCCCTGTACATAACTTACCTCCAGGGTCTGGTCACTTCAGGGGGGTGGGGGCGTGTCCACCAAGGCCTGCGTCCCGCTACAACGGAAGTGGACGTGGACGCGTTCCATCACCACAACAATTGTGGTACGCACCGTACCCACGCCTTAAGAGCGTGGGTACGTGTCGTACCACGCCTACCCCTACGTCACCCCAACAATGGTGGTACGGCCCATACCCACATTCTAAAGGCCTGGGTACGGGCCGTACCTCCATTCTTGGGGGTACGGCCCATACCCAGGCCTTCAGAGCGTGGGTACGGGTCGCACCACGCGTACCCCTAAGTCACCCCAAGAATGGTGGTATGGCCTGTACCCAGGCCTTTAGAACGTGGGTACGGGCCGTACTGCCATTGTTGGGGTGACGTAGGGGTAGGCGTGGTACAGGCCGTACCCACGCTCTTAAGGCCTGGGTACGGGCCGTACCACCATTCTTGGGGTGACGTAGGGGTATGCGTGGTACGACCCGTACACACATTCTCAGAGCGTGGGTGCGGAGCGCATCACGCGTACCCCTAGGGCACCAGCACATCATTGATACAAGGTGTACACACGCCACGAATGATGGGATAGGGCCTGGTGCAGCATCTGACCAGTATATTGGGGGGGTGTATGCCCAGGTGAGCAGTGTACTGCACCAAGGGTGCAGGCGGGTGGGTGGGTGTCATGCTACGATCCACATCAGTGGACAGAGACATAGGGGCGGGTGCCTATCACTCCCAGCAGTGCCCAGACATATGAGGGGTGGGTGCAGAGGACTCCCAGCAGTGCCCAGACATATGAGGGGTGGGTGCCTATCACTCCCAGCAGTGCCCAGACATATGAGGGGTGGGTGCAGAGGACTTCCAGCAGTGCCCAGACATATGAGGGGTGGGTGCCTATCACTCCCAGCAGTGCCCAGACATATGAGGGGTGGGTGCAGAGGACTCCCAGCAGTGCAAAGACATATGAGGGGTGGGTGCCTATCACTCCCAGCAGTGCCCAGACATATGAGGGGTTGGTGTCTATCACTCCCAGCAGTGCCCAGACATATGAGGGGTGGGTGCAGAGGACTCCCAGCAGTGCCCAGACATATGAGGGGTGGGTGCCTATCACTCCCAGCAGTGCCCAGACATATGAGGGGCGGGTGCAGAGGACTCCCAGCAGTGCCCAGACATATGAGGGGTGGGTGCCTATCACTCCCAGCAGTGCCCAGACATATGAGGGGTGGGTGCCTATCACTCCCAGCAGTGCCCAGACATATGAGGGGTGGGTGCAGAGGACTCCCAGCAGTGCCCAGACATATGAGGGGTGGGTGCCTATCACTCCCAGCAGTGCCCAGACATATGAGGGGAGGGTGCAGAGCACTCCCAGCAGTGCCCAGACATATGAGGGGTGGGTGCCTATCACTCCCAGCAGTGCCCAGACATATGAAGGGTGGGTGCAGAGGACTCCCAGCAGTGCCCAGACATATGAGGGGTGGGTGCCTATCACTCCCAGCAGTGCCCAGACATATGAGGGGTGGGTGCCTATCACTCCCAGCAGTGCCCAGACATATGAGGGGTGGGTGCAGAGGACTCCCAGCAGTGCCAAGCCATATGAGGGGTGGGTGCCTATCGCTCCCAGCAGTGCCCAGACATATGAGGGGTGGGTGCCTATCACTCCCAGCAGTGCCCAGACATATGAGGGGTGGGTGCCTATCACTCCCAGCAGTGCCCAGACATATGAGGGGTGGGTGCAGAGGACTCCCAGGAGTGCCCAGACATATGAGGGGTGGGTGCCTATCACTCCCAGCAGTGCCCAGATATATGAAGGGTGGGTGCCTATCACTCCCAGCAGTGCCCAGACATATGAGGGGTGGGTGCCTATCACTCCCAGCAGTGCCCAGACATATGAGGGGTGGGTGCAGAGGACTCCCAGCAGTGCCAAGACATAAGAGGGGTGGGTGCCTATCACTCCCAGCAGTGCCCAGACATATGAGGGGTGGGTGCCTATCACTCCCAGCAGTGCCAAGACATATGAGGGGTGGGTGCAGAGGACTCCCAGCAGTGCCCAGACATATGAGGGGCGGGTGCCTATCACTCCCAGCAGTGCCCAGACATATGAGGGGTGGGTGCCTATCACTCCCAGCAGTGCCCAGACATATGAGGGGTGGGTGCCTATCACTCCCAGCAGTGCCCAGACATATGAGGGGTGGGTGCAGAGGACTCCCAGCAGTGTCAAGACATATGAGGGGTGGGTGCCTATCACTCCCAGCAGTGCCCAGACATATGAGGGGTGGGTGCCTATCACTCCCAGCAGTGCCCAGACATATGAGAGGTGGGTGCAGAGGACTCCCAGCAGTGCCCAGACATATGAGGGGCGGGTGCCTATCACTCCCAGTAGTGCCCAGACATATGAGGGGTGGGTGCCTATCACTCCCAGCAGTGCCCAGACATATGAGGGGTGGGTGCAGAGGACTCCCAGCAGTGCCCAGACATATGAGGGGTGGGTGCCTATCACTCCCAGCACTGCCCAGACATATGAGGGGTGCGGGCCTATCACTCCCAGCAGTGCCCAGACATATGAGGGGTGGGTGCAGAGGACTCCCAGCAGTGGACAGAGACATGGGGGTGTGTACATCATCCTCCGATGACCAAATCTCCCTGGGTGCATGAAGGCAAACACAATGTGCGACTATGTTGAGAGTGCCATGACAACACATCACTGACAGCAGTGTCCCACTCCCATGAGGATGGATGTCCTTCCCCCACTGCATGACACACCACATGTGGGTGTGATGACAAATTACACATGCATGCATACCCACCCCTGGCGGTGGCAGTACAATACACACACTGACATCATGCAACAAGACTGTATACTCATGTTAAACCCTACTAAACTAAGAGAGCCTAAGGGAACACACACTGTCACACACATTCCAGGACTGATAGGAATGTACAGGTGCTGGGGCAGCCAACAAGTTGTTGCCTCCCATGGAAGGAAAAGGGTGGAGTACCCACAGATACAATGCCCACAATTGTCACTCAGGTGCCCAAATACCCTGCAGAACAAGTAACACATGTGTGCTAGGCTGGGAGTACACACATGCACAGTGCGGAAAAGGGACCATGTCCACATGAAGCCATGGCAACATACTCCATACACAAGTACAGTGACTACCAAGGATGGCACAGACGATGCAGGCGGAGACATTGCTGAGCAGGCATGGCCAAAGTTGAAGGGATCCGTCACACACCAAGGAAATGTAGACACAGGTCAGCACAACAATTGGGAAACACCCTGCAGGGAAGATGTCAGGTGCCACAGAGGAAGGAACACTCCTTGGGACAATGTCACCATACAGTAAGAGCTTACATGACCATGGATTATTTGCAGAGACCTTGTGATGGCACGCAGATACCAGGGTCCACCCCATGAGCAGCACACTACAACATTTCCCAGACACCTAACACATTATCACCACCCCAACTCATGGAGCAGCAGCACCAACAGCAATACCAGAAAAGCATTAGTGTGCAAATGAAAAACAAAATGCTTTATTCAGCATAAAAATAATATTTGAATTAAAATGTACACTATATACAAGGCCCAGAGGCCAGTCCATATGCGAACTCCTGGGGGGTGACACATTGGGACGCGTCTCCCCTAGCTTGCCTGCACAGTTCAGAGTTCCTTTTCATCCACAGGGGGGAGGGCATCATGTGGGGGGGAAGGACCAGGCACCGCAGGGACAGGAGGGGCAAGGGTAGGTGTTGTGGGTGCAGGGACGGACGACTCCACCACAGGGGGTGGGGCAGCGCCAAAGGTGGTGGTTAGGATGGCGCTGCACACGGTCGCAAGGTCTTCCAGCATCTCCCCTGCACCCGAAGGAACCACAGGCCCCAAAGAGGGGGGGGGGTCGGAGGGATGGGTTGCAGTGGTACTGGGGGAGGGTGTGGACAGGGGGGAGACTCAACTCCCCTGCCCGGGGACTTCTTCGACCGCTTGCGGGGTGGTGTCACACTGGGGCTGAGGGACAGACTGGACATGAAGGACTCTGTCTGACTGTTGGGCAGGGGAGCTAAGGGGAGTGGTTTTGGAGGAAGTGGGTCGTGAGGATTGCGGACTCCCACTGTGGCTGCGTGTCTGCCATTACCCCCCGACGCAGTGGGTGTGCCTACTTCCCCCTGTGTGTGCGTGACAGGAGGTGTGCGCTTGGCCTTCCCTGTTGGTGTGCTGCCTGTGTCTGGTGGGGTGCGTGCATGGGGATGTCTGTGTGTGCTTGGGACAGGCATGGGAGTGGGAAGTGTGGATGTGCAGGGGTGGGTGGGGACGGAGCGCTGCAGGAGACCCACTGATGCCGTCAGTGACGAGTCCACGGACCTCAGCAACATCTGTTGGTCAGACATCGCTGCTGACATGCCCTCCATGTACGACACCATCTGTGTCAGCAGTCTGGTGTGGCCATGGGTGACATTAAGCAACGATGTCTGACCAACCTGCAACTGCCGCAGGATGTCCACAGACTCAGCATTGACGGCAGCAGGGGAGACAGGGGCAGGGGGTGCGGTGCCTGGCACGAAGGAGACATGTTGTCGCCTAGCACGGACAGAAGGGACCCGAGCAAGTGGGAGGGCGGTGATGGGAATGGAAGGGGCGGCGAGAGATGGAGTGCTGCTTTCAGCTGTGGGAGCAGCCTCCGCCCCCTCTGGGAGCTCAGCCTCGGACCCGTCAGCGTCATAGTCGGTGTTGGGACTGGACAGGTCCTCTGCCTGACACCCCTCGGCCACCGTGCCACTTGCTGCGCCAGACTCCCCAGCACTGGTGGCACTGGTGCTGGATCTCTCCTCCACGTCCGTGCCGGTGTCTCTCTCGGTGTCCCCCGACGATGCTGTGGGCAAGGTGAAGAGACAGGAAATAATCAGACACCTGTATACATATGACACATGAGTCCAAACTACATAGGTCACAGTGCATAGCAGGAAAAGCATAATGAGTAACATCTACAATACTACGCACATATGTAGGCCCTGCACTACACAGTTGGTTGACCCACCATGCCACTTGGAAACAATGGAGAGCATGACACAATGGCAAATAACTTGATATCGAATTATACAGAGAAGCAAGTGTCTGTGGACAGTCGAGCACAGCACACTGTTGCCAAAAAAGGATGAGCAGGAACCATGTCTTTAAACGTTAGACACATGCTGCAAAGCACAAACATTAAACCCTGCACAACATGACTGGGTCAATACTTGTTGAGTGTCTGTTCAGACTGTCATCACACACAGGCCAGACCTGGAAAGGAGACATAAGGTTTGGACATGTAAGCCTTGGCCGCACAAACCCCCCCCCCCTACCTGAGACTATGTGATTGAGACAGAGGAAGGACTTACACCTCTTCATCTGGGATCACAAAAATGGGCTTCATGAAATCCAAAGTGCACTCTAACTACCCCTCGTGGGGCTGACCACACATATTATTGACAAACAACCATCATCAGATAGTTGTACCGAGACACACAGGCACTGGCCACAGTGAGTATGCACAAGCCACATTGGGTCACCCTGTACAGTGGACACATGTAGCACACTTTACGTAAATACAAATGAGGCCAGGGTAAAATGCCACAGAGCCCAACCTATGCTGAAAACACAGAGAATGTCTACAGTGTTGGATGCCACACATGATTTCTAGGAAAAGGTGTCTCAGGGGACTGTAGTGGCCACACTGCTCCATGGTCCTGGATAGATCTGACTGCAACAGGAGCAACCGTCCCTGCACTATGCATATCTCCCCCTCATGCACATCATGTCTAAGGCCACAACATCGGTCATGCATGCTGCAAGTCTGTTCATTTCAAGCCTCACACTCCTATGTTGAGACTCAGCATCAGTGCCAACAATCATGGACCCCAAAATGACTGAACAGGACAGGGCAGAGGCAAGGTCCCAACACATGTCACAGACCACCCCCACACATGATGATGCAAGCTTTGGGCACTTGGATTAACTGGCAGCCTAGATTACCTTGTGCAAGAGTGACTACACACAGACCAGGGAACACATGTCAAGGAGGGGAAGGGAGGAAGAACAGCACCGGGTGACTTGGGGGAACAGGATATGCACTGCACATATAAACCCTGGCAGTGTATCCAGGCGACTGAGCACTTCCCAAAGCTGGTGACACACAACAAACACACATGTACCTACCCCCTTGCTGCTGCTGCATCGCCTGTAACTGCCTATCTATGTCAGGGAAGTCCACCGCCAGGACATGCTTCATTTGGTGGGTCAGGTGCCGGCGCCTGCGATTCTTACCTTCTGGTGAGTCCCCCAGCAGGAGCCGGGCGATCCTCCTGGTCCACCACCGGATGTCCTGCCAGCGTTTCCTCACCTGTGCCAGGCGCCGACTGCGACCCTCCACAGATCTCACGGCCCTGACGGCCCGCTTCCATATCTCCCCCTTCTCGTAGGCGGTTACCTGTGAGGATGACAAAGTGAAACAACATCACTACACCTTTCTCCATGTCACAGAGACACACATTTGAACATCTTTGATATGTTGAACAGGGCATAGTATGCTGCCAACGGATAGCACCTTTGTCATAGTGACATTAGGCTCAGTGGAAGCCCCAATGCACTACATGGCATTGAAAGTACACAGGTGGCATGCGGGGTGTGACACACTTCCTGATCATGGCACACACTGGACATCACAAGCAACACAAAGCTGATGGCCAGCACCTCCAAGCAGTCACATGCCCCAGGCCACTGACCCAACAACAGCAGACTACACAGACACACACAGGCACATTCACCTGCCAGTGGCAACAGCCGATACAAACCTCACTCTGCACATGTGCCACTTGCCTGGGGGGTGTCACAGGCGTGGGGCTAGCCAAGCAAGTCAGACACACAGCACGGCTTACTTCTCACATCAGATGGGTCGAGCTGTTGCCTCCTCCATGCAGCTGTGGTGCAACACTCCACATAGACACTCACCCACATGACAAGGAACATTCACACACATCAATGTCCAGATCATTTGGACACTCTCACCACAGCTCCACTCAACTCACACACATCTGTGGATACAGTAACCTGTCACACGGGGGGAACACTAAATAAGTATAAAAGAAGCTTGTAAAGCGCTCGAATACCGAGACGGTGTCTTGGCGCTGTGATGTGTGTGATCAGCGGGGAACGGAATGATTATTGGGCCTGGAATAAGCGAAATTTGAGCATTTTTCTGAAGAGGGCATAGCTGGGTTGGAGTTGCATCTCTAGTGGTAGATCATTCCACAACCTAGCTGCACAGATGGCAAAAGAACGGCCGCCCCATCTCGCTAGTTTAAATCTGGAAATACAGACAAGACCAAAGGCTGGATCACCCCAGGACTATAGAACAAGAAGGGCCAAGAGGATTAGCTATGCTGAATGTGCCATGCAGCATGCAGCATGCAGTGAATGTCACAGTAAGCACAATGCAAGTGAGGAGTGCACACATTAACCACATCAAGCTCTGCATGACAGACATGAGCCATTCCCCCCCTCCCCCCCTGGGACCCACTCTAAACAACATTTCATGTCTGTCACACCTGGACACAATGCCAGAAGTGCCAGTCACAAAAAGAAGGGGCACAGTCAAAGGTAGCGGAGTCAGCACTCACCTGCACCCCTGGTCTACCATACAGGCTGGGGAACTGTGGGAGGATGACGTCCAGCAACGCCTCATTCTCCTCCTGGGTGAATGGCTGGGCCCTTCCCACAGACCGCGACATGGTGCCAGAGGAATCACAAGCAGCAGCAGTGGTGTCGAATCAAAGTTTGTGCAGGCAAGTGCCCTCTCATGTGTTCTGCCTGACTTATATCTGCCTTGCCGGCCTATTTCAGTAACAGGAGTGCAGAGTGATTGGTCAGACTCCTTTGCATCCTACGTTTCCTCCAATCCCTTTAAACATACACCAGTGACAGCATTAGCATTTTTTTAAATTTGCAGCATCATTGTTAGATGGACCGGGAGGGTCGGCCGAGGACAAGGGGAGAGGTCTCCGGGGAGAGCCGTCTCCAGCGATCGTACAGACAAATAACTTCCCCCCCACAGACAGATACCACACAAGGAGATGAGTTAGCGTTCTTTATAAGCACTTCTTAAGGTACGATGAAAAGGTACAAGGAGGTCTGGACTCAGGGGTCCCCTCGATTCAAGTCTCTCAAGATGGGAAAAGGGGGTAGCGGGACAGTCTGGTTACCAGTCTGGTAGTTGAGGTGGTGGGGTGGGTAGCTCACAATCCTCGAGCTTAGGTGGTCTAGCTGGTACGGGCCGCGGCAGCGCCAGCAGGTCCCAGTGAAGATGGTCGATACACGGGCCGCGGCAGCGCCAGCAGGTCCCAGAGAAGGTGGTCAATGTACGGTCCGCGGCAGCGCCAGCAGGTCCCGGTGAAGATGGTCGTTACAACGGGCCGCGGCAGCGCCAGCAGGTCCCGACGAGGATGGATGTTGCAGAAGGCCGCGGCAGCGCCAGCAGGCAGGACGATAGATCACAAGATAGGGCTACGGCAGCGCCAGTAGTCCGTCAAGGCTGAGTTCTCTCGGTGTCTCTCGACTCCAGGATACAACTGCCTTCCTGCTCCGCAGCTGCTCCAGGTATAGGGCAGGTGCCCTTTGATGTCCGGACCCTCGCACTTGGGGGTCGGAGGGTCCGGGATTAAGGTGTCCAGACACCCAGCGGGGGGGTGGAGCCGGTGCCTGGGGGAGCTGGAGGCGATCGTCACCTGGCGGGGGAGAGTCCTTGGCACTTCGTCCTCCCATTGACCTGCCAAGTGATCGGTTCACCTCCTGGGTGGATGGTGGTGCCGGGATGTCGGGGCCGGCCAGGCCCAGGGTTAGGGTCGGGGGGAGGCCACGCGGCCTCGTGGCGCAGGGCCCAAGATGGCGGCTTGACCCGGCCGAGGGAGCCGGTGGTGGCTTGGGCCCGTGCTACAGGGAGGTCCGAGGGCAGGAGTTCTGTCGGGAGACGGGGTGCGGGTGATTCTCGTGGGCCGCGCCTGGGGGGCCGGGGCTTGGGCCCTGTCATGCGGGGAGGGCGCAAGCCCTTCGTGTGGCCTGTCCAACATGCGTCCCCCCCAGCTGAAGGCGGGGAGAGTCACCCATCTCCTTGGGGACTCTCTTCGTCGAGGCGGAAGAAGCAGGACAGGCCATCTGCGTTGGCGTGGTCTTGGCCCGGTCGGTGCTCCACGGTGAAGTCCATTCCCTGCAGGGAGATGGACCAGCGCAGTAGTTTGGGGTTTTCCCCCCGCATCTGCATCAGCCACTGCAGGGGTCTATGGTCGGTTTGTACCCGGAAGTGGGTACCGAAGAGATAGGGCCGGAGCTTTTTGAGGGCCCACACCACTGCGAAGGCCTCCCTCTCGATGGTGCTCCAGCGCTGTTCTCGGCCCAGGAGACGTCGGCTGATGAAGGCCACCGGCTGGTCATGACCCTCGGGGTTCACTTGGGAAAGAACCGCTCCGATGCCGTGGTCGGAGGCGTCTGTCTGTACTACGAATTCCGGACTGTAATCGGGGGCCTGGAGCACAGGGGCGGTGCACAGGGCGGCCTTCAGCTTTTCGAAGGCCGCTTGACAATCGGGGGTCCAGTTAATCCGCTTTGGTTGGTTCTTGGACGTGAGACCCGTGAGGGGCCCCACAATGCTGCCGTAGTCCCTCACGAACCGCCGGTAGTAGCCGGTGAGCCCCAAGAAGGCTCGGACTTCGGTCTGAGTGACGGGGGGCTGCCAGGACTGGATGGCAGCAATCTTAAGTTGCAGTGGGGCCACCCGCCCGCTCCCCACCTGGTGCCCCAGGTAGGTCACGGACCCTTGACCAATTTGGCATTTGCCGGCCTTAATCGTGAGGCCGGCCTGCTGGAGGGCCTGTAGGACCTCCTGGAGGTGGAGGAGGTGGTCGGACCAGTGGCGGCTGTATACAGCGATATCGTCCAGGTAGGCAGCGCTGAACTCTTCGAGCCCCGCCAAGACCTGGTTCACAAGACGTTGAAATGTAGCGGGGGCGTTCTTCATGCTAAAGGGCATGACCTTGAAGTGGTAGTGGCCATCGGGGGTAGAGAAGGCGGATCGTTCTTGAGCTCGGGGTGTGAGACCGATCTGCCAGTAGCCCGCTGTTAGGTCGAAGATACTGAGGTAGCGGGCGGCCCCCAGTCGGTCGATCAATTCATCCGCTCTGGGGATAGGATGAGCGTCGGTTCGGGTGACAGCGTTCAAGCCCCGGTAGTCGACGCAGAATCTCAGTTCAGGTGTGGTGCCGGGGGCAGCGGCTTTGGGGACCAATACAACTGGACTGGCCCAGGGTCTGTCCGAGGGCTCGATGACCCCGATCGTGAGCATTTTGGCCACTTCCTCTTGTATGCAGGCCCGTACCCGATCTGGTACGCGGTAGGCCCGGTGCCGGACAGGGGGACTGTCCCCGGTGTCTACGTCGTGCAAGCACCAAGGGGTGACCCCAGGAGTGAGGGAGAACAGTGAAGCGAACTGCAGCAGGAGGTCCCGGCAGCCCTGGCGTTGCTCTGGGGTGAGGGCATCGGAGAGCCGGACCCCGTCCACGGAACCGTCTTTCTCCTGAGTCTTCAGGAGATCAGGGAGAGGCTCGGAGTCCTCTTCCGCCCCACTGTCTGTAGCCATCAGGAGGCTGAGTTCTGAGCGCACAAAGTGTGGTTTGAGTCTGTTGGTGTGGAGGACCCGAAGGGGGTTCCGGGTGGTCCCCATGTCGATGAGGTAAGTGACGGGGCTTTTGCGCTCGACCACCTTGAAGGGACCCGTCCACTTATCTTGCAAGGCACATGGTTCGGTGGGGGACATCACCCACACTTGTTGTCCCGGTTCGAACTCGACGGAGGAGGCATTGTGATCATACCATCTCTTCATGTCTTCCTGGCTGGCCTCGAGGTTCGCCTTGGCCATCTCCCTGAAGCGCCGGGTCTGATTACGTAGGGCCAGGAGGTACTTGAAGACGTCTGGAGGGGTCTTTAGGGGGGCCATCTCCCAACCTTCTTTGACTAGGCTGAGGGGCCCTCGCACAGGGTGCCCGTACAGGAGTTCGAAGGGGCTAAAACCGAGGGACTTCTGGGGAACTTCCCGGTAGGCGAAGAGGAGGCACGGGAGTAGTACATCCCACTGGCGACGGAGGGGCTCTTCCAATCCCCCAATCATCCCCTTGAGAGTGCGGTTGAATCGCTCCACTAGTCCGTTCCCTTGGGGGTGATAGGGGGTCGTGAATCGGTAGGTGACCCCGCACTGTTGCCAGACGGACTTCATGTATTTGGAGATGAAGTTCGTGCCTCGGTCGCTGACGACTTCTCGGGGGAAGCCCACCCGGGAGAAGATCCCCATTAGGGCCCGGCCAACCACCGGAGCTGTTACTGTTCACAGAGGCACCGCCTCGGGGTAGCGGGTGGCGTGATCCACCAGTACTAGGATGAACCTATGTCCTTGTGCCGTGCGGGGGTCCAGGGGCCCCACAATGTCTATTCCTACCCTCTCGAACGGGGTGGTGACCACCGGGAAGGGTTGTAGAGGGGCCTTCAGCTTACGGCCACTCTTCCCGCTGGCCTGGCACGTGGGGCAGGACCGGCAGTGGTTCAGGACGTCGTTCCGCATCTTCGGCCAGAAAAAGTGGGTCACTAGGCGACTGTAAGTTTTGTCTTGGCCCAGGTGTCCAGCCAGGGGGACATCGTGGGCCAGATTGAGCAGGAAGTTTCTGAAGCGGAGAGGTACCACCAGTACTCGACCGGCCCCTAGCTCTGCGATCCTCTGTTCGCTGTATAGCAGGTCGTTCTCCCAGTAGACCCAGTGAGTTCCGGTGGAGTCCCCTGCGCTCTGGGCGCTGGCTTGTTGGCGGAGTCCCTCGAGGGAGGGGCAGGTCTTTTGCTCCTGGCGGAACTGTTCTTGGGTGGGCCCCCCCTCTTGACGCCACTGAGCCAGGCCGGGGACGTCCTGGAGGTGCGCGTCCCCTTCGGTTGTTGGCTCCGGGGGGTTGGCCTCATCGTTGTCTTCTACTGGGGCGACCGGGGGCGGAGGTGCTGGCCATTCCGGTTCTTCTGGTCGGGGAACGGCACGGGCTGCCCTGGACCGGGTGGTTACGCAGGCCCAGTCCGGGAGGCCCAGCATCCCCAGGTGCTCTCTTCTCTCGACGGTGGCCCATTGGGAACCCTCAAGGTCATTCCCCAGGAGGCAGTCCACGGGGGCATCATCCCGGACCGTCACTTTCAACAGGCCGGAGACCCCTCCCCATTCGAAGG
Source organism: Triturus cristatus (assembly GCF_964204655.1). Classification (NCBI taxonomy): domain Eukaryota; kingdom Metazoa; phylum Chordata; class Amphibia; order Caudata; family Salamandridae; genus Triturus; species Triturus cristatus. The sequence goes on along the minus strand of NC_140589.1, from coordinate 1,712,884,919 downwards.
GGACGCAGGCCATTTGACACAGACTTTCGGAATTGTCAGCTGAGCGGACGGGGCAGAGAATGTTCGGCAGGATCTGCTCGGGTTTCACCAGGTGACAGCGGACGGCCGTCACACTGGCGCCTGTGTCACGTAAGGCCTCGGCCCGATGCCCATTAATGGTTACCCACTGACCGTATTTCCTGGTGTTGGCGGGTAGGGGAGCCCGCGGGACTATGTCTTTTCCCCCTAGGCACGCTAGAACCATGGCGGCCGGTTCCCACTCTTGCTGGGCCGGCTCATACTCTTCCTGTTCCTCTGACAGTCGTTCTTCCCCCAGGGCGGCGGCAGCTACCTGGCGGGGCTTGGGTGTTTGGTTCTGCGGGCAGCTCGGGTCATTGGCGTAATGGCCGACTCGCTGGCATCGGTGGCACGTGACATTGGCTCGGAACCCTGGACGCATCGGGGGGTTTCCCCGGCCGGCCGGGGGCGGGGTGCTGGCCACGGGTGTTGCCGGGAGGGTGTCTCTCCCTCGCCCCTGGCCTCCTCCTCCTCCCCGAGGACGGTGCTGGCCTTGGTTGCTTCGGTTCTGCTCGTGCGGTCCTCTCCGGCCCACTCGGGTGCTCTCCCATCGGTCAGCTTCGGCGGCGAGTTGCCGGGGGTCAGTCAATTTACTGTCGAGGAGGTGCTGCCTGAGCTCGACGAAGCAGTTGTTCGACAGGTGTTCCCATACCATGAGGTTAAAGAGTTGTTCGTAGGTCGTTACATGGCTCCCCTTGATCCACCCCTCGAAGGCTCTGCTGAAATAGTTTACGTACTCCACCCAAGTTGTACCCGGGATCCGGGTGCAATCTCTGAACCTCTGGCGGTACATCTCGGGTGTGAGGCCGTAGCGGGTGAGGAGGGCAGCCTTCATGTGGTCGTAGGACGACATTTGGTGATCTGGGAGCTGCAACAGGGCATCGCGACCTTCGTTGACGAACCTCCCCCATAGTCCAGCTCCCCAATCACTCCGGTCGATCCGGTGGGAGGTCATGGCGATCTCGTAGGCTTTGAACCACTGCTGTATGTCGTCTTCTCGGACATACTCTCGGACAACATCCTTGGGGATGTGGACTTTTTTCTCGGTTGCCCCTGGGGTGTGCGGTCGCTCAGGCACCCCCGTCTCTTTATTCTGTTTCCGAAGTTCTATTTCCGCCAGTTTGCGTTCGTGTTCGAGTGTTATTCTTTTTTCCTCAAGCTCTCTCTGTCTCTGTTTTTCTTCTCGCTCCTCTCGGAGCCGCAGATGCTCTAGATTTAGTTTCTGCTCGGCTAACTTTAGTTCACCGTCCATCTTGAGTCGTGCCATTTCCAACTCGTGTAATCTGGTCCTTTCTCTTTCCTGGATCTCCTCCTGCGAGAGGCCCGTTCCCCTCTCCTCGGGAGCCGTGGCGTTCCCCTCTGGTGCGACACTGTTTTGGTCGGAGGATCCGGTGATCCCAGTTTCTGCCCACGACTCAAGGGCGCGCTTCAAATCCTCTTTGGTACTCAGGCCGGTGGTAGCAATGCCTAGTTCCATGCAGAATTGTTTAAGTTCGCGGTGGTTATACTCTTCCAACTTATCCATTTGGAACTTTTCAGTGGAACCGCTATCTTTAGCTGACATCGTGGTTTTGTCGTGGGGTGAGCTACTCTCTGTACGATTACGCGTTGATTCGGATCGCGCCGCTGGCCACCAATGTTAGACGGACCGGGAGGGTCGGCCGAGGACAAGGGGAGAGGTCTCCGGGGAGAGCCGTCTCCAGCGATCGTACAGACAAATAACTTCCCCCCCACAGACAGATACCACACAAGGATATGAGTTAGCGTTCTTTATAAGCACTTCTTAAGGTACGATGAAAAGGTACAAGGAGGTCTGGACTCAGGGGTCCCCTCGATTCAAGTCTCTCAAGATGGGAAAAAGGGGTAGCGGGACAGTCTGGTTACCAGTCTGGTAGTTGAGGTGGTGGGGTGGGTAGCTCACAATCCTCGAGCTTAGGTGGTGTAGCTGGTACAGGCCGCGGCAGCGCCAGCAGGTCCCAGTGAAGATGGTCGATACACGGGCCGCGGCAGCGCCAGCAGGTCCCAGAGAAGGTGGTCGATGTACGGTCCGCGGCAGCGCCAGCAGGTCCCGGTGAAGATGGTCGTTACAACGGGCCGCGGCAGCGCCAGCAGGTCCCGACGAGGATGGATGTTGCAGAAGGCCGCGGCAGCGCCAGCAGGCAGGACGATAGATCACAAGATAGGGCTACGGCAGCGCCAGTAGTCCGTCAAGGCTGAGTTCTCTCGGTGTCTCTCGACTCCAGGATACAACTGCCTTCCTGCTCCGCAGCTGCTCCAGTTATAGGGCAGGTGCCCTTTGATGTCCGGACCCTCGCACTTGGGGGTCGGAGGGTCCGGGATGAAGGTGTCCAGACACCCAGCGGGGGGGTGGAGCCGGTGCCTGGGGGAGCTGGAGGCGATCGTCACCTGGCGGGGGAGAGTCCTTGGCACTTCGTCCTCCCATTGACCTGCCAAGTGATCCGCTCACCTCCTGGGTGGATGGTGGTGCCGGGATGTCGGGGCCGGCCAGGCCCAGGGTTAGGGTCGGGGGGAGGCCACGCGGCCTCGTGGCGCAGGGCCCAAGATGGCGGCTTGACCCGGCCGAGGGAGCCGGTGGTGGCTTGGGCCCGTGCTACAGGGAGGTCCGAGGGCAGGAGTTCTGTCGGGAGACGGGGTGCGGGTGATTCTCGTGGGCCGCGCCTGGGGGGCCGGGGCTTGGGCCCTGTCATGCGGGGAGGGCGCAAGCCCTTCGTGTGGCCTGTCCAACAATCATGTCAAGTCAACAACCACTTTGCAACAATGTATATTGTGGCCAATTGCTTTTTCCAGGCCACATGATGGAAAAATTAGAACTTTAAACTGGGTATCCATGACAACCAGCATGCATGTAGGCCCTAATACTTGTCCCTTATGTGTCCCCATTGCAAATTTCAAATCCCCACACAGGTACGGTGCGTTTCACACGTACCCCTAGGGCACCACTACTCTAGTGCTACGGGCCGTACACGCGTGTGTAGGGCCCGTAGCACTATGGTGGTGTTGCCGTAGGTGTACGCCATCGTGCTACGGGCCCTACACACGCGGGTACGGCCCGTAGCACTATGGCGTACGCCTACGGCAACACTGCCATAGTGCTACGAGCCCTACACACGCGGGTACGGCCCGTAGCACTATGGTAGTGTTGCCGTAGGCGTACGCCATAGTGCTATGGGCCAAACCCACGTGTGTAGGGCCCGTAGCACTATGGCAGTGTTGCCGTAGGCGTACGCCATAGTGCTACGGGCCGTACCCGCGTGTGTAGGGCCCGTAACACTATGGTAGTGTTGCCGTAGGCGTACGCCATAGTGCTACGGGCCGTACCCGCGTGTGTAGGGCCCGTAGCACTATGGTAGTGTTGCCGTAGGCATACGCCATAGTGCTACGGGCCGTACCCGCGTGAGTACAGCCCGTAGCACGATGGCGTATGCCTACGGCAACACTGCCATAGTGTTACGAGCCCTACACACACGGGTACGGCCCGTAGCACTATGGTAGTGTTGCCGTAGGCATACGCCATAGTGCTACGGGCCGTACCCGCGTGTGTAGGGCTCGTAGCACTATTGCAGTGTTGCCGTAGGCATACACCATCATGCTAAGGGCCGTACACACGCAGGTACGGCCCATAGCACTATGGCGTACGCCTACGGCAACACTGCCATAGTGCTACGGGCCCTACACACGCGGGTACGAGCCATATCTCTATGGCGTACGCCCACGGCGACACTCCCATAGGGATAGGACCAGTGTGTACACGTACATGTGTACGGTCCGTACACACACGCGTACTCCTACCCAAAACACATACAGTGATACGACCATACACACGCACTCAGAGCGTGTGTATGATGCGTTTCACAGCTCACACTGGTGATAGGAGGCACGCAGGAAAGGAATGGAGGTGTCAGACTCGCACAAGGATGGACATCAAGTCATTTTCAGTGCAGTGCTTCATGTGTAGGGCCTAGGTATGTCAGGCAGTGAGTTGGCACATGTCTCCTCATGTTTTAACCCAATAGTTGTGTGATGACCTGTGTACCCATATCATGTGTGATGGGGCACTATGTGGCGCACTTCCCCTTCACACCTTTTACATGTGTGCATGTAGTTCAAACTTGTCAAGCACTGCATCACTGGCATGGCACAGTCACCAACACACGCAACTGTCCCCTGATGCCAGGTACACGGATGATGACACCTGACATCTCACTACCAGTGTGCCCCGATGTGACTATGTCATGTGTGTGTCATGTGTTTCCATGATCTTGCTGTTGGTGTTCCGTCAACAGCATCTGCTGTAGCTGCATCCAACATGTGTCTGTGTGTAGATGCCCATGTCACACTATTACGCACACCAGGACACATGTGGAATAACACGTAATGTGTGTCTGTATGCATCGAACAGGGACTTGCGAGCTTAGGACATATCAGCGTAGTTTCAATGTCTGTGTGATCATTTTTGACATGTACCCCTTCATGGCAAGGTGTGTGGTCTGTCCTTTTTCCATGACATGTGACCTGTGAGTCTAGCTTGCCGGCAGCTGTCTGTATGAGATAACATCCTTCAAATGCACATATGTGGATGTATGTCACTCCTGTAATGTGTCTGGCTGTTCACTCACACTGGTCCTCAGCTACTTTCATGGCATGTCATGTAGACCTTGACAATCCACGTTTGTAGCTGGATCTTGGTAGGAGTATCACCTGGCTGGCATACGTGTGCAGGATGTATTGCACAGACCAGACTCTGTATGTAGCATATGTGTATTAGCTGTTGAACATGTGCTCAGTTCATTGACATTGGTGTAGTAATGTACTCAATCTTCGTTATTCCTTTCAAATTTCTGCAGGGCGCTGCCTCTCCCCTGACCAATGCCAGACTTGGCTGCCATTAGGGAACGTGACTGCATACGCCGCTACAGATTCAACCAACAGTTAATTATCGACCTGACAAACAGGCTGGCCCCACACCTCCAACCGCGACACAGTTATCCGACTGCGCTGACCCCCAAGATGAAGGTGATGTCAGCCCTACATTTCTTTGCCACCGGTACGTTTCAATTGACCATAGCTGATGTGGGTGGCATGTCCCAGACCATGTTCAGCCGTGTCCTGCATGATGTTTTAGAAGCCATGTTGGAGCACCTGGATGAATTCACCCATTTTCCAACTCCTGAGCAGTTGACAGGTATCAAGGGTGAGTTCTATGCCCTGGGAGGGATGCCCCATGTAATTGGGTCCATTGATGGGACACATGTGGCTTTGGTACCACCACAGGCACAGGAGGTAGCCTTTCGTAACCGTAAACATTACCACTCCATTAATGCCCTTGTGGTGTGTCTTGCTAACATGGTGATTTCCCATGTCTGTGCACGTTTTCCAGGGTCAGCACACGATGCCTACATCATGAGGCGTAGCAGGGTGCCAGAAATGATGCTGCAGCTGCACAACGAACGAGCATGTCTTGTTGGTGGGTAGACTCTGCTTGTCCAGTATTCAGCGGTATCTTAGTATGTGACGGCATCTCCTGACCCACTTTTTTACATGATGTTTCCATGTAGGGGACTCTGGCTATCCCAACATGCCATGGCTGGTGACGCCTCTCCGCAACCCAAGAACAGCTGCAGATCACTGTTACAACAACGCCCATGGGCAGACCAGGCGAGTGATTGAGAGGACGTTTGGCCTCCTGAAGAGCCGATTCCGTTGCCTCCACAAGACCTGCGGGTCCCTCCCATATGCACCGGTGAAGGTCTACAAAATCTTCCTTGTGTGCTGCATGCTGCACAACATGGCAGTGGAGAAAGCTGTGCCACTCATTCTGGATCCCGATGAGCAGGAACATCCACCCGTGGAGGATGAGGGCCTTGGTCACGAGGCAAGTGAGGAGGAGGAGGAGGAGGACCTCCGGAGTCAGCTCATACGCAACTTCTTCTCATAATGGTGAGTCCCTGGGTCTGAGTGTGCACGCTTGGAGTCTTGTGTGGCATGTGTTGCAATGTGTGTGTCCAGCTGACTGTATGCGAAGTGACTTTGAGGTGTGTGCTGATGTGTCACTCGAGTGCTGATGTCATTCCACACATTTTAGCTGACACACTCAATTGACAACTAGCATGGTGTCAACCTTATTCATGTAGAGTACATGACCATGCATGCGGATGACTATGTGTTTCATGACTTCTTGTGTGTCTCTCATCCCCAGGTATTTGCGCATGCTGTCTGCTCGTGGCATCATTGTGCTCCTGCTATTCCTCATGAGTAATGCAACGTGTGCTGAATCAGCGTTACATGCACGGACATGGTGAGAAGTCTCCTTTGGGTAAGGATTGCAGCAAGGCTTTTTGGGTGTGGTAGTTGTTTGTAATGTATGGGCACTGCTCCTGTGCAGGTATTGTTACTATGCATACATGTCGACTCACCATGGGGCACATAACATGTAGCATGACTCGCATGAATTGATAGTCACACTTCGTGACAGTCATCTGTTATGGGATTGTGGATTTTGATGAAGGCATCTATGTGTGTACAACTTCCCTCAGAAACATACGGGAGGCTACGGGTGGACATATTGCGGGACATCCCCATGAGAGGCTCAGTGGGGAATTGCAGCCTCTCCGTGTGCAGCAGGGGATGTTTGGCTCACCCCCTTCACTTGTGTGCCACTCCCATGGATTGACAGCATCTGTGGTGCAAAGGGGGTGTCCAGTGTAGGTCCCACATGTTAATCCAAAAGACCATGTGAGTCTGTTAATATTGATGCATTTCCATAGGTGTGAGCCTGAGTAATAAAGGTGTTCCTCAGCCTCCAAGGTGCCTCATCTCTGTCAATGCAGGTCTCTTGCCACTGTGCATGCGCCATCTCTGGCATGGTTGTCAAGGATTGTGCATATGAGTCTATGTGTAGATTAGCAACCTGCATGCTGTTCAACATGTATTTGATTCTCTATTCTGCATGACGTCCATGGCTGTGTATGTGTTTGGTATGTTGGTCCCCACAACGGGCTGTCAACACCTTCTGGGGTGTGTTTCCTGTGCGCAGCTGGGCCTTCAGTTTCATGATCCGGTGTCAGTCATCTTTGGTGATTGTGCATCCTTTGTCTCTGGGTGTGCAATTGAAAACCGGTCACTCCTTCCTTGACATACACCTGTTGCAGTAGTCCTTTCTGACATGCTAGTCTTTGTGTGGAAATTGTGGCATAGTTCCCAGGACATGCCGCCTGCTGTTGCAGCCACTGCAGCAAGGGCACACAAAGTTTACTGATTTGGCAACACACACACATCAAAGATGCTCCTCCCTTCCTCCATCAACCCATTCATTTGGCTGTCATCAGCTTGTCTGTGCCACAGTTGCGGCCACGCCGTCCCAAAGGCTGGACCGTCTGCACATGCAACGTGCACATTGCACGAGCCTCATGTCCTTGCACGACCCACATCACACTACAGTCTGATGTTGCAGCCACCCTCCAAGCAATGTCCATCCACACATCTGCCGCCAGCTCTCAGGCATACACTAAGCGCACACACAACACCTTTGCATGATGAGTGTGCAACTCCGACTGCCAACACAGCGCTGCCATGCCTTCCAGGCCTTGTCACACCCACCAGGTCATGTCCCTCCTACTCCCCACCGGCTCTTTACCCCGGCAAGGATATGGGAGTGGGACTCAAGGCTTCTGCATGTAGTATGCTGTTGTTGGACCCCCCTCTCCACCATCACATGCGCACACAACCTCATCATCAACTCGTATGCCATTGACAGCCAGGTGCTCCTCGCCCTCACCAAGGGCGCAGACATTGCCAGTTCCAATATTCTAGATTGCATGAGATCCATTGATGAATGGCAGAACAGCAGCCACCTGAGGCTGGACTTGTACAGGACTGAGGTCAACATCTGAGGATTGTCCCCTTATAGCTGGGTCAACTGCTTGTGTCCCACCCGCAGTAGCCCCGCACAAGCCCCCAGTGTCCATGCACACAAGATGGTGTGCATCATGGATTGCTTGCTCACATTTGCCATGGTAATCACCAGCATCTGTGCCTCAGACTGCAACACCCTCTGCATTATGCACATGATCTCCAGATAGATCCACTCCAAGGAAAGACGGACCATCCCCTAGGTCCACGACAACATCCGTGTCAAATACTGCCCTGCCCTCTACGGGGCAGCCACATCCAAACTCCCAGGACACTTGTCCACATCCAGGCTGCATCTGCACACCTCAGCTGCAACATCCCGCGCCCCAGCCACATCACCGTCCAGTGGAGATAGCTGCAATGGATCACTGTGTGCTGCTGGATGACCTTCAGACTCCCCACCCACACTCAAGAGGCAGGCCACAATCCCCGACCCAACACCAACCTTGTACCACTGTCATCCGAGACCTCGTAGTGTCATCTCCGTGCATCCAACCTTGACCTGGCCATCATTCTTCAGATCCACCGTACTCCAGCATGCAGGACATAGTTCTCCCACCTGGGAACACATACCTGGGACTCCCTCCCTGGGAACCTCCGAATAAGGCATGACCTCTACGCCTTATTGGTACTCTTCCAAATAGGTCTGTCGGCACAGTATTGCATGCACCCCCTCAGCAGCTTGAGGCCATCACAGGTGAGTATTGTGCTCCATGTCTGCAATGAATGATACATTGTGACCCATGTGTGTCCTGTACCAGACTCCGATCCCAGGGTATGGATGTGTGGAGTTAGTTCAACACTCAGGCATAGTTTGACATTTACAGACACATATGTTGGTGAATAATGCCAAATGACAGCAACATCTCATGACAAAATAAAGTATTTTTTTTTTTTGGGGTGAGTCTTTTGGTGGATGAAGTAAGGTGCTCTACCGGGTGCATAGAATCCAAAGTTCACAGGGGGAGATGGCATCCTTGTCAGTTGGAGTCATCAGAGTCCAGACCACAGTGTTGGTCATCATTGGTCAGACTGTGACCAGGAAGTCCATGTGGCAGAGAATGTCATTGGGTGAGGTGGTGCTGTTGCGCCAGGGGGCCAGGTGCCAGATCATGTGACATGGGAGATGTGGATGGTCTGCTGACTCTCACGGTCTTTTCCGTGGACGACCCACCTTCCTCCGGGGACCCTCAGATGCAGGCCTTGATGATGTCTGTGATGCTCCGTCGGACAAATCCTCCTCCTCCTTCTCCTCCCTCCCTGTGGCTGGTGCTGGTCTTCGCCTGGTGTCACAGGGAGGGTTGCCCATGTTGTTGGCAATCCGACGGAGTGAACGGCTTAGGTCCGTTTGCACCGCCAGGAGCTCAGCCAGTCTTGCCTCCATCCGTCCTTGGTGTTGTTGACTGGCATGTTGCTCGGCCTGCAGGTTCTTCATCTCGTCGATGGTCCCCTTTCATCTCTGTGAGGCTCGACACTACCTGGCTGATGCCCCTGGTGTCACACCGGTATGTGTCCAGGATGTGGCATATGTGTGACATACCGGTTCCCTCAGCTGGCTGGTGTCAGGTTCGCGCCTCCGCCTGCCTCCACTCCCACCACCCCTGCCCACACGAGCCTGGCCTGCCGTTGTAGGCACATCAGGTCTACGGGACCCCTGAGGGATGGCATTATCGGGGTTGTCTGCCTCCTCCTGGGTGCCCGGAGAACCTTGTCCTCCTGGTCAGACTGGCTGTGTTGTTCAGTGCGAGCAGGGCTCCTGGGTGTCTCCTGGGATGTGGCAGGAATGGGGGTGGTGGTTGGCACAGATGTACCTGACGCAGGTGCTGCAGGGGCTTGGGCACCAGAGTGGCCAGGTTGGTCAGGGTCATCCACGGAGTGGTGAGAGTCGTCGCTGCCGGTGGGATCATCTTCACTCTGAGCCTGGGACTGTGATTGTTCCCGCTCATTGTTGGGGGGAGGTCGATGACGTTGCCCTGTGTGTGAGAGAGAGACAATGTTAATGCTGTTTCATGCCACATCCATGTTTCATACATATTCAAGTTGTCACAGATCCTCCAGGTAGTTGGATGTGCCTAGCATTCCTCTCAATGTCCACTTGTGGATGGGTATGTTGCGGGGGACAGTTTGGTATGTTCTCCTGAGTGTTTGACCAGTAGAGTTTTGGCTCGGATGCTTATTTGGCGATGGATTGGTCTTGTTGTGTCACATGTCCATTGTGAGAGTGGGTAAATCTGTTGCCTGCCCCGGGGGTGTGTGCTTGTGTGAGGTGGGGTGTGTGACCGGGCCTGCTGTTGGGTGTAGTGTCATTTGTCACTGGGTCTCCCAGGTGATGTGTCTGTCCCCTCATGGTGTATGCTGGCATGACAGTGAGTTTGAGTGCCTGTGCTAGATATCTGAGCTTGTGTAGTTGGTGTTTGAGTGTACAGTGGTCACAGAAGGGCCTTGTGCTGCATACAGCAGGGCCAAGTGTCAGCTACCTTGTCAGTACTTTGCCAGTCCCTGTGCATTGGGCATGGTGCATGGGTATGTACCTAGGCCATATGGGCTGAGGGCATTGGTGTCTGCTTCGGAGTTGCACAATGTGTTGTGTGAGCCCCACCCTCCCAGCATCTCGGACATCCAGTCTTGGGTTAGTGGTTGGTGTGGCCTGGGACATGGCATTGCCTTTATTTGTGAATGGGGCATGGAGACGTTAGTGGCATGAGCGTGGTTTTAGAGTGTGGTTGTGTGTGGTGAGGGCTTGGGGGAAGTTGCGTGCATTTGGTGCATTTGTGGTGTGGATGGCATTCCCCGCATGTTAAGTGAGTTGTTTGTGTACTCACCAGGCTCTGCGACTCCTTCGACTCCGTGTACTCCCACCGGCGGTGGCATGGCCATCACCTTCTCATCCCAGGGATGGTAATGTACAGTTCTGCGGGGCAGCCCGCCTCCAGTGATGTTACTCTGGGCGTATTCCTCGTTCATCTTCCTCTTGACTGCCCTGCGCAGATCGTACCACCTGGCTTGGCATTCATGCCTGGTCCTTTGGATGGGCGCAACAGCATTCACCTTGTCGACGATCCTCTGCCACAGGCTTGTTTTTTGGGCTATGCTGGTCTGTCTGACCAATGTTCCAAACAGCTGTGGCTCGACTCTGATGACTTCGTTGACGAGGAGGTCCAGCTCCGCCCTTGTGAACTTTGGATTCTTGTCTGTGGGCATGGTGTGGGGTGTTGGTGTGGATGGTTGTGGGTGTGTGGGTGTGAAGGTGTAGGTGTGTGTGTGAATGTGAAGAGGGGGTGTTTGTGAATGAGGTTGTGTGAAGGTGTGTAAGTGAAGGTGTAGTTAAGGTGTAAGTAAGGTGCAGTTGTTTGTCTGTGGGGTCTGGCAGTAGTGAGTCTGTTGCAAAGGCTCATGGGTTGTGTGTGTGGGCCCTTTTTATTGGTCCATTTGTGGGTGTGGCTGGGTTTGAATTTGTGGTGGGTGTGTTATAAGAGGTGGTTGTGATTTAGGGCCTCTGTTTGCCTGTTTGGATGTGCCAGGTCAGTCATAGAGATGTATTTTGTCATGTTGACGTGTTTTGTGGTGTTGTGCGAGTCGAATTGACCCTCCTTGTGCTGTTTTACAGTGTCCTGGTTCTGTACGAGTCATTTTCGCGTAGGTAAGGTCCGTACATACGCGATGCTGGGTGAGGGTGCTGGGGTACGGTGTTGGGGTACGGTGTGTACAGGTACGGGGCTGGGGTTCGAGCCTGGGGTGCATCGCGTACAGGTGGGGGGCTGTGCTAAGGTGTTGGGGTACGGTGCGTACAGGTGCGGGGCTGTGCTAGGGTGTTGGGGTACAGTGCGTACAGGTACGGGGCTGGGCTACGGTGTTGGGGTACGGTGCGTACAGGTATGGGGCTGGGCTATGGTGTTGGGGTACGGTGCGTACAGGTACGGGGCTGGGGTACGAGCCTGGGGTGCATCACGTACAGGTGGGGGGCTGTGCTAAGGTATTGGGGTACGGTGCGTACAGGTGCGGGGCTGTGCTATGGTGTTGGGGTACGGTGCATACAGGTGCGGGGATGTGCTAGGGTGTTGGGGTACGGTGCGTACAGGTACGGGACTGGGCTACGGTGTTAGGATACGGTGCATACAGGTACGGGGCTACGGTGTTGGGGTACGGTGCGTACAGGTACGGGGCTGGGGGATGGGCCTGGGGTGCGGAGCATACAGGTGGGGGGCTGGGGTACAGTCCTGGGGTACGGGGCATACAGGTGCAGGGCTGGGGTACGAGCCTGGGGTGCATCACGTACAGGTGGGGGGCTGTGCTAGGGTGTTGGGGTATGGTACGTACAGGTGCTGGGCTGGGCTACGGTGTTGGGGTACAGTGCGTACAGGTACGGGGCTGGACTACGGTGTTGGGGTACGGTGCGTACAGGTACGGGCTAGGCTACGGTGTTGGGGTACGGTGCGTACAGGTGCGGGCTGGGAGACGGGCCTGGGGTGCGGCGCGTACAGGTGCGGGGCTGTGCTACGGTGTTGGGGTACGGTGCGGAGGGGGGGTAAGGTGCTGACATGCAGGGGTACAGTGCTGACATGTGCGGGGTGTGGGGGGCTGTAGGACTCGTATCCGGGCACAAGTGTACCCCTGTACATGTGGGCTACAGCGTTCGCTCCGTAGGGGGCATTTTACATGCGGTTGTGTATTCGGACGGGCGGTACGAATCGTACTTGCGCGCTCAGACTTCTGTTTTACGATTTGCACGTAAAAATGTCCGGCTCCCTGTCGGACACTTTTTCCGACGCTATTCGGACGTAAAAATTTACGGCTCCCTCTCGGACCATTTTCCCGACGCAATTTGTATGTATTTTTCACGTACGAATCGTACTTTGCAGTTTGTACGGTACTTGTACGATTTGTACGTGAAAATATACGGATACGAGTCGTACGCAAAAAAATTTTCCCGGATCGGAATCGCACCTTGGTAAAAATTCGATATTTTAAACAACTGTATTATAGCAAATGATATTAATGACTTCTATATTTTTTAAAACAATATTTATTAGCTTAAATTCGATATTCTGGACCACAATATTCTTGCTGTCAATATTTCTGTGTCACAATATTTCCAACTCGATATTTGTGTAAGTCGTCATTTCCAACTCTATATTCTGTCTGAATACTCTGCCCTTAAATGCGGCCAATTATAATGAACAACACATATGTAAGTATAATATGTAAAATTATTCTCATAATATTTAATGCACATTAGCAAAGCAAAAGTTAAATTATTATATTATTATATTTTATTTAACCGTATTGTTAAACTATTTTCACACAGAATGACAGAAAAGGCGAAATATATCTCATCACAGAAAGGTAAACAATTGCTTTTGCACATGGGCTCTACTTGCAGTCAAGAATGCACAAGTACCAAGACCGTTAATTGGAAATGTACAAAATACTACTCCAATGCTTGTTATTAGAGAACTACTACAAACATTAATGTGTTATTGATGTGAGAGAACAGAATCACCCCAAAATGTCACCAAAATCAAAGTAAGGTATGTAAGATTAAAAAGAGTCAAATACTAGTTCACAAGAACCCACTACTAACTAAGAAAGCCACCAGTGATACACCACCTTCTCCTAGAAGATAACAAGACATCCAAATGCCTCAACACTTAGCCACCACTTATAATGATTAACCCTTCCTCCTGCATAACCTTAATAATGACAAATTAGTTTTTGTATTTTCTACAGCAGACAAGATTAGGCAATGTCAAATATGGATGATTGATGGAACATTCAAAATGTGCCCTAGGCCATTCACTCGGGTATACACCATACATTGTGAATATCAAAACCCTAGTATGCCCCTCATGTACGCTTTACTATAATAAATAAAGTAGCACTTACAATAAACTACTAAAGTACATTAAAATTAAATGAACAACTACTCCCCACATAATAATAATTGACTTTGAACAAGCCATGATACAAACAATACCTAAATTATACCCACATACAGCCATTTAAGGCTGTTGCTACCATTTTAATCAAAGTATTTGGATACATCTCCTATAATCTGAACTAAGGGGCCCATTAGCGGTGCTGGGACCAGCCGCCAGATATGTGGCGGTCCTGCACCGCTGATTAGGATGCGACCGCCACCCTGGTGGTCGCATTCCACATATTTCACATTGCGGCGGGTGCTACTGTAAGCAACACCCACTGCAATGCTAAATTGACATGTTGTGTATTGCCATGCACAACGTGGTAGGCACTGCGCGGTGTCTGGCACCTTGTGCATGGGATTGCAGGGAGGTACCATGGGTACCCCCCAAGTGCACCCCCCCTGGGGGTCCGCAACGGGCCCCCAAAGCACATCCCCGCCAGCCTTTCCATGGCGGCATCGCCACCATGGAAAGACCTTCGAAACCAAGCATCATAATATGTATGGCGGTGCCTTCTAGGCACCGCCACCATATTGTGCCCCAGCTCTGCCCGGCAATCTGAACTTTTGACGACCGGCGGAAAAGCGGCAGACGCACTTTGCATCTGCCGTGATACCCCCCCGCCATAATCAAGTTGGGATGGCGGGTGGATCACATTTGGCAATGCAGCACAAGCAATGAAATTTATTTTATTTATTTATTTGTTTACTTACCTCCGTTCGGCCGTAATCCATAGTATACTACCCCCACCCTGCTCCTCCCCCACCCCGATCCACCGGCCCGCTGCACTACCTCCACGGGCCGCTACTGTAGTGTTGTACTGCACAACCAATGTTCCACACCCTTCTTACAGAAGCTGGGTGCATGGGCCTTGGATTCGATTTTCTCAGAAACTTTTGGCACCCACAAATAGGTCTCATTCTTGTTTGCTTCGTGATTGGCTGGATGGACAGTTGCAAGGAAAAGGTATATGAGATCAGCTATAGAGGTGAATAGCATGATAAAATGAGCATCTCATAATAAAAATCATCCCAAAAATCTGATTTTCATGTGAATGCTGTGCTCGAATAGCACACGTAGTTCTCTTGAGGAATGTGTAGTACATTAGAAAAAACTAAACAACAAACAGAGGTCCATTAGGATGGCGGGCGGAAAAGCACCCCGACCGCCATGGTTGCGGGAAAACACTGCCCGCCAGGACCGCGGGAAAACCGCCGGTCCAATTGTTATGCTCTGCAGTGGAAATCCGACCGCGGCGGTTGGATAGCGGCGGTTAACATTGTGGCGGGCGGTGCTGCCAGCAGCACCACCGCGATGTCCAAACAAGCATGTCCTACATGTCCCTGCACTGTGTTGCAGGCACTGCACAGTGCCTGCCACCTGGTACAGGGACATGTAGGGGGGTACCATGGGTACCCCCAGTGCACCCACACCCCCCAACACATTGGGGGTCCGCAATGGACCCTTGGAGACATTCTCCGCATGCCTTTCCATGGCGGTTCCACCGCCGCGAAAAGCTGGCTACCGCCGGCATCATAATCGTGCCGGCAGTGCTTGGCCCTGATTGGCCACAATTGTAGCTGTCCAGCTCCACACGCCAGCAAGCGGGCGGACTGCAACTGGCGGAAAAGTGGTGGGCGGGAAATCACACCGCTGCGGTCATGACCGCAATGCTAATCGGACCGGCGGTGTTCAGGGCTTCGATGGCGGGCGGATGTCCGCCGACGGTCGGGCGGTTGCTACCGGCCGCCCAGCAGAGGACATCTGCCCTCCATCCTAATGGACCACAAAGTGTCATCCTCCATGAGTCAAAATTATAAGATGGATGGAATTTCAGAACATATATTTTTGTAGCCTCCTTTAGAGATTATTACACTGAACTAAATTTAGCATCATAAAAGACCACATATTGATGCGGAAAAAGACATATCTCACAAGCCTTTGCACAATCAAAACTGCACATCTATGAATCAGGGGCGTGTTGTGCAGGATGTTCATACGATTTTACCAATGCTTCCCATTTACACAGTGGGAATGTAGGTGGAAAAGATGTTTGAGAGAGATATACTTTCCAGGAAAAGATAAAAATTATATGAACAAATATTTTCACTCTTTCACTAATCTAATGGATGTGAAATTTCTACTGAAAGAAGGTCTGGGCACCTAAGATCATGGGCATTATGATTCTGCAAATGACATTCAATTACTACATAACTCTAACAACTCCTAAATTCCGCCTCTTTATGCCTATGCATTTCTTTGAATAAGTGAAACACTTGTCAACATTTTCAGTGAGTTTGCTTAGTCCACGCGCAGAGATTTACAACTCTATTGTGAATCTCGCAGTTTCTGTACATATAGATTTAAGCCTAAACCTACCTATTCCGGGCAGAGCTTTACACTTATTCATAGAAGTATGTTTCACCCCCAACTTACATGAGGGGAGGGGACAAGTACAAAATATCACCATAAAATCACTACTTGTAACTTAGGGGTAAAGATGCAAAATTCAGTTCCACACAGAGTAGGCAAATAGTTCCTTCTATTCTATGTTAAGTTTCAAATTTATAAGAATAGGGAAACAGACGTCACCTGAGAAGCATAACACACACCTCAAACGTTACTACTGGTAGGACATACATGGAGCCCACATCGTGATCTCTGTTTTCATGTATGCGTAAGCGCTGTTTCAGAAATAAAATGTGTGATGTATGTGTAGAGCAGAGTTAGATATGAGATGAGTCGTGCCTTTTATAGTTTAATAACAATTTACATAGCTGTAGTTTTTCATGTATGTATATCAGTAATGTTTACATTTATATAATGCGGTGTAAATAGGTGCATGCAATGTCTAAAAGTATTCGACTATTTGTTTTTGTTTTATTTATATGTTTAGGTCTTGGAAAACGTGCCAGCACGATGTAGGAATATTACCTTGTTACAGGTGCAAGGCAAAATTCCACCCAAACATTATATCTAATTAAAGTGCAAGGCTTTGCGACTCCTTACCCGAAAACATTGCCCAACAAGAATATTTGCGTGAGCCGAGGAAAGGCACCCTGACATTATAGTGATGTTGTGTTTCATGAACCAACTATACTACACAAAGTACCCTGAACATGTTCTTCGTAATAAAATAATACCCTGATATTGCTTCTGCTTTTCATTCCCAAGTTTTTGGGAAGTCTGGAATTCTGCACTTTACATAAATAACAAATACTTGAAAGCTTGCTTCTGGAATGTTGTGCACTCATTTTAGGACGTCTGGTGTAGTCGAAAACACAATGCATCTCGGTGATTAGTGTTGACTTGACACTACTGATGGTGTTACTAGGATTGCCTGTACTGTGTCTCTGTCTATCAAAGGGGGCTGAAAGCAGGACCTGGTAAGTAAACGGTTAAAGCTAAGTAGGTGGGCAGCCAGAGAGCTGCGAGAATTCGCGTGCACCTTATTAAAAACAGCCTGATAGGGTCAAGAGCCCAGGCTCAGAATACCACCCAAGAACAATTTCAATTTTAATAGCTTTTACTATGTATTTCCTAAGCATGCCCATTGAAATTGAGCCATCACGGCCTCCCAGTTCCTCCAAGACAGATTTTAGCCCGGGAGCTTGGAGTAATTATCCCACTGGATGCCAGCCTCTGTAGCTATTTCAACCTCGTTCATCATTTCAAACAGCGCCATACTCTGCCTGCTAATTTCATCAGATGGATTAGCCTCTCTTGCTTGTCTATCTTTTTTTTTTTCTTTATTTCTGGGGGGTGAAATATTGCCTTCTCTCCCTGTTTTAATAAGCTGAGCAGGCATGCACCGCTGCACCGCTCCGGAATTCTATTTCTCCGCGCGCGGCGAATGATCTTCCTGGGGGAAGAGCCTGGGACTTGTGTGAAGGTGAAACCTGGTCCACCGCTACCTGCCGGATGGAACCAGCTGCTCCCAACCTGTGCGTGAATGCCGCGCGCGCCTCGCGCCGCCGCGCGCCCGGCCCTCTGCTTGCCGTGAATTTCAAAAGAGCCCACTTACAGTAATAATTCCCAAATTTATCGGAGCCCTTTCACCTGTAATTTATGAGCTCGGATTTTATGCCGTCGTATGTGACATTACATGCTTTTTACTAAACTGACCTTCATTTATAGCCAAATTATGTAAGTAGTTAAGAAAAGGACTTATATCATTGCGGAATGACCTTGAAATTAGGACATGACAATATTTTAGGTGCTTTTCTTATTGTAGCTTTTTGCAAATTTGTGACATTAGTGACGGTTCAATGCCAGAGTCAGGATCATTAAAGCCAAGTCAAATAATTCTTAATTCGTAAGACAGTAATTGCTGTGGAAGTAATAGGATCATTTTTTTTTTTTTAAATACAGTTTTTTAAATCTTTTTTTTTGTCTGGTTTTGTTTTGAGCTCTGATAACCTCGAAGTACTGCTCTCAAAAGGGATTTCAATGTCGCTAATGCCACACAATGCAAATACATGTGGTTTTAATGTATGTCCACCACTTACTGGCATTTGGTGAGAATTATGCTTAAAAAAAAACCGTGAAGGGGTGGCTGGTGTGACTACCCTAAAAGGACATTAGCTGCTTACCTCGGTATGTCCTGATGACCTGAGACAAGCCGCATTATTAGACACTGTCGAATACCCCGTATCAAAACAAGACCCTAGAAAGATACTGCAAGAACAGCACCCCCAGAAACAAGGAAAGCCAAGGATATGGACTCTGAATTCACTCACATCCCCTCCAAAGACAACATGGAAAAACCCGGGAGAAGGACAATGAGAGATGAGGCCTGTCTCTAGGAGAGCCAGGAGCCCCCAGATCTGAGACTGACATTGGAGGATGTAGACGTTGGAAGCACTTCTTCAAGAAGACGGTGCAGAAAACACAGGCCCGACTAAGAGTAAAATGGTGCTTTATCAGGACAGGTAAGCAGCTGCACTTTAAACAACATTACAAACTTTGAACAACCCCACCTTACTAATACAATATATTGACCTGTCCCCTTGCACCCTTAAGAACCCCCCAACCTTAAAAAAAAACCCAACTGAAGCTCCCAGCATTCATTCCCCTCCCCCTCTCATTCCATTCACAGTCCTTTCACACCTGCCTCCAGTGTCACTCTCCAGTACTCCTTCTGCTAATGTCCCCGTGGCAAGTCCCAAACATTTCTGGCCTAGTACATGATCCTCCTAAATGCTACCTGTCCTAAGCGGCAACTAAAGCTGAGCTTCTACCTGTAATACCAATAAAGGAAGTGGCAACTAAAATTTAGCTTCTACCTGTTATACCAATAAAGCAAGCGTCAGTTAAAGCTTAGCTTTTTACCTGTAATACCAATAAAGCAATCCACAACTGTATAATATATAAAACTTAGCCTAGACAAAATAGAGCGAGGGAGGGAGGGAGAATGCCCAGAAAAACCTACTCGACTAGCAGGACCACAACTTAACTAGCTGCGCAGTCCTGCAGGGAAAGATAACTCCGACACCTCCGCCACCCACAAACAGACCAATGAGAGAAACCTCTCAACCTGGCCTGCACCACTCGCCCAAACTATCCATGAGGTGGACACTTTTTGGGAAGCCAAACCCTGGAGCCCATCGGGCAAGATGGAGCAGAAAATACAGGCCAGATTAAGAGTGAAAGGATGCTTTATTATGACAGGTAAGCAGCTTCACTTTAAACAATTCTATAAACCTTGAAAAACCCCACCCATACAATAAATTGACCTGTCCACTCCCACCCTTAAACCTCCACCCAACCTGCAATAAAACCCCAACCGAAGCACCCAGCATTCAAACTGCTCCCCCTCTCATTCCATTCAACGTGCTTTCACACTTGCCCTCAGTGTCACTCTCCTGCACTCCTTCTACCAATGTCCCCGCAGCAAGTTGTGTGATCCGCCACCCAGGAAAACCCTGTCAATACCCTGTGTTTTTTTGAGACACCTGGCTGTCGCCTATCAGCCAACATAACAAAAAATACGCGACTAGCTGTTCCCCAACAGCCTTCTTTGCACTACGATCTCCGCACTGCCAGTTGCTTTGATAATTGAACTTATTTCTAATAAATATAACTCATTACTGAGAAAAGACTGTGCATGATCCTGCCGAAACAAAGCAAAAGCCTCCTTTCTGATATCCTCATGTTCAATTAAACCTATTCCCCTAAGCTGACGAACATCAATTTCCGTTTCACCCTCCAAATGGGAAACAGCCTTTGCAAAGCATTTGTTAACACGCAATACCTTTATCACGCATCCATTACCACGCATATGCCTTTACTACGCATGCCTATACCATGCTAATTCTTGCCATGCAAATACCTTTACCACACATGCCTTTACAACAAAAATGTAAGTATTTCGCAAGTATGTGTGTGTATATGTATGTATATATATATGTACATTTATATTCACTGAAAAAAACAAAGGTTACAAAGACATTATAGTTAGGTTCAGGTTTTACCCACAGAAAACCAAAGAATTTTGGCAATTATATTTATACTTATAGCTACACTTAAGTTAAGAAACTACAACTTGTGGCCTAAAGTTACTTAATGGGATGAGTTATAGTTTCTTCAGATACCTATTACCATAAGTATAACTATAATTGCTGAATTTCTATGGTTTTGGGTAAAACGTGAACCTAACTATAATGTCCCTGTAACCTTTGTTTTTTCAGTGAATTTCATATTTTTTAAACGTAAAGTAAGATATAATTACCATACATTAATACAACCACCTTCAGCTGTACACGGCGGGGGTATAGTATGGTTTGTGAGTAGGTGAAGACTTATATTTACATTGGGCCTCGGAACCACGGGCCCACCATGTGTACTGGTGGATCCCTGCGGGTACCCGTTGGATCAAGAGGTACCCACGGATCCCCCATTTGGGTCCCAAAATAGCTTAGGCCTATTTCATGCCCCTGAGAGGTCCTTCTGGGACCCCTCCATTTGCCCTAAGAGGTCAGAATATCCTGACCCCTTATATGTTTTCATAGTTTATTTTTCCTTCCTCCAGGCTAAGCAACAAACAAAATGGCAGTCGCAACTTTCCTTTCAGGTTGCAACCAGCCAACAAGAGCCTTGCTTTTCACCTGGATATGTGAATCCCTCCATGGGTAGACCCGACTCCCTAGATATCTATAAATATTTTCCCTTAATAAATCCAAAACTACTGAACAGATTTACACCAAATTACAAAAAGCACTCTTACTGGACCAAGAGATAGCATTCTACCAAATTTGGTGTCATTTCATTTAGCAGTTCGGTCTGTAGTTGTGTCTTAAATCTCTATGGGAAATTGCATGGGAAACTCACATTTTTTGCCCACCCCTTTTTCTCAGCACCTGCTTGATGGATCACCCCAAACCTTTCCATGCAGAACTAGACAAAGTAGGCCACTTTAAAAAAAAAATGCGGGGAAGATTTGTCAAACGGCACCAAAGTTATTACCAAGCCAAGAAACTCTTTGTCTATGGAAACTAGATCCTAACTATAACTACCTGCTGGCTATCACCAGTAGGTAATATGGCGGTCATCAGTAGGTAGTTATAGTTAGAACCTAGTTTCTATAGGAAAAGCATTGTTTGAGTTTGCTATAACTTTGGCGTTGTTTGATGTTTAAAGAAGAGGGGGCAGGGATACCCTGACCCCCAAGTCATGGTCTTGGGGTCCCCCTGACACCCTACCATGGCATAAAAGCATTTAAAAAAAAGAAATTGCCGCAAAATCGCCAGATTAGCAAAATCACAGCAAAAACTTTTTAAAAAAGCAAGATCGAGCTGCTGTGCATGCTTTTTAATAACCCCCTGGGTGGGCCAGGTCCTGGGGACATATAATAAATATGAGAGAGGGGCACACAAGGTCCGCTTCCTAGGGCCTATCAAAGCCCTGGGGACTGCCACCTTGACTGGGCAATAACGTTAATATATGTGGGGGAGCCTCGCGGCTGTGGGGACTGCCACCTCTTGGGGCCCTGTTGTATAAAAAATGTGGGGGGGTGCTCAGCCACCCTGCTGCCCCAGAGACCGCCACCGGCCTGGAGTACATCCATTGAATAATTAAAAAAAATATGCAGGTGAGGCCCTATAGCTCCCCATGCAGCCCCCGGGACTGCCATCTCCCTGGGGCACATACATTGAATAATTTAAAAAAAAAACAATTCAGGGGAGGCCCTACACCTCCCTCCCAGCCTCGGGGACCGCCACCTGCCCGGGGCTAAAATAAATTACAATGCGTGGGGGGCTTTACCCCCACACAGTCCAAGGGACCGCCACCTCCCCTGGGCACACATACAACAATTAAGGGGGTCCGTTGCAGCCCCCCAGCCCCGGGGACCACCATCTCTCCAGGGCTTACTTCACAAAGGAGGGGGGCATGGGTCCCACCTTGTGGAGCCCTAGATGACCCTGGGAACTGCCCCCCTCCAGGGCTGGTTCCAGCAATGTCCCAGGATGCCCACCCCCTCAGAAATTGTAGTTTGCTGTGGCATGGCTGGAGCCTTAAGGCTCCCGCGCGATCCCAAATGAAGTGGCCTGGCCCCCGGGGGGTGGGGTCCCTGGGACCGAAGTTGGACCAGGGAGGGGGCTCACGGGCCTCCCTCCGTATTAAAAAATATATATAAAGGACTGGCCCTGGGGTATGGGATCACTGGGGCCGGATTCAGCCCAGAGAGGGGGGCTACACGTGGCCGCCCCTCCCTATTATAAAAAAAATCATATTTAAAAAAATAATTTAAATAAGAATGGCCAGGCCCCAGGGGAGGGGGTCCCCGGGGCTAAAATCGGTCTAGAAGGGGGGCTGTGCGTCCCCCCGCCTTGTTTTTAAAAAAAAATGTTCCCATGGCAAGGGGAGGTGTTCATGGTCCTTTTTATTTTCAAAAAGAAAATCCTGATTTGGAATTTTCTTTTTTGGAAATAAAAAAAGTTGTAAGTTTGATGTGCAGCTCCGTCAATATGGTGTACATCAAACTTACAACTTTTCTTATGCTGTTAAACTTGCAAGGCATTTCCAAGAACCACTGTTATGGCTCTTCCTGGCAATGCTAGAGATGTTCACAAGGGCAGGGGGCATCTCTAAATACGGCGGGCAGAGTACTCTTGCATAGTGGGAGCAATGCCATGCAGATGGTAATTACTCTGTCCACTAATAATTAGTCGAAAAGTCATTGTTTTAGAATGGTGCCCTGAACACAGAACATGTATATCTATAAATGGGAAATGTCAGCTATAATGAGATATCATTGTCTACACTGGTCTAGCAAGCATGCTTTGGGACCTAATGCAGTCCAGTAAATTGGGCCCCCTTACCCACGCTGCGTAGTAAAAGACAGCAATAATTGGTGTATAATGACCCTTTAACCCCCTGAGTCACTGTACCTGTTGCACTACTGATAGCTGCGCTACTTTGGGTCTTGTTAATCTTCCCTCCAGCCCCTACAAGTTATTAAGCTAACTCTAGACTCCCCCTCATCAGCTCCAAAGAAATTACTCAATTTTAGGCAAACATGGAATTTTTGGAATGCCGCTTCAGTTAAAAAAGGTGTAGACTGATGGTTCCTCGTGACAGATCTTGTAGAAACAACTAAGACTGTGCTTCACATCTGGGGGAGAGAGAGCACACTCCCAGTGCAGCACCACAGTAGCATGTCAAATGAAGGTAAAACATAAAGAGGCTAAATATCAGGAGGGGTATGACTAAATTGTTGGCTGAGTACAATTAGTAGTGAGCTCTCGGTTTTCACAGACAAGCTACAAGAGTAATAAAAGAGTGAGACTAAACATTAAGTGAAACTCTACTCCGTACAACTTAGCAAATATTGTAAGAAATTTGTTTTTACATTTGAGGGGACTGAATGCCTTTCTCAAGCAACAACTACAGCTCCCTGTCAGGGAGAACTACTAAAGCCTCTAAATTAATAAATGCTAAACCCTCTGGTAGCTTGGCCCAAAAGCAGTCAGCTTAATTTAGAGGCAAAGTACTGAAAACACAAAACAAGAAAAATCTCAATTTAGAAAAACAGAGTAAATTTTGATAAATAGTTTGAGATCAGAACAACAACAAAACAATCAGTAGAACCAGGGAAATGCGATTTTAAAGATTTAGGTAAGTATGATGCGTAAAAGCAAAAGAGCCAATTGAGGTCATCTAGTCAGGTTAAACCAAGGATAGTAATAAGTTCAAGCTGATAGTGATGGAGCTCAGGTCGAATACAGAGAGATTAGTCCCTCTGAAAAAGTTACCTTCTCAAAGTCCGGTACGAAGAGCCCAGTCCGTGGTGGAGAAGGCCATGAGGAATGATGAAAGCATTGTGGAAAGTCGTTGCTGTAATGCAAAGAGAGAGGCTAGGTAGCACGGATAGCCATCGCTGTGGTGCGGAGATGGGTTCAATGACACAATATTGGAAATTAAATATTGTTAAGAAAAATATCACCTCCCTATACTTAATTAATAAAACCACAAACATTGAGAACACAAATATCACAGTTAAAAATATATTTTTTACTTATATTGAAAACAAAAAATATTACAACCAAAAATATCATTACCTTTAAATAAACATATGAAAAATATTACCTCATACACTTTCGACTACAATAATATCGTCAAAATAATTACATTAATAAACATAAAAATAAGTACTTTTCATGTTAAACAAAGCATTAAAATAAACGTTACACAACCTATACACATGAGAGGTATAACTTTGTCCAGACCCAAGGGAGCACCCAGTATAAGTCAAAACCAATAGAGTGACGCATACATTATGCAAAAAAGAAGCAGAGAACTCAGGGTAGTTCTTTAGTTTAGGTGGAAAGAAGCTCCTGTAAAGAGCACTCTCAACACCAGTGACACTCTAAATTTGCTCACCTCAAATGTCTGCTTTTCTATCCAAGTCTTTAAGCATAGGGTTAGCACAGTGCCATCCACGTTGAGATAGAAAGGGACAAAGTCTTTTGCCATTACTACAGCAAAGCGTTTAAGCATAGGATTAGCACAGTGCTATCCATGCTGAGCTGTAACATGACTAAAGCCTTTCACCACTCCAGGCACAGTATTACAGCTGTGGATTGATAAAATACCATCCAAGCCAACCTGAAATGAATAAAAGCAACCCATGACACGTGTTTTGCTCTCATTAGAACTCTTCAGAGAGGTATAGCTTTGTCCAGACACAAGGGAGCACCCAGTATAAGTCAAAACCAATCCCTTGCAGGCATAGAGTGATGCATAAATTATGCAAAAAAGAAGCAGAGAACTCTGGGTGGTTCTCAAGTTTCGGTGGAAAGTAGCTACAGTAAAGAGCACTCTCAACACCAGCGACACTCTAAATTTGCTCACCTCAAATGTCTGCTATTCCATCCAAGTCTTTAAGCATAGGATTAGCACAATGCCATCTTCGCCGAGATAGAAAGGGAAAAAGTATTTTGCCATTTCTACAGCAAAGTCTGTAAGCATAGGATTAGCACAGTGCTATCCATGCCGAGCTGGAACATGACCAAAGGACATTTGAGGTGAGCAAATTTAGTGTGGCAGCCCCACTCCGCCAATTAGGATGCAACCACCACTGTGGCGGTCGCATTCCGCATGATTCACATTGAGGCGGGTGCCTGCCACCTTATGCATGGCAATTAAGGGGGGTACCACAGGTACCCCCCAAGTGCAGCCCCCCCGGTGGCCAGCAACAGGCCCTCAAAGCGATGTCCGCTAGCATTTCGGCCTTCTGAACATTCTGGCATGGTGAGTAAAAGAATGATGGATTTAACCCAGATCTCTTGACTGGAGGTGAATGTTTTGATCGGTTCTGCATTCCATCCATCAATTGTGTGTCTTTTGCTTTCTTGCCCTAAGTGCGCTGGGTATGCCCATACGTGGGTCCTGGGCTCACGGTGCCACTGGATTAAAGCTATCCCAGCTGAAGAGGGATGAAACCCCGAAACCGATCCTAGGATGCTTGTTTCTGGTCCAGGGAGGACCTGGCTTGGCAGTTCGGGCTGGACTGTTCCTATGTGGCACAGGGCCAAGACTGATTTGCATATGGCCAGGTCTAAACTGGGGTGGCATGGTGAGCAAAAGAATGATGGATTTAACCCAGATCTCTTGACTGGGGGTGAATGTTTTGATTGGTTCTGCATTCCGTCCATCAATTGTGTGTCTGTTGCAGGCATCATAATATGGATTGCGGTGCCTTGTAGGCACTGCCACCATATTATGCCCCAGCTCCACCGGGCCGGCAATCGGAACGATTACCAACTGGCAGAAAAGCAGCAGCCGCACTTTGCGTCCGCCGCGGTACCCCCGCCATAATAATGTGGCGGTGGGTAAATCTAGTTGGGATGGCGGGCGGATCACCACCGCCGAACCAGCGGTGGCGATCCACCCGCCATCCTAATGACCCCCCAAATGCCCATAAGACAAGTTCATTAAGAAAAACCTGCAAAGTAAAAAAGAAAACCCAACCAAAAAAAACAGTACAATCTAAGAAATACATCACACTTAGTTATAAAAAAGCAAGTAACATGGCATAATAAAACATAACATATCAATACATTACTAAAATAATGTAATAAAACCTAAACCATACACTAGTGAAAAATACTGCAATCACTTCAACTAAATGTACTGAAAGCCTACAAACAACACTATAACTAACATTTGTCTCCCCACCCCCCCCAAAATCCCTCCTTTTTTTGGGGGGGTTTTATAGTGCGAACTAGACCCAAAGGTATCAGAGCGCTTTACACGAGCACCAGATGTTGAGCATCCTTGGTGAGACTCAAACCTCGTTCCCCAGCTTCGAGGTCAACCGCCCTAGCCATTAGGTCACATCCCCTCCCCAAATTCTTTAAAAACAAAACTTTAAAAAGTACTTGTTCCAATGAACAGTAGCACCATCCCATGACCTGGATCCCAGAAAATAGACACAAAAAGACCATGAAATTGAAGGTAGCAGTAAAAAGGGGCTCTAACTGAAACTAAAAAAAGACTATTTTCCCATAGAAATTAATGCTAAAATAAGTTGAAATGTTTAATAAATGATTTCAAAATTGTAAAATATTATTGAACAGGTAAAACAAGTTAAAAAACTGTTGTTAAAATCTTTAACATTAACTAATGGTATAAAAATATACAATTATTTCATTTATATTAAAAAAAGTATGTTAAAATTATGTTAAGAGTAAATGTATGAAACAATGTAATTAATGTAAAAAAATGTTAAATGATAGAAAAATATCCTGAAAAATGATTCAATACTATTTGAATATGACTTGAATTGTTTATTTAATAATACCAACGTATAAAAAAATGATTTATCAGTATATAAATGTTTTTATAAACAGAACTATATAAGTTAAAAAAATAAAAAATATTCTTTAAATAAACTAAAATGGGAAATGTGTGTTATAACTTTATTCTATCAAAATATGTAAATAATAATATTATTTATTAGAAATAATCAACCAACTGCTATGCTAATTATCTTTCTACGCATCAATGATACTAATTAAATTACATAAACGAAACGTATTACATAGAAATACATATTGACAAAGTAATTTGCCACTAAAATTGGTGAATTAAATATTCCCACTCCAATATAAACCATTTTGGAGAAAGTGTAGGACACTAAAGCGGTGACATTTGCTATTCCCACTCCAATCTAAACAATTTAGGGGAGAGATGTTTGACACTAATGTTAATGTTAATGTTAAGGGCATTTCTAAAGGGCGAGCGGTTATCCAAAGGTGCCCTGGCCCTAACTGCTTTCCTCTGGACGGTGAGGTGGAGGCACAATTAAAGATTAAAGAGTCAGGTTTTAAGTTGTTTCCTGAATGTTAGGAGATTGGTGGAGTTTCTTAAGTGGAAGGGGAGATCACTCTAGGCCCTTGCGGCAGGAAACTCTTTTTATGGGCGGTACTAAAGGAGGAACATTTACTATCCTCACTCCAATCTAGACCATTTTGAGAAAGATGTTTGACACTAAAGGGGGGACATTTACTATTCCCATTCCAATGTAACCCAACTGAATGTAACACTACCCAACTGAATGCAAATTACATACAATTCTTGTGAACTGGACCAACTGATCATTCAGATTTGAATATCCATTTACATTTGGGAAACAACCCTTTCCTACCATCATTGATACAAACTGAGTTCCTAAAAACCAATGGTTCCATACATGGTAAGCTAGACATAGGGAGTTTTTATGGATCATTGTTGATGGGATCACCACTTACTTTGGACACGATTCACATCTCCCATGCAGTGCTATCAACCTACTGCAAATATTGCAGGTTCTGTCTCAATCGCTTTTTCGGTACCATCAATCCAAAAATTGAAGTACCCCTATTTCTATCCTCTTTCTCCTTCATAAGGAATTAATCCTGTTGCTGACACTTTCTAGATTCTGCAGTGTGGTGCATCACTTTTACAAGACATAGCACTGAGACCAGTGGGCAGAAAGCTCTACAGTGCATACATAATAGTAGAATCACCATGGATGTCAAGCACTGAACGACAATCTTGTAATCACTGTTCCTGATCCAGTGTCTTGATTAAACTCTGTCTCAAGCCAAATGTACTTCACCTTTACTATCTGCATAACCTGCTGTAAAGATTACTATTGTATACTCATGCCTGAAGCAACTGTTATCAGTCCCGTTAGTAAATCTTGAACACAAATGTATCACTTTTTTATACGTGGATAACTAAGACTAGAGCACAGTTTTGTCTCTGTAGAAATCATTGTTAAACAGATTGACCATTGTACAATATTTAATATGTTATATATTGACTAAGCCTGACACCTTTGTATAGATATTTTTTTTATTTAATTATTTTACTTTATCAATTATAGAACGACACATGCACCTAAAGGTATGCTAGCATTGAGATAAAAAGGGATTAAATATGCAAACCACATGTAGGGAAATCCCAGGTTTTCGAAACTTTAACATAAAGAAATGTTTATATCTATACAAATAGGCTTGATACTTCACAAATGAGATTTTTATTAGCTTACTTCATTAGATCATAGAATTATGACTTTATCCACTTGAGAAATATAATTATTATTTGATCTCATATCCCTCTAGGAATATACATTTCTATCATTTGCAATTCCGTGGACAATCTGATATCCAGTATATTGCTTTTGTGAGTATGAAAGAATTGTAATGTGTATAAGACAGAATATGAGCTTATTGATAGCTACTATTGGGTGACATGTTTTTGTGTGGCAGTAGTATATAGAATTTTGCAACCTCACCAGTTTAAAAAGCTCCAAAGGAATGGTCCTGAAGTTGTATTGGCACTTGGCTAGGACATTCAGATCTATATATATTAAGTGTCAGCTTTTAGCTGTCTCTGAAGTTAGGTAATCTGGCCCTTACTTTTTTTTAGACATGCTTTCGCTTATTTTTTCATCCCCACGATTTAATAGGAAAGGCACTCAGGTGCACAATGACAACATACTCAAACATGTATTTACCATGCAGTGAAGCAATCCTTACCCACATAATTAGAGAAAGAATGAATTTGAAAATACTAGTTAAATTATGATTTTAAAATGAAGGAGCAAGGAATACAAATTTGATTTAGCAGGGTTACAGCTGCAAGAAGAAGGATTTTATAGAGCACAACTAAGTGCAGACATCAATGGTTTCATCTTTTTACAGCGTATGTGGTGGCTCTGAAAAGAACAGTTTGGCTTTAAATGAGGAGTGAATGTGTGTGTACTGTAAGAAATTTGGTTATTGGTTGAGGGGGGTATGAAACTCTACTCAAGCAGCAACCACAATTATTTCAGTCGGAAACACAAAGGTACCCCAAATTAACGTGTGCTTAGCCCTCTGGTAGCTTGGCACAAAAGCAGTCAGGCTTAACTTAGAGGCAATGTGTAAAGTATGTATGCAGCACACAAACAATATTAAAGTAAAAACACCATGCAAGAAAAGTCCAACAGCAATTTAGAAAAAGAGAGCAGAATGTAATAAATTATTTAACACCAAAATGACAAAAATGCAATTATTAAAACCGGAGATATGCAATTTTAAAGATTTAGGTAAAACTAGTGCTAAAAAACACAAAGCGCCAACTGTGGTAATCTGGTCGTGCTGGACCAGGACAAAGTCACAAGTTCAGGCCTAACGCAATGGAGCAAGCTAGGCCCCCGGAACGAAATACTTTAAATCGTGATTGTGGAGCGTTGCAAAATCCCACGTCAAGAATGCATTGCACAGTGGCGGATTCAAGTGCTGCAGTGTGCGTTGCAAAGTCCTGTGTCAAGGATGCATTGTGCAGTGGCTGTTCTGAGGAGCTGTGATAAAAAACCTGCGTCAAGGATGTGTTGCACAAAGGTGGTTTTGAGGTGCAATAGGGCCCTGTATCGGGGAGTCCTTATGCTGCAACAGTTCCGATGCAAAGCTGCAAGGAGATGCATCACATTGTGTTGGTTCTGACTAGATCCACAGCTTGGCAGGCACTTTCAGGCCACTCCCAAGGGTCCAGAACTGGGGTGCCACCACTTGTGGGGCATGACTCACAGCAGTCAGAGTCCAGGTGCAGGGTTCAAGGTGGTTGGAGCCTTTTCTGTCCCTGAGGCTTTGATCAGGAGGCCAACTAACAAGCCCTTGGGGTCTCTCTGGTGGTCCTAGATGCATGTCCAGTCCTTCTCACTCATGTAGGAGGGCAGTACCGCAGTGGGGTAGAAGAGTAGCCGTCCGTATTGCACCAGAGCAGCACAGCTGTCCTTCATCTGAGTCTTCCACAGGTCCAGATGTGCACTCAAGAGTTGGTTCTGAGTGTCCACTATTTACACTTGGGTGCCAATTACGATCCGGTAAAAAAATTCCCCGTGCGACTCGTATCCGGTCTTTTTACCGTACGAATCGTACAAGTGCAGTACGAACTGGCAATCACGATTCGCATGGTAAAAAGTCCATACGAACCGCATCGGGAATGATTTCCCACACGTCCTCGGGTCGGAAAATGTGTCCGACACGTCCTCGGACGATTTACCGTACAAATGTGAAAGGTGAAGTCCGACCGAGGAATCACGATCCATCCCGTGCGTCCGATGTTACAACCGTATGGAAAAAACACCGTCCGCACCGAACTCCCATAGCAACCATGGAGACATGTGCCCGCATACGCGCCCAACACACCCCCCGCCCCCGTACGTCCGAGACGTACCCCCCGTGTATGTACACCCCCACCCGTGTATGTACACCCCTGTACGTCCGAGTCGTACCCCCACCCCTGTACGTGTCGTACCACCGTCTATGTACACCCCAGTACGTTCGAGTCGTACCCCCACCCCTGTACGTGTCGTACCACCATCAATGTACACCCCAGTACGTTCGAGTCCTACCCTCACCCCTGTACGTGTACGTTCGAGTCTTACCCCCACCCCTGTACGTGTCGTACCACCGTCAATGTACACCCCAGTACGTTCCAGTCGTACCCCCACCCCTGTACGTGTCGTACCACCGTCAATGTACACCCCTGTACGTTCGAGTCCTACCCCCACCCCTGTACGTGTCCGATCCCCATGTATGTACACCCCAGTACATTCGAGTCATACCCCCACCCCTGTACGTGTCGTACCACCGTCTATGTACACCCCAGTACGTTCGAGTCGTACCCCCACCCCTGTACGTGTACGTTCAAGTCGTACCCCCACCCCTGTACGTGTCGTACCACCGTCAATGTACACCCCAGTACGTTCCAGTCATACCCCCACCCCTGTACGTGTCGTACCACTGTCAATGTACACCCCTGTACGTTCGAGTCCTACCCCCACCGCTGTACGTGTCCGACCCCCATATATGTACACCCCAGTACATTCGAGTCGTACCCCCACCCCTGTACGTGTCGTACCACCGTCTATGTACACCCCAGTACGTTCGAGTCGTACCCCCACCCCTGTACGTGTCGTACCACCGTCAATGTACACCCCAGTACGTTCGAGTCCTACCCCACCCCTGTACGTGTCCGACCCCCATGTATGTACACCCCAGTACATTCGAGTCGTACCCCCACCCCTGTACGTGTCGTACCACCGTCTATGTACACCCCAGTATGTTCGAGTCGTACCCCCACCCCTGTACGTGTACGTTCGAGTCGCACCCCCAACACAACCTCCTAAGTACGGAGCGCACCCCAGGCCCCAACATCACAACCGCATGTACGAGTCGTACCAAGCCACACACAAGGACAGCACCGTACAACCAAATGGCCCATGTACACACCGTACACACGCTAAAAACGCACGTACACAACCAGGACAAAACAAAACAACACAAGAATACACCATTCGAATGGCACAAAGCCACTAAATATGTCCAACAAACACTCAAAAAACACATTCACTGACCTGCAATTGCCAAAGACAAACAGAGGCCCAAAACACCACCACTCCTTATAACACACCCACCCAAACTTCAAACACAGCCACACCCACCAATGGACCAATAAAAAGGGCTCACACACACAAACCATGAGCCTTTGCAACAGACTCACTGCTGCCAGACCCCTCAGACAACCTACCATACTACAAGCTTCACCACACCTTACACTTGCACACCTTCACACAACCACCTTCACAAACACACCCTCATCACATTAACACACACACACACCTGCACAACCACACCCACACACCCACAACCATCCACACACACACCCCCATCCACACCCACACCCCTCACCATGCCCACTAACAAGAATCCAAAGTTCAGTAACCGAGAGTTGGAGGTCCTTGTCGATGAAATCCTCAGAGTCGAGCCACAGCTCTTTGGAACATTGGTCAGACAGACCAGCATTGCAGCAAAAACAGCCATGTGGCAGACCATCGTCGATGCTGTGAATGCTGTTGCAGACACCAGAAGGACCAGGCATGAATGCCAAGCCAGGTGGTACGATCTGCGGAGGAGGGTCCGAGCCAAGATGCTGGAGGAACACAACCAGGCCAACGCCACTGGAGGAGGGCCCTCCCGCAGACCCGTACACTACCAGCCCTGGGAGGAGAGGGTGATGGCCATACAGCCGGTGGAGGCTGTCGAAGGATTAGGAGGACTCCGAGACCCGGGTGAGTACACAAACAACGCACCTTTCATGGGGGGAACGTCATCCACAACCAAAATCACTAACAGGCACGCAACCACCCCAAGCTATCGCATGACTCAACCACACTCCATGAACACGCACATGCCACTGGCGCCACCATGCCCCATGCACCCAGCTGGACAATGTCAAGTCACAGGCCACAGAAGACACCAACACATGACACAGTAACCCGGATGGCGGGAGGGTGGGCCCCAAAATTCACATAGTGCAACTCAGAAGCAGACAACAATGCCCTCTGCCCATATGGCCTAGGTCACAGCCATACAAACACTGTGTCCCCACACAGGAAAGACTCGCCAGCAAATGGCGGACGCCTTGCATCAACACATGGGGGTGAAGGCACTGTTTTGCACATGACAGCAGCGAATTAACAGCCAACATTGTGAAAGAGTGGCAGCACACACCACCACAGCAGCAGCGCAGAGACAGACACTACACCCAATGGGTGCCTGGAGATCACAAACAAACTCACATCAACAAGCCAAGGGCCATTCAAAGATATGCTAACAGTGTGTGCCCAGGAAGCTGGGCTCAGGTGACAGAGGGTGACACACAGAGGGAGGGAGAGGGGGTCACAGAGGGAGGGAGAGGGGGACAGAGAGGGAGGGAGAGGGGGACAGAGAGGGAGGGAGACACAGGGAGACGGACAGAGGGAGGAGGCTGACACACGGAGGGAGGGAGAGGGGGACAGAGAGGGAGGGAGACACAGGGACACGGACAGAGGGAGGAGGCTGACACACGGAGGGAGGGAGAGGGGGACAGAGAGGGAGGGAGAGGGGGACAGAGAGGGAGGGAGACACAGGGACACGGACAGAGGGAGGAGGCTGACACACAGAGGGAGGGAGAGGGGGACAGAGAGGGAGGGAGAGGGGGACAGAGAGGGAGGGAGACACAGGGAGAGCAAATCAGCTGTGTGGTGTGTGGGAATGTCTGCTCGTCAGCAGGTAGACTGCGTGCATGTAGCCAAGGGTGGCCAGTGCCAGAACCCCCCCTCTTCCCCATGGCAAAACACAGGGCCATGTCACAACCTGTTCACGAGCACAACGACAGCTGCCTGCATTATATAAGTGTGTGGATCCACTCCATGTGCACATGTACAGTGCTACACGGAAGGCGCCAATGCATGGCTCGCCACACCTGCCCACTCCACTGCTGACTGCAGTCACACTTGACGCAGCAAGTAAGACTGTGCCACACATAGTGAAAGGGGCCAAAGTGGTGCCCAAGGGACACACCCATGCACAAGTGCACTGTGAGTGGAATGCAAGACAGATCCTAATTCCAAGAGGAAAGGTGTCAACGTCGAAACTGATGAAACATGGATGTTGCATGGACCAAAATTAACATTGTCTCTCTCACACACAGGTCAACGTCGTGGTTCACCCCCCAACACTGGGGGGGAAGACTCACAGGACCTTGATCTGCGGGAGCCCGATCCCACCGGCAGCGACGACTCTCACCACTCTGTGGACGACCCTGACCAACCTGGCCCCTCTGGTGTCCAACC
The DNA here is from genome assembly GCF_964204655.1 of Triturus cristatus. Lineage (NCBI taxonomy): Eukaryota > Metazoa > Chordata > Amphibia > Caudata > Salamandridae > Triturus > Triturus cristatus. Next base: position 1,712,850,362 of record NC_140589.1, on the reverse strand, counting down.
ACCTGCAGCACCTGCGTCAGGTACAACGGGGCCAACCACCACCCCCACTCCTGCCACATCCCAGGAGACACCCAGGATCCCTGCCCCAACACCACAAAGCAGCCAGCCTGGCCAGGAGGGACACGGTGTCCCGGGCACCCAGGAGGAGGCAGGCGACAACGCCAATGCCACCCCTCAGGGGTCCCGGAGACCCGATGTGCCCACAAGGGCAGGCCAGGTGCAAGTGGGCAGGGGTGGTGGGAGTGGAGGACGGCGGAGGCGCCAGCCTGACCAGTTGGCTGGGGATCCGGTATATTCCCATGTCTGTAACATCCTGGACTCATACCGGCAGGACACCACGGGCATGGCCCAGGTTGTGTCCACCCTCAATGAGATCAAGGGGACCCTCGATGAGATAAAGACCCAGCAGGCCCAGCAACATGCCTGTCTACTGCAACACCAACGGAGGATGGAGGACAGACAGGCTGAGCAAGTAACGGTGTTCCAGGGGATTCACGATACACTCCGTCGGATGGCCGACAACATGGGCAACCCTCCCTGTGCCAGAAGGCGTAGAACATCACCACCCACAGGGAGGGATCAGGAGGAGGAGGAAACATCCGATGGAGCATCCCAAACATCGTCACGGCCTGCTTTTGAGGGTCCCCGCAGGAGACAGGGTCGTCCACGGAAAGGACCGTGAGGGTCGGCACTACATCACCATCTCCCAGGACACCTGGCCTGGCACCTGGCCCACTGGAGCAACAGCATCACAGCATCAAGAGACATTCTCTGCCACATGGCCTTGCTGGTCACTGTCTGACCAATGTGGACAAAGACTGTGGCATGGACTCTGAGGATTTCCAATGCCAAGGACACCAACTCCCCTACTGAACTTTGGATTCCAAACTCCCGGGAAGCCCCTCACGTCATACCCCCCCCCCCCCACAAAAATAAAAATTCACACCATGAAGAGAAGATGCCTGCTGGTTGCATTATTACCTTACATGTGTCTAGTAAAGTCTAAACATGCCTGAGTTCTCTTTTGACTTCAACCATCCACACCCTGGGGCCTGAGTCTGGCACAGGACACACGGGCCACAGTGTATTAGGCAAGACAGACATGGAGCACCATACACACCCGTGATGGGCCCAACCAGCTGAGGGGGTGGCCGCACAACTGTGCTGACAGACACATTGAGTACAGCAACAGTCATGCGCAGAGGTCAGGGATCCCGTCCAGTGTTCTGGGGGGCACCCAGGTATGTGTAGACAGGTGGCAGAACCATGTCCTGCAAGCGTGAGTCTGGTGGATGCAGAGAATGGGGGCCTGGCCAACGTTGGATGCATGGGGATGGCACATGTCACAATGCCCACACACTCATGGACATCATGCATAATACACAGTCTCAGCCCACACACACAGCTTGCATCTTGCTACTCGACACATAGACACATGGCCACTATCAGGGACAACCATGCCAGACATGCTGGATGCACCGTGGCAACACACCAGCATTGACTGAGAAGAGGCACCTTGGAGGCATAGGGACACCTTTATTAGTCATGTTTTCTGGATTGCAGAGGCAACTCGAAGTACACATGAACACGTCATGTGGAGTAACATGTGGGTCCAACACTGGCACCCCCCTTCTGCAGCACAAATGCGTGATAGCCATGGAACTGGCACACAAAAGTCGGCCAACAGCTAAACACCCACAGCTGCTCACGGAGAGACTGCCATACACCATTGATCCGCTGATGTAGTAGTCCCACACCATGTCAAGCCAATGCAAACCGTATGTGTCCGAGGGCAGTGTTACACACATTGATGCCATCATCACAATCCACTATCCCATCACTGATGACTGTCAACCAGTCAGACCATCTATTCAGGTGTACCCAGCTGCATGTCGTGTCCCATGGTGATGCTACATGGCTGCAGAGGAACCAAACATCGACAGGGGCAGTGTGCATACATCATGAACAACTCCCACACCCAATACACCCCTGATGCATCCCTTACCCTAAGGAGACTTCCAAACTTGTCCGTGCGTGTAACGCTCAGTCAGCACACGATGACGTGTCCATGAGGAATAGCAGGGCCACAACAATGCAACCAGCAGACGGCATGCGCAAATACCTGGGGATGAGAGACACACAAGAAGTCAGCCACTAAAAGCACAGCCACTTGCATGTGCATGTACTCGACACATGTATGGATGACAACATGCTAGTTCACAATTATGAGTGGGGAAATACAATCATCACTGCCACCATCACTCCAGTGACACACCCACACACACCTCTGACTCACGTGCCATACATGCAGGTGGAGACACACATCACAACACATGCCACACGGGGACCAATGCGTGCACAATCAGACACTGGTACTCACCACTAAGCGAAGAAGTCGCGTATGAGCCGAGTCCGGATGTCCTCTTGCGGCTCCACATTCTCCACATCACTAGCCCCATTGCCAAGCCCTTCGTCCTCCACGGGTGGATGGTCCTCGTCATGTTGATCCAGGATGAGTGGCACAGCTTTCTCAACTGCCATGTTGTGCAGCATGCAGCAGACCATGAAGATTTTGCAGACCTTCGCAGGGGCATATGGGAGCGCGCCGCCGGTCTTGTGGAGGCCCCGAAATCGGCTCTTCAGCAGGCCAAACGTCCTCTCTATCACTCGCCTTGTCTGGCCATGGGCGGTATTGTAGCGGAGCTGAGCCGGTGTGATGGGGTTGCGGAGAGGTGTGATCAGCCATGGCATGTTGGGATAGCCAGCGTCCCCTACATGGGAAGCACATGGACATCGTTAGAACTGGTGAAGCGGTCGTGCTGGTAGGCTATGCAAAATACAGGACAGACAGACTGTACCCACCAACAACACATGCTCTTTCGTTGCGCAGCTGCATCATCATTTCAGGCATCCTGCTACGCCTCATGATGTAGGCATCGTGTGCTGATCCTGGAAAACGAGCACAGACATGTGAAATCACCATGTTGGACAGACACACCACAAGGGCATTGATGGAGTGGTAGTGCTTCCGATTGCGGTACGCTACCTCCCGTGCGTGTGGTGGTACCAAAGCTACATGTGTCCCATCTATGGACCCAATGACATGGGGCATCCCTCCCAGGGCATAGAATCCACGCTTGACCGCAGTCAACTGTTCAGGGGTTGGGAACTTGATGAAGTCATCCAGGTGAATCAACATGGCCTCTAAGAAATCATGCAGCACACGGCAGAACATGCTCTGGGACATGCCACCAACATGAGCTATGGTATATTGAAAGGTACCCGTGGCAAGAAAATGTAGGGCAGCCATTACCTTCAGCTGGGGTGTCAGTGCCGTAGGATACCTGTGCTGTGGTTGCAGGTGTGGTGCCAGTCTCGCCGTCAACTCCAGAATCAACGGTTGGGGGAAGCGGTAGCACCGGATACTGTCATTCTCCCGCATGGCAGCCAAGTCCGGAATTGGTCGGGCAAGAGGCGGCGCTCCGCAGTAATTTGGGAAGTGACAAGGAAGAGTGAGTGCACTACGACAACAATTCATATGTACTGAGCACATGTTAATCTGTCAATACACATATGCTACATAGGGAGTCAGGTATGTGCTACATGCCCTGGACACGTATGGCTGCCAGGTGACACTCCTACTAAGACCCAGCTACACACGGAGATTGAGAACCTCCCCATGCCATGCCATGGGAATAGCTGTGACCCAATGCAAGTGAACAGCCAGACGCAAGACAGGAGTGACATACGCCCACACATCAGCAGAAGTAGGATGCCGATTGCAGAGACTGGTAGCAGAACACTAGAGCCACAGGTCACATGACATTACACTAGGACAGCCCACACACCTTGCCATGAAGGTGTACATGTAATGACTCACCACACATTCATTGAGAGGATGCAGACAAGTCCTTGTCACGCTACTCCGTGTCCCATGCATACATGTGCACCTCACATCCGATACCACATGTGGCATGGTGTGCGGAACAGTGTGCAATGTCAATCTACACACAGACACATGTTGGTTGCTGCAACAGCTGCAGCTTTTGAGGGTGCTCCAACATCAACCTGATGGGAAGCCCCCACACATACATGACATAGTCACATTGTGCACCGTGGGTAGTGACAAGTCAGGTGTGGTAACCCCTGTACCGGGCATCAGGGGACACTTCCGTTTGTTGGTGTCCGTGCCATGCCAGTGACGCTCATCCCAAGTGTGCAGTACGACATGCACACATGTCAAAGGAGTCAAAGGCATGCCTGGCACACATTGCCCCGTCACACAGTACATCTGTACACATCTCATCATACATCTGGTGCCTTCTCGACTCAGGAGTAATGTTCCACATCACAGCCTGTCACACTTGTGCCCCACACATGTAGTAATGCACAGACGATGCCTTGATGTCCATTCATGGACAAGTATGTCCATCCATGGACAAGTATGTCCGCCCTATTCCTACCTGTGTGCCGCCTGTCACCACTGTGATGTGTGAAAACCGCCGTACTGCTGCTAAGAGGGCCTGTGTACGTTCCCATATCACTATGGGAGTGCTGCCGTATGTGTACCCATCGTGATGGCGAGCGTACAGGCATGTGTACGGTCCGTACCACTACGAGTACGCATACGCAAGAACACACATAGTGGTAGGGCCGTACGCACGCCTGTACGCTCCCTATCACTATGGGTGTCCTCGCGTATGCGTACTCGTAGTGGTACGGGCCGTACACACGCCTGTACGCTCCCTATCACTATGGGTGTCCTCACGTATGCGTACTCGTAGTGGTACGGGCCGTACACACGCCTGTACGCTCCCTATCACTATGGGTGTCCTCGCGTATGCGTACTCGTAGTGGTACGGGCCGTACACACGCCTGTACGCTCCCTATCACTATGGGTGTCCTCGCGTATGCGTACACGTAGTGATAGTGAGCGTACAGGCGTGTGTACGGCCCGTACCACTACGTGTACGCAGACGCGAAGACACCCATAGTGATAGGGAGCGTACAGGCGTGTGTACGGCCCGTACCACTACGAGTACGCATACGCGAGGACACCCATAGTGATAGGGAGCGTACAGGCGTGTGTACGGCCCGTACCACTACGTGTACGCATACGCGAGGACACCCATAGTGATAGTGAACGTAGGCACGCGTGTACGGGCCGTTGCAATGCATTTGGAGTGCCCTAGGGCCCCGGAACGCACCGTACCTGTGTGTGAAGCTCCAAATTACATAGGGGACACATGAGGGACAAGTATTAAGGCCTACATGCATGCTGGTTGTCATGGAGACCAAGTTTAAAATTTGAATTTGTTCTGGAAGGTGCACAGCAGAAGTCAGTTGGAATTAATCTACTTTGTTGCAATGTGTTTGTGGGGCTGACATCATGCAGGAGAAAAAAAACGATTGAGAACCCACAGACTGCTAGGTTTGAAGGGATTGGAGGAAACATAGGATGCAAATGTGAGTGACCAATCACTCTGTACTCCTGTGCATGAGATGGGCCAGCAAGGCAGATATAAGGCAGCCAGGTCCCATGAGGGAGCACTTGCCTGCACATCTCTGTATTCCACGACCCAGCTGCTGCCACTGATTCCCTGGAACCATGTCAAGGGCTGTGGAGAGGTCACAGCCATTCACCCTGGAGGAGAACATGGCTTTGGTGGAAGTGATCCTCCCACGGTACCCCATGCTGTATGGGCGACCAGGTTATCAGGTGAGTGCAGTGTCCACTGGCACAGACTGTGTCCCTTTTTTGTGACTGTGACTTCTGCCATTGTGTCCAGGTGTGACACACATGCTATGTACTGTAGGGGGGGTCCCAAGGGGGGAATGCCTGATGTCTCCCAGCAGTGCCCTGAGACAGGAGGGGTGGGTGCCTATCACTCCCAGCAGTGCCCTGAGACAGGAGGGGTGTGTGCAGAGTCCTCCCAGCAGCGCCCTGAGACAGGAGGGGTGGGTGCCTATCACTCCCAGCAGTGCCCTGAGACAGGAGGGGTGGGTGCCTATCACTCCCAGCAGTGCCCTGAGACAGGAGGGGTGTGTGCAGAGTCCTCCCAGCAGTGCCCTGAGACAGGAGGGGTGGGTGCCTATCACTCCCAGCAGTGCCCTGCGACAGGAGGGGTGGGTGCCTATCACTCCCAGCAGTGCCCTGAGACAGGAGGGGTGGGTGCAGAGTCCTCCCAGCAGTGCCCTGAGACAGGAGGGGTGGGTGCAGAGTCCTCCCAGCAGTGCCCTGAGACAGGAGGGGTGGGTGTGATGCACAGTGTGAGCCTGGATCATTGATTGTGTAGTTGCCCTCATTCCACCTGTGTCCTTTCAATGGCACGTACTGCTTTTGGCCTTCCCCCAGAGGATCATGTCCCTATGACAAAGGTGCAATGCGTTGGATGCACACTATGCCTTGTTGTAAACAGCAAATGTGTTCTAATATGTGTCCCTGTGACATGTGCCAGGTGTATTGATGTAGTGTCACTTGTTCATCCTCACAGGTAGACGCCTCTGCCAAGGAGCAGATATGGCTGGACGCCGTCAGCGCCGTGAGGAGTGCGGATGGTCGGAGGCGGCACCTGTCCCAGGTGAGGAAACACTGGCAGGATATCCGGTGCTGGACGCGGAGGATCGCACGGGTCCTTCTGGGGGACACACCTGAGAGCCACAAGAACCGCGGGCGCCGCCGTCTCTCCCACATCCAGAAATGTGTGCTGGCGGTGACTTGGACAGGCATCTACAGGACATGCAGCAGCCGGAAGGGGGTAGGTACATGTGTGTGTTTGTTGTGTTTCACCAGCATTTGTAAGTGCACTGTTCCATGGATACACTTCCAGGGTTTATGGTGCTGTGCAGATCCTGTTCCCCACAGTATTGCAGTGCTCTCCTGCCTCCCTTCCCCTCCTTGCAATGTGTTCCCTGGTCTGTGTGTAGTCACTCCATCACAAGGTTATGTAGCCTGACACCTTCTCCAAGTGTACAATGCCTGCAGCATCATGTGTGGGGGTGGTGTGTAACAGGTTTTGTGACCTTGCCTGTGCCCTGTCCAGTTCTGGACTTGTGGGTTCCATGTCAGTTGGCACTAATGCTGAGTCCAGACATGGGAGTTAATCTCTCGAGTGCCAGGCCTTCCAGCAGGCATGTCCCATGTGGTGGCCTGTGACATGATGTGCATGAGTGTGCGTTACGCATAGTGCAGGGATGTTAGCGTGTGTTGCAGTCATTCCCATTCAGGAGCATGGAGTTGTGTGGCCACTACTGTCCCCAGGGGCATATTTTCCTAGGTATCATGTGTGTAATCCGAGAATGTCGACAATCTCTGTGTCTACAGCATAGGTTGTGCTCTGTGCCATTGTCCCCTGGCACCATGTTTCTTGACGTGAGATGTATTACAAGTTTCCACTGTCCAGCCTGACCTGATTTTCAAGGTACATACTCACGGTGGCCATTGCCTGTGTGTCTTGTTGCAATCATCTGATGATGCCCATTTGTACATAATTATTTGGACAGGCGCACCTTGGGTATTTGGTGGGCAATCTTGAATTATTGCATCCCATGTGTATTTCACCCAGACTAAGAGATGTAGGTGCTTCCTGTGTCTCCACAGATTTGTCTCATGTAGGGGGTGGGTGGTGCGGGCATGGCCTACATGTCAAGACCTGTTATCTCCTTGCTAGGACTGGCCAGTGTGTGATGTTTGTCTGGACATACACTCAAGGTGCAGTGTGCCAGTCAGGGTGGGCATGATATCAGTATTACCTATGCTGCATGTGCCTCTAGTTCCTGGATAAGGTCCCTGCTCATCCCAATTTCCTGCCACGCTGTGTGGTGCAGATGCAGTGCTTTATTGTCCCCAGGGCCTTGCTCCTCAGTCAAAATTCCATGTAATCTCATTTGCTATTGTGTCATGCTCTCCATAGTTTTTCCATGGCATGGTGGGTCACACAACTGTGTTTTGCAGGGCCGACATATGTACCTTGTTTTTTAGTTGTAACTCTTCCTGTGTTTCAGGCTATGCACTGTAACCTAAGTAGATTTGACTCATGTGACATATGTATACAGGTGGATGATTAATTTCTGTCTCTTCACCCTGCCCACAGCATCGTCGGGGGACACAGAGGGAGACATGGACACAGACGGCGCGAAGGGACCAAGCACCAGTGCCAGCGGTGACATCGGGGCTGGCACTTCGAGTGGGACTGAGGAGGAGGAGAGTGAACCCGGGGACCTGTCGACTGGCACAACAGAGTATGAAGCTGACGGGTCCGAGGATGATCTCTCCGAGTGGGCGGTGGCTGCACCACCATCTGACAGCATCCCTACATCTGGCACCGCCCCCTCCATTGGCATCAGGCGCCTCCCACGTGCTCGTGTCCCTTCCCAACGTGCCCGGTCACCACATGTCTCCTTCCTGCCAGGCACCGCACCCCCTGCCCCTGTCTCCACTGCTGCCGCCAATGCTGAGTCTGTGGACATCCAGCGGCAGTTGCAGATTGGTCTGACTGCGATCCTTAATGTCCTCCATGCCCACAGCCAGGTCCTCAACAACATGGAGGCATACTTGGAGGGCATTCATTCATTGCAGGCTGACCAACGCAACTTGCTGAGGTCCATAGACTCCACACTGACTGCAGCAGTGGGTCTCCTGCAGTGCTACGTCCCACCCCCTACCCCTGCCCCTTCCACACTTCCCACTCCCATGCCTGTCCCACATACACCCAGACGTAAGCATGCACCCACCACAACACACACAGGCACCACACCAGCAGGGAAGGTCCGCCGCACACCTCCTGACACGCACACACAGGGTGAAGTAGGCACACCCACTGGGTCGGGGGGCAAACGTGTGACACGCAGCCTGAGTGGGAGTCCGCATTCCACCCAATCCACTCCCTCCAAATCACCTCCCCTCAGCTCTCCTGGCCAGATCTCCCCCAAAGACTCCTTCTTGGCCGCTCTGTCCCTGAGCCCCACAGTGACACCACCCCGCAAGCGGTCAAGGAAGTCCACGGTCAGGGTGCTTGAGTCCCCCCCCTGTCCACACCCTCCCCCAGTGGCGCTGCGACCCATCCCTCTGACACCCTCCCCCCTCCTTGGGGCCTGTGGTTCCTTCGGGTGCAGGGGAGTCCCTGGAGGACCTTGCCGAGGTGTGCAGCACGCTCCTAGAATCCACCTATGGCCCTGCCCCACCCCCTGTGGTGGAGTCTTCCATCCCTGCACCCACGTCGCCTACCCTTCGCCCTCCTGTCCCTGTGGTGCCTGTTCCTTCCCCCCAACATGATGCCCTCACCCCTGTGGAAGACAACGGCTTGTAACTGTGCAGGCAAGCTAGGGGACACGCATCCCACTGTGTCCCCCATCCAGCTGTGACTCCTGGACTGCCCTATGGGCTTTGTAATTATTGGACTTACTTCATACTAGTTTTTTGCTCATGCTGAATAAAGCTATTTATTTTTTGCCCTTGGAACACTCCTGCTTTGCTGGCATTGCTGTTGGTGGGGCTGCTACATGGTTGTGGGTGTAGGTCATGTGTTGGGTGTGTGGGAAATGTAGTAGTGTGCTGCTCATAGGGGGGACCCTGGGATCTGTGTGCCATCACACGGTGTTAGCTATCTTTCTCCATTCATGTAAGCAGTTGCTGCATGTTGCAATTGTCCCAAGGTGTATTCCTTCCTCTGTGTACCCTGACTTCTTCCCTGCAGGGTGTCCCCTGACTTTAGCGCAGAGCTGTGTGTACATTAGCTGGGTGTGTGACGTAGTCCTTCACCTTTGCACATGCATGCTGAGCCATTCTCCACCTGCATTATTCGTGGCATCCTTGGTAGTCATTGTACTTGTGTATGTGGACTATTGACATGACTTCATGTGGACATGTTTTCTTTTTGGCCCTATGCATGAGTATACTCCCAGCCTCGCACACATGTGGTACATGTACTGCAGGGTCTTTGTGCACCTGACTGACATTTGTGGGCATGGTATCTGTGGCTACTCCACCCTTTGCGTTCCATGGGCACTGCTGGGAGTGATGGGCACCCACCCCTCCTGTCTGAGGGCACTGCTGGGAGGACTCTGCACCCACCCCTCCTGTCTCAGGGCACTGCTGGGAGGACTCTGCACCCACCCCTCTCATGTCTGGGCACTGCTGGGAGGAGTCTGCACCCACCCCTCCTGTCTCTGGGCACTGCTGGGAGTGATAGGAACCCACCCCTCCTGTCTCTGGGCACTGCTGGGAGGACTCTGCACCCACCCCTCTCATGTCTGGGCACTGCTGGGAGGACTCTGCACCCACCCCTCCTGTCTCAGGGCACTGCTGGGAGGACTCTGCACACACCCCTCCTGTCTCAGGGCGCTGCTGGGAGTGATAGGCACCCACCCCTCCTGTCTCAGGGCACTGCTGGGAGGACTCTGCACCCACCCCTCCTGTCTCTGGGCACTGCTGGGAGGACTCTGCACCCACCCCTCCTGTCTCAGGGCACTGCTGGGGGTGATAGGAACCCACCCCTCCTGTCTCTGGGCACTGCTGGGAGGACTCTGCACCCACCCCTCTCATGTCTGGGCACTGCTGGGAGGACTCTGCACCCACCCCTCTCATGTCTGGGCACTGCTGGGAGGAGTCTGCACCCACCCCTCCTGTCTCTGGGCACTGCTGGGAGTGATAGGAACCCACCCCTCCTGTCTCTGGGCACTGCTGGGAGTGATAGGCACCCACCCCTCCTGTCTCAGGGCACTGCTGGGAGGACTCTGCACCCACCCCTCCTGTCTCAGGGCACTGCTGGGAGGACTCTGCACACACCCCTCCTGTCTCTGGGCACTGCTGGGAGTGATAGGAACCCACCCCTCCTGTCTCAGGGCACTGCTGGGAGTGATAGGAACCCACCCCTCCTGTCTCTGGGCACTGCTGGGAGTGATAGGAACCCACCCCTCCTGTCTCTGGGCACTGCTGGGAGGACTCTGCACCCACCCCTCCTGTCTCAGGGCACTGCTGGGAGGACTCTGCACACACCCCTCCTGTCTCAGGGCACTGCTGGGAGTGATAGGCACCCACCCCTCCTGTCTCAGGGCACTGCTGGGAGGACTCTGCACCCACCCCTCCTGTCTCAGGGCACTGCTGGGAGGACTCTGCACACACCCCTCCTGTCTCTGGGCACTGCTGGGAGTGATAGGAACCCACCCCTCCTGTCTCAGGGCACTGCTGGGAGTGATAGGAACCCACCCCTCCTGTCTCAGGGCACTGCTGGGAGTGATAGGAACCCACCCCTCCTGTCTCAGGGCACTGCTGGGAGTGATAGGAACCCACCCCTTCTGTCTCAGGGCACTGCTGGGAGGACTCTGCACCCACCCCTCTCATGTCTGGGCACTGCTGGGAGGACTCTGCACCCACCCCTCCTGTCTCTGGGCACTGCTGGGAGTGAGAGGAACCCACCCCTCCTGTCTCAGGGCACTGCTGGGAGGACTCTGCACCCACCCCTCCTGTCTCTGGGCACTGCTGGGAGGACTCTGCACCCACCCCTCCTGTCTCAGGGCACTGCTGGGAGTGATAGGCACCCACCCCTCCTGTCTCTGGGCACTGCTGGGAGGACTCTGCACCCACCCCTCTCATGTCTGGGCACTGCTGGGAGGACTCTGCACCCACCCCTCCTGTCTCAGGGCACTGCTGGGAGTGATAGGCACCCACCCCTCCTGTCTCAGGGCACTGCTGGGAGGACTCTGCACCCACCCCTCCTGTCTCTGGGCACTGCTGGGAGGACTCTGCACCCACCCCTCCTGTCTCAGGGCACTGCTCGGAGTGATAGGAACCCACCACTCCTGTCTCAGGGCACTGCTGGGAGGACTCTGCACCCACCCCTCTCATGTCTGGGTACTGCTGGGAGGACTCTGCACCCACCCCTCCTGTCTCTGGGCACTGCTGGGAGTGATAGGAACCCACCCCTCCTGTCTCTGGGCACTGCTGGGAGGACTCTGCACCCACCCCTCTCATGTCTGGGCACTGGCGGGAGGACTCTGCACACACCCCTCCTGTCTCAGGGCACTGCTGGGAGGACTCTGCACACACCCCTCCTGTCTCAGGGCACTGCTGGGAGTGATAGGAACCCACCCCTCCTGTCTCAGGGCACTGCTGGGAGTGATAGGAACCCACCCCTCCTGTCTCAGGGCACTGCTGGGAGGACTCTGCACCCACCCCTCCTGTGTCTGGGCACTGCTGGGAGGACTCTGCATCCACCCCTCTCATGTCTGGGCACTGCTGGGAGGACTCTGCACACACCTCTCCCATTTCACAATATGTACGCTCATTACATACACGGATGTGGGTACGCTCCATGCCTTCGAGGTGGGGGTACGTGTCGTACTTACACTGTTGGGGTGGGGGTACGCTCCATTCGTCCGCGGGTGAGGCCACGGGTCGTACTTACACTGTTGGGGTGGGGGGTACGCTCCATGCATTCGAGGTGAGGGTACGTGTCGTACTTACACTGTTGGGGTGGGGGTACGCTCCATTCGTCCGCGGGTGAGGGTACGGGTCTTACTTACACTGTTGGGGTGGGGGGTACGCTCCATGCATTCGAGGTGAGGGTACGTGTCGTACTTACACTGTTGGGGTGGGGGTACGCTCCATTCGTCCGCGGGTGAGGCCACGGGTCTTACTTACACTGTTGGGGTGGGGGGTACGCTCCATGCATTCGAGGTGAGGGTACGTGTCGTACTTACACTGTTGGGGTGGGGGTACGCTCCATTCGTCCGCGGGTGAGGCCACGGGTCGTACTTACACTGTTGGGGTGGGGGGTACGCTCCATGCATTCGAGGTGAGGGTACGTGTCGTACTTACACTGTTGGGGTGGGGGTACGCTCCATTCGTCCGCGGGTGAGGCCACGGGTCGTACTTACACTGTTGGGGTGGGGGGTACGCTCCATGCATTCGAGGTGAGGGTACGTGTCGTACTTACACTGTTGGGGTGGGGGTACGCTCCATTCGTCCGCGGGTGAGGCCACGGGTCGTACTTACACTGTTGGGGTGGGGGGTACGCTCCATGCATTCGAGGTGAGGGTACGTGTCGTACTTACACTGTTGGGGTGGGGGTACGCTCCATTCGTCCGCGGGTGAGGCCACGGGTCGTACTTACACTGTTGGGGTGGGGGGTACGCTCCATGCATTCGAGGTGAGGGTACGTGTCGTACTTACACTGTTGGGGTGGGGGTACGCTCCATTTGTCCGCGGGTGAGGCCACGGGTCGTACTTACACTGTTGGGGTGGGGGGTACGCTCCATGCATTCGAGGTGAGGGTACGTGTCGTACTTACACTGTTGGGGTGGGGGTACGCTCCATTCGTCCACGGGTGAGGCCACGGGTCGTACTTACACTGTTGGGGTGGGGGGTACGCTCCATGCATTCGAGGTGAGGGTACGTGTCGTACTTACACTGTTGGGGTGGGGGTACGCTCCATGCGTCCGCGGGTGAGGGTACGTGTCGTACTTACACTGTTGGGGTGGGGGGTACGCTCCATACGTTCGTGGGTGGGGGTACGTGTCGTACTTGCACTGTTGGGGTTGGGGGTCCGCTCCATGCATACGGGGTGGGGGTACGGTCCGTACATATCCGTCCCCACGCTATGTGATGCTTTTGCGGGCCGTCCCCAGGCCTTTGCCACGTGGGTACGAGCCGTCCCGCCATTGTTGGGGTGACGTAGGTGTGGGCGTGGTACGACTCGTACCCACTCTCTTAAGGCGTGGGTACGGGACGTACCTGTCTGGTTGTGTTGCAGGTTCGCGTCATCAAGGACTTCCGTTGTGGCGGTCGCTGGCTTGGCTGGACAAGGCCCCACCCCCTCGTAGTGACCAGGGCCTGGGAGTCAGGTATGTCCAGGGCATGTGTGCTGTGTGACTATGGGGGGGGTTTTGTGGCCTGCCCCTGCTCCTGCCCTCCCCCTTTCCCCCCTCCCCTAGTTGGTCTGACCTTCTGCGGCGTCTGCGTCATAACCTGTAGAGGAGGTCAGACTGCTATGAGGGCCAGGATGACACGTAGGTTCGGGTCCATGTCTGTCCGTCGCGTACTGGTACTCCTTTTTCGCGTCGTCCTGTCTGTCCGTCGCGTACTGGTACTCATTGTTCGCGTCGTCCTGTCTGTCAGTCGCGTACTGGTACTCCTTGTTCGCGTCGTCCTGATTTCCCGGCAGTTTTTGGCAGCCGGAAAATATTCACCGTGCGGGATGACGTCGTTGCGAATCGTAATTCCTGGTTCGTGAATGGCAGGCTGCATGCGTCCCGACGTCAGGTCGGCACTTTCCCGGATCGCATTTGTACGTAGATTTTAGTCGGTCGGTGTTTTGTACGATTCGTACGGAAAAGGTGTTTCCATCCGAATCGTAATTCCATGTTTGTATATTTACACGACCGGGTACGCGTCAGACGGGGAACATGCTCCGTCCGACGGTTCGTACCCGGTTTTTGCCGGATCGTAATCGGCACCTCTGTGTCAGCTTTAAAGTAGGAGAAGGTTCTGGAGTTTTCCACTCTAAGAGGTGTTTCAAATGTACTGCCTATCTGCCCTCACTCCTCCTCCTCTGTCTGAGGGCACAAAAGGCTAGTGCCAAGCCCTTTGTGTGTGCGCTCAGGTAGAGAATTTGTGATGGGCAAGTGTGGTAGGTTACAGCTCCTCAGAGATGACCCATCCTGCTAACACATATTCCTCCTTTTGTCTCAATGTTTGGGAGCAATATACAAAGACCAACTGCCAGGGTCATGTGACCTAGGATACAAGCTGCAGGCACCAAATGATGGGAGAAAAAAAGTCAACTTTCTATAACTGGCATTTTTTGAATTGTGATTTGAAATACAAATTTGCCATTAAAATTCTTTAGACACCAACCTCAATAATCCTTCCTGCTCCCAATTGTAAGTTATTACTTATTCAATGTAAAATGAGAACCATAGGTTTTCCTAGAGGATAGGTAGGCCTTGTAGTAGTGAAACATTAATTTAAGTTAAGTTACTTTTTCACTACTAGGACATTAAAAGTTAACAGTGCATGTGTAACTTTTGAAATACAGTGCACCATGCCCTATTGGCTGTTTAGGGCATACCCTTATGTTGAAGTTTATGTATTAAAAAGAAAGATTTGGCCTTGCCAAAAGGTTAATATAGCCAGGTTGGAATGGTAGTTTAAAACTGCACACACAGGCTGCAATGGCAGGCCTATGACATGTTTAAAGGACTACTTAGTTGGGTGACACAAAAAGTGCTGCACACTAACTAATAGCATTTAATTAACAAGCCTTGGGTACATGTATTATCGGTTTACTAGGGACGTACAAGGAAATGAAACGTGCTATTTTGGTGTAAGCTAATTTCACCATGTTTAAAGCAGTGAGCACATGCTCTTTAGCACTGGTCACAATCGTAAAGCAGTGCCGTAGCCAGGAGTGCAGAGTCTGGGGGGCACAGCCCCCCAACACTGACAGGGAAATGTCCTTGGGGTGGAGGAGGGGATAGTTAGATGTGGAAGCTTGCAAAAACTTTAACTGCAAACTGCGATATTAAAAGTCCAAAGTATTATTATTATTATTTTTTAAAGCATGTTAGACAAAGCTGAACTTACTTTAAAGGCATCCTTACATGAGGAGTACCAGATTACCTCATGGAATCTGTCAGAACAGGCCTTTGCTGTGCTGCACATATAGCACATTGGGCTAGTATATTGCAGTAAAACTAACCAGAATTGGAAGACAACTTTGCATGGGATTTGAAAGTTCTCTTGTAATAGACGTATGTCATATATAGTGGCATATAGAACTTTACAAAGGACATTGGAGCAGTCAAAATAGTAAAATGGGATCAATTCAAAGACTACTTTACAGACGAGAATCCCCTCCTCCCCCCAGGATAATTTGAGAATATTTAAGCTAATGGCACATTTTTAAGCGCAAATGGTCAGTAAAACTGATGAAAACTCTAAATGAAAAGATGACCACATAGGTTTGGGGTTTCAGTTGGTGAGTACTTCAAGGAATCCAAGAGTAAAATATAAGTCTAATGGAGTATTGTTAGTTAGCAATTTTGCCGAAAAAAATCTATGAACATTGGTTAAGGTTTAATATCAAGCCCTGAGTTTGATAAATGAAATGTTTGGATGTGACGCACATTAGTGCCAGCAACTCACTGGCCCTCCCATCAGTGATCACGAATAGGTATGTAAAAAAAAACAGACTCAACAATCATTCCCGGTCCTCAAAAAGCAACATAAATCTTTGTCTTCCAGCATCTACCGCTATTATTCCGAAGAAAGGTGTTGCTTATCAATAAATTACAGCCCCTTCAGTACCCAATAGCTCACCTGTTGCACAAATATATAATTGCAAGGCCTAAGGCTTGCTTCAAAATAGCCACAAACCTGACAGAAATATTATTTGTATCATCTCCCTTTTTAGCTTTCCTCAAAGATCTCCATCATCCTGACTGCAGTGAGCAGTGCATCCAAAGCTGATAAACAAACCCAGTCCACTCGATATAACAATCTTCTAGATAGATGGAATTATTCAACAGAGTGAGGTAGTTTAGGGATGTAGTGAAAACAGAAATATTTAAATTCAAGATGCTAGAAAATTGGAACCTGGCCCTTTTCTTATTGTTCCCCCATTTTTTTCTGAAATGTGTTGTGCCTGATACGACTTTTCACACTGGGGCACTGCGCCTCGGTGCCCAGTTTATGTGCTCTGACCCCTACTACATGTTAAAATTGTCTACTCACTGATTGGCGTATTTACCTTTTCTACAAGGTCACAGGATGATGTGTGGAAATACACTTATGGCATTGAAAATTGAATGTCACCTCTGGGCCGCAGCACTTATTGTGCATGGCTTTAGTACCACAGTAGCCTGACTGCTGCAGTGTAAAACCTGCAATGAGGTCTAATAAAATAACCTGTTTTGACAGGTAGAAACCTCTCTTTTAAATGTGTAAGCTTTGTAGCCCACAAAGAGGGGTGCATGGTATTTAAAAATGGGACACGTAAAAAATGAATGTTACCATGTCCTTACAATGACAAGATCCCAAAAACGATTTTCATTGTGAATACCAGAATACAGATCAAAATACGAATACTGTTATTTCCTGTAATGGAACAAGCTAGAAAAATAATTAAACATCTATTTTAATAGGTACTAAAAATCCAAAGGTGAAGTCAGATTTGTAATAAGTATTAAGGAAAAGTAACTTTTAGAAAATTACCCTTTATCTGCCTGAACTGTCAGATGGCTAATTAGCATTAACCTACGCCTGTGCTCAAGCTCGGGAATAGGTGCAAAAGAGGTGTGAAATGCCTCCCAGATATGAACAATAGGTTGACCTGAATGGGCACAGATGACTTCTTTGAGCTCAACATAATTTGCCAGGTGGGTGAGGTGAGCATCATGTTGACACAGCAGGGTCAAATCTAGCTTAACAGGTCTATTGAGCCACATGTAATATTTGGAACCTACTTAACCGAGACAGAACAGGATGCCAAGACAATTCCAGTATATCCTCGGTCTGGTTGCGTAAGAACCTTGCTTATGCCCTACCAGCCTTTTGTTTCTGGGTTTGTTGTGTGCTACAAACTGTATTTTAGAGTTAGATTTTGGAGGACACAATGATTAGCATAGTACACTCCCCACTCACACCCCAGCCTCAGAGCCAAGTTTAGTGTGGCCCAAGGCACCATTTAGGATTTGCCCAGACACTTTACATTTTGGGCCTGTTTGCGGTAAAGCAAACAGAAACTACTGCAAAAAGATGTAGGCCAGGGCTTGGGAGTCTTTACTCCAGTGGTAAGAGAGGAACTAAGAATGCCTTGGGGTGTCACACACCCACAGGCTGGTGAACCCTATAAAGCTAGACATTCGTCCAACCTTCCTCAGTACACTGATGGACTTGCGAAAGTAGATCAAAGCTGCTGCACTTGGCTTGTGTGATCTGTGAGAAGGACCTGAAGAGGTTGGACCCCCTTCTATTTGAAATCCAAAGACAAAAAGATCTCCAAAGATCATACGGCTGATTCCCTGGATGGGTCCAGGAACATAATGGGTTGAAGGGGACAATCTTATGGCGAATTCCAGCAACCAGTGGCAACTAGACCGGAACTAGACTTTCTGATGCACTCTGTCGGACACTCGCAGAGTCTTTAAGTGCTCCTGCTGAGGTCATAGGAGCCTTGGAAAGGTACTTCTGTGGTTGTTTGGTCACTAAAGAAAGATTGGGAACTTTTTCATATGTCTTTTGCTACAGAGCTTCAAGGGGATCGACTGCGGTAGGTATTCAACTGGCGTCTGATTACATTTCAGTTTTGTCCTGCACAAAAGGGAGGTTTGCCTCAGAAAAATGACAAAGTCCTTTTTTAGATTGGGTCTGCTTGTTATATCTGACCCGTGCTCAATTGTGCTTGCCCTCAAATCGCACCTAGGTCCCGGTCTATTGTGACCGTTGACTACCATTGGTTCTTTGCAGTTTTTTACTCTATTTTCACTTAGATCATTACAAATTCATATCTCTGTTTCTGTTATTGGATTTTTGCCATTTTCATGTCATTTTGCTTAATATTTTTTCCTCTTTTTATAAATTGAGTGGGGTTGTTATTGTTTTGTTGCTTAGACTTTTTAACTGTTTGTCCAGGTTGAGCCTGTCTGCGCTGTGCCGTAGCTAACAGGATCTCAGGGATACATTACTGAAACCTTTGACTGAACCTAACAAGATAGTGACTTTATTACTTGTGTTGGACTACGATCCACCCCAATTATTAATTCACTTTGTCACACTACTGATATTTCATTGTGGTGTGGTGTAAAAACTCTTGCCCCAAATTTCACAGAATGGGGGATTGGGTAAGCAGGCTCAATGTTCTCCAGGAGTGAACTGGGAGAAGAGGCTCTCCACCTGAGAATATTTTACAAAATGAGCTTAACAGTGCCCTTTAAATTGCAGTGTCATGACTAAGCAAGCAGGGTAATTCCAGCCCTAAACTTCATAATATTAACTTGTAATATTAACTTGCTTTTTAAATAGCAGCTAGTACAACAGATTTACACTTTTAAATGATATTAAATTACAAGCAGTATTATTCAATTAATTATAGTCAGTTGATAAACCTGCAAAGGATAAAAGGCTGAATTGGCCCAGCTAGGGATTTAAACTCATGAAAGATCTTGGAAGAGTTATGGTGGCTCAAGAAGGTCAATACAGGTGTTGTCTACTCATCATGAATAACTTTATTTCGGTCATCAGACCATAAAAGTACAATAAAATATATACAAGTACAAGGATAAGACCATAAATAGAGGAACTGTTTTAAGACAATTATTAAACAATGAGTTATCATGGTTAAAGGAAAAGAAGAAAAAGAAGCTAAGGCAAAGCATTTCATCAATTAAAACTCATCCTTCTCCGCCACATGCCATATAAAAAGCGGGAAACTGCATAAACAATGAGGGGATTAGTGTCATACGTCAAAACTCTGCATGCTTGTGCACACTGTCTGAGGCCCAAATTTTTGCACAAAGGGACAAGCCAACAATTTCGGATCATACTATAAGCTGGGCAGAAGAACATAATATGAATAATGTCTTCATTATAGATTTTACAGGCTGGGCAGAAGCCCTCCTTCGTTTTATCCCATCTAGATGTTAATGCCCCGATTGGCAGGGAACCATGCCTCAACTGAATGTATTATTTTCTAGCTAAAGGAGGCTCTACTAAGTCCAAGAATACCTCGAAGCCAAAATCAGTTTTCACCATTAAGAACTCAGAAGTCAACCTCCCCAAAGTGGTCGAGCAGCATACATTTTTAAAATTATAAGATCTTACAGCCGCCAATATCTCTGACTTCTGAGTCCTCACACAGCTTATGGCCGGGGTATCCCAAAGATGGGGCAAACCAACTTGATACAGGGAAGTCTTTATATGGAGTAGCCATGGTATTTTCTTGTAATTTAGCTGTCTCCAAACTGCAATAAATTCCCCTCTACTCAAATAAAGTATGATTGATTGGGAAACAAACTGGCATAGACTTTGTCCTACTGAATGTTGAAATGATGTCACTTTACACCTGTTTCTCTAAACCCATCACCCCTTCATTAGTTTCTCTAACTCAGTTCTCACTTCTTTCCATTATGTTCCCCCCTCCCAAGATATTGTCAAATTATTTGTCACCTTTTTCTCTTTTACTTCATTCATCCTGTTTCACTTTCCCTCTTACTAATCTGGTGTAAAAAGTGCAAATTAAGCACCCAACCCACCACAGTCAGCAGCAGGCTGTTTAAGGTAATGCTCTGCTTTACATACCAAAGAGAGCAGAGACCCTTATGGCAGGTAACATCCAATGACACTAAAGGCACAGGAGCCCGTATATTTGCATGTCATTGCTGCTAATAGTGATCCCATGTCCTCAGGGTATTTATTTGGATTACCATACCCCCATTAAAAATGTTAGTAACTGGAAATAAATGTACATTTTCTAGTTCTATTCTCCAAATATATGGGCATCACTGCTCCACAGCAGAAAGGTGTGCAGGCCAAGCTGTGTGCTATACAAATGTCAATACCATAACATCATGTATGCTCCAGAAGCACTGAGTGCATTGTGTGTTCCACTGAGTATTAACTAGGCCTGGGCGGTAAATTCCGTTCCGCTCGCGGAATTTGCAGAATTTAGGTAATTTTGCGTTCCGCGGTGAACGCGGAATTGCCCAAAATGCTGTTTTCCGCGGCTTCGCGGAATTTTTGCTTGTTCGCGATCTCAAAATGCGTGTTCGCGAGATATTTCCCCCCGAGCACGCAAACAGCAGTCGCGAACAGGAAAAAAGCATCGCGAACAAGCAATTACGCGTTTTCGCGGAATTTCTGCGTGTTCGCGGAGATTTTAAACCATTTCGCGGAGATTTGCGTAACGCGACTACGCAAATTCCGCCCACTATTGCCAAGCAGTGTTCACTTTGCCATTGTGTAATTCAGGAAGAAATCAAAAAGCAAAAGTGTCGGTGCTTGTCCATAAGAAAGTGGCCTGTGACTGTGAGGCAATTAGGCTTGTTCTGCTCAATTTAATGCACTTAGACACTTTTCTTATAATGTTTTTGCAATACTGCACTTTATGCATTTTTCGATTATGCACTTTATTCTGCATGAGCACTTTAAGGACTCAGTATATGTCAAGATAATAATTTAATTTTCTTATTCAAAGGAATGGTCAAGTGAAATGGTCAGTTTACATTCAAGTCGTATTTATGCACTTTATTATATGTAGGATTAGACACTTTACTATGCAAGCATACTGCACTTTATTCTCTTGATATGGGAAGACATCTTAGATTTGATGATGAGGACAGCTGCAATACTCACCAAAATTATTTTCCTCTGAATATTCCGATGGGGTTAGTGATTAACTGTCAACTGTCAAATGTGATGTTGGATGGTGGGAAGTTGTATACAATAAAACTTAATTCCAGATGCTTTCTCAGTAGATTATATTTAGTTTTGTGTTGTTACATATTCAAGACATATGTACGCACTGTATTATAGGCAGGACTAGGCATTTTATTTGCATACAGCACTTGATGTTCTGGGTATGATGGGAAGGCATTTTAGATTTGATTATAAGAGCAGCTGGAATATAGACAGAGATCATTTTTTACTGCAATCTTCAATAATGTTCATGATTTACTGAGGAGACAATATGTCTCAAACTGTTAACTCCCTGTATGCAGTTGTCTAAGGAATCCAGGCATATCATCTCCTTAAATGCTAATTGCCTTAATAATAAAACCAAAGCTCGGGCCATTGATGAATGGGTAAGGGGTTACTCCCCGGACGTCATGTTAATTCAGGAGATGCATTATATAGAACAGGACACAGCTAGAACTAGACATCATCGGGCTAATGTGCAATATATATGGAATAAAAATACTAATAATAAACACCCTCTCAGACAAGCATGGAAATCCAAGCAAGATTATTATTATGCCAAAGGCTACATGGCTAATGCTGCATATCTCCAAAAAGTATAGGAGGAGAGTGAATTTGCAGGGAAATTTTTAGCCTGGCAAGTAAGAGAGCAGCAAGCACAAAATAGGATTACATCCCTGGTAGATAAGGATACAAATAATCGTGTAAAAGATGAGATACAAATACAGTAAAGCTTTCTCAATCATTACGAAACAATTTACTCACTTCGACAGGAGGTGGATGTCATCAGACCCAGGGGCTTTCTTAATAAAATCTTAATCCCTAAATTGCAGATATGTCAAGCAAAAGATTTGGCAGTGGATATTACTTTAAAATAAATGGAAGATGTAGTACAATATTTGGCTAATTGGAAGGCATTGCGAGAAGATGGACTGCCTGCGGAATTATATAAAAAATTTGCCTTAGTATTGAATCCCAAACTGGTGAAATTAGCTAACCATATTTTAAAAGGGGGTAGAATTCTGGATTATTTTCGCATGGCAGTGGTGGTTAGCTTTTTGAAGAAAAATAAAGACAAGGAGGATGTTAAATCATTATAGACCCAGAAGCCTTTTAAACATTCATTACAAAATTATAACTAAGCTTTTAGCAAATAGAATGAGCAAGTGTACAGGCTCAATTATACACTCAGACCAGTGTGGATTTGTACCTGGGAGGAAATCAATTTTTAATACTCATTTCCTGATTGAAGCTCTAGATTATTTTTGCCAAAATAAGATCCCGGTTCAGGTCATGCTACTAGATGCCGAGAAGATTTTTGACCTTGTGTGTTGGGAAAGCCTTTTTACTATTCTCAATGAGTTTGGGTTCCCCATTAAGTGTATTAATATGATTTCTAACTTTTATACAGGGGCCTACCACACAAATAATTATTAATTCTACCAATATTGGTGCATGTAAAGGTAATAGAGGAACAAGACAATGCTGTCCTCTGTTACCCATACCCTTTGCTTTATTTATAGAGCCATTAGCAATAGCTATCTGCTCGAATGTTAATATAGCACTTCCGCTGCCAGGTATGACTAATATAAAACTTCAAGCCAATGCTATAGCTTTGTTTCTAAAGCCCGATGCAGAGAACAAAAAGAGCGTGTTTGAAACTTTCCAAGAATACCAATTACTCAGAGGTTACAAAATAAATAAATCAAAAACAGAAATTTTACTCTGTAAGACTGCACTCAACACATTATTAACTGAATTTCATTCTTCAGTTAACTCAAGGCCCAAAGGGTATCTTTGAACATATGTTTCAGAAAATGTTAACATTCTATATGTCTTGAACTATGTTCTCTTAATTAATAAAGATGAAAGGGTTGTTTTTAAAATGGATCAATCCACCCCTGTCAATAATTGGTCGCACCGCTTTAATTTGCATGTCTATCTTACCTCTGTGAAACTTTTTGTTTTCAGCCATTCCTAACGCCGTACAGATGAAATTTTTCAAAGAAATGCAAAGCATGTTTTCAGCTTTTTGTATGGGCTAATAAAAAACCTATATTAGCTTTGGATATACTTTGTAGACCAGCAAAAGAAGGTGGCTTGGCTCTTCCTCATTTGAAAGAATAATACTTTGCGAATTTTGCACACACCACATACAGGTTTTTTAAGCCCCCGAATGCAAGTAGGTTTGATTATTTTTTTCTAGATTCTATTTTGTGAGAATATGACATTGTCGATTTTCTACGCCTGAAATAGTTCCCAAAACAGGCAGATATAAGATTCTACAGTGGATCATTAAACGCAGGTAGCAATTGTTTAGGCACTCATATTCCCTTGATTAATGGAGCAACTTCCCTTAGGGGTGTATATATCAGGGAGTATCCTCTTGTAGATATAATTGCTGCCTCTAGATGGGAGAGTAGTGGATATTGTAATTTATGGGATTTTCTGGATGGAAATTGGAAATGTTGGAGGGAAGTAGAGCCTAGCATCAAGTATTTTAAAAAACGGATGCAATAGTCTTTTATTAGGATTAGGCATTTCCTATGGGATATAGACCCTAGAGACATAATTGCAACTATAGAACTCATTGAGGATCTGATAGAATCTAAGACCTGTAAATCGATTAGTTGATGGGTTTCCTCCTTATGTAACCATAGGGCAGCCAAACTTTATGAGAAGGTGCGTGAAAAATGGCAGCCAAAGAAATCTCGAGATATCCACTACAACCTGGGATAGGATGAATGAGTTTAATTTTACCCTGCTAAAAGGGGCTCATCTGCTCCAAATGCAATTTTATACCAAGTGGCTTTTGTACAGAATTCTTGCCTTCCTCCATAAAATGATCCCGTAGATATCCGCAAATTGTTTTAGGTGTGATGTGGAGGGAAGGGGGACCTGGAGCAATATTCTATGGGGCGGCCAAAGGTTACAGCAGTTTTGGGATGAGATTAATCAGTTCTGTACTTATACACTACAATTAAAGTACTCGTTAGATGCTCAGACCGTAGTTTTAGGGCACTCATCTGACCAAAATGTTGGCCTTTTACAAAAAAAAGCGATTGTATATTATTGTTTTATTAGCTAGATCCCTAATCTTCAAAAGTGGCAATCTGAGGAAATTCCAAAATGCCAACATTGGTGGTCCAAATTATATAGAATCAAGGAGTCAGAAAAGAGATATGCCTTAAGATCTGAATCCTTCAAGACATTCTTAAAACTTTGGGAAGCAGTCAGCTAGCAGTTCTATCGACACATGTGTTCTTAATAAGCGGGGGACTTTTTTGTGTTATTGTATTATTGCATTAATTTATTTATTTATTAAACCTGCCAAATTATATTCTCAAAGTCATTCTAAAATTGTAAAAAGGATTTTAATTATGTATTTACTTTATTAATTGTTTTAGTTTTTATGCAATTAGGCACTTTGTAGTGGATGAACTCTTTCAATAAAAAAAAAAATAATGCCTCCTGTTTTTTTCCACCTAATGCTTCATTCTTTCACCACAACACCCTTCCTTTCTCTGTCTCACTCTTTCAGGTAATTTTTCATCCCTGACCTTTTCCTTTGTCACTGTTGCCTATCTTTCTCATGTGCCTTTTTGCTCCTTTTTGTACCTTCTTTTTTGCTTTGGGTTAAATTCTGACAATGAAACATAAGCCCCACTGCCCAAAAATGAGTGCTGTATGCCCCTGCATAAATTAGGCACTGCCTAACAGAGGATGCCTTTAAAGTATCTGCCACTTCAGAAATGCAGTTCTGCATGACACACACAAACAGCAGAATCATGACTAGTTTAAAAAGCTTACCAGTAGGTTAAATCAAATGAAGCATCAGAAAAGGGATAGGGGTAAAACAAAACATAACTAGATTCAGAGAACCAGAAATAGGCCAAAGGTTGTAGGTAAATAGTGATTAATTACTTTACTGGTATTTACTCGCAGCTTCACATGGGCTGACTGTGGGCATCAGTTACTGGGTCATGTCACTTACTACATGGTGGTCTCCAATGCTGCCTGGATGATTTGGAGAGTCACAGTAATACTAACTTAAGTCTCAGATGCATGAACTCAACTGCAATCAGTAAGGGCATTCCTTAGGTTCCAGTGGACCCTTCGTGGGGTGGTTGTGGTCAGGCTCTGTGAGCTGCCTGACTGCATATCTCCTGCAATACTGTTGACCTGGATGGCTGAGAAGCAGAGCAGGTAAACGTGTGTCTTTCACTGTGGACTGGGCATGATGTAATAATGGTGCAGAGCACAGAGACTCTGGTTAGGGATGATGACAGCTGTCAGTACCTGGACCCACTAGTGGGTTACGCTGACATCTCTACAGGTGGCAGACACTGGCTTTAACAAGTTTCAAGATTGGGTCAGGAGACACTGGTCAGTGGTAGTGCATGCTGCATCCATGCAACTGAAAGCTTACTCAATTAGCTGCCGCATCAGCATCCTTCACTGTGTAACAAATTACAATGGCTACAGGGGCAGGAAGGAAGCTGATGATGCCCAAACAGAGAATTTATGTGCACAGCTCCATCTTACTATAGCAGCAAGAGCATGCGCTGTCTCTATACTGTTGATAGATGATATCTCTGTCTCTCTGTTTGCAGAGGCCTGGAGTTGCATGTTGAGTCAAGCACTTGCTTTGTACTAAGCCTCCACCTCTCACTCTAGTCAGTTTACTTTCCTGTCTAAAGGGAGCTTTCTGCCTACCTGCATCCCATGTTGACTTGACAAGCATACCATCACACCATGACCTTGCCACTCGGCAGCCTCCAGCAGCTGAAGGCAGGGCCACACTAGAAACTAAAACCACCCCGGTAAAAATTGTTATACTATCGGTACACTGCACAGTGTACAGTTAAGTGAGTGAATCCAATGCTGTCCAGGGCATTTGGGGAATCACCTCTGATCAGTGGTGACTGGTGATTTTTGAAAGTTTTTAGTGAGTACTTATTCATGGACACTTCACGTCTGCGCAGCAGGCATGCCGAAAGCACGCCAAAGGCAAGCCAGTCTGCACCCTTCCGTGTCCGGACCAGGCCCAGGGACCCTGGATGTTTTTCACTGGAGGAAGAGGCCCGCATCAAATACTCAGGTATGAAGCTCCATGCCTTACGTCCCCCCTGGTCCCGCGACTGCACAGACCTCTGTCTACATTCGACAGTCAGTCCCTCCATGCAGGCTTTTCTGCCTGCACTGTAATGAAATCATTCTGAGACCTCCTCTCATGCTATCCTCCTGCTACACAGGGCCGACCCCCTCAAAAATAATAAAGCCATACTAAAGCTCGCCCTTATCAATGCACGATCTTTAACTAAACACAAATATGAAATAGCCGAACTTGCTGACGCTGCAAGGCCGGATGTTCTTTCATTACTGAATCCTGGGGTAACGATGCAGCTGACACGGAAGTAGTTCCCTCTTATTCTGAATTGTTTGGACTGGATAGACCTTTAAAAAGAGGTGGTGGCCTTGCTTTGATTTATCACAGGTCGATTAACGCCCACTGCACTGCTGTTCCTTCCACTGAATGGGAGGCTTTTTCCTTTAAACTA
The DNA here is from genome assembly GCF_964204655.1 of Triturus cristatus. Classification (NCBI taxonomy): domain Eukaryota; kingdom Metazoa; phylum Chordata; class Amphibia; order Caudata; family Salamandridae; genus Triturus; species Triturus cristatus. The sequence goes on along the minus strand of NC_140589.1, from coordinate 1,712,823,389 downwards.
GCTTTCCATAAATAGGAGATGTTTAACAGCATGCTTCTATACCGGCCAGAACTTTCAATCCTTCCTGGAATTTGGCCTCCAATCCGATAACTTTACTATTCTTGGTGACATCAACTTCCAGATAGAATCCATCAATGATAAAGATACCTTAGGTCTTTTAGAGATGGCGTCAGAACTAGGACTTAGACGACTCATCAGAGATCCCACACATTAGGCCGGTCACACCCTTAATGGACTCTTCTCCAACAATCCTGCCATCACAACCCTCAAGACGCTTCCACTAAGCTGGTCTGATCACCGAGCCATAATCTTTGTAGATATGCTGCCATCTAAAGGACAGGCCTTCTTCAGACAAGAAAACCAAGCCTACAGAAGGCAAGAAAGGCATTTGTGTAAGCACTATGATGCTCAAGATAAACAGCTATACAAACTGGCGCTAGCCAAATATGAAACCCTTCTTATCAATGAAAAGAGTCTCTACTATACTCAAATGATCGAGAATGCATCCAAATCCAACAAGGAACTGTTTCAGGTGGTCACAAAGCTTACTTCTGTCCTGGAAACTAACTCGACCATACAGAGTCAACAATTCTGTGATACTCTGGCCTTTACTTCTAAAGACAAGGTTGATCTAATCTTTAATATATTTGACAACTCAAAATCCAAGGATACAATCGAACCGAGACAGCAGAAAGTTCCTGGTTACCCCCCGATTTTGGAATTTACATCCACCTCTCCTAATCAAGTAGCCGCTCTCCTAATAGGAGCTAAATCAGGGTCACCCATGCCCTCTCATGAACCTTGCTCCAGAACCTATCTTCACCTACTTATCATCCATTGTTAATCTTATGTTTTCGCAAGGGGTGTTTTCCACCACATGGAAACAAGCCTCTATTCTCCCTCTTATAAAAAAGCCCAATCTTGTTATTAATGACAACAACTATCATTTCATCTCTAGGCTTCCTCTTCCAGTGAAAATTGCTGAAAGGATTATTAACTCAGAATTGTCAAAATGTATCCTTGACAACCATCAGTTAGACCTCAGTCATTTTGGCTTTAGAGCAGTTCACAGCACAGAAACACCCCTAATCATAATTAAAGAAGAAATAAGAACCTCATTGGACAATGGTGGTTGAACTGCTCTCATTTTGCTGGACTTAGCTGCTGCATTCGATACAGCGAGCCATAAGCTTCTGATCCATCACTTGAATGCCATAGGAGTCACAGATAAGACCCTTTCCCGCCTCTCATACTTCCTCTCAGAGAGGACACAAAATCAGAGCTTGGGCCAATATGATTACCTACATTTTACACTCCTGTGCAGGAGTTCACAGGGCTCTTCCTTGAGCCCAACTCTGTTTGTCATTTATGTCTCAGAACTAACATCTCTAATCAAAAGCTTCAACTTGAATCCCACCTTCTATGCTGATGGCACCCAGTTAGTAGTTTCTCAACAAGGAGGGACAGGAACCAAGTTTGTAAGGTCCTGTTCACTGGTTCCCAAGGGAGAACAATCACAAAGAGGTGAACAGTTCCTGGGGGACAGGGTGTGGGACAGGCAAGTATTTCTTCTTAATACCCTCACACATCCCAAGGGATGTCATGCTTCATCATTTGGGTATTTGCCCCTCGTCGGACTGGCGCTGCAATGTCCGACGGGCTCCCGTTACCGGGGTTCTTTTTCGGGGATCTTTTGAAGAAGCCGTAGGGTGCGTGTGGGTGTGAGGGCTAGGTACACTGAACACCATGCTGCAGGCAATGTTCAAAACTTGGACATGATCCCACAAGCTCCTCTCATTGGTTGCCTGTCTGCATGATAAAGCACCCGCATTGGAGGGGTCAGGTGGATAGAGGGAGAGCAGTACTGATGGGCCATGCACAGGCCGGTTCTCAATTGTGACCCCTAATGGGAGGTCTCGGACCTGGGTATGCATATACGTCAGTTGCGCTAGGAGGAGGGCCATGCAATAATACCCCACGAATGGGAGACATAGACCTCCCGCAGACCTAAGGGCAAGAAGCTTCCTGATGGCCAGACAAGGCTTTATTGGCCCCCAGATGAAGACTTTGATGGCCCTATCTACCTGATGAAGTACTGAGAGAAGCGTCAACAGGGGGAGCATGCCTAATGTATAGGTGAACTGTGGGAGGATCACCACCTGAGTCCAACCCAACAATGATAAGTTCAGGTGGGACAACTTCCAATTGCATGCGTTCTATGAGCAGGTCCAGATTGTCTGCCACCATGTGCTTAACGCCTCAATTAAAAAAAGTGTCCAGATTTTTAGCAAAGGCAGTTTTCCAATGGAATGGATGCCCAGCAATGGCAGCACACGTGGTGATCAGTAGCGGCCGGCGGCGAGTTAACAGAGTGGAGGGAGGAGGTGAGGAATGGGGGAGACATTTAAAAAAACAAAAATCACTTACCTGTTTGCCGCATCATGCTCCTTGCTTCTCCAGGCACAGGTCCCACAGTGCAGTGAGGCCAATCCTGACGCTGCTTTCATGCTGCTGAAAGCAGTGTCAAGATTGGCCTTAGCACTGATGATTTGCGCTCCCACACAGACTGGGAGCCTGTGCCTGCTCTCTCCTACCCAGCATTGCAGCTGGGGTTGGAGAGATCTTCACTGCGCATGTGGGTTTGGCAAGCCAGAGATGATCGGCCAAACCCACATGCGCAGTGAAGGCAGTGCACAACAATCCCCCTTCAGCCTGTCACCATCCTGGCCCTGCCCCCAAGCCTCAGCTCCAAGAGAAAAATAAAACGAGTCGCGAGTTTATTATCATTTTATTTTAAACATTTTCGGCTGCCGGTAGGTGGGGCGATGCTCCTCTGACATAGCGGTGTAGCCACTGCTGGTGGTGATCTTTGTTAGCAGGGGGCCTCTCTCTTCCCTCAATCACCCATGTTACCAGATATGGCCACAAAATTCCAATAACCCTCAATACCACAGGAATGGAGTAAGGTAGGGCTGATAGAGTGAGCAGAAAATCAGCCGCGTATAGGTAAAGGGTTGAGGGTCCCCCGATCATAGGTATGTCCATGATCTGATCTGACTGGCACAAGGTTGCTGCCAGGGTCTCCAAGGTGAGGTGAAATAGCAGGGGGGAGAGTGGACAACCCTGTTGTGTACCCTGGCAGACCAGGAAAGGGTCACAGAGGAAGCCACCACAGCTAACCTGCACCGATAGAGAGACATAGAGCCAGCGACTCTGAGGCCAAGTTTCCGGAGAACGGCAAACAGGTAGTCACATTCTATCCTGTTGAAGGCCTGCTAAGTGCCCAATGACAGTGCCAAGGCCTCCTCCTGCTGGTCCGCTGCCATCCAGACTGCATGGGCCAGTGTCTGGAGGCGGTTGTGCGACGAGCCGCCCAGAGCGAACCCCACCTGTGTGTGGTGGATAAGGTAGGGAAGGACCTGTTAAGGTGAGTTACCCGTATGCTTGCTAATATCTTAATATCTCTCCATTGAGCAGGGACATGAGGCGATAGTCATTGCAGAGGAGTGGGTCTTTCCCCGGGTTGGGGAGTAAATATATCAGGACTCTGTTGGAGAGTAGGTCCAGGGAGCCCGACTGGTCAGCCTCAGTGAATGCCTCTTCAAGGAAATCCACCACCTCAGACTTATTCCACCTATAAAACTCTGCTGGGAAACCGTTTTCCCACAGTGCCTTGCGCTAGGGTAAGTTTGAAATTGCCTGTGTGATCTCCTCTTTGGTGATCACACCCCTGAGCAGTTCCCTCCTCTCGTCCGTGAGGCAGGTTAAGTTGCTGTTGTTTAGCTTTGGAGGTAAAGAGGGTGTTTAGGTCGATGCGTGCCCTCTCAAGGTGAACGTCTGGTGGCATCAGAGGGGCGGGCTATGTCCCCTTGCAATGCCTTCTACCATTCCTCTCTCTCTGCCTTTTGGAAAGGGCGGCATCCCTCATCAGCTGGCCTCTGACAGTCAACTTCGCTGTTCCCCACAGAGTCAGGGCCAAGTCTACTGAGCACTTATTGTGCTCACAGTAAGTTCAGACGATTGATTTGAGCAATTCCTTGCCCGTTGTACAATTATAGCGGTACAGGTTAAGCCACCAGGGTTTCCACATTGGCTGTAACATACCCAGGTTAGCCTGCAGCTGATCGGAGCATGGTCTGAGAGTACGCCCTCTAGGACAGAAACCTCGCATACAAGGGGGAACAATATATGAGCTACTAGTAAAAATTGCAGCTGTGATTGCATGCCATGGACCCGGGACAGGTGAGTGTACTCTCTGTTCATCAGGTGCAGGAGGCGCCATAAGTCCTGGAGGCCATAGTCTGCTCAAATGTCTCCCAGGAGTGCCAGATCCGCACTAAGGATCTTGTTAATAGACCTTTGCTATCCAAGTCTGCATCCCAAGTCAGGTTCCAGTCAAAACAATTTGCCATGCCTATTTCCGTCAGGTCCTGGGTAAGCTGGAGAAAGAAGGGGTGCTTCGCGCCCTTCAGAGCATATATGGAACAGATGCATAGCACTATCCTGATGACCTTCAGGTTAGTTAACACGTAAAGGCTCTCAGGGTCGACTCATGGTTTGAGCACTGCGTGAGGTAGGAAATTATGAATCAGGTTAGCCACTCTACGTTTCTGGGAGGCTGATGAGCAATCTGCTGCTCACGGGGATAGCAACTATGGATCTCTTTGTCCACCTACTCCCGCCAAATCTTCCCTGCCTCTGCAACAATGAGGTGCATCTCTTGGAGGAGAGCTATGTCAGTGTGCTTGGAGTTAAGATACATTTGCATCTTTTTGCGCTTAACATGCATGAGGCCATTGACGTTCCAAGAGAAGATATTGAGGGCAGATTGTAAGTGAATTGAGGACTGTAAAACCTGGGGGGGAAGGCAGCACAGCTTGGGCCTGCTGGAAACACAAATAGTTTGAAAGGATCTGTCAGGCCCTGTGGACCAACCCATTAGAAGTGAGACAAGGTAGACGAGGGGAGGCTCCTAAGAGTCCCAGAAGTGGGGGAGATGAGCAGTCGGCAATGGAGGCAGGTGAGGTAGGCGAGGTACCAGACCAAAACAGATAAGAAAGGCAGAGCAAGAGAAAGAAGAGGGTAAAACAGGGAAAGGTTGGGAAAAAACAATGCATTAGTGAGCACAACAATCACGACTAAAACTGATTACACTTGCAAAACCTTAAGCAGCGTGCCCAAAAACTGTAATCAGTGAGTATAAACCTGAGTAGCCACCAGGTCTGGGAGGTTCAAGGGCACAGTGGATGGGTGAGAGGGCGAGGGAGGGCAGCTACCCGGGAGGGCAATTAAGAGGGTGGAGAGGATGCTGGGGATGGTGACAGCTGGTGATCAAGGAAGATCAAGATAGCACAGGAGGCACAGCCATTGGTAGGAAAGGGGCCTACACTGGGGGAGAGGGGAAAGGGAGTGTTAAATCACCCCCATGACAAGCTCAGGGTGTCACCATGCAATTAGAGCCCAGTGAGGCAGGCTGCTGGCCTATCAGCATCAGGACTGCAGTAGAATGATGGCACATCAGGATTTGGGGAGTTAGGAACCGGATGGGGGGGGTGGAAGAGTAGGCCTGCAGCGTCCCCAACCCAAATGCATGGGGGGTGGAGTCTGGCTCCCAAATAACCCACCACCCGCAACAGGTCCCTCGCAGGAACTGGAACAAGATCACCGCCGACCAGCTCACCACCTCCCTCAGCCAGAACCCTCCCGCCAGCACAACGAACCCCAACGAAGCAGCCAGCAACCTCACACAGTGGATCACCAACGGCGCAGACGTCCTCGCACCTCTGAAGACCCCTCCCAGCAGACCCGGCAGCAAGAAAGCCTCTTGGTTTACCGAAGAACTTAAGAACTCCAAGAAGAACTGCCGCACCCTCGAGAAAACATGGCGCAAAGACCAGACCACAGACAACATGACTGCCCTCAGGCAGGCCACCCGCAAACACCACCAGCTGATCCGCACCACCAAGAAGACAGCATTCAAAGAACGTCTGGACAACAACGCCCACAACAGCAAGGAACTCTTCAGCATCGTCAAAGAGCTCTCCAACCCCAGCGCCGGAAACAACGACCTCACTCCCTCACAAGACCTCTGCGACTCACTCGCCTTGTTCTTCCACCGCAAGATCGCCGAAATACACAACAGCTTTGGCGCACCAACCTCGCACCCAACCACCCAACCAACGCCCCCCACCACCACCCTCTGCGACTGGACCCCAGTCAGCACCGAAGACACCACCCGCACGATGAACACCATCCACTCCGGATCCCCTACCGACCCCTGCCCCCACCACGTCTTCAACAAGGCCGACTCCATCATCGCACCCCAACACCGGGACAGCATCAACGCCTCCTTCAACACCGCCACCTTCCCGGAAAGCTGGAAGCACGCCGAGATCAGCGCCCTCCTGAAGAAACCAATAGCTGACCCCTCCGACCTCAAGAACTTTCGCCCCATCTCGCTCCTCCCTTTTCCTGCCAAAGTCATCGAGAAGACCAACAACAGACAGCTTGCCGCCTTCCTCGAGACGAACGGATCCCTCGACAACTTGCAGTCCGGCTTCCGAGCCAACCACAGCACCGAGACAGCCATCATCGTAGCCACTGATGACATCAGATCCCTGCTCGACAACGGGGAAACAGCGGCCCTCATCCTCCTGGACCTCTCCGCAGCGTTCGACACGGTCTGCCACCGCACCCTAGTGCAGCGCCTCAGCGACATCGGAATCCAAGAGAAGGCACTGGAGTGGATCATCTCGTTCCTCGCCGGAAGAACCCAGAGAGTCCGCCTCTCCCCGTTCAGATCCAAGGCCACCGAAGTCATCTGCAGCGTACCACAGGGATCTTCGCTCAGCCCCACCCTCTTCAACGTCTACATGAGCTCCCTCGCAGCCATTGCACGCCAACACAACCTCAACATCATCTCCTACGCCGACGACACCCAGTTGATCCTCTCCCTCACCAACAACCCAGCCACCACCAGAACAAGCCTACACGAAGGGATGAACGACGTCGCCGAGTGGATGAAGAACAGCCGGCTGAAACTGAACTCAGACAAGACGGAAGTCCTCATCATGGGATCATCGCCCTCCGCCTGGGACGACTCCTGGTGGCGCCATGCCCTGGGCACCACCCCCAAGCCAAAGGAACACGCACGTAACCTGGGCTTCATCTTGGACTCCTCCCTCTCGATGACCAGACAAGTCAACGCCGTCTCATCATCATGCTTCAACACCCTGCGCATGCTCCGAAAGATTTTCCGATGGATCCCCACCGAAACCAGGAAGACGGTTACCCAGGCACTCGTCACCAGCCGACTGGACCACGGAAACACCCTCTACGCCGGAACAACAGCCAAACTTCAGAAAAGACTCCAACGCATCCAGAACGCCTCCGCACGACTCGTCCTGGACATCCCCCAACACAGCCACATCACCGGCCACCTGAGAGACCTGCACTGGCTCCCCGTCAGCAAGAGGATCACGTTCAGACTCCTCACCCACGCACACAAGCCTCTCCACGACTTTGGCCCCAAGTTCCTCAACAGCCGCCTGACCTTCTACACGCCCACCCGCCAGCTACAGTCGACCAGCCTCGCCCTCGCCGCCGTCCCACGCATCCGCAGAGCCACCGCCGGAGGAAGATCCTTCTCCTACCTGGCAGCCAAGACATGGAACTCCCTCCCCATCCACCTTTCGCTTACCCGGGACCACCTCTCCTTCAGGAAGCAACTCAAGACCTGGCTTTTCGAGCAGTAACGGACCCCTCTCCCCCAGCACCTTGAGACCCTTCCGGGTGAGTAGCGCGCTATACAAATGTCATGATTGATTGATTGATTGATTGATTGACGTGGGTCCCGTGTTCTCCATGCCACTGGAGTCATGCTACCCTGGCTGATGAGGGGTGAAACCCCGAAACTGGTCCTAGGATGCTTGTTTCCAGTCCGGGAGGACCTGGCCTGGCAGTTCGGGCTGAACTGTTCCCATAGGGAGCCGGGTCAAGACTGACTTGCGTATGGCTGTGTTCAAACTGGAACGGCATGGTGAGCAAAAAAACTATGGATTTAGGCCCAGATCTCTGTACTGGGGTGAATGCATGACATTGTTCTGCATTCTGTCCATTAATTGTTCTTTTTGCAATTGTCACCCTGAGTAGGACGGGTTTGCCCAGACGTGGGTCCTGTGCTCTCCATGCCACTGGAGTCAAGCTAGCCTGGCTGATGAGGAGTGAAACTCCGAAACCGGTCCTAGGATGCTTGTTTTCAGTCCAGGAAGGACCTGCCCTGGCAGTTTGAGCTGGACGGTTCCCATAGGGAGCAGGGTCAAGACTGATTTGTATGGCTGGGTTCAAACTGGCATGGCATCGGGAGCAAACAAAATGATGGATTTAGGCCCAGATCTCTGTACTGGGGCGAATGTAGGACATTGTTCTGCATTCTGTCCATCAATTCTTCTTTTTGCATGGTAAGCCGGTCACCTTTCGTCCCCTGACGACTAGTTGGGGGAAGGGCTGAGTGGTGGCCACTCAGGGAGCTGACGCGGACAGCCAGAGGTGGGTTCCCCAGGCAGTCCTCCAATGATGGAGCTGCTCGTGGGGTGCTGGGCACCCTGAAAAGTAAAGCGCTGCATGAAGCATTCTAAAAGAAACAAGAGGAAACTTATGTGGCTATCCCCCAACACAGTATAGGAGCTGCTGATTAAATATTCACGGCTTACCAAGGAGCCCCAGATAAAGCCCTGCTGGGTTAGCCTACATTTTATGCAAAAGAAAATACTCAAATTTGGCATGTGGTGGCTCCAGGGGAAGGGGGTCACTACCAAAAGGACCCATAAGTGTGCAGGAAGCTAAATGAGCAGCTCAGCCTCTCTCCACAAGAATTCCAGAGTCCTCACCCTAAGTTGAGTAGGAATTTAAAAGGATAACCTGCCAGGAGGTTCCTGACATTATCAAGTACTCCCCAGGCTGGAGCTTATGCTCTACTGCTGGGAGTGCTGTGCTCTCTAGGGCAAATACTGTGACTGTAGTCCTTGTGGCCTGAAGGTGTTCAATATGAGTTTTAATGTTGTGTCAACACCCTCTAGGGGTGAAATGTGCTAATAGCATATTTTTGTAATTATAAAAGTGATGTCCATTAGGGGCCGTGTATAAAAGTGCACAGTGCATGTTTGCAACACCCCCTAGGAGTGACGGTCTATAATTGCACATTGTTGTGATTATAAATGCAGTGCTCTTTAGGGGCCATGGTTAAATTGTGTTATTCATGTTAAAAGATATGATGAGTACAAGGATCTCCCAGCCATGCAGATGCAGAGACATTTCTTCTTGATAATGCTTTACTTAAATAATGAGATTGCCAGCCACTCCTGAGTGCTATAAATATTCTTTATTGCCAGTGTTAAGTGCTCTCAGTCATGGCTATATGTAATTATTGCATTTATTCCTATGATGAAATGCTTGGTGCCAGTATTAAGTGCTCTTACTTCAAGTTACATTCAATCCTTGCATTTAGGGACAATTAATGTTAGGCATGCAAGTTGTGGTACTAGACCCCCCCATTGTGGGAGAGGCATTAAGGTTTACGCATTGTCATCAACAAGTATTTCCATCAGCTTGTGTACATTTGTAAATTGTTGCATACTACTGAGCAGTGTGTGTGTAATAAATGTACTTTTTCCATTTTCTAAAGAAAAAGCAAAGACTGGACAATCATTGATTGAGTGCTATTATTGTGTATCTGTGAATGGTGATTAATAGCTCACACCACCCCATTTGAGTAATCCTTGGATTGTTCTGGTTCGCTACCCAATGATAGTCAAGCATTATAATGGGCTGTATTGTTTTCAGTGGAGTACAAATGTAGACCTATTACTTGTGCATGCCACACAACTAATGTCTCATTTTCTAACAAAAACTACTAAGCATGTTAAGGCACACCCCAAGCTAGATGATCAACAACTGGAACTGAGGAGGCAAGAATCAATGGGAACTTACCATGGGTACATAACTTAGATGTTGAGTTACATATACATTATGAAGTAATGAGGTGTTGTAGGACAGAGAACGAGATATGATGGAATTCTGATTTCTGACAATCAACGACATACACAATATTGTTGATGAACAATTAACAAATTTGACTAGCTATATGAGGCAACCTACAGCTTTTAAGTGAAATGGGTGTCTCCACTATCCAGCAGTACACAAAGGGTTACTGGATTTGACCTTGTGTCTGAATCGGCATGAGATTATCCTCAGAATTGAGTATACTGAACTATGTTAGTAACAGATGTGTCTTCCTTATACACTCGTCACAAAACTCTCTAATGGGTTCTGGTTTTAAATTCATTAAAATTTGGAGTACACTGTGGGATTGTGAAATTACTTGTTATCTTATGCAATCTGCAATTATAACAGGCAAGCCTGTATAAGACCTTTATGATGCCAAGAATGCACATGCACCAATGCTTTATAATGCTTTGTGTAATGTTGTATATGCACTTATGAAGTTGAGGAAACACTGGACTCTTTATCTTCATGAAATTAAACAGAGCAGAGTACATATTGACACTTCAGAAGGCTATTTGATATGCAAAGGTTGCACATTCCCACACAATTTATACTTATGGTTTGCAGAAGGCACAATCAATTGTTTTAATTGTACCTTATAAGTTATATGGTCAAATATGCATTGACAGCTCTGTTAATGTTTACATGAGATTTAGTACACCAAACATGATCAATAATTGGGAGAGTGGTGGAATATCTATGTTATGTGGTATACGTGCCTTAATATGCTCTGAAGGCTATGCATGCATTGAAACGTTTTTAATATGTTTCACAGGAGGAAATTTAATTTCTAAGGTTAAACATGCACTGATGCTTAATAATGATGCACTGATATTTGACAAGAGTCACCCAGCATTTGGTATATTGATTAAAGTCTGCGATTATGCAAATCAGTCTTGACCCTGCTCCTCATGGGAAAAGTCCGGCCCAGACTGCCAAGCCGGGTCCTCCCTGGACCGGAAACAAGTATCCTGGGACTGGTTCGGGGTAACACCCCTCATATGTCAGGCTAGCTTGAATCCAGTGGCATTGCAATCAAGGGACCCACGTCTGGGCATACCCATCCCACTTAGGGCAAAAAGTGCTGCAACAACAAATGATGGACGAAATGCTGAATGAATCAAACATTCACCCCAGTCAAGAGATCTTGATTAAATCCATCATTCTTGTGATCACTATGCCACCCCAGTTGGGACCCAGCCATATGCAAATCAGTCCAGAAACAAGCATCCTGGGAACAATGAATTTAATTATGTATCACCAATGGTAAAAGTTCCCAAAGTAATCAGGTACGCAGCCGCACTACGGTTGCGAGTAGGGGCCCCAGTGGGCGACTATATATGAGAGAAGAGGGGAAAAAAAAGAAACAAGAAACAAGAAAGAGAAAGAAAGAGGGGTGAAAGGAAATGGAGTTGTCTCTAAGTGATCAGGTTGGAATTCAATGAAGCTGGGGAATTTTTCCTTTAGATATTAGTGCCCTCACACACACTTGCGAGTGTCATGCTTCATTATTGGGCGTTGCTCCTCTTTGGGGTGGTGCTGCAGTCCTCCACGGGGCCCGTGAGAGGGCTCTTTATCGGAGATCTTTTAGGAGACGCTGCAGTTGTGCATGTGGGCCTATAGAAAGATGTGTGTGTGACCTCTAGAAGAGGGTTTTACCCTACTGGTACCTAATGAACATACTTTTATTCAGGGCTCCAGGAGGTAAAGGTTAAAATATACCGCTGGAAGAGCAGCACCTCCAAGAAACAAATAAAAATAGAGGGGAGAGTATTGCTCTGTTGCTTTCTTTAGAATTTCGTGTGTATGTGTGGTGGTGAAAGTGTGATAAGTGAGGTCGACATGTTTCGCGCAGTGATCTAATGGATCCTGGTGCGCTTCTTCAATGATGAAGCATGACACTCGCAAGAGTGTGTGAGGGCACTACTATCTAAAGGAGAAATTCCCCAGCTTCATTGAATCCCAACCTGATCACTTAGAGTCATATCCATTTCCTTTCACCCCTCTTTCTTCCTCTTTCTTTTTTCTTTTTTCTTTTTTTCTTTTTCCTCCTCTCTCATATATAGTCACCCACTGGGACCCCTACTCGCAACCGTAGTACAGCTACATACCTGATTACTTTGGGAACTGTTGCCATTGGTGATACATAGTTGTTCTTGGGAGCATTGGTACTGGACCCGCCTTTTCTTAAATGCTCCCCGTCCCCCCTCGTGTGTTTGAAGTAACAATGAATTTAACCCAGATCTCTGGGGGTGAATGTTTTATTCATTCAACATTCCATTCATCATTTGTTGCCGCCGCACTTTTTGCTTAAGTAGGATGGGTATGCCCAGGCTTGGGTCCCTTGCTCGCTGTTCCACTGAATTCAAGCTAGCCTGGTTGATGAGGGGTGTGACCCAAAACCCGTCCCAGGATGCTTGTTTCTGGTCCAGAGAGGACCCGGCTTGGCAGTTTAGGGTGGACTGTTGGCATGAGGTGCAGGGTCAAGACTGATTTGCATATGGCTAGGTCCAAACTGGGGTGGCAAAGTGCGCAAAAGAATGATCAATTATAACCCAGGTTTCTTGACTGGGGTTGAAAGTTTGATTCATTCAACATTCCATCAAACATTTGTTTCCGCAGCACATCTCACCCTAAGTGAGATGGGTATGCCCAGACGTGGGTCCCTTGCTCACTGTGCTACTGGATTCAAGCTAGCCTGGCTGATGAGGGGTGTTACCCCGAAACTGGTCCGAATATGCTTGTTTCCGGTCCAGGGAGAACACGGTTTAGCAGTTCAGCTGGACTGTTCCCATGAGGTGCAGGATCAAGACTGATTTGCATATGGCTGGGTCCAAACTGGGGTGGCATAGTGAGCAAATGAACAATGGATTTAACCCAGATCTCTTTACTGGTGATGAATATTTGAATCATTCAGCACTCTATCCATCATTTTTTGCCGTAGCACTTTTCTCCCTAAGTGGGATGTGTATGCTCAGACATGGGTTCACTTGCCTACTGTGTCAATGGATTCAAGCTAGCCTGGCTGATGAAGGGTGTTACCCTGAATCTGGTTGTCGGATGCTTGTTTCCTGGGCCAGGGAGAACCCGGATTGGCAGTTTGGGCTGGACTGAGGAGCAGGGTGAAGACTGATTTGTATATGGTTGGGTCCAAACTGGGGTGGCATAGTAAGCAAAAGAATGATGGATTTACCACATATCTCGTGACTGGGGTGAATGTTTGATTCATTCAGCATTCCATCCATCAGTTGTTGCTGCAGCACTTTTCACCCTAAGTGGGATGGGTATGTCCAGATATAGGCCCCTTGCTCACTGTGCCACTGGATTTAAGCTAGCCTGGCTGATGAGGGGTATTACCCTGAAACTGGTCCCAAGATGCTTGTTTCCAGTCCAGGGCGGACCCCACTTGGCAGTCCAGGCTGGACGGTTCCCATGAGGAGCAGGGTCAAGTCTGATTTGCATATGGCTGGGTCCAAACTCGGGGTTGTAGTTAGCAAAAGTATGATGGATTTAACCCAGAACTCTTGGCTGGGGGGGTGAATGTATTCCGTCCATCATTTGTTGCCACAGCACTTTTAGAAAGATGGCATTTTTCTTCTCTTATCCCTGTGTGCCTGCATCCTGTCTCAATTACCTCTGGAATGAGTGACAGCTGGACTTCTGCATTCCTTCTAGACAGCCACAAACAAAGGGAGGTTAGGTGTGATCTGATGGGCCATACACATCCTGATGAGACATTTCTGGCTGGGCGGGATGAAAGGGAGGAACTGGGCACAGCCTCACACTTATACCTAAATAGGCTGTGTCCTGTCCACACACAAATGACTGTATAAACCCCATAAGTGAGTCAGGAACAAGGGCAGGAACTGAGGACCTCTGTGCACATCAAAACCCCTCTTTGAAGTCTCCCACACTTCAGAGGCACCACTGGGTATAAGAACTGTTCTTCTGACCCTACCACTGCAGTACACTTCCAGACTTGTAGATACTCTGTCAGGAATAAGGACCACTGAAGGACTGCCACTATGCTGGACTGCTGTTCTGGAAGAACTGCTTTCTTGCTGTGCTGACCTGCTGCCTGCTGCCCTCCTTGCGTGGGTGAAGGACTGGACCCACATCATTGGAACCCAGAACTAGAGTACCTCCACGGGCTTGCTTGCTTGCCTTCCTCCGGTTCTGAAGTCTCAGGGGCATCAAAGACTTCCAACCACCCTGCTACAGCAACTGGACTTTGCCATCTGTGAGCCTACCCTGCCAAGTGGTGACCTCTCAGTCCTGGCCCCTTGGAAGTGGGTCTGAAGTGCTGTTCCAGCAGAATCAACACATCTCTGTCGATGCAGCAGCTCGAAACTGGTGCATCTCTGCAACTGAAGATGCATCGCCGCCATTGCGAGGATCGGCTACAACGCATCACTGACTATGGGGCTCAGCAACTTCATCTCTGATGCATCATCGACTTTGGAGCCGATGCATCACCTTCACTCTACGGATGGTTGACGACCCATCGCCTATTTGCATCTCACATCTCGTCCCCGACAATGACACAACTAAGGTAGTTTGCAGCAGGACAAGCCTGGCCCCTGTATCCAACCCGCACTCCATCACAGTCGGCCTGATCATTAGGATTTAACCCGGTCTAGCGTAACCAGAGAGCCCCGGTTGGTGCTTTATGCTTTTAAGCACTACATTTCAGTTTCTTCTTTTGAAATTCATAACTCTGGTTTGACTTATTGGATTTTTGTCATTTTGGTCTTAATTTGTTCATTAAATTAGGTGCTATTCTTCTAACCAGGTGGGGTATCTGTGTGCATGGTGTTTTCACTGTTTTATTGTTTGAAGTGTTGGACAAATATTTTACACATTGCCTCTTAAGTTAAGCCTGACTTCTCTGTGCCGAGCTACCAGGGGATGAGCACAGGTTAATTTAGGGTGTGTTTGTGACTTAACCTGACTAGGATTGTGGTTCCTGCTTGGACAGCATGCATACCTCTGTCAATCGGAAGCCCAATTTTTGAAATAATTCATCACTGATGCCATAGATTATGTCATACAGCATGCCATGAGTGACACTGTCAATTTTCACAACGCACGGCGTTGCAACGCAGATACAGTGATTCCTATATCCAAGTACATGACATTGCACACTGCGAAAGCGCAAGTCAATACAACGTATAATGTCCGTGTAAACACGTTCTTTGTGCGTTGGCCGTCCTACCACAGTATCTGCTTGTTTTTTGCCAAAACGGTGATCCCGCCTCTAACCGCCGGCCTCCACTGCCCCTCTGCCCTTCCCACGACGCTAATTCTTTTCTATTTTTATTCCCCTATTTTTTTCTTTTAGTTTTTGAAACTAAATTGTACAATTGCAAATCCAACATTATTAAAATGTTTCCCTCAGTATTTGGAAAAAGTGTATGGGGGTTATAAAAGGTGTGGCCCACCGTGTATAATTTGTAGAACTCTAAATCTAAATGCATGATCTAACCTATGCGTATATGCCTAATCATGTAAGAACGTACATTTGACAATGTCAACGTTTACGTTATAAGAGTTTAAACGAAGAGTGTGTAGGAGTGTCCATCCTTATGTGTACCGTGTGAACCATTGTTAACCCCAAAATAAAGTTGTTAAAAAAGTAAAAATGAACAAGGCCAAACAAGCAAGACAGTAGAAACTGAGACTTACCCTTAGGCTTGGCCCCTTCAAATATCAGATGACTAACAAGCACCCTACTAACAAGAACCAGGGATGAAATTATTAACATATGGTTCAACAGGATAAGAGAACAACCAGCCCCCTTGTTATTTTAAGCAAACCCACTAAAGTATCCAAACGGGGGTTCTCTGTCGATACCTTTTGACCAAATTAAAATATTTCACAAGCCGTCCATTAGATGGCAGTATTGCCCATAATCATCTCACGAGGTGCATAAATTCAACCTGATATGGCAACCCTTTGTGACATATGTAATAAGGGAGGACTGGGGAGTGGACACTATGGTTATGTCCCGGACTTTGCATTGCTCACACAACTGTGAGGTATCTCGCCCGGATATTCACCATCAAAACTCTCAAAACACATATTAAGGCTTTTAAGTATAAGTAGAATTAAATTATCCCACCTCCATAATATGCACTGCAGTAATTTTCCAATAAGTGTAATCAACACAAAAGGAGTTGATGTATGGAAGCTTTCTTGTACGAGTGGCAGTTTTTATGTTGAATTATAGTGCTTTCTAATATAGATGAATTGTAATCTGTATCAAAAAGAATACAGCTTCAAGATACCAGGGCATGTCTGAATTGTTTAATGACATTCACAACTATTAATTGTATATTCAGCTCCAGTAATTCTTCATTATGCTAAGACCTCTTCGGCTGTATCCATAGTGTACCACACCATACGTCATAAAATTAATAAATGTGGAAAAGCGATGTAATACAAATACAATAGAATACAATAGAATACATGGCGTCACCATACGTCATATCCAGTTGCGTTTTTAATAAATCAATAAATGTCCACTGTTATCCAATCGCGTTTTTAATAAATTAATAAATGTCCACTGTTAAAACATATCATCCGTCCTAAAATTAATAAATGTGGAAAACATATCCGTTCATAAATGTTCACTGGTAAAACATATCCGTTAACTGTTCAAATGCGTTGTGCGATGTGGATCCATCCACTGTTCAAATGCGTTGTGGAAAACCACGATGTAACAGCATGCGCGATGTAAAAGCATGCATTGTGAAGGTTCCCACGATGTAAAATGTGCGTTGTAATGCACCCGCGATGTTCTCTCATCGTTGTAATGGGTGTTCGCCCAGGACATGTGGCCAAGCCCCCCGAGGCAGCTAAACCCGCCCCCCAGGTAGCATACCCAACAGTTTGCACAGCGTTTCATCCCTTACAGCATTGGGTTATATATATATATATATATATATATATATATATATATATATATATATATATATATATATATATATATATATATATATATATATATATATGTATGTATATGTATATATACGAGTCGATTCCTCCCATCAAAGAGACAGAAAAGCAGCCACACCAACAGAGATTTAATTCACATTTTTTTTATTTTTTGGCAAAGACGAAAAATAACGTGTTCCAACCCACATCAGTCTTGGTCACATGACATATGTAGATATATATATATAATACCTACTGGCAGTTGCCAGGTAGTTATAGTTAGGTCTGCTTTTCCTTAGACTTAGCATTTTTTTCGTTTGTTAATAACATTGGCCCTGTTTGATGAATCACCATCAAACTATCTATAAAAAAAGCTCATCCACCTCAGCTCCTTTCTGGAAAGGATTGGGGTGATCCATCAAGTGGGGGCTGAGAGAAAATGGGGGTCCTAAAACTTAAAATCCCCATTCATTTTTCATAGGATTCTTTAGACCCAGCTACAGCAAAAACTGCTGAATGGTTTTGCACTAAATTTGTCATAAAGCTAGATCTGGGTCTGCAGATTGTGCTTTTTGAAATTTTATGTAAATTAATTGACTAGTTTTTGAGATATTAGGAGTCATAAATAATCATATATTTTGGCAGTAGGGCTCGCAAGAGTCCAGCGGGTGTCCTGTGAGAGTGCAACTGCAAAATCAAAAATGGAGCCCTGCGATTGGTCAAGCCCTTCTGCGAGAGTGAGAACTCTGATTGTCTGGCTGTTCGAATATTAAAAATGAAATGGCCGCCATTACTGTTTACTGTGATAAATTTGAGGTGTTGTTGAAATTAAGTGAAAAGCAATATAAGGGGGCAGCAGAAAGGCATGCTGTCCCACTAAGTTTAGAAATGAGGTGTCTATGTGATAACTGCTAATTTTGATGATCTCGTGTGACTCTTGTGGGATCGAGAATAGTAAAAAGTAGGCATGGGCGGACCAAAAAACTCTGCCATGCTACATGGAATTCCGCAAGCGACAGAGTGCATTAGGTCATGCCGTTTGCGTTGATTTTTAGCGCTGTGTGTTTGTCCCACACTGGAAAATCAGCACAAATGGCACCATGCACAGCACATGAGGACACTGCTTCTTTATGCTGTTCAAGTAGATGTTCTACTCAAGCGGCAACTTCCTCAACTTGATGGATTCTCAACGTGAGCGGTCGAGACCATCCACAACCGTCTGTGATGAGAAATCTTGCTGGGAGGTGATCTAGCATTGGATTTTCCTCACTCACCAACTTAATGTTGGTGAGCCCAAGCAAGGAAAGTTGAGCAGAGTTTTTTGGAACTCCGCGTGCTCTGCGGAGTGCGGAAAACTCCACAAACTCCACGAATGGCCTAGAAAAAAGGAGTAGATCTGTTCTCCATACACTCCATTAGTTTTAATGCCTATTGTGGTGCTTGTTTTTGAGAGAAAGCATTTAAGAGATAAGTACTGTGATGAATAGATCGTTACATTTTATGGGGTTTGTTTGATCTCGTGAGCTTCTTGCAAGACCCGCATAGAAAATTACCTGGCCTGCTACAAGGTGTTTTATGATCCTGTGAGAGTTTTGCAAGATTGTATGGGGAGAAGTAGAAAAAAGGCCAAAGTTAATCAATAGTTAACATTCTTGTTACATGATTTAAGAAATGCTGTAATGTGATTGGCTGCAGAGCCAGATTTAGCTTAGATTATCCTTGGTGCTTTGGAGGAAGTCTCTTTGAGTTGTGCTCAGCAGAATGTAGTTTATCAGAAGTTGAAAGAGACTGTTGTGGGCATTTGCATTTAAGAAATAACTCAAAGTTCAGGTATTTTAGCAATGTATTTAAAATACTTTGCTGTGAAGTGTCAGTAAGGGTAGTAATGTTGGTAGACTTATCTACGCTATGTTAACAGAGTTTACCGTGTGAAAAGTTGTTTGGAGAGGTGAAGATTTGTTAATATATGTTTGGTTTGAGAGGTACAGATTAGAAAGTAGATTGATGTGAGCAAGGTTTGCAAATTGTACCAAAAAATAACAAATGTACAAGCTGTATGCACTTGTAAGTAAAGGAAGCAGGGTTTCTCAAATTATAAAACAAAGAATGTAATAATACAATATATACTGCTGTTATGAACCTCTTAATACATATACTTTAGACCTATGAAATGTTTGAGTCGTGATATTTCTAATTATAGAGTGCAAAGCTTTGGTGAGTGTTAGCAAAGGTGTGTCAAGAAAATGTGTTAGTTTATAAACTTTTTGGAAATGAGGTTTGATGGCATGTTATAATTTATTTGTGATAAACAAAGCACTGGGTTAGGGATTTGGAATTTTTCAGAAGAATAGAAAAGCAATTTACTGGTGCATTAGATGTAAATATGTTACAGTAGGTGAATAATGTAGAAAGATTTATGAAATATAATGATGTATCACTGTTATCAATTAATAAATGGTATATAACTTTTATATTTTTTGTTATGTTGTCTTTTTTTAAGGAGGAAAACGAAAACAACTATCTGCTTACATAAGCATCAAAGAAGAGACTTGTTTAGAGAAGATTGTTGTGCTGTTCACAATAACTACCTCTTCAGGCACAGTGTATTCAGGTTGGAAGGATGTAGAGTTGCCTGAAAAGTTGAGTAATTCAGCAGTATGAGCTAACTCTGGATGAGCTAGGCTTAGTGAACTATATATATAGATATGCTGCTTTGCTGCTTTGCTGAGACTTTATTGCCACCCAACATTCCATGACATAGCACAAATCTAAAGATTTTTGGCAGGCTAAGGTGGGTAAAAGACAGTAAAAGAAGTGCTACCAAGATCAAAATCCAGTAGGTAAAAAAAGAAAAATGGAGGAGGGGGGAGAGAGAGAGTGTTTTTAGAAGCTGTTTCTGAGTGTCAGATTTTTTTTAATGTATTTTAAATATGTTTTAAGGTTTTAAAGTTGTTGTTTTTTTGTGTTATACGTTTTCATACAGTTTGTTAATGTCGTAGTTTTGTATTGTTATTAAATTGTGTTGTTGTAATAAATAAGTTTAAAGTTACTTTGGATTAGATCCTTAATACTTATTATAAGTTTCAATGTTATTATACTACTACACTATTCAGTAAAACTGGCATTGCCATGTTCAGGGATTGTGAATATGCTACTAAGTGTATGCTATGCAAATCTTTTATCCTATGGAGACTTGGCAATTGAGAAGCCAATCATTTTGCTATGCAGGTATGGTTACTTGTGATGCAATAGTGAGATGTTGCATGCTGTATTATAGAGAAGTGTGATACAATAGAGAGGTCTTGGCACAGATGGAAGTGCATGTTTATGCTTTAATACACACTGCTATCAGCTGCTATGCACACCCTATTATGTATGGGTGCTGCCATTGGGAGGTGTTTGAAATAAAGGTAAGTATGTATCCACAAGGAAATATGGATACAAATTATCAAAGACACAGTTCTGAACAGAGAGGATACTCCATTTTATACTCTACTATGGACATTCATCAATATGAAGAGAGGTATGTGCGGAGAGAACAGTTTCTAACCACAGTCTACTTTGCACATATGTTACTCATGAGGGATGTCTCACTTGAGGGGCAGTGTGTCTTTATATCATAGCCTTGATAGTTGTTAAGAAAAAGAGAGTTTAGAGCATAAAGGTAATTTCAACTCTATACTTTACTTGTACACCTGTCATACGCAAAGCTCGAGAGCATAAAGGAGCAAACACTGCCCCCTCACAGTGGGCGCATAGGACTGTGCTCCCGGATCTCATGAGCCTCTTGCAAGAGTCATCCCTGCTATGTATGAAAGCATTGTGACTTTGTGCAACCAGAAAGGTAAGCTGCTTTTTACACCCTAATTTGCACAAGAATTATCCAAGAGACAGGTCACAGGAGAGAGGCCAGTCTCTCCCCAACCTGCAGGGCCGGACTGGGAACCAAAACCGGCCCTGGCAAAGTGCTCGGCCGACCTCGGGGCTTGGGGGTGCCGCCGAGCTCTTTGCCAGGGCCGGTTTTCGGCTGATTTTGTTACAGGGCCGATTTTGCAGCTATGCTGCAAAAATGTCCCTGTAACAAAAACAGCCCCCAGGGGCCCAAAACCGGCCTTGTGTCAGCAAACAGGGTAGTTTCTCCCCTTAACCTATTATACATACCTGTCAGCATGAGAAGAAGTATGAATAGAGAGATATATTTTTCTCAAACCATACTACAGACACCTCTTACCCTGGAGATGTGACTCCCTACTCAGACAGCACTGATTATTGCTGTTTATTCTGAGGAGAAGTGTGTGCACCAAGGCAACTAGTTCACTACACGCTACTGTACATCCAAGTTGTCCTGGAGATAGGTGTTAGTGTAGAAGACAATGTTTCCCTACATACTACTGCATATATCTGCTATTCTGGGGAGAGCTGTTAGTGGACAGGCACATCCATTACCACAATCTAATCAATATGGTTATTTTCCAGTGGAGGTATGTCAGTGGGGAGGCTAGAACTAGTTATGCTTAGAATGGAATAGTGAGGTCTTACATGTGAGGTGAGTACCATCCCCACCCTACTATGCATACTACTGAACCTGGGAAAAGATGTGAATGGAGCGGCAGTGGCTCTTTACATCCTACTCTACAGAGTAGTTATCTTCTTATCTAGTTATGGTAAGGCAAATCAATACCATAACTTCCTCTTGCTTCCTAAGATTAAAGATCCTCCGGAAAATCTTTCCTTTCATCCCCTGGGGCTTCGGAAATCTGTCATCACCGCCCTAATCCTATACTATTGTAGTGCCTTGTTCTTGAACATTCGGATCAAAGGCATAAATAAACTGCAGATTTGCAAAACGCAGCCGCTTGTCTACTCCTTGCAATTCCGAAATTTCAATCTGTTTCTCATCACTTACCACATCTACACTGGCTCCCTATGAAAATACGAATTCACTTTATGTCTCTCTCCAGGGCCTGACTTCTTTAAGAATTAATTCCACAGATATGCTTCCCCACGACAACTCAGATCTTCCTCAGCCTTCAATCTTGTCATCCCCAAAGTCAAAACAGCCAGCAGGGGTGGAAGGAGTTTTATAGTTGATACTGCTAGGATCTGGAATGCTCTTCCAATTTCTCTTAAAACTAAAACAGATCTTTTGTCATTTCGAAAATCTTTGAAAGCCTGGCTGTTCAACAACTAAGGCTCTATTTCTGTCTCAACCTCTTAGTCCAGACTCTTGGGCGCCTAGACACCTTCGGGTAGTATTGCGTGGTACAGATTTTCATTTAATTTCATGCAAGCTCTCAGTGGAGAGCCCAGTCTTTCCCCTTAGGGGCCGATTCCGATCCGGGTCGGAAGGGCACCGAACGCGATCCGGCTGGAAAAAATACGAGCCGTACGCGTGTTTTCCGGACACAGGGGGAGACCCATGGGTCTCCCCAACACAGGCATATGCGGTGTGGATGGCACCGATGTGTACCTACTGTAGGGGGCGCACTTTTCCGCGACGTACCCATTCAGTCAATGGGAGCCCATGTACGCGTCGTACAACCGGCTCCCATTGACTTCTATGGGAGTCCGACCGAACCGAGTCTGGCAGCATATGGCCGCATCGTACTCGCTCAGTCGGACTGCAGGACTCCGGCTCGGTCGGAAAACACTCCGGATCCGGCTCGGTCGGAGTGCTTTCCGACCCGAATCGGAATCGGCCCCTTAGTCTATTAGTGGGAATTGTAAGAGATAAGTATTGTAATGAAGGAAAATGTAAATTCCTCCTCTGAAGTAATTTTATGTCCTCGAGGTATTGTATTAAAAAAGTGGTAGCGATAAGCTGGTGCATATAAATTATGCATATTACAACAGGATATGTTCAATAAAAATAAAAGTTCCATTATGAAACTATGCGTAAAGGAGCAAACACTGAACCCTCACAATGGATGCAGTGGACTGTGCGCATGGATCTTGTGGGCCTCTTTCAAGAGTCATCTATGCTACGCATGACAGATTCATGGCTCTAGCGAGGGACTCGCGAGAGTCACCAAGAAGAAAATAAAAGTGTAACACAGTACAAACACCATATATAATGAAGAGTATAGGATAGCTCTGAAAAGAGTTTTTTTATGTAAAATGTTTGAACAATTGTTTTTTAACACTTTCAACTTTTTTGCATTTTTTTAAAAAAGGTACAACAAAAACAAAACAAAATTGGAAGTAAAAAAAAAACAACATATCCTTCAAAACACAGTGGAGAAAAAAACGGTAAAAAATGTGTTTTCTAAAACTACTGGCATGGTGGGCATTTATGGTCTTGAAAAACCTGTCTTGTGCAGGCCAGCTTGTCTCAAAGAAAAAATGATCTGTTTGAAAAAACAGTAAAAAAGAACTTATTTCAAATAAGCAGGGTTGTTATCTGCTTGAGTGTTGAGTACCTGGGAAGGCACAGTGTCATCAGGTTCAAAAAATGGGGACCCCCCCTGAGGAATTATCAAGCTCTGCAACACAGGCTACCTCAGCCCGAGCAAGGCATTGAGGGTGCATAGCCCTCAAATGTCACCACACCCCAGTAGTACTCATGCTGTTTTGCTTGTTCTGGCTGCCCCTCCTGAACTCCTTTTTGCATAACTTACATAAGACATATTTCTAGGATACTTTTTTCCCACCTGGCATTATTTTAAAAAATTGCCACCTTGGACTCCTTGGGTGGATGAGGTGGTTGAGGTGGCTGAGTTGTAAGAACAGCACTTGGCTGTTCATCTAAATCTGAGGATCACATTCTGGTGACAGAAATTCAGCAATTGAACTTCAATACCGAAACAGATTTTCTGGTATCTTTCAATGTGGAGTCGCTGTACACCTATATCCTTCATGACCAGATGTAATCCACAATTGAAGCTCTCTTAAGCTCTAACGAACTAGACATGATTACTCCAGTGTTGTTCATTATGAAATGTGCTACCATTACAATGAAAGAAAACGTTTTCAGTTTGAAGACAGCTTGTTGCTACAAGGCTCAGGAACTTCGATGGGCAGAACTTTTGCGCCAAGTCTAGCTAATCTGTATACGCACTCAGTGGAGACAGAAATGATCCTAACACCACTGAATCCCTTTTTGCACAACATTGTATTTCGGAAGCGATATATTGATGATATCCTTGTCATATGGCACGGAACTGCTGAGCCCATTTACTTGTTTCATGAATGGCTAAATACCCGCAATGCGTTTCTCAACTTCACATGTGAATGGAGTAAGGCATGCTTCCCATTTCTGGACCTTATGATTTATACACGGGAGGGTAGCCTGCACGCTGAGCTATGCAGGAAACCGATGGCAAGAAGTGCACTCTTGGCTTATTCAAGCTTCCATCGCAAATCCTTCAGGGATAACTTGCCATTCGATCAGTTCTTTAGACTAAGACGTAGCTGCTCAGAGACCAAGAAATACAAAGAAAATGTGGCCAACTTGCAATCACAATTACTTGACCCCCAATATCCACAGTCCCTGATTCGCAAATAGTCCAAAAGAGCCATAAATAACAATTGGGAGGCTTTATTGGAAACACAGCCTCCTAAAGAATACCTTCAGCAGTATGTCAGGTCGCATACAGAGATCCATTAACAAGATCTGCACAATACTAAATAAAGGCTCAGAGACATTACCACGCCCGATGTTTGCATTCAAAAGAAGTGCAAACTTGAAGGACAAACTGATTCATACACATCCGCAATCTTCCATCTCAAACAGACCACCCTCTGGGGCCTCCCGTCCTTGAAGGGACATTTTCCTTGCGGTTCCTGTGGCGTCTGTGCCCGAACCACTCACACTACCCATATAGATATAGGCATAAGCAGACCTTGGGAGCAGAGACTCCACACTAATTGCAACTCTGACTGCCTGATATATTTGATTACCTGCCCTTGCGGCTTGAGATACATCGGCATGATGATGAGGAAAGTTAAAACACGCATCACAGAACACAAAAGCACCATCCGGTGTATGAAACAAAACACTAAAAAGACCACATACTTTGTAGAAAAGAAACATAGTGCCGATGAACTGACCTGGACTGTTCTAGACAAACCCAACATGACACCAACCACTACCAATGTAGCTCAATACCTTTTATGAGAGAACAACAGCGGGTGTTTAGTCTACAGAGTGCTAAAGAGGGTCTAAATGATGACATCCTGTGGTCCTCCCTAGCCCACATCTAATAGCTGCTCTGAGACAGAATGACTGAGACTACACCAGGTTCATTCTGCTGCTGCTGCTGCAGCCAATACCTTAATGAGCAGGCTGCCTAGTTTCATAATACCAACCAGAGTAATGGCACACCACTGCTTAAACTTTCGTGACGCGCACACCGTTTGTGTCTGACAATTATACAGGTTGACTCCTGCAGATGCGATCCATTGAACACCGGAACTACAGTTCCCAGTGTTTTTATAGTGTGAAAATGGCATAGCTATGAGCAATGAAACTACAGTTCCCAACTTATTTGTAGTCTGGAAAATGACCGGAAGGGTCGGACCCGGGCGACACGCCTAGCCATCCCAGTGACAGGAGTTTATACACCTCATCTCCCTAGTGGAAAATCACTGTCTGAGGCACGATTCAGCACCTGCCTCACCCTGTGGTCGAGGTAGGCTGTTTCTCTTGCTGCTACGTTTATTTTCCTGTTATGGGCAGATGCCAGATGGAATACGTGTTTCGTATGTTTTAACTAACTTCATATTATTACCAATCGGGCAGTATAGTCGTGCCTGCTTCCATAAACACAATAAGCTGTGGAAGCAACACCGCCCTCATACTAATGCAGTCGACACCAGGGATACCTGCTCATAATACTGAGTCCTTCTGGTCACAGTAATGATGTAGTGGGATGGGACCAGCTCTTGTAGAGCTCTGAGAGGCAGTGGGCTTTTCACGCATATAGATGCCATCTTTTCAACTGCTTTGCGAACTCTCCACAAAATAGTTCACTTCAAGAGGCTGAACGCTTCTTGAAGAATATTTTTCCTCTTAACCTGAGAATAGGCCATCTGAACAGGCCAATCACAGCATGGGAACTAGAAGTGAAGGAAGGAAGGCATATTGCGATGCCACCTTTCCTGCATGTTATAGTTCATTAAAAGAGTAACATGAACCCCCAATAAGGGGTAAAAAACACCAAAAGATATGATACATATTACATTAGTGCCATTACAATAAATGCTGATCACTGAGCAATTCACTATACACATAAAACAGATTTATCATAAACATTGCCTTTTACTATACTTTGAGAGTCAACTGTGTATATTGTTGGTCTAGTGGCCATTTTCTCTACAACTGCTTTTCCTCCTATAATACTCCTTATAGGACGTAGATGCCCCCTCGAGTTTGCGCCGAGGTTAAGGTGTCTGTGATTACCCAACACAGTGAGTAAGCTCTTCAATTTTTCACTAGAACAATGTTGTCACTGATTAAATGTAGTTGATGATTGATAGCACCTAACTAATACAAACTGTATATTTTTCCTTTCCAAAATAAATGATATGTGGAGTGAGTGCAGCACACAAATTTTTGCATGTTTCTAAAACAAAGTTTTTTCTTTAAGGTAACACACTTAAGAGTGGGACTCTGATTGAGTGGCAATCCACTCTAACCACTGTTCTAGTATACCTGTTTTTGAATGTGTATGTCTCTGCAATGTCCTAGATGACATACCCCTCACTACTGGTCCTGAAGAAAGCTGCTACACCTCTACGGAGGGTATGAGGCTGAAACATGCTGACCATCAAGGTACTATGACAGGTTTAATCCACTCCTACTATAGGTTTAGGTATCAATCCTAGTTTTATTTCACATACACTTCCCACCAACCCCTGCACACCCTTCACCACACCCTGCTCATCTATAGGTTTTAGTATACCTCTCACTGCCCATTCTAAATAGGGTACATGTTCAGGCGCCTTCCCTATGATGGCCTGCACTGTCTCCGTTTCTTGAAGGAAGGTTTACATCAGGTATAAATCAGGCAACCTGCCCGACTGAAAATTGGGAGGTGGACCAGGAGTTTGGGGACTATATGATGGTACTCGCTGAAATGTGCAAAACCACTCAAATTTGCCAGTTTCAGTATGCAATACACACAATGAGCACTATAACTCTTGTCATAAGCTACATGTTACTCTAGTCAGACGGCTTTTCTATCCTGTGCCATTGCCAAATGTGTCTTTTGAGCATGACGGGTGATGTGAGTTAGGCTTTTGTCGTGTGCGTTGCATACCGTAAGCAGCACCTTTCTGTACTTTTGCACACTTGAGCAGGACTCTCATATTACATTTTAACAGCTTTTTCTTAAATTACATTTTCATGGTTTTTAAATGGCACTGTACATTCCCAAGCCCCACACCCAACCTGACACAGGCGACCCATTTCTGCATTGCAGGGGTAGCGTTCTATTTATGCTGTAGACACCCAAACTACAGTGTGCATGGCAGTGGGGGCTTGCCACATCTGCCATGCAAAGTTTCATGGAGGTCAAGCGTATTATGTGAGGGAGGGAGGGAAGTGTGCAACATAATAAATACCGACCATACAACAAAACCATGGCATCTTCTTGGAATTTATCTGTATATTTACAAAATTCATTCTACTACTGGATGCTCTGAAGACACTGTGGGCCCGTTTCACAAAGGTAAACTGAGACGAAAGTCAACTTTACAACTTTCCATATTCACAAAGGGCATTTACAAGTAGTAAAGTTAGAGTCTTGCATCGGTTAAACTCAAGTTTTGGTTTTAAGTTTAACTGAGACAAAAATCTAACTCGAAAGTCCTAAAATTAGACTTGCATGCCAGTTTACCTTTGTGACCCAGAAATTCCCCCTACAGAAATGTTGCCCAGCTTATGGGAAATGCACCTCTTGCTTTGAATATGTATTGCATGTGTATAAACTGTGCATATTTGTGTACATTTGGCCAAATCTGAAGTGTTGGAACAAAATCATACCTGAAGGAGACCATAGCATCTGTGAAGAAGAATTATCGCTCTGGGAGGTGCTTCAGTTGATATGTACCTGAGATATAAGTTTCCTGATTCTTTGTGGCACCCTCAGCATAAAGTGCTTTTAAAATCCCACCGTTCATTGTAGTTAATGGAGTTCACCCAAAGATTGCCACTACCACACGGAATGAACGTAATTGGCACTTAATGCGCTTGGCGCTGAGATGCGGAACAGTGGAGCATTACAGCTGGGGAGGGCACGAATGATGGAAAGTGTGTGTTCTCATGTGTGTAATAGGCAGGATTAAGAAATGGGGGTAGTGGTAATTAAGGGCTATGAATATGCTCTTAATAAATTCGTTTTCATCAATAGCAACCAATTTCAAAACACTTCACTCCCACTTCTTTTAAAAGCCAGATCTGCATATGATTAAGTTTCTTAAAGACTTCATTCGAACGTATTTTTTGTAAGGCTGGCACATAACATCAAGATTAAAAGCAAAGAGCCTGGCACTAAAAAATAAATAATACTGGGCAATGTCATAAGTCATACAGATTCTTAGAATTCACTTTTCATTGTACTGGTATGTACACGATCTAGGCATTATGGACATGCGCTTTTCATGTAGTATTATCTTAAAAACACAATACATTGTTCTGCTTATACTGGGAGAAGTGGTTGAGGAAGGGTATAGTGGAAGACATTAGGGCATTGGTACCTTTAAGCATCTCTGATGGCAGCGTTTTAGACGGTGCTCACAGAGATGAGAATGATGGATTACTAACAAATTCGGGGGCATATCAACAACAACCGGCGATAATTATCGCTAAGCGCACTTAGCGCTAGGATAATTAAGCCGGCTAACGTGGATTTTTATCGCTGAGATAGCGTGCTATTAGCAACGCTTATCTCAAAAGCGATTAAAATCCTAGCGCTAACTGCCAAACGTGAGATTATCGCTGGAAACCCAGCGATAATCCCACAAAGTGGTTTAGCTTGCTGATAGGGCCTCACAAACTTAGCCATGATATCCACCTTCCATAGGATATCATGGCTAAGTCAGTCCTGAAGCAGGTGTAAGGAAAGTAGCGATAACAGGGGTTATCGCTACTTTTCTTGCCGCTATTCTTCATGGCGTGGGGCTTGATGATAGGAGAAATGTCGCTTAGCGAAATTTCTCCTGTCATGTCAGGTGGAACTCCCACTTTGCATCTCATTACAGATGCAAAGCTGGGCGTTAGGAATTCGTGCGCTAACGCAAGGTTTCACGCGTTAGCGTGAGCTTGCTAATTAGGCGCTAAAATTATCGCCGCTTTTCGGCCGAAAACGGACGCAAAAGCGGCGATAATTTTCCATCGCCGCATTGTAGATATGCCCCTCAGTTTTTTTCTGTTTGCGATGTCAGCTAATCAGATCAAAAACAGTTTCAAATCGACATATTCATTTGTTTCTTTAGAAATCTTTTGATTTGTAGTTAGAAAAAGCACAAGATTAAACAAATCAATTTTGAACCTTGGATTGTTACACCATTGTTGTCTTAGGGAAACATACTTTTTTAACATTTTAAAAGATTGGATATGTTCGAGTTTATGACTTGGCTAAATATTGTGTTATACAGTCCAAATACCACCTCTCTGTGTCTCACACGCTAAAAATGTGTGTAAAAACACATACATATCATGTTGTACAGCCATAATGATACTGTCTCAATTACTTTTCAACCCTCTCCGCAGTGGCGTAACAATAGCCCCCGCAGCCCCGGCGGTGTGGCCCCCGAGTTCCATGAGGTCCCTTCCTGCGCTATGTATTCGTGGAGGGTCCCTGGCCTGAGAGGTCCTGACTCGGTCCGGAGCTCCTTGTACTTTGCAGTGGACCCTTCAAGTTTTGTTACATCACTGACTTTCCCTACCACATTTAGGTTTTTCACAGCCAGGGCTGTATCACCTAATGTGGGCACTGAAAGGGCTAATTTAAACAAGTCTCTGCCACAGATTTGGACTAACTAACATGTTAAATAGTTAAGAGGTGGAGAAGTGACATTTTACAATCTTTGAGAGTGGTTAATGCTGGATTGCCACTGGAATTGACTGTAAAGCAAAATAGAAACACAACAAAAACATAACAGTGGACAATGCAACAAAACGTTTGAAACAAAATGCAACATTAAAACCACAATACAGCATAACAATGATACAATACCATCAGTGCTTAATTTGTAAAATATGAAGTTCAGGTGCTCAAAAGTTTGTCGGAGGCCACACCTACTTTTCTCTGGCCCCACCCACTTCCTCCACTGGCTCCACCCACTTACTATATTAGCTCCACCCACATCTTCGACTGGCAGTGCTAAAAGTCTGAATTTCAGCAAGGGAGCCTTACTCATAGTAAGGTTTTGATAGGAACCTACAGTGAAGTCAGTGTGCCTGTGTATGGCCGGCGGTGGCTAGTACTAGGCGGCCGCCAGGCAGTGCTTTTCATTCATGCTACTACCACACGGTGGGTGATGTGACCTGCTGCGACCGTCACTCACGTCACCACCACACTGCACCTCATGCCTTCGCAAAAGGTTACTTCCATGCCCGCACACCCAATATAAACGTGACTTTGCAACTCTAGGTCACATCACATGAAACAAAATCTTAAGACAGCTAAATTGCAGGCTTCCTAACAGTGTCAGTGGGCGCGCTGTGTAGAAAGTTGTTGCTGCCGGAATGTGGGGCTGGCCCTTTAAGCAGGAAGCAAGACTGTTTGTGATGATTCAGCTGTACTCGGATGCATGCTGAGTAAGGGGACAGGCTGTAATGTATTGAGCACGGGACTCTGCAACACTTGAGGCTGTCACACTCCTTCTCGGAGGTGCGGGCACTGCAGGCTGACAAAAAGCCCTCCTCCTAAAAGATCCCATGAACGAACACCTGAGACTGGGACAGAGCACCCCTGGATTGTTGGTACACTTGAAGCTGGCTTAATCCTCTTCCTCTGAACAGAGAAAGTGAGCACACCTGATGGATTCATGGCCAAATCGTGGGTGTGGGTCCAGCCCCGGATCTCTATCACTCTTTCTTTGGGACCACCTCAAAACTATTGAGGATTCATTGCTTGAGAGTTAGCATGCTGGGAATTGCAGGCATATGCTTATACCAGCCAAGTGAAACTACGAGTCTCAGCATGCGTCATTATTGAATGAAAGCTTTCATGGTTTGAAATTCTCACAAGTGAAATGCAGCAGTCGGCTTATGTCAGAGTTTGGTCATAGTGATATCAGAAGTAAACACACTAGCTGGAGTGTTTTATTGTTTTTTTGTCTGCAGTCACATGCTGCTCACTATAGACTAGTAAGTGTCACTAGTAGCTTCTCCAGTCTTATTTAATTTACTTTTAGTGTGTCAAGTCTATAAGTCTTGTAAACTGGGCACTAGGTTAGTAGCCTTCCATTTCCGGTGCTTTGCAGCAGTTTAAAGAAATTCTTAAAGAGTCTCATTGCTCAAACGGGTGTAATTTCTGATATTTATGGGTTTCCATCCTCTTCATGCTTGATTTTGCTTGCTAGAAAGTGTCACTCATAGTTGAAAAATGTCACTTATAATTACACTGAAATCATGAAAATGTCACACATAAGCAACCTGAAACCTTGGCAGCTATGACTTCGCTTCATTTCATTCTAAAATATACAACACACAATCTGTTCTCTTCAGTTACGAGAGAGAAGTTAATTCTTTCTTATGACCTTATTATTCAAGATAACTAAGGACGCGTTGATTCCAGGCAGTCAGTCACATGAAGCAACCCAGAGAAATGCAACTGCACTGTAGGCAGGCATCTTGTCTAAACAACCACCCACCCCCCATCAGATTAAATCCACCGTGTTCTTCTTATAGGAGTTTGTTCAGGGTCTGTGTTTACTGTTTTGTCTGAACAGTCTGATCTCTGATGGATTCTGAGGGACCGGAGGCACGCACCCAGGCACAAATTTTGTTTATTGGTTTGGCATGTGGGCCACACCACAGCACCGCCACCCACGGATGGCATAATTATTCATGACCATGCATGGTGATGGATGGTGGCATGGCAGCGGCTACGCTACTAGTAGTTACTTTAATTAACATAACTTATTCCGTACTACTGCTGCTTAACTACTGTGTTACTGTTTTTTTTACAGCTACAGTAACTGTCAAGTGAAACTTTACCGCTTCGGGCCGGTCGGCCGACACTGCCCGGGACACACACTGACTGCAGTGCACAGTGCACTGCCAGCCACTGCCTTAGGCTGCTGCGTACGCAGCACAGCTTTTAAGTTAACTGATTGGGCCTGCCCTGCCAGCCAGGGCCTGCCTCGCCCTCACCTGGTGCTGTTACTGGTGGTGGCCAGACAGTATAAACTAGTACTCAGTGTCCGTCTCACTGGCAGCGGCGCACGCGCCCCTACTTCTCAACGCCAAACAAATGAAATAATGGAACCGCAACAACGTTGTCTGTCCGGGCCGGTCGCGCTTGCTTGCCACCTGCTTTTGAGACTTTCACTCAGGGGCCGATTCTGATCTCGTTGGGAAAGCCCTCTGTCCGAGTCGGATCTGGAGGGTTTTCCAACCGAGCTGTGCCCCTGGAGTCCGACCGAGCGAGTACGATGCAGCCGTATGCTGACGGACTCGGGTCACTTGGACTCCCATAGAAGTCAATGGGAGCCAGTCGTATGACGCGCACACGGCTACCATTGACTGAATGGGTACGTTGCGAACAAGGGCACCCCCTGTAGTTTGTACGCATTGGTGCCATCTGCACTGTACATGCATGTGTAGGGGGGACCCTTGACGCTCCCCCTGTGACCGATTAGAAAGGCTACGGGTGAAGGGGGGTCAGGCGCGGACCCCCAAAGTCTGCTTCCCAGTGCGTTTACGTGTCGGAGGCTCCGACTCGATCCGTCTACCCGAATTGTGCATCGTACTCGGTCGGTCGAAAATCACCTCCATTGCACGGCATGGTTTGCTTACGGACGAGACGTACATAGCGGTTCAGACCCGGAAACGAGTTGGTCGGCGATTACGCGTTTCTTGCATCATACTTGCTGGCTCGTACAGCTGTACGAGTCAGTCGGTAAACACGCAAATGGCTCATACTTTTTCTGGCCGGATCGCGTTCGGAGCCCTTCCGATCGAGATTGGAATCGGCCCCTTAGTGTGAAGAACCGAATGGTTCGGTTCTTGAACCACTGAAAGCCGGCTGTGCTGAACCTCCCACGATGACTCGGTGTGGGGTGGGGTGCGGTCACGCGGGCGTGGGTATGCTGGGGCGTGGCAATGCAGCAAATGCTCGCACAATGAATATGAAAAAATCTGCGCACGCTGCCTACTGCCGTGCAGACCCCCAGCCCCGAAGATTTGAATGTAGAACCAAAATCCAGTCCGGGCCGGCAACATCAAATTATGGGTGGGTCGCGGTTGCCCACTACTGCGGTTGACACACGCACGCCATCAACATATCAGTGAGTCAAATGTATCAGCACCACACACTGACTGCAGTGCACTGCCACTGCCTTAGCAGCTTTATTTTAAGTTAACTGATGATTGGGCCTGCCAGGCCCTGCCTCACCTGGTGCTGTTACTGGCCACTAGTAGTACTCACTGGCAGCACCTACTATACTAGTCAACGCCAATGCAACCGCAACAACATTGTCCAGACGGGCCGGTCGTGCTTGCTGGCTCTCAGACTTTCAGTTTGACTTAGTGTGAACTGAACGGTTCTTGCCTCTGATGAACGGCTGCTGAACTACCCATGATGACTCGGTGTTGGGTGGGGTGTGGTCGTGCGAGTATGCTGGGGCGTGGCAATGCAGTAAATGCACGCACAATGAATCTGCGCACGCTGCCTGCTGCCACGCACAGCCCCCCAACCCTCGCAGATTTGAATTGATTGTAACAGAGAATCAAAATCCAGCCCGGGCCGGCAACATCAAACTAAGGGCCCGGCCACCACCGCCAAGCCATCAACATATCAGTCGAATGCGACTGTGAGAGATATTGAGATCAATTCATTCATAGATGATTAATGACAGTCCGTTTACCTCTTGGCCAGGCCTGGCTCACACAACAGGCGCGCCTGCAACACACACTTCGCTGGGACTGGGAGTGCGGGAGCCGGGTCCCGGACCAGTAAGTTGAGTGTGGGGCTGACTCACTGCCTTAGGCTGCTACTGCGCTGCTTTATTATCTGATTAGGGCTGCAATGCCAGGCCCTGACTTACCTGGTGCTGTTGCCAGTACTGGCTACTGCCTACTCCTCAAGGGCAAGGTCCAGGTCGCGCTCACTGACCATAGTCCAACGGCCGTGAGCCAGGATGACTCGGTGTGGTGCAGTGGGGTGTGGTCACGTTGCGTGCGGGTATGCTGGGGCGTGGCAATGCAGAGAATGCACGCGCAATGAATCTGCGCACGCTGCCCGCTGCCGCGCACACCTCCAACCCCAGCAGAAGACCAAAATCCAGCCCAACTCACAGTGTCCCGCCCCCTGAACCGGCAACACTTAACCAAGGGCCGCACCGCGGCCGCTGGACCGCCAGTGCCACTGCATGATCAACAGCATTTTACAATGGAATGCATTGAGAAGAACAAACTTGAATAGTAAAACACTTGGTTCAGCACATAAATGTAACACTCTGTGCCACTGCCCAGTCCACTAGCGGCGTAGTGAGGTAAATTACTATTATATCAATTGTCGTGCAGCAATGCGTGCAGACCCAGCCCTGACAATTAAGTGCTGGTGTTAAGCACCGGCACAAATTAAGAACTGAATACCATAATGCAATGCAAAAACACAACATATACAAAAAAGTGATGGATGGAACACTCCCACTGGCAATTATGCGGACCGCATCCCAATCCATCGTTATTTTGCACACCATGCCACCTCAGTTTGGACCCAGCAATATGTAAATCAGTCTTGACCCTGCTCCAATAGGAACAGTCCAGCCAGAACTGCCAAGCCAGGTCCTCCTTGAACCAGAACACAAGCAACCCCGGACCAGTTTCACCCTAGTTAGGGCTCATCATCCAGATATAGCTTAGTTCCAGTGTCACAGAGTGAACAGAATTAGATGGTGGGCAAAATAAGACTGATAGGGATGTGTCCCTGAGTAATTGACAGTGGCTGTGATTAATTCAAGCATTCCATCCATCACCTTGTTTTTGGATATGCCATTCCAAGTGCTCAAGGTTTCCCCAGGTGTGAGTCGCAGGCTCACTGTGCCACTGGAACTAAGCTACACCTAGCTGAAGAGTCCTAATAAGTGCAAAATCAGTCCAGGGTTGCTTGTGTTCCAGTTCACACATGATCTGGCCTGGAAGTTCAGGCTAGACTGTTCCCATGAAGAGCAGGATCAAGAGTGATTTGCATAAGGTTGGGTCTGAACTGAAGTGGTTTTGTGGGTGAAAAATGATGGATTGGGATGCCGCCCGAGTGATTGCCAGTTGCTGAGATTATTTCAAGCATTCCATTCATGAGTTTGTTGTTTAGCTTAAGTAAGCTATCTTTAGTAAGTCCAATATTTTTATTAATTGACACTAACTGTATATTGTAGGTGCTGTACTCCCAACATCAATGTCTCCAAGTCACAAAAAAAATCTGTAGCATCACCTTCATCTGTAGACCTATGAAGGCCTAAATCTGCATTTTCATTGCATTGCATCGGCATTGGAAAAAAGGTCTGACACATTTGTCTGCCTCGTGTAGCAGAGTGGGTTCTATGAATGCCTGTTGGTTGGTTCTCAGACTCCTAGAGAAAATCAGGCAGCGGAGAGACTACTCTTCTGTTCTTGGGTGGCCCAGGTGGTGTTGGTGTAGGTGGGGTATTATTATCTTCCTCAAAATCTGAAGGAGTGTCCTGAGTTTCCTGTTGTTCAGATTCCCCAACTCTTGTGCATGGGACATCTTTGAGATATACAAAAAGATTTTTATTGTACTAAATATCAAAGTAACTTTTTGTTTTTATTGATTTACAAAAATTAAAAGGTTTATTTCTCTCTACTTCTCTTCTCCTTCTTCACGTTCATAAATGTTTAGCAATGATGAGAAACAATTCACAAATTAATTCTAAAAGCAAGGTGAAGTCTATGGACTGCAACTCCCATAATGCTTTAGTAATGAAATTATCGCATTGCTCAGAATGTTTTTTGATTAAGTCATTTAAATGCAAAAAAATGCTAACTATGAAAGATGACAAGATTAACAATTTTGTTTTACCTCTGGATGTAATGGGTGACTCAGAGGTATCAATTTCAGAAAGCCCAACAATACTTTCAGGCTGAAAGGATGTTTTAATGAGTTTTCCATGTGTGTTGGAGGTGGCTGGGTTGAGTTACCCCTCCTGTTCCATGGGCCTCAGCAAGTCGGTATGCCACCTTCTCTTTCGTGTGTGAATGCAGATCGTATCAGCACTTTCATATTTCTTCTATGGTATGCTGTGTCACTCCCACAACACTTATTTTCTCCCTGGTGTCTTTCCAGACTTTCCTTTTCTGGATATTTGGAACCTGCTAAGTGCTTGTTTCTAAAACGTACATTGTGGAGTGCCAGGCATTCTTTAGTGAGCACTTCTAGCTCCTTCTCGCTGAACTTGAGCTTTCACTTGTGACCTCCTACTTCCTTCTCAGTATCCTCTCGGGACATGTTCTCAAACAATCTCTCCAAAAGGCTCCACACACTCAGTAAGGCACTCTGCTACACAGCCTGCCATCCTCTGTGAATCACAATTCTCTATAGTGCATGTGTGAAAGTACTTCCTCATTGTGAGGTCATGAAACTGCTCCCAAATACAACTTCTGCAATTTGCGATTTCCAAATACGATTCGCTATTTACTGAATAGGAATTTGGAAATCATCTAATTGTGAAAGCACGTCCTACTGATTCATAAATTGAGGAATGGTAACTATGTTACATTAACAATAGCAATTTCCTAATTGAAATTGGAAATAGCTATTTTAATACTTTGTACATGTGGCCCTTAATCTTGTCCTTTCTCACTTGTCTTGAACTGATACTATTGGAGTTTGTTTGCTAAGGAAACATATCACGAAATTGGATTAGCATTACAGAGAACATTTTCTTGAAGAAGGAGCATCTCTAACAAGAGGTCTTGCACATGGAATATCAATGAGTGTGTTGTCCATATGAGACCAGGGTTTTAATTGACTCTGACACATATCCTTGGTAGTATGTTAAGGCAGTGCTTGATGTGAATACCTTTTACCACGATATAACAAAAGTAGATTTGCGGAAGTGTCCATGTGTGACTAGAAAATTTGAGCATATTTGTTTTGTGTAATTTTGTGGTGGTGATATTTTGTATTGTTTTGTGTACTCTTGTGTTTTTATGCAAAAACAACAAGGTGATGGATGGAATGCTTGAATGAATCCCAGCCACTGGCCCTTATTTGGGCTCATCGGTCAGGTAAGGATAGGTAGATAAGATAGATAAGCTCAACAACACTGTTGAGGAGGGGCAAAAAGCAGTGGAAGATAATTTTAAGCAATTTACTGAAGCTGTTACAATTTTATACAGCACGATCGCATCCATCATAGGCACCACTGTCATCAGTTTATATGCTGATTAGATGGATTCACAAGGTTTGTTCTACAGCTCACACATGCAACAGCAACATTATCAAGGTGCACAGTGAACATACAGGTAGAGGTGACTCACTGCAGTGGGGACATAGCACAAGGCGTAGTACAAGTCACCTGTGCATTAACAAATATTCAAGCTTCCCACATCTCTGCAACTGAGGAATTAGATGGAGGGGAAAATGAGGTGATCTCACGCCTCTGTAGCATTTCAGCACCAGAAACAATGATTCTGCATTGCAGGCAAAGTGCGTTTACTGATGTTCCCTAAGCTCAGAATGATGAGCACACAAAAAGGGCAACTGCAATGAGGGGCAGAAAGTAGCAGTATCAACATATTTCTACAGTTATTGCTTTAAATATTTAAAGTTAAATACGCCTTGTAATGTCAAAATAAACCTATTTTATTTTGCAATTTATATCCATGTGTTGTTGTGAAATTTAAATTTAAAAAAATAAAACTAATACCTGAAGCAAAGGTACTAAAATATGATTGTTAAAGAAGAATTGCTGTATAATATTTCTGCATCTCTTTTAATGTGATGATAACTTTAAAAATAAATTCTTGTGATTTCATCACATCGTTCTCTGCCTTCTCCTGCCCATGACCCTTCCTGAGGGTGATGTTGTTTTAGC
Source organism: Triturus cristatus (assembly GCF_964204655.1). NCBI lineage: Eukaryota > Metazoa > Chordata > Amphibia > Caudata > Salamandridae > Triturus > Triturus cristatus. The sequence continues at coordinate 1,712,785,163 of NC_140589.1, read as the reverse complement.
AAATCATCTTCATCTGACTCGGGATTGGACAAGAGGATGGGTATTCTCCTTCGTGTTGCGATGTTGTGCACTATAGCACATTTAGCTACTGTCTTACAGCTGGTGTCTGATCAATATCAGAGTGTCCCACCACTTTCATGAAGAGAGTGAAAACGACTTTTCAGCAGGTCGAAACGTCCTCTCAGTTACACTTCTGGTTGATTTATAGGCAGCATCATAGTAACGCTGACTTGGTCATATAGGGTTCAGATATAGGGTTAAAATCCATGAGTACAAAGCATAAGCACTGTCTCCTGCAATGTTAAAGCATAAAATATTATAGTAGAAATATCTGAGCAATTAACAAGTAAATATCCTTCACCAAATTCTTTTCTAAGAAGGCATGCATAAATCCCAATCTGCCCAAAAATATCGGAGTCATGTGTACTGCATGGCAACCAGGCCACTAGATCAGTAATTATGTTTGAGGCATTGCAAACAACTTGAAAATGTAAGGAATGAGGACGTTTACAATTTCTAACTATAAAACTGATTCCTGTATGGAGAGTGTATATAAACTGTGTGCTCCGTGAGTGTGACCCTTGTGAGAGGGGAAAGAGTGTCCCATGGATGCCCCAGACATACCCCTGCAGACTGCTGCAGTCACTCTCTGCACATGCCTATAGGGAGATATATGTCCCCTCTTTATAGTGCAGGTGGGTGCCGCCTGCACTAAGAAAGAAAAACAGAACTGCTGATTCAAACACCAGCTCTGCATTACAATAATGCCCTGCCCCCAGGGTGAGTTTGCAGTTACTCTGAGGGAAGCACATTACTTGTGATAGAGCGTTGCTGATGCGAAAATTGTAGGGGTGCACCATATTCATTGTTAGTCAGCACCCGCATATAACTAAGCATGTTATCAAAGAGTAATAGAAATGTATTCATTGAAATACAAAAGTAGAATGTAAACAGGCCTTGAGAGAAGAGAAAGGCCACCAGTTATCACGAAATGTATTGGTGTATGTGTAATGCTTAGTAAAATAATGTCATGCATTAAGAGACATTCAGTCATGTTAGAAGAATGAAGAAGATAGTTCTCATAAGTATGAGACGAATAATTAGAAGTTGGTAATTGTAGTGTGTTTAGTTTGAGGCCTAACCATGTATGTAAAGTGAAGGCCTTCGTTTATTTTAGCCATGTTTTATTAGGACGACAGGATTTTAGCAAAGCTTAAATTGCAGTGAATTCTGAAATTTCATGATGTTAGGGTTTTTTTTTCTGTTCAGCGTTTGGCTGCAGGTACAAGGCCATGTAGCTCGTTAGTTAGAATAAGTTTTTGTTCAAATGGAATAGAGACAGAAGGAGTAGACAGGAAGGGAGTGGACTGGAATGTAAAGTTGCAACTCCTGGTACAGAAAAGGCCTGGGACCCAAGGTCGAATTCGTGGAGAGGAAGATGAAAGGATCCAAATGGAAATCTACTGAAGGAAGAAGCTGCCTGAAGGGGTGTGCTGAAGGGCGTGTACAGCTTTTTGGGGTTTTGTATTAGGGACAGAGCCCCGTGGGTTGAGCAGACGAGACTTAGGAGAGGGACTGAAAGGAGCATTATAGATCGAGCTCTCATATGGTGAAAACTTCTTAGGAAGTTTCACCGCTGACACCTTTTATGCGATCCTCACCTGGAAGGGAATGTTGAGTAGGGATGTCACTTTAGACTAGAGTAGGGATAGAAATTATTTGATTCATGACTTTAAATTTCGATATCACAATTGCCATAGGGTATTTGTTGCTTTTGGAAGCTGTAATCCTGTTTATCTTTAGTCGTATGCAGATACTTCGTAGACTAGCATTTGTATTAGTCCCCATTTATCTTTTGTGCCTTGTATTGAGGTGCCTATATATTCAGATGTTTTTGCTGATAATAAAAGGTCAACCTCCCAGATTATGAGTCTTCCTTTCTGAGATGTCCAATTGCGGTAAATACGATTTGATAATTGTGTTTCTTCCCTCTACGCTATTTTGCAAGTAAAAAGATCCTGGCGACCTGAGTGGGTTCTTGTAGATAATCAGATGAGAACAAGAACCGGCGTTCCCAGTTGGTAGCAGACATGGATGGTTTATTTCTGATAGCGAGGGAAGATTGAGATTAGGATAAGTGATCCTTGAGGCCCAATAATGATAAGTGAGGTTGAATCATCGGAGGGCGAACGGCAGACGGCCTGGCGGACGGACGTAGATGGCGAGTAGTGGTGCGGCAGCAAGCAGAAGCTCGAAGAGTGAGTATGAACAGGATACGATGTTGTAGATTGCGGTGTTGTATTGTGTGAGATGTTTTGCGGAGTTGGTGTGAATGTTGTGTGATTGTGAGATCAGGCTGTGAGCGCGCGCAGCCCGGGAAAGTCTTAGGCGATGAGAAGCCTAAGCGAGAGGGTGTAGAAGACACCCCTGGTAGATTTTGTTGACCACCGATCGTGAGGTACCATCGATCACTTGGACCGAGATAGGGGGAGCGAATGTATGAGTGTGTAACAACCTGACGCTGGTCGTGGGTTGTTGTATGTGGAATTGAGTATTTGTAACCTATCAGAGGCGATCTGTCTGCCCGGCAGGGACAGATAGTAACCAACCGAGGTCGACAATTTCGAGAGACTGTGGACAGACAGTCAGAGGCTGTGGACGGACAGCCAGAGGAGTAACTTGTTTGGAACAAACGGTTATTTCAGCGTTTGAATGGGACGAATGCAAGGGTGAGACGAGCGGTGTGCAGGAGGGGAACTGCTGCGAGTAGAGGAACAGTGATGTCAGAAGGTGTCGCGCTGCGATAGGCTAGTTGGTGTAGTTCACGCTGTCATTGGCGGACAGATACCAGGAAGTAAACAGAGATTGTGCGCGTTTAGCATTTAGTCATTATGAAATGTTTTAAAGTTTTTCGAGAATTTTGTCGAGGGGATGAACATGTGGTTACTCGAGAGGGTGCGGAGGCCCCTCCGGAGGACACGCCAGCACACTACATGGCAAGAAATGTAGGGTTGCATACCATAGTTTGGCTTGAGAATTGGCATAAAATGACTCAAGGTGAAGGAGAGTTAGCATTCCCACGGTATGGTTCATTCAGATTAGCGGTGTTGTATCAGCTGAAGACTGTAATGGCGGCTTTACGACCTATGCCGAGGCCCACACAATTTGAAGCACTACATGCGTGGATTAGAGCAGCGCATGATAAGGAGAGAGGCAGAAATCAGGAAAGCGTGAAAAGGTCGGTCCAGGCTTTCCAAGATGCTAGATGGGATGCAGCGGAGAAAAGATGGAGAATGCAGGCAATAGAGGGACATAAATTATATCCCTTATTGGAGATGACAGGAAAGTCAAAGGAAAAGACAGTAGATCAGGAGGAAGACAGTGACACGGATGATAGCCTGGTAGAAAGGATGTTTTCCGAGAGACCACCTCCATACAATCCAGATGCCTCAGAAGGCAATGAGACAAAGGAAGAAGAGAGTAGGGGAGCAGTACCCCGATCAGAAGTAATAGTAGAAGGAAAGATCTCGATAGGAACCGAGAATACCCGGTATAAGTCTGTAGGCAGCTCAGAGGTGGAGAAAGGAGTGAGGTTACCAGATGCGTTGAAAATACCGGTTATCATCGGACCTATTGAGTCGATGTATGAGCTTGAGCCAGAGACAGCAGGAAGTTTAGAACAATCAGAGGCCAGGACGAGAAATGAAGTTGAGGAAAGTGACTCGGTGAGGAGAATGGAGCGGACTCCGAAGCCTATAGAATGGAGTACGCCGATGCCAGCTACAACTGACTCCTCAGGAGGACAGGGAGAATCGAGACCTACTAGACCGAGGTCTTTAGTGGAGTCAAGATCAGATTTAAGAATGTGGACACCACCGGTGAGAACCCAAAGTCAAGGTGTGTTAGACGCAGAGAGGGGACGAGGGACGATTGTAAATCGTTCTGTTCCCATGGGAAGGACAGGAGAGGGTAGGCCACGCGAAAGAGAATGTGAGTACGATGACAGAGATGGTACGGCCTGCCGAGAAGTTCTGAGGGGAGCTTTGAGAGGGAAAATGTTGGATGTCGTAAGGCTAAAGGCAGAGTTGGATGAGATAATAGGTGGAAACCTATCCCTAGAACGAATACTAACGTACGAACAGGATGAGTTACTCTTTTTAGCGAAAGATGTGACTTGCAAAGCACGCACGGCTCATGAGAAACTGTCAGATCTGGCAAAGAGATATGGGGTGGATTTGTCGAAAACTAGAGCGTTGCAAGGAGATCACCGGCTGCAGTATAGCGATCAGGAATTGGAAGATAAGAGACTCATGGGATTGAGGACCCATGTCAAAGATCTGATTAGAGCAATGCGGGCATGGATTATGCTCGATAAATGGGAAGAAAGATGGTCCAAGAAGAAAAGCTCTAGAGGAGTAGTGGGAGAAACGCCACCTCCGGGTGGAGGAACGACGGCGATAGGGAATTTCCCTTTAAGGGAGGTACAGAATGGAGGGTACGTTCATGTACCCTGGAGTAGAGGGGACTTGGCTGCCTTCACAAATGATTTTCCCCGACTGAGGGAAAAGCCTGTGGAGTGGTACAAGCAAGTTGATCGCTTTGTCAAAATCTCAAAAGTACTGTGGATTGATTTGAACACTTTGTTTGACATAGTGATACCGGGGGATCTGTGGTCGGCATGTAAGGTTGCGATTGAATGGCCGGCCTCAGAGCCTGACAGGGATTTGATTACACATGGCCCGTCGCCGATAGTGATGAAAAAGTTCGAACAGGTAATCACTTGGTTGAAATCGAAGGTCTCACCTCAAGACACCGATTGGGTGAAGATAGATAGGACTGTACAAGAGCCTAAGGAGACAGTGCATGAATTTTACGAGAGGCTTTTGCAGGCTTTTAAACAGTACAGTGGTTTGGAGGCGTTGGATACCATAGATATGGGACAGTTTGTGTCCAAGTTTGTGTTGGGATTGAGGCCAGAGGTTAGTTTAATGATACAGCAACATTTGATTTGTTGGCAGAATAAGCCTCTGGATGAGATTCTCCGATATGCTAGATATTGGAGCGACGAGATTGAGTCTAAGCACAGGAAATTAAAGGATAATCTGCTATTAATACAGATGCAGACCGCAGTGCAGGGACAGTCTACCGGAGGAACGTTGGGAAGGAGGCAGGGAAATTATCAAGGAGGAGCACAGAATGCTCAAGGACAGGCGAGGCCGAGAGGAGTAGATCCTAAGACCGGACTAGATGTGGCAGTGTTGAAAAAGACTACAGCTTGTCATCTTTGCCACCAGATTGGACACTGGAGACGCGAGTGTCCTTTTAATCCGTTAAATCAAATACAGCAGGAAGAAGAGTTGGCCCATGTTCCAGTGGCGGACACACTCCCTGTAGTGACACAACCTAGAATGACAAAAGGGGAAACCAATGTTCCGCAGGTACAGGTTCCCCGACCGCCTAGAATACAGAATATGCAGCAGGGAGCTCGGAAGTATGTACAGATGCCTCTATTCGAAGTGAATGGGGAAGATGATTCCGATCCAGCAACCAGATCTTACTGGGGAGGAGAAGATGATTGTACGCTTAGAGCGGTCCTGGAAGTAGATCAGAAGGGACCCTTTGTAGAAGCAGAGATTGATGGCCACCCTACGCCCTTTTTGGTTGATACGGGGGCTACAAGATCGACTGTAAGATCCGCAGTGAACCTGGATCTACCCCTTTCTGGCCAAACAATCCAAGTTGTTGGGGTAGCGAGTAAGAAATTGACTAGCCCACTGATGGAACCAATACCGATTAGGATTGGGAACTTCAGTGACAGACACCAGTTTGTGGTGTGTGATTCTAGTCCAGTCTGTTTGTTAGGAAGAGATCTATTGTGTAAGCTTAATTGTACCATCTATTGCACCCCGAATGGAGTGGAAGTCCAGACAAGAGACGATGATGCGACCTTTAAGGTTGCGAATCAGCGTTGGTGCGTGGAAATGTATCCTGCACTCACGGTGGAGGAACTCCCTTTAGACCTGAGGGAGTCTGTGTCAGTTGATGTATGGGACCTTAGTGGGGAAGAGATCGGACTAGTTAAAGGCGTAGATCCAGTGAAAATAAGAGTCAAAACGAATGTAGAATACCCGAGAACTCCCCAGTACAAATTGTCACCGGAAACTATTAAAGGGATTAGACCTGTAATTGAGTCCATGCTTAGGCAAGGAATTTTGAGAGAAATCAGGGGTAGTCCATGTAATTCGCCCATAATGGGATTGCAGAAACCGAGAGGGAAATTCAGGATTGTGCAAGATTTGCGAAGAATTAATGAGATCGTAATGCCATGTTGTCCCGTGGTACCGAATCCATCCGTGATCCTGTTCCAAATCCCATGTGATGCGGAATGGTTCACCGTGATTGACCTGTGTCAAGCCTTTTTTTCGATTCCTCTGCATGAGGAGAGCCAATTTCTTTTTGCGTTTAGGCTGGAAAATCGTGTGTTAACATGGTGTCGTATCCCACAGGGGTACACGGAGAGCCCGTCTATTTTCAATCAGATTTTGAAAAAGAACCTTGAAGGTCTGGTGCTTCCCCAAGAGTCTGTTCTCATCCAGTACATTGATGATTTGCTTGTGGCGTCAAAAACTGAGGACGCTTACAGGATTGATACAGTAGCACTGTTGAATTTCCTAGGAGAGAATGGGCATAAGGTGTCTCCAAATAAATTACAGTACTGTCTGAGTGAAGTACAGTATTTGGGTCATCGGATTGAGAAAGGTAAAAGAAAAATATCATCAGATCGCATAGATGCGATTTTGAGAATGCCCGTCCCTACGACTCAGAGGGCAGTTTGAATGTTCTTGGGAATGGTTGGCTATTGTCGCCAATGGATCCCGAACTTCTCCTTTGAAGCAAAGCCCTTACAGCGGCTGACGCACAAGGATGTGAGTGATCCGGTACCATGGGATGAAGACTGTTTAAGGTCATTCTTGAAACTAAGAGAAGCCTTGTGCTGTGCGCCAGCTCTGGGGATGCCTGATTACAAGAAGGCATTCGCATTGTTTTGCTGTGAAAAAGAAGGTTGCGCATTGGCAGTGTTAACTCAAGTTCATGGGAATGTCTGTAGACCAGTTGCCTATTTTTCGGCTACCCTAGATCCAGTAGCCTCTGCGTTGCCCGGATGTCTCAGATCCGTTGCTGCAACAGGTGTCAGTATCGAGAGATGTGAGAGCATTGTAATGGGTCATCCGCTTACTGTGCATGTGCCACATTCTGTTGAACTGTTGATGACCAGGACTAAGACACAACACCTCACGAATAATAGATTGACACGTTATGAGCAAGTCATCCTAGCTGCTGAGAATGTGACGTTGAAGAGGTGTTCTGTTTTAAATCCTGCCACATTGTTACCGATCCCGAATATAGATGATGAAGATTGTGAGGATCATGACTGCCTCGATGTGACTGAATTGTGCACCAAACCCAGACCTGATATTGTGGATGAACCACTTTCAGAGCCAGATGAAATATTCTTTGTGGACGGTTCATGTTTAAGAGACAATACGGGTCAGTTGAGAACAGCCTTTGCTGTTTGTACCATCACCGGAGTGGTCGAAGCCGCTTGTCTAGAAGGAGTATACTCCGCACAGGTGGCTGAGCTTATTGCTTTGACTCGTGCCTGTTTGGCCGCTAACCAGATCCGTATAACGATTTATACGGACAGCCAGTACGGGTTTGGTGTCGTTCACGACTTCGAACAGTTATGGTCCCAGAGAGGGTTCATGACATCATCTGGGTCGCCCATTAGAAATGGAGATTATGTGAGACAATTGTTGGAAGCATTGCAAGGCCCAGATGAAATCGCAGTGGTAAAGTGTTCTGCCTATACGAAAGGAAATGATTTTGTGTCACCTGGAAATAATTATGCAGATGAGGTTGCTCGATTTTGTGCAGAACAGGGATGTGACTTCACGGAACGACATATAAGGGGAAATGAGGAGACAACTGACCTCAGTGTGATGCTGGCAATGGCAGATACATGGGAAGAGTTGAAACAATTGCAAGACAAGGTGTCTGACCAGGAACGGGATAGTTGGGTGCGAGCTGGATGTGAGAAGGGAGATGTGGATGTTTGGGTTTCGAGTGATGGAAGAGCGGTGTTACTGGAATGTCTGTTGAATCCAATGGCATGATTGATACATGGTGCTGTGCATCTTGGCAGGGATGCGATGGTGCGAGTATTTCCTCAAACATGGTACAATACGAAGTTTTGGGCAGCAGCCGAAGCTGTATGTCAGAGATGTGTCACCTGTCAACAAATGAATGTAGGGAAGAGGACAGCTGTGACAATGAGTCACATAGGGAGGTCAGGTGGCCCCTTCAACAGGATCCAGTTAGATTTCATTGAGATGCCAAAGTGTAATGGGTTGAGGTACATATTAGTCGTAGTGTGTGTCTTTTCTAGATGGGTGGAGGCTTACCCAGCACGCAGATGTGATACTCTAACTGTAGCTAAGTTACTGTTGAGAGAGCTCATCCCGAGGTTCGGGTTCCCGACCTCTTTGGAATCGGACAGAGGAACGCATTTCCACAGCGAATTAATGAAGTTGCTTTGTGCTGCCCTGAACATAGACCAAAGGTTACATTTCAGTTATCGACCAGAGGCTTCTGGGATAGTAGAACAAGTTAATGGGACATTGAAGGCCCGAATGGCAAAAGTGTGCTCCTCAACTCCTCTGAAGTGGCCAGATGCCTTACCTTTGGTTCTTATGAGTCTCCGAAGTGTGCCTGATAGAAGAACTGGATTGTCACCCCACGAAATATTGATGGGGAGAGCGATGCGTGTGCCAGCAATACCAGCCTCTGCATTGATAAATAACACTGATGATGTAATTCTCGACTACTGTAAAGGCCTGGCTGATGTGGTTCATTCTGTGTCCCAGCAGGTGCAGGCGGTAGCTGTTCCAGCCGCAAGTGATCTGTGCCGCGACCTGTGCCCAGGGGACTGGGTGTTGGTACGAAAGCACGTGAGGAAGAGTTGCTTGGATGTTCGCTGGAGAGGCCCGTTCCAGATTATTCTGGTTACAAATACAGCGGTGAAGTGTGGGGGACTACCGAACTGGGTGCATGCCTCCCATACCCGTAGAGTTCCAGCACCCTTGGAAGATACAGCCCCTCTCATGAACGAAAATCCAGATGAGGTGGCAGGGCCATCTGAGAGGGCAAGTCAAGCTGTAAGGGTGACTGACGCAGCTGGTTGTGCACTGAAACAAGCTGTAAGCGAGAGTGAGAGAAACTCCGAATCAGAACCAGAAGCGGAAGAAGGTGCAGTAGGCGGAGTGGAGCCAAATTCTGCCGAGGAAGAAAGCAGTGCACAGGGTATCAGAAGGGAGAGCAGGGGTGTCTCAGAAGCAGAAAGAGTTTGGCCCGTGAGTCTGAGATGGGGAAATTCGAGAGGGACACCGAGGAGAGATCTTGCCCCAGTATCTGAAGTGACGGAGTCAGAACAGAGTGAGGAAGACCAAGATCCGGAAGCTCCGAGAAGGTCGAGGAGAGCAAGTGCACCGTGTCACAGGTACGCTTCACCTGAGTGGACGTACGTAGCAACGAATGCTAGGACCGATGAGTACGGGGAGGCTGAGGTCGATTTCTCTCGTCAGCGGTCCACCGGCTCTGAGGGCGGAAGTGTTACTGAAGATCCCAGGATTGGAGATCGAGGGAGTATTGACTCTCCATATTCCAGATCCGCCGCTCCTGAGTAACATTCGTGGTCTGATTTTGGATACATTGGCTTTCCCGAACTTTGCTGTTGTACCTTCTCCCCAAGAACTGAAAACTCTCAAACTTGAAATTTTGCAAGGAGTCCTAGAGTTGTTGGGACCTGCAGTTATTTTGGATTAGAGATGAACTTTGTCGAAAAGGAGCTAAAAGAAGGAAGCCTTTGTTGATCCGAAAGAAGGTAGAGAACTGAAACGTTAGAAGAGAATATTAGCTACAGGGGACAATTGTTGCATTGAGATACAAGCTTGTATGAGGAAGAGACTCTCGCCCATTGTTATTGAACTGGATTCTGAGCGTGGGGGAAAAATGGTGGAGCCTAGAAATTCGCACCGTAGGGCAAAGACAGTGATAGGTACACTTTTAGGAGTAGTCATAGCTGTTATATTTGCAGTAGTCATAACTTCGTATGCAGTGGCCCACAGGGAAGAGGGGAAGATGCTGGGAACACCTACACCTGTTACTCCCAGTACCAAGAAGGATATTTCAGGAGATAGAAGGGCGATGATGCTAGAAGAGAGTCGTATGCTACACAGGGATTTGTCGAAAGGTGATTTCAAACTCAATGCGTATGCGAAACTATTGTATGAGTACGTTGATGCGATGGATGCGAAAGATTGCTATGTATGCATGCAGTTGCCTGCTTCTGTAGATGAGGGTATTAGATACCATCACCTTCCATTGACTTATGGGATTTCTTGCAGTCTATTGCTTAGCCTGTTTTATGAAAGGAAACAGTTCGAGTATTATTTCTCTAATTATGAGACAGTACTTCCTGACGTACCAGCGTTTAAGCATTTGAATAAGTATGATTATTATAAGTCAGAAGAAAGACTTCGGACTTATTTCATACCGACTACAAGTTTGGATACAGCATATGCACATAGACATAATTTGACATGTTCAGTGTCAGACACTGAAAAGAAATTTATTGGCCAAGTTGAAGACAGATATAGAAAATTAACCCAAGATAAGGAAGGGGGAAATAAGTCAACAGATTGGACAGAGGAAGAGAAACTGCATAAGTCAAGGGGAAGTTATGGACCCATAGCTTTAGATCAAGTACAGAGGGGAAATCTGTGTGTTGCTCGTCCACAGTCGGACAAGGACAAAATCTGGGTTGGACATAGCACATGTGCCCATATCTTTACTATGGAAGATTCAGCTAGGAACTTCTTGCAGGGTCAGATACAGGTCATCCCGACAGTGTATTATGTGTGTGGAAGGAATGCATACGTGAGGTTGCCTGAGCAGTGGTACGGGACTTGTTATTTGGCTGTTATTTTCCCAAAGATATACCATGCCGAGGATTTGACTCTGCTAGAGACAGGACACCACTCTAGAGCACGGAGAGATGCAAGTGCAGGAGCTGTGATTGGTGATATCTTTGGAGCAATCATACCCGGTCTGGGTTTGATTTTGAATGATGTGAAAATACGAAAGCTAGCAACTGTGGTTGATGAGCTGTCAATGAACACGGCGAAGTCGTTGTTGTTGGTGGATGGAGAAATGTTATCAATCAGGACAATGGTTTTACAAAATCGTCTTGCATTAGACGTATTATTGGCAAAAGAGGGCGGAGTCTGTAAATTGTTGAAAGTTCAAGAATGTTGCACGTATATTCCAGACAACAGCAAGGAGCTGAGGAAATATATAGTCAACATTACCACACTTCATGAAGAGGCTGCAATATTGGCAGAAGAGAATGTGTGGGAGAAGATTGGGAAAGGATGTGGACATGTGGGAAGCTGGTTTGCAGATTTAGGGAAGGGAATTCTCGGATATGTGCTGAAACCAATCCTGATTGTGGTGGTTTGTGTGATCTGGTTGTGGGGACTTGTAAGAGCGTACAAGTGGTACCGAGGAAACAGAGCTGAGAGGATTCTCAGGGGATATGAAAGACGAATGGCGCATATGCAAGATAATCAGTATCAGGACCTGAAAGGAACGGAGGGTTTCCGACATAATGGGATGGTTACCACTTCGGTATAAATGGATTTGTTTGATGACAAGTTGTCATCAAAGGGGGGAACTGATAGAGCGTTGCTGATGCGAAAATTGTAGGGGTGCACCATATTCATTGTTAGTCAGCACCCGCATATAACTAAGCATGTTATCAAAGAGTAATAGAAATGTATTCATTGAAATAGAAAAGTAGAATGTAAACAGGCCTCGAGAGAAGAGAAAGGCCACCAGTTATCACGAAATGTATTGGTGTATGTGTAATGCTTAGGATAATAATGTCATGCATTAAGAGACATTAAGTCATGTTAGAAGAATGAAGAAGATAGATCTCATACGTATGAGACGAATAATTAGAAGCTGGTAATTGTGGTGTGTTTAGTTTGAGGCCTCACCATGTATGTAAAGTGAAGGCCTTCGTTTATTTAAGCCATGTTTTATTAGGACGACAGGATTTCAGCAAAGCTTAAATTGCAGTGAATTGTGAAACCTCATGATGGTAGGGTTTTTTTTTTCTGTTCAGCGTTTGGCTGCAGGTACAAGGCCATGTAGCTCGTTAGTTAGAATAAGTCTTTGTTCAAATGGAATGGAGACAGAAGGAGTAGACAGGAAAGGAGTGGATTGGAATGTAAAGTTTCAGCTCCTGGTACAGAAAAGGCCTGGGACCCAAGGTCGAATTCGTGGAGAGGAAGATGAAATCAAATGGAAATCTACTGAAGGAAGAAGCTGCCTGAAGGGGTGTGCTGAAGGGCGTGTACAGCTTTTTGGGGTTTTGTATTAGGGACAGAGCCCCGTGGGTTGAGCAGACGAGACTTAGGAGAGGGACTGAAAGGAGCATTATAGATCGAGCTCTCATATGGTGAAAACTTCTTAGGAAGTTTCACCGCTGACACCTTTTATGCGATCCTCACCTGGAAGGGAATGTTGAGTAGGGATGTCACTTTAGACTAGAGTAGGGATAGAAATGAGGCGGAAGCCGGGGTGTCTGGGCTGCTACTGATCTAGCGTTTATTTTAATCTCACTATTTTGCACTTATTTCTCATGTGTACATGTGTGAATTTTTAAAACAACTGAAAACGCACTGAGGCTGTCGCCTTCTTTCGTTTGTACTGAACAGCGCCTGAAGGGGAAGATCTCAATCCCTCCTCAGCGTCGCTGCACCACGTGACTCGGGGACACGCCCACCCACGTAGCCACGCCCACTCCAGGAAGCATAAATTCGCCGTGCTCGCTTTAAGCCGTTGTTGACCAGCTAAGTACCCTGAGGCGGAAGCCGGGGTGTCTGGGCTGCTACTGATCTAGCGTTTATTTTAATCTCACTATTTTGCATTTATTTCTCATGTGTACATGTGTGAATTTTTAAAACTACTGAAAACGCACTGAGGCTGTCGCCTTCTTTCGTTTGTACTGAACAGCGCCTGAAGGGGAAGATCTCAATCCCTCCTCAGCGTCGCTGCACCACGTGACTCGGGGACACGCCCACCCACGTAGTCACGCCCACTCCTCTCTCCTCCTATTAGTATGCTCACTACTCGACAGCGCAGCGGTCGTGCGCAGCGGGCACACCTTCGGCACACCGAAGACACGCCAAAGACTAGCCCGTCTGTGCCCGTCCGTGCCAGGACGAGGCACGAGGCTGAGGCTCTCACACCCACCGCTCCTCCCAGGCTGGTAAGAACATCATCTGCTCTGAAAGCGTTGCGCCCTACCCCCAATCCGAATTGTTCTCTGTCCAACCTTCACAAAGTCGGAACTCATGTTTGCTCCGAATGTAAACTATCTGCTACCGTATATCAACCCCACCCCAACCCATCCAGGAGACATAGGAAATGCAAAATATTACGTAATAACTTGCAGCCAACATACGTATTTTACAGTACTAACTGTCGTTCTTTGCCCAAGCATAAGCATGAGATTTTTAATCTCCTTACTGAAGAATGCCCTAGCGCTGTCTTCTTAACCGAGACATGGCTACATGACAGCGCCGGCCCTGATGTTGCCACTGCCCTCCCCGATAACTACGCCATTGTCAGAATAGACAGGGATAAACAGGTAGGGGGCGGGATAGCTATCATTTTAACAGAGAATTTAAATGTACTTTGGAATCTGTACCAATTCCAGATTGTGAAGCGGGCCTTTTCAAAATCTCTTTGAACCCCAATTTTACAATGTCAGGCCTTCTGATTTATCGGCCTCCAGGCAACGCTTCTCAATGGGTATCTAATTTTGCAAATCTTATCACCCCCTACTATATGTCATCTAGCAACTTTTCCCTGTTGGGTGATCTAAATCTACACCTTGAAGATCCCACCATCTCCTCGTGTTATAATCTGTTGGAAGATCTAGCTGCACTAAATTTGCCTATATTAAACTCTAGCCCTACTCACACAGCGGGCCATTTGTTGGACCCCATAATATCTAACATCAGGGAACTCACGTACATCGCCACCGTACCCTCTGGCTGGTCCGACCATCATCTCATTAATTTTAGCATTACCTTCCCACCCTCCCCCAGTATGAAACAAAATACTGATGTCACTTACAGAAAAAATTGGAAGTCAGTCGACATCGATGCTTTAAATGCGGCACTTAAACAAAACCCTCCAAGCCTTAACTCCAACATGGACCACGCAGCAATTGAAATACAAAACTGGCTAACAAGTGCAGCAAATGACTGTCTGCCTTCTACTCGCACCAAAGGGAGTAGGCATCGTCCTCCGGCCCCATGGTTTAACGACAGCCTTAAAATTGAAAAATCAAAATGCAAAGTATTAGAACGTAAATGGCGTAAAAAGTACGACCTCAATGCCAAAAGGAGCTATCATGAAGCCAGAAATCACTATCATGCTGCTTGTACAAAAGCAAGAGCTGCTTTCATCTCAAATACAATTATCGAAGCAACTAACATGCCTAAAACTCTTTTCTCCAAAGTTAAGAAATTGGCGGGCGCACATACCACAGCTGCTGCACCTTCCCTAAGCACTCAACAATGTCAGGCGTTGGCTTGTTTCTTTACTGAGAAAATCGATAAAATTATCTCAGACATCAAGATTAAAATTTCTGTTTCCGACCCACCCCCTCCTTCTGACCCTATTCTGCCTCAACCCACTGCTTTGGGTGAAAGCTTACTGGAATCCTGGCCGACTCTTTCATTAGAGAATTTGAAAGGAATCCTAAAAACTGTCAAATCCGGCTCCCCTAGGGACCCCATCCCTATTAAAATTATTAAAGAATTGGATGACCAGTCTTTGGATATCATTGCCAATTTCTTAAACTCATCCCTCGATCTTGCCACTGTCCCAGCCTTATGGAAGCATGCCATGGTGACACCCCTTTTGAAAAAGCCAAATGCAAACCCAGAAATATTGGCCAATTATAGACCTATATCTCTACTTCCTGCTTTTTCAAAGTGTCTTGAGAGACACGTACACTCTACTTTAGCCACTTTTGCAGAAGAAAACTCCTCACTCCATCCTTCGCAATCTGGTTTTAGAGCTGGCTTCTCGACGGAAACCGCCCTATTAGGTGTCACTGAACATATCAGAAAACTTCTTGACCAAGGCCAGACGGTCGCACTTGTGTTATTGGACCTAAGTGCGGCGTTCGATACCATCTCTCATGAAACGCTTATTAAAGAGCTATACATAAATGGTGTAAGAGGAAAGGCTCTGGATTGGATCAAATCCTTCCTGGCAAACAGAACCTTTCAGATCGCATCTGCACAAGCCGTGTCAGACACCTTACCTGTATCTCATGGAGTGCCTCAGGGGTCCATCCTGAGCCCTCTGTTTTTTAATATCTATCTTAAACCTCTGGCAGAACTGGTTGAAAAGCTAGGTCTAACGCTTATGAACTATGCCGATGACACCCAAATCATTTTTTCCCTATCTGAATCTTGTCCCCACTCCCCGTCGTTACTCAAGGAAGGGCTATTAAAAATACTGAACTGGATGACAACAAACCAGTTAAAACTGAACGGCGACAAGACGGAAATACTGATTTTGGGAAAGGATAAAGCACTCTGGAACCCTGCGCATTGGCCGGACCAGATGGGCACTTTTCCTACCCCGGTGTCCCATGCTCGAAATCTGGGCTTTGTATTGGACAATGCCTTATCCATGGACAAACAGGCCAGTAAAGTAACCGGCCTGTGTCTCACCATAGCTAAATGGCTGAGGAAAATCCTGTGGATGTTGCCAATGTCAACACAAAAGACCGTAGTCAATGCCCTTATCACATCAAGGCTTGACTACGGCAACATCCTCTATCTGGGCGCAAATAAATCTGTCATCGGACGACTGCAGGTAGCGCAAAACGCTGCGGTCAGACTCCTATGCAAGATTCCAAAGAACTCTGGAGTCTCGAACCATCGTCGGGATCTTCATTGGCTCAGGATAGAGAGCAGAATTCGTTTCAAGGCCCTGAACTTTCTGTTCAGAATAAAAACAGGAGTAGCACCAAAATACCTCCAATCCCTTGCCTGCCTCTATACGCCCAAGAGAAACCTTCGGTCTCAGACAGCAGCTTGCTTCTGTATACCAAGGTTTAAACGTGCAAGAACAGGGGGCAGATCTTTTGCCTATCTTGGACCCTCCCTGTGGAACACGCTTCCCCCAGGCATCCGGAAGGAAGAAAACTATTGTAGGTTCAGAAAGCTTGTAAAAACCTGGCTGTATGAACAATAACCGCCTAACAGTTACCTCCTTTCTCTGTCCTCATTTCTAGCTGTGTCCAGGCGCCGGGAAACCCTTTTTGGGTAGCTGTTGCGCCCTATAAATTGATAAAATAA
This sequence comes from Triturus cristatus, assembly GCF_964204655.1. Classification (NCBI taxonomy): domain Eukaryota; kingdom Metazoa; phylum Chordata; class Amphibia; order Caudata; family Salamandridae; genus Triturus; species Triturus cristatus. Next base: position 1,712,768,652 of record NC_140589.1, on the reverse strand, counting down.
AATAAATAAATAAAATATTTGATTCATGACTTTAAATTTCGATATCACAATTGCCATAGGGTATTTGATGCTTTTGGAAGCTGTAATCCTGTTTATCTTTAGTCGTATGCGGATACTTCGTAGACTAGCATTTGTATTAGTCCCCATTTATCTTTTGTGCCTTGTATTGAGGTGCCTATATATTCAGATGTTTTTGCTGATAATAAAAGGTAAACCTCCCAGATTATGAGTCTTCCTTTCTGAGATGTCCAATTGCGGTAAATACGATTTGATAATTGTGTTTCTTCCCTCTACGCTATTTTGCAAGTAAAAAGATCCTGGCGACCTGAGTGGGTTCTTGTAGATAATCAGATGAGAACAAGAACCGGCGTTCCCACTTGTAATATGCTTTGCTCCAGTCTAAACAGGCACAATTGTAAAAAGGTGAGCATCAGGCCATGAGCTTTCAGAAATCATCTGCCATCAGCCAAAGATCCAAGGACTTTAATAAATTACTTTATATTTGTTCTCTTTTCAACTGCAAACAGAAAAACTCATAATATTGAAATCACAGTTACCCTTTATGTATTAGAAAACATATGCATATGGTGGTAGTCACCTCAATATTAACCAAAACCGATGGTTGCTTCCAAATGTGTGTCCTTAAAAATAATAACACAAACACAACAAATAGACTATGTTGCATGAAATATTTACCTGTAATGCTTATTAATGAAAACAATACTGCTATAATGGTTGCTTTATTGCATTTTGATCAGCTGTGAGACTTTGCAGTCACTCTTTTTGAGAAATTAGGATGTTCTTTGAGAGGGGTGAAACCCTACTTAAGCAACCAACGCAAACCTTGTCAGGGTGAACCACAAAAAGTCACTAAATTAACCTGTGCTTAACCCTATATTGGCTTGGCACAAAAGCAGTCAGGCTTAACTTAGAGGCACTATGTAAAATATTTATGCAGCACACAAAGAGTAATCAAATGAAAACATGAAAACTCCCACACTAATTTAGAACAATAGAGTACATTTTAATAAATCGACACACAACAAGAAAAATCTAATCAGTAAAACTGGAGTTATGGATTTTTAAAGTTTACATTTAAAAATAGTAGCTAAAAGATCAAAGCGTCAACTGCAGAAATCTGTTCAAATGAAACCGGGTCAAAGTCGAAAAACATGGCCGATCGTGATGGAGCGCAGGTTCGGATACCCAAAGTGCATTAGGCCCAGTCTCCACTTATATTCAGACTTGAAAGGAATTTTGAAGAAGTTTATTTTAGAAGGTAAAGTTCAGCAGGGCAAGGCAGCCGGCAGGGTCCAGGGAGGAAAAGTCCTTGCTGGGGAGCCGCTTCACGAAGTTGCTGTGAATATTTCAACATTCAGACAGTCTCTTTTTTGGAAGCTGAAAATCTGCACTGGGACAAAGCTGCAAGCTCTAGCCAGTGACAATTCCATGAGGCCAGATAACCCTTCTGCAAGGAGCCACTGAACAGGATTTGCTCTGCAGAGAAGAATGCAGTGGGAACTGATGCAAAATCAGGCTGACTGGCGAAGCACCGTGGGCGGATAACCAAGCAGGTTGGTCCTGGTCTCTTCTCGGGTCTCAGAGCACTTTTGGGCAAAAAGTGCCATGGTTTGGATTTGGGTTATCTGGGGACATTCAGCACCAATTCCAAGGGACCTGGATTGGAGTGGCACAACTTGGAGGGTCAGGAATCTCTCAGGCTGGGTCCAAGTGCAGGTTCAAGATAGTTGAAGCCTTTTCTGCCCTTGAGGATCTGATTAGGAGGCTAGCCAACTAGCCCTTGGAAACACTCCGGAAGTCTCGGGTTCAAGCGGAGAAGCGGGTATCATGCAGCAGGGCAGTAATCTGAGGTCACAACGCAGGCTCCATGTAGCAGGGTAGTCCTCTTGGTGCAGCAGGTCAGTCTTATGAAGTACACAGTGGCCACTGGCAGCAGGGTAGTCCTCTGAGACTCTGAGAGTCTTTCTGCGAGGTCCGGAAGTGAACTAATAGAGTGGGTCTCAGAGTCCTTGTTTTATACCTGATGCCAGCTTTGGAGTTGAAGATATTTCTGGAGTTTTCTCCCCACACAAGTGTCTGGAATTTCCTTTTTCCCTGCCCTGGTCCCGTGATGTCTGGGGACACAATAGGCTAGTGTGAAGTTTTGTGTGTGTGTGTGCTGAGACAGTGTCTTTGAAGTGCATAGGATAGGATAGGATAGGATGACCATTTATATAACGCAACGAATGCCGAAGCATTTTGGCGCTGGTAAGCAGAGAGAGAAAGACCCCATCTTAGCAACGGATCTCATCAAAAAGCCATGTTTTTAACAATTTTCTGAAAGCTTGATGACTATCTATTAATTTCAAAGAACAAGGAAGCTTGTTCCAGAGACTAGCAGCATGGAAAGAAAAGGCTCTGCCGCCCTGTCTAGCTTTCCTGATCCGATTTATCTTAATAAGGCTTTGAGTAGAGGACCTAAGTGCCCGACCTGGAGAGTAAGGAATGAGGAGCTTCTGAACATCCTTGGCTCCCCCCCCAAACACAGCCTTATGTACTAGGCATAAAGCCTTAAAATCTATACGCTGCTGAACCGGGAGCCAATGTAGTGTTTTGATTCCCTCAGCGATAGATTGATCTCTGGGGACGTCTAACAGAAGTCTAGCTGCAGCATTCTGCAGAATCTGCAGTCTCCTCATCAGAGTCTTATTTATCCCTAACAGCAAGGCGTTGCAGTAATCCATTCTAGATAGCACAAGGGCCACTACCACAGTCCTGCGAAGGTCAGGTTCAATGAAAGGAAAGATCTTCCGCAAGGTCCTTATTAAATAAGAACTGGAGGACGCAAGGTTACTGACATGCGCTGAGAAGTTAAGCTGGTTGTCAAACAACACTCCCAAATTTCTGACCTTGGGCATGGCACAGGGGCATTCCCCGGCCTCTGCCGGCCACCAAGATCCATTCCACAAAGGGGTACCCTGGCCAAACTCTATAATCTCCGTCTTCTCAGTATTGATTTTCAGGAAGCTCTCTCGCATCCAACTCATAATTTCCGACAGGCAACTATGGAACTTGATAGCCGTGTCATTCGATTGTTCAACAGCTGACACTATGAGCTGGGAGTCATCAGCATAGAAGATTATCGTAAAGCCATGTTCCCTAATGAGCTTGGCCAAGGGGGCTACATAGATGTTGAAAAGCGTGGGAGATAAGGCTGAGCCCTGCGGTACTCCACACGGTAGATGGAAAGTATTTGACTGCAAGCCGTCCCATAGCAGGCTCTGCTCCCTACCTTCCAGAAATGAGGATAGGAGGGCCAGTGCAGCTCCCTGAACACCAATCTCCTGGAGCCTCCGAATCAAAACCAAGTGGTTAACAGTATCAAAGGCAGCCGACAGATCTAACATCACCAGGACTGCCTGACCTTCCCCGTCTACTATGCTACAAATTTTTTCTGCTGCTAACAGAAGTGCTGACTCCGTAGAGTGTTGAGCGCGGAAACCGTGCTGAGAGGAGTCAAGCAGATAGTAGGAAACCAAATATGCCGTTAAGGAGCGATTTAACTCCCTCTCCAGAATCTTGGCAGCCATAGGCAGTGCGGCAATTGGACGATAGTACTTTAAAATATGGGGATCTAGCGTGTTCTTTTTTAGCAATGGTCTTATTATTGCCCTCTTCCAACTTGAGGGATAACAGCCGGATTCCATTACTTTATTAATTAACTGGGACAGTTCCTCCGCAATCAACTCAGCTGCAAGATGAAAAACTGAAGGGGGGCAGGGATCCAAGGGTGATCCTGATTTAATTAGAGTGATCAGCCTACACGTTTCCTCCTCTGTAATGGGGGCAAAATTACTAAGGCCAATATTGCCCTTAGGGCCAAGTTCCTGCCTCTGGCCGCTACACTCCGAGCCGGGGGACGAGCTCATAAACTCATTGTAAATTATCTGTACCTTATCCTGGAAGTACACAGCCAACTTTTGGCATGTTTCTAGGTCAGGTCGATAAGTGTTTTCCTGAGGAGGCTTAGCGAGAGCAGATATAGTCTTAAGAGCTCCTTGGCCGAGTTGCCAGCTTCCCTAATCTTGGTTGCAAAAAAGGCACTTTTAGCTGCAATTATTGCTTGCCTGTAGGCTGCAAGAGTGCAATTATAGTGTTCTTTGCCCTCAACACTGTAGTCCCTTCTCCACAGACGCTCTACCCTCCTACATGTGCCCTTCAAGGTCTTAAGTTCGTTGTTATACCAGGGCGCGGATGGATTGGTTCTCCTAGAACCAAGCAGCTTCTCAGGTGCTACCTTATCAACCGCGGCTGCCAGCCATCCCTTAAAGAGAAAAGCCGCATCGGAGATATCACTACTGTAGGTAGGACGCGAGCCTCCCAATATAGAGAGAAGATTATCCGCGGTCCCCTGAGACCATGGTCTGATCATTTGTTTCTCTGATCTACGACCAGGGGGGATAACTGATACTCCCGTCATAACATTAAAATAAACTGCCCTATGATCAGACCAGGGAAGAGTCATAATATCGACAATCTTCAGATCCATGTTGTTAATAAAAATGCCATCTAAAGTGTGTCCTAAACTGTGAGTAGGGCCCTTAACAACTTGACTAAAATCTAATGCTGCTAAATTGTCAGTCAGCACAGTCACCTCTGACTGATCTGTGCGTTCCAGATGATAATTAAAATCGCCCAGGATCATAAAAGGATGGTGATCCATCCGGGATTCTAAAAAGTGCATAAGCATTGCAGGAAAAGTGGACTTAGGCCCAGGTGGACGATAAGCTAATACTCCTTGGAATTTGTAGGAATTGCCTACATAGATGGTAAAAAAGTGCTTCCGCGGGAAGATCAAGGTATGTTTCCTCACAAATTTTTAAATGTGTTGAATGAACAACTGCTATTCCCCCCCCCCCTTCTTATCCATTATATCCTGCATGTGGGGCTTTCCACTGCTTGGACCCCCTTTCCTGCTTGTATGGGCCATTCTGCCAACACCAAGTCCCTCTATTGTGTGGCTGTCTGGGAACAATACACAAAGGCCAACTGCCAACTACATCTATTCATGTGACCCGGGAACCTGTTGCAGGCACAAAATGGTCAGAACAAGGAAATGCCAACCTTCTCAAAATTGCATTTTTAGAATTGCGATTTAAAATCCAACTTTACCATAAAGAGGGTTTTACATTTCAATTCATTAGACACCAAACATGATATGTCTACCTGTCAACTAATAGGTAAACCCAATGTTATCTTATGAGGAGAGAGGCAGGTCTCACAGTAGTAAGACTTAGAAGTACATGTCCAACTTTTTAAATACAATGCACCCTGCCCTCTGGGCTGTCTAAGGCCTACCCTACAGATGACTTATATGTATGAAAAGGGAAGATTTGCACCTGGAAAAGGTTTATTTTGGCAGGTAGAAATGTCAAAATAAAACTGCACACACAGGCTGCAATGGCAGACCTCAGACATGTTTAAAGGGCTACTTAAGTGGGTGGCACAATCAGTGCTGCAGGCCCATTAGGACCATTTAATTTACAGGCCCAAGGTATATGTAGTACCATTTTACTGGGACTCACAAGTAAATTAAATATGCCAGTTGAAGATAAACCAATGATACCATATTTTAAGGAGTGAGCAATTGCACTTTAGCACTGGTTTTAGCAGTGGTGAACTGAACAGAGTCCTAAGGCATGCAAAAATGAGATTAGCAAAGATAGGAGGGAAAGAAGGCAACATAGTTGGGGGAAAACCACCCTAAAGCTCTGACAGGTCTAATGATCATTCTATTGTTTCTACTTTGGAAATGATGACTTAGTGAGATGTCTTACAGTCCTGGCATGAAATGCTGACATTCATGCAGTATAAAGAAGTATGGCTGGACTAAAACATGTGTTGGCGCACCAATGTGTCACCGCTCTGGCCTGGGAGAAATATGAATCTCAGTAATTAGACTGTCAAGAAAGTAGCCCGTTCTGTGGTTAGGTACAGGCAAAAGTTTCTGGCAGTCGATTCCTCAACATAATTTCACCAGAGTTCATGGATGGCTACTCACACCAAAAAAACTACAATGAGACCATGAAAAAATCAAAGACGACATCTTATTTCTTTTATTTTTTTTATTTTTTTATTTATTGATTTGTATTACATTCAACTTATGCAATCCATTCAGCACCATAGCATGGCTACAAGCATAGTAAATGTAAATCAGCAAGAAAAGGAAAGTGAACAAATGAAAAAGAAAGCATGCCTGCCAGTAAGGGTACATCATGGTAATCTCTAAGCAACTGAGTGGGCTGAGTCTAGCTAATGCACAGCAAGTGGCATCTATAACATCTCTGGATGGTCAAGCAAATAGACAGTCAGCAGTGCCCAAAAGTCCCTCGGCCTAGAGGCCATAGGTAGTTCATCTTGTACATCATGTTTAATTGTTCCCTGCAGTATACTATCTTCTTCAACCATTTCATCACTGTGGGAGGTGTCTTCCCTCCCCAGTGCTTCATCACTAACTGGATCGCCAATAGTGTTGTGACAGCCACTAGTTTTCTGTTACAGGGTTTGAATGACTTAACTAGACCCAATAGGCAGACATTCGGTGTGCAGTTCACAGTTTCCAGTACCATTTGCATTATATTCTCAGTCACTTGGGCCCAGAAGGTGTGTATAGGTTTACATTCCAAGGCCATATGCACAAAATCAGCCATATCTTCACCACATCGCACACAACCCATATTTCTGTAGTTTAACAGGCATATAGTACACATGTTGCAAAAGCGTAAAATGTAATATTCGGAGGTTACAATTAACAGTGAGATGCCCAGTTAGTGCACAACATGCCTCCCATTTCTCCTACGCCAGTGGTGTTGCAAGCCTACAATTCCACTTTTTGAGGGCTGCAGAGCTAATCACTGCATTTTCTTTTAGGGATACATTATACAGTATAGTTATTGACCTTTTACTTTCTGCAGTTGTCAATTCCATCTGCAGCGCTTTTAGGATCTCTGACTCCTTAGGAACTTCGGGGTACAGTGACCTGACAGCCATATGCAGCCTAGTGTACTAGAACCCCAGCATCATCGTACAGGGTAGAGCCGCAGAGAATGCATCTAGTGTCAGAAACTGACCATTTGTATTTAAATACACCAACGTGGTGTTACCTGCAGTGGCAAGAATTGCCAGCATCCCATGTTCATGAGCTACAGATATGGCCTGGTGCGCTGCAATGGGCTTACCTGGCGCATAGAGACATACCCTCCCTGCCCAGGCACCCAGGTCCTTCAGGCTTTAGAAGCGCAGACTATAGTATTTATGTTGTTCCTATTGAGTTCCGTTCTGTTATGTAACACCATGGCAGTCAGTGGGATAGGGTGTGTATCGTCTGCGTCCACCGCTAAATGTGGGAGATAGCGCTGAGGAAAATGCCATTAATGCATGAATTGCGCCTGTGCACATAAATAATAGAGCCTTAAGTCCGGGGCTCCAAAACCCCCTCGCTCATATGGTTGCGTTAGGGTGTCCCAACTGCATTTCTGTTGCTAACCAGCCCTCACCAGAGTTAACAAGCATGTTTTAAGTGACTTGAATATTGCTCTGTTGAGTAGGATTGGTATATTCACAAATAAGTAAATACATTTGGGCCCGATTGACATTTTCACAACCGCTATTCGAGTTCTTGTTCCTTAAGTGACCAGTATGGTCATTATGACTGCATACTTTTATAGCCTCATTGCAGATGTGATTCTACCTGGGCCTTTCTGAAGCTCTCCACAGCAAATGCATATTATGTAAAAATGCTCTCACTGCTACAAACTATGCAGTCATGTCCTTGTGATCAATTCTCTAACAGAATCTTCAGCAACTCTACAAGAAACATAAGTTAGATCACTCTTGTCTATGAAAATGCATTCAAAATTACCGTCATTGACCTCAATCAATTTTTCCTAAAAAGTCCATAAGTAAATCTCTTCATTCTTGCCCTTAAGCACATGAACAAGAAACTTTCAGTTTTACCACCATTATTAAATGAATCAGATTTGACGTGGAATTTTTCAGGATAATGCCAAGCTTACCACATGGTATGACTAAGTAGAATATTCAAGAGACTGTACAATTCCATTTAAAAAAATGTTGGGAACGACTGTGGCGCTTCCTTCAAATTCATAACCAGGACTTGTATTTGAAGAAGCAGTGTTTTTTTTTTGTTTTTTTAATTTGTCATCATCACAGCTTCACTAAGTTGCAGCTCTAGAAGTGTATACCCACCTGAGTGTAGCATATAGCTTATCAATACGGCTCCATAAACTCCAGTAGCAGATTCAACTTTCCACTCTCTCCAGATTTACTCCGCCAACTATCCAACAAAGAATCTGCTAAGAAAGTAGGAAATATTTTCAAAAATTGTAAAAAATAGCCACTGCTTGAGCTCCGCGATCATGTGAGTCTGGTTGACTAAAGACTTTGCTCCATATTAGCTTTTAGACAGCCATAGGCACAGAAAAATAGGCTTGTTGCACTGAGGTATTTCCATTTCTTAACTAAGGGAAACATATTAGCAAATTAAATTGACATTGTCTGTTAGCTAATGCTCTGTAAGTCATAGAAAAGTTCCTAGGTAAAAGGTCATCTGTTTGGAACCGTTAATGTTGTGTGGATGAGACAATGTATTAAACTAGGGGTGTACATGACAGGACTAGCCTAAAGGACATGACACCCACTCCTCATCAAAAGTTCAAAATTGTCAGCTAGATAATGATAAAGCTACGGCCATTAAAAAGCATAAAAATCATTTATCATTGAAAATACTAAAAGCCTTATAAAAGACTGAAAAAATGTCATTTGTTTCCCTAAAAGCGTTCAAAAGGTCCTCTAAATTTGTATATGTTGTTATATATTACACTGAGCACCTTGAAAGCCATTAAGCTCAGTTAGAGCAGAGAAGGAAAAAAGAAAACAAAATCAGTCATGACCTTCAATTTTGTAAATGTTTAAACAATACCAAGTAGTTTCCAGCACAGGAAAAGCCAGATTGTTTATGAATCCTGTGCCGAAGACTCAACATAGCTGAACATTGCATCCGCAGGTGGCAATCCCTCCAGCACTTCCAATATAATATCAAGTGCGCCAAGATGGTCATCTCTGGTTCCCACAGCAGCCGCCGGGGAAGAATTAGATGCCTGCATGCATGGAACCGATGCCTGTACCTCTGGAGCAGAGCTGATTACCCTTCTAAAAGGAGCTGAAACATCCCTTGGAGGCTCTAAAAATGCCATCATCAACATGGGAATACACTGTGGACAACTGTACACGTGGGGCTGCAAGGGCTCCAGAGTACTTCTATGTCTGACAGCGCAACCAATGGAAGTGTCAGAAACAGATCCAACACGCATCCAAATCCGCAGAAGAGGCAGCGGAACACAGGCAGGACACAGTCTAGAGAGACTGGTCTAAAAGACAGGAACCAATACTCACTCAGATCTCAAAGCCGATGCGTACCCAGGTAGAACACCCTATGCTCACGATGTCGTTCCAGCAGTGTTTTCTCCATGTTTTGAGCGACTGAGACGTCCATTGAAAGCTGGAATTACTCTGAAAATGGTCTGAAAGGTGGTTAAGAGACCTGATCCAGGATGCTTAAGTGTACAATCCCATCTGTATCAGACATGTTAAAGATACGATGAACCATTTCTCCAAAATGGATTGGGAAGTTCATACGGACCAGGGCCTGTATCTCTGCTGAAGACCTTGCAACCTGGAGATCCAAAGTCCCTCAGGCTAAAGTTAAGGCCACATTTTGTTGAAACAACATGGCTTTCAGTCTGCTCAGCAAATCATACTGGAAACATCCAATGAAGGCCACAGTGGTGCCTCCCTAACTACACGAGCCGGAGGAAACAATACTTGGTTACAACAAACAACCCTGCGGTTTACTGTGACTAGATATGCGATGTCTGGCGCCATCCTGCAACAGCCTTGATCATTCAGCATTAAATAACTCCCATTCGAAAGTAACTCGAAAACTAGATGAACCACTGCAGCTGAGAAGCCTTTCAAGTAGCAAGATAAGTTTGCCTTAGAAGCATTACACGCTCTGTGAAGCAAGACCTCCTTACTTACTAAAGATCCACTTAAAGCCTTCTCACAGTCTGTTCCACTTAAGAAAACTTCAGTGTCCTTATTTCTACACCTAGATCTGTACGGTAATTCCCAGGTTTCTTGTATGTACCCTTCACCTAACGCTTCATACCTGCCTGCTTGGATGAATCTAAGGCAGTATTGGAACTGGAATGTCGTGATTGGCAGCGTGATAAAGCCATGAATTAACCATTTCACAGATGGTGACTCAGCTACTGTCAAAGGTAACTTCTCTAATTTTTCAATGAGCAGCATGGTGTACTTTGTATCCCTGTGTGCCATGGTGAATTGTATGTAGGTCAGATTATAAGCCAAAAACAGATTTAAGCTGTTAATGTATCGCCATGGCACATGGCCAGAACACAGCATTGTAGCATGCACTTCAAAAGCAAAATGGAGCGCAATTGAGATAGCCCATGTTTTAAAATAGACAAATCTTGTTCCATTATGTCAATTGCCGAGGACACAATGTTGCCCAGTGAATAAATATGTGAAGAAAGTATGGTCATCCCACTGTCTACCACAGCCAAAGACTTTTCTAAGTTAGTACTATCAATCTCACATAATCTCTCAGCAGCATCCTGTTAGAAGGCATTCACAGTTCATTATAGATGGCATATAAGAAGTGTTTTATGCAGTTTCTTGTGACCTAGTAAGAAATCCCTAAGATCCATGTTGTCAGCTAGAAGGGACAAGTGTTGCTTCACCTGTAATAGTGTTGAGGGTTTTAGCCATTTGAGGCATAACTTCTCAACAGTATAGGAAGTCACTACCCCTGGGTAGTATATGTGTACATAGGGTGGGTCAGACCTAAGATACTAAACCCTCAGGAGGTACCCCATAATTTTGACTGACACCTATTCGTGTCAATAGGCCAAACCAGCCATCCCTTCCAATTGGGAGATGGTAAATTGTATGTACCATTCTGTAGTATTACACCCAGCATCTCCTCACTTATCAGTGTGTCATTTCATAAACCTTCAATAGATGTGGGTAAGGGAATGCGTGGTGTTTTCAGGTCTTTTATTTCTGCAAACCCGTAGCATGTAGTCTGTTTCACAGTTCTGTTCAGAAAAAGTATCTGTAATGGTATGAGGCAAGCTCTAAATAGAGCCTCAGATCCCTGAACTTGTCATTCTTTTGTTCCCCAGATGGATTTTGTGTCTATTGTGTCCCTCCAATAGTTGAAACTTTATATAGAGAGTCTGGAGATAAAAGTTGCTGAATATATAAGTTTGGTGTTTGTCAGAATCATTTTCTTCACAATTGCATTAGTTTGCATACGCTTATAATAATATGACATTGGGTCTGATTCATTGAACCCTGTAAAGTGCACAAATTTCTGGGCGAATGTAGCAGAACTACCTTTTGGTGGTGTTGGCCAATGTTCCCATTGATGGTATGTGTTAACAGTTCGTGGGACATTAGCTCTGTGCAAAAAGTGATGACCATAATGCTGGTAACAATGCATACTGTCGAAGTCAGGTGCATCTTCATACATTTCCCTGTAATAAAATGCAGTCAATTGTTCTAAATCTAAGAGTACAGTATTTACAGTCTCAATGTCCCAATCATCAGAGAGTGTACTCAGGATAATGAAATCATTCAATGAAATTTTAAATAGGTAAGGAATTTTCAAATGTTCAGTAGGACCAAATACATCATATGAAACCAAATCCCAAACAATACCATCCGGTACTGGAACTGTTGTAATGTTCACTAGGGACAAGTCTCTTTGTTTACGGTGTGATAACATATGTGCTTTCAAGACCAAGTTCATAGGTTATACTGTACAGCGTTGTGGGAGGTAAGTATACCAATAAAAATTAGCAGGAACAAGATCCCTAATTCAAACTAAAGATGCAGCCAAGGGGACACAATGTAAGTCTTTTTCAGCCAGAGATAGAATTGTCAGAATTTTTCTTTTTTAGAAATGGGTGGCGTTTGCTCAGGTTCACTTGGATCTGAAGAAAAGTCATTGAAGTTGATGAAGTAGCCAGACGCAGTTCGATCTATCTTTGGGAGCTCAGCAGTAATTGTAGAACTGGCAGTTGCTTTTTGTGAAGGCACATTGATGTAAATTTCATTATTGGGCGGAATTGAAATTTGCGCTTCAGTTTTATTTGGATGTTGTTCAATTTCAAAATTTGTAATTCGTACTCCGTCATTAGATACTCCGGCATTTGGGCAGAGAAGTCTTCAATCAATCTATAAATCAATCAGGGGTTTGTATAGCGCAAGCTACTCACCCAGAAATGGGTCTCATGGTGCTGAGGGAGATGGGAGGGGGGTGAGGGGGGTTCCACAGATCCTGAAGGTTCACTGAGTTCCATCAAAGAGCCAGGTCTTGAGGTACTTTAGGAACTTGTGGAGCGATGCAGTCTATTGAAGGTGGAGAGGGAGGGAGTTCCATGCCTTGGCGGTGAGGAGAGAAAAGGAGCACCCTCCTGTTCTGCTTTTCTTGATCTGAGGTAATGTTGCAATGGAGAGCTAGGCTGAGCAGAGAGAGTGCTGGGTAGCATGGAACAGGAGGCGGTGGTTCAGGTTGGCGGGTCCGGTGATGTGGACGTCCTTGTGTGCATGGGTGTGAAGCTTGAAGTTGATTCTTTTCTCAATGGGGATCCAGTGTAGGGTCCGCAGGTGTTGGCTGATTTGGCAGTGGCGTGGTAGGTTGAGGAATAGTCTGGCGGCGGTGTTCTGGACGTTCTGGAGTTTGCGGGTGAGGTTCATGTTGATCCCGGCGTAAAGTGCATTGCTGTAGTCCAGTCTGCCACTGATGAGAGTGTGTGTGACAGTTTTCCCCTGTGTTCGGGGGGTATCCACTTGAAGGTCTTTCTGAGTAGGCAGAGGGTGTGGTAGCAGGAGAAGGTGATGGCGTTGACCTGGCGGTCCATTTTGAGTTCTGATTCCAAGATGATTCCAAGGTTGCATGCGTGGTCCATGGGGTTGGGGGGTCCCCAAGGGTGGGGGGCCACCAGGTGTAGTTTCAGGCATCAGGGTGTGAGCCCATGATGAGTATCTTGGTTTTGTCTATGTTGAGTTGAAGGCAGCTGTTCTTCATCCATCTGGCGACAGCTTCCATTCCATCTTTAAAGTTGTGTTTGGTGATGTTGGGTTCGTTGGATAGGGAGAGGATGAGGAGTTGTCTGCGTACAATGTGAATCTACTGCCACCAAGATGTACTTATAAGCCCGTCTGAATTTAAGGGGCCACAGTGATCCAAATAGACACATGAGAGAGGTCTGTAAGAAATGAGTAATTGTGTTTGTCGAGGCCGTGCTACAGTGGAACCTTTTATCTGCTGGCATATGTCGCAACTCAAGACATAATATAAGCCTTTGTATGTTTAGACAAACTTGGCCACCAGAATCGCCGCTTCAATCACTAAATTGTAACAGTGACTCCTGCATATGCTGAGCCCGGACCTTCATATGACGCTAGAATTAAACCTAATCTGCGATCTATTTTTGGTATAACTCTATCCCCCACTCCTGGAATTTGTGCATACGGTGGTTTGCGCATCTAATTTATAGGAATATTTGAGTGGAATGCTTTTGGGACTGCAGAGCCATTCTTTGAGGTGTTGACAGCTATCAGTATGTCTCAGTCTATCCTTGTGATAGAACGAGCGATTGCAGCAACGGCAGCAGTTCGCACTGTCACCTTGGCGGCTTCATCAGCCAGTGATTTCCCTTCAACATGCATGCCAACATTCTGATGACTCATGGTGTGAATAACTTGAGCCCGTGGCAGGCATGCTTTCAGCTTTGTACAAATAAATTGGTGCATCGTCATGCCCCATTCAAGCTGCACTGCAAGATACACAAATCAACATATATTTGTATGTTTGAATCCAGGTAAACCAAGTTTATTCCAATTTTATTCCGTTACTTTCTCTGAGTTTTCAGAATTCACAACAGAGGCAAAGTGTTTCCAAGTTTCAGATGCTAACAGACATGCCCATCTAAGCCTTATCGCTTAGCACAATGGAAATTCACAGTACGTTCTGGGAAACCAAATAGGAATCCACCCAATGCATTTCATGCTGTAAAGCCCTTCTTCAGGAGTAACTAGAATGTAAAGGTAAGCCCATCAGTATTGTAGAAAGCCTTAACCCCTTCGCTGCTAGGCCTTTCCCCCATGCTATGTCTTTTTTGGCTATGTGTGATAGTTCGCACTTAGGCCCCTATAACTTTTAAACCATATAAGGTATCCATGGCAGATTTGCGTCCTTTTCTTCCAACATCATGGGGATTTTAAACGTACCCAGGGTTTGTTGATTACCCTGGAGGGGACTCAGAAATCAGCCAAAATACTGCCAAATTGGTTTATTTGGGGAAAGTTTTTTGAAAAAAAGTCTGCAGATGAAAGCGTCTGTTTTTTTCCCTGCAAATGGTATCAACAAAGAATTTGTCTTACTGAAATCACCATCTTCCCAGCTTTCTGGGACTGACAGACTTTTGTCAGAGAACTAATTGTTTTACATAGTAATTGTATTGCATTGTAATGGGACATGGCCTATTTTTGCTATTTTTTGTGCTTTCAAGATCCTTCCAGTTAATGGTAAAAATGGGTATGAAAGCAATGATGGATCCAGTAAAGCATATATTTCTGAAAAGTAGACAAAATTCTGAAATTTAGCAAGGGGTCATTTGTGTAGATCCTTTAACAGTTGAAAATAGAAAAAATTGAAATTGAGTTGAAAAAAACAGCCATTTGTGCCAACGTTTTCACCTGTAACTTCTTCTAAGTATGACAGATTTTTTAAAGCAATATACCATTACATCCGCTTAACCCTTCTGGTTGTGGGTTTATATAGGACTTGTAGGTTCACCAGAACTCGAGGAACCCAGAGCCAATAACTGTGCAGCATCTTGCAATGGTTTTTTATTGTGTACCGGGTATAATGCAATTCATTTGGGAAAATATAAATGGTGAAAAATCGGTATGAAAGTCACCTATGTATTTCTGAAATAGGAACAAATTGTAGAGTTGAGAAACAGTATCTATTTGCACATCTGCGAAATTGTGGGTACCCATACTAGCATGTGAATTATAGGACAGTTTTCAAAGTGACTTCTTTTTTACACATTGTCTTACGTTTGGAAGGCAGAAATGCATTGAAAGTCACTAGGTAATAACAGTTGCTCCACAATTCTGTGTTCGCCCTATAAAAATGGTACCTCACTTGTGTGGGTAGGTGTAGTGCCCGCAACAGGAAATGGCCTAAAACGCAACGTGGACATACCCCATTTTTACAGTGAAAACTGACCCTTTTTATGTAAAGTGCCTAGCTCTAGATTTTGAACCCTAGCTCTGCCGGCACCGAGGAAAACCTAGTAAACCTATACATTTTGGAAAACTAGATACCCAGGGGAATCCAAGATGGGGTGACTCGTCTGGTTCTCACCATGTTCTGTTACCCAGAATCCATGATTTGTTACGCAGATTACCTCTACCTAATGCAGCATAGGTTTCTTTGATAATGTTTGGTAATTCTCGCTCCTTTTTTATAGGCGGCTGTGAATGGCCACTGCTGCTGCCTCCCCCTTTATGTTGCTTAGCATGATTGCAGAGACTTGGGCAAAATTACCCATCAGTTTCATCCCCAAGTCCAGGGCAGGTCCTGCCCCATTATCATTCTGTATTTGTTTCAATACCTTGGGAACTACTGCTATGAAAGGGGCACCGTGTATCCTAATGTTTATGGCAGCAAAGATTATTCCTGAAGTGGTACAATCCTCAATTGAGGGAGCCAACCCTATTGGCAAGCAAATGGTTAGTATTCTATGCTTTTCCTGCGGACCCGTATTGGGAAATACTGCTTCTAGCTGTGTCATTTTTTTATGCTATCCAGATCGGAATTTGCTCCTGTTTGCAGGGTATTGTCCCTATTACTGTTTTCAGTGTCTGTGGGTTAATGGTAGGTGTGGTCTGATGTGGACCGACTAGAGCATTTCTCGCAGATTGGACTGTTAATGTTCGCATGACAAACTGAACAATGTGTCTGTACAGCCTGACTATGTCTTTATAACTGTACGGACTTCATCCACTAGTAGTGTATCGATCTCTGGATGTGGAGTGTATGTCGCTAAGACAGGCCAGGTCATACCTTCTATGCTGAGTAGACCGAGTCTCATGACAGATGTTGTGTGTGGGTGGGTTTCTGTGTTACTGGTAAGTTAACGGGACTTCAATATCTTTTCATGGAATGTATTCATCTAGTGGTTCAACTACAATGTATGTGTGGAATAATTTCGTCTGTGGATCTGCAGGCGGGAACTGAATCCAAAAATAGAATATCTCTGATCCTAACACCTCGTTTGCCTCAATCACAAAGGTGACACAGCTGCCTGTTGTGGGTACGCCATGTTCTATCAATTTAATACTTACTGCTTTTCTACAGTTCTCTGTAATGTTGAGAGCGTTAGCAAATTCTTCTTCCCCCATGCCAGAACCACTACTCGTAGGCTCATTTTTAAAGAAGAAGAAAGAGGTGTTTTTAGAATTTTTGGGGGGTTTTGCACAATGAGGGAACTTTCTTCTTTACAAGCTTGTTAAAGCTTCAGCCAATACACAGAGTATATCTGCACAGCTGAGGTGGATTTCCCTTCCCACTTCAGACATCTCTGAAAGGTGTGAGTAGGGCTTTCTGAGAAAGCACAACTGAACTCCTCAGATTTTAATTGTTAATATAAGATTCAAACCAACGTTGGCAGCGCCATGTTGTGTAGTTCCTAGAATCCCCGGGACCTGTGCGTTTTGGATGACATAAACTGAGGGCTTGGTGTCCAAACCACTTCCGGACACCCCCACAGGATATGTCAGCTGTTAGACCAGCTAGCTGTACAGTACCACCACCACTCCCTGTATCTTACAGTGGTGTAGGTAGTGTCTGGCAATCACTGATCATGACAACCCTGATCCCTTAGGGATCGTGGAAAACAGTACAGTAATTTTCGCTCAGTCACTCGTGCTCACTTATTCTCTGAAAATAGAAAATAGACAGGATGGCGATCAGGATGCTTCAATAAGTATTTATTGGTCCTATGTCAGTCTTGTGTAAAACATGTTGCTGAGACAATCAGGAGACAGAAGCATACTGAAGAGATTGCTAGTACCAATATAGTAACTAGTAGATACATTCCTACCATAGTTCTAATAAGATGAACATAAGCAGTTCAGATAAAAACAGTAGCACTTGCATAGTAATTTGCCTAAATGTACCTAGCCTTGATATGTATTTGTAGCATGTATTTGCATATATGTAGCCAAGAAACCCCTAGGAAATAACCAGCCCCCTCACCTGATGGTTGAGAATGAATGATCCCTTCTCTGCTTCAAGGATGACGCCCTGCAAGGGATGTCAGACCACTGCGTGGCGAATATTCAGCATGTAGGACCCCATGTCAGCTTGGAAGAAATTCTCCTCTAATTTGCAGCAGGAAATAAGGGTCTTATATACTATAGTGGTCACTCCAGGGGTTTTTCTAGAATCGATATGTTTTGAAAACAATCACACATGCTTTTAAAAACAATCATAAATGTTTTTCCAAACAAATGTGATCATGCACAGCGGGCTGTTGGCCAAGGATGAAAAAAGTGGTGACCTTTATACAGAATAATTTAGCCGAGCCTGGGGACATGTTTATGTACGTCAGGTACAGGGATTATGATAGAATACTAAGAGCCTGGTATTGAAGAGACAGGAGCAATCTACTAGGTAAAAGGTCACCTGTTTGGAATTGTTATTGTCGTGTGGATGGGACAATGTATGAAAATAGTGGTATACATGACAAGACAAGCCTAAAGGACATGACAGTGCTTTCCAACCGATTGAAACTTGGGAACCTTTAGCGGAAGCCTAGCAGCGGCATTCTGAATCATTTGAAGCTTACAGAGCTGCTTCTCGGGTGTTAGACCTGGCACCTTGGCGTGAGTCTCCCTTCCACTTTTTTTTCGCTGTGCCTCATGTGTTTTGCTGGTGTTAGCTGCTCAGAGCACTGTGCCACTGCCAACCAGTGCAACAGTGCAAGTGCTCCCTATTTAAAATGTATATGTTGGTTGGATTCCATGATTGGCTAATTTGGTTCACTGTCAGACCCCAGTAAAGTGCACCAGGAGTGCCCAGGGCTTGTAAATCCAAATGCTGCTGGTGGGCTAGCAGCACTGGTTGTGCCACCCACAGAAGTGGCCTGGTAAAATGTATCTAGGATCTGCCGTTGCAGAACCTGCATGCAGGCTGGTACTGTTATGCTGACTGGGCAAGTGTACCCACTTGCCAGTCCCTAAACCTTCCCTTAACTTCGTATTAGTCACCCCTATGGTAGGCCCAATGGCAGGGTGCATTGTAGCATAAGGTAGGACAAGCCCTGATGTGTGTGGCATGTCCTAATAGTGAATTACAACCATTTTCGTTTTTCACTATTGCAAGGCTACCTGTTCTCATAGGCCAGAATGGGCTGTTAGAATTGTTACATCCTATGATCCTAACAGACCCAGGGAACATGGTCGAAATTCGAGTTTAGTATGCCTGAACTCAGAATAATAAAATACATCTTTTAGTAAAGTTTATTTTAATATTCTGTGTTTGGAAATGCCACTTTTAGAAAGCTGGTATTTGCTTGCCTAACCATTTCAGCCCGCCTCTGCTATGATGTGGATCTGCCTGTCTGGTTTGTGTGAGTGACAGGGCTGGGGAAACCCAGAGGGGCAGGGCTAGGTAGCCTGGTGGTGAATAGAGAGATTGACATCCAGATGGGTGGGAGGAGTGCACCTGGACTCTGAATAGGGCTGTGCTCTGCCACCACAATGCTGGCTCCACCTCCTGTGGAGCGGCTGATGTCTCTGCCCTGCACCCTGAATAGAAAGTCAGAGTCATGTCAACAAAGTGATCAGGAACTGGTTTTGACTGGGCAAAGGCCCCTCTACCCCAGAGGAACAAAGGAATTAGGGGTATAAGTATTGGGACCCTGCTCCCAAAAAATTAGATCCTGCTTGATAAGAAGAACCTCTGCCTGAGGAGAAGGAACTGGGAAAGCTGTAAGGAGGAGTACTGTCCCTTGACCAGGGGGTTTGCCTGCAGTAGTTGCCTTGCTGCTGAAGGAGAGGAGAAAGACTACAAAAGACTTTATTTCAACTTGTGCTTAAAAAGATCTCCAAGGGCTTGGAATAGAGCTTGCCTCCTGCTGAAGTCTCAGGAACAACAGACTTCACCCCCCAGCTCCCCAGAGTTCTTTGGAAGTGCCTGCTGCTGTTGTTGTTGGGCCTTCTGAGGGACTGCATGTCGCAAGGAGCTGGAAGCGTGACTCAAGGAGGAGAAGCATGCTGTCGTCTGAGCTGTTGTCGTCGCATCTCGTAAAGTGTGTCGCCGCTGCAGCATCGCATCGAGCGGAAGCGTCTTGCATCATCCAGGAAGTGTTTCGCAACGCCGAAGAAGCGTGTTGTTATCGCAGCCATCGTAGCTGACGCATCTCACAGCATCAAGAGAAGAGTCTCGCATCGAGGAAGAAGCGTGTCGCCATCGCAGCCATCGTAGCTGTTGCATTGCACCGCATCAGGAAAAGCGCCTCGCATCCATGGAGAAGCGTGCCGCCGTCGGAGCTGCTGTCGTCGCATCGCGTAAAGGGTGTCGCCGCTGCAGCATCGCATCGAGCGGAAGCGTCTCGCAAACGTCGGAGAAGAGTTCCGCTGCCAAGGCCGCTGTCGTCGCATCGCGTAAAGGGTGACGCCGCTGCAGCTGACGCATCGAGCCGAGTCTTCTCGCAACATCGGAGAAGCGTAACGCATCTGGAAGATCTTCACTTCTTTATTTCTTTGCACCAAAAACTTCATCGCATGAACATCGTTGCAACACTTTTGTTGCCCTGCGTGTCGCATCTAAAGGGTACATTGACTTAAAGTGTCGCAAAAGAAAATGAATTTTGTTGCGTGCGCTGCATCGCATTTGGCGATGCTGCGCGCGCAACGAAATTCGTTGTTTTTTTTCAGAACTTACCTGCAATCGGCCGTATGCCGCATTTTGCAACCCCCCACCCTGCCCCTCCTCTGCCCCACGTCACCGCCCCAGTAACACACCCTATACGGGCCGTCGCTGGTCTCTGGTACTCTTCAGGTAGCTGTGAGGCCCGCCATACCTGTAGACTGTCTGTTAGGGAACGACTTGGAGAGCTCACCTTGGGCTAAGGTGGAGCGGAGTGCTCACCTGGAGATGTTGGGTATGCCGGATTGGGCGTGTGTCACCACATGGTCCATGGCAGCAAGTAGAGGTGCTCAAGAGGTCCTGGAGCCTGAGAGGGAGGCCCAGGGACTGGCCTTAGAGAGAAGAGGCAGGGGGTGCGGGAAACCGGCCCCTGAAGTTCCCACGGCCCAGGAGGAAGCAGACCTTGAGGGGGATGCCCTGGAGCCTACCGGGGAACAGATAGCTGAACTGGGGGACCTGCCTGAGCTGACCCATTGGCTGCAGGAAGGAGGCCCCTCCAGGGAGGACTTTTGTAAGGCACAGAAAGAATGCCCTTCTCTCATTGGTATGCGCAGCAGACTGCAGACCAGGCTGCAGGTGATCAATCTGGGTCACATTTCATATACTGGGAGAACGACCTCCTATATACAGAGCCTAAGGTTGCTGAGCCTGGGTCAGCCCATGCGCTGGTGGTACCCCAGGACTTCAGAGCATTCCTACTGGGTCTGGCTCACGATGCGCCATTGGCAGGACATTTGGGGCAGGACAAGACCTTTGAAAGGATTGTCACCCACTTTTATTGGCCCCAAATGCGCAGGAGTTCAGACACTCACTGCAGGACCTGTCAGACTTGCCAGGCAAGTGGAAAGAGTGCGAGGAAGCAGAAGGCTCCTCTCCAGCCATTCCCTGTGGTCGGTACCCCATTCCAGCGAGTGAGGATTGACATTGTGGGGCCACTGGACCCCAGGACAGCCATGGGCAACAGGGTTATCCTGGTCATGGTGGACCATGCCACCCGGTACCCAGAAGCCATCCCTCTGAGGACAGTGACGGCCCCCATGGTGGGACTTGCACTGATGAGAATTTTCTCCAGAGTGGGATTCCCTCTAGAGGTGGTGTCTGACCGGGGTACCAATTTCATATCCAAATATATGAAATCCCTTTGGCAAGAGTGTGGTGTGACCCACAAGTTCACCACACCTTACCACCCCCAAGGAAACGGGTTGGTTGAGAGATTCAACCGTACCCTAAAGGGCATGATAATGGGTCTGGAAGAACCCATGAGGCGTAAGTGGGACGTCCTCTTGCCATGCCTTCTCTTTGCGTACCGTGAGGTGCCACAGAAGTCTCTAGGCTTCAGCCTCTTTGAGCTCCTGTATGGCCACCCAGTGAGAGGAACTCTAAGTCTGGTCAAGGAAGGCTGGGAGCAATCTCCCAGGAAACCGACCCAGAATGTATATAGCTACATGCTGGCCTTCAGGAATCAGACTAGGCCATTCAGGCAACTTGCTGAATCAAATCTGGAAGCCAGCCAGGAGGAGATGAAGCGGTGGTACGACCAGAATGCCACTCTGGTAGAGCTTCAGCCTGGACAGAAGGTGTGGGTCTTGGCTCCGTGGAGCCTTGTGCGCTCCAGGATAAGTGGAACGGTCCCTTTGAGGTTGTGGAGCGCAAGAGTTCTGTTACCTATTTGATAGACTTGCGGTCTCCAAGGAACCCCTTAAGGGTCCTTCATGTCCACCACCTCAAGCCCCACTTGGAGAGGTCCCGAGGGGGCATGCTCTTGGCAACAGATGCTGGGATGGAAGAGGAGACCGAGCCTATTCCTGACCTCCTGTCAGCCCAGGAGCAAGATGGGTCAGTGGATGGTGTCATCCTCTCTTCCGCCCTGACCCCTGAGCAACAGAATGATTGTCGCCAGCTGCTGGGACAATTTTTCTGATGTGTCTTCCCTGCTCCCGGTGTCCCTGATTGGTGCGTCCATGATGTGGACACTGGGGATAGTACACCTGTGAGGCACAAGGCCCACAGGGTGACTGACAGGGTGAGGGCATGCATCAAGGAGGAGGTCTCCAAGATGTTTGCACTCTGGGTAATTGAGTCCTCCAGCAGTCCTTGGGCCAGCCTAGTGGTCTTGGTCCCAAAGCCAGCAGTGCCGGGAGCCACACCGGAACTCCGGTTCTGTGTGGACTACAGAGAACTCAATTCAGTCACCAGGACTGACGCACACCCCATCTCCAGAGCTGATGAGCTCATAGATCGGCTAGGGGCTGCCAACTACCTCAGCATGTTTGATTTAACGTCTGGGTACTGGCAGATCGCCTTGACCGAGGGGGCCAAACAGAGGTCAGCATTTTCCACCCCAGATGGGCACTACCAGTTCCCAGGTGTGCCCTTTGGGATGAAGAATACCCCTGCCACCTTCCAGAGGTTGGTCAACCAGGTGTTGGCTGGACTGGATTCGTTCAGTGCTGCCTACCTGGATGACATCGCAGTGTTCAGCTCCACTTGGGAAGAACACCTGGGTCACCCCTGGGAAGTGTTGATGGCGCTGCGGAGGGCAGGCCTCACGATCAAGGCAAGTAAGTGCCAGATCGGGCAGGGTTCTGTGGTGTACTTGTGGCACCAGGTTGGGAGTGGCCAGGTTGCGCCCCTTCAACCCAAGATAGAAACCATCCTGAATTGGGAGTCGCCCAAAACCCAGACAGAGGGGAGAGCCTTCCTAGGTCTCACCGGGTACTACAGGAGGTTTGTCAAGTCGTATGGCAACATTGTTGCCCCCTTGACAGCGCTGACTTCTAGGAAGCAGCCCAGGAAAGTGATTTGGACTGACACCTGTCAGAAAGCTTTTGAGGCCCTGAAAGCTGCTATGTGCACGGCGCCCGTGCTCATGGCTCCCAACTTCTCCAGAGAGTTTATCGTTCAGACAGATGCTTCAGAGCATGGTGTGGGGGCTGTTCTTTCACAGATTAATGAAGAGGGCCTAGATCAACCTGTAGCCTTCTTTAGCAGGAGGTTACTTCCACAGGAACAGAGATGCAGTGCTATTGAGAGTGAGGCATTTGCTGTGGTCTGGGCACTGAAGAAGCTAAGACCATACCTGTTTGGGTCTCACTTCCGAGTTCAGACAGACCACAGGCCCCTCAGATGGTTGATGCATATGAGGGGTGAGAATCCAAAGCTGTTGAGGTGGTCCATTTCCCTACACGGTATGGATTTCACGGTGGAACATCGCCCTGGTACAGATCACACCAATGCTGACGGTCTGTCCAGATTTTTCCGCCTTAGTGATGAGGAACTCCCTGGGGTAGGGTAGTCCTCCCCACATTTCAGCTGGAGGGGACACGTGTTAGACCTGGCACCTTGGCGTGAGTCTCCCTTCCACTTTTTTTCGCTGTGCCTCATGTGTTTTGCTGGTGTTTGCTGCTCAGAGCACTGTGCCACTGCCAACCAGTGCCACAGTGCAAGTGCTCCCTATTTAAAATGTATATGTTGGTTGGATTCCATGATTGGCTTATTTGGTTTACTGTCAGACCCCAGTAAAGTGCACCAGGAGTGCTCAGGGCTTGTAAATGCAAATGCTGCTGGTGGGCTAGCAGCACTGGTTGTGCCACCCACAGAAACGGCCTGGTAAAATGTATCTAGGATCTGCCATTGCAGAACCTGCATGCAGGCTGGTACTGTTATGCAGACTGGGCAAGTGCACCCACTTGCCAGTCCCTAAACCTTCCCTTAACTTCATATTAGTCACCCCTATGGTAGGCCCGAGGGCAGGGTGCATTGTACCATAAGGTAGGACAAGCCCTGATGTGTGTGGCATGTCCTAATAGTGAATTACAGCCATTTTCGTTGTTCACTATTGCAAGGCTACCTGTTCTCAAAGGCCAGAATGGGCTGTTAGAATTGTTACATCCTATGATCCTAACAGACCCAGGGAACATGATAGAAATTCCAGTTTAGTATGCCTAAACTCAGAATAATAAAATACATCTTTTAGTAAAGTTATTTTAATATTCTGTGTTTGCAAATGCCACTTTTAGAAAGCTGGTATTTGCTTGCCTAACCATTTCAGCCCGCCTCTGCTATGATGTGGATCTGCCTGTCTGGTTTGTGTGAGTGACAGGGCTGGGGAAACCCAGAGGTGCAGGGCTAGGTAGCCTGGTGGTGAATAGAGAGATTGACATCCAGATGGGTGGGAGGAGTGCACCTGGACTCTGAATAGGGCTGTGCTCTGCCACCACAATGCTGGCTCCACCTCCTGTGGAGCGGCTGATGTCTCTGCCCTGCACCCTGAATAGAAAGTCAGAGTCATGTCAACAAAGTGCTCAGGAACTGGTTTGGACTGGTCAAAGGCCCCTCTACCCCAGAGGAACAAAGGAATTAGGGGTATAAGTATTGGGACCCTGCTCCCAAGAAATTAGTTCCTGCTTGACAAGAAGAACCTCTGCCTGAGGAGAAAGAACTGGGAAAGCTGTAAGGAGGAGTACTGTCCCTGACCAGGGGGATTGGCCTGCAGTGGTTGCCTTGCTGCTGAAGGAGAGGAGAAAGACTACAAAATACTTTATTTCAACTTGTGCTTAAAAAGATCTCCAAGGGCTTGGAATAGAGCTAGCCTCCTGCTAAAGTCTCAGGAACAACAGACTACACCCCCCAGCTCCCCAGAGTTCTTTGGAAGTGCCTGCTGCTGTTGTTGGGCCTTCTGAGGGACTGCGTGTCGCAAGGAGCTGGAAGCGCGACTCAAGGAGGAGAAGCGTGCTGCCGTCGGAGATGTTGTCGTCGCATCTCGTAAAGTGTGTCGGCGCTGCAGCATCGCATCAAGCGGAAGCATCTCGCATCATCCAGGAAGTGTCTCGCAACGCCGAAGAAGCGTGTCGCCATCGCAGCCATCATAGCTGACGCATCGCACCGCATCACACCGCATCAAGAGAAGAGTCTCGCATCGAGGAAGAAGCGTGTCGCCATCGCAGCCATCGTAGCTGTCGCATTGCACCGCATCGGGAAAAGCGCCTCCCATCCACGGAGAAGCGTGCTGCCGTCGGAGCTGCTGTTGTCGCATCGCGTAAAGGGTGTCGCCGCTGCAGCATCGCTTCGAGCGGAAGCGTCTCGCAAACGTTGGAGAAGAGTGCTGCTGCCAAAGCCGCTGTCGTCGCATCGCGTAAAGGGTGACGCCGCTGAAGCTGACGCATCGAGTCGAGTCTTCTCGCAACATCGGAGAAGCGTAACGCATCTGGAGGATCTTCACGTCTTTATTTCTTTGCACCAAAAACTTAATCGCATCAACATCGTTGCAACACTTTTGTTGCCCTGCGTGTCGCATCTAAAAGGTACATTGACTTAAAGTGTCGCATTTAAGAACTTAAGAGAACTAAGCAACCTTCTACCATCTAAAGTAACAGTATTGTGTATTTTTGTCGTTTAATGGTCTTGTGGTAACTCTATATAAAGAATCCTTATTTTTAATATAAAACCTATGTGGTGTCCATTTGTAGTGTTGTCACTTGGTTATTGTATGTGTTCACAAATGCTTTACACACTGCCTCTGAGATAAGCCTGTCTGCTCGTGCCAAGCTACCAAGGGGGCGAGCAGGGGTTATTTTAGGAGTGTACCCCCTTACCCTGACTAGAGGAAAGGTTCCCTGCTTGACACAAGTACCCATCTGTGCCAACCAGAGAACCCGGATTCTAACATCGGGCATGTCAAGGTAGACCCTGTTTCAATAGTCCAGTTTGGCAAGAACGATGTTACCACAGTTTTCTTGCTATCTGCTGAAATAAAAGGTTGGATTTTCTTAATCACCTTAAGGAAAAAGAAACTAGATAAAGAGATGGCATTGACTTCTGCCTCGAAATTCAGTTTCTCATCAATAATCACACCCAAGTTCTTAGCCTTGGGAGCTGGAATAGGTGCTGCCCCCAATTCGTCCGACCAACAGATCTGTGACCAGCTTGGGGAAAAGTTGCCAAAGATGACTATCTGAGTTTTTCCAGGGTTCAGCTTGAGGCAGTGTGAGCTCATCCATGAGCTTACTGCCGACATGCACTCCCTAAATTTTCTGACAGGAATCATACTGTTTTTAAAGACAGACAAGACGATTTGAGTATCGTCTGCATAAGTTGTTAGTGCCAAGCCGAAGGATCTGATTAATGCTGCTAGTTCTGACACGTGCATATTAAAAAGGGTAGGACTCATTGAAGAGCCCTTTGGAACCCCGCAGGGGAGCACAAAAGAAGGGGAAGGCAACCAATTGCATTCTACCAGATAGAAACAATGAAACCAGTGCTAGAGCATTATCCATGATGCCAATAGAATTCAGACGATTGAGTAGCAGATTATGGTCGACTATGTCAAACGCCGCCGACAGGTGGAGCAAAATAAGAGCAGCAGCACGTTCTGCATGTAGAACTGCCCTAATTTAATCTGTGGCTTTTATCATGGCCGATTCCATGCTATGTTCTGCCCTGAAACCAAATTGTGTCTCATCTAGGAAGTTATGTTCGTGAAGATAGAATGATAACTTTTTCTACCAGTTTGGCTGGGAGTGGAAGAAGTGAAATGGACCTATAGTTGTTCAGTTCGGTAGAATCACGGTTGGATTTTTCCAAAAGAGATAAGATTGATGACCTTTTCCAGATGGATGGAAAGATGCTTTCTGTGAACATGGAGTTGAAAATGGCAGTTAATCTTGGACCAAGAATTTCAGGGGCCTGTTTGAACATCATGGGGGGGAAGCAGGTCATAGGGAGAGCCCGATTTGGCCTGCTGGATGGAGTTGATATCCTATCATTAGTAACTGGCCTAAATTCCGTGAATACAGGAGCATTCGAGGAATGAGAATTAACTGAAACGAGACCCCCTGATCTGGTCATCTTGTCAAAAGTGACATAAATTTGCTTCACCTTGTTTAAAAAATGCTGAGCTAATGAATTACAAAAAGCTTGTGAATGTTTGTTCGCACTTATTTTAGGGAATGTGGACAATTTAGTTACTACCTGAAAAAGTTCCCTAGATAAGTTTTTTGCCTCCTCAATTTGCTTGGCATAGTAGGAGCGCTTTCCTTTGAAAATAAGATTTTTATTTACAGGTAGTAGAGTTTTATAATTGGAGAGCTTGTTTGCGTTATAGTTAGACCCCCATTGTCTCTCCTGCCTTCTACATTCTTGTTTTTTTAGCTCTGCGGATTTCTGAAAACCGCGGAGCTGACGGCGTTTTCCTCTTCCTTATGAGAGATTACACCTGCATAATGGATGCTTCATCTGAGCTTAGTAAAAGTATTTTTCACAAACATTCCTTTTTCCTAAACCACCTATAAAAACTCAAGTGATGAGTGGCCCATCCTAAGCTTTCTGAGCATTTACACCTGGTCTTTCCTGTTTTCATTTATATGAGCAGATTTGTGCGGCAACTGCACGTTTAAATGTTGGTAAAGAGCCAGAAAGTTATAACTGAGTGAGTGTGTCCCTCATATTTACAGAATATACCTGTTCACTGGGCTCATACACTCTTGGAGATACTGAAAGAGTGCAGCATAACAGTGCCCAAATTATGCCTAATTTATGTATTTATGTATTGTTTGACTGTGCTATGTCAGTGCTCCAATTCATGTAAACATAGCGTGACCTTTGAAAGTGTAATGGCTCCTTTTACAGGAATAAACAGATGTATATAAGAAAATATTCCTTGTAAAATGGGCCTGCAAAGTTATAAAAGTGTCTGGACCAGTGCTTAATGTGAGCGGTGGTTGCAGGCGAACCATCCGTCACTTATTTGTCTCCAACATTCTTCAATCCAGAGCAAGAGAGAGAAAAGTACAAAAGGAGAAAGTAGGAATCGAGAGACAGAGAAATAGTGACAAAGGGAAAACGTCGGGTTCGAAAAGAACCTGCAAGAGTGCATCAAAGATATATGGAATTTCTAGTGATGGATTAAAGAGGCATGAGGTGGAATCAAGACTATAAGTCATTTTGTTCGACTACCCGACAGACTTCTATTAAAACGTGGATCAAGCAATTTTTTCTTCCACAAATTAAACACTTCCCTTAAGCCATGTCAAAACCCACCCTCAACCATCACTATCTTACCTGTCTTAAAATTCTCTTAAATCAGGAAAAAACACTTTATAAATCGGAGCACGTGGTTTTCTTTTCATTCACAAACTACAAATTAGTTTGAGCATTTTCCCTTTTAGGTATATGTTTTGTTTTGCACATGAGGGTAAATTGGGATTTATTTGTAAAATACCCAGCATGTGAAATGTACCCATTTTAAAAGGTTCTTTGTTGCATGCGACAGATTTGTTTACCATCTCTGCTCAGAAACTTAAGCCAGTGCTTAAAATAGAAAAACAAAAGTGCAAGTACCCTATTTCAGAGTACCTTGTTGGTTCTGAGAAGTGCTGGTACTCCGATCAAAAGTATTGCACCCGGGCCAGGTTCTAATGCTGCAGATCGGAGGATATTAATTCTCCCTACTCCCACGGACAGAGTAATTCCACAGTCATACGCACATACACTCATCATACGCTAGGGCCCATCACACTAACATTCATTCTAGTACTCTATCCACACTGAATAAACGTGAGAGAACTCTTAAATCAATCTGCATCTAAACTGAGGTCAATGTAACCTAATTGATTAGTCTTGAGTCATGATTTAAACAATATGAACATCTCCAAGAACTCAATGAATGACAAAGAAATAACCACGACACTGTGATTCAAACAAAAGGTTATTTTATCTAAATTAGTTCAAAATGAAAGTCAATCAATAGCAAATCATTATTCTCATAGTTACCTATTCTAGCTAAATGTCGTATTTGGGTCAGGACAGGTCTCTCAGTAGAGTCTCCCGAGTCGCCGTCCTCTCAATCAGCATTGATCCTCTCGAGCATAAGTTCGGGAAGAAGTGGCCTTAGACCCTCTCTAGTCTAACAATATTTATAGCAAAACTTACACATCAAAAGCTACAAACAAACTCTAAGCGTCCGTTGAGCAGAGCGAGCAGGAAAGGATGTTGACTCGCAACATTTAGAAAAAACCTCCGCTCTCGAATATCTCAAAAATAAAAACACGGAAGAAGGAAGCCCAACTAAAAATGCAACATCCATGAATGCTCTTCCTCGGAATCATAGTGAAGCCACCGCAAGTTTATCAGAATGTTCATTGTGGCTACTGTTCTCTCCCAAGGATAACTGGCGTCGAGCCTGGAGCTGCTGTCCATACGGAAACTTTTAATATAGTCAAAGGCCGAGGTCAGATTTTCAACCATATTCAGCAAGGCCTCTCTCCGTATTCCATCTACTCAAATGCAGGCTGTAAATATCGGCCATCTTTCACTAGGCCAAAATGGACCATCTTAATTAAAAGAAACACAAAACAACGTTACTACATCGTATTGATTATACAGTGTTAATTCCCATTAATACCCTTATGTGTATGTATTTATCTAGCCATCTGCGTCATAAAGAAGCATTAAAGCGTATTATTTCAAAGCGCAAACACATAACAAATAGCACTTTAGCCACACATATTTTAATTAATTTGCTCACCAACTTAGTTCACGTATTAATAAAGCAACACAAATGCATTCCCACGTGTAATTCTTTCATTAGTAAGGTTGATTAGTCAGAGACTCGACAAAATTAATATCCAGTAATTAATTATCAGTAATTTTAATTATGACATATAAAAATATAAGCTGATGTTCGGGTTTAAACAGAAAACCCTGCTCCAGCAATCCCCCCTTTGGTGATATATTATCACCACAAAAACCAACCCAAAAAAAAAATGTAGTCCCCATTTTTAGGAGAAATTCAAATGTCTTTCTGTATGACATTACACACCAGTCTCTCTTTCATCATCTCTTCTCGACTCAAGGTACACACTCTCCCTAAATTCTTCTAATTCGATTTCTTGTGGGTCTCTCCTTGACCTCTTTTGTCTCTTTTCAGTATTTTCTTTTAAATTTTTCTTTTTCCCTCCCCTGTTTTTACAACACAAACACCCTAATCTAAGTATCAAGAAAGCAACAATCACACATGTCAATGGAAACAATATCTTACCAATTATGGTACTACCTATCTTAGCAATAAAGTTCTTAACAGCAATCATCTTATTAGCCATTTTAGTCCAGATACTTTCAGCTTCCAGTGGTACTAATTCTTCATGCAAATCAGTAATATTTCTGATATAGATCTTTAGATCTCTGCTTTCGTCAGGAATGTAAGTGTAACAATGTTGAACCTTCAGCATTCCACAAACTCCACCCTCTTTGGCCAATAGAATATCAAGGGCAAGTCTATTTTGCATAGACATGGCGCGTAAGGCAACCATCTCCGTATTTACCAAAAGAAATCCTCCAGCGGTGCTTGTCGATAAGCGATCCACCACTGTTGACAGTTTCCGAATTCCATATGCATTTAATGAAATTCCCACTGCTGGAATCAAAGCTCCAAAAATATCTCCTACAATTTCTGACCAAGTTTCTCTCTTAAAGTGTGTTAGTAGATTAATCTGTTCTACATCCTCTATCTTATCTATATGGAAAATCTTTGGAAAGACCAGGCCAACATAACATGTGCCATAACAATGGTCAGGCAACGTGTAATAAGCCTTATTCCCACAAATATAGTACACTCCCGGGAAAACTGGATCTTCTCCTCCCTTGAATCCCCATCCTGTTGCAATAAAGTATGTATCATGGCACTCACTAGTCCCAACGAAATAATTATCATATTGGGATTTCCTCCTGGTAATGCATAGTTTACCCTTCTGTGGTGCATCTAAAGCCAAAGTTGGACTGGCCCCTCTCTTCAACTCCTTTTCCATCTCAATGTCCCACACTGTCTCACTCATTTTATATTCTCCTGCCTTTTCATGCATGCTCACTCTCCTTTTCTCTACCATGTCTAGGAAAGCCTTTTCTTCTTCTTTCAAACTGCAAGTTAAATTGTTTCTAAAAATGTAATCTAATGTTAATTCTTCTGTTTCAATAAAAATCTCACCAAAAATGTTAGCTTCTTTTGCAGGATTTAGTTTCTTATTCATAGGCAATTGCCCAAAAATGTTATCTTTATTAGACATCTCATAATCTATTTTCCCTAACAAATAAAAGATACTACTTAACACACTACATGAAATCCCATACGTAGCTGGAAGATGATGATAAGTAACTCCCTCCGAAACGGATGCAGGCAATTGCATACAGACGTAGCAATCCCTTACTTCCATTGTCTTTACGTATTCATATAGCAACTTTGAAAAAACATTGCTAGAAAAATCATTTATCGATCTATCTTTATGTATGTAAATGTTACTAATTCTAGTTGGCACTACTTTCTGCGAACTCTTCTCTATGTTAGTCACATTCTCAGTATGTATTCCAAAAGTGTCTATTGTAACTCTAAAGGTAACTAGTAAAGCAAGTACACTCCATAGGAGCATTAATAATCCTGTACAGCAGCAGCACATTCTACACCATCTTTTCAAGAAGGTACATCTACTTTGATTATTTTCTGTGTTAGCCATCTTATTACTTTGGCAGTGTCTTTTGACTTAGCCTCTACTACTCCACTACTGAATCTCTAGAACACTAGATTATTTCAATCTGCTAATTTTAAATTTCTTCTTCTTCACTCTTCTCCAAGTGACTCCTTCAATTCACTCAATTTGGATTTTCATCACTTTTTACTTCTTCTTCAGCAACATCAAATTGTATCAGATCTTCAATATCCTGAGCATCTGACTCTTCTCCAATGTCAGTCAAGATAACTTTCAGGACTCCAACAGTTTTCTCCTCTTCAACCACTTCCCGTAAGGTCCCCTCTGGATTTCCTTGACTTTCCGCCTCTTCTTCTTCAGACAGTGCCACGTACGTCCATTCCGGTGACCTATACTTCTGGTTGGGCTTTCTGATTCTCTTGATCTCCTCTGGCTCTTTTGATCCCTTTTGCTTTTCACCCTTTGCTTTATTCTGACTCAACACCTCGTTCACCTGTTCAGCTTTCGATGAATTCGCTCGTGTCAGTCGGTACCTCAGCCTCTTTATCTTGTTAGGCCAAAGATCTCCTTTTACACTCCTTTTCGGTCTCACTTCTTTATTATTTCTTTCTCCGATCCAAGTTCTCTTTCTCAGAACTCGACCCTCGGGTTTCTCATTCTCACTCTCATCCGATTCTGTCTCATTTGCCTCTGGTTCATCAACAATTTTCTTTTGCTCCACAGACTTCTTCTCCACCAACTGAGATTTCCCTACTACTGTCCCTCCTCGGGTCTCCGACACGCAATCTTCTTGCTGTCTACTTGTCCCTTCACCTAGCTTATCAGGAATGTTCCCTACACCTCCTCGGGGGTCTTCCGCAATCTGTCCCTCTCTACCTTCTTCTGACCCTACCTCTCCAGGAGTAATCTCAAGTGGATTCTCAATCTCTTCATCTGACTCAGGTGTAGTCTCTGTGGAATTGCTCTTTTCTTTCCTCTTTCCTCCTTTATTTTCTCCACTGCTTGTTGGAACTTCAGGCACCCTTACAGAATCCGAACCTTCCTCTGAGTCTCTCAATGTTACTCTTGAAGCCTCTCTCGGTAAGAAAAAAGAATCACCTGACTCTCTTTCCAACTCTCCTTCCCCCCTTTCAGGATTCTTTTTTCTTCTCACTGTTTCAGCGTCTGCATCATCACTGGAATCTGACTCTTCAAAATACTCCTTCCCAGTCCCATCCTTTGGATTTGGAACTCTCAGAGTATGACTTGCATGAACCCAGTTCTTCACACCAGCACACTTCACAGCAGTTGTCGTAGTCAGAATTACTTGTCTTGGCCTTCCCCACCTTGGAACCAAGCAATTTCTTCTTCTGTGCACCTTTATCCTCACCCAGTCCCCTGGACTCAAATCATGGGCTTGCTTCTTTTCAAGTGTAGTGGCGTCTTCTCCAACCTGGTGAAACACAGAATGAACTGCGTCAGCCAGGCCTTTACAGTAATCCAAAATCATGTCATCAGTTATTGTCATCAACTTGTTGACAGGCACGAATGCATGTCTCATTGCTCGTCCCATCAATATTTCATGTGGACTCAACCCTGTAGTTCTGTCTGGTGTAGACCTAATAGTCATTAGCACTAGAGGCAAGACATCAGGCCATTTCATTCCAGTAGCTAAACACATCTTACCAATTCTGTTTTTGATTGTGCCATTCATCTGTTCAACCACGCCAGAAGCTTCTGGCCTGTATGCACAATGTAGCTTCTGCTGTATGCTCAATGCTTCACAAATTAAACCCATGAGCTCATTGTAGAAGTGTCCCCCTCTGTCTGACTCAATTGCCACTGGGAACCCGTACCTAGGAATCAACTCTCTCAACAGTAACTTTGCCACTGTTATTCCATTATTTCTCCTAGTCGGATAGGCTTCCACCCACCTTGAAAACAAACAGACTACCACTAGAACATACCTCAATCTATTGACCTGAGGCATTTCAATGAAATCTATTTGCATTCTGGTAAAAGGACCTCCTTCCCTGCCTATTGTTCCTAGGCTCACCACTGTTTTCTTTCCAGTATTGAACTGCTGACAAATCAAACATCTTTGACAGATGCTCTCTGCAATCAGCCTGAACTTTGCATTGTACCAGGTTTGTTTAAAGGACCTAATCATAGCGTCCCTCCCCAAATGTCCCTGGCCATGATACATTCTTGCCATTGTTGACAGCATTGAATTTGGCATAACTGGTCTTCCATCTCTATAGATCCAAACATGATCTTTCTCTCTTGGGGCACAACCTGCCTTGATCCAATCCCTCATTTCCTCATCTCCTGCTTCATCCTGCAACCGTTTCACCTCATCCCATGTTTCCAGGACATTAGTAAACATCACAGAACAAAAAGACATTTCCCTTTCTCTTCCCTAGGTTAATCGAATGATCGTTCTTTGCACAATACTGTGCTATGTCATTTGCAAAGCGATTACCAAGAGTAACAAAATCATCTCCTTGTCCATGAGCAACACATTTTACAACTGCTAGTTCTTTAGGCAACTGTATCGCCTCAAGCAACTTCCCAATCACTTCAGCATTCTTTATAGGAGTTCCACTCGACGTCAAGAAACCTCTCTGTAGCCAAAGCTGGCCAAAATCATGAACCACTCCAAATCCGTACTGACTATCAGTCATCACAGTCACTCTCAAATTTTTCCCAATCTTGCAAGCTTTTGTCAATGCCACCAATTCAGCTACTTGAGCAGACCTTACTCCTTTCAAAGATGAAGCTTCCATAACTTCCGAAACCTTGCCCACCGCATATGCTGCACTCAGCACACCTTCCTCTGTTCTCAAACATGATCCATCCACAAACAGCACATGATCACTCTCAGGCAGTGGCAGATCTCTTATGTCTGGTCTCGGTTTTGTGCAGTAATCAAGCACATCCAAGCAATCATGATCAACATCATCTCTCACACTCACATTTTCAGCATCGGGCAACAGTGTTGCTGGATTCACATTCACACATCTCTCAAGAGTCACATTTGATGCTCCCAGAATGATTTTCTCATATTTAGTCAGCCGACTATGTGACATATATTGAGTTCTGCTTCTTGTCAAAAGAATTGCCACATCATGAGGTACGAATACCCGTACAGGATATCCCATTATTATACCCTCACTCTGTTCTAGGCTTCTGCATGTAGCAGCTACTGCTTTCAGGCAACCTGGCAAACCCACAGCTACTGGGTCAAGTGTTGATGAGAAGTACGCAATTGGCCTTCTCAGTCGTCCATGTTTCTGAATTAACACCGAAAGTGCACATCCATTTCTCTCACTACAGTACAATTCAAACTCCTTCTCATAGTCTGGCATTCCCAAAGCAGGAGCTTCACACATTCTGCTCTTCAATTCCTCAAATGCTGCCATCTGTTCTGCCTTTAATTTCAATGGGTCTTTCACTTCACTTTTGGTCAATTTAATCAGTGGCTTTGCTATCAGGGAGAAATTACTTATCCACTGACGACAATAACCCACCATCCCCAGAAACATCCTTACTTCTCTCTGGGTCATTGGGGCTCTCATTCCTCTGATAATTTTGATCCTGTCATCAGTCACCTTTCTCAGACCTTTTTCAATATTGTGTCCAAGATAATGCACTTCTTTCTTGCAAAACTGCAATTTGGCTGGAGATACCTTTAACCCTCCATCTGCCAGATGATTCAGTAAAGCTATGGTATCTACCTCACAAGCTTCACGTGTCTTCGATGCCACCAGTAGGTCATCAATATACTGTACTAGTACTGAGCTTTCAGGCATGATCAAACTTTCCAATGATTTCTTCAGCAATTGATTGAATATTGATGGACTCTCTGTATACCCCTGTGGGATACGGCACCATGCCAAAATACGCTGTCCAAACCGAAATGCAAAAATCGGCTGGCTGTCATGATGCAATGGAATTGAAAAGAAAGCATGACACAAATCAATTACTGTGTACCATTCAGCATCATGAGGAATCTGATACAAAATCACTGACGGATTTGGCACAATGGGACAGCATGCTACCACAATTTTGTTAATCTTTCACAAATCTTGTACAATCCTGAACTTCCCATTAGGTTTCTTCAGCCCCATTGTCGGTGAATTACATGGGCTCTCTCAAAACCCCCTGTTGAATCATCTTGTCAATTATAGGGGTTATTCCCTCAATTATCTCTGGTGTCAATCTGTACTGTGGGATATTAGGATAAGTGATTCCTTCCTTCACTGTAATCTTCACTGGATCTACATTATT
Source organism: Triturus cristatus (assembly GCF_964204655.1). Lineage (NCBI taxonomy): Eukaryota > Metazoa > Chordata > Amphibia > Caudata > Salamandridae > Triturus > Triturus cristatus. The sequence goes on along the minus strand of NC_140589.1, from coordinate 1,712,732,790 downwards.
CATCAATCCCACATCTTCTCCAGTAAAATCCCAAACCGCTGCTTTTACTGTATTCCTCAACTCTTGAGGCAAATCATCTGAATTAAATACAGCATATGTCCCAACAATCTCACTTTCTCTATTGTCTAGAGTCATCCTGTACAAAACATCCTCATCTGGTGTCTCAAAGGCTATTCCATCCGGAGTACAGAAAATTGTGCAATTCATGATTTTACACAATAAATCCCTACCTAACAAGTTCACTGGACTGGTGTCACACACCACAAATCGGTGCATATCTGAAAATTTCCCTATCCTTACCCTTACTGGTTCAGTAAGACGAGTCTTAATCTGTGTATTAGCTACACATACCACTTGGATTGCTTCGTCCGAGAGAGGAAGGTTTCTTATATCCGCTGACCTGACAGTTGATCCCGTCGCTCCTGTGTCTACCAAAAAAGTAACACTTTCCCCATTTATTTTCCCATCTACAAATGGTCCTGCCTGGTCTATTTCTAGAGTTGCACCAAGTATGCACTCCTCTCTTCGGCACCGTCAGAAGTCCCCTTCAGACTCACTCCCCTTATTCTTTAACCAGTACTGCTGTACCGGGTTTGAACGTCTCGGTTTGTTTACCTGCTCATCATTGTAGAATCCTGAGTCCTGGTTATATTTCTGGGACCCTCTATTCTGCGGCAAGGGTGGTTTTGGCTCTTGACTCTGCTGTCTGACAACCTTCTGCTGTTGCTGCTGATGATTACACCCCTCGTTCTGCACCTGTTGATTCAATGATTTATTCTCATCACTCACTAATGGTGGATTGGTACACTCGGATCTCCAATGCCCCAATTGTCCACAGTTGTGACATGGGAACTTCTTTTTGGCCTCCTCTAAATTCCCCTTTCCTTTTCCAGTACCATATCTGGGCCTATTTCCTGGATTATTTGCTTGTTCAACCAGCTGTGCTTCTTGTCTTTCTGCAACTTTCAACTGTGCCCACATTGCTTTCTCTTTCAGCTTTCTTTGTTTCGCCTCAATTTCATCACTGAAGTACTTTGCATGTCTCAAGATCTCATCAATCTTTTTACTCTGCCAATCAACTGTGTGCTCTCGAATCCTTTCACTGATTTCAGGTCTCAAGCCATATACAAACCTGTATACAAAATGACTCAAATCCTTATCACCCAGGTGTTCATCTCCACTGAACTGTTTAAAAGCCAGTATCAGCCTTTCATAAAAAGCATGAACTGATTCTTTTGCTTCCTGATGTGTCCGATCTATCTTAACCCAGTCTGTCTCTTTAGGGGGTACCTTATTCTTCAGGAACACAATAACCTGTTCATATTTCCTCATAACCTCCGGGTCTTGAGCTCCTGTTTTCTGATCCCTTGGGTATTCCTTAGCAGGCCAATCTACCACTATTTTACACTCTGCCCACAAGTCTGCTGGAACAATTATATCAAACAGACTATTCAGGTCAATCCTCAGCACTTTTGACAATTTCACAAACCTGTCTACCTGCCTATACCATTCGACGGGCTTTTCTCTCAGTCGAGGGAAATCATTCGTAAATGACAAAATATCCTGTCTAGTCCATGGGACATGTACATATCCTCCTCCAGGAATCTCTCTCATAGGATAAGCATCCACTGTTTTCTCTTTTTCTCTCATGGGAAAAGCTGAGTAAGTCCTGTCCACTGAATCTTCTCTTTTCTTATACCATCTATCCTTCCACTTTTCCACATCACCCCATTTTCACAATAAGGAAATCATTTCCTTAATCTGCCCTGTTCTGCCAACATCATTTAGATTCTCGATGTCCTTGTCAGAAAAATCCACCCTGTAAGGCTTCTGCAAAGCTTTTACTTTATCCATGTCAACTCCCATTTCACTCGCTATTCCTCTCAACCTGTCATGTGTACTCTTAGCCCTCCATGTAATACTCTTGCACATAAATAACAACTCTCCATCATGATGATTTTTCAACATTTCTGTAGGAATTGTTCCCGCAATAAGCTCCTCCAGTTCTATGCGCAACCTGGCTACATCAATTGCCTGTGAATCTTTATCCTTTTTTTGAAGAACTTTTAACCAATCATTCAAATCCTCAGCTGTTATTTCTGTAGATTTTTTCACTGCACCCACTTGTTCTGCCATCCTCTGTGGTTCCAATATTGATCCTCCTAAACAGCCAGTATTCAATCCTGAATTAGGCTGTACATTTAACTCTCCACCACATGTGTCATGTCTCAACTGTCTCAAATGATTCTCTTCTGTCCTCATTCCTGACTCTCCCAAAGAACAAGAACCAACCAAACCATTTCCTACATAGGGAACTGTCAAACCATTTTCACCCATTCTTTGTTTATCAAAAATAGGCATAACCGGACCTATGGTTACAGGCACTGTAACAGCTTCTAGATTCTTTGTTAGTTCTCTAATTTTCTCAGTCAACTCAGATGTGGTTCGGGCTAATTCTCTTGTTTTCTCATCCCCGATTGCATTCTCTCTTTCTCGCTCTCTCTCTCCCTTTCCGCGAAAGAGCTACCACTTTTCAAATCAGGTGTCGCAATTTCTGTTTTAACAATTCGCAAAGTATCTCTTATAGGAGTAGTAACTGGCGTTCTCTCTTCTGGTTCTGGTCTATATGGAGGTGGTCTCTTGTAAATCATGTCATCCAAGACTTCATCCTCATAATCATTAGCCCCATACCTCCTCAATTCTGCATCAGGTATCTTTTCCGCACCTTTCCTCCCTTCTGCTTCCTCAACAGTTCTCATAGGATATAGTCCCTCTGACATACTAGCATCTCGCCATCTCCTCATTCGATCATGATGAGTTTCACGATCATATTTTCTCCCAAAAATATACCTATAATTACCTCCACTCCTCTGCTTTTCTCGCTCATGCACCTCATCTTCCCATTCCACCAATGCCTCAAACTGTGTCGGCCTTGGTCTAGGCTCTAGACACATCATCTTTTCCCGTAAATTTCTCAACACGGCCAAATTAAATGAACCATGTTCCGGGAACGCTAAAACACCATCTTCTTCAGTGTACTTAGCCCAATTGTCTAACCAGATACAGGTATGATACCCATATTTCACAGCCATGAAGGATGCAGGAGTTCTTGTCGGAGGTAGTAATTCACCTTCTCTAGTTATTATGTCCTTATCCTTGTCGAACCACTTTTTAATTTTACCGAACAAGGATTTATTTTTCTTTTCCTCCGGTTGATAATACATTTTTGCGTTTACCACAACCCTCTAGTCCTTTCCGCAACTGTATGATCTTTTGTCCAATAACAGCGCGACTCACACCAATGCACCAATCCTGGAGCGTCTACGTCACCCTGTACTCCTTCCAATCCCTGCGCGGCTCACACCAACGCACCAATCACAGCGCGAGCACTGTTCTAATCCACTGTCCAATTACAGCGCGGACTTTCTGACGTCAGTAGTCGCTGCAGTCGCTTCTACTCTGTCTCCTGTCACTCGTCTACCCCTCCTTTACAAAGATTCTCAGTAGACTCTGTCTCAGATTCTACAAAATCTATTAGTTACAACATATAAACATCTCCATTGTCTGCTTCGCTAACCACAGAATAGTAAAGAAAGGTCTTTCTTACAAGAATCCCGCTTCTCTCTAGAACAGCGCTTACCTCTGCTCCACTACGGAATTATTACTCTCGTTGACACAGTAGCACATCCCTCTACTCTGCCCTTCTAACATGCATCCAATAACTGTTTCCTCTAGGAATGCTCCAAAGAGTCTCACAATTAACTAAATGCTCATACATTCACGCACTTTCACACTAGAAAATGTAGCACATCCACACAGAATCCTGCCTTTCCCGAGAACAGCAAACAGTCCGTTCCACTACAGAATTATAACACACGTTAACCAAGCAGCGCTTACCTCTGCCCAGTCCTTCAAACAAGCTCAGAGAATACCGATTACTTCTCCAGCGATAAGCTTTAACGGCGAACCTTACGGATCCCTGGGACCTAAGACCAGAGTTTCACAGATAACCTTCGCTATCATACACGCTCCTCTTATACTGGAAATATGTCTCTGGTAGTAACACCCGGCGATGTCACTAATTCCGAACGCAGACAATGCGACGCGCAACTTAAATTGTCACACGCTTTTCCCTGCATACGTACAGGGCCAACAATCCCGTCTTTCCCGAGAGCAGCACTCACTTCCCTCTGCCCTACTACGGAACCGTCACCAGCTCCCTTCGTTCCAGAAGCCGTACACACTACATAAAACTCAATACGACGACTTCAACATATAGTATTAGTACATATATCAACATCAATCAATAAATCAATAAATCCAAAAGCCTATGTACAAGCAATCTATCAGATCAAGACAATAATCAAAACCATCATACTGCTACCAGGAAACTGCTGCAGATTGGAGCATATTAATTCTCCCTACTCCCACGGACAGAGTAATTCCACAGTCATACGCACATACACACATCATACGCTAGGGCCCATCACACTAACATTCATTCTAGTACTCTATCCACACTGAATAAACGTGAGAGAACTCTTAAATCAATCTGCATCTAAACTGAGGTCAATGTAACCTAATTGATTAGTCTTGAGTCATGATTTAAACAATATGAACATATCCAAGAACTCAATGAATGACAAAGAAATAACCACCCGACACTGTGATTCAAACAAAAGGTTATTTTATCTAAATTAGTTCAAAATGAAAGTCAATCAATAGCAAATCATTATTCTCATAGTTACCTATTCTAGCTAAATGTCGTATTTGGGTCAGGACAGGTCTTTCAGTAGAGTCTCCCGAGTCGCCGTCCTCTCAATCAGCATCGATCCTCTCGAGCATAAGTTCGGGAAGAAGAGGCCTTAGACCCTCTCTAGTCTAACAATATTTATAGCAAAACTTACACATCAAAAGTTACAAACAAACTCTAAGCGTCCGTTGAGCAGAGCGAGCAGGAAAGGATGTTGACTCGCAACATTTAGAAAAAACCTCCGCTCTCGAATATCTCAAAAATAAAAACACGGAAGAAGGAAGCCCAACTAAAAATGCAACATCCATGAATGCTCTTCCTCGGAATCATAGTGAAGCCACCGCAAGTTTAGCAGAATGTTCATTGTGGCTACTGTTCTCTCCCAAGGATAACTGGCGTCGAGCCTGGAGCTGCTATCCATACGGAAACTTTTAATATAGTCAGAGGCCGAGGTCAGATTTTCAACCATATTCATCAAGGCCTCTCTCCGTATTCCATGTACTCAAATGCAGGCTGTAAATATCGGCCATCTTTCACTAGGCCAAAATGGACCATCTTAATTAAAAGAAACACAAAACAACGTTACTACATCGTATTGATTATACAGTGTTAATTCCCATTAATACCCTTATGTGTATGTATTTATCTAGCCATCTGCGTCATAAAGAAGCATTAAAGCGTATTATTTCAAAGCGCAAACACATAACAAATAGCACTTTAGCCACACATATTTTAATTAATTTGCTCACCAACTTAGTTCACGTATTAATAAAGCAACATAAATGCATTCCCACGTGTAATTCTTTCATTAGTAAGGTTAATTAGTCAGAGACTCGACAAAATTAATATCTAGTAATTAATTATCAGTAATTTTAATTATGACATATAAAAATATAAGCTGATGTTCGGGTTTAAACAGAAAACCCTGCTCCAGCACTAAAACATGAGCCTTAGGCGTCGGATTGTCAAGGCGGGCATTCAGGTAGCTGAGGCCCAGTGCCCGAGGCTTGATGTGAGCTGTTTTTTTCCCCCATCAGTGTTTGGGCTGGCTCTCCTGATCCAAATTCAAGAGGCTGCTGCAGCCTCTGCACAGCCCAGCACAGATTATCACGGCCCATTGTCACATATAGAATGACAACGGGACAAATCCAGCAGTCACAGCATTTTGTGGGAGCTCCCGCCCTGGCCTTAGGTATGACAGTGAGGCCTCACCATGGGAGATGCTGCTGCTTCTGCGGGCCAGAGTTTTCACTCCCCTTTGAACAGGAAGTGATGGGGGCAATAAACAGGGTTCTGCTCCCTCCCTCCTCCAAATAAAGCCCTTTCATTCAAAACAAGCGAAACTGAAAATGTTTACGCCGTAGTTTATTTGTTCAGACAGCACAGTCATTAACTGCTGCCTGCTGGGGTGTATTGATATAACCAGGGCCACTGGAAATATGCAGCATTGGAGGGCCAAGTTATGTAGCAGGGTTGCGTAAATTATACTGCAAGAAAAGGAAAATTATGCAGTGTAATGCTGCAAATTTAATGATAGTATTACGTCAATATTTTCTCAATTTTACACTTGTTAATGGTGTCTGGGCATTATTTGCACATCATTAGTAGCAGTTTAACACTCAAATATAAAAATAAGCAACAGAAAGGTGACCATTCCAGCTTTGCAAAGGGCCTTCTACTGCGCAGTCACACGTACAGTTGCGATTTTGATCACTTTTGAACCGTTTGAGCTGGGAACAAACATTTTTTTGTTAAAACTACAGATTATGTGGCAGATGATGGATTATGTGGCAAATGCGACAAATCTATATGCAAAAAAATGCTGCAGCCACACAATCCCATAATTCCAGTAGGCATTTATATAACCTGCAGCCTTCATTCTGGATAGTTCCAACCCAACTATTCCTCTTTCTGAGAAAAATGGATCATTGTATTAAAAACACCTGTTGTGTAGAGAGCTACAGAATAACAGAAAAATTGAGTGGAATGCACTATGTAACAACTCAAATTGTATGCACCTTTCCTTTTCTGCCTCTTTCAGCAACGCTCTGCCTTTTGACTCTCTTCCACCAATGTCTGTAGCTCACTTTATTTGTCCTCACTGAACACATCACTGTTCTTTTATCACAACATCAACACACAGTGCTTAATTTGTGCAGATCGTTGGTAGCGGTTTGCACAAGAACTTATTTTAACATGAGATTTTGACCAGCGTAAGAGAGAGAAAGGCAGAAAATGAGGGGAACACAGTCATATGAAACTACTGACAAAGGAATAAAGGAGAGGAAAATGAACCTGCAAGAGTGAAATAAAGAGACAGGAAGAGTAGGGTGGTGAAAGAGGTGAGGCGCCAAACAAGACTTTCGCACTAGTGCTGAAGCCGGCACTGTCATGCCCTTTCTGTTTTTTGTTTATTTAACTAGTAGTCGAGTCATGAGTGCACGAAGACTGTTTGGTCGGCCCTCTGGGGCCGCCCAAACTAGTCATGCCCACTCTGCCCTTCTCCATGCAGGCTGCATTGGCTGCAATGCAGCCTGCATGGAGAACATGTCCTCCACATAAGCCCCTGGCTGGGTGGCGTCCCGACCAATCAAAACACTGCTTGCAGCATTGTGATTGGCTTTGGGGAGGGAGCCTCGCTGCCTGCATCCTGTTCCTGCCATAGGCAGGAGAGCAGGAGCCGAGAAGATGTGGGACCTGGCCAGCAGAAAGTTAAGCTACATTTTTTAAAAATGATTATTATTAAATTAAAACCCCGCCCTGCGTGTACCCGAACCGCGTGAACCCGCCCCACGTGAACTGCCCCGCGTGAACCCCCTGCCCCCCTGCCTCTCCCCGCGAGTGATGCCGGCAGTGACTGCCGCAGTGGCCCACCCGAATGCACCATTGGCCCACCCACATAAAAATTCCTGGAGCCGGGCCTGATTGCACCTCTGATGAGAAGTTCAGGTACTCGTCCTCTCAAACCAAAGAAGTGCAGGTACTCAGTGCCCTTTAGAGTGCTAACTGAAGTATTTATTGCAATTCCCGAAAGCTGAGAAATATATTTTAAAGGGCTCATGTTCTGCAGGCCATGATGCTACGCCGCCAATGCGCTATTTGTTACCACGTATGGAATTGTTTAAATCCACACGCTCTAGCATAAGGAATGTTCAGAAATCAATGGAAATCAGTATTTAATCTGCGCTTAATGAGAATATTCAGTTATTGTGTTAATCATTTTAGTTATTGATCATGAACAATAACTTCATACTCTCAATCACTACACGATATATTCATTGGCGTAATGTAAGCACTCCAATTCAGTGCAATATTCAGTGAAAGCTACTATGCGTGTGATTTACACAGCACACCATGTACGATTTGATCATGGTTTTAAACTGCCATTTAAACATTTTATAATGAAGGCAACTTATAGGAAAAACATAGGTTGAATAATAAATCTCCATAACTTAAAAGGATTTCGAATTCCTGGAATACATAAGGTTAGGTGCAGAGAATAAATCCATATGAGCAGAGGCAGAAAAGACCATACTGAGATCAAGTGTTAAGTGTTTCGGAGGTAAGTGCCATCTTAAAAGGATAGGAAAGATTTAAAAGTAGATTCATGTATAAAAGCGTGAAATATTACTAATAAAGGTAAACTGCGGAGATCTTATGTCATCATTACTATTGATTTTTCCTGCTGTTATTAATATTACGTTCTGCATGCTCGAGTACGACGAAGACTGGGAGCGTTCCATTTGCATCCATTTTGTTTCTGGCTCAGACACCACACATACGCGCACGTGGACGAGCGGGCACTCGCACACGTGAAAGAGCACGCACGCGCAAACACACATTTTTAATCGTTTTTTCCAGGAAGAAAAAAAACAAAAGGCAAAACGCTTGACATTAAAAAAACGTTTGAAACGCCCTTGCCTTCGGGTTCTTTAACCTGTTTCTAGGGGAATATATCTACCCTCTTGAAATAAAAGCTTCAGAAGTGTTAAAGATTTAGCTATTGGAGTGACTCTCGTGCATTTACTGAAGATATGGAATACAAAATGGCATACTTGAGTTTCAGAGCGGGCGACCTTAAGCAGTTATATTTCCTAACCACTTTCAAGTTTATGTAATTCAGAAACGCTGCACTGCTTTAGTGGTCAAGGTTTTGAATCAAACAAGCTTAATAGCTTTTGCACCATTTTACTAATTTGTCCCAAACAGTGGTGGGGGCACGTGGTTGGCCGGGGAAAAGGGGATTAAGTGCACAAAATGTAATCCAGGATAGTGTAAATTGGTCAAATGATTCAAAAGTTATTAGTGTGCTGTCTAACTTCTTTGTGCGTAAATTCACTTGGTTTTATCGAATAGAGCGTGCACCGCTCCGCCATTCTGTCTTTTATTGATTTCGAGAACTCTGGTCCAGCCATTTCTGAGGTATCAGCAAAGGTATACCTGTTCAGAGAGCAACCTCTAGTGCTTTATATTGCATAGCCAAGCGTTCATAAATGGGAGCTTGGGGGGCAGCCGAGGACAGCGAGGTCTGCCCCCCGGGCAGATTGGGAGGGGGGAGGGGGGGAGTGGCCGTAGCGGCCATTTTCAAGGTTTTGGGCTACATTTGGGATAGCCCAAATGTAGCCCAATTTGGTAGAAGATAGCCCAAAAGCTATATAACGATATTTCGCGCCAACCCAGCCACCATTTTAGGTTTGGTGACCTGGTGGCTGGGAGCGCTTGTGAGGGCAGGTTTTTTGGCAGGCCTAGGGGGGTTTTGGTAGGTTGGTAGGCGTGTTTTGTGGAGTAATTTTAATGGCTGGCGGGGATTATCGAGTGCTTGAGGCACTGCGGCTGCTCAGCGAGGCTGGGAGTATGGATCTGGTGATCCCCGAGGCGACGAGGGCCCCGCACCCGGTGAGGCGGGCGTCAGCTGGGGTGGCGGCCGCTGTCGCGGCTTGTTCGCCCCCCCGGAAAGCCGGGATGTCAAAGGTGAGTGCTGGGGGACGCGCGTATGCCAGGAGCGCGGCCCCTGGTGGTAGCGGGGTGGCGGGTTTTGGTTAGCGTGAGCGCGGGGGTGAGGGCGCGGGATAGCGTGGGGCAATGTGGCGAGCGGGCCCGGAGGGTGAGCGCATCGGGTGTTTCACCGCGCGGCGGGCGATGTATTGGGGCCGCTCGGATGCTAAGGGAACGGCCCCGGCGTCGGTGGTGGGTGAGTTGTTGCCTGGTGGGGGCCTGGGGGAGCGGGCCCTGCAACCTCGGGGGCAGGCATGTGGAGAGGCAGTGCGGTGCGGCGGAGCACGGCTCAAGTGCCGCGGAGGGGCGGGGAGGAGGTGGGAAGTATACGGAGGCGAAGAAGGCGGTGGGACGGAGGGCCCGGGGGAGAGCGCGTCGCGCGGCTCCCCTGCGAGGTCACAAGCAGAGAGGGGTCGCTCATATACGAGGAGAGCGGCCCCCAGGGGGGGGCAGGAAGCGTTTGGGCAGCAGGGAGGGCAGGCAGAGTTGGAGGTGGTGGGGGTAGAGGGGGGGAAGATGCCTGATGCCTTTCAGGGCAGGACACAGCAGTTTGGGGAGTGTGGTGGGGAAAAGGCAGGCAGAGAGGAGGAAGGAGACGGGATAGCCCAGGGGACAGGGGGTTTGCATCAGGTCAAGGGGGTGGGGGGTTAGTTCGCCGTTATGGATTGATCCGGAGGGGAGCGAGCGGGATTGGTCCGGCCTGGACATATTTGAGTCCTGGTCAGAAGGGGTGTCTGGGGTGCCTGGGTCAGGGGTAGGGCAGGAGGGGGCCGGGGGACACGTTTCTCGGGGGGACAAGGGGTTGGTTTCGCGGGGGGCCCCGGGACGGGGGGACGAGCTTTTGGGAGGGGGCTGGGAAAGGGGGTTTTGGTGGGTAGTGGGGGGAGGACGAGGAGGAGGAGGTGGAGGATCTGAGTGCGGTGGGGCGGGCGTGGGGGGGCTAGTATGTTAAGGGCAGGTAAGTGGGGGTGGGACGGTAACCAGAAAGGAGGTAGGCCCAGCACACCAGACCATCCCCTTTTCGTTTCAGGCGGTGGTCTGACAACCTGACCGTCGCGGGGTGCCAGACTTGGTAGGGCTGGGAGCGGCTCGATGGCACCAAGGAGAAGGGAGGGTGGAGCCTCGGGCGACGTGCCCAGTACCGGCGAGGGATCCCGGCGTGGCTGGCACAAGTAGGCCCGGTACGGGCTCGCTGGCCCCAACACCCACGGGGTCGCAGCGCCCCGGGGGGCAACGACGGAGGAGCAACGCAGAGGAGGATTTTTGTTTATCGTGCAGGGTTCAGTCGGCTCCACCAGCGGGGAGCGCTGGGGGTGCAAGGCAGGAAGAGCTGGATTATGAAGAGGATAGTATGGAGGAAGGAGAGTGCGGGATGTGGAAGAGGTCAGGGCGGGGGGCCGAGTAATGCTGTGGCTAGTGTTTTTGCAGGTGTCACGACGCCAGGCGAGGCCCACGGGTTGGACATCGAGGTGGGGAACAGCTCGGCCCCTCGGACAGGACGAAGGGAAGAGCATCAGACGGAGTCATTGGCGCCGGGTAATAGTTCTTTGCTCGGGCGTCCAGTGATGGTATCCGTTGGGGATGGGCGGTTGTGCAAGGGAGCGTATGTAGTGGATGTGGCGGTGGGCACAGATGGGGCAGGAAAAGGGGGGGGAAAAGGTAAGGACGGAGAGACCTTGACGGACACAACGGGGACTGTTTGAGGCTAAGCCGGGGGACGGGGAGACAAAATTGGAAAGTAAGGAGCTGAAGATAAAACATTTACCATATAGGGGGGTAACGAAGCCCTTAGGAGCACATTGGATGCTGGCAACTAATGAGCTGATCTGGAAAGGGGGATATGTGGAGATGCTTAAGCACCTGCACAGGGAGTTGCGGGCAAAGGAGGGCTCTAAGGAGGAGGAATTTGAATTGGCAAAGCGGCCTAAGGTGCCGTTGACGATGGAAAATTGGACGGGGGCCTTCCTAATTTACGCTAGCGTGTATTGGGAGAAGTTCCAAGAGAGGTCAGTGGCCAAGTTTAAATAAATGGAGGTCATACGGAAGGCTCAACTTACCGGGGGGGGGTTATGCCTGGGCCCAGTATGAGGAGGAGTTGTGGGCGTGCATGGCCTGGGATACAAAGGGGAAGTGGGGTGAGCGGGATACCGATTTGTGGCAGCATACAATGGGTCTAGCGGGGTCGGGGAAGACCATTTTCACGGCCAGCGGGCTACCGCTCGTTTATCGGCCCTTTCGAGACGGCCCCACCCGAGGAGGGGTGGGGGGAGCAGGCAGGGGTCAGGCAGGGGAGAAAGGACCATGCTGGGATGACAATAGGGGTTGTGCACACAGGAGTATTGCCGTTTCCGGCACAAATGCTCCGGATGCGGAAAGCGACATGCACTGGTCAACTGCTGGGGGGCCCAGGGTCAATCGCAGGGGGGTCAGCAATGGCAGGCGGGAGCCTTTAAGGCAGGGGGCCAGCAGCAGCGACAGCAGTCGGGAGGGGGTAGGGGGTCTAAGGGGCCTGGGGCACAGGGCTCGTACTCCGGTTAATTGGGGAACTTGGGGGTGGCTTTGCAGGGGTATTCGGCGAGGGAGGCTGCAGAGCGTTTACGGCTGGGGTTTTTGAGGGTTTTAGACTGGGGTATGACGGCCCACGGGTGCGGAGAGGGGCAGACAACTTGAGATCAGCACGGGAGCACTCTGAGGTGGTGCCGGCTAAGCTTGACAAGGAGGTACGGGAGGGCCGCATGGCGGGTCCCTTTTAGGATTGGCTATTGCCTAATTTGATTGTGTCACCAATTGGTGTGGTGCCAAAAAAGGAACAGGGGCAATTTCGCCTCATACAACATTTGTCCTGACCAGAAAGTGGGTGGTCAATGACTTTATTGATGGAAATGCGGCCACTGTATCTTATGCTTCTGTTGACGTGGCTATGTCACTGGTGGTGACCGCGGGCGCAACAGCGCAGATGGCAAAGTGCGACATAACGTTCCTACAATGGTTGTTGACGGAACGGACGCGTCACCAAGGAGTTACGTACTACCTGGATGACTTCTAAATGCGGCCACTGTATCTTATTCTTCTGTTGACGTGGCTATGTCACTGGTGGTGACCGCGGGCGCAACAGCGCAGATGGCAAAGTGCGACATAACGCTCCTAAAATGGTTGTTGACGGAACGGCCGGGTCACCAAGGAGTTACGTACTACCTGGATGACTTCTTTTTTGTGGGCACCTCAGACTCCACGGACTGCCAGAAGGCTGGACAGCTCCAATGAGATCATGAGGGAATGGGTGGGCCGCTGGCCCCAGAGAAAACGATGGGACCCAGCACGGCCCTGGCCTTTCTAGGCATGGAATTGTTTTCAGGCTTGATGGAGGCACGCCCTCCGGCAGATAAAAAGCAGCATATGTTGGAGCTGCTGGCGAGTAGTTTGGCAAGACAGGAAGTGACGGTTTGGGACATCCAAGTACGGCTGGGCCATCTCAGTTGCATGTAGGATGGTTAGAGTAGGGCGGACTTTAGGTAGGCGACTGGGGTGAGCTTTGAAGGGGCAGAGGCCCCCACATCACCATGTACGGCTGTCAGCCGGGGTGCGGGAAGACTTGGGGATGTGGCAGTTTTTTCCTACATCAGTTCAACGGGGGACCTCTGATGAGGGAGGGGGACATGGTGTGGGATGTACAGAATTTTTCAGACGCTGCAGGGAACAAGGGATTTGGTCTTTACTGGCAGGGTAGGTGGTGTGCAGAACACTGGCCCGCGGACTGGTTGGCGGGGGGCAGGCGTATTGCCTTTTTGGAATTCTTTTCCCTGGTGGTGGCCGTCACACTGTGGGGGGCTCTGTTGGCCCATAAGAGGGTCACTTTCAGGAGTGACGACATGACAGTGGTGCATGTGGTCAATCGACAGTCGGCAAGGGACGAGCAGGTTCTTAAGATATTGAGAGTATTCGTGCTGGGGTGCTTGAAACAGGATGTGTCTTTTCGTGCGGTGCACGTGCCAGGTGTGGACAATGACGTTGCGGATGCTTTGTCACGTTCACAGTGGGGTAGATTCGGGGGGTGGGCAGACAGGGGGATGTAATTCAGTTCATATTGGATTTGGTAGCGAAAGGGCTTGTGAAGGTCACGATAGTGGGCAAGCTGGGGAATTGCTTTTGTCGGGAAATTGTTGTGGGGATACGCCCCTCCGCGGGGGAACTGGGGGCACGGATTTTGGAAGGCTGGGCGCAGGAATGTGGGCGTACCACTCTAGTGCGTAGACCTCTGTCTTGGGAATTGTTGGAAGGGGTGATCGGGGTTTCTGCCTGGGGTGTGTTTTGATAAAGGGGAGGCACTACTGTTTGCTACACTCATGTCATGGATGTTTTTTGGGGCATTTCGGGTGTCAGAGTTCCTGGGATCTACAGGGGATCGGGGCTTGTCTGGGGGAGGGGGGGGGTTCTTTCGGTACGGATGTGGTCAGTATTTGGCTCAGGAAAGCGAAAACAGATAAGAAGAGCCGAGGGAAACGGGTTTCTCTGAAAAGGGGGGCGCCCGTCGCCAGTTTGTCCTTTTTCGTTTGGGCTTGCTTTGGAAATATTGGTCGTCAGAGGCAATGCTAGGGGTTGGGAGCGAGGGGACAGCATGAAGTTGGGTAGGTGGTCATCGGACTGCTATCAGCGATACGTGCGCAGCGACGCAGGGGGAGTGGTCATGCAAAAATAAAATAAATAAATAAATAACATAAAATTAAAAAATTTGGTTGGGGTTTTTTCCTTGTGTTCATTCTCATTTCTCTTTTCAGGTTCGGTTATGGGTCCCCTCGTCAGGGAGATGTCCATCTGGATCGTGGGGCATTCCTTTTGTGAAATGGGCACAGGTCCAGGCCCGCTCGAGTTACTGCGGGGACAGATTGGGTTTAATAAAGATCTATTTTCTGTGGCCTGGAGGGGTAGGGGCGGCATGCGTTGGAAGGAGCCGGTGTCGGTGTTGAACGGGATTTTAAGGGCTGTTAGGTGCCCAGACGAATTGGTGTTGAAATTAAGGGAGAAGGATATGGTTAGGGAAACGGGTTTGGCGCTGATGCGAGCTATGAAGAGGGGCCTGGTGTGGATCCAGGAGCGGTGGTCAGGGTGTTCCATTGTCTGGACGGAATTTGTTCCCCGGAGGGTGTGGGGAGGGGCAGTCAATCCTAGGGCAGTGGACAAGGCAAGACGGAAGGTGGATACTGAGAGGGTGAGGTTCTGTCATCATTTAGGGATTGGTAGGATTGCGCATAGGGACATTCGTGACGATGAGGGTTCCCTTGTCTCGGATGGGGATGGATCTGTATCTGTTGGAGTTGAGGGAGGTGTTGGCACGGTTGGTGGGGGTTTCTCGACATTAAGGGGAAGAGGGGTTTTTTCAGTGGGGGGGCAGAAAAATGGGGGAGGCGGCGTATCCGCATACACCCCCCCTTTTTTCTGGGTGGCGGGGTGGTTGACAGTTGGCCGGGATTGGCTGGAGTTTGTAGTTATAGTTTTGGTAGTTTGTGAGCAGGAACAGGGAAAGGGTAACTAGGTTGGATAAGTTCAGATTAGAGGTTGGTTAGTTACAGTAGCACAAAGGCAGGTAGGGGGTACGGTCAGGGGAGTTTAGGATTTGGAAAGGCCAGATTGGGTAGGATTGGGTTATATGATGGTTATGTAATGTTATGTTGTATGTTGTGGGATGGGGGAACTGATGTGGGGATCGTAGGGGTGGGGAAAGAACAAGGGGGCAGGAATATTCTTGTATAGTGAGGTTTTAGTTTTGTAAGGCAGTGGCCAAGGAAATAAATTGTGATATGCACCTGTTTCAATAAAGCGGCCTTTTTCACACACAATAAAGTGGTCTGGTGTCGGCTTGCCCCCCCTCCCACCTTAATCTCCCAATGGGAGCTTGGGGGGCAGCCGAGCACAGCGAGGTCAGCCCCCCGGGCAGATTGGGAGGGGGAGGGGGGAGTGGCCGTAGCGGCCATTTTCAAGGTTTTGGGCTACATTTGGGATAGCCCAAATGTAGCCCAATTTGGTAGAAGATAGCCCAAAAGCTATATAACGATATTTCGCGCCAACCCAGCCACCATTTTAGGTTTGGTGACCTGGTGGCTGGGAGCACTTGTGAGGGCAGGTTTTTTGGCCCCTCCCGCCCACCCTAAGTTTTGTGGGTTTTTGGTGGTGTTTTTTCGGGCTGCATGTTTTGAAGTTGGGCTTTTTGTAGGCGGCATTTGTTGGAACAGGTACATAGGGGCAGTTTTGTTGTATTGTCGCTAGGAACAGGTGCAAGCGGGGTGGTTGACAGTTGGCCGGGATTGGCTGGAGTTTGTTGTTATAGTTTTGGTAGTTTGTGAGCAGGAACAGGGTAAGGGTAACTAGGTTGGATAAGTTCAGATTAGAGGTTGGTTAGTTACAGTAGCACAAAGGCAGGTAGGGGGTACGGTCAGGGGAGTTTAGGATTTGGAAAGGCCAGATTGGGTAGGATTGGGTTATATGATGGTTATGTAATGTTATGTTGTATGTTGTGGGATGGGGGAACTGATGTGGGGATCGTAGGGGTGGGGAAAGAACAAGGGGGCAGGAATATTCTTGTATAGTGAGGTTTTAGTTTTGTAAGGCAGTGGCCAAGGAAATAAATTGTGATATGCACCTGTTTCAATAAAGCGGCCTTTTTCACACACAATAAAGTGGTCTGGTGTCGGCTTGCCACCCCCCCCCCCTTAATCTCCCAATAACTGGTTAAAAACAGCAAAACAAAGAGCAGCAAAGCGAGAAGTCGATGCTTTATGATGGCTAAATGAATGGCCCTATATACCCTTCCACTTATACAAAACAAAGGCTTTAAAGCCCTCTCCCTTTTCTGATCAGAATCAGGGTGTGCTACACATACATCTCAAGCTTGACAAGGCTGAGGTGTCAAAAAATAAAGTATCTCTTGCTTTAGAGATGTTTGAGGAGGGACATTTTACCCCATACCCTGTGAAATTTAAACCCACTAATCTTACCCAAGACCAGACAATTATTGGTGTTACACCTCTCTGCCTTTCCTCAGGGCTGAGGATTATTAATTTCCTCAAGCCTCAGCCTTTTCCAAGGACATTTAAAAAAAACAGGGTGCACAGGGCAGTTCACAGCTATCCCAGTAACTTTAACACATTCCTGGGGAATGCATTTCTCACAAGTCTCACCTTTCCCAACCCCAAGGGGAGAAGGGTACCGATTTGCACTGCTGATCTTCTTGCTTAAGGATCACACTGGCCTAACAATAAGATCCTCCACCTTATCCAAGTTCGAAACAACAAAATCATGTTGCAAAAAGAGCACCGAAACAAATCACCGCCACAACAAAATGTCACACAACAAATGTGTACAAACAGTCTTGTCACATATTAACACATCAAGAGTCCTGTTCGTATAATACAGTAATGTTGAAGCAGGCTCTGATTATCATAAAGTAGAACAGCGAAGCTTGGCAATCAGGAACAGTTTAGGTTTTAATTAAACAATAACGGCTGGGAATAATATCCACATCTCTTACAGTTGTATGCTGAAATTCAATTCGCATTAGGTACACGGCATGCTTTATACTGCACAGTGAATGCAAAGGAGTGAAGCTTGTCCCCATTTGGGCAGGAAATACTGGTGCAGTGGGTTATAAATTGCATAAATACCAACTGGAGGTCGCATTCCGAGGTGGTGTAGGTGGCTGGGTGTATCATCTTTGCTATCTAGGGTCACACCAACTACTAGGCATTGTTTGGGCTTTATCTGATGGATGCAACTGACCAGCTGCTCTGGCATTGTGTCTTTTGGCCGAATGCAGGCCCTCTGCTGTGCATTTATTTGTGTTTATGAGTGTGCACATCTGACTTGTTTCATTAGGTACTTCATCCCGGGGTCATATGTGATTTACTGCTGCAAACTTTCAGGTATGTTTGAGGCTTGTTCCATATCTGGTGTTTCCATCACGGGAAGAGCTCGAGATTAACAGAGGGAAGCTGTGTTCTGTTGATCTGATAAAGGTCCACTCTGACACCGTAATGAGAGCTATATGGTGAATTTGGGTAGTGCAGGTAACAGTTGTTCTGTGGTGTGCTGGACTCCTAAGATTGGGACCTTTCTGTTAATTGATCCGATACTAACCATGTTGAATGGTGTTTAGAGCACACACTACTTTAATTTCTTGCCATTTACTTGAAATAGCACCATTTAAAAATGTTTTGCGATCCAGCTCAACATTACGGTCACAGAACTGTCTATGTCAGAGGGTGCAATAATTTCCAGGTGCTGTATTCAGAGGACTCTCACAACAAATGGGGAACTACCATTTATTTCTACACTGATTTCCCTGTTTCATTCCGATGATCTAGCCATTTCCTGAGGATATATTCCTTTGCTGTTAACTTACCAGTTATGTATTGGGGGCAGGTTTGGACTGGGGTATTAGCAGCAATCATGAACCAATCCTGCTCCCTTACTCTCCCTACTCTATTTCTCTCTTTCCATCAATCCATGCATACTGTTCCCTCTATAAAACCTTGCTATACATCCCTCACTCCCACTTACCATCTTTCACTCTCTTTTGAAACCCTCTAGCCCTGATTCTTGGAAAACACTGAGGGGTCTATTAGGATGTAGGGCGGTGGGACCACCGCCGCGCTGGCGGTGTGGAAAAATGCCTTTTTCTGCCCGCTAGCAGCGGACATCACGTCCACCATATTAGTATGGTCAAACATAGGCCAACTCCAGGCCGCCGCAGTGCAATGCGCACCGCCATCAAAGTGCGCCCGCCACCGCGGCGGTGAGAGCCAATGGAGACCCTTCGCTGTGTGGAATGACGTCCGCCCCGGTCCACAAATTAGGATGGCTCAAGCAAGCAGACGCACCTCAGCGGAGACATCGCCCAAACAGAGACGGCGGAAACTCAACAGTGGAGCACGAAACCAGAGTCCCAGTCCAAACCACCCGGACACGACCGCAATGGACCCAGCTATACACATCTTTCCGGTGCTGTACCTGCTACATCACCAGGAACTCATGGACCGCCGCGGACGCCGGCGCAGGTACGCAATAACACAACACACAACACACAACCCACGGCCTGACACAGGGTCCAAATCCACATCAGACTCCCTAGGGGTGATAGGGACACATCCCCGAGGGCACCCACATATCACCCACCTGCCACAAATTCACCCCGCTGCATCCTGGACACACAGCTACCGCCACCATGCAGCAAAGTCCCGGTCACATCACCGCAGCGGCGAACACAAGCAAATACATGCGCAATGCTGAAGGCAGGGCCAGTGCCAGGAATGGGCAGGGCACAAAGACCACATGGCCACACCCACACACTAGCACACCCCATGAAGGCACATGGCATGTGCCCCCCGTGCACCCCATGTACAACAAGCCAGGGCAATACATACCCTGCACCACACAACCAACAATCATGGAGACACACAATGCAGGAGTGGCTGCACAGGAACACACAACACACAGCATAGTAGCACAGGGCCAGGGAAACACACACTACACCACACTCAGAGACAAAGCAATGAGGACAAGCAATAATTGAACACACGCAAGGAAGCAACATCCAAATGGACACACAGCCTGCACAGTCACACATATATATCACAGACTGACACACACACACATACACACCCCACATGCTAATAGCAATGGAGCACAACAAATAGGGAAACCAAAGTGGGCTGCACACAAATGGAAGGCCATGGAGACACACAACAAGCATGTGTACATCACATAACCACAAGGAACAGAGCACAACACCCTCACACCATCAAAGCACACATGGCTGGCACAGTCAGTGAAATCAAACCACAGACTGCTCAGTGCAACCACACAGAGCCACAGACAGCTCAGTGCAACCACAGAGGGAGACAGTAAGGCAAACCATGTATAGGCACAAGGATGAAAGGATGAAAGGAAGGTCCTGAACTCAAACTGGGAACAGCCACACATACATACAACTACTTCACAGGAGTACACAAGCAGCACTACACACAGGGACCATCTACACACCTCAGGACTGACAAACACCAGTAAGAATCTACACACATACCCCCCTCACACCAGCAGCACACAACACCAGTGCAAAACACACTGAAGGCTGGAAATACTTGACAGGCAATACACACACAAACAACCACACACCCTGGGCTCAGCCACAAACATCACACACACACACACACACACACACACACACACCCAACCACACACACACACACACACACACGCAGGGATGCCCCCACAAATGTGGAAACAAATACAACAGACACACACATCACCCAACTGAAACACACACAGAGCCACAACAACAACAACAGACAAGCCCTGTGCAGCTAAGCTGGGTAAAGGCAATGGGAGCACAGACACAACAGGAGTGCACAACTTCATCACTCAGGAACAATGCACAGACAAAATTCCACACCACACACAAGAAGTGCACCATCACAGAACAACACAGCCACAGCAAACAAACAACAGATGCACAGGCAGAACAATCACATAGCAAACATAGCATGACATCAGGGGATGCACAACAGGCAATCATAAGGCAACATACACACAGCACAGCAAGCACAACAAGCTGTGTGTGCACACCAAGCATACCAGACACACACAGACATCAGTGACAGAACAGCAACCCACACAACACCATACAGCACAGCACAAACACAACAGCACACCCAGGAAGTGAATCAATAACACAAACAACACACATACATCCAACACAACACCAAATAGATGCACAAGTCTGGGACACAAAGGTGGAAACAACTTGACCACAGGACTGGGCAGCACACACAGTTGAACTGCATAGCAGCAACCATGACTGACAAACAGCACCAGTAAATCACACATGACCCATTGGGGAAATGCACTGAGTGACACATTGACCTTGGATAAAGAACTGCACCACAAAGCACAGTGGCACAAAGGAAGTCATGGGGAGGCACACACACATACAAACCAAGGGGACAGCTCACACCAAAGTGAAGTGTACTGCATGTCAGTAGGGGACATGGCAGGAGTGTACCATACACAACGAGAGGGAGTGCAGACCCACAATGGGTAGGCAGCTGAAGCACAGATAGGCGATGGCATGACAACACACACACCATGCCACACTGGAGGCAAGAAGGCACCATGGGACAGCAAGGCATGAGAAACACAACCACAATGGCAGTGGGGAGCAGTAGGTCTGCACAGACCCCACAAACAGCCACCAGACACAGGGATGTGCAACAAAACACAACACTGAATTGCCAGTAACACCCTCTGCATTCTCACAAGTGACAAAAACAACAGGTAGGAATCAGACAGAACTGCAAGGACACACCAACACACTGCACAGTGCACAACATACAACTCACACATGGGCATAAAACCACATCCACAGGGATGAACAATCAAAACAACAGGCACACAACTCCTGGGTGACACATGTGTGTAGTTGACATTGCAGAGGCATGCACACATCAACACTCCCCACAAATTCACCCCCTTTGGACTGCACAATACCTGGCCATCCAAGAGAACACATGGAAAGTAAGCCATGGGACTAGAATGACTGGCCATCACAAGATGACCTCACACATACACCACTGGGCACACATATAGGAAGAACACACACATGATGACCTGGACAGCCTGCCTGAAATACTGTATGCAGAAACCAACCCTGTGCTGGCAGTGCCCCCCCCCCCCAACCTGACATGTGTACAATAGAGCCAACATGAACTAATCAAGTAAATGACTACTGCTAAACATTCGAAATTGCCACCATTGCAACCACAAGTATCTGGGCCAAGAAGAACTGAAGCCCCTGTCACCCCTGAAAAAAGAGAGCAAGTGAGCCCAAACATTGACCATGTTGAAGTGCCACACAGACCATGTGGCACAGTAAACCATTTACACACAGCAAAAGAACTTTATTCAGTAAGGACACTGACAAAACAGACAACTGGAGCAACTGTTTTTATTCACAAATTTCACAGATAGGCACCATGAGAAGAGAAGAGTAAGGCACAAAATGCAGAGCATGTCCATGAGAAGCTGCACAGGCAAGGGCAAAACAGCAGTGAACAACAAGGGCAGTGGCCAGGGCAGAGTGCAGAGCATGTCCATGAGAAGCTGCACAGGCAAGGGCAAAACAGCAGTGAACAACAAGGCCAGTGACAAGGGCAGAGTGCAGAGCATGTCCATGAGAAGCTGCACAGGCAAGGGCAGAACAGCAGTGAACAACAAGGCCAGTGGCCAGGGCAGAGTGCAGAGCATGTCTATGAGAAGCTGCACAGGCAAGGGCAAAACAGCAGTGAACAACAAGGCCAGTGGCCAGGGCAGAGTGCAGAGCATGACCATGAGAAGCTGCACAGGTAAGGGCAAAACAGCAGTGAACAACAAGGCCAGTGGCCAGGGCAGAGTGTAGAGCATGTTCATGAGAAGCTGCACAGGGAATGTATGCGACTGTACCTTTCCATGGCCAGCAACACAGTCAGGGGGCAACAATGTGCAGTACAGGCCCTCCTGTGTGAGACACAGGTGTGTGAGGGTGACTACCACTCAGACTTGGCTGTCAGGCAGACTGGATGCTGGCTGTGCCTCGGGGACTGTCGGGGCACTTAAAGGGGGAGAGAGCGGACCAGCTGAGGTAGAGCGATCAGTGTCTTGGCAGGCTGGAGGGCTGCTTGGACCAGGTGGTGTATTGGCACATGGGGGTGGAGTCATGCAGACGGGAGTCACAGGGTGGCTGGGGGATTGTGGAGGGGTGCCCTTCCACTTCTTGGGGATCCTAAATGGCTTGACTGACTGTGGATCAATGGGAAGAGGTGTGGGCACAACAGGCACACTCACCACCACTGCTGCAGCAGGAGCAGGTGTTGGCAGCCCCTCTGGTGATGTGCTGGACCCCGCGGAACGCTTTGCCTTGCTTCGCCTCTTCCCCCCTTCCCCTGTTTACTAGGGGTCACCCCTACAGTCCCCTCCGGCCCCTGCTTCACTAGGCTTGGAATGGGAGTCGAGGTGGTTGGTGATACTGCCTTTGAGCCCTTCCCAGGTTTACCCTTGGCATGCACCACCTCCTTGGTGGGCACAGACACTGTACGATTATCTTTGCGCAATGCCTTAGGGGCAGGAGAGTTTTTGGATGGGGATGCCACTGAGGCATGTGTGCCTGAGGTCTGCTGCTTTGCTAATTGTCCCCTGGTGTCGCCTGACGGGCTTTTCTCCCTGCGCTCTGGGGTGCCTTTGGTCTTTTTGGGGATGGTGTCTGCGCAAGGGACCGCTTGGGTTGTTGCTGCTCTGTGCTCCGTGTGCTGTATCGTGACTTTGATGTATGTGGACCATGGTCACTATCGTCACACGTGGCCACTGCCAGGGGGGTGGACAAAGGGACCGGAGCTGGACTGTGAGAATGTGCCTGTTGCAGGGCAGATATCACTGTTGATGACAAAGCCTGGACTGTCCCACGTCGGAATGTATGCCATCCATGAAGGCAACCACCTGGGCCAATTTCTTGTCGTGGTCAATGACGGCATTTAGGAGAGCTGTCTGGCCTACACACAGCTGGCGCAAAAGGTCCACAGACTCAGCACTGATGGCAGCAGGGGGGACAGGGGCAGGGGCAGCAGTGCCAGGGATGAAGGACACTCTTCCCCTCTTACTGAGGCGGACACGGGGAGCACCAGAGGAAGGGGCTGGGAGGGTGGGCAATGGCTGCTGTGTGGTGGAAGTTGATGCAGAGTCCCCGTTCCCTGTGCCCTCCAACAGACTCCTGTCCCCCTCTGATGCGCTGGTGACATCTGTGTCACTGGGCTCCTGGGCAGCTGTGCTGCTATTTTGACCCCCACTGGTGTCCGTCTCCTGTCCCTCCGTTACCACAGGTGATGGTGAATGGGAGAGAGAGATGTAGGGTCAGGTCAGTGGCAAAAACAGAACAAACATATGCAAGCATATGCTTGTGATTGCGGTAAATGTTCTCACTTGCCTGTGGTGGCACAAGAGCGACATGGGTGCAATCAATGGCCCCAACAACTTTGGAGATGTGTCCAAGGGGATAGAAGTCTCTCTTTACAGCTGGCAATTCAGCACCCCTGGGGAAATGGATGTATCTGTCCTTGTATAGCATCATGGCGGACAGTACATCACGCAGCACCATGCTGAACATCGGTTGTGAAGCCAAGTGAAGTCTGTACCTCAGCTTTGATTGGAAATAGACCCATTCCCATATAAGTGAAAGTATTCGGGAATGTGGCATCTCTTCCTGTGGCAAAGCAATATCATTGTATATTGTCTATGATACTTAGTCTCCCGCCTATTTGTATTTCGTGTTCAAGGTAGCACAGCTTGGATTCCATCAGCATTCATATTTGGGGACGGGCACTTATTTTTCCTTTCCCTTAACAGACTTTGATCCAGAGCAAGAAAGAGAAAAACACAAAAAAGGGCAAATGAGGATCCTTCTGACCTGCAATTACTCTTTTATAAATTAAACATTTGTTGTGTAGTTTCCTTTTCTCAAATATATCAGATCAATTTTTCACAGCTGTAGGGCAGTAAAACAGCTCAATCTGCCATGCCGCTGCATAGCAGATTTTTATGCATGAGTCCAGATGTGTAATTAAGGTTTTGGTAGACGTCTTTTGAGTGAGGGAGCGATTACACAGGTTCAACATTTAAAAATACCGCTGCAATGTTGTAGTGGGGAACCTTTAAAGCATAAAAGCCATCAGCACAAATGTTTATAGATGTGACCAAAGACTTTTAAAGTTCATCTCATTAAAGGACATGCTTTATCTTGTACAATTCCTCTCAGATTATCAATTTAATAAGTGCCAAATGAGGCTGAAGACAGTGCAGTTGAAAGAAAGAGAGAAAAATAAGTACAAACGTGATAATTATATTGATATCTGTTTCTTCTAATCAGCCAAGCTTTCAATTTATCATAATGTACACTCGCTCACATATTCTTACTTAATCACAGCTACATTTCTATTTGGCAAAGCTGTCAATCACGTGAATGCCCATCATTTTTCTCCATTTGTGTTTAAAGTTCATATATCAGTTCTAAAGGAAAATGCCTACGATGTTGAATCAAGCCTTGCAGGTATTTTGTACTGTCTGAATGAGCTAGTTTCATCTTCTGTGCTCTGAAAGTATTTACTAATTCACAATAAAAGAAGTACTGATTTCTTATGAAGTATGAGGTCAGACAGGAAAAAAATGTTATTGTTGCATATAGGCCATTATTGGTAACTTCTTGCCTACAACATGCTGGTGAAAACAGGTGCGTCCCGTGCAGGTAAGAGCAGTGGGGCCAGGTTGAGGATTTAACAAACGACCATGCGGGAAAATTAAATAAATAATTAATTTTCCCTTGTTATCGTCCATCGAATTCCACCCCCCATCCGGCCCCACCGCCCCACTGCTCTTACCTACACGGGCCGCTGCTGGGTAAAAACGTGTACAAGCCAGTGATTAGGCGAACACAGTTGTGTTATCTACCCCCCTTCAAGTTCTCCAGAGGTCCAAAAGAAGGTTGTGGAATGGTGTGTGAAGGTGCCCCACACCCTTGTCTTAGTCAAGTCTCTGCAGACATGAGAGAGTGTGGAAAGATTAGGTAACATACAGGCAAGGAAACTAGGCTCTGCAAATAATTGATAGGGCCAATTCAAGGTTAGATGAGTTACGAGAAGGACAAATGTCTTGTCTGCTACAAAAGTTGCCCTGACCCATGGTCCTGATTGCCAAATAAAAAAACAACATCGGCCACAATTTCCTTGAGTAAAGCAGTCATTTAGTAATTTTAGATAACTTCAACCTGCCAGTGTTGGAATCCAAGCTGTGCTACCTTGAACACGAAATACAAATAGGTGGGAGACTAAGTATCATAGACAATATACAATGGCATTGCTTTGCCACAGGAAGAGATGCCACATTCCCGAATACTTTCACTTATATGGGAATGGGTCTATTTCCAATCAAAGCTGAGGTACAGACTTCACTATAATGCCTTTGCATGTACATTTATGTGCAGACTACAAAGTATATGTTCATATATGTAGTGAAGAGATCCTGGAGTTGAAAGGGTTTTCCCTTTGTCTTCCCAGCTTGCCATAACTGGTTTCTCCTGTTAGACCTGTCAGCCTTAGGATGGTCTTCCCCAAACCTTTTTCCTACTTACCTCCAATATTTGCTGGAATTTGTTTTTGTTGGCCTAAGAACTCTGTACTCTTTACCACTGCTAACAGTGGGAATAGTCCACGTTTCATGCAGGGTTCATTGGTTTCGATCTACAGATTAACTTTTGAGGGATTTTTATGGGGACAGATACGTATAACACTTTGCAATGTAGTTACAAACACAAAAAATGTTGACCTTAGATTAAGAATGTTACCCTATGTTTAATCATGGTTTAAATTGATAACGATTATTGTTTTGCTTGTTATTACAGTGACCCCTGACGAAGGGCAATTTTGGCCCGAAATGCATTGGGTTTTTACATAAATAAAATACTGTCTTGGATGAATTTGAGTCATTCGTGTTTTTGGAAGAGGTTCGGATGGCCCACCATTAACATTAGAAAATAGAAAATTGGCATTCCATTCCACGTGTGGATGTGTATAACATTGATACAATTGAAACAAGTAATCTAAATGTTCAGATTAACAGGATTACATGGACAAATTTGAAAGAATTATATGACTGCCACAACAGGCACTTTGCTGTGCGTTTGGTTTGGGGCGAGACGTCGCCCCTGTTTTGAGAATGTTCTTCCAGGTGCCATTTGGGCAGGGCACCAACCAATCAGCACGCACTCTCTGAAAATAATGGATAAGATGTGAGAAGCTACGATAAAACGGAGTGCATCCCTCATCCCCAAAGTCGATTTCTTTTAGAAAGTTGGCATTTTCCTACTCTCAGCCCTTCGTGCCTGCAGCCTTTTTTGGGTCACATGACTTGGTGTAGCTGACAGTTAGACTTTGTGAATACCTTCCAGACAGTCACACAGTGGAGGAATTAGGTGTGCCTCAATGGGCTATCTGCTTGCAGTATTGGGGAGTTGAGCACAGCCCCATTTACACCTGAATAGCCTATGCTCTCCCTTTACAAAAAGGGCTTACCAACCCTGTTTTGTCACTGCACCCAGCTTGGAGCCAGGGGAGTCAGGAAATTCCATGCACTTCAAAGAACCTTTCCAGAAACATCTCTCACCTTCCAGAAGAAGGGCACAGAGGTATAAAAATAGGACATTCAGACCCCTCTTCAGTTCATTACAGGACCTGCAAAAGGACTCTCAGAGGACTACCTGCTGCTGTGACCTGCTGTGCACTCTGCCAGACTGCTGCTGTACCTAGAAGGACTGCTTTGCTTCCTCGAGCCAGCTTAGATCCCTCAGAGGCCAGCCTTGCTATTGAGTCCTGCAGCTTCATCTGCACCCAGGACTACAAGAAGTGACTCCAAGGACTAGTATGCTCACCTCTTGTTCAGAGCCACAGGGATTTAAAAGACTCCTACCAATTTGAATCTGCATCTTGCCCAAGCCTGAGTGAGTCCTGAACCCCTAAGAGGTGTCCTACCAGTACTAAACTCTTTGTTGATGCTGCTAAATGTGCCCAAATGGCCAATTTGCAAAATTTAGGACACAAAAAATGTGGTCAAAAAGTGATTTGAGAACCAAGAGAAGACCTGGACCAATCTGCTCACCTATCCTCCCAACGTGCATTGTCAGTCAGATTGACTTTGTGGCTTCCTCCGCTACATTCTTCTCCACAGCAGCAAATAATTTTCAGTGGTCCTTCGTCAAAGGGGTATTCGACCTTGTGGAACTGTCTTCGGCTACAGCCCTCTGCTTCATCCCACTAGAGACTTTTGGCTTCCATTTCAGCACTAATTCTGAACTTCAAAATCTTCACTGCGGCTTTGAACCAAGGCCTTCCGACGATGATGCGTCCTCCTCGGACACCTCCTGCAGCCTTGCCCCGGTGAACTTTACCTTCTCAGACATTTTCCTTCAATAATTTTTCCAAGTCTGAAGGTAAGCACTGACCACGCCCAATCAACTTCTTGTATCCAAACCGTACCTCATTGCGATTGGTCATTACTTTCGACTTTCACTACGGGACTAAATGCACGCAGTTGATGCTATGGTCTTTTAGGTGCTAGTCTTCAGTAAAATCTTTTTAAATTCATAACTTCAGTTCTACTGATTTGATTTTTTTGTTGTTTTAGTGTCAAATAATTGATTCAAATTTACTCTACTTTCCTAAATTGGTTTGGAATTTTTCTTGTGTATAGTTTTCACAGTTTTACTGTATGGGTGCCGCATAAATACTGTACACATTGCCTCTAAATTAAGCCTGGCCGCTTTTTGTGTCAAGCTACCCAGGATTAAGTCAAGTTAATTTAGTGACTTTTTGCAGTTCACCATGCAAGGGATTGTGGCTGTTGCTTGACCAGGGCTCACACCCCAGTCAACCAACCCAATTTCTCACACCTCCGATTGGGTACAAAAAACAAAATGACAGCATCACCTTACCTCTTAGCCAGGCTATGTTTATCAAGCTCCATTCATGAATTATTAAAGGAGCCATGATCCATTGCCCCACCGCCGGGGGCCTTTTCCTCCAGCATCTCCAACCAGAATCTCCCATCAGACATGTGTCTGGGAAGACTTGTAAGAGACACAGAATGTATCTGTGTGCAGTCAGCGACTCATTTATCGGAAGCGGCTAATTTAACGATATTCATACAATTTTCTTTTGATACAACAAATGGTCAAACTGTCCTGGTACAACTGTGACCTTCAGAGATCCTAATCCCAGATCACTTTCCTCTCTGCATCAATGGTTAATTCTCGTTGGTGTTTATTTGAATACACGTTTAGGAGGTCGAAACAACTTCTGTATTTTTCCTATTTGCGGTCTTGTGCCTCAGTGTTATTGAGTATGTTATCGTCACTTCCTTTGATTGATGCCAGGTGGTGTTAGAGAAGAGTGAAAACATGTGTATCCATCGCCCTGTGGTGACAGAGGAGATCAGGGCTCTTAAATCTTCTATCCATACAAAAAGCTATGATCAACGTGATTGATGACAAATCCAATCAGCTTCCAGTTAGTGTCAGCCTGCTGTAAGCAACTTTGATATAGCACGCTCTTGGAGATCATGTCGAAATATTCTGGCACCTAAAACTGTGAAAAATACTTCAATTTTAGTATGCACCTTTTACACCAAGCTTCTGGTTTCGAAATCAGCATAAAAATAAACCCCGCTCCGACAAGCCCTCAACAAATTAGAAAACCGAGATAAAAATATAACTTTAATTCAAATAAGCAAAAAATCTACTTTGCTTGTTTACCGTTACAAGTTGCAAAACGATCTATTAATCCGTGCTCTCAACATTAAGCATTAATGAATGGATCTATGATTTTACTATGTCACTTCAAATGTACTACTGAAAATTAAGAATTAACTTGTTCCTATTTTATTTAAAGAAGTTCATGTTTTTGATTGTGCTTTTATTCTCAAGAAGATCTGTTGAACATTCTCGGCAGAGCAGGCATTTCATTTTTATTGCTGGCTGCGTATGCTACAACGTCGTCTGAACACAGAGCTCTAGGTGGTGAATGGATGAATGAATGGATATAGAGGTTACAGAGCGCAATATGGACCTCAAAAAGAGGTGCCCTAGCGCTCTCAACGACACATCCATCCGTCAGGTAGAAATTGAGGGTAGAAATCCTGTGAATTATTCCTGATGTTCCAATTATATTTTGAAATTAAATAGGTTTTGAGATGTTTTTGTTTGGCCTAAAATCCCTTTGCAGTCTCTACTGTTCTGGCACGTTATTCCATACCTTATGAATGGCCACTGATAACATACCACTCACAATTCTGGATTTTTAGAACCTGGGGATGACCAACAAGAGTTTGATAGAGGATCAGAGATTTCTTGAGGGTGTACACCTGGCAAACAGTGATGTCCTGTCGTTTTATGTTCTAGCGCTGTATAAGGTCTTGTGGCATAGACGCATGGCCTTAAAGAGGCACCTGTTTCCTAGTGGGGCCATGTGCAGTTTGCCGAAGTTTGAATATTGACGGCCTCATTTATGAAAAGTGACACATCGCTGCGAGAAAACATCGATGCGTCACTTTTCATTGCGCCCTCCTTGCGACACCAATGATGCATCGGACTTACAGTATGACGCATCATGTCGCAAGGAGTTACAGATACGTCAGTATTTCCGACGTATCTGTAGGCGCAAAATGACGCATTGCTGGAGTGTGTCACAAAAATGACGCAAGTCCAGCAATGTGTCCTTTCACATGGGGCAAGTCCCATGTGAAATGTGCCTGTGTCAGTCTTACGCCTGCCATGAGGTAGGCGTAAAATATTGACTTCTACAACACTTTCTTGCATCGGAATGCCTCCCCTGCATACATTATACCCGGCGCAGGTATAATGTGGCGCAGGGGCTTACAAAGTGATGCATCTACCTAGATGCGTCACTTTGTAAATATAGTGCAACAAGGCTCATTTTTTACGCCGCTGGTGCGTCACAAAAAGTGACGCACTGGCGCCGCAAACATGATGCAAGGGCTCATAAATAAGCCCCTGAGGCTTTTCCATTCAGTCCCAGTAGTTGCTGCCTGTATGAAGCCTTTGAGTAGGATATTTTAGGAGGCACTGTGAGGGCCCTTACCATGGTGATTTTAAAAGAGTCAGGAAGCAATAATATCTTACAAATCACTCTTTCACATGCAGGTGGAAATCAGACTGTTTAGATGGGACTTAAAAGTAACAGCTCAATCAAAAATAATTCCTAGGTTCTTGGTTTGAGAAGCAGGCATAGGGAGTGATCCAACTTTTGCTGACCATCATGCTTGAGCCAGAATGAATGTTTCCAAAGATCGCACATTCAGTGTAATGGAGTTGTTTCTCATTCAATTCAAGAGCTCGGGAAAACATACTGCGAACTGTTGAGGATCTCCGTCTAGTCTTAAAATCAATTGTGTGTCGTCTATATAACTTAAGCAAATAATTTATGCCCAAAGGATGCCCTGAGCCTTGCCCGGGAAGTGACATAAAGGTTAAACAGAGTCGGGCTCAATGCTGATAGAATCCGGGCAGAGAACAAAATTCTCCTAGGCAGATCATTGCTCTGGAAGAAATGGTGTACACCATTTCAGAATCATCCCGGAGAACCCTAATTGTACCAGCCACTCTAACCACATGGTGTCAAAGACGGTATGTGGTGTGAAAAGTGCCCAACAGATTGCGGAGCAGCAAAGCTGCCATATCTCTTGCATTTGTAATCTCTCAGATGTCATCGATGGATTTAACAAATGTGGCCCCCCATGCTCAGTCCCTTTCTGAAACCTGACTGAGCAGGGTCGAGCAGTAGGTTGTCCTCCAGGAACTAGCATAGCTGGTTATTTACAACAGCTTCAGTGATTTTAGCCATTAGGGGACACAATGAAATAGGGCGATAATTGGCCAGTATCTGAGGATCAAGAGAAATTTACTTTAGGAGTGGAGTGACCATTGCTTCCTTCCAAGCCAGGGAATCAATCCCGTCTTGTAGAGTTGAGTTGCAAAGCTCAGTGAACTCTGGAAGTTCTGTATTTGTGATTTTCTATATGTGATCGGGCAGGGATCAGCTGGAGAGGAAGAACTAATCTTTGATCAAAATGTCCAGATTTGGTCTTCTGCAACCTTATCAAAGGTCATGCTGTGCAGTGCTGACTGAGAGTATGGCCTTTGGGAGTTGACTGAAATTTATTTGTAATCTTATCATGGAAAAAGGCAGTTAAGTTTTTGTATAGTTCTTGTGAAGAAGTAGTATACCTAGTGACTGCTTCCAAATTGGTCAAAGATTTATATCTCTTAAAAACCACCTAGGTCGGATTTTGTCTTCAGAAATCTGAAGGTGATAATAAATTGCTTTAATCTGCATTTTATAGTAGTCTAATTGAGCTTTGTAGAGCTGCCAATTTTCTTCAGTCTCTGCTTTTCTCCATTTTCTTTTTCGTTTTTTCCAAAACTGTTTTCTCATTTTCAGACTTTCATTTTGCCGAGGTGCCTGAAACCCCTGGGTGCATATTTACAAGCCCCTTGTGTCACTTTTACGCCGCTGTTGCATCACTTTTTGTGATGCAGCAGCGGTGTAAACAATGCGCTACGTTAGTGCCCATTTACAACGTGAAGCATCTAGGGAGATGTGTCACGCTGTAAAGCCCTGTGTCACATTATACCTGTGTCAGGTATAATGTATGCAGGGTGGGTGTTCCCACGCAGGAAAGCCTCGTCGAAGTGCCGCAGTGAAATCTTCTGCGCCACTTCTAGAACATCACTGCGTCAAAACCTTAAGCCTGCTTGGAGAAGGCATAAGGCAGAGAGGCAGCAAAATAAGAATAGGCCTCCCCATGCATTGCTGGAGTTGTGTCATGCTTGCAACACAACTCCAGCAATGCATGACTTTTGTGCCAGCAAATGCCTCAGAATTTCTGACGCACCTGTCAATCCTTGCGCCATGGTGCACACAATTGTAAATACGACAAATCCATGGTGGCACAAGGGTTTTGCATGTACGAGCAGGGAAACTGACGCATCTCTGCTCTAATGTAGAGATGCGTCAGTTTCTTGTAAATCTGCCCCTCTGCCTTTTAATCTTGATGTTATTTCCTGGGACAAGCAGATGTAGGGATTTAGCAAGGCAATTAATCATGGATTGTACACCCATGCATGGATCCACGGATTAAGAGCAGCAATATAACTTTGTAGGATAGTATTGCGTTTCTTTATGTTTACTTAATTTCATGGTCAAGCTTTTAATTTTTTTCAGTTTTCCTATGCTTTTAAAGGGAGATGAGGTGCAAATTGAAAATAAGATCATTTATGGCCTGTCCAAATTTACATGGTTACACCCAGGAGTTTGAGAAGCTGTGGTGAGCGAAAAAGTGTATCCAACGTATACCCCACCTTGTGAGGATTGGTAGTGTTTATTGGTTGGCGATTTCTAGTAGACTATCAAAATGTAAATTAAAGTCTCTAAACACTACTAGTTGGTCTGTGTTTAACAGGGGCAAAGGTAATGATTCTGTCAGGAAGCTATCATTTGTTTTTCGTGGAGCCTCAAGGTCTGTACATCAAAATCCATTTGGTAGCTGTCGATTTAGCATCATAATGGTAAAACTTGTTTATTCTTTGTTCAAGATAGGCAGAGCTGAATACTGCAATAGATTCAATAGATGCAATAGATTCAGCTGTTCCAATAGCCATTGGGAAAAAAGCTGTTCAATATCAGGCACGGAGCATTTAAGAATGAGATCATGAGTTTCAATACTGTATTTGACCAGTGATCACACATTAAGGAGAGCGCAAGTGAGCTTGACATTTTTGGCGTTTGTGTTCTCCTTTTGGTGTATTCCCTGGGTGGTAAGGTTATAATGGGGATCTACAAATGGATATTCCCTAAAAGTTTTTATTAATTCAGGTTTTGTAATAGAGGATGTTTCTTAGCTGAAGAAGATTTGTTTTTGCTCACCCCTAAGGCTTCAGATGCAGGAATTCAGGCCCTGGGCCTGGTCTAGGTGCAGACAGGAGCAGACGGGCTTGCCCTTGGGGCACCACTGCAGTCCTCTACTGCTTAGATGCTCTGTCTCTGCATTGAAATACTCAAAGCTGTCCATAAACAGTTTCCCCAAGCAGAGTGACTGCCCTTTTCCTTAACCAAATATGTCATCTGGGAAGATACTTGTCAAGTTAAGCTGCCGGGCTCAGGGAAACAACAGATCAGAGGACCCTGACAGTGTGCATATGGTAAAACATATCTAAAAGAGGATAGTGTAGGGGAGAGGAGTGGAGTGTCATAGATTGGAGTGGAACAGAGTGGGGTTGAGTGTTGTAGAGTGGAGAGGCGTAGAGTGGTGGGACATAGAGGAGAGTGGAGTAAAGTATTGTAGAGTGGTGAGGCATTGAGTGTTGTTTAGTGGAGTGTTGTAGAGTGGAGTCATTTAGAGTATAGTGGAGTAATGCGTGGTGGAGTGGAGGGCCATAGAGTGGTATTGAGTGTTGTTGAATGTCGTAGAGTATCCTAGACTGGCATAGAGTTGATTAGGATAGAGTGGCGTACAGTGGAATGACATAGAGTGAGGTGAAGTGTCACAGTGTGGAGTGAAGTGATGTAGAGAGGCGTAGAGTGGAGGGTTGTAGAGGGGAGGGGCATAGAGTGCAGGGGCATAGAGTTGAGGAGTGTAGAATGGAGTGAAGTAAACTGTCATGGAGCAGAAGGACATAGAGTGACATAGAGTGGAATAGAGTGCCATAGAGTGAAGGGGAATAGAGCGGGAGGGCATAGAGTGGAGAGGCGTAGAGTGGCATAGAGAAGTGTAGAGTGGAGTGTCATAGAGCAGAGGGGAATAGAACAGTGGGGCATAGAGTGGAGATCAGTGGTATAGAGTGTAATAAAGTGTCTTAGAATAAAGTGGAGTGGCATAGTGTAAAGTGGAGTAAAGTGTAATAGAGTGGAGTGGAGTGGAGTAGAGTGAAGTAGAGTGGCGTAGAGTGGAGTATGCATGGTGTGGTAGTGCAATGCTATTACAGACAGCAGATTTTCTTTTAAAATGACCATTACAGTTGAAAAGACATACAATTTTACTGATAAATCTATACAGCACACAAACAACAATATTGGGAAATGGCATCACCTAGTATATTGATTGTTTTGATCGTATTAAAATATTTGTTTCCAGCACACTTCAGAATTAGAAAAAACATGTGCTTCATTTGTGCTTTCCTAATTGTGATGTGTTATGAAATATTCCCACAGCTCTAGTACAGACATTTAAATTTTGTTGTGTTCTAGAAAAAAGCCTTCCTCTTCCTAGTCCTAGATTGTCAGAAAAAGCCTCTCTCTTTGAAGTCACAGAAAGTAAAGTAAAAACCAACCACCCTCGGAAGATAGAGCCTGACATTTGACCTCTGTCTGTGTATGCAGAGTAAATGTGACAAGATAAGAACAAAGACCTTCTTACAAAAAGTGAGCACTTGTGAAAGAATACAGTAAGCAGGCTATGCCTCACGGGAGGGGAAGAGACATGCTGAACAGCCTAAAATAAAAAAAAACCAGGCAAATAGAAAGCAAGCAAACGTGAGGTATAAACCACAAAGTAAATGGTAAGCAATGGGCTTCGACCTAAAAATCAGACTCTAAAATTGTAAACGAAAATTGTGAGAATAGAAGTTGCACCTTACAGGGTAATAGTGGTGACTAATAATGGATGCACAAAGATTCTAGGCAGTACACAGGGGTTCTGTTTAGTGAGGAGGACCAGGAAGTGGCCTTTAAAGATGTCATTTAAGACATACCACACTCTGAACAATGCTGATGTCATTTGTGTGTGGTGGGCCCATGACCCGGCACAAAGCATCCGATTGAGCAGTCTCAGTTCTGTCTCCATCAACAGATGAAAACCCAGACTGAATGTTTTGGCCTCTGAGCCTAGGAAGGCAGGTGTGTTTTCACGAAATGACCAGTTAACATGGATTAGCTATCTAGTAGGGGACAAGAGCAATTGACAGAACAAGGGATAGCCGTAACACTCCTATTTACTTGATTATGCCAGCAGGATCTACCAGTTCCTTCCTCACACCAAATATAGACTTTCTGGCTCTAACCCCAAAGAGGGGAGGACAGGGGTATAGAGTAGAGTAAAGTGTCTTAGAGTAAAGTGGAGTAGCATAGCTTAAAATGGAGTAAAGTGTAGTGTAGTAGAGTAGAGTGAAGTGGAGTGGCATTAAGTGGAGTAAAGTGGTGTAGAGTGGAGTGCCATAGAGAAGCATAGAGTATTGTAGAGTGGAGTATTGTAGAATGCAAAAGAGTCATAGGGGTCCATTAGGATTGAGTGTGGATGTCTTCCGCCGGACCAGCGGCGGACATCCGCCCGCCATCGAAGCCCTGAACACCGCCGGTCCGATTAGCATTGTGGTCATGACCGGAGCGGTGTGATTTCCCGCCCGCCACTTTTCTGCCAGTTGCAGTCCGCCCGCTTGCCTGGTGTGCTACAATTGTGGCGTATCAGGGCCAAGCACCGCCGGCACGATTATGATGCCGGCAGTAGCCAGATTTCTGCGGCGGTGGAACCGCCATGGAAAGGCATGCGGAGAATGTCTCCGGGGTCCATTGCGGACCCCCAATGTGTTGGGGGGGTGTGTGGGTGCACTGGAGGGGTACCATGTCCCTGTATCAGGTGGCAGGCACTGTGCAGTGCCTGCAACACAGTGCAGGGACATGCAGGACATGCTTGTTTGGACATCGCGGCGGTGCTGCTGGCAGCACCGCCCACCACAATGTTAACCGCCGCTATCTGACAGCCGTGGTTGGATTTCCACTGCGGAGCATAATAATTGGGCCGGCGGTTTTCCAGCGGTCCTGGCGGGCGGTGTTTTCCCGCTACCACGGCGGTCGGGATGCTTTTCCACCCGTCATCCTAAAGATTCTCTTAGAGTGGAGTATGTGGAGTGGAGTGGCATAGAGTGGAGTAGAGTGACTTAGACTTGAGTGGCCTATCTAGCAGCAATTTTCCGCCCGCCTTGCGGAACTAAACAATGGCGCAACATTGCGGCGGTGCCTTGCAGGCACCGCCGTAGGGATTACGATATCCCTTCCTGCCTGTCTTTCTGTGGTGATCATCCCAGCACGAAAGGACAGCTGAAAACGGATTTGGGGGCCTGTAGCGCGTCCCTCTTGTGTTGGAGGGAGGTAGCTGTGCACTGGGGGGGTACCCATGGTACCCATACCCTGCACTGTGTGGCAGGCACAGCATGGTGCCCGCCACGCAGTGCAGGGAAATGCACAACATGGCATTTTGGCATTGCCTACGGTGCTGCAGCCAGCAGCACCGTCCGCAATGTTAAATGACCTGGATGCGCCCGCCAGTATGGCGGGCGCATCCTAATTGCAGTGGTGGGACCGCCGCATGTCTGGCGGGCGGTCCCAAACACCGCCTGCCATTGTAATGAGCCCCATAGAGTGGAGTAGTGTAGACAGGCATAGAGTGGTATATGGTGGACCGAAGTAAAGTTTCATAGAATGAAGTGATGTAGAGTGGAGGGGCCTAGAGTGGAATCGTCATAGAGTGGTATAGCATAGAGTGGAGTAAAGTGTCATAGAGTGGATTCAAGTCTCATAGAGTGGAGAAGCATAGAGCAGCATAGAATAGAGTGGGGTGAAGTAGAGTGATATATCAAGGCATAGCATAGAGTGGAATAAAGTGGCATTGATAAGCTATCTGGGAGGTGACAGGAGCAATGGGCAGAACAAGGGACAGCCGTAAAACTCCTATTTAGTTGATGGTGCCAAATGAGTTCAGCAGGATCTATCAGTTCCCTCCCTATGGTAAATCTAGACTTTCTGGCTCTAACCCCAAAGAGAGGGAAAGTATGTTTGAACCTTTTGAAGTGAACAGCACATCATCTAGAAAGTTGAAGTACAGAAGTGGGCCATAGATCCTCTAGGTGGAGGGTGGCAACAGCCATTTTGGTTTTAGGGCTTCTGAGAATGTTTGCAGTAAACCAAGAGACGAAGTGCTAAAACAAATGGAGACAAAGAGGGACAGTAGTCACAGTTGGGTGCGGTAAATTGTTTACAAGTACACAGAATAAGACTGACTCTTAACCATGACCTAATCAAAAGATTATTGGACCTGAGAAGACAAAATCTTGACAGGAAAGGACTTTGCCTGAAGCCCAGAAGAAGGAAGACCTCAGGACTTGTGACTGTGGTTGGAACATAGGGACTGGAACTCCTCTTTAAGGATCAATTGGTGTACTACTATTTGCATTCTCCAGGGACACATAGAAGGTCTACTGACTCCAAAAACGTCCAGCAGACCACTGAGGACTGGATCCTGGAGGAGTCCTAGCTGGAGAGTGACCTGGGCCCTAGAAGCTGTCTGTGAAGATCTGAGGATTGCAGGAATTACCAAAAGGAACTTTCCAAGTAAATTGCAAAAGGTGGGACTTTTTTCACTTCCTGAGAATGGGAAATGTCCTGAAGGTGTACTCATGGTGGGGAAGAAAAACAGGTTTGTTCTGCTCAGATTCTTTTGCCACACTGAACTCTTGTTTCAAAGGATTGGTTTATGGCCTAGCGGAATCCTGCTTGGCTATAGCCTCCAACCTTGGCACACTGTGACAAGTGCAGCCCCCCACCCCGCCGCAACGGGCCCCCAAATCAATTCCCCGCCAGCCTTTCGGAAAGGCCTGTGAAACCCAGCATTCTAATATGGATGGCGGTGCCTGCTGGGCACCACCATCATATTGAGGCCCAAGTCTGCCCGGCCGGCAATCAGAACGATTGCCGACCGGCAGAAAAGCAGCAAACGCACTTTGTGTCAGCCGCAATACCCCCCGCCATTATAATATGGCGCGGGTAAATCGGGTTGGGATGGCGGACGGATTGCCACCGCCGGGCCGGCGGTGGCGATCCACCCGCCATCCTAATGACCACATTAGTGTATTCATCTTCCACTCTTTCACAATGATTCTGATATCACATCTAGTTCTGTCAGCCACAAAATGATGCTTGGTATTTTGTTTCAATTTTTGTAGGTGTTTTTTGTCTCAGCACTAAAAATTAGCATCTACAGTTCTTCCCATCTGACTCAGATAATTTTGGTGTCTTTTTGCTATTTACATTTGTTTTCTATTTTTCCAAATTGGTTTGCAATTTTTTCCCTTTTCTTTTATTTACCTTAAAAATGTTAGTAATGCCTGGAATTAAATCACATTTCTTTGGGGAACTGCTTATCGCTGCTCTTTCTCCATATTTGTTGGGC
Organism: Triturus cristatus; assembly: GCF_964204655.1. Taxonomy (NCBI): domain Eukaryota; kingdom Metazoa; phylum Chordata; class Amphibia; order Caudata; family Salamandridae; genus Triturus; species Triturus cristatus. The sequence continues at coordinate 1,712,694,191 of NC_140589.1, read as the reverse complement.
TGTCTTTGTGTTGCTTTATCTGTGCAAGATTACCTGTGTATTGGTGTCATGGGGATCAGTTCTGCTATTCTGGTCAATGTCAGGTCTCATCAAAGAGCAAGCTAAGGTGACTACATATCTGCTATCATAATATCATACTCTACTTCTTCTTGGTTCTAATACTCTTATACTTACCATCCTTACTCAGAGCCCACACACAGTCATTCACCCCCTGTACTAGACAGTTCACCAATCCAGATGCCGACACCAGCCAAGTCCAGGATTTACATTGCCAGCTTGCTACTGCAAGCGCTCCAGTGTTTCTCTCTCTCTTCCCATTCATCCTTCTTTCTCTGTTGAGATGAGTGAGTTCTCAGCACATGGAGAAACTCATGAAAGGACTATGTTAGACCTAGCATCCTTGGCATGGTTTTTCATTACTTTTTGCCTCTTCTTGACCTACTGTTTTGCTGACTTCATTGCTGCTGGTTTTAGGATTCTGGACACTTTACCACTGCTAACCAATGCTAAAGTGCATATGTTCTGTACTTAAAACATGGTAACATTGTCTTATACACAATCAGCATATTTAATTTATGTATAAGTCCCTAGTAAAGTGCACTATATGTGCCCAGGGCCTTTAAATACATGCTACTGGTGAGCCTGAAGCACTGATTTTGCTACCCATCTCAGTAGCGCCTTAAACATGTCTCAGGCCTGTCACTGCAGAGCCTGTTTGTGCAGATTTAAATTGCCATTTCGACCTGGCAAGTTAACCTATGTGCCAGGCCCAAACCTTCCCTTTAATTACATACAGTTCACCCCTAAGGTATGTCCTAGGCAGTCCTGTGGGCAGGGTGTAGTGTATTTAAAAGATAAGATGAGTATTTTTGAGTTTTACATGTCCTGGTAGTGAGAAACTGCTCAATCGTTTTTCACTACTGCTAGGCCTATCTCTCCCATAGGTCAACATTAGGCTTGCCTTAAAACATCTTTTAATTGTATTTTCTAATTGAGAAATGCTAGAAATTTGCAGCCTGGTGTCTCTGGACTCACAAATTAAAATCAGAACTGATGGTGAAGTTGGATTTTAAATTGTAAGTCTGAAAATGGCACTTTTAGAAAGTTAGCATTTCCTTACTTTAACCATTCTGTGCCTCTGCATGTCTCTGAATACATGTCTGGGTTGGGTGACAGCTTGGCCTTGTGCATTCTCTCTAGACAGTCACAAAAAGGGAACTCGTGTGACATTTGCATCCAGACTGATGGGCCCTACTGAGGTAGATTGTGAGGGAGGAGCTGACACTTGCACCTTAATAGGGCTGTGTCTGTCCCCGTTCAGAGAGGTGCATACCCCTCTGTAGCGAGTCTGCAGCCAGGGAAGGTAAGGCAGGGACCTTGTGATCTTTAAAGGCCCTTTAAAGTCTCCCCTACTTCAAAGGCACATTTGGGTATAGGTACTAGACCCCTGATACCACCAAATCAGAACTTTGCTGGAACGTAGGACATTGTCCTGGAAGAAATGATGCTGTGCTGCAGGAGAGATTGCCACTTTGCTAACTGCCTTGCTGTGTTGGCCTGCTGCCTGCTCATTGTTGAGCTATAGGAGAGACTCAACTTTGATACCTTCTTTGCTGTGTTGCCACGCTGCCTGCGGCTTTTTGCCTGGGAGTGAGAGGGACTGGACCTGCTCTCTACATCCTTGAACCCAAGTTTCTTCAAGGGCTTGCTGACTTGCACCTTGTTCTTGAAGTCTCAGGGCCATGACAGACTCCCTTCAACTCTGCCTCAGCTGCTGGACTCTGCCATCAGTGACTCCTCCCTTGCCTGAGGTGCCCCTCCAGTCCTGGGCCACAGAAGTGGGTTCTACAGCTGTTTTGCTCCAAAATTGACACATCATCACCTCTGTGCCGATGGTTACCGATGCAGCCCCTTTTGACACTGACGCAGTGCCGATATGAAGACAGCCCTGCAGAGCTCGATTATGATGTGAAACCTGAATGCGAGGTTCAATGATGATGCAGCACCAATCCGAAGTACCGAATGTGAAGTTCGACAACAACGCAGCACCGATCCAAGGCCCCCACTGTGAGGCTCGCCGATGATGCAGCACCTGCATCGTAAGGGGTTCCACAATGACGTGGGAACCGACTGCAAGGCTCAACTTCGATGCATCGACCTGACTATGTGAATCAAAACCGACGCATCTAGTCTTCGACTTCGATGCTTGCTCGTTTTTCAAGGTACTTTTTCAGGGGGCACTACATGGGTCCCATAGTGGGCCTGCCCTCCATCATGGTTGGCCTGAAACTTTGAATTTACACTGGTCTAGCGCAACCTGAAGTAGACAGTCAGCAAAGACCCAGATAGGTTGGCCCAGATCTATGGCCTGGGGGCTGACACCATGGAGGCAATGGGTCGGTGGATTGGGGACTCCTGACCTTTGTTTATCACCAAGGACCAGATGTACAACCATTTTTAGCTGTCACAAACTGAGAATCGGACAGCTTGCAGCTGCTAAAACAGCTTTCGCAATGTACTAACCCAGCCGCATTCCGTGTAGGTAACAGCTGTGGGGCAGTGGGGCTGGGTTGGGTGGATTTCGAGGGACGATGCCAAGGGTGAATAAAATTAATGATTAATTTTCCCTTGTCATCTTCTGTCGAAATCCCCCCACCCGTCCCCACCACCCCTCCGCTGTTACCTGCATGGACCGCAGCTGTACTAACCCTATTTAGGTAGTCGTAATCTATTACCGACTCGCAAAATAGGGTTTGCGAGTCGCTATTAGGAAGTTGTGTTTCAACTGTGTCCCTTCCTAATATCTAGTCACAGTGGCATGTATGAATGTTTCGCTAACGGAATGCGGTTGAAAAACATTCATATTTTACAGACTCTGTGAAGGAGGTGGTAACTCATCCACAAATAGGAAGGGGTCCCCATGAGACCTCTTCCCCTTTCTGAATCTGAGTGTCAACATTTTTTAAGACTACTCTTTAGAAAATGAAAAGGAATCTTCTCATTCTTCTTTTTTAAATGCATCCCGTTTTCCTTTAAGGAAAATAGGCTGCATTTTAGAAAAAAATGTATTTGCTTTATTTAATAAATATTCACAGATATGGTTGTCTGCTGACCCCAGCAGGCCACTCTCCTTGTGATTACAGGCCATTCCCAATGGGTCACAAATTGCAACTTACCTCATCAATATTAATGAGGTGGGTCACTTGCGACCCCATTGGGAATCACTAAATTTGTCTGAGGCACATTAGTACATTTTATTTTGCGAGTAGCTAATTGCGAGTCACAAAATGAAATGATCATACATCTGGCCACAAGTCTCATGAACAACTGTTCAGGTCACCTGAAGGCCTGCTTTGCAAGAATGCCTGTAGGGCTCCCATGGAACACCTGGGTTGTGCATGGTTCAACAGTCAATGTAGGAAACTGGGACATACCCTTAACCAAAGTTTGAAAGTTGGAAACAAGTTTGCTTCTCAAGTCCCAGGAAAGTGTACAACAACGCTCTTTCCTGGGCTTACAGGATTAAGAATGTGCAGCAATTAGGATAGGTGATACCAAGTCATTCTAGGAAATAATGGCTCATGGTAACCGCAATGCAGTCACCAGTGTTGAATACAACTTACAACTGCAGATCTGGGTGGATAATTTCTCAAGCATTTATGCAGCCAAGTCCATTGTGGAACCAGTAAATTGGCAAATGTTGTTCCTGGGCCTGGTGGTGGAAGTACTCCTCTGTCCACTGAGTTCAAGGTAATTGTGGAGGCAATTATGGCTCTCCCTGCTCACAAAGACCCGGGTCCTGATTCTATTCCTGGGGATTTTTTTAAGGCTGAACCTTTGATGTGGGCCTCTTAATTCAGCTGCTCTTCCATTCCTTGCTCGCAGGTGCATTATTCCAAGATCTTGGCAAACTGCCGAGATTTTACCTATTTATAAAAAAGGTAGCAAAGATGATCCCGGGAACTATATGCCCATTAGCCTTATTAATGCCTTTCAGAAACCTTTATCCTGGATAACGTCATTCTCTCTGAGTTCCAGGCAGGCTTCCGAAACAGGGTTAGTACAGTGGACCAAATTCTCTACTTTTCTTGCCTCTATTGGAAGACTGAAAGCTAGACAAAGGCCACTTATACGTGGTCTTTGTCAAACTAAAATCAGCTTTTGATTCCATACCGAGAAGCAAGTTGTGGGAGTTTCTGTAGGAAATGGGTGTCCCTGACATCCTTCTGTCTGTACTAATCAGGCTCCATGTGCAAAAGTGGGCCAGGGATAGATATGGCACCAATGCTGAGCTCTCTGGCTCCTTTAACATTAGCTCTATTGTTTGCAGGGGTGTGTGCAGGCCCCTATATTGTTCAAGCTCTACATTAATTATCTAGTGCATGAACTCGACTTCCCTGGCAATAATGCACCGAAATAGGGGCCCAAAAAAAATGCAACGCTGCTTTTTGCAGATGACATGCTATTAATATCTAAAACTCTGTGCGGTCTGCAAGCAATTGTGGATCGTTTCCTACACTTCTGCGCGCACAAGGCCTTGAGCTTAGTATTAATAAACCAAAATTCATGGTGCTTTGCCCGTATACATCAGCCAAGATAGTGACACAGGGTGTTTCCCTCAAGCAAGTTCAAGAGTTTCTATATTTCAGGGTTTGCTTAAACCAAAAAATAAGCTTGTCCACAAATATAAGCGAAAATGCACTGAAACCCCAACAGGAAGCTTGGGCTGAGTCTAAATTGTGCAAGAAAGTCCATGCACATTCTCTAGCCCCAGTTGTGGAGATCTACAATATTAAGGTGAAAAGTTGAGTTATGTATGGTGCATAACTCTGGGGACCCTCTGGATTGGGTGAACTCTGTAAAATAGAAAATAGGTTTGTGAGGAGTGTTCTTAGCCTCCTGTAGAGTGCCCCTCATCTTCCCCTACTCCTAGACCTGTCTCTTTATCTTATTAATCATGTAATTATGGCTATATCCCTCTTGTATTGGCAGAGACTCTGATCTACAGAGGAACTGGAAATCTACAGAACTTCTGCTAAATTACCTGGGGTGAGGAATGGTCACCTGGCTTGTTTACATCAAGTCCGTGATTCACGCACCTGGTTTGTCCTCTCTTTGGGATTCACCAGGTACAGCTAAGTCCATTCCTTGCAGTTTGATTAAAAATTGTCTAAAGGAGCATCTGTGGATGAAGCAATTGAAAAGAGCCAAAGCAGGGAGCATGCCTATTTCATTTTTGGAAATGTACGATTAAACCTGCTTCTGAACTGCTTTTTGACACTCTCCCCTGGTTTTCACTACTACAACTCTACCTAAAATGGAGGTATGCGATCCTCCTGGTGAATAGGTTTCGCGTGAAGTGGTGCGCAAAGTATTGAGGCTCGAGCAGGGGCCCCTCCATCACTTTGTTTCTTTTGTCCCTCCTATCACAAACCACGTAAGCAATGGTTCGAACCTTTGTGCAGACCCCTGGGCTTCTGGCAGTATGTACCTGCACTTCCCATTCTGCATTTCAACGCTAGCGAGGTGATCGTGGTTGCGATCGCCAAGTTCCTTCTCGCTGCCTGGCTTTCCCGCATCCCTGGTGTTCAAGAATGAAGTATTCATTTCTGTAGGTCCCTGATTGGAGCATTTGTATTGTGCACCCCAGATCTAAAGCTACATTGTAACTCACTTTTATTACACCAGAATGTTGTTGCTCTGTATTTTAACTTTGTGTGCTGATGCAGTAATGTGGTATTGACTCTTTTGTATTTATTGGCTGGTACCTATGGTTTTAATTTTATTAATGTTTTTATTACGTTTTTATGATTTGCATTTTAGATGTATGTGTTTTATGGATTTTTCATATAGGAAATAAACATTTGATGATGGTGATGATATAGGCTTTCCTTTGCCTCAAGCAGTTCGATGGGCAGTGAACCTGTCTGTCTGTGCCTGGAATTTTGGAGCAGTTTACAGCATGCATCTTGCTTCACAAGATTGCACGCTAAGGCTTACATTCTCTTCTGATTCAGGAGTTTCTGAAGAAATAACTCTTGCTGAGTCATCCTGTGTCAACATATTAACGGCAATGGGTGGCTAATTGAGGGTTTTAGGTGAAAGCATTGACCTCCCGCCACTTGTGCTACTTGGAAAACCAGTTCTTGTGAGTTGGCTCCCAGTATGCAGCATGGGACCATCCCTTAGACATGCCATTCCAGTTTGAACCCAGCCATAGGCATGGGGTCAACACTGATTTGCACATGGCCAGGTCTAAACTGGGGTGGCATGGTGAGCAAAAGAATGATGGATTTAACCCAGATCTCTTGACTGGGGGCGAATGTTTTGATTTTTTCTGCACTCCGTCCATCGATTGTGTGTCTTTTGCTTTTGGATAATGAAGCATAGCAGTAGTTTTCTCCAACTGTTTAGGTTCTTCACAGCCATCCTGTTAATGCCAAAAACGAGCTCTTCATTCATTTCAGAGCAGCGTTTGCACATGGCATTCTATTTAGACTCAAATGTCCCTTTTGTTCCATTAGGAGGAGGATTTAACCCACCCTTCCTTATTTGGAGCTCCACACGCTTGACATAGGTCCCTTTCATTTTTGGGTAGTGCAATGCCCGCTGTTTGTTTAATTAGTTTAATTGGCTGCCTCCCTTTTGTTGTCTTCATGACCAACACAGAACTCTAGGAAGTGTTTCGCTGACAGCCATGACTTCCTGGCCATCTCTTCTGCATCTGAAGGTGTGTATCTTCTGCTTGATAAAAAGAGCTACATCCGTCATGCTGTTGCCTCCAAGGCACAACTCCTGGGGGCAGTGTTATGCAAATATTTTCAATACACCAGGATGAACAACTTTTAATACTTTTATAAAGCAAAACAATAATTTAGGCGGTTTTAATTTGATACACTGGTGCTGATCAACAAAATGAATTATAAATACAGGAAGTTGCACCACACTAGTGCACTGATATGTAGTCCTACATGCCTCGGACCCATTTGGTTCCGTACTTTCTATTTGTACTAATTGTACATGAATATTCCCTGAAAATTCTAATTGTATTCCCAATTTAGATGTGTGGGGGCAAATGACAAAGGAGTACTATTTTACCTACTCTTCCATACCTTTATGATTTGTGCCCATTGTTTCACATTGTTCTGACAGTAGTTTGTCATTATTTCTAGTTCAATTATTTTTCCTCCTTTCATTCTTACACTTCCAGATTTCTGCTGGATCTGTGATCACCGTCTATGCAGTCGCGAGTCTTTCCATTTCACCAAGGAAAGGGGTGCAGCCTGCTTGACAAACAAGTAGCTAATTTAAAGTTGGTATTAATTTAAAAAAAAAAATAATATATGAATGAATTTACTTTAGGGAGTGTGCATGGGCCTTGCTACTTCTAGGGCGAGAGAACGCCTAATGTAGCAGGACTGTTCCAAGGAATTAGACTGGAGTGATATAGATAGAGTGAGATAGATTACCAATTACTGATTGATCACCACTAATCATTCGTCGCCACTTTTCGCTGCTCTACAGTCTTTTCTCAGCAACAGGAGCACTTGTGTGTTTTTCAAGAACTCTAAATTAGCGCAAATCCTTTCGCATAAATTATGGTAATTCGTATAAATGTCAAGGCAGTCACTTCATATTAGCCAGTGCTGTGACTTTACCAATATGTTGTCAAGAGGATACTACTGTAAGAAAATGACTTTAATTAGCATGAAGACTGTCTCCGCCATTGATGAGAAGGGCTTGTGTGCGCCATCTATCACTGGGCTAATTCTAATGCTTAATTCCGCCTGACCTTGAAACTGCACTGGGTGAGAAGCTGCCGCCATTACATACACGAGTGGTGGCGTAGCAGAGGAGAGGAGAGGCAAGCAGGGACTGAGCACCACCACATTATAGCCCACCTTACAGCTGCCAAAGAGCCTGCTCATATTCAGTCAGACTCGATGACACTGCTCTGGAAACTGCCCGAGTGTCATAAAATGGACCGTCTCACGTCCCTTGCTCGTATTCTAACACTAGCCACTGAATACTTGATTTTTTGTGGAAGTAAAACAGTAGATTTGTCCCTATAGTTTAGATGCCGCCTAAGGCTTCATTTTAATTAACCCCTTCGCTCCTAGGCCTTTTTTTTGGCTATTTGGGGTGGTTTGCGCTTAGGCGCTGTTGCGCACATAAGGTATCCATGCCAAATTTGACTCCTTTTCTTCCAATATCCAGGGGATTCTAAAGGTGCCCAGGGTTTGTGGATTCTCCTGGAAGGGATCAAGAAATTAGCCAAAATACAGTTAATTTTCTTGTTGGGGGGGAAAAAAGTGCTGCAGAACAAAGCGTCTGTTTTTTTCCCTGCAAATGGTACCAACGAAGGGTTTGAAGTGCTAATATCACCATCGCCATCGCTGGTGGCCTTCTGAGCTTGGCCCGACCCCTCTTCCGGTCACTGAGGTAAAGAACCTAGGCATTTGGCTGGATTCCAAACTCAGTTTTGTTCCTCACACCAAGAAAATCGCTGCCATCTGCTTTGGCACTCTTCGTAGGCTTAGACCTACTTTTAAATTTTTTGATGCCCCTACCAGACAGCTTATTGTACAGGCTACTATTCTGTCTCGGTTGGATTACGCAAATTCTCTCCTACTTGGTGTTAATCAGGCTGAAATCTGTAGACTCCAGCGTGTCCAAAATGCGGCCGCCAGGGCTCTGGTCGGCCTGCCGAGCTTTTGCTCGGCCAAAAAAACCATCTGTGGACTTCATTGGCTTCCTGTATCCCAAAGGATCAAGTTTAAATCTCTTTGCCTTTCGTTCAAAATTTTGAAATACTCTTCTCCTCAGATTTTGGAACATCTCATTGTGCCGTATGTACCTTTGCGTACTTTAAGATCTTCTGGGGTTCATTTGGTCTCTGTCCCACGTTTTAATAAGGTCAGGGCAGGTGGCCGCTCTTTTAGTGTGCTTGCTGCCAAGCTTTGGAATTCACTTCCTGTTTATATCCGGGCCTTAGATGACCTTCTGATTTTCAGGAAGGCCATTAAGACCTTCCTGTTTTCTGTGAATGCTTAGCCTTGTCTTTGTCTGCCTATTGGGTTGCCTGTATGCCGATTTCTTGCTTTAAGCGCCGGGACGCCCCTTTGCTGGGGCAGCTGTGCGCTATACAAATCTGGCTAACATAACATCTCCCCAGATTTCAGGAACAGACAGACATTTGTCAGAAAACCAATATTTTCAACACAGTTTTGGCATTTTACTGGGACATAGACAATTTTTCCTATTTGATGCACTTTAAACTTCGTTTCAGTCAGTTGTAGAAATGGGTGTAATGTCAATAATGGATCCTGGAAAGCTATGCATTCTGAAAGTAGACGAAATTCTGAATTCAGCAAGGGGTCAGTTGTGTAGATCCTTCAAGGTTTTCCTATAGAAACTAACAGTTGGAATAAGAAAATATTGAAATTGAGTTGAAAAAACAGTAATTCGTGCCTATGTTTTCACCTGTAAATTCCTCTAAGTATGGCATATTTTTTAAAGCAATATACCGTTACATCCGCTGGACCCTTCTGGTTGTGAGGATATAGAGGAATTGTAGGTTCACCAAGAACCCGAGGTCCCTAGAGCCAATAATTGAGCTGCACCTTGCAATGGTTTTTCATTGCGAACAGGATATACAGCAATACATTTGGTAAAATATAAAGAGTTAAAAATAGGTATCAAGGAAACCTATGTATTTCCAAAATAGGAACAAAATATAGAGTTTAGAAGCAGTGATTATTTGCACATCTCCAAATTTGAGGGGAACCCATTCTAGCATGTGAATTAGCGGCCATTTTTCAAAATGACTTATTTTTTACCCATTGTCTTACATTTTGAAGGCAGAAATGCATTGAAAGTCAACTGGTAATAACACTTGTTCTACTATTCTGTATTCCCCCATGTCTCCTGATAAAAATGTGACCTCATTTGTGTGGGTAGACCTAGTGCCCGTGACAGGAACTGGCCCAAAATATAATGTGGACACCACAATTTTCCAGTGAAAACGGACCCTCTTTTTTGCAATGTGTCGATCTCTAAATTTTTGGACAGTTCCAAGGGCAACTAGAAAACCTGTACATTTTATAAACTAGACACCCAGGGAAATCCAGGTTGGGGTGACTTGTGTGGCTTGCACCAGGTTATGTTACCCATAATCCCTTGCAAACCTAAAACTTTGTAAAAAAGAAATTCCCCTCAAAATTAAGTTCTAGAATCTATGAAGAGCCACCAACTTCCAGCCACCCACCATTCCCCCAAGTCTCCTGATAAAAATGATACCTCACTTGTGTGGGTAGGCCTAGTGCCAGCAACAGGAAATGGCCCAAAACACAACGTGAGAACCACATTTTCCAGTAAAAACATACCCTTTTTTTGCAATGTGCCAAGCTGTTGATTTGAGACCCTAGCTCAGCCGGCACCTAGGTGAACCTAGCAAACCTGTACATTTTTGAGAACTAAACACCCAGGGAAATCTAGGATGGGGTGACTTGTGTGGCTCTCATCAGGTTGTGTTACCCAGAATCCCTTGCAAACATCAAACTTTGTGAAAAAAAAACCACACACAATGCCCGATTAGGATGGCGAGCAGACTTATGCCTGCCCGCTACCATATCGTAAACGTGACCGACCAACTAGTCATCGGCGGTCCCACCATAGGGATGACGATGCAACCACCTGCAAGGCAGTCACACCGTGTATTATTTGCATTGCGGCGGGTGCTGCTGGCTGCAGTACCTGCAGCAATGCAAAAAATGCACCCTGTACATATGCCTGCACTATGTGCCAGGCACCATGCAATGCTTGAAAATGATGTGATAGAATGCACACCTCCTGTGCAACTGACTGGCACGTAAGACACGTGCCACATGAATTGGGAACCATCCGGTGCCTGCCACATGGTGCAGGGATATGTAGGGGGGCGCCATAGTTGCCCCCAACACCCAAAATCAAGGGCCAGTGGGAAGGGGGTCCGCTACGAGCCCCCATTGTCCCTCTCTGCCAGCCTTTTCATGGTTGGTAAACTGCCATGAAACAGCTGGCGGGGAAGTACATCATAATCCCTATGGCGGTGCCTGGCAGGCAAAGCACACCATGGTAGGGATTAAGGATGTCTCTGACACACCGGCGGGTTCAAGGAGACCATCAGATGCGTGGCGGTCAGTCCTTCCGACTGCCAACACACCACCCGCCATCGTAAAATGGTGGGCGGTTTTACAGTCACTGATGGCGGTGGGACCACCACTAACGGGCTGTCGGTGGCAGTCTCACCGCTATCATAATCGGTCCCATAGTTCCTAGCATTTCTGTGATGGAAAGTTCTGGAATCTGTGGGGAGCCACAAACTTCCACCCACCCAGCATTCCCTAAAGTCCACCACTAAAAATGGTGCCTCACTTGTGTGGGTAGGCCTAGTGCCAATGACAGGAAATGGCCCAGACACTTTGCATCACTCCAGTAAAAACTGAACCTTTTTTTGCAATGTGCCTAGCTGTTGATTTGGGACCTTAGCTCAGCTGGCACCTGAGGAAATTTAGCAAACCTGTACATTTTTTAAAACTGGACAGCCAGGAAAATCCAGTATGGGGTGGCTCTCATCAGGGTCTGTTACCCAAAATCCCTTGCAAACCTCAAGCTTTGTAAAAAGAAAATCTACATTTGCCTTAAATTTCAGTGATGGAAAGTTCTGGAATCTGCAGGGAACCTCAAACTTCCACCCACCCAGCATTCCCCCAAGTCTCCAAATAAAAATGACACCTCACTTGTGTGGGAGGCCTAGTGCCGGTTACAAGAAAGGGCCCAAAACATACTGTGAAGACTTCAAAATTATTGATCACAAAAAAGACTTGGTTTCTGGGTTTGGTAGGTTTCCCCAGATGGCTGACGAGCCCGGGACCAAAAACACTAGTGTCCTCCTTGCAAAACCAGGTTGTGTGGGATAGATAATTTTGAAAGACTGTCCTTTTTATTTTTGTGTTAAATGGGAGCATTGGCATGCCCATTTTGGGAAGCCCCCACCCCTATGTTTCCCAAAACAATCCCTGGGGTCTAGTGGGCTTTCTGCCACCCCTGGGGGGCAGATCGGGGTAATAACCCCCATCTGCACACCCAGGGGGCGGCAGAAAGACTGTTTTTGTAGGTTTTTTGAGTGGTGTGCGCATTGTCATGCCCATTTGAGGCAGCCCCCACCCCTATGTGTACAAAGCATTTATCCCTGGGGCCTAATGGGCTGGCAGGCCCCCTTGAGGGGGCAGATCAGGGACTATTGCCCCCAACTGCCCAAAGATTGTAGATGCCCAAACATATTTGTGGGGATCTAAGGCCCTTGCCCAAGGGGCTGTTTCCCCCTCCCTGATGTCTAGTGGCGAATTACTGCTTGGAGATTGCCCTTCTGTGGCGATCCCCAAGCAGGGATGCACCAGGGAAGGGTACCATTGGAAATGGGAGATTTTCCCCATCCAATGATTTCTCTCCCATCTGCGTACATGCTCAGGGGCTGAGATAGTCCCGCAAGCACGTAGGCCGTGAAAGCGAAATGAGCCGATCAGCTAATTTCACTTTCACTTTCAGTGTAATGATGTGGGCAAGCCATGCGCACGACCGTCATTTCTGTGGGACTAAAATGCCTCTGGAGGTTGGGAAGCTCTTCCCCAGCTCCCAAGGCTGAAAAAGAAAAAAGGAAATTCAAATGTTGTTTGCAGCAGAGGGATTTGGTGCTCATGTGCAGAGGATGGAATGGTACCGTCCTCGGTACGCGAGCCCTGTGGAGCATGACAGAACTGTTCTGTCATGTGCAAAGAAGAGGTTAAATAGTTTGTGGTATTATCCATGGTTCCTGTATGACCACTCACATACTCACTCACTCACACAGACAGGTCAAACGAGTAGGTCAGTCAGTCACTCACTCGGAACACCCACTCACATAGTTGTCCAGCCAGTTTGTAAGTCAGTCAGTCACTCATTCAAGATGCGAAACACCCACCCAGTCACTCATTGACTCACCAAAGCATGTAATGAGTCAATCTCTCACTCACTCATGAATTTAAGTATGTCTGTATATGAATAAATTATTAACTGTATCCTATTATTGTTCAACCATGCAATTAGAAGGACAGAGGCCATGCCGTTTGGGTCTGTTCCACGGTAAAATAAACTGTTAGTACACATGCACTGTTAACACCTGATTGTAAAGTGAATAATATTGTACATTTTTACTGATAAAATCTTGGTCACGAAGTAGATTTCAGAGGACAAATCAGTTATTAACACCATAAACCAATCCATTCAGTTACTGTTAGAAATGGGATTCCTGCTTGGCGGAGGTATGCACCCAGACCAGGCAGGAACCACCACTCTAGTTATGGTAAGCCAGATACACACTAAAAGATAACCTTTGCACACCCTCTAGTAGCTTGGCACAGAGCAGTCAGGCTTATGAAAAGAGGCAATGCGTAAAGTATTTGTGCAACACACACACACTAAAACCATGAATACACCACAAAAAGACTCCACACAGGTTTAGAAAGATAGATAATATTCTGAACAAAACAAGACTAAAACAACAAAAATCCAATGTATAAAAGTAGAGATATTGAATTAAAAAAAAATAAATGCAGTAAAGTGCTTAGAAGAAAGTACCGCTAAAAAGGTTACTTTAGGTCACGCTGGACTGGGGAAAAGACAAAGTTTGGGCGGATCACAATGGAGCATCGGCCGACTACAGGACTTACGCAGCCCTTGGTTAACAAAGTACCTTTTCTGGTCACAGACAACAAGATGCTTGGATCTTCTCAACACAGGGAAGATGCGAAGAGGGGTGCTGGAGTCAAGAGGCATCGAGCAATAAGCCAGATTCTGACACGCAGTTGAGGGGAGGCATCGATCTCACCATGCAGTGGTGATACGCTGTCCTATGCATCGATCTCTGGAGGCAAAGCGCTGGTTCCAATGCAATGCGCCAATTTTACTCCCACAACCGGGTCGATGCACCGGTTCTGTTATACACAGACAGGAAATGCATTCAAATCCATGTTTCAGGTATTTGGGACACTTCCAGTGAGCCAGGCACAGGAGCAGGGTAGAGACTTTGATATCCCCGAGACTGAAGCAACAGAAGGCAAGCCAACAAGCCTTGGAGATCACTTGGAGGGAAGGCAGAGTCCAGCTCTCCTTCAGCAGTGTCAGAGAGCAGCAGGACAACAAACAGGAAAGCAGGCTTTTCAGATCAACAGTCCAGTTGAGTCATTTAAGCAGCGCAGCAGTTCTTCTGGCAGAGCTTCAGTTACAAGTTCAGTAGTGTCTGGTTTTAGGAGATCAGAGACACTGTACTTACACCCAAAAGTGCCTTTGATGTGGTGGGTGACTTCAAAGCAGCTCTCTGAAGTGCACAAGTATTCCTTTCAGCCCAGTCCTGTCTGCCAGGCTATCTGTGGGGAGGAGGTAATCAGTCCTTTTTGTGGGGATATCACACTGCCTATTCAAGTGAAATGTGAGCCCCTCCCTTCTAGCCTGCCCAGGCAAAGCCATCAGTATGCAGATGTATGTCGATGGGTACTCAGACACACCAATCTTTCCTGTGTTGTGGCTGGCTAGAGAGAATGCACAACGTGTAGATGTCACCCACCCCAGACGTGAAATGGAGACAGGCACACAGAGCAGTAAGAACAGAAAAATGTACACTTTCTAAAAAGTGGCATTTCTAAAACAGTAATGTTAAATCTAGTTTCACCAGTAAGGCGGATTTATCATTATCATTCCAAACATAGGAAACTTGAAAAAGAAACATGAAAAAGCTACTTCTCTCTGATCAGCTATTACAGCTTAAAAGTGTATTGAGGAATTCCCAATGCTAGCCTATGAGCGGAGTAGGCCTCACAGTAGTGAAAAACAAAATAGACAGTCACTATCAGGGCATGTAAAACTTAACGGTGCATGTTCTACCTTTTATTTTGTTTAAGATGCTCCAGTCCCTATAACTCAGCACCGTAAATGGTTGCTCCCAATCCTTTGGCCCGCTGTATTTCTAGATTGGGAGAAATTGGACGGAAGGCTGAGCGTTTAGCTCTCTTAACTGTTGCACAGTCCACTTGCTGAAGTGTCTGCACACTCTTCTGGATTTGGGGAGTCTATACCATATTATCGCTTATTCTAATACCCAAGTAGTCAAAGAACTTGACCTGTACTAAGAGTTGGGTACCCAGCCTCACTTTCCCCTTGGTGGATTTATAGGGATTAAAAACAATAATCTTTGTTTTTGAGCAGTTTATTTCAAGGCCCCGGTCTTTGCTTAAATAAATTTTTTAGATTGATTCTTAATCTTCCAGTGAATATGCCTATATTACCCCTACGCATGGATCTCGGATTAAGGTCTATTACCCACTTTGCTGTCCTCAAGGTGCTTATGTTTTGGATAAGACTCTGGACTAGTAATACCAGGATTCCGGTAAAGGACACTGTGGAAGAACTATTATCCCTTCAAAGACAGTTAGAGTGTCTGTTTTGGTTTGATAAGGTTAAGGAGTGTTTTTTTTAACTGGGGCTAGAGACTATGTGCGATGATTCGCAGTCAATTACAAAAATAAAATCCACAGATTAAAAAAAGGTACTGGAATTTTATTGATTCTTCTTGCACTGACAGTAAGTCACATGGAACTTTAACTACCAGATTCATAAATGTTAAAAGTTGTTTTAAGTTTGATTTTTACATGGATGATGTTAAACCCTCAAATGCACAAGCACTTTACATACAATTTAGGATTGGGGTTCTCCCACTAAATAATATGAAAAGTAGTTGGGCGAACACTACTGTAACTCCTCTGTGTCCATATTATAGTATTATCCCAGAAACCATTGAACATTTTGTCTTCTTCTGTCCTGCCTATGCTGCCCTGAGAAAAACATGATTATCCTGGCTTATCAGTTGCTGTCATTCTCACATCCCTTAAATGCTCTACGTGTATTTAGATCGAATATGACAAGGAGGCTTGTCTTTACACTGTCCAGATATCTGCTCTATGCCTGGTGGCAGAGGCCCAAATTGGTAAAATAATATAGTGGAGCAGGACTCTAGAACCTGTAAGGAAAGTATGCACTGAGGTTATTCAGGGACAGCAGTGTAAAATGAAGGCCATGGTCTGATTTGTTACAGATGATGCACGTTTTAATGTTTATTCTAGGTTTTAAAGCAATTATAAAAGTTATTTATTGTAGTTATTATCCCATAACATCACTCTTGAATGATGTACAGGACTATGACGTTCTTGTCACTCTTTTTATGTTTTTATTATCATTGAAGTATGGTATCTTATGTGTTTTTATGAATGTGTATGATCGTGTTATTGATTGAATAAACTTGACTGTCTTACCTTTTACTTATGTAGCACCATGCACTTAGGGTTACTTAGGGCCTACCTAGAAATCAGTGGCAACAAAGGGAGAGTGGGAGGTGTGTCCAGAATACGAGGAACGAGAAAGTTAAAACAGCAAAAGTGTGCATATTTGAACTCTTATGGAGATATAAAGATAATGTGTAAGAAATGTTTGTGGAAAATAATAAGAGACCACGCAGCCTTAATAAAAACCAATAAAGGGCCTGATTTAGATCATGGTGGTATTACCATGAATCTGTTGCAGCTGTGGTCCCAAGTACTCCGTCAAGTCGATAGTGTTCCGACTGCTGTGTTTATTGCTGTACAACGACCCGTTGTTGTTGGGTCAGCTGCATTGCGCTGACCATATTTTGATTACACACCCAAGCTGGCGGTGTACCAGCAGCGGTACAGAATATTCAACAGTCTGCACACACAGGACGAAATTAGGAACTGGTGGAACAACCTATCGGGGAGTGCATTCCCTACCTGGAGGCCAACAGGACAGGTGATGGTTCTCCCAGCCCCCCTCACAACTTTTTCCCTGGGAGGAGAAGGTCTTGCAGATCCTACATACTGAAGGCTTGACAGGAATTCATGGTGGAGTAAGTACTGGTAAGTTACACCTATGGATGTCTAAATAATCACAAATGGAGTACTTGCCCTTAACTCAGCTGTTCAGAATGCTTCTAGACACCTATCAAAGAATATGTATTTAAACTTTAGTTCCCAAAATACATTGTGTTGCCCAAATCAGTACCATCATGGTTGTTTAAATATATTTAACAATCATCAATATATATTGCCATCTTGTGTGTTTTCCTCCATGGATCACCCCTAGTACTTTGCTGTAACTCAACAGGTTCCAAAGTCCATCCATATGCACATGAATGTATAGTGCTTGTAAATGGTGTTGAAACCTATGCATATGATACACAAATGTGTACATATCGTAAATGTATGTTTAAATTCTAACTACACATTTTTATGGGTATGCATTGCTCACTTTTTCACAAGTATTCACAATAGTGTCCCCAAATGACTACAACTACCATGATGCTCTGCTTTTGTCCCCGCAAAGCAATAGTGCAATGTGATGTTGCCTAACCTTCCTTTCCTTACGCAGATGCACAAAAGGCGAAGCTTTATGTAGTTTTCATTCACCATTTCATGTTTGTTTAAAAATGTCATCTGCTGGGTTGATCCAGTATGTTGTCACCTTCTTATAACTCCATTGAATAGATCTACTTGCTCGCAGAATTCATAGTCTGTATGTTCAAAGGTTTCCAATCATATTCTGTGGCATGCTGATTATAAGTATTATTGATACACAATTTACTTTGTAGTATTCATATGATGACCAATGACATTTAATTCAATAAGTTGTACCATGGTTTGTTTTGGAGGCTGCTAGGCCTTGAAGTGGCTCAGCTCACAAATCTCCTCTCTTCTGTGTTGAGTTGCATGTCTGGTACATTGACTGCACACTTCCTAAATAACAATTTACATTTCAGGACATCTCATCATCATTGCCACTGAATTGTGACTCTGTGTACATTAACCTGCATATGTAAAATGTAAAAAATCACACAAAGGCATCAACATCCCTTTAATCATTACTTTTTCTTTCTTTAGGTTGCATCATCTGTAGCTGAAGACAGATATGAGGTACAATCCAGACCTTAAATGTGTTTTTTAGATAATATATTAGGACCAACACCCAGGGCCAGTGGACCACAGTCTGCAAACGATGAAACCTCCACTCCAGGCAAGATCAAGCCTTCAGTGAGGATACCACTCCCAGAAGTCCTAATGATTTGTGCTCCTTGACTAGGATGAGGTTTGACATTTATCATCACATGTGCAGGGCTTTTCTTCTACCATCTACCCCTGTCTGTGATCCTTCTACATCAGGACACAATGCACCTTCAATCAATCAATCAGTACTTGTTAAGCGAGGATTCTCACCTGTGAGGGTCTCAAGGCAGAGTGGGGGAGGGGTTTGCAGGTCCGACTGGGTGCTGTGGTTCATTTGAAGAACCAGGTCTTCAGATCCTTCCTGAATTGTGTCAGAGACAGGGACAGTCTGAGGTGGAGAGGCATGGCATTACAGGATTTGGCAGAAAGGTTGGAAAAGGATCTTGCTCCGCTCCTGGTCTTGCAGATCTGAGGGACGGTGGTGAGGGCCTGCTGGGTGGAGCGGAGGTGTGCGGTGGGTACATGGAATGAGAGACTGTGGTTCAGGTATGCTGGTCCGGAATCGTGGAGGGCTTTGTAGCCGTGTGTGAGGAGCTTGGAGTTTAATCTTTTGTGGACTGGGAATCAGTGGAGTTCTGGAAGGGGTTCAGAGATGTGGCTGCAGCATGGGATGTTGAGGACCAGTCTTGCTGTGGCGTTCTGAAGTTTTCTGAAGAGTTTTTGGGTGGCACCAGCGTACAGTGAGTTGCCATAGTGGAGTCTGTTGCTGATGAGTGCATGGGTGAGAATTCTCAAGGGGTGGGCTGAATTTGTGTAGTTGCCCTACGCAAATTATCGTGAAATTGCTCTAAATCTCCACGAGCACGTGGAACTTTCGCAAAGACGTGGAGAAGGCTTTTCCCGCCCATTTACGATGTGTTTTTGCGTGCTCACGTGGAAATATATCTCTAACTTGCCCATGCGGTCGCTAATGGGCGCGGCCATCTTGCTCGCGAAGCTTATTTCCCGTTCCGGGTAGAATGACGTGTTCGCGATCGCAAACTCTCGCGGGATAGCGCGACCAGCTACCAACAATCCAACATTTCGTAGCGCATGCGAACGGATAGGAAAACTTGTCGGCGAACGACGGGATCCGGTAAGTCGCTACCGCGTGCGGGAGAATGCATTTTTAAAGCGCAAACAAGAAAATACTTCCGCTTACGCAGCGGATCGCGGAAGTTTCCACATCTCCGTGTTCTCCGCGGAACGCGGAAATGCCAAAACTTTGGAACTTCCGCGAGCGGAACAGAAATTTTTACCCAGGCCTACCATTCTCCTGGCCTCAGTGGGGATCCATCTGAAAGTCTTCCAAAGCAGGTTATGGAAGCATGATGAGGTGATGGAGTTGATCTGGTGGTTCATGGTGAGTGAAGAGTCTAGTATGATTCTGAGGTATTGTGCATGGTCAGTGGTTTGGGTTGGGTTACTAGCTGAGCGGGCCACCAGGAGTTACCCAAGCAGAGCTGTTGGGCCCTAGGATGAGGATTTTGGTAATGTCCAAGTTGAGCTTGAGGCAGCAGTCTCTCATCCAGGTGGTGACAGCCTTTATCCCATTGTGAAAGTTGTTTCCGGCGATAGTGGGCTAGATGGTGAGGGAGAGAATCAGCTCGTTGTCATTGGCATAGGAAACAATGTTGAATCTGTGGCTCCTGACGATGGCTACGAGTGGGGCCATGTAGATGTTGAAAAGTGTGGGGCTCAAGAAGGAGCCCTGAGCCAGCTGATCTCTGTGGGTTCCGAGAAAAATAGGGGAAGTCAGACTCTCTGTGTTCTACTGGTGAGGAAGGAACAGATCCAGTCAAGGGCTTTGTCATGGATGCCAGCATCGTGGAGTGTCATGATTAGGGTGCGGTAAGAGATGGTTTCAAAGGCAGCCAAGAGGTCTAGGAGGATGAGGGATGCTGCTTCTCCCAGGTCAAGAAGGGAGTAGATGTTGTCAGTGGTGGAGAGGAGGGTGGTCTCGGTGCTGAAGTTGCCATGGAAGCCGGATTGAGAGGATTCCAGGGCATAGTTGGCTTTGCCGAACTCGGAGATATTGGCTTTGATGGCCTTCTCTATGACCTTGAATGGGAAGGGGAGCAGGGAGATGGGTCTTAAGTTCTTGAGGTCTGTTGGGTCAGCATATGGTTTCTTCAGCAGGAGGTTGATCTCAGCATGTTTCTAGTCATCCGGAAAGGTGGCAGTCTCGATGGAGTAGTTGATGGTGCGTTGTAGTTCGGGGGCAATGGTGGTGGTGGCTCTGTGGAAGATGTGCTGCTGGCAGAGATCCGAGGGGGCTCCATAGTGAATGCTCTTCATGGTCTTGAGGGTGTCATCTGTAGTGAGGAGGGTTCAGTTGAGCAGAATCTGTCATCTCGTGAGGTGGTGGCAGAACTGATGGCCGGGTCTTGGGTGTTGAAGTTGTCGTAGATCTGTTTGATCTTGTGGTGGAAGTAGGTGCCGAGTTTGTTGTAGAGGTCTTGAGATGGTGGAACTTTTAGGGTCTCGCTGTGGTGTTTGGAGAACTCCTTGACGATGATGAAGAGTTCTTTGCTGTTGTGTGCGTTGGTGTTGATTCTGACTTGAAAGGACATTTTCTTTGTGGTTTTGAGTAGGGGTGGGCAGAATTTGCGAAGTTGCCTTCCGCAAAATTCCGCGAAACGGCAAGAAATCTCCACGAACACACGGAATTTTGCGTGCTCGCTGAGATTTTGCTGCGCCCCTTGAGGTTTCATTTTTGTGACAGAGACCATATGTGTCTGTAACTTTGTCACTGCGCCGAAAGTCCCCGCAGTCCCTTGAGTGAGCTGTCCATCATAGTGGGGAAATGGCGGGAAGAGATTGCATACTGCTAGTGTGTGTGGGGTGGGGCTGAACAGGCAGGGCTTCTTTGCGAGTTCACATGCCTCTTGATAGGGTCAGAGACCGATCAGAGCAGCAGATGAGGGGAAAGCAGCCTCCTGGTCACAGGAACTACACGGGAATTGCACTCGAGAAACACATGGATGCAAAGACCTCCATCAAGGACTACAGCTAATTGTAGACGGTAGATATGGGGAGAAAGCACACCTGCCTAGCCTCGACAGTGCTCACTATTTTTTTGGGCTGATTAATGCGTTACTGAATTTGAGCTTCAACTCGGGCACCTGCTTTATTTATATCTGTAAGTGCTTCCTGTTGAGGTTTAATTTTTGTAACAGGAGCATCGCGCCAGAATGAATCCTCCCTAATATTTATTATTTACCAAGAAGATGCCGCCCGTTTTGTGCCATTCCTCTACACAACTGGAGTACGTTCTACTGCCCTCATGCCCCGAAATTCCGTTCCGCCGCAGTTCGCAGAAGTTTTGACATTTTTGCGTTCCGCGCGGAACGCGATAATACCGAAATTTCGCAAGTTCCTGTAGGAGGGTGTGGTGTGCAGAGGCGGCAGCTTTGAAGGCTGCATGAATTTCCAGTGTTTAGTTGTTCCTCTATCTCTTTTCGAGCCGTTTACATCAGCTTCTGGACTTGTGGAGGGGGGGAGTGAACCAGCTGGCTTTCTTGGAATGTTGCTTGCCGGGAGCTATTGTGAGGGGAACCAGCACATCAGAGCAAATGGAGATCCATCGGTGGAGGTTGCAAGCTGAGTTATTAGGCTCTATGGATGTTAGCGTTCAGGTTGTGCTGAGGGAGGCGGTGAGTGTTCTTTGGTGACCTTGTTCCAGTTGAGGTGGGAGGGGTGGTGGGTATTTTCTTTTGGTGTATGGTCGGTTTTGTGAAGGCGAAGTGAATGCAGTGGTGGTCGCTCCAGAGCAGTTAGGAGGTGTGGCTGTAGGTGATGTTTTCACTGGTGGAGAAGACAGGGTCGAGCATGTGTCAAGCTGCTTGAGTCGGAGAGTTGACTAGCTGTTTGAGTCCGATATTGGTCGAGGTTCTCTAGAAAGGATAGAGTGCTCTGGTTGTTGGGGTTGTCCAGGTGCAAGTTGAGGTCACTGAGTAGGATGTAATCAGTGGATGCGAGAACCTTGGGTGTGATGAAGTCGATGATGGCATAGGTGAAGGGTGGGCAGAGGCCAGGACAACTGTAGTCGAAGGTTCTGCGGAGGGTGATGTTGGGGTTGTCTGGACGAGGAAGTGGAGATGTTCCATGGTTGCTGTAGGGTTGTCCAAGTGGGTGGTCAGGCGGAGGGAGTTCCTCTGTATGATGGCGATGCCTCCTCCAGGTCGGTTGGTGCGATCCTTGCAGGTGATCATCTAGCTGCCAGGAATGGCGGTGGCAATATCTGGGCCCGAGCTGGGGTTCATCCAGGTTTCCGTCAAGGAGGCCCCAGATTTCTGTGGCATTTCTGTTGAGGAGGATGCAGCTGAGCCAGTCAGGTGTGCTGTGGGTCGGCCAGGCGGCAGGTGGAGCTGGATTACTGAAGTGGGTGAGAGTGCAGCTGCAGTTTCAACAGGAGAAAGATCCTTGGGAGTCCTTCGGTGATGTGAGGTGGCAGGCGGCATGACATCCGGTGTTGAAGGTGCTGGCATTGTATCGGTGGATGGTCTGAGAACCAGGGTCCGTGGGGCTGGGTGCGGTCCAGGCACGGATGGACACAGGCGGGCTTGCTTAGGTGCACCTTCAGCATGCCACTGGTGCACCCACTGCATGGCTGCACAACGGCTGACATTAAGTAGTATGAGAGGAAGGGCTGGACAGCTGGGAGGTGGGAAGTGGGAGGCAGAAAAAGCGGTGCAAGGAAGGGGATGGGGCTGTGAGTGACGAGCAGTGGCACGCACAAAGAGAGAAAAACGGGAAACAGCAAAAAAGGGTGAAGGGAGAAAAAAAACAAAAAAGAGTGCAATGAGGCAGAAAGTAAAAGGACAGAAGGTAGACTTGCAGCAGAGCAGAGATTCTCCCCACTAGACCATCAGGGATGTAGCGCAGACAGGAGCCTGCAAGTGGATGAGAGCCTCAAACCACCAACCAGCGAGGGTCAGTGAGCCTGCAATGGGCAGCAGCTACAAGGCGGAGCTGCACTGGAAGGGAAGCAGATCACTGACAAAGTCAGTTAAGTTGCGCCTTTCCTGGTGCAGCAGCCACCATTAAGTATACTCAGGGGGAGGGCTGGACAGCTGGGAGGTGGAAAGCAGGAAGTGCAGCGCTAGGAAGGGGGCAGGGCCTCTGGGGTCAGGCAGGGGCACAGAGCAAAGATAGAGAAAAAAGTGAAAAACAGCAAAAAAAGGGTGAAGAGAGAAAAAAGCAAAAAGGACAGAAGGCAGACCAGCAGCAGAGCAAAAATGCTCCCCACTAGGCCACCAGGGATGATGTGCAGGCCGGAGCCTGTGGGGGGAGGAGGGCCTTGAACCACCAACCAGCGTGGGTCAGTGAGTCTGCAAGGGGCAGCAGCTATCAGGCATAGCTGCGCAGGAAGGGAAGCAGATCACTGACAAGGTGACCTTCCACAGACAGGGAGGCCGGGCCAGAACAGAAAACTGATCCACCCAGCATAGTCCCGGCACATGTCCCCCCACCCCTCGGAGGGTACATTCATTTGGATCACCAAGAGATGATGGAAAGACCTCCACCACCACCTCCAAGAGAAGATGAACATAATTTCCTCCAGTGTGTGTCTACCATTCACTCTGTGGACTATTTCAAGGAAACAATTTCCTTTTCTGAGGAGAGATGCATTTTGTACATTGGATTCCAAACCATTTGTACTCAGTAAATATAGTTTCATCCACCATGATCTATTTTTTTATTTTTTTATTACTGTCCTATTTTCTGTCTGGTGTCACAACTATTGCTTTCATCGTTTTGTTCAAAATAAATGCACATATAATAAAGTGAAATACTGATGTTGTATATATTGTGGTAAATCAGTTTCTTTGTCTACTGTACACCACCACTTTGGAAATCTGCCAAACACAATGATACTAAAACAAACAATAGATACCAACTTGGAAATGTGTTTTCCGTGTTTAAAAGAGATGGAAAAAGAAACAATGAAATCTAGATGTATTGGTGTCATACATATCTAGGTACGAAGTTTGCGCCACACTTAAATATATATTACACAAACCATGCAGAAGCCAAAGAGTCTGTGCCATTTAGAAGTTGACAGACCAGAACATTGACACCATAGAAGAAAGGGAATATAACATCCAATTAGGTAGGCAAACCATTAAGGATGCATGGCCTCAGCTGGAGCCAGACATCCTACCTCACAATAGGTATGATACATCAAGAACACCAATAGTCTACATCATAGCAGTAGCATATTTTGAGGCCACATTGCCATGTCAAGACACTGTGGCAGTATCTGGTGCAATGTCACAACCACCAATCATTGGTGTAATAAACAAAGCTCCCTCAACTATGATGAGACACATCAACAGCTTCTTACAATGAACACAAATTGAAGACTTAGCCAATGTGAAGGGAGTACAGTATGCTATGGCCTGACATACACATGAGGATACAGCAAATTAAGCAGCACATATTGCCTTGGTGGCATCATCCCACAGAAGACAGGTCTATTACAATCTAAAGAACTACCATTTAATCACAGTGCAAGTTGTCCCTGTACAAGATCTGTCCATCCCAAGTGGATGTTTGTTCCAGGATCAACCCGTGTTCCCTTTGTACTTTCCAACAGCAACATATCACTGAAAATATCACAACTTTGAAATGTCCAATTGAAGATGACATGGTGAAGGACCCTGAAACAGAATAACAAGGGAAAATTAATGATTTAGCATATACAATTTTACTCAAATGACAAGTTAGGAGGACACAGATACTTAGGACAAGCAAAGTTAATCTATGTCATTATGCACAGTAGTCAATGTAGGAAAGTTCTGATCCACAAACATCTTTGCCTTGGACTTTCCTAAACTGACCATTCCTACCAAATCACAATTGCATACTGGTATGTTCCCTACGTCACAAGTTGTCCTGCGATTGAATGTCACAATATGTAAGGGTGAACTTACACTCAGGTGAAGAAGTGGTCAAAGATCAATTCCTTCCTCTTCACCATTGTCATCTACATTGGGCAATTCAACAACCTCACCCAGTGACTCTTCACTTGTCTCCATTCTCTGTGATGATTTGGATGTTCCACCGCAGGGCAATGTTGTGCAGCGTGCGGCAGGCAACTGTGATTTGGCACACCTTCTTGGGTGAGTGTAGGAGGGCTCCACTGGTCTTGTCTAGAAACCTAAATCTGGCCTTTTTGGAGCCCAAACTCCCACTCCACTGGGCACCGTGTTCTTCCATGAGCCTTATTGAAGCAGACTTTCCCTGGCGCTCTTGGATTTCTCAGTAATGCCAACAACAATGGTCAGTTACGATATGATGAGTCTCCTACATGCAAGCAATACATTGATAGATTAAAATCATATCAGGCCCAACTAGGATTAAAGTCAATGATCCTCAAGTCATCTTATACTTACCAACAAGCCAGGCCCTCTCAGGTCCAAGCTGTGACATTTGTAGGGGTATGGTACTGTTCTGTAGTACAAAGGAATCATGTGTTGACCCAGGAAAGTGAGCACACACGCTTGAGATGTATAAATCCAGTAAGCAGACAACTTACACATTGATAGAATGGAAGTTCTTCTGATTGCGGTAGACCTGCTTCCTGGCATCTGGTGACACCAAGGTAATATGTATGCCATCAATTTCTCCAACCACATGAGGTAAGCTAACCAAATCATAATTTTCTTTCTTCACATTGACCAAGTCCTGAGCTTTTGGAAACTGGATGAAGCTGTTGATGTGTCTCATCATTAAAGTTGGCTGTGACATGCCTCCAGATACTGCCACAGTGTATTGAAAGGAGCCAGTGGCCACAAAATGAAGTGTTGCCATGTGTTTCACTGTTTGTATTATTGCTGTTGTCTTCCTTTTGTGAGGCATGAAATTAGGTTCCAGATGCCCACACAAATCCATTATAGTTTGCCCATTTAATCTGAAATTTTTTATAATGTCCCTTTCCTCCATCGTGGCAAGGTCTGGAACCATTCTGTAGACTTGAGGATGCCTTCTTCTACCCATATCTGGGTTCATATGTCTGCATGTAAGGAAAACACACTACCAATAAAAAATGGCACCTAATACTATCGCAATCAACACACATCCCATGTCTAGGCTAGATAAGTGATCTTACTGTATCAAATATGTTACCATACATTTCAAACATCTTTCCTATTGCAAATCAATATTTTTACATGTCTGACATTTTTTACAATTAATGTGTGAATGATACATTTGAAATGTATAATATGCAAATGTATTATTTTCCAGTTTTTTAAAAATTTCTGTCAACTGAAGTATTACATAAACCGTGGAACTATTGATGTCAAACACAGTAAAAGTTCCCTGTTTTATGTTAAATAAACACAAAGATTCTACCTTATATTAATATATCCTTCTTAGTGTTTAAAGATTTGGTGGTTAAGTATGTGTTATGAACTATGAAGTTGTCATGAGAAACACTATGGGCATCATTAGGATGGCGGGCAGACTTTGAAAGGCTGCCTCCCGCCTGCATCTTGATATGGATGGCGATGTCTAGCAGACACCGCCACCAAATTAAACCCTTTTCCGCCCGGTAGACGAGTCGACCGGGCAGAAAAGCGGTGGATGGTCTTCCCGTCCGCCACAGTACCCCCGCCATACTGATATGGCGGGGGGGGGGAAATGGGAGGCGGGCAGGGTATTATGTCGGGTGGATCACCACCGCCATGCGGGTGGTGGCGATCCGGCCGACATACTAATGGACCCCTATGTGTTTTTAAAATACCCCTCACACACTAAGAATCCCTTAGTTTCATGCTTCATCATGGGGGTCTTCCCATCCCTCTACGGGGCGGGGCGTGCTGCAACCTACAGTGAAATAGGCTATGTGTAGTGCAGAGGTGTGAATGGTAGGGTCAGGAAGAGGTGGTAGTGCAATATTAAAAATTTCTGGCCAATGGAAAAAATAGACTTTATTTGCTTCCCTAGCTGGAAATATTAAAAAGGGGAAAGACATAGGGGGTATACTGTTATGAGTTGCCTCCTACTTGGTCAACATGTTTCAAAAGCCATCCCCATGGCTTTTTCGTCAGGACCTTGGGTGATCCCTACTTCACTCACATATAATTTATATGTAATTTTTGCCTAATGTTTTTGAATTATTTTTCATGCTAAAACATAAAGCATGCCAAAAAGAAAATACCCATTTGGTATCAATGATAACCTACCAGGTATAATATTTAGAGAATGTTTCTGACCCCATGAGCTGTCACTGAAGGGGAGGTCGCCTGTAATAAAAAATAGTATAGGCTGTGCCCTTGCCCGTAAATACCTTGGTGCTGTTCCGTGGAACCACCTACGTCTTTCGTCTTTTTAATATTTCCAGCTAGGGAAGCGAATAAAGTCTATTTTTTCCATTAGCCAGACATTTTTAACATTGCACTACCACCTCTTCCTGACCATATCATATTTTGCCATAAACAGTGTTGTAAGTATCTGATATATATATATAAATTCACTGAAAAAACCATAGGTTTTAGGGGTGTTATAGTTAGCTGGACATTTCACTCGTACAAAACCATTCAAATTCCTCCGATATAGTTAGTTGTACTAACTATATCTCGCGCTCCCGCAATCCACTGCTGATGATGTGACATATTACATCATTCATGACATGGTCAGTGACATCACTGATGACATCTCAAATGACATCCCTGATGACATCACTGATGACATCATCCAGTGAATGTGGTTTGGTTCGTTATTTAAATATGTATTATATATATAGAAATTTGCATTGAAGAATGAGTGGATATATAAATATAAATATCTGGATGGAGGATTTAATAGCAGTGTGATTGACTGTTTACTTGACTAATTTATAGTCTCTCACTAAATATATTGGATAGTGACTAAACTTTGTGAATATCTGTATCACTTTGTCAGTTGTTATGTAAACTGCTGCACCAGTTGGTTACTAGCTATGTGAAAGTCTATATTACTTATTGATTAGTTAATTGAGTATTTGTATGGGAGAGTGAATGTGTGTGTGGTTCGGTGGGGGGTGTGTGACTGCCCAAAGATGTGTGAATAGTTGATTCAGTAGGTATATGAAGTTAAAACTACATGTTATAACAGTTGTTTGGGTGAGTGAATATCTTTATGGGTGTGGTGATGAGCCAATATATGTCTCAATGGTGCATATCCAGCAAACTAGAAAAATAAAAGCCAGTGTATGTGTCAGTTGTTGTATCTAAATAAGTATACATAAGACTCAGTTATTGTATGAGTGACTGTATGGATAACTGTATACTTGTAATAGTGATTTTATAACACACTAAGTATGAGTTACTATCTATATGAATAGATGACGTGCTGTTTGTATAAGTGTGTAGCTAAGTAAAAGTAAGTATGATCCATTGTTTGCATAAGTGAGTAGGATGACTTCATAAGAGATTAGGATGTGTGCTGGTGTGTAATGTCGATATAGGTGTATAAGTCTATTTGATAGTGTTTTATTGATCATTGACAGCATGTATGAGTGAATCTAGAGGTAAGTGATTAGATGTGTGTATAGATCTAGGAATCACTGAGTGGGTGTTTAGAAACTTGTATTGGTGCATCAATGGATTCAAATATGGTTATACTAGTGTATGATGAGATGTATCTGATTGTCACGTGGATGATGTCATCAGTGATGTCATTTGAGATGTCATCAGTGATGTCACTCACCATGTCATGAATGATGTAATATGTGACATCATCAGCAGTGGATTGCGGGCGCGCGAGATATAGTTAGTACAACTAACTATATCGGAGGAATTTGAATGGTTTTGTACGAGTGAAATGTCCAGCTAACTATAACACCCCTAAAACCTATGATTTTTCAGTGAATTTCTAAGGTTTGGTAAATGACAATTTTTAAATGTATTAATTGTTGTATGTATTCTTTTTGATACTGATTTACTACATTTTTTAAACTATTTACTTTTAGATATTTTATTTTTTTAATTATATTATAATTACATTATACATTACATTACAAAATATACTTTCTCAGAATGAATTACTTTAGTTTAAATACTTTGCAAATAGGCAATAGACTTTTAAGTACAGTAGTTACAGTTGTTGCAATGGGCAACACCATTTCAAACACAATGCAACATTGAGCTCAATGTGAATTTCTAGTTAAATGCAATTAGTTACTTAATGGATTACTTTTCTAACCACAGGACTGGATCCTAGATTCAGTTCTTGGACATCTCCTATAAACAGTTGAGTAACAGCGTTTTGGTTACAGTAGTCATTTTTAAGGAATATTATTGTATTTTAAAAGTTGACATAATTTTTTTCACATAGAATCACCAATGTTATCCAATGGCAGAAAATTCACTTAGCAGGTAAGTAGTGTTATCATTACTTTTCCTTACTCAGTGGTGGATCCTGGATCCAGCACTGATGCATCTCCTGTAAACAGTTGAAAGAATGCGTTTAAGTCATACAGGCGATTTTTTAGGAATATTTTTAGTTTGTGAAAATAGACAGAGAAAATTCTCTGGTGAAAACCAGACAATGGATTCCTATGGAAGGAAATACAAGCTACTGGTAAGAATGGTTAGAATTACTTTTCAGGATCAGTGCTGGGCTAAAAGATGCAGCACTGGGTTCTCTCCTGATAACAGGTGAGTAAATCGGAATTCGTTGTCCGGATGATTTTAGGTGAATATTTTAAAGTTCCATAACTCCACACTTAGAAGAATTTCCAAGTAAAGCCAGTCAATGTTAGCCTATAGAAGGAAATTCAAGTTACTGGTAAGTACGGTTAGAATTACTTTTCAGGGTCAGTGCTGGGCTTAAAGATGCAGCACTGGGTTCTTTCCTGATAACAGGTGAGTATATCGGAATTTGTTGTTCGGATGATTTTAGGTGAATATTTAAAAGTTCCAAAACTCCACACTTGAAAGAATTTCCAAGTGAAACCAGTCAATGTTAGTCTATGGAAGGAAATTCAAGTTACTGGTAAGTACGGTTAGAATTACTTTTCAGGATCAGTACTGGGCTCAAAGATGCAGCACCGAGGTCTCTCCTGATAACAGGTGAGTAAATCGGAATTCGTAGTTCTGCTGGTTTTATAGGAATATTTTAAAGTTCCAAAACTCCACACTTAGAAGAATTTCCAAGTGAAACCAGTCAATGTTACCCTATGGAAGGAAATTCACTTAGCAGGTAAGTAGTGTTACCGTTACTTTTCCTAACTCAGTGGTGGATCCTGAATCCAGCACTGGTGCATCTCCTGTAAACAGTTGAAAGAAGGCGTTTAAGTCATACAGGCAATTTTTTAGGAATATTTTTAGTTTGTGAAAATAGACACTAAGAATCTTTTCAGGTGAAAACCAGACAATGGATTCCTATGGAAGGAAATACAAGTTACTGGTAAGTACGGTTAGAATTACTTTTCAGGATCAGTGCTGGGCTAAAAGATGCAGCACTGGGTTCTCTCCTGATAACAGGTGAGTAAATCGGAATTCGTTGTTCGGATGATTTTAGGTGAATATTTTAAATTTCCAAAACTCCACACTTAGAAGAATTTCCAAGTGAAACCAGTCAATGTTAGCCTATGGAAGGAAATTCAAGTTACTGGTAAGTACGGTTAGAATTACTTTTCAGGGTCAGTGCTTGGCTAAAAGATGCAGCACTGAGGTCTCTCCTGATAACAGGTGAGTAAATCGGAATTCGTATTTCTGCTGATTTTATAGGAATATTTTAAAGTTCCAAAACTCCACACTTAGAAGAATTTCCAAGTGAAACCAGTCAATCTTACCCTATGGAAGGAAATTCACTTACCAGGTAAGTAGTCGTTACTTTTTCTTACTCAGTGGTGGATCCTGGATCAGGCACTGGTGCATCTCCTGTAAACAATTGAAAGAATGGTGTTTAAGTCATACAGGCAATTTTTTAGGAATTTTTTAGTTTGTGAAAATAGACACAGAAACTTTTCAGGTGAACACCAGACAATGGATTCCTATGGAAGGAAATTCAAGTTACTGGTAAGTACGGTTAGAATTACTTTTCAGGATCAGTGCTGGGGTAAAAGATGCAGCACTGGGTTCTCTCCTGATAACAGGTGAGTAAATCGGAATTCGTAGTACATCCAGTAAGCGCCACAAAGCTGCGTAGCAGAGAGATGTAAAAAGGGTCACAGCCTGCACCACCTCTCTGCAACGCAGCGCAGTGGCGCTTCCTGGAAGCACCTGGTGGGCTACTTGACCCCCATGGTCCCTCAGGTTTGAAGTGGAATTTTTCCCCCAACTTAAAACGCGCCACAGGGCGTGTTTGCACACATCACGTCAGGCCCCATCCCCCCCTTAACCACTGTGTAAACGCGCCCTGTCACCGTTCTAAGTTGAGAGATTAAGTCCCCTTCAATCCTAAGGTTCCCTAGGGTCAAACTAGCCCACTAGGTACCTCCAGTAAGTGCCACAGAGCTATGTTGCAGAGAGGTGCAAAAAGGGGCATGGCCTCTGAACACCTGTCTGCAACGCATCTCCCTGGAGCATACTGGAGATACCTGTTGGGCTATTTGGCCCTCAGGGACCCTCAGTATTGAAAGATAATTAATTCCCCAACTTAAAATGCTCCACGGTGCGCGTTTGCACAGTGGTGAAGGAAGGGGGCGTGGCCTGAGGTGACATGTCTGCAAACACGCCCTGTGGCGCGTTTTAAGTTAGAGAATTAATTTCTCCTCAATCCTGTGGGCCCCTGGCGGCCAACTAGCCCACCAGGTACCTCCAGTATGCGCCAGGAGGCTGCGTTGCAGAGAGGTGTTCAGAGGCCACGCCCTTTTTTACAAAACTCTGCAACGCAGCTCCGTGGCGCTTATTGGAGGTTCCTGGTGGGCTAGTTGGCCCCCAGGGACCCTCAGAATTGACAAGGAATTAATTCCCCAACTTAAACCCTGCCACAGGCCTTAATCAGCCACGGGGACCCTATCCCTCAGGGCATGGCCCTTTTTTTAATATTATATTTTAGGAGGGGGGCTGCCGTGCCCCCCTCCTTGTGGCCCCGGGGACCCCATCCCCCACGGGGCCAGCCTTTGTTTTGTTTTTTTTATAATTTGAGAAGGGGGGCCGCGTGGCCCCCCTCCCGGGGCACTAATAACCCCGGGGACCCCATACCCCGGGGCAAGCTCTTTCCGTTGGGGACCTTGGGGGGGCCCCCAATCCCTCCACGATCCCGCTGGCTCCCCGCCTCCTGCGGGAGCCGGCATTGCTTTTCCACACGGGGAGCAGCTAACATGCTGCTCCCCCTTGGAAAAGCAATCTGCTTTACTATTTGGAAGAGAGAGCAGGTTGCCCTCTTCCAAATAGCAAAGCAGTTTGCTATGGCAGGGTGGGATCCACGAGGCTCCCACCCTGCCATAGCAAACTACAGTGTCCTGGGTGGGCACCCCGGGACACTGCAGGAGCCGGCCCTGGGGGGGGTGGCGGTCCCCAGGTCCCTTGAGGGCTCCAGGAGGGGGGCCGCGCGGCCCCCCACCTTCATCAAAGCCCTGGGGGGTGGTGGTCCCCAGGGCTGGGGGGGGGTTCAAGCCCCCCAAACTGTTTTTTTTTTTTAATTTACAAAAAAATAAGCCCTGGGGGTGGCGGTCCCAAGGGCTGCGGGGGGGGTATTGTGCCCCCCCGCAATATTAATTACATAGAGCCCCAGGGGGGTGGCGGTCCTCTGGGCTCGGGGGCCTCAGAGGCCCCCCAAAAATTATCATATTAAGCCCCTGGGGGTGGCGGTCCCTAGGGCAGTGTGGGGGGATTGGGCCCCCTACACTTTTTACATCATGCCCCCGAGATTTGGCCCCCGGGAGCTAAATATCAACGAAGCGCGGTTGAAATTTGCGCTGGATGCGCGAATTTCACTGATTATTTTTAAAAACAATGCTTTTTTGGGCCCTGGGGGTCCTTGTGGGACCCCTTGAGCAGGCCTAGGGGGTCAGAGTGTTTCTTCCCTGCCCCCTTTTCCCGTTTTCCGAGGTTTTTTGGGGGGTTTCTTGTGCCTCGGTTCCAAGATGGCTGCTAACACTTCATGATTTGGAGTGTTGACAGCCAATTAGAATACAGCTCGTGGACGGCAGGGTGCGCTTAGGCTGGGCTTAGGGTACGCGGACCCTCTGAGGCCATAGATATATATGTACTTTTAAATGTCATTTTCTCAGGAACTACTGAATGGATTTACACCATTTAAGCACAAGGCACAAGTCTGAACTAAGGACTACCGCTTTGCCAAATTTGGTGTAATTCCGTTCAGCAGTTCGGGCTGGAGCTGCGGCTAAAGGTCCTAAGGGAAATTGCATGGGGAAAACGCGATTTGGGACCCCCCTTTTTTCTTGGCCCCCGCATGACGAATCACCGTGAAACTTTCAGGATAGGAGCGGACCAGAGATGGCCAAACGTTTTGAAAATTTCGTGAAGATTCGTCAATCGGCACCAAAGTTATTCCAAATAGAATGTTGCGGATTTCCTATGGAAAATAGGTCCTAACCATGTTATACATCCAAAGCTGGATGGATCTCAACCATCTCAAATTAAACCCTGGTAAGACAGAGATAGTTCTCACCGGGGATAGCCATAAGTACTGGGGCCCCCACTATTGGCCTCCTGAGCTTGGCTCTCCTCCCCTTCCGTCCGCAGCGGCCAAAACCTTAGGAGTCTCTCTGGACAGCGATCTCTCCCTGAAAACTCAGGTTGGAGTGGTTGTGTCCAAGTGCTTTTTTCAAATGCGCAAAATTAGGAAAATACATCGTTTCCTCACTCATGATGCATTGACTCAGGTCATGATATCCACGGTTCTATCTCATCTGGACTACTCCAACTCTGTGCACTTAGGAATGCCACATTACTTGCTTAAACGTTTACAGATGGTCCAGAACCACGCAGCCCGACTGGTCTAGCGACAACCTAAATTGCATGCAGCTACCCCCCTGTTGAGGAAACTACATTGGCTCCCCATTTCACAGCGCTGTGCCTTCAAAATGGGGTGCATCATTTTTAAATCCTTGCATGGCACCAGTCCTGAGTTCATTAACAGTATGATACTTAGGCACACCCCCACACGCAATTTAAGGTCCGCCCATCTCTCACTCCTCTCCATCCCGGAGTTCAAACGGGTACGTCAAGGAGGCCGCAGATTTGCCACCCTCGCTCCCAAATTGTGGAATTCTTTTCCGCAAGAAATACGGTCCTGCACAGACCTTTTGCAATTCTGGAAATCCTTGAAAACGTGGCTATTTACACAAGGTTAGCTTTTGTCTTTTTGACAGCCCTTTTGAGCCTTAGCGCCATGAAGCCACCCGGCGTACGTGCGCTCTATACATTTTTATTAACATTAACATTAACTATATCTACCTCCTGGCGACCGCCAGTAGGTAATATATAAATATATATATATATATATATGTAAATTCACTGAAAAAACCATAGGTTTCAGGGATGTTATAGTTAGAAATTAGCAGGTAAAAAACCTTTGAAATTCACTGAAAAGACCATAGGCTTCAGGGACGTTATAGTTAGTTGGACATTTCACTCGTACAAAACCAGCGAAATTCGAACGTTATATTTAGGAGAGCTAACTATAACTCGCCCCCCCGCAATGCATGGCTGATGACGTCACATATTACATCACTCATGACATGGTCAGTGACATTTCAGATCTGCTGCCCCTACCTCAGTATAATACAAGTCATGAACCCTTTACGTCATTTTATAACTACATAGGTAGAGACTGGATCATTAGAGTACTGCAAGGAGAGTGTATAGTGAATTTATAAGTGCTTCAGAATTGGCTAAGTACATATGTTGGCGGAGCCTAACCCCCGAGCATGAGCTTGGCTCCAATTGGCTGCCCTCCATGTGCCAAAAACAGAAATTTGGGCTTTGCATGGCCCTGTATTGCTACAGCTGCAACACTCCACTGAATGTGCAATAAACATTCATATCCACACAGATATGTCATTGATGCATGTAGGGTCAGTGATTCCCCCTACCTTCCATGTTGGCCATGTTTTAGGACTTGGGTCACAGGGTAACACATTGGTGCTTACGGCCCGGGTGGCGGCAGCACAACAACAGGGACACCCGCATCCATTGATTCCTAATACAACCCAGGACGGAACCATGCCCAGAGCTCCGGAGTCATTGTTCACAGCCTCACACAGGACTGGCATACGACAGGCCAGCCCAATACGCTTACGCATACAGGAAGGGACAACAACGCCACATGGCTCAGATTTTCATTGTAGTGATCTGCTGCTCACAGGTCTAGTTGTCAGTACACCACAGTCACTCCCTGACAGCTGGTTTACACCCACACCACACTCATCAAGCACAGGCATCACAGGACACGTGACCATGCCAATAAAAAGGACCGGGCGCACTTGCTCCACGCCATTTCCATTTCAGACTTGGTGCACCGGATGCACTGTGGTCGGCACAGGCACACTGCCACAGGACAGTGACTTTCGGTGCACTGAGGTAGGGGCACTGTAAGTGCTGAGTGGGTGTGCAGCCTGCGATGATGCCCCGTCCCGGTGGTCCGGACAGGTCATGTTTTGTGTGCCCTGCTGGACCGCAGTGTAGGCCTGAGCCATCGAACAGCGGGGGCCTACCACCACGTGGTTTGGCCTCATTGGTCACAGAGTTAGTGGCACCGCAAGGGCTGAGCAGGTGTGCAACCAGCGATGATGGCGGGTGCATTGGTATGTTCTCTGCCATGGTAAAATCAAGACGCAGCACCAAATGTGAGACCTGGTGGCCTGCGCAGTGGTTCTGCATGATGTAGAGGGTGCCCTGTCTGCGGAAAGGTGGGCAGTGAGGCCTGGGTGCACAAGCGTGGGCAGGCACCTCTGGGCGGTGGGAGCGGATGGTTTGCAGCAGCCTGGGTGCGCAGCAGCAGGCAGACACCTCTGAGCAGTGGAAATGGATTGGGTGGAGCAGCCTGGATGCACAAAGGTGGGACAGCGATTTAGGCGTGCGCAGTCGTATGTACTCTGCCATTACTGATCCTGTACTATGTTTCAGATGAGTGAGCTTGAGGGCTCCACTATGTCCCGGCACGTGGTTGGAGACACACCGGTGGTGAAAAGGTGAGCTGTGAGGGTTTTGTCTGCAGTGTGGGCACTCACTGTCCCTCTCCATCTCTTCCTTTCTCTCCCTCACACTCTTTCTCTCTCTCACACTGTTTTCTCTCTCTCTCTCTCTCTCTTCCTCTCTTTCACACTCTTTCTCTCTTTCTTTCTCTCTCTCACTCTTCCTCTCTTTCTCTCTGTCTTCCTCTCACTCTTTCTTTCTTTCTCTCTCTCTTCCTCTCTCTCACTCTTTCTGTCTGGGCTGTTTGCTCCAGCTTGTGAATGGTGCGTTAAATTTATCACCATTTTGGTTGCGATAAAATGCTGTTAACTCAGCGATGTGTCCTTCAGAATATACCCCTCGGTGTTTGAAAGACTTAAGAAGTCCTCGAGTGCCGCGCTGAGAGCCGCGCTCCCATCGCTTTCACATGGGGGGCCACACTGGGAGCCGCGCTAGAGTCGCGATTCGATTTTTTTAAAAAAAACGTCCACTTTCACTAATTTACATTCGCCTCGGGGACCCCATCCCCTGAAACATGCCGACATGTTCATTATTTAAAAAGAAGAAAAAAAACACGAAGCTGGGCCGCGTTGGCCCTCCTCCGGTGGCCAATTTTGGCCCCAAGGACCCCATCCCCCGGGGCCTGGCCTCACCGTTGGGGACCGTGGGGGGCGCCCCAATGCCCCCACGGTCCCGCCGGCTTCCCGCGTCCTGCGGGATACTGCATTGCTTTTCCACACGGGGAGCTGCTGACATGCAGCTACCCGTGTGGAAAAGCAATCAGCTTTGTATTTTTAAAGCGAGAGCAGGTTTCCCTGCTCTCGCTTCCAAAATCCAAACCAAGTTTGCTATGACAGGGCGTGAACCGCACGGCTCCTGCCCTGTCATAGCAAACGGCAGTGTCCCGGGGTGGGCACCCCGGGACACTGCAGGAGGCAGCCCTGGGGGGTGGCGGTCACCAGGACCATCACGGGCTCCAGGAGGAGGGACGCGCGCCCCCTCCCAACATGATTGCAGCCCCGGGGACCACCACCTCCCCGGGGCTGCAATCCCCAGCGGGCCCCCACTAATATTTTTTAAGAAATGACCCCGGGATCTAGCCCACCTGGGGGCCTCATTAAAATAAAACACGGGAACCCGCGCTTCATTATTTTTAAAACAATTTCGGCGGAATTCACGACCCCAGCACGTATTGTGCCGATATTTTTAAAAAAATGCTTTTTTTGGCCCTGGGGGTCCTTCTGGGACCCCTGAGCAGGCCTAGGGGGTCAGGGTGTTTCTACCCTGCCCCCTTCTCTTGTTTTATATCTTTGTTTCTCTGTTTTCTGGTGACTCGCTTCTACCGAGTCACACGATGGCTGCCAACACTTCCTGGTTTGGAGTGTTGACAGTCAATTAGAATGAAGCTCGTGGTTGTGGCAGCCAATTAGAATGAAGCTCGTGGTCGGAAAGGGTCGCAACTCCACCGCTGCCATAGATATCAAAATTTTTATTTTTTTAATTTCTCAGCAACTACTGAACGGATTTACTCCATTTTAAAAAAAGGTCGCTATCTGAACCAAGCCCCACCTTTTTTTGCCAAATTTGGGGCAAATCAGCTCAGCAGTTTCGGCTGAAGCCTTGCCCAAAGTTTCCTATGGGAAATTGATTTTTTTACTCTTATTTTTTGAATTTCTCAAAAACTTACGAACGGATTTACACCATTAAAAAAAAAGGTTGCTTTCTGAGCCAAGCTCTACCTTTTTGCAAAATTTGGGGTAATTCCATTCAGCAGTTTGGGCTGTAGCCCGTCTCAAAATTTCCTATGGAAATTAACATAGAGAAAACGCGTTTTGGGACCCCCTTTTTTCTCAGCTTCCACTTGACGAATCACCCCCGAACTTTCAGGATAGGAGCTGACCTAGATCGACTGGTTTTTTTGGAACATTTTGCAAAGATTCATCAAATGACACGAAAGTTATTAGCAAATCAAAAAATGCTTTTCCTATGGAAACTAGGTTCTAACTATAACTACCTACTGGGGGTTATATATATACTTTACCTGCAATATGAGTAGAGAGAGTATACACTTCCTACACCTAGAGCTGTATGTCGAAGGTGGCAAACTGCAGTCTAAAACTTTCAGAAAACCCACTGCTGGGAACGCTATACTACATGCACATAGTTTCCACCCCATTTCTTTGAAAGAAAGTATACCCTACGCCGAATGCCTCCGCATGAAGCGTAACTGCAGCACCAATAAAAGCCTTGATGAAGCAACAGGAGAACTATGCCACAGATTAGCCCTTAGGGGATACAGCCAAGAAACACTTACCAAAGCTAGAACTAAAACTGCAACCAAAACCCGTAGAGAGCTTTTAGCCTCTGAGAAAGGCACTACTGAGAAAGTAACTGAGTGTTCGGCTACCAAAGCCCCCAGACTAATAACAGGCTTCAATGAGTATCATGCTCAAGTAAGAAAAAGATTATACAGACACTGGAACTCAGTCAGGAATGATCCTGTTATTGGGGCCATCTCAAACAAAAACCCTCAAATCACTTTCAGGAGAGCCAAATCTATGATGCAAGAGATAGTAATCAACGCTCCCGGAAAAAGTAAAAATGAGGGCTCTTGACTCAAATCACCCAAAGGCTTTTACAAATGCGCCAAGTGCAAGGCATGCAGACATGGCATCAATACCAAAGAGAACAAACAGTTCAAGCTGAGAAATACTCAACACAATACTTTAATAGCTCCTAAAAAGAAATGAAACTGAGAAGGAGGGATTAATGAATTTCCTTATTATTTGACGGAAATGATTTGAATTTATTTTATATTTCAAGAAAAATTTTGCGCAGAGACATTTCTTTTGTTGCGCTAAGGTCATATATACAAAATATTACAAGGCATATATTACAATGACACATAACTAATGTTCCCCTGGAAACAAAGAGAAAATAAATGCAAACATTCATCAAACACTCATGGCCTTTATACTCATGCATACACGGCAAACATACAAAAACTGTCAAGAACTGGGTCCTTGTGGCGACCTTCCTTCCCTTGTACAATTAATTACATCTCAATTCAAATGTCAAAAAACATTTCATTATTATATTGCGCAAATGAATATGACAAAATGTTTTAAACTTCGCATGGAAATACAATTTTTTGAAAGCGGTGCGACACAAGGAAAAGAGAACTGGTCGACGCGTTTCGAACCCCAGAATTATGGGTTCTCCTCAGGACCAACCAATTTCTGAAATGAACAATAGAAAGGTTTTAGAATATGATATTGGACTCAGAGTGACTACGAAGCACCACCCGGGCTTATCAAAACCCACCTTAGAACGTGGAAATCTATCTGCCTGAAATGGATGAGACTCGTTTCCAATGCAGAGGGACCTAAACACGAGAAAACCAAAACCAACTATATTAGAATTTCAACTTGTCTACCACAGGCTAAACAAATAACACATGACCCACAGGAGACTTTGGACAAAGGTAGGTAATGTTCGCTCGACTTACTGGAGCAAGAGAACGTGTCCTCTTTTCCGGCTGCCAATGATTGAATACTTGTGTATCTAAAGGGAGGGAGAACGGACGAAATGAATTCCGTTAACTAGCGTGATCTCTTTTAGAACTACGAACAACCGTTCACAAACGCAATCGAGAAACTGGACCGCAGCCCACTGAATGGAGTTTGGAACTTACTTAGATAAGTTTTCCAGTTAACTTCAAGATGCTTTTCCCGCGCCGGAATCTGAAAAAGCGAGACGGGCTGTGTAAGTAATACAACTGAAAATCCAACGACCCAATATCTCAGAGCTCCTGTTCCCTAGACATGAGTAATCATTGCAGGCTTACCGGGAATACATTTTCCATCCGTCCACAACCTAGTCAAACCACGAGTGAGGATACACACAGCCTTGTGGGTACTAATGGCGTATAACTCTCATTAGAACTACCAAAAGCGCAAAGCTTGCTGGTACATGTAGTTTATGTTCTGCGACCCTACAGGTGTGTTAGTTAAAAAATGTGGCTAGGATTATGTGAACCCGAAGGACATTGTTTCCAATTTGAAGTGCTTAAGATAAAAAAGACAAGTGGCTTCCGGGTGTTGTGGTTAAAATTTCTTACTATGTAGTTGTGTCTTTACCAAAGTGGAACAATACCTTTACTACGCACCTAAACAACGGGGAAGGCTTCCCCAACGTGGGGAGTAATGCATGGCTCAGAAAATGATGGAACTCTCCGTTAATTATAATTGTATAAATAATGATCGACGCAGCAGAACAGACCAAGCCCTGAACAGAGAGACAGCGGCAGAGAACAGGTGTTCTTTTTACATTAAGCAATTGGTCTGAAAATCTCAGCGACTTCATTTAGGCCATTAATAGCCGTGTTGTACTTCATGATTAATAACGCCTCGCGACGGCTTAATAGGCCTTCCAAATCTCCTCCACGAGGATCTCTTTCAATTTTGGACAAAACTGTCCATCTCAAATCAGCCTCACTGTGTGAATGAGAGAGCCAATGATGGACTAGAGGGGCATTCTCAACTCGACGTCTGATCCTAGATTTGTGCTGGATGATGCGTTGTCGCACCTCCTGCGTTGTTTTTCCAATGTACAGCTTAGGACACGGACAAACTATTGCATAAACGACATTCTTCGTTTTGCAATTACTGAATGTGTTATGCTTCCAATGCGTGGTGTTGAATGAAAAAACATCGCCCTCTATGGTCTGGTCACAGTTTATGCATGTTCCACATTTGTGGTGCCCCATAACTGGCGGTAGGTTGAGCATACTCCTCAATGTACGCTGTTCTTGTTTCGGTAAGGCAGCACGTACTATGTAGTTCGCTACACTTTTCTCCTTTTTGAACGCAAACATCGGAGGTCTCGAAAAATCCTCATGAAGGTCCTTGATTAAATGCCAATTGCCCAGGATGAGTTTGCGGAGTTGGTGGCTGTTAGGGCAAAATGTTGTCACACAAACCGATCTGTCAACCTTTCTCCTAATTCTTTGCTCAAGTAATGTCTCTCTTGGTGTCCACCACGCTCTCTTCAAAGAATGTTTAATTAATTTCTTTGGATAACCCCTCTCAAGGAGGCGGTCTCTTAATTTGTTTGCATGCCTGAAATATTCCTCTTTTTTGGTGCAGTTCCTGCGAATTCGCAAGAACTGACCATAGGGTAGATTTTGTCTCAGACTACGAGGATGGTTGCTCGTAAAATGAAGGGCCTTATTCCGATCTGTCTCTTTTCTAAAAAGTGTGGTCTCGAGCTCTCCCTCCGAAGCCACTACCTTGACGTCCAGAAAAGTGATAGAATCGTTTGACGAGACTATGCTGAATTTGATGTCATTAGATCTTCCATTTAGCCAACAAATAAACTCGTCTAGTGATTGCTGTGTGCCAGTCCAAATTAAGAAAATGTCGTCGATAAACCTCATATAGTTGGAAATATTAGAGGCGAACGGGTTGTTATTATATATGAAATTGTTTTCATATAAACCCATGAATAAAACTGCCAACTCAGGTGCGAAAGGACAACCCATGGCCACGCCTCGTATTTGGTAAAAAAACTCTGAGTCAAAAGAAAAATAATTTTTAGAAAGTGCAAACTTAGCCAGAGACAGGAGGAATTCCGTGGGCACTTGTACTGGTCGCTCTCTTAAATTTAAAAACCACTCTAAGGCCTCCAAAGCTTGATCTTGTGGGATTTGGGTATAGAGTGACACCACGTCCATTGTAACCATCAATTGTGTCCTTTTGTTGAAATGCACGGATGTGATTCTATTCAGGAAAGCAGTGGTGTCTTTCAAATGTGCCGGAACCTGATTGATGAATGGTTTCAGAAAATAGTCGATATATTGAGCCACTGGCTCGATAAGTGATTCACACCCAGAAACTATAGGTCGTCCTGGGGGGTCCAATTCATTTTTGTGGAGTTTGGGTAAGGCATAAAAGACCGGTATCCTTGGGTTCATATTTTTCAGGAACAGGCGTTCTTTATGTCCCACGAAACCTTGTGAAAAGCCTTCCTCTATGATATGAAATAGTTGGTCTTGTAGTTCTTTAGTTGGGTCTTTTGTGATTTTCCGGTAGCAGGTCACGTCTTCCAATTGGCGGAGTACTTCGTTTTTATATTTATTGACGTCCCAAAGGACCACTGCCCCACCTTTGTCCGCCTGCTTCACTACAATAGTTCTATCATTTTGTAGGTCGATAAGGGCATCTTTTTCTTTTTTGGCTAAGTTAAACCTCACAAAGCTTTTTTTGCTTTCCATTGCCTGTATTCCCGATAAGATGGTTCTCTCAAACGTTGCGATTTCCTTAGGAACCTTGGGTCCTGTTGGACAAAAAGTAGATTTCCTCTTTAGTCCGGTGATTTCTGCCGTTACTACCTCGGTTGTCTCAGAAAAAAACGTTTTCAAACGGATTTTGCGACAGAACTCCATGGTTTCAAGCTTCATTTTGATGAAGTCTGTAGCTCTAGAAGGAACAAAGCTTAGTCCTTTTTGGAGAATGGAAATTTCCGCTGTTGTGAGTATTTTGTCAGACAAATTGTAAATTGGTGATGAAGTTAACTCCTGTAATACTGGCGTCGTGTCCTCATTTCCCATGGTTGGGAATATCGCAACCGTCCTCTGCCTTGTCGTTGGCCTCGGCCTAAAAAACGTGCCTCCTGATTGGATGTTTGTGGGTCCTGATTTTGTTGGTTACCCCTTTGGTTCTGATTGGCCCTAGTCGTTGTATCTGTGGTCTCACTAGAAGATGATGACGATTCTGAAAAGTTAATGAATCTCTTCCGGGATCTCCCCTGATAGTTTTGGAGATAATTTCTAGAATCGTTGGTAGAATAGAAATCCTTATTAAGGTAGGGATAAGTAGATTCCAACGAAAAATTCTTTTTGTCCTGCTCGAATTTGTTACTTTTTTGGATAACCGTATAATCTTTGAACTCGAGTATTTCTTTCTCCACTTTTTCCAATAAGGCCTTCGCATCCGTAAGGTTAGGATTGTTTTTAATCTCACTTTCAAGGTCCGCAATCTCCTGTAGTTGTATCAATGAAAGTCTATGGGCTGTCTCCACCGTGAGGACCATAAGGTCCCTGCTGCATTTGGTCTCTATGCAACTGTAACCTTTCTTGTAGATTGGGTCGTCTATGAAAACTACTGGAATGTTACGTATCTGAAGCCCTGATGGAATGGTGCCTTCCTTTAGGTGCTGTAGTAAGAAATGTCCGTGAAGGTCCGTGCGTACCTACCTTTGTCCAAAGTCTCCTGTGGGTCATGTGTTATTTGTTTAGCCTGTGGTAGACAAGTTGAAATTCTAATATAGTTGGTTTTGGTTTTCTCGTGTTTAGGTCCCTCTGCATTGGAAACGAGTCTCATCCATTTCAGGCAGATAGATTTCCACGTTCTAAGGTGGGTTTTGATAAGCCCGGGTGGTGCTTCGTAGTCACTCTGAGTCCAATATCATATTCTAAAACCTTTCTATTGTTCATTTCAGAAATTGGTTGGTCCTGAGGAGAACCCATAATTCTGGGGTTCGAAACGCGTCGACCAGTTCTCTTTTCCTTGTGTCGCACCGCTTTCAAAAAATTGTATTTCCATGCGAAGTTTAAAACATTTTGTCATATTCATTTGCGCAATATAATAATGAAATGTTTTTTGACATTTGAATTGGGATGTAATTAATTGTACAAGGGAAGAAAGGTCGCCACAAGGACCCAGTTCTTGACAGTTTTTGTATGTTTGCCGTGTATGCATGAGTATAAAGGCCATGAGTGTTTGATGAATGTTTGCATTTATTTTCTCTTTGTTTCCAGGGGAACATTAGTTATGTGTCATTGTAATATATGCCTTGTAATATTTTGTATATATGACCTTAGCGCAACAAAAGAAATGTCTCTGCGCAAAATTTTTCTTGAAATATAAAATAAATTCAAATCATTTCCGTCAAATAATAAGGAAATTCATTAATCCCTCCTTCTCAGTTTCATTTCTTTTTAGGAGCTATTAAAGTATTGTGTTGAGTATTTCTCAGCTTGAACTGTTTGTTCTGTTTTCTTGTATCTTCGGCTCAGTTCAGCTGAGTTTTTTGAGCCACAACCCGGTGTTGTTTTCTATCAATACCAAAGAGGTCACAATACCATTCAGGCAATCCCCCTATATCATCAGGGGTTACTACACATGCAAATCTGATTTTGCTGTGTATGTCTTATCGTGTACTTGTAAGAAAACCTATGTGGGTAGCACCATCCACCCAGTACACATACGCATCTTACAACACTTAAGAGCTATCACTAATAATGACCCTGCCTACCCTGTTGCTCGACATATCAACACGGCCCACAATGGCAAGGCGCAAGATCTTTATTTCTATGTGGTAGACACCATCCCCAAAAACCCTAGGGGAGGCAATAGACAACTTGCCCTTAGGAGACTAGAATCACGTTACATCATCCTCTATAATTCCAAAATCCGGATGAAGCATTAACTGTACACCTTTGAGTAGTCCCTCGCTGCTTGTCCTGCTACACTTTTCAAACCCTGCAACGTTTAGGACACACTATTTTAGCTTAGGCATACATTAGCCTTAACACTTTCTTTACACATAATTTAGCAACCGGTTTTTGATTTGTGTACGTCCATTTACCAACATGATCGTTAACGCCGTGGAGGGCCCACCCTGTAGTTATTTATGGACTAAATTTAGACTTTTTTGTAGCTGATTAT
The DNA here is from genome assembly GCF_964204655.1 of Triturus cristatus. NCBI lineage: Eukaryota > Metazoa > Chordata > Amphibia > Caudata > Salamandridae > Triturus > Triturus cristatus. Next base: position 1,712,649,260 of record NC_140589.1, on the reverse strand, counting down.
ACACCGAGAGCCCACTCGGGCAATACTGTTTTAGTGCATTTACTGCATATATGAATTTTCGTTGTTCAGTATTTACAGAGTCACATTCAGATCGCTAACAGACGCGATCTATCCCTGCATCTTACCCCCTTGTCGACCTTGACTCTATCGCTAGCTCACTTTGACAGCACTATATTCATTGGAAATCTTTATGAGGCACTAGTGGGCATAGCGTACACATTGTACGTTTACGCCCGAGCGAGAGCCACATCTCAGTCAGTACTTACTATACACGGCATTCTCCACATTATCCTCTACGATAGTCTCACACCACCTTTCAGGTGACATTATCACATCAGGGTCTTCCAGGCGCGCACATGTTTTTTCTATGTCTATACATGCTAATAGGACGTTGTTACACATGGGCATTTGCTTGCCCCCATTTTCAGTTTCTGTCCTTTTTTAGTAACACACTACAATCTGGTAAATGTATGCCTTTAATATATTTACATTATGTTTGTGTTTCTCTGTAATTCAATTTTATTGATTATTTGGCATATACTGTCTCGCCGCCTTTTTTTGCATTGTCATGTTGAAACTGACAGAGTGATTCTCTATGTCTATGATCGCCTCTGTGAGGTTGCCTTGACAACTAAAGTAAAGCGTATATATCTATCAAACCAGTATGCACTAGACGTAGTGACCAAGGCGGTGCGCCGCCGAAACGCGTCTAACCTTTGTTGGATTAAATATTTCATTTTTGCCGCAATTTCACGGAGTCTGTGCCTGACTGTTCGCCGCCGCCAGGATTGGAAAAGAATATATATATATATTTAGCTGAACTAACTATAACGGGGGAATTTCTATGGTTTTGTACGAGTGAAAAGTCCAGCTAACTATAACGCCCCTGAAACCTATGGTTTTTTCAGTGAATTTCTAAGGTTTTTTAAATGCTAATTCCTAGCTATAACGTGCCTGAAACCTATGTTTTTTTCAGTGAATTTCAAAGGTTTTTTAAATGCTAATTTCTAGCTATGCCTACAGAGATAGGACATGTGAAGAAAGAAGGAAAAACGCACAGAAAGAAAAAAAAGAAATGCAGAAAGAAGCAACAGAAGACCTCAAAGACGAAGAAAAGTGCAGGAAGAAGTATAACGTGCAGAAAGAACAAACAGAAGAGCAGAAACAAGCCTTGTTGCAAAATCATCCTGTACCCCCAAATTTTTCAGACGGATACTGGTGGTAACTGAGTCTGACTAACCAGTCCTAGAGCCAGTGCTATGTTAAAAGACACTCAGAATACAGTGAAAACACCTACATACACTAGGGCACACTATGTGTTGGGGTCCCTCTGTGATTAGCATGACCTCCTCTGTAAGCCCCTAGTATATAATAGGGCAGGGGATTAAAACTACCTCTTAAAACGCACCACAGGGCGTGTTTGAACACGTCACCTCATGCCCCGTCCCCTCCCTTCCCCACTGTGTAAACACGCCCTGTAGCCGTTTTAAGTTAGGAAATTAAGTCCCCTTGAATCCTGAGGGTCCCTAGGGTCCAACTAGACCACTAGGTACCTCCAGTAAGCGCCACAGAGCTGCGTTGCAGAGAGGTGTAAAAAGTGGCACAGCCTGCACCACCTCCCTGCAACGCAGAGCAGTAGTGCTTACTGGAAGCACCTGGTGGGCTAGTTGGACCCCAGGGTCCCTCAGGATTGAAAGGGAATTATTTCCCCAACTTAAAAACGCGCCACAGGGCCTGTGGGCGTTCTGAGTTGAGAGATTAAGTCCCCTTGAATCCTAAGGGTCCCTAGGGTCAAACTAGCGCACTAGGTACCTCCAGTAAGCGCCACAGAGCTGCGTTGCATGGAGGTGTAAAAAGGGGCGTGGCCTCAGAACACCTGTCTGCAACGCAGCTCCCTGGCGCATACTGGAGATACCTGTTGGGCTAGTTGGCCCTCAGGGACCCTCAGTATTGAAGGGGCATTAATTCCTCAATTTACAACTGGCCAGAGGGCGCATTTGCAGAGTGCTGCAAGGAGGGGGCGTGGCCTCCGGCACGATGCCGGTCTTTTATTTATTTACTTTTAAGAAGGAGGGCTGTGTGGCCCCCTTTCTTTTTCTAATTTATTAGCCCTGGGGACCCCATCCCCCAGGGCCTGCACCCTAATTTTTTTTGTTGAAAAAAATTAATTTGGCCCTCCCAAGGCCTTAATCGGCCCCGGGGACCGCAACCCCCAGGTCATGGCCTTTTTTAAATTTTTTTATTCTTTAGGAGGGGGGCTGTGTTGCCCCCCTCCTCAGGCCACTTATGGCCCCGGGGACCCCATCCCCCGGGGCCGGCCTTTGTTTTTTATTTAAAAAAAATATATATATATTTATAGAAACACCTAGGACATGCTGGACAAACCGTATGTACCTATCACCATGAGGATTTGCGTGATATTCATTAAAAGGAGACTATGCATACAATGAATCCACGTAGAATGTATTCACACCGCTAGTGAAGCTCTGACATGTCTGACACCCTACCGTGCCTAATCCCGGCGCCCCCGCTGGTGGGTACTCTCCAAGTAGACACCCTTGTCGTTTATTTATACAAACATGGGTAGCTATTGACGGGCACATTTAATACACATGCACACCAAGCCATTCAAAGGGGATTCGACAAAAATTCGACCAGACTATGCAAGAAACCCCCTCACGGTTAATAAAACACACATCCACCGCCGGATGTGTAATACTTTTTATTTTACTCTCTGGAAAGGAGACAAACCTCACTTGAGAGTCACAGCATGCTCCTGGCTGAGCGCAATGCTGTGTTACACCCACCAGTGCCCGCCGAGTGCCACACACCTATGTGTTGTATTCCACCAGCTAGTGCGTATGCTATGACACTCTCTAGCCCATGTGCACTGTAACACCACCCCGTGAATATGTCATGCCACACTTGCCTTCGCACGGGTTATATTGCCCCATCTAACGTGCCTTCCTCGATGCCTATGTTATAAAGCACAGCGCTATGCCATACATATTACAATCTGGGATCCATATCTTTGTCACAATGCATATGCAATGTTACACTACCCAGCACATATTTTATATTACAACTTTAGAGACTACTTCGGTTACACAACACTGCCCTGTGCATATTACACTCCAAGGCGCATATCACATAGCAAGCGCTAGTGCCTGTGCTATCTCGCGCTCTCCAATGAATCTGTCATTGTGCACATTGTATTGCATATTATATTTCATGCCCCGGTTCATCTTATATCACACTTTTTGGTGCATAGTTTATACCATATACTATATCTAGTTTTCATTTTCAATCGTGCTCTCAGGACTATGTTCTATATAACACTGCGTCCACCTACCCTTTTCACGGGCATTACATTTTGCAATGGGGGGTGGAGGGTCAGGGGATGTTTCTGCCAAATGAGCCCGGAGTCACAGTCCCAAACGTCCTCTTCTTCCTGAATAAAAGTGAGATTATGCTGCATACTTGTTCATATTTTAAGTAGTTCGCACAGACACACATTTTAAAAACAATAAAGTTCCTAATACCCACCTTCTATGAACAGTTAGCTTGCTGCCCCATCCATCTCCTCCCTATCCTCTGTTGTCTGAATCCATGGACTAGCCTCCTCCCTCCTGCCATGCATGGTCTGATGTGCTGCCACTGCCCTGCATTTAGCATGATGTACCAGTCCACTCATCCTGCCCTCCATTGCCCAATTCTATGGCCCATCATTGACCTCCTGCTTAGCCTCTGTGCTTTGCTTGCTGCCCCTATTCTCCTTCCCCCTGCCCTCCGATGTCTTTGTGCATGCCCCTGCTCCATCCTTTTTGACCACCATGTTCCATTGACCTACCACTCCTATCTACTCTGAGTGTTCTGTTGAGCTGCCACTCCCCTACCACCTGCCTAGCATTGTCAGATGACTGTAACCTGTCCCTGCCACCTCCACCCTGCCTGTCCACATGCCATGCCCCTATCCCCTTCCTCCTGTCCTCCATGGTCCCTTTTACTGCCACACCCTTCTGCCCTCCCTGGTCTGTTGTGCTGCAACTGCTCCTCCTGCCTGCCCCGCGTAGTCTGTTGTGAGGCCCCTTCCCCTGAACTCTCTTGTCTGTGCCCAGGTCCTGACCCTCCCTTCTATCCTCCATGGTCCTTTGTGCATGCCCCTGCACCCTCCTTCTTGCCCATCATAGCCATTGTGCTGCCACTAACCCTCCCGCTTGCCATGCATGGTCTTCTGTGCTGCCATGGCCCCTCCCAACTTCCCTGTGTGGTCAGCTAGCTGCTCCTGACCCCCTCTCACCTTCCCTCCATGGTCTGTGTGTATGCCATCATAGTCTCACTGTTGCTCTCCATGGTGTGTCTTGTTTCTAGTGCCCATCCTGCCTGACCTTCATGGTCATCTTGCTGTTCCTGCCCTGCCCCCTTGCCCCCAGCCCTCTGTTTCCATGTGCAGACCCCTATTCCCTCCCTTCTGGCTTGTCGGTTCCATTGTAATGCCCCTGATCCGTCCCTCCTGCCCTTTATGGTCTGTTATGCTACAGCTTTCTCTCCTGTCTGTCCATTATGGTCAGCTAGCTACCATTGCCTCTTTCCCCTCTGTTGTCTGTTGTCCATGTGCATGGTCCTGTCCCCTCCCTATTGCTTTCTATGGATTGTTGTGCTGCACTCCCGTCCCGCATGCCCTGTGTGGTGTATTGTGCTGCTGCAAACCCTGATGCCTGCCCTGTAGGGTCAGTTTGGTGCACATCTCAATGTCCCTCCTGTCCTCTGTTATCCGAGTCCATGTCCCTACCCCAATTCCTCCTGCCTACCATGATCCAATGTACCATACTTGCGAACATTTTGAACTTGGTAAGAGGGAGATTTTGAAATAAAACTGGGGTATTGATTTTCCCCTTTGAGTTACATTGAAAAAGAGAAGATTGTAGACAGGAAACAGATCAAGTAAAGCCCATTTGAGCTTAAAAACATTGGACGTTTCCAGGCTGAAACGGGTCTGTTGGCATGTATGGTTGTATGACCACTGCCTCTTCCTTCTGCCCACAATGGTCTATTATATTGCCACAGCCTCTCTTGCCAGTCCTGTATTGTTGGTTTGTTGCCCCTGCCCCCCTTTCCACTGCCCTCCATAGTCTGTTGTGCTGCCACTGCCCTTCCTGCCTGCCTAGTGTGGTCAAATTGTTGCCTCTGCACTCTCCTACCTGCCTTCAATCTTCAGAGTCCGTGCCCCTGGCCTCTGCCTCTCAACAGTATCCCAATGAACAACTAGATTGCTAAAATTCTATATTTATTACAAAAGTGTGGAATGCCTGATGTCATCTTGATGTATTCAAAACTGTAATGCCTAGCGCATTTCCTTTAGAAATTACATATATGAGAGGGTCTTATTTGCATCAAAATTATGGTTAGTGCTCTAAAAAACTAAAATGAGGACATATTTTCTGAGTTTTCAAATAGCGACAAAGAACTTTTAAATTATTTGTAATCTTAGTTTTTTTATCCAGTTGACCACTTGATTAAATGTTGCATCCAAGGGGAGAGGGTGTGGTGTTACTTCCAGAGCTGCAGACTTTGCAACTGGGGAACCAGGTTTGAGTTTCTGCTTCAGCTCAACATTCTGTGATTCTGGTCAAATCACTTAATCTCCCCATGTCTACAACCAAAATGAATTTGATCTTGTGTGATGTAACCAATGTTCATGTAAAGCACTCCAATACCTGACAAGTCTGCACTATATAAAACTGCAAATACACAAAAAATAAGTGTTTTGCACACTTCTGTCATTGGGCTACATTTGGGCTACATCTGGGTGATATTTGGGCTACATTTGGGCTCTTTTGTCTCTGGTGGCCATTTTAGGAGATTTATTTGTTATGAAGTTTCCTAATTTCCTCATTTACTGCAGTCTCCTCAGTAGGAAATGCTTTGAGTTTTTTACTTTGAGTCCATCAAGAAGGTATTCAGATAGGTCACACATTTGCCATAAATTCTGAATGTTAGCACTCTAGTTGCTCATTAGATCACTGTAGTAAAGCTACTGCTCACCAAGGAAGTCTGCTGCTGGTATTAAACGTGCATTTTTCAGTCTGCATATCAGAATTTTTTAATGAAATAGAAGAGGATTTGAGAAGTAACTCAAAATGTGCCCTAATTTGTCTTTCTGCAGCACTAATCATAGTTTCTATGGCAGAATGAACCCCCTCATTGTGTTCCTTTTTAAATTACATGTTTTAAGTGTTACCAGTTTATTCCAATCAATATGGCTTCAGGTATGCCATACTTTTGTCATAAGTAAGACAGTAAGCGCTCTAGTTGTTCTTAAGAACCCTCTGGGACATTCTGTCATTGAGCTATACTTGGGCTACATCTGGGTGATATTTGGGCTACATTTGGGCTCTTTTGTCTCTGGTGGCCATCTTGGGAGATTTATTTGTTATGAAGTTTCCTAATTTTCTCATTTACTGCAGTCTCCTCAGTAGGAAATACTTTCAGTTTTTTACTTTGATTCCATCAAGAAGGCATTCAGATGTGCCACACATTTTCCATAAATTCTGAATGTTAGCACTCTAGTTGCTCATTAGATCACTGTAGTAAAGCTACTGCTCACCAGGCAAGTCTGCTGCTGGTATTCAAAGTGCATGTTTCAGTCTGCATGTCAGAATGTTTTTATGAAATAAAAGAGGATTTCAGAAGTCAAAATGTGCCCTAATTTTTCTTTCTGCAGCACTAATCATAATTTATATGGCAAAATGAACCCCCTCATTTTGTTCCTTTGTAAATTTAATGTTTTAAGTGTTACCACTTTATTCCAATCAAGATGGCTTCAGGTGTGCCATACTTTTGTCATAAGTAAGACTGTTAGCGCTCTAGTTGTTCTTTAGAGCACTCTGGGAAGCTGCAGTAGAACACAAAGGAATCAACTGACAGTCTCTGCCCTTGTTGGATGTACATGTTTTACTGAGAATGTCAGACTTCATTCTTACATCACTGAGAAAGATAATGTGAATTTACAGAAAATATGCTCTCGGTTTAGCTTATAGATCACCTTCCAAACCTCTGTGGGAAAAGTATGAGAAAATAGTTTTCTCTCAAACATGGTTCGTGATATCACAGCAGAAGGCTTTTTCACATGGTAAAATCACCTTAGAACACACCACAATTCCTAAAATGAGTATGGTACCATCAACAAATGATTTATAATGTAACTAAAGTCTTAAAACCTTCTATTAACTGCAATGCTTTTTAATGAGGTGCTATCATGTATATTGGTCCCAAGATGGCTGCCAACACTTCTTGGATGAAGCACTGACAGCCAATCAGATCTCATGATGAGATGTGTGGTTAGGCTCCGCCCAGATATGTATGTGATTTTACTTTTGATTTTCTCAGGAACTACTGAACAGATTGACACCATATATGCAAAAGGCACATGCCTGACCTGAGCACTACCTCTTTGCCAAATTTCAAGTAATTCTGTTCAGCCGTTCGGGCTGTACCTTGGATTAAAGGTCCTATGGAAAATTGCATGGGGAAAACTCGTTTTGGGACCCCCCTTTTTTCTCAGCCCCCGCTTGACGAATCCCCCCGAGACTTTCAGGGTAGGAGCGGAGCGGAGCGCCCCACCTATTTTGAAACTTTCGCGAGGATTCGTCAACCGGCGCCAAAGTTATTCCAAATAGAATGTTGCGGATTTCCGATGGAAACACGGTCCTAACTATAACTATCTACTGGCGACCGCCAGTAGATAATATATATATATATATATATATATAATATATATATATATATATATATATATATAAAGTAGCCACCATTTTGAGTGGTGGTGATGCACAAACTATTTAAAAATACACCTACATGTCCTAAAATGGTGGGTGCCTGAGCTTGCCATCAGGACATTGGCCGTCGCCGGACGTTGACCGCGCAGTAGGTGCTACACTCTGTGATGGACCCTGCCATAGGCTAACATGTGTGATGGCGACACACAAAAGTCAATACTTGTGTCTGTCTCCATCGTAGATTGTGTACGCCGTGAACGTCTATGCAGAGTACTGAAAAAAAGCTCACTTGCCTCCTAAAACTAGGAGTGGGCGGAATTTGCGAAATTCACTTTCGCAAATTATCACGAAAATGTTAAGAAATCTCCGCAAACACGCGGAAATATCGTGAAGATGCGGAAGTTTTTTTCGGGCCCGTTCGCAGTATTTTCTGCGTGGTCGCGGCTTGCCAACTTACCCATGCGGTTGCTTACGGGCGCGGCCATCTTGTTTTCACTTGTCTCGCGGTGCATGATCGCGAGAAGAAAGACGTGATCGCACGACGAATGACGTTACTGCGGGCGCGAACTGTCGCGAGACAGCGCAAATGGCTACCAACAATCCAACATCTCGTGGAGAACGCGACCGGATCGGGAAAACCTGTCGGCGAACGTGGGGATTCAGGTAAGGCGATCGCGCGCACGTGAGAATGTATTATTTTACAGGGTGAGCCAGCAAAAAATTTCCGGTAAAATGCGGATTGCGGAAATTTTGACATTTTCGCGCTCTCCGCGGAACGCGAAAATGTCAAATTATCGCAATTTCCGGGATCGGAACGGAATTTTAGCCCAGGCCTACCTAACACTGCAGCCAACAAGACCTCGTCTTAGTTTTCGCTTTTTAAATAGGAAATGTTTGCCTAAGTAACTTGTTCCCTCTTTGCCCACAGGCTCTTTGCTCCCTTTTTGTTCATCAGTGAAGTGTTGATATTGGAGTGTAATAAACTGAGGGCCAGATGTCTGACCTTTTTTAGCAGTCGCAAATGGGAAATAGGGCCATATGTGACTGCTAAAAAGAAATGTGACATGTACAAAACCCTATTTTGTGTGTAGGTAACCTATTACTGACTTGCAAAATTGGTTTTGCGAGTTGCTATTAGTAATGGGCGTGCTAAGGGCACTGCTTCCTAAAAGCTAGTCGCAGGGGGATGTACGATTGTTTTGCAATCGCAAATGCAGTCGCAAAACGATCGAAGTTACCAGCTACTTCAGGTAGGTGGTAAGCCACTCACAAACAGCAAGGGCTTCCCACTGCCTGCCCTTAAAAAATGAAAAGAAAACGTTTAATTTTTTTCTTTTAAATAAATACTGTTATCCTTTAAGGAAAACTGTCTGCATTTAAAAAAAAAAGTAGCTTTACTTAAAAAGCAAACACAGACATGGTGGTCTGCTGTCCCCTGCAGGCCACCATCCCTTTGATTGTAGGCCATTCATACACAATAGGGCGCAAATTGCGACCTGCCTCATGAATATTGTTGAGGCAGTTCATTTGCGACCCCATTGGGAATTGCTAAATGTGTCTCAGACACATTAGTACATTCTGTTTTGCGAGTTGCAAAAAATCGTAATTTGTGACCCGTAAAACGGAATGGTCGTACATCTGGCTATGAATGGTTTAGCTAGGTACATGGTTTTGTTTGAGGAATTTAGAAATTCACCTGAAAATATTAGCTGTTTTTTCAGTGCATGTTATTGACAATTCCAGATTCAATTAGACGAACTGCAGGCACCTTACTTTCAAATGTCTAGTAGGCACTGTGCCACTAGTTTAAGTGTAAAACATAGAGCCCAGGTTGAACTGAGAGAGATATAAAGCTTAAGTAAAATCTCTAAAGTGATGAAATTGTCTGATGCTGTCCTGTCAAGTGTCTGTACAGCCCATATTTTGGAATATGAGTATCTTCATGTGTTAAACATGTCATTGTCCCACATATGGGTAACAGTTTTTCCTCTGCTGCCAGTCTAAATGACCCAGCCTCTCAATCAACCAGACAATTATGTCCCATTACCAGATATACACTTGTTCGTACCTTACTCAAAATCATACTCTCATAGACACATAGCAGCCTTCCCTTACTGCCCTTAGCCACTTTGTTTGGTGCACACCATAGTATCTGACTCTTAGAAGGTTAGGCTTGAAGAAAATGTAGCTGTGCATGTGGTTATGTCCAAATAATGTACAGGTTGTTTAGACTTTAGTAGCTTACAATGAGTTGGACTAATCTGGCGTGAGTTTCACTGCATGAACAGTTAACTACCCCTCGCTTAGATGATGTTTGTGTGTTGGATTGATAACATGGGGTGAAAGAAAGTGTTGAGGACTAGTCCACAGATCACTGCAAATTAGTGATTCCTAGGACCTTTGAATGTTAGTAAATAATCTGTACTGACTGTTCCGAGAATGCATGTCACTGGACCACAGACAAACAAAATCACTCAAAACATATTTTGCTTTATTTTGTTCTCATCCATGAAGGTCAACGCCTATCAAAAGTGGGATTTGTGGAAAGAAGGACATCACAAAGACGGTGCAGACACTAGGGGTCTTTAAGTGGTGCAGCATGCATTGCAGGAAGAGGTGGGAGAACCTCCAATGCTGGACCAGGAAGTCAGCAGGTGTCCAGCTTGGCCGGGCCTCCCAATGAGGCAAGTGCATGCATCACAGCCTGACCACCCTAATGGCCTTCATCCTTGTGGTGGCTCACCAGGAGCTTTCTGGGCAGTTGAGGACCCAACTGCAGCATCAAGGGGGTGAATATTTGTATGTAGCTAATGTTGTTTAACCTTTCCAATTTACAGCAATGTTCTTTGGCATTACCATGATGGTTGACACACATCCAATGCAGATGACGATTTCTGGAGGTGTTTGATGCTGAATCTGGTGTATTGTTTTTCGTAAAAATTTGTCACTAGATTCCTTATCACAAGCCAAGTATTGTTTTGAGCAGACACATGGCAGCATTCGAAAATAGGAGTATCTGCATTTTCTCCATGTCATGAGGGACATTTTGTATCAAACATGCCCCATTTGAGGATTTAATCAGGTGTGATGCTCCATCAAAAATGTGAGTATGTAATGTAGGCCCTATTCCTGCGGATAAGACATAGTTGGCACTCAGACTTTACAGTGGCCACAAGTGACTCAACATCACCTTCAGAGGCCTCTACTGACGACCAGTCACTAGTGTCGGCAAACTATACAGCTACAGTTCTATCTGCATTGTCATCCGCCACCCATGTTTCCATCTCTGCCCGCCCTCTTGCTCTCCCACCAGTTGGTCAGAGCTGCTCCACTAAGAAGGATGGCATTGCCTTTGCTGTGGGCTGAGTTTAGTGTGTCCGGGCAAGAGTCTGGATTTTTTATGGTTGATTATGATAAAATATCCAATTGATGCAAGTATATCAAGCGATACTGGTGAGAAGTTTGTGCTTTTATTTGTTTATCAGAAAAGAGCAAGGATGGCACAGCCAACACGTGTTTCGCCCTCTAACCGGCCATCAGGCCTAGGGCTTCTTCAGGGCTGAGCAGAGATAGAGTAGCCATAAGAGTTCATAGCACCCAGTCAAGTGGATCATATAGTTAGTATATGAGGGTGTGTTAGGTGGGAATAGAGGTGGAGGGGTGAGGAAGTAAACAAGTTGTTAAAGGAGACCAGTGAAAACGGAAGGAAGGAGGGAAGAGAACAGAGTTAGAATATGAGAGAAGGGCAAGGGTTGTTTCCGAAAAAGAAGGTGTAGTTGCAAGGAGAAGTATATGTGTGGGTTAATACAGGATAGATATTATGTGGGGGTCAACGTTAGTGATTGGGGTGGTCGAGCAAGGAGCGGTTAGGTTGTGCGGAAAGAGGGGGAATGTGATAACGGTATTTGGATCATTTAGATGGTGAGGGAGAGAGATAGAATAGAAAGTAAGAAAAGGGGTAGGTTGGCATTAGTGGAGGAACATTACATACATTTAGGACATTTGCATGATTATTTATGTTTAGTCAAATGCAAACAGAATGACAAGTGTGATAATGGAAGGTAAATAAATTACGAGGTTTTGGATAACAACAAGTAACGGTGGCGCGCGTATGCAAAAGGACATTCAGAGCAAATAGCGATTGACAATGTACATGTTTGTAAAGATTTCATAATAACAATAATTATGACAGCGTTTGTGTCCAGGACAGGAGTGGGATAGAGATCCGTTCGTAACATGCATGTTTGTAACACCATCAAGGTCACGAAGGCATTATTTCAATTTACAGATTCAAGCGGACATTCAAGATCACAAATGAGGAGAGAGCATGTCATACAAGAAGTCGGGTATTAATAGTTAATAGTTAAGGTACAATTCGTGATGGTAAAGCAATGACATGGTCGAGAGACGTCAAAAACAGGATATGTAAAATCAGATGTAAGATGGTAGAAACACAGTATATAATTACAGAATTATTTGGAGTTCAGCGTCAAGGCGGTCCGGTCAGGTATGAAGGGAAGAGAGAGAGGTTGACTTTAGTCACATTATTAGGAGGTGGCGTCAATAAAAGTGAGGCGGTGACAAGGGCGGGCCGCGGGTCGAATGTGTCCTTCGTTTAAGAACAAGGTGATTTGAAAGATGCAGTATCATGCAGGTATTAATCATTAATGATCTTGTGATATCTTTAGAAATAATCGAGACAGTAGTCATGGGCATTGTGGCAATATTGTGGAGTGTGGCTAGTTCAAGGTGTCAAGAGGTGCTCATACGCGCTAGACTCAGGTAAAAGTGTAGGAATCGTTCGTGAATGCCAACCGTAGCGTGATACTGGTGTTTCATTTAAAAGTGTGTCGAAATTGTGAAACGTACAGATGCGCTCGGCGTATTGGGTGAGCAAGGCCATGTGAGGTGCTCAAAAAGATCGAGGTTCCCTTACCGGGAGGTCAGGTAATGGGATATCACGCTACGGTTGGCATTCACGAACGATTCCTACACTTTTACCTGAGTCTAGCGCGTATGAGCACCTCTTGACACCTTGAACTAGCCACACTCCACAATATTGCCACAATGCCCATGACTACTGTCTCGATTATTTCTAAAGATATCACAAGATCATTAATGATTAATACCTGCATGATACTGCATCTTTCAAATCACCTTGTTCTTAAACGAAGGACACATTCGACCCGCGGCCCGCCCTTGTCACCGCCTCACTTTTATTGACGCCACCTCCTAATAATGTGACTAAAGTCAACCTCTCTCTCTTCCCTTCATACCTGACCGGACCGCCTTGACGCTGAACTCCAAATAATTCTGTAATTATATACTGTGTTTCTACCATCTTACATCTGATTTTACATATCCTGTTTTTGACGTCTCTCGACCATGTCATTGCTTTACCATCACGAATTGTACCTTAACTATTAACTATTAATACCCGACTTCTTGTATGACATGCTCTCTCCTCATTTGTGATCTTGAATGTCCGCTTGAATCTGTAAATTGAAATAATGCCTTCGTGACCTTGATGGTGTTACAAACATGCATGTTACGAACGGATCTCTATCCCACTCCTGTCCTGGACACAAACGCTGTCATAATTATTGTTATTATGAAATCTTTACAAACATGTACATTGTCAATCGCTATTTGCTCTGAATGTCCTTTTGCATACGCGCGCCACCGTTACTTGTTGTTATCCAAAACCTCGTAATTTATTTACCTTCCATTATCACACTTGTCATTCTGTTTGCATTTGACTAAACATAAATAATCATGCAAATGTCCTAAATGTATGTAATGTTCCTCCACTAATGCCAACCTACCCCTTTTCTTACTTTCTATTCTATCTCTCTCCCTCACCATCTAAATGATCCAAATACCGTTATCACATTCCCCCTCTTTCCGCACAACCTAACCGCTCCTTGCTCGACCACCCCAATCACTAACGTTGACCCCCACATAATATCTATCCTGTATTAACCCACACATATACTTCTCCTTGCAACTACACCTTCTTTTTCGGAAACAACCCTTGCCCTTCTCTCATATTCTAACTCTGTTCTCTTCCCTCCTTCCTTCCGTTTTCACTGGTCTCCTTTAACAACTTGTTTACTTCCTCACCCCTCCACCTCTATTCCCACCTAACACACCCTCATATACTAACTATATGATCCACTTGACTGGGTGCTATGAACTCTTATGGCTACTCTATCTCTGCTCAGCCCTGAAGAAGCCCTAGGCCTGATGGCCGGTTAGAGGGCGAAACACGTGTTGGCTGTGCCATCCTTGCTCTTTTCTGATAAACAAATAAAAGCACAAACTTCTCACCAGTATCGCTTGATATACTTGCATCAATTGGATATTTTATCATAATCAACCATAAAAAATCCAGACTCTTGCCCGGACACACTAAACTCATCCTACTTCATTTTAGGGGGATAGGGGTTTCTCCCCCTGTCTCTGGGCCAGAAAAATAAGAAGAAAATACACGCTTATTATATGATGAGTAAGGGATGTGGATCTTTTTCCCCTCACCTTTGCTGTGGGCACCTTTCCCGTCTCCCAGGCTGCACTCAATGAGGAGGCTATTTATCTATTGCAGACCATCACTATAGGCCAGACCGCAGTACCGAATGCCATCCAGGAGCTTATTGGCCAGATGACCCAGATGCTGACTTTCCCGGATGGTATTCAAAATGCCATGTTTGGCCTACGGCAGTCATTTTAAGGTTTGGCCACCTCATTGACAGCAGCCTCCCACCCACCTCAAACCTGTTCCCCAATACCCACCCCTTCTTCTACCCAAATGGCTCTTTACAAGGTCTATTCAGAACACATAACACCTTTCCATTCACCCACTCAGACACACACAGACAGAACATCCTCACATACATGCAAACACCACATGAAATACAAACACACACTCACATGCAAACACCACACCGCCCCAACACCACCACAACCACCAGCACACCCACAGACACCACACTCAACACAACATAAATACTACCCCAGCACACTTATAGACACCACACCCAACACAACACAAACACACACACCCACCAACAGTACACCCACAGACACCATGCCCAACACATCACACACATGCACAACCACATCCACATCCACAGGCACCAAAAACACACACACAGCATCTCCACAGCAGACGCATCCACACACACACACCTACTGTACATAAATGTCCACACTCACCCACACAACGGATACCCCCCCAAAAAAAGTACATACACCACATACACCAGACCCACGCTCCCACAATACCAACAGACACATGCCCAACAGACTCAGCCACTCCCTCTGCCTCCCAAGCCAACTCCCTCCTGAACACCCTACCCATTTTCCATTGGAGGATTTTATATTTGCCGTGGCCCTGACTCCTTTCTCATCCCAGACCACCCCAGCCAAATATCTTGCCACCCCTTCTATGTCCCAAATCGCCAATTTCAAAACAAACCCACCCCTGCCAAACCCACCCTATCCACATTGCAAACCACTCCTTCTAAAGAAAAAATCTCACCTCTCCCAAACCAAGCTCTTTGAAACCAAAACCCACCACACCCAAACCCACACCTCCCAAACTCAAGGACCCACCACCCAAGTAAGATCACTGAAGTGTCTGCTCTCTGCCCCATAGATGACCCTTCTAGAGGAGGTTTATTTTGTCAGTGTAAATAGGAGTCAAGTTATGGGCCAGCAACCAAGACTTTAAACTTTCTGGCCTAGTGCCTTTAATGTCATCTTTTTGTTATATTTATGTTACTCAATATATGAGGGAGTTATCTCACCCTGATAAAAGTATATATATTTTTTTTATTTAAAAGGTTTTATATAGCGCGAACTGGACCCTGGAAGGGTATCAGAGTGCTTTACAAATGTTGCATCAAATAGATAGCTTGACACACTAGGAACAAACAGATGAGTAGATAGCAGGGAAAGCCTTTGTCCTGGCCTTATTTTTGGATTGTTACTAATTGTTTGATGATGATGTTATTTCTGCTAATGTGTGTGCAATGAACTTACTCTCATTTGTGAAAGTGACAAGCACAGGTTGGATATTTTAGATATTTTTCAAAAGTCATACATTAGTGCTGTACATTTGTGATGGACATGATAATTTTGGTGCAAGCGTTTATCATGTTACTGGACACTTGCAACAAATTTGTATGGATTTCTGTTATTGTGAATGGAGAATGCATGTGTATTTACTTTAACATGATGTCTCCATAATATACAGAAATGCATTACACAGGGAATCTGACACTTCACAGTTAAATTCTAATGTGTACCATTAATTGCACAGACCAAGGGAACATGTGATCTTCATATATCTCTGACATGTTTGCTGTTTGGATGTCAGATTGTTTATACATTCTGTGTACACCCACTTGTAGAATTTTGTAGTGCAATTGCTACATTATTGTGGATCTGAGTTGTTCCTATTGGGTATCATGTTTTTGTATATAATGGTAGTTTTGGGAAACTCTTTGCACATGCCTGTATGGACACATTTCTATTTCTGATTGCTGTAATGTTTTGTGTAGGCGTCCAATGCCATTACAGCAATTAGTGCCAGATTAGTGGGTGTTACTAACATCTTGAGGTGTGGTTTGACACATTTGTCTAAGTATGACATTACAGACATATGCTTTGCACATCATTGTAATATTGCTTGCAAGTTTTTCTAAAACATGCTTGAGTCCAGTGCTAAAGTACAGCTACAATTCAAAAGATGACAGGGTAAACAGTGACTTACCTTCTGTGCTGGCGACAATGGGTTTGAATTTCGTGTTGGTCCAGGAGTAGCAGCAACAGCAGGAATTGTATTCATAGCGGCAGGGACTAGGAACATTTTTCAAACAGTAAGTTTTGTGCTTATATTTTTGAGTAAGAAGATAAAAAGGAAAAATGCAAGAATGAAAGAAAGAAAGAAAGAAATAAAGAAAGAAATAAAGAAAGAAAGAAAGAAAGAAAGAAAGAAAGAAAGGAAGGAAGGAAGCAAGAGAGGGAGCGAGAGAGAGAGGAAGGAAGGAAGGAAGGAAGGAAGGAAGGAAGGAAGGAAGGAAGGAATACATGGAGAAACCACCGAAGGAAGGAAAGCAAGAAAGGAAGACTTGAACAAAAAGAAATTAAGAAGAAAGCCTCTGGCATGCGCTTTCACCCTCCCTTAAGATTGACAACTGCGAAGCCTTTGTATTTAGATTGTCCCTTACTCCGACCACATTTTTTCGGGCAGTCTCATCTACAGGCCGCCAGGGGCCTGCATGCCTTTCTTGGAGGCGACTCCCGATATTCTGGCTGGCCTGTTGATTGAGAAAAGCGCCTTTACTGTATTAGGCGATTTTAATATTCACTTGCACGGTCTGACTATTTCATCAACGAAAAGATGTGTAGCCGATCTTGAGGCTCTACAACTCAAACAACTGATACATCAGGCCACCCATGAAAGGGGTCACATTATGGACCCTATCTTTTCCAACAACCCTAATTTAGAGGTGCTCGCTCCCATCCGGATGGCCTGGACAGTTCATTTCTTTGTTCCCATGCGGTATCTTAAACCTCCTATAGTAAAGGTGAATGGTAGTTGCCCAGTGCTTGGTCGTAAATGGCCAAGGCAGGCCCCTGAAGCCTGATTTACAGACCTTGAAGCAACTGCCCCACCAGAAACAGGGGACCTGGAGCAATCCCCCCAAAACTGGTCAAATTGATTAAATGGAACTGTGGCTAGGAATTTTAGGAAACCAGGGCCAATAAAGTCTAACAAATCCTACAAATCATCATGGTTTAGCTCTGAGCTGGTTGCCCAAAAGAAAAGCTGTAAAAAACTAGAGAGAAGTTGGAGGAAGACGTACGCCCCTGAGCTCAAGCTAGCATACAAGGCAGCCATCCGACTATACCATAAGAACATCAGGAAAGCTCAAGCAGTCTTCTATGAAGATAGCATAGAGAGTGCCTCAAACTCCTCGAAGGAGCTGTTTAAGATTGTTAAATCACTTACAACAGTTGACTTAGGTGCCCACCTCTCTCAACACTCAATAGAGAGGTGTAATGAGCTGGCCTTGTTTTTCAAAAATAAGGTTGAAATGATCTATAATGCACTTCAACCGAACAAAAGGCAAACCTCAGGCGTAATTAACAACCAGAAAAACAGCCAGGCACTCCCTATTAGCACCAAGCAGTCAACAACTCTTTCTCCCCCTGCTATGTTTTCATTTCCTATGCTAGGAGACGAACAAGCAGGTTCCCTTCCACGGAACATCAAATCAGGGTCCCCTATTGACCCTGCCCCGCCCCACATTCTCGTTCAAGGTGGGGACTGTGTTTCAACTCAACTCACCAGCCTCATCTCTCTCTCTCTTGAAAAGGGGATAGTACCTAAAGAGTGGAAGCACGCCATTGTAAAACCAATGCTGAAAAAACCTAGACTCCATGGTCATGGCAAACTGTCGCCCAATCTCATTACTGCCCATCTTGGAAAAGATTGCAGAGAAACATGTGAATAGTGCGATCTCACAGTTTCTGGAAGAGCACTGTCTTCTACATCAGACCCAGATGGGTTTTTGGCCAGAGCATAACACAGAGTCAGCTCTACTCTGCCTGTGGGTGTGGGTAACCATGCGCTCTATGAATCCCTAAACCTAAGAAAGAAGGAAAGAAAAAGCAAGAAAGAAAGCCAAGATAGAAAGAGAAAAGGTGAAAGAGAAAGAAGTCAGAAAGAAAGAAAGAAGGCAAGAAAGAAAGCAAAAAAGAAGAAAAGAAGAGGAAAAGAAGGGAAGACAGATAGAGTTAACAAGATCGATAGAGAACACTGATTAGCTTATATTCAGAGTTCAGTTCAGCAGTCTGATAAACAAGGCTACAAGGCTACTCCAAAAAAATTTATAAAAACACTCGCAAAGAGGCAATCTGATAAAGCTGGAATGTGTCAAAACACACATAAGAAGGGGGACCGGGAGCAAAAGGAAAAAAGGTCCAGTACCCGTGCTCCCTATGTCTATATATCAATCACAGCTGGGTAACTGTTCCTAGAAAACAAGCTGGCCTATTCGGTCGCTAGAAATACAGGAGAAAGCAACTCCTTCAAAGGTTAGATGTATAGAGATGAAAAAGGGAAGTCCTCTCTGTTAGAGATGTGTCCTCACACACCCAAGCAGTGTCATGCTTCATCATTGGGTGTTGTTCCTTGTGGAGGTGGTGCTGCTGTCCCCTACGGCCTGCGAGAGGGCGCTTTGTCGAGGATCTTTTAGAAGAACGCTGCAGTCGTGAGTGCGGGTGTGTGGGGAGTGGTGTGAGTGAGTTAAAAATATCGTACTGGTACCCTGGAGGAATTTTATTCTGGGGTCCATGCAATATGGTTAAAAGCTGAGACCAAGAGATATACTATTGATATGGTAGTCACAGTTGGGAGTATTTTCCTTCCGCGTATCTTAGTGTTTGGGGTGGTGATAAAAAGTGGTGGTATCAGGTCGACATGTTTCACACCTATAGTCATCGCTAATGGATCGAATGGCATTTCTTCTGGATCTTGCAAAAGTTAAAACATGAAAAGTGAGCTACAGAGGTTCTAGACGGCGACACTCAATACACCCTGTAGTTACCTAGATTCAGGTGTGGTCGGGGCGACTCTGCGCCCGAACAGATACGACCACTTAAGTTTACAATATCCAACCTGTAGAAAGGAGAAAAGGAGAAAGCAACACTTGTCCTGTAAAGATAGTCATACTTAATGTAAAACAGGTGTGTTGGCTCATACATGGTATCCGTATCTGATAAGGTTTACCGGCGGAAAGAGCACATTTTTTATATCAACGTGAGAGTGGCTATTAGGTAAAAGAAACAGTAGCATGCCAGCACACACATTGTACACATGTTGTGCATCGGCTATCAAGTAAACAACGAACTGCTCATCTGTGCCAGAATGGAATGGAATGGCAGTGGTTTAAAATGGATACACCAAAACACCTGAGGTGTAGGGGTGCCTATCCGTGTGGCGTGCAAGCCGTGATCTAGTAGTGAAGGTTTGTTCGTCTGAGTAGTGGATAATGTGATACAGGTCTAACGGACACACAACAACATGAAAAACACATAGCCCCTACCCCAAAAAGTAATTTAGGGAAGCCTCATCGGCCTGGAGCGCGACTTGAGAACTGTACCTGAAAGTAACATTTCCAGAGTAAAAACATTGCAGCCGGTTTTTCAGAAGTGGAAATAACATTTACAGTTGCATGGTGTCGATAGCAGGAAGAGAATACTCACATTGACTTCTACAAGAGGCAAGCCAGTTACCTACCCACCGCTGCTTACTCGCCTGTGAGGAGGTGGAAGACTGCATCCACTTATAACCAGAGGATCCTCCCACCTCGTCAAACCCATACTCAGAGAGATGCGGGAATGGGATGTCACACGTCAGAGGCGTGTGGCAAAAGCAGGCACCATCTTGAAAGGAGGGTGGGGAGTAACGCAAACAACTGAAAGTGTAATGTCACACTGGCGTGTGGGTATTTTAGGTGCCATATTGGGGGTAGGGCAGTGGGGGGATTTAATCAAAATGTATAGCGCAGGTGATAGACAGCGCGCAGTTACAAAAAGGAAAGATGATGTGCACTTATCTCATGTGATAAGCTATGTACCATGGTAGCTTTTGAGCAATCAATATCTATTTTTTATATTTAAAGGTGTTACATTATACAGACATGGTTTGACACCAACATATCGCTTCGGCTGCACCCCACATCTTCTTTGCGGGCGACGCAACCTGGATCAAGGTTCTTTTGTTCAGCAGGCCTAACTGAGTCCCTGTATCTGGCCTGCACTATATCGTGGTCAACCTAAACTCTTGACTTTGTCCCGGTATGGCACTACCAGATAACCCACATAAGCACTTACTAAGTGTTATATTAAGTTTATTATTTAATAATTCATATCTCGACTTCTACTTATAGTATTTTTGATGTTTTGGTCCTGTTTTTTTAAATAAAATTAAGTTGTATTTTTCAAACCTGGTGTTGAGTCTTTTAGTGGTGTTTTCATTGTGTTACTATTTGAAGTGCTGCACCAATACTTTACACATTGCCTGTTAAGTTAAGCCTGACTGCTCTGTGCCAAGCTACCAAAGAGTGAGCACAGGTTAATTTAGGGTGTGTTTGTAACTTACCCTGACTAGGATTGTGGTTCCTGTTTGGACAGGGTGCACACCTCTGCCAACCAGAAACCAAATTGATAACACACAAAAATGTACCAGGTATGCCTAGACGTGGGTCCCGCGCTCACTGTGCCATTGCAACCAAGCTATACCCAGCTGAAGCGCCCATAACGAGGGTGAAACCAGTCTGGGTTGCTTGTGTTCTGGTTCAGGAAGGATCTGGCCTGGCAGTTCGAGCTGGACTGTTTCCATGAGGAATCGGCTCAAGGCTGATTTGCATAATGCTTGGTCAAAACTGAGGTGGTATGGTGGGTAAAAAAGAATATATTGGGATGTGGCCATGAGCGATTGCCAGTGGCTGAAATTACTTCAAGGATTCCATCCATTACCTTGTTGTTTTTGCATTTGGCACCATTGGGGAAGGCATCCAAAGCAGGAGAGGGGATTTGCAAACTCCAAAAATCTTCCATTGGCCTTAGACTCGCATGGAGATTTCATAACTCAACCCAATTTTTTGAATCCTTAATAAGAGATAATTGGGGGTAGAATATGCGATGTTTGGAGGATGAGGAAGGTAAGAATTTCAGCGTTTGCGATCGCTATTTGGCCTAGTGCTATGTATGAAAGCAAAACTGTCTCGCAAATTAAGGAATCGAAAAATTTGCAATTTCTTATTTTGTGAATGCATTTAAGGAATCACAAATTGCGATTCCTTAAATGGAATGTATGAAGCACCCAAGTTGTGTGAATATGGCATAAGGAATCACAAATTACCACCAACTACAGGTTGGTGGTAATTTGCAATTTCTTTCAATAATGCACATTTTTGCATTTTTCAAAGTGGCATGTGGCGCACACACATACCCTTAGGGCATGTATGTGCGCCACATGCGCACTCATGCTCCTTTCAGGGGTGCAACAGGGTGTCTTTTTGACACCCAGCCACACTTGAAATTGCATTCCCAATTTGTGATTCTCTAATTGGGAATTGCAAATTGATAATGTCTTCCCATTCATTCCTATGGGCCTCTAGGCCCATAGGTATGAATGGGGAGGTATTACTTAATTGCGAATCGCAATTTGTGATTCGCAATTAAGGAATATTAAGTAATCGCTAAAAATATCGCGATTCCTACCTACATGGCATTTTGCGATTCTTTAATAGCGATTCCCTAAAAATCTCAATTAAGAAATCGCAAAAATGCTTTTACCTACATCTGGCCCTTAGTAGTTTGTTCTTTTGTTGCCCTCTGTGCTTGCTTAAAAAAACCTCTTTCAAAACCAATTACAGTTGATCAAGTTGTACCAAAGTAGCTTAACAATGTTTGCTCGAAAGCCAACTTACAACTGTGCAGTGCTCTTACTGCTAATCCCAGAGATCCAGTCAAAGTAGCCACCACGCAGTATAAAGCTGTGGTAAAAAGAATCAGAATGAGGTTTTCACACAGCAATGGGAGAAATGATTTTAAAAAACATACGAGAAGGACTCAAGTCTTTCTGGACTGCAGTAATTTCCATTTGAAGCTTAAACCATATTGTGACTCCAAACAGCATGGGTGCTCACTTATCGATAAAATGTATCGATAAACACCTATTAAACAGCTGCTCCTGACCACTAGCAAGCACCAGGGCTTATTGTTTTCACTGTATGAAGTGGTTGTGTTTATCCAGCTGAGTGTCAGTGAGAAGGCACCAGGACCATATGGAGTCCCTATAGACTTGATAAAGTGCAATATTGCTTTGTGGGCACTGTTATTGACCACTGTTTTAACAACCTTGCAGGATTCCCACCACAAGTTCATGGGCCACTTCAGTTATTGTCCCGATATTCAACAAAGGTGATCGATCTTACCCTTGCAGCTAGCGACCCACTTCACTTATTGACACCTCTGTGAAAATATTAGGAAGGGTTATTTATAATAACATCAAGGACTGGGCCTCAGAAAAAGCCATTTTACATAGTTGTCAATATAGCTTCAGGAATGATGTGGGAACAATAGAGCAATTTCTGGATTTAAATGCAGTTATCGGCAAGTGCACAACTGATAAACAATGCCCAATGTATTTTGCCTAAATGGTTCTGTCCACAGCGTTTGACTGTGTAAATTTCTCAAAGCTGTGGAGACTCCTTCTGAACATGGGACTGGATGAGGCACTTGTGCACTTTCTAGCAAAACTACAGGAGAATATGAAGCTCCTTCCTCTCTGGCAGAACACAGAGCATCCGCCTCCCCCCCTTCCGCTCCGAAGCCACGGAGGTCATCTGTGGCGTACCCCAGGGCTCATCCCTCAGCCCAATGCTGTTCAACATCTACATGGCACCGCTCGCCCACGTCGTCCAACTACACGACCTCAACATCATCTCCTATGCCGATGACACCCAACTGATCCTCTCCCTCACCAAGGACCCCCACACCGCCAAAACCAACCTCCATGAAGGAATGAAGGCCGTCGCCGAATGGATGAGAAACAGCCGACTGAAGCTGAACTCGGAAAAGACGGAGGTCCTCATCCTCGGACCCACCCCTTCGGCCTGGGCCGACTCCTGGTGGCCGACCGCACTGGGAACAGCTCCCACACCCACCGACCACACACACAACCTAGGGATCATCCTCGACTCCACCCTCTCCATGACTAAGCAGGTCAATGCCGTCTCTTCCTCCTGCTTCAACACCATCCGCATGCTCCGCAAGATCTACAAGTGGGTCCCCACCGAAACGAGAAGAACGGTCACCCAGGCCCTCGTCAGCAGCAGGTTGGACTACGGAAACGCACTCTACGCAGGAGCCTCGGCAAAACTCCTGGAAAGGCTTCAATGCATCCAGAACGCCTCTGCATGCCTGATCCTCAACATCCCACGAACACAAGGCACTCCACAACACCGGACCAGCGTACCTCATCGGACGACTCAACTTCTACACCCCCACCCGCCGGCTACGTTCCGCCGACCTCGCCCTTGCCACAGTCCCCCGCATCCGAAGAGCAACCTCCGGTGGCAGATCATTCTCCCACCTCGCCGCAAAGACCTGGAACACCCTCCCCATCCACTTACGGCAGACCCAAGACCTGCTGACCTTCAGAAGACTTTTCAAGACCTGGCTTTTCGAGCAGTAGCAGCATTCCCCTCCCCCCAGTGCCTTGAGACCCTCACGGGTATGTAGTGCGCTTTACAAATGCGATGATTAATTGATTGATTAGAAGAAGAAAAGGGGGGTGTTGAGACAGAATATTGAGTTGGAAATTCCGACTTACATAAATATCGAGTTGGAAATATCGTAATTCAGAAATATCGACAGCAAGAATATCATGGTAAAGAATATCGAATTTAAGGTATGAAATAGTGTTTTTAAAAATATAGAAGTAATTAATATTTTTTGCAAAAATATAGTTGTTCAAAATATCGATTTTATTTTTGTTTAATTAATAAATAGTTGTTCATGTATATTAATTCATTGATTGAAATTTAATTATGGAAATTGTGTAATTAAGTTTAGGTGTGGGTTTTGGGGTTTATAGGGGTGAATGGTGGGAAGTAATTTATGTTTAATTAATAAATTATTAGTTGTTAATTTATATAAACTATTTAATTGATAATTATTTATGTTAATTGTGTGATTTTGTTTAGTGTGGGTTCTGGGGTTTATGGGGTAAGGGTGGGAAGTAATTTATTTTTAATTAATTAATAACTAATTCTTAATTAATATTAATTAATTGTTTGAAAATTAATTATGGAAATTGTGTAATTAATTTTAGGTGTGGGTTGTGGGGTTTATAGGGGTGAAGGGTGGGAAGTAATTTATGTTTAATTGATTAATAATTAGTTGGTATTTTGTATATACTATTTATTTGATCATTAATTCTGGTGATTGTGTGATTTTTCTTAGGTGTGTGTTGTGGGGTTTATGGGGTAAAGGGTGGGAAATAATATATATTTAATTAATTAATAATTAGTTGTTAATTATTAATAATTAATTAATTGAAAATTAAATATGAAATTTGTGGAATTCATTTTAGGTGTTGTTATGGGGTTTATGGGGGTAAAGGGTGGGAAGTCATTTATGTGGAAGAGGTCTGGTGCAGCGACCAGGGTGCCTGACTCCGGACCACATGGTTCATGGTTCGATCCCTGGCGCAGGTGGCATGTTAGCCCAGTTCCATGTGACTCTGTGCAAAAGCTCCCTTAGTCTTCCCGAGGGCCCCCAGCGAAAGCACACCAGCTGTGCGCTTTAGAAAATGCTGGTATTTAATTATATTATTTATGTTTAAATATTAAAAATGAGTTGATCATTATTCTTAATTAATTAATGTTTAATTAGGATATTTATTAAATTTTTGTGTATAGGCTTTACTTTTATGGGGGTACAGTGTGGGGAGTAAATTCATTTAGCCTACTTTATAATTAGTTGTTGAATACTATTAGTTTTTTAATTGAAAAGAAGTTTTATTTCTGTAATTAGTTTTTTACAGTTTGATTTTAGCTGTGGGTTGTGGGGATTATAGGGGTAACGTGTGGGAAGTTAAATAATTTTTATGAGTTTAAATGTATTTTTTAATTAAATATTTGTTTAATTTGTAATTAAAATTGTTAATTAAGGAAGTACATTTTATTAATTTATTTGTGGATTGTGAATTGTATGGTATTGTAGTGTAGGAAATGAAAAAAATTTAAATGTATGCAATAATTATTGTTTTTGTTTCTAATAATTTCTAATTAAAAATATTTATTTGTTTGGACTTTGTTTTAATTTTATTTAACATAGTATTTGCAGGTATTTGTCACATGTATTTAAGATTATAATATGTTTTTTAAATGTTTAATATTAAATATAATTGTATTTTAATTTTTAACATATTTATATATTTTTTTATTTAGTTTCTTTTATAAATATGTATATATTTTTAATTAAAGTTTTTTATTGAAGTACAAAAATTGCAATCCATTAAATGCATTAAAACCAGTACATCCATAAAAAGAGATTACCTTTAGGCATAAAATTAAATTACCAAAAGTTAACAGATAATACAAAAAGCACTAATGAGTCAGGCAAAGATACAAAAAACAGACAGCATAGTTTTTTAGCCACATATATAAGGCAGTGACCCCTCCCAATCTTGATCAAAATATGTAACCCAGATTTTCCGAACTTCCTAAGACCCTCCACACATAGTGCATAAGTGCGTTGACTTCTTTTAGCCGCTTTCATCTTATGGGTCCACTGCAGGACAGAAGGAATCAAATCGGTATGCCACCTTTGCAGTAAAAGTGATCTAGCTACTACCATTGCAATGTATGCAAATTTAACCAAATGGTCAGGAAGGAGAAGATCTGGATCAAAACCAATAACAATTAACAAATCATTTACTACTAATTGAATACAACATTTAAGGGCCGATTCCGATCCTGGAGAAATATTCCCCGTACGAATCGTATCCAGATTTTTTTACGTACGAATCGTACAAGTCCCGTACAAACTGGCAAGTACGATTCGTATGTAAATAACTCCATACAAATCGCATTGGGAATATACCCCGACGCGTCCTCGGGTCGGAAAAAGTGTCCGACACATCCCCGGACGGTTTTACGTACGACTCGGTAAACCGACGTCCGAACGCGCAAGTACGATCCGTCCCGTCCGTCCGAATCCACAACCATATGGTAAAAACACCGTACGGAGCGAACCTCCATAGCAACCATGGAGACGTCCAAACATGTGCCCGCATACGCGCAGAACCCCCCCATGTCCATGCCGTACCCCAAGCCCCCCCTATGTCCGCGACGTACCCGCACCCCACCCGTGTATGTCCGGTGCGAACCCCCACCCCCATATGTACGGTGCGGAACCCCACCCCCGTATGTCTGGTGCAGACCCCCACCCCACCCCGTGTGTACGGTGCAGACCCCCACCCCACCCCCGTATGTACAGTGCGGACCCCCACCCCGTATGTACGGTGCGGACCCCCAGCGCTACGCGCTGGGAGTTCTCACCATACATACGGGGTGGGGGTCCGCACCGTACATACGGGGGTGGGGGTTCGCATCGTACATACGGGGGTGGGGGTTCGCACCGGACATACACGGGTGGGGTGCGGGTACATCGCGGACATACACGGGTGGGGTGCGGGTACGTCGCGGACATACGGGGGGCCTGGGGGTACGGCGCGGACATGCGGGGGGCTGGGGGTACGGCGTGGACATACGTGGGGGCTGGGGGTACGGCGCGGACATACGGGGGGGCTGGGGGTACGGCGTGGACATACAGGGGTGCTGGGGGGGTGTTCGGCGCGTACCGGGCCCCCTTTTCCTCACGCTTCGCGGCGTACTTAGCTTTTCCGGCACTTTTTGTGTGCCGTAAAAATATAGCCATCCGGAGGGCTGTCGGTACGATTCGTACTTGCTGGTACATAAAAAGCTGCCTAACTCCGTCCGCATGTCGCGTACGCGCCGTCCTGGATCACATTTGTATGTGTTGTTGTGTCGGTCGGTGTTTTGTCCGATTCGTACGGAAATGGTGTTTCCGTACGAATTGTACTTGCATGTTTGTATGGTGCTTTTACCGGGTACGAGTCGGACGGAGAAAACGCTCCGACTGACGGTTCGTTCGTACCCGGTTTCTCCAGGATCGGAATCGGCCCCTTAGTTTCTAAATAACAAAAAATGTCCTCCCAGAACTTCAGAATACTGGGACATTGTAACATAATATGTGACCAATTAGCTGAAAGATGATTAATGCAGCGAAAACAGTGCGCTGAATGATTAGCATACTTTTTCGAAAGGGAAAGAGGGGTTCGGTAAAGTTGCCATTTGCTAAAAAACAACATCCTTTGCCAATTCGCACCTCTTAGAGTACTAAAATTGAGTTTATTAATAACTGACCATAAATTGGCAGAAATTTCTAAATCTTCATGATCCAACCATTTTTTAATTGCCTTCTGTCCAAGATCCAGGCCCCTAACTAAGGCTAAACGCTTTTTCCAAGCCCCCGGTTTTCTGCCAGGTGCATCCTCTAAAGTTCCTTAACTAGCTGGTGTTGTTCGCAAATTTGAGAAACATCTAATTCAGCAAGGAATTTATGGAAGATGTTATATGACCCCAAAAGAATAAAATCATTAACAATCACTTGCGACATTTCGGTCATAGTCAACCATCTTCCATTCCTCAGAAAATCTGAGAACTTACGAAATCCTACCGAGGCCCACTTTCAGGTAAGTTCTGAGGATTGTGTAATCTCTGCTGATGGTAAAATGCGGGACAGTGGAGTGGCTGAATTAATTGCAGGGATGGAATATCTTTTATAGAGCGCCGGTCGTTTTTTTAAAAACCAATGGAGACACTTATAACTAACAAGTTTAGGGGATTTAAAGATTAACAAAGAGCAGTGGATCTGACTTTCCTTACACATTAGATCCAAAAAACTATTAATAAAAAGGTTTGACTGTGGTTGAGGTTTGAATCTAGATAGATACTGTGCAAAATAAGCATAGTAATAATCCCTGAGGTTCGAAAGTGCTAAGCCTCCCTGTTCCAAATCTTCATATATAGGGGCCGATTCTGATCCGGGTCGGAAAGCAGTCCGACCGAGTCGGATCCGGTGTGTTTTCAGACTGAGCCGGACCCCTACAGTCCGACCGAGCGAGTACGATGATCACGTATGCTGTCGGACTCGGTTCGGTCGCGCTCCCATAGAAGTCAATGGGAGCCGGTCGTACGATGCGTACATGGGCTCCCATTGACTGAATGGGTACGTCTCGAACAAGTGCGCCCTCTACAGTGGGTACGCGTTGGTGCCACCAGCACCATACATACCTGTGTTGGGGAGATCCATAGGTCTCCCCCTGTGTCCGAGTCGTAGGGCTGTGGGTGTCAGGGGGTCCGACGCAGACCCCCAAAGTCTGACTCCGGGAGCTTTTGCGAGCCGGACTCTCCGGCTCGCACAGGCTGTCCGACACGTGCATCGTACTGGCTCGGTTGTAAATCGCATCCATTGCACGCCTCGGTTAGCTTCCGACCGGGACGTACGGAGCGGTTCGGACCCGGAAACGACTTGGTCGGTGAATTCCATGTAGCTCGCATCATACTTGCTCGCTCGTACAGCTGTACGAGTCGGCCGGAAAACATGCGTACGGCTTGTAGTTTTTCCGTCCGAACCCGATTCGGTGCCCTTCCGACCGAGATCGGAATCGGCCCCAAAGTGCTAAGAGCAATACGTGATGATTTTTTTGCCCAAAGAAAGGCTGTAAACATCGACTCTACCTGGGTAAAAAAGGTGCCTGATAAAATACATGGGATGGTTGAGAACAGAAAATTAAACAGAGGAAAGACATTTTATTCAAGGCTACCCGACCCAAAATGGATAGAGGAAGAGATTTCCAGTGTAGGGTATTTGTCACATGTATTTAAGATTATAATATGTTTTTTAAATGTTTAATATTAAATATAATTGTATTTTAATTTTTAACATATTTATATTTTTTTTTATTTAGTTTCTTTTATAAATATGTATATATTTTTAATTAAAGTTTTTTATTGAAGTACAAAAATTGCAATCCATTAAATGCATTAAAACCAGTACATCCATAAAAAGAGATTACCTTTAGGCATAAAATTAAATTACCAAAAGTTAACAGATAATACAAAAAGCACTAATGAGTCAGGGAAAGATACAAAAAACAGACAGCATAGTTTTTTAGCCACATATATAAGGCAGTGACCCCTCCCAATCTTAATCAAAATATGTAACCCAGATTTTTCCGAACTTCCTAAGACCCCCCACACGTAGTGCATAAGTGCGTTGACTTCTTTTAGCCGCTTTCATCTTATGGGTCCACTCCAGGACAGAAGGAATCAAATCGGTATGCCACCTTTGCAGTAAAAGTGATCTAGCTACTACCATTGCAATGTATGCAAATTTAACCAAATGGTCAGGAAGGAGAAGATCTGGATCAAAACCAATAACAATTAACAAATCATTTACTACTAATTGAATACAACATTTAGGGGCCGATTCCGATCCTGGAGAAATATTCCCCGTACGAATCGTGTCCGGATTTTTTTACGTACGAATTGTACAAGTCCCGTACAAACTGGCAAGTATGATTCGTATGTAAATAACTCCATACGAATCGCATTGGGAATATATCCCGACACATCCTCGGGTCGGAAAAAGTGTCCGACTCGTCCCCGGACGGTTTTACATACGACTCGGTAAACGGACGTCCGAACGCGCAAGTACGATCCGTCCCGTCCGTCCGAATCCACAACCGTATGGTAAAAACACCGTACGGAGCGAACCTCCATAGCAACCATGGAGACGTCCAAACATGTGCCCGCATATGCGCAGAACCTCCCCCATGTCCACACCGTACCCCCAGCCCCCCCCTATGTCCGCGACGTACCCGCACCCCACCCGTGTATGTCCGGTGCGAACCCCCACCCCCGTATGTACGGTGCGGACCCCCACCCCCGTATGTCTGGTGCGGACCCCCACCCCACCCCCGTATGTACGGTGCGGACCCCCACCCCCGTATGTAAGGTGCGGACCCCCACCCCGTATGTACGGTGCGGACCCCCAGCGCTACACGCTGGGAGTTCGCACCATACATACAGGGTGGGGGTCCGCACCGTACATACGGGGGTGGGGGTTCGCATCGTACATACGGGGGTGGGGGTTCGCACCAGACATACACGGGTGGGGTGCGGGTACGTCGCGGACATACACGGGTGGGGTGCGGGTACGTCGCGGACATACAGGGGGCCTGGGGGTACGGCGCGGACATACGGGGGCCTGGGGGTACGGCGTGGACATACGTGGGGGCTGGGGGGGTGTTCGGCACGTACCGGGCCCCCTTTTCCTCACGCTTCGCGGCGTACTTAGCTTTTCCGGCACTTTTTGTGTGCCGTAAAAATATAGCCGTCCGGAGTGCTGTCGGTACGATTCGTACTTGCTGGTATGTAAAAAGCTGCCTAACTCCGTCCGCATGTCACGTACGTGCCGTCCCGGATCACATTTGTATGTGTTGTTGTGTCGGTCGGTGTTTTGTCCGATTCGTACGGAAATGGGGTTTCTGTACAAATTGTACTTGCATGTTTGTATGGTGCTTTTACCGGGTACGAGTCGGACGGAGAAAACGCACCGACTGACGGTTCGTTCGTACCCGGTTTCTCCAGGATCGGAATCGGCCCCTTAGTTTCTAAATAACAAAAAATGTCCTTCCAGAACTTCAGAATACTGGGACATTGTAACATAATATGTGACCAATTAGCTGAAAGATGATTAATGCAGCGAAAACAGTGCGCTGAATGATTAGCATACTTTTTCGAAAGGGAAAGAGGGGTTCGGTAAAGTTGCCATTTGCTAAAAAACAGCATCCTTTACCAATTCGCACCTCTTAGAGTACTAAAATTGAGTTTATTAATAACTGACCATAAATTGGCAGAAATTTCTAAATCTTCATGATCCAACCATTTTTTAATTGCCTTCTGTCCAAGATCCAGGCCCCTAACTAAGGCTAAACGCTTTTTCCAAGCCCCCGGTATTCTGCCAGGTGCATCCTCTAAAGTTCCTTAACTAGTTGGTGTTGTTCGCAAATTTGAGAAACATCTAATTCAGCAAGGAATTTATGGAAGATGCTATATGACCCCAAAAGAATAAAATCATTAACAATCACTTGCGACATTTCGGTCATAGTCAACCATCTTCCATTCCTCAGAAAATCTGAGACCTTACGAAATCCTACCGAGGCCCACTTTCAGGTAAATTCTGAGGATTGTGTAATCTCTGCTGATGGTAAAATGCGGGACAGTGGAGTGGCTGAATTAATTGCAGGGATGGAATATCCTTTATAGAGCGCCGGTCGTTTTTTTAAAAACCAATGGAGACACTTAAAACGAACAAGTTTAGGGGATTTAAAGATTAACAAAGGGCAGTGGATCTGACTTTCCTTACACATTAGATCCAAAAAACTATTAATAAAAAGGTTTGACTGTGGTTGAGGTTTGAATCTAGATAGATACTGTGCAAAATAAGCATAGTAATAATCCCTGAGGTTCGGAAGTGCTAAGCCTCCCTGTTCCAAATCTTCATATATAGGGGCCGATTCTGATTCGGGTCGGAAAGCACTCCGACCGAGTCGGATCCGGAGTGTTTTCAGACTGAGCCGGACCCCTACAGTCCGACTGAGCGAGTACGATGATCACGTATGCTGTCGGACTCGGTTCGGTCGGACTCCCATAGAAGTCAATGGGAGCCGGTCATACGATGCGTACATGGGCTCCCATTGACTGAATGGGTACGTCTCGAACAAGTGCGCCCTCTACAGTGGGTACGCGTCGGTGCCACCAGCACCATACATACCTGTGTTGGGGAGATCCATAGGTCTCCCCCTGTGTCTGAGTCGTAGGGCTGTGGGTGTCAGGGGGTCCGACGCAGACCCCCAAAGTCTGACTCCGGGAGCTTTTGCGAGCCGGACTCTCCGGCTCGCACAGGCTGTCCGACACGTGCATCGTACTGGCTCGGTTGTAAATCGCATCCATTGCATGCCTCGGTTAGCTTCCGACCGGGACGTACGGAGCGGTTCGGACCCGGAAACGACTTGGTCGGTGAATTCCATGTAGCTCGCATCAAATTTGCTCGCTCGTACAGCTGTACGAGTCGGCCGGAAAACATGCGTACGGCTTGTAGTTTTTCCGGCCGATCCCGATTCGGTGCCCTTCCGACCGAGATCGGAATCGGCCCCAAAGTGCTAAGAGCAATACGTGATGATTTTTTTGCCCAAAGAAAGGCTGTAAACATCGACTCTACCTGGGTAAAAAAGGTGCCTGATAAAATACATGGGATGGTTGAGAACAGAAAATTAAACAGAGGAAGGACATTTTAATCAAGGCTACCCGACCCAAAATGGATAGAGGAAGAGAATTCCAGTGTAAAAACAAGGCCTGAGTTTTGCGAAGGAGCGGTGCAAAATTCAGGTGGTATAGGTCACTAACTCTTTCTGAAAAAGAAAACCCCAAGATATCTCTTAGGTTTGGTGTTGACACAAGAAAGGATATCGGGGTGCAAGTCTAAGCTAGCTCCACCACATTGTAGAATTTCGGTTTTCTTTTTATTAATGCACTACCCACCTAAAGCATCGAAATCCTCAAAGACCTGAAAGACTTTCGCCTGAACCTCTATCTCAGGTTTAATAATAAGCATGATATCGTCGGCGTATAATTTCAATTTCACCATAGATGGAATTGGGGGACGAATATCAGCGCAGTTCCTTATTGCTATCGCCAGTCAATCAATCAATCAATCAAAGCATTTATATAGCGCACTACTCACCCGAGGGGTCTCAAGGCGCTAGGGGAGGGGGCGTCCGCTACTGCTCGAACAGCCAGGTCTTGAGCTGCTTCCTGAAGGCAAGGTGGTCCTGGGTCAGGCAGAGGTGGGTCGGGAGGGAGTTCCAGGCCTTGGCAGCCAGGTAGGAGAAGGACCTTCCTCCTTTTGTGGCTCTTCGGATGCGGGGGACGGCGGCGAGGGCGTGGCTGGTCGATCGAAGCTGGCGTGTGGGAGCGTAGAAGTTGAGGCGGCTGTTGAGGTATCCTGGGCCTTGGTTGTGTAGGGCTTTGTGTGCGTGGGTGAGGAGGCGGAAGGTGATTCTCTTGCTGACTGGGAGCCAGTGCAGATCTCTCAGGTGTCCGGAGATGTGGCTGCGACGGGGGATGTCCAGGATGAGTCGTGCTGAGGCGTTCTGAATCCGCTGGAGTCTCTTCTGGAGTTTGGCGGTGGTTCCGGTGTAGAGGGAGTTGCCGTAGTCCAGACGTCTGGTGACGAGGGCCTGGGTGACCGTCTTCCTGGTTTCGGTGGGGATCCACCGGAAGATCTTACGTAGCATGCGCAGGATGTTGAAGCACGACGAGGAGACGGCGTTGACTTGTCTGGTCATGGAGAGGGAGGAGTCCAGGATGAAGCCCAGGTTGCGTGCGTGGTCTGTTGGTTTGGGTGCGCTGCCCAGGGCGGGGGGCCACCAGGAGTCGTCCCAGGCGGAGGGTGAAGATCCCAGGATGAGGACTTCCGTCTTGTCCGAGTTCAGTTTCAGGCGGCTGTTCATCATCCAATTGGCTATGTCTGTCATCCCTTCGTGTAGGTTGGCTCTGGCGGTGGCGGGGTCATTGGTGAGGGAGAGGATCAGCTGGGTGTCGTCGGCGTAAGAGATGATGTTGAGGTTGTGTTGGCGTGCGATGGCTGCGAGGGGGCTCATGTAGACGTTGAAGAGGGTTGGGCTGAGCGAGGAGCCTTGAGGAACGCCGCAGATGACTTTGGTGGCTTCTGATCTGAACGAGGGGAGGCGGACTCTCTGTGCCCTTCCGGCGAGGAACGAGGTGATCCATTCCAGTGCCTTCTCCTGGAGTCCGATGCTGCTGAGGCGCCGCACTAGGGTACGGTGGCAGCCAGTGTCGAAGGCCGCGGAGAGGTCTAGGAGGATGAGGGCCGCTGTTTCTCCGTTGTCGAGCAGGGCTCGGATGTCATCGGTGGCTGCGATCAGGGCGGTCTCGGTGCTGTGGTTGGCCCGGAAGCCGGACTGCGAGAGGTCGAGGGATCCGTTCGTCTCGAGGAAGGTGGCCAGCTGCTTGTTGACGGTCTTCTCGATGACTTTTGCAGGAAACGGGAGCAGCGAGGTGGGGCGGTAGTTCTTGAGGTCGGTGGGGTCGGCTGATGGCTTCTTTAGTAGAGCGCTGAGTTCGGCGTGCTTCCAGCTCTCCGGGAAGGTAGCGGTGTCGAAGGAGGTGTTGATGATGTCCCGCAGGTGGGGTGCGATGACAGCGTTGGCCTTGTTGAAGATGTGGTGAGGGCAGGGGTCGGTCGGAGATCCGGAGTGGATGGAGTTCATCGTGCGGATGGTGTCTTCGGTGTTGATCGGGGTACAGGCGCGGAGGGTGGTGGTGGGGGGCGGTGGTTCAGTCGTGGCGTGTGTCGGTTGAGTGCTGAAGCTGTTGTGTATGTCCGCGATCTTGTTGTGGAAGTAGGAGGCGAGGGAGTGGCAGAGGTCTTGCGAAGGGGTGATGTCGTTGTTTCCAGCGTTGGGGTTGGAGAGCTCTTTTAACGATGTTGAAGAGTTCCTTGCTGTTGTGTGCGTTGCTGTCCAGTCGTTCCTTGAATGCAGTTTTCTTGGTGGTGTGGATCAGTTGGTGGTGTTTTCGGGTGGCGAGCTTGAGGGCAGTCATGTTGTTCGGTGTTGGGTCTCTGCGCCAGGTTCTCTCGAGGGCTCGGCAGTTCTTCTTGGAGCTCTTGAGTTCATCGGTGAACCATGGGGCTTTCTTGCTGCCGGGTCTGCTAGGCTGGGTCTTCAGAGGGGCGAGGTCGCCTGCGCAGTTGCTGATCCAGTTCGCGAGGTTGGTGGCGGCCTGGCTTGGGTTCGTTGCGCTGGTGAAAGGGTTCATGCTCAGGGAGGTCGTGAGCTGGTCGGCTGTGATCTTGTTCCAGCTTCTGCGTGCAGCCTGTTGCTGGTGGTGGTGGATCGTGGTCCTTCTGAAGCTGAAGTGGACGCAGCTGTGGTCCGTCCAGTGGAGTCCGGTGGCGTGGCTGAAGGCGATGTCCTTGCTGGATGAGAAGACGGTGTCGAGTGTGTGTCCGGCGTAGTGGGTGGGGGTGGTCACCAGCTGCTTGAGACCGAGGTTGGCGAGGTTGTCCAGCAGGGTGGTGGTGTTGCGGTTGTTGTTGTTCTCCAGGTGGAAGTTGAGGTCCCCGAGGAGGATGTAGTCAGCAGAGGGGAGGGCGTGCAGGCTGATGAAGTCGGCGATGTCTTCGCTGAATTGTGTGCGAGGTCCCAGGGGTCTGTAGATGAGGGTGCCTCTGAGGGTGGTCTTGGGGTTGATGTGGATCTGGAAGTGCAGGTGTTCGGCGGGTGCGAGGGTGTCGTCGGTGTTGGCCGTGATGCGGATGGTGTTCCTGTGGATGATGGCGATGCCTCCTCCTGTCTGGTTGATGCGGTCCCTCCGGATGATCTTGTAGCCCTCCGGGATGGCGATGGCGATGTCGGGCGCTGAGGAGGCGTTCATCCAGGTTTCTGTGAGGAAGGCGACGTCTGGAGATGTTGTGTCGATCAGGTTCCAGAGTTGGACGGCGTGTCTGTGGATGGAGCGGGTGTTGAGCAGGATGCACTTGAGGTGGTTGCTGCTGGTGCTCGGCTTGGTCGGAGCAGGTGTAGTGCAGGTCCGGATGCAGGTGAACCTGCAGGAGTGGCAGCAGAAGGGTCCTTGGGTGCATCTCGGGGTGGCTCGGTAGCAGCCCGGGCTTCGACCGGCGTTGAGTGCGTAGAGTTCGGCGGCGGCGTAGGTCCGGCGGGTGGGCTGGTGTCTGCGGGAGCCAGGGGTCCTGGCACTGGGCGCGGTCCAGGCGCGGACAGGCGCAGACGGGCTTACCTTTGGTGCACCTTCGGCGCACAGTCGGCACTCCCGCTGCGCGCGTCCGCTGCGCGGTCGCTCTGAGGGCGTCATAAGTGAGGAGCCGGGAGGGCGGGTCAGCTGGGTGGCGGGAGCCGGGCGGCCAATGGTCAGGAGGGGGGCGGAGTCGGCGGAGGTCTGTGGCGGGAAGGGGTCTGAGGGTGACTCTGCGGCGGCTGGGTCGTCCGGCGGACGGGAGGAGACCCAAGGAAGGGGGAGGGCAGCAAAGGGGGGGAAAGGGGTACACAGAGGGCAGCAGGACAAATAGAAGGGAAAACAGCAAGTCTAGTGGCAGAGGGGAAAGGAAAAGGAAAACGACGAAGGCAAACGAGGCAGCAGGAGGGGGCAAAGAAACACAGGCAGCAACGAGGCAAGGCAGCAACGAGGCAGCAGAGCAGGGCTCAGGCAGGCAGCGGGCAGGAGCAGCGGAATGGGGGCGACCTCGCCTGGTGAAGGCTCAGCGGCTCAGTGGTTCGATAAAAAAGGCAAAGAAGACTGGCGATAAAGTGCACCCTTGCTTTGTGCCCCGTTTTACTTTGACCAGCCCGGCCACCAAAGTGTTGATAATTACGTTGGCTTCAGCGTTATTATATAAATTATGGATCAGGGCCGTGATCTTTGAGGAAATACCGAAGTGACCTAAAATCATAAACAATGTCTCCCACACAACAAGGTCAAAAGCCTTCTCGGTGTCTAATAGAAGGACTAATGCGGGTATCCTCTGTGTATCAAAATAATCCAATGCCTTAAATAATGTGTATTGGTGGCTAACTGCCTACCAGCAATAAAACCATTCTGGTCCGAATGGATCAATTGTGCCGCATGTTGATTAAACGAAGTGATAACAGTTTGGTGACAATTTTATAATCTGAGTTTAACAACGTTATCATGTCGATAAGAGTTTGGATCCTCGCTGTTCTTACCTTTCTTCAGAAAGCTAACTATGTTGCCTTGTCTAAAGGACTCTGGTATTTCCCCCCCTCCAACATAGAGTTTACTAAATGAAGGAAAAAATCCGCAATTGAACTGAAAAAGTCTTTTAAAAAATTCAGGCGGAAACCCATCCGGGCCACAAGCCTTGCATTTGGCAGATTCTTAATGACCACCTCCAGCTCTTCCATAGCGAAGGGGCTTGCCATAAATAGTTTTTCCACTTCTGAGAGTAAGTGTAATCCATTGTTCGGCAAAAATCTTTCTAGCAAGGTCATATCCACGGTTTGTTGTTGGCCATAGATAGACTCATACTGCTGTAGCATTATTTCCCCAATTTTAACTGGGTCATCTATGCGCGAGGCGGTTAAGGGGCATTTTAACGCATTGATCTGATTTGCAGCAGCTTGCTCCCTAGTCTGCCAAGCGAAAAACCTGCCCGTAAAGTTACTTTCCTCATATGTTTTTGGGCGGAATTGTTGAAAAGAGGCTTCACTCTGAGTATAATAATTGGCGCTGAGTTCGCGCTTAGCCTGGTCTAGCTGACGCTGGTTAAACACAGAGGGGTTGTTAAGAAATGCAGAATAGGACACTTGGACCCTCTGCTCCAAGATTCTTTTAGCTTCCCTAACTTTTTTTTACCATTGCTGCATCTTTTCCAATAATTAACCCCCAGGTGAAGGCCTTAAGTGTGTCCCAGACCACACTCAGAGGTGCAGATTAACTATTCCGTGATAAAAATTCCTTCATCTCTGTCCCAATAAAACCTACCCATTCCTCTTCATTAAAATATTGTCTATTAAATGACCACCGTTTAGGGGATCTAACGCAATTCCCTAAATATACCTCAAGCACCAACATTGCATGATCAGAGAATCCGTTATATAGGAATCTCTGCTGACTAAAGCACAGTCTCCGAGAGACCAGAAAAAAATCAATGCGTGACGAAGTACGAAATCTACCTGACCAACAAGTATATGCTATTTTAGTTGGAAAGGCCGCACGCCAGGGATCCTGTAGATCCAAAGTAACTCCATAATGTTGCAAGGTTCTTATGGTTTTAGGTTTGAACTGCGTTTTAGCCCGCACTGAGGAGTCTATTTTAGGATTCATTAGAATATTAAAATTACCCCCCAAAATCAGCTCACCAGGTGCCTGAATTAGGGACTGAAACAGATCCTCATAGACCTTAGAGTCATCCTCAACTGGGGGCTACAAACTGACAAAAATTAACAACCTCCGCCTGAAGTCTTTTACTTAAAAATATTGCTGTCCCTCTGTGGGAGGCAGAAGACGAAGAGAATCCCCTGTAAGCTGCCCAAGACCTAAACATAGAAAAGTCTGGCAGCTTTGCAGCTGGAATATGGGTCTCTTGTAAAAAAATCACAGCCAGGTTTTCTGTTATAATTCATGATTCAATTGCCCGCATTTTCTTTTTATTATTGAGACCATTAACATTGAAGGAAACCTACATTACCTGGTACATGTTGATTGAATTTAGATCACCCTACAAGTACCTCCACTGGGAGTACATTGGAGCCTCTATAACCAGTCACCTATGCACTGACCCATGCCGTGTATGAGAGGGACATACTAATAATTTTTGAGTAGTCCCAGTTTCTGATTACTGATTTCTTTTCTTGAGCACCTTTTCACGTGAACACGTGCAACCTCATATAGGGCAAGCACATAACTTTATGGTAACACAAGCGGGGCGGCTGTATGTACACCTAGATACATCTGTTAATGGAGAGTGCTATTCAAACATTAGTAATTGGCTTAGGACTTGATAATAATAACATTGGGTCCATAAATGGGTGGTTCGAAGATTAGTATTCATTCCTTACCATCACAGACAGGGCAGTCGCTTAAGAGATTTGGCGCAGTTAGTCTTAACATCGGTTCACGATGAGATCATATTGAATCTACCCTGTTATACACTTGTTATATGCATGTGTATCACACAACTGTACCTTTTGGAATGACGATATTTGTCTTCCTTTTTTCCTCCTTTCTACGAGTCGAGAAAGTATATTGCGGCCCCGTCTGAAAATTACATGATTTTATAAATTGGTGAAGCCGATGCTTGCTGTTTTTTAACCGAGAGCAAATGTGAATTAAAATTTTCAGTATGATGAAAATATTGAATTTATTCATGGAATATGCACGTTGACAATGAACTATATACAATTGATGTGATTTGTAAATAATTGAGAGGGTACTGATCATTATATTGAAATGGATGCTGCACTTCCTTGGTAGTAGCTCCTCCATGTCTATGATGACGTTTCTTGGATGTGTACAAAATTTTGTTTTACCCGCTTCTGGGTAACTTGGCAAAGGCCTTCATGGCTGAAACGCGTTGTTTTTTTGATCAATAAATGTAAATGTAAATGTAAATGTAAAAATTTACTTCTATAGCGCTACTACCACTCCAGGGAGTATCTTGGCGCTCACCCAACCAGATGGAACAGTTGGAGGAAGGGGACACATTTCACGCTAAACACTCAATAACTACACCATTGCTGAGCAAGCTACATCGGTAAGGGAAAATACCCATGTTTTTAAAGCCTTCCTAAACTGAGTTTCCTGAGACAAAGATCGTATGGAGAGAGGGAGCTTGTTCCAGTCCTTGGCCCCCAGCACAAAAAGGGATTTGCCACCTTTAGTTGTTAACTTGAATCTGGGAATTATAAGCAGATTCTGACCCGCAGATCTTAGACAACGTGCCGGATGGTATCGTCTAAAGCCATTGCAAAGATATTTAGGTCCTTGATGTTGAAAAGCCCTAAAGGTGATTAAAAGGATCTTAAAAAGAATCCTTTTGCCAATTGGAAGCCAATGAAGCGCGTTCAATGCTGCTGAAGCTGATGACTTACGGGGCCAGCGTAGTACTAGACGGGCCGCTGCATGTTGGACCATTTGTAATCTGTGAAGTACCAATTTGTTGGCTCCAGCATATAGACTATTACAATAGTCCAACCTGGAGGCGATTAAAGCCACTGCGACCGTTTTCCTGGCTGGCAGCGGAAGAAGATCAAAAAACTTCCTTAAAGCTTTTATTATGTGCAAGCATGAGCCAGCTACGGCAAGCGCTTGTTGTTTAAAGGACAATTGGCTGTCGAATTTGATGCCCAAATTTCGGGCAGATGTAATGGTATTAGGGGGGGCTTCTGCATCATCAGGCCAACAGAATGTCGGGGAAAACAAATTTTGCTTTCCGAATGGGAGGATTTCAGTTTTGCCAGCATTACATTTAAGGTGATTATCAGTCATCCAGTTAAATGTTGCTGCTAGGCATTCTTTAAGATTTTCCTCAGTGCCCGACCGCTCACTATCCAGTACTAGGATAAGCTGAGTATCGTCAGCATACGAAATTGTACTGATCTGAAAAGATGAGATCAGTTTTACCAAGGGAACCATATACAGATTAAAAAGTATAGGACTTAGACTCGATCCCTGGGGAACTCCAGAGCTGAGGGCCTTAGCCTCAGATTGGAAGTGACCTAGCACTGTGATTTGGCGTCTGTCTCTAAGGAAATTCCTAAGCCAAGCCAAAACCATCCCACCTACTCCTGCGGCAGCCAAACGGTTCACTAAGATGTTATGTGAAACCGTATCGAAGGCTGCCGACAGGTCAAGTAGGATTAAGACAGCCTTCTTTCCCTGGTCCATGGCCATATGAAGGGTCTCTGCTGTAAACAGCAGGGCAGACTCGGTAGAGTGATTTGACCGGAACCCTGACTGATTTTGATGCAAGATGTTGTTTTCTTCCAGGAAGCTCGTAAGTTGGTTATTCACGAACTTCTCTGTCATTTTGGATATTGCCGGGAGCAGGGAAATCGGGCGTAAGTTGGAAAGGGTGGTAGGATCGGCTAGTGCCTTTTTCTGAAGAGGCTTGACAGCAGCAAGTTTCCAGTCGTTAGGAACATCTGCCGTGGCTAAAGATGAGTTGATGATACCATTAATGAGGGGATTAATTGCTACTACTAAGGTCTGTAAGACCAAAGGAGGGCATGGATCAAAGGGGGATCCAGATTTACTGGCAAGGATAGCTTTAAAAGAATCTTCCAGGGAAACAGGGGAAAATGTTTCCAAACAGGTTAAACACTTCTCCCTTTCTGTTCTTTCAACAGCTCCTGGAATAGGGGACGTTGGAGGGAAGGTCTTCACAATATCAAGGATTTTGTTCTCAAAATAATCTGATATCTCATTGCAGAGATTTTGAGAAGGCGGGATTTCCTGCAAGAGAACTGATGGATTCATAAAATCCTTGACTATCTTAAAGATTTCTTTTTTCCCTTGAGCTGCCATAGAAATGGCCTGTAAGTAATGGGCTTTCTTAGCTGACTTTATACCTGCATGGTATTTT
The DNA here is from genome assembly GCF_964204655.1 of Triturus cristatus. NCBI lineage: Eukaryota > Metazoa > Chordata > Amphibia > Caudata > Salamandridae > Triturus > Triturus cristatus. The sequence goes on along the minus strand of NC_140589.1, from coordinate 1,712,607,597 downwards.
CTTCTCGCCCGTTCGTAAGTATGGCGGGCAGTGACTTCATATTGCCTACGCCACCTCCGTTCCAGTATTCTTAACTCTGCCAATTCTGATCTCAAGGCAAGTGAGAACCAGGGGGCCTTCCTTTTAGTTTTAATAGAACTAGGATTCTGAAATCTGATAGGATCTAATCGGTGGCCTGCCGTAGTTACCCAGTCACAGAAATTTTGATTATCTGCAGAGGTATTGCCTGTTGGCACCGGTACACTAGTTATAAGAGATTCGATCACATCAGGTCTGCTAGATAATTTCTTCCAGTTAGGTTTACGCGTTAAATTAGGAATAATGGTATTATTTGTAATAGGTATCATAGTTCTATGATTTAATGAGATGTGAAAAGGAATAAGGAAATGGTCGGACCAGATCTGAGGGCAATGTGGTTTAACTGCAAGCCTAATAGAGTTGGAGCAAATGCAATCCAAAAGGTGACCTCCTGAGTGTGTATGTTCATGGGTCAAAAGAGTGAGTCCAAGTACATTAATGATCTCCATAAAGCAGTCGACTCCTGGGGCTTTAGGAGAATCAAGGTGCAGATTTAGATCGCCCAATATAGTAAGATTGGAAAATCTAAGCACTAAATCACTTAGCGCATCTCCCACAGTTTCCAGAAACTCCTTTGGGGAGCCCGGAGGGCGATTAATAAGTACACCCGAAAAAGTGAATGAATCATGGATGGCCAAGGAAAAAGCTAACGCTTCAGCTCCTTTAATGTCAGCCAATTCATAAGAAGAGCATTTTAAGGAGTTACGATAAATGATAGCAAGGCCCCCTCCCCGTTGTTTGATTCTGTCTAGGCGCTGAATAGAAAAGTCCTGCGGGAGGGCTAGGGCTAAGTCAGGGTTACACCACGGCTTAAGCCAGGTTTCTGTAATCAGAAGCCAGTCGAGCATATTATCAGTAATGAGATCATATATGTTCTGGGCATTTTTGCAGAGCGAACGGGCATTAATAAGGCCACCTCGTACTACCGTGGGATTAGAAACTGTCTCGATGATCAGATCAGAGGTGACAAAAACATTATAATGCTCACGGCAAACGAGATCAGGCAAATTGTCAGAGGCTAAGCCCTTATGGCAATATAGGCACGGTACAGAGCATGACGGGACAGATGTAGTCAACATCCCTACAATAGTAAGATATTGAAATGAACTCACACAGAGTCACCTGCCTCCGCGCCTCCTTAGCGCAGACGGGCAAGACTCTGGCCCGACTCAGGCACGAGTCAGGCACTACCGCTGCGCGTCACCGCTGCGCGACCAAATGGGAGGGTTAAATAGTGTCTCCCCTCACCTCCGCCTGAGCACTAGAGCACTCAGCGCAATGGCGCCACGAGACATTCCAAGTACCCCCAAAATGGCGGCGAAAACGAGCAACTCCAGAAATTCAGTCCGCTAAAGCAGTGGTGAGGGCACAATTTATGATGCAAGAGTGTGGGCAGTAAGTGCGGCTAAAAACAGGGGAAAATACAAAATAACTAACTCAGATAGCAAAATTGGGTGCAAGTTTAAAAACGCTAGTAAATTCCTAAGCAGAACACGCGTAAGCGCTGGCAGATATAGAGCGCCGCGATAATGAGTCCAGCTATCCCATTAGGACACAATAATCAAATGGTCATCTTAAATAGTGTCTCCCCTCACCTCCGCCTGAGCACTAGAGCGCTCAGCGCAATGGCGCCACGAGACATTCCAAGTACCCCCAAAATGGCGGCGAAAACGAGCAACTCCAGAAATTCAGCCCGCTAAAGCAGCGGTGAGGGCACAATTTATGATGCAAGAGTGTGGGCAGTAAGTGCGGCTAAAAACAGGGGAAAATACAAAATAACTAACTCAGATAGCAAAATTGGGTGCAAGTTTAAAAACGCTAGTAAATTCCTAAGCAGAACACGCGTAAGCGCTGGCAGATATAGAGCGCCGCGATTATGAGTCCAGCTATCCCTATCTTCACGGATGTGGATGGTGTGCCGCCTCATTCCTTTTGGGGTTTGAACTCCTTGAATATATATATATCACTGAAAAAATCATAGGTTTCAGGGGCGTTATAGTTAGCTGGACTTTTCACTCGTACAAAACCATTGAAATTCCCCCGTTATAGTTAGTTCAGCTAACTATAACTTGCGTGCCCGCAATGCACTGCTGATGACGTCACATGTTACATCACTCATGACATGGTCAGTGACATCACTCATGACATCACTGATGACATCTCAAATGACATCACTGATGACATCACTGATGACATCACTGATGACATAATCCTTGTGGTAGAGTGGCAGACCTCCTCTCCCCCTAATATAACCTTTGATACACATTCAAAAATAGAAACTAAAATTTTCAAAACAATGGACATACCAATACCAGTTACAACTACCTATTCAGTAATTCTAAGATCCACATACACATCCACTCATGCCGTTCTAAGTTGAGAGATTAAGTTCATTTGAATCATGAGGGTCCCTAGGGTCCAACTAGCCCACTAGGTACCTCCAGTAAGCGGCACAGAGCTGCGTTGCAGAGAGGTGTAAAAAGTGGCACGGCCTGGACCCCCTCTCTGCAACGCAGCTCAGCGCCGCTTACTGGAAGCACCTGGTGGGCTAGTTAGCCCCCAGGGGCCCTCAAGATTGAAGGGGAATTATTTCCCCAACTTAAAACGTGCCATAGGGCGTGTTTGCACACGTCACCTCAGGCCCCGTCCCCTCCCTTCCCCACTGTGTAAAGTGTAAACACGCCCTGTGGCCGTTTTAAGTTGGGAGATCAAGTCCCCTTGAATCTTGAGGGTCCCTGGGGGCAAAATAGCCCAATAGGTACGTCCAGTAAGCACCATTGCAGAGAGGTGTAAAAAGGGGCACGGCCTGCACCACCGCTCTGCAACGCAGAGCAGTGGCGCTTACTGGAAGCACCTGGTGGGCTAGTTGGCCCCCAGGCTCCTTCAGGATTGAAAGGGAATTATTTCCCCAACTTAAAACGCGCCACAGGGCGCGTTTGCACACGTCACCTCAGCCCCCGTCCCCTTCCTTCACCACTGTGTAAACGCGCCCTGTGGCCGTTCTAAGTTGAGAGATTAAGTCCCCTTGAATCCTAAGGGTCCCTAGGGTCAAACTAGCCCACTAGGTACCTCCAGTAAGCGCCATAGAGCTGCGTTGCATAGAGGTGTAAAAAGGGGCGTGGCCTCAGAACACCTGTCTGCAACGCAGCTCCCTGGCGCATACTGGAGATACCTGTTGGGCTAGTTAGCCCTGAGGGACCCCCAGTATTGAATGGGAATTAATTCCACAACTTACAACTGGCCAGGGGGTGCGTTTGCAGAGTGCTGCAAGGAGGGGGCGTGGCCTCCGGCGCGATGCTGGTCTTTTATCTATTTTATTTTTTTAAGAAGGAGGGCTGTGTGCCCCCCTTCTTTTTCTAATTTATTGGCCCTGGAGACCCCATCCCCCAGGGCCTACACCCTAATTTTTTTGTTGAAAAAAATTAATTTGGAAGGGGGCCGCGTGACCCCCCTCCCAAGGCCTTAATCGGCCCAGGGAGCCCAACCCCCGGTTCATGGCCTTTTTAAAAAAAAATACTTTAGGCGGGGGACTGCATTGCCCCCCTCCTCAGGCCACTTATGGCCCCGGGGACCCCATCCCCCGGGCCGGCCTTTGTTTTTTAATATTTAAAAAAAATATATATTTATAGAAACACCTAGGACATGCTGAACAAACCGTATGTACCTATCACCATGACTATTTGCGTGATATTCATTAAAAGGCGACTATGCATACAATGAATCCACGTGGAATGTATTTACACCGCTAGAGAAGCTCTGACGTGTCTGACGCCCTACCGTGCCTAATCCCGGCACCCCCGCCGGTGGGTACTCACCAAGTAGACACCCTTGTCGTTTATTTATACAAACATGGGTAGCTATTGACGGGCACATTTAATACACATGCACACCAAGCCATTCAAAGGGGATGGCTGAGCCCAATGCTGTGTTACACCCACCAGTGCCCGTTGAGTGCCCGTTGAGTGCCACACACCTCTGTGTTGTATTCCACCAGCTAGTGCGTGTGCTATGACACTCTCTAGCCCATGTGCACTGTAACACCACCCTGTGAATATGTCAAGCCACACTTGCCTTCGCACTGGTTATATTGCCCCATCTAACGTGCCTTCCTCGATGCCTATGTTATAACGCACAGCGCTATGCCATACATATTACAATCTGAGATCCATATCTTTGTCACAGTGCATATGCAACGTTACACTCCCTAGCACATATTTTATATTACAATTTAAGAGACTAGTTAGGTTACACAACACTGCCCTGTGCATATTACACTCCAAGGCGCATATCGCATAGCACGCGCTAGTGCCTGTGCTATCTCGCGCTCTCCAATGAATCTGTCATTGCGCACAATGTATTGCATATTATATTTCACGCCCCGGTTCATCTTATATCACACTTTTTGGTGCATAGTTTATACCATATACTATGTCTAGTTTTCATTTTCAATCATGCTCTCAGAACTATGTTCTATATAACACTGCATCCACCTACCCTTTTCACGGGCATTACATTTTGCGATGGGACATAGAGGGTCAGGGGGTGTTTCTGCCAAGTGAGCCCGGAGTCACAGTCACAAACGTCCTCTTCTTCCTGAATAAAAGTGAGATTATGCTGCATACTTGTTCATATTTTAGGTAGTTTGCACAGACACACATTTTAAAAACAATGAAGTTCCTAATACCCACCTTCTCTGAACAGTTAGCTTGCTGCCCCATCCACCTCCTCCCAATCCTCTGTTGTCTGAATCCATGGACTAGCCTCCTCCCTCCTGCCATGCATGGCCTGATGTGCTGCCACTACCCTCCATTTAGCATGATGTACCAGTCCACTCATCCTGCCCTCCATTGCCCAATTTTATGGCCCATCATTGACCTCCTGCTTAGCCTCTGTGCTTAGCTTGCTGCCCCTATTCTCCCTGCCCACCGATGTCTTTGTGCATGCCCCTGCTCCATCCTTTTTGCCCACCATGTTCCATGGACCAGCCACTCCTATCTACTCTGAGTGTTCGGTTGAGCTGCCACTCCCCTCCCACCTGCCTAGCATTGTCAGATGACTGTAACCTGTCCCTGCCACCTCCACCCTGCCTGTCCACATGCCATGCCCCTATCCCCTTCCTCCTGTCCTCCATGGTCCATTTTACATCCACACCCTTCTGCCCTCCCTGGTCTGTTGTGTTGCAACTGCTCCTCCTGCCTGCCCAGCGCGGTCTGTTGTGAGGCCCCTTCCTCTGAACTCTCTTGTCTGTACCCAGGTCCTGACCCTCCCTTATATCCTCCATGGTCCTTTGTGCATGCCCCTGCACCCTCCTTCTTGCCCATCATAGTCATTGTACTGCCACTAACCCTACCGCTTTCCATGCATGGTCTTCTGTGCTGCCATGGCCCCTCCCACATTCCCTGTGTGGTCAGCTAGCTGCCCCTGACCCCCTCCCACCTTCCCTCCATGGTTTTTGTGTATGCCATCATAGTCTCACTGTTGCTCTTCATAGTGTGTCTTGTTTCTAGTGCCCATCCTGCCTGACCTCCATGGTCATCTTGCTGCTCCTGCCCTGCCCCCTTGCCCCCAGCCCTCTGTTTCCATGTGCAGACCCCTATTCCCTCCCTCCTGGCTTGTCTGTTGCATTGTAATGCCCCTGATCCGTCCCTCCTGCCCTTTATGGTCTGTTATGCTGCAGCTTTCTCACCTGTCTGTCCATTATGGTCAGCTAGCTACCATTGCCTCTTTCCCCTCTGTTCTCTGTTGTCCATGTGCATGGTCCTGTTCCCTCCCTATTGCTTTCTATGGATTGTTGTGCTGCACTCCCGTCCCGCATGCCCTGTGTGGTGTATTGTGCTGCTGCAAACTCTGATGCCTGCCCTGTAGGGTCAGTTTGGTGCACCTCTCCGTGTCCCTCCTGTCCTCTGTTATCCGAGTCCATGTACCTACCCCATTTCCTCCTGCTTACCATGATCCAATGTACCATACTTGAAAACATTTTGAACTTGGTAAGAGGGAGCTTTTGAAAAAAAACTGGGGTATTGATTTTCCCCTTTGAGTTACATTGAAAAATAGGCGAATGTAGACAGGAGACAGATCAAATAAAGCCCATTTGAGCTTAAAAACATTGGACGTTTCCTGGCTGAAACGGGTCTGTTGGCATGTATGGTTGTACTACTACTGCCTCTTCCTTCTGCCAACAATGGTCTATTATATTGCCACAGCCTCTCTTGCCAGCCCTGTATTGTTGGTTTGTTGCCCCTGCCCCCCTTTCCACTGCCCTCCATAGTCTTTTGTGCTGCTACTGCCCTTCCTGCCTGCCATTGTGGTCAAATTGTTGCCTCTGCACTCTCCTACCTGCCTTCAATTTTCAGAGTCTGTGCCCCTGGCCTCTGCCTCTCAACAGTATCCCAATGAACAACTAGATTGCTAACATTCTATATTTATTACAAAAGTGTGGAACGCCTGACGTCATATTGATGTAATCAAAACTGTAATACCTAGAGCATTTCCTTTAGAAATTACATATATGAGAGGGTCTTATTTGCATCAAAATTATGGTTAGTGCTCTAAAAAACTAAAATGAGGACATATTTTCTGAGTTTTCAAATAGCGACAAAGAACTTTTAAATTATTTGTAATCTTTATGTTTTTTATCCAGTTGACCACTTGATTAAATGTTGCACTTAGGGGAGAGGATGTGGTATTACTTCCAGAGCTGAAGGCTTTGCAACTGGGGAACCAGGTTGGAGTTTCTGCTTTAGCTCAACATTCTGTGATTCTGGTCAAATCACTTAATCTCCCCATGTCTACAACCAAAATGAATTTGATCTTGTGTGATGTAACCAATGCTCATGTAAAGCACTCCAATACCTGACAAGTCTGCACTATATAAAACTGTAAATACACAAAAAATAAGTGTTTTGCACACTTCTGTCATTGGGCTACATGTGGGCTACATCTGGGTGATATGTGTGCTGCATTTGGGCTCTTTTGTCTCTGGTGGCCATCTTGGGAGATTTATTTGTTATGAAGTCTCCTAATTTCCTCATTTACTGCAGTCTCCTCAGTAGGAAATGCTTTGAGTTTTTTACTTTGATTCCATCAAGAAGGTCACACATTTGCCATAAATTCTGAGTGTTAGCACTCTAGTTGCTCATTAGATCACTGTAGTAAAGCTACTGCTCACCACGGAAGTCTGCTGCTGGTATTAAACGTGCATGTTTCAGTCTGCATATCAGAATTTTTTAATGAAATAGAAGAGGATTTGAGAAGTAACTCAAAATGTGCCCTAATTTTTCTTTCTTCAGCACTAATCATAATTTCTATGGCAAAATGAACCCCCTCATTGTGTTCCTTTTTAAATTAGATGTTTTAAGTGTTACCAGTTTATTCCAATCAAGATGGCTTCAGGTGTGCCATACTTTTGTCATAAGTAAGACAGTAAGCGCTCTAGTTGTTCTTAAGAACGCTCTGGGACATTCTGTCATTGGTCTATACTTGGGCTACATCTGGGTGATATTTGGGCTACATTTGGGCTCTTCTGTCTCTGGTGGTCATCTTGGGAGATTTATTTGTTATGAAGTTTCCTAATTTCCTCATTTACTGCAGTCTCCTCAGTAGGAAATACTTTCAGTTTTTTACTTTGGTGCCATCAAGAAGGCATTCAGATGTGCCACACATTTGCCATAAATTCTGAATGTTGGCACTCTAGTTGCTCATTAGATCACTGTAGTAAAACTACTGCTCACCAGGGAAGATTGCTGCTGGTTTTCAAAGTGCATGTTTCAGTCTGCATGTCAGAATTGTTTTATGAAATAGAAGAGGATTTGAGAAGTCAAAATGTGCCCTAATTTTTCTTTCTGCAGACCTAATCATAATTTCTATGGCAAAATGAACCCCCTCATTTTGTTCCTTTGTAAATTAAATGTTTTAAGTGCTACCACTTTATTCCAATCAAGATGGCTTCAGGTGTGCCATACTTTTGTCATAAGTAAGACTGTTAGCGCTCTAGTTGTTCGTTAGAACACTCTGGGACATTCTGTCATTGGGCTATACTTGGGCTACATCTGGGTGATATTTGTGCTACATTTGGGCTCTTTTGTCTCCGGTGGCCATTTTGGGAGACTTATTTGTTATGAAGTTTCCTCATTTCCTCATTTAATACAGTCTCCTCAGTAGGAAATACTTTCAGTTTTTTACTTTGATTCCATCAAGAAGGCATTCAGATGTGTCACACATTTGCCATAAATTCAGAATGTTAGCACTCTAGTTGCTTATTAGATCACTGTAGTAAAGCTACTGCTCACCAGGGAAGTCTGCTGCTGGTATTGAAAGTGCATGTTTCAGTCTGCATGTCAGAATTTTTTAATGAAATAGAAGAGGATTTGAGAAGTCACTCAAAATGTGCCCTAATTTTTCTTTCTGCGGCACTAATCATACTTTCTATGGCAAAATGAACCCCCTCATTTTGATCCTTTTTAAATTAAATGTTTTAAGAGTTACCAGTCTATTCCAATCAAGATGGCTTCAGGTGTGCCACACGTTTGTCATAAGTAGGACTGTTAGCGCTCTAGTAGTTCTTTAGAACACTCTTGGAAGCTGCAGTAGAACACAAAGGAATCAACTGACAGTCTCTGCCCTTGTTGGATGTACATGTTTTACTGAGAATGTCAGACTTCATTCTCACGTGACTGATAAAGATAATGTGAATTTACAGAACATATGCTCTCAGTTTAGCTTATAGATCACCTTCCAAACCTCTGTGGGAAAAGCATGAGAAAATAGTTTTCTCTCAAACATGATTCATGATATCACACCAGAAGGCTTTTTCACATGGTAAAATCACCTTAGAACACACCACAATTCCTAAAATGATATGGTACCATCAACAAGTGATTTATAATGTAACTAAAGTCTTAAAACCTTCTATTAACTGCAATGCTTTTACATGTATATTGGTCCCAAGATGGCTGCCAACACTTCTTGGATGAAGTACTGACAGCCAATCAGATCTCACGATGAGATGTGTGGTTAGGCTCCGCCCAGATATATCTATCTTTTTAACTCTAATTTTCTCAGGAAGTACTGAACGGATTTACACCATTTAAGCAAAAGGCACGAGTCTGAACAGAGGACTACTTTTTTGGCAAATTTGGTGTAATTCCGTTCAGCAGTTCGGGCTGTAGCTGTGTCAACAGGTCCTATGGGAAAATGCAGGTGGAAAATGTGTTTTGGGACCCCCTTTTTTCTCGGCCCCCGCTTGGCGAATCACCGTGAAATGTTCAGACTAGGAGCGGACCGGAGCTGGCCAAAAGTTTAGAAAATTTCGCGAAGATTCGTCAATCGACGCCATAGTTATTCCAAATAGAATGTTGTGGATTTCCTATGGAAAATAGGTCCTAACTATAACTACCTACTGGCGACTGCCAGTAGGTAATATACATATATATATATATATATTAAAAAAAACTTCCGGATTGACTTGTATAAATTCTGTCACAAAGTATAACTCAAAAAATACTATGAGGACAAACCACCAAACCCACAAATTCGTAACCAAACACCTATAGCCATATCCTCATTGAAGCAAGGAGATCTTACAACTCTGAGAACCTTGAGAATACTTGGGGCCACCGCCGATGATACAAACACAACAAGGAACTCACAAATAAATGATGACATACAACTATGCCAGGACGAGGGCATCATAAAATGGAAGGGTGGAGAAATTGAACTAAAAAAACAATCAAAATTCTGTCCGCAACTCCCACCTGGGACAAAAGTGGATCTTTTTCATGAAATCGTGGTGGAGGAGGTCAATAAATTATCAAGATCCAAAAAGAACAAATATAAATCTTGGAACCTAACACAGGGAGAACAAAAAGCCCTAAAAGAATTAAGAGATGATTCAGAAATCATTATAAAAGCCTCTGATAAGGGCGGTAACATTGTTGTGAAAGATCTGGAACAATATATCAATGAAGCCAAAAGACAGCTAGAAAATAAAGAACATTATGAAATGCTGGAAAAGAAAACAATGGACCTCTGTACTAAAGAATACCTCATGAAACTACAAACATGGAAAGACAGGGGACTGATTGACTTTGAAGAATATATGTACCCCAAGGTTGACTATCCGGTGACAGCAACTATATACTTTCTATCAAAGGTACGTAAGTCGATCACTAACCCACCAGGGAGACCCATAGTGAGCTCAATAGGATCCCTTCTCGAAAAAACATCACGCTACAAAGATATATTCCTAATGGATTATGTAACATCTTTATCTTCGTATCTAAGAGACACAACCGATTTTGTAAAAAAGATCCAGGACTTACAATGGAATGATCAATCAATCATGGTCACCATAGATGTGACATCTCTGTACACATCGATCCTCCATTCAGATTGACTTACAGCCGTCAGACAATTCTTAAAAACCAGATCACTGAGCTATCTGGAACACTCTGAGATGCTCACTGGAATGTTAAATTATTGCCTGACACACAACATCTTCCTTTTCAAAAGAGATTTATTCCTCCAAAAGCAAGGTACTGCTATGGGAACTTCTTTTGCCTCCACATACGTAAATCTACTTATGGCGGTCTGGGAAACTGACATACTGAATGGAATATCTAAGTCTAACATCAAAATCTGGACAAGATTTTTTGATGATATTTTCATAGTATGGGAAGGAGAATCATCAGAGCTTGAGACCTTCATCCAAACACTGAACAATAACAATTACAATCTATCTTTCACATCAACATATAGAAGACATCAAGTAACATTCTTAGATGTGGAAGTGTTCATCAAGAATCACAAAATATGCACGAAAATGCATCGAAAACCAACTGCCTGTAATACTATATTCCACGCCAACAGTGGGCACCCGAAACATCTAAAATTGAGTATACCTTACGCAGAGTTGCTTCGTGCTAAGAGAAATTGTTCAGAACCGTCAGGCATTGAACAAAATCTTGATGAGATGAGTACACGATTCCTGGAGAGGGGCTACCCTCTTGAAGTTATTCAAACTGCAAAAGCCAAAGTTAAACTCAAACTAAGTTCAGAATTACTAGAAACAAAGGAAGATCAAGATGAAGATGATGTAACACATCTGATCATGGACTTCAATGTTGAAAATAAGACCTTAAAGAATGTCATCAGAAAAAATTGGAACATTTTATTACTTGATGAAACATTGAAGCGGAAATTACCATCTAGTCCCAACATCCCATACAGGAAAACAGCCTCCTTAGGTGACCTCTTGTCTCATAGCCATCTGGACGTCAGAGAACCGGAAACATCAACATGGCTAAATACCCCTGGATTTTGGAAATGCTCAAAGTGCAGGGCATGCGATCATGGTCGGAACACTCATTCACCGCAACTTCAAAATGGGACAACAGAGCATATCACTGATCATATCACATGTGAATCAAATACGTGATATATCTATTGGACTACCCCTGTAAAAAGCTATATGTTGGGAGTACTATCAACAAACTGAAGCTAAGAATTCTCCAGCATCTTAGAGCCATAAAGAAGAAAGATCTCACATATCCCATGGCTAAACACTTTGCAGAACACCACTCAGGTGACAGCAAACTATTAACATACTTTGGCTTGAAAACAGTGAAACAAAAAGAACGAGGAAGTGACAGAACCCTGGACCTGAGAAAAACAGAGTCTCAATACATCTTAGTCATTTGGACTGAGAATCCGTATGGTCACTATCTGGATGCAGAGCTGCATGTACACTTGCAGTAAAGAATATAATTTAAAAAACCTTAACAGTAGGATCCTGACAAAAATCCACAGGGAGCTCCAAGAGAAAATATGTAACCATAATTAAATCTAACAAAAACATCAGAGAGGAATAACATTTGACAAATTTATGAAAGGGAGGAAAAAAGACAGAAAAGAGATGAAGAAGAAGAGAAACAGAACATCTGTGCATTAACATGTTAAGTTCAAAGGAATCTTATCTGATTACTCTCTCCACAACATGTGCTGAAATCAAAAAATTGTAATATTGTTTTAGAGTAATTTACCGAAAGAATTATGAAAATATTTGCACAAAGTATTTGCACAAAATATTTTACGAAGCACGAAGCACTTTTTCTCATTGAAAAAAAACACTTTATACATTTTTTGATTAATGTTATTTGAGAAATAGTAAATTTTGGAGACAAGACATTACAACACGGACTAAAATGCTATGAACTTTCATGATCAGCACATGGTTCCTATTTTTATTATCCTTTCTTCTTTTAGAAATAACTGAACATTGCTCTTGAGAAAAGGAAACTAGTATGGACAATAACTTGATAGATTATTGAGTACTTTACAGATAATTCAGTTATTGAAAGCTCATTTTCGTTTAAAAAATGTGTTAAAAATGTCTTTTACTAACTTGCACTTTTCTTCTTAAACTCCTCCTATGAGAGAAAACTATTGCATAGTTTTACACAAAAATGTTTTTATTGTTTTTATTTCCTCTCAAGAGCGACTATGAAATAACATAACTTTGCTTCTTTACTGCCATATGATAGTGGTACTTTACCAATACAAACATGAGTAAAAATGGCAGCCGCAAGTTGCCATACCTTTTGTATAAAACAAGGGCCAGCAGTCTAGTATATTGTAAATAATAGAAACAGACAAAGGTATCTAAATGCACATGTTCACTTTAAATAGATGTTCTAGACATCAGGACTCTATGGTCCAGTTGAAGGCAGTAGCCGAAACGCGTAGACTGTCCATGCTTTGCACAATGGTGTACTAATAAAACACTTTTTTGGTAAAATTACCTGTGGATTCATGCTCCGTGGTGCTGTGGAACTCTTGCCGTATGGAGGTGTGGAGTTTTATTGTAGATAAATATAAAGATATATATACCACAATGATCCCGGTTAGGTGCAGAGGCTGTCACGGCCTGTATTTCAATAATTCCTTCTCCGCTTATGCAAGAATTACTCCGACACTCATGTATGCTGAATAAAGTTTTAATGGCTCAAACAACGCGTTTCGGCTTCTGCCTTGATCACGCTCATAGAAAGCATTTAGAATTACGATTCATACACACAATGCTTTAGAAAATAAACATAGATAGTGGACTAAACCCAAAAGTGCTATTTACAATAATGACAAATGCGGCAGCCATTTTAACAAGGTAGAAAATAGTATAGATATCATTCTCTGTTGCACACAATGTACCCAAATCCTGTACAAACCAACTAATATTTACATTCGCATTACGAACATCTGATAAATATATATACAATTTTTACAGTTTGAATAAAGGGCCAATGTGCAATACAACGATTTTCATGAGTCATATATACTCGTGCCTATTTAGTACCAAGAGTTGTGTACCTTATTTCAGCACTAATCTCTCATTGATGATGAATATAAATCTATGCAAATAAATCTATAAATGTTTTAATCTATTCTGCCCCAGTGGGCAAATACTCATACAAAATCAAGGGAGCCATGCAACAACTCAATCAATCAAAACCACTTTATTCGATTATTTAAAATCATAAAAGTATACAATACATATTTAAACAGTTTAAAAACATTCTAACAATTTCATAATTAAAAAAATAATTGATCTCGGTGACTCAATTTGTAAAAGTTAATTGATTTCCTCCAATATGGCTACCTGTCTATTCCTCCTTGACCTAATAGATGCAACGAGGAAGCTGGCAACTCCAAACATAGTTACAGGGGATTCCATTAATTGTAAAAACAATAATGCAGGTTTAATTTGTACAAAAGCTTTCTCTTTCAGTATAGGGAAGATAAACCTTTTCCTAGCTTCATGATACAGGGGGCAAAAAAACATAAAATGCATAATATCTTGGGGAGAAAAATCATCACATTTACAGGGGGCCAAGTCTTCCGGCCTAGACCAGCACTGTGAATCACTTAATACTAAATTAATCTGGTTAAAACGAAATTTTGTCAGTAGCCATCTATGGTAAGAATTCGTGACTATTGACAAGTATGGGTGCATGGCAAAAGATTGAATAAGCAAGAAGTGAGCCCTTACAGTAGGTTTACTTAACTCCTGAGATTCTCGCTCAACTTCGCAGTGCTTATTATAATTTGTTTTAACCCACAATAGATCAGCTTTACATAGGCCTTCAGGATTGGTGAAAATCTCTGGGCGCCCAATTTTCTTAGATAACATTTTAATGTAGGACAGCCACTGGATTTCCTTCACGTTATCTAATTTAATACAATCTTTCAGGATACTATGGTTCAATGTAAGATCCGGATTTAACCAGGTTCTGATCCATAACAGGATTGGAGCTATTTTTATTATATCAGAGATGTATTCTATCCCTAATTCAAGGTGGGCCGAGTGGGTCGCAGTGGACTTAGGGAGACCGAGAAGGGCACGTAAGAATTTATTTTCTTCTCTTTGTATGGGATCAGATTTAGTATACCCCCATATTGCAGCCCCATACCTGGCTATTGAAACAGTTTTAGCTTGATATATAGCTAAAATAGCCTCACAGGGCTTCCCTCCTAACCTTTTGGCGAAACCCAGTATTGCAGCTGAAAAGTTGCGTACCACATTCACCTTGGTGGAGAGTTGGGGTGCCCAGGTTCCTTTATCATCGAAAACAACTCCCAGGTAGGTGAACACTTTCACTCTGGTAATTACTTCTCCACTGCAGTAAAAGGTTTTGAGATGGTTTTTTCCCTTACCTAGTGACATAATGTGTGATTTACCATTGTTAACCACAAGGTCCAAAGATTTCATAAAATCCCCAAAAGAATCCAATAGTCTTTGAAGCCCGAGCGGAGTCCGGGCCAATAAAACTGTATCATCCGCATAGAGGAGTACAGGAATAGGTGTACCATCCATCCGCGGAATATCAAGGGAAGCAGTTAACAGATTATCTTCTAGGGAGTTTATATACAGTGTAAATAACATAGGAGCAAGGATACAACCTTGGCGCACCCGTCTTCCCGATTTAAAACTAGCAGTACATTTCCCCTCCTGTGTCATCCTAATTGAGGCTTTCAGGTCTTTATGTAAATTGGCCAGAAAATACACAAGAGGCCTATCCAGACCCAATTCCAGGAGCGTAGACCATAGCTTAGACCTGTTAACCAGGTCAAAAGCCGTGGACAGGTCCATAAAACCTAGACAAATCGAGCCCCCTACAGCTTTAGTATATTTCGAAACAATTAAGTGTAAATTGAGGCATTGGTCCTCTGTACCCCTCCCCGATCTAAATCCATACTGGGCATTGGATATTATACCTTTCTCTGTGGCCCAGTTTGATATCCTGGCTAGAATAACCTTTCCTAGGATTTTGATAGAGGAATCCAGCAGGGATATGGGCCTATAGCATCTGGGATCTCCCCTTTGGCCCTTCTTAAACACAGGGATTATAATCGATCGGGACCAAGACTCCGGGAAAGCTGTTACGGCCGCAGTGTTAAAAACATTCAACAATATTTTAGCCCAATACTTAGGGTTAGCCTTATACATGTCAGAAGGCACCCCGCCTGGGCCTGGCGCCTTGCGCCCGGCCGTTCCCTCAATGGCTTTCTCCACCTCCTCTATAATAAAATTAATAGGAGGAGTAGGAGGATTAAAAATTGGTACCTCAAAAGATTCCAGTTCAAGGTTACTCCCATAGATTTTTTCAAAGTGGCCTAACCAGTTCTCCTCTGAGATGTTCAGTTCTAGAGCAGAGTTCTGGGAGCCAGATAGCAGGGGAGAATTAATGATTTCCCAAAACTTAGAGCTGTCTTTCAATGTGGCTTTATCCATTAGGGCTACCCATGCGTCTTGTTTGATTTCCCTTTTCCGTGACTGAATTGCTTGTGTATACTCTTTCCTTAGCTGTATAACTAGCCCTTTGTTTCTAGGATTATCATTAAGAGCTTTTTTAAGTAAATTATGGGCTAAAGAACAATTATGGTTAAACCAACCACAAGCAGGTTTACTTTTATCAGCTCTGCCTTTCGTGGTGAGTTCATTAGCCACTTGAGAGCAAATAGCTTCAAATGACGTAATTACATCCCTGCCATAAGAGAGCGGATCAGCACATATGTTTAGATGTGAGCCAACCTTTGAGATAATCAAGTGAAGAAAATTTTCAGGGGTAACCTTACTCCAATTCAGTCTCCTCCCCTGATCTTTGACTTTCACATTGACTAAAGCAAGTGGCAGGGCTGGTTTGTCCATAAGGGAGAAGTCATTAGCTAATACTATTGCCACCGGGTTACGGTCACTAAAACTGGAGCGTATAGCATTATAAAAAATCACATGTCTTAAAAGCCCTGAGGATAAAAATATGTAATCTATTATGGATTCACAATCCCTTGCAACATACGAGGGAACACGATTATTCTTATCAGGAAACCCTGCTTCATACAATTCATTATTAGACAAAAGGGTCTCCGTAGCTTCCCCCTTAGAATTATGTTCAAAATGTTGAGGGGTTGTGAAATCTGGGCCATCATTATCTCTATAGTGGCAATTTAGATTACATAAATGCACATTAAAATCACCCATCAGGATGTAATAACAGAAATTGGATTGATTTTCCTTGTAGGATTCTAAAAATTTTGACAACCAGTGAATATGCTCGTTTGGGAACTCCTCTTGCTGTGAGTTATAACAGTTAACAAAAATTAACTTAGTGTTGTTTGTCAAGCATATTTCCAATATAAGGCAATTATGGGAGGGACATGCAACCTTTTTAACTCTTCCTGCAATGTTTACTGAAACCAAAAACATGAGACCACCTCTGTCTCTTCCCGCTATCGAACTCAAAGCAGGAACAAAGTAGGAAGTAAAACCATCGTTTCAAAAGTCACAGTCCTTATCCCATGTCTCTTGGAGGGCTATAATATCATATTGTTTTAAGAAGTTTAGCCAGCCGCTATCATTCCTTTTTGTCCGCAAGCCCGCAATATTCCAGCTTAACAGTTTTACCTTTTCCCTTGTGCCATTAACAACGCTATCAAAATTGGGTTGAAGATTTCCTTGTCTCATTCTTAGTTGTACAGATTCCAGATGACCCTGTTCAACCGGACTAACACTTCCCTGTCCCTCAGGATCCTCACGTCAATCGCAGGCCTCCAAGCCCGAAAGTGCCCCAAATCTATTATAGGTAATGATATTAGATCCAAATCCGCAATGATGATCACCATTATGGGCTTGAGGGGCTACAGGGGTCTGGGATTCCCTAAAAGTGAATGGTCTAAGTCTCACGTGATTCGGGGTTTTAATTAAATGCGTATAAATATAACCCAGAGGACACGCACAAACACTATTAGCATCATAGACCAAGGAAGCTGCACGTAACAAAACTGTATTAACGTGTTGGGGGAATTTAAAATTAACTATAATACAATCCCCACTACAGTTTTTTCGAGACGGGCCAACCCACTTTGTCCTTCTAGTGGATAAAATTTGATCTGAAAGGTTTATCGGGAAGCCACATCTTCTATTGAGCCATGACACTGTTTTATTTTTTAGTGACTCATGTGATTCCACATGGGACTGTGCGTGATGACTATCTAGGGGCGGCACATTTGTCAAAACAACCACGAATGGCGCACAATCAGGGGGAAGATTAGTAAAACCAGTGTTTATTCCATGTCTAGAATTTGATGTTCCCCCTTGACGCAGAGAAGATTGGTTAGTTAATCCATTTAATGGTATAGTGTCAGGGGGGACAATTTCCGGTATAACGGGATACTGGGTGGGTCGCTGTAAAGTATCACAAGTTGTACCCTGAGAGGCAGCAGCAGAAGCCATGACTAATGCCTTATCTCTTTCACATGCGGACAAGTGATTCTCTAACAAGTCTCCAAGCCTCTTGACTTCCAAATCAGCCGTATTTAATTGAAGCACTAAAGATTGGGTGTACTCGGCTAACTTTGCCTCAAATTTGGCTTCTAAAGTACATACCAATAGTGAAAATTGGTCTGGTAATAGGTTAATACAGGCTGAGCTGTTACCTTCCTGCAGTACAGTTCCAGGGACAGTGCTATTTAGAGCTTGGTACGAAGCTTCCACTCTTTTTTTAGTGTGCTTTCCCCCTCTTTTGCTTTGTTGTTTCCTACAAGCTCTCACTGGTCTAGGGCTAGGTGAAACTTTCTCTAAATCAACAGTGGATATATCCAGAGGATCCTCTAAAGGCTCTGGGTGGACCTGAGCTTCAACCATTGACACCGGCCGATTGCTCATGCCCGGTACATCATCTCTTGAGCTTCCAACCACAGAATTGATGGTAGTGTCGGAAGGGGCAGGGGGACCCCCTTTACCAAGTGAGGCTCTCCGTTCATTATTAATTTTGTTGACCACTTTGACCAGATAATTGTCAATTGGACCTGTACCAGCTATAAATTTATCCTGCTTGTCATTAGGCATGATCAATATTAAATTATTATGTCTGGCAGGAAATAATGAGCCAAATGAGGGCAACGACAAGATAGAAATGTCCCAACCTTAGAGATTACCAATCTATAGGAAATCAAATTACTCAAGCAAGATAACAAACAAGGTCCACAAAAATAAAGAGTCTCACATGCACGATAAGTAACGAGTATATACTCCTCGGGATCGATGGGCCAGGATCTATGGACCAGCCCGGCCTCCTTCGGCCCCGGACGGCCACAGACGGCCCGCCCTTTGTCCGGGCTTCGTCCGCGCGCGTACCGCGTAGCGTGGAAGCGGGGCTCCTTTTCAGGACACTGCGGTGAGAGGGGCGGGACCGAGAATGCAAGCAATGGCCCCTTGCCACCTGAGCCTTGTAGTCCGCTGTGCTTCTGGTTCACTCTGTCCCCGCTGTGTCAGCGCTGCGTCTCCCGCGAAGCAGGAGGCGCGAGGTCCTGAAGTAGCCGGTAAGTGAGCCCGGGACCGGGAATGCAAGCAATGGCCCCTTGCCACCTGGGCCTTGTAGTTCGCTGTGCTTCTGGTTCACTCTGTCCCCGCTGTGTCAGCGCTGCGTCAACTCATTGGCCCCATCTGTACTCATTTCGGGAATATAATGTTTACAGTAGGCCTGGACGGTAAATTCCGCCCGCTCGCGAAATTTGGGTAATTTCGAATTCCGCAGAGAATGCGGAATTACCTAAAATTCTGCGTTCCGCTTGTTTACGTTCTTAAAATGTGTGTTCACGAGATATTTCCCCCCGAACACACAAACAGCGTTCGCGAACAGGAAAAAAGCATCGCCAACAAGCAATTCTGCGTTTTTGCAGAATTTCTGCGTGCTCGCGGAGATTTTCTACCGCTTCGCGGAGCTTTTCGTAGCGTGACTACACAAATTCTGCCCACCCCTAGTTTTGAGTCCCGCCCAAGTGGGCATGTATTCCCTACTTAAGAGAATCAGGTAATGTGTTTCACATATATTTAAATAGCTGCCAAGTTGAAGAAAACTGCCAACACCTACAAAAAATAAGTAAAACATTTCATGTTAAAATCCAATTTAAAAAGGAAGGAAAACATCAATAACAATTTGAACATAAATTCCTGAAATAAAATTAATCATACAGATGAATGGCCAGCTCCTCACTCGAATTTAAACCTTTGGGTACCGGAGTTTCAAAATCGATAATGTATTTTGATTCACGTTTGCGCAATGAAAGTTCTCGATTGCCACCCCTCACATTGTCAGCTATTGCATCAATTACAACCATTTTTAAAAGTCTCTTATCTTTAAAATGGTGATCAAAAAAGTGTTGGGCTACCGGATATAGTTTATTGTTATGCCGTATAGCACGGGCATGTTCCAGTACTCTTTTCTTAGTACGATGTATCGTGCTTCCTATGTACAGCTTCCTGCATGGGCAGATCAACGCATAAACACAATATGTGGTGTTGCATGTATAAGACTTTCTGATCACAAATTTCCTGTTAGAATTCGGAAACAAAAGTTCTGTACAGCCATCACTGTTACTGTATGCCTTACAGTTCCTATAGCACCTGAAACCTGGACGTCCACCACTGACCATCCTGGGTACACTAGTGATTAAATGACAACTCAATTCATCCCGTAAGGAACAATTATTCCTAAACGTGATCTGAGGACTATCTTTTAGGTTTTTCTTCAAATTTTCATCTGTCATCAGGACATGCCAATGTTTGCTAAATATTTTACGTACATCATGGGCTTGACCTGAAAATGTTTTAATAAATCTCAGGGTTTCAGGCTCATGCTGGGTTTGTGGTGGGTGTAGCAGCTCGTTCCTGGTAACCTTGTCTACTCTGTTGCTAGCCTCTGTTATCGTTCTCTGAATGTACACTCGCTCTTTAAACCGTTTACACATGACTTCCTTTTCAGCTAGATAGGTAGCATCAGTGCTGCCATTGCATTTTGCACCCAATAGTTCCCGTAGGGGATGTTGTAAACAACATTGTGGGGATGGGAGCTGGTGGCACTCAACAAGCTGTTCCCTGCAGTACTTTTGCGGAATAGTTTTGTTTGTAATGTATGCCCCTTTATCTCGACCTGCACATCCAAACACTCAATCGAGGTTCTGCCTATGTGTTCTGAGAAGTCTAAGTTGTATAAATTAACATTAGGTTTGTTAACAAAAAGTTTCGCAGATTCTGGATCTCCATTCCAAATGAAAAAAATATTGTCAATAAAACGCAGCCACATGCCAACATTGTTCTCAAATTCTTCTAGCTGTGAGGCCACCTGCTCCTCCCACCAGCCCATGAATAAATTTGCATAGCTGGGTGCGAAGCAGGTGTCCATAGCTGTGCCCTGTGACTGCCGATAGATGACATCATCAAAAATTAAAAAACTGTTCGATAAACAAAATTCAACCATCTCAATAATCATTTCAAAATGAAAAAACTGAGAAATTGAACGCGTTTTCAGGAAGTGTCTGATGGCCTGCACTCCCAATTGATGTGCAATGCTGGTATATAGACTGCTCACGTCTAAGGTGACAAGGGTGTAGTTATCCTCCAGTAAATACCATCAATGATGGTCTGGAAGTGAGTTGTATCCCTCAAATAGTCAGGTAAACTGACCACATAGGGTCTGAG
Organism: Triturus cristatus; assembly: GCF_964204655.1. NCBI lineage: Eukaryota > Metazoa > Chordata > Amphibia > Caudata > Salamandridae > Triturus > Triturus cristatus. The sequence continues at coordinate 1,712,586,491 of NC_140589.1, read as the reverse complement.
ATAGTGGTCAATAAATCTCAAGGTGTTTTCCAACAATGACCCAATTGAAGAGACAATGGTTTTCCATAGCAGATTTACTGGATCTTTGTGCAGCTTGGGCAATAAATAAAGTACAGGAATTCTAGGATGAGGACATTTCAGGTAATTATACTCTTCCCACTCTATTAGCCCTCTTACTCTCCATTCCACCATCTCCCCAAACTTTGTATTAGATTTACGTATTTCTATTTTGTCAGCGATACAGTAACAATTCACATCTGCCAGTTGTCTCAGCCCTTCTGCTAAGTAGTTCCCTTTATCAAGGACAACAACATTTCCGGCCTTATCTGATTGGCGGATTACAATAAAATTGTCAGATTTTAAATTCTCTAACGCCTGTATTTGGTCGGGGTTAAGATTTTTCTTGTGTGTTGGTATTTTCTTGTATCTGATCTTTTTTACATCTCCAAGAATACCTCAATGGCGTCGCACTGAATGTGGGGCAGAACTACTGATTTTGGTTTAAAATGGCTGACAGGATTAATGTCCAATTCCACATCCACATTCTGCAAATTTAAAATAGCATCCTCACTAAACATTACATCATTATCCAAAGCAGACATAGTGTGCAAAATCTCAGTGTCATCAATATGTAGATTGTTCAGTTGAGCCGCTCCAAACCCCACTTTTGGTGTACCACATTGTGTGTTAACCCACTTATTTAATTTCAACTTTCTCGAAGAATAAAACAGGTCAATTTTAGTCAGCGTAAAGTTCAAATTATTGGAAGGACAACATGACAAACCTAGTGAGAGGAGCTCCATCTCTTCCACGGAGAGAGCCCGTTGGGACAAATTCACCAGAGTCATGGTTTTGTTTTCCTGCCCCTTGTCTCCATTCCCACGGTCGTTTCTCCTACGCTTCTTGCTCCTTTCTTTGGCTTATTTATTCCTCTTGTTTTTCCTCTGTTGCCACGACCTCTGCCTCTCTGAGCTGCCTCTTCCTGATAGTATTCTGTCCTTCCTTTGTTCATCATCTGAAACTGCTGTAAAAAATTACTGCTCTTCTTCTGCTGTACTTGGCTACTTGCTTGAGTTAATGCTGTGACTGATGTATCTGATAAGCTTCAATCAGAGATGTCACTTTCACTAATTTCCCTTATTGTGGATGTTTTCGTTATTGTTGCCACCACACTTCCTTCCTTGTTCTCAAACATGTAGTCGTACTTTTTATGGAAGGTCAGGGTGCGGCCAGCTTGATAAGCCTTAAAATCCCTAAGGAATTTGCGCTGCTTCTAAGCTGCTATCTCCTCCTCCAATTTGGCCATTCGAATCAATAGATTTTTCATACATTCCTCCAGTGCTTCAGTTGTAACCATTTTGCTTAATTCCACAAGCACTGCATCAATTTCTGCCAATAATTTGCTTCTATCTTTTAATGCATACTTGACCAAAATGCGTAACATTGTCCCAGAACATGCAGCAGAATTGTTAGACCACTCCTCTAACATTTCTAGGTCAGGGTCTTCGTACGTAGGGATTGTAAATATTCTGAGACCTCTGGGCACACATCCCACATCAATATACCTCTGAAGCGATTCTGCTTCCCACCATTTGGCAAGTTCTTTTTTATGTAATTTCTCCAGTTGGTTGTAAAGCGTCTTTACCTTGACTTCATCTGTAATGTTATGCGCTGGGGCCAGTGCGCTCCCACTTGCCCCTACTTGTGTGAAGAAAAGTTTATTGGCCGTTTCCTTCCTTCTAGCTTCTAGAGCTGCAGCCATTGTTCATATAATCCTCACGTAGCATGCAAGTGCCAACAGCCAGACTTCTTCATCTTGCAGTACTGTCGGCTCCCAGCCCTCCTGACTTGCCGAGATAGCACCCTGGTGACTCAAAACCTGGACCGGATTCGCACTCACCCTCGTCACTGGAATGGACTCCCGCGTCCTCTGACGCCACGTACTGCTCCACTGTACCCGAAAATGTTTCACTATCCGATTTAGAACACCAAGGCTTCTCTCTGCCAAACAATGCGTGTTGGCCGGCAGGCAGGTACTTCGGCGTTCTTGGTTTTTATCTGCGGTTATAAATTCCGCCACAGGACCAGGTCCTTTGTGCTCCGGCGGCCAAGTCAGGAATGGGGTCAGCCTCACAACCTTGAACAACACACCACAACGATCCCGGTTAGGTGCAGAGGCTGTCACAGGTGGTCCGAGTGTGGGTTACCGGCAACCCTGTATTTCCATAATTCCTTCTCCACTTACGCAAGAATTACTCGGACACTCATGTATGCTGAATAAAGTTCACGCTCATAGAAAGCATTTAGAATTATGATCCATATACACAGTGCTTAAGAAACTAAACATAGATAGTGGACTAAACCCAAAAGTGCTATTTACAATAATGACAATTGCGGCGGCCATTTTAACAAGGTAGAGAATAGTATAAATATCCTTCTGTGTTGCACACAAAGTACCCAAATCCTGTACAAACCAATTAATATTTACATTCGTATTACGAACATCTGATAAATATATATACAATTTTTACAGGTTGAATAAAGGGCCACTATCTATGTTCATTTTCTAAAGCACTGTGTATATAAATCGTAATTCTAAATGCTTTCTATGAGCGTGATCAAGGCGGAAGCCAAAACGCGTCGTTTGAGCCATTAAAACTTTATTCAGTATACATGAGTGTCCGAGTAATTCTTGCGTAAGCGGAGAAGGAATTATAAATATATATATATATATATATTTGTTCAGGACATTACCAGTCTGATTATGGCCTTTGTTGTTACAGGAACCCACTGTGGTAAGGAAATCGTAATGGGCAGCAGGGCGGCTGTTTCTACTCAAGATTTGCACATGAATATGAACTCTCAATACCAGGATGCACTGTGCTGACACGCCCATGGGCGGGACTCATGTTACTGGTTATTTAGAGTTACGGCATGTTGCCTGCCCCCATTTGTCATCACCTGTGAGCAAGGGAGCATGAACTCTCGAAACGCGTAAGGAATATGAAAGATGGCATGCAGAATCCTGTGCTAACGGACGTTATTTTCAGGCTGCCTAACAAAATAAAGAAGTACTCACCGTATGTGGCTCTCCAAGTTGGGTTCTTTGTTTGTGATATTAATTGCGGCCCACCCATGGTCGCGGACGAGCCCACCCGCGGATGTGCGGGTCCGGCACAGCTATTGTGACAGTGAAAAAAGGAACGCTGAGTCTTTTGTTCAGGACATTACCAGTCTGATTATGGCCTTTGTTGTTACAGGAACCCACTGTAGTAAGGAAATCGTAATGGGCAGCAGGGCGGCTGTTTCTACTCAAGATTTGCACATGAATATGAACTCTCAATACCAGGATGCACTGTGCTGACACGCCCATGGGCGGGACTCATGTTACTGGTTATTTAGAGTTACGGCATGTTGCCTGCCCCCATTTGTCATCACCTGTGAGCAAGGGAGCATGAACTCTCGAAACGCGTAAGGAATATGAAAGATGGCATGCAGAATCCTGTGCTAACGGACGTTATTTTCAGGCTGCCTAACAAAATAAAGAAGTACTCACCGTATGTGGCTCTCCAAGTTGGGTTCTTTGTTTGTGATATTAATTGCGGCCCACCCATGGTCGCGGACAAGCCCACCCGCGGATGTGCGGGTCCGGCACAGCTATTGTGACAGTGAAAAAAGGAACGCTGAGTCTTTTGTTCAGGACATTACCAGTCTGATTATGGCCTTTGTTGTTACAGGAACCCACTGTGGTAAGGAAATCGTAATGGGCAGCAGGGCGGCTGTTTCTACTCAAGATTTGCACATGAATATGAACTCTCAATACCAGGATGCACTGTGCTGACACGCCCATGGGCGGGACTCATGTTACTGGTTATTTAGAGTTACGGCATGTTGCCTGCCCCCATTTGTCATCACCTGTGAGCAAGGGAGCATGAACTCTCGAAACGCGTAAGGAATATGAAAGATGGCATGCAGAATCCTGTGCTAACGGACGTTATTTTTAGGCTGCCTAACAAAATAAAGAAGTACTCACCGTATGTGGCTCTCCAAGTTGGGTTCTTTGTTTGTGATATTAATTGCGGCCCACCCATGGTCGCGGACGAGCCCACCCGCGGATGTGCGGGTCCGGCACAGCTATTGTGACAGTGAAAAAAGGAACGCTGAGTCTTTTGTTCAGGACATTACCAGTCTGATTATGGCCTTTGTTGTTACAGGAACCCACTGTGGTAAGGAAATCGTAATGGGCAGCAGGGCGGCTGTTTCTACTCAAGATTTGCACATGAATATGAACTCTCAATACCAGGATGCACTGTGCTGACACGCCCATGGGCGGGACTCATGTTACTGGTTATTTAGAGTTACGGCATGTTGCCTGCCCCCATTTGTCATCACCTGTGAGCAAGGGAGCATGAACTCTCGAAACGCGTAAGGAATATGAAAGATGGCATGCAGAATCCTGTGCTAACGGACGTTATTTTCAGGCTGCCTAACAAAATAAAGAAGTACTCACCGTATGTGGCTCTCCAAGTTGGGTTCTTTGTTTGTGATATTAATTGCGGCCCACCCATGGTCGCGGACGAGCCCACCCGCGGATGTGCGGGTCCGGCACAGCTATTGTGACAGTGAAAAAAGGAACGCTGAGTCTTTTGTTCAGGACATTACCAGTCTGATTATGGCCTTTGTTGTTACAGGAACCCACTGTGGTAAGGAAATCGTAATGGGCAGCAGGGCGGCTGTTTCTACTCAAGATTTGCACATGAATATGAACTCTCAATACCAGGATGCACTGTGCTGACACGCCCATGGGCGGGACTTATGTTACTGGTTATTTAGAGTTACGGCATGTTGCCTGCCCCCATTTGTCATCACCTGTGAGCAAGGGAGCATGAACTCTCGAAACGCGTAAGGAATATGAAAGATGGCATGCAGAATCCTGTGCTAACGGACGTTATTTTCAGGCTGCCTAACAAAATAAAGAAGTACTCACCGTATGTGGCTCTCCAAGTTGGGTTCTTTGTTTGTGATATTAATTGCGGCCCACCCATGGTCGCGGACGAGCCCACCCGCGGATGTGCGGGTCCGGCACAGCTATTGTGACAGTGAAAAAAGGAACGCTGAGTCTTTTGTTCAGGACATTACCAGTCTGATTATGGCCTTTGTTGTTACAGGAACCCACTGTGGTAAGGAAATCGTAATGGGCAGCAGGGCGTCTGTTTCTACTCAAGATTTGCACATGAATATGAACTCTCAATACCAGGATGCACTGTGCTGACACGCCCATGGGCGGGACTCATGTTACTGGTTATTTAGAGTTACGGCATGTTGCCTGCCCCCATTTGTCATCACCTGTGAGCAAGGGAGCATGAACTCTCGAAACGCGTAAGGAATATGAAAGATGGCATGCAGAATCCTGTGCTAACGGACGTTATTTTCAGGCTGCCTAACAAAATAAAGAAGTACTCACCGTATGTGGCTCTCCAAGTTGGGTTCTTTGTTTGTGATATTAATTGCGGCCCACCCATGGTCGCGGACGAGCCCACCCGCGGATGTGCGGGTCCGGCACAGCTATTGTGACAGTGAAAAAAGGAACGCTGAGTCTTTTGTTCAGGACATTACCAGTCTGATTATGGCCTTTGTTGTTACAGGAACCCACTGTGGTAAGGAAATCGTAATGGGCAGCAGGGCGGCTGTTTCTACTCAAGATTTGCACATGAATATGAACTCTCAATACCAGGATGCACTGTGCTGACACGCCCATGGGCGGGACTCATGTTACTGGTTATTTAGAGTTACGGCATGTTGCCTGCCCCCATTTGTCATCACCTGTGAGCAAGGGAGCATGAACTCTCGAAACGCGTAAGGAATATGAAAGATGGCATGCAGAATCCTGTGCTAACGGACGTTATTTTCAGGCTGCCTAACAAAATAAAGAAGTACTCACCGTATGTGGCTCTCCAAGTTGGGTTCTTTGTTTGTGATATATATATATATATATATATTATACCAATCCTGAATTTCTGGCATATAAAGACAGGCGCTGACACCGTGGGACCATGCATCAAAGAAATGTTTATTTCGAAAGCACGCCCAGACGCGTTTCGACGGGTAAAACCGCCTTGTTCACTACATCTGGTCCCTCTATAGTGTTTACTTATATTTACAAATGCAGGGCACAAACCACCATGGTTGTCACAGCAACTCTCATCATAGACATAAAAGAAATATCAGGTATGTCTACACAATGTATCAAAAATTATATATACAATAGTTAAATGAGATACACTTTGCATACATTCTATATAGAGAAACACCAATACATTTTAGCACTATTGGATAAACCGTGTCAATTTGAATCCATGTAGGATGGTGGAATAATACACCAGTGTGTAGACGTGCCACAATGTACATACAAAGATAATTTAGCACTTAGGTATATCGGAGCCGGTTAACAAATGTTAAAACAAATGAAATTTCTAATGTGTCAACTAGATTGGCGTTCACATTTGAAGCCCAAGTATATATATATGTAAACTTTTATATAATTTGAAAATTATAAAATAAATTACAATGAATAGTTTATTAATTGCTTTAAAGTCAATATATATGAATTATTATGTATGTGTGTTTAGCTTTTTTGAATTAAGTCTATTGGTAATATTCTTTTTAATTTATATTAAATCTACTTTATTTTTTATATTAATTTTATTATTTAACATATTTAATCTTTATTATATATATATAGATAGATAGATAGATAGATAGATAGATAGATAGATAGATAGATATACAAAATTCGATATTTTGTACAATTATATTTTTTACATTTTTTCGATATTTTTGTACTTACCTGTTTAATTATAGGGAGTAGATATTTTTGCATTCTATATTTTTTCATCAATATTTTTAACTTCTATATTTTTTACATTGATATATTGTCAGAGAACTCTTTTCATACTTTATAGTAACAAACTAAGCCCTTATTTATACACTATTACTCCTTATATGACCAAGGTCAGTGGTGTACTCCTCCCCACGTTACTTTACGGTGATGACACAGTGTAGATCGCCCCTCTCCTAAAGCCTTGCATTTACTAGTGGCTTATTTTACCCAATTATGGCCGACTTAGATCTACTCACAAATTTTTCAAACTCGTACATCATGGTCTGTGGGCCTTAACAAATTTGAGTTCCCTTCTTGTAGTCGGCACCAAACGCTTAGATAAAACTATCAGTTGTTCATATCTCGGGATTACTTTTGACTCCTCGGGTCCTGGGTGCCTAACAATACACATCGTAGGCTAAAGTGATCCAGAGCTGTTGGCTCTCTTTTTAGTCTGCTGCATCCACGTGGGGGGAGAGCACTTTTCTCACTATTGCATATTTATAAAACACAATGTATGGAGTTGAGATCAGGGGCATCACTAATAGTGCGCCTATTCAGGTGGAGGAAAACCGATTCTGTAAAAAGATTCTGTCAGTCCCTTCATCTACCTCTCATTTTATGTCATGAGGAACTGGGCTTGATCTATATAGTGGATTGTATCAAAGCTACTTTTGTGGTTATTTATATGTCAAACCTAGGAGGCAGCACTAAATCAAGCTATTATTAAAGATTGTCGAGTTAGGTGACAGTATCCGACACCTAACATATGTGAAAAAACCTTTCACGAGATAGGACTTTCTCATTTCTTTGCTGAGCCCTGTTCAAGCTGGATATTTGGTAAAAAGAACACAAATGAGGTAGTGCTAAACCAAGCTCACTCATAAAGGATCACAACAGAAAGCAAAAAAATCTAAATTTCAACTTATTTACAATTGAAAACAGACATTGCTCTGGGGCAATATTTGTTTAATGCACATAGTCAGTGGAAAAATCCCAATTATTTTGCTTTAGGGCTGACAATGCCATCTATTAACTCTGTCTCGCCCTATGCTACCAGAAACATATTAGTACGTGTTGTGTTTCCTGTGATGGAAGATCCTCCCTAACAGTGCCACGCATCTTTGTAGCTCATGCTCCCCTGCGTCTGCTTTCTGTGGTGGGTCTGTGAGCACTGGCCTGGTGGCTGTAGTCAGTGATGTGAACTCCACACTGCTCGGGATGGCTCTGCAGTGTCCCTAGTCGGCACACCGACATTTTGCGGTGTCACATTCTGGGTCATCCGGGGGTGAGGGCTCTCGCTGTCAGAGGGGCAGATGTCCAGCTGTGCAGGGATTCACTTGGGGAGGGGTGTCTCAGTTGTAAGAAAAACAATACTAGGATGAGCAGATGGTGTCTCCTGAGGGCATGGGCCAGTGTTGCAGGGTTTCTGCTCATGCACAGAACTATGCGCAGGAAAACCAGGACCTCAGTGAATTGTGGTGTACCAAAAACTCACCTCAGAACCCAGAACCCCTATCCGACCAGCATCAGTGTCCCATTCGTTATCCGTATTTATCTCGGCGGTCCCAATGTATAGACAACCGAGAACAAGCGACTTAGTCTATTCTCAGGAATGGTGGGAATCAGAAATACCTGTTCGGTATTATTCTCATATCAGTCCACAACAAGAGTAAACAGAGACACAGTAAAGTTTAAAGAGTTTATTTTATAAACCTCGTGTCCTAAGATGCAGTACTTTGGCTAACATAAGCAGACAAATGATTAAAATCAAAACCATCAGCATAGTTACAATACCATAGAAAATGAAAGGAGAAATCATAATAAAATGACAGTGGAATACAGCCACCTTCCTTTCGCTAGTAAACTAATATTATTAGACTAATAAAAGGTCTATAGGCTTGAATGGGGAACCCCATACCGTAAAGATCAGCTTAGTGGAATCACATCACAGGACCAGGTGTACTGTGTTCCTGGGAAAGCTCTTCTTCCGAATGCATGAATCAAGCAAGCAGCCTGCAATATTAAAAGCGCTCGACTCTCAGGTATTTGCAGCTGTGTGCGTGTTATGGCTAAATAGTGGGACGATCAACCTGAACCCAAAAACATGCACCGTCTAGCGACCCAGACTGTTTCTTTACACAATGTTCAGACCAAGGTCGCAGCTCACTGCTAGGGATGTGAACAACAGACAGTTCTCATGTGAAGAAAAGGCGAGCAAGCATTTCTCAAATAATAACATGTAACTGCAGTGTCGTGTGCAAAAGCAGCAAAAGTGGCAAGATGGCTTTCTAACATCTAACGCGGTTATGCTAACTTAGCAATGTACATTTATAAATTGCAGCCCTCACTACACCAGAACACCAAGGTTAACCTAACACCCTCTGCATTTACACCCTCTCCCAGCAATGGAGGGCAGAGCTCATCATGGGGTGAGAGAGGTGTTTTGCAGGGCCTGGGTTGGGGGTGGCAGGGGTGGTGGCCATCACTCTAATATAGATGCAGACTCCTATATTAGAGAAAGAAGGGGTGGTATGGGGGCGGAGTAAGGGGGGAGCTGACATGCCATTTTACACCCCTGACATTCATAACCACCTTCTTCTTGTGAAATTTTGCCCAGAAGCAATGACCAGCCCGGGCGAAAAGCAGATCTACCAGTATAAACTGTTGGGGTACCTGAGAGGTACTGTGTGACTTCCATATAAACAATGACAATCAACCCGTTGACAATTAGTGGCAATCTATCCAGACACACGCCGGCTGCAGTAGCACTCAGGCTAATGGCGCTGCTTAAAGGGGATACTCATCGTCTGTTTAGAAACAGAGATGATAAAATCTCTCCTGCCACGAGTATCTGCTCCGGTCATCTGCGCGCGTGCACGCACGTGCACACACACACACAAACACATCCCGAAATACACACACATGGAATCCACAAACAGAAGCACAGAGAATCACACACAGAAACACACGCACAGGATCACAATCACGTACAAACTCAGAATCACACAGAAGCGCACATACAGAGAAGCACATACACGCAAACTCAAAACACAGACAAAAACACACACTATACCACACCAACAGAGTGCTCGCACACACTGAAAACACACATGTGGACACTTACACTAGACTCCACAAAGTGTGTGTGACTTCTTTATGTTTTCAATGTGTCTTTACATACGCTGTGCCCTAACTGCTAAGGGGACCCTGCTGCATCAACTGCGACCCAGCCGAGTGAAATCACACCTGGCTGAGGCTCCTACTGGCTGAGTCACAGATTTGGAGAGAGTGCAGTGGATTGTGCTACAGTGTCAACGTCCAGGTAAGGAGAAGGTGAGACGCCTAGCGCAAGAGGTCCGGGGAGTGAGTCGCTCATGCCTAACACATGTAGATGGCACACCCCCAGTGGTGGCTCTTCCGCTATGGCGTAAGAGTGTTGCCCCACCGCCTCAAGCAGTGCAGAAGAGGAACAATCATTACATGATGATAACTCAATCAATGAATCAATCAGGGGAATTTTAAGCATGCTACTCACCCGTGAGGGTATCAAGGCACTGAGGGGGGGCGCAGAACTGTTAGCCGAAGTGCCAGGTCTTGAGGGTCTTCCTGAAGGTGTTCAGGGAGGGGGCGCGTCAGATGTCTACCGGTAGCTCGTTCCAGGTCTTGGATGCAATGTGGAAGAAGGATCTGCGACCTGCTCTGGCTCTGTGGATGCGCGGGGTTTCGTCAAGTGCGAGTTTAAAAGATCGGATGTCTCTTTTGGGTACGTGGAAGTTGATTCTGTCGTTGAGGTATTTGGGTCCATTGTTGTGGAGGCCTTTATCGGCGTGAGTGAGGATTTTGAAGGTGACTCTTTTCTCCACGGGGAGCCAGTGGACTCTACGTGGGCATTGGCTGATGTGTTCGTGCAGGGGGATGCCGAGGATGAGTCTGGTGGCGGTGTTCTGTAATGTCTGGAGTTTACGGAGTAGGGACTTGTAAATGCCGGCGTAGTGTGCGTTTTATTAGTCCAGTCTGCTGGTGATGAGTGCATGGGTGACTGTCTTCCTTGACTCCGGGGGGCTCCATTTGAAGGTCTTGCGGAGGATGTGGAGGGTGTTGGAGCAGCTGGAGGTGATGGTGTAGACCTGTCGGTTCATGGTGAGGGATGAGTTGAATACGATGCCGAGGTTTTTGGCGTGGTCCAAGGGGGTAAGTGGGCTTCCGAGGGCAGCGGACACCAGTTGTTGTCCCATGCTGAAGGGGTGGTTCCAAGGACGAGGACAACTGTCTTCTCAGCGTTGAGCTATAGGCAGCTGTTGGTCATCCAGACTTTGACGTCATGCATTCCTTTCTGGAGGTTGAGTCTGGCAGTGGTGGGGTCTTTGGTGAGGGAGAGGATGAGCTGGGTGTCATCAGCGTAGGATACGATGTTGAGGCCATGTTGTCAGACGATGGCAGTGAGGGGAGCCATATAGGTGTTAAAGAGGGTCGGGCTCAGAGATGACACCTGTGGGACTTCGCAGGTGATTTACCTGGGATCGGAGAGGAAGTGTGGAAGTCTGATCCTTTGGCTTCTTCCGGTGAGTAATGTTCGTATCCAGTCTAGGGCTGTTCCTTGTATGCCGGCGTCGTGTAGTCTGGTGACTAGTGTGTGGTGGGAGACGGTGTCGAAGCTCGCTGAAACGTTGAGTAGGATGAGGGCTGCGGAGAGGCCTTGGTCCAGGAGGGTGTGGATGTCATCTGTGGCGAGAGTAGAGCGATCTCGGTGCTGTGGTAGATGTGAGGAGGGCAGAGGTTGGTGGGGGCCCTCCGAGTGGATGCCTTTCATGGTCGAGGCAGTGTATTCAGTTGTGACCGGCGTCCAGGTGGAGATGGTGGGCTGGCTGGTGTGTCGGAAGGGGGCGGGGGGCCAGCTGTGGCATCTGGTGGATGGTCGGCGAAGTTGTTGTAGAGTTTTTTGATCTTGAGGTGGGGTAGGTTCCATGCTTATCGCAGAGGTCTTCGGACGGGGTGATGTCTGTGCCTTTGCTGTGTGGGTTGGTGAATTCATGAATGACCTTCAAGAGTTGCTTGTAGTTGGTGGAGAAGTTGAGGATTTGGTTGTGGTAGTCCGTCATGGCGTCCTTGTAGGTGGGGTAGATTTCGGGTGTCTTGGTGTTTCTCCAGTTCTTCTCCAGGCATATGCAGGTGCGTCTTTCTTCTTGCAGATCAGTGGTAAACCAGGCGGATTTCATGAGGGGGGTTTTGTTGGACTTGCGTAGCGGGGCGAGCTTGTATGCACAGTTGGAGATCCATGTGTGGAGTTCTCTGGCTGTGACGCTGGCATCGGATGTGTTGGAGGCCGTGGTGGTGGTTAAGGTCTGGCAGCAGTATAGGCAGGAGAACTGGCCAAGGGTCATGTTTGGCGAGGCCTGTTGTCAGTCTCTGAGTTTTCCGTGGTTGAGTGTGTGGAGGGTGGCTGAGCTGTAGCAGTGGCTGGCTCGAGATCCAGGGTTCCTGGCGCTGGTCGCAGTCAGGTCATGAACGGACGCAGATGGGCTTGGCTTAGGGGTGCCTTCGGTGCGCCAGCGCCGCATGCCCGCTGCGCAACTGCACAGCGTCCACCATTTAGGAGGGGGGAGGAACAATCAGCTGGGAGGCGGCAATGGGCGAGGACAGGGGTGTGGGCCACAGGGGCAGCAGCGGCAGGAAGCGGGAAGTGCGGGCTCCGAGAAGCCAAAAAAACAGATCACAAGTTAAAAACAAGGGATGACTAACTGATGTACTCATCTGATGTATCCTAAGGGGGTGGGAGGGTGGGTAGGATGGCTCCAATCACAAACACAGAGCAGGGCATAGGCAGATTGGCATGCCCAATCAAGTGCGCAATGACTGTTTGGTTGGCCCACTCAGGCCATCCAAAGCAGTCATGCGCACTTCCCTGTTTGCAATGCAGGCTGCATTACAGCCTGCATGGAGAACACATGAGGGTGAGGCAGTGCCACAGGGATAGGCTGGCCCCATGCATTGCTGGAGTTTCATCATGGTTGTGACACGACTACAGCACTGCGTGACTTTAGCGCAGGCAGATACGTCAGGATTCCTTACGTATCTTTCATTACTTGCTTCATGGAGCGCTGTCCAGTGATTACAGCGCATTCATTCTTTCGCAAGAAGGGCATAGTGACAAGTGTTGCAACGCCGTCTTGTCTCAGCGCAGCAACACTTTTCATGACTGTGGCACAGGAATGCGCACTATGTTATTGATTGTGTGAATTCCTGCACTGTAGTTTTGTTGCAGGGCAGCGCTGCAACATTGCTTGCAGCGCTGGCCAGAGCCAAAACCTGCATAGATATGGGCCCAAGATTTATCACCATTTTTAAAACCAGCTATTTTCTGGTCTTAAGTAGTTAGAGCCAGTTTTTTGGCTCTTCAGAATTTCAAGCAGCCCCATGATAATATGGAGTAGTGGTGTTTGCATGCCTTTTTGCACGGGAACGCCTACTTTTCATGTGATTAGCGATAAATATCGCTAACATGCTTTGAGATTAAAAAAATGGCCCGCTATCACCAAAAATCGCGCGCTAAGGCCCGTTAGCTGCAGCTTGCTGATAGGGTGATACAATTTTCACCACTTTAGCGGCAAAAAGCGGCGATAGGCCCTTAATAATATGCCCCAGTGTGTTTTATTTTACGCATCACTTTTATTGAGGACGTGAGTGTGCTGCAGATTTACAAAAATCACCATCTAACAAAATAAATCTAATCTCCTTACAAATACTATTGTGGGAGCACGTAAAACTATAAATGGTGCATATACTCAAGGCAATATCGCCTGGAGTGAAGCTGGGACTTTTCTGGCACTGATGTGCCGATCCCCAGGTATCGCCGGCTAACGCCGGTATTACTATTGCCATCGCGATATTGTTATCGGCTGTTTTCTCCTCCGTTCCCTGTTATTCTAGCCAGGTAGCGTGGGCTTGATAATACCACGCTAACATGGCGATAATAATCAGGGTTAGGCGGCGTTAACTTTTCAGACGGAAAACATTTTGTATGGTGTTTTAACTTTGGTTTTAATTGGACAAATGCACTTTTATGGCTGTTTTTGCAACCGAATAAAGAGAATTTTTGATCCTAATATTGAAGTATCATTGCTGTGGTCTTTTAATTTTTCTTTTTTCTATCTGTCTGCTTTGCTTTTGTTGTCACCCCTGCCACTCCGCCCAAGTTATGTTTGCAGAGAAAGGCAAGGGCATATTTACAAGGGCTTTAACTCCGCTTTTTTGGCTTAAAAAGTCCAAAAAGCGGAGATAAAACTATTGCACTATTTACAAGAGGGTGCAAACATGCATAATCGCATGTTAGCACCCTTTTTCCCAGCGACTCCCTTTGCATCTCTAATGAGATGCAAAGTGGGCATCACTGGGCGTATCCCGGATGGACTACCTTGCAAATATTGCTGATGTTCACATCGCAATATTTACAAGGCAGCCCACAGGATTTTAGCAGACGTTAGATTTTGGCGAAAACGACAGTTTTTTGCCAAAATCTAACGTCTGCTAAAATCCTGACTTACCTATGTTTAACATGGGGGGTGGATTATGCTGATACGACCACAGGGTCGTATCAGCAAGGTTATCGCTGTTTTGCAGGGAACATCGCTGGAAAACCAGCAATGTTCCCAGCAAAACGGCGATAACCTCGCTATCTCTGGAATTTTTATCGCCCTGGAGAAACGTGTCGTTAATAACGCGCTACCAGGGCGATAAATAGCCTGCGATAAGAAATGTATCGCTAAGCACAGCCAGCGCTAATTAGCGCTGACCATTGATGATATGCCCTTCAGTGAGCCATGTGCGGAGTAAGGGTGGGCGACAATTTCCGTTCCGCTCACGGAAATTGCAAAAATTAGACATTTTCGCGTTCCGCGCGGAACGCGAAAATGTCAAAACTTCCGCGATCCGCGAGGGAACGGAAATTGTCGCCTAGGCAGGTGTGCTTTCTCCCCATATCTACTACCGTCAACAATTTGCTGTAATCCTTACTGGAGCTCTGTGCACCCATGAGTTTCTCGAGCGCAATCCCCGTGTAGCTCCTGACACCAGGAGGTTCTGTCTCCTCATCTGCTGCTCTGATTGGTCTCTGGCCCTTTATAAACAGGAGGCATGTGAACTGCATGGAAGCCCCGCCCGTTTGGCACAGGCCCACACACCAGCGGTGTGCAACGTCTTCCCGCCCTTTCCCCCACTATGATGGACAGCTCACTCGAGGGACCCGGGCGCCTGTCGGCGCTGTGGCAACGTTACAGACACACATGGTCGCTGTAGACAACTCTTCTGGCCCTTTACGTAACTGTAGTGTAGGAAAAGCACTATACATTTACCTAACGAGGTAGCGTAGCAGTGATTAGCCAGTAGAAAGTACTCCAGTTGAAACGTGGGTAGGGCAATCAGGGGCCTGGTTGGCAGTTTCGGATTCTGGAGCACCCTTCCGCTCTCGGTGGCGGGGAGGGTGGCATTACTGAAGATGGTGGCACTCCCACGCCTGTTGTATTTTTTCCGTACACTCCCTATTTGGGTACCGGCGTCGCTATTCAGCAAGCTCACGGCCATGGTTACGGGCTTTATCTGGGGAACTGGCAGGAGGCGGGTGGCGCTGGCCACCCTACGACGGCCCAGAGCTGAGGGTGGGCTGGCAGTACCCGGCTTCGAGTGGTATTATCTGGCTGCCCAGTTACAATGGCTCACGCTGGCGGTGGCTAGGGAGTTTAGAGGCCCGGAAGGTCCACAGGGCAGACTGATCCCGCGCCATGTGCTTTCCTCTATTGTCTTACAGCAACGACTCGATTTGTCACAATTAACTCTTGAAGAGCGAACGAAGCCTACGGAAGGCCGGCATTGCTCACCCTCACGCCCCAGAGATCCCATTAGGCATGTGCACGGCCCTCCCGCATGGAGGGGATTGGTCGGGATTGGCTAACTGGGAAGACCTCGGGGTACAGATGGTGGGGGCCCTGTACCTAAATGGAGTGCTTCAGCCATTCCAGGGGCTACGGGACTCCTTTGGGATCCCGAGGGGAGACTATCTACTCCACGCAGCCCTGGTGGCAGGTCTCCAGAAGCACTGGAACGCGGGACTATCGGAACCCCAGACGGCTGCAGGATGTCAATATGTGGTCATGGCAGCGGGCACAATTAAGGCCATTACGTGCCTATACCGGAGCCTGACGACAGAACACCTAGCCCCTTTGAATGCTCTAAAGAACAAATGGGAAATGGATATTGGGAAACCTATCCCTGCACTGACGTGGCCCAAGCTACAGAGACGGGCCTGGAAGAGAACACGTAAGGCCCGGTTTCAATTGGTGCAGTACTTCACCTTGCATAGGGCATACTTGACGCCAGCTAAATTATTTCAGTATTTCGGGGGCCCTACACCGCAATGCCCTCGGTGTGGGAAGGAGGGGGCTGACTTCAAACACATGTTCTGGTCCTGTGGGTCACTAAGTCGCTACTGGGACGAGGTTATTGATTTCTAAACCAGGTGACAGGGCAGGACCCGGAGGTGGAACTGGGAGTTTGTTTGCTGCTATGGTTTCCCCACACTCCGCGTACAAAAATTACGAGCAAGTTTTGCGATTTAGGGCTAGTTATGGCCAAAAGAGAAATCACCCTGCACTGGAAATCGAGAGTTGGTCCCAAATTTGCGAGATGGAGAGCGACTTTCACCAAATGGGCATGTAGTGAGGGCACGTTCAGGCTACAGTTAGCACTGCGGGGGAACGATGAAAAGGCGCTGGACATGGCACGTGCATGGGAGGCACTAGTGGTTGAGCTCCAAGGGTGGGTAACGGATAAAGTAGGGGACGATGATACAGTGGAGCAGCCTGCGGAAGCGCAGTAATAGAGATGTACCAGGTAGAACACAAGCGATGGAACGAGTACACCACTTTTACTTACAGAACTGAGCCTGACTATTGAAGTGGGGAGTAGCCCACAACCAACAACACAGCAACTTAAAAAGAGAGAATCATCCTTATACCTTGTATTATGGCACACTGACATGGGGGGGGGAGGGTGAATATGCATATAGGAGTGCTGATGGGTACAGAATATCTGGATGACAGCGAATTAGATCATATAACACATTGATTTCCGGAAGTCGGATATGTCCATCAGCATGAGGGTAATTAATGAAAGGTAATTGTAACTGAAAATATGCAATAAAAATTGTTTTTGCAAAAAAAAAAAAAGAAAGTACTCCAGTTGAGTAGAGGTATTGCACAAAACAGTGGCATCTTCTTGGATAAATATGCAGGCAGGGCAGGATTCATTCTGGCACGATGCTCCTGTCCCAAAAATTAAACCCCAACAGGAAGCACTTGTATTTGACCTTCAACTTGGGCACCTGCTTTATGTATATCTGTAAGTCTTACAGATATAAATAAAGCAGGTGCCCGAGTTGAAGGTCAAATTCAGTAACGCATTAATCAGCACACAAAAATCTCCGCGATCACGCGAAATTTCGCGGAGATTTTTTGTGAAAGGCACTTTCGCAAATTCCGGCCACCCTTAGTGCAGAGAAAAGGGAAACCTGCTCTTGGCATTGCAGGGCATTGTTCCATGAACATTTTATTTCGCTCAGGAGGTAAAACGTTTTTTGTCTAAGCTCCACATCCCCTTCTCATTGCTAGCAGGCCTGGAAAAGAGTGCAGCCTGAAAGAGCAGAACTGAGGGACTGCTCTGCAACATTGAGGTCTCCAGAACTCCCCAGGGGATCACGTACTGCTGGGTTGACATTATCGATTGAGAGCAGGACCTGCTCAACCTGCTTGATGTACAAGCAGGTAAGAGGCATTTACATTTTTTACTCTTTATGTTCATACTTTGCATGAGGCAATATAATCATTTCCAGCCTGTGGAACCTAGGGCAAGGCACTATAAACCCCGTCACCATAGATGGTCAAGCAGGTCACCAGGACACAAAGCACCCACCACCTCTCCTCCTTCAACTACAGACACAGGTCCCTCTCCAGGAGGAATTAGAAGGAGGTTAGACCTGGAGGTAAGTTATACATAGATTTGGCATTTGAGAGGGGCTTTTAATTAGTGAGACGGTGGACCTCGATGTGGGAGGTGTGGGTAGAAACAGTTTGTGAAGGGGTAGGCATGGGATAGTGTATGAGAACGTAGGCAGTTCTTAATTTAAGCTGATAGTTGCATGCAGGGCCCACTGCCACTCATTTTTGGGAACCAGCGCTTATTTTTCTTTATCAGACTTTCACCCGGAGCAAGAGAGAGAGAAAAACACAAACACAGGGACAAAAGGGAAAGACAGAAAGACTGTGACAAAGGTAGAAAGCAGGGATGAAAAAGAACATTTAAGAGTGAGATAAAGGAACAAAGAGTGTCTGGTAGTAAATCAAAGGGGTATAAGGTAGAAACAAGAATACACAGCCTTGCTACTCGCATTCCTAAAATCCGAAACACAGGCCGTAGACTTCTGAACAAATCTTATTGTTCTACACATTAAACTATGGGGTTAGGAAAAGGCATAGGCCTGTTGTGGGTGGGAAACATTAGGGAATCTATAGGTCAGCATGCCATAGTTTTGTGTATTTTTTAAAGTTTAGGGAGAGGAATGGTTGTGATGCAGGTGAAGTGGGTGGGTTTATTTTATGTTAAAATACATACTTTTTCACTACTTATAGGTTTACATTAATATGATTATTACTATTATTATTAGTTGAAACAATTATACTTTTTACTGTAACATTGATAAAACAGGATGCTCTATCTATATACTCGCCGAGCAGAAACTGAGTAAAAACCTGACACATCACTAAGAAATTGTCTGATCAAATCGTACTCTCTTTCTTGTCCACTCTCTACTTGTCCTGAACTTGCTTACCCGGCTAACCCCAATGCAAGCGTCCTTTCCATCATCCTTCAACCAATGGAAAACTGATAATACATTACCTGTGCCAATCCCTTTCATGAATTGATGTTCCCTCTGAGCACCCACCCTCCCATCTGTCATGAGTGCTAATAGCTGTGCACTGGCCTACCCTGTGCACTTTCTGCCATTCACCACGAAGGAGGGACACTATTTATAATAGACCATTGAATACAGATGATGTGTTTATATTGTGCATACTGCAAAGCCCTAGCCAACCTCTAAAGTAACCACACACTCCTTCCAATTTGTACCCGAGCTGCAAAGCATTGTCTGCGACCACACCCAAGACTGTATGAGAGTCATTTGCCGAAGCAGAAAGAGAACATTCAGTTCTCAGGACATTAGCTTCTGTAACATCATCAGACTGATTGATTCTCTGGGGATGTAGACTGTGGGGGGAAAAGTAAGCCCAGCCTTCTAATCTTAGAATTTAATATCTGCATTCTAGCATAGATAAGGGGGGTGGTGCGGACAAATTAGATTTTTTTTACCTCCTTCTGTGAGAGTTTAGCATTGCTTAAACCAATCCACCCATCCAAATGTGAGATCTGTTGTTAGTTGAGCTAGATAGCAGGACAATCGTTCTCACAGCTTGGAAGAAAAGATTTAGGTGATCAATGATTGGATAGGTGAAGAGAATTAGTGAAACGCTCAGAGAGAAAAAAACAGTAATCAGCAAGTCCATGAGCGTAGCACATCTATCATGAACAGAAAATAACAAATACGTTTACCTACTCTGGGCTTGATTTAGAGATTGACGGTCAGGAATCTCCATCCCATATGCAACCGAGTACCCTGCTGGCTAAGACCTGGTCCGCCCACCTTATTTAGAGTCTCTCTGAACTTAAGTATTCTTTTGACAGAGTCAACAGAGTAGGGACTGTCAGAGAAAGGACATTGCCCTGTCCTGTCTATTAAGGGTGGATGTGTAACACCGTTTCTTCCTGTCGGTCACCACTAGTCAAAACCTGGCAGTGAGGGACAGGAAAAAACTAATAATGAACCTCCACACCATGGGAGAAAGCTCTTAGGGTTGTGGGGGTCATTTGTTTTGTTTTCAGAAACAAACTCCAACTTTGTGAGTTTTGTTTATGAAAATAAATGTCAACAGCTTGGTGGACAATTGTTAAAACTGATGGCGGCCAACCACCAAACTTTCAGTACATGGTGGCAATGTCCTTTGCCATCCTGACGGCAACTACCCCATCCATCAAACTAAATCAGACATTTAGACTTTACCAGCCAACAGACTCCCAAGTTAGTTATAGTTATGTTGGGTGTAATCCAAAATGGCAATGTTACACATGGTTCAAAAATCATTTATAACAAAAGTTAAAAAAACATTATACTGTATGCCAATGATGTAACTGCATTCTTCAGGCATTGCCCCTCTAGGGAGAAGGAGTGAGCCACAAAGCAGGAGTGCCATGGACATTCCACTTCCTTGCAGAAGAGAAGGTCTGGAGAATGAGAAAAGAAAATGGTACTATTTGAGAATCAAGGCAAACATGGCGCCTGAGAAGTCAGAGTGTAGATTATAATCTGATGTACAATTAACTAAGGGCCAATCTTTTACCCATCATCAAGTCCACCACATCCACTTTCAATTGGCCACTCAAGCCACTAGTTTCTACATCTATTATGTGCCAGTAAACCCCTCGGGTAGCTGCGCGCATTATAAGTCTGACAAATAAATAAATAAATATCCAGAACAGGTCTTCTTAGTGACAGCTTAAGGAGTATCTTCCTGAGCAGATGCAGCTTTTTATTTCCAGTAGCAATGCCAAGCACCAGGATTATACTGGTAGTCTGAAATGACTTCTGAAGTAATTTGCAGCTGGAAGGGAAAAAACTGGAGTCCAGAAAAACCCTTCCTACTGCCAAGGCCAAACAGCAAGGTGAGAAGCAGAATGAGAATAACAAGAATACGAGGAATCGCAGACAAGTTCAATGAGCGAGCAACCAGGCAATTGCGATGCAACCTAGTCTTGAAATGGATACCTTTATATAGTGCAATGGGATGTGCCCTGAAAGGAGAACCAGGAAGTAAAAATAAAGTAAGACACCCCCATCTTAGATTGAGAAGATTTCAATATCCTAGAAGGGTGGAGGATGCTTCAGATGTGCAGGAGTTGCTTGAAGAAGAAGCATCCAACATCAAACAGTCTCTGGTTTGCATTCATTTCAGTCATTCCTTCAAAAAGCCGAGGGTCATTCACTATAATTTTCTTAGTAAGAAAAAGTGGAGAAAGAAACATAACTGTCACCTATGGCATTGCAGAGATGCAGTACATCAGGAAATCATGTTTGCATGCACCACTTCAGAGACACTGTTTTCAGGAACAGGCTTGCCCCAGAATGCCCCACACACATTGTGGCAGAGAAGCTGAGCCATGTTGGTCAAACAGGAGTCAGGAAGGGGTAGCATTTCCGATGGGGCTTCAGCGGTTGGGCCTCCACTAGCCTGAGCAGGTAAGGAGTGATTCCTTACAACTAGTCTGCATTATTAGAAGGAACTCATCCCTTTCTAGACCTCAGAGGTAGGCCTCATTGAGTCTTCTAGTTTCACATAGAAGAAGATAGGCATTGATTCTTCTTCCGCACACTGTTGTAGAGACTTGCAGATTTAATTTCTTCTAAAAAATAGAGAGACCCGTTGAACAAGAAAATAAAAAGAATGTTTGTACTCCAAGTAAACTGAGAATGTTCAGAAGAATCAAGAGATATTATAGTGCAGTTACCAAAATCTCAATCAAGTAACACTCTCCACGTTCATCCTAACTCAACTGATCACCCAGTCATGAAATACCAGGTTTACATAGGCTAAGCCTATCACATAAATCAGCATTTGGCATTCATTGATGCAAGCTACCTGTGCAAAGTATGGTGTGCATCTCTTTTCTCCCAATGGAAGCGACGTACATAAGCTATGCAATCCTTTGCATTTTCACTGACTACTGACCAATGAAATGGGAGGTTGGCGTGAGAAGCAGGACCTTGTTTTTTTCCAGGAGATGGTATGGGAGTGCACATTGTAGAATTAGATACCATTAATTGCTCACTGCAAAGACTGTGGTTGCCACTAATGTTGGGTTAGTTTTCTTTCTTAGTCACCTCTCACTACTCAATCACCAGGCCAAAATTGCTGTGCTACCCTTGAATGTCCATCAGTGCTGGGCACCCTGGCCCACTTAACGTATTTATGTTATCCCACACAAAATATAAAGTTTTTTTATTTTACAGCAGGCATTTTTGTGTTATAATTTCTTTTTCAATATATGGAACGTAGAGCTCACCCCCAAGTTCAGGGAGGTCTGTAGAATGATCTCTCATCATACTGGTGAGTTCTGAGACACTTGAGGCACCGGGGAAACTGCCATGATACTGTCATTGTAATCATTGTGTATCCCTCCAGTTTTAGGAAGAGACTGATCCTTCTGATTGTGAGGCCTGTCCCACCTACAACAATGAGCCATTCTGAGGATACACTGGCTACAGAACATGTAAGATCATTGATTGCCTGATTGCTGAATTCTGACTGCTGCTCCTTTTTTCCATGCGATTCGGTCAAAGACTATTGATCCAAGTGGACTTCTCTTTGGCGATCGAAGTCGTCTTCTACCTTCTTCTCTTTTGTCAATGTTGTGGACATTGTCTATTTTGGAATGGTCTGTGCCTTTGATTTAAACCCTGGAACATTCATGAACCAACCCATTACAGATGCGGGGAGTGAAAGTGATGCTGTCGGTGTTGGAGGTTTAGTAGCAGGCCATTGTGTTAGTACTGGTGGGTGCTGCTGCTTCATTTGTAAAATGCTTCAGGACTCGAGCTGCCACTGCATTTTCCAGAAGCTGGAGGCAGCATTTTATTTCTGCTATGTCCTCGTAGATGCAATCATTCCTCTTCTAGGTCACGTGCTTTCCTGGTGATTCACTTTTTGTAAATATAGACATCTGCTGATGAAGAAGGAATGACAGTTAGTAGCCCTTGCTTGTACAGTGGATCCAGTACTGTGGCACAGATGTACTCTTTAGAGGACACAATCTCTTTTTACAGCTGTTCATTTTTGTTTAAACAAAGGATTCATCTGTTGACCAAAGCAGCTACTTCTTTGCTGACATTTATGCATGTTTGACCCATCTTTTGCAAATGATCTTGAAGTATGTGAGAAAAAAAATTGAATGTCTTGGCTCATTAAATCACCCTCCTTTCTGAGCTCCTGTGTTATATTCTCAAAGGACAGCAGCATTTGGATCAGGCACTCCACTAGCCCCATTTGTCAAGGCTCGATTATTTCAATGTTATTTATCTGGAGGTTACTAATTCCAGATTGTTCAGAATGCAGCAGCTCACCTTCATCTTCGGCAGCTGCATTGGCTCCCAATAACTAAACATATTAAATTTAAGGCGTTATGCTATATGCACACAACCATGACTCCCTCAGACCTATATATTTTAGGTTTCTGGTGCACGCATACTGCCCTAGTCGGGCGCTCCGCTCCAGCAAGCTCAATCTCGCAACTATTCCCAGATTAAGATTGTTAAGGCAGGGAGGGGACTCTCTTGCCTTCCTGGGGCCTAAATGATGGAACTTACTCCCTACAAGACTTCACCTATGCAACTCACCTGAGATGTTTAGAAAGCTGTTGAGGACCTGGCTTTTCTAATGTTCCCTATTCTGGTGTTCCATCTGTTTATATTTAGCGCTGAAATCCCTGTTGGGATAGCCGAGAGCTTTATAATTTCAGATAGATAGATAGACAGACGGACGGACGGACGGACAGACAGACAGACAGACAGACAGACAGACAGACAGACAGACAGACAGACAGACAGACAGACAGACAGACAGACAGACAGACAGACAGACAGACAGACAGACAGACAGACAGACAGACAGACAGACAGACAGACAGATAGATAGATAGATAGATAGATAGATAGATAGATAGATAGATAGATAGATAGATAGATAGATAGATAGATAGATAGATAGATAGATAGATAGATAGATAGATGTTCTCGTTATAAAAACGATGCACACTTTCAGTGCTCACCCATGCTGTGTTCACTTTCTTCTTTAATTCTTTTTCGAAATGTTACACCTAGTGCCTTATGAAATTAAATGTAATTGTTCTCTTGAATTTTACGTTAAAAAAATAAAGTGCTGAGAGGCTAATTTGGCATGGTTGATTGTAGAGCCTGAATGCAAAAGCTAAAGGTAAAATTAGCCTCTGTGATTAATGGTGAGATGTTTTTAATCCAAATATTTGCTGTACGATGTGCCCTAACCTGCTCAATCCCATGTAAAGATGTAATTTATAGGTTCATGGCTTTCTTGTGAGTTGTTGGATACATTTACAGTTTGCATTATGTGACAGGGGACAGACGGAATGTATATCACAAATCACTGGTCATGATCATAATCAATACCCTCCCTATGTATATTGTTGTGTTCCTTGACCTTCTTGAGCACTAGAAGCCAAGACATCAATGAGAGTTACAAGAGGCACTTGAGAGACGAGTCCTCACCACCTCTGCTTACCACTGTGGACACTCGCAGGCCCAAGACAGGGACTGCAAATTACATCTCAAAGTTCGAAATATGTTGTAGCCTTATAGAGCAGTGATAAATTAATTGGCTTGACATCCACAAAAATGAATATTTTGGTAATGGGCTTGATAATATGCCGCAGAGAATTCCAATAGAAGCCCATGTTGACACCAGAACCTGGGCTTCTATGGGAATTCTTAAGGACATATTATCAAGCCCATTATCGCCGCTTTAGCGGCAGATTTCTGCCGCTAAAGCGGCGATAATTTTAACGCCGTTTCTTGATAATATGCCCCTGCGTTTTACAGCTTGCTAATGTAGTGTAAATGTTCTCAAAATTAGATATGTATGTTTCTTCTAAAGACCTGTGCACACGTTGCTATTCTTTGCCAGTGTTTGCCAATAGTTCTGCTATAAAATATTGATGAACTGAGAGAAAATAGTCATACGACCAGGTTGTGCAATGGGGATAATTATCAAAGCCTTGTGCACACCTAAATTCAATTTAGAAGGCGGAAGAAATCTATTATCTAGGGAAACGCCCAACATCGGATTTTACACTTGCAAATAAGATTGACAAATACCAAAATTCCATAATTATAGTGACATTTCCACATTTACAAATCTAAGGCTCGGGAGGGGTTTGTGGGCATTCATGGGTGTCCCTACCTTGAAAGTAAGTGAGCACCCCAACCTCAATTATGTTTCCATGATGGGAAAAAGGAGAGAGGAAACCCATATTTCTTGGAGTTGTAGAAGAAATAGTTTCCCTCTGCAAAAATAACAACATCAAATGCGTAAATGTACATTTACATCAGACTTCTATATGCAAGAAATTCCAATACATAAAGTGTACACGTGTAACAACTCATAAACACCGATGAATTTTGATATTTTTTCAGAAATGTGAGAGGTATTCTTTGGGAATCCGTGAAAATATGTCATTGTTACAAAATAAAATGAATCCCACAGGTAAACATGTATGAGATTTACCCCTGGCTTTTGTTAATTGGGTAGTAAAGTTTGAAATCCTAGACTTCACGATGCTTTTAAATGAATTGTCGCTTCTGGTTAGTGCTAGCACACGGCGCAGATTTGACTCCAAATGTAGGCACACATCGTTTTGTGGAGAAAAAAATATTTAGCATAATGTATTTTTATTTTTGCAAATGCGCGTGATTGTCTTCTTTCGGTAGTGGTCTAGTTGTAAACATAAGTCACACGGAAAATTGTGTATGCTACATTGTCTGGTCTATCTTTGGAAGCCGAGCTGCTTCAAATCCCTTTCTTTTCGTCAGCTGCTGTTTCCTCATCAAGCCACCAGATGCCACTTTTTACTGTAAAATCTTTGCCTGCTTTCCGGAATCAAAACTCTTAACACCCCTCGGTCAAAGGCATTTGGACTTCTTTGTAAAAGCTGTTTGATTTCGCCTTCATAAATCCAAGAAGACTTCTCTTTGAGTATTGATATGCAAAGAGCCAGTTATCTGCTGACTGTCTGGAAATATTACGATATTTGCATATGTTAGATGGGAATGAAAATGGCATTTAAAACAATGCAATTCAATATTTAAACCCAAATACCAAGGAAATAAGGATATCAAGCATCACACACATAAACACTCTATCTATCTATCTATCTATCTATCTATCTATCTATCTATCTATCTATCTATCTATCTATCTATCTATCTATCTATCTATCTATCTATCTATCTATCTATATATCTATCTGCCTGTCTGTCTGTCTCTGTATATAGATATATATCTAAAAAAGTTAATTGGCTCGATCATTGTTAAAAAAATATATAAAAAACTTACTACAATTATTATTTAGGTTTGATTGGAATGCACACCTTACACATGTTATTTACATACTGAAAATGTTGTTTTGTGATTTTTGACAGCATTTAGAAAGAGAGCAGAGAAAAACGTGCAGTGGTACAGAACACTGCTAGCCGGTTTGAAGGAGATTCGAGAGAATATGTATTTTCTCTGTGATGATTTGTTTCTAGTTCCTTAACATACGTGATTTACTGTATAATCGATGTGATTATTTAAACTCTAAACACAGATTGATAGTTTTTCAACAATGCTCTGTGTCATTTAGAAACGTGCGGTCTTGATCAATGTGTCACTGGGTTTAGTTCCTGCAGAATGTGCTGCTGTTTATGGCTCAACATCACCCATCGCTGGTGGATGCAAACGGTGACTGACTTCAGCTCTACAGTGTGTCTGGAGAGTCCCTCACGGCTTCTTCTACCAAGAGCAAGGATAGAGGTCACGTGATACTAAATGATGGGATGTAAATGTACTCAGCCAGACAAAAGTTTTAAAAGAAAATCTTTTGAAATAAATTGAGAGGAATGTACCAACCAATGGAATCGTTTTCCTATTCCATAAGTGAAAATTGGGTTTGATGTGAAATAAAGGGATGATAAAATGTTTATAAAAAAGGAATCCCAGTCCAGATAATGCATTGCAAGCATTGTGATGTCACTAAAATAGCAGAACCACCCTAATAGATCAGCACTGGTCAGCACAATCACATACATTTTAAAGAACTGCCCAGCGTTGTTTGCAAACCCACCTGTGTATTTGTGATGTTTCATACGTCCAAATATCCTTTTAATCATCGAAATATGTAAATGTGGTCATGCAAAATAAGATTTTCTCATAACTTCTAATAATAAGAAAACGCACACCATTTCTGCAAAATGCTAATTTTAGTGTGCTCTTTTTAATGTTGCTACATTATGTATCCCCTTTTTATGTTTAATACATTGGGAAAAACGTAAGCCTCTATATTTTGTTTACACAAGTGTCCTTTTTCATCCTAAAACCGAGAACATGTGTGTTTCTAGGAGTTGCACTTCACGGTGACTAGCCAGTATTCACATTTAAACATTTTAGGAGATTATAAATGCTGGTGTGATGTTTAAACAATGATACCTGAGCTGAGCACCTTGGTACCAAACACATTTTCTTTTAAGAGAGACAATGCACCACAATGGCTGTGTAAGACTTCAAACTCCAGCACCTTTCAATCTCGCCTGGAGTCAGGAATTAGTTCCATGCCATCGAGTCACCCAAGCAGAAAGGAATTACTGTCCATTCTCCGTCCAGTGCGAAATTCACATTTCTTGCCACCCACATTTTGCTAATGATTCGGAATTATGAGGTCATTGTAATTACTCATCATATAAAAAACAGCAATAAATTAGCTCCATTAACATTTCTTTTTTATTCATCTTTCGGCTTTCCTAAATCATTATTGATGTTCCGGGCGATGTTACAGTAGAGGTCTTACATTCAAAGCACCTCGCTTAGCCTGACCTCTTTGGAATGATTATTCATGTATGTCCCCCGGTAAGTGAATACAACTTTCTCTTTCTTGTGATAGTAGGTACTTAATCCTCTTTATTGAGACTATGCAGAAACCTTGACTACGTGTCAAGGCTTCATTTCATAATCTGGAGATTGGCTTACCATTCCGAGCTAAGCCTGCAATAATGGATTCATTTCACATTAACATCACTCCAATCTCATTAGAATTCTGCTTGGTGCTGTTTGGTTGCTGTATGATTGCAGCGTTAAATGATACACGCGTGCTACTTCTTGGGGGCTGTCACACACACACCAGGACATTGCATGTGTCGATGACCACGTGATGATCACATACGTTGTCAAAGAATTGATAGACCAATATGAAGGAAATTCATATTTCCTTCACTGAGAGCTGTGTGAATGTGACTTGAAGTCAGGCTTTGAATTGTGCATTCATTGTGTAGAAGAGACCCAGAGATGTCTCTATATCTTTACTGAATATACATAAGTTGTGCAGTTTTTGCTAATTAGGTTTCGGGTGACATATACTGCATTAAATAGAAAGGGTTTAGATATATAATATTATTAGACATGTTCGCCTTATACAAAATTTGCAACTACTTGTGTTTGCCTTTTATTTGTTATTATGTCTTTGGAAATGAATTCACAACAGATTGGTCACTAAAGTTAATTAATAGCAGAGTTGATGAGGGTGAATAAACACCTGGTAGTGTGACGTAGTCCATTTTAAGGCAAATATTCTGCTATGACTAGGCACTGCTTACTGACGTGCTGCCATGTCTGTGTTTACTGTTTCCGCAATGCTTAGCATCGCATGCGTTGTATTGTCAGCATGTTCTTTCTCACCGCCATCGTGTGTTGCTGAGATGGCCTGCTCATTGGGGAGGAACTCCTTATGTACTGATTCACCATTAACGTGTTTTGACACATGGTAGCAAAGCTGTCTTACAAAGTTATTGTCATAAATCAGGCAATGTGGGCGGTATAGCAGTTTAGACTTTTATATCTAGGGATTCAGTGTTGTTTGGCCAAGTTTCAGAGTGGGGTGCTCTCATCGATGTTACATCACTGAAGACATAGGGAGTTCGAAAAATCCAAGCGATGTATCACAGAAAGAACAGGTGTGGCAAATGAGCCACGCCCATTCAGCAGGAGAGTGGTATGGGGTGGTATGTAGCTGATGGTGCATTTTGAGCAAATTTTCGCAAACAAATATTTGACTAAATCATGGTGTGGTAGCTCACTGCCTTTTACAGGCAGCAAATATTCTACTGAAATGCTGACAAAAATGGAACTGATATGCTGTATCACAGCAAATGTTTATCATTTGCACATCACCAAGTACAGTGTCTTGATTTGTTTTGATCCCATTAAAAGTTTTGTTTCCACCACACTTTTGAACTACAAAAAAATGGCTTAGTTTGTGCTTTTCTAACTGCTGAAGTATTTTAAAATATTTGTACAGTTCATTTACCGGTATTTGAAGTGTTGTGTGTTAGAAAACAACTGACTTCCTACAGATTTTCCTATCACACTTCGAGTGCCCTATCAGGATTTTCAGTTCACTTGATAAAATCCTCTAACTTTGCAATCAGCAACAGAAAACTAAGCACAGATCTCTCTGCTAAAAGAATGAGCAGCACCCTGTTAGAAGACACAGCTGGGGTTTGACCTTTGTGTTTGAATGCACAGCAAATGTAACAAAATTCCAAGGCCTCTTTATTGCTCATTCACCCTTTGACCTCGAGCATGGTCACTGCTGCGGCCCCCTCCTCCCACCTAGCACCTCTAGCTCCAGCGCCTAGAAACAATGGAGCTCCAATTGAGGAATAATACTTACAGAAATGCTTTCGTGGGGTGACAGTCCATTTGCATTCTTGGCAATATGGTCTATTAGATTTCTACTCAACCTTTCATTCCTCCTTTCAACAATGTGACCTGTACAGAAGCTTTCATCTTTTTGAGTGTTTGACAAGAGGATTATCTCAAGGGTACCACTCCTCCCTGTGAAGGGTGCCAGATGACTTCCACAATTAAGCCTTGGTTTGGAAAGCCAAATAAGTGACAGAAAAGGATACCGATGCACTCAATAGTACAGTGTAAAGTCAAGCAGGTTAGAGGAAGATTTTCAGAAAACAACTTTTAAAAAATGTAATTGAATACATTATTTTAGCGTCCAATCCAGAAAACAGTCACATTAAATTAAGTCGAGCTTCATTAAACATTCTTGTGAACTGTAGGGACGCTTGCCCTTCTTTAGCACAGTAGATGGGTGCACATTTGTGTACCTTGTACTAAATAATCAAGAAAATCTCTTTAACAAATGCATGGATGGCAGTGGATGTGAAAGAAGCTAGGTATCAAATATTAGCACACAGGATTAATAGGGGATGCTGCTTATTTCCTGCACTTGAAATGCGTCCATACATTTGCCTCATGGCTGAAGATTAAGGATGTCTCACCCTTACACTTCCTAGGATGTGGTTTGGGTAAGTAATGCAGGACAGTCCTCTTTTGTAACAGGCCAAGGAGGATAAATGATGGCACAGGGAAAGATATTCTTCCAAACGGATCATCACTCAGGTCCATATTTATCAAATTACAATGCAGCGCAGCACAGCGCAGCGCAACGCAACAAGCTACCTTACTGCGCTGCCTTACAAGGAAAGGTCAGGAATATGCCATATTTATCACAATATGGTACATTCCTGCCTCTTCCCAGCAATGTGCATGATGTGCTGCCTGGCACCAATGCAGGCACTCCTGCACCATGGTGAAAGGGTGCCTGCGTTGTTTTTGTGCCCCTTCCTGCACAAAAACAATTCCTCGAGGCATATTCCTCTTTCTATGAGTGCTGCAGAATGCAGCACATAAAGAACGGGGAGAATGAAGATATTTCTCCTTTTTACGCCTCCCCTGGGAACGCATAGCATTTTGGCGCATTCTCAGGTCTACTACTAATGGTAAATCTGGGACTGCGTCAAAATGCATAGGTGTTGAGTGGCAACGCCCACCCACCACCCATGAAACGCCTCCCTGGGGCAGAGTAATGCAAAGCAGCAATTTGCGCTGCGCCGCTCTGGATTTATCAAGCGATCAGAGCCACGCAAGGGGGTCTTACGTGGGCTTGATAAATCGCATCTTAGTGGTTTTGTCACTTTTGCACCACGTTGCATGGTGCAAAAGCGACAAAACCCCTTGATAAATAGGTCTCCCAGTATATAACTCCTCAGCAGAATATTTTTAAAGATTTCTCATTGCACACCTTTCCAAAAAACTGAAACAGAGAGAGGTTCAGTTGTCATCGGTTTATATCCACAGATATCTGCATAATTAGATGTAGTTGTGAGAGCAGCATGTATGTCAGAGTAAAATCATTCCTTACTCAAACCTCTTGGGATATAGTGATCGGTGGATGGAATAGAAATATTGTTTAGAAATTATAAACGTCAGCTCTCACCGCTGATTGGATCTGTAAGAGTTTAAGTGGCAGACATGCATGTGCCAATAGTGGCGTGTTGGCCATTAGTAAGGCAGTAAGTTTTATCAGAGATATTTTTTGTAAAAAAAACAAATGTACTATATCTCATAAATAAAACAATCCACAAAAAATGAATGCTACTAAAATATACTGAGATTATTGCATAGTTAGTCTATATTTTATTCATAAAGTGTCTTGTCACTATGAACATATTTGATATTTGCTACAAAAATGCATCACACTGATATTACCATGCTAAGTTTCTTTGGCAAGAAAAAGTGAATGTCTACCTCTATATTTATTGAATTACATAACTAATTAATCAATTATTAATTCACCCATTCATTCACTCATCCTTCTGCTTCATTCCTGTACCAAGGAACAACATAATTGATTGAAGAGATTCAGTCTGCAAATCCATGCTATAAAGTGTATCCCTGACATTCATTCATAAGTGCATAGAGAACTCATTCTCCAGAATCCATGAAGTGTATGTGATTATTTTTAGGAAAAGGAACAAAATTATAAACTGCCAATACGTCAGATAAATTGTCAGGGCGCCTTGCTGGAATTCTCATACCTTACTCTTTACAAAGTGTGCTTGTGCAATCAGCACTGTGTGCAGCAAGCACTTAAGGAATGGTTTGAATTAGCTAACCTATTTCATTGTTTTTTAAACATTATTTCTCTTTAAGAAAGAGATCAAACAGCTACTAGAAAGGACGAGTAGTAGTTTCATCCTATACCATGGTCAGATGCTACCCTTTTCTTTACACCTGTGCTAAGCACTTCCCCACCCGGATCTATGTAATTAATGCATACGTAATTCATACATATGTATACCTTTAAAATACCCTGTCTGGAATTACTGAATGACTTATAAACGAAGACATAAACAGACCCCTTTAAGGGCACCAGTAAAACAAGTGGCCATATTGTGGGAAACAGAACACCTTTAAATTGCTTGCAACTGACTGTTCATTTATTTGTCTATTTATGTATTTATCTAATTTCTAATCTGAAGTTGTATTGAGCACAAAGCTGCCAGGCAGGGCGGCAGAGAGCGTTGCATAACACAAACCTACAATTGCTAAATGGAAAGGTATTAGGTACAGGTGAGTCTTTACATAGGGGGCAAGTCTACCCTGAGCAAACATCACTGAGCGATAGCGAGGGATTTACATAGCACAGAGGACACAAGTTAGATTGAAGGGTAGTCTGAACAGGGATCTTGTGACGTAGGTTAAAAGTTCAAAAATGTAGCAGCTTATAGATTTATTAGAGAGAGAGAGAGAGAGAGGCTACTTGCAGTCAGCCGTCTATAGTATTTAGTTACTCAGAATTATTTGCTGCTCTCCCTTTGCGCCGTTTGGCATTTCCATAACCCACAGATCCCTGCCACTACCTTCAAAAATGTTCATTTGCTTGTATAATTATTCCTCATTTAATAACATGTAGTTTTGACTTGTAAACAGTGATAAAACTGCAGACAATCAAGTGTGAGGTAGGTTCCAATGAGCCTCAATTGTGACTGGTTTTCTGGAATTGTGCTTTTCTACGTCGCAGGTGATTGGTTTATGCTAATTCATTGCCAGAAACTTCCTTTACAGGGAATGTCCGTAAACTGCTAGTTCCGAACAAGGATTTGGAAGGGATAAACATCTTTTTCAACCTGTGCTCGTCAGATTGTAAACGATTCCCTACGTCAAACCCTACATTAACAACTACTGTTTTATTATGGTAAAAGCCAACAGTCGTTCCAAACCAGGGCAAACAAAATACAAATGCTGTGCTTGCCAGCCCGGGAATTTAATTCAATCAGGATAATTCACGTAGATCCTCACCTCTGCGTGCACCCCTGTCCTGTGCACAACTGGCAACAAATAACGTGCTTTACGACGCACACAGTGAATATGAATTAGAACGTTAAAGAGCTTCGCACTCGAGCGGGGATGAAGGAATCCCTCCGACTTCGGATGCAGCCCTTTTGTTCGCCCTGCCCTGGGTCTGGCGCGCGCGCGGAAGCGGCGCGGGGCTCGCGCTCCCCTGTGGACACTCCCGGGCACGTTTCATGCCTTTTATGGCTTCACCCATGTAATGTGGGGCCTCTGTTTACTTCTGGCTGTGCACTAATGAACGGATTGTGCTTTGGGGGCATTTTACAAAAAAAAGCACATCACAAAAGTTTAAATACAGGCAATAGAAAAACAGAACATCGTCCATGGTGTACGGTATCTTTGTCGGGTGTTTTGTTAGATTCTCGGTGCTGTTGTGTGCGATTATGAGGTTTCCATTTCTTCCAAGACATCTTTGCCTTCAGCCTCACATCCTCAGCCTCGACCCAATATATATTCCATGGGTTGAACCGGCTCGCGCACAATAAAGGATGAAAACACGGACAGTAACCTCTAAACTATATATATTTTTTAATTCCCTCCTCATTTGCATCCCGAGATTTAATTTCCATCCCCTAAATATGACGAATTGCTGAGATTTTCTTCAGTTAATGCTTTTAACAGCTCCCAATAAACTTCATTAATCAGTCAAGCTCTAGGCCCAATGTGGAGCCTGGAACAGCTAATTTGCCTGATTAGCCCGTGACTTTAGTGAATAAGCAGGTGGATAATCTAACGGCTTTATGGCCTTAATTACTCTCTAATCAGTTCAGCGGTTGGCGGACAAAAAAAAGAAAAAAAAGCCAGGAGGCTTTTTCCAATCCTGTCCATTCCTTCCCCTCTCTCTCCCTCTCTCTCTCTCGCTCGACCCTCCTCCTCTGGTTCCTACAAAGCCCAGCCTCGGCTGCACGTACCTCTCCTGTCACACTTAGGCCCACAGACACATCACTTCAAGGGCAGCACAACTTTCAAGGGCAAGACAAGGCTTTAGCATATGGTCCAATCCCCAGATGTTTGTCTTTCTTTTTTTTCTTCTTGGTTTTAAATATCTCTGGCCTCAAAATGTTCCATGTTCTCTCTCTCCGTTTCATTTTTATTTTTTCAACACCCCTCCACATCGTGATGTTTTTTCTAGAAAGTGGGTGGTTTATTGTCAAGCTGCGTCACCTCCCTCCGCCTTTACACATACCACCTCAAGAGGTGGACTAGAAAATAATGTAGCTATGGATTTCTTTGATGTTTGCAGCATTTATGGCAAGACTGCTCTTGATAATTGAGGGTGCTTTGGCGTTTTCAGTTTCCTTGTAAAGTGGAAGGAAGGAACGAGGAAGGACAGAGAAAGAAATGTGCGTCGGTACCACATTTTCCAAAGAACAATGTCCTGTCTGTCACACTACACAGTGAGCACTGAGAGCTTTAAGTGTTCGGCTGCCTGCTGTCTTAAGTAGTGGAAGTGCTAAAGTAGTGTTACTTTACCACCTTAGACAGTGGTAAATAAATGGGTGCATGTGATAGGAACTTTCATGGCATGTGCTGCTTTTAGATGGAAATACAGCAGCATTGTTGACATTTTTAAAGTAAACCACTGAACCGACCAAATTAACATAAACAAACCAAAGTAAAAACACAATAAAAACATAACATTGCATAATACAATAAAATAGCCACAGGAGAGCTCAGCACCACGACCACTCTACAGAATTATATTGCAGCAACTCACCATAAAAACACAGCAGCACAAAAAACAACAGAACACATCATCACCACAATAAAATGCCACATCAGAAATAGTGCACAATTGGCCGTGTCACGTTGCCACCTCTAGAATCATGTTTTCGTAAAACAGTGGTAAAAGGTGTTTCGCGCTAGCACTGCTTTACCACCAGGGACATGGAAACATGTTTTGTGATCCAGCTTAATAGCTCTTTGGAGAATAGTTACATAGAATTTGCATATTATTGTTGGAACTCTCGCAATTAATTATGCTGTGAAGAAGAACATAGTAACTGCATGGTGTCAGCTTGAAATCTTCAATGAGGATTCCAATCAGAGTTTTTTATCGCCCTGGTCTGGGGAACTGATATGTTGGGAGCTCTAAACAGAGCTGCAAAGTTGAGTTGAATGTAACATCCTGTAAGAACTTTCCTATACAGATAAATGAATGTTCTCCTGTAACAAACACCATGGGCTAATTACCTACTCCCAATACTCGTTTGCATCAACATTTTAATTGATTAAACAGTGCAAAAACGATATTTACATTAACACAAATGCATAGATATCAGTTGCACAAACGGATGTAAAATATGTGAGGAAACATTTTCTTTTTAATTATTGAATTATCAAATACGGCATAATGAGTAAAAACGACATATAGGCTACAGACCCAGAACCAGCATATTTTTCATATATAAAGAAATTTACTATTGTGTTTTTTCTTTGGGCGGATTATAATAATAGGTGCTATTTATCACACCTGATATATACCAACACTACGGGGTACGTTATTTATTGGATGTGATATATAGCACCTATTATGAATTTCTGGGGAATAACATGTTTTTGTCTTCTAGAGTTTGGTGTTTAACACACCAAAATCCTGCTTAGTATTGTTAATGAAGATTGAGGTGTTCAACGCATCCGATAACTGTGGGATGTGTTGAAAACAACCAAACTCATAATTTCAACCCTTGCTAAAACAGCGGTTTAAAAGTGGGTCGGAAAACACCGACCCATTAGTAATCAGGCCCTGAGTGTTGTAAACAGCAAGTTACTATCACTAAATGTATTGGCCACCAATTTATTGAACGGGAAAGAATAGATGACTATTTGGCATGGCCAGGATACAAATCGTGATGTGCTCATCAACCCAGATGTTAGCAGTAAGTGTTTAACCTACTGATTTTTGGATGACTTTTGTGTGTATTATCATGCAGCTGTGCAAAGTGACTCTGCACAAAAGTAAAGTTACATAATAGGTTACCTCTTTGAAGAACCCTTGAAAAGATAGTAGGAAAAGGATAAAGTGGGCAGAATACCCTTTAAGAGATTATAATATGTGTCTGCCATGAAGGCTTTCTCTGCCTTAATTTAGCCTATAAGGCTAGTTAATCAAATAGACTTAGGCTCACTTCTTTTTAGAAAGAAACAGTGTACACTTGATAACATATGCACGCTAAAACTCATAGCGAAAAGTATACTTAAATCTGAGGGCTCAATGTATATATGGCATTCATAGATTTTCATATGGCTTTCAATAGAGTGGAACGTCCAATATTATGGAAAAAACAAAATAAGTTAGGTATGCCTGATAATCTCCTTTCATTATTAATCGCTCTCCATTCTTTAACATGGTGTCAGGTGCTGCTAGGTAGGGATCTAGGATTATTCTCATAATAATCCCAACTAAAAATGGCCTGTCTGCGGGCTCCATTGCTTTTCTTTTTTAATATTTCTGACCTCCCTGACTGCCTAGCAACCAACAAGGGAAATGCTCCTAAGATAGGTGGCCGCCCTTTCCCTTGTTTGATGTATACGGATGATATCGCAATCTTGAACCTAACTCCCAAGGCTTGAATGATAGGCTGGTTTCTTTGGAGCAGTATGCCACCCTTCATTACTTGAAGACCAATGTCTTAAAGAGCAAGGTATTAATCCTAAAAATAAGAAAGGCCTGGAAGTTCAGCAACTGTGCCTGGGGCCTAGGTTCAGAGAAGCTGTAAGCTCATATCCTTACCTGGGGAAAATTGGTGCAGGTAACACACTTGAAAAAGTGCATATTGAACATTGCTTCTCTACGACCTTTTCACATGCCAACGGGTTACAAGCATTTTATAACGCAATGGGGTGGACACATTTTATTCATTTGGTGTCCATCTTTAAGGTGAAAGTACCACCGGCTTTATTATATGCCATCAAATCAATTATTGTGAAAAAGTGGGACTTTGTAGAGAAAATGAAAGGGCACATTTTACGCAAATTTTGTAATTTTAATTAGTCTGTCTTGACCCCAACATTAAGGTTGGAATTTGGTTTGATAAGCTCCTACGTGCAAGGGCTGGCCAATGTGATCCGGTGGTGTTTCCAGTTTAAGAATAGTAATAGGACTCTATGAGGGTCTATAGGAATCTTGAAAAATTTGGCTCAGAGCCAGGAAAATATACATTCTCACAGGACTTTTCCCTGGCTCTAAATCATTTTGAACTGCATGGAGAAGCACTGGTATCTCTCCCTCTCACTCAATTTAAAAGCTATTTAAAGGATGCATTTAGTTCTACTAGCTATTGATTAGATTCTATGTACTGTATGTCAAAGAAAAAGCTGGAGACGGTGATTTCTTCCTGTTGCCCCAAGGTGTCGTAGCAGTACCTGCCTGGGAGCATGGACCATCGTTGTGAGAAGTTGGCCTGGTATATGCTGTCCACTAGTTATAGTGGGCACCTTGCACCAGTCCAAACGACCCTTATTGATGATTAGGTTAAAGACAACCTTTATTGAAAGCTATCCTAGTGGTAGCTATGGAGAGCAGCCTTCAGGCTAAGATTCGAAGGAATGTAAAGCAG
This sequence comes from Triturus cristatus, assembly GCF_964204655.1. Classification (NCBI taxonomy): domain Eukaryota; kingdom Metazoa; phylum Chordata; class Amphibia; order Caudata; family Salamandridae; genus Triturus; species Triturus cristatus. The sequence continues at coordinate 1,712,548,845 of NC_140589.1, read as the reverse complement.
CTTGGTTTACCAGATTATAACCTCCTGAATGACCAAATGAAAGGAGAACTACACAAGATATATATAAAATATATGTATTTATTACTAAATACTCTCTACTAACCTCTTTATGAGATTAGAGCACAAGATACACAATATTAAAGCACTAGAACAACAGTAAATAGCACAATACACAGTGGGCCCCAGGGGGAGACCAAACCATATATTAAGAAAGTGGTATAACAACCACGACTTGACGAGACACAGTGCCCAGAGTACGTAGAATCGCTGGGACCCCAAGGAACCGCCCAAGGTCGTGACACAGGGGACCGACGGGGGACACTTGCAGTGTGAGAACACAGCTGCGAGCTCTGTACAATCCTATGGGAAAGTCGCGTTTGGAATTTTAAAGATTACGGACACTTAGGAGAGGACTTTGAGCAAACCCTTTCAAACTTAGAAGGTTCTAAGGCCAGCACCCATGTGAGCACCGGAGTACTTGTGTTACCTAACCCAGGGAAGCCGGGTGCATAGGTGTCAAATGTTGTCGGGAATCTTCGTAGTTTTCAATGGCATGATACTGCAAAGTGCTGCTGCCGGGAAGATGAGAAGTGCCCGGTGTGATACAAACCTGGATCAGAGCTGAGAAGAACCTGAAAGCAGAGGGGACAGAGTTTGGGTCACTTCAGAGTGACCAGAGGCTCGCTAGACGAATGCCCACCGATGTCGGGTGTTTCAGGTGAGTTGAGGTGAAGCTTGACTCTGCAGCCACAGGACCAGGAGACGTCGACGATGACCAAAGTCCACAGGCAAGCTGTCCCACGAAGGATGTCGAGTGCTGGGGGGGTCAGTGTGCGGATTGGAGACCAACAAGCCTTGGCAACTGCAACCCATGCAGTTAGAGAAAAGATGCTTCAGTAAGGACCAGCAAGGTCCTAGAGACTCCCCAAGCAATGGAGAGTCAGGGCATATCTGGAGCAACCAGGAAACCCACTGAAAGTTAAAGTTCCCTTCTCAGGGGCCCACAGGTTGACGGACCAGGGATCGCAAAGGGACCTCAAGAGGAATTACAAAATACCAGCCCACAGAACACTCATGGAGTGTAGGTCAGTAATCTTCAGTGGAATCACTGCTCGGGGTCTGGACTACAAGTAGCCCAAAGAACAGCCTCAGGGATTACCAAAAAGTATATGCTGCTACAAATGTGCTCAGTGTCCTGGGGTTCAAGTTGCTCGGTCCCCACGAGGGCTGTGGGTCTCAAGTTTGCTGAGAGCACTGGTCGGCCTCGGGGAAGCTTGGGAACCCACCTCCTGTATTGCAAAATCTTTGAAGTCCTTCAGGAGCTGCGTAGATGCAAACTGGTCAGATGCGTTTTAGGTGCCTGCCTTGCAGGGGAGTAACTCCTTTACCCCAAGGGAGATTCTTTGGTCATCCAACGTAGTGTAGATATTTGAAGTACTTGGTTTCTGTAGCAGTTTTTCATCCAGGTAAATCTAAAGTCCTGTAGCCAGGGGTTCCTACTTTATACCCAAGGAAGGGGTGGGACAAACTCTGGGAACCGACCTATGGAAGGTTCAGGAGAGAGGGGTGGCTACACCCATGTCCTTTGTCCAGTTCAGTTTCACACCAGAGCAGGGGCTGATAGCCTCTGCAACTGGTTAGAGCTGGACTATGCACAGGGACACCAAATGTGGCCCCAGTGCATACATCAAAGCACTCTCAGAGTGCACCCACCCAGCCCCAATACACTAAAGCCTGTCTGGGAGGTGGTCACACCTCCTGTGACAGGAAACCTATTGCCCAGCCTTCCGCTGCCAGAGTTTCGTCCAGCAGCAGGATGGCAGACTCGTGTCTGTGGCTTGCAGCATCCATTTTGTGATGCCAGGGTCTGTAAAGCTGGTACCGGGTGAACCGGTGCTGTCATATTTCCCCCTCTAGTAGGGTGGAATCATACCTCCCACACCAGTTACTGGTGTGGAGGTATGATTCCAAGGTGTTTGACACCAAATACGACATGTTTCCATGCAGCAGTTTTAAACTTAGCATTTACCACAATGTTATAATGCACTTAAGTATATATGGTTGGCTGCATCACAAACAACCCCAGAATATAGGTTCCAAAAGCTGCAGAGGGGCTCTGCTCATGCAGGGGCACCCTCTCACATAAAACCCAGAACCCTGCCTTCAGGATTGATAAGGCCTGCCATAGGGGTGACTGATAGGTTTAAATGTGCAGTGATAAGGATAGATATGGTGAACCTATATCTAAGTAAGGGGTACATGCACCACCTTACACAGGCTGCTGTAGCAGACCTGTTGTGTCATTTTGAATGGTCTCCCAGGGGTGGCATAATACATGCTGCAGCCCCTGAGAGGCCTCTGGGGTACCTATGCCCTGGGTATATAGTATACCATATACTAGGGACTTATAGGGGTACCCCAGAATCCAATCTGGATTGTACCTAAAGTTCATGAACAACCAATTTAGGGAGAAAGCAGATAGACTGGGGTCCTGATTAGCAGGATCCCAGTCAAAATAAGTCGAAAACCAGCAAAACACCAGGCAAAAAGTGGGGGTAACCATGCAGTCAGAATCCACCTTCCTACAATGGTCTTTGCCGCTTCTGGACACTATTTCGGGTGAAATTACTTCTGTGAAATGTGCTAACAGCAAACTAGTCCTCTTTGGAGAAACAGGGAAAGAGTGTAACAATTGTAACTTGGGGATCCAGGACCTTAATCATGTGCTCATTGTCTGCCCGCAGTGAACCTTCAGCACCGCCACTTTCTAAGGCCAATGTTTTTAAAGAATAATATTAAATCAGCTGTGGTGGCACAAGAATTTCTTTTTCACTAAAAAAGTGAAGTCATCTGCACCAAAGTTTTTACATTTTTTAAAGGTTTTATGAGCTTACATTAATTTGCAATTAGGTTGCTGCTATATATTAACGAGGTCTCTGTTTATAAATATTTTTAACTACTGTTAATGTTCGGTATAAATCTGTAACGCATTCACTCTCACATCTTGTTTTTATGTGGACCTCACGGAGTTCCATCACATCAATAAAGAATTGAATTGTTGATATATTTACTTATTTAATTTGTAAGGCACTTTCAACAAACCAATGTAAAATAATTTATGGCATTTAAGATCAAGCACTAAGAAAAAAACAAATCAGTGGGTATGTGAGAGAGGGTAGGAAGCACTGGCTTAAGTAAACAGATGATTTGTTGTGAGTTAAAAAAAAACCTATAGAGATGTCAATGTTAGAATGCCAGAACGGGGGGACAAACCAGAAGGAGCTAAAATCGGGGAGGAATACGTTTACAACAATAGTGACACAAACAGGAGAGCATGAATGGATAAGTTCATGTATCTTGGATATGAATTTAAATGAAAAGATGAAGGTGGCCTCTGAAGGTAGGAAGATGAGTAGGAATCATCAGAGACAAGGGACGGCTGAAAATGTTGGACATTACAAAATATGAAAAGATTTTAATGTAGACAGAGGGTCGTGTGGAAGACGATGAAGAACAGTTATCAAAATAGCAATGCAAAAAACTGATGTATTTTGATACGTGGGGGTGTCCCACAAACCCTTAGAAGTGACCACAGTGATTGCAAAACCAAAATGAATAATAAATGCCAGGAATTCTGGATAGAGTAATGGGGAAATGTTACATTAAGGGCAAGAGACAGACATAACAGACTTAAGCAGCATGAATGAATAACTGGTGCTTATAGAGCGCACAGCTACTCCGGCAGGAGTGTCCCGGTGCTAACAGTTCACAAATGGCTACCCCACTAGGAGGCTTGGCTCCTAAAAAGCCATGTTTTCAACGTTTTTTTTTTAAAGTGACACAGATCTGTTGATGCTCTCAGAGCTGCCGGCAGTTTGTTCCAAGCTTGGGCTCCTTGGAAGTCGAAGGACCTACCACCTCTGCACACCAGACGTGTTTTGGGGATGCATGCTAGATCCGCAGAGGATGATCTGAGTGCTCTAGTAGGTGTGCATCGGCTAGATCATTTCCTAAGGTAGTTGGCACCCATGCCATGGAAAGCTTTGAAGAAAATAACCATGGACTTGAATTTTATCCGTTCTCTGACTGGGAGCCAATGTAAATATTTAAGATGAGGAGTCATATGCGACCTGGGTTTCAGTCTAAGGATCGCTCTAGCTGCTGAATTTTGTACTACCAGAAGGCTCTGCAGAAAGTAGTCTGGTAGTCCCAGGTAAAGGGCATTGGCGTAGTCCAATCTGGACGTGACCAACGCCTGCACCACTGTCTTCCTGGAATCCGGGGGGAGAAGCAGAAGGAATTTCTTCAACATCCGCAGTAAGCCAAAACAGGTTCCCACTTGGGCCTGAACCTGAGACCGCATCGAGAGCACATTGTCGATGTAGATACCCAGGTTTTTGACTGTAGATTGGGCAGCATTGGGCGGGGATAATTCTGAAGGCCACCACTGGCTCCAATTGATCACCGCAGGTTGGCCGAAGAAGACAATCTCCGTTTTGTCGGAGTTGCACTTAATCTGGTTCTCCTTCAGCCATCTAAAAACCTTAGTCAGGCAGGATCTAATTGCATCCCCATTAAAGTCTGTGCCTTTGTTGCATGTGAAAATCAGCTGCGTGTCATCAGCATATGAAATTATTTTGGCACCCGGTGCCACTACAAGTGATGCTAGAGGTGACATGTATAGATTAAAAAGGGTTGGACTTAGTGAGGAGCCTTGCGGGACTCCAACCTGCATGCTGGGCATAGCGGATGAAAATAGGAGAGTCCAGAAAACCTGTTCTCTGTCCTCCAAAAAGGATGTTATTCAGGCTAGTGCCCTCCCTTCGATACCCATGTTCCTCAGTCTATTGAGGAGCATCCCACGGGGCACCGTGTCAAAAGTCGCCAACAGATCGAGTAAAATGAGAATTGCTCTGCCCCCGGTCCATTTTATCTCTAAGATGTTCCGTCACCTCCAGCAGTGCTGTAATTGGCCCTACAGCTGGATTGTGTGGGGTGCAGGAGATTGTGATTCTTCTCGTACTCCATGAGTACTTTATTAACATGTTTCTCCAATACTTTGATGAAGGACGGAAGGAAAATGGGTCTGTAGTTTGTAGGAACATTGGGGTCCACATTTGTTTTTTTCAGGAGTGGCTTCATTTTTGCCTGCTTCCACAGTGGTGGCACAATGCCCATTTCATGCGAGGAGTTAAGAACCTTATTAACTGGTGCGTTTAAGGTGGCTGCTAGGGCAGGTATCCGTTTAGCTGGGCACGCATCTATTGGTGAGCCCGACTTGAGGCAGAGGAGATAAGAGAGTGAGTCCTCAAGTTCGATGACTGGGATCTGCAACAGTGGTGGCCGTTGTGAAAGTGCCGAGTGGGGAAGGAGTTGTGTGATACTTCCCATCAGGGTGTGAAGAGAAGAGATATCCTACCCCACCACCGTTGGGAATGACTGCCGGATCGTCGATAACTTTTCATGAAAGGAACGGGCCACCTGGCTTGTCCAATCTGCTGATAACGGGGCTTCCTTGTTCACTGCTTTAAGAGCCGTAAACGATTTTACCATATTGAATATTTCCTTGCCCCTGTTGTTGGTTGCTGCGATTCTATTCTCCAGATAATTCATTTTGGCCATTCTTACCAGTTTGTAATGACATTTTAGAGCTGCCTTATAGATATTCATGTCTTCTGAGAGATAGTGCCTATGCCACTTTCTTACTAGGCCTTTGCATTTGCTTTTGCTGACTCCCATGCATTGAAGGGAACTTTCTTTCTAGGCCTTTGCATTTGCTTTTGCTGACTCTTATGCATTGAAGGAATTGCTAAAATATTGTCAAGACAACGAGAGAAGCCTTGGAGCAGAGAGAGCGTCGAAAATTTTGATTAGCTGGTCTGGTGTCGTAAGGGTCCCTATTTAACTATAGTGTCACAAATTCCAATCCAGATGGTTTCCCTCAGGCTTTCATGATTCAAGTCGATAATACCAGCGCCAATGAGTTGGGTAACAATACTAATCATCTTAGAGAAGAAAGAAAAATATTGGTAATCTTGCACCCTGTGACTCAAGTCCCACGACATGAGCAACATTGACGTAAGGGGCAATCACTGAGCCTACTACCTCACTTGAATGATCATTGACATCACATGACGCATCTGTGTGAAAATGAATGTTTAATGCACATTCAGTGGAGTGTTGTAGCTAGAGCAGTACAGGGACATGCAAACCCCACTTTTTCATCGTTGGCCCGTGGAGTCCTTTAGGGAATGACAAGTTCATCGGAAGAGGAAGATTTCAGTCCGCAATCTGATTGCCGTGTCATTGGTAACCAAACAGGATATGCCAGACCATGTCGAGGCCCAAGGTGAGTGTCTCAGTGTGTATCGGGGGACAGTGGAAGGTGATGACGCAGAGGGCAGAACCAAGCAGAAACAGGCCATATGGCGGAGATCAATGCTACTGCGTCCTTCTTACCTCTGATGCAGATTCATCCACATCTTCATCCTCTGCTGTTTCATGTCCCTCACATGTTGGTGGTGTTGTTCTGTCTGCATCACTGTGTGGCAGTGACACATCAGGGGCCGGAGGTGGAATGTCTGCCGCACTGTGTGGCACTGACACTTCAGGGGGCGGAGATGTAGCAGCAGCATTCATCCACACCAGACCTTGTGGCAGCAATGCCATGATGAGGGTCTGCAGGGCATTGAGGAACCCAGATACCTCTCGCTGGTGTGCAGCCATGGCAGCCGCTCTTTCTGCCTGTGTCTGCTCCATGTTCTCCATGATCTTCCGTATGTGTCCCAACTCCCGGGTGACATCGCTGGAGCCACTCTGACTAGACAGTTGTTCTTGTCTCCGAGTCAGGACTCCAGCGATGTCAGCCATGGATCATTGGAGGGCATGGAGTGGACTGTGGGTGTCCCTTAGGCACTGTGAGTGGTCCCTGATGGGACTGAGACACCCACGTATGGCATCTAGTTTGGCTGCCATGCAGTCGAACCCCACCTGCACCTGTTCAGCCAAATTTTTCTGGCACTCCAACACACAGCATTGGAAGGCCATGTGTTGCTCGTGGGGGTACTGGGAGGCAGCCGTGGTGGTGGGTGCTGCCTGCTGTGTGTTCTGTGCAGGGGGTGTGGTCTCCTCGATGCAGCTGGGCTGCCCTGCTCCTGGAGGTGTGTTGACGTAGCTGTCAATGGACTCTTAGAGAGCGTCAGTGTCGAAGGTCCTCTTCGTCATCAGTGAAGAGAGGTTCGGTCTGCTCTGCAGGAGGTGTTGGTTTTCCCTCTGCAATGTGAAGGGGAGATGCAGTTTAACATTGTGTTCACATGTATGCTGACACATTGTACATGTTTACATACAGACTGCATGACATGGTACATTGTGACTGTTTGGGAGGAGCTGCCTATTTGATGCGGGACAGTTGAAATTTGTACTACATCACAGATGTGTGTTTGTACTTGTACATTATCAACTCACATTTCCCTGCTATGCCAAATGTGATTGGCCAGTTTCTACACACAAGCGGCACCAGTTGCGTCCTCTGTTCTGTTGTGAATGTGTTGCGGTTTGTACCACATTGTTGTCAATGTTGATGTGCTTTGCATGTTATGTGTGTGTGCTGCATTTTGGGAGAGTCACCCCTGCAGCTCTGATTGTGCTGCCCCTTATCCCTTTCATGCGGTGTGCCTTTGACTTCTGTGCTTATACTTTGCTGAGATGTTGCATACTTGGGTACATTGGTCTCTTGGTTGGAGTTGCGAGTCGTGGGCATGGTTTGTCCGCAGATCTGTTGTTGACGTCAGGGGTTGTTTGTGCACGTGGATGTGTCAGAGTGTGACCTGCTCCTTTACGGATGTGGTCCACACCCAGCCACCTCAGTGTAGTGGCGTGCAACATTTCATGATATATTGACTGCAGCAATGCTATTCGTCATGCAGTGTCACTTGCATTGTCAGTGTTGCTCACAGACACGCCGCTTTGCTGGGTTTAACACATGTGCATGGGTTGATTGTGAGATTGGTGGTGTGTGGGAAGGGCCCCCTCTTGGCACATAGTCAACGGGGGCCTACTTGCTGTTCCTAGGTGTGCTGCAGTGTGCCAAGGGGATCAGAGACATGCTCCAGAGTCATTGTGGGTGTGCACTATGCTATACTTAATTGTACATGTGTGCCATTGTGCCCCTCTCTCCCCATCCCCCCAGTACCTGGTCGTTACTCACCCTGTTGCTGTTGTGTCTGGTCATGTTGAGCAGTGTCCGGTCCCCCAACTCATGCCACCGTCTCCACACTGATGACTGTGGACACCATTTCCTCCATCTCATCCAGCACCTCCTGTGGCGCTGGACTCCCACCTCCAATCTGCAATGCTGCCTTCAGGTTGTTGGCGAGTTTCTGTTTGGTTTTGCACTTCACATAATTCCAGCGCCTCTTGACCTCTTCCATTGTCCTCTTCAGCACCCCGACTGCATTCACCTTGTCCACGATGGACTGTCATATTCCATTTTTTGTTGTCAATGACACAGTGGAGGTGATGAACAGTAGTTGATGGTGTTCTATCACCTCCGTTATCAGGATCCTGTTTTCCTGCGTACTGAATCGCGTCTTCTTCTTCTTCTTGTCCTTGCCCTTCCCTTACCCTGAGGTCCCGGCCTGGGCCTCCGGGGGGCTCTGGTTGTCCTCTGTACTTGCTCCGGCTACCTCCATTGTGCTCCGCAGTTGTTTTGGTTTTGTTTGTATTTTTTTCTACTTTTATAGTGATTTTTACCGCCTGACGTGTGTGAATTGCAGGCCTAGCGCAGCTTATCGCTGATTTTTTATTGCGGATGGGCCCATCGCAACATTTTTCACGTTGGAGTTTAGATTTTTATCGCTGTCCCGGTGACTTTATCGCCTACATTTGATGTGTTATCTGGAGGCTATCGCATGTTACCGCCGTGTTGTGAATAGGACGTTAACACAGAGTTATTTTCCTGTGATAGACGGCGATATGAAACATTGCGTTAACCGATTTTGGCGATGATTATCGCAGGTTCTTGAGAATATTCCCCATTGACTTCCATTACATTGAAGAATAACAAGCCACATGTTATGCTGATCCTGCAATGCACGTAAACTGTGCTATAACCTTTGACAACAAGTATCCTGCATTGTAGGCTAACTATATACATCACTAAACATACTATGCGCTTGGTTTACTAAGACATTTTCGATTGTAAGCATATGTTTATATTAGGAAAGGGATTCTTTTATGCTTGCCTGAAATTCCCAAAAGGATTCTCAACAGATACGCACACAGGGTTACTGCTGTGTACTTTCTATGCAATGAGTGCAAAGAAACTGCAGTAGGAAACCTCACCCAAGGGTGAGGAGTTGGTAAGGAGTGGTTTGTGTTAAACACTTGTGAATCCCGAGTTTGGCTTTCACAAACTTTAATCCTACCTTTTCCCACCCTGTAAATGGTTTTAGTTTTACCTGAGCATAAGGCTGGAGTAACTCCCCTTTCAGGGCGGGAAGAGGAACCGACCACCTCCAGACTTTGCGGTGGTGTACGGGAAAAGGTTTTCCAGTGGAGATAAAAATAATGAAAATAACAGATGTGAAGTTGCACACAAGGTGGAATTTCAATACCTTCAATTCTGCACCCGGGAAATGGGATACAGGGTAACATGTCACAGGATATCCTCAGTAGCATGCATGGAAACCTGCACCGGAAAGAGATTTCAATGCGTTCTACTGGTACTGTTGTGAAGTACCAAAAGGTGGTTAGTCTAAATATCGAGTTTTAAATTTCGACCTACAAGTATATCGAGTTGTTAATATCGTAGGTAAAGAATATCGAAGTCAAGAATATCGATGGACAGAATATCGACCCCAAGGTAAGTATTATCGAAGTTAATAATATCGAAGTCATTAATATAGATGTAAGTAATATCGTAATCAAAAATTTCGATGTCAATAATATCGATATTTCATTAGTGTAATGTATTTTAATATGTATTTTATTTGTATGTTAAAGATTATTGTAATGTATTTTAATACATCTAAAAATAAATGTTTAGAGATTAATAATTATTTAAAATATAGTTTAGCGTTTTAGTATCAGAGCGGGTTGTGGGTTTATAGGGGAATAGGGTCGGAAGTAATTTAATTATAATTAATTAATTAATATGTATTGTTTAATTGGTATTTATGATTAATTAATTGTTAATTAATTACTAATAGTAAATTAAATATATTAATTGATTAATTAATTGTTAATTAATTATTAATTGTAAATTAATGTTATTAATTGGTTAATTATATAAGTTATAATTAGTTTACTATTAATATTTATTTATTGGTATTGTTAATTAATTAATTGTTAATTACTAATTAATTGGTGATTTAATTTTATTAAGTGATTAATTGATGATTACATTAATTATGTGAATTTTTATGTGTAGTGGGTTGTGGGTTTATAGGGGAATAGGGTGGGATGTAATTAAATTCAAATAATTACTGATAATTTTTATTTATTTGTAATTAATAATATTTAATTGTTAATTAATTATTAATTGATAATTAATTGTTATTAGTACGTTAAATATAGTAAATATAAATAATTTATTATTTCATGTTATTAGTTGTTATTGCTAATTAATGTATTGTTAATTAATAATTAATTTGTGAATAATTGTAATTTGGTAGTTAATATGTATAAATTAGCAAATAATAAGTATATTAATTATAAAGAATGTATTATTAATTGTAAATAATAGATAAACTGATATTTAAATGTATTGTGTATTTTGTATGTGTAGTGTGTTGTGTGTTAAAGGGGGAATAGTGTGGGATGTAATTTAAAGTTATTTATATAAATATTTATTTTAAATAATTGGTATTTATTAATAAATATTTTGTAAATTAATTATTGATATGCTATTTTTTTATAACTAATTATTTAATTGGTTATTATGTTTATAGAATCCCTATGCTATCCAGTGCTTTCCCAACTGTTTTACTATCTGGAGTAGGAATAGTAATTTTTACCCCTACGCTATCCAGTGCTTTTCCTACTGTTGCACTCTCTGGAGTTAGAATAGTAATTTTTACCCCTACGCTATCCAGCGCTTTCCCTACTGTTTCACTTACTGGAGTGGGAATAGTGATTTGTACCCCTACGCTATCCAACGCTTTCCCTACTGTTGGACTCACTGGAGTGGGAATAGAAATTTTTACTCCTACGCTATCCAACGTTTTCCCTACTATTGCACTCTCTGGAGTTGGAATAGTAATTTTTTTCCCTACGCTATCCAACACTTTCCCTACTGTTGCACTCTCTGGAGTGGGAATAGTAATTTTTACCCTTACGCTATCCAACGCTTTCCCTACTATTGCACTCTCTGGAGTTGGAATAGTAAGTTTTTACCCCTACGCTATCCAACGCTTTCCCTACTGTTGCACTCTTTGGAGTTGGAATAGTAATTTTTACCCCTACGCTATCCAGCGCTTTCCCTACTGTTTCACTTACTGGAGTGGGAATAGTAATTTGTACCCCTACGCTATCCAACGCTTTCCCTACTGTTGCACTCTCTGGAGTTGGAATAGTAATTTTTACCCCTACGCTATCCAGCGCTTTTCCTACTGTTGCACTCTCTGGAGTTGGAATAGTAATTTTTACCCCTACGCTATCCAACATTTTCCTTACTCTTGTTTTTGTTGGAGTTGGACTAGTAGTTTTATTGTGTCTGATATTTAATATGTTTTGTATTATTTTTGCTATTGTAATATATCATTAATAATAAAAATGATTCACATTAAAAATATTGATTATTATTTGCTACATGTAATTATTAAATATTTATTAATGTTATTGTTTTATGTGTATAGATGTATTGGTAATTTTTAAAAACATTTAATAATTTATACGTTACAGAAATTATTATTAAAATTAATTATTAAGTAAGCATATATATTATATATTATATGTTTAATTAAAGTTTTATTAAATTATATATATTAATTATACATTTTAAATATTATACAATATATTTAATTATGTTTATTTAATTTCTAAGTATAATTTGGTTTATTTTACATATATTTTTAAAGTAAAAGAAAAACGACATTTTTAATAACGATATTTTTGACATCGATATTTAATTTTCGATATTTTTGTACTTACCATGTTGTAGATAGGATGTCGATATTCTTGACATCGATATTTTTGTTGCGATATATTTGTAGGTCGATTTTCTGTCTGTCGAAATTATGTCATACAACCGTACCAAAAACAGTAAATCTGCATCTGCTAATAGGACCAATACTCTGTGCATGGGGGCAGATTCATAATTTCTTTCTGTGAGGCTGGCCTTCTGTTTAAAACTAGGCTTATGCATTATTCCACCCAGGATGCTGGTGGTATCTGCCATTCCGTTTCCTGTGGACAGACACCCTGCACTGCAGTGTTTTTTTATGTGCACCAAGATGCTGTAACGGAAGTCACTGCAAAGTGTGCTGGGTACTCATAGTGTGATCAAAAACACAAATAATAGTGGGCAGGCTGCTGGAATGTACCAAGTTCAATTACATCCACCTGATTAATAATGAGTAGAAAGAACTCGGTACAAATGTGGATTGCAACTGTTTACAAAGGCCTATAGCATAAGCAAGGAGGCAAATCTATATTACAGAATAACTATAATGTACACCGTCACCAAAACTGGGTAAATCTTCCAATTTAACATTTAACTAATAAGTCACAGGGACAAGTGCGCTCTAATTTAATATGGATCTGGTCCCATGAATCTACAATGGCAGTAGCAATAATCCCATTAAAATGTCACTCATGCAGTACAGTGGTGTGACTGGTTACCAGATCCAGATGTATATTGGAATTATTCAAAATAATTGAACATTTTGTAACCAGATTAGCATGAAAATTCCAACCTTAGCTCAGGATGTCTACAGTGCCTACACTACACAGTGAGTTTTAAAACTTTTCTAAAAAATAAAAAATAAAAGAAGGAATGCTAAAAATGAAGACGAACCTGCATGTTAATGTCCCTGGGGACATATCCTTTTATGAACCTAATATCTCTCTCCTGTAGTACAGTCAGCGTTTAATAGTTCACTCCATATTGCTTTCAAAGCTCGTCTTCGGCTCCAGATCCAATCAATCTCTTCTCATCTTGTAGTGCGTTTTACAGCACTGCGTAGAAAGTTAAATGCAACCCGCAAAGTAGGTCAAAGAAAGGAGTTGCAACTGTAAAACGTGTTCATTAGATACTGTAAAACGCTTCTCTTTCCGGGCCTTCTCCCTGCATATAATGAAATGCTCCATGCATCCCAATGCATGCTAAAAGCTTGTAATTTGGTACATTTACTTGGAATTTTCCATGGGCCAATGAACAATAATATTTGCCTTCAGGCCTATTTAGTGTTCATTTCCGGATCTTTGTCGCCTAAAGGAATGCATTATACATTCATGGGATGTAGTAGCCAGTCTGTACTCCAGTTAAATAACTGAAATCTGCATGGCTAACTGGAAGAAGCTCATATTTAATATGTGTTCAAGTAATCATTTATCCTTTATTGTCGCCTATTTAAACTAAAAGTTGTTCTATGGTGCGCAGCCTTCCCACATGTGACTAGCCTGCCCATGGAACATGGAAAGATATTCCGCTTGTGCGACTCCGCGCACAATGTCGAAGATGAAAAATGGCGCGTGTTGTGCCTTCTCTTGTACTGGCGGTTTAAAAATTAATAGCATTGGCGAAACATTTGTGCCACTAACCCTGCTCATTTGGATTAGCAAAGTCTGTATTTATTAAGTAATTGTTCGGAGCTTACATATCTGGTTGTAATATAGTCAAAGCTTGCAGAATTTAAGAGCTTGAAAGGAGATGATTTGGAGGGGTGGGGGAGGCTGATAGTGTCACTATTTGGCTGTTTGGAACAATGGCGGTTCGCAGAGGGAGTGCTGCAGGGCGAAGAGCCGTGGCGGGGCAGGGGCAGGGTGGGGGGTAGTGGACTTGGACATACGATGGAAAGGAGTAAAGTAAGTAATTAAATAAATACAACTATTTACCATGCGCTCGCTGCATCGCCAACTTGGCTGATTAACCCATAACTAGAGCAAAACGGGTCATAAGTTGCTTGTGCTCTGGTTCAGGGAGTGTCACGTGGCCCATAGGGACATTGTCATTTTTCAATAAGTTAGCACGTCACAGCTTGCCTGCTGCTTTTGTGCACGTTACTACACGTCTTTATTTTTGCAATATTTCAATGACTGCTTTCACATGAGAACTCATCACTGTGTTCACTCTCTGCAAGTTCCTGGGATTTGACTGAACATTATATGCAAGGTCGAATAACAATGTCCCTTCTTATTTTGTTCTGGCCAGTCCTTAGCCCTTAGACAAAACATACCCATTCAGCTGTTGTTTGGACAGCGTACTGGGGTTTTTAGTGGGGTACACAAATAGGTGACACACACTTGGAGGAGTGAATAAAGTCAGGTCAAGGTTGACCGAAGGTGGACACAACTGATGCATTACTGTCAGAAACCCAGAGGTTATATAGGCTCTATGTAGGGCAATGGAATTGTAGGTTTGGCAGGGTGGAACTCCACCGCACTCTAAATGAGCCTCATAGTGTTCGACATGAAGCCAAAATCATCTCAGAAATATGGGGTGCAGGGTGTGTTTGACCAGACTTCCATTCCTCTTGATAAAGTGAGAGCAACCTTTCAGGGAGGAGCATAAATCTGAAAACAAAAACTCCAGCTGGGAGAGGGACTCTTGCAATAACCTGTATAGGGCAGGAAGTTACAGGGTGCAATTGAGCTCATACAGATCCAGGGTATCCTAATGAATTGGTGATTCATGGAGGGACTTCACAAACCTGACAAACACTCACAGGGGCTCTTGCTGGATAGGCTTTGGGGGCCTCAGTTTTAACTGAAACATTTCCACCAATAGCTCAAGTTGCATCTTTTTTCAGATGCAATTGAGCCATCTTGGTGTTGCAGCCCATCCAGCAAAGTTTATGTTTTAAGTTGACTATTTTGCTCTACTTGTGTTGTAGCAACATTACTATATAAGCAATTGTTTCATCAACTTCAAGACATGATCGAATGCACACTCTTAGTACTGCACAAAACTCACAATGGGGTTTGGCAAGTGCTTTACAGTAAACTTTCAAAATTGTAGCATTAACACACAAACAGTGGTAAAGTAATGGCATTGTTGAAGACCCTGAATGCTTATGGTCAACAGATTTACTCAAAATGAGCAGGCTCAGTTTAATTTATTTTCGAAAAATCATCACTTTTAGGCAATTTCTTTACATATCTATGAAATGAAGTAAAATAATTCTTGGTTTTTCTTTTACTTCTGCTTATTTTGATTAATGGAAATTCTGTGGCCTGAATGGAATGCCTTGTTTTGTTTCTAAATGTATCAATCATGTAGAGTTTTTCTTATAGGTAAATGGGTGGGTCATTGTAAAAGGTATTTTTGGTAATGCAGCAGTAATAAATCACTGACATTATTATTTGAATATTTTATTTTATGTTATTTATTTATACTTATTTGAATAGGCATTTCAATTATTTTCTTTAATTCTGAAAACTCACTTGCACTCCCACCCCCCACAATCCAATACATTTCCCATTGTTGCTTAGTTTTTAGTGGGCAAAGTATTTTTGCCTCACCCCAAAATACAACACTTCATCCCATGTTCTTTAATATGGAGTGGGAATAGTAAATCTGCTTCCCCACCCCAAGAGTCCAACACCTTCCCCAGTGTTTGGAGTGGGAATGGTAATGTGGACACCCCGCTCCTGAGTCTGCCACTTTCCTCAATGATTGGAGTAGGAATAGTACATTTGACATTCTCCCCACAGAGTGGGACTAGTAAGGCAAACACTTTCTTCCAACATTGTTTAGTTTGAAGTAGCTATAGTAGACCTGACCCAACCTAGAGACCAACACTTTCCCTAATGTTTCTTGGTTTGTAGAAAGAGTAGGTAACCTGACCCCTCCAGAGTTTAACACTTTCCCCAACGTTGCCTAATTTTGAGTGGGAATTGCAAAACATGACCCCCAAGAGTCCAGCACCTAATGATGTTTAGTTTTGGGTGAGAATAGAAATAGGACCCAATTAAATATATGGATGTTTCCCAATGTTAGTTGGACTGGAGTTAGAATAGCAAATTTGATTACACTAATTGGAAATTCATATTTTCCAATGTCAGCTGGATTGGAGTTAGAATGGTAAATCTGGCCCTGCCCAAGAGATGCACTTCCCAATTAGTTGGTCTGGAGTGTGAATAGAAAGTCTGGCCCACCCCAAATATATATTAATTTATTAAAATGTAACATTGTTTTTCCATGTTGCAATATGTACAAAAATAATGTCATGTTGTTATTAATGCAATCATTTCACATGCTCTAACTTCTGTAATATGCAAGGCTATAGGTACTTCATGGAGAAGGGGTAAGTTAAGGTTAATGTAGTGTGGCGAGTGAGATGAGAAGGCTGTGTACGAAGGTGCGTGGGTGTATTTTACATTTTTTACATATTTAAATATGTACCAAAAGTGTACAGAGAAACACGCTGGCTACTAAAAATTACTGTGCTACTGTACAAAAAAAGCAGTCCAGAGAACACTGCAATAAGAATTTACAGAAATTAAAAAAGAAAAATGTTAACATCACAAAATGTTTTTGGGGACCGTGATACTACCACGCTCTCCATATTTTTTTTAAAAAAAGGGAGAAGCATAAATAATTTGATCTACCTATTAACATATTACTAAAGTGGTAATAGTCAGTACAAAAATACCACACCTAATGCTTGCCTACATCAGAAGGCATAACACAGAATTCGGGAAAATTGTACCTAAAAACAAGATTGTTGCATTTAACATTTCTAAAGCCAATGATTACACAATCAGTTAATGACTGTGATACTATTGCAAAATACCCCCATAGTTCACTAAAATAAAGCAAAAACTGATATCACTCACTCTAAATACCATAAAAAGTATAACTACTTACATAAACTACACAAAATAATAATGAGGCCACTATAATATGTAATCCTGCTAAATTGTAACAAAATGAGACTGGCAGGTTTAGCGAAACAGAAAATATAAAAGTGTATATGAAATACATTGCAATTATGCACATTATGAGACCCCCATTTTTTCTTTGGAGCTCCTTGACTAAAGCCCTCAAAACCTTTACTCCTTCCACAATGAAACAGGTAGAACAAGTATTCTAAAGTTCGCTGACATTCGGTAAACAGGCCCAAAATTATTAATAGAGAAAATATTAAAATATCTATAGGTCAATAATATCTACACATCTATAAACAAAAAAGGTAACCAACCTATTATTATTGAAATAAAGTGGTAATAATATTAAAACTTAATACTTAATTATATGCAACACCCTAATCCATAAGTAAGCAAAATGCTGACCACACAATAGCGGAAATTTGTGAAAAAAACGATATGGCTGAAATTTACCTTTGGTTAAACAGCCATGAGCCATTCACATACCCAGTTGTGAGCCCCATATATTGTGGTATACCGTGAACTTAGCGCGGTACACCATTGCACAACAAATAAGTATGTTTTATATAATGTATATGTTTGACATTACGTACACTATTTACATATACAACCAGAAAATTTGCATTTACATATTATAATATACATTTTGCAGAATTAACATTTAAACTTTTTCACACACTTTAACCCTATGTTTCCTTTAATTTGCACACTCCACCTTTCACCACTCTACTGTACAACAGTTCACTTTATGGCACTCCTCTGCACGCTATTTAAATTATACTACTCCACATTATGACACACAAGTATACGCCGCTATATTGTACGCTAATCTACTGTACGTTAGTCCACTCTACTCCAATGAACTCCACTGTATGCCACTCCAGTCTGCAACATTGTACTCTATGCTTTTATACCATTCATCACTGTATTCTCCTGAACTTTTGTGTATGACAGTTTCTGGACACCGCAACACTGTACTGCTTGCAAATATATGCTATTCACTGTACGTAACTATGGTTTACGCTAATCCACTATATGCTGTTCAACTTGGCCCCACTTCATAGTACAGTACTAGAGCGTACACTATTCCAGTGGCCGCTACTACACTCTACGGTACTCCATTGTACTGAAATGCAGTATATTGCACAATACTATACTGCAATCTACTATTTGCTATTACACTGTACAAGACTACATTCTGTGCCACTGCACTAGATACAACATCACTGGGTATTACTAGAATCTACACTTTGAGAACTAACCATATTCAATTGTACAATACTGTTTGGTACGGTACTCCAGTATATGCCACTCCAATATACTTTTGAAGATTTCACGCCACTAAACTGAACATTATTACAGTAAAGACTGTTCAATTCTATGCTTCTCCACTGTCTACATTGTAGCGTATGGGCATAGATTGGCCTCTTCACATAGACCTATCTCTTAGATCACAGCTGTGTGTAGCAGAGTGTAGGCAGGCCCTGGCCTCTACAGTCAAATATCTGTCTTGCATGATGGGTGTGTGGAGTATGTGGAGGAAGTGAACTCTCTACAGATACCTTTCTCTTTGATGACGGGTGTGTGAATTTGAGTATAGGGAGTAACTGGCCTCTTCGCTGGGACTCCCTCTTGGATGATGGCTGTGCGTAGTAGGGCATGAGGAGAGACTGGATTCTCTCCTAAGACCTCACTCTTACATTAGAGGTATGCATAGTAGGCTGTCTAAATGGACTGCCCTTTCTTTCCACACCTCTACCTCAGGTAAAAGGAGTGCGTAGGTAGGTGTGTACATGGACTGCCCTCTCTTTCCAGACCTCTTCCTCAGATGATGGGTTTGCATAGTAGGGTATATAGAGAGAGATTGGCCTTCCCACTAAGTCCTCTCTCTCTCAGATGATGGGTGTACATTGACTGGCTTCTTCTGTCAGACCTCTGCCTCAGATGATGGTTGTGCATAGATGGGTGTGGACATGTACTTGCCTCTCGTGTCAGACCTCTCTCTCAAATGGCAGGTGTGCTCATTAGGCTGTGCACTTGGACTGGCCTCTACTATCAAACCGCTCTCTCAGATGACAGATGTGCATAGTAGGGTGTGGACATGGACTGGCCTCTTCTGTCAGACCTCTGTCTAAGATGATGGATGTGCATAGCAAGTTGTATGGAGAGTGACTGGCCTCTCCACTAAGACCTCTTTCTTGGATTACAGTTGTGCATACTATGCTCTGTACAGGAACTGTACTCCCTGCTAACACCCCTCTCTCTTATAATGGGTGTGCATAGATGGGTGTGGGAAGAGTACTCACAACTCTTACAAAGCAGATGGGTGTAAATAGTACATTCTGATAAACACTTTCTCCAGTAAGACTACTTCCCACAATAGCAAATGTGCATACAACAGTGTATTCAAAGATCACCTACCCCTTTCTACTGTTCCGATCCCACAAGAGTCTTGCCAGCTCATAACTTTTTTTGAAAATAAGTATTCACCATCTACTTATCACAGTACTTAGCTTTTACACACTCCATTTAACAAATAACAACAACAATATGAATTCCTACTAATGGAGTGTATAGAGAACTCATCTACTCCTTTTTATTATTTGCAATCCCATAAGAGTCCCGCAAGATTGTAAAAATGATTAAGAAACAATATACATCTATTTTCTTCATAATAGTTATTCTATAGACACCTCTTTTCTAAATGTAGGGGGGCAGCATGTTTTTCTGCTGCCCCCTTAGGTAGCTTTTTTTATTTCATTTTCACAAAATCTCTAATTTTTCACAATAAACAGTAATGGCAGCCATTTCATTTCACACATTCCAAACCAGAAGCACTTGCTCTTGCAAGACTCGCAGGAGCCTTTCTATCCCATGAGAGAATGAAGGCTCACAGGAAAAACTGTCCTCTTGACCAATCACAGGGCTCCATTTTTGATTTCGCTCTCTCGCAGGAGACTCAAGGGACTCTCACAAGCCGAACTGCCAACATATACAATTATTTTTTCCCCTTAATTTCTCAAAAACTGCTGAACGGATTTACACCAAATCATAAAAAGCACAATCTGCGGACCAAGATGTAGCTTCCTGCGGAATTTGGTGTAATTCTGTTCAGCAGTTTTTGCTATAGCAGTGTCTAAAGAAGTCTATAGAAAATGCATGTGGATTTTATGTTTGGGTTCCCCACTTTTTTCTCAGTCACAGCTTGACGGATCATCCCAACACTTTCAAGAAAGGATCTGAGGTGGAGGATTTTCGTTTTTTGAAACTTTTGTGAAGATTTGTCAATGCTCCATCTATGGAAAAGCAAACCTAACTATAACTACTGGCAACTGCCAGTAGGTTACATAAATATTTAATCACCAAAGCATGCTGCTTGCTCCCCTGTTCCATGCCCAAATGAAGGTGGCGCATTCCATCGGCAGAGCTGCTGATCATATATCACTTTCACCCTATCCACTGGTTGAGAAAACGTGCACTCTGCTGCACCGTGTCAAGATGTTTTATTGCCTCAAACCCCACAGCGGTCGTGGACATCAGTAGGTAATTATAATTTAGATCTGGTTTCTATAGAAAAAGCGCTATTTGTTTTGCTAATTACTTTGGCACAATTTGACAAAACGTAGTTTGAAAACTAGTTTGCCACTCACTTCAGCTCCTGTCTTGATAATTTCAGGGTGATTTGTCAAGTGGGGGCCAAGAAAAAGGGGGAGTCCCAAAACATGTTTTCCCTATGCAATTTCCCATAGGGATTTTGAATATGACTACAGCCTGAACCGCTGAATGTAATTTCTGGAAATAAACATTACAACGCAGTCATTACAACGTACTACATTTACAACACAGTCATTACAACGCAACAGTCTTTACATCGCATGCCATTAAATGCATCCATTACAACGCATGTCACTACAACACAAGCCATTACAACTCATGACACTACAACGCATGCCATTACAACGTATTATGAGCTAAGTAATGGGGAATAGTAATTGTTAACCCTACACTATCCAACACTTTCCCTACTGTTGCACTCACTGGAGTAGGAATAGTAATTTTTACCCCTACGCTATCCAACACTTACCCTACTGTTGCACTCACTGGAGTGGGAATAGTAATTTTTACCCCTTCACTATCCAACATTTGCCCTACTATTCTACTCACTGGAGTGGGAATAGTAATTTTTACCCCTACACTATCCAACACTTACCCTACTGTTGCCCTAAAAGTATTATGATTTGTTTGGAATGCGTTGTGATGGTATGTGTTGTAACGGAATGCGTTGTAAAAGTAGTTTCTAAAAATGCATTGTGATGGCATGCGTTGTAAAATCATGCGTTATAATGGATGTTGTGATATAAAAACTGCGTTGTAAAGACATGCGTTGTAAATGTTTGCGTTGTAACATGTCCTATTCTGTAATTTCACCAAATTTTGCAGACATCTAGATCTTGGTCCAGAAAGAGTGCTTTTTGTAATTTGGTGTAAATTTGTTCAGGTGTTTTGGAGTTATTGAAGAAAAAGATTTATAGATATCTAGGGACTCCGATCCTCAGCAGATTTGACAGATCTCATGGTGAAGTCTGATTGGCTGCCAATAATTCAACCGGACTCAGCCCAAGAGAAAAGTAAAAAAACACAAAAAAAACAGAAGGGGGCAGGGTAGGAATACCCCCTTAGGCATAGTGGTGGGGCCCGAAAATGTTTTTTGTAAAAATTTTGCCACATAATCATGGAGGATCTGCTAAGCTGTGGCAAAAAAACAAAAAAAAAAAATGTGGTCTCCCAAGTTTGTTTTTTTATTTGCCCAGGTGGGCCAGGTCCCAGGACCTCTGTTTGCTCTTGTGTGGCAGGAGCAATTTTAAATTCCTGTCAAGAGATAGCAAACATTAAATCCACGCCCAGCTGGCGGCCGCCTCCCCTCCCCTTTCAGTCATTAGCCAGACCCCAGGGCATGGGTTTCCTGGGACAGAAATCGACCCGGGAGGGGGCTGTGCAGCCCCCTTCCCATATTTTTGATTGGCCAGGCCCCAAGGGAAGGGTTTCCTGGGTCCGATATTGATCCAAGGAGGGGGACTGCATGCCTCCCTCCTAAATAATACATCTAGAGAGCCTCAGGGTCAAATCGGACAGGTAAGGGGGCCACATATCCCCCTACTCCTCATTTTTGATGGCTGGGCCTAAGGAATGGGGTCCCGGGCCGATATTGGCTCAAGGAGGGTGACTGCATGCCCCCCTCATAAAAAATTTATCTAGAGAGCTCCTTGGGGTGTCTCAGTCCTCCTCATATTTGATGAGACAGCCCCAGGAGATGGGGTCTCTGAGGCCAAAATTGGCTCAGGAAGGGGACTGCTTGCCCCTTTCTCCATTAAATATATGGATGGGCCCCAGGGGATGGGATTCCTGGGGCAGTAATCAGCCCGGGAGGGAGGCTGTTTGCCCTCCTCCTGAGTTGCTTGCATTGGGGGGGTTGGCTGCAGGGCCTGGCCTTTGGACGTGCAACATGTGGGGTTGAGTGCATATGGGGGTTGGATGCAGGGCTTGACCTTCGGCCATGTGTGACAGGAGTTGGATTAATGTAAGGTAATTAAATGTTTCTTAACGTTAAAAGAAAACCTAGAAATTCACCAAAAACCCCCACAGATTACAGGGATGGTATAGTTAGGGAATAACATTTAAAAGAATCTTTAAAAAAGGCTATAAGAATGTTATAGTTAGGTTCAGATTTTACATGCACAAAACCATAGAAATTCAACAGTTACAGTTATCCTAACCCCAAGAAACTATAACTCGTGTCCTATGGTACATATAGCTTGTACCCTCGCTATGGACTGTTAATTACCCCAGATATTAAATCAGTCTTGACATCTTCTATGACATCATTGATAATATCCCTGCAACATTTGCAATAAAATTATTGATGAGAAAACTGTGCATGGAGGGAAATGCTCTCTTCATTTCCAAGAAATATGCATTATGTTCATGATAATAGAAAACATACTATTAATGGGTGAAATGGGAAAACAGGCTTTTAATTTCACAACAATCAGAATATTCACATATGAGGAAAGTTACCAAACAAAATTTAAATGTTTGACATTAAATTAATTCATAGTATTCATGTCCAAATTACAAAATAAGAAATCTTCTATAAAGAACATAAAAGTTGCATGTAGTACCAACTCATGAAATAAGATATTGTTACTTAAATACATTCAAATATTTCCAAATATATTTATACTCATATTCCCTACCATTGACTGTTGCATGATTGAAAATATTTATAAAGATGTGTTTTAGAAAATTATTCTGGAAACAAACTGAAAAGAGGCATTTCCTTTGGGTGAATTGATCCATAATTAAAGAATGAAAGTGAAGATAGAAAAGCTCAATTCCCATGGTGAAAGAGTGGTAGCCATTACAATCAATTCTACAAAAATGTTTTCACATGAATATGGCAACTAATCTATATACAACTTTCCTGAAAAACATACAAGGTCGGGAATTAATAGTCACTACGATAATCATAACCGTTGTCTTTGAAGAATATAAACAAACAAGTACCCAATTCTTGCACCATCAAAGCCAAATTTATTGTAAAAGACAAAACAACAGGGAAGACAAAAAATCAAGATCATACATTTTTCTCCATAAAATCTTAAAAGACTTCATATAGTTAACTATTTACTCAATCACTGGACGCCTAAAAATAGATGATGAATTATCCAAAATTGTTGTAAAAAATCTTGTAAAAACGCCATCCCTTCACTCGTGTTTTATTACTTGTTCCCAAACACTAAAGGAGATCAAAAATGGCAAAAGCAAAGAAAAAAGATCAAAACAGAGTAAAAATATTCACCTAAGTGATAGCCCAGGTGCAATCAAAACACAGTGGACACAAGGATGAAATAATGAGGGAAAAGGAGGAAAAGCTCTAAGGGATACCTCTTAGAATACCTAGAAAATCTCAAGATATTGTAAACATAATCTCTTAAAAATATTATTATGTCCCCTTCACACTGAATCCATAGTTGATCAATTTGCATACTAACTTAGGGGCAGATTTACAAGCCCCTTGCGACACATTTGTGCCGCCGTTGCGTCACTTCTGTGACGCAGCGGCGGCGTAAACCATGCACCATGTTGAGACTTATTAACAACTTGATGCATCTAGGCAGATGCGTCATGTTGTAAAGCACTGCGCCAAATAAAACCTGCATCAGGTTTCATGTGGGCGTTCCGTCGCAGGGTGGGCGTTCCGTCACAGGAAAGTCTCGTAAAACTGACTCAGTGAAATCTACAAGATTCAGTTTTACGATGCCGCTGCATTAAACCCTTACGCCTGCTTGAAGCAGGCTTAAGGAATGACGTGCCATGTTAAGTATGGGCGGCCCCTGTGCATTGCAGGAGTTGCGTCGCGCTTGCGGCACGACTCCAGCAATGCACCGCCCTTACGCCACAAGATGCGACACGCATCTGCCTATCCTTGCGCCACGGTGTGCCGCATTGTCAATGCGATGCATTCATGGTGGCGCAAGGGGAGAATTGCATATCACATCTATTCTGGTGCATCCCTGCTGATTTGCAGAGATGCGCCAGACATTGTAAATATACCCCACATAGCCTTAAATTTGAAGTTGTCATATAGTGGAGCATGAGACTAGAAAGGGCAGTAACATAAAGCATATTGAGATGGAATAGATTAACCACTTATTCAAGAGTATGTAGAACTGAAGAAAGCCTATTAATGGCACATAGTCAAATTCAGGAGGTACCAAAAGCACCAATTTCTCACAGCTCAATGTGGACTGCCATTTCTTCATTACTATTCACACCATGAGGACTTTTGGGGTTTAAACCAATGATATAATGTGATTCCAGGATTCATAATTGTCTTTCTCAGTTAACACCTCTGATATGTTTAGTAATTTATCCATTCCAAAGAAACATAACTGTTCATTGCTACTATTATAGTTGTGGTAAAAATGTCTGGCCACTGGGTAATTTCAACCAATGTTCTTAATGGCGCGCAAGTGCTCTAATTTCATTTTTCTTAATGGTAGCTTAGTACTCCCAATATACTATAATTCATATGGAAATTCCAAGGCATACACTACGAACCAGCAACAAAATCATCTACATTTGGCCACACTAAGGGGGGTTTGTCCTCTTATCTCTCAACTAAACTTGCCTGGTCATCAGAAAAATTACCCACGGGACAAATTGGGTTCTCGCAACTAAGTTGGATAATCACAAGACGGGCTCAGCATCGACAATATTCATTTTATTAAACATTTATATCCATCCAAAAAAGGAGACAAAAGAGGAGTACATGAAAATGTTGTATAAAATGATAAAAACAATGCAGAGGCAATACTGTCAAGCACAGTGTATTATTACAGGTGACTTCAATATAAATCTATGCAAAATCCCCAGGAACCAGCATAAAAAGGGCAATAGATTTAAAAGTCAGCTTGAAACACTAGGCTTAAAACACCTATATGGAAATACAAAAGAGGATTCACCGGCATCAATTACCTTTTTAAGTGGGAAAAAAAGCTCAACTATCGATCACACACTAGTGAGTGAAAATGTAGCCAGCCAGAAGTATAAATTCCAAATTATTCCACGCACGGAGAGCGACCATTTTCCACAAAGAATGCAATTGGAACAAAGGGTATCCTGGTTGACACCAGCCAAAGAATTAATCTCCGTGCCTCGCGCATGCAATTTAAAAACCCTGAGATGGAGAGGAACAGGGATTGAGAAGGTGATGGCCGAAGTATATCTCTAAGCAGGAATGAAAGAAGAAAGAATAAAGGAAATAGGAAGCCAAGAAGTGTTACAATTAGTAAGGGGTGAGAGACTAACGGCCTGCTAAAATTTAACAGGTGCCTTGTTGGAAAGATTCCCTCACAAAAAGAAGTAGCAACCTCAAAATCATCATGTGAAGCATAACAGGACAAACAGTCATCATCCATGGAACAGCACTGAATTACGTAAGCAAAAACGTTTACTATTGCGAGAAATCAGAACAGTCACAAACCAGTTAAACTGAGGAGAAAGACCAGACAGAAGCAAGCTTAAAAAATTAAGAACTCAATATAAGAAAAGCTGCCGTGAAGCAAAAATAAGCCACCGTGTCACCATGTGGAACAAACTTCTTCTGGCGAGCAAACAATGGAGCAGAAAAAAATTCTGGTATCAGAAAAGCTCCCTGACATTTGGGAAAACCTGACAACAGAATGCAGGGATTAACAAAGATACATGGGAGGCCAATATAAGAGCAATGTACAAAGAACCAGAGCTCAAATTAAAATCAGTTAGTCAAGACGCAATAACCGACAGTAGGTGGAGCACCGTACAAATAATGTAGACTGCCCCATGGGTTATCAACGTGAACAACAAGCACATTGCCCTCCAGAGTAAAAACATCTCTGAGGTAACGGAAACAGATCAACTAACAAAAAGCATAAAGAAATTAAAAACAGAGGGTGCAGCAGGCCCATACGGAATTCCAAATGCAATCTTTGGGAGAAGCAACATATTGAGCTCACTACTTCACACCATTTTTTAATGAGCTGTTATCGACAAATAGAATTCCTGAATCATGGAGGGCAGTATTTTCCACCCAATCTTCAAAAGGCGGGAATCCAACAAAGCCGACCAATTACAGACTCATTGCACTAATAGATGTGGAAGCCAAGCTACATGCGACCTGTCTGCTGGCCCAATTGAAACAAGCATTGGCATAGCCAACAAGTCTCGCTTTTGGGACCTTATAAGTGTTTAGCCATGCAACAGTTGCATAACTAAATACTTATAAGGTCCCAAAAGCGAGACCTATTGGCTATGCCAATGCTTGTTGCTTGCTTGCGTGAGGAAGAGAAGTAAGAGGGGAACTTAGCATCTCACGAAACTCTTCCGTGCAGTAAGGGAGGGGCAGGAGCTGGTGAGAGAGGGCGAGGAAAGCCGGCCATGCGAGAAAAGGAATGCTAGAAACCAGCGTAATTTATTTAAAAAGAATTACGATAAGAGTCTGTAAATAAAAGAAAAATAGTAACTAAATAAAGGTACTATGGTACCATGTAAAATGATTAAACAGCACTTTTTGCTTGCTTGCGTGAGGAAGAGAAGTA
Organism: Triturus cristatus; assembly: GCF_964204655.1. Lineage (NCBI taxonomy): Eukaryota > Metazoa > Chordata > Amphibia > Caudata > Salamandridae > Triturus > Triturus cristatus. Next base: position 1,712,521,657 of record NC_140589.1, on the reverse strand, counting down.
AGAGGGGAACTCAGCATCTCACGAAACTCTTCCGTGCAGTAAGGGAGGGGGAGGGTCGGGTGAGAGAGAGGGAGGAAAGACAGCCATGCGAGGAAAGGAATGCTAGAAACCAGGATAGCAGCTGTGCGCATGCACTACATCGCAAACGCAAGCTGGAGGCCTGAAAAAAGTCACTAGGTTAGCACTTCCAAAACCCGCTTACTAAAACTCTCGCCAGAGCAGCGCTATAAGCGCTGGCTCAAGCGAGAGGGGAGGAAAGCCAGCCATGCGAGGGAAGGAATGCTAGAAACCAGCGAAATTTATTTAAAAAGAATTACGATTAGAGTCTGTAAATAAAAAAAAATAGTAACTAAATAAAGGTACTATGGTACCATGTAAAGTGATTGAACAGCACTTTTTGCTTGCTTGCGTGAGGAAGAGAATTAAGAGGGGAACTTAGCATCTTATGAAACTCTTCCGTGCAGTAAGGAAGGGGGAGGAGCGGGGGAGAGAGGGGGAGGAAAGGCGGGCATGCGAGGAAAGAAATGCTAGAAACCAGGATAGCAGCTGTGCGCGTGCACGACATCGCGAACGCAAGCTGGAGGCCTGAAAAAAGCCACTAGGTTAGCACTTTCAAAACCCGCTTACTAAAACTCTCGCCAGAGCAGCGCTATAAGCGCTGGGTCAGGCGAGACCTAAAAATGGTCAGATGACAACAATTGCATTCCATGGACACAAACAAGTTTCAGGGCTGGTGCAGGCACCCTAACAAATCTAACATCACTAATGCTATTTGCCGAAAAAGCCAAATATAAGAACAACTGACTGTTCGCCTGCTTTGTGAACCTCAAGTCTGCTTTTGACAGTGAAGACGTCCATGGGAAAGACTGGACAGTTGGGTGTCTCAATAAAGTTATTAAATGCCCACAAAGAACTATACCCAGGTACCTGGACGTGGGTAAAAATAGGGGACGGCTCAAGTATAACAAAGAAAATAGACATCCACAACGGATTAAAGCAGGGGTGTGTGCTTGCCCCCAGTCTTTCCAATTTTTATTTATCTGACCTCGAAGATGCTCTCCGGGAAGCTAACAGCCATCCTCCATTGTTAGCCAATGAGGAAATCGGGTGCCTCCAGTATGCCGACAACATTGTGCTATTAAGCCAAACTTCAATCAGTTTGCAACGTGGAATGAGCGCATCAGCCAAGTACATGGAAGTGCGAGGGCTAGAATTAAATTTATCAAAAACTAAGGTAGTACGGCTAGTGGATGCCAAATACAAGAATTAACCATGGCACCTGGATGGAAAAAAAGTAGAGGCAGTTGCTTCATATAAATATCTCGGATTCAAGGTTGAACAAAACCTGAGTTACAAATCACAGCTCACCGTAATGCGGGCCAGAGCCCAAAATCTTATATATGGGTTCACACTATTAAAAAAGAAATTAAGATGTCCATCCCACGGTAAACTACTATCCGTTATGCTCGCACAGCTAATTCCAACAGTGACCTATGTAACAGAAATAATGAGGGGTCGAGAAATCCCAGCTTTGAACAAGATACAAACAAAAGTTTACAAAATCGTTTTCCACATTCAGCAAAGTACCTCATCGGCCCAAGTCCGACTTGAGTTTGGTCTGTCCAACCAAATATTCAGGAGTAAAGGTGCATTCATTAAATCATGTGGAAGGTTGCGTGCATCTGAAATGGGTTCCATGGACAATCTGTGCTGGAAATAAATAGATAGGCAAAAAGCAAATAAAGTTCAAGGATCCTGGGGTTGCTCTCTAAACCGGGTGATAGAAGACCTGTGAGCTCAAGACATTAGGAACTGCAGCATTGGGAAAAAGGCCTTTAACAAATTAATCAACTCAACAATAAAACTCCTGTCGCATTCAACAGACGAGAACATTTTCCTACAAAGACGTCATGCCCGGACGGTGATTAGCTCATTTGGTACTAGGAAGCCTCAGGAATAGTTATCAGCTTATTTCTCATTGGCTTTAAAACATCAATTTATGAGATTATGTTTTGGCATGTGGGAAACAAAGGATCTCATCCCTTCATGGAAAGATCAAAGGCACAACCGAGACTGCAGACTGTGTGACTATAAATATGAATCTCTCCAACATATTTTCTGTGCATGCCCAAAGTTATTAAAAGAAAGAAAGTTGTTATTAAAAGAAATATTTAACAACATGAACATTCGAACAAGCAGAGATGCAGTAATCACCTGGCTAGGTGGGACCTCCATCCCCCTATTCTGCAGGGGGGTAAATATTTTAAATCTGTACTTAACGGAAATAGGTCAACATCATGTGGAATTCCAAACAGATTGTTAGAATTAATGGAAAACTACAAAAACGAGCTGTCTTATACACGGTTTTTATTATGATATGGTTTTTTTCAATTTTTACAGAAATGTTATTTAAGGTCCATCAAAAGTAGAACTAGGATTAATTGTTTTAAAATTCTATTAATGTTTTTTTATTAGGATGTCTCTGCGCTGTAAAACATGTTGCTTGGTGTAATGGTTTTACGAAATACTGAACACTTGAATAAATAAAGTAATAAAGTAAAGCATACATGACAGAAGCAGATGTACATGTGATACATTTAGATACTTTCTTAACTTTCCCAGTGGGAATAGTGTACTCAATACAATTCCTGCTATGTTTACATGCTTTGCAAGCACCACACTTATAAAACCCTTCTGTTTCCCCAACCAAGATGGATTTCTGTATGCTTCAAATTACTGTGTACCAGCATATTTCTAATTGATCGATGTGTAATGGACAGGAAATGTCTTACATCTCTCCCTATGATGGGATCAGCCATTAAAAGTCCCCAATGTCATATATATATATATTTATACGTGGTGGCCTCCAGTAGGTATTTATAGTTAGAACCTAATTTCCATAGTTGGAGCGCTTTTTGTTTTGCTAATAACTTTGGTGCCGTTTGACAAATCTTCATGAAATGTCCCAAACTAGTTTGCCACTCCCTTCATCTGCTGCTTGGAAAGTTTCAGGGTGTTCCGTAAAGCGGGAACCAAGCAAAACAGAGGTTCCCAAATCACTTTGTCCCCATGCAATTTGCTATAGAGAGTGACTTTAGACATGATTACAGCCCAAACAGCTGAACGCAATTACACCAAATTTGGCAGAAACCTAGCTCTTGCTCCAGAAATAGTGCTTTTTGTAATTTGGTGTAAATCTGGTTAAGAGTTTTAGAGTGATTAAAGAAAAATGTATATATAAATAGAAATGTGAATCCACCGTGGTGGATCCACGGATCCACGCGCCAACAGCAATGCCGTGATTGGCTAGCTGCAACTTAAGAGAAAAGTTGGAGCTGACCATTTTGGGTTTTGACACGGTTATGAGGGGGAATATTAACTATAAATAGGATTTAAGGGATCAGAATCAAGGTATCCTGACCCCATGGGATTGATGGAGGGTCTGTGAGGGACCCCTCAAGGGCAACAAATTGTCCAAAAACATTTTTCTTTGGGTGCGCGAGGATCTGCTGATCTGCCATGGTGCTCAGGACAACCCCAGTGTGAATCCACAGCAGATCTGTGGAACCAGAAGCTAATTTAAAAAACACATCTCCCACTCAAAAACCCTCTCACACACTCTATTACACACCCACACAACCACTCACTAGCTACTCACACATCCATACATCTATTCACTCACCTACTCACACACCCATACAGTCACTCACCCACCCTCACAAACACCCATACACTCACTGATACATCCACTCACAGACCCAGAAAACCACTCACACACCCACTCACAGACCTACACAGGCACTCACACACCTACTTGCACAGCCATGTATGCACCCACACAGCCACTTACACACCCACCTACAGATCCACAGTTACTTACATAGCCACTCACACACCCATACAGCAAAACCACTGACACAGCCACTCACATACCCATACAGCTACTCACACGACACTCAAAGACCCACACAGTCACCTACACACCCAGTCATACACCTGCCAATCACATACTTATTTACACCTCCACACACAGTCCCAATCACACACTCATACAGCCACTCAAACACCTACTCGGATACCCTTAAAACCACTCACACACCCATACAGACACTCACACCCAGTCACACATCCATACGGCCACTCACATGTCCTCTCACACACCCAGTCAATGATATATACACTCAGAGACTCAGGGAACCACTCACACACCCACTACCGGCCCACATAGGCACTCACACATCCAGTCAGACACCCACTTACATATCCACACAATCATTCACACACCAACTCACACACCTATACATCCACTCACACACCCACTGTAATAAATGTGTTGTTGCTTTATATTGAATGTGTTCTTTTGGTTGGAAACGGATCCATGGATCTTTCGAGAATTCGCCTGCAGCATAGCTGGCAGACCCTTTATAGGGCCAAGCATCCGTGGCAGATACGAGTGAGAAATTTATTAAAAAAGGATTTGAAAACAGAAAAAACCTGCATTTGGGAAAAGGGTTGGCTCTGAAAAGAGCCTTTGTGTTTATGGTGTGCAGATGATAACTACACATAGAACAGGATGCAGTCTTTTAAGTTGTTGAGGAACACCCTGTTGCCTAAGTCTGTGAAATGGACTCTGTCTCTTTGATAAATTCCATCCATGTTGAAGTGTAAGTTGTTATGGCATCTAGAGCCCATGTTGTGGTCTCATAGAAATGCAGAAACAACTTTATTGACATGTTTCCTGGTTTTTCTACCCTAGACAAAATTGGGTTGACCACTACCACTTTTGTATTTGGCAATTGTTGGAGAACACCAAGGCAGTATGTGGAAAAAGTGTCATTAATTTACCAGAGATATCCTTTATTATGATTTCCAGTCCTACACTAGTAATTGTCCTTAGGTCATTGCCACCACAGTCACAATCATGAGGTCTGGATGTTGGCAATCTACAATTCGTATTACTAAAGGCAGCAATTGCTGACACTTTAACCCTCTCTGGGCAACCCAAGTAATGTCTGCATCAGATAAACCTAGGTCCCTGCCAATGCCAATCTTTCTAGCACTCTCTCTGGCCCAAAACACAAAAATATGGCCCACTCTCCAGACTCTGACTATTTTGGAGACAAGTAGGAGTATAATACAGTAAAAGGCTGCAACAGAATGAGATAGTTTTGAAGTTGAACGGCAGCTAAACTGGAGGACAGTAAGTAAAATATAAATTAACATATTTGATTGAATGGCGGAGATTTGCAGGGAATTAAAATTAGGTAGTGACTTTAACAGAAAAAGTAAATATATCTGTGATTGGCTTTGGAAAAATAAAAAAAGTTATGGTGTTTGGGATATGCATGGAATTGCTAACAGTCAACCACTCAATCTACAGTAAATGTGAAGCTAAAATACTGTTTAGAGAACATTTTGTAAACTTTTCACCTACTGGTAGGCAGAGACTATTGGAAAAATGGTTACTTTAGAAACAGAGGTAAAAAAGTGTGGGGGGGAAGGGAACAAAAGAGACTGCAGTTTGAAACTGAAAAGCAGACCGATTTACATAAAGTGCTTAGTAGCGCGTGTATGTCTAGTAATTGACAATATTTTTCAAAATGAAACATAAATGAAAAGCATTAACAGCAGATTGTTGAATGCTTTTAAGGGCTTCCATGTGCATCCACGGATCAAGAGCGGATTTACACAGGGGCATGCTGAGGGCCATGGTGAATCCAAGGATCCGCAAAACACCTACCAAACGGGGCTCCTTTACAGCAAACATGGAAAGGAAGTCTGTGATTTGCTAAGTACAGGAATATGAGTAAGAGCACAGTTGGAAAGACTGGTCATTTTATATACGTTTCTTGCGAGAGTGGAGGAGGATTGCCAGCGTTCTGACTTGAGATTTGCAATGGAAAACAGATGTTAACAAATATTACAATAAAAGGTGGACAACTGCAAAGAGATTTTACAGGTATGTCAATTAGGTTGTACTATACAAAAGTATATTTAAAAAAACTGTGAATGTATATAAGCTGAAAGAAAATGTGTAGCTTCTAGACAGTACAGTAAAGGGCAAAATATTAGGGAGCTGAAATGAGAACATTAACTAAAAGTATAGTGAGCAGCAAAGGAATTGCTATACTGAAAATATAGGTATTTTATTAAGCCAGAATGAATGAATGTGTTAGAAATTAGATATGGGAGCTTGCTTATAGTATGTAATTTAATAGCATGCAATTTGCACCCCCTCACACAGTCAGGCAGGTACTTACACAACCAATTGCACTCCAACAAAAGCCCATTTACTTACTCACACATCCACTTACATGGTCATTCACACACCCATACAGGTGCTGTTATGCCACTCACACACCTATACAGCCATTTGTGTACCCAGCACTCAGTTACACACACATGTACACACCCATACACCCAGTTATACACCCAGTCATCCATCCATACAGCCACTCACATACCTATTTAAAAAACCATACAGCCACTAACACACCCAGTCAGACTGATCAGAAACACATACACATACATTCAGACACCCACACAGCATTTATGTATCCACCACTAATAGAGGCACTTGCAAAGTACAGTTACACACAAAAACCCACTAACACATCCAGTTACCAATCCATGCAGCCACTTACATACCCATTTAGACACCCATGCAATCACTAACACACCCAGTCACACACCAACACAGCTACTTACACATCCAGGGACAAACCCACAGAGGCACTGATACACTTACTCACATATCCACTCAACTGCTGACACAACCTGTACAGCCATTCATATAGCAATTTATACATCCATACTCAGACAAGTACACAACCTCTTACACATTGACATAACCAATTATGTAGCTACTCCCTTGTTTATAGTATGTAAGCTAATAGTATGCAATCTCAAATTAAATGTATTCTATATTAGGGGACACAAAATATTAAGAATTATGTTTTTTGACAGCATCCATAAACTGGGCAATAGATGACATATTTACTTCAACTGGCATATGACATTTGGCACAATCAGAGACCATGTTTTACAGTTTTAGTGAAATAGGTGGGATGGTAAGTATCTGGTCAGGTGGTAAGGATTCCACAAATGGCACAACATATCATTCTCTGATATGTCCTTTTAAGTATGGTTTTCAGGTGTTTCGAAACAGAAGATGTGCCATGTGAACACTTCTTCACAGTACCTCTTGACAGTTTTTTGCTGCAAAGATTGCATTGAGCAGATTTTGCCTGAACTTTCTTTTCTCCTGAAGGAATAGAGAAATATTTCCAAATGTCAGAGGGATTCTTTGGAGGTGGTAAGTCTTCTTCTTCATCATGCTCTTTCCCTTCTCTTCTATCTTCAGCAGAAGAGATCTTAACTTTGAAGCTCTCTTCTTTTGCAGGGAAGGCAATAATAGGATGAAGCTGTGCTTACAAAACTGTCTCCAAAGAGATGTGAAATTAAATTAACTTCTTTAGAGTATGGTTTTCAATGTGGATGAGTACACACATTTGTAGTGGCATCACAGCGGATCTGCAGATCCTTCAAATGAATAGAAAACAGAGGAAGACTTAGAGGGGATTCACTAAGATTTTGTGCTGTGTTTGCATCACAAAAGTGATGCTAATCACCGCAAAATTGTTTTTTCCCAATATACTTTCCAGCACTAAACATGTTTAGCACTGGAAATAATGTAAAAGTAATGTGAAGCATGGCATAGGGCTGGTTTGCAATAATTTGAGCCATGGTGCGTGCCAAGGGCAGTGCATGGGCATTCCCATGCAACCACCTAAAGTTTCTTACACTAAACCCAATTTACTAAATAAAGTAGATTTTGTTTAGCGTGAGAAAACTGCGCCCTTTTCAAGTAGGCTCAAGGAAGGAGAAATGCTTTCATTTCTCTATCCTTTTCCGATTTTGCATGTGTGCTGCACCTTAATGTACACATACAAAGTGGGAAAATGGTTAAAGTGAGTCTGAGCATAGTATTTTGTACTGGAAGGGTTCCTTCCAGTACAAAACCAATGCTAGACTCAGGGAAACACCCTTGCACCATGGCACAAAGGTGTCTCAGTGGCGCACAGCAGCTGATTCAGCGCCGGCACTAGTGAGGGGGAAGGAGAGTGCCTTATTTTAGTAAATAGGGTGCTCTCCTCCTCTTTTCTTTAACTGAAGCGCAGTGCAGCATTTGCGGCAGCTGCAGTGTGCTATGTGAAAAAATGGTAAATCTGCCCCCTTGTGGTTTTTGTATTTGTAAAATGTTGAATAAGTTAGGTTATGTTCATTTGTTAATTGTTAGTTTTAAAAAGTATGTTAATGAATGTGCAAGTAAAATGCTAAAATTAACTTGGAAAATGTGCTAACTAAATTGAGCTTATAGGTTAAATTATAGTAAAATTGACATTTCAAAAACTGTGAAATTCACTAAAAAAAGCTAAAGTTACAGTGATGTTCTGGAAGAAATAGTATTAAAAAATGTAGAAATTCACTGAAAAAAACAAAGGTTACAGGGACGTTATGGTAAGGTTCATATTTTACCACACAAAACCGTGTCTTTTTCACTGTTGGCAGATCAGAGCCTTTTAGAGTAGCACTAATAGCAATGCCGCCAGGACAGACAGCAGTGTCTAGTTCAGCTCTCCAATTTCCCGCTTTAGACTTACCGCATATAGTCAAAAACCCAGGAGGGTACCACCCACCTCTTGCCAGCACTGGCCAGCTCCCTCTACCTTTTGTTCGCTGGGCCCAGGTCCATGCACCTCAGATACCATGATCATATATAATCTGTGATAAAGAAGGATCACTCCACATCCTCAGTGCAGAAAGAGCACAAGTATTGCAGCACCTCACATGCGCCATGTGGAATCCAAAAATGTGTAAAAAACCTGCACATGAGTGGCACTAATGAAAGAAAAAACTCCACTGTGCATGTTCAAGATATCCAGTATAGGGGTGAGCATTATCGCACCAGTAAACTCCGCTCTGCCGTCGCTTAGCAGAGTTTTTGCCAAACTTCGCGCTTCAAGTAGAGCATGGTCTGGCTAAACTACATGAACTCCACTGGCAGAGCAGAGTTTACCGGCTACCCCTACATATAATTCACACCTAAGGTAGGCCCTGGGAAGCCCTATAAGCAGGGTGGAATGTATTTAAAAGGCAGGACATGTACGTTTGAGTTTTACATGTCCTGGTAGTGAAAAATTACTAAATTTGTTTTTCAGCTCTACAAGGCCTATATTCCCCATAGATTAACATTGGGATTGCCTTGAAACATCTTTTAAGTGTAATATTTCAAATTGGGAAAAGATAGAGATTTGGAGTTTGGTGTTTCTGGGTTCACAATTTAAAATCACAACTTATGATGAAGTTGGATTTCAAATTGTAAGTCTGAAAATGGCATTTTAGGAAAGTTGTCATTTTCTTACTTTAACCACTCTGTTCCTCTGCCTGTCCCTGAGTACACATCTGGGTTGGGGGACAGCTGAGCTTTATGCATTTCCTGCAGACAGTCATACAAAGGGAGAAAGGGTGTGACATTTGCATCTTGGTTGCCTATCACCAGGCTGATGGGCCTTCCTGAGGTAGATTGGGAGGAAGTAGCTGACACTCGCACCTGAATGGGGCCATGCCTGTCGCCACACAAAGAGCTGCACCCCCCTGTAGTGAGTCTGGAGCCAGGGCAGGAAATGCAGGCACTTTGGGATCTTCAAAGATCTCTTTGAAGACTCCCCTACTTCAAAGGCACATTTGGGTATAAGTACTTGACCCCAACACCGAATCAGAACTTTGCTGGAACCAAGGACATTCTGCCTGGAAGAAGAGCTGCTGTGCTGTAGGAGGGACTGCCACATTGCTACCTGCATTGCTGTGTTGTCCAGCTGCCTGCTGATTGCTGTGCTGTAGGAGAGACTACCACTTTGCTACCTGCTGTGTTGGCCTGCTGCCTGTGCTTCTTTCCTGGGAATGGGAGGAACTGGACTACATCTTTGAATCCAAGTTTCTTCCAGGGCTTGTTGGCTTGCCTCCTGTTCTCTGAAGTCTCAGGGTCACAAAATACTTCTTGAAACTCTGATGGTGCTGCTGGACTCTTCCATCTGTGAGTCCTACCGTTGCCTGAGGTGCCCCCTCCAGTCCTGGGCCTCAGAAGTGGGTTCTGCAGCAGTTGTCTGAAAAATCGATGCAGTGATCTCTTTGTGCCGATCGGAATCGGCACAGTGCCCTCCAATGCCGACTCAGCAGCGATTCTATGTTAACGCTGGTCTCAAATGTGAAGTTTGACAATGAGAGAGCACCGATTCAAAGACATTGCACATCAATGTCAGGCTTGACTCTGAAGTAGTGACGACCCTTCAATATCGACTGCAAGGCGCGACTTCGACACATATGCCGGACTGCGTGAATCGGAACCGACGCAGGGAGTCCTCTACTCCAACTATAATTAAAGTGTTGCACAAATTGCACATTGCCTCTCAAGTTAAGCCTGACTGCTCTATGCCACGTTACCAAAGAGTTAGCACAGGTTCATTTATGTTGTGTATCTGATTCAACCTGACTAGGATGGCTCCTGCTTAGAAAGGGTTTTTATTCTGCCAACCAGAAACCTCTATTTCTAACAATCCTCTAATGATTTCTGTACCTAATGATGAATAATAGGAGTGGAAGGAAATTAGAGGGAGGGGTTAGGGTAAAATTAACTAAAGATTTAAGACTAAGAAAAACGTTTTTACCGCACTGTTACCTTAAGGGTGGTTTCAAATAAGAAATTAGCCATGCGGGTAGAAATGTTCAGTACTTCTTCAGAAAATCGAAGAGTAGAAAGGATTTCAAAGGGGTCATTTCCAGGTATCTTTACAGTTAGATTTGAGAACGTTTTTGAGAACTTCAATTTCAAATTAACAATTAACCTGATTGGCTGTCACAATGTGATTAACTGTTACTGCTGCCACCACTATCTGATTAAACAGTTTATGAACTAACAGAGGTTCTTGAATATATCACAGAAGAAAATATGTTGTGGATGTGTACGTGGGTCATATGGAATGAGCCTACACCCAGGAGAGATAAGGGAATTCCCATCACCCTCAGATGGCTGGAATATTTAATCCCCACCGCCAAATAAATTCTAATATATTCAGTCAAAGGATTTTTTAGAAAAAGTGCACATTTTTAATTTCAAAATAAACTTATGATACACCTATGAACTACTCTAATCCCTAACGTTTAACCAAACTCTGACATGCTATCAATGTGTACTGCAAGACATGTCCCCAGTGTCAGTTGGTGTTAATACATATTCCTTCCAACTTTAGGGCTGTGAATACGTTTGGGCCTGTGTAATAAATCAGCAGAAAACATTGCAAAAAACCCAAAATATATTCATTTGTATTTGGATTAGAAAGTTAAGTGCAAGTATCAAAAGTTACATTTTCCATGTTGCTTGTGACGGGATCTTTGATGTAATGACTAAGTGTAGTGAGGAGTCACTCATGAGTTACAGGAAACTTGTAGTTTACTAAGGATTTACATCCATACAAGAAGGGGCTCTGGAGCAACTGACAACATGAGAATCTTGGTACAGGAATATAGAACACTTGCTCCATGAGCTCACTACATTCCCAGTCAGAAGCTTAATAAGAACACATTACCACACATCCCCCTTTTTTAAGTAAAGATAACAGGCAAATTTAAAAGCCACTAAAACAAAAATACAATACCTATGCATTCCTAAAAACATACAAATCCAAAATAATAGTACATACAGATCAATAAAACATCCTCAATGCAACAGAAAGAATACATAAGGAACATGGAATGAACTCAAATTAAAGTAAATCAAATAATCATACACCAACCATCATTACTTCCCCTTTTAAAACTTTAACGAAGAACAAAATCATTAAATCTCGTGGGTCTCCGGTGAACGCGATCACTCCTACGTGGAATAGAATCGCCTCTTGAAAAGTCTGCAACTGCCTTTGAAGCAGAAACATTACGCGGCATTAAAGCTACACGAGAGATACCCCACCAGTTACCATCATAAAGTTTCACAGCATTCTTCCTGACCTCACAAACTTGAACAGGATCTTTAAACTTGGAAAAACCTTTCCCAACCAAGATGGGATTCCTAACACGGACCCAATCCCCTACTTTTAGTCTGCAAGGTCTCACCGAAGAATTCTTTTTATTTTCTAATTTTTTGGAATTGAACAAATTTGAGTTATATTCAGCAGAGTCACACCAAGTGCCAACATTCCCTGCTTTGGGTAGCACTTTAAGAATCCAAGACGGACATAATTCCGTAGCAGGTTCCCTACCCCTCATGAGTTCAAAAGGAGACCTGCCAGTGACAGAATGTGGAGTAGTACGGTGAGACCACACCAGCTCCTGAATTTATTGAGCCACATCCATATTGCTCTTGATAGAAGCTTGAATGCATTCCACAAGTACCTTGTTTAAGCGCTCAACTTTCCCATTACTCTGGGGATGATACAGAGGAGTCCTTACATGTTTAATCTTACAATTCTCTAAAAAGGAAGACATTTCGGATTAAACAAATTGAACCCCATTATCAGTTAAGAGTTCCGCTGGAAAACCCTCTCTAGAAAACACTTTCAAAAAACACTCAAGCACTTTTCTTGTGGTTGGTTCCGACACAGGTTCCACCTCAACCCACCTGGAAAGATGATCTACCATTACAATGAAGTATCTTAAATTATGAGGTAAAACTTGGTATGGTCCTTAGAAGTCAACACTGACACGTTGCCACGCTCTCTTTGGACACAGACTTACTGATTCGACTTCACGTTCCGTTATCAATACCTTATCACTAGATTTACATTTTGAACAATTTAACACAAAATCTTCAATCTGTGAATCCATGCTAGGCCACCAAAACCTTTCCCTTAGTCAGGGTAGATCCCAAATGCCCACTGTGAGCCAACTTTATCACCTGCTGATAAAGAGAAACGGGTACTACTAACTTCTCTCCACGAGCTAGCAAACCACCTTCTAAAGACAATTCATCTGCAACCTTCCAAAAAGGTTGTAACTCACTAGTTAATTGTGATTCTTTCGGCCAACCAGATTGCAATAATGTGATAACTTCACTTAACGTGCAATGTGATTTGACTGCAGAAATCCATTCACTTTCTGAAAAGCTTGCATCTCCTATGTATGCAATAAAACATTCTTCAATCTCATCTTACCACTCATGACTGTCATATTCATCAATAGGAAGTCGAGAAAGGAAATCAGCTCTGGAGTTTTTCCCCCCAGGAATGTACTCTACTGTAAATGAGAATTCTAACAGTTTGGCAGCCAGTCTTGAAATTCTAGCAGTAGTACGTTTGATTTTTTTTCCCGAAAGGATATTAACTAAAGGACAATGGTCAGTTCTCAGTGTGAAATGTCTGCCCCAAACATATGCTTTAAATTTCTCAACACTCCACACACAGGCAAGCAACTCTTTTTCAATCACAGAATATTTACGTTCAGCATCTCTTAATGTACGAGAAGCAAAACCAATAGTAAACTCACGTCCATTCTCCATTTGAGTGAGAACAGCTCCTAAGCCATACTCACATGCATCCACAGTAATGACAGTAGCCCTTTTCTCTGAAAAGGATTGAAGAGCTGGAGCGTTGACAATTCTTTCTTTGATGACTTTAAAAGTTTGATCACAAGAATCAGACCAGTTATATTCCGCATTCTTCTTAAGTAAAGGCCTAAATACTTCAGTTAGGTTTGCAAAGTTTTTCAAAAACTTAGCATAAAACTCGGAAAGACCCAAAAATGAAAGTAATTGGTCTTTGTTCTTCGGAGCCGGGGCATCTAAAATGCTTTTTACAAGACATGGTTTTGGTTTGATACCTTCAGCTGAAAAAACATGGCCGAGATATTCTATTTCTTTGGTTTTAAATATACATTTGTCTTTCCTTAAAGTGGCACCTCTAGATTCTAGAATACTCAACACATTTTCCACAACAACGTTATGTTCACCTTCACTTTCTGTAAACACCAAAATGTCATCTTGGAAAACACTACCTGAGATAAATGATCAAACATGCTAGACATTAATCTCTGAAAAACTGCTGCCGCAGAAGCAATACCAAAGGGCATCCTGCAAAACTGAAAAGTTCCCTCCAGAGTAACAAAGGCAGTTAAATGGTGAGAGGATTCATCTAAGATCACTTGATGATCAGCCGACCTAAGTTCTAGCTTTGTAAACCAACATGAATGACCAATTTTGGTGATAAGATCCTCAATCCTCGGCAGAGGAAAATTATCCACCCAAATTGCCTCGTTGACACTCCTCAAGTCAACACACATCCTAAGTTCTCAATTTTTTTTTTTAGCAAGAACTATGGGAGACAACCAAAGGGTGCCCTCCACTTTCTCAATGATGCCTTGTTCACATAGATGCAAGAGCATGACGGAAAGTTCTTTCCTCACACTTAGAAGTATGTTGCGTAACTTATGTTTGACTGGGGCAACCTGGTGTTTGACTTTTATTGCAAAAACAAAATCTGATATTTTTCCTAATCTGTCTTGAAATACCTTCTCCAATTTTTTATCCCAATCTGAATCTGACTTCAACTGTACCATATTGTCACCAGACAGATCCACAGAACAACAACAGCCAGGAACACTTCTTTCAATAGTGACAGGATTATTTGAACCGGGCCTTATGACTAGTTTCAATTCTGCTTGATGAATTAGTCCTAGAACATTAATGCCCTTGCGAGCAACATAAACTTTGCCCTTGATAAGTGAATCAAGAAATCTGATATTGGCCACGAAATACCCAACTAAATCCACTTTGCTGCCCTCAAATGCCACCGTAGAAACATCGGGAGGAAGCAAAGAGAATCTGCTCCAAGAAAATGTGTATCTTTTATAATCGATGATGGTAATGCGGGCACCGGTGTCTACCAGGAGTTTGATGGACACTTCATCTATCCAAACTTCAACCTCAGGATCGACAACTGAAGATGAATTAAGCTCTTTTACACATCTAACCCCCAGCATCAATTCAACATTAGTGCTGGGATTTTCTTTTTCCACCTCACTGTTCTCAGTTAATAAGGACCGAATAGGATTATTAAATCTACCACCCCTACATACTTTTGAAAAATGACCCATTCTATTGCACTTCTTACATTGTTGACTAAGTGCTGGACAATACCTAAAGGAAGAAGCATGATTAGGCGAACCACACCTAAAGCAAAATATTTTCCTTTGTGCAAAATTTTGGACACTGGGTTTAACTGCAGTTGTAAGTCTCTTTTGATCAACAGAAGTCACAGGCTTATTTACAACAGCCCCTGAAATGCAGGTTTTGTTGAGGGATTCCTCAAGGGACTTGACGCCTTGACCAGATCCCTCAATACTTTTCGCTATATCAATAGCCTTATCAAGGGATGGATTCTTGCAAGTAAGCAATCGTTCTTGTATCTTTTTCGAACTGCATCTAGCCACAAGTTGATCTCAAATCAATTGAGAAGTAAATCCTTCAAATTCACATGTTGAAGCTAGTACTTTCAGGGCAGTCACATAAGAATCAATACTCTCCGAAGGTTTCTGTACTCTGGTAAAAAACTTGAACCTGTGAACAACCAAATTCTTTGATTTCGCAAAATACTTGTCAAGTTGAGCAATAGCTGCATCAAATTCATCAATATCCTCATCAGAACCATCATAATCAGGAAGATGGTCAAAAACATTTTGCCCCTCAACACCAAGGTGGTAATACATTAAACCTTTTTTTCTGTCTGATTTAAATTTGGTAGCATCAATAGCTACTAAATAAGCTTTAAATGAGCGAATCCAAAGTTTCCACTCTAGAGGAGGATCACCAGGATCATGCAGGAAAGAAGCTGGTGCTGCTATGTTTTGCATGTTGGTCCAAAGCTAAGTGAAAAATTTGGTTAAAATCAACTTGCACCAGGTACCAAGCGTGCAAATTGCTGAGATGACAAACACCAGTGTAAAATAAAACAAATGTTACTAATCAACAAGAAAAACACCCAAAAACCATGAAGAATGATAAAGTTGTGTGCTTTAAAACAGAGAGAATGTACGTGCAAAGGGTTAAAAATTCTTTTTCACAGGACAAATGTGTGCACGTCACAGGAGAATTATGAGAAAACAAACTTGCAATACTTAAATACACCACTGGGAGTGCTGCAGTCAAGGAGCATGCCACTGCATGAGCTGTTTTAAGCTCTATGGTCTGCCCAGTCATGGCGAGAGTACAGCGGAGAAGAAGCAGAGGTGAGAGTCTTCCTATTTTATCTCGTTTTCAAAATTCCTAATGACTGAAAAATAATAATAAATTGCGAGCGTGTTAAATGTCTTTGATTTGACAGCTGCGAGTAGGAGTTGAATGCGCGAGAAGCAAGCGCGTGGGTGTAGACGTTCGAAATGTCGTCGCAATCAACACCGCTCCCCTTTCAAGGATCGTTCCGATAGTACGAGTGTTAGAGGCTCAAATTTTGTAAAGGAACCAAAATGAAACACAGCCAAGTCTCAGTTATTGCGCAGGGTCTTAAAACACCGTTACTTGTCACGGATTCAAAAGACTTGCTTCGCCGCGCACCATGGCAACGCAGCGGCTCCCTTTTCACAAATACTTTGCACACCGCGAAATAATGCTGAGTTGTTTCTTCTTAAAGTGGGACAGCTAAGAGTGAATTAATTTCTCACCTCGCACGTCGTGTGGGTCACTGAAAGTTCGAAATGCCCAATTCAATACTTCACTGTTTGAAATCCTTTGAAGTATTACACCGCTTCATCCTCTGGCCCCTTCTTGATCGTTTGAAGGTAAAACAATCCCGGTCGTCGCCAATCTTGTAGTGAGGAGTCACGCATGAGTTACAGGAAACTTGTAGTTTAATAAGGATTTACATCCATACAAGAAGGGGCTCTGGAGCAACTGACAACATGAGAATCTTGGTACAGGAATATAGAACACTTGCTCCATGAGCTCACTACATTCCCAGTCAGAAGCTTAATAAGAACACATTACCACACTAAGGTGCAAGGGGGAAATAATGAGTGTATATCCCATCAAACCTGGGGAATGGAGGTGCTTTTTGTGTTTGAATCATAACATAGCTTTGATGAAGTTGTTCTGAAACCCTTAATCTGCATGCAATCAATAGGAGGATATCTATGCAGTGCAATTGCAAACTTCAGACAGTCATTACAAGGACGTGTAGGTGTTGACAGCGCTACTGGAGGGTTTGATTACTCACCATTCTTCATTTAGAGGTCATATACACTTCAACCAGTCCTTTCTATGTAATCTTTCAAAGGACATCTAGGGGCTAAATGTGTTTCTTATAACTAATGTCACCAAAGATGCTATTGTAATCGCATTGTATTGTAATTGCATTTATATGGTGCTTACTACCCCTGACGAGGTGTCGAAGCGCTTTTTCGGCGAGTGGCACCCATAAAGGATTAGTGATGAATTAGTATAGTGAAATATGAAAGTGATTTGAGTGATGGATATGCTAGTCAGTTATTTGGATTGAGAAGGATAGTGGAGGGATAGAAGAGGGAAAAAGGTTTGCTTTATATAGCGCTTGCTACCCTTGATGGGGTGTTGAAACGGTATTTTGGCAAGAAGCATGCTACTTCCGAACCCAGAAAGTATTAGTGGTGAACTAATAAAGTGAAAATATGAAAGTAATTTGAGTGGTGGATATGTTAGTCAGTTATGGGGATTGAGAAGGATAGTGGATTGATGAAATTATCTGTGATGCCATAATATTACGTCATGAGTGGTGTATTGGAACACATTATGGTGTCACAGCCAGCCACCACTGGGTGGTTTCAGGTGGTTTTGTGACTTTGCATCCTAATTGCAAATGTGGACAATAAAAGAGGTATCGGCCTCTCCCTCAGGTTGCCCTATGATACCTTTTACACTGTCCTTGCTGTCAATAAATGGGCCATAGGGGGTTTGATATCACTTCCGGTACCCTTCTCATTTTAGTGAGTCAATATTTATGATAGTAACGCACATTCAAGCGAGGCTTTCTGGAAATAAATAAATATTCTCTATCTACCCCCAGGAGAGGAACTATTCACAAGGGGACAGGCAGAGCAGTTCCCAGAGTCCAACACTCCATCATTTGCTGTCACAGGTGTGCCCACTGGGCATTACCTCGGAGGGAGTGATTGAGCGGGCCGTGGCTGGGGGGGCTGGCATAGGCTCAGGTGGGGTCCTGGCATTCTGACTCTGTTCACACTACCTGTAGAGACAAGGGACCCTGTGCCCTGGCTGGGAGCTGACGCTGGTATTTAAAGCCTGGCTGCTCTAATGGACTGTAAAGGTCACATTCTCTTCGCGGTGAGATGCTGTAACTTACCTGCGCTCGTCATTAAATGTGATGAATGATTATCAGCTAGTACATTTACATTCCAGGTGTCTAATTGCACAGTGATTTTCGGTTGTAATTGTTTGGCAAATCTGCATTTCTATAAAGGAGCCCTATAGTGGTTCAAATAATGACAGTAAATGCTCTAACGCATTACATAAGGAAAAGTGATACATTTAAGTTTTGTCATATCTCGTGAAGTGACAGATACAAGTTATATATTGCACAATAGCAATTTTTTTAAATGTTGTTACTGAAGAAAATTTTCAGGGGAGTTCATAGCAAGGGTGTCAGAGCCATTTGCAGTTCTTTTGTTTTGCTTTCTGTGTTCTTTTGCTATCTCCACTGGCGGAGGCATTATCAGGGGCAACAACTCTCACCACTTGTTTTTGCCAGCCTTTTTGAGTTTTCTTTCCTTGCGGAAAATGGTTTGTTTGAAATGCCAAAGGCAGCGTTGTCTGCAAGTGGAGTTAGGTTTTTGAAATGCAATAAATAGGGGCATATTATCAAGGGCGGCGTTAACATTTTTCGCCGCTTTAGCGGTAGAAAACTGCCGCTAAAGCGGCGATAATGGGCTTGATAATATGCCCTGGAGAATTCCAATCACACCAGAACGTGGGCTTCTATGGGAATTCACAAGGGCATATTATCAAGTCCATTATCGCCGCTTTAGTAGCAGTTTTCTGCCGCCAAAGCGGCGAAAAATTTTAACGCCGTCCTTGATAATATGCCCCTATTTGCGCAGGGATCATTAGAGGTCTTTTCTCAAGGCAAGCAGTTTTTTTTATACACTCGGCTACATCTGCTTTTTCGTGCAACTTAAAAAAAAAAAAACATTATAAGCAGTTTTATACCCCAAGGGTACAGATCGCTACCGTTTTACAGTGATGCTCTAACAAAAATATCAGCCAGAGTAATCACAAATTACAATAAATATATCGAACACAAATTACATAGCACATTGCAGTAAATGCTAGGTCAGGAACATACAAGTGTGTACAATGAATGTAACATCAATGGGTGGAGTTGTCTTAGCTGGTAACGGAGTGGACTTAGAGCACCTTACATCACACTGGCAATGACGCTGGAATAAGATGCCTTGGAAAGTCTGTTTCTGAATGATCCACATGACGGTTTTGTCGAGAAATTTGCAGAAGGAGGGAGTCTGAGATCCACTTTTAGCAAAGAACTCCAAGAAGTGGCAGTTTTGTGCCTGGGTCTTTGAAGACCATGATACTCTTTCAGATTTGCAAACATCAGGTTTAGGGTAGAGGGGTGTGATGCCTTATGACCTAAATGCGCCCTCAGTTAAAAACGCTTTTCTAATGATGTCCGGACCTTAGGAGGGATCTGGCAACTATCCTGATCCCAGTGGGAAAGTGTTATGTCAGAATACTGCTAACATAAATATCTTTAACATAAAAATAATAAATATTGTTTATAAATATATCATTCCATTCGCTAAAGGTTTTCCATTTTTAACTCTGATATTTTATGAACAGCATTGGTGGTTGTAAGAAAGCAGGACATGTATTAGGGAGTATGTGAGTCAAAGCAAAGAATAAGACCACACATTTAACAGGGTAAAACCCATAATTTAATCCTGGGTTCAACCCCCTGGTAGCTTTGACACCTTTAACTGAAGAAAATGTGTACAGTTCATAGCAATAACAAACAGTTAAAAAGTCAAAACACAACACAATAAAAATATTAGTGAGCAAAATGACTCCAAAACAACAAAAACCTAATAAGAGTTATGGGAGATATGAATTTAAACATTTAAAGATAAAAGCACCGAGTAAAAGTAAAGGACCGAGGATCAATCACTGTTTGCAGCTGCTCTCTGTTGAGTCTAACCGCCATCGAGCACGCACAGAATACTCCAAGTGGCCTTTTTCGTGTCAATGATTTTACCTCTTTAGTCTCTAAAATGGTGGTCGCTAATCCTCCAGCAGGTCAAGGTGTCAGGCTGTATCCGCCGAAGTCCTCTCAAAATCGCTGCAGCTCTGAGGTCCTGAAAGTCCAAAAATGTTAAAAGTCCCAACCAGTGGCGGTTTCCCGATATGAGTGTCAGTGTTCCACTCTCTTTACTTTCTCCTCCAAATTAGTTTCTTCAGTAAATTTAAAACAGACAATTTAAATAAAAAATAAGTTACAACACATTGGCTGAGGGTAGTGCAAAAATCACTCACCCCTAGTCACACTCCCTTCTTACTACGGACTTTAATGCACTGATGCACATGTGCAGCTGTGATGCTATCAAACGACGTTTGCTGGACTGAGTGATGACCCCACAACCCTGAGGCCTGTGACGTTACCAGTCTGACAAAGCCATAGCCTGAAATTCTAGAGACCTCCCACTCCCACTCATGTCCTGAGGGTGAATGCAGCCCTGGGCACTTCAGGCTAAGGCCTAGTAATGCCAGGGTCTAAACGTCAATCAAACACTGGCACTATGACAGTCTACCCTTTCACGGCTCTTCAGAGAGTGCAGTAGAGTCAGCGAGCCTCACTGACTCCCCTCTGTGATGAGATTAAACGGATTGGGTAGAGGATGCATGTCAGATGTGGAGCATTGAAGCCTGAAGATATAATTAATCAAGGCAGCTCTGACTAATTTGTGCACTATCGCTAACACATTACGCATCTCTGGCCTATCTGATGAGTGTCCATTAAACTCAATGGGTCAGCCTAACTTTGAGGGAAAACAACTCATTTTACAAAGTGTCATGACCTTTAGGCTAGTCCTGTCATGTGTACCCCATTACATACATTTGTCCCATTCACACGACAACAACGATTCTAAACAGGTGACCTTTTACCTAGTAGCATGCTCCTGTCTCTTCAACACCAGGCTCTCGGTACTCTATCATAATCCCTGTACCTGACCTACATCAACATGTCCTCAGGCATAACAGAATTAATCTGTATAAGGGTCACCACTTTTTTCATCCTTGGCCAACAGCCAGCTCTGCATGATCGCACTTGTTTAGAAAAGGATTGGTGATTGTTTTCAAAACATTTATGATTGTTTTCAAAACATCCATGATTGTTTTGGGGGCGTGGCCTAGCGATCCAGCATGGTGGATGTGAGTTAGGCGAGCACCACTCACCCCATTGTTAAAATCCTGTAAATATCCTGTTTCGTGGGCCCTCCGTATAGCTGCTTGGGTGAAAGATATACCTTACTGCCAGGAACAGCTAGCAGCTTTCTGGGATCTTATGCCCACAGCATCCCACCCGCGTAACATATGGGAACCTTTCCATACCTGGCTTAGAAGCCGTGACGTTGGTCTCCCTGATGATACACATCAAGCATTTGCTGCCTCACCATTATGATCCACCCAATAGTTACCTTAACACTTGCCACTTTGCATGCATGTTCCTCACACATATGCCTGACTAGTGGCGCATGAGGCAGTTAGTCATGATCATCCCCCCATTCCTTATGTCAGAAGTCGACATTAATTCTTTTGTTTAGCCTATCAATGACACATTCATGTCTCAGTAAATACAACTATGGGAAACATTTTGTTGTAGAATAGAAATATTGAACTTCACTACTTTTATTTTGCTTCTTCTTCTCCTTCAAAAGGCACAGGACGAAATAGAGAAATGTACTTGATCTTTATTTGACATTGTTATAAAATGGCTTCTATGATGATGTAATTTGGAAAATTGCTGTGTAGAGTTACCATGTACTTGCATCTGTGATACATGTATGCCTGAACAAAATAAAATAAAAAGAACTTAACAAAAATAAATATATATATATATATTTATATCCTGTTTCGTCAGACGAATTCTTCGTCAAAGCCCCCCGCGGTGGTTGGGACCCGCGGGGCTACTGGATACTGAGAAGTTTGCGGCGGCAGTCGTGAGGTGCGACAGAGAGGCTTTGTGGGCGGACCCGCAGCAGAGTCCTCGGAGAAGCCGCGAGGGACGACATGAGCAGCGGAGCTGGATTGCCTGGAAGCCGTTGAGGACTGGCGGTGGATGTAATTGATCCCTGGTGGATGGCCGGGTGGGCAGACGATTGCGGCAGCGGCGGCTGTGTGGCAGGCAGGTCTGCATTGGAGACCTGGTGAGTGCCCCCGCTCGTTTCAGCCCCCCTCCTGCCTCCAATACAGAAATCGGTGGCAAGTTCAGGCTGTGAGGGGGGGCATTCAGTGGGCTCCCTGAGTGTCAGACTCCCTAGCGGGGCCAATTGAGGCCTGGACGGCACACCGCAAGGCTGTGGCTGAGGCGCTGATGCTTCATTGGAGATCAGGGGACCGGCGCATGAGGCCTCGTCTCCTGGGCAGCGGCTAACTGGAGCCTGTGGAACTTGTGCGGGACCACTGCCGTTGGGCCGCGTGAGCCCTGTGTAGCTATTCCGGTGGCAGAAAGGCAGCGATGCCATGGAATTAAAGTAAATTACGGCCTGAGCCTGTCGATAAATTGCCCCAGACAGTAAACGTGGTGCTCCGCAGTAAAGGTGGAGAGGCAGCGCTGAGTGTGGTCCTTAGGTGGATGTGAGCTTCGTGGGCAGTACAGAGCCCTGTGCAGCAGTGGAAGGCCCTGCTCTGCCATTTGCAGTGCTTTTGTCGATGGAAGCCAGTGGAACTGTGATTGGGGGACTGGCCTGAGACAGCTAGACAATACCAAGGTGTCCTTTGCGGTGAGGAGCTGGGCCAGGACATTGCATTGACAGTGGAGAGCGGTGCATAATGCAAATCTTTGGTGAATCATCAGGACGGTATATGAATCCGAGTAAATCCACGCTGTGGGTGCTGGGGGGAACGGCAGACTTGGGGGCATGGGCCACGGCAGTACGGACGTCGACAGAGGATGTGAAATATCTGAGAGTTTTCCTATCAGATCTGCCGAGAGCAGCGTGGGTCAGAAAAATAGCTCCTATTTGGACACGGACAAGGGAGGAAATGAAAACTTGGTCGCACAAGCCCCTTTCTATATATGGCAGATCTGCAATTTTTAAAATGGTGTC
Source organism: Triturus cristatus (assembly GCF_964204655.1). Lineage (NCBI taxonomy): Eukaryota > Metazoa > Chordata > Amphibia > Caudata > Salamandridae > Triturus > Triturus cristatus. Next base: position 1,712,498,284 of record NC_140589.1, on the reverse strand, counting down.
ATTGCTGCGCCTATCAATTGCAGAACCTTCCATACCTGGTTCCCCATTTGTGGTTTTGCGAGGTAAATGCGGCGTTGGGACATTTCCTGTGGGCAGGGGGGGCTGCCAGGTGGCACTGCGGACTTTCTTTCAGTCAACATATTGCAGGGGGCTGGCCATGTCAGATATCCAATCGCAATAAGTGGCTTCGCATCTCCTGGTGCTAAATGAATGGTGGTATGGAAACCGAGAAGACCCCACCTATGCAGTGGAGCAGAGGTGTATGGGGGAGTTCACCTTACATACCATTCTGTACTCTGCATCGCTACGTAATTTTTTACCTGCGGCCACTCAGGTGGTGTTTCAAGTGTGGAAACAGTACATCCGTAAGACGGGATGGTGGAATAAGCTAACTAGGGAAACCCCGCTGTGGCATAATGGCTGTCTGCCGCAGCTGGCGGCGCTAGATGGATTTCAGGGATGGGATAATATAGGAATTTCCACACTAGAGGATGTAATGCGAGGCTCGGTGCTCAAATCTTTTCAAGATCTTCAGCAAGAGTACCATATGCCAAGAACACAGTTCTATAAATACCTCCAATTTCAGCATGCTATTTATCCGAGTATCTCGGGGTTAGAGGCTCTCCCTGAATTCAGTCCGATTGAGGCCAAGATCTTCATAGGAGATTTGCAAGATTAGAAGATTTATTTACTTATTTATTTATTTGCGGTTTTTGTAGAGCGCAACACTCATCCCAGGGGATATCACGGCGCTTATACCAAGCAGAAACTACTAATGACTGATACTGAAAAGTTTAGAAATTGGGGAAGAGGTGGGTTTTCAGCTTTTTCCGGAACAGGAGATAATTTGTGGTATGTCTTAAGTCGATACGAAGCTCATTCCACCTCTTTGCTGCCAAGTAAGAAAAGGAACGGCCACCTGTTCTAACTTTATAAATACGTTTAGTCCAAACCAATGCCGATTGAAGTGATCATAGGTTCATAGTAGGGACATAAAATTCGATATCAAAGATTTATCAATCCTTGGTGACCCCTAGCTCCACTACGCTGGATAAACTCAGAGAGGCTTGGGTTGGGGATGTGGGCCAAATGGATGGAGATGACTGGATGGACGCACTGGCCTCTCCTAGAGGAGCAGCGATATTGATAAGGCTGCATCTCATTCAATTTAAATACCTCCACCGGGTTTATTACACTAGGCTAAGTTTGTGGAGGGCGGGTCTGGTGGCCTCCCCAATGTGCCTGCACTGTGGGCGAGAAGAGGGGTCCCTAATTCATACCATTTGGCACTGTACAGCATTCACGAACATTTGGAGAGGGGTGTTGTCCTGTTTGGCGGAGGTGTCGGGGTGGGAGCTCCCCTCCTCACTGAGATTGACAATTCTGCATATCATGGAGGGTATAGGAGGTAACATATACAAGAGGCATCTAACACTACTGGGGCTGATCCTGGCCAAAAGAGATATAGCAAGGCTGTGGAAGGTGACGGCCCATCCCTCACTCTTGGCAGGAAAAATGGGCTGGATTATAGTATGGGGTTAGAGATCCCGATATTTAAGGCTAGGGGCTGCCCGCAAAAACACCCCAAAATCTGTAAACGATGGGCAGACTACTGAGGCCTGGAATTAGACCCGGTGCCCCCAATGGACGCATCTGTATCTGCCTTGATCTGTGGGCCCCTAGGGTAAGGGACTGGATATGTAGTAAAGGGATTGATTCGTTTAGATGGAAGATGTGGCGACAACCGAAACGCAGCAGTGTGTTAGTGCAATGGGGGTGGGTTCAAGGTGTTTATGTTATATTGTACTTCATGATTTTGATGATAATATTGTATAAATTAACTGTCAAAGACAATGACCTGCAATGCTTGATGTGGCAGATGTTTCCTGGTTTCAGTAGCACTGCACTGTAGATACCTTTTGACATTATTATTATTATTATTATAGTTGCTTATACAGCTCTACTGACACCCTACGGGTAACCTGGCGCTATGTTAGAGTGTATACTGGCTGAAAAAGAGCCCCTGCCAGACGGAATTAGCAGGAGGCTTGGTGGAAGGCCCGAGGATATAGCCAGGTTTTGATCCTTTTTCTGAACTGCATCAGATTGTCTATCTGTCTGATATCCAATGGGAGTGTATTCCAGAGCCGGGGGGCTGCTATGCAAAAGGCCCGGCCTCCTGATTTAACTTTCCTGATTCTCTGCACCCTCACCAAATTTGATGAGGAAGAGCGAAGCAGCCGAGGAGGAGCATACCAGCTGAATCTTTCCTGCAGAAATTTTGGCCCTTGTCCATGTAGGGCTTTAAACAATAGGCAAAGGGCTTTAAATTGGATTCTGTGGAGGACTGGCAACCAATGTAGATCCAAGAGTGCCTGCGAAGTAGAGGAGCATCGTGGACGTCCCAGTGTTATCTTTGCCGCCATTCTCTGTATTCTCTGTAATCTCTCAATCAGATACTGTGGAGAGTTCAGAAGCAGAGCATTACAGTAGTCTAATCTACCGAGAATGGTGCTTCGGACTATCAGTGTCCTTGCCTCTGATGAAAACATCGGGAAGATTTTCCGAAGGGCCCTTATCAGGCTGAAGCAGCTCCCAGCTGTCTTATTGACGTGTTTCTCTAGCGTCAGTTTATTATCGAACATAACACCCAGGTTACGCACAGCAGTACTGGGAGTCAATGGTGCGCCAGCCGTGGTTGGCCAGAAATTAGATGGAAGCAACGAGGGGATTCTTCCTGTTGCACAATATAAGATCTCAGTCTTTTCACAATTAAATTGGGGGGAGTTCTCCCTAAGCCAAGTCGCTATATCCTGCAGGCAGGCGTGGAAATCCATTACAGGGACTGAATGCTCGCCTTCCAAAGACAGGATAAGCTGAGTATCATCAGCGTAGTTGACTAAATTGACGTTATGAGATCTTATAATTGTAGGTAGGGGGCTCATATATATATTAAAAAGGATGGGACTTATCACCGATCCCTGTGGAACACCTTGCGGTATGTTAGAGAAGTTTGAGCGGAAGGGAGGAAGGGCAATTGCCTGTTGTCTGTTAGATAGATAAGAGTGAAACCACTTAAGGGCAGTGCCTGTTACTCCCACCTCTTCCAGTCTGGACAAAAGGATCCCATGGTTCACCGTATCGAATGCGGCAGACAGGTAAAGAAGGACCAGAACGGCCGACTGTCCCCTGTCTGCTCGCATTCGCAGGTCATCCATAACGGTCACCAGGGCCGACTCCGTACCATGGCCCGGACGAAATCCAAATTGTGCCCTGTCCAAAACGTTGTTGCTTTCTAAAAACTGGGAGAGTGTCTTACTAACCACTCGTTCCAAAATTTTTATTGGGAAGGGTAATGATGAGATTGGCCTGTAATTCTTCATGCATGCTGGGTCTAGTGTCGCCTTCTTTAACAGCGGCGTCACTGATGCCTGCTTCCAGCATGCTGGCACTATGCCCTCCATCCGGGATTGATTGCAAATTTGCCATAATGCTGGAAATAGCTCCGAAGACAATCACTTCCAGATTTTATGTGGTAATGGGTCCAGCGGCGATCCCGAGGAAATACCCATGGACATAATAACATTTGTTTGAAAAAAAACATCCATGATTGTTTTAAAAACATATTGATTATAGAAAAAATCCTGGAGTGACCACTTTAGTATAAAAAACACTTACTCCCCCCTATGAATTAGAGGAGAATTCCTTCCAAGCTGAGACGGGGCCCTGCATGATGAATCTTTGACACGCAGTGGCCTGACATCCCTTGCAGGTTGTCATCCTCGAAGCAGAGACGGGGTCCTTCATTCCCAACCATCAGTTGAGGGGGCTGGTTCTTCCCTAGGGCTTTCTAATTTCAAAAGGGTAATCTTGAAAAAATCCTGTTCTTCCTCATCTTCTAATTCTGGTTCTGGTAATGTTTCATATATCTTACTGCCTTGAATACCTACATTATGTGGTTATATCTAAGCCTGGGCAAATCACTACGCTACGCTCGCGTAGTTTGCGAAGTTCGCGCTACTTCGCACTACGCGAATTGCACGTAGCAGAGTGCGAACACGCGTAGCGTAGTGTTGCGTAGTGCTGCGGTCATTTTTTGCTTGCTCGCGGTCCTCATCTTCAAGTTGGTGACCGCGAGCAAGCAAAATGACATCCCGGCGAGACTTTTTCCTTGTTCGTGATCAGCAACATCAAGTTGGCGATCGCGAGCATGGAAAATAAACCTCCTGGCGAGATCCCCAACGTGAGGAGGTCACGTTTCTCATTGCGAGTGGTCGCGTATGCTCGCGACCGCTCGTGATGAGAAACTACCAGTTTGTGTTGAGAAAGCTGCCGCTTGAGTAAAAATCTACTCGAGCAGCAGAAAACTACAGCTCGCACTGTGCAAGATGCCATTTTCAATGATTGCGCAGTGCTGGTTGCTTGTCCGCACTGTGCAATCATTGAAAACGACATCTGGCACAGTGCAAACAAGGTACTACGCAGTTCGCGAAGTGCTACGCGTAGCTCGCGTAGTGCGAACTGCACTTTGCGTAGCTTCGCGAAGTGCTACTTCGCGAACTACGCCCAGGGTTAGTAATATATGTAGTTTACGAATAGCAGGAAATCTTTCCCCACCCCTGGGTGGAGAGATTTCCTCTCCCTTATATAAATGAGATGTTAATTACCATGGGTGATGCTAAAGTTTTCTCTGTTATTGACTTATCCATGGCATATCATCAGGTGGTGCTCCATCCTGAGTCTAGACCCCTCACTGCGTTTATCACTCCTTTTGGGGCATACATGTTCACAAGGATGCCTTTCGGCCTTGCTTCTGCTAAGGCAGTTTTTCAAAAAATAATGTACAAAGTATTAAATGGCATAGAAAAAATCTTTTGCTTCCAAGACGATATCTTAGTTTATGGGGCATTAGTAAAAGAGCATAATCCCATTTTAAGAGTAGTGTTCCGAAAATTGATGGAGTCTGGTTTGACATCAAACAAAACAAGTGCAAGATTAGGGTCAGTTCTATAGATCACCTTGGGCACACCATATCACAGGAAGGATTTAGGCCTAAATATAGCTTGATTCAAGCTGTGAAGGATGTGCCTTACGCAAAGAACAAAGAAAACTTGAAATCCTTTTTGGTTTTAATTGAATTCATGGCTAAATATGTAAAAGAATTCTCATAAAAGTGTGAGTGTCTTCGTTATCTCTTGCGCAAGAACAAGGACTTTGTGTGGCAGACAGAGCACAGTGATATTGTAAACAAGTTAAGAGAAGATATTATACATTCAACAGCATTAGGTTCATTTTATCCCGCGAAAAAAACGATCCTTACAACTGATGCTTCTAACAATGGTTTGGGTGCCACATTGTCACAAAAAAGGAAAATGGGGAAACTATCATAGTTTTTGCTTCATGCTGTTTAACCTCTGCTGAACATAACTATTCAGTAATTGAAAGGGAGGCACTCGCCTAATTCTGGACTTTTCACCATTTCAAGTTTTATCTTTGGGGCATAAAATTCACAATTCGCACTGACCATAAACCTCTCACATTCATGTTCTCTGTCAGAAAAATGCACTGTGGTTCTTCTCGCATATCCAAATTAATACTGGTATTGAAAGGTTATTGTTTCAAAACAGAGTATCTACTGGGGGGCGGAAAATATAATTGCAGATTATCTTTTCAGAGCACATTTAGATTCTGATGTTCTGGATGAACCACTGGATGTTCCTGTTTTAGCAGTACAGTTACCAGCCATTACAGAGAGTGAATGCAATGAAAGTGTGTACAGAGATAACAATTGGAATATGCTCAAAGATATGATTATAAATGGTTGGCCAGAAAATGCAAAGAAGTAGCTGAAGAATGGAAGGGTTTCTGGGAAGTAAGGCATGAATTAACTGTTCTCAATAATAAAATATGTCTTAATGAAAACATTGGGCCACCTGTGGACATTAGAGACAAAATCATTGACTTAGCACACGAAGGACACCTGGGCAGGAGTATCACAAAAAGTAGAGTTAGGAATAATTTTTGGTTTCCTAATATGGATTCTATGGTTGAGCACAAAGTTAAAGGTTGCCTTAGCTGCGCTAGGAGTGATAAAACTAAGATCATACGTAAAGTGCCTTTATCCTTGGTAGAAGTACCAAGTGTACCATGGAGCAAATTGGCCATGGACATAATTGGCCCCATGGAGTACATGGGTGTTCAAAAGAGATTTATGATTGTACTTATTGACTACACTTCCCATTGGATAAAGTATAGGTTTGTTTCACGCACTGCAAAAACAACAGTTGATGGACAGAATGCAGAACAATGTCATACATTCACCCCAGTACAGAGATCTGGGCCTAAATCCATCGTTTTTTTGCTCACCATGCCTTTCCAGTTTGAACCCAGCCATATGCAGATCAGTCTTGACCCTGTGCCTCATGGGAACAGTCCAGCCCGAACTGCCAAGCCAGGTCCTCCCTGGACTGGAAACAAGCATCCTAGGACCGGTTTCGGGGTTTCACCCCTCTTCAGCCAGGATAGCTTGATTCCAGTGTCATTGAGAGCACGGAACCCACATCTGGGCATACCCTTACCACTCGGGGTGACAAATGCAAGAACAACAGTTGATGGGCAGAATGCAGAACAATGTCATACATTCACCTCAGTACAGAGATCTGGGCCTAAATCCATCGTTGTTTTGCTCACCATGCCTTTCCAGTTTGAACCCAGCCATATGCAAATCAGTGGCAAAGTGAGCAAGGGACCTAGCTTGGCAGTTTGGGCTGGACTGTTCCCATGAGGCACAGGGTCAGACTGATTTGCATATGTCCATGTCTGAACTGGGGTGGCGGAGTGAGCTAAAGAATGATGATGGATTAAACCCAGATCAGTTGACGAAAGTTAACAAAAAGAATTTCAAATTGACAGTGGTCAAATATGGAGTGGTGATTTTTCATAGGACGTTGGTAGATGTGTTTTAATGTTTCATTTTCTCCGCTCTTCCCTCTTTACCCTTTTTACCTTGACAATGCTAGGTTCCTTCCTCCCGTCTTTCCCTTGGAACGTTCTCTGAAGCTCACCTTAGAATGTTGAGGATGGGCAGTTGATTGTTTGAGGAGAGCGGATGACTGGCAATAAAGACGCTCCATGTTTTACTCATTTCTTCATCTGGATGTTTTTGAATTTACAATACTAATCAAAAAGCATCAAGAAAAACACTCCCCTTCCCATCTCTATGCCCTTTGTACCAGAATATTATTAAAGTGAGACGGAGCTCACAACATTCCCCGTCTGCATGTCAGGATTTTGAGCCTATATGAACATTAATGTAGGCTATGGTAGGCTGGGTCTCTTAGAATTCAAGTTCCAGGCATTCCCTTTTTCACGTTTTCTCACTCTTGGTAAGTATGACACATTTCTGTGCTCTGTGTAGAGTGAGAAGAGGTTGACCTGGTGCTTGGCCCCCCTGTCTTTGAGTGTGTCCTATTAAAATTGCAAGTATTCCTCTCTTCGCTACCTTTGCATTGCATGCATGGTTGAGGCTGGATTTAGAATGAAAAAGTATTCTTTAAGCTCTTTTGTAATGCCGGGACCAAGCTCAGGATTTTTTGGAGCGTTCTCCTTTGCATCTCTGTGGGCCATGACATCTGCCTCAGCAAGGGAGCGTGCACTTTGCCGATCTCACTTTTTCATTTTCCTACAGTGGCCACAGAATTGCCAGTACACCTGATGCATTTCAGCACTTTCAGTCTATGACCAAGAGTTTACTATTGCATTATGGGCCTGATGATCGTTCTTGTTACAATGCTCTCTCTCTCGCATTGGCAACTATTCATTTTTCAGGACTACAATGTGTGATCCTTCACTGCTCACTAGTGGTTTTCTTAATCAGAGGTTTCATTAGAGTTTTTCAGCTCCATATATTATTCAAATTCTCTATGCTGGGATGGGGCTTGCATTTACCTTTATGCCTATTTATAAATATTATAAAGTTTTTTTTTTATAGAGAGTACATTTTTTAGGCATAGTCGCAATGGGGTTCTTCAAATCCTCTGTGTAAGGTCATCTCTAGAGCAGTACTGCGTCCTTCAACATGGAGTGCAGGAAGTACTCTTCTAAACACCACCATTGTTCAAGAGATGGGGTTGATGGTGGGGATGATAAAAAGCTCAAGCAGAATGTTTCCTCTTCTGTGCCTGTTTCTGGGGGATTTGAACTTTCAGAAGACCAGATTTGATTGCTTCATTGTCGGGCGCTCTTAACAAGTCTAGGGATAAAGAAAGTAGAAAATACTCTCCCTCTTCCCCTACCTTTTTTATCTCTTCATGTCAAGTTTCTTTGCCTTCTTCAGATTCATTGTGGCCTTCCCCTGAGTATAATGAAGAAGAGGTTCAGATTCCTGAGTCTACACAAAAGAGCAAATTCATTAAAAAATTTGAGCTTTCTTCTCTGTTTAGATACTTTGGCAATAATCTCACTATTCCAATGGAGACCTAATTGCTGAGTACTAGTTCTGGGTTATTCCAACAACTGCGGTTTTATCCTCCTATGTCTCTAGCCATGAACAAAGAAATCTTTAATCTTCTCTTACATGAGTGGAAGAAGCCAGAAAAGGCTAACCACCCAAAATGTATGACCAGGTTATATCCTTTGGCATAGGGAGATGTGAAAATTGGCCAGATGTTAGCCAATCGGGGGACATTCTACAGCTGATGGGGTCCTTGCCACTTAATTTCAGGATCAGAAGGTAGAGGCTTCTTTCAAGAAAAGTTATTCTGTTCTTAATTTGGCTTGGAGAGCATCAATCTAATCAGTCTATGCTCCCCAGTCTCTGGTTAAAGGTTTTCAGACCATACCTACAGCCATACAAGAGGGGGCGGAGCACTCAGATGTGCTCTCCAGTATGGAATTGCAAGACAAGTTTCTTTCAGATGTTTCATGTGATATTCTTAAAGCCTATGCTTCTTCCATTGGTTCACATGTAGCTGCTAGATGCCAGATATATTTGAGGGACTAGAAAGTGTAATGAGCTCAGAAGGCTGGGTTAATGAATATACCCTTTTTAGGCAGTAATCTATTTGGAGATGAGTGAGAAGATCTGCTTATAAGGTCTTTTAAAAACCAGAAACATGCCCAGTTATTCAGAGCCCAGGTCAAGAATTACCTTTCTGGAAGAAATGTGAGGAGAAGACATCAGAAAAGTTTTCAGTTTAATTCTCAGGCAAATAGAAATAGGCCAATCAGCCATATGCTGGTAATGGTCAGACCTCCACCAAAGCCTAGAAAGCATTCCTGACTATGTTAAGCTCCTGGTCAGAAGGCACCTGTCAGTTTATCTGCAGCGGTAGCAAGACAATGTTTTAGACACTTGTGTTCTGCAAATAGAGGAAAATGTTTATTTGTTGACATTCGAAAGACTCCCTCCAGACACAGTCTTGGTTCAGGTTTCAGTTTCAAAGAATATAGAAGAGATTTTAACTTTGTCTCAAGAGATATTGGATCTTGTATTTAAGAATGCAATTTGTCCAGTCCCAGAAAACCAATGGGGCAAAGGGTTTCTACTCCTTAGTCTTCCTTATGAGAAAGTCATCAGGGAAATACAGGGTAATCATCAACTTGAGAAAGTTGAGGAAGAAAATCCACTTCAAGATGGAAACCCAGCCGAAGATAATTCCTTTTTTGACTCCGGATGAATGGTTTTGTGCGAGAGGTCTTCACTGGTAGTTCAAGGTAATCACTTTCAGCCCAGTTTCTTCCCTGGGAGTCTTCACGAAGGTCCTAGCACCTATTGTGGCCAAATTACACAGTCAAGGAGTCCTGATTCACCCATATATGGACAGCTGGCTTGTCACTCTTCTTCAAATATGGGTCTTCAGGATCACATTGTTATTTTTTGTGAAGCTTATGGGGCTTAGATCTTCTAACAAAACTGGAGAAGTCTCATCTCTCCCCAACTAAAGATCTAGAATTCATTGAAGCACGCTTTCACACTAATCTGGGGGTTGCCTGCTTGCCTAATTCAAGAGCCCAGAAAATTCTGAGTCTGGTACGTTCAATGGGACAGCAGTCGGAGATGTCTTCAAGAGAATGGCTGCCTCTCCAAGGTCTCATGGTAAGATATTTGATTACTGCCAAGATTTCTTCTTAATATTCACCTTATTTGATATATACATGATTTCCTTTTGTGTTTTCTCTTTTAAGCAGCATTTCTTTGTTGATCCACGGGCATGCCTTTATCTGTGACCATTGGTTCATCATCTGCTGGCACACTGGACTCCAGCTATTCACAGTCTCAACCAAATGGTTCCTGCATCAAGCAATGTTTGGGCACAAATGCAGAGGTGGTTGGATCCCGCTCAGCTACTCAAAGGAATCTATTTTTTCATGCCACCTCCATGTATTCTAACCACAGATACAAGCAGGTTAGGGTGCCACACTGGGCAGTCAGTCATTTCAGGGAAAATGGGGCGCGCTGGAAAATTAATTGAAATGAATTGAATTGGGTTATTTATAAATTCTCTGCAACTCTCAAAGGAACATCCTGGTACTGTGAGGAAAAGAAATGAAAGCTGTTTTTCACTCCCTTCTTCATTTTCCCCACCAATTACAAACTCAAGTGGTAGTCAGGATGGGTAATACAGTCACACACTCTTATTTGAACAGGCAGTCCGGCATGGGGTCCCAAGTCTTACAGATCTCTCATTCCAGAGAGGGTTCTGGGCAGAGAAAAATATATTGTCTCTCAGAGGAACCTACATCTGAGGGAAGGGCAATGTCCTGGTAGACAGGTTAAGCAGAGTATTCCCTTCCTCCCATGATTATTGTCTAGCTCCTTATAGTTCTGAGCAAAATATGCCAAAGGTTTGGTACTGCTGAGCTAGACCTTTTTGCCACTGCAGACAATACGCTTTTTCCTTCATTTCTGTCCTGGTTTCAAGAACCAGGGTGTTGGGGGATACATATTGAAGTGGACATGGCCTCAAGTTCTGCTGTATGTATTCAATCAATCAATCAATTCCCCCCGTTCCCCCGATCTCCAAACAACTCATCAGGTTGAGGAGGAAGGATATGTGCCTTGTTCTAGTTGCCCCATTTTGGCCAAGGATGGGGTGCTTCCCCTTGTTGAGACTAGTGGTAAGAGCTCCGGAGTAAGACATCCCCTGCATCACAGCCCTCTTCGTTCACCCCTTCTATCCCAAGATATATACAGGGGAATGCGTTTGACGGTATGGCTGTTGAGGGGTGACGTTTGAAGAGTCTGGGGCTCTCCACTCCTGTGATTCACTCTGTTCAGTATTCCAGGAACATTTCAACTAGAAAATCATATGATCATCATTGGCCATCTTTCTCTAGGTAGTGTGCTGAAAGACCTTTAATTCCTACAGACTGTGAATCTTGATGGATCTTTCATCTCTTGCAGGATGGTTTTGATAAAGATTTAGAGATTGCTACTTTGAAGGTGCAATGGGCAGCAATAACGGTGATCAGAGCTCATTGGAATACTCCTGAAATGGTTTCTGTAAGTACAAGATTGTTGAAAGGATTTTCAGTAATAAAATACAAAATTAGGGCTATTACTCCTCCTTGGCATCTTTATTTGGCCCTTAGGGTACTGCAACTTACTCCATTTGAACCACTTAGAGAGGTAGATTTGAAACATTTGTCTTTGAATGTGTGTTTTTTGGTTGCTATCACATCAGCCTCTAGGCTCATGGAATTGGGTTCATTGTCCATTAAGCCCACTTATTTAAGACTAATTTCTGACAGATTGATTCTTAAACTAGGACCAGGTTTTTGTCCTAAATTTATAGCTCCCTTTATACAGGAACAGGAGATAATTTTGCCTTCTTCTTTTCCAGCACCTTCAAATGCCAAACAAGAAGCCTTACATAGTTTGAATGTGTTAGAGCTGTGAAAATGTACTTGTCCAGATCGTAAACTATTGACAATGTGAAAACTTGTTTGTAAACTTTGGTTTTTCCATCATGAACAAAAGACTTCTGCACAGGACTTGAGGAGGTGGATCAGATCCCTCATTTCTATGGCTTATGCAGCTCAGGGGACAGCCTTGCTGGGTAGACTACAGGGCAGGTCCATTTGTGCTGTGGTTGCATCCTAGGCTGAGGCTGGTGCGGCTTCTGTTTTGGATATATGCAGAGCTGCCACCTGGTGACACCATCTACTTTCATTTCCCACAGTCGGCTGACTATGCAGAATGCTGAATCTATGAATTTTGGTACTAGGGTATTAGCAGCTGTTGTTCCCTAAAGGATTGTATCACCGAAGTTTGCATTAGAATTTCTTGTTTGCATCAGTTGTGAGTACCTAGTATTTAGCATGGAATTAGGTTGTGTTGATTCCTCTGGTATATCTTCAAATAGTAAGTAGTGGTACGAGAAAATTGGTTGTGGGGATAATGATTCAATTACCTCACATATCCTTGAATACCATTTTTTTCATACCAATACCTATGACCTCTCTTCCATTTCCCTTCACAACCTGATTTCCCTTATATATCTTGGGAAAGCACATGAAGTGAGGTGGGCTCCGTCTTCCTTTATTACCACTCCGGTAGGAGGGGCATGGAGAAGAGAGGGGGAGTGTTTTACTTGATCCTGTTTTATTGGCTTCAGCTAAGTCATGTGATGTTTGGGGGAGGCTAAACACCTCATATAGTTAGTATTGGCACGAGAAAAAAAGTGTATTTAGAGTAATGAAGATTGCAGGTAAGTCACTGAATCATTGTGTGACCCAAAAGAAAATATGGTTTATGCTTTAAATAGTACTTTTATTGTGACATAAAACACAATTTATTAACCCCTCGTCAGCTACTGAAAAGGCCAAGGAAGTATGCTGTGAGCAGTAGAGTAGTTGTCTTTACTATTAGTTTTTAGGTCTCGCCTGACCCAGCGCATGCGCTGGTCTGGCGAGACTTATTGAGAGGGCTCCAAAAAGTGCTACCAGGCCAGCCTAGAGCTACAGTGCATGTGCGCCGGCACGCGCAACGCGCTTTACCGATTACTATCACTTTCGCGGCCACATGGCCGCTTTGATCGCGATCATTTTCACTTTCACGGCCGCTTTGCATAACCAATAGGTCTCGCTTTGGGACCTTATCAGTATTTAGTTATGCAACTGTTGCATGGCTAAACACTTATAAGGTCCCAAAGGCGAGACCTATTGGCTATGCCAATGCTTGTTTTTGTTGATAGGCAATTGCACCTTTACTTCAAATTCAGAGACCACATATTTGAGATACACTACTCTTAAATAGATGTATTAATATTTACCATCATTGATCCATCATCAATCAGTCTCTTATAACAAACACATTTTGCATGTTGGTGGTCTACTGTCATGTGTTGTCTGACTAAAGGGTCACTGTGCATATCAAAACCTTAACTCCAAGATCATGGATGGTTATATGGTACCAGTATTCATTCAAAGATAAGAGGAAGCAAATAATCTGATCCTATTATTTTGGGGTGTCATCTTCTCAGCTCCCAGTGTAACAGCATTCTCCTTTAAAGCTTCATCAAACAGCAATGGGAGGTACCTGAGGTATACAGCCACCATCCTCAAAGTTAAGTATTTGCATCCTGTCTTGCAAGGAGTAAGAGCACCGCCAATCCACTGTAGTCTCTTGAATGACCTGTGTCTAATTTTACAGCAAACATCTAGCTCATCCATTACATCATACGGATGTCAATCTTTTGCTCCAGAAACACAGACCTGCCATCTCACATGGTGAGATCATGCCACACAATATTGGTTAGTTGTTAGTAGTATTGGCTAGCAGAGTTAATTGTATATAAACATATATGATACAAGTTTTGGTCAAGAGCAGATGCAGGATGTTAAAGGCAATATTCTGATAGAAAAGTAATAGCACTGTTGAGAGAGGTCTAATCATCTTCCGCTCCCTAATCCACCCAATTGAAAACAAAAACCTCATACTATTTTGTGGCACAAATATAAAGTCTCAGATTTCACTCGGTGGAGCCATCCCTCGATTATGCCCATTTACATGTGAATCATGTTAAATGGCTGACTTATATCTTTGGATTCAGAAGCCTTATGGGTTTAGACCTCACAAAGCAGAATTATTACTGAAGTTACATATTTGATTTTGGCGGCAGGTTGCACAGAAAGTACACATAAAGGCACCAGACTGCACATCTAAGTTTTGTTCTACACAGAAACTTAATATTAAGGTCTCAAAAAATGGAGCTATACATTACAAGGTCAACCACATCAAAAATGATTTATTTCCTACATTCAGGTTTCAGATACCAGAGACATCATTCGGGTTACAGAGATCAGACAATCTGAGGGCTTAAACAGTAGAGCAGTCATTCAAGTTATACTGTTAATATTACTTATCTGAGTTAACATAACATATAACATAAATCAACCAAGAGAGTTGCTCACAATCACAGCATGTACCTGAAAGAAGTAGGACCCCCTTGAAGACCAGCACCTGTATTACCTGTCCATTGTCTACCATGACCTGCTATATCTCAGATAGATGATATAGAACACAGATTTAATTATTTTTTAATTGCTTGTATTACTTCCAAATAAGTAAGAAATTGTGTAAATTATCCATTGATACCCCCCCAATTGAATTACCTGTGAAGTATATTGTTCTGTGTTCTTTATAAAGCAAACTATTACTTCATCTGCTGAAGCGGCATTATAGAAAACTTTTAAATAAATGAATGCAGTATTTCTCATCAATTCTATTTTTGTCATCCCTAGGGATTTCCCCATATGTTCTTGTTCCTTTCTCTCTCCCCCCCTCTCTCTCTCTCTCTCTATATATATATATATATATATATTCACTGAAAAAACCATAGGTTTCACACATGTTATAGTTAGCTGTACATTTTACTGATAAAAAACCAATGAAATTCCCCCGTTATAGTTACTGTAGGCAACTATAACTCACGCGACCGCAATCCTCTGCTGATGCTAATACTGTATTTAGACACTTATTTGCCCATGTCTTCTTCCATTAAATTTTAGCTATACATATATTACAAATATTTTTTTTTCATAAAGACACATATGTCATCAGCAGAGGATTACGGTCGCGTGAGTTATAGTTGCCTACAGTAACTATAACGGGGGAATTTCATTGGTTTTTTATCAGTAAAATGTATAGCTAACTATAACATGTGTGAAACCTATGGTTTTTTCAGTGAATTTGCAAGGTTTTTTAAATGCTAATTCCTAACTATAACGTGTGTGAAACCTATGGTTTTTTCAGTGAATTTGTACGTTTTTTAAAATACTAACTTACTTTACGCCATTCGTGGCGTGCGCGCCCAGTTAACGCAGTTCGTTCCGTGCGCGCACGGTGCGCTTCGCGCACCGCGCGACCACTTTACGCAGTTAGTGCCATGCACGCACGGTGGTCACGCGGTGCGCTGCACGCACCGCGTGCCCACATTATGCGGGATGGGCCATGTACGCACTATGCGCTTCGCGCACCATGCGCACATGGGGGACATATTATGCGCATCATTGTGAAATGTTTTGTTTATTATTTTCATTGGTTTGATATGCCATGCATAAATGGTGCCCTTCGGGCACCATTTGCACATGGGGTGGGGAGAGTGTGGATCATTTTTTTTTTTTTAAACAAATTTTTACCTTACGCGTACGGTAAGCGTAATCGGCGATTTTTCGAAAAAAAATAAAAAAAAAATTTGGGGCCTTGGGGGTTGTTTGGGAGCCCGTATATCACTGCTGGGTGATTATTATCTCAATATACTGCCCCTTTACACATTTTTGGGCTTCATTTATGCTGCCCCACTCAGAGTGCGAGAGAGAAAATGGCGGCCGCCGCTTCCTGGTTTCGGCCGATTCAAACGTTTACTAAGATCTAAGAGCCAATCAGAATCGCGCTCGCGCACGTCACCGTACGCGTACGGTAAGCGCACCGTAAGCGCACCGTAAGCTGGCTCAGATATATATATTGATTTAAAGGCTATTTTCTCAGAATCTACTTAACAGATTTACACCAAACCTACAAAAGGCACCTCCTTGACCTGAGGACTACCTCTCTGCCAAATTTCAAGTAATTCTGTTCAGCCGTTCGGGCTGTAGCTGTGTCTAAAGGTCCTATGGAAAAATGCATGGGAAAAACGCGTTTTGGGACCCCCCTTTTATCTCAGCCCCCACTTGACGAATCCCCCCGAGACTTTCAGGGTAGGAGCGGAGCGTAGCGCCCCACCTATTTTGAAAAATTCGCGAGGATTCGTCGACCGGCGCCAAAGTTATTCAAAATAGAATGTTGCGGATTTCCTATGGTAAGAGGGTCCTAACTATAACTACCTACTGGCGACCGCCAGTAGGTAATATACATATATATATATATATATATATATATATATATATATATATATTCACAGAAAAAACCATAGGTTTCAGGCTCGTTATAGTTAGGAATTAGCATTTAAAAAACCTCAGAAATTCACTGAAAAAACCATAGGTTTCAGGGGTGTTATAGTTAGCTGGACTTTTCACTTCTACAGAACCATTTAAATTCCTCCGTTATAGTTAGTTCAGCTAACTATAACTCGCGCGCCCGCAATGCACTGCTGATAACGTCACATATTACATCACTCATGACATGGTCAGTGACATCACTCATGACATCACTGATGACATCTCAAATGACATCACTGATGACATCATCCAGTGAATATGTGTTTTTCTGAAAATTAAATATGTTTTATATATGTATATCTCAAGCTCGATGGAAGAATAAATGGGTATATAAGTGTCTAAATGGATGATTTGTTTTCGAAAAATTGATTGTGTAACTGACTGATTAAGTGTATCATAGTGAATACATGGCTTAGTGAGTAATGTTTAAATATGTAAATATCTGTATCAGTCTCTCACTTTGTGTATAAGTGGCTGCATGGGTTGGTGAGTAGCTACATGGGTGTCTATATAGGTTATTAGTTGGTTTTTTGAGTATCAGTCTGAGTGTCTGCATGGTTCGGTGGGGGGTATTACGTAGTGCATAGGTGCATGAATGAGTGACTCACTCTTTGTATGTGTTGAAGACAGCTTGTGTGCAGGACTGTATGGGTGAATGAGTGTGTGTATGGGTGTGTTAGTGAGTGAATGACTGTCTCAATAGTGTCTTTATGAGTAACTACATATGTTTTAAACTAGTATATGTGACTATTGGTGTATATAAGTGAGTATATGTGAGAGTGAGAGATTGAGAGAGTTCCTGTATGAATAAGTATGTGTTTCTATAAGTGATTGTTTAAAAGACTAAGTATGTGTAAGTTTCCATAGAAGTAAGTGTGGTGGTGTGTGTATAACTGTGTATGCAAATAAATGTATGTTTGATTCTTTATTAGCATGAGTGACTATGTGTGTGAGTAACTCTATGGATGAGTGGCATTGTGTAACAGGATGTATAGGTGTATGAGTACATATGATGAGTGAATACATGTATGAGTGACTGTATAGGACTGTTGGTGAATGAGTGGATGTGTATGTGGATCTTAGAATTACTGAAGAGGTTGTTGTAACTGGTATTGGTATGTCCATTGTTTTGAAAAGTTTAGTCTCTATTTTTGAATGTGTGTATCAAAGGTTATATTAGAGTGAGAGGAGGTCTGCCACTCTATCACAAAGATGATGTCATCAGTGATGTCATCAGTGATGTCATGAGTGATGTCATCAGTGATGTCATTAGTGATGTCACTGACCATGTCATGAGTGATGTAATATGTGACGTCATCAGCAGTGCATTGCGGGCGCACGAGTTATTGTTAGCTGAACTAACTATAACGGGGGAATTTCAATGGTTTTGTAGAAGTGAAAAGTCCAGCTAACTATAACACCCCTGAAACCTATGGTTTTTTCAGTGAATTTCTGAGGATTTTTAAATGCTAATTCCTAACTATAACGAGCCTGAAACCTATGGTTTTTTCTGTGAATTTCAAAGGTTTTTTAAATGCTAATTTCTAACTATGCCTACAGAGATAGGACATGTGAAGAAAGAAGAAAAAATGCACAGAAAGAAAAAAAAGAAGTGCAGAAAGAAGCAACAGAAGTCCTCAAAGACGAAGAAAAGTGCAGGAAGGAGGATAACGTGCAGAAAGAACAAAAAGAAGAGCAGAAAGAAGCCTTGTTGCAAAATCATCCTGTACCCTCAACTGTTTCAGACGGATACTGGTGGTAACTGAGTCTGACTAACCAGTCCTAGAGCCAGTGCTATGTTAAAAGACACTTAGAATACAGTGAAAACACCTACATACACTAGGCAACATTATTAGTTGGGGTCCCTCTGTGATTAGCATGACCTCCTCTGTAAACCCCTAGTATATAATAGGGCAGGGGGATTAAAACTACCTCTTAAAACAGGCCACAGGGCGTTTTTGCACACGATAACTCAGGCCCCGTCCCCTCCCTTCACCACTGTGTAAACACGCCCTGTGTCCGTTTTTAGTTGGGAGATTAAGTTCATTTGAATCCTGAGGGTCCCTAGGGTCCAACTAGCCCACTAGGTACCTCCAGTAAGTGCCACAGAGCTGCGTTGCAGAGAGGTGTAAAAAGTGGCACGGCCTGGACCACCTCTCTGCAATGCAGCTCAGTGGCGCTTACTGGAAGCACTTGGTGGGCTAGTTAGCCCCCAGGGGCCCTCAGTATTGAAGGAAAATTATATCCCCAATTTAAAACGTGCCATAGTGCGTGTTTGCACACGTCACCTCAGGCCCCGTCCCCTCCCTTCACCACTGTGTAAACGCGCCCTGTGGCTGTTCTAAGTTGAGAGATTAAGTCCCCTTGAATCCTTAGGGTCCCTAGGGTCAAACTAGACCACTAAGTACCTCCAGTAAGCGCCACAGAGCTGCGTTGCAGAGAGGTGTAAAAAGGGGCTTGGCCTCAGAACACCTGTCTGCAGCGCAGCTCCCTGGTGCATACTGGAGATGCCTGTTGGGCTAGTTGGCCCTCAGGGACCCTCAGTTTTGAAGAGGAATTAATTCCCCAACTTACAACTCGCCAGGGGGTGCGTTTGCAGAGTGCTGCAAGGAGGGGGCGTGGCCTCCGGCACGATGCCAGTCTTTAATTTATTTTAATTTTTTAAGAAGGGGGGCTGTGTGGTTCCCCTTCTTATTCTAATTTATTGGCCCTGATGACCCCATCCCCCAGGGCCTGTCTCCTAATTATATTTTTTTGACCCCAATCCCCAGGGCCGGCCACTGTTTTTTATTATTATTAAAAAGTATATATTTATAGACACACCTAGGACATGCTGGACAAACCGTACGTACCTATCACCATGACGATTTGCGTGATATTCATTAAAAGGCGACTATGCATACAATGAATCCACGTGGAATGTATTTACACCACTAGTGAAGCTCTGACATGTCTGATGCCCTACCGGGCCTAATCCCGGTAGACACCCTTGTCGTTTATTTATACAAACATGGGTAGCTATTGACTGGCACATTTAATGCACATGCACACCAAGCCATTCAAAGGGGATTTGACAAAAATTCGACCAAAACTATGCAAGAAACCCCCCTCACGGTTAATAAAACACACATCCACTGCCGGATGTGTAATACTTTTTATTTTACTCTCTGGAAAGGGGACGAACATCACTTAAGAGTCACAGCGTGCTCCTGGCAGAGCCCAATGCTGTGTTACACCCACCATTGCCTGCTGAGTGCCACACACCTCTGTGTTGTATTCCACTAGCTAGTGCATATGCTATGACACTCTCTAGCCCATGTGCACTGTAACACCACCCCGTGAATATGTCATGCCACACTTGTCTTCGCACGGGTTATATTGCCCCATCTAACGTGCCTTCCTCGATGCCTATGTTATAATGCACAGTGCTATGCCATACATATTACAATCTGGGATCCATATCTTTGTCACAGTGCAGATGCAACGTTACACTCCCCAGCACATATTTTATATTACAACTTTAGAGACTAGTTAGGTTACACAACACTGCCCTGTGCATATTACACTCCAAGGCGCATATCGCATAGCACGCGCTAGTGCCTGTGCTATCTCGCGCTCTCCAATGAATCTGTCATTGCGCACAATGTATTGCATATTATATTTCACGCCCGGTTCATCTTATATCACACTTTTTGGTGCATAGTTTATACCATACACTATATCTAGTTTTCATTTTCAATCGTGCTCTCAGGACTATGTTCTATATAACACTGTGTTCACCTACCCTTTTCACGGGCATTACATTTTGCGATAGGGGGTGGAGGGTCAGGGGGTGTTTCTGCCAAGTGAGCCCCGAGTCACAGACACAAACGTCCTCTTCTTCCTGAATAAAAGTGAGATTATGCTGCATACTTGTTCATATTTTAAGTAGTTCACACAGACACACGTTTTAAAAACAATAAAGTTCCTAATACCCGCCTTCTCTGAACAGTTAGCTTGCTGCCCCATCCCCCTCCTCCCTATCCTCTGTTGTGTGAATCCATGGACTAGCCTCCTCCCTCCTGCCATGTATGGTCTGATGTGCTGCCACTGCCCTCAATTTAGTATGATGTACCAGTCCACTTCTCCTGCCCTCCATTGCCCAATTCTATGCCCCATCATTGACCTCCTGCTTAAACAATGTGCTTAGCTTGCTGCCCCTATTCTCCTTCCCCCTGCCCTCCGATGTCTTTGTGCATGCCCCTGCTCCATCCTTTTTGCCCACCATGTTCCATGGACCTGCCACTCCTATCTACTCTGAGTGTTCTGTTGAGCTGCCACTCCCCTCCCACCTGCCTAGCATTGTCAGATGACTGTAACCTGTCCCTGCCACCTCCACCCTGCCTGTCCACATGCCATGCCCCTATCCTCTTCCTCCTGTCCTACATGGTCCATTGTACTGCCACACCCTTCTGCCCTCCCTGGTCTGTTGTGCTGCAACTGCTCCTCCTGCCTGCCCCGTGCGGTCTGTTGTGAGGCCCCTTCCCCTGAACTTTCTTGTCTGTGCACAGGTCCTGACCCTCCCTTCTATCCTCCATCGTCCTTTGTGCATGCCCCTGCACCCTCCTTCTTGCCCATCATAGCCATTGTGCTACCACTAACCCTCCCACTTGCCATGCATGGTCTTCTGTGCTGCCATGGCCCCTCCCACCTTCCCTGTGTGGTCAGTTAGCTGCTTCTGAACCCCTCCCACCTTCCCTCCATGGTCTGTGTGTATGCCACCACAGTCTCACTGTTGCTCTTCATGGTGTGTCTTGCTTCTAGTGCCCATCCTGCCTGACCTCCATGGCTATCTTGCTGCTCCTGCCCTGCCCCCTTGCCCCCAGCCCTCTGTTTACATGTGCAGACCCCTACTCCCTCCCTCCTGGCTTGTCTGTTTGATTGTAATGCCCCTGATCCATCCCTCCTGCCCTTTATGGTCTGTTATGCTGCAGCTTTCTCTCCTGTCTGTCCATTATGGTCCTGCCTCTTGCCCCTCTGTTCTCTGTTGTCCATGTGCATGGTCCTGTCCCCTCCCTCTTGCTTTCTATGGATTGTTGTGCTGCACTCCTGTCCCGCATGCCCTGTGTGGTGTATTGTGCTGCTGCAAACCCTGATGCCTGTCCTGCAGGGTCAGTTTGGTGCACCTCTCCATGTCCCTCCTGTCCTCTGTTATCCAAGTCCATGTCCCTGCCCCATTTCCTTCCATGTTCCAATGTACCATACTTGCGAACATTTTGAACTTGGTAAGAGGGAGATTTTGAAAAAAAACTGGGGTATTGATTTTCCCCTTTGAGTTACATTGAAAAAGAGGAGATTGTAGACAGGAGACAGATAAAATAAAGCCCATTTGAGCTTAAAAACATTGGACGTTTTCTGGCTGAATCGGGTCTGTTGGCATGTATGGTTGTACTACCATTGCCTCTTCCTTCTGCCCACAATGGTCTATTACATTGCCACAGCCTCTCTTGCAAGTCCTGTATTGTTGGTTTGTTGCCCCTGCCCCCCTTCCCACTGCCCTCCATAGTCTGTTGTGCTGCCACGGCCCTTCCTGCCTGCTCAGTGTGGTTAAATTGTTGCCTTTGCACCCTCCTACCTGCCTTCAATTTTCAGAGTCCGTGCCCCTGGCCTCTGCCTCTCAACAGTATCCTAATGAACAACTAGATTGCTAACATTCTATATTTATTACAAAAGTGTGGAACGCCTGACGTCATCTTGATGTAATCAAAACTGTAATACCTAGAGCATTTCCTTTAGAAATTACATATATGAGAGGGTCTTATTGGCCTCAAAATTATGGTTAGTGCTCTAAAAGACTAAAATAAGGACATATTTTATGAGTTTTCAAATAGCGAGAAAGCACTTTTAAATTATTTGTTACCTTTATGTTTTTTTATCCAGTTGACCACTTGATTAAATGTTGCACTTAGGGGAGAGGATGTGGTGTTACTTCCAGAACTGCAGACTTTGCAACTGGGGAACCAGGTTGGAGTTTCTGCTTCAGCTCGACATTCTGTGATTCTGGTCAAATCACTTAGTCTCCCCATGTCTGTAACCAATGCTCATGTAAAGCACTCCAATACCTGACAAGTCTGCACTATATAACACTGCAAAAACACAAAATAATAAGTGTTTTGCACACTTCTGTCATTGGGCTATATTTGGGCTACATCTGGGTGATTTGGGGTTACATTTGGGCTCTTTTGTCTCTGGTGGCCATCTTGGGAGATTTATTTGTTATGAAGTTTCCTAATTTCCTCATGTACTGCAGTCTCCTCAGTAGGAAATGCTTTCAGTTTTTTACTTTGATTCCATCATGAAGGTATTCAGATATGTCACACATTTGCCATAAATTCGGAATGTTAGCACTCTAGTTGCTCATTAGATCACTGTAGTAAAACTACTGTTCACCATGGAAGTCTGCTCCTGGTATTAAAAGTGCATGTTTCAGTCTGCATGTCAGAATTTTTTAATGAAATAGAAGAGGATTTGAGAAGTCACTCAAAATGTGCCCTCATTTTCTTTCTTCAGCATTAATCATAATTTCTATGGCAAAATGAACCCCCTCATTGTGTTCCTTTTTAAATTAAATGTTTTAAGTGTTACCAGTTTATTCTAATCAAGATGGCTTCAGGTGTGCCATACTTTTGTCATAATGAAGACAGTAAGCGCTCTAGTTGTTTTTAAGAACACTCTGGGACATTCTGTCATTGGGCTATACTTGGGCTACATCTGGGTGATATTTGGGCTACATTTGGGCTCTTTTGCCTCTGGTGGCCATCTTGGCAGACTTATTTGTTATGAAGTTTCCTAATTTCCTCATTTACTGCAGTCTCCTCAGTAGGAAATACTTTCAGTTTTTTACTTTGATTCCAAAGGCATTCAGATGTGTCACACATTTGCCATAAATTCAGAATGTTAGCACTCTTTTTGCCCATTAGATCACTGTAGTAAAGCTACTGCTCACCAGGGAAAACTGCTGCTGGTATTGAAAGTGCATGTTTCAGTCTGCATGTCAGAATTATTTTATGAAATAGAAGAGGATTTGAGAAGTCACTCAAAATGTGCCCTAATTTTTCTTTCTGCAGCACTAATCATACTTTTTATGGAAAAATGAACCCCCTCATTTTGCTCCTTTTTAAATTAAATGTTTTAAGAGTTACCACTTTAATCCAAGCAAGATGGCTTCAGGTGTGCCATACGTTTATCATAAGTAGGACTGTTAGCGCTCTAGTTGTTCTTTGGAACACTCTGGGAAGCTGCAGTAGAACACAAAGGAATCAACTGACAGTCTCTGCCCTTGTTGGATGTACATGTTTTACTGAGAATGTCAGACTTCATTCTCACATGACTGAGAAAGATAATGTGAATTTACAGAAAATAAGCTCTCAGTTTAGCTTATAGATCACCTTCCAAACCTCTGTGGGAAAAGCATGAGAAAATATTTTTCTCTCAATCATGATATCCCAGCAGAAGGCTTTTTCACATGGTGAAATCACCTTAGAACATACCACAATTCCTAAAATGAGTATGGTACCATCAACAAATGATTTATAATGTAACTAAAGTCTTAAAACCTTCTATTAACTGCAATGCTTTTTAATGAGGTGCTATCATGTATATTGGTCCCAAGATGGCTGCCAACACTTCTTGGATGAAGTGCTGACAGCCAATCAGATCTCAGGATGAGATGTGTGGTTAGGCTCCGCCCACATATATATATGATTTTACTTTTGATTTTCTCAGGAACTACTGAACTGTCGTACTTTAGAATTTGGGACCGCGTAGGAGGCAGGGTCCTACCCCTGTCTATCCTGGTATTAGTGAACCGAGAATGGTTAATGCGGTATGTACAAGTGCTTTGTGTAACGTTTTAGCTATGAATGCACTGTGTAGACGCTATTATACATCACTACGTGGGTTCCATTTTAGAGCGGTGGCCATCTTATGGTTGCCCTCACATAGGCTACATAGCATGAAGCAAATACGGGCCTTTTAGAGCACATGTGCCTTTCTTTGACTTTTCTGTGACCTGGGCAGCTTGGCTCCGCTGCCCCAGGTCAAACTGGTCTCACGAGTTCCCCGTCCTCTGGCCACCTGTGATTAGCATCAGGGCTTGACACACCATAAAGTCTTTTCATCCTACACGAGCCTCCAGCTAATCTCTTTCTCACCTGACTGTTCTGCTTTATGGCTTGTTTCCCAAACAGGAGATGCTCATGTTTATTGGGGCCTATCGATATCTGATGTGGGATCTAAGCCTTGCTGGGTAAATAATTGCGGGCTGGCTTAACTGGAATGTGGGATGGTCATCATGACTCTGCCTTTTCGTTTGAAATGTATACATCTAAATGACCATGCCATAAAACTAGGAATGTATGCCTGAAGCAGGATATTCTGTATTTAAGAAGAAGCCCGTTTCTGTGATTTTCAGCAGTCTCCTGAGAACATACACGCTGTTGTACTTCTAGGACGCCTGTAATTGGTCTGCAGCCAATAAACTGATCTTTGACTTCACCCAGAAGACTCTGTGTTTCTGTAGGTCTGA
Organism: Triturus cristatus; assembly: GCF_964204655.1. Classification (NCBI taxonomy): domain Eukaryota; kingdom Metazoa; phylum Chordata; class Amphibia; order Caudata; family Salamandridae; genus Triturus; species Triturus cristatus. The sequence goes on along the minus strand of NC_140589.1, from coordinate 1,712,473,278 downwards.
AACAGGAAGAACCCGAAGTCATAGGGTGTGTTCCCCTGCACCGCTGGGCTTAAAATTCCCAGTACTTCAGTTGGCGCCCAACGTAGGGCGATTTCAGTGGTACCGGTCCAAGCCTGAGGTTCGTGAGGAGCTTCGTGTGGAAATTCTGGAGGAAGGCCGCCACTTCATCGACCCCTGCATGTCGACGTGGTCCAAAAGTCTTTTCTGCGAGGTTCTCCGCGTCCCGACGGCTACGAAGGACTGCTGCCCTGATTAATCGCCCTGTTTTGGACCCTTGACGATTTTTTGGTAGAGCGAAACAATCGAGAGAGTCTTCTGGTGACGCCATCGATCATCAATATTCAGTTAAGTATAAGTGGAGCGTCTCCTAGTTTGAATTTGGTATCCTTCGGGATCATTTTGATTTGGTGCTTGCAAGTCCCAAAGCCAGAGGACTCGTGTATTCACGAGACTATCGTATTCGATAATCCTTTGACGTTTGAAACTAGACTAGTGAGCGAAGATGCCTGGTTCTAGTGCATTTTGTAGATTGTTTTGTTTGGGTTGTGGAAGGGATTTCCAGTTAGAGGATTCATGTCCGGTTCCTCCAATTGGAACTCCAACTTATGAGCTTTATGTAAAACATGGCGTGGGCCCCATTGCATATAATGAAATATGGATCCGATACACCAGAAAGGACGGTGTTTTAAAATGGCCCCAAAATGGTAGTTTCGATACAGATATCTTAGATAATTTGGAAGTTAAATTGTTTAAAAAGAAAGCCCGGCCGGCGATGTTTGATTCTTTCCGCCTATGGCGAAAGGAAGCCAAACAGAAGGACATTAAGCTAGCGAAAAGAAATAAGAGAGAAAGAGGTATGTCAGTGATGCAAGCAGCTGTGCAATTTAAAGATAATGAGGAGGAACAAATGAATGAGCAATTGCACAGACAGCGCAAACTAGGGATCGATAAATGTTACCCTGTTTTGTCACCCCTTGTGCAAGATGAGACAAAAGGGAAAGAGAAAGATTCCCTAATGTCCCATTTGTTAAGTTCGCCACCCCCATATGCGCAAAATGCCACAGCACCTCCACAGCTTGTAAATGCGCAGCCTCCGGTAAATATGCCGCAAGCCTTCCCACAACCGCTAGCTCCTCTTCAGCTGGCTCCTATCCCTGCAGTGCAGCCCTCTCAAGGGCCGCCAGTTTTGCTACCTGTTGCCCCTGCGCTTCCTGCGACTTTGCCTGGCACGCCAGCGGCTTCCCCCGGCGCTCCTTCTTACACTACCCAGGTACCTGTATCTGAATCTGTTTTTCTTCCCTCTGTCTATCCCCCCGTTTTCGCCTCAACTTCTCCTTCAGCACGACAACGACTAGCTAATGTAGTTACTAGTTTAATGTCGCCTCTTTTTGGGTCATCGAGTGCGACTCCTGCCTTACAGCATAAGCAATTGCGCAGTCAGCTGCCTGGTCCCGACGAGAAAGAGGTGTTGGATCATCTGGCGCGTAGGTGGATTGGTTTCCCTTCACTCTATGATGTTGAATCAGTTGTTAACGTTTTTCACCAATGGGATGCCCCAAAACAGAGGTATGTCTTTGATAAAATGTGTGAATTCCTCTGTGAGGAATTGGAGGATAATGGTGCAAACCCAAACCCACAGGAATTGTGTCGAGTGCGATTTGATTTTGAAAAAGGTACAATTGTGGGTCCCAATGTAGATAAAGCAGTTGCGACTTTACTGTCCCTCAGAAATGATGATTGCCAGCAATCATTGTTCGAACAGGAACTCAATGTGGGGAAAAAGGTAAAAGCGCACCAATATCCGATGCGTGAGGTTCCCCCAGTTTGGAGACCTGCTGATCCAAATGCTAATCCACCTGTCTTAGCACATTTTCAACGTGTTTGGGTGCATGTCCCTTGGAAGCGATCTGAGGTCTTAGCGCTTAAACAGACATTGCCTGACCCCCGTAAGAACCCTACAGGATATTATAAGGAGTTATCCCAAACTGCAGAATCGTGTGTCATGAATTTGGCTGACATAGATATGTTGTTCGGGAATGTTGTTCCACAGCCTTTATGGGGATCCATCCATAATACGGATCATGCTGCAGAGCTAGGGGGTACATGGGCTAATATCGTTGCTGCAGACGCTAGACAAGTTGGTGGCGCGAAGCCTGACCCTTTGGTAGCCGAACTCCCTGGTAGAATTATTACCTACATGAAAACTATAATGCCTGCGATGCGCGTAAATTGGGATAAACTATCCGCATGTAAGCAGAAGAAAGATGAGAGAGTGTCTGATTTCTTCACCAGGTTTGAAGAAACGTTTATCGACCACAGTGGTCAAGACATGAGCACTGAAGGTGGCCAACGGTTATTTGTTGATAAATTTGTGCAGAATCTACTTCCCGAGTTGTGTAAGAAATTAAAAGACTCAGAAAGTTCCTGGGCTGTTTCCTCTTCAGCGCAAATACTGGCTACTGCACAGTATTATGAGAATAGAGACAAAGATGAGAAGGATAGAACAGATAGGAAAACGAAAGAACTTAAAACAAAGGTCCTTTTACAGCAGGCCTATCCGCCACGTGGAGGACAGAGTAATTATAGGCAAACACAAGGTATCTATCAGCAACCCCAACAATTTCAGAATAGTCAGCAAATGAATGGGTATTATCAACCACGAATCCCTGTAGGTCCCAACCAATGTTCATATTGCAAAGAGGAAGGTCATTTTAAATGTAGTTGCCCTAAATTAATGCAGCGTAACAGTAATGCGTATGGCGCAAGAGGTAGAGGTGGTCAGCAAGCTCCTAGGGGTAGAGGGCGTGGAAATATTCCCCAGAACGCGCGTCCTCTTCCGCCTCAAAATACCATAAATAGCTTTGATCAGCAAGCCAACGCGACTGGTAATACAGCTCAGTACTACAATAATGATTATTATGCAGAAGACGACAATGTAGAAGATGTTGATTACTAGGACCGCCGTAGACAGAGAGAGGGAGTTGTTTCAGTGCCAGTGGATCAGAGCGGACCTTATGTTAAAGTAACTACAGCAAATGTAACGGAGCCCTTTCTGCTGGATACTGGTGCTGCAAAGAGTTCAATCATGCATTCAAAACTCGCTGGCGCGCCTATTTCTGGCGAAATGAATGTTTCAGTAGGTTTTTCTGGCGCCCCAGTTAGGAACCCGATTTCTAGTCCTATGTCACTTTCTGTTGGACCTTGTGAGCTAAAAGCACCCCTCATTCTAACGACAGGTTGTGGTGAAAATTTGCTAGGCTTAGATTTGCTAAAAAGATTGCATGCAACGCTATATTGTTCTCCCTCAGGAGTACAACTTACATTAGGTAAGAAAGTGATTTCCCCGATGTATTTGTCTAAAAATGCAATGCCACCTGAATTGTCATCCCTTCCGGATGTCCTTTGGGCTACTGGTCCCAATGATGTGGGTCTTTTGGAAATACCGCCATATGTGGTCACTTTAAAAGCCAATGTCAGATTGCCACGTATTCCTCAGTACAAGATCTCCAATGAAGGTCAGACAGCATTGTTAGCAATTGTCAGTGATTTGATTAAAAAGGGTGTAATTGAAGAGACAAGAGGCAACGTTTGCAATAGTCCTGTTTTACCTGTCTTAAAACGAACGGACCCTTCACAGCCACCTGTTTACAGATTTGTGATTGATCTTAGAGAGGTTAATAAGATTGTTGTGCCACAGTTTCCAGTTGTCCCTGATATAACTGCCTTGTTAACCACGATTCCAGCCTCCGCTGCATGGTTCTCAGTGATTGATTTAAAGAATGCCTTCTTTAGCATCCCAATTGCAAAGGAGAGCAGAGACATTTTTGGCTTTAGTTTAGGAGGTCGAAGCTTCCGCTTTAAACGCGCTCCCCAGGGCTACTGTGAAAGTCCATCAATATACAGTCAAGTTTTGAAAGCGCAGCTTGATGCACTGGTTTTACCCAGTGGCGCTATCCTCATTCAGTACGTTGACGATTTACTAATCGCCGCGGATACTGAAAAGATTTGCAAAAACGCTACCTTGTCATTGTTGCGTCATTTGTCTGCCTTCCATCACAAAGTGTCTCTCTCAAAGCTGCAATATTGTCGACAAGAAGTGACCTACTTAGGTCATCTCTTATCGAAGGAGGGAAGGAAACTGACCCCAGAACGAATTCAAGCCATTGCACAGTTGAGTGTGCCAAGAACACAGAGAGAAGTGCATGCTTTCTTGGGCATTACTTCATACTGTAGGCATTGGATTCCTAATTTTTCCTTGTTGGCAAAACCGTTGTTAGCATTAACATGCAAAGACACACCGAATCCTATCCCATGGTCTGAAGAGTGTCAGAAAAGTTTTTGGGAATTGCGTAAAGCATTGTGTTCAGCTCCTGTGTTGGGTACCCCTGACTACAGCAAGCCTTTTACATTGTATGTTCATGAGAAAGACGGTTGCGCATTATCAGTGTTAACACAGCCTTTTGGCGACAGACCGCGCCCATGCGCATATTTTTCGTCAACCTTGGACCCGGTAGCGAGGGCATTGCCAAGTTGTCTGAGAGCCACAGCCGCTGCAGCTATGTCTATTCAACAGTCTGCTGGACTAGTAATGGATAACACATTGATTGTTATGGTTCCACATGCCGTGGACACATTGTTAAACAGGACCAAGACACAACACTTAACTAGTGCGCGATTATCTGGTTATGAGCTGACACTGTTAGCAAACCATATACACATAAAGAGATGCAACACGTTGAATCCAGCTACACTATTACCAATTCAATTCAATTCAAAAAAACTTTATTTCGGACAAAATGTCCTAAAAAGTACATATGAATAAATAAAACAATACAGTTGTACATACAATTTCAAATTGAGAAAATCATCGAATCATTGAGTCATAGTATTAGGACAGGAGTAATACAGTTTTTGTTGGAGAGTTCATGGAACAATAAATATATAAATTAAACTTAAAAGAACATTCTTGAATAAAAATAGGAAAAAAGAATCCTATATTTAAAACTAATGCATAAATAATCAGTTAAAAAATACAATTCTAGCATAAGTTTACACAATCAGTTTACATTTTGGGATCTCAGAAGGGCCCTTCTAGTACACCAAGCCGAAAATAAGAAGCCAGCAACCGAATAAACTATTGGGATACCAGTATCGGATTTCAATATCCTGAATGCTTCTAGGCAAGACCTGGTGCCAAGATTCCTACAGATCTGTGCCAACCAGCGACTTCTTGCCTTCTGGTATCCAACACAGCAGAAAAAAACATGCAGTTCTGTTTCCATAGGATAATCACACATGGGGCAATGGCTCGGATTTTGTTTACTCCATTTAGATGTAAAACAACGTAGTGGGAGTACCCCGTGTCTGAATTGTAAAGAGAGCTTCCTGGCTGCAGGTGGAGTAATAAGATCAATTGCCGGTTCAAAGCAGGAAAGTGATTTAATTTCTAAAAAGGCACTAGTACATTTCCCAACCCCGGAGGAGTTATAGAGTTGTGCTATTCTGTACTCGCTATAGCAAGCCTTCATTAGGCCCTTTGATATTAATAAACAAGCAGACTCGGGGTAATGCCAACAATCTCCCAGGCCCAGGCTAGATAGGAGGAGTCTTATATGGTCAAACCATGGAATTTTCAGAGAACCACAAGACCTTAATACCTCCGTAAGCTCCTCCCTGTATGATGTAAGCTCGGGAGTTGTCCACAAACGACGCCAATACATGATAGGTTTAAGTCCTACAACTTCATCTATTGGAGTTATGCCTGTATCCAGGCGTAGCGGGACCAAAGGTGTGCTACGGGGTAATCTGAATAATTGTCTTAAAAATTGGTTCTCCACCTGCAATAATTATTTCGTGTTTAGGTGACCCCATAATTCTGCACCATACAATGCTCCACCCCTTGCCTGAGCCCTATAAATTTCCAGAGCTGGGCTAACATTTCTTTTACTGGAATTATTAAAAACCTTCATGATCCCTCCTGAGGATTGTGCTAATTTTAAGGTAGATTTTGCGGTATGGACCCCCCAATCCATAGACTCAGTAATTGTTAGTCCTAGATACACAAAGGAAGACACCCTTTCGAGAGGTTTACCATGTAGGCATGGATTGGGACGTGTACTTTTTGGGCAGTTGAATGCCATGAATTTGGTTTTCTGAAGATTAATTTCGAGACCACGATCCCTACAGAATTCTTCAAATATATCCAAAACCTTTTGTATCCCCATGGCTGATTTAGCAACCAAAAGGGTGTCGTCGGCAAACATCATGGCCGAAATTCTGCGGGTAGCTAGTTTAGGGGCATCTAAATCTTTTGCTGCTAAAAGAACATCAATTAGGCCATTAATGTAGAGGCTAAACAGGGTGGGTGCGAGAACGCAACCCTGTCTAAATCCACGATTTATTGGAATAGGGGCAGTGAGATTGCCATCCTTCCCATACCTAATTTGAGCATAATTGCATTCGTGTAAACGTTTAAAAAGATGTATTAAATGAACAGGGACCCCCATCCTGGCTAAAACAGACCATAATTTCTCTCTCGGGACCAAGTCAAATGCTGATCTAAGATCAACAAATATTAAAAAGAGACTACCTCCCTGTAAACAGACAGTCTTCCAGTATAATAATTGGAGTCTTAGGACTTGGTCCAGGGTTGATAATTTTTCTCTGAAACCAGCCTGGAAGATAGACAAAATATTCCTCTCCTCCATCCATGACTGTAGTCTAAGGAGGAGGACTCTCGCAAAAAATTTTTGGGGAATATCAATCAAACTTATAGGTCTGTAATTGGTCGGGAGAAGTGGGGAACCCTTTTTAAAAATCGGAATGATTTCTGCACCTAGCCAACTTTTAGGAATCTTCATGCCTTGGATAAATGAGTTAAAAAGCATCCACAGGTAGGGAGCCCAGATATCAGGTTCACTTTTAAATAGATCACCGGGCATCTTATCCAGCCCTGGGGCTTTTCCTGGTGCTATGCTAGCTAAAGCGATATTGATTTCCTTTATAGAGATGATTAGGGACGAATCATCTTCAAATAAAGGATCCAAATCTTCGCTATTCGTTGCACCAGAAATTGGTGGATCAAGCCCGTGGGCTTGGGCTACTTCAGGTTCCTTAGCGTACAGGGATTCAAAGTGGGTCCGCCAAGTCTATTCATCCAGATTGGGTTTGACCGCACTGCGAAGAATAGTTGAACCTGAATTGACTATACCCCAAAAAGTCCTCATGTCTCTATCACCCAATGCAATTTTCATAGTAGCCCAATTTTCACCTTCCCAATTTTGTTTGGATTTATTTGTAACAGATTTATAATGTGCTCTTGCCATCCTTATTGTAAGGCGATCACGATTTTTAATGGCTGTTACCAATTCCTTTTTTGCTTTACGACACAAACTGTCATACCAAGGATGGATGGGCTGTTTATCTTTTTTGCATTTTTTTGTTGGGAAAAAGAAATCATAAGTAATTTTACCCAGTTCTTCAAAATTTAGTTGGACCAAGTGGATATTTGGGCTCTCGTTGGTCGTATTGGATAAATTGGATGCATCTATAAGAACCGGAAGCAAGGCATCATATAGAGTGGCCATTTTTGTTTCAGAATCAGTAAAATTAGACCATTTCACTCTCTTTCTGCAATAGGAGACCACAAGCCTAGGATCAGGAGGGTTGCTTGTGTCCGGCAGAGTCCCTGTATTTAGTGCTTTAAGTTCCAACATAAGGGCAGAATGGTCACTATCAATACGGGGAATTATCTTAAAGTCCACCATCATATCCCAAAAATATGAATTAATCAAAATATAATCTAAAATGGACCCCCTATTCTTACTATAGAATGTGTGGTTGTTTGATGTAACAGATGATGCTCTCCCGTTACAAGCGCAAAGACTGTGCCTCATAGTGAGACAACTCATCTGGATCACCAAGGGGGACCAAATTTTAACTTTGGGGCAACCTGACTCCGGGATTTTTAAAAACTGGTCCTCATCGTACAGACTGTCCACTGGTAAACCTTCCAATGGTTCATATTGACAATTAAAATCTCCACCTAATATAATCAACTGGTTAGTGTCAATGGTACCAAGGAAGGTGGTTATTTCTTCCAACGTAATGGATTCAATACCTTTTGGAGACGGCCGTGAATATACATTTATTAGGACAACTGGGGGCCTAGATGGGAACTGCAACCTGACGCATAGTATATCTTTGGAGCCTGTATCAATTTGGGATACAGAGCACCCCAGATGCAAGCATACCCAAATAATAAGACCCCCAGAGGGTCTACCTTTTCCACTAGAGGATGCCAAGATGTGAAAACTAACATATCCCGATTTAAGAACCTCTTTTTTTGCCCATGTTTCTTGGAACATACATATTTCATAACCATCAATAAACGTACCCCACTCTGGGTCATCAAGTTTACTGTTCATACCTGCTACGTTCCAAGATAAAACCCTAGTAATTTCATTTATAGGGAGGTTCTCATAGAGTGGAGTGACTAGATTATGATGTGGGGGCACATTTGATAGGTCAATGCTTGCAATAGAATTACAAGCGGGGTGACTCAAATGGACTGTGGAATCTGCGGGAACGCAACACAGACTAGAAAGACTTATATTACTGATACCAATCTGGTTGGTTCCGACTGGTTCCTCCATAGTCATAGGCATCATCCCATTAATCTTATCCTGGAGCTCGACATCAGAGGTAATAGCATCAGTCCCCACTTCAATAGTATTGTCTAAGACCCCAAGTCAGTCTACACCTTCAAGTGAACTACACCTATTACTGGTGGGGATATTAAAAATTGGATAGTTATAAGACAGATTAGCCAGCATGGGGGGGCCATCTTTATAAAAGGCCCTCTCCTTTTCCACTGGGGTAAATGATTTTGATAGAGAGGCCTAAACGGGGGATAAAAGTATCCTAGGGGGAGTAAAATAATGGACCCCCTATTTTTTCCATACTCTGTCGCTAAAATGTGCTCAATGATACATGGATTTCTAAAATTGATTAATACACAGTCCCCTTGAATATCTTTTTGATGTTTACCAATCCAACCTACCCTTCTTGTAGTCAAAATCTCATGGGTATACTCGTAGCTAAAATCACTGTGATTAGCAAGCCAGTGAATAGTTTTATGTTTAAGCTCTTCATGGGATTCACCTATACCCTCCCTTAGGGCAGGGGTTCCTGCTAAGATCAAAACATAGGGTGCAGATTCGGGTGGTAGGTTGATAGTTGGGGGGCCCTGTGCTTGTATATTTGGTACAAAATCGTTATAATTCTGTTTAGGGAGAGTTTCAACCAGCCCCCGTCTGCTTAGAGCCTCTAATGGCAATATCGGTCGAGCCTGGGGCGTAGATTTAGTTACGGGGCCTTAGATGTTGTGGTCAACCCTGATTGCTTATTACTCCCATGGGCCGTGGCATTTGCCATATTACTTTCTTTATTTGTACTAGAGGGCATTTCTTTGTTTTGTGTCCATGCTGATGACAAGCTATCCAACCTTGCTAATACAGGGGTTAATTCTTCTTTAATGATGAGTCTTATCTGCAATTGCAGATTCGTCATCAATGCAGTAACCCACTCAGGTTGGACATTTACAATTACATTATCATCCTCAGTGGGCTTACCATGGTTCCCCTTCTCCACAGAGAGGACCTGACCCTTTGTTTTTTTTTTGTTAAAGGTGGTTTCGTAATGTGTTTAGTTTTTTCCTTACATTTGCGGCCGGGACAGCGGGATGTCCCCTCTCGTGGGCAATCAATGGGTTGGATAGCCTCGTTTACAGAATTTTCTTTAGGAGGTTCGATTTCTGGTGATCGTGAAGTGTTTAGAGACTCAGAGACTTGGATAATCTCTTCTAAATTAGGAGTAATAGAAAGGCGCCTTTCAGTGCGTTCAATTTCAGTAGCCACTACACCCAAGGCTTTCTCCAACATTCTATCTATGGATGTGGGTTTGGACATGCTCATTGCAGGAGTAGAATTGTGTTGTCGCACGGCGCAGGCCCGTTTCCCCATCCTTAGATCACAACACGACACACTTCAAATTGCTTCGACCCAATATCAAACAGCTGCATAAGCACGATAGGAGTTCAGAACAGTTTTTGTAGTCCACACAGGGAAATAGGCACAGAATAAAGCTGTCGGGGGTAGTAAGCATGGGCCCAGCTACACGCACTATCACATACACAAGATACTCACGGACCACAGATGACAGAGTTGTGGCCCAGCCCTGCCTCCTCCTGCCCCTGACGGCCACAGATGGCCTGCCCTCTGCCCGGGCTCAGCCCGGCGCCGCCCGCGCGCGTCCGCGAGGCGGAGGGGGCTGTCCTCTTTTAAAGTCCTCCGGCGCGGGAAACAGGCAGTGGGCGGAGTCGCTGGGTAGGCTGGGGATTGTAGTCCGCACCACTCCGCGGCCGCGCGATGTTAGGAGCACGGCGGCGGGTGCGACCACAGGTACTGGGCTCTTGTGCTGCTCCGCTTCCGAGATACCAGGTAGGCAAGCAGGTAGATACTAACAGCGTGTCCTCCTCCAAAATCACTGCGGCTCAATTATGCTCCCCCGCTCCCCAGTGGAGGCTGCCCTCTTTTAAAGTCCTCCGGCGCGGGAAACAGGCAGTGGGCGGAGTCGCTGGGTAGGCTGGGGATTGTAGTCCGCACCACTCCGCGGCCGCGCGATGTTAGGAGCACGGCGGCGGGTGCGACCACAGGTACTGGGCTCTTGGGCTGCTCTGCTTCCGAGATACCAGGTAGGCAAGCAGGTAGATACTAACAGCGTGTCCTCCTCCAAAATCACTGCGGCTCAATTATGCTACACTATTACCAATCCCAGCAGACCTAGATGAGATAGAGCAACATGATTGTCTGTTCAGAACAGAAGAAGAGACGAAAGGAAGAGTAGATCTTAAAGATACTCCCCTGACTGAGTGTGATGGTACTTTATGGGTGGATGGTTCGTGTTTCAAGCTTCCAAATGGTGATATGACTGCTGCATATGCTATCACGACTTTGCACACAATTGTGGAAACTGCGCGTGTGCCACAAAATTCGGCTCAAGCAGCAGAATTGATTGCCTTTACGAGAGCATGCGTACTGTCTGAAGGAATGAAAGTGAACATATATACGGATAGCCAGTACGCCTTTGGCGTGGCTCATAGTTTTGGGCGATTGTGGAAAGAACGTGGGTTCCTGACTTCACATGGAGCTAAGATTCAGAATGGCAAGTTAGTGAATGATCTCCTTGAGTCGCTGACCCTACCGTTACAAGTTGCGATTATGAAATGCAGTGCGCACAAGAAAATCACTGATGATGTTGGTCGTGGTAATGCGTTTGCTGATGAAGTTGCGAAAGAAACAGCAAAAGATGTGAAGACTCGAATGTATGTTGCAGGCCCTGCCAGATGGGTTGGTGATGTTGGAATGTGTGAAAACACAATAGAGAGTGTGAAGTCCCTTCAAGCTGAAGCCACAGAGAAAGAGTTAAGCAAGTGGAGAGAAAGTATGGGTAAGTTGGATGAGAATGGTTGTTGGATTGATTTGTCAGAACATAGGCGATGGTTGCTACCTGATGCATATGTGCTTCCAGTGGTTACTATGGCACATGGAATGGCACACATCAGTACGAAAGGAATCTGTAAGTTGATGGCTCCAGTATGGCAGAATGCTGGAATTCCTAAGTGTGCAGAGAATGTGGTCAAGAATTGTATGGCATGCTTGAAGTACAACCCTGGTAGGGGAACCCCAACTCCAGCTGGTCATAATGCGGCTCCATCATATCCATTTGAAGTTTTGCAGTTAGATTTTATCCACATGGAAAGATGCAACAACCTGAAATATGTATTGGTGGTTGTTTGCGCTTTCTCAAAATGGATAGAGGCCTATCCCCTAAAGGATAAAACTGCTCTGTCCACAGCCAAAGCCCTTGTGAAGGAATTTTTCCCTAGGTTTGGAATGCCAAGAATGGTGTGGAGTGATAATGGGAGTGAGTATTTGGGTCAAGTGATGAAGAATGTGTGTGAGGGAGTAGGGATAAAGCAGAAATTTCACGCTGCAAATCACCCCCAATCAGCTGGATTAGTAGAGCGCTACAATGGCGCTCTAAAACTCAAACTGGACAAAATCCAAGCGAGCTCAGGTCTTAAATGGCCTGACGCTCTGCCTTTAGCACTCCTGTCCACCAGAATGATTGTGCATTCACGAGTGGGACTTAGTCCCTACGAGGTCGTTTTTGGCCGCCCGGCCAATGTATGGGGTGTGCCAAGACCGACAAAATTCAGTGAAATCGAGCATCCAGTACTGCTTGATTACTTGTATGATTTGACGGTTAAACTGCGTGTTTTACACCAACAGGTGCATGATACTCTCCCCCAGGCCTCTGAAGCTCCTGGACACCCTATCGAACCTGGCACGTGGGTCTTCGTAAAAAACTTCCAGCGGAAAAGCAACGATGAGCCCCGCTGGATTGGCCCTCATCTCATGCTACTGTCTACAAGATCAGCTGTTCGAGTAAAAGGGAAAAAGAACTGGATCCACGGCGCCCACGTGAAGAGGATACCTTTGCCTCTGCCGTATGACCAGTGGGTCCAGGAGGGTATCGCTGACTCTGAAACAGACACTGTACCTCGTTTTGTGCCGTTCAGTGATGCACGCATAAAAGGCACAACTTCAGCACAGGAAAGTGACGATATTTTGCAAGAAGCTGTGCCACCGTCAATTCGATTGGACACTACAGAGCCTGAACTCTTGTTCAAGATCAAACCGTACCTGGCCGTCTCCATTACAATCTAAGACCAAGACCTATGGACAAATAAATATTCTTTTTCTTTTACCTTTTTATTTTTTGATAACCCGAGCTTTCCCATCTGAAGGACTTTCTTGATTTTTGTTTTTCGAACCACCATCCGGGTTCAGCCGCAGGGTCGGGGTGCCAAGACTTTGGGGTACAGGCCGAAGACGTTAGGTCGACGGTTCTGGTTGGTCTAGGGCGTTCCCTGGACTGACAGGCATACTCCTTAGCAGAAGATACTCACCCGCCGCGAGCGGCACGATTAGAGGATGGAGTTTTTTAAGATGGAGAGACTCACTGAGGAAATGAACTTTAAAGCAAGAATGTGTAAAATAATGAAGAGCAAACGTTTTGTATTTTTATGCCTGTTCGTATTATGTAGTATGGTAGTGTTTACTGTAGGATTTGTATTCTTCTCCTCTCAAGAGCCCATTGCACCCACTGTACAGCCTATACCTCCTCCTACTGTCTCCTCACACTCTTTTCACCCTCTGCCTGAACATGAACAAGCTAGACGGTCTGAATTTGTGAATAACTCGTTTATTCAGCTCCTGCACCAACACCAACTAGTCATGAATACAACCAATTGCTGGGTGTATGGTTTAATGCCACATACCATTAATAAGGGTATTCCCTATCTAGTGCTGCCATATAGTTACAATGGATCGTCATGGGCATTCCAGACCATGTTTCTCTATGCACTAGATGCGTACTCCCCGCGACAACCGCATTCCATCAGACCTAGCACCAATAACAAAGCTTTAATGAAAGGAGTTGCCGATATGAGCAGAGATATCGATGCATACTCATCTATTCCCAAAGAAGAATTGAGAGCTTATGTAGGGTGGAACGCGACGGGGTATAGTATTAGTCTGGGTGAAAGACAGCGAAAAATCTCATCCCCAATCTGGGTCGTACCCCACATAGGTCGGTTCTGTTTGCAAGGTAATGGTCAGAATCCTAGAGCTCAACTGGGAAGAAGTGACTGTACTGAAACGTACACTTTTCCGTCACAGTTTTCCCCTGCGTTTTTGGCTGCCGAGGGTACATATTTTATCTGCAATGACCGAGCATATACATGGTTGCCCCCTGATTTCTCGGGCACATGTTATATTGCAAATCTGCTACCGCCAACATTTACTGCCGCCTCTGACTATCACAAGACCAGAGTTGTGAGAGGCGTGATTAGTAAGGAGGATACTGCCGGTCAGGAAGCGGGAGATTTCTTTTTGGGTTTCCTGCCGTTTTGGGGACCTATGGTCAATAGTAGGAACCTGAGACAACTGACTCGTGTGGTTGAATCCACTGTTAATGTAATGGCTGGTGCCCTTGGTAATTTGACAGCTGAGCTCCAAGCGGATCGCCTCATGACTTTGCAGAACCGCATGGTTCTAGACGTCATACTTGCAGACCGTGGTGGGGTATGTAAGGTTATCCAATCTAGTTGTTGCATTTTCATACCAGACAACGCTCCAACAGTTTATCAAGCCATCTCCAAACTACATAAAATATCTGAGTCCATACACGTGGATAAAGGAGATTGGTCACTGGTGGGGTGGTTCTGGGAACTGATATATGCCTGGGGTTGGAAAGTTCTGATGGTCATTGGAATGATCTTAGCCATCCTTTTCCTGTTCTGTCTGTGCATACAGTGTGCTCCTGCGATATGTGGCCTCTGTGCTACATTATGTGTAAGGAAACCTGTATCGAGGGAGGAGCTAAGTAATAGGATGATGCTACAGCAACATCTCCATGACTTTGTGAATATTGACCTAGACTCGGATTGAAATGAGTATAGTTATTGCCTATGTAAGGGCAAAAGGAGGGTCTGTCGTACTTTAGAATTTGGGACCGCGTAGGAGGCAGGGCCCTACCCCTGTCTATCCCGGTATTAGTGAACCGTGAATGGTTAATGCGGTATGTACAAGTGCTTTGTGTAACGTTTTAGCTATGAATGCACTGTGTATACGCTATTATACATCACTACGTGGGTTCCATTTTAGAGCGGTGGCCATCTTATGGTTGCCCTCACATAGGCTACATAGCATGAAGCAAATACGGGCCTTTTAGAGCACATGTGTCTTTCTTTGACTTTTCTGTGACCTGGGCAGCTTGGCTCCGCTGCCCCAGGTCAAACTGGTCTCACGAGTTCCCCGTCCTCTGGCCACCTGTGATTAGCATCAGGGCTTGACACACCATAAAGTCTTTTCATCCTACACAAGCCTCCAGCTAATCTCTTTCTCACCTGACTGTTCCTGCTTTATGGCTTGTTTCCCAAACAGGAGATGCTCATGTTTATTGGGGCCTATCGATATCTGATGTGGGATCTGAGCCTTGCTGGGTAAATAATTGCGGGCTGGCTTAACTGGAATGTGGGATGGTCATCATGACTCTGCCTTTTAGTTTGAAATGTATACATCTAAATGACCATGCCATAAAACTAGGAATGTATGCCTGAAGCAGGATATTCTGTATTTAAGAAGAAGCCCGTTTCTGTGATTTTCAGCAGTCTCCTGAGAACATACACGCTGTTGTACTTCTAGGACGCCTGTAATTGGTCTGCAGCCAATAAACTGATCTTTGACTTCACCCAGAATACTCTGTGTTTCTGTAGGTCTGAAACAGGAAGAACCCGAAGTCATAGGGTGTGTTCCCCTGCACCGCTGGGCTTAAAATTCCCAGTACTTCAGAACAGATTGACACCAGACCTGCAAAAGGCACATCCCTGACCTGAGGACTACCTCTCTGCCAAATTTCAAGTAATTCTGTTCAGCCGTTCGGGCTGTACCTTGGACTAAAGGTCCCTATGGAAAATTGCATGGGGAAAACGTGTTTTGGGACCCCCCTTTTTTCTCAGCCCCCGCTTGACGAATACCCCCGAGACTTTCAGGGTAGGAGCGGAGCGGAGCGCCCCACCTATTTTGAAAATTTTGCGAGGATTCGTCAACCGGCGCCAAAGTTATTCCAAATAGAATGTTGCGGATTTCCTATGGAAACATGGTCCTAACTATAACTATCTACTGGCGACCGCCAGTAGATAATATATATATATATATATATATATATATATATATATATATATATATATATATATATATATATATATATATATATATATTTCTCTGACATTTGCTCTACCGCTATCTTACCTCCTGTCTGGGTGATGTTCTCATGAATCCCATTATTTTTCTAACAGGGGCAATTCTCTTTGCCATAGGATTTCCTACCCCTAAGTACTCCCCTGTCAGTAGCATCATATCATGCCTGGCACATTCTGTCCATCCGGGCTTTTTGGCTTAGGATCCTTCCATGCAACAATTCATACACCCATATTTTTAATAGTAAAGGGGAAAATACAAGATCACGGATGTCAAGTGGCAGAGTTTAATGAAGGTGCTACAAATGAGATTGAGCCTCTTGCAGACATGAATAGGTCACCACATACAGATCTCTACAATAGACTTTTGTTTTTAGGATACACTGTGGGCTAAAGCGCATATATATATACAAGCATTTGCAAAGCCAAAATATTTGTCTCTTGTTTTGTTTTGTCATGCTTTTGATCAGAAAGCTGCTGTACCTTTATCATTATAAACATTTTTTCGCTAAAGACAAACATTTCTTTTGGTCTCAATAAAGCACACATTTCCATAGTACTCCCTGGTATTGAAGGAAACTACTTTGAGTGTAGATGTGCTCCTTCTAAAAGGGCAGCATCCCATCATTCAAAGTGAAGGCAGACAATGGCTAGTGGCCTGATGCTTTAGACCTTGATCAATGCTGGAGTGGATGGAAGAAAAATGTGAATCACACAACCACAGACAAATGGATGAAGTCTGGCTGAAAACCTCTATAAAAAATTATGTATATTTTTAGCAAACTCTAAAGGCCTTGGAAAAGAAAGAAAGAAAGAAAGAAAGAAAGAAAGAAAGAAAGAAAGAAGGGAAGAAAGTATAAGAAATTGGGTTACTAGTTGAGGGGTGAAACCCTTCTCAAGCAGCAACCACAATTACTCTCAGGGTGAAGGCACAAGCAAATCCTAAATTAAATTGTGCTCAACCCTCAGGTAGCTTGGCACAGAGCAGTCAGGTTTAACTCAGAGGCAATTTGTAAAGTATTTGTGCTACACTTCAAACAGTAACACAGTGAAAACACACCACAAAAGGACCCCACACTGGTTTAGAAACAGAGTATTTTTAATAAATAAAACAAGACCAAAATAACAAAAGTCCAATCAGTAGAATCGGAAACATGCAATTTTCAAGTATTAGGTAAAAAAAGGGTCCAACTGTGGATATCTGGGTACATTGGACTTGGACAAAGACAAAGACACAAGTTCAGGCTGACCTCGATGGAGAAGGGGCCACCTACAGGGACCCAGTTAGGCCCGCTGAACAGAGTACCTTAAATCCTGATTTGCACCTAGGATCCGTATTGAAGATGCATCATGCAGCCGAAGCGGTGCGTCATACAGCCGAAGCAATGCATTGGTTCCGGGATGTGGCGAGGCTGCAGAATGAGGTTCTGCTCTTTCTTTCTATTTTGAGCTCACAAAAAAAACAACCTATTAAGGGATTGCTCATATACCACCCGCCTGGCCCCAAGCGAGGTTTTCTAAAGACCCTTAGTTCACAGTTAGAAGCCGGTGTAAGCGCTAAAGATTTTACAGACACTGGTGATTTAAATTTTCATCTTGAGGCCATCACAGACAAAGACACAATGGCTCTCCTGGAAACTATGAGCTCACTAGGCCTCTCACAACTACTGCACAACAACCAATCTGGTAGGCCACACACTAGATGGAATTTTCCTAAATAATCCTCAAATTGCAGTCAAGGATATCCTGCCGCTGCCATGGTCGGACTTTCATGCAAATATCTTTGAAATTATTATTTCACAGATATTCCAATCTAATAATGTGCATAGCGGTCCAATCAGTTTTTCTGCCTGGAAAGAAATAGATAGTGATCAACTCACTCAGCAGGTCTTATGGTCTCAGCCATTACTTTCTCAAGATCCTCAGCAAGCTACGTTGGACTCTGAAACTGGTTAAATTAAGTTTTTGCTACGCTAGTGTCAGGTGGCGAGAACCGGTAGTACACCGCTCGCATCCCCGCCACGTGGGGGAACTACGTTTCCCAGGACGCCCGGCAGAACACGCCCCACGTGTTCGGCGCCGAGCGCGACAGCGGTTAAAACCGCCAACAAACACCAAGCGGTGCCGATGATTCCAGCCAGTCCTGTTCGCACTCTTGTTCCGGAAACAACGTTCCAGCCCTGCGTCCTCGGCCTTGCCCTCGTCCTTGTATCCAGACTCCAGGAAAACTCCATCAGCGCTCCTCTGCCCAAGGATTACCGGGTCCAGAGTGGTAGCGCGAAGGTGAAAACCTCGCCGGTGAGCCCCGACGCTGGTACGCGTCGGAACAACCTTCCACGTTCCTGTTTTCTTCCCTCGTCCATTCCACGCGCTCCTCTGCCCACGGAGTTCCGGGTACAGAGTGGTAGCGCGAACTGGTGCGCTCCTCTGCCCACGGAGAACCGGGTCCAGAGTGGAAGCGCGAACTGGGGCGCTCCTCGGCCCATGGAGTTCCGGGCTTAGAGTAGCAGCGCCCGTTCCTTTTTTCAGCACTACACAACTGTGAGTACTGTTCTTTCCTTTAGCCTTCAGGGAGGCGATTTCCTCGTTCTTTTAGGAGTGACCCTGATCCAGGACGCGCTCTGGGGGGCATCAAGCACTGACATTCAAGTGCTGGCTTTTGCTCCCAGTGGGGAGCGTCCCTCTGCCCTTCCGGATTCGATCCCAAGGGTCCGCCCGGGCTCTGCGGTGACTCGTCAGTGCTAACCTCAACTGAGCGTCACGCAGGCCAGGCCAGAGAACCCTCAAAAACCCCGGGTTGGAAGGTGACAGGTGAGAAACCACTGCAAAGCGGGAGGGGGGAGGCAACACGTGGGTCACTATTGACGGGTGTCTGACGGTGTGCTTGTTTCGTTCCAGATCCCTCTCCCAGCTGCTCCTTCCCTTCCTTCCCTCGCCCACCTGTCTCCATAGCCTGTGTGTGTTACACGTTCTCCGGACTGGGGACGGATGGGAGGTGGACCCCATTATCTTCAGCGTCATCCTGAGGAGAGAATTCCCCGGCCATCGTGACAGCTAGTCCCTCCTAAGTCAACCGATGCTTTCAGGTTAAAACCCCTCTGCGTCCTGGTTTACAGAAGTACTTAAAAAGGAAAAACAACATTGTAAAAGACAGGAAAGAAAATGGCGTACGCGCTACTTCATTCATGAGAAGAACTTTATAAACTCACTATGACCATGTTCATATGACTACTTATAAAAGACAAAAAGACCTCTCCTATGCAGTAGATTAAATCAGCTAAGAATTCCTCCAAGGAATTATTTTAGATAATTACTAAACTCACTAAACTTCCTGGTAGCGAAGGAGTAAGCAGTAGTCAATTCTTCTGTGGTTCTCTTGCCAACTGCTTTCGGGATCAAGTTGATCAAATCTATCTGAAGTTTGATACAAACAAAAACCCAACCTCTAAGGGAACAATTAATACTCAGGAAGACCTAGACCGAATTTCCTTTTCTGAATTCTCTCCAGTCACATCAGATCAATTGAGTAAGTTAATTTACTCTACTAAATCTGGTTATGCATCGGACCCATGCCCCCCCCTCGGTGGTGGAGCGGCTTCCAGAGATGATAGCTGCTAATCTTAACAGCATTCTTAATTCCAAGTTTGAGGTTGGACACTTTCCGTCACTATGGAAAAAGGTCTCTATCTTCCTCTCTTAAAAAAACCTACTCTGAACTCGGAAGATCCAACTAACTATCGTTCAAAAGATATATGGCACGCCTACCAAACATATTTGCTAAGCTACTCACCATAAGCAGCCTGACTTGGGGATTGTGAGATTAGAGCAAGGGGGGGGGCGGAGTGACTACTAACGATGTTGGGAAGAGTGGGGAGGAACCGAGTGAGACCGCAAAGGTACAAATACATATGAATATATGACCCGAGAGAGGGAGATTGTATGAAACAGATGTGAGGCAGGACCCAGGAGAGGGAGGGAGAAGAAGGGGGGGCGTGCATGGTTTGATTTCACTGTTGATGAACCACGAGCCCATCCAAAAGTCTGATATTGTAGACTTTGTCATGTACGACTACTGAATGGCACATAATGATGTAGATGCATAATACTTTGTTGATGTACCTGAAGATTCAATAAACAGATTTGAAAAAAGAAAAAACTTGTACGTAGCAGAGCTAGCAACACTGATTAAATCCTATGGATTTACCAGTATCTCCTGTGGTGACAACACTCAAATCGTGATGTCAGCATTTAATAATAGAGACATGATTGGTATTAAGTTCCATGATTGCATGTGTGCAATCGGTGATTGGATAAGCAATCACTATCTAAAGCTCAACTCTGGAAGGACTGAGGTGAATTGTTTTGGAAATAATGCCCAAGTTTTGGCCTCATCTTGGTGGACAGAGGAAATGGGACCATTCCCAAACCATGTGAAAATGTCGAAGAACTTAGGAGTTGTGATTTATGATAGACAGAATTTGACACCTTGAGGATAATCAAAACAATTATCTCATGCATTCCTTCAGATGCCAAAATGTTTTTGCAATGGTTTGTATTTAAACCTGCAGGAACAATACCGGGATAAATTACAAACATTTTTAAATGAGGCAGCCAGGCTGCTCTTGGGTATTCACAAATTTCCACCAGTCTCCCGGGCTATTAGTGGGCTACACTGGCTGCCAGTCAGGAATCGCATCATATTGCATGATATTTATCCTGAGATTCTGAGCCATACATTGATCTGGAATGAACGTAACAGAAATGTGTGATCCTCGGGGACCAAGAAAACAGTGGTCCCTAGATTCAAGAGGATGAACTGGGGAGGAAGAAGTTTCATTACTAGTGCCACTAAGATTTGAAATCTTCTTTCATCACATATCAAGGCCTCCCCTTCTCTGCTGGCTTTTAGAAGGAGCTGAAAACTTGTTTTGTTAACAATGAGGGCTTCATTCCAGTTGTGTTTGAGCAATTGCTAGCGATGCGGAATCCGGTATTGTTGACAAGGCTGACGTCAATGAGAGATGCAAAGGCCTTCACCAAGAATGTGTCATGCAGTGGAGGTTCCGATGCAGCGACGGGCTGCAATGTGATTCAGGTCTTTGAAGTGGTTCCGATCCATGCAGCAGCAGCGTTGCGTCAGTTCTGCTCAGAGTTGCACCACACAGCAGATGGCATGCGTCGGTTCCATTGGATCCACAGAGGCTGGCAGAGTGCCTCAGACCAACTTCCAAGGGTCCAGGGCTGGGGTTGCACCACTTGGCAGGGTAGACTAACAGATGGCAGAGTCCAGGTGCTGGTTCCAAGTTGTCAGGAAGCCAGCCATCTAGCCCTTGAAGTCACTCTGGGGTTATGGTTTCAAGAAATGCAGGTCCAGTCATTCTCACCAGTCAAGAGAGAGGCATATCAGCACAGCAAGGCAGCAGTCCAGCAAGACAGCAGTCCAGCAGGACAGCAGACCAGCCCTCCTTCAGCAGTACAGCCGTCCTTCATCCTGTGAGAGTATCCATAGGTCCAGAAGTGCTTTGAAGACTTGGTGTCCAGTATTTATACCCAGTTGTGCCTTTGAAGTGGGAGTGAAGCTCCTAGAGGTTTCCCTTTGAAGTCCCTAGGCATCCTATCTTCCCTGTCCTGGCTCTAAACTAACTACGGTGGGGGTGCAGTGCTTTGTGTGGTGGCAGGACACAGCCTATTCAAGTGTAAGTAGGGCTGTGTCCACTTCTGCCCTCCCATTCTGCCAGTGATGGCTCATCTGGGTACACCTAAGCACACTATTGTGTGTGGCTGTCTAGGAGGAATACACAATGCCAGCTACACCCAACCATGTGACCCAGGGGCAGGCCACATGCAGTAAGTAGCTAAGGGAGAAAAATGCCAACATTATAAAAGCGCCATTTTGAAAATTGTGATTTAAACCCGACTTCACCATGAGAGAGGATTTTTCATTATAATTCCGAAGACACCAAACATACCCTGGTACCAGCTCCCATTTGGAAATTACAGCTTATTTAATGTATTAAAATAACTCCAATGTTATCCTAAGGGAGAGGTAGGCCTTGCAGTAGTGAAAAATTAATTTATGAGTATTTCACTACAACTTTTTAAAATACATTGCGCCCTGCCCTCTGAGCTGTCCAGCGCCTACCCTAGGGATGACTTATGCATATTAAAAAAGGAAGTTTTGGGCTTGGTAAAAGGTTCCTTTTGCCAGGTCAAACTGGCAGTTCAAAACTGCACACACAGGCTGCAATAGCAGGCCTACGACAGGTTTAAAGGGCTGCTGAAATGGGTGGCACAATCAGTGCTTCTTGCCCACCAGTAGCATTTTATTTACATGCCCTGGGCACATGTAGTGCCATTCTACTAGTGACTTACAAGTAAATTAAGTATGCCAATTGGGTATAAGCCAATTCTATCATATTTAGAGAAGAGAGCACATTCCCTTTAGCACTGGTTAGCTGTTGTAAAGTACACAGAGTCCTAAGGCCAGCAAAAACTAATTCTGCATATTGGAGGGTAAAGGCAAAACGCTTGGGGGTGACCCTGCAGAGAGGGCCAGGTCCAACACGACCACCCCCTCCAGCCTAAACCCAAGGGAGACTAATCAAAACCTTGATGGACTCCCCTGCTAGGTGATAGAATGTGAACAATGGCCCTCTACTGCAGAGGCACTTGTCAGTACTATGCCCCACTGAATTCGGTTGGATCCCTCAATGTTCACTCTCCTGAGCCACTGAACCGGCCGATGGGAAAGCCTTCTTCTCACCTGTGGACCCTGTCTGTGCAGCACCTAACCTTAACTTGCTCACAGATGCATCCCCATAGGCAGACAGTACCACCATGTCCAACAAAGTGATGTGATGTAGCCCATTCCACCCCTTGGATCAGACTTCAGCCCCAACTCAAGAACAATTCTGCCCCTAAAGACAGCAGCCAACAGAGGCCACTTACAGCTTTAAGTGTCAGGTGCCAGACCCTCCACTGCCAGTTGGAAGCTATTAGTGGAGACATTAAACAGACCTCTATTCCAGCCTTGGGACTGGCAAGGAGTTCTTTATAGGCTCCTGAAGGTCCTCTGATCTCCAAGGTTTCTCAGAGTAGGGAGCAATAGCTTTGGGTGTTAGGCACCCTACTTTCATTTTACTATCCACCAGCTCAGGGGTGGTATTTTGAGACTGGCAAATCAGCCCATGCCTTGTGCCCTGAGGTTAAACAGGGGACAGAGGTGAGTCCTCCCACATTCTGCTGCTCTATCTGGGCTCCTATAAACTCCGTCTGGGACTAATAGTTCTCCTGACTCTGGAGGCAACTCATTCTCCAGGATCCAGTCTATGGGCATCTGGGGACTAATAATTATAATTCTCCTCTGGGTCACCTCTCCATCCCACTCTAGGTATACCAGGGCCATAGGGTTGAAGAAGTCCTGCTGATAGTCCTGAGTCACCTTACACACCTGCCAAGTGTACTGCTCTGGAGACACTATCATGGTTTGGCTAGCCAGGTGTCCCACAGAGCAGTGACAGGGATCACATTAAATTTCACCTGACGGACGTGCCGACTCCCACGTTCAGGGATCACAAGCTCACCCCCTGAGTCTATCTGCAAACTAAGGACGATCATGGCATGGCCTATGTCCTACCCCTGGGGACTACTCACAGTTAAGGCCACATGTTTAGAAACATAGAGTAGGGGCGTGGCTTGGACGCTGACTAAGATGGCCGCTTAGATCCGGAGCTCCGCCGCACCGGGACGGACCCGTATCACTTACGGCAGTGTTCACGTTCCTTCTTCGAGCTTTTTGGGATGTTCCAGCTAGCGGAACGAGTTATGCGCCTGGTGAGCCCAAGGTGAACTCTTTTCACGCCTGGAATGCTTCGTTTTCACCGCGCTGAATGTGCGCCTCAGAACGCCCGCCATTTTGCTGTCTCAGCGCTGCTCATCTGGAACCGGCGCGCGCACTTAGAGCAGTAAGTTCTCTTCATGCTCTCAGATGCGCTCCGCTCTTCAAGTGAACGTGGAATGTTTTCTTGCTGACAAGCGCTTTTCTAAGGGATAGCTGCATGAATGACTTATTACATCTTCTCCGGTAGGTGAATGCCTCTACTGTGGCTCTCTGCTGCTCCCTGAGGCTGCCACACCTGCTTTAACGCTTCAGAGAGATGATTTAAATTGATTTCTACATTATGGGGGCACATGGAGATAGATTTTGTACCAGAGACTCTCTTGCTGTGACATTTATACAATCTTAATGAAACATCAGCTAAATCTTATATGGCGCTAAATCTACTATTGGGCAACGCTATTTAAACACCAACCCTGTATGAACTGTTTCTGGAGGCTACATCAGGGGGTAATATCATCTGGCTCCACGTGGTCTCTTTATTCATGCCAGCTTCTGAGACTTCTTGTGACTCCTGTAAGCGGATGGCTTCGTGCTGATGATGTGATGGCCAGACCTCGTTTTTTCTGCAAGTGATTCGCCCATTCATTCATATTTCTTGATGTACGTCCCTCAGCACGTCCGCCATTTCGTATTGTGCGCGATGTCCGCATGTCGCTGAGATGATTACGATTACAGTCATGGTCTTTCTGCCCTTTCTCCAGGTACTGGTCTGTCCTCTAGGCAACTAAAAATCTCTCCTTTTTGTTTTGCGCCCTGTCAGTGTGCTATGCTTCCAACTTACTCCTCATGTTGGCACTTCATTTTCTGAGACCTCTGCATTCATGCTTTCCTCGCAATAGGCCGCATATGCTGTGCTCCTCACTGATAACCTACTTCAGTTCTAAGGCATAAGACTTATTTTTCTAGTTCCTTTTTGCAAATATGCTCACCAAGTCTTAGTGCACACGGCTTTCGAGCCCGCTGGTGACCTCCTGGTTATTACTGGAAACATCTTCTAACATCTGCTGGCATTACCTCCAGGTCCGGGGTTTCTTCACGATTTCTCCAAGTGTCCTCTACTACTCCTGATGACCGCTGGGCTATTTAGACTGGACATGTTGACATATTGACATTCTCTGCTTTTGAGCCCAGATTGTTGTGTTGGTTTGCTTCTTTGCCTTCTGTTCACTGTCACTGGCACGTTTTAGGCTTCTATGGGCAAGCTACGCAACCCAAAGTTTGTCTTTGTGCCCTCGAAGGTTCCACCTTCCTCTGCCTCCTCCTCATCAACAGGCCATTCTCCTCATCCTCCTTCCACGGATCAAATGGCGACAACAGCTTCCACCCGCTCTTCTCCATCACAACTTACCTCCAGTAAGTCTTCTCCTCCTGCCTCCTTACCTAAGCGCTTGAAGCAGGACTCCTCTCCTCCTCCACCTGAGTCATCTCCACCCCCTATCTCTATGGAGTTGATACTTGAGGAGATTCGCGCTTTGCGCCCGTTCGTGGAGGAGACTAATACTAAGATGCAGCTTTTTGAGGCCAAATGGTCAACTATGGAGGCCCGTGTTTCTTCTGTGGAGCAGCAGGTTCCAGAAATTCAGTCAAATTCTCATCGCATCTCCTCTCTGGAAAAATCTCTTCTCGCCCTTCAACAACACACTGAGGACTTGGAAAACAGGAACAGGAGGAATAACCTACGCGTTTATGGCCTGCCGGAATCCTTGGAAGGTGATGATCCTGTCACGTTTTTCTCTTCTTTCCTCCTGAAATTGTTGGACCTTCCTGCTACTACCTCTCTCAGTATCCAACGAGCCCATAGACTTGGCCCTCGCTCCTCCTCCTCAACCAAACCACGAGGGGTCATCATCCTCTTCCTCAAATTTACGGATCTCCTTCTGGTCCTCTCCACAGCTCGAGCGAAACGCCAAGTGTCCTGGATGGGTCAGAGAGTTTTTCTCTCTCAGGATGTCTCTAATGTCACTGCTGCCAGAAGAAAATAATTTCTATCTCTTCGTGCTCCTCTGCGCTCTATGGGAGCTAGATATGGCCTTTTTCACCCTTGTACCTTCAAGGTAACTCATCAAAACAACACTTGGACTTTCCAAGACCCGGCTGAACTTAAGAATTTCATTCACATTCAGACTAATGCTGGCATGGACACATCTAATCCTCCTACTGGTTGATTATTTACTTGTTTGGTTCTTTCTCCTTACAGGTTCTTGCTGGAATTTTTTCCCTTCTTGGTTGATTCTCCTTCTGCCTGATGTGATTGTATAATGGTTGTCGTTTGGGTTTTCTGTTTTTGCACACAATTGTTTGTTTTTGTACTGTTTACCTCCCCATGACTTCTGCATAACATGTTTCTCTTTCCCTCCCTTAGATTTTCTGTTCGATCAACCCTCTTGTAGTCCTCTTCGTATCATATGATTCGTCTTCCTCATATTCCGTCCTGGTGCGGTGGGTTGTTGCTCTCCGGCTTGGGGGGCTGTTCTTGTCGAATCCTCCCACACCCCATCGTCGTCATCTTGTCATCTCCCTTCCCCCTTCAGGTATGTTTTCCTCAGTCGTCCGTTTTGGATATGTACTGTCTCTTCTTCTTCTCCTCTTTTCCTCCCCTTTCCTTCCTTTCCTTTTTCCTTGTTCTTTTCTTACTATGTCTTTTGACTTTCTTTTGTCCTGCTCTTGTCTTTCACTCGCTTGTTATTCACCTTTGTGGCGTTTTTGGTTTTATCTCTTTTCTCTGTTCCTAGCACATTTTATTTTGATTTAATTCAAAGTTATTTCATGGAATGTGAAAGGTTTTGTTAGCCCTATTAAACGGCAGAGAGTGCTTTCCCATCTAGCCTCTTACACTCCTGACTTAGTTCTTTTACAAGAGACTCATCTCTCTGAGGCGGAGTCTCTTAAGTTAAAAAGAGGCTGGGTGGGAACGGTTTTATTTTCTCCTACTTCTAACAAAAAGAACGGTGTGGCCATTTTGTGTCACAAGAAGCTCAAATGTAAAGTTCTTTCTCAAGAAAATGATACTGAGGGTCGTTGGGTCTTAGTTAAGCTGTTAATCAATTCTGTATCCTTGACTGTTTTTAATGTATATGGCCCCACTCATCCTGATTGTAACTTTTGGCCTCTAATAACTTCTAAGTGTTTTCAATACAGTGATTCCCTGTTCATTCTGGGTGGGGATTGTAATCAAATTGTTGACCCGTTTCTTGATCGCAAATCCTCTGCCCGCTTCACCCCCCACAAATCACATACACAATTCCTTGACACTATCTCCAAATCTCACCTTCTCGACTCATGGAGACTGTCCCACCCTGACTCTTTGGACTATTCTTTCTTTTCACCTCCTCATGCCTCTTTCTCCCGGATTGACTACATATTCCTTTCTCAGTCTCTCTCTCAAAATCTTCTTTCCTCATCTATAGAGCCGATAGTTATCTCAGACCATGCTCCCATTGTCACCGTTCTTGACCTTCTTCCTCCTCATCCCAAATCC
This sequence comes from Triturus cristatus, assembly GCF_964204655.1. NCBI lineage: Eukaryota > Metazoa > Chordata > Amphibia > Caudata > Salamandridae > Triturus > Triturus cristatus. The sequence goes on along the minus strand of NC_140589.1, from coordinate 1,712,446,014 downwards.
TCCCGCTGGCGCTTTAATAATTCTCTCCTCCTGGATCCCCTCTTTTCTTCTTCTTTTCTTTCCTTCGCTACGGAATTTTTCCTACTCAATTCTGATCCTTCTTTACCCCCTCATGTTATTTGGGACTCTTTTAAGGCTACTGCTCGCGGTTTTGTGATTGACTTTGTCTCAAAGAAAAAGAAATCTTATCTTAAGAAACAGAAAGACCTTCTCTCCCATATTAAATCCCTGGAGCATAAATTCTACACCTCTTCTACTACAACGGTTGTACCAGACCTTATACGCGCCAAACTCGAGTTTAACAAAATCTCTACTGACAATGCCTCCTCATCACTACTCCGCAGCAGCGCCCGCTACTACGGAGGTAGCAACAAGTCAGGTAAACTTTTGGCCAACTATCTTAAGTCCCGCAAGGAGCGTAACCTGATTGATTCAATATATTCCACCGATAATCTTCTCCTGCATAAGGAGCAGGATATACTCGCCCAATTTCAACAGTTCTATCAATCTCTTTATACTCCTGAATCCCCCCCTTCGGCTGCTCTTATTCAATCCTACTTGGACAAAATTCCTGCCCCCTCCACTTCTCATCTTAATTTCCCTGATCTTGAACTTGACCTCTCTATCACTGAACTGGATAGCGCCTTAACATCTCTAACCAAGGGTAAATCTCCGGGGCCGGACGGTTTCTCTGTGGAATTTTATCTACATTTTTCAGATCTCTTGCTTCCTAAACTTCTCTCCCTCTTTCAATCCTTCTTCACCTCCGGCACAGCTGCTGGTACCTTTCACGAGGCTACGATTTGCCTAATACCCAAAGAGGGTCGCGACCCGCAATTTTGTAAAAATTATCGCCCAATATCCCTTGTCAATGTAGACTATAAATTATTTGCTAAACTTCTTGCCCGGCGCTTAGATCCTTTCCTCCCACACCTTATAGGTAAGGAACAATGTGGTTTCGTAAAGGGCAGACTCACCTCAGATAATTCCCGTCTTTTTCTCAATGTTCTCAATAAGGTACCTTCTCTCAACTTCTCTCTAGCTGCTATATCAGTTGATGCCGAGAAGGCTTTTGATAGAGTAGATTGGTCCTTTCTTTTTGCCTCCCTTCGTTGGCACGGTTTTGGTCCTAATTTTATTTCTCTTGTTTCTTTACTTTATTCCTCCCCTAAAGCGTCTGTGTTAGTTAATGGCCGGCTATCCCCTTATTTTCCTTTGCAGCGTGGCGTCCGTCAGGGCTGTCCTCTGTCCCCTTTACTTTTTGTCCTAGCTTTAGAGCCATTTCTTCCGTCTATTAGAAACAACATTTCTATTTCTGGCTTCCCTTATGACAAGACTCATTTGAAACTCTCTGCGTATGCAGATGACATTCTTTTGTTTATTTCTGATCCTGACCAATCCATTCCGGCCTTACTACTTGAGTTTAACTCCTTTTCCCAAGTTTCTGGTTACAAGATTAACTCTGATAAAACTGAGATCCTTCCTCTTACTAAATTTTGTCTCCCTCATCAGTTTTCGACCACTGGTTTTGCATGGAATTCCTCTAAAATTAAGTACCTTGGAATTTGGTTCTCTAACTCCATTTCTTCATCTATTCGGTTGAACATGTCCGCTGTACTATCCCGCATGGATAAGTTGTTCTCTTCTTGGAATCCTCTCTTTCTCTCATGGTGGGGTCGGCTGGACTCGATCAAAATGATGATATCTCCCATTCTTATATACATCTTTTCCATGCTCCCCATTCATATCCCTGATATCTATTTCAAGCGCATTGATTCCTGTCTCTCTAAGTTTCTCTGGAATAATAAAAAATCGAGAGTTGCGCTCGTTGCCCTTCGTAAACCGAAGTCCAATGGCGGAGTCAACTTTCCGGATTTCCGCCTTTATCATAAATCTTTTTCTCTTCGTCAGGCTTCTAATTGGCTTGTTCTTGCACCTTCTCCTCTTGCTCCTCTTTGGCTCTCTATTGAACGCTTACTCCTCTCCCCTTTTTCCCTATCTGAAATTGTACATTTCACTGCTAAGAATTTAACCACTCCTCTACCCCTGTTTAAGCATACTTCTTCTCTTCTACATGCTCTGGTCCGTCCTGACCCGATCTCCCGTGAATCCTTTTTGACCTCCCCTATTTGGTACAATTCACTTATTCTCCTCCATAATCGTCCTATTTGTTGGACTGCGTGGAGATCAAAGGGGCTGATATGGGTTAACCAACTTTTTGATGGTTTTCTCCCATGTTCTTTTCCTCGATTCCGACTTCTGTTTCACTGTCCCCAGTCTTTTTTCCATAGATTCACTGTCCTAATGGCCATCATACTTGATGTCTACTATTCTCTTCCCTTGTCATCCTCTTCTGTTTCCCAGTCCCCGCTTCTTCAGATCCTGTCTACTCTCCCCAAAGCCTCTCTTATTTATAAATTTTTCTCCTCCCCCAATCCGACCCGTCCGAAATCTAAATTGGAACTTGCTTGGGAGCTTGATTTGGGCTGTGAATGGTCTATAGCTGTTTGGGACAAAGTCTGGGCCAGGTCCTTAAAAATCTCCCGTTCCGCCTCACTAACTCAATCTATGTTCTTTCTTTATCATAGACTTTATCTCTCTCCCGTTTCTATTTCTCGCTTTTCTCCTGATAAGGACTCTATCTGTTGGACCTGCTCTGCCCCTAATGCTGATCTTTTTCATTTACTTTTTCTGTGCCCTCCTGTTCTCGCACTCTGGGTTCAGGTGTGGTCTCATATCTCTCGTCTCTTTTCTATCTCTATCCCATACTCTATCCCTCTCCTTTTTTTAGGCAGTATTTCTGACACTCTTGATATTCCTTCTCGCTCCTCTGGTCTATTAGATCTTATGTTGGCTCTGGCTTTCCAACACATTTCTTCTAACTGGAAGGATCTTTCTAAGCTCTCTATACAATGTTGGTGGAATTCTCTCTGTCACTATCACAGACTTGATGTTCGTTTCGCTGCTGCCTCCACTCCTACCCTCAATAGAGATCTATTCTGGTTGCCTCTCACAGCTTATCTTGACCGCATGGCTCTGAAATCGAAATCTATCTCTCCTTTATCCTCTGAGAATTTCAAACCCCCATGAGTGACTTTTGCTCTGCCCCTCCTCTTCCTTTCTTCCTCTCTACTCCTTTTATCTTTTTTACATTTGCATTTTCATTTCCTGCCTTTCAACTATTCCCTACCCTTGGCTTATTTGCTCTTTCTATTCTACCTATTTTCTCTCTGACTACATTATCTATTCTTCTCCTAACGCCTCATATTTGCCTTTCTCTTTCTCCTCTCCCTTCTTTCCTTTCTCCCCCCCTTTTTTTTTCTCCTTTTTCCCCCTTTTCCTTCTGGTTCCCTTTAAAATTTTACAAAATGCTTTTTGAATTTTTCCTCAGGTTTCTTATGTTTAACGCATGATGACCCTTTATTATTTTTCTCTTTTTGATTTTGTATGACAATGTTCTTTATATGACCTGTATTTGTTGCTCACTATGCTTTTTCTTCAAATAAAGCATTTCAAACATAAAAAAAAAGAAACATAGAGTAATTTTTAATGAATAAAACAATACTAAAAGGACAAAGTTTCAATCAGTAGAATCGGAGATATGCAATTTTCACATTTTAGGTAAAAATAGCGTCAAAGGGCATAAAGCGACAAGTGTAGATATTTGTATGGGTGTGCGGAGTTCGTGGAGTTGCATGAAAACTCTGTGGAATTCTGTGGAGTTCCCAGAGCGAGTTTCTCCACATGCCCATCACTGGTTTATTTTTCAATTTCACACATTTCTGCCGAGTTGTTTGGGTTGCCATTTTCCATTTCAAATCAAACCTCATTTCTAGTTTTCATTGTAAAGCATTGCAAAAATGTCAGGCAGGCATCAGCGCCCTGGTTTAAAACTGCAGGGATAAAGGCTCGCGAGCTGCCTCGTCAAGCAGTGCTTTGATGTGCTCTGCAGTCACCTGGCTCTTTGTGCTTGCACAACTGCACGCTCGCTGAATGGAGAGCTCAATGTTGTTCTTCCTGTGTTTTTTTTTTATCACACATCAAAATGTTGGGCTCTCTGCTGGGCACGTTACACGGCAAGCGCCTCTTGTATAAGGATCCAGGTTATGCCTGGTTTCTAAGAAATAAAGGATGATAGACCATTGTGCAAGAGCTATGCACGGTCCAACAAAGCAGAACTGAATAACATCCACCTAGTAGAGGTGTGTATGGTACAGTATAGAAGCCAGTGACCCGGTATGGTAAAGCACGTGCATATATTGGCACTGCTAACAACACACTGCCCTACCCCCTTTCCACCTCCCTTGGCAAGCCCAGTACCTCATCCCCCTCTGCACCGGTCTCCATGGCATGCACCTCACACAGCCCTTTTGTACCTCAGAGCCACCTGCACAGTGCTCTTGTCCTGCCCGCCGCTTGTCATGCCTGCAACAGATACCCAGGTGGGTATCCGGGAGCTGTATGCTGTAGAGTGGCGCTGGAGAAGCTGCTGCCTGTAGAATTATGCTACCTAAACCAAGCCACGCAGGCCCAACCTTACATCCTCCTAATTCACTTCTGGGCTGAGGGTTGGCCATGGTGCTGCTGGGGCTGTGCTTGGAGGGACGGATGAAACCACCTGGCTGGGCCTCGACCTCCCACCCTCCTCCCTCTGTACCTAGCTCAGGCTTGCCAACCCCACTGCGTCACCGCTGGTTGCTGATGGCGCAGGTGAACATTGCAGCATCCGGGGCCTGGGGGCAACCAGAGCTACTTGGCTCCCTGTGACGGTAGGTGCTGATTTTTTAAATCATGCTTTTAGTTAGGGATCCTTTAGGCATGGTGGGTGCTGGTAAACTCCACTATGTGGCGTAGGCTGAGTTTTTGCCAAATTCAAATTGACAAAAACTCTGTGAACTCTGCTGGCAGAGTGGAGTTTACTGCCCATTATTAGATGTTTGGTTGTGCTGGAGGATAGCGATAGCGAGGATCCGCATCAAAGATGTGTCCTGCAGCCAAAATAATGCGCCGGTTTTGAGATGCGGTGAGGCTGGGGAGCGAGGTATTGCATCATTTTTGAGAATCCTGTCAACCACGGTTTGCAATGCAAAGTCTGGAGCTGAGGATTCCCCGTGCAGTTGGGGTGATTAGTCAATTACGAGGAGCTGCAAGGTAGCGATGAGGAGCCTGGCATCGTCATTGAGTTTGCCGTCGATGAGGGATGGGTGGACCTGCACCGAGGATGCATTGCACAGCAAAGGTTCTTGTGTGGCAACGGACTGTGATGCGATGCAGGTCTTTATAGTGGTTCTGATCCACACATTAGTGGTAATGTGTCAGTTCTTATCAGGAGTTGCTCTGTGCAGGAGAGGGTATGCATCAGTTCTGATGGATGCACAGAGTCAGGCAGAGCACCTCAGGCCCCCTTCCAAGGGTCCAGAACTGAGGGTATCGAAAAACAAATGTGACAGTTTTTTCCCTACCAGGACATGGAAAACCCTAAAAGTACATGTCCAACTTTTCAAATACACTGCACCCTGCTCTCTAGGTTGCCCAGGGCCTACCCTAGGAGTGACTTATATGTATTAAAAAGTAAGGTTTGGGAAGGACAGAAGGTTAATTTTGCCTGGTAGAAATGGCAGTTTAAAACTAACTACTCAAACAGGATGCAATGGCAGGCATTGTACATATTTGAAGGGCTACTTAAGTGGGTGGCACAATCAGTGCTGCAGGCCCAATAGTAGCATTCAATAAAATGGAAAGGAAGAAAAAGAGAGAAAGAGAAAGAGTGAAAAGAAGGAAGAAAGAAGAAAAGAGAGAAGAAAGGGAAGAATGACAGAAAGAAGTACTTTAAGAAAGAAACAAAGAATGACACAGAAAAAAAGAATGAAAGCAAGAAAGAAGGAATGAAAACAAGAAAAAGGGAAAATATGAAAAAGAAGAAAAGAAAGAAAGAAAGAAAGAAAGAAAGAAAGAAAGAAAGAAAGAAAGAAAGAAAGAAAGAAAGAAAGAAAGAGGAAAGTCGGGAAAAAAGGGCAAGAGAAAGAAAGTAAGAAAGAAGAAGAAAAAGGAAAGGAAAAAAATTGAAAAAATTAAACAAGGAACAAAGAAATAAAAGAAAAAAGAAAGAAAGAAAAATGTAAGAAAAAAGGAAAGCAAGAAAGACAGAAAGAAGGAATGGAAGAATGAAAGAAAAAAGGAAAGTAAGAAAGAATGAAAGAACAAAAGAAGAGCAACAAAGAAAGAAACAAGGAAGAAAGGAAGAGAAGGAAAGAGGAATGAACAAAGTAAAGAAAGTGCAAGAAAGAAAGAAAGAAAGAAACAAGGAAAGAAAGAAAGAAAGAAAGAAAGAAAGAAAGAAAGAAAGAAAGAAAGAAAGAAAGAAAGAAAGAAAGAAAGAAATCAGGCAATGCAAAAGTGTTAAGGAACCATTGGTTAATTTGAAGAATTATGTGCTTATGAATTCACGTGTATACTATTGAATCTTTTGATAACTTAATACAGCACAGTTTCAAATGGATACAATCAGTTCTGCTGTGAAATACCAGCTGACAAACAGTAGACAAAGATCACTACAGAAAGAATTTACACCAGCATTGGCAGAAGACAGGAACTGATAAAGCATGGAATGTGGCCACTTCTCGCATCTGGTATAACATACTGCTGTCACATCAGACTCTAAACACAAAGGCAACATTAAAGTAATGCATTCAAAAAAATACATTGGCACAGATGGGAACTGACTTGTGGGGGATGTGCTCCTTGTGAAAAAACAAAATGCAATCACTCAAAGTGATGTTATCCAGTGGGCTGACCCCTGCCCCATACTGCATACTGTAGTAGGAGGAGATCAAAATGCCAATGACACACCCCCAGACCAATTGATGAAGATACTTGGCTGAAAGCCTCTCAAAATTAGTATAGTGTACATATATGTGTTTAAAAAATCAAAAGGTCTTGGATAATGCCATACCTAATAAGCCACTAATCTAACAGACTGGCCTGCATTTAGCAGAGATCTTTGTTTTAGGGAGGTGTGTTTTAAGGAGGGCATAAGTAGAGAAAGCCAGTATATATCATTGTTACATACAAGGCTGTGTTACAAAGTCTAGAATGCTAACCACTGTAATTCAGCCAGTGTTTCTGATATGCCTATTACTTAGCAGACGCTCACTTGTCAGGCAATTTTTAATCACTCCATTCCTTATTGAATGAATGAATGAATGAATGAATGAATGAGAAAATGTATGAAGCTCAAACAAACTCCCTGTGGCATCTTGCCACTAGTTGACTAAAGGAAGGTGGATATTAATCTCCTCTTTCTGATTAAAAAAAGGTCACAGGAAGGAAGGAATTAAACCACGGTTTCTGGTTAAAAAGCCACGTTTTTAAGGACTTCCTGCGCGTAGCAAGGGATGGGACTGTTTTGAGATCTATTGGCGTGCTCTTCCACAAAAGAGCTGTGGACCTGAAAAAACTTGTACCATCCCATTATCGCTATGTAGAAAAACAGCTCTGTGGTTTACCCTCATAAACCCGTAACAACAACACACACACACAATTTGTGTATTCCAACGGAGTGCGCTGTTCTCAAAGAATAAACAAAAATAAATAGCCCATTTAATGCATGTGCAGCCCAAACAGCTGTAAGGGAAGTTCATACTTCAAAATGCATTAACAAGGGACTAAACGAGGGACATACATTTTTTGCACTCCATCTAACAGAGTCTGTTGATTCCATCAGCTCTTTTTCCGGGAGAGATTTATAAATGGATGCGACTGGGCGATTAATCACACCGAGATGAGTCCCAGGCACGCGGATGCAGGTTGGCAGTCTGTTGCTTTTACAACCATATGATAAACCCAGAGGCAAGTGTCGGCCTGCCAGCACCACTACCCCAGGAGCCCACCGATGCGCCAGATGTTGCAGCTGGAGAAACATCTTCCGTGTCCTACCATATGAACGCAAGGATAATCATACCAAGCACATTCGGAGCGGCGCGAGAGGCGAGGAGGCAGTGCCGTCTGGAAAACCCACTCCTGCATTATGTGTCAGTAACGAGCAAACCATCATTTGCGCGTTTCTTCCTTTCGAAAGTATCTTGAAATAAGTGAATCACAAACGTGTGGCTCATTGCAAAGGAAAAGGAAATGTTCGTGTTTTTGGACAATATCGCATTTTTTTCTGACAGATATATGGTCAAGAAATGGATGCCTGGTTCAATTGCGGTATTTCTGTTGTTTTCATACACAAAAGCTGAGCGAAGAGAAACCTCCTGATTTTACTTTACTCTCCCCATCCCAGAGAGTTCCTTCTGCTCATGTGCTGTGTTACCATCCAGTATCCACGAGCTTGCTTCTCTTCGGGCCTCTAGAAGGTCCCTCATTGGTCGTCAAGGGAAGTCGCCTTGTGTCAGTCAGCGACTGCAGGGAATTGATGCAGGAACCGAAATCTGCAAGAAGCCATTGGCTCAGACCAAAGGAAGCTATGTATGCAGTGAAAAAAATATTGACAAATACAACACATATATATTTATTATGTCTAGTTATGTAGTGCAATGTACTCTGTTTCAGTAACTACATGAAGTGTTTTTTTGTTTCAGAGAACATGGTGATAGATTGTCCCCACATGATGCTCCTGTGGATGTGCCGGTCTTGTGGCACTGGACGACAAACAGTGTCTGTGTGTTTTTACTCTTAACTCTTGTGCAATTTGGTGGATGCTGTTTGCGAAGTCTAGTCACAGTGGAGGAATTTAAAATTGGTGCAATTGATGATCACTGGGATTTTTTACTAAATAGGAAGCAGACTTCCAACATAAACTTCAAAGACTCAGACTCTAAATCAACCTTGGTGTTTGAAATGGACCATAAAATGGAGAGATTGAGACCCCAAAAATTGTCAAGCAGCCAGTGGGGCTGTGCAGGGAGGAGAAGCTCTGCAAGACTTCTGCCTGTGACCAGGACCCTGTGTAGTGTAAAGTTGGCGACCCCTTATTCCAGGGAAGGCCACCATTAAGATTGCTGACAAGGGGATCGGGCCATAGTCTGTACACGGTATTAAGTCACGACCCCTTATGCCAGGTGGGGACACTGTAAAGATTGCTGCCATGCCGATTGGCCCACAGCCCATGTGCAATATCAAGTCAGTGACTCAGGTGGGGCTACCCTGAACACTGCTGCTGTGCTGATCGGGCCAGAGCCCATGCACAGACAAAGAACTATCACCCTGTATATCAGAGGGGACCTCCAGGGTCAAGCAAGAAGTAGGGTCTGGTCAAGATCGTTGTTGGAGAAATGAAGCCACCATGGTGACCCTAGAAAGACCTGAGTCATGACTGAGGAACAGTACCAGGATCATCGTGCCACCCCCAAACTGTGGGAGGAACCAGAGACCATACCCAGCATCAGAGGAGTATCAAGAACTCCCTGGCCGCTGCAGTCACAGGACTGTGTGTGAAGAACTCAGGAACAACTGACTGCCGCCCTACCGGACGACATGTGAAAGACCAGAGACAGCCGCTGTAGCTTCAGAGCCCCCAAAGTGGCACGCTCAGAGGCTTTAATCTCTCTGATGATGCTGGTCATCAGTGGGAGCAATGCCGGCTCCCGCTGGATAGGGGCAGCCGGCTGGGTTGGGATTCCCCCGGCAGCCCCCAATGAGGATAATATTAATGCCAGGCCCAGGGAGATGGGATCACCGGGGCCAAACTCGGACCGGGGGGGAGGCCGCATGCCTCCCTCCCCCTGATATCCATCCCTTGGGTTGGGGTCCCAAGGGCCGAAATCAGCTCAGGAAGGGGGCCCATGTGCCCTCCTCCCCCTTCAGTATAGTGCAGGGACCTGGGTGATGGGGTCCCTGGGGCCAAAATTGACCCGGGGAGGGTCACACATACCCCTACAAATGCAACTGGGTCCCAGGGGATGGGGTCCCTGGGGCTAAAATTGAGCCAGGATGGAGGCTACATGCCCCCCTCCCATCGATAATTGCACTGGCTCTTGGAGATGGGGACCTCAGGGCTGAAATCAACCCGGGAAGGAGGGCAATGCGCCCCCTCCCCAAGCAAGTCCACCAGCCCCGGGGACCCCAGGGCTGAAATCTGCCCATGGAGTGGGGCCATGTGTCCTATTTTCTAAATACGCACTTCGGGCCCTGGGGGATGGTGTACCCGGGCAAAAATCATCCCATGGAAGGGTGAGCCTCATGCCCCCTTTTCCCTATGAAATGTGCCAGGCCTCGGGAGATAGGGTCCCTCGGGGCTAACATCGACCCGGGAAATGGGGCTGCATGCCCCCTTTCCCTGAAAAGTGTGCCAGGTCCCAGGGGATGGGGTCTCCAGGACCAATATTGATCCTGGTAAGGGGGCCAAGTGCGATCCCTCCCCTTTACATAAAAGATTGGCCCTGGTGGGTGGGGTCCTTAGGATTGATAACGGCCAGGGGAGGGGGGCCACAGTGCCCCCATCACCTTTAAAAAAAATGGTCCAGGGGGATGAGGTACCCAGGGGCAGGCCCTATGGCCAACCTCTACTGCGCACTTCGGCCGTGCTCAGTAGGGGGTCAACTGTATGGGGGGTGTTGTCTGCAGGGCCTAGCCGCAGGCCAGGCCAGGTGTGCACAGCAGGGTGTTGCATTCACGTATAGTAATTAAGTGATCCTTTATGTTAAAAGACATAGAAATGCACTAAAATAACAAAGGTTAAAGTAATGATAGATAGGTTTCATGAAAGGATCTGTTTAAAAAAAAAAAAGAGAAAACATTAGAAATTCACTCAAAAAAACCAAAGGTTAAAGTAAGGTTACAGTAAGGTGAATATGTTAGTGATACCATTAACTTTTTTAACTAAAAGAACAGAGAAATTCACCAGTTATAGTTAACAGCGCTAACTATAACTATGTAATGCTTATGACCTCAAAAATGACATCACTCCTGACATGTTATATAATATCATTTATGATATCACTAATGACATCTCAAATGACATCATTGATGACATCAGTTATGACATCATCAAAGCTTCTTTTGTATACATTACTCTATAAATGAGTATGTCTTTAGAGCTATGAAAGTAAGTGCAAAATAGCTCAGAAGAATATGAAGCGTCTTTACTACTATCATACATAACAACACCCATACGTAAAGCAAGATTGTGTTATCTGCAACATTGACCATATGCCATACACTTAATGAAGTGACCGAGTTCATGTTGACTATGAGCCACAGACAAAATGGAAACCTATAGGGCATACAGTGTTTAAACTTTATACAACTGTTGAGGGAAAACCAAGTTTCTCCAGATACTTAACCCCTGTTACTTAACTAATGCCCTATGGCTGAATCACCTTCAGCCACACCACCGAACTCCAGTGGACAGACCACCGATGTATCCACTTCTCCTTCAGAACACCCACCACCCACAGACACCATCATCCGCTCCCACAGAGAAACTGGACCAAAATCACCAATGACCAGCTCACCTCCTCACTCAGCAACTTCACCCCGACCACCACGGAAGATGACAACCCCAACACCTCTGCCCGAACTCTGCACAGCTGGGTCACCGATAGCTTCAACACCATAGCCCCCCTCAAGAAGAACAACGCACACGCCAAAAAGGCCAGATGGTTTACCCTGGAAATCCGAGAGTCCAGGCGCACCTGCCACCGCCTCAAGAAGATCTGGAGGAACTCAAAATCCACAGAAGCCCACAACAACTTCAAAGCCACCACCACCAGCTCATCAGAAACACAAGGAAAACTGCAATTGAGGACAGAATCTCCACACACGCGCACAACAGCAAAGAACTCTTCAACATCATCAAGGAGTTCGCCCAACCCACCAGCGAGTCGACGGACATTCCTCACTCACAAGACCTCTGCAACAAACTCAGCACCTTCTCCGATCACAAAATCAAGAACATCTATGACAACTTCAAAGAAGACAACCAACACACGGAACCCCCACCAGCCACCCCCGACACCCTGAGGCCAAGAATTGACAGCTGGACTGCCCTCACCACCAAAGACACACTGAAGACGTTGAAGTCAATCCACTCCGGGGCCCCCACGGATCCCTGCCCCCACCACATCTTCAACAGAGCCACCGACATCATCGCACCCATGCTTCGCCACACCATCAACAGCTCCCTGGCAAACGTCTCCTTCCCTGACGACTGGAAACTCACCGAGATCAACCCCCGCCTGAAGAAGCCCTCGGCAGACCCCACCAACCTCAAAAACTACAGACCCATCTCCCTGCTCCCGTTCCCAGCGAAGGTCATTGAGAAAGCCCTCAACAGGCAACTTGCCACCCTAATCGAAGAGCACAACATCCTCAACACAAGTCCCAATCCGGCTTCAGAAAAAACCACAGCAGAGAAACCGCCCTCCTTGCCGCAACTGACGGAATCCGCTCCCTACTGGACAAAGGAGAAACAGTAGCCCTCATCCTCCTCGACCTCTCAGCAGCCTTCAACACGGTATCCCACGGCACCCCAATCTGCAGACTCCACGACGCAGGGATCTGGGACAAAGCTCTCAACTGGATCTACTCCTTTCTCTCTGGCAGAACACAGAGGGTAAGACTCCCCCCTTTCCTCTCAGACCCTACACGCACCACCTGCGGAGTCCCTCAGGGGTCCTCCCTCAGCCCAACAGACGACATCCGCTCCCTACTGGACAAAGGAGAAACAGTAGCTCTCATCCTCCTCTACCTCTCAGCGGCCTTCGACGCGGTATCCCACCGCACCCTAATCTGCAGACTCCACGACGCAGGGATCCGGACAAAGCTCTCAACTGGATCTACTCCTTCCTCTCTGGCAGAACACAGGGGGTAAGACTCCCCCCTTTCCTCTCAGACCCTACACCCACCACCTGCGGAGTCCCCCAGGGGTCCTCCCTCAGCACAACGCTCTTCAACGTCTTCATGGCTCCACTCGCCCCCATCGTCAGAACCTACGGACTCAACATTGTATCATACGCAGCTGACACCCAACTCATCCTCTGCCTATGCAACAAAGCCAACGCAGCCAAACACAACTTCCAAGAAGGCATGGAAGCTGTTGCCAGATGGATGAAAAACAGCTGCCTATAACCCAACACCGACAAACCAGAAGTACTCAGCATGGGCCCACACCTCGATGCCTGGAACGACACCTGGTGGCCCCGCGCCCTCGGTAGCCCACCCACCCTCACGGACCATGCACGCAACCTCGGAATCATCCTCGACTCTGAGCTCAAAATGAACCTCCAGATCAACTCTGTCACATCCTCCTGCTTCCAAATCCTCCACCTCCTACGTAAGACCTTCAAATGGATCCCCCTCGAGCACAGAAAAACCGCCACCCACGCCCTCGCACCAGCAGACTTGACTACGGCAATGAACTCTACGCTGGCATTAACAAAAACCTCACCCGCAAGCTACAAAACGTCCTGAATGCCGCCGCCACACTGGTCCTCAACCTACCATGTAACTGCCACATCTCCCAACACCTACACACACTCCACTGGCTCCCCATTGAGGGTAGAAGCACCTTCAAGATCCTTCACCCATGCACACAAAGCCCTCCACCACACCCGACCAGCATACCTCAACAGCCGACTCAACTTCCATGCACCCCAAAGAACCCTACGATCAGCCCAGCTCTCCTACGCCGTGGTTCCCCACACCAGAAAGACCAGAGCAGGGGGCCACTCCTTCTCCTTCCTCGCGGCTAGGGCATGGAAAGTCTTACCGCTCCACCTCAGATAGACATCGCTCCCCATCTTCACGAACAACCTCAAAACTTGGCTCTTCGACAGATCCCCTCCTTGTTGGACTGGAAGAAGCACCCCTCCTCCCCCCAGTGCCTTGAGACCCTCACGGGTCAGTAGTCGCGCTTAACAAATCCATGATTGATTGATTGATTGATTGATTGAATGATTATGGACAGTGTGTACCTGTATCAAACCCCTGACAGTCACTGAACCTTTATTGAGAAATTAAGTGAATATATGTAAAAAAGTTGGTAGTTAACGTTGTTTACTCTCAGAAGGGAGTTTACTCTGTACTACACAGTTTTCAGACAGTGAAACTCTCATGATGAATACACCACAGAGTATTAAAAAGTATCTTGTAAGAACAGTGTATATTCTATGCAAAAGTTGTCCAAAGAATGACTATTCACTTAAAATAACAAAGGTCGGAAGGTGCTAAAGATCATACTATCTGCAGCCTTCATTCTGTGGTGAAAACTTTCTATCTTCTGAAGCAAAACAAGAACATGTACATAGGTTAGTACCTGGTGCACACAGTCTTGTATGTTAAGTAAAAAGTGTCATGCTAAGACGATTCTGTCCAATAACATAAGGTTGCTTACAATACTTGGTGCCAAATTTATCAAAGAGTTGTGTCACCCTTGCTCCACGCAACACGGTGCAACATTGGTGCAAGTTAGATTAATTAAGCCATGTAAGGCAGCTTGCAAGACCCTGAGTGGCTGCATATATCAGGAGTAATGCAACGCAGTACAAATCACTGCATTGCATCACACTGACCCAGAGAAGCATCTCATGAGTGAAGTGTGAGTGATCCATGGATTTTGGTGCATTTCCAGATTTACCATTACTGGTAGAACTGGGAATGCGTCACAATGTTACGACCTCCATGGTGAAGTGTAATGAGGAGGAGGAGAAATATATTATTTCTCCTGTTTATTTCCTCTATGTGTGCTTCATTCTGCAGCACATATATAAAGAAGAAAATGCCTCAAGGAATTGTTTTTGTGCAGGAAGGTGTCCCTGGTCACGATGATGCAAGGGTGCCTGCATTGTCGCTAGGCAGCACAATGTGTGCCAGTGCAACCAATCAATAACCCATATAGACACTCATATAGCTATTCACAAAACCATGCAGTCACTTATACACCAACACACAGACACATACAGACATTCACACAGTTTAGTCACTAGTCTGCAGTAAGATACAGTTAATGACTCACTTATAGAGTCAGTTACGCACCTAGAAAATCACCCATTCACACACTTATACACCCACTCATTCTTCCATAGGCCTTTCACTATAAATATATAAAACATATTTAAACTTTTCGGAAAAACACACATTCACTGGAGTCGGCTGTTGAGGTATGCTGGTCGGGTGTGGTGGAGGGCTTTGTGTGCATGGGTGAAGGATCTTGAAGGTGCTTCTACCCTCAATGGGGAGCCAGTGGAGTGTGTGTAGGTGTTGGGAGATGTGGCAGTTACATGGTAGGTTGAGGACCAGTGTGGCGGCGGCATTCAGGACGTTTTGTAGCTTGCAGGTGGCTCAGACCAAAGGAAGCTATGTATGCAGTGAAAAAAATATGACAAATACAACACATATATATTTATTATGTCTATTTATGTAGTGCAATGTACTCTGTTTCAGTAACCACATGAAGTGTTTTTTTGTTTCAGAGAACATGGTGATAAATTGTCCCCACATGATGCTCCTGCGGATGTGCCGGTCTTGTGGCACTGGACAGCAAACAGTGTCTGTGTGTTTTTACTCTTAAACCCTTGTGCAATTTGGTGGATGGGGTTTGCAAAGTCTAGTCACAGTGCAGGAATTTAAAATTGGTGCAATTGATGACCACTGGGATTTTTTACTACATAGGAAGCAGACTTCCAACATAAACTTCAAAGACTCAGACTCTAAATCAACCTTGGTGTTTGAAATGGACCATAAGATGGAGACCTTGAGACCCCAAAAATTGTCAAGAAGCCAGTGGGGCTGTGCAGGGAGGAGAAGCTCTGCAAGACTTCTGCCTGTGACCAGGACTAGGGGCTAAGGCCCGTTAGTCTCCCAGCTCGGTGAGGGGAGATCACCCAGGGCAATTCAAGACCTCCTGCCCTGGAGCCTAGAACACTAGTGCCTGCTTGCTTGCCAAGATCAGTGTGCCTAGTGAGGAAGAGGAGAGCGTTGGAGGGAGCGAGGTCCATTGGAAGAAATCCTGGTGAGTGAATCCCCATAACAAAGTGTGAGGGTCTTGCCTGTGTAAAAGGAAAAGTTGGCAACCCCTGTTTGTCAGAGGACGGGAGCCATGAAGTGAGCTGTGACCATTGCTGCACCCAACTTGCCATCGACCCTGTGTAGTGTACAGTTGGCGACCCCTTATTCCCGGGAAGGCCACCATTAAGATTGCTGCCAAGGCGATCGGGCCATAGTCTGTACACGGTATTAAGTCACGACCCCTTATGCCAAGTGGGGACACTGTAAAGATTGCTGCCATGCCGGTTGGCCCACAGC
Source organism: Triturus cristatus (assembly GCF_964204655.1). Lineage (NCBI taxonomy): Eukaryota > Metazoa > Chordata > Amphibia > Caudata > Salamandridae > Triturus > Triturus cristatus. The sequence goes on along the minus strand of NC_140589.1, from coordinate 1,712,429,769 downwards.
CCATGTGCAATATCAAGTCAGTGACTCAGGTGGGGCTACCCTGAACACTGCTGCTGTGCTGATCGGGCCAGAGCCCATGCATAGACGAAGAACTATCACCCTGTATATCAGAGGGGACCTCCAGGGTCTAGCAAGAAGTAGGGTCTAGTCAAGATCGTTGTTAGAGAAATGAAGCCACCATGGTGACCCTAGAAAGACCTGAGTCATGACTGAGGACCAGTACCAGGATCATCGTGCCACCCCCAAACTGTGGGAGGAACCAAGACCATACCCAGCATCAGAGGAGTATCAAGAACTCCCTGGCCGCTGCAGTCACAGGACTGTGTGTGAAGAACTCAGGAACAACTGACTGCCGCCCTACCGGACCACATGTGAAAGACCAGAGACAGCTGCTGTAGCTTCAGAGCCCCCAAAGTGGCATGCTCAGAGGCTTTAATCTCTCTGATGATGCTGGTCATCAGTGGGAGCAATGCTGGCTCCCGCTGGATAGGGGCAGCCGGCTGGGTTGGGATTCCCCCGGCAGCCCCCAATGAGGATAATATTAATGCCAGGCCCAGGGAGATGGGATCACCGGGGCCAAACTCGGACCGGGGGGAGGCTGCATGCCTCCCTCCCCCTGATATCCATCCCTTGGGTTGGGGTCCCAAGGGCCGAAATCAGCTCAGGAAGGGGGCCCATGTACCCTCCTCCCCCTTCAGTATAGTGCAGGGACCTGGGTGATGCGGTCCCTGGGGCCAAAATTGACCCGGGGAGGGTCACACATACCCCTACAAATGCAACTGGGTCCCAGGGGATGGGGTCCCTGGGGCTAAAATTGATCCAGGATGGAGGCTACATGCCCCACTCCCATCGATAATTGCACTGGCTCTTGGAGATGGGGACCTCAGGCCTGAAATCAACCCGGGAAGGACGGCAATGCGCCCCCTCCCCAAGCAAGTACGCCAGCCCTGGGGACCCCAGGGCTGAAATCTGCCCATGGAGTGGGGCATGTGTCCTATTTTCTAAATACGCACTTCGGGCCCTGGGGGAAGGTGTACCCGGGCAAAAATCATCCCATGGAAGGGTGAGCCTCATGCCCCCTTTTCCCTATGAAATGTGCCAGGCCTCGGGAGATAGGGTCCCTCGGGGCTAACATCGACCCGGGAAATGGGGCTGCATGCCCCCTTCCCATGAAAAGTGTGCCAGGTCCCAGGGGATGGGGTCTCCAGGACCAATATTGATCCTGGTAAGGAGGCCAAGTGCGATCCCTCCCCTTTACATAAAAGATTGGCCCTGGTGGGTGGGGTCCTCAGGATTGATAACGGCCAGGGGAGGGGGGCCACGGTGCCCCCATCACCTTTAAAAAAAATGGTCCAGGGGGATGAGGTACCCAGGGGCAGGCCCTATGGCCAACCTCTACTGCGCACTTCGGCCGTGTCCAGTAGGGAGTCAACTGTATGGGGGGTGTTGTCTGCAGGGCCTAGCCGCAGGCCAGGCCAGGTGTGCACAGCAGGGTGTTGCATTCAGGTATAGTAATTAAGTGTTCCTTTATGTTAAAAGACATAGAAATGCACTAAAATAACAAAGGTTAAAGTAATGATAGATAGGTTTCATGAAAGGATCTGTTTAAAAAAAAAAAAAGAGAAAACATTAGACATTCACTCAAAAAAACCAAAGGTTAAAGTAACGTTACAGTTAGGTGAATATGTCAGTGATACCATTAACTTTTTGAACTAAAAGAACAGAGAAATTCACCAGTTATAGTTAACAGTGCTAACTATAACTATGCACGGCTTATGACCTCACAAATGACATCACTCCTGACATGTTATATAATATCATTTATGATATCACTAATGACATCTCAAATGACATCATTGATGACATCACTTATGACATCATCAAAGCTTCTTTTGTATACATTACTCTATAAATGAGTATGTCTTTAGAGCTATGAAAGTAAGTGCAAAATAGCTCAGAAGAATATGAAGCGTCTTTACTACTATGATACATAACAACACCCATAGGTAAAGCAAGATTGTGTTATCTGCAACATTGACCATATGCCATACACTTAATGAAGTGACCGAGTTCATGTTGACTATGAGCCACAGACAAAATGGAAACCTATAGTGCACACAGTGTTTAACCTGTATACAACTGTTGAGGGAAAACCAAGTTTCTCCAGATACTTAACCCCTGTTACTTAACTAATGCCCTATGGCTGAATCACCTTCAGCCACACCACCGAACTCCAGTGGACAGACCACCGATGCATCCACTTCTCCTTCAGAACACCCACCACCCACAGACTCCTTCATCCGCTCCCACAGAGAAACTGGACCAAAATCACCAATGACCAGCTCACCTCCTCACTCAGCAACTTCACCCCGACCACCACGGAAGATGACAACCCCAACACCTCTGCCCGAACTCTGCACAGATGGGTCACCGATAGCGTCAACACCATAGCCCCCCTCAAGAAGAACAACGCACACGCCAAAAAGGCCAGATGGTTTACCCTGGAAATCCGAGAGTCCAGGAGCACCTGCCACCGCCTCGAGAAGATCTGGAGGATTTCAAAATCCACAGAAGCCCACAACAACTTCAAAGCCACCACCACCAACTCATCAGAAACACAAGGAAAACTGCAATTGAGGACAGAATCTCCACACATGCCCACAACAGCAAAGAACTCTTCAACATCATCAAGGAGTTCGCCCAACCCACCAGCGAGTCGACAGACATTCCTCACTCACAAGACCTCTGCAACAAACTCAGCACCTTCTCTGATAACAAAATCAAGAACATCTAGGACAACTTCAAAGAAGACAACCAACACACGGAACCCCCACCAGCCACCCCCGACACCCTGAGGCCAAGAATTGACAGCTGGACTGCCCTCACCACCGAAGACATACTGAAGACGTTGAAGTCAATCCACTCCGGGGCCCCCACGGATCCCTGCCCCCACCACATCTTCAACAGAGCCGCCAACATCATCGCACCCATGCTTCGCCACACCATCAACAGATTCCTGGCGAACGTCTCCTTCCCTGATGACTGGAAACTCACCGAGATCAAACCTCGCCTGAAGAAGCCCTCGGCAGACCCCGCCAACCTCAAAAACTACAGACCCATCTCCCTGCTCCCGTTCCCTGCGAAGGTCATTGAGAAAGCCATCAACAGGCAACTTGCCACCTTAATCGAAGAGCACAACATCCTCAACACAAGTCCCAATCCGGCTTCAGAAAAAACCACAGCAGAGAAACCGCCCTCCTTGCCGCAACTGACGAAATCCGCTCCCTACTGGACAAAGGAGAAACAGTAGCCCTCATCCTCCTCGACCTCTCAGCAGCCTTCAACACGGTATCCCACCACACCCTAATCTGCAGACTCCACGACGCAGGGATCTGGGACAAAGCTCTCAACTGGATTTACTCCTTTCTCTCTGGCAGAACACAGAGGGTAAGACTCCCCCCTTTCCTCTCAGACCCTACACGCACCACCTGCAGAGTCCCTCAGGGGTCCTTCCTCAGCCCAACAGACGACATCCGCTCCCTACTGGACAAAGGAGAAACAGTAGCCCTCATCCTCTTCAACCTCTCAGCGGCCTTCGACACGGTATCCCACCGCACCCTAATCTGCAGACTCCACGACGCAGGGATCCGGGACAAAGCTCTCAACTGGATCTACTCCTTCCTCTCTGGCAGAACACAGGGGGTAAGACTCCCCCCTTTCCTCTCAGACCCTACACCCACCACCTGCGGAGTCCCCCAGGGGTCCTCCCTCAGCACAACGCTCTTCAACGTCTACATGGCTCCACTCGCCCCCATTGTCAGAACCTATGGACTCAACATTGTTTCATACGCAGCTGACACCCAACTCATCCTCTGCCTATGCAACAAAGCCAACGCAGCCAAACACAACTTCCAAAAAGGCATGGAAGCTGTTGCCAGATGGATGAAAAACAGCTGCCTACAACCCAACACCGACAAACCAGAAGTACTCAGCATGGACCCACACCCCGATGCCTGGAACGACACCTGGTGGCCCAGCGCCCTCGGTAGCCCACCCACCCTCACCGACCATGCACGCAACCTCGGAATCATCCTCGACTCTGAGCTCAAAATGGACCTCCAGATCAACTCTGTCACATCCTCCTGCTTCCAAATCCTCTGCCTCCTACGTAAGACCTTCAAATGGATCCCCATCGAGCACAGAAAAACTGCCACCCACTCCCCCGTCACCAGCAGACTTGACTACGGCAATGAACTCTACGCTGGCATTAACCAAAACCTCACCCGCAAGCTACAAAACATCCTGAATGCCGCCGCCACACTGGTCCTCAACCTACCATATAACTGCCACATCTCCCAACACCTACACACACTCCACTGGCTCCCCATTGAGGGTAGAAGCACCTTCAAGATCCTTCACCCATGCACACAAAGCCCTCCACCACACCCGACCAGCATACCTCAACAGCCGACTCAACTTCCATGCACCCCAAAGAACCCTACGATCAGCCCAGCTCTCCTACGCCGTGGTTCCCCACACCAGAAAGACCAGAGCAGGGGGCCACTCCTTCTCCTTCCTCGTGGCTAGGGCATGGAAAGTCTTACCGCTCCACCTCAGATAGACATCGCTCCCCATCTTCACGAACAACCTCAAAACTTGGCTCTTCGACAGATCCCCTCCTTGATGGACTGGAAGAAGCACCCCTCCTCCCCCCAGTGCCTTGAGACCCTCACGGGTCAGTAGTCGCGCTTAACAAATCCATGATTGATTGATTGATTGATTGATTGAATGATTATGGACAGTGTTTACCTGTATCAACCCACTGACAGTCACTGAACCTTTATTGAGAAATTAAGTGAATATGAGTAAAAAAGTTGGTAGTTAACGTTGTTTACTCTCAGAAGGGAGTTTACTCTGTACTGCACAGTTTTCAGACAGTGAAACTCTCATGATGAATACACCACAGAGTATTAAAAAGTATCTTGTAAGAACAGTGTATATTCTATGCAAAAGTTGTCCAAAGAATGACTATTCACTTAAAATAACAAAGGTCGGAAGGTGCTAAAGATCATACTATCTGCAGCCTTCATTCTGTGGTGAAAACTTTCTATCTTCTGAAGCAAAACAAGAACATGTACATAGGTTAGTACCTGGTGCACACAGTCTTGTATGTTAAGTAAAAAGTGTCATGCTAAGACGATTCTGTCCGATAACATAAGGTTGCCTACAATACTTGGGGCCAAATTTATCAAAGAGTTGTGTCACCCTTGCTCCACGCAACACGGTGCAACATTGGTGCAAGTTAGAATAATTAAGCCACGTAAGGCAGCTTGCAAGACCCTGAGTGGCTGCATATATCAGGAGTAATGCAACGCAGCACAAATCACTGCATTGCATCACACTGACCCAGAGAAGCATCCCATGAGTGAAGTGTGGGTGATCCATGGATTTTGGTGCATTTCCAGATTTACCATTACTGGTAGAACTGGGAATGCGTCACAATGTTACGACCTCCATGGTGAAGTGTAATGAGGAGGAGGAGAAATATATTATTTCTCCTGTTTATTTCCTCTATGTGTGCTTCATTCTGCAGCACATATAGAAAGAAGAAAATGCCTCAGGGAATTGTTTTTGTGCAGGAAGGTGTCCCTGGTCACGATGATACAAGGGTGCCTGCATTGTCGCTAGGCAGCACAATGTGTGCCAGTGCAGGGAAAAGAAAGTATAATTTAAATACGGCACATTCTACACATTTCCCTGGGATGCAGCGCAGCACATTAAAGTGGCTTGCTGCTCTTCACTGCATGATTTTTTGATAAATATGCCCCTTAGCATTTAGTACATAGAATCTTTGCCCTGCTGGAGTTTGTTTCTGCCGTACCAAAAAACTTGCGTGCAACATAATGAACACAAGTAAGCCACGCCAGTGCTCCGTTCCCACATCGCCAAACTCGTCCACTGACCGCCCACCAAATTAGGAGTTTTCTCCTGGTCTGGCGGGTGCTGTTTTGCTGGTCTCTGGTGGTGAGCCTTGGAAAGGCACCGCAATCGGAACGGTAAAGGAAATTCCTGTATGGCATGGACTGTCAAGCCCATTCCGAGCAGGAACACACCATGTGCTCCCCTGCACGCATCCCCATGGCCGTGAGGCAACAGGGGGCACTGTAGGGCCCCATCAGTTTCCTCATCACCACACTTTTCATGGCGGGCTCACTGCTAAGAAAAGTGTGGATATCTGGAAACTCGTAATAGGCTTGGTGGTGACATAGAGGCACCACAAATATAATGTGGCCTCAGACGGCATGCCACCGCAGAGGGATCATGGATCCCCACGGTTGTGGTAGTCCAATGGTGTCCGACCGCAAAGTGATAATATGGCAACCGGACTGCCGGTGGGGTCGGTTGCCGCTCTGCCACCATGGTTTGGTGGTCCATCGGACTGAAGGGCCAAAATCATAATCAGGCTCTTAGACTTCAATACAAACATTTACAATGTGTTCAATAGTTCTTCACACCTATGGTGCATTAGGAGCACATGTGTTTTGTAAACACTTATACTGATTAGCTGGTTAGAGGCTGTGCAAAATTAGGACGAAAAGCAATAAAGTAGTTACGCATCACTATGTAAACTGTAGAACAACTAACACACTCATTGAATGATGTCATCATTGATGCCATCATTATGTCATTTGAGATGTCATCAGTGATGTCATGATTATGTCATAGAACATGTCATGAGTGATGTCATATGTGAGGTCATAAGCAGTGCATGGTGGGGTTGCAATCATAGTTAGCGCTGCTAATTATAACTGGTGAATTTCTGTGGTTTTGTTTAGTTCAAAAAGTTAATGTTATCACTGACATATTCCCCTAACTATAACTTGACTTTAACCTTTTGGTTTTTCAGTGAATTTCTAAGTAAAAAAAATTCCTTTTACCTTTATCACACTTAACTATAATGTTACTTTGACCTTTGTTTTTTTGCAGTGAATGTGTATGTATATATATATATATATATATATATATATATATATATATATATATATTCACTGAAAAAACCATAGGTTTCATGCACGTTATAGTTAGGAATTGGCATTTAAAAAACCTTAGAAATTCACTAAAAAAACCATAGGTTTCAGGGGCGTTATAGTTAGCTGGACATTTCCCTCGTACAAAACCCTAGAAATTCCCCTGTTATAGTTAGTTCAGCTAACTATAACTCGCGCCCCCGCAATGCACTGCTGATGATGTCATATATTACATATTACATCACTCATGACATGGTCAGTGACATCACTGATGACATCACTGATGACATCTCAAATGACATCACTGATGACATCATCCAGTGAATGTGTGTTTTTCTGAAAAGTTTAAATATGTTTTATATTATTATTATTATTATTATATATGAATTTATTAAGCGCGCAGCTACCCATGGGTTTCCCGGCGCTAGAGACAACGAATGAGGAAAAGGAAGTCAAACAGGAGTCTTAAGAGACCGATTACAGAGAAAACAGCCAGGTCTTTACTCCTTTGCGGAATTTAAGATAGCACGATTCAGACCGTAAGGGAATGGGAAGCGAATTCCAGAGTGAGGGCGCCAGGTAGGAGAAGGAGCGACCACCAACTCTAGCCCGCTTAAAACTGGGAACAGAGAATTTGCATTGAGTGGAGGATCTGAGAATGCGAGAGGGACAATATTGATGTACTAAAGTAGATAGATAGTGAGGGGCTTTACCTGCTTTAATACGGTGCATAAAGCATAAAGCTTTAAATTTAGACCTAGATTCTATGCGCAACCAGTGCAGGCTGCGCAAGAAAGAGGAAACAGAAGAGGTTCTAGGCAAATTGCAGAGTAAGCGGGCAGCCATGTTCTGGACCACTTGAAGCTTACGGGAGACCTCCTTGCAGGCACCCAGAAGTAGAACATTGCCGTAGTCCAGGCGCGATGTCACCAAGGCCTGGACCACTGACTTCTGGGTGTCGGGGGGAAGCATCCATATGATCTTCCTCAACCACCTGATGATGGTGGTACAGGTGGCTGCTATTTTAACCACATGTTGCCTCATGGATAGCTGACTATCAAAGAGGACCCCGAGATTGCGTGCTGCTGTAGTTGGCACCGGTGGTGGTCCCATTTGCTGAGGCCAATGTTGTGGGCCCCAGAGAGCGGAGTCCGCACCGAACAGAAGCAGCTCCATTTTATCGCCGTTCAATTTCAGTTTGTTAGTCAGCATCCAGTTGGCGATATCAGCAAGGCCAGAGCAGAGAGAGGAGGAAGAAGAGTGCTGATTCGAAGAGAGAGAAAAAATAATCTGGGTGTCATCTGCATATGAAAAAATAGATAGTCCCAACTGTTCCGCAAGAAAAGCAAGGGGTCTCACATAAAGGTTAAAAAACAAAGGACTGAGAATCGAACCTTGAGGGACACCATAAGGAGAGTTATGAACAGTGGACACCGCAGAAGAAGAGAAAACTTGAAAAGTGCGATCAGAAAGAAAATTAGAGATCCAAGCAAGTGCGGGACCACCAATCCCAACAGACCTCAAGGCAGAAAGAAGGATGGTATGGGAGACGGTGTCGAACGCGGCACTCAAATCCAAAAGGGTGAGTGCCACCGTCTCCCCTCAGTCTACATGACGTCTGACTGTCTCAGAGACTCCTAAAAGGGTGGACTCCGTGGAAAAGCCCGCCCGAAAACCAGATTGAGAAGGATGAAGAACATTTGCTGATTCAATATGAGTAGTTAAGTAGCGGTTAACATGCTTCTCCAATACCTTCGAGAGGCAGGGAAGCAAGGAGATAGGGCGGAAATCGGCTGGGTTGCTGGGGTCCGCGTTAGCTTTCTTAAGGAGCGGGACCACCATCGCATGTTTCCAGGCATTGGGAACAGTTGCCTCGATAAGAGAAGCATTCAAAAGAGCCAAGATACAGTCAAGTGAAGCGTCGGCAAGGGTACAGAGGATCTGCGGAGGCATAGGATCCAAAGGAGAACCAGATTTAGTCTCTGCCAGCAGTTTCTGAAAGGCGGGCATAGAAATGGGTTCCCACTTATCTAGTGGAGAAAATGAAGACCACACAGGGTCATCCTGATGGGGTGGTAGGTCATGGTTCAGTGTAGAGGAACTGGATGAAGCAGCTGGTGAATCTTCAAAACCAGCATAGATGTTGTCAATTTTCTTCGTGAAGAAGTCCGCCAAGGAATTACATTGAATACTATCCAGACAGGGGGCTTTAGGAGCACAAGACATACCAGATAGTTCCTGAACTGCCTTAAAGAGGGCTTTAGGACGGTTCTGAGCTTTCAGTATCATGTTGTTAACATGATTAGCCCTGGCGGTATTACATAAAGCGTGGTAGTTACGTAATGCGAGTTTGTAATTATCTTTATCAACCGAGGAATAGTTTGACCTCCAAGTACGCTCTAGTCTTTTGCAGCGGGACTTCTCAATTTTTAGTTGTTTATTGAACCAGGGAGCAGGAGGGTGCCGGAAGTTATGCTTATATTTACGTGCCGGTAAGCAGAGATCAATAGCAGAGGTGAGCCAGGTACTGATCGTCCCTGCATCATCTGTAGAAATATTTAAGAAAGGAGGCATGGTCTTTTCAAGGGAACTATTGAGATGCTCCAGGTTAAGTCTATGCCAATTTCTACTGATTCTACAAGAATGTGAATCAACAGAAGGGCAGGTAGCACCCGGTATCTTAATGTAAAACTCTACAACAAAGTGATCAGACCAAATAATAGGTCTGGAAGGAAGACAGGTCATATTGGCCAAATTAGCAAAAATAGGGTCTAATAAATTGCCGCCTTTATGAGTTGGACCGGAGTTAAGAAGACTTAAATTAAGGGCGGCAAGATCCTGTATAAGATGAGTGCTAATAGAGCATAGGGTATCATTAAAATGGATATTCAGGTCACCCAGTAACAGAAAGTTATTAGATTCCAGCAAAAGGGGAGCGATAAACTCAGGAAGGGCGGCTGCCCATGCGCCAGCCGCACCTGGCGGGCGATACAGTAGGACACCGGACAATGTAAACTTCGGAGATAATTGCAATTTAAATCTACCTGCTTCACAATTGGGGATATCAAAGTCTTCCCACTTGCAGGAATAGCACCTCTTATAAATAATGGCAATGCCGCCTCCATCCCTGAGAATTCTGTTACGACCCACAAAGGTATATTCTTCAGGGAGGGCAGTGGCAATGTCAGGCCCCGAACAGTCATTAATCCAGGTTTCAGTAAGAAACAAGGCCGACGGCCTAGACGAAGTGAGGAGGTCAAATATGTCCCTCTTATATTTAGGGAGAGATCTGCAATTTAAACTGAGAAAACTGAGATCCGGAGAAGAGTCGAAACGGTGCACTGTCGCTGGGAGAGGGGTGGCAGTCCAGAAAGAAGAGGAGAGAATATTTAGTTCTGATGGGAGAGAAGTGAGAGCCAGAGCACATATAGGGCATGACAAAGGGGCATCATTACAGTGCAAACGAAAACAGCATATACCTGGTGACGGTCGAAGGCTGTACAAACAAGAACGAGAGTATGTACGTCTGGGGGTCGAAGAGCCAGAAACAGAGGGGATGGCCCCAGGTCCCGTCTGGGCGCGGACGGGCGCAGACGGGCTTGCCTCTGGCGCGCTTCCGGCGCGCCAACGGCGCGCCCGCTGCGCGCGCGCGCTGCGCGCTTGCATTGGCCTGAAATAAATAGTCCCCGGCAGTCTGCCCAAACTAAAATGGCGCCCAATAATAGGCCCGGACAAAGGGGGCGGAGTCTCGCAAAGCGAGTGAAAGATTCAAGTTTTAAAATGCAGGTAAGTGGGCCGTGCGAGTCTTTAAGTGCAACAGATTCAATTCAAATTCAATTTAAAATTCAGCTATTAAAACAGGTTTATATAAATCACACACAACAAAATTAGAGAGAATAGCAGCAAATGGCGAAAAAAAGCGCAAAACAGCTCTGAGGCTTCCAACCCTCAAGTCGAGCGTGTTTTCAATCCAGTGCAAGCGATAATAAAATGTCTCTTAGCAAAGCTAGCGCGCTTGCATTGGCCTGAAATAAATAGTCACCGGCAGTCTGCCCAAACTAAAATGGCGCCCAATGATAGGCCCAGACAAAGGGGGCGGAGTCTCGCAAAGCGAGTGAAAGATTCAAGTTTTAAAATGCGGGTAAGTGGGCCGTGCGAGTCTTTAAGTGCAACAGATTCAATTCAAATTCAATTTAAAATTCAGCTATTAAAACAGGTTTATATAAATCACACACAACAAAATTAGAGAGAATAGCAGCAAATGGCGAAAAAAAGAGCAAAACAGCTCTGAGGCTTCCAACCCTCAAGTCGAGCGTGTTTTCAATCAAGTGCAAGCGATAATAAAATGTCTCTTTATAGTGAAAGGCCTATGGAAGAATGAGTGGGTGTATAAGTGTGTGAATGGGTGATTTTCTAGGTGCGTAACTGACTCTATAAGTGAGTCATTAAATGCATCTTACTACAGACTAGTGACTAAACTGTGTGAATGTCTGTATGTGTCTGTGTGTTGGTGTATAAGTGGCTGCATTGTTTTGTGAATAGCTATATGAGTGTCTATATGGGTTATTGATTGGTTGTCTGAGTGTCTGTATGGATGCCTGAGTGTTTGTGTGGGTAGGCTGTGTGTGACTCTGTGCATAGATGTGTGAGTGGGTGATTCTATGGGTGCATGGTTTTAACAGTGCAACTGTGATGGACTGTATGGGTGGGTGAGTGTATGTATGCGTGTGTTAGTGATTGAATGTATATCTCAGTTGTACATGTATCAGTAACTACATATGTGAAACGCAGTGTATATGTGTGTAACAGTAGATAACTATCTATATGTGAGAGTGTGTGATTGCGGTAGTGGCTGTATGGATGAGTGTGTGCTTGTATTAGTAATTGTATAAGAGTGTCAGAATTTGTTTGTATTTTTATGAGTAAGTGAACTTGAGTGTGTTTAACTGTATAGGTGAGTAAATTGGACTGTGTTTAATTATTTGCACAACTGACTAGGTGTGTCAGTACCTCAATGGATGATTGGCGGTGTCTGAGTGTCTATATAGGTGTATAAATGCATATGATAGTCTTTTACGGAGTGACTGTAAGTATGAGTGACTGTACAGGTGAGTGAGTGGAGGTGTATGTAGACCTAAGAGTCAATGAGTGGGTATGTAGTTATTAGTATTGGAGTATCTATGGTTTTCAAATGGCCGTCTGAAATTTTGAGTCGGTGTATCAAAGGTTATATTAGGGTGTGAGAAGATGCACTAATTTATCACATGGATGACGTCATCAGTGAAGTTGAAGTTGAAATTGAAAGTGCTTATAAAGCGCGCTGTGACCAAGCGGTTTCCTGGCGCTGGAAGATTACATGGAGGGGTGAGGGGGATCAATGAGAGAGGAACGCTAGGGTGAACAAGTGAGTCTTGAGTGCCTTCCTAAAGTGTGGGTAGGAGGTAATGGATCTGATGGAAAATGGGAGGTCATTCCAAAAGCGGGGGGCGAGGACAGAGAACCTAGTGCCACCTGCTCTCGACTTGCGAAAACAGGGAATGATGAGGAGACCCTGGCTGGAGGAGCGGAGAGTACGGCTGGGTATGTAAGGGGTGATCAGCGAGTTGATGAAGAGAGGGGCAGTGTGGGCCCGGGCCATGAAGACTATGCAACCCATTTTGAAAAGGGTACGGTGCATAATGGGGAGCCAGTGAAGGGATTTAAGAAGGGGGAAGGCGTGGTGAAATTTGGGGAGCTGGTGAATGAGGCGAGCCGCCTGATTCTGGATGGTTTGAAGGCGTCGCAGCTCGTAGGCGGGAACACCCGCATAAAGACAGTTACCATAGTCTAAGCGGGAGAGGACCATGGCTAAAACAATTATTTTTAGAGTGTCAACAGAGAAAAAGCGGGAGATCTTACGGATGATTCGTAAAAAGAGGAAACATGAAGAGACAACGGAGCTGATCTGAGGACGCCTGGAGAGATCCTTACTGATTTTGATACCAAGGGTTCTCACTGAGGCAGAGGGGGCCGGGGGGGAGCCAAGGCTGGGGGGCCAGAAGGCAGAGGACCAAGGGTTAGAGGTCCCACCAGTCAAGATCAGCTCCGTTTTGTCCGGGTTGAGTTTAAGATGGTTTAGACTCATCCAGTCAGAAATAAAGACGAGTGTACTTTGAAATTTGGGGAGAGGGTTAAAAGAGGAGGAAAGATCAAATATTAACTGGAGGTCATCCGCGTAGTTATAGACGGAGACCTCCAGTTTGAGCAAAGAGGCAATGAGGGGGTAGATGTATAGGTTAAAGAGGAGAAGGGAAAGAGAGGAGCCCTGGGGGACCCCGCATAACACCGTGCGCGGTGGGGCAGAGAAGCCAGAGAGCTGGACAGCCTGTGACCAGCCCTGGAGGAATGACGCAAGCCAAGAAAGGGCGGTGCCCTGGATGCCCGCCGCCATGACACGATCGAGAAGGATGGAATGGTCGACCGTGTCAAAGGCGGCGGAAAAATCGAGGAGCACCAAGGCCTGAGGGCTGTTGGAATCTGCCTTGTTCTTGAGCTCGTCCAGGACTGAGAGGACCACTGTCTCCGTCGAGTGAACCGGGCGGAAACCAGCTTGGTGGGAAGCCAAAAGATCGTTATCTTCAATGTAAGTGGACAGGCAAGAGGTAATATAACTCTCGAGGACCTTGCCTAAATAAGGAAGCAGGGAGATCGGCCTGAAATTAGAGGGGAGGGTGGGGTCAGAACCGGGTTTTTTTAAGATGGGGATGACCGTAGCAGATTTGAATTGAGATGGCACGAGTCCCTGAGAAATAGATGAATTTAAGAGGGCCAAATGGGGGGTCAGGGCAGCCAGCGAGTAGTTCTCTCAGGATGCGAGCTGGTCCGCAGTCGGCTGGAGAGCCCGATTTGACCTTTGTGAGCAGAATCAGAAAGGATTCTTTAGAGAGGGGGGGGAAATGGGTGAGAGAAGAGGTCAGAGGGGGAGGGGAAAGAGGGAGAGATTGGGAAGAAGGTGGCAAAATGTTGGATTTAATAGTGATGTCATCAGTGATGTCATTTGAGATGTCATCAGTGATGTCCTCAGTGATGTCACTGACCATGTCATGAGTGATGTAATATGTGACGTCATCAGGAGTGCATTGCGGGGGCGCGAGTTATAGTTAGCTGAACTAACTATAACAGGGGAATTTCTAGGGTTTTATATGAGGAAAATGTCCAGCTAAACTATAACGCCCCTGAAACCTATGTTTTTTTTAGTGAATTTCAAAGGTTTTTTAAATGCCAATTCCTAACTATAACGCCCCTGAAACCTTTGGTTTTTTCTGTGAATTTCAAAGGTTTTTTAAATGCCAATTCCTAACTATAACGTGCATGAAACCTATGGTTTTTTTCAGTGAATTTCAAAGGTTTTTTAAATGCTAATTCCTATCTATAACATCTCTAAAGATATCATGTTTAATGATTTTCATTGGATTTCTATATTTTTCAAATTCAGTGTGTCAATTTCATTAATTATGCTTTTTTTAAAATACTTTTTTATCACCATTTTTTAAACTTATTTTTTCAATTAATTCTTTTAAAAATTAAAAAATATTATTTGAATTTAATGGGGTTTTCAAACATATTTTTTTATATTTTTCAAAATATTTTTTTAACTATATGTTCAAAACTTTATTTTATATATATTTTCCATGTTTTTGGATCCGCGCACCCTATGCGCACTGTTCTCGATCCCTACGCGGTAGCATCCGCGCATGGTATGTGTTGGGTACATGTTTTGTGCGTGATCGCAATGCGACCAGTACGCGACTCCCAGCCTATACGCGACACGTTCGATATACGTAACGAGACGTTTACGCGCTTCCGCGATGCGTCATCTGCGTCTATGATGCGGTAGGTGCGCGGATCCCGTGAAATATTTAACATTTAAAAAAACATATATATATGTATTTCATGTGAATATTAATTGAAGACAAACTCTGAACTAGTCTTAAAAGTAATACATCTAATCCTATATTTCTTTTTAATTCAATTTCGTGTATGCGCGCTGGGTGCGTGCTGCGTATGCGCAGGGTGCGCGGATCCCATGTGACCTGCAAAAAAAGAGATTTGATTGGTTCATTACACTTCCTCTTCTAACTATTGAAAGACCCCACCCAATTCAATCATTCTTCTTTGGAGGAGCATCTCGTTGCAGAGAAGAAGATTTTTTTATACTAAGTTTACACTTAGCTCTAACTTTTTTCTACCAAAAATGGCTTCAGGGCAGCAGGCATCACCTGCATCTCCTCATACATCTGAGGATTAATTTTTGGAGGAGACACCACGCACACGACGTTTTTCTTCAGTGGTGTGGAAATTTTTTACTTTTCCCGAGGGGCAAACAAAGACCAATGCCACCTTGGTCACGTGCAAGATTTGCAAAAGAGTGCTGTCGTGAGGGGATCCAAATAAGAAATACTCGTGCGGCACGGCGAGTATGATGAAGCACCTAAGGACCCTTCATCCGAACAATCTTGCACGAGAAGAGTGCAAACGGATGAGAAACACTCCTGCTCCTACGCCTTCCACCTCATCGCAGCCGAGCACTACAAGAGTGCATCCAACAGCCAAAAATTTGGACATCCGTCCTCAATTTCAATATTTAAAAGTGCTCTGCACTAAGTGCAATGCGACGGTGAGCAGTCGAACGATCTGATCTGCCGCCGGCAAGAAAGTCACATTTGCTAGGTTTTTTTTTTTTTTTATTGTTCCCTGAAGTTCATTGTTTGGTTCCTCCTTTTATTTTATTTTTTTTGCAGAAAAACCCAAAAAATTTAAAAATTGTTCAGAAAACCCCAAAAAAGTATAAAAGAAGAAAGAAGAGAAAAAAAAGTTCTTGTAACTAACTTTCCTGGTTTAAATAAAGAGCTACATTTCTTTGTTAGTGTGTGAAAGTTTAGATGAATGTATGTGTAGTATGTAATTGAGTGAATGAATGCATTAGTAGCGTATGGTGAATGTATAAGTGCAGAACTATGAGGAAGTGCTGCAGCATCACACAGTAACCTCTTTAACTACAATGTGCTGTAGTACTTCCGAAGCACAGGGATGCAACATATGTACATAAATATGTTGCAAATCTATGCTTCTCTCTGCACGACTGCTTAAACTGCAGCCATGTGGTGACACAGGCACCCTTGCACCATAGTGCAAGGATATCTGTGTCATGAGCTGTTTGTTTTTGTGCAGGAAGACACACCTTCCTGCACAAAAACAATCAGTAAAGGCATTTTTTTCCTTCAATGTATGCTGAGCATTGTAGCATGCATTGAAGATATAAAAATGTGGAGAAGTGAAAACAATTCTCCTTGTTGTGCTTTCCTACACCAATTTTAGAATGGTGCAGCATTCACACACAAATTGAGATTTATGATTTCTGACAAATTAGACATGTGTCTTGTTCTATGAGTATTCAGTGCAATCATGCACAACAACACTTATAGAACACCCTTTCAACGCAGACTGGTGTGCATAATGAGGTTGTATTTACATGGAGTATAAAAAGTGCACAGAGTGCCTTTTCCTCTCTTTGTAAATATGAAAGAGTGTCTTGCGCAATAACTATGTTAAAAGTGACATATTTCCAGTTTAAAAATTCCTTGCGGATGATAGAAGGTAAGCACAGAGTTTTGTCTGCAAAGATGTTCAAAGAAGAATGATTGAAATAATTGCGGTCCTTCAATAGCTACAATAGGAAATATTATGAACCCCTCAAATTTATTTTTTTGCAGGCCACATGATATCTGATTATGGTCAGATTTCAAAACTATACAGAACAGAGTGTTTTTAGAAACGTGTTTCAACTTTGTAGCTTCTTGCAGACCTCCTCATTCTGCATATTGAGACTTAGTTAAACTTACCTTCACAGTAATAGCAATAAAAAATGGTATACATTTTTTTCAGATTTTCATTGCAATCTAAATTCATATAAATTGCTTATTTTAAAATTTTGATCTGTGAAAGAAAAGGGAAATAAAATTATAACATGTAATAATACATTTTTTACAACACAGCATAATTTCCACAAAGTAATTTGTTTGCCTTTTTTGCTGTTCTCAGAATATATTAAATTTCACAAAAAATAGTGATTTCAATCGTACTCATCACTTAACAGCAGGCAAAGAAAAAAAACAATCAAAAAGATTGTTACAAAAAACCCAACAAGTTATTCTCAACAAAATACCACAAGATACAAATCACAGTTATATAAAATGCTTACAGCTAACAAAATTTTATAAGTTTAACTTACAAAAACTGTAAATGTTGTCGCTTTAAAATATTCACCGAATCTAAGGATGAATTTTTGGAGGACGCACCACGCCCACAACGTTTTCCTTCAGTGGTGTGGAAATGTTTTAGTTTTCCCGAGGGGCAAACAAAGATCAATGCCACCTTGGTCACGTGCAAGATTTGCAAAACAGTTCTGTTGCGAGGGGATCCTAACAAGAAATACTCGTATGGCACGGCAAGTATGATGAAACACCGAAGGACCCTTCATCCAAACAATCTTGCATGAGAAGAGTGCAAACAAATTAGAAACACTCCTGTTCTGTATCTGTAAAAAAGAATCACAAATATATGTATATTAATAACTTTCAAATTTATACTATTCCATTACTGTGCAAACACATTTTATATAAAAACTGACTAAGAAACTATAGCCCTGAACAACAAGTGTGACGATGGTTAAAACACTACATGCATAGTGCATACTACTTTGAAGCAGTTCATGCCCTAAAGCCTACCTCACTAAAAGACTACATGCTAACTGACTGAATGATTACAGTACTATAAGGAGACACACTGGGTGAGTGACAGGGTGTTTGCTAGAAGTGTCTGAATACTGACTGGGAAATTGAAGGTGTGAAAGTCAACTGTGTAGGTGGTTAGAGGCCTGCATGCATAGTGAATAGGCATTTGAAGCAGTCTATGTGCTAAGGCCTGGCTCACTGCATGAGTACTTGGGAACTGACGGAATGATTAGAGTACAGCAAAGAGAGTGCCTGGGTGAATTTATAAGTGGTTGGCTTTTGACACAGTGAATGGATTAGTACTTGGTACTGAATGGGTCACTAGAGGAGTGCAAAGGGAGTGGTGACATGATGTTTGCTGGACTGTATGGATACTGACTAGGGAATTGAAGATGTGAAAGACAAGTGTACAGTATGTTAGAAGACTGCATGCATACTGCATAGACATTTGAAGCAGTCTATGTGGTAATGTATGGTTCACAACATGAGTACTTGGAAACTGACTAAATCATCAGACTACTGCTAGGACAGTGCCTGGGTAAAACTTTTAAATTTTCAGTTCTGGCACAGTGAAGAGAATAGTACATGGTACTGCACTTTAGTGTCAAACCCCGACTCATTTTATCAATGCATAAGCAAAGAATAGCTTCTAAAGCTACTAAAACTTGACAACATGACTGATTTTAAAACAGTTATCTGTCAGCAAATACACCATGTTACCAAATGCTTCTATCACAATCCTTACCCAAATGTACACAGACTCACAGTGTGATTTTAGACAAGCAACACTATCCCAAGAAGTTTACCAAAACTCATTCACTAGTATAGAAGAGGTAAGGGTACTGCACACAATCTACATATTTAAGTACAGCACATTAGTGTCAAAGCATGACTCATTTCATCAACGCATAAGCAAAGACTGGCTTCTAATGCTACTAAAACTTGACAACATGACAGGTTTTAAAACAATTATCTGTCAGCAAATACACAATGTTTCCAAATGCTTCTCTCAAAGTGGTTCCCAAATGCACACAGACTCACAGTGTGATTCTAGACAACAACCACTATACCTAGGAGTTTACCAAAAATCATTCACTACTGTGGAAGTGATAAGGGAACTGCACACACTCTACATATTTCAGGACTGCACATCAGTGTCAAAGCATGACTCATTTCATCAACGCATAAGCAAAAACTGGCTTCTAATGCTACTAAAACTTGACAACAAGACAGGTTTTAAAACAATTATCTGTCAGCAAATACACAATGTTACCAAATGCTTCTCTCACAGTGGTTCCCAAATGCACATAGACTCACAGTGTGATTCTAGACAAGCAACACTATCCCTAGCAGCTTACCAAAACGTATTCACTACTGTGGAAGGGGTAAGAAGACTACACACAATTTTCATATTAAAGTACAGCACATTAGTGTCAAAGCATGAATCATTTTATCAACGCATAAGCAAAGACTGGCTTCTAATGCTACTAAAACTTGACAACATGACAGGTTTTAAAAACGTTATCTGTCAGAAAATACACGATGTTACCAAATGCTTCTCTCACAGTGGTTCCCAAATGCACACTAACTCACAGTGTGATTCTAGACAAGCACCACTATCCCTAGGAGTTTACCAAAACTCATTCACTACAGTGGAAGTGGTAAGGGAACTGCACACAATCTACATATTTCAGGACTGCACTTTTGTGTCAAAGCCTGCCTCATTTAATCAAAGCATAAGCAAAAACTGCCTTCTAATGCTACTAAAACTTGACAACAGGTCAGGTTTTAAAACAGTTATCTGTCAGCAAATAAACGATGTTACCTCATACTTCTCTCACAGTGGTTCCCAAATGCACACAGACTCACAGTGTGATTCTAGACAAGCAACACTATCCCTAGCAGCTTACCAAAACTCATTCACTACTGTGCAAGGGGTAAGGAGACTACACACAATCTACATATTAAAGCGCAGCACATTAGTGTCAAAGCATGACTTATTTTATCATTGCATAAGCAAAGACTGGCTTCAAATGCTACTAAAACTTGACAACATGACAGGTTTTAAAACAGTTATCTGTCAGCAAATACACGATTTTACCAAATGCTTCTCTCACAGTGGTTCCCAAATGCACACATACTCACTGTGTGATTCTAGACAAACAATACTATCCCTTGCGCTATACCAAAACACATTTCTTCATCTAGAAGGAGTACTACATTTTAATATAGAAACATAACTCATTTCACAAATTCATACACAATGACTGGTTTCTAATTCTACCAAAATATAAAAACAGCACAGTTATCTGTCTGCAAACACATGAAAAACACAAATGCTTATCACAGAATGGTTTCTACATGCACACACACTGTCAATAAGATTGTAGAGAAAAAAAGTACTCCCTACACTTTAGCAGGAGAAATACATGAGTCTGATTAAAATCAAAATAGTCTACATACATCCCCTCACAATTAAATAACTCACCTTTCAAGTTGTTTTGTAGATTAAGAAGTATATCAGTCACACACCAGATTTTCTTTTACAGAATCTCTGCACTGTGCACCTCTCAGCAAAAACAAAGAATGGAAAAGTTTCCCTTTCATTTTCCACACATATTCATTTAAACATCAAATCACAATCCTTCACACATAAATTCAAACGCAAACACATATTTCTATTGGTTAAACATTTCAACCCTTTCCAAATGAAATACATTTTAACCCTTCCCCCAATCTGCCTTCTGCCTGTTACCATAGAAACAGGTCATGGAACACTGCACTGAGCACACAGGTCACAAGTTTAGCACACAATGTTGCTAAACAAGACCGCAAGTGTGCTTGATTTTTCAACATATCAGCTTATCATATATAATGTTCCTTACAATCAGTTTTTGTTAACCAATAAGAATCGTGCCTTTAAAAAACTGAAATATACACCCTACATTTCAGTGTAGAAAGTTGTCATACAACCAATGATTTATTGTCTTTGTTCAAATTTTTTTTCCTTGGATCCGTGCACCCAATGCAATAGGATCCGTGCACCAAACGCGATAGGATGCGCGCATCGTGCGCGCATTTCGCAGTTTTTTTTTTTAAAAGGGGGCCCCAGGGGGTCCTTCTGGGACCCCCTAAGCACCTCTACAGGGTCAGAGTATTTCCACTCTGCCCCCTTTATATGTTTTACACACTTATTCCCCGCGCTTCTTCAGCCTCTGTTCTACCGAGGCAGAAAATGGCCGCCAACAGTTCCTGGTTTCGAATGTAGACAGACACTCGACAGCCAATTAGCATTCAGTGCGCGAATGGGAGGGTACGCGCTCGGTTCGGGGAGGGTGCGCTTACGGTGCGGGTAGGGTCCGCGGATCCTCCCCGGCCATAGATATATATGTACTTTTAACTCTAATTTTCTCATGAACTACTGAACGGATTCACACCATTTATGCAAAAGGCATGAGTCTGAACTGAGGACTACCTCTTTGTCAAATTTGGTGTAATTCTGTTCAGCGGTTCGGGCTGTAGCTGCGGCAACAGATCCTATGGGAAATTGCATGGGGAAAATGTGTTTTGGGACCCCCCTATTTTCTCAGCCCCCGCTTGACGAATCACCTCGAAACTTTCAGGGTAGGAGCGGAGCGGAGTTGGCCAAAAGTTCGGAAAATTTAGCAAAGATTCGTCAACCGGCGCCAGACTTATTGGAACTAGAATGTTGCGGATTTCCTATGGAAAATAGGTCCTAACTATAACTATGTACTGGGGACCGCCAGTAGATAATATATATATATATATATATATATATATATATATATATATATATATATATATATATATATATATATATGTATTTTTTTTTTTTTTTTTTTTTTTTTCTTGGTCCAGAAAGAAATTTTTTTGTTATCTGGTGTGAATTAGTTCAGTAGTTTTGGAGATATTAAAGGAAAACCAAATTTGTATATCTGGGTGGAGCCCTAGCACTGACTTCGTGGTGGGATCTGATTGGCGGTCAACATTTCAACCAGGAAGTGTTGGCAACTATCTTGGAGCCAATATACATGACAGCACACCATTGAAATGAATTGTAGTGAAAAGCAGGTAGGGTGATGATAACAGAATTTAGTTTCAATATAAATAATTTGTTGATGGTACCATACTCATTTTAGGAATTGTGGTGTGTTCTTTTGAAAAAAAATGCATGATTTTCCCATAGTGGTTATGGTAAGTGCCCAGGAAGCTAAAATAGGAACATATTATCTGTAAATTCACTCTATCTTTCTCAGCCATATTAGAATGAAGTCTGACATTCTCAGTAAATCATGTACTTCCAACAGGAGCAGCCTGTCCATTGATTAACTCATGTTCTACTTCAGCCTCCCGGAGTGTTCTAAAGGACCATTAGAGCGCTAACAGGCTTACTTGTATGACAAAAATAAGGCGCACATGAAGCAATGTCAATTAAATCAAACTGGTAAAACTTAAAACATTTGATTTAGAAAGGTGCACAATGAGGGGGCTCAGTTTGTCATAGAAGTTATGGTTAGTGCTGTAGAAAAAGAATTAAGACACATTTTAAGTGAGTTCTCAAATAGCTTACTCTTCTGTTTCATTAAAACATTCTGGCATGCAGACTTTCAACACCAGCAGCAGACTGCAAGTAAACTCCCTGATAATCAAAAGCTTTACTACAATGTCCAAATGAGCAACTAGAGTGCTAACATTCAGAATTTATGCCAAAAGTGTGGGACATTTGAACACCATCTTGATGGAATCGAAGTAGAAAACTGAAAGTATTTTCTACTGAGGATACTGCAGTAAATGAGAAAATTAAGGAGCTCCATAACAAATATGTCTCTCAAGATGGCCACCGGAGGAAAAAGAGCCCAATTATAGCACAAATATCACCCAAATGTAGCCCAAGTATAGCCCAATGACAGCAGTGTGCAAAACACAATTTATTTATTTGTTTTTTTGCAGTTTTATATAGCACATACTTGACCCAATGGTATTAAGGTGCCTTATGTGAGCATCAGATACACTACACAAAGATACATTTATTTTGGTTTTAGGTATGGGGAGATTAAGTGATTGCCCAGAATCACAGGATAGTGATTTGACTCCAAAACTCAAACCTGTTTCCCCAATTGCAAAGCCTGCAGCTCTGGCTGGAACACCACATTCTCTCCCTTAAGTGTAACAAATAACAAGTGATCAACTTGACATAAAGATAGCATATTATTTAAAAGTGCTATATCACTTTTTAAATAAGACCCTCTCGTGGAGAAGGGTGCAGAGGCAACAAATTGACCTTGGGCGGATTGGGCAGTGTCAGCACAATGGCCCATGGAAGGCAGGGAAAAAGGGGGCAGGGGCAACAAACCAATCATGCAGTACAGGCAAGAAAGGCTGTGGCAATATAAAAAAATATTGAGGACAGAAGGAATAGGCAGTGGCAGTACAACCATACATCCCAACAGACCCAATTCAGGAAGGAGTCTCCTGATGTTTTTAAGCTTGAAAAGGCTTTATTTTATCTGTCTCCTGCCTAAAATCTCCTCTTTTTCAATGTAAGTCAAATCTCCTCTTTTTCAATGTGAGTCACTGGGGAAAATCAATTGCCCAATTTATGTTTTCAAAATCTCCCTCTTACCAAGTTTAACATGTTGGCAAGTAACGTATATTGGATCGAGTAGGGCAGGAGGAATGGGGTAGGGACATGGACTCAGATAACAGAGGGCAGGAGGGAGACGGTCAGGGACACCAAACTGAACGTACAGAGCAGGCATCAGGGGTTGCAGCAGCACAATACACCCCACAGGGCAAGTGGGACAGCAGTGCAACACAACAGACCATGGAAAGCAATAGGAAGGGGACAGGGCCATGCAAATGGACAACAGAGAGCAGAGGGGAGAGAGGCAAGGGCAGCATGCTGACCATACCGGACAGATAGGAGGGACCTTTGCAGCCTAATGGACCATGAAGGGCAGGAGGGAGGGGGCAGGGGCACGGCAGTGGACCAGACAAGGCAGGAGGGAGGGAATAGGAGTCTGCACATGGAAAATGGAGGGCGATGTACAGAGGCAGGGCAGGAGCAGCAAGCTAACCATGGAGGGGAGGCAGGATGGGCACTAGAAGCATAACACACCATGGAGGGCAATAGTGAGACTATAATGGCATGCACACAAACAACAGAGGGGAGGTGGAAGGGGGTCAGGGGCAGCAAGCTGGCCACACAGGGTAGGTGGGAGGGGCTGTGGTAGCACAGAAGATCAGGCATAGCAAGCGGGATGATTAGTTGCAGCACAACAGAGCATGGAGGGTAGAAGGGAGTGGCAGCAAAAACAGAGCATGGAGGACAGGAGAGAGGAGATAGGGGCATTGAACTTGGACAGGCAGGGTGGAGGTGGCAAAGAAAGGTGGCATCCATCTGAACATGCTAGGCAGGTGGGAGAGGCAGTGGCAGCTCAGTAGATAACTCAGAATAGATAGAAGGGGCTGTGGAATGTCCATGGAATATGTTGGGCACAAAGAAGGGAGCAGGGGTATGCACACAGACATCAGAGGGCATGGGGAAGGAGAGTAGGGATAGCAATCTAAGTACAGAGGCTAAGCAGGAGGGCAATGATGGGGCATATAATTGGGCAATGGAGGGTAGGATGAGTGGGCAGGGACATCAAGCTAAATGAAGGGAAGCACATTAATCAATCAATCAGTGGTTTGTTAAGCGCAACTACGTACCCGCAGGGGTCACAAGGTGCTGGGGGGGTGGGTTTCGCAGCTCCTGGATGAACTCGGTGATTCATCGGAGAGCCAGGTCATGAGGTCCTTCAAGAACTTGGAGAGTGTTGGGGTCTGTCGGAGATAGAAAGGGAGGGTGTTCTATGCCTGGCCGCGAGGAAGGAGAAGGAACAGTTCTGGTCTTCTTGATTCACGATACCGTCGCAAAGGAGAGCTGGGCCAGCGGAGGGATCTTTGAGGTGTGTGGAACATGAGGCAGTGGTTCATGTATGCTGGTCTAGTGTTGTGGAGGGCTTTGTGGGCAGGGGTGAGAAGCTTGAAGGTGATTCTCTTCTCAACAGGGAGCCAGTGTAGTGTCCGCAGGTGTTGGGTGATGTGGCAATGGCGTGAAAGGTTGAGGACTAGTCTGGCAGAGGTGTTCTGGATGTACTGGAGTTTGCGGGTGAGGTTTTTGTCGATCCCGGCATAGAGTGCGTTGCCGTAGTCCAGTCTGCTTCTGATGAGGGCGTGGGTGACGTTTTTCTTGAATTCAAAGGGAATTCAGTTGAAGGTATTTCATCAGAGACGGTGGGTGTGGAAACAGGAGGAGGTGACAGCGTTGATTTGAGTTCGGAGTCCAAGATGATTCCGAGGTGGCATGCTAGGTTAGTTTGGGAGGGTGGGTTCTCGAGGGTGGGGTGCCATCAGGTGTTTTTCCAGGCTTCAGGGTGTGGGCCCATGATGAGAACTTCGGTTTTATCCATGTTTAGTTGAAGGCAGATATTCTTCATCCACTTGGCAACTGCTTCCATTCCTTCTTGAAAGTTGTGTTTGGAGATGTTGGGTTCGTTGGATAAGTTGGGTGTCATTTTCATATGATACGATGTTGAGTCCGTGGGATCTGATGATGGGTGCAAGCGGGGCCATGTAGATGCTGAATAGGGTGGGGCTGATGGAGGATCCTTGGGGGACTCTGCATGTGGTCGGTGTGGGATCTGAGAGGAAGGATGGGAGTCTGACCCACTGCGTCTCCCGAGAGGAATGAGCGGATCCAGTCGAGGGCTTTGTCCCAGATTCCAGCATCGTGGAGTCTGCAGGCTAGGGTGCTGTTGGAGACTGTGTAGAAGGCTGCAGACAGGTTCATGAGGATGAGGGCTACAATCAATCAATCAATCAATCAATCAGGGATTTATAAAGCGTGCTACTCATCCGTGAGGGTCTCAAGGTGCTGGGGGGCAGCTGCGGATCAGTCGAAGAGCCAGGTCTTGCGGTCCTTTCTGAATGTGTGCAGGGTCGGGGACCGTCTGATGTTCACAGGGAGCTTGTTCCAGGTCTTGGCTGCGATGTAGGAGAAGGCTCTACTGCCTGCTCTGTTTCTGCGGATGCGGGGTACCTCTACCAGGACGAGGTCGGCGGAGCGGAGGTTCCTCTTGGGTACGTGGAAGGAGACTCTCTCGTTGAGGTATTTGGGTCCGATGTTGTTGAGGGATTTGTAGGCATGGGTGAGGAGTTTGAAGGTGACCCTCTTCTTGACGGGGAGCCAGTGGAGGTCTCGTAGGTGTTGGGTAATGTGTTTGTGACGCGGTGTCCTGAGGACGAGTCTGGCTGCGGCGTTCTGGATGGAGTTAGTGTAGAAGAGTTTTGTTGATTCCGGCACATAGGGCATTGCCATAGTCCAGTCTGATGGTTATGAGCGCGTGGGTGATGGTCCTTCTGCAATCGGGGGTGATCCATTTGAGGGTCTTGCTGAGGATGTACAGGCAGTTGGAACTGGTGGAAGTGACGGCATTGATCTGGCAGTTCATGGAGAGGGAGGAGTCGAGGATGATGCCAAGGTTTCGTACGTGGTCTGTAGCGGTGGGTGGATTCCCAAGGGCAGAGGTCCATCAGGCGTTGTCCCAGGCAGAGGTGCAGGGCCCGAGGAGGAGGACCTCGGTTTTCTATGAGTTGAGCTTCAAGCAGCTGTCTTTCATCCAGGCTGCGACGTCCTTCATTCCTTCATGGATGCAGAGTCTGGTGTCTTCGGGATTCTTCGTGAGTGAGAGGATGAGCTGGGTGTCATCGGCGTATGATACTATGCTGTGCCCATGCTGTCTGACGATGGCGGCAAGGGGGGCCACGTAGATGTTGAAGAGCGTGGGGCTAAGCGATGATCCTTGTGGTACTCCGCAGTTTATATCGGTGGGTTCGGAGTGAAAGGGAAGGAGTCTGAGCCTCTGGGTTCTGTCAGAAAGAAAGGATTGAATCCAGTCGACTGTGCCTCCTTGTATCCCCGTATCATGAAGTCTAGCTACGAGCGTGCGATGTGAAACATTGTCGAAGGATGCGGAAAGGTCTAGAAGGATGAGGGCCGCAGTGTGTCCCTGGTTGAGAAGCATGCGGATGTCGTCAGTGGCGGCGAGAAGGGCAGCCTCGGTGTTGTAGCTGCTGCAGAATCCATACCGGGAGGCGTCTAGGTTGGAGTTCTCTTCGATGAAGGCGGTCAGCTAGGCGTTTACGAGTCTCTCGGTGACTTTGGCCACGAAGGGGAGGCGAGTGATGCGCCAGTAGTTTTTCAGGTCCATTGGTTCGGCCGTTGGTTTCTTGAGGAGGAGTTTAACCTCTGCCCACTTCCAGTCATCTGGGAAGATGCCGGATTTGAAGGAGGCGTTAATGGTCCATCCTAGTTCGGGTGCTGTGGCGTCGGTGGCCCTGTGGAATATGTGCAGTGGGCAGGGGTCTGTTGGGGCTCCTGAGTGGGTTTTCTTCATGGTCGCAGTGATGTGTTAGACGGTGGCAGGATTCCAGGTCTTGATGGCTGGCCTACCGATGGCGGTGGGGAGGAGGGTGGTGTCCGGCATCGGTGCACTGAAGTTGTCGTAGAGGACCTTGATGTTCATATGGAAGTAGAAGCTGAGCTTGTCGCAGAGTTCCTGGGAAGGTGTGACATCAGTGGCTTCGCTGGGGGGTTTGGCGAACTGCTGTATGACGTTGAACAGTTCCTTGGCGTTGGTCGTGTTGGTATGGACCTTGTCTCATGTGAAGGTCTGTTTGGTGTCTCTTATGTGCTAGTGGTAGTCCTTCAGGGCGCTCTTGTGGTTATTTCATGCTTCCATGGTTTTCTGGTTTCGCCAGGTTTTCTCTAGGCATTTGCAGGAGTGCCTGGCTTCTTGTAGTTCTGTGGTGAACCGGGCGGCCTTCAGAGGTCATTGTTTGGTGGGGTGGCAGAGGGGTGCAAGCTTGTCCGTGCAGCAGGAGACCCAGAGGTAAAATTATTTGGCTGCGGAGTTGGTGTCGTCGTGGCGCTGGGGGGATCTTGGAGGAGGGTGGTGTTGAGGTGTTCCTCTGTGACCTTGCTCCAGTTCCTTCGTGGTGGGTGTGGGGCGGGCTTGGGTGCGGTGGTAGTGTTGAAGGTGAAGTGGATGCAGTGGTGGTCCGTCCAGAGGGGCTGGGTGGTGTGGCTGAAGCGTATTTTTGACCCTCCTACGAAGATGGGGTTGAGGGTGTGTCCAGCTCTGTGAGTGGGCATGTTGACCAGCTGCTTCAGTCCGAGGTTGGCAAAAAAGAGTGGTGGAGTCGGGGTCGTTGCAGTTGTTGAGGTGGAAGTTTAGGTCCCCGAGTAGAATGTAGGCCATGGAGGTGATGGCATGGGGTGCGGCGAGCTCGGCGATGGTAGATGAGGACTGGGTGCGAGGACCCGGAGATCTGTAGATGAGGGTGCCGCGTAGCAGGGTTTTGGGGCTGGCCTGGATCTGGAATTGGAGGTGTTCTGTGTTGGAGTGGAGGTCACTTGTTCTGGAGGTGGAGAATTGGAGGGGGGTCTTGTGTGCGATGGTGAGTCCTCCTCCTGGACGGTGGGGGCAGTCCTTACTCTGGATCTTGTAGCCGTCGGGGATGGCAGTGGCGATGTCGGGGCCGGATGTGGTGTTGGTCCAGGTTTCCGTGAAGAATGTGATGTTGGGCAAGAGGGTCTCGATCAGGTCCCAGATCTCTACGGCGTGTAGGTGCAGAGAGCACACATTGAGGAGGATGCATGTCAGGGTTTCAGCGGTGCGTGCTTCAGGCAGACCTTCGGCAGTTGTGGGGGCTTTGTTGATGTTGAAGGATCTATGGCAGGGTCTGCATGAGAACTGTCTGTGGGTGGTGTTCGGCGAGGATCTTTTACAGTCCGTGTGTCTTCCAGGATTGAGTGCGTGGAGGGTGGGGGAATCGTAGTGGTGGGGCCTGGGAGAACCAGGGTTCCGGGCGCTGGCCGCAGTCAGGATGTGGATGGGTAGAGACGGGCTTGCCTTAGGAGTGCCTTCAGTGCGCCAGCGGCACGGCCGCTGCGCGTGTCCACTGCGCGACCCGAGCGGCGGCTGCCATTAAAAAGAGGAGTGATGATCAGCTGGGAGGCGGGATCGGCGGTGGAGAGGGGCGGGGCCGGAGGTGCAGTAGCGGCGGGAAAGGGATGTGGGGAGACAGCTTAACCAGAGAAGCTGAGGCAGAATAAACACAACAATAAACGACCAACAGTATCCAAATGCCCACAATGAGAGAAATAATTATACTAAAGCAGACAACGAGATTAGCCTAAAATGTGAAAAATAAATATACTTAGGCAGAGGAGACTGGCACGCTGGGGACTCAAACCTCTCCCAGGAGAAGGTGAGGAGGCTCAACGGTGGAGAACTGTGCACGGGGAGAGAGTGTGTCTTCGACTAGGGTCAGGCTACAGTCTCTCCTCTGTCGAGGAGGGAACGGATGTTGTCTGTCATGGAAATAAGGGCGGTTTTGATGCTGTGGTTCTTCCTGAAGCCTGAGTGGGAGGAGTCAGGGACGTTGTTTTCTGAAGGAGGCGAGCTGACTGTTAACGGCTCTTTCAATAACTTTCACCGGGTACAGGAGTAGGCAGATCGGTCAGAAGTTCTTGAGGCCGGTGGGGTCCACAGAGGGTGTTTTGAGTAGAGGGTTGATCTCAGCGTGTTTCCAGTTGTCCGGGGAGGAGGCGGTCTCGAAGGAGTGGTTGATGATTCGTCAAAGCTCGGGGGGATGATGTCTGCGGCCCTGTGGTAGACGTGGTAGGGGCAGGGATCCGTGGGGGCCCTGGAGTGGATAGACGTAATAGTCTTCATGGTGTCTTCAGTGGTGAGAGCGGTCCAGCTGTCAAGTGTCAGCTGCGTGGTGTGTGGGACGGTGGGTGTCAGTTCTGTGAGTGGGTTGTCTTCGAAGTTGTTATAGATGGTCTTGATCTTGTGATGGAAGACGGTGCTGAGTCTGTCGCAGAAGTCCTGGGAGGGTGGGATGTCTGTTGTCTCACTGTTGGGCTGGGCGAACTCTTTGATGATGCCAAAGATTTCCTTGCTGTGCATGGGTGGAGATTCTGTACTGGAGTGCTTTCTTCCTTGAGTGTCTGATGAGCTTTGTGGTGTGCAGAGGTGGCTGCTTTGAAGTTCTCAATGTCTGCTGTGGTTTTGGAGTTCCTCAATAACTTTTTGAGGTGCCTGCATGTTCGTCTAGATTCTTGGAGTTTGGTGGAGAACCAGCTGGCTCTCTTGGTGTGCGGTTTGTAAGTTTTCTTTAGGGTGGTGAGGATGTTGGAGCAGTCGGTGATACAGTTGTGTTGGGTACGGGCAGTGGTGGTTGGGTTGTGGTCTGTGGCGGGGGAGCGGAGTTGCTGTGGCGGTGAGTTGGTCATCAGAGATCTTGTTCCTATTCCTGCGCTGGAGCTGGTGTGGACGTTTGCGGGTGATATTTGTTTTGACGGTGAAGTGGATGCAGCGGTGGTCCGTCCATGGGAGTTCGGAGGTGTGGCAGAAGGTGATTGAGTCTCCTGCTGTGAAGATGGGGTCGAGGGTGTTTCCTGCCAAACACATGGGATCTGGTATGATCTGTTTGAGTTTGATGTTGAGGAGGTTGTCTGGGAGTGAGATGGAGTTGGGGTCTTGGGGGTTGTCGGGGTAGAAGTTGAGGTCTCCCAACACAGTGTAGTCGGAGGAGGTGATGGCTTGCTGGGCGATGATGTCGGTGATGGAGTTGGAGAAAGGTGCGTGGGATCTGGGTGATCTGTAGATGAGGGTGCCTCGGAGGCTGGTGGTCGGGTTGGTCTGTATCTTGAAATGGAGGAGTTCTATCAAGTCTGTGGGCCCGTCGGTGTATGTGCTCAGTCGGATGTTGGACTTGTGGGCGATGGTGATGCCTCCTCCGGGGCGGTTGGGGCAGTCCTTCTAGGTGATCTTGTAGCCTTCCAGGATGGCGATGTCAGGTCCTGAGGTGGTGTTCATCCAGGTTTCTGTAAGAAAGGTGACATCGGGGGGGTGCTGTCGAGGAGGTCAGAGATTTCCACGGCGTGTCTGTGGAGAGAGCGGACATTGAGGAGGGTGCATTGCAGGGTTTAGGGTGCAGTAGAGCTGCGGCAAGTGGGTTGAGGTGGGTCATTGGCGGCAGGAGAAAGGTCCGTGAGTGTCGGTTGGGGAAGAAAGTTTGCATTTGTTGTCCTGGCCAGAGTTGAGTGCATAGAGGGCTGAGGAGCTGTTGTATTGGTGGGTTGGAGGACCAGGGTCCCTGACTCTGCTCGCAGTTGGGCCAAGGACGGGAGCAGACAGGCGTGCCTATGGCACGCCTTCTGCGTGCCAGTGGCAAGCCCGCTGCATGTGTCTGCACAGCGGCCGCCATTAGGTAGGGGTCGGGGAAGGGCGGGACAGCTGGGAGGTGGGAGTTGTAACATACAGGAGGGGAGGGGCTTTGGGGGCAGCAGCAGCCAAAGGGCGAAGAGCATGAGGAAAAGAGGGAAAAAGGAAAAAAGAGAAAGAGTAATTTTAGAAAGGAAAAATAAGGGAAAAAGAGGAACAGAAAAAGGAGGGCAACAACAGAAAAACAGCAGAAAAATACAAAGGCACACCGAGGAGGATCTCATGTGCAGGGAGGGGGGCAGGGCCAGAGCAGGAGGCAGCTGGCTCAAACCTACCTGGGCAGTGCTGGGGGCAGACACTCTTTGGTGGAGCTGTGCGAGGAGGAGGAATATTCTGACCAGGAGGTCAGAGGTCTTGCGTGCAGGGCTGGAGGGAGGGGGCTTGTGCATGAACTTAGACAACACAGGATAGGGAGGAGGTGGATGGGCCATCAAGAGGACTGTCAAGGGCAGTGGCAGAACAATGGCCACATATGGCTGTAATAAGGGAGCAGGGTCACCGACTTGGTCAATGGATGGCAAGAGGAGGGGGGCAGGAGCACCAAGCTTGGGTGGAGGCAGCACAATGCCAAGCCAGGCACTGCGTTTAAACCTCATTCCACTGTACATTGCGATGGGCATCTTACTTAATGTTAAACAAACCTTAGAAATTCACTGAAAAAAAACAAAGGTTACCGGGACATTATAGTTAGGCTCAAATTTGACATGCACAAAACCAGTGGAACTTATGCCCCAACAATGCACTGCTTATGACCTCACATATTACATCCCTCATAACATGGTCAGTGACATCACTCATGACATTACTGATGACATCTCAAATGGGATCACTGATGACATCATCCAGTGATTGAAAGTTTTTTCTATTAAGTTTATGAGTGTTAAACATATGTATTAAGGTACTACAAAACTTAAATTACTATACTTTGTTAACTACTAATGAGTAATACTATTGTTAACATATATTATGTGGGTGGCTGTGTGACTGTGTGTATCCATGTGTGAGTTGATGTCTGAGTGGCTGTGCAGGTGTGTGAGTGGCTTTATGGGTAAATAATTGGGTGTGTATGAGTAACTGTATGGGTGTGGGAGGGCTGTGTGACTGGCTGCATTGGTGAGTGAGTGGGTGTATGAGTGACTGTATGGGCGAGTGAGTGGCTGTATGGGTGCGTGAGAGGGTGTGTGCATGGCTTCATAGATGAGTGAGTTGGTGTGTGAGTATCTGTACTGGTGAGTGGGTGGGTGTATGAGTGACTGTATGGGTGAGTGAGTGGATGAAAGGGTCTGTGAGTGCATATGTAAATGACTCTATGGGTGACTAAGTGGCTGTGTGAGTGACTGTATGTGTGAGTGACTGTGTGGGTAAGTGGCTGTATGGGTGATTGAGTGGCTGTTTGAGTGGGTGTTTGTTAAATTGACTGGTTGTGTGAGTGGCTGCTGTTGCCAGAATCACTAACCTGGAATTTGGCCCAATCCACAGGAACGAAGAGAAGCTCCACACACTCCTGAAGACAGCCCTCAATATGGAAATTAGTAACTCTCATATACTAAAGGCTAACTAGAGGAGATGTGGGGAATTTGTCCAAGCTAAGCAGACACCTCTTAATTCCCCCAGCAGGTTCAATAATGTCGGGTCAGATGAGAAGATCTTAGATAGTAGCCTAAAAGAAAAGAAAACAACTCTCATAAGTTTCTTCTCTATCTAAACAATAACAAAACTTATTTTATAATGAGTGCTTGTCCTGCAGAGATAAAAAATCCAACTTGCCAGCTGAATATCTCCAAAAGATATGAGAGACAGACTGCTTGCAATGAAGCAAAACAGGAAGTGGCTCCTAAAATCTTTCACAGACAGTCGTCAGTGGCCGGTGATCCAGAGTCGTAGAAATATTCCATAATTCAGGTGTTCTTCTTATGGGAAGAATATTCCAGTGTATTGTTATCTTCTCACGACAAAAAAAGAGAACAAATTAAATGAATGAGTCCAAGCAAAACTTCTTAACAATAAAGAGAAGCCCCCAAAGTAAGTATGACAATGAATCAAACAAAAAGAAATGTGGGGGCTAGAAAGTAAAAAATGCGACCGTGAAAAACAGGCTGAAGAAGGTCGCAAATGAGGGCTTCACGAACTGCGGTGGCAAAAGATCCTTGGCAACCGCAAAGAAAACAAACAAACGCGGCCGCGAATATACAACAAATGCAGTTGAAAGTTTCAGGAGCAATGACGCGGCCGCGTGTAAATGCATCAAACGCGGCCGCAAATCCGAAAATAAGACGTAATCGCGTATCAAGATTCAATGCGGCCACAAATTCAAAAACTAGACGCGGCCGCGTATGTAAAGCAAACGCGCCCGTGAATCCAATAACAAGGATGCGGCCGCGTATTTAGATCAGACGCGGCCGAGGATCCAAAAACAAAGACGTGGCCGCGACCAGGTACCCACACGTGGCCGCGAGTCTAAATAACAAGATGAAGGTCAAACAGAAATAAATTGTGGTTAAAGGGCAGGACGAGAAAATAACCGCTAAAGAAATTAGTGTATCAGAAAGAAGGAGCAGGTATTCCAAGAGCAGGGACTCCAGGAGCAGGGATTCCACAAGGAGAGACAGCAAGGAGGTGTGGTTACAGGTCCAAGACTGAAAGCCAAACAACAGTTCCATCTGCTGGTCTGAATTTAAAACCTAAGGGAGTGTATAAAAACACCCTCACCTCCTCATGTTAGCATGGTAAGGGATTCTTTATAAAGAGCTTTTCATCTCTGCAGGACGATCCTCGCTCTATGTCTAGTTAATAGGGAGGCCATGATACAAGAAGCTTGAGCCCTGACAGGACGGGGTTTGGTAGGGTGAAGGGCATGGAATCGACGTATAAGAACAGGAGCATGTACATGTTCTGCTGGTTCTCATGATCTATCTTCGGGTGAATAACCCACCCAATCTATTAAGTACTGTAGTTTGCATCGATATCCGCGTGAATCAAGAATACGCTTCACTTCGTATTCCATTTCTACTTCTACTAAGACGGGGGAGGCTCTTCGGGTTCAGAAGAAGTCTTTTTAGCAATGAAGTGTGGAACACAGGATGGATACGCAGTTCTTCTGGCAAATCTAGTTTCAGAGTGACAGAGGTTATAACCTTGGTAATTGCATAAGGACCTATATATCGAGGTTGTAGTTTTCTGGGACCTTCTTGTCTTAAATTCTTGGTGGACAACCAAACTTGATCCCCTGCCTTATACTCTGGAGCAGGACTACGATGTTTGTCTGCTTGTTGTTTCATGGCTTCTTTCGCCATTGGTAGTTCGCGTTTAGCCTTTCTAACAGTTGTCTAAAAGAACAGTATGGTGTATTTTTACTGCAGGGATCTCCACTAATCTGGTAGGTAACGGGAAAGGTAAGAATCGAGGGTGATGAGCCTGTAAGTGGAAAAAAGGAGAGAAACCAGTAGAAGAATGAGTGGTATTATTGTATGCAAATTCAGCTAATGGAAGAGCATTTACCCAATCAGAGGTGATAGTAGCAAGCAAACATCGTAAATACTGTTCAAGGGTTTGATTGGTCCTTTCTGTTTGACCATCTGTTTGTGGGTGATAAGCAGTGGAGAGTCTATGGTCTATTCCAAGTGTGGTACATATTCCCTGCCAAAACCCGGACACAAATTGAGCCCCCCCATCAGTTATTACTACAGAAGGAAGGTAGCCTAACTATCTGTTCAAGGAACACCTGTACCAATTCTTTAGATGAAAGTACCTTTTTTAAAGGTATAAAGTGGGCCATCTTGGTGAACATATCGACCACTACAAGGACGGTATTGTAACCTCGTGTTTATGGGAGGTCTGTAATGAAGTTCATACTGATATAGTGCCTTGGTACTTTGGAAACCGCTGTGGGTTGTATTAGTCCTGCAGGGGCCGAATGAGATGACTTTTGTCGAGCACAAACGGATCAAGATGTAACATAAGCCAGTATGTCTTTAGTCATCCCTTCCCACCAAAACCAATGCTGACAGGTTTGAACTGTTTTCTCCCCACCTGGATGTCCAGCAAGAGAAGTGTTGTGACACCATTTAATAATCTGCCGTTGTAAGTCATCAGTAGGTATGTACAGTCTTCCGTCATGATAGTACAGTTCTTCTAAAATGATATTCTTAGAGTTTTTTAACCAGTGAGATATAGGGATGGTAGAATAAGCAGATAACAACTGATAAAAAAATGGTGGAGGTGGATTTTCCTTTTTATCTCCTACCCCTATGATCTTATGACATGGTACAATAGAGGGAAATGTATTTCTATGGGTTTTCTTTTCTTGTCCTATTCGGGATAATGCATCTGTCTTTCCTTGTTGAGTGCCTGGTCAATAAGTGATAATAAAGTCATATTCACTAAAGAACAGGGCCCATCTCATTTGTCGGGTTGTTAAAGCTCTGGCTGATTTTAAAAAAAAAATGTTTATGATCTGTATAGATAGTGACAGTATGAGGGGATCCCAATGAATAATGCCTCCATTCTTGGAAAGCCAGTTTTATAGCCAACAACTCACATTCTCCGATGGTGTAATTCTGTTCAGCCGGAAAGAGTGTTTTGGAGAAGTAAGCCACTGGATGAAGACAGCCAGTTACCTGATCTCGTTGTGACAAAGCCCCTCCTACAGCAAATTGGGAGGCATCCGCCTCCAAATAATAAGGTTGAGTGTTGTCAGCGTGTCTAAGAATGGGAGACATAGTGAAGTTTTTCTTCAATTGTACAAAGGCTTGCTCGGCATCATGGGACCACATAAAGGTAACGCCCTTACGGAGCAATCTAGTAATAGGTGAAATAAGATCAGAAAAATGGTCAATAAATTGTCTGTAAAAATTAGCGAATCCTATAAAGGATTGTACTTCTTTTACTGAGGTGGGGCTAGGCCAGTTAATCCAGGCTTCTATTTTCTTGGGATCCATGTGAATTCCATCTGGAGAGATGACGAAACCCAGGAATTCTACTTTAGTAGTGTGAAATGTACTCTTGTCCAATTTAACAAACAAGTGGTTGTCTTTGAGTCGCTGCAAGATCTTCTTCACATGTTCCACATGCACTCCGTCAGTTTGTGGGTAAATTAAGATGTCATCTATATAGACAATCACAAATAGATCAAGATATTCTCGTAGGATCTCATTGATGAAAAACTGAAAAGCAGCAGGGGCATTACAGAGTCCGAAAGGCATGACGCAATATTCGTACAGTCCGAATTTGGTTCTAAAAGCAGTCTTCCATTCATCTCCTTCCTTGATTCTTATCAGATGGTAGGCCCCTCTGAGATCTAGTTTGGTGAAAATCTTGGCTCCACGTATCTGATCTAACAAGACTGAAATAAGGGGCAGAGGGTATTCATTCTTTATAGTAACTTTATTCAACGTGTGGTAATCCAAGCAGGCGCGCAGACCTCCTTCTCTTTTAGGAATGAAGAAATGGGCGAAGATACAGGAGACGTGGAATGACGAATGAACCCTTTTTCCAACATTTCGGTTATATATTTTTGTAGATATTCTGTCTCAGATTCAGTCAGAGCATAAACTCTGCTAACCGGTAGTTCAGCTCCCGGAATCAGATCAATTTCAATTGGCAGTCATAAATCCTATGCGGAGGGAGAGTGGCAGCACTGACTTCATCAAAGACTTCCTTATAGTCTTCATAGATAGAAGGGATTATAAGTGTTTGTCCCACAGTGTCAAGCGCACAACACAAAGGGTTTTCTATCCGACTGGTTTCCTTGTAGCAGTGTAACAGACAATATGAGGACTTCAAAGTGACTGTACGAGTAGTCCAATTTCTATTAGGATTATGAATTTGTAACCAAGGGACTCCTAAAATAGCTCAAAAATTGGGTGTATCTATCAAGTCAGAACGAAGAGATTCCGAATGACCATTACTGCATACTAGTGTTAAATCAATAGTATGATAAGTTATTAGACCAGAGGACAATTCACTCCCATCTACAGCTCTCACTGGTTCAGGCCGGGATTTGGGCAAAAAAGGAATGCCTAATATATGTGCTAAACGGATATCAAGAAAATTGCCCGTAGCACCAGAATCTAAAAGAATGGAGATTGCCTTTCTGCGCTGGTCCGATATAATTAGGGTAACAGACAAGGTAAAATGTTTTGCAACAAGAGCAACTATCTGGGCTAAATGTTGAGAGACCTTAAGGGGCCAACAACTTGAAGAATCGATCTCATATTTCTTCAAGTTGTTTAGTTTTCCGAGGAAGACACATCATTTTTACTTCCAGCTATGGCTTTAGAGGTTGAACGAGGTTTAGCCGGACATTCTCTAGCATAATGTCCTCCCTTGCCACAGTACAAACATAGATTGTTCTTACTACGTTTTTCTTTTTCTTCAACTGTCAATGGGGCTCTCAACCCACCTATCTGCATAGGTTCACTGGTATCTTTATTTTCTCTAGTTTCCCTTTCTTTACCACAAATCAACACAAAACGAGAACGAGTATTACGGGATTTTTCACCTTTTCTTTCATTTAACCGGTGATCGAGTTTGACTACTAGATCAATAAAAGCATGACATTCTTCGGGAGGGTTAACTATTTGAGAGAGAAGGTCTTTTAAATCGTCATTTAACCCACGGTAAAATAAGGAGGTCCTCTTTTCTTCTGGCCATTGAGTTTCTACTACAAGTCTGTTGAATTCTGTGAGGTAGGTAAGAAGATCTTTAGACCCCTGTTTTAGGTTCAGTAATTCGTTATCACTGGTTCGAACAAACGCATGTTTTGCAAACAGACTTCGCATCTTTTCTTTAAAGAGATGGAAATCATACAAGAGAGGATCATTGTTTTCTACCAAAGGGATGGCCCAGTTGGCTGCATTTCCACTTAAATAAGAAATTATGAAAGCCACTTTGGCTGCATCATCAGGGAAAGGTGTCGGTTTACACGTAAAATGCAAAAGGCATTGATTTATGAAGACACTATATTTGGATCTATCTCCATTAAATCTTTCTGGCATAGCCAGAGGGACAAGGCTAGGTGTATGAACTGTTACGTGAACAGGTTGAGGATTCTCCATAGTTGAAGAAGCAGGACCCACAGTGGAAGAAGGGATCATGAAACGGGCTGGTTGAATATAGGTTTTTTTATTCTTTTGATTCATTTCTGCTGTACTACTGTCTAGGGAAGTTTGAAGTCTAGCTTGAGCTAACTCCATATGGAGGCGCTGATTTTCTACTCTTAATCTTCCTACTTCACTCTGCAAGTCTACTATGGCGACCGCAAGTTCCTCCAAAGAAGGCCTTTGGAGTGCAGGGTTCAGGGGGGAACATGCCCCTTCCGGGTTCATCTTCGTTCGGTTGGAATGTAATTTGTGGGCTTGGCTTTCTGTTGCCGGAATCACTAACCTGGAATTTGGCCCAATCCACAGGGACGAAGAGAAGCTCCACACACTCCTGAAGACAGCCCCCAATATGGAAATTAGTAACTCTCATATACTAAAGGCTAACTAGTGGAGATGTGGGGAATTTGTCCAAGCTAAGCGGCCACCTCTTAATTCCCCCAGCAGGCTCAATAATGTCGGGTCAGAGGAGAAGATCTAAGATAGTAGCCTAAAAGAAATGATAACAACTCTCATAAGTTTCTTCTCGATCTAAACAATAACAAAACGTATTTTATAATGAGTGCTTGTACTGCACAGATAAAAAATCCCACTTAACAGCAGAATATCTCCAAAAGATATGAGAGACAGACTGCTTGCAATGAAGCGAAACAGGAAGTGGCTTCTAAAATCTTTCACAGACAGTCGTCAGTGGCCGGAGATCTAGAGTCGTAGAAATATTCCATAACCCAGGTGTTCTTCTTATGGGAAGAATATTCCAGTGTATTGTTATCTTCTCACGACAAAAAAAGAGAAAAAATAAAATGAATGAGTCCAAGCAAAACTTCTTAACAATAAAGAGAAGCCCCCAAAGTAAGTATGACAATGAATAAAACAAAAAAAAATGTGGGGGCTAGAAAGTAAAAAATGCGACCATGATAAACAGGCTGCAGAAGGTCGCAAATGAGGGCTTCACGAACTGCGGTGGCAAAAGATCCTTGGCAACCACAAAGAAAACAAATAAACGCGGCCACGAGTATAATTCAGATGTAGCCGCGAATATACAACAAATGCAGTTGAAAGTTTCAGGAGCAATGACGCGGCTGGGTGTAAATGCATCAAACGCGGCCTCAAATCTGAAAATAAGACGCAATAGCATATCAAGATTCAATGCAGCAGCAAATTCAAAAACAAGATGCGGCCGAGTATATAAAAAACAAATGCGGCCGTGAATCCAATAACAAGGATAAGGCCGCATATTTAGATCAGACGCGACCGAGGATCCGAAAACAAAGATGCGGCCGCGACTAGGTACCCACACGCGGCCGCGAGTCTAAATAACAAGATGAAGGCCAAGTAAAAATAAATAGGGCAGGACGAGAAAATAACCACTAAAGAAATTAGTGTATCAGAAAGAAGGAGCAGGGATTCCAAGAGCAGGGACTCCAGGAGCAGGGATTCCACAAGGAGAGACAGCAAGGAGGCGTGGTTACAGGTCCAAGACTGAAAGCCAAGCAACGGTTCCATCTGCCAGTCTGAATTTAAAACCTAAGGGAGCGTGTAAAAACACTCTCACCTTCTCATGTTAGCATGGTAAGGGATTCTCTATAAAGAGCTTTTCATCTCTGCAGGACGAGCCTCGCTCTATGTCTAGTTAATAGGGAGGCCATTTGATGATACAAGAAGCTTGAGCACTGACATCTGTATTGGAGAGTGAGTGTATATGTGAGTGACTGTATAGTTGAGTGAGTACACATGTGAGTGCTTGTATGAGTGTGAGTTGGTGTTGAGAGGCTGTATGGATGAGTGACTAGGTGTGTGAGTGGTTGTGTGGTTGAATAAGTGGCTGTGTGAGTAGCTGTGTGAGTGGGTGAGTGGTTGAGTGAGTGACTGTATGGGTGAGTGAGTGGCTTTATGAGTAGATGTATGGGAAGTTAGTGGCAATATGAGTGGTTGTATGGGTAATTGAGTGGGTATTATGTGAGTGCTTCTGTGGATGTCATTTGAGATGTCATCAGTGATGTCACTGACCATGTCATGAGTGATGTAATATGTGAGGTCATAAGCAGTGCATTGCGGGAGCGTAAGTTATAGTTCGCTCAGGTATATATATTGCTACATTGCAACAGAGACAGTGAACAAACACCGGCCCTTTGATGCAAAAAGTACATTTTCTAACTTACTATAATTCTGTTCAGCATTTTCTTTGTATCACTATTCAAAAATCTGTATGAAAATTGCATGTGGGAAAACATGTTTGGAGTCTCCTTTTTCTCAGTCCTTGCTCCACAGATCATCCCAAAGGTTTTCAGGAAGGAGATGAGGTGGATGAACATTTCAGAAAGATTCGTCAAACAGCTCCAAAGTTATTAGTAAAACAAAAAAATCAAATGTTGTTTGTCGAGTAATTCATACTGCCCAGAATCTGTTCCTTGCTGAGCCAAGTATGATTAGACTGATTTATGGGATGTCAGGAGAAAAATAGTTTGGTATTAAGGGTGTTGGCATTTTTCCATGACTCTTCTGTAGCTAGTACAATCTCAATGTCTGTGAGATGCAGTACACAAAGGGAGACTGACTATGCCTAAAGCTTTCCATTAGCTGAAGGTCGGAATTGGACTGTTTAGTCAATCAAACAATGTGTTTGCCTGTGAAATGCCCTTTTGTACAAAGTACTCCAAGTCAGTGTCTTCTTCATCTTTCCTCCTTTCCGAAAAGCTAATGATAATCAAGGGGACCAAGAAGCCCAGTGGGGGCCAGGCTCCTGAGAACGACACCATAGCCTGCACACCAGTTATTCCTTCTGGTGTTGGCAAGTAATATTTGTTTTTTCTTACTTTTTACAATTCTCACCAATTATGCATTGTGGCCTTCTGTATTTTCCATTTTCCCAACTTCCCCTTATCTACTGTGATGTCTGTTAACTCCACAACTGCCCCTGTGTTTTGTTTTACATTTCCTCTGTTTCCACATTTGGCTTCTTCCTTTCTTTAGCTTTCTTGCCTCCTGTTCAGTTACTGTGTCAGAAGCATGTCCCTCACCCCTCTTTTACATATCTCCTTTCCATTCCCTTCCGCTTTTAATCATTGTTTTTCTGACCTTTTCCAAGCCATTTCCCTCCATTATTTAAAAAGGTTTTATACAGTTGAATTGTTAGTTACCCTATTTTTAAAATATCTAGTAAACCTTTAAAGTGATACTACTTTGGCTAGCAATCACTGTGAATTTGTTAGAGGGTGTTTTTTAACTTGTGCATATTCTGTGGTAAGTATTGATATTCTAAATTATTGTGTTACATTTTTTCTAACTAGAACCTCAACCACTCCAGGCTGCTGAGGAGAGCACAGGGGACCATCCTACTGTGGAGGGGGACCAAGCGGCTGCTTGGATGAGTGTTAAGTCACTTTCTTTTCTCAATGACAAATGCTACATTTATTAGAGTATTCATTCAATGCATCCAGGCCTGTGTAACTTTCCTTTTTTAAATGACCCACCTTCCAATCTATAATTTTGCCTCAGTGTCTCTTCCATGGGAAGTAACTTGAGAAGAAATGGTGCGTTGCACAGTGCCCACTCCTACCTACCACCTCCCCATTCTGTCCCAACAAAGCCACCACAATCCCATCTCAGAGCAGGCCACATCTCTCCAACAGTATCTGCCTAAGTGCCTTATTCTCATGGCTTCCATTGCACTGTTCCGTCTTATATCTTCTGTTACCCACATGATGCCTACTACATATACTACGAGTATGACCCAACATGTCATTAGCTAAACCTAAACCTAGCCCAAGCTCGGATGTTTTATTAGACCATACCATACCCAATGCTCTCTTGCTGTATAACCTGAAATAAAATATTTGTTGTATTTTTAATAAATTTGGGGTGGAGGGTGTAGTGTGGGGCTCAGTCTAGACTCAGGGCAGGACTCGGGAGAAAGTATGATAACAGCATTGCCATTAGAAAAATCATGCAAACCTGCCTGGGTCTCAATTAATTTTGTGCAACATCTAGGGAAATGAATTGTTCAGCATACATTTAATGTGTCATATGTTTCTATGAGAATATATATGTATAATTGCAGTTCATTAAATAATAACAAAATATGTATGTGGTTAACGTGTGACCCCCCCCCCCCCCTCCATGAGTTGGCCCTGTAGTCCTTGTGGAAGATAGCTGCTTGGTTGGGCCTACAAAACATCGAGGCCATTACAGTGGAGTATCGTGGACTGGTAATCCTGGAGGTGGAGGAGGAGTATGACGCTGCCACCTTGGGTTGACAGCCAGAGGCATCCTGGCCACACCATCACTGCCACCAAAAGCATCCAAGCTCCAGAGAAGCCACTCCCCCAACCACAGAAGACCTCCTGCAGAAAGTCTTGAAAAGCCTGGTAGAGGTGAAGGAGACTAAGTGGGGCTTTGACAGCACCTAACAGGACAATTTCAGGAGCCTAGAGGCCATTGAGGGACAGTTACTTTAGGGTTGGGTGGGCTTGTTGCTGGAGGTGATGGTGGGAAGAACATTTGGGGTCAGGGTTGTTTATTAATAGGTTAGTTTAGTGGTTATTTTAGCGTTTAGGAAATGGGGTTGGGACTTTTGAGGGTGAAGAGAATGGGAGTTTAAACTTTTATGTTAACAAATGCTTATTTTTCTTCAATAT
This sequence comes from Triturus cristatus, assembly GCF_964204655.1. Lineage (NCBI taxonomy): Eukaryota > Metazoa > Chordata > Amphibia > Caudata > Salamandridae > Triturus > Triturus cristatus. The sequence continues at coordinate 1,712,386,874 of NC_140589.1, read as the reverse complement.
GTGCCTATTTTCACATACTACTAGACATTACTGTTTAGTGTAGCATCCCCCTTAAGTAAGCAGGAAGCTCTATTAATGTAATATTGACAGAGACACACCTGGCCCACTACAAAGGGAATCGTCCAACTTTGTCCATCCCCATTGTCCTGCCTTAGGTCTCTGTCTGAGCATCCTTGCACAATTTGGTAGGATACTTTACATTAGCTCCTCCAGTCCATCTCCATCCTATTGCAATCTGTATTGTAAAAAAAACCTTACCCAACCCTCCCCCTTTTAATAGCTTGACCATTGCTTGATCAGGCTGAGCAGCATTCACCCTCCCATTTGTAGTTGTTGTATAATTGCTGCCCTTTGTATACCCTCTGTAATTATTGAACACTAATGGTGTCTGCCAACACAGAGCCAGAACAACTATTCCTCCTTCCCATTCGTAGAACTTCTTTTCTTACTAGAGTAGAAAAAGTGATGTCTATTACCTTCCCCAATCGACCAATACATTAACGCAGGTTTTTTTCCACCAATGGGCTTTAATGCTGCTTGGTTGCCTACTGCTTACTTAGAAGACATCACAGGGAAAATAATTCTTCCTGTTCTGAAGGATGCTGGTAAACCAGCCAAAGGATTTTCATTCTGTATCACAGGCTACTACATTAAAAGAAAACACAGAGGGCCTGATTCTCAAAGGTAAACTTACACTATTGTTTGCTATTCATGAAGGAATTTTACTAGTAGTATCATTTACGACTGTAGAGTCTCTGTACATAAAAATAATTGGACAGTACTATATATCTCCACCGTTAATCAGCTTAATGCGTTTCAGCTGTCAATCATCCTTGGTCATGATAAGGAGGGTCATTTTGGTAGTGTCTTTATCCAAAACGTGCATAAACATGAACAAAATACTTTACAAGCAATACCCTTGGTGTTCCACTTCATAACATTCATCTGAATTGTACAAAATTCATCAAGTTCCTAAGGAAGCAACAATTAATAATTACAAATAACAATCAATTAATTTTAGTAACAGATTTTTAGAATCAAATCAATGAGCACAAATTGTAGTTTTGTTATTACTTTTTCAACTGATTGTACAGACATTTTGTTATCATTTTCTAATTCAATGAACTTTACAATGAACAGTATAAATGTGAAATTGATTAGATTCTAAATTTCTGTCTCAATATATATTTATATCTTACTCATTGATTCTTATTTGTAATTATGACGTGCCACATTTAGATATGGCCCAGCTGCACTGAACATATGCTCCAAAGATACACTGCCCACCAAACAGGCTAGATAATTTATTGCTAGCCCATTACGTTCTGACAACTGTTTTATCTTTACATGGCAATAGGGCTTGGTAGATGGCACATCTGCAGGGTCATCCAGATAGCCTTGGACCATCTTATCAATTGTCAGTGTTGTTGACACTTGCTGTGCCTGCTGTGCCTGAGCTGGCTGTACCTGTACAATTGATTGAAGACCTGCCATTTGAAACCAACCTAATGTAGATATTTGAAGTCATACTGTTGTTGCTGTTGGTTACATAGTATCCACAATAATGATGGGTGCTGCTGCTTAAGTTGCAATGGGCTTCTGGAGGATTGAGAGTTAATAGCACTAACTGATCCAGAGGTTGAAAGCAGCGCTCCAGCTCTGCCATGGCTTCAAATTTGCAGTTGTTCATCCTCTAGAACAACCACATTCCTGATGACCCAATCCTTGTAAATTGTGACATCCAACGTCGAGAAAGAAATGAAAGTGGGAAGTGCTTTTTTGTACCTTCAATCCTGAATTGTGGCACAGGTGTACTCTTTGGAGAGCACAATCTCTTTTTGCAGTCTTTAATTTGTGTTCAAGTGAAGGATTAAGCTGTTGACTGAGGCAGCTCCTTCTTCAATTACATATTTTGTAAATGTTCCTGAAGCAGGTGGAAGAACATGATAACTTAACTCATGCTACTGTCCTCCATGCTGACTTACTGTGCCACAGTCCCAAAAGGCAGTATCATTTGGATCAGGCACTCTAGTGGCCCCTATTTGTGCACCTCCATGGTCATGGCTTTGGCAGTTGTATTCACTTTCCTTAGTAGTACATAATCATTGAGGGGCCTGTACTGCTCAAATAGACGTTGCAAAATGCAGAAGGTTGAGTTCCAACGTGTTAGCACCGCCGCTATGATGACTTTTACATTGACTCTCGTAGCACATTGAATGCTAATCAACTGCTTTCTGACTTTGAACAAATGACTAAAATATAAAATTTTCATGTTGGACATCAAGTTGAGAACACAAAAGGTGAAGTGTCAATTATCGGGTTTTTTCCCTCAATCTTTCATTATTCTAAGTTTGATTGAAATATTATGTTAGTCCAGATGACCCCAGCAACTCTTATGTTTTAAACCTGAGTTTGTGATTCTTTACAGTAATCACCCTTACCATACAATACCTACCAGAATGCATTGTATATGATCCATACACCTTTCAGCCTCATTGTCGAAAGTAACATTTACTATATGTTGACATACATATGATTCATTGTCTCTGTATAATATGTGTGTGTGATGTAAATCACTCTGACAACCTACATTGAGATTGGTTGCTCTATAGAAGAAACTAAATGTGAGGGAGATACTATGGAGGGTGGTAGTGAGGGAATCCTTAAAGGTGAGGTCATGGGGAGGATGCCGGCACCAACAAACATTCTTGAACGGGGCACCAACATGCTAAAGCTGTTGGACCTGGCCCTCGCAAGCAGAGTCACCCCAAACCTTTTGCTTTCAGTCCTCCTGTTTTGCTTACTTTGTTTTTGTTGGCTTTGGGACTCTGCACCCTTTACCACTGTTAACCAGTGCTAAAGCGCAGGTACTCTCTCCTTTAAACATGGCACTATTGTCTTACACCCAATTGGCACACTTAATTTAGTTATGTGTCCCTAGTAAAGTGGTACTACAGGTACCCACGGCCTGTAAATTAATTGATACTAGTGAGCCTGTAGCACTTATTGTAGCCAGTGGTGCAGTTTTAAACTGCCATTTTGACCTGGCAAACTAAACTTTTTGCCAGGCCTAGAACTTTTTTTAATACGTTTAAGTCACCCTTAAAGTAAGTATCAAACAGTCATTATGGCAGGGTGCGTTGCGTGTAAGAAGGTTGACATTTACGTTTACGTTTTATAGGTCCAGGTAGTGGGAAACTCTCATTTTAGTTTTTTTACTATTGTTGCAAGGCCTACCTCTCCCACAGGATAACATTGGGTTACCTTAGTACATTTAAAAGTGATAACTTTAGCTTGGGAGCAGGACGAATATCATGTATAGTGTCTGAGGAACTTAAAACCCTTCTGTAATTGTAAAGTTGCATTTTAAATCACAATTCTGAAATTGCCACTTTTAGAAAGTTGGTACTTTCTTGTCCTCAACATTTGGTGCCTGCAGCCTGTTTCCTGGGCCACATGATTAGATGCAGTTGGCCTTTGTGTATTCGTCTCAGACAGCCACACAATAGAGGGTCAGGGTCTAGGCAGGCTGGGCCATCCTGACTTGATGAGAGGGGCAGAGCTGTCACCTGTTACACTTGTATTTCAAAGACTCTGCTTCAGCTCACACACAAGATCTTGCCAACTAGCCTATTATGTCTGCAGACAACATGGATACAAGGCAGGGAGGCAGGACATTCCAGACATTTTTGTAGGGGGAAGACTCCAGACATTTCTTCCACTTCAAAGTGGGCACCAGGTATAAAAAGGGTTCCTTCAGACTCACTCTTTAGTACACTTTCAGACCTGTGGCTACTACAGAAGGGGGACTGCCAGCTTACCTGCTGCACTGGACCTGCCTGGACAAGCAACTGGATCTGCTTGTGGCCTTCGCAGCTATCTGAGAAGGAAGGATGGACCAGTAGCCTTCGTTCCCAGATGAAGTGTCTCCAAAGTTCCGTGGACTGACCTCCTGGTCTGAGCTAAAGGGACACAACAAGCTCCAGCAGTCTCCCTGAAACATCTCTGCTGACCTGCTGCACTGTACCTGCCTGAACCTACAACTGGACCCGCCAGAGCCCTGCAGGCCTCTGCTGGAGTGGGTTTCTGATCCTCAAGAGGTGCCTCCCAGGAGCTGGTGTGGCATCAGCTGAGCTGCTCATTGAAGAAAAGGAGAAATCCTGAAGTTTTGGGCTCTTGGCGACTGAGAACAGCTCAGCTTGCATCAAGATCTTGCCAACAATCCAACTCTTCGTGCTACAGCGACTGCCGGCAATGACTGGCAATGCAAGATCTGCACTTTGCACTTCACACTTTAGCGTCGACAGCCCGCGGTGACTGCCAAAGCAAACCTTGAGGAACGACTGTCCACGAAGCCTGACAGGAATTCGTGAGTGATTGCACCATCAACCACCTGCTATGATCCAGCATGCCGGTGAAGAATCGCAGTCTCAGCAAGGTGCTGAGACCAGCAACATATCCTGAAACAATGTTACCACTGGCAGCTCTTCTCTCTGAGATCAGTCCGGCCAATAGCCATTCCACATCTTTCTTCATTTTCAGCATACTTTAAACATGTAGAAAATCATTGAACCAATGCACCACTTAAGGGAACCTTGGACAAGATATACTAAATGTCTTTATAGTTGCAAACGGTTCAAAAAAGTGTTTTGCCATGTACTAATGCCATTTTAGGGGTCGATAAATCATTACCGACTCCTAAACGTTGCTTGTGATGCTATACCGAATCGCTATTTCAAAAAGCAGTGTTGTAGGTGTCCCTTCTAAATAGCAATTGGGTATAAGATTTATAAATATTATGCAACCAAAATCCAGAAGCAAAACGTTGAAAAGTTAACAATTCCCAAGGTGGGGTGGTACCCTTTTGCAGAAATGGAGGGGTTCCCTAATAGACCTTTGCGAATGTAAAAAAAGGATTGTTTAGAGTAGGCAGTAGACTACTGTCAACTATTAAACAAACTTTTTTTTAAAGTTACTTTTTAAATTTAAACACAGCTTCATTTCCTTTAATAGAAATGTGCTGCAATAAAAAAAAAAGACATGCTGGGCTGCTGATCCTAGCAGCTCTCCGTCCCTATGATGATCACTGATTGGAGTAAGTCGCAATTTGAGACCTGCCTTATTATTAGTCATGAGGTAAATTGGATTGTTACCCATTCTGAACAGGAATTTTACAAAGTGGCTGCATAGTACATAGGTCAGTTTGTAAAACTCCATACTAGGCACAAAAATACCCACTCTAAAACTCTTGGTCGCAAATTGCGATCAGTTTTTTTCTGAGCAGATTTTAGTACAATGGGCCCATCTGTCCTCCAGTTGCATGCATGCCTCTAAGCCCGTATAAATAATTATTAGAAATATTTACCTCAGAAAATATCCTCTGGCTTCTATTTTAACCCTTGGTTCATAACTACAAGCAGATTGTGCCCTTTGACTAATTCCTAAATCCTGCCAAAATGCATTTAACAATTAATTTTTTTTAAAGCATTTTTTGGGGCGATAAAGACAACACTCCGTTTCTTTGTAAACATAACATATGTTAATATGGCCTGCTAAACCAACCTACGGAGTCCTGAATCTTCAGTACTGAGATGGCACTTCCAAGACCTCTGAAAGATTGAGGTCAGTGAGCCATACTGCCGCCTTTCATCCTGTTTAAAGTGCTATTCCCTCTTCCGGTCAGTACTGTTTCATCTCATGGAACAGGATGTGTCTGTGTCAGTTTCATTAATTGATCCTCAGACATCACTCTGCATGGGAAAGAGAAATAAAGCACTTCCTACTCAGTGCCTTTTTTTAATTCACTATATCATGTTTAGCTTTTTAGTTCACTGGCAGGAGGTGCCTTTGTTTAAAAATTCCTGTCAGCAAGATAAGCAAATAAATTGCTCATTTACAGCTGTGCTATAGTTTCAAATGTCACCTTTTGCAGTCAATTTTTTGGAAGGAATGTATTTATGTTGCCAGTTATTTAAACATATGGCATTATTAGAGATGAAAAACAATTTTTAAATTCTCCCCCAAAAATATTTATTAGTCAGTAAAAGTGAAGAATAAAGAAGGTGAATACAGAAAAGACGTTACACTTTGCTGACTTCACTCAGTGGTTGAGCTCATTTTAAAAACCCAACAATCATAAACGTATTCTACTTATAATTCTACCTACAATGGCTTCACAAATTACATTGAAAAAGATGCACAAACAAGCACTTATTCCACTGTGCAGGAAAGCTCTGGTTGACAATCTGTAGTAGCAAATATGCTTACACTCTCTGGGTCTGATTCATAAAACTGTTTTACGCCTGCCGGGTTACACATGAGGATACATAAAAGCATAAATGCTTGTACGACTGTGTAACTGTGTTGCACAATTTCGTACAATAAGGCAATATTAAACCCCACACAAGGTGTGTGGAGTGGGTGAATTAACGCGTAATGTGCCTTGAGACTTTAGATTCAACATCACCACAGTCCTCACTCTCGAAAACAAACATTGCTGAGAAAATGAAGACCGTATGGCAAGATCAACACGTAGCCCCCTGGATTGACTTTAAAACAAGGCTTACATGCAGTAGTCTTATCATACTTATTGGACTTGGCCTTCTCTGCAGGGTCACCCCCAAACATTTTGCCTTCACTCTGCCAATTTTTGCTGAATTTGTTTTTATTGGCTTTATATCTATGTGCAATTTACCACTGCTAACCAGTGCCAAACTGCTGGTGCTCACTCCCTAAAACATAGTAAAACTGTCTTACACCTGATTGGCATATTTAATTTACTTATAGGTCCCTAGTAAAGTGGTATACCATATACTCTGGAAATGTAAATGAAATACTACTAGTGGACCTGCAGCACCTATTGTGCCACCCACTTAAGTAGCCCCTTAACACATATCCCAGGTCTGGTATTGCAGCCTGAAGGCAGTTTTAAACTGCCAATTCGACTTGGAAAAATAACCCTTTTGCCAAGCCCTCAGACTCCCCTTTTATTATATATAAGGTAGGTTCTATGTAGCCCAAAGGCAGGGTACTTTATAATGAAAAGTTTGGACATGTCCTTTTAAGTTTTACATGCCCTGGTAGTGAAAAAGTCATTAATTTGTTTTTTACTACTGTGAGGCCTACCTCCGCCATTGGATAATATTGGGTTCCCTTATTTACTTTAACAAGTGCTAATGTTTGATTGAAACAGGTAAACATACAATGTTTGGTCTCTGAGAAGCTGCAATTTAAAACCACCTTTAAATGAAAAGTCTGATTTTAAGTTGCAATTTTGTAAACACCACTTGTAAAAAGCTTGCATTTTTCTTCCATTTTTGGTGCCTGCAGCCTATTCCTGGGTCTTATGACTGGGTCTAGTTGGCAGTTGAAATGTGTTTGTTCTTCTTAGACAGCCACACAACAGAGGGATTAGGTGTGGCTGGATGGGCTATCAACTGGCAGGATGGGGTGAGGATCTGGACACATCCCCACTTGCAACTGAATAGGCTGTGTCTTGCCTTCACACAAACAACTTGTCACCACTGCATTTTTCATGTAGCCTGCTTGGGGTCTCAAAGAGAATTCTCTAGAAACTTTTCCTCCTTCAAATAAGGCACCAGGTATAAAAATAGGACCCTGAAACCCGCCCTTCAGTTCACTTTCTGGACCTGCAGAAAGACTCTCATAGGACTGTCTGCTGCTTAGGAAGACTGCTTTGCTGCACCTGAAGGACTGCTTTGCTGCCTGAAGCGTGTCTTGAACCCTTGGCCCAGAGAGCCAATTTCCAAAACTTGGGACTTGAGCATATTTTGCTAAACACTCCTCTGAGAACCGAGGACCAACCTGTTGTATGGCTTGTACCTCCTCAGTAAGTCTGTCCATTTGCTGGACAACATAAACATCAGGATTGTGCCAGACTGCATCAGGATATGTTGGCCTATATCCATGCTAGCTCTCAGTGTACCATCTGGAGCCCAAACCTCACATGGTAACAAATGTGTGTGCAACCGTAGAACATGACAATCCTGATCCCCAAGGACATTGTGGTAAGAGATGTAGAACCTTTTTTGTTTGGACTCTCATACATACCCAAAGAAATACACAAGAAATGCTCAGCAATAGTTTTCAATACTTGTTGAAGCATTGTGATTCTTGTATAGAATATGAACGCTGCGATGATCAATAGAATGAAACAGATCAGCATGATTAGCATTATGAAATAGCAAAAAACATTAACATTTCCACCTTTGTGATAAAACTGTGATTATATGCAGGAATATAAGTACTGTGTAAAGTGTACTTCTACCTAGCGCTCCCTAACCTAGTCTTGCCTAGGGTGGGTCATCTGCCAAATCTCTGCCCGGGTGGTCTAACTCTCTATTACCTGTAGGTAGATAGATAGATACATTTAAAGGTTTCCAGGTATTAAAAACCATCACAATATAGATGGCACTGTAAAATAGTAATACATCATAAAAACAAATGGGGATAATAGTGCGGAGGTCCTGTCATATGGCTCTGACATAGACCAGCTTCCCTAAAGTGCAGAGTGCAATAATTTGTCACCTGGAAAGAAGATTAAACTAGAATAAAACCAATCCTAAAAAACAAGGAGTTAAGGCCGACCCCCAGTTAAAAAACATTAATACTCAGGAATTTGTTGGTACCACAGACAATAATTTTTGAGTTTCTTTAAGAAATTTCTGTTAGCTGTGGGATTATACCGCTCAAGAATGCGAAAATGGCTGTGTTGCAGTCCCTTATGCCGAGATTACGAAACAGCGGTTCCAGCCAAAAACATCATACATTTTTTTAAATTGTGCAAACACATTTTCTGTGTGTTAAGCTTTCCTTCAGGAACTTACATAACCGACACTGCTGATCAAGAGACCCAGCTAGTCTTTCAAATTTGCAGGCTTTTAAAGGGATTAGTCCACATTTCAATTTCAATATCTCTTTCTTCACTAATAGTTTCACGTGAGAAGCTGGAGATGTGGCTCTCCCTGGCTCTTGATATGGTGAGTCACATAGTTCCGCATGAGCTTTACGGGACAGATCTTGAATGTCTGTGACCCTGAATTGCATCCTTGCCATTTTTTGCAATCATTTTGCTTAATGCTTTGGGGATAATTTAGGGAGTGGAATGATCGACGTCTCCAAGGCTTCCATTCCATCCCTCAGGTAGCTTTCCCATGATAATGTTTTATGATGGATGCATTAGTGTATCATTTCCTTAAGTGATGCTGGGTCCGCCATGCTAAACTTCCCATACTATCCCAGAAATCGGGCCTTTGAAATTACTGCTTGTTTAAGAAGCCCGAATTCCAGGTGAACCTGAGTGGATGGAGCAGCATTGGGGAGACTAAAAAGTCCTCTATAACACCTCAATTGGGCTTTGTCAAGCCAGCATGAGATCTGTTCGCTAAAAATCAAGGTACCATACGTAAGAGTGGGCACGAATTTAGCATTGATTACCTTGCATAAGCCAGTAAGATCAGACCCATTCATTGACGAAATTAGCTTTTTAAAACTCATTGTCATTGACAAAGCAGAAATTTCATGGTGCTCTAAATGTGTAACATGTGAGCTATGAGTATTAAAATAGATGTCTACAAGAAGGGGAGGGACTCTGGGCTAATTTAACTAGGTCTAGCATACAGGCCCAACTGCAATACAAAACAGAGTGGTATGCTGTTCCTACTGGATGGTACAGGTAGATGTGTGTATAGAACAATAATGTGCTCACTTGGGGTAGGAGAAAATTATCCTCCTTTCAGAAAAAGACCCTCACACACCCAATCAGCTAGGTGTCTTGCTTCATCATTAGGTCTGCTCCTCATCGGGTCGGCGCTGCAATACCCGATCGGCACCCATGATGGGGTCTTTTAGCAGAGATCTTTGTTCCTGCTCTTTGGAATCAGGCCAACATGTTTCTTGCCCTAGGTCATGTACACGGCAATCCCTTCAGGACCGATGTAAGATCTATCTACACGTGTCATGTTTGACTCCGTTACTATGGCGGTCGACCTACCCCTCACTCTGCCGGTCCGTAGTAACGGAGTCAAACACGACACTGCACTATTCAGTGTCTACACCTGCCGGTACACGTTGCCACACATTGCTGACCCTAATCGGGTGATGTTCTAGATCTACAGGTACCATTTTTTAGGGTGCTGTATGGGTGGCCATTAATTTTCACTACTTTGGACCACAACCAAAAGGTGTAGATAGATCTTACATCGGTCCTGAAGAATTGCCGTCTACTTGATCTAAGGCAAGAAACATGTTGGCCTGATTCCAAAGCGCATTACCCTGCTACCTTAGAGCAGGGGTGTGCACATTGTTGTTTTAATCAGGATAGTGGCCACATTAATTAAAGTTGTTCTGAGTGCACCTCTATTTCCTGTTTTAGCCTCACATTTTCACATCTACACTCACTAAGGCCCTCACACGCACTGCACCCAACGGCCAGGAAAAAATATCTCCACTAAAAGGCCCCATCATGGGTGCCGATCGGGTATTGCAGCACCGACCTGACGAGGAGCAGACCCAATGATGAAGCAACACACCTAGCTGATTGGGTGTGTGAGGGTCTTTTTCCGGAAGGAGGATATTTTTTTCCTACCCCAAGTGAGCACATTATTGTTCTATACACACATCTACCTTTACCATCCAGTAGGAACAGCATACCACTCTGTTTTGTATTAAAATAGATGCCCAAATATTTTAAGCTAGTCACTTGTTTCAGGACCACGTTGTTTATGCAGAAATGAATTTTTGGCTGGTTATTTGTTTCTCAGTCTGCAGGCCATAATTTTCGATTTATTATGGTTCATTTCAAGTTTATTCTCCACACAGTAGCAGGCTACAGCCGCCAGTTATCGCTGCAATCCCACAACCGTATGATCAAATAGTAAATTGTTGTCCACATGCTGGAGGCATTGCATGTGGTGCACTGCAAACTTAAGGGGGTACTGCTTTTGTGGCTCCTAATGCTTTGTTGATGTCGGCCAGGTAAAGATTCAACAGCAATGGCGCAAGAATGCAGCCTTGCCTTACTCCAGTGATGGTTTTTATTCTATGAGTAGTGACTGTATTAGATGTTACTTTCACTTTTACCCAAGTGTCCGAGTTTAAGCTTATAATGGCCACAATCTCCCTCTGTCCACTCTGTTGAAGGCAGTTTTAAAGTCTATTAAAGCCCCATATATAACGGTGGAGACTTTTTGGTATTCGCAGTTTTAACGAGAGAGGAGAGTATCATCAAGTTGTCTTCTGTTCCGTGCCCGCACCTGAAACCAGTTTGGGTGATAGGAATAAGGGCCCAAGTGTGGGACCACTCTTCTAGTTCCTTATTTAAACATTCTGTGACGCATTTGCCTTCCACATCCAGTAATGTAATACATCGGAAGTTATCACAAGGTCCCTTTTTGTGAATTGGTGTAAGAATAGTGCCTCTCCAACTGTCTGGCACTGTGTTTTCCATTAAACAGTTTTTAAAAAGTGGATTGAGAAGGTCAACCCTGTCTTCTACAGCATTTTTAAAAATCCTGGTAGGGATGTAATTCGGGCCGGGGGCTCCCACAGCTCTTAAAGAGTCTAAGGAGTATTTCATTGAGGCATTGGTGAACATGTAAATGTGCAGATATTTATATAGCGCAAATCACCAACCGGTCTCTAAGCGCTTGCTTAGGGAACCCGTCCTGGTATTCTCCTGTGAGATAGCCCAGCAGGGCATCCACAAGGTGAAAGCCAGGCATCCCGACACGAGGGGCCATTGTGGAGATTAAGCAAGCTATTGCCCAGAGTCGCAGAGTGTGAACCCATGAATCGAGTATGCACTGGAGCAAGAATTATCGAGTCCATGGACAATTTATGGACTCAAGACCCAGCAGAGCCGGGAATTGAACCCTGGTCCCAGGCTGACCTCTGCTTCCAGGTCTGCCTACTCTAACCAGTGAGCCACACTTCTCTACAACATGGCATCAGACCAAAATGAGGTACTTTGAGTTAAACTGGAGCCATCTGAAAATTCATGGAAATGTAACTCTTGGTAACCTACTATTTTACCTGGGTTGTACAAGTTATGAATGTGATGCTTCCACTGCTCTGCTGTGATGGCTGGAGACTTTCTGCGGGTATTTTGATTAGATAATTTTTAAAAAGGTTCCAAAATTTCGATGGATCTTTTGTTTTTAGGGCCTCATATAATTCTACCCACGCCTGTTCTTCATTTGCATGGACAATTTCCTAGGCTTTTTGCCTGTACGCCTATTGTGCCTTCCTGATTGCCGCTAGAACACCAGCAGTTGTGGATCCGTTATTCACAAACCTCTGGAGTTTATTTAGATCATGTTTTAAAATCCTCAATGCAGGGTTGTTGGCTTCATTCTGAGGATGGGCACTACCTGTTGTTTCCTGGCTTATTTGTATACTTTTCCATTAACCTAGACAGTAGGATTTGCCAGCTTGAAGTAGAAGCTAGTCTTATCTAAGCTTCACTTTGCAGCTCTTTTCTCAATTTCGCCAAGGCCCCCAGGTCCGCAGTTACGGATCATTTTTTCTTTGAAACCAACAGGTGCCAGTTTCTATACCAAGGACTGGCAGTTGTGGTAATTTTAAGGTCTCACTGTGGATGGAACACGAAAACAAGGCATGCTCACTAATTGGGGAATACAAGACTTTAAAGTTGCTTACCCAGGAAAAATGCTGGGTGGAGGCCCAGATATAGTCAATCAGTTTAAAGTTTGGAAGCAAATTTCTGTCCAGCTTTGTCTCTCTTTATTTGGCCTGACAAAATCTCCGGGATATTCCATAAATTGTCCTCTTCTTGCTGCCCAGGGGAGATATGAGATGTCTCAAGCAAGAACATGTTGAAGTCGCCTGCCAACACTCATAATTCTTTCGAGTGCTAATGGCGTAGGGCCTTAATGTAACTATTATCGGGGTGTCCGTCTTGGGATACAGCTGAACATCCCTCGTGCTGGTAAACCGGAATCAGTAGAGCTGGAATTCCAACATAAATGACCTCACAGTGTCAACTGAGTGCTCCTCTCCCTAAACAAGTAAGTGGTTCTGTATATATAATAATATCACCCATGTGGCGATGTCATAACCCCTGTCAGGCCGCAATTGTTTATTCAAGCAGGAAAACATTGTCACCTGCAAGACAATAACATAAATAACATTTGCGCAGTGAACTTTATCTCTTGCGCTGACTGTTCAAGGTATCGTCCTAGTCTGCCTATGAAGTGGAAATGTAAGCAGTGCAGCTTCAGAGAGTGTTATCCTGTATCGTCAAGAACGTAAGTGTATGTCAAAAGTCACTGTGTTTAAAAGAGAAGGAAACTTAAGAATGTAAATGCATGTAAATGGTAGCATTTATAACTAGGCCTATACTAATCACGTGACCTGCTTGTCCATTGCCCAAGGAGTATTTCTGCTCAGTGTTCAGCTGACTTTGCGGCAGCTCCTACGACATTCTTCTCTGAAACAGCAAACCCCGCTCAGTGGTCTTTTGCCAAAGGGATATCCGGCCTCATGTCACTTTCATTAGCTGTAGCCTCCAGCTTTGACGGCCTAAAGATTTTTGACTTCCAAAAAAAAGAGACTAAGTCTGAATGTAGAAATCTTCATCACGACTTTGGGCAGCGGCTCCCCAATAACGACACCTCTTCCTCAGACACCGCCCGCAGTCTTACCCCACTGAACTTTACCTTCTCAGAGACTGACAGGTTTTGTGCCAAGCTGTAAGAGGGTTAGGCAATGGTTAATTTAGTGACTTTTGTGGTTCACCCTGACAGGGATTGTGGCTGTTTCTTCAGCAGGGTTTACACCACTCTCAAACTCAATCAACATCCCAATTTCTCACAATATATTCGTATGCAACACCTATATTGCAGACTTCTCTAGCTCTCACCTCACTCCACTGAACAGCATCCTCCACACAGCTGCATGACATATCAAGGGCATGAGAACAGTTCACTGGATGATTCCAACACTGCAAGAACAACATTGTTCTCCACTGATGTCATCTTCAAGGTCTTCTGCATCACATACCTGTTTGTGAATTAGAGCACTCTACCCTGTTTGGCAAGACAGATAAGAATCACTGCTGCCCTTCAGAGCACCTGAAACAGTGAAAGTGCCAGGATCAAAATTATTAACTACAAAAAGATAAATACCGGAAGGCTAGCATTCTCCTGCTTAAACAGAGAACCCGAATGTCCACCCAGATCCACACCCAACAAGCTCCATCCCTCCCTCTTCCATCTCCAAAAAGAGATGAAGCCTCACCTCTTTAAGGAACATTGTGTCTGCTACTGATATAGACCTATTATGTGCCACAAAAGCTTCAAGAAGATCAACTCTAGGATATGTAATAAACACCTCCTCTACTTCTACATATTATTTCACCATGATCAGTTTAGAGTGATGTTGTTTTAAAGCTAGGATTGTACTTGCTTCATAAATATAGATATACGGAACATTTCAACATACTAAATCTAACTGGGAGCCAGATAAGAGTGAACCCTTCAGTTCTCGGACCAGTTGCCAGTCAGAAAAGCAGCCAGCATATATTTTCCAATGATGTTGAAATCTGCATTGATGCAGTGCAGTGATATCAGAGAACATATTTAGCCTTTATCAGAGGTGTCAATATCCTCTTCTCTAATATTCATCAGTATCATTTATGTCCCACTTTGCAGGCTGAACCCAAATTTAAAGTCATTTAAAAGATTATTTGCCTTCAAATGTTTCAAGTGCCATTTAGATGATAATGAAGTTGGTAACCTGTAAATAGCTGGACAAGCCTGGATATCAAGGCAAGAAAGAGACATTGGCCGTGGCACATTGAGTGGATCGTTTGGCCTACAAAATGTTATCATATCAGGTTATACATGTCTTGTTTGATACCTTAAATGCAGACATTGTGTGTGTTACCTACCCAGATGTTGAAATCTCAAAGTGTGAAGGCCCCATAAAAGACTGTATGTTTTCTGTGAGGTAGAGAATATTAACCTGAACCAACTTAGACCTCAGTCCTTCCTACAGCCCCCTGGATCTTGACCTGGTATTTTCTCCGACATGAGATTCCAATATCAAGCACATCGATCAATCTCGGGTGTGGGAGAGAGGGAGGAATTAGCATGGATTACAAGGTGCATCCTCAGTGTACCCTCGGGGCAGCTGTTTCACCTAGTAATTCCTTGTTTTCCCACTGGGTTTCACACCATTTCCACAGAGCTGCTGAGGATGTTATAATCCCAATGGGACTGAAAACTCCCAATGTCCAATGATCATTACTACGATAGGTCTCATAATGAGGCCCTTACTGCTGCATAGTATACCTGATTAGCATTGCCTTGCTACTCATTGTGTGAGTTTACAATACAATATAATACATACAATTTATAAAGCGCACAGCTGCCTCCGAAGAGGCCTCCAAGCGCTAGTCGTTGTAAAGTGCACTGACAGAATAAGCCAATGACACTGGGAGCCTAATTATCAAACAGATATGCTTTCAGTAATCTATGGAAAACTGATTCAGAGTGCGCTAGACGGAGGATTCGAGGCAGCGAGTTCCAAAGTTTGGTGGTTAAATAAGAGAAATGGCGGCGCCTCTTCTAGCCTTACAAATCCTCAGGACACTTAATGGTTTATTTCCATTAGATTGAAGCCTACATACCTGATGGTCGGGGAGCAGTCTTTTTTTCAGGTAACTAGGGCCTTTATGCTCGCTAGCTCTATAGGTGAGTGTTAAGGCTTTGAATTTTATACGACTTGCCATAAGCAGCCAGTGAAGACTAAGCAGGTGGACCTAACCTGGGACACAAGCAGGGAACTTCAAACTCAGCCGAGCTTCTGCATTCTGAATGATCTGTAAGCAGTGCAGCGGGTAGGATGGTAAACCAAAGTACAATTGCATAGTCTAGTTTTGTAATTATCAGAGCATGGATGACTGATTTATAGCACTCCTCCGGGATCAGGTGGATTATTTTCCTCACTGATTTCAGTGTAAAAAACCAACTGGCAGAAACAGATCTGACCGAAGGTTCAAAAGTGAGATTGGAGTCAATTTACACCTCAAGGTTTCTTACCACTGCTTCAGGATGGGGAGGGATGCCAAACTCCAAGGGCCATCAGTTATGGGCATCAGGGTAGGGGACAGTGCCAAAAAAAAGAATCTCAATTTTCTCAGAGTTCAACCTAGCTCATATTCTTCCATTTGTGGACTGCTCTTAAGCATCCTTTAAATGCAGTCAATGCACCCACCTCCTTCTCCTGGAATGAGAGCATTAACTGTGTGTATAAGAAATAATCCTAATGCCCCATGCCTCTACTAACTTAGCTAGGGGAGCCAAGTAAATATTAAAAAGTGTTGGGGTCAGGGCCGAGCCCCTGAGGTACCCCACACTCAAAGTTTTGGCTGTGGAAATAAAGGGAGGAAGAAAAACCCTTTGTAAGTGGTCCTCTGAGTAGGACTTTAACCAGGCCCAAGCAGGCCCTTGGATGCCCATGTCCCATAGTCTATCCAGAAGGATAAAGTGGGAAACCGTATTAAAGACCACTGACAAATCAAGAAGGACAAGCATGGCTACTGAGCCCTGATCGAGGTTGACCTTAATGAATTCAGGGACCTCCAAAAGAGCAGATTCCATGCTATAACCAGCATGGAATCCCGACTGAGCATCATGAAGAATGTTGTGTTTTTCAAGAAAATTAGAACTTTGTTGGTTACCCCACTTCTCTAGCATTTTAGCAATGGCTGGAAGAAGGGAGATCAGCCGACAGTTGCTAAGCACCTTAGGGTCTGCATTAGCTTTCTTCAGCAGAGGAAGATGTAATTCCTGCTTCCAAGCCTGTGGGACTGTTGCTGCTTCGAAGGAGGTGTTCATCAGTTTATGAAAATTGGGATTTATTATAGGGGTGGAAATTTTGAAAATGTCTGGGTGACAAGGATCCAGTGGGGACCCAGACTAGGAACTGGTCAATAGAGTGGAAGGATCTGTAACCATAAGAATATCAAAAGTATCTAGCAAAGGGCCATGATAACTATTCTTGTCAGCAATAGACCTAGCAACTTCTTGTGGGGGAAAACATATCATATATCCTTTGAATTTTATTGTAGAAGAAGTCTGAAAGTTCACACATAATTGCTGATGGTGTCAGGGTATTTTACAAGGCCTTAGGTGACAGAAAATTGGTCCCTACTTTAAAAAGTTCACAGGGTTTGTTAGCTGCGGTGGAAATAGAAGATGAGATTAATTCTTTACTTGCTTTACTTACTGAGCTCCTCAAAGAAGTAAGAGCTTTCTTGTAAATTACTTTTGCAACAGGATCATAAGATTGCCTCCATCTCCGTTCAAGTATTTCACAATATGATCTCTTTTTCATTCGAAAACCAGGGATTGGAAGGGGTGGATCGCCGTTGGGATATTGCTTTGAAAGGGCAATGCGATCAAGGGCTGAGGTTATCCAATTATTTACATTAGTCAGATCAGGGCCTATTACACCTGCAAGTTCAAGTGGAGTAGCCTATAAAGCTTCGGAGAAGAATTATTCAGATATTTGCCTCCATAGCCTTGAAATTTTTCTTAAGGGTGGTTGGTGTTCCTTAAGGCAAGGACCGACCACTTTAAACGGGACTAGGTAACAATCTGACCAAGTTAATTCAAGAATTGAGACATCAGAATGTTCTGAGAAAGCGAGAAAATAAGATCAAGTGAATGACCAGCTTTATGGGTTGGCCCAGTTACTTTTAATTTGAGGGGGAAAAATCTTTTAAATCTGTTTATTTGTGGTGGATTTGTTGGGGGTACTGTTTTAAATTGAAATACTCCTGTGGAAGCGCATTAGCGTTTTTATACAGCGCATTAATACTTTGACTCACTTCCTGCTTGGTGAGCATTCCGGCGTTGGCCTCCATTTCTGTGTGACTGTGCTCCAGTTGTTTTGTTCTCTAGCTCATCAATTGGAAATGATGCTGTGAACGTGCAGCGGTTAGTTGGCCCGCACTGACTTTAATCCTTTGTGTTTCTGTGTTTTTAAAATGAGGGCTGAACCGGATCTTTTAGTTTGTGGGAGAAAAATCTTTTGATCTGTTTATTTGCAGTTGAATTGTTGGGAGGACTGTTTTAAATTGAAATACTCCTGTGGAAGCGCGTAAGCTTTTTTATACAGTGCATTAGCACTTTGACTCACTTCCTGCTTGGTCAGCATTCCAGCATTGACCGCCATTTCTGTGCGATTGTGCTGCAGTTGTTTTGTTCTCGAGCTCATAATTTGGGAATAATGCAGCGAACACACAGCGGTTAGTTGACCCGCACTGACTTTAATCTTCAGAGTTTCTGTGTGTTTATTGTTTATTGATGGTTTATAAAAAACACACAACCCATAAAACAACAGTTTAAAAAATCATAAACATACAATCTATCAAGCATATCATTCAAACTCATTTCTACAACAAGATTCTTATAGTAAATAAGAACACCAATCGCTACTAGTTGCATAAAACATGCTAGAGATTAATAATACTAGTACACAATCAATAGTCATAATACATTGCAGTCTCTCAAGTGAAGTGCATTACAGACCAAGACCATCCGCCACATCAATTGATTTAAGGCATTTCCTTCACTAGTACTGTAGCAGCATTCAGTGTGATAGACACACGCCAAACTGATTTAACATGATCACTGGAAGACTTAAGAATAGGTAAAATCTCAAAACACATTAAAAAAGCATGAGACTGCTCTGGGGATAGGGTGGTACACCCCTTAAGGTTCAAGCAATATCTGACACATGAGTTAATGCACCAATGCAGACGAGCAGACAAAGACATACACCAGAAAGAACAGATACATATAGGATAAAGGAGAGAAACAGGATGGGCAGGCGAGGCAACCCTAATGTGTGCAAACAGGGAGGAGACTCAATAATAAACAAATAGATTGGGTTACCACTAGGTTTGTAAGACTTGGAATTTCTCACAGCCATAGGTAAATTCAATATCTCTGTGCAGTTTGTTCTTACAGATAAACACCCTGCTTGTGCCAAAGAAATTAGGTAGTGGAAGTGATTCTGTATTTGAACCCTAGGACACCCATAAGGATTATACTTATATACACCTGACACGCCTCTATTGGGCCAGCCGGAGACACAGTGGATATGCCTAAGAAAATAGAAATGACACACTTTCACAGTTAGGGCACTTAAGACTATATGTACATGAGAAAGTATTTGGAAGGACTACCGGGCAAAGGAATAGGCATATACACAGGTGAGAACAAAATAATACACTTCTGAGTGGTCAAAAGGAGCAGAAGGTGAGCATCAGAGAGAAGACTGTTGTGTGTCAACTAGTACAGATTCGCAGAGGAAACTGTGAGACTAAGACTACAACACAAAAGAGTGATACTATAGCAAGAATTCAAGGAAAAACTGTAGACAGGACAAGAACAAAGATTCTAGGAACTGTAGCAAGCAAGAGACTGGAACTGCACTAGAACTAGAGACTGCAAAAGAAACACAGAGAAAGGGCACACAAACAAGGATCTAAATCTAGGAGGCTGGAAAGAAAATACAAGAACTATGCACAAAAGGAATAAGCATTAGCAAATAATACCAGAAACAGAAGGAACGAACAAGGAACAAGTTGAAAAGGGAGGAAGCAAAATGGAAGCAATGCTTTGGAGAAATATTTAGTAAGTTGCACTGGAAAAGGACACATGCTCTGGCTGAAGCAAGGAATTAATCTGAAGGAAGCAAAACAGGCAATACAACTTCTGGTACACAGAGATTCAAACTTCAAAGACGAACAAGGAGCTTTAGGCAGTGGCAGGCTGAAGCAACAGCACAGGTGGAATCACAAACAGGGCTGTATTATATGTATGTGCAATTTGCATCTCTCCCAAAGTACCAAAGAAACCATTGTACGGTGGTTGCCAAGTCTCTGTGATTACTTGGCAGTGCATTCTGGTATTTGTAGTCCATGGAATTGAACATACGTTTTCCAATGTGTCCAAGACTGAAATGGCAAGTCATATAGGGACTTTGGATAAGTCTTAGTGGTGATTTCCAGGCTGAAGATAGTCCATAGACAGCACCCCCAAGTGGCGGAACAATGGGATTACAACAGGGACAGATGACAGTCTGCAGTTATCTGCTTGAGGAAGAACAGGTCAAATTAGGGACATTGCATAACAATATAATATACTGATTTCTCCTACTCCATGCACAGTCTACAAGTCCTGCTTTCCCTTTCAATACCAACCCAGGCACCAGAAATCAGAATAAAAATTCGAATAACCATATGAAATAGCATATATGTATGTGTAATCTCACCAGAGAGAGTCAGTGGTAAATAAGGCTAGCTCGTTCTTGTGTCCATTGAACGAACAAGCATAGTGTAGCTACATTATCTTTGTAAAAGAGCCAGACCAGTTTATTTAACATACTTGCTAAAAGAACACCATGTCATAGATTTAAGATAGTTCCTGGACAATGATATATTTTTTATCAAATTCACTCGTATGCCCCATAATTCCAAGATCAAAGTGAGCTACAGTGTCTTCTTAACTTCAACAGAAAAATGGGCTATACACAAAGGTAATTTAAAATTGTAAGTAAGTTATATGTGTAAGTTTACTCTTACACATTTATTGCATTTATTACATTTGGCTATACACCGTTTATGAGTGTAAAATTACTTAAAAGTGTAGATTTACATGACTCCCCCTAAAATAGGGCTTGAAGCCAAATGTATGAGTTTAAGTTATGGCTTCCTAAAAGGAGCAGTAGTAGTCCAGCACAACACATGACTTACCACTGATATTGCAACACCATCTCATCGAAAATAATGGAGGCAGGAGTTTAAAAGAGAAATTCATGGGAAATAATGTTAAATTACAAAAATAATCACCTTCTAGCTATATCTATAAAATTATTTTAATGTTACAAAATATAAATAGAAGTTAAATGAATATTCATTTATGATCAAATCTTTTAATAACCTTTTTTAATTTAAAAATAAATGTAAATTTAATTTTAAAAACGTTAACTCTATAACATCATTTTAAATACATAATAAATAAATATAAACTTTTTTTGCTAATAAATCTTTACAAATTATATTAATTTAATTTAATATATTTGGACTAATTAAATATTTTATAGTACTGTAGCATATGTTTTTATTTTATTCTATATTTAAAATAAAGGTACAACATTAATTTCCATTAATATTTAACATAAGATATATATATATATTTGCTCATTTTGATAAACTTTTTTATTTTTCCCTATATTTCACCAAATGGAGATCTCTTTCCCTGATGGATTTGGATGAAAGGATGCATATTGAGATAAACAAAATAAAGCAAAAAAGGCATCATGAAAAATAGCCACTCACAAAACACAATAAAAGTTCACAACCAATTGTAAAATAAAGATAGAAGTTTTATATATACTATA
Source organism: Triturus cristatus (assembly GCF_964204655.1). Classification (NCBI taxonomy): domain Eukaryota; kingdom Metazoa; phylum Chordata; class Amphibia; order Caudata; family Salamandridae; genus Triturus; species Triturus cristatus. The sequence goes on along the minus strand of NC_140589.1, from coordinate 1,712,365,418 downwards.
AGATCAAAACACCAAAAATCTGATAAGAAGAAACAGAGATAGTTATTTTTAAATACTTAAATGCAAAATAGTTTCAAAAAGCACAAAGCACCAATGATAAGCTATGAATTGGTATACTGGGAAGTAGGTGAGGTTTAAGGCTGATGGCAATGATGCCCTCATCATATAGAGCAAGTGGATTGGTCCTGGTGAAGGTTATGGGGCATGCAAGACTCTCCCTTGAGCCCAAGAGCCACACACTTGGTGCTTCTCCTGGAGGCACACATCTCAAGCACGCTCACACCAAGAAGAAGCCATAAACTTTATTGTCCTCCAAGCTCGCCCACACCAAGATGAAATGTACACTTTAATGCCCCCCAGCTTCTTCTAGTGCACAACATTGAAATCCTAAGTGGGGAGAGAAAGGAGAACTCACTTGAACTCTCATGTAACTAATGAATTCTTGTGAGAACTGGAAGCAATTTTGGGCGCAGGCACTATTTAAGGCCGCATCCATCTTTTAGAAGCTGTTGAGAGACTAATGTGGAAAGAATCCACATCCCGGTCACCACTCCTGCCTGAACCCGGATTCCTGTTCAGATTCAGCACAGACTCGCCACCACGGTTGCACATCTAAAAGGCAAGCATCAGGACAGCACTTGAGCTAATGTGTCAGGCGGTAGCGAGCTGTGAGCTTAGTGTTTAATTGAGACTAATCAGTCAAGTCAAGTCAAAATCCACTTTATTCGATTAATTAAAATCATAAAAGTATTCTACAGCAAATATCTTGCAACTCATATAATTTAAGAACAAGTTAAAACAATATTAAACAGTTGGTAGGTTTAAAAAGCAAGTAAAAAAAGGCATTATTTACATAAAATTCATTACAAATTGCACTCAACACAATAATAAACATGGATTCAAGTTTCTATCCTCAACTGTGATTCCAATCTTAATCTTATTCTCCTGCATCTAACAGATGCGGCCAAAAAGCTAGCAGTGCAGTACATGATTAAAGGGGAGAGCAACATCTGTAAATATAACAACGCAGGCTTGTACTGAATAAAACCCAGCTCCTTCAAAATTGATTTTAAATATCTGGTACGAGGTTCATGGTAAAAAGAACAAAAGAACAGAAAATGGGCATTATCCTGGTTAGAGAAACCATCGCATTTGCATGGGGACGATTCCTCAAGCTTGCACCAATTTTTCTCGTCCCACAATACCATATAAATTTGGTTAAACCGAAATTTAGATAGAAGCCACCTATGAAAAGAATTGGTGACCACGGATAGATAAGGAGCCAACTCACAAGATGGGGTTATCAATACATGAGCCCTCACAGAGGGTTTGCATAAAACAACCGCTTCACGCTCGGCCATACGTATTCTAAAGAAATTGGTCTTCACCCACAGCAGATCAGCTTTACACAGGTTTTCTGGGCTGATGAAAATTTCAGGGCGTCCCAAAAGTGCGGCCAAAGATTCAATATAAAACAGCCACTGGATATTCCTTCTGTGATCCAGTGCAAGACAATCTTTGATAATCCGATGGTTAAGGCCGAGGTTCGGATTAAGCCAAAGCTTAATCCACATCAAGAGAGGAGCTAAATTGATTATATCGTGGATATAGCCCATACCCAGCTCAAGATGTACAGAATGGGTAGCAGTTGACTGGGGTAGTCCCAGCAGAGAGCGGAAAAATTTATTTTCCTCTATCTGGATGCATTTAGAATCAACATAGCCCCAGACTGCTGCCCCGTATCTAGCAATCGCGACTGTCTTAGCTTTATAAACGGCCAAAATAGCCTCCATTGGTTTCCCCCCCAGTCTTTTAGTAAACCCCAAGATTGCAGCATATGAACTTCTCACCGCATTCGCTTTGGATGTTAACTGCGGTGTCCAAGTTCCCCTTTGGTCAAAAATAACTCCCAAATATGTAAAGACTTTCACGCTTGTGAGCACCTCTCCATCGCAAAAAAAGGTTTTTTCTTTGCGCTTACCACATCCTACTGACATGGTATGTGATTTATTCTTATTGATCACCAGGTCAAGACTAGACATAAAATTACCAAAGGAGTCAAGTAATTTTTGCAGGGCAACTGGGGTCCTGGCTATTTGCACAGCGTCGTCGGCATAGAGGAGCACCGGAATTGGAGCACCCCCCATGCTCGGGATATCCTTTGTGGCAGCCGTTAAGTCGTCCTCCAAAGAGTTCACGTAAAGCGTGAACAACATTGGCGCCAGGATACATCCCAACAACATTGGCGCCAGGATACATCCCGAGACTAATCAAAAACTTACCTTGAGTATCATCATTGATCTCTTGTTTTATGAAGAAAGAAAGACTAACATTATTTTTTTTGTCTGGAGCTTTTCGCTCACTTGTCATTAGATAATTACGGAACATTTGTATATAGGTGCATTTTTTTGTTACATATACAAGTGTGCTGTATTTGCGACATGTATGTGATGTTGTTTATGATATGTCAAATCTGAACCAAAACTACTAAACCTTGTATCCATAGAGCATACACAAAAAGACATTGCTGAACCCTGCTCATTATCATTATGGTCAGGAAGATCCTGGTAGGTACACTATGAAGTTTTGGGAGGCCTAGTGGGATTCAGTCAGAACAGTGCAGAATGGCTAACCACCAATCTCTCTCTTCCCTAGGCAATCACAGAAACAGAACCCAAGAAAAGAGGGCGAGAGTTCACTAGCAGCAGGAAAGGGGACAACTAAAGGTACACATTAGCCAACGCTGAGGGAAAGCAGGGAGACGGACTAAAGCCATCATAAGTAGGGCATATGATAAGACATCTCTTAATGTTCCAGGTCTATTGAAGATAAGACATCTCTTAATGTTCCAGGTCCATTGAAGATCCTAACAGACTTCACGAGAAATTGAGAGAAGGAACAACTAGCTGCTATGCCAAAGCACAGCAGAACAAGAAACCACCCTCCTCACACCACTCTCTCTTTCTTCATCCTATTCCCCTTTGGTGCCTTCATCCTGGCTGTGGGGATATCATGGAAAGGGCCCGGGTAAAAAGGAGTATTTGGGAGCCAGCTGATTGGATCTCCACTGCACAGCAGCAGGACCATACAGATTGGTGCTTGTGAAAATTCTAGCGGTCAAAATGTTTGAAAAAGTTTCCAAGTCCCAATGCAGAAATGGATTTAGTCATATTTGTGAGTTGCTGGGAGGCTCGACCGGAACAAAGTTGTAATACAATCATGTGCCTTGGAATTGTCAGTGGGATGCTTTTCCCGGTGGATCCCTCTGAAGATCTGGAGCTCTAGAGGAAAGTTTTCAAAAGTTTCCAAACTTTTATTTGGTGCTCACACAACCAAACGAGCACATGTCTAAGGACCTAGGGGGGGCACATAGGGACTCTCAGGGGGTCAGACAGAGGCCAAGAGCAAAGCCAAGTCCATATCCAGTTGCCACTGGTTAGCTTAGGGAAATGCCCTTATGTAGCTATTTGTTTCCCTGTATCCACATAGAAGGTCAGTGAATTGACCCTTGGAACTTTTAATTAGTTATCTTGGGTACAAAAGGGAGAATTCCAGTCCTTAAGGGTTCCTCTAAGGTCACAGACCACAGGTCCAGTCCTCTTCCTATCTTCCCTGTGGCCAGAAAGTGTTTTGAAGAGCTGTTTCGAATTGGCATATTTATTCCTAGTGAGCTAGCGGGTAGGGGTGACTTCTGGCCAGTCCCTAATCAATGGGGTAAAAGTTCCAGAGGCAACCCTACCCACTTTTTCAACAGTCCCTGTTTACCCTACTGTAAACAGTGGCACACCCCCTCATCCTTAAAAAATCCAAAACGGAGAAACCCTTTTCCCGTTGTGCAGAGACTGTGTGCCCACCCAGAGGTGTAGCCAGAGTAATGACCATTACTCTCCTCCAGAGTCACTCAAAACCGGTTCTGCGGATAGCTTTCCTCCCAGTGGGTTTGGTGGCAGTCTGACTATGGTGACAAGCTGTGAATTTCCAAGTGTCACCTAACATTTGGTTGTGACTGGCCAGGCTCCTTTGAAGTTAATTTAGTTCTTGGGCCTACCCCAACTGGTCTTCTTGCTAGGGGTAAGAAAACACCTCACTACCCCGAGGTAATTATCTCTGCTCTGGGAGCAGTTTTCACACCTCTTTCACATGTAATGAAGGCCAAGTACAGGCGGGAGCAGATAGCCACAGTTGACGCTTTGTGCTTTTTGGCACTATTTTCACAAAAATCATTTAAATTGCATATTTCCAGTTCTTTTGATTGGATATTTGCTGTATTGATCTTGATTTAGTTATTAAAATCTACTCTATTTTCCTAATCTGGAGTGGGATCCTTTTTGTGGTGTGTTTTCATTTTATTACTGTTTCAAGCACTGCACAAATCCTTTACACATTACCTCTGAGTTAAGCCCGACTGATATGTGGCAAGCTACCTGAAGGTTGAGCACAGGGTCATTTTGCGTTTGCTTGTGACTTCTGCAGGACAAGAATTGTGGTTCCTGTTTGAATAGGCTTTCAGCTCCTCTCACGAGTCACCCAATTTCTTACAATTGCATTGTTTTTATTAAACATAAAAATAAGTCTTAGAATGGAATCTGTAGCTGATAGTGGTCAAACATTATAGATTTAAGTATGTAATCCATACTTTGGCTTTTTCTATGTGCCAGTTACAGCCTGACCAGTGACAATGTCTTTTTGGGCCTAGTCACTAGGGGAACATGTTAAATCTAATATCCCACATGTTCTACTCTTAAATAATATGCACCTGACCTTGTGGGTAGCAAGCTGTGCTTAGGGGAAACTCATTTAATATTTAAAATAATATTTAACTGCCTCTCAAAAGGGTGATTTTGACAGGTCAGAGCTGCAGGGTTCAATCAGTGTTCAAGCTGCTGCTGTCACCCTATGCTGGATAGGCCTGAAGCCATGTTTTCACCACCAATTTAACGAATGCCACAATCCGTGCTGCAGTCCACAAGACGCTTTTAACTTTCAATGCCATGCACCATACACTATTGTCTTGTAGGAAAGTTAAATGTTCAAATCAGATTTTAAGTTAATTCCAACATTTTTAGAGGTAGGCTTCCTTGTGTTAGAGTTCAGGATTACCAGCAGGTGGTTCCCCCTAAGAAATCTGAGGATGTAGGGCGCTCGACCACAAATCTGGGGAACCAAGTTCGAGTCTCGGCAACGATGCTCAACATCCTGTGATCCTGGGCAAATCACTTAATCTCCCTGTGCCTAACAAAAAACAATGTGTCCTTATGTAACGCAACTGGTGCTTATGTAAAGCGCTCTGATTCACGATACCTTCGAGTCAAGTTCACACTATATGAAAAAAGAAAGTGTAAAACTGGGGGTGACACCAAAAACGGGTCACTTTGCAACAGTACTATTGAATTCTGTGTGTGTAATACTGCACGCCTCCTGAAGAGACTACAGACAATACAAAACTCAGCAACAAGACTCATCCTCGACCTCCCCAGATGGGCTCAGGTCACTCCGCACCTCAAGAAGCTACACTGGCTCCCGATCCAGAAGACATGCCTGTTCAAGATACTGACCCATGCATACAAAGCCCTGTACAACGAAGGGCCAGCACACATCAACAAACAAATGTCTTTCCACCAACCGACCAGACACCTGCAATCCACCTCCCTCTTCCTCCCAGACACCCCTGGATTGGCCGAGCCAACAGCAGAGGACGCTCGTTCCCTCACCTGGCGGCCAAAGCCTGGAAAGACCTTCCCTTGCACCTTAGGATGATTCAACACTTCAGGAATTCAGGACTGAAGACTTGGCTGTTCAAATGAACAGAGCACAGTGAAGCAGTTAGCATCTCCAGTGCCTTGAGACCCTCACGGTTGATTTGCCACACTTTATAAATCCTGATTGATAGATAATAAATTCCTGTTTCTTTTACAAGTGAAAGCACTGACTGGACAGGGATTTATTTTACACTATTTATTGAATGCCTGTGGACAGGGGTACTATCCCACACCACCTTCCCTGTGTAGGCCTTGGAATGTTCTGCATGCTACCCTGAGAGAGTCAAGTGCTACAACAGAGTACTTGGTTCCCTGTAGATGGAAGGTTACAGATGTATTACTTATGAAGGACTCAAACCCTTTAAACTAATAACTCACTTTCTTACAGACATCCTATTCATATCTGTTGACCCATGGTGACTCCGGAGACCTACTATATTCACTGTCTTTGAATTCAAGTTGAGGGAATGCTTCAGTAATGTAAACAAACAGTCACAAAGGAGGAAGTTGGGTAGTTTCGTCAATAGGCCAGAGACTGGGGAAACTATGGGCACATTTTAAGGGTCAATAAGTTTGAAGATTCAAAAGGTCATGCCTAACATTTAACTTATGAATCCTATGATTGTAAGGGAAAACTTGCCAAGACAAGAGGTGTGTTGCTATTCCAAATCCTTGGTGCATAGAGGGAAGGCTTCCTTTCTAGAAAAGGTCTCTCTCCAAGTCTGAAACCTCCCTTTACTCCTCCACAGAAACTATACTTGAACTCCAAAAGTCAAGAAACAATGTTAGTATCTTAGCTTGTGACTTTATATTCTCAGTCTGAGATATTTAACAATGCTTAGTGAGGTAGTGAAAATGTGTTAATGTTGAGACTGTTGGTATGCATGAGGAAGCAAGGGCTGATATTGGTGGGGGATTTGTGGAGAGAAGGGTTCTGATAAGACCCATTTAGAAGCTATACAATGTGTCTTTAATATCAAGTAAGAAGATATATTTGCAGTACACCATGTTGTCGACTATTCACCTGAAGATCCATCATTAACTTCAACAATATGGCAAAAATGTATAGAAGAACCTACGCATGGACACACCAGTTACTTCTTGTTACATGGAGAGGTTGTACAAGGGCCCAGTAACCAAAAGAGTCTATTCATCAACTGTCTACCTTCTCTACCATCAAATGTGCCATCAAGTAACATCCACATCTAGGCCCAGATTTCCTAACTGTTTGTATGGTGTTTGCATTACTTTTCTAACACAGAACTAGTTCAGTGTTGTGCTACCTACTTTCTGTCGCAACCAGGATTTGTGTTGGAAATGGCCAAATTAAGGCAAAGTAGAGCTGAGAGATACTTTGTACTCCTTTGCTTAAAGGGCATATTCCATGGGTGGTATCATGGGCGTTTCCATGCAGACTCCCATGAGTTTTGACACAACTTCCTAACTACTAATATTGGTTGACAAGGTTTGAGCCAAAAAGTATGACTCCATGAGGTAGGTGTAATTGTGGAGCAAGTTTTAAAATTCTCTTTGCGTGTGTGCTGCACTTTACACCACTCATACAAAGATGGAAAAGTATTGAAACATATTTTGTTGTATTGGAAGGGTCCACTTCAAGTACAAAATGTATGCTTGACTGATGTGCTATGGTGCAACGGTGTGTGGATTGGTGCAAGGCAGCCAACAGCTGCCAGTGCATGGGTAGAGAAAAACAACGCCTTATCTTAGTAGATATGATGTTGTTTTTCTCTTTGTCTTTGATACAATGAAGCATAGCAATTTTGGTTTGTAGATTTCCCCCTTAATTCTTAGTAGAGATGGTCAAAAATTACAAAAGGTTTTGATGAGAATTAATTTAAAGAACTATGTTTAAAAATATAAATTATATTAATTTTAATATTTAAAAAGGTTTTCAAAAGTTTTTCCATAAAATATTCATTTTTTATCTATACATACCTTTTAACAATCAATTGAATGTATATATTTCAAAAAAATCAAAATCTTTTTTTAATTATTTCCTGTAGGATTCCTTTGTTCTTTTGTAAGACCATGTTACCATTATTTTATATAGGTGAGTGTTGCAGCCCCTATGGTTGGCCATGTGTGGCACTGGACTTACGGAAGGTCTGAGATGGAAGTTCCAAAACTATTGTTTTGGATCTTTATTAGCTTTAGTATCTTTAGAAGTACAGTTTGAGCAATGGGATTAAACTTTTGTGGGTTTATGTTTGTCCCTCCCTCATTTACTACTAAGGCCATCATTACGATGTTGGGCGGACATGACACCGTTGCAGAATCGGGACTGACCAACCTCCAGTCGGCAGTCTCGACCGGATAATTAGGAGGCGACCCCACATGGTGCAGCCGCACAATCCCATTTCTCTATAGAGGCTTGTGCTGCGGCTGTAAACCGGCCGTAGCACAAGCTCTATAGAGAAATGGGTGCATTTGTTAATCCCTGCATCGAGTGGCAGGCACCCACTCGGTGCAGGGATTAACAGGGGCCTCCAACCGGAAGCCACTGTGGCAAAGAAGTCACTTTCCGATAGGCTTTTCATGTCGGAAAGCCCAGCATGAAAAGCCTGTCGGAAACCAACATCATACTCCTAATGGTGTAAACGCGGTACATAGGGGATTATGATTGGCCTCCACATGACCAACGGGCTCCTTGAGCCCAATGGAAGAAATTCGGTCTGACCGTCCGGTTTCAAAGCTGACAGCCTTCATCATAATAAGGGTGTCTGATTTGAAACCAACGATGTAAGTCGGAGGCTATTACATTGTAATAGGGCCCTAAGTAGTAAATTTACATGTGTGAGGATCTCCCAAAAGTAAAAAATGGAGAGGTGGAAGTAGAAATTTACACTCAAAGGTTTGTGAGTCACATTTTGTAGTATGGAAGTAGTACTACGGAAGTACTACTTTACGTACTACAACAGGCCGTCTGTGAACCAGGCCTGGAGTTTTTCTGTGCATGAGTGGTATTATCGGTATATTAAGTTGCAACTTCTGAGATCCATTGAATCCCCTGAGACAAAGGGAGTTTGTTCAGGTATCTGTTTTTTTCAGACTCAACGCCTTTGTGAGTGAGGGAGCAAGCACCGTTTGTAATTAAGTCTTGCAGGAACAGACAACGTAAACCGTGCAGAAGGAGAAGGATGTGGCTCAATATCTTAGCATCAGTGACCATTCTAACCACAAAGTGTAAAAGAGCCATAAATAAGAGCTGAACCTGAGGTCTGTGGGGCAGCCACTGAAATATATTTGCCAAAATCTAGCCTGGCGGTGACTAATGCCTTGGCCTCCGTGTTCAGGTGGTCCAGAGGGATCAGATCATTGACTATTGCAAGCAAATAGAGGGAAAAGTTTACTGATTTACCCACTTGTTGAGGTGAGGTAGTAGGTTGAGGGCGGAGTCTCAGGTGAAACCCAATAATTTAAAGGGGAGTGACGGTGAAAAAACTTCCATTGATAGGATGTTCAAACGTAGTTTTATGCTGCTAGAACTCAAATCTGTGCCCCACAGATGTCTGGGAATAAGTTATCAGTACATTCATATGGAACCTGGGGGAAGGGTTCAAAAACAGGCCATTAAGGGGAGTTTAAGGAAGGGTTTTCAAAAGGAAACGTCGAGGAGCGGCGAACACAGTTAACACGTCAAATGCAGGCTGTACAGCACGTGCTAGATGTGTCGATTACGCCATTGCAGTTGTTATGGAACAAGCGTTCGGCAGTCTTAAACTGGCCTAGCAACAGAGCAAAAGAATGAAATAATTCTCCACAGAGGCCTGATTTAAACGTGGTCTTAAATTTAGCATCCATATAAACGTTACGGGAAATCAGTATTCATTAGTAAAACCAGTTTCACAGCTTTCGGCTGGGCTTCCAGCCAATTTGTTGGAAATGAAGGAAATATTTCTCTCAAAGTGAAGACGGAAAGTGCAATTGAAAAAAAAAACAAAGGATGGCACAACCTAAGAAGCAAAGCAGTCATATTCTAAAGGTATTTAACAAGATACATTTACCGCTTAACTACATTTCCTAAATACCGTAGGAAAATGACAACTTTGCCACTTTAACTGTGCAACCCATTCCGTTTTCATATGAGCATATTGTCAAATAATTTGTATTATTAGTTGCTTTCTGAAGAATAAAGTGTTAGCATGGAATGACACATACATCATAAGTGCCGTTGGTAAACATGACAAGTTATAAGTCCCTTATAGGAGGCCATGTGAATCACTCATTAAGACGTGCACTACCTCTCACAGAAAGACACGCACTCTTCCACGCACACATGCACGTAACCTAGAACAGATTCACACACATGCAAACAAAAAAATATTTTACTTCTAATGATTTCAATGCCGCAAGCTTCTTAGCCATAACCTCAAGGCACATATTGAGCTAATTCACACCTAGTCGTGAATATGAGAGGTGTGGCTCACTGGTTAGAGGTGGCAGACCCGTAAGCAGAAAATCAGCCAGGGACCAGGGTTCAATTCCCGACGCGGCAGAGTCGTGGACCAGGGTCAAAATGGACTCGATAATTCTCGCCTCGGTACCTACCCTAACCAGGACCACACTTGGCAACTCTGGGCTTTAAGCTTGCTTCATCTTTACAACGGCCCCCCACAGACGCCGGGGGTGCCTGGTTTCACCTTGGAGATAACCAGAAAGGGACCATCTCTCAGGGAAAACCAGGATGGGTTCCCCAGCAGTCTTCAGCGCCAGGATACTCCATGGAGTCACAGTGCGCTTTACAAGTACACCCACATTTACATTTTACATGAAAAAAAGGAACAGACTGACAGAAAAAATCTGCTCGCAAACTAGAATGCCTGGAGGAACTATGCACACAAGCCTACAAATCTCAAGCGCACAACTACTAAGCATGCAGTCACCCATTCAACCAGAATGGCAGTTATATAGGTAGCCATGCTCGCAGACAACCAAAGAGAAAGAGAGACAGGCGCACACACACTCAAGAACACACACATTCAGGACACACACACACACACACACACGATGCACACAGCACACAATTATTGCAAATTCATCCACATATAACATAAAAGCAACAGTACATGGATTGACAGGGGGACTGACCATCAGAGGGATACACGATTACTGTCAAAGACTAAATGCTGAGTAGTTCTGTTGAGAATCCATCTAGATTGCCTGAGGTAAGGGTGACTCCTTCCAGTAACCGTGGTGCCAGCCAGTACAGAGTCATATACTTGAAAGGTGTCAAGTGTCCCCTTTAGTAGGTCACAGGTAGGCAACCCACAAAAGGGAAAGACATCATTTGGCAATCTTGTAATTATTGATTGAAAATGAAGGTCATTTTAGAGAAATCAACAAGGCACTAAACTTCTCCTGATGCGAGGAACAGGAAAAGAGCGAGGATATGCCAAGAGACGAGCACAGAAGAAAAAAGCAAAAACCAGGGACAAAACTTGTGGCAAGGGGTAGATTTTGCGATGAAAAATTAGGAAACAAAATGCGCTGTGACGCATCTTCTTCTTATAAGGCTTCCTTTATAAATGTTTCAAATAGGAACTGTCATCACAGGAATGGACTCTGCAACATCTTGGATTAAGAGACATAAGCATCCTTCAATGGACAGACCACAGTCTCGGAAAGGGCTATTTATGAGATTTGAATCTGTCTTTTTCCAAGATCTTTGGTGTTAGTTGAACTATGACGAAGTCCAGGTCTGACATACTGCAGACCACTCAGAAATCTAGAGTCCTACTGCCACTCTTCACGCTCCACTCTCCACACAGTTCACAGAAAACTCCTATGCATTACTCTGAGAGCTGAAGCATTGGAACAGGTCAGGATGAGAGGTTATATAATTTATCATATTATATATGATTTAATCATAACATATTAAATAATCTTCTAATTTTAAAAAGAATTGTGAATATTTTTTAATTAAATTTATTTTAATTGAATCTCTGCATTCTTTTTCTAATTTGTAATACATAATAAATAAATATAAACATTTACCTTTAGGTGGTATTTTCAATAAATCCTTTAAAAAGAATATCAATTTAATGTAATATCTTTAAAATAATTTAGTATTCAATTCAATATTATATTAATACTGCTATTGCATTTTTAAGTTTGTTCTATATTTAAAATAAATATCTAACATTAATTTACACACATTTTACAATACAAATAGTATTAATATTTTTGTGTCATATATTTTTAAAATGTCCCTGTACTTTACCATAGGGAGATCTCTGCCCCTACATTTCTTCACTGTACAGATAAATATTTGTTGGTTTTTCCGTACTCTACACCTCAAAACCTCATGCTCAGCAACTCAAGTGGTGTTGGCACCAATCCTATGATTTAACTGGAATTGTGAAAATTACAAAGTCCAACTACGTACATAAAAAATATTATTACTGCAGAAACATCTGACTTTCCATGCTGTAAGATCAGGATTGCCTCTGTTTCCACCAACAAGTTGTTGTCCATTGCCAATGATTTATACCTCCTATGCTACAAATCATACAGTATGAGTCCTCCCAATCTCTTTGTGTGCGTACTGTTATATGTCTCACCGGAGAAAGCCCTATAATCAATGACAACATCTGAGGGTCCATCATTTACTCTCCAAAGTCTCTTCTAATGTTTTTCATACCATGTTAAAGCTTCATACTGTTACTGACGCGAAGGTATTGTACTTTATCTTTTCTGTTTTTGAAACCTATTTACTAGGCGGATTGATTAGAAGAAGACCATGTTGTTTTTTTCATGTTTTATTGTTGTTCCTAATATATTTTTCCTGATATATTTATTTGTGCTTGTAGTTAATTATACTAGTTCCGTACACAGTTGTTGTTTTTAATGTATTTATTTGATTTTTGCCTGGCTACCACAGGGACCCTATGGGCTCTGGAGGGACACCAGGTATTTTTATGTTAACATATTCAGACTTTTTGTCCCTCCTTCCGCCTCTCATATGGACCCCATTGGCCCTGAAGAGATACTCACTATTCATTTTTTTCTTCAATTTTTGACTGCCTTTCCCTGCGTGTCATAGAGATCCATAAACCCTGGAGGGACACCAGGTATGATTATAATGAGTTAATAGATTTTTATATTATTGTTATGATAATTATGATGGAAATTACATTTGTTGCATTGACAAGAATTACCAACTATCACTCTCTTCCTTCTTCATTGCCTGCAGGTGCACAAGAGGATATTACTAACTCAGTCGGAAAGAAGCCTGTGAATTATCACCAGAGTTCAGATATCTTTTGGGTAAGTGCCTCTGCTCATGTCGCTGACTCACACAAGAAGTAATGAAAATGGCCCCAAAGAAGAAGGTTCCTACAAAGAAAGGGGAAAGTGAAGAGAAGAGGGAGTCTATTGCCAATACCGCCGATGATATCAGGCTCTCATTCTTCTTACAGCAATGCAGTGTATCTGCTGCACCCTCCACTGGACATCAAGAAGCTGGGAGGAGGCTCGCCCCTAGTTCAACCATGACACCAAATCCACCAAAACCCGGGGTCGGAGCTATGCAATGAACAAAGATGGCAGCTCTCTATTAAAGCTCACAAGTTTGCCACTCTGTACCACCAGTTTACCCCGAACTGGGGTGGGGGGTCCTTTCTGTTTCAATATATCCCTGGGACCAGCTAAACATAGCCTCTCTGTAGACTATAGTTCCGAGCAGGAAGGATCGACCTGAGGAGTGTACGGAGAGTCTATTGCTATGCCACTGCCCTACACTAATTTCTACCGGTTGGTGCAGTGCGACACATCACTGCAGCTTTGCACGGCCTCCATCCTGTAGGACCCAAACCCATGCTACTGTCTCTTTGTGTTATTCACCGCTGACCACTGCCAGAGGCCCAGATGATGCTGGTGCTACCGGAGGGACACGCCCGGTAAGCCCCGTCCTGTGAGTGCTCCCATGTGGCTCCGCCATCTGTCCTGACCAATGTGACTCCATGGAGAGCTTCAAAGCATAAAGTAGCCTCCAGGGTGTGCGAGGGGTGCCCCACTTTTGCCCCTACCAAGCCGAGGCCCTGCCACAGAGGGAGTGCCCAACGGCTGCCATCTTGCATCAGGCAGGCCTAGGAGGTGCTGGTGATAGTTCCAACCTGTGAGCCACCTCACCAGCACGATCCTACCCTGTTCTGCCTCTGTTCCCCTAAATGGGGAGCTGATCATTCACCCAAACCAGGTTGTGTCCATAAGACAATAAAATTGGAAATCACCTTGTCTCCTGTGTTTGTGTGATCCATCTTCTATTGAACTAAAATGAGTAAAAATGGATTGAAGATAATGGAGAAACAAAATGGCAGTAAAGAGCAATGGTTTAAAATGGAGAGTACAAGAAGAAGAAGGACAGCAATGTTTTGATTGATTGGACTCATTGAGTTACGTGGCAGTGCGACCGGTTTTGGAGCTTAACAAGGTTCCTAAGTGTTTGGTTCATATTGCAGCGCAATTGGGCAGAGTGCTTACCTGGCATGCACGCCTACTAAGTGTAACATGTCAAGTTTCAGTATAATTTCAGAGGAATACGTAGTGCATCTCGCAACTACTTTCTTTATTACCTATCCTTGCAGCCACAGTCAGAAGCGGGGCCCTGCGGCATTACTGCAATTCCTCCCACACTGCTCCTATAGACCCCTGCGTATCAGCCTACTTGTGCACCATCACTGCCTATACTACCCATGGCAACAGGAAGGGTGACAACTTACCTTCGCAGAGGCTACCCAACCCGTCAAAGCACTATCTGGAAACCATGGAGGCAGACTTCGCCAAATAGTCAGTGCTTCAAATGTCTCTTTGTGGAAGAATCCAAACGGTTAAGATGGTGACTGCCCTAGATTTAATTATTTCTTTGCTATGTTCCTTTTCAATGTCCCTGTCAAACTTTATATCACAGATTGGCACCATTTTCTGCATGTATTTGTGGTGCTCTGCACCTCCAAGACTAGCATCTAGTAAACTGTGTGCCGCTATTGCTCAAATGTTAATTTACCCTGAAAAATCAGAGGACAAGAGACGTTTGGCAAAATAGGAAGAGTAGGTTTAATTAAACACTTCGGCCGGGAGCACAGTTACAGAAGCAGGTCTGAGGACTGTCTCAAAGTACAATCAATCTTGTATCAAGTCAGATTTGCTACTACTCTATGGGGTTCTACTCTGTTGGGTTTATTTTGGCCCTAATCCTACATAGGTAATAGGTATTGTTGGAGAAAGCATTCTGCTTTTCCTGGGCTGCCTCTTGGGTCAAGTAAAGCCTGTCTGTTGCTACTGCATGTGGTATCAGCGAGAAGATGTAACATGACCTGGCTGATGTCTTGGAGCTGGCAGTGGTCATGTGCTCATACCATGTGTTGTGTAGGAGAGCACTGTGTAGGGCATGTGGGATGCTAGTGGTGGGTTCAGTGTAATCATTGATGATATAGGAGAGGTCCGTACACAAGCACAGTGATAGCTTCGGGGTGGACTCCATTTGACTAGGCGGTTCTTTGGTGATGAATGGATGCAGCAGCACCCATAGTAAACATGAGGGTACATAGAAGTGCAATACATAGGTTATTGAGCATTGTAGGTCTTGGAATTAATTCAAGCGAGATGTCTGTAGTATTGTGATGATTGGGGCTTACTGCTTAGAAAGTTCAAAACAAAAAGTTCAAGATACAGTTTGTAGTTCTCAATTCACACACTGTAGATCTCTTCCGGGTGTTGATGTGGTCACTGAAAAGGTGGCACACTTGGATATTCAATTGCTGACCTGTTGAATAAAAGCTATGTTCATTGGTTAGTTCCGAAAACAGTGCCTTATTGCATATGCTGTCATTTATCATTTACCTTCCGGGTTCCTGTGCTTTACTTTAAGGGTGTGTGCTTCACACTCTATTCATGCAATTTTTAGTGGGGCACCTGAAGGTGGCCTCAGCTGGAGTAGAATGGGACTCAATGAATTTAATGGGTTGATGGGTCCTCCCCCCTCCTTGACTGAAAATATATTTTGCGGGGTGATCTTCGTGAGCATGTGGATGGTCTCAGTTATTGACGACAGCCCTTCAATATCCTATCTCTTACAGTGACCGCAAGGGGGTGCTTATCAGTGGATGTGGTATCTTTTGAC
Organism: Triturus cristatus; assembly: GCF_964204655.1. NCBI lineage: Eukaryota > Metazoa > Chordata > Amphibia > Caudata > Salamandridae > Triturus > Triturus cristatus. Next base: position 1,712,349,518 of record NC_140589.1, on the reverse strand, counting down.
CTACACGTGTTCGGGGCGGTGTACAAGGCGGTGTATTGGGGCCTGTGGTTCGCAGCTGTGGCCAGGGACTCCTAACCAGTGGCATGCTTCTTTCATTCTTCTGGAGGGACATGACCCAGCAAACAAGCTTTGGATACTTGAAAAATTGAGGGAAATGGAGAAAAGCGAATGATGCATGGAGAATCTGGAGTTTAAGTTCAAGAACTCATCGAAATTCATCCAATGATGGGAATAGACTTGGACGGTTGGTTATTCAGGTGGACCTACATCCTGACTGATGTAGCGCTGTATGGTGCTTCGCAACTTGTCGGATATTGTGCGGTGGAGGTTATGGGGTCTTCGCTATCCAAGCGTACGGGAAACCTGGCTCCCGACACGGGAGGATAGCCTAATTTCGGAACTTAAAAGGGAGCTTTCATTTGACTGGAGGCTTCAGGTTTTTTTGGGCGTGCTGTTGGGGCTACAAGCCATGAAGGCATTTTGGTCTTGGGCTGGGTGCCAGAGAATTGGGAACTTTTTACCTGGTTATAGGAACCTGTCCCAATTGACTTGTGGGTCCGGGGACCTGGGTGCCCGCTTTTAAGTACTGAATGGAGAGCCGCCCTGCCCCCCTCTTCAGACTGCCCTCCCCTTGGGGTGTGGTCAGCCGGCTGTGCCCTGGGGGAATGGCAGCAGAGTGAGGTCTAGGCTCCTGCAGGCACCCTGAATGGCAGATTCTAGTGAGGCTACCTGATCGACAAAACGTCGCCCTGAATTCCTGAACACAAGTAAAGGCTTGAATTCCTAATGTTGTCTGATAGGTCCTTCTTTTGAGGTTTGGTACAGTGATTTATGCATTGGGGCTTTGACTTACTGTACATTTGGGTTGTGCATTTGTGCAAAGGCATTGCCTCTCCAGGCAGTTACCCCTGCCTGCTGCGGCTGTAGCCCCAGCTCCTGTTGGGCTGGGATTCCTGTAGGCTGTTGCCCTTGCCATGCCTTTGTCCAATTACCTGATCTCTGTTGTGGTGGTGCAGTGGCTGACTGTCATTCCTGTGGCTGACTGTATGGTGCATTCGGGTTCCCCTGGGCTTGGTTTTGTGGATTCTCCAGGGACTGGCCCAGGCTTCTCGACCTCTGTTGTGATATGCTTTTAGCCGGCATCGGTCTGCCTTGTGCCCCATTCAGTGGCAATAGTAACATTCTCTAAGGTTGCGCTGCTGCCAATCACCCTGACTTCTGCCAGTATAGCTAGGTTGAAACCCACTGGGGTTTTGTAATGGAGCCCGCTGCAAGTCTTGTGCCATTTGCCCACTTGCAGCCAATGTGGACCACTCGAGGGTGGTCTTTTTCAATTTGTGTTGGACCAACTTAGCTGTGTCTCTCTGGGTTTGCTCCTGTTTTTCCCTATGCTTCTCTTGTTTCTTTTTGTAGTTCTGTAATGTGTGTGCCTGTATCTCCTGCCAGGTTTCTGTATCTAACTGGACTACGCTGTCCAAACCGCTCTGTATCTTGGAGGGCAGCCCCTTTTTGAGGATATTATAAAAGAATGTGACTTGTGACCCCGTATCAGTCCATGGCAGCCCTGTCTCTTGTCCTCATCGTCCCCTCATTCTATGCAGAAAATCAGTCATGGTCTTCCCAGGTTTCATAGTTTCCGCCATTAACCCTTCTATATCTGGGCAGTCAGTGAACATTTCCCTTAGGGCCATCCATTTTGGTGCCTGTACAAATTCAATGAGGCCCCATCCTGCTTGGTGTTTGTCAGCGTGACTGCTGGGATGCGAGCTCGGGCCAACACTGTGCTAGTCTACTCTCTGATGAGGCTACTTAGCAGACTTTTGACATCACATATCACTAGATTTTCTCCCACTGTGTTCTCAAATCATGAGATCCATTTCCCGCTCCATCCAGCAAGGGCGCCACTTTGGTCCTTAGCCCTTCTTTATCCACCTGGGCCCATGACACATAGAAGGTCCCTGACTTGCCCTTTTGAAGCAGCGGGTACATTTTTGCTTGGGGTAGCTACACTGGTCTCTCCCTAACATAGCATTCCCATCTTCTTAGGCAATACAGAGTGTAGGGGTAAGTCCACTTGGGTTCTTCCCCTCCATAGTATACACAATGAAAAGGAGGGGGGAGAAGGATAAACCTTACCTCATCTTCCTCAAAAATATTGTATAAACACAAAAGGAGGTAGAGTCTGAAACAGTCGTACTATATCTGCTCATCGAACGTAATTGATTATAGAGAGCACACACACTTTGTAAAATCTGCCCTCACCCACAAGTTGTGGCATGCTTCATCATAGGGCTGCTACTAATGCCTCTGCGCAGACCAACGTTAGAGGTGGAGCAATAGGGAGGGGTAGACTATAAAACAGTGATAAAGACAAAAGGAAAAGACAGGATCCTATAAAAGTGCAGATCAATTGTGAGTTAAAACTGGCTATAGGATATCCGTATAATAATTGTATTCCTAGATTCACTAGTCAGAGCTAAAAAAGGTATAATAGATATGCCTACGGAAGGTGGTGGTATGAGTAAATTAGGGGCTCACCCCCCCCCCCCGTCCAGGGACCTGGGTGCCCGCTTTTAAGTACTGAATGGAGAGCCGCCCTGCCCCCCTCTTCAGACTGCCCTCCCCTTGGGGTGTGGTCAGCCGGCTGTGCCCTGGGGGAATGGCAGCAGAGTGAGGTCTATGCTCCTGCAAGCACCCTGAATGGCAGACTCTAGTGAGGCTACCTGATCGACAAAACGTCGCCCTGAATTCCTGAACACAAGTAAAGGCTTGAATTCCTAATGTTGTCTGATAGGTCCTTGTTTTGAGGTTTGGTACAGTGATTTATGCATTGGGGTTTTGACTTACTGTACATTTGGGTTGTGCATTTGTGCAAAGGCATTGCCTCTCCAGGCAGTTACCCCTCCCTGCTGCGGCTGTAGCCCCAGTTCCTGTTGGGCTGGGATTCCTGTAGGCTATTGCCCTTGCCATGCCTTTGTCCAATTACCTGATCTCTGTTGTGGTGATGCAGTGGCTGACTGTCGTTCCTGTGGCTGACTGTATGGTGCATTCGGATTCCCCTGGGCTTGGTTTTGTGGATTCTCCAGGGACTGGCCCAGGCTTCTCGACCTCTGTTGTGATATGCTTTTAGCCGGCATCGGTCTGCCTTGTGCCCCATTCAGTGGCAATAGTAACATTCTCTAAGGTTGCGCTGCTACCAATCACCCTGACTTCTGCCAGTATAGCTAGGTTGAAACCCACTGGGGTTTTGTAGTGGAGCCCGCTGCAAGTCTTGTGCCATTTGCCCACTTGCAGCCAATGTGGACCACTCGAGGGTGGTCTTTTTCAATTTGTGTTGGACCAACTTAGCTGTGTCTCTCTGGGTTTGCTCCTGTTTTTCCCTATGCTTCTCTTGTTTCTTTTTGTAGTTTTGTAATATGTGTGCCTGTATCTCCTGCCAGGTTTCTGTATCTAACTGGACTACGCTGTCCAAACCGCTCTGTATCTTGGAGGGCAGCCCCTTTTTGAGGATATTATAAAAGAATGTGACTTGTGGCCCCGTATCAGTCCATGGCAGCCCTGTCTCTTGTCCCCATCGTCCCCTCATTCTATGCAGAAAATCAGTCATGGTCTTCCCAGGTTTCATAGTTTCCGCCATTAACCCTTCTATATCTGGGCAGTCAGGGAACATTTCCCTTACGGCCGTCCATTTTGGTGCCTGTACAAATTCAATGAGGCCCCATCCTGCTTGGTGTTTGTCAGCGTGACTGCTGGGATGCGAGCTCGGGCCAACACTGTGCTAGTCTACTCTCTGATGAGGCTACTTAGCAGACTTTTGACATCACATATCACTAGATTTTCTCCCACTGTGTTCTCAAATCATGAGATCCATTTCCCGCTCCACCCAGCAAGGGCGCCACTTTGGTCCTTAGCCCTTCTTTATCCTCCTGGGCCCATGACACATAGAAGGTCCCTGACTTGCCCTTTTGAAGCAGCGGGTACATTTTTGCTTGGGGTAGCTACACTGGTCTCTCCCTAACATAGCATTCCCATCTTCTTAGGCAATACAGAGTGTAGGGGTAAGTCCACTTGGGATCTTCCCCTCCATAGTATACACAATGAAAAGGAGGGGGGAGAAGGATAAACCTTACCTCATCTTCCTCAAAAATATTGTATAAACACAAAAGGAGGTAGAGTCTGAAACAGTCGTACTATATCTGATCATCGAACGTAATTGATTATAGAGAGCACACAAACTTTGTAAAATCTGCCCTCACCCACAAGTTGTGGCATGCTTCATCATAGGGCTGCTACTAACGCCTCTGCGCAGACCAACGCTAGAGGTGGAGCAATAGGGAGGGGTAGACTATACAACAGTGATAAAGACAAAAGGAAAAGACAGGATCCTATAAAAGTGCAGATCAATTGTGAGTTAAAACTGGCTATAGGATATCCATATAATAATTGTATTCCTAGATTCACTAGTCAGAGCTAAAAAAGGTATAATAGATATGCCTACGGTTGGTGGTGGTATGAGTAAATTAGGTGCTCACCCCCCCCGTTCTGCATAGAGGCCCACTTTGCTGGGCTATACTCCACCTGTAAGTCCGGAGTAGTGCGTAACTTTACTCTTCCACATGGAACAAGTTTATTAACTAGATTGCTAAAATTGGCACTGGAGTAGGAGGCGACCCTCTGTAGTCACACATTCGTCAAGAGTGGTGCGCCGCCGCTGTAGCCAGTATCTCTTGGTGCCGTGTACTTAATAAACTCGTTCCAAGTGGAAGAGTAAAGTTACACACTACTCCAGACTTAAAGGTGGAGTATAGCCCAGCAAAGTGGGCACCAAAGGGGTTTTATCGGAAAAGCAGCATAGGGATCCAGCTTGTTCTGATGAATGCCGGGTAAAGAACCTGAAAACAGCAGAAACATGTCGACCTCTATGCAAAACGGGGGGGGTGAGCGCCTAATTTACTCATACCACCACCATCCGTAGGTATAGCTATTATACCTTTTTTTAGCTCTGACTAAGGAATCTATGAATAAAATTATTATACAGATAAACTATAGCTAGTTTTAACTCACAATTGATCTGCACTTTTATAGGATCCTGTCTTTTCCTTTTGTCTTTATCACTGTTGCATTGTCTACCCTTCCCTATTGCTCCACCTCTAGCGTTGGTCCGCGCAGAGGCGTTAGTAGCATGCCCCAACTTGTTGTGGGTGAGGGCAGTTTTTACAAAGTTTGTGTGCTCTCTATAATCAATTACGTTTGATTAGCAGATATAGTACGACATCTTCCCCTAATGCTACATGCAGTCTTCAGCAACAGCCATGTCCTCTGGTTCAAGGAATCATTCCTTCAGCCAGGTTCTATCGTACTTCAGTCCAGCGGGCTAGCAGGTGTCAAAATGGCTGTGAAAACATCTTGCCTTCCTCTCGGGGCACTATCTCCCTTGGGGTCAGTTTGTCTGTCCTGCACGTTCAGAAGGAGCAGTGGAAGTCATCATCGCTGCTCACCTCGTGTGCATGCAAAGGTGCCATCTTACTTCTCCTGCACCCTAGTTGAGTTTGCACCAGGCTACCTTGTTCTCATATTTCCTGGTCAGCCCCTCTCCTACGTTGACGATCTGGTGAGGCTTGTATCCCAGCCAAAAGCCTCTCATCTAGTTCTGGCATGGACTCTTCCCTGAACGGTGCTCTGTACCTACCCCAACGCTTCTCAGGTGGCGGGTGTACAGCTCTGCATTTTTGCTGTGCTTCCATCGTGGAAGCTCTCTCTCTATCTTTCACTCCTTAGTTCCCACCTTTCCTCTAAATCCCACCTAGATTGCCTCCTTCTCTCTGAGCTGTGAGCAGTTCCTTTTGGTTGGAACTTGCCTTCAAACTCGCTTCCTGCTGTTTCTTCAGCTACCTGGGCAAACCCTGTGGTTTCTACCTCGTCGTCGGATGCTGGAGGACTGGAACCCCTTTCCTCACCTACGCAAGTTTTATCACTATCCAGAAACACTATGAATCTCCCTATCACTCTAGTGTGTTAACCTGAATCAGTGACTGTTCTCCACTCAATGGGGTCAATAAACTTTGCGCGATGGACAGGCCCCCTACTCTGCCCAACCCTGTACAGTCCACTTGCTCCCTTAGGCCTCATTGCTACTCAGTTAACTGACAATATCTGCCCTAGCTGTTGACGTTATGTCACTACCCTACCTAGACATGAGGTCACTTGCTGAGGCCTCTCCTTCCACTTTTTACTGCTTGACGGTGACCCGGTGCCCCATGCCATATCCTATATGTGTGTAATTTCTCAATTTCTAAAAATTCTCAACAGCACGCATTAAGCCCACTGCCCTGGCCACAGCCCTAAAACCTATAGTACACATATCTCTTGACCGCCACGCCATGGCAACTAGTCACACATATTCCTGTTATATAATGTACACCTACTCCCAGAGGGAGGGTTTTTCATGATGACATCTTAATACCATTGCTGGTTGTTGTTTTCTATATGTTCTTTCAGTTTTGCACCTTTTGGAAAAACCAATAAAAAGATTTAAACACATAACCACCAAAACCGAAGCAGATGTCACACATAATTGCAGTGACTGCATCCATGACTGACAATGCTGAAGGGCAAATCAAAGTATCTCAACAGCAACAGAATCTTCACATTAAATTTCACACCAACCGCAGTCTGCTACATCTGATCTTTCAGAGGCAGGAGCAGACCAGGAAGTTGAGATAACTGAAGATCAGGATGCTGTGACTGCTCTTCCATTGGACACATCAGTTTTAAAATCACCTGCAAAGAAAATAAAGTGCACGCCAACATGTTCTCCAAGTCTCCCTTCCAATGATATTGACATGAATTGGATCCCTGAGACGATACAAAAGGAAGGCTCCTGAAACCTTGGAAGTGAGGAGATGATGAATCACTCAATGTTCGTGAGGAGAGTAGCACATAGGATGTGCAGATTAACTCTGACCATCCTGCTCCAAGTTATGTAATACCAACAACATTACCTCCTTCCATTTTTTCAAAGATATCAAAAACCTGAGGCAACCTCAGATAGCCCTCCCAGAGACAGCTCGGCTAAGAGAAAGGCAAATACAACTGTCTAACTCCTCCTCAACAAATTCTTCAGGCATTTGCTGGACAGAGAAGCACTCCTTCCCAGTTTGCAACTTCAATACACTTACACCACTTGAGGAGCACATTGCACAAAGCTCATTTTGCTGCAAACCAGTGTATTCTTGTTGACTTGGCCCTTTCTGCAGGGTCATACCCAAACTTGTTACCTTCACCCTCCTGTTTTTTTAACACGTTTTTGATAGCTTCTAGCACTCTGCACACTTTAACACTGATAACCAGTGCTAAAGTGCTTGTGCGCTCTCCTTTAAACATGTAAATGTGGCTTGCTCCTAACTGACACCTTTAATTTACTTGTAAGTCCCCAGTAAAGTGTACTACATGTACAAAAGTCTTGTAAATGAAATGCTACTACTTATTGTGCCATCCACATAAGTAGCCTTTTAAATATGTATGAGGCCTGCCATTGCAGCCTGCATGTGCAGTTTAAACTAGTATTTCTACCTGGACTAATACCCTTTTTGCCAGGCCTCAATATTCCTCCTTAATACATATAATACACCCCTAAGGTAGGCCCTAAATAGTCCTGGGGGTGGGGGGGGGGGGTACTGTGTATTTAAAAAGTTGGACATGTACTTTTAAGTTTAACATGTCCTGAAAGTAAAAATACTCTTAAATTAATTTCTCACTACTGCAAGGCTTGCAGCTCCCACAAGATGTCATTGGGTTAACATATTATGTTTAATAAGTGATAACCCTCATTCGGAGCACGTAGGAATTTTAGTTTCATGTCTGAAGAATTGTTATTTAAAGCCCTCTTTAATAGTAAAAACAGACCTTAAATCACAGTTCTGAAAATGCCACTTTTAGAAAGTTGCCATTTTCTCTTACCCACCATTTGGTGCCTGCACCCTGTATCCTGGGTCACATGACTAGATTTAGCTGGCAGTTGATCATTGTGTATTGCTCCGAGACAGTGACACAAAGAGGAAATAGATGCTGGCAAGATGGGCTGTCTCTGACTTGATGAGGGGGAGGAGCTGTCACCTACCACATTTGCACATCATCACAGGCTATGCCTGAGCATACTTACAAAGTGTTTGACACTAGTTTTTAGTGATCCCATACAAGCTGGGATCAGGGTAGGAAGGCAGGAAATGTCAAACAGCTTTCCTACTTCAAAGTGGGCACCAGGAATAAATAACGTGCCAACAGATCTTCAATACACTTCTAGACCCATGGAAAAGTTAGAGGGACTACTGTGCTGCTCTGCAAGAAGGACTTCTACTCTATTGCCCTGGTGCCTGAGTAAAAGGACTGGACCTGCATCTTGATCCCAGGACTACCAGAGTGACTCCATGGGCTAGTTGGGTTGCCTCATGATCAGGGGACAGAAAAGGCGCAAACCATCTTGAACCCAGCACCTTGACTCTACTAGGCTGTGAGTCTTGGCCTTTCAAGTGGTGCTACCCTGGTCCAGGAACCTTTCAAGTGGGACTGAAGGTGATCTGCAAGCCCAGCTGTGGTGCTAGAAGCAGAACCGACATGGCACAATGCATCTCCTCAAAGCTGTATCAAATCTGCCGCAGCGTGACGCTTCCCCGACCCTCACCTCACATTGCAGCCCGCAGTCTCCTCGGAACCACTGGTATGAGATGTATTCTCAATGCAGGTCTTCGCATTGTATCCTCAATGTAGGCCTAGCCATCACAAGCTCCTCATCAATGGTATCCTCAATGGTGGCCCCTGACTTTACATCACACCCTCACAGTTTCTTTTGAATCGCCAGTGCATAATGCATCTTTTACGCCGGAGTTCTCATCACAAGCCCCAGCAGCCTCTTCATTGATGATGATGTAGGACTCCACATTGCAGCTTCGCAGCTCCTCGCAAGCACCACTACACAATGTGTCCTTGAACGGGATCACGCAAGGCTTTGCAAAGCAGGATTTAAGATAATTTGTTCAGCTGGCCTAACTTGATCCATGTATCCGGCCCATGCTTCGTTGCAGTCGGCATGAACTTGTGACTTGTTCCGGTACAGCGCAACCAAATCACCAAGGCTGGCGCTTTGTGCTTCTAGGAACTATTTTAACTTAAATCTTTAAAACGGCATATTTCCAAAACACCTGATTGGAGTTTTGTCGTTTTTTTGTCAAATAATTTATTACATTTTACTAAATTGATGTGGGATTTTTCTTGTGTTGCGTTTTCACTTTATAACTATTTCGAAGTTCTGCATAAATACTTTACACATTGCCTCTAAGTTAAGCCTGACTGCTTTTGTGCAGGCTACCAGAAGGTCAAGCACAGGTTAATTTGGGGCATACTTGTGTTTCACCTTGACAGAATCTGTGGTTGCTGCTTGAGTAGGGTTTCACTCCCCCCAACTAGTAACCCCATTTCCAACAATTGGGTTAAGCCACGTTGACATCACAGCACTGAAGGGCCACAGGCCCATTTAAAAAATCAATAAGCAATTGTGCAGAAAGAGCATATCAAAAAGAGGGCTGATGGTGAGAGTGTAGGAGGTATTGAACTATAGAAGGAGCTGGTGATTAGGAAGATGTCATGCAAAGCAAATCTTGTGCAGCAATTACCCACAGCAACCCCCACATGGCACAGGAAAAATATGGATACAGTACTTCAAAGCATCCATGCAACTTACTTTCTACCCATAAGTCATAGTTGGAGGTATCCTCACAAAGAAAACAGTCACAACATCCAACTAACAAACTTATTTTCAGCAAGGAGTCACCATACCACTGAACCCATCAAAATGTCTATTTATACAACAGGAAACCCACCAAAATGTTAGCTGTTGTTCTCCTGATTTTTCCTTGGGCGGAAGGAAATGGATTTCTAGAATTTGTGGAGACCTTCTGTCCAAAATCGAAAGTTCCACAGATCTAAGATGGACGTATTTTCCACTGTTATTGAAGAAGCTTTTCAAGGCATTCAGCAGCATGCAACAGTTCGATGAATGTTTCATCCCAGTGGTCTCAGTTTTAAATTTGTTTCCACTGACAATGGCAGTACAGTATCGCACCCCTCATCGAAACCTCTGCCTGTGCTAAGCTTTCCCCATTCAGGCCCTCGCATTGCAAATCTCTCGTCTATGGTAGCCTTAACAACAACGGAGGTTCTCACATCACAGTCTCACAGCTTCTCAGAACCAGCACATCACCTCAACTGGGCAGCACATCCTGGGCTTTGCATTGCAAGCCCTTGTCGATAGGATCCTCAATGACAATGCAGGCTCTTGCAACTTGAATCACATCTTAGCAGCACCTTGAAACTGATGCATCACCTCAGTTGTGCAATGTATCCTTGGCACTGGACCTCACAACCTTCCAGGGTTAAAAGTATTCTTGTTCAGCAGGCCTGAAGTGAGTCCTGTAGTCGGCCCGCACTCTATTGTGGTGAGTCTGAACATGCGACTTTGTCTCAGCCCGGAGCGACCTGATATCTACCGTTGGCAATTTGTCCTTTTTGGCGCTATTTTCACTGAATATCTCCAGCTCAAGTGATTGGATTTTTGCCATTTTAGTCTTGTTTTATTTATCAAAATCTACTCTTTTTCCCCTGTTTTTTTTTTTTTTTTTTTTTGGCGGGTATGAGTAGGGGGAGGGGAGGATCAGTTGAGCAAGGTGGAGTGCGGAATCCAAGGGGCCCAGGGGGTGCAACATGTCACCCGAATGGCAGGGGGTTGGAACCGTTGGTCCACGTGGGCTGGGGAATCTTGACCAGTGGTGGGGTTGGGGATGGGGGTCACGGAGGTGTGGTTGGGGTCGTTTGGGAATGGGAGGGGTCTGGGGGGGGAGCACTCTGAGGGTGTGGCAAGGGGAAATAACAAAAAATGAAGTTGAAGATGTCAGGCTTTTTTGGTTATTATGTATGGGTAGGACAAGGTCTGAAGATGATTACTTATACTCATTTAACTTAAGATGTTAATGTCAAATAAGGAAAGTTTGAGATTGATTTCACTGAATGTTAATGGTTTAAACAATATTAAGAAAAGGCGAACGGTTGAAATCTGGATTAAGGCAAAAAATCCGTCTGTAGTTTTATTTCAGGAGACCCATATTTCATCTCTCAAGATAGATCAATTTTCAATGTTTAAGTCATGGGCCTCATATCGGTGTTTTGCTTCATGTAATGAATCTAAACGGGGGGTGGCGATATTTATCAACAAGAATATACATGCGGAAGTTATCCACTCGGAAATTGGGGAGTCGGGGCGTTGGTGCTGGGTTTCTTGTAAAGTTAAAAATAGATTGCGACCTCTTACTTTTCTCAGCTGCTATGGCCCATTAAATGATGATTGCAATGTTTTTGAAGAGATGTTTCAATCCCTATTGACCGTGTCAGGGGATATAGTAATTGCAGGTGACTTTAATGTCCTAATGAATCCCAATTTGGACTCATCGTCCCATCAAAAAAAACAACTCAAACCTAAAGTTTTTCAGACCATCTCTAATTATAAAAAACTATTAGATCTTTTGGATCATTGGCGTCAAGATAATCCCTCTAAACGAGAATATACTTGTTGGTCGAGTAGATTTAAGTCCTCATCCCGGATAGATTTTGTTCTTGCTTCTCGTAATCTTAGGTTAGGCTACTCTAATACGGTTCATAATGTTTTTTCTGACCACGTTATGCTTATCAGGGAATTTATTTTGGGGGATACTGTGAGATCTCCCAAAAGATGGGTATTTAATAAATCATATCTTAACGACGAAGTATGGGTTCATGAACTAAAAGATTTGATTAGAGAATTGATAAGTCGTAACAATGGCACAGCCCCTATTAGTATTATTTGGGACGCTTTAAAAGCCTTTATTCGCGGTGTAATTATTACAAAAGATGCTGCTATGTCCATTGCAGCTAGGGCTATAAAAAACTCTTTTGAACAACGTATTCAGGCTCTTAGTGAGCTACGGCAACAATATTCTTCTAGAAATATTAAAAATCAATTAGATGAGGCTAAACGGGAATATCGCACATACTTATCTGAGCAAGGAGAGGCGTTTTTTCGTAGTCAATATCAGAAAATCTACGAAGAGAGCAATTTCACGGGCAGATTTTTGGCCTGGCAGGCTAAAGAACAAGCTGCCTCTAATTTAATCTCTGGCCTAATCTGTCCCGTTACTGATCAATATGTGACCGATTCAGAGGGGATAGGTAAGATAATGTATTCTCACTATCACAAAATATACAGTCATCAGCATGTAATTGACCACTCAAAATTAAATGCATTTTTGAGAAAAGGGGAGATTCCTTCCCTCTCCGTATTCGAACAATCAAATATGGTTAGGGAATTCTCTCTTCAAGAAGTACAATTGGTAGTGAAAGAACTCCCTTTAGGGAAAGCTCCCGGCCCAGACGGATTACCGGCCGAATTCTTTAAAGTTTTTTTTCCCGCCTTCTCTGATCTTTTCTTACAACTTATTAATTCGATGCTCACTGGAGCTTCCACTCCAGATTCGTTTCATGAGGGCACGGTAGTTAGCTTTTTGAAGAAAGGGAAGGATGCTAAGGATCCCAATTCATATCGCCCCATTACTCTTTTAAATTCTGACTATAAGATTGTTACTAAACTACTTGCTATCCGGTTCAATTATATTGCCTCCGATTTGATCCATGAAGATCAAAATGGGTTTATTGCTGGCAGACAACTTATGACTAATACTCATTTTTTAGTAGAAGCTTTGGATTATTTTCAGACACTGACGATTCCAGCCCTAATTATGTTATTCGATGCGGAAAAAGCTTTTGATTTGGTGGTTTGGGAAACTCTTTTTATTATTTTGCAATATTTTCATATCCCATTAATTATTATTAATTTTATTCGTAATCTATATATGGGTGCTAAAGCTAATATTATTATTAATTTATCAATAGTGGAATCAGTATCAGTCAACCGGGGTACACGCCAGGGATGCCCCTTATCACCAATTCTTTTTGCTTTTTTTATTGAACCCCTTGCAATTGCAATTCGACAATGTACTGAGATTTCGCCTCCGATCCCATTAATGTCACAAATCAAACTTTACGCTGACGACATTATGCTTCTTATTAAACCCAATCTGCAGTCTCAAGTTCGTGTATTTCAGCTCTTTGAGGAATTTGAGACTCTCAGAGGATATCGTATCAACAAAAAAAAGACTGAAATATTGATTTGTGGCAACTGTAAACCTGAATTATTTCCGGATCTAAGGGGCTGTATTAATAATAAACCCAAAAGATATTTAGGGATTTTTTTCTCAACCACAGTTAAAGATCTTTTCAGTCTGAATTTTGACCCCCTCCTTCGGAAAATTGGCTCCATGCTCACTCGTTGGAATAAATTACCACTATCAATCCTGGGCCGAGTCGCTCTGATTAAAATGTCTATTTTACCGCTGTTTAACTTTTTGTTTTCAACGATTCCTTGCTTTCTTTCGGGTAGTTTTTTTTCTAAAGTCGAATCCTTATTTTCGCGTTTTTTGTGGGCACATAAAACGCCCCGTATCGCGCTGAGTATTCTTTATGAGGATTTGGACAATGGTGGCCTGGCACTACCCAACATTAGAGATTACTATAACGCTTTCTTTGCTCAGTATTTGATTCGCTTTAAATCTTCAATGTCAAACCCTAAGCTATTTATTAGTTTTTTTATTGATTTAATTCTTTCAGAAAGTCAAATTTCCCCCCCCCTCCAAATTACTAAATCCCCTAAATTGGTTAGGTACAAAATATTCGCTTGGTTCTTTAGGAAACGCACGGATATGTTAAAAAGATATTCTCTATCTCTCTTTCATTCTTCGTCACAATTGTTTAATTTACTTTTATATGATGGACAGCCGTTCGATTTGGAGTTAATAGGTCAATGGAAAGATGCCGGATTTAGTAAAGTGGGCGATTTTTTACAAAATACGAGATGGATTACTCCAATGGAGATGCGATTAGTTATCCCAAGAAATTTTTTATTAATTGGCTCCTATACTTATATTTATCAACTTTTGCAGCGATACGCCCCCACAGCATTAACTCTGATTTCTTCTTCAAATAATGATCTCTTCTTTAATATTAACTTGGTAAGAAAACCTGGAGAGTGAAAACGTTGTCTTGCTCAATTAAGACAAAGGGATCTGTGTGTCAAAGCTGTAAAAAAATGGAGGGAACAAGAAAATCACATTCTGACACTGTCTACTTGGCGAACTATTAATAAACTGAATTTTTCTACATTAAGGGGAGCCAACTGGCGTAGAATGATATTTTTTGGAAAATGGCTTTTGTATCGTACCCCGGCGGGAATAGCCAAAATGTATAGTAGCTATCCATCAAATTGTTTTCGATGCTCAAATTTTTCCCCTGCAAACTGGACTCATGTAATCGCCGATTGCAGTTTGGTTAAAATATTCTGGGATGACATTTTTGCTTTTCTAAGCTCTAATTGCCATACTCTTATATCTTCAAATGTAAATTTGATGCTTTATGGCTTGGATTCGCATCTTAATTTATCTGTATCATTTGTTAAACTAGTATTTATTTGTATGGCCGTGGCTAGATCTTTGTTACTTCAAAATTGGCGTACAAATCAAATTCCATCCTTTTACGAATGGCTTTCCAAAATGCGTAGAGTAAAGAGGAGTGAACGTAGTTACGCCCTGAGGATTGGGGGGGGGAGGAAATTCGAAAACATTTGGGGGATTTTGTTCGATTAATTTTTTCGATTAACACTTTTTTTAAATACTTTGCCTGATTGATCAATATGGGTAACTGTAATATTCAATATTTGTATATGTTTAGCAACGACAGCAGGATATGCTTTTTTCCTTTGAAATGACTTTCATGCTTTATCTCAGTCCTCATTGAATATATATTATAATTCATATTCTGTGTATGTATGCCATCATTCAACTTCAATAAAATAAAAATAAAAAAAATAAAAAAAAATCTACTCTTTTTCCTAACCTGGTATAGGAAATGTTTGCGGCGTGTTTCACTGTGTTACTGTGTAAAGTATCACACAAATAATTTACACATTGCCTCTGGTCCAAGCTACCTGAGAGAGGAGCACAGGTTAATTTAGGGCTTCCTTGTGACATCAACCTGACAAGGATTGTGGCTCCTGCTTCAGTGGGGTTTAATCCCTTTACCAGTAACCTAATTGCTTAAAATAGGGTGTGCAAAATTGGATTAATTTGCTTTCCCATAATTGCATGAAATTTAGGCAAAATTACATATATGTACATAAAATGCTAATCCATCATTTTGGGCTATATATTAGTGTAACATGCATCCTTGTGTCAATTTATTTTGTGACGTTGCATGTAAACAAAGCACCGCAAACAACAGGTGCTCACATTCTGTGCATCTATAGTTATTTATTTGCTACATATGGCATGTTTCACAGGAAGTTTTTATAGCCAATGAGACGTAAATACGCAAAGTGGCATAATGGTGGAATTTTGGGGAATGGAAATTATAGGGCGTAATTAAAAATTTTCCCAGTCCTAGTGGTGACTAGATGCAGAGGGCAGTGAAGTATACAGATGACATTAAATCATGAAGGTAAGAGGCAGAGTTAATGTATAATCAGTTTTCCAACACTAATTGCACAAGGGTGGACTAGAGGCCAGCATTGGGGCTTGCATAGAGGTAAGGGAGTTCAAGTCAAGTAGAGACTAGAAGGTACGCTAGAAAGAGGATGATAATGGGGGAAAATCGGACAAGTTCTTTGTGATGGCCCAGGTTCAAGGCTCAGCATCTGCTCTGATAGTAGGTAGGTGGAGCATCATGTTTTACAGATGTTGCAGTAAAACGTACAAGAAAAAATAAGGGGGTTGAGAGGAATGATGATCCAGCAAACATACTCCCCAAAAAATGGTTCCCATAAAACGGTAGTGGTGTCACCTGTGGTGGGAGATTTCTTTTAGCTGAATTTTGAGAAACGATCACTGGCAAAGTGCACCTTGTGTGAGGCTCGTGGGGCATTTCAGCACCCACCCAATGAAGAGCACAACCAGATGACGAAGCATGCCACTTCGGTGGGTGAGGGTGAGGTCCGTGCATCCTGTAAAGGAATACTCCCATTGTTCTGTAGTAATTTGTGGCTACTTTTGGGGTCAATTGAATCTTCATTACAGCACTGCACACCTTTTTTTGAAAACATTAAGAATTACAACAAATAGAACTAACCATACTGTTATTATTAACAAACAATATTAATTAATAAAAATCCACTAGTATGAAAAATCAAGTATTTCTTTTAACAAAAATAAAACCCATCTGCAATGGGCCCACTCCTCCCTAAACCCTCAAACAATTATCCTAGTAAGCCTACCACTTCCCCAACTGCCCCACCCTCACGACCGACAACAGGCCCACTCCCTCTTTATAAAAAGTGGCCCTTAATATCCTGTAGTCATTTTAAAATGTCTTTTTTCACCTTCTCCTGGCCTTTCAAGACTTCATGACCTCTGTGGTGGAGTGAGTAGGGGTGCGGACTGCTGTGAGGGACATGAGGGACGCAAGACTTGACTGACTGTAGTGGCTCTGGCAATGGTGCCGCCTCCTCTGAGCCAACAGGACTCTCTCCCCAAGGACAACCTTCTAACTGAAGGCCGCCACTGTGGCTCCATCTTTTGGAGGAACAGCTGACCTGCTATCTCCTGCCGGTGTAAGTCTGAGGCCTTAGTGTGGGAGTCTGTTGAAACAGCTGGATGGTTGAGGAATGAAGAAAAGAACATGAATCATAGTACCCACTTCAAGCACATGTTTTTGTAGTCAGACAGCCACACAGTTTGCCTGGTTCTCTAGGGCCACTGAAAGTTTTCATATGATTCAGTGCCCCGGTGGCTTTTCATATATATAATTCACATATTTCTGTTTGTGTTATGTGGCATTAATTATTCCATATGCATAATTTTAAAAACTGTTTTTTGCTAAAATCAGTTAAAAGTGTAAATTAAATTAATTAATGGGTTGATGCTGTCACAAGACACGTAATGTGTGTTTAAAAAGAATGACTAAACTGCAATATTGTATTGCCATTGGAAAAAGATGCTGAATTAAATTTGTGCTGCACAATTTGGTTAGCTATATACGGATATATGATGCAACATTACCTGATCTAACCTGGTGAGAACTGTGTGATTTTTGGACCACTATTGGCACGTAGATTATATAACAACAATAATATCTCCAGGGGCCCTGCTCTTTCCCTACTCCAGAGTTCTGCCCCGAGTCAAATCACAGTCCCAACAAATATGTTATTCCTAAGTTAGGAAGCAAGCTAAGGTCTAAAATATAAGGGCTTGGGCCAGGTTTAGGTTTGGCTATGAACAGTTTGGGTCATGTGACTCACACATCACATGGTTAATGGGTGGTAAAAGGCAGACTAGTGAAGGACATGACAAAGGAGAAAAAGACATTTAGGAAAAACTTATGAGAGCAAAGTGGCGTGCTGGGATGGGACACAAAGGGAAGTGATAGGCGCTATGAGTGGGCAGTGGAACTAGGCAACACAACTCTTCTTTTACCCGGTAGTTTCAGTGACAAAAAGGCAAACAGAAACATCAAATGGAAGGTGGACAATACCTTAACAAAAACAGCAGTTGTAGTATCACTTTGTATCATGAAGTTTTAATTCTGAATTTCAAAATCAAATAGCCAGAAGTTCAAAACTAAGCAAAGTTTTCATAATGGGGAGGAAAGGTTAGAATAGGAACTGGAAAAAATGATTGAAGAAAGTCGAAGAAAATAAAGACGAAAAATGTAAATAGAATTAGGAGGGAGGTTGATGCCACCATAAGAAAGAAAGAGGAGAAAGAAGGATGAAGAGTGCTACAGAAATACAATAATATAAAATGAAATGCAAGGAGGTGTGAGGGTTAATGGACACTAAAGTAGATAAGTAGAAGTTAGGAAAAATTAGAAAAATAAGAAAATACTAATATGTCATGATGCATGTTAGCCTAGGTAAAAATTAATTGTTATTTCCAAACAGATTAAATAGATAAAAATATGATTTACCAACACCAGAGGCAATATCTGCTGAGCTGCTAAGGTCTACGGATTTGGCATTCCCGGCCCTGCATACAGATTATCAATGCTATTCGCTATAATATTTAAGCACATTTAATAATTTTACCAATCATATTCTCCATTTAACATCTATCCTTAATATAGTTCCATCATCTGTTTTCACTATTATCACAAAAAAGCTGTACCCAGCTCAATAATGTTGCCCTGCAATTTATAGAGATGGAGACTGTGCAGCAACAGAAGGAGTTAAAAGGAGCCCCACCAGACTAGCGATCTGATTGTCCTTCTTATTCCCTGTCTATAAATCTAGCGTAGCCATACCTTATTCACCGTGGAACAGAATCCCAACACTAGGCAGTAAGACGCATATGCCATCATATATATTAGTATATGTGTATGGATATTAGTTAGGACCTAGTTTACACAGGATATTTGTTTTGGCTTGGCTACAACTTTGTTTTTTTCTGACCAATCTTCATGAAATGTTCCCCCAAAAGTGTCAAGGTGGGTTCTTTTGTTATGGAAAGTTTGGAGGTGATCCGTGCAGTGTGGACCAAGAATTTGGGGCACGAAATAAGGTTGCGTTTGTAATGTTAATTCCCATAGGAACATTAAGCCACACCTACAGCCCGAACCGCTGAATAGACTTACACCAAATATGGCAGGGAGGTAGATGTTGGTTCATGGAGTGTCATTTGCTTATTTGGTGTAAATCCGTTCAGTAGTTGTTGAGAAATGTAAGTTTAAAATGATAGTAATATCTCTGGCTGTGGATATTTCGTGGTGGTTTTGCGATGAATAGCAAATGCATGCACCAACGGAAATGCTCTGTTTGGCTGGACACAACAGGAATGGTTCCCGGGGCTAAAAATGTCTGAAAAAGCTAACATAAAATGTCACAGTGAGGTACTCTGACCCCATGTTTGCGAAATGGGGGTGTTAGTGACACAAGTTATGTGTCCAAAATTGACTTTTTAAATTGCGTGCAATATTCACTGCAACACTGCAACTGCCAGCGCCGCTCCCCCATACACCATAGCGGGAACATCACGCCTATCAACGTCATCTCGAATATTGGTGAAAATATAAAAAATATATCAATGAATCATTAGTATGCATTGTTATAGAAATATTGAATTTTTGATAAATGTTTTATAGAGTTATTTATATAGTGAGTTATCTACTGTGATGGTAAGAATTAACTATATAGTTATATTTTTTTTTATGTGGCTATTGAATTCCTGCTTTTGCTTTCTGCTCTTACGACATAACTGCGGGGATCACAATTACTGACATCATAACGATCTCCGGCCTCACCGCGAAAACGGAAAATAGGATTTAGAGATGGTTGTTCTAGAGATACACTAGAAAAACATGACTTTGAAGTGTATGGTAATAAACCCCAGTGGAAAATACTGTAATATGTGTGCATATATGTGTTTTCTCTTTATGGAAAAGGCGTGATCGGCGCGGCTATCAACATCTTTGCTCCAAAAATAGAAAATAGGTCTTAAAGATGGTTTTTTTAAATTATGAGTTTAAACATGCTTTGAAAGAAGTATGTATATAGTAATATGTGTAGTGTAATGTTCACAATGGATTTTTTTCCATATTATTTTTGGATGTGTTGGTGGTCATTGAATGTCTGCTTTTGTTTTCCGTTTTCGCGACGTATCCGCGTGGATCGCGGTTACCGACATCAGTGCGGTCGCTGGAGTCACCATGAAAAGATAAAATATGTTTTAGAGATGGTTTTTATAGAAACACCCTAGAAAAACATGACTTTAGAGACTACTGTAAGAAACTCCTAGTGTGTAAAATACTGTAGTATGTGTGGAAATATGTGTTTTAAACATTATGAAAAAGGCGCGATCAACGTCGTTAACGACATCATCACTACATCCCGAATAACCGCAAAGCCAGAAAATAGGTCTGAAAGATGGATTTTAAAGAAACTTAGTATAAAAACATGAGTTTAAACATGTTTTTAAAGATGTATGTATAGAGTAATATCTGTAGGGTAATGTTCAGTATGGATTTATTTTACATATTATTTTTGGATGTTTGCTTTTGTTTTCTGTTATCTCGATGTTGACGCAAAGATCTCAAAAGACTAGAGAAAAAAAAACTTTAGAAAAAGCTTCACAATATTTCAGGTACTAGGGTGGCTCTGACAAGAGTTGTTGCATTTGTTGTGTGTATATGATTGCTATACATAAGACTGGATGCAGAGTTTCAGGTTACTTATAAACACCCTTTTGTTGTTGTCACGAATATAAAAAGATTTAAGGAAAAAAAAACAATTCTCATTAATCCACTGAAGAAAATACAAGCTTATAAAAATACCCTTTATAGAGCCATTTTAGATAGAAAATATAATTTAAAAACCTTAACAATTTAATAATAAAATCACAGGTTACATGTACTTCATAGCTAGGAAATAGAATTAGAAAAACCTTAGAAATTCACTGAAAAAAAAGGTTGCAGGGACATTGTAGTGAGTATTTAGCATTTAAAATACCTAAAAAATTAACTGAAAAAACAAAAGGTTATAGTGACATTATAGTGAGGATTTAGCATTTAAAAACCTTAGAAATTCAGTGAAAAAACCCAAGGTTACAGGATGTTATAATTAGGCTGAGATTGCACTCCTACAAAACCAGAGAAATTTAGCAGTTATAGTTAGCTGAGCTAACTATAGCTCGCGCCCCACAATGCACTGCCCCGCCCTGAATTTAATGAACATAGCCCCGGGGAGGTGGCGGTCCCCAGGTCTTCGTTTATTTTTATTTTTGACCGGATTCGTGGGTCCAACGCGAATCCCGCTTAAAAACAAAAATGCTTTTTGTTGGCCCTGAGGGGTCCCTATGGGACCCCCTGAGCAGGCCTAGGGGGTCAGGGGGTTTCTACCTTGCCCACTTTTCTTGATTTTTAACTTTTTATGACCTTTTTTCTTGTGACTCGGTTTAACCGGATCACAAAATGGCTGCCAACACTTCCTGGTTTGAAGTGTTGGCAGCCAATCAGATCACAGGCTCAAGATCGGGAGTGTTTGCGGATTCTCCATGGACACAGTTGTAAATCTTAGAAATTTTTACACCATTTAACAAAAAGAGTGCACTCTGGACCAAGAGCTACCTTCCTACCAAATGTGGTGTAATTCCGGTCAGCAGTGCGAGCAGTAGCTGCGTCAACAGTTTCCTATGTAAATTACAATGAAAAAAAGTGTTTTTGAACCCCCTTTTTCTCAGTCCGCACATGGCAGATCACCCCAAATTTTTCAGGACAGCAGCTAAAGTGAGTGGGCCATTAGTTTTGAAGCTTTTGCGAAGATTCGTCAAATGGCGCCAAAGATATTGGCAAAAGAAAAAACACTTTTTGAATAGAATAAAGGTCCTAACTATAACTACCTACTGGTGGTTGCCAGTAGGTAATATGTATATTACCCATTATATATATATTATCTACTGGCGGTTCCCAGTAGGTAGCTATAGCTAGGACTTAGTTTCCATAGGAAAAGTGTTTTTTTACTTGGCCATATCTTTGGCAGTGTTTGCCGAACCTTCACAAAATTTCCCCAAAAATATATATATAGATATATATATATATTTTGCTCCTCCACGCTCGAGTTACTGCCACCGCACTCCAAATCAGAGGGTGCGTCGTCTGCCGCGAACTACTCCAGCACAGTCCGCATTACATCACCCAATCCCCTGAACGACTCCAAAGGATGACGACGCCTTGTCCTGGCTCAGACTAGTTTATTGTACAGTCAGCCGGTTGTACGCGTTTCGCCTGACCTGCAGGCTTGATCAAGCCTGTAGGTCAGGCGAAACGCGTACAACCGGCTCACTGTACAATAAAATAGTCTGAGCCAGGACAAGGCGTCGTCATCCTTTGGAGTCGTTCAGGGGATTGGGTGATATATATATATATATATTACCTACTGGGTGTTATATTTAGGACCATGTTTCAATAGGCGAAGTGTTTTTTTTTTTACTTGACAATATCTTTGGCACCGTTTGACAAATCTTCACAAAATTTTCCCCCCAAAAAAGTGTACCAGTGATTCTTGTTGTGCATGGAAAGTTTCAGGACGATCCATCAAGCGGGGGCTGAGAAAAAGAGGGGGGGTTCAAAAGATGTGCATTTCTCGTTAATTTCAATAGAGTCTTTCGACGCGCCTTCAGCCCGAACCACGTTACGGATTTTCACCAAATTTGGCAGAAAGCTAGCTCTTGGGCCACAGATTGTGTTTTTGACAATTGTTGTAAATCCACTTAGTAGTTTGTAAGATATTAAAGGAAATCCGAGTTTGTATATCTAAGATCTCGAATAAATCTTGAATAATGATGAGCTTGTGCAAAGATCTGCGATTGGCTGCCAAAACTTTAACCAAAAAGTGTTGGCAGCAAAAAAACACACAACAAAGAAAAGGGGGCAGGCTAGGAATACCCTGAACCCTTAGCTCTAGTCCTGGGGTACCAGAGGGACACCACCAGGACAAAAAAAGTATTATTTTTTTTTTAAAACAATTTGCAGCAAAGTAGCAAAAATTCACTGCCATTTTTTTTTTTTTT
This sequence comes from Triturus cristatus, assembly GCF_964204655.1. Taxonomy (NCBI): domain Eukaryota; kingdom Metazoa; phylum Chordata; class Amphibia; order Caudata; family Salamandridae; genus Triturus; species Triturus cristatus. Next base: position 1,712,326,836 of record NC_140589.1, on the reverse strand, counting down.
TAAAACAAGTGCACGCTCCTGTGCTATTTAAAAAAAAAAAACAGATGGGCCAAGTCCAGAGGGAATTTTATTTAAAAAAGGAGGGGTTGCACTTGGCCCCCTCCCTGAGGCTCTTTGAGCCCTAGGGAAGCACCACCTCCGCGAGGTTTCATTTGAAGTAATGGAGTGGGACTGCATGGACCCCACTCCTGGGCTTTCTAGAATCCCCAGGGACCACCACATCCCTGGGGCAATACATTGAGGGTGCTGTATGGACCCCCTGGGCCCCGGGGACCCCCACCTCTCCAGGGTCTACACAGTATATAATACTGTGATGGGCACCTCCCCGGGGCTAACCCGTGAACATAGCGTGGCCCTTCCTGGAGCCATTAATGGCCCTGGGGACTGCCACCCCACAGAACCCACTCCTGCTATGTTCCGAGGTGCATAGCTGTTTGCTCTGACTCCAGCGAAGTCAGAGCAAACACTAAGGCCCTTATTATGAGTTTGGCAGTCCAATGGACAGCCAAACCTCGCCGGTGGTCCAACTGCCAAATTACAAGTAGGACGATTGGACTTTCGTGGTGGTCTTGCAGAGGTTTTGAGGCTACAATATGCTTGGTGGGGCTGCTGTGGCCCACCAAGCATATTACGAGTCTCGTCCCTGCCTCATTTTTCACGGCTGTGAGTCTGCTGTGAAAAGTGTGGCAGTGTGGAAATAAATGGGGTCTTCAGGGCCCCCTTGTGCCTCTGAGCCTGGGGATACATATAGGAGGGCACATGTTGTGCCCACTGTGTTCATACACTCCCAGTTCCTGCAGGGCATGTAATTGACAGTCCAAGTCCTGCAGGAACTGCCTTTGACGTTCCCATTGCTGTGCCTTTTTTCATAGGCACCACTGTGGGATCGCCAAAGAACCGCCCATCAGTGATAAAGAATTAAAAAATCTGGCAGACAGTGCTCACACGGGTTTGGTGTTTTGGAGTGGGGCAGTCTCGCTCCCGCACCGCCAAACTCATAATAAGGCGATAACTCTGCACCCAGCAAGCAATAGCTGTCCAACCGCTCCCACTTGCTGGAAGCAGAGTTTTCATCAGTTTCAAAATGCAAGTTAAAAATGTAAGGGGGAGGGGCATGTTTAAGAGATGTAAATGACGTAGGTAAAGTGGTTGTATAGTGAGGTTTAGTTCTGTAAGACCAAGGCCTTGGTTTGGGATTTGTGATGTGCACCTGTTTTCAATATACCCGCCTGTTTCATACACTAAAACAGCAAATATGTGGATCTGTGCGGCTCCCCTTTATGCCAACTTACTCATATTTGCACATACCAGTGCATGGGCCTGGCATCTCCTCAGGACCTTAAAAAGAAAGTAAATATGTTAATGCTTCCAAAGAACATTTGGGGATTCGTGCGAAATTCAGGTGTGTAAAATGATACAAGAGTCCCTTGAATAATTCAATTGGATTAAAGAAGGATCCATTGGTCATTTGTATGCAATTCTCACGGTCCTAGACTAATGACCTGCTATTCAGGATCATATTGTAATGCAAATAGCATTCACAGGAATTGCGGGTAGAAGATGGGCAATCATGCATATAACCAGCATTCTAAATATTATGTAGCCCTGTTGTAAAGGTCTGATACAATATTTATAACCTCGGACATGTTTGAATGACTTGGCTGTCCGCACAGCATTTTGTATTTTGAGACATTTCTTTGTCTGCACTTTCTTTTCCCTAACCACTTTTGCATTTAGATTATAACATATAGACTTTTGATCTTCTTTTATGAGAAACTCATAAGCCGAAAGTCTGAACATCAGCAAACTTAGGCAACTGCAATAAAACCTCAATCTTTAATATGCTCAGTACTTTAAGTTAATAGCTTCCTTTTAGCTCATCTAAATGCAGAATTCTACCAGGTGTGAATGAACATTGTTATTAATTAAAGGTTTCTGCTGATACTCCTACACCAAATGCACTCATATTTTACAATTATATTAACATAAAAATTGTAAGCCACTTGCTGTTAATAGTGATGGGCTCCATCCTATTAGACCAGAAAAATGAGTCATTGTAAAGAAAATGACTCTTTATACAGACATGTCAAAATATACAAGTATTTTTTATGCTAGAAGCAAAAGCCACATTTTTTCTTATGATTTAATTACAACTCTCCTGATGCATCTAACTTATTTTAGTTTAGGGGAATTAACTTTAAGGGCTCTATGTTTTAATATCTAAATTGAGCGGAATGCAATTTTGCCCTTGAACAAATACTTAATGTGCCAGATGCAAGGCACATATATTTCACCCAGCGTTTCCCGCAACCAAAATGGGAAATTCATACTCCATAATATACCATTAGGCACGTAATTCAGACAGAAAATACTGTATATCTGCTGTTTTCCCTAAGCAGATTCATACATTTTAATACAGAGGTCACGAACTAGAGATCGCAAACAGTTGCAAATTGCGCATCAAATGTTTGTGACACTTCTGAAATTTTGGGATGCTATATATTTAGCTATAGGTTGCATCACATAATTTCTAGTCGCAGTCTATTGCTGAATGTCCTGGCAAATGAATACTGATTATGCAAGCTGCTGTTTGAGACTCCATGTGCTTGATAACAAACACACTGACGGTGGTGGCCTTCAAGGAACAGCAGACCACCATCAATGTGGTACCCTCCATTACCACCCCCAAACGGGAACCTTTTATTTAGGCTGCCAATGTCCCTTAAAAGAAATGGTATTGGTATAAAAAAAAATCACATTATAGGAAGGGAACTAAACTAGGGTTGGGCAATAAACTCTGCTCCACCAGCAGAGTTCGTGGTGTTTGCCCACTATGCGTAGCACTTGGAATGTAGAGTTCTAGCAAAACTCCACCAACCGCCACATGGCAGAGTTTTTTCTCATGCACATCTTGCCAACATTAAGTTGAAGAGAGCAAGTGAGAATTTGCGTCCCCTAGTGCGATTTTCGAGTGCTCCAACTTTTTGCGGCGAGATTTCTCAACACTGGACGTCACTTGCGCTGAGAAAGCTGCAGCTCGCGTAGAAAATCTACTCAAGTGGCAGAAAGAAGCAGTGCCCTCTGGCACACCAAGTGGTGCCATTCATGATAAAGTTACATTGCAGAACAAGCTCCGGGCACTAAAAATCAGCATGGGCAGCAAAACATGCCTAATTCTGCTCGTTTGTTGAACTCCGAATCTCACAGTTGTTATGTAACTCTGTGGAATTCCACAGAGTGAAACTCTGTGAGTTCCACCCTCCCCTATACTAGACAGTCATCCCCTCAATCACTGGCTAATCCTCTGAGGCTGCTTAACATTATATCTAATGGAGAAGCTATCCTATGGGGACAGCTTCCCCTTTGTGAATGGGTTACCATCTCCTTGGAGGTGTAATTAACTTTTCAATTGTTTGCCACCCCGATTGCTGCCCCAAACCATTGGCACATTTCCTTGCAATTCACAATGAGGATGGAATACCCTTTTCTAATTCTGATTTGGAATGTATCTTTGGTTTCTACTCGAAATGAGCTTTTCCTTTACAAAGTGGAGAGTTCTGTCATTGCCATCAAAAATTAAAACAATTTTATTTTGTTTATATACAGAAAACACTTCGACTAACACCTTGTCAACAAATAAATATATTCAAGGACTGTTGAATAAAAACATGTCAGCATGCTGTTATCCAAAACGTCGATGGTTCCTTCTTAGAATTTTGATGAAAGATCTTGTTGAGTTTCATGCATTAACACACATTTGCATAAAATTTGTGTAATCTGCATTTCAACTTGTTAGATTTGGGGGTCTCTTGTTGGCACAGGTATGCACTTGTGACAAATAGGGACCCTTGCCACTCCTAAAATAACCCCTTCTCACCCCCTTGGTAGCTTGGCACAAGCAGACAGGCTTATCTCAGAGGCAGTGTGTAAAGAATTTGTGAACACATACAATAATCCAGTGACAACACTACAGATGGACACCACACAGGTTTTATATAAAAGATAAGTATTCTTTATATAGATTTAACACAAGACCATAAACGACAAAAATCCACAATACTGTTACTTAAAATGGTAGTTTTAGCTTAGTTCTCTTTTAGATCTTAACTGCGACACTTTGAGTTCAATGTACCTTTAGATGCGACACGCAGGGCAACAAAAGTGTTGCAACGATGGTGATGCGATGACAGTTTGGTGCAAAGAAATAAAGACGTCAAGATCTTCCTGATGCGGCACACTTCTCCGAGGTTACGAGAAGAATCGACTTGGTGCGTCAGCTGCAGTGGCTACACCCTTGTTCTGTGATGCGACGGCAGCAGCTCTGACAACGGCACTCTTCTCTGTGGATGCGAGGTGCTTTTCTTGATGCGGTGCAATGCGACAGCTACAGCGGCGACATCCAAGATGCGTTGGCAGCGGCTGCGATGGTGACACGCTTCTTCCTCGATGCAAGACACTTCTCTTGATGCGGTGCAATGCGACAGCTACAGCGGCGACATCCAAGATGCGACGGCAGCAGCTGCGACAGCGTCACGCATCTTCGGTGTTGCGGGATGCTTCTCGTGATGCGGTGCAATGCGTCAGCTACAGCGGCGTTACCCTTTTTTCCGGGATGCGACGGCAGCGGCTGCGATGGTCACACGCTTCTTCTCCGCGAGTCGTGCTTCCAGCTCCTTGCGACACGCAGTTCCTCAGAAGGCCCAAAACAGCAGCAGGCACTTCCACAGAACTCTGGGGAGCTGGGGGTTGAAGTCTATTGTCCCTGAAACTTCAGCAGGAGGCAATCTCTTTTCCAAGCCCTTGGAGATCCATACACAAGTTGAATGAAAATGCACACAAAGTCCTTTCTCCTTTCTTTGGCAGTCAGGCAACCACTGCAGGCCAATCCCCCAAGCAGCACTTCTGCTTAGGGATAGTCTCTCCTCAGTTTCTTCTGGTTCCACTCCTCAGCAAAGGTTTCTTCTTGTTTCCCAAAGTGATCTAAAGTTCTTGAGTTGGGGTCCCAATATGTATACTAAGTTTTCCTTTGTTCTCTGAAGGCAGAGAGGCCTTTGCCCAGTCCAAACCAGTTCTGGTCAGTCCTGGATCACTCTGTTTACATGACTCCTTCTTTCTTTTCAGAGTGCAGGGCAGAGACATCAGACACACCACAGGAGGTGGAGCCAGCATTGTGGAGGGAAGGCACAGCCCTATTCAGGTCCCAGGTGCAACTCCTCCCTCCCATCTAGATGCAGATCTCTCTATTCACCACTGGGCTACCTCAACCTGTTTCCTGGAATTCCCCAGCCCTGTCACTCAAACTCCAGACAAGGAATACACAGGTTTGAATGGTTAGACAAGAAAATACCTAATTTCCAAAAGTGGTATTTTCAAACACAGAATGTTAAAACCAACTTCACTAAAAGGTGTATTTTATCATTCTGAGTTCAGGCATACTAAATTCGAATTTCCACCATGTTCCCGGAGTCATTTAGGATTATAAGATATAATAATCAAACTGCCCATTCTGGCCTATGGAGAACAGATATCCTTGCAATAGTGAAAAACGAAAATGTCTGTAATTCACTATTTGGGCATGCCACACACATCAGAGCTTGTTCTACCTTATACTTACAATGCACCCTGCCCTTGGGCCTACCATAGGGGTGTCTGATATGAAGAAAAGGGAAGGTTTAGGGACTGGCAAGTGGGTGCACTTGCCCAGTCAGCATGACAGTACCAGACTGCACGCAGGCTCTGCAATGGCAGGCCTTAGACACACTTTTATAGGCTGCTTCTGTGGGTCGCACAACCAGTGCTGCAAGCCCACCAGCAGCATTTGGATTTACAAGCCCTTGGCACTCCTGGTGCACTGTACTAGGGTCTGACAGGTAAACCAAACCAACCAAACATGGAATCACTAATTCATACATCAATTTACAATAGGGAGCACTTGCACTGTGGCACTGGACAGTTTTGGTACAGTGCCCAAAGCATCTAACACCAGCAAAAACACATAAGGCAACAGCAAAAAATGGAAGGGAGACCCACGCCAAGTTACCAGGTCTAACACGTGTCCCCTCCAGCTGAAATGTGGGGAGAACTACCCTACCTCCTGGGAGTTCTCAGCACTAAGGCAGAAAAATCTGGACAGACCATCAGTGTTGGCATGTTCTGTACCAGGGAGGTATTCCACTGTGAAATCCATCCCCTGTAGGGAGATGGACCACCTCAACAGCTTTGGATTCTCACCCCTCATCTGCATCAACCATCTGAGGGGCCTGTGATCTGTCTGAACCTGGAAGTGAGTCCCAAACAGGTAGGGACTCAGCTTCTTCAGTGCCCAGACCACAGCAAATGCCTCACGCTCAATAGCACTCCACCTCTGTTCCCATGGAAGTAACATCCTACTGATGAAGGCTACGGGTTGATCTAGGCCCTCCTCATTCATCTGTGCCAAAACAGCCCCCAAGCCATGCTCTGAAGTGTATGTTTGCACTATGAACTCTCTGGAGAAGTTGGGTGCCAAGAGCATGGGCGCCGTGCATATAGCAGTTTTTAGGGCCTCAAAAGCTTTGGCTGCATCCTGGAAGTCAGCGCGGTCAAGGGTGCAACAATGTTGCCATACCCCTTGACAAACCTCCTGTAGTAACCTGTGAGTCCTAAAAAGGCTCTCACCTCTGTCTGGGTTTTGGGCGGCTCCCAAGCCAGGATGGTTTCAATCTTGGGCTGTAGGGGCACCACCTGGCGCTCCCAACCTGGTGTCCCAAGTACACCACAGAACCCTGCCCGATCTGGCACTTACTCACCTTGATCACGAGGCCTGCCCTCCGCAGCACCATCAACACTTCCCAGAGGTGGCGCAGATGTTCTTCCCAACTGGCGCTGAACACTGCGATGTCATCCAGGTAGGCGGCACTGAACTCATCCAGCCCAGCCAACACCTGGTTGACCAACCTCTGAAAGGTGGCAGGGGCATTCTTCATCCCAAAGGGCATCACCCGGAACTGGTAGTGCCTATATGCTGTGGAGAATGCTGACCTCTCCTTTGCCCCATCAGTGAAGGCGATCTGCCAGTACCCAGACGTTAGGTCAAATGTGCTGAGGTACCGTGCAGCCCCTAGCCGATCTATGAGCTCATCAGCTCTGGGGATGGAGTGCGCGTCAGTCCTGGTGACTGAATTGAGCCCTCGGTAGTTCACACAGAACCGGAGTTCTGATGTGGTACCCGGTGCAGCAGCCTTTGTGACCAAGACCACTGGGCTGGCCCAAGGACTGTTAGAGGACTCAATCATCCCTAACGCAAACATCTTGGAGACCTCCTCCTTGATGCAAGCTCTCACCCTGTCAGTCACCCTGTATGTTTTGTGCCTCACAGGTGTACTATCACCAGTGTCCACATCATGGACGCACCAATCAGTGACACCGGGAACCAGGGAGAACAGATCAGAAAACTGTACCAGCAACTGGCAGCAGTCATTCTGTTGCTCAGGGGTCAGGGTGGAAGAGAGGTTGACACCATCCACTGACCCATCTTGCTCTGTCGCCAACAGGAGGTCTGGAAGAGGCTCGGTCTCCTCCTCCATTCCGCCATCTGTCGCTAAGAGCATGCCCACTTGGGACCTCTCCAAGTAGGGCTTCTGGTGGTTGACATGCAGGACCCTCGAGGGATTCCTGGGGGACTGCAAGTCCACCAAGTAGGTAACCGGACTTTTGCGCTCCACAACCTCAAATGATCCAGTCCACTTATCCTGGAGTGTGCAGGGCTCCACTGGGGCCATGACCCATACCTTCTGTCCAGGCTGAAGCTCTACCAGAGTGGCATTCTGGTCGTACCACTGCTTCATCTCCTCCTGGCTGGCTTCCAGATTCGCCTCAGCGAGTTGCCTGAAACGCCTAGTTTGGTTCCTAAAGGCCAGCATGTAGCTATATACATCCTGGGGAGGTTTCCTGGGAGATTGCTCCCAGCCTTCTTTAACCAAACTCAGAGGTCCTCTCACTGGGTGTCCATAGAGAAGCTCAAAGGGGCTCAACCCTAGAGATTTCTGTGGCACCTCACAGTCAGCAAAGAGTAGGCATGGTAAGAGGACGTCCCGCTTACGCCTCATAGGTTCCTCAAGAACCATAATCATGCCTTTTAGGGTTCGGTTGAACCTTTCAACCAACCCATTTCCTTGGGGGTGGTAAGGAGTGGTAAACTTGTAGGTTACCCCACACTCCTGCCACAGGGACTTCATATACTTGGAAATTAAGTTAGTAACTCGGTCAGACACTACCTCGCGAGGGAATCCCACTCTGGAGAAAATTCCCATCAGTGCTCGTCCCACCACGTGGGCCGTCACTGTCCTCAGAGGTATGGCTTCCGGGTACCGGGTGGCATGGTCCACCAAGACCAGGATGATCCTGTTGCCCATGGCTGTCTTGGGGTCCAGTGGCCCCACAAAGTCAATACCCACCCGTTCAAAGGGGTTGCTGACCACAGGGAATGGCTGGAGAGGAGCCTTGTGCTTCCTCCCACTCTTTCCACTTGCCTGGCAAGTCTGACATGTCTTGCAGTGAGTGTCTGAACTCCTGCGCATTTGGGGCCAATAAAAATGGGTGACAAGCCTCTCAAAGGTCTTGTCCTGCCCCAAATGCCCTGCCAATGGCACATCATGAACCAGCCCCAGTAGGAAGGCTCTGGAGTGCTGGGGTACCACCAGCACACGGACTGACCCAGGCTCAGCATCCTTAGGCTCTGAATACAGGAGACCATTCTCCTAGTAGACCCAATGTGACCCAGACTGATCACCTGCTGCCTGGTCTGCAGCCTGTTGCCGCAGACCAACAAGAGAACGGCACTTGTTCTGCTCCCCACAGAACTCCTCCCTTGAGTGTCCTCCTTCTTACTGCCAATGGGTCAGCTCAAGCAGGACCCCAGTTCAGCTACCTGCTCCACTGTAGGCTCCAGGGCATCCCCCTCAGGGTCTGCTCCCTCCCCGGCCGTGGGAACTTCTGGGGCCGGTTTCCTGCTCCCCCTGCCTCCTCTCTCTAAGGCAGGTACCTGGGCCCCCCTCTCAGGCTCCAGGTCCTCTTGAGAACCCCTACTGGCTGCCATGGACCATGTGGTGACACACGCCCAGTCAGGCAGACCCAACATTTCCAAATGAGCACTCTGCTCCACCTTCGTTCAAGGTGAGCTCTCCAGATCTTTCCCTAACAAACAGTCAACAGGCATGGTGGGCCTCACAGCTACCTGAAGAGTACCAGATAACCCCCCCCCACTCAAAGGGAACCTGAGCCACCTTGCAGTGGTTCTCTGTGTTCTCAGCGGCAACAACTGGATAGAATGCATTGGGGACAACCTGCTCTTGAGAAACCAGGTGACACTTGACAGCTGTCACACTGGCTCCTGTATCTCTAAGAGCCTCCGCTCTATGGCCATTGATGGTCACCCACTGCCTGTATTTCGTAGTGTTATCAGGCAGTTGGGTGCTAGGGACCACCTCACAGTCTCCTAAAGAAACAAAGGACATCTCTGCTTGCCCCCACCCACCTTGGGCACCCATCTCCCCCCCAGGTCTAAACTAACCATCTGCCGGGGGGCTGCATCAGGGGGTACTGTCTCCACAAACTGGCGGCACCTGGGATCATTCGCTTGATGAACCAGGTCCCCACATTTGTAGCATTTCAGGGGTCCCCCTTGAACAGGTGGACCTGTCGGGGCCCCAGGCGGTTTCTGATGAGGAGGCTGGGAACCTTTCCCTTGGTTCCCTTTACTTTGGGGCCTTCTCTGGAACTCCCTCTGTTTACCCTTGTCCCCCCACTCTTCTGCTGGGGACCCTGCCCACTCTTGGCTGAGTCTCCCACGTGACCCTTGTGGACCCTGGTACTGACCCAGCGGTGCACCTCTTCAGCAATCTTCCTAGGATTAGTCAGCCTACTATCAATCAGGTGCTGGCGTAGCTCTGGAAAACAATTACTTGACAAGTGCTCCCATGCAATCAAATCAAAGAGCCCCTGAAAATCATCAACTTTGCTACCCTTCACCCAACCTTCCAATGCTCTGCAGAAATAAGTGACATATTCCACCCAGGTACTGTTTCTATCTTCTTGCAACCCCTGAACCTCTGTCTGTACAATTCAGGAGTTAACCATACCTGGACATTAATGCATCTTTTATGTGGGTATATGAATCATAGACATGAGAAGGCAAGTCTAACAGTGTGTCCCGCCCTTCACTAAGGAACTGCCCCCATAACCCTGATCCTTCTCAGGGACCCGGTGGGAAGACATGGCTACCGCATAGGCCTTGATCCACTGCCCAATATAATCATTTAAAAAAAATTCTTTCACCACATCTTTGGGAATATACACCCTGGATTCAACAGGCAATGACGGTGTGCTGCCACCAGAGGGAGTAACCTCTAAGCTCTTGGCCTTCAATTCCAGGTCCCTCAAAACCTTTTCATGTTCAAACTGCATTTTCTTCTCTTCTATGGCTAACTTACTAGTTTGCATTTCAAAGTCCAACTGTTCATTTAACTTGAGCTTGGTCAGCTCCATCTCATGCTTCCTGCATCTTTCTCTGTGCCCCAGCGCCTCTGAAGACAGACTCTTGGCAGAAATACTGCTACCTGCGGGGGACGGTGCTCTCCTTCCTCCTGGACCCAGTGGCCCACCCAGCTGCCTATCTGTATTCTCATCCCCTTCCTCATTCTCAGGGGCATTCCTAGCTTCTACCCTGGCCCTCAGTGCCTTGTAGAACTCTTCCTTCCTGTTGAGCCCAACAATGGAAACATTGAATTTCTTGCAGAAGTGCTTCAGCTGCTTTACATTGTAGCATTCCAGTTTCTCCTCTTCCCAATCAAAACCAACAGAAGCTATGAATGCTGCTTTACTCATGGTGGCTAAACTTGGCAGTTCTTTTCAAAAATAGAAAATCACAGAAAAAGAAATCTACCAAAAGTATGTGGTCGCGTTTTTGGTCTGCACTCAATAGTAGTGTTCACCAATCACTGTACATGAGTCACAAATGCAAGTCCAGAATCCTCACCGCTGACCACCAATGTTAGATTTGGGGGTCTCTAGTTGGCACAGGTATGCATTTGTGACAAATAGGGACCCTTGCCTCTAGGTAGGGTAAGGGGGTACACTCCTAAAATAACCCCTGCTCACCCCATTGGTAGCTTGGCACGAGCAGACAGGCTTATCTCTGAGGCAGTGTGTAAAGCATTTGTGAACACATACAGTAATCAAGTGACAACACTACAGATGGACACCACACAGGTTTTATATCAAAAATAAGTATTCTTTATATAGATTTAACACAAGACCATAAACAACAAAAATCCACAATACTGTTACTTAAAATGGTAGTTTGAGCTTAGTTCTCTTTTAGATCTTTAATGTGACACTTTGAGTTCAATGTTCAATGACAGCAACACGCTTCTTCCTCGATGCAAGACACTTCTCTTGATGCGGTGCAATGCGACAGCTACAGCGACGACATCCAGGATGCGACAGCAGCGGCTGCGACGGCGACACGCTTCTTCCTCAATGCGAGACACTTCTCTCGATGCGGTGCATTGCGACAGCTCCAGCGGCTGCGACTGCGATACACTTCTTCGGTGTTGTGGGACGCTCCTCGTGATGCGGTGCAATGCTTCAGCTACAGCGGCATCACCCTTGTTCCGGGATGCGACGGCAGGGGCTGCGACACGCTTCTTCTCCGTGAGTCGAGCTTCCAGCTCCTTGCGACATGCTGTCCCTCAGAAGTCCCAAAACAGCAGCAGGCACTTCCAAAGAACTCTGGGGAGCTGGGGGTTGAAGTCTGTTTTCCATGAGACTTCAGCAGAAGGCAAGCTCTCTTCCAAGCCCTTGGAGATCCTTACACAAGTTGAATGAAAACGCACACAAAGTCCTTTCTCCTTTCTTTGGCAGTCAGGCAACCACTGCAGGCCAATCCCCCAAGCAGCACTCCCGCTTTGGGATGGTCTCTCCTCAGTTTCTTTTGGTTCCACTCCTCAGCAAAGGTTTCTTCTTATTTCCCAAAGTGATCTAAAGTTCTTGAGTTGGGGTCCCAGTATTTATACTAAGTTTTCCTTTGTTCTCTGAAGGCAGAGAGGCCTTTGCCTAGTCCAAACCAGTTCTGGTCAGTCCTGGAGCACTTTGTTTACATGACTCCTTCTTTCTTTTCAGAGTGCAGGGCAGAGACATCAGACACACCACAGGAGGTGGAGCCAGCATTGTGGAGGGAAGGCACAGCCCTATTCAGTTCCCAGGTGCAACTCCTTCCTCCCATCTAGATGCAGATCTCTCTATTCACCACTGGGCTAGCTCACCCTGTCTCCTGGAATTCCCCATCCCTGTCACTCAAACTCCAGACAAGGAATACACAGCCTAGCAGAGGCAGGTTTGAATGGTTAGACAAGAAAATACCTACTTTCCAAAAATGGTATTTTCAAACACAGAATGTTAAAACCAACTTCACTAAAAGATGTATTTTATCATTCTGAGTTCAGGCATACTAAATTCTAATTTCTACCATGTTCCAGGAGTCAGTTAGGATTATAAGATGTAATAATCAAACTGCCCATTCTGGCCTATGGAGAACAGCTATCCTTGCAATAGTGAAAAACGAAAATGGCTGTAATTCACTATTAGGACATGCCACACACATGAGGGTTTGTCCTAACTTATACTTCCAATGCACCCTGCCCTTGGGCCTACCATAGGGGTGTCTGATATGAAGAAAAGGGAAGGTTTAGAGACTGGCAAATGGGTGCACTTGCCCAGTCAGCATGACAGTACTGGACTGCACGCAGGCTCTGCATTGGCAGGCTTTAGACTCACTTTTACAGGCTGCTTCTGTGGGTGGCACAAGCAGTGCTGCAAGCCCACCAGCAACATTTGGATTTAAAAGCCCTGGGCACTCCTGGTGCACTGTACTAGGGTCTGACAGGTAAACCAAACCAACCTAACATGGAATCACTAATTCATACATCAATTTACAATAGGGAGCACTTGCACTGTGGCACTGGACAGCAGTGGCACAGTGCCCAAAGCATCTAATCCAGCAAAAACACATGAGACAACAGCAAAAAATGGAAGGGAGACCCACGCCAAGGTGCCAGGTCTAACACAACTGGTTTGTGAATGGATGTGCAATATGTTCCAAATACTTATTGGTTACATATCAAATTCACCATTTGCTGTGTGTTGAAAATTGAGCTGCTTAATGATGTTAAATAAGCAGATCACAATTTGCTACTCACGTTCTTGGTTGTAAATGCAAGAATGTAGGCATGCAGGAACACGAGACATGCATCCCTGTATTTCCATTCCCAAGTGAAGGGACAGAGGCTGTTTCTAAACATTATGGGCCTCATTATGATGGCGATCAGACAATCGTCCGACCTCCACTGCAGCTGGCAGGTGACCATCCGACAATAGGTCGGTGGTCCTACCTGCCCTATTACGACACAACAGCTGTGTAGGCAGTCGCAAAATGCATGTTTCTACTTTGGCTTCTGATGCAGCCCAGAAAAGGGCCACAGCACAAGCCGTAGCAGAAAAAGGCACTTTTCAAACATCCATCCACCGTGTGGCAGGCACCATGTGGGCAGTTGCCCATTGGGAGGGGGCCCTGCATGGGGCCCCATAAGTCCCTTTTCGGCTGCCTTTTTATGCCAGTGGGACCGTCATGAAAAGGCATTCGTAAAGGGGCTTTCTATTCCCTACAGTGATGCCTGCACAAACACCACCTCCATTGTAGAGAATGGTGTCAGACTGCTGCCCCGATGGGCTCCTTGATCCTGTCAGAGGCAGTGGTCTCCCCCCTGAAAATTATCACTCCATCCACCAGTATTGTAATCCAGCAGTCGGACCGTTGACCTGAATGTTGGGCGGAGCGCCACTGGCGGCCTGTCAATGGCAGTACTCCCAACATCAAGATAAGGGCCAATGTTTCCCATTTGGAATACATCGGAGGGAATAGGCAGTGGTCCTCAGGACTGGACATGGAGTCCATGATGACATTGAGTGAGGAAATCACCTTAATCGCAACCCCTGTGAGTTAGCGAATTGGAGGGCTCACAGCTGTCAAAGGGCATTGAACTGACGTGCCTGGTCGTAGAAAGGAATTCACTTCTCCAACAATAATTGCTGGATGAATTGCCCAGGAATTCAATGGAATTGCTTCATTTTAATATTTGTACATCACCTATGGCAGCAAATGTTTCATACTCAAAAAGGCAATTCACAAACATTTGCAGAAGTTTGGTTTACATAGGCAAATAGCCGTTTTGGGGAATATAAAATTACTTTTTCAGTTCATAATGTTCGTTTTGAATTTATTAAAAGAAATTCTCTACGTAATGAATGTTGTCCTAACAGGAGGAGTATGGAGGGAGTGGGAGTTCAAGGACTGAAATGGCTTGTGAGTTTTTCACATACATAAACATTTAGCGGCATTCACAAATTTTCTCTGACCGAAAAAAGGTCAGAAATTAACTGCCGATTTTGGACTGAAGAAATTCATTTTCCTGGATGGGAAGGGCAATGGAACACTTCCAAAATTGGGGACGCTAAGGGGATGGATTTTCTTCATGGGGAAAATATTTTCATAGTGGAGAAAAAAGCAAAATTAGCAGGTACATCAGCACTTGCTCTTCAGACTTGCATTGAGGAAAATATGCACAAATCTATCTGCTCAGGTGAAGATAAAAACAAAATGTATTCCAGAAACAAACAAAAAGTCAGCGACTGTTGCAGGTTTCCATCAATACCACTGGAAACTTGGCTGAAATGTTGTTAGTTATGCAGCTTCACCCAAGGGATTTCACACACATGAGGATGCAGCTTTATGTATAGGGTTCCTTACTAAATTCTTCACCAGAATTGAACAAATCAATGTTATGGCAAGATTACAGTTGATATTGATCATTGAAAAAGAACTGAAGAATGGAGGTGCAGGTGTTGAAAGTGGAGAAAATGGTACAGGAAAAGAAGTTTATTAAATGCTTCTTATGATCAAGTCATTTGACAACCCAGATATTTCTGAAAATGGTGAAAAATGTGCATATTAGGCTTAAGTGTTTTGGGAAACATCCATTACAACACGGTCATTACATCGCATGCCAATACAACGCGGCTATAACAATTTATATGCCATGGCAGTGCATTACCATTAGAAAGCAAAATTTTACCACGCATATGCCTTTAAAACGCATGCCTTTACAATGAATTTCATTGTAAAGGCATGAATGGTAAAGGCATATGCATTTCAAATATAAGTATTACGTAAGCATTAAGTGTTTGTATATAAGGGTGTGTATGGGTTTTTAGGGTTTAGGGTGGGTTTGGTTTTTTGGGTGGCAAGGGTAATTTTAGGGTTTAGGGTGAGTGTAGGTTTTTGGGTGTGAAGGGTAATTTTAGGGTGGGTAGGTTGGGTATGAGTTGTTGGGTGGCAAGGGTATTTTTAGGGCTTAGAGCGGGTATGGTTTTTGGAGGCAAGGATAATTTTAGGGTTTAGGGTGGGTATAAGTTTTTTATAGGCACTGTCTTGGGAATGGCAAAGGAAATGCCTGCTAATGACTAAAAAATTCATTATAGTGCACGCGGTCCTCATGCGGGTTTGACAGTGCGGCAGTTGGGAGGTTCCGCTGCTGCACCGTCCAACTTTTAGTCTGGTCCTATATGTGTGATGCAAGCTTTCTTTCAGATGCAGTGGGCTTCAATTCATAGCCACTCAAACGTAATCAGAGATCGGGTGAAGTGATCAAAGCGATTCACTCTGGATATTACTCTTGCAGCTAGATTGAGCATGGCCTTTATTGGGGTCAGGTGAGTTTTCGGTGCCCGTTAGCACCGCATTGTTATAGCCCATTGTAGAGACTACAAGTGCCTGTTCCACATTTTAGAAGTCGTCGTGGGAATAAAATGTTTTATTTGTTTATGCTCAATTTGTTTATGTTGCCTTACTTTATACAAAGCACTCATTGGTTGTGTGGTTTATGTAGCCGCTCATGTCCTTTTTACAGTGTTATTTTTGATAGCTTAAGCAGCGGTTTGCTTTTTGTCAAATAGCTTAACGGACCATCATCTCTTGAATTGGCTACAGGAGTTTTGTCTATTGCACCCCAGATCAGATGTATCAAGCACTTGCATCCACAAATTAAGAGGCCTTTGCACTGAGAAAATTACACAGTAAGTTTGTTTATTTTTTCGCTAATTTGATTCTTTCTAAAGTGCATGTTTGCCCACAGACATCTTGATTCTATGAGTTCTTAAAGCGCTGATAGAAGAAGTCAACAAAGAGCACAATTTTCTGTCTCCTACTGAACAGCTGAACATCTGAAGGACAGAGAGATCCAAGAAAACAGCATTCCAGAGCAGAAGTGCAGGTGGCTCCAACCTCTAAATGATCTCCATCTACATAGGGCTCACGGAGATGAATAGATTAATAGATCATCAAGGACACAACTGTTTACAGATCTTAGGGATTTGCCAGACACATATGCTGTCATTGGTTCTTTAAGAATACAGGACTAGCCTGATGGTGCATCCCCTGTTCCTTGCAACGTGCTTTCAGTAGCATTGTCTCTTAGAAGTTGGGCTGAATAAAATAAGAAAATCAGTAAATTTGATATTTGGCTTTTTGAGAAGTAAAAAGTGAACTTCCATGAATGATCATCAAATACCACTTCTGCAAGTAGAAGGTTGGTGCCCAGCAACCCCATTACTTATAGAATCATATAAGGGATGTAAATCCCACCAATCAACTGTCAAGATTTCCCTTTAAGGCGCCAAGCTTATGACAAAAAACTTTGGGCCTTATTCACAAAGGTAAACGTACACTTTTGATTAAGTTAATGATTTTTTCCTATTCACAAAGGTATTTTAAGAGTAGTATCTTTACGACTGTAGAACCTCTGCAGTTGTAAGTGTAGACTCCACAAATAATAAACAAGCATTGGCAATGCCAATCGGTCTCGCCATTAGGATGTTATATGTATTTAGCTATGCAGCATATTAGCGTGGGTGCTGAATCACTTTTGCACTAGAAGTCAGGGTAAGTGCTTATCAATAAAGAAGGCGCTTTTTGAGGCAGCAGAACCCCTCCGCAGACATTAGCTAAAATGACGAGTGTTGCGCTCCCCCTCCGCTAATGTGCTACATAGCTAAATACATGTAAATACACATAAGATCCCAATAGCGAGACTGATTGCCATTGTTCAAGGGTGACCCCTGAGTATCTACATCTCCTACGTATCCTCTAAGAAGGCAAGGGGTGTAAGGACACTGTCAAACGTAATAGCCAAACCCCGTTTTTAATCCGATGAAGCAGTACAGTGTGTTCCATTGTCAATGTCAGCCAAATGGCACTGCTACAGGGATGTAGTTTTACTGTCCTGGTCTGTGAAAACCCTAGCAACTTTGTTTTGTTTTAAGTTGTGATGATTCACTTAACGCAAAGGGCATAATTAAGAGTTCACTGGTAAGGGAAATGCACTGGTTTCTGGAGGAGAATTTACTAGGGACGTTTCTTCTATACTCTCCCTGTCCCTCCATTACCACCCAGTGCATGCGACCAAGATCAAACATGCAGAATCAGTCATACGTTGACACCTGCAGAAGCGCACAAAGAATTCGAATTTTGTATTTTCTTACATTGTCATCATCCAGTTGTATATCGTACTTCTCTCAGAGAATAAAATAATCTCATAAAAACAATTGTTTCCAGGCTCCTAGCATGCCATAGACATCTCTTCTGTTCACTTCAAAACATCGTCAGCAGACCATAAAAGGACAAACAAACCTCCCATGACGTGGCAAGTGTACACTTCTAAGACAAAAACACGAATAAGCCATTAGACAGTGTGAAATTAGAGCACGTGAGTGAAATTGTGCTAAAATATCATATGGAAAAAATAAACATATGGTAAAAGAAGCTATTTTGTAAAAGGCTGAATTAAGCTGTGTCCTCTTGTTTACCATTGGCAAAACTAATAGGGCTGGCCCTTGTATAGTGCACACAAAAGCACAACATACACGTGTGCACACACATATACCCTTAACACGCATTCAGGCACAAATGTACACTAGAACTTATACTGTCAAATATTAGCACATATTGACATACAAGCACCAACGGTAATACAAATAACACCTAAGTAGTCAAGAACACACAGCAGATGCACGTAGAGTCAAATATAGACAATGCACATGTATGCAAACGTACTGTCACAGATACATGCCTAATGCTAGACATGCACACACAGGGGGATGGATAATACGTGGCTGCAGCGTGAGATATTTGAAGTCAGTGACAGACCTCTGGATGGCTGTTTAAGCACATTCTAGAGCTGGGAAAAGCAATGTGTTCTTGTATGCCAAGCATCCGGGGGAAGTCATTTGGGTCAGAGTGATGGTCTGAGTGTCATGGGAGTGAATATGATGGTGTCATGGTAAAGGTGTGAGTCTGATGCTGTGATGCTGCATGATGCAGTGAGTCCCTTGTGGTGAATCTGAAGCAGTAAGTGGAATGTAGTCAGTGTGGCCTGCCTGTGTATGACGTGTATTGTCTAACGATGCCTTTTGTAATGTTTGGGCACACGGAAGAAGAGTGAGCTAATAGTTTCAACAAAAGGAGAGAATGTGGCCTAACGGCTCGGGTGGTCGACCTGGGAGCTGAGGGACCAGGTTCCAGCCTCAGCAGGGACGCTGAACATTTTGTGATTCTGGGCAAAGCACTTAATCTCCCCGTGCCTAACAATAATGAATGAGTCTGTCTGTAACTTAACTGGTGCTCATAGATATTATCTGGAACGGAATCCCTTAAATGTGCCCCACATCAAAAATAAAACCGCTCATCCACACTCGGATATGTCCTATGCATCACGCAGGGAACGAAACTGGGTGACTTTTCGCACCCGGCATTGGACAATTCAAAAACTAGGCTAGCAAATGGAGCATCTGAAAGTTGGCTAAATTGGATAGCAAGGTTTCATGACACCTAACTTTTGAATGGTGTAGAAAAAATAACCCGCATCGCATTTCTTGCAGAATAACGCTGTGTGTTGTGTAATTTGAGTTATGAACAAGTAGCTATTAAAGTGGGCCGGGTCCTGACGGTGCTCAGCACCTGCAGTTCTAAAAAGCAGGTGCCGAGACGGGTCCTATGTACGGCTGTTCATTTTTGCCCTCAAGGTGAATAAAAAATCTTAACTCTGCAGCAGTACCACTTTTCACTGCCTTTGATGTAACTTCGAAGGGACTCGCTGTAGTCTCATTTCAGAACTGAAATATTTTCAATACTATATACAACAAACCAATCGTTTTTGCTTATTTGTCTTACGCAACTAACAACCACTGACAAAATCGATAGTCCTGGCTTGTAGGTGTAATGTTACTTGCCATATTATGTATCGGGATGCAATGACAGAAACAGCAAATACCAGTAGGGAGACACACTATGTTAAAGACAGGCTTTTAGCTAAGGGTGTTTTTAAGCTATGCCCTTAATTACATAGGCCAGGCCCCTTTGAGAGACGCCCGCACATAGTTTTTTCACCCCACGCCAATTATTAATATACACCAATATATGTTCATATAAACGATGTGCGCCAGAATGAAGTGGCATCCTATTGTGTTAATTTTATAATAGCTCTTGGTTAGCTAGTTACTTCAAAAACTGGCAACGCTGCTCAGTGGCTGCTCTGATGACAGCCCTGAAATGGAACAGAATGTGCAGGCCTATGCCTTGCCCTTCTCACTCGGTATGGCATTCAGTCTTGTGTGAGCAAATGTTTAACCCAGCCTCTACATTTTTGCGTTTTACTCGCAACGGAGAGACTTGGCATTTCTGGTACATCCAAAGATCTGACAAAATTTAATGACTCCAAAGACCCACAACACTTTCACAAAATCCTACCACCCAACCCACACCCCCACTCCTCAAACTGTGCAGTCTATAAACCGCCATACTGCAGCTTCCCGGTGCCTGACACTAGAAATGTGTCTCTTGCTGAAGAGTCAGAAGATCCACAGTGACCGCCAACCCCGGCTCACGCCAAGGAAAGGGCAAGCACAGCCCACCCACTAGTCATCGCGCGCGCCTGCCATGTTAAAAATAACCGCGGTAAAAACAATTACGCGAAAAATAGCATTTACATAAATTCCTGAATGCGGTGAAGCAAGGAAGCCCGGCTGTAGGCCGAAAGCGTGCAGCCCTTACTTTGCAGACTCAAGGAGCTCACTCGCATCTGCTGGCTGGCCTGAAAAAAAAGTAAACATAACACCAATTCCCAGTATAGCCCACTCACCCGAACCCGGTCCTTGCTCACGGGGCTGAAGCGCCGACTGAAGCTATCCGCCACCAGCACGACTTGCAGGGGCGGCTCCTCTTCCTGTTGAGCTCCAGCCGACCCCCGGTACTTGTGCTGTTCCCTCTCCGACTTTGTACAGTGGCCGCCATGTGTAGCTGAAGCCGTAGGCCATGCGCGATGACGTCAAACAGGATCTGCTATTAGTGACAGGGTGCCGTGGACAGGGAAAAGAGACTACAGCATACAGACATGAAAACAAAAACGTCTGTAGTGCGCATGTGTTGTGCATGTTTTGGCCAGGCAAAATGTCTCGGGACATCAAAAAAGAGTGCGATCACCCAGCCAATCCAATAACAAACAAGCATTTCTTAATGCAATAGGGCTCGTATTTACGCGAGACCTATTGCATTGGAAACGGGAGGGTGGGGGTCCAGGAAGGCACGAACGGGAGTGGTGGGGGTTGAGGGGGGCAGCCAAAAAGTCACAGACTGCGGGAGGGGGCAGGGGGCGACATAGGGCCAAAAATAGTTTTGGAGTAAAGGGGCCAATAGCCAGGGAAGGATATAAATAACAACATGGCCGTCAGGAGGAGGGACTACCAAGTCGAAAACAAATCAAAATGCAGCATTTTTGCTTGAAGCCAATCAAAAATATGGCTGGAAAGTGGGCGGAGCTTTCCCCCACTGTAGTGTATACTGCATGCCTCGCAAAGCGAGCAGCGCAAGCGCTGAAGCGCTAGGCGAGACCTAAAAAATAGGACTGTCCTATCTTTTTATGTGTGGAGTCTCCGCCACGACTGCGAAGTCTCCACAGTTGTCAAGGTAGTACTCACAAAATACTTTTGAGAATAGGAAAAAATCATAGACCTACATAAAAGTGTACGTTTACCTTTGTGAATTGGGCCCCTTGGTCACATGAGTATGTACTGCTTAGAAGCTTGGAAGATTTTTGACCAGCTTCTGATGACATCACTAGAATCAGTAGGACCTATCTGCCCATTATTGGAGACTCAAAGCTTCTTTGCTGTGAAACTACGCATTTCATAGTAACAAAGAAGCCTGATAGCTGTGATGCAAAGCAGCTGGTAAATTAATTGAAGGTTCACCAACTCAAATTGGAGGATATAATGGGAAAACCATCAGAACTGAGCATGTTTACATTAAGAGATGTTCTTTGTCAAGGCTCATCTGATGTTCATCATTTGGAAACAGAATTTTAGAGCTTTGTAAATGTTCAACCCCATGATACTTACTTCTAAGAATAGCACAAATCACATCCACGTCTGAATTGCATGAAACTGCAGAAAAGTATAAAGGTGAGATTTAAAAAATAAATGAGACAGCTAAATTGATCTGAAGAAGGTGCTCCCTTTTGGAACACAGAACCACCTTTTCCCCATCAGCACATTTTGATATCACAAAGTTTTTGACTGGGGTGTACAGACAAGCTGACTGAAGACTGTACATCCGTTTGAACTTTGCCTGAGAAATAGGCTCTGTGGAAAATATATTGCTGTGAGAAGTTTGCAACTTAAAAACTACCAGAATAAAAAAAGTTGCACTCCAACAAATTTTCCAAGACAAACAGTAATCTTTTACCAGTGGGTCAACCTTCCACCAGTACGTCTGCTTGGTACACCACAGGTGAACCTTCACATTGAAATTGGTTCTGCTTCACAGATCCATAGATCTGCTAAGAAGATTTTGGGAACTGTGTCAATCCTAGACCAACTAGACCCTCTCTAAAAATATTTTCCCATAAGCCCAATTGAAATTATTTATATAATGCTCATGTCAATTATTTTACATGCATCTATAAGTCACCATAGGTCATGTGTTAAAAAAAGGATTTAGGGGCCCATTACATTTCCCTTGAGAATACCACATTGGTATTTCCACTTCTAAACTTATTGCTACTTTTAGCAGCTGTAATTTTAGGATGCAAGAATACCAGGGCTATCAGAATTTCCATTAAAGTTTCCCCAGAAAGTGGGGAAAACATGTGTGTGTTAGCACCTTGTTTCTGCACTGTCTCCTTCCCTTGTGTGCAGGTCATGTTGGCCTACATGCCAGAAAGAATGAAAAGGCCCTGATTAGTCTATGCTCACTTTGTGACCTGTGGGCAGGCCCTATAATTTCAGTGAGCCAGACTATGGTCTGCCAGAATCTTCATCAAGATTAGTCAAGGTACAGCCACTTATCCAGAGTTACGAGGATCCCCAGGTATAGGATTTCATACTATCCAAGAGACTAGCTAAACCTAATCATAAACCAGAAGATAGGCTTATTTTCCCTGGGACTTATTATCCCCACACGTTATTCCACTTCCTGTACTCTGAAACTTGCTCTGTCACATCTGTGCCAGGGCTTAGTGTAGTCTATTCACAGTCAGAAGAACACTCTGTGTGTTACTGGATGCATGCTCAGAGTGTTGCTGCTCGTCTTTGTTGCATGGGCTATGCTGTTGGCTTGGAGATCACGGTCAGCTGGAGGTATGTTCCACAACCATTTGGAGGCAGGAGCAGCCGGAGCAGGTAAGAGCGGTGGGGCGGTGGGGATAGTTTGAGGGGGATTAGACAGACGACCACAAGGGAAAATTAAATAAATAATTAATTTCCCCCCCGTTGTCTTTCGAAATCACCCCATCACCTGGCCTCATCGCTCTTACCTGCACAGGCCGCGGCTGGGCAATAGTCATCATAGGTGGTGGTGTAGCAGTGGAATCTGGCAGCAGCAAAAGATGTCAAACGTGTTTTTCTACTTTGCATGTTTACCTAATGCCATGATTCTGAATAACGTGGCATGGTCGACTGGATAAACTACCCTTCCCCAAATGGTGAATTGTACAAAGAACTGTATTGAAGGCTCCCAATCCAAGATGAAGTATGAATCTTTCCTGTGATGTCAGTTGCTGTTTACATCATTCATAAAAGAAGCAATCACCAGAGTGAGATGCATTACAACACATTGCTGCCTATTTTGTATTATTGTGTATTCTTCATCCTGGCTCTTCTCTCTCCCTGACGTCAAGGGGAGTGTGGTGCTTGGCTTACCTCCCTCAACATGAATTTCCATCTTCAATATAGTATTATCACACTGCTAAGGAGGGTTTTTTACCTTTATGTTTTTTCCTTCTAACTGGAACCCTCTTAAGGAGACACAAGACACCTTTTATGTATTTTGTATTATGCAAGCTTACACCGTGGCTACTGGAAGGAGTCAACCAAGAAAGAAACTGACAGACCTTTGCTGCATCCAGCCCTTGACACTTTCTATTCATTTATCAATTTACTGTTGCTGCATCCTTTCTTTTCCACCTACAATTTCTTTATTTTAGCTAATTTTGATGTTCAAAGCCAGTAGGATTGCAAATGTTAAGGTTTGTAAACCAGCATCAAACTGAAGTGCTTAATTTGAGCCAGTGGTTTCCAGTGCTCCCTACCAGCACTTAATTGTCAACAACAGCACCTATAACAGTCTGCCACATGGTGCCACTGTTTGCCTAACATAGAGGTGAGCACAACATCAGTTTATTAATTCAATAAACATTAAAAAATACCAATACTTGCCGCCCTTGTCACACTTATAAGAGTGTGATGGTTAGTGATTAAGTTAGTACGGTCATTGGCAGCACTGGCAGGGGCAATGGGTGGTGCAAGCTGCAGTGGCCTACTGATGAGGGCACTGGCACCTATTTTGTTACAGATTAAACACTGGTTTATTGTAACTACATTTGTTTTAAATTGTATTTCTCACCCTCAGGCTGTTCTGGTGTTGATGATCATTTAGTGATTGCGCTGGTTTATTGCTGTATTTTGCTGACTAACACTTCCATTGTGTATTTGCATTTTGAACTTTATCACTATTTTGAGCTTTACTTTGATTGTAACCATAGTTATATATTTTGAGAGGTTTTAAGAGTGCTTTGAATTTAAAACAACGCAAAAATCTTGTGGGACATTCACATCTTTATTGCAACTGTGATAACTGTGTGTACGGTCCCTAAAGTAAACACTGGCCGTTCACATCCACAAATCCATAGACCATGTACCCAGTACCCTGGTTGAATATATCTCTATACAACGCATGCTTTAGATCGCATGCCATTATAACCAACGTAGTCATTACAATGACCGCGTTGTTACAACGCGAACCATTACATCGCAAGTTGTTACAACGACTTGCTGTAGGGGGCGCGCTGGACTTAGGAATAGTATAATTTACTATTTCTACTCCAGTTTATGCAACAGCAGGGAAGGTGTTGGATTGCAAATCCAACACCTTAGGCCCCCTACAGCAAGTCATTGTAACAACTTGTGATGTAATGGTCCGCTTTGTATCAACGCGATCGTTGTAATTACCGTGTTGTAATGGCATGCGATCTAAAGCATGCGATGTAATCGCTCTTTCCCACCCTGGTTAGTGTATCTTGCAGCAGCAGAAGGCACATTTGCAATTTCATTAACTTCTACTGAATTACCCGAATAGAGTAATGTTTCGTATGTTTAAAGGGACTGATTTGGACTGATGAGCACCCTTGGTCTGGAGAAACAAATACATAAATAAGTAAGCAAATAAATAACTGCTGCCACTACTAGTACTACTACTACTACTTCTAATAATAATATTAATAATAATTGATGGTGCCAACTTGTTTGATATAACGTTTTTCAACTCACACCGTTTCTAAGTGCTGTAATTACTGGGTCTTACTAATGTCCAGTTTATAGTACTCAATTCACTGACCTGCAAAGGGTGGGAAGCTGAGAATGTCATGCTTGGATGCCAATTGATTTAGTAGTAAACGCTCAATTCACGGAGCAGTTAATATTAAAAGCACCACACACAAAGCAGACCTCAAAAAGAGGCTCAGCATTACTGCTGTGGGATTCACAGAAAGTATTTCTAAAACTACCAATAATTTCAATGTATATTTCAACGCTTAATGTTCTCCTTGATTTCGAGGGTAACAGAGGGATGCTATAAAAAAACAAACTGGGCTATTAAACTGAATCAATTTCCCTATTTTCCTGTTTCTTTTCATTTCTATTATGGTCGCTCTGGAATGACATTAGAGGCTGTCACTGAAACAATGATTGCATTTGAATTCAGTGTTGTGCATATTCCACCTGCAATATGCCCTCCGACCCCATCACTTTGTTCGTAATGGGAGAGCACTTCACTCGCTGTCTTTTTTTCTCCACAGCAAAGATTTGGACAGAAATAGGACTCCTGGAAAGGTTCACCCTATCACAAGTGCATTATAACAAGATTCCGCTATATTAAAATGCAGTCTGAAATGCCTTAATATTGATTTCTCTTCTCTTAAAAGATCGTGTGCATTGATTTGACGGTGTTTTATTTTGTCGTGCTGGCCATCCTAATGAATTGCTGGGATGCTGCCGTTTTCGCGTTATCTCCGAGGTGTTCGCTGCTCACTTTTAAGGATTCCTTAGTGGTTCTGAGTTATCTCCTGCAGCTGATGCTGCTAGGAACATATATGGACCTCTGGAAGCATGTGGGGGCAAGCAGTGAAGCATAGCTGGGCATCACATGCCAACCAGAAGTTGTGGTTAGTGTATCCCTTTGTGGTAGTATTAAGTGCTCAGAACATGAGGGGAGAAGCCTGGCGTGTTGTCCAAGTTTCTCTAGGTTTGTTGTATCTCTGGCAACATCCATTGGAAGGTCGCGAGCCGGTGACATGACGTGGCCTGTGAATGCTTCAGTACCACGATAGAGAGCCTTAAAAAGTCATGCTTTTAGAGTCAATGGCGTCAGCACTGATCCAATGGCATAAGAGCATGTTCACAAAAGCTATGTTTCTTAAGTCTATTATGGCTAAATACTGTTACCATTGACCTCATAGCCTGGTCCATTGTTTTTAACTTCTTGCATTAAACAGTATTAACCAATGATTATTAAAAAAAAAGGGTGAAAGGAGATTTTTTAATGTACTTTCTGAATTTTCCTGTTCCAAATGAATGTACTTTTGCAATTTAAGGAATTCGTTCAACTTTGTAAGGTTACACATGGAAAGCTACATAGGTCGAAAGTCACCAAAAAGCATACTGCTGAGAAAGTTTTATGAATTGAGGGGCTTATCTATGAAAACTGTTGCATCGCTGTGTGAAAACAGCGATGGGACAGTTTTCATTGCGCCAACCTTGCGACACGATAGATGCGTCATATTTACTGTATGACGCATCATGTCGCAAGGAATTACAGATATGTCAGTATATATGACGTATCTGTAGGCGCAAAAGTGACGCATTCCTGGGGTGTGTCTGAAAACAAACGCAACTCCAGAAATATGTCCACTCCCATGGGGCAAGCCCCATGGGAAAGGGCCTGCATCAGTCTTACATCTCCTGCGAGGCAGGCGTAAGATATTGACGCAATGGCGTCCTAGAAGTAGCGCACTGAAATCTCATAGATTTCACTGCCCACTTCTACGAGGCTTTTTGCAGGGGAACGCCCACCCTGCATACATTATACCTGACATAAAAGTGAAGCAGTGAAAGAGTAAATTCCTTTTTTCTTCTGTCCACACATAAACTATTTTTACCCATAGGAAAACCCCTCCAGGCTGCCCAAGAATGGGGCATAACATATGGTTATCAGTGCTGTTGTGCTGATTTTTGCAGCTGTACTCAGAATTCATACTAGAAGATTTGGACTCCAAAATAGTTGTCAATCTTAGCTCCATAAATTCAAATGGGCCTATTCCGAAGGTTTGTATTGAGGTGATGCCCAGATGGACATCCATAATTGTTTTTTAACTTGACTTCCCTATAGAAATGCATTTTAATACAACACATGAGCGCAATCAAATATTTTGATGGGCTGTCTGTTGTTGCTGCTCGCATTTATACTCCAGGAATCATAACATCATGGCTACTATGGTGCGAGTACCTTTATATTGGGAGTCACATAACATCGGAAGTACCTTTACTTTGCATATGATTGCTGTAAGTCTAGAAATGTTTATATGAATTTAAATGTGGTTATATATGTAATAAAATTTTGGTCGGAGTTGCCATAGGAAGGGCACTTTTTAACATTTTTTAATTAATAATTGAAAGTTCGAAAGCAAGGACATATTCATCTCGTTCCGCAAAAATCGATTTTGTGCATCTTACAAACATTATGACATCATTATAATTGTAATCTGGGAGATGTTCCTCTGACAATCATAACATATGTGAGCATTCCAAATTAACATATGATACAATAACTCCTCATCATGAAACAAGTAATTGTCCCTTGTAAACTATAGTTGTTAGACCTGGCCTCCTTCACTTGGTTTTCCCCCTAAGTTTTTGCCATCAGACCTGTGTTTGCTGATTTTGTTTTTTACTGGCCTTAGGACTCTGTAGAAATTACCACTGCTAGCTAGTGCTATAGTGATTGTGCTCTCTCCTTAAAACATGTGAGATTAGCTTATACCAAAGCAATACATTTTGTTTACTTGTAAGACCCTAGTAAATTTGCAATATCTGTGCCCAGGGCCTGTAAATTAAAGGTTGCAAGTGGGTCTGCAGCCCCGATTGGACTACTCACTTAAGTAGCACTTTAAACATGTCTCAGGCCTGACATTGCAATCTTTGTATGTGTACAGTTCTAAACTGCCATTTCGACCTGGCAAAGAAAACCTTTTTCCAGTCCCAAACCTTCCTTTTTTAAGACATGTAATAAGTCACCCCTAGGGTAAATCCTGGACAGCCCAGAGGGCAAGGTGCTATGCATTTATTTTTAAGTTTTACAAGTCTTGGTAGGGAAAAGTGCTTACATTTTTATCACTACTGCAAGGCCTACCTCTTCCATAGGATATTATTGGAGTTACCTTATTACTTTTTATAAGTTTAATTCCCAAATGGGAACAGGCAACTGTTTCGTGTTTGGTGTCTCTGGACTTGTAATGAAAAATCCTAACTTATGGTGAAGTCGGATTTTAAATTACCATTTTCAAAATGCAACTTTTAGAAAGTTGGCATTTTCTTGCCTTAGTCTGTGGGTGCCTTCTGCCTGTCTCTGGGTCACATGACTCGGTATAGTTGACGGTTGGACTTTGTGTATTCCTCCTAGACAACCACATGCAACGGGGAGCTTAGGTGGGATTGAATGGACCATCACTGCCAGGATGGGAGGGAGGACCTGAACCCAGCCCAACTTACACTTGAATAGGCTGTGTCCTGTCTCCACACGAAGGGCTGCATACCCCCTGAAGTTAGTCTGGAGCCAGGAAGGCAGGGCACCTGTGCACTTCAAAAGCATGCCTCTAGAAGCTTCTCCCCACTTCAAAGGCACAACTTGGTGTAATATTGAACTTCAGACATCAACTGATCAGTACACTTCTGGACCTGTGGATATGCTACCAGGAAGAAGGACTGCTCTGCTGAAAGGACTACCACTCTTCTGGACTTCTACTCTGAAGGAACTGCTGCCCTGCTGTGCTGACTTGTTGTATCCTGCCCTCTTGCCTGGGTGAGAAAAGAACTGGCAAACACAACAAGATGATGAACGGATTTCTGAAACTTTTTAACCACTCACTCAATGGTTGAATCCATTCTTCTTTTGCTCACTATGCCATCCAAGTTTGAACCCAGCCTTATGCAAATCAGTCTTGACCCTGCTCCTCATGGGAACAGTCCAGCCCGAACCTCCAGTGCTAGGCCAGGCAGTTCAGCCTGGACTGTTCCCATGGGGATCAGGGTCAAGACTGATTTGTACATGGTTGGGTCCCAACTGGAATGGCGTGGTTAGCAAATAAACAATGGATTTATGCCCAGATCGTTGTACTGGGGGTGAATGTTTGACATTATTCAGCATTCCGTGCATCAATTGTTCTTTTTGCATTTATCACCCCGAGTGGGGCGGATATGCCCAGACGTGAGTCTTGTGCTCACCATGCCACTTGAGTAAAGCTAGCCTGGCTGGTAAGGTGTGATACCCCAAAACCGGTCCCAGGATGCTTGTTTCCAGTCCAGGGAGGATCTGACCTGACAGTTCAGGCTTGTCTGTTCCCATGGGGAGCAGGGTCAAGACTGATTTGCATATGGCTGGGTCCAAACTGTAATGGTGTAGTGAGCAAAATAAACTATGAATTTAGGCCCAGATCTCTGTACTGCAGGTGAATGTTTGACATTGTTGAACATTCCATCCATCAAAGGTTCTTTTTGCTTTTGTCACCCCTAGGGGATGGCTATGCCCAGTCGTGGGTCCTGTGCTCACCATGCCACTCGAGCCACGCTAGCATGGCTGATGAGGGGTGATATCCCAAAATCAGTCCCATGATGCTTGTTTCCAGTCCAGGGAGGCACTGGCATGGAAGTTTGGGCTGGACAGTTCCCATGGGGAGCAGGGTCAAGGCTGATTTGCATATGGCTGGGTCCAAATTAGAATAGTGTGGTGAGAAAACAATGATGGATTTAAGCCCAGATCTCTGTACTGGGGGTGAATGTTTGACGTTGTTCAGAGTTCCATCCATCAATCATTCTTTTTGAGAAGAGAACTGGACCTGCAACATCACCTTAGAACCCTGGACACCAGAGTGACTCCAAGGGCTAGACTGCTGGCCTCCTAATTTGAGAATAAGCAACATAAAAGGCTCTCCAAATCTTGCACCAGCCCCTGGACCCAGCTGAAGTGAGTTACTGACCCCAAGTGGTGCTCCTCAGGCTCCAGACCCTGGGTGGGGCTCAAGGAGCTGTATTCCAGCTTTTGGACTCCTTGTGACTGTGAATGAGCCCATTCGTAAGGAAATCTTGCCAATACCACCACGGTTCAGTTTGAAGCTCCGGCAATTACCTCTTCATGCTACAGCATTGAATGCTAGTGGGAGACACCAAAGTAAAGCACAAGCAACACCCACCCCTGATGACTGTCCTGCTCTTTGCGCTATGTGGGCAGCCTCCTGTGACACTCTCCCAGCTCCTCGTGGACCCGTTGATCATGAAAGGGACTCTTGGCACTGTAAACTTCAACAGGCCTAACCTGGTGACTGCAGTCAATCTGTCCAAATGGCAGTGTAGAACTGCACACCTACAGTGTGCCTTTGACCCTGTCCAGGGTTGATGCGTTTGCTTTTTGGCACTTTAATCACTAAAATATTTTAAAATTAATAACTCCGGTTTTACTTATTGGGTTTGTGTCATTTTTACCTTTATTTATTCATAAAATTGTCCTCTATTTTTCTAATGTGGTGTTGGATACTTTTGTGTGGTGTTGCTTACTTTATTACTGTTAGAATTGTTGCAAAAATACTTCCCACATTACCACTAAGTTCAACCTGATTGCTGTCTGCCAAGGTACCAGAGGGTTGAGCACAGGTTAATTTAGGGTTGGCGTGTGCATCACTTTGACAAGGATTGTGGTTACTGCTTGACCAGGGCTCACACCCTAGTCGGACAACAACCCAATTTCTCAGAATAGTAAAGATTGTAATAAGGAAATGATAGGTAAATAATAACCGGGGAACCGAAGATGGAGCTCATGCCACAAACTTCCTGCTCAGAAGCAAAAGCGGGGTGCGAGGAAGGACTGGGTCAAGAATCTATGTAATAAAATGAATTAAGGTACAATTAGATTGAAGTTAAATATTAAACTGATGGCACAGTGGGTTGCTCCATTAGCAAATATACATGTTACATTACCACTTTCAAACATGGATCTTGGATCTTCATTTGCTCCCCAGGTCTTACAGCCCCAGCCTTAAAGGGTCAGTGAGTCAAAAAGCGTTTATTCAACTGTTTGCCATAAAAAGATATATCACAACACTGCAAATAAAACAAGAATACAAATATAAAACACAATCCAATATTGAAATATATAAAAAAGCACAGGTGACACATAAGAATATTTTGTTTTCACAAAAAAAAACTAGTTTTACAATCTAAAACCTTCGGCCTGAAAAAATCCATCTGAAATATCCTACAAGCAGTACCTAGCTTGCATATTTCTCTACAATTTTTAATGACCATCTTATAAACTGATCTCAGTGTGGCAGATATGCTGGCTTTCTAAATGGTGAAGGTACTGGAGGCCTAATTTATAAGATGTAAAGTGATTTATTTTCAGAATAGATTGAAACAATTGTGTTATTGGACTTTTATAGAGATTACAAAATAGAAAAAAACAGATCAGTAGACTGTAATGAGACATGGTCACAGGGACAACAGCATAATCAAGCAAACCAAGAGCCTTCCTGAGGAGAGGCCATCAAAAAGAGCACTGTGCTCAGTCTAAAACGCGTAAGATAAAACCTCTACACAGGGCTGGATATCCATGATAAATGAGGTTCCAAATCCTCCTAGGTTAGAATCGGTAAAACATTTGCCACTGTAGTCAACTGTGGTACGTTTACAAACCTAACATCTTGTTTAAAAAATTTTACTTTTAGCTGTGATTTAGTATGGTCTACACACTCATTAGGATGGTGATATAAATGTGGAGTCCCAAGTGCAGAAGAAGCCTACTTCACATAGACTATCCAAAGAATTTGTTCAGACTTATCTTGGCTCAAACAGTCCTCGAGGACCGATCGCAAAAAGATAGCATTGGGTGGGTGCCAAATCTTTAACCATAAAAGCAGAGGTGCAATTTTCACCGCATCTTCCAAAAATAGGAGCCCCAATTCTGAATGAGTGATGTAACTAGCTGTAATATTCAGAAATACCAACACCCTGCACAAAAATGTATTCTCCTGTTTTTGCAATATTCCTGGGTGTGCATAGCCCCACACTCCTGCTCCATATAAAACAGCAGAAAGACATTTGTCTCTATGTAGTAAAATAATCTA
Organism: Triturus cristatus; assembly: GCF_964204655.1. Classification (NCBI taxonomy): domain Eukaryota; kingdom Metazoa; phylum Chordata; class Amphibia; order Caudata; family Salamandridae; genus Triturus; species Triturus cristatus. Next base: position 1,712,294,752 of record NC_140589.1, on the reverse strand, counting down.
TTTTATTGGCTCATGGCTTCATTTGTTAGCAAATTTGAAGATTACTTCGATTTTCCCTGCAAATCTATGGGCCCTTTGAGTTAACAACGTTTCCCAATTTAAAATAAATTCAAAAACAATCCCTTCATAATAAAACATTTGAACCTTCAATATTGTGGAACCACCAATATGAAACTTCATAGAAAGGGTATTTTTCGGGCCAACAGTCATGAGAAAGGATTTCTGGTCATTTATTTTTACATTTATCATAAATTCATTACAGGAATCCAATAATACATGAAAGCGATTGGCTGTGCAGGCAATTAAAACCGCATCAATGGCGTAGAGGAGTACTGTGACTGGCCGTTTACCTTTTTTGGGTAAATTGATATAAAAAATAAATAAATAAATAAGGTACCACATAGAGTCATTGTTGTTTTAATACACCTTGTTGTCTTTGAATTATTATCTGCAAAAAACAGCATCAGATGTATACCTAACTTATTAGCTCTTGGTCCACCAGTCTCAGCCCCTCAGAAAAGCATTTTTGTTTCATTAATAACTTAGGCGAGGGCTGACAAATTTGCACAAAACTTTCCTCTCAAAAAAGTTCATGCACTTTGCTTCAGTCATGAAAAGTTTTGGAGTGATCTGTAAGGTGAGGCCCAAGAAAAATAGATGATCCCAAAAGTGTGATTTCCTTATTATTTCTCATTGGAAAGTTTGCTCTCTGATACAAAAAATAAAATAAACGCTGAACAGAATTACACCAAATCTGCCACAATTTGGAACTTTCTCTGAAAGTGTACCTTTTTATGTGGTGTAAATTTGTGCAGTGCTTTTTGGGAGATTAGTATTTAGCTAGGTGCTTAGGGTGGGTATAAAGAGGGTTATTAGTTAGAGATATTAAGGAGTCGATTCCGATCTGGGTCGGAAAGCGCTCCAACCGAGCCGGATCCGGAGTGTTTTCTGACCGAGCCGGACTCCTGCAGTCCGACCGAGCGAGTAAAATGCGGTCGCATGCTACCGGACTCGGTTCGGTCGGGCTCCCATAGAAGTCAATGGGAGCCGGTTGTACGACGCGTACATGGGCTCCCATTGACTGAATGGGTACGTCTCACACAAGGGCCCCCCTTACAGTGGGTATGCGTCTGTGCCATCCGCACCGTACATGCCTGTGCTGGGGAGACCCTCGGGTCTCCCCCTGTGTCCGAGTCGTAAGGCTGCGTGTGATGAGGGTCTGATGCGGACCCCCAAAGGCAGCTTCCCGAACGTTTTGCAAGCCAGAAACTTCGGCTCGATCCGGCTGTCCGACGCGTACATCGTACTCGCACGGTCGTGAAACGTCTCCATTGCCCGGTGCGAATCGTGTCCGTACGAGTCAGTTGGAGCGGCTCGGATCCGGAAACGGTTCGGTCAGAACACACGCATACACTCGCATCGTACTTGCTCGCTCGTACAGGTGTCCAAGTCAGTCGTGAAACATGCGTCCAACTCATACCTTTTTCCCGCTGGATCGCGTTAGGAGCCCTTCCGAGCGAGATCGGAATCGACCCCTTAGTGTTGCTGTACCTCAGCAGACCCGAAATTCAAACATACTCAATTCTGATTAGCCAGCGGAGCATTGTTTACCATCTGCCATTTTGGTATTGCATATTTGTGGTATAGCAAAAATGTAATTGACTGGCCACAACATTGTTTTAAAATATGGTAGCTGTCATCACAGGACTTGGAACTAAGGGCCCCATTACGATCCGCCCACCACCGTAACGGTAAATGGGACTGACCGCCAGAGGTGCCGCGCTCCCGCTAGGCACATTAGGATGCGACCGCCACCCTGGTGGTCGCATCCCACATATTTTACATTGCAGCGGGTGGTGCTGTAAGCAGCACCCGCCGCAATGCAAAATATGCATGTTGTGCATTGACATGCAGAACGTGACAGGCACCTCGCGGTGTCTGCCACCTTGTGTATGCCAATGAAGGGGGGGTACCATAGGTACCCCCCAGGTGCAGCTCCCCACCACACTGGGGGCCCGTAACGGGCCCCCAAAACAATCTCCGCCGGCCTTTCCATGGCAGCATTGCCGCCATGGAAAGACCTTTCAAAATGCACATGATAATAGGGATGGCACCGCCACCATATTGTCTCCCTTTTCCGCATGGACGGCAATCCGACCGGTGGAAAGCGGCGGAAATGGCGGTCCAGCAGGGAGTTATGGCAGGTGGATCGCCAGCGCCGGTCGGGCGGTGGCGATCCGCCCGCCATCATAATAGGCCCCTAAGTTCCAGAGTCCTAGGAGAAAATTCAAAAGGGGTCCTAGAGGGGACACAGTGAGCACACCCTGCCCCCACACCTTCTGTATTTAACAGTGCAAAAAAAAATACATTTTGCAAGATCTGCAGGCTAGCACCTGGTGCTGCTGGACTGAGCACGGCCCAAGCGTGGTTCCACTTTACGTTGGTCGTACCCAGTGAGGCTCTCAAGGTTCACAATCATGGTGTTGCAGTTCCGGCAAGCTTCGTTTGCAGATACCTGGTCTGTAGTATTGGTTCTTTTATTGCTCCACCAACACCAGTAAATTATGCCTGCAAGGAAAAGTGACACTTGGTAGGTACCTCCTGTGGAGGGTTGTGACCATGGCCTGTCAAGGGCCAGGTCCTGTGGCTAGCACTCTGTCATGGCCTTCTTGCAGAGGGTTGGTAGCAGGCCCTGTGGTCAACTCGTCACTGTGAAGCAGAGGGATTGGCCGCCAGCAGAGTGGCTGGAACATGACAAGGCAATAACCAAGGTCTTTTTCTAGCTCATAGACACCAACTCCACAGAAATTGAGGTGTTGGACAATTTGGTAACGGTAGGAATAATAGCCAAACTATTAATGACTTTCTGAGGGCAGGGATCAAGAGGGGCACCAAAAGAAATTGGGCTGATTTTAGCAGCAATTATCAATTCAGACACTTAAGATAATGTAAATAACGTATTGCATGATTCCATACTCATGCCACAGGTGTGAGAGATTTATGTGAAGAAGTATGAGTATGAGTCGAAGAGAAGTTTTGAAGATTGTGTTCAATTTAGAGTGGAAAATGTCTCAAACAGTAGTACACAACAATTGAGTGAGGAAGACTAAAAGGTTACAATTGCAGGGCTGGATATGTTATTAAATATTTAGAAACTTCTTTAGTAGGATATATTGCATTTTCTATGTGAGATAAATTATATTTTGAACAGGCTTGACAGAGGCTCCTTTTATACCAATGGAGCCTCATCATAGATATTTGTTTATCTGAAGTGATATAGGAAACCCATCAGCAGCGTGCAAAAGTTTTGCAATGCATTTTGCCTTCTGCTAGGTCACTAGTAAACCAAGGGTCAGACTGAGTTAATTTGTTAAATGTAATGGGGTAAGCAAAATATTAGTATCAAGGCCTGTCTAAATTCAAGAATTAAGGAGTTAGAGCAGGTGTTGTTATCGTGATCCAAAAGTGGAGACATAGCTCCATCTAAAACTTGAACTAGAATTTTCATGCAGATGGGCAGATAAAACAGATGCAAGGTTCTGAACATCACTATATTAATCTAAAAAATCTCAATATTGTAATCCCTAATGGGAGCTATTTTAATTTTGCTCTTTTATTCTTTACCAGGAATACCGGTTTTTACCTTCATAACACCTATTCTTATAAACATGTGAGCTAAATGCTTATCTATACCTCCAAGCTTTTCCTTTAGCTTTAATAATTACTTTGCTCCTTAAATTAGTAAAGCACTTGTATATCACTGGGGCAATCAGATGAACTTGTAGTGCTTTAACACAGTTATCATATACTTTTACCAGTCTTAGCTTGTTAACCGAAAAAGTGTGAAACCAACCCCTAGTTGATGCCTTAACAGGTTCTCCCATATAATATGGGTACTATCCATTATACTTTTAGCCCAATTGACTCATTTTTGATGGACAAAAATAATGCAGTATCTTAAATGAGAACATATTAAAGATGCAGTAACAAACAATTGTTGCAGTCAGTACTGCTGTAGTTTCTATGAACGGCATTGCTTGGTCAGATAAAACCTGCAAGATTACTAAGGACAACGGAGGATAAAATCAGGAACATGGTCATAAGTAGTGTCTATGGGATGGCAAATAAAGCATATTGTAACTCCTACAGATAGGGCATCATTAAGATGCTGGTGGAACTCTCATCCAACCGGTACCGTAGCAGAAGAGAGACCGCCCGACAAGGAGTCGGCAGTCCCCCTGCCCTCATTACATTGCGACCGCCTTCACGGCAGTCACAAAGTGTATATTTCTTATTGCGGCTTGTGCTGCAGGTTGCAGCACAAGTCACAGTAAAAAATATACACTTTAAGAACATTCCTGCACCGTGTGACAGGCACAGAACATGGTGCAGGGATGTTCAGGGCGGCATCATAGGTGCACTCCAGGCCCTATAGCGGAGGGCCAGGGTGCAAGGGAGCTGGCTAGGGGCCCCCAAAATCACTTTCTACCTGCCTTTTCATGGCAGGCAAACTGCCATGAAAGGGCAGGCAGAGAGAGACATTATAATCCTTACAGCAGGCACTTCACCTATTGTAGAGATCCCTGATCCTCTGCCTGCTGCCGCCAACGGCACGCATTGTAACAAGTCGGTTGGACCACAGCAGCAGATGGCAGTCGGACTGCATCCAATGAGCCATCGGATGCAGTCCGACCACCATCAGAATGACCCCCCATAGTGTTGTGACTGAGTACATAGGAAATCAAAATGCTGTGTAAGATGATCAAAACTTTCCTTAGTTCCTTGTTGCTTTAGACCCTTTTAAAATATGGAATAAATATAGTATTTAAAATACTTACTAACATTCCTAAACTTTGAATCATAAAATATAAAATTAAATCATAATCCAAAATTAACAACCGCAAAATCAAAAGATATATACCACAAATTTGCAAAAATTAGATTTTTATAATGATAGTATCATTTTCAACATAAACCATGTAAATATATTTTAATTAAAATATTTTTTTCTCAAATATCTTATTTCTAAAATGTTAAAATGAATTTAATTTATTAAATGTAATTCGCATATATTTAACGTTTTAATTTAATTTTATTATTCAAAAATGTATTTCAGTATTTACAAAAAAATTATATTTTGATATTACAATTAATTTATATCCCACTTAATTATAAATTACTTATAAAAATGATTAATGTAACAAAATTAATTAAAATATTTTGCAATACTAATTTGCATATCATTTTAACACTTAACTTTAAATTGACACTAAAATATCCACTTTTTAAAAATCTCCCCATCCTTATTCCCTAAAAACCCAATCTTCCGCTGCTCAAAATAATTATAAATCCATTGTTTTTACACATTAATATAACAAAAAACACAAATTTCAATAATGTCATAATTAATAGATTGTCTTACTAAAAACACAAATTAAATAAAATTAATAAATATATAGAATCAAACACACTGCAATAAATTACATACAATATAACCCTTACAAACAATATTACATACAACAATATCATCTAAATCAATATTTTTACAACAGTATTAAAAACAACACTTAAAATTATATTTTTACCTGCAATATTCCTGTTGATGGTATTTTTGACATCCCGATATTCTTGAAACAATATTTTTGTATCACAATATTTTTTATTCAATATTTTGTCCAAAAACCTTTGGCTGCAGAGTTAATTGCTGAATTCCAGCCTACTGGTGATGAGAGCTTTGTTGATGGTTCTGTAAGTGTGGTGGGTAGCAATTTGAAGATCTTCTTGTGCATCTTGAGCGTGTGGACAAAGGAGACGGCAACTGCATTTACTAGGTCGGTCATGGTGAGTTGCTTTATTGATTTCTATTCTGAGGTTCTTTGCATGGGTTGCAAGGTGGAGTGTGCATCTGGGTTTGGCAGGTCACGAGGTGGAGTCCCAGAGTGAGGTATCTTTGCCTAAGATTACTACTTCTGTCTTGTCTGTGGTGAGCTTGTGGCAATTGTTTTTCGTCCATCTGGTGACTTCGGGCATGTAGGTGGAGAAATTAGTCTAGGTGTTTTGCGTGTTGTTGGAGAAGGAGAGTATGAGCTGGGTGTCATCAACATGGACATGATGTTCCATGGGTGCAGAAGATGCAGGTAAGTCGTGTCATGTAGGCGTCAAACAAAGGGGGGCCAAGTAAGGATCCTTGTGAGAATCGACAGATGAGGTTGACTGCGTCTGATGTGAAGGGGACCAGGTTGAATGACTGAATGCAGACTGTCAGGAAGAAGCAAATCTAGCGAAGTGGGGGACCTTGGATGCCGGTTCCATGCAGTCATTGGATAATGATGGGGGGGATGGTGTTAAATGCTGTAGAAAGAGCCAGTATGATGAGAAATGTGAAATGTTTCAAGACATCTGGGTAGGTGGCTGTGATGATGGATTTCTTCAGGATTTGGGTGAGGGCTGCGCTGATGGAGTCCAGTCCTTTGATGAAAACGTGGTGAGGAAAGTGTCTGAGGTGTGAAGAACCAGAACCTTTTGGACCTGGCGGCGCAGGGTACGCCCAAAGTCTCCGGAGTTCTCCTGCTTCGCTACACAGAGACACGGGACACTCTGTCGGCGTTAGAAGATCAGATTTATTTAGCTGCAGCTAGTACAGTTATCCTAGAAGTACACAAAGTAGGTTCTCAGGAGACTGCCACTTCACTCTGTGGCGCATCAGATTAAATACCATACAATAACATAATGATTAATAAAATGCACTCCTAGAGCATACAAGAAAGAGCCAATAAGGAAAGTTGGAAAACAAGGCGGAACCAATAGAAATGGTTTGAAAACAGAAATATCAGATGACTCGAAGAGACCTCTCCTCCAACTATGTTTGTCACCCCACCCTCAAACTAATACATTAACAGATTCATAACTAACTTGCAGGTGGCGAGATACGTTTGTGTGTGTTGGAGGACAGTCGTGAAACGAGAGAATGCTAGCAGAAGACAGTGAAGGCCAGTCGATAAGATAAGGTCAGGAAAAAATAGTGTGAGCCAACAGATAGTTGAGACGCGTATTAGAAAAGCCAGACAGGGATTAGTGTACTCGGCTAGTTCTAACACCAGCTTTGCAAATAGAGGCCGAGGGCGTATTTCGACACCAGGCTACAGAAAAAGCAGAATAGACTTTGTTCGCCGTGCTGCCTGAGTGATGGCAACACAAAATGGCGGCGGGCCACAAAATGGCTGGTCGATTCGATCGTGATCGAAAATCGAAGTTCCTCAGGTGCTCCAGAGTGTATGGACTGCACGGTTATTGTAGTTTCTTGAGTGGTGATGGTGGGCCAGGTGGTCAGGTCCTCTGGGTGTTGCTTGAGATGGGCAGGAAGGCTGTGAGGGTGGACGGGGCGGTTTGGGACTCCGGATTTTCATAAATGCAGGTGATTTTGATGCTGAAGAATAGGGACAGGTGGCTGCAGAGGTTCTGAGAGGGGAGTATGCTGGTGGAGCTTGCTGCCGGAGAGGTGAAGTCATTCACTATGGCAAAGATTGGTGCTGCTTTCACTGTGGTCAGTGAGCAGTGAGCATGGAGCGTTTTGTGGCTCTGATTTGCTGATAGTTCTGTCTGAGGGCAGATTTGTAGGTATTCTGGTTGGTGTCATTTGGACCTTATCTCCATCTGTGTTCAAGTTACCTGCCGTGACATTTGGTGAGCAAGAGCTTTACAGTGTACCAAGTGGATTCTGATCTGGTTCGCCTAGCTTTGTTGGCTGTGAGAGGAGACAGGGTATCTGTACTGCTGGTGATCCAGGTGTTGAAGTTGGAGATGGTTTTGAGAGGGTTGCTGCTGTGTTGAGGCCCATGATGCAGGAGTTTGTTAGACCAGAATACTCTGAGTTCTTGTTCCAGTCCCGTTGTGAAGATTTGGTGAGGTTGCTTCTGCAGTGGTGTGAGACAGGTATGCTGAAATTGATGAGGGTATCGTCATACCCGGTGATCTGTGTGGACTTGTTTACTGTGATGTTGCTGAGGCTGGTAAAGATGGGGTCCAAGATTTCCTTCAGTGTGTGTGCTGAGTGAGTTTGAGGTTGGACAGGTATTCGAGGAGGCTGGTTGTGTTGGGAAGGATAAGGTCCTCCAGGTGATAGTTGTGGTCATCGAGGAGGATGAAGGCGCTGGTGAAGAGGATCAGCTAGGCGATGAAATCCACAATGATGCTGCTGAAATTGATACATTGTCCAGGAGGACAGTAGGCAAGGGTGATGCTCAGGGTGTCGTTGGCAATGATGGGGAGTTTGAAGGTCAAGTGTTCCGTGTTGCTGGTGGTGCTTTCAAGGTGGTGGGGCATTGGATATATTCTCTGAAGATGATAGCAATTCCACCTCCAGGTCTATTTGTCCTGGGGTGATTCTCATGGTGATGACAGAGGCCAACCAGAGAGTCAGACTGGTTCTGGTAAGGAGATCCCAAATTTTAGTGGAGTGTTTAGTGAAGGAGTGAGTGTTGAGGAGAATGCAGGACATGGGATGTGGTGTAATGGGGATTTGGGTGTGTGGTCATGTGTGTTGAATGTGTTGGGTGTATTAGGTACATGGGGAGTGAGGTGGGTAACAGAGGGTACATGTGAAATGGTTGGTGGCAAAATAGAATGCATCTTCAGTGTTGGATGGTGAGGTACAGCAGCAGGGCTGGGCAATGCGACAATGGATCAGGATGTAGAGAGTAATGGCATAGTAGTTGTGGGATGGGATGTCAGGGATAGAATGACCAGGGCTCCTGGCGCTGGGCGCAAGCCAGGCATAGATGAGTGTAGATGGGCTTGCCTGGTGCACCCTCTTCATGCATCTCTGCACATCTGCGCTGCAGCCTCCATTAAGTAAAGACAGTTTTGGAGGGAAATCATTGATGTCACTTCTTGTGAAGAAGGATTATGGGAAATCCAATAATGTCACTTGCTGTGCAGATGAACGATAGCAAATCAGTCCTCTTCTTTGGCTTCTTCTTTTAAAGGCAGTTTAGGAGGGAAACTAGTAAGGTTACTTTATGTGCAGAAGGATGATGGGAAATCCAGTGATGTCACTTCCTGTGCAATGCATAATGGGAAATTAGCACTTCTTCTTTTATAGACAGTTTTGGCAGAAAAACAGTGATGCCACTTCCTGTGCAGAGAGATGATGGGAAATCCAGTGGTGTCACTTCCAGTGCATATAGATAATGAAAAATCCTGTGATGTCACTTTTTGTGCAACTGGATGATTGCAAATCCAGTGATGTTGTTTTATGTGCAGAAGAATGATGAAAAATTAGCTCTCTTCCTTAGCTTCTTCTTTTAAAGACGGTTTGGTGGAAGACCAGTGGTGTCACGTTGTGTATAGATGGATGATGGAAAATCCAATTATGTCACTTCCTGCGCAGCTGTATTATGGGAAATCCAGCAATGTCGCTTCCTGTGCAGTCAGATGATGGGAAATGTTACAGATGAGAAGTGTAATGATTGAATAAACATGGCTACATAACTTTCCTACAAGAAGTGCTATATTTTGTCATTTATAAAAAAAGTGTATGCTGCCCCATGAGAAGTCATGTAATCTGGCAAGAGTTCTGTTTGATAGCTTTAGGCTATTTGTGTTGTTTGTTTACTACTTCCTAATAATAACAAACCTAAAATTGCTTTATATTCAAGCTCTGAGCCTGAATCAAAAATATATGGAATGGGGATACTGGGGAGGGCTCAAAGGGGCATTTAAGACCACAAACGGAAATGGAAATGGTGCTTTGTCACTACTATAGAGACAATGGCTTGGGCTGATGAACCAAATGAATGGACCAATGATTGAACCGGAGGCTCTGCATGCCTTTGACGGCCCAGGTGTCTGTAGATACAGAGCAGAGTTTCTGGTCCCAAAATTGAACCAAAGGGACCTTGGTGCTTCAGGTGGTCCAAAAAAGTGTAAAAAATGAGTATCCCAAAGGCCAAACTCGGTGCTTGGTGGCCTGCCCCTGATACATAAAAGTGAAAGCTCTGAACAGCAGGGGTTGGCTCATGGGAGGTACCCACTTGCAGTGAGCATTTAGAGGCTTCTGCAGGTTGCTTTAGGGCTTGTAGTGCTCCATGTTACACTTCTCAGCTTTCTAGAGTGGTCCTACCTTCCCTATTCAGACTGGGCTTTGACTTCAGTGAGTAAAATTTAGTGTTAGAAGTTATATGTGTAATTACAGTGAACTTAACCTTATTTGTACTTTCTATAATACTTACAACAGCTTTGTTTTTTTATTTGATAAACGAATAGAATAAAATTACAACATAGTGGGCTGGAAACAAGCAATTCATTAATTTCCATCACTGGTAAAGTGTATAACAATCTTTAAGTAGCAAAATAAACGTTGCCACCCAAATTCCACAAGTAGAATGGACATTGAGGCCCTGAATATGATGTTGGTTGGAGTTGCCTCCGACTGACATCATTGCCGATTCAGGACTGACCAATACAGTATTACAATGCGACCGCACATTGTGCGGTCGTGCACTCCCATTTCTCTATGGGAGCTTGTGCTGCGGCCATAAACCGGCTGTAGCACAAGCTCCCATAGAGAAATGGGAGATTCTGTTAATCCCCGCACCGTGTGACAGGCACCTCAAGATGCCTGTCACACGGTGCAGGGATTAACAGTGGGGCACCATAGCCCCCATTCAGAGGCTGGGGAGGAATGGGGGCCATGCAAGGGGCACCCAAAGTTGCTTTCCGACAGGCTTTCCATGTCGGAAAGCCCAACATGGAGAGCCTGTCGGGTACGGACATCGTAATCCCCAACAGTGGAAACGCCGTCCCCAGGGATCACGGTGCGGCCTCCAACGGGCCGACGGCCTCAAGGTGCCTGTCTGAATCCAGCCGGAATTACCGTCCGGTTTCACTTTCGACTGCTGGCATTGTAATGTAGCGGTCGAAAGTGAAACCGAAGATGTCAGTCGGAAAGCGTCCGACCACATGTCAGAGACTTTCCGACCGACATCAAAATGAGGCCCTAAATTGTTAAATGTCTAGAGTCAAATTCATTCCTTCATAATAGTTATTGAATAAAGAACAATGCATCCATTGTTCGCAGACATCTTGGAAAAGAATGTGTGGACACTATCACATCATATTCAGGTAAGCAAAAAGGTACGTAGAAATCTGGTGCTACAGCAGAAATGTTCTGTATCTGGTAAAGTGCAAATGGAAGTAAAGCAGCTTCATCTATCGGTAGCTCATCAAGACATAAACTTGCTATCTATAGAAGCAAATCTCACAGTGATCAATAAACACGTGTCTAACACAAGATTACTGTGACGGTGTTTAACGTATGTTTAACATATGCGTTTAATTGGTTTCTTACAATTCCACTTCCTTCAAAGAGATGTTTTCCACTCTAAGATATCATATTGCCTTCCACTATGAGATATACTTCTTTTAAATTGTGAAGATGATTAGTTGTTTTCGTGACAACAAAAGCCAGGATTACCCAGTAAAATAGTTATCTGGGTGTTTGCCTCAGAGAAACAGGTATCTAGGCAGTGAAGCTAAGCCTTGGGGTCCCGTATTAAAAAATAACACTGGAAATCCAGAAAAGGCCCTATGCCTTTGGAAATGCCTCACCTCAAACGCATGCACATTTTCCAAAAACGTCTAAAATTATTGTTTATTTTTTTTAAATGGAGACCCTTCGATTTTCTGATGAGAGGTCTTGAAATGTTTTTCTCTAATCGTTGCTTAGCTCCTGAAAGATTTCACGTCGTTTTATGTTTTACAAAACATACATTGGTTTAGATAAACTTGCAGAATACTATCTAGAGAATTCTCCGTGGTTGAGCACTAGATACTGTAAGAATATAGCTTTGATCGATACATGACAAAATCGTCTAATGAGTAAATCAATTGAGATCGTAATTCGGGGTTGATTTTGATCGAATGGTTTTAGTTAGGGGTAGTAATGATTTAAATCAGGGATGCACTGGTTACCTTAGAGTTGGACCACTTTAGAAACTTTGTGCTGGTGTTTAACATTCTATACATTTTCTATCGAATTTCTATACCTACCTTAATCTGAAGGCGTGTAGGAGCATCTGAAAGAAAGGAGTGAAAAGGTTGGTGGTCAAGAAAAGGTTCAACAGAGGCTTCATTCAACAGAGGGTAGTAATACTGCCGGCATTGACTGAGGTACTGGTTGCTTTGATGCCAGTTCGTCTGAGCTGTAGGCTGGATTGAGCAGTGGACATACGCAAAGTAAGTCTGTACAGCAAAGCTGCCCACCCTGACTCATTTAGGGCCTTATTAGAGGTTGGTGGACGAGGGACTTCTGAAATAAAACAGCGGATGTTCACTTTCAAAATGTTTAGGAATGTTCAAAATAAGAAAGTGCACTGAGTGTCATTTGATCTACTCTGTTTTATTGTTGATATTCAGTTCCACAAATATATACTTATTCACAATTGTTTCCACAAATTTCTTAGGTTTTCCTTTCAGTTTCACCTCCTTTTCAAACTCAATTGTGAATATATTTCTGTAAATATTACCATTTTATCACCATGATTTTAACATCCTCTTTAGATACATGCAGCACACAGAGCATCCCTGGAAATAATGGGGATGCACATTGCTCCTGTGTTACACGTGGGACCCACTGTTCAGGAGAGATGCTTATCCCATGGCCTTGGTATATCTGTGAGGTGGTTATGTGCAGAGTTCTGGCAGCTATGCAGTAACCCCACAAGTGGAGGGAATCTCAGAGTCCCTGCCACCAGTATTTTTGTGTGGGGGGGCAGTGATTAAAATAGAAAGTGCAGGTACTCACTATCTCAGAGCACCTGTTTGCAACTGAGAATTGCTGGGCCTCTCTTTTTGAAGATATTGAATCCCCATTGAGAAATGCTGGCACTCTGTGATTCACATGAAAGAAGACAGTACCTGACAGTACCTGCTCATTTAAACCACTGTAAGGTGGGTGTGGGTGGGCTGTGGCACTGAGCCAAAGCATACCATCAGCAAACATGTCAACATTCAGTGTCAGCTCATTAGAAACCTAAAGCTAAACTGTGAATGTGTGTTCTTGAAGAGGAAAGATATCTACTGTCACCTTGGTCTAATCCCTCCAGTTCACCAAAATAATCCACATGCACATACAATTTAAAATGCTGTAGGGATGGGGTGTACAGCGTTTTAGGTCTCACAAAGAGAAAAGTGATATGCTTTGAAAATTTGGGAAAGGTCCTTAGAATCACATTGCAGAATTAAAGGGTGTAACATAATTATCAACAGCAACAGCAATAAAAGTTTACTAGGGGCCATTAAAGAGAAAGGGGGAGGCTCTGGGTGCCAACATCTGAACAGCCTCCCTCCTCTTGCGTTAATTAGAAAATCCAGATAATGCTTCTGTGGGGGAGCACAGGGCAAATTTAATCATAGAAATTTAATGGACCACTGTCCACTTCCCGACAAATTAAAAAAACTGAAGGTATACTTTAATTCAGATGCCACTGTGTTTTTTTATTTGGCTTTATTCTATCACAATCACTGGTGGATTTACTTCCAGAGGACAGTGGTTGAAGATGTCGTTTACGGCAGCCTGCATTTTTTCTGTTGATCCTCTTAGCCTTGGAGTGCCTAGAGACATTTAATTTTGTAGAGAGCGTTTTTCTAAATAATAAAATAAAAAACAAATACGATAAACCTAAATTGTATTTTTGGAGTGCTGGATCTGTCCTGATTCTTTTATGGTATATACCGGAATATTGATTGACAACGTGGAACGCACACTAATGGAACATATATATAGGTTCTTAAAAAGGTAAATAAAAATGAAATTAATGAAAATAAATTACATGAAAATTATAACATAGTAGTGTGAGTAGAGCACTTCTTCCCCTTTCATGTTTGTTATAGCATTTAAGTGGGTTTTTCAAATAAAAAATGACAATAAATTGGCTATTTAATATTAAGCGGGTGGAATAAATATCGTTACATACATACACTGGTAACCTTTACAGATAGAGCTAAAAAGTGTTGTTTTCGCCGTTTGTAAGTTCTGCAAATAAGGATCGTTATAACAATCAATTTTAATAGTATTAAGTACATATCGTACCTAGCAAGATGAGAATCTATTTTTTCCCTTCTGGAATTCCCATTCACTTCCAAATGCGTGCGCGCGCACACGCGGATAACGCACGTGCGCATACACGTACACACACAAACACACACACAGAGCTGAACTCACTAAAATATCACCTCATCTTTTTTGACAATTGATTATACATTGAGGGATTGTAGCTTCAAAAATTACACAGCCATCCAGTTGCATTCTTTTCGTTGTATTTACTTTAGAAAATTATACCATTGAAAATGAGGTGGATGCAATTTTAAGCCTTTTCGTAAAATCCCGTTTAGGTTTTACAGTTGCGCACGGAAAGTGCTACAACTCTTTGTAAGCACAATATAGGTGTCAGTTTAACTGGTTATATTTCAAAGGAAAGCAATAAAAAACTATGGCCAAAAGCATAAAAAGCCAGTGTATGTATGCCTGGTATTTGTTTTGCGGCAAAGATTTGGACGTTCAAAACCTGAGCGCTCAGCTACACGGAACAAGGGCTGTTTGTCAGTTTCAATGTAGGCGGATAGACAGTTTCATGCCGCAGCGGCGTGGCCCGGGCCGTCTGTCTTTCACATGGGCCTGCTGTGTCAACCGCGTGTCCTTGAAGGCGGCAGGTGGAATGAAGAACTGGGAATAGATGCTTTTCTAGTAAACTACGAGTGTGTAAATAAGGTGTTGCATTTAACGAATTTATTGCCTAATAACGAACACGCGCACCGGAGGAGTGGGGGCACAGAGGCGCGGAGACACTCAGATCCGTCCCCGCGCTGCTTAAAACCTGGAATCACACATCCGCGGGTTGCAGCTCTCAAATTCTCTAAAAGCAGCGCCCGGGCAGCCTGAAGAGCTATTTCGGTGCTTCCTAATGGGGCAGGAAAACAGATGACTTTTATCTGACTTGCTTAAAGCTTCCTGCAGGTATCGATCATCAATACAGCTCATGTACAATTTTATGCTGGTTACACTGCTTCCTAATGCGTTGTTTCCGCCTGTAGATTTGAGAAATCTGTGAGGCCTTCATAAAAGATGTCTGTCGCTCTGTTGAAAGGCCTGCATTTTTTTCCCTTGACCCAAATGCCAGAAACAATATTTGGTCTGCGATTTTCAGGTACCTGAAATCTCCCAGTGTGGCAAGATGTATGAAAGGCTGAATATATCACACATTTGGGCTTATTTACAAGCCCCCTGCGCCGCCGGTAAGTCACCTTTTACCATATTATTAGTGTCTACTTTAGAGCTTTGGCATCTAATTATGGGTACCGAGGGGCGGACTGGCCATAGCAGGCACCGGGCGTTTCCCCGGTAAGCCACTAGGGTGGGGACCGGTTTTGGGCAGTATCGGCCCCCTGTAACAAAATCGGCCGAAACCGGTCCTCGAAAACTGCTCGGCGGAACTCCCCCTCATCCCAGGGGGTTCCGGCTGAGCAGTTTGCCAGGGCCAGTTTCTGTTCCCAGTCCGGCTCTGCGGGTACCATCTTTAGTCCAGTGGGTTTGGTAATAACAGTTACCGGCCCCACAAGAATTAAGAGTTCCAGGGGAGCACTGCATGTCCAAACTCTTCAACAGATAGACTTCACCTGCTAAAAGCAAAGCGCGAAAAGAGGAATTACTAGAAGAATTGGGACTTGAATAGTCAAACAAACTGGTACGTCCTTATTTCCAAGTAAAAATAGGAATTATCAGGGGAATTAGGACTGGAAAAATAAAATACACAGTTATTCGAATAATCAAATAGAACAGTAATTCCTCATCTCTAAGCACAAAGAGGCATTACTGAAGAAATTGGAACAGGAATAATCAAATACACCGGTAATTCCTCATTTATCATGGGACAATCAGTGACTCGACTGGAGGTGGGTAGAGTTACCTGGTGGGTTACTGGGGATGTGGTAATAACCCATTAGGGCCTTATTCCTGGTACAAGTGAAATCCCAATTTGGGATTACCAGTACTGCAGATCACTGCAGTACCAAACTGTGTACCCAGCACAGATGTTCCTAGGGAAATCCTGGGTAAAAATACTTAAAGAAAGGAAAACATATGGTAATCCAAGGTGCAAAATATAATACTGTGGCTTACTTATCATGATGAGCCGGAACGTTTTAGAATATGGAGATAACTTCGCCCCCGGGAAATTCAGTTATATATAGGGAATTCAGACAGGTGGTTTGGTGGGTAGGTGAGGAAAGCCCCCCCCCAAATTGTTGCATGTATAAACTGATGAATGTAAAAGAAAGAAACCTAATCTCACAAGTAATCGTGAAAGGTAAGCCTTTAGTGAATATTCTTATCTGCTTATTCTCAAATCTTGCTTTTTGCTTAACTGTATTCTCTTTTTTCAACCCTCACACATACATAAATCGCTTCCGCATTTATGTACTCCTTTCATAGGGTATGACACTTCCACTCAAGTTACAGGAAAGCAGGTAAAATGAGTGAGCTGTCAGCACATTGGGACGTCTGGTCGCGCTTGACTGGGACAAAGTCAAAGTTTAAGGTTGATCGCAATGGAACCCTGATCGGATACACTAAGCGGGAGACCCCGGTCAAAATTTTTACCTTCACACTTGGAAACTTTTCGGGAGAATTTTCTCTCAACGGCGAGCAAGGCACTTTGTCCGGCTGGATTCTCAGCAGTCTTGTAGAAGTCTTCAGCTCCACAGCTTTCAGTGAGATGAACCTGAAATCCAGGCCAGGTCGCGGTTGGACATAGTCGGCTTGACTCTTGACATAGGGTCAGTCCACTTATGGAGCTTTTTCCAAAAGTTGCTCCAAACTTCTCCAGACTTCTGGAACTCCTTCCTGAAGTTCCTCTTAAGGGTTCAAAGTGTCCAAAACACAAATCCAAGGGTCTAGAAGCTCTGAGATGGTCCTTGGAAGTTTGGGACCACAATTCCCACAATGCACGTGGCCAAATCCTTAAAAGTCCAATGGACACACTCCAGGCTGGGGACTTCTTGAGGGAGATGGTGCAGGGAAGCTCTGTTAACCTGTTGCTTTCATGGAGTCCACTCCTTACGCCTTTCTGAAGCAAGGTAAAGTCCTCAAGGCGGCAGTTCCAAGTGTACAGCAGACGCAGTCCTTCAGAGTGCACTCCTGTGGGGTGCATACCAGAGTTCCAGCAAGGCAGACCTTCTTCTCCTTGAAGCTCCAGGCAGCAGATCAAAGTTGCAATGCAGCTCTCACATAGTTATTCAATGACCTGGGGCAACAAGCAGGGGGCACCCCTGTCCAAGCAGGTGCATGGTGCCACCAAAAGCATGACAGCTTCCTCCAAAGTGTGGCATATTCTTGTCCCACAAAGCCACTGTACTTCCATATTCAAGATGGAGAATTCTTCTCCTTGAGATTGAGACCTGGCTAAACCAAACTACTAGGGTGGCTCATTTATATTAACACTTTCACCCCAGACCTCTGCAAATTCCATTTCTGGGGCAGCCATCTTGCTGGGGTACAAGAAGAGGGGGGTAGGCCTGGCTAGTACTCCTTACTGCCCTGTCCTCTTTGAATCCCAGTTTAATTTACCCAGACCCCTCCCCGGTCTGTTCTCTGCAGTTGCAGAGCTCCCCATCAGATAACCTCTGGCTCCATGCAGGGCACTTATCACCTCATCATAGCAGTTTGGCTAAGCCTGTTAAGGGCTGGCCAATCAGGAGAGCCTGCTAGAGGGCTGGATTTTGGCTCACAGAAAAGAAAGTCCTATAATTTATTTTCTGTATTAGGTATGATAAATTCAACAGTGGAAAGTTGTTGGATGTATCATTTCCCATCGTTTAAGTCCTTAAAATATTATTTTAGCTGACTCTAATCAATAGTTACACTGTATTACAGTATTCCCATACTAGCATATGGAGCTAAATTGCTACAATGGGTAAAATCGAAATTGGCAGTTTTTCCCTCATCAGGGCATATAAAACATCTTTTATAATGTCCCAGTTTATGGTTACATTGCACCCCATCCCAGGGGTACCTAGGGGAGAACATTAGGGGTTACCTATAAGCACAAATAAGGTAGATTACCACTTTGGAAGTACCTTTAATTCCAAAGTCGAATTTGCATATAATTTACTTTTAAAGACAGTCTGAAAAGCAGGTCTGCCATTACAAATGACAGCAGGCAACACATCAGTGCACACTCCAGTGCAGGAAATCTACAGAGCCTCTAAACCTCCCTGCCCTTTTATATACTAAGGACTTCGAAGGCGTTTTAATCCCCCTTGCCTTATTATATACTAGGGATTTACAGGGGTCTGTCATTGCCAATTGTAATTATATCTAATTACCATATACCCTTTTAATCACAGCACTGGCCCTGGGTCTTGTTAGCAGATCCCAGGGTACAGTAAGAGTCAGTTACCACCAGTATCAGTCAAACAATGGGGGTGAACAGGGCAAAAACGGTGACTTTCTAACAGTTCTTTTTTCCACTACTTGCTTTTCCCCTTCCCATAGCATCTTGGTAGCAATTACTGATCAGTTGAGGGAATTAGTTGTGACAAGTATTCAACCATGTGAGGTTTTTGTGGTCAAAAGCTGTGTGCTGTGACTTCCGCTACCCCTAGCATACTGGTGTATCAAGGTCAATGAGTATTAGCTGTGCACAAGAGGCCAACAGGTCACTGTATGACTAAAACTGTAAAGTCAATTAGGAGTATATTTAATTATCTCCTTTGTGTTTTTTCTTATCTTTATCAATCAATCAACAAAGCTTTATTTCGACATGTAATATCATAAAAGCACTTTTTGCACATAAAAACAGAATTCAAAGAAATGGATTTTAAGACAAGTCGTAAAAGAGTCTTAAATACAATAAATAATTAAAAAAATGTATTAAACTTAAGCAGCTTTGTAAAAGTTAAGAAACATTTAAGCTAATCAAATGGCCTTCTGCCTGATCAACCATGCCCAGCCAAGGAATTTAGCCACCCCGCACACTATGGTAGTGTTAGAATCAGTCTTAAGAATTCTAAGTGCAACAGAGTGGTCCCTCGAACCAAGCTGCAAGCACACAGACTTGAGCCATTTCTGTCTAGGTTTTAAATAGGCTGGACATACAAAAAAGAAGTGGGGAATATTTTCGGTAACACCTGGACAGTTTGGGCAATCAGCAGGTGTCTGGTGCGCGGGATTCCATCTACTTGTGCGGTCACGGAGAGGGAGGGTCCCAAATCTAAACTGAATGAAAAGAGATCTATCCCTGGGCTTCGTAATAAAGTCGAGATAAATTTCCAGACGGGGGATAGACTTATGCTGGCGAAACGCCTCAGTTAAACTACCTGGGTTTGGATCCCTCTGTTCCTGGAGATTAACCCATGCCCAAAAGGCTCTCTTAGTTTCTTCCTTTGATAGCGAGACCCCAGAGTCCCAAGCAGTTGTGAGGCCTGTAGCAACGAGAAGCTTCTTTATGTTAACAAGCCAGCCTATTTTGTGAGCTCCTTGGAGGTTCATAACCTCTCTAAGGCCATCAGCATATCTGGAGAGTTCGGGGGTATGCCATAACCGCGCTCAGTATAGAAGTGGACGGAGGGTAACTAGATCTTTAATAGATCGCCGTCCCAGGTCACTTAGTAGTGGCTTAGTTGGGGTGCCCCTTGGGAGTGAAACAAGCTCCCTAAAAAACTTGTTTTCTCCAGTAACAAGAGCATCTACACAACCAAACCCCCATAGTTCAGCGCCATAGAGGGCACAGCCTACAGCTTTGGCAGCATAGATTTCCAAAGCTGGAGCAACGGGTTTAGTAATGGAGGCACAAATTTCCCTCCCTAGAGCTCCTATTACCCGCCTGTGGTTTAATACCATTTTGTCAACATGGGGCTGCCATTTAAGTTTCTCAGAAATTCTGATCCCCAAATAGTCAAACTCTTTAACCTGCTCCAATGGCTTCCCATCAAGGGTTAGAGTAGATCGAGATGATCTACTCGGGTTGAAAAAAAGGAGTTTGGTTTTAGCTGCATTAATGGCAAGGCCTCTCAACTTACAGAACAAGGAGAAGCGATCCAGTAGCTTCTGTAATCCTGCTGGTGTTTTTGTTATTAAAAACGTGTCGTCCGCAAAAAGTAATGTGGGGACTTTATCACCCGCCAGGACAGGGACATCAGCATTAATTTCAAGCAGAAAAGGGACTACACCATTCACAAAAAGTGTAAAAAGTGTGGGGGCCAGTACACAACCCTGGCGAACCCCTCTATCCACCGGAATTTTGTCGTTTTTTTGGTCCTGAGACCCCCATCTAATTCGGGCATAGTTACCTTCGTGCATCCAAATCAAAAGGTTCAAAATATACGCAGGAATCCCCATCTCCTTCAAAGTCAGCCACAGGCGGTCACGGGGGACCAGGTCAAAGGCGGTCTTAAGGTCAATGAACGCCAAGTAAAGGCCTCCCTTGCCAATAGTGACCACCTTCCAATATAGGAGCACCAGCCTGAATGCCTGGTCAATCGTGCTTGTGCAGGTCCTAAAGCCCGCCTGAAACTGCGAGATAATATCATTATCATCTGCCCATGAGTGGATCCTCTCCAGGAGGACCCTACCAGCCAGCTTCTGCCCAGTGTCAATAAGACTAATTGGGTGGTAGTTAGCTGGGTCCCCCCTTGGACCCCTCTTGTAAATAGGGATTACTTCAGCTCCCTTCCAGGAATACGGTACCGGCGAGCCTTCTAGCAAAGCATTGATAAAGATTACAAAGTAAGCAGCCCATCCCTCAATATTAGCTTTGAATAAGTCACCCGGAATGCCATCTGGGCCCGGGGCCTTGGCAGAAACAATCTTCTTAATTAGCTACCTCAACCTCCCTTTTCACTATCCTAGTGAATGAGAGCTGGTCAGGATCAGGATCCATGGTCCTGACTCGGGGCCCAAGATCACCCGTTTGTTCATCCCCTACGTATAGCTTCCTGAAATGATCAAACCATTCCCTATCTGTTATATAGTTCGGAATTTGATCCGAATCGGAGCTAATAGATCTTCTCACTAAGGACCAGAAAAGCTCGCCATTCTTTGAGTGGCAGGCAATTTTCAAGCTATCCCAGCGCAACTCTTCCCATTCCTTCTTTGCAGCTGTAAGGGTCTGCCTATACAACAGTCTTGCCAGCCGAACATCACCCGGATTGTTAGATTTAATGGCAAGAAGCAGGCTATCTTTTTTAGATCTACAATTCCTATTAAACCATTTCTGGGCTTGCTTAACACTCGTCTGATGCTTTTTACTATGGTCAAGAAATAAAATGCCGATCGAGTCTATAGTGTCTACGTTAGCTTTTTCTGCGGCAGCAGGGCCAACCCTTTCCCTGCAAACTGCAGAAAGCTTAAGAGTCTGATCAGCAAGAATTTCATGGAGAGTAGTTAATTTTAGGTCGCTCAAAATAAACTTCGACCATTTAAGGTACCTGCTGCAGTTAGATGGTACAACTGTCTTAGTCAGCATTCGTGTTTCAGAAGTAAGGGAAGACTCCTTCCTATGCCACATTGTCATCATTTTGAGAGACAGGGGATTATGATCGCTATTTGTTGTTGGTATGATGACCATATCTATAACATATTTCCATGCCCTCCTATCAACCAGGATATAGTCGATTCTGCTCTGAGAAGGGACCCTGTTGAAGGTATTAGCTCCCATTATGTCAGAAATTGTGCGCCCATTAACAGCTCTTAGTCCAAATTCTATTAATAGAGCATTAATTTGAAGACTACCGGTGACCATCACTTTACTGGCTTGAGTGATAAAGATGGAATGCCCCATCTAGCATCTTCATCATGAATTCCCAGGATGTCATCAGTTGCAAGGGGCTCAAATGAGCAGTTAAAGTCGCCGGCAACCAGAAGAAGGGAATCAGAGGGGCAGCAGTGGAGCATGTCTGAGAGAGCTGAAATAATAGAAGATTTTGCACCCCCTTGAGTTCCTCGGACATATACATTAAAAAGTTCCCAAGTGGGATTACTCTTAAAGGACTTAATGGAGAGTCTCATTACATCTAATGTAGTACACATATGATGAGTGATCTTAAGGTTAAGCTCTGCCCTGACCCATACCATAAGAAATTGGCAGTTTTTTCCTCATCAGGGCATATAAAACATCTTTTATAATGTCCCAGTTTATGGTTACATGGCACCCCACCCCAGGGGTACCTAGGGGAGAACATTAGGGGTTACCTATATGCACAAATAAGGTAGATTACCACTTTGGAAGTACCTTTAATTTCAAAATCGAATATGCATATAATTTACTTTTAAAGACAGTCTGAAAAGCAGGTCTGCCATTACAAATGACAGCAGGAAACACAGCAGTGCATACTCCAGTGCAGGAAATCTACTGAGCCTCTAAACCTCCCTGCCCTTTTATATACTAAGGACTTAGAAGGAGTTTTAATCCCCCTTGCCTTATTATATACTAGGGATTTACAGGGGTCTGTCACTGCCAATTGTAATTATATCTAATTACCATATACCCTTTTAATCACAGCACTGGCCCTGGGTCTTGCTAGCAGGGCCCAGGGTACAGTAAGAGTCAGTTACCACCAGTATCAGTCAAACAATGGGGGTGAACAGGGCAAAAAGGGTGACTTTCTCACAGTTCTTTTTTCCACTACTTGCTTTTCCCCTTCCCATAGCATCTTGGTAGCAATTACTGATCAGTTGAGGGAATTAGTTGTGACAAGTATTCAACCGTGTGAGGTTTTTGTGGTCAAAAGGTGTGTGCTGTGACTTCCGCTACCCCTAGCATACTGGTGTATCAAGGTCAATGAGTATTAGCTGTGCACAAGAGGCCAACAGGCCACTGTATGACTAAAACTGTAAAGTCAATTAGGAGTATATTTAATTATCTCCTTTGTGTTTTTTCTTATCTTTATCATTTGAGGAACAAAATGATCTTAGCGTAATACCTCTAATTGTGAATTGGAAGTATTTGTACCTTTTCCACAAATATATTAGAAAAGAACATTAACATTTCTAAATTACCCAGGATCCTCAGAATACACACTCTACTGACTAAGCGAGAGACTGAGAAGTCCAACGTAATTAATAGTAGTGCCTCACAGTCTCATTAGCTTGAAAACCATAACAAATGGTAGAGGCGGCGGTCT
The DNA here is from genome assembly GCF_964204655.1 of Triturus cristatus. NCBI lineage: Eukaryota > Metazoa > Chordata > Amphibia > Caudata > Salamandridae > Triturus > Triturus cristatus. The sequence continues at coordinate 1,712,271,577 of NC_140589.1, read as the reverse complement.
TGTGTAGAAACAGAAATGACTCACTTCCTCCTTCTCAACAACTTCTCTTACATGCCTCTGCTAAAGTGATAGCTGACCCAGCCCTTGCTGTAGCAGATTAAGACTATGGGTGAGGTGAAGCTGGAAACCATGATGGGTTTTAAAGGAAGTGCTGCCTGTGTGCCCAGCAGACCCAGACAAATGCCCTGGAGATTTGAAAATGCCACCAACATGAATTAGGGGTGTGAGCAAACTTAAACAAGCATTTGCAATGCAATCGGTCTCGCCTTTGGGACCCTATATGTATTTAGCTATGCAGCACATTAGCCTGGGTGCTGAACATCTACTGTTCTTTAACATGGAGGGAAAGTAAGCACCAAACTGCGTGACACACCAGGTATGGGAGCACATGGAGAGAAATATTGCCTTTCAGTGCGAAATGGTATAGTAAAAAGCTCGGTTTTTAGAATAAAATCAGGGCCTTCGATGGTCATATCACTGAAAATACAAGATTTAAAAAAAATATTATTGTCTACGGGTGCTCGTGAAAGATGATTTCTATGGACTGGAATCTAGAGAATGCTACAGTGATTCTGCTATTTTACTGACCTCTGCTTATCGTTTTCTATCAAGAAAGATAAATAAAGGCAGTAGCCAGAAAAATAAAAAAAATAAAGTCCCTCAGCAGAAAGCAATTCTGGTATTTTACTGACCTCTATTGTTTCTTTTCTATTAAGACAGTTAAATAGAGGCAGTTGAACAGAAAAAAAGTCCCAAGGCGGAAGTTCTAGGGCTGATCTCCAGAGCACACAAAGAACATGCACATATAAGTATATACTAATATATAAGTATATACTAAAGTATATACAAGAGGTCTCGAATGCTCGACCTAAAAACATTAAGATGGTGCCCCCAAGACAAAAAATTACACCAATGAGGATAGAATTTCTCTATGAAACACCCCCCGTGCAAACGAACATCGTATCCGTTTTTGACGGAAAAAAGAAACCTTAATAAAAAGAAGAGCTTTTATCAGTTGCATTTATGTCCCCTGTAGGCAAAGGATTTGTCTTGCATAGCTAGGGAAGCTAAGAGTCAAAAGGCTTGTAGAACTTGCTCATGGAGATGAAAGCATTCCTGCTCAAAGCTCTGATGCAAGGGTGGTTGCTAAGAAGTTAATCTTTGGCATTAGTCGGAACTGGAACATGATCTGAGAATGAGCAAGATGAAGATTTCCATAGTATTGTGCCCTCTACTACTGAATCTGGTTTGCAGGTCCATGTCCTGGATGCCAGATCCATTGTATTCTGGCACAAATTTTCAGACACATCTAACAAATACTGTAAGTTCATCCGCCTTGGCACTATTTTGAGCTTTTCCAACTCCACCAGACCTCTATGCTGCTAGCTTCCTCAAATCTCATCCCAGCCTGCAGAATTTTACTTAGGTACATGATTAAGAGAATGGTCGCGTTCTAAATAAACTCAATTGTCATGTGCTTTTTTCAGACTTCTGGTAACTCTCAGTATTGATCTTTAGCCCTTCAGGCTGATATGTGAGAATAAACCCCTTCCACTTCCACACTATGAATGAATGAATAAATAAATGAACGAATGAATGAATTGCCTTTTCAGCTTCTTCCTAACAATCACCTAAGAATCTCTGAAAAGGAATGCCTTCAGACTTTTTTTTACAATGTAAACCCAATTCAAGATCTTGGCTCAAACCATCATGGGCATTTATGAAAGCTCATACATAAATAGTGCCATTTGCCCAGAGTTCTACTATGAGCCGTAAAAGGCTCCAATGTACATATTTGTGCATTAGCCTAAATGATGGATGCCTATAATCAAAAAAAAGGTGCATGACTTGATGAAGCAGTTGTCACTGTATGATTCCATAATCACAGCATGCTCTTCCCCGTGCGTTAAAGGTGATTCCACCACCTTTAATCATAGTGCATCCACAACCTGTTTCCATGGTGTTTTTTTGCCTAATATCTTAATAACATAAACTTTTATTATAGCAACAAATGAGTTACAGAAAAAAGCCAAAACATCCTGATAATGAGTTATGCTGAATGAAGAGAGCAGAGTTTTTATTTCTTCTAGGCACTAGCATTGAACAGTTGAATGAAGTGCCAATGTTTCCTGTCTCGAGACATCAATGTGATCTAGTCAGCTTTGATATTTGTCTACAGGCAAGCCGAATATGAATAGGGCATACAGTAAGAAATTTAACAAGCAATTTAAGTCTTCGTTCTATGTAAATAACCAGTACTGATTTTCACAGCACTACACTATCACTCCCTTCAGTTAAGCATTTCTGTTTTGTCTTAACTAATTACAGGCAAGTATGTCATCACAGCAGCTGCTTTTGCTTTCTAGATCTTTGATTTGAAATTGCCAGTAAGACCCTTGGTACGATAAATATACTTCTGGGATCCTGTAGTTGCTAATAAGAATGCTGTTTGGCCATGCTTTACGCAGGTTATAAAAGTACATGTCCTTTAAACATAGAAGTTCAAGATCAACATAGCAGTGCAGACCAGTGCCTAATTAGTAAAGGAATAACTTCTGGGGCTCAAAATCATACTCGGAAGCCCAAGACTGGCCCTGCTGAATGTCAGGGGTGTCAAATATCACGGATGTGATACAGCATTTTCTGGGCCCACTTGCATACCATTGGTCCTCCAATCGGACTGAGAAATGATGGGAGTTAGCATTTGCATTCAATCACATTTAAATTAATTTATTTGGCTACACAATGAGGGCCAGGAATTAGTAGCCAAGTTCAAAAGTTTTATTACAAATTGATAAACAAATTTAACTACACAACTCATAAAATCGTGCTGTAAAGAAACAGAATAACCACTGGAAGTCCCAGACGCCTGAAAACATTTAGGCAAACTAGTATTAAACAAACAGGCAGTTCTGTGATGGCAATACAGAATAGTAGCATTGATATATGATGTTCAGAAAATAATCTAAGACTCTCTCGCCTATACATTAGTGATCAAGAATTTCAAAGTCCAAAGGATAGTTGGGTACTAAGAGAACTCGAAGTCAGAGAATTTATATGTAGGAAGTCAGGACAAGACAAAAAGAAATCAAGTAGGGAAATATTAGCATCTCAGAATCTCAGTCAAGATTATTTTATGGGTCAGGGATAAGTGTTAGCCTAAGCCAAAATAAAAAGCAAGAATCCAAAGGAAGCATTGAGGTCTAAACTTCGCAAAGTCCATTCAGATAGTGGGGAATCAGGGAAGGTATCTACAAGGAATCCACAAAAGAGATCTGCATGGGCCGAAGGTTGGAAGGGATTCGCGAAGCATATCTCTGAGTAAAAGTCCTAGGGGAATAGTATATTACAACATGCAAAGTCCACTAGGTAACCCCCCCTTGGTCACACCCCAAAGTTGCAGAATGCAACATCAATGGTTTATCCTACACTGTACATGGGAACAATATCTCTCTCTCTCTCAGACACACGTAGATTAAAACATTTGTTGAACAAGTCCATTCAATTAGCGCTCTGGCTCTCCATGTACCTTTGTCAAGGTCTTCTTCTCAGGCCCTTTCCCCTATATCTAGTAAAGTAATGTATCCATTCTAAATTACCAATGCATGTGAATACTTGCAAGTTATTTCATGTTAGCAGAAAATGGAAACAATATTTATGAAATGAAGCATGGTAAAATACATGTCAAAACTGTTGGGACAAGTTAAACAGTAATTCAATGGTGCACATTTAGGTGCAGATTACGATCCGGTAAAAAAATTCCCCGTACGACTCGTATCCGGTCTTTTTACCGTACGAATCGTACAAGTGCCGTACAAACTGCCAATTACGATTCGCATGGTAAAAAGTCCATACGAATCGCATTGGGAATTATTCCCCACACGTCCTCGGGTCGGAAAATGTGTCCGACACGTCCACGGACGATTTACCGTACAAATGTGAAAAGTGAAGTCCGACCGCGGAATTACGATCCATCCCGTGCATCCGATGTTACAACAGTATGGAAAAAACACCGTCCGCACCGAACTCCCATAGCAACCATGGAGACATGTGCCCGCATATGCGCTGACCCCCCCAGCCCCCGTACGTTCGAGTCATACCCCCACCCGTGTATGTACACCCTTGTACGTGTCGAACCACCCCGTGTATGTACACCCTTGTATGTGTCGAACCCCCCCGTGTATGTACACCCTTGTACGTGTCGAACCCCCCGTGTATGTACACCCTTGTACGTGTCGAACCCCCCGTGTATGTACACCCGTGTACGTTTGAGTCGTACCTCCACCCGTCTATGTACACCCTTGTACGTGTCGAACCCCCCTGTGTATGTACACCCTTGTACGTGTCGAACCCCCCGTGTATGTACACCCTTGTACGTGTCGAACCCCCTTGTATGTACACCCATGTACGTTCCAGTCCTACCCCCACCCGTGTATGTACAACCTTGTACGTGTCAAACCCCCCGTGTATGTACACCCTTGTACGTGTGTGTAGCGCTGGGGGTACGCACCGTACATACACGGGTGGGGGTACGACTCGAACGTACACAGGTGTACATACACGGGGGGTTCGACACATACAAGGGTGTACATACACGGGGGGTTCGACACGTACAAGGGTGTACATACACGGGTGTTCGACACGTACACGGGTGTACATACACGGGTGGGGGTATGACTCGAACGTACGGGGGCTGGGGGGGTACGACTCGAACGTACGGGGGCTGGGGGGGTACGACTCGAACGTACGGGGGCTGGGGGGGTACGACTCGAACGTACGGGGGCTGGGGGGGGTACGACTCGAACGTACGGGGGCTGGGGGGGTACGGCGCGTACATACGGGGGCTGGGGGGGTCGGCACATACATACGGGGCTGGGGGGGGGGGTCGGCGCATACGTACGGGGGCGGGGGAGGGGTACGGCACGTACCGGGCCACCTACTCTGGTCGTTTCGCGCCGTACTTTGCTTTTCTGGCACTTTTTGGGTGCCGTGAAAATATTGCCGTCCGGACTGCTGTCGGTTCGAATCGTGGTTCCTGGGTCGTGAAACGCTGCCTGAAAGCGTCCCGACGTCACGTCGCAACATTCCCGGATCACATTCGTATGTATATTTTTGTCGGTCGGTGTTTTTTACGATTCGTACGGAAATGTTGTTTCCGTGCGAATCGTAATTCCATGTTTGTAAAGTTTTACGACCGGGTACGAGTCGGACGGAGAAAACGCTCCGACCGACGGTTCGTACCCGGTTTTTACCGGATCGTAATCGGCACCTTAATGTGTTTGAACATTTAAACATAAATAAAAATAAGTTTCTAGTACATGTTATTTAATTCAGACCACTTATGGCATAAAATGAATCCATTGAAATAAATCAAGTGTAAGTATGACTAACAACCACATTTAAATGCTTATATGTGTAACATTAGTGCATACATTACATTAACTTTTTTGTTTCTGGTAAGATCAGATTCTACCTATATGAGGATTGTTTAATCACAGTTTCATGTCATTATGTGTTATTCGTACGTTATAGCACACATTTAGGAAAGTCGAGTTTCCTCTTCATAATGACTATATTATCTATTAAACGAGGATGGGTTTATTTCATCAAGACTTCATTAAAACATCTTAATTAGCATGGTTAAACACTCTTGTGAGTAGATTTTCTAATTCTACAATAAATTAACTCTTTAATAGTAATGTCAGTAAAATATTTTCATTAATCATTGAATCAAGTAAGAAACGTGTGCAAAGTGCATGATCTTTTCATTTATCTAACATTTTATGGCGAAACCTGTGACGTAAAGAGTGGGCAACTTTGAGCAGTACCCACTATGTAGTACTGAATCCAACTCATGCATCTTTTATCCATCACCAGACACTTCCTGACTCTTTACCTCACTCTTTCATGTTATTTTCCATCTCTGATTTATTGCTCCTTCAGAGTTTTCCCAATTTGCTCTTTCTCCTTCCTTCTTCCTTCTTTCCCCCATTTGTTGTTTCTCTCTCTCTTTTGTCTGGGTCAAAGTCTGCTGAGGGAAAATAAATGCCACCCCAGAATGAGTGCCAGTGGACCCCACCAGCAACCACTGGCTCAACATAAGCACTGGTTCAGACCTATAGTCATAGACACGGTGCAGTGGCTACCACAGGGGTGATGCAGTGTGTGCTTTACTACTCTGTTCTTTGAGTTACATTTCAGGATCCACCATCTCATGGGTTCCAACTTTAGCACATGATTATCTTTACTTGGAGTGAAAAGAGTCCGGCTGTTCTAGACTGTGTTATTCTGCACTGAAGTGAGACTTCTACTATCACCCCATTGGCTCTTTGCAAGTGAGTGAAAAATAAAAGAACAGTGATTATACACTAGAAGCAAAGCAAGAAGGCAGGGAAAACAAATTAAAAATGTTGTGCCGTCCCCATTATATATTATTGTCTAACTCCTTGGTTGTCAACACCCTGGTCCTCAGGCTCTCCCCTCACACGACCCGCAAACACCATACGTCTTCGTCTTTTTGGTTTGCAGTCAGTGGTCTTCAAATTATTGGACCCACTCCAGGAATTTTTCACAATTATTCTATTAAATTGGCAATTTTAAAATATGCCTAAATATATTATACCATCACAGTTAAGTCCTGTTACTCCTTTTGAAAATGCAATCAAATACATGATTGCCAAGCATAATGCTCTGGTCATCTAGGCCTTATTAAAGTGTAGAATTATCCACAGTGTGATTATCAGAAATGGGGGGACAGGAGTGAGCGGTTTAGGGAATATTTGGAGCACCTTCCCTTTTGACATGTACTCTCAACCAGGATGTAATAAGTGACAAAAGATGTTAGTGATGGCCCATTACAGAGTGGTTGACTGACACTAATTTTTCCCCCTGAAAAAAAGCACTGTTATCAGCATGATGCTTCTTTTGGCCTGATCCTGGTACCTCCCCCTAGGATCAATTAAGCCCCCCCCCCCAGATGCCCGCCTCCCAATTTGTAGACCTCTGCCTTACATCATTTGTGATATCAGTACGCACAATCACGATCCAGAAGAGGTCTAGAAGATGTGTTAGAAATTCTGTCTGCCCATGGAGTTTCACGATTTGTTTCCATTTTTTGTACTCATGTGATTTGACCCCGCCTATCTTCTAAGGCCAGGTCTTAGCCACATTGGTCCACTTTGCAATCGTTTTTCCTTCTCTGTTGGTGCTTCCTGTTACTTCTCTGTTGGTGCTTCCTGTTACAGTGGGAAAGCATGACATTGTGCCGCTCATCAGGCTGAAATTGCGATGGTTATATATTAATCTAGGAATATTACAAAACAGTTGGAAGTGTACATAATCACCTCTATCCAGTTACATATGTTTTGCGTTATGGAGCAGGATAATTTTCCCATAGGGAGAACTTTGGGATATTTATCTAGCACTAAGATGCACACTGGGTTATGATAGTAGCACCCTTGCATATGATGGAATGATTCTGATATCGTTTTATGTTCACTGGCCCCTTTTTTTGTGATGGAAATTATGGGCACCAATAAGTGAGCTAAGCATTCATGGTGGAGATCTGTCTGCAAACTAAAGGACACAGGTTTTGAAATTCAGGAAGACTAACTTCATCGTTCTTCTTTCTGAGGTTACTTGACTGTATCTCAATGAATCATATAATCGAAACATCTGCTATTTAAAGTGATTCAAAGCAATCAATCTGCAGAAGCATGCATTCTATGAAAACAAGGAATTATTATAACCTGCAAGCAACATTTAAAATACATTCCTTTTTTCTTGCAATTGGTCTTATGATTGTCATTTTATCATTTAACAATGCATAGAAAACTGACACTAAGGACGCGGCAAGCATTGGCATGCCAATGTAAACCTACTAGTCTTGCCATTGTTTTTTTGCTGCACTAGGGGGCATATTATCAAGGAGGGCGTTAACATTATCGCCGGTTTAGCGGCAGAAAACTGCCGCTAAAGTGGCGATAATGGGCTTGATAATATGCCGCAGAGAATTCCCATAGAAGCCCATGTTCACACCAGAACATGGGCTTCTATGGGAATTCCATAGAGCATATTATCAAGCCCATTATCGCCGGTTTAGCAGCAAGTTTCTGCCGCTAAACCGGCGATAATTTTTAACGCCGTCCTTGATAATATGCCCCCCTGTTACTGTGGTAGGGGCCACATTATAATAAGTATGCCAGATTGTATATGTGGAGTCTGAACACTATGAGAGTTTTTAACAGCATTGTCGTTGGCTCAACATTCTGGGAAAATTATTTAATCTCCCATTTAAAGCATTAAAATACTATCGTGTTGAGATCGCACTATTTAATTATGTGAATTTGAGTCTCGGTGTCACTCAACATTCTGGGAAAACCAATTAATCTCCCAATGTGTGCTCATATAAAGTGCTTGAATACCTTCAGGTAAAGAGCGCACTATACACTGATGTGGTTGCAATGGTGACCGACAGCACATGGCAACGCAAACACTGAAACAAATGAAAGACATGACTGCCAATTACATTCCTGTGATGTGCATTCTGAAACAGACAAAGGACAAGTGATTACTTTTCTGATTATGTTACCGTCAATGCCATTCATGGATATTTACATTCTTGCATGTTATCATAATTTAAACCTCACATAAACTTTACAGCAGTATTTTCTAATAAAATATGCTTAATTTTTGATGTTCAGTCACTTAAATTAGCAAGATAGTATGTTGCCAATATAATCTGCCTGACCTTAAAATGACTGTCTCCCAAGGTAATATTTGGGGAGAGGGTGTGGCTTACTGGCGAGAGCTGTTGACCTTTGATTTGTAGGAACCTGATTCGAGTCTCGGCGCCAGCTCAACATTTTGGGCAAATCATTTAATCTCCCTGTGCTCTCATGTAAAGCACTTGAATACTTTTGGGTCGAGATTGCTGTTACAAATGGGATTTCTGGTTGGCTATGGCATGCGCCTAAACCAGGCAGAAATCACCACTCTAGTCAGGGCAAGGGAGTTACACGCTGAAGATAACCCCTGCTCACCCCTATGGTAGCTTGGCAGAGCAGTCAGGCTTATCCTAGAGACAATGTCTAAAGCCCAACACACTCACACAGCAGCGATGCAGTAGGCACAGCACAAAAGAAACTCCACACAAATTTATAAAAAAGTAGGCTTTGTATTTCCATAAAAACACATTAGAACACCATCACATGTATACACTGTGCGACCAGGCACTTGTCATGACTTTACAGGGATTACGTAAATTATTAGGCCAATCGGGCCACTGTCATAAACAGTGCAGTTAGGAACCAGTAGCTACTGGTAAGAGTACACTTAGCATATGCAGAACATAATTAGCGGTGCACCATAGTAAGCACTTGCAGCGTGTACATATTATCAACACATACCTTCACTGTACAAGTGGTGCAATCCTGGCAATGTAAACGTAATCACATCAGGGCATAACACATCACAGTATGGCACATGTACCATAATCAGGGCACGATATGAGGCATAACGAAAATAATGGTACTTAGTAGTAGGTATAAATCATAGCCATAGTGCACCACAATAACGTCACAGAGTAATTTTGGCCATGGGATACACATTATCCCCAGTTCACTATCGTAAAGACTAGTAGCGTGCACACATTATAAGTGCATCATGCCGACCTTGGACATAAAACCATCACTGCACTTACAGGCCACTTCCTTACATAATAACCAGTACCCTCTCACTGTAAGGCAAGATGACACATAAAGTAATCTCAGAATCAGGGTGGGTGAGGTGGAGCGACCACCTAGGGCCGTGCTCCTGTGCTCCTTGTACCCCACATTTGAAAATGAAGTAATGATGACCCGAAGACGAAGGCAGAGAGACCCCACTCCACCTGAAAGTGGCCACCGGCAGCCCTGCAAACATGCTGTTTGACTGCCGACGACCAATGCAGTAGGCCAATGACAGCGGGGACCAATGGTGGCCCAAGCGGCCTCCCCCTCACGGTAGACCTTCCCCGGGCTCAGGCATCAATTGGGGAGGGAAGTCAACAACTTGCTCCCTCTCCTTTGCACTGGCTCAAAATAGGCAATACCCCCGCCTCACGGCAACCGGAGCCACACTCAGCGGCTGCCCGTTGACACACAGGAGGGGCAGAGGTGGCCTGGTAACGCGGTCGCCCTGCCAATCCAGCTCACCTCTGCGGGGACAAAAAGAAAGGCTGGCAGGCCACGAGAGGATTCCGGTCAGACCCCGTTGGGCCGGGAAGCCCAGAGCGACGTCTCCCAGCTCCACTCTTCTTGGGGGTGGAACCCCCTCCCTTGATGGGGCTCTACCCACAGGCAAGGCCAGATCTCATCAGGAGAGATCCCCTGATGCTGCTTCCCTGGTGGTTGCTGAGCAACCAGGTCTCCGGGGCAGTCGCGCCCTGTCCGCTTCCTCACGAGAGGGGGGGACACAGCTCTGACCTCAGCACACCAGTGAGGCTCCACCCTTCCTTGCCGGTCACAACTCATGGGTGGGGAGGGTGGTGAGCAATGCTGCACTCCTGGGTCTCTCAGGAAAGAGGGACACAGAAATTCCTGCAAGCAGTGGTCACTAAGAGGAGCATTTAGCAGTGCTCCCACGACTCTCTCCACCACGCCCACCACGTGCTTCACAACTAGAGGCCCCAAAGTGCTCTACGCACACCGTTTGTAGGCTGAAATCGCTTCTGCCAGGTTTTCCTTTTTGGGCAACAAGCGGAATATAAAGCACTCAGCCTGTCTCCCACTTGAAGATAAAAACGGAGCAGGCAGTGCTCTTCTCCAGGAATCCACAAGGCATAGCTGGGCACAGGCAGGCCAGTACGCAGCGCCTCCCAGCAGAGGACAGCCCCTCCAACCAACTAGCAGGCAGTAGCTGAGTCCCACGGTGGTTGCTCCTCGCAGAGTGTTCTTCAGATCCAGTTCCCAGCACAAGATCTCAGACCTGGGGTACCAGCTCCAGTATTTATAGACTCCAGTCTTTGTTCTACACCTGGCACAGGCTCTGAACCCACTTCAAACCAGTTCTGGGGGGCACTTCGCAAGTGTACCACAACCTCCATTGTAAGTGTAAGCTCTGGCCCCTGACACACCACAGGGGGCAGAGCCATCATTGTGGAAGGCAGGCACAGACCTTTTCAGGTGCAGGTGCTACTCCTCCCACCACTCCAAATGCAGACCAGGCCTATTCAGCCTGGCGCTGACTCATCCAGACTCTCTGGAGCCACTGCACCTCCCCAGCCCCTGTCACTCCAAGGCTAGACAGTCAATACACAACAGGCAAGCACAAAGGCACATAGCACACAGAAATACCTACTTCTAAAAGTGGCATTTCTAAAATAGTAATAATAAATCCTCGAGCACCAATATGCAGCATTTATCACCACTATGCCAAACATATCAAACTTAATCACGCTACCCCTCTCATGTCAGGAATGACCACTGAAGCATATATCAGGGAATCCCCAATGCATCCTTATGAGAAGGCAGCCTCACAGCAGTGAGGAAGAAAATAGACTATTTGTCACTACCAGAAAATGCCCACAGTTAAGGCACATGTCCTACCTTTTACCTACACCGCACCCTGCCCAGAGGGCTAGCTAGGGCCTACCTTAGGGGTGACTGACATGTAGTAAAAGGGGAGTCACAGACATGGCAACCACTATATGTGCCACGTCACTGCAGCAGCAAACTGGGCATGCAGGTCCTTCAGTGGCAAAGGCCTGAAACAGTTTTGAAAGGCTACTTTGGTGGGTGGCACAAGCAGCGCAGCAAGCCCACCAGTAGCATTTAATTTACTGGCCCTGGGTATATGAGATACCACTGTACAATGGATTGACAGGTAAATTAAATATGCAAACAGGTTTAGACCAATCTTACCAAGTTTACCATAGAGAGCAAATGCACTTTCGTACTGATAAGCAGTGTTAAAGTGCCCAGAGTCATAAATCACCAATGACAGGTCAGAAAAAATATAGGAGGAAGGCAAAACGTTCTGGGATGACCCTGCAAAAAGGGCCAAATCCAACAATTGTGCTATATAATGATGTGGGTGCGAGTCTCGGAGTCGGGTCAACATTCTGGGCAAATCATTTAATCTACCAGTGCACTCATGTAAAGCAGTTGAATACCTTTGGGTCGAGATCATGCTATATAATGATGTGGCCGTGATGGTGAAAGATCAAAGCGGGTGCCATGGTGATAAAGCACTGAAAAGATCGAGCACTCGTGTGCAGTGCTCTTGAACAAAGGAAAAAGTTGTCCCTTTTACAATTGCTAAAATACAACAAGTAGAAGAGTACAATGATGCTTCTCCATGGGAGTAATCAATTGACGAAAAGGTGGGACAAAGAGGAAAGATTATCCACTCGGAAGCAAGTATTTTTTAAAAGACATTGGCATAAACAAGTTGAAAGCAGTGGGCGGACTGTAAGCCCACAAATTATATACAGAATGTCTCAGAAAGACAGCACAAGCACTATCTAGGCTCAACCCAAAAATGGGTGGATATCCTCCTGGCATTTCTCTAAGTTGCAAAAGTAAAGGTATGGATCATTTACTTTTGTATCAATTAGGGGCGTTTTTTGTTCTCTCTAGTGCTACCCAATCCCTTGACTGAGTATTAGGGTACCTCCCTCTTCTTTTAACTATTTCTCTGGGTTGCCCTGCTTCATTTAGAAAGAGGGAACTCATCCCTGATCAATACCGCCGGCTAAAACATTTACGGTGGACCCAACACCAGTAACAGGGTTTGAGGGGCCACTCTACTGCCATTTCCATCTGAGTCCTTTCAGCTAGGGACCACCATTTAAATATTGGCTTTCCTGCATAAAAAGTTATCATCCTCCCTAACACTAAATAAACACCTTTATCTTGTGTAGCAAAAACTTATTTTAGCATTCGTTGTTTTTACACAATTTTCGGAAAAGTATTTTCTGATGAATTTGTGTTTTGCTGCAGCTGGCAATAAATACTCCATAGTATGGTTACAGACTTTAATGTTCTGAATTATTCTGTGAGCTGTTGATCAGATGTGTATCCAGTGCTGTAGCAAGGCTACCACCTGCCCTAATACAAGTGAGGAAAATGGGCCCACCCTCCTAGTTGTTTTATAAAACCTAAACAGCAAAATTAGAGTACAACAGGACACGTACACCCCAGGGCACCTCTACATGAATCATACATCTGCTTTTGCTCTAGCATACCTCTCCACTTTCTTGTATATCTACATTAGCCCCTCTTCCCTCTAGCCTGCATATTGCTACTATCTGCCTTTCAACCTCACTACCCTCACCCTTGTATCTCCTGTTTTATTTCCCTCGTACAATTCTCTCCTCTCTTTATTCCGAAGTTTCTCTCTCATCTGTTCCAACCTCCTTTTGCTCGGCCATACCACCTCCATTTTCTATCTCCTCACCATCTATTCTTGCTACCTTGCCATTTTCCTGTGTATCAATTGTCTTCTCTTTTCCTTACTACCTATAGCGCTCCACCCTTTCATGTGCTGTACTCTCTACTTCTCTTCTCTCCCCTGACTCGCTCCACTATTACTCTCCCCCCAACCTTCTCAGAGTAAATAGAAAGCCAGGCCCCAGACACTGAGAAAAACGAATTGATGCTGGCAGCCTGTTAGGTATGATGGAGCTATTGCAGGGAAAACTGAACCCCACCATTCTGGGCACTGGTGTCACTGGTAGTTACTCCTGTGTGTCTCAGATTCTACAGCTTTTCAGGTAATGTAGCTGGAAAATGTATGTACCCTCTCCCTGAGGCCATGCTCACCTGCACGTGCATGCATCCAAATTCACGGAAGCGGAGCGGAGGCAGGAGCATTGTTGCTCTTCCTGGAATTTCATCTCTGAAAAAACGATTCCATAAACAATCCAAGTCACTCATTCCTTCCCCTTCCGACATGGTCTGACACGCGGCCCGATATGATACAGTCCATAGCACCATTGCTCCACTGCACGGGCAGATCCCAGCTGTGCTTGTTGCCCCGTCACTGTGCCCATTCCACTCACGGAGGTGGGTGGACTTGGGTGTACGGCAGGACAAGGCATGCAGGCTCAGCAGTGCAGGGTGATGGGTGTTGGGTGTAGATTAGATTGGGTGGTGCTCACGTCTGGTCTGCCACAATTTTGCCTGATCTTGACTGTAAGGGCAGCTTCTCACACTTGGAGAAAGTCTCTGGCCATTGCAGGGGGGGGGAGCCTGAAGCCCTTAAAGGAAAACTAGGCTGGGCTTTGGATACCTGGGAAAACTAGAGAACTAGAGACCAGAGAGTAAGGATTAGGGGTTCCAGCTTCTGTTTTAGTACCATATTCTCTTGTTCTTCATGTTCTTCCTGTTGCCATCCATGTGCTTGATATCCTGATATAAAAACCTACAGACTGCAACTGTTTTTTCCTTCATGTGCGAGTGGAGTCAGCGGCAGCAAGACCAGGGGGAGGAGGTAAATGGGTGTAAGTGATGTCTGCTGTTCATTTGTTCACCTACCATTCTGCCTGTACTAGATAGTGACTTCATGGTACTGGTTTTCCTGGTAGTGCTATAAGGACATAAAGCTGCATTTCTGATTACTCCAGCTCTTTAGGATCATGAGTACCCTGAGGAAGCCCAGAGAGGTCCTCTTGACTTTTCTCTTGCACGGATGGGGGAAGCGTGGGGAGGAGGGGTGGTGATATCCCACAGCCTCAAGTCAGCCCTGGATTGACCACAGCCCCAGCCAATAGGACAGTAGAGCTAGAGGCGCCAAGCCATGATGATTCTGCATGGAGGGAGACTCATTAAGGCATTAAGGCAAAACCTTTCAAGGCTCTGAAGCAGAGGTGTTCCAAGATTCTAGTGTGCGGGATTTATCCACTATCTACTCTCTTTATTTTGTGGTTTTTTCACACTAACCCTAAGCCTCAAATGGCTAAATGAAGACAAACGTAAACAAACGTAAACACAAAATCTGGCTCTTCTTTAGTGCCCACAAATACGACTATGGACACTTTCCTGGCACGTGCAGTTGGCATCATTGGTAAAGAAATTGAGCTAGCAGAGCGCCGTCTCTCACAATCCTCCCAAACATCATCCCTGCCGGGTTTCCCTGGAAGTCGAGCATCTAACCCACCAAATGTAGGTGAGGACTTAAGCTTTCTACCCGCAGCAGCATCCATGGAGATCCCTGCTTCATCATGTCGACCACATAAAACTGAGCCAAGAGATAGTCTATTCTTTCAAGACTATAGTTTTTTTTAGATATGAAACCTGGATAATTTCTAATAAACATATTTTTTGCCCAGGTATTCATTTTTAATCCACATTTACACTAGAGCACTGCACACCACCAGAGTCCTCAGGGTTTGAGCGCACACCCTGGCAGGAGCATTTTTCTTTTTGGGAAGTATTAGGCTGTGCATCCAGCAGAGCCTTTGGCTCATGATTGCGGGCCCAGACTGTGATTCCCTAGAGTCTCAGATGACGAAGTTCCGCCAGTAAGGGTGGGCTGATGGACTCTTAACTCCTGCTGGGTGGTGTACTAACGATCCGAGGTGTCTCTTGCACTCTTCCACAGCGCGTAGTGGCTTGCTATTCTTTTTGAATGGACTTTGCACCTTCTGTTAGTTGTTGTAGCATTCTGTGGGGATTGGAGGTGTAGTAGTCCCTAAACTAAATTTCCCCTGTGACCCCTCTATAAATTGTGTTTTTGATCCCTGCTTCATCCCCTGCTTCACCCCGGGTCCATCACCATCCCATTCACTTCGAGCCAGAAATAATGGTGGTCACGCCACCACCAACTTTATAGAATATAGGTGGAAAGAGAAAGAAGCAGGGGCCCACCAGGAAATCCAAGTGCCAAGGGTCAATATTACCCTCCCCCTAAGAAGAAAGACACTCTGAATAGTAAAAGTAAGAAGACAGTACCAGATGCCCCCCGGGACACTCTTAATGACACCATAATTACTGCCCTGGAGAGAAGGTGAAACCCAGTCCTGGAGTGTCTTGGTACTATCGAGCTGGAGCTCAAGAACATTAACCAACAAATTACTCACTGGGGAGAAATTGGCCCTCCTCACACCCCCAACTCACCCCCCTGCCTCCATACCAAGATCAATGCAATCGGCCACAGGAGGAGGGCCAGATGATGCATGGCATAACCAAAACTGTTATGCACCTCTCTCAGCCCAAAATTCCATTCTGCATAAATATACACAGCACCCTCCTCTTAGAGGGTTAAGAGCAAATGGGCTCAGGTGATCCTAAACAAAATAACCCTCTAATAAATGAAGCAGTAATCATGCATAGAGCAAGTGGTATGCAGCCCACTTGGGAAGAATCATCTAGCAAGGGAACAAGCACGTTGAAAGGAAAACATCGGAGTGAGCCAAATGGCATCAAGCCTAACCTTCCCCAGACTGCACTCCATATATTATCATGTTAGAAAATGTCCTCACACTGGCTCATCCCCACACAGAATCACATACATTCCTCTTGAGCAAAGAGCTGCACTGGTTGCAATAGCATTCTGGATGGACCAATGACCTCTCTAAAAACATTATCTTGACAAGTAGGGTCTCCTGGATTGGTTTACAACCAAAAAGCTCACAGGGGGACTGCATAGTGACCAACTTTAATAGACCAAGCTTAGTCAGATCGCTATTATACTCACTAAGACAAACTCCATTATCCACGGACACCATCCACACTAAGTCAAACTCCATCATTCCCGGACGCCATCCGGGCATTGCCATTGGGCTCTTTCTACCCTCCAAGGGCTCTTGGTCTACAGATGTTAAGTAACTGTGATGCAGTTCTCCTACAGCAAATGACACAAACCACTACTTGAATTGTTCCCTCCCTCTTTCTAATAGGTTCACCACTTTGGCCTCTCTAGAGCAACTGGATTGACTACCCCATTCCCCCAATCAGCTTCAACCGATGGCCACCCTCTACCCCCATACCAACTCAACTGGCATCTCATGGCGCTCTTCGGCAAGAAGGTGAATTTGGTTTCATTTCACAGAATGTGGCAGGGCTACGCTCCAAATTGGAGATTCTGAAATGGCTGAACCTGGTGAGTCGTTATCAAATAGTCTCCTTCCAAGAGACCTGATTACTGGACCCCCCACATATAAACAGCTTTGTCACTTTTCACATCCCAGCAATCCCCTCAACGTCAGGTCGAGCTAAAGGAATATTGGTAACATTTGTCTCTGTGACTCTGATGGACTGTAAGATCTCTGAAGTGGTTATCACTCCGTTTTATCACATTCTCCTGTTCACACTGAGGAAATCTTTTGACCTATTACTAGTTAATTACTATTACAATATATTTGACCCTGCATAAATCAAGATCATTGATGGGATACAGGATGTTTTGCATAAGACCTTAATTAACCACAGAAAGGAGGTATTAATCCTGTGGGTTGGAGATTTCAACATAGAAATGTGTGGCAAGGGCTCCTCTGTAACATGCGGAATTTTGGACCATTTTGGTGAATCCCTCACACATTGTAGACATACCCCTTATGGGGATGCACTAAAAAGAGTGTCCTCTACTAACAATTTGGTCTTTTCACATGATTATAGTATGGGGTACTCCATCTGGATTATGTCATGTATTGGGTCAGGGTCTAATTCTATCATAGACCACATATTAATCTCAAAGGAGCTGATACCAGTATTGGGCATTTGTAAAAAGTGGCCTCTTGCATGAGTGATCACAACCCACTAATGTTCAACCTATAACTATCCTTAGGTAAAGATGTTCAGACCCCCCCCTCCAGCATCAAATAGAATATAATAAAAATGAAGATTTAAACATCAGATGGGCACAGATTGATAAGGATGCTTTTGGACTTGGCCCTTTTGTGCAGGGTCATGCCAGAACTTTTTGCCTTCCTCCTGTATTTTTGTTTTACCTTTTGTTGGTGGTTTTATGACTCTGGGCACCTTACCACTGCTGATCAGTGCTAAAGTGCAGGTGCTCTCTCTGGTAAACTTGGTAAGATTGATCTACACCTGTTTAGCATATTTAATATAGCTGTAAGTCCCTTGTACAGTGGTATCCCATATACCCAGGGCCTGTAAATTAAATGCTACTAGTGGGCTTGCAGCGCTGCTTGGGTCACCCACAGAAGTAGCCTTTCAAACCTGTCTCAGGCCTCTGCCACTGCAGGGCCTATGTGTGCAGTTTACTGCTGCCGTGACATGGCATGCAAGTGGTTGCCACGTCCACTCTCCTCTTTTACTACATATAAGTCACCGCTAAGGTATGCCCTAGGTAGCCCTATTGGCAGGGTGCGGTGTAGGTAAAAGGTAGAACACATGCCTTAACTGTGTTTCAAGTCCTGGTAGTGACAAACAGCCAATTTGGTTTCTCACTGCTGTGAGGCTGCCCTCTCAAAGGTTTGCATTGGGGATTCCCCGATATGTACCTCATTAGTAATTTCTGATCTGAAAGGGATAGTGTAGGAAAGTAGGATCTGCTCCTTATGGTTACCCCTACTTTTTGCTTGATGTGATACTGTTTCTGAGTAGTCTGACTGGGATCCTGCTAATCAGGACCCCAGTCTATCTGCTTTCTCCCTAAACTGTTGTGTTGAGTACTTAGGTACATGCCAGATTGGATACTCGGGTACCCTTATAAGTCCCTAGTATATGGTACTAAGGTACCCAGGGCATAGGTACCCCAGAGGTCTCCCATGGGCTGAAGCATGTATTTTGCCACCTATGAGAGACCATTCAAAATTGATCTACAGGCATGCCATTGCAGCCTGTGTATGTTGATGCATGCACCACTTACTAAAGATATAGGTTTACTATATCTAATGGTTACTGCACTTAAAACCTATAAGTCACCCCGATAGCAGGCCTTTGTAATTCTGAAGGCAGGGTGCTTGGTTCTAAGTGATAGGGTGCCCCTGCATGAGCAGGACACCCCTGCAGCCTACGGAGGCCATTCTCCCGGGTTGTCAGTAAAGCAGCTTTATACTATATAGCGGGGCACCACGTAATTACATGATGACCTTCTTGTAAATGGCTGCTGCGAATCCTACCATGTTTGGTATCAAACATGTTGTAATCATAATCCCCCACACCATAAATGGTGTGGGAGGTATGATTCCAAGCACTGGCAGATCCCTCCGTTAGGCTCTCAGTGTTCCCGGTGCCAACCTTCTAGCCCTGGACAGCACAAAATGGTTGCTGCTGACCAGAGACACATTTATGCCTTCCTGCTGCTCAGCCAAGTTCGAGCAGAGGAAGGTGGAACAATAGGCATCCTGTCTCAGGGAGACGTGACCACCTCCCAGACAGGTTTTAGTGCCTTGGGACCGGGTGGGTGCGCTTTCCAGTGCCTGAAAGTCTGCATGAGGGGCACATTTGATGTCCCTGCACATAGTTCAGTTCAAACCACGCTCTGGCACAAAACTGGACAAAGGACGAACCTCCCCCCGTCCAGATCCTACCCTGGGAGGGCCCCTTGAATCTTCCCAACCCTTTCCCTATTGTACTTAAGGGCTTACCTGGGTGTAGGTCCCTAGATGCGTCATGGGATAAGATTCAGAACTGAAACCACTGCACTTCTACTGTCTTGGCACTCTGGACTTCGCTGGACTTTGTTTGGGCCTGACTTCATCTCCCGTTCAGTCTGCTGCATCATCTGTGCATGTGCACCATACAGGATCCATGCAGGACCTGTGGAGCATCAAAGACACTTGAAGAAAATCGCCCTTGAAGTCAAGGAGTCACTTCCCTGCATTCACATGAACCTCAACACAGCTGACTGGTTTGTTGCTCCCGAGCTCTTGCGGACTCCGAAGGGTTCAACAACACAGGTGGTGGATTCCTATATCCCCGAGACCCGAGCTGCCCTCTCACCGAATTCAAAGTCAGAATCCCTCGCGGGGACTGAATTACCCGAACCCCTGTGCACCACATACTTTTGCAGTTGCAATTGCTTGTTGGCGTCCTTGCAACAAGTGAATTAGGCGCCAAGTAGCCCCAACCTCCGGCAACTTCTTGCACCAAGATCTTCAGTCACAACACCTTGTGGGCACCGTGACCTGCTCCAATTGGTGAGCTGCCCAAGGTTCTCTCACGACTCCAGTGCCTCCAGCCTGCGGGGCCATTTGAGGGTCACTTTTGTTTTCTTTCAGCTCCCCTTATTGCTCTGGGTCAGCCCTGACTCCCCTGCAAGTGGGGAGTCTCCTGGACCTTGATGGTCCCAACGTTGAACCTTCTTGACCTCCTGCGTGGGTTGCCTTTGCCAAGACTTGTTGGTGCTCCCGCCGGACACCGACCCTTCAGCACTCAACATCCTTCGTGGGAAAGCTCATATCTGGGTCCTGGTCATCCTCAGCATCGCCTGGTCCCCGTAGCTGCAGAGTCAAGGTCACCATCATCTCACCTGAAGCACCCGACATCAGAGGGCATTTGTCTTCCTGGGCTCCTGGTCACTCTCGAGTGACATAGACTCGTTCCCCTCTGCTTTCAGGTACTCCTCTTCAAGAATCCACATTTGGATTCCCACAGACACTTTCTCCCCTCCAAACAGCAGCACTTTCTCAAAGTCCTCCATTGGAATCGACGGCGGTTTCCGACACCACTTCACCCCTCTGCACCCGGCAATCCCTGGTGTAGGTAACATGGGTACTAAGGTATCCATGGGTGGGGTGGCTCTCCAACCTTCTAATTTCCAAGGGTTCCTTGATGGTCCATTGGGAAGGGTCCCTATTCCTTAAAAATCCAACCAGGATTTGCGCATAGAGTCGTACGGGGCATGCGGTTGTGCACTCACACTGCACACGCTCTCCGTGGGGACCCTATCTACTTACCTTGGGTGGTTCTGTGGGTCCCCAGTGTTTCTACATCCCCTCGACATTGTCTTGACTTGAGTTGTGGTTCTAATACCACATTATTGATATATGGTTTGTTCCCCCCCTGGGGTCCACTGTGTATAACGTTCTATTACTGCATTCCTAAATTGAAGTATTGTGTCCAGTGTGTTTATCTCCGTTTTGGAGATATTTTAAACATTCTAGAGAGTATTGTAAAATAAATACATATTTTTATAAATACTTGGTGTGGTTCTTTTTCACTTAATCTGTACTATAAGATTGCATTCTGGTAAAACAGCTGCTTTTACACTCCTTCTGGACTAAGCCTGAAGGCTTCTCTCCACAGCTACCACTTAGAGAGCTTTCTCAGGTTGTCTAAGACCTTTTAAATCACCATAAGGGTTGTCTGGACTGGTGCAAGGTGTCCACTTACATAAGTGTACATCATATACCAGGCCAGCTTCTCACAGGTAGCGTGACCATGTTTGGTATATTTGGAATAGTAGTGATAAATCCTGCTTATTGGTGAAAACAGATTTATTATTACTATTTTGTGCGCATATTTGTCTTTGTGCCCTGCCTAGATGTGTATTGACCATCTGATTTTGACTGACATGAGAGAGGGGATGTGCATTAACTATAGACAGTCACAAGGGGGTTGAGGTGTGTCCTGCCTTTCCTGGGTGACTCAGCGCTAGGCTGAATAGACCATGGCTGAATTTACAGTAGTGGGAGGAGTTTCCCATGCACCTAAATAGGACAGATCTGCATTTAGAGTGCTGGGAGGAGTTGCACCTGCACCTGAATAGGGCTGTGCCTGCCTTCTACAATGCTGTCTCTGCCCCCCTGTGGTGTGTCTGGGCCAGGAGTTACAACATGAATGGGGGTGTTGTGCACTTCTAATATGTGGCTGAAGTGCCCCCAGAATAAAGACTTTAGCACTATAAATGCAGGGTCTGTGACCCCATGAAAATAAGAAGGCACTGTGTGGGACTTGTAGCCAGATGCTGCTGACTCTGCATACTACCAGAGAACTTCTGGACGGCCAGGTGGAACCGCCTTAGGGCTTGATTCCTCTGGGGGGCTGACCTGCTGCCTTTGGGCAGTCCTTGGACTGTCAAGGACTGTCATTTTGCCCTGTGGGCCCTCGTACTGGCATGCCAGCCTGCACCCTGCTGGTGTTTCCCCTTGTCCTAGTGAACTCAAGCTCATGGTTAGCACTCGATCTCCCTTCCATTTTAGTGCCCGTGACTGCGTGGTGAGCGCTGTGACCTGCTTACTGGCAGGGGAAGCGCATGGAGGGCTGCTTGCTACCTTTAACTGGGCTTAGCGCAAGGAGAAGCTGAGAAGTTGCCATGTGGCCGCTCCAAATGCTGCTGGGGCACTAGACATTGCCTAGCAACCTGCAAGAAGTCAGAGAAAAGAAGACCGCGGCTCGCGGTAGTACCACCCAGCAGGATGCCACATCGAGCCCCAGAGCACTGAGGACGTGCTCCAGCGGTCAGGAACTTCACTGTCAACCTGCAGTGCAGGAAAACCTCTTGTGCCTCCTGCTCGGTGCCGCAAAGGCACCAACTCCACAAGCAGTCACCACTCGTCTGGTGGTAAGTGCACTATTGAGCCTGGGGACAATGGCGAGACCCGGCCCAGTTTGATTCAAAGGCCCCACTTCAGGACCTGAATGGATGCCCACTGGTAAGGGCGAGACCCGGCCCAGTTTTTATTGAAAGGCCCCGCTTCAGGGCATGGCCGGATACCCATGGGCAAGGGCGAGAAAAGTGGCATTAGTGCTTCCAGGAGAGTGTCTCGCCGCAGTGCCTGGGGCTCGCATTTATGCCGACTACTGCTGATGCTTCCCTTGCAGGGAAGCTGTGTCTGCCGACACGGCAGTGTGATGCAGGTACAAAGTAGATATGTTGGAGCACCAATAGTGTTTGTGATGCGTGCCTAGTGGCACAGTGACTTATGTTATGGTGGCCTCAATGAGCTTACAAATTACAAGGTGATGTCCTCCTCACATGTTGGTGATTTGTGCAATCTAGGAGTATTTACCCTAGTGCCCTGCTTATGATTCCTGTGTCATATCTTGCAGTTTATGCCCTGATGTGAATATGTATTTGGTGTTACATTGCCACGGTTGGCACCCCGGGTAAAGTGATGTGATGGTGAAATGTACAATGTCATTAATGATATTTCTATGATGTGTGCACTCTACAACTATTTACTGTAGTGCACTGATGGTGTGGTTATGACAGTGGCCCAGTTGACAAAGTGATTTGTGTAATCTATGTGACGTCATGACAAGTGCCTAGTGGCACTGTGATTTATGTGACTGTGGTCTTAAGTGTTTTAAATCTAGCCAGGGAGGACCTGAGGGCTGCCAGCGAGCAGAGATTGCCGAGCCTTTCGGCAGGTAGTAAACTATCAGACCCTACCAGGTGAGTCCCTCCCAAAAATTGAGTGTGTCATCCCAAGCAATTCCTCGGTGGCCAACTTCTCAAATATTTTTGGCTCTAAGGCACTGATGCTAACACAAGTTATAGATACTAGACCTATTAGCAATCCCACCTCCAGCTGGGAACTGATTAGATACATCAAGGTCTCTGATATCACTTTAGCAATTAAAAACTGTCCATCTGAGAAAGCCCCAGGATGCGACAGAATCCCCTTGGATATTTTTAAATCTCTTCTACAGTTTTGGGCAACCTTAATAACTAATGTCCTAAGATGAAAAGAGGCCACTACTATTACCATTTTTAAAAAAGTGTGATAAAAGCCAGCCATACTGCTATCGGCCAATATTACTTCTGGGTGACACGGTAAAGATCCTAGGTTATATTGGTCAAACTAGAAAACTGGGAGGCAGAGACTCAGGGGCTATCAGATTGATAGTTTGGGTTTCTACCAGGCTTGGTAACAGTAGAGCAGACCTTAAACCTGTCTACCATAGTCAAAAAATATACCAAGGCATAAAAAGGATGTGTCCATCTTGCCTGTATGGACCTAACATGTGCCTTCGACACCGTGAATTGCTCTATACTATGGTCAATAATTACTAGAATTAGGCATAAACAGCTCAATAATCTCTTTGCTGCACAGGTGTCATGCACATACCACAACCAGAGTGTGATACAGTATGAATGGGGACCTTACCAAAGATTTTCCATCACTAACGGTTTAGGCAGGCCTGTGTCCTGGCCCCGTTCCTATTCTTAATCCATATTAACACACTTGGAGACAACTTGGTAAAGGCTGGAAAAGATACATCTAAAATTAATTCAAGAGTAGTCCATGTCTTTTTCTATGCAGGTGATGTTGTCCTCATTGCCTGGACAGCTAATGGCCTCAAATCCTTGTTAGATGCTTTTAATAATTTTATCGACAACCTAGATTTAAAAACTAACCGAACCAAGTAATTTATAATGAAATGCGGCCCAATACTGTCATAGACGAGAAAGTTCTTCCTTGGTGGTGAGGAAGTTGAAAAAAACACTTCACATACCTGAGTTTCCCGATTGACAATGATTTTTTTCAATTAGAAGCTTCTTTTGAATGCAAGAGTCCTGCAATTGCAAAGGGCAATTGATGTAGTTTTTAGATTCGCAAAAAGGCTTGGACATAAACCCACATGGTAACTGCTATGTATTTTTTAAACCAAATGTTTATCTGTTGCAACATTTGGAGCAGGTATTTGGGGACACGCAAACTGTAACTCCAGATTGAACGGAATACGTTTATAAGAAGACTTCTGGCTGCCCCCCTCTCCACTTCAATATCATTTTACCATGATGAGGTATGGCTAAACTATCTGGAGGATCTCATTAAATTACAACCGCTCTTGTTGTGCCAGTAAATCTGGAAAAACCCAGAAGCCCAATTGTGTAGATCAGTGTTGCTAGATTCCATGAACCTGGATAACTGCTTAGATATCCCCTGGCGCAAATTTGCGAAAAAGAGTTTTGAAAGTCTGGGCACTCCATTATTTTTAAATCACAATCTGGCTGCTTTATCCAACTTCCCCTGAACACATATAAAATATATTTTTTTACCAATGTGCGCAAAAGGCATGGGGATAGCTGAGAAGAGAGGGGGGTCATTTCCCAGGTCCCACTATAATGCCCCGTACTCTACTTACAGCTCATAGCGGATGAAAGGCAGACATCAAACTATACACTTTTTGGGAGCCTTTTCCATCAAAGGCACCTGGTTTCCATGTCCCCCCGCTAGTCATTGTAAAAACCCAGCCAATCAAAACACTCTGCACTTTTCTTTATTCTACAAACTTTATAGTTACCGCAAAGGAGAGTTTTTGCACCCCTTTTTGCGTGCTCTGGATTTTATATCTCACGCAGCTGCCTTCTCTTATCTGCAGTGCCTGGGAAATTAAGCTGTAATTCTTGCTGTTTTTAACTATATCCTAAACTCTCTGTGATTACGATCTAAATACAGAAATTATTATTATATTTCATTCCTACTACACTATTTAATAGTTTTTTCCTTATTTTATAATCTCCTTTTATAATGTATTTTACCTTACCTTGTAATCTTGTAGCAATCATTGTGTATTCCTTTTATGATGTGTCTTTTATGGCTCGGTAGAGTCCAATAAAGAATTTTGACTGTATGGTCAAGGCCTATTTTTCAAAATTTACTTTGGAGGTAAGAACCTCGTTGGAAACAGTTTTGAAAACGGTTCGATCCTTTGCTGTGCTCACGCGCTCAGTGTTTCAAGAGCTGGATCTATCAGCAAGGGTTGTGGTAAATTGATGCCAATGAGCAAAGACACCCACAATGCCACCGTCTATAGATCTTAAAGACAGTGCTTTAAATGGGGTAGGTACTATCATGTACTCAGGACCTGCAACTCTTCCATTATGGAAGGGACAGCACCAGCACTCCTCGGCACTGCTCCAGTGCTTTTAATGGGAGTGTCAGATCTTCTCAGCGCTGCTCCAGTGCTTTTAATGGGAGAGTGTCAGATCTTCACAGCGCTGCTCCAGTGGTTTTAATGGGAGAGTGTAGGGGCTTCTCAGCGCTGCTCCAGTGCTTTTAATGGGAGAGTGCCAGCACTTCTCAGCGCTGCTCCAGTGTTTTTAATGGGAGAGTGTAGGGACTTCTCAGCGTTGCTCCAGTGGTTTTAATGGGAAGTGTAGGGACTTCTCAGCGCTGCTCCAGTGGTTTTAATGGGAGAGTGTAGGGACTTCACAGCGCTGCTCCAGTGGTTTTAATGGGAGAGTGTCAGAACTTCTCAGCGCTGCTCCAGTGGTTTTAATGGGAGAGTGTCAGATCTTCTCAGCGCTGCTCCAGTGCTTTTAATGGGAGAGTGTAGGGACGTCTCAACATTGCTCCAGTGGTTTTAATTTGAAAGTGTCAGAACTTCTCAACGCTGCTCCAGTGCTTTTAATGGGAGAGTGTAGGGGCTTCTCAGCGTTGCTCCAGTGGTTTTATTGGGAGGGTGTAGGGACTTCTCAGCGCTGCTCCAGTGGTTTTAATGGGAGAGTGTCAGAACTTCTCAGCGCTGCTCCAGTGGTTTTAATGGGAGTGTCAGGACTTTTCAGCGCTGCTCCAGTGCTTTTAATGGGAGAGTGTCAGATCTTCTCAGCACTGCTCCAGTGCTTTTAATGGGAGTGTGTAGGGACTTCTCAGCGTTGCTCCAGTGGTTTTAATGGGAGAGTGTAGGGACTTCACAGCGCTGCTCCAGTGGTTTTAATGGGAGAGTGTCAGGACTTCTCAGCGCTGCTCCAGTGCTTTTAATGGGAGAGTGTAGGGGCTTCTCAGCGTCACTCCAGTGGTTTTAATGGGAGAGTGTAGGGACTTCTCAGCGTTGCTCCAGTGGTTTTATTGGGAGGGTGTAGGGACTTCTCAGCGCTGCTCCAGTGGTTTTAATGGGAGAGTGTCAGAACTTCTCAGCGCTGCTCCAGTGGTTTTAATGGGAGTGTCAGGACTTTTCAGCGCTGCTCCAGTGCTTTTAATGGGAGAGTGTCAGATCTTCTCAGCACTGCTCCAGTGCTTTTAATGGGAGTGTGTAGGGACTTCTCAGCGTTGCTCCAGTGGTTTTAATGGGAGAGTGTAGGGACTTCACAGCGCTGCTCCAGTGGTTTTAATGGGAGAGTGTCAGGACTTCTCAGCGCTGCTCCAGTGCTTTTAATGGGAGAGTGTAGGTGCTTCTCAGCGTCACTCCAGTGGTTTTGATGGGAGAGTGTAGGGACTTCTCACCGTTGCTCCAGTGGTTTTAGAAGAAGAGTACTGGCACTTGTCAGCAGCAAGCAGGTGTTTTGGGGGCATGGAGTATCTGCACTTCCATATTTGCATTTCAAGCACTGACTCAGGGAAAAGGTTGTCACACGCACCAATAGGGAGACAAATTAAAGCCATTTTCTACTTATGTGATATCATGCTATTTGAGCCCATATGGAGTCGTGATGTACACCTATTGGAAAAATCACAAGCCCAGGTGAAATAACAAGGTCGAATGGTAATTACTCCTGGACCGGAAACTAGGATTTCAATGCGGGTTCGAACGAAAAGTGTGTCTATGCTCCTTTCACAAAAGTTCAATTTTGTATCCTTAAATGAAGATTTTTATAACTGCTAAACCCTCAATAAGGAAGGGGAAACTCCGCATTTTAAATATAGTTCCATGGTAGCCGATGTTCCCGTTCTGAACACCTCTTAAACGTAGCTAATTTCATTTGTCACTTCTCAGTATCTGGTATAAAGGCAAGGGTTGAAAATTCTGCAGTAGGAAGCAAATACATGATCAAGTCATTTTGCCTCTACTTTCAGATCCTGTTTGACCTTAGCAAGCGCTGAACATACCTTTCGCAGGATGCAAATGAGTTTGGAGATACCAAGAATAATGCATCGCCCTCAATTCAATGAACACCGGTAATTCAATTGGAGTTTTGCTGATGTCATAACAAGCAAAACCTCTCAATTGAATTGAAGACCTTATATTTAATTTGGATCCACACGCTGTGGGCCGTAATGTAAACAGACCATAATGTCGTGTTATCTTATTGAATGGAATGTTTTCGGGATGTAATACCAATGAAAGCTTGCACTATGTAAATTGGTGTGAAGTTCAAAGCGGGCACGGGAGGAAGCAATTAGGCAAAGGGATGTTTTCTGTGCACACCAATGGTCCGTTTAAAATGGAGGTGATTGTCTAAAGTGCTTCGGTACCAGCTGGCCCTTGCATAGAAACGCAGATGCCATTTATATTTTGTACAAAATATAAGTTACACAGCGAGAATCGAATCAGGAAGAAGAAGATTGGTTTACACCAAATTGACCTTCGGGTCATTTTCACGTTCACGTCATTGTGCCGTTGCTAGTAGCTCGACGTGCCGACGCCATTTTGTTTACTGTGGTTTTCTCACCTGACCTGACCTTAAAAAATACTGCGCGGTTCTCATAAAGACGCAACACAATGGTGAGGGTTGCAAAAATAATCTTTGGGTAAGCAGTTAGGAGATTACGGTGTGTCGCATTTGCACACCAACACATTTGGCATTGTTTGAGTATATTGAAAAATACAAGTCTTTCACGTAATGCAAAATAAAAAAGAAGCATCTTCAACAAACTGCTTGCAAACTAAGATTAAATGTGCTGTGCAATTTCATACACACTAACCCAGATCTATATGTATTTTGCCACTGGGATCCAGCTGTGCTGCATACATTCTGCCGGCACAACGATTTGTTTCAAGTCAAAAGTACTGGAAGTGTTCAGGAAAAAAATATGGTTCCACATACTCAAACTGCGCACTTCGCACTATCAAGACATATGGAATTCAGCTATGTCAAGGGCTGGCACAGGAAAAAATCTACTCCAGGAACCCACAAATTGGGAGCCAAGGGCTGGCATCAGAGAAGGGTGTGGTCACAAGGTTTGGATTCAATCCGCCAACTTGTGCATTTTTTTTTTTAAACCTCCGCCACAAAGAAATTAGTAAGAAGGACACTTTTTTTAAAAACATGGTTTTATTGGCTTTTGGTATGATAGCAGTTAGACAAATACAATCACAGCATTGCGCATGTCACCCTTTTGAGTACAACATAATATGCAAATAATAGACATGTTCGAGCTTCTTGTTCATATCCATTCCCTCCAACACCTGCTGTCGAGGTTCTGCATCAAACACAATGTATGTAGCAACAGTGGAGCTCATTATCTGTAGGTTAACCATCGGGGATTGTGTCAGTGCAATGCACTAACTAGCCTTTGTGTATCTACGATTTTAAGAGGCTCTAACCCAATTTGGAAAGGAGCTTCTGAGGGAGATGCCTTTTGAATGGAACTTAACTAAGTTAACTTTCAACAAACTAGTGCAGGGTGGCCCAAAGTATTCAATGATCTAGAAATGATCCGGGT
Source organism: Triturus cristatus (assembly GCF_964204655.1). Lineage (NCBI taxonomy): Eukaryota > Metazoa > Chordata > Amphibia > Caudata > Salamandridae > Triturus > Triturus cristatus. The sequence goes on along the minus strand of NC_140589.1, from coordinate 1,712,242,353 downwards.
CAACTTGGTGTATGGGGCAGGTGGGTCCGGGGTCTCGCCCTATCAACCTGCTTGCCGAATGGCTGCCCCAACCTAGTCATGTTTGAGAGTGGGGGTGGCTAGAGGGGTAGATGCTACTCACACCCCGTTCCAATTTAGAGGTGCGCCAGGTTACTCAATTAATGTCTTCCCCGTTCTTAGGCTTCTCAACAGGGGTCTTCCCTCACATTAGTCTCCCTGGCGACAGATGCATGCCCCCATCTGCCCGGGTCCTACTTTGACTCCCCGCATCGCCACCAGAATCGTGGTCTACGTGCTCCCAGGCCTCCAGGACCACACTCAACTGCTCCACTATGGGGTGCCATTGCAAACCCCTTGATTCATCTCCTGTTAGGACCCGCCCCTCTGCCCCAGCCCATTGAGTCACATCTCTCACCCACGTCCCCTCCACGGGCCCACCAATAGACTTCCAGGCCACTGCTATCCTCCTCCTGGCCAGGACAAAGGCGAGTTCAATAAACCTGTTCCCAGCCTTCCATTTGGGGATCTTGGAAAAGCTCCAGCAGACAGACCTCAACAGTGGAGGCAAGTGTTCTTCCCAATGCAGTACTCACCGCTGCCAGAAATTCATCCCGAAATCGACACAGTGTGGTGCATGCCCAAGTCATGTGTATGAAATTCGCATCATTATAATTGCACCTCAGGCAACAGCGAGATTCGCCACCATAGGCAACTTGGATTTTGTGGGGTGTCATGTAGGTCACATGCAAATAATTAAACTGTGTATATTTCAATCAAGTATTTCTTGAGACCGTCTTAGGGTAGGCTAAAACTCTATTCCAGTCTAAGTCTGAGATTTCCCTATCCAATAGTGTTTCACACAGCCTGTGCAGCTTTGACAAAGGTTTGCGAGTAATCTCAGACAGTGAGCTATAGAACCATTTCACCAAGCGCTTTGCCGTGCCCAGAGTGAGCAAAGAATGCAGTACCGAATGTATTGTGGGTTCTTCGTGGCCCCTTCCCCAAAGTCCCTTGAACGTGTGAACCAGCACCTCATAAAACAGGAACTGGCCAGCCGGGAGGCCAGAGACCGTGGCCAGTTCCTCGAAAAGGACAAAGGTGTTTTGGTGGTAACGATCCCCTACTTTCTCCAGCACTACATCCGTCCAAACTGTGATCTGTTCAGCTGTGAAAGTCGTCAGTGGGTTCCTATGTGGTAGGCTGATCAAGGGCAAAACTGGTCCATACAGAGGAATCCCTGCTGCCTTCGCCATGCAGCGTTTCCCGCACTGTAATGCAGTGGTCAGTAATAAAGTCTGGTGTGGGATCTCAACCGCCGGGACGAGCAGTTGAGCCAACAATAAGCCAGAGTGAGCCACAGCCTCTGCCAGTACCGCCTCCTTCAGTCCCAACCCATCCAGCCACAGAGCAATCCACTGTATTTGGGAGGCCAGGAAGTATTACTCAAAATTCGTCACTCTTAGGCCGCTTCCGCTACGGGGCATTGCAGTGTTTCTAAGGATACCCTCCATTGTCCCTTATCCCATATTAGGTCTCCTAATAAAGTATCTGTTGGAATTGGCCCTTTTTGAGGGGTCACCCCTGAACTTTTTGCCTTCCTCCTAGTCTTTTTTCTGACCTGGTGTTGGTGGTTTTAGGTCTCTGGGCACCTTAGCACTGCTGTCCAGTGTAAAGTGCGTGTGCTCTCTGTGGTAAACATGGTAAGATTGGTCTACACCTGTTTGGTGAATTTAATTTACCTATCAGTTCCCAGTAATGTGGTATCTCATATACCCGGGGCCAGTAAATTAAATGCTACTGGTGGGCTTGCAGCGCTGCTTGCGCCACCCACCAAAGTAGCCTTTCAAACCTGTCTCAGGCCATTGCAGGGCCTGTGCGTGCAGTGTTACTGCCGCTGTGACATGGCACCTATAGTGTGTGCCCCGTCTGTGACCCCCCTTTTACTGCATGTCGGTCAATCCTAAGGTAGGTCCTAGATAGCCCTATGGGCAGGGTAAGTAAAAGGTAGGACATGTACCTTAAGTGCATGACATGTCTTGGTAGTTACAAACAGCCATTTTGGTTTCTCACTGCTATGAGGCTGCCCCCCCATAGGAATGCATTGGGGATTCCCTGATAAGTGTTTCAGTGGTAATTCCTGTTCTGAGAGGAGTAGAGAGGTCAAGTTTGGTATGTTTGGAATAGTGGTAATAAATGCTGCGCAAGGGCGTTCACAGATGTATTATCACTATTTTAGAAATGCCACTTTTAGAAGTGGGCATTTCTGTATGCTATGTGTCTTTGTGCCTGCCTGATGTGTATTGCATGTCTGGCTCTGGAGTGACAGGGGCTGGGTGAGTCAGCACTGGTGAGCCTAGGCTGAATAGGCCAATCTGCATTTGGAGTGGTGGGAGGAGTAGCCCCTAGGACTGAGTGGGACTGCCTGCCTTCCACAATTCTGGCTCCGCCACCCTATGGTGTGTCTAGGGCAAGAGCCAACATGGACAAAGGGGGTGGTGGTGCACCTTTAGAGAAAGGTGTGAGTGCCCCCAGAACTGGTTTGAACCAGGTGCAGAGCCCTGTGCAGGGGGAGAACAAAGACCCTAGTAGTATAAGTATTGGTACTGTGACCCCATGAAGGGTGCTTTGTGCTTACTTGGGACCTGAGGAACACCCTGCCAGGAGGAACCGCCATTTGGGACCGAGCCCCTTCTGACTGGGGGGCTGAGATGCTGTGTGCTGGCCTGTCTGTGGTACCTGGACCCTGCCTTCTTGTGACATACCAGGGCTGGGTGGTCTGCCCTGTAGGTGGGGGAACTTAGCGCAGGACAAGCGCTTTATTCTTCTTTTTATTGCCCTGGTGAAGCGCGTTGAACGCTTTTTTCTCTGTACCTTTTGAGCCCTAGAAGTGAGCTCAACATTCTGCCTGGGCTTGGTTCCGGGCGGGGCTCCCGTGTGGAGGAGAGAGCCCTGTGTGGCTGAGGAAGAGCCCAGTGGTAGGGGATCCCGGTCGTGGATTGCCCGACAGGCACCGAGCAAGGGATTGCGCCGTTCGGTGAAAATCGACGGAGACTTCCCTCCAAGGATCAGTACAGGCCGGAAGTCAGGCAGTGAAGGCCTGACTGTGGGCGGGGCCGGTCAGAGAAAGCAGTACCAAGAGGAGGAAGTCAGGCGTGATGGTGCCTGGTTGTGGGTAGGGGTGGGCGGAATTTGCCTAGTCGCGTTACGCAAAGTTCCACGAAGTGGTAAAAAATCTCCGCGAGCTACGCAGAATTCCACGAGCACGTGGAATTGCGTGTTCCGCCCGTTTGCGATGCATTTTTTCTGTTCCGGGATGCTGTTTGCGTGCTCGGGGTAAATATCTTGCGAACTTGCCCATGCGGTCGCCAATTGGTGCGGCCATCTTGTTTCACCTATCCCGCCCGCTCGCGATGCGTGTTTCCTGTTCGCAAACGCGAATGTCCGATGGCCCGTCCGAATGACATGTTCGTGCGGCCAGCTACAAAACTCTTGTGGTGCACGCAAACGGATAGGAAATGCAGGGATCCCGGTAAGTCGCTCCCACGCACGCGAACACGCACTTTGAAAGCGCAAACAAGGAAAAAATTCCGCTACGCCGCGGATCACGGAATTTTGGGCTATTGCACATTCTGTGTGGACCACGGAATTGCCAAAATTCCACGGCGGAATTTACCACCCAGGCCTAATTGTGGGCAGGGAATGCTTACAGGAAGCTGAGGGCCCCGGGTATCACCGGAATAAGAGGAATTCACCAGAGACGTGGTGTCAGCAGGACCTCAGGAAAGTCAGAGGGGGTCTGAGGTGAACCCCGCAGGACTGCAGAGGCTGTTACAAGCGGTGTCGGAGGTCTGCCTCCAGCCTCTGGGGTGACGTACTAGAAGCTGAACCTGGGTGTATGCAGGGCAGTCGGCAGAGACTTCGCTCTGCGTTTTTAACAGCTAATGTCCCGGTCTCTGAACAAGGCGGCTGCCCTGCGTAGTTGCGGGCAGCTGTGGTGAGGAGAGCCCTAAATGGGAGGGGCTGCGCACAAGTCTCGCACCAAGAGCAGAGGCTGAGTGAAGACGCCACAGTTGGCAGCGGTGTCCCAAGACCACGGAGTCCTGAACCAGGAGGACTGCACCAGGAGGAGAGCCCAACAGGGTCCGGCTGCATCACAAGGAGGTGGCTGGGGTGCCAACACTTAGAGGAGGCAAGTCACAGGGATAGCGTATTGCATCCCCTACCCCAGATTTAAGTGTGCTAGGCACCAGGGCCATTTTCTTTTTGGGGTGGGATAGACCGGGGCTAGACCCCCGGTGGGTGGAACAATGCACTTCCTGGTGTAGGCGGGCACATGGCCCAGAAGCCTACGGGAGGGACAAAAAGCACCATCATTAGAGCACCGATGGCAATCTAACTGTTATGCCCCCGGGGTAATTAGTACTTGCATAGTACCTGCACGGTATGTCCGGTGATGATGATGTGCACCCTGTGCAGGTGCTGACTGGGATACCTTGTGCTAAGGATGGAGGTACATTGCCAGCAGAGGGTCTTACATAACTGCAGTTATGGGCATGAGGTATTGTTGATGGTGGCATTCTGATAAGTATTCTCTACTGTGGTGCCTCGCTAATTTAGGCTATAGGCCTAATGTGATGATGCATAAGGTGTTTACGCCCAGTGTTGATGCATGCTGTGTTTATACCTTTTATGTGTGCCAATCTGACTCATGCACAATGTGTTTACGCCATAGGCTGGTGATGCATCATGTGTTTATGCTACCTGTAATGATTAACAGTAGTTACTGGTTGTGATTTTTATTACTTATTTGCTCTGATGGTTCTGACAGTGGCCCGATTGCGCCTGTCCTGTATATAATCCCCTGTGAAGTATTCCCTAGTGCCAGTTGGCACAGTGTATATTTGTGATTATTTTCTAATGTGTTTATGATTATTTTCTTATATAACCTTGTGTGGAGTTTCTTTTGTGGTGTGCCTAGTGTGTCGCTGCTGTGTGAGTGTGTTGTGCAAATGCTTTACACATTGCCTCTGGGATAAGCCTGACTGCTCGTGCCAAGCTACCAAGGGTGTGAGCAGGGGTTATCTTCAGCGTGTAACTCCCTTGCCCTAACTAGAGTGGTGGTTTCTGCCTGGTTTAGGTGCGAGCCCTAGGCAACCAGAGATCCCATTTCTAACAGTATCTAATTGGCAAACCAACAGACAGGTACTACTCATTGGAAGATTGATAGAAAAGTACAACAGACGCGGCAGCATGACCATTTTAGACAGGAAGATCCACCCCATGATCGGCAGTCGTAAAGAGCACCAGAAATGAACGCAGGATCTGAGAGAGCTGAGGATCTTCCCGAGATTACTATCCATAGGTCTTCAAGGGAATGAAAGATATGTATCCCCAGGTGTCCAGTTGAGTTCCCCAGGAAGCTGGGGGGGAAACAGATGCGGGGACACAGGGAATAAGTAGGTCTTATTTCTTTTAACCCTCAAACCAGAGAGGTATCTAAATTCCCCCAAAAGTACCCAGGGCCGTATTAGAACCCACTATGGCGTCCATCAGGTAAATCACGAGCAAGAGCAGTAATAGAGGACTGCCCTGTTTGGTGCCTCAGAAATTCCCATATTGTGTGGACACTGTCTTGCCGCTCCTAACTCACACGGTTCGGGTTCTCATAAAGTTGTTCCACCCACCTTATCCAACCACCTCCAAAGTCCATTCGCTCCATGACCTCAAACAGATAGTCCTCATCATGTCGAAAGCCTTTTCCAGATCTATCGACAAAAAGGCCGCCTGCGGAAAAGCTTGCACCCCTGAATGGTACAGTATGGAGTACAGCCTACGTAGATTAAAACAGGTGTTTTGGGATGGGATAAACCCATTTTGATCAACATGGATTAGAGTAGGCATGTACAGAAGCAAGCGGAGTGCCATGATTTTGCTTAGTATTTTAAAATCCATGTTGAGCATAGAGAGTGGGCAGACGTCTGCAGCCACCTGACTGTTGTCTTGGGGAGCGGACATACAACTGCATCTCGGGTAGCCCCCCCACTCTCAAAGACTCTGCATATAAGATTTCCAACTGGGGGGGCCAATTTTGAAACGTACACAGAGTAGACTTCTGCAGCCATGCTTTTAACAGCTTCTAATGCTTTTTACAGCTGCATGAATCTCCTGCAACATCTCTGGTCCCCCCAGTGCCTCCCTTGCCTGCCAATCCAATACCTGCAGCTGTAGAGCACCCAAAGAGGCTTTCTGGGCTGCTGACGGGACAGAAGATGGTGCATGATATAGGTCTTGGTAATAAGCTCGGAACAGAGCATTAATTGACCTGGTGCATAAATGGACTCACCAGTTCTGGATTTGGCATGCGTGATCAGAGACCCATGAGTTTCCAGTCTAACAAGCCTTGCCAACAGGCTGCCTGGTTGCTCCTCCTCCTCCTGCACTTTAGTGAGGTACCCTATATAGTCATGACAGCGCAGCCGCTCAAGTGCTGTATCATAAAGTGTGTGCACTTTCTGCAGGCTTTCCAGGTTGGCGGCCTTTAATCCCTGTGCCTTCACAAGACCATGCAACTGGTCTTCAAGCTCCCCCTACTCCTGATGCAGTTCTCGCTGTATATCTATTGACTGTCCCAGGCAATGCCCTCACAGCACGATCTTAAATGCCTCCCACTCTACTAACCCTGTAGACACTGAAAACGTATTAACGGCAAAGTAATTGTCAATGGAGGCACTTAGAAACTCCTGAAAGCAGGCATCCTCCAAAGTCAATGGGTTAAGCCACCATAAAGGAATCAGCGGGCGCCCCTCCAGGGGTTGGAAATCCAGTAGCAAAGGGCAGTGATCTGAATCTGTATGCCCCTGGTATTCAGTGTCAGTGATAAAGTGGCTGAGTCCATGGAAGCCTAAAAACGTGTCCAAACGTGTGTGCAGTTAGTACACAGGGTAATAGACGGAGTAAACCCAACCGTCTGTGTGGTATGTCTGCCAAATGTCATCCAACCCCCAGTGTCCCATCCAGTCACGAAAACCTGCAGCACTGCGGTGGGCCTGAGCCCCAGGCAACGAGGCATGAGAGCGGTCCAGGGTAACATCGGCCACACAATTAAAGTCCCCCCAAGGAGCATGTCCGCCGTAGTCAATATCGCCATGGAGGTCGAGAGTCTGTGCAGAAATAGTATTTTGTCCTGATTGGGGGCATACACACTGCCGAGGGTGATGTCTCGGCCCAGAAATCTCACAGTCAATAGTACATATCGACCATCCTTAACTAAGGGTTCAAAGGGGATGCCTTCCCTTATCCAAAATAGCACACCCCTGGCATATGCCAAAAAGGTCGCAAATATCTGTCCTCTCCACCCTCGATGTAGCTTCTCCACCTCACTCTGCAAAAGATGTGTCTCCTGCAGCATGGCAATCTGTACCCCTCGCTTTTTAAAATATCTCTGTATATTATGCCGCTTGGTTGCCGAGCCCATTCCCCTAATGTTTCATGTCATGAGCTTCAGTGTATAGGGTGTTGGTGCCATGGGGAAACACACCTTACAGAACCCTCCAATGTCCCAGGTAAGAATTTCAGAGCCATCCCTGCAAACAAATCAAAACAAAGCACATAGAAACACCCATAAACATACACATAAACTCCCCACCCCAAGAACAGTCTGGCAATAACCAGCCGCCCAAGCTATAAGCAGAGCATCAGTCTCATCACAAGGTCCCAACCAGCTCTAGGTGAGACCTTCCGAGCCGGGGTAGGCTATGGCCCAGGGAAAGAAGGACAAATGTGATAGTAAATCTACTCTGGCTGACTTTTTAAAATAGAATATGGAGTTCAGGCACATGCTGCAGAGATCTTCGTGTGTCCAACAAATTATGACGTATTAGATGGGTAAGAGAACTCTGCAAATGCTAAAGAGACCTGAATAACACATAATTTTAGATGTTGATTGCAGGTAGGGCTCACTGGCACTATTCTAGGGGAGCAGAACTTATTTTTCCATCATTAAACTTTGACCCAGAACAGGAGCGAGAAAGGCAGTAATGGGGTTAAGAAAGAGGAAGAAAATAACTGGGAAAAAATAACAAAGGGAGTAAGCAGGAATAAAAAAGAAGATTCAAAGTGAGCTAAAAGGGGCAGAAGTATGGGGTTAATAGATGAAAGAGGCATGAGGTGGAATCAAGACTATGCAGCCTTGGTATTCTGCAATGCCAACGTTTGTCAGGTCAGCCCGAAAAACGGTTTGGGTCCAAGTACTTATTCTTTTGAAAATTAAGCACTGGTTCTGTATGCAGTTTAATCACAGTTTTGACTAATCGAAAATTGAATAGTGGGTTAATTTGCATGATGCAGAGCACAGCGTGTAGCAGTCATGTCACATATTTCTATGTTATGCAGGTAACTCAGTGGGTTACTGCCTCTGCTGTAGAAATCTTGGTATAGAATACTGAATTATGAGGTGAATCAAGGGGGATATGTAAACAGCACAGAATAAGTTTAGAGTCTATTGTTTTTTCCAATGCTTTGTTATTCCAAGGGTGCTAAAAAGGGATTCTTTGGGAAGTTATAAAGACTTATTAATAAGTGCTCAATAAATGGTTATCTGGCATTCTTACATGCATGCACAACTTTCATACAAGGCGTAGAAAACCCAAAACTTGCCCCAATATCATAGTTTTATCTGATATCTCTTACCATCCATACATATCTTTTTCATACAAAGCTTAGAAAGCTCAAAACCTGCCCCTGTCCCCTGTGAAGTGACAAGCTGATTGACTTTGTTTCCAGGTATCAAGGTGTTAAACTCCAGCTAGCCCACAGCCAGGACGAAGACTGGATCAAAAGGAGTGATGATGACTCTTTAAATGAGGCATTTATGTTTGACCCAGCTGGAACTGAAATTATGGTGCTCCCCCTCGTCTCTTGCAGGTTGATGCACTGAAAGCAAAGCACACACAGTGATGCTCTTCTGATGTGTACCAATACTGTGCATCCAGGCAGAAACAGTGGTGTACAACTATCACCTGCAGACTTTTCATCTCAAAAGACATCAAAACAAGACCGCATGCCACTGTGTCCATATGTATTTGCCGTCTTTTCACAACAGCATCACTACAAGGAAAGGACCCTCTGAAATTGAGGGTATGACCAGGCATGGGCCCCGTGCTGACTGTGTCACTGGAACCAAGCTGCACCTGACTGAAGAGGGCCAACTCGGCAGAAACCGGTCTTGGGTTGGTTTTGATTAGGTTCAGTGAAGACCTGGCTTGGCAGTTTGGGGTTGTCTGTTCCTATTGGAGAGTGAGCAATGCTGATTTACATATGTCTGGGTCTAATCTGAGGTGGCATTGTGGACAAAAAATGATGGGTTGGAATGCCACCCTGAACGATTGCCAGTAGTTAGACTATTTGCAAGCATTCCTCCCATCTGTTTTTTGTGTGTTTGAGGTGCTACAACAGCCTAAATTAAATTGGCTCTAAATTGAAATCATGACTTTGTTCAATGATGATTAGCTAAGGACTCACATGTTTTGGTCCCTGCGACTCCTCCCAAGTGCAATTCCATTTGTGGATTAAACTGGGGTTCAAGAGTGATTCCGAATTTTCATCTGTGCATTCTGAAAAGACTCAACTTGTGTATTTCAATTGCCCAAACGGTTTCCACAGTCAAAACCTTTGAGTCATCTAGGTTGGACTAAAGTCACACAGGCTAATGTCTGTCCTTAAGAACCTTACTCCAGCATTAAGGACATCTTTAACTTTTTGTTTGCTGATAATGAATAATAGGGACCACAATGATCTGACTGTGGCAGCTTTGTGCTATCATCTCCTTTCAATATGGATAAACCACAAGGCTTGGTTTACATAGGCAATTATCAAACTCCTTTTTGGTTCTTCTCACCTACATTTTTCCTGTTTAGAAACCTAGCTAAATTAGTTACTTGGAAGAAGCCATCTGTGGCAACTCTCAGCAGGAAGCTTAGCTTGGTTATATCCAGGGGTGTAACGCAGGCCCCTGCAGCCCCTGCTGAGCAGGGGGTGTCCAAACCATCAGGGGGCCCACAACCATTCAAGAGGGGGTCCCATTTAGCCCAAGGCCAATGAATATCTGTGAGATATGGGAGACTTGGGAGCCCCTTATCATATTCTGCAGGAGGGCCATTATTTTCCGTTATGTCACTTGTTCATAGGTGTTTTGTTGTTAATATTATTATTCAAAGATTACTTTTTAAAATGTTTGCTTTAGTTGGAATTTTAGAACACATTTTTTGTTTGTTTGGTCATCTTTTTTTGTTGATTTGGTTAATGTTTATGTTTTGGTCTCCATGTTTTGGTTATTTTGCCAGACAGATGGAACCTTATTCAGGTGGTGATCATCCTCCAACTGTAAATTGAGTGATTTTGATTTTGCAACACAAATTCTCACTACTAAAAAATTAAAATATACTAATTTGATATAAATCCACGAAACAACATGATTCATGTTTATGAATTTGTTTATTTTCAAGTTCTGAACGTTAATTTAAGTAATTGTAAAACTACTCCAAGACTTTCAATCAGGACTGTTTTGCATTTCGTAATCTCCATTTTTTTGGGAGGAAACAGAATTACAGAAAAACCTTAAGTTAAAAAATTACCTAGAAAGTTATAGAAAAAATATTAAGTCTTTCAAAATATTTGAATTAATTTGAATTATAACGTTGTTTTGAGGAAGAAGTGTCTACCTCTGAACTTGACTCGCTAAATGAAAGTAAACACACTTCCTTTCATTAAAACTGTATCACAGCTTTTGGCAAACTATGGGTCGCAACCCACTGGTGGGTCACGAGTACAAATTTTGGTGGGTTTGGCAAAGTCCATGCAATAAATAAAGATGCGTTTTATTTATGTGTTTATCTTTTCACATTTGCTAGTGCTTCAAAGAACGAGGTTAAATGTCAGGGTAGGTCATCTAACAAATTGATGCTTATTCTATTCACATGGAGATTGGTGTTTACTTTTCCTGCTCTAGCTACAAAGTGAGAGGAGTTTTTAAAGTGAATTATGTGACAATCTTTCTAGAGTACAAAGAGTGTGAAAGGTAAGACTGTAGTATACCATTTTATTGCAACGCACAGCAAAATGTAAATTCCTGTAAATGAACTGTATGCTTTCAGCATTAGGAAAGCAAAAATAAAGCACTTTTTTGTAATTCTGAAATATGTTTGAAAGAGAAATTTTAATAGGATCAAAACAAATCAAGACACTTGACTTGGTTATGCACAAACGATAAATATTTACAAAAATCCGATTTCCACATTATCATTTGTGTACTATATAATTTTATCAGAAAACTGTTTGTCTGTTCAAATGTAATGGCCATTTCAATGGAAGATGTGCTGTCTGTAAAGGACAATGTGTTATCAAACAAGGCTTTAGTTACATTAAAACAAATGCCCCACCTTGTCCCTTAAAGGTAGGTGGGTCACAAAAGGTTATTGTTCTACAAAATGTATTGTGGTTCTAAAACATTAGGAAAGCACTGCTTTGTCGCAAAATAATTCTCTTTCAAGAAACAGATGTTTCCCATGGAGCTCCATATAAATTTGTGACTCCTGTTGTCAAAATGCAAACATATAGGAACAATTATATACCCCATTGCACAAAACACAAATATTTCTATTCTGAGTACCATATGGGAACAACTTTAAACACACAGCTATTTCTCTAGACCTCAACCCCACATTATAAAAGCCTACAATTCCTGAGGTGAAAACACTACCACATAGAGACAATATCAAATAAGGCACTATTTACCCTGAAATGTAACCCCACAAAATGACAGGAACTGATTACAATCTTTTTGGCTTGGCTGAATCGTCCACCAAACACATACCTGTAACCTGCTACCTTCCTCATATAGAGTGCTCCATTGCACAAAAGCCAGGTTTGGCTGTATATCTACCAATACATAAACAATTATTAACCACCACATAGGAATAATCCCTGAAAAAACAGCTGTTTTAACCTGGAGCTTGACTACATATATGAAAGCCCCAACATTGCTTTTAAGGACACAAAAAGAGAAGATATTATGGCAAAATACAAATGCTTATTTTATGTTAATTAACTGTATCACCTTGATTGTCTGGTACCTGCACATTCCTGTGCCAGACACTCTATGCATTGCTTTCACAGAGCTTGAAGTGTAAAGATGTACTGGTTAAATTATTAAGATACACAAATACAGGTTAATAGGCAGATTAAGGGGTTAAGATAGTCCACTAAAGGATTTCTAGGTGCTATAAAAGTGAAGCTAACTCCATTTAGAACTAGTATGCCAGATACTGTGGGAAGATCCAGGTATTGATAAGTTCCAAAAGGTAGGGGAGCAAGCAATGATAGGCAATCCTTTATATCAGTCTGCTGAACTGAGGGACTAGCAATAAAACTAGATTGCTTGAGATTAGGGCGTTTCTACTTAAATATCTGGGGAAAAACGTATATATATCAAGATATATATCAAGACAATACCATTTAAGGCTTGGAGTGCTGCATAAATTATGGAAAAAAGTGAGCAGGAACCTCTGGGTAGTTCCCAAGTTTAGGTGGAGAGCAGCTCCTATATGGAGCTGCTCTCCATACAGGAGCTGCTCCATACACCAAGGACACTCAGAATCTCCTCACCTCAAATGTTTTCTTCTCTAGCAAAGTTTTTAAGCATAAGATTAGCACGGTGCCTTCCACACTGAGTTAGAGAGTGACAAAGCATTTTGCCATTTTTACAGCAAAGTGTTTAAGCATAGGATTAGCATACCATCCAAGCCAACCTGGAATTAATAAATATAGCACCAGACACATGTTTTGCTCTGGTTAGAGCTCTTCAGGTATGCCTTTAACCAGACACAAGGGAGTATAAGGTATAAGTCAAGACAATACCCTTTTCAGGCTTAGAGTGTTGCATAACTTATGCAAAAAGGGAACAGGGAACTCTGGGTAGTTCACAAGTTTAAGTGTCGAGTACATCTTGCATGAAGCACCCTGGAACACCACTGACACTGAGTCTGAATCTGCTCACTTCAAATGTCTGTCTCTGTAGCAAAGATTTTAATCATAGGATTAGCACAGTGCCATCCATGCCCAGGTAGAGAGTGACAAAGTCTTTTGCCACTTTAAGAACAAAGTCTTTAGGCATATGATTAGCCAACCGTGCCACGTTGAAAAATCACAAAAGTCTTTTGCTACTCCAGGCACAGTATTACAGCACTGGATTGGTAAAATACCATCCAAGCCAACTTGGAATTAATAAAAACAACCCCTGACATACGTGTTTCACTGTAGTTAGAGCTCTTCAGTGAGTTATAGCTTTGTCCAGACACAAGGGAGCAGCCAGTATAAATCAAGACAAAACCCTTTCAGGCTTAAAGTGCCATATATGGTATTTAAAAAAGGGAGCAGAAACTCTGGGTAGTTTCCAAGTTTAGATGGAGAGCAGCTCTGGTATGGAACGCCCAACAACACCCCTGACATTCTGAATCTGCTCTTCTCAAATGTCTGTTTCTCTGGCAAAGTTTGTAAGCATAGGATTAGGACGGTGCCATCCATGCCCAGCAAGAGAGTGACAAAGCATTTTGCTAATTTTACAGCACTCTTTAAGCATAGCAGTGCCATCCACGCCGGGCTGAAAAATTACAAAAGTCTTTTACCACTCCAGGCACAGTATTACAGCTTTGGATTGGTGGAGAGTTAAGAATCGTAAGTCTATACTCACCTGTATGGAATTAGTGTTGCGAGCAGGACTACAGACAAGTCTAAAGACAGGATGTTCTCATAGTCCCGTGTTTACCCAATAAAAGCTAGCAAAACATTATTTCTGCCCTCTTGAGTGATGTATGGCAGGATGGTGTTTAAATGTTTCAGGCAGAAGAAGTAAGCAGAGATAACAGATTTGAATTAATTTAAAATCAGGAGATTTGTCAAATCTGAAAAGGACACAGGGCGTGAGCCCAACTCAGGAAGCAAGCAACAAGGCATCCAAAGGTATGCATGGTCTTCCCAATCATCAGCAACTCATTCTTCCCAGGGATGTATGACGTTACAACGCACACTTTTACAACGCATGCACTTACAACGCATTTTTTACAACGCATAATCCATTACAACGCATGACATTACAACGCATGACACTACAACGCATTTTTAAAAACTACCTTTACAACGCATTTCCATTACAACGCATACTACCTTTACAACGCATACCATTACAATGCATAATATTAAATTGCATTTAAGGTAAGTATTAGATAGTATAGGGGTAAAAGTTACTTTTCTAACTCCAGGGGGTGCAACAGTAGGGTAAGTGTTGGATAGTATAGGGGTTAAAATTACTATTCTAACTCCAGGGGGTGCAACAGTAGGGTAAGTGTTGGATAGTATAGGGGTAAAAATTACTATTCTAACTCCAGGGGGTGCAACAGTAGGGTAAGTGTTGGATAGTATAGGGGTAAAAATTACTATTCTAACTCCAGGGGGTGCAACAGTAGGGTAAGTGTTTGATAGTATAGGGGTAAAAATTACTATTCTAACTCCAGGGGGTGCAACAGTAGGGTAAGTGTTGGATAGTATAGGGGTAAAAATTACTATTCTAACTCCAGGGGGTGCAACAGTAGGGTAAGTGTTGGATAGTATAGGGGTAAAAATTACTATTCTAACTCCAGGGGGTGCAACAGTAGGGTAAGTGTTGGATAGTATAGGGGTAAAAATTACTATTCTAACTCCAGGGGGTGCAACAGTAGGGTAAGTGTTGGATAGTATAGGGGTTAAAATTACTATTCTAACTCCAGGGGGTGCAACAGTAGGGTAAGTGTTGGATAGTATAGGGGTAAACATTACTATTCTAACTCCAGGGGGTGCAACAGTAGTGTAAGTGTTGGATAGTATAGGGGTAAAAATTACTATTCTAACTCCAGGGGGTGCAACAGTAGGGTAAGTGTTGGATAGTATAGGGGTAAAAATTACTATTCTAACTCCAGGGGGTGCAACAGTAGGGTAAGTGTTGGATAGTGTAGTGTAATATTATGCGTTGTAATGGTATGCGTTGTAATGGTAGTATGCGTTGTAATGGAATGCGTTGTAAAGGTAGTTTTTAAAAATGCGTTGTAGTGTCATGCGTTGTAATGTCATGCGTTGTAATGGATTATGCGTTGCATCCATGTTGAGCGTCTGCCAGGTTCTACCATCTCACAGAAGGAGGGTTTGAAATTTAAACTAGGTAAGAATAAAAATTGGAGAACCGGACTTCTTTGTGGTCTTACCACACCATATCACACATGGAACTAGAGTCAATGAATTTGGAATCTGAGAATATTAACGCTAACATAAGTGTACTGCTCTGAGTGACTGTGTTAATTAACAGAGGTAAGCTAATTGCAAAGTAGGAGTCCACAAAATTGTGAGCATCCTTTTCTCTGGGATTGTCAACCTGTGCGTTGAATTATTTCAGCAGCCAGAAATTGTTATCATTACTGCCTCCACTATCCAACTGTGTGATCGCAAGCAATTCTTTTTACTCATCAAGAGATCGTTCAAGTGATCATTAGAATTTGACTTACTAAATTGTGCGAAAGGTGTATGGTCTTGGCAAAACAGAGTAAGTTATCCGGTGTCATACAAATTTGAGAAAGTTGTTTCACAGATACAGTAACATTCTGTGTATCATAGTAATATATAGACAAAAGAAGGGTCAGAGCATACGTTCCAGCACCAGTCAATTCTTCTGTACTTCACCCTGTAATATCCTTCGAATACCTCGGTGCCGTCAGGTCTGGGGTGTGACCCATATGCACCCCAATTCAGGAAGTATAGAATACCCCCCTAACACAAGCACAAAATTGACCCAGCACCCGAGAAGCACAAATAATATATTATATAATGACAATATGGTATAATATTACTAAAACCAGAGCTGAAATAGAACAGATAGCTTCCCAATGAAAAAAGCAAAGCGATGGTATTTTGATTGTAGACACAGAGTCTTTTTTATTCCAAATTTTCTTTGCAGACACAACAAAATTGCTTTGCCAACGCGTTTCATCCCTTTCTTGGGACTTCTTCAGGGCTCAGATAGGTTCCTTTAATCTCTGTTGTTTCACGTATCGAGTTATAAATAGATTGTAAAATCATCAAAAGGTGCACATGGCATATCTGAAATCCACAGTGTTTCCATATCATCTGGTAGTGTCAGTAGGGCCTCAGCTATCTCATCATTATGTAGCAAGAGTATGGGAATACGTATTTCCCTTCCCCTACATGCGGCCGTCCGATTCCAAAAAATGTTTCCAAGCAAGCTCTCTTTCAGTTACTTTATATCGCTATTGTCATGTTGTTTTATTTATAGATGTTCATGAAGTGACAATCTGATGATGTGCTATTTCCATTATTAAATCGTATGTTTTGTATGGCCAGTATCATCCCTGGTAATATTGATAAGCAGTGGTTCCTTTGCTGCTGCTTCAGAGGACAGACCACAAAGATCTTGAGAGCCTGGTGACAGCAAAGACATCCCCACAAAAAATAACCAGTACTACAAAAATGAAAAGACGTATAGAAGTTGAAAATCAGGTGAACATACTTTGAAACCACTGTACTGCATATCGCATTTCTATGTTGTCTGATTACTACGTTCAAACAATGATTATTATGGCCAATTGACAGCCAGAACTCGACTAGCTTGTGTTTTTTGCAACTAGGCTTCTTTTAGAACTTTGATATACAGCAAAATATCAAATCCTATGGGGCTGAAAGAAGCACAAGATACAACCGAGACAAGAAGATATGAGGTTCCAGAGAACACACAGCTGCTAATGGGAGCGAGAAACACAATAAAATGTAGCTGAAGTGTTGCATGTCTCACTTCAAACATATTTGCAATCCATACATTTTCCCCCTGGCCTTCAGAAGCAGCATGCAATGCAAAAAACAGGAACCAAGCACACTGACCGGATTTCTCATTTTAGTTGTCAAACTTTAACATCAATTGCTAATTAGTCGATGAAAGTCACGTGCGAAAAAATTCACAATAGGAATCTCTTTGCATTTCAGACATGACAAATGGACGCTTCTTTTTCGGGGTTATTCGCTCCCAGGACGTTCATAGGCATGTCTTTAATACGTTTTGCTCCTATATATGTCCCCACACCCCTGATCTCTGTCCCTTTTTCATGTGGCAGTCAGACTATTTAACAGCCTCTTTAATTAATTTGTCGCAGGACCATTTGTCCCTTCTGAAGCCCTAATTGTATTCATTAACCAAGAGTTATGCCTGAATCTACACTTGGAGATACCCTTCAAGTTAATTGTGAGATAATGTATAAGAGGGTCAAAGGCCCCATGGTTCAATGGACCCTACAGCGTTTCTTACGGTGGGGTCATCGTGAATCCATCATAGTTCTGGAAAGTGGGTTAGAATGGAGGGTCCCGGTGTGTAATCCATCACCAGCGCAGAGCTGAAGCAGATGCGAGGTTTGCACAAGTCCAACAGAAATGGAAAGGGTCACGCCTTATTAATTGGTGTAGTTCCTTTGTCGCCTTTCTCAGAAACACTTAATAACTTTGTAGCAAAAAAAACAGTGAACCAGTGCAATTGTCTAAGAATAAACTGAAACCTGCTGATCAACAGGAAGTATTCTTCAAATTATATAAAACTATGCTTCGCTGCCTGCTTACAAAAAGTAAGTTTTATCGAATTCAAATTGCAAAGGAGAAATCAATATCATGTTTTTATTCGTGACCGCAAATGCAGTAGGCAGGGCGCGATTAGTCAAAGCAGACTAGTTTTCACGAAATTTGGTTAAAAATAGTACTGTGGCCCAAAGTTTTGCCAGGGGTGATGAATACCAAGGCTGTCTAGTCCCGTATTCTACCCCATGAGTGGTTTTTCCACCACCCTGCACACCCTGACCCGATTTACTCAGGGACATCTTAGGGATTTCGGGGGCCCTGGGCCAAACGCCTTTTGGGGGCCCCTGTTCGAACCAGCTTTGAATGTATGATGATCCAGTTTTTAGCTCTTTCATGCCTTCTTTGCCCACTGTACAGGCACACTGGTCCAAATTGTAAATCTGTTTACATCTAATATTCAGGGATTGCGATGTGTTTCTACTGTATTATATTATTGCAATTAATCTTTGTGACTCCCCCCCCCCCTATATGTGAGGCCCTTGTTTGAGCTAAAACAAACTTCTTCTATAGATTTGGCATGGTTTAGAAAAACACAAACATTTCTCTGCAAAATGTAAGTAAGAGACTCCCATACATCACTCACACTAAAAATACATTAAAGGAAAATGGTATTTAAAACAATCTGTTTGAGAATTATTTAGGAGCATCAGGAAAAGACTATCTACAGAACAGAGCTTTATCAGGGGGTCCCCTGAAAGGCTGGGGCCATGGCCAGGGCCCACTTTGCCCATGCATTAAAACGCCTCTGGATTTACTAAGGTTTTACGTTGGGATTGTGTCACTTTTATGGTGCAGCCCCAATGCAATATCCTTTTTAGGATTTACTAGGCCAAGCAAAGGCACTTTTCATGGCTTAGGGTGGTTTATTAAACAGAAAGTAATGCAAGGCAGCCTATAGCGCTGCCTTGCGTTACTTTACCACACAGAGGTGTTCCATGGGTGGATAATGAGCATTCCCATGCATCCATCCATGGATTTTGAGACAATCCTAGATTTACTAAGTTGAGTAAACCTGGTACTATGCTAAAAAGCTATGCTTCCCTGAAGGAGGTGTTACCTCCTCTTTCTAGGTGCTAGGCAGCACAGAGTGTGCCAGCACTACGAGATACCTGAAATGTGCCATATCTTAGTAGATAAGGTGCATTCTTTAGTAGATATGGCATATTGCCGCTGTCTCATTTTCATGCAGCGCATAGAAGAAATGTATGCTTGCTGCTCTGCGTTGCCTGAAAAATTACTAAATATCCCCCGTCTCTTTATCACAGTCTTAAAATGCTACCTGATTAAGTAGAGACCAGTGTTAAAAAATTATGCAACATTTTTCTTGGTGCAAAAGGCTCCCTTATGTGTACCAGGCAACCTTGCTGCAATACAGCAAAACAAAATGTCTTAAAAAGCACGATAAAGCTAAACAAGAGTGGTAGCAAAGAAGGCAACAGCAGTGGCATTGCAGGATTAGGAGCAGGACACCATGTATACACTAATATATATCAGTTTGGAAGCTTGGTGAACTAAGGTCTTACTGAGTGCTGGAATCGATGTGACCACGTCACTAACTCTAACACTGAAAGGGCAACAGAGTCCTTCATCTTTCAAATATTTCCATAACAAGCTAAATATTTCAACAAAAAAGTGAAGGTTTGAAATGCTTTAGTATGCAGTTCTCAAGGAAACTACATTTCTCTGTGTTGAATTCCCTTTAACTGTTTTTCAGCTAGTCTGATTGATAACAGAGGTTCAGATGCATGCTTCCATCTTAACATTGTGAAACGTTTGTGATTTTCATGGATTTGTTCTTTATGAGGGATTTCACCAAATCCAAATGAGTATGCAATGGAAATCTATGGAAACAATAGCTTTCTAGCACTTCTCAAGATCAACTAAGCAGACTCCTGTACCCTGCTCACTTGATGAACAATTTGCTTCAGTACAAATTGTAAACATGCTCAGAAGCAAATTTATTTTATTATTTCTGTGTTAAAATATTGTTCTTCCTGGAGAAGAACCTTCCATTGCACCTCCGTGAAATATAGTAATGCACCTGTTAAACCTGGCATCCTTGGCATGGTTTCCCCTTAGCTTTTTGCCTTCGGATCTGCTGTTTTTGCTGACTTTGTTTTTGCTGGCCTCAGAATTCTGCACACCTTACCACTGCTAGCCAGTGCTAAAGTGCTTGTACTCTCTACTTAAAACATGGTAACACTGGTGTTTACCCAACTGGCATATTTAATGTACCTATAAGTCCCTAGTAAAGGGCACTACATGTGTCCAGGGCCTGTAAATTAAATGCTAAAAGTGGGCCTCCAGCACTGATTGTGCCACCTGCAAAAATAGCACTTTAAACATCTCTCAGCCCGCCATTACAGCTGTGCAGTTTTACATTGCCGGTTTGACCTGGCAAAAAATACCTTTTGCCAGGCTCAAATGTTCTTTTTTAATACATTTTAGACACCCCTAGGGTAGGCCCTGGACAGCCCAGAGGGCAGGGTGCAATGCATTTAAAAGTATGACATGTACTTTTCAGTTTCCTGGTAGCGAAAAACTCTTTAAGTAATTTTTCACTACTACAAGGTCTACCTCTCCCATAGGATAATATTGGAATTATCTTATTACATTTTGTAAGTGTCATTACAAAATGGGGAAAGGTAACCCCTTCATGTTTTGTGTCTCTGGAATCACAATTAAACATCCTAACATGGTGAAGTTGGATTTTAAATTGCAATTCTGAAAATGACACTGAAGAAAGTTGCCAATTTCTTGCCTTAGACATTTGGTGCCTGCAGCGTGTCTCTGGGTCATATGACAGGGTGAGACTGGCAGTTGGGCTTTGTGTTTTCCTCCTAGTCAGCCGCACATAATGGGGAGCTTAAGAGTGACTGAATCGGCTAACACTAGCGGGGTGAGGGAGGAGCCAGCCCCAGCCCCAGTTACACTTGAATAGGCTGTGTCCTGTCTCCACAAAATGAGTTGCATACCCTGTGTAGTCAGTCTAGGGCTAGGAAGGCATGCCTCTAGAAACTTCTCCCCACTTCAAAGGCACAACTGTGTATAAATACTGAACCTCAGACATCACCATTTCAGTACACTTCTGAAACTGTGGCTACTCTGCCAGGAAGAAGGACTGCTGTGCTGCTACAAGGACTGCCAGTCTGCTGGACTACTACTCTGAAGGAAATCCCCCCCTGCTATGCTGACCTGATGCCTGATGCCTGTTGTCCTTTTGCCTGGGGAAGAAGAACTGGATCTGCAATTTCATCTTGAACCCGGGACCCTTGAGTGCCTCCAAGGGCTAATCTTCTGGCTTCCTCATCTGAGCCTTGAGACATAAAACAGCTCCTGGATCCAGCTGCAGTGAGTTTCTGCCCCCCAAGCGGTGCGTCTCAGGTCCTGGGTCCTTGGTGTGGCTCACAGGCTCCTAAAATCAAGATTTTTGGTGAATGGGTCCATTTGCACCAAGACCGTCCCACTTGCACTGAAAATCAGCCTTAGCCACTACAAGCCTGTCTCTTCACACTACCACATTGACAGCTCAGGGGGAACTGCCAATGTGAAGCACCATCCCACCTATCCATGACACCCAGCATGCTCTTTGTGCCATGCCGACAGCATCCCGCAATGCCCTCCTTGCGACCCTCTTAATGCAAACGGGATTATTGACACAAAATTTGTGAAGGTAAATTATTAGCAGGACTAAACTGAAACTGTATCCAACCTGCTCTCCATCACAGTCAGCCGAACTTTTGACTCAGACCCGGTCCAGCATGAGCAGATAGCCGCGATTGGCGCTTTTTGCTTTTAACACTATTTTACACTTTATTATCTAACAATTCATAACCCCGGTTCTACTGATTGGATTGTTGTATTTTTTGTCTTGTTTTATTTATTAAATTCACCTTTATTTTTCTAACGTGATGTGGGATCCTTTTTGTGTGATGTTTTCAATTTCTACTGTTTGAAGTGTCGCACAAATACTTTATACTCTGTTAAGCCTGACTGCTCTGTGCCAAGCTTTCAGGGGGTAGCATGCCATTCATCACTTTTTCTGTGCTTGAGTGTGTCACCCTAAGTGGAAGTGGTATGCCCAGACATGGGTCCCCTGCACACTGTACCACTGGAACCAAGCTATACCTGGCTGAGTAGCCCTAATAATGTTGAAACCGGTCCTGGGTTGCTTGTGTTCTGGTTCGAGAAGGACCAGGGTGTGTAGTTTGAGCAGGGCTGTTTCCACTGACATAGGGTCAAGATTGATTTACATATGGCTATCCTTGCAAATGATAGCATAGGTCTCCGATGCTAGTGAGTCAAGTACCACTTGCAAGTGATTTTGTAACCAAAAAAGGATATCTTGCTTGAGAGCGTCAATGAGGTAAGAAATATCACTGTAGTGGACATTTGCATAACAAACGTGCTGCAGCATAAAGTAAAAAAATATGTAGTGATGACAAAGGTGTGATCCTAAGATGAAATTTGGTCACAATATATGGTGGTCAAGTTATTACACTATGTGTATTTTGCAGACACA
This sequence comes from Triturus cristatus, assembly GCF_964204655.1. NCBI lineage: Eukaryota > Metazoa > Chordata > Amphibia > Caudata > Salamandridae > Triturus > Triturus cristatus. Next base: position 1,712,220,119 of record NC_140589.1, on the reverse strand, counting down.
TGCTTTGATAAATGAGAGTGAAGTATGATTGGAATGGGTTTTTGCTGATTCTGGAAGCATCCTTTAATGGAATAGAAGATTGAGAGGCAATTGTGCCAGTGAAAGGTCAGAGGTCAAATCGGGGGTTGAGGATCACCGCTGAAAGCAGCATGGAGTTGGAGGTGACCAGAACAAAGGTAAAAATGGAATCTATGGTCATATAATGTAATGGGAAAGAGAAATAAATGAAATTGCAGCAAGACAATAAATAGTAGAAAGAATAAATAATATCCTTTTGATTTTCAGATAGGACAAAACGTCAGCGATGGTGGCAACAGGAAATAATATGTGCACTTGAGGTATGGCTATTAGGCATTTGCTGTTCAGGTATGCTGTTAAGGAATTATTGTCAATCAGAAACCATAAAATTGTTCTAGAGGAGAGCTAAGATATGTTGTCAACAATGGGGGAGCATGTCATCTATTGTGGGTACAAGGATAGACAGATCAAGCTGAAATGGTGTCCAGAAAATATATTAGAGGTAATAAGAAGATAAAATCCTATTCAGGTTCAACTTAGATAAAGTGCTGATTGCAATGAAAACATGTATTCTATTTTGAGTTACAAAGTGTGGAGAAGTAAAAATGGTTGGATGACTTAGATTGCAAGAGTTTGCTGGAGGAAAAATCTGAGAAAGAAAAACCAATACACAATTAGTAAAGTAGTAAAGGTTCACATAGTTACTGCTAGGGAGATCAGTCACCTCCGTGGAGATGCAACCTGATGTCCGAAGTACTGCACGCAGGCAGCAAAATTTATAGGTAGAAACCACAAACCACAAAGAAAGTACAACGTTACATGGCATTTTGACCTCCTGTGATGACAAACAGGAACTCGCTGCTTGGGTGTAGGTTCTCGGAATTTAATGATACAAAGAGCATGTTTATGAAACTGCACAATGCGTGGTCATATCTTACTAAAATGCCAATGTCCCATTGTCTGCATCATTGGCCGGCACATACGTGCAACAGGTGGATCTATTCTTCTTGTGCACACGCCCCTCCATGGCTATTATTATGTCCAGCACATATCTGTGCTGCATTACCATCAGTCTAATGGCTCGTAGTTCTTCCTTAACAGCATTGAATCCACCTTCTGCAGCATTGACCATCTTCATCAACTCCCACATATTGCAATCACCGGGCAGTTGCTTTTGTCTGAATGAATGATAGGAGATTTCCGAAAAGCAACTGAGCATCATTAAATAGTCTGTTTCTGTGGGACATTTTCCCAAACCGCAGTGTCAAAGTATTCCACAGCTCTTTTCTTCCGGTGGTGATGCAACAAGATATTAGCATGACCTCATGGAGTGGTCATGTATCGTTGATATGTCCACTCCTGGTATCACCAGGAAGGTGGTGTGTAGAGTCACAAGGGAGCAAAGGCCACTCCAGTTCAGGGGTTGTTGCATGTGGAGCTGGGCCCTGCACTGCCAATAGTGGTACATCAGGCGGGAGGTGTCCCCTTGCCTATCGGCATTTTATACAGTGGTGTTGCCCTTGAAGTTACTGACCACCTTTCCTTTCTCATTTCCTCTGAAGCAAAGAGAAAATTATTTTAATTGAATTGCTATTCTAGGGTGTATGGCAGTTCCAGTTGAGATGGGCAAATAGTGTTCTTGTGATGCTGAGATCCGGTCTGCCTGTGCAATCAGGGGGTAGGAGCTTAGACTTATAGTTATTACATTCGGACTGTGAGTGAGTAATCCCCAAGATGTTCTGGTCTAATATCCATTTTTCCCTATTTGGCCAATCTCTCTTATGACCTGCTTTCGTCATTCTTGATATCTGATCTCTTATCTTTTGTCTATCTCTCAGGATCTGTAATACTTCAGGGTGGTATCAAACCTAGTTGTGATAACACACACAGTAACGGGGTTATTGCATGTTTGTAGCAGCTGTGCTTTCATTATACATAAAAAGGGGTACAATAGACAGTGTGTAATGTTTGGGGACACCTCTTTAGGCTAATGCAATTTGTCTACTGTAGAGGCACGGGATGAGGGAGCATACGTAACTTCTGGAGTTGGACGTGGATGTGCCAATACTATGCATATACTGGTGAGAGGGTGATGTCAGTATCATTAACAGTGATTCTGCGCTTTTGGGTGATAGTTGATGTAGCAAAAACGAATTAGTAATACACAAGGGTTAAAAGCATTAGTATGAGTACACAGAGGAGTAAAAACAAAAATGAAATACATAACTTGAAATACATATAGTCTCTTGTTGAAGCGGTAGAGGGAAGCTTTATTCTGGTTGCTTTTCCTGTTCTCATCCCTCTCTCCTCTCAGTATCCAAAGTGATGGATGCCACAGCTGGGGCCAGGCAGATGTTGGAGAAGTATATCCATGGCTTGTGGCTGCAAATTTTCACTTCAGTAGCTGTGCTGTCTATTACAGGGAAGGGTCCTCGAGACTTAGGATCTCCCCACTTGCGAACATGATGTAAATTACAGTTCACAAAGGCAAGGGTGTCTCTTGGTCATGAACTGGAGGGGCGTTGGCATGCGTGTCAGCTACACGTGTAACCTGTTTAGTGAAGAACTTTTGTAAGATGAGACAAGGAAACAGGCATTTCAGTTTGGCTTACTTCGGGTGCACTGTCACTCTGCAACTTATGTCTAGTTGTTAGCACAGATGGATGTGTTCATTATGCTCACTGTCATTATCTGGTGTGGGGTCAAATGATGATCTAATCCTGGGGTGTTACTTAAGACAATCAGTGCTAGTGGGAGACTGTATAACCATTTATTTTTCAGTGTTACGAAGTTTACTTATTTAGTTTTTTTAGGAGGCTGTTGAGGCACGCCACAATGCCATCACTTTGGAGATGGTAAGCTGACAAAAGTTTGTGTGTTATTCCTAACAAAGTGGTAAGGTGGGAGGAGATATTATTGAGGAAGCGTGTGTTCCATTGCTGGATCTGATCCCTTCAGGAGCACCCCACCAGGGTATCACCTCGTGGACCAGAAAATTAGCAGCAGTCTTGGCAGCACAGTGGACACAAGGTCCTGCTTCAACACAGGTGGTGCCCGATGTAACATTGTTTGTTGGTGCCCCCCAATGACCACCTCTGCCACGGGTCCTCTCACTACCACCCTTTAACAGTGCCATTCAAGTCTTCATAAACACTCTGTCTCAGATGTATTAAATTAATATTATAGTGCCACTCATAACAGTGTAGGGCATCAGAGCAATTTACATCACACCCATATCACAATTAATCATACGTGTGTAAATCAGGGTATAGGAAATGTTGCATTAGACAGAGAACTATAAGGTGAAGGAGTCACATGTCATTCATACTGGTAGGCAGTATAGTTTAAGATTTCTTGGTCTGGAGAAGCACAAACTCAACATTTAAAATGTAACACCATGGTTGGGGGATGTCTTTAATTAGAAGATTTTTTTTTTTTTTTTGCAACATTAAGGTAATGAAAGACTGGGCAAAAAAAAGTAGCTCTCTAATCTATACCTTGCAGTGTGCATGCAGCTCTTTGATGACAGTTAATAGCTCACTGTTCTATATTAGGATTTAAACTTATATACTGTAAGGAACAAAAGGATCTCTCTGACAAAAGCAGTAACCCACTTCCCTATGCACTTTGTGATCATCTCTTGTAAGTTGGGAACAAACAAATCTGGCATATTTGGAGGTACACATTGTCTCTAGCAATGTGTGAAGTAAGATAGTTTAGGGCTACCAGTATCAATGTTTTGGGCATGGCAGGCTTATCTAAGGATATTAAACATTTAATCTGTTCCTTTATGTGTGCATCCTCTGGCTTTTCACAACTGTTTTGCATGTTCTGGGGTGCTTTATTGTAGTTCTCTTAGGTACAGGTGAGCTGTCTCTCACTAATGTCTGGAAGCATCCAAGGGGCTCAAATGTAGTTTCACTAGTTAACAAAACTGTGGTATGTGTGTTCTCAAGGGGAGATTTCCGTATCGGTGATGGGGTATGCAAAGAAGGCAGCAGTGTTGACTGTATGACTCTTAAGTACCTTGATGATATGAGTCAACTGAGAAGGACATAACAGGTTTTTCTGTCAATGTCCTCTCTTTTGCATTATCACTAGGCTTTGGCTTGTGAACCTACCACTTGTTTCTGTGAGCGGCTCTTCTTTATACTTCCCTTGAGTCTACCTCTGGGTCTCTTCTGAGTGGGAGGACTGGCAGGATCCTGGGGCCACAGATGTGTGGGGTGTTGGGTGGCTTTGTTTTATTCTTTACAGTGTTTTTCTATCCAGTCTTTGTCCCCGGGGAGACTTCGACCAGGTGTTCTATAGGGGACACTATAGCACTTTGGTGGACCTGGTCATATATTTTAGTGTTATATTTATTACTGCCTTTGGCTTTCAGTGTGCCTAACCAATCTCCCTAATTTTATCACTTATAGTACTTTGCTGCCCTTTCTATTTTGTCCTTTACAATGCAAGTGGACCCCAGTTTACTTCAAGGGGTATTTCCGAGATTCACATAAATTGTTGTTTGGCCATGATGGTGAACATCAGACATATTCATCCCTATTTTCTGCAGAACTTCATCCATACATATGTCTTGAGTGGGTGCAATTATGGGAGGCCTACGTGGATTGTTGCCCAATGCAATGTTATCATGAAAATATACTGACTATTTGTGGTGATTGTGGGTTACTCATATCTTAAAATCCCGCAATTTGGAATATCTGAGAGAAGTACACAAGTTGGAAGTTCTAAAATTAGGGGTGAGTCTTGTATTATTTCAGGGCCAAAATAACACAACGGTTGTCCGTGGTCCCACTGAAATGTTAATATGGCTTCAATATTGTCTGTCACTGGCCACAAGGTGATATCAGTGTTACACATGACCTGTATATTCTAAAAAGTATATCTTTGCACAGGAAGGTTCACTCTGTATTTGTCCTGTCATTTATTTTATCAGACAGGACATTCCCTCACTTGATACACAACAGGTTCACATTTTTATTTCATGTGTATTAAAAATATTATAAATGCCCTGTTGTGCCTCTTCTTTATCTATGTCATATAGTAGGTAAGTCACTGGGGCGTTTGGCCAATTTTTCACTATTTGTCCTTGGTGATCGTGATATGTTATATTTTAGTTGCTTCCTTCAACATTCATAGAAGGTATAATTCAGTTCTTTTGAAGGCCTTTAGAGGATATTTCACCACTGGTTGGACAACCTCAACAGGTTTTGTACAATTTGCAACAAACTCCTCTATTCTGGGTGCATGAAAGTCCCGCTCAAATTCACTTTTAAGATAGTTATCTATATCCATGTCTATACTATCCGATAATTCTTCCTCTGTCTGTGTACCCTGAAGATAGTTATCTATATCCCTGTCTATTCTATCTGATAATTATTTTAGTTTCCAATCCTGAGGAGGTATAGTTATAGTGCTATCATGGGGATAATAGCTGCTATTATCGCTATTTGTTATGATGTCATGAGGCCACTGCACTACTACAACCCTCTATTATCCAATGAAAATATCCTTGTGGGATGTTGTTGTGGCACGAAAATCTAGTTTTAGAAATATTTCTAATCAGTTCTTTGGTGGGCTCATCTAATTATCTGACAGATCTGCTGTTATCACATCAATGTATGTTGACCTTAGACCTCAAGGTGATGGGCTGTCAATGCCTAGGTGTTCAGGAATTTCTCTCATTAATGAATTGTTAGATGGTACTGGTATTGGTAGTCTTCTGGGGTCAGTGAAGCTGGAGAGGCCAACAACCTGACTGTTATACAGAAGGACAACTAATTTGGAGACCTGTTGTGATTGATCACTCTGTGACTGTTGAGACATTTGCCTAACTGAGTCAATTACTTACATTTCCTTTCCTAACATTCTACCCTATCCCTTACAAGATAGGACATCAGTTAATTTATTCCTAAGTTATAAACTACATAACATTGCAAAATGAAAAGCAAATTACATTACTCTGTAACCACATTCCTATTTACATGTACATCCATATATATTCATCCATTCTAAACTGCATACAGGACAAATATCATTAGTCACTTCCCTCCGCATTCATAGAGGGGATAACATTTACTATTTGTAACTGCAAATTTTGACTTCCAAACTTAAGGTCTGGAATTGCAAAAAGTGACTCGAGTAGTCTGTTCTTACTTAGGTAAAGTCTCATATCCCTTAAAGACCATACACTGGGAGGTCCAGTCTCAAGTCCTACTCTGCCTTTGACCACTTTCAACTGTTAAGTGAGTTCCCTGTATCTTCCGAACTTATCACCGGGATGCCTAAATATTATGTCATACAATGCTTACACAATCTTGCATGCAAATACAAAAAATCATCTATATTACAATGCCAAATTTTACGTTTTTAAATAAAAAGGAATTAAGTCTGCACTATCTTCACCTTAATGATGTCAATTCTGAAAAACTAAGACACAATTGGTAAAGTAATATCGTTTTACTTAGATGCTGCAGGGGAGACCAGTCATCTCCATGGAGATGCAACCTGATATCTGAAGTACTGCACGCAAGCAGAGAGATTTATAGGTAGAAACCACAAACCATAAAGTAAGTACAAAGTCAAATGACAAATTGACCTCCTGTGATGTCAAACAGGGAACCCACCGTGTGGATATAGGTTCTTGGACTTTAAGCATACAAAGAGCATGTTCATGTGGCCACACACCACATGCTCATATCTTGCTAAAATGCTAATGGGATCAAGCTACCTGATATTTACGTGTTGTGTCTTTTGCCAAGCTATCTGAGTTTACAGGGGGGATGTGTGGTGTCTGCAAAGGCGTGCTGATGTGCGTCACTGTGTTCTATGGCAGGATGAGACATGTGGTATCTCATCCTGTGTACGTGTTCTCAAGCAGGGGTGTAAAAAACTGCAGCACAAGCCCTACTGTGATTGGTGCATTTAGGCTCATTTCTCTAGCAGATGTAGATTGTGGTGACCTATTTTGTGACCCATTTGGTACAATGGCTCATCTGCACTAACCACCAAATGTTGTGTCAAGTTTCCTGAAAATGAAGGGAAATGTGACTGATTTTCATGCAGCAGTTTAGCTGAATGAACCTCAAGATGTTCTGTTCTAGTTTCCTGAAACTAAAGTGTGATGTTACCTGTCTATTTCTGATTAACCCACTGTTTTTGACCACATATGTGTTTCCATGTACAGGACTGGCACTGATTACATCAGTTTAAAACTATCTCTAACCTGAAAGGTCTGCATGGAGGTCTGAGGTCTTTGATCTGTGTGGGTCTCTATGCATTGCATCCTATTCTTCCCTAATGAAGTTGAAATTAGTTAGCAGAAATAATTTACAGGGCAATGTGGTGGAGAGAAGTTTAGTTTTTTACACAATGGCAGCATAGTAAGCCTTGCACTTTAATCAGTGGTATTTTCAGTAGAACTTTAAAAGAAGGAATGTGAGGAAGTGAATAGACTGACACAAAGCAAGAACAATTACAAGATAAATTGTAAGTTATAAGTTTGAACTTTTGAAACAAAAGTTTAAAAGAACATTTTTTGGGAATCCTGGTCTTGAAAATATTATCTACAAAGACTCCTAAACTATTAATGCTGCTATTGTGATTTTTTTGCTGATATTTTAACAGACTTAGGGCCTCATTTACAGTTTTGCATACAGGTGACTCTTTTACAAATGTGAAGGATGTCACATCCGCCTTAATACAATTACAATATATCCCACGACACTTGTAATAAAGCAAACAGGATATTTGTCACACGTTGACAGGGAAAACTGTCCATGATAAATAGGCCTGGGCTAAAATTCCGTTCCGCTCGCGGAAAATGCGATAATTTGACATTTTCGCGTTCCGCAAAGAGCGCAAAAATGTCAAAATCTCCGCAATCCGCATTTTACCGGAAATTTTTTGCTTGCTCGCGCTGTAAAATAATACATTCTCGCGTGCGCGCGATCGCCTTACCTGAATCCCCGCGTTCGCCGACAAGTTTTCCCGATCCGGTCCCGTTCTCCACGAGATGTTGGATTGTTGGTAGCCATTTGCGCTGTCTCGTGACAGTTCGCGCCCGCAGTAACGTTATTCGTCGCGCGATCACGTCTTTCTTCTCACGATCATGCACCGCGAGTCAAGTGAAAACAAGATGGCCGCGCCCGCGAGCAACCGCATGGGTAAGTTGGCGAACCGCCACCACGTAGAAAATACCGCGAACGGGCGGGAAAAAAACTTCTGCATCTTCGCGATATTTCCGCGTATTTGCGGAGATTTTTAACATTTTCGCAATAATTTGCAAAAGTGAATTTCGCAAATTCCGCCCACCCCTAATTATAAACCCTACTTATGCAAAATTTCTGACAATTTACACAAAATGGTCCGAAAATATGTGAAATGCAAACCTAGCATTTAACATTATATTATAGCGTAAATGCATATTCACATCCATTTTGGACATGAGAACACATTTTGGGGCATATTTACAAGCCCCTTGCGCCACTTTTGCGTCACTTTTCCCATGTTAAAAGTGACTCAAAAGTGGAGCAAGGGACTTGTAAATCTGCCCCTTTGTACTTAACAAGCAGGGCAAAAAATAAAGTACTGTCAACAACAGCTGCTTATGTTCTGTTCATTTGCGTTGTTCACATGCTCCCATGTTGCAATTTATACTTCAACTGACTTGAAATTACGCCATGCGGTGTAATGGTATAATTTCTGTATTTTCTTGTAATAAGTATAACATAAAATGCTGGAAATTACACCAGTGTAACACAAATGTTGACTGTTATATATGCTCTAAGAAGTCTGGCCACCCACTAGCTCAGACCTGGGGAATTGGTAGGTAGGCTAATTTGCCCTGGGTCAAGTAATGATCTTATTCTGGTGCTACTTGACCTTTATATTATTAGATAGATTAATCTAAAAGTCATCAACTTAATTTTCAGTTACTGTGTCTAGTTGAGGTATTTTTATTTAATTAACCATTTTTTTCCTTTTGTTATAACCCAAATTCTGACCCCTAATATAACACTGACCCTAATGTTTTTCTGAAGCCATTCCTTACTTTAACTCTAACACTTGTGTGGTGATTTTACAGCAGCACACTCACAATAGACGAGGACCATGACAGATCCGTGCACTGGTATGTTCTGGTGTGCATCACTGATGCTTCTTGCTGCAAGTGGAGTGAGAGAATACCTGTCCTGCGCCCGTCGTAGCCAGGAGACAGACAGTAATCTGGGATTTGAAACATAAAGCAGAGGTAATTCTGGAGAGGAATCCAGAAACCTTACAGTTCCCATGCATGCCTGAAGCAGTAGAGGATCACTGACATTAATATCGATCTCAAAAATATCGTGTTACAGGAATATTGTATCAAAAATACTGTTTCCCTATACTTATAAATGTAAGTACAAAAGTATTGAGAAAAAAATATTGTTGTACACAAATATTGTAAGAAACATACAAAAATATATTTTTTTAATATGTTTATAGTTTAAATACTAAATTTGAAGTATTTTCATATATAACATCAATGTAATGTCAATTTAATATTTCAAGTAACATTTAAAACAATATATAAATGTATACATATATAAACATACACACATACATATATATGTGAGTGTATATTTATATATACATATATAACCATAACCATAACCAACATAGCCGGGTCTGGTGGCTCAGTGGACTAATGCATCCACTGCAGGGGCCTGTGTTCAACCTCATGGTCACAGATTCAAATCCTGGTGGGTCCACTCAGCCTCTCATCCATTTGTGGTCGATAAAATCAGTACTATTGAGTTGGGTAACAATATACATCTGTTATTCAGCGCCAAGATGCCCCGTTGCTGGGGTGAACGTGTGCTTTACAAATACACGTTATAAAATATAAACTATTATTAAAAAAAATATTTTACATTATATTATTTAGTACTGTAAACTAAAAAGCACATATATATATATATATATATATTTATTGGTGGCGATATATATATATACATATATAATATATATAGCAATTCAAAAAATATTACAAATTACTAAATTAAATAAATATAAAAAATTACTAAAATATAAAAAACGAAAATACATATGTATACAAATATTATAGAAAAATACACAAATAATAATATTAGATATATTTAAACAACATTAAAGCATTTTAAAATCTGAAAATAATACATACACTATACCCACTTCAGTCTGTGCAACAGTTCGGAAAGCGTTGGACATCAGAGGTGTAAGATTTACTATTCCCACTCCAGTCTGCACAATAGTAGGGAAAGTGTTGGACTCCGGAGGTGTAACATTTACTATTCCCACTATAGTGTGTGCAACAGTAGGGAAAACTTTGGGTTTTGGAGGGAATAAATTGACTATTCCCACTCCATTTTTTACTACAGTAGGGAATGGCTTGGACTTCGTAGGGGTTAAATTTACTATTACCACTCCAGTCTGTACAACAGTAGGGAAAGTGTTAGACTCTGGAGGAGTAACATTTACCATTCCCGCTCCAGTCTGTGCAACAGTAGGGAAAGTGTTGGACTCCGCAGAAGTAACATTTACTAATCCAATCCAGTCTGTACAACAGTAGGGAAAGCATTGGACTTCGGAGGGGTGAAATGGACTACTCTCACTCCAGTCTGTGTAACAATAGGGAAAGTGTTGGACTCTGGAGGGGTAAGATTTACTATTTCCACTCTGGTCTGTGCAACAGTACAGAAAGTGTTGGACTTCGGAGGGGTAACAATTACTATTCCTACTTTAATCTGTATAACACTAGAGAAAGTACTTCACTTCAAACACCTAACATATATGAAACATGACCGATTAATTTAAAATAAGAATAAACCTCTTAATATGAACTTTATTAATTAACCAAAAGATTATATAGATTAAAATCAAAAACAATTACACAAATAACATGATTAGTGAACAAATCAATTATCAATTTCAAATTTTGTTATTTGTTTATTACTTAATTAAATTAAAAACTATACCCCCAAAATATAGCACCCACACTTAAAATATATCTAAAATAAATAATTGTAATACAATTAACATAAATGATCAATTAAATATTAATGTATGCTTTAATAATTAATTATTAATTAATTAATAATTAACTTGGCACACTATACCCTTACAAACCCAGCAGCACACACCTAACATATAATTTTAAAAATGCAATTGTTGCACAGTTTGCATATGTATTGAGTAATTAAATAACTGATAGTAAAGTAATAATTGATAATTACTTTAAAAACTTCCCACCCTATATCCCTACAAACCCAATAGCCCACACCTAATATACAACTTTAACAATATAGTTATTACACCATTTATTTATTCATTAATCAATTAACGAATTTGTAACTAACTATTAATTGTTAATTAAGTGTTCCTTAATTAACTACCCACCTTATACCCAACAACACACACCAAATATATAACTTAACAAATGCAATGATTGCACAATTTACATAATAATAAATTAATCAATTGATAGTGCATTATTAATTAATTGTTAATTAATGATTACTTAAATAAATTCCCACCCTAACCTCCTACAAACCCAGGAGCCTGCACCTAATATATAACTTAAAAACTAAAATGATTACACAATTTACATAATTAATAATCAATTAAATAATTCATACTATATTATTTATTAATTATTAATTAATTATAATAAGTTAACTTCCCATCCTGCACCCCTGCATACTTAGCAACTTGCTTCAAAAGTATAAATTACTATTAGCAATTCAGTAAAAAAAATCACATCACTTAAAATTACAAACTATATTTAAAATATCATCAACAACTATACAAATAATAACACACAAAATTATTATATGAATTAACACACATAAAGATCATTAGAAAACAATATTTTTTTGCATCTATAATATTGAAAACGATATTAACAAAAACAATTTTATTGAAAACAGTATTAGTTACCTGAAAAATCGATATTCTTGACAACGATATTTCTGCATCATGATATTTTTGTATCACAATATTTTTTCTGCAACTTGATATTTCTCATCCAATATTTCGCCCAAACACCACAGTGGAATGAGATGTAGGAAAGCAGTGTAGAGGAACTGATATGGCATTGAATGACTATGAGAAATACAGATAATTTCCTAGCAGCACCATTGGCAGAGAGAATATGAATGTTGGGGTTGTTTAGCTACAGCAGTTAGACATGAAGAGGAATCTTGTAAGGTAATTGAGTCAAGATGATTTCAGAGATAAGCCCCAGGGGGCTCAGGGTCAATATTCACAAATGTGAACTTGGTTGTAAACTTTGAGTTATAACCAAATGATTCTATTGATACCCAAGAAGAATCCACAAAGAGATTCTTGGCAGAAATAATCTCTTTTAGTTAAGACAGATAATTCTGCTGTGAGTGCAGTGATCTCTGCAGCACAAATCCAAATCAAGAGCTAGGAAGTGAGAGTTTGAAGGTGTGGTTTGCCTGGAAACTTTGTCAACAGCTTTAGGCATGAACGTTTGTCAGCAATTTCAAACTACGAACCCACCTCTTTGTACCTTAAAAAAGTTCAAAGATTTACTCCAGCTGCCATAAATCCCCTTTCAGGGGGAGAACGAGAACAAATCAGTCCTAAATTTGCCGGGCATGCAGAGGGAGGGGTTTCTCTGTAAGGAAAATAACATTTCAAATAATGGGAAAAATAGCTTTAAATATTTGCGTTTGCACAAAACAATCAATTCTCCATCATGGAGAATTCTGTACAGAAGGAATGGATTCCCAGATTGGAAAATACATGATTCCTCAAACGATTTCTCAAGGTATCTGCAATTTCCGCATTAAATCATGCTCTTTTTTTTTTTTTTTTTTTTTTGTTTAAGAAGTTTTTATTGAATTTTCAGAGAAAAAGAAAAAGAAAAACAAATGATACAATAAACAAATATTCCAATATAGCGCCATAAAGAGATAGTATATAAACGAAGTTGGTTTACAATAACTGGGCAGACAAAAAAGGATCAATAATAGGGCAATTTAAGGAAAAGGCACTGATAAATGGGATAGGAGGAAAAGGGGGGAAGAAAAGAGAAAAGACCAAAGAGAGGAGAGGGAAAGAGAAAAGAGAAAGCCAGAGAGAGAAGAAAATGAAAAGAAAATGAATTATCACATGGGAGGGTGCGAGGAGAGATAAGTAGTAAAAGGGAGCCAAAGAAGATCAGCTTTGATTTTTTGGGAAACAGAAGAGGAGGAAACGGAAGCAATCCTATGTTCGTCACAAATAAAATTCCACCAAGTAATTGACGACAGTTTAGAATTGTCTTTCCATGCAGACAGGATCACTTTAAATGCTAATGCAATGAAAAGATCAAATAACCTAGAACTAGGTAAAACAGTTTCCATATCAGGAGCTAAAGAACCTAAAAAGATATTTACAAAAGTTAAGGTTGCATTAAAGTTGAAAACTGACATGCATACATTCCAAATTGAATTCCAAAAAGATAGAACAGATGCACATTCATATAGCTGATGAACTAATGTACCAATTTCGGTAGAGCAGGACCAGCAAAGGGGAGAGGATGTAGGGGAAAACTTACAAATAGCAACAGGAGTAATAATGGCTCTATGATACAGAAAAAACAGAGATTGGGTTATCCTGGCTGCAGCCGAAACTTTAAATAATTTCGACCATAATTTGTCCCAACTATCAATAGAAAGAGAAATGGATAGGTCCATTTCCCATGCACTTTCAATGTTGGATTTAGAGCGAACATTGGCATTAGATAACAATAACTTATAAACAGTGGCAGCTTTAAGTTTATGCGCCGGGAATAGAGAATATAATGGTGAAGAGGGTATTAAAGGGGGTGAAACTGATGGGAGAGAGTAAGTAGCTAATTGGGTTTGTATAGCATTAGAGATAATAATGTATTCCTTGTAAAAGGAGTCAGGGAGCTGATATCGTGTCTGTAGTTCTTGGAAGGAGATGATAGAAAACCCATTCAAAAACTGATGCACAAAAAAGATCTCCTTTTCCTTCCAGTATTTGTAATAGAAAGATCTACCTTTATATTTAAGAAATTTGTTATACCATAGGATGGAGGTTAAAAAACATTGGATAGGGGATAGGTCTTTAAGAAATGTATTGCACAGCAATTCACGGGAGTATTTTAATACAGGGCTTTTAGACAAAAAGGTGCAGTTAGACATAAATGTAACATGCTTAAACTGAAACTCTTTTAGAAGCGACCGCTCAAAGATAATCCAACGAGGAATAGGCGTATCCCCAAAATCGAAGGCCAATGAGAAAGATTGTTTAATCAAGAAAGCAGAGTGGTATACTTTAAAATTAGGAAAGCGCACTCCCCCCTCTTCTTTGGGGCGAATAAGTTTGTTCAAAGCAATGCGGGAGCGTTTATTGTTCCATAAAAATTTAATACATAGAGAGTTTAATTGGGAAAAAACCGTGTTAGGGATTTTGACAGGGAGCATAGAAACCGTGTAAAGGATATGAGGAGTGACCATCATCTTAATAGTATCTAGTCTACCCCACCATGATAAAAATAAGGGGGACCACACGAGGAGAAGAGATTTCAATTTAGTCAATAGTGCGTTAAAAGTGAATTTAATAGTATCCGCTATATTGGAGGCAAACCAAATGCTAAGGTATTTAATTTTGGAAGGACACCATGCAAAGGCAGTATCCGCAAACATAAATTGATAACATATCGAATTTAAAGGGAGAACCTCCGTTTTGGATAGGTTAAGTTTGTACCCAGAAATGGAAGAGTAAAGGCGGACTTCCTCTAAAAAAGGGGAAAGGGATTCACTAGGATTGGACATGTATACCAGTATATCATCCGCGTAGGCAGATATTTTAGTTTCAACAGAAGCAGAGGCAAAACCTTTAATTTTGGGATTGGTTCGAATACGCTCAAGGAAGGGTTCCAAACACAGGATAAAAAGTAATGGGGAGAGAGGACAACCTTGTCTGGTGCCTCTAGATAGGGGAAAAAATTGAGAAAATTGGTTATTAACAAAAATACTAGCCCTCGGACATGAGTATAACAATTTGATAAAAGAAATAAAATTAGGGCCAAAACCAAACCATTGTTGTGTATGAAACATAAACTGCCAATTTATACGATCGAATGCTTTTTCAGCGTCTAGAGACAAAGCAGCCAGAGGATCTTTATAATTTTTACCATGGGACAGGATGTTCATGAACATTCTAGCATTATCGGAGGCCAATCTACCTTTGACAAAACCCACCTGGTCCGTCTTGATCAGAAGGGGTATGATAGAATCAAGCCGAGACGCAATAATCTTAGCGAAGATCTTGCAGTCCTAATTGATTAGGGAGATTGGGCGAAATTTTTTACAAAAAGAGTGGTCCTTATCAGGCTTAGGGATAATGACGATCAGGGCATCCATAAAGGAGCCAGATGCTTTCGCATCAGTAATGAAGGAATTAAACAGCTGCAATAATTTAGGGGCAAACAAAGATTTGAAAGTACAATAAAACTCAACCGGTAATCCGTCCGGACCAGGGGCTTTTGACTTCTTTAAAGCTTGTAGGGCAGTAAGTATCTCTTGTAAAGTAATATCCGCCTCTAAAGCGGAAAACTCAGCATTCAGAGACGGGGGAGCAGGGAGTCCAGAAAAAAACTTATCAAGATTATGAGAGGAGGGAAATGTATCATCTGAATAAAGAGATCGATAGTAGTCATGAAAGACCGCTGCAATTTCTTCATCAGAGGACACCAGATTATTGGTGGATTCATCCATGATCGGACCAATGGTCTTACGTTCAGAGCGAATTTTTAAGTAATTCGCTAGCATTTTACCTGCTTTATTTTGCCCTCCGTGAAATTTAGACTTAATTCTAAGTAAAACATTGCAGGCATCAACAGTCGCAATTTTGTTAAGGTTGGTTTTGGCTGTAATTAAATTCTTAAGTGAGTCAGCATTTTTGGAGGAGAAATAGTCATGCTCTAATTTTTTCAGCTGTTGTAATTGGTCCTCATACTTTTTCACATTGGCCTTCTTTTTCCGGGACACAAAGGAAATAGTGAAAGCACGGAGAGCCGCCTTAAAAGCATCCCAGTTGTTAGGAATGGAAGTGTCTGATGGGTTGTTAAAGGTAAAAAATTCATTAATAAAGGAGGTGGCTTCTGTAAGATAAGCTGTATCCGATAACAGGTGAGTGTTAAACTTCCAGCGATTAAATTTGGTGGAGGTAAGTGAAAGGTCAAAAACAGCATAGACAGGGGCATGATCTCAGATAAAGATAGAGCCAATTTCAGATTTTTGGATAGATGGAAGAAGGGATTTGCTAACCAAGATATAATCAATTCTGGATCGGGTTTGGTGTACATTAGAAAAGAACGTATATTCCAACAAATCAGGGTTACAGGTTCTCCAGACATCATACATTGGGCGAGAGGCAATGGCCGATTGAAAGGATTTATGGGTCTTATCCGGTTGAAATTTGTACTTTGATAAGCGATCCGAAAAAGGATCCAACCACTGATTAAAGTCGCCTGCTACAATAATATTAGGACAGTCAGCGGTGGAGAGGAGAATTTTGATATCATTCCAGAATTTTGGATCCGGCTTCACAGGGCCATAAATGTTTAACAAAACTAGCGTTTTATTGTGTAAAACAATCTTGGCCATTACCCATCGACCTGCATCATCATTTTGAGAAGAAATAATTTGCACAGATAAAGTTTTGTGGAACAATATGGCAACCCCCCCTTTTTTGTTAACAGCAGGGGAAAAAACAACTTGGCCTACCCACTGCCTTTTTAATTTCAGCGACTCGACATCATTACAATGAGTTTCTTGAAGAAAGGAAATTTGAGAGTTGAGTTTAGATAAATGAGAAATTACCTTTTGTCTTTTAACAGGATTTCCAAGACCACGGACGTTCCACGTAACAAAATTACACATACGCGAGGGTCAGGGGAATGTGATACACATGGTGTGGAAATACTTCAAAGACAAAATGACACTGGAAGACAAAATGCGCATAGAGGTTACAAAAGGAAGCAACAAAACATAAAACCACATTACTAAGAAACATCAACAAGCCTTTGGCAATGTAATAAATAAAGAGAGGTCTAAAAGCGCCACAAACCGAGGAGAAATGAAGGGAAAAAAGCAAAGAGGAAACATGGGAAATCTCGAAAGAGGAAAAGAGTGACGCACCAACCAAAGGAAGACTGAAGTAAGAAAGTGTGAGAAAGAGCAGGGGAAGGAAAGAAGGTAAGTAGACGTAGAGAGTATAGGAAAGCAGAGAAAGAAAACAGGTCAAGGAAAAGAGTCCAGACCTGAAAGACATCAATAAAAAAGTGAAGTTGGAGCGTGATGAGACCGGAGAGAAGACAGCGGTATAAACCACATGGATAAGATTGGAAGCAGGAATAAGCCTGGTAATTGTAAGAAAGGAGCAAAGAAAAGACGATATGAGGGAAAGAAGAAAGAATTGAACAGGAAGAGCCAATAACGAAGAAGAAGAAACGTGATTAACAAACATACAATAAGCAATAGAGCATATGGAAAGCTATATATACGAAGTATCTAAGGTAACCAGAAAAAAGCTGTTGAGAACACCACACTAAAGTAGCAATAAGAAGAAGCACTCAATGATTTGTGTCCATATTCCGAGAGGAGATGTTATTAAGAAACAGTTTCAATTTTCCCGGGTCATCAAAGGATCTTGTCTGGCCGTCGTGGGTGATCTTGCAGATGGAGGGATGGAGAATGCCATACTGGACGTTCAAGTGTCTCATTTGTGGACGCAGTGCAAGGAATTCTTTGCGTCGGGCGTTGGTCGCATTGGAGAGATCTTGTGAGATAAAGATATTGTGTCCAGACCACGATAGGTGACGTTTAAGTTTAGCTGCTTTAAGTACAGTCATAAGTTCTGTGAACTCCAGAAAAAGCATGATAATACCACGGGGTTTGGTGGAATTCGGTTGAAGGCGACCTAAGCGGTGAGCTCTCTGTATATTCAAGGGTGTAGATGACTGAAGGCCCAAGAGATCATGAAGGAATTTTCGAAGGAAAAGCAACATATCAGGACCCTCAATATTCTCTGGCAAGCCAAAAAGACGGAGGTTATTCCTTCGATTACGATTCTCCAAGTCCTCAGTATGGAGCTTTAGTTTGTGAATCTCTTGTTCCAATAGCGGTATTTTTGTGGCAACATCCTGAACGTCACTGAAGCGCTATTCTAACTCAGTCACCCTACCTTCCATGACAATCCATCGGTCCTCTATTTGTTGCAATTTTTCGTTCGTGGCGACCATAAAGGGTTGAAGACCACGCACTTCCTCTAGTATATTATCTAGAACTGGACTTTGTGACGAAAGAATAGGTGAAGGCGGGTCATTCTTCTGCCTTTTGGGCTTTGCGCCAGAAAAAGACGGTTTACTTGGAGGATGGGAGTCACTAGACATCTTGGCAATTTGACTAGACACCTTCTTGGCGGGAAAAAGTATGCGGAATTCTCTCATACGTTGTAAAATTTGACGAAGAGTCTCATAAAGCCATTACAGCATCACCTTAGAACAAATAAAATAAATAAAGCTGTATCGCATCCAGCCTGTAGCTCTGAAAATACCGGAACATAGGGGTTAATCACGGCTCCTCTGAAGAAAAGACAAAATTATGAGACCTTCTCCTGAGAGAAAAACGGTACAGAACAAGCATGGCCAGGGGATAGTGGCAATTGTTGAACTTAGAACAGACTCCCTCTCGGAGAAAAATGAAGCAGTAAAGCATCAAAGCATGACTGGATCCAGGAAATGCGTGCGCGGTGCTGCAGGAATAAGATACGGGCGCCTCGATACAAAATGGCCGCCGTCGAGTATTACCTCAGGAATTCAAACCGCCACGTCTCCGGGTGATAGGAATGATAAAAACAGCCAACGAAGGGCAATTCCGAATCACGACATGTTCCGCTGGCAGATTCTTCTGGAGACAGGAACCGCAGCTCGCTGGGAAGCCTTCCACACAGCTACATAGCACCGCGTCCAAGCGGAGCTAACGGAGATCCGCCATCTTCCCTCGGCGTCCAAGCCACGCCCCATTAAATCATGCTCTAAGTGCAGCTTTTCAGTCTGAGTCCATGAGGAATTAGTGAATTCCAATCAGTAGTAACTTTGTACCCAAACGCACAAGTAAATCTGTGGGTCCAGAAGTACTTCTTTTTTATGCATAGGACCCCAGATATTTACCTTCCTAAGAAGGGACATCTTAAGGATTTTGGGGGCCCTGGGCAAAAAGTAATTTGGGGGGCCCCGTTCGGAAAAGCTTTGATTTTATGGTCGAATTTCAGCTCTTTCGTGTCCATTTTGACCAGGTCACTGACAGTGCACAGACACACTCGTCCAAAATCTAAATAAGTTTACACCTAGTATTTAAGGATAGTGATGTGTGTTTTCAATATCATTGTTCAGCAGCAGCTCATTAACGTTATTACAAGGAATCTTTGTGTCTCCCACCCACTTTTCATATTTAAGGTCCTCTTTTGGTCTAAAAGGAACTTTGGGCCTGATTTAGATTTTGATATGATATGACCAAGATTTATTAAGTGCACAAAGACCCACGGGTGTCTAGGTGCTGTAGTATTGCAAACCACTCAGTGAACTGTTAGAAAACAGATAATACCGAGCCTATCTATGAAGTAAACAGACAAGTTTTTAAAGCTTTCCTAAAAGGGGGATGCATTTTCCCAGATGTGAGATAGTGGGGAAGAGTGTTCCAGAGTGTTGCCCCTGCAACTGAGACGGCTCTGCCTCCCCATTTCTTCTTCTGGCCTCTAGGAACCGTAACCCAATTTTGGTGTGCTGAGCGGAGATTTCTAGGGGGCAAATACCATTTAAACATGGCTAATGTCAGCTGGACTTGCCTCAAAGAGAGCTTTATGTACTGTAAATAACATCTTGAGCCATAAATCTTTCTCTACCGGCAGCCAGTGCAGTTCTCTGAGTCCTTTTGACACAGACTGATGCCGAGGAATGTCCACGTAAGCCTTGCCGATGAATTCTGCACTAGCTGCAGCTTTGCTATAGTTGAATTCTTGGTCTCAAGGTAGAACTCATTACAATTGTCTGACCTTGAGGAGACCAGAGCAAGAGGGACATGCTTACGAGCTGGAAGGGCTATATATTGAACAATCTTCCTCATCATTTTAATCATCCAGAAACATGTTGAGACTCTGTGATTAACCTGACGGTCAATGGACAACTCACTGTCTAGAAGGACACCTAGATTTTTTTCAGTGTTCACTGGGATGTACAGTGTACCTAAAGTGATTGGCCACCAGTTGCCATTCCAAATCGAAGTAAAACTACAAAAAAGCAGTACTTCTGTCTTTTCTTCATTCAGCTTCAAGTAGTTCTTGGTCATCCAAGAATCTACAGTCTTCATATAGAGATCGAAGTTATCTGCATTGCCTTGAGAGTCTTTACCTATAGATATGATAATCTGTGTGTCATCAACATATGACACTGTCTTTAGACCAAAAGTGCAAACAAGCTTAGCCAGTAGAGACAAGTAGAGATTAAATAATGTGGGGCTCAAAGAAGAGCCCTGATGAACCCCAAATGGCAACGAGAAAGGCTCAGAGTGGAGCTGGTTCATTGTCACCTTTTGTGATCTCTCAGTAGGAAAGAAGGACAGCAGTTTCAGAGCTCTGGTGTTATAAATACCTAATTCCTGCAGGTGCCTTATAAGCAGGGTAGCAGAGATGGTGTCAAAGGCTGTGGATATATCCAGCAGGATCGATGCCGCTGCCTGCCCTGCATCAATGAGACGTCTGATGCTGTCCATGGCAACTATCACAGCAGTTTCTGTTCGGCGTTTCTTCCGGAAGCCATGTTATGGCGCATTCAGCATACCCTGCTCCTCTGAATATTTGATCAGGGTTTGATTAAGGTGTCTGGAAGTTAGGAAATAGGTTGATAATTCTTAAGATCACAAGGATCCAAATTCAGTTTCTTATGCAGAGGCTGTATTTTGGCCATTTTCAACAGCCCTGGATAGCGGCCTGTCATAATGGCCATGTTCATAATTGATCTCAAAGGGCTGGAGACAGTATTGGCCACCAGATGCAAACTTTTTGCGGGGCAGGGCTCCTGAAGGAATCCCGATTTAATGTTAAGCAAACGTGATTCAGTAAGATTTTGCGTCAACAGTGGAAAAGCCACTAGCATCTTTACATGCAGTTCTGTACTAAGGCTGAGAACATCATCATCTACTGTATTATGGGCCTCAAGCTCAGCATAGATATTTGAAATTTTATGCTGGAAGAATTTAGCAAGCTTGTTACATAGCTCTAGTGATCCCTCTATTCTTGGACATGCCGGAGGTGCAGATAAATGTGTAAAAAGCTTTTTAGAGGATTTGTTTATTTCAAATTTGTTGCTCAAATAAAGCAGTTTTTCTTCACTAATGGCCAATTTGTAATCCGTGAGAGCCACCTTACATGCCATCCTCTTCTGTTCCTCATAAAGTTTCCTCCAGGTGCGCTTTTGGCGGTGATAAGCCTTTCTGAGGAGCCTAAGTCGCTCAGTAAACCAGAGTGCAGTTGGTGCTTTCCACAGTCGGGGTGTTTCTCAGAGGGGAGCTACCGCATCAGCCGCTGGACCAAGCCATGTAGAAAGACTTTCCTCCTCACTGTCAACAGCCTCTCGAAAGGTACAGGGACCTGGAATTTTTTAGGAATCACCTGAGATTTAGCTGCCTCCCATCTGGCGCCCTGTTAGTTATATGCCCTTGAAGAGGGCTAAGGCAGCCGGATAGTGGCTGAGAGGAGCCGTATTAGTTTTTGATCTGAAAACCACAAGTAGTACATAGACTAATTTTGCTATAATAGATTTCATGAAATCCCAGGGCTGTGAACAGGGATGACTTACCCAGTTGGTGTATTCTCAACAATTGCTCTCTGGAGTACTCTAAGAGTCAAGCAGGACCTGGCTTAGGCGATCCAGGGGTCTGGGCGCCAGGCACAGTCCGGACGCAGACAGGCACAGATAGACTTGCCTTTGGCGTGCCTTCGACGTGCCAGCGGCATGCTAGCAGTTTCCACACACTTTAGTGCATTATATAGTCATCTCTGAATAGAGAACGACTAAAGTGCTGACCCCCAGCCTTCAACCAGGAGGTAGGCTGTGGTGGGCTCCTTTCCCAGCAATCAGCCCCTAACAAGCTGTGGTGCACCGAGGAGCATGAGGAATAACCCCCATTACTGCTTAAGTAAGATATGAATGAAGTCACAGTTTTAAAAACACAGTTTAAAATGTGGCAGGTATAAAAGGCAACAGTAACTGGTTCAAGTTGTTCAGCTACCTGCAACGGAGTGCATCTACCAGCACATCCACGCACTTCCGTGCATTATATAGTTGTGTCTGAATAGAGAACAACTAGAGCGCTGATCGCCAACCTACAACCAGGAAGTGGGCAGAGGTGTTCTTCTTCCACAGCAATCAGCCCCTAACGATCTGCGGCAGATGAGCAGCACAAGGAATAATCTGCGTTACCGCAGCCTGCTTAGGTAAGATGAGTGAAAGCACAGTTTTAAAAGCATTGTTTAAAATGTAGAGTAAATAAAAGGCAACAGTAACTGGCTTAATTATTTCAGCTGCCTGCAACAGAGCACAACTACACAGCAGGACTCACGTCTTCCCTCCGTGACGGCGGTTTCAAGTACTCCGTTGAGGTGACAAAGTCCTGCTCACTGTATTTAAATGTGTGCTGGATGAACCACCCTCTGTTTCGACAAACTATTTACCGTCGTGTAAGCAGTGCTGTCCATCGACACGGCAGACTCCATTGCTGGCTAACAGTACTCAAACGACGTCAAGCTGGTGGTTTTGTGCCCAGCCGATTAGATTTCCCCTTGTGCTGGAATTGTCCTAGCAGCATTTTCCTGATGAAGTGAGTCCCTGGTAGAGTGAAGACTGGTAAGTACCACTTTTATAATGTGTCACTACACGGAAACAATACATGTTGTTAATGTGTCCTGCCCCTTTTGCACATATAGTATTGCACACATACAAAATGCACACACTATTGAATGTACACTCACATGCACCACAAACACAACACCCACAATCACAAAAACAAAATAAAAACACCATGTCACACAGGTGTGTTCATTTAACAATAATAAGTTGTGAAATGAATACTAATACATTACACATAAAAACAAAATTGCATATAAGGGAAATGTAAAAATGCACGAGGCTAAAGGAAATGTTAACACACAGTTCTTAGCAAGACATGTGAAAAACTTACCTTTGATCCCGGCCACAATGGAGTTGATTTGCGTCGCCGTCAAGTTGTAGCAGCAAAGGTTGGACCTAAACAATGGGGTTCCAGATGGCAACGGAAGTAGGAAACAGAAAAAAAATTACGTTTTTACGTCATTTCCTTTCATTCAGCCAACTCAAGTATGGAGGTATCTTCGTCACTGTTGTCCCAACGGAAAGGTACATTGTGATTAGGCCGGCGGTAATCCTGGCTGGACTCCCTCTGACAGCCACTTTTGCCTATGGCACCATCAACGCAGGAGGGAAATCCTGGTTGAGTCAGCGGCATTCGGACAGTCTTTCATCCATAGACCCGCTCACATCTAAAAAGAGCGGTCGGACCGCCAAATAAGCCATCGAAAAAAGTGCCAGCGGGACCAGATCCACCAAAGTCTAAATCAGGCCCTAAGTTTATGGATGTTGCATGGTTTTGAAAATCATAAACATTTCTCTGCTTAATGTCTCTTATAGAATCCCATACATCACCCACATTATAAAATAAACTAAAGGAAAAGAATTATTCAAGATCAACTGGCCAAGACTCTCTGCAGAAGAGAGCTGACACTATCAGGGGGCCCCACGAAAGGCTGGTGCCCTGTGCCAGGGTCCACTTTACCCATGCCTTAAAATGTTTCTGTTCCTAAGTACAAAGATGAAAGATCTAATACACAGATTGCGGACCCCTTTGAAGTCTCTGCTAAACATCAATATTTAAACACGTTGATTACCTTAAATGTATAATGTATATGCTGGGTATCATTTGCTTTTCGTTAGCTCCATGTTGGGCAAACATTGAGAAAGATCAAACCTGTAATTTAGGAAAACAGATATATATCATAAATGAAGAGGTGGTATGCCCTTGCATAACTATGGAAAAAAGGCAATTGGGATTCAAAAGGTATACTCAAGCCTAGAGAGTTGATGGATGGTTTTGTCATTTATTAGGAGAGAATATTATTCTAGTATAAAACTGATTTTCCATTTCACCTTTTGAGGTATTATACTTGGTTTCTGACTGGACTGAAGGTGTTTTTCTGCTTAATCAGGGTAGATATTTATTTCTCATGTGGCTGTGGTCCTTGTTCTCTAATCACTTCTTATGTTCTACTACATGCTGACATTGCAGCCTTTTCATAGTTTATGAAGGTACTTTTGAAGTGAATCATATCGTCAAAATCCAAAATTCAAGCTATAGTCCCCCTTCAACAGCATTTGCTAATAAACCAGGAGAAAGATGATTGTTACTGAAATGGATATATGTGTAGAATGAAGCCAGTGGGATCTAGTAGACATCTCTTCACAGCAAGTGACTCCCTTGTCCCCTAATACAGAGTGAAACTACGGGGCATATTATCAAGAACAGCGTTAAAATTATCGCTGCTTTAGCGGCAGGAAACTGCCGCTAAACCGGCGATAATGGGTTTGATGATATGCCTTCGAGATTTCCAATAGAAGCCCATGTTCTGGTGTGAGCATCCCCTTTTTTTCATTTTCTTAACATATGCTAACATAAGTATTAAGCTTCTGAAAATTAGGTTTTGTTTTGAGTTTGGTGGATGGGATACTCTGGGATGGATATCCTGTTTGCCATTTCACAAGTACATTATATCCAATGGCACACGTAGTATAGCAGCTGGGATAGCCATCACATTTGTGGCTGAGTATCCCATGTGCCAAACTCTATGTCAGGGCCTTAGAGTCTACTGTTAGAATATTTGCCTCCTGCACATAATATCCTTTTGATTTACATACTCTTTCATGATGAAAGGTAAGAGATTTTTGACTTCCATTTTAGAGACTACGTCAGAAGCTAAGATTTCCAACTGGGTAGAACCTTGTTTATGTATCCTACCCACACGCCATCTCTGTTAGTCTTAAATCACACCTAGGTACTGAGCAAAGGCAACCAGTGACTGCCCTGGGTCCTTAATGGTTTTTGGCACTGTTTTTTTTATGAAACTTTTAAAATGTATGACTCCGTTCCCCTGATTGGATTTTATTCATGTTGGTGTTATTTTGTTCATTAAATTACTCCACATTTTTATTATTTGAGTGAGTACTTCCCCAAATGCTTTACACGTTCTCTTAAGTTAAGCCTCTCTGTTCTGTTCATAACTACCAGGGGTTCGGCTCAGGTTTAAATTATTAAAACTTTTACCGGATTTAATAAGCATAGTGACATTGTTATTTATGGTGGAAAAAAACATCCAACCCCCAATTAATAGTCCACTTTCTTACACTTTATTTTTAAGGAGTTAGTTTAAAAAGGAGTTTTATAATCAAAGTAAGGGATGATTTTTTTAAAGTATGCATTGTATTTTAATGATTGTTTATAGGTCACGTAATGTTTACATGGAACCCGTGACACAAATTAAGACTACAAACATTTGAATTTTAGAATCTGTATGTAGCACACTGAATTCTGCATGCTTCCCTTCTTTACAGGCCTTTCATCTCCTCCCTCTCCTGATATATCTCAGCAGATGTCTATGGTTAGAGCAGTGAGGATGTGATAAATTTCAGACAATTCATAATTCCAATCCCTGTGCAAACTACTGTTTGTTTGTACATGGTAAGAATTCTACCCTGAACTTAGAGTCAGGAACTTCAGGTATATCCAGCTGTACCAGTTCCTACCATCCTATCTGTAGCTCTTATGGAATGTTGTGCAACAGCCCACTCCCTCTTGTCCCTTATTATGTACAGATAAATATAATTTAAGTTCAAAGAATTTTGGACAATGGCTCCCCAAATGGGTTCTGAAACTGGGCCGTGAACTACTAGTTGTACCAACAACATCAATTGCAATACGTCCTGGTAGCTATAGGTGATTTCAGCTTTGTAGGCTATGCGCGATAGTGTAAACTTAAAAATAATGGTCATAACACTGCATTTATGAATTTGAGCAAATGGTTTAAATGTTCTATCAACTGATTTTTTAAATAACATGTTTATTTGATACCTAAACTAACCATTACAACTGTGCAGACCTAATCTGTTAATGTTGTGTTCATAGACTTGCCACCGAGGTGAATTTAAACCTGCTTTGTACATTTCCTTTTAAGTTCCTTGATTTCTTGACCCAGGCGTTGCACTTTTTTCTTTCTTTTATCGACAGGTTGCTCATGCATATGATAGCATTTATTTCATTTCAATTACCCCTTCAGCAAGGATAAATAGTTATGGTTTTATGAGCTTTCCCTAATAAAATCGATGTGCAAAATGGTTTATGAAACCTGCTGTCAAACTCGATGCTAGGCTTTTAAGGCACTTTTCAAAAATACAATTTATACAGATAACACACAGTCGTGTGCATTCCTATTAACAGTAGCTTGGTTTTACTCCAAAATAGGGATTTAAATGTAAGACATGAACAAACTGTTTCTCTAAAAATGTGTGTGGGGAACAATAAATTTAATTGTACTACTACTTCTTACAAATTTCACAAATATAACTTCCTTACCAAATTTTACAAGATTTTGTGAAAGTTTGAAAAGCCTCCTTAGTTCTAAAATAAACAAGGGCCAGTATGATGAAAGCGCAAGTAACTGAATCAACCTTTGCAGTTCTGTACTATTTTCTGGTATGTTTTTCTCATTTATGTATTTGCAAATCGATGCTACATATAACTCATAGCATTGGGTATCATTTGAGGTAAGGTAAGGTTTATACAGTACTCTTCCCCCACATTAAATACTCACAATTACATTACAATACGTATACGTATTAAAAATGACCTTGTTGCCCACGTTTACGTAGCCAACTTTTACATTATCATCATTTACTTAGTCATCATTTATATTGTTTTTTAACCTTTTGGGCTAGAAATTGAAGTTCAGGTTGGGATTCGCAGTAGAGGTCAGGGTGTGGGTTATGGGTAGAATTTAAAACTGGGGTAGGTGCTGTGGTTAGTGATAGGGTTAGAATTAGCGGTGTGGTTAGGCCAAGGGTACGGTGTACTTGTTAGGAGCTAGGTTTACAATTATTGGTTATCATTAAAGTTAGGCATCGGGATTAACCCCTTCCCTGCTCATGATGGAACCACTCCGTCATGAGCCACGGTCGCGCTGTGCTCATGACGGAGTGGTTCCGTCATGCCGCGGCCGTTGGCTGCCGCTCCGCCCACGCGGCGCCTTTTCCCCGCCTGTGCGGGCATCTAACGTAAGTGGGCGGCGCCGTGACGGAACCACTCCGTCATGAGCACAGCTCGCCCATGACTCATGACGGCGTGGTTCCGTCATGAGCATGGCGGCGCCGCGCACACTTAAAACACCCCCAGCGCTGCGGCGGAATTCGCGCCGCAGCGAAGGGGTTAAGATACGGTTAGACACACAGACTGATTAAATACATTGCCATTGTAATTGTGTTAAGGTGAGGGCAATATACATGTTATATATTTGGTGACACTTTGACGATATCACAATATATGTGTGACAATTTAAACACTAATAGTGCTGCGGTTATAGATTTTGTGCCATATAACTAAATATGCTGTCAGAAATTCCTTAGAATATTATAGGGTTAGAGACAATCCAGAGACCAGAACGGATGTGGTTAGACTACCCAAATGTTTACTAAACATTGGCATCCCCCCTTTATACTGTACACCTTTATTATTCTTACCCTGTGGTAGATAAAACGTGGTTATAGATCAAATTCATGGATGTGCAGTCCTGAAAGATTTATATTTATGTCATTGGGAAGTCCTGCAAGATTATAGCACAAGTTAATTTTAACTTATAATTTCTTAGGCAGGGTCAACATGTTTATGTGTGGTCGTGAAATTCCTCAGGTGCCTTAATTGGGACTAATTACTGAGTACTTCTTCAGATATATTTCAGAGGAATTAATATGACTGGATATTGGGATAGCACTTTAACAATGTTCTATATCCTGGGTATAAGCCAGACAAAGGAAATGTTGGAGTGTAAAATTGAGTCCTAAGGGACAGCTGTCAATCATTTGCTTCGACCCCACTTTCAGCATCTGTCCAATTTATTGTAATGTGTATCTGTTTCTGGTCGTGCATTCTCCAAGCAGCAGAAGTTCTCCTATCTCCAACTTGCAGCTAAGTGTGCACCCAAGAGCTTTTGACAATATTGCATGTCGGCAGAGCCTGGCGTCCACACTGCTGCACTGATGATGATTTGTCAGTGAGACTCATAGGTGAGCTGTGCATTACTGCTTCATCTGTTGCTACAATTTATACAGCTGTGGGGGAAATATCTATGGGGTCCAAAGAGTGAAGTAAGTGGGATCTAAGCCCTTCTCGTGAGAATTCCAAACTGCTCGCAGCAAACATGTGCAGGGTTTTGTCTGTTTCACCAAAGAAGAAATGATCTATAAACCCTGCTTGGGCAGACTGAGATCCTTCAGATCCGTAACCAAGGATGTTGATTATTGATTCCTGGAGTAATATTTGGTTTGTGTACACAGTGATCTTGATAGGCCAAACATATTCATCCTCGCATTGGAATGTGGCATCTGCAGCCTCTCTCTGGTTACAAAACCTGGCCTAGTCTTACTGGCAGCTCGACCAGCACAGTCTAGAGTTTTGGCATTGATCTTTAATCGGCCAGAACTGGGCCAACTAGTGGTTTGATTCCTCCTTTAAACACCGGCCCACTGCAGTTTTTAACCAGCGGCCTATAGATATATGTGTATAGCTTTGCAGGCACATAACCATTTGTTGCAAGCACTGCTCCGTTTCATGCATGCGTAGGGTTTCCCCCTACTGTGTCCTCACGCAATGTTACTTCTAACTCATATATTCCCTACCCAGTCCTTATTGTATGACCCTTTCCAGTGGGTTCCATTTTTATAGCTCCCTGAGGCGGTATTCATTCTGCCCATTTTGTAGTAAGGCCCACTTTACCTTTGCAGTTGTTTTGGCTCCTGTACAAATAATCTTAAATGCATAAAAAATAAATATATTTTTTCCAAGATCGCTAACCTAGAGCAGGAAAGTGCACGTGACCCTGCAGACTGCGTGCGCCCATTATGTTGATCCTTGTTCTTGAGCCAAAAAGGTTTTCCATGCTAAAACAACCCCGATCGACCACACATCTCTTCATTTTGAAACTGCTTTGACACATTAATCTGTTCAACTGCAGTCTGGAACGCTGCGACACACAAAATAGATGTGTGCATGTGGCGCGCCCCTCACACCTGCTGTGCTGTGCTTGCTGCTTTCATCTGTAACATGTCTCTCTTTGCTGCCCCCTGCTGGTGGCACCATGAGATCGCATCTAGCCCTATGGATGCACCAGCAGTCATTCCTTTGTCCTTACCCCGGCCCTGGCCTCACTCCTCCACAGACGCCATCTCAGCGCGCGCTCGCGCTCCTCCCAACACACCTTATCAACACGCCACTTCCGCCTGGGAACACTATTGATTCCATCCGGCTGATTTGCTTAAAAATGTAGAGGGACGTTCCACTCCTAAGGACGCTTGTCAGTAATCTTAATGGGTTCTTCAAATACAAATGTATCTCGCAGACCTGGTAAGTGACCCAGTTGATTTCCAGCATGGATCATAATAATTTGACAGCGTCACTTATTTCAGACTCTGATTACCTTCCTCGCCTGCAGGTATGACAGAGAAGTTTATGTCACGAGAAGGGTTAACCGGGCTTTACCATATAATGTGTTCCCATTTCATTTCGCTCCCTTCAGCTGCTTGGCAAAATGTTAATCTAATTGTGGCACTATCACTTTGATGACAATATGACAAGACAGACAAATTTGATTTTATTCTCCACAGAGCACAGCATATGCTGCTTGGGAGACTCTGACAGAGAGAAGGGCATAAAACAAATGGCGTTCATGAATATACAATTTTTATTGTACACAGCGGTGACATACAAACTTCAGAGACTGGGTGGGGGAGACGCGCGCTTTACTGTGGAGATTAATAGGTGCGTAAAAAACATGCCAGCTGAGAGCGCGCGAATTTATGTTAAAAAAGACGACGTGCGTAAGAATCACTTTTCTTCAGACGATGAATGGGGCGCTTAATAGTGGGGAGACATCGGCGGCAAGAAGCGGCTCCTCAAAGGTAAATTTTGTTGTTGCAGTAAATTATATCACCTTAGCTGCAATTATGGCGCGGTTTAGATAAAGGTCAAGTTAGCACAGTTTATGGTTATAAAATAAGAGAAGACAGAGTAAATATATTCCCCTGGGGACAGCCTTCAAGCAGATTTAGGCTGGAGAAATGTTAAGTAACCCTATTTCTAGAGTAATGTCATACAGAAGATAAACACGGCAGGCGTAAAAGAAGGATAAATTACTTAGGTCCACACAAACATGTATCTACATTAAAAGCTACACGTTCTTGTGTTAAGGACAGCCTGAAGGTGAAGCGTGGAGTGGAAACGCTGCAGACTTATTGCCACGGAAGGCAAAATCGGGGGCAGTGTTTGAAAAATCACTTCCCATAAAATGCAATCTGCATTTTCCAAAGTGCCGCGGCGCGCGCTAATTCTCTGAAGCCCATTCCGCGGTAGCCACCTCTTGGCCCAACAATCCATGAGAAATTAGCTTGCCTCCTAGATGCTCCGAGGGTACCCTGAAAATCGCACGTGCACATGATATGCGAGATCTTTTTTTATACATACAAGGGACAAGTAAAAAGGAGGAAATGGAAGTGAGAAGGGCAGAATGTAAGGACCCAGAGCGGCCAGCATGCACTTGGGCTGGGCTATATCGAACTTGATAACAACTGTAAGACGTGCTGAAGTAATATAGTATTGTCGCATTCTGCTAAGACATATGGGAGTTTAAACCTTGGGCATGTGTTTGTTTCTAACGCAGGGTGCTGCTCCAATTTTTCTGTCTCCCAATTGTTGTCTACTGGGCATATATTTCCTCAAATTAAAATAGCTCTGCTCAATACCAGTGGGACACAGTAGGAACTATTTCTGACACAACAGTAATAAATTGCTGGTCAAAGAGCATTTTGTGCTGCTTCTAAGAGCTTTAAATAACAAGAATTAGCATCACCCACTTTAATACTAGTTTAGTGACTATGGAGGGATGGAAGGCCGAATCAGCCCTGCCGGGATTCAAACTCTTAACCTGCAGATCACGGCATATCTCGGTGTCGCCAAGGGTTACATCACAGGTATCCTGCAAGCTGCAAAGAGATACAAGGTGAGAAAAAGAAATCACAATGAAGATGTTTCAAGTTCTTGGCCTTTCTTGGTCCATTCTGCCGACCAGGCTCCTCTCGCTGGTGGTTAAGCTTTCTAGTTAAATGCAGATGTACCTATCGTGGTTGGCATAGATTTCTTGTGTGCCTCAGTACTGCAAATTCCCTTTCCTTACCAGGAGTTTTCATATCTAGATAGAGCAGTGAACTAGCTAACCGCATCATGTCTAGGCTACAGGAACTACAACACCCGTGGTAACTGAGCCACCGCTTAAATTGTGCCAGTGCTTGCAAGTGGCGAGCCCAGGCAATACGTTTTGGGCAAGAGGACGTGCTTTTCAGATGAGAGTTTGGCCCAGAGCAAAAAAAAGAGAGACTGGCAAAAAAGAGAGCATGGAAGAGAAAGGGAAAGCTATGAAAATTGTGACAATAGGAGAAAGCCGGGATGAAAAAGAACCTTCAAAACTAAAATAAAGAGACATGAATTGTGAAGTGGTGGAGGATGGAGGCAGAAGGTGGAATCAAGACTAGGCAACCTTGGCCCTCAGAAACCCAGCATTCGGCAGCAGCAGCAAAGGACTTCAGCGGACTCCAATGGAAACAATCGGGTCCCAGCACTCACTACTTATTTTTGCAAGTTAAGAACTAAACTGACCAGACAAATGATAAAACTGGAGCAAGCGTATACAGGTTTACTTGAACTTTGGCTTGAAGACGATTGAAGTGGCCAGACAATCCTTCCTTAATTGCAGTGCAATAAGGAAAGAAGCTAAGGGAGCAGGTCCACGTAAAACATTGTGTATCACACAAAGAACCTTGGCTTAGGCTTACCCTTCTCAATAACTACAAAGCACGCTCATCTCTCCCATATCAATTATATGTATGCATTCCCAGTTTTCAGGGATCTGAATTGGGTGAAAGAGAAGTTTCTTTATTCTGGCTGCCGCAATGCTGAGCTCCTCCGTCGAGGATCAAGCTCTTGGATGACCAACTATTGTTCAGGAAAGCTGTTAAATGCAGGGAAGTTCCAAAAAGAGGTCCTCAGAATTAGCATAGTTTGGGCTACATTGTACGTTTCATTGCACAGAGACCACCATACTGGCTTTATAACCATTGACTCTGATTCGCAAAAGTGCCAGCATGAAGAAATTGATATTATGCATCCTTTGACCTTTCAGTATTACACCGGAATTGACCTCTTATAACCTCCTCACTGATAGCATTACAGGAAGTAATGCCACATAGTCTTTGACTGCGATGATATCAAGGGAAGTGGCTGAAGCAAACAACACAAAAATTAACTGAATGCTTGACTTAATTTTAGCTACTGGTGATCATTCTGGGTCGTGTTCTAGCCAATCCTTTTTTTGCCCACTATTGCACTCTAAAGCATACAAAAAGCGATGCGTGGAATGCTCAAATTAATCTCTGCCACTGGTAATTACTCAGGGACACATCCCAATCCATCGTTATTGTGCACACCAGGCCACCTTAGTTTGGACCCAGCTTTATGCAAATCAGTCTTGACCCTACTCCGGTCTGAATAGTCCAGCCTGAGCTGCCAAGCAATGTCCTCCATGAACTGAAACAAAAGCAGCCCAGGATCGGTTTACTCTCATTATGGGCTCATCAGCCCGGTGTAGCTTGGTTCCAGTGACATGGTGACATCATGTACCCCTGACAGGACATCTGGGGCTTTGCCAGGCTTGTCACCCACTTTTAGTAGCACCAGATGAGTGACCTCAGATGTCATTCTGTGGGGTCTGTCCTGCCTGACAGGCAGTGGAAAGTCAGGGGGAAAGCAAAAGGCACCCCTGGTTCCCCTACCTGTCATTGGCAACCCTTTTAAAAGGGTAGGCATTTACATTGCTGGACTCTGGATCCCAAGACTGCCCTTGGCAACAGGTTCATCCTAATCTGGGTCGACCATGCCATGAGGTACTCAGAGGCCATACTTTTGAGGACTGTGACTGCATCTGCAGTGGCCAGGGCCCTGTTGGGGATTTATATCCAGGTGGGAATCCCCAAAGATGTGCTATCCAACAAGGGTATCAATTCTACGTCAGCCTACAAGAAATCTTTGTGGCATGAGTGTGGAGTTACTTGTTCTCCACACTCTTTCACCCCAGGCCAATGAGTTTGTTGAGAGCTTCAACAAGACCCTTAAAGACATGATTCGGGACCTGTCAGGGCTCATGAGACAGAATTGAGATGTTCTCTCAACATGCTTTCTCTTTGTCTACAGGGAGGTGCTCAGAAAGGAATTGGGATCAGTCCCTTTGAGCACCTCTATGGCCACCCTGTAAGAGGGTATCCCAGCCTGGCGAAGGAGGACTCCCACTCAGGCAACTGTGGAAAACTTCAGAAGGTCTGCCTGGACCCCCAGAGGACTGTCCTGCTGCTACTAGAGGACTGCCCTGCTGCTTGAAGGTCTGCCTTGCAGCTTAAAAGTAACTAGACCATCTCCTTGTACCCAGGACCACCAGAAGTGACTTTAAGGGCTAGTTGGCTGGCCTCTTGTGTGAGCTACAGAGACAGACGATGCTCCACAGACCTTCAATCCTGCATCTGGCCTCTGCTGGAGTGAGTCCTAAACTCGCAAGTGGTGCCCCCTAGGTCCTGGACCCTTGGAAATGGTGTTAAAGGTGCTGCTCCTGCCTAACTCTAAAAAATGGGACTTAGATAATATTTCACCAAAAAGCGCCCTGAGTACCAATAGAAACTGGGACCTACATGCCAGCCGAGGTGAATCTCTGGTCGACCTGACTTCACCTGTAAGTTAAGCCTGACTGCTTTTGCGCCAAGCTACCAGAGGGTTAAGCACAGAATAATTTAGTGACTTTTGTGTTCACCTTGACAATGATTTTGGTTGTTGACTGAATGGGGCTTCCACCCCCTTCAACCAGTAGCCCAAATTCTTACACGCACATGCGCAAAAAGCTTCTATGGCCTAATCCAGAATTGACAGCAGGATTCAAAAAAAGAAAAAAACTTACATATTGAAGAAATGTGATTTTAAAAGTCTATAGAAATGTACCTGGTGAATTCCAATGTCTATGCCCAGGAAGACTTTGACATCGATGGGTTGCTGCTTGGCGTTGTTCTTTATGAAGCCCTCTATGTTTGGACTTAGAAACTGAGAAAAACGTATATACTGGAGAAATGTGATTTTAAAAGTCTATTGAAATATAGCAATTCTCGAACACTATGAAAGGGTTAAGAGAGAATGTTCCATTCATTTACTGACATTACTGAAAAAGAAGGGTCCCTAAATGTCATGTTTTTGCTTTGTGGACAAGGGGAATGTTTGTACCTCATGATCTTAGCAGTCTACCACCTTTGTAAGATGGACTTTTATTTCCTAAAATCTTAATGCCAATCCTTGTATCATCCTATGAATCAAAGTTAGTGATTTAAATAGGATATTTTTTTTATAGGAAGCTAATGTATCTTTTGGAATATTGGGGAAATATGTTCTCTATCTGATATACCAGTGAGCATATGGGCAGCTACATTTCTGGACGAACTACAGACAACTAGGCAGCTTGTTGGACAGACCCAGATAGCATTCACATCCTTAATCTAGCCAAGCAAGCCTATAGGCATTTACATGAGGTATCTGGAGGCCCTTATCAATGAAAGGTTCGAAGACTTTTAGCAGTTTATGGTGCCAAAACAATAAATGCCAACCGTAGTTACTTGCAAGTTCATTGTTAGTTCTCTGTCAATGGTTATTTTCAGTTTATAAAACACATCACACAGTAAGAGGAGAAATACCCCTCCTGTGTTTCAAGGGCAGAGAGAAATCCTCCAGTGAGAGTACGTCCTCCCTAATTATACTTATAATCACAAAGAAGTACCTCACCGTATGTTGAGATAACCATAAGCGCCCTGGGGGAGTGTTTGATGAAGCAACCTAGATCTTGCCTACTAGGAAGTGGGAAAGGACAAAAATCCTTTTTGTTTTTATTACCCTCACACACCCTAGTGGTGTCATGCTTCATCATCGGGTCACCATGTCCCCTAAAAGACAGGGTGGGCTCAACTGTATTTCAGGGAGCACTTGTTTGATCTGGCCAGGGGGTCTAATAGATTGAAACTCCTCAGGCTGTTCCCGGTATCCCTTTATTTTTGGAGCAGCTTGGGATATTAAAATCAAAAAGCATATATCAAGGGTCAATTGGATATTTTTTTGGTCCTAAGACCCTAGTGTCAACATGTTTCAGCCTTATTACTGGCCTATAAAATGTCCTAGGCTTTCTTCAGAGCTATATGTGTATAGATGTTCCCTCCCTGGTATTGCAGAAAGAAGATTCTTGCTCTGCTACAGAAATGATGGATACAGACATTACTGGTTGATGGATACAGACATTAATGATTGTATTATGGCTATCTTCCTATGTATTGTCTTCTTTTTTGCAGCTTGAGGAGAAGGAACAAGAAAGATCCTTAATACTGAAAGATAAGTGTATCT
This sequence comes from Triturus cristatus, assembly GCF_964204655.1. Classification (NCBI taxonomy): domain Eukaryota; kingdom Metazoa; phylum Chordata; class Amphibia; order Caudata; family Salamandridae; genus Triturus; species Triturus cristatus. The sequence continues at coordinate 1,712,184,156 of NC_140589.1, read as the reverse complement.
TTTGTAAAGATTAAAAGAAAGGAGCAGCTATCTGCCCTTGATAGAGTACTGTAGCTGAATTTGTTTTAATGGCAACTTTGTTTTAAATATAATAGCAACCCCTTCGGTATAATAAAATGTGGACATAAATGAGGAAATCTTTTTTTAACCTGCCATGTGACATGTCAGGCTCAACAACAATACTGTTTGGTAAACTTCCTAATAAAGAGCTGGGCAGGAAGAGATAAAACATTTGATGGTGCAAAGGGATCAAAGGGTGAAAATGGTATTGATTAATTATGGAGCAATTACAGAATTATTATAGCAAAAACAGCCCTGAAGTACTCTATGAATTCCATGAAAAGAGCAGGGCAACAAAAGACAACACTCAGTAGAGCACTAGGTGTTGTAAACTGACCAACAAGAAACCAGGAGTGGCAGTAGCTCAGGGAACTGGATTGATGGTCTTCAGCAAACTCAGTACCGCCCATACAGATCAAATGGCTCCAGAGATAAATTACCAGCCAGAGTTCAGGTGAGGACTGTTGAAAGAGAAAACATAGAAGCAAACACAGTAAAGATACTTGTGTGGAAGCATACCACAACCTAAATACCACCCGTAACAAAATTACTCAATAGAGTGCCTCACAAAAAATGTTTTAACTTTTTATCACTTTCTTATCAAAAAAGTAATTATATGAATGCTTCATTGTCCTAGAGGCACTGGTTCTGAGAGCAAACAAATAAACTTTAAACTTCAGTTCATGAGCTGACTCTAATGTTAACAAGTTTATGCATAATATATTTTGCCTCAAATGTGCATAACAGAAATTTCTTTTTCTAGAAGTTTACATTTCATGCAAATCACAGAAACAATAATATTCCTTGAAGTATCTGTAGTGTCCAGCCCGAGCCCCAGCCCAGGTACATGCAAATGATCACGCCACACACGGACCTAGGTATTACTGGTCTTTATTCCTCAGCGTGTAACCGTTAACTGAACTTTCTACATCATGAATTCCATCATCCACACCTAAGCATTTATGTTGTTGTTCTACAGAGCCTCTCAGGAACCAAAATGGTCCCGTCATATCTAAATCACAAGACACTACATCTCCCCATTTGTTAAATATAAAATACCAATAATACATATCTACATTACAACTCTTCAGTAAGTCGCTTTGATGCTCAAATCAATCTCCCAGATCTGGTCGTATGAGGCTAAGGAGATACTGGAGCAGTGTCCATGACTGGCATTGATGACAGACATTGGTACAATCATTGGGCTCTCTGGATTCTCAGGTGGACAAGTCTCACTTCTGACATCTGAAGTTGGCAAAGATCGAGGCACCTGCTTGAAATGCAAAGAATCTGACATAATGGACTTTCCAGGACGGTGAGCAATCACCATGTGTCATTTACTAGTTACAACTCTCAGTGGGTCAGCTTCAAAATAAGCATCAGACTTGCGTTTCCGTTTTTGCCTGACAAAGGCTTGGTCTCCTTTGTTGAACACAGTGCTTCAAGCACAGTGGAGTCTGTCTGCATAGGTTTTCATTTTGCGTTTGTGAGACAAGTCAGTGGTGCGAAGTTTATCAATGTCAATAGATCTCTCAGTGGTCCATTCCGGCTGTTTGATGAATACGACTCTCCCAAACATTAAGGTGGAAGGTCTCTCACCAGTAGGGGAATGGGGAGTTGACCTGTATGCACGAAGTGTAGACTGAAGAACTGATTTAAGTTCAAGCTTTTCCAGCGCAGTGTGTTAAATGGCTTCTTGAGGGTACTCATAAATCTTGTGATAACAATATTCGCCTGTAGCCAGAGAGGTGTGCTTTTCTGAAGCTTGACATTCAAGTGAGTGAGAAAAACTTTACATTCTTGATTATTGAATGGCAGGTTATTGTCAGATTTTAAAACCGAACGAACACCCCATGTTGAAAAAGTACTTTCTAGTCCATCAATGACTCCGTCATGAGTAGTTAACAACAGATCTTCCAAAAGGGGAACACGATAATATTAATCAACAATTACTAGTAGATGATGTCTATTGTCAAGGGGCCCAAGGAAATCAATCACAATTTTCTTCCAAGCATGTTTTGGGAGATCAGACATGTTCAGTGGATGTGGGGTTGTCTTAGATGACAGACAGTTGTGCAAATGACATGCCTTTAACTCTTTTTCAACTCTTTCACCAAGACAAGGGAACCACACTGGGTCTTGTAAAGATCATTTCGTGGCAAACACTCCATGCCGTCCCTCATGGGATAGGTCAATAACTTGTTGTCTCAAACAATTCTCGACCCTCGTAAAATAATGCCATCTGGGGTAACTGAAACTCTTCTTGCACATTTTTGAATTTATGGTATTCAAGGTCATCATGAAGAGGTCTAGTCTGCTTTCACCACGATTGATGAGTATTAATGTCTATCAGTATAAGCAAACCCTTGTCAGTACTCATGGCAACAAAGATTTGATCTACCTATATGGCAGCAGGGATATTGGACTTCAGAATGAAGCTAACGTAGGCATCAGCCGCTTTAGAAGTAGTGCCATGACACTGTATTAGAACATGTGAGAAGTAGTCAGCAGGGTTCTGATCTTTTCCTGGGTGATGCACAGTTATGTAATCATAGTACTGCAATCGCAACCCCTACTTTTTAATGCAAGGGGGCATCTTGCCTTTGGGATTGCCAAAAATGGTGAGCAACTGTGAATTGTTTTCCATACAGGAACAAATGAAAATGCTCACAAGCCCACACTACAGCTAGGCTTTCTTTTTCGGGTTGGGAATAAGCAAGTTCTGTCATTGACAAAATTTGGCTAGCATAAGCCACAATGTGTCTTGGGGCTTTGGGATGTCTGGTGTGCTAGGCAAGGATAGCACCCAACCCCACTGGGCTTGCATCAACAACAACCTCAGCCTGCAATTGTGGATAAAAGTATGCCTATTCAGGTACATTCTCAATTGCATGCTTGATTTTATCGAAGCTTTGTTCACATTCACTTGACCATGTAAATGGGACATCTCCTTTCATTAAGTCTCTGAATGGGGCACATACAGTAGTAAAGTCACATATGTACCTAGAACAGTAACTGACCATACAAAGGAAGGATCTAAGGATAGTTACATCTTGGGGGTAGATGTGGATAACAACAACTGTACTTTATTTGGATGCAGAGTCATTCCCACATCAGAAAAAATATGACCAAAGAATTTGATTTTGGTTTGAAGAAACTCACACTTTGCTGTATTTCAAGTGAGACTTGCATCTGCAAGTATACAACACACTTGAGTAAGCGCTTTATCATGGTTCTTTCGTGCAGCCCCCAAAACTAGTATGTCTTCACTGTAATGAACCCTTTTACCGCGGTGCAAATTCCGCCGCGGTGCAGGTGAAATAATGAGTGGGCGTGGTTCGGACGGCCCCCTGCATTTGTGACTGGCAGCATTATGTGATGAATGACATCCTGAAAAGTTCGGAAGCTGAGGACACTCCAAAAAGTTAGTAATGTACCTGCAATTCTCTTTCAGTTCGAACTGGTGCTACCATTTGTTTCAAATCAAGGTGGGTAAAGACTTAAGCTCCATTCAGCTGCCTAATCATGTCAGCAATGTGTGGACCTGGATTTCATTCTCTCTCGATTGCATTCTTTGCTTTGCACATATCAACACAGATATGCACAGCTCCTCCACTGTCCTTTTTTGGTATTAGCACTATGGGTGATAACCATGTCATCGGATCACTGGATCGCGCAATGATGTCATGTGTTAATAGGATATCAAATTCTTTCTCAACAGCCTCTTGGAAATGGAATGTAATTTGACGATGTTGTTGAGCAACAGGACAGATGTCCTCATTTATGTGAAGTTGCACTTTCGTGGTCTTTAGTCTTTCTAGTCCATGAAACAAAGATGGAAACTGATTCACTATCTCATGATAGGCATTGGCATTGTAGTTTATAGAAATCAGCCCCGTGTTATCAGAAGTATTGAAACTGAGTAAACAGACGCTCGATGTAGTGCCTGGCAATACATGAATTGGCACTTGTACTTTCTTATTTTTATGCTTCACAGTTGCAGTGAATGAACCTTGACTTTGTAGTGGCGTCGAAGCAGCACACGTATACAACTGTTTTTTGACAGAGTTAAACGGGGCAGTGGAGACAGCTCATTGTAGTTTTCCACTGGCATAATGTTTATCAACGTGCCACTTCTATGATAAAAGGTATGGAGCACCCATTCACTTTCAGAGTGATCTTGGGACAGTGTCCAAATTAATTTAGCACTTTGACTTGTTGGTCTTGCTTCGATCGTCATTCTTCCTTGCAAGAAGCTAATCCTACATGTGTACTTCATCCGGCAGTCAACATTGATATTGCACACCCTTCTTCCTCACTGTCACTCAACAATGATGGTGACGAACGTCTGGACAAAGAATTTGATGACAATCGACATTGTTCAGTTTCTACTTGCCTCAACTGATGTTGTCGCATGGCCTTGTGGGGGTGTTGAGAACGTTGTGTCTGGAACTTTCTGGCATCCATTTTGTTTTTAGAGACATTACTTTATGGCCTTCTGCCTAGCATTTCAATGTACTTTACACACACAGCACTGATTACTTTTGGGCTGCTCTAGCCTACATGTTAGCTGCCTGTCTGTCAGCTCTCTCCTCTGATCTGGCAGCTATAAGCACTCGCTCCAAGCTGAGTGTCTCTTTCAGCATTCGCTGTCTAAAGGAATCGGAGAGGCAAAAATCCCTTACTCTGAGATGCATGACTTCTTCGTCATTGTACTTGAAATGCTTTACGAGCGTATCAAATCTTTCCACACACTCATTCATCTTTTTTCCAGCTCTCTGCCTTTGCTGAATGGAGATGTACAATTCATAGTCGACCTTTGGCATTGGATTGAACTTGGGGTTTAGCACCTCTTTGATCTGACGGTATGTCACTTCATCACCTTGTGGTATTTTCTTAGTCACTTCTTTCACTCCATCACCTGCCAGATTATTAAGATATTTAATGATATTTTTGTCATTTGCTTCTTCCAGCATATCAATGAAATAATGAAAGATTTCGATCCAGGTAGTCCATCTGTCACCAATATTTTGGTGGTGTCGAATGGAAGTGGTGGTTTTACGAAGGCGGCAGCATCATAACCTGTCGCACTTTCTGCTACTGGGAGCTGAGCTTTCTTTGGTGGCATCTACTGCCTGCTTTTACCAGGACATTCATCTCACACATTAGCTGTGTGCTAAAATTTAGGTCATAGAGCCCTCACTCCAGTGTAAGGTGCGGTCTTCTTCTTTGGCAGTGAGTAGCGGCTTTGTTTCTTGTATGAATTCTTCACCCTTCCCACCTCTTGACTGGTATCGGGTTTTCTATTGCCTTTAGCATTTCTTTACATTCGCCTGCTTGGGCTCACAGCATTCTCTTGCACCTGGCTGTCACCTCCTGTTGCACTGTCTGTACCTGGTTGTCACTGTCTTTAGCGTTTCCTGATGTCAGAAATGTTTCTGCATTTAGCGCTTCCTCGCACTCTGTGATTACGACCTTAAGTGCTTCTCTGTACCTGGTTGACACTTCCTGTAGCGTTGCCATACTGTATGAATGACGGCTCTGTGTCTCGTTGTGGCGCAGAACCTCTTGGGTCAACTTAGTCAAGAAAAATTCTAGCTGAAGACAAACAAACTTTCTTCATAGGCCTTGCACTGGCTGGAGTTGCTCCTTGACTACACATACGCCAACCGTCAATTTACCCTTTGACTGAGGCACACGTGGCATGCACAAGCAGTTTTCTGGACCACAGCAAGCTCTCCAGGAGAGCACTCTCAGTTCTTTGTTGTTTATGTAATCCCCTATCTCGTCGCCAGTTGTAGCATCCTGCCCCAGCCTGGGGACCTGCAAATGATCATGCCAAACACAGAGCTTGGATATTACATGTCTTTATTCCTCAGCATGTAACCATTCACTGAACATTCTACATCATGAATTCCATTACCCACGCACTTATGTCACTGTTCTACGGAGATCATCAGGAAACAACAGGTTCCTGTCATCTGTAACTCACACAACACTCCATATCTAGGCCAGTGAATCTGAAATGGGGTATACAACTGATAGATGTTTTAGTATAGCTAAAAGCTGTTTGCTATATATTGTCAAAGCAATATTAAGAGGAGGCATTGATTATGTGCTGTTGGATATGAAAACGTTGATATGGACCAAAACATGTCTGTTTTTTACCACTCAGTTTACCCTGGTAGACTTATATTGGAACCTCTGATCTGCGACATATGTTAGAGTAAGGGAGGCCCGAGGGAATCATCATATATATGGAAATATAATTTTACAAATTAAGGATTCATACATTTAGTGTGGTCTCCTAGTCAGCCAAGCAAGAGGAGCAACTTTCAGTGTAGACCAACAAATTCCTAGGGTTAGAAATATCAGACAAAATGTGTTGTGGCTACGGTTTCCCACATTTTTGTGCCCTTGCCTAAAGCACTTTGTGCATAGAAGACGTGCTTATGACCTCATTTCGGGATGTGTACAGTGGTAGTTCTGCAGCTATTCTGTGGAATAATCATGTATGGTTACAGTTCCAGCCAGGTGCAGAACTGCATTTTGTGAAATCACTTGAATGGTGCTCATATTTGCCGCCAGCTGGAAACAGGTGGAAAACGTAAACAGAATATGGCCTGAGATTTGTAAAACACATGCTCTGAATGGTCCTGTTAATTCTGACAACAGACGAAGGAGTGCAAGGGGGGCTTACACTGTTTCCAGGGGCACTCCGGTTGGAGAAAAAACTCCTAAATTCTAATTACATCAGTACATTTCGTATAGTTCAAACACGTGTAATCGAGGTAATCATGCTTGAAAGGTCGTTTATTTAGTGGGTCACATATTAAATCATCATAGTAACTCCTTTGTGAAACGAAGCATTAAGGAAAACGATTTAAACAACATCCATGGATCTATGCATTATCCCTATGCATTTCGGGCGGAGCCCTTCGTCAGGGGTTAGCGAAGAATCTGCAAGTAAATAAATCGATATCAGGAAGGGGATCTCGCAACCACAGATAAATACAACGTTCTATGTGGGTGAAATGAAAACATGCATGTCTAAATTGACGACTGAAAATTGAGACATGCATGTTATTACCTATTCTGGGATTAACCTTCTAATACCCGGTACATGGGGCAATACTGGGACTTGTATTACAATCCGATGTTCCCAGCCAACTTGTATAGGGGCACTCAAACTCTCTGTGCCTGAAGCCATAAATGTATAAAATGCAATTGTTAATCTGTTAAATCTAATTGTTTATTTCAAAGATGTAACTCTCCACATTGATGTGAACGATCTTTTATCGTCTCACAAAACTTAACATAATGTACAATACTCCATTTCTCCCCAACAAGGTTTGACCTGTATAAATACTAATAACAGTGCTTAATTTGAGCTGGTGGATGTCGGTGGGGCCACCGGCACCTACTTTTGGGGACCAGCATTTATTTTTCCACATCAGAAATTTCCTAGGAGTGAGATAGGGAAAAACACACCAAACGGAAAGACGGAGGAAGAGAAATACAGAACAACCATCACAAAGACAAAAAGCAGCAGTGGCGGCTGGTGAACTTATAAAGTGGTAGGGCGTACTTACCTTCATCCATGTTGCATATGTGCAGGTAACATTCCCAACCTGCTTTTAGGGGATAGTGACTGTTGCTACCGCATGAACATAAATAAACAAGCCCTCACACCTCTAAACACTAACCTGAATGCACAACCACTGCTGAGAGGCAGCCTGAAGTGCCTGCTTCTATTGCTTCTTGCTGCCAGCAGGGTCCTCTGTCAAAAGGCAGGTTAGAGGCTTGTTAAAGCCTAACTCAACTCTTGTTCATGCTGCATGCTGCTGGTGTTACTAGCTTTGTGTGAAGAGATGGCATACAGCAGTAGGCCTTGAAACTAGGATGGGAGCACTCACTGCATGAGAGAGTGACTCTCTAAGTGCACTTCATGTGCGAGGTGATCCCAGAAGCAGGGAGTAATGCTGATCTGTGCTTCTGGTGAGCATCCACTCACTGCTCACTGGATGTAAGGAAGGGCTGGGGAGGAGTCGGTGAGTCCATCTCCTTGATAGACTCCTCCCTATCCCCTCACAAAGCCCAACCAACAATGAGGAGAAAGCAAAAGGAGGGTGGAGCCCATGAATTTCTTCAAAGCCTGCACCACCCACTACTACCTTTACTGTGCTTGTCTGTCCTGCCCCCGATCATTGAAACCTATGGCAGTGAGTTGGCCAATCCCAGGGCCACAAACAAATCACCCTAGGGCCGATCAAACCACTGGCACTGACAAGGAGACACACCTCTTCATTGACGCAAGCACTCTCACTTGCGCCTCAGGGACGAGTGAGAATTTCGCTCAGCACAGGTGCAGTTGCATGTCCTTCAAGCCTGATGGAGAAGCCAGTTCTTTCACTGAGCTGCATATGTGTTTTAGTTTTCTTCTCTTCCTATCCTACTCTCCTCTGTGTAGTAGGGCACTGTCCCATGTGCCCACATGAAGCAACTACCCCTGGTAAGAAGAAACCTGCAATACTGAGATAAAAGGGCAGGAAGTACCTGGCAGTGGATTAAAGAGATATGAGGTGGATTTCAGACTACCTGAAGTGGTATTGGGTGCAACTATGTTTAATTGCACCGGCCCGTGGGCTTCTGAGCATAGCTTCAGCTGCCCTTCACTCTTTCTTTAAAAAATAAAGCAGTGCCAATACATTTTTACATGTGAGAATCTGGATAGGAGGGTGAAGGTTATCGGTTTGAATGATATCCGAAATGAGAAAGTAGAATAGGACAGACAAAGTAAATCTAGTGGTTATATTCGGCAAGAAACATATATGTGTCCTTTTGACTATAGGTTGTTTGTGTTACCTAGGAGTGTGCAAAAGTGTCTATTTTTGCTCAAAATTCAATACAGAGGCCCAGATTTATATAGAAGTCATGCAATGCAGAGCAGCAATTAAAGTTGCTGCGTTGTCTGAATGGGAGAGAGCAGACCAGCAACATTCCTATGTGTACCACTGTTCTGCTCTTTTCCTGTGCTAGTGCACTGTTGTCAGCCATGCTCCAACGCAGACACTCTTGCATCATAGTGCAGGGGTATCTGCATTGTCCAAAGCAGAGCTTCTATACATGAAGGTATCTCTTCCAGTACAAGCATATACTTTAAGGCTTTTCCCATAAGCAGCACAATTGCGAAGGGGGAAAAACGAGGAGAAAACTTTTCTGCAGCACACATAGAAAGAGGAAAAACCTCTAAGGATTGGTTTTCAGGAGGAAGGCATCCCTTTCTGCACAACAACTCAAAAAACAATTCTGCCTGTAGAAAAGGCTCTCTTGCACTATTGTTGAAGGGCAATTGTTTTGGTGCTAGGTTGCACACAGTGTGCCAGCACAAGGGTAGAGCAGAAATGCTGCATATCTTTGCAAATATGGAGTATTTCTGCTCTCTCCCTTCTATGCAATGTAGTGCAGCAACTTTGCTTGATCCCTGCGTTGCGTGAAAATTACTAAATTGCCCACCAATCTTTTATTACGCATGCAGGTAGCGAGGACTAATACTACAATGCGATACCTATGAGTCAGCCCTTTATATCATCAACTGACTGCATGTTTAATCTGAAAATGAAAATGCATGTTTGTATCATAGCAGCCAGTTTCTTGATAAACCCAGAAAGACTCCAATGTGCCAGGCTAAGACAGTTTGTGAAATCCTTTCTTGAAATACGGACGGCAAGCTAATTCTCATAACGGCAAGAATTATTACTCATGATTTAATCTGACCATATGAGGGTCCAAGATGTTGATTTGCGGCCAATGTGCTACAGACCTATCAGTCTTCTGTCAAAGGAGGGACAATGGTTTTAAAAAAAGTACTGAGCAAATGACTTTATACAATGATGAATTTTAATTAAACTAATGAAACTATGCCAAGTTTAATCAAGACGCCCATAATGGATTTCCCCGTTAAATGAAGAACTACAGGAGACAAAAATATTGGCCATCCACTGCCTTTACTTGATCTTTCAGACACACGTTTCACTTGACTTCATTTTTCACAAGAGCTTTATAGAGCCAAGCAAGTCTGTGGCTAAAATATATCTAATCACTTTGTGAAATAAATCAGTTTCTAGGAGGAGACTTTAAAACTTGAAATGCAGTTAAAATATTGTATGCATAAAATATTTTTCTGGCAGTTCACCACAATATGTGGTTGATGGGGAGCGTAGCATTTTAAATCAGTACACCAAATTCCTTTATAGAAGCAATTGTAATTCACTAGTTGGGTCTGATTCACAAAAGTGTTTATAAGTACAGAAAGTAGTACTATTAAAAATACTTTTTTATGTAGTATTCCATGCCTTTGTGAATTAGCCTGAAATATTCAACCCACTACTAGTAAAAGTACAAAGAGAGAACATTCCTCTCTACTTGCAGTAATGTATGTGAATATTGGCTGTACATTTCAATCGTATTCCTATTCTAGATGATTTCGGGTCAATTCAGAAAGGCAGTTATGAGTACGTAGAAGTGCACTACAGGGGTAATACTTTGCATACTTCAATATTTTCTATGGGAAGATGTTGCAGTGCCAATGGTTAGCCAAGAATAGTGCTGGACATACTAAAAAAGTAAAGTGTAAAGTACTACAAAAGTGCAGTTTGTGAACACTGAAAAGTAGTAAACTTACATAAAGGGTAAAACTTCTCAAAGGTGTAAGTTACCTTTGTGAATCATGCCCACAGAGTAAAATGTAGTAAACAAATTGAAACCAAAATGACAAAAATCCATTCATAGATATGAATTTTTAAAGTTTGAATTAAAATTAGCATCAAAAAGTGTCAATGATAGTCTATGGAAGAGGTAAACGGGGACCTAGGCGCAATTTCAAGCCAACCGAGATGGATTCCATAAAGGAGCATCAAAATCAGTCACTTATGCCACATGTTCTCACTGGTGCTCTGGAGATCTAGGAATTGAAAAACATTTTCTAAGTCCCAACTTTTCAGAGTTTCTTGAGCAGCTCCTCCGGGTCACTTCTTAGGCTCCCAAAACCTTACAGCACTTTGGGGCCAGGACTTATTACAGGAGAGACAACCAGCAAGATCCAATCCAGGTCCAGTTGTATTGGTCAATTAGTCACTTCAGGAAAAAGGCCTTTTATAGCTTATTGTGTCCATGTAGCCACAAAGGAGGAGAGACAACTGACTGACTCTTGAAATCTACTTCTTTGTTTAACGTACAAGAGGGAGCTGGAGGTCAGCCCTCCAGTCTGCTCACTAATTCTTGTCTGTGTTTCCTATTATTGTGCTTGCTTGTTGTTCCGCCGTCACTGTTGCCCCCTTTAGTTATTGTGTACCCTTGACTCTGTGCCCTTGTTACCCTTGTCCGCCCACTCCCCTTCCCCCCTATGCCCCCCCTTTTTGCCTTCTGTAGCACTTCCCCGCTTCCCGCTTTCCAGCTTTCCCACCTTCCCGCCGCTGCGTCCCTGTGGCCCCGCCCCCTTGTCTCCCATTGGCCGCCCGCTCCCACCTCCCAGCTGCACCTCCCTCCCTCTGCCCCTCATATGGAGGCCACGCGGTGGTAAAGGGCGCAACCCTTGACCCTGTCACCAGGCAGGTCGCCCCCCTCAGCCACCGCTCAGCCCTCCAGTTTGCTCGCTAATTCTGGTCTGTGTTTCCTATTAATGTGCTTGCTCGTTGTTCCGCTGTCACTGTTGCCCCCTTTAGTTATTTTGTACCCTTGACTCTGTGCCCTTGTTACCCTTGTCCGCCCCCTCCCCCTCGCCCCCTACGCTCCCCCTTTTTGCCTTCTGTACCACTTGCCCGCTTCCCGCTTTCCAGCTTTCCCACCTTCCCGCCGCTGCGTCCCTGTGGCCCCGCCCCCTTGTCTCCCATTGACCGCCACGCTCCCACCTCCCAGCTGCTCCTCCCTCCCTCTGCCCCTCATATGGAGGCCGCGCAGCGGGCGCATAGCGGCCGCGCACCGCTGGCGCGCCGAAGGTGTGCCAAAGTCAAGCCCGTCTGCACCCGTCCGTGCCTGGACCGCGCCCAGTGCCAGTACCCCTGGCCCCCACTGAAACCGAGATACCCAACTGAGATACAACACCGCCACCCTCCACGCACTCAACACCGGCCAACCTCTTGCCTGCTAACGAGCCACCCCAAAGCGCACCCATGGACCCTTCACCTGCCAAGCCTGCAAATTCACCTGCCTCCGAACCTGCACCCTCCCCCCGGACAAGGCAACAACAAAAGCCACCTCAAGTGCATCATGCTCAACACCCGCTCCTTCCACAAACACGCCGTCGAATTCTGGGACCTCCTCGACACAACAACACAGGACGTCGCCTTCCTCATGGAAACTTGGATGAATGCCTCCTCAGCCCCCGACATTGCCATAGCCATCCCGGACGGCTACAAGATCACCCGGAAGGACCGCGTCAACCAAACTGGAGGAGGAATCGCCATCATCTACAGGAACACCATCAGCGTCACAACCAATTCCGAAGACACCCACACCGCTGCTGAACACCTACATTTCCAGATCCACACCGACCCCAAGACCACCCTCAGAGGAACCCTCATCTACAGACCCCTGGGCCCACACGCACAATTCAGTGAAGCCATCGCCGACTTCATCAGCCTGCATGCCCTCGCCTCGCCTGACTACATCCTCCTAGGGGACCTGAACTTCCACCTGGAGAACAACAACGACAGCAACACCACCACCCTGCTCGACAACCTCGACAACCTTGGACTCCAGCAACTGGTGAACACCCCCACCCACTACGCAGGCCACACGTTCGACCCCATCTTCTCAGCCAGCGGCCACGTCACCTTCAGCCACTCCTCCGGACTACACTGGACCGACCACAGCTGCATCCATTTCACCTTCAAGAAGATGACATCCCACCACCGCCTGCAACAGATCCCCCGCAGATGCTGGAGCAAAGTAACCACCGACCAGCTAACCACAGCACTGAGCCAGAACCCACCACCTGACACTACCGACACCAACGCCGCAGCCCACAACCTCACACAGTGGATCACCAACTGCGCCGACACTCTTGCACCACTGAAGATCCCTCCAGACATGCCCGGCAACAGGAGAGCCACATGGTTCACCAACGACCTTAAAGATTCAAAGAAATCCTGCCGTACCCGCGAGAAAGCCTGGCGCCATGAACAGACTACAGAAAACCTGACAGCCCTCAAGAAAGCCACGCGCAAACACCACCAGCTGATCCGCACCACCAAAGGACATCGTTCAAAGAGTGGCTGGACAACAACACACACAACAGCAAGGAACTCTTCAGCATCGTAAAAGAGCTCTCCAACCCCAGCGCCAGCAGCAACGACATCACACCGTCGCAAGACCTCTGCAACTCCCTCGCCACGTTCTTCCACCGCAAGATCGCCGATATACACGACAGCTTCGGCGCTCAGTCCCCGCCTCTAGCCTCTGAACCAACGACCCCCACCACCACCCTCAGCGCTTGGACTCCCATCAGCACTGCAGACAGCACCCACGTGATGAACACCATTCACTCCGGCTCACCCTCGGACCCATGCCCTCACCACATCTTCAACAAAGCCAACACCATCATCGCACCCAAACTCCGGAACGTCATTAACAACTTCTTCACATCCGCCACCTTCCCAGAGAGCTGCAAGCACGCGGAAATCAACGCCCTACTGAAGAAACCCACAGCGGACCCTAAAGACCTCAAGAACTTCCGCCCCATTTCCCTTCTCCCCTTCCCTGCAAAAGTCATCGAGAAGACCATCAATAAACAGCTGACTGCATTCCTCGAGGCAAACGGCTCCCTCGACCCATCCCAGTCTGGATTCCGAGCCAACCACAGCACGAGACAGCCCTCATCGCAGCCACCGACGACATCAGGACCCTGCTCGACAATGGGGAAACTGCCGCTCTCATTCTCCTAGACCTCTCGGCCGCCTTCGATACCGTCTGCCATTGCACCCTAAAAACCCTCCTCCACGACACTGGGTTCCAAGGAAAAGCCCTGGACTGGATCACCTCGTTCCTCTCCGACAGAACCCAGCGAGTCCACCTCCCCCCCTTCCGCTCCACGGCTACCAAGATCACCTGCGGCGTACCCCAAGGCTCCTCGCTCAGCCCTACCTTCTTCAATATCTACATGAGCCCCCTCGCCGCCATCACACACAAACACAACCACAACATCATCTCCTACGCCGACGACACCCAGCTGATACTCTCCCTCACCAAAGACCCCACCACCGCCAGAATCAGCTTCCAGGAAGGTATGCGGGACGTCGCGGAATGGATGAAGCTCAGCCGTTTTAAACTGAACTCAGACAAGACGGAAGTCCTCATCCTAGGACCATCCCCATCCACCTGGGATGACTCCTGGTGTCCCACAGTGCTGGGCACCGCACCGACACCCACAGACCATGCACGCAACCTGGGATTCATCCTGGACTCCTCCCTCACGATGGCCAAGCAAGTCAATGCCATCTCATCCACATGCTTCAACACCCTGCGCATGCTCTGGAAAATCTTTCGGTGGATCCCCACCGGAACCAGAAAGGCGGTCACCCAGGCCCTCGTCAGCAGCCGACTGGACTACGGGAACACCCTCTACGCTGGAACCTCGGCCAAACTGCAGAAAAGACTCCAGCGCATACAGAACGCATCCGCGCGACTCATCCTCGACATCCCTCGCCACAGCCACATCTCTGCCCACCTGAGAGACCTGCACTGGCTCCCCGTCAACAAGAGGATCACGTTCAGGCTCCTCACCCACGCACACAAAGCTCTCCACGACATGGGCCCCGAATACCTCAACAACTGCCTCACGTTCTACATGCCAAACCGCCAGCTCAGCTCCACCAGCCTCGCCCTCGCCACCATCCCACGGATTTGCAGAGCCACCACCGGGGGAAGATCATTCTCCTACCTGGCTGCCAAGACGTGGAACTCCCTCCCTGCCCACCTACGACTGACCCAGGACCACCTCAACTTCAGGAAACACCTCAAGACCTGGCTATTCGAGCAGTAGCAGCACCCCTCCCCCCCCTCCCTCCAGCGCCTTGAGACCCGCACGGGTGAGTAGCGCGCTCTATAAATGTACTGATTGATTGATTGATTGAGCAGGTCTAGACCTTCAGGTCTTCTGTCAGGTCACAGACAGAGGTCCAGTCCACTTCTGATATTCCGCAGGTCCGGAAAGTGTTCTGAGGAAGGGGCCTTGGGATGCCTTGGCACATGCTAGTGGGTAGTGGTGACTCCTTGCTCCTCCCAAACCAATGCGGTAAAAGTCCCTAAGGGCAGCCCTGCCCCCTTTCCAGTATTTCTTGTTTGCTCTACTGCACACAATTCACCTTACTCCTAAAATCCAAGATGGGGAGTTTGCTTTCCATTGTGCAGAGCGCATGTGCTTGTCCAGAGGTGTGTCCAGTGAAATTAGTGGCCCCTCCTTTGTCTTCACTCAAAAAATAGTTCTGGGCAGTTGGAAGCCAGCCTGCATGGGAGAACAAATGGCTTTCTTCAGCAGATTTTACCTTTTATTTACTTATGAAAGGGCAGGCCCTTTACAAACAAAGATTGAAGTTCCTAGGTCCACTCGAAGTGGTCTTACCGCAGGGTGACGAACAAAAACTCACAGGCTAATGTCTCTGCTCTCTCATTAGAGTCAAGCACTGGCAGACCAGCTTTCAGTAGGTTAATGCCTACTTTTCCTAAATATTGTTTTTTTAATCTGACTTCACTCCCAAAATGGATTTTTAATGAGTAATAAAAATATTTGTTGAATGAACTTTGTAGCTATTTCCTGTCAAAAGTTATAGATTAAAATGTATAATCTTTACATTTTCTAGGGTTCATCTACAACCCTGCCAGTCGAAGTGGCTTTTGGGCATTAGTCACTGGAGGATTATGTCGATTTTAATTGTGCACATGTTTGTCTTTTAACTATTAGGCACCCCGCGTTGTGGACAAAAAGATGTACATGGGGTGACTTATTAATATTTAGAAGCAGAGTTTCCCGCATGTCAAAAATAGTTAATTTACAGGTTTGACAGCAGGTTTTAGAGTAATGCAGTCAGCCTACACATGCTAGGCCTGAAGACATTCTTTAGGCACACTCTGTGGATGGCACAATAGTTGCTGCAGTTGATAGGTGGCATTTAACATCAAGGCCCAGGGTTAATTTTCTACACCATATACCAGGGACTTGTAGGCAAGTGTAATATGCCAATCAAGGATGAGCCAATTTAACCATGTTTTATAAAGAGTATAGGAGCATAGGAGATTGACTCTTGGTTAGCAGTGGTAAACGTGTACAGAGTTCTAAGTCCAGCACAAATAATGTCCAGAAAAAAGTAAAAACTGGGGTGGTCATACAGATAAGCAGGTTTACTACCAGCAGCAACATCTGTGAACACCATCTCATGAGCAATGAGTTTCTGTTACTTTAATTATTAATACATTTCATCTGAGCATTTATTTTGGTTTTGATATGTTATTATGATCCAAAAAGTCAGAAGCTTAGTTATGCTTCAATGTAGAAAATGGAGCAAGACAAAAACGAAGAGGTAATGTTCTAATTACCTACAGATAACTTTATTACCCTGAGTCTTTCTTCTTCACTGAAGTCATTAGGAATCCCCCACCCTGCCAGTGGTATTTCAGGTCAGGTAGCTTGGTTATTGCAGCATTTCTGGGAGGGCATAATCTTTCTCAGAATAGAGAAAAAGAAATAGGACTGGTGGGGAAATAGTCTGTTTGATGGAGATAAGCTCCTCAAAAGTAGGGACTGGAATTAGATGAAAAATTCAAAGTAATGGAATTACCAGTAAGTAATTAGAACATTAGGCAAAATATCTCTGTGCAATGTGTCTTCATACATTTTGCATTTACTGACAAGTAACTATGATCAGTTTTGTCTTTTTGAGGAATTAACTTTTTTCTTGCTGATTTGGCTGTAGGTGAGTCTGGACAGTTTTTTAACAGTCACCATTATTATAGAAAAAAAAGCATGCACCTTCAGAATGGTATACATTGAGGGGCATATTCAAAAGGAACTATCGAAGAGTTAAAGGCACTTTATCACAGCCAAAGTTGCGATAAGTTTATTGCCCCAATCACTTGCTGGTGTTAACAGCCAACAGCCAACAGCATCAGTTTACCCGTGATAGCAGCCACAAAAAACATCGCCACGGATGACCCCCGCAACTATCGCTAATGAGATACAGAGTAGGCGTTCCCGTGCCCAAAGCCGCAACAACACCACTCCACAACATTCACGACCGGACAGAACTGTGATAAGAACATGAAAAAGGCACGTTAGCAGCAGGAAAATTGTACCTGCTCCGACCTGGTGCTAAGTCGGACCACAGCCTGCACCACAAAAGGGAGACCAGCCCACAGCCACATTGGAAGGGCAACAGATGCACCCGGGCAACTGAACATGCAGCCCAGAGGGCTGAAAGGGAAACAACACCCGCCACAACCACACCCAGGCCCCCCTCCAGGCCCCCCCGACCAAAGACATGCCACATCAGCTACACCCAATTACGCACAAAATTATCCGCATGATGTCGCAGAATCACAACTGGTGACATGTATGTGTCGTCACAAAAATGAGCATCACACATTGATTTCCAAAGCAACAAATCAAACTTTATTAAAATGAACACAGAAATTAAATGAAGACACATTGCAGCTCCCCTCGGGCCAATCCGTAGGTCACAGCCTGCAAGACAAATTCATGATGAGAAGGTGTGTCCTGCGCACATCAAAGGACAGAGAGAGAGCAAAGGAGAGAGAGAGGAAGAGAGGGGGAGAGAGAGAGAGAGAGAGAGAGAGGAAGAGAGGGGGAGAGAGACAGAGAAGAAGAGAGGGGGAGAGAGGGAGAGAGAGAGAGAGGAAGAGAGGGGGAGAGAGAGAAGAAGAAGAGAGGGGGAGAAAGAGAGAGAGAGGAAGAGAGGGAGAGAGAGAAGATGAAGAGAGGGGGAGAGAGAAAGAGAGAGGAAGAGAGGGAGAGAGAGAGAGGAAGAAGAGAGGGGAGAGAGAGAGAGAGAGGGAGAGAGAGAGAGAAGAAGAAGAGAGGGGAGAGAGAGAGAGAGAGAGGAAGAGGGAAAGAGAGAGAGGGCTAGCGCCTCCCCTGCACACCCAGCCCACACTGCTCACCTGCTGCCACCAATGTGTTTCCAACCACTTGCCAGCATGTAGTGCAGTCCATTAGGTCACACATATGAGACAGACCCGTCATCCGAAACAGAGTCAAGATACATGTTTGGCACAGTACGCAAAATTACACAAGACAACATCGCCTGCCCGCCCATGCACACCCACACAGAGGCACCCCAGCCCCTTCCACTGCATATCGGAGCATGCCCGCCCATGCACACCCAGGCCGCACTGCTCACCGTCCGCCACCAGCGTGCAGACTGGAGGTCCCACCACATGCTGCTGCAGGCCACAAGCCTGGGGCCCGCAGACATGGCACACTCCACACCACACCGCCCCGCTCCGCAGGCCACCAGGTCTCACGTTTGGTGCTGGGTCTTGATTACTCCATGGCAGAGGACATACCAGGGCACCCGGCCTCATTGCAGGCTGCACACCTGCTCAGGCCAATAGGTGCCACCAACTCTGTGATCCCGGGAGTGACGCCACATGGTGGTGGGCCCACACTGCCCGGTGGCTCTGGCCTACACTACGGTCCAGAAGAGCACACAAAACCTGAGCTGTCCGGACCGCCAGGATGGGGCATCATGGCAGGCTGCACACCCACTCAGCAGCTTGAGGTGCCAGTGACTCAGTGCACCCCAAGTCACCGTCCCATGGCGGGGTGCCTGTGCCAGCTGCAATGCTCTGGCTGCCACTAACCCTGAGCAAGCCGAGTCAGCGCCATGTGGTGGAAGGCCCGTGAAGGCCACGGGTGCCACTATTCCTGTGCAAGCCCAGCCAGCGCCACATGGCGGCAGGCCCAAGTCGGCCCAAGGCCTCGGGTGCCACTAACCCTGTGCGCAACAACTCATGTGCCCTTCATGATTGAGAACCGTGGAGCGTCCGTCATCCAGTCACCACCGGCAGATGGGAATGCGACGTCATCGGCCCCTTATGTTGTCGGAGTCACATGGCCTGTGACAAGTGTGCCGGAGGGGTGTGGTGTGGGTGCGGGTGCAAACCTGCCCTCAGGGAGTGGCTGTGACATGCTGACAACTAGACCAGTGACCTGCACACCACCAGCTAGTATGCCTGCGACGGAGCATATGCAGAGTGGTCTGGCCTGCCGTACGCCGGACCAACGCAGGGATTGCAACAATGACCCATGGGATCTGGGCGTGGTTCAGTCCATGTCCGGACATGGAAGTGACTGATGCGTGTGTCCCTGTTGTAGTGTTCACGGGACCCGGTACACAATATGCTATGTTGCACCCTCTGAATGGCATCCCACAGGATGAGCATCATTGACTCAAGGGACATCACTGTCCCTACATTCACCCACACATTCACACATGGATGATGAACGACATAACACAGCAGTGCGTTACAGGATGTTGATTGCACATCCAGTGCAGTCCTGCAGCTGGAGCGGTACAGGGCAATGCCCAGCACACTACACAATATGGGCCCGTGGAGGGCCAACCAGAGTCCATCCGGGGATGACAAGTACTGCGAAAGAGGTAGGGTACAGTCCACAGTGTGGGCGCAGTGTCATTGGTCATCAAACAGGATATGGCAGTCCATGTCGCTGTCCAAGGTGAGTGCATCGGAGTGTATCGGCGGTCAGTGGTAGGTCATGGGGCCATGTGCGGCACCAGGCAGGAACATGCCGGGTGGCGGAAATTAATGCTAGTGCCTCCTGATCACGAACCCATCCACGTCACGTCCCCGGATGTGTGCTCTGCCCCACCTGTGGGTGTTGCAGTACTGGCTGGGGCACTGTGTGCCCCTGACACATCAGGGGCCGGAGGAGGGTTGTCGGCCACACTGTGTGGCAGTGACACATCAGGTGTCGGAGTGGATATGCCTGCCGCACTGTGGGACGGAGATGTGGATGATGTGGGGTCAGCAGCTTTCATCAGCGCCACGCCTTGTGGCAGAAATGCTATGATGATGGTCTGCAGGGCATGGTAGGTCCCAGCTACATTTCGCTGGTGTACAGCGGTGGCTGCCATCCTTTCTGCCTCCATCCGCACCATGTCCTGCATGAGCCTCCGCAGGTGTACCAGCTCACAGCTGGTATCGCTAGAGCCCCTCTGAGGGGACAGGTGTTCTTGTCTCCACGTCAGGACTCCAGCAATGTCAGTCAGGGCTCGTTGGAGGCCATGGAGCGGGACTAGACACCCATGGATGGAGTCCACTTTGGTAGCCAAAAGGTCAAACCCAACCCGCACCTGCTCAGCCGTCTCCCTCTGGGCCTCCAACACACGGCATTGGAAGTCCATGTGTTGTTCCTGGGGGTCTTGGGAGACTGGTGGGCCATGGGTGCCTCCTGCTGGGTGGTTTGGGTGGTGGGTGGGGTCTCCTCGATGCAGCTGGTCAGCCCTGATCCTTGAGGTGAGTCGCGGATTATGTCAATGATGGCTACGAGGGCTTGGGTGTCGATGCTGGGGTTGTACTCCTTGTCATCAGTGAAGAGTGGCTGGGACTGCTCTGCAGGGGGTGTTGACGCTGGCCCTGCAATGTGAAGGGGAGATGGTGTATTGCAATGTGTCCACATGTATATAGCCGCATGGTACATGTTGACATTCAGACAGCATGGCATTGTACATTGTAACAGTCTGTGGGTCTGGGCGATGACCCAGAGTCATTGAGGGTGTGCACTGTGCTGTACTTGATTGTGCATGTGTGCCATTGTGGCCATCTCCACCCGACCCCCCTGTGCCTGGTGGTCACTCACCCTGTTGCAGTTGTGTCCTGTCGAGCAGTGCCCTGTCCCCCGACTCTGGCCACAGTATCCACACTGATGACTGTCGACACCAGCTCCTCCATGTCATCCAGCTCGAGCTGTGGCGCTGGGCCCCCACCTCCAGTCTGCATTGCTTCCTTCTGGTTGGCTGCGAGTTTCTCCTTGGTCTTCCGCTTGATGTCATTCCATTGCCTCTTGACCTCATCCATTCTCCTCTTGTGTCCTCCAACGGCATTCACCTTGTCCAAGATGTCCCGCCATATTCCAGATTTGATGCCCAATGACATGTTGGAGGTGACGAACAGTTGTGGATGGTGTTCCATCACCTCCATGACTATGATCCTGTTCGCCTGTGGACTGAACTACGTCTTCCTCTTCTTCTTGTCCTTGCCCTTCCCTGTCCCCGAGGTCCCGGGCTGGTCATCAGGGGTGCTTGTGGGGTTGCGCTCATCCTCTGAGCCTGCTCCAGCTGCCTCCATGGTGCTTGGTTGCTGGTCAGTTTGTGTTTGGTTGTTTGTTTCTACTTTTATGGAGATTTTTCCCGCCAGCCAGATGTGTGTTGCAGGCCTGCACTGCTTATCGCTGATTTCCTCATCGCGCTTTGGCCCATCGCAGGTGTTTTGGTGTTGTGGTTTGTTTTTTTATCTCCATCGAGGTGGTTATGTTGCGGACATTGTCCAAGGTTTCGGCACACTATCGCATGGTACCGCCTTGTTGTGAATTCCACGTTGACACTGGGTTATTTTCCCACGATGGGCTGCGATGTTGAGAGTTGTGTTAAGCTACTCTTGTGGTAGTTATCACACGTTCTTGTGAATACACCCCTGAAATGTTTATGGGCTCAGACACCATAGAAACAATATTTTGCCTACTAGGGCACTGTGATAGCACTGCTTACCAGCTGAAAATGTTGCTACAAAAAATTGGGTGCAACCTGGATTTACCAAATGACAGAATTTTGGAAAAATATGTTGTGTTTAAATGCACTCACTGTACAAATGTAGATACACATATTACAATAAAGGTCAATAGTCTGCTAGTTGTGAAGAAGTTCCATGTTTGGAACTAAACAATTTCGCTGTTCGAATCATTATTTTGGGTGAAATGCCTCATAGAGAATAAACAAACAATTGAGAATACAGCATCTGCATTTTGACTTCGTACTAGGGTGATCAGACATCCCGGATTCACCCAGACAGTGTCAGGTTTCAGGGGACTGTCCTGACATTCCAAAGCTTTTCCTAATTTTAAATACATGTCCCAGTTTTTAGGACAAAGGCTAAATCAAAGCAGAATAAGAAAGTTTGCTCTTGTTTCCACTGAGCCCCTCAAAAGTTTGAAATAATTTATGTTTCCTTCATGTCACGCAGGTTGGCAGCATGCTCCCAGCAGATGGGAGACAGAGTGGCGAGGAGGGTGAGGGGGGCTCGGTGGAGGTCCTGCCATAGCTAATGTTAGTAAACGTAGCCTTGTAAAGGTGTGCACAAACATATATAAATCTGTGAGTGTGTGTGTGTACACATATATATGTGTAGATAGATAGATAGATAGATAGATAGATAGATAGATAGATAGATAGATAGATAGATAGATAGATAGATAGATAGATAGATAGATAGATAGATAGATAGATAGATAGATAGATAGATAGATAGATAGATAGATAGATAGATAGATAGATAGATAGATAGATAGATAGATAGATAGATTCGCTGAAAACAAAGGTTAGAGCAACATTATAGTTAGGTGAATTTGTCAATGACAATATTAATGTTTTGACTGCTGCCTTGCTGTAGCTGTATTGACCTGCTGTCAGCTTGCCTAGGTGAGAAGGACTGTACCTGCATCTCTTGAACCCAGAACCCAGGGCTAGGTGGTTGGCCACCTGATCTAAAGCTTCAGGGACATAACAGGCTTCCAACAACTTTGCACCTGCACCTGCACTCTGCCATCTGTGAGTCTACACTGCCAAGTGGTGCCACCCCAGTCCTGGACCTTTGGAAGTGGGCTTAATGTGCTCTGTCAGCCTGTGGATCCAGCGGAACCAACGGATCTCCTCTGCTGCATGTTGCAAACCAAAGCAGAAGTGACATATTGGACCCGTTGCAAAGACCCACATAGCATCACAGCCCATTAGAATTGCCGCTGCACAATGCATCCTCGTTGAAGGTCCTCGGATCCTTCCTCGACGGCAGCTTTGGTGATGACACAGGACTCTGTATCGCAGCCTCGCAATTCCTCGGAACTGACACATTGCCTTGTCTGTGTGCCACATGCTCAACACCGGACTCTGCATTGCAAGTCCTCGTTAACGGGATCATCAACAACAATGCAGGACCTCACAAAGCAGCCTCATCGCAACTCGGAAACAACGCATCACTTTAGCTGCACGACGCATCTTCGCTGCGGATTCTCGCACCACTCTGCAAACCAGTGATCAAGGTGCTTTGCTCAACGGGCCTAGCTGTGTGGATTTTCACAGATGCAGCACTTTAAGTTCCCTTCCAAGGGCCCAGGACTAGATTGGCATCACTCAGAAGAGCAGGACTTACAGCAGGCAGAGTCCAGGTGCTGTTTGAAGGTGAAAAGAGAAGTCTTTGATGTATCTGAGACTTTAGAAAACAGGAGGCAAGCCAACAAGCCCTTGAAGATACCTATATCCTTGGATGTAGAGATGCAGGTCCAGTCCTTTTTACTCCCAGGTAAGAGGGCAGCAGGCAAACACAAAAAAGGCAGTTCAGCAAAGTGTCAGTCCCAGGCTCCGCTGGATACACAGAAGCCTAATTCTCACTTTCTCAGAAATCTTCCTTGACTCTTTGGCACCCCTTATTTTGGCTCCAAAATAATAACTCACGCAAGATCAGATGAATAAGCCCCTTCTGCAGGTGTTTTCACATTCGTAGCTCACTGATAAGAAGATCTATGGAAAAAAGTTTAATCGCAACAAAGGAGCTTGGTGTCCAAGACCCCAGCTCCCTCATAAGTTACGCTCTAGGCCAGATGTGGATCCAACAATGGTTGCTGTCCTCTCCAAGCAAGGCAAAGATCATTAAAGGATATAGATAAAACATTATGACAATGTCCTGATGAACTTTTACATGCTCTTGGCCCCTGACACAAATAATGGAAATCATTGAGGATGCAGCACCTACGCGTGCTCCAATAAACCTTCCCATTCTTCGAGGATGGAGTCAGAGGTCTATCTGCCTTCTAGATAATGCCAATGTGGCTTTATTGGCTGAAAGTAGACAAACTCGCATTATGTGGATTGACCCCAATTTCTCACAAATGGCAGAGAAGGAGTAGGGTCAGAAGCAAAGAGCCAACTGTTTGGGGATCATTTCTTAAAAGACATTGCCTCATATGTACAGATATTTAAGACACTAGGCAAGGCACATCAAAAACAAAAATGTCTTACCTTGTGTTTTTCAATGACCCAGTCAAGGAAGGACTCACTCTTCTGGTACACTCAACAGATCTCATTTTAACCATCTTTCTATGCTCCCAGAGGCATTCATACTGCTGGACTCAGCGAGAGACAAGGATATACACCTTTCTTTCAACAATGAAGAAAGCAGTATCTAGGAAGATTTTCATAGAGGGATATGTCAAGCATGTTTCATTTCAGGTAGGTACCTTCAGTTTAAATCTTTCTTTTCCAAGAAAGGTGGGTGGCAAACTCACCGTCTTTCTCCACGAGTGGGGTCTAATTACATTGAATCTATGGGTTATACCAAAAATACATGGGTACAGAATAATATTTTATTCTCATAAAATATTATTAAATCATCCTTAACCGATAAATTTCACTATTCTAGAAAAAGAATTGATTTTGCAAGGGTTCATTAGTAACTTTGCAAGGATAGAATATGAAAGGTATCTCTCCATTTTCATATCTTCCTCAGCAACTTTTCCTAGTGTGAATGGCGGACAAAGTTTACTGTACTGTAATAAACCTGAAACTATTAAACAGTTTTTGTTCTATACAGGCACTTCAAGATGGAAGTGTTTAATTGGAATTGTTTAGTGGATTCCCTCCAAACTGGGGATTGGTTAGTAAAGATCAACTGCAAAACTGCTTCTGTGCCAGTTTCAATCCATTCTTCAAACATACATTATCTGCAGTTTCTTTAGTAAAAGAACAAATTCCAGTTCAAGGCTTTACTGTTTGATCTTTCCTCATCCCCCTGTTGTTTTACCAAGACCCTAAAACCTGTGATTACAATACTAAGGTTAGGGGTAAGACTGGTGATTCATTTAGACGATATGTTACTGATGACCAGTTCCAAACATTTGTTCCACACTCAAGTGCAATGGGTGCTCTCCTTTCTCTAAGAGTTTGGGTTTTGTAATATCCAAAATAACTCAACCCTGGTTTCATCCCAGAGAATTCAATTACTAGGATTCATCATAGATGATTGTAGGATGTCAGGAATTATTCTTCCTCAAAATAAAAACAAAATTGATTAAAGAAAGCCAAAGCATTGATTCGCTACCAAAACGTCCTCTCCCTTTGAAGATTAGTATGGATAGAACACCTATTATCTTCATCCATACAGGTAGTATGTAGAGGAGGCCTCACATACTCAGTTTTAATTGCCATCTCCTTCGAGGCAAAGGAGAAGTTGGAGTGGTGGCTTTCCCAGATGGAAGCCTGTAATGGAAAACACATTTTTGACTGGGCTCCTGATACCATGTTAGAGTTAGAAACCAACAGAGCAAGTTGTAGGGCAAGATGTGAATATGTTGTAAGAGGATGGAAATGGCCTCTAGAAAAAACTCAGTATGATATAAATTGCTTAGAACTGCATGCAGATTATTTTCCTGTAAAAAGTGTGGCTTCATCCAAAATAAATTGCTGTATTTTACTCCACATGGACAATATTTTGAATGCACAGTAATAAATTTGAGTGAGTCAGATCTAAAGGTCTAGTAGACTTTAGCTAAAAAGCTCTGGTACTATTGCCAGGACAAATGGAGTATCATCCAGGCCTCTAAATCTCAGTGGAAGACTGGGGCTCCAGAATTCTCCAAAACAGCAGTGATCGGTCAATACATCCCAAAATGCTCCAAACAATTCTCCACCAATGGGGGTCCTCTTCAAATTGAGCTAATGGCCTCATCTAAATCACAAACTTCTGCACTTCTTCAGCTGGAGACTGAATCCAGAAATGGAAGCAATGGATACATATCTGGAGCAATGGCACTCAGTTCTAGCTTACTCCGTCCCTTATTTTGCAATTATTTTCAGAACCCTGATACACATCAGAAGGGAATTAGACTCATTAGTTTTAGTAACTCACTTGTGGCTGTCTTGTATGGTTCCCACAACCTCTAGACCTCTTAGTAGATTTTCCAAGATACCTCTGTTTCTTTAATCTCTTACTCACAAACCCTCACGGCTAACCCCACAACCTGGTTCTCCGGGGCCATCTTTACCTCGTGATATGGAAGATTTCAAGTCAGCTGGACATGTCCAAAGAGGCCCTGACAGTTATCAATAATTCTTCGTCTTCTTCCACTTAATCCAGTTATATATATGCCTGGACATATGCTGATGTATGGAAAGTGAAATTAATGCCATACCTGCATTTCCAGTAAAGGTGGTCAGTTTTCTAGTATCCCTTTTTGTTTCAGGTAACGCATAAAGAAAAGTTCACTCTTATAGATCAGCTATATTTGCAGGGCATGTCTTAGTTAAAGGAGAACCGGTAGACAAACATGTCCTTGTTTGCAGAGCCTTAACACCAATCTGACTTGACATTCTACCAAAGCCAAAATATTCAGCTCAATGGGATGTAAAGGTGGTAGTAGGTTTAATTCTGACTATTGCCTTTAAGAAGCGTATCAGGTAAACAGCTGTGGCATTTGAAGTTTAAATGAAGTATTTATTGAAGATGGAGGCAAAGTAAACATACACTGCTAAAAGGCCCAGGAGCCAATTCTTAACCGACACAAATTCAAAAGACAACACTGTACATTCCATTAGAGAATACAATGTGAACCGCAAAACACAAATAACATCATTGTATTACCTACTAACATTCACACAAGAAAAAGGAACAGAATGAAGGATGCCACAAAGAGTTTCAGATTTAAGAGCTTTAGATGTTGATAAGAAATCTTGTGCTCCACAGGGTGTAGCATTCTATGCCACAAGATGCACTAAAATATATCCCCCCTCAATATTGTATCCCTCTTTTCAGGATTGTAATAAGTTAGTCGTTATCTCATGTCTTTGTTGTTATGAAGTCCAAACTACTGCTTTTCATCCTCCTCAGGCCTCCCAGTTATTGACTTCATACAAAAAGCCATTCAAACCATTTTGACTGCATACTCTTACTAGATGGGTCAGATGGATCGTGGCAGAAGCTGGAATTGATGTTTCTATGTTTGATGCCCATTCAATGAGAGGAGATGTGGCATCTAAAGCTTATATTTCAGCTGGAAATTTGAAAGACATTCTCAAAGCTGCAAATTGGTCGAGAGAATCTACTTTTCATGGTATTACAAGCTAATCATGTATCTTGCAATGTCATTGCACAACTTATATATTGTCATAGCCAAGCCTCCGATCTTGTAGTAGAATGGAAATGTCCCCTACCAAACTGACAAGAAGTCTGGATTAAAGACACAGAGGTGATGATTATCCATAGCACCTTTCCCAGGTGTTTCGTTCTTTTTCTTTTTCTTCCATCTTAACTTCAATACATGTTCCAACTAGAGAAGGTGTGTTATGCGTCTCCATCCTAATCCTGCCTACATTGATAGCTGTCATTTTCATCTTCGTTTTATCAAATTCTTAAAAGACTCATATTTGTTGCCATTTTCAGCAATTTCATGTAGATTTTTCTATTTCAAAGAAGTGATTTGCTGCTCTGCATAGATGATGATAGTGTACAATAGCTACTGATTGCTGGTTTGGCTGTGAGGTCATCAGCACATTGGACTGCTGGTCTCAGTCTGTGCTCCTTGTTATCATGTGTTTCATCTATCCATGTTGTGTGTTAGATATTTCTTTGCTGCTAGGGTTTCAGCAGTAAAGAAGTTGAATCATAGTCTTCACCTCAGTGTCTTTAATAGAATCCAAACCTTCTGTCACTTTAGTGGGGTACACCTCCACTGGGTGAAGCTACCGTACACCAACAACCTGTAAAATTCTATCACCAGCCAGGGTATGTGCCAAGGGAGACAAGGGAGCTGCCCACCTGAGACCACAGGGTGGGGAGAGAAACTGAGGGTGTCTCTGAACAGGACAGCATTTGCTGCCGAGGGGTCACTCATGATGAGAGGCTCCACGCACTGTTGCCAAAAATCACAATATATGGGAACTTTCAGGGACACATGAAAAACCAGAGAGTAGTGCAATTTCACATGATATCAGGAACTTTTCTTGTTTGTAATATAAAGTCAACATTACCTTTTCGAGATAAATATAAGGCGTGTGAATGCCCAGGTATCATATAAAAAATCTACTTCTTCCTAGCTATGCCCGCCTCTTGCCCAGGACAACCTTCACGCGAAGCACCCGGTTCACATTCTGCAAATACATACTCACCTTCTAAAGTCCCCTTCGCCTCTCTTGCTAGGTAATCTGAGAGTGCCTGTTTGGTATTCCCTAACACAAAGTCCATGTTCCTGACTCGAATGCATTTCTCCTAATTCCTTCTCCCACCAGCAAAATGTCTTCACTGTTGGCATTGCCATTACTACGGCCAGACTCCCACTGGCCAGAGCAGACAGTGCTTGACAGAAAAGAAGGCATAGAGAAGTCGCAGTTGCTGTAGTGCTGCACGTTTACCTGCACCACACTCCTGTGCGCCATCCTTCTGAACAGCCATGGCAGCTGTCAAACCCTCTAACATGTAACAGGCGATGGTAGATGATACGTCACTGTTAGCCCTTTGTGTAACGAGCTCCCTGCTCCGACTCAGTGTTCAGCAGGTGCAGAAAGTTCACCTCTGTCGTATCTAGGGTGTCTGCTGCCTTTTGTGGCTCCAAACTGGGGTGGCGTAGAGAGCAAAAGAACAATGGATTTAGCCCAGATCTCTTGAATGGGGGTGGATATTTCATTTATTCAGCATTCCGTCCATCATTTGTTGCTGTAGCCAGTGGTCGAAGTGGGCGGGAACGGAGGGGCACGGCGTGCCCCTACTTATTTAATTTAACAAAGTCCGTTCCCCTACTTCTTCATTTCAAAAATGCGTCCCGGGACGGCAGGAATGCTCTGAGCTTAAAAAAATAAATACAGGATCATCCAGGCCGGTGAGCTGCATAGCGAGGAAGGCCTCTGCAGCTGCCAGGACCCCCTCCCCCTTCCCCACTTTATCTGTGGGAAGGGACCTGCCCAGCAACACCGTGGTGCAATAGAGGAGCAATCAATCGGCACAAAAACCCGGCTACCTCTGATGGGCCCGGCTGTGCGGTGATTTACACCTCATTTAGTGAGGAGGCCACCCACCTGCTCCCACTGTGACCAATACAATGGACACATTAGGACGCATTGGCGGCCCCCAGTAACAAAACCCGCAGGGCTGTCCAGCACAATGACTCACTTCTCACTCTCAAAAACGCAAAAATTACTGCAGGATTCCTTGTAAGCCCAGCAGATTTCAGGCAACAATAAAAGAGTCAAGATTTATATCTCTGGTGGTTGATCTTCCTGTTGGAGAGAGATTGGAGTATTGTCTATTGCCAGTTTTGACCCATCCATTGTAGCGCAGAGGGTTAAACTGCCTGCTGCAAAGAACCTGTACCATACAAATCACAGAACTGTATTTAATGGGCAAAGCTCAGTCGGTTACTGCTTTTGTCACAGAGAGCTGCATGCAAACTGCATGGTGAGGGTTTGGAAGTTATGTTTTTTCCCCAGTCATTAATTATCCTAATACTGCTAAAATTGGTTTGTTTGGGAAGAAATACATTCTTATTAGAAAAGCCAACTACTGTGTTACATTTTGAACCCTCGGGTTGTGTTCCAGATCTTAAAAAAATGCCAACCAGAATTGATGGCATGTGAATCCTAACACCTTCTAGTCCCTTTTGTCTTGTAAACATTTTCTAAACATTGATTTACACACGTATGTTTAATTGTCTGTGTATGTGTGCATGATGTAAAGTGCTCCAAGTCCCTCACTGGTATGAGAGGCACTATAAAACAATTTAAATACATGTGAGAAAGGGGCAGTGGAGAGATGAGGGCCGCTGTTGGAGGGTGATAGTGAGGGATTCCTTGAAGGGCCCCAACAAGATTGTCGCATCCTGGTGCACCGTAAGGTCATCATTTTCTGTTCTCTAAAAGCTAATACAATGGAATACATAATACAATGTGTTGTAGAATGCACCATTTATGTAATTTTTTCCAAAATGTTCTAGGGGAGAGAAGACCCTCTCCCCGTGTCCCTTTTGCAGTCATCAGGCTTGCTTGCTGCGTTCGCATGCATCACACTGTGCAGGGGATGGACACAAATTTGCCAGGGCTGCTTTGGGTTCCCAGTTTGGCCCTGTCTGGCACCAAATTAAAAGTGCCACATTTAGCAAATGAGATATCTAAACAAGCATTGGCAAAGCCAATAGGTCTTGCCTTTGTGACCTCTTAGGTTTGTGATTTTGTTTTAGCAATGCATTACAGCCTAACTAATGTACGATTGTGTCGCCACAAAAAATAAAGTTGGATGCATCCTTCACTTCCCGAATGAAAATATAATTTTGCCTTTTACCCTCAAGAGCTCTTTCAAGTTTTTTGTGGGTAGGAGAGTTAGCAAGCCAGACAGTTCAAAAGGTATAGCTAGCAGGACACTTGAATACATAATGTCTATGTTTGAGCAGCTTGCTGGATACATGAATGTGGAGGAGCCCTGTGGGTTTCTGTGAGTCAGATCAGATTTTCCTCAAGAATCCATTAATCTTCTGAGCCCTGCTTATGCCCTTCCTTGCTGTCCACGAGTACACCAAAGGCACACCTGTGTACACTAAGAGCACAATTTTCATGTCCTCAACGTTTGAGGCAAAAAACACTCATTGATTTCTAAAAAAGGAGTGTCAAAACTAAAGTAGCCATGTCGTTCCTGCTTATATTTCGCACGCTTTACATAATTTTCCTGTGCCTATGAGTGTTTGCTTTTTCAAGGATGTTGTTACTTTTTTCAGGCAGTGCGTAATTTGAATTGAGTCACAGCCAGGTGTTTATAATGGGGCAGAATTGGGTTGTAGCTGAAGGCAGTAAAAGTGTCTCTCAGTGGGACAGAAGGGTGCTCAAGGAGGATAGGATGTGGCGCCAGAGCTACAAAATCTGGAACTGGGGAATCGGGCTTCATGACCAGTCCACCAGACCACTCTCCTGAGGGAGCACATTCCCCTACTAGACCTTAGAAGGCCATACTAGACCATAGAAGCCCTGGTCTCTTAGCACCAGCAGGTGGACCCTACCGGTGGCCAGTGTGGGTTAACCTTGAAGGCCTATCCACCACAATCCATACTGAAGTTCACCTACAGTCTTGCGGGTAGGCCTATGAAGCAGCACACCCTAGAACAGCAGTGACTTTGTCACTGAGGTCACAGGGCCCTTGAGGCCAGTCCGCCTCACACATAGGTGCCTCCATTGGCCTTGTTCCAGTAGTATTAATGCAACTCACCAGGGATTGGCAATGCAGGATTTGCATGCACACCAGACTAAGGGGCATGTTTACAAGGGCCTTGCGTCATGCTTGCACCATGGAACGTGGTAAATGCACGTCACAAATCTGCAAATCATATTTATGAAGCCACGCAAAGCCACTTTGCATGGCTTTGAATGGTTTCATAAATATGGAGTAAATCAACACAGCGCAAATTGCTGCTTTGACTTACTCTGCACAAGGGAGGCGTTGCAGTGGGTGTTCCCACTCAACTCTCACGTTTTTTATGCATTCCCAGATTTACAAGGACTTGTAAACCTAGGACTGATTCAAAATCCGACGCCTCCCCAAGGGAGGCACAACAAGGAGAAAAATCTTTATTTCTCCCTGTTTTCCTCTTTCTATATGTGCAGCACTCATACAAAGAGGAAAAAGCCTCTCAGGTTTGCTATTGTGCACAAAAACAATGCTGCATGCAATGGAGGCACCCTTGCACCATGGTGCAAGGGTGCCTGCGTTGGCGCTAGGCTGACGAAACGGCACCAGCACACTTGGAAAGGGCAGGAATGCACCATATTGGATAAAGACGGTGCATTTCTGCCCTTTCCCTGTGACCCAGGGCAGCACAGCAAATTAACTTGATGCGTTGCACCACCATTCCCGTAAATATGTCCCTAAGTTCTCAAACTTCACGGTGTCTCTTTGCTTCAAGCAGCAAGCACTTTTAACATGTGCTGCCTGCTTTTGGGCCGCTGCAATTACGCAGCAATGGAGGGCAAAATTATGTTGCAGTGTTGACTAAATTATGCAGCAAAGAAAGACTGCAGCTTAATGTGGTACATTTTCTGATACTTTGTTATTTTGAAATTTTTACACATACTAACAGTCTCTGTAAAGCTTTCGCCTCATTAATAGCAGCCCTGAGAACGTAACCAGTCAACCTTTGTAAAGGGCCCTCCACTTCACAGCAACACAAGTCACGTTGTTTTGATCCATTTGAGATGCAAACAAATTCTTAGGTAAAACCATCAGCTTATGAAGCAGATGGTGCTTTATGTGGCAAACACGGCAGAGTTATAATTATGTGGAAAGCATTTGCAAACTAGGATATTTTGCCATTCATGTTTGAACTTCTCCCATGCAGTCTCTGGTGGGTGGTATTCCTATACACCTACAGTGCTCATGGAGAGACAAAGGAGGAAGGTGCCTAATAGTGATTGCAGAGGATAGTAGCCTGTAGGGGAGAAAATAACTGATTGAAATAATCTGAGGACCACTACCTATTTTTGACTCTACCAATGTTTGAGTCTCATAATTTCAGAATTGATGCATTTGCAATTCTGATTGCTATCTAACTTGAGTGGTAATTACACAAACTACTCATAAAATAGTTGTATCTCATTCATCTGATACTGCTAAAAGCATCTGCAAAACCAACAGGTCTGGGTTGTTTTAGACTGCTAGGTCTAGATACAATAACAGGAAACTAAGAGGCATCTAATGCTGGCTTAATGACATGTTGCGTGAAGCATGTAAAAACACATGAATACAATTTTGCATTGACCGTGGGGCACAGAATGATGTCATCAACAGTGCTCCCCAACACGTGGGGCTTCCTGTCATCGAATCTAAAGCCAAATGTTATGTTCAGAAATGGTTAGAAAAAGGGAGGAGAAGTGCTAATGAAAGAAACTGCATGGCTCGGACACAAATGGCTTATGATTCCATCTATATGCGTATTTGGGACATTCTGTGATTGAATACGTATCCCACATTGTAAATGTATTTTAATGTCAATAACTCATCTATTAAACCTCAAATAAACGTGTATCTCTTGGTTGCATTAAATAACATCATAAGCTGTAACTTGTCAGTGAAATGCCAAACATACTAAAAATTGGGATGTCTTGCTCTTTTTTTTAGCCACACCTCTGACTCCGCCCACTGACCCATTCCTCGGGGATATTCCCGCCCCTGATGCCCCGCCCACAGTTCCCCTACTTTTTTTTCCCCACTTCGACCGCTGGCTGTAGCACGTCTTTTGTGAGGGACAGAGCCTGGTGCAATAAGAAACAGAATCCCAAAGGCGCAGCTGCTGCCTGCTAGACTTTCAAACTAATCCAGCTTCTGACACTCAATTTAAAAAAAATATCACTATACAATCCCATTTGCATCTTCAAAAAGACTCTCCACATAAACCAGTTTATGTAATCAAGTGGAGCTCGGTGTGATCTGTCTGTGCTTGTACTTTCAAATTTAACATAAACATCCGGCGTATGCAGACGGGATTCTTGCATGGGCCTTGTCCATGGTGCTGAACCGTGATCTCACGGGTGAAGGGTAGGGGTGGGCGGAATTTGCGTAATCGCGTTACGCAAATCTCCGCGAAACGGTAAAAAATCTCCGCGAACACGCAGAAATTCCGCGAACACGCGGAATTGCTTGTTCGCGATACTTTTTTCCTGTTCGCGATCGCTGTTTGCGTGCTCGGGGTGAAATATCTCGCGAACACGCATATTGAGAACGCGAACAAGCAAAAAATTTCGCGAAGTTGCGGAACGCAGATTTTTGGGCGATTTCGCGTTCTCCGCGGAACGCGAAATTACCCAAATTCCGCAAATTCCGCGAACGGAACGGAATTTACCGCCCAGGCCTAGTGAAGGGGGCCATTTGCACGTGTGTATAAATGGGCCTCAAAGTGTGGGAAGCACGCACCAAAGCAACTCGGTAATTCACGTGAATGCCGTTGTCCTTGCAAATCAAGAATAAGAAATATGGCAGAGCGGGACTTTTTGTTGAAATATCTGTGTTTTGCAAACACAGTTGGTCTGATTCTCTTCACTTCTTCTCAAGACAGGAGCTTTCGGAACATCCAAGGAATTTCGTTTCCTAAACCAAACCTGCCGCCAAAACAAGCAATGTCACGCAATAACGGATACCGCGATTTTGTT
This sequence comes from Triturus cristatus, assembly GCF_964204655.1. NCBI lineage: Eukaryota > Metazoa > Chordata > Amphibia > Caudata > Salamandridae > Triturus > Triturus cristatus. The sequence goes on along the minus strand of NC_140589.1, from coordinate 1,712,149,627 downwards.
CTATAGGGACGTTGGCTTCAGAGAGCGGAAATGGGAAAGGACCCCTGCTGTCGAGGGCAAATGATACCAGCTGCGTCCAAAGAGAAATCTGCCCCCGCTCCCATAAAATGTCTGCGGTTTAACATTCCACCTGTGGCATCGTCTATAAAAAGGACAGCTCCTCGACCCCCTCAGTAAGTAAGATAATATCCTCGTCCCTCTAATGCAACGTGGCACCGCAGACCTGACAACGGGGGGCTGCTGCCACGCAGGCTGCGAACGAGCGCATGTGACACTTCTCACAAAGAGAGCAGTCCTGCCGCGTCGGCTGACATTGTGTCTGAGGGGCCGAGCTGCCACGTTGGGGCCGTGTGTGTGGATGAGGCGTCCCCGCCCGCCGCTGACACCCTGTCCGAACCGGTAGAGCCGGATGTCAGCGGCCGCGCGGGCACGGCCCCGGGGGCACAGTCTGATGCCACGGTGGCTCTTTTTCTTGCGTCTTTGAGACGTTTCGCGCCTTCTTGTTGCTGTAAGAAGCTGTGCCGAGAGACGCTCCTGATTGGCTGCTGACATTGTATTTGGCAGCGAAATCACGTCCGAGATGTTCTGTATGCCCAATGGACTGTGCGTACACGCTTCTGATACCACTACTGCCAACCCTCATATCTATAAAAGTAGTTTACATTTACGCTACATTAAAACAGCAGAAGATAGGAGATTTATAAATAAAAAAACGAGGTCTTTAAAAAGTAACATTTAATGTAACATTTAATTAAACTTTCAACAGTGAAAACGTGTTTTTTGGCATCTAGTTATAAGGTTCTTGTGATCCTGAAAGCATCAAAGTTAATTGAATTTCTTTAAGAGAGCGTTGATTAGAAAATGCGGAACTGCACTTGCGAGCGAGAAGCAGTGAAGTTTTCGTATACCGGCATTTTTGTGCCAGGTGTATACAATTGTCAGGTGGCCACTGGACACGCTAATTTTAGGTGAGACCCAAAGTTTGAGGACCATTAATGACAGGGCAGAATTCATCTTTTAAAATGTTAAAAATGATGATCTCATTAAAGTGTGCACAACTTCAAAATGGCGGTGAGATGTTTCTGTACTCCTTTCAATACATTTATGAAGGAATTCCTTATTCAATTGTCTGATTAACCAGCAGTGTAAAGAAGTCATTTGACCCATGACTAATTAAAATTTCCAGCCGTACTGAGAGAATTTGAAAGAAAGATGGAACATAAACTGTGCCACCGCATGCAGCCAGGTACTGAGTGAGGTCTGAGAGGGCCGTGCCCTCCCCACTGTGTGTCAGATGAGGCCCGCACTGTGCACGGAGTGTCACTTACAGAGACGGTCCTAGAAGGGAGGCTCGGGAAGGTTGTTCCAAGCGCGCCCTGGCCTGACCAACCCGTGCGACGGCAAACACGAAAGAGCCATCTTTTGAGAAATCCAATTAAAACACCTTTAAGTTAAAACTTTCTGAAAACGTGCATAAATCATAGAGCGTACCGTAAGAAATACGCACAAATAAAACGATGATGCGGATGCGAAGCTCTGCCCCACGTTAGGAGGTCATGTGGCCTACACCTTACCCTGAATTATTTCTTCTGCTAGCTTGCTTTATTTGAGCATTGAATAAAACGCCCAGTGAGTTTTTCCCAACGCGGCATTATCCAGTTATGTTAAGACTGCTTGGGTGTAGCAGTGCTGCGTCATTTTTCGGTTAGACAGCTTGGGTGTGGCCAGGGGCGTAGGAGACACTAAAATTCTGGGGGGGACAGGGACAACCTTGTGCACTTTCCAGTGACCCTATACAAATCACCGCCCGTTAAACAAATACAATCGCATACTTTCGAAGTGAAATATTGAGAAAAGCAGGCATGTAGTCACAGTTTGAATGTATGCTTTATTGTTATTTACATTCATATAGTAATGAGACCAAATGTTTAAAAAAAACATATATATGAATCTTGCATCTTAATGCACAAAGCAAACTCAGGGCGGTGACTTAGGGTGGGGGCGTCGTGTTTGCAAGTGCATTAGGGTTTGAAAAGTACCTGCTGCTGCATAACTGGTCTCCAGCAATTTTCAGGCAACAATAAAAATGTGAAGATAACTTTGGTGATTAATGTTCTTTTTTTGAGAGAGATCGAAGGCTTGTCTAGTGAAAGTTTTAATTCAATAGGTCAGTGAGTTACTGCTTTTGTCTGAGATATTCTTTTGGTATTTGAAGTTTATAAGTTAAAATCCTAACACTGAACAGTGAGCTATTAACCGTCATCAAAGAGCTGCATAAAAACTTCAATGTATAGATTAGAACGTTATGATTTTCCCCAGTCTTTCCCTATCCTAATGTTGGAAAATGGGTTCATTAGGATAGAAATCAATTCTGATTATTGAAGAGAACCCCCCAACCATGGTTTTATGTTTTACATTCTGAGTTTGTGTTTCTCTAGTGTTGCAAAGCCGCCCTGGGCACTCCCCAACTTTTTGCTGACTGGTACTGGTGGTACCTGACTGACTGACCCTGGCCTCTGCCTAAACAGCCAGTGCTATTCTGAAAGAGGCACTTAAAAATACAGTGAAAACACCTACATACACTAGGGTGCACTATGGGTTATGGTACCCCTATGTTTGGCATGACCTCTCCTATAAGGCCCTAGTACATAATAGGGCAGGGGATTAGAACTACTTTTAAGTCCCTAGAATATAATAAGGCATGGCAGTTTAGAGGCCAGCAGCCCTTTCTGCGCTTGCATGTGTGCACTGCTGAAGCCTGAGGTCAGTTTAAAAGTAGCCCTGTGTTATAGGGCTGCTTTTAAAATGCAAATTGTGCCCAAACTCGACTTTTGGGTTTGGGGAACTTACAAATTGATCAACTACAATGTTGGGGCAAAATTAAGTGGAAACATGTTTTCCACTTAACTATGGCTGTATCATATTTGCCACATAATACATCATCTGCTGCATAATCTAACGATTTCCACCAAAACAATTTTGTAGCTCAAATGGATCCCAAATTACTAAAAGAAATGTGACTTGTGTTGCTGTGAAGTTTAGGGCCCTTTGCAAAGGTTAGTAAAGAAAACAATTCCTAAGAAAACAATTGGTCCCAGACACTCCTAATGACACTCAAATTAATACCTGTAGGAGAGTGTAGTATGCAAACAATTCATACAACCAAAAATGTATAATGTAAAGGTACATTCAACAGGGAAATCTCATAGATAAGAGGCCAACCAAAGTCAATTAAATTGCAAACATCAATTTATTTCCCGCTGAATCATATTCATAAAATGCAAACTTAGGGGCTGACTATGATGGCAGGCGGACTTCAGTACCACCGCCATCGAATCGGGGAATGGGACCGCTGGCCTTCAAGGTGGAGGCCCCACGATAGGCATTACAATGTGACTGCCACTACGGTGTTCGCAGTGCCTATCGTTTACATTGCAGCAGGTGCTGCTGGCTGCATCATCCGCCGCAAAGTAAAAAAAAAGGAACATGTTAAATATATCGGTGCCTGCCACATGGTGCAGTGATATGTTGTGGGGCATCATAGATGCCCCCCAGGACCCACGTCTGAGGGCCAGGGGTAAAGGGGCCTGCTACGGGCCCCAATGTCCCTCTCGCCAGCATTTCCATGGCAGGTGAACCACCATTGATAAGCTGGCGGGTAAGGGACATCGTAATCCCTGCTGCGGTGCATGGTAGGCACCACCAGCATTGTAGGAACCACGAGCCCCTCCACCACACCGGCGGGCCCCAGAAGCCCGACGGGTGCGTGGTGGTTGGTCTTTCCGACCGCCAGGTAACCACCCGCCGTTGTAATATGGCGGGCTGTGATGCAGTCACCAATGGCGGTGGGACCGCCACCGACGGGGTGACGTGGCAGTCCCACTGCCATTATAATCACCCCCTAAGTTTGGTGTGCATGCAAATCCTACATTGCCAACCCCTGGCAAGTTGCACTGCTAGTGCTGGAAAAAGGCCAATGGAGGTACCAATGGGTGAGGTGGACTGGCCTCAAGGGTCTTCTGACCTCAGTGACAGATTCAATGTCGATCTAGGATGTGCTTCTTCATATGCCTGCCCGTAAGACTGGAAGTGAACTGCAGTATGGATTGTGGTGGACAGGTCCACCTGCGGGTGCTAAGACACCTGGGCTTCTAAGGTCTATCGGGCCTTCTAAGGTGTAGCATCGGAATAAGCTCTGTCAGGAGTGTGGTATGGTGAACTGGTCATGAAGGTCTGAACATGGTTCTCCAGTTCCAAATTCAGCAGCTCTGGCCAGAGTGCCACATTCTCTCCCACACTGAACACTATACTGCTCCACTGAGAGAAACTCGCACTGCCTTCAGCACAACTCAATTGTGCTGCGACTAAATTCAAATTATGCACTAGACAACAGTAAAATGCTGCATGAAAAAAAATGAATAACACCCTGGAAAAAGCAAACACTCATAGGGAATGCAAGAATAAGCAAAGCATGTGAACTGTAATCAGAAAAAAACATGGTTACCTTAACGGTTTTAAACTAATTATTCAGAAATCAGTAAGTGATTTTGCCTGAAAAGTTCAAGACATGGCTACAGGACCAGGAAGGGACCCCTTTCAATGTCCATTGCTTATATCCTTTTAAAATGTATGCAGTTTGGTTTAAAAAAGACCACATCCCCAAACACAGAGCCGCATTTTATAAGCTAAAATAAGTAAAAAGTTGAAAACGATCATATTAAACGTTTCCACTCTACCCATCAACCAGGTATTGCAGTCCCTTTAGGAATGGCGCACTTACCCACCCTGGGAAAACAATGTTGTTCAAAGAAAGAAGATAAAAAGAAAGTAGCGCTTTCACTGGTAAACTCTGTAAAGTGGCAAATGTGTGTGGGTGTAAATAATAGTCTGGCCTGTCTGCTGTCCACTCTGTATTGCTTTATTTAGGTATTTAACTATTTTTTCTCTCCATTCCGAGGTTTTTCTTTTCAATAGAAAACGGTGAGAAAATGAGGACATTTACAGCCAAAGTGTTCAGCCTTTTTTGGATCAATTTCACAGGGGAACAAATAAAGAAAAGGAGAGGCAAGAGAGAGTACCTTAAGAGCTGCCTCTTGAAATCAGCACGTAAGCAGGAGCGAGACAGAGACAGAAAGAGATGGAGGAATAAAGAGAGGAGGGCAGCCGCCAGAGGCAGATCAGGAGTAGTGGACACGGTCCTTGTATAAATCCACATATAACATAACATAACAGAAGGGAGAGGGGAAATTCCTTTGTCCCCTCGTCCCCCCCACCCTTGTCCCCTGTGTCCCCCCCACTCCAAAATCTGGGGGGGATATCTCCCCTGCGTCCCCCACACTTCCTACACCCATGGGTGTGGCAGCAATGCGTCATTAACCGGTTAGACTGCTTGGGTGTGGCAGTGTTTCGTCATTATCCGGTTAGACTGCATGCGGGTTGTGGTGCTGTGCCAGGTAACTCGATATTGGGCGCTCGGCAATATATTTCGGTCAAGCTTCTCTCAGAACAGCGTGTACAAACCGAAGTGCTCTGTAACCAAAATCCAAAAGACATTTCAGCATCACAGCTCATTTTGTTCCAAAAGGGGTCAGTGAAACCATGAGCCCTCTAAATAAGCATAAACACCACAGAGTGTCTATCTGTCCGCGGACCCCGTGGTCCCACTTGTAGTATCCGGCTGGATACATTCTAGTGTTTCTGAGAGGCTGTAACCCACACTGAACACCCACCCACCACAGGCGTCACCAGTCAGGTGACCCTGACAATAAAAGGGTCCGAGCGCACGTGCTCGTGGCCAGTTAACTACCCTCAATCTAGTGTCTGTGTGCTCCTTTATCTAAAGTATGTTGGCCTAGAGCCCCACCACTTTACAATGGTGACGAGGGGGCTTTGCCCGTGCGTGCAGCAGCCCAACGGCTGTGGGAAAAGGGGAGAGAGCTGCCCGTGTGCAGGGCACCCCCTGGAGAAGGCGTGAGAAGCGCCTGATCTCAGCGGGGCAGAGCCCCAGGCTTGAAGCGAGGTGACCGGGACCCCAACCCGCACCTCATGAGCCCGCTGTGAGCTGCCCTTGCATGGAAGTGCCCCTGGAGAGAAGTGCAAGCTGAGCGGAGCCCACCCGCATCGGCCATGATGGAGAGTCCCCGCAAGCGAGGAGAACCTCGCAGAGCCCACCCGCGTGGAAGAAAGGGCCCGCCGGCCGGAGGTGAGCCTGTGAATCAGGAGGGGGACGCGGGGCTACGCTAAACAAAGGAAGCGACCCAAGCATGATGAGGCCAGCGGCATCCCACCCCGCACCTATGGCCGGAAGTGAACACTGACCGGTGTGAGGCCCCGCAGGGGAGAGCAACGGCTCTGACCCCCATCCCGCACAGCCCGTGAGGAGCGAGGACCGTCGGACAGGGTTGAAGCCAAAGTAACGGCCGACAGCACACAGCGCCACTGCCCAATGCGAAAGTGTGTAAAGCGGAGCCCACCCGCAGCTCATTGGCAGCGGCTCTACCCCCCCCCACCCGCGCAGCACGAGAACTGAGTGAGGCTGCCGCGGACGAAAGGGGACCTCTGCGGACGAAAGAAGCAGACGCGGCAGCGCCGAGAGAAGGTCCCTGCCCCCCCACCTGCACAGGCACAAGAGAACCCCTGCCCGCTGAAAGCCGCTCCCAGAATGAAGCACCGCCAGCTGCGGAACCGGAGAGCGGCTAGGTTGCTGTTCAGAGAAAGGCTGCCCTCCCAGCGAGGGCAAGGAGCACTGAAAGGACAGTAAAAGTGAACAGAGCGTACCTCAGCGGCGACAGTAATTAAAAGAAAAAACAGAGGTGCAAGGACTTACCGTGGGACTGAGCAGCATTAGGGACGGCTGGAGGAGCCTCATGGCAGTGCTGCCGATGGGGGGAGACTTGCTGGGCAGGGGAGTAGGTGCCGGTGGAGAGCGTCAAGGCCTCGGATGTGCGTGTGTGCTCCCGGCAAGAGGCATCATTAAAGGAGGTACAGAGGTGTCTGCAGCTTGAGGGCATCGGGTGCAAAGAAGGCAGCACCCGCCACGACTCGCCCTCCGCTCCTCTGCCCCCAACGACGCCTGCGAGACCAAGACACCACGCAGCACTAAGGAACCCAGCGAGGTTCCAGAAAGTAGAAAACATGAGTACAACATTGCCTCCTAGTGGCCAACGCACAGTATTGCACCCGTGAAAGAAAGGCATGGTGCAGAACAATCAGCTTTGAGAAGGAGGAAGTGCAAGGGGCAAGCCCAGCAACTCGAATGCAACAAAGACTGAGGAGATCTGAGCGATATACAGCCAAGGAAGGACTGACTGTTGTGGCCGGCAGCTAGGATCAAAAGCGAGGACAGTGAAGGAAGAGTAAAACAAGAAGAAGCCTACGAGGACAAGTGAATACACAGTAAAGCTGCCAGGCCAGAGTGGTGCTAATCCACCACACAGCTGGCAAGAGCAAATGATAATACACAGGGACGCACCAGGAGAATAAGACCACAGCGCAGGGGCAACTGTGGCTAGCCAAAGCGCAGGAGGACAGCAAACTGGAACTCCAAGAAGAGAAGAAGAGCACAGTGACTAGCGTGCACAAGTAGCGACCAGAAGCAGGTCGACGGAGCAGTGGCACAGCCTTCCAGAAGCAGTGAAGCCATGCTGGGAGAGAGTGCAGCGATGCCTGGTGGCCACATGCTGTTGCTGCAGCAGTAAGGAAGAGACAGGAGCACCACCACCAGACAAACAAACGGTGGTTCAAGAACTCAGCACCAGGCAAGTGCGAAGAAGCGCAAGAACAGCGGACACTGCTCCAGAAATAAAAAAAGGAAAGGAATGCGCAGCAAGTGCACCCAGCGAGGTGAACGGAAGAGCGCCATCAGAAGAGCGCTACAGCAACGTGATTGCAGAGAAGAAGAGGTGGTTGCGCAAACCACCAGAAGCACGAAGACCCGCGAAAGGGAGAAGCCGACCAGCCCGATGGTCGCAAGAGAGAAGAAGCCGACCAGTCAGATGGTCGCAAGGTGGAAGAAGCCGACCAGCCAGATGGTCGCAAGAGAGAAGAAGCCGACCAGTCAGATGGTCTCAAGGAGAAAAGAAGCCGACCAGCCAGACGGTCGCCAGTGAAAAGAAGCCGACCAGCCAGATGGTCGCGAGAAAGTAGAGACCTGACAAGAGGTCCGATGGGAAGAATGGAGAATATGTCTGTGAAGAGGTCCCCAGGAGAGGTCCGCGAAGAGGACCAGAAAGAGACAGACGAGAAGTTCAACAACAGTAACTAGAAGCTAGAAGGAATCGAATGGAAGAAAGTCGCGACAACCGGTCCAGTCACAGAGCGAAAGAAAGACAGTGTCCTAGTGCTGGGACAAGACCAGAGGGAAACATGTAGAGTGCACGCTACATGGAGAAGCCTGGTTGGGATGAGCAAGAATGCGAGAAGACCAGACTGCGTCGCAAAGGAAGGAAAGAAAAGACAGAGCGTAAGTGGCAAGACGCCATGGAGAAAGAAGAGAAGCAGAGGAAAAGACGATGACAGGAAGTCACCCTACAAAGGAGGAAGGTACAGTGGCACAGTGCCACAGGGTAGACAACCACCACAGGCATGCAGGGGAAGAAGAGGCGAAGTGACCGGGCAGAGTACTCGCATCGTCACAAGATGAGAACACCCTGAGACATCAGACCGCCACCTAATGCCCAAGCGAAGAACAATGGTGAAGTCATCAACACCACCAAGGAGCAGCACAACACCTGAGTGAATCCACACACTCCAGACAACCGGAGTCCAAGAAGGCAAGCCACCCAGGTACCGTCTTTGCACCCCTGTCAGCCTGGAGCATACGGAAGTAGAGCACAACCGACCATTAGAAGATCCACCCCTTGGGATAAAGCAAGACTAGGCCGTGGCCCTGTTGAGAGTTCTGAAGCAACACCTACGTGCAGCCTACACGAAGGCCCGCACAGCCCATGCAGTCAAGTGGAAATCCAGGGGCAAGGGGCCTCGGCGGAGTTCCCGTGAAATGAGAGTCTGAATGGGAGAGATGTTCGGCAGTAGCTCCTCGACATGCGCAGGATGCACGGAGGCCACAGCCGGAGACTGGTTGCCCTGCGACCCTGAGAGGAAGACACGGAACCAGATTCCTGACAACGAGGACACCGAGAGGGAAACATCACCCTTGGCGTACACATGAGCGACTAGGCTGTGAGTCCCGTTGGCAGTTCGGAAGCGACGCATTAGAGCGGAGCCCGCACAGTCCACACGGTCCCATGGCCGCCCAGCAGGAAAGCCCACCGGAGGCTCCAGTGACAGAGGAAATGCGAAGTGGGTCGCACACCGCTCGTCATACTAGCAAATAGCCCCATAGGATTCTGGAGAATGTAGTGACAGCGGCGGGTACACCTATGCCACGAGTGTAAAGTTTAAAATGCCATCCCTGGACACGTGTTTCGAGGTAATTGCCTCTCGTCAGCAGGGAGCAGGACCGTATGCGGGGTGCCAAGTAGACTGCCAAAAAAAAAAATCAGGTATAGTACCTCTCAAGGCGCGCGGGTGCGGGATCCGGGCTCGTCAACCCAATAGCTCAGGGAGCTTTAAATACAAAATGCGAAGTGGGTCGCACACCGCTCGTCATACTAGCAAATAGCCCCATAGGATTCTGGAGAATGTAGTGACAGCGGCGGGTACACCTATGCCACGAGTGTAAAGTTTAAAATGCCATCCCTGGACACGTGTTTCGAGGTAATTGCCTCTCGTCAGCAGGGAGCAGGACCGTATGCGGGGTGCCAAGTAGACTGCCAAAAAATAAAATCAGGTATAGTACCTCTCAAGGCGCGCGGGTGCGGGATCCGGGCTCGTCAACCCAATAGCTCAGGGAGCTTTAAATACAAAATGCGAAGTGGGTCGCACACCGCTCGTCATACTAGCAAATAGCCCCATAGGATTCTGGAGAATGTAGTGACAGCGGCGGGTACACCTATGCCACGAGTGTAAAGTTTAAAATGCCATCCCTGGACACGTGTTTCGAGGTAATTGCCTCTCGTCAGCAGGGAGCAGGACCGTATGCGGGGTGCCAAGTAGACTGCCAAAAAATAAAATCAGGTATAGTACCTCTCAAGGCGCGCGGGTGCGGGATCCGGGCTCGTCAACCCAATAGCTCAGGGAGCTTTAAATACAAAATGCGAAGTGGGTCGCACACCGCTCGTCATACTAGCAAATAGCCCCATAGGATTCTGGAGAATGTAGTGACAGCGGCGGGTACACCTATGCCACGAGTGTAAAGTTTAAAATGCCATCCCTGGACAAGTGTTTCGAGGTAATTGCCTCTCGTCAGCAGGGAGCAGGACCGTATGCGGGGTGCCAAGTAGACTGCCAAAAAATAAAATCAGGTATAGTACCTCTCAAGGCGCGCGGGTGCGGGATCCGGGCTCGTCAACCCAATAGCTCAGGGAGCTTTAAATACAAAATGCGAAGTGGGTCGCACACCGCTCGTCATACTAGCAAATAGCCCCATAGGATTCTGGAGAATGTAGTGACAGCGGCGGGTACACCTATGCCACGAGTGTAAAGTTTAAAATGCCATCCCTGGACACTATTTGCTAGTATGACGAGCGGTGTGCGACCCACTTCGCATTTTGTATTTAAAGCTCCCTGAGCTATGGGTTGACGAGCCCGGATCCCGCACCCGCGCGCCGTGAGAGGTACTATACCTGATAATTTTTGGCAGTCTACAGCACCCCGCATACGTACCTGCTCCCTGCTGACGAGAGGCAATTACCTCGAAACACGTGTCCAGGGATGGCATTTTAAACTTTTTACTCGTGGCATAGGTGTACCCGCCGCTGTCACTACATTCTCCAGAATCCTATGGGGCTATTTGCTAGTATGACGAGCGGTGTGCGACCCACTTCGCATTTTGTATTTAAAGCTCCCTGAGCTATGGGTTGACGAGCCCGGATCCCGCACCCGCGCGCCGTGAGAGGTACTATACCTGATAATTTTTGGCAGTCTACAGCACCCCGCATACGTACCTGCTCCCTGCTGACGAGAGGCAATTACCTCGAAACACGTGTCCAGGGATGGCATTTTAAACTTTTTACTCGTGGCATAGGTGTACCCGCCGCTGTCACTACATTCTCCAGAATCCTATGGGGCTATTTGCTAGTATGACGAGCGGTGTGCGACCCACTTCGCATTTTGTATTTAAAGCTCCCTGAGCTATGGGTTGACGAGCCCGGATCCCGCACCCGCGCGCCGTGAGAGGTACTATACCTGATAATTTTTGGCAGTCTACAGCACCCCGCATACGTACCTGCTCCCTGCTGACGAGAGGCAATTACCTCGAAACACGTGTCCAGGGATGGCATTTTAAACTTTTTACTCGTGGCATAGGTGTACCCGCCGCTGTCACTACATTCTCCAGAATCCTATGGGGCTATTTGCTAGTATGACGAGCGGTGTGCGACCCACTTCGCATTTTGTATTTAAAGCTCCCTGAGCTATGGGTTGACGAGCCCGGATCCCGCACCCGCGCGCCGTGAGAGGTACTATACCTGATAATTTTTGGCAGTCTACAGCACCCCGCATACGTACCTGCTCCCTGCTGACGAGAGGCAATTACCTCGAAACACGTGTCCAGGGATGGCATTTTAAACTTTTTACTCGTGGCATAGGTGTACCCGCCGCTGTCACTACATTCTCCAGAATCCTATGGGGCTATTTGCTAGTATGACGAGCGGTGTGCGACCCACTTCGCATTTTGTATTTAAAGCTCCCTGAGCTATGGGTTGACGAGCCTGGATCCCGCACCCGCGCGCCGTGAGAGGTACTATACCTGATAATTTTTGGCAGTCTACAGCACCCCGCATACGTACCTGCTCCCTGCTGACGAGAGGCAATTACCTCGAAACACGTGTCCAGGGATGGCATTTTAAACTTTTTACTCGTGGCATAGGTGTACCCGCCGCTGTCACTACATTCTCCAGAATCCTATGGGGCTATTTGCTAGTATGACGAGCGGTGTGCGACCCACTTCGCATTTTGTATTTAAAGCTCCCTGAGCTATGGGTTGACGAGCCCGGATCCCGCACCCGCGCGCCGTGAGAGGTACTATACCTGATAATTTTTGGCAGTCTACAGCACCCCGCATACGTACCTGCTCCCTGCTGACGAGAGGCAATTACCTTGAAACACGTGTCCAGGGATGGCATTTTAAACTTTTTACTCGTGGCATAGGTGTACCCGCCGCTGTCACTACATTCTCCAGAATCCTATGGGGCTATTTGCTAGTATGACGAGCGGTGTGCGACCCACTTCGCATTTTGTATTTAAAGCTCCCTGAGCTATGGGTTGACGAGCCCGGATCCCGCACCCGCGCGCCGTGAGAGGTACTATACCTGATAATTTTTGGCAGTCTACAGCACCCCGCATACGTACCTGCTCCCTGCTGACGAGAGGCAATTACCTCGAAACACGTGTCCAGGGTTGGCATTTTAAACTTTTTACTCGTGGCATAGGTGTACCCGCCGCTGTCACTACATTCTCCAGAATCCTATGGGGCTATTTGCTAGTATGACGAGCGGTGTGCGACCCACTTCGCATTTTGTATTTAAAGCTCCCTGAGCTATGGGTTGACGAGCCCGGATCCCGCACCCGCGCGCCGTGAGAGGTACTATACCTGATAATTTTTGGCAGTCTACAGCACCCCGCATACGTACCTGCTCCCTGCTGACGAGAGGCAATTACCTCGAAACACGTGTCCAGGGATGGCATTTTAAACTTTTTACTCGTGGCATAGGTGTACCCGCCGCTGTCACTACATTCTCCAGAATCCTATGGGGCTATTTGCTAGTATGACGAGCGGTGTGCGACCCACTTCGCATTTTGTATTTAAAGCTCCCTGAGCTATGGGTTGACGAGCCCGGATCCCGCACCCGCGCGCCGTGAGAGGTACTATACCTGATAATTTTTGGCAGTCTACAGCACCCCGCATACGTACCTGCTCCCTGCTGACGAGAGGCAATTACCTCGAAACACGTGTCCACGGATGGCATTTTAAACTTTTTACTCGTGGCATAGGTGTACCCGCCGCTGTCACTACATTCTCCAGAATCCTATGGGGCTATTTGCTAGTATGACGAGCGGTGTGCGACCCACTTCGCATTTTGTATTTAAAGCTCCCTGAGCTATGGGTTGACGAGCCCGGATCCCGCACCCGCGCGCCGTGAGAGGTACTATACCTGATAATTTTTGGCAGTCTACAGCACCCCGCATACGTACCTGCTCCCTGCTGACGAGAGGCAATTACCTCGAAACACGTGTCCAGGGATGGCATTTTAAACTTTTTACTCGTGGCATAGGTGTACCCGCCGCTGTCACTACATTCTCCAGAATCCTATGGGGCTATTTGCTAGTATGACGAGCGGTGTGCGACCCACTTCGCATTTTGTATTTAAAGCTCCCTGAGCTATGGGTTGACGAGCCCGGATCCCGCACCCGCGCGCCGTGAGAGGTACTATACCTGATAATTTTTGGCAGTCTACAGCACCCCGCATACGTACCTGCTCCCTGCTGACGAGAGGCAATTACCTCGAAACACGTGTCCAGGGATGGCATTTTAAACTTTTTACTCGTGGCATAGGTGTACCTGCCGCTGTCACTACATTCTCCAGAATCCTATGGGGCTATTTGCTAGTATGACGAGCGGTGTGCGACCCACTTCGCATTTTGTATTTAAAGCTCCCTGAGCTATGGGTTGACGAGCCCGGATCCCGCACCCGCGCGCCGTGAGAGGTACTATACCTGATAATTTTTGGCAGTCTACAGCACCCCGCATACGTACCTGCTCCCTGCTGACGAGAGGCAATTACCTCGAAACACGTGTCCAGGGATGGCATTTTAAACTTTTTACTCGTGGCATAGGTGTACCCGCCGCTGTCACTACATTCTCCAGAATCCTATGGGGCTATTTGCTAGTATGACGAGCGGTGTGCGACCCACTTCGCATTTTGTATTTAAAGCTCCCTGAGCTATGGGTTGACGAGCCCGGATCCCGCACCCGCGCGCCGTGAGAGGTACTATACCTGATAATTTTTGGCAGTCTACAGCACCCCGCATACGTACCTGCTCCCTGCTGACGAGAGGCAATTACCTCGAAACACGTGTCCAGGGATGGCATTTTAAACTTTTTACTCGTGGCATAGGTGTACCCGCCGCTGTCACTACATTCTCCAGAATCCTATGGGGCTATTTGCTAGTATGACGAGCGGTGTGCGACCCACTTCGCATTTTGTATTTAAAGCTCCCTGAGCTATGGGTTGACGAGCCCGGATCCCGCACCCGCGCGCCGTGAGAGGTACTATACCTGATAATTTTTGGCAGTCTACAGCACCCCGCATACGTACCTGCTCCCTGCTGACGAGAGGCAATTACCTCGAAACACGTGTCCAGGGATGGCATTTTAAACTTTTTACTCGTGGCATAGGTGTACCCGCCGCTGTCACTACATTCTCCAGAATCCTATGGGGCTATTTGCTAGTATGACGAGCGGTGTGCGACCCACTTCGCATTTTGTATTTAAAGCTCCCTGAGCTATGGGTTGACGAGCCCGGATCCCGCACCCGCGCGCCGTGAGAGGTACTATACCTGATAATTTTTGGCAGTCTACAGCACCCGCATACGTACCTGCTCCCTGCTGACGAGAGGCAATTACCTCGAAACACGTGTCCAGGGATGGCATTTTAAACTTTTTACTCGTGGCATAGGTGTACCCGCCGCTGTCACTACATTCTCCAGAATCCTATGGGGCTATTTGCTAGTATGACGAGCGGTGTGCGACCCACTTCGCATTTTGAATTTAAAGCTCCCTGAGCTATGGGTTGACGAGCCCGGATCCCGCACCCGCGCGCCGTGAGAGGTACTATACCTGATAATTTTTGGCAGTCTACAGCACCCCGCATACGTACCTGCTCCCTGCTGACGAGAGGCAATTACCTCGAAACACGTGTCCAGGGATGGCATTTTAAACTTTTTACTCGTGGCATAGGTGTACCCGCCGCTGTCACTACATTCTCCAGAATCCTATGGGGCTATTTGCTAGTATGACGAGCGGTGTGCGACCCACTTCGCATCCAGTGACAGAGGAGCCCAAGTGAGAGAGGCAAGTCGGAAATAGCTTGGCCCTCAAGATACAGGAACAACATCAAGCACGTCGCCTCCAGGCAGAAACCTCACAACAAGAAACATCACAGAGTGGATCTCATCACAGCTCCCAGTATCCTAATGCAGGGCCTTGTACATAGACGTTGATACTGATAGACCAGGTCGGTCTCAAGTATCTTGCCATGGCGTACCCGAACGGTACAAGAAATCCCACACCACCGGGCCCACGGCCTGAAGATATGCCACTTGTGATATTTTGGGGTATTTGTTTTCTTTACAGGTTGGACTTATATTTCCTTTTATCCAAAGTTTGGAGGGATGTATTATCCGGCTGGATACATTCTAGTGTTTCCGAGAGGCTGTAACCCACACTGAACACCCACCCACCACAGGCGTCACCAGTCAGGTGACCCTGACAATAAAAGGGTCTGAAAGCACATGCTCGTGGCCAGTTAACTACCCTCAATCTAGTGTCTGTGTGCTCCGTTATCTAAAGTATGCGGGCCTAGAGCCCCACCACTTTACACCACTGGCCACGACAAAGAAGGTAGATGTGGCCTTTTCAGAACTAGCCATGGCATGTACTATCTATCCCATTGCCATCACTACCTGCAAGACCCCTCGCCACCCACCCACACGCGCATCCCATGTGCTTACTGATCAGAAAAGCAATGCGGGCCTGTCAGTCACCTCGGGTAGTTTAGCTGCTGGTTGGAACTAACACGAATAACCCTTTTAAAGATTGCAGTAGTTAAGAATTGCTGAACAGAAACATTCTATTTGCATTAGGAAGGCAGCGGCCTATGTTCAAATATGGCTGCTGCGTGTACCGTGTTAGGCTGTGGCAGTTTTCTGGACGATAAATGGTTTAGTGGTGAAATTGCTGGCGTTAGAATGAGAAATTCTGGCTCCCGGTCCTGGATTCTCAACTGAACTCCTTCTGAACCCAGGCCCGGCTCCAGGAATTTTTTGTTGGGTGGGCCAAGGGTGCATTTGGGTGGGCCACTACGGGCCCAATTTGTCACTTCTTGTGGTAGCCTACAAGCCCTAGATTACATTATATTTACTTGCAAACAGTCACCAGTATGCAACGGATCAATTCTGTGTGTACACAGAGCATGTGGAGAGTTATTTGAAAGTAAGAGCGATGTCTGGACGTAAGTGCAAACCCTCAAATTCCAACAGGCCAGGTTTCAGTACAAGTACTTCCAGGCCCGATTATCCACTTTTCGACCATCCCTCTCCTGTGTACCTTATCTCACAGCTGACCTTCGGGCCCCAGCCCCATATCAGCCACCATCCAGCTCTATTCATTATTCCCGTAAAAACATTAGTAAAATCACCTTCAAACTTAAAACATTGAATATAGCAGTAAATATAATTAGCACACACTTTAAAATATGTTCCACAGTTGCCCTAATGACCTGATTGCTAATTAAATAAAAACAGAAAGGCAATGGCAGGGACGGTTTTATCGCTAGTGCAATAGCCTTTTTTGGCGCCTCACCAATGAACTTTTTCTCCGCAGATACCATTACTACCACCCTCCAACAGTACCCTTCATGTCTCTGTAGCCTTCTCTCATATAAATTTCATTTTTGTATAGCGCTACTCATACCAGTGTAGGGTGTCACAGTACTTTACATCACACACACACATTATACAGAGACAAAAAATCATACAAGTATGTAATTTCGTCTATAGGGAATGACACATGAGCCAATGAGGATTACAAGCTGTAGGAATTGCATGTCATCCATACTGGTGGGCAGTATATTTTAAGAGGGTTTGGGCTGGGGAAGCACAAACTCAGGATTTAAAGCATACCCCAGTGGTTGGGGGTTGGCTTTACTAATAAAAATGTATATCGAACCAAACTCTTTTTAGCAACATTAAAATAATGAAAGACTGGGGAATTTCTAACTTTATAGTAACACAAAAAAGTGGAGTTCTAACTATACCATTCATGTTTGTATGCAGCTCTTTGATGACAGTTCATAGGCCACTGTCCTATTTTAGGATTGCAACTTCTGATCTGCAAGTAACACAAAAATCTCTGAGACAAAGGCAGTAACCCACTGAGCTATCCAAATAAAATCCAGCGTATCTGCATTTCAAAACTACCAACAGGCAAAGGACTACTCTCCAGCAGGATCATTAATCACCAGTTCTCTGGAGATGTTTTATTGTTGCCTTGCATCCATAGCCATGATAATGATGTGCCTTGCAGGGCCTGTGCAGATTTTTAAAATAAAAACGAACAGTAACACATTCTCTTACCTACTTCTTGTGTCACAGCCTGATCTGATAAGCAGCTGCAGGAGTCAGGAAAGGTGAATCAGAATAAACAAACTTCTTTTATCAAATGCTGAACAGAAATATCCACGCAGTAGCACAGGACGGTAGGCAAAAGTTACTCGGTGTCAAATAAATAATTTGTTCCCTTCGCCATGCCCTATTGTACTTGCACGACACAGCCCACCTGAGCCCAGGCCCAATAACGCATCTCCCAGAATATGAAGAAAAACAACGTTCGGAGGAACGTTTTAAATTAAAGTGCCCATTTTCTATTGGCCTTCATATCCTCACTGCGAAGGCCAAGGCTCATGTTTGGGTGGGCCTGGCCCACCCGGCCCACCCTCTAGAACCGGGCCTGTCTGAACCCAGAAATGAGTGATCCTAGACACATAGCTTCATGTCTTGGTAACCTACCTGGGAATGGGTGCCCCTTAGAACCAAGACATAAGGGTATTGAGAACCTGAAACGTATCGCCAACTTGATGCGGTCAAATCTGTGTGGGTTGGATGTTGATTTTTATGTCGACAAGAACTGCGTCCTTCGGTACCTGTACCAGTATGTAGGTTGCTGCTCAGCAAGGATCAGCTCAAGCCATGTGTTAGACTCCGGGTTCTCTGGTTGGCACAGGTAGGTACTTGTGACAAGCAGGGAACCTTTCCTCTAGTCAGGGTATGGGGTTACACTCCTAAAATAACCCCTGCTCACCCTCTAGGTAGCTTGGCGCGAGCAGACAAGGCTTATCTCAGAGCGTTATAGGTTAAGCATTTGTGAACACATACAGTAACCAAGTGACAACATTACAGATGGACACCACACAGGTTTTCATATTAAAAATAAGGATTCTTTATATAGAGTTACCACAAGACCATTAAACGACAAAAATACACAATACTGTTACTTTAGCTGGTAGAAGTTTGCTTAGTTCTCTTAAGTTCTTAAATGCGACACTTTAAGTCAATGTACCTTAGATGCGACACGCAGGGCAACGAAAGTGTTGCAGCGATGCTGATGTGATGAAGTTTTTGGTGCAAAGAAATAAAGACGTGAAGATCTTCCAGATGCATTACGCTTCTCCGATGTTGCGAGAAGACTCGTCTCGATGCGTCGGCTGCAGCGGCGTCACCCCTTTACGCGATGCGACGACAGCGGACTTGGCAGCGGCACTCTTCTCCGACGTTTGCGAGATGCTTCCGCTCGATGCGATGCTGCAGCGGCGTCACCCCTTTACGCGATGCGACGACAGCAGCTCCGACGGCGGCACACTTCTCCGTGGATGTGAGGCGCTTTTCTTGATGGGGTGCGATGCCACAACTACGATGGCTGCGATGGCGACACGCTTCTTCCTCGATGCAAGACTCTTCCCTTGATGCGGTGCAATGCGTCAGCTATGATGGCTGCGATGGCGACACGCTTCTTCGGCGTTGCGAGACACTTCCAGAATGATGCGAGACGCTTCCGCTCGATGCGATGCTGCAGCGGTGACACCCTTTGCGAGATGCGACGACAGCAGTTCCGATGGCGGCACGCTTCTCCTCCTTGAGTCGCGCTTCCAGCTCCTTGCGACACGCAGTCCCTCAGAAGGCCAACAACAGCAGCAGGCACCTCCAAAACACGCTGGGGAGTGAAGTCCACTGGTCCTGGGACTTCGTTCAGGGGGCAAGCTCAGCACAAGCCCTTGGAGATCTTTTAAGCACAAGTTGAAATAAAGTCTTTGTAGTCTTTCTCCTCTCCTTTCAGCATCAAGGCAACTACTGCAGGCCAATCCCCCAGGTCAGGGACAGTACTCCTCCTTACAGCTTTCCCAGTTCCTTCTCCTCAGGCAGAGGCTCTTCTTGTCAAGCAGGATCTAATTTCTTGGGAGCAGGGTCCCAATACTTATACCCCTAATTCCTTTGTTCCTCTGGGGTAGAGGGGCATTTGCCCAGTCCAACCCAGTTCTTGAGCACTTTGTTGACATGACTCTGCCTTTCTATTCAGGGTGCAGGGCAGAGACATCAGCCGCTCCACAGGAGGTGGAGCCAGCATTGTGGTGGCAGAGCATAGGCCTATTCAGGGTCCAGGTGCACTACTCCCACCCATCTGGATGTCAATCTCTCCATTCACCACCAGGCTACCTAGCCCTGCCCCTCTGGGTTTTCCCAGCCCTGTCACTCACACAAACCAGACAGGCAGATACACATCATAGCAGAGGCGGGCTGAAATGGCTAGGCAAGCAAATACAAACGTTCTAAAAGTGGTATTTGCAAACACAGAATATTAAAATAAACTTTACTAAAAGATGTATTTTATTATTCTGAGGTCAGGCATACTAAACTCGATTTTCTACCATGTTCCCTGGGTCTGTTAGGATCATAGGATGTAAAAATTCTAACAGCCCATTCTGGCCTATGGAGAACAGGTAGCCTTACAATAGTGAAAAACGAAAATGGCTGTATTCCACTATTAGGACATGCCACACACATCAGGGCTTGTCCTACCTTATGCTTACAATGCCCCCTGCCCTTGGGCCTACCATAGGGGTGACTAATATGAAGTTAAGGGAAGGTTTAGGGACTGGCAAGTGGGTGCACTTGCCCAGCCAGCATGACAGTACCAGACTGCATGCAGGTTCTGCAATGGCAGACCTTAGACGCATTTTATTAGGCCGCTTCTGTGGGTGGCACAACCAGTGCTGCAAGCCCACCAGCAGCATTTGTATTTACAAGCCCTGGGCACTCCTGATGCACTTTACTGGGGTCTGATAGTTAACCAAATAAGCCAATCATGGAATCCAACCAACATATACATTTTACATAGGGAGAGCATATGCACTTTAGCACTGAACAGCAGTGGTAAAGTGCCCAGAGTCATAAAACAGCCAACAACAGGTCAGACAAAATGCAGGAGGAAGGCAAAAAGTTTAGGGATGACCCTGCAAAAAGGGCCAAGTCCAACACCATGCATGTGTGTACACATTTTTATAGGGAGCGCTCTTGTGGCATGATTGTGTGAGGGTCTCTGCTTGTCTTCTCAGCTATCTTTTATGATCTGGATATTCTCGTCTAAGCACTGGAACTCCTATTTACTATTTACTGTACTGAGGCCCCCCTTTCTCTGTCATTGCTTCTGATTGCTGTGTTGCTGTCTTAATGCCTGCTCCTTTCTCTAAGAAGATACTTCGATGGGTGTCCTGGTAGTCCTCTGACCTCAAGTTTGGATTTAGATGTCTTTGCCACATTTACTAACCTAACAGATGATTGTTTGTACCTCTTGGTTTCTGTCCTGTAGTCCTCGTGCAGGGCCTGTGCCTATTGTACTTTATTCTGTAATCCCCGTGTGGGGCCTATGACTCCTTGGCTCTGTCCTGTAATCTCCGTGCAGACCTGTGCATCCTGTGCTCTGTCCTGTATTTCCTGTGCCGAGCTCGTGCCTTCTGTGCTCAGTCCTGTAATCCTCGTCTGGTACCTGTGACTCCTGTGCTATGTCCTGTATTCCCAATGCAGGGTCTGTTACTCATGTGCTCTGTCCTGTAATCACTGTGCAGGGCCTGTGACTCATGTTCTGTCCTGTAAATCCTGTGTGGGGCCGGTGCCTCTCGTGCTCTGTCCTGTAATCCCTGTGCAGGGCCTGTGTCTCGTGTTCTGTCCTGTAAATCCTGTGTGGGGCCTGGGACTCTTGTGCTCTGTCCTGTAACCTCCTAGGCTTCTGTGCTCTGTCCTGCAATCCCCATGCGTGGCCTTTGACTCCTGTGCTCTGTCCTGTAATCCACACGTGGGGCCTGTGACTCCTGTGCTCTATTTTGTAATCCCCGTGTGAAGAATGTGATTCCTGTGCTCTGTCTTGTAATCCTCATGTGGGACCTGTGCCTCTTGTGTTCTGACCTATGCCTCCTTTGCTCTGTCTTCTAATCCTTGTGCTTGCGGAGCCTGTGCCAATATTTCTCTGTCCTGTAATCCCCGTGTAGGGCCTGTTACTCTTTTACTCTGTCATGTAATCACCGTACGGTGCTTGTGACTCCTGTGCTCTGTCATGTAATCCCATGTGAAGCCTGTGACTCCTGTGCTCTGTGCTCTTTATCCCTGTGCAGGGCCTGTGCCTCTTGTGCTCTGGTCAGTAATCACTCTGCAGGGCCTGTGACTCCTGTGCTCTGTCCTGTAATCCACACGTGGGGCCTGTGACTCCTGTGCTCTGTCTTGTAATCCCCGTGTGAAGAATGTGATTCCTATGCTCTGTCCTGTAATCCTCATGTGGGACCTGTGCCTCTTGTGTTCTGACCTATGCCTCATGTGCTCTGTCCTCTAATCCTTGTGCTTGCGGGGCCTGTGCCATTTTTCTCTGTCCTGTAATCCCTGTGCAGGGCCTGTGACTCTTGTGCTCTGTCATGTAATCACCGTACGGTGCCTGTGACTCCTATGCTCTGTCATGTAATCCCATGTGAAGCCTGCCACTCCTGTGCTGTGTCCTCTTAATCCCTGTGCAGGGCCTGTGCCTATTGTGCTCTGTTCAGTAATCACTCTGCGGGGCCTGTGACTCCTGTGCTTTGTTCTGTAACCCCGGTGGGGGGCATGTGACTCCTGTAGTCTGTCCTGTAATCCGTGTGCAGGGCCTGTGACTCCTGTGCTCTGTCTGTGACTCCTATGCTCTGTCCTGTAATCCCCGTGTGGGGCCTGTGCCTCCTATGCTCTCTTTAAATCCCCGTGAGGGTCTTGGGACTCCTGTGCTCTGTCCTGTAATCTCTGTGTTGGGCCTATGACTCCTGTGCTGTGTCCTGTAATCTCTGTGTGGGACCTGTGACTCCTGTGCTCTGTCCTCTTTATACCTGTGCAGGGCCTGTGACTCTTGTGCTCTGTCCAGTAATCACTCTGCGGGGCCTGTGACTCCTGTGCTCTGTCCTGTACTCCATTTGCAGGGCCTGTGACTCCTGTGCTCTGTCTGTGACTCCTATGCTCTGTCCGGTAATCCCCATGTGGGCCTGTGCCTGTGTCTTGTAATCCCTGTGTGAAGCCTGTGACTCCTATGCTCTGTCCTGTAAACCCTGTGCTGGGCCTGTGCCTATTGTGTTCTGTCCGATGCCTCCTGTGCTCTGTCCTCTAATCCCTGTGTGTGCAAGGCCTGTGCCTCTTGGGCTCTGTCCTGTAATCACTGTGCGGTGCCTGTGACTCCTGTGCTCTGTCCTGTAGCCCCCATGGTGGGCCTGTGACTTGTGTGCGCTGTCCTTTAATCCCTGTCCAGGGCCTGTGACTCCTGTGCTCTGTCCTGCAATCCCTGTGCAGGGCCTGTGACTCCGGTGCTCCCTCTTGCAATTCCCCTGGGGGGCTTGTGACTCCTGTGCTCTGTCCTGTAATCCCTGTGCATGGCCTGTGCATCCTGTACTCTGTTGTGTGATCCCCATGTGAAGACTGTGACTCCTGTGCTCTGTCCTGTAACCCCTATGAGGGGCCTGTGACTCCTGTGCTAGGTCCTGCATCCCCTGTGCAGGGCCTGTCTCACTTGTGCTCTGTCCTATAATCATCATGCGAGGTCCATGACTCCTGAGCTCTGTCCTGTTATCCACATGTGGGGCATGTGAGTTCTATGGTTTGTCCTGTAATACCTGTGCAGGGACAGTGACCCTTGTGCTTTGTCTGGGAATCCTATGATCTGTTCTGCAATCCCAGTGGGGGGCCTGTGACTCCTGTACTCTGTCTGGTAATCCACATGTGGGGCCTGTGACTCCTGTAGTTTGTCCTGTAATCCCTCTTAGGGGCCTGTGACTCCTCTGCTCAGATCTGTAATTCCCTTGCTAGGTCTCTGCCACCTTTGCTCTCCCCTGTGGTCCCTGTGTGAGTGCTGACTCTGCTACCGGCTGTGATACCTGCGTGGGTGGCTGTGGGTCCTCTGTTCTCTTCTATGATCCACGTGTGAGTGTCGGCAGTTGTCCTGTGCTAGTGGATATGCCCCCTCTCGCTACTTCCTGTGATCCAAGTGTGGGTGTCCGAGCATCCTCTGCTCTTCCATGTGACTCCTGTGTAGACGGCTGTGATTCCTATGTTCTCTCATATTGACCAGGTGTGTATGTCCACAGTCCTTTCGCTCTCTCCTTTGACTCCAGTGCGACTGCCTATACTTTTCTGTATCCACTCATGTGAGCTCTGTTTTCCTGTACTTCCTCTGCTCTGTCTCCTGTGATCCATTTGTGATAGGTTTTGCCTCCTCTGCTTCCTCCTGGGATTCCTGTGTGGATGTCCGGGACTCTTTCACTGTCTCCTATTATACCTGCATGGATGTTGGCATGTTCTCTTCTCTCTCCTGTGATCTATGTGTGTTCGATTGTGACTTCTCCCATCTCTCCTTCGACCCCTATGTTGATGTCTACGCTTCATGTGTTCTCTCCTCTGACCCTGTGGGGGTGGCTGCAACCCAATTCTCCGTCCTATGATCCCAGACTATAGGTCTGTAGCTCCTGTGCTTTCTCCTATTATCCCTGTGCAATTGGCTGTACCCCCAGCTCCGTCCTGTAATCACTGGTCTGAGTTTCCTTTACTCTCTCATGTGATCCCTGTGAGATTAGCTGTGACTTCTCTGCTGTCTTCTGTGAGTCATCTGCTCACTCCTGTGATGCCTGTGTGAATGGCATTGACCAATCTGTTTTCTCTTGTGAATTCTGTGTGAAAGGGAGAGATTTCCCTGTTCTTCTTGTGATCGCTGGTCTGGGCCTACTTTGCTCTATGCGGTGAGCTCTGTGTGAATGGCAGTGATTACAGTGGCTGCTTTAATCCATCCTGTGATCTCTCTGTGAATGTCAGCAACAATTCTTCTCTCTGCCTTATGCCTTTGTGAATGGCAGTGATTGATCTGCTCTGTCCTGTGATCACTGGTCTGAGGTTCCTTTGCTCTCTCCTGTGATCTATGTGTGAACTGCTCTCTCCAGTTATTCCTGTGTGAACGGCAGTGACTGCCCTTTTCTCTCCTGTGATGTCTCTGATTGGCAGTGACTGCTATTCACTCTCCTGAGATGCCTGTGTGAAAGGCAGTGACCTCTCTTTCCAATCTTGTGATCCATGTGTGAATGGCAGCGATTGTTCTGATGTCTTCTGTTATGTCTCTGTGACTGGCAGAGACTGCTTGCTCTCTCCTGTTATCCATGTGTGAATTACTGTGACTCCATGTGTATTCCCTGTGATCTCAGTGTGATTTAGTGTGACTCATCTGATCTTTGCTGTGATCTTTGGTCTCAGGTTTTTTGGTCTTTCCTGTGATCCCTATCTGAACGGCAGTGACAGCTCTCCTGCCTCCTGTGATTTCTTTGTGAATGGCAATGACTTCTCTTCTCTGTCCTGTGATCCATGTGTGAATGTCAGTGACGGCTCTTCTTCCTTCTGTGATCTGTCAGTAAATCGCAGTGACTGTTCTTCACCCTCCTGTGATCTGAGTGAATGACAGTGACTCCTCTGCTCTGTCCTGTGATCGATGGTCTCAGGTTCCTTTATGCTCTCCTGTGATGATTGTGGGACTGAAAGTGACTGCTCTTCTCACTCCTGTGATCTCTGTGTGAATGGTAGTGACTGCTCTTCCCCATCCTGTGATCTGCGTGAATGACAGTGACTCCTCTGCTGTGTCCTGTGATCTTTGTGAATGTCAGTGACTGCTCTTCTCCCTCTTTCCTGTGATCTGTTTGAATGGCAGGGACAGCTCTTCTCTGTCCTGTGATCCCTATTTTAATGTCATGACTGCTCTTCTGACTCCTGCGATATCTTCTGTGAATGGCAGTGACTGTTCTACCCCCTCCTGTGATCTCTCTTGTGAATGGCAGTGACTGCTCTTCCCCCTCCTGTGTTCTGTGTGAATGTCAGTGAGAGCTCTGCTTCCTACTGGGATCCGTGTAAATGGCAGTGACTGCTCTGCTCCCTCCTGTGATTCCTGCGTGAATGAAAGTGACAGCTCTGCTCCCTTCTATTTTCTGTGTGAATGTAAGTAAAATCTCTGCTCCCTCCTGTGATCTCTGTGTAAATACTAGTGACTGCTCTTCTCCCCCCTGTGATCTCTGTTTGAATGCAAGTGACAGCTCTTCTACAGCCTGTGATGTCGGTGTGAATGTCAGTGATGGCTATTCCCCCTCCTGTGATCTCTGTCAATGGCAGTGACTGCTCTTCTCCCTCTTGTGATTTCTCTATGAATGTCAGTGACTCCTCTGTTCCGTCCTGTGACGTGTGTGAATGTCAGTGGCAGCTTTTCTCCCTCCTGCGATATCTTCTGTGAATGGCAGTGACTGTTCTTCCCCCTCCTGTGATCTCTCTTGTGAATGGCAGTGACTGCTCTTGCCCCTCCTGTGTTCTGTGTGAATGTCAGTGAGAGCTCTGCTTCCTACTGGGATCCGTGTAAATGGCAGTGACTGCTCTTCTCCCTCCTGTGATTCCTGTGTGAATGTAAGTGACAGCTCTTCTCCATCCTGTGATGTTGGTGTGATTGGCAGTGAAAGCTCTGCTTCCTCCTTCGATCTGTGTGTAAATACTAGTGACTGCTCCTCTCCCCCCTGTGATCTCTGTTTGAATGCAAGTGACAGCTCTTCTCCAGCCTGTGATGTCGGTGTGAATGTCAGTGATGGCTATTCCCCCTCCTGTGATCTCTGTCAATGGCAGTGACTGCTCTTCTCCCTCTTGTGATTTTTCAAAGAATGTCAGTGACTCCTCTGTTCTGTCCTGTGACGTGTGTGAATGTCAGTGACAGCTCTTCTCCCTCCTGTGATCTCTCCTGTGAATGGGTCTGACTGCTCTTCTCCCTCCTTGTTTATCCCCATGCTTTTTGCCTGCAGGCCTCCTGTTTTTGACCCTGTTTTTGTTGGTTTTAGGACTGTTGGCACTTTATCACTGCTGATCAGTGCTAAAGTGCATATGCTATCTGTGTAAATTGTTAATATGGACAGGTGCTTCCATGATTGGCTAGTCTGAGTAACTACTAAGTCCCTAGTACAGTTCACTGTGTGTGCCCTGGGCCTGTAAGTCAAATGCTGCTAGTGGGCCTGCAGCACTGATTGTGCCACCTACACAAGCAGCCATGCAAAAGGTTCTCAGACCTGCTACTGTAGTGCCTGTGTACAGTCTGGTACTGCCATGTCGACCAGGCAAGTACACCCACTTGCCAGGCCCTAACCTTTCCTTTTCTTACATGTGAGTCACCCATAAGGTAGGCACAAGGCACCCCTGTGGACAGGGTGCAGTGTATGTGAAAGGTAAGACATACCCTGATGTGGGTGGCATGTTCTGATAGTGAAATACGGCCAATTTTGTTTTTCACTATTGAAAGGTCATCTGTCCCATAGGATAGAATGGGAGCTTTATTTATAACATCTTATAAATATAACTTCTCATTGGGACAAGATGTGAAGATAAAGTTCAGTATCCCTGAACTCAGAATATAAAAATGCATCTATTAGTAAGGATGATTTTTACTTTCTGTGTTTAAAAATACCACGTTTAGAAAGTAGGTCTTTTCTTGCTTAGCCATCCTGTCTTCCTATGCTAGGTTTGTGTATTAACTGTCTGGGTTTGGAGTGACAAGCTCTGGGGATGTGCATTCTGTTTAGACAGTCACTAGGGGGGTGAGGTGTGTCCTGCCTTCCCAGGGTTCGTCAGTGCTGGGCTGAATAGACCTGGGCTGCATTCAGAATAGGGGGAAGCGATTTCTTTCACACCTGAATGGGCCTGGACTGCCTTAGACAATGATGTCTCCACCCCCTGCCAGGAAACTGCACCAGAGAGGACAACACTGGTTTTGGCTGGACCAAGGGCTTCTCTGCCACCAGAGAACAAAGGAATTTGTGCTATAAAGACTGGGGCCCATACCCCTGAACCTTAGATTACTTCTGGGATTCAAGAGGAACCTTTGCCAAGGAGAAGAGCTAGAGAAACTGAGGTTTGGCCTGCAGTGGCTGTTTCTGACAAGGAAAGGACAAGGACTTTGCTGTGTGCTGTGTCCCCTGCTTGAGGAAGATCTCCAAGGGCTCGAAGTAGAGTTTGCCTCCTGTTTTTGAAGTCTCAGGGATACAAAGACTTTACCCCCAGCTTCCCTGAACTTCCTTGCTGGGAGTACTGACCTGCCCAGAGGTGCCTGCTGCGGTTCAGGGACCCTGAAGGTTGTTCCTGCTGTCGGGAGCTGGAAAAGCAACGCAACAAAGAGAATCGCGACGCAACCACACCTGTTTCCGATGCATCGCTGAAGAAATCAAAACAGCACCTGCCCACAGCTTGAGAAATTGCCGCATGGTGCATCGAGTGCACCGATCCACGAAGCACGAGATCACCACACCGATTTCGACGCTGTGCGGCTGCAAGAACCAATGCATCTTGAAACCGCGGCTGGAGATCCCGACGCATCTCTGATCCTCAAGCATTCCATCTGGTTGCCACGGCTGCAAGAACCCTGGGGCCGCAGTCAGAAACCAACGCATCACCTACACGCACAGTAAAAAATTGATGCATCACCTCCCCTTCAGTAAGGAACTGATACACCACCGCCCCTGTGTGGCAGTAAGGCACCTACGCATCACTTTCCCTGAAGTAAGGAACCAATGCATCATCTGCCCTGGGTGTAAGGAACCGATGCATCACCTTCCCTGTGGCAGTTTTTGTTTGTGTGCATGACGCATCCAAGGTACTCTGTGTGAAATGTGTTGCATCTGCAATTTGCTTTGACCAGAACTTTTTCTACCTTTTAAAAGTCATATTTTGATTACTGTATTATGGATTTTTGTCATTTTAGTCTTGTTTGGTTTAGATAAAGAGTACTTATTTTCCTACACTGGTGTGGTGTCCATTTGTAGTGTTTTCACTGTATTACTGTATGTGTGCACAAATGCTTTACACACTGCCTCTGAGATAAGCCTGTCTGCTTGTGCCCAGCTACCAAGGGGGTGAACAGGGGTTATTTTAGAAGTGTACCCCCCTTACCCTGACTAGGAAGAAGGGTCCCTACTTCGACAAAGGTGCAAGCCATTGCCAACTGGAGACCCCCATTTCCTACACAGTGCTTCACCATCCTGTGATTTCTGTGTGAATGTCAGTGACTCCTCTTCTCTGTCCTGTGATGGCTAGTCTCGAGTTTCTTTCACTCCTCCTGTGATCTCCGTGTGAATGTCAGTGACAGCTCTTCTCCCTCCTGTGATCTCTGGTCTGAGGTTCCTTTCATTCCTCCTGTGATTTCTGTGTTAATGTCAGTGACAGCTCTGGTCCCTCCTATGATCTGTGTGTGAATGCCGGTGATCTCTGGTTTGAGGTTCCTTTCATTCCTCCTGTGATGTCTGTGTGAATGTCAGTAATGCCTCTTCTCCCTCCTGTGATCTTTGTGTGAATGACAGTAATGCCTCTTCTCCCTCATGTGATCGCTGGTCTGAGGTTACTTTCATCCCCCCTGTGATCTCTGTGTGAATGACAGTGACTCCTCTGCTCTGTCCTGTGATCACTGGTCTGAGGTTCCTTTCATTCCTCCTGTGATCTCTGTGTTAATGTCAGTGACAGCTCTTTTCCCCCTGTTATCTCTGTGTGAATGTCAGTGAAAGCTCTGCTCCCGCCTGTGATTTCTGTGTGAATGGCAGTGGCAGCTCTTCTCCATCCTGTGATGTCAGTCCGAATGTCAGTGACGCCTCTTGTCCCTCCAGTGATCTCTGTGTGAATGACAGTGATGTCCCTTCTCTCGCCTGTGATCGCTGGTCTGAGATTCCTTTCATCTCCTTGTGATCTCTGTGTGAATGACAGTGACTCCTCTGCTCTGTCCTGTGATCACTGGTCTGAGGTTCCTTTCATTCCTCCTGTGATCTCTGTGTTAATGTCTGTGACAGCTCTTTTCCCCCCTGTTATCTCTGTGTGAATGTCAGTGACAGCTCTGCTCCCGCCTGTGATTTCTGTGTGAATGACAGTGGCAGCTCTTCTCCATCCTGTGATATCAGTCCGAATGTCAGTGATGCCGCTTGTCCCTCCTGTGATCTCTGTGTGAATGACAGTGACGTCCCTTCTCCCGCCTGTGATCGCTGGTCTGAGATTCCTTTCATCCCCCCTGTGATCTCTGTGTGAATGTTGAAAAGAAAAGTGAAGCGATTGCGCACTCCAACTTCGGACGCACTGCAGAAGGCCAACAATGTATCACAAATACACCAAGTTGTTCGAGTATTTAATCCATTTATTCAGGTACTCCAAATTATTCTTCTTAGTTCATCAAATTGCACAGTAATCAATTGTATAGTTAGCTTCTAAAACGGCAGATGTACCACTGGCCTCTTTCTGTCGCATGCCTCATACAATATTCATATCCTTAGTGATTATAATCCAATGCATTTCGGGCTTAGTACATAGCCCTTCTTCAGGGATTCACTAAAAGTTCAAAAAAACATGACCATTAGATTATACGTCCCAACTATTGTTCACATTTCAACAATTTATTCATCTACGTAACCTGAACTCTTGATAAACGTTTTCCCGCTAAACGTGTTTTCGTGCTCAAACGAATCTTCCCTTTACGTGCCCACCCGTTGTAATACCACTTTATCCTACAGCCACATTCTGTCACATTTCAATGACCAATTTTCCATTTGTTCACCCTGTGTTTGAAGCTTCAATTGTTACCCAACCACCGTCCTTCTTACCTTTCGATATCTGTCGTTACGGACTTTCATATGCGCTGAGCAGCGTTATTTTCAACTTCTAACATCCTCGTATTTAAACAACAGACCCCTCCCTTTTAATTAACCAATGTCGTTACCCGGTAGTTTCGCATCATTACCCATCTAAACTTCAACTCCCATAATGCAAAATATACATCAACAGTCATTTCGTAGGTAACCAATGTGTCAATCATTTTAAGACAGTTTGAACTTTAACACGTATGCCCCGCCCTCCCTTAAAGATGTGCTCTGTACGTCAAATCAATATTTTCAGGAACTCCTATTTCGATATGAGTAAAATGTCAATTAACCAAAATGGTAATAAGACGTCTTATGGCATTGCAAATGTCAGCTTTTTTTCAACCGCCATGTTCTTCAAACTGCCGTTATGAGAGGATAGATGATGATTCCAAGGTTTTATCGTGTGCCTTTTTAACTTAGTTTCATATTCGGTAATCGTTGGTGCCACTTGTGTCAGGACAGATTCAATATCATACAACAAAAGTTTGGAACAAGTGCACTCCGTAGGTAATATAGCTTCAATAGTTTTAACCCTCGTTTAAAGGTAATGGCGTGCGGCCCGACCATGGCCTGCCCGGAAGCCATGTATTTCAAAACGTTGAAAAGAAAAGTGAAGCGATTGCGCACTCCAACTTCGGACGCACTGCAGAAGGCCAACAATGTATCACAAATACACCAAGTTGTTCGAGTATTTAATCCATTTATTCAGGTACTCCAAATTATTCTTCTTAGTTCATCAAATTGCACAGTAATCAATTGTATAGTTAGCTTCTAAAACGGCAGATGTACCACTGGCCTCTTTCTGTCGCATGCCTTATACAATATTCATATCCTTAGTGATTATAATCCAATGCATTTCAGGCTTAGTACATAGCCCTTCTTCAGGGATTCACTAAAAGTTCAAAAAAACATGACCATTAGATTATACGTCCCAACTATTGTTCACATTTCAACAATTTATTCATCTACGTAACCTGAACTCTTGATAAACGTTTTCCCGCTAAACGTGTTTTCGTGCTCAAACGAATCTTCCCTTTACGTGCCCACCCGTTGTAATACCACTTTATCCTACAGCCACATTCTGTCACATTTCAATGACCAATTTTCCATTTGTTCACCCTGTGTTTGAAGCTTTCAATTGTTACCCAACCACCGTCCTTCTTACCTTTCGATATCTGTCGTTACGGACTTTCATATGCGCTGAGCAGCGTTATTTTCAACTTCTAACATCCTCGTATTTAAACAACAGACCCCTCCCTTTTAATTAACCAATGTCGTTACCCGGTAGTTTCGCATCATTACCCATCTAAACTTCAACTCCCATAATGCAAAATATACATCAACAGTCATTTCGTAGGTAACCAATGTGTCAATCATTTTAAGACAGTTTGAACTTTAACACGTATGCCCCGCTCTCCCTTAAAGATGTGCTCTGTACGTCAAATCAATATTTTCAGGAACTCCTATTTCGATATGAGTAAAATGTCAATTAACCAAAATGGTAATAAGACGTCTTATGGCATTGCAAATGTCAGCTTTTTTTCAACCGCCATGTTCTTCAAACTGCCGTTATGAGAGGATAGATGATGATTCCAAGGTTTTATCGTGTGCCTTTTTAACTTAGTTTCATATTCGGTAATCATTGGTGCCACTTGTGTCAGGACAGATTCAATATCATACAACAAAAGTTTGGAACAAGTGCAATGGTCATGTTTTTTTGAACTTTTAGTGAATCCCTGAAGAAGGGCTATGTACTAAGCCCGAAATGCATTGGATTATAATCCCTAAGGATATGAATATTGTATAAGGCATGTGACAGAAAGAGGCCAGTGGTACATCTGCCGTTTTAGAAGCTAACTATACAATTGATTACTGTGCAATTTGATGAACTAAGAAGAATAATTTGGAGTACCTGAATAAATGGATTAAATACTCGAACCACTTGGTGTATTTGTGATACATTGTTGGCCTTCTGCAGTGCGTCCGAAGTTGGAGTGCGCAATCGCTTCACTTTTCTTTTCAACGTTTTGAAATACATGGCTTCAGGGCAGGCCATGGTCGGGCCGCACGCCATTACCTTTAAACGAGGGTTAAAACTATTGAAGCTATATTACCTACGGAGTGCACTTGTTCCAAACTTTTGTTGTATGATATTGAATCTGTCCTGACACAAGTGGCACCAATGATTACCGAATATGAAACTAAGTTAAAAAGGCACACGATAAAACCTTGGAATCATCATCTATCCTCTCATAACGGCAGTTTGAAGAACATGGCGGTTGAAAAAAAGCTGACATTTGCAATGCCATAGGACGTCTTATTACCATTTTGGTTAATTGACATTTTACTCATATCGAAATAGGAGTTCCTGAAAATATTGATTTGACGTACAGAGCACATCTTTAAGGGAGGGCGGGGCATACGTGTTAAAGTTCAAACTGTCTTAAAATGATTGACACATTGGTTACCTACGAAATGACTGTTGATGTATATTTTGCATTATGGGAGTTGAAGTTTAGATGGGTAATGATGCGAAACTACCGGGTAACGACATTGGTTAATTAAAAGGGAGGGGTCTGTTGTTTAAATACGAGGATGTTAGAAGTTGAAAATAACGCTGCTCAGCGCATATGAAAGTCCGTAACGACAGATATCGAAAGGTAAGAAGGACGGTGGTTGGGTAACAATTGAAAGCTTCAAACACAGGGTGAACAAATGGAAAATTGGTCATTGAAATGTGACAGAATGTGGCTGTAGGATAAAGTGGTATTACAACGGGTGGGCACGTAAAGGGAAGATTCGTTTGAGCACGAAAACACGTTTAGCGGGAAAACGTTTATCAAGAGTTCAGGTTACGTAGATGAATAAATTGTTGAAATGTGAACAATAGTTGGGACGTATAATCTAATGGTCATGTTTTTTTGAACTTTTAGTGAATCCCTGAAGAAGGGCTATGTACTAAGCCCGAAATGCATTGGATTATAATCACTAAGGATATGAATATTGTATAAGGCATGCGACAGAAAGAGGCCAGTGGTACATCTGCCGTTTTAGAAGCTAACTATACAATTGATTACTGTGCAATTTGATGAACTAAGAAGAATAATTTGGAGTACCTGAATAAATGGATTAAATACTCGAACAACTTGGTGTATTTGTGATACATTGTTGGCCTTCTGCAGTGCGTCCGAAGTTGGAGTGCGCAATCGCTTCACTTTTCTTTTCAACGTTTTGAAATACATGGCTTCAGGGCAGGCCATGGTCGGGCCGCACGCCATTACCTTTAAACGAGGGTTAAAACTATTGAAGCTATATTACCTACGGAGTGCACTTGTTCCAAACTTTTGTTGTATGATCTGTGTGAATGACAGTGACTCCACTGCTCTGTCCTGTGATCACTGGTCTGAGGTTCCTTTCATCCCTCCTCTGATCTCTGTGTGAATGTCAGTGACAGCTCTGCTCCCTCCTATGATCTATGTGTGAATGGCAGGGACAGCTCTCCTCCCTTCCTGTGATCTCTTTTTGATTGGCAGTGACAGCTCTTCTCACCCATGTGATCTCTCTGGGCCTGACAGTGACAGTTCTGCTCCCTTCCCGTGATCTCTGTGTGCCTGGCAGTGACACCTCTGCTCACTCTTGCGAGCCATGTGTGCCTTCCAATGAAAGCTCTCCCCCCCTCCTGTGATCCCTGTGAATGGCAGTGACCGCTCTTCGCCCTCCTGTGATTTCTGTGTGAATGTCAGTGACTCCTCTGCCCTGTCCTGTGATGGCTCGTCTGAGGTTCCTTTCACTCCTCCTGTGAGCTCCGTGTGAATGTCAGTGACAGCTCTTCTCCCTCCTGTGATCGCTGGTCTGAGGTTCCTTTAATTCCTCCTGTGATTTCTTTGTTATTGTCAGTGACAGCTATGCTCCCTACTATGATCTCTGTGTGAATGGCAGTGACAGCTCTGGTCCCTCCTATGATCTGTGTGTGAATGCCGGTGATCTCTGGTCTGAGGTTCCTTTCATTCCTCCTGTGATGTCTGTGTGAATGTCAAAATGCCTCTTCTCCCTCCTGTGATCTTTGTGTGAATGACAGTAATGCCTCTTCTCCCTCATGTGATCGCTGGTCTGAGGTTACTTTCATCCCCCCTGTGATCTCTGTGTGAATGACAGTGACTCCTCTGCTCTGTCCTGTGATCACTGGTCTGAGGTTCCTTTCATTCCTCCTGTGATCTCTGTGTTAATGTCAGTGACAGCTCTTTTCCCCCTGTTATCTCTGTGTGAATGTCAGTGAAAGCTCTGCTCCCGCCTGTGATTTCTGTGTGAATGGCAGTGGCAGCTCTTCTCCATCCTGTGATGTCAGTCCGAATGTCAGTGGCGCCTCTTGTCCCTCCAGTGATCTCTGTGTGAATGACAGTGATGTCCCTTCTCTCGCCTGTGATCGCTGGTCTGAGATTCCTTTCATCCCCTTGTGATCTCTGTGTGAATGACAGTGACTCCTCTGCTCTGTCCTGTGATCACTGGTCTGAGGTTCCTTTCATTCCTCCTGTGATCTCTGTGTTAATGTCTGTGACAGCTCTTTTCCCCCCTGTTATCTCTGTGTGAATGTCAGTGACAGCTCTGCTCCCGCCTCTGATTTCTGTGTGAATGACAGTGGCAGCTCTTCTCCATCCTGTGATATCAGTCCGAATGTCAGTGATGCCGCTTGTCCCTCCTGTGATCTCTGTGTGAATGACAGTGACGTCCCTTCTCCCGCCTGTGATCGCTGGTCTGAGATTCCTTTCATCTCCCCTGTGATCTCTGTGTGAATGACAGTGACTCCACTGCTCTGTCCTGTGATCACTGGTCTGAGGTTCCTTTCATCCCTCCTCTGATCTCTGTGTGAATGTCAGTGACAGCTCTGCTCCCTCCTATGATCTATGTGTGAATGGCAGGGACAGCTCTCCTCCCTTCCTGTGATCTCTTTTTGATTGGCAGTGACAGCTCTTTTCACTCATGTGATCTCTCTGGGCCTGACAGTGACAGTTCTGCTCCCTTCCTGTGATCTCTGTGTGCCTGGCAGTGACACCTCTGCTCACTCTTGCGAGCCATGTGTGCCTTCCAATGAAAGCTCTCCCCCCCTCCTGTGATCCCTGTGAATGGCAGTGACCGCTCTTCGCCCTCCTGTGATTTCAGTGTGAATGTCAGTGACTCCTCTGCCCTGTCCTGTGATGGCTCGTCTGAGGTTCCTTTCACTCCTCCTGTGAGCTCCGTGTGAATGTCAGTGACAGCTCTTCTCCCTCCTGTGATCGCTGGTCTGAGGTTCCTTTCATTCCTCTTGTGATTTCTGTGTTAATGTCAGTGACAGCTCTGCTCCCTACTATGATCTCTGTGTGAATGGCAGTGACAGCTCTCCTCCCCCCTGTCAGCTCTGTGTGAATGTCAGTGACAGTTCTGCTCCCTCCTATGATCTGTGTGTGAATGTCAGTGACAGCTCTTCTCCATCTTGTGATCACTGGTCTGAGGTTCCTTTCATTCCTCCTGTGATTTCTGTGTGAATGTCAGTGACTCCTCTGCCCTGTCCTGTGATGGCTCGTCTGAGGTTCCTTTCACTCCTCCTGTGAGCTCCGTGTGAATGTCAGTGACAGCTCTTCTCCCTCCTGTGATCGCTGGTCTGAGGTTCCTTTAATTCCTCCTGTGATTTCTTTGTTATTGTCAGTGACAGCTATGCTCCCTACTATGATCTCTGTGTGAATGGCAGTGACAGCTCTGGTCCCTCCTATGATCTGTGTGTGAATGCCGGTGATCTCTGGTCTGAGGTTCCTTTCATTCCTCCTGTGATGTCTGTGTGAATGTCAGAATGCCTCTTCTCCCTCCTGTGATCTTTGTGTGAATGACAGTAATGCCTCTTCTCCCTCATGTGATCGCTGGTCTGAGGTTACTTTCATCCCCCCTGTGATCTCTGTGTGAATGACAGTGACTCCTCTGCTCTGTCCTGTGATCACTGGTCTGAGGTTCCTTTCATTCCTCCTGTGATCTCTGTGTTAATGTCAGTGACAGCTCTTTTCCCCCTGTTATCTCTGTGTGAATGTCAGTGAAAGCTCTGCTCCCGCCTGTGATTTCTGTGTGAATGGCAGTGGCAGCTCTTCTCCATCCTGTGATGTCAGTCCGAATGTCAGTGACGCCTCTTGTCCCTCCAGTGATCTCTGTGTGAATGACAGTGATGTCCCTTCTCTCGCCTGTGATCGCTGGTCTGAGATTCCTTTCATCCCCTTGTGATCTCTGTGTGAATGACAGTGACTCCTCTGCTCTGTCCTGTGATCACTGGTCTGAGGTTCCTTTCATTCCTCCTGTGATCTCTGTGTTAATGTCTGTGACAGCTCTTTTCCCCCCTGTTATCTCTGTGTGAATGTCAGTGACAGCTCTGCTCCTGCCTCTGATTTCTGTGTGAATGACAGTGGCAGCTCTTCTCCATCCTGTGATATCAGTCCGAATGTCAGTGATGCCGCTTGTCCCTCCTGTGATCTCTGTGTGAATGACAGTGACGTCCCTTCTCCCGCCTGTGATCGCTGGTCTGAGATTCCTTTCATCTCCCCTGTGATCTCTGTGTGAATGACAGTGACTCCACTGCTCTGTCCTGTGATCACTGGTCTGAGGTTCCTTTCATCCCTCCTCTGATCTCTGTGTGAATGTCAGTGACAGCTCTGCTCCCTCCTATGATCTATGTGTGAATGGCAGGGACAGCTCTCCTCCCTTCCTGTGATCTCTTTTTGATTGGCAGTGACAGCTCTTTTCACTCATGTGATCTCTCTGGGCCTGACAGTGACAGTTCTGCTCCCTTCCCGTGATCTCTGTGTGCCTGGCAGTGACACCTCTGCTCACTCTTGCGAGCCATGTGTGCCTTCCAATGAAAGCTCTCCCCCCCTCCTGTGATCCCTGTGAATGGCAGTGACCGCTCTTCGCCCTCCTGTGATTTCAGTGTGAATGTCAGTGACTCCTCTGCCCTGTCCTGTGATGGCTCGTCTGAGGTTCCTTTCACTCCTCCTGTGAGCTCCGTGTGAATGTCAGTGACAGCTCTTCTCCCTCCTGTGATCGCTGGTCTGAGGTTCCTTTCATTCCTCTTGTGATTTCTGTGTTAATGTCAGTGACAGCTCTGCTCCCTACTATGATCTCTGTGTGAATGGCAGTGACAGCTCTCCTCCCCCCTGTCAGCTCTGTGTGAATGTCAGTGACAGTTCTGCTCCCTCCTATGATCTGTGTGTGAATGTCAGTGACAGCTCTTCTCCATCTTGTGATCACTGGTCTGAGGTTCCTTTCATTCCTCCTGTGATCTCTGTGTGAATGATAGTGATGACTCTTCTCCATCCTGAGATAGCTGGTCTGAGGTTCCTTTTATCCTCCATGTGATCTCAGTGTGAATTACAGTGACTCCTCTGCTCTGTCCTGTGATCACTGGTCTGAGGTTCCTTTCATTCCTCCTGTGATCTCTGTGTTATTGTCAGAGACAGCTCAGCTCCCCCCTATGATCTCTGTGTGAATGTCAGTGACAGCCCTGCTCCCTCCTGTGAGTTCTGTGTGAATGGCAGTGACAGCTCTTCTCCATCCTGTGATGTCAGTCTGAATGTCAGTGATGCCTCCTCTCCCCCCTGTGATCTCTGTATGCCTGGCAGTGACAGATCTGCTCCCTCCTGTGAGCCCTGTGTGCCTGGCAGTGACAGCTCTGCTCCCTCATGTGAGCCCTGTGTGCCTGGTAGTGACAGCTCTGTTCCCTCCTGTGAGCCCTGTGTGCCTGGCAGTAACAGGTCTTCGCCCCCCTGTGATCTCTGTGTGAATGACAGTGACTCCTCTGCTCTGTTCTGTGATCACTGGTCTGAGGTCCCTTTCATCCTTTCAGTGAACTCTGTGTAAATATCAGTAACAGCTCTGCTCCCTCCTATGGTCTCTGTGTGAATGGCAGTGACAGCTCTCCTCCATTCCTTTGATCTCTGTGTGAATGGCAGTGACAGTTCTTCTTTCCCATGCGATCTCTGTGTGCCTGGCAGTGACAGCTCTGCTCCCTCCTGTGAGCCCTGTGTGCCTGGCAGTGACAGCTCTGTTCCCTCTTGTGAGCCATGTGTGCCTGGCAGTGACAGCTTTTCTCCCCCCTGTGATCTCAGAGTGAATGACAGTGACAGCTCTCCTCCCTTCCTGTGATCACTTTGTGAATGGCAGTGACAGCTCTGCTCCCTTCCTGTGATTTCTGTGTGAATGTCAGTGACTGCTCTGCTCTCTCCTATGATCTCTGTGTGAATGGCAGTGACAGCTCTTCCCCCCCCCCCGTGAGCTCTGTGTGGATGTCAGTGACAGTTCTGCTCCCTCCTAGGATCTCTGTGTGAATGTCAGTGACAGCTCTTCTCCATCCTGTGATTGCTGGTCTGAGGTTCCTTTCATTCCTCCTGTGATCTCTGTGTGAATGTCAGTGAGGCCTCTTCTCCCTCCTGTGATCTCTGTGTGAATGACAGTGATGCCTCTTCTTCCTCCTGTGATCGCTGGACTGAGGTTCATTTCAACCCCGCTGTGATCTCTGTGTGAATGACAGTGACTCCTCTGCTCTGTCCTGTGATCACTGATCTGAGTTCCCTTCCATTCCTCCTGTTGTCTCTGTGTGCCTGGTAGTGACAGCTCTGCTCCCATCTTGTGATCTCTGTGTGAATGGCAGTGACAGCTCTGCTCTCTTCCTGTGATCCTTGTGTGAATGCAGTGACAGCTCTTTTCCAGTGATCTATGTGTGAAAGGGAGTGACATCTCTGCTCCCTTCCTGTGATCTCAGTGTGAATGGAAGTGAGAGCTCTGCTCCCTTTCTGTGATCTCTGTGTGAATGACAGTGCAGCTCTTCTCCCTTCTGGTGATCTCTCCGTGTGAATGCAGTGACCTCTCTGCACCCTTTCTGTGATCTCTGTGTGAATAGCAGTGACAGCTCTGCACACTTCCTGTGATCTCTGTGTGAATGGCAGTGACAGCTCTGCTCCCTTCCTGTGATCTCTGTGTGAATGGCAGTGACAGCTCTGCTCCCTTCCTGTGATCTCTGTGTGAATAGCAGTGACAGCTCTGCTCCATTCTGTGATCTCTGTGTGAATGCAGTGACAGCTCTGCCCCCTCCTGTGATCTCTGTGTGAATGCAGTGACAGCTCTTCTTCCGCCTGTGATCTCTTTGTGAATTCAGTGACAGCTCTGCTCCCTTCCTGTGATCTCTGTGTGAATGCAGTGACAGCTCTGCTCCCATATTGTGATCTCTGCGTGAATGGCAGTGACAGCTCTGCTCTCTTCCTGTGATCCTTGTGTGAATGCAGTGACAGCTCTTTTCCAGTGATCTATGTGTGAATGGGAGTGACATCTCTGCTCCCTTCCTGTTATCTCTGTGTGAATTCAGTGACAGGTCTGCTCCCTTCCTGTGATCTCAGTGTGAATGGAAGTGAGAGCTCTGCTCCCTTTCTGTGATCTCTGTGTGAATGCAGTGACAGCTCTTCTCCCTTCTGGTGATCTCTGTGTGAATGCAGTGACCTCTCTGCACCCTTTCTGTGATCTCTGTGTGAATAGCAGTGACAGCTCTGCATGCTTCCTGTGATCTCTGTGTGAATGGCAGTGACAGCTCTGCTCCCTCCTGTGATCTCTGTGTGAATGGCAGTGACAGCTCTGCCCCCTCCTGTGATCTCTGTGTGAATGCAGTGACAGCTCTGCTCCATTCTGTGATCTCTGTGTGAATGCAGTGACAGCTCTGCTCCCTTCCTGTGATCTCTGTGTGAATGCAGTGACAGCTCTGCTCCATTCTGTGATCTCTGTGTGAATGCAGTGACAGCTCTGCCCCCTCCTGTGATCTCTGTGTGAATGCAGTGACAGCTCTGCTCCATTCTGTGATCTCTTTGTGAATTCAGTGACAGCTCTGCTCCCTTCATGTGATCTCTGTGTGAATGCAGTGACAGCTCTGCTCCCTTCCTGTGATCTCTGTGTCAGTGTCTGCGCCCCCCTCTCCTGCCCCTCTGATCAGGCTGCCCCTGATGTCTGACACGATCCCTGCCAGGGAGCGGCAGTCTGCTCCTCGACTATCTTTAGCCGAGGGCCGCGGATCCATTCCCTCTCCCCCACCAGCTCCTATCATTAAAGTGTCATTGAGAATTGACACCACTTAATTTTAGCAGCTTTCACTCCTCGTTTGCAGCCAGAATAGCTCTAAATGGAGAGGAGTGCAAATTATAGACCGAGAGATATTTTTACACCGAGCTCAGCGTTTTATCAAACAAAGCCGCCCCCGGGGCCCCGGGACACTGCTGCCCAAACAGAACTCTCCTGGGGGGCAACTGCTCAGCCTTCCTGACGCAGGAGTCCACTCTGCGAGGGTACGTCATGAATTCACCGGGGCCCGCCTTATCTGAGCTGCATGCTCCTCTGTCTTGTCACCGTCCCTTCTCCTTTCCTCACTTTGTTTCAAGCGTGGTCAGAAGACACTGTTCCCCACAGGCCCGAGGGGAACCCCCATAACTCTGCGAACTTGAGAGGGCCATGGAGACCTTCCCCCTATTAATTGCATAATTGCTTTCCCACACAACGTAATTTGAACCCTTGAGGGGTTAAGAAAATCACTTAGTGTAAAACAGTGGCTCGTTTTAACCCTTTCCAAGCGAGTTGCCATGCCTAATTGAATCTAAAGCATCCCTGTCTGACTGCGCCCCGGGGACATCACCTTCCTCTCCAAGCGCGAGGAGGCTGCGCGCGCCCCACCCTCCGCCCCCTACCGCGCTATTTAGTGTGTGCTAAAATTGCATTGTCCTTAATATGGGAATTCACAAACAAGGTTTGTAGCAACGCAGGAGAGAAAGCGAAAGTGACATTGAAATCAAGGACGGCAAGTCAAAAATGAACAACGTTGCAGCATGTTGTGAAGTGTTGCATTGCATACATATTCTGGTGCTGTGTAATCTACACATAATTCTTGTTTGTATTCTACAGTTTCTTGGGGGGCGGGGGAGGGCTCTTGTGGGTTTCTTTTTTGGGTAGGGGGTGGGGAATAAACCCAGACTGCACACATATACAATGCTTAGGGGTATTCTAATAAAGAAATGCATACAGCGTGGGTTTCCGTAGAAAGAAACCGCTGCACACAATAAGCGTTATGGATACCACGTCGTTTCCAAATTCCAGATTAAGATGCCAAACATCAGGGTAATAGCCACAGCACCCACATTTGATTGGCTTATTTTGATCCTGAGCATCACTGTCCTTGAGCTGACGTGAGCTCCAGTTACTGTTATTGTTATCCTTTCGCTGCGACTCTGATGACAGGATTCAATAACACTGCAGACATATTTATTAAACTATCGAATCCTGTTTATTATCACCTTCCTAAATACACTTAAATGTTAGCTACCCACCATTACCCTGGAATAATGAACACAAAAAAGTTATAGCTTAACAAACAAAACTGAAGAAAATTGGATTAAGGGTACAATGTAAAAAGTGTCCTGCATACACAATCTAAGTACAGTTTATGTGGTGGAAGGCAATGGAGTGTAAAATACATGCCATCCCGAAGCAGATTTATCAGTTTTGATTATTATATCCGAATTGCTCTGGCAGCTTTTTAAAACAACATTAGTGTGACACTGGTGGTTTCAGGGAGGTGAGGGAGGAGTGGAGCAATCAAAACAATGTTCTGTAAAGGTGTTTTGCTTAATACGGGCACTGGATTGAGGTGAACGTCACGGCCTTTTAAAAGTTCTTTGTATTTATTTGCTTCTTTTACTTCATTCGAGCGTAATTGTTCAGTTTGCGCATAGTATTCTTGTTCTCATTTTGGCTTTGACGTGGAATTTTCAATTCACAGCAAAGAACTAACGTGTGGAAGGTTTGCTTTCGTGAATCGACCCAGATCAAGCTTTTACAGTAAATCTCAAACTTCTGGTGCTGGAAAGAATGAAAAAAAACAGCTAGGCGATTTCCCGCATCTTCTGCGGGGCACTAGACAGAACAATAAAACGGTCCAAGCGCCTCGCGCTTCCCTTTCTCCTCTTCCTTAAAAGTCGCCCATTTTTACCTTCAGATCTGAGGCAGTGTCAAAGTCATTTACCGGTAATGAGTTCTGCTGCGAATTTTATTTTGCTTGGAATTTAATTAATGGCCCAAAGACTTTCCATTGTGATTTGAGCAAATGAATAATAAATCAAGGCGGGGAGCTGTGTCAGGGAGGGAACATCTGTTTGCTGCGCGCAGTACAGGCGGCGCGCGGTTTGGCGGCCCGGGTGGCCGAAGACAGTGGGAGGCCTCCGCGCGTCGCGCGCTTCATTTCCTGCTCCACTGAAGGGGAGCGGCGCGCGGCCGGACTGGCCTCTCCTTTCATCAGAGCTCAGCGCGCGGCCTGACTGGCCTCTAGTGTCCCGCGACCTGGCCCTCCCTGTCCCACCGTTCCCGGCCCGCGCGCAACCGCCCGCAGAGTGTGGCGCAGGAGCGAGCGCACGTCAAAGATTCTGAGCAGTCAGAGTTTTTATTGGATGATTCATCCTGGGTGGGTGGGAGCTCCCGCGCGTGGACAGGCAGCAAGTTATTAATGTTTACAAGCCGTGAGCCCTTTCTGTTGTTTTGTTGGGGAGGTGGGCTCCTTTAAAAAATGAGATTCTAAGTAGATGTTCACCTGAGGTGATGCAAAAGTTCAAAGGAAGAACACAAAAAACCCAAATTTAAACAAAAGTGAGATCCTACGAACTCCCGCAAGAGGCCATCACTCGCACAGTGTGGAGTAAAGGAGGGTTTTTTGCCCCTAAGGCAGGGACTATGGATTTATATTTCACCCTATTACCTCCAACCCAAGAAGTCTGTAGTGAGTTCCTCTCATGCATGTGCAGAAAACTTGGAACGTTAACATCTTACAGAAGTTAGTGTTGTCTCCGCACTGCCACTCCTCACTACCGTATTTATGGCCCCATTTTTTCCCACTTCACCCTTAAATTCGCGAAAGCGAACTCCATCTGAATGTTAGGAGGCTGCTACTGCACCGCCGAACATACAAGCATAGGACACAGCGTGCAGAGATGGGGGACTGCCGGTAAGGACGCGCTGCACTTTGCAGAGACGACCACGGACTACTTTTGCTGCTGTTTGTGAGTTCACGTTTTGTTCGGTCCGACTGGAGGGCTCTTGGCCTCCACAAATTATACAGCCTTACGCGAATCTGCGCTGCAGAGTTCCGTGTGGCTCGGTGAAAAGTTTGAAACGATTCCAATGTGTTTGAAACATTTCCAATGAGTTATTTGTTATTCGCCACTAAAAACCCGACAGGACCTCGGCTACTAAGAAAGTATCCTTATGAAGCAGGTGTGGCGCGACTCCTGAGTAAAACTGAGAGTTCAGTGCTGACAAGAGGATCCACGTCGTGTGATCCCGCCGGTCACTCCAGACATGTCAGCCCCATTGCTTTAAATGCAAAGTTTTTAGACACGCCTTTATTGGTAACTACGATGTCTATAATGGAAGGCGCTGCACAGGGGAGGGACATCCAGGAATGGCTTAGTATTTTACGATTGGCAACTAAACACAGTGTATTCCCTCTTAAAGCAGTGCAACTGATGCACGACAGACAAACGACGCACGACAGACATCACATTCTGCATTGAAGAAGATATACGTCGTCTGAACACGAGCAAGCGCACGCATGAGAACGTGCACTGCCATTTGTCACTAACGCAGCCCTCCATCACGTTCACTTATACACATTGGTCAGATGAATTTAGTTGCACTCAAGGGAAAAGAACCACCTTTTTTTTATTTTACCTTACACCAAATATGTCGTGTTCTCTTCCTGCTCTCTTTCTGTTCATTTTATAACAGTAGCAAGCGTTCTTAGGATGAACTTAAAACCAAGGGAACCATTAATCTATAACTTCGGGCGTGTAACCGCAGCCTCTCCACCTTGTGTGATCTTGGGCAAATGCAGTTACCTGTCTGCGCCTCTGAAACAATGGGGGTAAACATATGAAGTGCTTTAAATGTGCCGAGCGCTGCTATGCTCCACTGTACATATAACTGGGCATTGCTCTTCAATAATGACATGTGAGGGGCGGCTCTGCCCGACAAAGCGAGCCTGAGAAGGGCTTTCCGGTCCCCGCCAGGATCGCGTTTTCTCGGCG
Organism: Triturus cristatus; assembly: GCF_964204655.1. Classification (NCBI taxonomy): domain Eukaryota; kingdom Metazoa; phylum Chordata; class Amphibia; order Caudata; family Salamandridae; genus Triturus; species Triturus cristatus. The sequence continues at coordinate 1,712,105,448 of NC_140589.1, read as the reverse complement.
GTGATGTCGCCCATTTTTTATGATGTTTGCAGATTTATGATGTTGACAGTAACTGTAGTCTCGTAAATCAGCTTTCCCTCGTGTCATTTCTCTCTTGTCGAAGCTGGACAATTACAGTGTTAATGGTACCGCGAAACAAGGGGTCCCGGCTCTTCCGAACGTGCTTACTTAAAGATCCGGCGCCACTGCGCTCGTCTAACACGATTAACTTCTATTTTTTGAAAATGCAGTGGTTGGCTCTTCGAAATTCGCCACGGGTTGAACGATATTTTAATAGCACCCCGGGTTACAGCGATTTTCTTAGAACGCATATGCATTTAGATGCATATTATCGATTATTGACACTGTTTTTGATACACTGCGGAAGAATTATTGTCCTCTAAACTTCAAAAAAACAGTATCAGAAGTATCACTATAATATATTTTGGTAAATTAGCATACCCCAATGCTCGAATGAATTTCAAACACTTATCCTAAGCGACCTAAAAGAAACTTAAACCACGCAGTACCCTGAATCTCTCAGGCATGTTGCACGTGAACCGGCTGCGCAACAAAAGGGCACAAGACAAGGACAGAGGGAACCGGAAGTTTTAACCTTGCCTGTCATCTTTAAAATGACGTCAATACGTGTACGCGTCGTAAAACCGCGCTCTTTACATTCTGTTGTCTGGCCACTGAACATAGAACTTGCGTCAAATAAACGCTGTTTTTATTGATCACTTAACGTGCCACTGTCAGTTTTTTCCCCAAAAAATATTCTCCTTTTTCTGTGACCCTGAAAGTGAAATTGATTCCCAGCGGGAAGTTCCGTAACATGTTTTCTGATGACTTAGAAGTATTAAAATATGTCTCGATATTTCTTTGTAACTATTGAAAATTCGATCTAGGCACGCGCGCTCCCTAGTGTCATAAAGGAAGTAAGTGTACTCAACAACACAGTGGCAACTCGAATGATCAGACGCTGCATCAACTTGATAAACGTCACGGGAAAGGAGTTAAAAAAAAAAACGGGAACTCGCAAAAGTATGTTTGATGGAATTTCAACCTTAGTTCCCCAGTCTTATTTAAAAAAAAAAACTGCCTTGAGCTTAATGTGCAGCAGCAGGCACGTGATAGACTTTTTGTGCTTGTTAAGACTTATTGGAGAAGGCAGAGAGGTTCTTGTACACAGTGCAGGGCTGTAATCTAACAGCTTCGAGAGGGAACAAGATGTGTTCCAGTTCCTGGTTTAAATGTTTATGCTAATTGCTGTTTATTGGCCCAGATGCAAATGATGGGCTTTGCCAAAGTGAAATTTTATGAGGAGCAAACTCCCCCCTTTTGTGCAAATTGAAAAAGTGAAACAAGAAGAGGGTGAAATGAGCCGGAGAGGGTCTTAATGGCTGCCTTTTAATGGCAAATATGAAATTAAGACTGATTTACGCAGCAGACTCCCCTGTTTTCTCTGATCAGCTCATTTGGCAGCAAAAATGGAGAAGTAATTGTTCCCCTTTCAGTGCGGGGGCCTGCAAGCGTTATTTATTGGCGGAAATTAATCGCTGTTTATCCTTGCTTCGTGGTGGAAAGCGCTCAATCAGCATTATGGGCCCCGGTAAACTTGAACCTGTCCCTGGCAATTGCGCCCAGAGGCGGCGGAAGCTCTGATGAGGCGTGCCTTCATTTTCTGGGCCGTGGGAGTTAATGAAGACTCCCATCCAAGGTGGACATATTTGTATTTCCACCACATTCATAATACTGTCCCAATCCACTCTTCCTTTCTGCTACCGTAGGTAAAATTTAACAAGAATAAATAGACGCTACAACCTATCATTAGATCAAGACTGAGGGAGCAGTGTTTGTTTACCATCCTCAGAAAAGGGAAATAAATTAACATGGATCACACAAAGCAGGTAGCCACAGAGAAGCACTGAAGAGTGTCACTAGCCCAGGGAGCTGAAGGTCTTGCAATGTCACGAGATGAAGGCATCCGCCTACTGCAGAGTGGGCTTTAAGAAATATGTTTCCATGATCTTGGTTCAGGGTAGCTCGGTGTCTCTAAATGTTGTCCCTTGTACGAATTGTCTGAAAACAGCAATGAAGCAGGAGGTCAGTAGAAAATGTGCACGGACATGGGGCAAAATCATGTCATGCTCCTTACATGCACGAATCTGTTTCATGCATTGTACTACAGCCAGGACCACTGGAAACAATGCCCAGGCAGTGTTATCAAGTTTAAAAATGATGAAATAATAAAGTAATACTATTACAAAATGTGCCACACATTTTTCCATTCCTACCCACATAATTTACTCAACCCTGCCACATAATTGCCCCTCTTCTGCTGCATAATTCCAGTTTCCCTGACTATAGCTTTCTGCAGATTGCCAAAGTTTGCTGTCTATTTCAATTCACATTTGGACTATGGAGGTGAATGGCAAGATACATGATGATTTATTTTAAACCAGATGGGATAGGCATACACAGGTCACCAGTGGCCTCAAGTTGAAAACTTAATTTTGACATAATGCCATAATGCTGTTGTCACATAAATTGCTCTGCCCTCATTTATTTATTTAGGTGTTTTGTACAGTATCACTTGTTGCATTAAGGCTACTTGCACAGCGTTCAGCAGAAGGGGGTCAAATCCATAGGTTGGCAGGCTAGATTTACAGGCAGAGTTCACTTGGGTGAGCTAGAGTCACCCCACCTGACATTCTTCAAGTCTAGCCTGGCTCAAAACTTCAGGTCTAGATTGTTTACACTGATCTGTCTTGAGGCTTTTTAACAGAAGCTAGCTTAGTTTTGTTATAAGCAGGTCCACTGGAAATATGTGGCAAGAGAGGAACAAATTATGCGGCAGAGTCTACTAAATTATGCAGCTTGAAAATTCAAATGGCATAATGCAGCACATTTGTGATAGTATCAGTTTGTCATTTTTATAGATGTTAACACTGTCTGGATAAATGTTTCACTTAATTTGCACTAGTTTAATACCCAAATACAGCAATATGCTACTGAAAGGTGAACAATCAACCTATGCAAAGTGCCTTCCACCGCACAGGCATCGCAACACGCATTGCAGCATTTTTAGTAACTTTTGATCTGTTTGAGCTAGAACCAAAACATTTTTTTGTTAAAATATTAAATTATGCAGCAGACAACAGATGAAATGGCAAAAGCTGCAAATCCATAATTATGAGGAAAATGCTACAGCCACAGAATCTGACATGCATTGTGGGTATTTACTCTTACTTTTATTATTATGTGCACTTCACCACATTTTTAATCCCGGTCCTGAAGAAACGCCAACGACCTTTAGGGCAACACAGGCGTGAAACATGTTGACCTTTTTACGTTATTTAGGCACATTGAGCCTTTTTGGGATTAAACCTTAGTCTTGGTTTTTTTATTTTGTGAAGGTTGTTACCTCGTTGAATTATCTTTTTGAGGTCACCCCTCACTAGTTATTAATATACACACACTTGTTGACCCTCATTAGGACCTAACCCCCCACACACCCGCATGCACCATCCGGCTTACCTCAAAAGAACTCCGATAAAGTGACCCTTCGGGGGCCCCGTTGGGAATTGCAGCGCCGGCCCAACGAGGAGCAAAACGCCCGATGATGAAGCATGACACCCTTTGGGGTGTGTGAGGGCAACAGGAGGTAACATGTGTCCCTCCCCCTGATTTATGTGTCCATCTCACCTAGGATTACCTTTTTTCTTTTTCTTTCTTCTTCTTGAAAGCGCAAGTGTGATTGTGTGCACTCTGCCCTTGGAACAGTGTCTCGTTTTTGTCTTGGTATAATTATTTGGAGCATAGACACTGGACCTTTAACTGGCTCTCAGATTCCCCCCCCCCCTTTTTTGATATATGTCTTTTCATAGACCACGTGAAATCTCCATCTTTAAATGTCTCTGAATGCTGTGCAGGAAGATTGGGTCAGGGGTGGAGTGGTCATTTGGTACCCTAGGCTTAGACAGAGGTGCTTACCTTCCAGAACTTTCCACCCTCACTTAAGAACCCCTGCACAAGGGAGAAACACCTGAGAACTCACTTGACCTGGAGGCACTGACAGTGAAGGAATGCCAAGCTTGAAGGAGAAGCATCCTGATGCCTCTGCAAGGACTGACTGAAGGACTTTGACTCCAAATGCCACCCAAGGACTGGGGGGTGTTTCTCCAGGGACAGTGATACTGGCTCATTTAAACCTTCTGAATGACAATAGAGAGATGGACTTGCCTGGTGATACCCGGATCCTGCTGCTCCCGGAAAAGCAGGGGCACAACCAATGAGTAAAGGAGTGTTCTACCAGGCACGGGCAGCCTCCACCAGAGCCCCCATAGGTTTTCCATTATCTACCCCTAAAATCAGACCAGGGGTCATAATTATGACCCAGGGATTAGAACTCCTCCGTTGCCACGATTACACATCATATCAAGCTAGGATCCATAATGAAGGTGACAAACCAAGTAGATTGCTTGCCAGACTTACTAAACCTGTCTTACACAATACATTGCTCTCAGCTGTTAGTTAATCAACCAGGAAAATAGTGTGTACCCAAGTCGAAATAAATGCTTCCTTCTATGACTACTAAAGTACACTATCTGGGGATAACAATTTACTCTCCATAACTGCTTTGGAAACTTTTTTGACAAAATCTTCATTTTCCTAAACTTGCAGTGGACATCTCTGAATCCCTAAACCACCTGATAACTATTCAAGGGATTAGAAGATTAGACAGGTTCTTACTTCAAGGAAAACTCTGGGAATGGATGGTATTCCAACAGAATACAATGCAACCTTCTCAGCCTATCTAGCACCACAATTATTGAAATCTGGTTGAGATCCTACTTTTGTTGCATCTAACAGACCGCTATCAATTATAAATTTGGATTGCAACGGTACTCCTTAAAAAAAGAATGGCCAAACAGTTTTTTCCCCCAGATGCAACACCTCACTCAATCTTCTTAAACTCTAGGACACCATCGCCAGTGCCAGAGATGTATGGCCCGGTGCGGCCTGCATCTCTCGAGACCTAGATAAAGCATTTGATTCCCAGAGCTGGGGCTACATGCATAAAGCTCTTAAACTATATAGTCTCCGTGAATATATTTGCAAAGGGATACATGTCCTCTATACTAAACCCTCTGCTAGAGTGAAAACTGTCTCATTTATCTCAAACCCTTTTGTTATCTGAAGAGGTACCCATCAAAGGTGGCCGCTGTACCCGCTGCTTTTTAAATGGTGGTGAAATCTTGATTTGATTTACATTTTTGTTAAGTGTTCAAATGCCCTGAGGCATCTTGGCGCTGCTACTTACCAAAAAATACCAAATACTACACATTACTTGGAGTTCTGCTTCTAATTATTTAAAAGCCTGGGACCGTATTACACATTATCACTGCATGCACCTAGTGCACCTTTCAAAAGGTGCGCCGGGCGCAAACAGTGATAATGTGCCCCATTATGGTGTATGCGCTGCCCCTAGGGCAGACACGACCACGTGCTGCCCTGGAGGCAGTGCATTCATGTGAAAACATGGAGCAGCTGCTCCGTGTTTTCACATTGCAGGCGGCACCCGCCTGCACGTACGGCACGCCCCTATGCAAATGAGGAAACACCCTCTGAAGGTAGCGCTGGCGCTTTAAGTGCGTCAGCACTATCAGTATTATAGAAGGTGTGCACAAGCGTCTGCGTCCCCTTCTATAATACAAAAGTGCCCCGGGGGCACGCGTTGGGTCCCGGGGCACCATCTGTAATACAGCCCCAGGTGCTCAAAGATTATCTAAAAGATAGCAAATTAGCACTGTTTTTTGTGCTTAAAGGGAGTGTGTTCCAAAGTTTGGCTGTTCCTGCAATGAACCTTCTTCAGCCCCCGTGCACTCTCTTCATTATGGGAACCAACAAGTGCTTACCAGTAGAAGGCCGTAGATTTCTTCTGATGGGTGCACACTGGGGATCCTACTAAGAGACGATGCCCACATTTTGTCCTTATATGTTAACAATATTTTAATGTATGCTAGATATGCTGAAGTGGCTCTCACTGACATTCATCAAACATTAGATTTTGAGGAAGTGTCGGAACTTTGTGTCAACTGGTCAAAATCCTGTAATTTTCCCATAAACTCGACCTACTTACCCACAACAGATGCAATATTAGACATTAGACTGTAATGGCAGACAACAACATTTCGATATTGGGTATACAAGTATATCATGCTCCTGATGAACTAGAAGAGGGCAACACTGTGAGAGTTGCCAAAATTATTATACTCCCTTGGTTGCTATAACACTTTGCGAACCTTCCTTTATTAATGCCCGGTTACTTCTATAATGACTTGGACCACATTACTTTTTTAAAGACTTGGAACAACTGTTGACTGGTCAGAATTGGGCAAGCGGGAACCATCAGGTATCTCTTTCAACATTACAGCTATCTGTAGAGGTGGGTGGTATAGCCCTGCCGTACCTAGAGAAGTATTACTTGACCACTCAGCTTCAATGGCTTAGCATGCGGCTATCTGGTCACTGTCTGTGGAAACTGGGATGAAGGGACACAATCTAAAAGACAGTAAACAACAACACTTATTACATTTCCAACAACATCCCTCATTCAATTGCCCATACTGTTACATGAAGCACAACTGTGCCTGAAGGGTGCCCTCCAGCTTACCCAGCACACACTACCCCAAGCACTTTCAATACCGCCTTTAGAACTTCCATTGCACAAAGGGTGACTTTCGCCCACACAACTCCATGTGTGGCATGAACAGAGCTTTGTTACAATAGGATCTCTGTTCCTTGGAGATGAGATATTAGACTATAACACACTTGTAAGTGAACATGATATTCCGAGAGGCCAAATTATTACATATCAACAGATAGCAAGCATTTGCAATGCAATAGGTCTCGCATTTGTGAGAGTTAGATCTATTGGACTTTTAAATGATAATGTCTTTTGCATGTTTTTTGGTTTGGAGTGGAGTGGATGTATGTGGTGTGGATTGGAGTTATGTGGGTTGAATTGGAATTGTTAGCTTGGTAATTGTGTGTGGTGGAATTGTTTGGTGTGGAGTGGGTTTGTGTAGTGGATTTATGTGGCATGGTGTGCAGTGTAATTATGTGGCTTTGAATATACAGGAATTATGTCGAGTGGGATTGTGTGTCATGGAGTGTAATTATGTGGAATGCTATTCTGTGTTGTGGAGTGGAATGTAGTGGAGCTTAATTATGTGGTGTGCTGTTGAATTTTGTGGCATGATGTTTAATTCTATGGTATGGATTGGATGTATGTAGAGTGTTGTGTAATTGTGTTGTTGAGTTGCATTTTGTGGTTTGTTGTCGAATTATGTGGGGTTGAATGGAAATGTGTAGAGTTGAATTGTGCGAATGGAAGTATGTGATGCTGAGTGAAATTATGCTGATTGGAATTATGTAGCATGGTGTCAAGTGTATTTGTGTGGATTGTTTTACCAAGTTTTAAAATGATGTATCATAATTACAAAGAAAGGCGGCCTTTCATTGAGCACAAATTCGCAATATTAAAACATGTTGCTTCCACCGAAAAAGTGACGGAAACGCACAAACACCTTTTCAATTTCAAATACAAGCAAGGAGGAGCTGCAAACAAAGCATACACGTTCAACATGAGCAGGAAAAAAATCGTTCCAAGACCAAACACTTCAACACACCGATGGAAACTTACCAGTAGTTAAGCACTGCTCTCTGAGCGTTAAAAAACAACAGCAAGTCTCACATTTTGCAGTAGTTAAGAGCATCTGTACGAAATGCTACTGTAACCAGTATTGTGCTTAAATCCATTATAAAAACAAGCATTTACAAATCCGACAGGTCTGCTGGTGGCTGCCCGCCTTTTGGCAAAAAACCTGGTTTGGCAGTGTTTTTGCAATACTTTACTGTTGTGGGAGCTTCTAGGTCCCAGCTTGATAGGGGTCCTTGATATACAAGGCCAAACTGTTTAGTTCTTTCAACTATACGAATATGTGTCAATTAAAAATGCCTGTTGGTATTCTCAAAGCTCTTTCTCATATGGAGTTTTTGTTAATGCTCAATGTAAAATGTGCCCTCATAGTAGTAAATCTGTTTTCACCAGTTTCCGAAAAGCAAGTGGTTTTAATCATTATACAACTTAATATAAGCATCATACCATAAATTAACTAAGCGAAACAGTACACCGCTGCGTAAAATATGAGCAATTTTATGTTTAAGGCCGTGGTGGCATCAATGGACAGCTGATGATCTACTGTAACAAAAGAAGTTCGCCCATGTTTAGATTTATAAAATACTTTATTCAAGGTTGTGACTGCATAATGTAAACACTCGTTAGTTGTTTTTCTTTCAAATGTAGTATTTACTGAAAAGCAGGTTAGTCGTTGACCTGCATCATATCCCACAAAGAAATGTCATTGCAGTTATAAAACTTAAAGTTAGTTTTGTCAAACATCAATCGTAAAAAATAGAGTTGGAAGAAATTCAGGAAATGTAAACAACTGAAGAAATAACAAAAGTAACCACCTTGTTTGAAACAGTAACAGGAGACAACAAACTGAAAACAATTGGGACGTTTTGAAGAACGGTTAAAAAGTGAAAAAGTAACCACGGACTAAATAACAGTGAAAACTAACCCTGGGCGGAGTTCGCGGAGTTGCGCTACATGAAACTCCGTGAAGTGGTAAAAAAAAACTAGGCCGCACTACGCGAGTCTCCGCGAGCAGCGGAGTTTGATAGAAAAATGCTGTTCGCCATGATTGCACAGTGCTAGATGCTTGTCCGCACTGTGTGATCATCGCGAACGGCACCATGCACAGCACAGGATTTCCTTTTCTGCCACTCGAGTAGATTTTTCTCAAGTGGCAGCTTTCTCAACGCAAACGGGCAGTTTCTCAACGCGAACATACGCGACAACTCGCAATGAAAAACCTGACCCCCCCCACGTATTGAGAAATCTCGGCAGGAGGTTTATTTTCCATGCTCGTGCTCGCCAACTTGATGCTGACGATCGCGAACGAGGAAAAATCTCAACAGGAAGTAGATTTTCATGCGCAAAGCGGAGATTTTGGGAACTCCGTGATCTCCGCGTAACACGGGGTGTGGAAAACTCTGCAAACTTCGCGAGCGGAGCGGAGTTCACCGCCCAGGCCTAGTGAAAACACTTAATTGCTGCGCTAATGAAGATACATATGGGTAAAAAAAGATTTAGAAGGGCGGATAAAGAAAATCCAGCTTGGCTAATTACACAACTGAGCACTCTGAAAGTACCTTCTTGTCAACTGCCAACGCACGATTCATCTACTCGCGTCAAGGTTTATCTACAGCACCAATGTCAACTCTGAAGGGAGAAGTGTTCACCCTAGTTGGTGCACCCCTTTACCCCCTGTTCCCCAACAAAAAGTGACTGGTAATGGAGCAGAAAAGTAAACCTGTGCCTTCTTTTGACTGGGGCTAGTATAAGAAGGTGCATAACTCATTACTGCTATCTCAAAAAAGTAATTTCTCATCTCGCTGTGCCTAAACTTTGCGATCAGACTGCATCAGCAAAAAAAGGAAACTATAAGCCAGTAATATGTGTCCGAAAACCTGAAACAAAACATATGCGTAACTAAAGCGAAAGTTAGAATCTTAACAATCATGGCAATGGCTCCCAATTACAACAGCCATTTATTTTTTTCTTATCTGAATAAAAAAACAGTGAAGGAAATGAAGGTGAATTGCCCCACATGTACGCAGGTAAAAATCCAGTCTACTAGGTGACATGGTTGTAGGCTCAGGATCCCCGCCTTTTCTGCATCTGCGCAGCCACCCTAGCATGTGACTAGGCTTAGCAAATAGCGGCTTCACGAAGGCCACACAGGGAGTGGCAAAGAAAACCACAAGGACCAAGAGTAAGCTGCCTGCCCAGTGAGGTGAGAGTTACCCAGGAGTACAGACATCCACTTACCTGCATCCAACGAGGCCACTGCTCACAAAATGTGAAGTAAATGATGCACACAGGGCACTGGCACCGATTCAGTGATGGGAAGGTGGCTGGGTGATGCCATTCTTTTGAGTTTGTACAAACAGTGGCTAAAGACATAATAGACCATGTTTCTCACAGTGCTGTTTGCATGAAGTCACCACCAGTGTCTGAAAATGACTTTCGGTTGCTGTAAACACTGTGGCTTTTGGGACTGTTAGCTTTACAGCATGTGTTGATTTTTGTAATTCAACAGTGGTTGAACTTTATTCCCCAGAAGGCAGTGCCATACCATAACCATCCGTGGTACTTCGTAATTCTTCAATGTTAAGTCCAGGTGGCAGTTTGGCTTTATATGTTATTGGTGTATGTGTAAAGTGTCAACAGCTATCGGAGCTACAATTATTCTGACTGTAGCAAGATGGCAGTTGGCGATCAAATCTATGTATGCAGTAAACACAACAAAAGGAAACTGGAAAGAAATGTAGCAGCCCATTTGGTTAGATCACATTTTGGATAGTTGCAAGAAGGACACTAAGTGGGCTGGCCCCTCCTTGTCACATAGCTGTTAGTAATTTAAACAAGCTCAATCCCGCTTAAAAGGAAGACCAAAACCAAGCAAATATCTTACCAAAAGAATCCCACTTACAGTCGACATCGGACACGGAGCTGGGAGGCGCGGAGGCAGAACTAAAACAACTCTGGCATTAAGAATAGATGGGAGAGAGGAATGCTATATTAAAATGTAAGCAGCCATTGCTCTGAAGCTAAACACAGGCAAACAGTAACAGAGCAAGAAAACAAGAAAAAAATAGTCTCCAAAAGAACAATTAAACAGCCATAGTGTAATGATACAGTACTTTGTCCCTGCTCCGTGGAAGGAACAGAAGAGAAAAAGAAGTGGCAAAGAGCAGGACTGACCACTAGAAAGACATTTTAAAGGACACTGACACATCCAAATGAAAAGTGGGCAGAGTTTAAGTCCACACAGAAGAGGTCGAAAGCTTGACCTAAAAGGACCACTTCCTGTATTGTGGTAGACTAGACTAGCTAAACCTATAATGCAAGCGGTAATCCAAATGTTGTATACAATGCGGGAGTCTAGTTACTCAATAAAATGACTAGACACTTCCTTTGCCCAACTTATGGTTATAAAACAACCTAAACTGAGAAGCAGCATCTGAAATGATAGAAGAAGGTGGTCAGGAGGATGAAAAGGATGCCAGAAGCAGCATTACACAGTGCAGCCATGTGGATTTTCCCCATAGTATACAATTATCATCTGCAGCAAACTCTGCATGGTATAAGGCACAGTGGGGTGCAGCAGCATCCACTCCAAAGCACCCAGGCAGCCTACCTGCTGCTGGTACCCGTAGGTCTTTTGTGGCAGTAGTACCACAACAAAAATGAAGTCTATCTTTATAAAGAAGTCGCCATACCACAAGGACCATGAAAAAGAGAGTTTCTACGATGAGAAGTTGTCTAAAATGTTTGCACTTGAAAGCCTCACTTTTTATTTATTGAAAGGAATCGTCTTTCTGTAATTTATGTATGTCTTCTGCCCAAAATAGAAGGTTCCCAGCAGGTCCTTTTTTTGCCACATTTGATGTGATCGCACTGCATCATGAGTGCTGAAATTGATTGGCAACACTATGTTTATTCTATCAACTTCACAACTGACATGTGGATCACTTGTCAAGCAGTAGATTACATGTCCATTCCAGGGAGTTAAGCAAAGGCTAGCTGCCAGTCTCACCATTGATGATGCTTTTTGGGGCACTTAGAGGCAGTCAACAGTTGCAATGTTTGCCATGGGGAAATCTCATACAGCTGCCAACATCTTGGACACGTTTAATACCAAAGTCTATGAATAGTCTATTCCCAGAGTTCCCACAATTGGACTTGTTGCCGCAGACATCGGCGGTACAATAGTCAAAGCCATAGCTGGATATTTCAGAGACCTGTATTTAGCACATTCCATCAACCTTATGGTGCAGAACTCCTAAAGAATCAAGAGGTAGTCAGCAACATTCTGGTCACCTGTTGAAAAATATGCACTCAATTCAGTCATTCTTTTAAAGCCCGGAAGCAGTTGAGGATCATTCTTAGTGTGCTAATAAACTACCTGTAGAAGCCCTCACAGCGAAGGTGCCCACACTTTGGAACTCAATCTACTACATGCTGCAATGCCTGTTTGAACAGTACACGTCTATCAATGAGTATGTAATTCAAAGGAAAGCCCTAGAGTATATCTACTTAATACCAAACTGGTGGAAAAGCTGGTTAAAGACATCTTGTCATTGTTCTTCAAGGAAAACAAAGATTTTAGAAAGCATGAAGGGCATTGAGCACTGCTGGCAGTATCCTAGTTGACATTGCTTCACATTAAAGGTACAATCAATTGTACAATCTGGCATGAATAAGGCTTGTCAGCCTTATGGTGGTCCTCCCTCAAACCTTTTGCTTTACTCCTCCAATTTTTCTGATCTCGTTTTTGTTGGCTTTAGGACTCTGGGCACTGCACCACTGCTAACCAGCGCTAAAGGGCTTGTGTTATCCCCTTTAAACATGGTGAAATTGGCTTGCACCTAATTGGCACATTTAATTTAATTGTAGTCCCAAGTACAGTGCTACTAAACATGCTAAGGGCTCTGTAAATGTAATGGTAGTAGTGGGCCTGCAGCATGTATTGTGCCACCCACTTAAGTAGCCTTTTAAACATGTCTTAGTACTGTCATTGTAGTCTGTGTATGCAGTTTAAAACTGTCTTTTCGGCCTTGTAAAATAAACCTTTTGCCAGGATTAAACCTTCCTCTTTAATACATATCAGTCACCCCTACAGTAGGACATCCACAGCCCATTGGGCAGGATGCAGTGTAGTTAAAAAGTTGGACATGTACTTTTAACTTTTACATTCCTGGTAGTGAAAAACACTTACATTTGTTTTTCATTACTGCAGGTACTGCCTCTTCTATAGGATAACATTGGGTTACCTTATTACATTTTTTAAGTGATAACTCAGTTGGGACCGGGTAGGAATGTTGAATATGGTGTCTAAAGAATTGTAATTGAAATTCCTGTTTAATGGTAAAGTCAGATTGTAAGATATATTTCTGAAAATGTCACTTTTAGAAAGCTGGCATTTTCTTGTCCCAAGCATTTGGTGACTGCAACCTGTATCCTGGGATCACATGACTAGGTGTAGCTGGAAGTTGGTCTTTGTGTATTACTTCCAGACAATGAGACAAAGGGGGAATAGGTGTTGGCAGGATGGGCCATTTCTGACTTGATATGAGGGAGGGACTGTCACCCACCACACTTACAAATCACAGAGTCTTTGCCTCACAAACGGTTTTACTCTAGTCTTTTGTGCCCCCAGACAAGCTGAAGCCAGAGAAGGGAGACAGGAAATTCCAAACACCTCTGAGGTTGGAAACCTCCAGAACATTCTCCTACTTCAAAATTGACCCTCAGACCCAACTCTTAATTACAGCTCTGGACTGCTGGAAGACACAGAAGGATGGCTCTGCTGCAAGAAGGACTGCTAAACTGCTGTCCTGCTTCCAGAGTGAGAAGGACTGGACCTGCAACTTGAACCCAGGGCTAGACCTGGGTGGAACTCGTGGAATTTAACTTAACGGAATTCTACAGAGTGCATAAAAACTCAGTGAGATTTTGCGGAGTTCTGCCAATGGGCAGATAATGAACATTGCACTCCTCACAGTGCGATTTGTGACAGTAGCGCATTCCACAGTGAAAAACCATTGCAAATGGCACCACTCTGTGTGCAAGTGCATGGCCATTATGTTTTATCCTGTCTGCTCCTGCCTATCGTTCCCTCCTGTTTTTCCCGTTCCTCCTAGTACTCTATCCAACCCAATTCATCCCATTCTGATCCATTCCAATCCCACTTTTATTTTTACTTATTACTGTCTGGCTTTCCCTGTGTGTTTATTATTTTATATTTCTGTGTCTTTTTAGTTGCTTCTTTGCATTTAATTTTTTTCCTACTTCCCTTCCCAACCCCTCTATGCTATGGTCAAAGTAGTCAGTACCAGCAATGCTGCTGCAAGTGCAGCAGTGCATGCTGAAACAGCGTCTGCCACCTGCACTCCCTGTGGGTGTTGGCAATGGGTGGGGGTGCAACCCCGCCCTATCTGTGGTGAGGCATAGGTGGCCGCCTCATGTTCTGGGTTCAGCGCCACCTCCCCCACATGTTGGCAGCAGGTGGCAGACTCCCCAAGAGCTACATCTTGAGGGAGCATCAGGTGCTCAGGGGGTGAGTGCGCCACTGTATGCACCGCAATAATGGTGCTCTCCACATCAGGCAGCAGCTGAAGCACCGTGGGTAGAGTATTATTGACCAGGAGCAGGACCTGCTAGGCATTGAGTTGAAGGAGCTCGGTGAGTAATGTGTTTGTTTTCTAAATTCGGTCATGCATTGTGGGGGTTGGCCACAGGACCTGGCCAATGGCCAGGCTCTGCTGCCATTCCCCCGCATGCAGCCAACCCCATGCTGCGCATGGCCTCTCACCCTGTGGCCACCTCCCCACATGCAGTCAACCATATGCTGGGGCACAGCTATGGGCCGTGGGGGTAGGCCACAAGGCCTGGGGCAGCCAACTTCCCAAAAGGCAGCCAACCCCACGTGTGCCACAGTCTTTGGATGCATGCAGTGGAGGGTTGGCCACAGGGCCTGGCCCTGGGAAACCCAGATCTGTTTTTTGAAAGAGGTAGGGACTAAATGGCCCCACACCTATTATGGCCATGAGGATCCCATCCCCCAGGGCCCCTAATTAAAATGAAAGGGAGAGGGACACGCACCCACCCCTCCCGGGCTGATATCAGCCCTGGGAACCCCATCCCATGGGGCCCAGCACATTTTATGGGGGGGTATGGATCCCTCATCCAAGATGAAAAGTCTGCTTCCAGCATGTGTGAGTATTTTTCAAGCTCCCACTCCCTGGGACTGGACTTGGTGTTTGCTGCGGCTTTCTTGGAGATTTGAAATGGCTCTCCCAAAGCTAGACCAAAGACAGATTTCCCTGCCCGCACCAGTGTGGGTAAATAAACTGCCACATCCCTGAGGTGGGCTTCCCGGGACATAGCATGAGCCGGCATTGTGGGATGGGGTTAACAGTCCCATTAATTGCTCAGGGAGTGCAGACATGCGGGACCCCTGCCCTCTGCACATATGGCCAGGCCCCGGAGGATGAGAACCCTAGGGTTGAAATTGGCCCAGGGAGGGAGGCCGCGTAGTACCCTTCCCCCTTTGTTTATTTGTCTGGGCCCCGTAGGATGTGGTCTCTGGGGTGAAAATCGGCCCAGGGAGGAAGGCCGTGTGACCATCTGAAGTGGCATTTTTGTTACCAATGCTTGAGAGCATTTTGGATTGTGAGCATCCTATCCTGATGATAGTGCACTGTTGTGGAAATTACCTAGGCACAATCACAGGTGCTGCATTTGAAATCCAAATAAAGTAAACCTTTTCACAATTTATGTCTTTATTTCTCACACAGCCTTTGTATATTTTAATATATGTCAAAGGCAGAAATGGCAATGTTCAATAGAGTTTTATCCTAAGATTGAGAAATCCCGAAAGTATATCAATAAAACAGTTTCTGCATTTCTTCCTGACTACTGCATGAACTCTAAATATCATAACAATTTCCGGTTTGATATGCCAGGTATCTATAGGAGAGAGGGAGTGCACTTCACTGCAGAAAAGAACATGATCTTCCTTAATAATATCAAGAAATACATCCAGTTCTATGTGTAACTGAAAATTACACACGATAAACACAAAGGATCTTGTCAGGGCCACCCTATAGCAACATCATGTGATTATTTCATAGTATAAATCCCTTTTTTTGGAATACTGATACCAGCAAGAGTTTCACAAGAGTGGGAGCACACAAACACCTACTCTCACGCATATATTTGTCCAGATCCCATGAGAGTCTCATGAGCTCAAACATTCAAACTATATTTACTGCATAATAGCTCTGTATTGTAAGGTGTGAGTATTAGACTGTGCAAACACACAGCCTCTGTACTGTAACCTTTCTCCTGAGAAATTTTCTATACTTCAATATGGTTTTTTTTTATCATCCTGCGAGAGTCTCAATAGAGTGTAAAATATTTTTTGAGGAAGAATTGAAACAATTGGTTGAGCCTTGGCCCTATTTTTTAAAATTTTCCCCATATGATCTTTAAGACTCTCGCAGGATCATAAAACACCTCGAAGCTGGCCCAGTAATTTTCCACACGAGTCTCGCAAAAGGCTTGCGAGATCATAAAACACCTCGTGGCAGGCTCAGCAATTTTCCATGAGGTTCTCGCAAATGTCTCACGGGACCGCATGAGCCTCATGCGGCAAGCCTCACTCCCTGAAGCTTGCATTCTACTGTCGTGAAACTCTTGCAGGATCACAACACAATTTTAGAGAAACAATAGTGTATGGGAAGCACTAGCCTCTCCACTGAGAACCCTCTGTTGGATAATGGGTGTACATACTGGAGTATGAGGAAGGACAACTCTCTGCTTTCAAACCTCTCTCTCAAATAATAACTATGCTTAGTAGGGCATGTGCAGGAAAAGGCCTCTTCTCTAAGACTACTCTCTGACATAATGGGAGTACATTGTAGGGTGTGTCATGGGACTGGCCTTGCTGTTTAGACCTTTCTCTCAGATGATGGGTGGGTATAGTAATCAGTGGGGAGGGACTGGCCTCTCCTTTCAGAAATCTCTCTCAGATGACGGGTGAGCATAGTAGTGTGTGGATGGAGTAAACTCTCCTTTGAGACCTCTCTCTCAGATGATGGGTGTGCGTAGTATTTAGAGGGAAGGGATTGGCCTTTCCTTTGAGACTTCTCTCTCAGATGACGGGTGTTCATCGAAGTTAGTGGATGGACTGGCCTCTCCTTTGGGACTTCTCTCTCTGAAGACGGGTATGCATAGTAGGGAGAGACTGGCCTCTCCTTTCAAACCTCTCTCTCAGATGATGGAAGTGCATAGTAGGGAGTAGGGAGGGACCACCCTCTCGTTTCTGACATTTCCCTCAGATGATGGGTGTGGAGAGAGACTGGCCATTCCCCTGAGACCTCTCTCTCAGAGGATGGTTGTGCATAGTAGGGTGTGTGGATGGACTGGCCCTTCCTTTCAAACGTCTGCCTCAGATGGTGGGTGTGTGTTGTAGTGTGTGGAGCATAGCAGGCCTGCCCTTTCACACCTCTCTTTAGGATGACAGGTGTGCATGGTAAGGTGTGCAGAGAGAGCTTACCACTCCACTGAGACATCTTTCTCAATGACGAGTGCATGTGCATAGTAGGGTGTAGGTAGCTGTAAGGAGGGACTGCCCTCTCCTTTCTGACATCTCCCTCAGACGATGGGTGTGCATGGCCTGGACTCTCTGTTGAGACCTCTCTCTCAGATAATGGATTTGTGTAGTAGGATGTGTGTATAGACTGACCTTCCACTGAGACCTCTATCTCATATAACAGCTGTGCTTAGTAGGGTGTGTTGAGAGAGACTGGCCTCTCCACTGACACCTCTCTCTCAGAAGATGGGTGTGTGTAGTAGTGAGTGGAAAGGGACTATCCTCCCTGCTAATACCCCTCTCTCTGAAAATAGGTGTGTTGGAAGAGACTGTACTCTACTCACAACTCTTATCAAGCTATTGTTCCATTACTCTAGATTTACCAAGCCACGCCGGGTCATGCAAGGTGGCTTTGCAAGGCTTGGTAAATATCTTTTAAGGATTTGTGTTGGCCATGCATGGCATAATGGCAACACAAACCCTTGATAAATCTGGGCCCTGGTATCCATAGTAGAGGTGCTTGGTGCCAGCCTGACAAGGAGGGTGTAGGACCGTAGGAGTGGAGTAGACATCAAGTGAATGATATTGTCAAGATTCTGTTCCACTATGAGCCATGTGCTCGCTTGGGCTAATTTAAGGGATGTCACTGTTACGATAGTAGCATATAAGGGGTGTTAGCATTCTCTGTGGCTTTATGTAACTCATACAGTCCCAATCTCTCTGAGGTGCAGAACGTAAAGGTAGACCGACTTGGCCCATCAATAGTTAAAGTAGGCATAGAAGCAAAGATAATTCATTGGAATAAATAAATAGGTCTAAATGTGATTTTAGAGTAGAAAAGGAAACTAGGAATAGGCTATCTGATTTAGAAAGGGCAATGCTGCGCCTGCCAAAATGTTTTTTTGTAGAGTACCACTAATCATGTTTTTTTTTTAGCTTTTTTGTTTTCATTAGGATCCAAGGGAAAGAAGGTATCACATCCACAGGGAACAGCGACTGATGCTTTCCCCATGGGTGCCACTACCACCAACAGCACCGTGGCCAGTCGTGCCCGGCATAACTCATGGGTGGATAGGAGGATCACGGGGGGGGGGTGGGGTCAACTAAAACAACAAAAAAATAACTTGCCTTCCCGGGTCCTGAGCCATTGCAGCTCCTGGTCAGGTCCCGCGGTAAGAAACTGGAAGCAAGCAGCCTCCCTTCCTAAGCTATTCACAACACTGCAGCGTCTAAGGGGAGGCCATTTTCTCTATGCAGGCTGCATGCAGCCTACGCAGAGAAAAGGGAGAGTGCACATGAGTGGTTTGGTCATCCCCAGAGGGCTGACCAAATAGTCAGGGCCCACAGCAGCATTGCGCTAGCCACTCCTCCCCTGCTTTTCAGCATATCCGCCAACCCGCCCGCCTCCAACCAAACATTTCTGTTTTCTCGTAGTGCGAGAAGCAGAAACATAAAATGGTAGTTTTACCATTTTATGTTTCTGCTTCTCGCACTGCGAGAAAGCAGTGGGGCCACACTCCTCCTCCCTAAT
Source organism: Triturus cristatus (assembly GCF_964204655.1). NCBI lineage: Eukaryota > Metazoa > Chordata > Amphibia > Caudata > Salamandridae > Triturus > Triturus cristatus. Next base: position 1,712,086,641 of record NC_140589.1, on the reverse strand, counting down.
GTAGGAGCTGCCCCTGGCCCTGGCAGATGGTTCTGCTGGCCCCAGAAAGTCATGTTTATTATTATTTCTTACTTTTAACTATTCCCACTAGTAATGTATTACGGCCTTGTGTAATTACATTTTCTTCAACTCATCTGCCTAATGTTTGTTATCCTTTCATTTCTCTGTGTTTTCTGCATTTCCTGTTTTGTAGTGTAGTTCCTATTTCCCTTGTAGGCTCTGCGCATTGGAATAATATACATTATAGTTTTCTCATAGGACTAAGGTCAGTATCAAGTACATTAAACTTAATTACTTGTTTGTGCCAGCTAACTCAGAGGTCACTAGAAAATTCTCAAATGAACAAGAAGGGATTAGTTTCTGATAACCGCATAAACATGACAACTTTGTTTCCCTTAGAATCGGAACATGTCTCAGAATCGTGGAAACAATAGATAACAGTTTCACTCAGTCAATCGTGCATGCTTAGTTTCTCCAGAGTTGCACAGAAATAGATAGATGGGCGTTTCAATAAAAGGGTTTATTGAACAGTCTTGTTTCTCGTGTAAGATATATGAGCTGTTACAATCATTAGACAGTAAGCAAGATATAATACGCACAGCGTAAGAAGAAATAATACTGCAATAGCATTGTCTTTTAGGTATGACATATATTCATATATACAAACATAAATAACACAGGCTAAAACGTGAATACTCATCTGATGCTTCTAAATAGTTCTACCCCAGTGTTCCTAACCTAAGTATAGTACGAGGTAAGAAAAAGGTGCTGTTTTCTATAGCATAGTATATACTAAGTTTAGTATGCCAATAGTCCCTCTAGATTCTAGTCCACTCCATACCTTAGAATGAGAGAGGTGGGAATCTCTTTCCGGGTCTCAAACTCTAACACCCCATGAAGGGAGTCAGAACAGTGGAAGCTGGATTCTCTGCGAGCAGGGATGACAGAGTCTGGTCAGTGTGTCAGGCCGGGATATGGTCTCTTCGGAACTTGCCGTGGTTAACCGTGCAGTCAAGTCGTGCTGAGTCGTGCCGTGGTAAGGGAAGGAATATTTATACCTGGAAGGTGCTTAGGAATGCTAGCATTGACGTAAAGTCGGGCAGAGGAAGACGTCATGGATGAACCCCTAAGGGATAGGAGTTCATGAATAATAGATGAGTTTTTGGAGAAATCATTAATCCTAGCTAGGGAAAGACCCGTTCTGCTTAAGGGTCTGGTTTGTAAGAACTCGTTGTGACGTAGGATGGACGGATGTAGGTGACCATCCCTGTATTTGGTTAGCATGGCTAATGCCTACATAAGGACTGGTGTTCTATTCCTAAATAAGGGCAATGCGAATTGTGCCTATATAAGGACATGATTCAGGGAAACCTATATACAGGTATCTAAATCGAAACACAACACCCACTCCATTGACGAATGATCAATATTACTAAATGCTAAACATGTCAAACACATACACTTGAGTATCACGTGTTTACTAAAAACATTTCTAAAAGCATATTAAAAGAAGTCTTTGTTAAGAAAACTCTGCTAGACATGAAATGCAAAGGTGCTGTACATATTAAAGCAATGTTTTATTCTAAGCATATATTTACAGTGAATGCTAAGTGAATGAAGTGAAATATATACACATGTGCAATGAAATGGTCCAGTTTAACAGAAAGGAAAAAGTTCAGAGCCATTTCATGTCACGATTACATAAATGCGAAGAAAGGTGACAATGTGTCCCTGGACGTGTTTCAAAGAAGTCTGTTCTCTATGAATAGTTCTACTATAAGCAGAGCTTTTAGCCATAAAAGAAAAAGTCAATATTCACAAAAGTGCGATCTTTAGGAAAGTTCCAAATTTTGTCTTTTTGTTTTGAAAAAATGAAGGCCGAATTCATAGATTACATGGTACACTGTAAGCCTAATCAAAAGTTATTTGAAGATGCTGAGGAAAACATGAAATCCTCTAATCCTGTAGACAAAATGTCATCTATTGTTGTCGGTGATAGGTCGATTACCTCGTTTAGAAGACTAACTACACATAGATGTGATGCATCATCAGTAGCAGTGTTTGTTGATACCTGTGTGCCTGTTGATCCATCTTGTACCTCAGCAGTAGCATGTTGCGTCTGTGAGATCTCAATGAATGCCATCATCAGGATCGGTAGCCTCTGGGGACAACACAGAGCATGGGCCGTTATCAGGTCCAGCAGAGCATCGATATCCATTGGCACAACTGATGGGAGTGTTAGACAGATGTCTAACATGCATTCTTCACCGCAAAGCAGGCAGCGTAGAACAGGTAAGATGCAATCTTGCCAGATTGGTCTAAACGACAGAAACCATGTGGGATTTACTTCTCATAGATGAGGTAAAGCGCATAGTTGCACTATGCGCTCACGACACTTCCTTTCCAGGAGAGCAATCTCCAAGGTGCTGGGAGTGACGCTGGTGGATTGGCTTCCCATAGCAGAAGGGATAAAAATAGGATTCCTGCGACGATTGCTAGAATTAGAGGCAGACCACCAAACATCGAGTGCATGAAGTTTGGAATGATTCCGAGGACTGCTTGAAAAGATTTTAACAGTCCCGAACATACGGTCTTAAATACATGCACAATACCGCTCATATCAGACATGTTTAAGATACGTCCTAACATTTCTGTGAAATGTGTAGGGCAATTTGACCTTAACAGAGGCTGTATCTCAGCCGAAGTCCTTGTGACTTGTAGATCATAGGTTTCTTTGGCCGAGGTCAAAGGCACGGTTTGTCGTAAAAGAATGGCTTTTATTCTGCTCAAAGTATCAATTCGTATAGAAGAGATGTTCAATGAAGGCCATAAAGGCGACTCCCTGACGGTGTTTATTTGGGGGAACAAGACTTGCATACAGCAAGTGACCCTGGAAGTAACCGTTACTAGATATGGGATACCTGGCAACATGCCACAACAGCTCTGATCATTCAACATGAGGTAACTCCCATTTGAAAGTTGTCCAAATGTTGAATTAATCACAGCGACTGGTGAACCTTGCAGGTGGCAGGATAGATTTGCAGTGGAACCGCTACAGGCAAACTAATATCCCAACATATGAGTGAACCGCTCAGTGCATTTTCACAGTGTGTACCGCTAATAAACACTTCACGCCCCCCACTCCAACATCTGTGTGTGGAAGGTAAATCCCAGGATGTCCTGATGTATTCTTTACCCAACCTTTTATATTTGCCTACTGGCATGTGTTGAAGGCAATACTGAAAATGGAAAGTTGTAACAGGCAGAGTTATTTTGCCATGTATGATCCATTCTGTAGCTGGTTTTTCTACTACCGTAAATGGCAATTTTTCGAGGTTTTCAATGCTCAGCACTGTATACTTTGCTCCCCTATGTGACCGTTTGATCTGTTTATCAGTGAGATTATAATCAGAAAACAGAGAAGACGTGTTGATGAAACGCCAAGGCACATAGCCTGCACAATAGTTTTGTAGCGTCCAGCTTAATGACAGAATAGAACGTAATTGAGACTGGCCTTGATGCAGCAGGACCAAATCTTGTTCCACAATGTCAATGGCAGAGGATACAATGTTGCCCAATGAATATATCCTGGATGACAGAGACGTTAACCCATTGTCGACCACAGTGAGAGATTTCTCTAAATTAATACGATCAATTTCTCGTATTATTTCTGCAGCGTCTGCTTGGGTAACCTTCCATATTTCATTATAAGCAGCATAGATGCCGGCATATATGAAACGTTTTGACGCTGTTTTCTTGGACCTAGCAAGAATTCCCTAAGGTATGCGTCTTCTTTAAGTAAAGATAAGTGTTGCTTCACATCCTCTAGTGTAGATGTCTGCAGCCAATCAAGACATAGTTTTCCTACACTGTATGTGGTTACTACCCCTGGATGTTGTCTTTGAACATAGCGTGGGTCTGGCATATTGATTGTTAAACCTTGTATCTTGTTCAGGAATCTTTTATGACAGATGTTTATGTCTGTGGGCCAGAACAACCATTTTTTCCATTCGGAATCTGATCTGTTCTTTTGTAAGATAGCATGTATGTCAACCACCTCCTGTGTAGTGCTATTACTTGCAGGTGTAGGTATGGACGGTGTGTTCATGTCTTTGATCTTGGCTAAATCAAGGCAAGACGTTTGTTGGACAGTGTCATTCAAAAACATTATCTGCTGTGGGATGATGCAGGCTCTAAACAAAGCTTCTATCCCCTGCACTTGCCAATCTTTTGTACCCCAGACAGTTTTTGTGTCAATTGTTTCTTTCCAAATGTCGAAATCCTGTCTAGACAGTTGGGCAATAAAGGCTGCAGAATAAATCTGTTTCATATTAGTTAACATTTTTTTTGTTCCTGTTTTGTTCACATTTTTAAAGTACAACATATCTGGAATGGATGTATTGTACCCTGAAAAATATGGAAACTTACTCTCAAACGTTTTTGAGCTACCCTTTGGTGATGTAGGACAATGTTCCCATTGGTTATACATAAATACATTTCTAGGTGTTGCAGATTTATGAAAAAAATGATGACCATCGTGGTTATAACAAAAAAGCTGTTCGTAGTCTGTTGAACCCTATAAGTATTCGTGGTTAGAGAATGCAGCAGACCTTTCTAGATCAGACATCATGTTATTAACAGTCTCAAAGTCCCAATCATCAGAATAGGTACTGGAGGTAATAAAGTCACTTAAGGATATCTTAAATAAGTGTGGAATCTGCAGAAGTTCAGACGGACCGAATATATCATTATCCGTTTTGTCCCAAACTATACCATCTTGTATGGGAACGGCTGTGATGTTCACTGCTGACAAGTCTTTTGCTTCATGATGGGATGATTTGTGTGGTTTCAAAAGTAAGTTCACATTTTTATTTCCTGTGTCCAAATGAATATATCTTCCATCTATCAACATGCTCAGAGTTATTACTAAAGCTAGCCAAAGCAGAAAGAAAAATATTCCAGAAATAATCCATAGTTCAATCAATGGTGAAACCAGATAAGTCATTTTCACGTGTTTAAAAAAGTCTAGTGCTTGTTCTTTGAAATTTCTTTTCGCTGGCATAGTTTCAGGCTCATTGGGATCCTCAGAAAACGTATCAAAGTTAATGAAATAGCCAGAAGCAGTTCTTTTTTTTTTTAAACTCTTTATTTATTATTTTTGCATCAAAAAATAGCAGTGTACCACACTTGTCCATCCATGGCTGCAGTATAAAAATAGCATGTAACATGAAAACACATATATCGGCCGGACATAGGTTCCTACACATCACTGTCCTCCCAGAGCCGTTCCCCACCCCCAAACATTCCAGCATAGGCCGCACTCCCCCCGACAGGCCCCCCCATGATCCCATGTTATAAGCAGTATGCCCCCAAAGGCATCCAATCGCCCTACCCCACGGAGGCAAGTGGTGTTTCCGCGTGGCTCGCTGTGACATTGCAGTGGTATAGTATGCAAGAGTAACATCGCAGGCGGCCATCCCTTACACCCCTGTGCAGGCAGCATCCCTCCCCATGTCCCAGAGGCAGGACGGAAGCATATATCTCGATCCCCGGAGATCCCGTACTAAGCGCCTCCCCCCCCAGCCAAGGCCAGCAGCAGGAGCCGTATTCCTCAAACAGAAGCAGAAGGCGATCGCTGGTCACTATGCGCTGCGAGGTACCGCATCAGGGGTCCCCAAATGTCGGAGGGCCGGGACGCAGACGGAAGCAACTCCGAATACAACATGATATTTTCCTGGCAGGTGTTCAAATCCCGCAGCCATTCCTTAAACCTGGGGCGTCTCCCACGCCCCCATCGACACGCTATACGTCGCTTGGCAAGAAGCAGCGCACAAGTAACAAAACGGCGATCAGACTTAGGTATGTCTTGAGTATACCCCAATAGGGCCTGTAAAGGAGAGGGCGACAGCGGGGACCCTAGCATTTCCCCCAAGGCCTCGTACACCTGGGCAAGTCCATGCCAGATGCAGGAAGTCCGCTCCAGGCGAACGACATCTGTCACATCTATCGTTATCACGAAGATGAAACCTATGCATCTGAGCCGGAGTGCAATAGAGGCGATGTAGGAATTTATAATGAATCACGCGGAACCGACTACTAGAGGAGATCATTTCGGTCTGCGAGCAGCAGAACTCCCATTGATCATCCGTGAACACGATGCCAATCTCGGTCTCCCAGCCCGCACGGGACCTCAACACCGCCCCCCCATCGCAATTATATATCCGCCGATATAGCGAGGAGACCATATGTGAAGGTGAAGAAGAGTCAAGCAGATAATGAAACGGTTCCAGAACTGTGGGTTTGCCCGGATATGCCGGCAACAGTTTCTGCAGCCCGCTGTGGAGCCGAATAAAGGCAAACACTGGGAACGACGTCCCCATAGAGAAGCGGAAGGTCACGAAATCTGCCCTCATGGAATAGATCACCCCAGCTCGCAATCCCCTTCTTCAATTTAATTCTCTGGAACATCCCTTCTCCCAAAAGTGGGAGGGCCGGGTGATACACCAGGGGCATCAACGGAGAATATAGGAAGGACGAGCCTAGCCGGTCAGCGATAACACTCCAAGCATGTGCCGTAGCATGTACAGGGTTGCGGTCCGCACGAGACGAGGGCACCTCAGCGAGAGCCGCCCCCTCTAGCGGAATCGGATCCACCAGCCAGTGCTCCACCACAGTCTGTGGTATGAAGGGGGAGGGCTGATACCAGTAATACGCATAGTGCACCTGTGCACAATTATAATAGAGTTCAAAGTCCGGTATATCGAATCCACCCTGCCCATACGGCCGCGTGAGTACAGACCATCTAAGCTGCGGTCTCTTACCCCCCCCCACACAAGACGGACAAGCTCAGATCTCAACTCCCGAAAGAAGTAACCTCCCGGATGAAACGGAATATTGAGGAAGAGGTAAAGCAGTTTAGGGAGTATAACCATTTTTATAAGGGAAATTCGACCGGCCATCAACAGCGGCAAGGTTAGCCACCGGACCACATGCGAGCGTACGGAGTCAATCGCCCTACCATAATTCATACGCAGCACATCCTGTCGGTCCCTGGAGACCCACACGCCCAAGTACTTCACGCTCTCGTCGCACCACTCGAGTGGGAAGTCAAGCGAGACTCTGTCAATACCGTTCGTAAGAGGGAGTACAGCAGATTTGCCCCAATTGATGTGGATCCCCGAGTACAACGCAAATCGGACAAACTCTCTAAGTATAGGATTCAGGTTATCCCGAGGGTTCTTGATATAGAGTTTGAGATCATCCGCATAAAGTGACAGCAGGATTTGCCGCCGTTGGCATCTAAGGGATGCCGCAAGGTAGTTCTGCCTTAGACGAGACGCCAGGGGCTCTATCGCCAAGGCAAAAAGAAGCGGCGACAGCGGGCACCCCTGTCGAGTACCCCTGGTTACTAAAAAGGGAGCAGAGATGCGGCTATTAATAAGGATTCGTGCTGTGGGGCGCCAGTACAGGATCTGGATCCATCTGGAGAATGCCACTGGCATGCCCATATTTTTGAGGATCAGGTGTAGATAGTCCCACTCGACCGAATCGAACGCCTTGGTGGCATCCAAAAATACCGCCACCAGGGCAAGGGAGGGATCCGCATTATTCAAGATCGAGAAGAGTGTCCGCAAGTTGTGGGAGGTAGAACGGCCCGGAATGAACCCCGCCTGATCTGGCAGTATCAGTCCTCCAATCAGGAGGTTAACACGATTCGCTAGCACCTTGGCCAGGATTTTCACGTCGCTGTTGATGAGGGAAAGCGGCCTGTAAAAATAGCAACTGTCTGGGGGTTTCCCCGGCTTAAGAAGGGAGACGACGAGAGTCTCCGACATGCTGGGTGGCAGAAAGCCGGTCTCGTTAGCCTCCTCAAACACCTCTCGCAGAACCGCCGCCAGGGGATCAATGAAAGTTTTATAATATTCAATAGGAAAGCCGTCCAGGCCCGGCGACTTACCCAATGCTGTTTGCATTATGGCTTCCTTAATTTCGTCTACCCCAATAGGAGCCGCCAGGAGATCCCGCTGTGCATCAGAGAGCCATCCCAGGGTGACCTCTGATAAGTACTCAGACATCTCCAAGGGCGATGCACGCTGGGATGTGTACAGGGCGGAATAGTGAGACACGAAGGTGGACAGAATAGAAGGCATGTCACACTTAATGGCACCATCCAGGGCCCGGACCTCTAGTATATGGTTCGCATCCTGCCAGAAATCTGCCAGGACATTCCCCCTCGCCATACGCTCGCGCAGTGAAGTACTTACCGCGAAAACGCACTTCTCTCTCGGCCGCGGTCTTGAACTCGGTGAGTTTGGTACGGTTGTCTAGTTGTACCGCGGGGTCATTCAAGAAATTTGGGCCAGTCTCTAGGGCCTGCAAGGTTCGCTCCAAAGTGGTCAGCGTAGTGCGGAGTGAGCGCAGAACTCCCGAGCCCTTAGAAATACACACACCCTGCATAGTGGCTTTAAAGGCCTCCCACACCATCGCCACGCAAGCCACCGACCCCCGGTTCCGATCTATAAACTCCGCAATCTCCTGCGCCATCTCAGACTTAAACAGTTCATCCAATAGAATGTTAGGTTGCATACGCCACGGAAGTGGATCACCAACCAATCCAGCCCTAGCCAGGGTGATCAGCACAGGCGCATGATCAGAATAGGTGCGAGGCAAGTGTCGCGCCCCCAACAAGGAGGGTCCCAGTGTCTTTGACAGGAGCAGGTAATCTAACCGAGCCCAGGTGGAGTGCAATGTCGACCAGTGCGTGCCCTCTCGCGTATCCGGGTTAGTATGTCGCCATGCGTCGAGCAACGAGTGATGCGCTATGAGGTCAAGAACATAAGCCTGTGAGTGGGGGTGGTGCACAGCAGCAGCATTAGAGCGATCCAGGGTAGGGTCTAAGGTAACATTGAAATCCCCTCCCCAGATCAGGTGTGTAGACCCAATATCCAACACAGCCGCCCACAAGGAAATGAAGTGTGTGGGTACATCCATGTTAGGCCCATAAGAAGAGACAATGGTGACAGTGGCATTACCCATCCGTCCCCACACAGCGCAGAATCGTCCCTCAGTGTCAGTTTTCTCCCCCAGAGGCACAAACGGGGTATGCTTTTTGACTAGAATGGCCGTTCCCCTGGAGTACGTGGAATAGGAAGGAAAAAGACTATACGCCGCCCACCGTGATGCAAATGTGGGTGCCCTGCGGGGGTCTGTATGGGTTTCCTGCAGTAGTGCTATGTGTATGTGGTGACGGTCTAAATAACCCAAGACCTGACGACGCTTGCGCGGGTCTCCCAGTCCCCGTATGTTCCACGTCAAGACATTGATCCTACTGTGTGGGTCATTCTGTACCCATCGCTCCCCCGTTGCCATTACTCGAGGAAACACCAAAGGATGAGGCCAGCCAGGCCCCGCAGACGAGCCTCCACGCCCCGCAGCCCAGCCCACCCTGCGCTAGGAAGACACCGTGCCCCCACCCCCAGGCCCCGATGCGGTGATTGCCAGAATTCCAGCCCGTGTATGGAACAGTGTGTGAGCCAGTGTTCAAGTGTGTCATCACAAATATGAAATCCCCCCCTCCCAGCCCAACTGGCTTCCCCAACTCGCCAGAGGGAGCCCTCCCTAAATACCATTCCCCTGCATACACCTCCAACCCCCATCCCACCCCCTCCCACCGCAGCAGCCCAAACCTGCCGGGATCCAGATCCCCTCCCATCCCATTCAGCGAACATAACAGTTGAAGTGGGATATACCCTCTACAGGAGACACCAGTGTGCCGGACCTACCCTCCCCAGACCCATCTTGCACCCACTGCACCTACACCCCAGCGGGCGAGGAGTCTACGTGGGATAGGGGGGGAGTGCCAAGGCGATTCGCAGCCTCAAGGTCCAGACCAGTACATTGTAAAAAGGAAAACATAAATAAATAAATAAATAAACCCTTTGGGCTACAGCGCATTTGGGTCCCCTGATAGGTATGTCATCTCATCCCCCACATCTGAAGGTGAGATCTAAAGACTAAGGTAACCTCTGCCACGACAAGAGTAATCACCCCCATGAGTGAAGCCAGTCCAAATCAGCCGCCAAAGGATGATCCAAACAGAGGGGGAGAAAACAGAAGCAAGGAAGAGCAGGCAGAGTGAAGCAAGAAAGGGGGGGCAGACGCGGGAGGGGGAATATAGAAGAGAACCCATATCAACAGTACTCATCAGTCCGGAGCAGACGTCGGAGAGCGGGACCCCAATCGTGTCCCAGGACTGCCTCGCTGGGAGGACGCAGAAGGCTGTTCTTTGAGGAAGTCCTCCACCTGTTGCGGGTTGCCGAAGAAGAGGTGCTTGCCATGATGAGTGATCTTGAGCTTGGCAGGATACTGCATGGAGTATGGAATGACTCTTTGTTGCAGCTTCTTCTTCACTCCTACAAACTTGCGGCGGGCCTCCTGCACCATCTGGGTGAAGTCTGGATAGAACGAGAGAGTGGTGTTTTCATACAGAATCGGTTGTTTCTCCCTCGCCAAGCGCAGCAGAGTGTCGCGATCCCTGCAATTTAGGAATTTGATTATGACAGGACGCGGCGGAGCCCCAGGAACCGGTTGTGGCCCCAATGAGCGGTGGGCACGCTCTACCACCAACTGCGGCGAAAAAGAGTCCCGACCGAATTTGTCAATCAGCAGCCGTTCAATGAACTCCTCCATGCGGCCCCCACCACTGAACTCTGCAAAACCAATCAAGCGGACGTTGTTTCAGCGAGAACGCGCCTCTAAATCTTCGTTTTTCTCGGCAATGACCCTGAGCAGCCGATCCATCTGAGACAGTTTAGCTGTGCCAGTCACCGCACCGTCCTCCAGCTCTGATATTCGCCCCTCTGCCTCCTTCAGACGCTCCCCGTGCTGATCCAGCTGATGTACCACCGCATCCAGGCGCGTATTCATGGAATCTATTTTGGCGTCGATGGATGTTAGGCTCCTCTGCATGCTCACCAGGATAGTCTTCCAGTCCACCTCCTCCTCCTCGCCGGGGCCCGTCTCCCCGCCATCCGCAGGCGGCATGCGCGTTTTCTTTTTGGGGGGATTGAAGTGGAGCGTCGACTGTTTTGCATCGGATTTGCCCATGTTAGCCACCGACGAGGTCACAGGTCACCCACAGCCAGGCAACATGATGATGTCTGTGTCCGGACGGGTAAGTAAGCGACAGCGCCAAGGGTCAGCCAGAGTCCGCACTAGTATCTCAAAACCACATTAGTGTCCACCAGGCGATCAGCCCCCTCGGTCCACCAGGATAAGTCTGTCCGGGGAGACGTCCAGACGCACAACCAAGCCCCCAGCAGAAGCCTCAGCACCCCCTTCATCCCTCGCGGGGACAAGGCCACAGACTCACCGCGCCTCCAGTGCCAGGATCACAAGCCAGGCGACGAGCCATGCGGATGGCCCAGAAAATCACCAGCAGGGCAGGTCCATCATCGCCTCCCAGCACAGGCACCAGGGAGATGCCTCCGCCCCAATGCAGTTCGGGGTATTCCAGTCCACAGCTGGTCAGTGGCGCCTAGACCCAGGAGGGCACACGTCAGTCCCAAGGCGTGCAGATCAGGTAGATCGCCCAGCGACCGGCACTCCTCCCACACCTCCGACCCAGCAAGGCACAGAGCCCGGGCCCCCAGCACGATCACCACACCATGTTTTTTCCAACAAGGTCCTCCGGGGGGGGGCGCAAGCCCTCCGCCAGTGCCCGCCGGAATGAAGGCAGCGCAGATCACCGCCGGCCGCTCACTCGCTGTCCACAGGGCCCAACGAATCCCCGGGCTTAATTTAGGCAGGAGCCGCCGCTCTGCAGCTCCACACGGCGCGGCACTCCGTGCCCTGCGGCAACGACGGGCTATATCTCCGCCGCCGGGTCACCAACAGACTGCAGATTCGCACCGAGTGTCCCCGCAATGTGATACAGCTCTCCGGCGTCGCTGAAGTGTGAGAAACTGGCCTGGAGGATAGTGCTTTAAAGTTTAACGTCGCCCGGTCGGCGGGAGCCTCACTACAGTGCGGCCATTACGGTCCAGCGCCACCTAGCGCCCCTCAGCCAGAAGCAGTTCTGTCAATGGCTGAAATTGCATCAGCATTCGTTGAAATTGCTGGAACCAGTGGATCACTTGCTACGTTGGTGTAGACCGGTGTTTCAGGACGAACTGTTATTTGGGTTTCAAGAGGAAGGAGTTTCATAGCATTGTTCCTTAGTCCTTCACTTCTTACTGTTGGATTCTCAATGGTGATGAGTCTTTCAGTTTGAACCTCTTGGATAGTAGCTAGAGGAGTGCGTCTGCTACTTGGTCGGAACACTGGAAGCTGGATTCTCTGCGAGCAGGGATGACAGCGTCTGGTCAGTGCGTCAGGCTGGGATATGGTCTCTTCCGAACTTGCCAAGGCGAACCGTGCAGTCAAGTGGTGCTGAGTCGTGCCGTGGTTTGCCATGGTAAGGGAAGGTATATTTATACCTGTAAGGTGCTTAGGAATGCTGCCATTGACGTAAAGTCAGGCAGAGGAAGACGTCATGAATGAACCCCTAAGGAATAGTAGTTCATGCATAATAGATGAGTTCTTGGATAAATCAATAATCCTAGCTAGGGAAAGTCCCATTCGGCTTAAGGGTCTGGTTTCTAAGAACTCGTTGTGACGTGGGATGGACAGATGTAGGTGACCATGCCTGTATTTGGTTAGCATGGCTAATGCCTAAATAAGGACTGGGATTCTATTCCAAAATAAGGGCAATGCAAATTGTGCCTATATAAGGACATGATTCAGGGAAACCTATATACGGGTATCTAAATTGAAACAGAACAGTTTCCACAGCTGTCTGTCTCCTGTCTGTGGCTTTCTTCTGTTCCCCTTTTTAGTAAGCTTTCCCTCACCTCTCTTTTACATTTCTTGTGTAGTACTGTTAAGAGAACAGATTTTTGGTAACGTAAAGAGGACCGCAGGTCCAAGTAACTGTTAACAAAACATGTTGGTTAAGAAGAGTTTAATGTACAAATAGTCAAAAATACAGGGGCAGGAATAGAGTGGTCATGGACCCCCAGTGTTGTTGTATACTAGTAGGTTCTAGAACAGTGCAGGGTGGCAGCAATGAGATACCAACCAATACCATATTCCCATTGCATTCCCTTTCATTCTTATCCATTCGTAGCTTAATCCCTCAATTAGGAGAAAAACGTTTTTGGTTGACTACCGGGTTGTCAACCAAACCTCCCAAAGTGATACTTTCGATAGACGATAGCTAACCTAACTTTACTGAGGTATTGCTGTTGTACTTTGTGCAAAAGCTGGTTAATCTAGTATCTAAAATGGGCGCATTATGGTTTTGTCACCAGCACCATTCAGCCAAGGATGGAGGGGGCCCAGGTCAAGGGATGGGGAGTAGTCCAGTGGTGGCAGGGACAAGTGATAACATCACATTGCTTTCTTATTGACAATACTGTATTTGTTAAGCTATCCTATCCTTCACCTCCCTGCCCACAACATTTTGCAACTTAAAACTCCAGAATGTTATGTTAAATATGGCTCTGTAGTGTAAACAGTGACTTGTCCATCTGTTTCAGTTATACAGCGTGGCACAAAGTCTGCAATGCATACAAACTAAAGACAAGGTGGGTTTTTTCCAGTGCCTACTCAGTCACCTGCTACTTCACTTCATCATTCTTTCTATCCCAGCCTAACCAAAAATGGAAATTCCATCTTGGCATGTGGCACAATTTTCTGCCCAAGCGACTTATATTTCATGTTTCCATTACGGATTTATGGTTCCAATTTTTTCCTTCCATTAATCAATGTGACTAAGCAAAATCGTAGTACATGATCAGTGACACCCAACCATTCCATAACTAAATCTCTACCAAGCCCAATCCCTATAACTTACCTTCCCATAGAGTAACTTCCCCCACTGACAAGTGAAGATATTAGTGGAAAATAATTTGTGGAGTAGTTTGTGATGGAAGGTGTAATGTGGGACTAAGGGCTTGATTTAGAGTTTGGTTGATGGGATACTCTGTAACAAGCGTAACATGTAAAATATCCAGTTCGCTATAAAACAGTTCATCATTTATATTCTATGCACTGTCTATTGTAATATGGCGGATAGCATGTCATTTATTTGCCACATGTGTGATGGAGTATCCCATCTGCCAGACTCTATCAGGCCTTCAGTTTGTACTGAAAAGGGTGTAAGAGAAGAGCAGGACCATTGAAATTTATGATAAGTTAATAACATGAAATAACAGCTGCCCCAAAAACATGTTGCAGAGTAGCAGACCCACGAGCATGGCTCCATTCATGTTGCACATATAGTGAAGTAGTTGTGCAGCATATATACACCTTATTAATTAATGGCAGCTATTTAATTTATTAACACACATAAAGTGTCTGTTCAGTTTCACCTTACGTAATTCTTTAAAATAAAATCACTTTTTTATGATGTTGGCGATGTGGCTTCATTCTTTAGTGTCAGTGCTATTGCATTATGTGATGCATGTGTGGGAAAAACTTGGCTCTGTGACTAATCATATCAAAACATCCAATGACCCTAGGGGATCAGCAATGTTCTGCTACTATGCCACTATACTAATGACAAGTATTTGCGCTAAGCATAACAATTCATGTTTTTATTCTTTCTTGATATAGCTACTTCTGCTGCTGGAGGTCAAAAAACCCAGTTGGATATAGCCACCCGGCTGCAGTACGAGAAGTTGAGGGCTGTGGCTCTTGAGTAACACTGGGTGGTGGCCTTGGAGGAGAAGGAGGAGAAGGAGGAGGATTCTAGGGCATCTAGTTCTTTGAGACAACAGCCATCCCCACCTCCAACCGGGCAATGCCATCGCCTGCAGGTGGGGTCCAGCACAACTGCCAACCAGGACACCAGGAGCCTCCTCCTCATCATCATCTGTTCAACGCCTCTTCAGCCACATTGAGAGCTGGCGCTCATCAGGTGGGGTCAGCAAAACCTGGCCCGACAGATGGCCAATGTGAGGAAGGATCTCAATGCCCTCAGGGACTTGTTATGTTGAACAGGTTTTTTTGTGTGGGAGGGACTATTGTGCGAGTTGAGGGTGGGAAGGGTATTTGGGGAAAGGGACATGTTTGGGACTGCACTTAGGGAATGGGGTGGGCCTGTTGTGGGTGGAGAGGATGGGGAGGAGGAATGGGTCAAGACACATTTTTGGGGGTTTACTTGGGAAAGTGGTGAGTCTGTTGTGGGTCGAAAGGTTGGGTTTCCTATTTGTAAAAAAAAAAATGGAACTTTATTTATCTTTATTATCTTTCTTTGCTTAGCTAGTTAGTGTAGCATTGTGATTTAGTGATATGAACGAGACAAGAAGTTTTCTTCTGAAATTGTCACACATTATACTGGACATCCACTTTTCCACCTAGACGTTCCCTACCTGAATTCCCTTGTCTTGTATTTGTTCTTCAGTAGGTTAATTACCGCTCCCCGCAGTCCAGTATACCCCGCTACCAGAGTCAAAATGAAAACTGACTATATGTTTGACTTTTTGCTTGACAAGGTTTTGCAGCACCCAGCCACCTATCAGTGATACTTGTATACTAGTTAGTTACTGCCCTTGCCCTACCCATCTGTAGCTATTGACCACTAATGGGGTCTGCCAATAACATACACAACAAGCATGGGCAAAACCAATAGGTCGCGCCAATGCAAGACGTACTGGCTTTGTCGATGTGATATTTTTTAGCCACAGATTGTATGAGCAACAGGCAGACAGTGTGAACACACAGGAGAAATCTGACATCCACAAATAGTGTCAGCTGACAGTCATGATGAAGCACACATGCATAGACTGTGTGAGGCCAAGGACAGGAAGAAGCAGACTTACATATAGTGTGAATCTACAGACAGGAATCAGTGACACCCAGAGCTAATGTAGCACACAAAGAGGATTAATCAGACACTCAGATACAGGAATCAAACTCACAGACATGCACGTCTTCCTCTGTTAAGCATGTATGCTTCTAATAAAAACTTGTTTAATATAGCGCATCATGTCGTACTTCTAGGTTTTTTGGAGCTAAGAATAACATATTCTACCATTAACCAATGTATGCTACTCAGTTTACCTATCTCAAGAGGAAATAATGCTACGTTCTCTTTTCAGGGAACTTGTGACCTTAAGATCACCCTAGTAGTCAGCAGCATGCTTAAGCTCAATGAGCCACCCAGCATGCTTTGAAAGCGGGCCTGTCCTGTCACTCAGGGCACATCTTGTAGTCACCCAGATATGAAAGAGCCAAGCTCATGGGTCTGCAGCTCACCCTGAAGGCCATTACTATGAAGAAACACTGCACACAAAGTGGTCCCCAGCTCCAGCAATTACCAGAGCAGCGACCTCGCCATACATAACATATAAAAACATTTACACGGATTGATCTGACCAAAACAGAGAGATGACAACACTTAGCCAAGGAAATTAACTCACAAGAGACCTTTTTCACCTTCACTGAAGTGCTGATAATAAACTTTGATTGAAGTTTCTCCTTATTCTTCTCTGGACAGCCAGGAAGCTTTAAACAGGCCAAGTGTACACACCCCATTTAATGCAAAATTCCCTCCGCAGTGAAACTCTGGGTGACAGATTTGCCTGAGTCCTGGTTTAGGTGACATTTAGAGTGGGCCCCAACAACTAAGAGTGATTTATGAGAACCCCAGCTTACCTGTTTGACTTTATTAAAGTAGTCAGTGAAGGGCCATGCTGGAAGAGACGGGCACTTACTGGGCCGGGGAGGAGGTTTGTTTCTGACTTTAGAAAAGAGGTCTGCCTACATTTCCTTTTTGTTGAACATTCAAGTCACTGGGAAAAACAATCGTTTTGGGCAGATTTCATGTTAAACCATCAATGTGGCCATGCCAGCTGCGGTAGTTTGTGTGTTTGGGGCGGATTGGTGGAAGTATTTGATGTGTGATGGTGGATGGGCTCCCTTGCTTGTGTCACTTTCCCGCTGCTCTCCACTCCCGGCTGCCTGAAAGCACGGACTGTGCCAATAAAACAACATCAAAGGGGTGAGTCTTTGCCACCTATATTCAATTAGTTGTATTGTTTAATTTCCATATTTTACCCAAAGAAGCATTGTTATATTTTATCCAAACATTTTAGGAGTAAACCTGGTTGTGTAAAAGGAAGTGGTGACTTCTAAAACAAAGTCACAGACTGATTCTATAATCTGTGCCATATATTTGATTCGGTAAAAAGAAGCAACAACTTCTAAAACAATGGCATGGAATGCTTAAATAATCAGTGCCCAAAGAAAGTGAATTGGGCAGTGTCGAACTGTCCTTACTAGAGAGTTTGGACAGGGGCAGAATATTGAATTGTCCTTACTACAGAGGATAGGAATGGACTGCAAGGCACATTGTAGAAATGGACCCTGTGCAACGATATGGAATGGAGTGACTACCATAGAGCAAACTGTGTTTAAGGCCAAGGTAAGAGTCTGGGCTGAACATAGAATTCCAAAATTGTAACACACACAAAAAGAGAACATGGCTGGGAGAGCCTAATTCAAAATATTCTCTATACAAATACAATTAATAGTCTGATATAGAACAGCACCTCAACACAACTGGGTGCACATTAGTGTTGTTTAAAACTAGCACCAATGACTATAAAGACATCATTATGTATCAGGTAGACAGTGGTGTGGACAGGGGACAAAACAGACTCTAAAAATGATGCCTGGACTGTCCTTAAGTAAAGAAATTACATGGACTGACTGGAACTCCATTGTGTGCCCTTGCTCCGTATATAGGGCATTCAGTAAAGAGTATCTGCAAAGCGGTGACTGTCATAGAGGATATGGTCTATATGGGACAGTGAACTGCTGTCATTAGAGTGTGAATGTAGAGATTTGTTGACAGACGACGGGATAAATAAAATAGCTAGAACTGCCCCTATAGCAGGTTATAAGACAGGTTGAAAACAATAATACAATTTACAGGGGTTATGCAATGGGTAGTGTATGAAACTGGTTCACTGGTTGACTGGGGTATGAGCCCTGATCAAGCAGCAACCACAACTCTGTTCAGGATAAGGCACAAGTGAACCCTAAATTAACCTTGTCTCAATCATCGGTAGCCTGGCATAGAGCAGTGAGGTTTAACTTAGAGGCAATGTTTAAAGTATTTGTACCACACATCAAACAGTAATGAAGTGAGAAACACCACACAAAAAGGATCCCACGCCAGATTAGAAAAACAGAGTAAATTATAATAAATAAATCAAGACCGAAATGACAAAACACAGTAGCTATGCAAGTTCAAAGATTTCAGTGAAAATAGCGCCAAAAAGCCTGTGGATATCTGGTTGCGCTAGAGCAGCAGAAGTTTGGACCTACTACGATGGAGCGCGGGCCAGTTACAGGGACCTAGTTAGGCCCACTGAACAAGAGTACCTTGAATACTGGTTTGCAGAGTGTATATATATATTTAACACTCACATACTTTTTTAAAATACTCAGTCATTGGATGACGTCATCAGTGATGTCAATTTAGATGTCATCAGTGATGTCATCAGTGATGCCACTGACCATGTCATGAGTGGTGTAATATGTGAGGTCATAAGCAGTGCATTCTGGGGGCACAAGTTATAGTTAGCTCAGCGAACTATAACTGCTGAATTTCACTGGTTTTGTAAAAGTGAACCTTGAGCCTAAATATAACGTTTCTGTAACTTTTGGTTTTGTCAGTGAATTTCTAAGGTTTGTTTAATTATATTTCCTAACTATAATGTCCCTGTAACCTTTGGTTTTTCAGTGACTTTTTAAGGTTTTTTAAATGCTAATTCCTAACTATAGCATCTCTCTGACATCTGTTTTTTCAGTGAATTTCGAAGGTATTTTTAACCTGTAAACTTTGAGAGTGGGTGTGTGAGTCACTCTATAGGTTGGTAACTTGGTGTGTGAGTGGCTATATGGGTCTGTGAGTGAGTATGTAATGTCTGGGTAATATCGTAAGTACACGAGTAATGCCTAGGTGATTGTATTATTGCATAAGTAGTGCTTGTGTGATTCTATGTGTGCAATTGCCCAGAAAACACTGTGAATAGCGGGTGTTTTTGACAAAGTGTAAAACACACATATAGACGTATTTTACATAAAGTTTCATGTAGCTATTTAATAAGATACTAATTTGACTTTCCCCTTTGTATTCATTTGTCAAAATACCTACATCAAAATGTATTTTCCTTCTTCACAGCAACACTGGAGGTTGCAATTACATCAGTAGTCACGATTGCAAATGACAAAGTGTAAAACAGATATATAGACATAATGTACACAACGTTTGGGTCTAGTTGTTTAGTAACATATTGGTTTAACTTTATTTTAACAACATATTTGTAAAAAACAACAGTTTCAAAAAATAACTTTCAACTTCTGAACTAATGAATAGAACATAACTACCAAACACCCATCAAGCTACCAATTGTTACCCAAACTCATGGGGAATCAAAAACTGCTGCAATGCACAATCTGTGACAATACCCTCTCTAGAGGGATGAACAAAAAATATTCATGTGGGGCAACATCATGTTATATCATCTTAAAACCTATCATAGAAAACGTCTCCAACTGGTGATCTAGCAGAGGGAAGCTGGAGGACCATCTACATCAGTGGCAGCAGCAACAAGTCCCAGCCAGAAAGTTCCTGCAGAGGTGCAGAATACAACAACAGATATGGCTCCAGAGTTTTCAAAAATGGCCACATATTGAATGGACTGTAGTGTTGTTATAAGTGCCGGTAAGCAGAGTGTTACAACTATTTGCAAAGCTGCAAAAAAATCATACATGCTAATTATTTTCCCCATTTATATTTTTTACACATTTCCCAGTGCACATTTTTTTAATTCCTCCTGTCCCAGTTGCCATTTTTTTACCATAAAATGAACACACATTTTTTACAACTTTACAAAATCACAAAAGAAAAATCAAAAATAAAACAGAAAATTATGTCACCAGTAAATAAAGAAATATCAGTGGACAATACATCTTTCAACTAAAAGAGAAAGAACACACCCATTTGTCTATCTTGAACATTCTTTAAGAGGAGTTCATAGTGAACAGATTTGCCCAGTGCACAATATGTCACAAGACATTGTCAAGGGGTGCACATAAAAAATATTCTTGCAGGACCACGTCCATGCTTTACAATCTAAAAACATGCCATATCAATAGTGTAAAAGCAGCAATAAAACAGCGCAAGGCTGAAGGACCCTCAACTTCAATAGCAGCCCCAACAACACTCGGGCACAGAGTCCCTTCAAAGGTCCAATCTCAACTTCAAGATTTAGTTCCACACTTTTTCTGGATGGCATCATACTGTATGGATTGTAGAGTTGTAGTGAGTGCTAACGAGCAGTCCATAACAGGCCTTCGCAATGCTTCAAAGAATCATAAATGTTGTTTTATTTTTACTTTTTCCCTTCCATAGTTTTTCTCCATTAGCAGGCATTGTATTATCTTACAAAAGGGGTATCTAATATCTATGTGTTATTCATTTTATTATCTTCTAATTTATTGTAACATTAATTACAGATAACTTGCCTTATGGACAAGTCAAAGTGTTCCTCTACAAATAAATACACAGCTAACTTTTGCTAGTTATCAATCTTTACTTTTTCACTTTTTAAATACATGTCAACATTCTGTGTTTGAATCTTCTAGTGAGTGCGTCAATAACATTTACAAAAACACTCTGGTTTTTGAGACAACCCTGTGTTAAATTTTGTAATCTCTTTTTCAAAACTATCAACTGTAATATCCTCCTCTTAACAGCTCTTCATTTTCCCTGGAATTCTGTTCAAGACCAAAGAAACAAAACTGCACATCATCGCAATCATCGTAAACCTTTACTACATCTCCCACAGTACCATGCAAAAGTGCTCTATTCATTTCTCCAAAACATAAAGCAGGAGTTGTCACATAGGACAGCCTCCTGACTAAAGTTTGCATTGTTGAGAGGTAACAGCTAAAATCCTGAAATAATGAAAGGTGGTTTGGCACACTTTGTTTGATAAACAAGCTAATAAGTATCCCTGCACATTTGTATGCTTTCTAATCTTGCAAGGATCCAATCCTTGTAAAGTACCTATTTTGTGTTTTAAACTTTGCTTTGGAAAGATATGTAGAAATGTCGTTAATATATCAATGTATTGCTGCTGAATGCTACAAACACTCCTACAATTTCATTTCTATACAGGTGTCTGACTCTGCCTTCCTTGTATCTTTTCTCCAATAACTTGTACTACATTTGTAGGTACCCATCACCTCCTTCGCTATAGGAGTGCCATTCTTCATTTCATAACAACGTCCTCTGTAATCAGCAGCAATTAAAGAAAGACTCTGTACTAGATGTATGTATACATTCTCCACTAAAAACTGTAGAAAAGTTATTTCAATTCACTAATCTTTTTTGGTTTTGTCTCCTCATGCACAACACCATTTTGTCAATAGTCTTCATTCTATTTAGAATCAAAATAAAAAGCTTCACCTTCAAAGCAAAGGCCTTATCAACTAGTCTCTCAACGTGTACTACTCTACTGCGAAACATTCTGGCTCTGATTTCGTTAAACTACATCTGTCTCCTGATTGAGGTGTGTACATTTTTGTTACATTCTTTCCTGTTTTTGTTATATAGATTTTGTCCATTGTTACTCTTTCTCATAGTTTGAATTTTATTTTCATTATTTAATAATCTTTGGAAATGTCCACATATATTCATAATAAATTATTTTGTCCTCCTTCCAAGAGCTATTTTTTCTTTCACCACGGTTTCATAATTTTGCCCCTTTTGAGTCTCAGTTCTGCATAGATACTGTAGTTGATTCTGTTCCTTTTTCCTCTGAGGTTTGTACCCATTCTGTCTGTAACGATGCAGATATTGTTATTTAAAAATATATATATATATATATTGAATTTTTTCTGGCCAATGTACCCACTACTTTACTAATGGTATACACATGATACATAATAATACATAAACAGTTTTCATGTTATGTTGCAGTTTTAAATCTACAAATGAACCTACCTACATAACTACAATCACTTACTTCAATGTACCAAACCCAACCAAAGCACAAAATGTAATTTATTAGTTATCTTTTAATTATAGCACCCTCTCCTACAACACAGCTGCACCATATCTCAGTTCTCACTTATACACGCTAAAAGACCATTTTATCCCTTATGTACTCAATTTTAAAATAATCATCAACAAAAGTGTAAAAGTACATACATTTTCTCAATGCTGTAAATCCCAAAATACAACATAAGAGCTATTTCTGTGCCTTTCTACCACTGTGTCACTGGTACATTTAGGTGCCGATTCCGATCCGTTAAAAATAATTTGCAAACGACCCATATCCGTATTTTTTTACGTACGAGTCGTACAAGTACCGTACAAACGGCCAAGTACGATTCGTACGTGAAAAAAAACTACGAATAGCGTCAGGAAAAGTGTACGAGAGGGCGTCGGAAAGTGTTTACGTCCGAATATCGTCGGGAAAAGTGTACGAGAGTGAGCCGGACATTTTTAGGTGCAAATCGTAAAACACAAGTCCGAGCGCGCAAGTACGATCCCGACCGTCCGTCCGAATACACAATCGCATGTAAAATGGCCTGTACGGAGCCAACGCAGTAGCACACATGTACACGGGTAAACTTATGCCCGCGTACGAGCCGTACAGCCCCCCCACCCCCAAATATGTCAGCACCGTACACCACCCTGTCCGCACTGTACCCCAGCCCCGCAACTGTACGCGCCTTACCCCCCCAGGTACGCGCCGTACCCCCCCATGTACGCGCCTTACCCCCCTGTCTGCACTGCACCCCAGCCCCGCACCTGTACGTGCCGTACCCCCATGTACGTGCCTTCCCCCATGTACGCGCTGTACCCCTGCATGTACGCGCCGTACCCCCCCATGTACGCGCCTTACCCCCGCATGTACGCACCGTACCTCCGCATGTACGGGTCGTACCCCAGGCCCGCACCTGTACGTGCCGTACCCCCCCATGTACGCACCTTCCCCCCCTGCATGTATGCACCGTACCTCCGCATGTACGCGCCGTACCCCAGGCCCGCACCTGTACGTGCCGTACCCCCATGTACGTACCTTCCCTCCCCCATGTACGCGCCGTACCCCCGCATGTACGCGCCATGGCCCCCCATGTACGCGCCTTACCCCCGCATGTACGCGCCATACCGCCACATGTACGCGCCGTACCCCAGGCCCGCACCTGTACGCGCCGTACCCCCCCTATGTACGCACCTTACCCCCCCATGTACGTGCCGTACCTCCGCATGTACGCGCCATACCCCAGGCCCGCACGTGTACGCACCATACCCCCACCGCATGTATGCGCCGCACTCCAACACCGTACCCCAGCACCCTCACCCAGCGTATGTACGGACCGTACCTACGCGTAAAAGACTCTTACAGAACCAGGACACTGTTAAACAGCACAAGGAGGGTCAATTTGACTCGCACAACACCACAAAACACGTCTACATGACAAAATAATTCTCAATGACTGACCTGGCACATCCAAACAGGCAAACAGAGGCCCTAAATCACAACCACCTCTTATAACACACCCACCAAAATTCAAACACAGCCACACCCAAAAATGGACCAATAAAAAGGGCCCACATACACAACCCATGAGCCTTTGCAACAGACCCACTGCTGCCACTGCTGATACCTTCACTACACCTTCACTCACACACCTTCACACAACCTCCTTCACAAACATCCCCCTCTTCACATTCACACACACACCGTCACATTCAAACCCACACACCCACAACCATCCACACCCACACCCCACACCATGCCCACAGACAAGAATCCAAAGTTCACAACGGCGGAGCTGGACCTCCTTGTCAACGAAGTCATCAGAGTCGAGCCACAGCTGTTTGGAACATTGGTCAGACAGACCAGCATAGCTGAAAAATCTGCCATGTGGCAGAGGATTGTCGATAAGGTGAATGCTGTTGCGCCCATCCGAAGGACCAGGCATGAATGCCAAGCCAGGTGGTACGATCTGCGCAGGGCGGTCAAGAGGAAAATGAACGAAGAATATGCCCAGAGTAACATCCCTGGAGGTGGGCCGCCCCGCAGACCCGCACACTACCATCCCTGGGAGGAGAAGGTGATGGCCCTGCTACCGCCGGTGGGAGTACACGGAGTCGAAGGAGTCGCAGAGCCTGGTGAGTACACAAACAACTTCCGTAACATGGGGGCAATGGGGTTCACACCACATATACACCAAATGCACACAACTTTCCCCAAGCACTCACCGCACACAACCACACTCAAAAACCACGCTCATGCTACTAACGTCTCCATGCACCCTTCACAAATCAAGGCAAGGCCATGTCCAAGGCTACAACAACCACAAACACAAGACTGGATGTCCGGGAGGCTGGGAGGGTGGGCCCCACACAACACATTGTGAAAATGAGACGCAGACACCAATGCCCTCAGCCCATATGGCATAGGTACATACCCATGCACAATGCACAGGGACTTGCAAAGTACTGACAAGGTAGCTGACACTTGGCCCTGCTGTATGCAGCACAAGGCCCTCCTGGGACCACTGTACACTCAAGCACCAACTCCACAAGCACAGGAACTCACACTCACTGTCATGCCAGCATTCATCATGAAGGGGACAGACACATCACCTGGGAGACCCAAAGCCAAATCACACTACACACAACAGCAGTCCCGGTCACTAGGCCTGGTCGAAAATTTCGTTCCGTTCGCGGAAATTGCGATAATTTGACATTTTCGCGTTCCGCGGAGAGCGCAAAAATGTCAACAATTCCGGTTTTCGCAGCTTGGCGATAATTTGTTTCTTGCTCGCGCTGTAAAATAATACATTCTCGCGCGCGCGCGATCGCCTTACCTGAATCCCTGCGTTCGCCGACAAGTTTTCTTGATCCGGTCGCGTTCTCCATGAGATGTTGTATTGTTTTTAGCCATTTGCGCTGTCTCGCGACAGTTCGCGCCCGCAGTGACGTCATGCGTCGCACGATCAAGTCTTTCTTCTCGTGCAACTTTCCCCCTCGAGACAACTCAAAACAAGATGGCCGCGCCCGCAAGCAACCACTTGGGTAAGTTGGCGACCCGCAACCATGCAGAAAATCTCGCAAACATGCCGGAAAAAAACTTCTGCATCTTCGCGATATTTCCGCTTGTTTGCGATAATTTTAAACATTTTTGCGATAATTTGCGAAAGTCACCCCCCCCCCAACACAAGCACACACCCCCGGGGCAGGCAACGGATTTACACACTCCCACAATGGACATGTGACGCAACAAGACCAATCCATAGCCAAATAAACATCATAGCCAACAATCTACAGGTCAAACACTCAGGAGAACATCCCAATCTGTCCCCCGCAACATACCCATCCCCAAGTGGACATTGAGAGGAATGCTAGGCACATCCAACTACCTGGAGGAACTGTGTCAACTTGAATATGTATGAAACATAGATGTCGCATGAAACACCATTAACATTGTCTCTCTCTCACACACAGGGCAACATCGTCGATCTCCCCCCAACACTGGGGGGGAAGAATCGCAGTCCCAGGCTCCGCGTGAAGATGATCCCACCGGCAGCGACGACTCTCACCACTCTGTGGATGACCCCGACCAACCTGGACCCTCTGGTGCCCAAGCCCCTGCAGCTCCTGCGTCAGGTACATCTGTGTCAACCACCCCCCGCCCATTCCTGCCACATCCCAGGACACACCCAGGAGCCCTGCTTGCACTGAACAACAGAGCCAGTCTGACCAGGAGGGACAAGGTTCTCCGGGCACCCAGGAGGAGGCAGGCAACCCTGCAAATGCCATCCCTCAGGGGTCCCGTAGACCCGATGTGCCCACAAGGGCAGGCCAGGCTCAAGTGGGCAGGGGTGGTGGGAGTGGAGGCAGGCGGAGGCGCGAACTTGACCAGCCAGCTCAGGACACCGGTATGTCACACATACGCAACATCCTGGACACATACCGGCGTGACACCAGAGGCATCAACCAGGTCGTGTCGAGACTCTCAGAGATGCAGGGGACCCTCGATGAGATAAAGAACCTGCAGGTCGAGCATCATGCCAGTCATCAACAACACCAAGGACGGATGGAGGCAAGACTGGCTGAGCTCCTGGCGGTGCACAGGGACATGAGCCAATCACTCCGTCAGATCGCCCAAAACATGGGCAACCCTCCCTGGGCCACCAGGCACTGACCAGCACCAGACACAGGGAGGGAGGAGGAGGAGGATTCGTCTGACGGAGCGTCCCAAACATCGTCAAGGCCTGCATCTGAGGGTCCCCGGAGGAAGGTGGGTCGTCCACGGAAAAGACCCTGACAGTCAGCGGACCATCCACATCTCCCAGGTCACCTGGCCTGGCACCTGACCCTCTGGGGCAACAGCAGCACCTCATCCAATGACATTCTCTGCCACATGGACTTGCTGGTCACAGTCTGACCAATGATAACCAACACTGTGCCCTGGACTCTGATGACTTCCAATGCCAAGGATACCATCTCCCCCTGTGAACTTTGGATTCTATTCCCCCGGTAGAGCACCTAATTTCATCTACCAAAACACGTACCCCACCGCAAATAGATATATTACTTTGGTCATGAGACGTTCCTGTCATTTTGCATTATTCAACAGCATATGTGTGTGGAAATGTCAAACTATGCCTGAGTGTTGAGCTAACTCCAGCCATCCATACCCTGGGATCATAGTCTGGTACAGGACACACATGGGTCACAAGGTATCATTCAATGTAGGCATGGAGCACAACACTCACCTGTGATGGCCTCCGGCTGCTGAGGGGGGGCTTGCTAAACTGTGCGGACAGACCTATTTGGGAGATTATCATCAAAGCATAGAGGTCATGGCTCATGTGGAGGTTCCCGGGGAGGGAGTCCCAGGTATGTGTGGCCAGGTGGGAGAACAATGTCCTGTATGCTGGAGTACGGTGGATGTGAAGAACGGTGGCCAAGGCAAGGTTGGATGCATGGAGATGGCCCAACGGGATCTAGGATGACAGACGTACAAGGTTGGTTTGGGGTCGGGGTTGTGGACTGCCTCCTGAGTTTGGGTGAGGAGTGTGGAGGTCATCCTGCAGCAGACAGTGATCCATTGCAGCTATCTATAGTGGACGGTGAGGTGGCTGGGACGCAGGGTGTTGAAGCTGAGGTGTGCAGATGCACCCTGGATGTGGACAAGTTTCCTGGGAGTTTGGATGTACTTGCTCCGTAAAGGGCAGGGCAGTATTTGACACGGATGTTGTCATGGACCTGGGGGATGGTCTGTCTTTTCTCGGAGTGGATCTATCTGTGGATCATGTGCATAATTCAGAGGGCGTTGCAGCATGAGGTACAGATGCTGTGGACTAGCATGGCAAATGTGAGCGTGCCAAACATGATTCACACAATCTTGTGTGTGTGGCCACTGGGTGCTTGTGCAGGGCTCTTGCGGGTGGGACACAAGCACTTGACCCAGCTGGAAGGGGACAATCCTCAGATGATCACCTCAGTCCTGTACAAGTCCAGCCTCAGGTGGCTCGTGTTCAGCCATTCATCAATGGATCTCATGCATACTTCAATGATGGAACTGCCAATGTCTGTATCTTTGTTGAGGGTGAGGAACACCTGGCTGTCAATGGCATAAGAGCTGATGATGAGGTGCTGTGCGCATGTGATGGTGGAGAGGGGGGTCCTGGACACTCTGTAGATTGACATGCTGAGAGATGATACCTGTGCCATGTCCCAGACGATGACACCATACTACATGCTGAAGCCTTGAGTCTCACTCCCATGCCCTTGCTGGGCTACAGAGCCGGTGGGGAGTATTAGGGACGTGACCTGGTTGGTGTGACAGGGCCTGGAAGGCAGGGCAGCGCAGTGTAGGCAGTTGGAGTTGCACACTCAGCATGCAAAGGTGTCGTGTGTGTGCCCAGGGTATGTCTGACAGCAGGCATTAGATGTGCGGATAAACATAGCTTAGAGTGTGGCTGCTACGTCAGACTGTAGTGTGATGTGGGTTTTGCAAGGACAGGATGGTGGTGCAATGTGCACCTTGCATGTGCTTATGGTCCGGCCTTTGGCACTGCATGGCGGCAACAGTGGCATAGACAAGCTGAGGACTGCCAAATGAATGGGTGGAGGGAGGAAGTGAGGAGCATCTTGGAGGTGTGTGTTCCCAAATCTGGATACTCTGTGGGCCCTTGCTGCAGGGGCCGCAGCAGCAGGCGGCATCTCCTTGCAAAATGCCAGAATTTGCCCACAAAGACTAGGATGTCAGAAGGACAACTGCAACAGGCGCGTGTGTAAAGTAAGGAGTGTCCAGTGTCACATGGCACACCCAGAGACAATGCATGCACAATCACCAAAGAAGCATGACACCGGATCAGGAAACTGAAGGCCGACCTGCGCACAGGAAACACACCCTCAGCAGGTTTTGATGGCCCATTGTGTGGACCAACATGCCAAATACATACACGACCATGTACTTCATGCCCAATAGGGAGCCTAATCCATGAGCAACTGCATGCATGTTGCTAAACTACACATGGACTCCTATGCATAATCTTCCACAACTATGCCAGATATGCTGCATGCAAAGTGGCAAGAGACCTGCATTGACACAGATGAGGCCCCTTGGAGTGTGACGAACACCTTTATTACTCAGACTCACACTAAGGGAAATGCATCAATTGGAACAGACTCACGGGTCATTTAGCTGACCATGTGTGACCTACACTGGACACCCCCTTCAACACACAGATGTGGTAAATCCTACTGAGCTGGCACACAAGTGAAGGGGTTGAGCCTAAAACCCCTTGCTGCACACGGAGAGTCTGCAATTCCCCATTGAGCCTCATATGGGGATGTCCCACACTATGTCCACCATTAGCATCCCGTATGTTCCTGAGGGACGTTATACACACATTCATGCCTTCATCAGAATCCACAAACCATTACAGATGACTGTCAGGAAGGGTGACTATCAATTCATGGGAGCCATGCGCCACGTCATGTGCCCCATGGTGAGTCGACATGTATGCATGGTAACACAACATGCACAGGAGCAGTCCCCACATATCACAAACATGTACCACCCACAAAATGCCTTGCTGCACTCCTTACCCAAAATGACTCTTCACCATGTCTGTGCATGTAACTCTGATCCAGCACACGTTGCAATACTCATGAGGAATAGCAGGAGGGCAATGATGACATGAGCAGATGACAGCCGCAAGAACCTGGGGAGGACAGACACACAACAAGTCAGCGAAGAGCTAGTAATCCACAGACATGTACATGTACTCTACAGAAATTATGTTGTCACCATGCTCTTAAAAAATTTAGTGTCCCAGCTAAAATGTGTGGAATTACATCATCACTTGAATGACACATCAGAAAACACCTCCAAGTCACTTAGCACACAGGCAGCTGGACATACACATTGCAACACATGCCACACAAGGCTCAAAGCATGCACACTCAGACACAGGGACTTACCATTATGAGAAGAAGTTGTGGATAAGCTGACTCCGGATGTCCTCATCCTCATCCTCATCCTCATCCTCACTTGCCCCATGCCCAAGCCCTTCATCCTCCACGGGTGGATGATCCTGCTCATCCGGATCAAGGATGAGTGGCACGGCCTTCTCCACTGCCATGTTGTGCAGCATGCAGCACACAATGAAGATTTTACAGACCTTCACCGGGGCATATGGGAGGGCGCCGCCGGTCTTGTGGAGGCACCAGAATCTGCTCTTCAGGAGTCCAAACGACCTCTCAATCACGTGCCTCGTCTGCCCATGGGTGTCGTTGTACCGGTGTTCTGCGGCTGTTCTGGGGTTGCGGAGAGGCGTCATCAGCCATGGCATGTTGGGATAGCCAGAGTCCCCTACATGGAAACATCATGTGAAGAAGTGGGTCAGGAGATGCCGTAAGATGCAAAGATAGCGCGAAACACAGGGCTAACAGAGTATACCCACCAACAAGACATGCTCGTTCCGCGTGCAGCTGCAGCATCATTTCTGGCACCCTGCTACGCCTCATGATGTAGGCATCGTGTGGGGACCCTGGAAAACTGGCACAGACATGGGAAATCAGCATGTTAGCAAGACACACCACAAGGGCATTGATAGAGTGGTAATGTTTGAGGTTACGAAAGGCTACCTCCTGTGCCTGTGGTGGTACCAAAGCCACATGTGTCCCATCAATGGCCCCAATTACGTGAGGCATCCCTCCCAGGGCATAGAACTCACCCTTGACACCTGTCAACTGCTCACGAGTGGGAAAATGGATGAATTCATCCAGGTGCACCAACATGGCTTCTAAGACATCATGCAGGACACGGCTGAACATTGTCTGGGACATGCCACCAACATCAGCTATGGTCAATTGAAACGTGCCGGTGGCAAAAAAATGTAGGGCTGCCATCACCTTCATCTTGGGGGTCAGAGCTGTAGGATACCTGTGTTGTGGATGGAGGTGTGGTTCAAGCCGGTGGGGCAAGTTCTCTATCAACTCTTGCGAGAAGCGGTATCTGGGTATGCAGTCATGTTCACGCATGGCATCCAGGTCTGGCATTCGTCTGGGGAGAGGCGGTGCCCTGCAGAGATTTGGAAGGAATAACGAAGAGTGAGTACATTACCACACCAATGTCACTGAGGTGAGCACATGTTCAACAGCTAATACACATCTGCTTAATACAGAGTCTGGTCTGTGCAATACATCCAGGACACGTAGGCCAGCCAGGTGATACTCCTACGAAGAGCCAGCCACAATAGTTGCATGGCAATGTTGACGTGACATGCCATTGAAATAGCTGTGGGCCAGTGTAAGTGACCAGCCAGACACATTACATGAGTGACAGACATCCACATATCAGCATTTGAAGGATGTTATCTCATACAGACAGCTGGCGGGAGTCTAGACGCACAGGTCACATGTCATCTGAAAAAGGACAGATAACACACATTTCCATGAAGGGGTACATGTCAAAAACTGATGACACAGACATTGAGACAACGCAGAAATTGCCTCATGTCAGGAAGTCATCTTCGAACCATCATGACACATGTAACGTGTGAGTCCACATTAGGCCTGGGCCAAAATTCCGTTCCGTTCGCGGAAATTGCGATATTTTGGCATTTTCGCGTTCCGCGGAAAGCGCAAAAATGTCAAAATTTCCACATTCCGCAGCTTAGCGATAATTTCTTTC
This sequence comes from Triturus cristatus, assembly GCF_964204655.1. Classification (NCBI taxonomy): domain Eukaryota; kingdom Metazoa; phylum Chordata; class Amphibia; order Caudata; family Salamandridae; genus Triturus; species Triturus cristatus. The sequence continues at coordinate 1,712,055,352 of NC_140589.1, read as the reverse complement.
TTGCTCGCGCTGTAAAATAATACATTCTCGCGCGCGCGCGATCGCCTTACCTGAATCCCTGCGTTCTCCGACAAGTTTTCTTGACCCGGTCGCGTTCTCCACGAGATGTTGGATTTTGGTAGCCATTTTGCGCTGTCTCGCGAGAGTTCGCGGCCGCATTAACGTCATTTTTCACGCGATCACGCCATTTGTCGCGCGATCACGTCTTTCTTCTCGCGATCATGCACTGCGCGAGTATGAGAAGATTGAGATCTCGAACATGTCATTCTACATCGCGAGCCAGAGGATGAGGACGCGGGCACGTGAAATCGAACGCGAACAGGAGAAAGAGACCGCGAACACGTCATATCCAACGCGACAGGGACAAAGAAGAGAACGCGATCATATCGTTTTCGACACGCCGGCGGAAGTAATGTGAAGCTCGAGAACTCAACAACGTAAAATTTACAATTTGGAGAGGAATATCGGCTCTAGCAGCATGAAACCATCTGCAAATACTGATTTTGGATGAAAAGAACTCCTTGCATTGACATTTGGCTTTCCTTTTTTGTGCAAGGAGTCATTTTTTTACAAGGTGGAGAGAGGGAGGAAGTGACACAGAATCTCCAACTTCCTGTTCCTGTCCAGCAGGCTCCTCCCAGTGCTTTGTCCATCTCCTGCTCATTCTGCCTTTGGATTTGGAGCTGGAAAGATCACTCTTTTTATCTGCTGCATCATTGCAATTGGATTTCAGGTTTTTTGGAATAGGATTTTTTACAAGTAAGTGGTTGTTGTGTTTTATTGTGGGCATTGCAGTTGTTGTGTAACTACAATTTATTTTTGATAATTAATTAATTATCATCATTCCTTTTTTTTTATTTTATTTTGTGGGTTGTAGTAGTAGGCCCGAGCTAGCCATGGGCATGGCCTCATGGGTGTGTGTGTGCATGATGAAGCAACTGTTACTTTTGTTTTTTGAATGTGTTTCATTTTCAAGCACATTTAGGGCCTGGATGGCATTGGATTGAGTTGGGGAAGTGTGTTTTTTGGGGTGGCCTTTGTGATGTTGTTGGGCCTGGCCATGTGGCTGGTGGCCATTTTGAGGCCTAGGCCTGCAAGCTTGCCTGGCCTTGTCTGCCAACAGGCCTGCTTTCATCCACTAGGACCAGAGCAGGTAGCCACAGCTTTATTAATCTACTGTTTTCTGTGTGCTCTGTTGAATTTAGACATCATTTAGGGCATGGATGGCATTGGATTGAGTTGGGTAAGTGTGTTTTTTGGGGTGGCCTTGCTGATGTTGTTGGGCCTGGCCATGTGGCTGGTGGCCATTTTGAGGCCTAGGCCTGCAAGCTTTCCTGGCCTTGTCTGCCAACAGGCCTGCTTTCATCCACTAGGACCAGAGCAGGTAGCCACAGCTTTATTAATCTACTGTTTTCTGTGTGCTCTGTTGAATTTAGACATCATTTAGGGCATGGATGGCATTGGATTGATTTGGGGAAGTGTGTTTTTTGGGGTGGCCTTGCTGATGATGTTGGGCCTTGCCATGTGGCTGGTGGCCATTTTGAGGCCTAGGCCTGCAAGCTTTCCTGGCCTTGTCTGCCGACAGGCCTGCTTTCATCCACTAGGACCAGAGCAGGTAGCCACAGCTTTATTATTCTACTGTTATCTGTGTGCTCTGTTGAATTTAGACATCATTTAGGGCATGGATGGCATTGGATTGAGTTGGGGAAGTGTGTTTTTTGGGGTGGCCTTGCTGATGTTGTTGGGCCTGGCCATGTGGCTGGTGGCCATTTTGAGGCCTAGGCCTGCAAGCTTTCCTGGCCTTGTCTGCCAACAGGCCTGCTTTCATCCACTAGGACCAGAGCAGGTAGCCACAGCTTTATTAATCTACTGTTTTCTGTGTGCTCTGTTGAATTTAGACATCATTTAGGGCATGGATGGCATTGGATTGAGTTGGGGAAGTGTGTTTTTTGGGGTGGCCTTGCTGATGTTGTTGGGCCTGGCCATGTGGCTGGTGGCCATTTTGAGGCCTAGGCCTGCATGCTTTCCTGGCCTTGTCTGCCAACAGGCCTGCTTTCATCCACTAGGACCAGAGCAGGTAGCCACAGCTTTATTAATCTACTGTTTTCTATGTGCTCTGTTGAATTTAGACATCATTTAGGGCATGGATGGCATTGGATTGAGTTGGGGAAGTGTGTTTTTTGGGGTGGCCTTGCTGATGTTGTTGGGCCTGGCCATGTGGCTGGTGGCCATTTTGAGGCCTAGGCCTGCAAGCTTTCCTGGCCTTGTCTGCCAACAGGCCTGCTTTCATCCACTAGGACCAGAGCAGGTAGCCACAGCTTTATTAATCTACTGTTTTCTGTGTGCTCTGTTGAATTTAGACATCATTTAGGGCATGGATGGCATTGGATTGAGTTGGGGAAGTGTGTTTTTTGGGGTGGCCTTGCTGATGTTGTTGGGCCTGGCCATGTGGCTGGTGGCCATTTTGAGGCCGAGGCCTGCAAGCTTTCCTGGCCTTGTCTGCCAACAGGCCTGCTTTCATCCACTAGGACCACAGCAGGTAGCCACAGCTTTATTAATCTACTGTTTTCTGTGTGCTCTGTTGAATTTAGACATCATTTAGGGCATGGATGGCATTGGATTGAGTTGGGGAAGTGTGTTTTTTGGGGTGGCCTTTGTGATGTTGTTGGGCCTGGCCATGTGGCTGGTGGCCATTTTGAGGCCTAGGCCTGCAAGCTTTCCTGGCCTTGTCTGCCAACAGGCCTGCTTTCATCCACTAGGACCAGAGCAGGTAGCCACAGCTTTATTAATCTACTGTTGTCTGTGTGCTCTGTTGAATTTAGACATCATTTAGGGCATGGATGGCATTGGATTGAGTTGGGGAAGTGTGTTTTTTGGGGTGGCCTTGCTGATGTTGTTGGGCCTGGCCATGTGGCTGGTGGCCATTTTGAGGCCTAGGCCTGCAAGCTTTCCTGGCCTTGTCTGCCAACTGGCCTGCTTTCATCCACTAGGACCAGAGCAGGTAGCCACAGCTTTATTAATCTACTGTTTTCTGTGTGCTCTGTTGAATTTAGACATCATTTAGGGCATGGATGGCATTGGATTGAGTTGGGGAAGTGTGTTTTTTGGGGTGGCCTTGCTGATGTTGTTGGGCCTGGCCATGTGGCTGGTGGCCATTTTGAGGCCTAGGCCTGCAAGCTTGCCTGGCCTTGTCTGCCAACAGGCCTGCTTTCATCCACTAGGACCAGAGCAGGTAGCCACAGATTTATTAATCTACTGTTTTCTGTGTGCTCTGTTGAATTTAGACATCATTTAGGGCATGGATGGCATTGAATTGAGTTGGGAAAGTGTGTTTTTTTAGGGTGGGCTTTCTGATGTTGTTGGGACTGGCCATGTGGCTGGTGGCCATTTTGAAGCCTAGGCCTGCAAGCTTGCCTGGCCTTGTCTGCCAACAGGCCTGCGTTCATCCAGTAGGATCAGAGCAGGTAACCACAGCTTTATCAATGAAAGTGTTTTCTGTGTGGTCTGTTGAATTTAGACTTCATTTAGGGCATGGATGGCATTGGATTGAGTTGGGGACATGTGTTTTTTTGGGGTGGGCTTTCTGGTGTTGGTTGTCTTAAAGACATGCTTTTGTTGTGTGTGTCTGGTGAGTGTTGCAGACCTTTTGGGGGCCTGTGAATGTTCGTATTTGCATTTTGTTGCATTAAAAAGCAGAGCAGTGTGCTTCAGCATGCATCCTTTACCTGACTTTTATAGGCCTTTTGTCAGCTCCTGGTGTTTCCCAGGCCCCCTGCTTGTTTGTGATTTGTGAGTGTCCATGTGGCTGGTGGCCTTTTTTTGTGTTGGGAGTTATTAGTGTCCTGCTTTTGCCATATAGGCCTGCATGGTTTTCCTATTGGCTTACTGCTTCCATCCATCCACCCCCTTTGCCAGCAGCAGCTCCATGGATGCTGAGATGCTCAAATAATGCAATGGTCCACCCCACTTCCATTAGTTTTTTATTTTGTTGTTTATTATTAACTTTCCTATCCTTCCTGAGAGAGTAGTGTGTGGCTGTACACAGTACTGGTAGTATAACATAGCTCTAGTTAAAAAAATAGTCATAAATGGCTAGACTATCTTTTGTTTGCACTAGTACAGTACTAAGTAACTGAACCACAAAAACAAATGCAACATTTCACTGATGTTCTTCTCCTGTCTTCTTTGCTTGTAGGTGCACAAAAGACAGAGTAGGAGGTGTCATCGGCATCACCTGGCTACCCGTTGTACTGCCAGCCAGACAGAAGTCCTGCTGCGCATCACGCCCACGTGTGACCAGAACTTGTTGTGCATCTGCCTCCTGCCTGACATCTGAAGAAGATGGCCCCAAAGAAAGGTACCAGGTCCAGTACCAAGAAAGTTGCCGGTGAGAAGAAGGAACAGAAAAAGGAAGTGCCAGTAACCACAACTGGTGGTGTGCCGGCCAATGTTTTTTTTGGCACCAAAGCGTTGTCCGGGAACCAAGCTGGGAGCAGCACAGCGGTCCAACCCCACCAACCTAGGCCCAAGGGCTTTAGTGTCGCAGAGGTAGCCAGTCTACTAACGAGCAGCGATGTTGAAGAAATGTCATTACCGCAAAGTAGTACACAATCAAGTTCAACGCAGGCGCAAACTCAGCAGATCAGTGTCAAGCCGCCGCAACCAGAACAGCAGCAGCCGCCGCAACCAGAACAGCAGCAGCCGCCGCAACCAGAACAGCAGCAGCCGCCGCAACCAGAACAGCAGCAGCCGCCGCAACCAGAACAGCAGCAGCTGCCACAACCAGAACAGCAGCAGCCGCCGCAACCAGAACAGCAGCAGCTGCCGCAACAGCCCACCATAGTAGTTGTTGCTCCTGACGTAGGGGCATTTCAGGAAATCGAGCTTCCTGCAGACAAAGTGGAGCGAAGTCAAACCACTGTTTCAGAAGATCAATTGTCTTCCAGACCACCTGCAAGGAAAAGGAGGCTTAGTCCATCATCTTCTTCTTCAAGCCCCGCTTCTGATGATCATGATGACACTTGGGTCCCACCAGCTCGGTCTGAGAGTGAAGTACACCACAAGACATTGCTTCTGAAAAGGAAGGTCCCAGAAAAACTTAGAGTTATGGAGGTAGATGTAGAAGAGGGGGGTGATGATGTTGATGAAGAGGAGCCAGTCATCACGCACATTACTCCTGCCCCAAAGGGATTGGAGACCGACATTCTCACCCTATCCAGAAAGGCTGCTACTGAGCGGGATGTAGCACGGATCTCACCAACACAGGTTACACCACCACTACCTCCAGCTGCCATATTTTCCAAGGCCCGGCAGGGACCTACATCCAGCTCAACCATCTCAGTAGGAAGTGGTAGTAAAAGTCCCAGTGTAGGTGGACAGGGTCACATATTTTCAAGCACCCCCTCAAGTTCATCTGGTGTTGAAAGTGGCACATCCAGCAGTGCCAGAAAGTTCTCCTCCCCAGTTTGGGACTTCTTTTCTGTTAGCGCCAAGGAGGAGAACGTTGCTATATGCTCAATTTGTCGGCAAGGTGTTCGGCGTGGTAAGCTTGGTACAAACTATGGTACCGGAGGACAAGCAAGTCATCTCAGAATACACCACAATATCGTGTGGGAGGATCACCTACTTAAGTTAAAAGAAAGTAGAAAAACTAAACCCATTGAAGTTGGTCAGCAATCAGGGAGCGATATTATTGTGGTGGCAGGTGAAGAACAGGGAGGCATTTCTAGCCCTGTCTCCAGTAGTGCAGTCACTGCAGTGGTAACGCCCACATCCTCCTCAGTAACATCAGAGTGGCACCGCAGTAAGAGCCATACTCAGAGTGTGGGTGAGACACCAAGGCGACCGGCGAGTACCTCAATGAGACAATCTGTGTCGTTGAGCCTTAGTGGGTTAATGAAAACAGCACCACTAAGGAAGTAAGCCAGCCTACCATTGACAGCATGTTTAGGTTGGAGGGGCAGTTCCAACGCAACCACCCAACGGCACGATTGTACATTGCGAAGCTGGCGAAAATGTTAGCGCTGGACCTTCTTCCTTTTTCATTTGTGGAAGGGGTGGGTTTCCTTGAATTTGTGTCTGCCATCTGCCCGAAATGGAAAGTTCCCAGCCGGTCCTATTTCGCAAGAATTGCTGTTCCGGCACTACATCATGATGTGCTGGGATTGGTTGGTCAAGGTTTGCGGCAGAGTGCTGTGCACAATATCCACCTGACAACAGACATGTGGAGCAGTTGCTAAGCCACAGATTACATGTGCATCACTGCACACTGGATCTCTTTTGTGGGGGTTAGAGATCAACTATCTGCACGAGGTGTTGTTGACACAGCTGCGATTTTTGAAGGTACTCGGAAACATGCAACTGTAGCCATGTTCGCCATGGAGAAATCTCATACGGCTGAAAACATTTTAGAAGAGTTTCGCACCAAGGTTTTGGAATGGCTGCGGCCCAGAGGGCTTGGAATTGGCTTTGTTGCCACAGACAATGGCAGTAATGTACTGAAGGCCATGGAACTTGGTTCCTATTTCAGGGTTCCGTGTTTGGCACACTGCATAAACATTATAGTGCAAGACTTTCTGAAAAAAGAACCCATAGTAAGCAATTTACTGGCCATGTGCCGAAGAATATGCACTCGTTTCAGCCATTTTTTAAAGCTCGGAAGCAGCTGAGGATCATCCAATGTGACTTTAGGATGCCAGTAAAGGCACTCATCCAGGAGGTGGCAACACGTTGGAACTCAACGTATTACATGCTTGATCGTCTGTACGAACAGCACAGGTCACTCAATGAATATGTCTGGTACAGAAGCAGTGATGCTAGTGTTAAAGTCATGACCCTTCAGAGGGAGCAATGGACCCTAATTAAATGCCTGACTGAGATGCTGTCTCCTTTTGAGGTCTTCACACGTGAAGTCAGCAAGGAGGACTGTACAATGGGCCAAGCTATCCCATTGTTGCAAATGCTAGAGCATGAGCTGAATAATGTGTCTGAATCCTACAAAGGTGTAGAGGACAGAAGGCAAGCCCATGACTTGGTGGAGAGCTTATCCAGGCGCTTATCAGAAAATGTAAGGACACAAAATAAAATTTTGTCACAAGAACATTACATTTGTGCCACAATTCTGGATCCACGTGCAAAATTAGGACTATTCCTTTCTTTTTCCGACAATGATGTTGCCCGCTACAAAAGTTGTATAGCTGAAGCAGCCATCAAGTTTGAAAACGAAGGGCTGCTAATTAAAAGCCCGCCACATCAACCCCCAACAAGTACTGATACTGAAGCAGGCCATGCAGAATCAAGTGCAACTTCGTCGGCTGAGGGCAGTGCGGTTGGCTCACAATCGCAACACTCACCATCACCATCGACTACAGAAACAATAACTGGATCATTAGGCCGAGTACAATCATTATCAGATTGGTATGTAAAGATGGGCTATTGTAAGCACAGTGCTGATGCACAGAAAAAACAGCACAAAAGCTTACCAGCAGCAACCCTGAACATTGAGCGGATGGTCCAGGCCTATCTGGACGACCCAACAGAGGTGTACGTTGATCAAAACCCAGTGCAGTATTGGTATAGGAAACGGTCTGAATGGCCACAGCTCAGCAGGCTGGCGATAAGCTATCTGGCTTGCCCTGTCGCAAGTGTCTCTTCCGAACGTGTTTTCAGTGCTGCTGGTTCCATTGTAACCTTGAGAAGGACCAGTCTATCTCCAAAAAACGTGGAGAGGTTAACAATGATCAAAATGAATCAGCACTTCATACCACCGAATTACACAATGCATGAATCAACAGAGGAAGATGAGGACAGCGGCTCAGGTGACGGAAGTATTGTGTCAGATGATTACCTACTACTGGAAGATCCCCCAGAGTTTGAGGACGAGCTATACTTCCCTGACAATTAGGCTCGCACTTACTGTCTTCCTCCCTTTTTTCCCCCTTTGTTTGTGTCTGTCGTTCCGGTTATAAACTTGTGAATCGCAACAAATGCATTATCACCGTCTTCTACTCTTCTAATTTAAGATACAAGTTTCAGGTGTCTGCCATTTGACACTACAGTCCTCAGAATCCAGCTCCTCCGCTCGATCATACTGTATCTCCTGCTCAATTCCATTTCCCTCATGAATGATGATTGGATGATGGTAACAACAAATTCAAACTTTCCTCGTCCTTCCAAAACAAGTGGACCATGAATCTGATGACTTCTATAGCTATCCTCCTTCAGAGCCGAGAGAGACTGGCCATTAACTGAAAATAAGATGCAACAGGTAATGATTGACGCCATGCATTGGCTGCAGAATCGCAGACTGAATGATGCAGATTTTGTTGTGTGTGTTGCGCATGAATTGATGTAATTGTGCACTGCCACTAATCAACATTCTACAGAACACACTAATTTTCCCCTTCTTGCAAACAAGAAATGTGTACTTCTCCTGCATCTTGGTGATACATTGCTTTTAATTCAATACAGGAAGGGGACTCACTCAATCTGCGCAATGCAAATGACTGTGACTTAACAGCACCGTCCATCATGATGATGGCGAAAGAGACGGCCTGAAGCGTTAACGAGATGAGATGCAACAGGTAATGATTGATGCCATGCATTGGCCGCAGAATCGCAGACTGAATGATGTAGATTTTGTTGTGTGTGTTGCGCATGAATTGATGTAATTGTGCACTGCCACTAATCAACATTCTACAGAACACACTAATTTTCCCCTTCTTGCAAACAAGAAATGTGTACTTCTCCTGCATCTTGGTGATACATTGCTTTTAATTCAATACAGGAAGGGGACTCACTCAATCTGCGCAATGCAAATAACTGTGACTTAACAGCACCGTCCATCATGATGATGGCGAAAGAGACGGCCCGTTAACTTGCATTGGACACCTGACTCTGAGCTATTGGTCTTTGTGTTTGCGTTGTTTGTTTGTTGTGCACAAAGTGATGTCAAAGTGTACTAGTAGTAATCTATCTTTCTGTACACAATAAAGAATGACTCAAGTCAGTAATATTTATATTTCTACTCTGGTTGTGTCATAAAAATTATACTTATACTGCAGGCCGATCTTCAGTCAGTAAAAGTATCAGAGATGATGATGAAGTCAGGAGGAGGATGTTTCAGGAGTGGCATAAAACGGAAAAGCCTAAAGGTAAACACGTCAACAACAACCACAGCAGACCCAAATGTCTGTGTAGAAGTTGAATAGAGTGTAGCGGTGGGATGACTGCAGTGCATTGATTTTACTAACTTTAACTGTAAAATGCTATGTTTGGAATGGATAATGTGCTTTGCGTTTGTCCAACTCTTTGAGAGAAAAAAAAAAGGACTCTAAAGTGTTAACGTAGGATGTGCTAATGGTAAGCACTGTGGGCCTGATCTCTCCTGTTACTGTTGAAGGTCAATGCTGGAAACAGACTAGAGTAGAGATGATGCATATGCATACATGCCACCTCGGAAAGTGTTCTTGTTGCACTACACCATCACTTGTGCATTTGTTTTCACTTTCTTTCTCAATATCCCCTTTGGTTTTCAATCTAAAATTACAGGCCGGGCCTTGGCCAAAACTTTGTAAAACATTACAATGCATATTAATTACCTTACCAATCAATCACCTTTTTTTTCCAGCCGGGCAGTGGCGAGTGGCGAGGCGACACACCCAAGATTGATGGACGAGAGGAGCAAGAGGAATGCCGAGATGCAAAAAACCAGTCCACATTTTTGACCAGGATAAGACAGTAACAGTATCCACTTTTAACTTCTTTTAAATAATTTGATTAATATCTTGTATACAATCTTTACAACTGTGTGTTCTTGGAGTTGTTATTATCAATCATCATTACGTTTGCTATGTGTTTACGATTTTTCACTACCAATATTTAAAATTTCTATTTGCTATCTGTTAAAGTATTAAGGCCGGAACAGAACAAGAAATAGAAGTGTATGTAATCCGGGTCTCATCATCATGCATGCATTGCCTTTTTCTCCCTTAACATATGGAATGGATATGGTATGGTAGTCTTCAATGATTGTCGTTTGTTTGTCTATGTATGCATACTGTTTTTCTATGTCAAACCTTACCCAAAATCCCCCTTCCCATCCATTCAACAAACCCTAACCCTCTTCCCCCGGGCTGTGTGACTTATTGTCGAGGTGTAACTAAATTAAATGTACACCAATACTTAATCACACACTTGCTGGGGCGGATGTGGTGAAAGCAACACTACTTCAATTTCAATGCAGAGCGATGATCTTTTTCTGCTTGCCCACCCATGAGTAGGATATTTCAGAGGTTATTTTATTTAACAAAGGAACATATACCTCAGCTTGAATTGCCGGCATTGATTGGATTTGTTTGTTGTCATTCCTCATATACAGCACTAACTGTTAGACTGTAGGCATAGTCAAGTGACTCGAGTCGACAAAACTATAGTTTGTAACTCTGTCTAGTAGGCTATCCTCATAAAAACCACCATTCAGTTTTTTTGTCAAATATTTGAGCATATAATTGTTGCTCGGTAAATTCTGTGATGTATTTCATTCAACTACTCCTCTAACAGTCTCTCAAAGGCGATTGACTATCTCCTTTTCTTTTTTTGGAAATGCTGCCACCCTGCCAGTGTATACTACTACTACTATACTACCACCACCACCACCCCAATCATGGCATGTATGAAAAAGGAAACCATCTTCACCATGCAGCCAGTGCTGTGCCACAGTTGGACATAAACATCAAGCACCGGTAAGAGAGAAGTTTGGGGGAGGCAGAATTAATAATGGACATGTTGTCAATGATTTCATTTTCAAACACCACTCCAAAGAATGCATAGACTAGAGGACAGACTGAAAGTACTAGAAGGACCAGTCAATGAGTGAGGTGTGTCGCATCTATCTGTTTGTGTCTTATACAGTCAGCAAATTATTGAAATCAAACACAGGCTATGGGCGGCAATGCACCAGCAAGGAAACAGTGTGATGTAAAACAGTTACCCCACCTACAAAACATTAACAACATTGCATGTAACATAGAAAAATATATTTAATTTACCCTAACAAATAAACTAAACCCACAAAAGCTGACCCACCCACCTCCCTAACCCCAACCACTGTCCACAGTAGAAAAAAGTCAAACGAGTAAAGAACAGGAATTAAAAAAGGGGCAGTGACAGTGACTAACTGGTGGGGCGGGACTGGAGGAGGACACGCATCTGGCGCATCTCGTCCTCTAAATGGGCGACGCGGCGTCTAAGGCCGCGGCAGTTGCAGCCACAGTGGGGGGGGGGGGCACCGGAGATGACACGGTGGCGGCGGGCAGCCGCCAGGCGGTGGCACCGTACCGCTGTAGGGCGGTGGCTGGGGCCCGGGGCACTGGAGGAGGCTTCAATAGCTGCTGCAGTCTCCTCCTCCTCCTCGGCTAGGACCACCAGCCGCCGGTATTCATGCTGGATTGCCTCCAGCTTCCGGCGCCGTGCCTTGGCGGCCAACTCCTTCCGGTTGAGTTTCGGAGTTGCTGTGTATCAAAAAGAAAAAAACAAGACAATTGTAAAATATAGTCTTAATAAAACAGTAGGACAAGGTAATTATTTATACACATAGTGGCATGGTAGAGTAGCACTATAAAATAAAGCACAGTAGTACATAACATTTTAAATGGCGCTCGTCCTTCTTCCTTCCACCTGTCTTACACTTTTTAGTTGAACAGTGCACCAGGTGCTCTTCTCCATAAAACTTTCAAAGCGGAGTTGAAATCAGATAGATGAGGCCATTGGTTACTCAATACTCCGGCTCCTAGTCCTATACCAATTAAAGGGAATTCTAGTCTTCTAGTTCACTCTTCAAACGTCCCCAAGAACTCATACTTACTTACGACATCGGATAGCGGGCGGACTTTGTCCGCCCGCCATCCGACTGCTAAAAAGGGTGGGGGTCCCGTGGGGACAATTAATTAGGATGATGCGCCCGGCACAGTGGCGGGCGCACCCTGTTTTTTTAAATTTAAATTCTGGTTGGCTTTGCTGAAAGCAATGCTAAAATGTTGTGCTGCTTTTCCAAGCACAACATGACGGGCCCCGCACGGAGCCTGTCACGTTTTGCTTTGAAAGTCGGGGGGGTACCATAGCATCGGTAGGTACCCTCCATGGGGGCCCCCAAGCATACTCTGCAATGTGTGCATGCCTTTCCGTGGCGGACGGCAATGCCGCCACGCAAAGGCATTCCAAAATGCAGATTATATGGCTGGCGGTGTGGTGAGAGAGACACCACCGCCATATTGAACCCTTTTCCGCCTGGACATGTCTGAATATTTTCTACAGGGATGGCGGGAGGTTTGCCCCTGCGGTGACGGCAGTGAATTCCAGCCGGCCCGGCGGGGGCAATACGCCCACCATCCTAATGGGGCCCTAAGTCACAACTGTACAGTATACATATACATACAGTACACCCTTGCAGTGAGTGTGCTGTCAAGTTCAACAATAGTTAAAGATTATGAATCTAACTTACCACCGCCTGCCACTGGTGCTGCCACTCCCCCTACCGCTCCGTTGCTATCTGCAACTGCCGCATCCTCGCCCTCGGCGTCGCCTTCGCTGGCCCCAGAAATGGTGGTCGGTAGTGCGCCTAGAAAACATTACACATTTATTAGGCGTCATATACACCTCCCCCCCTATTGATCAGTAGCAAGGTTGAAAAATGAGTTAATACTAACATACATCACTAGTACAAATCAGGTAGTAGTAGAGTAGACACTAATAGTTATATGATCATTGTAGCCTTTGCTTGATTAGCCCTAGCCATGCACATGTGACGTTACCTTTACCTTGCAGCTTCTTAAGACACCTTTGAGCCCACATGACCTGCCTCACACTGTTACTGTCTAGTCTACGCGCTGCGTACAAGCGGTCAACAAACATTAACAGGCCACTTTTTTAGGAAGAACTGGTGTACTACTGTTACTGTTAGTCCATATTGCTTATCCATAGATGCTACACTTTTTGGCACGGCTGAGAAATGCTTGCAAGTTGCAATATACTAACGCACACCATTTCTTTTTTCGCATTACAGACGCAAGATTCCCTTCTACGAACCAGAGCTTCTGAACGATGCACCAACTACCCGTACTAGGTTCTTCTGAGGTGAGGGGTCCCTTCACTCACATCTTCATTTATAAATGTATATAAACTAAATTGCTATGGGATGGTGGTGCTGCCTTCCACCACTGTTCAGTTATCATGATTTAATTCCCAACTGTATAAGTGTAACAATGTATATTGTTTTAATGTTATTGATTTGCCGGTTGGTGCTGCTAAGAAAACAGTGTACAGACCTTCTCAAATTGAAATAAACATTTTAAACTTACATAGACTTCGTGGTATTTGGTGTGGAGTGGACTAAGTTACACGAGTGAGCAAATTAAAGTAAGGGTGTGCATGTGAATTGCTTCCACGACAGAGGTTGGGTGTGTTATGTTCTGGGTTGTCTACTTGTTGGGTATCTTGGGGGGAGGGTTCCGAGACCTAATAGGTAATACAAGACAGTACTACAGTCAAGCAGTGGAATTGTGGTGGGTGCGGAATTTCTGATTGAGGTGTGCAAGGAAGGTCCAACCTACCATCACCAACATCCTATTTTCTGGTGCAAATGTATGTGCAAGATCCCTACAACAGTGGTATGTCCTATAGGGTATCATATCAAAATATTAAGAAATCTGGTAGGGCTGTTGCTGTGAATTTTCAAAGCCTCAACATCAATAAGAGTAAAAGTAGTACAAGACAACGACCCAACGGATTGTACGAGCTATTGGTGAATATGAGTTTTATATTACAACCTTTCACAAAGAGTGGCACTGGCCAACTGGGCAAGACTAGGTACTACAGTACAGACAGACTGATAGTATGTAGTAGTACTCAGTCATCATAGCGGAGGCAGGGATAAGATTTTTGAAACCGTACAGATGGAAGGATAATTGGTGGTAAAAAAATAGCATTTGGAAACACACTATAGTTCGGGAGAAATGGGGCAGTAAAAGTTATGGAATAAGAAATATTATTAAAAACAAGAAGACTTACTGGGGCCAGCAGAGGAGCCCTCAGCGGTGTCCTCCTGGTGGTTTTCCTGTCCCGCCGACTGCCCAGTCCCTGTCGGTCTGCCCCTGGGTGCTGATGGACAGGAAAGATATAAGAAAGAGACAAACATTGATGGATGGTGTCAAACAAATACAATATTTTTCAACAACGGTCAAAAAACACTTATGTAAACAACAATTGCAATAACTACATTGACCGATCTCATCTGGTCAACATGTAATATCGGGGGATTCGCAGTTCGACTACTTAAGTTACTATTTATCAACAGTAATCCAGTCTTCCATTCTGATTCCAGAAAACTAAGTTACAACTAAGCCTAAGTAGTAGTACAACGTACCACCCAACCTAGCCCACCTATTCCAGGCATGCCAATTGTACATTAAGTATGCATTTCCACTGTATTCCTCAACAATGTGTATGGTCCAATCATGGAGGACACATGAACATGACTACATTTTTTGTATACACCAAATTTTGGTTTGATTGATGCTGATCTGCTACTGCTAAGTAACTGCTAAGCCTACCTCCACTCATTGAACATACTAGAAAAGGTTCTAAAGACTGCCGTAGTAGCAGCACGTCACGTAACTGAGTGAGGGGGGGAATCACACATACCACTAACCAATTAGAAGGTCCTTACAAAGTACCTAAACCTAAGTATCAATCCGCCCCTATCTATTAGTGACAGGACAAAGTAAGGAGTGGACGTGAGTCACTGTAGCATTACGTAACTTAATTTCTCTAAAATAAACTCGTAAAGAATCACGCTAAGCAAGCGCAAACGCAAAGCTTCAAACAAGTAAGATTAGTAGTAGCGCAGAAGAGCACCTGTGTCCTAATCACAGAAGACTTTTAAACGTTATTAACCTGGAATGTATTGTAAGCAGCAACATTCTAGCTGGTTGGAAGGAAAAAAAGATATTCGCAATATATAACATAAAGCAGAAGAACAGACACAAAGTTGTAATAATTAAATAGGTACTCACCAAGCCCCGGGACCTCCACTCCTAGCAGGTCCAGCAGGTCCTGCTCACGGTCCAGGATGTCGGACCACCGGTGCGTCAGCTGTGCCTGGGTGCGCCGGACCCCAGAGATGCGCGACACTGCCCGGCCCACCTTCCCCCACCGTTGCCAACGCTCCCGGAGGCCGTACCCGGACCCAGGCCTGCCACCTGCTGCCAGGGTTGAGGGGAGGTGGCGCTGCACAAAGAAAATGAGTGCAGCCAACTCTACCTCCCCAAATAAGGCCCGTGCCTGCACCCCTTGTGGGCGCCGCCTTCCACATGGAAGGCGGTCGCGGCTCTAGCTGCGGCGATCCCTACCCTTTGACATGGTTCTGGGGATGAGAGACGGGGTGGGAAAGAAAAGGTAATAAAATTAAAACAGTAAGTAAAGGAAATAAATAGGCAATAGAAAGAGTGAAAAAGTAGCTAAAAAACAAAAAAAAAGTAGACAAAAACCAAAAATATAGAAGCAGGAAAATAGTTAGAGAAATAATAAGTAATAAAGATCCAAAAAAAGTGGCTATAAACAAAGGATTGAAAAGATTTAGGGAGGATTGAAAATCAGGCCCCAGAACCATGCAATAGAGTGAAAAACAAGATGGCCGCGCCCATTGCGGCCACGTGCGCAAGTTCGCGCGATATTTTCTCTCCGAGCAAGCAAAAAGCAACGCGATCAAGTAAAAGCGGTCGCGAACAGGAAATATCGACCGCGAACAGGCGCGAACATGCATTGCGCGACCCGGAACAGGAAGTAAGCATCGCGAGAGGGCGGGACAAGTGAAAACAAGATGGCCGCGCCCGTGAGCAACCGCATGGGTAAGTTGGCGACCCGCGATCACGCAAAAAATACCGCGAACAGGCGGCAAAAAAACTTCCGCGTCTTCGCGATATTTCCGGCGTGTTTGCGGAGATTTTCTGCATTTTCGCGATAATTTGCGACAGTTAATTTCGCAAATTCCGCCCACCCCTAGTCCACATGTGGCATGGTGTGCGTATATGTGTGTCATGCACATATGCACACAGACACATGTTGGATGCTGCAACAGCCGATGGAGTTGATGGAACACCAACGGCAAGCTCATGGGAACACATGACGCACACATGACATAGTCACATCGTGGCACGCTGGTAGTCACATGTCAGGTGTAATTATCCATGTACCTGGCATCAGGGGACAGTTGTGGGTGTTGGTGACTGTGCCATACCAGTGATGCAGTGCTTGACACGTGTGTCCTACATGCACACATGTGCAAAGTTTGAAGGGGAAGTGTGCCACGTAGTGCCCCATCACACATGACATGTGTAAACAGCTCATCACACATATATTGTGCCACAATATGATGAGACATGTGCCACATCACTGCCTGACACACCTAGGCCCTGCACATGAAGGACTGCACTGACAATGACTTGAAGTCCAGCCTTGTGTGAGTCTGACACCTCCATTCCTTTCGTGTGCGCCTCCTATCACCAGTGTAAGCTGTGAAACGCAGTACACACGCTCTGAGGGCGTGTATACGGGCCATACTCACGCGTGAGTACGTGCCGTACACGCGTGAGTACGTGCCTATCACTATAGTTGTGTTACTGTAGGTCCGAGTGATACGGCCCGTACACGCGTGAGTACGTGCCTATCACTTTAGTTGGGGTACCGTAGGCCCTAGTGATATGGCACGTACTCACGCGTGTACGGCCCATACACGCGTGAGTACGTGTCTATCACTATAGTTGTGTTACTGTAGGTCCGAGTGATACAGCACGTACTCACGCGTGTACGGCCCGTACACGCGTGAGTACGTGCCTATCACTATAGTTGGGCTAACGTAGGCCATAGTGATACGGCACGTACTCACGGGTGTACGGCCCGTACACGTGTGAGTACGTGCCGTATCACTAGGGCCTACGGTACCCCCAACTATAGTGAGAGGCACGTACTCACGTGTGTACGGGCCGTACACGCGTGAGTACGTGCCTATCACTATAGTTGGGGGTACCGTAGGTCCGAGTTATACGGCCCGTACTCACGCATGTACGGCCCGTACACGCGTGAGTACGTGCCTATCACTATAGTTGTGTTACCGTAGGCCCTAGTGATACGGCACGACATGTGCCACATCACTGCCTGACACACCTAGGCCCTGCACATGAAGGACTGCACTGAAAACGACTTGATGTCCAGCCTTGTGCGAGTCTGACACCTCCATTCCTTTCGTGTGCGCCTCCTATCACCAGTGTAAGCTGTGAAACGCAGTACACACGCTCTGAGGGCTTCTGTACGGGCCGTACTCACGCGTGAGTACGTGCCGTACACGCGTGAGTACGTGCCTATCACTATAGTTGTGTTACTGTAGGTCCGAGTGATACGGCACATACTCACGCGTGTACAACCCGTACACGAGTGAGTACGTGTCTATCACTATAGTTGTGTTACTGTAGGTCCGAGTGATACGGCATGTACTCACGCGTGTACGGCCCATACACGCGTGAGTACGTGTCTATCACTATAGTTGTGTTACTGTAGGTCCGAGTGATATGGCACGTACTCACGCGTGTACGGCCCGTACACACGTGAGTACGTACCTATCACTATAGTTGGGGTACTGTAGGCCCTAGTGATACGGCACGTACTCACGCGTGTACGGCCCGTACACGCGTGAGTACGTGTCTATCACTATAGTTGTGTTACTGTAGGTCCGAGTGATACGGCACGTACTCACGCGTGTACGGCCCGTACACGCGTGAGTACGTGCCTATCACTATAGTTGGGGTACCGTAGGCCCTAGTGATACGGCACGTACTCACGCGTGTACGGGCCGTACACGCGTGAGTACGTGCCGTATCACTCGGACCTACGGTACCCCAACTATAGTGATAGGCACGTACTCACGCGTGTATGGGCCGTACACGGGTGAGTACGGGCCATATAACTGTAGTGATGGTGCCCTAGGGGTACGTGTGAAACGCGCCATACCTGTGTGGGGATTTAAGAATTACAATGGGGACACATGAGGGACAAGTATTAGGGCCTAAATGCATGCTGGTTGTCATGGATACCGAGTTTCAAGTTCAAAATTTAACATCATGTGGTCTGGAAAAAGCAGTTGGACACATTATACATTGTTGCAAAGTGGTTGTTGACTTGACATGATGCTGCAAATTCGAAAGATGCTAAGGCTGTCACTGGTGTATGTTTAAAGGGATTGGAGGAAACGTAGGATGCAAATGAGTCTGACCAATCATTCTGTGCTCCTGTAAATGAAATAGGCCAGCAAGGCAGATATAAGGCAGGCAGAACCCATGGGAGGGCACTTGCCTGCACAACATGTCAGTCGATACAACTGCTGCTGTATTGTCTCCCTCTGGCACCATGCCAAGGACTGTGGAGAGGGCCCAGCCTTTCACCCAGGAGGAGAACGAGGCCCTGCTGGATGTGATCCTCCCACGGTACCCCATGCTGTATGGTCGACCAGGGGAGCAGGTGAGTGCTGACCCCACTACCTTTGCCTGTGCACCTTTTTTGTGTCTGTCACTTCTGGCATTGTGTCCAGGTGTGACAGACATGCAATGTTGGTTGGAGTGGGTCCCAGGGGGGGTGGATGGCTTATGTCTCTCATGCAGGGCTTGATTTAGTTCATGTGTGCACTCCTCACTTGCATTGTGCTTACTGTGACATTCACTGCATAGTGCATGGCACATTCAGCCAGCCTAATCCTCTTGGGCATTCTTGTTCTATTGTCCTGCGGTGATTCAGTGGTCACCCCGGTGTGACAGTTGACTGCACCCACAGATGTGTGTGAGAGTTGAGTGGAGCTGTGGTGAGAGTGGTGAGAGTGTCCAAATGATGTGGACGCCCCTGGACATTGATGTGTGTGAATGTTTCTTGTCATGTGGGTGAGTGTCTATGTGGAGTGTTGCACCACAGCTGCATGAAGAAGGCAACTGCTCAATCCATCTGATGTGAGAAGTAAGCCGTGCTGTGTGTCTGACTTGCTGAGCTAGCCCCACACCTGTGACCCCCCCTGGCAAGTGGCACATGTGCAGAGTGAGGTTTGCATCGACTGTTGCCAATGGCAGGTGATTGATGTGTGCCTGTGTGTGTCTGTGTACTCTGCTGAGGTTTCGTCAGTGGCCTGGGGCATGTGAATGCTTTGCGGTGCTGTCCATCAGCCTTGTGTTGCTTGGGATGCACAGTGTGTGCCATGATCAGGGATTGTTTCGCACCCCTCATGCCACCTGTGTACTTACTATGCCATGTAGTGCATTGGTGCGTCCCCAGTGGAAAAGAGTCCCTATGACTAAGGTGCTATTACTTGCCAGCATACTATGCCCTGTTCAACAAATCAAAGATGTTCAAATGTGTGTCTCTGTGACATGGTGCAGGTGTAGTGATGTTGTCCCACTTTGTCATCCACACAGGTAACCGCCTACCACAAGGGGAAGATCTGGAAGGATGCCGTCAAGGCCGTGCAATCGGTGGAGGGTCGCAGTCGGCGCCTGCCACAAGTGAGGAAGAGATGGCAGGACATCCGGTGCTGGACCCGGAGGATCGCCCGGGTCATGCTGAAGGAGGAGGCTCCTCGCAAGCATGGCGGGCGCCGGCGCCTGACCTACCAGATGAAGCGTGTCCTGGTGGTGGTCTTTCCTGATCTGGATAGGCGGATACAGGAGTTACAGCAGCAGGAAGGGGGTAGGTACATGTGTGTTTGTTGTGTGTCACCAGCTTTTGCAGCTGCTCAGTCGGCTGGATACACTGCCAGGCTATATATGTGCAGTGCATATCCTGTTCCCCCAAGTCAACCTGTGCTGTTCTTCCTCCCTTCCCCTCCTTGACATGTGTTACCTGGTCTGTGTGTTATCACTATTGCACATGGTCATCTAGGCTGCCAGTTAATCAAGGTGCACACTGCTTTCAGCATCATGTGTGGGGGTGGTCTGCCTGTGCCCTGTCCTGTTCAGTCATTTGGGGGTGCATAATTGTTGGCACTGATGCTGAGTCTCAACATAGGAGTGTGAGGTTTCAAATGAACAGACTTGCAGCATGGATTACCAATGTTGTGGCCTCAGACATGATGTGCATGAGTGGGATATATGCATAGTGCCGGGACGGTTGCTCCTGTTACAGTCAGCTCATTCCAGGACCATGGAGCAGTGTGCCCACTACAGTCCCCTGACACAGCCTGCCCTCCTACTCATGTGTGTCATCCAACACTGTGCACATTCACTGTGGGTTCAGCATGGCTCTGCCTCTGTGGCATTGTTCCCTGGCCTAGGTAGTATTTTTCGCATGTGTGATACATTTGTCCTCTGGACAGGGATACACCTGTTTGCTTGTGCATACTCACACTGGGCAGTGCCTGTGTGGCTATTCACAACAATCTGTTGATGTTTGTTTGTGACCAATATGCTTTGGCAGCCCTACAAGGTGATGTTGTAATAATGAAGCTAGTTTTCAAGCACAGTTATTGTAACCCTGAATAAGAGGTGTCACTTCTTGATCGGTATCAGTCCCATTGACTCAGGTATGGGTGGGTGTGTGCGGGAGGGGCGTACATGTTCAACCCTGATGTTTCATTGCCAGTTCTGACTTGTGTGTGATGATTCGCAGTACAGAATGTCATCGTGCAGTGCCCCCGTGATGTTGGCCAGTGCTTTATGTTCGTACTTCGTAGCCTGTGTCAGTTTTTGACAATCATGTATCCTGCTTGTACATTTTTGGCACCTGTGTGTGGTTCAGATGCTACACAGTTGTGACTTTGTGTGCTGACATCTGTGGGTACATTCTGGCTTGCCATGAGGGGGACCCCACAGTACAGCTAGGCTTTTTTGCTAAACAATTGCGGGCCCATTTGCTTATGCATTGTCCTGGGTGTGGACATGTGTGCCACTCCAGATGACAGTCAGTAGGTCATATGTGTAGCCAACGGTGTGATCAGGTGACGGATAGCCATATGACAAATGACATTATTCAAGTTGTTACTCAGAGAAAATATCCATTGGCACTCACTACACCTGTCAATGTTTCATATGCTTGACCTTGTTGTTTTGTTGTGAAGGACAATGATGTGCCTGCATGACAGATGTCTCCCAAGGAAGTGCACAAGACACCACCTTTACACTTTCCAGGGACACGCTGGCACATTGTAAAGTAAGGCACAGTTTGAACAAAACTTGTTTGGAGTTCATACATATACATGTTCCCACAGTGTGGTAGCATTTGGGTTAGTCCTTGGTTGTTGCTGATACCAACTTACGAGTGTCAAGTCATCCAGACCACCGTGGTGCCATGTATATATGTACTTACTGATACGCCATTTCTGCCTAACAGTGGCTGATTTGAATGAGTCTGGCAGCTCAGACAATGACTGTGTACATGTAGTTTGGTGTGCACCTCCTTGTGTGACTTCTGCTATACAGACACATGTGTGTTGTGTTCACAGAGTGCCACATTCACACATTCTAGACATGTCCATTGTGTAAAGGGTTGTGATTCTCCAGGAGTCACAATGTATTTCTTTGGGGTGTCAAAAGTACTCACAGGTCTCTGAGTGTGGGGACACCTTCTGCATTGGCATGTGGTATTTGGCCTTGGGTGCGACAATACTGTTTGGTTCACAGTGAACAAGAGGTGGCATGCCTTCATTGTCTTGCTGTGCTCAACTGATCCCAGACACTAGCTTCTCATGATCTTATGATTTCAAGTTATTTGCTGTTGTGTCCTAATTTTCATTGTTTCCAAGTGGCATGGTGGGTCAACCAACTGGGGAGTGCAGGGCTTACATATGTGGGGAGTATTCTAGATGTTACTCATGATGCCTTTCCTGATATGCACTGTTGCCTATTTTGTTTGGACTCATGTGTCAGATGTATACAGGTGACTGATTTTTTCCTGTCTCTTCACCTTGCCCACAGCATCATCCGAGGGAGACACCGGCACGGACGTGGAGGAGGGATCGAGCAGTGGTACCACCACTGCTGAGGAGTCGGCGGACTCAAGTGGCACCGAGGGCAAGGGGAGTGAGGCGGAGGACCTGCCCAGTACCAACACTGACTACGAGGCTGACGGGGCCGAGGCTGAACTCCCTGAGGGGGCGGAGGCTGCTCCAACAGCTGGCAGCAGCACTCCATCCGTACCCGCCCCCTCCATTCCCATCACCGCCCTCCCACTTGCTCAGGTCCCTTCTGTCCGTGCTATGCCACACCGTGTCTCCTTTGTGCCAGGCACCACACCCCCTGCCCCTGTCTCCCCTGCTGCCCTCACTGCCGAGTCTGTGGACATTCAGCAGCAGTTGCAAGTTGGGCAGACATCGATCCTGACTGTCCTCCATGGCCACACCAGACTGCTGACCCAGATGGTGTCGTACATGGAGGGCATGTCATCAGCGATGTCTGACCAACGGATGTTGCTGAGGTCCCTGGACTCGTCAATGATGGCAGTAGTGAGTCACCTGCAGCGCTGCGTCCCCCCACCCCCACCCCTGCCCCATCCACAAGTCCCACACCCATGCCTGTCCCAAGCACACCAAGACATCCACACATACGCACCCCACCAGACACAAGCAGCACACCACCACGTAAGGGCAAGCGCACACCTCCTGACACGCACACTCAGGGGGAAGCAGGCACACCCACTGGGTCTGGGGCACACAGGCAGGCACGCAGCCACAGTCCTCGTCCACATGACTCACTCCCCAGTCCCTCCGATGTCACTCCCCTTGGCTCCCCTGCCCCAGATTCGGAGAAGGAGGCCTACTTTTCTGGGCTGGGCCTCAGCCCCACTAGTTCACCTGGCCGGAAACGGTCAAGGCACTCCACGGGTAGGGGAGTTAAGTCCCCCAGCCTGTCCACCACCTCCCCCAGTAGCGCTGCAACCCATCCCTCTGACCCCCCCCCCTCCTTGGGGCCTGTTGTTTCTCCGGGTGCAGGAGAGACGCTTGAAGAACTGGCAGAAGTGTGCAGCGCCGAGCTCACCTCCACCTTTGGCGCTGCCCCACCCCCTGTGGTGGAGTCGGCTGTCCCTGCACCCACCACACCTAACCTTCCCCCTCCTGTCCCTGCGGTGCCTGGTCCTTCCCCACATGATGCCCCCCCCCCAGTCAACGACACAGAGTCTTCTGATGTGCAGGCAAGCTAGGGGAGACGCATGGCCATGTCCCCCCCCCAAGGACTGATGATATGGACTGGCCATTGGCCTTTGTGAATAGTCTTGTTTACACATTATTATTTTCATGCTGAATAAAGCATTTTCTATTTTCGTTAGAAAAGTCTTGCATTTCAGGTATTGATGTTGATGCTGATGCTACAGGAGTTGGGGTTGTGGGCATGTGTTATGTTTCAGGGAAATGTTGTAGTCTGCTGCTCATGGGGTGGAACCTGGTATCTGCGTGCCATCACAAGGTCTCTGCAAAGATTCTTTGTTGTGTATGCTCTTTGTATTTGGAGACATTGTCCCAAGGAGTGTTCCTTCCTCTGTGGCACCTGACATCTTCCCTGCAGAGAGTTGCACAATTGTTGTGTTGACCTGTGTCTACATTTCCTTTGTTGGTGATAGAGCCCTTCAAATCTGGCCATGCCTACTCAGCAATGTCTCCGGCTGCATCGTCTGTGCCATCCTTGGTACTCACTGTACTTGTGTATAGAGTATTTTGGCATGCCTTCATGGAGAAATTGTCCCTTTTCCGCACAATGCATGTGTGTAATCCCAGCCTAGCACACATATGGTACTTGTTCTGCTGGGTATTTGAACACCTGACTCACAATTGTGGGCATTGTATTTGTGGGAACTCCACCCTATTCCTTCCATGATAGACAACATCTTGGTGGCTGGCCCAGCACCTGAACATTCCTATCAGTCCTGGGATGTGCGTGACAGTGTGTGTTCTCTTTGGCTCTCTTAGTTTAGTAGGAAGTGACATGACTATACAGTCTTGTGGCATGATATCAGTGTGTGTATTGTGCTGCATCTGCCAGGGGTGGGTATGCATGTGTTATTTGTCCTCACACCCACATGTGGTATGTCATGCAGTGTGGGAAAGACATCCATCCTCCTGGGAGTGGGACACTGCTGTCAGTGATGTGTTGTTATGGCACTATCATCATTGTCCAAAGTTAGGGATGCGTACATACACCCATGGAGTTGTGGTCATCTGATAATGATGTACAGCCCCCCATGTCTCTGTCCACTGCTGGGAGTCCTCTGCACCCACCCCCATGTCTCTGTCCACTGCTGGAGTTGATATGCACCCACCCCCATGTCTCTGTCCACTGCTGGGAGTGATGGGCACCCACCCCTCACATGTCCCTGTCCACTGCTGGTATTCCTCTGCACCCACCCCCATGTCTGTGTCCACTGCTGGTATTCCTCTGCACCCACCCCCATGTCTCTGTCCACTGCTGGTGTTGATATGCACCCACCCCCATGTCTCTCTCCACTGTTGGGAGTCCTCTGCACCCACCCCCATGTCTCTGTCCACTGCTGGGAGTCCTCTGCACCCACCCCCATGTCTCTGTCCACTGCTGGGATTCCTCTGCACCCACCCCCATGTCTGTGTCCACTGCTGGTATTCCTCTGCACCCACCCAATGTCTCTGTCCACTGCTGGGAGTGATGGGCACCCACCCCTCACATGTCCCTGTCCACTGCTGGTATTCCTCTGCACCCACCCCCATGTCTGTGTCCACTGCTGGTATTCCTCTGCACCCACCCCCATGTCTCTGTCCACTGCTCGTGTTGATATGCACCCACCCCCATGTCTCTGTCCACTGTTGGGAGTCCTCTGCACCCACCCCCATGTCTCTGTCCACTGCTGGGAGTCCTCTGCACCCACCCCCATGTCTCTGTCCACTGCTGGGATTCCTCTACACCCACCCCCATGTCTCTGTCCACTGCTGGGAGTCCTCTGCACCCACCCCCATGTCTCTGTCCACTGCTGGGAGTCCTCTGCACCCACACACGTCTCTGGCCACTGCTAGTGTTGATATGCACCCACCCCCATGTCTGTGTCCACTGCTGGTATTCCTCTGCACCCACCCCATGTCTCTGTCCACTGCTGGGAGTGATGGGCACCCACCCCTCACATGTCCCTGTCCACTGCTGGTATTCCTCTGCACCCACCCCCATGTCTCTGTCCACTACTGGTGTTGATATGCACCCACCCCCATGTCTCTGTCCACTGTTGGGAGTCCTCTGCACCCACCCCCATGTCTCTGTCCACTGCTGGGAGTCCTCTGCACCCACCCCCATGTCTCTGTCCACTGCTGGTGTTGATATGCACCCACCCCCATGTCTCTGTCCACTGCTGGTGTTGATATGCACCCACCCCCATGTCTCTGGCCACTGTTGGGAGTCCTCTGCACCCACCCCCATGTCTCTGTCCACTGCTGGGAGTGATGGGCACCCACCCCTCACATGTCCCTGTCCACTGCTGGTATTCCTCTGCACCCACCCCCATGTCTGTGTCCACTGCTGGTATTCCTCTGCACCCACCCCCATGTCTCTGTCCACTGCTGGTGTTGATATGCACCCACCCCCATGTCTGTGTCCACTGCTGGTATTCCTCTGCACCCACCCCCATGTCTGTTTCCACTGCTGGTATTCCTCTGCACCCACCCCCATGTCTGTGTCCACTGCTGGTATTCCTCTGCACCCACCCCCATGTCCCTGTCCACTGCTGGTATTCCTCTGCACCCACCCACCCACCCACTTGCGCCCTTGCTGTGGTACACTGCTGTCCTGGGCATACACCACCCCCAATTTACAGCTGATGTGCTGCACCAAGCCGTACACCTACATCCGTGGCGTGTGTACGCCTTGTATCCATCATGTAATGGGGCTGTAGGGGTGACATAGGGGTACGCGTGGTACGGCCCGTACCCATGCTCTGGGCTGGTGGGTACGGGCCGTACCACCATAGTGGCGGTGACATAGGGGTACGTGTGGTACGGCCCGTACCCACACCCCCCAGAGCGTGGGTACGGGCCGTACCACCATTGTGGCGGTGACGTAGGGGTACGCGTGGTACGGCCCGTACCCATGCTCTGGGGGGTGTGGGTACGGGCCATACCACCATTGTGGCGGTGACGTAGGGGTACGCGCGGTACGGCCCATACCCACACTCTGGGGGGCGTGGGTACGGGCCGTACCACCATTGTGGCGGTGACGTAGGGGTACGCGTTGTACAGCCCGTACCCACACCCCCCAGAGCTTGGGTACGGGCCGTACCACCATTGTGGCAATGACGTAGGGGTACACGTGGTACGACCCGTACCCACGCCCCCCACCACTGTGGCGGTGACGTAGGGGTACGTGTGGTACAGCCCATACCCATGCTCTGGGGGCGTGGGTACGGGCCGTACCACCATTTTAGTGGTGACGGGTACAAGTCGACGTCCACTTCCGTTGTGAAGGTAGGTAGGGATTGGTGGACACGCCCCCCCAGTGACCAGAGCCTGGAGGTCATATGTATATTTGTACTTGGGTGGGGAAAATGTTTCCTGCCCCAGCCCCCCCACCCCCCTTTGCCCCTGGGTGTTGTTCTGACCTTCTGCGGCGTCTGCGTCGGTTTCTGAACACGAGGTCGTAGGCTATGAGGGCCGAGATGACGCGTAGGTTGGGGTCCATCGCTGTTCGTCGCATACCGGTGCTCCTTCTTCACGTCGTCCACAATTTCCCAGCAGTTTTTGGCTCCCGTAAAAATGCTACGTACGGAGTGACGTAGGCACGAATCGTACTTGCTGGTTCGTAAAACGCTGCCTGACTCCATCCGGACGTCGCGTACGCGCTGTCCAGATTCAGATTTGTATGTATTTTTTTGCCGGTCGGTGTTTTGTACGAATTGTACGGAAATGGTATTTCTGTACGAATCGTACTTGCGGGTTTGTAAGGTGGTTTTCCCGGGTACGAGTCGGATGGAGAAAACGCTCCGTACGACGGTTCGTACCCGGGTTTTACAGGATCGGAATCGGCACCTTAGTGTTTCAATACTTTTCTACTTAGATATGTCAGATTTAAATTTTGAGAAACGCTGCCTATAAAAATCTGCACTTTAATCTGTATCATAGCATGTAGCTCACTAATTCTTTCCAGTACATACAAACAGCGTGTGACAGGTTACATATATAATTCATCAGATGGTTCTAAAAGAGTACATATTCCTCACTAAAACTTGTAAATACATGTGTTTCTGGTTGAGTGCAACAATACTCCCTGGATGTTTGGATGAGTGGATAGATAGTGCCTAGGTGATTCCCTAAAAATATAGGTAATGCCTGCATGATTCCCTGAGTATGGAGGAACTACATAGGTGGTTCCATATCTGCATTGTTAGTACCTGTGTATTTGCTTGACTATATTGCTATTGTCTGGGTGATTGGATGAATGAATGGGTGTTGCCTGCCTAGTTCAATGAGTACATAATTAGGGCTTGTGTGATTGAAAGAGTTCATGTGCACAGTGCATGGGTGACTGAATAAGTCTTGATATCTCACTTGATATATAATTGCATACATGGCTCTCCAAAAGCATGCATTGCTCTGTTAATCAGCGTGCACATGAATCAGTACGTTTTTAACACTGAAAACAACAATTCACACTTTTTAACAAAGTTTCAGAAATATTTCTTGTGCCTTTAAAACATATTCAGCATTTTTCAAAGAAAAGTTACTCACCAGGTGAAGCTAGCACAAGAGCTCTCAAGAGACATTCTTCACTATTAACCCTCCTAAATTTTAAACATAGTATGTTTAAAGAAATACACCACCCTCACCATATACATGACATTTTCAACACCTTTAAAGAACGTAGATCACCATGTAAACATATATGTGATTTCCTATTAGATACACACCTTTGGGCCATCTTTCCAAAAATATATAGTTCTCTGCATCTTTAAGTAAAGTCAAGATTCTCATCGTACATATAACTATCTGCAACCACAAAAAACATATCTCACCATCTAAGTATATGCAAACTGGTCATATAACTTAAAAAACACATTGCCAAACACTTCCTAATACATACCTAATAAGTATTACCACTTTATAATTCATATACAGATGCAGCACATTTTTTTAAATTTTATTTCTGACTGCACTACTCCTGTTTAATAATGTGACTAAAACTACCAATGCTCCCAGAATGCAAATAATATAGATGTATCTATTCTGCACATAATGCTTATACATTTAAAACAATGTAATTTTTAAAGGCATTACTCATTTTCAACAGTACTAACATGTTAAACACATTCCCGCTGCCAGATACAGTTCATCTGATATATATATTTTTTAAATATATTTTTTACATCTTTCTAGTCATGCTCCCATATACATCTTCATTTCTAATGCATAATCTTTAAATAATTAAAAAGTTATATATATACCAGAGAATTGAGTTTCCAGATTAAATTGTTTTTTTAGCTCTTTCTGAATAGTTTTGACACTCTGAAGGTAAGCAACAGAATGGTACACCACTCTCATAGAAGGCAACTATAATATGACCACCTCTTCAGCTTTCCACTCTATGATCATGTGAAAGGCAGTAAATGAAATCATGTCTTTCATTTTAGACTACTGTATCACCACTTGTGAATGGGTAGTATCTGTAAACCCTGTTCCTCTGTTTCAAAACAAGGTTCATGTCTCCGCGTGTTCGCGATGTTTTCGTGAACATCATTGAATAATCGCGAAAAAAAGTCCAAACCAATATTTAACTTCAGATTTTTAAAATATAAATGCTGAACAACAGTTTATTACATAGTCCTGAGTTGGTAAATAAAAATTGCCATTACTTAAATTGTCCTTAATAACTGAGTCATCTGTCGTTTCAGAATATAAATTATTTTAAGCCCTAAATAGTGGCTTATTACAATCGAATGTCGAAACAAATTATTCAATTATAAAAAGAATCAAACGCAAACCTGAACAAAGCTCAACAGAAATAAACAATTATACATGGGTGTATACTTAATAGAATTCAAATTTATATAAAAGATTTGGTTTACACAAAAGGGTTTCAAATAAATCACATAAAAGCAAAGGCGACTGAAGTGAACACTTATTCATAAAGATCTTCTCTCATGAAACACTTTGACCAGGGCCTGACGGTCTGCCAACATAATTTTGTAAGGCCTACGCACATATACTAGTGCCACAACTGCTAAAAGTGTATGAGACAACAGTGGACAACTCTACACTTACTGACACACAAAACGAAGCGTTGCTGATCTCCTCAAACCTGGCAGGAATCCTGAGTCCCTGGGCTCCTATCGCCCGCTGGCCCTCCTGAACACTGACTACAAGATCTATGCATCGATTCTTGCAAAGCGCTTGTCGCCATTGGTAAGGGCTCTGGTGCACCCCGATCTGAATGGTTTCGTCCCCGCCAGAAATACCTCACCTAATATACGCAGATTTTTCTGGGTGCAAAAATATGTGCTACACAGCTGCCCATGCTCCGGCTGCCTAGTGCTAGACTTGGAGAAGGCCTTTGACTCCTTGGAGTGGCCCTATCTAGCGTCGGTATTGCACAAATATGATCTGGGAGACCACTACATGCGCATGGTTCAACTACTCAACCAACGACCCATTGTTCGGGTCAGAACTGGTCGGATTATTTCAGACCCCATTCGGGTGGGACGAGGGATGCGCCAGGGTTGCCCCCTGTCCCCGTTACTCTTTTCTATAGCCATGGAACCGCTGGCGATGTTACTCCATAGGGATAGTGAAGAGTGGGGCATTCAGCTGGGCGATGGGATGTCTCTTTATACGCGGATGATCTGCTACTGTACGTGCGCGATATACACAACATTCCTCTGTCCATAGCAGACATGCTCCGGACCTTTGAGATGATGTCTGGTCTTCGGGCAATCTGGGCCAAGTCGGGAATTTATTCCTTTAGCGGGCACACGCCTGAAATGGAGATGCTCCTCAATGGCTCCACTCTTAAGTGGTATTCTGCTACGTTCCGCTACCTTGGTGATGAACACAGGCCCCAGCTAGGCCCGCAGAAATACAAGGGTTCGCTCTCCTGTAACAAAAGTTAGAAGGAAGTTGGCACGGAAGCTGCAAATACAAAGACAAAGTTTATTAACCCTTAAGGGTGGTCCTACAACCCATACAACACTCTTCAGTATTGCATAGAGTAGCACAAAGAACTTGCGTACGCGGTCCCCTTTTATACACAACAGAGGGGCTCATAAGTGGGCGGATACAACATGAGGCAAAGTTCTTTACCTTTTATGGACATTTTAGATACAGAATCAATATGTGGGCGGGGATGACTATGTCCTGAGCCCGCGAAAACATGGTCAAGCAAGGACTAACTGATTACAGATGTGGTCAAGTCTGGGCATGCGCCAGACGGACAAAGGAGCTATTTATAGACTGTTACTAGGCAGATTACAAGAGCAACTGGCGAGAAGGTAGGACTCTTCTCGTGCACAGCACGTGGAGACATGACAATACAAAATGGAGTCCAGACATTAGTCAACATAAGACAAGAAACATTGTCTAAGGAAGGGGAATTCATGTCTTTAGTAAATGCTTAATCATATCGCCGTATTAGTTTTCAACAGACGACCCTTTCAGCATTTACTGAAGACATTCGGCTTATTAGGATAATCATCATAGACATCAATTTTCATCATCTCTTCCACCTCTTTGGTTAAATATTTCTGATGGGTAACATTGGCAATAGCTTTCTTATCAGGAATGCAAAATGATACACATAAAGAACAGAGTAAAGGACCGCATTGGACACAGATGCAACAGGAAAACAGAACTGCTACAATAATGCAGAGACCAGTTAAGACCTTCCATCCCCATGTAGTGATCAATGCCCAAAACCATCCAGAAAAGGACCAAGTACCATTTTCTGTATGGATCTCAGCTGCGATTTTATGCAATTTATTGATAGCGTTATAAACTGATGGCGTATGATCAGAAATAAACACACAGCAACTACTTCCGATAATTTTACATGCTCCGCCTCTATCAGCTAACATAACATCTAGTACCATACGATTCTGTAATGCAACAATTCTAGTAATTTGTAATTCTTCCGTAAGATTCCCAAGAGCAGCAGCGGTTTGATTCGTCACAGCCTCTACGACTCTTGTCAATCTTCGAACCTTCCTACTATTTAGGGCAGCTCCAACAAAGAAAAACAATCCTAAGTTAAAATCGATATACTGCTGTAAGCTAGTATCAGTTTGATCAACATCATCAATAGATAGAGTGCGTTTATATCTATTCACAGTTACATTGTTCAGCAGCTTCAAATCTTTATGATAGGATGCAGGTGCTAAGAATACAGGAGGTAATAAGAACGCTACATAACATACTCCGGACCAGCCGGCTGGTAAACGATAGTAACCCTTATTCCCACATACGAAGTATGTATTATGGGAGGCTAAGAAAGTACTATTATTTAGCCCATCTATATTCAGGACAATAATACAATCACTAACACCGACATGAATATGACCCACACTCTGGACACACAGGTCCGCTTGAGCTTGTGCCACTTGAATCACAAAGCGCTCTTGTCCTGTAGTGTCTCTGGTGTTCGTGAAGATGTAGGGAATCGATTCATTGTCTGGTCGATATTCTTCCCATTCCCATATTGTCCCATTCGCTTGTGGATAGCCATCTTTATCTTGATGACATTCCCTATTAAGTCTGAAAAGTAATCGTCCCACTGTAGGTTTCCGTGTGGCAAAAAGCAAAGTGTACCATGCTCTACAAGAGCCATTATGAGAGAAAGGAAGAGGTATGAACGGCGTTCCTCCTTTCTTCTGATGAGCTGGCATCATACCACATATCCAACAGTTCGTAGCATTCGTAGCAACATGGGTATGATCTATGATGCAACATCTGGATGAAAGTGTTATTCAAATAAGACTGACGATGCTTCAATTCTTGATACGGAAGGGTATAGAAGTAGTGCTCCTCAGGCACTGGAGTGGTCAAAACAAGCAACTCCCGGGCAGGAGTCACATCCTCAACAAACCATGTGGTTATACCAACAATAGCTACAGTGATAATAAAGCTTGTCGCACAAAGAATCTTCTTCTTTTCCATCTTGCAGTAAAAAGTCAATATCTTCCTGAAACTAAAAAGGTTGTCAGAACTCTTCCCCTTAGGCAGCCGTTGATTTCTTCACCAGCGGGCCAAGACGGGTGTCGCTACAATAATGCAGGGCTGATCCCCCCCTTGCCTCATTGGCTCTCCGTTTCACTAACCTAAGGGCCGTTCTGACAACGTATCTGGGTACAGAAAAAGAAAAATCACTTCCTCGGTCGAAGATGATATCTCCCTCCTCCAGGGATCGCTTGGTCCGGGAAGAGCTCCTCAGTGTCGTTCGGTTCCACAGCACGGCCTTTCTCCGCAGTCAGGATTTCTCGATGGTCGGTCAACACAGCAGGATCCACCAATCCAGACGGCACTTTACGACAGTGCAAGGAGTGGATCCAGTTCTTCCGATTGGAAACTCGCACAACTGTCCTCGTTGCGAGCAAGACTTGCTCAGGACCAACCCATCTCGGTTCCAGACTGTTCGTCCTTTCGAACACCTTTACCATTACCAGATCGCCAGGTCGGAGGTTATGACCTTCACCTGTGGACCGATCAGGGAGCGCTTCTCGAATCTGTTGATGAATAGAAACCAAATTATCCGTTAACTGTGCCAGATAATCACTCATCATTACACAAGGTACATCATACATTGACTGCGGTTTTGGTGGACCCCAAATATTCATTGGGCGTCCAAACACAATCTTGTAGGGTGTGAGACCGGTCCGAGAATGCGGTATCGATCTAAGTGACAATAATGCCAGCGGTAAAGCATCTGGCCAAGTCAAAGAAGTCGAAGCTTGGATCTTAGCGATTTTAAGCTTCAGAGTACCGTTATATTTCTCAACCAATCCCGCAGACTGAGGGTGAAACACTGCATGAAACTTCTGCGTAATGCCTAGGCCTTTCAGGACATACTTGATAACATCGGCTACAAAATGAGGTCCGTTATCACTCCACAGCAATCTGCAAACCCCATATCGAGGGAAAAACTCCTTCAATAGCATCTTTGCTGTAGTCATTGCAGTATTGTCTTTCGTAGGGTATGCCTCCACCCATTTACTGAAGGCACAAACCACTACTAGAACATACTTCTGATTGTTACAGCGCTCAAGCTGAATGTAATCCATCTGCAAAACCTCAAAGGGTGCAGTGGGTGTCGCAAACCCTCCTGCTGGAGTTTGTGTACTCTTCCCTGGGTTATACCTCAGGCAAATCATACAGGTCTGCACTACCCTCTTTGCCGTACTAGCGATCTCCGGATGCTCCCAAACTCGTGTGAGTAATTTAACAATTGCGGAAGCTCAGACATGCGCTAGTCCATGTGCCATCTGAACCATAGGTTGTACGAAAGCTGTGGGTAACTTCCATTTATCCATCTGCTTACTTCTCCAACACCCTTCATCATCTAATTCTCCATCATTGGACCATTGCTCCCGTTCCTTATCGGAAGCGGCCTTCTGTATCTCCAACACTTCTCTCCTGGCATCATGCCATTTTCCTGTCTGTGATTTCACAACATACATTGCAGTAGCACCAGGCTGCATCGCAGTCTCTCGTGCCACCCGATCTGCTAAAGCATTCCCTTCTCCCACTTTATCAACCACCTTCTTATGGGCACTACATTTAACTATAGCAATCTTCTTTGGATATGTTAATGCAGTCAAAAGGTTGTGAACTAACTCCCCATACATTATCTGGGTTCCATGTGACGTTAGAAACCCTCTCTCCTTCCAGAGTAGGCCGAAATCGTGCGCTACTCCGAAGGCATAGCGGCTATCTGTATAAACATTCACACACAATCCTGCACTGAGCTCACATGCTCGTGTTAATGCTATCAGTTCCACTGCTTGGGCTGATTTCTGCGGTATGTGTGCTGTCTCCACTATTGTTTGTAATGTGGTAATTGCATACACTGCTGAAGTCGTACCATCTGGTAGCTTTATGCATGATCCGTCCACCCACAGTTCTCCATCTACATCTGTAAAGGGCGTATCCTGGAGATCAATACGACCCTTTGTCTGTTCCTCAGTCACAAGAATACAGTCATGTGTTTTTCGTGCCTCAGACCGAGTTTCCGGAAATGGCAACAATGTGGCTGGATTTAACGTTGCACACCTCTTTAACATAATATGAGGAGCCAAAAGCGTCAACTCATATCCCGTTAAATGAGCACTGGTCAAATGCTGCGTCTTTGTCTGATTAAGCAGGGCATCCACAGCATGGGGAACTAATACCAACAGCTTGTGAGATAACACAATTCCCTCGCTTTGGCGTATTGACACAGCTGTCGCCGCAACCGAGCGGAAACACCCTGGTAATGCTCGGGCAACAGGATCAAGTACAGCCGAAAAATATGCACAAGGGCGCTGCTTGTCGCCGTGCATCTGCACTAAAACTGATAATGCACATCCATCCTTCTCATGCACATACAGTGAAAAGGGCTTCGTATAATCAGGGGTACCTAACACTGGTGCTGAACAAAGGGCTTGCCGTAATTGCTGAAAGGCAATTTCACACTCATTGGACCAGGGAAGAGGAATCGGAGTGTCTTTTGTCAAAAGTGCTAACAATGGCTTAGCTATGTGTGAGAACCCCAATATCCATTGCCTACAGAAAGAGGCCAAACCCAAGAATGCACGCACATCCTTCTGTGTGGAAGGTACTGGTGTGTCCAAAATTGCTTGAATACGATCTGGTGTAAGTGCACGCCCCTCCTTAGACAAAAGGTGACCCAAATAAGTCACCTTTGGTCTACAGAATTGCAATTTCTTCCTCGACACTTTGTGATTGTGAGATGCCAAAAAGGAAAGCAAGGATAACGTACACTTCTCACACAGTTCAGGAGTGTCGGCCGCCAACAAGATGTCATCAACATATTGTATGAGGGCGACACCCTCAGGCAGAACAAAAGAATCCAATTGCCTTTTCAATGCTTGACTGTAAATACTAGGGCTCTCTGTATAGCCCTGAGGGACTCTGCAAAACCAATAAGACCTATGATTCAAAGTGAAGCCGAAAAGATATCGGCTATCAGGATGAATAGGAATCGAAAAGAAAGCATTTTTCAAATCAATGACTGAAAACGGGGACGCCGTTGGCGGGACCAAAGTGAGTAACGTCGTGGTATCAGAAACCACTGGATACTGAGGTATCACTATCTTATTCACTTCTCTTAAATCAATGATAAAACGATAAACCCTGGTGTCAGTATCTTTCTTCAAAATAGGTAAAATAGGGCTATTGCAGACATTGTAGGGAACTTCCTCCACTACTCCCACCTTAATCAAATCCTGCACAATCTGTATGAGTGCCTCCTCCCCCTCCTGGGAAATACGATACTGAGGGAGGCGCGGTAACACCGCACCCTCCTGGACACTAATGTGGACAGGCGGAATCACCATCTGTCCCACATCAGTATCCGAAGTGGCCCACAAAGAATGAGGAAGGGAAGCCAATGCAGTATCCTCCGCAACCACACACATCCGGTCTGTCAGGGGGTGATTATCGTTTAAGATCACACGTACTCCAGTAGGGGAGCAGCGGATCGTAGCTCTGAAGTGCTTAAGCATATCAAGACCCATAATGTTGTCGTGCGTGTTCGGAGCGAGCAAAAACGGACAGGGTGCAGAAAAGTGATCAACATGGAAGGCAAGGGGTCGAGAAAGAGGGCTGCGAGAGAGTGTACCATCAAACCCTACCCATGTAACCATTAAGCCTGATGGGGGAGCCCTCGGAACCAATTGTTTGGACAGTGCACTGCGAGTAGCTCCGGTATCAACTAGGAACCGATCAGTAGAACCCAAAACGCTTGCTGAAACATAAGGACCCTGCTGATCAACCGGTACTTCAACTGATTCCAACCCCCATCCAACGCAATCCTATGCATGCTGCGAATCATAGTACCCAGGGCTGTCATTCCCAGACATTTGATACTGATTTTGTCGATCAAATACATTAGGTCTATCTCGTTGCTGCACGTTAGAGTCAAATCGAGCACGATCATTGGAATTCCCTCTGAAATTCGAAAAGCCTCCTCTACCTCTCGGGGGTCCCTGACCACGTCCCTGACGAGATGCATATAATACCGGACATTCTCTAGCCCAATGACCCGACTGTTTACAATACGCACATTGATTTCTAGTAACATCTGATCGACCGGAAGGGGGACCATAGGATCCTCCTCTACCTCTGTCGACACCCCGACGAGGCGGACCATACACTTGTGCTAACATCACCTTAGTTTTCAAATCTTTCGATTTCTTCTCCTCATGCCCCTTCGCTTCTTGTTCCTGACGCTCATAATACTGAGCCATAGTCAGGAGGGATGCCGGAGACGACGTGGACCAGGAACTTTCACTCGCTTTTAAACGAGCTGCTATTCCCGGTAATAAATTCGCCACATATTTATCGACAAAAAGATGTCGACCCGTATCATCCGTAAGTGACTGACCACTGAAATCATGAAATGTCTCCTCAAAACGTGTAAAGAAGTCTGAAACTGATTCGTCAACCTTCTGTTTACATGATGCTAACATATTCCAATCAATCTTTTTAGGGGGGATAATTGTTTTCAATTTAGTCAAGATAGCAGCAGGAAGATCTAAAATAAGCTGGGGTGGTTTTTGCGCGGGTTTTCTCTCCCTATCCACATCCTCAATCTCAGACCATTTGGCCGTAAAAACGGCTTGATCATCCACCTTCCGCACACATCGCCACATATCGGTGGTAAAATAAGCCCAAAGAACAAATCTATATCTGCTAAAGTCATCATACAAGAATTCAAGGCCCCTTCGACCTCTTCGTAAAAGGCCGCTGGATTCTTGCGGGGGTCAGGCAATGCATTCTTTAATGCCATAACATCAGCCCTATGCCAGGGAGTATAAACCCAATTATACACAAAATATCCCTTAGCATCGGGGGAAGATGTATCTGAACTAGTTCCTGCTCCTTTAGGAGGAACATACAAAGGTGCCGCCTCTCGCATTGGCTTAGCATGCACTAGTTCACTCTTATCTGAATGGGAGGTAGATGATTGGTCGCCACCGGTACGGGAATCCGATTGCTCCGTCTCCCCTGCCTTTAGGCGCGCTTTCTCTTTAAGTTCAGACGCCGCGTCCCGCAATGCAAACAGCCATCGGACCGCATCGGGTACCTTAGAGGGAGAAAAAGTACCGTTACGTAATGCTTTAGCATCTAAAACTACAGCATCAGGCTCAAAAACATCAGAATATTTCCGAAAGGCAGTAATCACGTCATGAGAAAAGGTTTCAAGAAAATCCAGCTGCTCTTTATCCCGCCAATGTTCCAAAGATTCCAATAATTCAGAAAGAGATAGCTTGTCCTTAAGCACACGAAGAGAAATTTTCCGAAGCTCACCCATACGGTCAGTTGATAACATGGACCGCGTGTCTACCTTATCCGAAACCGATCCAGAATCCTGCGATCTCGGGGCGGACGCGCCAACATAAGGGGGCGGAGAGCGATCTAATAAATAAAAATCATCTTCAAGATTAGTAAGGACAGGATAAAGTGGCTGGCGGACAGCATACTGGCCCGAGACTTGCAACCTACGCTCTTTCTCTTGTCTCTCCGCCAGTTCTCTTTCCTCCCGACGCTTCGCTTCCTGCGCTCTCACATGATCATTTTTCCGTTGTTCTTTATCAAACAGCGCTTTCTCACGTTTCTCTCGTTCACGCACTTCCTTCACCCATAACCGTACACATTCAAACATGTCTTGCCGAGCACGCCGTTTACACATACACTGTTCCACATACTCAATCTTACGCATATCAAACGAACCATACAAAGGCCATCGCAACTCAGGATCCTTTTTGGTGTATTTCCTCCACACTGTGCTGTACATTATAGAGGAAAGACCATGCTTCACATACATATCCCTATTAGGAGTCCCCTCTGGGGGGGCTGGAGCAGATTCCTCGAGATTTAACCGGTTTCCAAAACAGCAGCACCACTTACGGAGTGCGCTGAAAGCAGGCATGCTCAAAAATAATGCAGAATATGCAGTATTATCAAAAATGGCACTTAAACTTTGTGCCGTTCAAATTGTCACAGTTCCGGAGAAATATCTCCACATTACCTGCCTATATGTGTTGCAACGCATATATTCTCACAGTAATCAATACAAAATATGACCGGTCATCACAAATCAAACTCAAATAGCCAACCCAGGCTTCAAAACTCGGAGCAAGTACCGTACAACGGTTCTTAGCAATCAAGAGTGTCCAGATTCCAACTGCCAAGTTCCAAAATTCGCCCAAACGGCTGTCGCGGCAAACTGACAGAAGAGGTCTCAGTCGAGGACCGGCGCCACCCAGAAGGTCAGTTCGGAAGGGAAGGAAGAAACCTCGGGATGCCAGGACTACAAACGCCGCTGGCAGTGATCACATCCCCGGCCAAATTCCTCACCTTCGTCACGACCAGTCCTTCGAGCATCCGAGTCGCCGATGAGCCCCACGTGACGGGCGCCAATTGATGAACACAGGCCCCAGCTAGGCCCGCAGAAATACAAGGGTTCGCTCTCCTGTAACAAAAGTTAGAAGGAAGTTGGCACGGAAGCTGCAAATACAAAGACAAAGTTTATTAACCCTTAAGGGTGGTCCTACAACCCATACAACACTTTTCAGTATTGCATAGAGTAGCACAAAGAACTTGCGTACGCGGTCCCCTTTTATACACAGCAGAGGGGCTCATAAGTGGGCGGATACAACATGAGGCAAAGTTCTTTACCTTTTATGGACATTTTAGATACAGAATCAATATGTGGGCGGGGACGACTATGTCCTGAGCCCGCGAAAACATGGTCAAGCAAGGACTAACTGATTACAGATGTGGTCAAGTCTGGGCATGCGCCAGACGGACAAAGGAGCTATTTATAGACTGTTACTAGGCAGATTACAAGAGCAACTGGCGAGAAGGTAGGACTCTTCTCGTGCACAACACGTGGAGACATGACAATACAAAATGGAGTCCAGACATTAGTCAACATAAGACAAGAAACATTGTCTAAGGAAGGGGAATTCATGTCTTTAGTAAATGCTTAATCATATCGCCGTATTAGTTTTCAACATTGGCGTTTTCATATACTGATTGCCCGCTGATATACTTGAGGGCAACCTGACTAAAGCTATTTTGGCTGTCACTCCTGCTGAACGTCATGAGCCGCATTACTTTGATAAAGATGATTATCCTTCCTAAGTTATTATATTATTTTTCAAATCTCCCAATATATGTCCCAACCAGGGTCTTTTACGAGCTGGAGCATATGTTCCGTGACCTAATCTGGAACAAGGGCAGGCCCCGGGTGGCATTGTGAAAACTATATGCCCCTACCAGCCAGGGAGGGCTGGCGGTCCCTAACATGGAGTTATACTACTTAGCGGCCCAGTTAGAATGGGCGACGAAGTGGTTAATCAGCAGAAATCTGGAGGACACAGCGACCTTTCAAAAGCCCTGGACCCAATCTCAGATCTTCCATTTGTTCCACCCCATTGCCAAGCCTCCACGCCCATCCCAAATACATCTGGAACTGGCGCATAAATGTTACAGGAGGAGCCTGCGCCTCACCCGAGAAGTCACCCCATATGCTCCATTACTGCCACTTACGGGGACAGCCAGAGGGTGAGCAGGCACCCCGAGGAGGTCCTTACACACTGGCACACAGTTTGCATACATACACTGGGCGATTTATATATGGATAGTTCTCTGCTTTCCTTTGATGCTTTAGCGGAAGATTTTGGCCTGCCGGCAGGGCAGTTTCTCTTGCACACCTCTATCACAAGGGCTCTCTCGTCTGCCTGGGGGGACATGATGGTCGAACCAACAACACACCTGCTGCTGCAGTACTTACACGTAATAGGTGAGGGTTCACACATAGTGCACTGGCTAGTGACAGCTCTGCTTGCACATACACTGAAGTCTATGCTGAGTCTTCGCACACGTTGGGAGACGGACAGGGGGCAACCATGGACAGAGAAAGAGTGGAATGCTATCCTATCCAGTTCCACATCTATATCGAGAAGCTCCAAATTTAAGCTCATACAAACATACATTATACATAGAGCATACCTCTCGCCTGATAACATAAACAGGTACTTCAACATCACCACTTCTGCGTGTTCATGCTGTCAACAGCTTAATGCGAACCTGTTGCACATGCCCTGGCCCTGCGCCCTCCTACAATTCTACTGGCATGCAGTGTCCACGGCACTTGATGCTTGCACTGACACACCCCTGCCGCATACGTGGGAAGTTTTTATACTGGGACTATATGCCAGGTCAAAGAAAAATAAGGTCACGTCCCGGTTTCGCGATCTGGGTCTGACAGCAGCAAAGTGAATTATCATGAGGAGGTGTGTTAGAACTGGGTGTCTCTAGTTGGCAGAGGTACGTGCCTTTGACCAACTAGGGACCCTTGCTTCTAAGTCAGGTAAAGGGGATTACACTTCTGGATAACCCCTGCTCACCCCCTTGGTAGCTTGGCACGAGCAGACAGGCTTATCTCAGAAGCAGTGTGTTAAGCATTTGTTAACACATACAGTAATACAGTGAAAACACTACAGATGGACACCACATAGGTTAAATAAAAATAGGTATTCTTTATATAGACTTAACACAAGACCACAAATGACAAAAATCCACAATACTGTACTCAAAATTGACTTAAAGATGGTAGAAGTAACTTAGTTAGATATATGCGACAAAGTTCTCACAAAAGTACTTGGATGCCTAATGCAAAATAAACAAAAGGCTTGCAGCGTTGGAGGTGCATCGGTTCCTTGCTTCAGGGAGAGGATGCGTCGCGCCTCCAGAAAAAGTCAGCTGGGAAAGATCACTCCATACTCACAGCATTCACGCACAGGAATGATGCTGACGTTGCTGATGACCCCCCTGACACTGCCTAGATTACATGCCGAAGATCCCGAGCCCTTGAATCTGTGGCATTTATTATTAACACTACGCCCTATGGCGAAGCATGTCTAAAGCCTGAACCCGCCGCTGAGAATCTCCCCTGGTCCTCGACCGGATATCTAGTTTGCCTCCCTCCTCATAACCTGTATAAGTCATAGTGCCCCCCCTGGCAAGTCTACATGTTATAATTTAATAAGCGCACAACCTCATACCCAGTCATACAAGATCTCCTAATGGCTGTTTGTTTAGTTAGATATTAGTTTAGTATATCAGTTAACGTATCTCTTATTGACAATTTTTGCGATTCCTTAATTCATCCTGAGGTGGCCATACATTCGCAGCCCACATGAGGTTCGCCCCTGTACATTACAAGTGTTCGTTGAGCGATATCATGTGAGTTGGGACTGCATATCACGCAGATGTTATTATCTGTGAACAAAAGGCTGGTATGATGCAATGCAAGAGGTGAGGAGCATGCAACTGTTTAGTGACATAGTACACTTATGGTGATGTATATATGCACATATATCCATTACCCATGTTTCTGATATGCACCTCTGCTATATCTACTCATTCACAGTCTAGATATGTACCTGTATGTATATCTCTCCTGATGACCTCTGTATGTTACAAAGTCCAAAAATACAATAAAGATATTTAAAAAAAATGAAGCACTTTTGCCATAGCCCATTTCACATATTAATTAACAGGAAGAACATCATTGACATTACAATGAACAATTCCTGAAAGAATGGTAACAGAGAAAAGGGGTTAGAGTGTCGACGTTTCGGTCTTTGGTGTGAAAGCATCTATAAGACCATCTTCAGGACGTACATTCTTGTGTGTTTTGATGACCCTGAATCATTAGGAACTTAGTCATATGTTCCAGAACCAAACAGAGCAGCAACCAAAAATGAATTAACATTATTTTTTTCTTTTCCAGTTATACAATACAATGTCATAGAAACTGACCGGTAATTTGCTACACAGTGGGAGACAGAACGACACACAATTCAAGCAAAGTACTGTTGCAATCATGGCAATGTGATAATGTGTTTGAAGTACAGTAGTGAGCAAACACCAGTGAACCCGTATGAGAGGAAACACAGTATAGCATATCAATGAGTTAGCACATATAACAAAAATGTACATATTTCTGTGATAAAGGGTAGGTCTATTTGGCAACCCCTGCAGTAGGAAATAGAGAAGGCAGTGCACTGGGCTCGTCATAGTTGAAGTTAGGATCAGATTCAAAATTTTAATAAAACATATACCAATAAAACTTAAACAAAGTAACTGAGCACACCCCACAACATGACAACCTGCTGCTATTCCCCCTATTCTCCATCCCCAGTAGATGCTGTGTGAAGTAGGCCTGGGCGGTAAATGCCGTTCCGCTCGCAGAATTTGCGGAATTTGGGTAATTTTGCGTTCCACGGAGAACGCAGAATTGCCCAAAATTCTGCGTTCTGCGGCTTCGCGGAATTTTTTGCTTGTTCGTGTTCTCAAAATGCGTGTTCATGAGATATTTTCCCCCGAGCACGCACACAGCATTCGCG
Organism: Triturus cristatus; assembly: GCF_964204655.1. NCBI lineage: Eukaryota > Metazoa > Chordata > Amphibia > Caudata > Salamandridae > Triturus > Triturus cristatus. Next base: position 1,712,012,710 of record NC_140589.1, on the reverse strand, counting down.
AACAGGAAAAAAGCATCGTGAACAAGCAATTCCGTGTGTTCATGGAATTTCTGCGTGCTCGCGGTGATTTTTTACCGTTTCACGGAGCTTTGCGTAGCGCGACTATGCAAATTCCGCCCACCCCTAGTGTGAAGTACTCACCGCCAATGACCTCAAAAGTGTGTACATGAGGGGCAACATTGTGAACAAGACTAGCAACCACAGCCCACAGCCTCTGTCTACATGTCTGGGTTTCTTACCACTATCTCAGCACCACCTTCTTTCTACCTCATGTGAATGAGAAGACTGCAAATCAGACACAATAGTATCCCAGCAGGAAGCAATGCGGTATTTCTTCAGCCCAAGCGTGTCCTCTCTGTACACGGTTGCACTTTCTGCTTGTGCCCAGGTGAGCATAGAGCACTCCCACGCATACAACCGGTGGAGGTTCAGGGGATTTCCATCTGCGAGTAGTAAGACACTTAGCCACCATGAAGCCCAAGTCTAGGAAGTGGGTGGTTAACATATGTTTCTTGCTCCTACAATACAATCCTAGGGGACATATTTCCCACTTATGCAGGTTTGAGCATTCAGAGCATGCAGATAAGCTTGATGTAATGCTGGTCCAATATAGATGAAATTGGGGCAGGGCCAAATCAGATGTAGCAAGTCAGCACGTAGCTAAGTAACTTTAGAAGGTGTGAGATAAGACCTGTGCACTACATAAAGCTGGATAAGCTTGAATCGGGCATTACGTTGCACATGTCATGGGCCTTCTAAGAACTTAGCTCATTCCTTCTCAGTGCAAGGGCATGTTTAGTTCACCTCCCATCATTGCCATAGATTGAGGAGCTGTGGGATAGTGTGAGATCGGAGTGAATCAGCGAACCAACGTATGAGGAGTCTACCCATGCCGTTTATATGTAAATATTGGATTGTGAGATGCATGGGAAATTTTGTGGTCATGTCTCCCCAGTGGTGCCTGAGCATGGCAAGCAAGGAGTTGTAAAGCAAAAATTGACCATCTTCATCCACTAACATCTCATACGTTGCCAGTGTGCCATCACTATACTGGTCCCCCCAGTGTATGTACACCTGCTGCATGCCACATCATTCGATCAGCGGATGACGTGGGCCTGCCAGCCCTGGGAGTACCAAACAGCACCACCCCTGGTGTAGACTGGATCACATGCTTAGTGATGCATATGCATCTACAATAGAAGTGATTGCCGACCCCCAGCAATAGCGAGTCAGGCACCTGCACTCGTGTGCAAACAGATGACAAATAGCTGGCAGGCTCCAACGAGGAGATGATGTGACTGTGTCTGACAGGTACAGACCTGACATCTACTTAGCAATCCATTGAACTTGGGCAGCAAGATAGTACTACTCAAAATGTGGAGCAGCTAACCCTGTCCATGGGCGAGTAGAGCTTCATCAATGATACCCTACACCTCAAATTATTCCAAATGAATATCTGTTGACCAAGTGCTTGGAAGAATGTAGCAGGGATGTGAATGGAAAGATTTGTGAAGAATATAAAAGGTGGGGCAGGTCCACCATTTTTAACAATGCCACTCTCCCTGCCATCGCTAGTGGCAGCGTATGCCAGAAAGCCATCTGGGCACGCAGAGATGTTACGGAATGAGTGACATTACTGTCAAAAAGGTCAGTCATGGAATAATAAACCAGCACCCCCAAAATGTGTGCTGCAGCCAGTCCAGTTGCTTCCCCTAGAGCACATAGCATGGGTCTGAGACATCAGGAAGGAAGGAGAATAAACAAGATTTCGACCAGTTTACTCACAGTCCGGATATGGTTGCAATGTGAGCCAGGGTTGAGGCAATCAAGGCATTATGATGCAAAGCCGCATATCATCTACATATTAAAAATATCAAGTGCACCCCATCACCCAGAAGGATACACCATTGTGTCACCCGTTGTCGCATTGCCACGGCTAGCGGTTCAATTGTCAGGGAAAACAGTAGGGGTGATAAGGGGCAACCCCGTCTTGTACCCCTGTGTATTTGTAATGTCTTCTGATAGAAGGGACCCCATATTGACCCTAATTAGGGGATCCAAGTTTAACAGTTTTACTAGTCCTATACATTGAGGGCCAATGGCATAATGGGACGGTTCAGCAAAAAGGTACCACCACTCCAAGGTGTCAAAGGCTTTCTCACTGTCCAATACCAGGCATCCAGCACAGGCCATGTGTAACAGACATACGTCATTACTCTAAAGAAATAACATAGATTCAAGGAGGAGGTGTGAGTGGGGATGAATCCATTTTGATCTGAGTGGTCCAAGGTCGGACCAGGGATGCCAGTAAATCCGCAAGTATTTTCGCCCTGATCTTATAATCTGTATTGAGTAGAGCTAATGGTCTGAAGGAGCCAATGAGCACAGGGCCTTGGGTTTGGGAAAAGAGATGACCGTTGCCTCTTGCTGGCAGATCATCAGATCCAGGGAACCTGCCAGTGGCCAATGCTTTAATTGCATCTTTAATTTTTATTATCGTAATTGGGCCATCCATCTCCACTCACTGGTCAATTGTAATGCGGGGCAAAGTCAGGTTAGAGAAGATGGAGTCGTGGACATCAGGGTTTGCGTCTGTAATTGACTGGTACACTTGTGTATGGCGCCTTGTGAGCTCATTGTGGATAGCGTGTTGCATAAATAGAAGGACATCTGTTTCAGAGCGTAATGTTACAATTGGTCATTGTGGCTGATTCTGACGAATAAGCCACACCAAGAGCCGTCCTGCTCTATCAGCTGAGGCATGTGTGCGAGCCAAGTGTGCTGCATAATTTAAACAGCGCAGTCTTTCTAACAGTGTGACATTTGTCCTCCTTGCTTTTGCCAGGCCCCTGAAGTACTGGGTCATAGGCTGCCTGAGTTTCCAGGTCTAGGAGTGAATGCTCTAATTTAGAAATGTCCCTAGTAATTAGTTGCCCCATGTTTCCTGGTATGCCTAGACAGTGTCCCCTCAGTGTCGCTTGAAAGGCATCCCAATCTATCAATTTAATGGAACCTGTGCCTACATTTTTGTCAAAGTAGTCCGTGATTGCGGACCACAACGTAGGTCCTGAATGGGGAGTCTTCCTACAATGTAGGCTGGAAACACCAGGTAGGAATGGGAGATGGGTCATCTGCCCATTATAGATGTAACGTTTGGCGATATGCTCCATTGGTCTTGTAGAGGGAAGCAACAATGACACACACTCCAAACTGTCAAAGCGGACATGCAACTTGTAAGGCACAGAATAGAAGGAATATGCCTTTGTGTCTAGATTCCAGGCATGCCACAAGATGACCAACTGCCACGGTTGGAGCCAATCCTTCAACATTTGTGCATTGGAGGTCGCAATTGTGAAGGGAAGGTGAGGGAAGGAGCGATCGACTGTGGTGTCTAAAACACTGTTAAAATCCCCCCAATAAGCCAATGTATAGCACTCCATCTTGGTAATGTGGTCGAGAGCGCATGGAAAAAGGTGGTCTGGTCCGTGTTCCGGGCATAAATAGAAGCCATCAGAACAGAGCTGCCATCCAGGTGACCTGTCACTATGATATATTGGCCTCTGGATTTAGTATGGTGTCCTCCACTACAAATTGGGCCCATACATGACCAAGCAAGCGCTGCTGCAGTTTGGTGATTTCTGCGTGTATGAGGTGAGCCTCCTGCAATATCGCAATATGGGCAGATGAAGTCCACTCGTGTCCGAGATACTCAGGAATCAAGAGGAACTCATCGCCCCACCACCAATGCACCAGAAGCCTCGTTTGCAGAGTGGTGTGTAAAGGGGCATGGCCTCGGACCACCTCTCTGCAACGCATCTCTTTGGCACTTACTGGAGGTAAGTGTGGGCTAGTTGGCCCCCAGGGACCCTCAGGATTGAAGGGAAATTAATATCCCAACTTATAACGCGCCAGGGGCTGCGTTTGCAGAGTGGTGCAGGGAGGGGAGGGGCCTCCGGTGAGTTACCAGTTCCTTTACAAAAAAAATTGTTATGGGAGGTGGGCTGCGTGGCTATGACAGGGCGGGAGCCACACGGCTCCCTCCCTGCCATAGCAAACAGCAGTGTCCCGGGGTGCACGCACGGTGAAAAACCTGAAAAAAAAAATAACAAATAAATACATAACTTAGCATTTAAAAAAACGTACAAATTCACTGAAAAAAACGTAGGTTTCACACACGTTATAGTTACGAATTAGCATGTAAAAAACCTTGCAAATTTACTTAAAAAACCATAGGTTTCACACATGTTATAGTTAGCTGGACATTTCACTCGTATAAAACCATTGAAATTCCCCCGTTATAGTTAGTGCAGGCAACTATAACTCACGCGACCGCAATCCTCTGCTGATGACGTCAGATATTACATCACTGATGACATATGTGTCTTTATGAAAAATAAATATTTGTAATATATGTATAGCTAAAGATTAATGGAAGAAGACATGTGTAAACAAGTGTCTAAATACAGTGATGTAATATCCGACGTCATCAGCAGAGGATTGCGGTCGCGTGAGTTATAGTTGCCTGCACTAACTATAACGGGGGAATTTCATTGGCTTTTTACGAGTGAAATGTCCAGCTAACTATAACATGTGTGAAACCTATGGTTTTTTAAGTGATATATATATATATATATATATATATATATATATATATATATATATATATATATATATATATATATTATCTACTGGCGGTCGCCAGTAGATAGTTATAGTTAGGACCGTGTTTCCACAGGAAATCTGAAAATTCTATTTTGAATAACTTTGGCGCCGGTTGACGAATCCTCGCGAAATTTTCAAAACTAATCGGGCGCTCCGCTCAGCTCCTACCCTGAAAGTCTCGGGGTGATTCGTCGAGCAGGGGCTGAGAAAAAAGGGGGGTCCCAAAATGCGTTTTCCCCATGCATTTTTCCATAGGACCTTTAGACACAGCTACAGCCCGAACGGCTGAACAAAATTACTTGAGATTTGGCAGAGAGGTAGCCCTCAGGTCAGGGATGTGCCTTTTGAAGGTCTCGTGTAAATCTGTTCAGTATTTCCTGAGAAAATAGCATTAAAATCAATATAAATATCTATAGGCGCGCTCCGAGCGCGTACCGTAAGCTTACCGTACGCACACGCCGTGCACGAGCGTGATTCTGATTGGTTGTTAGATCTTAGTAAACATTCGAATCGGACGAAACCAGGAAGTGTCGGCCGCCATTTTGTCTCTCGCAGTCTGAGGGGGTGAAAAACAAAGGTGGAGAACGTGAAAAGGGGGCAGGGTGGACAGTTCCTGACCCCCTAGCCTTTGTCAGGGGGTCCCAGAAGGACCCCCAAGGGCAAAAATTAATTTTAATTGTTTTTCAAAAAATCGCGGAATGCGCGTAGCGTACGTGCACGGCGTAAACGGAAAAACCCCGCAAGAAAAATTCAGCGAACTTCGCGTAACTATTCCGCGATTACGCGTTGCGTACGCGCACGGCAAAAAAAAATTTCAAAAATGAAAGCTTAAAAAAAAATAAAACAAAATTGTGAGGTAAGGGTGGCTCTTAAAAGAGCCGTTGGGTTAATACAGGGATAGAGGAAAGAAAGAATGGGAATATTATGAACGTCTACAAACGTGCTGGTCTATCTTATTGTTAATAAGGGAAACACTGGTCTCCCCAAAAACAATAAGACCACAACACGTTGTACACCTCATTGAAACCCTCCGAAATCGAGGGTTAATGTCCAGAGGAGCTGAAGAAGGTGATGCTCTCACCTCAGAGGAAGGGCTCAGCTGAGCTGCCGATGATGTACTCGGCTGAGCTTCTGAGGTTGGGCTCCGGTGACTTACTGAAGAGTTTTCTTCAGTATGTCGAGCAAAGGTCCTGGGATGTTTATCCCTAAGGTGTCTCATCATAGAGTGATTTCCAAAGGAATACTTCTTCCTTGGATCTCCTCTAGATAAAACACGCTCACAAAGTCTGCAAGTGACCAATGGAGCATTGACCTTTTTCTGCCCCTCTGGAAAAGTAAAATACTCCCACACAAAAGTATCCTTTTGTTTCCTCCTTCTCTGTCTGATGATGGTGCTGCTAGGCTCACTCTCAGAAGAGGACTGCTGCTCTGCCATTGTATCTCAATGTCAATTCAGCTCCTTCTCCCATGGGATCTCAAGCAGTAATGAGGGGAATGGGTGTGGTGTGGGAAGTTTCTGGAACTGAAAGTAGTTTCAACCAATGAAAAGTGTTTTTTGTGGATCACATGACCTACCGTGCGCGCTCCGTAAGCTTACGGTACGCGCTCGTAAACAAGTATGCATGCGCAAACGTGACGCTTACGGAGCGCTTACGGAGCGCGTACATAGGACGCACTCGCGCATGCGCATTACATGCACCTGCATAACCGCGTCGTTGCTTCTGCGCAACGCGCATGCGTGTACGCGTACGTCACGTACGTATCACGAAAGCGCACCGTACTTATGACGTACGGAGCGCGTAGCGTCAGCTTACCGTACGCGCACGGCAAAAAATGCATAAAAAAAAAAATACAAGTTTCAAGAGTTGTAGAAGATAATAACTGTGATGTACAACTGTATGTAAACATTAATTTTAAAAAAATTAACCATTCCATAATGCAGGATATAGTACATATATTATTTTATACATAGGTTGGATATTATTTTTTACCAAAAATCTCAAAAAAAAAAATTTGCATTTAAAAAACCGTACAAATTCACTGAAAAAAACATAGGTTTCACACACGTTATAGTTAGGAATTAGCATTTAAAAAACCTTGCAAATTCACTGAAAAAACCATAGGTTTCACACATGTTATAGTTAGCAGGACATTTCACTCGTGAAAAAACAATGAAATTCCCCCGTTATAGTTAGTGCAGGCAACTATAACTCACGCGACCGCAATCCTCTGCTGATGATGTCAAATATTACATCACTGATGACATATGTGTCTTTCTGAAAAAAAAATATTTGTAATATATGTATAGCTAAAAATTAATGGAAGAAGACATGGGTAAATAAGTGTCTAAATACAGTGATGTAATATTTAATATTTGACATCATCAGCAGAGGATTGCGGTCGCGTGAGTTATAGTTGCCTAGTTGCCTGCACTAACTATAACGGGGGAATTTCATTGGTTTTTCACGAGTGAAATGTCCTGCTAACTATAACATGTGTGAAACCTATGGTTTTTTTAGTGAATATATATATATATATATTCACTGAAAAAACCATAGGTTTCACACATGTTATAGTTAGCGGAAATTTTACTGATAAAAAACCAATGAAATTCCCCCGTTATAGTTAGTGCAGGCAACTATAACTCACGCGACCGCAATCCTCTGCTGATGCTAATACTGTATTTAGACACTTATTTGCCCATGTCTTCTTCCATACATTTTTAGCTATACATATATTACAAATATTTTTTTTTCATAAAGACACATATGTCATCAGCAGAAGATTGCGGTCGCGTGAGTTATAGTTGCCTGCACTAACTATAACGGGGGAATTTCATTGGTTTTTTATCAGTAAAATTTCCGCTAACTATAACATGTGTGAAACCTATGGTTTTTTCAGTGAATTTGCAAGGTTTTTTAAATGCTAATTCCTAACTATAACATGTGTGAAACCTATGGTTTTTTCAGTGAATTTGTACGGTTTTTTAAATGCTAAGTTACTTTACGCCATTCGTGGCGTGCGCGCCCACTTAACGCAGTTCGTTCCGTGCGCGCACCGCGCGCCCACTTTACGCAGTTAGTGCCGTGCGCGCACGGTGGGCACGTGGTGCGCTACGCACACCGCGTGCCCACGTTACGCTAGATGGGCCATGTACGCACGATGCGCTTCGCGCACCGTGCGCACATGGAGGACATATGATGCACTTCGTTTTGAAAGGTAATATTTTAATTTTTCGTATATGTTATAAGCCATGCACAAATGGTGCCCTTCGGGCATCATTTGCACACGGGGTGGAGAGAGTGTGGATAATTTTTTTTTTTATTATTTTTTTTTTTAATATTTTAGTTTAACTCATCTTTAATAAGCCATGCACAATTGGTGCCCTTCGGGCACCAATTGCACAGGGGGTGGGGAGAGTGTGGATAATTTTTTTTTTTATATAATTTTTTACCGTACGCGTACGGTAAGCGTAATCGGCGAAATTAGCGAAAAAATAAAAATTCAGTTTTTGGCCTTGGGGGATCTTTGGGGACTCCCTCAACATTGCTATGTGTGTGGGAGCTGTCTAAACAGCCCCTTTACATGTTTTTGTGCTTTATATTTTAAACATCACTCTCAGTGCGAGAGATAAAATGGCGGCTGCCGCTTCCTGGTTTCGGCCGATTCGAATGTTTACTAAGATCTAAGAGCCAATCAGAATCGCGCTTGCGCACGCCACCATACGCGTACGGTAAGCGTACCGTAAGCGCACCGTAAGCTGGCTCAGATATATATATATTGATTTAAAGGCTATTTTCTCAGAATCTACTGAACAGATTTACACCAAACCTACAAAAGGCACTTCCTTGACCTGAGGACTATCTCTCTGCCAAATTTCTAGTAATTCTGTTCAGCCGTTCGGGCTGTAGCCCTGTCTAAAGGTCCTATGGAAAAATGCATGGGAAAAACGCGTTTTGGGACCCCCCTTTTATCTCAGCCCCCGCTTGACGAATCCCCCCGAGACTTTCAGGGTAGGAGCGGAGCGTAGCGCCCCACCTATTTTGAAAAATGGGCGAGGATTCGTCGACCGGCGCCAAAGTTATTCAAAATAGAATGTTGCGGATTTCCTATGGAAACGTGGTCCTAACTATAACTACCTACTGGCGACCGCCAGTAGGTAATATATATATATATATATTCACTGAAAAAACCATAGGTTTCAGGGGTGTTATAGTTAGCTGGACTTTTCACTTGTACAAAACCATTGAAATTCCCCCGTTATAGTTAGTTCAGCTAACTATAACTCGCGCGCCCGCAATGCACTGCTGATGACGTCACATATTACATCACTCATGACATGGTCAGTGACATCACTCATGACATCACTGATGACATCTCAAATGACATCACTGATGACATCATCCAGTGAATGTGTGTTTTTCTGAAAATTAAATATGTTTTATATATGTATATCTCAAGGTCGATCGAAGAATAAATGGGTATATAAGTGTCTAAATGGATGATTTGTTTTTGAAAAATTGATTGTGTAACTGACTGATTAAGTGTATCATAGTGAATACATGGCTTAGTGAGTAATGTTTAAATATGTAAATATCTGTATCAGTCTCTCACTTTGTGTATAAGTGGCTGCATGGGTTGGTGAGTAGCTACATGGGTGTCTATATAGGTTATTAGTTGTTTTTTTGAGTATCAGTCTGAGTGTCTGCATGGTTCGGTGGGGGGTATTACGTAGTGCATAGGTGCATGAATGAGTGACTCACTGTTTGTATGTGTTGAAGACAGCATGTGTGCAGGACTGTATGGGTGGATGAGTGTGTGTAAGGGTGTGTTAGTGAGTGAATGACTGTCTCAATAGTGTCTTTATGAGTAACTACATATGTTTTAAACTAGTATATGTGACTATTGGTGTATATAAGTGAGTATATGTGAGAGTGAGAGATTGAAAGAGTTCCTGTATGAATAAGTATGTGTTTCTATAAGTGATTGTTTAAAAGACTAAGTATGTGTAAGTTTCCGTAGAAGTAAGTGTGGTGGTGTGTGTATAACTGTATATGCAAGTAAATGTATGTTTGATTCTTTATTAGCATGAGTGACTATGTGTGTGAGTAACTCTATGGATGAGTGGCATTGTGTAACAGGATGTATAGGTGTATGAGTACATATGATGAGTGAGTACATGTATGAGTGACTGTATAGGACTGTTGGTGAATGAGTGGATGTGTATGTGGATCTTAGAATTACTGAAGAGGTTGTTGTAACTGGTTTTGGTATGTCCATTGTTTTGAAAATTTTAGTCTCTATTTTTGAATGTGTGTATCAAAGGTTATATTAGGGTGAGAGGAGGTCTGCCACTCTATCACAAGGATGATGTCATCAGTGATGTCATTTGAGATGTCATCAGTGATGCCATGAGTGATGTCACTGACCATGTCATGAGTGATGTAATATGTGACGTCATCAGCAGTGCATTGCGGGCGCGCGAGTTATAGTTAGCTGAACTAACTATAACGGGGGAATTTCAATGGTTTTGTACAAGTGAAAAGTCCAGCTAACTATAACACCCCTGAAACCTATGGTTTTTTCAGTGAATTTCTGAGGTTTTTTAAATGCTAATTCCTAACTATAACGTGCCTGAAACCTATGGTTTTTTCTGTGAATTTCAAAGGATTTTTAAATGCTAATTTCTAACTATACCTAAAGAGATAGGAGATGTGAAGAAAGAAGACAAAATGCACAGAAAGAAAAAAAAGAAGTGCAGAAAGAAGCAACAGAAGTCCTCAAAGATGAAGAAAAGTGCAGGAAGAAGGATAACGTGCAGAAAGAACAAAAAGAAGAGCAAAAAGAAGCCTTGTTGCAAAATCATCCTGTACCCTCAACTTTTTCAGACGGATGCTAGTGGTAACTGAGTCTGACTAACCAGTCCTAGAGCCAGTGCTATGTTAAAAGACACTTAGAATACAGTGAAAACACCTACATACACTAGGGAACATTATGCGTTGGGGTCTCCCTGTGATTTTCATGACCTCCTCTGTAAGCCCCTCGTACATAATAGGGCAGGGGGATTAAAACTACCTCTTAAAACAGGCCACAGGGCGTTTTTGCACACGTTAACTCAGGCCCCGTCCCCTCCCTTCACCACTGTGTAAACACGCCCTGTGTCCGTTTTTAGTTGGGAGATTAAGTTCATTTGAATCCTGTGGGTCCCTAGGGTCCAACTAGCCCACTAGGTACCTCCAGTAAGTGCCACAGGGCTGCGTTGCAGAGAGGTGTAAAAAGTGGCACGGCCTGGACCACCTCTCTGCAATGCAGCTCAGTGGCGCTTACTGGAAGCACTTGGTGGGCTAGTTAGCCCCCAGGGACCCTCAGTATTAAAGGGAAATTATATCCCCAATTTAAAACGTGCCATAGTGCGTGTTTGCACACGTCACCTCAGGCCCCGTCCCCTCCCTTCACCACTGTGTAAACGCGCCCTGTGGCTGTTCTAAGTTGAGAGATTAAGTCCCCTTGAATCCTAAGGGTCCCTAGGGTCAAACTAGACCACTAGGTACCTCCAGTAAGCGACACAGAGCTGCGTTGCAGAGAGGTGTAAAAAGGGGCTTGGCCTCAGAACACCTGTCTGCAGCGCAGCTCCCTGGCGCATACTGGAAATGCCTGTTGGGCTAGTTGGCCCTCAGGGACCCTCAGTATTGAAGAGGAATTAATTCCCCAACTTACAACTCGCCAGGGTGCGCGTTTGCAGAGTGCTGCAAGGAGGGGGCGTGGCCTCCGGCACAATGCCAGTCTTTTATTTATTTTAATTTTTTAAGAAGGGGGGCTGTGTGGTTCCCCTTCTTATTCTATTTATTGGCCCTGATGACCCCATCCCCCAGGGCCTGTCTCCTAATTATATTTTTTTGACCCCAATGCCCAGGGCCGGCCACTGTTTTTTATTATTTTTAAAAAATATATATTTATAGACACACCTAGGACATGCTGGACAAACCGTACATACCTATCACCATGACGATTTGCGTGATATTCATTAAAAGGCGACTATGCATACAATGAACCCACGTGGAATGTATTTACACCACTAGTGAAGCTCTGACATGTCTGATGCCCTACCGTGCCTAATCCCGGTAGACACCCTTGTCGTTTATTTATACAAACATGGGTAGCTATTGACGGGAAAGCAAAAGACAGACAATTGATGGACAGAATGCAGAACAAATCAAAACATTCACCCCCAGTCAAGAGATCTGGGTTAAATCCTTCATTGTTTTGCTCACCATGCCACCCCAGTTTAGATCTGGCTATATGCAAATCAGTCTTGACCCTGTGCCTCATGGGAACAGTCCAGCCCGAACTGCCAAGTCAGGTCCTCCCTGGACCGGAAACAAGCATCCTAGGACCGGTTTCGGGGTTTCACCCCTCTTCAGCCAGGATAGCTTGATTCCAGTGGCACAGTGAGCCCAGGACTCCCGTCTGAGCATACGTGGAGCACTTAGCTATTGACGGGCACATTTAATACACATGCACACCAAGCCATTCAAAGGGGATTCGACAGAAATTCGACAAAAACTATGCAAGAAACCCCCCTCACGGTTAATAAAACACACATCCACTGCCGGATGTGTAATACTTTTTATTTTACTCTATGGAAAGGGGACGAACATCACTTGAGAGTCACAGCGCGCTCCTGGCAGAGCCCAATGCTGTGTTACACCCACCATTGCCTGCTGAGTGCCACACACCTCTGTGTTGTATTCCACTAGCTAGTGCATATGCTATGACACTCTCTAGCCCATGTGCACTGTAACACCACCCCGTGAATATGTCATGCCACACTTGTCTTCGCACGGGTTATATTGCCCCATCTAACGTGCCTTCCTCGATGCCTATGTTATAACGCACAGTGCTATGCCATACATATTACAATCTGGGATCCATATCTTTGTCACAGTGCATATGCAACGTTACACTCCCCAGCACATATTTTATATTACAACTTTAGAGACTAGTTAGGCTAACAACACTGCCCTCTGCATATTACACTCCAAGGCGCATATCGCATAGCACGCGCTAGTGCCTGTGCTATCTCGCGCTCTCCAATGAATCTGTCACTGCGCACAATGTATTGCATATTATATTTCACGCCCGGTTCATCTTATATCACACTTTTTGGTGCATAGTTTATACCATACACTATATCTAGTTTTCATTTTCAATCGTGCTCTCAGGACTATGTTCTATATAACACTGTGTTCACCTACCCTTTTCACAGGCATTACATTTTGCGATAGGGGGTGGAGGGTCAGGGGGTGTTTCTGCCAAGTGAGCCCGGAGTCACAGTTACAAATGTCCTCTTCTTCCTGAATAAAAGTGAGATTATGCTGCATACTTGTTCATATTTTAAGTAGTTCGCACAGACACACGTTTTAAAAACAATAAAGTTCCTAATACCCGCCTTCTCTGAACAGTTAGCTTGCTGCCCCATCCCCCTCCTCCCTATCGTCTGTTGTGTGAATCCATGGACTAGCCTCCTCCCTCCTGCCATGCATGGTCTGATTTGCTGCCACTGCCCTCAATTTAGTATGATGTACCAGTCCACTCCTCCTGCCCTCCATTGCCAAATTCTATGCCCCATCATTGACCTCCTGCTTAAACTCTGTGCTTAGCTTGCTGCCCCTATTCTCCTTCCCCCTGCCCTCCGATGTCTTTGTGCATGCCCCTGCTCCATCCTTTTTGCCCACCATGTTCCATGGACCTGCCACTCCTATCTACTCTGAGGGTTCTGTTGAGCTGCCACTCCCCTCCCACCTGCCTAGCATTGTCAGATGACTGTAACCTGTCCCTGCCACCTCCACCCTGCCTGTCCACATGCCATGCCCCTATCCTCTTCCTCCTGTCCTACATGGTCCATTGTACTGCCACACCCTTCTGCCCTCCCTGGTCTGTTGTGCTGCAACTGCTCCTCCTGCCTGCCCCGTGCGGTCTGTTGTGAGGCCCCTTCCCCTGAACTTTCTTGTCTGTGCACAGGTCCTGACCCTCCCTTCTATCCCCCATCGTCCTTTGTGCATGCCCCTGCACCCTCCTTCTTGCCCATCATAGCCATTGTGCTGCCCCTGACCCCCTCCCACCTTCCCTCCATGGTCTGTGTGTATGCCATCACAGTCTCACTGTTGCTCTTCATGGTGTGTCTTGCTTCTAGTGCCCATCCTGCCTGACCTCCATGGCTATCTTGCTGCTCCTGCCCTGCCCCCTTGCCCCCAGCCCTCTGTTTACATGTGCAGACCCCTACTCCCTCCCTCCTGGCTTGTCTGTTCCATTGTAATGCCCCTGATCCATCCCTCCTGCCCTTTATGGTCTGTTATGCTGCAGCTTTCTCTCCTGTCTGTCCATTATGGTCAGCTAGCTACCATTGCCTCTTGCCCCTCTGTTCTCTGTTGTCCATGTGCATGGTCCTGTCCCCTCCCTCTTGCTTTCTATGGATTGTTGTGCTGCACTCCCGTCCCGCATGCCCTGTGTGGTGTATTGTGCTGCTGCAAACCCTAATGCCTGCCCTGCAGGGTCAGTTTGGTGCACCTCTCCATGTCCCTCCTGTCCTCTATTATCCAAGTCCATGTCCCTACCCCATTTCCTTCCATGATCCAATGTACCATACTTGCGACCATTTTGAACTTGGTAAGAGGGAGATTTTGAAAAAAAACTGGGGTATTGATTTTCCCCTTTGAGTTACATTGAAAAAGAGGAGATTGTAGACAGGAGACAGATCAAATAAAGCCTGTTTGAGCTTAAAAACATTGGACGTTTTCTGGCTGAATCGGGTCTGTTGGCATGTAAGGTTGTACTACCATTGCCTCTTCCTTCTGCCCACAATGGTCTATTACATTGCCACAGTCTCTCTTGCAAGTCCTGTATTGTTGGTTTGTTGCCCCTGCCCCCCTTTCCACTGCCCTCCAAAGTCTGTTGTGCTGCCACGGCCCTTCCTGCCTGCTCAGTGTGGTTAAATTGTTGCCTTTGCACCCTCCTACCTGCCTTCAATATTCAGAGTCCGTGCCCCTGGCCTCTGCCTCTCAACAGTATCCTAATGAACAACTAGATTGCTAACCTTCTATATTTATTACAAAAGTGTGGAACGCCTGACGTCATCTTGATGTAATCAAAACTGTAATACCTAGAGCATTTCCTTTAGAAATTACATATATGAGAGGGTCTTATTGGCATCAAAATTATGGTTAGTGCTCTAAAAGACTAAAATAAGGACATATTTTCTGAGTTTTCAAATAACGACAAAGCACTTTTAAATTATTTGTTATCTTTATGTTTTTTTATCCAGTTGACCACATGATTAAATGTTGTACTTAGGGGAGAGGATGTGGTGTTACTTCCAGAACTGCAGACTTTGCAACTGGGGAACCAGGTTGGAGTTTCTGCTTCAGCTCGACATTCTGTGATTCTGGTCAAATCACTTAGTCTCCCCATGTCTACAACCAAAATGAATTTGTTCTTGTGTGATGTAACCAATGCTCATGTAAAGCACTGCAATACCTGACAAGTCTGCACTATATAACACCGCAAAAACACAAAATAATAAGTGTTTTGCACACTTCTGTCATTGGGCTATATTTGGGCTACATCTGGGTGATTTTGGGCTACATTTGGGCTCTTTTGTCTCCGGTGGCCATCTTGGGAGATTTATTTGTTATGAAGTTTCCTAATTTCCTCGTGTACTTCAGTCTCCTCAGTAGGAAATGCTTTCAGCTTTTTACTTTGATTCCATCATGAAGGTATTCAGATATGTCACACATTTGCCATAACTTCTGAATGTTAGCACTCTAGTTGCTCATTAGATCACTGTAGTAAAACTACTGTTCACCATGGAAGTCTGCTCCTGGTATTAAAAGTGCATGTTTCAGTCTGCATGTCAGAATTTATTAATGAAATAGAAGAGGATTTGAGAAGTCACTCAAAATGTGTCCTCATTTTCTTTCTTCAGCATTAATCTTAATTTCTATGGCAAAATGAACCCCCTCATTGTGTTCCTTTTTAAATTAAATGTTTTAAGTGTTACCAGTTTATTCCAATCAAGATGGCTTCAGGTGTGCCATACTTCTGTCATAATGAAGACAGTAAGCGCTCTAGTTGTTTTTAAGAACACTCTGGGACATTCTGTCATTGGGCTATACTTGGGCTACATCTGGGTGATATTTGGGCTACATTTGGGCTCTTTTGTCTCTGGCGGCCATCTTGGGAGACTTATTTGTTATGAAGTTTCCTAATTTCCTCATTTACTGCAGTCTCCTCAGTAGGAAATACTTTCAGTTTTTTACTTTGATTCCATCAAGAAGGCATTCAGATGTGTCACACATTTGCCATAAATTCAGAATGTTAGGACTCTTTTTGCTCATTAGATCACTGTAGTAAAGCTACTGCTCACCAGGGAAAACTGCTGCTGGTATTGAAAGTGCATGTTTCAGTCTGCATGTCAGAATTTTTTAATGAAATAAAAGAGGATTTGAGAAGTCACTCAAAATGTGCCCTAATTTTTCTTTCTGCAGCACTAATCATACTTTTTATGGAAAGATGAACCCCCTCATTTTGTTCCTTTTTAAATTAAATGTTTTAGGAGTTACCACTTTAATCCAAGCAAGATGGCTTCAGGTGTGCCATATGTTTATCATAAGTAGGACTGTTAGCGCTCTAGTTGTTCTTTGGAACACTCTGGGAAGCTGCAGTAGAACACAAAGGAATCAACTGACAGTCTCTGCCCTTGTTGGGTGTACATGTTTTACTGAGAATGTCAGACTTCATTCTCACATGACTGAGAAAGATAATGTGAATTTACAGAAAATAAGCTCTCAGTTTAGCTTATAGATCACCTTCCAAACCTCTGTGGGAGAAGCATGAGAAAATATTTTTCTCTCAATCATGATATCCCAGCAGAAGGCTTTTCCACATGGTGAAATCACCTTAGAACATACCACAATTCCTAAAATGAGTATGGTACCATCAACAAATGATTTATAATGTAACTAAAGTCTTAAAACCTTCTATTAACTGCAATGCTTTTTAATGAGGTGCTATCATGTATATTGGTCCCAAGATGGCTGCCAACACTTCTTGGATGAAGTGCTGACAGCCAATCAGATCTCAGGATGAGATGTGTGGTTAGGCTCCGCCCACATATATATATGATTTTACTTTTGATTTTCTCAGGAACTACTGAACAGATTGACTCCATATATGCAAAAGGCACATCCCTGAGCTGAGGACTACCTCTCTGCCAAATTTCAAGTAATTATGTTCAGCCGTTCGGGCTGTACCTTGGACTAAAGGTCCCTACGGAAAATTGCATGGGGAAAACGCATTTTGGGACCCCCCTTTTTTCTCAGCCCCCGCTTGACGAATCCCCCCGAGACTTTCAGGGTAGGAGCGGAGCGGAGCGCCCCACCTATTTTGAAAATTTCGCGAGGATTTGTCAACCGGCGCCAAAGTTATTCCAAATAGAATGTTGCGGATTTCCTATGGAAACATGGTCCTAACTATAACTATCTACTGGCAACCGCCAGTAGATAATATATATATATATATATATATATATATATATATATATATATGAAACACCAAGGTTGCCCTTAGAGATGCCGCTCACAGCACGGGGTTACAGCACACCACAACGCAGGCAGCAGTTAGGTCAGCAGGCTGCATGTCATCCAACAGCCAAACGCGTTTCGAGCTCCCTCGAGCTCTTGATCACTGGCAGTAATGAAGGCAGGAGCGTTTGGAAACAACTTACTTTATTGAGAGTCCCGCCCCAATGGGCGTAATGGAAAATGGCATTCTGGTCCTGATAGTCCATTAGTGTAGCCACATAAGACTCATGAAGTTTTTTAGCCAAGTGGCTCGCGTTCCTGCATCAAAATTCAATTCAGTTCCATGTTCGGTGAAAGGCATGCTACCACTGCATCCCGCTGCTAATGTAACTGCGAGCGAGGCCCCCTCTGTCCATAACTCGCGCTGGTGTTTACCAAAACGCTGGATCCACCTGCAGGCGTCGGGGCATCTCGCGGCCAGGCTAGCTGCTAAAACATGAAACACCAAGGTTGCCCTTAGAGATGCCGCTCACAGCACGGGGTTACAGCACACCACAACGCAGGCAGCAGTTAGGTCAGCAGGCTGCATGTCATCCAACAGCCAAACGCGTTTCGAGCTCCCTCGAGCTCTTGATCACTGGCAGTAATGAAGGGAGGAGCGTTTGGAAACAACTTACTTTATTGAGAGTCCCGCCCCAATGGGCATAATGGAAAATGGCATTCTGGTCCTGATAGTCCATTAGTGTAGCCACATAAGACTCATGAAGTTTTTTAGCCAAGTGGCTCGCGTTCCTGCATCAAAATTCAATTCAGTTCCGTGTTCGGTGAAAGGCATGCTACCGCTGGATCCACCTGCAGGCGTCGGGGCTACCTTGGTGTTTCATGTTTTAGCGACTAGCCTGGCCGCGAGATGCCCCGACGCCTGCAGGTGGATCCAGCGTGTTGGTAAACACCAGCGCGAGTTATGGACAGAGGGGGCCTCGCTCGCAGTTACATTAGCAGCGGGATGCAGTGGTAGCATACCTTTCACCGAAACAACTTACTTTATTGAGAGTCCCGCCCCAATGGGCGTAATGGAAAATGGCATTCTGGTCCTGATAGTCCATTAGTGTAGCCACATAAGACTCATGAAGTTTTTTAGCCAAGTGGCTCGCGTTCCTGCATCAAAATTCAATTCAGTTCCGTGTTCGGTGAAAGGCATGCTACCGCTGGATCCACCTGCAGGCGTCGGGGCTACCTTGGTGTTTCATGTTTTAGCGGCTAGCCTGGCCGCGAGATGCCCCGACGCCTGCAGGTGGATCCAGCATGTTGGTAAACACCAGCGCGAGTTATGGACAGAGGGGGCCTCGCTCGCAGTTACATTAGCAGCGGGATGCAGTGGTAGCATACCTTTCACCAAAACAACTTACTTTATTGAGAGTCCCGCCCCAATGGGCATAATGGAAAATGGCATTCTGGTCCTGATAGTCCATTAGTGTAGCCACATAAGACTCATGAAGTTTTTTAGCCAAGTGGCTCGCGTTCCTGCATCAAAATTCAATTCAGTTCCGTGTTCGGTGAAAGGCATGCTACCGCTGGATCCACCTGCAGGCGTCGGGGCTACCTTGGTGTTTCATGTTTTAGCGGCTAGCCTGGCCGCGAGATGCCCCGACGCCTGCAGGTGGATCCAGCGTGTTGGTAAACACCAGCGCGAGTTATGGACAGAGGGGGCCTCGCTCGCAGTTACATTAGCAGCGGGATGCAGTGGTAGCATACCTTTCACCGAAACAACTTACTTTATTGAGAGTCCCGCCCCAATGGGCGTAATAGAAAATGGCATTCTGGTCCTGATAGTCCATTAGTGTAGCCACATAAGACTCATGAAGTTTTTTAGCCAAGTGGCTCGCGTTCCTGCATCAAAATTCCATTCAGTTCCATGTTCGGTGAAAGGCATGCTACCACTGCATCCCGCTGCTAATGTAACTGCGAGCGAGGTGTTTCATGTTTTAGCGGCTAGCCTGGCCGCGAGATCCCCCGACGCCTGCAGGTGGATCCAGCGTGTTGGTAAACACCAGCGCGAGTTATGGACAGAGGGGGCCTCGCTCGCAGTTACATTAGCAGCGGGATGCAGTGGTAGCATGCCTTTCACCGAACATGGAACTGAATTGAATTTTGATGCAGGAAAGCGAGCCAATTGGCTAAAAAACTTCATGAGTCTTATGTGGCTACACTAATGGACTATCAGGACCAGAATGCCATTTTCCATTACGCCCATTGGGGCGGGACTCTCAATAAAGTAAGTTGTTTCCAAACGCTCCTGCCTTCATTACTGCCAGTGATCAAGAGCTCGAGGGAGCTCGAAACGCGTTTGGCTGTTGGATGACATGCAGCCTGCTGACCTAACTGCTGCCTGCGTTGTGGTGTGCTGTAACCCCGTGCTGTGAGCGGCATCTCTAAGGGCAACCTTGGTGTTTCATGTTTTAGCGGCTAGCCTGGCCGCGAGATGCCCCGACGCCTGCAGGTGGATCCAGCGTGTTGGTAAACACAAGCGCGAGTTATGGACAGAGGGGGCCTCGCTCGCAGTTACATTAGCAGCGGGATGCAGTGGTAGCATGCCTTTCACCGAACATGGAACTGAATTGAATTTTGATGCAGGAACGCGAGCCACTTGGCTAAAAAACTTCATGAGTCTTATGTGGCTACACTAATGGACTATCAGGACCTGAATGCCATTTTCCATTACGCCCATTGGGGCGGGACTCTCAATAAAGTAAGTTGTTTCCAAACGCTCCTGCCTTCATTACTGCCAGTGATCAAGAGCTCGAGGGAGCTCGAAACGCGTTTGGCTGTTGGATGACATGCAGCCTGCTGACCTAACTGCTGCCTGCGTTGTGGTGTGCTTTAACCCCGTGCTGTGAGCGGCATCTCTAAGGGCAACCTTGGTGTTTCATGTTTTAGCGGCTAGCCTGGCCACGAGATGCCCCGACGCCTGCAGGTGGATCCAGCGTGTTGGTAAACACCAGCGCGAGTTATGGACAGAGGGGGCCTCGCTCGCAGTTACATTAGCAGCGGGATTCAGTGGTAGCATGCCTTTCACCGAACATGGAACTGAATTGAATTTTGATGCAGGAACGCGAGCCACTTGGCTAAAAAACTTCATGAGTCTTATGTGGCTACACTAATGGACTATCAGGACCAGAATGCCATTTTCCATTACGCCCATTGGGGCGGGACTCTCAATAAAGTAAGTTGTTTCCAAACGCTCCTGCCTTCATTACTGCCAGTGATCAAGAGCTCGAGGGAGCCCGAAACGCGGTTGGCTGTTGGATGACATGCAGCCTGCTGACCTAACTGCTGCCTGCGTTGTGGTGTGCTGTAACCCCGTGCTGTGAGCGGCATCTCTAAGGGCAACCTTGGTGTTTCATGTTTTAGCGGCTAGCCTGGCCGCGAGATGCCCCGACGCCTGCAGGTGGATCCAGCGATGTCATGAGTGATGCCACTGACCATGTCATGAGTGATGTAATATGTGACGTCATCAGTAGTGCATTGCGGGCGCGCGAGTTATAGTTAGCTGAACTAACTATAACGGGGGAATTTCAATGGTTTTTTACGAGTGAAATGTCCAGCTAACTATAACATGTGTGAAACCTTTGGTTTTTTCATTGAATTTCGAAGGTTTTTTAAATGCTAATTCCTAACTATAACGTGTGTGAAACCCATGGTTTTTTCAGTGAATTTCAAAGGTTTTTTAAATGCTAATTCCTAACTATAACGTGTGTGAAACCCATGGTTTTTTCAGTGAATTTGCAAGGTTTTTTAAATGCTAATTTATTTATTTTTTCTTCTTTTTTTTTTTACATATTTTTATTTTAATTTTCTATCCTTTTTTAAAGACTATGGTTAAATTTTAAAAATTCTACAATATGTTTTTATTTTACATTTTTTTTAAAATAAACAGGTAAAATTTATTGGCAATACATTTTTTCCTTTTTTTTTTAATTTTTGTTTTAGTGCACGTACGGTAAGCTTACGGTAAGCGTACGGTTTACGCAATGTCCGTAATTTATCTACGCTGTTTGCGTATAGTTACGCAATTTGCGTAGCCGCGCGTACTGCGCGTGGGGCGCGTACGCGTGTACGCTACACGCGCACGTTACGCGGAAGTGTTGGGGAGTGACTGTTATGCGCATGCGCGCGAGCGCGTGTCTTTTTTGCGCGCATGCGTACTTTTGCCGTAAGCGCACCGTAAGCGTACGGTGGGTCATGTGATCATGAAACACAACTTTTGATTGGTTGAAACTACTTTCAGTTCTAGAACTCTCCTACACCACACCCATTCCCCTCATTTCTGCTTGTGATCCCTGAGGAGAAGGAGCTGGGTTGTCTTTGTGATACGATGGCAGAACAGCAGAGCTCTTCTGAGAGTGAGGCTAGCAGCACTACCTTGAGGCAGAGAGCGAGGAAACAAAAGACCTCTTACGTATGGGAGTATTTTTCTTTTCCAGAAGGCCAGCAAAAGGTAAATGCACCCTTAGTGACTTGTAAGCTGTGTAAGCGTGTACTTTCAAGAGGGAATCCTGACAGGAAGTATTCCTTTGGGAATCACACCATGATGAGACACCTTAAGGATGTACACAGAAGGACACATGCTCGACTTACTGAAGGTAACCCTTCAGTAAATCAACCAAGCACATCCACAGCAGCTCAGCCTGGACCATCATCTGCAGTGCCGAGTCCTTCTTCTGCAGGTCAGGTGAGCCCTTCATCTGTGGGGGGAGCATCTCCTTTTTCTGGTCCTCTGGAAATTAACCCTCGGTTTGCGAGGGTTGAAGTACGGTGCGCCACTTGTCATGATCTAATTACTTATAGGGAGACCAGTATTTCCCTAGTGAACAGTAAAATAGATCAGCACACTTGTCGTACCATCTAATATTCCCAATCTTTCTTTCCTCTGCCCCTGCATGAACACAACGGCTCTTTTAAGAGCCAACCTTACCTTTCATCTATTTTTTATTTATGTTTTTAAAAACTTTTTTTTTTTTTTTTTACCGTACGTGTACGGTACGCGTAATTTTTTTTTTTTTTTTTAAAAAACACTAAAAATCAATTATCACATTACAAGGTCCTTGAGAGACTACAATTAAAAACTGAAAATGTGATTGTAGAGAAGTGGAAAAAAGGGACCATGATATTATTGACTTACCATACCCACTCAAAAAAATATTTCTTCATTTAAATTTTTTTTTAATTGCTTTAAAAATGGTTCTAGTTTTCGAAAATTTTCTATCTCAATCTGAAAAAAAAGAAAAAAGTATTCATATTTAATAAAACATTTTATAATACAGTACACATATTTACATATTTTTCAAAAAATATTTTTGCCTTTTTTTTGCTGTTTTCAGAATATATTGCATTTCACTATAAATTGTGAAAGCAATTGCATTCATCATTTAACAGCAGGCAAAAAAAAAATTAACAATCTCAAAGATTGTTTTAAA
The DNA here is from genome assembly GCF_964204655.1 of Triturus cristatus. Lineage (NCBI taxonomy): Eukaryota > Metazoa > Chordata > Amphibia > Caudata > Salamandridae > Triturus > Triturus cristatus. The sequence continues at coordinate 1,711,989,993 of NC_140589.1, read as the reverse complement.
AAAGCCCACAATCTCTTTTTGCATAAACATAACTTTATAGAAATGCATAATATTCTTAAAAAATATCATCTAATATCAATACTTATTTCTTTAAAATACCGTCTGATATTTTTGTTTCAGAAGTATAATCACAATAATATATCTCAAATAACTCCACAATACATCGGGTTCCATTTCCTTTAGGCCAAATAGTAATTTTAAAATTCTTTTTTGGTTAAATTTCCAATGGTAATCCAATAAAAATCTAAAGTTTAAATTGTACAGATCTCACCGATTCTCTGTAACATTTTGGTTTCCGAAAGATTTATTAATAATTAAATAAGTCCACAATAGAATTGTTTACCTTTCCGCATGGCCAAATAGTAATTTTAAAAATCTTTTTTGAAAAAATTTCCAATGGCAATCCAATAACATTCCAAAATTTAAATTGTGCAGATGTTACCGATTTTTTTTAATTTTTTGGTTTTCCAAAGTTTCCTTAAAAAATGGAAAAATTCCACATTACAATTGGTTACCTTTCCATTAGGCCAAATGATAATTTGGTAAATCTTTTTATTTGTAAATTCCAAATGGTAATCCAATAAAATGGTAAAATTGTTTTGTCCAGATGTTGCCAAATCTCTCTAAAATTTAGGTTTCAGGAAGATTAGATAGGAATTTGCTAAATCAAAAGGCAAACGTTGCTTAAAAATCAATTGGGAATCATTACACAGTGTCCAGCCTTTTTCACATTTAAGATAAACTGTGTAATGACCAGAAGTTACAGTAGGTCCATCATGGAAAATTATTGCAACTGTTACAAAAGTTTTTCCTGAAATTGATAATTGCTGTCCTGTAAACTTCTTTATTAAAGTATCCAATTTTGAACCATCAGCTCTACATTGTTGCATCATTAAAATTACATACTGTCCGTATTCCTTTAAAATTAACGTTGAAAACATGTCAGATTTACACTCACTGCATTGCATGCTATGATTAGCATCTTTAACTAATTTAGCAAAAGTGACTGTTTTACTCTCTGGCAATGTTAAATAAATAAACCTTTCATTATCAAAATTAGAGCCACATATATTATACCAGTTTTCACAACTATGTTCCCATTTATAAGAGAGACCAAATAAATTTTCATTGGGAACCCCTTCTTCTTCCAGTACCTGAAGAAAATACATCAAGAATTCCTGTGCGTCTTGCTGTACATTTTGAGAAAACTGTGTTCGTCCTGAACATACATCTAAAAGTTTTCTAATTTCAGTAGCACTTTCTGTTTGAGTTTTATCATTACTCAGCTTTTCAAAAAGGAGACTCAGCACAGAACAGAATCTTTTTCCCTGATTTACTATTATCTGCTCTTGCAAACTTTCCAGATAAAATGCAACATTCAGCACTACATTAGCGTAGCAGTTGACACCAGAGCTATTTTCAAAATGACATCCTACAACCTGTTCTTCATTTTCCTTATTCTTTTTGCTTGCAATTACATCACTCCTCTTTTTTTTCCTCCTCTCTACATCTTCATTACAGATATTCTCATTTCTCCTTTTACGAGAAACTACACGTTTCTCCAACACAGGATACTGACCTAAATGAGGAGCATAGCTTCTTCTTAATCTATTATACTCCTTTACACAATTTGTATCAGCTCTAACTTTTGAATCATCAAAGTCTATCATGAATAAACCTGATAATGTTTTCACTCGTGACAAAGCAACATATGCCATACGTTCTTTGAACACAGTTGAACCAATGTTCACAAATGCACAATCTACAGTCAATCCTTGAGACTTGTGAATAGTTACAGCATATGCTAGCGAAAACGGAAACTGCTTCCTACGTACATATAAGTCTTTCACAAGCATGAAACGAACTGAACAACGACAAATGTCTTTAACTTCTTCTATCTGATCAAATTTTATTTTTAAACATTCAATTCCATCTTTTTTCTGATAACTAATAAAACCCACAACTCTTCCCATAGCTCCATTAACTCAACCTTTTTCAACATCCAAATTTCTCCTTAAAAATACTCTACAGTTCATGCAAACATATAGATTTTTTTCTAATCCAGCTGTTTTGGAAATGTTCTTCTCTAGTGAATCCAATTTATTTTTCAGTGTGCCTGTTAATGTGACAGTAATTCTTCCATCCTCAATTTTGTCCACTGCTTCCAATTTCCTGATATCTTCCTTTTCCAATTTCAAAAGCTCCTCATTGAATATTGAGCATTCACGTAGAGTTGGCATTAAGCAGATGACACTTTTGTTTTCTGCAATGTTCTTGTATATCTTCTCTGCAACTATTTCTTCCTTTGGAAATAAATTATGTAGCAGCCGACTCTGTAATTCTTTTTTGCCAGCTTCAGTGAGTAGTCCAATTCTGATATCTTTCAGAATACTTCCATATTCTTCATCGTTTGCTTGCCTCATATTAGTAGTAAGTTCCTTGTACTCAAAGAAGGACCAAATATTTGTATTACCGATGCTTCCCAATGACTTCTTCGTGTCTTCATGTGTCACAGTATTAAACACTGGTTGTCCTTTAACTGGAGTAAGTTGCAAAAGATCTCCAAAAACTATGACATGTTTTCCTCCAAATAACACGTCATAGTCTGTCTTCAGAATTTGCTGCATTCTTAAATGCACAAAGGCAAGCATTAAGTTTGATACCATGCTCACCTCATCAATAATGAGAACTTGCATCTTCTTCAATACTCTTGAAACTTCCAAGCATGCTTCTCCAGTTAGCTTGTTGTATTGTATTTTGTTCTCATGCTCCACTGGTAACATTAGCAAACGATGTAAAGTGATTCCTTTTATGTTATATGCTGCTAACCCAGTTGGAGCAGTAACCACACAAGACAAAGTAGAATCCGTTTTTTGCTGTAGGTAGCTTCTGATGACTTTTATTAGGAAACTTTTTCCAGTTCCAGCTTGTCCGCTTACATCCATCCTGATTGGATGAAATGATGTGCATGAGCACTCTTTTTTTTCATGTAGAAATCCGTGATCAATTTTGTTTCTGATCTGTTCATAAATTTGTTGCTGCTCTTCGTTCAGTTGTCTTTCCAAATTTTGTAAGTCTATAAATTCTTCTTGAGCTTGATTCATAGCCGTTTCCACTTCATTCATGGCTATTGATGCTTCATTTTCAACGATTGGTTGTCCTAGGGGATCTTGACTGAGTGTTCCTGAACTTTGGCTGTCCTGAGAACTGTCTCTAGCTATTTCTGCTGCAATTGTAGTTTCCTGTTCAATTTCTTCATTTAACATTTGCAGATAAGTTGTGAATGTATTGCATTGTATGCTGTCTTTGCAAGCATTAAAAGAATCTTCATAGCTTTGAAATTCTCCTAGTAGTTCATCCTCTGTACGCCATGGTTTAAACAGCTGTAAAAGAGCCAAGTAGTAAAATTCCTTTTTGTCAGTAGTGTCGCAACTCAGCTTCCGGTGATTTATCAAACTTCCTTTTGTTTGCTTCACCAAACATCCTTCCTCACCAATGACTTTATATTTTCCATTGTTGATGTCTTCTGCGGCTTTCCGTGAATAAATGTAGTTCTGCAGCACTTCATAGAGACACATGTTCTCTAGATGAAGACTTCTCTTGGGATAATATGTGTCCAACATGTTTGATTTCAAAATATCTGTACTTTCTGGGTCATTCTCGGCCAAATATTCAATTTCTCCAACAGATTTCAGTACCCGATTTCTCATTGCTGCAAGGCCTAAACTTGCCCAAATTATTCTTCTTGATTTCGAGTAGAGACTTGCAGAAGATAACCTATCTGAACATTCGTAGGATCCAATTTCTCGATGCGATAACATCTTCAAACTGAAACTGTACAGCTTCTTACTGACAGTTTTCTCGTGAGAAATCTCTTCCCACATTTCCTTCAATTCTGTTTTTTCTGATTTCGTAATGTAAGACGTTACATATCGAGCAACAGCAATGGAATTGTCAGCTACATACTGTATATCCATGTTAGCGTTCCACATGGATAAAATCACTGGGTTGTAGTCATTTATATTTTTTGATTCTTCTTTTCTTTTTAGGTTGTAGGTATTCTTAGGTGATTTTCTTGTAATAGTATGTCTCACAGCTGACATAAAACTGTTAACTCTTCCATTTGAAAGAACAGGTCTAGGAAATCCAAATCGACATTTAGTGTAGTATTTATCTTTGCTCTTGTATTTCCGTCGACAGTATTTTCCACACCGATGACTTTGGAAACGTAAAACTTGCTCCTTTAACTTTTTCTCTTCTGTGCTTTTTGGTATAGCACATGTTGCATATTCTTCAATGTAAGATAACACTGCTTGATCAGTATCTGTTCCAAACTTTGGGGCATCCTTGATCCACAACAGCATATGAATATGAGGAGCACCTCTTGCCTGGTACTCTTTTCTCCAAAAGAAATCCACTACTTCTCCTAGAGGTGGATTTTTTTTATTGCAGATGAAGGACATCATAGCCTCAAATCTATGATTGAAATATCTGCAAACATTAACCGGATCCAATGAGCACAGTTCTCCTGCTGTCTTGTATTCGATGTTTTTAATGTTTGAATTTGCCTCTCGTAGAAAATCCAGTAAATCATCCCAAGCGTACTCGGCACAGCTTAGGGTAACGAACCATGTTGGTGTTCCTAAATTCCGTAACATGCATTTTAATTCACCATGGCGTCGGTACCAATATTCATTTGTCCCACGCTGACAAGCCATCAGATTGATCAGTTGTGTTTCCAAATGATCATCTCGGTGCTGCACTTTCTCCATAAAATCCTTAGCAGACACATTTTGCAAATGTACTCCACTTTTTAAAATGTGATTTACTGCATAAGACAATGCAGACAAGTCGCTTTCAAATAAAAGATGGAACAAATAAGGAATACTTTGTCGAAATCTGGGATCTTCAGCATATAGTCTTGTAGTCCGATACTCAGAAGCTGGAATCTGTTCCGGACGTTCATCGTATCGTCCTCCTTTTCCTTTAGGAAACAGCTGGGGAAAACATCGAGCTTCCAAGCTCTCCTCCCATACACTCACGGGAGTTCCTTTTGCTTTCTTCATCTGAAATAGATCAATATTGTCTCCCATAACTTCTTTTGAATGAAGAGGATGTATGCTAAAATGTTCATAAATTTCTTCTTCCTTTGACTTGTCCACTTTTTCAATTTGTCCAGTTGGTGTTTCTGTGTCTTCTTGTAAATCTTCTTCTTCTTCTTCTTCTTCTATATAAATTGATTCATACCATTTGTTATTCCTTTTCAAATACAAATTTGCTCTTTGTACTTTCCGTACATCTACCAGCTCCTGCCAAATCTTCTTATTCTTTGTAGGTACACCATTAACCAGAATAATTAATGGTTCAGTTTCCAAAGTATCCGCATCAATAGTTTCCATATTTTTTTTCAAATCCAAGGGCAAATACACCACTCTACCTTTTAAACCTCTCAGTAAATCTGAAGGAGGTAATTTACCAGTTTTGGGCTCCATACGTACTATGGTCTGGAACGGATGAACACATTGAATGAGTATAGACTCATATGTATTTAATTCAGAAAGTTCAGCAGGAATAGCATCCAATTCTAAATTATTATGTACAGCTCTGGTCGGCATTCTATTTTCCTCTAACTTGTTGTGACAGTATTTACAAATACGCTGATCTTCACCCAATTCAAAACAATTTTCAAGAAATATATATGTGGCAAAATCCTTCCACTTATAATTATCTTCATTTTCACTCTTTCTGTAGAGATCAACATTCCTAGTTTGTTTTCTATAATGAGTTCTGCGGCAACAAATACAAGTAATATTTGGTCTTTCATTAGAGATTATTGCAAATTTTGTTATGTGATCATTAAATGTCTTACTTACAGAGGGTTCTACATTCTCTTCCACTTCTTCCTCATTTACTGTGTCCTTCTCTGCACTGTTTTGTTCAGGACCAAAGTAACAAAACTGAATTTCATCAACAACCTTCTCTACATCTGATACCGTTCCACGGAACAGAGCCCTATTCAATTCATCTAACTTTATTGCTGGACTTTTAGCAAAATACAACCGTCTCACAAACTTTCTCATTTCAGTATGATGAACAGCCAGCATCCTAAAATGATGGAAAACACTATTACACACTTTTCTAGATAGACAAGCCAGAGAATGACCCTGCAAACCAGTATTCTCTCTCACTCTGCATGGATCCAGACTTTGAAGCACCTTAATCTTCTGTTTTACACTTTTTTTTACTATATTCTCTTAGAAACTCACGAAATTTATCAATAGATTCCTGACGCACAGTGCAAATACTACTACAATTCCAAGTGTACACTGGGGCTTTAGGACGTCTCCCCATAGCCTCATCCGCCATCACTTGTACCTCATCTCTTGGAACCATTATCTCCTTCTCCATTATGCAACCATTTTTCACTTCATAAGCACGACCTCTGGTGTCAACTGCATGCAGCAAACTATTACTTTGAAAATAACTCTCTTCATTAAAAAAAGGTTCACTACTTGAACTAGGCATCCATTTTCCTAAAAACACTTTAGAAAAGTTTTTTCTGTTCACTACTCTTTTCCTTTTGCTATGTGATTTCAGTACATTAACCATTTTGTCTAATGTACGCATCCTATTCAAAATTAAGTTTCCTTTTTAATTCTAATGCCTTTGCTGCAATGGCTTCAATTTCTTTTTTTCTCTTATAAAACTTAGCCTTTTGCTTATATTTCTTCACATCCTTTATCAAATTGGACATAACTCGTCTCTGAAACATTTTTCTACGTATCTCTTTAAACGCTGTTTTTCTGTTTAAGTTAATCTTTTTAGTTGCAGAAGGTATATTTGCATTAACTAAATTCTCAATTTTTTCCTGTCCTTTTCGATTGAAATCATTCTTTCCAGTACAGACATTTTGTACATTTTTCCTTTTTTTGAATATGTTCTTTAGAAAAATTTTTGTCTGCTTACCAGAAGATTTTTTCTTTTTCCCAACATGAGCATCTTCAACTAACTTAGGTCCTCCAGTTGTCTTCAAATATAGGTTTTTTTTGTGGTCTTTTTTTACTCTGGATTTTGTAGGCATCTTAAATTTTGTTCACTGCTCTTCAGCAATACCTGAAAAAAACTAAAAAAAAATTCCTTTATTTTATTTAAATATATTACTACATTTGTTTTCAGATTAGTCACAAAACGAAATTTCTTTGCCAATTTGAAAGCACACTTACTACTCTTTTTTTTGGCAAGTGATAATCACTTTTACAGACTGACACATTATGAATCCACTTTTCAGATTTTTTAAAAAGCACATGTCCAAACTGCTTTTTCAGACCAGCACCATTTGTAACCTGGGTGACTGCCTACACTCCAGCAAGGGCAACCAGCCTTAGTGATGCTGAATGTATTTGCATTACTGACTGAAACCTCAAACCCCACTCGCTTGTGAATACTGTGCATGATTCCACATGGTAAGCAGCTGGGTGTGTGCTAAGAGTCTGCTTCTGCACCAAAAAATGGCTCCCCCTTTCCTTCTAATGCAACTGTGAAATCACCAGAGCAATACGCAATAAATCTCTGCCTGTAATTTCTCTTTGCACACAGAGTCATGTTTTCACATTAGTCACAAAACGAAATTTCTTAGCCAATTTGAAAGCACACTTACTACTCTTTTTTTTGGCAAGTGATAATCACTTTTACAGACTGACACATTATGAATCCACTTTTCAGATTTTTTAAAAAGCACATGTCCAAACTGCTTTTTCAGACCAGCACCATTTGTAACCTGGGTGACTGCCTACACTCCAGCAAGGGCAACCAGCCTTAGTGATGCTGAATGTATTTGCATTACTGACTGAAACCTCAAACCCCACTCGCTTGTGAATACTGTGCATGATTCCACATGGTAAGCAGCTGGGTGTGTGCTAAGAGTCTGCTTCTGCACCAAAAAATGGCTCCCCCTTTCCTTCTAATGCAACTGTGAAATCACCAGAGCAATACGCAATAAATCTCTGCCTGTAATTTCTCTTTGCACACAGAGTCATGTTTTCACATTAGTCACAAAACGAAATTTCTTAGCCAATTTGAAAGCACACTTACTACTCTTTTTTTTGGCAAGTGATAATCACTTTTACAGACTGACACATTATGAATCCACTTTTCAGATTTTTTAAAAAGCACATGTCCAAACTGCTTTTTCAGACCAGCACCATTTGTAACCTGGGTGACTGCCTACACTCCAGCAAGGGCAACCAGCCTTAGTGATGCTGAATGTATTTGCATTACTGACTGAAACCTCAAACCCCACTCGCTTGTGAATACTGTGCATGATTCCACATGGTAAGCAGCTGGGTGTGTGCTAAGAGTCTGCTTCTGCACCAAAAAATGGCTCCCCCTTTCCATCTAATGCAACTGTGAAATCACCAGAGCAATACGCAATAAATCTCTGCCTCTAATTCCTATTTGCACACAGAGTCATGTTTTCACATTAGTCACAAAACAAAATTTCTTTGCCAATTTGAAAGCACACTTACTGCTCTTTTTTTTGGCAAGTGATAAACACTTTTACAGACTGACACATTATGAATCCACTTTTCAGATTTTTTAAAAAGCACATGTCCAAACTGCTTTTTCAGACCAGCACCATTTGTAACCTGGGTGACTGCCTACACTCCAGCAAGGGCAACCAGCCTTAGTGATGCTGAATGTATTTGCATTACTGACTGAAACCTCAAACCCCACTCGCTTGTGAATACTGTGCATGATTCCACATGGTAAGCAGCTGGGTGTGTGCTAAGAGTCTGCTTCTGCACCAAAAAATGGCTCCCCCTTTCCATCTAATGCAACTGTGAAATCACCAGAGCAATACGCAATAAATCTCTGCCTGTAATTCCTATTTGCACACAGAGTCATGTTTTCACATTAGTCACAAAACGAAATTTCTTTGCCAATTTGAAAGCACACTTACTGCTCTTTTTTTTGGCAAGTGATAAACACTTTTACAGACTGACACATTATGAATCCACTTTTCAGATTTTTTAAAAAGCACATGTCCAAACTGCTTTTTCAGACCAGCACCATTTGTAACCTGGGTGACTGCCTACACTCCAGCAAGGGCAACCAGCCTTAGTGATGCTGAATGTATTTGCATTACTGACTGAAACCTCAAACCCCACTCGCTTGTGAATACTGTGCATGATTCCACATGGTAAGCAGCTGGGTGTGTGCTAAGAGTCTGCTTCTGCACCAAAAAATGGCTCCCCCTTTCCATCTAATGCAACTGTGAAATCACCAGAGCAATACGCAATAAATCTCTGCCTGTAATTTCTCTTTGCACACAGAGTCATGTTTTCACATTAGTCACAAAACAAAATTTCTTTGCCAATTTGAAAGCACACTTACTACTCTTTTTTTTGGCAAGTGATAATCACTTTTACAGACTGACACATTATGAATCCAATTTTCAGATTTTTTAAAAAGCACATGTCCAAACTGCTTTTTCAGACCAGCACCATTTGTAACCTGGGTGACTGCCTACACTCCAGCAAGGGCAACCAGCCTTAGTGATGCTGAATGTATTTGCATTACTGACTGAAACCTCAAACCCCACTCGCTTGTGAATACTGTGCATGATTCCACATGGTAAGCAGCTGGGTGTGTGCTAAGAGTCTGCTTCTGCACCAAAAAATGGCTCCCCCTTTCCATCTAATGCAACTGTGAAATCACCAGAGCAATACGCAATAAATCTCTGCCTCTAATTCCTATTTGCACACAGAGTCATGTTTTCACATTAGTCACAAAACGAAATTTCTTTGCCAATTTGAAAGCACACTTACTACTCTTTTTTTTGGCAAGTGATAATCACTTTTACAGACTGACACATTATGAATCCACTTTTCAGATTTTTTAAAAAGCACATGTCCAAACTGCTTTTTCAGACCAGCACCATTTGTAACCTGGGTGACTGCCTACACTCCAGCAAGGGCAACCAGCCTTAGTGATGCTGAATGTATTTGCATTACTGACTGAAACCTCTAACCCCACTCGCTTGTGAATACTGTGCATGATTCCACATGGTAAGCAGCTGGGTGTGTGCTAAGAGTCTGCTTTTGCACCAAAAAATGGCTCCCCCTTTCCATCTAATGCAACTGTGAAATCACCAGAGCAATACGCAATAAATCTCTGCCTCTAATTCCTATTTGCACACAGAGTCATGTTTTCACATTAGTCACAAAACTAAATTTCTTTGCCAATTTGAAAGCACACTTACTGCTCTTTTTTTTGGCAAGTGATAATCACTTTTACAGACTGACACATTATGAATCCACTTTTCAGATTTTTTAAAAAGCACATGTCCAAACTGCTTTTTCAGACCAGCACCATTTGTAACCTGGGTGACTGCCTACACTCCAGCAAGGGCAACCAGCCTTAGTGATGCTGAATGTATTTGCATTACTGACTGAAACCTCAAACCCCACTCGCTTGTGAATACTGTGCATGATTCCACATGGTAAGCAGCTGGGTGTGTGCTAAGAGTCTGCTTCTGCACCAAAAAATGGCTCCCCCTTTCCATCTAATGCAACTGTGAAATCACCAGAGCAATACGCAATAAATCTCTGCCTGTAATTCCTATTTGCACACAGAGTCATGTTTTCACATTAGGCCCTTAAACGAAATTTCTTTGCCAATTTGAAAGCACACTTACTGCTCTTTTTTTTGGCAAGTGATAAACACTTTTACAGACTGACACATTATGAATCCACTTTTCAGATTTTTTAAAAAGCACATGTCCAAACTGCTTTTTCAGACCAGCACCATTTGTAACCTGGGTGACTGTCTACACTCCAGCAAGGGCAACCAGCCTTAGTGATGCTGAATGTATTTGCATTACTGACTGAAACCTCAAACCCCACTCGCTTGTGAATACTGTGCATGATTCCACATGGTAAGCAGCTGGGTGTGTGCTAAGAGTCTGCTTCTGCACCAAAAAATGGCTCGCCCTTTCCATCTAATGCAACTATGAAATCACCAGAGCAATATGCAATAAATCTCTGCCTGTAATTTCTCTTTGCACACAGAGTCATGTTTTCACATTAGTCACAAAACGAAATTTCTTTGCCAATTTGAAAGCACATTTACTACTCTTTTTTTTGGCAAGTGATAATCACTTTTACAGACTGACACATTATGAATCCACTTTTCAGATTTTTTAAAAAGCACATGTCCAAACTGCTTTTTCAGACCAGCACCATTTGTAACCTGGGTGACTGCCTACACTCCAGCAAGGGCAACCAGCCTTAGTGATGCTGAATGTATTTGCATTACTGACTGAAACCTCAAACCCCACTCGCTTGTGAATACTGTGCATGATTCCACATGGTAAGCAGCTGGGTGTGTGCTAAGAGTCTGCTTCTGCACCCAAAAATGGCTCCCCCTTTCCTTCTAATGCAACTGTGAAATCACCAGAGCAATACGCAATAAATCTCTGCCTGTAATTTCTCTTTGCACACAGAGTCATGTTTTCACATTAGTCACAAAACGAAATTTCTTTGCCAATTTGAAAGCACACTTACTACTCTTTTTTTTGGCAAGTGATAATCACTTTTACAGACTGACACAGTATGAATCCACTTTTCAGATTTTTTAAAAAGCACATGTCCAAACTGCTTTTTCAGACCAGCTCCATTTGTAACCTGGGTGACTGCCTACACTCCAGCAAGGGCAACCAGCCTTAGTGATGCTGAATGTATTTGCATTACTGACTGAAACCTCAAACCGCACTCGCTTGTGAATACTGTGCATGATTCCACATGGTAAGCAGCTGGGTGTGTGCTAAGAGTCTGCTTCTGCACCAAAAAATGGCTCCCCCTTTCCATCTAATGCAACTGTGAAATCACCAGAGCAATACGCAATAAATCTCTGCCTGTAATTTCTCTTTGCACACAGAGTCATGTTTTCACATTAGTCACAAAACGAAATTTCTTTGCCAATTTGAAAGCACACTTACTACTCTTTTTTTTGGCAAGTGATAATCACTTTTACAGACTGACACATTATGAATCCACTTTTCAGATTTTTTAAAAAGCACATGTCCAAACTGCTTTTTCAGACCAGCACCATTTGTAACCTGGGTGACTGCCTACACTCCAGCAAGGGCAACCAGCCTTAGTGATGCTGAATGTATTTGCATTACTGACTGAAACCTCAAACCCCACTCGCTTGTGAATACTGTGCATGATTCCACATGGTAAGCAGCTGGGTGTGTGCTAAGAGTCTGCTTCTGCACCAAAAAATGGCTCCCCCTTTCCATCTAATGCAACTGTGAAATCACCAGAGCAATACGCAATAAATCTCTGCCTCTAATTCCTATTTGCACACAGAGTCATGTTTTCACATTAGTCACAAAACGAAATTTCTTTGCCAATTTGAAAGCACACTTACTGCTCTTTTTTTTGGCAAGTGATAAACACTTTTACAGACTGACACATTATGAATCCACTTTTCAGATTTTTTAAAAAGCACATGTCCAAACTGCTTTTTCAGACCAGCACCATTTGTAACCTGGGTGACTGCCTACACTCCAGCAAGGGCAACCAGCCTTAGTGATGCTGAATGTATTTGCATTACTGACTGAAACCTCAAACCCCACTCGCTTGTGAATACTGTGCATGATTCCACATGGTAAGCAGCTGGGTGTGTGCTAAGAGTCTGCTTCTGCACCAAAAAATGGCTCCCCCTTTCCATCTAATGCAACTGTGAAATCACCAGAGCAATACGCAATAAATCTCTGCCTGTAATTCCTATTTGCACACAGAGTCATGTTTTCACATTAGTCACAAAACGAAATTTCTTTGCCAATTTGAAAGCACACTTACTGCTCTTTTTTTTGGCAAGTGATAAACACTTTTACAGACTGACACATTATGAATCCACTTTTCAGATTTTTTAAAAAGCACATGTCCAAACTGCTTTTTCAGACCAGCACCATTTGTAACCTGGGTGACTGCCTACACTCCAGCAAGGGCAACCAGCCTTAGTGATGCTGAATGTATTTGCATTACTGACTGAAACCTCAAACCCCACTCGCTTGTGAATACTGTGCATGATTCCACATGGTAAGCAGCTGGGTGTGTGCTAAGAGTCTGCTTCTGCACCAAAAAATGGCTCCCCCTTTCCATCTAATGCAACTGTGAAATCACCAGAGCAATACGCAATAAATCTCTGCCTCTAATTCCTATTTGCACACAGAGTCATGTTTTCACATTAGTCACAAAACGAAATTTCTTTGCCAATTTGAAAGCACACTTACTACTCTTTTTTTTGGCAAGTGATAATCACTTTTACAGACTGACACATTATGAATCCACTTTTCAGATTTTTTAAAAAGCACATGTCCAAACTGCTTTTTCAGACCAGCACCATTTGTAACCTGGGTGACTGCCTACACTCCAGCAAGGGCAACCAGCCTTAGTGATGCTGAATGTATTTGCATTACTGACTGAAACCTCTAACCCCACTCGCTTGTGAATACTGTGCATGATTCCACATGGTAAGCAGCTGGGTGTGTGCTAAGAGTCTGCTTTTGCACCAAAAAATGGCTCCCCCTTTCCATCTAATGCAACTGTGAAATCACCAGAGCAATACGCAATAAATCTCTGCCTCTAATTCCTATTTGCACACAGAGTCATGTTTTCACATTAGTCACAAAACTAAATTTCTTTGCCAATTTGAAAGCACACTTACTGCTCTTTTTTTGGCAAGTGATAATCACTTTTACAGACTGACACATTATGAATCCACTTTTCAGATTTTTTAAAAAGCACATGGCCAAACTGCTTTTTCAGACCAGCACCATTTGTAACCTGGGTGACTGCCTACACTCCAGCAAGGGCAACCAGCCTTAGTGATGCTGAATGTATTTGCATTACTGACTGAAACCTCTAACCCCACTCGCTTGTGAATACTGTGCATGATTCCACATGGTAAGCAGCTGGGTGTGTGCTAAGAGTCTGCTTTTGCACCAAAAAATGGCTCCCCCTTTCCATCTAATGCAACTGTGAAATCACCAGAGCAATACGCAATAAATCTCTGCCTCTAATTCCTATTTGCACACAGAGTCATGTTTTCACATTAGTCACAAAACTAAATTTCTTTGCCAATTTGAAAGCACACTTACTGCTCTTTTTTTGGCAAGTGATAATCACTTTTACAGACTGACACATTATGAATCCACTTTTCAGATTTTTTAAAAAGCACATGGCCAAACTGCTTTTTCAGACCAGCACCATTTGTAACCTGGGTGACTGCCTACACTCCAGCAAGGGCAACCAGCCTTAGTGATGCTGAATGTATTTGCATTACTGACTGAAACCTCAAACCCCACTCGCTTGTGAATACTGTGCATGATTCCACATGGTAAGCAGCTGGGTGTGTGCTAAGAGTCTGCTTCTGCACCAAAAAATGGCTCCCCCTTTCCATCTAATGCAACTGTGAAATCACCAGAGCAATACGCAATAAATCTCTGCCTGTAATTCCTATTTGCACACAGAGTCATGTTTTCACATTAGGCCCTTAAACGAAATTTCTTTGCCAATTTGAAAGCACACTTACTGCTCTTTTTTTTGGCAAGTGATAAACACTTTTACAGACTGACACATTATGAATCCACTTTTCAGATTTTTTAAAAAGCACATGTCCAAACTGCTTTTTCAGACCAGCACCATTTGTAACCTGGGTGACTGTCTACACTCCAGCAAGGGCAACCAGCCTTAGTGATGCTGAATGTATTTGCATTACTGACTGAAACCTCAAACCCCACTCGCTTGTGAATACTGTGCATGATTCCACATGGTAAGCAGCTGGGTGTGTGCTAAGAGTCTGCTTCTGCACCAAAAAATGGCTCCCCCTTTCCATCTAATGCAACTGTGAAATCACCAGAGCAATACGCAATAAATCTCTGCCTGTAATTTCTCTTTGCACACAGAGTCATGTTTTCACATTAGTCACAAAACGAAATTTCTTTGCCAATTTGAAAGCACATTTACTACTCTTTTTTTTGGCAAGTGATAATCACTTTTACAGACTGACACATTATGAATCCACTTTTCA
Organism: Triturus cristatus; assembly: GCF_964204655.1. Lineage (NCBI taxonomy): Eukaryota > Metazoa > Chordata > Amphibia > Caudata > Salamandridae > Triturus > Triturus cristatus. Next base: position 1,711,974,894 of record NC_140589.1, on the reverse strand, counting down.
GATTTTTTAAAAAGCACATGTCCAAACTGCTTTTTCAGACCAGCACCATTTGTAACCTGGGTGACTGCCTACACTCCAGCAAGGGCAACCAGCCTTAGTGATGCTGAATGTATTTGCATTACTGACTGAAACCTCAAACCCCACTCGCTTGTGAATACTGTGCATGATTCCACATGGTAAGCAGCTGGGTGTGTGCTAAGAGTCTGCTTCTGCACCCAAAAATGGCTCCCCCTTTCCTTCTAATGCAACTGTGAAATCACCAGAGCAATACGCAATAAATCTCTGCCTGTAATTTCTCTTTGCACACAGAGTCATGTTTTCACATTAGTCACAAAACGAAATTTCTTTGCCAATTTGAAAGCACACTTACTACTCTTTTTTTTGGCAAGTGATAATCACTTTTACAGACTGACACAATATGAATCCACTTTTCAGATTTTTTAAAAAGCACATGTCCAAACTGCTTTTTCAGACCAGCTCCATTTGTAACCTGGGTGACTGCCTACACTCCAGCAAGGGCAACCAGCCTTAGTGATGCTGAATGTATTTGCATTACTGACTGAAACCTCAAACCCCACTCGCTTGTGAATACTGTGCATGATTCCACATGGTAAGCAGCTGGGTGTGTGCTAAGAGTCTGCTTCTGCACCAAAAAATGGCTCCCCCTTTCCATCTAATGCAACTGTGAAATCACCAGAGCAATACGCAATAAATCTCTGCCTGTAATTTCTCTTTGCACACAGAGTCATGTTTTCACATTAGTCACAAAACGAAATTTCTTTGCCAATTTGAAAGCACACTTACTACTCTTTTTTTTGGCAAGTGATAATCACTTTTACAGACTGACACATTATGAATCCACTTTTCAGATTTTTTAAAAAGCACATGTCCAAACTGCTTTTTCAGACCAGCACCATTTGTAACCTGGGTGACTGCCTACACTCCAGCAAGGGCAACCAGCCTTAGTGATGCTGAATGTATTTGCATTACTGACTGAAACCTCAAACCCCACTCGCTTGTGAATACTGTGCATGATTCCACATGGTAAGCAGCTGGGTGTGTGCTAAGAGTCTGCTTCTGCACCAAAAAATGGCTCCCCCTTTCCATCTAATGCAACTGTGAAATCACCAGAGCAATACGCAATAAATCTCTGCCTGTAATTCCTATTTGCACACAGAGTCATGTTTTCACATTAGTCACAAAACGAAATTTCTTTGCCAATTTGAAAGCACACTTGCTGCTCTTTTTTTGGCAAGTGATAAACACTTTTACAGACTGACACATTATGAATCCAGTTTTCAGATTTTTTAAAAAGCACATGTCCAAACTGCTTTTTCAGACCAGCACCATTTGTAACCTGGGTGAGTGCCTACACTCCAGCAAGGGCAACCAGCCTTAGTGATGCTGAATGTATTTGCATTACTGACTGAAACCTCAAACCCCACTCGCTTGTGAATACTGTGCATGATTCCACATGGTAAGCAGCTGGGTGTGTGCTAAGAGTCTGCTTCTGCACCAAAAAATGGCTCCCCCTTTCCTTCTAATGCAACTGTGAAATCACCAGAGCAATACGCAATAAATCTCTGCCTGTAATTTCTCTTTGCACACAGAGTCATGTTTTCACATTAGTCACAAAACGAAATTTCTTTGCCAATTTGAAAGCACACTTACTACTCTTTTTTTTGGCAAGTGATAATCACTTTTACAGACTGACACATTATGAATCCACTTTTCAGATTTTTTAAAAAGCACATGTCCAAACTGCTTTTTCAGACCAGCACCATTTGTAACCTGGGTGACTGCCTACACTCCAGCAAGGGCAACCAGCCTTAGTGATGCTGAATGTATTTGCATTACTGACTGAAACCTCAAACCCCACTCGCTTGTGAATACTGTGCATGATTCCACATGGTAAGCAGCTGGGTGTGTGCTAAGAGTCTGCTTCTGCACCAAAAAATGGCTCCCCCTTTCCATCTAATGCAACTGTGAAATCACCAGAGCAATACGCAATAAATCTCTGCCTCTAATTCCTATTTGCACACAGAGTCATGTTTTCACATTAGTCACAAAACGAAATTTCCTTGCCAATTTGAAAGCACACTTACTGCTCTTTTTTTTGGCAAGTGATAAACACTTTTACAGACTGACACATTATGAATCCACTTTTCAGATTTTTTAAAAAGCACATGTCCAAACTGCTTTTTCAGACCAGCACCATTTGTAACCTGGGTGACTGCCTACACTCCAGCAAGGGCAACCAGCCTTAGTGATGCTGAATGTATTTGCATTACTGACTGAAACCTCAAACCCCACTCGCTTGTGAATACTGTGCATGATTCCACATGGTAAGCAGCTGGGTGTGTGCTAAGAGTCTGCTTCTGCACCAAAAAATGGCTCCCCCTTTCCATCTAATGCAACTGTGAAATCACCAGAGCAATACGCAATAAATCTCTGCCTGTAATTTCTCTTTGCACACAGAGTCATGTTTTCACATTAGTCACAAAACGAAATTTCTTTGCCAATTTGAAAGCACACTTACTACTCTTTTTTTTGGCAAGTGATAATCACTTTTACAGACTGACACATTATGAATCCACTTTTCAGATTTTTTAAAAAGCACATGTCCAAACTGCTTTTTCAGACCAGCACCATTTGTAACCTGGGTGACTGCCTACACTCCAGCAAGGGCAACCAGCCTTAGTGATGCTGAATGTATTTGCATTACTGACTGAAACCTCAAAGCCCACTCGCTTGTGAATACTGTGCATGATTCCACATGGTAAGCAGCTGGGTGTGTGCTAAGAGTCTGCTTCTGCACCAAAAAATGGCTCCCCCTTTCCATCTAATGCAACTGTGAAATCACCAGAGCAATACGCAATAAATCTCTGCCTCTAATTCCTATTTGCACACAGAGTCATGTTTTCACATTAGTCACAAAACGAAATTTCTTTGCCAATTTGAAAGCACACTTACTGCTCTTTTTTTTGGCAAGTGATAAACACTTTTACAGACTGACACATTATGAATCCACTTTTCAGATTTTTTAAAAAGCACATGTCCAAACTGCTTTTTCAGACCAGCACCATTTGTAACCTGGGTGACTGCCTACACTCCAGCAAGGGCAACCAGCCTTAGTGATGCTGAATGTATTTGCATTACTGACTGAAACCTCAAACCCCACTCGCTTGTGAATACTGTGCATGATTCCACATGGTAAGCAGCTGGGTGTGTGCTAAGAGTCTGCTTCTGCACCAAAAAATGGCTCCCCCTTTCCTTCTAATGCAACTGTGAAATCACCAGAGCAATACGCAATAAATCTCTGCCTGTAATTTCTCTTTGCACACAGAGTCATGTTTTCACATTAGTCACAAAACGAAATTTCTTTGCCAATTTGAAAGCACACTTACTACTCTTTTTTTTGGCAAGTGATAATCACTTTTACAGACTGACACATTATGAATCCACTTTTCAGATTTTTTAAAAAGCACATGTCCAAACTGCTTTTTCAGACCAGCACCATTTGTAACCTGGGTGACTGCCTACACTCCAGCAAGGGCAACCAGCCTTAGTGATGCTGAATGTATTTGCATTACTGACTGAAACCTCAAACCCCACTCGCTTGTGAATACTGTGCATGATTCCACATGGTAAGCAGCTGGGTGTGTGCTAAGAGTCTGCTTCTGCACCAAAAAATGGCTCCCCCTTTCCATCTAATGCAACTGTGAAATCACCAGAGCAATACGCAATAAATCTCTGCCTCTAATTCCTATTTGCACACAGAGTCATGTTTTCACATTAGTCACAAAACGAAATTTCTTTGCCAATTTGAAAGCACACTTACTGCTCTTTTTTTTGGCAAGTGATAAACACTTTTACAGACTGACACATTATGAATCCACTTTTCAGATTTTTTAAAAAGCACATGTCCAAACTGCTTTTTCAGACCAGCACCATTTGTAACCTGGGTGACTGCCTACACTCCAGCAAGGGCAACCAGCCTTAGTGATGCTGAATGTATTTGCATTACTGACTGAAACCTCAAACCCCACTCGCTTGTGAATACTGTGCATGATTCCACATGGTAAGCAGCTGGGTGTGTGCTAAGAGTCTGCTTCTGCACCAAAAAATGGCTCCCCCTTTCCATCTAATGCAACTGTGAAATCACCAGAGCAATACGCAATAAATCTCTGCCTGTAATTTCTCTTTGCACACAGAGTCATGTTTTCACATTAGTCACAAAACGAAATTTCTTTGCCAATTTGAAAGCACACTTACTACTCTTTTTTTTGGCAAGTGATAATCACTTTTACAGACTGACACATTATGAATCCACTTTTCAGATTTTTTAAAAAGCACATGTCCAAACTGCTTTTTCAGACCAGCACCATTTGTAACCTGGGTGACTGCCTACACTCCAGCAAGGGCAACCAGCCTTAGTGATGCTGAATGTATTTGCATTACTGACTGAAACCTCAAACCCCACTCGCTTGTGAATACTGTGCATGATTCCACATGGTAAGCAGCTGGGTGTGTGCTAAGAGTCTGCTTCTGCACCAAAAAATGGCTCCCCCTTTCCATCTAATGCAACTGTGAAATCACCAGAGCAATACGCAATAAATCTCTGCCTGTAATTTCTCTTTGCACACAGAGTCATGTTTTCACATTAGTCACAAAACGAAATTTCTTTGCCAATTTGAAAGCACACTTACTACTCTTTTTTTTGGCAAGTGATAATCACTTTTACAGACTGACACATTATGAATCCACTTTTCAGATTTTTTAAAAAGCACATGTCCAAACTGCTTTTTCAGACCAGCACCATTTGTAACCTGGGTGACTGCCTACACTCCAGCAAGGGCAACCAGCCTTAGTGATGCTGAATGTATTTGCATTACTGACTGAAACCTCAAAGCCCACTCGCTTGTGAATACTGTGCATGATTCCACATGGTAAGCAGCTGTGTGTGTGCTAAGAGTCTGCTTCTGCACCAAAAAATGGCTCCCCCTTTCCTTTTAATGCAACTGTGAAATCACCAGAGCAATACGCAATAAATCTCTGCCTGTAATTTCTCTTTGCACACAGAGTCATGTTTTCACATTAGTCACAAAACGAAATTTCTTTGCCAATTTGAAAGCACACTTACTACTCTTTTTTTTGGCAAGTGATAATCACTTTTATAGACTGACACATTATGAATCCACTTTTCAGATTTTTTAAAAAGCACATGTCCAAACTGCTTTTTCAGACCAGCACCATTTGTAACCTGGGTGACTGCCTACACTCCAGCAAGGGCAACCAGCCTTAGTGATGCTGAATGTATTTGCATTACTGACTGAAACCTCAAACCCCACTCGCTTGTGAATACTGTGCATGATTCCACATGGTAAGCAGCTGGGTGTGTGCTAAGAGTCTGCTTCTGCACCAAAAAATGGCTCCCCCTTTCCATCTAATGCAACTGTGAAATCACCAGAGCAATACGCAATAAATCTCTGCCTGTAATTCCTATTTGCACACAGAGTCATGTTTTCACATTAGTCACAAAACGAAATTTCTTTGCCAATTTGAAAGCACACTTACTGCTCTTTTTTTTGGCAAGTGATAAACACTTTTACAGACTGACACATTATGAATCCACTTTTCAGATTTTTTAAAAAGCACATGTCCAAACTGCTTTTTCAGACCAGCACCATTTGTAACCTGGGTGACTGCCTACACTCCAGCAAGGGCAACCAGCCTTAGTGATGCTGAATGTATTTGCATTACTGACTGAAACCTCAAACCCCACTCGCTTGTGAATACTGTGCATGATTCCACATGGTAAGCAGCTGGGTGTGTGCTAAGAGTCTGCTTCTGCACCAAAAAATGGCTCCCCCTTTCCATCTAATGCAACTGTGAAATCACCAGAGCAATACGCAATAAATCTCTGCCTGTAATTTCTCTTTGCACACAGAGTCATGTTTTCACATTAGTCACAAAACGAAATTTCTTTGCCAATTTGAAAGCACACTTACTACTCTTTTTTTTGGCAAGTGATAATCACTTTTACAGACTGACACATTATGAATCCACTTTTCAGATTTTTTAAAAAGCACATGTCCAAACTGCTTTTTCAGACCAGCACCATTTGTAACCTGGGTGACTGCCTACACTCCAGCAAGGGCAACCAGCCTTAGTGATGCTGAATGTATTTGCATTACTGACTGAAACCTCAAACCCCACTCGCTTGTGAATACTGTGCATGATTCCACATGGTAAGCAGCTGGGTGTGTGCTAAGAGTCTGCTTCTGCACCAAAAAATGGCTCCCCCTTTCCATCTAATGCAACTGTGAAATCACCAGAGCAATACGCAATAAATCTCTGCCTGTAATTTCTCTTTGCACACAGAGTCATGTTTTCACATTAGTCACAAAACGAAATTTCTTTGCCAATTTGAAAGCACACTTACTACTCTTTTTTTTGGCAAGTGATAATCACTTTTACAGACTGACACATTATGAATCCACTTTTCAGATTTTTTAAAAAGCACATGTCCAAACTGCTTTTTCAGACCAGCACCATTTGTAACCTGGGTGACTGCCTACACTCCAGCAAGGGCAACCAGCCTTAGTGATGCTGAATGTATTTGCATTACTGACTGAAACCTCAAAGCCCACTCGCTTGTGAATACTGTGCATGATTCCACATGGTAAGCAGCTGTGTGTGTGCTAAGAGTCTGCTTCTGCACCAAAAAATGGCTCCCCCTTTCCTTTTAATGCAACTGTGAAATCACCAGAGCAATACGCAATAAATCTCTGCCTGTAATTTCTCTTTGCACACAGAGTCATGTTTTCACATTAGTCACAAAACGAAATTTCTTTGCCAATTTGAAAGCACACTTACTACTCTTTTTTTTGGCAAGTGATAATCACTTTTATAGACTGACACATTATGAATCCACTTTTCAGATTTTTTAAAAAGCACATGTCCAAACTGCTTTTTCAGACCAGCACCATTTGTAACCTGGGTGACTGCCTACACTCCAGCAAGGGCAACCAGCCTTAGTGATGCTGAATGTATTTGCATTACTGACTGAAACCTCAAACCCCACTCGCTTGTGAATACTGTGCATGATTCCACATGGTAAGCAGCTGGGTGTGTGCTAAGAGTCTGCTCCTGCACCAAAAAATGGCTCCCCCTTTCCATCTAATGCAACTGTGAAATCACCAGAGCAATACGCAATAAATCTCTGCCTGTAATTCCTATTTGCACACAGAGTCATGTTTTCACATTAGTCACAAAACGAAATTTCTTTGCCAATTTGAAAGCACACTTACTGCTCTTTTTTTTGGCAAGTGATAATCACTTTTACAGACTGACACATTATGAATCCACTTTTCAGATTTTTTAAAAAGCACATGTCCAAACTGCTTTTTCAGACCAGCACCATTTGTAACCTGGGTGACTGCCTACACTCCAGCAAGGGCAACCAGCCTTAGTGATGCTGAATGTATTTGCATTACTGACTGAAACCTCAAACCCCACTCGCTTGTGAATACTGTGCATGATTCCACATGGTAAGCAGCTGGGTGTGTGCTAAGAGTCTGCTTCTGCACCAAAAAATGGCTCCCCTTTTCCATCTAATGCAACTGTGAAATCACCAGAGCAATACGCAATAAATCTCTGCCTTTAATTTCTCTTTGCACACAGAGTCATGTTTTCACATTAGTCACAAAACGAAATTTCTTTGCCAATTTGAAAGCACATTTACTACTCTTTTTTTTGGCAAGTGATAATCACTTTTACAGACTGACACATTATGAATCCACTTTTCAGATTTTTTAAAAAGCACATGTCCAAACTGCTTTTTCAGACCAGCACCATTTGTAACCTGGGTGACTGCCTACACTCCAGCAAGGGCAACCAGCCTTAGTGATGCTGAATGTATTTGCATTACTGACTGAAACCTCAAACCCCACTCGCTTGTGAATACTGTGCATGATTCCACATGGTAAGCAGCTGGGTGTGTGCTAAGAGTCTGCTTCTGCACCAACAAATGGCTCCCCCTTTCCTTCTAATGCAACTGTGAAATCACCAGAGCAATACGCAATAAATCTCTGCCTGTAATTTCTCTTTGCACACAGAGTCATGTTTTCACATTAGTCACAAAACGAAATTTCTTTGCCAATTTGAAAGCACACTTACTACTCTTTTTTTTGGCAAGTGATAATCACTTTTACAGACTGACACATTATGAATCCACTTTTCAGATTTTTTAAAAAGCACATGTCCAAACTGCTTTTTCAGACCAGCACCATTTGTAACCTGGGTGACTGCCTACACTCCAGCAAGGGCAACCAGCCTTAGTGATGCTGAATGTATTTGCATTACTGACTGAAACCTCAAACCCCACTCGCTTGTGAATACTGTGCATGATTCCACATGGTAAGCAGCTGGGTGTGTGCTAAGAGTCTGCTTCTGCACCAAAAAATGGCTCCCCCTTTCCATCTAATGCAACTGTGAAATCACCAGAGCAATACGCAATAAATCTCTTGCTCTAATTCCTATTTGCACACAGAGTCATGTTTTCACATTAGTCACAAAACGAAATTTCTTTGCCAATTTGAAAGCACACTTACTGCTCTTTTTTTTGGCAAGTGATAAACACTTTTACAGACTGACACATTATGAATCCACTTTTCAGATTTTTTAAAAAGCACATGTCCAAACTGCTTTTTCAGACCAGCACCATTTGTAACCTGGGTGACTGCCTACACTCCAGCAAGGGCAACCAGCCTTAGTGATGCTGAATGTATTTGCATTACTGACTGAAACCTCAAACCCCACTCGCTTGTGAATACTGTGCATGATTCCACATGGTAAGCAGCTGGGTGTGTGCTAAGAGTCTGCTTCTGCACCAAAAAATGGCTCCCCCTTTCCATCTAATGCAACTGTGAAATCACCAGAGCAATACGCAATAAATCTCTGCCTGTAATTTCTCTTTGCACACAGAGTCATGTTTTCACATTAGTCACAAAACAAAATTTCTTTGCCAATTTGAAAGCACACTTACTACTCTTTTTTTTGGCAAGTGATAATCACTTTTACAGACTGACACATTATGAATCCACTTTTCAGATTTTTTAAAAAGCACATGTCCAAACTGCTTTTTCAGACCAGCACCATTTGTAACCTGGGTGACTGCCTACACTCCAGCAAGGGCAACCAGCCTTAGTGATGCTGAATGTATTTGCATTACTGACTGAAACCTCAAACCCCACTCGCTTGTGAATACTGTGCATGATTCCACATGGTAAGCAGCTGGGTGTGTGCTAAGAGTCTGCTTCTGCACCAAAAAATGGCTCCCCCTTTCCATCTAATGCAACTGTGAAATCACCAGAGCAATACGCAATAAATCTCTGCCTCTAATTCCTATTTGCACACAGAGTCATGTTTTCACATTAGTCACAAAACGAAATTTCTTTGCCAATTTGAAAGCACACTTACTACTCTTTTTTTTGGCAAGTGATAATCACTTTTACAGACTGACACATTATGAATCCACTTTTCAGATTTTTTAAAAAGCACATGTCCAAACTGCTTTTTCAGACCAGCACCATTTGTAACCTGGGTGACTGCCTACACTCCAGCAAGGGCAACCAGCCTTAGTGATGCTGAATGTATTTGCATTACTGACTGAAACCTCTAACCCCACTCGCTTGTGAATACTGTGCATGATTCCACATGGTAAGCAGCTGGGTGTGTGCTAAGAGTCTGCTTTTGCACCAAAAAATGGCTCCCCCTTTCCATCTAATGCAACTGTGAAATCACCAGAGCAATACGCAATAAATCTCTGCCTCTAATTCCTATTTGCACACAGAGTCATGTTTTCACATTAGTCACAAAACTAAATTTCTTTGCCAATTTGAAAGCACACTTACTGCTCTTTTTTTTGGCAAGTGATAATCACTTTTACAGACTGACACATTATGAATCCACTTTTCAGATTTTTTAAAAAGCACATGTCCAAACTGCTTTTTCAGACCAGCACCATTTGTAACCTGGGTGACTGCCTACACTCCAGCAAGGGCAACCAGCCTTAGTGATGCTGAATGTATTTGCATTACTGACTGAAACCTCAAACCCCACTCGCTTGTGAATACTGTGCATGATTCCACATGGTAAGCAGCTGGGTGTGTGCTAAGAGTCTGCTTCTGCACCAAAAAATGGCTCCCCCTTTCCATCTAATGCAACTGTGAAATCACCAGAGCAATACGCAATAAATCTCTGCCTGTAATTCCTATTTGCACACAGAGTCATGTTTTCACATTAGGCCCTTAAACGAAATTTCTTTGCCAATTTGAAAGCACACTTACTGCTCTTTTTTTTGGCAAGTGATAAACACTTTTACAGACTGACACATTATGAATCCACTTTTCAGATTTTTTAAAAAGCACATGTCCAAACTGCTTTTTCAGACCAGCACCATTTGTAACCTGGGTGACTGTCTACACTCCAGCAAGGGCAACCAGCCTTAGTGATGCTGAATGTATTTGCATTACTGACTGAAACCTCAAACCCCACTCGCTTGTGAATACTGTGCATGATTCCACATGGTAAGCAGCTGGGTGTGTGCTAAGAGTCTGCTTCTGCACCCAAAAATGGCTCCCCCTTTCCTTCTAATGCAACTGTGAAATCACCAGAGCAATACGCAATAAATCTCTGCCTGTAATTTCTCTTTGCACACAGAGTCATGTTTTCACATTAGTCACAAAACGAAATTTCTTTGCCAATTTGAAAGCACACTTACTACTCTTTTTTTTGGCAAGTGATAATCACTTTTACAGACTGACACAATATGAATCCACTTTTCAGATTTTTTAAAAAGCACATGTCCAAACTGCTTTTTCAGACCAGCTCCATTTGTAACCTGGGTGACTGCCTACACTCCAGCAAGGGCAACCAGCCTTAGTGATGCTGAATGTATTTGCATTACTGACTGAAACCTCAAACCCCACTCGCTTGTGAATACTGTGCATGATTCCACATGGTAAGCAGCTGGGTGTGTGCTAAGAGTCTGCTTCTGCACCAAAAAATGGCTCCCCCTTTCCATCTAATGCAACTGTGAAATCACCAGAGCAATACGCAATAAATCTCTGCCTGTAATTTCTCTTTGCACACAGAGTCATGTTTTCACATTAGTCACAAAACGAAATTTCTTTGCCAATTTGAAAGCACACTTACTACTCTTTTTTTTGGCAAGTGATAATCACTTTTACAGACTGACACATTATGAATCCACTTTTCAGATTTTTTAAAAAGCACATGTCCAAACTGCTTTTTCAGACCAGCACCATTTGTAACCTGGGTGACTGCCTACACTCCAGCAAGGGCAACCAGCCTTAGTGATGCTGAATGTATTTGCATTACTGACTGAAACCTCAAACCCCACTCGCTTGTGAATACTGTGCATGATTCCACATGGTAAGCAGCTGGGTGTGTGCTAAGAGTCTGCTTCTGCACCAAAAAATGGCTCCCCCTTTCCATCTAATGCAACTGTGAAATCACCAGAGCAATACGCAATAAATCTCTGCCTCTAATTCCTATTTGCACACAGAGTCATGTTTTCACATTAGTCACAAAACGAAATTTCTTTGCCAATTTGAAAGCACACTTACTGCTCTTTTTTTTGGCAAGTGATAAACACTTTTACAGACTGACACATTATGAATCCACTTTTCAGATTTTTTAAAAAGCACATGTCCAAACTGCTTTTTCAGACCAGCACCATTTGTAACCTGGGTGACTGCCTACACTCCAGCAAGGGCAACCAGCCTTAGTGATGCTGAATGTATTTGCATTACTGACTGAAACCTCAAACCCCACTCGCTTGTGAATACTGTGCATGATTCCACATGGTAAGCAGCTGGGTGTGTGCTAAGAGTCTGCTTCTGCACCAAAAAATGGCTCCCCCTTTCCATCTAATGCAACTGTGAAATCACCAGAGCAATACGCAATAAATCTCTGCCTGTAATTCCTATTTGCACACAGAGTCATGTTTTCACATTAGTCACAAAACGAAATTTCTTTGCCAATTTGAAAGCACACTTACTGCTCTTTTTTTTGGCAAGTGATAAACACTTTTACAGACTGACACATTATGAATCCACTTTTCAGATTTTTTAAAAAGCACATGTCCAAACTGCTTTTTCAGACCAGCACCATTTGTAACCTGGGTGACTGCCTACACTCCAGCAAGGGCAACCAGCCTTAGTGATGCTGAATGTATTTGCATTACTGACTGAAACCTCAAACCCCACTCGCTTGTGAATACTGTGCATGATTCCACATGGTAAGCAGCTGGGTGTGTGCTAAGAGTCTGCTTCTGCACCAAAAAATGGCTCCCCCTTTCCATCTAATGCAACTGTGAAATCACCAGAGCAATACGCAATAAATCTCTGCCTGTAATTTCTCTTTGCACACAGAGTCATGTTTTCACATTAGTCACAAAACAAAATTTCTTTGCCAATTTGAAAGCACACTTACTACTCTTTTTTTTGGCAAGTGATAATCACTTTTACAGACTGACACATTATGAATCCACTTTTCAGATTTTTTAAAAAGCACATGTCCAAACTGCTTTTTCAGACCAGCACCATTTGTAACCTGGGTGACTGCCTACACTCCAGCAAGGGCAACCAGCCTTAGTGATGCTGAATGTATTTGCATTACTGACTGAAACCTCAAACCCCACTCGCTTGTGAATACTGTGCATGATTCCACATGGTAAGCAGCTGGGTGTGTGCTAAGAGTCTGCTTCTGCACCAAAAAATGGCTCCCCCTTTCCATCTAATGCAACTGTGAAATCACCAGAGCAATACGCAATAAATCTCTGCCTCTAATTCCTATTTGCACACAGAGTCATGTTTTCACATTAGTCACAAAACGAAATTTCTTTGCCAATTTGAAAGCACACTTACTACTCTTTTTTTTGGCAAGTGATAATCACTTTTACAGACTGACACATTATGAATCCACTTTTCAGATTTTTTAAAAAGCACATGTCCAAACTGCTTTTTCAGACCAGCACCATTTGTAACCTGGGTGACTGCCTACACTCCAGCAAGGGCAACCAGCCTTAGTGATGCTGAATGTATTTGCATTACTGACTGAAACCTCTAACCCCACTCGCTTGTGAATACTGTGCATGATTCCACATGGTAAGCAGCTGGGTGTGTGCTAAGAGTCTGCTTTTGCACCAAAAAATGGCTCCCCCTTTCCATCTAATGCAACTGTGAAATCACCAGAGCAATACGCAATAAATCTCTGCCTCTAATTCCTATTTGCACACAGAGTCATGTTTTCACATTAGTCACAAAACTAAATTTCTTTGCCAATTTGAAAGCACACTTACTGCTCTTTTTTTGGCAAGTGATAATCACTTTTACAGACTGACACATTATGAATCCACTTTTCAGATTTTTTAAAAAGCACATGGCCAAACTGCTTTTTCAGACCAGCACCATTTGTAACCTGGGTGACTGCCTACACTCCAGCAAGGGCAACCAGCCTTAGTGATGCTGAATGTATTTGCATTACTGACTGAAACCTCTAACCCCACTCGCTTGTGAATACTGTGCATGATTCCACATGGTAAGCAGCTGGGTGTGTGCTAAGAGTCTGCTTTTGCACCAAAAAATGGCTCCCCCTTTCCATCTAATGCAACTGTGAAATCACCAGAGCAATACGCAATAAATCTCTGCCTCTAATTCCTATTTGCACACAGAGTCATGTTTTCACATTAGTCACAAAACTAAATTTCTTTGCCAATTTGAAAGCACACTTACTGCTCTTTTTTTGGCAAGTGATAATCACTTTTACAGACTGACACATTATGAATCCACTTTTCAGATTTTTTAAAAAGCACATGGCCAAACTGCTTTTTCAGACCAGCACCATTTGTAACCTGGGTGACTGCCTACACTCCAGCAAGGGCAACCAGCCTTAGTGATGCTGAATGTATTTGCATTACTGACTGAAACCTCAAACCCCACTCGCTTGTGAATACTGTGCATGATTCCACATGGTAAGCAGCTGGGTGTGTGCTAAGAGTCTGCTTCTGCACCAAAAAATGGCTCCCCCTTTCCATCTAATGCAACTGTGAAATCACCAGAGCAATACGCAATAAATCTCTGCCTGTAATTCCTATTTGCACACAGAGTCATGTTTTCACATTAGGCCCTTAAACGAAATTTCTTTGCCAATTTGAAAGCACACTTACTGCTCTTTTTTTTGGCAAGTGATAAACACTTTTACAGACTGACACATTATGAATCCACTTTTCAGATTTTTTAAAAAGCACATGTCCAAACTGCTTTTTCAGACCAGCACCATTTGTAACCTGGGTGACTGTCTACACTCCAGCAAGGGCAACCAGCCTTAGTGATGCTGAATGTATTTGCATTACTGACTGAAACCTCAAACCCCACTCGCTTGTGAATACTGTGCATGATTCCACATGGTAAGCAGCTGGGTGTGTGCTAAGAGTCTGCTTCTGCACCAAAAAATGGCTCCCCCTTTCCATCTAATGCAACTGTGAAATCACCAGAGCAATACGCAATAAATCTCTGCCTGTAATTTCTCTTTGCACACAGAGTCATGTTTTCACATTAGTCACAAAACGAAATTTCTTTGCCAATTTGAAAGCACATTTACTACTCTTTTTTTTGGCAAGTGATAATCACTTTTACAGACTGACACATTATGAATCCACTTTTCAGATTTTTTAAAAAGCACATGTCCAAACTGCTTTTTCAGACCAGCACCATTTGTAACCTGGGTGACTGCCTACACTCCAGCAAGGGCAACCAGCCTTAGTGATGCTGAATGTATTTGCATTACTGACTGAAACCTCAAACCCCACTCGCTTGTGAATACTGTGCATGATTCCACATGGTAAGCAGCTGGGTGTGTGCAAAGAGTCTGCTTCTGCACCCAAAAATGGCTCCCCCTTTCCTTCTAATGCAACTGTGAAATCACCAGAGCAATACGCAATAAATCTCTGCCTGTAATTTCTCTTTGCACACAGAGTCATGTTTTCACATTAGTCACAAAACGAAATTTCTTTGCCAATTTGAAAGCACACTTACTACTCTTTTTTTTGGCAAGTGATAATCACTTTTACAGACTGACACAATATGAATCCACTTTTCAGATTTTTTAAAAAGCACATGTCCAAACTGCTTTTTCAGACCAGCTCCATTTGTAACCTGGGTGACTGCCTACACTCCAGCAAGGGCAACCAGCCTTAGTGATGCTGAATGTATTTGCATTACTGACTGAAACCTCAAACCCCACTCGCTTGTGAATACTGTGCATGATTCCACATGGTAAGCAGCTGGGTGTGTGCTAAGAGTCTGCTTCTGCACCAAAAAATGGCTCCCCCTTTCCATCTAATGCAACTGTGAAATCACCAGAGCAATACGCAATAAATCTCTGCCTGTAATTTCTCTTTGCACACAGAGTCATGTTTTCACATTAGTCACAAAACGAAATTTCTTTGCCAATTTGAAAGCACACTTACTACTCTTTTTTTTGGCAAGTGATAATCACTTTTACAGACTGACACATTATGAATCCACTTTTCAGATTTTTTAAAAAGCACATGTCCAAACTGCTTTTTCAGACCAGCACCATTTGTAACCTGGGTGACTGCCTACACTCCAGCAAGGGCAACCAGCCTTAGTGATGCTGAATGTATTTGCATTACTGACTGAAACCTCAAACCCCACTCGCTTGTGAATACTGTGCATGATTCCACATGGTAAGCAGCTGGGTGTGTGCTAAGAGTCTGCTTCTGCACCAAAAAATGGCTCCCCCTTTCCATCTAATGCAACTGTGAAATCACCAGAGCAATACGCAATAAATCTCTGCCTCTAATTCCTATTTGCACACAGAGTCATGTTTTCACATTAGTCACAAAACGAAATTTCTTTGCCAATTTGAAAGCACACTTGCTGCTCTTTTTTTGGCAAGTGATAAACACTTTTACAGACTGACACATTATGAATCCAGTTTTCAGATTTTTTAAAAAGCACATGTCCAAACTGCTTTTTCAGACCAGCACCATTTGTAACCTGGGTGACTGCCTACACTCCAGCAAGGGCAACCAGCCTTAGTGATGCTGAATGTATTTGCATTACTGACTGAAACCTCAAACCCCACTCGCTTGTGAATACTGTGCATGATTCCACATGGTAAGCAGCTGGGTGTGTGCTAAGAGTCTGCTTCTGCACCAAAAAATGGCTCCCCCTTTCCTTCTAATGCAACTGTGAAATCACCAGAGCAATACGCAATAAATCTCTGCCTGTAATTTCTCTTTGCACACAGAGTCATGTTTTCACATTAGTCACAAAACGAAATTTCTTTGCCAATTTGAAAGCACACTTACTACTCTTTTTTTTGGCAAGTGATAATCACTTTTACAGACTGACACATTATGAATCCACTTTTCAGATTTTTTAAAAAGCACATGTCCAAACTGCTTTTTCAGACCAGCACCATTTGTAACCTGGGTGACTGCCTACACTCCAGCAAGGGCAACCAGCTTTAGTGATGCTGAATGTATTTGCATTACTGACTGAAACCTCAAACCCCACTCGCTTGTGAATACTGTGCATGATTCCACATGGTAAGCAGCTGGGTGTGTGCTAAGAGTCTGCTTCTGCACCAAAAAATGGCTCCCCCTTTCCATCTAATGCAACTGTGAAATCACCAGAGCAATACGCAATAAATCTCTGCCTCTAATTCCTATTTGCACACAGAGTCATGTTTTCACATTAGTCACAAAACGAAATTTCTTTGCCAATTTGAAAGCACACTTACTGCTCTTTTTTTTGGCAAGTGATAAACACTTTTACAGACTGACACATTATGAATCCACTTTTCAGATTTTTTAAAAAGCACATGTCCAAACTGCTTTTTCAGACCAGCACCATTTGTAACCTGGGTGACTGCCTACACTCCAGCAAGGGCAACCAGCCTTAGTGATTCTGAATGTATTTGCATTACTGACTGAAACCTCAAACCCCACTCGCTTGTGAATACTGTGCATGATTCCACATGGTAAGCAGCTGGGTGTGTGCTAAGAGTCTGCTTCTGCACCAAAAAATGGCTCCCCCTTTCCATCTAATGCAACTGTGAAATCACCAGAGCAATACGCAATAAATCTCTGCCTGTAATTTCTCTTTGCACACAGAGTCATGTTTTCACATTAGTCACAAAACGAAATTTCTTTGCCAATTTGAAAGCACACTTACTACTCTTTTTTTTGGCAAGTGATAATCACTTTTACAGACTGACACATTATGAATCCACTTTTCAGATTTTTTAAAAAGCACATGTCCAAACTGCTTTTTCAGACCAGCACCATTTGTAACCTGGGTGACTGCCTACACTCCAGCAAGGGCAACCAGCCTTAGTGATGCTGAATGTATTTGCATTACTGACTGAAACCTCAAAGCCCACTCGCTTGTGAATACTGTGCATGATTCCACATGGTAAGCAGCTGGGTGTGTGCTAAGAGTCTGCTTCTGCACCAAAAAATGGCTCCCCCTTTCCATCTAATGCAACTGTGAAATCACCAGAGCAATACGCAATAAATCTCTGCCTCTAATTCCTATTTGCACACAGAGTCATGTTTTCACATTAGTCACAAAACGAAATTTCTTTGCCAATTTGAAAGCACACTTACTGCTCTTTTTTTTGGCAAGTGATAAACACTTTTACAGACTGACACATTATGAATCCACTTTTCAGATTTTTTAAAAAGCACATGTCCAAACTGCTTTTTCAGACCAGCACCATTTGTAACCTGGGTGACTGCCTACACTCCAGCAAGGGCAACCAGCCTTAGTGATGCTGAATGTATTTGCATTACTGACTGAAACCTCAAACCCCACTCGCTTGTGAATACTGTGCATGATTCCACATGGTAAGCAGCTGGGTGTGTGCTAAGAGTCTGCTTCTGCACCAAAAAATGGCTCCCCCTTTCCTTCTAATGCAACTGTGAAATCACCAGAGCAATACGCAATAAATCTCTGCCTGTAATTTCTCTTTGCACACAGAGTCATGTTTTCACATTAGTCACAAAACGAAATTTCTTTGCCAATTTGAAAGCACACTTACTACTCTTTTTTTTGGCAAGTGATAATCACTTTTACAGACTGACACATTATGAATCCACTTTTCAGATTTTTTAAAAAGCACATGTCCAAACTGCTTTTTCAGACCAGCACCATTTGTAACCTGGGTGACTGCCTACACTCCAGCAAGGGCAACCAGCCTTAGTGATGCTGAATGTATTTGCATTACTGACTGAAACCTCAAACCCCACTCGCTTGTGAATACTGTGCATGATTCCACATGGTAAGCAGCTGGGTGTGTGCTAAGAGTCTGCTTCTGCACCAAAAAATGGCTCCCCCTTTCCATCTAATGCAACTGTGAAATCACCAGAGCAATACGCAATAAATCTCTGCCTCTAATTCCTATTTGCACACAGAGTCATGTTTTCACATTAGTCACAAAACGAAATTTCTTTGCCAATTTGAAAGCACACTTACTACTCTTTTTTTTGGCAAGTGATAATCACTTTTACAGACTGACACATTATGAATCCACTTTTCAGATTTTTTAAAAAGCACATGTCCAAACTGCTTTTTCAGACCAGCACCATTTGTAACCTGGGTGACTGCCTACACTCCAGCAAGGGCAACCAGCCTTAGTGATGCTGAATGTATTTGCATTACTGACTGAAACCTCAAACCCCACTCGCTTGTGAATACTGTGCATGATTCCACATGGTAAGCAGCTGGGTGTGTGCTAAGAGTCTGCTTCTGCACCAAAAAATGGCTCCCCCTTTCCATCTAATGCAACTGTGAAATCACCAGAGCAATACGCAATAAATCTCTGCCTGTAATTTCTCTTTGCACACAGAGTCATGTTTTCACATTAGTCACAAAACGAAATTTCTTTGCCAATTTGAAAGCACACTTACTACTCTTTTTTTTGGCAAGTGATAATCACTTTTACAGACTGACACATTATGAATCCACTTTTCAGATTTTTTAAAAAGCACATGTCCAAACTGCTTTTTCAGACCAGCACCATTTGTAACCTGGGTGACTGCCTACACTCCAGCAAGGGCAACCAGCCTTAGTGATGCTGAATGTATTTGCATTACTGACTGAAACCTCAAAGCCCACTCGCTTGTGAATACTGTGCATGATTCCACATGGTAAGCAGCTGTGTGTGTGCTAAGAGTCTGCTTCTGCACCAAAAAATGGCTCCCCCTTTCCTTTTAATGCAACTGTGAAATCACCAGAGCAATACGCAATAAATCTCTGCCTGTAATTTCTCTTTGCACACAGAGTCATGTTTTCACATTAGTCACAAAACGAAATTTCTTTGCCAATTTGAAAGCACACTTACTACTCTTTTTTTTGGCAAGTGATAATCACTTTTATAGACTGACACATTATGAATCCACTTTTCAGATTTTTTAAAAAGCACATGTCCAAACTGCTTTTTCAGACCAGCACCATTTGTAACCTGGGTGACTGCCTACACTCCAGCAAGGGCAACCAGCCTTAGTGATGCTGAATGTATTTGCATTACTGACTGAAACCTCAAACCCCACTCGCTTGTGAATACTGTGCATGATTCCACATGGTAAGCAGCTGGGTGTGTGCTAAGAGTCTGCTTCTGCACCAAAAAATGGCTCCCCCTTTCCATCTAATGCAACTGTGAAATCACCAGAGCAATACGCAATAAATCTCTGCCTGTAATTCCTATTTGCACACAGAGTCATGTTTTCACATTAGTCACAAAACGAAATTTCTTTGCCAATTTGAAAGCACACTTACTGCTCTTTTTTTTGGCAAGTGATAAACACTTTTACAGACTGACACATTATGAATCCACTTTTCAGATTTTTTAAAAAGCACATGTCCAAACTGCTTTTTCAGACCAGCACCATTTGTAACCTGGGTGACTGCCTACACTCCAGCAAGGGCAACCAGCCTTAGTGATGCTGAATGTATTTGCATTACTGACTGAAACCTCAAACCCCACTCGCTTGTGAATACTGTGCATGATTCCACATGGTAAGCAGCTGGGTGTGTGCTAAGAGTCTGCTTCTGCACCAAAAAATGGCTCCCCCTTTCCATCTAATGCAACTGTGAAATCACCAGAGCAATACGCAATAAATCTCTGCCTGTAATTTCTCTTTGCACACAGAGTCATGTTTTCACATTAGTCACAAAACGAAATTTCTTTGCCAATTTGAAAGCACACTTACTACTCTTTTTTTTGGCAAGTGATAATCACTTTTACAGACTGACACATTATGAATCCACTTTTCAGATTTTTTAAAAAGCACATGTCCAAACTGCTTTTTCAGACCAGCACCATTTGTAACCTGGGTGACTGCCTACACTCCAGCAAGGGCAACCAGCCTTAGTGATGCTGAATGTATTTGCATTACTGACTGAAACCTCAAACCCCACTCGCTTGTGAATACTGTGCATGATTCCACATGGTAAGCAGCTGTGTGTGTGCTAAGAGTCTGCTTCTGCACCAAAAAATGGCTCCCCCTTTCCTTTTAATGCAACTGTGAAATCACCAGAGCAATACGCAATAAATCTCTGCCTGTAATTTCTCTTTGCACACAGAGTCATGTTTTCACATTAGTCACAAAACGAAATTTCTTTGCCAATTTGAAAGCACACTTACTACTCTTTTTTTTGGCAAGTGATAATCACTTTTATAGACTGACACATTATGAATCCACTTTTCAGATTTTTTAAAAAGCACATGTCCAAACTGCTTTTTCAGACCAGCACCATTTGTAACCTGGGTGACTGCCTACACTCCAGCAAGGGCAACCAGCCTTAGTGATGCTGAATGTATTTGCATTACTGACTGAAACCTCAAACCCCACTCGCTTGTGAATACTGTGCATGATTCCACATGGTAAGCAGCTGGGTGTGTGCTAAGAGTCTGCTCCTGCACCAAAAAATGGCTCCCCCTTTCCATCTAATGCAACTGTGAAATCACCAGAGCAATACGCAATAAATCTCTGCCTGTAATTCCTATTTGCACACAGAGTCATGTTTTCACATTAGTCACAAAACGAAATTTCTTTGCCAATTTGAAAGCACACTTACTGCTCTTTTTTTTGGCAAGTGATAATCACTTTTACAGACTGACACATTATGAATCCACTTTTCAGATTTTTTAAAAAGCACATGTCCAAACTGCTTTTTCAGACCAGCACCATTTGTAACCTGGGTGACTGCCTACACTCCAGCAAGGGCAACCAGCCTTAGTGATGCTGAATGTATTTGCATTACTGACTGAAACCTCAAACCCCACTCGCTTGTGAATACTGTGCATGATTCCACATGGTAAGCAGCTGGGTGTGTGCTAAGAGTCTGCTTCTGCACCAAAAAATGGCTCCCCTTTTCCATCTAATGCAACTGTGAAATCACTAGAGCAATACGCAATAAATCTCTGCCTTTAATTTCTCTTTGCACACAGAGTCATGTTTTCACATTAGTCACAAAACGAAATTTCTTTGCCAATTTGAAAGCACATTTACTACTCTTTTTTTTGGCAAGTGATAATCACTTTTACAGACTGACACATTATGAATCCACTTTTCAGATTTTTTAAAAAGCACATGTCCAAACTGCTTTTTCAGACCAGCACCATTTGTAACCTGGGTGACTGCCTACACTCCAGCAAGGGCAACCAGCCTTAGTGATGCTGAATGTATTTGCATTACTGACTGAAACCTCAAACCCCACTCGCTTGTGAATACTGTGCATGATTCCACATGGTAAGCAGCTGGGTGTGTGCTAAGAGTCTGCTTCTGCACCAACAAATGGCTCCCCCTTTCCTTCTAATGCAACTGTGAAATCACCAGAGCAATACGCAATAAATCTCTGCCTGTAATTTCTCTTTGCACACAGAGTCATGTTTTCACATTAGTCACAAAACGAAATTTCTTTGCCAATTTGAAAGCACACTTACTACTCTTTTTTTTGGCAAGTGATAATCACTTTTACAGACTGACACATTATGAATCCACTTTTCAGATTTTTTAAAAAGCACATGTCCAAACTGCTTTTTCAGACCAGCACCATTTGTAACCTGGGTGACTGCCTACACTCCAGCAAGGGCAACCAGCCTTAGTGATGCTGAATGTATTTGCATTACTGACTGAAACCTCAAACCCCACTCGCTTGTGAATACTGTGCATGATTCCACATGGTAAGCAGCTGGGTGTGTGCTAAGAGTCTGCTTCTGCACCAAAAAATGGCTCCCCCTTTCCATCTAATGCAACTGTGAAATCACCAGAGCAATACGCAATAAATCTCTTGCTCTAATTCCTATTTGCACACAGAGTCATGTTTTCACATTAGTCACAAAACGAAATTTCTTTGCCAATTTGAAAGCACACTTACTGCTCTTTTTTTTGGCAAGTGATAAACGCTTTTACAGACTGACACATTATGAATCCACTTTTCAGATTTTTTAAAAAGCACATGTCCAAACTGCTTTTTCAGACCAGCACCATTTGTAACCTGGGTGACTGCCTACACTCCAGCAAGGGCAACCAGCCTTAGTGATGCTGAATGTATTTGCATTACTGACTGAAACCTTAAACCCCACTCGCTTGTGAATACTGTGCATGATTCCACATGGTAAGCAGCTGGGTGTGTGCTAAGAGTCTGCTTCTGCACCAAAAAATGGCTCCCCCTTTCCATCTAATGCAACTGTGAAATCACCAGAGCAATACGCAATAAATCTCTGCCTGTAATTTCTCTTTGCACACAGAGTCATGTTTTCACACTAGTCACAAAACGAAATTTCTTTGCCAATTTGAAAGCACACTTACTACTCTTTTTTTTGGCAAGTGATAATCACTTTTACAGACTGACACATTATGAATCCACTTTTCAGATTTTTTAAAAAGCACATGTCCAAACTGCTTTTTCAGACCAGCACCATTTGTAACCTGGGTGACTGCCTACACTCCAGCAAGGGCAACCAGCCTTAGTGATGCTGAATGTATTTGCATTACTGATTGAAACCTCAAACCCCACTCGCTTGTGAATACTGTGCATGATTCCACATGGTAAGCAGCTGGGTGTGTGCTAAGAGTCTGCTTCTGCACCCAAAAATGGCTCCCCCTTTCCTTCTAATGCAACTGTGAAATCACCAGAGCAATACGCAATAAATCTCTGCCTGTAATTTCTCTTTGCACACAGAGTCATGTTTTCACATTAGTCACAAAACGAAATTTCTTTGCCAATTTGAAAGCACACTTACTACTCTTTTTTTTGGCAAGTGATAATCACTTTTACAGACTGACACAATATGAATCCACTTTTCAGATTTTTTAAAAAGCACATGTCCAAACTGCTTTTTCAGACCAGCTCCATTTGTAACCTGGGTGACTGCCTACACTCCAGCAAGGGCAACCAGCCTTAGTGATGCTGAATGTATTTGCATTACTGACTGAAACCTCAAACCCCACTCGCTTGTGAATACTGTGCATGATTCCACATGGTAAGCAGCTGGGTGTGTGCTAAGAGTCTGCTTCTGCACCAAAAAATGGCTCCCCCTTTCCATCTAATGCAACTGTGAAATCACCAGAGCAATACGCAATAAATCTCTGCCTGTAATTTCTCTTTGCACACAGAGTCATGTTTTCACATTAGTCACAAAACGAAATTTCTTTGCCAATTTGAAAGCACACTTACTACTCTTTTTTTTGGCAAGTGATAATCACTTTTACAGACTGACACATTATGAATCCACTTTTCAGATTTTTTAAAAAGCACATGTCCAAACTGCTTTTTCAGACCAGCACCATTTGTAACCTGGGTGACTGCCTACACTCCAGCAAGGGCAACCAGCCTTAGTGATGCTGAATGTATTTGCATTACTGACTGAAACCTCAAACCCCACTCGCTTGTGAATACTGTGCATGATTCCACATGGTAAGCAGCTGGGTGTGTGCTAAGAGTCTGCTTCTGCACCAAAAAATGGCTCCCCCTTTCCATCTAATGCAACTATGAAATCACCAGAGCAATACGCAATAAATCTCTGCCTCTAATTCCTATTTGCACACAGAGTCATGTTTTCACATTAGTCACAAAACGAAATTTCTTTGCCAATTTGAAAGCACACTTACTGCTCTTTTTTTTGGCAAGTGATAAACACTTTTACAGACTGACACATTATGAATCCACTTTTCAGATTTTTTAAAAAGCACATGTCCAAACTGCTTTTTCAGACCAGCACCATTTGTAACCTGGGTGACTGCCTACACTCCAGCAAGGGCAACCAGCCTTAGTGATGCTGAATGTATTTGCATTACTGACTGAAACCTCAAACCCCACTCGCTTGTGAATACTGTGCATGATTCCACATGGTAAGCAGCTGGGTGTGTGCTAAGAGTCTGCTTCTGCACCAAAAAATGGCTCCCCCTTTCCATCTAATGCAACTGTGAAATCACCAGAGCAATACGCAATAAATCTCTGCCTGTAATTCCTATTTGCACACAGAGTCATGTTTTCACATTAGTCACAAAACGAAATTTCTTTGCCAATTTGAAAGCACACTTACTGCTCTTTTTTTTGGCAAGTGATAAACACTTTTACAGACTGACACATTATGAATCCACTTTTCAGATTTTTTAAAAAGCACATGTCCAAACTGCTTTTTCAGACCAGCACCATTTGTAACCTGGGTGACTGCCTACACTCCAGCAAGGGCAACCAGCCTTAGTGATGCTGAATGTATTTGCATTACTGACTGAAACCTCAAACCCCACTCGCTTGTGAATACTGTGCATGATTCCACATGGTAAGCAGCTGGGTGTGTGCTAAGAGTCTGCTTCTGCACCAAAAAATGGCTCCCCCTTTCCATCTAATGCAACTGTGAAATCACCAGAGCAATACGCAATAAATCTCTGCCTGTAATTTCTCTTTGCACACAGAGTCATGTTTTCACATTAGTCACAAAACAAAATTTCTTTGCCAATTTGAAAGCACACTTACTACTCTTTTTTTTGGCAAGTGATAATCACTTTTACAGACTGACACATTATGAATCCACTTTTCAGATTTTTTAAAAAGCACATGTCCAAACTGCTTTTTCAGACCAGCACCATTTGTAACCTGGGTGACTGCCTACACTCCAGCAAGGGCAACCAGCCTTAGTGATGCTGAATGTATTTGCATTACTGACTGAAACCTCAAACCCCACTCGCTTGTGAATACTGTGCATGATTCCACATGGTAAGCAGCTGGGTGTGTGCTAAGAGTCTGCTTCTGCACCAAAAAATGGCTCCCCCTTTCCATCTAATGCAACTGTGAAATCACCAGAGCAATACGCAATAAATCTCTGCCTCTAATTCCTATTTGCACACAGAGTCATGTTTTCACATTAGTCACAAAACGAAATTTCTTTGCCAATTTGAAAGCACACTTACTACTCTTTTTTTTGGCAAGTGATAATCACTTTTACAGACTGACACATTATGAATCCACTTTTCAGATTTTTTAAAAAGCACATGTCCAAACTGCTTTTTCAGACCAGCACCATTTGTAACCTGGGTGACTGCCTACACTCCAGCAAGGGCAACCAGCCTTAGTGATGCTGAATGTATTTGCATTACTGACTGAAACCTCTAACCCCACTCGCTTGTGAATACTGTGCATGATTCCACATGGTAAGCAGCTGGGTGTGTGCTAAGAGTCTGCTTTTGCACCAAAAAATGGCTCCCCCTTTCCATCTAATGCAACTGTGAAATCACCAGAGCAATACGCAATAAATCTCTGCCTCTAATTCCTATTTGCACACAGAGTCATGTTTTCACATTAGTCACAAAACTAAATTTCTTTGCCAATTTGAAAGCACACTTACTGCTCTTTTTTTTGGCAAGTGATAATCACTTTTACAGACTGACACATTATGAATCCACTTTTCAGATTTTTTAAAAAGCACATGTCCAAACTGCTTTTTCAGACCAGCACCATTTGTAACCTGGGTGACTGCCTACACTCCAGCAAGGGCAACCAGCCTTAGTGATGCTGAATGTATTTGCATTACTGACTGAAACCTCAAACCCCACTCGCTTGTGAATAGTGTGCATGATTCCACATGGTAAGCAGCTGGGTGTGTGCTAAGAGTCTGCTTCTGCACCAAAAAATGGCTCCCCCTTTCCATCTAATGCAACTGTGAAATCACCAGAGCAATACGCAATAAATCTCTGCCTGTAATTCCTATTTGCACACAGAGTCATGTTTTCACATTAGTCACAAAACGAAATTTCTTTGCCAATTTGAAAGCACACTTACTGCTCTTTTTTTTGGCAAGTGATAAACACTTTTACAGACTGACACATTATGAATCCACTTTTCAGATTTTTTAAAAAGCACATGTCCAAACTGCTTTTTCAGACCAGCACCATTTGTAACCTGGGTGACTGCCTACACTCCAGCAAGGGCAACCAGCCTTAGTGATGCTGAATGTATTTGCATTACTGACTGAAACCTCAAACCCCACTCGCTTGTGAATACTGTGCATGATTCCACATGGTAAGCAGCTGGGTGTGTGCTAAGAGTCTGCTTCTGCACCAAAAAATGGCTCCCCCTTTCCATTTAATGCAACTGTGAAATCACCAGAGCAATACGCAATAAATCTCTGCCTCTAATTCCTATTTGCACACAGAGTCATGTTTTCACATTAGTCACAAAACGAAATTTCTTTGCCAATTTGAAAGCACACTTACTGCTCTTTTTTTTGGCAAGTGATAAACACTTTTACAGACTGACACATTATGAATCCACTTTTCAGAGTTTTTAAAAAGCACATGTCCAAACTGCTTTTTCAGACCAGCACCATTTGTAACTTGGGTGACTGCCTACACTCCAGCAAGGGCAACCAGCCTTAGTGATGCTGAATGTATTTGCATTACTGACTGAAACCTCAAACCCCACTCGCTTGTGAATACTGTGCATGATTCCACATGGTAAGCAGCTGGGTGTGTGCTAAGAGTCTGCTTCTGCACCAAAAAATGGCTCCCCCTTTCCATCTAATGCAACTGTGAAATCACCAGAGCAATACGCAATAAATCTCTGCCTGTAATTTCTCTTTGCACACAGAGTCATGTTTTCACATTAGTCACAAAACGAAATTTCTTTGCCAATTTGAAAGCACACTTACTACTCTTTTTTTTGGCAAGTGATAATCACTTTTACAGACTGACACATTATGAATCCACTTTTCAGATTTTTTAAAAAGCACATGTCCAAACTGCTTTTTCAGACCAGCACCATTTGTAACCTGGGTGACTGCCTACACTCCAGCAAGGGCAACCAGCCTTAGTGATGCTGAATGTATTTGCATTACTGACTGAAACCTCAA
The DNA here is from genome assembly GCF_964204655.1 of Triturus cristatus. NCBI lineage: Eukaryota > Metazoa > Chordata > Amphibia > Caudata > Salamandridae > Triturus > Triturus cristatus. The sequence continues at coordinate 1,711,947,417 of NC_140589.1, read as the reverse complement.
ACCCCACTCGCTTGTGAATACTGTGCATGATTCCACATGGTAAGCAGCTGGGTGTGTGCTAAGAGTCTGCTTCTGCACCAAAAAATGGCTCCCCCTTTCCATCTAATGCAACTGTGAAATCACCAGAGCAATACGCAATAAATCTCTGCCTGTAATTTCTCTTTGCACACAGAGTCATGTTTTCACATTAGTCACAAAACGAAATTTCTTTGCCAATTTGAAAGCACACTTACTACTCTTTTTTTTGGCAAGTGATAATCACTTTTACAGACTGACACATTATGAATCCACTTTTCAGATTTTTTAAAAAGCACATGTCCAAACTGCTTTTTCAGACCAGCACCATTTGTAACCTGGGTGACTGCCTACACTCCAGCAAGGGCAACCAGCCTTAGTGATGCTGAATGTATTTGCATTACTGACTGAAACCTCAAACCCCACTCGCTTGTGAATACTGTGCATGATTCCACATGGTAAGCAGCTGTGTGTGTGCTAAGAGTCTGCTTCTGCACCAAAAAATGGCTCCCCCTTTCCTTTTAATGCAACTGTGAAATCACCAGAGCAATACGCAATAAATCTCTGCCTGTAATTTCTCTTTGCACACAGAGTCATGTTTTCACATTAGTCACAAAACGAAATTTCTTTGCCAATTTGAAAGCACACTTACTACTCTTTTTTTTGGCAAGTGATAATCACTTTTATAGACTGACACATTATGAATCCACTTTTCAGATTTTTTAAAAAGCACATGTCCAAACTGCTTTTTCAGACCAGCACCATTTGTAACCTGGGTGACTGCCTACACTCCAGCAAGGGCAACCAGCCTTAGTGATGCTGAATGTATTTGCATTACTGACTGAAACCTCAAACCCCACTCGCTTGTGAATACTGTGCATGATTCCACATGGTAAGCAGCTGGGTGTGTGCTAAGAGTCTGCTCCTGCACCAAAAAATGGCTCCCCCTTTCCATCTAATGCAACTGTGAAATCACCAGAGCAATACGCAATAAATCTCTGCCTGTAATTCCTATTTGCACACAGAGTCATGTTTTCACATTAGTCACAAAACGAAATTTCTTTGCCAATTTGAAAGCACACTTACTGCTCTTTTTTTTGGCAAGTGATAATCACTTTTACAGACTGACACATTATGAATCCACTTTTCAGATTTTTTAAAAAGCACATGTCCAAACTGCTTTTTCAGACCAGCACCATTTGTAACCTGGGTGACTGCCTACACTCCAGCAAGGGCAACCAGCCTTAGTGATGCTGAATGTATTTGCATTACTGACTGAAACCTCAAACCCCACTCGCTTGTGAATACTGTGCATGATTCCACATGGTAAGCAGCTGGGTGTGTGCTAAGAGTCTGCTTCTGCACCAAAAAATGGCTCCCCTTTTCCATCTAATGCAACTGTGAAATCACCAGAGCAATACGCAATAAATCTCTGCCTTTAATTTCTCTTTGCACACAGAGTCATGTTTTCACATTAGTCACAAAACGAAATTTCTTTGCCAATTTGAAAGCACATTTACTACTCTTTTTTTTGGCAAGTGATAATCACTTTTACAGACTGACACATTATGAATCCACTTTTCAGATTTTTTAAAAAGCACATGTCCAAACTGCTTTTTCAGACCAGCACCATTTGTAACCTGGGTGACTGCCTACACTCCAGCAAGGGCAACCAGCCTTAGTGATGCTGAATGTATTTGCATTACTGACTGAAACCTCAAACCCCACTCGCTTGTGAATACTGTGCATGATTCCACATGGTAAGCAGCTGGGTGTGTGCTAAGAGTCTGCTTCTGCACCAACAAATGGCTCCCCCTTTCCTTCTAATGCAACTGTGAAATCACCAGAGCAATACGCAATAAATCTCTGCCTGTAATTTCTCTTTGCACACAGAGTCATGTTTTCACATTAGTCACAAAACGAAATTTCTTTGCCAATTTGAAAGCACACTTACTACTCTTTTTTTTGGCAAGTGATAATCACTTTTACAGACTGACACATTATGAATCCACTTTTCAGATTTTTTAAAAAGCACATGTCCAAACTGCTTTTTCAGACCAGCACCATTTGTAACCTGGGTGACTGCCTACACTCCAGCAAGGGCAACCAGCCTTAGTGATGCTGAATGTATTTGCATTACTGACTGAAACCTCAAACCCCACTCGCTTGTGAATACTGTGCATGATTCCACATGGTAAGCAGCTGGGTGTGTGCTAAGAGTCTGCTTCTGCACCAAAAAATGGCTCCCCCTTTCCATCTAATGCAACTGTGAAATCACCAGAGCAATACGCAATAAATCTCTGCCTGTAATTCCTCTTTGCACACAGAGTCATGTTTTCACATTAGTCACAAAACGAAATTTCTTTGCCAATTTGAAAGCACACTTACTGCTCTTTTTTTGGCAAGTGATAAACACTTTTACAGACTGACACATTATGAATCCACTTTTCAGATTTTTTAAAAAGCACATGTCCAAACTGCTTTTTCAGACCAGCACCATTTGTAACCTGGGTGACTGCCTACACTCCAGCAAGGGCAACCAGCCTTAGTGATGCTGAATGTATTTGCATTACTGACTGAAACCTCAAACCCCACTCGCTTGTGAATACTGTGCATGATTCCACATGGTAAGCAGCTGGGTGTGTGCTAAGAGTCTGCTTCTGCACCAAAAAATGGCTCCCCCTTTCCATCTAATGCAACTGTGAAATCACCAGAGCAATACGCAATAAATCTCTGCCTGTAATTTCTCTTTGCACACAGAGTCATGTTTTCACACTAGTCACAAAACGAAATTTCTTTGCCAATTTGAAAGCACACTTACTACTCTTTTTTTTGGCAAGTGATAATCACTTTTACAGACTGACACATTATGAATCCACTTTTCAGATTTTTTAAAAAGCACATGTCCAAACTGCTTTTTCAGACCAGCACCATTTGTAACCTGGGTGACTGCCTACACTCCAGCAAGGGCAACCAGCCTTAGTGATGCTCAATGTATTTGCATTACTGACTGAAACCTCAAACCCCACTCGCTTGTGAATACTGTGCATGATTCCACATGGTAAGCAGCTGTGTGTGTGCTAAGAGTCTGCTTCTGCACCAAAAAATGGCTCCCCCTTTCCTTCTAATGCAACTGTGAAATCACCAGAGCAATACGCAATAAATCTCTGCCTGTAATTTCTCTTTGCACACAGAGTCATGTTTTCACATTAGTCACAAAACGAAATTTCTTTGCCAATTTGAAAGCACACTTACTACTCTTTTTTTTGGCAAGTGATAATCACTTTTACAGACTGACACATTATGAATCCACTTTTCAGATTTTTTAAAAAGCACATGTCCAAACTGCTTTTTCAGACCAGCACCATTTGTAACCTGGGTGACTGCCTACACTCCAGCAAGGGCAACCAGCCTTAGTGATGCTGAATGTATTTGCATTACTGACTGAAACCTCAAACCCCACTCGCTTGTGAATACTGTGCATGATTCCACATGGTAAGCAGCTGGGTGTGTGCTAAGAGTCTGCTTCTGCACCAAAAAATGGCTCCCCCTTTCCATCTAATGCAACTGGGAAATCACCAGAGCAATACGCAATAAATCTCTGCCTGTAATTTCTCTTTGCACACAGAGTCATGTTTTCACATTAGTCACAAAACGAAATTTCTTTGCCAATTTGAAAGCACACTTACTACTCTTTTTTTTGGCAAGTGATAATCACTTTTACAGACTGACACATTATGAATCCACTTTTCAGATTTTTTAAAAAGCACATGTCCAAACTGCTTTTTCAGACCAGCACCATTTGTAACCTGGGTGACTGCCTACACTCCAGCAAGGGCAACCAGCCTTAGTGATGCTGAATGTATTTGCATTACTGACTGAAACCTCAAACCCCACTCGCTTGTGAATACTGTGCATGATTCCACATGGTAAGCAGCTGGGTGTGTGCTAAGAGTCTGCTTCTGCACCAAAAAATGGCTCCCCCTTTCCATCTAATGCAACTGTGAAATCACCAGAGCAATACGCAATAAATCTCTGCCTCTAATTCCTATTTGCACACAGAGTCATGTTTTCACATTAGTCACAAAACGAAATTTCTTTGCCAATTTGAAAGCACACTTACTGCTCTTTTTTTTGGCAAGTGATAAACACTTTTACAGACTGACACATTATGAATCCACTTTTCAGATTTTTTAAAAAGCACATGTCCAAACTGCTTTTTCAGACCAGCACCATTTGTAACCTGGGTGACTGCCTACACTCCAGCAAGGGCAACCAGCCTTAGTGATGCTGAATGTATTTGCATTACTGACTGAAACCTCAAACCCCACTCGCTTGTGAATACTGTGCATGATTCCACATAGTAAGCAGCTAGGTGTGTGCTAAGAGTCTGCTTCTGCACCAAAAAATGGCTCCCCCTTTCCATCTAATGCAACTGTGAAATCACCAGAGCAATACGCAATAAATCTCTGCCTGTAATTCCTATTTGCACACAGAGTCATGTTTTCACATTAGTCACAAAACGAAATTTCTTTGCCAATTTGAAAGCACACTTACTGCTCTTTTTTTTGGCAAGTGATAAACACTTTTACATACTGACACATTATGAATCCACTTTTCAGATTTTTTAAAAAGCACATGTCCAAACTGCTTTTTCAGACCAGCACCATTTGTAACCTGGGTGACTGCCTACACTCCAGCAAGGGCAACCAGCCTTAGTGATGCTGAATGTATTTGCATTACTGACTGAAACCTCAAACCCCACTCGCTTGTGAATACTGTGCATGATTCCACATGGTAAGCAGCTGGGTGTGTGCTAAGAGTCTGCTTCTGCACCAAAAAATGGCTCCCCCTTTCCTTCTAATGCAACTGTGAAATCACCAGAGCAATACGCAATAAATCTCTGCCTGTAATTTCTCTTTGCACACAGAGTCATGTTTTCACATTAGTCACAAAACGAAATTTCTTTGCCAATTTGAAAGCACACTTACTACTCTTTTTTTTGGCAAGTGATAATCACTTTTACAGACTGACACATTATGAATCCACTTTTCAGATTTTTTAAAAAGCACATGTCCAAACTGCTTTTTCAGACCAGCACCATTTGTAACCTGGGTGACTGCCTACACTCCAGCAAGGGCAACCAGCCTTAGTGATGCTGAATGTATTTGCATTACTGACTGAAACCTCAAACCCCACTCGCTTGTGAATACTGTGCATGATTCCACATGGTAAGCAGCTGGGTGTGTGCTAAGAGTCTGCTTCTGCACCAAAAAATGGCTCCCCCTTTCCATCTAATGCAACTGTGAAATCACCAGAGCAATACGCAATAAATCTCTGCCTCTAATTCCTATTTGCACACAGAGTCATGTTTTCACATTAGTCACAAAACGAAATTTCTTTGCCAATTTGAAAGCACACTTACTACTCTTTTTTTTGGCAAGTGATAATCACTTTTACAGACTGACACATTATGAATCCACTTTTCAGATTTTTTAAAAAGCACATGTCCAAACTGCTTTTTCAGACCAGCACCATTTGTAACCTGGGTGACTGCCTACACTCCAGCAAGGGCAACCAGCCTTAGTGATGCTGAATGTATTTGCATTACTGACTGAAACCTCAAACCCCACTCGCTTGTGAATACTGTGCATGATTCCACATGGTAAGCAGCTGGGTGTGTGCTAAGAGTCTGCTTCTGCACCAAAAAATGGCTCCCCCTTTCCATCTAATGCAACTGTGAAATCACCAGAGCAATACGCAATAAATCTCTGCCTGTAATTTCTCTTTGCACACAGAGTCATGTTTTCACATTAGTCACAAAACGAAATTTCTTTGCCAATTTGAAAGCACACTTACTACTCTTTTTTTTGGCAAGTGATAATCACTTTTACAGACTGACACATTATGAATCCACTTTTCAGATTTTTTAAAAAGCACATGTCCAAACTGCTTTTTCAGACCAGCACCATTTGTAACCTGGGTGACTGCCTACACTCCAGCAAGGGCAACCAGCCTTAGTGATGCTGAATGTATTTGCATTACTGACTGAAACCTCAAAGCCCACTCGCTTGTGAATACTGTGCATGATTCCACATGGTAAGCAGCTGTGTGTGTGCTAAGAGTCTGCTTCTGCACCAAAAAATGGCTCCCCCTTTCCTTTTAATGCAACTGTGAAATCACCAGAGCAATACGCAATAAATCTCTGCCTGTAATTTCTCTTTGCACACAGAGTCATGTTTTCACATTAGTCACAAAACGAAATTTCTTTGCCAATTTGAAAGCACACTTACTACTCTTTTTTTTGGCAAGTGATAATCACTTTTATAGACTGACACATTATGAATCCACTTTTCAGATTTTTTAAAAAGCACATGTCCAAACTGCTTTTTCAGACCAGCACCATTTGTAACCTGGGTGACTGCCTACACTCCAGCAAGGGCAACCAGCCTTAGTGATGCTGAATGTATTTGCATTACTGACTGAAACCTCAAACCCCACTCGCTTGTGAATACTGTGCATGATTCCACATGGTAAGCAGCTGGGTGTGTGCTAAGAGTCTGCTTCTGCACCAAAAAATGGCTCCCCCTTTCCATCTAATGCAACTGTGAAATCACCAGAGCAATACGCAATAAATCTCTGCCTGTAATTCCTATTTGCACACAGAGTCATGTTTTCACATTAGTCACAAAACGAAATTTCTTTGCCAATTTGAAAGCACACTTACTGCTCTTTTTTTTGGCAAGTGATAAACACTTTTACAGACTGACACATTATGAATCCACTTTTCAGATTTTTTAAAAAGCACATGTCCAAACTGCTTTTTCAGACCAGCACCATTTGTAACCTGGGTGACTGCCTACACTCCAGCAAGGGCAACCAGCCTTAGTGATGCTGAATGTATTTGCATTACTGACTGAAACCTCAAACCCCACTCGCTTGTGAATACTGTGCATGATTCCACATGGTAAGCAGCTGGGTGTGTGCTAAGAGTCTGCTTCTGCACCAAAAAATGGCTCCCCCTTTCCATCTAATGCAACTGTGAAATCACCAGAGCAATACGCAATAAATCTCTGCCTGTAATTTCTCTTTGCACACAGAGTCATGTTTTCACATTAGTCACAAAACGAAATTTCTTTGCCAATTTGAAAGCACACTTACTACTCTTTTTTTTGGCAAGTGATAATCACTTTTACAGACTGACACATTATGAATCCACTTTTCAGATTTTTTAAAAAGCACATGTCCAAACTGCTTTTTCAGACCAGCACCATTTGTAACCTGGGTGACTGCCTACACTCCAGCAAGGGCAACCAGCCTTAGTGATGCTGAATGTATTTGCATTACTGACTGAAACCTCAAACCCCACTCGCTTGTGAATACTGTGCATGATTCCACATGGTAAGCAGCTGGGTGTGTGCTAAGAGTCTGCTTCTGCACCAAAAAATGGCTCCCCCTTTCCATCTAATGCAACTGTGAAATCACCAGAGCAATACGCAATAAATCTCTGCCTGTAATTTCTCTTTGCACACAGAGTCATGTTTTCACATTAGTCACAAAACGAAATTTCTTTGCCAATTTGAAAGCACACTTACTACTCTTTTTTTTGGCAAGTGATAATCACTTTTACAGACTGACACATTATGAATCCACTTTTCAGATTTTTTAAAAAGCACATGTCCAAACTGCTTTTTCAGACCAGCACCATTTGTAACCTGGGTGACTGCCTACACTCCAGCAAGGGCAACCAGCCTTAGTGATGCTGAATGTATTTGCATTACTGACTGAAACCTCAAACCCCACTCGCTTGTGAATACTGTGCATGATTCCACATGGTAAGCAGCTGTGTGTGTGCTAAGAGTCTGCTTCTGCACCAAAAAATGGCTCCCCCTTTCCTTTTAATGCAACTGTGAAATCACCAGAGCAATACGCAATAAATCTCTGCCTGTAATTTCTCTTTGCACACAGAGTCATGTTTTCACATTAGTCACAAAACGAAATTTCTTTGCCAATTTGAAAGCACACTTACTACTCTTTTTTTTGGCAAGTGATAATCACTTTTATAGACTGACACATTATGAATCCACTTTTCAGATTTTTTAAAAAGCACATGTCCAAACTGCTTTTTCAGACCAGCACCATTTGTAACCTGGGTGACTGCCTACACTCCAGCAAGGGCAACCAGCCTTAGTGATGCTGAATGTATTTGCATTACTGACTGAAACCTCAAACCCCACTCGCTTGTGAATACTGTGCATGATTCCACATGGTAAGCAGCTGGGTGTGTGCTAAGAGTCTGCTCCTGCACCAAAAAATGGCTCCCCCTTTCCATCTAATGCAACTGTGAAATCACCAGAGCAATACGCAATAAATCTCTGCCTGTAATTCCTATTTGCACACAGAGTCATGTTTTCACATTAGTCACAAAACGAAATTTCTTTGCCAATTTGAAAGCACACTTACTGCTCTTTTTTTTGGCAAGTGATAATCACTTTTACAGACTGACACATTATGAATCCACTTTTCAGATTTTTTAAAAAGCACATGTCCAAACTGCTTTTTCAGACCAGCACCATTTGTAACCTGGGTGACTGCCTACACTCCAGCAAGGGCAACCAGCCTTAGTGATGCTGAATGTATTTGCATTACTGACTGAAACCTCAAACCCCACTCGCTTGTGAATACTGTGCATGATTCCACATGGTAAGCAGCTGGGTGTGTGCTAAGAGTCTGCTTCTGCACCAAAAAATGGCTCCCCTTTTCCATCTAATGCAACTGTGAAATCACTAGAGCAATACGCAATAAATCTCTGCCTTTAATTTCTCTTTGCACACAGAGTCATGTTTTCACATTAGTCACAAAACGAAATTTCTTTGCCAATTTGAAAGCACATTTACTACTCTTTTTTTTGGCAAGTGATAATCACTTTTACAGACTGACACATTATGAATCCACTTTTCAGATTTTTTAAAAAGCACATGTCCAAACTGCTTTTTCAGACCAGCACCATTTGTAACCTGGGTGACTGCCTACACTCCAGCAAGGGCAACCAGCCTTAGTGATGCTGAATGTATTTGCATTACTGACTGAAACCTCAAACCCCACTCGCTTGTGAATACTGTGCATGATTCCACATGGTAAGCAGCTGGGTGTGTGCTAAGAGTCTGCTTCTGCACCAACAAATGGCTCCCCCTTTCCTTCTAATGCAACTGTGAAATCACCAGAGCAATACGCAATAAATCTCTGCCTGTAATTTCTCTTTGCACACAGAGTCATGTTTTCACATTAGTCACAAAACGAAATTTCTTTGCCAATTTGAAAGCACACTTACTACTCTTTTTTTTGGCAAGTGATAATCACTTTTACAGACTGACACATTATGAATCCACTTTTCAGATTTTTTAAAAAGCACATGTCCAAACTGCTTTTTCAGACCAGCACCATTTGTAACCTGGGTGACTGCCTACACTCCAGCAAGGGCAACCAGCCTTAGTGATGCTGAATGTATTTGCATTACTGACTGAAACCTCAAACCCCACTCGCTTGTGAATACTGTGCATGATTCCACATGGTAAGCAGCTGGGTGTGTGCTAAGAGTCTGCTTCTGCACCAAAAAATGGCTCCCCCTTTCCATCTAATGCAACTGTGAAATCACCAGAGCAATACGCAATAAATCTCTTGCTCTAATTCCTATTTGCACACAGAGTCATGTTTTCACATTAGTCACAAAACGAAATTTCTTTGCCAATTTGAAAGCACACTTACTGCTCTTTTTTTTGGCAAGTGATAAACGCTTTTACAGACTGACACATTATGAATCCACTTTTCAGATTTTTTAAAAAGCACATGTCCAAACTGCTTTTTCAGACCAGCACCATTTGTAACCTGGGTGACTGCCTACACTCCAGCAAGGGCAACCAGCCTTAGTGATGCTGAATGTATTTGCATTACTGACTGAAACCTTAAACCCCACTCGCTTGTGAATACTGTGCATGATTCCACATGGTAAGCAGCTGGGTGTGTGCTAAGAGTCTGCTTCTGCACCAAAAAATGGCTCCCCCTTTCCATCTAATGCAACTGTGAAATCACCAGAGCAATACGCAATAAATCTCTGCCTGTAATTTCTCTTTGCACACAGAGTCATGTTTTCACACTAGTCACAAAACGAAATTTCTTTGCCAATTTGAAAGCACACTTACTACTCTTTTTTTTGGCAAGTGATAATCACTTTTACAGACTGACACATTATGAATCCACTTTTCAGATTTTTTAAAAAGCACATGTCCAAACTGCTTTTTCAGACCAGCACCATTTGTAACCTGGGTGACTGCCTACACTCCAGCAAGGGCAACCAGCCTTAGTGATGCTGAATGTATTTGCATTACTGACTGAAACCTCAAACCCCACTCGCTTGTGAATACTGTGCATGATTCCACATGGTAAGCAGCTGGGTGTGTGCTAAGAGTCTGCTTCTGCACCAAAAAATGGCTCCCCCTTTCCATCTAATGCAACTGTGAAATCACCAGAGCAATACGCAATAAATCTCTGCCTGTAATTTCTCTTTGCACACAGAGTCATGTTTTCACATTAGTCACAAAACGAAATTTCTTTGCCAATTTGAAAGCACACTTACTACTCTTTTTTTTGGCAAGTGATAATCACTTTTACAGACTGACACATTATGAATCCACTTTTCAGATTTTTTAAAAAGCACATGTCCAAACTGCTTTTTCAGACCAGCACCATTTGTAACCTGGGTGACTGCCTACACTCCAGCAAGGGCAACCAGCCTTAGTGATGCTGAATGTATTTGCATTACTGACTGAAACCTCAAACCCCACTCGCTTGTGAATACTGTGCATGATTCCACATGGTAAGCAGCTGTGTGTGTGCTAAGAGTCTGCTTCTGCACCAAAAAATGGCTCCCCCTTTCCTTTTAATGCAACTGTGAAATCACCAGAGCAATACGCAATAAATCTCTGCCTGTAATTTCTCTTTGCACACAGAGTCATGTTTTCACATTAGTCACAAAACGAAATTTCTTTGCCAATTTGAAAGCACACTTACTACTCTTTTTTTTGGCAAGTGATAATCACTTTTATAGACTGACACATTATGAATCCACTTTTCAGATTTTTTAAAAAGCACATGTCCAAACTGCTTTTTCAGACCAGCACCATTTGTAACCTGGGTGACTGCCTACACTCCAGCAAGGGCAACCAGCCTTAGTGATGCTGAATGTATTTGCATTACTGACTGAAACCTCAAACCCCACTCGCTTGTGAATACTGTGCATGATTCCACATGGTAAGCAGCTGGGTGTGTGCTAAGAGTCTGCTCCTGCACCAAAAAATGGCTCCCCCTTTCCATCTAATGCAACTGTGAAATCACCAGAGCAATACGCAATAAATCTCTGCCTGTAATTCCTATTTGCACACAGAGTCATGTTTTCACATTAGTCACAAAACGAAATTTCTTTGCCAATTTGAAAGCACACTTACTGCTCTTTTTTTTGGCAAGTGATAATCACTTTTACAGACTGACACATTATGAATCCACTTTTCAGATTTTTTAAAAAGCACATGTCCAAACTGCTTTTTCAGACCAGCACCATTTGTAACCTGGGTGACTGCCTACACTCCAGCAAGGGCAACCAGCCTTAGTGATGCTGAATGTATTTGCATTACTGACTGAAACCTCAAACCCCACTCGCTTGTGAATACTGTGCATGATTCCACATGGTAAGCAGCTGGGTGTGTGCTAAGAGTCTGCTTCTGCACCAAAAAATGGCTCCCCTTTTCCATCTAATGCAACTGTGAAATCACTAGAGCAATACGCAATAAATCTCTGCCTTTAATTTCTCTTTGCACACAGAGTCATGTTTTCACATTAGTCACAAAACGAAATTTCTTTGCCAATTTGAAAGCACATTTACTACTCTTTTTTTTGGCAAGTGATAATCACTTTTACAGACTGACACATTATGAATCCACTTTTCAGATTTTTTAAAAAGCACATGTCCAAACTGCTTTTTCAGACCAGCACCATTTGTAACCTGGGTGACTGCCTACACTCCAGCAAGGGCAACCAGCCTTAGTGATGCTGAATGTATTTGCATTACTGACTGAAACCTCAAACCCCACTCGCTTGTGAATACTGTGCATGATTCCACATGGTAAGCAGCTGGGTGTGTGCTAAGAGTCTGCTTCTGCACCAACAAATGGCTCCCCCTTTCCTTCTAATGCAACTGTGAAATCACCAGAGCAATACGCAATAAATCTCTGCCTGTAATTTCTCTTTGCACACAGAGTCATGTTTTCACATTAGTCACAAAACGAAATTTCTTTGCCAATTTGAAAGCACACTTACTACTCTTTTTTTTGGCAAGTGATAATCACTTTTACAGACTGACACATTATGAATCCACTTTTCAGATTTTTTAAAAAGCACATGTCCAAACTGCTTTTTCAGACCAGCACCATTTGTAACCTGGGTGACTGCCTACACTCCAGCAAGGGCAACCAGCCTTAGTGATGCTGAATGTATTTGCATTACTGACTGAAACCTCAAACCCCACTCGCTTGTGAATACTGTGCATGATTCCACATGGTAAGCAGCTGGGTGTGTGCTAAGAGTCTGCTTCTGCACCAAAAAATGGCTCCCCCTTTCCATCTAATGCAACTGTGAAATCACCAGAGCAATACGCAATAAATCTCTTGCTCTAATTCCTATTTGCACACAGAGTCATGTTTTCACATTAGTCACAAAACGAAATTTCTTTGCCAATTTGAAAGCACACTTACTGCTCTTTTTTTTGGCAAGTGATAAACGCTTTTACAGACTGACACATTATGAATCCACTTTTCAGATTTTTTAAAAAGCACATGTCCAAACTGCTTTTTCAGACCAGCACCATTTGTAACCTGGGTGACTGCCTACACTCCAGCAAGGGCAACCAGCCTTAGTGATGCTGAATGTATTTGCATTACTGACTGAAACCTTAAACCCCACTCGCTTGTGAATACTGTGCATGATTCCACATGGTAAGCAGCTGGGTGTGTGCTAAGAGTCTGCTTCTGCACCAAAAAATGGCTCCCCCTTTCCATCTAATGCAACTGTGAAATCACCAGAGCAATACGCAATAAATCTCTGCCTGTAATTTCTCTTTGCACACAGAGTCATGTTTTCACACTAGTCACAAAACGAAATTTCTTTGCCAATTTGAAAGCACACTTACTACTCTTTTTTTTGGCAAGTGATAATCACTTTTACAGACTGACACATTATGAATCCACTTTTCAGATTTTTTAAAAAGCACATGTCCAAACTGCTTTTTCAGACCAGCACCATTTGTAACCTGGGTGACTGCCTACACTCCAGCAAGGGCAACCAGCCTTAGTGATGCTGAATGTATTTGCATTACTGACTGAAACCTCAAACCCCACTCGCTTGTGAATACTGTGCATGATTCCACATGGTAAGCAGCTGGGTGTGTGCTAAGAGTCTGCTTCTGCACCCAAAAATGGCTCCCCCTTTCCTTCTAATGCAACTGTGAAATCACCAGAGCAATACGCAATAAATCTCTGCCTGTAATTTCTCTTTGCACACAGAGTCATGTTTTCACATTAGTCACAAAACGAAATTTCTTTGCCAATTTGAAAGCACACTTACTACTCTTTTTTTTGGCAAGTGATAATCACTTTTACAGACTGACACAATATGAATCCACTTTTCAGATTTTTTAAAAAGCACATGTCCAAACTGCTTTTTCAGACCAGCTCCATTTGTAACCTGGGTGACTGCCTACACTCCAGCAAGGGCAACCAGCCTTAGTGATGCTGAATGTATTTGCATTACTGACTGAAACCTCAAACCCCACTCGCTTGTGAATACTGTGCATGATTCCACATGGTAAGCAGCTGGGTGTGTGCTAAGAGTCTGCTTCTGCACCAAAAAATGGCTCCCCCTTTCCATCTAATGCAACTGTGAAATCACCAGAGCAATACGCAATAAATCTCTGCCTGTAATTTCTCTTTGCACACAGAGTCATGTTTTCACATTAGTCACAAAACGAAATTTCTTTGCCAATTTGAAAGCACACTTACTACTCTTTTTTTTGGCAAGTGATAATCACTTTTACAGACTGACACATTATGAATCCACTTTTCAGATTTTTTAAAAAGCACATGTCCAAACTGCTTTTTCAGACCAGCACCATTTGTAACCTGGGTGACTGCCTACACTCCAGCAAGGGCAACCAGCCTTAGTGATGCTGAATGTATTTGCATTACTGACTGAAACCTCAAACCCCACTCGCTTGTGAATACTGTGCATGATTCCACATGGTAAGCAGCTGGGTGTGTGCTAAGAGTCTGCTTCTGCACCAAAAAATGGCTCCCCCTTTCCATCTAATGCAACTATGAAATCACCAGAGCAATACGCAATAAATCTCTGCCTCTAATTCCTATTTGCACACAGAGTCATGTTTTCACATTAGTCACAAAACGAAATTTCTTTGCCAATTTGAAAGCACACTTACTGCTCTTTTTTTTGGCAAGTGATAAACACTTTTACAGACTGACACATTATGAATCCACTTTTCAGATTTTTTAAAAAGCACATGTCCAAACTGCTTTTTCAGACCAGCACCATTTGTAACCTGGGTGACTGCCTACACTCCAGCAAGGGCAACCAGCCTTAGTGATGCTGAATGTATTTGCATTACTGACTGAAACCTCAAACCCCACTCGCTTGTGAATACTGTGCATGATTCCACATGGTAAGCAGCTGGGTGTGTGCTAAGAGTCTGCTTCTGCACCAAAAAATGGCTCCCCCTTTCCATCTAATGCAACTGTGAAATCACCAGAGCAATACGCAATAAATCTCTGCCTGTAATTCCTATTTGCACACAGAGTCATGTTTTCACATTAGTCACAAAACGAAATTTCTTTGCCAATTTGAAAGCACACTTACTGCTCTTTTTTTTGGCAAGTGATAAACACTTTTACAGACTGACACATTATGAATCCACTTTTCAGATTTTTTAAAAAGCACATGTCCAAACTGCTTTTTCAGACCAGCACCATTTGTAACCTGGGTGACTGCCTACACTCCAGCAAGGGCAACCAGCCTTAGTGATGCTGAATGTATTTGCATTACTGACTGAAACCTCAAACCCCACTCGCTTGTGAATACTGTGCATGATTCCACATGGTAAGCAGCTGGGTGTGTGCTAAGAGTCTGCTTCTGCACCAAAAAATGGCTCCCCCTTTCCATCTAATGCAACTGTGAAATCACCAGAGCAATACGCAATAAATCTCTGCCTGTAATTTCTCTTTGCACACAGAGTCATGTTTTCACATTAGTCACAAAACAAAATTTCTTTGCCAATTTGAAAGCACACTTACTACTCTTTTTTTTGGCAAGTGATAATCACTTTTACAGACTGACACATTATGAATCCACTTTTCAGATTTTTTAAAAAGCACATGTCCAAACTGCTTTTTCAGACCAGCACCATTTGTAACCTGGGTGACTGCCTACACTCCAGCAAGGGCAACCAGCCTTAGTGATGCTGAATGTATTTGCATTACTGACTGAAACCTCAAACCCCACTCGCTTGTGAATACTGTGCATGATTCCACATGGTAAGCAGCTGGGTGTGTGCTAAGAGTCTGCTTCTGCACCAAAAAATGGCTCCCCCTTTCCATCTAATGCAACTGTGAAATCACCAGAGCAATACGCAATAAATCTCTGCCTCTAATTCCTATTTGCACACAGAGTCATGTTTTCACATTAGTCACAAAACGAAATTTCTTTGCCAATTTGAAAGCACACTTACTACTCTTTTTTTTGGCAAGTGATAATCACTTTTACAGACTGACACATTATGAATCCACTTTTCAGATTTTTTAAAAAGCACATGTCCAAACTGCTTTTTCAGACCAGCACCATTTGTAACCTGGGTGACTGCCTACACTCCAGCAAGGGCAACCAGCCTTAGTGATGCTGAATGTATTTGCATTACTGACTGAAACCTCTAACCCCACTCGCTTGTGAATACTGTGCATGATTCCACATGGTAAGCAGCTGGGTGTGTGCTAAGAGTCTGCTTTTGCACCAAAAAATGGCTCCCCCTTTCCATCTAATGCAACTGTGAAATCACCAGAGCAATACGCAATAAATCTCTGCCTCTAATTCCTATTTGCACACAGAGTCATGTTTTCACATTAGTCACAAAACTAAATTTCTTTGCCAATTTGAAAGCACACTTACTGCTCTTTTTTTGGCAAGTGATAATCACTTTTACAGACTGACACATTATGAATCCACTTTTCAGATTTTTTAAAAAGCACATGGCCAAACTGCTTTTTCAGACCAGCACCATTTGTAACCTGGGTGACTGCCTACACTCCAGCAAGGGCAACCAGCCTTAGTGATGCTGAATGTATTTGCATTACTGACTGAAACCTCTAACCCCACTCGCTTGTGAATACTGTGCATGATTCCACATGGTAAGCAGCTGGGTGTGTGCTAAGAGTCTGCTTTTGCACCAAAAAATGGCTCCCCCTTTCCATCTAATGCAACTGTGAAATCACCAGAGCAATACGCAATAAATCTCTGCCTCTAATTCCTATTTGCACACAGAGTCATGTTTTCACATTAGTCACAAAACTAAATTTCTTTGCCAATTTGAAAGCACACTTACTGCTCTTTTTTTGGCAAGTGATAATCACTTTTACAGACTGACACATTATGAATCCACTTTTCAGATTTTTTAAAAAGCACATGGCCAAACTGCTTTTTCAGACCAGCACCATTTGTAACCTGGGTGACTGCCTACACTCCAGCAAGGGCAACCAGCCTTAGTGATGCTGAATGTATTTGCATTACTGACTGAAACCTCAAACCCCACTCGCTTGTGAATACTGTGCATGATTCCACATGGTAAGCAGCTGGGTGTGTGCTAAGAGTCTGCTTCTGCACCAAAAAATGGCTCCCCCTTTCCATCTAATGCAACTGTGAAATCACCAGAGCAATACGCAATAAATCTCTGCCTGTAATTCCTATTTGCACACAGAGTCATGTTTTCACATTAGGCCCTTAAACGAAATTTCTTTGCCAATTTGAAAGCACACTTACTGCTCTTTTTTTTGGCAAGTGATAAACACTTTTACAGACTGACACATTATGAATCCACTTTTCAGATTTTTTAAAAAGCACATGTCCAAACTGCTTTTTCAGACCAGCACCATTTGTAACCTGGGTGACTGTCTACACTCCAGCAAGGGCAACCAGCCTTAGTGATGCTGAATGTATTTGCATTACTGACTGAAACCTCAAACCCCACTCGCTTGTGAATACTGTGCATGATTCCACATGGTAAGCAGCTGGGTGTGTGCTAAGAGTCTGCTTCTGCACCAAAAAATGGCTCCCCCTTTCCATCTAATGCAACTGTGAAATCACCAGAGCAATACGCAATAAATCTCTGCCTGTAATTTCTCTTTGCACACAGAGTCATGTTTTCACATTAGTCACAAAACGAAATTTCTTTGCCAATTTGAAAGCACATTTACTACTCTTTTTTTTGGCAAGTGATAATCACTTTTACAGACTGACACATTATGAATCCACTTTTCAGATTTTTTAAAAAGCACATGTCCAAACTGCTTTTTCAGACCAGCACCATTTGTAACCTGGGTGACTGCCTACACTCCAGCAAGGGCAACCAGCCTTAGTGATGCTGAATGTATTTGCATTACTGACTGAAACCTCAAACCCCACTCGCTTGTGAATACTGTGCATGATTCCACATGGTAAGCAGCTGGGTGTGTGCTAAGAGTCTGCTTCTGCACCCAAAAATGGCTCCCCCTTTCCTTCTAATGCAACTGTGAAATCACCAGAGCAATACGCAATAAATCTCTGCCTGTAATTTCTCTTTGCACACAGAGTCATGTTTTCACATTAGTCACAAAACGAAATTTCTTTGCCAATTTGAAAGCACACTTACTACTCTTTTTTTTGGCAAGTGATAATCACTTTTACAGACTGACACAATATGAATCCACTTTTCAGATTTTTTAAAAAGCACATGTCCAAACTGCTTTTTCAGACCAGCTCCATTTGTAACCTGGGTGACTGCCTACACTCCAGCAAGGGCAACCAGCCTTAGTGATGCTGAATGTATTTGCATTACTGACTGAAACCTCAAACCCCACTCGCTTGTGAATACTGTGCATGATTCCACATGGTAAGCAGCTGGGTGTGTGCTAAGAGTCTGCTTCTGCACCAAAAAATGGCTCCCCCTTTCCATCTAATGCAACTGTGAAATCACCAGAGCAATACGCAATAAATCTCTGCCTGTAATTTCTCTTTGCACACAGAGTCATGTTTTCACATTAGTCACAAAACGAAATTTCTTTGCCAATTTGAAAGCACACTTACTACTCTTTTTTTTGGCAAGTGATAATCACTTTTACAGACTGACACATTATGAATCCACTTTTCAGATTTTTTAAAAAGCACATGTCCAAACTGCTTTTTCAGACCAGCACCATTTGTAACCTGGGTGACTGCCTACACTCCAGCAAGGGCAACCAGCCTTAGTGATGCTGAATGTATTTGCATTACTGACTGAAACCTCAAACCCCACTCGCTTGTGAATACTGTGCATGATTCCACATGGTAAGCAGCTGGGTGTGTGCTAAGAGTCTGCTTCTGCACCAAAAAATGGCTCCCCCTTTCCATCTAATGCAACTGTGAAATCACCAGAGCAATACGCAATAAATCTCTGCCTCTAATTCCTATTTGCACACAGAGTCATGTTTTCACATTAGTCACAAAACGAAATTTCTTTGCCAATTTGAAAGCACACTTGCTGCTCTTTTTTTGGCAAGTGATAAACACTTTTACAGACTGACACATTATGAATCCAGTTTTCAGATTTTTTAAAAAGCACATGTCCAAACTGCTTTTTCAGACCAGCACCATTTGTAACCTGGGTGACTGCCTACACTCCAGCAAGGGCAACCAGCCTTAGTGATGCTGAATGTATTTGCATTACTGACTGAAACCTCAAACCCCACTCGCTTGTGAATACTGTGCATGATTCCACATGGTAAGCAGCTGGGTGTGTGCTAAGAGTCTGCTTCTGCACCAAAAAATGGCTCCCCCTTTCCTTCTAATGCAACTGTGAAATCACCAGAGCAATACGCAATAAATCTCTGCCTGTAATTTCTCTTTGCACACAGAGTCATGTTTTCACATTAGTCACAAAACGAAATTTCTTTGCCAATTTGAAAGCACACTTACTACTCTTTTTTTTGGCAAGTGATAATCACTTTTACAGACTGACACATTATGAATCCACTTTTCAGATTTTTTAAAAAGCACATGTCCAAACTGCTTTTTCAGACCAGCACCATTTGTAACCTGGGTGACTGCCTACACTCCAGCAAGGGCAACCAGCTTTAGTGATGCTGAATGTATTTGCATTACTGACTGAAACCTCAAACCCCACTCGCTTGTGAATACTGTGCATGATTCCACATGGTAAGCAGCTGGGTGTGTGCTAAGAGTCTGCTTCTGCACCAAAAAATGGCTCCCCCTTTCCATCTAATGCAACTGTGAAATCACCAGAGCAATACGCAATAAATCTCTGCCTCTAATTCCTATTTGCACACAGAGTCATGTTTTCACATTAGTCACAAAACGAAATTTCTTTGCCAATTTGAAAGCACACTTACTGCTCTTTTTTTTGGCAAGTGATAAACACTTTTACAGACTGACACATTATGAATCCACTTTTCAGATTTTTTAAAAA
Organism: Triturus cristatus; assembly: GCF_964204655.1. Taxonomy (NCBI): domain Eukaryota; kingdom Metazoa; phylum Chordata; class Amphibia; order Caudata; family Salamandridae; genus Triturus; species Triturus cristatus. Next base: position 1,711,927,580 of record NC_140589.1, on the reverse strand, counting down.
GCACATGTCCAAACTGCTTTTTCAGACCAGCACCATTTGTAACCTGGGTGACTGCCTACACTCCAGCAAGGGCAACCAGCCTTAGTGATTCTGAATGTATTTGCATTACTGACTGAAACCTCAAACCCCACTCGCTTGTGAATACTGTGCATGATTCCACATGGTAAGCAGCTGGGTGTGTGCTAAGAGTCTGCTTCTGCACCAAAAAATGGCTCCCCCTTTCCATCTAATGCAACTGTGAAATCACCAGAGCAATACGCAATAAATCTCTGCCTGTAATTTCTCTTTGCACACAGAGTCATGTTTTCACATTAGTCACAAAACGAAATTTCTTTGCCAATTTGAAAGCACACTTACTACTCTTTTTTTTGGCAAGTGATAATCACTTTTACAGACTGACACATTATGAATCCACTTTTCAGATTTTTTAAAAAGCACATGTCCAAACTGCTTTTTCAGACCAGCACCATTTGTAACCTGGGTGACTGCCTACACTCCAGCAAGGGCAACCAGCCTTAGTGATGCTGAATGTATTTGCATTACTGACTGAAACCTCAAAGCCCACTCGCTTGTGAATACTGTGCATGATTCCACATGGTAAGCAGCTGGGTGTGTGCTAAGAGTCTGCTTCTGCACCAAAAAATGGCTCCCCCTTTCCATCTAATGCAACTGTGAAATCACCAGAGCAATACGCAATAAATCTCTGCCTCTAATTCCTATTTGCACACAGAGTCATGTTTTCACATTAGTCACAAAACGAAATTTCTTTGCCAATTTGAAAGCACACTTACTGCTCTTTTTTTTGGCAAGTGATAAACACTTTTACAGACTGACACATTATGAATCCACTTTTCAGATTTTTTAAAAAGCACATGTCCAAACTGCTTTTTCAGACCAGCACCATTTGTAACCTGGGTGACTGCCTACACTCCAGCAAGGGCAACCAGCCTTAGTGATGCTGAATGTATTTGCATTACTGACTGAAACCTCAAACCCCACTCGCTTGTGAATACTGTGCATGATTCCACATGGTAAGCAGCTGGGTGTGTGCTAAGAGTCTGCTTCTGCACCAAAAAATGGCTCCCCCTTTCCTTCTAATGCAACTGTGAAATCACCAGAGCAATACGCAATAAATCTCTGCCTGTAATTTCTCTTTGCACACAGAGTCATGTTTTCACATTAGTCACAAAACGAAATTTCTTTGCCAATTTGAAAGCACACTTACTACTCTTTTTTTTGGCAAGTGATAATCACTTTTACAGACTGACACATTATGAATCCACTTTTCAGATTTTTTAAAAAGCACATGTCCAAACTGCTTTTTCAGACCAGCACCATTTGTAACCTGGGTGACTGCCTACACTCCAGCAAGGGCAACCAGCCTTAGTGATGCTGAATGTATTTGCATTACTGACTGAAACCTCAAACCCCACTCGCTTGTGAATACTGTGCATGATTCCACATGGTAAGCAGCTGGGTGTGTGCTAAGAGTCTGCTTCTGCACCAAAAAATGGCTCCCCCTTTCCATCTAATGCAACTGTGAAATCACCAGAGCAATACGCAATAAATCTCTGCCTCTAATTCCTATTTGCACACAGAGTCATGTTTTCACATTAGTCACAAAACGAAATTTCTTTGCCAATTTGAAAGCACACTTACTACTCTTTTTTTTGGCAAGTGATAATCACTTTTACAGACTGACACATTATGAATCCACTTTTCAGATTTTTTAAAAAGCACATGTCCAAACTGCTTTTTCAGACCAGCACCATTTGTAACCTGGGTGACTGCCTACACTCCAGCAAGGGCAACCAGCCTTAGTGATGCTGAATGTATTTGCATTACTGACTGAAACCTCAAACCCCACTCGCTTGTGAATACTGTGCATGATTCCACATGGTAAGCAGCTGGGTGTGTGCTAAGAGTCTGCTTCTGCACCAAAAAATGGCTCCCCCTTTCCATCTAATGCAACTGTGAAATCACCAGAGCAATACGCAATAAATCTCTGCCTGTAATTTCTCTTTGCACACAGAGTCATGTTTTCACATTAGTCACAAAACGAAATTTCTTTGCCAATTTGAAAGCACACTTACTACTCTTTTTTTTGGCAAGTGATAATCACTTTTACAGACTGACACATTATGAATCCACTTTTCAGATTTTTTAAAAAGCACATGTCCAAACTGCTTTTTCAGACCAGCACCATTTGTAACCTGGGTGACTGCCTACACTCCAGCAAGGGCAACCAGCCTTAGTGATGCTGAATGTATTTGCATTACTGACTGAAACCTCAAAGCCCACTCGCTTGTGAATACTGTGCATGATTCCACATGGTAAGCAGCTGTGTGTGTGCTAAGAGTCTGCTTCTGCACCAAAAAATGGCTCCCCCTTTCCTTTTAATGCAACTGTGAAATCACCAGAGCAATACGCAATAAATCTCTGCCTGTAATTTCTCTTTGCACACAGAGTCATGTTTTCACATTAGTCACAAAACGAAATTTCTTTGCCAATTTGAAAGCACACTTACTACTCTTTTTTTTGGCAAGTGATAATCACTTTTATAGACTGACACATTATGAATCCACTTTTCAGATTTTTTAAAAAGCACATGTCCAAACTGCTTTTTCAGACCAGCACCATTTGTAACCTGGGTGACTGCCTACACTCCAGCAAGGGCAACCAGCCTTAGTGATGCTGAATGTATTTGCATTACTGACTGAAACCTCAAACCCCACTCGCTTGTGAATACTGTGCATGATTCCACATGGTAAGCAGCTGGGTGTGTGCTAAGAGTCTGCTTCTGCACCAAAAAATGGCTCCCCCTTTCCATCTAATGCAACTGTGAAATCACCAGAGCAATACGCAATAAATCTCTGCCTGTAATTCCTATTTGCACACAGAGTCATGTTTTCACATTAGTCACAAAACGAAATTTCTTTGCCAATTTGAAAGCACACTTACTGCTCTTTTTTTTGGCAAGTGATAAACACTTTTACAGACTGACACATTATGAATCCACTTTTCAGATTTTTTAAAAAGCACATGTCCAAACTGCTTTTTCAGACCAGCACCATTTGTAACCTGGGTGACTGCCTACACTCCAGCAAGGGCAACCAGCCTTAGTGATGCTGAATGTATTTGCATTACTGACTGAAACCTCAAACCCCACTCGCTTGTGAATACTGTGCATGATTCCACATGGTAAGCAGCTGGGTGTGTGCTAAGAGTCTGCTTCTGCACCAAAAAATGGCTCCCCCTTTCCATCTAATGCAACTGTGAAATCACCAGAGCAATACGCAATAAATCTCTGCCTGTAATTTCTCTTTGCACACAGAGTCATGTTTTCACATTAGTCACAAAACGAAATTTCTTTGCCAATTTGAAAGCACACTTACTACTCTTTTTTTTGGCAAGTGATAATCACTTTTACAGACTGACACATTATGAATCCACTTTTCAGATTTTTTAAAAAGCACATGTCCAAACTGCTTTTTCAGACCAGCACCATTTGTAACCTGGGTGACTGCCTACACTCCAGCAAGGGCAACCAGCCTTAGTGATGCTGAATGTATTTGCATTACTGACTGAAACCTCAAACCCCACTCGCTTGTGAATACTGTGCATGATTCCACATGGTAAGCAGCTGTGTGTGTGCTAAGAGTCTGCTTCTGCACCAAAAAATGGCTCCCCCTTTCCTTTTAATGCAACTGTGAAATCACCAGAGCAATACGCAATAAATCTCTGCCTGTAATTTCTCTTTGCACACAGAGTCATGTTTTCACATTAGTCACAAAACGAAATTTCTTTGCCAATTTGAAAGCACACTTACTACTCTTTTTTTTGGCAAGTGATAATCACTTTTATAGACTGACACATTATGAATCCACTTTTCAGATTTTTTAAAAAGCACATGTCCAAACTGCTTTTTCAGACCAGCACCATTTGTAACCTGGGTGACTGCCTACACTCCAGCAAGGGCAACCAGCCTTAGTGATGCTGAATGTATTTGCATTACTGACTGAAACCTCAAACCCCACTCGCTTGTGAATACTGTGCATGATTCCACATGGTAAGCAGCTGGGTGTGTGCTAAGAGTCTGCTCCTGCACCAAAAAATGGCTCCCCCTTTCCATCTAATGCAACTGTGAAATCACCAGAGCAATACGCAATAAATCTCTGCCTGTAATTCCTATTTGCACACAGAGTCATGTTTTCACATTAGTCACAAAACGAAATTTCTTTGCCAATTTGAAAGCACACTTACTGCTCTTTTTTTTGGCAAGTGATAATCACTTTTACAGACTGACACATTATGAATCCACTTTTCAGATTTTTTAAAAAGCACATGTCCAAACTGCTTTTTCAGACCAGCACCATTTGTAACCTGGGTGACTGCCTACACTCCAGCAAGGGCAACCAGCCTTAGTGATGCTGAATGTATTTGCATTACTGACTGAAACCTCAAACCCCACTCGCTTGTGAATACTGTGCATGATTCCACATGGTAAGCAGCTGGGTGTGTGCTAAGAGTCTGCTTCTGCACCAAAAAATGGCTCCCCTTTTCCATCTAATGCAACTGTGAAATCACTAGAGCAATACGCAATAAATCTCTGCCTTTAATTTCTCTTTGCACACAGAGTCATGTTTTCACATTAGTCACAAAACGAAATTTCTTTGCCAATTTGAAAGCACATTTACTACTCTTTTTTTTGGCAAGTGATAATCACTTTTACAGACTGACACATTATGAATCCACTTTTCAGATTTTTTAAAAAGCACATGTCCAAACTGCTTTTTCAGACCAGCACCATTTGTAACCTGGGTGACTGCCTACACTCCAGCAAGGGCAACCAGCCTTAGTGATGCTGAATGTATTTGCATTACTGACTGAAACCTCAAACCCCACTCGCTTGTGAATACTGTGCATGATTCCACATGGTAAGCAGCTGGGTGTGTGCTAAGAGTCTGCTTCTGCACCAACAAATGGCTCCCCCTTTCCTTCTAATGCAACTGTGAAATCACCAGAGCAATACGCAATAAATCTCTGCCTGTAATTTCTCTTTGCACACAGAGTCATGTTTTCACATTAGTCACAAAACGAAATTTCTTTGCCAATTTGAAAGCACACTTACTACTCTTTTTTTTGGCAAGTGATAATCACTTTTACAGACTGACACATTATGAATCCACTTTTCAGATTTTTTAAAAAGCACATGTCCAAACTGCTTTTTCAGACCAGCACCATTTGTAACCTGGGTGACTGCCTACACTCCAGCAAGGGCAACCAGCCTTAGTGATGCTGAATGTATTTGCATTACTGACTGAAACCTCAAACCCCACTCGCTTGTGAATACTGTGCATGATTCCACATGGTAAGCAGCTGGGTGTGTGCTAAGAGTCTGCTTCTGCACCAAAAAATGGCTCCCCCTTTCCATCTAATGCAACTGTGAAATCACCAGAGCAATACGCAATAAATCTCTTGCTCTAATTCCTATTTGCACACAGAGTCATGTTTTCACATTAGTCACAAAACGAAATTTCTTTGCCAATTTGAAAGCACACTTACTGCTCTTTTTTTTGGCAAGTGATAAACGCTTTTACAGACTGACACATTATGAATCCACTTTTCAGATTTTTTAAAAAGCACATGTCCAAACTGCTTTTTCAGACCAGCACCATTTGTAACCTGGGTGACTGCCTACACTCCAGCAAGGGCAACCAGCCTTAGTGATGCTGAATGTATTTGCATTACTGACTGAAACCTTAAACCCCACTCGCTTGTGAATACTGTGCATGATTCCACATGGTAAGCAGCTGGGTGTGTGCTAAGAGTCTGCTTCTGCACCAAAAAATGGCTCCCCCTTTCCATCTAATGCAACTGTGAAATCACCAGAGCAATACGCAATAAATCTCTGCCTGTAATTTCTCTTTGCACACAGAGTCATGTTTTCACACTAGTCACAAAACGAAATTTCTTTGCCAATTTGAAAGCACACTTACTACTCTTTTTTTTGGCAAGTGATAATCACTTTTACAGACTGACACATTATGAATCCACTTTTCAGATTTTTTAAAAAGCACATGTCCAAACTGCTTTTTCAGACCAGCACCATTTGTAACCTGGGTGACTGCCTACACTCCAGCAAGGGCAACCAGCCTTAGTGATGCTGAATGTATTTGCATTACTGATTGAAACCTCAAACCCCACTCGCTTGTGAATACTGTGCATGATTCCACATGGTAAGCAGCTGGGTGTGTGCTAAGAGTCTGCTTCTGCACCCAAAAATGGCTCCCCCTTTCCTTCTAATGCAACTGTGAAATCACCAGAGCAATACGCAATAAATCTCTGCCTGTAATTTCTCTTTGCACACAGAGTCATGTTTTCACATTAGTCACAAAACGAAATTTCTTTGCCAATTTGAAAGCACACTTACTACTCTTTTTTTTGGCAAGTGATAATCACTTTTACAGACTGACACAATATGAATCCACTTTTCAGATTTTTTAAAAAGCACATGTCCAAACTGCTTTTTCAGACCAGCTCCATTTGTAACCTGGGTGACTGCCTACACTCCAGCAAGGGCAACCAGCCTTAGTGATGCTGAATGTATTTGCATTACTGACTGAAACCTCAAACCCCACTCGCTTGTGAATACTGTGCATGATTCCACATGGTAAGCAGCTGGGTGTGTGCTAAGAGTCTGCTTCTGCACCAAAAAATGGCTCCCCCTTTCCATCTAATGCAACTGTGAAATCACCAGAGCAATACGCAATAAATCTCTGCCTGTAATTTCTCTTTGCACACAGAGTCATGTTTTCACATTAGTCACAAAACGAAATTTCTTTGCCAATTTGAAAGCACACTTACTACTCTTTTTTTTGGCAAGTGATAATCACTTTTACAGACTGACACATTATGAATCCACTTTTCAGATTTTTTAAAAAGCACATGTCCAAACTGCTTTTTCAGACCAGCACCATTTGTAACCTGGGTGACTGCCTACACTCCAGCAAGGGCAACCAGCCTTAGTGATGCTGAATGTATTTGCATTACTGACTGAAACCTCAAACCCCACTCGCTTGTGAATACTGTGCATGATTCCACATGGTAAGCAGCTGGGTGTGTGCTAAGAGTCTGCTTCTGCACCAAAAAATGGCTCCCCCTTTCCATCTAATGCAACTATGAAATCACCAGAGCAATACGCAATAAATCTCTGCCTCTAATTCCTATTTGCACACAGAGTCATGTTTTCACATTAGTCACAAAACGAAATTTCTTTGCCAATTTGAAAGCACACTTACTGCTCTTTTTTTTGGCAAGTGATAAACACTTTTACAGACTGACACATTATGAATCCACTTTTCAGATTTTTTAAAAAGCACATGTCCAAACTGCTTTTTCAGACCAGCACCATTTGTAACCTGGGTGACTGCCTACACTCCAGCAAGGGCAACCAGCCTTAGTGATGCTGAATGTATTTGCATTACTGACTGAAACCTCAAACCCCACTCGCTTGTGAATACTGTGCATGATTCCACATGGTAAGCAGCTGGGTGTGTGCTAAGAGTCTGCTTCTGCACCAAAAAATGGCTCCCCCTTTCCATCTAATGCAACTGTGAAATCACCAGAGCAATACGCAATAAATCTCTGCCTGTAATTCCTATTTGCACACAGAGTCATGTTTTCACATTAGTCACAAAACGAAATTTCTTTGCCAATTTGAAAGCACACTTACTGCTCTTTTTTTTGGCAAGTGATAAACACTTTTACAGACTGACACATTATGAATCCACTTTTCAGATTTTTTAAAAAGCACATGTCCAAACTGCTTTTTCAGACCAGCACCATTTGTAACCTGGGTGACTGCCTACACTCCAGCAAGGGCAACCAGCCTTAGTGATGCTGAATGTATTTGCATTACTGACTGAAACCTCAAACCCCACTCGCTTGTGAATACTGTGCATGATTCCACATGGTAAGCAGCTGGGTGTGTGCTAAGAGTCTGCTTCTGCACCAAAAAATGGCTCCCCCTTTCCATCTAATGCAACTGTGAAATCACCAGAGCAATACGCAATAAATCTCTGCCTGTAATTTCTCTTTGCACACAGAGTCATGTTTTCACATTAGTCACAAAACAAAATTTCTTTGCCAATTTGAAAGCACACTTACTACTCTTTTTTTTGGCAAGTGATAATCACTTTTACAGACTGACACATTATGAATCCACTTTTCAGATTTTTTAAAAAGCACATGTCCAAACTGCTTTTTCAGACCAGCACCATTTGTAACCTGGGTGACTGCCTACACTCCAGCAAGGGCAACCAGCCTTAGTGATGCTGAATGTATTTGCATTACTGACTGAAACCTCAAACCCCACTCGCTTGTGAATACTGTGCATGATTCCACATGGTAAGCAGCTGGGTGTGTGCTAAGAGTCTGCTTCTGCACCAAAAAATGGCTCCCCCTTTCCATCTAATGCAACTGTGAAATCACCAGAGCAATACGCAATAAATCTCTGCCTCTAATTCCTATTTGCACACAGAGTCATGTTTTCACATTAGTCACAAAACGAAATTTCTTTGCCAATTTGAAAGCACACTTACTACTCTTTTTTTTGGCAAGTGATAATCACTTTTACAGACTGACACATTATGAATCCACTTTTCAGATTTTTTAAAAAGCACATGTCCAAACTGCTTTTTCAGACCAGCACCATTTGTAACCTGGGTGACTGCCTACACTCCAGCAAGGGCAACCAGCCTTAGTGATGCTGAATGTATTTGCATTACTGACTGAAACCTCTAACCCCACTCGCTTGTGAATACTGTGCATGATTCCACATGGTAAGCAGCTGGGTGTGTGCTAAGAGTCTGCTTTTGCACCAAAAAATGGCTCCCCCTTTCCATCTAATGCAACTGTGAAATCACCAGAGCAATACGCAATAAATCTCTGCCTCTAATTCCTATTTGCACACAGAGTCATGTTTTCACATTAGTCACAAAACTAAATTTCTTTGCCAATTTGAAAGCACACTTACTGCTCTTTTTTTTGGCAAGTGATAATCACTTTTACAGACTGACACATTATGAATCCACTTTTCAGATTTTTTAAAAAGCACATGTCCAAACTGCTTTTTCAGACCAGCACCATTTGTAACCTGGGTGACTGCCTACACTCCAGCAAGGGCAACCAGCCTTAGTGATGCTGAATGTATTTGCATTACTGACTGAAACCTCAAACCCCACTCGCTTGTGAATAGTGTGCATGATTCCACATGGTAAGCAGCTGGGTGTGTGCTAAGAGTCTGCTTCTGCACCAAAAAATGGCTCCCCCTTTCCATCTAATGCAACTGTGAAATCACCAGAGCAATACGCAATAAATCTCTGCCTGTAATTCCTATTTGCACACAGAGTCATGTTTTCACATTAGTCACAAAACGAAATTTCTTTGCCAATTTGAAAGCACACTTACTGCTCTTTTTTTTGGCAAGTGATAAACACTTTTACAGACTGACACATTATGAATCCACTTTTCAGATTTTTTAAAAAGCACATGTCCAAACTGCTTTTTCAGACCAGCACCATTTGTAACCTGGGTGACTGCCTACACTCCAGCAAGGGCAACCAGCCTTAGTGATGCTGAATGTATTTGCATTACTGACTGAAACCTCAAACCCCACTCGCTTGTGAATACTGTGCATGATTCCACATGGTAAGCAGCTGGGTGTGTGCTAAGAGTCTGCTTCTGCACCAAAAAATGGCTCCCCCTTTCCATTTAATGCAACTGTGAAATCACCAGAGCAATACGCAATAAATCTCTGCCTCTAATTCCTATTTGCACACAGAGTCATGTTTTCACATTAGTCACAAAACGAAATTTCTTTGCCAATTTGAAAGCACACTTACTGCTCTTTTTTTTGGCAAGTGATAAACACTTTTACAGACTGACACATTATGAATCCACTTTTCAGAGTTTTTAAAAAGCACATGTCCAAACTGCTTTTTCAGACCAGCACCATTTGTAACCTGGGTGACTGCCTACACTCCAGCAAGGGCAACCAGCCTTAGTGATGCTGAATGTATTTGCATTACTGACTGAAACCTCAAACCCCACTCGCTTGTGAATACTGTGCATGATTCCACATGGTAAGCAGCTGGGTGTGTGCTAAGAGTCTGCTTCTGCACCAAAAAATGGCTCCCCCTTTCCATCTAATGCAACTGTGAAATCACCAGAGCAATACGCAATAAATCTCTGCCTGTAATTTCTCTTTGCACACAGAGTCATGTTTTCACATTAGTCACAAAACGAAATTTCTTTGCCAATTTGAAAGCACACTTACTACTCTTTTTTTTGGCAAGTGATAATCACTTTTACAGACTGACACATTATGAATCCACTTTTCAGATTTTTTAAAAAGCACATGTCCAAACTGCTTTTTCAGACCAGCACCATTTGTAACCTGGGTGACTGCCTACACTCCAGCAAGGGCAACCAGCCTTAGTGATGCTGAATGTATTTGCATTACTGACTGAAACCTCAAACCCCACTCGCTTGTGAATACTGTGCATGATTCCACATGGTAAGCAGCTGGGTGTGTGCTAAGAGTCTGCTTCTGCACCAAAAAATGGCTCCCCCTTTCCATCTAATGCAACTGTGAAATCACCAGAGCAATACGCAATAAATCTCTGCCTGTAATTTCTCTTTGCACACAGAGTCATGTTTTCACATTAGTCACAAAACGAAATTTCTTTGCCAATTTGAAAGCACACTTACTACTCTTTTTTTTGGCAAGTGATAATCACTTTTACAGACTGACACATTATGAATCCACTTTTCAGATTTTTTAAAAAGCACATGTCCAAACTGCTTTTTCAGACCAGCACCATTTGTAACCTGGGTGACTGCCTACACTCCAGCAAGGGCAACCAGCCTTAGTGATGCTGAATGTATTTGCATTACTGACTGAAACCTCAAACCCCACTCGCTTGTGAATACTGTGCATGATTCCACATGGTAAGCAGCTGTGTGTGTGCTAAGAGTCTGCTTCTGCACCAAAAAATGGCTCCCCCTTTCCTTTTAATGCAACTGTGAAATCACCAGAGCAATACGCAATAAATCTCTGCCTGTAATTTCTCTTTGCACACAGAGTCATGTTTTCACATTAGTCACAAAACGAAATTTCTTTGCCAATTTGAAAGCACACTTACTACTCTTTTTTTTGGCAAGTGATAATCACTTTTATAGACTGACACATTATGAATCCACTTTTCAGATTTTTTAAAAAGCACATGTCCAAACTGCTTTTTCAGACCAGCACCATTTGTAACCTGGGTGACTGCCTACACTCCAGCAAGGGCAACCAGCCTTAGTGATGCTGAATGTATTTGCATTACTGACTGAAACCTCAAACCCCACTCGCTTGTGAATACTGTGCATGATTCCACATGGTAAGCAGCTGGGTGTGTGCTAAGAGTCTGCTCCTGCACCAAAAAATGGCTCCCCCTTTCCATCTAATGCAACTGTGAAATCACCAGAGCAATACGCAATAAATCTCTGCCTGTAATTCCTATTTGCACACAGAGTCATGTTTTCACATTAGTCACAAAACGAAATTTCTTTGCCAATTTGAAAGCACACTTACTGCTCTTTTTTTTGGCAAGTGATAATCACTTTTACAGACTGACACATTATGAATCCACTTTTCAGATTTTTTAAAAAGCACATGTCCAAACTGCTTTTTCAGACCAGCACCATTTGTAACCTGGGTGACTGCCTACACTCCAGCAAGGGCAACCAGCCTTAGTGATGCTGAATGTATTTGCATTACTGACTGAAACCTCAAACCCCACTCGCTTGTGAATACTGTGCATGATTCCACATGGTAAGCAGCTGGGTGTGTGCTAAGAGTCTGCTTCTGCACCAAAAAATGGCTCCCCTTTTCCATCTAATGCAACTGTGAAATCACCAGAGCAATACGCAATAAATCTCTGCCTTTAATTTCTCTTTGCACACAGAGTCATGTTTTCACATTAGTCACAAAACGAAATTTCTTTGCCAATTTGAAAGCACATTTACTACTCTTTTTTTTGGCAAGTGATAATCACTTTTACAGACTGACACATTATGAATCCACTTTTCAGATTTTTTAAAAAGCACATGTCCAAACTGCTTTTTCAGACCAGCACCATTTGTAACCTGGGTGACTGCCTACACTCCAGCAAGGGCAACCAGCCTTAGTGATGCTGAATGTATTTGCATTACTGACTGAAACCTCAAACCCCACTCGCTTGTGAATACTGTGCATGATTCCACATGGTAAGCAGCTGGGTGTGTGCTAAGAGTCTGCTTCTGCACCAACAAATGGCTCCCCCTTTCCTTCTAATGCAACTGTGAAATCACCAGAGCAATACGCAATAAATCTCTGCCTGTAATTTCTCTTTGCACACAGAGTCATGTTTTCACATTAGTCACAAAACGAAATTTCTTTGCCAATTTGAAAGCACACTTACTACTCTTTTTTTTGGCAAGTGATAATCACTTTTACAGACTGACACATTATGAATCCACTTTTCAGATTTTTTAAAAAGCACATGTCCAAACTGCTTTTTCAGACCAGCACCATTTGTAACCTGGGTGACTGCCTACACTCCAGCAAGGGCAACCAGCCTTAGTGATGCTGAATGTATTTGCATTACTGACTGAAACCTCAAACCCCACTCGCTTGTGAATACTGTGCATGATTCCACATGGTAAGCAGCTGGGTGTGTGCTAAGAGTCTGCTTCTGCACCAAAAAATGGCTCCCCCTTTCCATCTAATGCAACTGTGAAATCACCAGAGCAATACGCAATAAATCTCTGCCTGTAATTCCTCTTTGCACACAGAGTCATGTTTTCACATTAGTCACAAAACGAAATTTCTTTGCCAATTTGAAAGCACACTTACTGCTCTTTTTTTGGCAAGTGATAAACACTTTTACAGACTGACACATTATGAATCCACTTTTCAGATTTTTTAAAAAGCACATGTCCAAACTGCTTTTTCAGACCAGCACCATTTGTAACCTGGGTGACTGCCTACACTCCAGCAAGGGCAACCAGCCTTAGTGATGCTGAATGTATTTGCATTACTGACTGAAACCTCAAACCCCACTCGCTTGTGAATACTGTGCATGATTCCACATGGTAAGCAGCTGGGTGTGTGCTAAGAGTCTGCTTCTGCACCAAAAAATGGCTCCCCCTTTCCATCTAATGCAACTGTGAAATCACCAGAGCAATACGCAATAAATCTCTGCCTGTAATTTCTCTTTGCACACAGAGTCATGTTTTCACACTAGTCACAAAACGAAATTTCTTTGCCAATTTGAAAGCACACTTACTACTCTTTTTTTTGGCAAGTGATAATCACTTTTACAGACTGACACATTATGAATCCACTTTTCAGATTTTTTAAAAAGCACATGTCCAAACTGCTTTTTCAGACCAGCACCATTTGTAACCTGGGTGACTGCCTACACTCCAGCAAGGGCAACCAGCCTTAGTGATGCTCAATGTATTTGCATTACTGACTGAAACCTCAAACCCCACTCGCTTGTGAATACTGTGCATGATTCCACATGGTAAGCAGCTGTGTGTGTGCTAAGAGTCTGCTTCTGCACCAAAAAATGGCTCCCCCTTTCCTTCTAATGCAACTGTGAAATCACCAGAGCAATACGCAATAAATCTCTGCCTGTAATTTCTCTTTGCACACAGAGTCATGTTTTCACATTAGTCACAAAACGAAATTTCTTTGCCAATTTGAAAGCACACTTACTACTCTTTTTTTTGGCAAGTGATAATCACTTTTACAGACTGACACATTATGAATCCACTTTTCAGATTTTTTAAAAAGCACATGTCCAAACTGCTTTTTCAGACCAGCACCATTTGTAACCTGGGTGACTGCCTACACTCCAGCAAGGGCAACCAGCCTTAGTGATGCTGAATGTATTTGCATTACTGACTGAAACCTCAAACCCCACTCGCTTGTGAATACTGTGCATGATTCCACATGGTAAGCAGCTGGGTGTGTGCTAAGAGTCTGCTTCTGCACCAAAAAATGGCTCCCCCTTTCCATCTAATGCAACTGGGAAATCACCAGAGCAATACGCAATAAATCTCTGCCTGTAATTTCTCTTTGCACACAGAGTCATGTTTTCACATTAGTCACAAAACGAAATTTCTTTGCCAATTTGAAAGCACACTTACTACTCTTTTTTTTGGCAAGTGATAATCACTTTTACAGACTGACACATTATGAATCCACTTTTCAGATTTTTTAAAAAGCACATGTCCAAACTGCTTTTTCAGACCAGCACCATTTGTAACCTGGGTGACTGCCTACACTCCAGCAAGGGCAACCAGCCTTAGTGATGCTGAATGTATTTGCATTACTGACTGAAACCTCAAACCCCACTCGCTTGTGAATACTGTGCATGATTCCACATGGTAAGCAGCTGGGTGTGTGCTAAGAGTCTGCTTCTGCACCAAAAAATGGCTCCCCCTTTCCATCTAATGCAACTGTGAAATCACCAGAGCAATACGCAATAAATCTCTGCCTCTAATTCCTATTTGCACACAGAGTCATGTTTTCACATTAGTCACAAAACGAAATTTCTTTGCCAATTTGAAAGCACACTTACTGCTCTTTTTTTTGGCAAGTGATAAACACTTTTACAGACTGACACATTATGAATCCACTTTTCAGATTTTTTAAAAAGCACATGTCCAAACTGCTTTTTCAGACCAGCACCATTTGTAACCTGGGTGACTGCCTACACTCCAGCAAGGGCAACCAGCCTTAGTGATGCTGAATGTATTTGCATTACTGACTGAAACCTCAAACCCCACTCGCTTGTGAATACTGTGCATGATTCCACATAGTAAGCAGCTAGGTGTGTGCTAAGAGTCTGCTTCTGCACCAAAAAATGGCTCCCCCTTTCCATCTAATGCAACTGTGAAATCACCAGAGCAATACGCAATAAATCTCTGCCTGTAATTCCTATTTGCACACAGAGTCATGTTTTCACATTAGTCACAAAACGAAATTTCTTTGCCAATTTGAAAGCACACTTACTGCTCTTTTTTTTGGCAAGTGATAAACACTTTTACATACTGACACATTATGAATCCACTTTTCAGATTTTTTAAAAAGCACATGTCCAAACTGCTTTTTCAGACCAGCACCATTTGTAACCTGGGTGACTGCCTACACTCCAGCAAGGGCAACCAGCCTTAGTGATGCTGAATGTATTTGCATTACTGACTGAAACCTCAAACCCCACTCGCTTGTGAATACTGTGCATGATTCCACATGGTAAGCAGCTGGGTGTGTGCTAAGAGTCTGCTTCTGCACCAAAAAATGGCTCCCCCTTTCCTTCTAATGCAACTGTGAAATCACCAGAGCAATACGCAATAAATCTCTGCCTGTAATTTCTCTTTGCACACAGAGTCATGTTTTCACATTAGTCACAAAACGAAATTTCTTTGCCAATTTGAAAGCACACTTACTACTCTTTTTTTTGGCAAGTGATAATCACTTTTACAGACTGACACATTATGAATCCACTTTTCAGATTTTTTAAAAAGCACATGTCCAAACTGCTTTTTCAGACCAGCACCATTTGTAACCTGGGTGACTGCCTACACTCCAGCAAGGGCAACCAGCCTTAGTGATGCTGAATGTATTTGCATTACTGACTGAAACCTCAAACCCCACTCGCTTGTGAATACTGTGCATGATTCCACATGGTAAGCAGCTGGGTGTGTGCTAAGAGTCTGCTTCTGCACCAAAAAATGGCTCCCCCTTTCCATCTAATGCAACTGTGAAATCACCAGAGCAATACGCAATAAATCTCTGCCTCTAATTCCTATTTGCACACAGAGTCATGTTTTCACATTAGTCACAAAACGAAATTTCTTTGCCAATTTGAAAGCACACTTACTACTCTTTTTTTTGGCAAGTGATAATCACTTTTACAGACTGACACATTATGAATCCACTTTTCAGATTTTTTAAAAAGCACATGTCCAAACTGCTTTTTCAGACCAGCACCATTTGTAACCTGGGTGACTGCCTACACTCCAGCAAGGGCAACCAGCCTTAGTGATGCTGAATGTATTTGCATTACTGACTGAAACCTCAAACCCCACTCGCTTGTGAATACTGTGCATGATTCCACATGGTAAGCAGCTGGGTGTGTGCTAAGAGTCTGCTTCTGCACCAAAAAATGGCTCCCCCTTTCCATCTAATGCAACTGTGAAATCACCAGAGCAATACGCAATAAATCTCTGCCTGTAATTTCTCTTTGCACACAGAGTCATGTTTTCACATTAGTCACAAAACGAAATTTCTTTGCCAATTTGAAAGCACACTTACTACTCTTTTTTTTGGCAAGTGATAATCACTTTTACAGACTGACACATTATGAATCCACTTTTCAGATTTTTTAAAAAGCACATGTCCAAACTGCTTTTTCAGACCAGCACCATTTGTAACCTGGGTGACTGCCTACACTCCAGCAAGGGCAACCAGCCTTAGTGATGCTGAATGTATTTGCATTACTGACTGAAACCTCAAAGCCCACTCGCTTGTGAATACTGTGCATGATTCCACATGGTAAGCAGCTGTGTGTGTGCTAAGAGTCTGCTTCTGCACCAAAAAATGGCTCCCCCTTTCCTTTTAATGCAACTGTGAAATCACCAGAGCAATACGCAATAAATCTCTGCCTGTAATTTCTCTTTGCACACAGAGTCATGTTTTCACATTAGTCACAAAACGAAATTTCTTTGCCAATTTGAAAGCACACTTACTACTCTTTTTTTTGGCAAGTGATAATCACTTTTATAGACTGACACATTATGAATCCACTTTTCAGATTTTTTAAAAAGCACATGTCCAAACTGCTTTTTCAGACCAGCACCATTTGTAACCTGGGTGACTGCCTACACTCCAGCAAGGGCAACCAGCCTTAGTGATGCTGAATGTATTTGCATTACTGACTGAAACCTCAAACCCCACTCGCTTGTGAATACTGTGCATGATTCCACATGGTAAGCAGCTGGGTGTGTGCTAAGAGTCTGCTTCTGCACCAAAAAATGGCTCCCCCTTTCCATCTAATGCAACTGTGAAATCACCAGAGCAATACGCAATAAATCTCTGCCTGTAATTCCTATTTGCACACAGAGTCATGTTTTCACATTAGTCACAAAACGAAATTTCTTTGCCAATTTGAAAGCACACTTACTGCTCTTTTTTTTGGCAAGTGATAAACACTTTTACAGACTGACACATTATGAATCCACTTTTCAGATTTTTTAAAAAGCACATGTCCAAACTGCTTTTTCAGACCAGCACCATTTGTAACCTGGGTGACTGCCTACACTCCAGCAAGGGCAACCAGCCTTAGTGATGCTGAATGTATTTGCATTACTGACTGAAACCTCAAACCCCACTCGCTTGTGAATACTGTGCATGATTCCACATGGTAAGCAGCTGGGTGTGTGCTAAGAGTCTGCTTCTGCACCAAAAAATGGCTCCCCCTTTCCATCTAATGCAACTGTGAAATCACCAGAGCAATACGCAATAAATCTCTGCCTGTAATTTCTCTTTGCACACAGAGTCATGTTTTCACATTAGTCACAAAACGAAATTTCTTTGCCAATTTGAAAGCACACTTACTACTCTTTTTTTTGGCAAGTGATAATCACTTTTACAGACTGACACATTATGAATCCACTTTTCAGATTTTTTAAAAAGCACATGTCCAAACTGCTTTTTCAGACCAGCACCATTTGTAACCTGGGTGACTGCCTACACTCCAGCAAGGGCAACCAGCCTTAGTGATGCTGAATGTATTTGCATTACTGACTGAAACCTCAAACCCCACTCGCTTGTGAATACTGTGCATGATTCCACATGGTAAGCAGCTGGGTGTGTGCTAAGAGTCTGCTTCTGCACCAAAAAATGGCTCCCCCTTTCCATCTAATGCAACTGTGAAATCACCAGAGCAATACGCAATAAATCTCTGCCTGTAATTTCTCTTTGCACACAGAGTCATGTTTTCACATTAGTCACAAAACGAAATTTCTTTGCCAATTTGAAAGCACACTTACTACTCTTTTTTTTGGCAAGTGATAATCACTTTTACAGACTGACACATTATGAATCCACTTTTCAGATTTTTTAAAAAGCACATGTCCAAACTGCTTTTTCAGACCAGCACCATTTGTAACCTGGGTGACTGCCTACACTCCAGCAAGGGCAACCAGCCTTAGTGATGCTGAATGTATTTGCATTACTGACTGAAACCTCAAACCCCACTCGCTTGTGAATACTGTGCATGATTCCACATGGTAAGCAGCTGTGTGTGTGCTAAGAGTCTGCTTCTGCACCAAAAAATGGCTCCCCCTTTCCTTTTAATGCAACTGTGAAATCACCAGAGCAATACGCAATAAATCTCTGCCTGTAATTTCTCTTTGCACACAGAGTCATGTTTTCACATTAGTCACAAAACGAAATTTCTTTGCCAATTTGAAAGCACACTTACTACTCTTTTTTTTGGCAAGTGATAATCACTTTTATAGACTGACACATTATGAATCCACTTTTCAGATTTTTTAAAAAGCACATGTCCAAACTGCTTTTTCAGACCAGCACCATTTGTAACCTGGGTGACTGCCTACACTCCAGCAAGGGCAACCAGCCTTAGTGATGCTGAATGTATTTGCATTACTGACTGAAACCTCAAACCCCACTCGCTTGTGAATACTGTGCATGATTCCACATGGTAAGCAGCTGGGTGTGTGCTAAGAGTCTGCTCCTGCACCAAAAAATGGCTCCCCCTTTCCATCTAATGCAACTGTGAAATCACCAGAGCAATACGCAATAAATCTCTGCCTGTAATTCCTATTTGCACACAGAGTCATGTTTTCACATTAGTCACAAAACGAAATTTCTTTGCCAATTTGAAAGCACACTTACTGCTCTTTTTTTTGGCAAGTGATAATCACTTTTACAGACTGACACATTATGAATCCACTTTTCAGATTTTTTAAAAAGCACATGTCCAAACTGCTTTTTCAGACCAGCACCATTTGTAACCTGGGTGACTGCCTACACTCCAGCAAGGGCAACCAGCCTTAGTGATGCTGAATGTATTTGCATTACTGACTGAAACCTCAAACCCCACTCGCTTGTGAATACTGTGCATGATTCCACATGGTAAGCAGCTGGGTGTGTGCTAAGAGTCTGCTTCTGCACCAAAAAATGGCTCCCCTTTTCCATCTAATGCAACTGTGAAATCACTAGAGCAATACGCAATAAATCTCTGCCTTTAATTTCTCTTTGCACACAGAGTCATGTTTTCACATTAGTCACAAAACGAAATTTCTTTGCCAATTTGAAAGCACATTTACTACTCTTTTTTTTGGCAAGTGATAATCACTTTTACAGACTGACACATTATGAATCCACTTTTCAGATTTTTTAAAAAGCACATGTCCAAACTGCTTTTTCAGACCAGCACCATTTGTAACCTGGGTGACTGCCTACACTCCAGCAAGGGCAACCAGCCTTAGTGATGCTGAATGTATTTGCATTACTGACTGAAACCTCAAACCCCACTCGCTTGTGAATACTGTGCATGATTCCACATGGTAAGCAGCTGGGTGTGTGCTAAGAGTCTGCTTCTGCACCAACAAATGGCTCCCCCTTTCCTTCTAATGCAACTGTGAAATCACCAGAGCAATACGCAATAAATCTCTGCCTGTAATTTCTCTTTGCACACAGAGTCATGTTTTCACATTAGTCACAAAACGAAATTTCTTTGCCAATTTGAAAGCACACTTACTACTCTTTTTTTTGGCAAGTGATAATCACTTTTACAGACTGACACATTATGAATCCACTTTTCAGATTTTTTAAAAAGCACATGTCCAAACTGCTTTTTCAGACCAGCACCATTTGTAACCTGGGTGACTGCCTACACTCCAGCAAGGGCAACCAGCCTTAGTGATGCTGAATGTATTTGCATTACTGACTGAAACCTCAAACCCCACTCGCTTGTGAATACTGTGCATGATTCCACATGGTAAGCAGCTGGGTGTGTGCTAAGAGTCTGCTTCTGCACCAAAAAATGGCTCCCCCTTTCCATCTAATGCAACTGTGAAATCACCAGAGCAATACGCAATAAATCTCTTGCTCTAATTCCTATTTGCACACAGAGTCATGTTTTCACATTAGTCACAAAACGAAATTTCTTTGCCAATTTGAAAGCACACTTACTGCTCTTTTTTTTGGCAAGTGATAAACGCTTTTACAGACTGACACATTATGAATCCACTTTTCAGATTTTTTAAAAAGCACATGTCCAAACTGCTTTTTCAGACCAGCACCATTTGTAACCTGGGTGACTGCCTACACTCCAGCAAGGGCAACCAGCCTTAGTGATGCTGAATGTATTTGCATTACTGACTGAAACCTTAAACCCCACTCGCTTGTGAATACTGTGCATGATTCCACATGGTAAGCAGCTGGGTGTGTGCTAAGAGTCTGCTTCTGCACCAAAAAATGGCTCCCCCTTTCCATCTAATGCAACTGTGAAATCACCAGAGCAATACGCAATAAATCTCTGCCTGTAATTTCTCTTTGCACACAGAGTCATGTTTTCACACTAGTCACAAAACGAAATTTCTTTGCCAATTTGAAAGCACACTTACTACTCTTTTTTTTGGCAAGTGATAATCACTTTTACAGACTGACACATTATGAATCCACTTTTCAGATTTTTTAAAAAGCACATGTCCAAACTGCTTTTTCAGACCAGCACCATTTGTAACCTGGGTGACTGCCTACACTCCAGCAAGGGCAACCAGCCTTAGTGATGCTGAATGTATTTGCATTACTGACTGAAACCTCAAACCCCACTCGCTTGTGAATACTGTGCATGATTCCACATGGTAAGCAGCTGGGTGTGTGCTAAGAGTCTGCTTCTGCACCAAAAAATGGCTCCCCCTTTCCATCTAATGCAACTGTGAAATCACCAGAGCAATACGCAATAAATCTCTGCCTGTAATTTCTCTTTGCACACAGAGTCATGTTTTCACATTAGTCACAAAACGAAATTTCTTTGCCAATTTGAAAGCACACTTACTACTCTTTTTTTTGGCAAGTGATAATCACTTTTACAGACTGACACATTATGAATCCACTTTTCAGATTTTTTAAAAAGCACATGTCCAAACTGCTTTTTCAGACCAGCACCATTTGTAACCTGGGTGACTGCCTACACTCCAGCAAGGGCAACCAGCCTTAGTGATGCTGAATGTATTTGCATTACTGACTGAAACCTCAAACCCCACTCGCTTGTGAATACTGTGCATGATTCCACATGGTAAGCAGCTGTGTGTGTGCTAAGAGTCTGCTTCTGCACCAAAAAATGGCTCCCCCTTTCCTTTTAATGCAACTGTGAAATCACCAGAGCAATACGCAATAAATCTCTGCCTGTAATTTCTCTTTGCACACAGAGTCATGTTTTCACATTAGTCACAAAACGAAATTTCTTTGCCAATTTGAAAGCACACTTACTACTCTTTTTTTTGGCAAGTGATAATCACTTTTATAGACTGACACATTATGAATCCACTTTTCAGATTTTTTAAAAAGCACATGTCCAAACTGCTTTTTCAGACCAGCACCATTTGTAACCTGGGTGACTGCCTACACTCCAGCAAGGGCAACCAGCCTTAGTGATGCTGAATGTATTTGCATTACTGACTGAAACCTCAAACCCCACTCGCTTGTGAATACTGTGCATGATTCCACATGGTAAGCAGCTGGGTGTGTGCTAAGAGTCTGCTCCTGCACCAAAAAATGGCTCCCCCTTTCCATCTAATGCAACTGTGAAATCACCAGAGCAATACGCAATAAATCTCTGCCTGTAATTCCTATTTGCACACAGAGTCATGTTTTCACATTAGTCACAAAACGAAATTTCTTTGCCAATTTGAAAGCACACTTACTGCTCTTTTTTTTGGCAAGTGATAATCACTTTTACAGACTGACACATTATGAATCCACTTTTCAGATTTTTTAAAAAGCACATGTCCAAACTGCTTTTTCAGACCAGCACCATTTGTAACCTGGGTGACTGCCTACACTCCAGCAAGGGCAACCAGCCTTAGTGATGCTGAATGTATTTGCATTACTGACTGAAACCTCAAACCCCACTCGCTTGTGAATACTGTGCATGATTCCACATGGTAAGCAGCTGGGTGTGTGCTAAGAGTCTGCTTCTGCACCAAAAAATGGCTCCCCTTTTCCATCTAATGCAACTGTGAAATCACTAGAGCAATACGCAATAAATCTCTGCCTTTAATTTCTCTTTGCACACAGAGTCATGTTTTCACATTAGTCACAAAACGAAATTTCTTTGCCAATTTGAAAGCACATTTACTACTCTTTTTTTTGGCAAGTGATAATCACTTTTACAGACTGACACATTATGAATCCACTTTTCAGATTTTTTAAAAAGCACATGTCCAAACTGCTTTTTCAGACCAGCACCATTTGTAACCTGGGTGACTGCCTACACTCCAGCAAGGGCAACCAGCCTTAGTGATGCTGAATGTATTTGCATTACTGACTGAAACCTCAAACCCCACTCGCTTGTGAATACTGTGCATGATTCCACATGGTAAGCAGCTGGGTGTGTGCTAAGAGTCTGCTTCTGCACCAACAAATGGCTCCCCCTTTCCTTCTAATGCAACTGTGAAATCACCAGAGCAATACGCAATAAATCTCTGCCTGTAATTTCTCTTTGCACACAGAGTCATGTTTTCACATTAGTCACAAAACGAAATTTCTTTGCCAATTTGAAAGCACACTTACTACTCTTTTTTTTGGCAAGTGATAATCACTTTTACAGACTGACACATTATGAATCCACTTTTCAGATTTTTTAAAAAGCACATGTCCAAACTGCTTTTTCAGACCAGCACCATTTGTAACCTGGGTGACTGCCTACACTCCAGCAAGGGCAACCAGCCTTAGTGATGCTGAATGTATTTGCATTACTGACTGAAACCTCAAACCCCACTCGCTTGTGAATACTGTGCATGATTCCACATGGTAAGCAGCTGGGTGTGTGCTAAGAGTCTGCTTCTGCACCAAAAAATGGCTCCCCCTTTCCATCTAATGCAACTGTGAAATCACCAGAGCAATACGCAATAAATCTCTTGCTCTAATTCCTATTTGCACACAGAGTCATGTTTTCACATTAGTCACAAAACGAAATTTCTTTGCCAATTTGAAAGCACACTTACTGCTCTTTTTTTTGGCAAGTGATAAACGCTTTTACAGACTGACACATTATGAATCCACTTTTCAGATTTTTTAAAAAGCACATGTCCAAACTGCTTTTTCAGACCAGCACCATTTGTAACCTGGGTGACTGCCTACACTCCAGCAAGGGCAACCAGCCTTAGTGATGCTGAATGTATTTGCATTACTGACTGAAACCTTAAACCCCACTCGCTTGTGAATACTGTGCATGATTCCACATGGTAAGCAGCTGGGTGTGTGCTAAGAGTCTGCTTCTGCACCAAAAAATGGCTCCCCCTTTCCATCTAATGCAACTGTGAAATCACCAGAGCAATACGCAATAAATCTCTGCCTGTAATTTCTCTTTGCACACAGAGTCATGTTTTCACACTAGTCACAAAACGAAATTTCTTTGCCAATTTGAAAGCACACTTACTACTCTTTTTTTTGGCAAGTGATAATCACTTTTACAGACTGACACATTATGAATCCACTTTTCAGATTTTTTAAAAAGCACATGTCCAAACTGCTTTTTCAGACCAGCACCATTTGTAACCTGGGTGACTGCCTACACTCCAGCAAGGGCAACCAGCCTTAGTGATGCTGAATGTATTTGCATTATTGACTGAAACCTCAAACCCCACTCGCTTGTGAATACTGTGCATGATTCCACATGGTAAGCAGCTGGGTGTGTGCTAAGAGTCTGCTTCTGCACCCAAAAATGGCTCCCCCTTTCCTTCTAATGCAACTGTGAAATCACCAGAGCAATACGCAATAAATCTCTGCCTGTAATTTCTCTTTGCACACAGAGTCATGTTTTCACATTAGTCACAAAACGAAATTTCTTTGCCAATTTGAAAGCACACTTACTACTCTTTTTTTTGGCAAGTGATAATCACTTTTACAGACTGACACAATATGAATCCACTTTTCAGATTTTTTAAAAAGCACATGTCCAAACTGCTTTTTCAGACCAGCTCCATTTGTAACCTGGGTGACTGCCTACACTCCAGCAAGGGCAACCAGCCTTAGTGATGCTGAATGTATTTGCATTACTGACTGAAACCTCAAACCCCACTCGCTTGTGAATACTGTGCATGATTCCACATGGTAAGCAGCTGGGTGTGTGCTAAGAGTCTGCTTCTGCACCAAAAAATGGCTCCCCCTTTCCATCTAATGCAACTGTGAAATCACCAGAGCAATACGCAATAAATCTCTGCCTGTAATTTCTCTTTGCACACAGAGTCATGTTTTCACATTAGTCACAAAACGAAATTTCTTTGCCAATTTGAAAGCACACTTACTACTCTTTTTTTTGGCAAGTGATAATCACTTTTACAGACTGACACATTATGAATCCACTTTTCAGATTTTTTAAAAAGCACATGTCCAAACTGCTTTTTCAGACCAGCACCATTTGTAACCTGGGTGACTGCCTACACTCCAGCAAGGGCAACCAGCCTTAGTGATGCTGAATGTATTTGCATTACTGACTGAAACCTCAAACCCCACTCGCTTGTGAATACTGTGCATGATTCCACATGGTAAGCAGCTGGGTGTGTGCTAAGAGTCTGCTTCTGCACCAAAAAATGGCTCCCCCTTTCCATCTAATGCAACTATGAAATCACCAGAGCAATACGCAATAAATCTCTGCCTCTAATTCCTATTTGCACACAGAGTCATGTTTTCACATTAGTCACAAAACGAAATTTCTTTGCCAATTTGAAAGCACACTTACTGCTCTTTTTTTTGGCAAGTGATAAACACTTTTACAGACTGACACATTATGAATCCACTTTTCAGATTTTTTAAAAAGCACATGTCCAAACTGCTTTTTCAGACCAGCACCATTTGTAACCTGGGTGACTGCCTACACTCCAGCAAGGGCAACCAGCCTTAGTGATGCTGAATGTATTTGCATTACTGACTGAAACCTCAAACCCCACTCGCTTGTGAATACTGTGCATGATTCCACATGGTAAGCAGCTGGGTGTGTGCTAAGAGTCTGCTTCTGCACCAAAAAATGGCTCCCCCTTTCCATCTAATGCAACTGTGAAATCACCAGAGCAATACGCAATAAATCTCTGCCTGTAATTCCTATTTGCACACAGAGTCATGTTTTCACATTAGTCACAAAACGAAATTTCTTTGCCAATTTGAAAGCACACTTACTGCTCTTTTTTTTGGCAAGTGATAAACACTTTTACAGACTGACACATTATGAATCCACTTTTCAGATTTTTTAAAAAGCACATGTCCAAACTGCTTTTTCAGACCAGCACCATTTGTAACCTGGGTGACTGCCTACACTCCAGCAAGGGCAACCAGCCTTAGTGATGCTGAATGTATTTGCATTACTGACTGAAACCTCAAACCCCACTCGCTTGTGAATACTGTGCATGATTCCACATGGTAAGCAGCTGGGTGTGTGCTAAGAGTCTGCTTCTGCACCAAAAAATGGCTCCCCCTTTCCATCTAATGCAACTGTGAAATCACCAGAGCAATACGCAATAAATCTCTGCCTGTAATTTCTCTTTGCACACAGAGTCATGTTTTCACATTAGTCACAAAACAAAATTTCTTTGCCAATTTGAAAGCACACTTACTACTCTTTTTTTTGGCAAGTGATAATCACTTTTACAGACTGACACATTATGAATCCACTTTTCAGATTTTTTAAAAAGCACATGTCCAAACTGCTTTTTCAGACCAGCACCATTTGTAACCTGGGTGACTGCCTACACTCCAGCAAGGGCAACCAGCCTTAGTGATGCTGAATGTATTTGCATTACTGACTGAAACCTCAAACCCCACTCGCTTGTGAATACTGTGCATGATTCCACATGGTAAGCAGCTGGGTGTGTGCTAAGAGTCTGCTTCTGCACCAAAAAATGGCTCCCCCTTTCCATCTAATGCAACTGTGAAATCACCAGAGCAATACGCAATAAATCTCTGCCTCTAATTCCTATTTGCACACAGAGTCATGTTTTCACATTAGTCACAAAACGAAATTTCTTTGCCAATTTGAAAGCACACTTACTACTCTTTTTTTTGGCAAGTGATAATCACTTTTACAGACTGACACATTATGAATCCACTTTTCAGATTTTTTAAAAAGCACATGTCCAAACTGCTTTTTCAGACCAGCACCATTTGTAACCTGGGTGACTGCCTACACTCCAGCAAGGGCAACCAGCCTTAGTGATGCTGAATGTATTTGCATTACTGACTGAAACCTCTAACCCCACTCGCTTGTGAATACTGTGCATGATTCCACATGGTAAGCAGCTGGGTGTGTGCTAAGAGTCTGCTTTTGCACCAAAAAATGGCTCCCCCTTTCCATCTAATGCAACTGTGAAATCACCAGAGCAATACGCAATAAATCTCTGCCTCTAATTCCTATTTGCACACAGAGTCATGTTTTCACATTAGTCACAAAACTAAATTTCTTTGCCAATTTGAAAGCACACTTACTGCTCTTTTTTTTGGCAAGTGATAATCACTTTTACAGACTGACACATTATGAATCCACTTTTCAGATTTTTTAAAAAGCACATGTCCAAACTGCTTTTTCAGACCAGCACCATTTGTAACCTGGGTGACTGCCTACACTCCAGCAAGGGCAACCAGCCTTAGTGATGCTGAATGTATTTGCATTACTGACTGAAACCTCAAACCCCACTCGCTTGTGAATACTGTGCATGATTCCACATGGTAAGCAGCTGGGTGTGTGCTAAGAGTCTGCTTCTGCACCAAAAAATGGCTCCCCCTTTCCATCTAATGCAACTGTGAAATCACCAGAGCAATACGCAATAAATCTCTGCCTGTAATTCCTATTTGCACACAGAGTCATGTTTTCACATTAGTCACAAAACGAAATTTCTTTGCCAATTTGAAAGCACACTTACTGCTCTTTTTTTTGGCAAGTGATAAACACTTTTACAGACTGACACATTATGAATCCACTTTTCAGATTTTTTAAAAAGCACATGTCCAAACTGCTTTTTCAGACCAGCACCATTTGTAACCTGGGTGACTGCCTACACTCCAGCAAGGGCAACCAGCCTTAGTGATGCTGAATGTATTTGCATTACTGACTGAAACCTCAAACCCCACTCGCTTGTGAATACTGTGCATGATTCCACATGGTAAGCAGCTGGGTGTGTGCTAAGAGTCTGCTTCTGCACCAAAAAATGGCTCCCCCTTTCCATTTAATGCAACTGTGAAATCACCAGAGCAATACGCAATAAATCTCTGCCTCTAATTCCTATTTGCACACAGAGTCATGTTTTCACATTAGTCACAAAACGAAATTTCTTTGCCAATTTGAAAGCACACTTACTGCTCTTTTTTTTGGCAAGTGATAAACACTTTTACAGACTGACACATTATGAATCCACTTTTCAGAGTTTTTAAAAAGCACATGTCCAAACTGCTTTTTCAGACCAGCACCATTTGTAACCTGGGTGACTGCCTACACTCCAGCAAGGGCAACCAGCCTTAGTGATGCTGAATGTATTTGCATTACTGACTGAAACCTCAAACCCCACTCGCTTGTGAATACTGTGCATGATTCCACATGGTAAGCAGCTGGGTGTGTGCTAAGAGTCTGCTTCTGCACCAAAAAATGGCTCCCCCTTTCCATCTAATGCAACTGTGAAATCACCAGAGCAATACGCAATAAATCTCTGCCTGTAATTTCTCTTTGCACACAGAGTCATGTTTTCACATTAGTCACAAAACGAAATTTCTTTGCCAATTTGAAAGCACACTTACTACTCTTTTTTTTGGCAAGTGATAATCACTTTTACAGACTGACACATTATGAATCCACTTTTCAGATTTTTTAAAAAGCACATGTCCAAACTGCTTTTTCAGACCAGCACCATTTGTAACCTGGGTGACTGCCTACACTCCAGCAAGGGCAACCAGCCTTAGTGATGCTGAATGTATTTGCATTACTGACTGAAACCTCAAACCCCACTCGCTTGTGAATACTGTGCATGATTCCACATGGTAAGCAGCTGGGTGTGTGCTAAGAGTCTGCTTCTGCACCAAAAAATGGCTCCCCCTTTCCATCTAATGCAACTGTGAAATCACCAGAGCAATACGCAATAAATCTCTGCCTGTAATTTCTCTTTGCACACAGAGTCATGTTTTCACATTAGTCACAAAACGAAATTTCTTTGCCAATTTGAAAGCACACTTACTACTCTTTTTTTTGGCAAGTGATAATCACTTTTACAGACTGACACATTATGAATCCACTTTTCAGATTTTTTAAAAAGCACATGTCCAAACTGCTTTTTCAGACCAGCACCATTTGTAACCTGGGTGACTGCCTACACTCCAGCAAGGGCAACCAGCCTTAGTGATGCTGAATGTATTTGCATTACTGACTGAAACCTCAAACCCCACTCGCTTGTGAATACTGTGCATGATTCCACATGGTAAGCAGCTGTGTGTGTGCTAAGAGTCTGCTTCTGCACCAAAAAATGGCTCCCCCTTTCCTTTTAATGCAACTGTGAAATCACCAGAGCAATACGCAATAAATCTCTGCCTGTAATTTCTCTTTGCACACAGAGTCATGTTTTCACATTAGTCACAAAACGAAATTTCTTTGCCAATTTGAAAGCACACTTACTACTCTTTTTTTTGGCAAGTGATAATCACTTTTATAGACTGACACATTATGAATCCACTTTTCAGATTTTTTAAAAAGCACATGTCCAAACTGCTTTTTCAGACCAGCACCATTTGTAACCTGGGTGACTGCCTACACTCCAGCAAGGGCAACCAGCCTTAGTGATGCTGAATGTATTTGCATTACTGACTGAAACCTCAAACCCCACTCGCTTGTGAATACTGTGCATGATTCCACATGGTAAGCAGCTGGGTGTGTGCTAAGAGTCTGCTCCTGCACCAAAAAATGGCTCCCCCTTTCCATCTAATGCAACTGTGAAATCACCAGAGCAATACGCAATAAATCTCTGCCTGTAATTCCTATTTGCACACAGAGTCATGTTTTCACATTAGTCACAAAACGAAATTTCTTTGCCAATTTGAAAGCACACTTACTGCTCTTTTTTTTGGCAAGTGATAATCACTTTTACAGACTGACACATTATGAATCCACTTTTCAGATTTTTTAAAAAGCACATGTCCAAACTGCTTTTTCAGACCAGCACCATTTGTAACCTGGGTGACTGCCTACACTCCAGCAAGGGCAACCAGCCTTAGTGATGCTGAATGTATTTGCATTACTGACTGAAACCTCAAACCCCACTCGCTTGTGAATACTGTGCATGATTCCACATGGTAAGCAGCTGGGTGTGTTCTAAGAGTCTGCTTCTGCACCAAAAAATGGCTCCCCTTTTCCATCTAATGCAACTGTGAAATCACCAGAGCAATACGCAATAAATCTCTGCCTTTAATTTCTCTTTGCACACAGAGTCATGTTTTCACATTAGTCACAAAACGAAATTTCTTTGCCAATTTGAAAGCACATTTACTACTCTTTTTTTTGGCAAGTGATAATCACTTTTACAGACTGACACATTATGAATCCACTTTTCAGATTTTTTAAAAAGCACATGTCCAAACTGCTTTTTCAGACCAGCACCATTTGTAACCTGGGTGACTGCCTACACTCCAGCAAGGGCAACCAGCCTTAGTGATGCTGAATGTATTTGCATTACTGACTGAAACCTCAAACCCCACTCGCTTGTGAATACTGTGCATGATTCCACATGGTAAGCAGCTGGGTGTGTGCTAAGAGTCTGCTTCTGCACCAACAAATGGCTCCCCCTTTCCTTCTAATGCAACTGTGAAATCACCAGAGCAATACGCAATAAATCTCTGCCTGTAATTTCTCTTTGCACACAGAGTCATGTTTTCACATTAGTCACAAAACGAAATTTCTTTGCCAATTTGAAAGCACACTTACTACTCTTTTTTTAGGCAAGTGATAATCACTTTTACAGACTGACACATTATGAATCCACTTTTCAGATTTTTTAAAAAGCACATGTCCAAACTGCTTTTTCAGACCAGCACCATTTGTAACCTGGGTGACTGCCTACACTCCAGCAAGGGCAACCAGCCTTAGTGATGCTGAATGTATTTGCATTACTGACTGAAACCTCAAACCCCACTCGCTTGTGAATACTGTGCATGATTCCACATGGTAAGCAGCTGGGTGTGTGCTAAGAGTCTGCTTCTGCACCAAAAAATGGCTCCCCCTTTCCATCTAATGCAACTGTGAAATCACCAGAGCAATACGCAATAAATCTCTGCCTGTAATTCCTCTTTGCACACAGAGTCATGTTTTCACATTAGTCACAAAACGAAATTTCTTTGCCAATTTGAAAGCACACTTACTGCTCTTTTTTTGGCAAGTGATAAACACTTTTACAGACTGACACATTATGAATCCACTTTTCAGATTTTTTAAAAAGCACATGTCCAAACTGCTTTTTCAGACCAGCACCATTTGTAACCTGGGTGACTGCCTACACTCCAGCAAGGGCAACCAGCCTTAGTGATGCTGAATGTATTTGCATTACTGACTGAAACCTCAAACCCCACTCGCTTGTGAATACTGTGCATGATTCCACATGGTAAGCAGCTGGGTGTGTGCTAAGAGTCTGCTTCTGCACCAAAAAATGGCTCCCCCTTTCCATCTAATGCAACTGTGAAATCACCAGAGCAATACGCAATAAATCTCTGCCTGTAATTTCTCTTTGCACACAGAGTCATGTTTTCACACTAGTCACAAAACGAAATTTCTTTGCCAATTTGAAAGCACACTTACTACTCTTTTTTTTGGCAAGTGATAATCACTTTTACAGACTGACACATTATGAATCCACTTTTCAGATTTTTTAAAAAGCACATGTCCAAACTGCTTTTTCAGACCAGCACCATTTGTAACCTGGGTGACTGCCTACACTCCAGCAAGGGCAACCAGCCTTAGTGATGCTCAATGTATTTGCATTACTGACTGAAACCTCAAACCCCACTCGCTTGTGAATACTGTGCATGATTCCACATGGTAAGCAGCTGTGTGTGTGCTAAGAGTCTGCTTCTGCACCAAAAAATGGCTCCCCCTTTCCTTCTAATGCAACTGTGAAATCACCAGAGCAATACGCAATAAATCTCTGCCTGTAATTTCTCTTTGCACACAGAGTCATGTTTTCACATTAGTCACAAAACGAAATTTCTTTGCCAATTTGAAAGCACACTTACTACTCTTTTTTTTGGCAAGTGATAATCACTTTTACAGACTGACACATTATGAATCCACTTTTCAGATTTTTTAAAAAGCACATGTCCAAACTGCTTTTTCAGACCAGCACCATTTGTAACCTGGGTGACTGCCTACACTCCAGCAAGGGCAACCAGCCTTAGTGATGCTGAATGTATTTGCATTACTGACTGAAACCTCAAACCCCACTCGCTTGTGAATACTGTGCATGATTCCACATGGTAAGCAGCTGGGTGTGTGCTAAGAGTCTGCTTCTGCACCAAAAAATGGCTCCCCCTTTCCATCTAATGCAACTGGGAAATCACCAGAGCAATACGCAATAAATCTCTGCCTGTAATTTCTCTTTGCACACAGAGTCATGTTTTCACATTAGTCACAAAACGAAATTTCTTTGCCAATTTGAAAGCACACTTACTACTCTTTTTTTTGGCAAGTGATAATCACTTTTACAGACTGACACATTATGAATCCACTTTTCAGATTTTTTAAAAAGCACATGTCCAAACTGCTTTTTCAGACCAGCACCATTTGTAACCTGGGTGACTGCCTACACTCCAGCAAGGGCAACCAGCCTTAGTGATGCTGAATGTATTTGCATTACTGACTGAAACCTCAAACCCCACTCGCTTGTGAATACTGTGCATGATTCCACATGGTAAGCAGCTGGGTGTGTGCTAAGAGTCTGCTTCTGCACCAAAAAATGGCTCCCCCTTTCCATCTAATGCAACTGTGAAATCACCAGAGCAATACGCAATAAATCTCTGCCTCTAATTCCTATTTGCACACAGAGTCATGTTTTCACATTAGTCACAAAACGAAATTTCTTTGCCAATTTGAAAGCACACTTACTGCTCTTTTTTTTGGCAAGTGATAAACACTTTTACAGACTGACACATTATGAATCCACTTTTCAGATTTTTTAAAAAGCACATGTCCAAACTGCTTTTTCAGACCAGCACCATTTGTAACCTGGGTGACTGCCTACACTCCAGCAAGGGCAACCAGCCTTAGTGATGCTGAATGTATTTGCATTACTGACTGAAACCTCAAACCCCACTCGCTTGTGAATACTGTGCATGATTCCACATAGTAAGCAGCTAGGTGTGTGCTAAGAGTCTGCTTCTGCACCAAAAAATGGCTCCCCCTTTCCATCTAATGCAACTGTGAAATCACCAGAGCAATACGCAATAAATCTCTGCCTGTAATTCCTATTTGCACACAGAGTCATGTTTTCACATTAGTCACAAAACGAAATTTCTTTGCCAATTTGAAAGCACACTTACTGCTCTTTTTTTTGGCAAGTGATAAACACTTTTACATACTGACACATTATGAATCCACTTTTCAGATTTTTTAAAAAGCACATGTCCAAACTGCTTTTTCAGACCAGCACCATTTGTAACCTGGGTGACTGCCTACACTCCAGCAAGGGCAACCAGCCTTAGTGATGCTGAATGTATTTGCATTACTGACTGAAACCTCAAACCCCACTCGCTTGTGAATACTGTGCATGATTCCACATGGTAAGCAGCTGGGTGTGTGCTAAGAGTCTGCTTCTGCACCAAAAAATGGCTCCCCCTTTCCATCTAATGCAACTGTGAAATCACCAGAGCAATACGCAATTAATCTCTGCCTGTAATTCCTATTTGCACACAGAGTCATGTTTTCACATTAGTCACAAAACGAAATTTCTTTGCCAATTTGAAAGCACACTTACTGCTCTTTTTTTTGGCAAGTGATGAACACTTTTACAGACTGACACATTATGAATCCACTTTTCAGATTTTTTAAAAAGCACATGTCCAAACTGCTTTTTCAGACCAGCACCATTTGTAACCTGGGTGACTGCCTACACTCCAGCAAGGGCAACCAGCCTTAGTGATGCTGAATGTATTTGCATTACTGACTGAAACCTCAAACCCCACTCGCTTGTGAATACTGTGCATGATTCCACATGGTAAGCAGCTGGGTGTGTGCTAAGAGTCTGCTTCTGCACCAAAAAATGGCTCCCCCTTTCCATCTAATGCAACTGTGAAATCACCAGAGCAATACGCAATAAATCTCTGCCTGTAATTTCTCTTTGCACACAGAGTCATGTTTTCACATTAGTCACAAAACGAAATTTCTTTGCCAATTTGAAAGCACACTTACTACTCTTTTTTTTGGCAAGTGATAATCACTTTTACAGACTGACACATTATGAATCCACTTTTCAGATTTTTTAAAAAGCACATGTCCAAACTGCTTTTTCAGACCAGCACCATTTGTAACCTGGGTGACTGCCTACACTCCAGCAAGGGCAACCAGCCTTAGTGATGCTGAATGTATTTGCATTACTGACTGAAACCTCAAACCCCACTCGCTTGTGAATACTGTGCATGATTCACATAGTAAGCAGCTGGGTGTGTGCTAAGAGTCTGCTTCTGCACCAAAAAATGGCTCCCCCTTTCCATCTAATGCAACTGTGAAATCACCAGAGCAATACGCAATAAATCTCTGCCTGTAATTTCTCTTTGCACACAGAGTCATGTTTTCACATTAGTCACAAAACGAAATTTCTTTGCCAACTTGAAAGCACACTTACTACTCTTTTTTTTGGCAAGTGATAATCACTTTTACAGACTGACACATTATGAATCCACTTTTCAGATTTTTTAAAAAGCACATGTCCAAACTGCTTTTTCAGACCAGCACCATTTGTAACCTGGGTGACTGCCTACACTCCAGGCAAGGGCAACCAGCCTTAGTGATGCTGAATGTATTTGCATTACTGACTGAAACCTCAAACCCCACTCGCTTGTGAATACTGTGCATGATTCCACATGGGAAGCAGCTGGGTGTGTGCTAAGAGTCTGCTTCTGCACCAAAAAATGGCTCCCCCTTTCCATCTAATGCAACTGTGAAATCACCAGAGCAATACGCAATTAATCTCTGCCTGTAATTCCTATTTGCACACAGAGTCATGTTTTCACATTAGTCACAAAACGAAATTTCTTTGCCAATTTGAAAGCACACTTACTGCTCTTTTTTTTGGCAAGTGATGAACACTTTTACAGACTGACACATTATGAATCCACTTTTCAGATTTTTTAAAAAGCACATGTCCAAACTGCTTTTTCAGACCAGCACCATTTGTAACCTGGGTGACTGCCTACACTCCAGCAAGGGCAACCAGCCTTAGTGATGCTGAATGTATTTGCATTACTGACTGAAACCTCAAACCCCACTCGCTTGTGAATACTGTGCATGATTCCACATGGTAAGCAGCTGGGTGTGTGCTAAGAGTCTGCTTCTGCACCAAAAAATGGCTCCCCCTTTCCATCTAATGCAACTGTGAAATCACCAGAGCAATACGCAATAAATCTCTGCCTGTAATTTCTCTTTGCACACAGAGTCATGTTTTCACATTAGTCACAAAACGAAATTTCTTTGCCAATTTGAAAGCACACTTACTACTCTTTTTTTTGGCAAGTGATAATCACTTTTACAGACTGACACATTATGAATCCACTTTTCAGATTTTTTAAAAAGCACATGTCCAAACTGCTTTTTCAGACCAGCACCATTTGTAACCTGGGTGACTGCCTACACTCCAGCAAGGGCAACCAGCCTTAGTGATGCTGAATGTATTTGCATTACTGACTGAAACCTCAAACCCCACTCGCTTGTGAATACTGTGCATGATTCACATGGTAAGCAGCTGGGTGTGTGCTAAGAGTTTGCTTCTGCACCAAAAAATGGCTCCCCCTTTCCATCTAATGCAACTATGAAATCACCAGAGCAATACGCAATAAATCTCTGCCTCTAATTCCTATTTGCACACAGAGTCATGTTTTCACATTAGTCACAAAACGAAATTTCTTTGCCAATTTGAAAGCACACTTACTGCTCTTTTTTTTGGCAAGTGATAAACACTTTTACAGACTGACACATTATGAATCCACTTTTCAGATTTTTTAAAAAGCACATGTCCAAACTGCTTTTTCAGACCAGCACCATTTGTAACCTGGGTGACTGCCTACACTCCAGCAAGGGCAACCAGCCTTAGTGATGCTGAATGTATTTGCATTACTGACTGAAACCTCAAACCCCACTCGCTTGTGAATACTGTGCATGATTCCACATGGTAAGCAGCTGGGTGTGTGCTAAGAGTCTGCTTCTGCACCAAAAAATGGCTCCCCCTTTCCATCTAATGCAACTGTGAAATCACCAGAGCAATACGCAATAAATCTCTGCCTGTAATTCCTATTTGCACACAGAGTCATGTTTTCACATTAGTCACAAAACGAAATTTCTTTGCCAATTTGAAAGCACACTTACTGCTCTTTTTTTTGGCAAGTGATAAACACTTTTACAGACTGACACATTATGAATCCACTTTTCAGATTTTTTAAAAAGCACATGTCCAAACTGCTTTTTCAGACCAGCACCATTTGTAACCTGGGTGACTGCCTACACTCCAGCAAGGGCAACCAGCCTTAGTGATGCTGAATGTATTTGCATTACTGACTGAAACCTCAAACCCCACTCGCTTGTGAATACTGTGCATGATTCCACATGGTAAGCAGCTGGGTGTGTGCTAAGAGTCTGCTTCTGCACCAAAAAATGGCTCCCCCTTTCCATCTAATGCAACTGTGAAATCACCAGAGCAATACGCAATAAATCTCTGCCTGTAATTTCTCTTTGCACACAGAGTCATGTTTTCACATTAGTCACAAAACAAAATTTCTTTGCCAATTTGAAAGCACACTTACTACTCTTTTTTTTGGCAAGTGATAATCACTTTTACAGACTGACACATTATGAATCCACTTTTCAGATTTTTTAAAAAGCACATGTCCAAACTGCTTTTTCAGACCAGCACCATTTGTAACCTGGGTGACTGCCTACACTCCAGCAAGGGCAACCAGCCTTAGTGATGCTGAATGTATTTGCATTACTGACTGAAACCTCAAACCCCACTCGCTTGTGAATACTGTGCATGATTCCACATGGTAAGCAGCTGGGTGTGTGCTAAGAGTCTGCTTCTGCACCAAAAAATGGCTCCCCCTTTCCATCTAATGCAACTGTGAAATCACCAGAGCAATACGCAATAAATCTCTGCCTCTAATTCCTATTTGCACACAGAGTCATGTTTTCACATTAGTCACAAAACGAAATTTCTTTGCCAATTTGAAAGCACACTTACTACTCTTTTTTTTGGCAAGTGATAATCACTTTTACAGACTGACACATTATGAATCCACTTTTCAGATTTTTTAAAAAGCACATGTCCAAACTGCTTTTTCAGACCAGCACCATTTGTAACCTGGGTGACTGCCTACACTCCAGCAAGGGCAACCAGCCTTAGTGATGCTGAATGTATTTGCATTACTGACTGAAACCTCTAACCCCACTCGCTTGTGAATACTGTGCATGATTCCACATGGTAAGCAGCTGGGTGTGTGCTAAGAGTCTGCTTTTGCACCAAAAAATGGCTCCCCCTTTCCATCTAATGCAACTGTGAAATCACCAGAGCAATACGCAATAAATCTCTGCCTCTAATTCCTATTTGCACACAGAGTCATGTTTTCACATTAGTCACAAAACTAAATTTCTTTGCCAATTTGAAAGCACACTTACTGCTCTTTTTTTTGGCAAGTGATAATCACTTTTACAGACTGACACATTATGAATCCACTTTTCAGATTTTTTAAAAAGCACATGTCCAAACTGCTTTTTCAGACCAGCACCATTTGTAACCTGGGTGACTGCCTACACTCCAGCAAGGGCAACCAGCCTTAGTGATGCTGAATGTATTTGCATTACTGACTGAAACCTCAAACCCCACTCGCTTGTGAATACTGTGCATGATTCCACATGGTAAGCAGCTGGGTGTGTGCTAAGAGTCTGCTTCTGCACCAAAAAATGGCTCCCCCTTTCCATCTAATGCAACTGTGAAATCACCAGAGCAATACGCAATAAATCTCTGCCTGTAATTCCTATTTGCACACAGAGTCATGTTTTCACATTAGTCACAAAACGAAATTTCTTTGCCAATTTGAAAGCACACTTACTGCTCTTTTTTTTGGCAAGTGATAAACACTTTTACAGACTGACACATTATGAATCCACTTTTCAGATTTTTTAAAAAGCACATGTCCAAACTGCTTTTTCAGACCAGCACCATTTGTAACCTGGGTGACTGCCTACACTCCAGCAAGGGCAACCAGCCTTAGTGATGCTGAATGTATTTGCATTACTGACTGAAACCTCAAACCCCACTCGCTTGTGAATACTGTGCATGATTCCACATGGTAAGCAGCTGGGTGTGTGCTAAGAGTCTGCTTCTGCACCAAAAAATGGCTCCCCCTTTCCATTTAATGCAACTGTGAAATCACCAGAGCAATACGCAATAAATCTCTGCCTCTAATTCCTATTTGCACACAGAGTCATGTTTTCACATTAGTCACAAAACGAAATTTCTTTGCCAATTTGAAAGCACACTTACTGCTCTTTTTTTTGGCAAGTGATAAACACTTTTACAGACTGACACATTATGAATCCACTTTTCAGATTTTTTAAAAAGCACATGTCCAAACTGCTTTTTCAGACCAGCACCATTTGTAACCTGGGTGACTGCCTACACTCCAGCAAGGGCAACCAGCCTTAGTGATGCTGAATGTATTTGCATTACTGACTGAAACCTCAAACCCCACTCGCTTGTGAATACTGTGCATGATTCCACATGGTAAGCAGCTGGGTGTGTGCTAAGAGTCTGCTTCTGCACCAAAAAATGGCTCCCCCTTTCCATCTAATGCAACTGTGAAATCACCAGAGCAATACGCAATAAATCTCTGCCTGTAATTTCTCTTTGCACACAGAGTCATGTTTTCACATTAGTCACAAAACGAAATTTCTTTGCCAATTTGAAAGCACACTTACTACTCTTTTTTTTGGCAAGTGATAATCACTTTTACAGACTGACACATTATGAATCCACTTTTCAGATTTTTTAAAAAGCACATGTCCAAACTGCTTTTTCAGACCAGCACCATTTGTAACCTGGGTGACTGCCTACACTCCAGCAAGGGCAACCAGCCTTAGTGATGCTGAATGTATTTGCATTACTGACTGAAACCTCAAACCCCACTCGCTTGTGAATACTGTGCATGATTCCACATGGTAAGCAGCTGGGTGTGTGCTAAGAGTCTGCTTCTGCACCAAAAAATGGCTCCCCCTTTCCATCTAATGCAACTGTGAAATCACCAGAGCAATACGCAATAAATCTCTGCCTGTAATTTCTCTTTGCACACAGAGTCATGTTTTCACATTAGTCACAAAACGAAATTTCTTTGCCAATTTGAAAGCACACTTACTACTCTTTTTTTTGGCAAGTGATAATCACTTTTACAGACTGACACATTATGAATCCACTTTTCAGATTTTTTAAAAAGCACATGTCCAAACTGCTTTTTCAGACCAGCACCATTTGTAACCTGGGTGACTGCCTACACTCCAGCAAGGGCAACCAGCCTTAGTGATGCTGAATGTATTTGCATTACTGACTGAAACCTCAAACCCCACTCGCTTGTGAATACTGTGCATGATTCCACATGGTAAGCAGCTGTGTGTGTGCTAAGAGTCTGCTTCTGCACCAAAAAATGGCTCCCCCTTTCCTTTTAATGCAACTGTGAAATCACCAGAGCAATACGCAATAAATCTCTGCCTGTAATTTCTCTTTGCACACAGAGTCATGTTTTCACATTAGTCACAAAACGAAATTTCTTTGCCAATTTGAAAGCACACTTACTACTCTTTTTTTTGGCAAGTGATAATCACTTTTATAGACTGACACATTATGAATCCACTTTTCAGATTTTTTAAAAAGCACATGTCCAAACTGCTTTTTCAGACCAGCACCACTTGTAACCTGGGTGACTGCCTACACTCCAGCAAGGGCAACCAGCCTTAGTGATGCTGAATGTATTTGCATTACTGACTGAAACCTCAAACCCCACTCGCTTGTGAATACTGTGCATGATTCCACATGGTAAGCAGCTGGGTGTGTGCTAAGAGTCTGCTCCTGCACCAAAAAATGGCTCCCCCTTTCCATCTAATGCAACTGTGAAATCACCAGAGCAATACGCAATAAATCTCTGCCTGTAATTCCTATTTGCACACAGAGTCATGTTTTCACATTAGTCACAAAACGAAATTTCTTTGCCAATTTGAAAGCACACTTACTGCTCTTTTTTTTGGCAAGTGATAATCACTTTTACAGACTGACACATTATGAATCCACTTTTCAGATTTTTTAAAAAGCACATGTCCAAACTGCTTTTTCAGACCAGCACCATTTGTAACCTGGGTGACTGCCTACACTCCAGCAAGGGCAACCAGCCTTAGTGATGCTGAATGTATTTGCATTACTGACTGAAACCTCAAACCCCACTCGCTTGTGAATACTGTGCATGATTCCACATGGTAAGCAGCTGGGTGTGTGCTAAGAGTCTGCTTCTGCACCAAAAAATGGCTCCCCTTTTCCATCTAATGCAACTGTGAAATCACCAGAGCAATACGCAATAAATCTCTGCCTTTAATTTCTCTTTGCACACAGAGTCATGTTTTCACATTAGTCACAAAACGAAATTTCTTTGCCAATTTGAAAGCACATTTACTACTCTTTTTTTTGGCAAGTGATAATCACTTTTACAGACTGACACATTATGAATCCACTTTTCAGATTTTTTAAAAAGCACATGTCCAAACTGCTTTTTCAGACCAGCACCATTTGTAACCTGGGTGACTGCCTACACTCCAGCAAGGGCAACCAGCCTTAGTGATGCTGAATGTATTTGCATTACTGACTGAAACCTCAAACCCCACTCGC
The DNA here is from genome assembly GCF_964204655.1 of Triturus cristatus. Lineage (NCBI taxonomy): Eukaryota > Metazoa > Chordata > Amphibia > Caudata > Salamandridae > Triturus > Triturus cristatus. The sequence continues at coordinate 1,711,887,086 of NC_140589.1, read as the reverse complement.
TTGTGAATACTGTGCATGATTCCACATGGTAAGCAGCTGGGTGTGTGCTAAGAGTCTGCTTCTGCACCAACAAATGGCTCCCCCTTTCCTTCTAATGCAACTGTGAAATCACCAGAGCAATACGCAATAAATCTCTGCCTGTAATTTCTCTTTGCACACAGAGTCATGTTTTCACATTAGTCACAAAACGAAATTTCTTTGCCAATTTGAAAGCACACTTACTACTCTTTTTTTTGGCAAGTGATAATCACTTTTACAGACTGACACATTATGAATCCACTTTTCAGATTTTTTAAAAAGCACATGTCCAAACTGCTTTTTCAGACCAGCACCATTTGTAACCTGGGTGACTGCCTACACTCCAGCAAGGGCAACCAGCCTTAGTGATGCTGAATGTATTTGCATTACTGACTGAAACCTCAAACCCCACTCGCTTGTGAATACTGTGCATGATTCCACATGGTAAGCAGCTGGGTGTGTGCTAAGAGTCTGCTTCTGCACCAAAAAATGGCTCCCCCTTTCCATCTAATGCAACTGTGAAATCACCAGAGCAATACGCAATAAATCTCTGCCTGTAATTCCTCTTTGCACACAGAGTCATGTTTTCACATTAGTCACAAAACGAAATTTCTTTGCCAATTTGAAAGCACACTTACTGCTCTTTTTTTGGCAAGTGATAAACACTTTTACAGACTGACACATTATGAATCCACTTTTCAGATTTTTTAAAAAGCACATGTCCAAACTGCTTTTTCAGACCAGCACCATTTGTAACCTGGGTGACTGCCTACACTCCAGCAAGGGCAACCAGCCTTAGTGATGCTGAATGTATTTGCATTACTGACTGAAACCTCAAACCCCACTCGCTTGTGAATACTGTGCATGATTCCACATGGTAAGCAGCTGGGTGTGTGCTAAGAGTCTGCTTCTGCACCAAAAAATGGCTCCCCCTTTCCATCTAATGCAACTGTGAAATCACCAGAGCAATACGCAATAAATCTCTGCCTGTAATTTCTCTTTGCACACAGAGTCATGTTTTCACACTAGTCACAAAACGAAATTTCTTTGCCAATTTGAAAGCACACTTACTACTCTTTTTTTTGGCAAGTGATAATCACTTTTACAGACTGACACATTATGAATCCACTTTTCAGATTTTTTAAAAAGCACATGTCCAAACTGCTTTTTCAGACCAGCACCATTTGTAACCTGGGTGACTGCCTACACTCCAGCAAGGGCAACCAGCCTTAGTGATGCTCAATGTATTTGCATTACTGACTGAAACCTCAAACCCCACTCGCTTGTGAATACTGTGCATGATTCCACATGGTAAGCAGCTGTGTGTGTGCTAAGAGTCTGCTTCTGCACCAAAAAATGGCTCCCCCTTTCCTTCTAATGCAACTGTGAAATCACCAGAGCAATACGCAATAAATCTCTGCCTGTAATTTCTCTTTGCACACAGAGTCATGTTTTCACATTAGTCACAAAACGAAATTTCTTTGCCAATTTGAAAGCACACTTACTACTCTTTTTTTTGGCAAGTGATAATCACTTTTACAGACTGACACATTATGAATCCACTTTTCAGATTTTTTAAAAAGCACATGTCCAAACTGCTTTTTCAGACCAGCACCATTTGTAACCTGGGTGACTGCCTACACTCCAGCAAGGGCAACCAGCCTTAGTGATGCTGAATGTATTTGCATTACTGACTGAAACCTCAAACCCCACTCGCTTGTGAATACTGTGCATGATTCCACATGGTAAGCAGCTGGGTGTGTGCTAAGAGTCTGCTTCTGCACCAAAAAATGGCTCCCCCTTTCCATCTAATGCAACTGGGAAATCACCAGAGCAATACGCAATAAATCTCTGCCTGTAATTTCTCTTTGCACACAGAGTCATGTTTTCACATTAGTCACAAAACGAAATTTCTTTGCCAATTTGAAAGCACACTTACTACTCTTTTTTTTGGCAAGTGATAATCACTTTTACAGACTGACACATTATGAATCCACTTTTCAGATTTTTTAAAAAGCACATGTCCAAACTGCTTTTTCAGACCAGCACCATTTGTAACCTGGGTGACTGCCTACACTCCAGCAAGGGCAACCAGCCTTAGTGATGCTGAATGTATTTGCATTACTGACTGAAACCTCAAACCCCACTCGCTTGTGAATACTGTGCATGATTCCACATGGTAAGCAGCTGGGTGTGTGCTAAGAGTCTGCTTCTGCACCAAAAAATGGCTCCCCCTTTCCATCTAATGCAACTGTGAAATCACCAGAGCAATACGCAATAAATCTCTGCCTCTAATTCCTATTTGCACACAGAGTCATGTTTTCACATTAGTCACAAAACGAAATTTCTTTGCCAATTTGAAAGCACACTTACTGCTCTTTTTTTTGGCAAGTGATAAACACTTTTACAGACTGACACATTATGAATCCACTTTTCAGATTTTTTAAAAAGCACATGTCCAAACTGCTTTTTCAGACCAGCACCATTTGTAACCTGGGTGACTGCCTACACTCCAGCAAGGGCAACCAGCCTTAGTGATGCTGAATGTATTTGCATTACTGACTGAAACCTCAAACCCCACTCGCTTGTGAATACTGTGCATGATTCCACATAGTAAGCAGCTAGGTGTGTGCTAAGAGTCTGCTTCTGCACCAAAAAATGGCTCCCCCTTTCCATCTAATGCAACTGTGAAATCACCAGAGCAATACGCAATAAATCTCTGCCTGTAATTCCTATTTGCACACAGAGTCATGTTTTCACATTAGTCACAAAACGAAATTTCTTTGCCAATTTGAAAGCACACTTACTGCTCTTTTTTTTGGCAAGTGATAAACACTTTTACATACTGACACATTATGAATCCACTTTTCAGATTTTTTAAAAAGCACATGTCCAAACTGCTTTTTCAGACCAGCACCATTTGTAACCTGGGTGACTGCCTACACTCCAGCAAGGGCAATCAGCCTTAGTGATGCTGAATGTATTTGCATTACTGACTGAAACCTCAAACCCCACTCGCTTGTGAATACTGTGCATGATTCCACATGGTAAGCAGCTGGGTGTGTGCTAAGAGTCTGCTTCTGCACCAAAAAATGGCTCCCCCTTTCCATCTAATGCAACTGTGAAATCACCAGAGCAATACGCAATTAATCTCTGCCTGTAATTCCTATTTGCACACAGAGTCATGTTTTCACATTAGTCACAAAACGAAATTTCTTTGCCAATTTGAAAGCACACTTACTGCTCTTTTTTTTGGCAAGTGATGAACACTTTTACAGACTGACACATTATGAATCCACTTTTCAGATTTTTTAAAAAGCACATGTCCAAACTGCTTTTTCAGACCAGCACCATTTGTAACCTGGGTGACTGCCTACACTCCAGCAAGGGCAACCAGCCTTAGTGATGCTGAATGTATTTGCATTACTGACTGAAACCTCAAACCCCACTCGCTTGTGAATACTGTGCATGATTCCACATGGTAAGCAGCTGGGTGTGTGCTAAGAGTCTGCTTCTGCACCAAAAAATGGCTCCCCCTTTCCATCTAATGCAACTGTGAAATCACCAGAGCAATACGCAATAAATCTCTGCCTGTAATTTCTCTTTGCACACAGAGTCATGTTTTCACATTAGTCACAAAACGAAATTTCTTTGCCAATTTGAAAGCACACTTACTACTCTTTTTTTTGGCAAGTGATAATCACTTTTACAGACTGACACATTATGAATCCACTTTTCAGATTTTTTAAAAAGCACATGTCCAAACTGCTTTTTCAGACCAGCACCATTTGTAACCTGGGTGACTGCCTACACTCCAGCAAGGGCAACCAGCCTTAGTGATGCTGAATGTATTTGCATTACTGACTGAAACCTCAAACCCCACTCGCTTGTGAATACTGTGCATGATTCACATAGTAAGCAGCTGGGTGTGTGCTAAGAGTCTGCTTCTGCACCAAAAAATGGCTCCCCCTTTCCATCTAATGCAACTGTGAAATCACCAGAGCAATACGCAATAAATCTCTGCCTGTAATTTCTCTTTGCACACAGAGTCATGTTTTCACATTAGTCACAAAACGAAATTTCTTTGCCAACTTGAAAGCACACTTACTACTCTTTTTTTTGGCAAGTGATAATCACTTTTACAGACTGACACATTATGAATCCACTTTTCAGATTTTTTAAAAAGCACATGTCCAAACTGCTTTTTCAGACCAGCACCATTTGTAACCTGGGTGACTGCCTACACTCCAGGCAAGGGCAACCAGCCTTAGTGATGCTGAATGTATTTGCATTACTGACTGAAACCTCAAACCCCACTCGCTTGTGAATACTGTGCATGATTCCACATGGGAAGCAGCTGGGTGTGTGCTAAGAGTCTGCTTCTGCACCAAAAAATGGCTCCCCCTTTCCATCTAATGCAACTGTGAAATCACCAGAGCAATACGCAATTAATCTCTGCCTGTAATTCCTATTTGCACACAGAGTCATGTTTTCACATTAGTCACAAAACGAAATTTCTTTGCCAATTTGAAAGCACACTTACTGCTCTTTTTTTTGGCAAGTGATGAACACTTTTACAGACTGACACATTATGAATCCACTTTTCAGATTTTTTAAAAAGCACATGTCCAAACTGCTTTTTCAGACCAGCACCATTTGTAACCTGGGTGACTGCCTACACTCCAGCAAGGGCAACCAGCCTTAGTGATGCTGAATGTATTTGCATTACTGACTGAAACCTCAAACCCCACTCGCTTGTGAATACTGTGCATGATTCCACATGGTAAGCAGCTGGGTGTGTGCTAAGAGTCTGCTTCTGCACCAAAAAATGGCTCCCCCTTTCCATCTAATGCAACTGTGAAATCACCAGAGCAATACGCAATAAATCTCTGCCTGTAATTTCTCTTTGCACACAGAGTCATGTTTTCACATTAGTCACAAAACGAAATTTCTTTGCCAATTTGAAAGCACACTTACTACTCTTTTTTTTGGCAAGTGATAATCACTTTTACAGACTGACACATTATGAATCCACTTTTCAGATTTTTTAAAAAGCACATGTCCAAACTGCTTTTTCAGACCAGCACCATTTGTAACCTGGGTGACTGCCTACACTCCAGCAAGGGCAACCAGCCTTAGTGATGCTGAATGTATTTGCATTACTGACTGAAACCTCAAACCCCACTCGCTTGTGAATACTGTGCATGATTCACATGGTAAGCAGCTGGGTGTGTGCTAAGAGTTTGCTTCTGCACCAAAAAATGGCTCCCCCTTTCCATCTAATGCAACTGTGAAATCACCAGAGCAATACGCAATAAATCTCTGCCTGTAATTTCTCTTTGCACACAGAGTCATGTTTTCACATTAGTCACAAAACGAAATTTCTTTGCCAACTTGAAAGCACACTTACTACTCTTTTTTTTGGCAAGTGATAATCACTTTTACAGACTGACACATTATGAATCCACTTTTCAGATTTTTTAAAAAGCACATGTCCAAACTGCTTTTTCAGACCAGCACCATTTGTAACCTGGGTGACTGCCTACACTCCAGGCAAGGGCAACCAGCCTTAGTGATGCTGAATGTATTTGCATTACTGACTGAAACCTCAAACCCCACTCGCTTGTGAATACTGTGCATGATTCCACATGGGAAGCAGCTGGGTGTGTGCTAAGAGTCTGCTTCTGCACCAAAAAATGGCTCCCCCTTTCCATCTAATGCAACTGTGAAATCACCAGAGCAATACGCAATAAATCTCTGCCTCTAATTCCTATTTGCACACAGAGTCATGTTTTCACATTAGTCACAAAACGAAATTTCTTTGCCAATTTGAAAGCACACTTACTGCTCTTTTTTTTGGCAAGTGATAATCACTTTTACAGACTGACACATTATGAATCCACTTTTCAGATTTTTTAAAAAGCACATGTCCAAACTGCTTTTTCAGACCAGCACCATTTGTAACCTGGGTGACTGCCTACACTCCAGCAAGGGCAACCAGCCTTAGTGATGCTGAATGTATTTGCATTACTGACTGAAACCTCAAACCCCACTCGCTTGTGAATACTGTGCATGATTCCACATGGTAAGCAGCTGGGTGTGTGCTAAGAGTCTGCTTCTGCACCAAAAAATGGCTCCCCCTTTCCATCTAATGCAACTGTGAAATCACCAGAGCAATACGCAATAAATCTCTGCCTGTAATTCCTATTTGCACACAGAGTCATGTTTTCACATTAGGCCCTTAAACGAAATTTCTTTGCCAATTTGAAAGCACACTTACTGCTCTTTTTTTTGGCAAGAGATAAACACTTTTACAGACTGACACATTATGAATCCACTTTTCAGATTTTTTAAAAAGCACATGTCCAAACTGCTTTTTCAGACCAGCACCATTTGTAACCTGGGTGACTGCCTACACTCCAGCAAGGGCAACCAGCCTTAGTGATGCTGAATGTATTTGCATTACTGACTGAAACCTCAAACCCCACTCGCTTGTGAATACTGTGCATGATTCCACATGGTAAGCAGCTGGGTGTGTGCTAAGAATCTGCTTCTGCACCAAAAAATGGCTCCCCCTTTCCATCTAATGCAACTGTGAAATCACCAGAGCAATACGCAATAAATCTCTGCCTGTAATTCCTATTTGCACACAGAGTCATGTTTTCACAATAGTCACAAAACGAAATTTCTTTGCCAATTTGAAAGCACACTTACTGCTCTTTTTTTTGGCAAGTGATAAACACTTTTACAGACTGACACATTATGAATCCACTTTTCAGATTTTTTAAAAAGCACATGTCCAAACTGCTTTTTCAGACCAGCACCATTTGTAACCTGGGTGACTGCCTACACTCCAGCAAGGGCAACCAGCCTTAGTGATGCTGAATGTATTTGCATTACTGACTGAAACCTCAAACCCCACTCGCTTGTGAATACTGTGCATGATTCCACATGGTAAGCAGCTGGGTGTGTGCTAAGAGTCTGCTTCTGCACCAAAAAATGGCTCCCCCTTTCCACCTAATGCAACTGTGAAATCACCAGAGCAATACGCAATAAATCTCTGCCTGTAATTTCTCTTTGCACACAGAGTCATGTTTTCACATTAGTCACAAAACGAAATTTCTTTGCCAATTTGAAAGCACACTTACTACTCTTTTTTTTGGCAAGTGATAATCACTTTTACAGACTGACACATTATGAATCCACTTTTCAGATTTTTTAAAAAGCACATGTCCAAACTGCTTTTTCAGACCAGCACCATTTGTAACCTGGGTGACTGCCTACACTCCAGCAAGGGCAACCAGCCTTAGTGATGCTGAATGTATTTGCATTACTGACTGAAACCTCAAACCCCACTCGCTTGTGAATACTGTGCATGATTCACATAGTAAGCAGCTGGGTGTGTGCTAAGAGTCTGCTTCTGCACCAAAAAATGGCTCCCCCTTTCCATCTAATGCAACTGTGAAATCACCAGAGCAATACGCAATAAATCTCTGCCTGTAATTTCTCTTTGCACACAGAGTCATGTTTTCACATTAGTCACAAAACGAAATTTCTTTGCCAACTTGAAAGCACACTTACTACTCTTTTTTTTGGCAAGTGATAATCACTTTTACAGACTGACACATTATGAATCCACTTTTCAGATTTTTTAAAAAGCACATGTCCAAACTGCTTTTTCAGACCAGCACCATTTGTAACCTGGGTGACTGCCTACACTCCAGGCAAGGGCAACCAGCCTTAGTGATGCTGAATGTATTTGCATTACTGACTGAAACCTCAAACCCCACTCGCTTGTGAATACTGTGCATGATTCCACATGGGAAGCAGCTGGGTGTGTGCTAAGAGTCTGCTTCTGCACCAAAAAATGGCTCCCCCTTTCCATCTAATGCAACTGTGAAATCACCAGAGCAATACGCAATTAATCTCTGCCTGTAATTCCTATTTGCACACAGAGTCATGTTTTCACATTAGTCACAAAACGAAATTTCTTTGCCAATTTGAAAGCACACTTACTGCTCTTTTTTTTGGCAAGTGATGAACACTTTTACAGACTGACACATTATGAATCCACTTTTCAGATTTTTTAAAAAGCACATGTCCAAACTGCTTTTTCAGACCAGCACCATTTGTAACCTGGGTGACTGCCTACACTCCAGCAAGGGCAACCAGCCTTAGTGATGCTGAATGTATTTGCATTACTGACTGAAACCTCAAACCCCACTCGCTTGTGAATACTGTGCATGATTCCACATGGTAAGCAGCTGGGTGTGTGCTAAGAGTCTGCTTCTGCACCAAAAAATGGCTCCCCCTTTCCATCTAATGCAACTGTGAAATCACCAGAGCAATACGCAATAAATCTCTGCCTGTAATTTCTCTTTGCACACAGAGTCATGTTTTCACATTAGTCACAAAACGAAATTTCTTTGCCAATTTGAAAGCACACTTACTACTCTTTTTTTTGGCAAGTGATAATCACTTTTACAGACTGACACATTATGAATCCACTTTTCAGATTTTTTAAAAAGCACATGTCCAAACTGCTTTTTCAGACCAGCACCATTTGTAACCTGGGTGACTGCCTACACTCCAGCAAGGGCAACCAGCCTTAGTGATGCTGAATGTATTTGCATTACTGACTGAAACCTCAAACCCCACTCGCTTGTGAATACTGTGCATGATTCACATGGTAAGCAGCTGGGTGTGTGCTAAGAGTTTGCTTCTGCACCAAAAAATGGCTCCCCCTTTCCATCTAATGCAACTATGAAATCACCAGAGCAATACGCAATAAATCTCTGCCTCTAATTCCTATTTGCACACAGAGTCATGTTTTCACATTAGTCACAAAACGAAATTTCTTTGCCAATTTGAAAGCACACTTACTGCTCTTTTTTTTGGCAAGTGATAAACACTTTTACAGACTGACACATTATGAATCCACTTTTCAGATTTTTTAAAAAGCACATGTCCAAACTGCTTTTTCAGACCAGCACCATTTGTAACCTGGGTGACTGCCTACACTCCAGCAAGGGCAACCAGCCTTAGTGATGCTGAATGTATTTGCATTACTGACTGAAACCTCAAACCCCACTCGCTTGTGAATACTGTGCATGATTCCACATGGTAAGCAGCTGGGTGTGTGCTAAGAGTCTGCTTCTGCACCAAAAAATGGCTCCCCCTTTCCATCTAATGCAACTGTGAAATCACCAGAGCAATACGCAATAAATCTCTGCCTGTAATTCCTATTTGCACACAGAGTCATGTTTTCACATTAGTCACAAAACGAAATTTCTTTGCCAATTTGAAAGCACACTTACTGCTCTTTTTTTTGGCAAGTGATAAACACTTTTACAGACTGACACATTATGAATCCACTTTTCAGATTTTTTAAAAAGCACATGTCCAAACTGCTTTTTCAGACCAGCACCATTTGTAACCTGGGTGACTGCCTACACTCCAGCAAGGGCAACCAGCCTTAGTGATGCTGAATGTATTTGCATTACTGACTGAAACCTCAAACCCCACTCGCTTGTGAATACTGTGCATGATTCCACATGGTAAGCAGCTGGGTGTGTGCTAAGAGTCTGCTTCTGCACCAAAAAATGGCTCCCCCTTTCCATCTAATGCAACTGTGAAATCACCAGAGCAATACGCAATAAATCTCTGCCTGTAATTTCTCTTTGCACACAGAGTCATGTTTTCACATTAGTCACAAAACAAAATTTCTTTGCCAATTTGAAAGCACACTTACTACTCTTTTTTTTGGCAAGTGATAATCACTTTTACAGACTGACACATTATGAATCCACTTTTCAGATTTTTTAAAAAGCACATGTCCAAACTGCTTTTTCAGACCAGCACCATTTGTAACCTGGGTGACTGCCTACACTCCAGCAAGGGCAACCAGCCTTAGTGATGCTGAATGTATTTGCATTACTGACTGAAACCTCAAACCCCACTCGCTTGTGAATACTGTGCATGATTCCACATGGTAAGCAGCTGGGTGTGTGCTAAGAGTCTGCTTCTGCACCAAAAAATGGCTCCCCCTTTCCATCTAATGCAACTGTGAAATCACCAGAGCAATACGCAATAAATCTCTGCCTCTAATTCCTATTTGCACACAGAGTCATGTTTTCACATTAGTCACAAAACGAAATTTCTTTGCCAATTTGAAAGCACACTTACTACTCTTTTTTTTGGCAAGTGATAATCACTTTTACAGACTGACACATTATGAATCCACTTTTCAGATTTTTTAAAAAGCACATGTCCAAACTGCTTTTTCAGACCAGCACCATTTGTAACCTGGGTGACTGCCTACACTCCAGCAAGGGCAACCAGCCTTAGTGATGCTGAATGTATTTGCATTACTGACTGAAACCTCTAACCCCACTCGCTTGTGAATACTGTGCATGATTCCACATGGTAAGCAGCTGGGTGTGTGCTAAGAGTCTGCTTTTGCACCAAAAAATGGCTCCCCCTTTCCATCTAATGCAACTGTGAAATCACCAGAGCAATACGCAATAAATCTCTGCCTCTAATTCCTATTTGCACACAGAGTCATGTTTTCACATTAGTCACAAAACTAAATTTCTTTGCCAATTTGAAAGCACACTTACTGCTCTTTTTTTTGGCAAGTGATAATCACTTTTACAGACTGACACATTATGAATCCACTTTTCAGATTTTTTAAAAAGCACATGTCCAAACTGCTTTTTCAGACCAGCACCATTTGTAACCTGGGTGACTGCCTACACTCCAGCAAGGGCAACCAGCCTTAGTGATGCTGAATGTATTTGCATTACTGACTGAAACCTCAAACCCCACTCGCTTGTGAATACTGTGCATGATTCCACATGGTAAGCAGCTGGGTGTGTGCTAAGAGTCTGCTTCTGCACCAAAAAATGGCTCCCCCTTTCCATCTAATGCAACTGTGAAATCACCAGAGCAATACGCAATAAATCTCTGCCTGTAATTCCTATTTGCACACAGAGTCATGTTTTCACATTAGTCACAAAACGAAATTTCTTTGCCAATTTGAAAGCACACTTACTGCTCTTTTTTTTGGCAAGTGATAAACACTTTTACAGACTGACACATTATGAATCCACTTTTCAGATTTTTTAAAAAGCACATGTCCAAACTGCTTTTTCAGACCAGCACCATTTGTAACCTGGGTGACTGCCTACACTCCAGCAAGGGCAACCAGCCTTAGTGATGCTGAATGTATTTGCATTACTGACTGAAACCTCAAACCCCACTCGCTTGTGAATACTGTGCATGATTCCACATGGTAAGCAGCTGGGTGTGTGCTAAGAGTCTGCTTCTGCACCAAAAAATGGCTCCCCCTTTCCATTTAATGCAACTGTGAAATCACCAGAGCAATACGCAATAAATCTCTGCCTCTAATTCCTATTTGCACACAGAGTCATGTTTTCACATTAGTCACAAAACGAAATTTCTTTGCCAATTTGAAAGCACACTTACTGCTCTTTTTTTTGGCAAGTGATAAACACTTTTACAGACTGACACATTATGAATCCACTTTTCAGATTTTTTAAAAAGCACATGTCCAAACTGCTTTTTCAGACCAGCACCATTTGTAACCTGGGTGACTGCCTACACTCCAGCAAGGGCAACCAGCCTTAGTGATGCTGAATGTATTTGCATTACTGACTGAAACCTCAAACCCCACTCGCTTGTGAATACTGTGCATGATTCCACATGGTAAGCAGCTGGGTGTGTGCTAAGAGTCTGCTTCTGCACCAAAAAATGGCTCCCCCTTTCCATCTAATGCAACTGTGAAATCACCAGAGCAATACGCAATAAATCTCTGCCTGTAATTTCTCTTTGCACACAGAGTCATGTTTTCACATTAGTCACAAAACGAAATTTCTTTGCCAATTTGAAAGCACACTTACTACTCTTTTTTTTGGCAAGTGATAATCACTTTTACAGACTGACACATTATGAATCCACTTTTCAGATTTTTTAAAAAGCACATGTCCAAACTGCTTTTTCAGACCAGCACCATTTGTAACCTGGGTGACTGCCTACACTCCAGCAAGGGCAACCAGCCTTAGTGATGCTGAATGTATTTGCATTACTGACTGAAACCTCAAACCCCACTCGCTTGTGAATACTGTGCATGATTCCACATGGTAAGCAGCTGGGTGTGTGCTAAGAGTCTGCTTCTGCACCAAAAAATGGCTCCCCCTTTCCATCTAATGCAACTGTGAAATCACCAGAGCAATACGCAATAAATCTCTGCCTGTAATTTCTCTTTGCACACAGAGTCATGTTTTCACATTAGTCACAAAACGAAATTTCTTTGCCAATTTGAAAGCACACTTACTACTCTTTTTTTTGGCAAGTGATAATCACTTTTACAGACTGACACATTATGAATCCACTTTTCAGATTTTTTAAAAAGCACATGTCCAAACTGCTTTTTCAGACCAGCACCATTTGTAACCTGGGTGACTGCCTACACTCCAGCAAGGGCAACCAGCCTTAGTGATGCTGAATGTATTTGCATTACTGACTGAAACCTCAAACCCCACTCGCTTGTGAATACTGTGCATGATTCCACATGGTAAGCAGCTGTGTGTGTGCTAAGAGTCTGCTTCTGCACCAAAAAATGGCTCCCCCTTTCCTTTTAATGCAACTGTGAAATCACCAGAGCAATACGCAATAAATCTCTGCCTGTAATTTCTCTTTGCACACAGAGTCATGTTTTCACATTAGTCACAAAACGAAATTTCTTTGCCAATTTGAAAGCACACTTACTACTCTTTTTTTTGGCAAGTGATAATCACTTTTATAGACTGACACATTATGAATCCACTTTTCAGATTTTTTAAAAAGCACATGTCCAAACTGCTTTTTCAGACCAGCACCATTTGTAACCTGGGTGACTGCCTACACTCCAGCAAGGGCAACCAGCCTTAGTGATGCTGAATGTATTTGCATTACTGACTGAAACCTCAAACCCCACTCGCTTGTGAATACTGTGCATGATTCCACATGGTAAGCAGCTGGGTGTGTGCTAAGAGTCTGCTCCTGCACCAAAAAATGGCTCCCCCTTTCCATCTAATGCAACTGTGAAATCACCAGAGCAATACGCAATAAATCTCTGCCTGTAATTCCTATTTGCACACAGAGTCATGTTTTCACATTAGTCACAAAACGAAATTTCTTTGCCAATTTGAAAGCACACTTACTGCTCTTTTTTTTGGCAAGTGATAATCACTTTTACAGACTGACACATTATGAATCCACTTTTCAGATTTTTTAAAAAGCACATGTCCAAACTGCTTTTTCAGACCAGCACCATTTGTAACCTGGGTGACTGCCTACACTCCAGCAAGGGCAACCAGCCTTAGTGATGCTGAATGTATTTGCATTACTGACTGAAACCTCAAACCCCACTCGCTTGTGAATACTGTGCATGATTCCACATGGTAAGCAGCTGGGTGTGTGCTAAGAGTCTGCTTCTGCACCAAAAAATGGCTCCCCTTTTCCATCTAATGCAACTGTGAAATCACCAGAGCAATACGCAATAAATCTCTGCCTTTAATTTCTCTTTGCACACAGAGTCATGTTTTCACATTAGTCACAAAACGAAATTTCTTTGCCAATTTGAAAGCACATTTACTACTCTTTTTTTTGGCAAGTGATAATCACTTTTACAGACTGACACATTATGAATCCACTTTTCAGATTTTTTAAAAAGCACATGTCCAAACTGCTTTTTCAGACCAGCACCATTTGTAACCTGGGTGACTGCCTACACTCCAGCAAGGGCAACCAGCCTTAGTGATGCTGAATGTATTTGCATTACTGACTGAAACCTCAAACCCCACTCGCTTGTGAATACTGTGCATGATTCCACATGGTAAGCAGCTGGGTGTGTGCTAAGAGTCTGCTTCTGCACCAACAAATGGCTCCCCCTTTCCTTCTAATGCAACTGTGAAATCACCAGAGCAATACGCAATAAATCTCTGCCTGTAATTTCTCTTTGCACACAGAGTCATGTTTTCACATTAGTCACAAAACGAAATTTCTTTGCCAATTTGAAAGCACACTTACTACTCTTTTTTTTGGCAAGTGATAATCACTTTTACAGACTGACACATTATGAATCCACTTTTCAGATTTTTTAAAAAGCACATGTCCAAACTGCTTTTTCAGACCAGCACCATTTGTAACCTGGGTGACTGCCTACACTCCAGCAAGGGCAACCAGCCTTAGTGATGCTGAATGTATTTGCATTACTGACTGAAACCTCAAACCCCACTCGCTTGTGAATACTGTGCATGATTCCACATGGTAAGCAGCTGGGTGTGTGCTAAGAGTCTGCTTCTGCACCAAAAAATGGCTCCCCCTTTCCATCTAATGCAACTGTGAAATCACCAGAGCAATACGCAATAAATCTCTGCCTGTAATTCCTCTTTGCACACAGAGTCATGTTTTCACATTAGTCACAAAACGAAATTTCTTTGCCAATTTGAAAGCACACTTACTGCTCTTTTTTTGGCAAGTGATAAACACTTTTACAGACTGACACATTATGAATCCACTTTTCAGATTTTTTAAAAAGCACATGTCCAAACTGCTTTTTCAGACCAGCACCATTTGTAACCTGGGTGACTGCCTACACTCCAGCAAGGGCAACCAGCCTTAGTGATGCTGAATGTATTTGCATTACTGACTGAAACCTCAAACCCCACTCGCTTGTGAATACTGTGCATGATTCCACATGGTAAGCAGCTGGGTGTGTGCTAAGAGTCTGCTTCTGCACCAAAAAATGGCTCCCCCTTTCCATCTAATGCAACTGTGAAATCACCAGAGCAATACGCAATAAATCTCTGCCTGTAATTTCTCTTTGCACACAGAGTCATGTTTTCACACTAGTCACAAAACGAAATTTCTTTGCCAATTTGAAAGCACACTTACTACTCTTTTTTTTGGCAAGTGATAATCACTTTTACAGACTGACACATTATGAATCCACTTTTCAGATTTTTTAAAAAGCACATGTCCAAACTGCTTTTTCAGACCAGCACCATTTGTAACCTGGGTGACTGCCTACACTCCAGCAAGGGCAACCAGCCTTAGTGATGCTCAATGTATTTGCATTACTGACTGAAACCTCAAACCCCACTCGCTTGTGAATACTGTGCATGATTCCACATGGTAAGCAGCTGTGTGTGTGCTAAGAGTCTGCTTCTGCACCAAAAAATGGCTCCCCCTTTCCTTCTAATGCAACTGTGAAATCACCAGAGCAATACGCAATAAATCTCTGCCTGTAATTTCTCTTTGCACACAGAGTCATGTTTTCACATTAGTCACAAAACGAAATTTCTTTGCCAATTTGAAAGCACACTTACTACTCTTTTTTTTGGCAAGTGATAATCACTTTTACAGACTGACACATTATGAATCCACTTTTCAGATTTTTTAAAAAGCACATGTCCAAACTGCTTTTTCAGACCAGCACCATTTGTAACCTGGGTGACTGCCTACACTCCAGCAAGGGCAACCAGCCTTAGTGATGCTGAATGTATTTGCATTACTGACTGAAACCTCAAACCCCACTCGCTTGTGAATACTGTGCATGATTCCACATGGTAAGCAGCTGGGTGTGTGCTAAGAGTCTGCTTCTGCACCAAAAAATGGCTCCCCCTTTCCATCTAATGCAACTGGGAAATCACCAGAGCAATACGCAATAAATCTCTGCCTGTAATTTCTCTTTGCACACAGAGTCATGTTTTCACATTAGTCACAAAACGAAATTTCTTTGCCAATTTGAAAGCACACTTACTACTCTTTTTTTTGGCAAGTGATAATCACTTTTACAGACTGACACATTATGAATCCACTTTTCAGATTTTTTAAAAAGCACATGTCCAAACTGCTTTTTCAGACCAGCACCATTTGTAACCTGGGTGACTGCCTACACTCCAGCAAGGGCAACCAGCCTTAGTGATGCTGAATGTATTTGCATTACTGACTGAAACCTCAAACCCCACTCGCTTGTGAATACTGTGCATGATTCCACATGGTAAGCAGCTGGGTGTGTGCTAAGAGTCTGCTTCTGCACCAAAAAATGGCTCCCCCTTTCCATCTAATGCAACTGTGAAATCACCAGAGCAATACGCAATAAATCTCTGCCTCTAATTCCTATTTGCACACAGAGTCATGTTTTCACATTAGTCACAAAACGAAATTTCTTTGCCAATTTGAAAGCACACTTACTGCTCTTTTTTTTGGCAAGTGATAAACACTTTTACAGACTGACACATTATGAATCCACTTTTCAGATTTTTTAAAAAGCACATGTCCAAACTGCTTTTTCAGACCAGCACCATTTGTAACCTGGGTGACTGCCTACACTCCAGCAAGGGCAACCAGCCTTAGTGATGCTGAATGTATTTGCATTACTGACTGAAACCTCAAACCCCACTCGCTTGTGAATACTGTGCATGATTCCACATAGTAAGCAGCTAGGTGTGTGCTAAGAGTCTGCTTCTGCACCAAAAAATGGCTCCCCCTTTCCATCTAATGCAACTGTGAAATCACCAGAGCAATACGCAATAAATCTCTGCCTGTAATTCCTATTTGCACACAGAGTCATGTTTTCACATTAGTCACAAAACGAAATTTCTTTGCCAATTTGAAAGCACACTTACTGCTCTTTTTTTTGGCAAGTGATAAACACTTTTACATACTGACACATTATGAATCCACTTTTCAGATTTTTTAAAAAGCACATGTCCAAACTGCTTTTTCAGACCAGCACCATTTGTAACCTGGGTGACTGCCTACACTCCAGCAAGGGCAACCAGCCTTAGTGATGCTGAATGTATTTGCATTACTGACTGAAACCTCAAACCCCACTCGCTTGTGAATACTGTGCATGATTCCACATGGTAAGCAGCTGGGTGTGTGCTAAGAGTCTGCTTCTGCACCAAAAAATGGCTCCCCCTTTCCATCTAATGCAACTGTGAAATCACCAGAGCAATACGCAATTAATCTCTGCCTGTAATTCCTATTTGCACACAGAGTCATGTTTTCACATTAGTCACAAAACGAAATTTCTTTGCCAATTTGAAAGCACACTTACTGCTCTTTTTTTTGGCAAGTGATGAACACTTTTACAGACTGACACATTATGAATCCACTTTTCAGATTTTTTAAAAAGCACATGTCCAAACTGCTTTTTCAGACCAGCACCATTTGTAACCTGGGTGACTGCCTACACTCCAGCAAGGGCAACCAGCCTTAGTGATGCTGAATGTATTTGCATTACTGACTGAAACCTCAAACCCCACTCGCTTGTGAATACTGTGCATGATTCCACATGGTAAGCAGCTGGGTGTGTGCTAAGAGTCTGCTTCTGCACCAAAAAATGGCTCCCCCTTTCCATCTAATGCAACTGTGAAATCACCAGAGCAATACGCAATAAATCTCTGCCTGTAATTTCTCTTTGCACACAGAGTCATGTTTTCACATTAGTCACAAAACGAAATTTCTTTGCCAATTTGAAAGCACACTTACTACTCTTTTTTTTGGCAAGTGATAATCACTTTTACAGACTGACACATTATGAATCCACTTTTCAGATTTTTTAAAAAGCACATGTCCAAACTGCTTTTTCAGACCAGCACCATTTGTAACCTGGGTGACTGCCTACACTCCAGCAAGGGCAACCAGCCTTAGTGATGCTGAATGTATTTGCATTACTGACTGAAACCTCAAACCCCACTCGCTTGTGAATACTGTGCATGATTCACATAGTAAGCAGCTGGGTGTGTGCTAAGAGTCTGCTTCTGCACCAAAAAATGGCTCCCCCTTTCCATCTAATGCAACTGTGAAATCACCAGAGCAATACGCAATAAATCTCTGCCTGTAATTTCTCTTTGCACACAGAGTCATGTTTTCACATTAGTCACAAAACGAAATTTCTTTGCCAACTTGAAAGCACACTTACTACTCTTTTTTTTGGCAAGTGATAATCACTTTTACAGACTGACACATTATGAATCCACTTTTCAGATTTTTTAAAAAGCACATGTCCAAACTGCTTTTTCAGACCAGCACCATTTGTAACCTGGGTGACTGCCTACACTCCAGGCAAGGGCAACCAGCCTTAGTGATGCTGAATGTATTTGCATTACTGACTGAAACCTCAAACCCCACTCGCTTGTGAATACTGTGCATGATTCCACATGGGAAGCAGCTGGGTGTGTGCTAAGAGTCTGCTTCTGCACCAAAAAATGGCTCCCCCTTTCCATCTAATGCAACTGTGAAATCACCAGAGCAATACGCAATTAATCTCTGCCTGTAATTCCTATTTGCACACAGAGTCATGTTTTCACATTAGTCACAAAACGAAATTTCTTTGCCAATTTGAAAGCACACTTACTGCTCTTTTTTTTGGCAAGTGATGAACACTTTTACAGACTGACACATTATGAATCCACTTTTCAGATTTTTTAAAAAGCACATGTCCAAACTGCTTTTTCAGACCAGCACCATTTGTAACCTGGGCGACTGCCTACACTCCAGCAAGGGCAACCAGCCTTAGTGATGCTGAATGTATTTGCATTACTGACTGAAACCTCAAACCCCACTCGCTTGTGAATACTGTGCATGATTCCACATGGTAAGCAGCTGGGTGTGTGCTAAGAGTCTGCTTCTGCACCAAAAAATGGCTCCCCCTTTCCATCTAATGCAACTGTGAAATCACCAGAGCAATACGCAATAAATCTCTGCCTGTAATTTCTCTTTGCACACAGAGTCATGTTTTCACATTAGTCACAAAACGAAATTTCTTTGCCAATTTGAAAGCACACTTACTACTCTTTTTTTTGGCAAGTGATAATCACTTTTACAGACTGACACATTATGAATCCACTTTTCAGATTTTTTAAAAAGCACATGTCCAAACTGCTTTTTCAGACCAGCACCATTTGTAACCTGGGTGACTGCCTACACTCCAGCAAGGGCAACCAGCCTTAGTGATGCTGAATGTATTTGCATTACTGACTGAAACCTCAAACCCCACTCGCTTGTGAATACTGTGCATGATTCACATGGTAAGCAGCTGGGTGTGTGCTAAGAGTTTGCTTCTGCACCAAAAAATGGCTCCCCCTTTCCATCTAATGCAACTATGAAATCACCAGAGCAATACGCAATAAATCTCTGCCTCTAATTCCTATTTGCACACAGAGTCATGTTTTCACATTAGTCACAAAACGAAATTTCTTTGCCAATTTGAAAGCACACTTACTGCTCTTTTTTTTGGCAAGTGATAAACACTTTTACAGACTGACACATTATGAATCCACTTTTCAGATTTTTTAAAAAGCACATGTCCAAACTGCTTTTTCAGACCAGCACCATTTGTAACCTGGGTGACTGCCTACACTCCAGCAAGGGCAACCAGCCTTAGTGATGCTGAATGTATTTGCATTACTGACTGAAACCTCAAACCCCACTCGCTTGTGAATACTGTGCATGATTCCACATGGTAAGCAGCTGGGTGTGTGCTAAGAGTCTGCTTCTGCACCAAAAAATGGCTCCCCCTTTCCATCTAATGCAACTGTGAAATCACCAGAGCAATACGCAATAAATCTCTGCCTGTAATTCCTATTTGCACACAGAGTCATGTTTTCACATTAGTCACAAAACGAAATTTCTTTGCCAATTTGAAAGCACACTTACTGCTCTTTTTTTTGGCAAGTGATAAACACTTTTACAGACTGACACATTATGAATCCACTTTTCAGATTTTTTAAAAAGCACATGTCCAAACTGCTTTTTCAGACCAGCACCATTTGTAACCTGGGTGACTGCCTACACTCCAGCAAGGGCAACCAGCCTTAGTGATGCTGAATGTATTTGCATTACTGACTGAAACCTCAAACCCCACTCGCTTGTGAATACTGTGCATGATTCCACATGGTAAGCAGCTGGGTGTGTGCTAAGAGTCTGCTTCTGCACCAAAAAATGGCTCCCCCTTTCCATCTAATGCAACTGTGAAATCACCAGAGCAATACGCAATAAATCTCTGCCTGTAATTTCTCTTTGCACACAGAGTCATGTTTTCACATTAGTCACAAAACAAAATTTCTTTGCCAATTTGAAAGCACACTTACTACTCTTTTTTTTGGCAAGTGATAATCACTTTTACAGACTGACACATTATGAATCCACTTTTCAGATTTTTTAAAAAGCACATGTCCAAACTGCTTTTTCAGACCAGCACCATTTGTAACCTGGGTGACTGCCTACACTCCAGCAAGGGCAACCAGCCTTAGTGATGCTGAATGTATTTGCATTACTGACTGAAACCTCAAACCCCACTCGCTTGTGAATACTGTGCATGATTCCACATGGTAAGCAGCTGGGTGTGTGCTAAGAGTCTGCTTCTGCACCAAAAAATGGCTCCCCCTTTCCATCTAATGCAACTGTGAAATCACCAGAGCAATACGCAATAAATCTCTGCCTCTAATTCCTATTTGCACACAGAGTCATGTTTTCACATTAGTCACAAAACGAAATTTCTTTGCCAATTTGAAAGCACACTTACTACTCTTTTTTTTGGCAAGTGATAATCACTTTTACAGACTGACACATTATGAATCCACTTTTCAGATTTTTTAAAAAGCACATGTCCAAACTGCTTTTTCAGACCAGCACCATTTGTAACCTGAGTGACTGCCTACACTCCAGCAAGGGCAACCAGCCTTAGTGATGCTGAATGTATTTGCATTACTGACTGAAACCTCTAACCCCACTCGCTTGTGAATACTGTGCATGATTCCACATGGTAAGCAGCTGGGTGTGTGCTAAGAGTCTGCTTTTGCACCAAAAAATGGCTCCCCCTTTCCATCTAATGCAACTGTGAAATCACCAGAGCAATACGCAATAAATCTCTGCCTCTAATTCCTATTTGCACACAGAGTCATGTTTTCACATTAGTCACAAAACTAAATTTCTTTGCCAATTTGAAAGCACACTTACTGCTCTTTTTTTTGGCAAGTGATAATCACTTTTACAGACTGACACATTATGAATCCACTTTTCAGATTTTTTAAAAAGCACATGTCCAAACTGCTTTTTCAGACCAGCACCATTTGTAACCTGGGTGACTGCCTACACTCCAGCAAGGGCAACCAGCCTTAGTGATGCTGAATGTATTTGCATTACTGACTGAAACCTCAAACCCCACTCGCTTGTGAATACTGTGCATGATTCCACATGGTAAGCAGCTGGGTGTGTGCTAAGAGTCTGCTTCTGCACCAAAAAATGGCTCCCCCTTTCCATCTAATGCAACTGTGAAATCACCAGAGCAATACGCAATAAATCTCTGCCTGTAATTCCTATTTGCACACAGAGTCATGTTTTCACATTAGTCACAAAACGAAATTTCTTTGCCAATTTGAAAGCACACTTACTGCTCTTTTTTTTGGCAAGTGATAAACACTTTTACAGACTGACACATTATGAATCCACTTTTCAGATTTTTTAAAAAGCACATGTCCAAACTGCTTTTTCAGACCAGCACCATTTGTAACCTGGGTGACTGCCTACACTCCAGCAAGGGCAACCAGCCTTAGTGATGCTGAATGTATTTGCATTACTGACTGAAACCTCAAACCCCACTCGCTTGTGAATACTGTGCATGATTCCACATGGTAAGCAGCTGGGTGTGTGCTAAGAGTCTGCTTCTGCACCAAAAAATGGCTCCCCCTTTCCATTTAATGCAACTGTGAAATCACCAGAGCAATACGCAATAAATCTCTGCCTCTAATTCCTATTTGCACACAGAGTCATGTTTTCACATTAGTCACAAAACGAAATTTCTTTGCCAATTTGAAAGCACACTTACTGCTCTTTTTTTTGGCAAGTGATAAACACTTTTACAGACTGACACATTATGAATCCACTTTTCAGATTTTTTAAAAAGCACATGTCCAAACTGCTTTTTCAGACCAGCACCATTTGTAACCTGGGTGACTGCCTACACTCCAGCAAGGGCAACCAGCCTTAGTGATGCTGAATGTATTTGCATTACTGACTGAAACCTCAAACCCCACTCGCTTGTGAATACTGTGCATGATTCCACATGGTAAGCAGCTGGGTGTGTGCTAAGAGTCTGCTTCTGCACCAAAAAATGGCTCCCCCTTTCCATCTAATGCAACTGTGAAATCACCAGAGCAATACGCAATAAATCTCTGCCTGTAATTTCTCTTTGCACACAGAGTCATGTTTTCACATTAGTCACAAAACGAAATTTCTTTGCCAATTTGAAAGCACACTTACTACTCTTTTTTTTGGCAAGTGATAATCACTTTTACAGACTGACACATTATGAATCCACTTTTCAGATTTTTTAAAAAGCACATGTCCAAACTGCTTTTTCAGACCAGCACCATTTGTAACCTGGGTGACTGCCTACACTCCAGCAAGGGCAACCAGCCTTAGTGATGCTGAATGTATTTGCATTACTGACTGAAACCTCAAACCCCACTCGCTTGTGAATACTGTGCATGATTCCACATGGTAAGCAGCTGGGTGTGTGCTAAGAGTCTGCTTCTGCACCAAAAAATGGCTCCCCCTTTCCATCTAATGCAACTGTGAAATCACCAGAGCAATACGCAATAAATCTCTGCCTGTAATTTCTCTTTGCACACAGAGTCATGTTTTCACATTAGTCACAAAACGAAATTTCTTTGCCAATTTGAAAGCACACTTACTACTCTTTTTTTTGGCAAGTGATAATCACTTTTACAGACTGACACATTATGAATCCACTTTTCAGATTTTTTAAAAAGCACATGTCCAAACTGCTTTTTCAGACCAGCACCATTTGTAACCTGGGTGACTGCCTACACTCCAGCAAGGGCAACCAGCCTTAGTGATGCTGAATGTATTTGCATTACTGACTGAAACCTCAAACCCCACTCGCTTGTGAATACTGTGCATGATTCCACATGGTAAGCAGCTGTGTGTGTGCTAAGAGTCTGCTTCTGCACCAAAAAATGGCTCCCCCTTTCCTTTTAATGCAACTGTGAAATCACCAGAGCAATACGCAATAAATCTCTGCCTGTAATTTCTCTTTGCACACAGAGTCATGTTTTCACATTAGTCACAAAACGAAATTTCTTTGCCAATTTGAAAGCACACTTACTACTCTTTTTTTTGGCAAGTGATAATCACTTTTATAGACTGACACATTATGAATCCACTTTTCAGATTTTTTAAAAAGCACATGTCCAAACTGCTTTTTCAGACCAGCACCATTTGTAACCTGGGTGACTGCCTACACTCCAGCAAGGGCAACCAGCCTTAGTGATGCTGAATGTATTTGCATTACTGACTGAAACCTCAAACCCCACTCGCTTGTGAATACTGTGCATGATTCCACATGGTAAGCAGCTGGGTGTGTGCTAAGAGTCTGCTCCTGCACCAAAAAATGGCTCCCCCTTTCCATCTAATGCAACTGTGAAATCACCAGAGCAATACGCAATAAATCTCTGCCTGTAATTCCTATTTGCACACAGAGTCATGTTTTCACATTAGTCACAAAACGAAATTTCTTTGCCAATTTGAAAGCACACTTACTGCTCTTTTTTTTGGCAAGTGATAATCACTTTTACAGACTGACACATTATGAATCCACTTTTCAGATTTTTTAAAAAGCACATGTCCAAACTGCTTTTTCAGACCAGCACCATTTGTAACCTGGGTGACTGCCTACACTCCAGCAAGGGCAACCAGCCTTAGTGATGCTGAATGTATTTGCATTACTGACTGAAACCTCAAACCCCACTCGCTTGTGAATACTGTGCATGATTCCACATGGTAAGCAGCTGGGTGTGTGCTAAGAGTCTGCTTCTGCACCAAAAAATGGCTCCCCTTTTCCATCTAATGCAACTGTGAAATCACCAGAGCAATACGCAATAAATCTCTGCCTTTAATTTCTCTTTGCACACAGAGTCATGTTTTCACATTAGTCACAAAACGAAATTTCTTTGCCAATTTGAAAGCACATTTACTACTCTTTTTTTTGGCAAGTGATAATCACTTTTACAGACTGACACATTATGAATCCACTTTTCAGATTTTTTAAAAAGCACATGTCCAAACTGCTTTTTCAGACCAGCACCATTTGTAACCTGGGTGACTGCCTACACTCCAGCAAGGGCAACCAGCCTTAGTGATGCTGAATGTATTTGCATTACTGACTGAAACCTCAAACCCCACTCGCTTGTGAATACTGTGCATGATTCCACATGGTAAGCAGCTGGGTGTGTGCTAAGAGTCTGCTTCTGCACCAACAAATGGCTCCCCCTTTCCTTCTAATGCAACTGTGAAATCACCAGAGCAATACGCAATAAATCTCTGCCTGTAATTTCTCTTTGCACACAGAGTCATGTTTTCACATTAGTCACAAAACGAAATTTCTTTGCCAATTTGAAAGCACACTTACTACTCTTTTTTTTGGCAAGTGATAATCACTTTTACAGACTGACACATTATGAATCCACTTTTCAGATTTTTTAAAAAGCACATGTCCAAACTGCTTTTTCAGACCAGCACCATTTGTAACCTGGGTGACTGCCTACACTCCAGCAAGGGCAACCAGCCTTAGTGATGCTGAATGTATTTGCATTACTGACTGAAACCTCAAACCCCACTCGCTTGTGAATACTGTGCATGATTCCACATGGTAAGCAGCTGGGTGTGTGCTAAGAGTCTGCTTCTGCACCAAAAAATGGCTCCCCCTTTCCATCTAATGCAACTGTGAAATCACCAGAGCAATACGCAATAAATCTCTGCCTGTAATTCCTCTTTGCACACAGAGTCATGTTTTCACATTAGTCACAAAACGAAATTTCTTTGCCAATTTGAAAGCACACTTACTGCTCTTTTTTTGGCAAGTGATAAACACTTTTACAGACTGACACATTATGAATCCACTTTTCAGATTTTTTAAAAAGCACATGTCCAAACTGCTTTTTCAGACCAGCACCATTTGTAACCTGGGTGACTGCCTACACTCCAGCAAGGGCAACCAGCCTTAGTGATGCTGAATGTATTTGCATTACTGACTGAAACCTCAAACCCCACTCGCTTGTGAATACTGTGCATGATTCCACATGGTAAGCAGCTGGGTGTGTGCTAAGAGTCTGCTTCTGCACCAAAAAATGGCTCCCCCTTTCCATCTAATGCAACTGTGAAATCACCAGAGCAATACGCAATAAATCTCTGCCTGTAATTTCTCTTTGCACACAGAGTCATGTTTTCACACTAGTCACAAAACGAAATTTCTTTGCCAATTTGAAAGCACACTTACTACTCTTTTTTTTGGCAAGTGATAATCACTTTTACAGACTGACACATTATGAATCCACTTTTCAGATTTTTTAAAAAGCACATGTCCAAACTGCTTTTTCAGACCAGCACCATTTGTAACCTGGGTGACTGCCTACACTCCAGCAAGGGCAACCAGCCTTAGTGATGCTCAATGTATTTGCATTACTGACTGAAACCTCAAACCCCACTCGCTTGTGAATACTGTGCATGATTCCACATGGTAAGCAGCTGTGTGTGTGCTAAGAGTCTGCTTCTGCACCAAAAAATGGCTCCCCCTTTCCTTCTAATGCAACTGTGAAATCACCAGAGCAATACGCAATAAATCTCTGCCTGTAATTTCTCTTTGCACACAGAGTCATGTTTTCACATTAGTCACAAAACGAAATTTCTTTGCCAATTTGAAAGCACACTTACTACTCTTTTTTTTGGCAAGTGATAATCACTTTTACAGACTGACACATTATGAATCCACTTTTCAGATTTTTTAAAAAGCACATGTCCAAACTGCTTTTTCAGACCAGCACCATTTGTAACCTGGGTGACTGCCTACACTCCAGCAAGGGCAACCAGCCTTAGTGATGCTGAATGTATTTGCATTACTGACTGAAACCTCAAACCCCACTCGCTTGTGAATACTGTGCATGATTCCACATGGTAAGCAGCTGGGTGTGTGCTAAGAGTCTGCTTCTGCACCAAAAAATGGCTCCCCCTTTCCATCTAATGCAACTGGGAAATCACCAGAGCAATACGCAATAAATCTCTGCCTGTAATTTCTCTTTGCACACAGAGTCATGTTTTCACATTAGTCACAAAACGAAATTTCTTTGCCAATTTGAAAGCACACTTACTACTCTTTTTTTTGGCAAGTGATAATCACTTTTACAGACTGACACATTATGAATCCACTTTTCAGATTTTTTAAAAAGCACATGTCCAAACTGCTTTTTCAGACCAGCACCATTTGTAACCTGGGTGACTGCCTACACTCCAGCAAGGGCAACCAGCCTTAGTGATGCTGAATGTATTTGCATTACTGACTGAAACCTCAAACCCCACTCGCTTGTGAATACTGTGCATGATTCCACATGGTAAGCAGCTGGGTGTGTGCTAAGAGTCTGCTTCTGCACCAAAAAATGGCTCCCCCTTTCCATCTAATGCAACTGTGAAATCACCAGAGCAATACGCAATAAATCTCTGCCTCTAATTCCTATTTGCACACAGAGTCATGTTTTCACATTAGTCACAAAACGAAATTTCTTTGCCAATTTGAAAGCACACTTACTGCTCTTTTTTTTGGCAAGTGATAAACACTTTTACAGACTGACACATTATGAATCCACTTTTCAGATTTTTTAAAAAGCACATGTCCAAACTGCTTTTTCAGACCAGCACCATTTGTAACCTGGGTGACTGCCTACACTCCAGCAAGGGCAACCAGCCTTAGTGATGCTGAATGTATTTGCATTACTGACTGAAACCTCAAACCCCACTCGCTTGTGAATACTGTGCATGATTCCACATAGTAAGCAGCTAGGTGTGTGCTAAGAGTCTGCTTCTGCACCAAAAAATGGCTCCCCCTTTCCATCTAATGCAACTGTGAAATCACCAGAGCAATACGCAATAAATCTCTGCCTGTAATTCCTATTTGCACACAGAGTCATGTTTTCACATTAGTCACAAAACGAAATTTCTTTGCCAATTTGAAAGCACACTTACTGCTCTTTTTTTTGGCAAGTGATAAACACTTTTACATACTGACACATTATGAATCCACTTTTCAGATTTTTTAAAAAGCACATGTCCAAACTGCTTTTTCAGACCAGCACCATTTGTAACCTGGGTGACTGCCTACACTCCAGCAAGGGCAATCAGCCTTAGTGATGCTGAATGTATTTGCATTACTGACTGAAACCTCAAACCCCACTCGCTTGTGAATACTGTGCATGATTCCACATGGTAAGCAGCTGGGTGTGTGCTAAGAGTCTGCTTCTGCACCAAAAAATGGCTCCCCCTTTCCATCTAATGCAACTGTGAAATCACCAGAGCAATACGCAATTAATCTCTGCCTGTAATTCCTATTTGCACACAGAGTCATGTTTTCACATTAGTCACAAAACGAAATTTCTTTGCCAATTTGAAAGCACACTTACTGCTCTTTTTTTTGGCAAGTGATGAACACTTTTACAGACTGACACATTATGAATCCACTTTTCAGATTTTTTAAAAAGCACATGTCCAAACTGCTTTTTCAGACCAGCACCATTTGTAACCTGGGTGACTGCCTACACTCCAGCAAGGGCAACCAGCCTTAGTGATGCTGAATGTATTTGCATTACTGACTGAAACCTCAAACCCCACTCGCTTGTGAATACTGTGCATGATTCCACATGGTAAGCAGCTGGGTGTGTGCTAAGAGTCTGCTTCTGCACCAAAAAATGGCTCCCCCTTTCCATCTAATGCAACTGTGAAATCACCAGAGCAATACGCAATAAATCTCTGCCTGTAATTTCTCTTTGCACACAGAGTCATGTTTTCACATTAGTCACAAAACGAAATTTCTTTGCCAATTTGAAAGCACACTTACTACTCTTTTTTTTGGCAAGTGATAATCACTTTTACAGACTGACACATTATGAATCCACTTTTCAGATTTTTTAAAAAGCACATGTCCAAACTGCTTTTTCAGACCAGCACCATTTGTAACCTGGGTGACTGCCTACACTCCAGCAAGGGCAACCAGCCTTAGTGATGCTGAATGTATTTGCATTACTGACTGAAACCTCAAACCCCACTCGCTTGTGAATACTGTGCATGATTCACATAGTAAGCAGCTGGGTGTGTGCTAAGAGTCTGCTTCTGCACCAAAAAATGGCTCCCCCTTTCCATCTAATGCAACTGTGAAATCACCAGAGCAATACGCAATAAATCTCTGCCTGTAATTTCTCTTTGCACACAGAGTCATGTTTTCACATTAGTCACAAAACGAAATTTCTTTGCCAACTTGAAAGCACACTTACTACTCTTTTTTTTGGCAAGTGATAATCACTTTTACAGACTGACACATTATGAATCCACTTTTCAGATTTTTTAAAAAGCACATGTCCAAACTGCTTTTTCAGACCAGCACCATTTGTAACCTGGGTGACTGCCTACACTCCAGGCAAGGGCAACCAGCCTTAGTGATGCTGAATGTATTTGCATTACTGACTGAAACCTCAAACCCCACTCGCTTGTGAATACTGTGCATGATTCCACATGGGAAGCAGCTGGGTGTGTGCTAAGAGTCTGCTTCTGCACCAAAAAATGGCTCCCCCTTTCCATCTAATGCAACTGTGAAATCACCAGAGCAATACGCAATTAATCTCTGCCTGTAATTCCTATTTGCACACAGAGTCATGTTTTCACATTAGTCACAAAACGAAATTTCTTTGCCAATTTGAAAGCACACTTACTGCTCTTTTTTTTGGCAAGTGATGAACACTTTTACAGACTGACACATTATGAATCCACTTTTCAGATTTTTTAAAAAGCACATGTCCAAACTGCTTTTTCAGACCAGCACCATTTGTAACCTGGGTGACTGCCTACACTCCAGCAAGGGCAACCAGCCTTAGTGATGCTGAATGTATTTGCATTACTGACTGAAACCTCAAACCCCACTCGCTTGTGAATACTGTGCATGATTCCACATGGTAAGCAGCTGGGTGTGTGCTAAGAGTCTGCTTCTGCACCAAAAAATGGCTCCCCCTTTCCATCTAATGCAACTGTGAAATCACCAGAGCAATACGCAATAAATCTCTGCCTGTAATTTCTCTTTGCACACAGAGTCATGTTTTCACATTAGTCACAAAACGAAATTTCTTTGCCAATTTGAAAGCACACTTACTACTCTTTTTTTTGGCAAGTGATAATCACTTTTACAGACTGACACATTATGAATCCACTTTTCAGATTTTTTAAAAAGCACATGTCCAAACTGCTTTTTCAGACCAGCACCATTTGTAACCTGGGTGACTGCCTACACTCCAGCAAGGGCAACCAGCCTTAGTGATGCTGAATGTATTTGCATTACTGACTGAAACCTCAAACCCCACTCGCTTGTGAATACTGTGCATGATTCACATGGTAAGCAGCTGGGTGTGTGCTAAGAGTTTGCTTCTGCACCAAAAAATGGCTCCCCCTTTCCATCTAATGCAACTGTGAAATCACCAGAGCAATACGCAATAAATCTCTGCCTGTAATTTCTCTTTGCACACAGAGTCATGTTTTCACATTAGTCACAAAACGAAATTTCTTTGCCAACTTGAAAGCACACTTACTACTCTTTTTTTTGGCAAGTGATAATCACTTTTACAGACTGACACATTATGAATCCACTTTTCAGATTTTTTAAAAAGCACATGTCCAAACTGCTTTTTCAGACCAGCACCATTTGTAACCTGGGTGACTGCCTACACTCCAGGCAAGGGCAACCAGCCTTAGTGATGCTGAATGTATTTGCATTACTGACTGAAACCTCAAACCCCACTCGCTTGTGAATACTGTGCATGATTCCACATGGGAAGCAGCTGGGTGTGTGCTAAGAGTCTGCTTCTGCACCAAAAAATGGCTCCCCCTTTCCATCTAATGCAACTGTGAAATCACCAGAGCAATACGCAATAAATCTCTGCCTCTAATTCCTATTTGCACACAGAGTCATGTTTTCACATTAGTCACAAAACGAAATTTCTTTGCCAATTTGAAAGCACACTTACTGCTCTTTTTTTTGGCAACAGATAAACACTTTTACAGACTGACACATTATGAATCCACTTTTCAGATTTTTTAAAAAGCACATGTCCAAACTGCTTTTTCAGACCAGCACCATTTGTAACCTGGGTGACTGCCTACACTCCAGCAAGGGCAACCAGCCTTAGTGATGCTGAATGTATTTGCATTACTGACTGAAACCTCAAACCCCACTCGCTTGTGAATACTGTGCATGATTCCACATGGTAAGCAGCTGGGTGTGTGCTAAGAATCTGCTTCTGCACCAAAAAATGGCTCCCCCTTTCCATCTAATGCAACTGTGAAATCACCAGAGCAATACGCAATAAATCTCTGCCTGTAATTCCTATTTGCACACAGAGTCATGTTTTCACAATAGTCACAAAACGAAATTTCTTTGCCAATTTGAAAGCACACTTACTGCTCTTTTTTTTGGCAAGTGATAAACACTTTTACAGACTGACACATTATGAATCCACTTTTCAGATTTTTTAAAAAGCACATGTCCAAACTGCTTTTTCAGACCAGCACCATTTGTAACCTGGGTGACTGCCTACACTCCAGCAAGGGCAACCAGCCTTAGTGATGCTGAATGTATTTGCATTACTGACTGAAACCTCAAACCCCACTCGCTTGTGAATACTGTGCATGATTCCACATGGTAAGCAGCTGGGTGTGTGCTAAGAGTCTGCTTCTGCACCAAAAAATGGCTCCCCCTTTCCACCTAATGCAACTGTGAAATCACCAGAGCAATACGCAATAAATCTCTGCCTGTAATTTCTCTTTGCACACAGAGTCATGTTTTCACATTAGTCACAAAACGAAATTTCTTTGCCAATTTGAAAGCACACTAACTACTCTTTTTTTTGGCAAGTGATAATCACTTTTACAGACTGACACATTATGAATCCACTTTTCAGATTTTTTAAAAAGCACATGTCCAAACTGCTTTTTCAGACCAGCACCATTTGTAACCTGGGTGACTGCCTACACTCCAGCAAGGGCAACCAGCCTTAGTGATGCTGAATGTATTTGCATTACTGACTGAAACCTCAAACCCCACTCGCTTGTGAATACTGTGCATGATTCCACATGGTAAGCAGCTGGGTGTGTGCTAAGAGTCTGCTTCTGCACCTAAAAATGGCTCCCCCTTTCCTTCTAATGCAACTGTGAAATCACCAGAGCAATACGCAATAAATCTCTGCCTGTAATTTCTCTTTGCACACAGAGTCATGTTTTCACATTAGTCACAAAACGAAATTTCTTTGCCAATTTGAAAGCACACTTACTACTTTTTTTTTTGGCAAGTGATAATCACTTTTACAGACTGACACATTATGAATCCACTTTTCAGATTTTTTAAAAAGCACATGTCCAAACTGCTTTTTCAGACCAGCACCATTTGTAACCTGGGTGACTGCCTACACTCCAGCAAGGGCAACCAGCCTTAGTGATGCTGAATGTATTTGCATTACTGACTGAAACCTCAAACCCCACTCGCTTGTGAATACTGTGCATGATTCCACATGGTAAGCAGCTGGGTGTGTGCTAAGAGTCTGCTTCTGCACCAAAAAATGGCTCCCCCTTTCCATCTAATGCAACTGTGAAATCACCAGAGCAATACGCAATAAATCTCTGCCTCTAATTCCTATTTGCACACAGAGTCATGTTTTCACATTAGTCACAAAACGAAATTTCTTTGCCAATTTGAAAGCACACTTACTGCTCTTTTTTTTGGCAAGTGATAATCACTTTTACAGACTGACACATTATGAATCCACTTTTCAGATTTTTTAAAAAGCACATGTCCAAACTGCTTTTTCAGACCAGCACCATTTGTAACCTGGGTGACTGCCTACACTCCAGCAAGGGCAACCAGCCTTAGTGATGCTGAATGTATTTGCATTACTGACTGAAACCTCAAACCCCACTCGCTTGTGAATACTGTGCATGATTCCACATGGTAAGCAGCTGGGTGTGTGCTAAGAGTCTGCTTCTGCACCAAAAAATGGCTCCCCCTTTCCATCTAATGCAACTGTGAAATCACCAGAGCAATACGCAATAAATCTCTGCCTGTAATTCCTATTTGCACACAGAGACATGTTTTCACATTAGGCCCTTAAACGAAATTTCTTTGCCAATTTGAAAGCACACTTACTGCTCTTTTTTTTGGCAAGTGATACACACTTTTACAGACTGACACATTATGAATCCACTTTTCAGATTTTTTAAAAAGCACATGTCCAAACTGCTTTTTCAGACCAGCACCATTTGTAACCTGGGTGACTGCCTACACTCCAGCAAGGGCAACCAGCCTTAGTGATGCTGAATGTATTTGCATTACTGACTGAAACCTCAAACCCCACTCGCTTGTGAATACTGTGCATGATTCACATGGTAAGCAGCTGGGTGTGTGCTAAGAGTCTGCTTCTGCACCAAAAAATGGCTCCCCCTTTCCATCTAATGCAACTGTGAAATCACCAGAGCAATACGCAATAAATCTCTGCCTCTAATTCCTATTTGCACACAGAGTCATGTTTTCACATTAGTCACAAAACGAAATTTCTTTGCCAATTTGAACGCACACTTACTGCTCTTTTTTTTGGCAAGTGATAAACACTTTTACAGACTGACACATTATGAATCCACTTTTCAGATTTTTTAAAAAGCACATGTCCAAACTGCTTTTTCAGACCAGCACCATTTGTAACCTGGGTGACTGCCTACACTCCAGCAAGGGCAATCAGCCTTAGTGATGCTGAATGTATTTGCATTACTGACTGAAACCTCAAACCCCACTCGCTTGTGAATACTGTGCATGATTCCACATGATAAGCAGCTGGGTGTGTGCTAAGAGTCTGCTTCTGCACCAAAAAATGGCTCCCCCTTTCCATCTAATGCAACTGTGAAATCACCAGAGCAATACGCAATAAATCTCTGCCTGTAATTCCTATTTGCACACAGAGTCATGTTTTCACATTAGTCACAAAACGAAATTTCTTTGCCAATTTGAAAGCACACTTACTGCTCTTTTTTTTGGCAAGTGATAAACACTTTTACAGACTGACACATTATGAATCCACTTTTCAGATTTTTTAAAAAGCACATGTCCAAACTGCTTTTTCAGACCAGCACCATTTGTAACCTGAGTGACTGCCTACACTCCAGCAAGGGCAACCAGCCTTAGTGATGCTGAATGTATTTGCATTACTGACTGAAACCTCAAACCCCACTCGCTTGTGAATACTGTGCATGATTCCACATGGTAAGCAGCTGGGTGTGTGCTAAGAGTCTGCTTCTGCACCAAAAAATGGCTCCCCCTTTCCATCTAATGCAACTGTGAAATCACCAGAGCAATACGCAATAAATCTCTGCCTGTAATTCCTATTTGCACACAGAGTCATGTTTTCACATTAGTCACAAAACGAAATTTCTTTGCCAATTTGAAAGCACACTTACTGCTCTTTTTTTTGGCAAGTGATAAACACTTTTACAGACTGACACATTATGAATCCACTTTTCAGATTTTTTAAAAAGCACATGTCCAAACTGCTTTTTCAGACCAGCACCATTTGTAACCTGGGTGACTGCCTACACTCCAGCAAGGGCAACCAGCCTTAGTGATGCTGAATGTATTTGCATTACTGACTGAAACCTCAAACCCCACTCGCTTGTGAATACTGTGCATGATTCCACATGGTAAGCAGCTGGGTGTGTGCTAAGAGTCTGCTTCTGCACCAAAAAATGGCTCCCCCTTTCCATCTAATGCAACTGTGAAATCACCAGAGCAATACGCAATAAATCTCTGCCTGTAATTCCTATTTGCACACAGAGTCATGTTTTCACATTAGTCACAAAACGAAATTTCTTTGCCAATTTGAAAGCACACTTACTGCTCTTTTTTTTGGCAAGTGATAAACACTTTTACAGACTGACACATTATGAATCCACTTTTCAGATTTTTTAAAAAGCACATGTCCAAACTGCTTTTTCAGACCAGCACCATTTGTAACCTGGGTGACTGCCTACACTCCAGCAAGGGCAACCAGCCTTAGTGATGCTGAATGTATTTGCATTACTGACTGAAACCTCAAACCCCACTCGCTTGTGAATACTGTGCATGATTCCACATGGTAAGCAGCTGGGTGTGTGCTAAGAGTCTGCTTCTGCACCTAAAAATGGCTCCCCCTTTCCATCTAATGCAACTGTGAAATCACCAGAGCAATACGCAATAAATCTCTGCCTGTAATTCCTATTTGCACACAGAGTCATGTTTTCACATTAGTCACAAAACGAAATTTCTTTGCCAATTTGAAAGCACACTTACTGCTCTTTTTTTTGGCAAGTGATAAACACTTTTACAGACTGACACATTATGAATCCACTTTTCAGATTTTTTAAAAAGCACATGTCCAAACTGCTTTTTCAGACCAGCACCATTTGTAACCTGGGTGACTGCCTACACTCCAGCAAGGGCAACCAGCCTTAGTGATGCTGAATGTATTTGCATTACTGACTGAAACCTCAAACCCCACTCGCTTGTGAATACTGTGCATGATTCCACATGGTAAGCAGCTGGGTGTGTGCTAAGAGTCTGCTTCTGCACCAAAAAATGGCTCCCCCTTTCCATCTAATGCAACTGTGAAATCACCAGAGCAATACGCAATAAATCTCTGCCTGTAATTCCTATTTGCACACAGAGTCATGTTTTCACATTAGTCACAAAACGAAATTTCTTTGCCAATTTGAAAGCACACTTACTGCTCTTTTTTTTGGCAAGTGATAAACACTTTTACAGACTGACACATTATGAATCCACTTTTCCGATTTTTTAAAAAGCACATGTCCAAACTGCTTTTTCAGACCAGCACCATTTGTAACCTGGGTGACTGCCTATACTCCAGCAAGGGCAACCAGCCTTAGTGATGCTGAATGTATTTGCATTACTGACTGAAACCTCAAACCCCACTCGCTTGTGAATACTGTGCATGATTCCACATGGTAAGCAGCTGGGTGTGTGCTAAGAGTCTGCTTCTGCACCAAAAAATGGCTCCCCCTTTCCATCTAATGCAACTGTGAAATCACCAGAGCAATACGCAATAAATCTCTGCCTGTAATTCCTATTTGCACACAGAGTCATGTTTTCACATTAGTCACAAAACGAAATTTCTTTGCCAATTTGAAAGCACACTTACTGCTCTTTTTTTTGGCAAGTGATAATCACTTTTACAGACTGACACATTATGAATCCACTTTTCAGATTTTTTAAAAAGCACATGTCCAAACTGCTTTTTCAGACCAGCACCATTTGTAACCTGGGTGACTGCCTACACTCCAGCAAGGGCAACCAGCCTTAGTGATGCTGAATGTATTTGCATTACTGAGTCCAACCTCAAACCCTTAAACTATTCTTTTTTTATACCAGTACACCTTAATTTATTGTGAAAACATAGTCCATATTATTTTACTTGTTCCTCACATTTAAATTTCTTCCAAAACAGAAAATAATAAACACAACTTCAACAAAAAGAATTGCATTTCTATTATTCATTTCTTAATTTACCATATACATCCCCTCTCAAACTCTAAACTCACCTTTAAAATTAGTTAGTTGTGAAAG
Organism: Triturus cristatus; assembly: GCF_964204655.1. Classification (NCBI taxonomy): domain Eukaryota; kingdom Metazoa; phylum Chordata; class Amphibia; order Caudata; family Salamandridae; genus Triturus; species Triturus cristatus. The sequence continues at coordinate 1,711,851,289 of NC_140589.1, read as the reverse complement.
AAATGTGGCACTCAAACAGCAGATTATCAGAGCAAGGATCTCTGTTCTTTACACCTCTCTCCTCTCAGCAGAACCAGATAATGGCAAACTTTCCCTCTCTTTTTCCACATATATACATGTTAATTTCAAATCTCAGTGCTTCCCCCTTTTTTTCAAATGTCATCACACATTTCTATTGGTTGAAAACCAACCCTTTTCCAAAAGTACCCTTCCCCCAACTTGACTTCAGCCTAGTACCCTTCCCCCAACTTGACTTCTGCCTGCTACCATAGCAACAGCTCATGGAACACTGCTGTGTGGAGTTAGGTCAGAAGTTCGCCAAACAATGTTTCAATTCCACAGAGCAAGAGTGCTTGACTTTTCTAACCTAACAGCAAATCCATAGTACTGTTCTTTGGTAACACATTTTTCTGTACCAATACAAAACATGCTTCTATAAATTTACACATACAGCCTAGTTTTTAGTGTAGAATGGTATGAAACAGCCAATCAGTTCTTTTTAAAAAAAAAAAATATGTATGACTCCATTTCCAAACTGTCTTTCATTTCTTTTTACCATTCTACTGAATTACACCTCCTGAGTGCATCCAGTTCTCCTTTGAAGATGTTCACAGTGTGGATTGTAGGGCACAGCTATGTCTTCTGGAGTGAAAAGTATGCAGAGAAAACAGGTATGGTGAGAGACCTTGCTTTGCCAAATGTAGACATTAAATGGATTGGTCGGAGAGGGTTAAAGTGGCACCAATTGATGCCATTGGTGAAATCCTTCATGCACATCCAACACCCTGACCTCATAATAGTGCACTGTGGTGGCAATGACCTAGGCACTTTGACTGGGGTAGGTCTGGAAATGCTTATGAAGGACACCTTTGCACAACTGTTTTCACTTTTCCCTAAAACTGCCTTTGTGTTTTCTAACATATGCCAAAGGCAAAAATGGAACTGGTCCAATCATTTCTGTCCACAGATTGACAAAGCAAGAAAGCACGTCAACAAATCTGTTTCTGCTTTCCTCCGTGACTATGGTATGGGTTCCATTTACCACAACAACTTGCGTTACGACATGCAAGACATTTATAGAGGAGATGGTGTGCACTTCAATGATGAAGGGAACAGAGTCTTCCTCTTGAACCTTAGACTCTGCATCGGTACTTACTTGTAGGTACCACTAAAAAATCACTTCATAAACACAACGGCTCTTTTTAGAGCCCCCTAATATCTAAACACTTAAATCTGCATTTCATTTCTTTTTTTATTTTATTTTTTACCGTACGCTTACCGTACGCGTACCCCGCGATTTTTTTAAAATCAATAAATGTTTTCTTTGTACTTTTCTGTCCTTCTTTGACCCCCTTACAAATGTTAGGGGGTCTGTAACTCTCCTCCTTGCCCCCTTTTCTTGTTATCACTCTTTTTTTTCTGAGTGAAACACACGAAATGGCGGCCGCCACTTCCTGGTTTCGGCCGATTCGAATGTTTACTAAGATCTAAGAGCCAATCAGAATCGTGCTCGCGCACGCCACCGTACGCGTACGGTAAGCGTACCGTAAGCGCACCGTAAGCTGGCTCAGATATATATATTGATTTAAAGGCTATTTTCTCAGAATCTACTGAACAGATTTACACCAAACCTACAAAAGGCACTTCCTTGACCTGAGGACTACCTCTCTGCCAAATTTCTAGTAATTCTGTTCAGCCGTTCGGGCTGTTGCCCTGTCTAAAGGTCCTACGGAAAAATGCATGGGAAAAACGCGTTTTGGGACCCCCCTTTTATCTCAGCCCCCGCTTGACGAATCCCCCCGAGACTTTCAGGAAAGGAGCGGAGCGTAGCGCCCCACCTATTTTGAAAAATTCACGAGGATTCGTCTACCGGCGCCAAAGTTATTCAAAATAGAATGTTGCGGATTTCCTATGGAAACGTGGTCCTAACTATAACTACCTACTGGCGACCGCCAGTAGGTAATAGATATATATATATATATATGTATATATATACACTTAAAAAACCATAGGTTTCACACATGTTATAGTTAGGAATTAGCATTTAAAAAACCTTGCAAATTCACTTAAAAAACCATAGGTTTCACACAGGTTATAGTTAGGTGGACATTTCACTCGTAAATAACCAATGAAATTCCCCCGTTATAGTTAGTTCAGATAACTATAACTCGCGCGCCCGCAATCCTCTGCTCATGACGTCACATATTACATCACTCATGACATGGTCAGTGGCATCACTCATGACATCACTGATGACATCATCCTTGTGATAGAGTGGCGGTCGCGCGAGTTATAGTTATCTGAACTAACTATAACGGGGGAATTTCATTGTTTTTTTATGAGTGAAATGTCCACCTAACTATAACCTGTGTGAAACCTATGGTTTTTTAAGTGAATTTGCAAGGTTTTTTAAATGCTAATTCCTAACTATAACGTGTGAAACCTATGGTTTTTTAAGTGAATATATATATATATATATATATATATATATTACCTACTGGCAGTCGCCAGTAGGTACTTATAGTTAGGACCTAGTTTCCATAGGGAAAGAGTTTTTTGTTTTCCCAATAACTTTGGCGTCGTTTGACAAATCTTCGCAAAATTTTCAAAACGAGTGGGGCGCTCCGGTCAGCTCCTGTCTTGAAAGTTTTGGGATGATTCGTCAAGCGGGGGCCGAGAAAAAAGGGGGGGTCCCAAAAGGCTTTTTCCCTATGTAAATTTCCATAGAAACTTTAGCCAAAGCTACAGCCCGAGTTGCTGAACGGAATTACATCAAATTTGGCAGAAAGGTAGCTCTTTGTTCAGAAAGCAACCTTTTTGTTAAATGGTGTAAATCCGTTCAGTAGTTTCTAAATTATTAAATGAAAAAGAACTTTATATATCTAGGCCGAGCCATCTGTGGTAAATATTTCTCCTTTACCGGGACTGAATTTGATACAGAAACATTATAAAATAGCTCAGTAAAATGAGAGGCAGAATCCGTGATATTAGAGTTTCGGAATGGGCTTTATTCCAATAATCGATTATAATCGGATGCTTCAAGTTCCATCACCACGGGGGTTCAGGAAGTGAAGTACATACTTTATTGACAAGAAGTAACTTTTATAGTACATACATTATAATGAAGTGAATACAGTAGGCGTAACAATTGATAAGGAAATTGACGTTTGGTCTGCGTAACCGAAAATGGGTGTAAAAAAAGGAACATGATTGGTTATGATGTCATTCATAGGTGGATCTATAAGATAATACTTGGCCTAAATGCGCGCGCAGCAGTATGACGTGTAATTGACGTGTAACTAGGGGGTGACGGGGACTTGACATTTAGCTCTACATGTGGAGACAAGAAGTCTGGGGGGTCAAGTCAACCTAATCCCAAATCATATCTAACATCCTATGTTTAAAGAACTATGTTATCCATAAAAGAAGGACTCTCGGACAGAATCTATTCTATACTGACTGTGCGTGCATGTACAAGCGTCTAAGTGTCTACACTAAATGCGAGGGGGTAGGAATATTCCATGGTAACAAGGCTATGAATTACTTGCATGAGGACAGAGAAGCCGGCCTTTTGCTCGGTAACTGGAAGAATGTTTACTTAGGCTACTAGGCAGGAATGCATCGGCTGAGGGGGAAGCAGATAATTCGAAGGTGAAATACAGTTCTTGGCAGAGAATAGGCTGATGTCAGGCTTCGTGAGCCGCGCAGAGAATGAGACAAAGTTCATGGTCACAGATGCAGGCTCAGACTGGAGCTTTCAGAGGCAGAAGGCAAGAAGAGTTTGATGACAGAATCAGGGCCTACTTGCCTGGACTGTAAAATGGCATAAGTGAACCATATAAAGCCGGTGGCTTTTCATACTTAGGAATGGAATATCCGGCCTATTCATGGCGGATCTGACAGAGGACATGTTGACGGTGGACGCACATGTGTTTGCGTCTTTATAACTGGAACTGGAGGGAACACACAGGTACTTGTGACATGCACATAGAACTGTTGGGGTCCAAGATAGGGGACATAACTGACCAGAAAAATCCATATTTCCACATTCCCTCCTTGTCCCCTACTTGCCCGTTAAGAGATATCAATCTTCATTAATCCATTGATCTGTTCATATAGCATCATTTGTTCTTCTTTCTTCTTCCGGGATCTTGAATGAAAATCTTGATGTGGAATGCACGATGTGGCACACAGACCACAAATCGCTGGTCCACATTGTAGACATAGACAGCAACTGAATAGTATGAGAAGGCCAATACCTAGGAAGGATAAAACTCTCCATCCCCAGGCTGATACCGCATTCCAAAACCAACTGGACCAAGTCCAAGTGCCTGGGTTCTGGTGTATCTGGCTTACAATCTTATGAAGGCGAGTGATGGCTTTATATACAGATGGCGAATTTTCTGGTATGAATACGCAGCAGCTTGATCCGATGACCCTACAAGCTCCGCCCCTATCAGCCAGGATGACGTCAAGGACAAGACGATTTTGAAGCACAACAATCCGCATAGCAGACTGCTCTTCCGTTAGATTGCCTAAGGCAGAAATAGTTTCATTCACTACTGCTTCAAGGGTTCTAGTTAATCTACGTATCAGCTTACTATTGGTAACTGTACCTATATAGGGAAAGATGCCTTTATTGAAATCTACATACTTGTCCCATGCCGTCTCAGTATAATCGACAATTGGGAGATCTCTCCGCTCTCTATTGTGTACTAAATGAATATTTCTATAATAATCAGGAGGAGCTAGGAAAACAGGTGGCAAAAGGAATGCTATGTAGCAGGTACCATCCCAATCTAGAGGTAGACGCATATATGCAGTCTGACCACATATAAAGTAGGAGTGGCGATAAGCTCTGAATGAAGATTTGCCTTGATCACTGAATTCTACTGTAGTAGTGCAATGACTATGGCCCATATGTATGGAACCAACCTTTCTTACACACAATTCACCTTTTGCTGGGAATACTGACATGGTGGGTAAGACTAGCTCAACTTCGGATACGACATTTAGAATCATGAGATTAGGTGTAAAATTACCTAATCCATACACTTCATTTTCTAGATCAGTTCCTGTTCTTTTGGGGCGACCCTCCTTGTCAGGGTAGCAGACTTTGAGTAAAACTAGGTTCAGGTTTCCCCATATCCAATGATCTTGGTAAACTGCTGTGTCTGAGTCTATGGAATTAATTAAACTAAACCATGCTCCACAGGAGCCATTATGTGTAAATGGATGTGGAAAGAAAGGCAGGACTCCTTCATAATTCTGATAGGGAGGGAGTCGGCCACACACCCAACAATTGGTGGCATTACTAGTCTGATGGGAATGATGTAACATACTAATGAAAGTGTTATTGCGCAGCGCTAGTCTATAGGACAATTCATGCGGGGGTAAGTCACTAAAAGAATGTTCTGCAATAACATTGTGAGCATTTCTGGCAATAGGGTAATATATGTGCAACAACATACTGGTAATAATTATTAAAAGACTTAAGGAAAACAAAATTAATAATGTCCCTATACAATGGCTACGCAGTGATTTACAATACGCCTGTCGTTTCATCATTTTTCGCGACTGTTCATGATTCAGGTCTAGAGGATACATGTCAGAGACAGATTCAACCGCTTCACCTAGGAGAGGACTTAAACAATCAAACCGTCTGACGTCCTAGGCCTTAACTTAACTTTGTAAAGTTCGCTTTCAGTTTTTTCCACCAAAGGAAGTTTTGAATCAGTCTGTGAGGGAGTGCAGGGCACAATGTCTATATCCGAGGATAGTCCATGAAATTTCTTGATGTGGCTTGAATGAATCCAGCCCTTGCGGCCCTCGATCTTCACGGCTGTTCTTGTGGTCAACAGGACCAACTTGGGTGCTTTCCACCTGGGCTCCAGCTGAGTCTTTCGGTCGAAATTCCTCACAAAGACAAGATTACCCGGAACAACGTCATGGGGTTTCACCTCAGTGTTGTCGGGAAAGGCTGCAGCTACCTGTGAACGAGAAGATTGTAGTGCAGACATCAAGGAAGCCAAGTAATCTGTCAGCATATTACAGTCAATATCAGTTATTTTGCGTGGTATAGGCGTCCCCCACATATTCGGTGGTCTACCGAAGATCACCTCATACGGGGATAGCCCTGTTCGAGAGTGTGCTACCATTCTCATGTAAAAGAGTGCAACTGGTAACGCTACTACCCAGTCGACACCTTTCTCTCTGCATATTTTGGACATTCTAATTTTCAGTATCTGGTTATGTCTTTCTACGAGACCTGCTGCCTCGGGATGTCGGACACAGTGGAATTTCCACTGATAACCTAACAGAAGTGAAACGTGTTTCATTAATTCGGATGAGAACGGCTGGCCGTTATCTGAGTAAACAGCACGTGGTAAACCGTATCGTGGGAAGAATTCTCGAACCAACTGTTTGGCAGTAGTCGGGGCAGTGTAATCTGAAACCGGGTATGCCTCCGTCCAACGGGACAGAGCGCAAACAACTACGAGAACATATTTGAATCCTCGACATCGTTCCATCTGGATATAATCCATCTGGAGGACTTCAAAAGGATGATTAGGAGTATGAAATCCACCCTGTTCTACGGGAACGCTTTTTCCTGGGTTGAACTGACAACAGATCATACAGGTACGGACCTTTTGTTTTGCTGCTGCTCGTAAATGTTTATTGAACCAAATGTGTTGAATGCTGTCTAGCATAGCTTTTTCTCCTAGATGTGCTGGACTATGTATAGTGTTAATTATAACTTGGACCATTGAATCAGGAAGGAACCATACAGACTTTTCCTTCATCATCCATCCTTGGTCCGTTTGGATCCCTCCTAATTCAGTCCATTTCTTTATTTCGTCTGGTGTAGCATGTGTCTGTATGTCAATTACGTCAAGAGTAGGATCTTTAACTGTCATACAATGTGTCGGTGTCGGGACTATTGTCTTTGTCATGTCGGGGGTTTGAGTTTGAGCAGTCAGTTTAGCTGTTCTGTCGGCTAGATCGTTGCCTTGGGAAATGATATCAGTAACCTTCGTATGGGCCTTACATTTCATAATTGATATTTCAGTGGGTAGATGTATTGCATCTAATAATGCATGAATGAGGGGTCCGTGCTGAATGTGGGCACCGTGGGAAGTTAAATAACCTCTCTCTCGCCACAGCACGCCGAAGTCATGTACAACTCCGAATGCATAACGCGAGTCAGTGTATATGTTGACTTTTTTATTCATGGCTTGAATACAGGCTTGTGTCAGAGCGATAAGTTCTGCGGCTTGAGCTAACAAAGTATTTATACGATTAGTTTCAATGACTTCAGTATCTGTTGTGACTGCGTAGGCGGCTACTAACTCTCCTGTACTTGTTCTCATGCATGAACCATCTACATACAAGGTCAGGTCTGGATCTGGCAATGGGACATCGGTTAAGTCTTGTCTGGGTTTTGTTGTTATTGTAATAACTTCAATACAGTCATGGGCTAGTGGGTCTGTTCCGACTACTGGTAAAAGTGTGGCAGGATTCAATGTGTTACAGCGTCTGATTTCTATATGTGGCTGAAACAATGTAAGCTCGTATCCTGTAAGTCGCGCTATAGTCAAGTGTTGTGTTTGCGTTCTATTTACAAGAACCTCTACTGCGTGTGGTACTTGAACTGTCAATGGATGTCCTAACACTATGGCATCGCTTTGTCTGATTGCTAAAGCTGTCGCTGCTACTGATTTCAGGCATGCAGGCAAAGCCTGAGCTACGGGATCTAATGTACTAGAAAAATAAGCACATGGTTTGCGTGCTCCTGCTTGTTCTTGTGTGAGTACTGACAAGGCAGTACCTTCGCGTTCTGTAACAAAGAGTGTAAACTGTTTTCTGTAACATGGTGTTGCTAAAACAGGTGCTTGACATAAAGTTTTCTTTAGGCTTTCAAAAGCTTGTGTATGTTCTTGAGTCCAAGGGAGAACAGTCGATGTGGCTGCCTCCTGGGTTGTGTGGTAAATATTTCTCCTTTACCGGGACTGAATTTGATACAGGAACATAGTAAAATAGCTCAATGAAATGAGAGGCAGAATCCGTGATATTAGAGTTTCAGAATGGGCTTTATTCCAATAAGCGATTATAATCGGATGCTTCAAGTTCCATCACCACGGGAGTTCAGGAAGTGAAGTACATACTTTATTGACAAGCAGTAACTTTTATAATACATACATCATAATGAAGTGAATACAGTAGGCGTAACAATTGATAAGGACATCGACGTTTGGTTTGCGTAACCGAAAATGGGTGTAATAATGAGTAAAAAGGAACATGATTGGCTATGATGTAATACATAGGTGGATCTATAAGATAATACTTGGCATTGATGCGCGCGCAGCAGTCTGACGTGTAATTGACGTGTAACTAGGGGGTGACGGGGACTTGACATTTAGCTCTACGTGTGGAGACAGGAAGTCTGGGGGGTCAAGTCAACCTAATCCCAAATCATATCTAACATCCTATGTTTAAAGAACTATGTTATCCACAAAAGAAGGACTCTCGGACAGAATCTATTCTATACTGACTGTGCGTGCGTGTACAAGCGTCTAGGTGTCTACACTGAATGCGAGGGGGTAGGAATATTCCATGGTAACAGGGCTATGAATTACTTGCATGAGGACAGAGAAGATGGGCCTTTTCGCTTGGTAACTGGAAGAATGTTTACTTAAGCTACTAGGCAGGAATGCATCGGCTGAGGGGGAAGCAGATAATTCGAAGGTGAAATACAGTTCTTGGCAGAGAATAGGCTGATGTCAGGCTTCGTGAGCCGCGCAGAGAATGAGACAAAGTTCATGGTCACAGATGCAGGCTTGAACTGGAGCTTTCAGAGGCAGAAGGCAAAAGGAGTTCGATGACAGAATCAGGGCCTACTTGCCTGGACTGTAAAATGGCATAAGTGAACCATATAAAGCCGGTGGCCTTTCATATTTAGGAATGGAATATCCAGCCCATTTATGGCGGATCTGACAGAGGACATGTTGACGGTGGGCGCACATGTGTTTGCGTCATCATTACTGGAACTGGAGGGAGCATACATGTACTTGCGACATGCACATAGAACCGTTGGGGTCCAAGATAGGGGACATAACTGACCAGAAAAATCCATATTTCCACATTCCCTCCTTGTCCCCTTCTTGCCCTTCAAGAGATATCAATCTTCATCAATCCATTGATCTGTTCATATAGCATCATTTGTTCTTCTTTCTTCTTCCGGGATCTTGAATGAAAATCTTGATGTGGAATGCACGATGTGGCACATAGACCACAAATTGCTGGTCCACATTGCAGACATAGACAGCAACTGAATAGTATGAGAAGGCCAATACCTAGGAAGGATAAAACTCTCCATCCCCAGGCTGATACCGTATTCCAAAACCAACTGGACCAAGTCCAAGTGCCTGGGTTCTGGTGTATCTGGCTTACTATCTTATGAAGGCGAGTGATGGCTTTATATACGGATGGCGAATTTTCTGGTATGAATACGCAGCAGCTTGATCCGATGACCCTACAAGCTCCGCCTCTATCAGCCAGGATGACGTCAAGGACAAGACGATTTTGAAGCACAACAATCCGCATAGCAGACTGTTCTTCTGTTAAATTGCCTAAGGCGGAAATAGTTTCATTCACTACTGCTTCAAGGGTTCTAGTTAATCTACGTATTAGCTTACTATTAGTAACAGTACCTATATAGGGAAAGATGCCTTTATTAAAATCTACATACTTGTCCCATGCCGTCTCAGTATAATCGACAATGGGGAGATCTCTCCGTTCTCTGTTGTGTACTAAATGAATATTTCTGTAATAATCAGGAGGAGCTAGGAAAACAGGTGGCAAAAGGAATGCTATGTAGCAGGTACCATCCCAATCTAGAGGTAGACGCATATATGCAGTCTGACCACATATAAAGTAGGAGTGGCGAGAAGTTCTGAATGAAGATTTGCCTTGATCACTGAATTCTACTGTAGTAGTGCATTTACTATGGCCCATATGTATAGAACCAACCTTTCTTACACACAATTCACCTTTTGCTGGGAATACTGACATGGTGGGTAAGACTAGCTCAACTTCGGATACGACATTTAGAATCATGAGATTAGGTGTAAAATTACCTAATCCATATACTTCATTTTCTAGATCAGTTCCTGTTCTTTTGGGGCGACCCTCCTTGTCAGGGTAGCAGACTTTGAGTAAAACTAGGTTCAGGTTTCCCCATATCCAATGGTCTTGGTAAACTGCTGTGTCTGAGTCTATGGAATTAATTAAACTAAACCATGCCCCACAGGAGCCATTATGTGTAAATGGATGCGGAAAGAAAGGCAGGACTCCTTCATAATTCTGATAGGGAGGGAGTCGGCCACACACCCAACAATTGGTGGCGTTACTAGTCTGATGGGAATGATGTAACATACTAATGAAAGTGTTATTGCGCAGCGCAAGTCTATAAGACAATTCATGCGGAGGTAAGTCACTAAAAGAATGTTCAGCAGCAACATTATAAACATGTCTAGAAATAGGGTAATATATGTGCAACAACATACTTGTAATAATTATTAAAAGACTCAATAAAAACAAAATTAATAATGTCACTATGCAGTGGCTACGCAGTGATTTACAATACGCCTGTCGTTTCAACATTTTTCCGGTATTTCCTCTACTTAGGTCCAGGGGATACATGTCAGAGACAATTCAACCGCTTCACCTTGGAGAGGACTTAAACAATCAAATTGCTCGACTTGGTGGGCCTAAGCTTTAGTTTGTAATTTTCAGATTTGTTAGGTTCAACAAAAGGGAGTTTTGTATCAGTCTGGGAGGGAGTGCAGGGTACAATGTCTATATCCGAAGGTAGTCCATGAAATTTTTTTATGTGGCTTGAATGAATCCAGCCCTTGCGGCCCTCGATCTTCACGGCTGTTCTTGTGGTCAACAGGACCAACTTGGGTGCTTTCCACCTGGGCTCCAGTTGAGTCTTTCTGTCGAAATTTCTCACAAAGACAAGATTACCCGGAACAACGTCATGGGGTTTCACCTCAGTGTTGTCGGGAAAGGCTGCAGCTACCTGTGAACGAGAAGATTGTAGTGCAGACATCAAGGAAGCCAAGTAATCTGTCAGCATATTACAGTCAATATCAGTTATTTTGCGTGGTATGGGCGTCCCCCACATATTCGGTGGTCTACCGAAGATCACCTCATACGGGGATAGCCCTGTTCTAGAGTGTGCTACCATTCTCATGTAAAAGAGTGCAACTGGTAATGCTACTATCCAGTCGACCCCTTTCTCTCTGCATATTTTGGACAGTCTGATTTTCAGTATCTGGTTATGTCTTTCTACGAGACCTGCTGCCTCGGGATGTCGGACACAGTGGAATTTCCACTGATAACCTAACAGAAGTGAAACGTGTTTCATTAATTCGGATGAGAACGGCTGGCCGTTATCTGAGTAGACAACACGTGGTAAACCGTATCGTGGGAAGAATTCTCGAACCAACTGTTTGGCAGTAGTCGGGGCAGTGTAATCTGAAACCGGGTACGCCTCTGTCCAACGGGACAGAGCGCAGACAACTACGAGAACATATTTGAATCCTCGACATCGTTCCATCTGGATATAATCCATCTGTAGGACTTCAAAAGGGTGATCAGGAGGCTGAAATCCACCCTGTTCTACGGGAACACTTTTTCCTGGGTTGAACTGGCAACAGATCATACAGGTACGGACCTTTTGTTTGGCTGCTGCTCGTAAATGCTTATTAAACCAAATGTGTTGAATGCTATCTAGCATAGCTTTTTCTCCTAGATGTGCTGGACTATGTATAGTGTTAATTATGACTTGGACCATTGAATCAGGGAGGAACCATACAGACCTTTCCTTCATCATCCATCCTTGGTCCGTTTGGATCCCTCCTAATTCAGTCCATTTCTTTATTTCGTCCGGTGTAGCATGTGTCTGTATGTCAATTACGTCAAGAGTAGGAGCTTTAACTGTCATACAATGTGTCGGTGTCGGGACTATTGTCTTTGTCATATCGGGGGTTTGAGTTTGAGCAGTCAGTTTAGCTGTTCTGTCGGCTAGATCATTGCCTTGGGAAATGGTATCAGTAACCTTTGTATGGGCTTTACATTTCATAATTGATATTGCAGTGGGTAGATGTATTGCATCTAATAATGCATGAATGAGGGGTCCGTGCTGAATGTGGGCACCGTGGGAAGTTAAATAACCTCTCTCTCGCCACAGCACGCCGAAGTCATGTACAACTCCGAATGCATAACGTGAATCAGTGTATATGTTGACTTTTTTATTCGTGGCTTGAATACAGGCTTGTGTCAGAGCGATGAGCTCTGCGGCTTGAGCTGACAAAGTATTTATACGATTAGTTTCAATGACTTCAGTATCTGTTGTGACTGCATAAGCGGCTACTAACTCTCCTGTACTTGTTCTCATGCATGAACCATCGACATAAAATGTCAGGTCTGGATCTGACAATGGAACATCGGTCAAGTCTTGTCTGGGTTTTGTCGTTACAGTAATAACTTCAATACAGTCATGGGCTAGTGGGTCTGTTCCGATTACTGGCAAAAGTGTGGCAGGATTCAATGTGTTACAGCGTCTTATTTCTATATGTGGCTGAAACAATGTAAGTTCATACCCTGTAAGTCGTGCTACGGTCAAGTGTTGTGTTTGTGTTCTATTTACAAGAACCTCTACTGCGTGTGGTACTTGAACTGTTAATGGATGTCCTAACACTATGGCATCGCTTTGTCTGATTGCTAAGGCTGTTGCTGCCACTGATTTCAGACATGCAGGCAAAGCCTGAGCTACGGGATCTAATGTACTAGAAAAATAAGCACATGGTTTGTGTGCTCCTGCTTGTTCCTGTGTGAGTACTGACAAAGCAGTACCTTCGCGTTCTGTAACAAAGAGTGTAAACTGTTTTCTGTAACATGGTGTTGCTAAAACTGGTGCTTGACATAAAGCTTTCTTTAGTTTTTCAAAAGCTTGTGTGTGTTCCTGAGTCCAAGGGAGAACAGTCGATGTGGCTGCCTCCTGGGTTGTCAACTGAATGAGTGGTTTTGCTAGGAATGCATATTGCGGGATCCACTGTCTACAATATGAAGTGAGGCCTATGAAAGCCCGCACCTCCTTTTGTGTCTTGGGTATTGGCATGTTAGCTATCAACTGAATGCGGTCGGGTGTAAGCTGCCTTCCCTCCTTGTCCAGCGAGTGTCCAAGATAAACAACTCGCTGGACACAGAATTGCAGCTTAGAAGGGGACACCTTGTGCCCTTTTTCGGCTAGAAATTGTAAAACTGTCAGTGATGCTTTCTCACATTCAGGTTCACTTCTTGCGGTGATCAGCAGATCATCGACGTATTGAAACAGAGCCGTGTTAACTGGCATGTGGATACTGTCAAGTTCTCGTTTCAATGCTTGGCTATAGATGCTGGGGCTTTCTGTAAATCCTTGAGGTGCGCGTGAGAATTTAAAGCTACGTCCATTTAAACTAAATCCGAACAAATATTGGCTTTCCGGATCTATTGGGACACTGAAAAAGGCATTCTTGAGATCGATTACAGTGAAGAATGTCGCTTCGGAATCAATAGCTGTCAGTAATGACGAGATATCTGGGACCACAGGGAATTGTGGCACAATGCATTTGTTTAACTCGCGCAGATCAATAACCAATCGATATACTGGCGGGGCCTTCGGATCTGTTCGTTTAAGAATCGGTATTATCGGTGAATTACATATATTGGAGTCTGTTTCCACAACTACTCCTTGGGCAATGAGCTCGTCAATGATTTGTAGTAAAGCCACTACAGCATCTGGTGGTAACTTGTATTGTCGCATTCGTGGTAGCACCACTCCTGCCTTTAGTGTGACTCGATATGGTGTAATATTCATGCAACCAACATCAGTAGGGCCTTGTGCCCATAGATGTGTAGGTAAAGTCTGTAGTCGGGGATCCATGTCTCTAGATACATAGTGACCTTTAAAATCACGTAAAAACAATCTTACTCCTTCCGGAGAACAACATATTATGGCTCCTAGAGCTTTTAACGTTTTTATTCCTAATAAATTTTCTGGACATGATTTAGTAAGCAGTAAATCTGTAGTTCGGGTCAGAGGTCCTATCGTGAGTGGAAGAGGCTGTGACACTTCATTAACAATAGGTTTGCCTGAAAAACCAAGGGAAATATTCTGTGAGCCTGAGAGGGGTGCCCCTGGAACTTCACTACGTTTTATAGTTGTTCGACTTGCCCCTGTATCGAGTAAAAATTTTCTATCTTGACCTAATAATTTACTATGTACATAAGGTCCTTCTTGATCTACAGGAATCTCGATAAGGGGTAAGTCAACTTCCCTCTCTAGGCTAGTTCATGCATAACGCTGATACTCGGGATATTCATACTGTGCGGTCTGATACATTTGTCGTGTTGTTGTTTGTGTGGCAGCAACAGGCAATGGGGGTGCAGCTGGCACAAACTGTATTGGCTGTTGTGCGGCTGGCATTGCCTGGACATGCTGTATAGCTCCTTGTTCATTCTGGTCTTGTCTGAGTGGCCGTGATCTTTCTTGTGTTTTTCCTATGGCGATATTATGTTTTAAAACTGGACAATCGTGTACGTAATGGCCTGGCTTTTTACAATAATTGCATGTCCCTTTTACAGGTCCTGCTGAATCGGAATGTGTCATACCCTTTTTATGTCCTTCAGCTGGAACTGTCTGGGAAACTAGCATTTTCATTTTTGTGTCTTTCATGCGTCTGTGTTCATGTTCTTGTTCCTCTTTAATTCTATTGTGGTGGTACTGTAACATTTGTAACATTTGTGTTGGAGTGTTACCTTGCCAGGTACTTTCGAATTTTAATACTCTATTCTTTACTGGAGGCAGAGCATTTTCTACTAATTTTGTTACAAACAGATGTGGGTATGATTCGCTACTTGCTTTTATGCCACTATTTATACCAAAACATTTTTCAAAACGGGCATAGTAATCACTAGTGTCTTCATCTTGCTTCTGTTTACAGGCTGAAATTGTACCCCAATCTTCCTTTTTCGTAGTTAATAAACGTGGCAGTACCTGTACTAGTAGTCCTGGTAATGCCTTAGTTTTGTCCCCAAGCCCCGAACCTGGACCTCGGGCCCTTTCTTCTGCTTCTAATGCTGACCATTCTATCTTTTGATCACCTACCTCCCACTCTTTTTCTTTGAGTTTCTCATAAATGCCAGCAGGCATCAACACCTTTAATATTGTCATAATGTCGGGGTAGGTATACTCTCCCATGAGTAACATGTCTTTAATTTCTCGGTGAAACCCCGCTGGGTCCTTGTCATGACTGGGTACTACTTTCTTCATTTCTAATAATTCTATTTTCGATATAGGCGTATATACAAATACGCGTTTAAACTCATTGTCCTCACCCTTTATTGGGTGCACTTCTCGTAAGGGATTCTGTCTATCTATGTGATACGTAGTTCTTTCCTTGACGGACAATGGAACATGTTCTGAACATACGAAAAGAATATACTGCTTTCTTGATTCTAGAATTTCTTTAATTAATTCAGTACCTGGACCTCTCCATTTATTCATAAGTAATTCAGTCAGTATGTCAGGCAAGGGACCAGGGTCCGAATGCTGACTCCGATATAGTATAATGAGTTGTTGGATCATATAAATCCCAGCTAACCTTTGTTCATCTGGGGTAAGATTCAAAAATGTGCGTACTACTGTATCATCACTATATTTTCCGGGACTGTCCACCCAATGGACAGCTGCCCTGGCTAAATCTTGTTCATCCATAGAATCGAGGAAATGATAACCCCTTCGTTCTCGGAGTAGTTTGTCGGCGGTTTGGAACGAATGCTCGTTAGACCTTATATTATTTATAGGTATTTGAAAATTCCTGTTATTATCTGGACACGTCGGATGTATTGAGTCAGTATGATATCTAGTCTGATTCCTATTACAAGATCTTCCTCTACCTACATAGGCTATGGTGTCTGACTGTCCTGTGGGCAGTCCTGGCCCTTCTTCCTCGTTTTGTTCGAACTCGTCTGTCTCTAATCTCTCTTCGTGTAGGCGTTCTATTTCTTTACGGATCTTTCGGCACATGGCTATTATACAATTTTGTTTATCATGTCTCCCTTCTGATATATTCTGGCTCCATCTTGTAAGAATTCTCATGGCTTCCGGGTCTACCCCCGGTCGGTCTTGATTTCTGATCACACAGTTTATGAGGAAACGTAACAGTTCCCCCTGTATCTCTACTTTCTGGTATTCCATAGCTCTGTAAATACATTCTGGATCTCGCCCTGTTTGGACAAAATGATATATATTATCTAGATGCGCAGTCATTCCTGGTAACTTCGCTAAATACACTGCGGCTCGTCTGATACGCAATGATGCTAGGGTCATTTCGTCCTCTTTTCCAGGCACCGGGTCATATCTACAATCTATAAGAAGTTCCTTAAGCGCACGGGCACTAAGGAGTTTGGGTGTACGTGAATGCGCTGACTCTTGAAAAGTAAGCTTATTTATTCTGGGTGGCGTAGAAAAGACATTGGTAGCTCCTCCCGCGGCTCCATCTGGGGCGTCGGGTGTAAAAGGATTCGTTGAACGTGACACAGCAACTATAGGTGTGGACACAGCCATAGAAGTAGCTGTAGGAGCGGATACAGAAACCGATGTGCTTGCCGAAACTTGTGACTCGATTTGTTGCTGTAGGGATACGGGTACTGGATCTTGGCGTTGAACCTCCCTGGTAGGCGGTCTACGTGGGGCGGAATTGGCATACTCGGGAGCTGCGTCATCTAAATATGAGGAAAGAAAAACATCTTCTGCGGTTCTAGGATGCCCCTTAGGATGTACCTTTATGGGGAACAATGGGGTTGGCAAGTCTTTTGGCGTTTCCGGAGTAGCCTTAGGTAATCCTTCGGCCAGAAGGGGATACATACCATTCATAAGGGCATTTCTTTGTCTGTCTACTTGTTCTGATTTCACTCGGATACCTTCCTCAATTAATAGATTCTCTCGAACTTTATTGGAATTCTCTTTACTCTTCTCTTCCTGTCTACGTGCTTTTTCTGTTCGTCTATGTGATTCTTTACGCCATAATTCAACGGCGTCTTTCTGTGACTGTCTGACTTTCCTTTTCCATAACTCTTCCTCGACTTTCATGATGCACTCTGCATCCCAGGTCCCTGCTGTGGGCCACCTCTGACTTTCTGGTAATCCCTTGGTATAGTCTACCCATAAATCAAGAAATAATATAGCGTCTAATCCATGTTTGTGATACATAAAGTGCCCTGGGGTGTCCCTAGGAGGAATAGGGACGGCTTCTTCGAGAACCCCTTTTCTGGTAGTGATCTGTCTTAATTTCGAAAAGAACGGCATATTGAGAACTGACCTTATACTTGATTTTGACCTGATACTTGAATTTGAACAGACTTAATACAATAAACACGATAATGAACAGTCATTCATACCACGATATACTTAAACACTTCAAACATTTAACATTAAACCTTTAACTGAAACAACAATGATGATCGTCTGCATAACTAATCACCAAGCTTAATTCTCGACAATAACTAGATAATAACTAGACACTTCGGAATACTTGATATACTGCTAAACAGTACAGATACACTGCTAAAACAGTGCAGACCGGATTTGTGTACCCAAACCCGTCTTGACCGGCACAACCTATGTGCACGTCAGAAATGCCTCCCCAGTAATGGTACTCACCGGGTAGCTTCGGAAACGGAAGGCCTCAGTAACTTGAACTTGACTCGGATTTGGACTGGACTCGACTCGACTCGTCGGACACTGGGCTTGACGTCGGACTGGTGGGTCTCTGTATACCTCGGATCTTGCTCTCTCAGCTAGGCTCTGGTCGGGATACTTCGCACTTCTCACCGCCTCGTCTGGATGTTGATTGCAGTCTCAGTCGCCCCCGCTTGACCGGAGGGAGATACAGGAAATCCTGCTGGTACGCGTTATTGTCCGTCCAGCTGTGGCAGGAGACCGGGCCTGCAACGCACCGCCGGCGCGTGAGATGAGAAAGTGTCCCTGTTCGGGCGCCATCATGTGGTAAATATTTCTCCTTTACCGGGACTGAATTTGATACAGGAACATAGTAAAATAGCTCAATGAAATGAGAGGCAGAATCCGTGATATTAGAGTTTCAGAATGGGCTTTATTCCAATAAGCGATTATAATCGGATGCTTCAAGTTCCATCACCACGGGAGTTCAGGAAGTGAAGTACATACTTTATTGACAAGCAGTAACTTTTATAATACATACATCATAATGAAGTGAATACAGTAGGCGTAACAATTGATAAGGACATCGACGTTTGGTTTGCGTAACCGAAAATGGGTGTAATAATGAGTAAAAAGGAACATGATTGGCTATGATGTAATACATAGGTGGATCTATAAGATAATACTTGGCATTGATGCGCGCGCAGCAGTCTGACGTGTAATTGACGTGTAACTAGGGGGTGACGGGGACTTGACATTTAGCTCTACGTGTGGAGACAGGAAGTCTGGGGGGTCAAGTCAACCTAATCCCAAATCATATCTAACATCCTATGTTTAAAGAACTATGTTATCCACAAAAGAAGGACTCTCGGACAGAATCTATTCTATACTGACTGTGCGTGCGTGTACAAGCGTCTAGGTGTCTACACTGAATGCGAGGGGGTAGGAATATTCCATGGTAACAGGGCTATGAATTACTTGCATGAGGACAGAGAAGATGGGCCTTTTCGCTTGGTAACTGGAAGAATGTTTACTTAAGCTACTAGGCAGGAATGCATCGGCTGAGGGGGAAGCAGATAATTCGAAGGTGAAATACAGTTCTTGGCAGAGAATAGGCTGATGTCAGGCTTCGTGAGCCGCGCAGAGAATGAGACAAAGTTCATGGTCACAGATGCAGGCTTGAACTGGAGCTTTCAGAGGCAGAAGGCAAAAGGAGTTCGATGACAGAATCAGGGCCTACTTGCCTGGACTGTAAAATGGCATAAGTGAACCATATAAAGCCGGTGGCCTTTCATATTTAGGAATGGAATATCCAGCCCATTTATGGCGGATCTGACAGAGGACATGTTGACGGTGGGCGCACATGTGTTTGCGTCATCATTACTGGAACTGGAGGGAGCATACATGTACTTGCGACATGCACATAGAACCGTTGGGGTCCAAGATAGGGGACATAACTGACCAGAAAAATCCATATTTCCACAGTTGTCAACTGAATGAGTGGTTTTGCTAGAAATGCATATTGCGGGATCCACTGTCTACAGTATGAAGTGAGGCCTATGAAAGCCCGCACCTCCTTTTGTGTCTTGGGTATTGGCATGTTAGCTATTAACTGAATGCGGTCTGGTGTAAGCTGCCTTCCCTCCTTGGACAGCGAGTGTCCAAGATAAATAACTCGCTGGACACAGAATTGCAGCTTAGAAGGGGACACCTTGTGCCCTTTTTCGGCTAGAAATTGTAAAACTGTCAGTGATGCTTTTTCACATTCAGGTTCGCTTCGGGCGGTGATCAGCAGATCATCGACGTATTGAAGCAGAGCAGTGTTAACTGGCATGTGGATACTGTCAAGTTCTCGTTTCAGTGCTTGGCTATAGATGCTGGGGCTTTCTGTAAATCCTTGAGGTGCGCGTGAGAATTTAAAGCTACGTCCATTTAAACTAAATCCGAACAAATATTGGCTTTCCGGATCTATTGGGACGCTGAAAAAGGCATTCTTGAGATCGATTACAGTAAAGAATGTCGCTTCGGAATCAATAGCTGTCAGTAATGACGAGATATCTGGGACCACAGGGAATTGTTGCACAATGCATTTGTTTAACTCGCGCAGATCAATAACCAATCGATATACTGGCGGGGCCTTCGGATCTGTTCGTTTAAGAATCGGTATTATCGGTGAATTACATATATTGGAGTCTGTTTCCACAACTACTCCTTGGGCAATGAGCTCGTCAATGATTTGTAGTAAAGCCACTACAGCATCTGGTGGTAACTTGTATTGTCGCATTCGTGGTAGCACCACTCCTGCCTTTAATGTGACTCGATATGGTGTAATATTCATGCATCCAACATCAGTAGGGCCTTGTGCCCATAGACGTGTAGGTAAAATCTGTAATCGGGGATCCATGTCTCTAGACACATAGTGACCTTTAAAATCACGTAAAAACAATCTTACTCCTTCCGGAGAACAACATATTATAGCTCCTAGAGCTTTTAACGTTTTTATTCCTAATAGATTTTCTGGACATGATTTAGTAAGCAATAAATCTGTAGTTCGGGTCAAAGGTCCTATCGTAAGTGGCAGAGGTTGTGACACTTCATTAACAATAGGTTTTCCTGAAAAACCAAGGGAAATATTCTGTGAGCCTGAGAGGGGTGCCCCTGGAACTTCACTACGTTTTATGGTCGTTCGAATTGCCCCTGTATCGAGTAGAAATTTTCTATCTTGGCCTAATAATTCACTATGTACATAAGGTCCTTCTTGGTCTACTGGGATTTCAATAAGGGGTAAGTCAACTTCCCTCTCTAGGCTTGTTCATGCGTAACGCTGATACTCGGGATATTCATACTGTGCGGTCTGATACATTTGTCGTGTTGTTGTTTGTGTGGCAGCAACAGGCAATGGGGGTGCAGCTGGCACAAACTGTATTGGCTGTTGTGCAGCTGGCATGGCCTGGGCATGCTGCATAGCTCCTTGTTCATTCTGATCTTGTCTGAGTGGCCGTGATCTTTCTTGTGTTTTACCTATGGCGATATTATGTTTTAAAACTGGACAATCGTGTACGTAATGGCCTGGCTTTTTACAATAATTGCATGTCCCTTTTACAGGTCCTGCTGAATCGGAATGTGTCATACCCCTTTTATGCCCTTCAGCTGGAACTGTCTGGGAAACTAACATTTTCATTTTCGTGTCTTTCATGCGTCTGTGTTCATGTTCTTGTTCCTCTCTAATTCTATTGTGATGGTACTGTAACATTTGTAACATTTGTGATGGAGTGTTACCTTGCCAGGTACTCTCGAATTTTAATACTCTATTCTTTACTGGGGGCAGAGCATTTTCTACTAATTTTGTTACAAACAGATGTGGGTATGATTCGCTACTTGCTTTTATGCCACTATTTATACCAAAACATTTTTCAAATCGGGCATAGTAATCACTAGTGTCTTCATCTTGCTTCTGCTTACAGGCTGAAATTGTACCCCAATCTTCCTTTTTCGTAGTTAATAAACGCGGCAGTACCTGTACTAGTAATCCTGGTAATGCCTTAGTTTTGTCCCCAAGCCCTGCTCCTGCAGTTCGGGCCTTTTCTTCAGCTTCTAACACTGACCATTCTATCTTTTGGTCTCCTACCTCCCACTCTTTTTCCTTGAGTTTTTCATAAATGCCAGCAGGCATCAATACCTTTAATATTGTCATAATGTCGGGGTAGGTATACTCTCCCATGAGTAACATGTCTTTAATTTCTCGGTGAAAACCCGCTGGGTCTTTGTCATGACTGGGTACCACTTTCTTCATTTGTAACAATTCTATTTTCGATATGGGCGTATATACAAATACGCGTTTAAACTGATTGTCCTCACCCTTTATTGGGTGCACTTCTCGTAAGGGATTCTGTCTATCTATGTGATACGTAGTTCTTTCCTTGACGGACAATGGAACATGTTCTGAACATACAAAAAGAATATACTGCTTTCTTGATTCTAGAATTTCTTTAATTAATTCAGTACCTGGACCTCTCCATTTATTCATAAGTAATTCAGTCAGTATGTCAGGCAAGGGACCAGGGTCCGAATGCTGACTCCGATATAGTATAATGAGTTGTTGAATCATATAAATCCCAGCTAACCTTTGTTCATCTGGGGTAAGATTCAAAAATGTGCGTACTACTGTATCATCACTATATTTTCCGGGACTGTCCACCCAATGGACAGCTGCCCTGGCTAAATCTTGTTCATCCATAGAATCGAGGAAATGATAACCCCTTCGTTCTCGGAGTAGTTTGTCGGCGGTTTGGAACGAATGCTCGTTAGACCTTATATTAATTATAGGTATTTGAAAATTCCTGTTATTATCTGGACATATCGGATGTATTGAGTCAGTATGATATCTAGTCTGATTCCTATTACAAGATCTTCCTCTACCTACATAGGCTATGGTGTCCGACTGTCCTGTGGGCAGTCCTGACCCTTCTTCCTCGTTTTGTTCGAACTCGTCTACCTCTAATCGCTCTTCGTGTAGGCGTTCTATTTCTTTACGGATCTTTCGGCACATGGCTATTATACAATTTTGTTTATCATGTCTCCCTTCTGATATATTCTGGCTCCATCTTGTAAGAATTTTCATTGCTTTCTGGTCTACCCCCGGTCGGTCTTGATTTCTGATCACACAGTTTATGAGGAAACGTAACAGTTCCCCCTGTATCTCTACTTTCTGGTATTCCATAGCTCTGTAAATACATTCTGGATCTCGCCCTGTTTGGACAAAATGATATATATTATCTAGATGCGCAGTCATTCCTGGTAACTTCGCTAAATACACTGCGGCTCGTCTGATACGCAATGATGCTAGGGTCATTTCGTCCTCCTTTCCAGGCACCGGGTCATATCTACAATCTATAAGAAGTTCCTTAAGCGCACGGGCACTAAGGAGTTTGGGTGTACGTGAATGCGCTGACTCTTGAAAAGTAAGTTTATTTATTCTGGGTGGCGTAGAAAAGATATTGGTAGCCCCTCCCGCGGCCCCATCTGGGGCGTCGGGTGTAAAAGGATTCGTCGAACGTGACACAGCAACTACAGGTGTGGACACAGCCATAGAAGTAGCTGTAGGAGAGGATACAGAAACAGATGTGCTTGCCGGAACTTGTGACTCGATTTGTTGCTGTAGGGATACGGGCACTGGATCTTGGCGTTGAACCTCCCTGGTATGCGGTCTATGTGGGGCGGAATTAGCATACTCGGGAGCTGCGTCATCTAAATATGAGGAAAGAAAAACATCTTCTGCGGTTCTAGGATGCCCCTTAGGATGTACCTTTATTGGGAACAATGGGGTTGGCAAGTCTTTTGGTGTTTCTGGAGTAGCCTTAGGTAATCCTTCGGCCAGAAGGGGATACATACCATTCATAAGGGCATTTCTTTGTCTGTCTACTTGTTCTGATTTCACTCGGATACCTTCCTCAATTAATAGATTCTCTCGAACTTTATTGGAATTCTCTTTACTCTTCTCTTCCTGTCTACGTGCTTTTTCTGTTCGTCTATGTGATTCTTTACGCCATAATTCAACGGCGTCTTTCTGTGACTGTCTGACTTTCCTTTTCCATAACTCTTCCTCGACTTTCATGATGCACTCTGCATCCCAGGTCCCCGCTGTGGGCCACCTCTGACTTTCTGGTAATCCCTTGGTATAGTCTACCCATAAATCAAGAAATAATATAGCGTCTAAGCCATGTTTGTGATACATAAAGTGCCCTGGAGTGTCCCTAGGAGGAATAGGGACGGCTTCTTCGAGAACCCCTTTTCTGGTAGTGATCTGTCTTAATTTCGAAAAGAGCGGCATATTGAGAACTGACCTTATACTTGATTTTGAACAGACTTAATACAATAAACACGATAATGAACAGTCATTCATACCACGATATACAGAACATACTTAAACACTTTAAACATTAAACATTAAACCTTTAACTGAAACAACAATGATGATCGTCTGCATAACTAAATCACCATGCTTAATTCTTGACACTTACTAGATACTTCGGAATACTTGATATACTGCTAAACAGTACAGATACACTGCTAAAACAGTGCAGACCGGATTTGTGTACCCAAACCCGTCTTGACCGGCACAACCTATGTGCACGTCAGAAATGCCTCCCCAGTAATGGTACTCACCGGGTAGCTTCGGAAACGGAAGGCCTCGGTAACTTGAACTTGAACCGGACTGGACTCGACTCGCCTCGTCGGAAACTGGGCTTGACTTCGAACTGGTGGGTCTCTGTGTACCTCGGATCTTGCTCTCTCAGCTAGGCTCTGGTCGGGATACTTCGCACTTCTCACCGCCTCGTCTGGGTGTTGATCGCAGTCTCAGTCGCCCCCGCTTGACCGGAGGGAGATACAGGAAATCCTGTTGGTACGCGTTTATTGTCCGTCCAGCTGTGGCAGGAGACCGGGCCTGCTACTCACCGCCGGCGCGTGAGATGAGAAAGTGTCCCTGTTCGGGCGCCATCATGTGGTAAATATTTCTCCTTTACCGGGACTGAATTTGATACAGAAACATTATAAAATAGCTCAGTAAAATGAGAGGCAGAATCCGTGATATTAGAGTTTCGGAATGGGCTTTATTCCAATAATCGATTATAATCGGATGCTTCAAGTTCCATCACCACGGGGGTTCAGGAAGTGAAGTACATACTTTATTGACAAGAAGTAACTTTTATAGTACATACATTATAATGAAGTGAATACAGTAGGCGTAACAATTGATAAGGAAATTGACGTTTGGTCTGCGTAACCGAAAATGGGTGTAAAAAAAGGAACATGATTGGTTATGATGTCATACATAGGTGGATCTATAAGATAATACTTGGCCTAAATGCGCGCGCAGCAGTATGACGTGTAATTGACGTGTAACTAGGGGGTGACGGGGACTTGACATTTAGCTCTACATGTGGAGACAAGAAGTCTGGGGGGTCAAGTCAACCTAATCCCAAATCATATCTAACATCCTATGTTTAAAGAACTATGTTATCCATAAAAGAAGGACTCTCGGACAGAATCTATTCTATACTGACTGTGCGTGCATGTACAAGCGTCTAAGTGTCTACACTAAATGCGAGGGGGTAGGAATATTCCATGGTAACAAGGCTATGAATTACTTGCATGAGGACAGAGAAGCCGGCCTTTTGCTCGGTAACTGGAAGAATGTTTACTTAGGCTACTAGGCAGGAATGCATCGGCTGAGGGGGAAGCAGATAATTCGAAGGTGAAATACAGTTCTTGGCAGAGAATAGGCTGATGTCAGGCTTCGTGAGCCGCGCAGAGAATGAGACAAAGTTCATGGTCACAGATGCAGGCTCAGACTGGAGCTTTCAGAGGCAGAAGGCAAGAAGAGTTTGATGACAGAATCAGGGCCTACTTGCCTGGACTGTAAAATGGCATAAGTGAACCATATAAAGCCGGTGGCTTTTCATACTTAGGAATGGAATATCCGGCCTATTCATGGCGGATCTGACAGAGGACATGTTGACGGTGGACGCACATGTGTTTGCGTCTTTATAACTGGAACTGGAGGGAACACACAGGTACTTGTGACATGCACATAGAACTGTTGGGGTCCAAGATAGGGGACATAACTGACCAGAAAAATCCATATTTCCACATATACATGATAACATATCATTAAAAAGCATTGCAGTGAATGGAAGGTTTTGAGGGTCACCAAAAGGACAACGTATAAAGGGTGATAAGACTTTAGTTACATTATAAATCATTTGTTGATGATGCAATACTAATTTCAGGAATTTTGGTGTGTTCTATGGTGATTTTACCCTGTGAAAAAGCCTTCTGCTGGGATATCAATCATCATGCTTGAGAGAAAACTATTTTCTCATACTTTTCCCACAGAGGTTTAGAAGGTGATCTAGAAGCTAAAATTAGAGCATATTTTCTATAAATTCAGATTATCTTTCTCAGTCATGTGAGAATGAAGTCTGACATTCTCAGTAAAACATGTATATCCAACAAGGGCAGAGACTGTCAGTTGATTCCTTTGTGTTCTACTGCAGCTTCTCAGAGTGTTCTAAAGAACAACTAAAGCGCTAACAGTCTTACTTATGACAAAAGTATAGCACACCTGAAGCCATCTTGATTGGAATACACTGGTATCACTTAAAACATTTAATTTAAAAAGGAACACAATGAGGGGGTTCATTTTGCCATAGAAATTATGATTAGTGCTGAAGAAAGAAAAATTAGGGCATATTTTGTGTGACTTCTCAAATCCTCTTCTATTTCATTAAAAAATTCTGACATGCAGACTGAAACATGCACTTTCAATACCAGCAGCAGACATCCCTGGTGAGCAGTAGCTTTACTACATTGATCTAATCAGCAACTTGAGTGCTAACATTCAGAATTTATGGCAAATGTGTGACAATCTGAATGCCTTCTTGATGGAATCAAAGTAAAAAACTGAAAGCATTTCCTACTGAGGAGACTGCAGTAAATGAGGAAATTAGGAAACTTCATAACAAATAAATCTCCCAAGATGGCCACCAGAGACAAAAGAGCCCAAATGTAGCACAATTATCACCCATATGTAGCCCACATGTAGCCCAATGACAGAAGTGTGCAAAACACTTTTTATTTTTTGTGTTTTTGCAGTTTTATATAGTGCAGACTGGTCAGGTATTGGAGTGCTCTACATGAGCATTGGTTACATCACACAAGGGCAGATTCATTTTGGTTGCAGACATGGGGAGATTAAGTGATTTGACCAGAATCACAGAATGTCGAGCTGAAGCAGAAACTCCAACCTGGTTCCCCAGTTGCAAAGTCTGCAGCTCTAGAAGTAACACCACATCCTCTCCCCTAAGTGCAACATTTAATCAAGTGGTCAATTGGATAAAAAAATATAAACGATAACAAATAATTTAAAAGTGCTTTGTTGCAATTTGAAAACTCAGAAAATATGTCCTCATTTTAGTTTTTTAGAGCACTAACCATAATTTCGATGCAAATAAGACCCTCTCATCTATGTAATTTCAAACGGAAATGTTCTAGTTATTACAGTTTTGATTACATCAAGATGACGTCAGGCGTGCCACACTTTTGTAATAAATATAGAATGTTAGCAATCTAGTTGTTCATTAGGATGCTTTTGAGAGGCAGAGGCCAGGGGCACGGACTCAGAAAATTGAAGGCAGGTAGGAGGGTGCAGAGGCAACAATTTTACTACACTGGGCAGGCAGGAAGGGCAGTGGCAGCACAACAGACTAGGGAGGGTAGTGGAAAGGGGGCAGGGGCAAAACATCAACAATACAGGACAGGCAAGAGAGGCTGTGGCAATATAATAGACCATTGTGGGCAGAAGGAAGACCATACAACCATACATGCCAACAGATCCGATTCAGGCAGGAAACACCCAATGTTTTTAAGCCCAAATGGGCTTTAATTCATCTGTCTCCTGTCTAAAATCTCCTCTTTTTCAATGTAAGTCAATGGGGAAAATCAATACACCATTTTTTTTTCAAAATCTCCCTTTTACCAAGTTCAAAATGTTAGCAAGTATGGTACATTGGATCATGGAAGGCAGGAGGAATTGGGGTAGGGACATGGACTCGGATAACAGAGGACAGGAGGGACATGGAGAGCTGCCTCAACCTGACCATACAGGGCAGGCATCAGGGTTGCCGCAGCACAATACACCACACAGGGCATACGGGACGGGAGTGCAGCACAACAATCCATAGAAAGCAATAGGGAGGGGACAGGACCATGCACATGGACAACAGAGAACAGAGGGGAAAGAGGCAATGGCAGCTAGCTGACCATAATGGACAGACAGGAGAGAAAGCTACAGCATAACAGACCATAAAGGGCAGGAGGAAGGGATCAGGGGCATTACAATGGAACAGACAAGCCAGGAGGTAGGGAATAGGGGTCTGCACATGGAAAACAGAGGGCAGGGGGCAAGGGGGCAGGGCAGGAGCAGCAAGCTGACCATGGAGGACAGGCAGGATGGGTACTAGAAGCAAGACACACCATGGACAGCAACAGTGAGACTATAATGGCATACACACAGACCATGGAGAGAAGTGGGACCGGGGTCAGGGGCAGCTAGCTGACCACACAGGGAAGGTGGAAGGGACCGTGACAGCACAGAAAACCATGCATGGCAAGCGGGAGGGTTAGTGGCAGCACAATGGCCATGATGGGCAAGAAGGAGGGGCAGGGACATGCACAAAGGACCATGGAGGATAGAAGGGAGGGGTAGGAGCTGGGCACAGACATTAGAGTTCAGGGGCCTCACAACAGACCAGGGGGCAGGCAGGAGGAGCAGTTGCAGCACAACACACTAGGGAGTGCAGAAGGGTGTAGCATTAAAATGGACCATGGAGGACAGGAGGAAGGGGATAGGGGCATGGAACATGGACAGGCAGGGTGGAGGTGGCAGGGACAGGTTACAGTCATCTGACAATGCTAGGCAGGTGGGAGGGGAGTGGCAGCTCAACAGAACACTCAGAGTAGATAGGAGGGGCAGGTCCATGAAACATGTTGGGTAACAAGGATGGAGCAGGGGCATGTACACAGACATCAGAAGGCAGGGGGGTGGAGAGTAGGGGCAGCAAGCTAAGTACAGAGGCTAAACAGGAGGTCAATGACGGGGCATAGAATTGGGCAATGGAGAGCAAGAGGAGTGGACTGGGACATCATGCTAAATGGAGGGCAGTGGCAGCACATCAGACCATGCATGGCCGTAGGGAGGAGGCTAGTGCATGGGTTCAGACAACAGAGGAGAAGGAGGAGGGGCAGCAAGCTAACTGTTCAGAGAAGGCAGGAAGGCCAGTGGCAGAACAACAGCCACATAGGGCTGTAATAAAGGAGCAGGGACATGGACTTGGACAATGGATGGCTAGGAGGAGGGGAGGCAGGAGCAGCAAGCTTGGGTGAGGGCAGCACAATGCCAGGCCAGGCTCTGATTCCAACCCCCCACCATCCATTGTGATATGCATCTTACTTAACGTTAAAAAAACCTAGAAATTTGCTGAAAAAAACAAAGATTACAGGGATGTTATAGTTAGACTCAGATTTCACTCATACACAACCAGTGAAATTCAGCAGTTATAGTTACCTGAGCTAACTATAACTTACGTCCCCGCAATGTACTGCTAATGACCGCAGACATTACATCATTCATGGCATGGTTAGTTACATCACTCATGACATCACTCATGACATCTCAAATGAGCTGTGAATGGAATGGAACTATTATCGCTAGAACTTTATTTATGGATAGTGTGGGTATATTACCACCATAGGTTTCAGGGGCGTTAAAGTTAGAAACTAGCATTTAAAAAACCTTTGAAATGCACTGAAAAAACTAGAGGTTTTAGGGACGTTATAGTTAGTTGGATGTTTCACTCATACAAAACCAGAGAAAGGCAGCCGTTATAGTTAGTTGTGCTAACTATAACTTGTGCCCCGCAATGCACTGCTGATGACGTCACATATTGAATAACTCATGACATGGTCAGTGACATCACTGATGACATCTCAAATGACATCAATGATGACATCATCCACGTGATCATGTGATGTACCTCCTCACACCCTAATATAACCTTTGATTCACCCCTCTAAAATACAGGCTACCATTCTCGAAGCCATAGGCACACCAATACTAGTTAGTACATACCCACTGATTCATAGGTCTACACACATATCCACTCACCTATACAGTCACACATACACACAGTCACTCATCAATATAGCCACTGAAATATGCACTCATACACCTGTACAGATACTCACACACCACCACTCACCCATAGTTACTCACACACCTAGTCAGTCTTGCTAAAAATCAATCACACTCCCATTACTCACCTATACAGTTATACACACACACCACCTCACGTATTCATACAGACACTAAAACATACCTACTCTCTTCTACAATCACTGACCCCAGCACACACTCATCCATACAGCCACTCTCACAATCCCTCACTCTCACATATAGTCATTTATATAGTCCAACACTCACATATACTGCCTTTTACATATGTAGTTACTCACACATGTACCACTGATTCATTCCATTCAGTCACCAACACACCCATACAAACACTCACCCACTCATACAGCCCTTCACAGATGCACTCTTGAAGCAGTACACCCAGTGAATCACCCAGTCACACATTTATGCACAGAGTCACCCCCACCCCCACCCACACACACAGACACTCAGGCACCCATACAGATACTCAGACAACCAATCAATAACCCATATAGACACTCATGTAGCTACTCACCAACCCATGCAGCCGCTTACACCCCAACCGACAGATTGACACAGGCATTCACACGGTTTAGTCACTAACCCATGCATTCAGTAAGACACATTTAATTACTCACTTATACAGTCAGTCACGCACCTACTAAATCATCCATTCAGACACTCATACACCCACTCGTTCTTCAATACACCTTAGTGCATATATATATGTGTATATATAAAATATATTTATACTTTACAGAAACACACAGTCACTGGATGATGTCATCAGTGATATCATCCGTTATGTCATTTGAGATGTCATCAGTGATGTCACTGACCAGTCATGAGTGATGTAATATGTGACATCATCAGCAGTGCATTGCGGGGGCACAAGTTATACTTAGAACAACTAACTATAACGGCTGAATTTCTCTGGTTTTGTACGAGTGAAATGTCCAACTAACGATAACGTCCCTGAAACCTGTGTTTTTTTGTGAATATATATATATATATATATATCTATATATATATATATATACATATATATATATATATATATAATTTGAGAATCTGGGCTGCGAAATTAGGGTTTGTTTGTAATGTTAATTCTCATAGGAACCTTTAGCTACACCTACAGCCCGAACCGCTTAATGGACTCACACTAAATTTGGCAGGGAGGTTGGTGTTAGTTTAAGGAAGTGCCTTTTGCTTATTTGGTATAAATCCGTTCAGCACTTTTTGAGAAATTTAAGTTTAAAATTATAGTGATATCTCTGGTCACAAAGTCTTCACGAACAAAGAGAGCTTGTGCAGGGGAATGCACTGCTCTGATTGGCTGCCAACACTTCAACCAGGAAGTGTGGCAGCCATCTTGGGATTCGGCTTCAATCCGAGTCCCAAACAAAATAGTGCAAATGAAGAAAAGGTGGCAGGGTAGGAATACCCTGACCTCCAAGCCACGGCAAAAACAATAAAAAAAAAGAAAAACAATTTGCCATGAATTTAAGATTTTTGCGAATTCGCCCATTTGCAAAAAAATATAGCAAGAGCTTGCTTTACAATAACCCCCGTGTTGGCCAGGTCTCAGGGGCATATAATGTATGTAGGAGAGGGGCACACAAGCCCCCCACTCCTAAACCAGGTACCACCACCACGCTGGCCCCCCTCTTTATTTAAAAAAATTAAATGTTGAAGGCTTGTCCCGGGAGATATGGTCCCAGGGCCGAAATAGGCCTGGGCAGGAGGCCACACGGCCCCCCTCCGATGTTAAAAAAGAAAATATACCAAGGCCTGGCCCCAGGGGCTGGAGTCCCAGGGGCCGAAATTGGCCTCAGGAGGGGGGCTATGTGGCCCTCTCCTAATGATAATTTCGTTTTTTAATGTGCATGCCATGGGGGATGGGGTCCCTGAGCTGAAAATAGCCCTGGAGGGTGGCCCCTCTGCCCCCCTCCCTTTGAAATTTAACAAATATAAAAATAAAGGCCAGGCCTGGGAAATAGGGTCACAGAGCCCCCCCCCCATTTTAAAATAACTTTTTCTTAAAAAGGATCAGGCCCCAGGGGATGGGGTACACGAGGCCCAAAATGGTCCAGACAAGGGGGGACACCCGTCCCCCTTCCTAAAAAAAAGCCATGATTCACGGACGGCCCAACCCCTCTCTCCACTACTCTGCAAATGCACCTCCTGGCGCACTCCTGGATGGGTGATGAAGTCCCGTTAGCAGCGGAGGGTCCTTAGGGGCGAGGAAGTCCTCCAGTAAGCCCCAAACAGTAAGGTTGCTGAGAGGTGTTCAGAGGCCAAGCCCCTTTCTCCACCACTCTGTAAACGAGCATCTCGGTGCACCGCTGATGGGAGCATGATGTCCCCTTGTTTCCGGAGGGCCTCAAGACTAAAGTGGACTTCTTCCCCCAAGCGGTAGTGCACCCGGAGGTGCGTCTGCAGAGTGGTGGAGAAAGGGGGCATGGCCTCGGAAAGTGTTGGATTTTGGAGTGGTAAGATGTACTATTCCCACTCCAGTCTGCATAGCAGTGAGGAAAGCAGTGGATTTCAGGGGGATAAGATATACAGTCTGTGTAACAGTAGGGAAAGCGTTGGACTTTGGAGGGGTTACATTTACTATTCCCACTCTAGTTGTGTGCAACAGTACGGAAAGCGTTGGCCTTTTGAGGGGTTATATTTACTATTCCCATTCCATTCATATTTCGTTAACCCTATTAATTGAGAAAAAATACAACACTCTTAACATCAGTAGTACTACTTAACATAAAAATATATTAAAACAATAAAAACATTTTACGCAACTTGCAAAATTCACAAATAATGTAACAGTTAATTTTAATTAAAAATAATGGTTATTTAAATATTACTTAATTAATTTGCTATCCTATACCCCTACAAACCTAGCAGTCCACACCTAAAATATATTTAAAATAAATAACACAATTTACATAACTGACACTCAATTACTTATTTATTTAATAATTAATTGTTATTTAAAAATGACTTAATTAACATCTACCCTACAAACCCTGCAGCCCACTCCTAAAATATGACTAAAATATATAATTATTACACAATTACATAATTAATCAATTAAGTATTTAATTATACATTGAAAATTGCAATCTTTTAAATATTACTTCAAACCCTACAGCCCTATAAACCTGGCAACCTGCAACTAAAATATTTCTAAAATAAATCAGTATTTCATAATGTACATAATTAATAATCAATTCAATAATTGAAAATACATTAATAAATAATTGTTAATTAATTATTACTTAATTAAATTCCCATGCTATACCCCTACAAATTCAGCTGCAAAAGAAACAATTGATGGATGGAATGCTGGACAATGCAAACATTCACTCCCAGTCACATGGATCTGGGTTAAATCCATCATTCTTTTGCTCACCACCCCAGTTTGGACCCAGCCATATGCAAATCAGTCTTGACCCTGTTCCCTGTGGGAACAGTCCAGCCCGTACTCCCAAGCCAGGTCCAAGCATCCTGAGACCGGTCTCAGGGCATCACCCTTCATCAGCCAGGCTAGCTTGAATCCAGTGGTGTAGTGGGCAAATCCAGCAGCCCAAACCTAAAATAAATTATTCATAT
This sequence comes from Triturus cristatus, assembly GCF_964204655.1. NCBI lineage: Eukaryota > Metazoa > Chordata > Amphibia > Caudata > Salamandridae > Triturus > Triturus cristatus. The sequence continues at coordinate 1,711,818,113 of NC_140589.1, read as the reverse complement.
TTACAAAATGTACATTATAAATAATAAATTAATAAATAATAAATACCCCAAAAATGTTGATGACTTATTGCCTACATACCCTCCTACCGAATAACCCTGCAAATGTAGCAAGCCAGAGCTAAAATGTAAGTAAAATAAATCAGTATTACATAGTATACCTCATTAATATCAATCATGTACTTACTTAAAAAATGTTAATTAATTAATTAATTAACACTTAATTACCTTCCCACCCTATCCTCCCACAAACTCAACAACCTACTACATCACCATAAATTGCTATTAGCAAATAAATTAAACATTCTAAATCACTTAAAATGACAAACTATATTTAAAAAAAATAATAACTATACAAACAATGGTAACACATAAAATCAATATATAATCTAAAACACATTAAAAACATTAAGAAGCGATATTGTGTACAACTGTATCATTGAAAACGATATTAACAGCAACGATATTCTTCACAATGATATTACTTACCTGAAAATACTATATTCCTGACCATAATATTTGTTTTTCACTATATTTTTTTGCTGTTTCTGTCTCCCAATATTTTAAACTCAATATTTTGTCTAAATACCATTTAAACAAAACCAGTAGCTATTATGTTATTCTGTTTTCTGTTATTCTTGTTCATCAGAGTATTTCACATTGCATTTTTGGATTCATCAAATTGTCAGGTTGCAGAGGCACTTAAGAACAGCGGGCAAGATGTATGAAGCCACTTAGCAGTCGCAAACCTTATGATTTAGTAAATCACACAGTGTGACCACTAAAGGGCTTTTTATTATGTACTAAACATATTTTCTGTTTCAGCATGTACTTAGCAAATCACAAAATAGGCTTAGAAATGCATACCAAATCGCACATTGGGGTGTGTTTAGGGCCTCCTATCCAAACTGCTAATCAGAATGCTGTTCATCAATGGTTTGCAACTGCAGTTTCAATTGCAAACCATTGATAGGTTACTGACTCCTCAAAGTAGGTGATTTCCCATTCATAAATGTGGAAGGGGTAACCTTAGTACTCCTTTCCCGTTATGAGTGTAAAGAAAGGTAACCACTGCCAACTCTTAAACAAATGTCTTAAAACATACAATTGCATTTTTTAAATGCAGTCTTGTTTCTCCTAAGGTAAACTGGCTGGATTAAAAAAAATTAGAACATTGGAATGTGGAGCACTCCATTGAATATAATGGAGTGCTCCATGCTTCTACGGGCCGGTAAAAGCTTGCAGAGCAACATTCCACGTTGTTTTTATTTACAGCTGTTGCTGTGAACAAAGGCCTCTCGGAGCCTGAGGAGATTTAAACCCCCTTGGGTTCCAAGTGGCCTTTGTTTTATTTGTTAGAACATTCTGCCCTCTAGCGGCAGGATGTTCTAATAGCCTTAAAGCCCTTCGTAGCTGGGCTATACTGGACATTAAAGTCCCGCTCCCTTGTTAAAGGCCCTCGCCGAACGCTGGAGCGGGCCTTTAATGGCCGGTATAAGGCTATAATACTTTATTTAAATTCTGTCCAAGGCATGGTGGTCTGCTGACTCCAGCAGGCCATTATCCCTGTGATGGCATACTATTGAAATCAGTCACAATTTGTGACCTACCCCATGAATAGCAAGGAGGTAGTTTGAATTATGACCCACTCTGAATAATGATTTTGCTAATGACCCAGTAGTACATAGGCAAGTTTGCAAAGTCAGAATTGATTTGGAAAAAGTCAGAGCACAATCAGTGATCACTTATTGTGAATCGTTGCTAAGTACATCTGCCCTTAATTTGTCTGAAGTACTGTTATAATATTGCTGCATTCCTGCTATCTTTTGAAAGGAAGGATATAAGATACTCAGCTCTCAGTCAGCCATGAAATGCCAACAGCAATTATGTGACCTCCTTTTTCATGTATATTGTATCACTGTTAAGAGGTGCAGGGTTCCTGGCTGGACATTGAACAGAGGTTTGCATTACATTTTGATGATTAACAAATAAATGAGGGAATATGGACACTTCGAACCATTAAAATAGAATTCTCATACAGCTTTGTTTGTAATCCTGCTAGAGGATAATAATAACCTTTAAAACAAGCCCTAAGTTTGAGGTTAATTAACCCTCATACCCACTCTGAAACCCTGCACCCCATACCTTCTGAAACTGAAGTGCTTTCCTCCCACCCAATGATTCACCAGTCCCAATGACTATTTTAGGCTTGCCTGAGGCTCATTTCAAAATGCCTAGCATAGTACCAGGATTCTCTGATTTTTAAATATTTTGGTACTAAAACATTGTAGCAAAAATATAGATGACTAAATTACTGACAAGTTAAGTGTCTATAGTAATAACAAATGCGTATTTTCCTCCACAATATTTTCGCTGTTGATATTTTTGCTACGATATCCTAGTAGCATATTTCTGTAGTCCATTCCTGAATTGATAAATCACATATTGGCGATATACCTATGGTAAAGTATAGGCAGATTGTCTCTATACCTTACCATATGGATATCTCTGCCCCGATTGTGGAGTCTCCCTAGGATAAAGTATTCTGGCACTAACAAATTGTATGTAATTCTTGGCATTTCATGGCACTCATAGCATGTGGAGGCAACCGTGACAAAAGTGCTGACCCAGGCACAATGGAGGTAATTTTTGGCATGTGAGGGCACCCTAACACATTATGAAAAATGTTCGATCAACTTTTTTCCAAAACCCCTCCTACCCTTTGCATGCGATGGGTGGCTGTGGGAGGTGGGGTTTGATATACAAGCGAGGAGGCTGAATATAGTTTCTAAGGACACTTGATTTATTATCAGGATGGGTTTGAACAGTAAATACGGCTTCTTTCTTTTCTTGTTCTGCTCTTGATGTACTCGGTTTTTCGCTGGACGGGGATTCTGACGCCGATGGTGCTGGTCCCTCCTTGGTCTTGATGGGGTCTCCCCGGAGGCTCATAGGAGAGGAAAGAAAAGGAGCCATCAATTATCCGGTTATAATAAATCTCAGAGTCTTTGCCAATCACCACACCAGGGAGTGAACGTATAGGGAAGTGTTGTATCTCCAGGGAGACACGATATAAATATACCAAGGGGAGCTTCCCACCTAGGAATGACAGTCATCCAGGGAGTGCTTGACGGACGATCATGAAAAGAAGGAAAACTAAATGATTTTCACGAGTTCCGTGGGGATACAGTAAAGAGTGATCACTAGGTGCCAAAAACAATACAGGAGAACTTCTGGTGTCAGTAAACCCCCTCCCCAACACAAAACGCTGTGTGAGTATAGCGGAAGTATTGTGCACTGTCTATGTAGGTATTTTCTACCCGTGCTCCCCTCCCTTCGTATCTTCTTCCTCCTCCCGCTCACCCTCCCCTTTCTACCCTGTAATGTGACTCACCGGCCCCGCCGCAACTCTCCGGAGTTGCGGCCGCTCTTCCGCCTCCTCCGGTGGGGACCACCACTCCTCGCTCCACCGATCGTCCGAGTCCTCTGCTTCCTCTCGGTCATCCTCGTTCTCTGCGTCTTCCTGGGTCTCCGCATCCTCCTCGCAGTTCTCTCCGCAATCTCCTTTCTCCGTGTTCTTCACCTGCGATCTTTCCCAGCCATTGGTCCGCGCCTCCCCTTCCGGTCGTTCCCTCCTTTCAGTGGGCCGCGAACATTACTTCCGGGTTCGCTTCCGCCCAGTTCCGGGTCTTTCCAACAGTCCTGCGGTGTAAAAACGGGACACGGTTGTGTGGTTGGTCGGCGTTTATGCTCGGCCTTCATGTTCCATGATGCACTGGGCTCCCTCGAGACGCGGAGCTGCCTCTCCCACGGCGACCCAAAGGTAAGCCCCGTACTCTCCTTCTCACAGTGGCTCACTCGCTTTGCTAAATAGCTATAGTTCAGGACATTATTGTGCCCTAGCACTTTCAAAGATCACACCAGCACCACAATAAATGTGATATCCAGGATAGACATTTGTCTGTGTATTTTAATGACATTAATCATGCTGTTTTTATGGAACTTCAGCGATATTAATTATTATAATGTCATCAGAGTTAATGCAGGTATGTTTCACTGGTTCTCCTCCTCCACACTTCTCACCAAACTCCACATCATTGCATTAAAAGGCATAGGGCCAGGTGTATCAAGCATTTTCCTGTTCGCAAACGGGCTGATTTGAAAATGGGAAAAAGCCCTTTGGGATGTATCATCCCAAAAGGCACTCACAAAATAGGTAATCACAATTTTTGCGATTACCTACTTTGCGAATGCATTTAGGGAATCACAATTTGCGATTCCTTAAATGCAATGCTGTAAGCAAGAAAAAATTGCGTCCTGGCTTTAAGGACTTTGCAAATTACTTTAAAAATGCACTTTATAGCATTTTTCTAAGTGGCATGTGGCACACATACTTGCCCTTAGGGCATGTATGTGCGCGACATGTGCACACACGCATATTTCAGGGGTACCACAGGGTGCCATTTTAGCACCCTTGCTACCTTGAAATACTCGCAAATTGTGACTGCAATCATATTCATTCCTATGGGCCTTTAGGCCCATAGGAATGAATGGAAAGGTATTCCTTAATAGTGAATCGCAATTATTTGTGCAAATCCTACATACATTGCATTTCTTGATTCCTAAATAGCGAATCGCTGAAATTCGTTATTTAAGATTCACAAAAGCAATTCTTGATACATCTGGCCCATAAACCCCACTGTAAAAAATATGTCACTAGGAAAGGTGATGTAAAGTGGTTCAGGTGTTTTTACTACGTACCATACCATCTGGGGTTTGGGTTTGCATAGCCTATTTTCTCTCAGTTTCATTTTAGAGGGTTCTGGTTGGAGATGTGGAAATGGACGCTGGATCTATGCAGATTACGTTACATGCATCCACGCTCCCATGTACATCCCTTCCAATTTGAAGTGGAATTTTGGGATTCAAAAATAAATAAAATGTGTAATTTTCCATCATGATTCACTATCTGTTTTCCTCTGTTCTTAAGGGTGGATATCTGGGAAAAGAACAACTTTTCAGGTAACTTTAATTTGACTTTGCCGGCTGCCATCCTTCTGCATCATTAGGATTCTGCAAAGAGGTTTGTTAGCTGAGCCCTACAGATTTGTTCAGTTGTGAAAGCTTTTTTATATATTTTTTATGATTATAAACTAAAAGTGATATAGGATTGTTCTAAGACATTTCACATTTGTTCTCATTAGTTTTCATAATTGTCTTAGTCCACTTCGGAAATTTATGGGTGGTCCTTAATGCAAGCATACCAATAACGAAATCCTCTCTGGCCATTGCTGACAGCATACCCTTCCACCTAAATTTTGCAAGTGACAAACAATATAGTGGTATTAAGCTTCTGAACTGGGGTTTCATGCAGTTTAATAAAACACTTTGGGGGATATTTACAAGGAAGTGACGGAGAGAGGAATTAGCCTTCCTGACTTAACGCATCTCTCTGCCACTCCTCTCTCAGCCACTTCTGAAACGCAATGCTGCACCATATTTACACCGATATGGTGCAGCCTTGCGTTTCCCCCTGCGAAGGCGCTACACTTATCAGTGTAGCGTCAACGCAGGCAACAATGCACCATAGTTCAAGGGTGTCTGCGTGCATGGAAGGATTGTTTATTTGTAGGAATGTGTCCCTTCCTGCACATAAACCATCCTGAAATGCCATTTTGTCACTTTCATGTGTGCTGCTTAATGCAGCACACATGAAAGTCACAATTTTTTTTTTTTTTTTAAAGATTGTATATGTACAGGAAGGGGGACCTATCTGTACATAAACAATCCATGGCATTTTGCTTTTTCCATGTGTGCTGCACAAGGCAGCACACATGGAAAAAGCAAAAATAAGGCGAAATAATGCATTTCACCTCGGTTCGCCAACTTAAGGCCAGGTTTTTCCTGGTCTTAATTTTGATGCTGCCTCCTATGTACGCCACCCTTGTACATTGGAGCCAGCGTCAAAACAATGAGAGTTGCGGTGGAACGCCCACCACAACATCCATTGCCCACCCCGTTCACGCTAACCATAGCGTGAAAGGGGGCTTTATTTACAATGCAGTTCTAAGCCACGTTAAGTGGCTTAACGCTGCCTTGTAAATAAGGCTAAGCCCCTATTGCCACCACAACATCGGAAAATTTGACGTTGTGGTGGCGATAAGGGCTTGTACATATGCCCCTTTGTTTTTAGGTCACCACAAAATGAATTTTAATTACCCCATTAGTGCTAGCTGCCTTTGCAAATTCAAATCTTTTACATTCGGGTTGAATGAGCCTACTCGTTTCTATAATTAATTTGTAACTTCTTCCCCTGATCAACACCCTTACTGGTTAAGGGTGTTGCAGAGAATCTGGAGCACCATGCCAATGGTGCTCACTAGTGCCCTCTGCTGGGCAAACCTCGGTGGATCGCCTAGTTTTGCATTGCCATGGAACTGGCCCTGCACCTGCTCCCGCAAAAATATTGCTCGAGAGAAACTGAGAGCCATATTTATCAAGGAGCTGCATGGCTTTTGCACCATACAACATGGTGCAGAATCCACACGACCCCTAAGATGCGATTTATCAAGCCACGTAAGGCCCCTGTACATGACTTGATCGATCCAGATTAACGCAATGCAGCAAAAATCGCTCTGTTTCATTGCCTGCCACATGGAGATGCTCCATGGGGGGTGCATGGGTGTTCCCAAGCCAAACCCATGGATTTTTTGTTATACATTCCCAGATTTACAATTACTGGTAGACCTGGGAATGCACCAAAATGCTGTCTTCTGCAGCACACATAGGAAGAGAAAAATGCCTAAGGGGTATGTTTGTGAATTTGAATTTAAAAATATTTATTGAGCTCTCGGACACCAGGCGGTTTCATGGCGCTGTAGAGGAAATGATACCTGAGTGAGAGGGGGATGCGGCTTAGATTTTAAAAACCTGTGCAAACAAATTGGTTTTCAGGGTGCTCCGGAACTCCAGGTACGAGGGTGTTGATCTCATTTGGAAAGGTAGAGAATTCCAAAATTGTGGAGCAAGAACGGAGAACATTGAGCATCCCATTCTGCTCTTCTTGAATCTGACAGCAGAGTTGTGATTGGTCTGAGTGGGCTGGTTCGGTGCTCAGACAGGGAGTGGGAGCATGTGCATGTCTCTATCCAGGCTATGCAATACAGGCAGGTGGAGAACATGCTAAGTGCGCATGACTGTTTGGTCGGCCCAAGATGGCCAGCCAAACTGTCATGAGAACTTAAGCGCATATACTTCCTCCTCCTCCTGCTCTGACAGCCCAGTCCCATCCCGCCCTAACCTAGCTCCCACTGAAAAATAAAATGATAATAACATTGTGTTATTATAATTTGATTTTTCCTTTTTTGCACTGCTGAAAAGTAGTGGAGCGACGCTCCTGGGCCTTAGCGGAGGAGCCGTCACTGGTGTGAAACAGTGAAGAGAGCAGCAGCACGCCATGTTTAGTAAATATGGCACTGAGGTGTTCTCTTCACCTTGTGAACTGCTCTACACCAGTTTTGGCTGCTGCGCTGCATTGCACTATATTTTAGGAAATCTTACCCATAATTTCAACATTAGTGCTACTGCGTCCTCATCAAGGGAAAATTCCAAGATCCTCATTGACAGAATGAGAATCTGTGGAGGCTTAAGTCTGCAAACTGAATGTAGTTGTGCAGAAAGTCCTCTTGAATCGCATATTTTTCACAATGCAAAATTTAGGAATAGGGGGCTACAGGGGCATACGGGCGGGTGCAACTGAGCTGCCACGCCCACTTACTCATATGTGTGTGGCTATTCATAAATATTTTGCATGACCTTTTCAAGCCTGCAAATACATGTACAACTGCTATTGGAAAAGGCTGTATGTGCATGTTCCCAATGTGCAAAAGAAAAGAGACCACTTTGTATTTTATGAAGGTGTAGGGAGTGGGAAATATTTCCCTCATGGAGAAATAAATATAAATGTAAAAAAGCGCATTTCTGCAATATGTTGCCAGTGTTTCCAGTGGTCTGCAATGCTAGCACTTAACTGGAGCATACATCAAGAAACAGAAGTGCAAATGGAAAGTTGTGAAAAGGCCAATGTATGGCGGACATGTTTTTAAACTTCTGGGACCAATACTTTTCTTGACCTAATTTTATTGACTCATGTCAAATGGTGCTAGAGTCAATTTCAATTCAAATAGCTTTTATTCGGTTGATATACATCAACCATATAAGCACAGACATAATAACAGTCAACATATAAAAACAGAACTATCCTTGATATAAATACATGGGGATTCATAGGCATATAATAGTCCTAATACATAAAGTGCAAGTGCATTATTACAGTACAAATAAATATCCTTATACACTGGCAAACAAAAGCAATAGGCAAAAATTGCCTAATACTGGTAGGTTTTGTAGAAGATGTAACTAGACAAGGACAAAAGTGCAAATGCAATAATACAGTACATATGGAAATCTAGGTAGACTCAGTATCAAAAATAAGTAGACATAGATTTCCTAATACCAATGGATTTCAGGATAAAAGTAGCTAAATAAAAACACAATCCTGGATCTTCTAATTTAAAAAGCAATTTCATGGCATCTTTAACCGACCTAATGTTATAAAATAAGAAAAAAGGTTTCAAATAAAGCTTTCTAAAATTAAGGTAAAAATTGCAAATTAATAAAAAATGGCAGCAGCTTTGGTGGGATATACCATCCAATGGGCATCGTTGAACAGTACTCTGTTTCATAACTGGAAAATTAACAAGGTGATGTAATGTACCCAATCTTAAACGTGTCAGCACATATCGGTGCGATGCTCTAGTCACGACTGACAAGTAAGATTGGAAACCCTCTTTAACTTCCAGTTGCTGGTAGAGCATAAAGGTAGTTTGCTTATTCAGTACACTAAATCGGGCCTTCAATTGCTGTGAAAGGAAGGTTGATTTTATCTCATTTTTAGTAACAGAGGCTATACACCCGGGGTCCAGCCGTATATCATAATTGAATAGAGTTTTGTACCAGTGCAAGATGTATTTAAGCCATGGTATTTTTAAACAATTCTCCATTTTAACGCAGTCCCGTATAATAGATTGGCTGAACCTTATCTCTTCCTTTGACCAAATTGATTTCCATAATAGGAGGGGTCGTAATGAGACAATATCTATTATACAAGCAATGCCCACTTCCCGGTGAATAAGTTCCGTAGAGGCAGAGGGGGGGGGGGGGGGGGGCACACAGCAAGCGTTTTAAAAAGGCAGTTTCGGCTTGTTAAACAGAAGACGCTTGGGTGTGACCCCAAACGCCAGCAACATAAAGGGCGGCAGAAACACATCTTGCCTCATAAATTGTCATCATATCTTTTATACGGCGACGGCCCAATTTAGCAGTAAATCTAAAAATGCCGTTTATATTTCTCTCCATCTTAGAGCGGGCATTCTCCTGTTCCTGTGCCCATGACCCATTTCCAGCGAATGTAATACCCAAATAACAAAATGATTTTACAGTTAATACTTTAAAGTCCTCTATGTAAAATCGTCTAACTGTTATTGGGTTCTTGCTGCAAGCCATGACAAAAGTTTTTGATTTATTAATTAAAAGCTTTCTTTTAGTAATAAATATAATAACATTGTCGAAAAGACGCTGGAGCCCAATAGGAGTCCGGGATAATAGGACCGCGTCGTCAGCGTATAAAAGAATTGGGATAGGGTTTCCTTCAATCCTTGGTGCATCAGCTTTGAATGTTTTCAGGGCGGCATCAACATTATTAATAAATAAAGAAAACAGTAATGGAGCCAGCACACACCCCTGGCGGATACCTCTCTTGACTTTAAAGGGGGGAGTATACTCGCCTGAATATCCATACCACACCTTACTAGTTAATACTTCATATAATCTTGCTAGAAAGTAAACTATATCTTTTGGGGCACCCATTTCTAGCAAAAGGGGCCATAAAATCAAATGGTCAACTAAATCAAAAGCGCTACTCAGATCGGCAAAGCATAGGTATAGGTTGCCCTCCTTTGCCAGTGTATACTTCCCGACCAGAAGATCTAAATTTTTGCACTGCTCTAATGTTCCCAGTCCTTTCCTAAACCCATATTGGGCTTGTGAGAGGATCGTCTTGTCTGTAGCCCAATCTTCTAGTCTAGAAAGCAAGACCCTACTCAAAATCTTTATAGAAGAGTCCAACAATGAGATTGGGCGATAGTTACGGGCATCAGTCTTTACTCCCTTCTTATAAATTGGGATTATTATTGACTGTCCCCATGATGCTGGGAATACTGTTTCAGAAGCAACATTAAATACTCTAGTTAAAAGGGGTGACCATAAATCCATATTGTTCTTATAAAGATCTATCGGAACCCCATCTGGGCCGGGCGCCTTACCACCCGTACTACTAGATATACCATCTAAGACCTCCCCATTACTAATCATCAGAGGTATAATTGGCCATTGAGCGGGCATATCATGTGGTATGGCAGGTAAGGTATTACTATTAGTAGAATTAAAGATATTTGAAAAGTGTTCGACCCAGGAGTTATTAGTAATATGGGAATAACATTCTGGTACATGATCATCTTTCAAAAAAGAGCTATTAACAGTATCTCAGAATAGCTTACTATTTTTTGTATCAGCTGCGTAACTTAGTTTTTCCCATGCATCATCTCGGAGTTCGACTTTTCTTGTCTCCAGGGCAGAATTATACTCTATTCGTAGAGTCCTAATTATATCCCGATCTCGTGGATTACACCCCAGGGCTTGTTTAAGGTGATGTAGGGCAGCTGTACAGTTCCTATCGAACCAGCCTACCTTGGGTTTTCTTTTACCATGGGCAGGTTTCAAGCAAAGATTGAGGATCAATCTCCTCCCCTAAACAGAGTTGGAGTTCGACCTGACATTGTTTAATGACATCACTCTGAATTTTTGGTGGATCCAAACCTGTCCATTTTATCCGCACACCATTAGATCTAATAGGGGCAATACATGGACTGATAGATACATCATTGGGATTTTTAAATCCCCAAGTGAGTAGGTTAAGGGAGATACTGTTATGATCACTTATAGGTTGCTCCGTTACCCATGGTGAGGAAAACAGGTGTGCACTCTTACTAGAAATTAAATTATGGTGCTAGAGTCATTCCAAAGGTGTCCAAATCACAAGGTTGTGAGAATTCCCCTGAAATGTTCTGCCCAACAAGTACCAGCGCACCCTTAGAAGATAGAACCTCCAACATGATGTTCAGGGATGGTGCATTTATGGAGCCTGAGCCAATATAGAACAGGGCGTAGCACAATAATATCAGAAATGGGTTTAGTGCCAGTCTCCAGGTAGACTGGTGCTAAACGGGTACCAGGGTCTAGCTTCAACAGTGATCTTAAAAGCCTGTTCTTGATTATTTGTTGCTTTGTTGTCTTATTATAGCCCCATAATTCTGCTCTATATATGTCTGCAACAACTGCTTTTGTTTATACTGACACGTTGGTTGCCAACTTTATGTTTAAATCGCAAGACAGCATGATTAGTCCACCCTAGATATAGCTGTAGCCTTCTCTAAGTGGGCATGTAAGATTAGTGTCCAGTTTAGGCGTCTTCCAAAATAGTCAATGTTAGACGGTGGTGTGGTATTCCCTCAAACCCTTTGCTTTCACCCCCAGATGTTTACGGTTCTACTGATTGTGTTTGTTTGCTCTGATTTCATTTTATTTATTAACATTTAATCTATATTTTAGATTGGTTTGGGATTTTTCTAGTGTTGTGTTTTCACTTTATTGCTGTTTTGTGAAGCACAATTACTTTACACATTGCCTATAAGTTAAGCCTGGCTGCTTTGTACGAAGCTACCTGAAGGTTAAGCACAGTTAAATTTAGTCACTGGGGCTTTCCCTGACAAGGATTGTAGTTGTTGCCTGAGTGGGGCTTCCACCCCCTCAACTAACAACTCAATTTCTTGCAGTTGAAGGTGTTTTCACTTTCTACATGTTGGTCGCTAATTACAGGTTACCATCTTTAAGTGGTGGGTTTTTGTTTTTTTCTACTTTGATTGTTAAATCGTTCTCCTTGTAGTAATTGATGAATATATTAATCTACTTATGCATATTATTCTCTGTCAAAGATAAAAGAACATTGTTGTTTTCAAAGAGTAGTATTAGTATTTTCTTGTTGCATAACCTAGGGCCATCGAGGCTGATTCCACATAAGTTATTTTTAACGTCATTTAAAAATAAAATTAGAATTTGGGGTAGCAAGCAGCCTTGGCGAATACCTGTCAGTATAATAAACCCATTCCCTGGCTGTGCAACAGTGAACACATGCATTTGTTTCAGTGTGCATGCCTTTTATTGCATTCAACAAACCTTTACTCATACCCATAACATTTTGTGATTGCCATAGATTTGGTGTATTAGTAGAGCGAAAGTGGCTTTTAGGTCTATGGAAGTTAAATATGTATATTTTTATATTTACTGGTTGGGAGTGGACTTTTAAGGGCCGAATTACAAAGGCATGTTAGACTACATAAAAGAGCACTTCAATAATACTAATTAAAAGTACTCATATGATACTATTTTCTGTAGTCATAAATTGCTTTGTAAAACTGGTCCATTTATTTTTCTTCTAATAGTGATTGCTGCTTATCAGTTGATCATCCACCATGGTCTAAATGACCCTGTCAGTAAAGGCCAGCTTTTGCCTTAGTCACTTCCACAACTTTATTCCTGTCATGCTTGGAACCCTGAAAGAACCTCTACTACCCCCATGTAAGTTAAACTCAGATGTCAGTGCAGATGTATTACTCAATCAGTACTTTGGTGGCGCATTCATGAACATCAACCTATTAACTCACAGTTATGTTGTGTAATAACCTACACATTTTCCATAGCACAGTAGCAATTATTTCCATTGGCCCCTTTTAAACCTTTTGTGTGACCTTGTTGTTGGTTATCACCAGAGAAGCTTTCACAGAAAACTGGTCCAGGTCAGTCTCATATCTCCATCATTCCAACCTCCTATAAAACTTATTATGATACTACTGACTTCTTCCAATAACAAAAGTATATTTTTTGATAAAATTGTGAAATTTTACATTATTATTTGCTTGGGTAATTTAAATGAGTTTGGATGAAAATGATTGTAAATTGAAATAAAAATATACAAATTCTATACAAAGTCTATTGTATATTGTAGTAGTTGTTGGTCGAGACGCTTGGCATTAAGAGCCAGTTTTGAAGGTATACATGTCAAGTGGAATCTTTGCACACTTTTCTTGTTTTTTTCCCCCTTTTCCCACACCTACAGTAAATTTCCAAAGGGGTACCTTTTCTCTTGTTTTTAATCATATGTGAGCTACAGTCAAATTTCAAATTCCAATATCGATTATTATGCACTTAGCAAAGCTAAAATAACAAATTGCTAAAGCCCAACTTCAAGTGTTTATTCAAAATAAAAATATACTAGACAATCGTCAAGAGGTTCTTCACACAGCATAAAACATGTTAACGCAACATTGGTCTATCTTTATGTTACTCAAAGCATGGGATTTGACATACTATAATTATGCTGATGTATCACAGTTTACTGTGTAGATTACTCGTCCCTCCTTTGAAGATTAAAAAGCCTTTGAGGTTACCTCTTAGAAATTAACAGATGGATGCACGTCAGCCATTTTTAGTTAAAGCCCAACTAAACGGTTGATGCACCAAACACTACCTGGCATAGAGAGGTCTGACTAAAAGTCCTGGGGCATAGTGGGACATCTCCGAAAAAAGGGTAACGTTTTGGATAACAGACTGACCATGAACACTCAATGAATGCTCAAATATTAGCATTAGGTTCTCTTAAAGGTGTAACTTTTTGAGTTTCCAACAGAAAGTGCACAAAGTCTTGGCAATATAAGTTAATTTCTTGCGTTTGGCAACAATTCATATCTGCAAAATTACAACTTTTTGATCCTGTAAATGCAGTGCCTTCAATTGCAATAGTTTTCCTCCTCTGTCATCTCCAATGGCATGAACACATGGTGACTCTCTGACCGTTGCTCCAAATTCATTGTGGTCCAAGGGCCCCTGTGACATGCAGTAGCACTTCATATGGTACGCTCGCTTTCAAAACCTGCTCTCCACCAATCAGTTGCTGTTCAATGCGCCAGGGTTTCAATGAGTTAAATGGCGATGGAGATCTTTGACACAAGCTAAAAACTTTCATTTTCCAGGCTGCATACAATTGATGCTGAATAATATTTCTAGACCTGAGCTAATGTTCTGGATATTCTGCACAATGGTGTAAGGGTACTGCAAAAGAAAAATAAGCTAACCTTGTCTAGCCAGAGATGAGGGATGACACTGACCTTGTTGGTAGGTTGCAGTGTGCATGTTCGTTGATGGGACTGTGTGAAAGCCTTGTTGCACGGTATTCTGCAGCTTTATACCCAGGGTTGCTGGAAATTGTGTTGTGTAGTGTATGCATCACTAATTACATCTCTGTATGTCCTGGTGTCAATCGATTGCCTATCCAGTTGTTGGTTTGGTGCCAGACACCTGCTCAAAAAAGACTTCAGGGATGGACAGGTCATTAAAGCTCACTGTACCTAGCAGATACATTTGTCAGCACTCCCCGGATTAGCTGAGGGGGATGGAAAGGGGGAGAGCTAAGCAAGTGACTGCCAATTGCAAATCCCCTAACTTAACCATATGGACTCATAGTAAAGATAAAGACCAGGGTACCGTATAGGTAATAACATTTTTTAGATCCCTGCCCATCACACTAGTGCTCCCTTGATGGTTGAGCTCAGAAACACACCTGATATAGTCTGTATTGGGGAGAACTCTATGATGAAGCATTCCACTGTAATTACCAGTGGCTGAGAGTTCTTTTACAAAAATGTAGGGAGATTTCATTGCTTGAACTAATGGGCTGACTCTCTCTTGATTTCTCTGAGTTAACCATCACCAATGCCGCCTTCTGTGAAATGCAGGTCTCGAGTTTGAATCAAAGCAAGGCAAATGCAGTCCTTTATCTCTTTAAGGTCAGTCAACTGGAATACCAATAAATTAGCAGTATAAACTTCTGCTATTTGAAATTCTTAGAGGGGGAAGGAAGAACAATAAAACAAACTCTTACAGTTTGTACCTTATTTAATACATGGCTAACTTCAAATTTAACACCCTAGGTATACTGCAATTATTACTTTGTCAGCTTTAACAGTCTTATATCATCACCAGGGTGCTGTAGCTGTGCTGTAAAAGAGACTGTGGGGTATATTTACAAGAACGTGTGATAACTACCGCAAGAGTAGCGTAACGCAACTTTCAATATCGCAGCCTATCATGGGAAAATAACCCCGTGCCAACGTGGAATTCACAACAAAGCGGTAGCATGCCATAGTCACCAGATAACCCCCAAATCTCTGCTTGAAAATCAATGCCACGCCGCATGAATGCGATACACGAACGCAAAAAAACATGCGATGAGGTCAACTGCAGTACAAAAAGTAGCGAAAACCATCCACAGGCCTGCAAATCCCACAGAACACTACACCATAAAAACCACAGAAAAAATACACCAAAAACCATCCAAAGCACGTTGCAACATGGATGCATCCTGACACAGTGCAGGGGCCAATTCGAACCCCACAACCCCCACAAAATACCAGCAAGGAACAAAGGGGTCGGGGAAGGCCAAGGAGAAGAGGGAGAGGAAGACGGGGTGCAGACCGCAGGAAAACAAGACCAGCATCACGGAGGTGACAGAACACTACCAGCAATTGACCCACTATCAGACCACCTGGATTGCAGTTGGAGTACCCAGGAGGCCAATCCAGAAGGCCAATAGGCACCAGCATGACGTGACTACCTAAACCAGGCACAAACCTGCTGCCAACAGCGACAGGAGGTGGCAGTCCAGAGCCACCGGAGGAGCTGAAGGAAACCCAGGCCACAGTCATCAGTGTGGAGACGGTGCAAAGAGTAGGGAGTACGGACACAGCTCGAGAGGACCTGACACAAAATCAACAGGGAGTGCAATGAACAGGGACTGGGGGGATGGGGGAAGTGGGCACAATGGCATACATGCACAACGAGGTGTAGCACATTGCACACCCACAACCACCCATGTCCATGGGCCCGATCCCCTTGGCACACTGCAGCACACACACATAGCACGAACAGCACACCCACATTGACGAGGAACAACGGGCATAGCCGACACTGCAGAACAGAGGACACAACTGGCTCCGCACATGCACAGAAACATGCCTACTACATCTGACAGAGCCGGAAACTGTGAAATGGAAATGTACGCGTACGACATCACATCCGTCAAGTAGACCAAATGTACACTGCCCCGCAGAAGAATCCAGCACCCCCCAAACAGTCAAAATGTACATTGCAATACAGTCTGCCTGCAAACCTGCACAATGCGCCAACATATGCAAACGCAAAGTCAATATGCACCTCCCCTTCACATCGTAGAGGGGCACACAACACCTTCAGCAGAGCACAGAATACAACACATCAGTGATGCCAGAGAGGACCACCACACCGTCAACACTGACGCCCTACAACAGCACATGGATATCCCACGCAACCCCCCACCAGGACCCTGACAGCCAAGCTACTCTGAGGAGAACACCCAGCCTGCAACAGACCACACAGCAGGAAGCACCCGCAAATACAGCTGGCTCATGACACTTCACCCACCCACACATTGCACCCCAATGCCATGTTCCTGCACGCCAAAAGGAGGTGGCCCAACAGGTGTGGTTGGGGGCCGAATCCATGGAATGCGAATCAGGACACATACGTAGGTGTCCATCCCCCTTCACCGGCTACCAACACCTCACTAAGGAGACCCCCACTGCCATAGAGACACATGCAGTTGCACATTCACAGTACAGAACCACGGGCAGATGCGCTCAAATTGCAGTCACACACCCATGTTGGCTCTGCGTACGATGGCCCTGCCCACTCCCCTTACGAATTGAGTGGGTGACGACAAAGCTACATGTCCAAGCTCCAACCCGCTACCTGCGGTGACACGTATGCATCCGATGTACACAGCACAATGTAATGGCGTCGGACTCAGGGCCCTCATGCATACAAAAAGACCAGAGGGACTCATGCAGATATCATGTTGAACTGGCTATGGGCACATGCGCCCGGCCCTTTTATTGGCAGGGCCATATGTACAGTGACGCCTGTGCTGGATGTGTGTGGGGTGAGTGTAAGCCATTCCGCACTGAATGTCTGGTGCTGGCAACCACTTGAACATTAGACAGCAGTGCAACGGAAACAGAAAACACATGTATAAAAGAGTCAACTGCTGAGCAACATGGAGGGAGCCGGAGAAAGTCCAGAGGACAGCCAACATGCAAACAGAAGTGTTCATGAGTTGCAGTGCACTGGGGATGGGACACTAGGCATGAGCGCGCCTATGTGAAGAAAAAGTCTCGGATTTTGTCCCTCCAACAGACACCTGATGCAGATGCAGTGGGGTGTGTCATACCTGCATCATCTTCCCCATTAACGTCTCAGGGACCCCACACTGTTTGAGGTGACATAGCTGCGCAACCTCTCCACAGCTCAAAACTCAATCAGTAACGGACAATGGCTTGCGGTGCACTGAGTCACTGCCACCTGGAGTGCTGAGCAGGGTATCAGGCCGATGATGGCATCCACTACAGGTCTGAGCAACTCTGTAAGTCTGTCAGGATCACCATGTTGACTGTGGCAGATGGCTGTTGGAGGTGGTCCTTGCGGTGGTGGCATGTGCCTCCTGCGGGGATGCCACGTCCGGGCCAGTCAGGACTCGATTTGGTGTGTGAGCCTTGGTGGGATGCTGTTGGGCCCGGAGGCTGCGTACAGCACAGGGCCACAGAGAAATGGCGTTGATGACCCCAAGGCCAACGCTTCAGGGGCCATCCAATATCTCAGAAGAAGGGGTCCCGGACCTGACCAGCACAGAGTTAGTGGCCTCGGAGGCAAAGGGCCGGCGCAAGCACCCAGCCACGGGACGGTGACTTGCGGTGCAGTCAGATGGGCCATGCGACCTGAGCGGGTCACCATCAATGTCTGAGATGTATGTTGCGGAGGGTATCGGGGGACAGTGGAAGGTGTCGTCCATACAAATGGATGGGTGGAATGTGACAGCCTCGTTGCCACCACCAATTAGGTATCAGCTACATGAGGATGAAAACTGCCCCTAGTCCATAGACTCAGACGCCACCAAAGTTCGACCGGAGAGTGTCCATGATTGTCGGGGAAACAGACTTAGTGGCACCAGGGCTGAGAGGGGATGCTGTCTGTGAGGATGCCAGTACACTGATATGAACAAAGCCATTGCAAAATGAAGAGTCTGTGACCTACTGGACCAAAGTGTAGGCCAGAGGCAGTGGTCAGCAGTGGCCCACAGCCACGTGTCATTGGCTGGTGAAGCACAGAGTTAGTGACACAAGGGCAGCTGTCGGTAGTGTTCGATCACCTCCGTAACAATGATCGTGTTCCCTCCAGACTGCAACGCGACTTCCTCTGACGCCTCTCCGTGCGTGCGATGACATGTACTCTGCCTTTTGAATAACCGATGTTCAGTTCCAAATCTGTGACCCACTCGTGCGCAGCGTAGGTCGAGGGCAGTAGTTTGCGTAGGGCCACAGACACGTGTGCTTGTGATGCCATGCACAAACTTGTTGGCACCACATCGAAGTGAGTATAGTGACTTGTCCTATGCCTTAAATTGTGTTCACTGCCATGGTGTAATCAAGACTCAGTTTCAAATGTGTGACCTACCTGACCGGGGTGTAGGCCTGAGGCAGCGGTCAGCACGGCCCATTCACCAAGTGTCGCCGGCATAGGTTGGATGCCCCCATCGGCCTGCGTAGTTCAGGTTCAGTGGCACCACGTGTTGGGACACCTCCGTGTATGTGACCCAGGTTTTGTCCGGACTGAGCCGCATCTTCCTCTTACTCCTCTCCGTGTGACCACTGGTGTGGACTCTGCCATTCGTGATTTGCGCCTAGGTGCTGGATGTGGGACCTACTGGTCCGCATGGTAGTCCTGGTCCCTCATCCACGTATTGCCGGCTGGCATTGAACAGGGTTAGTGGCACCACGTGTCGCAGGCTGGCGTTGAACAGGGTTAGTGGCACCACGTGTCGCAGGCTGGCATTGAACAGGGTTAGTGGCACCACGTCTCGCAAGAAGCCCATATGGAACTATGCCTCACTGATCAAAGGGAGTCTGGTGCTGTTGCCGGTGGCCCGGATTTTGGGTCACTGCCATTCATGACTCAGGACACAGTTTCACACATGGGATCTACTGGGCCAAGGAGAAGGCCTGAGGCGGCAGTAGAGTACGTCAATGAAAAAGGACTAAAGCGGGCCCGTGTCGTGGAGGCCGAGATGGTCTGAGGAGGCTGCCAAGGTCACGGGACTCGGGCCTGGAGCTTGATCCGGAACATGGTGGGCCCTCCTTGACACACGCCGGTGTCGGCAGGTGATCAGTGAGGCCTGGCTGCGCTGGGGCGGGCCTGACGGGTTCGTGGTCCAGCAGGCGCACAGCGTTGCAGGCAACTCCTCTCTATAGAACGGCGTCGGCCTCGTGGCGGGGTGAGAGGCCCCACCCTGGCAGAGACGTTGGGCTTTCCGTAAGAGGACCATGTCCACGGCTACGTGCTACTTATTCACACCCCTACGCTGGCGTGGCATACGCTGGACCATCCCACTCCGCTTAGGGAGGGTGTGTTAGACCTGGCACCATTGGCGTGGGTCTCCCTTCTATTTTGTCTGTTGTCTCCTCTGTTTTTCTGGTGTTAGATGCTCTGGGCGCTGTGCCACTGCCATTCAGTGTCACAGCGCGAATGTTCCCTGTGTAAATATAACATGTGAATTGGTATATCCATGATTGCCTTATTTGGCTTACCTGTTAGTCCCTAGTAGCATGGTCCGTGTGTGCCCAGGGCTGGTAAACCAAATGCTGCTGATGGGCCTGCAGCGCTGGTTTGCGCCACCCACAGAAGCAGCTTGTAAAGTGTGTCTCAGACCTGCCACTGCAGAGTAGGTGTGCAGTCCAGAACTGCCATCTTGGCTGTGAAGGGCACCCACTTCCCAGCCCCAGAACCTTCCCCTGAGCTCAGAATATTAAAATACATATTTTAGTGAAGTTTATTTTTACATTCTGTGTTTGAAAATACCACTTTTAGAAAGTAGGTATTTTCTTGCGTAAGCCTTCCAGTCTGCTCTGCTGTTATTTGTATTGGCTGTCTGGTTTTGGAGGGACAGGGCAGGCTGAGTCAGACCTGGGTTGAATAGAGAGATCTGTATTGGAGTATAGGGCTGTGCCTGGCAAGGTGAATGCTGGCTCCTGTGCGTATGATGACATACCCCCTCTTTCTGAAAGGAAGGATGCAGCCTGGTAAACAAAGTGCTCCAGAACTGACCAGAACTGGTTCTGGCTGGGTTCAGTGACTTGTAGCTTTTGAGAACAAAGACTTTTGGGGTACAAATATCTGTGCTGAAACCCCTACACTTTGTATTGCTTTGTACAACAAGACGAACCTCTGTCCGTGTAATTGAAGGAATCTGCAGGAGGTGACTATCCTTGTGCTTGTGTGCTGTTTCTTGGATTGGCCTGCAGTGGTTACCATTGGACTTGGAAGAAGAGGGAAAAGGCCTTTGAAGGAACTTTTATTTATCTTGCTACAGCAATCACCCAAGGGCTAGGAGAGAGCTAGCCTCCTGTTGAAGGCTCAGGCACATCAGACTTCACCACCAGCCTCCTGTTTCCTCCCAGCGAGGATTTCTATCTGCAGGTGAGGCTCCTGTGAGTTCCAGGGCCTCTACTTCTACTACAGAGAAGAGAGTGCTGAAACTGTTGCTAACGCCCGTTAGCGAGCCGCCGCAGCAAACGGACAATCATCGTACTGCTGCCGCTGAGGGCTCGCTACCAGAGATCATCGCATCACACGTTTGCAGGCTGCCAAATGCTCGCTAACCCAAAGATCATCGCATCACACGTTTGCGGGCTGCCAAATGCTCGCTAACCCAAAGATCATCGCATCACACGTTTGCGGGCTGTCAAGTGCTCGCTAACCAAAGATCATCGCATCACGACATCACAGCGCGGACGCCGGGCGTCCACCATTTTCATCGCATCGCATCAGGATCGTCGCTCCCTCGCGGAGCGCCATTTCTTCGCATCTCAACCCGATCGCACACACAACAGGATCGTCGCATCGTCTCCTCCGTCGTGGCAAGGAGTCATCGCATCAACGGCCTAGCGTGCAGAAGTTTGTTGCTTTGTCTGCGTACGCATCAGCAGATCATCGCATCGTCTCCTCCCTTGCAGCAAGGATTCATCGCATCACCAGCCTCGCGTGCAGAAAATCATCGCTACAGCTCCTTTGCGACATTTTGGTGGTTTTGCTACGAAATCCAGGTACTTTGTAAGTAAAAGGGTCGAAGAGACCACTGCTTTGAACTGAACTCTTCTTTGCACACTTTGAACTATTTTTGCAGCATTTCAAGAGTAATCCTATTTTATAGTATTGTGGCTTTTTACCGTTATTGGTCTTGTGTTAAGTCTATATATAAAGATACCTATTTTTCTATAACTACTTGTGTGGTGTCCCTTTGTATTGTTCTTCACTGTGCTACTGTGTATGGTCATAAATGCTTCACACACTGCCTCTGAGATAAGCCTAGCTGCTCGTGCTACGTTACCACAGGGTTGAGCAGGGGTTTTCAAAGGGTGTAGCCCTCTTACTCTTACTTAGGAAGAAGGGTTCCTACTTGGACAGTGGCCATCCATTGCCAACTAGAGACCCCCATTTCTAACAGGGTGTAACAGGCAAGATTTCCGCAAGGTCTCCCACTGGCTGTGGTGACATGGTTGCGTCCACTACACTCCATACACCAGAGGTGTACATCGCCATGGATATGGGTATATGCTGCATTCTGCGGTCTGTCCAGCACATCTCCGCCACTCTTGGCATTGTGTACTTTCCCAATCATGGTACTACTGCATCCTTCACACGTGCCTGTTTGCCACCTCTCCCCACATTCAGCTGTTGTGTGGCTGAGGTGCCATGCCGTTGACGGCTCATGTTCACGACTTGGCCAGGTAACCATTGTGAGTTGTTCTGTCATGTCTGGTGAGTGGGCATGTTGTTGTGCATGTTGGCTGTGATTTTGTGATGTGTGCATTGCCAGAGTTGTGATTTGCATGGTTGTGGAGTTAAGGTGAGTGGGGTGTTCATTTGGAACTTGCCAAGGGTCTGTGCATTTCCCTTGGTGCCATCCTGGGAACGCTGGTTGCTGATTGACTGTTGGAGGATGGAGGAATCATGCACACTGGCTGTGTATTTGAAGGTGACATTGTTGGAGGTTCCACGGTGTTCTGTTGTTGCCTGCATTTTGGGGTGGGACGTGTGCTTTCAGTTGCGGTAATTGTGTGCTGTGTCACCAGGGAGCACAGGTGGGACATGTGTGCTGTGGATTACCCCAATACATGCGTGTATCCTGCTATGGCTTATGATCCTTGCTTGGTCTCCAGCGTGACCTGCGCATTGTGTTGGACGTATGGGGACTGGGGTACCAGGGTGATGGTGATGTCCAGGACGGGTGTGAGGGACTTGGATGTGACTTGCAGTGGGACTCCTCCGACTCTGGTGGGTGTTGGTTGCGGGGGCCAGGGGGCAACAGGTGCAGCCAAGCCAGCAGCTTGGTGTGGGGTGAGATGTTGGTTGTCAGCTGTGTTGGTGCCGTAGGCATGTTGGGCGATGATGGTCTGGATGGGTGGGGTGGTGGTCCCTTTCAGCCTGTGGTGGACAGTGACATTGTCAAAGGTTGGGTCTGTGCGCTGGTACACTTCCTGGGGGTCCGCTGTCTTTGTCTGCACTGTGTCTGTGGTGGTCCGGGGGGTGGTGTTCCAGGTGTGGGTTGTGGTCCTGGGGTAGTGTCAGTGGGTGTTGTCACTCTCTTGGGTGTCCGGGCCGCATGATGGGTGGCTCCATGGCATCTGTTGCCCTTCTGATGTGGCCATGGGCTGTGCTCCCTTTTGTGGTGCAGGCTGCCATCCGACTTTACACCAGGTCAGAGCAGGTGTAGATTTCCTGGTGCTAACGCGCCTTATCGCCTGTTTTGTGATTTTATCGCAGTTATGTCTGGTCGTTGAGAATGTTGAGGTGTGATGTTGTCGCGGCACAGGAACGCCCACTCTGCATCTCATTCGCGATAGTTGTGGGGGGCCTCTGTGGCGCTGTTTTTTGCAGCTGCTATCGCGGGTAAACTGGTGCTGTGGGCTGTTTACACCGGCTTGTGAATGGAGAGGTATTTTTATCGCAACTTTGGCCGAGATAAAGTGCAGTTGACTCGGTGATAGTTTCTTGTGAATATGCCCCCTGTATCTTTTAAAATTCAGATAGTGAGACAAAATCATCACATTGATTTTGCCAAACACACCCAAGTGAAATAAGCAGACATTTGGGCCAGACAACATGTGAGGTTGTTAGGTATTGGTTTGAGGACTTGGGGTAGAAGTTGAGGGTGGATAGCTCTCCATATACTATGGAGAAAGTTATTTGAGGGTTGTTGATGGATGTGGGGTTAACAGCTTGGCAAATGTGTTATAAGTAGTTTTTGTAAAGCGCACAAGGTAGAAAGAGCCACTACTGCAGTTACTTTTAATCTTTGGGTGGTCAAAAGGTTTGTGGTGGTGGATGTCTTATGCTGTGGCTTAGAAAATGAATTTTTGGCCAAAATATGTTAATTTATCGATAGTGAGTTAAAATAGGTGTATGAAATGGTATTCAAATGGTTTGACATTTTATAAGAAAAGTTCAAAGCTGTTGAAGAGGGTATATTATATTTTCCCAATGAACAAGGCATGTTGTCAGACAGACTCCAGATTCTGAGTAAAGGTGTGGGATGTATATGTCTAAATCCATGTGGCATATGGAATAATTGATGCAGTAATCAAACTGTAGAGTTTTCATACTCAAACTGTGGATTCAATATTTTATTTGTTTTTATTTTGTTATATTTTATTTTATGATTTCATATGTTATTGTGTGGTAATTGTATAGAATACTGTGGCCATTAGTGTGGTATATTTGCACTGCAACTGTCTGAAAGTGTTATAGAAGGGCTTGCATGTTTGCGTGCAAAACTGCATGGCTGTTGTGTAATCCATGATGTGGGATGGGGTGAGTTGACTAAGTGAGGTACATGGTCTGGTTGTGGGACGGTGAACGTGATACAGTCCACATGTGTGTTCACGCACAATGGTATGCATGAAAGAGGGATCGTTATTCATGCAACTTTATGTTACCTGAAGTTGTTGAGTTTTCATCCACAAGCTGAATTATCCTTTTGTTATATTGTGGATACTAGTGCTTTCCTGACTGTTGCTTAGGTATTATATAGGGCCTTTAACTTGGCAGAGGCAGGCTTTTGCAGGTAATTGAAAGACAAGAAGATTTCTTAGTCTCCATATCTGGGTGGAGAGGGATTTCCATGGTTTGCATGCTTATACTGAGAAGGAGCGACCATGGAGTCATCTTATATTTTAAACACAGTACTGGCTACTATAGGAGAATGTTGGATTGAAGGCTTCATCTAGGGTAGTGTGTTTCAAGTTGTTTTCATAGGAATGCGGCTATTATTCCACACAGTGCTCAATGTGTGATCCACAACACTTTAAACACAGTCCAGTGAAACACTGGCACTCAGTGCAAGGTCACAAAAGTGAATGTGATGATGTCTTCGGATTTCATGTGTAATAGAAGCCTGGCAGGTGAGTTTTACAATGATTTAAATGTACTTCAGAGAGATTTGTGGGACCATATGTATAATTCATTTGTGTGGTCCATAATAGAGAGCACAATTATGAGTTTGGCTTGAACTCTGTGGAGGAAGCCTATTGAAGTGGTTCACTTTTGCTTTCTGAACATTTTGATTGAGGATTTCACTACAGCATCTATTTGCGGTTTCAAAGTACGATATGCATCTATGATGCCCCCAAGGCTTTTTGTTACATGTGTTTGAAGATGAACCTCACCTGGCTCTGCAGACCAGACCAGGTTTTTTATTTTCAACATTGGCCATTTTCCGCATCTAATGATCTCAGTTTTGTCTTTTTTGAAATTAGGGTGGTCGGCAGTCATCCAATCTATTACCATGATCAAACCATTAGATGAGGAAGAAGCAAACGGGAGCAAGGAGTTACTTGTAGCTTTAGAGCACCATAGCAATAAGGGTTTTACTTAATGTGTTTGAAGAGGGAAATGTTAGAGTGAAATAACATACCAAGAGGTTTGGCCAGGAGCATAGTTTCCTATGGAAAGACTAAACAGTTGATGACAACTAATTTCCTATTTCAGCTTTCAAATATGTATCGATGATTAATAAATTAGCATTTTGTCAGTAAGGCAGAAATAATTGTCAGTGCTCTATTCCTATGTGTTGCTGAAGAACCTGAATAACTTTCTAGCCTCAAAAAAGTATTTAATTGGAAGAATTAGTGTCTCCTACATACTGAATGCTAGAATGTTCAAAGACCCTGACTATGGCACAGAGTGTGGAGACGTGTGTTAAAGAGTATGGACCAAATATTCTGAAACATTAGGGTCACCCTCAGTCAGTAGGTGGATTTTGAATAGGTGTGGGCAGAACTCATGGAGTTTTACTCCACGGAATTTCACGGAGTTACCTAAAAACGCCACAAGGAGGTCCGCGAGCAGTGGAATTGTGGTACGTAGCGCTGCTTTTTAGCTCCGGGAGCTAGTCCCACACTGTAAAATCAGCATAAATGAGGGTGCTGCAATTGACTTGTGAAGTTTTTTTTTTAATACATATTTCAAAAAGGGTACCAAAAAAATTGGGTTGTTGATTGAGGGGGGTGAAACCCTACTCAAGCAACAGCCACAGTCCTTGTTAGGGCGAACCACAAAAAGCCACTAAATTAATATGAGCTTAACCCTCTGGTA
Source organism: Triturus cristatus (assembly GCF_964204655.1). Classification (NCBI taxonomy): domain Eukaryota; kingdom Metazoa; phylum Chordata; class Amphibia; order Caudata; family Salamandridae; genus Triturus; species Triturus cristatus. The sequence continues at coordinate 1,711,792,148 of NC_140589.1, read as the reverse complement.
ACTTGGCACAATAGCAGTCAGGCTTAACTTAGAGGCAACATGTAGAGTATTTATGCAGCACTTAAACAGCAATAAAGTAAAAACCCAACACAAGGAAAATCCCACAACAAAAATCCAATAAGTAGAACAGGAGTTATGAATTTCTAAAGTTTAAAAATAGCACCTAAAATATCAAAGCGCCTATAATGGACATCTACTTGCGCAGGACCAGGGAGAAGTCAAAAGTTATGGGTGAACACTGTCGAGCCTGGTTCTGATACACAAAGTGGATTGGACCCAGTCTCCGCTTACCTTTGTACTTAGAAGAATTTTTGAAGAAAAATGTCTGAGAAGGTAAAGTTTAATGGAGCAAAGCAGCCAGTGGAGTCTGAGGCAGAGGCGTTATCATCAGGGAGCCACTGGATGAAGTTGTGGTGAAGATGTTTACGTTCGGACTTAATCTCTTTAATAGAAGTCGAAAATCTCCAGTCGGATGATGTTTCAGACTGTAGCCAATGAGGGCTCCATAAGGCTGTATGCCCCTTCTGCATGGAGCTACTGAACAGGATTTGCTGCTGTGGAGAAGAACATAGCGGGAGCTGTGATGAAGTCAGGCTGACAGTGATGTACAGTGGGAGGATTGGCAAGCAGGTAGGTCCAGGTCTCCTATGGGTTCTCAGAGCACTTTTGGCAGAAAATGTTGTGTCAAGTTTTGCATTTGTACTATCTGGGCACCTTTAGCACCACGTAGAAGGGTCCAGGACTCGAGGGGCACCACGTGGAGGGCCAGGACTCACTCAGAGTGGGTTCAAGATGGTTGGTGCCTTTTCTGTCCCTGAGATTCTGATCAGGAGGCCAGCCAACTAGCCCTTTCGGTCACTCTAGAAGTTTTGGGTTCAAGCAGGAAAGCAGGTCTCAAGCAGCAGGGCAGTACTTTGAGGGCCCTGGGAAGGCTACAGGAAGCAGAGCAGGCCTCTTGGTGCAAAAGGGCAGCCCTCTGAAGTATACAGAAGGCCACAGGGAGCACAGGAGTCCTCTGAGTGTCCTCAAACAGGTCCAGAAGTGAACTGAAGAGTGGGACTTAGGGTCCTATTTTTATATTCTGGTGCCACCTTTGAAGGGAAAGAAACTTCTGAAGTTTCTCCTTCGCAGAAGTGTCTGGAATTTTCTGCCTCCCTTCTTTGGTCCCAGTCTGCCTGGGGGTACAAAAGGCTAGTGGTATGCTCTTTTTGTGTGAGCTGAGGCAGGGTCAATGAAATGCAACTGGGGCATATGCACCGCTCCTCCCCTATCCTGCTTGGATGGCCCATCCTGCCAACACCCAGTCACTCTATTGTGTGGCTGTCTGGGAGGAATACACAAAGGCAAATTGCCAACTACACCTAATCATGTGATCCAGAAAACAGGCTGCATGCACCTAATGGTTAAGACAAGGCAATGTCAGCTTTCTATATGTGCCATTTTCAAAATTATAAGTTAAAATTCTGCTTCACCATTAAAGAGGCTTTTAAGTTATAATTCTTTAGACACCAAACATGGCATTTCTACCTGCTCCCCAAAAAAGTTACCACATATTAAATATAGTAAGGGAACAAAATGTTATCCTATGCGAGTGATAGGTCTCGCAGTAGAGAAAAACAAATGTTGTGACTTTTCACTACCAGGACATGTAAAACATAAAAGTACATATCCAGATTTTTTAAAACATTGCACCTGCCCTATGGGCTGTTTAGGTCCTTTCTTAGGAATGAGTTGGGTGTAATAAGAAGGAAGTTTTTGGCCTGGCAAGGGATTTATTTTGTCAAGTTGAATTGACAGATTAATACTGCATACAGGCTGCAATGGCAGGCCTAGGACATGATTCAATGTGCTGCTTAAGTGGGTAGCACATTAAGGTCTGCAGGCCCACCAGTACCATTTAGTTTACCGGCCCCGGGCATTTGGTATGCCACTTTACCAGGGATTTATAAGTAAATTAAATATGCCAACTCAGTGTAAGCTAATTTTATTACCATGTTTTAGGGAGTGAGCGGAAGAACATTAGCACTGGTTAAGTGCACAGTGCCCTGAGACCAACTTAAAAACAGCAAAACATGAGGCAAGAAGGCAAAAAGTTTGGGAGTAACCTTGCTGGGAGGACCGAGTCCCACATGAGCCTTCCCCAACCAAAAGCCGCATCAGACTAATGAATACCTTGACCAGGTTTTCTGCTTAGGTGATAAAACATGGACAATGGCCCTCTACTTAAAAGGGCTTTACCAGTTCTATGCCTCTCTGAACTCACCCATGGGGAACTGTTAGACCTGTCAGCCCTTTGGGTGGTCCCTCCTCATCATTATTTATTTTGTCCCACTTTTGCCTCAAACCCTGTTTGAATTTTTCCTTTTTGGGAACCACCAGACTTTTTAGTGTTGCTACAGATTCAGGGAGCCATTTTAGCTACCCCTGAAACTTCTGTCTGAGGGCCTGAAGCACAAAATGGTGGCCTCCTGTGACATCACCAGCATCCACTGGAACCTACCAGCACCTTCCAGAACCTTCCAGGAGATTCCAGAACTGTGTGACAGTTGGAAACCGTTTAGAATGTTGGGAGGATAAGAGAGGCAGTTGGCAGTTGGAGCTGGCAGTTGGCACCTGACTGGTGAAGAGAGAGGAGCACAACAGTGAAGGAGGAAGGAGTGAAGCAGCAGGGGTGGAAACTTGTGCCTGGAGTGGGGTCCATAAACCCACCCTTGATACTTGTCCCTACTGATGGATCCCAGCCTATAGCCCTGTGTGGGAAGAAGACAGAAAAACTCATCCTAAGGACCTGAACAGCAGGAACAGGCCTTAGAAGTAGAAAGCAGCAAGATTCTGACCTGAGAACTGGTTTCCCTGGAGCCTGGCGTCGAGTAGCCGAAGACCTGGAGCCCGAGGTGGAGAAGCGGCGCTGACTGAGGTAGCAGACGTCGTACCCGGAGCCGCCTGAGGTCGTGAGAGGGCGCCGACGGAGGTCGTGAGGAATACCAGAGGTCGAGGAGGAAGTGAACCGAGGTCGAGCGAGCGGCGTCATCGGAGGAGTGAAGTCCGCCCTCCGGAGTCGTCGGAGACCGAGGTAGAGGAGCACCGGAGGTCGGGAGTGAGGATCGCACTCCGGAGTCGCCCGGAGCCTGTGAGGAGGAGCACCGGAGGTCGGGGGTGAGGATCGCACCCCGGAGTCGCCGGAAGTCGACAGCGAGGCCAGGCCGGCCGACGTCATCGGAGCCGAGAGCGCCATCGGACCGGAGCCGCCCGAAGTCGACATCGTGAAGAGACTGCCCGAGGCCACCGACATCGGACCGGAACCGCCTACCGGCGTCGACAAAGAACTGACACTGTGCCGAGGCCGCCGAGACCGAACCGGAACCGCCTCACGGCGTCGACACGACTCCAGCGGCGTCGGAACATCAGAAAAAGGGCAGTAAGTGGAGTAGAGGGCGCCTAAGGCCCTGTGGAGACCTGAGAGACTACTCTAAGGGGCTAGGGAGGTGCTGAAACCCACCTGACTGTGCCTGGGGTGAACTGGGACTAACCTAGAGAGGTTGTGTGGAGAGGAAAGCCAGGGCATTGGAATTCCCCCCTTTGATCTACCTCAGTTTAGGCCTCAGCCTTTGCCTCAGTCAGGGAGTAGAACCCCCCCCCAAGCCTTCCACAACCCTACAAGCTGTGCCTGGGCCAAATCAGCCCTTAAGAATTGAAGTGTCATCTGATTCACGAAGTGTACTGTATACTTCTAATTATTTATTGGGGATACTGTATTTATTAAGTTCTTATCTATTTATTGCTGCACTGAATTTATAGGTCCACAGGACTTGTTGGTGTACAGTATTTATTGGTACAGTATTTATTGGTACAGTATTTATTACCTCAAAGTATTTAATTGTCTGTATATATTGCACTTGTATTTATGCCCTGTTATTTATGATCACCCCTATTTATTTCATCAAACAGCAAATATTTATTTGACCTGCTCTATTTAAGAATTTGTATATTGTGATTGTTATTTATTTTCCCAATCAGCAACTAAGAGAAAAAGATAAAGAAAGCATATTTTCATAATTTTTACGGTGTAGAGTCGTTTTTGGAACGGATGCACGCATGGTTATTGTATGGGTATATTGTATGCTTAGCACTGCGCCTGTTTCCTGACCACTCGAGCCAAGCTACCCCATTGTGTCGGGAAGGCCCTCCACCACCCTGCGGAGTGGGAGTGGGGCTGTTTCCAACATAAATTGGTGTTCAGTGGTGGGATAGAGCTGTGCCTACATATACTTAACAATAACTGTGGGTAGTCCATAGGCCTACACCGGGAGTTTTCTCACAGCGGCCTTCCTAATTGTGGGGTTTTGTTTTTTCCAAATTTACTCTGGTGGTGGGAGGAGGTATTACTAAAGGTACCACCCTACATTGTTACTGCACAAAACCTGTCCTCTAACCTGAGTGGGCAAGATGGAGTTTGTTCTTGAAAATCTAGACACGTACACTGTGGCCCAACTCAGGGAGTTTTGCCAGCGAGAGGGGGTGTACTGTCCCCCAGGAGCAAAGAAGGGTGCACTTCAAACCAGCTTAAGGGCTTGGGGGGAGGCACGCAGGGAAAGCAAGGCTGAGGAAGAGGACAGGGATGGAGAGCCTGACCCCGAGGGGGCTGAGATGTACCAACCTGAGGTGGGGAACCTGTCAGCAGGGCCCAGGACACTTTCTAGGAAGGGCAGCACTGTCTCTAGTGGGGGCTTATCCGAAGTGGAGTTAGCAGACCGGAGAGAGAAGAGACAGCTCACATGGGACTTAGCAAGGCTGGAAAAGGAGAAAGAGGAGCAGAGGATGGCCCATGAATTGCGACTGAAAGAAATAGATCTTCAGATTTTGAGAATCGGGGCACAACCTGTTCCTAATGGTGGCAGCCAAAACCAAGAGTCCACCAGGGAATCCAAACCTTACCTGCCAAAGGACATTGTAGCGAGCTATGGGGCGGGTGACGACATCGCCAAGTGGCTAGCAGCCTATGAGGTCTCATTGAGGGCCCATGGGGTTCCAGCGAAGTATTGGGGAGGGGGATTGTATAAGTACATGCCTCCAGCTGGTAGGGATGCTTTATTGGCCCTCGAAGAGGAAGAGCAAACCCACTACCCCACCATGAAACTGGCGCTCATCAGGAAGTTTGGACTAACTCCGGAAAAGTACAGACAGAAGTTCAGGGGTAGTCACAAACTGGGCACACAGAATTGGGTGGACTTCCTGGACTATGCAAAGAAGGCACTGGAAGGTTGGATTCAGGGCAGTGAAGTAAGGAACTACGAGGAGCTGTTTGACCTGGTACTGAAGGAACACCTACTCGAGAAATGTTTCCCTGAACTGCGGCAACACCTGGTGGATAGCAAGCTGACCAGTCCCCGGAAGCTTGCTGAGGAGGCGGACATTTGGGCTAGTACCCGGGTGTCCACAAGGGGGACTGGAGGGGATACTCAAAAGGCCGGACAGGGCGCCCCCCAGAAGAAAGAGGGAGGGGAAAAGAAAAAGGAGTTCTCCAAAGGCCCCCAAAATAACTTCCAAGGGAAGGGAACAGGATTCACCTCTAAGGCTAACCCACCCAGAAACCCTAATCCTGGCCAGAGTCAGCAGCCAAGGGTTGTCCATTGCTACGAGTGCGGTGGCGTTGGACACTATAAAGGAGATCCGAAGTGTCAGAAACGATCACCCCCTCCCACTGGAGGAAAGCCCCCCGGAGTAGCTAGTGTAGTGCTCGGGGAGGAGATGCCCTTAACTAAGGGAAGGGAGTGGGCGGGTGTCACTTTAGTGTCCCTGGGAGAACGGGAGATGGTTCCTAAGATCCAGGTGCCCGCAAATACTGCAAAGTATGGGCAGTGGATCACCATCAATGGCCAAAGAGGGGAGGCTCTGAGAGACACAGGAGCCAGTATGACTATGGTACGTAGCCAACTGGTGTCTCCAGAGCAAGTCATTCCCGATGTACTCCACCCAGCCGCGATGGCTGACGGCAGAACCGGCCACTATCCCGTGGCTGAGGTTCCCTTTGAATGGGGGGGGGTTGCAGGTTCACTTCGAGTTGCCGTAAGCCCTGCCGTGCCAGTCGATTGTCTGCTGGGCAATGACATGGAGCACAACGCTTGGAAGGAGGTGGAATACCGGACTCATACCGAGATGCTGGGTACACCTGACTGGGCCTGTGTTAGCACAAGGTCCGGGACTACCCGAAGAGGGAGTTCATTCCGGCTGGAGCCTGGAACAAAGGCCCAGCCAGCTGCCAGTCAAGGGAAGAACCGAGGACAGGAGGAGCCTGCCTCGGCGTCTCCACCCCGTAGGACGGATAGGCCACCGGAGGTGGTGGACCAGGAGTCTGCGGAGGGGGACGTTACCAACCTGGAGGACCTACCCATCCCGGCCGAGTGGCACGTGGAGGGAGGCCCGTCCAGGGAGGAATTCTGCCAGGGCCAGAGGGAGTGCCCTACCCTTGAGGGGCTGAGGCGACAGGCCGAAGCCCAGGCAGCAGGGAACGTTGAAGGGAACTACAGTGTTTACTGGGAGGATGGCCTCCTCTACAGTGAACCCAAGGCACCCCTACATGGATCGTCACGAGCCTTGGTAGTCCCTCAACGTTATCGAGCCTTCCTTTTAGAGTTGGCTCACGAGATACCATTGGCAGGACACCTGGGGCAAGACAAGACCTTCGCCCGTCTTGTCCCACACTTTTATTGGCCTCAGATGAAAGTGTCGTCCGATACCTACTGCCGGACATGTGTGTCTTGCCAAGCCAGTGGGAAAACAGGGGTGAAGCTGAAAGCTCCCCTGGAACCACTTCCTGTCGTTAGCACCCCCTTTGAAAGGGTGGGCATCGACATTGTGGGTCCGTTAGATCCACCAACTACAGCTGGTCACAGGTTTATCCTGGTTCTGGTGGATCATGCCACACGGTACCCAGAGGCAATACCTCTGAGGACCATAACAGCACCTGTTGTGGCTAGGGCCCTGATGGGAATCTTTACCCGAGTGGGTTTTCCCAAGGAAGTTGTGTCCGACAGGGGGACCAACTTCATGTCAGCATATATGCGGGCAATGTGGAAGGAGTGTGGAGTGACCTACCGGTTCACAACTCCTTACCACCCCCAGACCAATGGTCTGGTGGAGAGGTTTAATAAAACCTTAAAAGGCATGATCAGAAGTCTGCCTGAAAGCCTGCGGAGGAAATGGGACGTCCTCCTACCCTGTTTACTTTTTTCTTACAGGGAAGTGCCACAGAAGGGAGTGGGCTTCAGCCCCTTCGAGCTTCTGTATGGGCACCCTGTACGCGGACCTCTTAACCTGGTGAGAGACGGATGGGAAAGAACTCCCAGAAAGCTTCCCCAGGATGTGGTGAGCTACATGCTGGCCTTCCGGAGCCAAATGGCTAAGTTGTGGAAGCAAGCTTCTGACAACTTGGAAGCCAGCCAAGCAGTAATGAAGGCGTGGTATGACCACAACGCTCACCCGGTGGAGTTGGAGCCTGGCCAGAAGGTGTGGGTGATCGAACCAGGAGAGCTTAGTGCCCTCCAGGATCGCTGGTCAGGGCCCTTTGAGGTGTTGGAGAAGAAGGGTAAGGCTACCTACTTGGTGGACCTGAAGACCCCTCGTCAGCCCCTGCGGGTGCTGCATGCCAACCGCCTCAAACCCCACCACGAGAGGCCCGAAGTCATCTTGATGATGGTGACTGACGGAGGAGAGGACGTGGAAAGCGAGCCTCTCCCCGATCTGTTTGCGTCTCAAGAAAAGGATGGGTCGGTGGAGGGAGTGATTCTCTCCCCATCTCTAACTCCTGAACAGCAGGAGGACTGTCGCCAGGTCCTGGGGCAGTACTCTTCGTTGTTCTCCCTTGTCCCGGGTAGGACTCACCTGTGCGTCCATGACGTGGACACAGGAGACAGCCCACCTGTGAAGTCCAAGATCTACCGGATGTCAGACAAGGTGAAGGCCAGCATTCATAGTGAAGTCACTAAGATGCTGGAGCTAGGAGTGATTGAACCTTCTAGCAGCCCCTGGTCCAGTCCGGTGGTGTTAGTACCAAAAGCTGCACCACCGGGTGCCCAACCAGAACTGAGGTTCTGTGTGGACTACCGGGGACTGAATTCAGTGACAAAGACTGATGCTCATCCGATCCCTAGGGCGGATGAATTGATTGACCGGCTGGGAGCTGCCCAATATCTAAGTACCTTTGACCTTACTTCGGGGTACTGGCAGATCTCTTTGACTGATGGAGCAAGGGAAAGGTCAGCCTTCTCCACGCCCAATGGCCACTACCAGTTCTGTGTGATGCCCTTTGGGCTCAAGAACGCACCTGCCACGTTTCAGCGCCTGGTAAACCAGATCCTCACCGGAATGGAGAGTTTCTCTGCTGCTTATCTGGATGACATAGCCGTCTTCAGTAACAGCTGGGAGGATCACTTGCGTCACCTGCAAGCTGTTCTCCAGGCCCTGAGACAAGCTGGATTGACGATCAAGGCCAGCAAGTGCCAGATCGGGCAGGGGTCGGTAGTGTACCTTGGACACTTGGTGGGTAGGGGAGCGGTACAACCCCTCCAGGCGAAGATCGAGGCCATCATGGCCTGGGAACCCCCCAAGACACAGACTGAGGTCCGAGCATTTTTGGGCCTCACGGGATACTATCGCCGCTTCGTGAAGGGGTACGGTACCATCGTAACCCCCCTCACGGAGCTCACGTCCAAGAAACAACCTCGACGGGTAGTCTGGACGGAGGCTTGTCAGCAAGCCTTTGAGAGATTGAAGAAAGCCATGTGCGAGGCCCCGGTCTTAAGGGCCCCAGACTTTTCCAAGAAGTTCATTGTCCAGACAGATGCATCAGAACATGGCATTGGGGCAGTGTTATCGCAACTCAACGAAGAGGGTCTGGATCAACCCGTGGTCTTCCTATCCCGGAGACTACTTCCCAGGGAACAGAAGTGGAGTGCAATAGAGCGTGAAGCCTTTGCAGTGGTATGGGCTCTGAAGAAGTTGCGGCCATACCTGTTTGGCTCGCACTTCCTGGTTCAGACCGACCACAGACCCCTTCGTTGGCTGATGCAAATGAAGGGGGAGAATCCCAAGTTGTTGAGGTGGTCTATTTCCCTACAGGGGATGGACTTTCAGGTGGAACATCGGCCTGGAGTGGACCACGCCAATGCAGACGGTCTCTCAAGGTATTTCCGCCTTAGTGATGAGAACTCCCAAGGGGTTGGGTAGCTCTCCCCACTTTCAGCTGGGGGGGACGCGTGTTAGACCTGTCAGCCCTTTGGGTGGTCCCTCCTCATCATTATTTATTTTGTCCCACTTTTGCCTCAAACCCTGTTTGAATTTTTCCTTTTTGGGAACCACCAGACTTTTTAGTGTTGCTACAGATTCAGGGAGCCATTTTAGCTACCCCTGAAACTTCTGTCTGAGGGCCTGAAGCACAAAATGGTGGCCTCCTGTGACATCACCAGCATCCACTGGAACCTACCAGCACCTTCCAGAACCTTCCAGGAGATTCCAGAACTGTGTGACAGTTGGAAACCGTTTAGAATGTTGGGAGGATAAGAGAGGCAGTTGGCAGTTGGAGCTGGCAGTTGGCACCTGACTGGTGAAGAGAGAGGAGCACAACAGTGAAGGAGGAAGGAGTGAAGCAGCAGGGGTGGAAACTTGTGCCTGGAGTGGGGTCCATAAACCCACCCTTGATACTTGTCCCTACTGATGGATCCCAGCCTATAGCCCTGTGTGGGAAGAAGACAGAAAAACTCATCCTAAGGACCTGAACAGCAGGAACAGGCCTTAGAAGTAGAAAGCAGCAAGATTCTGACCTGAGAACTGGTTTCCCTGGAGCCTGGCGTCGAGTAGCCGAAGACCTGGAGCCCGAGGTGGAGAAGCGGCGCTGACTGAGGTAGCAGACGTCGTACCCGGAGCCGCCTGAGGTCGTGAGAGGGCGCCGACGGAGGTCGTGAGGAATACCAGAGGTCGAGGAGGAAGTGAACCGAGGTCGAGCGAGCGGCGTCATCGGAGGAGTGAAGTCCGCCCTCCGGAGTCGTCGGAGACCGAGGTAGAGGAGCACCGGAGGTCGGGAGTGAGGATCGCACTCCGGAGTCGCCCGGAGCCTGTGAGGAGGAGCACCGGAGGTCGGGGGTGAGGATCGCACCCCGGAGTCGCCGGAAGTCGACAGCGAGGCCAGGCCGGCCGACGTCATCGGAGCCGAGAGCGCCATCGGACCGGAGCCGCCCGAAGTCGACATCGTGAAGAGACTGCCCGAGGCCACCGACATCGGACCGGAACCGCCTACCGGCGTCGACAAAGAACTGACACTGTGCCGAGGCCGCCGAGACCGAACCGGAACCGCCTCACGGCGTCGACACGACTCCAGCGGCGTCGGAACATCAGAAAAAGGGCAGTAAGTGGAGTAGAGGGCGCCTAAGGCCCTGTGGAGACCTGAGAGACTACTCTAAGGGGCTAGGGAGGTGCTGAAACCCACCTGACTGTGCCTGGGGTGAACTGGGACTAACCTAGAGAGGTTGTGTGGAGAGGAAAGCCAGGGCATTGGAATTCCCCCCTTTGATCTACCTCAGTTTAGGCCTCAGCCTTTGCCTCAGTCAGGGAGTAGAACCCCCCCCCAAGCCTTCCACAACCCTACAAGCTGTGCCTGGGCCAAATCAGCCCTTAAGAATTGAAGTGTCATCTGATTCACGAAGTGTACTGTATACTTCTAATTATTTATTGGGGATACTGTATTTATTAAGTTCTTATCTATTTATTGCTGCACTGAATTTATAGGTCCACAGGACTTGTTGGTGTACAGTATTTATTGGTACAGTATTTATTGGTACAGTATTTATTACCTCAAAGTATTTAATTGTCTGTATATATTGCACTTGTATTTATGCCCTGTTATTTATGATCACCCCTATTTATTTCATCAAAAAGCAAATATTTATTTGACCTGCTCTATTTAAGAATTTGTATATTGTGATTGTTATTTATTTTCCCAATCAGCAACTAAGAGAAAAAGATAAAGAAAGCATATTTTCATAATTTTTACGGTGTAGAGTCGTTTTTGGAACGGATGCACGCATGGTTATTGTATGGGTATATTGTATGCTTAGCACTGCGCCTGTTTCCTGACCACTCGAGCCAAGCTACCCCATTGTGTCGGGAAGGCCCTCCACCACCCTGCGGAGTGGGAGTGGGGCTGTTTCCAACAGGAACCCTTCTCCACACTAGTGGACACCGTCTGTGAAGAACCCAAACTTAACTTGCTCACAGATGCTTCCCATTAGACAGGCAGCACCACCATGGCCAGCAAAGTGATGTGGCCCATTCCACGCCATGGATGAGACTTCTGTCCCCAACCTAAGGAAACCCCTGCCCATAAGAACAGCAACGAACAGAGGCCACTGACAGCTGTCAGTGTCTAAAGCCAGGCCTCAGGCCATTCAGGGCTCTATGACCTCTGAGGTTTCCCAGAATGTGGAGTCACAGCCTTGGGTGTTAGGCACCCTTCTTCTACTCTCCTTCCCACCAGTCCAGTTGTGATAGTCTGAGACTTGTTCTCCAGCCTGGGCCTGCACCCTAGGGTCAAATAGGGGTCAAGGCTAAACCTTTCCTCCTCATCCTTCTGGACCTCTGCACCCTCCCTTCGAAAGTGGTACTCCCAGAAGCCTGAGGTTTTAGGGTACCCTAGGTGGTGCCCCCTCCCAGCTCTTCTACTACTGGTGTCAACTCATTCCCCAGAATGCAGTCAATGGGCATTTGAGGACTAACTATGACCCTCGTCAGGGTGACCTTGGGCATTTGAGGACAAACTATGACCCTCGTCTGGGTCACTTCCCCACCCCATTCCATGGATAACAGAGCCAAGGAGTGGAAAAACTCCTGCCCCGGGCCTGAGTTGCCATACACACCTGTCTGGTGCACTGACTTGGGGAAGCCAGTCTTTCTCCTACCATGGTCTGGCTGGCACTGATATCCCTCAGAGCAGTAACAGAGACCTACTTTACTGAGACCTTGCGGAAGCGATGACTCCCACCCTCAGGGATCACAAGCTCATCCTCTGAGTTTATCTCCAGCCAAGGGAGATTAGGGCATGTTCTAACACCTGCCCCTGGGGACTACTTACCCCTAAGCCCACATTGGTCATCCCTATAGAGTTCCTGCCAGTGGGTGGTTTCTTGGCACAGAGAGAGTCCCCCTTCTTGAGCCCTGACTCTGAAGAATCAAAGCACTGGGGCTGGATATGGGGTGCTCAAGGCCACCCCCCCACCAGAACATCATCACTGTTTCTCAGAATGGGCATGGGAACCTTTTCATCCGAGTTTATTCTGGGACTTGTCTGAGTCTCCCTTGACCTCCCCCTCACTCTGCTGGGAGGAACCTGAACCATACCTCCTGGGGTCACTCCCAGAGCCAGGTACCTTCTTAGACATTCTGATGCTAATCCAGAGGTCTGTCTCCTTTGCAAGCTTCATTGGTTTTGGAGCAGTCCTGTAAAACAGATAGTGACCATGTTCTCTCTCAAAAAATCTGGCTGTAGAGCCCAGTAACATCATCAGCTTTGCTGCCCCTCACCCAAACCACTCAGTGTCTTGCTGGAACAGCCCAAGAAATCTACCCAAGACTGGTTTGGGAGTTTGTGACTGTCTCTTAACCTAAGGCGGTACCTCTCAGTGGGTCAGCCCATGTTTGGAGACAAAAATGGCCTTCTTAGGGGTTATACTTTATTTGGTATCACACCTCTAGAAGGTGTCCTTCCCCACTGTGGGCATGTATTTTCATAACCTACCCCCCACGCGCCAATATTCCCCTGGGACCCTGTGACTCCTCAGGGCTACCTCATAGTTAGAAGAAAAAAAACTTGCCTATGGCATCACCATCATATAGCTGGGCACCTGGTCTTGTGTGTGCTATGTGTGTGGACACTAAATATACACTGCCACTATTGCTGCTGGATCCTGCTTCTTAATTAGCTTAGATGTGTGTCAGGCTTCTCTCATGAGCCAGTCTCTTTTCCTTCAGAGCTGCTTCTCCTCCATTTTACAACTAACCCAGCTGTAACCTGAACTCCCTCTGAGCCTTCCTGTCTACCAACTTTTCAGGGGACAATCTTTGGGAGGATACACTGCGCTTTGTTTTGGTGGATGGCTCCTCTCCTATAGACAAATGTTCCTCCTCCTCAGGCGATGCAGTTCAGGGCCTATCACCAGGCACTCCCCCTCCTGCTGAAGTCCACATCTTTCTTCCTAGGGTTGTCATCCTTATGCTCCTCTGGGGTGGACTGCATCCTCTTGAACGCCTCATAGGAACAGAGGTGGGAAACAACCTTTACAACGTAACTTTTACAACGCACTACACTTACAACGCATTTTTTACAACGCAACATCCACTACAAAGCATTCCATTACATCACATGACACTACAACGCATTTTTAAAAACTACCTTTACAACGCATTCCATTACATCGCATACTACCTTTACAACGCATACCATTACAACGCATAATATTACACTACACTATCCAACACTTACCCTACTGTTGCACCCCCTGGAGTTAGAATAGTAATTTTTACCCCTATACTATCCAACACTTACCCTACTGTTGCACCCCCTGGAGTTAGAATAGTAATTTTTTCCCCTATACTATCCAACACTTACCCTACTGTTGCACCCCCTGGAGTTAGAATAGTAATTTTTACCCCTATACTATCCAACACTTACCCTACTGTTGCAACCCCTGGAGTTAGAATAGTAATTTTTACCCCTATACTATCCAACACTTACCCTACTGTTGCACCCCTTGGAGTTAGAGTAGTAATTTTTACCCCTATACTATCCAACACTTACCCTACTGTTGCACCCCCTGGAGTTAGAATAGTAATTTTTACCCCTACACTATCTAACACTTACCCTACTGTTGCACCCCCTGGAGTTAGAATAGTAATTTTTACCCCTATACTATCCAACACTTACCCTACTGTTGCACCCCCTGGAGTTAGAATAGTAATTTTTACCCCTAGACTATCCAACACTTACCCTACTGTTGCACCCCCTGGAGTTAGAATAGTAATTTTTACCCCTATACTATCCAACACTTACCCTACTGTTGCACCCCCTGGAGTTAGAATAGTAATTTTTACCCCTATACTATCCAACACTTACCCTACTGTTGCACCCCCTGGAGTTAGAATAGTAATTTTTACCCCTATACTATCCAATACTTACCTTAAATGCAATGTAATATTATGCGTTGTAATTGTATGCGTTGTAAAGGTAGTATGCGATGTAATGGAATGCGTTGTAAAGGTAGTTTTTAAAAATGCGTTGTAGTGTCATGCGATGTAATGGAATGCGTTGTAGTGGATGTTGCGTTGTAAAAATTGCGTTGTAAGTGCATGCGTTGTAAAAGTATGCGTTGTAACGTCATACATCCACAGAGGTATATCTGGAGGCACATTTGCGGCCCTCTGTCCTGCATTCAGCCCCCTCACCTAGCAGAGTCTCTGCAACTCAGCATTGCTGAGGTCATTAATCTTGAGCAGCTCCATTGAAGAAAACAAATAAAGAAGCAAGGTATACTTAAATTAGAAAGGAAGACAAAATAGCCAATCAAAAACTAAGGAGAATTTAAAAAGGGGTCAAATCTGGCTTTCTGGTGTCAAATTATTTATCTGGGATTTTAGTGATAAATTAATTGTTGTAAGGTATTGCACAAACACAAGCACTGGTCCCCACACCAATGTAAGAAATTGGGTTGTTGTTTGAAAGAGGTGAAACTCTACTCAAGCAACAGCCACTCTCCTTGCCAAGGTGAACCTGTGCTTAACCCTCTGGTAGCTTGGCACAAAAGCAGTCAGGTTTGACTTGAAGGCAATGTGTAAAGCATTTAGGCAGCACTTGAACATCAATAAAGCGAAACACAACACAAGAAAAACCCAACACTCATTTAAAAAAACAGTAAGTTTTATTTAAATGTTTGACACCAAAATGACAAACATCATAAGAGTAGGACTAGAGTTATGATTTTTTTAGGTTTATAGTAAAAAATAGCACCGAAAATATCAAAGTGCGTATCGGGGAAATCGAGTCGAACGAAACCAGAGCAAAGTTAAAAGTTATGGTGGAACACAATGAAGCGCGATTCGGATAAACACAGTGGATTGGGCCCAATCTCTGCTTTCCTTCAAACTTAGAAGATGTTTTTAAGAAAACTGTCAGAGAAGGTAAGGTACTGCAGTGCAAGGCAGTCAGCGATGTCCGAGGAAGAGGCATCATCATTGGCGAGCCCCTGGATGAAGTCATGTTGAAACTTTCTAGGTTCGAACTTAGTCTGTTTTATGGAAGTCGTAATTCTCCAGCAGGACGAAGCTTCAGGCTGTATCAGTCAAGGCCTTCACAAGGCTAGATACCCCTTCTGCGAGAAACCTCTGAACAGGATTTGCTGCTGTGGGGAAGAACATGGTGGGAACTGCCGCAAAGCCAGGCCGACTGGCAATGCACCTTGGGCCGATCAGCGAGTAGGTAGGTCTTGGACTCCTCTGAGTTCTCAAAGCACTTTTTGTCAGAAAATTGCCAGAGTCCCATGTATTGGATTTGGACTATCTGGGTAAACTTAGCACCACTTCCAAATGTCAAGAACTGGAGGAGCACCGTGTGGAGTGTCAGGACTCACTCAGGATGCATTTTTACAAGGGTTGAAGTTTTTTCTGTCCTTGAGGAACTGATCAGGAGGCCAGCCAACCTGCCCTTTGAGTCACTCTGAAAGTCTTGGCTTCAAGCAGGAAAGCAGGTTTCAAGTAGCAGGGCAGTGCTCTGATGGCACATGGCAGGCTTCAGGTAGCAGGGCAGTCCTCTTGGTGCAGCAAGGGCAGTCCTTTGAGAGTCCATCAGGAAGGTCAGGAAGTGAATTGAAGAGTGGTCCTGAGGGTCTTATTTCTATACCTGGTACCACCTTTGAAGCGGAAGAAATCTCTGGAGTTTTCCCCCACAGAAGTGTCTGGAATGTCTTGCCTCCCTGCTCTGGTCCTGGTCGGTTTGGTACAAAAATTGTAACACAGGCACAATTAATTTAGCGAGTTTGAGCGGCTCCTGGCTGCTGCTGTGTGTGTTCTGTTGCATTTAGTGCGATTTTCCTAGTACAAAATGCAAACTGTGATCCATTTTGGATGTGATGGTGCATTAAGAGGATAGTGCTAAATGCTAGGTTATCCTCCTTGCTTAATCTCACATAATTTTGCTGTAAATTTGCATATTTGTACTACAAAAATTATGCAAGTTATACCCCCACCTAGTGGTTAGTAGAGACAACATCTGCAGGTTAAGCTAATAAAAAAGTGTCACCATTCTATGAAAACATCCTTTATTGCTAGAGGTTTCTCCTTCAGCATGGAAGGTTTTAGCTTCTCTGGTAAAGAAGAAGGCACCCGGGTGTTCAAGACTTTGAGAACTTGAAAAAGTTCTTGTAGTAAAACTGTACATTTCCATCAGAAGCATGAGTTTCTAGCACAATTAAAAAAACTGGTGTCTTTGTAATTTAGTTTTTCAGTCTTAACAAAAGAAGGAGAAGCTTTAGGAGTCCATTCACAATTTATATTTTTCTTTAGCAAATTTTAATTGGGGAAACTGATGCTGAGTGTGTTTGAATTAAATTTCTATTGTAATTTGTTAATCCTAAAAAGCATTGAGTTTCCTTAATTGTTTCTGCAATTAACCAATCCAAGGTTGCCTAGACATCATAATTATGCATGGAAATCAAATCAGGAGATAGAACGAAGCTCAAAACTCAATTGACGTTAGATTGCAACACACTTTTTAGATTTTGCCAGTAGTTTATGTTGTCTTCCCCTGAGTAAAACCTCTATTACATGTGTTTCTTAGTCTCTTGGGTCTTGAGAGAACACTAGTATATCCTCAAGATAGAAGATCATGGTATGTACAAAAACGTGTCTCTTAAATATTATTATTTTTTCCCTCTGGTTTCCGGCATCCTGGAAGCTCTTTCTGATGGTAAAACCTTTACAAAATTAATTTAAAAGGGGCCTTATTAGGACTAAAAGCAGGTGATAAATGGAAAAATTTCCTTCAAAGCACTGTTTGTTCACTGTACATATCAAGTAATGCTGTTTGAGCTGGGTAATGCCCTGCAATTTTTTAGGGATTAATCAATGCATTTAATTTAAAGCCCTATAATCGATGCATAGATAGAGCCCAGTGATAACTTTTTAAATACAAAAAAAGTGATGACCCAGTTCCAATTTAGAGTAGGCCATAAGACCATTCTTTAGATTTGCATTCATATGTTTTTTAAGTGCTTGTCTTTCTGGTGATGTTAGAGAGAATATCATTTGAAAAGGAACCAATGCAGTGGATATTAAGTCAACCATATAGTAATACAACTGATGAGGCAGCAACTTCTTTTCCTAAGGTTCAGCAAAAACATCTATGAATTCATGGTTGGTCCCTGGAGCAGAACATAGTTAGGCGGGAATGTGTTTCAGGTATTAATTGGTCAGATCTAAATTTTACCTAATTGTGCATATTATTATCTGAACTGAAGAATAATGTTTTTGCAGGCCATATAATAAAAACAGTTTCCTTAGCTAGCCAAGTTAAATTAAAAATTAAGGGGGAACGTGGAGCAGCAATGAAGTCAAAGTTTATAGTTTTGTAATATTTAACAATAACTCATCGAAGAGTTAAAGTCTCATCAGTTATTAGTCCTGAAGAGATGAAACTTTCATCAACAGCTTCCAAAGCAAGTGGATTGGCTTTCTAACAATGGTACAAATGAAACTTGGGGCTTCTGTGGTTGTTGTATATTCATCTGAAAGTATGATGTTCCAAAGTCAATCAAAATTAGAATTTCACAAGTGTGGTCACGAAAATTATTTACATAGCGCCATGAATAATGAGATATCAATAGGAAGACATTTGTGACCCAGGTGACAGTGGTTCAGTCGTGCCACTTATCACAGTCCCCTGCAATTGGGATGAGTGTTTTCATGTCCTGAATTCTAGGAGGAAAGAAAGGGGCAAGTTGGACACTTTCTAATAAGAGGTTCATTTATTCTTTAAAAAGACATGTCTAATGTTCTTCTTTCTTCCTTTTCTTTTTCAAATAATGCTATTCTTGACATTCCTAATGGCATTGGTTCTTCCTGCAACCAGGTTGTTTTAGCAGGTGGATGTAAGACAATTTAGTGGGAAATATTTCACCACTCAGTGTTAGGCTGTTAGCTGCCAAGGTTTCAGATCTCACGGTTATAAACGGAGGCTTCATATTGAGGTTGGGGACTAACCAGCTGGCTTCAAACCACAAAAGAGTCAAATATCCTGAGCATTGAAAAGAAAAAATATGGGATGCACCTAGCGCAGATGAACTTGCTAAACTACTCTCATGCTCCAAATAAATGCATTTGTCAAAGTGACTTAGGGCTAGATTCACAAACCCAGCAAGCGGTCAAAAGCCTGTAATTCGCTAAATTACATGGTTCACGACCACTAAATAGCTTTTTTAAATGTACTAAATTCTTTTTGGGATTCCATAAGTGCTTAGTGAATCATAAAAGTAAGAATAGAAATGCAAAACAAATAGCGGTTTGGAAGTGGTATGTTTCGGGCACCCCCTCCAAATTGCGATTAGCAACGCTATGTATCAGTGGTTTGCAACCAAAATTGTGGATGGGCTACCAACTCCTTAAAAAGGTGGTAACCCATTTGCAAAGGGGAAAGGATTGTTTTGTGGCCCATTCCCCTTTGTGAATGTAAATAAGCCCTGGGAACTGTTATCCTTAGTGCAATGGTGGCAGGGGCAGTGAGCGCGGGGGTGGGATCAAAGGCGTGGCTATAAGAACAAAATATTTTGTAACTATTTTGTTGGTCTTTCACCTACAGGTATTTACATATAAAATACTGCACACCTTAAAAGAAATGTAAATGCAAATTAAACTAATCAGTGAGAGATCCACCAATTTACGTTATGAAACCTCTATTGGTTAATTGCACATGTCTGTCGGTGTAATAGAGAGCCACAGAATTGAATTCTGGTTGTTGCAGAGGGGACTAGAGACTTGTGCATTTTTAGTGTTATGAGGTCCCAGCCTGTGACAGAAAGCACTATGAATAGGCAAGTCATTATTTTAAACTTGCATTCCACAGAAGTATAAGATAGGCTGCCACAAAATGCAAAGAAGATTTAGAGTAAGACCAAAAAGTATAATACAGATTTTAATAATATACACACTGTACCTAGTTCAAACATTTTTATAACTATCCATTAAAAGACTGCACTCCACAGCTCAGGTCAGCTTACAATTCCCCAAAAAACAATATTTGTCTTAATGGAGTTTCAAGTGACTCCATCAATTACGGCTAATACCAGCTTCCAAGTTGCCTTTACTTTTGCAGATTAAAAATTGTGAAAAGTTACTTTTCTTTCAGGTAGCAGGCACCCTGGCAAGGAGGTGTGTTTCTTGCCCCTCTCACGGCTTCACAGCGCTGAAGACTCCCTCCCTTCTACTTCAGCTGAGGCATCTCAAATGCTGTAATCGACCGTCCAGGGAGGGTTGCCTTTGAACATTAAGGTGCCGATTCCGATCCTGGAAAAACCGGGTTAGCATACCCCCACCCCGTATGTATGGTGCGGATCCCCAGCGCTACGTGCTGGGGGTCCACGCCGTATATACGGGGGTGGGGGTACGCTCCGTACATTCGGGGGGTGGGGTGGGGGTCTGCACCGTACATTTGGGGGTGGGGGTATGCTCCGTACATTCGGGGGGTGGGGTGGGGGTCCGCACCGTACATTCGGGGGTGAGGGTACGCTCCGTACATTCGGGGGTGGGGGTACGCTCCGTACATTCGGGGTGGGGGTCTGCACCGTGCATTCGGGGGTGGGGGTACGCTCCGTACATTCGAGGGTGGGGTGGGGGTCCGCACCGTACATTCGGGGGTGGGGGTACACTCCGTACATTCGGGGGTGGGGTGGGGGTCCGCACCGGACATACACGGAGGGGGCCTGGGGGTACGGCGCGTCCATCCACGTGGGGTCTGGGGGTACGGCGCGTCCATCCGCGGGGCCGGGGGCTGGGGGGGGGACGGCGCGTACATACAGGGGGCTGGGGGGAGACGGCGCATATGCGGGCACATGTCTCCATGGTTGCTATTGAGGTTCGCTCCGTGCGGTGTTTTTTCCATACGGTTGTACAATCGGACGGACGGGATGGATCGTACTTGCGCGCTCGGACTTTATTTTTCCGATTCGTACGTAAAATCGTCCGAGGACGTGTCGGACACTTTTTCCGACCCGAGGACATGTGGGGGAATTTTCCCAATGCCATTCGTATGTATTTTTTCCCATGCAAATCGTACTTGCCAGTTTGTGCGGTACTTGTACGATTCGGACGGAAAAATATCCGGATACGATTCGTACGGAGAAAATTTTTCCAGGATCAGAATCGGCCCCTTAGTAGGGGAACTGTTTTTGACAAAAAAAGGGGAAGTCGTGCCTCTCAGATTCCACCCCCTTCGACCTCTGACCTTGATACATAGCAAAGAAATATGTTCGAGTGGGGGTTCCACCAGAGCTGAGACTATCAGCACTGTCAGTGGGATCAAAAGCCTGCGTTATTGTCACAGAGGGTAGAAAATCTAAATTGATGTATTAGTGACACTTCATTTTTGGCTACAATATTACTGCAATTGCCGGAAATTATATCCCAAAAATCGACTAGAGTTTGTCAAATTGTCTGCATCAAGTAAGTCCACTGTCTGTCATCTTAGTAACTATTTGCAAGATCTGCTTTCAGTGTCTTTGATACTGGAAACGTTTAATTTAAATGCTGGCAATATCTCCGATTTAGACTCCCTACAGGCACGCTCCTAATAAGGTGATGTATCCTTGGTCTAACACCCTTTAATCAGGAATTTGCAGTCACTGGAGGCAGCAATATGTCAGCCCTACCAATATATAAAGTTTATATCTAAGTCAAGGAAAAATATTACACTAGTGAACCAGCATAGCATGAGAGTAAAGCATCATGGTCATGGTTCACGAGTAACAAGGGAATCCCAGTTAAGTTGTCTTCAGTTATTGCAATATAATTTCCCAGTCTATTATCCTTCTGGTAAAGACTTTGGGGCATATTATGAAGAAGCGGCGATAAAATCATCGCCGCTTTAGCGGCAGAAAACTGCTGCTAAAGCGGCGATACTGTGCTTGATAATATGCCACAGAGAATTCCAATAGAAGCCCATGTTCACACCAGAACATGGGCTTTAATGGGAATTCTCAAGGGCATATTATCAAGCACATTATCGCCGCTTTAGCGGCAGTTTTCTGCCGCTAAAGCGGCGATAATTTTACCGCCGTTTCTTGATAATATGCCCCATTTTTCTTTGTTATGTCCCAAGGTCCTAGGTCGAAGTGGGCGGAATCAGAGACGCAGAACTTCTCTTTTTTTGTCAAAACAGTTCCCCTACTAAGGGGCATATTATCAAGAAACGGCATTACAGTTATGGCCTCTTTAGCGGCAGAAAACTGCCGCTAAAGCGGTGATAATTGGCTTGATAATATGCCGCAGAGAATTCCAATAGAAGTCCATGCTCTGGTGTGAACATGGGCTTCTATTGGAATTCTCAAGGGCATATTATCAAGCCCATTATTGCCACTTTAGCAGCAGTTTTCTGCCGCTAAAGCGGCAATAATTTTAACGCTGTGCTTGATAATATGCCCCTTTGATGTTTATAATAATCTTTAGTCAGAAACAAAAAGAATGCCTCTTGGTGGGGCTTGAGCCTCCTTGGTGTAAGTAGATCTGACCATCCACCCTATTTAAAGCAGTCTTCAGTACTATACAAATGAAAAATGATCCACACACCTTTTGAGAAAACTCCACGGGCCTCAGGATCATAAGTGTTTTGTTTTCAAAAATAAGCTTCGCTTTCAGGAGCTTGTTTTTCTAATACAAAAGTGGTAGAATGCAACATGGTGGCCATTCAGACCTTTAGTGTCTTCAGAAGAACTGCTGTGGCACAGAGGTCTCTGCCAGCCTGGTGGAGATCTCTAAGTATGGTGGGTAGAAGACACAAAATGGCAGAGGTAATGACCTCTGCCACCCTGGTGGACAGCAGGCTGATAGCCAAAGTAAAAATGAGCCCCAAGCTCTATTCGAATACAAAAATGTTATAACTGAACATAAAATCACATCAGTCCCTATTCACCAAATTATCGGATGGCCCTGCAATAGTACCAGAGAGGAAGGTGAAAGAATGCATGATGGAGGAAGCAGTTGCCACATTTTTGGGTGGTAAAGTCCATTTTGCTGTGCCTTGACAAGTCAAAAACGATGCACAGTCAATACACTCTTTCCAGGTCATTGCCAATTTCTTGCCTATTTTCAGCATGCATCATTATTTGAATCCCCTGTAGATTAACCTCTTTCAAGGAACCAATAGTGCTTTTTCAATTGACAGTAGGCTCAGGGATGGGAGCAATTCCTAGGTTTGTTACCATTGACCTGTATCGGAGCGTCAAGTGAGCTATATGGGGTTTGGGCTTTCCAAGTGTTGTTATATATGGAAACTTATTTTCATTCAGAAACTGTGTGTACTTATAGTTATAGCTCCTCTGGCTGCCCTTCTCGCTAGTGTATTACTGCTACTAGTCTACACTCCTTGAGACAGAGAGTGAGAGATACAGGTACAATCTCAAACTCTAGTAGATGAACCTCCAGTGTGTTTCTCTTCTACTCCCTATCCCCTTTTTATAAACACCTGTAGGATTGAGTTCATGAAACTCTCAGCCGGCCACTCTTATTGTTGAAGATTTTGGGTTAGCACAGAGACCACTCAACCATCTTTTTATATTCATACCTGGGTAAGTTTAACCTTGGTATGCCAGACATATATATATAAAATGCCTGTGGAGGCCTGGGTACTTCTATTGCTGGAAAATACTTTATCCATAAGATGAAAAGGGTGCCAACTCATCCGATTTGAGATGAACTGTAGCTCTGCTCATAGATAGTCAAACTCCATGGTGAAGGATTGTGCCTAGAATGAATATCTATCACCTTCATTGCAGAGGTCTTCATAGAGTTAGATCCTGAATAATTTGCAGTCCTAAGCTTATTGTGCAAGGACTGACACTGACATTAGAAGTATCAGACAGGTCTTTCTCAACAAACGGGGCTGTAGGACTGCCAGAGCTACCTTCACCCTGGTAATAAGGGTCTTTAGGACCTTTGTGAAGTGCAATAGCTGTGACCTACAAAAACATCCACAATGTGCGAGCAAGGTATTATAGGCACACTCCTGTGGATCAGTTGCAATAACAGCCACAGAGCTTCCAAGGTTTTGTTATTTATCTATGTCTCATAGCACTTAAGGGGTTAGAGCAAGGGATGTTATTCACATCAGATGAATTTATCATTGTTTTTAGCAATGACCTATTATTGGAATCTCATTAAATAGAAATGGGCTCCTTGGTAGTATTCAACATTATATTGACTTTAGAAGATTGGTTATGATCTTTGGCTTGAGGGCTTTTTTGTTTATGGACTGGCTTAACAAGCTACGGTCACCTTTTGTTTATCCGTGGTGCTAGAATAAGATTCTACTCATAATATGCTGCTGAACACCATGCAAACTATCAGAGCGTCAATGAAAGAGAGATGGCCCAGCCTCCTCCATTCACTGACCAGCATAGATGGGCCCACCTTTGGCGTGTGGGACCAGAAGTCCAGCACAACCCGGCAAACCAAATCTCCCAGCTCTTCTGATCTCCAACAGACACCAGTTGGCTTTTTAGCACATCTGGAGGTGTGTGTGGAATCAAGCATGAAAAACTGCCCCGGAGACCTGAAGGCTCCAGACAGTCCAGTGATGTCGATCTCCAACTCCCCTCACCGTGGTTATAGCACCTTCACTGACCCACAGAAGCTCATTGACTGGTTGTAACAAGTGAAAAATCAGATGGACATCCCAAAATTTTGACTGCATCACACCTACCTTAAAAGTGCTGTTTAGCCTTTGTTACTTAGGATGAAATTCAAACTTTTGTAGACCATGCAAAGAGTATTTATGAAAGAAGACCAAGAATATCTGCAAGGGCTGGTTCATTTAATGTTCCAAACCAAACTAACTTTTGCTCTGCCAACACGTAAATCTGCCCACAGCATTTTAAACAGCAAGCCATGCTGGCATGTCCCTAGGACTGCAGGGGTATATGCCTTCGGGAGATTCTAAATTCATCAGAGAGAGCACAACAGAGCTGCCTATTAGGTCTTTATGGTAGCATGTAGGATGCGAGAGAGATAGTCAGACCCACATTCTTACCTTGTCTATCTATAGTCTTTACCATTGCCGTCTTTATATAACAACATCACGCTGTGCATCGTTCTATTTTGTGTTTACATCACATTCAATTTGTTAACTTTCTGGGAACCCATTAGCATCTGTTTTCTGTCAAAATATGCCAATTTGGGATGTTGATGTAGTCATATTTTATGTATTTACTAAATATACCATATTGTGAGGTCCTGCAAATTACTTTTCACTTGATGAAATCTTGACAGTGATGGCAAAGAGATTGTGTTCTTCTGGTGTGGCATCTTGGTACTTGTGGACTAGTATAGCCAAACTTGATCTGAGCCTTCTAGAATGTAATATCTTTTGTTTGCTGCTTTACTGTGCATTACTGCGCTTTACTGTGCATTGCCACACACTGGCAAAAGGCTTTGGAGCTAGTTCATGCTCTCTAAGGTGGGCTAGAGTTGCAGGGCACTTCAGAGTAACAGTGTGCATTCAAAGTTATGAATCCGCCAGTCATGGTAAAGCTTAGTTTCTACAAGCATGTGTGTATGTGCAGGACATGTTATACACAGTATCGTTGTGAACCCTCTTCTTTGATAACTTAAGCGGGGGTTGTGTTGATATCTAAGGTTATTTAAAAGCATGTTCTTTAGCTCTACAGACAAAAGTTCTTAAAAACAGGAAGTAAGGAGAAACCACGACAGTGGTCAGTAATGCGTAGCCCATCAAAGTAAAGGAGGCTCAAAAGTAGAAATGAAGAGAGAAAGATAGTGAGAGAGTGTGTAGGAGCGTAGCCTCAAATGGTGCAGCAGGTGCAGTGGCACTAGTGCTCAGAGGCCTGAAGTTTCTAATGAACCCTGTTTATTGATGTATTTTATAATCCAAGTAGCAAAATACATTAAAAGATGGATGCAAAGGTGAAATGACTGATGGATGAAGTGTAGAACAACATTTTCATGGGTGGGTGAAAGAATGTCAGGAACGATGAAAGGCTGGATGAATGGGTGGATGAATGAATGAAAGTCTGGATGGATGGGTGAAATGATAATAGGAAGGTGAAATGATGGGTGGATGAAAATGAATGGATAAATAAATGAGAAAAGAATGGATGAATGGCTGGAAGTGTGAGTGGAAGGATAGAAGGATGGATGGAAGACTGTAATGATAAAAGGGGGATAGGCAGATTGTTAAAGGAAGGATGGAAGCATAAAAAGATGGATAGATGTATGGAAGCATTAAAGGCTTAAAGGAGCTAGTTCATGCTATCAAAGGTGGCCTAGAGTTGCAGGATACTTCAGAGTAGGGTGACCAGAATTTTAAAGCCAAAAATCGGGACCGTAACACAGTGGAAACACACTATAAAAGGACCCTACACCAGATTAGAAAAATAGAGTACTTTTTAATAAATAGAACACAACTAAAATGGAAAAATTCCAATTAGTAGAACCGGAGATACACAATTTTAAAGATTTCCATGAAAATAGTGCAGAAAAGCACAAAACACCAACTGTGGCTATCTATGTAGTGCCAGATCTCTACAAAGTCACAAGTTCAGGCCGACCGAGAAGGAGTGAGGTCTGGCTAGAGGGACCCAGTTAGGCTGGCTGAATAAGAGTGCCTTGGGTCCTAGTTGCCGAGCATTTTTAGGTCTATGTTCTGAAGTATGTCGCACAGCTGAGGGGATGTGTCAATTCCAAGGTGATGCGGAGCTGCGATGTGAATCCCGTTAATGAGGGCTTGCGATGTGAAGTCTGGCATCATGGATACAAGGCAGTTGAGGTGATGTGTCGGTTCCGAGGAGCTGTGAGGCTGCGATGCAAAAACATGCTCTGTCGTTGAGGCTGCCATCAAATAGAGATTTGTGATGCGAGGGACTGCGCTGGGAAAGTTTTACACGGGCAGCGGTTACAATGTGGGCTGTGAGGTTAATGTGGAATCCTTGCATCGGGAGACCCCTCACAGAAGAGGCGATGAATTAGTTCTGCTCGGGATTGCTCCACAGAGCAGAGGAGATGCATCAGTTCTGTTGGATCAACAGATGGGCTGGCACTGCACCTTTAGGCCCACTGCAAAGGATCCAGGACTGAAGTGGCACCACTTGACAGGGTAGGACTCATAGATGGCAGAGTCAAGGTACTGGGTTAAAGGTTGTTTGAGGATTTTGTCCCTGAAACTCTAGTCCGGAGGCCAGCTAACTACCCCTTGGAGTCACTTTGGAGTCCTGTGTTCAACAGATGTAGGTCCAATCCTCCTCACCAAGGCAGAGGGCAGTAGGTCAGCACAGAACAACAGTCCAGCTGAGTGGCAGTCCTTTCATTAGCTCAGCAGTCGTTCTTCCTCGCAGGGAATCCACAGGTCCAGAAGTGTACTAAAGAGTTGGTGTCTCAGGTCAAATATTTATGTCCAGTTCTGCTTTTGAAGTGGGAGAAGATTCTAGAGGTTTCCCTTTGAAGTCCCCAAGCATCCTGCCCTCCCTACCCTGACTCCAGACTAACTATAGGGGATATGCAGCCCTTTGTTTGGAGGCAGGACACAGCCTATTCAAATGTAAGTGGGGCTGTACCCAGCTCCTTCCTCCCATACTCCCAGTGATGGCTCATCCAGGCACACCTAAGTTCTATATTGTTGGGGCTGTCTAGGAGAAACACACAAAGCCTAACTGTCAGCTGCACCCAGTCATGTGACCCAGGGACAGGTTACAGGCGCTAATTGGCTAAGACAGGAAATTGCCAACTTTCTCAATGTGGTATTTTCAAAATTGTAATTTAAATCAGATTTCATCATGAGAGAGGATTTTTCATTATAATTCCAAAGACACTAAACATAGACAGATTATCTGCTCCCATTTGGAAATTACAGTTTGTTAAATGTAATAAAGCAACTCTAATTGTATTCTATGGGAGAGGTAGGCCTTGTAATAGCAAAAAATTACTTTAGGACTTTTTTACTACCAGGACACGTAAAAACAAAAGTGCATGTTCAACTTTTTTAATACGCTGCACCCTGCCCTCTTTGCTGTCTAGAGCCTACCCTAGGGGTGACATATGTATTTAAAAGGAAGGTTTGTGTCTGCGAAGAGGTTTATTTTTCCAGTATAAAATAACAGTTTAAAATTAAAACTACAGACACAGGACAGACTGCAATGAGAGGCTTGAGACAAGTTTAAAGGGCAACTTAAGTGGGTGGATAATCAGTGCTGCAGGGCCATTAGTAGCATTTAATTTATAGGTCCTGGTTACATGTAGTACCACTTTACTAGGGATATACAAGTAAAATAAATTGACCAATTTGGGTGTAAGGAGAGAGCACAAGCACGTTAACAGTGGTAAAGAGCACAGAGTCCTAAGGCTGGCAAAAACAAATTTAAAAAAAGGGAAGGGTAAAAGCCAAAAGATTAGGGATGATCCTGAAGAGAAGGGCAGGTCCAACTCAGAGCATATATTGGTGGAGTGGGTAAAGTGATTGGTAATTTCAAAATAACACATTGCCAACAAGTTGGACTGTGCCGATGTGGTGGGTGCCAAGGAAAAGAAGAAGCCTGCAGGATAATTAGAGCACACATTTTTAAAAATTTAGAAACTATATGTGTGGTCAAGCATCAACCACAATCCTACCCAGTATAAGGAAAAGCAGACCTAAATTAACCTGTGCTCACCCTCTGGTAGTTTGGCACAGAGTAGTCAGGCTTAACTTTAGAGGCAATGTGTAAAGTATTTGTGGAACACTTCAAATACTATAACAGTAGAAACAGCACACAAAATGATCCCACACCAAGTCAGAAAAATAGATCTGACTTTCATAAATAAGACCAAAATGAGAAGAATCCAATTAGTAGAACCGAAGATATTTTGAAAGTTTATAGTAAAAATTAACGGCACAAAGTGCTATTGGGGGTATCTCGTGGTGCCGGACAAGGACAAACTCACAAGTTTAGGCCGACCACAATGAAGCACAAGTTGGCTACAGGGACCCAGTTAGGCCTGCTGAATAAGGATACTTTAAATCCTGCTTGCATAGCGTTGAGTGGATCCACATTGAAGATGCATTGCGCAGTTGAGATGAAGCATCAGTTACTAGATGCAGGGAAAGCTCCTGGTGCATCGACATAGAGTATCCTGTCAAGGGGCCTTGGTTCAGTGTCGAGGATGTGAGACACAGCCGAGGCAATGTGTTGGTTCCAGTGAATGGCGAAGCTGCGATGCAGAATTTTATCGAGTGTGCCATTGACAAGGGATATTGGGGGCTAGCACCGGTAAAAGTGTTGTGCAGTGGCGGTTCTAAAGGCGATTTGTTGGTCCCAAGATGTGGGAGGCAGCGCTGATGAAAGTCTTCTGAAACATGTTCAATAAACGCAGCATCGGCGATGTGACGGTTCTGCCCAGGGATGTGCTGCTCAGCCAAGGAGAGTCAATGCTCAGCAGAGAAGATGCTTCTGCTGACAAGTACCTTGTGCCCATTTTCAAGGGTCCAGGGCTGGGGTAGAACTACTTGAAGGGGTAAACTAACAGATGGCAGATTGTGGTACAGGGGTTGGAAGCCTGTTATGTCTCTGAGGCTTCAGATCAGGAGGCCAGCCAGCTAGCCCTGGGAGTCACTCTGGGTTCTGGAGTCAAGAGATGCAGACCCAGTCCTTCTCATCCAGGCAAGGATGCAGCAGACAGAAGATTAGCACAGCAAAACAGGAGTTCAGCAGAGTAGTAGTTCTTCAGCAACACAGAAGTCCTTCTAACTGGCAGAGTATTCATATGTCCAGAAGTGTACTGAAGTGGTGGTGTCTGAGGTCCAGTACTTATACCCAGTGTTGTCTTTGATGTGGGGGAGACTTCAAAGACATGCCTTTGAAGTGCACTGGTGTCCTCCCTTCCTGCTGTGACTTCAGATTCACTACAGGGGAGTATGCAGCACTTCCTGTGTGGATCGGACACATCCTTTTCATTTGTAACTGAGGCTGTGTCCAGCTCCTCCCTCACATCCTCTCAGAGATTGCCCACTAAGAAACACCTAAACTCCCATTGTGTGTGGCTGTCTAGGAGGAATACACAAAGCCGCACTGCCAACTAAACCCAGTCATGCGATTAGAGACATGCTACAGGAGGGTGGAAATCACCCATTACTTCGTGGCTTATACTCCGCATACCATTCCTTCGCAAGCGTTACAACACATGCAATGTAACAACGTGTAGCCTTTAATACGCAAGTTGTTACATCACATGCTTTGTAATGGCTTTCCACATCGTTGTGAGGAAATGGACGTGCTTCTGTTTCCTCACAACGACGTGCACCTCTGACGATGCTGGAAGCCGGAGAAGAGGGGAACCACGCTTTAAGGAGAAGAGAGGAACCACGAAGAGAGAGAGATAAGAGGGGCTGTGTAGTTTTTAAGGGTTTAGGGTAGGGGGAGGATTGTGCAGGGGGTAGCCTTTTAGGTTTTAGGGTAGTGTAGTTGTGTTTTTGTAGTGTAGAGTAGTGTATTTGGGTTTAGGGTAGTGTCAGGTGGTCGTGCAGGTTAGTGTTTCAGTGTAGGGACCGGACTGGGGGTAGGGGTAGGTTCGTGCTGGGGGTAAGGTTTTGTTTAGTGTTGTGGTGTTAGTGTAGTGTAAGGTAGTGTTTTAGGGTTTAGGGTAGTGTTGGGGGGTCATGCAGGGTAGTGTTTCAGTGTAGGGACCGGACTGGGGTAGGGGCAGAGTCGTGTTCGGGGTGGTGTTTTAGGGTTTAGGGTAGTGTTGTGGTGTTTGTGTAGTGTAGGGTAGTGTTTTAGGGTTTAGGGTAGTGTCGGGGGTTGTGCAGGGTAGTGTTTCAGTGTAGGGAACGAACTGGGGGTGGGGGCAGGGTCGTGCTGGGTGTAGTGTTTTAGGGTTTAGGGTAGTTTTGTGGTGCTAGTGTAGTGTAGGGTAGTGTTTTAGGGTAGTGACGGAGGGTCATGCAGGGTAGTGTTTCAGTGTAGGGAATGGACTGGGGGTAGGGGCAGGCTCGTTGCGGGCCTAGTGTTTTAGGGTTTAGGGTAGTGTGGAGGGGTAGTGTTTGAGGGTTTGGGTAGTGTTGTGAAGTTTGTGATGTGTAGGGTAGTGTATTTGTATTTAGTATTTAGCATAGTGTTGGGGGTTTTAAAATTTAAAAATGAAGTTGAAAAAGTATGCGGGATAAATGTCTCTTTAAATGCTTTCGAATACACTTGCAATGTAAATGTATGCGAACTTAAAACTTGCGTAGGAACGGTACTTGCGAACTAAAAACAACGTTGTAAAAGTATGCGTTGTTTTGGTTCGCGAAGTAACAACATATATTCACTACAGGCACCAAATGGCTAAAGCAAGAAGATGCCAAATTTCTAAAAGTGGCATTTTCAGAATTGTAATTTAAAATCTGATTTCACCATAAATTAGGATTTTAAATTACAATTCTAGAGACACCAAGCTTGAATCAGTCTTATCTTCCCATTTGGAAATTACCCTTATAAAATGTAATAAGGTAATCTCAATGTTATCCCGATGGAGAGATAGGCCTAGCTGTAGTAAAAAACAAATTTAAGAGAGTTTCACTACCAGGACATGTACAACTTAAAACTACATGTCCTGCCTTTTAAATACATTGCACACTGCCCTCTGGGTTGTCCAGGGCCTACCTTAGGTGTGACTTACAGGTATAAAAGGTGAAGGTTGGGCCTGGCAAAAGCTTTATTTTGGCAGGTTGACATGGCAGTGTAAACTGCACACACAGGCTCTGCAATGGCAGTTCTGAGACATGGTTAAAGAGCTACTTGCGTGGGTGGCACAATCAGTGCTGCAGGCCCACTAGTAGCATTTAATTTACAGGCCCTTGGTACATATTTTACCACTTGATTTGGGACATATAAGAAAATTAGATGATGATTATCATGAATAAACCTTATATCGAAACATTTCCCTTATGATAGCCTAATGTTTGAGACAACGTGCAACACTCCATTCCTTACCAACCTTAGCAGAACTTAAGATTTTACTCAATATAATTACCATTAGTAGTAGTAGTAGGAGCGCTACTAGAAATAGTAGTAGTAGTAAAAGTAGTAGTAATAAGAATACTAATACTGATGCCACTATTACTATTAGTACTACTACATAATACACATGCATACCAACACACACGCGCACACACACATGCAAAGCACATAAAGACTCTGGATTCCTAGAACAAGCTTTAAAATGTAACAATAAGCATTGTTGCCTCTAAGTTAGTTGTCAAAAATGATAAAACTAGTTTATATTGTATTGCAGCATAACTAAAAACATTCAAATGCAAAAAGGCTAAATAAATACTTCATGTAAAAAAAAGTTTTATTTTAATAAATAGAGAAAAGGTTAATTTACAAGAAAAATCTTTGCATAAATAGGTTTATGCAGCTTTTCCTTTGAAATGTCTGTCCTTTCTGCTGCTAGAGTGTGTTTCCGGTTAGCAAAGTGTGTTTAAATGCAAAGTGTGTTTACGACTGCAGTACCACTTCCTGTCTACAGGGGCAGAGCGAGCACAAATATAAACACACTTGATGGACCACAGGTCCCCACAAGGCAATTTTTTTAAAGGTTGTAAAAATTGACACGGATGTTCCTGAAGCCATTTTTTATCATTTTGAAGACATTGCCTTGTGGGGACCTGGGTTCAAGTCCCCACAGTGCAATCAAGTCCCCACAGCGTGAGTGTGTTATCACACCCAAGTCCCCACAAGGATAGTAACACAAACCCTCACACACACAAAACAACTTCCATGCGGCTGCACTCAAAACTGTCACTCACCAATAACCTTCTGATGTGAGATTCAAGTGAAACTAGGCTTGCTAGCCCTCTTACTGCATCCTGGTCAGTGTGGCCCATCTTTACAAAATTGCAGTTATTTCAATCGAGCAAGGCTTGATAACTGTTGATTTTCTTCAAATATTAGAGAGTGTTCCTCTCGGCATGAGAGCAAAGCAGGTATTGAACACTAAACTTATTTGTAGCATTACATTTCAAGCCGAATGGCTTCTTAACTGTCCAGAAAACAGCATGTTACTGCAAAGGCCACCCCCTTCTTGTGCAAGCCATTGCCCCGGGAACCATTTATTTTATGCAAAACAACATCAATGTGGCAGCACTCTAAACACGTCAAGCACTCACAATATCTTCTGCTGTGAGTTGCAAGTGAGACTAGACTCTGTAGCCCTTTTAGTGCATTCTGATCACTGATTCTGGTTTTACTTGAAACTCGCAGCTGAAGGCTACTGGTGAATGCCAGTCCTGTTTACAGTGCGGCCACCTGGAGGTTGTTTTGCGTAACTATATCTATAACTATAATGTCCATTTAACCATTTGTTTTTTCAGTGAATTTTTTCAAAAGGCTTTTTTAACGCAAAGTAAGACATTATTACCATACCTAACTAAAACATCATTTTAACCTTTGTTTTTTCAATGAATTTCCAGCTGTTTTTAAAGTAAAGGTATATTTGATTACCATACGTAACCCTAACCCCAAGTCGAGCATGGCCTACAGCTTTACATAGCATGGGGTTGGTCAGAGGCCTGGCCTGTGGCCTGGCCCTGTGTCCAACCCACGCTGGCAACCATCTTCCTGTCACACACGGCCTGTGGCCAGAACCTACATCCATCTCCCACCGGGCAATAAATATTCTGCAGCGCATGGCGGAAGGTGTGGGGCTGGGCGCAGAGCCTGGCACCCAAACCCACGTGCGTCCACATGACTGACTATTATGTTAAAATGGTGTCATTATGAGTAAGGCAGACCTATTAACTTTGTCAAAGAGTCAGAACACCAAAATATAAAAAGTGGGCCTAAGGCACCAATAAATATAGTCAAATGTACTTTATATAAATTCAGACGTTGTAATTGTTAAAAAGTGATCACCAATTGATAAGGTAAGTTCTCAGAAACTTCTTTATTGTCCATCCACTCTCCTGATAACTCTGGTGCATCACCAACATTCTAAAGCAGGCTCCAAAGGGAGAGTCCACTGGGAAAGAAGGAGGGGGATGGAAGGGTTATACCAAAAGGGGTAGAGGGAAGGAGAAGGAGATTATAACACATCTCCCTTATTTACATAATGCTAAACATTGCTACGTTTATCAACTCTGCACAACTCCACAATTGCCTATTCTCCAGAAGTACCACATTGTTGAAGGCCTGGACACACAGCATGGGGTATAGATTTTGCTTTTGCTTTGCAAGTCTTTTACACTCCTTTTGACTTGTACCCAATCACCTTCCCTCCACTTGGGAGCTTTGACCCCATTCTTCTCATCACACCACCTCTTGTACTTGCTTTGGTAACGTTTCACCTTCTTACCATCTTCCTTGGGATTTGAACCAACCGCCCTACCACCCCCCAACCTCATGGGGTTCAACTTTGTGCATGGTTCTCTTCTTCTGATGTCTACGAATGGAGACACTTTGATACAAGATTGGATGAATTGTGGGACGCCCATAAACAGTCTCGCAAAGATGATTCGACATCATGACTGTTAAACTACAGCTAGTTGGTTGTGTTCTTTTTTTAGTCTGTTGGCCCTTTCTAACAGGCCATTTGCCTTGGGGCAATACAGCGCAGTTCTTTCATGTTTGATATTAAGATTTAGAAAGAAATCCTTCATCTGTTGCGATGTAAACTGCACCCTGTTGTCTGTGACTAGGGTAGATGGTATCCCTTCCCTTGAGAAAACGTCCTTGAGAAAGTCTAGGACCGTTTTAGTGTTAGTGCAATGGACACATTTTTGCATAATCCAGTGGGATGTGTAATCCACCAACACCAGCATGAATTTCTTGTATATCCTTACATTGTCCGTGGGCCCAATTATGTCCATTGAAACTCTACTCCATGGTTTAAGATGAAAATTGACAGGGGACAGCAGGCCTTTGCGGGTGGACTTGGATTTGTCACCTTTGGCACAACTGTGACAGTCCTTCACCTGTTGTTCTACCATAGCGTCCCTCCTGGGAACCAGAGACTTACTCTAAATCTATTTTTTGTCATGCTCCTCCCCAGGTGACCCTCGTGTGCCAACTCCATGATTCTCTTCCTCGGTCCTTCTGGAGGTACAATTCTATTCTTGTGATGCACTTTCCCTCCTATGGTGCTCAATTCAAACCTGACCTCCCAGAAGCCCCTGATCTCTTGTTCGACTTCACTGCACTTGCTGGGCCACCCTTCTACCATTATCTCCTTTAACCTGCATAATACTTTATACTTTTTTCTGAGGTCAAAGGTACCTAAAGCAGGAGAATTGATCATTTCATCCTTCAAGGCATCCACCATGCACTTATGTTTGTCCTGCCATTCGAACTCCTTGTCTTTTTTTAAAAGGTCCCGCAATTGTTCGCACTTCCCTGAGAAGTTCTTAATGTACTTGGCCATGTACTCTAGTAATCCTAGAAAATATTTCAACTTGTTCTTGGGGTATGGGGCATCTCTCACAGGACTCAACAATTTGTGTTTTGGTCTAAACCCATTCTTGGAAATGGAGTGCCCAAGATAATCCACCGACGTCACATGGATCTGACATTTGGACTTCTGCACTGTCAACCCTGCATCCATCAGCTTCTTAAAGATGTCCCTGAGAGTTTGGTTATGGGTTTCAGTGGTTGGTCCATACACTAGGATGTAGTCCTGGAAGCACATGGTGTTATACACATCCTTTAGGATGTGGTGCATGATCTTCTGGAAAACCGCTGCAGCCGATGCCAGACCAAGCGGCATTCTTTTGAACATGCGAGCTCCGTGTGGGGTTATGAATGCAGTGAGTGGTCTAGAATCAATGTGAATATCTACTTGGTGGTAGGCCAAGGAGAGATCGATGACACTAAAGTACTTCACGTGTCCCATGGTACTAAGCATTTCATTTATGTTTGGAAGTGGGTAGGTTTCGACCCGTGCTTAAAAAACATATGGGGGGGGGGTGGCCAGGCATGATGGCCGGGTGGAGGTGATTCACCTCGGCTCCGGAGCCACGTCGCTGTCCCATCATTAAAATCCAAGTCAGAGGTCACCAAAAAAACCTTCCTGCTGAAGACTATGTGGTTGTGACACTGGGGACGCTGCGATTGAGACCCCCCTTGATGCGGAAACAGAAGGTTTAACTCCCAAGGTAGCCACGAGAGAACAGAGCCGTAGCCTCGCAAAATGGCGGCAATGCAGGACGGACCGGCGCACCTGCCGTGCTGACAACGTAGACCGCTGGAGAACACTAATGGGACCTGACCCTCCCAAACTTTGAAGAGATAGTGGATGATCTCCTGCGGGCTCAGAGTGGCAGTGATCAGAAGCACCCAACCACCAGCCAGCAGGATCGCGGAGGCTCCGGAGCGGATCAGCGCCTACCTGACGGTGAGAGTAGTGGCAGCCCTGATCCAGGCGTGTGGCAGCACAGGTGTGGGAGTGGCAGCCCTTGCAGGCACCGAGATATTCTACCAGACATGTGGATCACCCTGGGATGCCTGGCCTGGTTTTCCTGACTTTAAAATGTCTTCTGGCATCGTGGCACTTGCAGGACTCTCTAAGTAGAGCTCCCAGGCATCGGCTATAAAGCAGCACACCACAATGGAAGTGGAGAATGCCCTATAATATGTAACCTCGGGAGTATACGCTGGCAGCCCACTAGGGGGCCCTAGGAAAGGCGCAGTGTACCCCCGTTGAGAGGAAATCACACCACAAGGAGCTTAGCACACTGTGGGAAAGGGGCCACACCTGAAGAACTGACTGCCATTGGAATCAAAGGACCCTGCAGGGGTGGGTTTCTGCGCTGTCCGCAGAAGGCCATGTGTGCATAAAGAGAAGGGGACACCCGGCTCGCATCTATGCCACCGGAGAAGGTGACTAAAAAGGTCTCCAATTTCTTCGCTCCTTCTGAGAATAGACAGCCCCCAGAACAAGGAGAAACCTCCACCGCCATGGCACTCACGAAAAGAGGACTTAATGTCCTCCCTGAGGGAGTTCAAGACAGAACTCCACTCTGAGATACATCTGGATATCAGGGCATCCATTAACCAACTCAAAGCCGACTTGAACGAGCGCATGACCGCCCTCCAACATGATGTGGACTCGGTGGGCACCAGAGTGATGGAGGTGGAAGCACAGGTGCAAGATCTGGACAAGCGGGACACGGTCGCACAAGATAAGATACAGGACCTCCAAAATCAACTCCATCTGACCCTGATGAAGACAGAAGATTTAGAAAATAGATCTCTAAGAGACAACATCAGAACTAGAGATCTAGAGGAAGGTGCAGAGGGACTGGACTTTGAGTCCTTCCTTGTGGAGTCTCTGGGCCCACGCCAGCTGAAGATCAAAATCGAAAGAGCGCACCGTGTTGGGAACCAAGTAGTCGGGGATCGTTGACGTACGCGGGACATCCTCGCCAAGCTCCACTCCTTTAAGGTAAAGGAGGCAATATTGCAGGCGGCCAGGAAAAGGAATGAAATTGCCTTTCAAGGGTTCCGGTGCAGCTTATATCAAGACCTAGCACCCACCACGCTGGCAGGGAGGCAGCAATTTAGGCCCATCACCACAAAACTCAGAACAGACAAAGTCAAATACATGTGGACATATCCATTCGGCTTGAGCTTTGAATATAACAATAAAATGCATCATATTACAGATCTTGAAGATGGTCTGCGAATACTGGTACTCCTCTTTGGATACCAAGAGCACTTACCGAGAGCACTCAGGATACGTCAAGGGGGAAGGACTGCGACAGCAACAAGGGAAACCAATGGAGCAAGATTTCTAAGGGTGGTCGTCCCGGATCGTAAAATAAAAGGGACTATGAGCATTGAGGCAGTAAAGGACTCACAAGGACAGTTCGCCTGAGATTGGGTCAATCAAGGGTGGGACTGGCAATGGAAGACATGAAGTACATTGTTCGATAAGACACCATACGTCACAGAACATTCAGGACCTATGATCAAACACATCAAAAGCTGGCTATCATATCAAGCAAGAGGGATGGTCATGGCTGCGGGGTCTGGTTAAGGCGCCCGCCAACCTGAACCAACCCTTAATGAACTCCACAGCTGGAGGCCCACGGGGCATCTGGCACAGGTTGTTGTTGGGAATGTTGTTTTTATTATTGGAGGGGGAGGGATCCAAGGGTATTAGTGGTGGTCATCAGGGGGCGTCAGCTGTGCAAACACACTGGCCCAAGAGATTCTAATGAAGGTGGTGAGACAAAGCGGGTCCCCGGCAATGGATCTGAGGGGTGAGACCCAGATACTTATGTCAGATGACACGTATGAGGGGAGGGGCGTGATCACAGAGCCATGGCGATTTCCATTGTGTCCTGGAACATGAAAGGGGTGAATTTGCCACTTAAGAGACATAACATTTGGAAATATATAACTGACCACCAGTTCGAAGTAGTGACACTCCAAGAGATGCATCTAAAACACTCTGAGGAGTTTCGGCTACTTCACAAACACTACTCTCTTACCTACAGATCCTCAGCTAGCACCAGAGGGGGGTGGCACTACTTTTTCATAACTCTACTAAGTTCCAACTGGAGGCCATAAAGTCAGATAAAGAAGGCCGAATGGTCATGGTGAAGGGGAAACCGAGAGGGTGACTCTGCACGTTTATCTCAGCTTATGCCCCGAACAACGGCCAACCCGCATTTCTCTTTACATTACTAGACCAGGCAGGAGAGTTTGCAGAAGGCCCGATGATCCTTACGGGGGATTTTAAACTTATTTTGCAGGCAGAAATAGACCGCACACACCCACATTGAAAAGCTACAGGCAACTTCCCCAAGGGCATTAAAGAGATGCTGCATACTCTAGGGCTAAGAGATACATTTCGACTCCTTTACTCCTCGACCAAAGACTATACATTTTTCTCCCACGTACACCAAACGTATTCACGACTCGATTACGTTTTTATTAGCCAAAGTCCATTGGTATCAGTCGAGGCTGCGAAAATTCTTCCACTTACGATCTCCGACCACTGCCTCTTCTTGATCTGTTTGAATTGGGGCAACGCAACACCCAAGATACTAAGGTGGTACTTCCCGGTATCTCTAACAAGGGACAGACCGCTAAGAGATGAACTGAGGGGGGCTATTACACAATGTTTAAGTTAAATTCACCTCACAACACCTCGTCCCTTAACAACTGGGATGCATTTAAAGTAGTTTTGAGGGATAAGTGTCTTGAGCTCAATGTTACACTGAATAAACACAGGGCCAAAGAGAGGGTGGATTTAGAGACGGAACTGGAGCTTACTGAAAATGAGCATAAAAGTGTGCCCTCCAGGATTCTGCAGTGTAAACTAGCAGAATCAAGGCAATTTATATTTACAGGGCTGAATACACCCTGCTGCGCCTCCGTCAACTCACTTACACACATCGGAACAAAGTGGGAACTCGCTTAGCTAGACAGCTTAGGGAAAAAAGAGAATGGGAATACATTGGAGGCATACAAAATGGAGAAGGCAATATAGTGAATTCAGATACGGAGAAGGTGAATGTATTTAGGACATTCTACAAGGGGCTATACACATGTGAACCACGCGATGAAGACGCACAACTTCGGTATCTGCAAGTGCTGAAGATTCCTCAGGTCTCCCAGACATGGAATGATATCCTTAATGCACCTATCACCGAGGAAGAGGTGGGGACAGCAATCAAATTACTTAAGCCCAATAAAACCCCTGGACCGGATGGCCTGATGGCTCACTTTTATAGAACATTTGCGCCAGAGCTCACCCAACTGTTTAACACTATGGCGGAGGGCATCGGGGTGACCCCATCCTTGGCGGAGGCGGTGATAACAGTGATCCCCGAGCCGGGGAAAAACGTACAATGAACATCATATAGACCAATTGCACTCCTGAAACTGGATGCTAAAATATATTCTGCTATCTTGGCGGTGAGGCTAGAGGACCTGATGCCAGATCTAATCCACCCTGATCAATCAGGCTTCATAAAGGGCAGGCAGACCCATGACAATAATAGCAGGACGCTGCATCTAATCGAAAAAGTAACTAAATGCAAGATCCCGGAGATTCTAGTGCATCTGGACACCAAAAAGGCTTTTGACAGGGTAGATTGGTCATTCCTTTTTAGCACACTTCAATGCTTTGGATTTGGGGAAAAATTCATAAACATGATCAAGGCCAACTATGTACAACCGCAATCCAGGGTGCAGGTTAACGGGACCAGTTCCAACCCATTCCCCCTTAATAGAGGGACAAGGCAGGGGTGCACACTATCGCCCCTGCTATTTGCCCTAAGCATAGAGCCGCTGGCGTTGCGGATCCGGGAGACCCCAGAGATAAGGGGCATCACTTTTGGGGGAGAGGAACATAAAATCTCACTTTTCGCGGATGACATACTGATGGCACTCACTGTCCCGGACCTCTTGCTACCGGCTCTGCCGAGGGAGCTGAACACCTTTGAGGCGGTGCCGGGGTTTATAGTAAATCTAACCAAATCATCCATATTAAATCTTACGGTACCAGATGTTGAGACCAAGCGCCTCCGGGAGCACACCCGCTTTCAGTGGACCAAACGCTCCATCCAATACTTGGGCACACAGCTAACCCCATGTTTGGAAGATCTGTACAAGGCCAATTACCCGCCTCTTCTCCTTCAGCTCCAGCAAGATCTCAAACGCTGAAAACCACTCTTTATCTCAGGGCTGGGACGCATTCATGCAATTACAATGACAGTGCTGCCCAAATTTCTAAACTTATTCCTGGCACTACCAATTGATCTAGATAGGGAACTTCTCGCCAGGATACGATCCCTGATCATCCGCTATATTTGGAAGAATGGCAGGGCCTGTACCCCCCTTCCATACCCTGAGACGTGCAAGGGGGGAGGGTGGAGTGGGTCTCCCTGATTTCGGTCTGTATTACAAAGTGGTCCAATTGAGTATTGTGGTGGAATGGTCCAAGAGGGAATCAGTTAAGCACTGGTTGCATATGGATAGGGCGATAGAGGGAAGGTCAATATGGGATCTCATATGGAAACCTAAGAAAGACATACCCGCAAACGCTTAAATAAGCACTCCCACTCGCACCACTCGCACTACTCTGAAGGTCTGGGATGAGGTGTCTAGGGGAGAGGGGTGGACCTCATTTCCATCACCTTATATGCCGATCCACTTTAATCCGGAATTCCCCTGGCGCTCCGCAAGGGCTCATTTGACTCATGGAGGGAGGGAGGGTGTCTCATGCTTGCAGACCTCTTTCATAACCATGATATTCTCACATTTGACAGCTGCCAAAGGGAGTTACGTTTAGCCCCATACGAACGCTTCCATTACCTCCAACTTAAACATTGGGCCCTCACCCCACAAGTTAGAGATGCAACAACGCGAGAGAGAACGGTGATAGAAAAATTTGTGCAACGGGTGGGCTCCATGAGCCGGGTAATTTCCTATCTGTACAGCTCGCTGCTCTCTTCCTTACACTCACTGAGACCCAGCTACATGTCTTTATGAGAGGACATGGCGCTGAGGGAAATATCCAACAAGGAATGGAGGTGGTTGTAGACTGACATTTCCAAGTTTAATCACTCCCTAGATCTTCGGGAAGCCCATATTAAAACTCTAGTGGACTGGTTCATGTACCCCACCAAACTTAAAAAGATATTTCCAGAAACCTCTGATATGTGTTGGAGGGGATGCAGTCTTCTTGGGGACTTTAAACACATTTGGTGGGACTGTCCCACAATCGAAACTTTTTGGGAGGAAATTCTGGCACACATCAAAGATATACTGGGATACCCCATTCCAACCTCCATAGAGGAAGTGCTCTTGGGCATTAGGGCCCCAGAACTAGAACATCAAATGAAGGCGGACAAAACCATTATGTGGTCCTGTCTAGGTGCTGCCAAAACTGCAATTGCAGCAGTGTGGAAAAAGAAAGCGGCACCCGATATATATCAGTGGCACTCACGTCTCTGTAAAATTCTCAGCCTTGAGAGGATGACGGACATTTTCAGGGACGACTATAAGAACTTTGAATATAAATGGGGTCCATTAGTTACCTATCTTAAGCAGGTACACAAGAACGGGGTCTAGCCAGAAAGACTCACCCACTGAAGAGATACGAATGGGACATGGAGTCAAGTAACACAACCAGTGGATCACTCTCCACACCACCGGGCTAGAGAATGCGCTACGTAGCCACCACCACCATTGATCCTTCCTTTACTTGGATGGGGAGGGCTGGGGGTTTGTTTAGTTAATCTAGGGGTCTTCCCAAGTTAGAAGGGATAAGAGGCTTGTCACAAAAGAACAGACGGGTTGATCAGGCATTTGGCCAAAACCAACGTTATTGCTCCCTCATGGAATTAATCTGTACCCCACTTTAGCGTACTCCATAGAGGAGGAGACACTTGTTCTCTTTCAATGTATTGTCTATCTTGGCATCACTTAGGTAACAAGAGCAGATTACCAAAGTGAGCTGTTATATGATGTAATATATACCAAGCATTGTGATGAGCTGATACATCTGCTATATGTGAAACCAATTTTTAATAAAAACAAGTTTGAAAAAAAAAATATGGGAAGCTCTCCTGGGTTCATGGATTTAATGACCGATGGGACTTACCGTGCTTTTTTTTCCTCAATGTTGCTGGGGGGCTGCCGCCGTCCCTGCAGCCCATCACAACATTAACAAAATGCTTGGTGGTGCCCCTGCCCCTTTACGGACACTACCAAGCTCCAAAAAATAAATGTAAAAAGACCTTGCAAAGCATTTACGGGGTGCTACGTGCAATGAGTAGTGAAGATTAAATGAGCTTCTCCAATCGCACATTTATTATTACTCTTGTTTGTTTTTTAAAAAAGGTGGAAATTCATGTTAGCACAATTTTTAAACCTATTTCAAATAACCCTGGGTGTAGGACTACGCTACGCTCGCGCAGCGTGCGTAGTTTGCGCTACTACGCATTACGCGAAATGCATGTCACACAGTGCAAAAACGCGTAGCGTAGCGGGCATTTTTTGCTTGCTCGCTGTCCTCAACGTCAAGTTGGCGACCGCGAGCGAGCAAAATCAACATCCCGGCGAGACTTTTTCCTCGTTCGCGATCAGCATCATCAAGTTGCCGATCGCGAGCGCGGAAAATAAACCTCCCGGCAAGATTCTCAACGCGGGGAGGTCAGGTTTCTCATTGCGAGTGGTCACGTATGCTCGCGACCGCTTGCGATGAGAAACTACCAGTCCGCGTTGAGAAAGCTGCCGCTCGAGTACAGACCTACTCGAGCAGCAGAAAACGACCGCTTGCACTGTGCAAGATGCCGTTTGCAATGATTGCGCAGTGCGGACAAGCATCCGGCACTGTGCAATCAGTGCGAACAGCATTTCTCTACCGCACTATGCAGTTCGCGTAGCGTGCGTAGTCTGAAGTGCACTTCGCGTAGCTATGCATAGCGCTACTACGCAAACTATGCCCAGGGTTAATTTCAAGTAAAAGCAGCATTTACATTTTTGGGTATTGTGTTTTTTATCATTCTTTAATTTTGGAACAAGAATACAATGCTTTTGAAGAAAAAAATGTGATTATTGGATTGTTTTTTGTTTTCTCTATTTATTTTGTTTCGGTAAATTATATATCATTTTTTTTAATGATTTTTTGGCTACTTTGGATTTTGGATAGTTTTTTTTGTGGATTCTTGAATAATGTAATGTGGAAAATAGTTTTTTTTTCTTGTTCTTCTTTTTGGATGGGTTGATTGGTTTAAGCCTGGGCAGAACTCCGTGAAGAGGCAAAAAAACTCTGCTGTGCTACGTGAAGTCCCACGAGTGGCGGAGTGCGTTAGGGTCATGCTGTTCATGGTGCTTTTGAGTGCCAGATGTTTGTCCTACGCTGTAAAATCATTGCGAACAGCACCATGCGCAGTGCAAGAGGGCGCAGATTTATTTCTGCTGCTCGAGTAGATTTTCCAAATGCGAATGGAAGGTTTCTCAACGCAAGCGGTCGAGTCCTGCTGTGACCACTCGCATTGAGAAATCCGAACACCCGCATTGCGAGATCTCACTAGGACGTTGATTTTCCTCACTCGCGCTCACCAACTAGACCTTGGCGAGAGCGAGAAAGGAAACATTTACCAAGAGGTGGATTTTCCTCCCTCGCGCTCTCCAACTTCACGTGGACGAGCACAAGTGAGGAACAAAACTCTGCTCATGGGAGCTCTACAAACTCTGCGAATGAAGCAGAGTTCACTGCCCAGGATTTGATTGGATTTCTGGGGAATTCTTTCGATTGTTGGATTATTTGAAACTTTTAGTGAGAGGTTCTTTAAAAGATACCCAAAAGTTGCAGAATGAAGACAACTGATGTGGCCTAACAGCTAGAGCGGTCGACCTCAAAGTTGGGGAACTGGGTTTGAGTCTCAGCAGAGACATTCAACATCCTGTGATTCTGGGCAAGTCACTTAATCTCTCAGTGCCTAACAGAATTAATGTGTCCTTCTGTAACGTAACTGGAGCTCATGTAAAGAGCTCTGATACTTTCGGGTCGAGTTTGCGCTACATAAAACTAAAAGAAAAAAAACATGGGAGGGGAATGAGGGGGAGGAGAAAAGAAAGGAAAATGAGAGAATTTCTTTTCTTTTCTTCTTTTCTTTTCTCTTTCTTACTTCCTCCTTCTCCCCCCGCACAGGGTTGACTGCTCACTGCACTGCTACCACAGCTCAAAGTTGTG
This sequence comes from Triturus cristatus, assembly GCF_964204655.1. Taxonomy (NCBI): domain Eukaryota; kingdom Metazoa; phylum Chordata; class Amphibia; order Caudata; family Salamandridae; genus Triturus; species Triturus cristatus. Next base: position 1,711,748,174 of record NC_140589.1, on the reverse strand, counting down.
CCTTAATCTATCATAGCCACAGCTTTATATGATTCAGAAGTACCTGACCCCCCAATTACTACACTCTCCTCCACCCTACAATCTTGGAGATTGTTCTAGAACCACCCTAAATAACACTATTCTTGGAGGTCCTATTCATTCCCCGGAGATACCCTCTCTCATCATACAATGAACAGAAAACTCTACTCTGCAGGAAACTCAAAACTGGCTCACTTGGCAACCACCTCAAGCTCAACACTACTGAAACAGAACTCTCCTCTTTACTTCTCCTAATCACACACCCAAGATCGACCTCTGGATGAAGCATCTAACAGCCCTCAACTGTTCTCCTCACATTATTGACTCATTGGGAATTACATTAGACAGATACCTGAATATGCGGAATCAGAATCAGTAATGCCACCAAAGGAGTGAATTACTAGATGAGTATCCTAAGGAAACTTAAAGCATTTCTCCCACAGGATGACTTCAAGCTGGCGGTCCAAGTTCTTGTGTTGTCCAGGTTGGATTACGGGCCTCCTTTAACGATGCTGCCAGACTTGTCTCCGGAACAAAAAGAAATGATCACATATCCCCGGCTCTAAAAGCACTGAACTGGCTCCCTTATGGGGCAAGAACACAACTAAAGATTGCTTGGATTGCTCATAAAGACATACATTTTAAGACCCCCAGATATTTGGTACAAAATCTAGATTTATCGGGGATGCAGATCTTCACAAAGTGTGAGCTCCCTGCTACTAAAACCACAGATTTTCTACAAAAAGAAAATGTGCTACAGAGCCTTCTCAGGTATCGCCCCGAAGATATAGAACTCTCCGCCACCGGATGTCCGCCTAATTTCATCAAAAAAAGAAGTAAAAACTCTTCTGATGAACACGTTTCTGCCCTAAGATCATCACCTTATGTTCTATTGATAGCACCTTATGTTTTATTGACTGTATACCTGCCTACTATTCCTGTTTTGTGTATGACTACTACATTGATGATCCTCTATAGATGTCAAACTTACTATTGCTCATATATGTGACGAGTTTCTGTTCTCACAACCATATCCTGCCTTCCTCTCATGTAAAGCGCTCTGATACCCTCTAGGGTCATGTCCGCACTAAACAAAACTTTATAAATAAATAAAAATATAAATAAATAAATAAATAGAGTAGGAAGTAAAATAATTTTTTTAAATTTAGAAAATAATTTTAAAAATGCCAATTTAATTAGTTTATAGAGTCAAGACAGGAGAGTAATCTGTGCAGCTATTAGCTGTTGTTAACAGTATAAAATGCATGCAAAATTGTCAAGGTACTCAGACTCTCCCATCAATGGAAATTGACGAATTTTTGTCAATAGTCTACCCAACATGTCTTTAATTTTTTGGGATACCCGGGGATTCAGAGTACCTGGCAATGATTACACCATTCTCATTTCCTGGAAACTTTGGGGCTCATTAGGATGCCGGTGGGACCAACACCGATCGGTGTTGGTCCCACTGACATCTAAAGCAGCGGTCAGCCTGCTGCATTACAACGCTGTCATTACAACCGCATGTGTGAGGGACCGACCACTGTGGTTCTGCTTGAGCCCGTTGGCCCTATTGTCGGAATGTAATTCCTACAATGAAGGTGGTACCTGCTCAGGCACCACTGTAGGGCTTACAATGACCCTTTCCGATGGCCTTTCAATGGCGGTCCGACCGGCATTGAAAGGCTGTTGTAAACGGACTTTGTGGCCCCTAGCAGGGCCCCCGTCCCTCCACGGCCTCTGCTATGAGGCCAGAGGCATGCATTCCCCATGTGGCAGGCACCATGAGGGTCCAGGGATGTTTAAAACCATGCCTTTTGGCATTGGGGCTTGTGCTGCAACCCTTTTCTGGGCCGCAGCACAAGCCTCAATTCAGAGGCATGTTTTTGAATGCCTCCACGGTGCTCAGATCATAATTAGGTGGTCGGGACTGCGGACTACCTGTCATCCGGTCCCTTCACTGCAACGATGCCGGTCGGACGCTCATCCGACTGGCAACGTAATTAGGGCCTTTGTTTTTTTTTATTTCCAGGAAATAATAGAGGCTAGGAAGACTTTTTCCTATTGAATTGTTGAACGAATTATGCCAACGCTCAATGGCATTATTGGTGTTTGCTCCTCGCTATAAGCAGGTCGAGTAAAAGTTCCACCATTCAAAAGGAAACCTTGGTTTCCTTCTGTGACCCAACCTGTTTGATGGCCAATTCATGGGTCTTCAAAATAATTTAGAAGTGGAGCCCATTTTTCCTCGTTTTATGAAATATATTCTGATTGTATAATTGAAGTGTAGAAGTCATCCACACATTCAGGAGGTGCAGTTAGTTTTCTTTAGTTCATATTGTAGTTTACTATCTGACATAATCCTCAGCTAAAGATGTTTTTTGAATTTTTTTCCAAAATGCCTGGGAAAAGTGAAAAAAGCATCCTTTAATTTGTGTGTTTGGGTACCTTTTAGTAATTGTATTAATCACTTGTAATTAAAAGTCAATTATTGTTTTTCTAGGACTTTAATGTATTGTTTTAGATTGTGTAACTGAAAACAATTCAGTGTTGACAATTGTTTGCAGGAAGTAAACCATAAACAAATGGGATGGCAGTGTTGTTAATGTTTGGATGAATACTATAAATTTGTGAGAATGGATGGGGAGGTGATTTAAAAGTGCCATCCATCATCCAAGTTTCACTATTCTCTATTGTTACTGTGTTATGAAGTGTACTGAAGATTAGTATTTATTTCTGAGGGTTCTCATTATCATAGAGAAAAAAGGTTTGCCAGTAAAAGAAACAGTAAATTTAAGGGGGATGCTGATGTCAGAGTAGGATTGACGAGTTACTCTTTGGGGATTACTGCCCTGTTTTTGTTGTTGACCAATTCTTCTTAAATTTGGAACAGTGGGCATACTAATTGTAGCATGAATTGGGACGTTCTGGGCTATCTCTCTCAAAACTGAGCCAGAGTGTTCATTGGAGGTGACTGCAAAAGACTTTATTTGCTGAATATTTTCCCTTACTTCTGTCTCCATTGCAGTGGCATAGTGGTTGTGCAATGTGGTTTTTTCCACTGTGTCACCAAGAGTAACCACTCTACCTTTCCAATGACAGGAAAAATATTCACCACACCTCCAACAACTTTTGAGCTCAGTTACTATCTCCTTACAATAAATATAGCCACCATATTTTATAAGTCTATTTCCTCTTTTGGATGCAATATATTTTGATTCACCTGCATTTTCCATTCTTGAAAAATCTGAAAAAAATAGAAAAAAATTATTATGAGTGTGATGTAATGAAATTGTTAATTTTTCCACTTTCTTTTGCCCTTTCCAATACAGGTGAAAATAAATTCTTGGAATCTGTTGAGGTAAAATTTTTATTTAATGCTGCTTGAACTGTTAAATAAAAAATCTGTGTTAGTATGCTGCTTTGAAAATAGAATGTTATTATTTAATTGAATTTTTGTTTATCATGATTACATTTACCTGTTTTATTGGTCCCTGTGGTTTTGCTGTATATCTAAAATCAGAAAGACATTTATATGCCATTATTGACTTTCTCTTGCATCACCGCATTTATTTGTGTATAATTTGTGAGTTTTCATTGTACTTTTTAATATTTTTACCTTTTTATTGGTGCCTTTGCTTTGAGTTGGAGAGATGCTTTTAGTTCTCACTTTTGTTATTGGAAGCGTCTTTTTTTACTAGGCTTTCTTTGACTTTTGTTTTAGTATGAAAAGTAGATTGTAATTACATTTGCCTCCCAGTCATTGTTCAGCACGTTCCCTGAGGTAACACTTGGCGGAATCAGAGTAATAAGTCTTGCCCCCGTCACTGTCCAGCACCTTCCCTGAGGTAACACTTTTCAGCGTTTGAATAGTACATTTTGCCCACAGTCACAGTCCAGCACCTTCCCTGAAGTAACTCATGGTGGAGTTGGAGTAGAAAATCTTGCCCCCCAGCCACTGTCCAGCACCTTCCCTGAGATAACACTTTGCAAAGTTGGAATATTAGAACATTGGAATGTTGGGAGCTCCATTGAAAACAATGGAGTGCTCCGGGATTATAATGGGTGGTATAACCCCGGTGCTCCAACATTCCAATGCTTCTTTGTGGCTGTGAACAAAGGCTTCAGGGAGCCTGAGGGGATTTCAGTCCCCTCGCGCTCCCTGAAACCTTTGTTTAATTTGTTAGAACATTCTGCCCTCTAGTGACAGAATGTTCTAATAGCCTTATAGACCTTCGTAGCAGGGCTATACTGGCTATTAAAGTCCTGTTGTCTTGTTAAAGTCCCTCGTCTTCGTCTCGGGCCTTTAACGCGGGCCTTTAATAGCCAGTATAGCCCACTACGGCGGGCTATAAGGCTATAGTAAATCTAGCCCCTTAGTGAATGTCCAGTACCTTTTCAGTGTATACTGTAATTCTTTTTTTGTATTTAAAAAAATAGATTTTAGCAGTCTCAATATTGTTAAAATGTTAACATTTAAATAAAAAAACAGACAATTTTTGTTTATTAACTTGCATTGTAGCCTAATTAGAAAATGTTCACAGCTGTATTTTTAATTTCAATATTCAGACAAAACTTTCTGAAAATGTAATTAAATTATTCAGTTTTACTTGTATAGTATACCTTCCTATTTGTTTATATTTAAATTGTGCAAGTTATACTTACACTTTCAAAGATAGATGGCAGTCTTCCTCAGTATCTCTCCCTCACCTATACTTCGGTGAGTCCTACTGGTCACGTCAGAAGTCAGAATACCACTGATTACAAAACGGTGGATGTCTGGTTTTATATTTTTTTAAGGGTATATCTTAATTTACATTAGAATAAGTGTTGAAAATGATGGGCCTTTTATGATGGCGGTTGGAAGAGCGTCCGACCACTATCATTGTGGGATGGAAACCAGCGGACATGTAGTCGCCGGTTCCACCTTCAAAATTACGATCAGACTGCCTTGCAGGCGGTCGAAAATATGCTGTTACCTATTGCGACTTGTGCAGCGGCCTGGAAAAGGGCAACAGTACAAACCATAATAGAAATAGGCATGTTTTAAACATCCATGCACTGTTTGCCAGGTACCAAGAGGTGCCTGGCACAGGGTCCATTGATGTTTGGGGGGCACCACATGTGCCCGCCAAGCCACATAGTGGAGGCCAATGGGAGACATCGGCCCTGCTAGGGGCCCCCAAAGTCCCTTTCCATCTTCCTGTTGGACCGCCATGTACAGGCCAAGGGAAACAGACATCATAAACCCAACGACAGTGCCTGAGCAGGCATCGCCCCTATTGTACGGATTACGGTCTGACCGCTGCCTCAACTGGCTCCTTGAGCCCATTGGATAAACAGTGGTCTGTCCCTACGATCAATGCCTCGGCCTGACTAATCATAATCCGGTGGTCAAACGACTTCTACGGATGGCGGTGGGACCACCACTGACGGGCTATTGGTGGTAGTCTCACCCCCATGGTAATGAGGCCCTATGTTTTTTTTCAAGCAGAGCGTAACTAAAGTTAAACTTATTTGTGTGGTAAAATGTAGCGTGATATTGAACTTCTTCACAGAGTGGAGCCTGATTACAGTCCCCCGTATTACAAGTTTCATAGAATATAACGGAATTGCAATTTGGTGGATGGGATATCCGTCACATTTGTGACAGAGTAACCCAGTCCGCCAAGATCGTAATCACGCCATTAGTCTGCCATCTTGGTTGGGGACAGAGTGCTTGCTTCAGTAGAAATAAAAGAAGGTTGGAATTTAGTGTAAATAGTGTTTTACTATTCAAGAACAAGTGTTGTGATATGTGGATTTGTTTTATATTTAGTATTTGAAACATTTGTGAAGAGTTACACTGTTTTGTATTGTGTTGCATTGATACATAATGATTTTTAAATAATTTGCATAGTGTTGCATTGTTTTGCATTGTGTTGCATAGAAGCATCATCTTGAAAAAATTGCGTAGGGTTGCGATGCTTCGTGTTGACTTGTGATGTGTTGCGTTGTTCTCTGCTGCCTGGAGATGCACTTCCCATAAGTTATTTTTTCATAAACAAGTTTAAAAAAGCATGATAGCTCTCCTTATAATAATTTTATAATAAACAAACTGTATGGTAAAGTTTTGTGTGGTAAAAGTGTGCGTGGAAATGGTTGGTATAATGTATTTCTATTTATGTTTGTGGTAAAGAGATGCATGCTAAAGTCTTGTGTGGTAATGGCATATTCGTGGTAAAGACTGCATGGTAAAGGCATGTGTTGTAACGTCATACAACTCCTCATAGAGGCTAGTGGAGGAGGGTCCACACCCGCCTCTCCATTTAATATTATACCAGTCCCTAGGGAATGGGGTCTCCAGGGCTGAATCCTGTGGAAGGAGACTCACACCCCCTCCCCTTCAAAAAGTTCACTGGGCCCCAGGGGATGTGTTCCTTGGGGACAAATTCTGCTCAGGTATTGGAGCCCACGCCTCCCTCCCCAACTTAACATGCATTGCGCCCTGGGCGATGGGGCCAGTGGGGCCAAAATGGGCTTGGGGAGGGGGGCTCCATGGACACCCCTCTCCCCTTAATTTAAAACATATTAATGTAATGCAACCCCCAGGCCATGACACACCCCAGGGGTCATTTATGTTTTTTAAACAGCCATATTTTGACTTTTATTTGTTTGCCTTTTGCGAGAGGGATGCAGAATTGTGAAAAAAGCATTTCTTTTTACTTATAGTCATGGGGGATCCCTCTAGGACCTCCCCACATGGGCTAGGGGGACAGGGTATCCCTACCCTGCCCCTTTATATTCTGTTTTAGAAACTTTTTCAGGACACAGAGATGTCTCCCAGTCCTGCAATGGCAGACTCAATATTTATTGTCATGTTATGTTTCGGCCAGCCAATGAATGTGCTTACTTCCTCAGAAGCAATCCCTTTGGAGGAGTGTGGTGATCCATGGAAAAAAGCCCGCCCTGACTCCAACGCTTTCCTTACTTTTGCACTGAGTGGAGTGGAAATAGTACATTTTACCCCTCCTGAGTCCAATGCTTTACCTACTGTTGAAAAGACTGGAGTGGAAATAATACATTATACCACTCCTGAGTCAAAGAATTTCCTTACTGGTGCAGAGATTGGAGTGGGAATAGTATATGTATTATTCCTACAATGTTATAGTTTTGTTTATATTGTTTCGATTTATATTATTATGATGTTTGTGTTTAATTAACATTATAGGATTTTTATTTATTAATGTTTGTAATATATAATATATTTTTAGTAACATGTTTTTGATTTTTTACTTTTGTATGTGTAATTAAATTGGTATTTTTTCAAGTTTATTTGTTGTAGTGTGAAATGTATTGTTTATAAGTTTATGTATATATATACATATACATATATATTTATTTGTTATTTTTTTAAGTTTACACAAAAATTAGTAAATATTAACATAAATTACAATTATTATTTTAATAGAAGTTTTAAATGATATATGTTTAACTAAACATACACACATATTTATGAGTATTATAAGTAGAAGAGGATGTGGCCTAGTGGCTAGAGTGGTTGGCCTCAAAGCTGGGGAACCGGGTTTGAGTCTCGATAGAGTGGCTCAACATCCTGTGATGTTGGGCAAATCGCTTAATCTCCTGGTGCCTAACGAAATTAATGTGTCCATCTGTAACCCAACTGGTGCTCATGTAAAGCGCTCTTCTACCCTTGGGTCAATTTGGAGCTATGTAACACTCCAAACAAAAGTATAGGATAATGATATTTTTGTGCCTGATATTTTTGACACAATATTTATGTCCCACGGTATTTGTGGTTTCGATATTTTGTCAGTGAAGCTACCACGACTATGAGTATTAACTCAACAACATTATTATTATTAATATTATGTATTACTATTATCATTATCACAACTTTCGAATGAAATAGCAATACTATTATTAATACAGATAATAATAATAATAATTTTAATAATAATAATAATAATAACTTGAATAATAATAATAATAATAATAATAATAATAATAATAATAATTATAATAAAAATAAAAATAATAATAATAATTTGAATAATAATAATTTGAATGCTACTAATAATATTAATATTAATAATAGTTCCAGGGTCACTAAAAACAGAATTGTCTAGTTGCATTTGTTTTAGTTTTTACTAGTAGAAAGAAAATGGTAGTAGTTTATTCAGCCCGTCATATCATTACTGGCCCTTACAGTAAGAGGTCTTCAGAACTGAGGATCATGTTACTGGAAGAATAATGCTGGGAGCCATGACAATTAATGGGCTGTATATAATTGAATTAGTTATGGAAGAATGTCTGCCTACAAACACGTATTCTTTAGAAAATGTCTCCGAGCAAACAGGAACATATTTGTTTGCTGTGGTTCCTTTCAGAAGGCTTTTCATCACATGCACAGTGCTCTTCATTATCTTGCAGGGCCCATGGAGGCAGTCACAGGGGCTTTGTGTCATCGCTCTGCTGTGCCCAGGTGCATTAAGCCATGGGGGATGTAAAATTATTATTTTCAGTGAATGTCATCGCGGCTTTTTTTTTAAAACAACTGGTTTCAGGCTGAGAGTCTGCCCTGCAATTCCTTAAAAAATATTCCACTTTGATATGTTATGCAGGAGCTGCCCCTGTTAATCTTTTTTAAGGTCCTATTCGCTTAATGGAAATGCTTAGCTGCATAATTGCCTGGAGCCTATTGCTATTCCAAATGGGAAAATATCCTAATCTAATGGCATTGTCTCTATAAGGGAATGAGAATTTCAGAAGTGGATGCCGGCGCCGCCCATGTGATCCGGAGAGGTTAATGCAGTTAAAGTTATTTCACAGTCCATTAAGGAGCTTACGGTGACCCCGTGACCTTTGAGCCAACAACACGGAATCCATTATCATCACAATGGAGCAGCTCTGGGTTCGGCTGACTTGACAATGGGCCCAGGAAATCCCAAGTTAGTACTTAGTTTAAAAAAATGCACTTTTCTCTCTGCTTCTTGGGTCTGGCTATTAATAAAGCCTCACCATCATTTGCAACATTAACATTGCTGAAGGTACAGAAAAGGACATTGCAATGAAGATGTCAAAACTGCTGACATAGTTCAGTGTATGATAATACTGGCTACATATTGAAATGGTAAACGCATAACAAGGGAGATAAAAAAAAGAGGCGAGCCAGGGGACTTGGCGAAATATACAATAAATTATCAAAGCTGTGAAACTCGTTTAGCCAAATAATAGCTCACTCCACATTTGATGCTGGCTGATTCTGTTTGAAATTGAGAATATGATTTAGAGGAAGAGCGCGGGTTCTGACTTTGCACGGGAGCACACAGGCGGCGCCCTATTTTTTTGTAAATATAATTGAATTTACAGGTTCCAATGAGCATCAATCACTCTGTAGCTAGCCTACCTGTGTAACATTGCTTCAAAATATCCAGTCGTCTCTGCAGAATGCTGTCCTGCATATATTCGGAAGTGCACAATTACGGGGAGTAGTGGCATTTACTTATGCAATCATCACTGCAGGAAAAGAGCATCTAGCTTGGAAGTGTAGAAGATAATTACTACACGTATTTTTACACTTAAATTATTTTTTTTGATAACAAGGTCCGAGACGTATGACAGCTTACACAGTAATATAGACCAGCAAACGTTTAGTACGCATTTTATGTGACTATGCACCATAAAAAAGCATACAATAAAAAAAATAAAAAATTTACTCCGTATCATACGGGCCAATCTAAGGCTGCAAGAAAATATTTCAAAATGATTGTTACATTTCTTCGGAAACACACCTAATTACACCTGAAGCGTATGTTTCGTTTTGTTCTTGTACTGTTCGTTTAGCCATTGAATGAGCAATATTAAATATATTACACGACGCGGAATAATAAATAGGTCATGTGAGACGGTTTTGTCTGAACTGTACGTTGAAGGTCAGTGTGGGACGTATAAACTGATGGGCATAGTTAACCAGGTCCTCAAAAATGTGATCATAATCACACCGAAGGTTTAAGCCTATGATGTGCATGGCTTCAGATTCACATTTACCGCAGATGCACAACATTTTAGGTTTTGAGGCTTTTTCCTTTGTCCCTATTGTTACAACTGTGAATTGTCGTTCACTGCAGCCTCTTAAATGACGGTATTTGGGACACTCTACCCTATTTGCTCACTTATTCCAATCTCATGCAGCACTAAAGGTTTATTTGTAAGTAGCCTAGAAGGGATTCAGATAAAGCTGTCAATATCCACTCTACTGAGAATACCAAGGGGGATATTAGCAACAACTAGCGATAATTATCGCAAAACACGCTTAGCGCCTTTGTTTTTATCGCTGCCTATCGCTGGATATTTCCGCGTAGATAACACGCTATTAGCAACGTTTATCTCCACTGTGATAAAATATCCAGCGATAGCGGCGAAATGCCTGAACATCGCTGGAAATCCTGCGATATTCACGCATCAACGCCATGGTGGACTTAGCCTGACAATCCACCTCCCATTGAAGAAACAGGTAAGTCATGTTTGTAGCAGGTGTTAAATACTAGCGATAATCGCGCTTAGCGCAACTTTTTTTATCGCTTCGCCTGCGTTGCTTAGGGGGAAGTTGTGTCAGTCGCTTTTAGTTGGGAACGCCTACCTTGCATGTCATTAGCGATAATTATCGCTGGCATGCAAGGCGATAGGAAAAACGTCCGCTATCGCCAGAAAGCTGTCTCTAACGCGTGTTAGCGACAGCTTGCTGATAGGGCGATAAAAAAAATCGCAGCTTTAGCAAAAAAAAAGTGCCGCTAAAGCGGCGATAAAGGCCTTGCTAATATGCCCCCAAGTTTCTCGACTCTTTAGGAAAGTTTCAAGGGAAATCAGAAATCAGCGGGAGGCAGACTAGCTAGACAGCTTGTGGAGGTCTTGGCCTCATTCCTTGGTAGGTGACCACACTATCGTTTGTGAGAACCCCTCTTGCCTGACAGGTATCTCACTACATTGAAGACAAAAGAGTTTGCTGAGAGGGCATGAAGTTGTTTTGACCCCGACCAGCAAATGTTTCTGTTTTTCAAAAACAAACTATTAAACAAAAAAAACAATAGCCCTACTCAGTATTTGATTTTTGCCATGCTCATTGTGCTAAGTGGGGTGTGGCTTATGGGCTGCCAGGTCAAGGGTTTCACTTGCAGATCCAGGTCAGTCTCTGCCAATGGACACCTTGTTCAGACCGCCTATAAATGAGGCAGGGAAGCTGTGAGCGTGCATGAGTGATTGAATTGTCAATTTATGGATGTTCACCCTAATTGAGCCCCATAATACTGCAGAAACCTCTTCCAGCACGGCAAATTTTGTGAAGTTTTAATGCACTGAGAAATCCAGCAATTTTATCATGTTGCGAAATGTCAAATATTCAGCAAAAACTTGTTAAGTTTATTGTAATATATTAGTTTGTATTTAAACATGTTATCTACTGTTATCTACTGACGACATTGATAACACCATAGTCAAATACAGCACAGAGTTACCGAATGTACAAGTGTGGGGCCTTTGCATGGAGATAGCATAAGTGCAGGTTCCAAGTATGATTGTGCACGTGGAAACGTATGTGGTGCACCTTTAACAAATAGCTAAAGTTTGGGGTTCAAATATTACCCCTTGTTAAAAAAGCTAAATACCGAGAGCACCTAATGTGGGTTGCAGGGGTATATTTGAAAGTAGGTTGTAGTTTACAGCAAGGACATTTATAAGGTGCGGACATTTATTTTTAAAACTACACTGAACATTTTGTGGCACTGCAGATTGTTGAATGATGTAGAATGTAACGGTGTACCAGCTAGAGGGAATTTATCTCTCGCATGGCTCTAAGGTTGTATGCCACTGCGCCCATCTCAGGAACATTTGTAGTTTATTTTTCTAAACTATGGAGTGTTGTGTATAGGGTTGTGTATAGGCACTCCCATAAGGTGTCTTTGCAGTGACATGTGCAAACCTATTAATCTCACAACTTAATATTCTGGTTCATCTGAAGTTTTTAAGTGCCTAATCCTATTAAAGTGAAATGAAAATTGTCTACAAAAGTAGTGCGTTACATTACTTAAAGGTCAGAGACCAAATAGGACAATGTCACAGTGATTTATGATGTCATCCGTGAAGGCATCAATGATGTAATTTGAGATGTTATCAGTGATGTCATCAATAATGTCAGTTGATTTAACATGCCATGTGTGATGTAGTAAGTGAGGACACAAGCAGGGCATGATGGGGGTGCAGTTATAATTAACTCAGTAAACTGTAACCCTATTTCAACATCTAACAAAAAACATCACTTTCAATGTTGGTGTTTTCAATGATTTTATAATATTTTTTAATACAAGCTTAAATATTTTTGCCATACCTAAATATAGTAATACTTTAACCTTTGTTTTTTAGTGCATTTCAGAGCTTTTGTTAACCTAAGGTGTGATCCTATTGCCATACCTAACTATACCCTCACTTTAACCTGTGTCTTTTTCAGTACATTTCTAGTGTTTTTGTAATGTAAAGTAAGATCTTATTACCATACCTACCATATCATCACTTAAATCTTAGTTTTTTTCAGTGGTTTTATTTTTTTATTTTTTATCATAATCATCCAATTCCCCCTTGAGCACAGCTTTGGGCCATGCAGAGCAGGCCCTGACTGAATGCCCAGCAGGGAGGCAAAACCCCATCACACACACAAAGCAGGGCTTCTGCAGATAGAATAGAGTGAATCCTATTTTTGGGCATGTTTTTTTGTGTTTTTTACATTATTTTTACAGTTTTCAACTACTGTTATTGTAATTCTTTCCATGCAGGAGTACCGTAGTACTTCACAAGAGCTACACTGGGTCCCATGGGAGTACCACAGGACCATTGGCACAGCACTTGTTTTTCCTGTTTTAGCCCCAGGGATACCCTGAGAAGTGCCAGGTGTGTATTTATGCAGCACACAACCAGTAATTGAGTGAAAATCCAATTCAAGAAAAATCCCAAACCAATTTGGAGAGTTAAAGTAAATTTTAATAAATAAAATGTTATTAGAGCAACAACAAAAATCCAATCAGTTGAACTGAAAATATAAAATTTTAAAGATTCAAGTGATAGTGCATAGAAGCTAAAAGTGCCTCTTGCAGTCATCTGGTTACACTAGACCAGAGGAAGACACAAATTCAAGCTCACCGCGATGGAGTGTGCCAGATACTGGGACCAGGTTAGTCCTGGTAAAAAGTTACCTTCTAAGTCCAGTGCAATGAGTTCGTTTTGAGTTAGAAGACGTCGCACATCGTCGATGGCTGTTGCTGTACCACGAAGAACAGGTCAGGCATTGCAGGCGATCATTGCTGTAGCGTGAAAAACCCATCGAGCATCACAGGCTTTTAGGGAGAGAGTAAAAGTACTTTACCACTGGTTAACAGTGGTAAAGTGCACAGAGTTATAAAGCCAACAAAAATGAATTCAGCAAAATAGAAGGAGAGAAGGCAAAATGTTTGGGGGTATACCACGCCAAAGATGTCAGGTCTAACATGTGTCCCTCCCAGCAGAAAGTTGGAAGAACTACCCACCCTCATGGAAGTTCCCATCACTAAGTCAGATGAACATTAGCATTGGTGTGGTCAGCTCCAGGGCAATGATCAAACTTAAAGTGTATTCCCAGTAAGGAGATGGACCACCTCAACAGTTTAGGATTCTTGCCCCTCATCTACATTAACATCTGAGGGGGTTTATGGTCTATCTGGACTGATAAGTGAGTCCCAAACAGGTAAGGTCTTAGCTTCTTCAATGCCCAGACCCCTGCATAGATTTCCCTTTCAAATGCACTCCACCTTTGTTTCCTGGGAAGTAACCTCCTGTTGATAAAGGTTAAAGGTTGGTCTAGGCCCTCTTTACTCAGTTGTGAGAGCACAGCCCCAATCCCATGCTCTTAGGTATCCGTCTGGAAAATGAATTTCTTAGAGAAGTCAGGAGCCTTGAGCACTTGTCCAAATCTCCTTTTTGGGATGGTTCTTAGAAGTCAGCACTGCCATGTGAGCAACAATGTGTCTGGAACCAAGTCTTCATACATACACTGCTTACTCTTTACATCATGCAGAGGCTTTCTAGGATCCACTTCCAGTGGCGTCCCACAATTTGCTGACTGCCCTAGCGCTGTGTACATGCTCATACGACATCTTCCACAAGTGCGAGTCGCGTCTCCACACTCGTACTACACGTCCCAGTAGCCTTCGCGGTCACACGAAAACTTGCAGGACTTCCCTATGCACACGTGACTGACGGCCATTTTGGGAATGGCGAGGGAAAAAAAAACAGCCATGAGACTGGAGTAGGAGCTTTTCACAGCACCCTACAGCGAAACCTCTACAAGGTGATTTCTAAGACTTACCTGCTTGTTTCCTCTAGATCTCTGATGTCCCACACCTCCAGGCTTCACCACTGGCTGGAAGCTGTGAGTAAGAAATAGAATGAATAGGAGGAAGACAATGCAAGGTAAGGTGCATAGCTATGGAGTGAGCTATAAGTGAGAACTCAGTCCCTCTGATGTAATCCGACCACTAGTTAAGGGTACCCTGAAGACAGAAAGATGTAAAGTCAAAGAACTTTATACTGTCAACAGCAGTAACCCTGAGCACTGAGTAGTATTAGGCACAGTAACTCCCTGAGTTCACAAACATCAGCGAACTGTGTTTGACTTGAAGGATTTTAGACTTGTGATGTGATGTAGGTGATTCTGCATTCCTAATTTCAAGTTTGGTGTGATGCAACATCATCAACTGGATTGTTTTTCTTTCCATTGCCATTGTTTTACCAACCAAAACAAGGAGAGCATCAAATTCAGGGAGGGGTTCTCATTTACTACAAGGGGAGAGCAAGAGAAAACAAACCTAGTTGCGTTCTCCCAAACAACATCCCATAATCAAAAGGGCAACTAGTTGAAGAGGAACAAGAGAAAGGAAAACCACTTGAAGGTTCTACTAAGACATCCATAGATTTTGGAATAGATGCCTCACCCACTAAATAGAGGAATGCTTCATCATCTGTGCCTATCCACACCAAGGCGGACTCAACCATGAGGTACCTACACAGACGGAAGGGGAAAATTAGGATTAAAGGTGAGTTTATGCATTAAGAGGACGGTCGGACCACTACCTGATATTGCAGCACCCGACAAGCAGGCAGCAGTCCGACCGCCGTATCACGATGCGACTGCTGGGCTTGCCATTGTTAAGTGCTCCTTTACCCAGTGGCTTGTGCTGCGGCCCAGGAAAAGGACCACAGCACAAGCCGCCATGAAAAGGAGCACTTTTTGTGCGCCCATGGGCCATGCACCAGATGGTGCATGGCACACGGTGCATTGAGGTGAGTGAGGGCCCTCAGGTCCACTTTACAGTAGCCCATGAGGGCCCTTTCTGACAGCCTGTACATGGCAGTGTTCAGCCATGAACAGGTTGTCGGAAAGGGATAGCTAAATCCTGATGGCAGTGCCTGACTCGGCAGCGTTGCCTTTAAGTACTGCGACTCCGACCACCGCCCCATCAGGATCTGAGATCCTGGCAGAGGCAGTGGTGTGGACTCCAACCGTTAAGGGTTCGCACACCAGCATCATGATGCGGCGGTCAGACCAAAGGGCTGTTGGTCGGTCGGACATCACCGATGGCCTGTTGGTGGCGGTCCGACCGGCATCGTTTTCAGGCCCTAAAATAGGAGTGCTTTTTTGGGGGGGTCAAAAATATGTGGTTCACTGCGAGACATTTGGTGCCCAATTACTAAACAACTGTTACCCTCGTTCAAAGATAAACAAAGGGGGCAGCATTTATTCCTCATACCCAACCCAGTCCTTAGTTGTGGAAGCAAAGTTATTTTTTGATGATGACGGATTGAGTTTAAAAATTAATAAAATATTTAATCCAGTTATAAATGCAAATGAAATCCAATGATTGTAACATTATAAAAGGCGCTCATGTGCCGTGAGATGTAACATGGAAAATGTGTCAAACATATGAGTGCATATGCACAAATTCATAAGTGACTTGTGATTCTTAACACTCACACCTGTTACTCTATTTAGGAATGTTTTGGGGTTCATGAGTTTCTGGTGGAAGGAACCATCCTGTAGTGAAACACTTACAAAAAGACATTTAGGATAAAGAATATCTGTAAATCAATTTCATACAAGTGTTTAAAAGACAGTACCACACATAAATCATTCCGCACGCCGTTGTATGCTCCCTTCAGAAGCGCCTTGGACCGCCTTATTCTTAAGTGGTGCTAGGATAGATCAGCAGGCCTTATTCTGAGGTAGGGCACATTTGTGCACCTCATGGCACACTTACCCGTGCGAGGAAGTCCCTGCGGTCATGTTATCACTCCCGAAAAGTAAAAGCGCAGTACTTAATACCATGTGTCTAGCTATCTCATTAATTTGGTAAAGCTCCCAACAAGATTTGTGTTTTAAAAGCGATTTAGCCTGGGGAGAAAAATGTATTTTATATGCGCTCAATTTCACCTTTAGTTGTGCCCCAAAACATTACTGAGAGCCCTGTGGTGGTACTAATTGACGCAGAGGTAAAAATGAGCTGTGTATTGTGTACCTACGTCATATGTGTGGGAGATGCCTCGGTATGACAAGACTGAGTGTAGTTTTTTGTTTTCAAAGCTCCCACTAAGGGTCATGTTTGCCAAAATATAAGTAGTTGGGAGGAAACGAGTCTTAACAAAAAAGCTCAAATATCCCCTTTGTTTGCTCCCATAACATTTGAAGGCCCCATAGGGGTATCTGAAATCATAAAAGCATTTACTACATCAAGGATTTGGTGCCGCTGGTGTCACCTATGCACGCCGCTTGGACCGTTGCAGAACAAACTCATGTTTTTGTCGGACAGTTTTAAGGAGGAGGTGGCTCTCAATCAAGGCACATGTAATGACATATCCCTGCCTGCAACCATTGGATTCATAAGAAAAGAAACCCAATGGTTTGCGTGGCTACCTCAGTGATGAAATGATAGTGCCATGGAAAGTAGTGCCAGCCAATGTTAAATATCATTGCCAGTTGATAACAGAGTTTTTTTAAATTTTTTATTTTGGTAACAGTTGGAATTCTACTGACCTGAACAAGATTAGCCTGACTAGGCAGTTGGCTGTAGATGGGTGACAGTGTCCTGGGACATATCCACAGTGGAGAACAAGGCAGATATGGGGTGTAATCCAAGTTAGGATACAAATACCACTACCAGACAATTTCAAGAGATTTATGGAATGGATTCCCACTACTTATTTACTTACCCCACCTCAGGTATTTCACATTTACACTGTACTGGAAAGGACGGTAATATTTTTCATGCCAGAACTATATAAAGGATCTTAGGATTTTTGGGAGTTTGAAGTATAATAATTCAAACTCTCATCTTGCTGTCAACTGTGTCCATGGTATTTCATCGTTGAGACCTTGGTTCAGTTAAAAAACCTGTAGATCCTTTTTTGCTCATATCTGAGCAATTGTTGTTGTGTTACAGATGGAGGCAATTTCTCAATGATAAACCAATCAAAGTCATTCTCTGAAAGGCTAGTGGACATGAAGTGGTGCATCAGTTTAGTGATTGTTTTTTACACCGAAAGGTGCCTAGGTGTTCTTTCCTTTTTTCTGATCATGCCCACGTTGGGTTGGTAGTCAGGAAACAGTGGCTACTTAGGGGTAGGAGAGGACAGTGTAAAACATTGCTAACTTCTACTCATTCCTTTACAGTTCCTTAATGACTTCCAAACTGTAATCTTTCACGAAAAACCAAGGTCCTGAGAAGGAACCCCATATCTGGTCAGCAGTAGTCATCATAATCTCTCTCCTCAGCCTCTTCTTATTATTTTTAAACTAGCCCTTGATGAATCTCCTGTAGTAACTGGTGAGGCCTACGCAGGCTTTCACCTAAGCCTGGGTCTGGACATATTCCCAAGCCAAGATGGGCAGAATTGTGGCCTGGAGGGGCTGCACTGTGCCCCACTGACCTGGTGGGCCAAATAAGCCACAGACCCCTGCCCTATCTGGCACTTTCTGGCCTTGATAGCCAGACCTGCTGCTAGAAATGGGATTCCTGGTTGACAGAGGTTTGCATCCAGGCCAGGCATGAATCACCATGCCTGGCCTGGTAAGCTAGAGCCACACTAAAATATATCCTGTGCTCAACCTCTGGTAGCTTGGCACAGAGCAGTCAGGTTTATCTGAAGAGGCAAAGTCTAAAGTATTTGTGCAGCACACACATAGTAATACAATGAATGCACCCCAAAAAGACTCCACTCAGGTTTAGACAAAATGGATTGTTATATTCTGAATAAAACAAGACCAAAACGACAAAAACCCAATGTATAGAAGTTGAGATATTGAATTTTAAAGAACCAAATGCAATAAAGCGCTTATAAGCCGGCTACAGTACTTATGCAGGCCCCAGTGAACAAAGTACATTTCCTGGTCGCAAACAATGAGATGGGTCGATCTTCTCCACACAGTGAAGGTGATGCATCAGTTCTGAAGACGGGTGTCAGAGTTGAGAGGCATCGAGCAATGCACCGGATTCTGCTATGCAGTCGAGGGGATTCGTCAATCTTACCAAGCTGCGGAAGTGCTCTAGATGCAAAGAGCTTGTTTGGGTGTGATGCAGTGAGTTTACAGCGGCAACCGGGTTGATGTGCCAGTTTTGTTACACACAGACAGGAGATGTGTTGCTAGTATCTAGACTACTTACAGTGAGCCATGCACAGGAACAAGGGTAGAGACTTTGAATCCCTGAGTCTCAAGCAACAGGAGGCAAGCCAACAAGACCTTGGATATCATTTGGAGTGCAGGCAGATTCCAGCTCTTCTTCAGCAGAGTCAGAGAGCAGCAGGCAGTAGGGAAACAAAAAGCAAGACTTCCAGATCAGCAGTCCAGTCGAGTCCTTTAAGCAGCACAGCAGTTCTTCTGTCGTAGCTTCAGTTACAAGCCCATTAGTGTCTCATTTTAGGTTGTCAGAGCAGCTCTCTTTGAGCCCAGTCCTGTCTGCCAGGCTACCTGATGGTGGTAATCAGTCCTATGTGCGGGGACGGGACACAGCCTATTCAAGTGAAGTGTCAGCCCTTCCCTTACATCCTGTCCAGGCAAGGCCATCAGAATGCAGATGCATGTAGATGGGTACTCAGACACACCTATCCTTCCTGTGTTCCTGTGTCTAGAGGGAATGCACAAAGTGTAGCTGTCACCCATCCCAGTCATGTATTGGAGACAGCAAAAGACACACAATTGATGGACGGAATGCAGAACAAATCAAAACATTCACCATGAGGCACAGGGTCAAGACTGATTTGCATATGGCTGGGTTCAAACTGGAAAAGCATGGTGAGCAAAAAAACAATGGATTTAGGCCCAGATCTCTGTACTGAGGTGAATGCATGACATTGTTCTACATTCTGTCCATCAACTGTTGTTTTTGCATGTATTGGAGACAGGCTGTCTGGCGCACAGAGCTGTAAGTGCAGAGAAATGTCCACTTTCTAAAAAGTGAAATTTCTAAAACAGTAGTATTAAATTCAACTTCATGAGTAAGGAGGATTTATCATTACCAATCCAAATATATTAAATATGAAAAAGCTACTCTTCTCTGATCAGAACTTACAGTTTAAAAGTGTATTAAGGAAATCCCAATGCCAGCCTATGACTGGAGTATGCCTCACAGTAATGGAAAACGAAATTGGCTGTTTGTCACTACCAGGACATGTAAAACATAAAGGTACATGCCCTACGTTCTACTTATTTAGCATCTTGCCTTTAGGGTTACTTAGAGCCTATCTTAGGGGTGACATATGTAATAAAAGGGGAGTTTGAGGCTTGTCAAGTGGTTTTAAATGCCAAGATGCCAAGAAACTGTGGCAGTAACCTGCACACATAGGCAATGCAGTGGCAGGCCTGAGACAGGTTTAGAAGGTTACGTATGTGGTTGGCAAAATGAGTGCTGAAGGCCCACTAGTACCATTTGAAGTAAAGGCCCTGGGTATATGGTAAGCCACTTTTCAAGGGACTTACCAGTTCATCAAATATGCCTATCAGGCATACGCCAGCGTCATCATGTTTAGGGGAGAAGCACATGCACTGGTTAGCAGTGGTAAAGTGCTTAATGTCTTAAGGCCAACAAAGAATCAATGTGTGAGGAAAAGGCAATAAGATGGGGAAAGAGCACCCTAAGGATGGCAGGTCTAACACCTGCCTTCTGCAGGGCCTGCAGCACTTCCAGGAGTTGGATCAGGGTGTCTTCCCAGCTGGAGCTGTAACCGCAATGTTGTCTAAATTGGTGGCGCTGCAAGCCTCCGTCCAAGGCAGGACCTGGTTGAACAGCCTCTGGAAGGTGGCAGGGCATTCTATAATCCAAAGGGCATCAATCGGAATTGGAAATGGCCCTCTGGGGTGGAGAATGCAGACATCTTGTTATCCCCTTAAGTTAAGATGATCAGCCATAACCCAGTTAATAGGTCAAACAAATTTGGCAGACCCTAACCAGTCAATGAGATCATCAGTTCGGGGGATGGGGTACATAAGTCTTGGTGGCTGAGTTTAGCCCTCTCTAATCCACAAAGAACCGGAGGGCATTGGGCACCAGAAGTACTGTCCTGGGCCAAGGGCTGTTGGAGTGCTCAATCACCCATTGCTCCTGCATCTCTGACACCTTCTCCTTGATGCTGGCCCTCACTTTGTCAGTAAGCCTGTAAATCTTGCTTTTGACAGGCATTCTGTCCCTGGTGTCAAGGTCGTTTGAGCACCAAGTGGTGAGCCCTGTGGTAAGTGAGAAAAGAGAGGAGATCTTCCTCAGCAAGTGGTAACAGTCCTTCTGTTATTCAGGGATCAGGGTAGGGGAGGGAACAACTCCTTCCACTGACTCATTCTGCACCTTGGAAGATGGGAGGTCAGGGAGAGGCTCACTTGCCTCTACTACCCTATCATCCATCACTAGGAACATTGTCACTTTGGACCTCTCAAAGTGGGGCATAAGACAATTTATATGCGGAACCTTTAAGAGGCTGCTTAGTGTCTTGAGGTCCACCATGTAGGTGACCTCAGACCACCACTCATTGACCTCAGAGGGCCCAGTCCACTGGTCCTTTAAGTCCCGGGGTTTCATAGGCTCCATAACCCACACTGTTTGGCCCGGTTGGTCCTCCACCTGAGCTTCACCACTTTCTGGCTGGCTTCTAGGTTCTCAGTGGCTTCCTTCCAGAAGTGCTTAAACTGGGACCTGAATGCCAACATGTAGCTCACTGAGGGGGTTTCTTGGGACCTAGCTCCCATCCCTCCTTGACAAGACCGAGAGGTCCATGCCCAGGGTGACCAAACAGAAATTCAACGGGACTGAACCCCACACCCTTCTGAGGATCCTCCCTTTAAGCCAAAAGAAATAATGGCAACAGATCATCCCACTTACACCTCATCAGTTTTGGTAGGCCCATAATTATTAGGGGTGGGTGGCAAATTCCGTTCCGCTCGCGTAACTTGCGAAATTTCGGCCTGTTTACGTTTCACGTTTCGCGCAGAACGCGAAAATGTCAAAACTTCCGCGATCCGCGGCGGAACGGAATTGTATTGCAAGTGAAAGTGACGCCTGACAACCCTGCCAGCGAGAGTCTCTCTCTAAATGTATAAATTCACCCTCGTCAGTCCTTTGACAGGCAAATTATTGTAAACAATAGTGCGAACAGCTCTTATATTTGTTTTGTGGGCATCTTTTTTTGTAGTTTTTACAGGGAATTTGCCTGTAAATTGATTCGACAAGTGAACAAATTTGACGACTTCAGAATAGTCTGATTTTTTTTATTGTATTCAAGCCTCATTTTAAATTTGATCGCAGCGACAAAAAAATAAATCACCCGGTGAAATAGCGTTTGTGACCGTTATTGAGTATGTTTTTGCACTGCACTTGAACTTTTGGACTTGGTCTTTGCAGCTGTTGTGCATAACATGTCTCTTTGGCGGCTCACTGTTTTGCATCTACAATTTCCTATAGGTATGACCCTGTATGAAATAGACGCTTGCAAAATCCAGGAATTAGCGTAACTGTGCTAGTGAAAAACTGGGCACTTACATCGTTTGCTCACTATTTCACACCTACCACTAACTCAGATCGAGGCATAGACAATCCTGGTTAAACACCTCACTGTGTGGTCACCTTGAAACCTACCACATAAACCTGCAGCCAGCATTGAGCTGGTCAAAGATATGTAGCGCTGAACTCACTGCAGGAATAAAGTGAAAATCTGCTGTGGCTATTGTAACTAAAAGCAAAGTTTACATTTGAGAAGTCGTGTTACCGATGAGCAAGCACATTCAGAGTTAATAAGAAGCATTGACGTGTGTTACTGCTCCGAATTGCAAAACATATTACTGCCTGTTCATCACCAGGACGTAATGTTGACCATGCAACTGCCATAGACGGTGGCATCTGCTGCTCTGATCGGTCTCTGACCCTATCAAGAGGCATGTGAACGCGCAAAGAAGCCCCGCCCCCGAAATCTCCACGAGCATGCAAATTTGTGAAAGGCAATTTCGCAAATTCCGCCCACCCCTAATAATTATGCCTTTCAGTGTCTTGTTGAACTTTTCAACAAGCTCACATGTCCGAGGTGGTATGGTGTGGAGAACTTGTATGTTACCTCACACTCATTCCATATGGACTTCATCCTGGCAGACATGAATTTGGTACCTCGGTCTGACACAATTTCTTCCACGAAGCCCAATTGGGAAAATTTGCCCTTCAGCACCCTGGCCACCATGGTTGCATTCCCTGTCCTCAGAGGAATGGTCTCGGGGTACCAGGTGGCATCATCCATCAAAACTAGGAAAAACTTGTTGCCTACGGCAGACTTGGTGTCCAGGAGCCGAGCAATATTATTCCCAGCCTTTCAAAGGGTGTTCCCACTACAGCGAGAGGAAGCAGACGGGCCTTATGCTTTGCCCCTAACTTCCCACTGGCCTGGCAGGTGAGACAGGACTTAAAGAGGGCATCTGAGGTCGCTCCTATCCAGAGCCAATAAAAAAGGTGACGAACATTGCAAAGGTTTTGGGCTGCCACAGATGACCTGCCAGGGGTAAGTTATAAGCCAGACCCAATCAGAAGGCCCTGTAGCACTGGGGGACCACCAACACACAGGTTGCTGCAGGCTCAGGAACCTTAGGCTCTCTATACAGGAGACCATTCTGCCAATTGATTAGAAGTGTCTCCAGCTGCCTGGGCTTCTGCCTGTCACTATTGGCTCTCAAGAGTAGGGCACTCTCTGGGCATTGCAGAATGTTGCCTGTCCATTGATGGTGACCCACTGCCTGTATATTTTAGTATTGCTAGGCATATGGCTCTTTGGCACCATATCTCTGTCCCCAAGGACACTAGCATAATCTATGCTTTTCCCCACACAAACTGGGGCAAACTCCTCCTCAAGCACTACACTGGCCATTCCCGGTGTCTGCCACTAGTGGGGAACTTCTGCAGTGGAGGTACTCTTTCACATGCCCATACCTCTAACGCTTGTAGCATTTGGGGTAAAAAAAAGTCCTGCAGATTCTTTCTCTGGAGAACCACTCTTATTCTGGTCAGTTTGGGACTGAGAATCCTTCCTGTGAGAACTGTTTTGGAGGTCTTTGGAGAACTCTCTAGTTTTATTTTTATCTCCCCCGCTTTCTTCTGGTGGGGTCCCAGTTCACCCTTTTAGTGATCTCCCAAGCGCCCTCTTGTGAAATCTGTTCAAGACTGCTCAGAGAGACTGTGGCGGTCCTGAACCTTAGTCTGCATTTCTCTAGGGTGAGAGCACATTTTTTACAAGAATGTCCTTCATTGGGGCATACCTCATTGGGTCATCTATCTCAAAATGTCAATAGAGCTTCCAGAGACTGGCCCCCGAATCTTCTTCTGGGAACCTATGTATTCTCAGGGCTATCTCATAGACTGATAACCATTTGCCAGTGTCACCCCCACCACATAGCTAGGCACCAGGTCTTTACAGTTGTAAACTTTCCTTTCTCCACTGGAAACTGGCATGTTACTACTACCATTGCTGCTGGCCTCTGAATGCTGTTTGACTCTTAGGTCCTGCTCTTTTTAACTCATCTCATGAGCCAGCAGAATTTTCTTTTCTTGCAGAGCATGTTTGCTCTCCTTTAGGTGTCTGTGTGCAGCATCCTCCCCCATAACTGTCTTCTGCCTTTTTCTCCTCCAAGGTTTTCTTTGTGGCAGCGTCCTTGCTGGATGTGTCTGTCTTTATATCCTCGGCAGTCATTTTCAGCTTGCCCAGCTGCATCTTGAGCTCCCTTTCAGCTCTCCTGGCTTCCTCTCTCCTGTCCCTCAAATCCTCAAGGAACAGGTTGCAGGAAAACACACTGCTTCCTGCTCTGGATCCAGCATGGTTCCTCACTCATGTGGGCTCTCCTTTCTCTTCTGGGGCCAGGAAGGTTTCCTCCTCCTACTCTATTTACTCCTCCTCCTGCTCCTCCACATCCTCATCCTCATGCTCCTTTTGTTCTTGTGCTGTGGTTAGATGATGGTGGGCCTTCTCCTAGGGCTTTCAGGAGCTCCTGCTTCTTAGAGCACCTGGTTGCTCCCACTCCCTGGAAATTCCTTCAGCTCTACCACTGTGTAGCTTTCAAGTTTGCTGAGATCCACTGCCATAATTGAAAGTAAGAGTTGTAGGTGCATAAATGAGGTGGGAACAGAATTTGGAGGAAAAGGGAAAATAGCCAATCAAGAAGAATGTAAAAAGAGATCAAATCTGATGTCAATCTATTTATGGAATGTTTGCTTTTTACTCAAATCACTGAGTGACATGGCACAAACATGAGTACTGGATCCCACCACTGAACATCAATGTAAGAAATCGAGTTATTGGTTGAGGGGGTGGAAACCCCACTCAGGCAATAACCACAATCCTTGTCAGGGTGGACCACAAATTCACTAAATTAACCTGTGCTTAACCTTCTGATAGCTTGGTACAAAGGCAGTCAGTCTTAACTTAGAGGCAATATGTAAAGTATTTATGCAGCACATCAACAGTAATTAACTAAAAACAAAACACAAGAAAAATCCCAAGCCAACTGAGATTTTTAATAAATAAAATTTAGCCATAACAATAAAAATCCAATCAGCAGAACTGGAGATAGTGAAAACTGCACCTAAAAGCATAAAGCACCACTCATATTCATCTGGAAGTGCTAGACCGAGTTTAAGTCACAAGTTCAGGCCAACCGTGATGGAGTGTGGGCCAGATACAGGGAACAGATAATTCCAGCTGAAAAGTTGCCTTCTAAGTCCAGCAAAGGGTTCTGTTCGTGTTGGAGGAGGCCAAGCATAGTGAATGGTTGTCACTATAGTACGAATAGCAGTTTGGGCATCGCGGACGGTCATTGCTGAAGCATGAAGAACCAGTCGGGCGTAGCAGATGGTCGTTGCTGTACCATAGCATTGGCAGTCACTACCAACTGTCGTTGTTGCAGTGCGAACTGCGGGTCTTGTGTTGTCGGCCTTGGGCGTGGACTGTCATTGGCGTGAAGAGCAGGTTTCACCTGAGCTTTGCATTGGCAGTTGTTGCTGGAGGCAGTGGTTCCTTGTTAACGCACCCGTACGCAGTCATGAGGATCCTAAATTCATGATTTTCACCTTTTAGTTAGGAGGAGCATACTCTGATGCCAGCGAAGCATCTAGGGCCTAGGGAGGTTCCTCTTTGGGGTTCAGATACTTACTCTAGCAGAGACCAGCAGGTCCACGCCGGTCTAGTTGTAGCAGGTCAAATGGGCAGTTGTAGGGGGACTTCTAAAGCTTGATGTGTCTCTGTAGCTGACACAGGATGGTTGTTTCGAGACCCGGGAGGACCGAGCTTGGCCGTTAGAGCTGAACTGTTCCCATGAGGAGCACGATCAAGACAGATTTGCATATGGCTAGGTCCAAACTGGGGTGGCATAGTGAGAAAAAGAATGATGGATTTAACACAAATCCCTTGCCTGGGGGTGAAAGTTTGATTTATTCAGCATTCCATCCATAATTTTTTGCTGCAGCACTGGAGGTCAGTCAGTTTACTCTTGGAGTCACCTCGGTTAGCCCTGGATGAAGGCAAGCAGGTCCAGTCTTCCTTCCTAGACAGCAAGGCAGTCCTTCAAACACCAGGGTGGTTCTCTGACAGCAGGGCAATCCTTCTTCTGTCATTTCTACAGGACTAAAAGTGTTCTGCTGAGTAGCTCTGGAGGTCTAATATTTATACCTGGTGCTAGCCTTTGTGTGCGGGGGGCTCCCTTTCCCAACCCACATCTGGTTCTTAAAAGCTCTTTCCCTTCTCCTGTCAAGGCTCCAAACTGCGGGTGACGAAAGGCAGGACAGGCCTGGTGTCATGTTGCTTTGCATGTGCAAGAGATAAAGCCCTTTGAAGTGGAAGTGTGGCAGGATACAGTCATCCTGCCAGGATGGCCCATCTTGCCCACACCTAATCCCTCTTTGTGTCAATGCCTGGAAGGAATCACAAACCCCAACAGCAGAACCATTCACAGTAATGTGATCAGGACATTGGCAGAAGGCAGATATGGTTGGGACCAGAAAATGGCAACCTTCAAAAGTGCATTCTCAGAATTGTGACTTTTAAAATCAGACTTTACCATTAAAGACGACTTAAATTGCTATTCATTTGAGTCTAAACAGCATATCTCTATCTGCACCCAAGCATATCTCTATCTGCACCCAATCTAAAGTTAGCACATTTTAAGTATAATAAGGTAATCCAGTGTTAGTCAAAGGTAGAGTTAGGCCTTACGCAAGTGAAAAATGACTTTAGGAGATTTTCACTGTCAGGCTATCTATCTAAAACATAAATACACTTGTCCTACTTTTAAAATACAGTGCACCTTGCCCTATGCCCTGTATTCCGAGGGAAGTGGGAGACTCCTCGATTCGATCTTCCTTCAAGCTTCTGCTGTTCCTCAGTTTGGAGCAACTACTCGATCTTTGGGACTTTGGCCTGTACCATTTTACTAAATCTTGGAAGTCGTACTTTTAAAAAATTTACCCATTTATCTGCTAGACAAAGTATCTGAAATGCCCCCTTTCCCAGTAAAGTTCTATTCTGTGGCATGTGAGTATCCACAGGGGACGCTGCTGCGTGCCCCACCCAGGGAAAAAGATTGTATCTTTTTGTCAGTTTCTGTGATGGATCTCTCTCTCTGTTGTTAACCACAGTAGCCTATTACAAGATTGACTCCCCTCCCATCCCTGTATTTACTCTGGCGGTTTGTCATGTGTCACCTTGAGGAAGGTGTCACCGCATGCTTTGTGTTTCACCGAAATGCGCATCAGTGCTACCTTTGTACTATAAGTGGAATAAGAAAGAAGACACTTTTCAATATGTTGATCATGCTGTTTTGTAGTGTAAGATTCTTTCTATTTTGGTGAAAATGTCTATCAAAAATCATTTGAATTATTATATTGGTGGTAAGTCAAGTAAGACCGATTTTGGCAAACCTTTTTTCTGATTTTATTAATGTTGTCCTGTGCATTAGAGCAAATGGGGTATGACAGATTTGTATGTATATGTTATTTTAGCATGAATGATGGTTGGGTGGACTCATATGTAGCTATTATGTTATGTAATTAATTTTTGAAATAGAAAATCATGTAATTTGTCACATCATTAATGTTTTATGGTATTTTGGTTTGTGGTCAGCATTATGAGTAATGAAGTAAAAAATAATAAATACATAATTTTTGACTCTAAGGATCCTGCCTCCTTTAAATTTACCTTCACAAATTATAGGAGTTATAACCTTTACATATCTGAGGGAGAATAGAGTTTTGCTGTTTGTCTTCAGTTTTTCCCCTTGGTTTTCTCTCTCTCCAGTGTTTTCAGGAGCCCTCTTTTTGTACTCATCCTGCCCTATGAACCTGTATGGCCGACCTCAGGGGGACTTATAACTATCAAAACAAGGATTTAGACCTTGCAAAAGGTTTGCTTTGCCAGGATGAAATGGCAGTTTAAAACTACACTACAGGCGGCAGTGGCAGGCCTGAGACAAGTGCTACGTTAGTGGGTGGCACAGTGAGTGCTGCATTCCTACTAGTAGCTATTAATTTATAGGTCCTGGGTATATATAGAACCATCTACTAGGGACTTACAATTAAAGTAAATGTCCCAATTAGGCAGATGCCAATTAAATCATGTTTTAGGGAGAGAGCACAAACATTTTAGCGCTGTTTAGCAGTGGTAATGTTCACATAGTCCTAAAGCTAACAAAAAAAAATTCTGCAAAACAGGAGAAGTGAAGGCAAAAAGTTTGTGGAAATACCACACCGAGAATGTCAGATCTAACTGCTGTTTTTTCTATATCGCTTCCCAAAATTTCCTATAGGAATCAACACGGAAAAATACTATTTTGTCCCCGCCACCGTTTCTCTGTCCCTGCTTGATGAATCACCCCAAAACCTTCCAGTACGGAGCTGAGATGGATGACATTTTTTTTCAAGCATTTCGTGAAGATTTGTCAAATAGCACCAAAGTTATTTTCAAAACAAAAAAAGTACCCTCTCCCTATGGAAATTCTGACTTAACTGTACGTAATGGCGAACAAATATATATGTTTATTGAGATAAAATGCTTCTTTTTGCATGGCCACTCCCATGTTTTGTGCACTGACGCTGCTTGGGTTTTGAATCTGTGAACTGGGACACTGCTAACCAGGCCCAATGAAGGTGCTCTGACCCCTAAAATATGTTGAAATTAGCTAACTCCTAATTAGCATACTTGCCGTTTCGGTAAAGCCATAGTATATAGTGTCCAAAACCCACCCATGGCATGGAAAGTTAAATGGATCCTATGGAATATAATACTACTGTGACATCCAGTAGTGTGACCAAGCAAATAGGGCTCAAGGCCAACCTCTGTAACCTAGCTGCTGCAATTTTAAATCTGCAGCCTTACCTGTCAAAATAAGCCTTTTTATCTTGGAGAAAACCTTTCTTTAAATATTAATAAATCACCCCTATGTAGGCCTTATTGCCCAGACGGCAGGGGCCATGGTATTTACAAATAGGACATGTCGAAATTTTAAGTTGGACTTTCTCCCAATACCTATTTTTACTGTAGCAGGGTTGGCTGGCCCCTTAGAGAAACACTAGACAGCAAATTTAAATATTCATTATACTATCTCAAGTTAGAAAATAGCTAGAAAAAGTACTAAACAACTATTTAATATTTATTAAAAGCCCGATTCAATGGTGAAGTGTCGGGATTTAAAATAAATATTGAGGGAACGTAACTTTTAGAAAGTTGTGTTTTCCCTGCCTGAAGCTCCTGTCGACTAATTTGCATTGGCTCTCCAACTATAGCCCAGCCAATAAATAGCTCTTCAGGATAAGGGGGTGTGAAACGGCTCCCAGTTCAGAGTCATAGGCTTGGGTGCTGGGTGATGTTTTGCTTCTTTGACATGAAGACAAGTTGGGGTAGACCCATGAACTTAATTCAGAGTGTCCTTCTCAGTCACAAGCACATTTTAAGTGAAACCTCAAAGGCACTCGCTTTTGTCCTCCCAGACAGGCAGGCACCAACTACAGTGTGGGGGGAGTTGACCCCAGAACTTGTTTGAAGTGAAAAATGCAGAGGGTTCTGCTCCTTACCCTGCCTACACTTCTGGGTGGGTACACAGGCTCTACACAAAGCAAGAAAGGTTTCTCCAGCTTGAATTTTGAGAGTGAACGGCACTGTGGGATTGTTTGCAGCAGGACAAACATTCAAAATGGGTAAGGTTTTCCCTCGGACCTTTTACCCCATTGGTTAGGAAGGAGCTAGGAGTAACTCTCAACCACTACCTAGTTCCAGGTATAAATGTGGTATCCCCAGGCGCCATCTTCAGGACACTCTGAAACTTAAATGAGTGACAATGTGAAGTCAATACAGTGTCAATATGTTTTTCACTTTCTCTCAGATGTGGCCTATTCTTTTAAATAGGCCTGCCTACACAACTTGACATACATGTAGGTGCATTGAATAGTAGGGCTTTTGCCATTTTTCTGAAATTCTGGAATTTTCTATCACACAAAATTAAAGAAATTGCGATTTCTTTTTACCCATACTGGGTAATGAAATACTTTGGAAATTTTGTAAACTTAAATGGAATGCCATAAAACCTGAGATCCTTATTGGTAATGACCATAAAGTCTCTAGTTGAACACTTATTGGCTGTTTAAATTGTCACTCTGCTCACAATTAGTTTCTGCTGTGTCATAGTGCACTCAAAATCTTGATGAAGATTCCTTCTTTGTTATCTCATGATTGCAAGCATATGACTGTGAGGGGCTTAATAGGATTGCATCTGGACTGTGCAAATTCCCTTTATTTGAAATGTCCTCTGTATCTGTTACAGACATTTCATTCTATTCAAAATACTGTGGCCCAGCTTATCCTCAGAGCCCTTTGCCTCAAACATTTCACTGGTTCCAATCAAGCAATAAGTTCAGTTTAAAACCTTGTTATCATTCTTAAGACTTTATTAAGCTCCTCCCCAGCCTTTATTAACAAACATCTTCAAAGATTCAACTATAGAAGTACTTTTCAATTTTCTGTGACTAATCAGTTGATAGTTCAGAGGTTTTGTGAACAACAAGTTCAGTTTTACTGTCTCTGCTACCAGACTCTGGAATCACTTACCCGTTCATATACAATTAGAGCCCTCCTCCTTTTTGTTTCATACACAGCCTAAAACCTGTCTCTGTGTCTAGGCGTTTCTTTCTTAAATCAACATAATAGTATTTTCCCTGTTAGGTTTGCTGCCTATTCAGCTTACCGGTCTAGTGACCATTGGTGATAGTAGGCACAGGAACTTTTTTTTAAATCAATCTAGTGCTGTATAATTTCCAGAATTTTGTGTTACACTTGTTTCGCATAATTTCCAAACCTCGGCAATTTCATTTTGTTGCACAATTCCAAGTCCATTCAGGTAAAACTACTATTTCAGTGAGCATGGAAGCAAGTAAATGAACAGAATATGAGCAGCTGTTGTTTGAGGCTCTTGTGTTTTTTGCACTTTTTTAGTGTGAAACACATCCTCCTATTTAAAATGGATTCAACACTGCATTATAGCGCTAAATGCGGGGGTTTGCATTTTGTGTAATTTTGTATAGTTTTTCTGAAATGTAACTTAATTGGGAAACAGCGTTTACAACGCTGGTAATACCACGCGGGTAGGTTACAATGTGGACGTTACATCGTCCGCGTTGTTACCACGCATGGCATTACATCGCAAGTCGCTTCAACGACTTGTGCTAGATGACTCGCAACACCAGGGAATGTGCTGAAAAATCCACCACATTCCCTGCTGTTGCGCTAACTGGAGTAGGAATAGTAATTTATACTATTCCTAAGTCCAGCGCGCCATCTAGCGCAAGTTGTAGAAACGACTTGCCATGTAAAGCCATGCGTGGTAACAACGCGGACGATGTAACATCCGCGTTGTAACCTACTGCGGGGTAATGGATGGCGTAGTAACATCATACATTCAACTTAATTATGCAAAGGGAAATCTTACAAACCCCTACATCATAATGCATGCACTATTTAATATAATATAATATAATATAATATAATATAATATAATATAATATAATATAATATAATAAAATATAATATATCATATCATATAATAACTTACTGTGAATTCCCCTCTGCCTTGAGGTTTCAGAAATGTATGGGGCTGCCAAGTGCCCTTTGGTGTAGGTCAACCCATGCCTAAATCTCTTCGACAACCCTAATGGAACTCCCACTTCAAAAACATCACCAGATGTATAGATTGTGGTTACCTGGTACAATCCACAGAAAACCCATCTATGTCTCATGCATATACCCACACTCAGGAAGTGCATAAGAATAACAATTTAGGTCATCCTACTTTTTATTTAAAAAAAACAATTGTATACATTCTATATGCTTAAATCATAGTTTTTCTAAGAATTCCTTTGAGGGGTTTTGTTGTCAGGTGCATTCTATGGTTCTGAGGGTTTTCCATCTAAGAGTTGTTTAGAGAACCATTGAGAAGACAGGGTGCTGTTGACGTTTTTAGTTTTAGTTCTGTCCGAATGGTGTTGTCTTTCTCTACAAGTCCGGTAGTGCCATTAATTGCAGGCAAAAGCCATGTGATTTGTTTGGGTGTTAAAAGTATATGGTCGTAGTATGTTTCCATAAAGCTCAGGGGTGACAACGACAGGCATCCTAAACTGGTATTTTGTTTGCAGCAGCTTTCCACATTTTTAATATGCACTACACCCAGTGTATTGCCTGTGGGCAACCTGAACTTATAAAACCCCCATACATGACTGGTATACCAAACTCAGGAGCTCCAGAAGGACAAACATGAGGGTCAAGTCTTGGGATGTGTTCCTGTGCAAGGGAGACTGGAGGGAATTACCATGTTGTGCAGAAAACGAGCTAAAATATAGCAAGTGCCATTCTTTGCATCATTTCCTGGCCAGCTAATCAGGGCATGGGTGGTCTGGCACACAGTGATAAAAACCTTATGATGTTTAGATGTAAAAAATATATGGTTGTGGTATGTTTCCGTACAGCTTAGGGGCAATTTATGCACCCGAAACACAGGTTCCCTAAATGGGCTTTTCACTTGCAGATGCTTCTAAAATTAAAAAATGTTCAAAATGCTTTGCAACCATTGTATTGCCTGTGGGCATCCCAATCCCATAGAAAAGTCACACATGCCTGGCACAGGAGACCCAAAGGAACAAAGCTGGGGTATCATTTTGGCAGGGATATATTCTTGGGCGAGAGAGACTGGAAGCTATTCCCATAATTTGGAAAACAATCCCTAAACATTTAGCAAACCTCACAATCATACACAGACAGTTTGGATAAGGAAAGTCTTGCTTGTACCAATACATTTCTTAGGTCATTTAGAATTAGAAAATATGTAGTGTTTATACTTTAATGTTTCACTTACTGAATACCACTTGAACCTTGAAATGACATTCACAATAATAGTTTGTTGGACTTTGCCTTCCCTGCAGGGTCATCACAAAACATTTTGCCTTCACCCTCCTGTTCTCTGAATCCGTTTTTTGGCCTTTTGGACTTTACCGCTGCTAACCAATGCTAAAGTTCTTGTGCTCTCTCCTTTACCTATGATAGCATTGGATTACACCCAATTGGGATATTTAATTACATCTAAGTCCCTTCGTAAAGTGGTATAACATGTACCCAGAGACTGTAAATTAAATTGTACTAGTGAGCCCCCAGCACTCATTGTGCCACCCACTTAAGTGGCCCATTAAACATGTCTCAGGCCTGCCATTGCAGCCTGTGTTTTTATTTTTAAACGACCATTTCAACCTTGCAAGCTAATCCTGTTGACATGCCCAAACCTCCCTTTGTAATACATGCACATCACCCCTGGGGTAGGTCCTAAGCAGCCCAGATTGTAGGGCACAGTGTATTTAAGAGATGGACATCTGCTTTTAAGTCTTTCATGTCATGGTAGTAAAAAACTCCTAAATTTGTTTTTCATTACTGTGAGGCCTACCTCTTCGATAGGATAACATTGGGTTAACATATTCCATTTAATAAGTGATAACTTTCATTGAGAACAGGATGGAATGCCGAGTTTAATGCCTAAGGAATTGGTAATTCTGAAAATACCTGTTTTAGAAAGTTGACATTTACTTGTCCTAAACATGTGGTGCCTGCAGCCTGCATCCTGGGCCGTATGACTAGGTGTAGCTGGCAATTGGTCTCTGCACATTGCTCCTAGTGAGACAAAGAGAAAATATGTGTTGGCAGGATTGGCTATCCACTTGCACATCGCAAAGGCTGTGCCTGAGCACACTCAGAAAGGGTCTGACACAAGTCTGTTGTGACACCAGACAAGCTGGGGTCATGGCAGGGAGGCAGGAAATTCTAGACACCTCTGGGGGGGGGGAAACCTCCAGCACCTTCTCCCATTTCAAAGTGGGCACCATGTATACATAATGGACCCCCAGACCCAACTCTTCAGTACACCTCTGGACCTTTGCAAGACGTAGAATGACTGCTGTGCTGCTCTGTAAGAAAGGCTGCTACTCTGTTGCCTTGTGGCCCTGCTTCCCACTGCCCTGCTGCCTGAGTGAAAGGACTGGACCTGCATCTTGAAGTCAAGACCACCAGAGTGTATCCAAGGGATAGTTGACTGGCCATCTGTACAGAGCCTCAGAGACCAAAATGGCTCCAACTACCTTGAACCCAGCACCTGGGTTGTGAGTTCTAACACCAAAGTTGTGACACCTCAGTCTC
The DNA here is from genome assembly GCF_964204655.1 of Triturus cristatus. Taxonomy (NCBI): domain Eukaryota; kingdom Metazoa; phylum Chordata; class Amphibia; order Caudata; family Salamandridae; genus Triturus; species Triturus cristatus. The sequence continues at coordinate 1,711,713,857 of NC_140589.1, read as the reverse complement.
TTGGAATTGAGCCAGAAGTTGCTGGGCCAGCATAGCCAAGCTGTGATCCTGTGAAACAGAACCAACGTAGCATGATACATCTCCTCACAGATCTACTCAGAACCACAGCAGCGCGAGACATCCTGAACACTGAACCTCGCATTGCTGCAGCCCACAGTGTTCTCAGAACTGCCGCTGATGATTCATCCTTGATGCAGGCCTTCACATTGACAGCATCCTCAACGACGACGCAGGACTTTGAATTACTCCCCTGCATCATCTACCGAACCACTGGTGTTCAACACATATTCGATGCAGGACTTTGCATTGCAAGCCTGTCATCGACGGTATCCTCGACGACCACACAGGACTCCACATTGCAACTGTTGCTTGATGCTGTCTCAACGCAGGATCTTGCAATGCTCTGCAAACCAGAATTTAAGGTACTTTGTTCAGCGGGCCCAACTTGGTCCCTATATCTGTCCCCGCTGCATCACGGTGGGCCAGAACTTCTGACTTTGTCCCAGTCCGGCAAGACCTTAAAACCTCCCATTGGCACTTTGTGCTTCATGGCACTATTTTTACCTCAAAATTTAAAATTGCATATCTCTTATTCTACTAATTGGATTGTTGTTGTTTTGATCTCAAATAATGTATTAAGGTTTAGTCTATTTTTCAAAATTGATGTTGTGCCTTCACTTTATTACTGTTTGAAGTGCTGCATAAATACTTTACACATTGTCTCTAAGTTAAGACAGGTTAATTTGATTTGGGGTTGCTTGTGTTTCACCCTGTAAGGAAACCAAGTTACTGGGGCACTGGGGTTAAGAGTAAATATAGCCTTATAGTGCTCTCTTCCCCTGTACTACTACTCTTAAGTCTGCCTAGCATTATGCACACACCCTTGCACCACAATACAAAGGTGTTTGCATGCTGCCTAGCATGGATTTTGTACTGGAAGATTACGATACTCTTCCAGTAGAAAGTCCAATGGTTAGTTTTTTTTGTTTAAATATTTCACAGATTGGATGTATACTGTAGAGTGCAGTATACATCCATATGTGGCATGTTAGGAGAAATTAAAACATTTCCTTAATTTTGTGACTGCCTCAAGAAAGTGCTATTTTTTATGTAAGACAATCTGGCAATCTTTTTATATCTGGCTTGTGTTAAAAACCTAGGGTAGAGCGTTGAAATGCCCAAATACCATCTAGGGAACATCCCCCTGACTAGAAGTAGGGCAACGCAGCACAAAAGGCTATTTGTGCTACATAGACAGCAATTTTCCAGTGCAAAATATCAATTACTCTTGAAAGTAAACCATTTCAAAACTTTGGGTCACTTTGGGGCTGTGGATTCCACCTGAGAAGATGCCGCCCAGCCTCAGCACTACACTGCGCCACAGCCCATTGACCGCTTTCCCTACCGTATGGGCGTCTGGATCCCTAAAGTTGTGGTGCACCTAAAGCAGTGCTCATCTAGTAACCCCACTGAGCCAATGCACCACTACCACACCAGGGCTCCAATCGAACCTCTCACCACATGGCTCCCGGCAGAGACACACCTGATTAAAGACGAATGCCATTGGGACACATCTATACAGACAGAAGCATTCCATGAAACTCCGTTCAGAGCAGAACCTCCGGCACTTGACCTGTTCCCTGCTCCCACTGTATGGTAGGCCCATAATACCCTTAGAGTATCCTTATCCTTGCAGCCTTGATTCACCTGGGATCAGCTATGCTGCCAGAGACTAGAAGTATACCTTCACTGCGTGAGCACCCAGAAATCAGACACTCTCGATAACTTGGGTTTGAAACTTTAACCCTCAAAGTTCATAAAAACGGCTATGAACCCCATAGGGCTTACCCTAGAATGCATGACAAAAAGCCTCCCCCCCTTCCTTGACTCCCCAATAAAACCAAACCTGACAATAACGCAGCCTTAGACCTAATTATTGAGAAACTCAACACATTGTATGTCCTTGCCCAATCCACAAAGGCCACCACATTAGTCATGCAGGATGGCCTCAGTTTCATAAAAGAAGAACTTCTCTCTCTCCAAGGCAGAGTTTCCGAAGCAGAATCACGCATTATCCTCCCGAAAGACCACAAGCAAAATTTATCTAAGACACTGGCCACCACCACTGCAAGGTTAGCTCATATGGAAAGAAATCTTACAGACTATGGGCCCGATTACAATGTCGTTAGGAAGGGCTCCGGATGAGATTCGGTAATGTGGAATCCGATTCGGAACCCTTGTTTCCTACCGAATCATGCAGTTTCCCCAACAACCGATTACCATGCCCGGAAACCATTCGAGCACACCGAATCAGTTCTGGAAGGCATCCAGACAGCCTGAGTCTTTCAGAGTCGATTTTTGTACAGCTGTATCGGATAGTTTTTGGGCGAGCTATTCCAATGACCGATTCGGGCAGCCGTTTTGATTTGGTTTGCCCAAGACGAAAAGGCTTTTGGAATCGGTCTTTGGGGGCCCATTGTGGCCCCCCGTTCACTCTGAGGTGTCCAAAGGTGGCAAGTGGGGGTACCCAAGGGACCCATCTTTCCAACCATGCACAATCTGGCAGGCACCATGGGGTGCCCACCACAGCGTGCATGGTTTTTCCCAACCACCCCTTTTTTCAATGGGAGCCTGTGTTCAAGTTCGGAACACAGGCTCCTGTTGAAGTCAATGCGAGTCTGACCAGGAAATGTTGGGAGGCATCAAAATCGGTCGTCCGGACTCACAGGACCCGATTAGTTTGGAAACTAGGCCAGAACCGATTCGTTCGGGACAGTTTCCAAACGACATCATAATCGGGCCCTTATAAGAAAGTAATCAAAGGGGCAATCTGTGGATCTTCGGACTCTCGGATGAACACACTCCATCCTGCACTACCCTAATTGAAAAATTGATTTTCCAAGTCTTTGTCCTCAACAAGGACTTTGAAATAACATATGCCCACTGAGTCCCTACCTTCAAACCAAAAACCACTAGCTCACCCAGGGCTGCTATCTACAAACCTCTTCACTACTCGCACACTGAAGCAATTCTCATTCAGATAAAAAAGGTGCTAAGGATCAGCTGGCAAGGCTCCTCCATCAGAATCTCCAATGACTATTACAAAGACACTGTCAAGAAAAGGAAAACATTCATATGCCATGAAAAACTCTTAAAGACTTAGCAATACAATTCTCCTTCATAGGACCAGCTCGCCTGAAGACCACTTACAATGGGAAAATAGGCATCTTTGAAGATCCCACTGAATAGGATTCATTGCAGAGATTCAAGGACTAAACATGAGCACTTCATAATATGTATGCACTTAACATTACGTTTGCAAGCTCAACTAACTGCTACCTCCCATAATGAATTTTGCCACTAACCCTGGCAAGTATGAATTATGGTTCATGGTCCCAACGCCTTCCTGACATACCATTGCCGACTTACGGCCTTTCAGCCTATCGACATCCCCATACATCCTGATGATATGCACATTTTGCAAATGGTAATAGCGGCTCTATCCCATATATTCACCTTAACACATCTAACGAAAACTACAAAATGCTGACCTGAAACTCCGAGATGGTGCTGATATGATATGATTTGAATCCCATTTCAACTCTGATTCCCCTTTATTTACCTAGTCGCATAGTTTCATTGTTCTCTTTAAGTGTCTCTACTGTCACTGATATTAAGGGACCAAATATAAGCTGCATTTTTAGAGAAATGTCTGCATGTCTGCATGACCTACTAACTAAAATTGACACCAGCCCTCCTACACAGGATATGTGACATTCCTTTCCCAGACTACTAACCATCCCACCCATTTAAATGCACATCCTGCACAAGCTACCTTGGTAAGCCGCCTTCATGTGATCCTTGCACAGTTTTTATTGCCTGATTGCATGTTAGTTATCCAATTGCTACCTATGTGCACATGCTTCCTGATGTAGAATCATACTCACATAGATGAAAGGCTAACACCATAATGTGCACTAATTAATTCACTATCGTGTTTAATTCTTATCCATGGGTTAAGCCTTATCATTCCTCCACAGACCAAACTAAGGGTGCAGCCTCTCGCCTTTGGGTCTAGGCTTGACCCCTCGTGACCTTCACTGTATATCCTCCAAATGGGTTTATTTCTGTACCCTTCCTTGGTACATTGGTTGATATTCACATCCTTTCTCTTGCTTTTTCCTCTGCTTCTCTCTCATTCTCTATTGTTTTCCTACCCTCCCCCAGTTTTTGCTCATCACCTCCCTCCTCCCTGCCCCTTCTCCCCTCCCCCATCATTAACATACCCCCTCTCCCACCCCTCCCCCTCTACTACGTCCCATACCCACCTCTTCCCACCCCCATCCTCTTGATGGCATCAGCTATATCATCCCCTCAACCCACTAGACTCAACTTGGGACACCTATTGCAAAGTCCATAAACCGCAAATGTGCATTACATAGAGATATTAATATTATCCCTTGACGTCAAGGGACTAAACCACCCCACAAAATGCTAGAAAATCCTAGACTGCACCCATGACCTCAAGGGTGATGTGATACTCCTACAAGAGACTAAAGATGCTGTGCAAGGAGCTATCCTTGTAAAGAAAGCTTTGACCAGTGATCTATCTTTTTTTCCCAGTCACCATTAAAAAAAAAGTCTCATTACCCTTATCTCCAACTCCTCTGGCCTTAGATCACATCTGCAAAAGCAGATCACAAAAGCAGATGTCTCATTACCAAACTCCCTAAAGACAACACCGAAATTGTAGTTCTGAACTTTACGCTACCAATAGATACTTTCCTGTATTCTGGTCGCATCTAAAAAAAAATTTCTCTCCTTCCTCCTCGTAGCACATTTATCATGGGTGGGGATTTTAACCTCCCTTGGGACAGAGTCCTAGATAGGAACTCCTCCTGCCCATTCAGACCAAACAAGTCTCACAAACAAATGCTACATTTATGTAACAACCACAAACTGAAACATGTTTGGAGAATATTCAGCCCTACAACAAAGGTTTCTCATTCTTCTCTCACCCTCACAACTACTTTTCTCGCATAGACTCTATACTCGCTGATGATACTCATATCCCAGTAACTTTCAACCCCACCATCGAACCATTTCTAGGGTCAGATCCTGCTTGCATATCCCTCCTATACAATATTTGACACATCACACCTAATCCTACATCATGTAGAATGAATGGCCATCTCCCTGAAGACCCCTCATTTAGAGATAAAATTAAAAACAAAATTACTCAATTCCTAGAACTCAACACAAACTCAAATAGTGTGGAATGCCCTCAAATCCACCATCCGTGGCCACATGATCAAACTAATGTCCTGGGAAAACAAGCAGAATAACCATTCTCTAGGCAACCTGCAATAACAAATTACAACTTTAGAAAAAGACTTTAAACAAACCTGATACAAAACCCATATTAACACTTAACAAAATTAAAATATGAATACAATAAAATACTAAGCAACAAAGCACACATATTTGTCCAAAGATGCAAAGGTATCACTATTTGTGGTCGGAATAAAGCTGGAAGATTACTAGCCTCTTACCTAATTCAAATTTACCGTGGACCCAGGATAACCTCTATCACCAATGAACATGGCACAACCTCCACTAAAGAGAAGGATATTCTCTCCACAGTTGAAAGCTTTTATTGTAGCCTTTACTGTAGAAGCAACAACACTCCCTATGAGACAGTACCTCAACATGAGCCCCATCACCAAAATAGACAACTAAATCAAATCCTTACTGAAAAAACCAATCGCATGATGTGAAACTGCAAAGGGATTGAACTACTCAAATATGTGGAGTCACCAGGCCCGGACAGCTTACCTGCCTCTTTTCCTATTTCTACTTCCCTGGTACGGTCACTGGAACTGCAGCAGACGCCACCACAAAAGTCATCCCTAAGGGTGGTAAAGACCCTTTCAACAACAACTACTTTCCTTGCACTCAGGTTGGAACCCATCATCAAATCAATTATTAGTCCATCACAATACAGATTTATCAAAGGCAGATTCAGTGCGAACAATATGCAACCCTTTAGTCACATTATCAAGAAAGTTCACCACCTCAACTGTCCACCTGTGCAATCACATTAGATGCAGAAAAAGTCTTTGACAAGGTCTCATAGTCATTCCTACATGCTACTCTCACCACATTCAATCTGGGACCTAACTTCTCTAAAATTATTCCTGCTCTTTACAAGGAACCCAAAGCTAGAATAAACATTAACGGAACATTATCAAACACCTTCAACCTACAACAAGGCACCAGCCAAGGTTGCTCCCTTCCCCCCTAATATTGTTATTAACTATGGAACATCTTCTTATACGAATTAGAGAGTATCCCTCCATTCCTGGTATCCCCTATTCTGAAGGCTCACAAAAAGTGGCAGCTTATGTAGATGTCATCCTCCTTTTCACAACTCAAGCCGACTCTGCTTTACCTAACATCATGTCTACCATCAATGACTAATACTAAATGTCTTAGGTTAGTCCCTTAACAGAGACAAAACCTTTAAACATCCATTGCAATAGGTCAATAATCAAAGTTTATGGTCTTAAATGGGCCCAGACAAAATAAAATATTTGGGAATCTGGGTCAGGGAAAAGCTCAGACAATCCATTGATTATAATGAAAAAACCACCTTAAAAAATGTAAAGACATTCTAGATAAATGGTGATTCATCACTTGGTGAGGATGCATAGAAACCATGGCTTTAAATCTCTCAGACTGTAGATGATACCAAAAAGCCTTCTTAGCGAGACAAAATGTTTCTGGCTTACCCCACTTAATCCCAATCCTCCCTCCTCGCTTGACATTGAAAATAAACTCGTTAAAGCACTCTCCCTTATTTTATTCATTTCCACTAAGAAAATAAAAGCGGAACATGCCTCAGTCATTCTCTCCAACACAGTGCAGGCCCTCTATAAAATTGATCAACTCCAGAACAAAATGTGCTTCTCCCTCCTTGCCTCATAGTGGCATAATGATTACTTGAAATCAGAATGCAAGACACTCTTCCTAGAGAAATGTGTGAAAAAAAAGGCATCCTGCTAGTAGGAGACCTGGGATCTTCCGCCAAACCGATACCTTTCTCTCACATCAAATGCAAATTTGACCTCAAAGACAAAGACTTTTACCAATTTTGAAAAATGAAAGCCATCATTTCCAGACATAAACCCCTGGGACCTCCCGACCTCCCCATCACTATGAGAACCTTAGTTAAAGTGGGACACATAGCTTCCAAAATATACTCTATTCTCACCCTCACAACTTCCTCTCTAACTAAATCAATACAAAACAAATGGGAGTCTCTCCTAAACAGTCCTAACAATTCACATAATAAGTCACTGAATTGACCTGCCATCTGGGCTAATTTCCCTTCCAACAAGATCACACCCTCCCTAGCACAATGTAAGTTCTGGACTGCTTATATGGCCCAGTGGGCCCCAAAACACTTTATAAACTAGGTCTTTGCGACTCTGACATTTGCAGGATCTTGCATAAAGAGTCAGGTGGCCAACAACATATGGTACTCGACTGTGCCTTCTCTAAGAAATTCTGGTCGGAACTCGGTGTAAACATCTTGCAAATTCTACAAATAAACTAGACCCCTAACCTGGCCTCCATTGGTCTTGGCATCCTCCCCTCTGACACAAACTCTAGGCTGGGCATAGAGGATCACATTTTATGGAATATCCATGACTCAACCAGCCTTAAAGCTATTCTATCTGAATGGAAAGACCTCTCCAAAATTTAGACTCACACCTAATGGACATGGGTTCACCTTAATAGGGGAGCAAATAACTCTCTAAACACTTACCTAAAAACCCCATCAAATAATAAAACAAAAACATATGGTCTAAATTGGATGCATTCATTACCACCTTAGATACCATCTCTCCCCAACCTCTCCCTTACCTTCCACCCCTCACACCCCCTCAGCTTCCCCCTCACTTCCTCATCAACACCTTCACCTCATACATTACTTGGTCCATCTCCTCATTTCTTCCTTTCTGTCTTCCTCTTATATATCCTCTTACTTCTCCATCTCTCTTCCTCTCCACACCTCGATACTACCATGAGGTATTTCAACTGGCCTTTAATGTACCATTCCCTCTTAATACTTCTCTCTCTCTCCTCCAATTTAAAGGACATAAGGTGCTTTGTATTAATATCATCGCATTTATTACGGCACTTCGATTCTGTGATGCTTCTATGCCAAAGTAAACACTTTTGTATTCTACTTCGTTTCTCATACCCCACCAAACAACTGTTCCTTTCTGTCTGTACTATGTCTATAACTCTTGCCTATTAAAAATGTCAATAAAAGTAACTTTGAAATTAAAAGTAGACTTTGGGCCACTTTGCATCACTTTGCCATACCTTAAAGTCTAGATAAAGCTGCACATTATTCAAAAGCAACATATGTTCCTTTAAGTAGTGGTGGTATGCTGTTCATTGCTGAACACCAACCCTGTGATTGTAGCCAAATTGTGACCTGCCAAATTAATATTTATCAGATGGTTCATTTTGTAAAGCCCCGCAACTGAAGGTTTTGTGATGCATCCTATTAGTATATTGGTCACAATGCAAAACTACATACTGATCTCTAACAATTAGTGCATCACTTTTTGCAACCAGCCTTTTAGTACATCTGGCCTGTATATTTTTACAGAGGTTGTTTGCAAGCAGCCTTAAAAGTGGGGTTATCTTATCTTTGGATGACTGGAATCCAGCTTCAAAAAGGAGCTCTGATGCAGGTCGTGATGTGTTTCAAACATATAGGCCCCAATTAAAACTCAGATGGAGTGATATCCCCAAGGAAGATACTACCTTGTCTGGATCACAAAAGGGCAGGGTGTTTCTGTACCTTGATTTTCTTGGTGTGAGAACACTGGGCCCATATTTCTGGCTGGGTGATGGGGATGGGTCAAACATTCCAGGCCTAAGTCCTTTGTACTCACAATCAATCAATTAGTCAATCAGGGGTTTGTGAAGCACAACTACTTACCCGTGAGGGTCTCAAGGCGCTGGAGAGGGGGGTGGCTCCATAGGGTGCTTTGGTTATCCGAAGAGCCAGGTCTTGTGGTCTCACCTGAACTGGTTCAGTGGAGGGCTTTTATGGAGGTGGAGGGGGAGGTCGCTCTGGGTCTTGGCTGTGAGGTAGGAGAGGGACATTCCCCCTGTTCTAGTCTTGTAGATGAGTGGCATGATGGCCAGAGAGAGGTTGTCTGATCGGTGGTTTCTTTTGGGCACATGGATTAAAAGGTGATTGTTTAGGAATGCTGGTCCGATGTTGTGGATGGCCTTGTATGCATGTGTGAGGAGCTTGAAGGTTATTCTGCTTTTGATGGGGAGCTAGTGGAGGTCATGGAGGTGTTGGATGATGTGGTTGCAGCGGGGTATGCCTAGGATCATTCTGGCTGTGGCGTTTTGGACAGTCTGGAACATTCTAAGAAGTTTTTTGTTGATTCTGGCATAGAGGGCATTGCCGTAGTTGAGTCTGCTAGTGATGAAGGCATGAGTGACCATTTTTCTGGATTCTGAGGTGATCCATCTGGACATTTTCTGGAGTAAGAGGAGGGTATTGAAGCAGGCTGAGGAAACGGCATTGATCTGGCAGTTCATGTTGAGTGATGAGTTCAGTATGATGCCGAGATTTTTATGCGTGGTCTGTCAGGGGGGTCTCCACAGGCGGGGAGCCACCAGGTGTCATCCCATGCTGAGGGGTTGGCGCCAAGGATGTGGACTTCTGTTTACTCAGAGTTGAGTTTCAGGCAGCTGTCCTTCATCCAGGTGGTGACAGCTTTCATCCTTTCTTGGAAGTTTGCCTGGTGATGTTGGGTTTCTTGGTGAGGGAGAGTATGAGTTGGGTGTCATCTGCGTAGGAGACGATGTTGAGTCCTTGGTTTCTGATGATGGTTGCGAGGTGGGCAATGTAGATGTTGAAGAGGGTGGGGCTAAGGAAGGATCCCTGAGGTTCTCCATATCTGGTCTTTGTTGGTTCTGAGATGTAGGGCAGGAGTCTGACTAGCTGGGTTCTGCCTGTGAGAAATGAGAGTATCCAGTCTAGGGCCTTTCCTCGGATGCCGGCTTCATGGAGTTCGGTGGCTAATGTGCAGTGTGAGATGGTGTTGAAGGCAGCTGAGAGGTTCAGGAGGATGAGGGCTGCTGTTTGGCCGTGGTCAAGGAGAGGGTGGATGTCATCGATGGTGGAAAGTAGGGCGGTCTTGGTGCTGTGGTTGCTGCTGAATCCGGATTGGGAGGAGTCCAGGACATTATTGGCTGCAATGAAATTTGCTAATTGTATGTTGACCGTCTTTTCGATGACTTTAGGCTGCAAATGGAAGCAGTGAGATGGGCCTGAAATTCTTTAGGTCCGTCAGATCTGCAGAGGGTTTCTTCAGGAGGGGGTTGACTTCGGCATGTTTCCAGTTGTCGGGGAATGTGATGGTCTCAAGGGAGCAGTTGATGGTCCGGCATATTTCAGGTGTGCGGCCGTGGCAGCTCTGTGAACAATGTGGGGAGACAGGGGTCTGTGGGTGCTCTGGAAGACATGCTCTTCATGATCTTTAGAGTGTCTTCTGTCAGGAGCACATGGGTAGGGTTTGTTGGGTGGCATCGCTTGGGGTTGGGGCTCTGGTTCTTGGTTGTCAAAGCTGTCATAGAGCATCTTAATTTTGAGGTGAAAAAAGGAGTCTGTTACAGTGATCTTGGGAGGGGGGATATCTGTAGTTTCCAAGCTGGGTTTGGAAAATTCCTGGATGATGGACAAAAGTTATTTGGAGCTGTGGGCGTTGGTGAGGATTCTGTCTTGGAGGAAGTACTTTTTGGTTTTGATGAGTTGGTGGTGTGCTGTGATGGCTGGTCTGTAGGCGGTGCGTGTTTCTTGGGATTTGCTGTTCCTCCATGTCTTTTTGAGTCATCGTCAGGATCATTGGATTCTTGGAGTGTAGGGGTGAAACAGTTTGCTTTCTTGATGTGTCTCCCTGTGGCTTTCTTGAGGGGAGCAAGTGTGTCTGTGCAGCTAGTGATCCAGATGTGAAGGTTGCGTGCTGTGGTGCTAGTGGCGTTTGTCAGTGGGGTCCTGGTGAGAGCGGTGGTGATCTGTTCTTCGGTGTCTTTGTTCCAGTTTCTGTGCAGGGCGGTGCGTGTGCTTGTGTACAGTGTTTTTTTAAAGGATAAATGGATGCAGTGGTTGTCTGTCCAGAGCAGTACCGTGGTGTGGCAGTAGGAGATGCTGGAAAGACGGTGTGGAGTGTGTGTCCCACTGTGTGCGTGGGGGTGGTGACAAGCTGTTTCAATCCTATGTTGGTTAGGTTCTCTTGGAGGGTGGTATTATTGGGGTCATTGTGTTTGTCAAGGTGGAAATTTAGGCCGCTGAGTAATATGTAGTCTGTGGAGGTGAGGGGATAGGGTGCGATGAGGTTGATGATGGTGTCAGTGAAAGGAGCTCGGGACCAGGTGGCCTGCAGAGGGTTCCGCGGAGAGCCATTATGGGGGTGGTCTGGATTTGGAAATGGAGATGTTCATTGGGGGTAGTAGCATCATCTGTGTCAGTGGTTGACATGCGGGGGGAGCTTTTGTGGATGATGATGGTGCCTCATCTTGGGTGGGTGGGGCAGTCTATTCTCAGGATCTTGTATTCGTCTGTAATGGCGATTGCGATGTCGGGTGCAGAGTTGGTGTTGGTCCAGGTTTCCATGAGAAAGGTGATGTCGGGCATGTGGGTGTTGAGGAGGTCTCAGATTTCTATGGCGTGCCTGTGTAGGGAGCGCAGGTTGAGGGGGATGCAGATCAGTGGTCTGTGTGTGATGACCTCCTGTGGGCCGGGTGCTGCTGCTAGGGGCCAGAGGTGGGTGAAGTTGCAGCAGGAGTGTAGGCAGGAGATCAGGCATTGGGTGTCGCTCAGCATCAAAAGCTAGCAGTTGTTGCTGTGTACAGGTTTGAGCGCGCAGAGGCTTCTGGAGTCATAACAGAGGTGGATCAGGGGACCAGGGATCTTGTCACTGGTTGCTGTCGGGTAAGCACAGACGGGCTTGCCTTTGACACATTTTTGCCACTGTGCATGGCCACGCAGTGGCCACCATCAAGTAGGAGTCATGGGGAGGGCGGGAGCACGAAGGACATGCTCGAGGGGCTGCAGGGTCAGCAGCGTCAGAGAGCGCGAAAAAGAGCGCAAAAAGGAAATGCCAGAGAGAGAGAAAAACAAAGAAAAAAAGTGGAGAGGGAGCAAAAGAAAGAGGAAAAAAGGAAAGTAAAAGAGAGTAAAAGAGAAAAAAGAGGGCAGAGAGAAAGCAAAGTGAGGTGGAACAGCACAGTGCTCTCCCACTGGACCGCCTGCGGGTAGAGGAGGACCTCGAACCTACGTCCAGATGGCAATCTCAGGGCTCACAGGACAGCAGCACTTACTGGTGGAGCTGCGTGGGGGAGAGCCGACCAGGTCAGTAGTCCAGCTCTCTTTGCCCCACAGCGGCTGCCATTAAGTAGGGGTCGTGGGGATGGCGGAACTGGGAAGGACATGCTGGAGGGGGCATGGGGGCAGCAGCAGCGTTGAGCGCAAAAAAGAAAAGTGAGAGAGAGAGCAAAACAAAGAAAAAGGGGGCAAGGGAGCAAAAGAGGAGAGAAAAGAAAGAGCAAACAGGAGAGTAAAAGAGAAAAAAGAGGGCAGAGAGAAAGCAAGGAAGGTGGAACAGCAGAAGTGCAGAGTGCTCGCCCACTGAACCACCAGGGATGAGGCACAGGCAGGAGCCTGCAGGTGGAGGAAGGCCTCAAACCTACGCCCAGAGATCACAGGGCAGCAGCACTTATCATTGGAGCTGCACGGGGGAGCCCCGACCAGGTCAGTGGTCTAGCTCTGAGGGTATAGATGGCTCTCTTCTACCTTAATCAAGTCTTTCCTGTCCTGAATACAATTCACTGTCTCATGCCCATCAACCCTTGACCCACAAAGATCAGTCTCTCCCATTTACCGCCTGATTAAGGCTTGTGAAGAACACACTAAAAAATGCCACCAACAACAAATTTACATTTTCAAGGAATCCCTACACTGTCATGGAGTCTGGAAATTATGGCATCCATCTTGGATTATTGAGCATAACTTTCAACATGTTTTACAGCATCCTTGTTAGGCAATCATGTTACAATATTGGTGCACCCATGACCTGAATCAACTCAAATCAAATTAAACAAACCACTTAAATGCAGGTTCCTACCAAATGAGAGATTAGATTTTCACACCTTTATTAAATAAACCCAACCTTGATCCAGATTATCTGGCCAATAATAGCCAGATTGCAGGACTTCCTAGAGTTTGCAAAATTCAGGTTCCTTAAAAATCCTTGACTCTTGCCTACTTAAATCCTGTTTGCAAATGACTCTCTAAGCACTAATTCATAATTCATACTATGCTGATTTTACTGGATTTATCAGCATCAATAGATATGGACGACAACCATCAAATGAATAGAGTAAGGAGGATAAACAGGGTGAACTTAGTATGGATGACAGGCATGCTATAAAATTGAGCGACGAAGCTGTGTTTACAACACGTCCAGCCTCCAGTAAACAATCCTTGCTGTGGGTACTCCAGGGCTAACCTGTAGCAGTCTGGATCCTACTATGTCATTGCCAGTGAAGAGCTCACTAGAAGATATATCTAGTTTCAGTCATACACCACATGTGGTGTTCTCCAGATCAATATAAAAACATTCTGGCACATCTGAGGGAAATCGAGGCTTGGGTACATTGGAGTTGATTTCAACACAATGCTGGCAAAACAGAGGACCAGATGTGTGAAGCATTTTAAAGGTCACATATGCTCAGGTTTGGCATTTGCGTCCACTAAAATGCTTTTTGCGATTTTCTAATCCCACTTTAGGAGTCAATAAGATTTTGTGACTACTAACATGGGATTCCAACCTGACAATGATTCGGTACAGGGAAAGGACATGTCGGTCTAAATACTGAATTGATATAATATGTACAAATGTTTTGCAACTGAAATTCAGTTGCAAAGAATTTTACCAGTCCCCAAGTTGGTTGGGTGGTAACCCAGTCACCAAAGATAAATCTGGGTTTGTTAGGCAGTAAGCCATGGTCCACAGGGGAAAAAAAATTGCATTTTATTTTTTATATGTAATCCATTTCTTTTAAGCAAAACGGTCTGTATTCATTTTTTGAAAGTTTGCTTTGTTTAAAGGCAATCACGGAATTGGTGGTCTGCTGAACCCAGCAAGTCACTATCTCTGTGATAGCCTTCAATCAGAGTGAGTCACAAATTGTGACCTACTTCATGAATATCAATAAAGTAGGTCAGATTACGACCTACTTCGAATCTGAATATTCCAAACTGACCAATTTACACATAAGTCAGTTTGTAAATTGTGACCAGTATTGAGCGACCAGTAAATAGTATATTTGGCCTGAAAGTATTATCTTATTAACTGAGTCTCAGATTTAAAAGACCCCCTGGATAGAAACATCTTGAGGCCAATCTTGATAATAATCTCACCATGGGTACACATGTGAATCAAAGAGTTTCCTATCAGGCTCTTCCCAGCTGCCGCAACATTATATTGACTCATTCTCCATCTCAAGCATGCAAATGGCCTCTACATGCACATTTCACAGAAGTTGTTATTAGAGACATAAAATGCAGAGAAACCAGATTCTGGAAATACAGCTATGTCACTGATGCATTCTGACTACCCTCTTTATTACATACATTTTTTTAGGCAGAAGGTATTTTTAAATATATTATATGTTTTTTTCAGTAAAACATCAGAAAATAGAACATTTGATTTTCACCTCTGTCACATCACAGTTTTCAGGTCTGTACCTAAATTAACCTAATAAGGATATTAAAATGTATTAGATAAAGAACCAGCGGATTAAGTATTGATTAACAAATTAATCAGTTTAGGAGTCACTAACCGGAACAAAATGAAAAGCTGCCAGGAGTAAAACATGAAACAAACTAATGTTCAGGATTTCATGCAAATTAATATTAGTATTTCTCTTTACAGAAGGCTGCATACCTTAATAACAAATCTAATTAGATCATGTGCTTACAAGTCTCAAGTACAAAGAGAATTACGTTTGTAAAGTTAAAGTGATTTAGCTGTTCCTCCTGCTACAAAAAAATGATGGCACCAGAATGTTTTGCTGGAGCCAGGACTTTCTTATAAGCCGAGAGCATGGGCATGCTACTCTTACGCATAGGGTGCTTGAAATCTTCGAGTTGCATATTTCTGGTGCTGTTACTTTAGGCAAAGTTTCTGTGTTATATGCACTGCCCAAATGCATTTTAGGATTGGGAATGCTATCAGTCCAAAGTTGGTTAAAGCTGGACAGCGTAATGCTGGCCTTGCCTCCATGGAGTGAGGGTCTTGGGGAAGTGGAGGCCGCTGAAAAGGATGTGTCATGAAACTAATGTGTTTTGAAGATGTATGAAACAGTAGGCAGGGAATCACCTGGCCATGTGTTCTTTGTGAGAGCAGAATTTTAGTTCATCAGTGTTGGAAAGTGCATTATTATTAGTGGTAAATGGCTATCTACCTCTGGCTATAAGGCCACAAACACAATATAGGGCTCAGAGTAGGTCTTAGAAGATTATTCCCATGCTCAATCCTTGGTAGACTGGCTGCGAGCAGGTAGGCTGAACTTTAAAGACAGGTATGTAAACCATTCAAAAACACCAATTCAGTAAATAATTAAGACTCAACACACAATACAAATCCAACACCAATCTTTAAAATGACACAAAAACCGAAAACATCCAATGTGGGGAACCGGAGATATGAATTTTTAAAGATTTAGCACTATATCGCAGATAGAAACCTATAGCAGCTATTGGGACATCTGATCATGCTACTCTGGGACAAAGTCAAATTTGAGGGCCGACCACGAAGGAGCCCTGCGCAGCTACCCCTTGTGGTAGGTCTCGGTCCAAGTTTTAGACTTAGAAACTTTTCTGAAGCTTTTCTTCACAGGATCCCTCAAAGCTCTCAGCCAGTCCGGATGTGGTGAGAGTTCACTGGCTTGTCGTGCAAACCTATGGAAGTCAGACCTCCGGAGTTTTCCAGTGGGATGAACCAGAGATCCAGGCCAGCTCGCGGTTGAAGGTGGGCTGCTTGACTCTCGCTGCTGGTCCCGGTCACCTTTTCTACATTCGAACTTAGAAACTTTTATGGAGCTTTTTCTCCTGGGGTCCCTCGATGCTCTTTAGCAGGCCGGCTCGTGGTTGAAGTTCACCTGCTTGGCCGGCTAGGTCGAGTCGGTGCACTTATGGAGTTTTTTTCAAAGTTGCTTCAAAGTTACAAATCCACTGGTAGTACTCCAGGTTGGGAATTCTTGGTGGTGAAGTTCCAGGTGAGCTCTGTTAACCTGTAGTTTGAGGGAGTCCACTCTTTAGTCCTTTTGAAGCAGGTTTGATCCACAGGACTATAGTTCCAGATTGTGCAGCAGGCACAGTCAGTCAGAGTGCAGGGCCTGGTTGGTGCAAATCATACTTCCATCATGGACCCTTCTTCCTTTAATTTCAAGCACTAGATCTGAGAGACACTGCCCCTCTCAGATACTTATTCAGTGTTCTCTGGGGTCACACAGTAGGGCACTCCTGTCCAATTAGCTGCAGGGCAGCACTCCAGAGCATGACCATTTCATCCAAAGTGTGGCACAATGGTCTCCCAGAAAGCACTATTTCTTCAAAATTCAATATGGCTGAAGTCTCAGCAGAAAGGCAAGAGCTGGCTAAACCAACCTCCAGGATGGCTCATCTCCATAGACTCCCTCCACCTGGCATCTGCACATTCCTTCCTTAAGCCTGCCATG
Source organism: Triturus cristatus (assembly GCF_964204655.1). NCBI lineage: Eukaryota > Metazoa > Chordata > Amphibia > Caudata > Salamandridae > Triturus > Triturus cristatus. Next base: position 1,711,697,012 of record NC_140589.1, on the reverse strand, counting down.
TGGCTGAGTTCAGAGGGCATGGGGCGTAAATGAAACTGGTTTCTACTGCCTGTCTAATCCTCCTTTGAAAGATCATTGTTTACGACCCTTCCCCCTTAATCTGGCATTCGAATGCAGCAGAACTCTCTCCTCCCAGAATGGCTCTTTCAACCTAGGGGCTACTTATCACCTCATCAAAGCAGCCTGGCTTTGTCACTTAACTCTGACCAATTAGGGCTGATCACTGGAAGGCTTAATTTCAGCTTACAGACAAGAAAGGCTTATAACTTCTTATCTTTACCTTTTACGATACATTCAACAATAGCATATTGTTGGATTCATCAATAACAGTCTACTAAGTCCTTGAATTATATTTTTCAATGCTTCCTGATGATAGTTAATAATTGAGAAATTCTTTCCATGTTAACCTATGTGGCTGGGGATCTGCAATGAGGAAAATGAGCTGGGCATTTTCTCCAAAACCATGGCTTATAAAACATCTTTTATAAGGACCCTGCCTATATCTTCAGGACCCCACCACCCCGGAGCACCTAGGGGAGACTTTAGGGGTTCTGAATATGTAAAAATATTGCAGATCCTCACTCCACAGTACTCCTAGCACAAAAGTCGATTTTGGGAAGCACTTTCCTACAACGTGGGAAGTGAAATGTGCAAGTTTCACTAAACAAAAGGCATATAAAACCTATTTTATAAGGGTCCTCCTTATAGGTACCTGACACCTCCACCATTAGGACACCTAGGGTAGACCCTAGGGCTACCTAATATGTCAAAATATTGTAGTTTAATAATTTTTAAGTGGCCCAAACACCAAAGCCGAGTTTGGGCACAATGCATATGTTAAAAGCCGTCCTGCAATACTGGGCTGCTATTAAACTGGCCTCAGTAGTGCACAAATGCAAGTGCAGAAAGGGCTGCTGGCCTCTAAACTGCCACGCCCTATTATATACTAGGGACTTAAAGGCATTTTTTATCCCCCTGCCCTATTATGTATTATGGCCTTATAGGGGAGGTCTTGCCAAAAGGGGTACCCTAACTCATAGTGTATGCCGGTGTTTTCACTGTATTCCAAGTGTGATTTCAGTTTAGCACTTGCCCTGGGCCTGGTTAGGCAGAGCCCATGGACAGTCAAAGTCAGTTACCACCAGTAGCAGTCAGCAACAAATGGAGGTCCCCAGGGCACAAGGATGACTTTGCAACAATGAGGTCCTAGATTGGGAAGCATTAAAGGGAGTCCTGTATGTGATTTACTCTGCACATAATTTCCCAGTATATCACAAAATGTAAGATCAAGGAGGGAACTTATCCTTCTGGAAATCAGTAACTACAGTGCCTAGAAAATCCTCTGCCATTGTAAACTAAGCACTTCTTCCAATCTAAATAGAGTGAGGAATGGTGCGTGTGGCACCATTGAAGCAACACCAATGTATTGTGGTGTTCCCACACTGTGGAACTCTGCATGACCCTCTAAGGTATTTTTTCTCATTGTATGCTATGGATGTGTGAAATTAAAATTTTCCAAACAGAACATTATGAGGCTGACAAACAAAGCTCTTTCAAATGCCAGCCAGACATTTTTATGGGAAAGAATGCATCCAAAAATCATTCTTTACTAGAGAATTCTCCATTTAAAAGCAGGTTTTGCAGGGATTGTTTCATGCAAAAACGAATTTTCCTTGTTGTTATACCCACATTGAAAAACAATTAAAAACCTTTGTAAACGGTACAGAGCTTAGACATTTTTGACGAATACTTGTTGAGGTAAACTGTTTTGAGATTTGTGTGCCGCATGTTAGATTACATAAATTGAGGATGGGAAGTGTAAATTTAAGGATTGGATGATGCCATTGTTTTAGCCAGCTTGCTGTCATACAAAGTGAAAGAGTTGTAAGGATGGTATGCACTTTTGATAGCAGTAAAAGCTTGTTTTTTCACTGCAACCATAATAGAATAAGGTGCTTTTATTTTGGAAATATTGCATTAGTTGTTGAAATATTCACAATAATTGCATATCACAATAGAATATTATAACAGCAAAATAATATAGCACAAACAAAAAAAAAGTGTTGGCGGGTGGCGGATTGAATGCTCCTCCCATCATGCAGCCTGTAACCCTCTCACCATTACCAACCTTTTTACCAATGCAACCTGGGAGAGGAGTTGGCCTAACGGCTAGGGCGCTCGACCTCGGACCTGGGGTACTGGGTCCGAGTCTCGATAATGTCGCTGAACATCCTGTGATTCTGGGCAAGTCACTTAATCTCCCCGTGCCTAACAAAGAATGAATGTGTGTCCTAATGTAACGTAACTGGTGCTATGTAGAGCGCTCTGATACCTGATTGGATTCGGGTCAAGTTCGCGCTATATAAAACTCTGCAAAAAAAAAAAAAACCTGGAACACCGCAAGTCCTCAGTGACCAACTCCCCCCTCTAGAACCTTTCACTACCGCCTCTGACCCCACGGGCACACAACGATACCCTTCCTCCTCGCCTGATCTCCCCGCACAACCTCTACCTTTCTCCCAGCACCCAGACTTGGTGGCATGCCTGGACGATCTATCCCTCCAACTGCACCTTCTCACCCTCGAACTTCATCATTTGAAAGCCCTCTCACTGGAACATCTCCCCTTGTTAAGCTCCCTCCTCTCTCGTCAGAATCTGCCCAGTGCCCCTGCCTGTGCTAGCATTAGAGCTCGCCTTGACCAACTCTCGCCCCTCACTATCTCTAAAACTGTACCCCTACCTAACGCACCCTCCCACCCAAGAAGATCGATGTGCTATCTCGCCCCTAATGATATCGATGACTTACTCAACTCTTATTCGCTTATACTAGACACCAACAAGATTCCTACGGGGCTTATGCAAGCCATTCACACTAACCCGAACAGAGAATCCCCCCTCAACCTTAGAGTCATAAACAATGACAACCTCTTGAGAGTGAACATCATACAGACTCCTGCCCCCCATACACTGGATCAACTTAATTACGTACTACTGAATTGCAGGTCAGCCAGCAAACATGCCTCTGATATCTTCGACCTCATCCAAAACAATGAGATAGACATCATTATCCTCACTGAAACTTGGCTCAATCCCTCTTCCACTCCTATCCTAGACCTCCTAGTGCCCCCTACCCATGATATAACTCGTCTAGACAGAGCTTTGAAGCTGGGAGGTGGCTTAGCCTGTATACATCTGAGCACACTCGAGGTCTTCCTCTCGGAGTCTTCTACGCCATCCTCATGCAAATACCTTTGTCTCAACATCTCTAGTAACAACCGCCCGGTGTGCAAACTACACACATTCTATCAACCCCCTGGGGACAACCTCCCCTTCATCGAACAATTAATGGAAATCATCTCTGATTTCAACCTTCGCTGGTCTAACCCTAATGACCAAGTGGTAACATGCCTCAAATCTTTCTTGAGTGATCATGAGCTGATTCAATATTGTGACCAGCCAACCCATAATAAAGGAGAACCTCATCATCACCAAAGAACACACCATCACAATGGATACCATCACCCCTTGTGATTGGTCCGACCATCACAGCATCTTATTCCATATTAACATAGAGGAGTCTCTGAGGAAGGATCAAACAAGGAAATCGAAGATTGGAAAAGGGACCTCAGGGATATCAACGCAATCGATCTTGCAAACCAATGTAAATATGCCCTCTCTCCCCAAGTTAACATATAAGAGGCTCACGTACTCACTGATTTCTACAACTCTACCATCTCTAGCATCATGGATTCCATTGCTCCACTCCAACAAAAAAATGCCTTATCAAAAATATCCAAACCATGGTTCAACGGCAACCTAAACTCGGAACGTTGCAACCTTAGGGCAATCGTACGATCCTAGAGATCCAATCCATCCTCGGACCAGTTCAAAATCCTTAGATCAGTAAGGAGCTCCTATAATAAACAAATCAAGAGAGCTAAGGCGGACTATTTCCGATCCCAACTCAATCAAGCCACAAATAGCCCCAAGAAACTTTTTGAACTGGTTAAACAACCATCGGTTGAAGCATCAAACCGCTCTGACTCTGAAGTCAGCCCTCTCTCATGTTATGATCTGGCTGCCTTCTTCACTGAGAAATCTAGGCTCATCAATATTTATTTGGAGACCAGGCTGTCTCTACTGCTATCAAATGGGACTGCACCCCCCCCTGGCCCTATTAGACAAGATCGAACCGATGAGTATGGGCATCAAGAACAATGCCTTCTGGGACACCTTTACCCCCCACAGTAAAAGAGACATTTAGTAAGGTTTTACAGAATATTAACCCATCAAATCACTTCAGTGACCCGCTGCCACCTTCCATCTTCAAAGAAATCAAAGATGTCATCTCTCCCATCTGGACAAAGATTGTCAACGTGTCTCTGTCACAAGGAACGATCCTGGAGTGCCTAAAAGCAGCTCAGGTAACACATATTCTAAAAAATCACTACCGCAGACAGCACTGACCTCAACAACTTCCGCCCTATCTCTAACATCCCCACACTAGCCATACTCCTAGAAAAATGCATCCTATCGCAACTCTGTGCTCACATCGAAAATTTCAATCTCCTGAACCAACATCAATCTGGCTTTCGCAGTGGGCACAGCACCAAATAGGCTCTCACTCACATTAGGGATGACATTTCAAAAATGCTTGACCAAAATGAATCGTGCCTCCTTATCCTCCTGGACCTTTCCTCTGAGTTTGATACTGTTAATCACGACAACCTCCTATTCATTCTAGAGCATCGGATGGGCCTATCTGGTACGGTGTTGCAATGGTTCTCGTCCTTCCTCCATCACAGATCCCAAAGAGTGAAGGCGAACCACTCTCTCTCCCATCCATCACCAGTATCCATCGGGGTCCCCCAAGGGTCCGCCCTATCTCCCATACTCTTCAACCTGTTCTTGGAACCATTAGCTAATGCTCTAAATTCCATGGATATTCTCTTACATATGTATGCGGATGAATCCCAACTATATCTGAAAGTCTCCTCCCCCGACAACATCATTTCACTCAACACTACCCTATCGACTACTCAAAACTGGTTAATTGAGAACCATCTCCTGCTCAACACTTCCAAAACAGAATTTCTTCTCATTTCTCCTCAGAATCACACTCCTAAGTTAGACCTCTGGATGAACCACCTCACAGCCTTCAACTGCTCCCCCCTCATTATTGACTCAGCTAAATATCTCGGAATCACCCTGGACAAGTACTTGAACATGAAGACTCATATTAGCAATGTTTGCAAGGGAGCTACCCACCTGTTGAGGACACTCAGGAATCTCAAACCTTTCATCCCACCAGCTGACTTCAAGCAAGTAGTCCAAGCGCTGGTTTTGCCGAGGCTAGACTATGGCAGTGCTACGCTCTGTGGTCTCCCCAAATATACCGTGGCCCCACTAAGGGCCTAATTGAATGCGGCGGTCAGATTGGTCATGGGTACCAAAAGAAATGCGCACATCTCCCCAGTCTTAAAATCACTAAACTGGCTACCCTACGAAGCAAGAATACAGCTAAAGATTGCCTGCCTATCACACAAAGCCCTCCATTTCAAAACCCACAGTTATCCAGCGCAAAAGCTGGAGCTATTCGGAGGGGGTAGACCCTCTAGGAGTGCTAACTCCCTCCTCCTGAAACCTCAGATCTTTCACAAAAGGAGAACGTGTCACCGAACTTTCTCCGGCTCTGCTCCGAAGATCTGGAACTCTCTCCCACCAGAAATACGGAGAATCTCCTCCAAGGTTACTTTCAAAGTGGAAGTAAAAAGATTCCTTATGAACAAGTTCCTACCTTAGAACTTACACCTTTAAGCCCTGCGCTGGATGTTATTCTTGTTCTTTTTTTTTTTCTTCTCAAATCATTTGTTCCCCTCCTAGTTTGCTATGTACCAGTTGTTATCTTAGTCTTTGTCGACCCCTCATTTGTATCCGTTCTTGTGCTGTGAGTTCTATTTTGATATGTGCTCTGTTTGGTATCCTGATTTGACACATGTACTGCAACTTTTACCTTCCTCTCCCTCCAATTGTAAAGCGCTCTGATATCCCTCGGGATCATGTTCGCGCTATATAAAACTTTATAAATAAATAAGACAGTACAAAGAACCAAAAATCACCCACTCCTGAAGAAAAGACAACAGCATAACAACACAATGACAACACAACGTCAGTACAACACAGCACCATACCACAAAATAAAGCAATAATTCAACACAAAAACAATAGAGCAGCATTTATGACTACTCAATACCCAAGAATCACAATAGATTGTAATTCGACACAAAACACCAAAATATCATAACATCAACTAAACAGAAAAGACTCTGTAATGTAATTGCTGTGGTATGTTGTGCTACACTGTGTTATGATTCTGCTTTGGCTTATTATTGAGATATGTATGTAAGTTGCACAGGTATGTTGCTGCACTACTGCTGTGCTATATTGTGTTTGTGTAGATTGGTGTTGTGTTGTGTGTTCTGATTTCGTTGTTGCATTGTTTCATTCTTGTGTTGTGAACAGTTACATTATTGTTATTGTAGTGTTATGTCATTGTAACATACATTTTCGTTGCTGTCGTTTGAATGTCGTGTCTGTGTACCTCATTGCAGTCTGCTTAAATACATAAATATGAATATATTATCACACATTACCACCCCCACAAATTTACCTTCATCATACAGTGGACGAAAGTGTTTGCACAAAGCCGTGATTGCGCCAAAGACGTACGCCAAGCAGAAGATGTTTTTTACTCCGTCTGAGTTTTTATCATTTGTTGATACTTCGGGCCAATTTATGGGAAAGTCACACAGTGCAGCACATGAAGTCACCTTGTTGCGCTGCATGACAGGAAAAGGGCAAAAATATTCTGTATTTAAGGCAATACGGCACATTCCTGTCCTTTCCCCTGCGCTGGTGTCTTTTTAGCTGCCTAGCACAAATGCAGGCACCCTTGCACCATGGTGCAAGGGTGCAGGATTGTTTATGTGCAGGAAGGGACACCTTCTTGCACAAAATCAATCCTGGTAGGCATATTTCTCTTTCTATGTGTGTTTAGTAGAATGCAGAACATATAGAAAGACGAAGAAACAGGTAGAAGTAGAGATAGTTCTCTTTGTTATGCCTCCACTGGGAAGGTGCAAGATTTTGGCACATTCCCAGGTTTACAAACTCTTGTAACTCTGGGAATGCGTCAAAAACCATTAGAGTTGCGTGGGAACACCCATGCACCGCCCATGGAGAGCCTTCCGAGTGCTCTCCATGGGTGATTTGCGCTGCAGTGTTACTCCAGATTTTTAGTGCCACACAGACCAATGCAAGGTGGCTTTGCATGACTTCAAAAATCTGTCTTAAAGTTTGCGTCAATCTCGCACTATGTTGCGTGGTGCAATAGCTACGACGTGGTGAAAGAGTGATGCCTCTGTAGATTTAGTTCTCAACTTTGAAAACATCCAGGTGACCCTGTTAACTGATGATCATTTTTCTCACTGAAATTAAATATTTGTGTTAACTAAAAACGTGGGTTAAAAACTGTTGTAAAGGGTAGAAAACACTTTTAAAATATAGAGCGAAATGTACCATTAGAACGTCTCATACGTCATTTGAGTGGTCGCTTCGTGTGCCTCTGTTTTTGAGCAAGCAACGGAACTGCAAATAATACAGGCAGAAAACCCCAGTGTTGCAGTAAAGGAAAACCATATAATTAATGGAACATCTTTTTCAGTTTGTTATGTGTCTTCCAAATAGAATGTAATCTCAGCTGTTCATCCAGATTTTTGGGATGTTAACTGGCAAAACTGAAGTTAAATAAAATTAAAGTTCTTCCTAGGCAAAATCTCAATCGCAGAAATGCAGCGACATTTTAAGGATTTGTGGGACCTGGGCAAGAGTCATTATTGCCCACCCTGTTTGGAGCAACTTTGAATATATTACTCTTTTCAGCTCAGTTCTTGTGATGTCAAACAAAAAGAATTATATGTTAAACCATCAGAAACAGGGGCATGAAAAAAGCTGAAGCTGAGCCTACCTGGTGTCTACTAGCCACACATACCAAGTTAAAGATTACCCAATTTCTGTCTGACTATGGATCCAGTTATTTTTTTACTTGGGAAACATTTAATGTGAAATTCAGGAAGGTGAGGTACCCAGAAGGAAAGATAAGGGGAGGGAGGAAGAGTAAGATCTTAGTAAAGAAAGAGAAGGTCGAGTAATAGGTATGGTTTTACAGTGTGGTAAAGTGATAGGCAGAGACAGGGAGAAGGAAATGTAGAGAGAGACAGAGAAGTACAGTACTTTAAGGAGTGAGGTAGAGAGAGGTAATCTAGTAAAAGAGGTGAATTCGACAAATGCAGCAAGACAGAGAGACAGCTGAAGTGGAGGGATGAGAAGGCAGACCAGGGAGATATGTGTTTGTGAGAAAGTGATAGAGAGAAAGAGAGACCCAAAGAGATAAAGGGGCTGATGATATAAAAACAGTAGGAAGAGGGAGAGGAATAAAGGCAGCCAGAAAGAAGTAAGATATTTCAGGAGGTGAAGCACAGGGAAACGAAGTAGAATGAGAGAAAGGGAAAATGGAGATGTGAGGTAGTGAACTAATGGTGAGGACAACTGAGAGGTTAGATAGTGAGACAGAGGAGTGGGATAGAGGGATGAGGTAGTGAGAGAGATGTGAGTTAGAAATGGAAATGAAATAGAGAAGTGAGGGAGGTGGTGGTGTAGAGGAAGGGCTGAGAGAGAGATGAGGCAAGGTAGCAGAGATCAAGAGATCTATCTATCTAACTATCTAATCTATCTATCCATCTACCTATATTTCTAGTCAGAGAGAGACAGATGAGGTTGTGTAAAGCAGATAGAGGAGAAGTCAGATGGAAAAAGTGCAGTGAGGTCAGAGAGAGCGATGAGGTAGGGAGGGAGGGTTGAGATAGAAGGAGGGGATCAAGAATGATTGATATAGATGTAGGGACAAAAGTTACAAAGAGAAGCAAGGCAGTGAGAATGTGAGCGAGGTGAAGTCAAGCGAGATATATTGGATATTTAGAGAGTGAGGTGAGGAAGACAAAGGTGTGGTAGAGAGAACTGAGAGAGTGGGGATGAAGGTACACAGAGATATAGAGATAGAGCGACCGATTAAGATAGGGGAATAAGATAGAAGTGGTGAGTGAAGTAGGGAGCAAGAAATGATAAAAAGAGTATTTTTCAGTTAAATTACAACCAACTGCCCGAGAGCACAAGGGTTAAGGATGGGCAGGCTAGGAATGCACACCAAGGGGAAGATTTATAATTTTGCTGCAACACAGCACAGCAAGTGAAACTGCTGCACTGTGCAGCGCAAGGAAGAGAAAGTAGTGCAGAGCCATATTTACTCAAAATAGCCTCCTTCTGCTTATGACCCCTGCGCTGGCGCACAAACATGTTGCCTAGTCCCACACTCAGTCTTTGCCCCATGGTGCATTGCTGTGTGCTCGCTGTCTGCTGTAGGAATTGTACTAGAAGTATACTCTTCCATTACAAAACCCTATGCCTAGACAAATTCTGACACATTCCACACATTGTAGGTGTGCTTATAGTGTAGCACAAATGAAGTATGTTGACAGTTTGGAGAAATTAAAACATTTCACCATATTATGCCTCCTTCAAGGAGGTGATATTCTTTTATGCCAAGCCAGGTCTGACAATATACTTAGTAGATCAGTTTTTGCATGAAAAACAATGGGTACTTGCTCTAATACTTGCAAGTCACATCAAAATAACGAAATCTTGATGAAATTTTGTGCAGAGCAGCACAACCCACTATTTGTGCTGTTAAAAGGGTCCCTTTCAAGAGCAAAATACCTTTTGAACTGGAAAGTATACCCTTGCAAGAGTTAGTGGTGCTTTCCATCGCTTTGTGTGACAATGTTCCAGTGAAACCCCTTACTAAATCGGGCCCTCGGTTTCTGTTAAGCATGCTGTTTTAAAGAGTGACATTATTGTGGCAGGAAAGTCAACTGCCCCACTCGCTTTACCAGGGGGTAGCTTGGAAGGTAGGGGCCACGGGCATTTTCCATTTAATTACCTTAAAACGTATCTGCAGAACTATCTGATAATAATAATATAACAATCCACATTTGTGAAGCGCGAACAATCACCTGTAAGGGTCTCTAGGCGCCGGGGGCCGCGGGAAGATTAAGCAAGCTATTGCCCAGAGTCACGTGGCGCTGGGCTAATCTGCCACCGGTGATCGAACCGTAATCCCCAGATGCTGGAGTCAGTCGCCCTGGCCACTGCGCCACACCTCTTCCTTTTGGAATTGTCTGAATCATCATTATTTTTTATTCGGTTTCTTCACCTAGTGGAAGGTCAGAGTATATTTAAATGTTTTACATCTCTGTGGTAAGACCTTGATCTCCACGGTACAGATCAGATATGTTGACTTAGCCAAAATCAACTACTTGGTCTGCAATAGTCTTAGCAGAAAAATGCTCTTTTGTTATTTAAATCATAAAGTTTATATTTAAAGCAAGGATGCAATTATTGTCCAGCTTTACTATAGACATAAAAGAAAGACTTCCTTATGCTACATCTGTCACACACACACATATATATATGTATGTATGTATTACCTACTGGCGGTCGCCAGTAGGTAGTTAGAGTTAGGACATATTTTCCGTAGGAAATCCGCAACATTCTATTCCCAATAATTTTGACGTCAATTGACGAATCTTCGTGAAATTTTCAAAACATTTGGCCAGCTCCGGCCCGCTCCTATCCTGAAAGTCTCGGGATGATTCGTGTAGCGGGGGCCGAGAAAAAAGGGGGTCCCAAAACATGTTTTCCCCATGCAATTTCCCATAGGACCTTTAGCCGCATCTACAGCCCGAACTGCTGAACAGAATTACACGAAATTTGGCAAAGAGGTAGTCCTCAGTTCAGACTCGTGCCTTTTGCTTAAATAGTGTCAATCTGTTTAGCAGTTCCTGAGAAAATTACAGTTAAAAGTACATTTATATCTATGTTGTGCTGGATCCGTGCACCCTGAGCGCACCCTCCCGATCACGCGCTGAATGCTAATTGGCTGTCAAGTGGTTGTCAAAATTCGAAACCAGGAACTGTTGGCAGCCATTTGTGCCTCGGTAGAAGTGAGGCTGAAGAAGTCTGTGGAATAAGTGTGCAAAACGTATAAAGGGGGCAGGGTAGAAACACCCTGACCCTCTAGACCTGCTTAGGGGGTCCCAGAAGGACTCCCAGGGCCCCCAAATTTATTTTTTCAAAAGGAAAGTGCGCGCAGGGTACGCGGACACTGCCGTAGAAAAAAAACCTGAGCTTTTTTTATAATTTGCCCCGGGGGGGGGGGGGGGGGGCAAATCCCGGGGACAAAATTATTAAATTTAAAAGGAGCCCAGAGGGGCCTCCCAGCCCCGGGGACCACCACCCCCCCCGGGCTACAAAATAAATTGGGAGGGGCTTGAAAGCCCCTCCCAGTATAATTTGTGGGTGGGGGCTCAACAGCCCCCCAAACCCTGGGGACCACCACCCCTGGGGCTTTATGTATTGAGGGATGGGGGCTGCATGGCCCCCCTCCTGGAGCCCTCGAGGGCCCTGCGGACCGCCAGGGCCGGTTCCTGCAGTGTCCTGGGGCGCCCACCCCCAGAACACTGTTATTTGCTATGAGTGGGCGGGCGTTTCCCGCCCTCCCATAGCAAACTTGGTTTGGATTTTGAAAGAGAGAGCAGGGAAACCTGCTCTCTCTTTCAAAATCCAAACCATATTGCTTTTCCACATGGGGAGCTGCATGTCAGCAGCTCCCCATGTGGAAAAGCAATGCCAGCTTCCGAAGGACGCGGGGAGCCGGCTGGGACCGTGGGGGCGTTGGGGCTCCCCCCACGGTCCCCAACGTTTTTTATAAGCCCCAGGGGATGGGGTCCCTGGGGATAATAAAAATTAGTGATGGGGCTATTTTTTTTACGGTAATATTAGGAGTCGCGCATCCAGCGCGGCTCTCAGCGCGGCCGCCTGGTGTGCACGCATTGGATGCACGACTACTAACCTGTACGGTGCCCGACTCCAGCGCGTTTGGAGCACGACTTCTATGCATCGCATGCATGATTCTAACGCGCTGGGTGCGCGAGTCCAAAAAAAAGGAAAAAACAATAAAAAAAACAATAATATAAGTATATTTAAAAGAATATAAAATAATTAAAAAATATATATATTTATTTTTTTTAAAATGTTTTTTTTAAATATGTGTTGGGGTACCCGTGTGATTAGCATGACCTCCTCTGTAAGACCCTAGTACATAATAGGGCAGGGGGATTAAAACTACCTATTAAAACACGCCACGGGGCACGTTTGCACACTGGTTAAGGGAAGGGGGCACCTGAGGTGACATGTGTGCAAACACGCCCTGTGGCCGTTTTAATTTGGAGGGATAAAGTCCCCTTGAATCCTGAGTGTCCCTTGGGTCCAACTAGCCCAGCAGGTATCTCCAGTAAGCACCACAGAGCTGCATTGCAGAGAGAGGTGTAAAAAGGGGCACGGCCTGGACCACCTCTCTGCAACGCAGCGCAGTAGCGCTTACTGGACACACCTGGTGGTCTAGTTGGCCCCCAGGGGCCCTATGATTGAAGGGGAATTATTTCCCCAACTTAAACTGCGCCACAGGGTGTGTTTGCACACGTCACCCCAGGCCCCGTCCCCTCCCTTCACCACCATATAAACACACCCCGTGGACATTTTAAGTTGGGAGATTAACTCCCCTTGAATCCTGAGGGTCCCTATGGCTTAACTAGCCCACTAGGTCCCTCAAGTAAGCGCCACAGAGCTGCGTTGCAAAGAGGTGTAAAAAGGGGCACGGCCTGGACCACCTCTCTGCAACGCAGTGCAGTGGCGCTCACTGGAAGCACCTGGTGGTCTAGTTGGCCCCCAGGAGCCCTCAGGATTGAAGGGCAAATATTTCCCCAACTTAAAATCCGCCACAGGGCGTGTTTGCACACGTCACCTCAGGCCCCGTTCCCTCCCTTCACCACCATGTAAACATGCCCTGTGGCCGTTTTAAGTTGGGAGATTAACTCCCCTTGAATCCTGAGGGTCCCTAGAGTCCAACTAGCCCACTAGGTACCTCCAGTAAGCGCCATACAGCTGCATGGCAGAGAGGTGTAAAAAGGGGCACGGCTTGAACCACCTCGCTGCAACGCAGCGCAGTGGCGCTTACTGGAAGCACCTGGTGGGCTAGTTGGTCCCCAGAGGCCCTCAGGATTGAAGAGGAATTATTTCTCCAACTTAAAACGTGCCACAGGGTGTGTTTGGACACGTCACCTTAGTCCCCGTCCCCTCCCTTCACCACTGTGTAAACACGCCCTGTGGCCGTTTTCAGTTGAGAGATTAAGTCCCCTTGAATCCTGAGGGTCCCTAGGGTCCAACTAGCCCACTAGGTACCTCCAGTAAGTGCCACAGAGCTGCGTTGCAGAGAGGTGTAAAAAGGCGCGTGGCCTCTGAACACCTCTCTGCAACGCAGCTCCCTGGCGTATACTGGAGGTACCTGGTGGGCTAGTTGGGCCTCTGAAACCCTCAATACTGAAGGGGAATTAAATCCCCAACTTACAACTCACCAGGGGGCGCGTTTGCACAATGGTGAAGGAAGGGGGCGGGGCCTCAGGTGACATGTGTGCAAACACGCCCTGTGGCGCGTTTTAAGTTGGGGAATGAATTCCTCTTCAATCCTGAGGGTCCCTGGGGGCCAACTAGCCCACCAGGTACCTCCAGTATGCGCCAGTGAGCTACGTTGCAGAGAGGTGTTCAGAGGCCACGCCCTCCGTGGTGCTCCCTGCTCTCTCTTAAAAAAAAAACAAAGCAGAGTTTGCTATGACAGAGCGGGAGCCGCGAGGCTCCTGCCCTGCCATAGCAAACAGCAGTGTCCCAGGGGTGGGCACCCTGGGACTCTGCAGGAGCCGGCCCTGGGGGGTGGTGGTCTCCAGGGCCATCAAGGGCTCCAGGAGGGGGGCCGTGTGGCCCCCTCCTACCATTTGCAAAGCCCCGGGGGTGGTGGTCTACGGGGCTGTCAAAGACCCCCCAATTTTAACAATTAGAGCCCCGGGGAGGTGGCAGTCCCCGGGCGTGTGGGGAGGCTCAAGCCACCCCACACAGGAATAATTTTAAAAGCAAGAGCCCCGGGGGGTGGCGGTCCCCGGGGCAGTGGGGGGCCGCGTGGCCCCCCACAAATTTATTAATAAAAGCCTCGGGGGTGGCGGTCCCTGGGGTTTGGGGGGCTTGGATGCCCCCATGAAAAAAATCAAAGTCCCGGGAGGTGGCTGTCCCCGGGGCTGCGGGGGGCCGTGTGCAGGGGTGGCGGTCCCTGGGGCAGTGTGGGGGGGATTGGGCCCCCGCACACTTTTTTTTCTGCCCCGGGACCTGGCCCACCCGGGGGCTTTATTCAAACGAACCGCGGCAGCCCGCGCTTCGTTTTTTTTTATTTTTGCGGCCGGATCCGCAGATCCTCCACGCATCCCGCAACTTTAAAGAAAAAAATGTTTGGGGCCCTGGGGGTCCTTGTGGGACCCCCTGAGCAGGTCGAGGGGGTCAGAGTGTTTCCACCCTGCCCCCTTTTCCTGTTTTCACAATTAACCCCAGGCGTAGCACCCCGCTTCACCCACGGAGTGTACGTAGCGCTGCCTGCTTCGCAGTTTTCGAAGTAGGTGTAGCAGGCAGCACTACGCACACCCCAGGGCGAAGCAGAGCTGCCTGCCGCCCGCCACCCACCTCCCGCCTGCCCTCCTTTAAAATAATATAAAGTATGATAAAAAAAATTATATAGAATGACTTACCTGCAGCGCGGAGGAAGAGGGAGCCCCGGAGACGCCACGCTGCAGGTAAGTCATTCTATTTAATTTTTTTATCATACTTTATATTATTTTAAAAGGAGGGCGGGCGGGAGGCGGGCGGCACGTAGTGGGGCTACGCATAGCGCGCGAGTGTGCGTAGATTTGGGCACACTACGCGCTGCTCCACATAGCCCCACTACGCCCACAACGCCCAGGCCTGTTCCACATTTGTTTTTTGTTTTTTTTCTGCCTCTGTTCTACTGGGGCACAAAATGGCTGCCAACACTTCCTGGTTTGGGCTGTTGACAGCCAATTAACATGCAGCTCGTGATCGGGAGGGTGCGCGGATCCTCCGTGCCTCTAGTTATCACTATATTTATTTCTTAATTTCTCAAAAACTGCTGAATGGATTTACACCATTTTTAAAAAGGTCGCTTTCTAAGCCATGCTGTACCTTTTTGCCATATTTGGTGTAAATCCGTTCAGCAGTTTTTGCTATAACTGTGTCTAAAGTTTCCTATGGGAGAATGATTTCTTCACCACTATTTTTTTAATTTCTCAGGAACTCCTGAACGGATTTACACCATTTAAAACAAAGGGCGCTTTCTGAACCAGGGACTACCTTTTTGCAAAATTTGGTGTAATTCCGTTCAGCAGTTCGGGCTGTAGCCGTGTCTAAAATTTCCTTTGGGAAATAACATGGGGGAAAAGCGTTTTGGGACCCCCCTTTTTTCTCGGCCCCCGCTTGACGAATCACCCCCAAACTTTCAGGATGGAGCTGACCGGAACGGGCCATTAGTTTTGAAAATTTTGCGAAGATTCGTCGACCGGCGCTAAAGTTATTAGGAATAGAATGTTACGATTTTCCTATGGATAATAGGTCCTAACTACAACTACCTACTGGTGACCGCCAATAGGTAATATATATATATATATATATATAAATTAGCATTGGTCTTTCACGATAAAATACGTAGCCAATTAGCCTTTCTGACTGCTATTTATAAAGTGTATTAAATGAATGTGTTTTATATAATCTTTTCCAATTCTGTCAATGTCGATGGAGTCCAGAATGTGAAAGGATGTTGCTAGTGCAGCCTGTTGTCTCTGTATGGGCAATCTGAACACCATTAGATGATTTTGGGTTATGTATGCAGACTGCATGTATAGGTTAGAAAAGAATGTGTTAGACTGTGATGTTATCTGATGCCGTGACTGTAGAGAGTGATGAATGGCTGGTGGGCTATTGACTCTTTCTGGCCGCTGAATTGTCTGCAGTGAATGAATCATGCTGTGGTGAATCAATACATAACTGGACACATGCCTAGTAATCTCCTGATCCTGGGTTGGTGTATGTGAGAGACAGCGCTTATTGTGTGGTACTTTCGTTTTAAAAGGGTTCAGTTTCTTTTCACTTCCACACACGTTTGACTTCTGTTCCTAATCTTTGTTTTTTTTTCTGGCTTCTCCGGCAGGGGGAAAGTTATTCAATGTATTTATAGTTTGGGTTTTCCCGGATCCATGAACTCTGTGAACATGCCTGCGCCCCTCTTACAGGCTAGTTGCATTCTAGTACTGTTCTATTTGTCCACCTGTGACTATCCCAATGACAGGTAGTCATTTCATTTACCAGTTATCAGTGCTAGTCGTCAAAGGTGTAGCTGCCACCTGTATAATTTCTTTGTTCCTAATTAAAAAATAGTGGATTTAATTAATCTCATAGTGCCATTATCAGGAAAGGGCAGGCACCACGTGAGGCTGCAGTTCCATGATGGTGAGACAGGGTTTTGTATTTTGAATAAACTACAACTACACATGCAACAGCTAACTATGCTGTTTCCTTTGAAGAATGTAACTCACTTAATATTTGTCTTTAAACCTGAAAGCTCCATCTCTACTTACTTCAAAGAAGAAACACCTGAAAGCAAACCAGGGACAGAGACACACACCTTCATCACTCTTGCCACCTGGAAAACACTTCTAAACTCGGAAACCATGTCCAGACTTCTGCAGACTGCTATGCACTGATACAATTCGAAGACGTAAGCTACAAAAACGACTCCATGATCCGACAGGACTTTAGGGGAGCCTAACTTGTATACAGAATTATAAAATTACGATTCCTAGGGCAATTGTGAATCGATCATTTCACTCAGAACATCTGCCCCTTTAAAAGATTCTTAATACACTGTTCCATTCTATCCCAGTATTGGCTTTTTCCTGGTCTTGTGTACTTATACTTATGAGTTTAAATCTAAGTTCAATTTTATATCATCACCAAGCGCCAATATGGTGTTATACTAGAGAGATCCCTCCACATTGTAAATTCATGTGTCAGATAATTTAATCATTTATACTTTGTCGGCTCCTAAAAAGAAAGTTACATTTTTAGTCACTTCTTTAGAGCAACCGATGAAAACTGTAGTAAATATGTAGATGCGAAGTGTGTGGTATGTTATTTATTGACATTGTTGAGTGTGGTGGGCGCCATGATTCACGCGAGGCGATCCTCGAGTGGGTCGTGCTGCCCCTTTTCTCCCTTCACAGTAGAAGTAAACAGCATTCTACGCTCGGCACATCTGCACTGGTAGCTCATGCCACCCTGTTCTTCATGTGCAGTAGTTATCATCACAGGCATCTCTCCCTGACCAGAGCCCACACAGATCCATTCATACATTGAAATAGAA
The DNA here is from genome assembly GCF_964204655.1 of Triturus cristatus. Classification (NCBI taxonomy): domain Eukaryota; kingdom Metazoa; phylum Chordata; class Amphibia; order Caudata; family Salamandridae; genus Triturus; species Triturus cristatus. Next base: position 1,711,679,530 of record NC_140589.1, on the reverse strand, counting down.
TCACGACAACTGGGGCTCGTCAGGATGGCTCCATTTGTGTTCTTCTTTGAACCAATTATAGAATCGAATGTGCAAGACAATAAGCATTGTTGTAAGTTGGTTACACTGTACATTGGACCTCTGCACTATTGTGTTTTTTATTAGTGCACGTTTTTCAAACTCCATATATTATTAATAGTTCACATTTATTGGTGGCATACTTATGCTGTGCCAGTGAAAATAAACACTGTCTAATAACAAAAGTTATTTCGTGGTTCTACCTGACTGTATAGATTTAACCCGGGTATGCACTGGTGACAGTTAAATACCTATGACCGTTGCTCATGAAAACATCAGGGCTCACATAAGTGGCTGACACTTGAGATATAGGGGCTGATTACGAGTTAGGGGGTCATGTATTGCCCCTGATCAGAACGATACCACCTGTGCAATAAATAACACCTATCACGAGTTCATGGGGAATGGATTGTGGCTTTTGGTGTTTAATGCACTAAAATCTGCATGATACGGTAAATACTGTAGGGTTTCCCCGTTTAAATTTCGGCAGGTCAAACCTGCCGAAATTTAATGAATGTCGAGTTAATTAATGCATCCGATAATTATCAGATGCGTTGAAGCCCTTCAAACTCGTAATTGCCTCTAATGAGTTTTTGCAAAAAAAATTGTGGAGCTGCAGTGGGCCACGGTATAACTCCTATTCGCCTCTAAATGACCAGGTTTCATCAGTAGAATATTTTATTGTGCGGTTCCATGTACAATACATTTTAATTGTGAATATTCATATGTCAAGAACAGACGTTCAACACATTTTAGCATGCATGAGGAAACCAATTGATGTGACTGTGTGCTACAATCAACTGCACATACAATTCTCATGGATATATTTCACGCATAAAATGATGGTGTCACGTGGAAACAGTTCTCAAAATGGAAGCCGGTGCTGCTGTAGCTAAAAGAACACTGATTGTTGATTGAAAGAGATAAGTATTGTAAAGCTGATAGTCATCTTGACGTATTGCCATACAATATGTTGCCTTTCTGGGGGCCAATCAATGTGATTGATGTGGTGAGTGAAATGCAAGAGGGAGCTCCCCTTTCCTCAAATGTGATGTGCTCAGCAGAAAGGCAGCTGCAGACTAACATATTGTCAGAATATATTTCTCCCCTGCTCCCGGGCTTCCAAAAAGGGGTGGCAAAGCAGACTGGCGGGAAGAGTGCACCACAAGAACAACTCAGCAGTTCTTCCAGTTTCAAAATGTCACTTAACTATAATGCTGTAATTCGATCCTCAATTTTCAGATACTATTCTTGCATGATTGAAATATCAATATCGAGAACAGGAACAAATACCATGCAAAGAGAACTTCGGAGAATTAACACAGCAAGGGGGTGGGGGCAGTAAAGTACTCTCTATCGATTGTATCCTACCATATTAAAATGTCACCATGTTTTAGTACACTTACTTTTTAATTCTAGTTATAGAGTTTTTAAAGGTGTGGGTTGGATGCAGATGTGCACTAAACTACACTGAGAACTATGCAGTCACTGTGAAAACATGCAAATTACAGCACTGTTGATTGTAAACGTCATGTGCAAGTCATATACTAAACTAACTGCATAGAGAAAATAATTCTTGCAGCTATGCAACTGTTGGACTTGGTCCTTTCTGCAGGGTCATCCCCAGACTTTCTTGCCTTACTTCTCCTAGTTTTGCTGAATTCATTTTTGTTGGCTTGAGGACTCTGTGCTCTCTCGTTAAAACATGTTAAAATGCCTTTTACCCAATTAGCAAATGTAATTTCCTTATACGTCCCCAGTAAAGTGACACTCCCTGTGTCCAGGGCCTATACATTAAATGCTACTAGTGTGCCTTGAGCACTGATTCTGCCACCCACTTAAGTAGCCCTTTGAACATGTCTCAGGCCTGCCATTGCAGAGCCTGTGGGTGGAGTTTTAAACTGCCATTTAGACTTGGCAAAATAAACCTTTTGTCAGGCCGAAACCTTGTGTCACCCTTAGGGTAGGCCCCTGACATCCAAGAGGGCAGGACCCAATGTATTTAAAAAGTAGGACATGTACTTTATAAGTTTCATTTGTCCTGGTAGAAAAAACACTTACATTTGCTTCTCACTACTGCTAGACTTATCTCTCCTATAGGATAAGATTGGAGCTGCCTTATTACATTTTATAAATGTCATTTCCAAAGGGAAAGAGATGACCAGTTCATGTTTGGTGTCTCTGGAATGACAATTTAAAATCCTAATTCATGGTGAAGTCAGATTTTAAACAGCAGTTCTGAAAATGCAACTTTTAGACAGTTGGCCTTTTCTTGCCTTATTCATTTGGTGCCTGTAGCCTGTCTTTGGTCACATCAATCAATCAATCAATCAGGGTTTTACATAACGTGCTACTCACCCGTGAGGGTATCAAGGCGCTTGGGGGGGCGCAGCTCCGGATCAGTTGAAGAGCCAGGTCTACTCTTGAGGCTCTTAATGAAGATGTGCAGAGTAGGGGAGCGTCTGATGTTGACTGGGAGCTCGTTCCAGGCCTTTGCAGTGACGTAGGAGAAGGCTCTTCTGCCTTCTGCCTGCTCTGGTTCTGCGGATGCGTGGGGTCTCTGCCAGGGTGAGGTCGTCGGAGCGGAGGTTTGTTTTGGGTACGTGGGTTGAGACTCTTTCATTGAGGTATTTGGGTCCGGTGTTGTGGAGGGATTTGTAGGCGTGGGTGAGTAGCTTGAAGGTTACTCTCTTCTCAACGAGGAGCCAGTGGAGGTCTCATAGGTGCTGGGTCATGTGCTTGTGCCGTGGGGTTCTCAGGACGAGTCTGTCTGTGGTGTTCTGGATGGTTTGGAGCTTGTGTAGCAGGGTTCTGTTGATTCTGGCATAGAGGGCGTTGCCGTAGTCCTGTCTCCTGGTTATGAGTGCGTGGGTGACAGTCTTTCTGCATTCGGGGGGATCCACTTGAAGGTCTTGTGGAGTATGCAGAGGGAGTTGAAGCAGGTGGAGGCGACGGCGTTGATCTGGCGGGTCATGGTGAGGGAAGAGTCTAGGATAATGCAAAGGTTTTGGGCATGGTCTGATGGAGTGGGTGGGCTTCCGAGGGTGGAAGGCCACCAGGTGTTGTCCCAGGCGGTGGAGGAGGGTCCGAGGAAGAGGACCTTTGTATTCTCCGAGTTGAGCTCAGGCAGCTGTTATTCATCCAGGCTGCGACGTCCTTCATTCCTTCCTGGAAGCAGAGTCTGGTGTCTTCGGGATTCTTCGTGAGGGAGAGGATGAGCTGGGTGGCGTAGGATACTATGCTGAGCCCATGCTGACTGACGATGTTGAAGAGCGTGGGGCTGAGCGAGGATCCTTGTGGTACTCCACAGTTCATCTCTGTGGGTTCGGAGAGGAAGGGTGGGAGTCTGATCCTTTGGGACAAGAGTAGGTGTAGCTGATAGTTGGGCTTTGTGTATTCTTCTTAGACAGCCACACACAATGGGGAGCTTAGTTGTGACTGGATCACTCGCAGGATTGGTGGGAGGAGCTGGGTCAAGCCCCACTTACACTGTAATAGGCGGTGTCCTATATAAACACAAAGTGCTGCATGCCCCTGTAGTTAGTTTGGTGCCAGTGCCAGGAAGGCAGGACATCTATGCACTTCAAAGGCAAGCCTCTAGAAGCTTCTACGGCACAACTGTGTATAAAAGAAGAACCTCAGACACCAACTCTTTAGTACACTTCTGGAATTGTGGATATTCTACCAGGAAGAAGGACTGGTGTGCTGATACTAGGGCTGCCACTCTACTGGACTGCTCTTCTAAAGGAACTGCTGCCCAGCTGTATTGACCTGCTGCCATTTTGCCTGGGGAAGAAGAACTGGACCTGCAACTTTATCTTGAACCAAGGACCCCAGAGTGACTCAAAGGGCCAGTCTGTTGGCCTCCTGATCTTAGACTCAGGGACATAAATGGTTCCCCACCCAGCTCCTGGACCCAGCTGCAGTGAGTTCATGACCCCCAATTTATGCTTTGCGGCCCTGGACCCTTGGTATTCATCACAGGCTCTTTACATTGAGCTTTTGGGCCCATCCACATTGGAACCATTCCGCTCACACTGAAAACCAATGCGAGCCTCTGCTAGACAGTATCTTCGCACAACAAGCGTCGATCTCCAGTGGAGGTTCACTAATGTGAAGCTCAAGGCTCCCCCTCTGCGGCCAGCGACACATTTCTTGCTCCCCACATCCCTTTCCAGCACAAACAGGACTCTTGGCACAAAGCTTGAGGATAGGGAGTATTTCAGATTTTAATGCCAAGTTTAACACAGCCAAATGCACCTCTAATACAGGTCCAATGGCAAGGGAAGGGATCCATACAGCACATCGGGACAAGCAAATAGAACAGCTAGTAACTAAGCTATCACCATGTAGGTGAAGAGTGCAGAAGAAGGGAGAGAGGTGCTCAGACCAGCAATAGCATTTTAGCTGTTAATGTTTGGAAGGGCATTGAGTGTTGGGAACCTGGCAGTCCAGGAGAACTAGGGAGGTAATGAAGGAGCAGGTAAGAACACTATCAGTATTATTTGGAGGCTGTGAACGTAGAGAGGAAGGGAGGTCTGGGAAAGACTAGCAGAAAAACTCTAAATGTTCCTGAAGGTGGTGTTGAAGCTCACATGGTGAGTTGCAGAGTTGAAGGTGCATCTGCATTGTGGTAGGATGGCGACCAGGAGGACGCATGCAGTAGGACAGCTAGATCAATTCAAAGAGGTTTAGAAAGGACATAGGAGCAGACCTATGGGCATGTGCAAGGTATGCTAGGGAAGAGCTATCAGAAAAGACATCAGCCTAGGTGTGAAGGGAATGGAAATTAAGTGGCAGTTCAAACTGGGCCACTGCTAGCAGGTAAGTCATGCCAATTCCTGCTGGATATGAAGGTGAAGAAAAAGGTAGTATGAGCATGGGAGCGAGGCATGGGGTTGCGCTTGAGCTTTGAGAGGGGCATGTCAAATGGGGAAAAATGCCAGGAATGACAGAGATGAGGTCAAAGCCTGTGCCAGGGCATGCAGGAGCACAGTGTAGAACGTTGTCCAACTTCCTTTGGACATCTTTTTTACAGTACTACATTGCCATCCAAAAACATTTGAACATGAGTGGGAAGGAGTACATCTCAGTACTGTGTGAAGAGAGGTCCAAATCTTTTGAATGCTATCAGAACGGTTTACCTCAGATTCCTTGCCTCTTGAGGTTTGGAATCTCCAATCACAGATTCTCTTTGCTGTGGAAATCTATTCTGTCTCCTTCTAACTAGAATTACATATCTTCACTTTTAAGTGTAGTTAATGTTTGGCAAAGAGCACCACATTTTTTTTATTGAGCGAGAATAGCAAACATGATAAGCAAGGTACATGGAAAAGACAAACTTACATAATATCCAATCTCATATTTAAATAAGCAATAAATAGCGCAAGTTCATATTCTATTTTACATGATATAAAAACTAACATCCTAAATAACACCTGTCCTTTTTACTGCAAACTACCCTCATTCTGACAATTTAAGAAAAACGCAGATTATAAAATAAAAACCCCTGATTTTATATTATGCAAGACATCACATGAATAACATATTATCGTTTGTACACACGGTCAAATCATAGCCCTCCCAAATCAGCCTAAATCTCCGAAGCTCCCCTATCCTTTTTGCGTAGGCCTCATCAAATTTGAAGACACGGTCCAACTTAAGAAGCCACTGACCCAATGTAGGCACCTTCTGTGATCTTGAATTTTGCAATACTAAAGATCTGGCTACCGCTATGGCCGTGAAAACAAAGCATTGCCTATGTTTTGGTAGCTGACTTACTGCATAGGAAAAGACAAAGAAGGCCAACGGTGTAGATGGTAGGATAGTTATTGACATACAATCACTGCTACACCTAAACACCTCCTACCAGAAGTGCTGTAATCTAGGACATGTAAACAATGTATGTGTCCAGTCACCTGCCCCCGGCAAATTACATCTTAAACAGTCATTCGGGATTGAAGGAAACCATTTATGTAATCTGAGGGGAGTGTAGTAGACCCTCCCTCTTGAAGAAAAGACATCCTTTTAAAATTGGCCGCCCTTAGAGCCCTATGGCCAAGCTCACAGACTCGTTGCCATTCCTGGATATTAAACCAACAGTTAGTTTCCTGAGCAATTTTAGGGAGCATTGTTTCGACAAGACTCTTATTCGTGTCCTGCCACAATATCCTGTACCAATTACCAATACCAGTTAAATTCAACTCAGAGGCTGCTTTTAAAATTCTTCTTGCCCTCTCGTTGTTTCTTTTATAATTAATTGAGAGAAAGCATATAATCTGCCTGAAGCTTAACCAGATCACGGCTCTGAAGTTCAAATTGAGCTACAAAAGCATCCCACGTCATCAAATAATGCCGTTGTAAAAGTCACCTAGCTTGCGAAAGCCCAGCATACTATATGACTGCATCCCTTTTTGCGAGAGCTGAAGACCCCATTCTTGAAGAGAGGAATATGCATGGCATGTTGGAGTATTATAACTTTTATTGAAACACTGTATACAATTTAGAAATATGTTCACAACCTTATATCTTGTCTTTTTTGGTAATTTTGAAGTGCGGAGGAATGCTGGTAGTTTATATGCACTTTCTGTTAGCATGAGACTAAATAAAAAAATATTGAAATTTGAGGAAGGGGCCGCTAGCTAAGTTATTAAACTAAGTAACACAGCTTGATAGTAAGTAGTTACATGACGTAGTGCAAGCCTCCCTGCTCTACATCCAATTGTAGAATGAATAACTTAATCCGAGGTTTTGTTTTGCCCATGCAAACTCACAAATCACCGTATCTATTTCATTAAAATATGAGATTGGTATTTTTAAAGAAAGATTTAAAAACAGAAATATCAGCAAGGGAAGTATCAACATTTTTACAAAGGACTCTCGGCCTATTATAGTCAATGGTAGAAGCTACCATCTTTCTATAAGGCATTTTATTTTATTAAGTGTTTTAACATAATTCAGATGAAAAAGTTGAGAGAAGTCGGCTGTAACGTAAAGGCCCAGATATCTAATAGGTTTTAAAGGAAGAAATGTTATCCCTTCCGAAAGATCAGTTCCCAATGCATTGAATAAAAGAAGCTCCGTTTTGGACTGATTGACCTTGTAGCCCCCCAGCTCTGTAAACGCCTGGATTTCTCCAAGGGCCAACTGGATATTTGACTTCTCTGAATTCAAGTATCGGATCAAATCATCAGCAAACAGCTTAATTTTTGCCTTTCCTACTAGAGGAGCTCGAATTTATACATTGGAGCGAATCTTTATCGCCAATGGCTCAATAAAAAGAGAAAATAAAACGGGGGAATGAGGGCATCCCTGCCTAGTACCCCGCCTTATCACCACTTCTCCCGCCTGATTAGAATTTATAATTATTTTTGCGATTGCCCCTTATAAATTCCTTCTAACATCTCGATCAGGCGGGGTGGATAGCCAAACTTCCCTAGGATAAAAAAAAGGGCCTGCCAGTCCACTAGATCAAATGCCTGCGTTCATCATTAAAATGGCCCCACTATCCTTACTGGCAGAGAAATAGTCGATGGCCTGAATCAGATAAAAGGTATTTGCAGCCATCGATCTTCCAGGAAGGAACCCTGTTTGGTCCGCATGTATCACCTGTTGCTCACAGCCTGAGATCCTATTCGCACAGATTTTCATGAAAAGCTTGTAGTCTACATTTAGTAGACTTATTGGGCGGTAGGAGCTCGGGTCTTTAGGGTCCTTATCCTTCTTTAAAATCGAGATCACGAATGATTCCTTAAATCTATCAGAGACCGGCAATCCATCCATAATTTGAGTATATAGGGATACCAAAAAAGGGGAAAGTTCATCTAAAACTAATTTATAGACTTCAATAGGGATCCCATCGTTACAACTTGCCTTAGCACCCGCCATTTTTTTGACAATTTCACTTAATTCTGCGGCTGTAATCGGTTCGGTCAGCGTCATACTGTCCTCCTTGCGAATCGTAGTTAGCTGGACTGTCATAAAATAATCCACAAGAGCCTGGTGGCTGACTAGCTGGGCTTCTGCATAGATCTTACTAAAATGAGACACAAAGATTTCAGCAATTTCATCTTTATCATTAACCAGACTCGCAGTGCTGGGATCTCTTATTTGTGTGATGGATTGCCTACTCTGATGCGTTTTTGTAGACCAGGCTAAAAATGTACCTATGTGCTGGCTCTCTTCATAAACATTTTGTTGTGAAGCTTTGCTCCCAGAAATCTCCTTGAGAATAAAAAAGGTTTTTAATTACTATTTCGCCCTTAGTAATTCCTGCTGGAAAACCTCTTCCTCAAAATCCCTGGGGTGCCTAGACATAAGTTCTCCCCTAACCCGATTCACAGCCTCCTGAAGTCCTACAATCCTATGTTTCCTTATTTGTAGATTTTTGCACTATATGCAATCACCCGTCCCCTAAACGTAGCCTTAAAAGCCTCCCAAACCATGAAAACTGATGCTGTGTTAATATTTTCCCTGAAAAACCATAGTATAAATTCACAAGTTTCGGCAATCTATATTGGATCCGAGAGCAATGCTTTGTCAAAGTACCACCTGTTATTATGTTTTCCTTTAGGGGCGGGTAGATGTACTATCAGGGACCTGAGAATGGATTAGAATGGAGCGCAGATTGTCCTCTTGCAGAATTATTGCTTATCAGAAAAAAATCTAATCGGGATGCTGTTTTATATCTAGTTGAGTAGCACGTAAACCCAGTAAGGCCTGGGTGATCGATCCACCATGGGTCTAATAGGACAAAATCTTCTTTCATAGTTTTAGTAACTATCTGTCTTTGGTTTTAATTGTTTTTTACCCTTGTTGGATGTATGCAGGCCTAAATCTTGGATAAGGTTGAAGTCTCCACCCATAATTAATTCATGAGCGTTTGCCAGTAAATCATAAATCTGCTTCAGGGCCTTAGTGTCATCAGAAATAGGCCCGTATGAATTAAGCAGGACAAAGGCTACCCCATTAGCTGAGAGTTCAATCCAGATCCACCTTGCTCCCTCATCCCGAATCACCTTCCCCACTTCCCAGTCTAGCGCTGAAGAAAATAGAATACCCACCCCATGTACCGCAGCATGAGCCGAAGCAAAGTATGCTTGAGCGTACTTCTTAGGGAGTGTAAGGATAGGGGAATTGGATTTAAAATGTGTCTCCTGTAAAAAATCCAAAAACAACAGGTGATGGACAGAATGCAGAACAATGTCATACATTCACCCCAGTACAGAGATCTGGGCCTAAAGCCATAGTTTTTTTCTCACCATGCCATTCCAGTTTGGACCCAGCCATATGCAAATCAGCCTTGACCCAGTGCCTCATGGGAACAGTCCAGCCCGAACTGCCAAGCCAGGTCCTCCCTGGACTGGAAACAAGCATCCTAGGACTGGTTTCGGGGTTTCAACCCTCTTCAGCCAGGATAGCTGGAGTCCAGTGGCATGGAGAGCACGGGACCCACGTCTGGGCATACCCGTTCCACTCGTGGTGAAAAATGCAAAAACAACAGGTGATGATCAGAATGCAGAACAATGTCATACATTCACCCCAGTACAGAGATCTGGGCCTAAATCCATCGTTTTTTTGCTCACCATGCCTTTCCAGTTTGGACCCAGCCATATGCAAATCAGTCTTGACCCTATGCCTCATGGGAACAGACCAGCCCGAACTGCCAAGCCAGGTCCTCCCTGGACTGGAAACAAGCATCCTAGGTCCGGATTTGGGGTATCACCCCTCTTCAGCCAGGATAGCTTGAGTCCAGTGGCATGGAGAGCACAGGACCCACGTCTGGGCATACCCGTCCCACTCGGGGTGACAAATGCAAAAACAACAGCTAAAGAATGATGATGGATTGAACCCAGATCAGTTGACTGGGACAATGTTCAACACTCCGTCCATCATCCCCTTTGGTTTTGCTTTGTCCTGTAAAAAAATCACCAGTGGGGAAAATGATCCTAGCCCTTTTAACATTGCCCCTCTTTTCTATACACTCAAAAATCCATTCACATTACATGAAACTGCCTTCAATGGTTGTGTCATTTTTCAAAATAAACCATACCACCTTAATAAAAACCTGATATAATCTCTCCTATGCCATACTTGAAATTGTACCATCTCTAATATTAAGGTTTCATTTAACCCCTTAATAACATAAAAACTGATGTATGTCCCTTGGCCTCTGGACTTGAACATGTTACCATTTTGCCTATTATCCCAGACTTGACCGCTATCTATCCACCCATTTTTTTATGATGCTTCACCCCCATCCTCACCACCCCTTCCCTCCCCATGCTTTCTGTGGAGGGAGGTAGCCCTTACAACGCCTCCTCTTCCCCCATAACAAACAAAGGCGCCTTGACTTGGCACCTGGTAGCACCTCCCACCCCCACTCCTCCGTACACGATACCATATAGATAATTAAGCCCAGAGGTATCTCTGATATAAAGTGCTTTCATAATCAAAGAGTGCCTGTGAAGTAAATAGTGCAATATGGAAAGTAGACCCATTGCATAAAGTGACTTGTGCAATCTATTCCTCAAGTACTAAACACTTGTAAGAGAGAGAGTAATATATCTAGGAGGAAATGATAGTACTGTATCCAATGCATCCTCACCCCTGGAGGAGAACAAAGTGCAGATGGAAGAAATATAAATAATTAAAATGAGCTTAATGCCTGAGTGTCTAAAATGTTTAAAAGTACACAAAGATCAAGCTTAGACTTCCATTGCTGTATATAAACCAAAATACTTTGAGCATTGGAAAAAGGAAGAACTGCAGTGAAACTTTACACAAATCAACAGAGATAGTATCATTCCCCCCTCATAAGGGGAAAAAGGAATAAAGTTTGATGGTGCAATAGTGCAAAGTTGACCGTAAGCACAGTGCAGAAAGTGCAAAGTGCATTCTAGTTTCAAATACTGGAAATTTTTCATAAGAGAGTAATACCTATAGCAGGACACAAAAATTGCAGCTATATCCAATACATCTTCCCCCTTAAGGAGAACAAAGTGCAAATAGCAGAGAATACACACTATTAAAGTGAACTTAGTGTCTAAATGTCTAAAGTGCCTAAGGTGCAACAAAATTAAGCTTAAATTTCCATTACTGAATATAGACCAAATGATATGGGCAAGAGTCTCTGCTCAAGTACCCCAACCTTTCATTATTATCCATTTGCTTGACCAATCGTTTGGAGCAGATCTTGAGCCTCTTCAAGAATGGAGCAGAGATGGAACCTTCCTTTCCATAAAACTTTCAGTTTAGACTGCTGGGCAATAGAAACCTGTGCTCCTGCGCTCTTGAATTTGCTCATCATACCCATAAAGTCCCTCTGTCTTCATGCTGCTGACATATCGGAAAACACTCTTCCTTTGACTCCGTTGGGTAGAGCAATATCCCTTTTTTGAATCGCCTTAGTTAAAACAGCCTCCCTAATGCGGTAATCAGAGAAATTCACAATCATTGTCCTGGCATACTTAGCCCCTGGAATTTACTGGCAGAGGACTATATGGGCCCGCGTTACAGTAAGGTCCTCAGGTGCTTTCTCAGGTATATGATCTCTAATGATTGACTCTCTATAAGCTACCGGGTTGGGCTGACCATTAAGGTGTTCACTATCCTCTGGAATCCCTGTAAAGCATAGATTTGAACGTCTAGCTTAATTCTCCATCTCGTCTATCTTTAACTGCGAGGCCTGGAGCTTTTTCTGGAGAGAGGCAATATCAGAGTCATATGACAAAGAGTGATCCACCGATATCAGATACACGTTGCTCCAATTCCTTGAATCGCTCACATATTTGCTGGACCATAGTTGTCTAATCTTTGATGTAATAGAAAGAGCTCCTGGGCTTGCGAGGTTTTACGTAATTCCCCCAGAATAGTCTCAAAGATCTGTTGCATTTGATGTATCTGGACCAATGGAGACTGGGCCGTAGTGGCGCTTCCCTCAGGGCAAGCATCGCCACTTCCAGCCCCCTGGTGACAAAGTGAATCCGGCTCTACGGTATTAATTTTCATTGAGAGACTGTGCTGTACTGAAGGGGGTGAGAGCCCTAGGCCACCTGTTCTCATGGATGTTTGCATAAGTGTGTCCAGACCTACCCCTTGAGTAGACTGCACCGACTGCACTGACTGTATAGGTTGTGCTTGCCCCTCTGGACCTCTTTCTTGGGCAGTCTCACTTTTATGTACCGGAGTCGCGCCAGGAATTATTTCCTGGTTAACATGAGCAGCCTCTTCAAGTAGTGACTGATCAGCGAGGGGCACCTTGGTGATTGTTTGATTTGGCTTTCGATTCTTAGAAAACACAGGGTAGTCTTTGAGAGGATTAGATACCTCTAGGCTCCTATTACCTGTCTCAGCCATTTGTAGAACTCCAATCTCGCTAGTGCCTTCACTGTCTGCTTGCTGGATGCTGAAATGCCGTGGGGCCACCTCGTCCAACGCCTCATCGGGTGCAACATCCGCAACCTTCTGAGTCCTAGCAGTGCCAGTGGCGTCCACTCCACCAGGGCCATTACTACTAGTCTCTATTTATGGAGAGGATCCTGAGGAAGTTCCTGGGGAGCTAGGTGACGGGGGAGAGGAACCCAGAAGCACAAAATCCATTGCAGAGCTCATGGTATTCATTGTCCCCCTTTTAATTTGGATAGTTCTTCCTCTCCTAGCTTCCAAAATTCGAGATTGTGCAGCTCTTCTCCTAGCCTTCTGAGTCAGCGGTGGGGGAGTAGGGACCTCAGCTGGAGCACCTGCTTGTGTTACTGATCCTCTTAGGGCCATCTGCCGCATAATTCACAGTCCTGGCCTTTAAATATGTTGCCCACGCCTGGATTATAGGACTCTATACCCTGTAAGGCACCATGAAGGCACCACGTCACAGATCTGAACTGAGGGCAGCTGGGCTGTTTTCCAAACAGGTTAAACAGGTTCTAGCTTCAACCACAAGGCACAAGCTGTTAACCCATAGTTGCCCTCCATGTGCGCTGGCTGTATGAGCACTAGGGGTGGGCGGAATTTGCGTAATCGCGTTACGCAAATCTCCGCGAAACGGTAAAAAATCTCCGCGAACACGCAGAAATTCCGCGAACACGCGGAATTACTTGTTCGCGATGCTTTTTTCCTGTTCACAATTGCTGTTTGTGTGTTCGGGGAGAAATATCTCGCGAACACGCATTTTGAGAACGCGAACAAGCAAAAAATTTCGCGAAATTGCGGAAAGCAGACTTTTGAGCAATTTCGCGTTCTCCGCGGAACGCGAAATTACGCAAATTCCGCAAATTCCGCGAGCGGAACGGAATTTACCGCCCAGGCCTAATGAGCACCACGTTTCTGATGTGACTATCAGGGCGCAGTTTAATATTAATATTCAGAACAAAGACAGGCGCTTTTTATACTTGTTCCAGTATTGTTGATAGGAGTAAGAAATCTGTATTTGAAGGATTTAGGTTTATGTAGAATTGAAACATCCAGTTATGGGGTCATTCGATGAAGTAAGTGATATTGTCCTTTTTAAAAAAATCAAAGTATAATGGTCTACCCTAATATTACATGGCCCTTTGTATATATCTGTGACTGTATGTGGTATTTCTATCGTACAAAACTAGACAAAAAGGTAGTAAAGGGTTGTACAGGGTCAAAAGCAAGCATACAGTCAATGAGTGATAGGAGAGGTAGCTGGTTTGTAGACTATTAATGTATTGTAATGTAGGGTTGTTTAAAGAGGCAAACACAAGGAGATGATGGACGGAGCACTGAAACTTTTCAGACACTCACCCCCAGTCACAGATCTGGGTTGAATCCATCATCGTTCTTTGGCTCACTTCGCCACCCCAGTTCAGACACAGCTACATGCAAATCAGTCTAGACACTGTGCCTCATGGGAACAGTCCAGCCGGAACTGCCATGCCATGTCTTTTCTGGACTGGAAACAAGCATCCTGGGACCGGTTTCGGACTAACAGCCCTCATCACCCTGGCTAGCTTGAATCAAGTGGCCAAGTGAGCAAGGGACCCACGTCTCAGCATGCCCTGACAACTTAGGGTGAACAAAGCAAACACAAGGAGATGATGGATGGAGCAATGAAATGTTTCAGACACTCACCCCCAGTCACATATCTGGGTTGAATCCATCATCGTTCTTTAGCTCACTTCGCCACTCCAGTTAAGACACAGCTATATACAAATCAGTCTTGACCCTGTGCCTCATGGGAACAGTCCAGTCCGAACTGCCACGCCATGTCTTCCCTGGACCGGAAACAAGCATCCTGGGACCGGTTTCGGGCTAACAGCCCTCATCAGCCAGGCTAGCTTGAATCCAGTGGCAAAGTGAGCAGGGGAGCCACGTCTGGGGATACCCTGCCAACTTGGATTGTTTTAAGCGGTACAGCTTCAATACTTTACTATATTGGAGCAGCTTGGGGTAGTCCTTATGTATATAGGGAATTTGTGATCCTGAGTGCATAGATGCAAAAGGCCTGCTGCCTTGTCTTTATATTTTTTTACACTTCTTAGTCACTTAGGGGCATATGTATCATTCCAAATTGCGATCGCAAACGCCAAAATTCGCAGAATTTCGGCACTTGTGATCGCAATTTGGCTTAGTGGTATGTATGAAATAAAAACTGCCTCGCAAAATAAGGAATCACAAATTTTGCGATTCCCTATTTTGTGATTGCATTTAAGGAATCGCAAATTGCGATTCCTTAACTGCAATGTAAGAGGCACAGAAAAAGTGCAATTTGGCCATAAGGAATCGCAAATTACCACCAACCTCAAGTTGGTGGTAATTTGCGATTTTTTGAAAAATTCACTTTTTTGCATTTTTCAAAGTGCCATGTGGCGCACATACATGCCACATGTGCACACATGCACATTTCAGGGGTGGAACAGGGTGTTCTTTTGGCAGCCTGTCACCCTTGAAATTGCATTCTCAATTTGCGATTCTCTAATAGAAAATCACAACTTGAGAATGTCTTCCCATTCATTCGCATGGGCCTCTAGGCCCAGGGGAATGAATGGGGAGGTATTCCTTAATTGCGAATCGCAATTTGCGGTTCGCAATTAAGGAATATGTAGGATTCGCAAAATTATTTGCAGATCCTACATACATAGCGTTTTGCGATTCTCAAATAGCAATTCTCTAAAAATCGCTATTTGAGAATCGCAAAACCAAAGTTTCATACATATGCCCCTTAGTAGTCTTCAGTCTGACAGTATCATGTTTGTGCTCAGAGCCACCAGTGATAATGCGCTTCTATGCAAGATAAGTAGTGGTGCAGGCCATGATAGCTTTCAAAAAGATGCAGCTGATTTAGAAGTTGATGCAGACGATCAAGCGGAGTTAATGAAGTTCCATCAGTATGGGGGTGATGTGCTCATGTTTCTTCTTTTGAGGAGTTTTAAATATAGGTGAATTTGCATGAGTAAACATAACTAGTTGAACGTGGTCCTAGTGAAACAAATCACTAGGGCTGCCAAAGCATCCCACTGGTGAGAGCTTTGCATGCAGTTTCCTGCTCCAAAGAAATCAGGGTGCTGCTGAGCAGAGAAAGCCGTTTTGCTTCCAACATGTATTCATGGTGTCCAAGGTATGTATCACAAATCATGTTTCTTTTCACAGGCCATTATGCCAGACATCTTTTTGCAGCCAACCCAAATAGCATCTAGTCTCCAAGTTGACAACTATTTAACACAAATGGGTGTTTGCAATCATCTGTTGGGAGAAGGAAAACTATTTCCAATCTCTTTCTAGGTCATATTTTCTCAGGTTATTGTCAAATCCTGAGAAAATATGACCTAGAAGGAGATTAGAAATAATTTTGGATTTGGGGAGGGTGAAACCCTAGATGCTATAGATTTTTATGTGTGGGCAAGAATATATGTTCCCTAGGTGCTTCATTACAAATATGCTTTCTGCTTAATAGCAGAACCGAGCAGTGTGGGGCTAAGAAGGGGTGCCATTCCTATAGATCACTTTAGTCTCTGGGGAGCAAATGAGACAATTTAGGATTGCTCTCTTTCATGGCCGTCTGGCATTTCCAAATGCTTGCCATCTAGCTGGACTTTTGAGGTGGCCCTAAACAAAAAGAGTTGGAAACTTTTCAAAGGCCAAATGATTGCCAGGCATTCTTTCTTCAAAGAAGCATGTTTGGTTCTCTGAGAAACAACAATTTGCTAACTAAATTCAGGTGGGCATTTGACCTTTCTTGTTAAGTGGCCATGTCCACTGATGTCGTCTGCACAATGAAGGGTTGGTAGAGATGAAGTACCTCCCATACTACTGCATCTCAGAGCATTATCTTCAGTTATGGTGCTCTGACACTCACTGATCAAAGTACATTTGTTGTGTTGCTTCCACGAGGTCAGCACCTTCAGGTGATCTACTAAGAATACCAAATGAAAGTTTAATTCTCTACAAAAACTTTTTGAAGGGAATCTTACCCTTACCTACATTACTATTTGCGCCTTGAGGCTGGCTGTTGCTCTTTTTACATTTAGTTACAACGGATTACTAGCCTCATTGAGAGTTTGGCGGGTGGGTTCTCCTTCATTAAGGTGACAAATTTTCCTTCTGCCTTATTTTAGATGCCATAGGATATAATTTAACCCTGGGCGTAGTGGGCGTAGTGGGGCTACGTGGAGCAGTGCGTAGTGAGGCAAAATCTACGCACACTCGCGCGCTCCGCGTAGCCCCACAACACGCTGCCCGCCTCCAGCCCGCCCTCATTTTAAAATACCTTAGAGAATGTAAGAAGTAAATAAAATGACCTTACCTGCAGTGCGGCATCCCAGGGCTCCCTCTTCTTGCTTGCCGGTAACGTCTTCACACAAATGCGCATGCGCGGGCGTCTGCGCATGCGCGGGCGTCTGCGCATGCGCGGGCGTCTGCGCATGCGCATTTGTGTGAAGAAGTTACCGGCAAGCAGGAAGAGGGAGCCCCGGGACGCCGCACTGCAGGTAAGGTCTTTTATTTACTTTTTATATTCTTTAAAGTATTTTAAAATTAGGGCGGGCGGGCGGGCAGCTCCGCTTCGCAGCAGCGTGGGCGTAGCGCTGCCTGCTACGCCTACTTCGTAAACGGCAAAGCAGGCAGCACTACGTGTACTCCATGTGCGAAACGGAGCACGACGCCCACCCTTAATATAATTAAACCTGGGCGTAGTTCGCGTAGTAGCGATATGCGTAGCTACGCGAAGTGCACTTCGCACTATGCGAGGTACGCGAACTGCGCAAAATACTGTTCGCACTGATTGCAAAGTGCCGGATGCTTGTCCGCACTGTGCAATCAGTGCAAACCGCATCTTGCACAGTGCAAGCAGTCGTTTTCTGCCGATCGAGTAGTTTTCTACTCGAGCAGCAGCTTTCTCAACGTGGACTGGTAGTTTCTCATACGCGACCACTCGCAATGAGAAACCTGACCACCCTGCATTGAGAATCTCGCCGGGTGGTTTATTTTCCACGCTCACGATCGGCAACTTGATGTTGCTGATTGCGAACGAGGAAAAAGTCTCGCCGGGATGTCATTTTGCTCGCTCGCGGTCGCCAACTTGATGTTGAGGACCGCGAGCAAGCAAAAGATGACCGCTACGCGTGTTTGCACGGTGCTACGTGCAATTTGCATAGTGCGAAGTAGCGCAAACTATGCGAGCGTAGCGTAGTACTTCGCCCAGGGTTAGATATAATACACTTGTAATGAGGCTGACAGGATATTCGGCATGTTTGTGACTGAATATCCTGTCTGCCAAACTCTAAATTAGGGTCTAAATGACTTGTCCAGAAATGAATAACTGAAAGTCAATTGCAAAAGCCAGGTTTAGAAACCAAGTCCCCTTGCTCCAAGTTGGCTGCTTAGCCAGTACAACACATCTCCTCTCCGACCTCATGTTAATGCTCAACTTTAAAGCATCTAACCTATCAATGCCAGCCCACGTATGTAAGACTACTCTTTCTTCATTACATACATGTCTACCCTAACCTACAATCCCACCACCCACATCAAAGCTTTCAGTTCTTCTTTCCACATTTAGCACTTCAAAAACAGAAACAAAGAGGTATTTAAGTCATTCTACAGAACAGCCAAAGCTAACTTTCCTGCATCAACTAAACCGGGTGCATTGCAAGACAACCTGTACATCCACATACCATCTGCACAAGGCAGCCTTGCCGCAGATGAAACCATAAAACCCAAAATGGGTCACAAATTGTCCATTAAGTGGTACAACAGCGATCTTACATTAATAAAATGTACCAACCGAAATCTGCTCCAGCAGCACTTGGACAAGTCAAAGACCAATAAGGATAAAACCTGCCTTAAGGAATACACCACGAAAAAACCATCAAGAGAGTAAGAAAGGGGTCCTTCACCAAAAGCACATAAGAGATATGCAGGCAAAGGGAATTTTCAATATCTATAAGGAACTCACCATGCCAGATGCTCTGAAATGTAAATCTTGTATATCACAACATTTTCTCGTTCTTAAAATCTAGGTGGCATAAATCTGCAAATCAACTTATAAACCCAAATACATAGTGTCAGAATCACCTATGTTCCCCTGTTCAGCTACATTTCTCTAACAACTATTGTCCACTCTTGATGTGGAGACAACCAGCCTTATCAATGCCTCCCTTCTCTATCATTATTAATCATACCTGCTGAAATATTCCACCATCACACCTCTTTTAAAAAAATTCCCTCTGATCCTAGAATCTTTTCTGTCCACTGGTCCATCTCTACCTTGCCGATCTCCAGCAATATCTTGAGCAGTAATGTGACTAGATAGATCCAAGAACAGATGGAAAAAATAACACCTGCTATCTGATTACTAGTCCGAATTCTTCCTGGCAACGAACTACTAGTGAAGAGCTCCTGCTGTTCTCATGCTCCTTGATATTTCCGCTGTCGGAAAGTGCCCCTTTTTGACATGGTCATCCCCCACTTTTTGCCTAGTATTTGATGCACTTTTGACTGAAATGCACTAGGTTCCTGCTAACGAGGTCCCCAATGATCTTTCTCTAACATGGAAACTGTTCAATTGTTCCCCAATGGGCAAGACCGTTATCACCTCTGTAGTATATGTAAGTCACCGCTACAGCAGGCTTTATAGCCCTAAGGCAGGGTGCATCATATTACATGAGGACATATCTGCATGAGCAGATATACCTCTGTGCTGTCTAGTTCAGTTGCTAGATAGTACAAGTGAACATGGAAGTCATCTTATGTACATGTACTGGGAGTTGGTCATTGCGAGTTTCCATGCTACATGATGGCTTTACTGGAACCTATGATATTTGGTATCCAACACCTGCTCTTAATAAATCCATACTGATGCCAGTTGTGGATATATTAAAAAATGCACCCAGAGTGCACTTTAGAGGTGCCTCCTGAAAACTTAACAGCCTTTTAGTGTGCTGGCTGACTGGTATTTTCCAGCCTGATCCCCTGGAAGTGTGAGATCAGGCTGCCAGAGGTTCAAAACAATGCCTGCTCCGGCGGCAGGTGTTTATACCTCCTCCAGAAGGATGGCTAATGAGTTTGCATACCAAGGCCAGAGGTTTCAAAGCCTCTGTTGCCTTTCATATGCGAGACCTGGGAGATGCCACCCTCTGCCCTGAGGCCCATCTGGCACCAGGACAGGTGGGAAATTAGATATGCACATTGGTGTGTTGCACCACCAGGCTAGTCACACCCCTAAGGTGGGCTGCCTGTTTTGCTCCATGAAGGAAGGATTCCACCATCTTGACTTTGGTGGAATTAGGAATGCTGGGTTCAGGGTTATGACCACTCCACACAGAAAGTGGTCATATAGGGGGTGTAGTGACCCCAATGGTAAGTAGTCCATTAGCTACTACCCTTCATTCCCCTGAACACCCCTAAATTCAGTATTTAGGGCCCCCTGACTCCATGAACTCAGATTCACCTGACAAAAGAAGAAAAAGTACAAGAAGAGCCAAAGAAACGAGAATTGCAGACTACTGGTAGACGTTGGCGCCAAACCCTGCCTGCCTTCCTGCTCCTGTCCCGACAATCAAGACTATCTGCCTCATCCTGCAGCTGTGCATTCTTCAGAATCTTCAGAGGGGCACTAGCACTTCACCAAGCCGCCAGCATCTAACTTGAAGTGGAAGAGCCTTTTCCCTGCAACCTGCAGGCACCCACAACGACGCCCGGTTCACCATTCTGCTGACCACCGGGTCCACCGATGCAGCAGGCCTCTAGGAGGAGATCACCGTGCTCCCAGTGTTGTATGGATTGATCCTCACTGGTAAAATGATGTGTTTGTTGGGCAACATAAATGTCAGGATTGCGCCAGACTGATTCCATGCACACCCTCAGAATATGCTGGCCTGTATCCCTGCTAGCCCACAGTGCACCATCTGGACCCCTTATCCTTACAGGGTACTAAGTGTGTGTGCAACCTTAGAACATGACAACCCTGATCCCCCAAGGAAATCATGATAACAGATCTAGAACCCTTTTGTTTGGACTCTCATGCATACCCAAAGAAATACACCAGAAGTTCTCAGGAAGGCCTTCAATATTTATTGAAGCATTGTGATTCTTGTATTAAATACATGTGCTGCGATAAGCAATAGAGTGAAACAGATTACTGTAATTAGCATTACCAGAATAGTGAAAAAGATTAACATTTCTACCATTGTGCTAAGACAGTGATTATATGCGGGCCTATAAGTAATGTGTAATGTGTACTCCTACTTAGTGCTCCCTAACATAGTCTTGCCTAGGGTGGCTGATGTGCCAAATCCCTGCCCGGGTGGTCTAACTCCCCATTACCTGCGGCTAAGTGTCATCAAGCTGTCCGTCTTGGGGTAGAGCTGGATATCCCTCATGTTGGTAAGCAGGATCAGCTGAGCTGGAATTCCGGCATGTAGTGACCTTGCAGTGTCAGCTGACTGTTCCTCTGCCTAAACAAGAAAGTGGTTCTGTTTATGTAATAAACAGCACCCGTGTGGTCATGTCGTAACCCCTGTCAGCCTGCAATTGTTTATTCGAGTTGGATAGCATAATTGCCTACCGGACAAGAACAATGATGACATATGCGTAGTGAACTTTATCCCTTGTACTAAATGTTCAAGGTGTCATGATAGTGTGCCTGCGAAGAAGAAATGTAAGCAATGCTGATTCAGAGAATTTTATCCTGCATTGTCACACATGCAAATGTATGTCAAAAGACATTGTGTGAAAGAAAGAAGGCAATTCAAGAAACATGAATATCCTGCGCACAAGACGCCCACTCCTTGATGAAATCTATTCCTAGACAAGTGCTAATACGTAAGGGTTAATGAGTATAAAACCTTACTAAAATCTAAAAAAGGATCACACTTCTTTAGTAGCAAAGAGCATAGTGAAAGCCACTTAATAATTGTTAAAAGGAAGTGAAACTACTTTGAAAACAAATTTAGAAAACAATTTAGCATTTAAAAATGAAAGGTGAACAAAAAAAAGCCCCACAACTAGAAACTGCTAGATTGTTTATGTGTCGATGAAAACATTGCTGTTCCCAGCAACCGCAGATGATGTTCCCAGAGGCACCCATCGGATCAGTTCCATCGAGCAACCATGTTCCCATCCATCCCCCTCAGCTAACGCTAAATGAGGAGAAGCTAGTGCGGTATCCGGAGAAGCCGAGCCAAGATCCAGATATAAACCCGTGGATTGTCCAATCCGTTGAAGGTATTTCTACAAGAGTGAATGGTAGCTTCTCTAATGTTTCTATGTGTAACACAGTGTAGGTTGTGTCCTTTCTTGCCATGATGGTGTGATGTTTTGTTAGATTGTAAGGTAAATATAAGATTGTGGCATTACAGTGTCACCATGGTATGCGACCGGCATGAAATGTCTTAAGAGTCCAGCTCAGTAAAATGATCGCTCTAAGCTGCGACTGTCCAAGTTGTAAAGAGAGCAAGTCATTCTGTATGATGTCTATTACAGATGACACTATGTTACCCATATAGTATATCCTAGTGGACAATGTAGTCATACCATAATCCACTACCACCAGGGTCCCTTCCAAATTAGCCCTGTCAGTTTTGCACAGCATCCCAGCACCTTCCTGCTGGGAGAATTTCCATGCTTCATTGTATATTGCATACATGAAGCACTTTTGAGCAGGTTTGCGAGACATAATAAACAGTCCTGTAGTTCCATGTCATCAGAAAGAAGCGACAAGTTTTGTTTCACCTGAGACAATGTGAGGTTTGTAGCATAACAAGGCACAACATCCCAACACTGTAAGTTGTTACCACCCC
Organism: Triturus cristatus; assembly: GCF_964204655.1. NCBI lineage: Eukaryota > Metazoa > Chordata > Amphibia > Caudata > Salamandridae > Triturus > Triturus cristatus. Next base: position 1,711,657,217 of record NC_140589.1, on the reverse strand, counting down.
TGAGAGTTGTGTCTGCGTGTAAAGTGGGTCGGGCCTGCTAATCCAAAACCCTTCAGTGTCACACGGGAAACGTGCATGACATCAATTAGTATTTTACAGGCACACTAACCATCCCCCGATTGGTCCTTGATGTATTACATGAACCATTGCGAAGCATGGTGTCTAATGTATCTTCTGTGTAATTTGTGAACCATTGCCAGTTCACAAAATGTGCAGATAAGGGAGTGTTAGGTGTATTTAAATCTTTTAGCTTAGCCAGACCAAGACATGACGTTTCTGCACAGTTTTGTTCAGGAAATCATTTCAACCTGACCCTGCTAATCTTTAGTTCCCCAAATTGATTTCAATTCAACTGTGTCCCTCCAAAAGTCAAACCCTTGTGTGGACAACTGGAAAAGAAAAAAGATTTAGAATATGTCAGCTTTGTATCAGTGGCCATATTTTTCTTTGCAGGTGATGGTGTAAGTTTATAGTAATATGACACTGGGTCAGCTGGAGAAATATGAAACTTCTGGGCAAACATTTGTGAGCTACCTGTGGTGTGGTGTAGGACAGTGTTCCCATTATATGTAATTAAATACTGCACGTGAAGTACTTGCTTTATGCAAAAAGTGGTGGACATACTGCTGGAAACAGATCATTTCATCATAATTAGTCGTACCATCATACATTTCATCAGAGTTAAAAACAGTGGAATACTCCATGTCTTCTAGCATTTCATGCATTGTATTAAACCTAGTTCACCTAGTTCACCAATTGCATAGCAGAGCATTTTAGCAGATAGTCTTTGTTCAGAAGCAGGAAAAAGACTGTCACAAAACCAATCCAAAGAACTAGGAAAAGTAATGAAATTGTAATCCAAAGTAGAATACATACAATCTACCTCCTCGGAAAGGTGGATGTGGTGGTGGAGAAGGTTCAGATGGATTTAAAGAGAAGTAAACAAAGTCAATGAAGTTGCCGGAGGCCATTCGGTCTATTTTTGGCAGCTCTGGAGGTTGTGTAGAACTTGGAGTTTCTGCATATTTGTGTTTCTGTACAAGTTGTATAATAGTTGTTGAAGTAACCGGTAGAAGAGATGCTTCATTATTTGCTACCTCCAGCTAGGGAATGGAAGCTTTGTCGCTGATCAAAGCTTCCAGTGGGACCTCCTGTATAGTAGTGAGAGTAGACAGGTAACTACTCAGGAGGCCACTTGGCCTACTGTGTAGTACTGGCCACATGATGCTGTTTGATGAGATCTATTGACCCATATCTCCTGTTTTTGCACCCATCAAGGGGCAGTAAAAGTATAGTTTAGGTACCTTCAGCAGCCAGGACAGGTACAGGTGCTCTGTAAGATGGCCCAAATTCTTTCTTGTCCACGATTTGCTCCTGGGCAAGGTTCAGGTCACCAATTCTTGGAATCCAACCAGGAGTTGCTGGTGCCTCTCTCACTTCTCCAGTGGGGGTGTGTTTTACTTAGACTTTTGGTCTGTTCATCCGGGAGTGTTTAGTTCCTATAAAACAGCCAAACGTTATTGATGTCAAAGGGTGTTTCTGCCACCACTGTGCTTGGACTTTCGAGTTGGCCTGGGCGGTAAATTTGACTCTGGGTAATTTGCGATCCGCGGGTTCGCTGAATTTTTTGCTTGTTCGCACTTTAAAAATGCGTGTTCACGAGATATTTGTCCCCGAGCACGAACGTTCGGAACAAGCAATTCCGAGTGTTCACGGAACTTTTTCGTGCTCGTGGGGATTTTTAACCGTTTCGCGGAGCTTTGAGTGGCGCGACTACGCAACTTCCACCCACCCCTACTTTCGAGGTCAAGTACCCACATCTCAACCCTAAACAGGATCTCGTAGGGAGTCTGACCACCTGGGGATTTTCTAGGCAGATTATTGAGGGCTCTCTGGACCCCATATAGGTGATGGACCCAACTGCAACCTGATCCTAGTACCCTCTCTGTTAAGGACTGCTTTAAGTCCTGGTTCTTCCTTTCCACTATCGCGTTTCCCTCAGGAAGGTAGGAGGAGAAGTACTGCATGGTCACACCCAATTTTCTCATGGTGTCTTTATAAGCCTTAGAGGCGAACACCGTCCCCTAGTCCGAATGGAATGGTCTGAATGGAATGTGCCAACAGCGTATGTCCTGATAAAGACTTGCAGATCCTTTATAACAGTTCGGTTGTCAGCTGATTGCTGTGGCCAAACCCAGAGGAATCGAGAACAAAATTCCACTGTAACCAAGATATATTTGAAAGCCCCATCTGATTGTAAGGGGCCACAATGTTCCAGATATACACAAGCGAGTGGCGTGTTTGAGATTAGAAGTGGTGTCTGTGATGGTCACGCTATGGTGGATGTCTTTGATTGTTGGCCGATGTCACATTTAAGGACAAAGTTCCTGGTCTGTTTGTATAGACCTGGCCACTAGTAGCGTTGCTGCAATAGTGAAATTGTAACCTCCACCCCTGTCTGTTCAGATGCAAGGCCCTCATGTGCTGCTATTATTAAACCAAACCTGTGATTTGGATTTGGTATTACTATTTCCACCACTCAGGGAGCATGAGCAAATAGTATGTTTTGTGCACTTAACTGGTAGGAGTACTTTACTGGAAAGTAATTCGACAAGTGGGTGTCATCACCTGCAGTGTTGACAGCCATCATAGTGCCTCTATCTAGCCTCATAATGGAACGAGTAATCACTGTGACAGCAGCAGTTTGCAATGTTGCTTTTCAGGCTTCATCAGCCATGGAATACCCTGCAACATGTATTCCTGCACGTGGCTGACTCAAGGTGTGAATCACATGAGTCTGTGGCAGGCATTCTTTCAGCTTAGCCACCTGTCCCCAAAGCACCTTGTGCTTACCGGTACAACCCTTGGAATCTCTGAATCCATTCTGGCTCCAGTATTGTAGAAACTCATTATAAGACTAGACACAATTATACAAATTACACTCTACGAGTGTGGTGAATCCAGGATCAGTATTCTCAAGTGACAGAATTAGAGCTCTGAGTTGTTCCAGCTGCACTGTGCAATTGCCTAGTGACTGTGTGCAGGTCTTTTCAGGTTGGAGTTCACCATCCTGCATTTTACCCTTAATGGCTGTGCATGCAGCTGAGTATTGCTGTTTTGTCCCCAGAGCAGGCTTTGTAGAACCATCAGTATAGATGATGTACTCATACTGATCAAGACACAAGACATCACTAGGCAGAAGGTATTCATTTTCTTATTGCAGGTATGCTTGTGTTTATAGTGTAGAGTCAAATCTGTAGTTTACATCTGTCGCGGTGAGATAGTTGGCCCACTGTATCCATCATGGATGTAATGCTTTTGCATTGGGTACGCTGGCTTTCGTAGCAGCCTCTAAGCCAGCACCGGAGTCATGACAATTATTCATTTTGCCTGGGCCAATGCTCTCTCACCACAGAAGTCTTTACCACGATTAGAATCTTTTCTGTTGGTGCAAAACGCATCTCAGCATTAGTATATAAATGCAATTTATGTGCAATTGGTTCAATGTCTTCCTCATTGAATGTAATATAGGTATATCCTGATGCACCCGCAATGATATGGATCACCAGGTTTGTGGTGTTTACAAGTGTGTGTAAGTGTTTTGAAGCTAGTATATCAGCTTTTACTGAACGTAAAATATATGTGTGTAATATATGATGTTACAACACATGCTTTTACTATGCAGTCTTTACATCGCAACTACCATTACATTGCATGATTTTACAATGCATGCCGTTACAGCGCATTTTTAAAAACTACCATTACAACGCATTCCATTACAATGCATAGCATTACAACGCATAGCATTTCAACACATTATACTTTTAGGGCAAAAGTAGGGTAAATGTTGGATAGTGAAGGGGTTAAAATGACTATTCCCACGCCAGTGAGTGCAACCGTAGGCAAAGTGTTGGAGAGTGTAGGGGTAAAAGTTACTATTCCCATGTACCTCAAAAACCATACCCACCCTAATACAAAAGAAATCTCCTTCACGTACCTTATGAATGATGCGTTGTAATGGCATGCATTGTAATGGTATGCGTTGTAATGGCATGCGTTGTAGTGACATGTGTTTTAATGGCATGCATTGTAATGGCATGCAATGTAAAGGCAGTTGCGTTGCAACAGTTGCGTTGTAAAGGTAGGTCGTTGTAATGACTGCATTGCAATGGATGTTTCCCACATGTGTGTTCAGTTGTCCAATGTGTGCTTGACAAGTCTGGATGAATCAAGTCTTAGAATGGTTTAACCGGTTCTGAATAATGGAATGAAGGTTCTGCCAAAATGTAGGAATCCCAATATTGATTGAAGCTTCTTCAGTGTGTTTGGAGATTGTAAGAGGGCACACTTCTCTAAGAAGCGCATCGCAGGGCTTTTGCCTACACTTGACAGCTCATTTCCCAGAAACAGGATATTGAGGTGGGAAATTTTTGCTTTCTTAAAATTAAATTTGCAGCCCAAGTGAGCAAATCCCAAAACTATGTGATCTACTCTTGGTCAAGTGTGTAGAAAGGTCATCACCCGTCAAATATATGTAATCAACATAGAACAATGCATAGTCATCAAATTGTTGTAAAAAGTCTGAAAACTAGGCTGAAAACAACCTAGGGCTGTTCTTATAGTCCTAGGGTAAATGACAGAACTACTTTTGAGAACCCAGATCTCTAAGCCTGTCAAATATCTGCTTTCAGGTACTCTATTTTGGCAGGAAATCAAGGTGAGATATCTAGTTTTGTTTTGTATTTTTTATGCACTATATTGTTTATTAGTGCTGCGCCATATGTGTAGCTGTGTTTAGATGTCTGTAATCTAATACTAAATGGTATGAATGATGTGGTTTCATTAAGGGAAACAAAGGATCAGTTAGCTTTCTATTACACCTTGGTATTCAAGTTGTGTGAGAATCTCTCTAACTTTTTTTGGGCCTTATTTTTGATGCGGTATTGTCTCAATGGTATTACATAATGTAGGGAACCATCATCCCACCCCACATGATTGCGGTATAATGCAGGAGCTAGCAATAACTCCCACTCCATGGAGTATGAATATTTTACTGATTCTGGAACAAGGTCGGAAAAAGTAGTCAAGATTACCATTTCTCCCTCTGGGCAATCCATCACAAATTCAGGTGGCCAATCCTTTTCAGTGAAGAGAATATCATAGCTGAATAACAAGTTCTCCCAAAAGAGAACATTAATATATCTCGTTACGTCCCCCTCCATCTAGAGTTGGATCTTGTATGAACAATGCGGAATGTTCACTCTAGTATCCAGTGTTTCCACCTGGAAATAGACGCTCTAAGCTACTGCTACTAGACAATCCATCAGGTTCCAGCAAACTATTGTGACTTCTGCTGCACTGTCCAGCATGGTCAGAACCCACTCCTCACTCAGAAGCAGTGTCCTCAATATCCGTGGCATGCTGGACTTTCAGTCCAGCTTCCTTCTTCTTTTTGAATTGAGGCTTTGACTGTTGAGGTTTGTCCTCCTTTTTTATTATGTAGTCAGAAAAGCACTGTGAGTCCTTCTTTGGTTTCAAGTACTCCTCTGATCTGTGCTCTGACCACCTCTCTCCACTTGTTTCTCGAATATATCCTGAAAAGAACAAGATGAACGTGCATTAGCATCCTGATACCTATCATGCGTCTTAATATTATCATGGTTACTCAAATTATAGCACTTCTCGTGGCCTCCTGTTGAGGAGATCCACCCCATGACATAGTCTTTTCTTTGTTTTTCTTATTACCCGCTTCTTCTTTGTAGTAGAGTCTGGTGCTTGCTTTGAGTTATCCTTTGCAGAATTACTCTTAATTTGAGGTTTTGTAGGTAGTGCTCCCAAATTATCTCTGCCAAAGGATGCATAGGTTTCTTTGATAATTTTAGGTAACTTTTGCCCCTGTTCTCCCGGAGTTAAGTTAATGAGTCATTGGCATTTTGCCAACACTGCTGCTTCCCCTTAATTGTTACTCAACATAATGGCGTACACTGCAGCAAATTTGGCCATCAGTTTCATTCCCAAATCCAGGGCAGGGGCTGCCCCCACTCATTTTAAATCTGTTTAAGCACCTTTGGTAAAACAGTTACCAAGGGTGTACCATGAGTCCTGGTCTGTACTGCAGAGAAGACTTTGCTACTTGGGGGAGCCATCCCCATTCGCAAGCATATTGTAAGAACTCTGTGTTTTTCCTGGGGACTTGTATGGGGAAACACTGCTTCAAGCTGATTCGTTTTTTGTGCAATCCAGACCGCAATTTCCTCCCGTCCAGTGGGAATTTTACCCATAACAGCATTAATAGTCTGCAGACTAATGTCAGGTGTAGCCAATTGTGGTTGTGCAGCTTTAGCAGTCGTCAGAAGATTTACTGTCATTGTTTGCATGACGAACTGTGTCAGACTTCTGTATATTCTGACTAGACTGTTGAATAGCTTTCGCAACTGTGCTGTAAACATATTAGCTATGTTTGAGTGTGTTGTATGTAACTGGCTAAGACTGTCATGTTGCTCGCTCATTGCTAAGGGGTCCTAGTCTAACCTCTTCAGTACTATGTGGTAGGGTGCATTTGAACCAAGTTTGATGTTATTGGTAAGTTAATAGTATTTCTAAAGCTTTGCAAGCTGTATAGTTATTTGGACCTACCGTCAGTTGCAGTTTAAGTGTGAAACAATCATGAGCGTTTATTTGCTGCTGGGAATGTAACTGTGGTATCTTCGTGTCAATAGCATGGATTCTCTCCTTAGTTGTATAACCCCTGCTGCTCAGCTGGTGTGGGGTAATAGAATAGCACCAGCCAATAGAATAGTGTGCCTGGTTTTAGTGAGTGTCAGTTGGAATGCGTGGGCAGAGCCACAAGTATACTACTCCCGGTGGGGCCTTCCTGCTTCCTTACTACCTTTACCTGTAACCTGAGACTACTACCTTGATAATAAACATTATCCTGTTTTACCTTACTACTGGCTACCATGCATCTTCATTTACCACAGTAACCCATGAATAGAATACCTCTGTCCTACAGCTTCATGTGCCTCAACCACAAAGGTAACGTCCTCACCTACAAGTGTGAGATCATGTTATAGCAACTTCTGCAAATCTCTGGTATGTTTAATGCTGCTGGTTCAGCGCCCCACTCCAGGCCCAACACACTCGTAATCAGACCCTAAGTGTTCAAGGTATTGGGATGGTGGGCCTCCGAAGTACTAATGTAAGCAATGCTGATTCAGAGAATGTTATCCTGCATTGTCATGCACACAAATGTATGTCGTTTGAAAGAGAGAAGGCAACTTAAGAAATGTGAGTATTTAAATAGCTATGTTTCTTACCAGTCCTATCATGCTCACATGACACCCACTCCTTGGACATGAGTCGATGAAAGCTATTCCTAGACAAGTGCTAATATGAAGGGTTAATAAGTATAGAAACCTTAATAAAATCTAAAAAAGCATCACACTCCTTTAGTAGCAAATTATGGTGTTTCTTACAAGTCTATCCTGCCCATGTGGCACCAGAGGTCCTATCTGTCTCCTCATCTAGTGTGAAGATGCCAGGACCCCCAGGAGCCACCCTCCAACAATACCCTGGGTACTGGACCCCTTACAGCAACCACAGCCTGTTTGAGGTCCAATCTGGACTCCAACGCTGCAAATACTGACCAGCCGACAAGAGACATAAACACCGCAGAGGCCAGCACAGAGAGTGGCCTAGCTGCACATTTTTGTCCTCCTTTGCAGGTATGACCAAGAACTGTGAATGCCTTTGACGCACTGGCACAGCCAACCAAAACCCTCTGCACCTGAGCTCTCCGGCCCGGGTCCACAACAACCGACTATGCCCCCCCTGCTCCCAGGACCCTTATGAACTAAGTCCGCCATTGGGAGCTTCAAGAGTTATCCCCAAGTCCTCCTTTGCTGCCTGTTTCTAGGTGCTCCCCTTCTTTGCCTAAGGTGCAGCACATAAGACTACCAACACGTCCAGCACCTCTGCACCCGGACACTCCAGGGGAGGTAAATCAAAACTGCTGGAGGTTCTTTGGGCCTTGTCCCCCCAGCACTTTAAGTCCTAAAGGGCACACCCGAAATACAATTACAAGTACCTGTATGCAGTATATGTTTCTCTCTTCATAGGAAAGCATTACCGCGTAAAAACTCATTTGTGTGATATTCTTATTTACCTGTAAAAAAGTGATAACTCAAAAAGTACTTACCCAATTACAAATTCTTGGTATTAAAAAACATTTAAAATGTACCTGTTATTTTTCCAAATTGGTTTCTAATTTCTTCTTGAGTGTGTTTATTGACTCTGTGTGTTCAGCAAATGCTTATCACTTTCCTCTGATAAGCCTAAACTGCTCATCCAAACTACCACAAAAGAGAGCATTTGGGATTATTAATTTAATCCCTGTCAACCAATAAGGGTCACCTGGACTTTCTAACTAGTGTACCTCATTTTGGTACACTTGATAAAAAGCTAGCTTCCTACAACAACACAGTTGAGCATGCAAATTTACTGGATAGGCTTGGACACTGGAGTGATATAGCCAGTACTGCACTAGCTAATTGCAGCTAAAAAGTCTGAATTGGATTATCTGAATAATACATGTCTGTCACGAGGTGCCAGCTGACAACACGGCGAGGGAGGAAGAAGGTGCTGAATTTCCACGCTATATCTCACCCCTCCTTTCTTACAGTCAGAAACGCCCTCCGAGGTCCTGAAATATAGTATTATTAAATTAAATATTAAAATATAATGGTTGAACCATCAATGTAGCTAAAACCAAATATATAGATTTATCTCACTAACTGAACTTAATTTTCCTTCAGAAAACCAGTTACAGCTCTATCAATGAAAATAGCTTTTGGGGGCTAGTCACTTTAGCTCCATGCAAACATTACATTCTTACAAGTTCCCCTTTCAAATATCAGCCACCCTACTTTTCTGGCCTATGTAGAGATGACTAACTTGATATATATAGATAAGAGTTTTTCCCTGTCAAAGTAGATTATTTTGAAAGGTTCACATGCAAGTTTAAAGCTGCAGAAGTCAGATTAAACATGTAGGCCTGAAGAAATATTTTTCTTGTCATCCTAGCGAATAACACAATAACTGCTGTATTCACCAGGTGATATTTAACTTTTTATGCCATTATTGTTTTTGCCTGCACCATATATGATGACCTCACTGGAAAATCAAATTGTGCATATATTATCATGTGGGGTAATTTAGTTTATTGATCCTTAAAATGCTTCTACAGAATATACTTTCAAACCACCAACAAGTACAAAACATGAATCCAATACTAGATTTAAAAATGTAACACAAATAATACAATGATACCTATAGGAAGGCTATAAAAAGCTACCACAAATCAGTTCAAAAGACCAAAGCCTCATTCCATGCCAACTCGATTTCATCAATTTCCAACCCCTCCAAAACTATCTTTTCCCTTATGAAAGATATGTTAAAATCTCCCACAAGAACCAATAGCGATTTTCACCAAAATCGCTATTTAGCAAGAGCAGAATAAGGGGAATCTCAACCAGGAGGTAAAGTTGAGGAAAAAAAATTGTATCACAGGTGCAACCAATCTGAAACCCTTTCAAATTGCATCAGGAGACCCCGTAAGCCATTCACAATGGCAGCCCTCTATGTGCTTGCAAGAAGGATGAGGATAAATGCAGCAGCCCAGCGCAGGAGGAGGATACAGGAAAGGGTATTGCGAGTGCGCATAACATTGCTGGGCCAAAATGAGGAAGAAATATACTATAAGTATCATCTGAATCACGCAATAATAATGTGACTATTAGCAGATTTGGAACCCCTACTGCAGCACCGGACCCATAGGACCAATGCCATTCCTGCACACGTCCAGGTCCTATGTAGCCTGCACCTACTGGCATCAGGCAGTTTCCAGGGGATCGTAGCAGTAGCCGGAGGTGTATTGCAAAGCGCACTCTCACGCTTCTTCCAGAAATTCCTTGACGCCATGATGACAATGATCCATACCCACATCACCTTCCCCACAACCCCACAGGAGTTGAATCAGACCAAACTGGAGCACTACCAGGTGGCTCAATTCCCACATGTCATTGGATGCATTGACTGCATGCATGTCCCCATCTGTCCTATCTCAGCCAACGAGTACATCTTCCAAAACAGGAAGCCTTACCACTCCATCAATGTCCAGGTTGTGTGCAATGCTAAGCATATAATTACTGACATCATAGCACAATTTCCCGGAAGCACACATGACTCGTATATATTCCGCCACAGTGGCATCCACAGGCGTCTGCTCGGCGGTGAACTTGGAGAGGGACACCTACTTGGTACATACATATACCTATGTTACATCATTATACCAAATGTGATTCCATTACTGCAGCTAACCCTTTGCTTCCCACCCTGTAGGTGACAGTGCATATGCCTTGCACGAATACATCCTGACCCCTTACCTCAACCCAGCAACACCACAGGAACAGCGCTACAACACGGCACACATTAGCACAAGGAATGTGGTCGAAAGGACATCCGGAATACTAAAAAGTTGCTTCAGGATCCTTCATAAGACTGGTGGTACAACCCTGAAACCTGCTGCAGGATTGTGGCAGTATGTGCCATGCTGCACAACATTGCCACAAGAAGAGGCATACCAATCGAGATGGACGAGAATCACAATGATGGTGACGACCAACCACACGCACAACAACGACAGGCACGTGTGGCAAACACAGCCGAAGGTCAGAGGAGACGTGCACACATCACACAACATAATTTCTGAGGTAGATAAGAATGAGCCATCACAAGATATCGTGGATTGAGAATGTTTTATTGACATCAGCACATGTCAAACAAAAGATTTATGTATTGAAAAATGTGACGGTGATTGCATAGGTTGATTAAGTCAAAATAAAGTATTCAACAGCACTGGAGGGCAATCACAATGTTTAAATGGTCAATGGTTACGCCACCATGGCCAAATAGGTGAACATACATGGCTAGCGCCTCTTGCCACGTACCCCCAGCCTCCTGTCGCATGCCTCTGCAACATCAGACTGATGTGTGCTTGTGGATGTTGAGCTGCGCGAACTGCGCCTCCTGTTAGTGGTCACTGGCACAGACACACTACTCAGGCTCCATGCCTCCTACCCTTCCAAGTTGCTGGCAATCACAGTCCCAGACTGGAGGTGTTCCATGGCAGTGGTCCCTTGGCCTAAGGCCCTTGCAACATCCCCACAGAAATGGCCCAGATCAATCTGTAAAGACACGGAGCGCCGTGCCAATACTGCAGTGGTGTGGCTCAGCTTTGTTATGGCCCTCGTATTAGATGACGTACGTAGCAAACTCTGCCGATGCCTCCGACACTTAGAGTATTGTCCTGCAAGAATGGCACGGGTGCGCTCCTGTAGGCTATGGTTTGTCTGTCGGTTTCCCTTCACAACAACTGTAGTGAGGTCATGCACACAGTCCTGCACACAGTCCTGCACACAGTCCGACATAGTGCTAATGTTTTTTGCCAGCTTGGAGATCTGCATGTCGATGGCGCCCATGCGTCTCCCCTGCAGGCGCTGCACACGAAGCATCTGCGACTCAACACCGCCATATACATTTGGAGCGTGTTCTACATCGGCCGCAATGCGGGTACTGGGCCTTTGCCGTTGTCCTAGTCGGAGCTGTGATGGTGTTGGGGCTTGTGAATGGACACGTGGCTGGCTGGGGACTGTTGTGGGTGCTGGAGTCGGTTCTGATCCCATTTCTGGCAGTGCGGGTACAGGTGCCCTGCGTTTTGGTGGTGGGGGTGGTGTACATTCAGGCTCCACAGGGGGCTCTACATCCGTCTCTGCAGGTGTCTCAGAGATGATGAGCCGGTCTCTGTCCTCGGAGTCCACCTGAGCTGCATCTGTGTGTGAAACAGTGCAGTGTTAGTATTGTTTGTTCCTAAATATGTTTCTCACATGGCCTACTTCGTACATAATAAATCACTGATCTAAACTAACTGTCTGACATGAAGTGTTATGTTTAATTGAGCATTGATGATCATCCATGGCCACTTGGCTCACATGACTACAACTCCCATGATGCTTCATGTGTATGAGGGAAAATGTGGAATGGACTTCTCCCTGCACACTGTGATTTGCCTGGGGGTATGTGCATGGATATACAGTACGCATAGTATTAGCGCTTGCATGCATCTTACCTTGTTGTGTAGTCGCTGTGCTGGAAGTGTCCAATTGGGTGACTCCCACGACTGCCTCGGGCTCGATCGGCCCCACAACAAGGTCCTCCAGGGCTGTGTTGGCGGGTGCTGTTGATGGTCCCCTCCTATGCCAGCTGCTTCCTTCACCCTTTTGGCAATGCGCTCCTTGGCACTCCTCCTGAGGTCGTACCACCTCTTCTTCAGGTTTTCTATGCTGCAGGGGGTGACTCCAACAGCATTCACTCTCTCCTTGATGTGCAGCCATATTTTGCGCTTCTCCGCCTCTGGCACCTTCAGGGACAACTTGCCAAACAGTTTATCATGGCTGCTGCTCACCCCCTCTATCAGGTGTTCGAGTTCCCTGTCCGAGAACTTCATCTTTCTCTTCCTTTGTGTGCCACTGTTCCCTGCAGCATTTGTGTCCATCCTGGCTATGTGAACTGTAGCTGGATTGTGAAGGTGATGTGTCTCTGCTCAGCTTCAGTGCTCTGCCTCCTCCTCCGAGCTCCTCAGGGCACTGAATGAAGCATGGACTGAATGACTTCCTGGTTGTGATATCATCAGCCTGCTTCTGACGCGACCGGTTTTTTGCGAAATCGCCTATACCAAAATCGCAAACTGCGAACTCGCAAATACAGGAATCGCAAATTGATAGTTTGTGGGTTAGCGACTCAAAATCATGTTTTCGGTATTTTTTTGCGATTTTTAAGGGATCGCTAAAATTTACCGATCCGGTACATGCATCTAATTTTGCGATTTTTTTATTGTGATTCCTCAAATTTCGCTATTAAGGATTCACCTTAGCGAATTTTGATGCATGTGCACCCAAGTTGCTTCTGTAAGCCAATCGGGGTAATTGACATTAATACCAAGTTGTCGGCATACAGCAAAGTTGAAACCTCCCTAGATATATGTTTAGGGTATTTGTGACACCTTTGTTTAAAAGAGATGGAACAGCAGATAAATAAAGAGAGAATAACAAAAGGGCCAGTATACTGCATTAAGGTTATTATTTACAGGGCTTTTATCGGAGTATTTATTGCCTGTGCCCAAAAGCACTTTTAACCAATTCTCAGAGTGAAGAGATATCAACAGGCATAATAACTCGTCCGGAATACCAAATGGCAAAAGTTTATGACAGATGGTTAAATGATCAACAGAGTCAAAAGCACAGCTAAAATCAACATATGCCAAATATGTCTTCAATATCCATGATTTCACATGCTTTTTACACAGAATGTTATCGATTGTGGAGCAAGCCTTCCAGTAGTCAGACTGCTCAATAGGCAAAAGATGAGCGGCATTCACACAAGAAGCTAAGTTATTTAATAAACATTTAGCAGGAGGAGGAGCCTAGCGCGCAACCAAGATGGCCGCGTAGGTGCGAGGCTCCCGAGGACCTCCGCAACCTCCTACGTTTATCCTGTCTTCATCCTGCCTCGGTTGAGGGGACTGTGTCGGTGAGCCTGAGTTGAGGTGGTACCCGTTTCCCGTTCTCGAATCGGACTTCGGGTACCGGAGTGGGCACCGATTGAAGTTTGCGGCCTACCTCTCGCCAGACCCCGGATTTGCGCTGGGGGGTGATCCCGTGGCAAAGTGAACAACAACGGCGGGACGGGCCTGGCGAATCGCGTACCCCACACTTTCGCTTTCCCTTTCGCACCCCCTTGCCGTCTCTGCAAGTGAGATCGCGGAGCTCTTTGTGTTGGTGTGGCCTCGCCGGGAGACCCTGCCTGCCTGCCGGCTGTGACCCAACCCGTCGACCCGGGGGGGCCCCCCCGGAGCTCGTGGCCTTGATTGCCTGCCCTTTACGGCGTAGCTGGTGCGGGTGTGTGACCCGTGGCGATGGCCACGAAACAAGACGGAGATCGGTCGAAGACCAAGTCGACCCGGCGTGGCGCCGTACATCAGGCCAACATCATGGACCGCTATACTCTCCAGAAGGGATCTCCCGGCAGACCGCACAAGTCCTCTGAGGGCCCCCCTGATGCCCCGGATTTGCCCACAGATCTGACTCTGCAAGACGTCATGGGCGCCATTGCTGAGATGAAGGCCTCGGTGGGCCAGCGGTTCGACACCTTGGCGCATAAGATCGACGCGGTCCTCGTGGATGTCGGCCTGGTGAGGGCTGATCTCTCCAAGACCAACGACCGGGTTGATTCTTTGGCCCGAACCGCGTCGGGCCTCACGACTGAGCTGGCGGCCCTCCAAACGGAGGTGCACCGACTTCGTCAGGGGAGTGCGCTTATGGATCGGCACCTGGAGGATTCCGAGAGTCGGGCCCGGAGGAATAACATCCGCATCATCGGAGTACCCGAGGGACGGGAGGAAGCGGCGGCGGATCTTTTTGTAGAGGACCTGATCGCTACCCATCTCCAGCCTCGGGGACTGAGTAAATTCTTTGCTGTGGAGAGGGCCCACAGAGTTCCCGGGGGAAGGCCGAAGGTCGGAGCCCCTCCGCGGCCTCTCATTGCCCGGATTTTTAACTTTCGGGACAGGGACGCGATCTTGCAAGCCTCCAGACTGCAAGGGCCGATTAAGCTGGAAAATATGGAGGTGAACTTTTATCCCGATTTCACTCAAGCCGTCCAGAAACAGAGACTGAGTTTCCTGGGTGTTAAGCGCCGGCTCCGGGACATGAACTTAAAATACGCCATGCTCTTCCCGGCCAAGCTGCGGGTAGAGGTGGATGGTCGCACGCACTTTTTTGATCGTCCCGAGGCGGCCGGGGACTGGCTGGACACTCTGTCTGGGGGTAGTGCTCGAGATGGTGGGGGGGGGCGGCGGGAGGAGACGGCCCACTGGATCGGGACTGAGGGGTTGATATTGGGCCTCACTCTGGACGACTATGATGCCACTTTCGACCAAGCTTCTGTCTTTGTTCTTTCCCCTCCCTTGGAGGTTGTGTGGGGTCTAGAAGGGGTACTCTTTCCTCCTCTAGGGGGTCTAGCTAGTTTCATTATATAGGAGCGACAGGCACACTGCAAGTTGGGGGGGCTGTCTGGGCTCATGCAGGGGTGCAGGGAGGGGGGAGTTTTGTTGGGGTGGGTGGGTTGGGGTGGGGTGTTGTTCGTTTCTACCACAAGGCAAAAGCATTGTTGTGTTATTTCTAAAGTGCTCTCTGGGGGACGAGTGATGGCTTCTGTTTATGATGGGGGGTAGGGGACTGAGTCTGTTGTCCTGGAATGTTAATGGATTGGGAGACAGGATAAAACGAGGTGTGGTCCTGCTGTTCTTGAAGCGAATTTCGCCCGATATAGTTTTTCTGCAGGAGACACACCTCATTGGCAACTCCTTTTGTGCCATGAATCGACGGGGCTACCGCCTTGTGGCCCATTCGGGCTTCACGTCTGGTTCAAGGGGTGTGGGCATTATGGTTAAGAACTCGCTCCCGTTGGAGATTGATGAGGTGCACCATGACGACAGGGGACGTTAGACGGTTTTGGTGGGTAGAATGGAGGGCAGAGTGGTCGTTTTCGTGTCTGTTTATGTCCCGCCGGGGCTGCAGACGACCACCTTTGCGGATCTGGGGCGCCTCCTCTTTGGCCTTCCGGAGGGGATTCTAGTGGTGGGGGGGGATTTTAATGCTGTGGTTTCCGGAACTGTGGATCGTCACCCTCCTAGGGATCTCCCCCGTGCCCAGGCGTGGTTGTCTGGCCTCTTGGATACCTTGGGGCTGGTGGATTGTTGGCGTTTGAAACATCCCACGCAGCTACAGTACACCTTCCATTCAGGGGCTCATGGTAGTCTCTCACGGCTAGATTATGTCCTGGTTCCGGCGGCGCACGTTGGGAGGATAGGGGAGGTGCGCCATTTGGCACGGGGTATTTCGGACCACTCCCCGCTCTTGTTGCACTTTGATATTCTTCCGAGGGAAGAGGGTAGGGTGGTCCCGATTAATCCCTGGTACCTGCGCGACCCCACCATTCGCGCAGAGCTGGTTAAATCCCTTAAGCGCTACTTTGACGAGAATGTGGGGTCTGTGTCATCGGCGATCTCATTGTGGGAGGCGTTCAAGACGGTACTCAGGGGAGAGGCCTTGTCCCTTATTTCCCATTCCCGGAGGCGCGAGCGGGAGGAGGTGACCCGTGTTGAAGCTGAGATAACCGAGTTGGAGGGTGATCTAGAATGTGGGGTGACGGATGACAAATTACATGTTCTCCGACTCAAGCAAGCGGCTTATAAGGCCCTCGTCACGGAGGCGGCCAGGGGCCTCAGTAGAGAGCAACAGGGGAGACTGTATGATGTGGGTGATAAGGCTGGTAAATTGATTGCGTGGCTGGACAAAAAGGAGAGAGCGAGTCGAGTTGTCCCGTTGATTGAGAAACAGAATGGTGTGTGTGTCACTGAACCAGAAGAAATTGTCTCCTGCTTTGCAGACTATTTCCGTGGGGTGTATTCCCCGGTGTCCTCCCGCTCTGAAGAGGATTCCCACGCCCTGCTCAGGGATATCGCGCTGCCTTCCCTTTCGGAGGAGGACAGAGTGTCGTTGGACGCCGCTCCAACTTCCGAAGAAATTGCCCTCGCCATACGTTCGGTCGCTTCCGGCAAGGCCATGGGTCCTAATGGTCTTCCCATCGAGTTGTATAAACTGCGACCGGATACGCTGGCGCCGCATCTCCGTGCTATGTTCCTCGCGGCCCACTCGGCGGGTTCCCTCCCGCTAGACCAGCGTCTAGCTACTATCGTGGTTATCCATAAGGAGGGGAGGCCACGGGACCGGGTCACATCCTATCGGCCTATTTCGCTATTGAATGCGGAGCCCAAAATCCTCGCCAAGGTGTTGGCCAATCGGCTGGTCGGCGTAGTGTGTGACTTGATTCACCAGGATCAGTCCGGCTTTATCCCTCATCGCAATACAGCGCTTAACCTGCGGCGTTTGCATGGGGTGCTCGCACGTGTCCCGTTCATACGAGAGCCGGCCATTTTGGCGTCCTTGGACGCCACTATGGCGTTTGACACGCTTGAATGGCCTTATATTTGGGCGACGCTCGCGAAGTTTGGGTTTGGCCCAGGATTCATCAGTTGGGTAAAATTGTTGTACTCTGGCCCGCTGGTGCAGGTGGTGGTGAACGGTAGAGTGTCGGCTCCGTTCGAGCTGGGCAGGGGCACGCGGCAGGGCTGCCCGTTATCGCCGCTCCTTTTCGCGCTCGCCTTGGAGCCCCTGGCGGAGTGGCTGCGGTGGGAACCTTCTATTCGTGGTCTCCGCTGGACCCCCGAGTATGAGGACCGCGTATCTCTATACGCTGACGATATTCTCCTGTACCTGGCTTCCCCACGTAAATCACTGATGGTACTGGTTGATGTATTGCATTCATTTGGTCTTAACTCCGGCCTTGTCATCAACTGGGCTAAATCGTGCGTCTATGTTCTCTCTGGGGAGGATCCTATCCTTCCGCGGGGCTGTCCTATCCAGATCGCCCCGCGGGCATTTCGGTACCTGGGTGTCTTCATTACCCTGGACGCGGAGGCCCGATATAGTCAGAACTTGCTTCTCCCCCTCCAGCGCCTGAAGGAGGATGTTGCGCGTTGGAGGCGCTTGCCGCTCTCGCCGCTCGGCCGGGCGGCATTGTTTAAGATGATGTCGCTGCCGCGTTTCCTGTACGCTCTGCAGAACACAATGGACGTCGTCCCGGCGCGCTACTTTCGCGAGGTGGAGAGTTTGCAGCGCCGACTGCTCTGGGAAGGTAGACCGTGTATCGCCCTGGCGAAGCTGACGCTCCCGTGGTATGACGGGGGGATCGCCCTCCCGGATATCAAACGGTATTATTGGGCCTCCCAGCTGGTTGCGATTAATCACGGCCTGTACGGGCCCGCTCTAAACCCAGCCTTTGAAATGGATAAGATGTTACTGCCGGGTGGTGATTATAACCGAGCGCTTTACTCCAGCTCGCTTGACGCACGTCTGACGGGCCCCACGCGTGTCATGGTACGAGTGTGGCACGCGGCTAATGTGGCGATGGGGTGGAAAGGTCGTGTGACCCGGGCGTCGCCACTATACGCATTTGAGCAGTTGGGCTCCCTGTGGACCTCGAAGGGCTTTGAAAAGTGGGACATGATAGGCATCAGCAGGGTGGGTGATCTCTGGACGAGGGGGGATTCAAAACGTTTGAGATGCTACAGACAGAATTCCAGTTGCAGGACAGGGAGTACTTTCGGTATATGCAGATCCGTCATGCGCTATGCTCCGTATTCCCGGACGTTGCCTCCATCCCGGAGTATTCCCCTCTGGAGGATAGAGTGCTAGATGGACATGTACCGGACAGCACGATTTCATTAATCTATAAAAAACTTATCAATGACCGCTCGGGACTGCTGACTAACCTTCGTGAGGCATGGGTGGCCGATGGATTGGAGCTGGATGACGAGGACTGGGTATCGGCGGTGGCCTCCCCGAAAGAGGTGGCCATACCGGCCCGCCTTCGCTTCGTCCAGCTCAAGATACTCCATAGGGTCTATGTTACGGGGCCAAGGCTACTGCGTATGGGCTATGCTGTGGACGGGTTGTGTAAGCGTGGGTGTGGTTCTTTGGGGACCTTTCTCCATATTTTGTGGGAATGCCCGGAGGTGGAGAGATTCTGGCGTGGTGTGCATGAGGTCCTGCGGTGGTTACGCGTGTGTCGCTGCTGCCCGAAGCGAGGAGATGCCTGTTGAATGTGTGGGAGCCAACCGACTACTCGGTGCCGCAGACGCGGTGGGTGACTCTGGGATATATGGTGGCCAAACGTGACATTGCTCAACTGTGGGGTTCCCAGAGGTCGCCGACTGTCTCGGCATGGAAGGATAACATGGATTGGTGCATGTTTCGGGAAAAGGTGGTGTATGTTGCGAGAGGTAAGCCTGGGACATGGGTGAACGTATGGGGCCCCTGGAACGCCTACCGCGGGGGAATCTGTACCCCGCCGTTATTGCCCGATCCGTCACCGGCCCCGTCCCCTTAGCCAGTTTATCTCCCCGGTTCCGGGCACTGAGTCCACCTAATCCCAGTCTTGACCTTTTTCCCCCCCTTGATACTCCTATGGATTGGTAGGGTCCCCCCGCTAGGGGAGCACATGCTGCTGTTTCCGATTGTGGGTTGCTTGTGGATTTTTTTTTTTTTTTTTTTGTTGTTATTTATATTAAAATGAAACCGTTATGTGGGCCCGGATGGTGTGGCTACCACCGCTTCTAACTCCTGTGCATTTCCCTTTGCCGCGGCATGCGCGCTATTGTTTGTATCACATGCTCCTCTTGCTTGCTAGCGGCCGGCCTGAAGGTTGTAGGCCCATCTTTGTATATTTTTTTAATTTTGTAATAAACGGTTTCAAAAAAAATAAAAAAAAATAAAAAAAAAATAAACATTTAGCAAATATCTTACTCATTATATCCAGGAGTGCTATCAAGAGATTATTTTTCAGAAGATTCTGATGCCCTTTTTTATAAAGGGGGATGATATTACTACTTTGCCAGGATTTGAGAAGTGCATCTGCCTTCAAACAATGATCCAACAATGGATTCAGGATTCCAGCCTATAAATGAGGACCACCCTTGACTAAACAAACTGGTATACCATCCGGTCCCTCTGCTCAACTGCTATTTATTTCCAAAAAAAACATAATAATTTTGTTCAAGGAAAATTAACGATGACCACATCTTTCGTTAGAAAATAACAGGCTTGACCAGGGAGAGCAATGATAGTTGACGCATTCATCTCAGAAAAATAAGAACTCCAGGGGGCAGATTTATAATAACTGGCGCATCCCTGCGTATCAGCAGGGATGCGCCAGTTATTGTGCGCCACACCTCCGCCACCATGGATGCGCCGCATTTACAATGCGGCGCACCATGGGGCAAAAACGGCACAGATGCGTGACACATCTGGGCCGTAAAAGTGGCGCATTGCTTGAGTTGCGTCGCAAGCGCGACGCAGCTCCAGCAATGCTTTGGGGGGACCTGTCTTCACAATGCTGCGCAATCCTTACGCCTGCTTCAAGCAGGCGCAGGGTTTTGATGCAGTATGGGCTCAAAAGTGACTGAGTGAAATCTTTTAAGAGGCGTTCCTGCGACGGAACGCCCCCCCCTGCGCAGGAATGCCTACTTCTGGCGCAAGGCTTTACAACGTGACACATCTCCCAGATGCGTCACGTTGTAAATACCCCGCAGCCTGGCGCTGGTTTTGCGCTGCCGCTGCGTCACGAAAGTGACGCAACGGCAGCGTAAAAGAGGCGCAAGGGGCTTGTAAATATGCCCCTAGATGTCTTCCTCTACCAGGATATATGTTTTTTTAGTGTCCTTATCTTGACTTTTCACTAATAAAAACCAGAACCTTTGCATATTATGCAAAGTAAGAGTTGATTGAGATCAAACCAAAGCTTGGCCTCTTCACTATTATTAAACCTTTGCCTTTCAACCTTAGAATACTTCCTAGATCTAGTAATAGGAAGATTATTCTGCAACTTTATGACAACACTAGGAGCTTTTAGCCTAGTTGCAAAAGTATCCCACAAAGAGCCCAACATAATAAAAAAAAAAAAGAAACATTCATTTTTTTTAGGAAGGGATTGTAAAACATCATATAACAAATTTGTAAGCATGACATTTGTCAGATGTTTCAAAACAAAAACACAGTCTGAACGAGTTTTCATGTTAAAGGTAAAAACCTTGGCATCCCTAATTTTAACCACATTAAGATCAAGTTTAGAATAAAGCATGAAAGATCATCCAAGTATTGGGGTATATTTCTAAATTAGTGATAACATTGATACCCCAATAATGCATAACAATATATTTAATCAGGGAATGCTGCAGGCCTTGTTGCCAAGTAAAATTATGAGTGACTGATTGCTCAAGTCATCCGTTTACAACAACCAACTTTAGCTCCAAAGTCCAAGTTACTAAAGGAAGAGAAATTGCGCAACGCTTTTTATTTGAACAGATAGGAGACGAAAGTTCCCAAAGGGCATCTATTTGAGATAATCCCATTTTCCTATACACTGATGTTGTTAACCTTGTGTTAAAATCTCCAGACATAACCAGGATAGATTTAGGATACTTAGCCATTAAATTTAAGATATCCCTTTGAAGACCAGCTAATGATAATGAAAAATTGGTAGTAGACCCATAGTAGACATTGCATAATAATAAGTCATGCAGTGAAGTATCTGATCCCAAATAGGAGCAATAAACAACCATGACATAAGGTAATGTCAATAACAGTTATGATTTTTTCCAGTAAAAATAAAATCTCAACATTATGGACAATCCCCCAGTGATATGACCTTAAATTGAAGGAATGGCTGGGGTGGGGGGGCAATTCATTGTCTAAATAAAAAGATTTTGTTAACCAGATTTGCTGTAAACAAATAATTAATGCATCCTCAAAATAAGATCTAAAATTAGCCAATGAGAAAAATGCCTGTAGCCCAGTCACATTTGAACTGCATAATTTACATGAAATACTAGGAAGAGCAGCAACTTGTGAAGTCAACACAAGGTTATCCTCTAACGCTGTAAAGTTGTTGCTAGCCACATACCTTACTTTCTCCTTAACTTGCCTACTGCCATTGTGTTTAACAACTGTCCTATTGGCCACAAGAGACTTGTGGGGTACCACGAGGGCAGCACACATACATTGGGGACTGGGCAGCAGTGCGCCAGTGCACATTGTTCAAAATCCATCAATCAATCAACAAAAAATGTGGATGATTAAGCAAAAAGGAACATTTTCTCACACTTTCCACACTCCAAAGGGAAAACAACAAAGCAGGCAGAATGTGCCATAATACAAATTAGTGGGATTAAATCATAAAGCACACTGTGGATGCTAGGACTTAGTTGGAGGCTTTGTGCCCTGTCCACAAAGGATGTTAGGTTAAAGACCCTCCAAATCTCCAGAGACAGGCACCTTGTTAATATTGATATTGATTTATGCAATGATACATGTGTGAATGAAAACAAAATTAAATCACTGTCGTTAAAATCACCCAATATGACATCTCCATCAACACCGGGTCGGAAATATGTAGTCAGGCAGGCCCAGTGACTTAGGCCTGAGGCAACTGATTGACAGATCAAAGGTGAGGTGGCACGTAACCAGCAGAACAAACTGGCAAAAAAGGAAAAACCCAGATGAGTCCCACAAATAAGCAGCAACATCACAATTATCTGGGGAGATTGGCCCAAATAAAGTACACATGATTGGAGTGGCATGCATTTCCCAAGCACAATAAAGTTAGATACCACATAAAGTTAGGAACTCCCAGCCAATAAGGACATAGCATGCACAGTGATCACGTGCTCCCCATGCCAGACATCTGGACACGTTACCTACTGGCCCGCATTTTGGTCACGCAAGGTCGAGAGCCACCTGCATTTGTTATCAGGTGGAAATAATTTATGGTTTCATGACTAGGCCCACATTCCTCTTCCTAAACCGTATCTATGAATTGTTTTATGATGCTCCGAGAAATGTATATAAAGCCGCTCAAAACAATAGTACTTTGAGTCAGTCCTCAGATACATTACTGAATGCTGGACTCCTGGCCGTAATGTTTAATAAAACCTACTGTTCCTGTCTGCCAAAATGCCGCTTGTCATATTCGAGCAACATTTTGGTGAGCCAGATTGGAAAGATTGGTGCTTGGTACCTAACTGCGGCCAATGGAAAGGACCCCGCTCTGACTGAGTCACATCTGTACAGCAAGGAAGTTAAGCAGTCTTCACAATTGATTGAAAGTACAGCTGAATACGTGGGGCAGAGGTCCATCCTTAAGCCGCTGTCAGTGAATACGAGTCTACATCTAATTCTTAGTCCCAGCATTTAGCATATGACAAACTAGGAAGAAGTGCAAATATTTGACCTGAGTACACTGCCACTGACAGAAATCTGACATATTGCCCATTTTATGTATCTGAACATAGTCGCAAGGTGGCCTTAGAGACAATCCCATGGAGGTCACCTTTCTTCGATAGCCAACATGATAGGAAAGGTGAAGGCTGTTAGTCACTTGTCCCACTGGGCATGATACAGATTGTGTGCTTGTCCCCTGGGTGTCATACAGGGGTGAGGCCTCATCGCTTGGACCGCTGGACGTGATACAGAAGGTATGCATAGGCCCTGGGTGTGATATATGGTCAGCACCTTGATCTTATTTTTTAGTTTAAAAGGGTCTTCTGAGTGCTACTGGTTTCTTAACACTTTTTGTATCAGAAAGAAGTGAGAGGTGTTATTCACTTGGACTGCGGCATGATACAAATGGTACGCATAACCCCTGGGTGTGATATAGGTTGTAATTCAGACATTAGGGAAAATTTAGAACTTAGAGAGTAGATGTAGCTTGTTCTTGGACAAGGAGGGCCTGCGGTTGTCAAGTTTTTCCTTTTTTCTGTGTAAATTATTGTTATCTTTGTCCCAGAGCCAATATTGACAGACAATTAGGCTTAGGCCCATGTGCCAGGCAAAGCCTCCCCTCGTCATTGGGTAGAATGTGCTAAGTAGTGGGCGGAGGTATTTTTTTACAAACGCATTTAGTTTTCTCTGTCAGTTTTTCTCTCTTTTCTTCACTGTGGTTATCAATTGATGCATTTTTGATGTTGTGGTGTTGGTAAATTGTTGCAACTGTATTTTTGTTGTGAATGTTGTGTTTTGTTAATGACTCAATGTTCTTATGAAGGCACCGCTAATTCTCACAATCAATTCCATATCAGCTATTTTTGTGCTGAATTCACATGTTTTGAACTAACAACTACACTTACTTTCAGGTTACTTTTGACCCTTGATATGCATGTTTTTTGTGTTTGTAAAATGTCCATTATGATGCATCTATACATATAGTATTGAGCACGTAGAAGTAGTTTTAACCAGTAATCCCCATGTATATATTTCCTCAGTGATCAGCCTAGAATCTAATATTATTTGATCCAGAGAAGTTAGAGCGTATCAGTCCCTTAAAATGTTCCCAGCTATCATGGAGTTGCCACTAAAGGAAACTCACCCCCATCCGTCGTGACCAATCAAACTTCAGCAGCACAGAAAACGTGCACTTCCACCTGTCTGGGTGAACACATTTGGATGACTAGGAGATTCATAGCAGTACCATACAGCAAACTAGTGGGGTGAAGAAAGGGGCCTAAGTCCTCTGGAGTCAGATGATGAGGGGCGAGCAGCAGGGTATGCTCAGGCAGCTGAAGGGACAACTGAAAGCGAGTGTGTAGGCAAATTTCTATCCAGAACAGTGCCTATATCAGAATGGAGGAGGCAAACCAGGTGGAATTTAGAGGAGAGGTGTGAATTAAGGATGGAGAGAGAACAGAGCAGCACCTCCTCCACCTGAGGAGAGCTGGGGTGGGTATAGAGCATTGGGTGGAGAAGAGTCTATGGTAGGACTAGAAGGGAGGCTTCTGCCTGGGGCCCGAGCATCACCAGATCGTCAGCATGGGAGAGGAGCTGATCAGGTGATAAGGGATCAAGGTAGCCTGGTACAGACTCAATTAAGATGTAGAAAAAGCAACATAGCACCTTTACGTGCGCACCAGGAGAGCAGCAACAATGACGTCCGCCACTTCCCCCAAACGCACGGTGAAGACAAACCAACCCAAGGGAGATAATGACCACAGACGAAGCGAAACCTTCGCACAACCATTTTTCCACCTGCTAGCCCATTGGACTGAAAGGGAGGGCAAGTATGATAGACCCAGTCCGAAGGAAGGATCCATCAAAGCAGAGGACATGGCCATTACAGAGGACTGTATCCGACATGCAGGGGGAGATCCCAAGTGGAACTTCACCTATGTGCAGGATTGCCTAAGAAAATGGGAGTGCCACATTAAAGGGAAATGAGCAGTACTGCCCCAAGCCAAAATGTGCCCGTTAGTGCAGAATGGCATGTCAAGGACCATCTATTTGCCATGGGCTCAGATGGATAAGGAAGAGCTCAGAACGAAACTGCCGCCATTGATGGATGGGCGGGGAAATGGATCTCATGTTTTGAGAAGAACACCGCAGGGATAAACCTAGCAATAGGCGATGTCAAAAGTCTGTTAAGTAGTCTCATTGGAGAGCAGACTAACATGATGTTCTCCTGAGCCGGCATCCCAGCAGTCATGCTGAAAAACACAGAGCATGACAGAGCCACATCCAACTCGTACAGGCACTCAATATAGACATACCTAAGCAAAATATTCCCTGATTGCCCGGATGTAGGAGGATTGATGGAAGAAAGTATGAAGCCTGGGGAGACCATAACAGACTTTATAGACAGAATGAGGGAACGATGGGGACAAGAGACAGGCCAGCCATGGACTAATACATCCTCAAAAAGGGGCTGCTCATCGAGATCACAGTGGATTGGACAGCGTAGTAGGGGTAGACACCAAACCCTTGCGGGAAATACAGGCTCATATATTACATTATTGCAGAAACAGGAAAAGGACAGGGAAAAATAGGAGCAAGTCAAGAGAGACACCACCAAGTAGTTCCAACACAAATTGAAAAAAACTGCACTCAAGGGGGTCGGGTTGGCCACCAACGTACAAATGGCATCAGTCTTGAAGAGGGCTCCACCACAAAACCCCAGAGGGTTTTGACCCAGTTGTAACAGCAGCGGTCAGGGAGGTTGGCAGCAGCAATGTTAGTATTGCCACTGAATGGGCCTGTCAAGTCTTTATTCCAAACTCCCGGGATCGGTGTGTTGCTCAAATGGGTCCACCTCTCAATCGCTCCACTCTCTGATGCTCTAACAGTGCAGAGGGTAGGAATGATTAAGCGAGGGAAGGAAAGGATGGGGACAGCAGGGAGGGAGACCTACAAAACAAGATAAAACACAATTACCATCTAACTCTATGTATAGAAGTTCAACACCAAGAACCCACACTATAGAATTGAACAATAACTACCTGTAAAGGAAAATACATGTGCGTTTTCAAAACCAAGCTCGTGCTGATGATGCCTCCTGTAAGCAGACTTTACTATGCAATATAAGGAGACAAAATGGTCCAGGTGAGTGATCAACACAACAACCCTAAGCACTTATACACACACGCTCACACCTGCTACTGCACATACTGTACCCACCACTAGGAATGTATTTAATGGCATCGCAGTGGGAGGTTGAACCTACTTCACACCACAGCCCCTGCTAGAAGAGAGAAGGCGCACAAGAGCTTATACAATTATTGGTAGACAAAGTCATCACAATTAGAACACATGAAACTGGCATTGTCATCATGCCCAGCGCTTCATTTGGTTGCAACAGCACCTTTGAATAGATTATTTACTCCTCTGTTAATACAGCACAGAGGTTTTGGAAATGAATGTTTCATCCACACACATGACCCAGCATATTGTAATATATGTTCAATGTCACTGAATAATGCCCCCTTGCTCCTAGTGTTTGACAAATGCCTTTAGTTTAGCAGAAACAATGTTGCACGCTTGCTTCCACATCATGACAAGCATGAAATATCCGGATCACAGTTTGAGCGTTTGACACCCATGCCAGCAGTTGCCTCCCCCCGTAAAGTTCGAAAGGTTTAGCTTCCTTTTTAACTGCAGACGGTGACAATGTCACCCTTACTGCCCTTCATAAGCAGTCCACGGATTCTGGATCCTCCAGTGTGTTTCAGCAGCGCTTCCGCGATGTCCTGAATTCGCAGCAATGATTGCTGCCCCCGCCCTTCCTTATGAATGCTGGGTAACGCGTCATTACCCAGCGCGCGCGCGCCAGCCCCAGAGCGCTCCTGGGTAATGTAGTTCTACGGGCAATCAGCCCGTGCGTGCTTTGCGCCCTTGCGACCCTACGCAACTACCGAAAATATGACAGGGTCACATGGCCGACCGATGCCACCTAAAAGTATATCACGAGCATCGATCGATAAATCTGGCCCAGTCAGCACAAAGTCCCCATCCTCAAAACTGAGCCCAGGGTAACCCGAATGCACCTTATGCTCAACAGTAGGGAGGTCAGACAGCCACTGTATCACCACAGCAAGGAGCAGGTGGTTGGTTGAATATGTGGCAACAGACAGTGACCCCAGATTAAGCAGGACTGCAGCAGGGATGGGTAGCTTTCTGGGGAGGCAATGCCTTTATCCAATCGCAAAACCCAAGTACGCAGTAAGTTCAAAATGCCAGATGCAGCACATAAACTTCACACACACCTCAAAACACATTTCAAAATACAGACTAGCAAGACAACATTAGGAAATTCCAAGTCTTTACTTGTGTTTGAGAAACTCTGGGCTGCTGTACGTCGTGTTGATCAGGAATCTGCACTAGAGTCCACCATTCAGATGCCTGAAGGGGCCTACGCCCCACTCTGCTGCTGATCCCCCAGGGTGGGGTTGGTGGCCACACCCCAGGGGGATGGAAGTCTGATGAGGGGGCACTGTGGCTCCCCGTCCAGTGCATAAAGCAAGCACACAGGTACCCTCCCCCAAGTCCAGTTGGGATGGGTCCTGATTACTAAATCGAAAGGACCTCATTCTTGGGCATCCAGCCCGGGACCAAAATTCTACCATGGCATGTGGTCCCAACCACAGCCAACAGCCTCCAGGCCATTGGAGTTCCTGTCTCAGGTCCAAAACTAAGCAATGTTCCAGTGTTGACAGTTGGGTTTCCTGCACACTTGGGATGATAGAGACCCCACAACGTCCATAGAACATGCATAAAACTCTGATGGGTTGACAAAAGCTTGGTATGGTGCCAAGTCAGCAGTGATGTTGCCCAGAACATTCTGTCATCCCAGTCCATTACCCATATTGGGTGAAATTTGACAAGGTCTAGCCTCACATCGGACTCTCCATTTAGTAAATATTCTGCCTCTCCCTTATCCTCAAAGTTCTTCAAACACCCAAGCCTCCTTGTCCGGTCATGTTCCTCCAAAAACAACAAGGCAGCATGTCACCAGTTGGAATTACCTGGCCACAGCTGGGGGCAGAAGGCCTAAAAAACCCTGGATAGGGCATATCTGAAGGTTGAGGGGGTGCCAGGAAGGTAAGAGTCCACAAAAATCCATCACAGCTCCATGCAAGGTATTCAGAAATAGGTTCACCACCATATATGGCCTATCGATCAAGCTGACACCCACAAGGCCTTACATACACCTTCTAGGGGAGCAATCAGCCAAATCTCAGACACCGCCACATCAGAAACACATGGGGGCCACGGGACAGCTCTCTGATCCCCTCCAGTACACGACAATAAAAAGAACCAAATCACATGAGGACCCAGGGAAACACCCGAGATCTCAGCAAAAAGTAGCCCCAAGTTACCCCAAAAAGATTCCTCTAGACAAAGAGTGTGGTCAAGACACCTGGCGCCGTTAGATAGGGTCCCACTGCACATCCCATGCTGGGACTAGAGGTGTATACACGTGACCCCAGAGCACGCTGCGATCACCCACAGCACCTAATAATGGCTTGCCCTCACTTCACAAATCACTCCACACATGTGTAGGTCAAAAGGCATGCCCACACTCTCTCACTAGGGAAGGTAGGCTATTAGAAGTCTAGCAACACCCTTAAGACATTAGTTAAAGCACCAAGACCATCCACAGGATCACTAAAACTACCCCTTAAAAAAAGGCATCCTTTTTTGTCATGGTGAGGGGGGCGAACTGATGACCCGTTAAGCAAGAATTAAGAATGAAAGCAACCCATGAGTAAACACCCTTTGCCTTCAAAAAGGGAGACACCCCAATTGGGGGGTCACTTTCCAGTACCCCACTGAAAATGACAGCATGAATCTAAAAGCCAAGCCCTAAAAAAAGAAAGGCACAGAAAGCCCCAGGAATGATTGAAGATGATCATTAAGGATGCAAATATTTTCTAAACTTAACCAACAAACAACAGCTCTTATCCAAAGGTCTGCAATCGAGCCACCAAAGGCACCACCCTTACAGCAACCCACCATCTATTCAGCGACCACTTCCATGATCCCAACAAGACCCAACTGTGCAAGTCAAAGACCTCAAACTTTAATCAGAAACATTTTCCATCAAACTTTTTTGAACCTTTACAATTTAAAGACATCCCCCAAATCACAGGAGAACTACAGACATCTTTCATGAATCCATTCCGACAACCTACAATGTTCATAAAGTTATGTATTATTGTACAATTGTATACCTTCTGTTTACTGTGGGTGTGGCCGCAGCCATATGTTGCCAACTCCTAGTTCTATGGAGTCCACTATGACATTTGCACAGCGCTTGTGTAGAGACCTCTCTCATGTCACTTATAATTACATTGACCCCAACACTAGCATTCCACATGCACTACACAGCACATTCTTACACAACACATTGCTTCTACACATGACCGCCATGGGCGCCAAGACATCAGCCAGGTAATGTTATGTTTGCTCACTTATACCATGTGCAGTAGGCGGAGCCTTCTCTACCTGTACCTATGTAGCATTAGGGGCAATATACAACCCAACAGAGTAGAACCTCATAGAGTAGTAGTGAACATGACCCATTACAAGAACAATCCCACTGCACTATACATCTTCACCCATCCTAGCGAGATTCTAACAAAGCTAGATATGATGCACAGGCAAAGCACCATAGAAGAGGATGCTGTTTGGCCCAAGACTTTCCAGAAAAGAGATTCTTGGAGGTAGAAAAGCCACCGCACGTAAACACATCCGCTCCCGCTTCTGTCAGTGGTCCCAGGGTAGCCCTTAACGTGTCTTGCGCATTCTTCTTTAATAACATATGGACACCAGAGATGGAGTTCCAGTGTAGGCCCATTCACCTCAGTGATACGAAGGGAAATGAGTCTCGCAGGGAAAGGTTAAACACCAGCATAGATAACCCATGCCAAGAAATATGGGATTCAAAGATAGATAGGTACATGTGGTTGGAAAGGAAGGGGAACCCCCTAATTGTACAGAAACATACACTTTATTCCTTGTGTTTCAGAGGCAAAGGAATGATTCCACTCTGCACAAATGAGAACTGAGGTGCAATACTGCACGCACCAGACGTGCAATTGGGCACCTTCATGCCGATGGATTTGTACTGGCCGTGTGGCAAATTTACCTACACCCATCTCATTCCTGGATTGAATGGCCTGTGATCCATGGTCACCAGGCACACCCCTACCCTGGTCATTCCTTTGGAAGATATGTCAGAGTTGTTCCAACTTCCGCTACAGAAGAAAGCAACTTCGCTGAATCAGGCTGGATAGAAAAGAACTACTGATTATTTTGGCTGGGTTCAGTTCAAGGACATTCCTGAAGAATTCAGACTGTTTCCTGACACACAAGTCAATGTGGGAGGGGCCACACCCTTCATCGTGCAGACGAAAGCAAACACCTACTGGTTGCAAATAACCAGATGGGAAATGATGAAAATTATAAACAGTACTGAGCTCGGCCTTAATGCAATCAAGGATAAACTAGGAGCCATCTGCCTCATGGTGATGCAACATTGATATGTGTTTGACTTGATGACCCCAATGGAGGGAGGGGTGTGTGCCAAGATCACTGCAGCCTGTTGCATGTTTATCCCATACAATGATATGAACAATTAGACTCTGACTCTTGCCATCAAGCACTGCATCATTTACAAACCAACATGCATGAGGAAGGAGGTGCCCCTGAGCAGGACTGGTACATCAGTTGGTTCTCCTTGCTCCCCAGGTGGGTGACAGGACTGTGTACATCATTGCTGCCTATTCTAATTTTTTTACTTCTTTTGTGTGCTTTCCTACACATGGGGGTTTCCTGTTGTAAAAACACAGTCCTCAAATTGGGTAGAATTCAAGTAACTAGGGATTTAGTAATAGTTAATACTGAAACACGACAAGCCCATAATTTTGTGGCTGTCATGAAGTATGAGGTAAATGATGTAGTTGAAAATCCAGCCAGAGGGGGGAAATGTTAACAGTGATATTGATGTATGCAATGATACATGTGTGCATGAAAACGAAAATGAATCACTGTTGTTGAAATCACCCGATATGATCTCTCCATCAACCCTGAATTAGAAATACGTGGTCAGCCAGGCCGTGCAACATAGGCCTGAGGCAACTGATTGACAGATCACAGGTATGGTGGCACGTAACCAGCGGAACAAACACACTACCAGGAAAAACCCAGATTAGTCCCACAGATAGGCATCGACACCACAATGGTCTGGGGAAATTAGCCCCAAAAAAGCACACATGGCCAGAGGGGCACACGTTCCCAAAACACCATAACGTTAGATGCCACATAAAGTTAGGAGCCCTCAACCAATCAGGACATAGCACACACAGCACATGCAGTGAGCAAGTGCTCCCCATGCCAGATATCTTTACACATTACCCACGGGCCTGCATTGTGTCCACACATGGTTGAGAGCCACCTGCATTTGTTATCAGGTGGAAATAATTTATGGTTCCATGACTCGTCCCATATTCTTTTTTCCCTAACCAAATTTATAAATTGCTTTATTATTCTCCAAGAAATGTATATAGAGGCACTGAAAACTATTGTACTTTCAGTCAGTCCTCAGACCAGATTCTGTATGCTGTACTCCCGGCCACAGTGTTTAATTAAACCAACTGTTCCTGTTTTGCCAAACACCTTTTGTCTTTGTTTTTTCAAGGTAAATTCATATTTGAGCAACAACCTCATTATGTCCCACCAGAGCACTCTGCTCATTGGCAACCCAATGCATCAAACAACACATATTCAGAAGGGTGAAACCCGGAGGCAGTTCTCTGGGTGCACAAGGACCTAGACTTTGGAAAGGCCTTTCCTGCACCTGACATATCAGCTCAACCAATTGTGGTTTAGGAAGCTTCTGCAAAGAGAAAATTTAAGTCTCGCCCTATAATGAAGCCACAACAGAAGAGGGCTTTTGAGCCAAGTATTTTGCACATGGCTCACTGGTCCTGCCTAATTGGACTCCATCCTGCCCTCGTGAACAAACGGTACTGCTCTCTGTCAAGCGTTGTGAAATATCTGAATGTAGACATACTACTTTCAGAACTCCTCAATACATAGACATGTAAATTCATAAAAATATATTAGCCTCAAATATGGGCATATTATCAAGAGACATGTGGGGCTGATTAACAGCAGTGGCACCTGCACTTGGAGCAATGAATATGATGAATGGAGCAAGGCAGCCTGGGCAACATTGACTAAGACAAGTTTAGCACTGCTGCTTTCATATTTCAAGTAACCTTTTGTAGAACTATGAAGCAGACAACTTGGTAATGCATAGCCCTCTCTAATCATTATACAACAAATGTAACCTTAAAAGTAGAAAGTATAGCCAGTTTCTGTCAGAAGAATTGACAGGCGGTATCCTCTATAAATGTTTTGCATTAAATATATTTAAACAAATGGTCTAAGGAAAATACACACAAAACTGTTAATTCCACGGGTATTGCTTCTTTAACCATCAACGTTTTGTTCAATGATTAAAAAGGAGAAACATAAAAATGTATTTTAATGTAAAAAAAACATTGTCTCTGATTTCTGGATCTAATCGTTTTGCATTTTTAAGAATCTCTCAAGATTTATTTAAATTTTGAATTGGCAATACTACATTCTCTTGGCATAATTGACAGCAGTTTTCATACTGCACCTTGTAACAAGAGGCAATACTTTGCAACTATTTCCTCTTAATTTAGTTGAGATTTCATGTAATGTAATTTGGTACTCTGATTTGATTAGTTGTAAGGTAATAAAGTAATTTAGGTCTCAGGTAGCTAAACAGCAAAAACGAAACCACCTCTAAGGTACTTTTGAGATTGTAATGAAATGCTTCCCCTTTAAAATGTAAGGTCATCTATGAAAGATTGGGAAATCCTTTTTGTTGCCTATATCTCTTTTCTTTGCATTGTTATGAGTGCTAGTTGTCTGTGCTTTGTTTTTTTGCTTGAATATTTGAAATCTATCTGATGGATGTGAAAGTAAGAGGTGCAATAACACCTACCCATGTTAACTTATCTCCTCTCACCATGGGCACTTACATCAATTCCTGACTTTCCTCATAGTACAGAAAATGTATAAGAAGTCTAGAAGTCCTTCTGTCTATTGCCTAGTGCTAGACCAGCTTTGTGGGTCTGTGGACTTCCTTGATTTAGCCTTGTCGTCCAGGACACCCTGGCTAGCTGCTAGCACTAGGCGTGCTTTTCTTTACATCTTACATTGGATATAACATACATTCATGTATTAAGTAAACCAAGCACATTTACCACCAAAACGTCCCTCCCTGCGGAAGATATCTATGTCTTCTCATACTGTTAACAATTATGGCATACTTAACATTAGAAAGAGCAAAAAAGACTTCAAACCTATTTTATGGAGGAACTTGTTAAAATAAGAAAATAACACTCTAGGGATTAGGCATGGTACCTCCTTTATTCATCCACAAGCCTCATTTCAGACAAAAACTAAGCATCGCTAGTCAACTATCAAAATGGAACGTTCTAAGTCATGAGAAAGGGGAAAGGGGAAAACTGGTATGAATTGTACCATTTACAGCAATAAATAGTTATATAACGATGTAATGAATTACAACACAATTTGGTAAATACAAGCTATTTCATACAGAGTTCTAATCTGAAAAGAGATTATAAGACATCTCCTTCCCTTCACAACAAAATACACAATTTATTATCTTTCCATCATATAATCATTGTGCCATTTGGGAGCAAATATTAGTCTTTTCTTGAAACCATTAGTTGCTCCCTTGGAATAATTTTCTGAGTCTAGTTGAAAATAATTAAGGGCCACATGTATCAAAAAAGCATTTTGCGATTACCAAATAGCGATTTTTACTGAACCACTATTTGGTAATCGCAAAATGCTATGCATTTAAGGAATCGCACAAGATTTAGTGATTCCTTAACATTACCAAATAGTGATTTGCTAAATAGGTAATCGCTATTAGGTAATACTACTCTATTTGTTCCTATGGGCCTAAAGGCCTATAGGTGTGAATGGCTTTGCATTAGCTAATTTGCAATTACCTAATTGGTAATCGCAAATTAGGTAATGCAAAGACCAGGGTGCCTGGGGCGTAAGACCCCCTGAAGCACCTCAAAAACAATGTGCACATGTAAAGCACACACATGCTTTAGGGGCATGTGTGCGATACATGTCACTTTGAAAAATGTAATTTTCAAAATGTTCACATGGTTACCATCGACTTGAAGTCAATGGTAATAACATTTACCTAAATGCACAGTTTGCATTTAGAAAATGCTTGGTACATGTGCTAAGGGAATCACGAATGGCGATTTCCTTTTTGTAGTCACAATTTTAGGTAATCGCTATTTCTTCGATTACCTAAAATTGCAACTGCAAAGCCTTTCATACATCTTGAAAGGCTATTTTGGATTCGGAAACAGACGAACATTTTTTGATAAATGTGGCCCTCTATCTTCTAGATATATGTTCTGAAGATCTGGCAAGTCTATTCATGCTCCATATTTGGCCAGTACTTACTTCTATTACACTATTTCTTACCTCTACAATCTTGAAAGGCTTGAAAAACTTACTTATATTGTTCTTACCATTGGCAGGTTTTTTATCTGTACCTATTCACCCACCTTCCACAGCTATTTCTTTACTCCATATTTTTTTGTCATACCACTGCTAATATTTGTTTTGGTGGTTGACCACTGTTTTTTCTACAGGCTAGAGTGTCAACCTGTACATGCTTGCAACCACCCAACCAACTTGGACATAGTTTTTGTCTTCGTTCTCTACCTTTTAGTGCTGTGAATTGAGTTATCGCAGTGATCTTGTTAGGGATTGTATGGTAGGACCGTAGTCATTATTGTACTGATCTTTCAACTGACAAACTATTAATACTCGGTAGTTTAATGCATTTGTTCAACATCCTATTAGTCCTTTCAACCAAACTATTGGCCTGGGGACAATAATTCCTGCCTCAAGTGCTCAACACTCCACTTCACTTCACACCTATCCTGAAGTGTAAAAGACAGCAACACTTTAGGTAATGTTTGTGAGTTAAAATTCAGATGAATACCACAGTACAATGTCTCAAAGAGGGGGGGCGGACGATTGCTGTCCCCTTCACAGCATAGCTCGCAGCCAGTGTTAAAATAAGAAAATTACCTCTCGAGATTAGGCATATCAACTCTTTTATTCATCCACAAGCTTGCCACCTTACTTCAGGGAAAACAAACCGTTGCTAGTCAACTGTAAAAATGGAACATTCTAAGTCATGAGAAATGGTAAAGAAGAAAACAAGGGTATGGATTGTGCCATTTACAGCAATAAATAACTATATAAAGATGTAATGAATTACAATACAATTTGGTAAATACAAACTATTGTATACAGAGTTCAAATCTGAAAAGAGATTGTAACAAAGCTCTTGCAAGGCAGGTGTAGATCACCACAGCAATATGTGTTCGCTTGCCACGCTAGTGAAGTGATTATTTTTTTTAACTTCAAGCATAACCCACAAAAGTAAAAAGAAGCAAAACGAATACATTCCACTTCCTCAATGGACATAGATATGTAATAGCATTCTTCACTAAAAAAGTATTTAACCACTGTATCTCATTTTAATAGTACAGCATTGGTAGTTCCTAGTAGGCAGGTGTACGTAGAGCAAGTATAGGACCCTTTCAAGTTTTCTTACATATCACAGTAAAATGTGCTGTTATATTTGAATTACATTAGCCAAATGACATAGTTGAAACATATAAAAAAGTTAACAAAAATTTAAAAAAACATGAAGAGTTTATAGAAAAAAAACACTGGCGGTTCGGGAGTGCAGTTCTTTGTAGATTCGCAGGCACATTAATAAAGTGAAATGGTGTCACTCACAGTGCAGAAAGAGCCAATGGCTTAAGTGGGCTGACCCGCTGCACCATGATGCATGTTATGGTGGGCAGGAGCAAAATGTGAATTACATTTCAACAGATCAATGATTTCGGCGGCTGACCCAAAGCCTCTCTATGTAGTTATTTATATCTGTATTTTATTGATGATTTCTTTCTATTACATGAGGTTGGAAAGACAGTTAAAACTATAGGCCAGGCGTTCAAATGAACATTATTTTCTGGCATGATATAATGTGAAGAAATGAAATGTTCAAATAAGGAACTTCTGATACTTTCCAAATATGAAGGCATCTAATTGTAAAAATGAAGAGTAGGAGATCTCAAACACACTGTCATGTGTTTGCTGGTTCAGTGTGTCAGGCAAACAGTACTCTAGGAACAAAGAGTGAACAAAACGCGGGTTGCCAAATTCCCATTTGTCCTTCAACTGAAGAACGTATTGACTGCCAGAGAAACTCTTTGTATCAGCCATTATTTTCAAATTGCATCCCAACTTATTCTGCAATTGAATGCCGGACAGCTTTTCAATTGCTCCTGCGTTTTCATTGATTACCAATATGTTTTTTTCGGGATACAGAATATTGCCCTATTCTTTCCCTCAGCCTGCTTTTGACTTTCTGTTGTGTTGATCTCAATATCGCTCTGCAGGGCGGATGCTGCTGAGATAACAGAGTCGGGGTCAATTGGATGAAGTACATTTTGGCTGCTCATAAAGTCTGCACCAATGAGAAAAAACAGGCTTAGCATAAAGCGATGCCTTTTCAAGGACTTACTGAATAATGTTACTGCTCTTTGCTCAGAGTGTAATGTTAATCCTAATGGTTTGCTGGTTTGTGGCTTCTAGCACAAGGCAGGCAATCAGAAACCGGTGGTAGGTAAATAAGGTGTGCAGGGTGTTGGCAAAGACTGTTGGTGAATCTGAATTCTTGACTATCCCCTGATACTGAGGGTTATAGACCTGCACTATGAATGCTAATGTCCTCTCTTGTTCCTTTCTCAGGCATGCCTTTTCACTGGGGCATCATAATACACCACTTGGCCTGCATGCTGCCTTCCACTATTTACTGGTAAAATCTTAGCATCGTTAACATTATTTTTCTTTTACAGAGCACCTGAAGCTAAATCATAATGCTTGAATTCAAACTTCAACACTTGTGATTCTACACAGTTGAAAACATATATTGATGTATTTGCTTTTATGTACATTCGCAGTTTTATAAAGTCTGAATAACGCCTTGTAAAGTGTCAAGTTGTTTCTCCTTTTTCTGCCTTTCTATACTTTGCTCTGGTCACAATCCGCTCTGACCTACAACCACAGGTGAAAAGATGCACCTGGGGGATCCAAGATCTGAAGCTATCTTGTTGACTCTGAGGCTTAGTACAGAGTAGAGGTCAACAGCACACCAGGCTGACCGAGCAGAGAGGCCTAAGTGGTATACAACAGAGATGTTCCAAGTCCATGGGTCCTTCTACCAGCTGGGAAGTACAATTGTCTCTTGTTAGACCTGGCACCTTGGCGTGAGTTTTCCTTCCACTTTTAGCTGATGTGCCTCATTGTGTTTTGTTGGTGTTAGCTGCTCAGGGCACTGTGCCACTGCTAATCAGTGCCACAGTGCAAGTGCTCCCTTTGGAAAAGTGTATACATTGATTGGTGTCCATGTTTGGCTTATTTGGTTTACTATCAGCCCCTAGTAAAGTGCACCAGGAGTGCCAGGGCTTGTAAATACAAATGCTGCTGGTGGGCTTGCAGCACTGGTTGTGCCACCCACAGAAGCGGCCTAGTAAAATGTGTCTAGGGTCTGCCACTGCAGAGCCTGCGTGCAGTCTGGTACTGTCATGCTGACTGCGCAAGTGCACCTACTTGCCAGTCCCTAAACCTTCCCTTAACTACATATTAGTCACCCCTATGGTAGCCCCAAGGGCAGGGTGCATTGTAAGCATAAGGTAGGACATGCCCTGATGTGTGTGGCATGTCCTAATAGTGAATTACAGTCATTTTCGTTTTTCACTATTGAAAGGCTACCTGCTCTCCATAGGTCAAAATGGGCTGCTGGAATTACTACACGCTGTAATCACAGTGGACTCATAGAGCATGGTAGAAAGTCAAGTTTAGTATGCCTGAACTCAGAATAATAAAATACTTGTTTTAGTAAAGTTTATTTTAATATCCTGTGTTTGTAAATACTACTTTTAGAAAGTTAGTATTTACTGACCTGGCCATTTCAGCCCGCCTCTGCTGTGTGTGTGTGTTGTGCCTAGTAACAGTAAAGGAGCAGGGCTGGGGAATTCCAGGAGACAGGCTGGCTGCCAGGTGGTGGGTAGAGAGATTACACCAGGATGGGTGGGAGGAGTACACCTTTGACTCTGAATAGACCTGTGCTCTGCCACCACAATGCCGGCTCCGCCCCTGTGGAGCGGCTGATGTCTCTGCCCTGCTGCTGAAAGGAAAGAGCCGGGTCACCACAACAAAGTGCTCCAAAACTGGACTGAGCCAGGCCCAGGCCCCCTGGCGACAAAGAACAAAGAATTGTGCTATAAAAGAAGAAGCCCTGCTCCTAAGAAATCAGATCCTGTTTGCGCCAAGAAGAAACTCTGCCCGAAGAGAAGGACCTGGGAAAGCTGCATGGAGGACTACTGTCTCTGACCTGTGAGACTGGCCTGTGGTGAGTGCCTTGCTGCAAGAAGGAGAGGAGGAAAAGACTTGATAAGAAAAGACTTTTGATCAACTTGTGCTTTAAACAATCTCCAAGGGCTTGCTGGTGAACTTGCCCCCTGAACTGCGCCCCAGGAACAGTGGGCGCTACCTTTCCCCAAGAAGAAGAGAAGCTGCTGGAGGCGATCCTGTAACGCTGACCCCAGAGGACCTGTGTGCCCCTCATCTGAGCACCGCGACGTCTGCCACCGGGGCTACTGTAAGCACCGCAAGGGCCTGCCTGCCTGGCCCAAGCACCGCAAGCAACTGCCCCCCCCCCGAGCCGTAGCTCGCACCGCAAAGAAGAGACTGATCAGGCTCCAAGCGCCGAGCCTCTGCGACCCTGCGCCGCCGAGATCACTGCAAGGAGCTGTGCACCATTCGTCCCCTGAGTGAAGCCGACAGCGCGACGCGCTGAAGAAACTGCCCCCGAGCTGCCCCTCCTTCTGCTGAACTGGGTCGTGTGCCTGGGACCATCCGAAGCGCCCCACGAAGCATCGCCGCCCGCTGATCAGAAGGGACGACAACGCGACGTGGGACGCCCCTCTAAGGACCCCTGAGGCTGCTGCGACCCTCCTGCCCAAGACCAAAGGTATTGTGAACTGCCCGCCTTGGTGCGACACGTACTTCATTCCGTACGAGCCGTACCTGCACTGTCGTCCATGTACGGCGCGTCCCTGTCTCTGTGCGGCCCGTCCAGCATCAAATACATTGCCGGTGCTCACGCGGGACGCGTGAGGTTTGGAGAGAGGCGTACCGAACGTGTACGACACATACCTACGAGAGTCTGTACGGTTCACGTCCCGAGTACGCGTGCTCACGCGAGAAGCGTGAGGAACGGCACGACACGACCAAACAGCAGTACGAAGCGTACCGGAGGCGCTAGGAAGCGCACAATACCCCAAAGAAGCTTGTTTTGAGTAGAACATTGCCATTTTTACATCTGTGGACTGCCTAAAAGTATTGAAAGTAACTGGAACCTTATTTAAAGAGAGAAGACTGTATTTGAAGCCTGCATAAGAGATTTATATAAAGAACTTTATTTTCATAAATACAGCCTTGTGTCTCTGTGTGGTGGGGTGGTGATTATTGTGTGGGATATCTTGAACGCTTAACCTAATGCCCTCTGGAATCTAGCCTGACTGCTCTCGCCACGTTACCTAGAGGGTGAGCAGGGGTTATTTTTAAAGAGGTAATCCTACGCCCTGACTTTGAGGAAAGGGTCCCTGCTTGCCGCCAGTGCATACCTGCGCCAACCAGAGACCCCGGATTCTAACATCTCTAAAAGTAAATACAAGTTGAGAAGGAAAAACAACAGAAGGTTCACCCTCTTGTGTACAACAGTGGTCATCAGAGCACCTTATGTGAGAAGAAGGAGTATTGTTGTGGTACATAGTGGAGTTAGAGGAAAGAAGATTAGTTTCCAAAGGATGAATATGAGCCTTGAGGTAAATCCAATAATATATAGAGACATCAAGAGACACAAGCCAGAAGATCAAGAGAGTACCTAAGTTTAGAAGCATTGAGGGAGAAAGAGAAAAAGTGTTAATAGTGGCCAGGGCCACTTTAGGATTCTCACTTGATGCTGAGTGGAGAATATAAAAGAAAGGAAGGAGATACATCACAATCCGTGTTTCGTCTGACACACCTTCTGTTGGGGGTATCCACATTGGCTTGCTAGATGGTAAGGTCCTGGTCAGCACAAAGTGGGGCCTGTCTTCTGAAGGTGGTTGGGCACATTCGCCCCAGAAGGAAAAGGTCATTAGATATTGGAAAAAAATAAATCCACAAGAATCTTCCTTTGTAAATATATAATGTGGGTCTTGTTTGCTCAGTGTGTAATTTGTAGCACTTTTTATCTATCGCCATAGCCTCTAGACAGTGGGAAGGCATGACTGACTATGAGAGAAGTTAGTCTATAGGCAATAATGCTTGCAATGCTGACCGTGTGCTGTATTGTATTACTCAGGGAATCTTTTGGTAAGCTCCTGTTTTCCAACCCAAGTTTCAGACCAGATTTGGAATTCTTGCTCATAAAATGTCTTTTACTCACATGAAGATAATATTACTAAGAAATAATTGACTTATTCTATACAATGACAATGTTTCCTTCTTCCCAAGCCTAGGCACACATTTTTCTAGCTGAAGTCATATGTCCATCCATAATTGTACTCATTTATAAACCTAGGCACTTATTAATGTAACTATTCTTCCACGCACATGTATTCATGTTTATATGCCACCCACCCATAACCACGTTTCCATCACCTACCCTGACCCAACCACATATCTATCCACCAACACCAAAGCATTCATCCATAAGCCAATAATCATGAATACATCTATTCACAAACATTTGCGTCCATGCATTCATCCAGACCCATCCATCTACTCACTCTTCTGGCATTACATGTTCTAAAAGATATCTAGGTATCCTTTGATACTACTGGACAGCTGTCAATCCATTTCATCATCCAGCCAACAATCACCTGTGTCTGTCTGTTTATTGATCAACTGCATGTATGCCTGTAAATATACGTGTGCGTGCGTGTGTGTGTGTTCGTGTTTGTGCTTGCATGCGTGAATGCGTGTGTGTGTGTATGTGTGTCTGTGTGTGCACATGCCCGTGAATATTGGATGTCAGTATTTGTTCTTGTAAGTGTGTTTTTATTTGTGCATCCAAATATATATCACACAACAACACAGAGCCACTACAATAAATAATATATACAAACAAAACAGGCTAGAAATTTGGGCTTTGGACATTTTTGTTCTAAATATTTTCATATCAGGCCCTCTGTTAAAATGGTAACAGAATCATTTCGATGAAAAACTGCCTTCTACCGCTTCTGTTACCTTTTCTACCTTGTTTAAGTTATTGATCATGAAAGGAATTCTTCTTCAATGCGCATGGTTGGAGATGCATTCTTACTAGGGTTTATCAACGTAGGTATCAATAGATAAAATGTCCAAAATATATCAACGTTAAAGTCCTATGGAAAGCCATCATATTCTTATTACCTATCACATCGGATCTTTATCAGGATTATTTGTCCATCTCCCTCGGGACTTTGATCAATTAACTATGTCTACAGCCACTAATAATGGACTGTATCGATCACCCCCTCCCCTGCTTGAGCACACTGGTGTTTCTACATGACGGCGACGTGTTTACATACTGTTACCTGGGATTGCATCTGATTGGGAGATAATTGTTGCCAATTCTGACTTTGGCGTGATTTATGAAGGTCGCGGATCATGAACTTGACTCCCCTGCCTGCTCTGCCCTTGAAGCTCGCGCTCACTCAATAGTCATTAGGCCTCACTCTCTCGGTGCCT
Source organism: Triturus cristatus (assembly GCF_964204655.1). Classification (NCBI taxonomy): domain Eukaryota; kingdom Metazoa; phylum Chordata; class Amphibia; order Caudata; family Salamandridae; genus Triturus; species Triturus cristatus. Next base: position 1,711,615,200 of record NC_140589.1, on the reverse strand, counting down.
CCAGCTTGAAGACCCAGGTAGCGCTATATTGGGCGACAACGAGTAATCGTGCCTTAAATTACTGAAACTATGTGGTGAGTATTCACCCACTTCCATGGAGGTGTCGTTGCACATTTGTTACCGATAGTTCAATGAGACAAGGTTCAGCAATGTGACCTGCCACTTGTCTGAAACGGTTCAAGTTCGCTGCCTTGGCATGAGTCTCTGCCTGCTTCTGCCCAGGACGTGAGTCTGCCCCACTCGCAACTCGTGCCGGCGTCCCTTAAACTCCTGTGCATGGAGAGCATTGTTGATTCGGGCAGTGGGAGCAGTGCGCTTTCCTCACCCATGAGCCCAACCGAACTTCTTTCTCTAATAGTAATACTTAGAAAAAGCCCCATGCGGTTTAAGGACATTTTTGTCAGCAGCGAGAGAACATGGTAATGGTGGTCTGTGCTAAGTAGGCGCAGATGATCAGGATGCCGTGTAAGCAAAGTATGTCCACGTGACTTCGGAAGAACACTCAGTCATGGATAATATTCATTTGATATGTCACTCCACGTTTCCAAATGTATTATATCACTGTCTCGATCAGCATGTATCATTTATTGTGTACGTATTTATTTATTCTTGCATCAGGACCGGTGCTGCATCATGGCCACTGCAGGCAGCTGCCATACAGCATCACTATAGATGGGCACAAGAAACTGCCAGTTTGACACGAAGGACCTCAATAAAAGGCTTTGTCGGTAGATTTGCAGCTCTGGAAGAGGCACGTAATCCCTCACTCCAGCCAGAGGACTTTAGAACGAGGAGATAGACTCCCCTGGCAAGACAAAGAGGTGCGGCATCGCATTTCCACAGACCCTCTAACAGATGAAAAGGGCCTCGTGTAGAATGGAGCGTGCGGAATCCCACCCGCCAAACTCACTCACTCTATATAGAGTCAGGGGAACTGTCATGTTTCCCGGCAACTGACATCGAGCCACCGGACAAAGGGGCAGATTTACAAGCCCCTTGCGCCACTTTTACGTCACTTTCCCCATGTTAAATGTGACGCAAAAGTGGCGCAAGGGGATTGTAAAACTGCCCCAAAGTATCTCAGACTTTCCGGCATTCTTGTCTGCGGCCACTTTGGAAAGCGTGGAAGTCCTGAAAATTAAAACCAATAAAGGACCCGCCTCTCAATGGGAGGACATTCCCAGAATGTCAAGGACATATACTTTTTGTTTAGAAAAACAATCTCTTGCTTTGTGAGCTTGGTTTAAAAAAAACAAATGATTTCCGTGTACGGGCACAATGAACATGGCGCCCACAGAGAAAAGCTTCAGCGCCTTCAGAGAAGCCGCCATGGCAGTGTCTCCACTGAAGGCACTGAGATATCTGAAAGGCAGGAGAGATCTGGAAATATAGCGGCCTGTCCTCTGCCAGGACGGCAGAGTACATCTCTCCGCTACCCTAGTGGAACGGAGTAAAGCCGAACAAGGGTTAAATAAATGCCTATATCATGAATAGAGACTTAATAGCCATATTATCATCGGCTACTCAACGTGTGCGTCCAGTCAGCACTCAGGGGTTTCTGGCAGATATGCAGAAGTAGGTATTCCAAGGTAGGGTATGATTATTGTTCAGGGAAACACACTGCAATTACGAGACGGGCATAGGCTGGCTAACTTTGGGGCTGTTAATATGTTGTTGGCTTTTTACACACTTTCTTTAGGATGAACCTAATCTGAATAACTCAGGTATAAATTCTGTATAACTTGTGGACTAGTGTATCAGAGGGACTGTAAGTGGAAAAGAGAAATTAAATTAAAATAGAATTCAATAAGTGTAAAAAGTATTTCTACAGAAAACGAGTCCATTTAGTGATGGCCTCATGTATGAAGTGTCTTTATGTAGGGGTCGGTGAAGAAGTCCGCTCTGGCAGCGGAGTTTTGCACACTCCGCGTGAAGCACGGAGGTCCGAAAAACTCAGTGAAGTGACACGGTGCAGAGTATTTTCTCTTGAGTGGCTCATCAACATTGAGTTGGCAAGCGCTCGCTAAGAAAAAAATCCCACGCCAGACCTCCCCCCAGCGAGATTTTCTCAACGCGGGCATGCGGCAGGTCGCAAACCGCTCGCATTGAGAAATCTGCCACTCTCGTTGAGGAAGCTGCCGTTCGAGGAGAATGTCTATTCTAGCACCAGAAAGAAGCATCGCCCTTTTGCACGATGCCTAGTGCAGTTTGTGCTGATTTACGGTGCAGGACAAACTCCCAGCGCTACATATCAGTGCAAGCAGCGCGACTTAGACTCCACCCCTGACGGAACTCTGCAGAGCACGATAGAGATTTCTGGCACTTTGTGGAGTTCTGCTAAGTAAAACTCTGCAAACTACGCTCAGGCCTGCTTTTATGGTTGCTAGACCTGCAATTTGCAAATCTACATGCTTTCAACCAAAAAATCTCAAGCCACAATGCCCTAACAGTACTTTTTGAACAGGAAGAATATTTTCAATTTGAAGGTGCCTCTTGCAATTCATTCCAAATTGCAGCCTCGAGGTACATGTGCTGCTTTTCTTGGAAAAAATATATTGACTTGCAGGGAGTGCGATAACAAAGGTGGAGGTATGTTGTCCTTTGCAGGCCTCCATCCCTGCATTCTCATTGAACACACACGACTGAACGTTTTGTGACTCAAAGAATAGTTCCATAATGTTAAAGCACAGGCCACGCATTTTGGGTCATATCAGCAACAACCGACGATAATTATCACTCAGCGCTCTTAGCGTGAGGATAATTATCGCCGGGTAACGTGGATTTTTATCGCTGAGCTAGCGCGCTATTAGCAACGCTTATCTCCTCAGCGATAAAAATCCTAGCGCTAACTGCCTAACGTGAGATTATCGCTGGAAACCCAGCGATAATCTCACGTTAGCTTGTTGATAGGGACTCACAAACTTAGCCATGATATCCACCTTACGTAGGATATCATGGCTAAGTCAGTCCTGAAGCAGGCGTAAGGAAAGTAGCGATAACAGGGGTTAGTGCTACTTTTCCTGGCGCTATGCTTCATAGCGTGGGGCTTGATGATTGGAGAAATGTCGCTTAGCGACATTTCTCCTGTCATGTTAGGTCAGGAACGCCCACTTTGCATCTCATTAGAGATGCAAAGCTGGGCGTTAGGAATCCCCACGCTAAAGCAAGGTTTCACGCGTTAGCGTGGCCTTGCTAATTAGGCGATAAAATTATCGCCGCTTTTCGGCTGAAAACGGCCGCAAAAGTGGCAATCATTTTTTATCGCCAACTTGTAAATATGCCCCTTTGACATTTATGTCTTTCTTTGTGAACTATGACCGAGATGCTCAGATACCGTTTATAATGTGAGAGAGCATCAGATATGTTGGAAAATCAGACATTGGTGCAAATATGACGATTTCTAAAGTTGCTGCCCTTTTTGTTAAGGTTGTACTATGTAACGTTTTTGCACTTCATTTACATTATCTGAAATTATTTATTTCGCACTAAGATTTTTTTTTATTTAGCCTTCTTTTCTTTACTTTTTTGTATTTTTTATTTTCACATTTAGAAAAGGTCATTTTCTTTTATTCTTGAGTTGATACCTCTTTATGCTTTCCGACATGCGAAAAAAGTATATGACACATACACATTCACATTACATGTGGTCTCATCGCAGGAAATGTAATCTCCTTTGAAAAGGCTTTGCATTCATTTATCGATAATATTTATCGAAATCTCATGCGTTATTCCTAACAACCACTGCATTTTGCCCATGAGTCTTTTGTTTATCTCTATGGTTATTTCAGAGGCGTGTTGTGTTGTGATCTATTTTTCCTGCCCTATTCTGAATAGCAATGCTTTGTTGGAAGTGAACGTGGTTACGTTGGCAAAAGGCTATGATGAAATGTTGTGGACAATTACTATGCATGGACAGATTGGCAAATTAGGAATAAACGGATTGCCTAAAATCGGGCGAATTTTACCCGTTTTTACAGAATTTTACAGAATCCTACACAGGACACGAGGATCGGTAAAACACACCTTGGTGCATGAATATAACAGTACTCCTAGGAAATGTCCAATGTGGGCCATTGGTAGTCGGTGGGGTTGACAAGAAGATACCACTTCACCGGGGTTGGTGACTTCCACTGACTCAGTTTAGAGGCTGCCTAACCTGCGGCAACACTTAACCCAACAAACAGAACCATTTCGTGTATTTCTATCTGGCATCTGCATGTGCTGGAGGTAAAACTTCCCTTGTTTTGGAAATGGATGCCGCGGGCAGCTCTTGGTTCCATGAGTAAATCGCAGATAACAGCTTCTTCTCCAGCCACCTCGTGGCCCTCTAGGCAATCTGTTTTGTCTGTTGCCTCTGACAGTATCGCGGGGAACCCAGCTTGGCTAGATTGATGGGCACCGCCAGCCTAGCCATTTCCTTGCAGAATGGCTGGCTTTTTTTGCCTAATGATGCTACATTTGTCCTGGCGGTGATGTAGAGCATGCCGCGGACGATGAACGGCCCCGCTCTGATCACTCTTTACTTGGCAAGCGCGCGCACTTCACACCAACCCTCCTCGGCGCCATTAATATTATATATAGATACCCTTGTCACAGATTTACATTCGGTGATCTGAAATCAGGACGGGAAGGGTGAAATGTGCCTGGGTAGGGGAGGGCCGGGGGTGGGGGGGAGTAGAGGGAGGGGCAGAGGACAGCTCTCTGATTTATGCTGGGCATAGTTAGAGAATAAAAAGGAGGTGATCAGATTTATATTAATGCCTTGACCTATATTGTGGTCGCTGATTTTGCTCATTTTATTCATAAAATGTCTTCCCTTCGTCTTTACTGCAGGCGTGCACAATTAGTTCAATGACACGGTGTTATAAACAGACTCCATTTACTGTATTTATTTACAGTTAAAGCAGTTCCATTCCTAATGTTCTTGCACATTAGAAGCCTACCCTGGGGACATGGCGGGCATCTCACATTAGATAACTTATAGAAGCGAGCATCCAGTGTGCATTTAATGTTAATGTAGTTCTCCTGCCTGTTGTATATGTGAAGCACTTGCAAATTGCGAAGACCACAAAACTGAGCGCACACACACACGCACACGCACGCACACACACACACACACACATTCACACACACACACAATACACAGTGGGCTCTCACTGCTACTGCTGTGAAGTTTTAGTAGCGTCACAGTTTATGAAGAAGACCTAATTACTTTGGTGCTCTTTGATAAATCTGCACAAAACTGTACAAAAAGAAATTCATTCGTTTCAGCTTCTTTATGGAAAGTTTTACGCTGATCCATCAAGCAGGGGCCAAGGGAAAGAAGGGGTCCCTAATGGACAAAAAGTAAGAACTTTTCTCCGAAAACATTCTATTTTGTGATGTGCTGTAATCCATTCAGCCATTTTCGAGAGATTATCTTTAGAAAGGGGTTTGAGCTCGGAATGAAGAGGTTAAGAAGTTAGATATATTTCAACAGGTGGTGTCAGAAAGGCTCTATTCGTCCAATTTAAAAGGGACTAGTTAATCCTGATTGTCAAACCAGAACATGAACAATACATTGTGGTAACCATCACAGGTAAGGGAAAATGGTCCCTATTGAAATGCATTGTCGTGAATGCTAGGTTTTGAGAGTCACCAAAAGGCCACATATAAAGGGTGATAACATGTTTTTACTCACAATAATAAATCACTTGTTGGTAGTATTATGCTTATTTTCGAAATTCTAGTGAGTTCTCAGGTTACCCTGTGAAAAATGCTGACCCACTGCTGAGATTTGATGTACAAAAGAACATAGTTTTCTCTCATGATCTACTCATAGAGGTTGTGGAAGGTACTCCAGAAGTCAAAACACAAGCACATTTTCTATAAATTCACACTATCTGTTTCAGCCGTGTGGAAATAAGATCTAATATTCTAAGTAAACGTGTACTTTCAACAGCAGCCTGTCAGTTGAGTCCCAGTGTTCACCTGCAGCTTCACCACAGTCTGAACAACTAGGACACAGAAACGCAATGGTGGTTCTCACAGAAGGAAGGTGGCACAAGAGTCAAGGACATCGCACTCCGCCTATGCACATGGAATATTAATGGCCTCTCAACAAAAAATTGGGATCCAGGGTTCCTGCTGTATCTAGCTTCAACTGCCAGACCCTCCCTACAGCCGCCGACACCGCAGACTCCCCACCCCCCAGCATCACCAACCAGAAGTCATTTTAACGTGACATTAAAACAGAGATACATCGAACATCGGTTGGGCTTACATTTTTCAAAAGATCTGTTATTAACTTATAAAGGCAGCTATACGGATTCCTGTTGTCGCTTATGCGGCTACAAAAATAAAACACTACCCCACTTGCTATGCGCTTGCCCAGCACTATTGGACATAAGGAGACGATTTCTAAAAAACATCTTTAACAAACTGAACATTCGCACATGCAGGCAAGCTGTTATTCAATGGATAGATGGAACATCTCCCATGTTGGCTTGTAGGGGGGTTAAATATATGAGACAGGTACAATCCCTCCTACAACAAGTGGAACAGGGGGGGATAAAAGAACCCGAAAAACTCAAAACTAACATTACATAGACAAATGTTCAAACAATTTATGGACAAGTTGACCTTAAACCAACATTACATAGATAAATGTATAAATAATTTTATGGACAGTTTGATCTTATACCGGTATAAAATAAGAGTATTTTTAATGAATGTATCTTAATGTATTCTGTAATAGTTTTTAATAACTGGAAACAATAAAAATTGACTTGACTTGACAGTTTCCTTCACTGCCCACGATTGTGATGGGGACAGTTTTTGGTCAACAGATGCTTCTACTGGGTGTAGGATAACGAGGGGGGAGTTGAGGGGATGGGGCTTTGGTTGATTTGTTATATTGTTTAGTTTATAGTCATTACATATGGCGCTACATGTGGCGAACACACTCTGCAGCACCTTCTATCCTACAGACTCACTGCCACCCAGACCCACATGGTAGAGGTCACTGAGAGGTTATCGAGACTCCAGAACACTCACAAAACACTCATAGCTCCTGATCCAGGACCCCACACGACCCATCCTGATGGCTTTCACGGCTATGACATGGAATGTGAACAGCCTGTTGGACCACATTAAGAGGGTCACAGTCCTGCAGTTCCTCGATAGGAATGGTCCTAAGCCATAATGCTAGAAGAAACACACTTTCCTGGGCACTAATTGCTCCCTTTTAGCCAGGTATGGATACTCCTGATTCTATCATGCAGAATTTGTCTGCGGTTCTAGTGGAGAGGTGATTCTCCTCCATAATCTCCTAAGCATATATGTCCCCGCAGCTTGCAACCTTTACACTGCTATCACTCAGGGGCTTAGTTCTATTTATCTATCTATCTATCTATCTATCTATCTATCTATCTATCTATCTATCTATCTATCTATCTATCTATCTATCTATCTATCTATCTATCTATCTATCTATCTATCTATCTATCTATCTATCTATCTATCTATCTATCTATCTATCTATCTATCTATCTATCTATCTATCTATCTATCTATCTATCTATCTATCTATCTATCTATCTATCTATCTATCTATCTATCTATCTATCTCTCTGTCTGTCTGTCTGTCTATCTATCTATCTACATATCTATCTATGTATCTATCTGTTTGTCGGTCTGTCTGTCTGTCTATCTATCTATCTGCAGGCTAATCATGGGGGTTGATTTTAATGACATCCTCGGTCCCTTGGACTCCCTCACGACCCCCAGCATGGTACCTTGGGAGGGTAGGAGCATAGCTGGCTCGGCCTCAGGACTGTGGCTCTATGATGGCTCCCTTTCCATTATAGACCTTTTCCTACCTCCTGCCACTGACTTCCTCTACACAAGAGGATCCCACATCCTTGCTATGGCAATAACAGACCATGCATCGGTCACCCTTCAGGTGGGAGAAACTAAGAGGAGGGGAAGACAAATGTAGCACTTCAATGTCTGGTTTCTGACCAACAAACAGATTGCTCAAGACCTGGAGACAGACCTAGAGGTTTTCCTTGATATTTACCGTGGAACAGTTGACTCACCAGGAACTCTCTGGGAGGCCTGCAAAGCAACTAACATGAGGGAAAGCCCTCTCGTGCATTAGGGGTCAGTCCCGCGTGACACAGACTCATATAGAACAATTGGAGAATTCCATCTTAAAGCTTGAGACTCATAGTGGGGGCAACCTGCCAGAACCTCTGAGTCATGAAATGAGAGAGGTTCTGGAACAACCAGTTCCTACGTGAATCACAGCTATGACCAAAAGGTCTCTTCAAATTTAAATACAAAGTGCAACTTATATCATAAGCTGTGTAAAAAAGAATTCTTTACAGTGAAGTTCATTCAGAAAATTGAAAAAAAGGATGCAGAGGTAAATTGCTTGTTACTTGAATATATTGAAATGCTCAAATATCGATGTACTGTTAATGTCACAATTCATCTAATGTATTACATACATGACAATATTCTTAAATCAAAATACTGTGTTACATAACAGGTCCCAATGCATTTCGGGTTAAACCCTTCGTCAGGGGATTAGTAAAATTGCTGTAAGTTGTGTATACTGTTCTTTTTGTTTCGTCTAGTTGACCTCCTGTGGGAACTACAACAAAAAGCACATATTGTGCTGTTAGCTAAGATCGGAGTACATATTTGAATAATTAGAATTTGCACTCGAGAAAAGAGAAAGCGAATGACCCTGGATACCAATAGTTGTGGGAGCTAAACAGTATTAGAACTGTTTGGGACTGTAAGGGATCACCGAAAGGTGTACGTAAGTCATAAAAGAGTGCGAGAAGAAAAGATAAATCAAAATGAGGTGACTGAGCAAACATCCTAGTGGATGGTTATCCGCTTACCAAAAAGGGAACGAGCCTTGTCAAATGCGAGGTGCTCAACATGTTGGTTAAGAAACCACAAAAGATATTGAACCTCTGAGTCGCCATTTGCTGGTGGAGAGGGCTAACCGGTGACAGTTATTTCTGGATGAGGTCCCTAGCGGCTTGGAAGCCTCTGCTGGAGGAGAAAACAAATGGGGGGGACTGGTCGAGCAGGCTTCTGCACTTACTGGTCGCTAGGGAATTAGCATTGCGGGTAGTTCCAAATATCATTGGTCCGAACGGCACATGAGCCACTACAGGCCCAGCCATAATTGCCTTGTTTGAAGTTACTACAAATCCCCATATGCTGTAAGGTCTCGTTCTTCATGTGAGACTGGGTGTCCAGTCATCACAGATATCCCCCTGCCTACTCTAACCCCCATGGAAAGAGAGGGCCTTGAGCATTCCCTGGCAATACAGAAGCTCCACAATGGCCTAACAGAACTCATCACAGGCAGAACTCCAGGCCTAGACTGGTTCCCCATGGAAGACTATCACAGGTTGCATAAACTCCTTCTGCCCCATCTACTAACAATGCTCCTCGAGGCGACTGACTGCAGCCACTTCTCCCCTGAACTGGACCTGCCCACTATTGTGGTCCTGCTGAAACCTGGCAAGCCCACAGACCAATATGCTTCTTACCGGTCTATCTCTCTCATTAGCACTGATGTTAAACTCTACGTTAAACTACTGGTGAGGTGCCTGACTCATGTGCTTGGCCAACTGGCCTTTCCAGACCAATGCGTCTTTATTCATCAGTGCGGCTTCATCCCATCAGCAGGGTCAACTTTGCCATGGCTAGATTCAGGGAACTACACTTTGCCACATCACTGATGCTTCTTAACTACAAAATGGCCATTGATTTCTTGATCTAGGCCTTTCTTCATGAGGTGCTGGTCAAAATATGATTGGGACTCAGATTCCGGGCCTATGTCCATACTCTGAACACGAAGCCACAGGCACAGGTGTGGGTGAACGGTGCTGTCTCCCCCAGATTCCCAATTTGTTGGGGCACTAGACAGGAATGCCCTCTGTCTCTGCTTCTTTTTCCCCTAGCTATAGAACCCCTGGTTTTGTGGATAGGTTGTGATGCCCATGGTTGGGGGTTTGACTGTGGGATGACATTGGAGAATAGAATAGCCCTCGATGCTGATGATGTACTATTCTTTATGGCTTGCCTGGCAGAAACTGGACCCCACTTCCTTTCCCTTCTTGGCGCATTTGAGGGGGGCCTTGGGACTGACAGTGAATTCCTTTGGAAGCCCATGAGGGAGTGGTAGGTGCTGAGGTGTTTCAGGAGGTCGTTCCTGGTCTTCGCTGTGTGGTATGAGAAGGAGCATACCCCTCTTCCGGTCTTATTGATGCAACGGAGGTGCGCTCTTGCCTGGGTTGCAGGTCGGAGGTGTATGTTGAGTTGTTAGAATGTGAGGCAGTGGTTGAAGTAAGCTGGACTGGTGTTTTGGAGGGCTTTTTAGGCATGGGCGAGTTGCTTGAACTTACATCTTTTCTGGACTGGGAGCCAGTGGATATTATTGATGTGAGGAGGTATGTGGTTATTTCGTGGGATGTTCATGATGAGTCTGGCACCGGTGTTCTGCGTGGTTTGGAATCAGCGTAGGACATGGGCTGGGATTCCAATGTAGAGAGCATTTCAGTAATAAAGTCTGCTTGTGATAAGAAATGTGATGGGGGTGATTTGTTGGGGTTTCTAGCGCCTCTCCATGATCCCAAAAGGTTCCTTCTGGTCCTATTATGCATTGTGGTGATATTAAAGGCAGGGAAATTCACCCTTCTCCCTGAATATCTTACGATCAAAGATCATAAGAATGCATTAACATTAGAGCCTCAAGAGCACGCTATATTGTATATCCCATTACATAAAGATATATTGAATGTTTCCCTGTGTGTGTACGAGCGAGTGCGATCTACACCTCGGCGCACTCACCCTTACACACATAGGGAGCTGCCCCCCTCCCCTCAGCGCCTTGAGACCCTCACGGGTGAGTAGTACGCTATATAAACCCCTGATTGATTGATTGATAGGGAAACAGACAGAAAGGGACACACAGTTCTACACAGGGAGGTTCTCTTTGGAGTAATACGGAATAAGTTTTAATAGTATACTTGATGGACTTTTGATTGGAGATGGGAACACTGAAGAGAGATACTGGAGACGGCTTTTCAAGAGTTGTGTTTATTTTATCCGGGACGGAATTATGACTGGGACTGGGGATTGAATTTACTACGTAGATTTCATAGAATTTACGGCCCGAGGAAGTTAGTTCTGTCTGTGAGGAAGGAGATATCCACTTGAGTGCCGGTCCAAAAATAACCAAGTGCTGAGCTTTCTGATGAGTTACTTGTGGGAGACCGTACTGAAAGCTGCAGAAAGGTCAAGGAGGATAAGTGCAACAGTTATCCTTGGTCGAGGATGCTTCTGAAGTAGTAGGTGGGTGCAATGAGAACTGTCTGTGTGCTGTGGTTGGTGCAAAAGCCTGATTGAGAACCGTATAGGAGTTGATGGAGTTCTAGGTGGTCTCCGTGTTCGGTATTGATAGCTTACTCCATGACTTTAGCTGGCAAAGGCAGGAGCAAGATGGTAATGTAGCTGCTGAGGGTGCTGGGTTCTGCTGTAGGTTACTTCAATAGGGTGTTGACTTCTGCATTTTTCCAGCAAGACAGGTAGGTGGCAGTGGTTATGGAGGAGTTGAGGATAGCGGTGCACATAGGGGAAATGATGGTTCTTCCAAGGTTGTATTTGAATCGGGAGCATGGGTCTGAAGGGGCTCCTGAGCGGATGGTATTCATCAGGGTGGTGGTTTATTGATTCAAGAGATGCTTTCAGTTGCTTAGCTGCTGTTTAGCAATGAAGTAAGTGCCCGGATGGTCGGGAGAGTTTGTATTGGTAGACTGTGGGTTGAATGTGTTGTTGATCTTAGCAATCTTCCATTCGAAGAAGTTTGATATGTCATTGCAGGGTTCTCAGAATGATATGATGTCATTGTTAGCAGCTGCATGATTGGAGAACTCCTTGATGATGGTGAAGAGTACTTTGCCATTTTTGGAGCTGGCTTCGTGTCTGAGAGTTAGGGCCTTTTTCTTTGCATCTCGTAGTTGTTGGTGGTAGAGGCTTTGTATGTGGATCTTACAGTGGTGTTTTTGTGGAATCTCCAATTTCTCTCAAGTTGTTTGCAGTGGTGCTTGACTCCCTGAGGTCATTGGTGTACCAGCTGGGTTGTTTATGGAGATATTGATTTAGATGAGAGCAGTGCGGTTATCACAGTCAGTGAAGAGCTTGGTGTCAACATCAAGGTTCCCAGTCTGCAGGGTGCTAAGAATGGGATGATGTAATTGTTAGCAGCTGCATGATTGGAGAACTCCTTGATGATGGTGAAGAGTACTTTGCCATTTTTGGAGCTGGCTTCGTGTCTGAGAGTTAGGGCCTTTTTCTTTGCATCTCGTAGTTGTTGGTGGTAGAGGCTTTGTATGTGGATCTTACAGTGGTGTTTTTGTGGAATCTCCAATTTCTCTCAAGTTGTTTGCAGTGGTGCTTGACTCCCTGAGGTCATTGGTGTACCAGCTGGGTTGTTTATGGAGATATTGATTTAGATGAGAGCAGTGCGGTTATCACAGTCAGTGAAGAGCTTGGTGTCAACATCAAGGTTCCCAGTCTGCAGGGTGCTAAGAATGGGATGATGTCATTGTTAGCAGCTGCATGATTGGAGAACTCCTTGATGATGGTGAAGAGTTCTTTGCCATTTTTGGAGCTAGCTTTGTGTCTGAGAGTTAGGGCCTTTTTCTTTGCATCTCGTAGTTGTTGGTGGTAGAGGCTTTGTATGTGGATCTTTCGGTGGTGTTTTTATCAAGTCTCCAATTTCTATCAAGTTGTTTGCAGTGGTGCTTGACTCCCTGAGGCCATTGGTGTACCAGCTGGGTTGTTTATGTAGGTCTTGATTTAGATGAGAGCAGTGCGGTTATCACAGTCAGTGAAGAGCTTGGTGTCAACATTAAGGTTCCCAGTGTGGTTGTTAGGTGTTCTTGTAGGGTCTTGGTCCAGTTTTCTATGAATATTTTGCCCCAGTGCCTTGATGGTACTTTGGGTGTTTCCGATGGGGTGGCTTGGTGGGCAGGTATCTTGAAATGTATAATGTAGTCATCAGGCCATGGAGTTCGGGTTCATGGTGTCTTCCAAGTGGAAATTGATTTATGCCCGTGTAAGGGTGAACAAATGAATGCCCACTGGTGTCAAAACATAACACATTCTTTAAAATCTGAGAAGCAGCCACATTGACATATCTGAGTGATTAAACACTTATTTTGAAAAATATTGCACTTGAGAAAGCTAATGTATCTCCAAAAAATCATTTTATTGTATTCAAAATGCTTTTGCTCCACATAGAAAAAAATATTCTTCATATAAATTACCATTATAAACATTCAAATTGTAGCATATAAAATGGAAATGTTAGAGGATCTTTTCAGACTAAAATTCAAATTTGTTGAATTACATCTTCTCCAAGAACATACACACACCTGTGGTTCTGCTCAATCACCACACAAATGTATATCAACTTGGAAAAGGAGTCAGAGAGCTAATCAAACATCACCAACCATGCAGGCCTCATTAACACTGGATGAGAGAAAACCCCTTTTGTTGTAATGACCCAAAATAGAATCTCCTATTTCTTCTTTTCCATTTATCTGCCAACCTAGTGTAGGAATCCCCCTACTACATTGCAGAAAGTTAAGAATCCTGCAGTCCTTTTCAACCCTGATCTCTCATGTATGGTTTGAATGAATTCAGTGGTTAATAGGTACAATAATTCCACTCGCTATTCTTCCAAAATCCTTTGATTTTATATAAGCCTCTCACTCTACTAAAGTGACAAGATGTCTTTCCAGAGGCCTTCTAGACTTCTAGACTTCTCTCTTGACTATTGTCTGACCTCCCAAAGAGTATGACAGGCAAGTTTCAGAGATTTCAGAGATTTCAAAATTGGGTTGCCAGGTTATATGTGAACATATGATGTTATGACTAACACTGAAAACACTCCACCGATTCTGATTGGAGTCAGGAAGAAATTAAAGATTATTTACAAGTCCTATTGGTATAAGTGCCCATAATATCTACAAAAGCTAGTGCCCACAACACATGGGGAACCTACAAACAGCTTCCTTTCACCTGATTCCTTAATGCACACTATTGACTGAAATATTGCCGCCAGTCATTAGGAATGTCAGTCCCTAAACTCTCTGAAATTCTCTGGAATTCTAAATTTACAACAGAACCAAAGTTCTTCCAATGCAGGAACATTGACCAAACCCAACTATTCCAAACTATGTTATTGCTCTTTTGCGTGAAGTCTGTGGGTCTGATTATTTAGAATTCATCTGACAGGGTACTGTTTTGTAAATGTGACAGGGGTACCTTGCATGACAAACTCTCGGTATGGCTGCCTCATTCAGGGTCAGGCCGACTGTAAGCTTTCCATTGACAGAGCCCTCTTTGTCTCCATCAATGGAAATCTTCCTTTGGTGGCCTAATGGAGTCGGGGCCATAGGGTGAAGGAAATGACAGTGCCTGCCCTATTTAGGGGTACAGTGTAACGTCTTTTTTTTCTGTCTGTCACAACCAGGTGAAACCTGGTGCTGAGCTGAGGGACAGAAAAAAACAAATAAGGACCTTCACATTATGGAAGAAAACTCCCAGGATGTGGGGTCAACAATTTTGTGTTTCAGAAACAAACCCCTCTTTGGTGGTTTGTTTTTGAAAAGCAAATAAAGTTAAAAAGTTTAATGTGGTCAAAACTGACAGCGGACACTTACCAAACTTTTTGAACCTTGAAGGGAACCACTGTGTGAGTGGTTTATTTCAAGGTACAGAGATGACCACTGCACTAAATTACTTTCGGATCTCATTTTGGTGATCTCTGAATTTGACAGAATGCCGTCTATCTGGGTGCTGGAGGTAATGTACCCAGCCCTCTTGGAGGACAGAGTACAGAGTGCCAAAACCTAGCTTAGACCTTGTATTTTGGTCTCTTATCATAGATGTTGGAACGGAGTTCCCCAACATTCTACTGAACTCTAATGGTGGACAGTGGCGGCTCCTGGGGTAGTGCTGCAGGGCGGGTGGTGAGGGGCAGGGTGGGGAGTAGTAAACTCCGGCATACAGCCGACCAGAGTTAAGTACATCAATAAATAAATAAATAAAACAAATTACATTGCGCGCGCTACAACGCCATTTGCGCTGCAGCGCGCGCAATGTAATTCGCTTTATTTATTTATTTATTTATTTATTTATGTACTTCACTCCGGTCTGCCTTATGCCAGAGTTTACTACCCCCACCCTGCTCCTCCAATGCCACCACCCCACCGCCACGCAGCACTCCCTCCAAGAGCCGCTACTAATGGTGGATAATATGCTATTACAGTTCTTGAATGGGCGAAAGTAAATCATGGCCTCATGGAGGTTTCTTTTGGCAGTCAGTGTCCTTCCCTTCCCCGCACTCAACAATGAAAATAAATGCCATAGTCCAATGAAGCATCTGGATAAGAAACCTAAAACAACATAAACAAGTGCAAAAATATATCAAATCCATGCAGTGAGATAAAATCTTCTTTGATACGCCTTCTAAGTATAACCTTAGTTTTCCCCTCTGTAAAAATGATTCTAACATGAAATCCATGAGGCAGAGAGTAGTATTATGATTGCAGATAAATTGGATCCTCTCACATTCCTTTATTAAAACACAGGGTAGGTTCAGTACATGTGGCAGCAATGATAATACAGTGGATAAACGTTACTGTCAGAATGGTACATGTTCGGAATACGTTTTATCAGAGAAATTCATCTTAGTCCAAGTCAGAAAAACAGGATGATGAACAGAGCTGAGAAAATGTTGGCGCAGCTCAGTAGTGTCAGGGCAATGCAGCAATGCTGTCATTTGTTCCACGTGTAAGAGCTGCATTCTGTGACAGTTTGTAACAGTGAACATGCCAAGATAGAGCATCAAAGCATCACTCAGAAAAGGCTGAAATGTCTGAGCCAATCAACTACCAACATTTAACATGCATTAACTGGTGGTCGAATCTGTGAAAGGCAGAGGCGGGTGCACAGCTTGTTAGATCCAAATTATGGTGGCCAGAAGGCAGTGATGGACTGGTCTGTCACTGACTCTCAAAGCTCTGGCCCTGCGAAAAGGGAAATTGAGAGTGGTATTTTTTGGGACCTGTGGGCTGTGAGGGAACCACAAACACACACACACACTCAAATATCATTATATATATATATATATATATATATATATATATATATATATATATATATATATATATATATATATATATATATATATATATATATATATATTCACTGAAAAAACCATAGGTGTCAGAGGCATTATAGTTAGCTGGACTTTTCACTCGTACAAAACCATTGAAATTCCCCCTTTATAGTTAGTTCAGCTAACTATAACTCGCGCGCCCGCAATGCCCTGCTGATGACGTCACATTTTACATCACTCATGACATGGTCAGTGACATCACTCATGACATCACTGATGACATCTCAAATGACATCACTGTCACAATCATTTCTGATTTTGGCGGCATCTTTGTGCTCCTTTTCACGTCGTAGTGACAACATGGTGCTAAAACAACTTTTGCATAAACATTTTTTTCCCCATTCTTGCATATCTAAATTCCGTCTCTTTTTTACATATCCACATTGATTCATAGATGTATCATATGTACCAATTATTTTGATTTGCATCATGATGTTTTTTACAACTTTCATTTCTACACGTTCCGTAACCAGGAAGTGAAGGATTGTTGTCTCGATAAGCCCATTTCGGGCGGCCATTTTGAAGCCCTTCACGCTCTAGTTGCGCGTCTCCTTCTCGCTTGCTCCCTGCCAATAAACACACCGATGCACACTCCAGTGTTTACATCGACGGAGCAGCACGGAGGCATACGGAAGCGAGGAATGATCCTACTCACTGTAAGTTGAGACTCGGCCAAGTCTTTAAACTAGGTCAGGGTGTTGGAAGGCTCGCCTTTCACCGGCGGCCGCCTCTTTCTCTAACTAACATGATATTTACCATCCTGCAGTGACTTAAACCAGGCGCCCTCCCCTCCAGTGTGTGCTCATGAAGCCTGAACATTACGCCTAACTAAAGTATGTACATTACGATATTTACATATAGCGAATGACTGTGGGCCATCACGCGTATTATATATATGTATACAGCCAGTGAATCCACACAGTACTATACCTATATGTTTGTTTTTGTGGTAATGTTATGTATAGTCTGTCTTCTGTGTCTAACTACCTTTTTCTTTCGTTTTTCTAAAAAACTTGGGTGATGAGTAAAATTTACCTTACCCACTCTGATATAGAATGAAAAATATATATTTAGAAAAATATATCACGAAACCAATACCAATTGAATTCTCATCCAGATGAACTTGAAGTATGGTGATGTGTTTATACCCTACAACGATGTAACAGCCTTGTATTATTGGTGTTTTTCTCCTCCTTTTTTACAGATACCAAATTGGTCTTATTTTCACTGGGGTCAGTGTACCCTTGGGCGCAGATCTTATAAAAGTCTGTCAAAACAGAACAATAGGCATATAAACCTGGATATTAACTCCCTTCAGTGTTTAAGGGATTATTATTGGTCCTGATGAGTAAAGCAGTGGGGACTGCTTACGAAACATGTTGACCCAGTAGGTAGCCAGGGTCCTTTTAATCTTTATATTTCACACACAATTCTAAACACTCACATCCCTTGCACTACACATAAGCTTAATCATCATAACAACAGTGCTCCCACGTAGTCGTAGGTAGTAGCACGCCCCGCCCCGTAGAGGGACGGGAAGACCCCCATGATGAAGCATGACACTATGGGATTCATAGTGTGTGAGGGGTATTTTAAAAACACATAGTGCTTTCCGTGACATCTCATGGATCACTCTAATTCACCTTACTTACCATTACGTAAATTATAAATGATAAATTAAAAATTAAAAATTAATACCTAATAATCACTTTTTTTCACTTATTGATAGGGTAGAATCACTTTTGTTTATTACATATCAGATAGGAGGTAGGTTCTATCCCAGTACCTCTTCACTCCCTCTCTTTGATTAATTCTTTGTATTTAGACAGCGCACAGCTGTGGGATTTTTTTTTCCCTATATCTGACCATCATCTGGTCAATATCTCTTTAGATACTCCTCTGAGTACAAACTTGGTAGTTAGATCAGTTATTTAGCCACACCTCTATAATACCATTCGGTTACTTCTAAATACACAATGGCAGAAAATGCGGGCTTGACATTCACTGACGAAGAAATAGAGAACATCCTGTCATCACTAGGCACCTTTGAAGGATTAAACACTACAGAACCCTCACTCGGCAATAACGACTGGGACGAGTTAGTGGAATTAAGACGCACCCAAATAAGAACGGCCCTCCATGGTTTACTCATGTCAGAATATCTGAAAGCAAATGCTGCACCACAGGGCTTGATCGTTCGCAATGAACCATACATCTTCCAACATGATATGAGGTTCAAGAAAGACTGGTCACAGATATCGTGGCATTGCACTAGAGATTGGATTGTTCTAATTATAAAAACAGCTAGCAGACTGGCATTAGAATTGAAAACAGAAATTCAAACTATAGAAATACGATTAAAGAGTTATGAGTCTCCAAGCAGCCTGAAGAAACATCTAGAAGAACTCAACAAAACGCTGAATGACTTCGAAGCCACTCTCAAACAGAGTAAATACAACAAACTGAAAAAAGATACCAGTAAATTCAGTCATGAGAGGATATATCCATATATCAGAGAGGATTACAAACCCCAACAAGAAGTGATTACAGATGATGACTCATCCGATACTGGTTCTAATAGCTCGGGGTCTAACTATGGGAGAAGCCCCAGATATCCCAGTATGAGGAACAACTACAGACGTCCCAATCAACAAAGACCGAGAGGATGGGGAAATTTTCAGGGACCTACTATGTATCCTCCACAATTCTTTGGACCCCCACCATTCCCACATCCTCAAGGGACATATCCACCATGGCAGTATCCACCCCAAGAATACTCCTATTTTGACCAAACTCCTTTTTTAGGAACACGCCAAGGAAGAAACAGAGGAAGGAATCGGAGGGGCAACAACGTCCATTGGACACCGAGAGAAGAAAAACAGGCGAAAATATCAACCAGGAGCATGACGAAGGCATCGACAAGCAAGAAATGAATCTAGTAGTCAATCTTACCGACGAACCATTAACAACTGCACAGGTTTCAGTCCTAGAAAAAGGACTAGGTTTCGTACCCACAGCAAATATGGATGGTTTCTTGCTATGTAAAGAAATACAAGAATTCATGAGGAGACTGAAACTACAAGTCTTTTTTAAAGACAAAGAACCAAGAGAAACACCAGAGGGAGACACCAGTTTGAAACCCAAATCCACCTTTATCCCACCGGATATCACCCTTCCCATAGAGCTGCTTACTTTTGAGAAGGCTGTGATGAATGATTTGGAGAATCTCCATCCAACTACCAATCATGTCTTTCAGAATTTAACGACAAATGAAAAACAAGCAATACGAGAACTTAATGGCAATCGGAACTTGGTGATAAAACCTGCTGATAAAGGAGGGGCCATTGTCATACAATCGAAAGAACAGTATGAGAAGGAATGCAAACACCTACTCCAAGATCCTAGAAATTACGAAATTTTGGATAATGATCCAACAGAAAAGGTGAAAATTAAGATTATGAGCATGGTAGAAGAGGCACTTGCACATGGATGGATAACAAAAAAAGAAGGAGACTTTCTTATCCAAGACTCACCTAGAACACCTTATCTATATACTCTCCCAAAAATACATAAAAAACTAAAAGACCCTCAAGGTCGTCCAATCGTATCTGGTATAGGTTCTATTTTAGAACCAGTTTCGAAATTCGCAGATGCATATTTAAGACCCATGGTTCAAAAAACATCAACGTACCTGCGAGACACCAAAGACGTCCTTGTACTATTAGAAGACCTTCCTTTTGACCCTAAACATCAACTGCTCATAAGCTGTGACGTTGAAAGCCTGTATACCAGTTTACCACATACAGAGACTTTAAACATAATCGAGGAAGTTCTATTCAACACTGATTGGGTGTATCAAACACCTAGAAACATCATCATGGAATGCTGCAGCCTAGCATTGAGAGAAAATTTCTTTAAATACGAGGACACCATCTACCTTCAGAAGCACGGGACCAGCATGGGGAGCACCTTTGCTCCGAGCATAGCTGGTCTCTATGTGCATCATCTAGAAACAACGAGGATTCTACATCCCAACAATCCCTTCCAGGGCCACATCAGTATCTGGAAAAGATACATTGATGACATTTTGATCATCTGGGACGGCGATGAGATCACTGCCAATCGATTTATGACCTGGCTCAACTACCAAGATGAATTTCTGAACTTCACCAGTACAATATCTAATAAGGAGTTGACCTTTCTTGATCTAAACATATCACCGAAAGATGGAAGACTCGTGACTACTACTTATTTTAAAACCACAGCAAAAAACTGCCTTTTATTATATCAGAGTTTCCACCCTAAACACTTGCGCGATAACCTTCCCTATGGACAATTTTTGCGCCTACGACGCAATTGCACTAAAGTTGAAGATTTCAAAAGCCAATCGGAAGACCTTAAAGCTAAATTAGCTAAAAGACAGTACCCCAAACGAATCATTGAGAAAGCATATAAAAGAGCACGCAACAACTGCAGAGAAAGCCTTCTGGAACCAACTACACCAAAACTCAAAGAAGAACGGCCATTCTGCATTACGACATATAACACCAATTCTAATAAAATCACCAAAATTGTGAACAAACATTGGCGCATTTTGAACAGTGGAGGACTCAACCTCCCTAAACCCATTTTTGCACACAGAAAAGGCAAAAGTATTCGTGACATGTTGGTCCACACTAGACCTAGCAGTAATGAATCTACAGGCCTATCGACATCCATGGCTAAAATCCAAGGACACCATCCGTGTGGAAGATGCAAGGTCTGTACTCTTACCAGCAAAAGTACAAGCATTACCTTTCTTGACGGCACTAAATGGGAACAGAGAAAATTCACCACTTGCAACAGTAACAACGTTGTGTACTTGATCAAATGTCCATGTCAACTGGAATATATAGGGATGACCACGCGATGTGTAAAAGTAAGAATTGGCGAACATAAAAGCAACATCAAGTGCAAAAAAGGAGCAACGAAAATGGCAGCACACTTTATTGACTTTGCTCACACACCAGACGAAATATCATGGACAGTCATTGAACAAGTACCGAATGACAAGTACCTTTTTGAAAAAGAGCAAAGATGGGTACATCGCCTCAAGACCAATATCATAGGCCTCAATGACGATATTCCATGGAGTCAGTTGTAACCAATATTAGAGAACTCATGCATAAACACTTTCTTAAAGTTGATATTTCCAAATGACTGAATTTTATTTTATCTGCATATCCCCTTATGACTTTTTTCAGATATATAAAAAAAAAATTCGCAGATACATGTGTGGTTTATCAAACAAGAAAGATAATTTCTGGGGGACTACTTGATCGATCTATCGACCCTATTAACGGATTACCTCCAGTAAGGCAATGAGTAAAATACACATTTTTACATCTCTTCACAAACAAAACACTCCGCGATTTTGGCGTTTGATGCTCTATGACCCGCCTATGATCAGGTTGCTCTCCGTGGTCTCCTGCCACAACGACAACGATGTGTCAACAATTGTCTCACCTAGTGCAGAGATAAATGAACAATAACGGATACTGCCTGAAACTTAAATCCTTCATTTTAGGAAGTGATACATGAATTATCCTTCCATTTCTGATTTTGGCGGCATCTTTGTGCTCCTTTTCACGTCGTAGTGACAACATGGTGCTAAAACAACTTTTGCATAAACATTTTTTTCCCCATTCTTGCATATCTAAATTCCGTCTCTTTTTTACATATCCACATTGATTCATTGATGTATCATATGTACCAATTATTTTGATTTGCATCATGATGTTTTTTACAACTTTCATTTCTACACGTTCCGTAACCAGGAAGTGAAGGATTGTTGTCTCGATAAGCCCATTTCGGGCGGCCATTTTGAAGCCCTTCACGCTCTAGTTGCGCGTCTCCTTCTCGCTTGCTCCCTGCCAATAAACACACCGATGCACACTCCAGTGTTTACATCGACGGAGCAGCACGGAGGCATACGGAAGCGAGGAATGATCCTACTCACTGTAAGTTGAGACTCGGCCAAGTCTTTAAACTAGGTCAGGGTGTTGGAAGGCTCGCCTTTCACCGGCGGCCGCCTCTTTCTCTAACTAACATGATATTTACCATCCTGCAGTGACTTAAACCAGGCGCCCTCCCCTCCAGTGTGTGCTCATGAAGCCTGAACATTACGCCTAACTAAAGTATGTACATTACGATATTTACATATAGCGAATGACTGTGGGCCATCACGCGTATTATATATATGTATACAGCCAGTGAATCCACACAGTACTATACCTATATGTTTGTTTTTGTGGTAATGTTATGTATAGTCTGTCTTCTGTGTCTAACTACCTTTTTCTTTCGTTTTTCTAAAAAACTTGGGTGATGAGTAAAATTTACCTTACCCACTCTGATATAGAATGAAAAATATATATTTAGAAAAATATATCACGAAACCAATACCAATTGAATTCTCATCCAGATGAACTTGAAGTATGGTGATGTGTTTATACCCTACAACGATGTAACAGCCTTGTATTATTGGTGTTTTTCTCCTCCTTTTTTACAGATACCAAATTGGTCTTATTTTCACTGGGGTCAGTGTACCCTTGGGCGCAGATTTTATAAAAGTCTGTCAAAACAGAACAATAGGCATATAAACCTGGATATTAACTCCCTTCAGTGTTTAAGGGATTATTATTGGTCCTGATGAGTAAAGCAGTGGGGACTGCTTACGAAACATGTTGACCCAGTAGGTAGCCACTAACTTGTGATATCTCCTACTTTCTTCCCCATTTTTAACGCTCCCAGCTAGAGAACAGAATAACATTGTTTTTTCTACTAGCCAGGGTCCTTTTAACCTTTATATTTCACACACAATTCTAAACACTCACATCCCTTGCACTACACATAAGCCTAATCATCATAACAACAGTGCTCCCACGTAGTCGTAGGTAGTAGCACGCCCCGCCCCGTAGAGGGACGGGAAGACCCCCATGATGAAGCATGACACTATGGAATTCATAGTGTGTGAGGGGTATTTTAAAAACACATAGTGCTTTCCGTGACATCTCATGGATCACTCTAATTCACCTTACTTACCATTACGTAAATTATAAATTATAAATTAAAAATTAAAAATTAATACTTAATAATCACTTTTTTTCACTTATTGATAGGGTAGAATCACTTTTGTTTATTACATATCAGATAGGAGGTAGGTTCTATCCCAGTACCTCTTCACTCCCTCTCTTTGATTAATTCTTTCTAAGCAGTCCTAGAGCCAGTGCTATGTTAAAAGACACTCAGAATACAGTGAAAACACCTACATACACTAGGGAACATTATGCTTTGGGGTCCCCCTGTGAATAGCATGACCTCCTCTGTAAGCCCCTAGTATATAATAGGGCAGGGGATTAAAACTACCTCTTAAAACGCACCACTGGGCGTGTTTGCACACGTCACCTAAGGCCCCGTCCCCTCCCTTCCCCACTGTGTAAACATGCCCTGTGGCCGTTTTAAGTTGGGAGATTAAGTCCCCTTGAATCCTGAGGGTCCCTAGGGTCCAACTAGACCACAAGGTACCTCCAGTATGCGTCACAGAGCTGCGTTGCAGAGAGATGTAAAAAGGGGAAGCCTAGACCACCTCTCTGCAACGCAGCGCAGTGGCGCTTACTGGAAGCACCTGGTGGGCTAGTTGGCCCCCAGGGTCCCTCAGGATTGAAGGGGAATTATTTCCTTAACTTAAAAGGCACCAAAGGGCTTGTTTGCACACGTTAACTCAGGCCCCATCCCCTCCCTTCACCACTGTGTAAACACGCCCTGTGGCCGTTTTTAGTTGGGAGATTAAGTTCATATGAATCCTGAGGGTCCCTAGGTCCCAACTAGCCCACTAGGTACCTCCAGTAAGCGCCACAGAGCTGCGTTGCAGAGAGGTGTAAAAAGTGGCACGGCCTGGACCACCTCTCTGCAACGCAGCTCAGTGGCACTTACTGGAAGCACCTGGTGGGCTAATTAGCCCCCAGGGGCCCTCAGGATTGAAGCGAAATTATTTCCCCAACTTAAAACGCGCCATAGGGCGTGTTTGCACACGTCACCTCAGGCCCCGTTCCCTCCCTTCCCCACTGTGTAAACATGCCATGTGGGCGTTTTTTAAGTTGGGAGATTATGTCCCCTTGAATCCTGAGGGTTTCTAGGGGCAAAATAGCCCACTAGGTACGTCCAGTAAGTGCCATTGCAAAGAGGTATAAAAAGGGGCAAGGCCTGCATCACTTCTCTGCAATGCAGAGCAGTGGTGCTTACTGGAAGCACCTGGTGGGCTAGTTGGCCCCCAGGGTCCCTCAGGGTTGAAAGGGAATTATTTCCCCAACTTAAAACGCGCCACAGGGCGTGTTTGCACACGTCACCTCAGGCCCTGTCCCCTCCCTTCACCACTGTGTAAACGCGCCCTGTAGCTGTTCTATGTTGAGAGATTAAGTCCCCTTGAATCCTAAAGGTCCCTAGGGTCAAACTAGCCCACTAGGTACCTCCAGTAATCACCACAGAGCTGCGTTGCATAGAGGTGTAAAAAGGGGCGTGTCCTCAGAACACCTGTCTGCAACGCAGTTCCCTGGCGCATACTGGAGATACCTGTTGAGCTAGTTGGCCCTCACGGACCCTCAGTATTGAAGGGGAATTAATTCCCCAACTTACAACTGGCCAGGGGGTGCGTTTGCAGAGTGCTGCAAGGAGGGGGCGTGGCCTTCGGGGCGATGCCGGTCTTTTATTTATTTTATTTTTTTAAGAAGGAGGGCTATGAAGGCCACCTTCTTTTTCTAATTTATTGGCCCTGGAGACCCCATCCCCCAGGGCCTGCACCCTAATTTCTTTTGTTGAAAAAAATAAAATTGGCCCTCCCAAGGCCTTAATCGGCCCCGGGGACCCCAACCCCCGGGTCATGGTCTTTTTTTTCTTTTTTTTTATTCTTTAGGAGGAGGGCTCTAATGCCTCCCTCCTCAGGCCACTTACGGCCCCGGGGACCCCATCCCCCGGGGCCGGCTTTTGTTTTTTATTATTTAAAAAATATATATATTTATAGAAACACCTAGGACATGCTGGACAAACCGTATGTACCTATCACCATGACGATTTGCGTGATATTCATTAAAAGGAGACTATGCATACAATGAATCCACGTGGAATGCATTTACACCGCTAGTGAAGCTCTGACATGTCTGACGCCCTACCGTGCCTAATCCCGGCACCCCCGCCGGTGGGTACTCTCCAAGTAGACACCCTTGTCGTTTATGTATACAAACATGGGTAGCTATTGACGGGCACATTTAATACACACGCACACCAAGCCATTCAAAGGGGATTCAAAGAAAATTCGACCAAACTATGCAAGAAACCCCCCTCACGGTTAATAAAACACACATCCACCACCGGATGTGTAATACTTTTTATTTTACTCTCAGAAAGGAGAAGAACCTCACTTGAGAGTCACAGCATGCTCCTGGCTGAGCCCAATGCTGTGTTACACCCACCAGTGCTCGCTGAGTGCCACACACCTCTGTGTTGTATTCCACCAGCTAGTGCGTATGCTATGATACTCTCTAGCCCATGTGCACTGTAACACCACCCCGTGAATATTTCATGCCACACTTGCCTTCGCACGGGTTATATTGCCCCATCTAACGTGCCTTTCTCGATGCCTATGTTATAACGCACAGCGCTATGCCATACATATTACAATCTGGGATCCATATCTTTGTCACAGTGCATATGCAATGTTACACTCCCCAGCACATATTTTATATTACAACTTTAGAGACTAGTTAGGTTACACAACACTGCCCTGTGCTTATTACACTCCAAGGCGCATATCGCATAGCACGCGCTAGTGCCTGTGCTATCTCGCGTTCTCCAATGAATCTGTCATTGCGCACAATGTATTGCATATTATATTTCACGCCCCGGTTCATCTTATATCACACTTTTTGGTGCATAGTTTATACCATATACTATATCTAGTTTTCATTTTCAATCGTGCTCTCAGGACTATGTTCTATATAACACTGCGTCCACCTACCCTTTTCACGGGCATTACATTTTGCGATGGGGGTGGAGGGTCAGCGGGTGTTTCTGCCAAGTGAGCCCAGAGTCACAGTCACAAACGTCCTCTTCTTCCTGAATAAAAGTGAGATTATGCTGCATACTTGTTCATATTTTAAGTAGTTCGCACAGACACACATTTTAAAAACGATAAAGTTCCTAATACCTACCTTCTCTGAACAGTTAGCTTGCTGCCCCATCCACCTCCTCCCTATCCTCTGTTGTCTGAATCCATGGACTAGCCTCCTCCCTCCTGCCATGCATGGTCTGATGTGCTGCCACTGCCCTTCATTTAGCATGATGTACCAGTCCACTCCTCCTGCCCTCCATTGCCCAATTCTATGGCCCATCATTGACCTCCTGCTTAGCCTCTGTGCTTAGCTTGCTGCCCCTATTCTCCTACCCCCTGCCCTCCGATGTCTTTGTGCATGCCCCTGCTCCATCCTTTTTGCCCACCATGTTCCATGGACCTGCCACTCCTATCTACTCTGAGTGTTCTGTTGAGCTGCCACTCCCCTCCCACCTGCCTAGCATTGTCAGATGACTGTAACCTGTCCCTGCCACCTCCACTCTGCCTGTCCACATGCCATGCCCCTATCCCCTTCCTCCTGTCCTCCATGGTCCATTTTACTGCCACACCGTTCTGCCCTCCCTGGTCTGTTGTGCTGCAACTGCTCCTCCTGCCTGCCCCGCGCGGTCTATTGTGAGGCCCCTTCCCCTGAACTCTCTTGTCTGTGCCCAGGTCCTGACCCTACCTTCTATCCTCCATGGTCCTTTGTGCATGCCCCTGCACCCTCCTTCTTGCCCATCATACCCATTGTGCTGCCACTAACCCTCCCGCTTGCCATGCATGGTCTTCTGTGCTGCCATGGCCCCTCCCACCTCCCTGTGTGGTCAGCTAGCTGCCCCTGACCCCCTCCCACCTTCCCTCCATGGTCTGTGTGTATGCCATCATAGTCTCATTGTTGCTCTCCATGGTGTGTCTTGTTTTTAGTGCCCATCCTGCCTGACCTCCATGGTCATCTTGCTGTTCCTGCCCTGCCCCCTTGCCCCCAGCCCTCAGTTTCCATGTGCAGACCCCTATTCCCTCCCTCCTGGCTTGTCTGTTCCATTGTAATGCCCCTGATCCGTCCCTCCTGCCCTTTATTGTCTGTTATGCTGCAGCTTTCTCTCCTGTCTGTCCATTATGGTCAGCTAGCTACCATTGCCTCTTTCCCCTCTGTTCTCTGTTGTCCATGTGCATGGTCCTGTCCCCTCCCTATTGCTTTCTATGGATTGTTGTGCTGCACTCCCGTCCTACATGCCCTGTGTGGTGTATTGTGCTGCTGCAAACCCTGATGCCTGCCCTGTTGGGTCAGTTTGGTACACCTCTCCATGTCCCTCCTGTCCTCTGTTATCCGAGTCCATGTCCCTACCCCAATTCCTCCTGCCTACCATGATCCAATGTACCATACTTGCGAACATTTTGAACTTGGTAAGAGGGAGATTTTGAAAAACAACTGGGGTATTGATTTTCCCCTTTGAGTTACATTGAAAAATAGGAGATTGTAGACAGGAGACAGATCAAATAAAGCTCATTTGAGCTTAAAAACATTGGACGTTTCCTGGCTGAAACGGGTCTGTTGGCATGTATGGTTGTACTACCACTGCCTCTTCCTTCTGCCCACAATGGTCTATTATACTGCCACAGCCTCTCTTGCCAGTCCTGTATTGTTGGTTTGTTGCCCCTGCCCCCCTTTCCACTGCCCTCCATAGACTGTTGTGCTGCCACTGCCCTTCCTGCCTGCCCTGTGTGGTCAAATTGTTGCCTCTGCACTCTCCTACCTGCCTTCAATTTTCAGAGTCCGTGCCCCTGGCCTCTGCCTCTCAACAGTATCCCAATGAACAACTAGATTGCTAACATTCTATATTTATAACAACAGTGTGGAACGCCTGATGTTATCTTGATATAATCAAAACTGTAATACCTAGAACATTTCCTTTAGAAATTACCTATATGAGAGGGTCTTATTTGCATCAAAATTATGGTTAGTGCTCTAAAAAACTAAAATGAGGACATATTTTATGAGTTTTCAAATAGCGACAAATAACTTTTAAATTATTTGTAATCTTTATGTTTTTTTATCCAGTTGACCACTTGATTAAATGTTGCACCTAGGGGAGAGGATGTGGTGTTACTTCCAGAGCTGCAGACTTTGCAACTGGGGAACCAGGTTGGAGTTTCTGCTTCAGCTCAACATTCTGTGATTCTGGTCAAATCACTTAATCTTCCCATGTCTACAACCAAAATGAATTTGATCTTGTGTGATGTAACCAATGCTCAGGTAAAGCAATCCAATACCTGACAAGTCTGCACTATATAAAACTGCAAATACACAAAAAATAAGTGTTTTGCACACTTCTGTCATTGGGCTACATGTGGGCTACATCTGGGTGATATTTGTGCTGCATTTGGGCTCTTTTGTCTCTGGTGGCCATCTTGGGAGATTTATTTGTTATGAAGTTTCCTAATTTCCTCATTTACTGCAGTCTCCTCAGTAGGAAATGCATTCAGTTTTTTACTTTGATTCCATCAAGAAGGTATTCAGATATGTCACACATTTGCCATAAATTCTGAATGTTAGCACTCTAGTTGCTCATTAGATCAATGTAGTAAAGCTACTGCTCACCACGGAAGTCTGCTGCTGGTATTAAAAGTGCATGTTTCAGTCTGCATATCAGAATTTTTTAA
Source organism: Triturus cristatus (assembly GCF_964204655.1). NCBI lineage: Eukaryota > Metazoa > Chordata > Amphibia > Caudata > Salamandridae > Triturus > Triturus cristatus. The sequence goes on along the minus strand of NC_140589.1, from coordinate 1,711,586,137 downwards.
TGAAATAGAAGAGGATTTGAGAAGTCACTCAAAATGTGCCCTAATTTTTCTTTCTTCAGCACTAATCATAATTTCTATGGCAAAATGTACCCCATCATTGTGTTCCTTTTTAAATTAAATGTTTTAAGTGTTACCACTTTATTCCAATCAAGATGGCTTCAGTGGTGCCATACTTTTGTCATAAGTAAGACAGCAAGCGTTCTAGTTGTTCTTAAGAACACTCTGGGACATTCTGTCATTGGGCTATACTTGGGCTACCTCTGGGTGATATTTGGGCTACATTTGGGCTCTTTTGTCTCTGGTGGCCATCTTGAGAGATTTATTTGTTATGAAGTTTCCTAATTTCCTCATTTACTGCAGTCTCCTCAGTAGGAAAAACTTTCAGTTTTTTATTTTGGTTCCATCAAGAAGGCATTCAGATGTGTCATACATTTGCCATAAATTCTGAATGTTAGCACTCTAGTTGCTCATTAGATCACTGTAGTAAAGCTATTGCTCACCCGGGAAGTCTGCTGCTGGTACTCAAAGTGCATGTCAGAATTTTTTTATGAAATAGAAGAGGATTTGAAAAGTCAAAATGTGCCCTCATTTTTCTTTCTGCCACACTAATCATAATTTCTATGGCAAAATGAACCCCCTCATTTTGTTCCTTTGCAAATTAAATGTTTTAAGTGTTACCACTTTATTCCAATCAAGATGGCTTCAGGTGTGCCATACTTTTGTCATAAGTAAGACTGTTAGCGCTCTAGTTGTTCTTTAGAACACTCTGGGACATTCTGTCATTGGGCTATACTTGGGCTACATCTGGGTGATATTTGTGCTACATTTGGGCTCTTTTGTCTCTGGTGGCCATCTTGGGAGACTTATTTGTTATGAAGTTTCCTAATTTCCTCATTTACTACAGTCTCCTCAGTAGGAAATACTTTCAGTTTTTTACTTTGATTCCATCAAGAAGGCATTCAGATGTGTTACACAATTGCCATAAATTCAGAATGTTAGCACTCTAGTTGCTTATTAGATTACTGTAGTAACGCTACTGCTCAGCGGGGAAGCCTGCTGCTGGTATTCAAAGTGCATGTTTCAGTCTGCATGTAAGAATTTTTTTATGAAATAGAAGAGGATTTGAGAAGTCACTCAAAATGTGCCCTAATTTTTCTTTCTGCAGCACTAATCATACTTTCTATGGACAAATGAACCCCCTCATTTTGTTCCTTTTTAAATTAAATGTTTTAAGATTTACCACTTTATTCCAATCAAGAGGGCTTCAGGTGTGCCATACGTTTGTCATAAGTGGGACTGTTAGCGCTCTAGTTGTTCTTTAGAACACACTCGGAAGCTGCAGTAGAACACAAAGGAATCAACTGACAGTTTCTGCCCTTGTTGGATGTACATGTTTTACTGAGAATGTCAGACTTCATTCTCACATGACTGAGAAAGATAATGTGAATTTACAGAAAATATGCTCTCAGTTTAGCTTATAGATCACCTTACAAACCTTAGTGGGAAAAGCATGAGAAAATAGTTTTCTCTCAAACATGATTCATGATATCCCAGCAGAAGGCTTTTTCACATGTTAAAATCACCTTAGAACACATCACAATTCCTAAAATGAGTATGGTACCATCAACAAATGATTTATAATGTAACTAAAGTCTTAAAACCTTCTATTAACTGCAATGCTTTTTAATGAGGTGCTATCATGTATATTGGTCCCAAGATGGCTGCCAACACTTTTTGGATGAAGTGCTGACAGCCAATCAGATCTCACGATGAGATGTGTGGTTAGGCCCCGCCCAGATATATATATATATATATTTTTCCTTTAATATCTAAAAAACTACTGAACAGATTTACACCATTTAACAAAAAGACACGAGTCTGAAACAAGGGCTACCTCTTTGCCAAATTTGGTGTAATTCCGTTCAGCAGTTCGGGCTGTAGCTGCGATTAAAGTTTCCTATGGAAAATTGCATGGGGAAATCATGTTTTTGGACCCCCCTTTTTTCTCGGCCCTCGCTTGACGAATCACCCCCAAACTTTCAGGATAGAAGTGGAACGGAGCCGGTCAAAAAGTTTTGAAAATTTCACGAAGATTAGTCAACCGGCGCCAAAGTTATTGGGAATAGAATGTTGCGGATTTCCTATGGAAAATAGATCCTAACTATAACTACCTACTGTCGACTGCCAGTAGGTAATATATATACATTTATATACATATTCACTGAAAAAACCATGGGTTTCAGGGATGTTAGAGTTAGAAATTAGCATTTAAAAAACCTTAGAAATTCACTGAAAAAAACATAGGTTTCAGGGACGATATTGTTACTTGGACATTTCACTCATGCAAAACCATAGAAATTCCACCGTTAACTCGTGCCCCCGCAATGCTCTGCTGATGACTTTACATATTACATCATTCATGACATGGTCAGTGACATCACTGATGACATCACTGATCACATCTCAAATGACATCACTGATGACATCACTGAGGACATCATCCAGTAAATGGGGTTTTCTTTAAAATTTAAATATGTATTATATATATACTAAGCTGCATTGAAGAATGAGTGGATGTATAAGTGTCTGGATGAAGGATTTAGTAGGTGTGTGACTGACTGTTTAAGTGAATGATTGAATGTGTCTTACTGAATACATGAGGTAGTGACTAAAGTGTGTGAATGTCTATCACTCTCTCTGTTGTTGTGTAAGCTGCTGCATCGGTTAGTCAGTAGCTACATGAATGTCTATATGGGTTATTGATTAGTTGCCTGCACATTTGTATGAGAGACTGAGTGTGTGTGTGGTTGGGTGGGGGGGGTGTCTCTGTGCATAGATGTGTGAGTGGTTGATTGACAGGGTGATGAGTTTAAGAGTGCATGTGGAAAGAGTTGTATGGGTGGGTAAGTGTGTGTATGGGTGTCTTTGTGAGTGAATGGATGTCTCAGTGTACATGTCCAGCTAAGTACATATATAAAATGCAGTGTATGTGAGAGTTGGTGTATAGAAATGACTATACGTAAGAGTTAGTGATTGTGACAGTGCCTGTATGTATGAGTGTATACTTGTATTAGTGATTATATAAGAGACCAAGTATGCGTTACTATCTGTATGAATAAATGAGGTGCTGTGCGTATAACTGTGTAGGTGAGCAAATGGAACTGTGATTGATTCTTTGCATCAGTGACTAGGATGAATGCATAACTGACTAGGATGAGTGTTGGTGCATCAATGTCTATATAGGTGTATGAGTACATTTGATAGTGTTCTATTAATCAGTGACTGAATGTATGAGTGATTGTATGGGTGAATGAGTAGATGTGTGTGTAGACCTAGGAATCACTGAGTGGGTATGTAGTAACTGGTATTAGTGTGTCAATGGTATCGAAAATGTTTTTTTGTATTTTACAGTGAGTGTATCAAAGGTTATATTAGTGTGTGTGGAGGTGCATCAGATTCTCACATGGATGATGTCATCAGTGATGTCATTTGAGATGTCATCAGTGATGTCATCAGTGATGTCACTGACCATGTCATGAATGATGTAATATGTGACGTCATCAGCAGTGCATTGCGGGGGCACGAGTTATAGTTAGCTGAACTAACTATAACGGTAGAATTTCTATGTTTTTGTAGGAGTGAAATGTCCAACTAAATATAACGTCCCTGAAACCTATTGTTTTTTAAGTGAATTTCTAAGGTTTTTTAAATGCTAATTTCTAACTATAATGTCCCTGAAACCTATGTTTTTTTAGTGAATTTCAAAGGTTTTTTAAATGCTACTTTCTAACTGTATTTTCCCTAAAACCTACTATTAATAATAATAGCAGGTAATTGTGTTAGTACTTAGGCCATTCCATAATTACATGACTAGTAACTGGATGATAATAGTGCTGTAAAGAGAGTGCATGGTGTATTTATAAGTGCTTTGGTATTAGCGAAGTGATTAGGTAAGTACACCGCGCTAGATGGGTGACTGCATTAGTGTATAGTACTTGCTGGGTGACTGGAGATGGTCATGGGGAGTCACAGTGTCTTTGATAGACTGCAAGGGTAGTACCTGGGTAGATTAATCTTACCTGTTTCCAAGTAGATATGAAATTAATAGTAATATAATTTCACTTCTATTTTTTTAAATTCAAATTTAAAGTATTTTTTAACTTTAGTAGTAAAAAAGAAGAAAAAAATTATGTTATTACATTTAGGTGCCGATTCCGATCCTGTAAAACCCGGGTACAAATGGTCGTACGGAGCTTTTTCTCTGTACGACTCGTACCTGGGAATTCCACCGTACAAACCAGCAAGTACGATTCGTACGGAAATACCATTTCCGTACGAATCGTAAAAATCACCGTGCGGCTAAAAAATACATACAATTCCGATCCTGGACAGCGCGTACGCGACGTCCGCACGGAGTCAGGCAGCGTTTTACGGACCAGCAAGTACGATTCGTACCCACAGCACTCCACACGGCTATATTTTTACGGGAGCCAAAAAGTGCAGGAAAAGCTAAGTACGCCGCGATGCACGAGGAAAAGGGGGCCCGGTACGCGCCGTACCCCAACCCCGTATGTACGCGCCGTACCCCAGCCCCCCCCGCATCTACGCGCCATACCCCCACCCCGCATGTACGCGCCGTACCCCCACCCCGCATGTACGCACCATACCCCCACCCCGCATGTACATGCCTTACCCCCACCCCGCATGTACGCAACGTACCGAAGACCCCCCACATGTACGTGCCGTACCCCCACCCCGCATGTACGTGCCATACCCCCACCCCGCATGTATGCGCCGTACCCCAGCGCATAGCGCTGGGGTTACGGCGCATACATGCGGGGTGGGGGTATGGTGCGTACAGGTGCGGGGCTGTGCTATGGTGTTGGGGTACGGTGTGTACAGGTACGAGGCTGGGCTACGGTATTGGGGTACGGTGCGGCGGGGGGGTACGGCGCTGACATACGGGGGTACGGTGCTGACATGTGCGGTGTGAGGGGGGCTGTACGACTCGTATCCGGGCACAAATTTACCCATGTACATGTGTGCTACAGCATTCGCTCTGTACGGGGACTTTTACATGCGGTTGTGTATTCGGACGGGCGGTACTGATCGTACTTGCGTGCTCGGACTTCGGTTTTACGATTTGCACGTAAAAATGTCCGGCTCTCTATCAGACACTTTTCCCAACGCTATTCGGACGTAAAAATTTACGGCTCCCTCTCGGACCATTTTCCTGACGCAATTGGTATGTATTTTTCACGTACGAATCGTACTTCGCAGTTTGTACGGTACTTGTACAATTCGTACGTGAAAATATACGGATACGAGTCGTACGCAAATTTTTTTACCCGGATCGGAATCGGCACCATAATGTTATAGTTTTCTCAACACAACATAAGTATACAATTACATCACATATTCAATTTGCCATTTTTTGCTGTCTTCAGATTGTATTGAATTTCACCATAAACAGTGATTTCAATGTTAATCATAAGATGACAGCGGGCAAAAAAATACAATCAATAAGATTGTTAAAAAAAAACATACTTCGCTTCAAAATGTCTACAACCAATGCAACTTGGTATGTAACATAGTATATAATACAAAGATCAAATACATCACCACCTTCTTTCAAACACAATTTTTCAACGCAATATGAAAGAACAGGATTAATAATTGAAACCGTAATTACGAACATCTTCCCTATTGGCCGAATGATGTTTCTGAAAATATTTTCATTGAGTATATCCGAAATAAACTTTTGAATTCATATACACACCTTCCCAAGAGGCTGCATTATGTTTCTGAAAACATTTGAATGATGATATCCAACGTACACTTCTAAAATAATATTCACATGTTTCCAATACGGTGAATGATGTTTCTAAAATCATTTGTAGTGTAAATATTCCAAATATATTCAGTAATTCATGTTGATATCATCTTAGAATTTTGGCATCAAAAATATTAAGTATGAATTTGGTAATTCATTAGGAAACCGAAATGTATACTCTAAATGCGCATCATTACATAGTGTCCATCCTTTATTGCATTTTAAATAGACAGTATAATGTCCAGATGTTGAAGTAGGTCCATCGTGGAAAACAACAGCCATTGTTTTAAAAGTTCTTCTTGAAATTGACACTTGACCTGCTACAACATTTTTAATTTTGGTTTCAAATTTTGTTCCATCTGCTCTACAATGTTGCAGCATTAACATATTATATTGTCTACATCTTTCTATAAATAATGTTGTCAACATTTCCGATTTGCACTGAGTACATTCCATATGTTGATTAGCTGATTTTACTAGTTCGTTGAAAGACACTGTTTTCAAATCTGGCATTGTCAAATATATGAATTGTTCAGTGTCTATTTTAGTGGTTGATGAGAATGAACAACTGTCACATCTATGTACCCATCTGTAACATAGTCCAAACAGATTTTCAATTTGCATACCTTCATCTTCTAATAATGCAAGCATAAACATAAGAAATTCCTGACCATCTTGCTGTACATTCTGTGTAAATTGTGAAGAACCAGAAAATGTATCCAAAAGATTCCACACATCAGAAGCAGTATGAATTTTCGTTTTATCAGTTTTCAACTTCTCAAAAATAGAATGTAACAAAGAACAAAATCTTTTTTCTCGATTTTCAATAATTGCATTCTGTAGATTTTCAAAAAAAAAGACAACGTTCACAATTACATTAGCATAGCAGTTTATACCTGAACTATTTTCTAACTGATATCCTACAATATTAGCAACCGTGTTACCTTCTATTTTCTTTCCAGACTCGTCCTTCTTTTCAGATCTTTTTTTCTTTCCAATCTCAGTATAATCTTTATCATATTTTCATTTTGGACGTATTAAACATTTTTCATAAATAGGATATTCACCTAAGTTAGGAGCATAGAGTCTTCTTAAACTATTGTACTCTTTTACACAATTTACATCTGCACTAACCTTTTGCTCATCGAAATCAATCAAATGCAATCCGGATAACGTTCATACTCGAGACAATGCAACATACGCCATACCCTCTTTAAACACAGAACTTCCAATATTTACCAAAGCATTGTCTACACTTAAAGCTTGAGATTTATGAATAGTCACTGCATATGCTAAACAAACAGGAAACTGTTTTCTACGAACATACAAATCTTTTACAATCAAGAAACGAACACAACAGCGTCCAATTTGTTTCACCTCTTCAATCTGATCAAATTTAATCTTCAAAAATTCAATCTCATCTCTATTTGCATAACTAACAAAGTCAACAACTTTCCCCATTCCTCCATTTACTAAACCTTTTTCAACATCTAAATTAGGCCGTAATGTTACCCGGCAGTTTACAGAGACATACAAGGTCTTTTCCAAACCAGCAGTCTTAGATATTGATTTTTCCAAATAGTCCAATTTTAACTGCAAAAGAATAGTTACTCCTTCATGTTCTATTTTATCAGTAGCTACCATTTTCATTATCAGTTCATTCTCCTTTTTCAACAGTTCTTCATTGAATGTAGAGCATTCTTTCAATGTTGGCATAAGGCAAATTATAGATTCCTTTTCAGCAATTATTTGGTAGATTGTTAGCATTAAGTTGGAGACCATGCTTACTTCATCAATTACCAGAAGTTTCATTTTCTTTAGTACTCTTGAAACTTCAAAACAAGCTTTTCCAGATAGCTTGTGGTATTCCAATTTATTTTCATGTTCTACTGGTTACATAAGTAGACGATGTAATGTAATCCCTTTAATGTTGTGTGCTGCTAACCCAGTTGGAGCAGCTACAACACAAGACAAATGTGAATATGTTTGTTTTCTATAGATAACTTGACAAACATTTAATCAAGAAACATTTCCCCGTTCCAGCTTGTCCACTGATGTACATAAGAATAGGTGTAAATGATGTACATTGCCAATCATTCTTTTCATGCAGTAATCCATGTTGTATCTGTTGTGTAACTTGGTCATATATTTCTTTCTGTTCACTATTCAGACGTTGCTCTAAATTTTACAAATCAATATTGTCCTGTTGTGCTTGCTGCATCATCATTTCCACTTCACTCATTTTCAAGTATGACTTCTCCTAGTGGATCTTGACTTTGTGGAGCAGAACTCTGAATATCTTGAGACCTATCTCTAGCTATTTCAGCTGCAATAGTTCTTTCTTGATTAATCTCTTCGTTCAACATTTGTAGATAATTTGGAAAAATTGTACATTCAATGCTATCTTTACATGCATTGAAAGTATCCTCGTGGCAGTCAAAATGTCCGAGTAATTCCACTTCAGTCCGCCAAGGTTTGAAGAGTTACAGAAGAGCTAAATAGAAAAACTCTCTTTTACCTGGAGTATCACTTAATTCCCTGTGATTAACAAGATTTCCTTTGTCATGCTTTACCAAACATCCTTCAGATGCAATTGCAGCGTATTTTCCTTCATTTATATTTTCTGTGATATTTTTATTACAACTATAATGTTGCAGTATTTCATATAGACATATGTTTTCCAGGTATGGACTTCTATTTAAATAGTACGTATCCAACATATTTGTTTTCACAATATCTGTACTTTCCGGTTCATTCAGTGCCAAGTATTACATTTCTTGTACAGATTTCAAAACTCGATTTTGTGCTGCAGCAAGACCAAGACTTAGCCAGATGATCCCTCTTGACTTTGAATATAAACTTGCAGATGTCAATCGATCCGAACATTTCCTCCCACATTCCTTTCAATTCTGTCTTCTCAGACGTGGTAATATATGACGTGACATAGCAAGCAACAGCATTTGAGTTATCTGTAACATATTGTATGTCCATATGTGCATTCCACATCTTCAAAATCACCGGATTGTAATCATTGATGTACTTCGATTCTTCTGTTCTTTTTAAATTATAAGTATTTTTGGGTGATTTTCGAGTGATGGTATGCCTCACTGTTGAGATAAAACTGTTCACTCTTCCTTTGGAAATTACTGGACGTGGAAAGCCATATCAACATTTTGTGTAAAATGTATCCTTTGACTTATATTTCCATCGGCAATACTTTCCACATCGATGACTCTGAAACCGTAAAACTTGCTGTCTTAAGATATTTTCTCCTCCTGTTTTTGGAATCGCACAGGTAACATAGTCTTCAATAAAAGACAAAACAGTCTCAACCGAATCAGATCCAAATTTAGGTGCATCCTTGATCCATAAAAGCATATGTATATGAGGAGCACCTCTAGCTTGGTATTGTTTTCTCCAAACAAAATCAATGACTTCGCCAATAGGAGGATTTTTTTTATTACAGATAAAGGACATCATAGCTTCAAACCTATGATTAAAATATCTGCATACATTTACAGGATCCAGGAACACAGTTCTCCAGCTGTCTTCAATTCAATATGTTCTATATTTGAATTTGCTTCTCATAGAAAATCCAGTAAATCATCCCATGCGTACTCAGCACAACTAAGGTGCCGATTCGGATCCTGGAGAAACCGGGTACAAACCGTCGGTCGGAGCGTTTTCTCCGTCCGACTCGGACCCGGGAAATAAACATTACAAACATGGAAGTACGATTCCCACGGAAACACCATTTCAGTTCGAATCATAAAAAACATCGACCGACGAAAATATAAATACGAATGTGATCCGGGAATGCTCCGACGTGACGTCGGGACGCATTCAGGCTGCGGTCCACGAACCAGGAAGTACGATCTGCACCGACGTCACCCCGCACGGATTATATTTTCGGGCTGCCAAAAGCTGCCGGGAAATCAGGACAACGCGCACAAGGAGAACCTGTACGCGACGGACAGCCATGGACCCGAACCTACGTGTCATCCCATCCCTCATAGCAGTCCACCTGCTCTACAGGCACCGACGCAGACGCCGCAGAACGTCAGAATAACACCCAGGGGCAAAAGGGGGGCAGGGGCAGGACACATAACCCCCACACAAGTCACAAATTACACATGCCCTGGACATACCTGACCTGCAGGACCTGGTCACCTCGAGGGGGTGGGGGCGTGTCCAGCAACACAAGCGTCCGCCACAACGGAAGTGGATGTTGACGTGAACCGGCAACACAACAATACCGGTATGTACCGTACCCAGACCTTAAGAGCGTGGGTACGGGCCGTACCACGCCCACCACTACGTCACCCCAACAATGGCGGTACGGCCCGTACCCACGTTCTAAAGGCCTGGGGACGGGCCGTACCAGCATTGTTGGGGTGATGTAGGGGTACGCGTGGTACGACCCGTACGCACGCTCTGAAGGGCTGGGTACGGTGCGTACCCCTACGGCACCCCATTGGGGGTCTGCACAGTACCCAGGCCCTCAGAGCGTTGGTACGGGTCGTACCACGCGTACCCCCACATCACCCCAACAATGCTGGTACGGCCCGTACCCAGGCCATTAAAACGTGGGTGCGGGCCGTACCGCCATTGTTGGGGTGACGTAGTGGTAGGCGTGGTACGGGCCGTACCCATGCTCTTAAGGCCTGGGTACGGTACGTACCCAGGCTTGCAAATCGTTGGTACGGGAATATATGGAGCGTACCCCCACCCGTGTATGAATGGAGCATACCCACACCCCACCAGTGTATGTACGGAGCGTACCCACACCCGTGTATGAATGGAGCGCACCCACACCCGTGTATGAATGGAGCGTACCCACATCCCACCAGTGTATGTACGGAGCGTACCCCCACCCGTGTATGAATGGAGCGTACCCACACCCCACCAGTGTATGTACGGAGTGTACCCACACCCGTGTATGAATGGAGCGTACCCACACCCCACCAGTGTATGTACGGAGCGTACCCACACCCGTGTATGAATGGAGCGCACCCACACCCGTGTATGAATGGAGCGTACCCCCACCAGTGTATGAATGGAGCATACCCACACCCCACAAGTGTAAGTACGGAGCGTACCCACACCCGTGTATGAATGGAGCGTACCCACACCCCACCAGTGTATGTATGGAGCGTACCCACACCCGTGTATGAATGGAGCGTACCCACACCCGTGTATGAATGGAGCGCACCCACACCCGTGTATGAATGGAGCGTACCCACAACCCACCAGTGTATGTACGGAGCGTACCCCCACCCGTGTATGAATGGAGCGTACCCACACCCCACCAGTGTATGTACGGAGCGTACCCACACCCGTGTATGAATGGAGCGTACCCACACCCCACCAGTGTATGTACGGAGCGTACCCACACCCGTGTATGAATGGAGCGCACCCACACCCATGTATGAATGGAGCGTACCCCCACAGGTGTATGAATGGAGCATACCCACACCCCACCAGTGTATGTACGGAGCGTACCCACACCCGTGTATGAATGGAGCGTACCCACACCCCACCAGTTTATGTACGGACCGTACCCACACCCGTGTATGAATGGAGCATACCCACACCCGTGTATGTCCCGACCGTACATGCCCTGACACAGGAGGGGTGTGTGCCTATCACTCCCAGCAGTGCCCAGACACAGGAGGGGTGGGTGCAGAGTCCTCCCAGCAGTGCCCAGACACAGGAGGGGTGTGTGCAGAGTCCTCCCAGCAGTGCCCAGACATAGGAGGGGTGGGTGCCTATCACTCTCAGCAGTGCCCAGACACAGGAGGGGTGTGTGCAGAGTCCTCCCAGCAGTGCCCGGACACAGGAGGGGTGTGTGCCTATAACTCCCAGCAGCGCCCAGACACAGGAGGGGTGGGTGCAGAGTCCTCCCAGCAGTGCCCAGACACAGAAGGGGTGTGTACAGAGTCCTCCAGCAGTGCCCAGACACAGGAGGGGTGTGTGCCTATCACTCCCAGCAGTGCCCAGACATAGGAGCGGTGTGTTCAGAGTCCTCCCAGCAGTGCTCAGACACAGGACGGGTGTGTGTAGAGTCCTCCCAGCAGTGCCCAGACACAGGAGGGGTGTGTGCCTATCACTCCCAGCAGTGCCCAGACGCAGGAGGGGTGGGTGCAGAGTCCTCCCAGCAGTGCACAGACACAGGAGGGGTGTGTGCCTATCACTCCCAGCAGCGCCCAGACGCAGGAGGGTTGGGTGCAGAGTCCTCCCAGCAGTGCCCAGACACAGGAGGGGTGTGTACAGAGTCCACCCAGCAGTGCCCAGACACAGGAGGGGTGTGTGCAGAGTCCTCCCAGCAGTGCCCAGACACAGGAGGGGTGTGTGCCTATCACTCCCAGCAGAGCCCAGACGCAAGAGGGGTGGGTGCAGAGTCCTCCCAGCAGTGCCCAGACACAGGAGGGGTGTGTACAGAGTCCACCCAGCAGTGCCCAGACACAGGAGGGGTGTGTGCAGAGTCCTCCCAGCAGTGCCCAGACGCAGGAGGGGTGTGTGCAGAGTCCTCCCAGCAGTGCCCAGACACAGGAGGGGTGTGTGCCTATCACTCCCAGCAGCGCCCAGACGCAGGAGGGGTGGGTGCAGAGTCCTCGGAGCAGTGCCCAGACACAGGAGGGGTGTGTACAGAGTCCACCCAGCAGTGCCCAGACACAGGACGGGTGTGTGCCTATCACTCCCAGCAGCGCCCAGACGCAGGAGGGGTGGGTGCAGAGTCCTCCCAGCAGTGCCCAGACACAGGAGGGGTGTGTACAGAGTCCACCCAGCAGTGCCCAGACACAGGAGGGGTGTGTGTAGAGTCCTCCCAGCAGTGCCCAGACACAGGAGGGGTATGTGCCTATCACTCCCAGCAGCGCCCAGACGCAGGAGGGGTGGGTGCAGAGTCCTCCCAGCAGTGCCCAGACACAGGGTGGGTGTGTACAGAGTCCACCCAGCAGTGCCCAGACACAGGAGGGGTGTGTGCAGAGTCCTCCCAGCAGTGCCCAGATGCAGGAGGGGTGTGTGCAGAGTCCTACCAGCAGTGCCCAGACACAGGAGGGGTGTGTGCCTATCACTCCCAGCAGTGCCCAGACGCAGGAGGGGTGGGTGCAGAGTCCTCCCAGCAGTGCCCAGACACAGGAGGGGTGTGTGCCTATCACTCCCAGCAGTGCCCAGACGCAGGAGGGGTGTGTGCAGAGTCCTCCCAGCAGTGCCCAGACACAGGAGGGGTGTGTGCCTATCACTCCCAGCAGTGCCCAGACGCAGGAGGGGTGGGTGCAGGGTCCTCCCAGCAGCGCCCAGACACAGGAGGGGTGTGTGCCTATCACTCCCAGCAGTGCCCAGATGCAGGAGGTGTGGGTGCAGAGTCCTCCCAGCAGTGCCCAGACACAGGAGGGGTGTGTGCCTATCACTCCCAGCAGTGCCCAGACGCAGGAGGGGTGGGTGCAGAGTCCTCCCAGCAGTGCCCAGACACAGGAGGGGTGTGTGCCTATCACTCCCAGCAGCGCCCAGACACAGGAGGGGTGTGTGCAGAGTCCTCCCAGCAGTGCCCAGACACAGGTGCCTATCACTCCCAGCAGCGCCCAGACGCAGGAGGGGTGGGTGCAGAGTCCTCCCAGCAGTGCCCAGACACAGGAGGGGTGTGTGCAGAGTCCTCCCAGCAGTGCCCAGACATAGGAGGGGTGGGTGCCTATCACTCCCAGCAGTGCCCAGACACAGGAGGGGTGTGTGCAGAGTCCTCCCAGCAGTGCCCAGACACAGGAGGGGTGTGTGCCTATCACTCCCAGCAGCGCCCAGACGCAGGAGGGGTGGGTGCAGAGTCCTCCCAGCAGTGCCCAGACACAGGAGGGGTGTGTGCAGAGTCCTCCCAGCAGTGCCCAGACATAGGAGGGGTGGGTGCCTATCACTCCCAGCAGTGCCCAGACACAGGAGGGGTGTGTGCAGAGTCCTCCCAGCTGTGCCCAGACACAGGAGGGGTGTGTGCCTATCACTCCCAGCAGCGCCCAGACGCAGGAGGGGTGGGTGCAGAGTCCTCCCAGCAGTGCCCAGACACAGGAGGGGTGTGTACAGAGTCCACCCAGCAGTGCCCAGACACAGGAGGGGTGTGTGCCTATCACTCCCAGCAGCGCCCAGACGCAGGAGGGGTGGGTGCAGAGTCCTCCCAGCAGTGCCCAGACACAGGAGGGGTGTGTACAGAGTCCACCCAGCAGTGCCCAGACACAGGAGGGGTGTGTGCAGAGTCCTCCCAGCAGTGCCCAGACACAGGAGGGGTGTGTGCCTATCACTCCCAGCAGCGCCCAGACACAGGAGGGGTGTGTGCCTATCACTCCCAGCAGTGCCCAGACACAGGAGGGGTGTGTACAGAGTCCACCCAGCAGTGCCCAGACACAGGAGGGGTGTGTGCAGAGTCCTCCCAGCAGTGCCCAGACGCAGGAGGGGTGTGTGCAGAGTCCTCCCAGCAGTGCCCAGACACAGGAGGGGTGTGTGCCTATTACTCCCAGCAATGCCCAGACGCAGGAGGGGTGGGTGCAGAGTCCTCCCAGCAGTGCCCAGACACAGGAGGGGTGTGTGCCTATCACTCCCAGTAGTGCCTAGACGCAGGAGGGGTGTGTGCAGAGTCCTCCCAGCAGTGCCCAGACACAGGAGGGGTGTGTGCCTATCACTCCCAGCAGTGCCCAGACGCAGGAGGGGTGTGTGCAGAGTCCTCCCAGCAGTGCCCAGACACAGGAGGGGTGTGTGCCTATCACTCCCAGCAGCGCCCAGACGCAGGAGGGGTGGGTGCAGAGTCCTCCCAGCAGTGCCCAGACACAGGAGGGGTGTGTACAGAGTCCACCCAGCAGTGCCCAGACACAGGAGGGGTGTGTGCCTATCACTCCCAGCAGCGCCCAGACGCAGGAGGGGTGGGTGCAGAGTCCTCCCAGCAGTGCCCAGACACAGGAGGGGTGTGTACAGAGTCCACCCAGCAGTGCCCAGACACAGGAGGGGTGTGTGCCTATCACTCCCAGCAGTGCCCAGACGCAGGAGGGGTGGGTGCAGAGTCCTCCCAGCAGTGCCCAGACACAGGAGGGGTGTGTACAGAGTCCACCCAGCAGTGCCCAGACACAGGAGGGGTGTGTGCAGAGTCCTCCCAGCAGTGCCCAGACACAGGAGGGGTGTGTGCCTATCACTCCCAGCAGCGCCCAGACACAGGAGGGGTGTGTGCCTATCACTCCCAGCAGTGCCCAGACACAGGAGGGGTGTGTACAGAGTCCACCCAGCAGTGCCCAGACACAGGAGGGGTGTGTGCAGAGTCCTCCCAGCAGTGCCCAGACGCAGGAGGGGTGTGTGCAGAGTCCTCCCAGCAGTGCCCAGACACAGGAGGGGTGTGTGCCTATTACTCCCAGCAATGCCCAGACGCAGGAGGGGTGGGTGCAGAGTCCTCCCAGCAGTGCCCAGACACAGGAGGGGTGTGTGCCTATCACTCCCAGTAGTGCCTAGACGCAGGAGGGGTGTGTGCAGAGTCCTCCCAGCAGTGCCCAGACACAGGAGGGGTGTGTGCCTATCACTCCCAGCAGTGCCCAGACGAAGGAGGGGTGTGTGCAGAGTCCTCCCAGCAGTGCCCAGACACAGGAGGGGTGTGTGCCTATCACTCCCAGCAGTTCCCAGACGCAGGAGGGGTGGGTGCAGAGTCCTCCCAGCAGTGCCCAGACACAGGAGGGGTGTGTGCCTATCACTCCCAGCAGCACCCAGACGCAGGAGGGGTGGGTGCAGAGTCCTCCCAGCAGTGCCCAGACACAGGAGGGGTGTGTGCAGAGTCCTCCCAGCAGTGCCCAGACATAGGAGGGGTGGGTGCCTATCACACCCAGCAGTGCCCAGACACAGGAGGGGTGTGTGCAGAGTCCTCCCAGCAGTGCCCAGACACAGGAGGGGTGTGTGCCTATCACTCCCAGCAGCGCCCAGACGCAGGAGGGGTGGGTGCTGAGTCCTCCCAGCAGTGCCCAGACATAGGAGGGGTGTGTGCCTATCACTCCCAGCAGTGCCCAGACGCAGGAGGGGTAGATGCAGAGTCCTCCCAGCAGTGCTCAGACACAGGAGGGGTGTGTGCCTATCACTCCCAGCAGTGCCCAGACGCAGGAGGGGTGGGTGCAGATTCCTCCCAGCAGTGCCCAGACACAGGAGGGGTGTGTGCCTATCACTCCCAGCAGTGCCCAGACGCAGGAGGGGTGGGTGCAGAGTCCTCCCAGCAGTGCCCAGACACAGGAGGGGTGTGTGCCTGTCACTCCCAGCGGCGCCCAGACACAGGAGGGGTGTGTGCAGAGTCCTCCCAGCAGTGACCAGACACAGGAGGGGTGTGTGCCTATCACTCCCAGCAGTACCCAGACGCAGGAGGGGTGGGTGCAGAGTCCTCCCAGCAGTGCCCAGACACAGGAGGGGTGTGTGCCTATCACTCCCAGCAGTCCCCAGACGCAGGAGGGGTGTGTGCAGAGTCCTCCCAGCAGTGCTCAGACACAGGAGGGGTGTGTGCCTATCACTCCCAGCAGTGCCCAGACGCAGGAGGGGTGGGTGCAGAGTCCTCCCAGCAGTGCCCAGACACAGGAGGGGTGTGTGCCTATCACTCCCAGCAGTGCCCAGACGCAGGAGGGGTGGGTGCAGAGTCCTCCCAGCAGTGCCCAGACACAGGAGGGGTGTGTGCCTATCACTCCCATCAGCGCCCAGACACAGGAGGGGTGTGTGCAGAGTCCTCCCAGCAGTGCCCAGACACTGGAGGGGTGTGTGCCTATCACTCCCAGCAGTGCCCAGATGCAGGAGGGGTGGGTGCAGAGTCCTCCCAGCAGTGCCCAGACACAGGAGGGGTGTGTGCAGAGTCCTCCCAGCAGTGCCCAGACATAGGAGGGGTGGGTGCCTATCACTCCCAGCAGTGCCCAGACACAGGAGGGGTGTGTGCAGAGTCCTCCCAGCAGTGCCCAGACACAGGAGGGGTGTGTGCCTATCACTCCCAGCAGCGCCCAGACGCAGGAGGGTTGGGTGCAGAGTCCTCCCAGTAGTGCCCAGACACAGGAGGGGTGTGTATAGAGTCCAGCCAGCAGTGCCCAGACAAAGGAGGGGTGTGTGCCTATCACTCCCATCAGTGCCCAGACATAGGAGGGGTGTGTGCAGAGTCCTCCCAGCAGTGCCCAGACACAGGAGGGGTGTGTTCCTATCACTCCCAGCAGTGCCGAGACGCAGGAGTGGTGGGTGCAGAGTCCTCCCAGCAGTTCCCAGACACAGGAGGGGTGTGTGCCTATCACTCCCAGCAGTGCCCAGACGCAGGAGGGGTGGTTGCAGAGTCCTCCCAGCAGTGCGCAGACACAGGAGGGGTGTGTGCCTATCACTCCCAGCAGTGCCCAGATGCAGGAGGGGTGTGAGCAGAGTCCTCTCAGCAGTGCCCAGACACAGGAGGGGTGTGTGCCTATCACTCCCAGCAGTGCCCAGACGCAGGAGGGGTGGGTGCAGAGTCCTCCCAGCAGTGCCCAGACATAGGAGGGGTGGGTGCCTATCACTCCCAGCAGTGCCCAGACACAGGAGGGGTGTGTGCAGAGTCCTCCCAGCTGTGCCCAGACACAGGAGGGGTGTGTGCCTATCACTCCCAGCAGCGCCCAGACGCAGGAGGGGTGGGTGCAGAGTCCTCCCAGCAGTGCCCAGACACAGGAGGGGTGTGTACAGAGTCCACCCAGCAGTGCCCAGACACAGGAGGGGTGTGTGCCTATCACTCCCAGCAGCGCCCAGACGCAGGAGGGGTGGGTGCAGAGTCCTCCCAGCAGTGCCCAGACACAGGAGGGGTGTGTACAGAGTCCACCCAGCAGTGCCCAGACACAGGAGGGGTGTGTGCAGAGTCCTCCCAGCAGTGCCCAGACACAGGAGGGGTGTGTGCCTATCACTCCCAGCAGCGCCCAGACACAGGAGGGGTGTGTGCCTATCACTCCCAGCAGTGCCCAGACACAGGAGGGGTGTGTACAGAGTCCACCCAGCAGTTCCCAGACACAGGAGGGGTGTGTGCAGAGTCCTCCCAGCAGTGCCCAGACGCAGGAGGGGTGTGTGCAGAGTCCTCCCAGCAGTGCCCAGACACAGGAGGGGTGTGTGCCTATTACTCCCAGCAATGCCCAGACGCAGGAGGGGTGGGTGCAGAGTCCTCCCAGCAGTGCCCAGACACAGGAGGGGTGTGTGCCTATCACTCCCAGTAGTGCCTAGACGCAGGAGGGGTGTGTGCAGAGTCCTCCCAGCAGTGCCCAGACACAGGAGGGGTGTGTGCCTATCACTCCCAGCAGTGCCCAGACGCAGGAGGGGTGTGTGCAGAGTCCTCCCAGCAGTGCCCAGACACAGGAGGGGTGTGTGCCTATCACTCCCAGCAGCGCCCAGACGCAGGAGGGGTGGGTGCAGAGTCCTCCCAGCAGTGCCCAGACACAGGAGGGGTGTGTACAGAGTCCACCCAGCAGTGCCCAGACACAGGAGGGGTGTGTGCCTATCACTCCCAGCAGCGCCCAGACGCAGGAGGGGTGGGTGCAGAGTCCTCCCAGCAGTGCCCAGACACAGGAGGGGTGTGTACAGAGTCCACCCAGCAGTGCCCAGACACAGGAGGGGTGTGTGCAGAGTCCTCCCAGCAGTGCCCAGACACAGGAGGGGTGTGTGCCTATCACTCCCAGCAGCGCCCAGACACAGGAGGGGTGTGTGCCTATCACTCCCAGCAGTGCCCAGACACAGGAGGGGTGTGTACAGAGTCCACCCAGCAGTGCCCAGACACAGGAGGGGTGTGTGCAGAGTCCTCCCAGCAGTGCCCAGACGCAGGAGGGGTGTGTGCAGAGTCCTCCCAGCAGTGCCCAGACACAGGAGGGGTGTGTGCCTATTACTCCCAGCAATGCCCAGACGCAGGAGGGGTGGGTGCAGAGTCCTCCCAGCAGTGCCCAGACACAGGAGGGGTGTGTGCCTATCACTCCCAGTAGTGCCTAGACGCAGGAGGGGTGTGTGCAGAGTCCTCCCAGCAGTGCCCAGACACAGGAGGGGTGTGTGCCTATCACTCCCAGCAGTGCCCAGACGCAGGAGGGGTGTGTGCAGAGTCCTCCCAGCAGTGCCCAGACACAGGAGGGGTGTGTGCCTATCACTCCCAGCAGTTCCCAGACGCAGGAGGGGTGGGTGCAGAGTCCTCCCAGCAGTGCCCAGACACAGGAGGGGTGTGTGCCTATCACTCCCAGCAGCACCCAGACGCAGGAGGGGTGGGTGCAGAGTCCTCCCAGCAGTGCCCAGACACAGGAGGGGTGTGTGCAGAGTCCTCCCAGCAGTGCCCAGACATAGGAGGGGTGGGTGCCTATCACACCCAGCAGTGCCCAGACACAGGAGGGGTGTGTGCAGAGTCCTCCCAGCAGTGCCCAGACACAGGAGGGGTGTGTGCCTATCACTCCCAGCAGCGCCCAGACGCAGGAGGGGTGGGTGCTGAGTCCTCCCAGCAGTGCCCAGACATAGGAGGGGTGTGTGCCTATCACTCCCAGCAGTGCCCAGACGCAGGAGGGGTAGATGCAGAGTCCTCCCAGCAGTGCTCAGACACAGGAGGGGTGTGTGCCTATCACTCCCAGCAGTGCCCAGACGCAGGAGGGGTGGGTGCAGATTCCTCCCAGCAGTGCCCAGACACAGGAGGGGTGTGTGCCTATCACTCCCAGCAGTGCCCAGACGCAGGAGGGGTGGGTGCAGAGTCCTCCCAGCAGTGCCCAGACACAGGAGGGGTGTGTGCCTGTCACTCCCAGCGGCGCCCAGACACAGGAGGGGTGTGTGCAGAGTCCTCCCAGCAGTGACCAGACACAGGAGGGGTGTGTGCCTATCACTCCCAGCAGTACCCAGACGCAGGAGGGGTGGGTGCAGAGTCCTCCCAGCAGTGCCCAGACACAGGAGGGGTGTGTGCCTATCACTCCCAGCAGTCCCCAGACGCAGGAGGGGTGTGTGCAGAGTCCTCCCAGCAGTGCTCAGACACAGGAGGGGTGTGTGCCTATCACTCCCAGCAGTGCCCAGACGCAGGAGGGGTGGGTGCAGAGTCCTCCCAGCAGTGCCCAGACACAGGAGGGGTGTGTGCCTATCACTCCCAGCAGTGCCCAGACGCAGGAGGGGTGGGTGCAGAGTCCTCCCAGCAGTGCCCAGACACAGGAGGGGTGTGTGCCTATCACTCCCATCAGCGCCCAGACACAGGAGGGGTGTGTGCAGAGTCCTCCCAGCAGTGCCCAGACACTGGAGGGGTGTGTGCCTATCACTCCTAGCAGTGCCCAGATGCAGGAGGGGTGGGTGCAGAGTCCTCCCAGCAGTGCCCAGACACAGGAGGGGTGTGTGCAGAGTCCTCCCAGCAGTGCCCAGACATAGGAGGGGTGGGTGCCTATCACTCCCAGCAGTGCCCAGACACAGGAGGGGTGTGTGCAGAGTCCTCCCAGCAGTGCCCAGACACAGGAGGGGTGTGTGCCTATCACTCCCAGCAGCGCCCAGACGCAGGAGGGTTGGGTGCAGAGTCCTCCCAGTAGTGCCCAGACACAGGAGGGGTGTGTATAGAGTCCAGCCAGCAGTGCCCAGACAAAGGAGGGGTGTGTGCCTATCACTCCCATCAGTGCCCAGACATAGGAGGGGTGTGTGCAGAGTCCTCCCAGCAGTGCCCAGACACAGGAGGGGTGTGTTCCTATCACTCCCAGCAGTGCCGAGACGCAGGAGGGGTGGGTGCAGAGTCCTCCCAGCAGTTCCCAGACACAGGAGGGGTGTGTGCCTATCACTCCCAGCAGTGCCCAGACGCAGGAGGGGTGGTTGCAGAGTCCTCCCAGCAGTGCGCAGACACAGGAGGGGTGTGTGCCTGTCACTCCCAGCAGTGCCCAGATGCAGGAGGGGTGTGAGCAGAGTCCTCTCAGCAGTGCCCAGACACAGGAGGGGTGTGTGCCTATCACTCCCAGCAGTGCCCAGACGCAGGAGGGGTGGGTGCAGAGTCCTCCCAGCAGTGCCCAGACACAGGAGAGGTGTGTGCCAGTCACTCCCAGCAATGCCCAGACGCAGGAGAGGGTGGGTGCAGAGTCCTCCCAGCAGTGCCCAGACACAGGAGGGGTGTGTGCTTATCACTCCCAGCAGTGCCCAGACGCAGGAGGGGTGGGTGCAGAGTCCTCCCAGCAGTGCCCAGACACAGGAGGGGTGTGTGCCTATCACTCCCAGCAGCACTCAGATGCAGGAGGGGTGGGTGCAGAGTCCTCCCAGCAGTGCCCAGACACAGGAGGGGTGTGCACAGAGTCCACCCAGCAGTGCCTAGACACAGGAGGGGTGTGTGCCTATCACTCCCAGCAGCACCCAGACGCAGGAGGGGTGGGTGCAGAGTCCTCCCAGCAGTGCCCAGACACAGGAGGGGTGTGTACAGAGTCCACCCAGCAGTGCCCAGACATAGGAGGGGTGTGTGCCTATCACTCCCAACAGCGCCCAGACGCAGGAGGGGTGGGTGCAGAGTCCTCCCAGCAGTGCCCAGACACAGGAGGGGTGTGTACAGAGTCCACCCAGCAGTGCCCAGACACAGGAGGGGTGTGTGCAGAGTCCTCCCAGCAGTGCCCAGACACAGGAGGGGTGTGTGCCTATCACTCCCAGCAGCGCCTAGATGCAGGAGGGGTGGGTGCAGAGTCCTCCCAGCAGTGCCCAGACACAGGAGGGGTGTGTACAGAGTTTCCCCCGAGCAGTGCCCAGACACAGGAGGGGTGTGTGCAGAGTCCTCCCAGCAGTGCCCAGACGCAGGAGGGGTGTGTGCAGAGTCCTCCCAGCAGTGCCCAGACACAGGAGGGGTGTGTGCAGAGTCCTCCCAGCAGTGCCCAGACACAGGAGGGGTGTGTGCCTATCACTCCCAGCAGTGCCCAGATGCAGGAGGGGTGGGTGCAGAGTCCTCCCAGCAGTGCCCAGACACAGGAGGGGTGTGTGCCTATCACTCCCAGCAGTGCCCAGACGCAGGAGGGGTGTGTGCAGAGTCCTCCCAGCAGTGCCCAGACACAGGAGGGGTGTGTGCCTATCACTCCCAGCAGTGCCCAGACGCAGGAGGGGTGGGTGCAGAGTCCTCCCAGCAGTGCCCAGACACAGGAGGGGTTGTGCCTATCACTCCCAGCAGTGCCCAGACACAGGAGGGGTGGGTGCAGAGTCCTCCCAGCAGTGCCCATACACAGGAGGGGTGTGTGCCTATCACTCCCAGCAGTGCCCAGACGCAGGAGGGGTGGGTGCAGATTCCTCCCAGCAGTGCCCAGACACAGGAGGGGTGTGTGCCTATCACTCCCAGCAGCGCCCAGACGCAGGAGAGGTGTGTGCAGAGTCCTCCCAGCAATGCCCAGACACAGGAGGGGTGTGTGCCTATCACTCCCAGCAGTGCCCAGACACAGGAGGGGTGTGTGCAGAGTCCTCCCAGCAGTGCCCAGACACAGGAGGGGTGTGTGCAGAGTCCCCCCAGCTGTGCCCACGGAAAGAAAGGGGTTGAGTACACACAGATACAATGGCCACAACTGTCAGGCAGGTGCTCAAAGACCCAGCAGAACACGAAACACATGTGTGCGAGGCTGGGAGTACACACATGCATAGTGCGGAAAAGGGAACATGTACACATGAAGTTCTGTCAATATACTCCAGTCACAAGTACAGTGACCCCCAAGGATGACACAAATGATGCAGGTGGAGACCTTGGCCAGCATGCATGGCCAAAGTTGAAGGGGTCCGTCACACACCCAGCAAATGTAGACACAGCACTGCACAAATGTCTTCACAACACCCTGCAGGGAAGATGTCAGGGTCCACAGAGGAAGGTACACACCTTGGGACAATGTCACCATGCAGTAACAACTTACATGAGCAAAGTTTGATAGCAAATACCGTGTGATGGCACACAGATAACAGGGTCCACCCCATGAACAGCACACTACAACATATCCCAGACACCTAACACATTATCGCCACCCCAAATCATGGAGCAGCACCACCAACAGCAATGCCAGAAAAGCAGTAGTGTGCCAAGGAAAATAAAATAGCTTTATTCAGCAATGTTCTAAAATGAATTGTATGAAGAGTTCCATATGCACAAGGCCCATAGGGCAGTCCATAGTTCCAATCCAGGTGGGGGACACATTGGGATGCGTGCCCCCTAGCTTGCCTGCACAGTTCAGACTACCTTGTCATCCACAGGGTGGGGGGGAATCATGTGGGGGGGAAGGACCAGGCACCGCAGGGACAGGAGGGGCAAGGGTAGGTGTTGTGGGTGCAGGGACGGACGACTCCAACACAGGGGGTGGGGCAGCGCCAAAGGTGGATTCGAGCACGGCGCTGCACACTACTGCCAGGTCGCCCAGCGTCTCCCCTGCACCCGAAGGAACCACAGGCCCCAAGGAGGGGGGGGGTCGCAGGGATGGGTCGCAGCGCTACCGGGGGAGGGTGTGGACAGGGGGGGGGACTCAACCACCCTGACCGGGGACTCCTTTGACCACTTGCGGGGTGGTGTCACTTTGGGGCTCAGGGACAGAGCGGCCATGAAGGAGTCTTTGGTGGAATCCTGGCCAGGAGAGCTGAGGGGAGTGGATTTGGAGGGTGGTGGTCATGAGGAATGTGGACTCCCACTCTGGCTGCGTGTCTTCCGTTTCCCCCCCGAACCAGTGGGTGTGCCTACTTCACCCTGTGTGTGCGTGCAAGGAGGTGTGCGCTTTGCCTTCCCTGGTGGTGTGGTGCCTGTGTCTGGTGGTGTGCGTGCATGGGGACGTCTGGGTGTGCTTTGGACAGGCATGGGAGTGGGAAGTGTGGATGGTTCAGGGGTGGGGGGGACGTAGCGCTGCAGGAGACCCACTGCTGCAGTCAGTGACGAGTCTATGGACCTCAGCAAGTTGCGTTGGTCAGACTGCGCAGCTGAAATGCCCTCCATGTATGCCTCCATCTGGTTGAGCACTTGGCTGTGGTCATGGAGGACATTAAGCATCGCAGTCTGACCAACCTGCAACTGCCGCAGGATGTCCACAGACTCGGCATTGGTGGCAGCAGTGGAGACAGGGGGTGCGGTGCCTGGCAAGAAGGAGACACGTGGTGACCTAGCACGGCGGGAAGGGACACGAGCAAGTGGGAGGCCGGTGATCGGAATGGAGGGGGCGGGTAGTGATGGAGTGCTGGTGTCAGCTGTGGGAGCAGCCTCCGCCCCCTCGGAGTGCTCAGCCTCGGACCCGTCTGCATCATAGTCGGTGGTGGTTTGACTGGACAGGTCCTCCGCTGCACTCCCGTCGGCCTCCGTGCCACTCGATGTGCCAGCCAACTCAGCACTGCTGGCACTGGTGCTCGCTCCCTCCTCACGGTCCGTGCCAGTGTCTCCCTCGCAGTCCCTCGACGATGCTGTGGGCAAGGTGAAGAGACAGGAGAAATCAGACACCTGTATACATATGTCACATGAGTCAACTCTACATAGGTCACAGTGCATAGCCTGAAAAGCAACAAGAGTAACATCTACAATACAAGGTACATATGTAGTCCCTGCAACACACAGTTTGTTGACCCACCATGCCACTGTTAAAATATGGAGAGCATGACACAATAGCAAATAACTTGATATCAAATTGTACAGAGGAGCCAGGCCCTGGGGACAATCTAGCACAGCATCAGCGACACACAGCGTAGCCAAGAAAGGGATGATCAGGAACCATGTCTATCAACTCTTGGGACATGCTGCAAAGGTAATACTGAAAACCATGGCCAACATGACTGGGGCACTGCACCTTGAGTGTTTGGCCACACAAACATCACACACTGGCCAGACCGAGCAAGGAGACTTCAGGTTTGGACATGTAGGCCTTGCCCGCACCAACCCCCCCCCTACCTGAGACAATGTGATTGAGACAGAGGAAGTACTTACACCTCTTAGTCTCGGATGAAAACACATGGCCTGCAATTAATCCTGATCGCACACAAACTACCCCTGGTGCGCCTGTCCACATATATCACTGACAAACAACCATCATCAGATAGTTGTACCAAGACACACAGGCACTGGCCCCTGTGAGTATGCACCAGCTAAATTAGGTCAACCTGTACAGTGGACACATGTAGCACAGTATACGTGAATACAAATGAGGCCAGGGTACTATGCCACAGGGCCCAAACTATGCTGAAGACACAGAGAATGTCCCCATTGTCAGATGACACACATGATACCTAGGAAAAGGTGCCCCAGGGGACTGTAGTGGCCACACTACTCCATGGCCCTGGATGGATATGACTGGAACACAAGCCACCATCCCTGCACTATGCATATCTCACACTCAAGCACATCATGTCAGAGGGCACAACATTCGACATGCAGGCAGTAAGGCAGTACACATGAAACACACACTCCCATGTCGGGACTCAGCATCAGTGCCAACTAACATGGACCCCACAATGACAGAACGGGCCAGGGCACAGGCAACGTGCAAAAACCTGTTACACACCACCCCCACACATGATGTTGCAAGCATTGGGCACTTGGAGTAACTGCCAGCCTAGATGACCTTGAGCAAGAGTGACTACACACAGACCAGGGAACACATGGCAAGGAGGGGAAGGGAGGAAGAACAGCACCGCTTTACTTTGGGGAACAGGATATGCATTGCACATTTAAACCCTGGCAGTGTATCCATGCAACTGCGCACTTCAAAAAGCTGGTCACACACAACAAACACACATGAACCTACCCCCTTCCTGCTGCTGCTTCTCCAGTAAGCGCCTGTCCAAGTCGGGGAAGACCACCGCCAGCACACGCTTATGGATGTGGGTCAGACGCCGGCGCCCACGGTTTTTGTGGCTCTCAGGTGAGTCCCCCAGCAGGACCCGTGCGATCCTCCGCGTCCAGCACCGGATGTCCTGCCATCGTTTCCTCACCTGGGCTAGGCGCCGCTTCCGACCATCCGTCCTCCTCACGGCACTGACGGCTTGCTTCCAGATCTCCCCCTTGGCACAGACGCCTACCTGTGAGGATGCAAAAGTGACAATACATCAATCCACCTTATCAATGATACAGAGACACACATATTACCAATCATGCATGTTTGAACTGGCCATAGTATGCAGCCAACTCATTGCACCTTTGTCATAGTGACATCATCCTCCTGGGAATGGGCAAATGCAGTAGGTGCCATTGAAAGTACACAGGTGGCATGAGGGGTGCAACACAATCAATGATGCAGGCTCACACTGTGCATCCCAAGCTACAACAGGAATCTGAACAGTACCCCTAAGCAGTCACATGCCCCAGCCCACTTACGCTACCTCAGCAGAGTACACAGACACACACAGGCACTGAACAATCACCTGGCATTGGCAACTGCCGCTACAAACCTCACTCTGCACATGTGCCACTAGACTGGGGGTGTCACAGATGTGGGGCTGTCTCAGCACGGCAGACATCCAGCACAGCTCCCTGCACACATCAGATGGGCAGGGTGTATCCATCCCACATGCAGCTGGGGTGCAACACTCCACATATGCACACACCCACATGACAGGGGACTCACACACACACACCAATGTCCAGGGGACGACCACATCATTTGGACACTCTCACCACAGGTACACTGAACAGACACACATCTGTGGGTACTGGCACCTGTCACCCTGGGGGGAGCACAGACTCACATCAGGACTGTAGAAACAACATTTCCAGGAGGATCAGGCAGTCTGAAAGCGGCATGCACCATGCAGTGATCGTCACAGTAAGCACCATGCTAGTGCGTTGTGCACACAGGAACTACAGCATGCTCTGCATGGGAGACATGAGCCCTTCCCCCCCCCTGGGAACCACTATGAAGAACCCTGCATGTCTGTCACACCTGGACACAATGCCAGAAATCACAGTCACAAAAAGGGGCACAGTTTAAGCTAGTGGAGTCTGCACTCACCTGCTCCCCTGGTTGACCATACAGCATGGTGTACTATGGGAGGATCACATCCAGCAACGCCATATTCTCCTCCATGGTGAATGGCTGGGCCCTCTCCACAGACCTGGACATGGTTCCAGAGGAATGACAAGCAGCAGCAGTGTTGTGGAATGAAAGGATGTGCAGGCAAGTGCTCTCTCAAGGGACCTGGCTGCCTTATATCTTCCTTGCTGCCCTGTTTCATTTACAGGAGTACAGAGTGATTGGCTCAGTCACATTTGCATCCTACGTGTCCTCCAATCATTTTAAAACTACCCCAGTGACAGGCTTTGCATGGTTTTAAAATTGAGCATGATGTAATGTCAACAAACACATTGCAACAAAGTATATTGTCTCCAACCGACTTCTGCTGGTCACATGATGCAAAATTCAAACCTGAAACTCGGTCTCCATGACAACCAGCATGCATTTAGGCCCCTATACTTGTCCCTAGGCCTGGGTGGCAAATTCCGTTCTGCTCGCGGAATTTTCAGAATTTCGGTAATTTCGCGTTCCGCGGAGAACGCAAAATTGCCCAAAATTCTGCTTTCCGCGACTTGGCGAAATTTTTTCTTGTTCGCGTTCTCAAAATGCGTGTTCGCAAGATATTTCTCCCCGAGCACGCAAACAGCAACTGTGAACAGGAAAAAAGCATCGCGAACATGCAATTCCGCGTGTTCGCGGAATTTCTGCATGTTCACCGAGATTGTTTACCGTTTCGCGGAGATTTGCGTAACGCGATTACGCAAATTCCGCCCACCCCTACTTGTCCCTCATGTGTCCCCTATGTCAATCCTATGTCACAACACAGGTACGGTGTGTCCCACAGCCCTAGGGCACCCCAAATGCATTGCAACGGACCGTACACGCGTGTGTACGGTCCCCATCACTATGGGAGTGCTGGCGAATGCGTACGCCATAGTGATACGGACCGTACACGTGTGTGTAGGGTCCCTATCACTATGGTGGTGCTCGCGTACGTGTACGCCATAGTAGTCCGGACCGTACACACGCGTGTGTACGGTCCGTATCACTATGGCGTACACGTACGCGAGCACCCCCATAGTGATAGGGACCGTACACACGCGTGTACGGTCCGTATCACTATGGCGTACATGTAGGCGAGCGCCCCCATAGTTCTAGGGACCGTACACACGCGTGTACGGTCCGTATCACTATGGCGTAAATGTACGCCAGCATCACCATAGTGATAGGGACCCTACACACGCGTGTACGGTCTGTATCACTATGGCGTACGCATACGCCAGCATCACCATAGTGATAGGGACCCTACACACGCGTGTACGGTCCGTATCACTATGGCGTACGCATACGCCAGCACCACCATAGTGATAGGGACCCCACACATGCCCTCGGAGCGTATGTACGGTGGGATTCACACCTGACAGTGGTGACAGACGGCACACAGGAATGAATTGAGCTGTCATACATGGCCAAGGCTGGACATCAAGGCATTGTCGGTGCAGTACTACATGTGTCGGGCACAGGTGGGTCAGGCTGTGATGTGGCACCATACTCCTGAAGTGTGAAGCGAATTACAGTATGATGAGCTGTGTACACATGTCACGTGTGATGGTGCCCTATGTGCCGCACATCCCCTTCACTCCTTTGACATGTGTGCATGTAGTACTGACTTGGTGGGCCATGCGTCACTGGCATGGCACAGTCACCGACACCCGCAAATGTCCCCTGATGCCAGGTACACGGAATCTTACCCCTGACAAGTGAATGCCCGCGTTGCATGCTGTAGCTATGTCATGTGTGTGTCAAGTGTTCCCATAGGTTTGCTGTAGGTGTTTGGTCAAATGCATCTGCAGTTGCTGCAACCAACATGTGTCTGTGTGTAGATGGGCATGGCACACTGTTACGCACACCGGCACACATGTGTAATCCGACGTTAGGTGTGTATGTATGCATCCACACGGAGTTCCAAAACAAGGACATATCTGCATACTCTCAATGTATGTGTGAACAGTCTTGACATGTAATCCTTCATGGCAAGGTGTGTGGTCTGTCCTTTTTCTATGACATGTGACCTGTGCCTCTAGTGTTCCGCAACCTGTCTGTACAATAAACATCCTTCTTCTGCACATATTTGGATGTCTGTAACTCCTGTAATGTGTCTGCCTGCTCACTTACACTGGCCCACAGCTAGTTTCATGGCATGGCATATTGAGGTTGAGAATCAACGTTTGTAGCTGGCTCTTGGTAGGAGTGTCACATGCCTGGCATACGTGTCCAGGGCATATTGCACAGACCTGACTCTGTATGTAGCATATGTGTATTGCCTGTTGAGCATGTGCTCTGTACATTGACATTGGTGGTGTACTGTACTCACTCTTCGTTGTCCCTTCTAAATCACTGCAGGGCTCCGCCTCTCCTTCGACCAATTCCGGACTTGGCTGACATGCGGGAAAATGACTGTATAAGCCGCTACCGCTTCCCCCAACGCTTGATTGAGGACCTGACGACACGGCTGGCACCACACCTCCAACCGCTACACAGGTATCCTACTGCACTGACACCCAAGATGAAGGTGATGGCAGCCCTACATTTCTTGGCCATGGGTACCTTTCAACATACCATTGCCCATGTCGGTGGCATGTCCCAAACCATGTTCAGCCGTGTTCTGCATGATTTTTTAGAGGCCATGTTGGAGCACCTGGATGAGTTCATTAAATTCCCAACTCCTGAGCAGTTGACAGCTGTCAAGCGTGAGTTCTATGCCCTGGGAGGGATGCTCCATGTCATTGGGTCCATAGATGGAACACATGTGGCTTTGGTACCCCCACAGGCACAGGAGGTAGCCTTCCGTAACCGCAAGCATTACCACTCCATTAATGCCCTTGCGGTGTGTCTTGCCAACATGGTGATTTCACATGTCTGTGCTCGTTTTCCAGGATCAGCACACGATGCGTACATCATGAGGCGTAGCAGAGTGCCTGAAATGATGCTGCAGCTGTGCAACGAACGAGCATGTATTGTTGGTGGGTATACTCTGGCAGTCCTGTACGGCTGCCGATCACCGCTACAACAACGCCCATGGGCGGACCAGGCGAGTGATAGAGAGGACGTTTGGCCTCCTGAAGAGCCGATTCCGTTGCCTCCACAAGACCGGTGGCGCACTCCCATATGCACCGGTGAAGGTCTGCAAGATATTCCTCGTGTGCTGCATGCTCCACAACATGGCAGTGGAGAAAGCTGTGCCACTCATCCTGGATCCAGATGAGCAGGACCATCCACCCGTGGAGGATGAAGGGCTTGGTCACGAGGCAAGTGATGTGGAGGAGGAGGAGGCGGTAGAGGACATGCGGAGTCGGCTCATACGCGACTTCTTTGCTTAGTGGTGAGTTCCAGTGTCTGAGTGTGCACGCATTGGCCTGTGTGTGGCAAGTGTTGCAATGTGTGTGTCCATCTGCATGTCTTCCAAGTGAGTCAGAGGTGTGTTTGGATGTGTCACTCGAGTGATGGTGCAATAGAAGAATGTTTTTCCAGAGTCATCATTGTCACCTAGCATGTTGAAAACCTAATACGTGTCGAGTACATGCACATGCATGCGGATGTGCTTCTTTTGGCTGACTTCTGGTGTGTCTCCCATCCACAGGTACTTGCGCATGCTGTCTGCTGCTGGCATTGTTGTGCTCCTGCTATTCCTCATGAACACAGCAACATGTGCTGAATCAGCGTTACATGCACGGACAAGTTCGAAAATCTCCTTCGGGTAAGGGATGCAGCACGGCTTTTTGGGAGTGGTATTTGTTTTGAATGTGTGTGCACTGCTCCTGTTCATGTTTGGATACTTTACATACATGTAGAATCACCATGGGGCACATGACATGGAGCAGAATTCACCTGAATTGATGGTCAGACTTGGTGACAGTCATCTGTAATGGGATTGTGGATTGTGATGGAGCCATCAATGTGTGTAACACTGCCCTCGGAAACATACGGGTTGCACCGGGTTGACATGGTGTGTGAATTCCCCATTAGGGGCTCAATGGTGTATAGCAGCCTCTCCGTGAGCAGCAGGGGGTGTTTAGCTGTAACCCGTCACTTGTGTGCCAGTGCCATGGATTTCCAGCATCTGTGGTGGTAAGGTGGGTGGCAGTGTTGGTCCCACGTGTTCATCCACATGACCTGTGTATGTGTTGACAGAGTTGCATTAGCATTCCGACACACATGAGTAATAAAGGTGTCCCTCTGCCTCCAAGGTGCCTCATCTCTGTCAATGGTGGTCTGTTGCCACTGTGCATGCGGCATGTCTGGCATTGTTCTCAGAGATGGTGCATATGAGTCTATGTGTAGAGCAGCAAGATGCAAGCTGTTTGCCAGGGATTAGATTCTGTATTGTGCATGATGTCCATGGCTGTGTAGGTATTGTGGCATGTCAGTCTCCAGGACGGCCACTGTGCTGCATGTGAATCCATTGTGTATGTGTGTGCCATGTTGAACCAGACATTCCTTCCTTGACATACACCTTTTGCATAGTTCCTTCCTGAGATCCTTGTCTTTGTGTGCTACTTGTGGCATTGTTTTCTTGACATGGCGCATGCTGCTGCAGGCCCTGCAGCAAGGGCACCCAGTGTCCCCGCAAACGAGCTGGTGTTCATCATGGATCACTTGCTGACATGTGCTATGCTGATCAGCAGCATCTGTGCCTCATGCGGCAGCACACTCTGCATTATGCACAAGATCCCCAGTTCCATCCACCTCAAGGCAAGAGGGAGACCATCCCCCAGGTCAACTACGACATCCGTGTCTAATCCTACCCTGCACTCTACGGACATGTGCGTTAGAAATCCCATGATACTTGCCCACATCCAGGGTGCATCTGCACAGCTCTGCTACTACATCCAGCGACCAGGCCACATCAAAGTCAAACTGAGATGGGGGGAGGGGATCACTGCCAGCTGCAGGATGACCTTCTCAATCCACGCACACACTCAGGATGCAGCCCACAAGCACAACACAACCTTGTGGCACTGTGATCCAACACCCAATTGTGCCATCTCCATGCATCCAACCTTGGCTGGCCCACCATTCTCCACATCCACCTGACTCAAGCATGCAGGACATGGTTCTGCCACGTGTCTACACATACCTGGGACTCCCACCCCAGGACACTCCACATGATCCCTGACCTCTGCGCATGACTGTTGCTCTTCTAAATAGGTCTGTAGGCACAGTTGTGCGGGCACCCCCTCAGCTGGTTGGGCCCATCACAGGTGAGTATGGTGCTCCATGTCTGTCTTGGATGGTACATTGTGACCCATGTGTGTCCTGTGCCAGACTCAGACCCCAGGGTATGGATGTTTGGAGTTACTTCGGAAATCAGGCATGGTTTGACTTTACAACACACACATGTAGTGGAATAATGCAAAATGACGGCATCATCTTGTGATTGTGATGAATTTTATTAGTGCTGGGGTACGTGTTTGGGGGGGTGACAAGAGGTGCTTGGTGGGAGTGTAGAATCCAAAGTTCACAGGGGGAGTTGGTGTCCTTGCCATTGAAAGTCATCAGAGTCTGTGCCACAGTCTTTGTCAACATTGGTCAGACAGTTACCAGCAAGGCCATGTGGCAGAGGATGTCCTTTGCTGCTGTGCTGCTGTTGGGCCAGAGGGCCAGGTGCCAGGCCAGGTGACCTGGGAGATGGTGATGTTCCGCTGACTCTCACGGTCTTTTTCGTGGACGACCCACCTTCCTGCGGGGACCCTCAGAAGCAGGCCTTGACGATGCCAGGGACGCTCCGTCAGATGAATCCTCCTCCTCCTCCCTCCCTGTTTCTGGTGCTGCTCTACGCCTGGTGGCACAGGGAGGGTTTGCCAGGCTTTGGGCAATCTGACGGAGTGATTGGCTCACGTCCCTGTGCACCGCCAGGAGCTCTGCCAGTCTTGCCTCCATCCTGGCATGATGCTCGACCTGCAGGGTCTTCATCTCATTGAGGGTTCCCACTACCTGGTCGATGCCTCTGGAGTCACGCCGGTATGCGTCCAGGATGTTTCTGACGTGTGACATAGCCGGGTCCTGAGCCAACTGGGCAGGTTCGCGCCTCCGCCGTCCTCCACTCCCACCACCCCTGTCCACTTGCGCCTGGCCTGCCGTTGTGGGCACATCGGGTCTCCGGGACCCCTGAGGGATGGCATTTGCGGTGTCGCCTGCCTCCTCCTGGGTGCCCGGAGAACCTTGTCCCTCCTGGACAGACTGGCTGTGTTGTTGTGTGCGGGCAGGGCTCCTGGGTGTCTCCAGGTTGGTCTGGGTCATCCACGGAGTGATGAGAGTCGTCGCTGCCGGTGGGGTCCTCTTCACGCAGAGCCTGGTCCTGTGAGTCTTCCCCCCCAGTGTTGGGGGGAGATCGACGACGTTGACCTGTGTGTGAGAGAGACAGTGTTAATTGTGTTACATGCGACATCCATGTTTCATTCATTTTTGATTTGGCACAGTTCCTCTGGGTGGTTGGATTTGGCTAGCATTCCTCTCACAGTGTACTTGTGCATGGGTATGTCTCT
The DNA here is from genome assembly GCF_964204655.1 of Triturus cristatus. NCBI lineage: Eukaryota > Metazoa > Chordata > Amphibia > Caudata > Salamandridae > Triturus > Triturus cristatus. The sequence goes on along the minus strand of NC_140589.1, from coordinate 1,711,552,868 downwards.
TGGCCACAGCTTTCGACACTTTACCTATGTGTGACACAATCTTATTTGATGCATCTTTTGGGAACGCAGTCAGCAGTGTAGTGAGCGGGCGTAGGAAGCCATGCAGAGCCGCCTTACGTGTTGCACTGTACGTGGCCAAATGTTGTTTTTTCCATGCTATTTGAGAATGCAGGTAGGTAACTTAACAATTTGTGACAGGGTTCTGACAAACACAGTCGGTGGGTATACTGGGTGTAAGGTTCTGTTTGGGCCTGCAGCACGGATGTACTCGTGCACAGATTGACACATGGCCTAGTGTTCATCAAAGGTTGAAGGGGGGTTCACGCACTGCTAAATCTTGTCTACATGCACACAGTCCACCTGCTGACGAGCGGACATGGCCACACCACCCAAGGGTGATTTGGTCTCCCTCTGTCCCCCTTTCTCCCTCCCTCTGTCACCCTCCTCCCTCTGTCCGTCTCCCTTTCTCCCTCCCTCTGTCAGCCTCCTCCCTCTGTCCGTCTCCCTTTCTCCCTCCCTCTGTCAGCCTCCTCCCTCTGTCCGTCTCCCTCTGTCTCCCTTTCTCCCTCCCTCTGTCAGCCTCCTCCCTCCCTCTGTCTGTCTCCCTGTGTCCACCTCTGTCTCTGTCCCTCTCTCTGACCCTCTCCCTCTCTCTGTGTGTCACCCTCTGTCACCTCAGCCCAGCTTCCTGGGCACACACAGTTTGCAGGTCTTTCAAAGGCCATTGGCTTGTTCATGTGGGTTTGTTTCTTCTCTGCCGGCACCCATTGGGCGGAGTGTCTGAGTCTGCGCTGCTGCTGTGGCGGTGTGTGCTGACACTCTTTAAGTGTGCTGCGTCTTCATTAGCTGCTGTTATGTGCAAATTGTGCCTTCATACCCATGTCGTCCTGCAACGCGGCCACCATTAGCAGGCGAAACAGTACTGTGTGGGGACACAATGTTTGTATGGCTGTGCCCTAAGCCATATGGGCTGAGGGCATTGTTGTGTGCTTCAGAGTTGCTCTATGTTAGTTTTGAGGCCCACCCTCCCGGCATCAGGGACATCCTGTCTTGTGTTGGTGTTTTGTGTGGCCTGTGACTTGGCATGGCCTTGCTTGGGGCATGGGGCATGGAGGCTCTAGTGGCATTTTTGGTTTTTGGAGTGTGGTTGTGTCCGGTGCTGGCTTTGGGGGGGTTGCGTGCATGATTGGTATTTGGGTTGTATATGGCGTTCCCCCCATGTGAGGTGAGTTGTTTGTGTACTCACCAGGCTCTCGGACTCCTTCTAGTCCATCTACTCCCAACGGCGGCAGCGTGGCCATCACCTTCTCCTCCCAGGGATGGTAGTGTACCGGTCTGCGGGACGGACCTCCTCCAGTGATGTTGGCCTGGTTGTGCTCGTCTGTCATTTTGCGGCGGACCGTCCTCCGCAGATCGTACCACCTGGCTTGGCACTCATGCCTGGTCCTTCTGGTGGCCCCAACAGCATTCACGGAATTGACTATCCTCTGCCACATGTCTGATTTTTCTGATATGCTGGTCCTTCTGACCAATGTTCCAAAGAGCTGTGGCTCGACTCTGATGATTTCGTCGACAAGGACCTCCAGCTCGTCCTTTGTGAACTTTGGATTCTTGTTGGTGGGCATGGTGTGGGGTGTGGGTGTGGATGGTTGTGGGGGTGTGGGTGTAGATGGTTGTGGGTGTGTGAGTGTGGTTGTGCAGGTGTGTGTGTGTAAATGTGACGAGGGTGTGTTTGTGATGGTGGTTGTGTGAAGGAGTGAAAGTGTAAGGTGTATTGATGGTTTAAGTATGGTGCAGTGCGTTGTCTCTGGGGTCTGGCAGCAGTGGATCTGTTGCAAAGGATCATGGTTTGTGTGTGTTGGGCCTTTTTATTGGTCCATTTGTGGGTGTGGCTGTGTTTGAACTTTGGGTGGGTGTGTTATAAGGAGTGGTAGTGGTTTGGGCCTCTGTTTAGCTGTTTGTCAGTTGCAGGTCAGTGTATAGGATGTATTTGGCCTTGTTGGATATGTTTTGTGGTATTGTGTGCCTCGAATTGACTCTCCTTGCGTTTTTTTGGTTTGTCCTGGTTCAGTAGGAGTGTTTTTTGCGTCTGTACGGTGCGTACATGGGCCATGTTGTTGTACAGTGCTGTCCTTTGCTATGGCTTAGTACGACTCGTACATGGCCGATGTTGGGTGAGGGTGCTGGTGTGTGGGCCTGGGGTAGGGTGCGTACAAACATGGGAAGGGTGTTGGTCCGCACAGTCCATCGGTGGTGGTGTTTTGCACCGTACATACAGGGGGGGCTGGGTGTAGGGTCAGTACATACACGGGTGGGGAGTTGGTACGCTCCATGCATACACGGGTGGGGGTACGGTCCGTACATACAGGGGGGGCTGGGTGTAGGGTCCGTACATACACGGGTGGGGAGTTGGTACGCTCCATGCATACACAGGTGGGGGTACGGTCCGTACATACACTGGTGGGGTGGGGGTACAGTCCGTACATACACTGGTGGGGTGGGGGTACGGTCCGTACATACACTGGAGGGGTGGGGGTACGGTCCGTACATACACGGGTGGGGGTACGGTCCGTACATACACTGGTGGGGTGTTGGTATGCTCCATTCATACACGGGTGGGGGTACGGTCCGTACATACACGGGTGGGGAGTTGGTACGCTCCATGCATACACGGGTGGGGGTACGGTCCGTACATACACGGGTGGGGAGTTGGTACGCTCCATGCATACATGGGTGGGGGTACGGTCCGTGCATACACGGGTGGGGTGGGGGTACGGTCCGTACATAAACGGGTGGGGTGGGGGTACGGTCCGTACATACACGGGTGGGGGTACGGTCCGTACATACACTGGTGGGGTGGGGGTACGGTCCGTACATACACTGGTGGGGTGGGGTATGGTCCGTACATACACTGGTGGGGTGGGGGTACGGTCCGTACATACACGGGTGGGGGGTACGGTCCGTACATACACTGGTGGGGTGTTGGTACGCTCCATTCATACACGGGTGGGGGTACGGTCCGTACATACACGGGTGGGGAGTTGGTACGCTCCATGCATACAGGGGTGGAGGTACGGTCCGTACATACACGGGTGGGGAGTTGGTACGCTCCATGCATACACGGGTGGGGTTACGGTCCGTACATACACGGGTGGGGTGGGGGTGTGGTCCGTACATACACGGGTGGGTTGGGGGTACGGTCCGTACATACACGGGTGGGGGTACGGTCCGTACATACACGGGTGGGGTGGGGGTACGGTCCGTACATACACGGTGGGGGTACGGTCCGTACATACACGGGTGGGGGGTACGGTCCGTACATACACTGGTGGGGTGTTGGTACGCTCCATTCATACACGGGTGGGGGTACGGTCCGTACATACACGGGTGGGGAGTTGGTACGCTCCATGCATACACGGGTGGGGGTACGGTCCATACATACACGGGTGGGGAGTTGGTACGCTCCATGCATACACGGTTGGGGGTACGGTCCGTACATACATGGGTGGGGGTACAGTCCGTGCATACACTGGTGGGGTGGGGGTACGGTCTGTACATACACGGGTGGGGTGGGGGTACGGTCCGTACACACATGGGTGGGGTGTGGGTACAGTCCGTACATACACGGGTGGGGAGTTGGTACGCTCCATGCATACATGGGTGGGTTTACGCTCCATGCATACACTGGTGGGGGTTCGACGCGTACATCCGCGGCCGGGGGGCGTTTTGCGCGTACATGCGGGGTCTGTGGTGGGGTGTTCGGCGCGTATGCGGGCACGTGTCTCCATGGTTGCTATGGGAGTTCGGTCCGTACGGTGTTTTTTCCATACAGTTGTGAAACCGAAAGGACGGGAGTGATCGTACTTGCGCGGTCGGACTTCATTTTTCCGATTCGTACGGTGAATCGTCCGGGGATGTGTCGGACACATTTTCCGACCCGAGGACGTGTGGGGAAATGTTCCGGATGTGATTCGTATGGAGTTTTTCCCATGCGAATCGTACTTGGCAGTTTGTACGCTACTTGTACGATTCGTACAGAAAAAAGTCCAGATTCAATTCGGACGGGGGAAATTTTTCCAGGATCGGAATCGGCACCTAAGTGTAACAAACCATGTAGGAGTTCCTAATATTCTTAACATACATTTTAATTCCCCATGACGTTGATACCAATATTCATTAGTGCCACGTTGACATGCCACCTAATTAATTAACTGTGATTCTAAATGTTCGTCTCTTCCTTCAACTTTCTCCATAAATTCCTTTGCAGAAACATGCAAGAGATGCGTTCCCGTTTTCAATATGTGGCTGACTGCATATGAAAGTGAGGACAGATCACTCTCAAATAAAAGATTAAACAAATATGGAATACACTGATGAAATCTTGGATCTTCTGAGTACAGTCGTAAACTACGATATTCTGCAGCTGGAATCTGAAATGGTCGTTCATCATATCGTCCACCTTTTCCAGTAGGGAACAGCTGTGGAAAACAACGATCTTTAAAACTTTTTTCCCACGCACTCATGGGACTTCCTTTTGCTTTTTTTCATCTGGAACAATTCAATAGTATCTAGTATCAGTTCTTTTGAATGTAGAGGGTGTATAGTATAATGTTCATAAATTTCTTCTTTTTTTGAGTTCTCCACTTTTTCTATTTGCCCACTTGAAATGTCTGCTTCATCTTCTAAAGTCATTTCTTCTTCTTCTTCTACATTTACATTTTTATAGTAAATATTGCTTTGCACCAGATACAATGTAGCCTTTTGCACTTTCGTCACATCTACTAACTCTTGCCATATTTTCCGACTCTTCGTGGGTACACCATTAACAAGAATGACTACAGGTTCAGTATCCTCTCTTTCTACACCAACAGTTTCAACATGTTTCTTAAAATCTTAAGGTAAATACACAACTCTTCCTTTTAACCCCTTCCCCGCTCATGACGGAACCACTCCGTCATGAGCCACGGTTGCCGTGTGCTCATGACGGAGTGGTTCCGTCATACCGCGACCGTTGGCGGCCGCTCCGCCCACGCGGCGCTGTTTCCCCGCCTGTGCAGGGGGACAATGCAACTGGGCGGAGTCATGACGGAACCACTCCGTCATGAGCACAGCTCAACCGTGGCTCATGACGGAGTGGCTCCGTCATGAGCACAGCGCCACCACGCTGCCCCCCCACATCCCCCAGCGCTGCGGTGGAATTCCCACCGCAGCTAAGGGGTTAAACCTCTTTGTAGATCTGTTGGAGGCAGCTTACCTGTTTTAGGCTCCATACAAACTATAGCCTGAAAAGGGTGCACAGATTGTATAAGGATAGCGTCATATGTATTTAAATCTTTAAGTTCTGGAGGTATAGGTACTAATTCTAAGTCATTACGGACAGCTCTAGCTGGCATTTAGTTTTCTTATAATTTATTATAACAATATTTACAAATGCATTGTACAGTACCTAACTCAAAATGACCTTCCACAAACAGATAACCAGCAAATTCTCTCCATTTATCATTGTTTTCCTTTTCACTTTTTAAAAACACATCTACATCCCTAGTTTGAATTTTATAATGAGTACGTCGGTAACAAATATAAACATAGTTGGGATTTTCATCAAAAACTACTTTAAACTTTGTTATTTCTTTTTCAAACTTGACATCAGTAGTATCTTCCTCCTCTTCTTCAACACCTACACTTATCAAAATCTCACTTTCTCTACACTCCTCTTGAGCGGCAAAATAACGTAACTCTATATCATCACATACTTTTTTACATCCAACAGTGAACCATGCAAAAGAGCTGTATTAATTTCATTTAGACATAATGCAGGACATTTCACGTAGTATAATCTTCTAATTAATTTCCGCATTTCTGAATGATGTACTGCTAACATTCTCAAATGATGAAAACGACTTTGACACACTTTCCTAGAAAGACAAGCCAGAGAATGAACTTGCAAGCCTGTATTTTTTCTCACTTTGCAAGGATCCAGTCCTTGTAATATCTTAATCTTCTGTTTCATAGTTTTTCTTCCATATTCTCTTAAGAAATTTAGTAAAATATCAATAGATTGTTGACGTATACTACAAATACTACTACAATCCCATGTAAACACTGGAGCCTGGGTACGTCTCCCTTGAACTTCCTCAGCTATTAATTCTTCAACATTTCTAGGAACTAGCTTTTCTTTCTGAATTGCACAACCATCTCGCACCTCTTAAGAACGACCACAGGTATCAACTGCATGCACTAAACTATTTTGTTGAAAATAACTTTCTTCATTAATAAAAAGGTTCCATACTAGAAGTATGCTTCCATTCCCCGGAAAATATTTTACAAAAATGTGTTCTGTTTACAATTCTATTTCTCTTACATTTGTCCTTCATACACTCCATTATTGTATTTAAAGTCTTCAATCTTTTTAAAATTAAGATATACAATCTTCTTTTTAATTCAAAAGTTTCTTCGATAACACTTAGAATCTCCTTTTTTTGTCTGTAAAATGCTGATCTCCTTTTATATTTTTTTTAGTAAATTCTGCAGTACTCTACTTTCATATATTTGTTTTTCGAATTTCTAAAAATTGTTTGTTATGTATTCCAACATAATTCTTTTTCTGATAATCCAATTTTCCACTTTTTTGAACATTTTTCTTTTGAGGTTGTTTCACTGTTCTTGTTCTGTCTGTCTGTTCTATATTTTTAATATTAATAACAGTTTTTGCAAGTTTTTTAAAAAAACATTACTTTTCTTACCAGAACACTTTTTCTTTGAACCTCCCTGTTGTACTGGATCTAATATCTCTTTTCCTTTTTTTTTCAAATAAACCTCCTTTCCTTCTTTTCTTTTTCTTTGTTGTTTTCTTGTCATGTATCTCTTTCTTAATAATGATGCATAATATCTGTAAAAAAATAACAGTTTTGAAAACAGATTAATATAATTAAAATAATTATATATAAATATTCAAATGTATAATTATAAAAATATTCACATATATAATTATAAAAATACATACAAAGAAACTACATCAATGATTTTGACAATGGAACAGTACTACCTGCATAATTCTGGTAGTGTGGGGTTGCGCATTTTAATATAATGAGGCCCTTGCGTTGGCTAGGTTCAGGAGGCATTTCTTAAAAAATAATAGTTGAACCCACCAATGGTTCCTAGAGAGAAAGCTACCAGCCAGTGGGCTGGCTCCCAGTGGAACACGTGCAAGTTCACTAGCTGGCTCGTACAGAGAGAGCTACAAGCCGCATCACAGAGGAACAGTTGCGGGCCAGCGGACTGGCTCGTACAGGAAAAACTGCGAGCCAACTCGCTAGTTCATACAAAGAGAGCTACGGGCCGGCGGGCTCGCTCGAACAGGAAAAACTGCGCGCCAACTCACTGGCTCGTACAGATAGAGCTACGGGCCGGTTCACAGATGAACAGTTACGGGCCGGCCAGCTGGCTCGTAGAGGAAGACCTGCGAGCTGACTGCCTGACTCGTAGAAGGAGTGCTGCCGGCCTGCTCGCACAGAAACAGTTGCTGGCCCACTACTATAAGTAAAGCTGTGGGACATCGACTTCCAAAGGCATAGGTACGGCAGGGTGATGTGGGGAGAAACAATGTGAAGGGAGTATCTCGCAGAGAGAGCTGCGGTATATTTCCAGTATTAGCTTGCACAGCTACACCTGCGGGCCCAACGGCTGGCAGGGCAAGAGCAGAGAGCAAACCGGTCATTCGCAGAGGGAGAGCTGCGGGCCGGCGGGCTCACTGATTGACCTCTGAGCCGGTTGGCTGGCTCCTACAGGGAGAGCTACGACCCATCGGCTCGAAGAGGGAGAGCTGCGGGCCCACTAGTATACTGACCATTAATACAAATGGGGTAACCCAGAAAAAGTCAAAGGACCTGGGTATCAATTGGTACAAGAGACAATTGGTCCTAGACAATATGATTAAATAATACAGTCAATGATAATCATGTTTCTTATTCATAAATGTTTAAATCCTGAAATAAACAAGGGAAAAAAAACACGGGACAGCTGATGCCCGTCCACTTCTAAAGGAATAGCTGCTGTACGGTGATGTGGGGACAGTGAACGTGAAGTGGGTATCTCATAGAGAGAGAGAGCTGCGGTATATTTCTAGTGTTCGCTTGCAAAGATACAACAGCGACCTGGCTCGCAGACGAACAACTACGAGACAACCTGTTGTTTGCAGAGGGACAGCTGCGAGCCGGCGAGCTGGCTCATAGAGGAAGACCTGCGAGCCGACTGCCTGGCTCGTAGAGGGAGAGCTGCAGACCAGGTCACAGGCGAATAGTAGTGGGCCGGTGAGCTGGCACATAGAGAAACACCTGTGAACTGACTGGCTGGCTCGTAGAGTGAGTCCTGAGGGCTGGATCACAGAGGAACAGTTGCGGGCCGGATCACACAGCAACAGCTATGGGCCCACTAGTATAGGGACAGTTGCAGACTGTCCACTTATAAAGGGATAGGTGCGGGACGGTAATGTTGGGCGAGGGAACGTGAAGTGGGTATCTCATATAGAGACAGCTCCGATATATTTCTAGTGTTCACTTGCAGAGATACAACACTGACCTGGCTCGCAGACCAACAACTGCGAGCCGACCGGTAGTTTGCAGAGGCACAACTGGAAGCCGGCGGGCTAGCACGTACAAGAAGACCTGCGAGCCGACTAGCTCCCTCATAGACAGACAGCTGCAAACCATCTCGCACAGGAACAGCCGGGGGCCGACTAGTATAGGGAGAGGTGCAGGCTGTCCACTTGTAAACGTATAGGTGCGGAACGGTGATGTGGGGAGAGGGAACGTGAAGGAGCTATCTCGTAGAGAGAGAGAGCTGCGGTATATTTCCAGTGTTGGCTTACAGAGGTACAACTGCGGGCCCAAGGACTCACAGAGAGGCAGTTTATTCCGAAAACCATGTAATATTTAAACATATGTCACGTCCCTTTTGTACCATTCAAACTCATTATGACCTTCTCTGTACACTACAGATCCCACCAACACCCCAATAAAAATATAAATGCTATTTTTATACTGGCTAAAGCTCTACTATTTAATTCCTATAATTTTTATAAACACAACTGTTGGGTACACAAAATGGAGAATGTGAGATGACGAGAGTAAACAGAAGTGTAATTCCTAAAATTTTATTCTGCAATTTATTTAATATACGTATATTCTTTGAGTGGGATAAAAAAATTGCAGATATCTGAAAGGCGAACTAGTGTACAGCACAGCTAAGACCCAGCCCACTTAAAAGCCTGCGTATATTTAACACAGAAACACAACCTAACAATTTTCATCACTTGTAATCAGTTACTCTACTAGTGTGAACAAACCATACAGAAAATGTATTAAAACATTTTTTTTCTTTTTTATCTCTCACACATTTATACAATATCTCTTCTAAAGAAACACCCCTTTCCACCTTTATTTTGTAACAACAGGCACTAAATAATCCCTTTAGCAACATCTAGTCACTAAATACTAACACGGTGCAGTATACCTAAGTGTGAAGCACAAACACTATTTAGATTATATCTTAAAGCATCATCAAATAATTCTAACCATACATACATACAGATAGCAACATGTATGTTTACTTTCTCCATTTACTCTCCATGTAATCTGTGCACATTATGAACAGGTTCGAAGTATAACACCTATCTTCACTTATATACAAATCTACCTCACAGTGTAAAATATAACATTACAACCTATGTATAAGTAATATTTCCAACATAATACAGTGCAGTTTTATACCATTGAAACTGATTGCAACATTTCCTTTATACTACAAAACCTACCAATATGGCAAAAAACTTAGAAATCCTATCTTTATAATACAAACAGCTATATTAGATTATTTTTATAAACAGTACCGCTGGGGGCACAAAATAGTAGTGGGAGCTAGACAGAGTAAATAAAGGTGTAATTCCCAAACTTTTTATGTATCGTCCCTTTACCATACCTATATTAACAGCTTGAACTGGGATTATAAATTTGGCAACTGTCTCAAACGGGTGACGGAGGTCAGTACCGACAAAACCCACACCACTTAAAAGCCTACGTATATTCAGCAGACAAACATACCCTGACAATTACCTTCATTAATAATCACATTTACTTTAGCACTGTCAACAAAATAATGCAGAAAATATACATCAAACTTTTCCATTTATTTCTTATCTCTCACATATTTATAAAAAATGTCTTCTGAAGAAGCGCTCCCCAACAACTTGCATTTCATAACAAAACCAACATCCAAAGCCTCCCAGTAACACACCAGTCTTAACTTGAAATCTACCTCTTTATGGAAAAAAAATGAGACCACAAATTGTCCACATAACATTTCCGGTTTTTGTTCCATCTCTGTTAAGCTAATAACACATCAATTTTCTAGTATAACTCCTTCACCACTATTTCCAGACTAAGAATAATTTGGAAACGTGAGACATTCTGTTTATCTCATCGCAATACATATACAAATCCAAATAAACTCTACATGTAATTTTCAAAACCATACAATCTTTTACAGATGACAAGTTACATTTTTTTAATCTAAAAAACTCCTAAACATATATAGAGTAATTCTTTAACAATTAGTCACACTTTATACATGTTTTAGAACCGATGTGAAACACCCCACTTCACTAACACTATTACTTAGAAATAAAAAATACTTTCAAAGTTAAAAATAACGCCTCAAATATTAACCACTACTACACAACACATAACACACCTTAATTTCTAACTTACATTCGTAGTTGGTATGCAGATTCCAAATATCACAAATGTATGCAATTCTTTCTTTGTCACACAGTACATATAATGCACCGCTCTTGTCAAGAATGGAAGCAGTATGGGCACAAACTCCCTGCTGCTCCACACATAAATACATGTAAAGATCAAGTCAGAATAGTTCCTTGATTTTTTCAAATTTCAAAACTTCTCTCTATTAGTTATTTTTGAACTTCTCATCTAATCATTTTTTTTATCTAAGGACACATACAGGTGAGAAGTTCAACGTATTCTATCAACACTTTCTAGAACATTCTACGGCACCTGTGGGTTAAAAGTTCATTATTGCTTTGCGTTCAAACAGTGCTTTCCATATACAAGTAGCAGGTGTGGTTGAACTGAGCAAATTTTATCCTATCATATGAACTCCGCATTCAAACTGCTTTTTATTAACCAATGACAAAGATGATTTTCCACAAACTAATGGGCACCCTACATTTTAGAAAACAATGCTTTGCATCTCCCAATCAGTTATCATTTTGTATGAGAAAAAAAAGTAGTTCCCCATCTTTAAACAGATCTCTTATTCTACAAACAGACTGCATGAGCTACAGACATCTATCCATACCTCCCGGCCATACCAAATGCTAGTGTGGATCGTAGGACATAGCTATGTTTTCTGGTGCAAGAGGTATGCAGAAGAGAGACGTATTGACTTAGACCTAGGTTTACAAAATGTGGACATTAAATGGTTTACACAGAGAGGATTGAAGTGGCACCAATTGTTGCCTTTGGTTAAAACCTGTTTCCATCTCCAACACCCTGACCTCATGATTGTGCACTGTGGTGGAAACGATCTAGGCACATTGACTGGGGAAGGTTTGGAAGTGCTAATGAAGGACACCTTTTGACAATTGATGTTGCTTTTGCCTCAAACTGTCTTTGTATATTCCAATATATGCCAAAGACAGAAGTGGAAATGGTCAAACCAATTTTGTCCTCAGATTGAAAAATCTAGGAAGAATGTCAACAAAGCTGTGTCTGCATACCTCAGAGACCATAAAATGGGGTCGATCTACAACAACAACATACGTTTTGATATGGCTGATATCTACAGAAGTAATGGAGTACACTTCACAGATCAGGGAAATCGAGTTTTTCGGAATAACCTGAAGCTGTGCATCCGCACTTATATGAAGCTCCAACTAATAAACACAAGGGCTCTTTTTAGAACAGCCTTATATTCCCAATATCGGTTTGCAGAGTGACAGCTGCGATCCGGCTAGCACAGGGAGACCTGCGGGTCATCGAGCAGCCTCGCAGAGGGACAACTGCGGCAGTAGTGTTTGTGTACTGTAGGGGGTTCGTACTGAGAGTAGTGTTTTAGGATTTAGGGTAGCACAGTGGTGTTTGTGTAGTGTGGGAAAATATGCAGCGACTACTCTTTTAGGATTTAGAGCAGTTCAGTGTTATTTGTGTACTGTTTGGGGGTTCATGCTGGGGGTAGCATTTTTGGATTTAAGGTAGTGCAGTGGTGATTGGGTAGTGTAAGAATCGTGGTGGAGGTAGTGTCTTAGAGTTTATGAAAATGCAGTGGTGTTTGGGAAGTGTAAGGGGTCATGCTGGGAGAAGAGTTTTAGGGTTTAGGGTAGTGAAGTGGTGTTTGTATAGTGTAGGGGTTCATCATCGGAGTAGTGTTTTAGTGTTTACGGTAATGCCGTGGTGTTTGTCTATTGTAGGGGGTCATGCTAGGGTAGTCTTTTAGGGTTTAGGGTAGAGCAGTGGTGTTTGGTTAGTGTAGGGGGTCATGCTGGGGGTATTGTTTTAGAGTTCAGAGTAGTGCAGTGGTGTTTGTGTAGTGTAGGGGTTCGTGCTGGGGGTAGTGTTTCAGGGTTTAGGGTAGTGCAGTGGTGTTTGTGTAGTGTAGGGGGTCATGTTGGGTGTAGTGTTTTAGGGTTTAGGGTAGTCTACTGAAGTTTGGGTAGTGTAGGGGTTCGTGCTGGGATAGTGTTTTAGGGTTTAAGGTACTGCAGTTGTGTTTCCGTAGTGTGGGGGGTCCTGCTAGGGGTAGTGTTTTAGGGTTTACAACAATGCAGTGGTGTTTGGCTAGAGTAGGGGATCATGCTGGGGTAGTGTTTTAGAGTTTACGACAGTGCAGTGGTGTTTGAGTAGTCTTTGGGTAGTGTAGGGGGTCGTGCCGACAGACTGACTCACAGAGCTCTGAGCCGATGGACGGGCTTCTAAAGACATAGCTGCGACCTGGTGATATGAGGAGAGGCAGCCTGAAAGGCATATCTTACACAGACACAGATGCCAGTGTTGCCTCGCAGAGGTAAAACTACGAACCCGATGGCTTCTACACGGAGAGATGTGAGCTGACGGAGTAAATCACAAAATGGCTGCCAACACTTCCTGGTTTCAACCATTCACAGCCAATAAGCCACAAGCTGCTGCTTGTAACCCCTCAGCCAATCACATGTCAGCATTCTCAAATATCGATATCTGTAAAATTTGAAATTTCTCAAAAACTACTGAATGGATTTACACCATTTAAACAAAAGCATAGTTTCTGGACCATCACATTTCTCCCTGCCAAATTTGACGTAATTCCGTTCAGCAGTTTCACCTGTAGTCTTCTGTAAAGTTTTGTATGGAAATTGCATGGAGAAAACACATTTTAGGACCCTCTTTTTTCTCAGCCCCTCCTACACCATTCACCCCCAAACTTTCAATATAAGAGCTAATCCAAAAAAGAGAAACGTTTTGGATAATTTCATAAAGATTCGTCAAACAACGCCAAAATTACAAGCATATACAAGGCTCCAGAAGGGGGGCCGCGCAACCCCCTACCCAACATGAGTGAAGCCCCGGGGCTGCGCGGACCCCAGTGCACCCCTGCAACCCCTGTGAGCCCCTGCTATTATTTTTTAATAAATACCCCCAGAACCTAGCCCACCCAGGGGCCTCATTAAAATGAAATGCGAGAACCCGCGACCCCATGGCGAATTTTTGCAGTTTTTTTTCTCCAAATGATTATTTGGGCCCTGGGGGTCCTTCTGGGACCCCCTGAGCAGACCTAGGGGGTCAGGGTTTTTCTACCATGCCCCCTTCTCTTGTTTTATACCTTTGTTTCTCCGTTTTCGGGTGACTCGCATCTACCAAGCCACAAGATGGCTGCCAACACTTCCTGGTTTGGAGTGCTAGCAGCCAATCACAGTGAAGCTCGCGCACACGACTTAGGCTCCGCCCAGATATTGACACTTTTATTTTTCTAATTTCTCAGCAACTACTGAACGGATTTACACAAGTTTTTAAAAGGTTGCTTTCTGACCCAAGCACTACCGTTCTGCCAAATTTGGGGTAATTCCGTTCAGCAGTTCGAGCTTTAGAAACTAACATGGAGAAAATGACTTTTGGGACCCCCCTTTTTCCCAGCCCATGCTTGACGAATCACCCCCAAACTTTCAGGATAGGAGCTGACCTGGATAGATCTTTTTTTGGAGAATTTCAGGACGATTCGTCAAACAACGCCAAAGCTATTAGCAAATCAATAAATGCTTTTCCTAAGGAAACTAGGTTCTAACTATAGCTACCTACTGGCGACCACCAGTAGGTAACATATATATATATATATATATATATATATATATATATATATATATATATATATATATATATATATAATTCACTGAAAAAACCATAGGTTTCAGGCACGTTATAGTTAGGATTTAGCATTTAAAAAACCTTAGAAATTCACTGAAAAAACCATAGGTTTCAGGGGCGTTATAGTTAGCTGGACTTTTCACTTGTACAAAACCATTGAAATTCCCCCGTTATAGTTAGCTCAGCTAACTATAACTCACGCGCCCGCAATGCACTGCTGATGACTTCACATATTACATCACTCATGACATGGTCAGTGACATCACTCATGACATCACTGATGACATCTCAAATGACACTATGCGTTGGGGTCCCCCTGTGATTAGCATGACCTCCTCTGTAAGCCCCTAGTATATAATAGGGCAGGGGATTAAAACTACCTCTTAAAACACGTCACCTCAGGCCCCGTTCCCTCCCTTCCCCACTGTGTAAACACTCCCTGTGGCCGTTTTAAGTTGGGAGATTAAGTCCCCTTGAATCCTGAGGGTCCCCAGGGTCCAACTAGACCACTAGGTACCTCCAGTAAGTGCCACAGAGCTGTGTTGCAGAGAGATGTAAAAAGGGGCACGGCCTAGACCACCTCTCTGTAACGCAGCGCAGTGGCGCTTACTGGAAGCACCTGGTGGGCTAGTTGGCACCCAGGATCCCTCAGGATTGAAGGTGAATTATTTCCCCAACTTAAAACGTGCCACAGGGCGTGTTTGCACACGTTAACTCAGGCCCCATCCCCTCCCTTTACCACTGTGTAAACACGCCCTGTGGCCATTTTTAATTGGGAGATTAAGTTCATTTGAATCCTGAGGGTCCCTAGGGTCCAACTAGCCCACTAGGTACCTCCAGTGAGCACCACAGAGCTGCGTTTCAGAGAGGTGTAAAAAGTGGCAAGGCCTGGACCACCTCTCTGCAACGCAGCTCAGTGGCACTTACTGGAAGCACCTGGTAGGCTAGTTAGCCCCCAGGGGCCCTCAGGATTGAAGGGGAATTATTTCCCCAACTTAAAACGCACCATAGGGTGTGTTTGCACACGTCACCTCAGGCCCCGTCCCCTCCCTTCCCCACTGTGTAAACACGCCCTGTGGCCGTTTTTTAAGTTGTGAGATTAAGTCCCCTTGAATCCTGAGGGTCTCTAGGGGCAAAATAGCCCACTAGGTACTTCCAGTAAGCGCCATTGCAGAGAGGTGTAAAAAGGGGCACTGCCTGCACCACCTTTTTGCAACGCAGAGCAGTGGCGCTTACTGGAAGCACCTGGTGGGCTAGTTGACCCCAAGGGTCCCTCAGGATTGAAAGGGAATTATTTCCCCAACTTAAAACACACCACAGGGCGTGTTTGTACTAGTCACCTCAGGCCCCGTCCCCTCCCTTCACCACTGCGTAAACATGCCCTGTTGCTGTTCTAAGTTGAGAGATTAAGTCCCCTTGAATCCTAAGGGTCCATAGGGTCAAACTAGCCCACTAGGTACCTCCAGTAAGTGCCACAGAGCTGTGTTGCATACAGGTGTAAATGTAGCGTAAGCCACTGGGGCATTCCAAGCAATATACAACATAGCTGGTGTTACATGTGAGAAACTTATTTATGAGTTTAGGTTTCCTAAGACCAGTCACCAAAAATGTGAGTGTCTCTTGCTCCCCACACAGGCCTTACATTTCCCACAAGGGAAGAAACCCCTAAGCTCCCTTAGGGTTCGTGCTGTTTTGGGTTTGGTATATAGATGACTTTGTACCAAACTGTCCCTTAATGATCTGGATTTTCTGAAATTTATCAATGGGGCAGAGGGGATATCTGAGCCTATGCTGTTGTCCGTTTTTAAAATGTGCCAATTCTTTCTCAGAATCTTCCTTAGTTCATTGGCATCACTTGAAAAAGTGGTCACCATCCTGAATTTGTTTTCTCCTGTCTCATTCCTTTGTGTTCTCTTTTTCTCATCATTTAACAAGGTACTTCTTGACATATTTCTAACCCTATAAAGGGTTGCATCCAGAAATACCCTATTATATCCTCTAACAATGAATCTGCTAGCACTTTCTTGGGCCGCTATTTCAAAATCCTCCTCCCTAGTGTTGTTACGTTTCAATCGCAGAAATTACCCATAAGGGATACTTCTGGCCAATCCAGGGAGGTGATTGCTAGCTGCATGCAATGTAGAATTGCCGGCCGTAGGTTTACGGTAAAGGGACACATACAATTGATTATTGTTCACTCTGATTTTGAGATCTAAGAAATTTACTGTGTCAGAGCTGATCTCCCAACTAAATTCCATATTCACAACATTTCTATTCAGACTGTTAATAAAATCAGTAGCTGATTCAAACGACCCATCCCAAATTATACACAGGTCGTCAATGTACCGATACCATAAAATGACCTTACTCATGTCTATATCTCCCGGCACTTTGGACACCTGCTCCTCCCACCAGCCCATGAACAAGTTTGCAAAACTGGGGGGGAAGCAGGTGCCCATTGCAGTACCAGACTTCTGGTGATAAAAATCCTCACCAAAAACAAAAATATTGTTGTTTAGACAGAACTCCGTGAATTGGAGAATCATTTTGTTATGTTCCGTAAATTTCAATGGCTTTTTCTTCAAGAAATGTGCCACAGCTTCCAAACCATGTTCATGCCTTATCCTTGTGTATAAACTGGTGATGTCAAGTGCAATAAGTTTATACCCAGGATCCCATTGCTGTTTCTCAATGTGCATCTAAAAATCCTGTGAGTCTTTAATGTGCGCAGTTAAGGTCTTAACTAATGGAAAAAGGAATGTGTCAATGAAGATAGATAAATGTTCTGTCAACCCACCCTGGGAGGAAACAATTGGTCTCCCAGGTCGGTTGTCCCTATTTTTATGAATCTTAGGGATATGATAAAATTAAGACACCGAAGAAATAAATACTCTTCCATATTTAACATGGATTTATCAAGCCATGATTTAATCATATCATGATATCTTTTTATGCTGTCCATGTAAACATCTTTAGAGATTTTCCGATAGCTATCCGCAACCGACAGTTGTCTAAGAGCTTCTGCCTTGTAATTCTCCCTGGTTTGCAGGACCATGTTACCTCCTTTATCCGAGGGTTTACGAATTACCGTGTAGTCCTTCCCCAGACTTTCAATGGCCTCTCGTTGCTCTTTAGTTATGTTTTGTTTCTTCTTAGAGCGTATTAGTCTTTCTCTCAGGGCTAGGAGATCCTTATTTACAGCCTCCACATACACATCAATGGCATCGGTGGGTAGCTGTGGTAGGAACTGTGAGGTCGGTTTGAACTGACTCTTGTCCTTCTCTTGATCAAATCCCAGTCGCATTATTCTCTGCACTTTATTCGCACTCCTGAATATTCTCATCCTGATCGCCCGCTTGATTGTCTAGCCGGAGTGATTCCATTGTTTCTAGGGCGGCCAGATCCTCCCCTGTCAAAGTGTTGGTTGCTCTGGTTTTACTCAACTGTCTCTTAGGTTTTAGAAAGTTAGGTTTGGTCTTAAAATACTTGTGAAGTATAAATTTCCAAATCAATTTGAAAAGATCGATGCGGGTCTGTGTATATTCCATTTTACTGGAAGGGCAAAAGGTCAAACCCAATCTTAATACTTGTTGTTCCGCGGGTGTGAGAATCTTGGGTGTTAAATTGATGATGGTAAGATTATCTAATTCCATTTCTTCCCCTTCCTGTTGCGAGAAGCTCTGGTAGGGGCTTTTGACCCTCCGATTCCAGCCGCACCTCCTTGTTTTTCTTTTTCCACCTTGGGTGGTCTGCTTTTGCCTCCTCTCAGCCACGTTTGCCTCATTGTACAAAATTCCTCCTGAAAAAGAGTCTTGGTAGATCTTGACTGGCCCGTTCCATCATCCGAGGATTCTCCGCCAGTGAGATCCGATTCTGAGGTTTCAATTGTGATTGTATCAGGCTCATTTTCCCTTGCCTTCAATTCCTTGCGTGAACCTTCAAATTTCTTGGCAAACGTTAACCCTGCCCAAAACATAGTTGCGTTCATCGCGTTCGAGCTTGCTTTCTTTGTTTTATTTTTGCTTCATATTTCACAAGTCTTTTTATAATCTGTTCTTTTAATTCTTCAATTTTCTTTTTGTCCTCCTCTTTGTCGATTTCAGCCTCCATTTTGTCAATTTCAAGTAGGGCTTTATCCCTGTCACTCCAGGCGAACTTTACTAAAATAAACAACATGCCCTTACTTATTTCAGCAGTATGTGCCGCCCATTCATCCAAAAGTTTAGGATCTGGGTTCTCATAAGCAGGAATGGTGTAAATACGCAGACCTCTTGGAACTAGGGGTGGGCGGAATTTGCGGAATTAACCTTCGCAAATTATCGCGAGAATGTTTAAAATTATCGCAAACAAGCAGAAATATCGCAAAGATGCGGAAGTTTTTTTCCGGCATGTTCGCGAGATTTTCTGCATGGTTGCGGGTCGCCAACTTACCCATGTGGTTGCTTGCGGGCGCGGCCATCTTGTTTTGAGTTGTTCTCGCGGTGCATGATCGCGAGAAGAAAGACGTGATCGCGCGACGCATGACGTCACTGCGGGCGCGAACTGTCGCGAGACAGCGCAAATGGCTAAAAACAATACAACATCTCATGGAGAACGCGACCGGATCAAGAAAACTTGTCGGCGAACGCAGGGATTCAGGTAAGGCGATCGCGCGCGCGCGAGAATGTATCATTTTACAGCGCGAGCAAGAAACAAATTATCGCCAAGCTGCGGAAACCGGAATTTTTGACATTTTCGCGCTCTCCGCGGAACGCAAAAATGTCAAATTATCGCAATTTCCGCGAACGGAACGAAATTTTTGCCCAGGCCTACTTGGAACCCGGTCTATGTCAATATAACTTTGCAGCGAGGTTGCTTCCCATCACTTCCGTTGTTCACGTTCATACAATCTTTCCAATGCCGTGAACTTGGATATCAAATTTGTGGTTGCTGGGAACAATCTGATCCCTCGTTGTGTAATGTCCATTACTGTGCTTTTTTTAAACATACCTTGAGCCGCTTTGCGGCGTTCCAATACATTAAACATGCTTCAGTGTTAAGAGGTACTTCCTTAAGGTTTTATACAGAGCCCCTCGTCCTGCCACATAAGTACAAGGAATCAGCGAGTAAAAACGTTGGTGTCTCGCTTACCGGTCTTCGTTGCTACGTCACAGGTGTCCTCTGACCCTCCAATGCCGCTGTTACTTCCGACCGGGTATTTCCTTTCTTTTGGCGGTGCAGCTGAAAATTGCAAACATCGCTCCAACTGCACCTTGAGACAGCGCACTCTTCGGACGGATGCTTTCAACACGAAGGTGCATTCGCATTTACACATGCGCGCTCACTCCTCCTCTGTTATAGATTCAGAAAAGCACTCAACGGGAACTTCTGCAATCTTCAAATCCTTTAATTCGCACCAGCCACGGAAAACATGAAAAACATGATGCGTTTTGGCTATGCCTTAGTCGAATGTTTTCATAAAACGCGCCAGGAATCGGCATACTTTAAATTATGTTACGTGATTCATGTGACATATTGAAACATAAAAATCAACAAAAGACTATTACGTTTCAGTGTACGGCACCATATTGGAATGTAGTTTTAAAACACTCCAATCCTCATCATTTTTTACCAATGTGAAATACATGAAAAATACATTGCTCATTTAATGCATTACGATGTATTTAAATTTCACTTCCCCATATTGAGAAATAAAATAAAGAAATTTTAGACCATACCGCCGTATATCGGCCTTTCTGGTGCCTAATCTGAATACCTGTGAATCACTCCGGCTAGACAATCAAGCGGGCGATCAGGATGAGAATATTCAGAAGTGCGATCAAGTGCAGAGAATAATGCGACTGGGATTTGATCAAGAGAAGGACAAGAGTCAGTTCAAACCGACCTCACAGTTCCTACCACAGCTACCCACCGATGCCATTGATGTGTTTGTGGAGGCTGTGAATAATGATCTCCTAGCCCTGAGAGAAAGACTAACAGGCTCTAAGAAGAGACAAAACATAACTAAAGAGCAACGAGAGTCCATTGAAAGTCTGGGGAAGGACTACACGGTAATTTGTAAACCCTCGGATAAAGGAGGTAAGGTGGTCCTACAAACCAGGGAGAATTACAGGGTAGAAGCTCTTATACAACTGTCGGTTGTGGATAGCTATCAGAAAATCTCTAAAGATGTTTACATGGACAGCATAAAAAGATATCATGATATGATTAAATCATGGCTTGATAAATCCATGTTAAATATGGAAGAGTATTTATTTCTTCGGTGTCTTAATCCAGTGGTGCCTACTTTTTATCACATCCCTAAGATTCATAAAAATAGGGACAACCCACCTGGGAGACAAATTGTTTCCTCCCAGGGTGGATTGACAGAACATTTATCTATCTTCATTGACACATTCCTTTTTCCATTAGTTAAGACCTTACCTGCGTATATTAAAGACTCACAGGATTTTTTGATGCACATTGAGAAACAGCAATGGGATTCTGGGTATAAACTTATTGAATTGGATATCACCAGTTTATACACAAGGATAAGGTATGAACATGGTTTGGAAGCTGTGGAACATTTCTTGAAGGAAAAGCCATTGAAATTTACGGAACATAACAAAAGGATTCTCCAATTCACGGAGTTCTGTCTAAACAACAATATTTTTGTTTTTGGTAAGGATTTTTATCACCAGAAGTCTGGTACAGCAATGCGCACCTGCTTCGCCCCCAGTTACGCAAACTTGTTCGTGGGCTGGTGGGAGGAGCAGGTGTCCAAAGTGCCGGAAGATATAGACATGAGTAAGGTCATTTCATGGTATCGGTACATTGATGACCTGTGTATAATTTCGGATGGGTCGTTTGAATCAGCTACTGATTTTATTAACAGCCTGAACAGAAATGTTGTGAATATGGAATTTAGTTGGGAGATCAGCTTTGACACAGTAAATTTCTTAGATCTCAAAATCAGAGTGAACAATAATCAATTGTATGTGTCCCTTTACAGTAAACCTATGGCCCGCAATTCTACATTGCATGCGGCTAGCAATCACCTCCCTGGATTGGTCAGAAGTATCCCTTATGGGGAATTTCTGCGATTGAAACGTAACAGCACTAGGGAGGAGGATTTTGAAATAGCAGTCCAAGAAGGTGCTAGCAGATTCATTGTTAGAGGATATAATAGGGAATTTCTGGATACAACCCTTCATAGGGTTAGAAATATGTCAAGAGGTACCTTGTTAAATAATGAGAAAAAGAGAACACAAAGGAATAAGACAGGAGAAAACAAATTCAGGATGGTGACCACTTTTTCAAGTGATGCCAATGAACTAAGGAAGATTCTGAGAAAGAATTGGCACAATTTAAAAACGGACAACATCGTAGGCTCAGATATCCCATCTGCCCCATTGATAACTTTCAGAAAAGCCAGATCATTAAGGGACAGTTTGGTACAAAGCCATCTATATACCAAACCCAAAACAGCAGGAGCCCTAAGGGAGCTTAGGGGTTTCTTCCCTTGTGGCAAATGTAAGGCCTGTGTGGGGAGCAAGAGGACACTCACATTTTCAGTGACTGGTCTTAAGAAACCTAAACTCATAAATAAGTTTCTCACATGTAACACCAGCTATGTGGTATATTGCTTGGAATGCCCCTGTAGCTTACGCTACATTGGTAGCACTATTCATTCAGTTAAGATACGAATTTTGGAGCACATGTGGGCTATAGCAAAGGGAGATGTCACCTACCCCATTGTGAGACATTTCTCTGAGAAACATAATAGTAACAGGGAGTTCTTACGTTATTATGGGTTGGATCATGTCCCAATAAGTGTAAGGGGTGGTGATAGAATCAGGCAACTCTGCAGGTTGGAATCAAGATACATTATTGACCTGGGAACTAAGAACCCCAATGGCATGAACGTAGGGTAGGAGTTGGCAGTTCATCTTGGGGTCTGAATATGAATTGGAGCTTTTGATTCTGTTGTAATATACAATCTATGATGTCGGTAATGTGTTTTATTTTATTTTATTTTATTCTGTGAATCAGTTGACTGTTGTAGAGATATGAAATGATATAGAAGTCTTAGCCGCTTCACGGCGTAATCACAGGTATTCAGATTAGGCACCCGTAAGGCCGATATACGGCGGTATGGTCTAAAATGTGTTTATTTTATTTTCTCAATATGGGGAAGTGAAATTTAAATACATCGTAACGCATTAAAAGAGCAATGTATTTTACATGTATTTCACATTGGTAAAAAATGATGAGGATTGGAGTGTTTTAAAACTACATTCCAATATGGTGCCGTACACTGAAACAGTATAGTCTTTTGTTGATTTTTATGTTTCAATATGTGACATGACTCAAGTAATGTAATTTAAAGTATGCCCCTTCCTGGCGCGTTTTATGAAAACATTTGACTAAGGCATAGCCGAAACGCGTCATGTTTTTCATGTTTTTCGTGGCTGGTATGAATTAAAGGAATTTGAAGAGTGAGTAATGTAGAGTGAGTAGTATAGAGTAGTAGAGAGCAAGTAGTAGAGAGTGAGTAGTGGAGAGTGAGTAGTAGAGAGTAGTAGAGAGCGAGTTGTAGAGAGTGAGTAGTAGAGAGTGAGTAGTAGAGAGAGAGTAGTAGAGAGTGAGTAGTAGAGAGCAGTAGAGTGAGTAGTAGAGAGGGAGTAGTAGAGAGTGAGTAGTAGAGAGTGAGTATTAGAGAGTAAGTAGTAGAGAGTAGTAGAGAGTGAGTAGTAGAGTGAGTAGTAGAGAGAGTAATAGAGAGAGAGTAGTAGAGGGTAGTAGAGAGTGAGTAGTAGAGAGTGAGTAGTAGAGTGAGTAGTAGTAGAGAGAGAGTAGTAGAGAGTGAGTAGTAGAGAGTAGTAGAGAGTGAGTAGTAGAGAGTGAATAGTAGAGGGAGAGTAGTAGAGAATGAGTAGTAGAGAGTAGTAGAGAGTGAATAGTAGAGAGTAGTAGAGAGGGAGTAGTAGAGAGTGAGTAGTAGAGAGAGAGTAGTAGGGAGTAGTAGAATAGTAGAGAGTGAGTAGTAGAGAGTAGTGGAGTAGTAGAGAGTGTGTAGTGGAGAGTAGTAGAGAGTGAGTAGTAGAGTGAGTAGTAGGGAGTAGTAGAGAGTGAGTAGTAAAGTGAGTAGTAGAGAGCGAGTAGTAGAGAGCAAGTAGTAGAGAGTGTGTAGTAGAGAGTGAGTAGTAGAGAGTAGAAGAGCGTGAGTAATAGAGAGAATAGTAGAGAGTATTAGAAAGTGAGTAGTAGAGTGAGTAGTAGAAAGTAGTAGAGAGTGAGTAGCAGAGAATGAGTAGTGGAGAATGAGTAGTGGAGAGTAGTAAAGAGTGAGTAGTAGAGAGTGAGTAGTAGAGAGTTAGTAGAGAGTAGTAGATAGTGAATAGTAGAGAGAGAGTAGTAGAAAGTGAGTAGTAGAGAGTGAGTAGTAGAGAGTAGAAGCTTGAGTAGTAGAGAGTGAGTAGAAGAGATATAGTAGTAGAGTAGTAGAGAGTGAGTAGTAGAGTAGTAGAGAGTGAGTGGTAGAGAGTAGTAGAGAGTAGTACAGTGAGTAGTAGAGAGTAGTAGACAGTGAGTAGTAGAGAGAGTAGTAGAGAGTAGTAGAGTAGTAGAGAGTGAGTAGTAGAGATCAAGTAGTAGAGAGTGAGTAGTGGAGAGTAAGTAGTAGAGAGTAGTAAAGAGCGCGTAGTAGAGAGTGAGTAGTAGAGAGTGAGTATTAGAGAGAGAGCAGTAGAGAGTGAGTAGTAGAGAGTAGTAGAGTGAGTAGTAGAGAGAGTAGAAAAGAGTAGTAGAGCGAGTAGTAGAGAGTAGTAGTAGAGAGTAGTAGAGAGTGAGTAGTAGAGAGTAGTAGCGAGTGAGTAGTAGAGAGTGAGTAGTTTAATTTAAAAGGAACACAATTAGGGCGTTCATTTTGCCATAGAAATTATGATTAGTGCTGAAAAAAGACAAATTAGGGCACATTTGAGTGACTTCTCAAATCCTCTTCTATTTCATTGAAAACTTCTGACATACAGACTGAAACATGCACTTTCAATACCAGCAGCAGACTTCCTTGGTGAGCAGTAGCTTTACTACAGTGATCTAATAAGCAACTAGAGTGCTAACATTCCGAATTTATGGCAAATGTGTGACACATCTGAATGCCTTGTTGATGGAATCAAAGTAAAAAACCTGAAAAGTATTTCCTACTGAGGAGACTGTAGTAAATGAGGAAATTAGGAAACTTGATAACAAATAAGTCTCCCAAGATTGCCAACAGAGACTAAAGAGCCCAAATGTAGCACAAATATCACCTAGATGTCGCCCAAGTATAGCCCAATGACAGAATGTCCCAGAGTGTTCTAAAGAACAACTAGAGCGCTAACAGTCTTACTTATGACAAAAGTATGGCACACCTGAAGCCATCTTGATTGGAATAAAGTGGTAACACTTAAAACATTTGAGGGGGTTCATTTTGCCATAGAAATTATGATTAGTGCTGCAGAAAGAAAAATTAGGGCACATTTTGAATTCTCAAATCCTCTTCTATTTCATAAAAAAATTCTGGCATGCAGACTGAAACATGCACTTTGAATACCAGCAGCAGACTTCCCTGGTGAGCAGTAGCTTTACTACAGTGATCTAATGAGCAACTAGAGTGCTACCATTCAGAATTCATGGCAAATGTGTGACACATTTGAATGCCTTCTTGATGGAACCAAAGTAAACAAGCATTGAAAATGCAATACGTCTCGCCCTCGTTTTAGTTAAAGTAATTCTGCTTGTAATTAGGTGGCTTTTTAGCTTTGCTTGTATTAGTGTTTTTCAAACTTTCATGTGCATAACATGCATATGTATGCATATATGTATACATATATGTATGCATGCATTTATATTTGTATTTATATAGATATGCAGATTATATATATGTTTATATATGTATGTATATATATACACATACATATATATAAATGCATATGCATATATATGCATATATATATATGTGCATATGTGTGCGTGTAGAGAGAGGTAGAGAGGTAGAGGTGTAGAGGTAGAGGTGTAGGGGTAGAGAGGTAGAGGTAGAGAGGTAGAGAGGTAGAGAGTAGTAGAGAGGTAGAGAGGTAGAGAGTAGAGATGGAATAATAGAGAGTAGAGGGTGAGTAGTAGAGAGTAGTAGAGAGACTAGCAGACAGTGAGTAGTAGAGAGTTGTAGAGTGAGTAGTAGAGAGTGAGTAGTAGAGAGTGAGTAGCAGAGAGTGAGTAGCAGAGAGTGAGTAGTAGAGAGTGCATGTTAGAGTGAGAAATAGAGAGTAGTAGAGAGTGAGTAGTAGAGAGTGAGTAGTAGAGAGTAGTAGAGAGTGAGTAGCAGAGAGAGAGTAGTAGAGAGTGAGTAGTAGAGTGAAAAGTAGAGAGTAGTATAGAGATTAGTAGAGAGTGAGTAGTAGTAGAGTGAGTAGTAGAGGGAGTAGTAGAGTGAGTAGTAGAGAGTGAGTAGTAGAGAGTAGTAGAGAGAGAGTAGTAGAGAGGAAGTAGTAGAGAGTAGTAGAGAGTGAGAAGTAGAAAGTAGTAGAGAGTGTGTAGTAGAGAGTGAGTAGTAGAGAGAGAGTAGTAGAGAGTGAGTAGTAGAGAGTAGTAGAGAGTAGTGGAGAGTGAGTAGTAGAGTAGTAGAGAGTGAGTGGTAGAGAGTAGTAGAGAGAAGTGGAGTGAGTAGTAGAGAGTAGTAGAGAGTGAGTAGTAGAGAGTGAATAGTAGAGAGTAGTAGAGTAGTAGAGAGTGAGTAGTACAGAGAGAGTAGGAGAGAGTAGTAGAGAGTGAATAGTAGAGTAGTAGAGAGTGAGTGGTAGAGAGTAGTAGAGAGTAGTAGAGTGAGTAGTAGAGAGTGAGTAGTAGAGAGTGAGTAGTAGAGAGTAGTAGAGTGAGTAGTAGAGAGTGAGTAGTAGAGAGTACTTGAGCGTGAGTACTGGAGAGAGAGTAGTAGAGATTAGTAGAGAGTGAGTAGTAGAGTAGTAAAGAGTGAGTGAGTGGTATAGAGTAGTAGAGAGTAGTAGAGTGAGTAGTAGAGCATAGTAGATAGTGAGTAGTAGAGAGTGAATGTTAGAGAGTAGTAGTAGAAAGCAGTAGAGAGAGAGTAGTAGAGAGTGAGTAGTAGAGAGTGAGTAGTAGAGAGTAGTAGCCAGTGAGTAGTAGAGAGTGAGTAGTAGAGAGTAGTAGAGAGTGAGTAGTAGAGAGTGATTATTAGAGAGTAGTAGAGTAGTAGAGAGTGAGTAGTAGAGAGACAGTAGTAGAGAGTAGCAGAGAGTGAGTAGTAGAGTAGTAGAGAGTGAGTGGTAGAGAGTAGTAGAGAGTGAGTAGTAAAGAGTGAATAGTAGAGAGTAGTAGAGAGTGAGTAGTAGAGAGTGAGTAGTAGAGAGAGAGTAATAGAGAGTGAGTAGTAGAGAGTAGTAGAGTGAGTAGTAGAGAGTGAGTAGTAGAGAGTGAGTAGTAGAGAATGAGTAGAAGAGAGTAGTAGAGAGTGAGTAGTAGAGAGTGAGTAGTAGAGAGAGAGAAGCAGAGAGTAGTAGAGAGTGAGTAGTAGAGTAGTAGGGAGTAGTCAGTCAGTGTCAGTCAGTCAGTGTCAGTCAGTCAGTGTCAGTGTCAGTCAGTCAATGTCAGTCAGTCTGTCAGTGTCAGTCAGTCAGTCAGTGTCAGTCAGTCAGTGTCAGTCAGTGTCAGTCAATCATTGTCAGTCAGTGTCAGTCAGTCAGTGTCAGTCAATCAGTGTCAGTCAGTGTCAGTCAGTCAGTGTCAGTCAATCAGTGTCAGTCATTGTCAGTCAGTCAGTTTCAGTCAATCAGTGTTAGTCAGCGTCAGTGTCAGTCAGCGTCAGTGTCAGTCAATCAGTGTCAGTCAGTGTCAATCAGTCAATGTCAGTCAGTCAGTGTCAGCTAGAGCAGCTCTGCTAACCTGGTTCTCTGGCTCTAAAGCAGCTCTGCTGACCGGGTTCTCTCCCTCTAAATCAGCTCTGCTGACCTGGTTTCTCTGGCTCTAGACCAGCTCTTCTGACCTAGTTCTTAGGCTACAGAGCAGCTCCGCTGATTTGGTTCTCTGGCTCTACAACAGCTCTGCTGACCTGGTTCTCTGGCTCAAAAGCAGCTCTGCTGACCCGGTTCTATGGCTCTAAAGCAGTTCTGCTGACATGGTTCTCTGGCTCTAGTGCAGCTCTGCTGACCTGGTTCTCTCCCTCTAGAGCAGATCTGCTGACCTGGTTCTTTAGGCTCTAGAGCAGCTCTGCTGACCCGGTTCTCTGGCTCTAAAGCCGCTCTGCTGACCTGGTTCTCTGGCTCTAAAGCAGCTCTGCTGACCTGGTTCTCTCCCTCTAAAGCAGCTCTGCTGACCTGGTTTCTCTGGCTCTACAGCAGCTCTGCTGACCTGGTTCTCTGGCTCTAGAGCAGCTCTGCTGACCTAGTTCTTAGGCTCTAGAGCAGCTCTGCTGATCTGGTTCTCTGGCTCTACAACAGCTCTGCTGACCTAGTTCTCTGGCTCTAAAGCAGCTCTGCTGACCCTGTTCTATGGCTCTTAAGCAGTTCTGCTGATCTGGTTCTCTGGCTCTAGAGCAGCGCTGCTGACCTGGTCCCTTGGCTCTAAAGCAGCTCTGCTGACCTGGCTTTCTCCCTCTAAAGCAGCTCTGCTGACCTGGTTCTCTCGCTCTACAGCAGCTCTGCTGACCTGGTTCTCTGGCTCTAGAGCATCTCTGCTGACCCGGTTCTTAGGCTCTAGAGCAGCTCTACTGACCTGATTCTCTGGCTCTAGAGCAGCTCTGCTGACCTGGTTCTCTGGCTCTAAAGCAGCTCTGCTGACCTGGTTCTCTCCCTCTAAATCAGCTCTACTGACCTGGTTCTTTGCCTCTAGAGCAGGTCTGCTGACCTGGTTCTATGGCTCTAAAGCAACTTTGCTGACCTGGTTCTCTGGCTCTAGAGCAGCTCTGCTGACCTGGTTCTCTCCCTCTAAATCAGCTCTGCAGACCTGGTTTCTCTGGCTCTAGAGCAGCTCTGCTGACCTGGTTCTCTCCCTCTAAAGCAGCTCTGCTGACCTGGTTCTATGTCTCTAAAGCAGCTATGCTGACCTGGTTCTCTGGCTCTAAAGCAGCTCTGCTGACCTGGTTCTCTGGCTCTAGAGAATCTCTGCTGACCTGGTTCTCTCCCTCTAAAGAGCTCTGCTGATCTGGTTCTCTGGCTCTAAAGCAGTTCTGCTGACCTGGTTCTCTGCCTCTAGAGCAGCTCTGCTGACCTGGTTCTACGGCTTTAAAGCAGCTCTGCTGACCTGGTTCTCTGGCTCTAGAGCAGCTCTGCTGACCTGGTTCTCTGGCTCTAAAGCAGTTCTGCTGACCTGGTTCTCTCCCTCTAAAGCAGCTCTGCTGACCTGGTTTGTCTGGCTCTACAGCAGCTCTGCTGACCTGGTTCTCGGCCTCTAGAGCAGCTCTGCTGACCTGGGTCTCTGGCTCTAGAGCAGCTCTGCTGACCTAGTTCTCTGGCTCTACAACGGCTCTGCTGACCTGGTTTCTCTGACTCTACAGCAGCTCTGCTGACCTGGTTCTCTGCACTCACGATGTACGCACCCAACTTCGTGAAAATATATTTGAAAATAATATAAGTTTATTATAAGTATTTTTATGAATATCTTAGATAATCTCTTGCCCTAATATGTATATTAAAGACACATACATATCATTTTGGAACATAATTTTTTTTTGCGGGAGTCACGCACCCATAATGCCCCAGCACATATATGACATCACGCGGGACCCGCAACCACGCAAGCATCTCGTACCATAATGCGCATGTGTTGCGAATGCGCGGGAGCAGGAGTCACGGACTGGTGGCATACCAATCACGCACATCACGTAATATTAAATGTATATGATGTAACTGAAAAACACGCAGCCATTGCACACCGTACGTGGATCCTTCACAACTTTTCTCAAATGGTGGCTAGAATGCGCGCACCCACCGTGGTGTGTACGCTTTGAGTGCGCGACTCCGAAAAAACGCACCGCGTGCTCACTGTGCGCGCACGGTGCGCGAAGTGCACCGTGCGCGCACGGAACGAACTGCGTTAAGTGGGCGGGCACGCCACGAATGGCGTAAAGTAACTTAGCATTTAAAAAACCGTACAAATTCACTGAAAAAACCATAGGTTTCACACACGTTATAGTTAGGAATTAGCATTTAAAAAACCTTGCAAATTCAGTGAAAACACCATAGGTTTCACACACGTTATAGTTAGCTGGACATTTTACTCGTAAAAAACCATTGAAATTCCCCCGTTATAGTTAGTGCAGGCAACTATAACTCACGCGACCGCAATCCTCTGCTGATGACATATGTGTCTTTATGAAAAAAAAATATTTGTAATATATGTATAGCTAAAATTTAATGGAAGAAGACATGGGCAAATAAGTGTCTAAATACAGTATTAGCATCAGCAGAGGATTGCGGTCGCGTGAGTTATAGTTGCCTGCACTAACTATAACGGGGGAATTTCAATGGTTTTTTACGAGTAAAATGTCCGCTAACTATAACGTGTGTGAAACCTATGGTTTTTTCACTGAATATATATATATATATATTACCTAGTAGGTAGTTATAGTTAGAACCTAGTTTCCATAGGAAAAGCATTTTTTGATTTGCTAATAACTTTGGCATTGTTTGAGGAATCTTCGCGAACTTCTTCCAAAAAAAGTCTATCCAGGTCAGCTTCTATCCTGAAACTTTGAGGGTGATTCGTCAAGCGGGGGTTGAGAAAAAAGGGGGGTCCCAAAACGCGTTTTCTCCATGTTAATTTCCATAGGAAATTTTGAGACAGACGGCTACAGCCCGAACTGCTGAACGGAATTAACCCAAATTTGGAAAAAAGATAGAGCTTGGTTCAGAAAGTGACTTTTTTTTAAATGGGGTAAATCTGTCGTTTTTGAGAAATTCAAAAAATAAGAGTCAAAAAATCAATTTCCCATAGGAAACTTTGGGCAAGGCTACAGCCAAAACTGCTGAACGGAATTACCCCAAATTTAGCAAAAAGGTAGTGCTTGGTTCAGAAAGCGACCTTATTTTAAATTATGTAAATCCGTTCAGTAGTTACTAAGAATTTCAAAAAATAAAAGTTTCGATATCTAGGGCAGTGGTGGAGTCGTGAACCCTCCCGACCACGACCTTCATTCCAATTGGCTGCCACGACGACGAGCTTCATTCTAATTGGCTGTCAACACTCCAAACCAGGAAGTGTTGGCAGCCATCTTGTGACTCGGTAGAAGCGAGTCACCAGAAAACAGAGAAACAAAGATATAAAACAAGAGAAGGGGGCAGGGTAGAAACACCCTGACCCCTACGCCTGCTCAGGGGGGTCCCAGAAGGACCCTCAGGCCCCAAAAAAGCATTACAAAAAAAATAAATCGGCGCAATACGCGCTGGGGTAGCGAATTCTGCCGAAATTGTTTCAAAACAATGAAGCGCTGGTTCCCGCATTTTATTTTATTGTGGCCCAGGGGTGGGCTTGGGCCCGGGGGCATTTCTTAAAAAATAATAGCAGGGGCTCGCTGGGACCCGTGCAGCTCCGGGGACCACCACCTCCCCAGGGTTTCACTCATGTTGGGAGGGGGGCGCACGGACCTCCTCCTGGAGCCCGTGATGGCCCTGGGGACCACCGCCCCCCAGGGCCGGCTCCTGCAGTGACCTGGGTTGCCCACCCCGGGACACTGCTGTTTGCTATGACAGGACGGGAGCCGCGCAGCTTCCACCCTGTCATAGCAAACTTGCTTTGGATTTTGGAAGCAAGAGCAGGGAAACCTGCTCTCGCTTCCAAAATCCAAAGCTGATTTTTTTTCCACATGGGGAGCTGCATGTCAGCAGCTCCCCGTGTGGAAAAGCAATATCAGCTCCCGCAGGACACAGGAAGCCGGTGGGACCATGGGGGCATTGGGGCTCCCTCCACGGTCCCCAACGGTGAGGCCAGGCCCCGGGAGATGGGGTCCTTGGGGCCGGAATTGGCCACAGGAGGGGGGCCAATGCAGCCCTCTTCTGGTTTGTTTTTTGCACGGCTCTCAGCGCGGCACTCAACTACTTCTTAAGTCTTTCAAACACAGAGGGGTATATTCTGAAGGACACACTGCCGAGTTAACAGCACTTTATTGCAACCAAAATGGTGATAAATGTAACGCGAAGAAAACAGGTGCCGAAGCAACTGTATACCGATTGCACAGCTAAATGTGCCTCTGTATGTAATCCACTAAACCTGTAATTGTTGTTAATAAATAAAGTAAACAGTGGTATAAACAATTGTTGTACTGAATTCAACTCATTTAATTCATGAGCTTTCAAACCCACAAAGGAAACAAACTGTTTACATCAACGATCTAATAAATATACAATTGTGTAAATACGTGGCGATGGCTTGTGTTGCAGTGAGTTATTGGCACCTGAAGCAACCAGCAGGTGCGCACCCTGCGATGATGCGTGTTCCGGGTGGGCCGCACTGGTAGCAAGGACTTTTGTCTAATGAATTCTGCCTCAGTAAGGCCACGTGGCAGTGACTTGTGGTGCACTGAGTTAGTGGCACTTGAAGCACTCAACGTGTGCACACCCTGCGATGATATGTGGTCAGGGCACGCCGCACTGGGAGCAATGTGTCTTGCCTACTGGACTGCGTCATCTGCAATCATGACTTCATCTGAATTGTGAGCCCTTCTGTCCGCAGTGTAGATCGAAGGCAGTAGTGTGTACAGACATAACTGCAGTGCTGTGCCGCTGTGTTGGCAGGGGGCCTGTGTTGAGGAGGTCAACGGTCATGGCAGCAGCCACATGGCAGGGTGAGGGCCGCCGCTCTGGCAGATGCATTGGCCTTCACACAAGTGAACCACACCCAGAGCCCCGGCCTATTTATTCACACTTCTATGCTGGAGTGGTGTACATGGGACCAGCCCACTGCGCTTCCGCTTACAGGGGAGGACGACACAGGTACATGACTGAGATCTTCCCCACTGCCTGAGGTAACATAGTTGTGTCCACTGTCCACAACACTACAAGCACCAGCAGAATATGTACACATAGAGAGGTTTGCGTTCTGCATAGTGAGGTCTGTCCAGCACATCACCGCTACACTTGGTATAGTGTACATTATTATTGGTGGTTGACTTGCGTCCTTCACACATGTTTGGTTGCCACATCTCGCAACATTCAGCTATTGTGTGGCTGAGGGTCCATGCTGTTTTTGGAAGGTTCGCTGTCCTGTTGTGCGCTGCCTCGGTGGTATTAGGGGGGGGTTGTCCGGGGGGAGGGTCTGAGGGTGGTGGCAGTGGGTTTTGTGGCCTTCTTGGGTGTGGGAGGTGCATGATCAGTAGCAATGACATGTGTTCATCTTCAGATGTGATTCTGGGCTGGGCTCCCTTTCACACTGTAGGTAGTCGTACTACTTTACACCAGTAAAAGGCAGATGTTACATTCCTACTGCTAATGCAGCTTATTGCCTGTTTTTGGATCGCACCGCAGATTTGGCTGCTCGTTGAAAATATCGGGAAGTGATGTTTTCGTGTTATTTTTGCATAGGAACGCCTACTCAGCATATTATTAGCGTTAGTTGTTGCTCTCATTTGTGGCGATTTTTTTTTGCGGAAGCTATTGCTGGAAAACTGGCGATATTGGCTATTTTCACCAGGTTGAGAATGGAATGATGATTTAAAATCACTGAAAAACTATAGGTTTAATGAACATTATAATTGGAAAGTAGCATTTAAAAACCTTTCAAATTCACTGAAAAAAACATAGGTTTCAGAGACGTTATAGTTAGATATTAGCATTTAAAAAACCTTGGAAATGCACTGAAAAAAACACAGGTTTCAGGGACGTTAAAGTTAGTTGGACATTTCACTCATACAAAACCAGAGAAATTCAAACGTTATAGTTAGTAGAGCTAAATATAACTCACGCCCCCACAATGTACTGCTGATGACATCACATATTACATCACTCATGAAATGGCCAGTGACATCACTGATGACATCACTGATGACATCTCAAATGACATCACTAATGACATCACTGATGACATCATCCACATGATAATCTGATGCACCTCCTCACACCCTAATATAACCTTTGATACACCCACTCTAAAATACAGACTACCATTTTCGAAACATAGACAAATCAATAGCAGTTACTATATACCCACTGAATAATTCCCGCTATACACACACATTCATTCATTCACCTATACAGTTACTCATACATGCAGTCACTCATTGATATAGCACTATTATCTGTACTCATACACCTATACAATCACTCATACACCGTCACTCATCCATAGAGTTATTGACACACCTAGCTAGTCATGTAAAGAATCAATAACACTGCCATTTACTTACCTATACAGTTATACATTCACCATCTAACCTATTCATACAGATACTGACATATACTTACTTTCTTATACAATCACTGATGCAAGCACACACTCATTTACACAGCCACTCTCACAATTACTCACTCTCACATATAGTCATTAATATATTCCAACACTCACATATACTGCCTTACACATATGTAGTTACTCACACATATACCAGTGAGACACACATTCACTCACCAACACACTGATACACACACTCACTCACCTACACAGCTATTTCCACATGTACTACTAAACCCATACACCCAGTAAATTATCCAATCACACATGTAGGCACAAAGTCACACACCGCCCACCCACCCACACACACAAACACTGAGGCACCCATACAGATACTCATGCAACTAATAAGTAACCCATATAGACAGTCATGTACCTAATCATCAACCCAAGTAAAAAAGTCGTTGTAACAGCTGTTTACTGATCGAAACTGGCCCCTGTTCTTCAGTGAGTCTTTTATTTGATTAGGAGGAAGCAATGTGTTTTTTACCGAAAAGTGCATTGCCAGCTGTTGTATTGTGAAAGTGTCCACGTGGCCTGGTTTCACTTCCGATGAGAGTGTGGAAGAGTCGGTTTTGATCTAAAGGAGTTCTGTTGTTGGATGGGGACAGCGCGATACGTCATCAGAAAACACAGCTAATGGAAAGCGTCCTCCCTGAAGTGTGGAGCAGTACCATGAGAGGTCAACGAGTGTGCGTCCCACCGCAGTTTGGCCATACTGTGCCGTTCTAGGTTACGGGAGGCAGAAGCGGCATCCATCGCAGGTGCTCTTGTACACTAAAAAAGGATCAAAAGATGCTTTCCTTTCCTTCCTTCTTCTGCTGCACCATCTGTTCTTCCTCTTCTACTGCAAGTGGATCAACTTTGGCAAAACTAGAAGCCATAGTTGTATTAAAAATAAACAAACACACAAAAAAGGTATATCAATATAAAGATAAGAAAGAAACAGGTCTTCTCTATCAAGGAAAAAAAGTAAGGGAAATATTAGAAGGATGGATCTTCCCTCTTTCACAATGAAATTGATTTCAACCAATCAGATTCCTTTTTTCTTTTGCTGACATGAAGTCGCGTAGGGTGCACGCACTCGTCACGCACCCGCGAAAATCATATATATCATTATACACTATAATTAAAATTTTCTATAAACTTTTAATAAGTATATTAGCAAAACTGTTCAGTCTAATATCATATTCAAACTTTCTATAGTCATTTTTTCAACTTTAAAAGTACGCCGAAGTCTCGACTTTGGCTCGATCTTAGCACGATCACGGCACGACCCTGGAAATACATGTGGGGAGATGTTGCGTACATGAAGCGGCTACACCGCGCATCTCGTAACTTTACTTTCATCGAAATTATATTGAAAATAATACTTTAAAAATACTTTTATTAATAAATTTAGACAAACACTTAAAGGAAAACTTTTATTTATAATTCATTTAAAGATATTTCATACTTTACAAATTACGCCAAAGTCGGCACCACAGCGCAACTTTTCAAAATGGCTACCGGAATACGAGCAGCTATCGTGTAGGATGCGCGAAGGGTGCACGACTTCTGTATAATATTACAAAAAAAATGAATGAATATAGTTTTCCAACTAAAAATTATTCACAATTTAATATATATATATGTATAGAAAATAAAAAAAACATAGGATTGAGGTATATTGGACTTACACATTTTCATTTAAAAACCTTTGAAATTCACTGAAAAACCCATAGGTTTCAGGCACGTTATAGTTAGAAATTAGAATTTAAAAAACCATAAAAATTCACACACAAAAACTTAGGTTTCAGGTTACCATTTTCGAAAAAATAGACACATCAATACCAGTTACTAAATATGCGCTGACTGATTCCTAGGTCTACACACGCCTCCACTCATTCAGCCATACAGTCACTTATACATGCAGTCACTCATCAAGACAACACTATCATATGCAGTCATACACCTATAGAGATACTCACACACTGCCACATATCCAGAGTTACTCACACACCTGGTCAGTCATGCAAAGAATCAATCATACTTCTATGTACTCACATATACAGTTATACAGAAACCACCTCACTTATTTATACAGATACTAACACGTAATTACTCTCTTATAGAATCACTGATACAAATACACACTCATCCATGCAGCCATTCTCACAATTACTGACTCTCACATATAGTTATTTATATACACCATCACTCACATATACTGCCTTTTACATATGTACTTACTTGCACATGTACCACTGAGACATCCATTCACTCACCAACACATCCATACACACTCTCACCCACCCATACAGCTGTTTCCACATGCACTCTTGAACCCATGCACCCAGTGAATCAACCACTCACACATCTATGAACAGAGCCACACATCTCCCACCCACCCACACACACACTCAGGCAGCCATACAAATACTCAGGCAAGCAATCAATAACCCATATAGACACTCCTGCAGCTACTCACCAACCCATGCAGCAGCTTACACAACAACAGACCGACTGATACAGACTTTCACACAGTTTAATCACTAACCCATGCATTCAGAAAGACACATTTAATCACTCACCTATACAGTCAGTCATGTACCTACTAAATCCTCCATACAGACACTTACACACCCACTCATTCTTCAATACAGCTTGGCATATATATAAAAACAAATTTAAGCTTTACGGATACACACAGTCACTGGATGATGTCATCAGTGATGTCATCAGTGATGTCATTTGTGATGTCACTGACCATGTCATGAATGATGTAATATGTGATGTCATCAGCAGTGCATTGTGGGGGCGCGAGTTATAGTTAGCTGAACTAACTATAACACCAGAATTTCTATGGTTAGGTACGAGTGAAATGTCCAACTAACTATAACGTTCCCTAAACCTATGGTTCTTCTACAGTTTTTCTAACTATAACGTGCCTGAAACCTATGTTTTTTTAGTGAATATATATATATATGAAACTCCAAATCCTGGCCCGGCATTAACTCCAGTAAACCACAGGCACGGACCTCAGCGCACTCACGAAGACATCAGAATAATGTCGAAAGCAGTGAAATATTTATTAGTTAACAATCGCCACCAAATGATCAGGCATAGTGCCTGCCATGACGCGTTTCGCTCGCATCACGCGAGCTTGATCACATGACGTGTCTCGTTATCTAAAGGTAATTTAAATAATAAAACAAGGCAGTAAAAGTGCTCAACTGCCTGTCAACACAAATAGACACATTGAAAACAGACTATATATCGGCAACATTTCTAATAGTTAAAAAATATCTGAAAAGCCTGACAGAATCACTCAGAATTATAAAAAATACATCATTATAGCATACCTGATATTTACTAATGCATTTAAGAATTGGAATTAATCCTGTGAGCATTAAATAAAAATATAAAAATATCACTGTAAATATATAAATAAGGTGCCGATGCATTGATCATTCCTTTAGTTGTAAATCCACCATTATACAATTAATACAACGCAAGTGCATAATTATTCAATAATAGGAGAATTATAACGAGGTAATTAGTAAAAAACAGCAATTAAATCACATATTGAATTAAATATAAATATAAATATAAATATAAATGATATCACTTGTAGACTGCAAGTGCACCTAACCAATTGTTCATCGATAAATTAATGCCCTACCAATGCGTAAAATATAATGTTGTAAGGAACATAGGTATTTTAACATACAATCAGAAACTAAACAGTTAACTTATACATATATACATTAAAAAAATGCTCAACATGTAATGGAATTGATATAATTCATAATCAACTTTAAAAGCATATCATAAAAACATAAATTCAACATCAATGCTTTATATTATATTAGAAACAAGGAAAAGCCGAATTATTAAAAAGTGTAAAACAAGAGAAAGAGTGTGTGCAAAATGTGCAAAGGTGTGCAAAATATCTAATGTACAAAAATAGTAAAGTTTGATAGCAGCAAATACTTCTTTTTAAATACGTCAATTTCACATCATTCGAAAAGATCTAAAATTTCGAATTGTCTTAATAAAGGTCAAATATGAAAAATGATCAAATGGCAATAAAAGAATACTGGTATTCAAAGGCACATCCATGTTACGAAATATATGAGCAACAGAAAAGAAAGGAAGGAGAGGTCTGGCAAAAATGTATAAAATTTTATAAAAAATGATGCATATCTTCATTGGTGTTCAATACATTAGGCATCTTAGTATCGAGAGCTAAAATAAAGTGTGTCTCTAATTGCCTTAATTTCTTTTCTCTCTTCCCTCCCCGGCCAGGGTTGGGAACGGCACCAAGCACAGAATAAGTAAAGTCTTTCAACTGATTGTGATGGACTAGCTTGAAGTGCCGCGCAACCGGATAACTAGCATCCGAATTCACAGTAGCCCTGATATGTTGAAGAACACGCTTGTGTACAGGAAGTTTACTACTTCCTATATATGCTAGGCCACAGGTGCATCTCAAAATGTATACAACAAATTCTGTACGACAGGTCAGGTTGTCCATAATCTCAACTTTTTTGTCATTAAAAGCCGTCACATAATGGGTCATGTTACACGCAAAAGTGCATGCGCGGCATGAAGTGGATTTATGGAAACCTTTACTAACCAACCATGACCTTTTGGGGAGAATTTCAGGACTCGATTTAACCAGGGTATCCCACATTGAGGGAGCCCGCCTGAAAGTGATATCAGGTAAAGCCGGTAAAATGGACCCCAAAGTAATATCAGTGAGCACAATAGGCCATTGAGAGTAGATTTTTTTTCGAATCTTTTGTTCCTGTACACTAAAGGTAGTTATTAACCTTATTTGCAGTTTATCTTCAGTATTATTCTCTGTGAACGCTTCATTCACACTTTTGATAGGTTCCCTAGGTTTTAGCAGATCTTCTCTTGGGTGTTTATTAGCTTTTTCCAAGGCCGCAATCAATTGTGTCATTTAGTAGCCTCTGCTAAGTAAAAGTTTGGAAACCCACCTTCGACTTGCGGTGTCCTCTTTCTGGTGAAGCAGTGGAAACCATAAGTGGTGATGGATATGTATATATACATATATATATATATATATATATATATATACATATATATATATATATATATATATTTAGATAGATATATATATATATATATATTTCCTACTGGCGGTCGCCAGTAGGTAGTTATAGTTAGTACCGTGTTTCCATATGAAAACTCAAAATTCTATTTTGAATAACTTTGGCGCCGGTTGGCGAATCCTCGCAAAATTTTCAAAACTAATGGGGCGCACCGCTCAGCTCCTACCCTGAAAGTTTCGGGGTGATTCGTCAAGCGGGGGCAGAGAAAAAGGGGGGGTCCCAAAACGTGTTTTCCCCATGCATTTTTCCATAGGGACTTTAGTCGCAGCTACAGCCCGAACGGCTGAACAGAATTATGTGAAATTTGGCAGAGAGGTAGCCATAAGGTCCATGAAGTGCCTTTTGCAGGTTTGGTGTAAATCTGTTCAGTATTTCCTGAGAAATTAGCATTTAAATCAATATATATCTGTACGCGCGCAGCGTGCGCGCACTGAGCAAGTCCTGTGCGCGCACCCTGCCGTGCGCGAGCGCACTTCTGATTGGTTGTTAGATGTCAGTAAACATTCGAATCAGTGGAAATCAGGAAGCGGCGGCCGCCATTTTGTCTCTCGCATAAAGAGGGGGTGATAAACAAAGGGGGAGAACGTGAAAAGGGGGCAGAGTGGGAAGATATTGACCCACTAGGCATTGTAAGGGGGTCACAGTAGGACCTTGTAGGGCAAAAAAAAAGATTTATATTCTGGAGAAAAAAAATCGCCGAGTGCGCGAACCCAGCGCGCACCCGAATTATTATTTTTTTTTAAAAAAGAATAAAAAATCGCATTTAAGTGATTAGATATAAGGTGGCTCTAAAAAGAGTCCTTGTGTTTTTTGTGTGTTTTTTGTGTGTTTTTTGGTACCTACAAGTAAGTACCGATGCAGAGTCTAAAGTTCAAGAGGAAGACTCTGTTGCCTTCATCAGTGAAGTGTACACCATCTCCTCTATAAATGTCTTGCATGTTGTAACGCAAGTTGTTGTGGTATATAGAACCCATACCATAGTCTCTGAGGAAAGCAGAAATAGATTTGTTGACGTGCTTCCTTGCTTTGTCAATCTGTGGACAAAATTGGTTGGACCAGTTCCACTTTTGCCTTTGGCATATATTAGAATATACAAAGGCAGTTTGTGGAAAAAGCGACATCAATTGCACAAAGGTGTCCTTAATAAGCATTTCCAGACCTACCCCAGTTAAAGTGCCTAGGTCATTACCACCACAGTGCACAATAAAAAGGTTAGGCTGTGGGAGATGTAGAAAGGTTTTCACCAAAGACATTAATTGGTGCCACTTTAACCCTCTCTGACCAATCCATTTAATGTCTACATTTGGCAAAGCAAGGTCTCTCACCATACCTCTTTTTTCTGCAAACTTTTCACTCCAGAAGACATAGCTGTGACCTACAATCCACACTGTGAACATCTTCCAAGGAGATCTGGATGCACTCAGGAGGTGTCTTTCAGTAGAAAGGCAATATGAAATGAAAGACAGTTGAAATATGGAGGCACACATACTTTTTTTATAAAAAGAACTCATTGGCAGATTCAAACCATTTTACAGTTAAAACTAGGCTGTATGTTTAAATTTTTAAAAGCATGTTTTGTATTGGTTCAGAAAAATGTGTTACCACAGAACATTACTATGGATTTGCTGTTAGGTTTGAAAAGTCAAGCACTCTTGCTCTTTGGATATGAAACATTGTATGCTGAACTTCTGACCTCTCTCCTCACAGCAGTGTTCCATGAGCTGTTGCTATGGAAGCAGGCAGAAGTCAAGTTGGGGGAAGGGTACATTTGGAAAGGGGTTGAAGTTTTCAACCAATAGAAATGTGTGATTTCATTTGAAAAAAAGTGGGAAGCACTGAGATTTGAAATTAACATGTATATGTGTGAAAAAAGAGAGGGAAACATTGCCATTTACTGGTTCTGGAGAGAGGTGTAGAGCTCTGATAATCTGACTCTGATAGTCTGCTGTTTGAGTGCCACATTTCTTTCTCAACTAACTAATTTTAAAGGTGAGTTATGAGTTTGAGAGGGGATGTATGTGGTGATTTTTGAGATAAATATTAGAATTGTGAATCTTCTTCAAAAGTTATGTTTTACATTTTGAGGTTTGGGAGATATTTAACTGTTTTGAACTTGTAAGATATTATGGAGTATGTTTTCACCATAAGTTAATGTGTACTGGTAACAATGAGGAATACTGTTTTGTGCCTACCATCAAACCATGAGTCTGTGTGCAGAGAAGAATCGTTGACAGAGATTTAATTTGTGTTGCTGTTGAAAAGTAAGACTTACAGTTGAAAGGAAAGGACAGCTTCTTTTTAATTGTCATGGTTAGGATTTAGCAGAAATCACTTTGAAAGAAAAGAGAGGAAAATGGCAACACATTTGAAATTAGCATTAGTTCTGTAATAATTGCAGTCCCAGGAAAGGGGCAGCCTGTGTTTTGTGCCTACCAACCCAGCATGAGTCTGTGTGCATATAGGAATTGTTGTCTGAG
This sequence comes from Triturus cristatus, assembly GCF_964204655.1. Taxonomy (NCBI): domain Eukaryota; kingdom Metazoa; phylum Chordata; class Amphibia; order Caudata; family Salamandridae; genus Triturus; species Triturus cristatus. Next base: position 1,711,511,447 of record NC_140589.1, on the reverse strand, counting down.
ATTTAATTTGTGAAGTTGTTGTTCTGTAAGGATTGCAGACCCAGGAAAGGGGCAGCCTGTGTTTTGTGCCTACCAACACAGCATGAGTCTGTGTGCATATAGGAATTGTTGTCTGAGATGTAATTTGTGTTGCAGTTGTTCTGTACAACATGCACTTGCAGGAAAGGGACAGCTTGTTTTCTTCAAATGTGGTGTTTAGCACTCAGCAGAAAACACTAAAACGCAAATGAGAGGTAAAAGCTAAAACATTTGAAACCAACAGGGTAGATTTCCCTTTCAAAATAGCAAAGGCACAGGTAGTTGCCATATGTTCTGGTTACAATGAGGAATACTGTTTTGTGCCTACCATCAAACCATGAGTCTGTGTGCAGAGAAGAATTGTTGACAGAGATGTTTCAAAGGTGTGCTGAAACTATGCACTGTTACATACATCCCAGCAGTCTTCATGCATTTCTCTTTCACCAGACAAAAAACAGTCTCTGTGTGCTGTTTCAGATAGCACTGTGTAACGCAAACACATTCAACGTCACCAAGGCTCATTTCCTTTGCTCTAGTGTAGTCACTCACCCAGATTGCACATGCTCATGGTATGAAGTAGCTGTTAGGACATGTGCTCTTTTCTGCCTCTGTGATCTACAAGGAAAATGTGTCAGGCTGTAACAGTAATTCTCACTTGCTCTACCACAGTAGTAAATGTGCTTTGAAATTGCCAATCAAATTCTGTTTTCTGCTTAGAAGCACACCATGAGGCTGTGTGCGCACAGGAATTGTGGCCAGAGATGTAATTTGTGTTGCAGTTGTTCTGTAAAACATGCACTTGCAGGAAAGGGACAGCTTGTTTTCTTCAAATGTGGTGGTTAGCACTCAGCAGAAATCACTTAATCTGAAATGAGAGGCAAAAGCTAAAACATTTGAAACCAACAGGGTAGATTTTCCTTTCAAAATAGCAAAGGCACAGGTAGTTGCCATATGTTCAAAACTGAAAATAACCCTTAGCACACATGCACTGTTACACACATCCCAGCAGTCTTCATGCAGTTTTGGAAGTCTCTTTGCTCATCTGTCTTGCACCAGACAATACACAGTCTCCAGAAACACACTCTTGGCACACACGCAGCAGCTTCTCCAACACTCCCATGCGTAGTACTCAGCTCTGTGTGGTGTTTCAGATAGCAGTGTGTAACGCAAACAAATTCAACGTCACCAAGGCCTCATTTTCTTTGATCTAGTCTAATCACTCACCCTGTAACACATGGTCATGGTCTCAAGGAGCTGTTAGGACATGTGCTGTTTTCTGCCACTGTAAATGATAAGGAAAATGTGTCAGGCTGTAACAGTAATTTGGTACTATCCAGGAACACTGTTTTGTGCCTAAAAACACAGCATGAGTTTGTGTGCATAAAGGAATTGTGGGCAGAGATTTAATTTGTGAAGTTGTTGTTCTGAAAGAATTGCAGTCCCAGGAAAGGGGCAGCCTGTGTTATGTGCCTAAAATGACGACATGAGTCTGTGTGCGCACAGGAATTGTGGGCAGAGATTTAATTTATGAAGTTGTTGTTCAGTAAGAATTGCAGTCCCAGGAAAGGGGCAGCCTGTTTTCTTTACTCCAATTATCCCTTAGCACACATGCACTGTTACATACATCCCTGCAGTCTTCATGCAGTTCTGGAAGTCTCCTTGCTCATCTCTCTTGCACCAGAGAATACACAGTCTCCAGAAACACACTCTTGGCACACATGCAGCAGCTTCTCCAACACTCCCATGCGTAGTACTCAGTTCTGTGTGATGTTTCAGATAGCAGTGTGTAATGCAAACACATAAAAACATCATCAAGGCCTCATTTTCTTTGCTCTAGTCTAATCACTCACCCAGGTTGCACATGCTCATGGTATGAAGTAGCTGTTAGGAAATGTGCTCTTTTCTGCCTCTCTAAATGATAAGGAAAATGTGTCAGGCTGTAACAGTAATTTGGTACTATCCAGGAACACTGTTTTGTGCCTAAAATCACAGCATGAGTCTGTGTGTATACAGGAATTGTGGGCAGAGATTTAATTTGTGAAGTTGTTGTTCTGAAAGAATTGCAGTCCCAGGAAAGGGGCAGCCTGTGTTATGTGCCTAAAATGACGGCATGAGTCTGTGTGCGCACAGGAATTGTGGGCAGAGATTTAATTTGTGAAGTTGTTGGTGTGAAAGAATTGCAGTCCCAGGAAAGGGGCAGTCTGTTTTCTAAACTCAAATTATCCCTTAGCACACATGCACTGTTACATACATCCCTGCAGTCTTCATGCAGTTCTGGAACTCTCCTTGCTCATCTCTCTTGCACCAGAGAATACACAGTCTCCAGAAACACACTCTTGGCACACACGCAGCAGCTTCTCCAACACTCCCATGCATAGTACTCAGCTCTGTGTGATGTTTCAGATAGTAGTGTGTAATGCAAACACATAAAAACATCATCAAGGCCTCATTTTCTTTGCTCTAGTCTAATCACTCACCCAGGTTGCAGATGCTCATGGTATGAAGTAGCTGTTAGGAAATGTGCTCTTTTCTGTCTCTGTAAACTATAAGGAAAATGTGTCAGGCTGTAACAGCACTTATCACTTGCTCTACCACAGTAGTAAATGTGCATTTAAATTGCCAATCAAATATTGTTTTCTGCCTAGAATCACACCATGAGGCTGTGTGCGCACAGGAATTGTGGGCAGAGATTTAAAGTGTGTTGCAGTTGTTCTGAAAGACTTGCACTTGCAGGAAAGGGGCAGCTTGTTTTTTTTCAACTGTGGTGGTTAGCACTCTGCACAAATCAGTAAATCACAAATGAGAGGCAAATGGTAAAACATTTGAAATTAATGAAAAGCTTAAAAAATATTTAAATGAATTATAATTACAAAAAAGAATTTGTTTTAAGTTTCTTGCAGGTATTGCTGAGCAACAGTGAAAAAATAAAAAAATGCCTTTAAGGACAAGAAAGAGGAAAGAAAAGCAACAACAAGTATATCTGGACAAAACTGGGAAAAAAAATAGGAGGAGAAGCTTGTGATGGAAAAAAGAAAAACTCTACTGGTAAGAAAACTAAAGTTTTCTTTAAAAATATCTTCAAAAAAAAAGAAAATGGCAAAAATAAATGTAAAACAAACAGTGTTTTATGTACAAAGCAACAACAGAGTCAACAGCAAAAAACAAAAGCTAATGTACAATCAGAAGTATGTAAAACTGATTTAACACGAAAATTAGATTTAAAAACATTCGTCGAAAAATGTTTCAGAGAAGAGTGATGTTAAATTTGCTAAAGGATGTGAAAAAATATAAGAAAAAATCAAAATTTATTAAGAATTTTTTTTTTATAGAAAATATTGTAAGTAAGGCTTTGGAAATAAAAAGAAAACCTTTTATTCTAATTTTGAATAGGGTGTGTGGATTAGATAAATTAGTCAATGCAATGAAGTCACAAAGCAAAAGGAAAAGAGAAGTGAAAAAAAGTAACTTTTGTAAAGTGTTCTTGGGAGAATGGAGGCACAGTTCAAGTACTGAACCATTTTTTAATGAAGAGAGTTATCTTCAAAGTAATAGTTTGTTGCATGCAGTTGACACCAATCGTAGAGCATATGAAGTTAAGGATGGTTGTGTGATGGAAAAAGAGAAAATGGTCCCAAGAAATGAGGAAGAAGTAATGGCTGCTGAGGCTATGGGGAGACGTCCAAAAGCCCCACTGTACACTTGGAACTGTAGTAGTATTTGTACTGTGCGTCAGGAATCTATTGATAAATTACGTGACTTTCTAAGAGAATATAGTAAAAAGAGTGTAAAACAGAAGATGAAGGTGCTTCAAACACTAGATCCATGCAGAGTGAGAGAGAATACTGGTTTGCAAGGACATTCTCTGGCTTGTCTATCTAGAAAAGTGTGTAAAAGTGTTTTTCATCATTTTAGGATGCTGGCTGTTCATCATACTGAAATGAGAAAGTTTGTGAGAACATTGTATTTTGCTAAAAGTCCAGCAGTAAAGTTAAATGAGTTAAATAATGCTCTGTTCCGTGGATCTGTATCAGATGTAGTGAAGGTTACCGATGAGATTTAGTTTTGTTACTTCGGTCCAGAACAAGAAAGTGCAGAAAAGGACACAGTTAATGAGGAAAATATGGAACAGAATGTAGAACTCATTATTACTAAAAATTTTGAGGATGAAATGACAAAATTTACTATCATCTCTAATGAAAGACCAAATATTACTTGTATTTGTTGCCGGAGAAACCATTATAAAATTCAAACAAGGAATGTTGATCTGTATAAAAAAAGTGAAAATGAAGATAATTATAAGTGGAAGGATTTTGCAACATATATATTTCTGGAAAATTGTTTTGAATTGGGTGAAGATCAGCGTATTTGTAAATACTGTTATAATAAGTTAGAAGAAAATAGAATGCCGACCAGAGCTGTACATAATAATTTAGAATTGGATGCTATTCCTGCCGAACTTTCTGATTTAAATACATATGAGTCTACTATACTCATTCAATGTGTTCATCCGTTCCAGACCATAGTACGTATGGAGCCCAAAACTGGTAAATTACCTCCTTCAGATTTACTGAGAGGTTTAAAAGGAAGAGTGGTGTATTTGCCCTTGGATTTGAAAAAAAATATGGAAACTATTGATGCAGATACTTTGGAAACGGAACCATTAGTTATTCTGGTTAATGGTGTACCTACAAAGAATAAGAAGATTTGGCAGGAGCTGGTAGATGTACGGAAAGTACAAAGAGCAAATTTGTATTTGAAAAGGAATAATAAATGGTATGAATCCATTTATATAGATGAAGAAGAAGAAGATTTACAAGAAGACACAGAAACACCAACTGGACAAATTGAAAAAGTGGACAAGTCAAAAGAAGAAGAAATTTATGAACATTTTAGCAGACATCCTCTTCATTCAAAAGAAGTTATGGGAGACACTATTGATCTGTTTCAGATGAAGAAAGCAAAAGGAACTCCCGTGAGTGTATGGGAGAAGAGCTTAGAAGCTCGATGTTTTCCTCAGCTGTTTCCTACAGGAAAAGGTGGACGATACGATGAATGCCCAGAACAAATTCCAGCTTCTGAGTATCGGACTACAAGACTATATGCTGAAGATTCAAGATTTCGTCAAAGTATTCCTTATTTGTTTCATCTTTTATTTGAAAGCGACTTGTCTGCATTATCTTATGCAGTAAATCACATTTTCAAAAGTGGAGTACATCTACATAATGTGTCTGCTAAGGATTTTATGGAGAAAGTGCAGCACCGAGATGATCATTTGGAAACACAACTGATCAATCTGATGGCTTGTCAGCGTGGGACAAATGAATATTGGTACCGATGCCATGGAGAATTAAAATGCATGTTACGGAATTTAGGAATTCCTACATGGTTTGTAACCCTAAGCTGTGCCGAGTACGCTTGGGATGATTTATTGGATTTTCTACGAGAGGCAAATTCAAACATTAAAAACATTGAATACAAGACAGCAGGAGAACTGTGCTCATTGGATCCGGTTAATGTTTGCAGATATTTCAATCATAGATTTGAGGCTATGATGTCCTTCATCTGCAATAAAAAAAATCCACCTCTTGGAGAAGTAGTGGATTTCTTTTGGAGAAAAGAGTACCAAGCAAGAGGTGCTCCTCATATTCATATGCTGTTGTGGATCAAGGATGCCCCAAAATTTGGAACAGATGCTGATGAAGCAGTGTTATCTTTCATTGAAGAATATGCAACATGTGATATACCTAAAAGCACACAAGAGAAAAAGTTAAAAGAGCAAGTTCTACGTTTTCAAAATCATCGGTGTGGAAAATACTGTCGGCGAAAGTACAAGAGCAAAGATAAATTCTACACAAAATGTCGATTTGGATTTCCACGACCTGTTCTTTCAAAAGGAAGAGTAAACAGTTTTATGTCAGCTGTGCGACATACTATTACAAGAAAATCACCTCAGAATACCTACAACCTACGAAGAAAAGAAGAGTCAAAATACATAAATGACTACAACCCAGTCATTTTATCCATGTGGAATGCTAACATGGATATTTAGAATGTGGCAGACAATTCTATTGCTGTTGCTCGGTATGTCACATCTTACATCACTAAATCTGAGAAAACAGAATTGAAGGAAATGTGGGAAGAGATTTCTCATGAGAAGACTGTCAGTAAGAAGCTGTACAGTTTCAATTTAAAGATGTTATCGCATCGAGAAATTGGATCCTACGAATGCTCAGATAGGTTATCATCTGCAAGTCTCTACTCGAAATCCAGAAGAATAATTTGGGTCAGTTTAGGCCTTGCAGGAATGCGAAATTGGGTACTGAAATCTGTTGGAGAAATTGAATATTTGGCCGAGAATGACCCAGAAAGTACAGATATTTTGAAAACAAACATGTTGGACACATATTACCCAAAAAGAAGTCATCATCTTGAGAACATGTGTCTCTATGAAGTGCTGCAGAACTACATTTTTTCACGGAAAGCCACAGAAGACATCAACAATGGAAAATATAAAGTCATTGGTGAGGAAGGATGTTTGGTGAAGCAAACAAAAGGAAGTTTGATAAATCACAGGAAGCTGAGTTGCGACACTACTGACAAAAAGGAATTTTACTACTTGGCTCTTTTACAGCTGTTTAAACCATGGCGTTCAGAGGACGAACTACTGGGAGAATTTCAAAGCTATGAAGATTCTTTTAATGCTAGCAAAGACAGCATAGAATGCAGTACTTTCACAACTTATGTCCAAATGTTAAATGAAGAAAATGAACAGGAAGCAAAAATTGCAGCTGAAGTAGCTAGAGACAGTTCTCAAGACAGCCAAAGTTCAGGAACACTTAGTCAAGATCCCCTAGGACAACCAATCGTAGAAAATGAAGCTGCAGTTGCCATGACTGAAGTAGAAACGGCTATGAATCAAGCACAGGAAGATTCAATAGACTTACTAAATCTGGAACAACAACTAAATGAAGAACAAAAACAAATTTATGAAGAAGTCACCAAAAAAATTGATCATGGATTACTACATGAAAAAAAACAGTGCTCATGCACATCATTTGAACCAATCAGGATGTATGTGAGTGGACAAGCTGGAACTGGTAAAAGTTTCTTAATAAAAGTCATCAGAAGCTACCTACAGCAAAAAACAGCTTCAAATTTGTCTTGTGTGGTAACTGCTCCAACTGGGTTAGCAGCCTATAACATAAAAGGAATTACCTTACATCGCTTGCTAATGTTACCAGTGGAGCATGAGAATAAAATAGAATACCACAAGCTAACTGGAGAAGCATGCTTCGAAGTTTCAAGAGTGTTGAAGAAGATGCAAGTTCTCATTATTGATGAGGTGAGCATGGTTTCAAACTTAATGCTTGCCTTTGTGCATTTAAGAATGCAACAAATTCTTAAGAGAGACTATGACGTGTTATTTGGAGGTAAACACGTCATAGTTTTTGGAGATCTTTTACAGCTCACTCCAGTTAAAGGACAACCAGTGTTTAATACTGTGACACATGAAGACACGAAGAAGTCATTAGGAAGCATTGGTAATGCGAATATTTGGTCGTTCTTTGAGTACAAAGAACTCACTACCAATATGAGACAAGCAAACGATGAAGATTATGCAAGTATTCTGAAAGATATCAGAATTGGACTACTCACAGAAGTTGGCAAAAAAGCATTACAGAGTAGGACAACCTCGCCAACCTGGGACTGAATCAGCTAGTCAACACCCCCACCCATGACGCCGGACACACGCTCGACCCCATCTTCTCCTCCAGCAAACACATCACCTTCAGCCACACCACCGAACTCACCTGGTCGGACCACAGCTGCGTCCACTTCATCTTCAAGAAGACCACCGTGCCCCACCACACCCAGCAACCACCAAGAAGACACTGGAATCGTATCACCACGGAACAGCTCGCATCAACCCTCTTCCAGAACCAACCCACCAGCACCACCGACCCCAACGTAGCCGCCAACAACCTCACAAACTGGATCTCCGACTGCGTCAACCTCCTGGCCCCCCTGAAGACTCAAGCCAGCACCAACAACCACAAGAAAAACTCCTGGTTCACCCCTGACCTCAAGAACTCCAAGAAAGAATGCCGTGCCCGCGAGAAGACGTGGCGCCTTAACCAGACCGAAGAGAACATGTCAGCTCTCAAGGACGCCACCCGCCAACACCACCAACACCTCCGCGCCGCACGAAAAACAGCCTACCGGAACAGACTTGACAACAACGCCCACAACAGCAAGGAACTATTTGGCATCGTCAAAGAGCTCTCCAACCCGGAAGCAGAAAACAACTCCATCCCTCCCTCACAGGACCTCTGCGACTCCCTCGCAACCTTCTTCCACCACAAGATCACCGACATATACAACAGCTTCCCGACCGCCGACACAAGCCCCCCTCCGGAACCCGCCACCGACACCACCACCATCCTCACCTGGAACCCTACCACCACCGAGGAGACCACCCGCATAATGAACTCGATCCACTCCGGATCCCCATCGGACCCCTGCCTGCACCACATCTACAACAAGGCCGACAACATCATCGCACCGCACCTCCGAGACGTCATCAACGCCTCCCTCACCGCCGCCACCTTCCCGGAGAGCTGGAAACACGCAGAGCTCAACGCCCTCTTAAAGAAACCTACAGCAGACCCCACCGAACTCAAAAACTTCCGGCCCATCTCTCTCCTGCCGTTCCCCGCCAAAGTGATTGAGAAAATCGTCAACTCAACTCACCAACGCCCTGGAAACCAACGACTCCCTCGACCCCACACAGTTCGGTTTCAGGGCCAACCACAGCACCGAAACCGCCCTGATCGCAGCAACGGACGACATCAGAGCCCTGACCGACAAGGGAGAGACCGTGGCCCTCATACTCCTGGACCTCTCTGCAGCCTTCGACACGGTCTGCCACCGCACCCTGATACGCCGCCTCAGCAACGCCGGCATCAGAAGCAAGGCCCTGGAATGGATCGTCTCCTTCCTCTCCGGAAGGACTCAGAGAGTCCGCCTTCCCCCCTTCAGATCCACAGCCACGGAGATCATCTGCGGCGTACCTCAAGGATCCTCCCTCAGCCCCACTCTCTTCAACGTCTACATGACCCCTCTGGCGAACATCGCACGCAAACACGGACTCGACCTTATATCATACGCCGACGACACCCAGCTCATCTTATCCCTCACTAACAACCCCACATCAGCTAGGACCAGACTACATGAAGGAATGAAGGAAGTGGCGAACTGGATGACAGACAGCCGTCTGAAACTGAACACAGACAAAACGGAGGTCCTCATCCTCGGCCCCACTCCCACCGCATGGGATGACTCCTGGTGGCCCCCCGCCCTAGGCAGCACTCCCCAACCCACCGACCACGCGCGCAACCTCGGCTTCATCCTGGACTCTTCCCTCACCATGACCAGACAGGTGAACTCGGTGACCTCGGCATGTTTCAACACCCTCCGCATGCTCCGCAAGATCTTCCGCTGGATCCCCACTGACACCAGGAAGACCGTCACCCACGCCCTCGTCACCAGCCGCTTGGACTACGGGAACACCCTGTACGCCGGCATCACCACCAAGCTGCAGAGGAAACTCCAACGGATCCAGAACGCTGCCGCAAGACTCATCCTGGACATCCCTCGCCACCACCACATCTCCGGACACCTGAAAAAACTCCATTGGCTACCCGTCAACAAGCGGATCACCTTCCGACTACTCACCCATGCACACAAAGCCCTTCACAACGTCGGACCCAAACTCATCAACAACCGCGTCTCCTTCTACACTCCCCCGCGCACTCTGCGCTCCACCGGACAGGCCCTGGCAGCCGTACCCCACATCCGCAAAGCCACCACCGGAGGAAGATCCTTCTCTTTTCTAGCAGCGAAGACCTGGAACTCTCTGCCCAGTCACCTTCGCGCCATACCTGACCACCTCTCCTTCAGAAGGCAGCTCAAGACCTGGCTCTTCGAGCACTGACCCCCCCCTCCCAGCGCCTTGAGACCCTTGATGGGTGAGTAGCGCGCTTTATAAATGCGATTGATTGATTGATTGATTGATGCTACATAATTTATTTCCAAATGAAGAAATAGTTGCAGAGAAAATATACAAGAACATTGCTGAAAAAAATACTGTAATCTGCTTAATGCCAACACTATGTGAGTGCTCAATATTCAATGAGGAACTTTTGAAATTGGAAAAGGAAGAGATTAAGAAAATGGAAGCAGAGGACAAAATTCAGCATGAAAGAATTACTATTACATTAACAGGCAAACTGAAAAATAAATTGGATTCACTAGAGAAGAACATTTCCAAAACAGCTGGATTAGAAAAAAATCTATATGTTTGCATGAATTGTCGAGTGATTTTAAGGAGAAATTTGGATGTAGAAAAAGGTTTAGTGAATGGAGCTATGGGAAGAGTTGTGGGTTTTATTAATTACCAGAAAAAAGATGGAATTGAATGTTTAAAAATAAAATTTGATCAGATAGAAGAAGTTAAAGACATTTGTCGTTGTTCAGTTCGTTTCATGCTTGTGAAAGACTTATATGTGCGTAGAAAGCAGTTTCCATTTTCTCTAGCATATGCTGTAACTATTCACAAGTCTCAAGGATTGACTGTAGATAGTGCTTTTGTAAACATTGGTTCTACTGTGTTCAAAGAAGGTATGGCATATGTTGCTCTGTCACGAGTAAAAACATTATCTGGTTTATTTATGATAGACTTTGATGACTCAAAAGTTAGTGCTGATACAAACTGTGTAAAGGAGTATAATAGATTAAGAAGAAACTATGCTCCTCATTTAGGTCAGTATCCTGTGATTGAAAAACATGTTGTTTCTCGGAAAAGGAGAATTGAAAATATCTGTAATGTGGATGAACAGAACAAAAAAAAAAAGGACAGTGATGTGATAGCAAGGAAAAAGAAAAAGGACAGTGTTGAAGAGGTTGTTGGTTGCCATTTTGAAAATAGCTCTGGTGTCAACTGCTATGCAAATGTAGTGCTGAATGTTGTATTTTATCTTGAAAAGTTGCAAGAACAGATAATAGTAAATCATGGAAAAAGATTGTGTTCTCTGCTGAGTCTCCTTTATGAGAAGCTAAGTAATGATAAAACTAAAATAGAAAGTGCTTCTGATGTAAGAAATCTTTTAGATGTATGTTCTGGATCTACACAGTTTAAAGAAAATGTCCAGCAAGATGCACAGGAATTCTTAATATATATACTGAGCGTACTTGAAGATGAAGGAGTAGAAGTAGAAAACTTATTTGGTGTCTCTTACAAATGGGAACATTGCTGTGAAAACTGTATGAACACATGCAGTAGTAATGTTGATTCAGAAAGGTTCATATTTTTACCATTACCACAAAGTAAATCAGTGACTTTTAGTAAATTAGTTAAAGATACCAATCACAACATGGAATGTTCTGAATGTAAATCTGACATGTTTTCCTCGTTATTTTTACAGAAATATGGTCAGTATGTAATTTTAATGATGCAACGTTGTAGAGCTGATGGTTCAAAATTGGATACTTTAATAAAGAAGTTTATAGGACAACAATTATCAATTTCTGGAAAAACTTTTGTTACAGTTGCAATAATTTTTCATGAAGGACCTACTGTAACTTCTGGACATCACACAGTTTATCTTAAATGTGAAAAAGGCTGGACACTGTGTAATAATTCCCAATTGATTTTCAAGCAACGTTTGCCTTATGATTTACCCAATTCTTACTTAATTTTTCTGAAACCTAAATTTTGAAAACTAAAAACTGCATCTGAAGAAAGCATTTTTTGTAATTTTAAAGGATTATAATTGAAGATATCACTTAAAAAGGATTTTGAAATTACTATTTGGCCTAAAGGAAAAGTAATAAAAACAATTGTGGACTCCTTTGACAGAAATTATTTTGGCATGTGTGCTTTTGCGACAAGGTTTAAAGACGGTTTATCTAGAAAATTTATATTCATCTAGAAAAGTATTTGTAATATATATGTAATATTTCTTTCAAGGTATATTTTATTGAGGATAGTTTTTGGGCTTTTTTTTAACAATCTTTCAGATTGTTTTTTTTTTGCCCGCTGTTAAATGATGAATAGAATTTTTTTCACTATTTTAAGTGAAAATTAAAAAATTCTGAAAACAGCAAAAAAAGGGCAAAAAATTGCTTTGTAAAATATGTAAAAACATGTAATGCTTTTTGAAATGTATGATTGAATATTAATACTTTTTTTCTTTTTTTGCAGAACTAGAAAGAAAAATTAAAAAACGAAATTCAGTTCCCTTGCAAAATTTAAAAAAATAATGTTTCCAAATAAGTTATTTTTTTTTTTTTAAAAAGTGAAAAATATTTGTATTTCTCAATCCTCCCTTTTCGTGCTTCCATTTCATCACCTCTCTTTGTACATTAAATTTTTTTTTTTTTTTTAATTTTTGCGCGCACCCCCCAAAAAAATAAATAAATAAATCCCCCAAAAATTTTGGGGGGTTTAGTTTTTAAGTGGCTCTTAAAAGAGCCCTTGAGTTAATGTAGGGAAACAGGAACAGAAAAACGAAAAAAATGAAAAAACATCTATGGCCTACTGCACTCATGCGCATCAAATTTTCTCTGAATGAGATCAAGACTGGTCTCACCCACAGAAATAAGTCGACCGCAATCAGTGCAGCGTGTGGACAACCTCGCCAAACAAGGTGGTCCAAAAAGAGGTGTGGAAGAAGGCAAAGGCACCACTGCAGAAGAAGTGCTCGCCTGAGCTGCCGAAGATGTGCTCGGCTGAGCTGCTGCAGATGTCGTCGGTTGAGCAGGTGGAGGGTTTGCTCCAGAAGCTCGACGAAAAGATACTGGATGCATTGCCTCAACATGCCTCGTCATTGTGTGTATGCTAAAAGAATATTTCTTGTTAGCATTCCCACGTGATAAGACTTTTTGACACAATGTACAAGTAACTTTCGGTGCATTTACCTTTTTTTGTCCCTCTGGGAAAGTAAAAAACTGATATATAAAGCTGTCTTTCTGCTTCCTGTTCCTCTGCCTCTCAAGAGTGTCCTGCTCAGTGTCTGAAGATGGTTGCTGTTCAGCCATTGTCTCTCAACAACAGAATAGCTCCTTCTCCAAAGGAATCAGAACTAATAATGAGGGGAGTAGGTGTGGTTTGGGAACAATCTGGAACTGAAAGTACTTCAAACCAATCAAAAGTGATGATTCTTGATCACATGACTTGCCATGAGGGGATTGGGTGTGGTGTTGAAACAATCAGAAACTGAAAGTAATGTTAACCAATTAGAAGTGTTGTTTTATTATGCATATAACCCGAGGTGCGCACACTGAGCAAGCTCCGAGCGCGCACCTTGTGATTACGCATGCGCGAACGCGTCGGAGCGCATGTGCATACGTCATATGCACGTACGTAACGCGCATACATTGCACACGCGTATACGCGAACGTTCACGCGCGTAATTTAAGCGTATGTGGAAGTGAACCGCGTGGAGCGCGTACGACGCACGCACGCATGCGTACGTACGCATACGTACGTACGCATGCGTACTGAGTGTGCGCTCCCAGCGCGCATTGAAACTTATGTATGCGTACGTAAATAACGTACGACGGTATTCATAAAAAACTTACGAAAACGTACTAGGTGCGCGCTCTGAGCGCGCACCCCAAGAATTTATATAAAAAAAAAAAAGTGGAGAAAAATTAATTGCAAAAATTAAATAAACTGTTCAACTTTATCCTAATTGAAAGTTAAAAAAAAAAGAGCAAAAACAAATAAAAGGATACAGATAATATATAAATGAATACATAGGATTTTTTTTTTATAAAAAAAATATAAATATAATTTAATAATTCAAAAATTAGCATTTAAAAAACCATACAAATTCACTGAAAAAACCATAGGTTTCACACACGTTATAGTTAGGAATTAGCCTTTAAAAAACCTTGCAAATTCACTGAAAAAACCATAGGTTTCACACACGTTATAGTTAGCTGGACATTTCTCTCATAAAAAACCAATGAAATTCCCCCGTTATAGTTAGTACAGCTAACTATAACTTGCGCGACCGCAATCCACTGCTGATGACCTCACATATTACATCACTCATGACATGGTCAGTGACATCACTCATGACATCACTCATGACATCTCAAATGACATCACTGATGATGTCACTGTTGAAGACATCAATGTGATAAATTACCACATCTTCTCACACCCTTATAAAACCATTGATATACCAACTGAAAATTACACAGTTCCATTCTCAAATCCATAAATAATGCAATACTAATAACTGCATACCCAAAAAAAAACTTTTAGATCTTCATTCACCTCCACACACTCACCTGTACAGTCACTCATAGTTACATTCAGTCCATAAAAAAGTATCATATGAATTTATACATATATTTATATAGACACTCACACACTAACAATCATCTATAGAGGTACTCTCACACCTAGTCATTCATACAAATAATCACACTGCCATTTACTCATTAATGCAGTTATACACACTCAAGTTCACTCACTCACAAAAATAGTATCATATTCTTATGCTCAATTAGAATCATTGATACAAGCACACACTCATCCATACAGTCACTCTCACAATCACACACTCTCACATCTAACCACTTATATACTCTTTCACACATATATAATGCCTTTTACATATTTAGTTAGTCACAAATGTACCACTGAGATATACATTCAAACCATAACACAGCCATACATACACTCACTCAACCATACAGTCCTTCAGAGATGCACTTTTAATAACATCCAGTCATAGAATCACACACTCACTCATCTATGCACACTCACACACACTTTACTCACACAAACACGTAGGAACTCATACAGATACTGAGACAAGCAATCAATAACCCATATAGACACTTATATACCTATTCACAAAACCATGCCACGACTTATACACCAACACACAGACACATACAAAACATTTATACAGTTTATGCACTAGTCTGAAGTAAGATGTAGTTAAAGGACTCACTTGTCGAGTCAGTTACACAACACAGAAAATCATCCCTTTACACACTTGTACACCCACTCATTCTTTAACAGGCCTTTCTCTATATTTATAAAATTGTTTGCAAATTAAACGTTCACTGGATGACATCATCAGTGATGTCATTTGAGATGTCATGAGTGATGTCATGAGTGATGTCACTGACCATGTCATGAGTGATGTAATATGACATGTTGCAGATTTAGCTGCTTTACGCCCATTGTTACTCTGGCGCTCTATCTGGTCTAAAACCGAAACGATTTTCACGCAATCAATTATCAAAGACTGCATGAGGCTTGATAATTCATCAAGTATACCCTGGCTGAACTATATTTGTTAGTGGTTTAATCTTTTATTCAACTGCAATATTCGCACGAATCCTGAGGCATCAGGACTGATACCCAAGAAAGACCTAAAATTGAAGTTTCTCTCATATAAGAATGCGGCTAGAGAGAAGCAGTCTAGTAATTTAACAACTATTGCATTGTATAATTATCTGAATCTTAGAAAAGGTTTTCAGGCCTACCTCTCCTTAGTCACCCGTAACTCTCACCGTTTCGTTTTAACGCGTACAAGGTTGGGGATTGTACATCACTTAGTTTCATTCCCCCATATGAAAATCAGTTCTGACAACATGTGCCCCTGTGACCATGTCTCAAAACAAAGTTGCTGTCACTTTTTATTGTTTTGTAAATTTTATAGTCATTTTAGGAGGTTTTATCTTAAACCCATCTTTTTAAAATATAACGTTCGGTCCACTAAATCTGCACTGAAGTTATTAACAACACTGGAAAGCACTGATACCTGTTTTTTTACCGCAACTTATGTGTTAAAATGTATATCCATAAGGAAGTCTATAATTGTATAGCCCTTGTTAACCTGCGTATTTTGCACATTTATCTAGTACTGTTAGTAATTTTTTATGTATTACAAACCTGAGCTCTGTTTGAGATGCATTTGCACTTTAATAATATGCCTTTTGTCTTTTTGCACTTCTCATGCACGGTTTTCTAGTACATCCATAACTTTATGTGAATTTTGCACTTTATATCTGAAGGTCTTTCTGTTTTGCATGGAAATAGGTCATATCCATGCATAAAAATACAGTGTATAATACGATGAAGGCTTTCTTATATGCTATGTAATTTTTATTTTTGTTTTAACTGTCTGCTTGCTTATATGGTTGTATTCCTCCAACCGAATAAAGCTTTTTGAAATTGAATTGAGTGACTCACTCTTTGTATGTGTTGAAGACAGCATGTGTGCAGGACTGTATGGGTGGATGAGTGTGTGTATGGGTGTGTTAGTGAGTGAATGACTGTCTCAATAGTGTCTTTATGAGTAACTACATATGTTTTAAACTAGTATATGTGACTATTGGTGTATATAAGTGAGTATATGTGAGGGTGAGAGATTGAAAGAGTTCCTGTATGAATAAGTATGTGTTTCTATAAGTGATTGTTTAAAAGACTAAGTATGTGTAAGTTTCCGTAGAAGTAAGTGTGGTGGTGTGTGTATAACTGTATATGCAAATAAATGTATGTTTGATTCTTTATTAGCATGAGTGACTATGTGTGTGAGTAACTCTATTGATGAGTGGCATTGTGTAACAGGATGTATAGGTGTATGAGTACATATGATGAGTGAATACATGTATGAGTGACTGTATAGGACTGTTGGTGAATGAGTGGATGTGTATGTGGATCTTAGAATTACTGAAGAGGTTGTTGTAACTGGTATTGGTATGTCCATTGTTTTGAAAAGTTTAGTCTCTATTTTTGAATGTGTGTATCAAAGGTTATATTAGGGTGAGAGGAGGTCTGCCACTCTATCACAAGGATGATGTCATCAGTGATGTCATCAGTGATGTCATTTGAGATGTCATCAGTGATGTCATGAGTGATGTCACTGACCATGTCATGAGTGATGTAATATGTGACGTCATCAGCAGTGCATTGCGGGCGCGCGAGTTATAGTTAGCTGAACTAACTATAACGGGGGAATTTCAATGGTTTTGTACAAGTGAAAAGTCCAGCTAACTATAACACCCCTGAAATCTATGGTTTTTTCAGTGAATTTCTGAGGTTTTTTAAATGCTAATTTCTAACTATAACGTGCCTGAAACCTATGGTTTTTTCTGTGAATTTCAAAGGTTTTTTAAATGCTAATTTCTAACTATGCCTACAGAGATAGGACATGTGAAGAAAGAAGAAAAAATGCACAGAAAGAAAAAAAAGAAGTGCAGAAAGAAGCAACAGAAGTCCTCAAAGACGAACAAAAGTGCAGGAAGAAGGATAACGTGCAGAAAGAACAAAAAGAAGAGAGAAAGAAGCCTTGTTGCAAAATCATTCTGTACCCTCAACTTTTTCAGACGGATACTGGTGGTAACTGAGTCTGACTAACCAGTCCTAGAGCCAGTGCTATGTTAAAAGACACTTAGAATACAGTGAAAACACCTACATACACTAGGGAACATTATGCGTTGGGGTCCCCCTGTGATTAGCATGACCTCCTCTGTAAGCCCCTAGTATACATTAGGGCAGGGGGATTAAAACTACCTCTTAAAACAGGCCACAGGGCGTTTTTGCACACGTTAACTCAGGCCCCGTCCCCTCCCTTCACCACTGTGTAAACACGCCCTGTGTCCGTTTTTAGTTGGGAGATTAAGTTCATTTGAATCCTGAGGGTCCCTAGGGTCCAACTAGCCCACTAGGTACCTCCAGTAAGTGTGTAAAAAACATGGGAGGGACCCCACTGCCCAAGAGACAGGGTACCACAAGTATGTAAAAAAGAGAGTTTCTCTTGGGTGTATCAGACCACCTAAACTACAACCATATCAAGTTCACTCCGACCATACAGACCAACTCTACTAAGGGTCTAAAATACCCACAACAATAGCCGCATATATCTCAAAGACAAAGAACCAAATGGAGTAAAAAATAATATTGTGATTTATTGATAACAATTTGTCCACATATCAGTGATTGTGCACTCAAATTCATATAAACAATCAAAAAGAAAAGCATAAACAATGTCTAAAAACATAAAAGTTAGAGAGCAAAGGTACAATGTGAAATCTATACATTCATCACAGAATGGTATAATTCCAGTATACATTCATATATATATATATGTATCACAGGTCTATTTTTGGTACAGTAGATCCAAGTGTGAGACAATTTCTGGATTTTAGACCAATTCTGGGTAATGCAGGCGTCGACGCGTTTCGGTGGTAAATTCTAATTAATATCCACCTTCTTCAGGACAAAGATAAAAGCTCTCCAATATTTTTGAGCAATTTAAAAACCTATTAAAACAATAAAAAAGAATGAAAAAGAAACCTCATTTAAAATCATAGAGGTGATTTATCATTATTATAACCACAATACTAATAATGGTTCCACTACTATAGATCATCCACAAACATTGTCATATGCATTGTCTAGTTTTTAACAAAAAAAGAGAAATTATTTTTAATTCACAGCAGTATGTCTCATGTGTTACTATATAGAGACTGGGATCCCTCTACTATCATACATTTATCGGGCAAAGAGCCCCAAATAGTGTTTGTCAATGAGTGCATGCGGCTACCGGTGACCAATTCACCGAATCTCGAGTTCATGTCAATCCCAGTCATACAGGTATCATACATACTACTTATGGTTCAGGTACCCGGACCCAAAGGTCACAAAAGGTGCTCAAGGGTTAACCAGTCGAACCATAATGTCCATTCATCCCCTAATTTTCTTGTAATATGTAAAACAGCAATAATGCATACATACCCCTATTGCGGGTGCAGTCCAGTCTGAAGAACAGATATAAATGTTATCTGTTGCATGAAAAGATGTAGTTCTCAAAGAGTCCCAGTTTATTCAGATGTGGGATCTAATGGGAAATATGTGTATATATATAGAGAAAGACTCTTAGATATAGTCCTAATCTCAACACAGTTTGTTATCAGATGTAATTGTTTGATTTTATCCGCTTACCTCGATAATTATAGGTTACTGCGGAAAATGGGGGATTTTACCCAATAGAATCCGGTACATGCGTGCATCAAGATACTGCATCGATATTGCACGTTTTCCACTTTCAAACATTGGCTCCTGATTGGGGAGTTTATTCCAAATGTACACCTATAAGATTAATTAAGGCATCGTAAGGTCTATGAGTAAAAAATGTAAGTAACGAGTCTCCTACGGATCTTATTTAGGTTCGATTTCGTGAACTGAATATCCAGTTCTATAAAGGCAATCGTAACGGTTTTATGTTAACCTCTTAGTCAAAGCATCTCAGATAGAGATAGTAACGTTTTTCTTACATTCACAGGGATGTGTGTGAACATACATTACACAATATATTTCTCTAGACCGAATTACAATACGGGGACTATATTTGCCTAAATGAATAAAGAGAAAGACGTTCCCCCAAGCTACTTATCCTATTGTTACCTTCGTAAATAGGTGGTGTCTGCGCGCCGTGGCGGCGTCCTACGATCCTTTTTGGATATCCTGCCGTCTTCACGTATTTCTCCTCCCCGGGTCGGTAACCGATGGATTGGTGTGTTTTAATGGTCACTTTTATACGTAAGGTACTATGATTGAATTGTCTACACCTGTAGTCCTACGTCAAAAGTACGCGACTTCTCATGTTCTAATTAGGTCGACCCGCTTTCTTTAAAGCGTCGACGTTGTTTATTTTGTGATTAAAGGGGCCCTCTTTTCTTAAGGCGGCAACCGCAGAGTCTATTACCTTGATGGTGGGGTCCACCTATTGTTTAACATAAGATGAATAATAAAGTTTTGTACTCAACTCGTAATCTGAGTGAGACATTAACCACAGAGTATATTTGTATGAAGAGGCAGTCCACCTATTGTGAACGTTAGGTGATTAATAAAGTATTGTGAGACACGGAGTGTATTTGTGTGAACAAGCGATCCGCCTGTTATCAACGTTAGATGATTAATAAAGTATGGTATTAGACTCATTATTCGAATGGTGGTATCGATGTCTAAATACATTTAGTTTCTTATTTATATATAGTTTAAAGGTGTTTATAGCGGCAGAATCTATTACCGTGAGGGTGGTGTCCACCTATTCTCAACGTTGAGTAACTAATAGAATTTTTATACTCAACTCATAATTTGAATAATGGGACCGATGTCTAAATTCATTTAATTTATATTATATATTTTAGCGGAATTAGTAATGGCCCTACTACTTACACTACTTCGTGGATAGAATCTAGTTTATTGAAGCGGTTTTCACATAGTGGCACTTATCTGTAAGCGCGCTATTTATACGGTAGACATACTAGAAATAAGGGAGCCTCTTGAGTCCATCGATGACCTCCAGTAAGTGCCACAGAGCTGCGTTGTAGAGAGGTGTAAAAAGTGGCACGGCCTGGACCACCTCTCTGCAATGCAGCTCAGTGGCGCTTACTGGAAGCACTTGGTGGGCTAGTTAGCCCCCAGGGGCCCTCAGTATTGAAGGAAAATTATATCCACAATTTAAAACGTGCCATAGTGCGTGTTTGCACACGTCACCTCTGGACCCGTCCCCTCCCTTTACCACTGTGTAAACGCGCCCTGTGGCTGTTCTAAGTTGAGAGATTAAGTCCCCTTGAATCCTAAGGGTCCCTAGGGTCAAACTAGACCACTAGGTACCTCCAGTAAGCGCCACAGAGCTGCGTTGCAGAGAGGTGTAAAAAGGGGCTTGGCCTCAGAACACCTGTCTGCAGCGCAGCTCCCTGGTGCATACTGGAGATGCCTGTTGGGCTAGTTGGCCCTCAGGGACCCTCAGTATTGAAGAGGAATTAATTCCCCAACTTACAACTCGCCAGGGGGCGCGTTTGCACAGTGCTGCAAGGAGGGGGCGTGGCCTCCGGCACGATGCCAGTCTTTTATTTATTTAAATTTTTTAAGAAGGGGGGCTGTGTGGTTCCCCTTCTTATTCTAATTTATTGGCCCTGATGACCCCATCCCCCAGGGCCTGTCTCCTAATTATATTTTTTTGACCCCAATCCCCAGGGCCGGCCACAGTTTTTTATTATTTTTTAAAAATATATATTTATAGACACATCTAGGACATGCTGGACAAACCGTACGTACCTATCACCATGACGATTTGCATGATATTCATTAAAAGGCGACTATGCATACAATGAATCCACGTGGAATGTATTTACACCACTAGTAAAGCTCTGACATGTCTGATGCCCTACCGTGCTTAATCCCGGTAGACACCCTTGTCGTTTATTTATACAAACATGGGTAGCTATTGACGGGCACATTTAATACACATGCACACCAAGCCATTCAAAGGGGATTCGACAAAAATTCAACCAAAACTATGCAAGAAACCCCCCTCATGGTTAATAAAACACACATCCACTGCCGGATGTGTAATACTTTTTATTTTACTCTCTGGAAAGGGGACGAACATCACTTGAGAGTCACAGCGCGCTCCTGGCAGAGCCCAATGCTGTGTTACACCCACCATTGCCTGCTGAGTGCCACACACCTCTGTGTTGTATTCCACTAGCTAGTGCATATGCTATGACACTCTCTAGCCCATGTGCACTGTAACACCACCCCGTGAATATGTCATGCCACACTTGTCTTCGAACGGGTTATATTGCCCTATCTAACGTGCCTTCCTCGATGCCTATGTTATAACGCACAGTGCTATGCCATACATATTACAATCTGGGATCCATATCTTTGTCACAGTGCATATGCAACGTTACACTCCCCAGCACATAGTTTATATTACAACTTTAGAGACTAGTTAGGTTACACAACACTGCCCTGTGCATATTACACTCCAAGGCGCATATCGCATAGCACGCGCTAGTGCCTGTGCTATCTCGCGCTCTCCAATGAATCTGTCATTGCGCACAATGTATTGCATATTATATTTCACGCCCGGTTCATCTTATATCACACTTTTTGGTGCATAGTTTATACCATACACTATATCTAGTTTTCATTTTCAATCGTGCTCTCAGGACTATGTTCTATATAACACTGTGTTCACCTACCCTTTTCACGGGCATTACATTTTGCGATAGGGGGTGGAGGGTCAGGGGGTGTTTCTGCCAAGTGAGCCCGGAGTCACAGTCACAAACGTCCTCTTCTTCCTGAATAAAAGTGAGATTATGCTGCATACTTGTTCATATTTTAAGTAGCTCGCACAGACACACGTTTTAAAAACAATAAAGTTCCTAATACCCGCCTTCTCTGAACAGTTAGCTTGCTGCCCCATCCCCCTCCTCCCTATCCTCTGTTGTGTGAATCCATGGACTAGCCTCCTCCCTCCTGCCATGCATGGTCTGATGTGCTGCCACTGCCCTCAATTTAGTATGATGTACCAGTCCATTCCTCCTGCCCTCCATTGCCCAATTCTATGCCCCATCATTGACCTCCTGCTTAAACTATGTGCTTAGCTTGCTGCCCCTATTCTCCTCCCCCCTGCCCTCTGATGTCTTTGTGTATGCCCCTGCTCCATCCTTTTTGCCCACCATGTTCCATGGACCTGCCACTCCTATCTACTCTGAGTGTTCTGTTGAGCTGCCACTCCCCTCCCACCTGCCTAGCATTGTCAGATGACTGTAACCTGTCCCTGCCACCTCCACCCTGCCTGTCCACATGCCATGCCCCTATCCTCTTCCTCCTGTCCTACATGGTCCATTGTACTGCCACACCCTTCTGCCCTCCCTGGTCTGTTGTGCTGCAACTGCTACTCCTGCCTGCCCCGTGCGGTCTGTTGTGAGGCCCCTTCCCCTGAACTTTCTTGTCTGTGCACAGGTCCTGACCCTCCCTTCTATCCTCCATCGTCATTTGTGCATGCCCCTGCACCCTCCTTCTTGCCCATCATAGCCATTGGATTGGATTGGATAGGTATTTATAGAGCGCTAACGTTCGCTCCCAAGGGAGCATCTTGGCGCTGTAAAACCTAGGACCAGATCACCGGGGGGGAGTTGGAGGACTAGATCGCTGCTTTAGTCCAGTCATCGGAGAGGTTGAAAATCCACGTTTTGAGGAGCTTCCTGAAAGGCTTCTCCTGCGTCTGAAGTCTAAGATGCCTTGGCATACTGTTCCAGGCTCTGATGGCAAGGAAACTGAGTGTTTTTCCACCCTTAGTCTTCAGGTTGAATTTGGGGGGAGTCATGAGATTTTCTTGCGAGGATCTGAGAGTGCGACCCGGGGAATAGTGAGGGAAGCGTCTCGACAGGTAGGCTGGGCCGGATTTGTTGAAGGCTCGGAAGGCAACAATGAGAATTTTGAAGAGTATTCTCTTGTGCAAGGGGAGCCAATGTAAGGATTTGAGGGCAGCCGAAATAGAAGATTTGCGTGGCAGTTTGAGGACGAGCCGAGCAGCAGTGTGCAGGACACTCTGTAGTTTCAGTCGGGTGGATTTTTTGGTCCCTGCCAGGAGGCCATTACAGTAGTCTACTCGGGAGAGTATGAGAGCTACCGCAATGGTCTTTCTAGAATCGAGCGGGAGAAAGTCAAAGAACTTTCGCATGGACTTAATAATTCCGAAGCATTTACCTGCTACGGTTGCGACGTGGGAGTCAAAAGAGAGATCGGAGTCGAAAATGACTCCGAGGTTTCTGGCCGATGATACTGTCTGCGGTGGGGCGGCAGAGTTTTCGGGCCACCACAGGGCTGGAATAAAAGAAGCATTCTTTCCAATGGGCAAGATTTCGGTTTTATTGGAGTTGCAGCAGAGGTGGTTGGCGTCCATCCATTGAAAGACCGCTGTAAGGCAGTGCTTGAGATTAAGTTCGGCCGTGTTTGAATTGTCGTCGAGAGGGATGACAAGCTGAGTATCGTCGGCATAAGACGTGACAGTTATGCCGAACGATTCTATGAGAGTAAGCAGGGGGATGAGATATATATTAAAAAGAAGGGGACTAAGAATGGAGCCCTGGGGAACTCCACAGAAGATCTTTTTCACTTTCGATTGGAAAGGGCCCAGTGAAACAGTTTGGAACCTGTCACTGAGGAAGGAACTGATCCAGGCAAGGGCCGAGTTGGTTACGCCGATGTCCATAAGCCTGTTAAGCAGAATGGAGTGGGAAATAGTATCGAAGGCCGCCGTGAGGTCAAGAAGGATCAAAATGGCCTTCTTCCTTTGATCTTGGAGACCTTTGATGGTATCGGTCAGCTCGATCAGGGCGGTCTCGGTAGAATGTTTAGACCGGAAACCGGATTGCTGGGGGTGGAGTAGGTTGTGGGTATCAAGAAAGGACTTGAGCTCCTTGTGGACTAGTTGTTCTGTTATTTTGCCCAGTGCAGGTAACAGGGTGATGGGACGAAGGTTGGTTAAATCAGAGGGGGGTTTGTTTGCCTTTTTCATAAGGGGTTTCACCACACCCTTTTTCCAAGAAAGAGGAACAGAGCCAGTTTTGAGGGAGAGGTTGACTATTTCATTGATGATGGGGTTAATTTCATCAATGATAGTGTGGAGGATCTTGGGGGGACAGGGGTCAGAAGGTGAGCCAGATTTGCATGAGAGAATCGCTTCTCTGGTCTGGGTCAGGGTCACCGGGGTAAAGTGTTCGAGACTGTTAGCGGTCGGACGAGATTGGTCTCGCTCCATGATTGAGTACACCGGAGGGGGGTGGGGGAAGGTTTGGTGGATAGAGCTGATTTTTTCCTCGAAGTAGTCAGAGATCTTACTACATAGTTCTAGGGAGGGGGGGATTTCTGGTTGGAGTGCTTTTGGTTTGGTGAACGATTTTACTATGGAAAAGAGGGTTTGTTGTTTTTGCTTGGCCTCTTTGATGGCGTTCACGAAGTAAGTTCTTTTTGCTAATTTAATGGTTGAGAGATAATTTTTTCTCTGTAGGATGTAGTTGTTACGGTCGTCGTTGTCGTAGGATCTACGCCATATGCGTTCTGCTTTCCTGCAGAGTAGGTGAGCGGCTGTTAGGTCAGGCGTATACCAAGGGGCTTTAGTTTTTGGTTTTTTTTGGGTGTTGGCTTTTTTATTTGGAGGGCATCGTTTGGAGATTTCTAGAGAGAGCCAGTTGTCGAGAGAGATTGCATCTTGATCGATGTTACCAGAGGAAGAGGGGGCATTGGTAAAGGACAAAGGATGAGTAGTAAGATTTTTCTGGACAGTTTTCCAATTAATGGGGTGGATATGTTGACGAGTAGGTTTTTTGCATTTCAGAGGGGGATCGTTAAGGATATGGAAAGGGATCAGACTGTGATCGGTCCAGATTTGGGGAATGGGAGACAAGGTGGAGATGGACGGGAAATTGGAACAGACACCATCGAGGGTGTGGCCAATGGAGTGAGTAGGCAGTTTGACGCTTTGTTGTAGATTGAAGATATCCAGCGTCTGCTGAAAGTTTTTGGTGAAGGGGTCAATAGGTGTATCGAGATGCAAGTTAAAGTCGCCCAAAAGGGTGAAATGAGGGTAGCGGAGTAGGAAGTGTCCGAGTGCGTCATTAAGGGCGCCAAGGAATTTCGTGGCATTACCGGGTGGACGGTAGATCAGACCGCCTGAGAAAGAGAGGGTTTGACTAAGTTTGATAGAGAAACCTAGTCCCTCTGCATCGGTGAGGGGATCGAGGCAGAAGGTGTGACAGGTAAAAGAATTCCTCAAGATTAAGGCAACGCCTCCTCCTCTACCTTTCTGTCTGTCCTGTCTGTGAAAGGAGTAGCCTGGGGGGAGGGCGATGGCTATGTCAGGGTTACTGTCTTCAGTGAGCCATGTCTCGGTGATCATGAGACAGTCCAGATCATGTTCGATAATGAGATCGTGGATATCCTGACTATGTTTGCACATCGACCTGGCATTTATCAGACCTCCTGAAAAGTGAGGTCGTTTGAAGGATATTATCTGCTTGGAGACGAAGTTGAGTGACCAACGACATTTGTTGCAACTGGTGGAGCCGAATACTTTAGAAAGATCAAGCTTGCAGGGGCAGTCAGAACTGCCTCGAAGTTTAAGAAGGTCGTTGGGAACATACCTGATGGTTAGAGGATGTTGGGCAGGGGTTCCTGCACCTGGCGCGGTCTTGGCGCGGACGGGCGCAGACGGGCTTGCCTTAGGCGCGCCTTCGGCGCGCAATCGTCGCGCCCGCTGCGCTCGTCCGCTGCGCTTCCTAGAGGAGCACATTATTATAAAGCTGTAGCCAGCGTTCAGGGGGTGGGCGTGGCCTCAAAAGGGGGCGTGGCCTCCGCGAGTGAGCAGGGAATGGCGGCAATATTTACTTCTGTGTTTGCCCGCGGCAGCGTTAATGTCGGCTGCGCGGTGTCTTCACAAGCAGGCAAGTGCCCAGAGATAGTGAAGGAAGGGGAGAGGATAAGTGGGTTAAAAGCACACAAGATATTCAACAATTTTTAAAATGAACAGCAGTTCGCGCTCCCGGCTTCCGCCTCAGGAGGTCTGTCAGGTGTATTTGCCGCGCTCGTGGTCAGCGCTTTAAATACCGTTTCGGGGTGGGCGTGGCCTCAAAAGGGGGCGTGGCCTCCGCGAGTGAGCAGGGAATGGCGGCAATATTTACTTCTGTGTTTGCCCGCGGCAGCGTTAATGTCGGCTGCACGGTGTCTTCACAAGCAGGCAAGTGCCCAGAGATAGTGAAGGAAGGGGAGAGGATAAGTGGGTTAAAAGCACACAAGATATTCAACAATTTTTAAAATGAACAGCAGTTCGCGCTCCCGGCTTCCGCCTCAGGAGGTCTGTCAGGTGTATTTGCCGCGCTCGTGGTCAGCGCTTTAAATACCGTTTCGGGGTGGGCGTGGCCTCAAAAGGGGGCGTGGCCTCCGCGAGTGAGCAGGGAATGGCGGCAATATTTACTTCTGTGTTTGCCCGCGGCAGCGTTAATGTCGGCTGCGCGGTGTCTTCACAAGCAGGCAAGTGCCCAGAGATAGTGAAGGAAGGGGAGAGGATAAGTGGGTTAAAAGCACACAAGATATTCAACAATTTTTAAAATGAACAGCAGTTCGCGCTCCCGGCTTCCGCCTCAGGAGGTCTGTCAGGTGTATTTGCCGCGCTCGTGGTCAGCGCTTTAAATACCGTTTCGGGGTGGGCGTGGCCTCAAAAGGGGGCGTGGCCTCCGCGAGTGAGCAGGGAATGGCGGCAATATTTACTTCTGTGTTTGCCCGCGGCAGCGTTAATGTCGGCTGCACGGTGTCTTCACAAGCAGGCAAGTGCCCAGAGATAGTGAAGGAGGGGGAGAGGATAAGTGGGTAAAAAGCACACAAGATATTCAACAATTTTTAAAATGAACAGCAGTTCGCGCTCCCGGCTTCCGCCTCAGGAGGTCTGTCAGGTGTCAGCCATTGTGCTGCCACTAACCCTCCCACTTGCCATGCATGGTCTTCTGTGCTGCCATGGCCCCTCCCACCTTCCCTGTGTGGTCAGTTAGCTGCCCCTGAACCCCTCCCACCTTCCCTCCATGGTCTGTGTGTATGCCATCACAGTCTCACTGTTGCTCTTCATGGTGTGTCTTGCTTCTAGTGGCCATCCTGCCTGACCTCCATGGCTATCTTGCTGCTCCTGCCCTGCCCCCTTGCCCCCAGCCCTCTGTTTACATGTGCAGACCCCTACTCCCTCCCTCCTGGCTTGTCTGTTCCATTGTAATGCCCCTGATCCATCCCTCCTGCCCTTTATGGTCTGTTATGCTGCAGCTTTCTCTCCTGTCTGTCCATTATGGTCCTGCCTCTTGCCCTTCTGTTCTCTGTTGTCCATGTGCATGGTCCTGTCCCCTCCCTCTTGCTTTCTATGGATTGTTGTGCTGCACTCCCGTCCCGTATGCCCTGTGTGGTGTATTCTGCTGCTGCAAACCCTGATGCCTGCCCTGCAGGGTCAGTTTGGTGCACCTCTCCATGTCCCTCCTGTCCTCTGTTATCCAAGTCCATGTCCCTACCCCATTTCCTTCCATGATCCAATGTACCATACTTGCGAACATTTTGAACTTGGTAAGAGGGAGATTTTGAAAAAAAACTGGGGTATTGATTTTCCCCTTTGAGTTAAATTGAAAAAGAGGAGATTGTAGACAGGAGACAGATAAAATAAAGCCCATTTGAGCTTAAAAACATTGGACGTTTCCTGGCTGAATCGGGTCTGTTGGCATGTATGGTTGTACTACCATTGCCTCTTCCTTTTGCCCACAATGGTCTATTACATTGCCACAGCCTCTCTTGCAAGTCCTGTATTGTTGGTTTGTTGCCCCTGCCCCCCTTTCCACTGCCCTCCATAGTCTGTTGTGCTGCCACGGCCCTTCCTGCCTGCTCAGTGTGGTTAAATTGTTGCCTTTGCACCCTCCTACCTGCCTTCAGTTTTCAGAGTCCGTGCCCCTGGCCTCTGCCTCTCAACAGTATCCTAATGAACAACTAGATTGCTAACATTCTATATTTATTACAAAAGTGTGGAACGCCTGACGTCATCTTGATGTAATCAAAACTGTAATACCTAGAGCATTTCCTTTAGAAATTACATATATGAGAGGGTCTTATTGGCATCAAAATTATGGTTAGTGCTCTAAAAGACTAAAATAAGGACATATTTTCTGAGTTTTCAAATAGCGAGAAAGCACTTTTAAATTATTTGTTACCTTTATGTTTTTTTATCCAGTTGACCACTTGATTAAATGTTGCACTTAGGGGAGAGGATGTGGTGTTACTTCCAGAACTGCAGACTTTGCAACTGGGGAACCAGGTTGGAGTTTCTGCTTCAGCTCGACATTCTGTGATTCTGGTCAAATCGCTTAGTCTCCCCATGTCTACAACCAAAATGAATTTGTTCTTGTGTGATGTAACCAATGCTCATGTAAAGCACTCCAATACCTGACAAGTCTGCACTATATAACACTGCAAAAACACAAAATAATAAGTGTTTTGCACACTTCTGTCATTGGGCTATATTTGGGCTACATCTGGGTGATTTTGGGCTACATTTGGGCTCTTTTGTCTCCGGTGGCCATCTTGGGAGATTTATTTGTTATGAAGTTTCCTAATTTCCTCATGTACTGCAGTCACCTCAGTAGGAAATGCTTTCAGTTTTTTACTTTGATTCCATCATGAAGGTATTCAGATATGTCACACATTTGCCATAAATTCTGAATGTTAGCACTCTAGTTGCTCATTAGATCACTGTAGTAAAACTACTGTTCACCATGGAAGTCTGCTCCTGGTATTAAAAGTGCATGTTTCAGTCTTCATGTCAGAATTTTTTAATGAAATAGAAGAGGATTTGAGAAGTCACTCAAAATGTGCCCTCATTTTCTTTCTTCAGCATTAATCATAATTTCTATGGCAAAATTAACCCCCTCATTGTGTTCCTTTTTAAATTAAATGTTTTAAGTGTTACCAGTTTATTCCAATCAAGATGGCTTCAGGTGTGCCATACTTTTGTCATAATGAAGACAGTAAGCGCTCTAGTTGTTTTTAGGAACACTCTGGGACATTCTGTCATTGGGCTATACTTGGGCTACATCTGGGTGATATTTGGGCTACATTTGGGCTCTTTTGTCTCTGGTGGCCATCTTGGCAGACTTATTTGTTATGAAGTTTCCTAATTTCCTCATTTACTGCAGTCTCCTCAGTAGGAAATACTTTCAGTTTTTTACTTTGATTCCAAAGGCATTCAGATGTGTCAAACATTTGCCATAAATTCAGAATGTTAGCACTCTTTTTGCTCATTAGATCACTGTAGTAAAGCTACTGCTCACCAGGGAAAACTGCTGCTGGTATTGAAAATGCATGTTTCAGTCTGCATGTCAGAATTTTTTAATGAAATAGAAGAGGATTTGAGAAGTCACTCAAAATGTGCCCTAATTTTTCTTTCTGCAGCACTAATCATGCTTTTTATGGAAAAATGAACCCCCTCATTTTGTTCCTTTTTAAATTAAATGTTTTAAGAGTTACCACTTTAATCCAAGCAAGATGGCTTCAGGTGTGCCATACGTTTATCATAAGTAGGACTGTTAGCGCTCTAGTTGTTCTTTGGAACACTCTGGGAAGCTGCAGTAGAACACAAAGGAATCAACTGACAGTCTCTGCCCTTGTTGGATGTACATGTTTTACTGAGAATGTCAGACTTCATTCTCACATGACTGAGAAAGATAATGTGAATTTACAGAAAATAAGCTCTCAGTTTAGCTTATAGATCACCTTCCAAACCTCTGTGGGAAAAGCATGAGAAAATATTTTTCTCTCAATCATGATATCCCAGAAGAAGGCTTTTTCACATGGTGAAATCACCTTAGAACATACCACAATTCCTAAAATGAGTATGGTACCATCAGCAAATGATTTATAATGTAACTAAAGTCTTAAAACCTTCTATTAACTGCAATGCTTTTTAATGAGGTGCTATCATGTATATTGGTCCCAAGATGGCTGCCAACACTTCTTGGATGAAGTGCTGACAGCCAATCAGATCTCAGGATGAGATGTGTGGTTAGGCTCCGCCCACATATATATATGATTTTACTTTTGATTTTCTCAGGAACTACTGAACAGATTGACACCAGACCTGCAAAAGGCACATCCCTGACCTGAGGACTACCTCTCTGCCAAATTTAAAGTAATTCTGTTCAGCCGTTGTACCTTGGACTAAAGGTCCCTATGGAAAATTGCATGGGGAAAACGCGTTTTGGGGCCCCCTTTTTTCTCAGCCCCCGCTTGACGAATCCCCCCGAGACTTTCAGGGTAGGAACGGAGCAGAGCGCCCCACATATTTTGAAAATTTCGCGAGGATTCGTCAACCGGCGCCAAAGTTATTCCAAATAGAATGTTGCGGATTTCCTATGGAAACACGGTCCTAACTATAACTATCTACTGGCGACCGCCAGTAGATAATATATATATATATATATATATACAATCACCTACTGCCGGTTGCCAGTAGGTAGTTATATTTATGTTATGTTATGTTATGTTATGGGGGGTTTGTAGAGCGCACGGCTACTCAAAAAGAGTGTCCCGGCGCTAAAGTAGTAACACGAGAAGAGAGAAATCCTGCAAGCTTCCAATCCTACACGTCAAAATTATTGATGGAACATCCAGGTCTTAAGTTGGCGTCTAAAACTAAGGAGTTCTGGTTCACTTCTGAGGGAGGGAGGTAGTGAATTCCATAATCTGCTAATGGTCACCTGGAAAGAGCGTCCTCCCTTCCATACTAGAAAAAAGACTGGCACCGCTAACAGTTGTTTGGTCGAAGATCTAAGCGTCCTACCCAGAAAGTAGGGAGTGATTCTCTTTCGGAGATACCGTGCCCCGCTATCATGCAAGGCCTTGAAAGCTAATACCAGCGCCTTAAAGTTAATTCTGTTTTTCACTTGTAACCAGTGTAAAGTATTTAGGTGACTTGCCAGATGGGTCCTAGGCCCAACCATCAAGATAGCCCTGGCCGCTGCATTTTGCACCAACTGGAGGCGATTTACTAGGTATTTCGGAATGCCCAAGTACAGGACATGAGCATAGTCCAGCCTTGAGGTGATCAAGGCTTGAACTACCATCTGCCTGTGAGGCAGAGGTAGAAGTGAAAGAAAATTTCTCAACATTTTTAGGAGCCGAAAGCACGTGCCAGGCACCGATTTAACCTGCTACTTCATAGAAAGATCAGAATCAAGAAAGACTCCAAGATTTTTCACAGTGGTGACAGGGCTAGGGGGAGAAGGTTGGTCCTTTGGCCACCAATTCCTCCATTCATCACCCGGTGTATGTCCAAAAAAATAATTTTGGTTTTGGCAGAATTACAGGAAAGTTGGTTTCAGCGAAACCAGTCAAAGATGTTGGACAAACATTGGTTAATTTTGCTTTCGTTAAAAGGTTTATCCTTTCCGTATGTGAACAGGAGTTGTGAATCGTCTGCGTAGGTAATAATCTTAGCGCCAAATTTTTCGGCGAGTGAAGCCAGAGGAGCCATATAGATATTAAAAAGAGTCAGGCTCAACACTAAGCCCTGAGGCACTCCAACATTCAATCAAGGGAATATCCGCTGAAAACTGTGGGGACCAGACAGATTGTTGACGATCGTTCAGGAAGGAGGTAAGCCAGCTGAGAACTGTGCCCCCAAGACCACATTCCCTAAGTCTCTGGAGGAGACGGTCGTGGGGCACGGTATCAAAAGCAGCCGAGAGATCGAGCAGTATTAAAACTGCTTTTCCTCCTCTATCAAGGGTGCCTTTAATGCTTTCTGTAATTTCCAGTAGGGCTGTTTCGGTGCTGTAGTTAGCTCTAAAACCCGATTGATTGGGATGGAGGGCATTTGTAGCTTCTATATAGTTGGTAATGACTGAGTTCACATATTTTTCTAGTGCCTTAGCAAAAAAAGGAAGAAATGTTATGGGCCTATATTTGCTAACAACGTCTGGGTCAGCAGAAGGTTTCTTCAGAAGAGGGAGGATTTTACCCTGTTTCCACCTTACTGGAACTTTGCCTGTGACTAAAGAGAGATTCATGACTTGGTTGGCAGCGGGATTTAAAACCCCGGCGACAGAAGCTACTATTTTAGCAGGGCAAGGGTCTGTAGGCGACCCGGATTTAAGCGCACTCAAGGTGGTAAGTAAAGAATCCAAGGAGATAGGTGGAAACTCCAATAGAGCGTTCGCCCTAAAAAGATCTATAGAGTCCGGAACATCAGCCGGACTTGTACAGATGGATACATCACATGAGTCCTGAATGGACTTTATCTTGTCATAAAAAAACTTTGCTATTCTAGAGTGGGAGTGAAGAGACTCTGGGTTTCATTAGGGGAGACACAATCTTTCACTATCTTAAATAGTTCCTTGCTACAGTTACTAGCAGAGTCAATTTTTTTAGCCAGAAAGCTTTTTTTCTCATTGCGGACTTTCGAATAATGTGCTTTAAGTGCCTGTTTGTAATTGAGTTTGCTCTGAGGGTCACAGCTTTTTCTCCATAAGCTCTCAAGGCATTTACAGGCACTTTTGCTCTTCTTCAGTGCCTCAGAAAACCAAGGAGCCGAGGGATTTCCCCGAGCGGCCCTATGAGCCTTAGGGGGGACAAGGTATAATGTGCATTTGTGAAGCCAGCTTTCTAACGCAGATGCTGCATCCTCTAAAGGTCCTTACACAGGGATCGGATGATGACTTATTATTTCTGCTAGAGAGTCAAGAGTAATATCCTTAAAAAATCTAACTTCCTTCTTTTGTTTGGTACTCTGAGACCAAGTCTTGTTACGCTCTTTGTGCAACCAAAAGGTGAGCAGGAAATGGTCAGACCAGGCAATCGGTCGGGGGTTTTCTAATTCAATATTATGTGTAGAAAAGATCTGGTCTAAGATATGACCTTTATCATGAGTTGGATAATCACATGCGGAGCCATACAAAAAATGGCCCTAGTTTCCATAGGGAAAGCATTTATTGGACTTGCCGATAACTTTGGTGTTGTTTGACCAATCTGCATGAAATTTTCCGCAAAAAAGTGTCATGGAAAGTTTGGGGTGACCCATGCAGTGGGGACTGAGAAATAGGAGTGCGAAATAAGGGTGCATTTGTAATGTTAATTTCCATATTAACCTGTTATCAAACCTACAGCACGAACCACTTGTCATCATGACACCAAATTAGCAGAAAAGTAGATGCTGTTACACAGATTATGCTATTCATCATTTGGTGCAAATCCATTCAGTAGTTTTTGAGAAATTTAAGCTGAAAATGATAGTGATATCTCTGGTCGCAGATATTTCACAACAATTTCACGATTATTCGTGAATGTACACTCCAACAGAAATGCTGTGATTGGCTGGACGCAACCTGAACAGAAATCTGCAGCTATCAGGAACAGTTCCTGGGGCAAACATTTCCTGTGAAAACAAACATAAGGGGTCAGGGTAAGGGTACTCTGATGCCATGTTTCAGAAATGTAAGTGTTAGTGACACAAGTATTGTGTTCAAAATTGACTTTTTCTAATCTTGTGCAATATTTATGACGACAAGATTGCCAGCGCAGCCCCCGTGTACTGAATATTGGTGGAAATCTAAAAAAAAATATCAGTGAATCATTAATACATATTGTATTAGATTGAGATTCTGATAAATGTTTTTATAGAGTTATTTAGATAGTGATTAATCTAGTGAGATAGATAGAATGAATTATATAGTCATAATTTTGGAATTTTGTGGTGGCTATTAAATTTCTGCTTTTGATTTCCGCTTTCGCTCCATATAGATGGAGATCACAATTACCGATGTCATCGTGATCTCCAGCCTCACCGCAAAAACGGAAAATAGGTTTCAGAGATGGTTGCTCTAGAAATACACTAGAAAAAATTAATTTGAAGTGTACAGTAATAAACCCTAGTGTGTAAAATACTGTAATATGTGTGCACATTTGTGTTTTACACTTTACAGAAAAAGCGCGATTGTCGCGGTTAACAGCGTTGCAATGACTCCCCGAATAACCGCAAAAACAGAAAATAGGTCTTAAAGATGGTTTTTTAAGAAACTTAGTACAATACATTAGTTTAAACATGTTTTTATAGAAGTATGTATATGGTAATATGTGTTACACAGTGTTATTAATGGACTGTTTTATTTAATATTTTTGGATGTGCTGGTGGCTTTTGATGGTCTGCTTTTGCTTTGCGATTCCCAGATGTGATCGCAATCATCACGTCGTGGCGGATTAAAAAAATTCCCCCAAAAATTATTAAAACAGAAAATTAACTGAATTTAGTGCTTTTGGGTGGCTCTGACAAGAGCCTTTGTGTTGAGAGTGTGTATTAGACAACTACAGATAAGACTGTATGCAGAGTTGCAGGTTGCTTAGAAACACCCTGTTGCCTTTGTCTGTAAAGTGCACTCCATTATTTCTATGAATTCCATGCATGTCAAATTGCAGATTGTTGTTATAAATACAGCCCATGCGATGGTCTCAGAGGAATGCAGAAACAGTTTTATTAACATGTTTCCTGGCTTTTTCAATGTGTGAACAGAATTGATTTGACCACTTCCATTTCTGTCTTTGGCATATATTAGAGTACACCAAGACAGTGTGAGGGAAAAGTGACATCAGTTCTGCAAAGGAATCCTTCATTAGGATTTTCAGCCCTACCCCAGTCAATGTGCCTAGGTCATTGCCACCACAGTGCACAATCATGAGGTGAGAAGCTCGGCAATCCACAATGGTTTTAACCAAAGCCAGCAACTGATAATACTTTAACCCTCTCTGGCCAAACCAAGTAATATCCACATTTGGCTAACCTAAGTCCCTGTCAATATTTCTCTTTTTTGTAGCCTCTTTAGCCCAATAGACATAGCTATGGCCAATAATCCACAATCTAAGCATTTTGAAGTGTAGGAGCAATAGCAATCAGGAGATGGTTGGAGCTGAATGAGGTCGTTTTACAAAGGAAAAGCAGTTAACCCCTTCCATGCGGGGCGGATTCCCCCGCTGTGCTGACCGTTACCTGCGCGGGCGTGGTCATGACGGAACGGTTCCGTCATGAGCACAGCTCAACCGACGCTCATGACGGAACCGTTCCGTCATGAGCGTCGAAGGGGTTAAAATGGGGAAACGACCTCTACAACACGGGCATCACATCGCGATGCCATAACAACGTGGTCATTACAACAACCGCGTTGTTACCAAGCAATGCCATTACTACACAAGTCATTACATCAACTTGCAGTAGATGGCGTGCTAACATTAGGAATAGTATAGTTTACTTTTCGAACACCTTCCCTACTGTTACAATAGGCTGGAATTGGAATAGTAAATTATACATTTCTAATGTCAGCAGCCATCTACTGCAAGTCGATGTAATGACTTGCATAGTAATGGCTTTGCGTGGTAACAACGCAGTCGTTGTAACGACCATGTTGTAATTGCACGCGATGTAATGAATCCGGTTGTAACGAGTCATTTTCTTAAAATGGAGGTGTTTTTTCTTTTAGTATTTTATTGGATGCTGTCAGTAAGGATGTGAATAAAATTAGGTAGTACGTTGGATGCATTAGCAATAAGTCCTATTATTGGCTGATGTTTTAAAAAAGGAATGTAAGACAGACATGGATAAGCATCTGAGTTTGTGCAGTAAACCACACCTGTTGTATCTCATTTGGAAGTAGCATGGTCCTTCTAGAATGTGCTGTGACTTGTGACCCACTGGTTCCACTGGGCTGCTAGATACACTGAGCTACGAGTGTATTGGTGGAAAGGGTGTTAAAGAGACAGAACATTGTTGAGGAGTTATGACATAATTTAAGTAATGATACATTTTAATTTCCATTTGAGGATTATGTAATAAACTGTTGTGCAGTATCTAAATTAACCCTGGGCGCAGTGGGCATAGTGGGGCTACATGGAGCATCGAGTATTGTGGCCAAAGCTACGCACACTTGCGTGCTCCGCATAGCCCCACTACGTGCCGCCCGCCTCCCGCCCGCCCTCATTTTAAAATAAGTTAAAGTATTTTAAAAGTAAGAGAAAATGCCTTACCTGCCGTGCGGCGTCCCGGGGCTCCCTCTTCCTGGTTGACGACAACTTCTTCTCACAAATGCGCATGCGCGGACGCCCGCGCATGCGCATGTATCGTGAGAAATGCCCATGCTCGGGCGTCCACGCATGCGCATTTGTGAGAAGAAGTTGCCGTCAACCAGGAAGAGGGAGCCCCTGGACGCCGCACCGCAGGTAAGTCATTTTACTTACTTTAAAATTCTTTAAATTATTTTAAAATGAGGGCAGGCGGCGGGTGGCGGACAGCTCTGCTTCGCCGTGGCGTGTGTGTAGCGCTGCCTGCTATGCCTACCTCGCAAACCATGAAGCAGGCACTGCTACGTACACTCTGTGGGTGGAGCGGAGCACTACGCCCGGGCTTAATCTAAATTTTTTAAAAAATGAAGACAAACATAGGTTTGGACTCTCGCTTTATTTTGAGATTACTCTGCGATCATCCCGGAACAATTGCTAACACTTGGAGACAGGAACCTTGCTGTGAAAGAGAGGGAAAGGGTTAACAGATACTAACCATTCACAAGCAGAGATAGAATAGTCTAAAATGAAAGACATGATTTTGTGTGCTGCCTTTCTCATCTTCATAGAGTGGAAAGTTGAAGAGGTTGCCATTTAATGGTTGCTTTGTATGAGAGTGATGTACCATTCTTCTGCTTAGTTTTTACAAATCCTAATTGTGTCAAAACCTTTTAAAAAGAGCTAAAAAAACAATATAATCGATGAACTCAGTACACTGGTATGTACATACCTTTTTCGCTATTTAAAAAAATAGCACTACTGGTTGGGGGATGAAGTTCGCTTTACTCCAGAGGGACCTTAGGGGCCAAGAAGCCTTCACCCACTCACACCCCAATATAACCTTTCATACACCCACTCCAAGTACTGCACTACCATTCTTAAAACCATTGATACACCCACACCAGTACATATACACCCACTCACTGATTCATACGTTCACACACACATCCACTAATATACTCATATATCCACTCACACACTGTCAGTCACCCATAGAGCTACTCACACGCCTACTCATTCACACAGCTACTTACCTACCTATACAGCTATACATACTCCCACTCACCTATTCATACAGATACTAACACATACTCACTCACTCACCCATACTGTCAGTGACATAAGCACACACTCACCCATACAGCCACCCACAATCACTCTCACACATTCAGTCACTCACATACTCCAACACTCACTTATACTGCCTTTCACATATCCAGTTGCTCACCCATACACCACTGCCACATCCATTCACTCACCAACACAGCCATAAACAGACTCAGTCACCCATACAGCTCCTCACAGACATACCCAATAATCCATACATCTACTGACTCACCCACTCACTCATCCATGCTGAAAGTCACACACCCCATCACCTACCCATACAGACATTCATACACCTATAGAGGTACTCAGACAACCAATGCATCACCAATACAGCCATTCACATATCAACTCACCAACCCATACAGCCACTTAGACACCAACTGACAGACTGATACAGACATTAACACAACCTAGTCACTTCACCCATACATTTATTGAGACACATTTCTCACTTATACAGTCAGTCACGCACCCACTGAATCATCCATACAGTCACTCGTACACCCAATACTTCATCAATACACGTTGGCATATAATTTAACAGTGCATTGTGGGATGTGAGTTATATTTAGTTCAGCTAACTATAAATGCTGAATTTCATTGGTTTTGCCCAAGTGAAATATTACCCTAACTATAATGTCCCTGTAACCTTTGTTTTTCCAGTGAATTTCTAAGGTGTTTTAAATTTTATTTCCTAACTATAACTTCCCTGTAACATTTAGTTTTTTCACTGAATGTCTAAGTTTAAAAACAAAAATGAAGCAAGAGGACCATTGGAATGCACAGTGGGGGTGGGGTTGAATGTAGGGCCTGGCCTGGAATTGTGCTATCCCCACCCAAGCTTACTGCTCCTGCTTCCCTCCTCCATGCCTTCCATTGTCCATGACCCTACTCCCTCATTGCAGTCATGTGTGGCTGATGTTCTGCTACTGCCCTTCTTGCCTGCCCTACACAGTTAGCTTGCTGCCCCACCCACCTCCTCCCTACCCTCTGTTGTCTGAGTCCATGCACCAGCCCCTCCCTTCTGCACCGCATGGTCTGATGTGCTGTCATTTAGCTCAATGTCCCTGCCCACTCCTCCTGCCCTCCGTTCTTTAATTCTATGCAGAATCATTGTACTCCTGCTTAGCCTCTATGCTTATCCTGCTGTCCCTTCTCTCCTTCCCTATGCCCTCTGATGTCTGTGTGCATGCCTCTTCTCCCTCCGTTCTGCCCACCATATTCCATGGACCTACCACCCTCCTATCTACTCTGAGTGTTCTGTTGAGCTGCCACTGCCCCTCCCATCTACATAGCATGATCAAATGGCTGCTGCCTCCACCCGGCCTATCCAAGTTCCATGCCCCTATCCCCTCCCACCTATCCTCCATGGTCAAGTTTGATGCCACTCCCTTCTGCCCTCCATGCTCTGTTGTGCTACAACTGCTTCTCCTGTCTGCCCTGCATGGTCTGTTGTAAAGTCCCTTCCCCTGCCATCTTTTGTCTGTGTCCAGCCCCTATCCCTCCCTTCTGTCCTCCATGGTGTTATGTGTATGCCCTTACCCCCTCCCTCTTGCCCACTATGGCCACGGAGCTGCCACTAACCCTCCTGCTCGCCATGCATGGTCTTCCTTGCTGCCACAGCCCCTCCAACCTGCCCTGTGTGGTCATCTTGCTGCCCGACTCCCTCTAAACTTCCCTCCATTGTCTCTTTGTATGTTATTATATCCTCACTGTTGCCCTCAGAGGTGTGCTGTGCTTTCAGTGCTCATCCTATCAGCCCTCCATGGTCTGCTTTCTGCTACTTCTCTGCCCCCTTTACTCCTACCCTACATTTTCTATGTGCAAACCCCTATCTACCTCCCTCCTGATCTGTTTTGTCTGCTGATGTTCCCCTGCCCCCATTCTCCTGCCCTTCATGGTCTGTTATGTTGCAGCTGTCCCTCCTGTCTGCTATGGTCAGCTTGCCGCCATTGCCTTTTCCCTTCAGCTCTCTGTTGTCCATGTGCATGGCCCTGTTCCCTCCCTATTGCTTTCCATGGTATCTTTTCTGTACTGCCATCCTGCTTGCCCTCTGTGATGTATTGTGCTGCTGCAACCCCTGACGCCTGAACTGTAAGGTCAGTTAGGTGCCCCTGCCCATCTCCTTCCTGCCCTCTCTTTTCTGAGTCCGTGTACCTACCCCATTCCTTCTCCCCTCCGTGATCCAATGTACCAAACTGCCAACATTTTGAACTTGGTAAGAGGGAGATTTTGAAAAAAAACGATGGAATATATTTTTCTCATTGACTTACAATGAAAAAGAGGAGATTTAGGCAGGAGACAAATAAAATAAAGGCATTTTGAGCTTGAAAACATTGGGAGTATCCTGCCTGAATAAGGTCTGTTGGCATGTATGGTTGTACTGCCACTGCCTCTTCCTTCTGCCCTCAGTGGTCTTTTATATTGCCACAGCCTCTCTTGGTTGTGCTGCATGGTTGGTTTGTTGTCCCTGCCCCTATTTCCCCTGCACTCCATGGTCCGTTGTGCTGCCATTGTCCCTCCCACCTGCACAGTGTGGTCAACTTGTTACCTCTGCACACTCCTCCAAGAGAGTGTCTTATTCCCATGGAAATTATGGTTAGTGCTCTAAACAATTAAAATGAGGACATATTTTCTGAGTTCTAAAATAGAAATAAAGCTCTTTTATATAGTATGCTATCTTTACTTTGTTTTTTATCCAGTTAATCACTTGATTAAATGTTACATTTAAGGGAGAGGATGTGGTGTAACAGAGATGCAGACTTTGCAACCGGGGAACCAGGTTTGAGTTTCCGTGTCAGCTCGACATCCTGTGATTCTGGGCAAATCACTTAATCTTCTCATGCCTAAAACCAAAGTGAATGTGTCCTTGTGTAAAATAACTGATGCACGTGTAA
Source organism: Triturus cristatus (assembly GCF_964204655.1). Taxonomy (NCBI): domain Eukaryota; kingdom Metazoa; phylum Chordata; class Amphibia; order Caudata; family Salamandridae; genus Triturus; species Triturus cristatus. The sequence continues at coordinate 1,711,470,911 of NC_140589.1, read as the reverse complement.
AGCACTCCTATACCTATGGGTAAAGTCTGCGCTATACACTTCTGTCATTGGGCTACACCTGGGCTACATTTGTGTGATATTTGTGCTATGTTTACGCTCTTTTTTTCTCTAGTGGCCATCTTGGGAGACTTATTTGTTATGAAGCTCCCTAATTTCATTATTTACTGCAGTATCCTCAGTAGAAAATGCTTTTAGTTTTCTACTTTGATTCCATCAAGATGGCGTTCATATGTGCCACACTTTTGGCATAAATTCAGAATGTTAAGACTCTTGTTGCTCATTAGAACACTGTAGTAAAACTACTGATCACCAGGAAGTTACCTGGAAGTCTGCTGCTGGTTTTGAAAGTGCATGTTTAAGTCTGCATGTGTGCATGTGTTGAAAGTGCATGTATCAGTCTGCATGTTTCAGTCTGCATGTCAGAATGTTTTAGTGAAATAGAAGAGGAAGGTATTTGAGAACTCACTTAAAAAGCGTCCTAATTTTTCTTTCTACAGCACTAACTATATAATTTCTATTACAAACCGAACCCCCTCATTTTTTTTCCTTTCTAAATTAAATTTTTTAAATTTTGCCAGTTTGATTCAATGAACATGGCTTCAGGTGTGCCATACTTATGTCATAAGTAAAACCGCTCTAATTGTACTTTAGAACACTCTAGGAGGCTGCAGTAGAACACAAAGGAATCAACTGTCAGACTTCATTTTCATATGGCTGAGAAAGCTATTGTGAATTTACAGAAAATAAGCTCTCATTTCAGCTTCTGGAACACCTTCCATAACCTCTATGAGGAAATCATGAGAAACAGTTTTCTCTCAAACATGATTCTTGAAATGCCATCAGAAGGCTTTTCCAGTGGGTACAATCACCTTAGAACACACCACAGTTCCTAAAATTATTATGGTACCATCAACAAATGATTTATATTGTAACTAAAATCTGTTATCACCCTTTATAAGTTCTCCTTTTTGTGACCCTCAAAACATGCCATTCACTGCAATGCATTTCAATAGGGTTTTACCATGTATATTGGTCCCAAAATGGCTGCCAGCACTTCCTGGTTGAAGTGTTGGCAGCCAATCAAATTTCCGTAGAATTTCAGTAGGGTATTGGGCTCCCAGATATCTATATTATTTAAACCTAATTATCTCTGAAACTACTGAACGGATTTACACCAAATCACAAAAAGCCCACTTCCTGAACCAACATATAGCTTTCTGCCAAATATGGTGTAATTCCATTCAGTGGTTCAGGCAGTAGTCATGTTCAAAAAATGAAATATCCTAGTAGACATAACATGGGGAAAATGTGTTTTGCACCCCCCCTTTTTTCTCAGCCCTCGCTTGACAAATCACCCCAAAACTTTCAACATAGCAGATAAACCAAAAAAGGAAGTTTTGTGAAAATGTCAAAAAGATTCGTCGAGCACCACCAACGTTATTGGCAAAACAAAACACGCTTTTCCCATGAAACTTTGCTCCTAACTATAACTACTTACTGGCTATCGCCAGTAGGATATATATATATTATATATGTATATATATATATATATATATATATATATAAGCACAAAAAGCTGCAAATGTTCAGGAAACGCTTGGCAGACGCGTTTTAGCCGGTAAGCTTTCATCAGTGCCGGTTTCCAAACAGAGCATCTCACCTGGGAGTCATTTGATGTCCTGTGACACCTCTCATTGGCTGGATGTTCCAACTCCGCCTCTGTTTTAAAAAAGGGTGTTGCATCTCATGCTTCCCTGAGTCCAGGTGCATGCTGGTTGACGTAGTCTAATGCGGGAGTCCATAAAGTGAGGGACTTCCAAACACCAGGTGGTGTCCCAACATTGTTGGCTTTCAGGTCACGTTTCCCCTCAGCATCCCGGAACCAAAATAAAGATGTTAAAAAGGAACCTGATTTTGTGTCCCCTGCAGCCAATGCTGCAGCCTCTCTCCCAATACGGAACACAGTGCTGATGTATCCGCGTAGGGGGGCGACGCGCTGTACTTTAATACAATATCCAAAAGGTGCTGGCGTGCGCGTTGCTCCAGACCGAGAGGGCATGCCGGTAACCAGTGCCTGCTTCCTGGTTTTAACATAAAGTCCAATCCTCACTCCACACGAAGAATGAGGCCGACATATGCTGGGGTGCACAAAAAGGGATTTATTCCAAATTAGAGAAAATATATATATATATATATATTCACTGAAAAAACCATAGGTTTCAGGCACGTTATAGTTAGGAATTAGTATTTAAAAAACCTTAGAAATTCACTGAAAAAACCATAGGTTTCAGGGGCGTTATAGTTAGCTGGACTTTTCACTCGTACAAAACCATTGAAATTCCCCCGTTATAGTTAGTTCAGCTAACTATAACTCGCGCGCCCGCAATGCACTGCTGATGACGTCACATATTACATCACTCATGACATGCTGGACAAACCGTATGTACCTATCACCATGACGATTTGCATGATAATCATTAAAAGGCAACTATGCATAGAATGAATCCACATGGAATGTATTTACACCGCTAGTGAAGCTCTGACGTGTCTGACGCCCTACCGTGCCTAATCCCGGCGCCCCCGCCGGTGGGTACTCTCCAAGTAGACACCCTTGTCGTTTATTTATACAAACATGGGTAGCTATTGACGGGCACATTTAATATACACGCACACCAAGCCATTCAAAGGGGATTCCACAAAAATTGAACCAAACTATGCAAGAAACCCCCCTCACGGTTAATAAAACACACATCCACCGCCGGATGTGTAATACTTTTTATTTTACTCTCTGGAAAGGAGACAAACCTCACTTGAGAGTCACAGTGTGCTCCTGGCTGAGCCCAATGCTGTGTTACACCCACCAGTGCCCGCCGAGTGCCTCACACCTCTGTGTTGTATTCCACCAGCTAGTGCGTGTGCTATGACACTCTCTAGCCCATGTGCACTGTAACACCACCCTGTGAATATGTTGTGCCACACTTGCCTTCGCACAGGTTATATTGCCCCATCTAACGTGCCTTCCTCGATGCCTATGATATAAGGCACAGCGCTATGCCATACATATTACAATCTGGGATCCATATCTTTGTCACAGTGCATATGCAACGTTACACTCCCCAGCACATATTTTATATTACAATTTTAGAGACTAGTTAGGTTACACAACACTGCCCTGTGCATATTACACTCCAAGGCGCATATCGCATAGCACGAGCTAGTGCCTGTGCTATCTCGCGCTCTCCAATGAATCTGTCATTGCGCACAATGTATTGCATATAATATTTCACGCCCCGGTTCATCTTATATCACACTTTTTGGTGCATAGTTTATACCATATACTATATCTAGTTTTCATTTTCAATCGTGCTCTCAGGACTATGTTCTATATAACACTGCGTCCACCTACCCTTTTCACGGACATTACATTTTGCGATGGGGGTGGAGGGTCAGGGGGTGTTTCTGCCAAGTGAGCCCGGAGTCACAGTCACAAACGTCCTCTTCTTCCTGAATAAAAGTGAGATTATGCTGCATACTTGTTCATATTTTAAGTAGTTCGCACAGACACACATTTTAAAAACAATAAAGTTCCTAATACCCACCTTCTCTGAACAGTTAGCTTGCTGCCCCATCCACCTCCTCCCTATCCTCTGCTGTCTGAATCTATGGACTAGCCTCCTCCCTCCTGCCATGCATGGTCTGATGTGCTGCCACTGCCCTCCATTTAGCATGATGTACCAGTCCACTCCTCCTGCCCTCCATTGCCCAATTCTATGGCCCATCATTGACCTCCTACTTAGCCTCTGTGCTTAGCTTGCTGCCCCTATTCTCCTTCCCCCTGCCATCCGATGTCTTTGTGCATGCCCCTGCTCCATCCCATGGACCTGCCACTCCTATCTACTCTGAGTGTTCTGTTGAGCTGCCACTTCCCTCCCACCTGCCTTGCATTGTCAGATGACTGTAACCTGTCCCTGCCACCTCCACCCTGCCTGTCCACATGCCATGCCCCTATCCCCTTCCTCCTGTCCTCCATGGTCCATTTTACTGCCACACCCTTCTGCCCTCCCTGGTCTGTTGTGCTGCAACTGCTCCTCCTGCCTGCCCCGTGCGGTCTGTTGTGAGGCCCCTTCCCCTGAACTCTCTTGTCTGTGCCCAGGTCCTGACCCTCCCTTCTATCCTCCATGGTCCTTTGTGCATGCCCCTGCACCCTCCTTCTTGCCCATCATAGCCATTGTGCTGCCACTAACCCTCCTGCTTGCCATGCATGGTCTTCTGTGCTGCCATGGCCCCTCCCACCTTCCCTGTGTGGTCAGCTAGCTGCCCCTGCCCCCTCCCACCTTCCCTCCATGGTCTGTTTGTATGACATCATAGTCACATTGTTGCTCTCCATGGTGTGTCTTGTTTCTAGTGCCCATACTGCCTGACCTCCATGGTCATCTTGCTGCTCCTGCCCTGCCCCCTTGCCCCAGCCCTCTTTTTCCATGTGCAGACCCCTATTCCCTCCCTCCTGGCTTGCCTGTTCCATTGTAATGCCCCTGATCCGTCCCTCCTGCCCTTTATGGTCTGTTTTGCTGCAGCTTTCTCTCCTGTCTGTCCATTATGATCAGTTAGCTACCATTGCCTCTTTCCCCTCTGTTCTCTGTTGTCCATGTGCATGGTCCTGTCCCCTCCCTATTGCTTTCCATGGATTGTTGTGCTGCACTCCCTGATGCCTGCCCTGAAGGGTCAGTTTGGTGCACCTCTCCATGTCCCTCCTGTCCTCTGTTATCCGAGTCCATGTCCCTACCTCAATTCCTCCTGCCTACCATGATCCAATGTACCATACTTGCAAACATTTTGAACTTGGTAAGAGGGAGATTTTGAAAAAAAACTGGGGTATTGATTTTCCCCTTGAGTTACATTACAAATGAGGAGATTGTAGACAGGAGACAGCTCAAGAAAAGCCAATTTGAGCTTAAAAACATTGGACGTTTCCTGGCTGAAACGGGTCTGTTGGCATGTATGGTTGTACTACCACTGCCTCTTCCTTCTGCCCACAATGGTCTATTATATTGCCACAGCCTCTCTTGCCAGACCTGTATTGTTGGTTTGTTGCCCCTGCCCCCCTTTCCACTGCCCTCCATAGTCTGTTGTGCTACCACTGCCCTTCCTGCCTGCCCAGTGTGGTCAATTTGTTGCCTCTGCACTCTCCTACCTGCCTTCAATTTTCAGAGTCCGTGCCCCTGGCCTCTGCCTCTCAACAGTATCCCAATGAACAACTAGATTGCTAACATTCTATATTTATTACAAAAGTGTGCAACGCCTGACGTCATCTTGATGTAATCAAAACTGTAATACCTAGAGTATTTCATTTAGAAATTACATATATGAGAGGGTCTTATTTGCATCAAAATTATGGTTAGTGCTCTAAAAAACTAAAATGAGGACATATTTTCTGAGTTTTCAAATAGCGACAAAGAACTTTTAAATTATTTGTAATCTTTATGTTTTTTTATCCAGTTGACCACTTGATTAAATGTTGCACCTAGGGGAGAGGATGTGGTGTTACTTCCAGAGCTGCAGACTTTGCAACTGGGGAACCAGGTTGGAGTTTCTGCTTCAGCTCAACATTCTGTGATTCTGGTCAAATCACTTAATCTCCCCATGTCTACAACCAGAATGAATTTGATCATGTGTGATGTAACCAATGCTCATGTAAAACACTCCAATACCTGACAAGTCTGCACTATAAAACTGCAAATACACAAAAAATAAGTGTTTTGCACACTTCTGTCATTGGGCTACATGTGGGATACATCTGGGTGATATTTGTGCTGCATTTGGGCTCTTTTGTCTCTGGTGGCCATCTTGGGAGATTTATTTGTTATGAAGTTTCCTAATTTCCTCATTTACTGCAGTCTCCTCAGTAGGAAATGCTTTCAGTTTTTTACTTTGATTCCACCAAGAAGGTATTCAGATATGTCACACATTTGCCATAAACTCTGAATGTTAGCACTCCAGTTGCTCATTAGATCACTGTAGTAAAGCTACTGCTCACCACGGAAGTCTGCTGCTGGTATGAAAAGTGTATGTTTCAGTCTGCATATCAGAATATTTTTATGAAATAGAAGAGAATTTGAGAAGTCAAAATGTGCCCTAATTTTTATTTCTGCAGAACTATTCATAATTTCTATGGGAAAATGAACCCCCTCATTTTGTTCCATTGTAAATTAAATGTTTTAAGTGTTACCACTTTATTCCAATCAAGATGGCTTCAGGTGTGCCATACTTTTGTCATAAGTAAGACTGTTAGCGCTTTAGTTGTTCGTTAGAACACTCTGGGACATTCTGTCTTTGGGCTATACTTGGGCTACATCTCGGTGATATTTGGGCTACATTTGGGCTCTTTTGTCTTTGGTGGCCATCTTGGGAGATTTATTTGTTATGAAGTTTACAAATTTCCTCATTTACTGCAGTCTCCTCAGTAGGAAATACTTTCAGTTATTTACTTTGGTTCCATCAAGAAGGCATTCAGATGTGTCACACATTTGCCATGAATTCTGAATGTTAGCACTCTAGTTGCCCATTAGATCACTGTAGTAAAGCTACTGCCCACCAGGGAAGTCTGCTGCTGGTATTCAAAGTGCATGTTTCAATCTGCATGTCAGAATTTTTTTATGAAATAGAAGAGGATTTGAGAAGTCAAAATGTGCCCTAATTTTTCTTTCTGCACCACTAATCATAATTGCTGTGGCAAAATGAACCCCCTCAGTTTGTTCCTTTGAAAATTAAATGTTTTAACTGTTACCACTTTATTCCAATCAAGATGGCTTCAGGTGTGCCATACTTTTGTCATAAGTAAGACTGTTAGCGCTCTAGTTGTTCGTTAGAACACTCTGGGACATTCTGTCATTGGGCTATACTTGGGCTACATCTCGGTAATATTTGGGCTACATTTGGGCTCTTTTGTCTCTGGTGGCCATCTTGGGAGATTTATTTGTTATGAAGTTTACAAATTTCCTCATTTACTGCAGTCTCCTCAGTAGGAAATACTTTCAGTTTTTTAGTTTGGTTCCATCAAGAAGGCATTCAGATGTGTCACACATTTGCCATAAATTCTGAATGTTAGCACTCTAGTTGCTCATTAGATCACTGTAGTAAAGCTACTGCTCACCAGGGAAGTCTGCTGCTGGTATTCAAAGTGCATGTTTCAATCTGCATGTCAGAATTTTTTTTATGAAATAGAAGAGGATTTGAGAAGTCAAAATATGCCCTAATTTTTCTTTCTGCACCACTAATCATAATTGCTGTGGCAAAATGAACCCCCTCAGTTTGCTCCTTTGTAAATTAAATGTTTTAACTGTTACCACTTTATTCCAATCAAGATGGCTTCAGGTGTGCCATACTTTTGTCATAAGTAAGACTGTTAACCTCTAGTTGTTCTTTAGAACACTCTGGGAAGCTGCAGTAGAACACAAAGGAATCAACTGACACTCTCTGCCCTTGTTTGATGTACATGTTTTACTGAGAATGTCAGACTTCATTCTCCCATGACTGAGAAAGATAATGTGAATTTACAGAAAATATGCTCGCAGTTTAGCTTATTGATCACCTTCCAAACCTCTGTGGGAAAAGCATGAGAAAATAGTTTTCTCTCAAACATGATTCATGATATCACAGCAGAAGGCTTTTTCACATGGTAAAATCACCTTAGAACACGCCACAATTCCTAAAATGAGTATGGTACCATCAACAAATGATTTATAATGTAACTAAAGTCTTAAAATCTTCTATTAACTGCAAGGCTTTTTAATGAGGTGCTATCATGTATATTGGTCCCAAGATGGCGGCCAACACTTCTTGGATGAAGTGCTGACAGCCAATCAGATCTCACGATGAGATGTGTGGTTAGGCTCCGCCCAGATAGATATATGATTTTACTCTTGATTTTCTCAGGAACTACTGAACGGATTGACACCAGATATGCAAAAGGCACATCCCTGACCTGAGGACTACCTCTTTGCCAAATTTAAAGTAATTCTGTTCAGCCGTTTGGGCTGTACCTTGGACTAAAGGTCCCTATGGAAAATTGCATGGGAAAAATGCATTTTGGGACCCCCCTTTTTTCTCAGTCCCCGCTTGATGAATCCCCCCGAGACTTTCAGGGTACAAGCGGAGCGGAGCGCCCCACCTATTTTGAAAATTTCGCAAGGATTCGTCAATCGGCGCCAAAGTTATTCCAAATAGAATGTTGCGGATTTCCTATGGAAACGCGGTCCTAACTATAACTATCTACTGGCGACTGCCAGTAGATAATATATATATATATATATATATATATATATATATATATATATAGAGAGAGAGAGAGAGAGAGAGAGAGAGAGAGAGAGAGAGAGAGAGAGAGAGAGAGAGAGGGATGAACGTTTCCTCCCTTGCTTTGGTGGAAGGAACAAAGAAGAGCCACTCCAAAGAGTCGTAGTGCTATTCAATATAATTTATTACAGCTAATAAATTACACACTTTGACCATGATCAGGCCTTGGTCACATGCTCAGTTATGAGTGTGTCCATTATTTAAATAGTTGGTTGCTGCACTTCGTTCATAGATGTGTCCCCCTGGGCACAGCGTGAATCAAACAATGTTTTGAAATATTTGAGGCGACTCCTGGTTAGTTCGATTGCAATTCATGTATTTATTCATACATTATGCTCTTCCGCAAAGGATTAATCTTTGTTATTATTTTGTGTGGACTTTCTTTATCCAATGCATTTCGGGTATAAGTACCCTTTGTCAGGGATTAGTCCTGTGATAAGAATATAAGTATCATGAACCACTGTGCACAATCGTGTTTTTGTATATTATTCTATTGGTTTTTATTAGATCGAACAAGTGTGCGTTGGTGATCGGTTTTAAACAAAAATATAAACAAAAATATAACATAATATATCAGCTGCATTGAAGGTTATTGAAACGTGTCATTGAGGTCATCAACTACAGCAAGTTAGAGTGGAACGCGTTTTGGTGCTTAGTGTTATTAGTATTTTGTATAGATTGTGTTGAAAAAAAGTGCGCCGGTTAAAATTATGATTTTTTTAAAAATGTAATGCGCGGTGAAAGAATATCATGCCGATACGGTTAAAACACGGTGAAAAGATATCATGCTATTACGATTTTCTCAGCGGATGTATCAATTAGGTGAACAGTGTGTCTGTGACAACGAGTGTGTTCCGGTTAAAATATTTTGTAGCGCTGTGTATTTTCAAAGATGAAAAGGTGACGAGTTTCAGTTGGTGATAAGTGCGGCAGGGTGTGGACGACTATTGATGTGAACGACAGTTAATGGCATATCATGCTAAATTGCCACTGATTGTGTGTCAGAATGGGATTAATAATGGCGAATATGGTGCCCAGAAGTTATCGCGCTGTGTCATTTAAAAACGGCGGGGTATTAAAGCCAGTGCAAAATGCAGAGGTGAATCGGGATGGGGTTCATTCCGTTACGTACCTTGTGTAAATTAATCCGTTGTATGCTCCGTGTTTGAGAATGTTAGTTGCCGGTTTGGACACTTAGGTTCGGTGGCCATCTTAGGTTGTTCGTTATGTGTGTAAGTGACATAGTGAAAGGGCTAAAATGCGGTGACTTTGGGGGCCATCTTGGAGTGTGTTAATGAATCGGTGTGCGTTGTATGCGAACAATGGATAAATGTAAAGAGAAAATGAAAGCAATGATATAATTGATAAAAACTATAGACAAAATATAGAAAAAAATAGAAAAAAATGCCAAACATATACATCCAGTTCAGAGATAACAAGCGAATTCAATGCGTTCATTTATGCCGTGTGGATGTATGCTGTCCAATATTTTGATCCAGAAATTTTCTCGCTGTAGTAAGAATTCTTCTATTTTTTGTACCACTTCGAGGATCAGGAATCGGAGTTGGCAGATGTTGTGTTGATTTTCGTGAAAGTGTTGGGCCACTATTGATTTGAACTGTTTGGTGCGAATGATGGATTTGTGTTAATTGATTCTTATCTTAATCTTTCTTTCAGTTTTTCCAACATAAATCTTGCCACAAGGGCATTTTAACAGGTACACTGCGTTGGTGGTGTCGCAGGTGGCTGTAACTTTGAATTTTATGGTGTTTCCTTTTCTAGGGTGCGTTATGGTTGTACCTGGTATGATGTTATTACAGTTATTACAATTGTGGCATGCCATAGTTCCTTTGTAGGTGTTTGCATCGGCTTTGTAGGTTTGTTTGAGTGTCTCTTCCAGGTTTTTATTCCTTGTATATGCAAAGGTGGGTAATTCTTTAAACAAGTCTTTGAAGTCAGGTTCCATGGTTAGCATTGGCCAATGGCGTTTAATTATACGTTTCATGTTGTGGCTGGCTGTGGAAAATTTAAACACCATCACTAAGGGGTTTGTTTTTTCTTGTGTTGTTTTAGATAATGTCTTGTTTCTATTTTTTGATTGGCATCTGTTAAGTGCTTCATCTAGTAATTTCGGTGGGTATCCTCTTTGTAGAAAACGTTCTATGGTTTCTTGCAAGCGTATGTTGGTGGTTTGTGGGTTGGATACTATGCGTTTTATTCGTAACATTTGTGAGTAAGGTAAATGCTGTTTCAGCGGCTCTTGATGGAAACTGGAATAATGCAGTGTGTTAATTCGATCGGTGGGTTTCCTGTATAAGTCTGTTTCAAATTTGGGATTGATGAGGAATACTTGAACGTCCAAGAAATTAATATGTTCGCTTTGTATGTCATGTGTGAATTGTATACGTTCGTTGATTTGGTTGAGATTTTGAATTGCTTTAGTTAGTATAGGTAGTTGTCCATTCCATACAACGAATATATCATCGATATAGCGTAAAAATAATTTACTGTGTTTCTTCCTCGGATCTTTCATGAGTATGTGTTCTTGTTCAAATTTGTGCATGAACAGATTAGCGTACGCTGGTGCGGCGCAATTGCCCATGGAAGTTCCGGTGGTTTGTATGTACCATTAATTTTTCCATTTGAAGTAGCTATGAAACAATGTGAATTGTAGAAGCTCCATTAAAAAGACTTGGGTGTCCAAATTTAGATCTGAGTGTAATAATGCTTGTTCGATTGCTTCTATTCCTAAATTGTGTGGTATTGACATGTATAGTGATTTCACATCGATGGTGCACATTAAAATGGTATCTTCAGGACTTATTTCAATTTTTTGTAGTTTTTTTAGGAAGTCTGTGGTGTCTTTTACGTATGTTTTCATTTTGAGGACCATAGGTTGAAGATATCGATCGATAAATTGTCCAATGGGTTTGTGTATACTTCCTTTCGTAGATACGATTGGTCTGAATGAAGGGTTTAGTGGATCTTTGTGTATTTTTGGCACCATATAGATGGTAGGACTCCTTGAAAATTCTTGGATTAGGAATTTTTTGGTTCTGTTGTTGATGATTCCTTTGTCGTGAGCTTGATTGATGAGGTTTTTCAAGATGTTGTGAAAGGCCTCCATTGGGTTGTTATCCATTTTTATGTATGTTGTTTCATCCGCTAGATGACTGATTACTGCCACTTCGTAATCTGTTGTGTTGAGGATAACTAGCGCTCCTCCCTTGTCTGCTTTTTGACAAGTGATGTTCGGGTTGTTGGCTATGCTTTTAATGATGCCAATTTCTTTTTGCGTTAGGTTGGTTTTTCTTGTTCTTTTGGATAGATTCAATTTCTGTAAGTCGTGTTTAACTAGGTTTTCAAAAGTGTCCAATGTTTTATGGCTGATAGGTGCCATATATGTACTTGGTGCAGATAATCCCTTGAGCTGGTCTGGTTCAGGGTTGGTTTGTAGTGGTGATATGCTTTGAAAGTAGTGTCGAAGGCGTCGTTTTCTCATGAATTTGAATAGGCTTATCTCAAGTTCCAAATGATTGGTGTTGGTTGTTTGAACGTATGAAGTTCCTTTTTGTAGAGTTTTTAGTTGGATATCGCTGAATTGTTGATCAGATATGTTAATAACTAAGCTCATGTTGTTGGTTTCTTGGCTTTTTCTTTCTTTGATCCCGTTGTGCTTATGATGTTCAGAGTCTCCTTTACTTTTGCTCCTCCTGGGTATCCTTATTCTAATCGATTTTCCTCTAAAAAAGACTCTCCAGATGTATGAGCTTGTGTAGTATTAGGTTCACTTCATGTAGATGCGGCCGGCTTTGTTGGTTTGGTAGTCTCTGTAGTGTTCGTGGTTCTTGGTGGTCTATTGGAGTTGTCACTGTCAGTTGATGATGTGTCGGTGTGTTGTGTATATGGTTTGTTTTGTCTACGTCTGGCGTAGATCTCTACCCAACTGTAGACTTCTCCTAGTTTATAGTCTACTGTGTCTCGTCTAAATTTACGGATTTTTCTTTCATTAATCGCTTGTGAGTGTTTGGTGAGTTGCTCGTTGATGTCATCAAGAACTTTGGACCATTCGTCAGCTGACATAGAGTTAGTGAGTTCATTAGTGATGGTGACTATTTCTTTTGATAATTCCTCGAGGATGGCTGACAGTTCTTCTATGATCAGTAGTATTAGATCTAGTGAACATTTGTTGAGAATTGCGTACCAGCGGTCCTTGAATTTCTGTGCATTTTTACAAAGGGATGACTTCAAAGGTATTCTTAATCCTCACGGTATACGTTGAGCTTGGTGGTATTTGATTAATGTGCTTGCGTGTAGTCTTTAGTTGATTTCACGTTTTGACAAATATAGTAGTTGTTTAATGTTTTGTTGTTTGTTACAGTTCGTGGTAGTTTGTGATGTTTCTTCATGTATTAGTGCATAGATTTGTGATACTTCATCTTCTATAAATGCAACTGTTTCAGAATACCTTTACATATGGTAATAATATATTACTTTACTTTGAAAAAAACTGACATTCACAGAAAAAAACAAAGGTTAAAGTAACGTTATAGTTAGGTGAAATGTTGGTAAAACGTAACGTATTAAACTCTAATAAACATAGAAATTCACCTGTTATATTCACAGTTATCTGAAGTAACTATAACTCGTGCCCTAAGGTAACTAAAACTAGCGTTCTCGCCATGCACTGCTAATTAGCCCACATATTATATTTAGGCCTGGGCCAAAATTCCGTTAGCAGAAATTGCGATAATTTGGCATTTTCTCGTTCCGCGGAAGGCGCGAAAATGTCAAAAATTCCGCATTCTGCAGTTTAGCGATAATTTGTTTCTTGCTCGCGCTGTAAAATAATACATTCTCACGTGCGCGCGATCGCCTTACCTGAATCCCCGCGTTCGCCGACAAGTTTTCCCGATCCGGTCGCGTTCTCCACGAGATGTTGGATTGTTGGTAGCCATTTGCGCTGTCTCGCGACAGTTCGCGCCCGCAGTAATGTCATGCGTCGCGTGATCACGTCTTTCTTCTCGCGACAAGTGAAAACAAGATGGCCGCGCCCGCGAGCAACCGCATGGGTAAGTTGGTGAGCCACGACCACGCAGAAAATACCGAGAACTTCCACATCTTCGCGATATTACCGCGTGTTTGCGGAGATTTTTAACATTTTCGCGATCATTTGCGAAAGTGAATTTCGCAAATTCCGCCCACCCCTAATTATATTACTCATTACATCTTCTCTGACATGATTGATAAAATCACTGCAACATTTGCAATTAAATTATTGATGAGAAAACTGTGCATGGTTGGAGCGTGAGTTATAGTTACCTTAGGGAATGAGTTATACTTATTTGAAAAAACTATAACTATAACCATTAAATTCCTAAGGTGTTTGGAATTTGAAACATTACGTAGTTACTGAACAATTCACCCAACTATAACATTACATCAACTATTGCTTTTTTCAGTGAATATATATGTAATGTAATTTTATAGTTGGGTGAATTGTTCAGTAACTACGTAATGTTTCAAATTCCAAACACCATAGAAATTTACCGGTTATAATTATTTCAAATAAGTATATATATATATATATATATATATATATATATATTACCTACTGGCGGTCGCCAGTAGGTAGTTATAGTTAGGACCCTGTTTCCATAGGAAATCCGCAACATTCTATTTTGAATAACTTTGGCGCCGGTCGATGAATCCTCGCGAATTTCTCAAAATAGGTGGGGCGCTACGCTCCGCTCCTACCCTGAAAGTCTCGGGGGGATTCGTCAAGCGGGGGCTGAGATAAAAGGGGGGTCCCAAAACACGTTTTTCCCATGCATTTTTCCATAGGACCTTTAGACAGGGCTACAGCCCGAACGGCTGAACAGAATTACTAGAAATTTGGCAGAGAGGTAGTCCTCAGGTCAAGGAAGTGCCTTTTGTAGGTTTGGTGTAAATCTGTTCAGTAGATTCTGAGAAAATAGCCTTTAAATCAATATATATATCTGAGCCAGCTTATGGTACGCTTACCGTAAGCTTACCGTACGCGTACGGTGGCGTGCGCGAGCGCGATTCTGATTGGCTGTTACATCTAAGTAAACATTCGAATCGGTCGAAACCAGGAAGCGGCGGCTGCCATTTTCTCTCTCGCACTCTGAGGGGGGGGCTGTAAACAAAGGCAAAAAACATATAAAGGGGCTGTTTAAACAGCGCCCATGCACATAGCCATGTTAGTTGAGTCCTCAAAGATCCCCCAAGGCCAAAAACGGTAAATTTTTATTTTTTGAAAATTTCGCCGATTACGCTTACCGTACGCGTACGGTGCGCTTACGCTAAAAATTTTAATTAAAAAAACGAAACACTCTCTGTGCATGGCATATTATTGTCATTACTTACAAATTAAATTTAACAGATTACCTATCACAAGGAAGCGCATAATATGTCCTTCATGTGCGCACGATGCGTAACGTGGGCACGCGGTGCGCGTAGCGTGCGGAACGAACTGCGTTAACTCACGCGACCGCAATCTTCTGCTGATAACATATGTGTCTTTATGAAAAAAAAATATTTGTAATATATGTATAGCTAAAATTTAATGGAAGAAGACATAGGCAAATAAGTGTCTAAATACAGTATTAGCATCAGCAGAGGATTGCGGTCGCGTGAGTTATAGTTGCCTGCACTAACTATAACGCGGGAATTTCATTGGTTTTTTATCAGTAAAATTTCCAGCTAACTATAACATGTGTGAAACCTATGGTTTTTTCATTGAATTAGCAAGGTTTTTTAAATGCTAATTCCTAACTATAGCGTGTGTGAAACCTATGGTTTTTTCAGTGAATATATATATATATATATACACACACACACACACACACTTACATGTATATCATCGAGGTACATATATGTGGAGTTAAGTACAGAATATCAATACTTACCTTTCGAGGTTTTGGATTCTATTTTTTGTCCAAAGTATTTTATCTCTCAATATTCTATCTTCAATATTCAGGAGGCATTCCGTCTAAACATGGGTACATGTAATTATTTGCACCAAAAACCTCCATTTGAAATGTGACTGTGCTCCTTATTTACCTAAATATGCCCAATGTGGTTCTGTCGAAGTACTGCTGTGCCCCTACTTCCAGTGCCTGTGGGCCAATGTGGTTCTGTTGAAACACCCCCGCCAAGAGGCTGGCAGCCCTGGGATAGGTATAGCAGCTGTAGATTTTCCCTCAAGCTTCAGTCCTGTCCTTTACCGTACCTTCTTGCTCTTTTTGGTTATTTCTGTTTACTACAATATAGCATATTTAGTAGATGAATATTTGATTCATGAATGATTAGATTGGGAACTTCATTAAATGCATGCAAATACCACCGGCCTTTTTCGGAAAACCCATGCCCACATACCACCATTATCAAAGAAGTTGTACCACTTGAAGAGGCCATGGAAGTTATTTCTCACACTCTTGACTTCATCAATCCCGACTTTGATCTTCCTCTAAGTCATTTTTTTTTCTTTGGTATCAGCTTTTTAGCAATAGAAAACTCAGAGCTTTCTTTCTTTAGAAATCTACAACCGTGATATCTTGTTTGGTAAGAAGGATATTTATATACATTGTCATTATGACTACTGAAGTGCATGTCTTCACAGAGGAAGAAAGTTTGACACAACTCTTCAAGTCATCAAATATCTAGAAGTACTGTCCTTTTGACATGAAAATCATTGATTTCAGATGTGTTGTTCAAATTAGCTTAATGGAGGAAAGATAAGACTACAACATCCAGAATGCAGTAGGCTATACCACAAAAGGCCATGACTGGAAAGGTTGTCCACAATAACATGGTGGGTGGTAGTCAACGTTCCTAAATTGTAAATAGCAAGGGATGAACCTGCATTCAGCATTAAGGGACTTATTTGGATTAGCTGGTAATAAATGCACAGTGTTATTTTTACCATTGGTGTTCATAACACAGAGTCCTGATATTACTTCCAGATTACAATTTGATCCACTATAGCCCAGCAGTAAAGGGGGAATAGCATGTGGTAATCATGGACACCTAGCATCCACCCAATATTGTCAATCAAACGGCCACAGAGGAGTGGAATATTGTTGCCAAAATGTACAGTAATGTTTCCTTTTTAATCCAGATTCCCTTAAATAAGAATGCGATGTATCTTACCAAGCCCTAATGATGGCTCTAATACTATTAATTTTACATTCTTATGGCATTTTTCATTATTGAATCTCAGTGAGGCTGCATCTTGCATAGCACCCAGAAAAAAACAAAGAAAAAAACAACTTGATCATATATCGGCCTAGTATCACCCATTATACAAGTGAGAGGGACCAACCCACCATACCAAAAGGGAGTTCCAATATGTATTTGGATATAGCCAAAATATTGTTAAAATAATAATGTGCTGTAGAAATATTGTAGCAAAAGTATCAACTACTTTAAATATTGTCATGGAAAATCGACATAGGTACATATGGGTTTACTCCACCACATGTACGTACCTTGGCCACAATATACATTCATGGTATGTACATGTGGAGTTAACAATAGTAAATCTACATTTACCTATATTTACTTAATTGATGGTAGTGATGGAGAGGAAAATTTCATATTGAAGGGGTGCATCATATTCTTGTGTAATACGCATCCGCATATAAGCCTGTCTTGTGTGAACGTGAGTGTTAGAATTGTGATTGTGTTGATGCATTTATGTGTCATAATTAAGTTCGCTGACAAGGTAGTATTAGAAATTAACATAGAAAAATGGATGTAACTAGCAGAAAACGTTAATGTGAAGAAACCATGTTGTGAGGTGTTGACACTACTCATGGGCTAGATTTATTTAATAATGAGATTTCCATCACTAGGTAAACATTTTATTGAATTGTAATGTAGTTATGTAACTTGTAATGTTAAGGTGCTACATGTTTATGTTAACCAAAGTTGTAGGCCTGAAATGCAATCCCTGACAACTCTTGCTTTCGGATTAATTTTCTAAATTTCACATAATAATAATAATCCACATTTGTAAAGCGCAAACAATCACCCGTAAGGGTCTCTAGGAGCTGTGGGCCGTCGGGAAGATCAAACAAGCTATTGTCGAGAGTCACATGGTGCTGGGCTAATCTGTTGCCGGCGATCAAACCGTTTTCCCCAGATTCCGGAGTCAGTCGCCCTGGCCGCGGCACCACACCTCTTCCTCATGAACTGTGGAAGCTGTTCTTTCTCACGTTTTGCATTGCAGGTGGAGCAGCTTTCTTTTAGGCAAAGTAATGTCTTTGTTTTAGCAGCTATGCAAGGAGAGAAGAAGTTACATTCGTATGACTCGAAGGGGATAAAGGAAAGATGTTGGTTTCACATGAGAGAAGGACTGGGAATCAAGGACGGATTGTTGCAAAGGATGTACATGGAGAACACCGTGGAAAAGTATGCTCATGACAGTACCCATGGGAAAACTACCTATGGATAACTGATTGTTGAAAATGCGTATGTGGGGATTTCACTTTAGTTGTAGAATAAATAGAAATAGATGTAATGCTTTTCTCTCATCAACTCTCGATGCAGGGAAATTTGGACTCATGCTTCTTGATTACCTGTATCCCTTTTCTGGAGATAATAGTTTTGTTCCTGCTGCATCATCTTAATTGAGTGCATGGATTTGGATTCATGCTGATTCCTTTGTATTTGAGGTGCCTGTTTTTTTGGCTGTGTAAAAAATTCAACTAACCTTCCGAAATTGCCTTATGGTTATTATGTGTCAAGTAAGTTATTCCTAAATTGATTGTGTATTAATGATTTTCTCCCCTTCACACTTTCATGCTGCTAAAAAGAACCTCCTGAGTGTGTCTCTAGAAAAGTTCTAGAACTAACGGACATGGCCCTTTCAGTAGTTTGGTTGTCGGTATTTTGACTACGATATATATAACACAATATTTATTTCCACAGGATTCAGACATAGAACCCAAAACTTAGAGGACTCATGTATGTTTCTAATCCTCGCCAACAAATGTTCTCACCCCAGACTCAAGTTCATTTTTTCTTTTAATAATTCAAACCTGGTATATTGAGGTATTACTTGAAGCGTATACAAAATTTGGGGAGAATCAATGTCTATTAGGCTTTTTTCTACCAATTTAAGTTAACAGAAATTTAATGAGTGGATTGTAGTTAAAGTACACCATAACCGTGACTGGTAGGTAGATTATTACTCCTAAATATTCATTTTAAGTCAATGTCTTAGGGGATTTCACATTGGATGTGCTATTTATGCATCACTTGAGTTTTGTATAGTAAGCCAATAGCCTGATACAACACTAAACCACTCTGCCTTCTCATAGACCTGATGTAGGTATAACTTGGGGACCAGAGTACTTGAAGCAACATCATCAGCATACATGATAAAACTGACCATCACCGCATTAAATACAAGCTACTAGAGAAGAAACAATATGAGTGGAAAAATACTAGGAATCCAGTCTAGTGATTCACTGTATATTTTCTGGGTAAATGTAAAACCACAAGGGAAAAGGGAGTGGCAGCAGCAATATATAGAGACTGATGCACAAGAAGTAGAGATGCAGTAATATCAAAACTGGGATAAAGATTCATAAATTGATTTGTAAAAGAAAATGTGCTGGGATCCAAAGTTTTATTCAGAAGCTTGCACTCTGTGCTATCAAGTGTCAGGGTGCCTGATGCCAGGGCTGCAAGTCATGGTTCAACTTTATATTTCTTTCATATATCTCTAGATAGTCACTATCCCTCTATCTTACTCTTGCAGATTATTTTTCATTCCTGTTTTTCCCCTTTGTTACAGATTTTCCATCTTTCTCTTGCTCCTTCTTTCTCCTTTGTGTATCTCTTTATTGCTGTAAGTCAATGTCTGATGAGAAGTGTTGGCCGTTCAGTGCCAAACCTTGATCTGGTGGGTGTCACCAGCCCTCATTTTTGGGGACTGGAACTTATTTTTCCACATCAGACACCACGAATAAGAGAGGACAAAACATACAAAGCAGAAAGACGGATGACAATAAAGATGAAAAAACCACTACAATAGGAGAAAGCATGAACCTGCAAGAGGGATAAAGGAGCTGGGATGTCTGTTGGTGGATTCAAGAGGCATGAGGTGGTTTTAGGGCTATGAAGCCTTGGCATTTGGCATGACATTTAATTGTACCAGTTGCAGGCTTCTGAGCGGAGCTTCGGACACCGCTGCTCATTCTTTTACAAATAAAGCACTGGTGCTGGTGGGCCATACCTGCAACCACCCACTTTAAAAACAAATCAGAAACAACGTATTATTGCTCTATCAGAACTGTCAGTGGAATCGCCAATCTAGCACACCTGAGATGTTTTGTTGTCTCAGCTTTATAATTGTGTTGCTCTTCTTATATTTTGGTTATCTGGTCAGATTATCAAAACTGATTAAGCACTTCCTCTATTAAAAAAGACAAGCCGGATCCTGATGATTTAGACACATCTAGCATTTTAATAGCCTACAATTTCTGGGAATGTCTGAAAAATATATGTCTTCATGTCTTATCTTCTCACAGTCGTCTTTAGCAATGTCAGCTGTGGCAATAAGAAAGCCAAATTCAGGTAGCGAAGGATGGCATCAATGTGCTGGTATGAGTAGAGACCTGTCTCCTTCTGCTCTTTGATTTATCCCAATCTGTTGAGGTGATCAGCAATAAGGTCTTCCTTGTTAATATTGGCAGAGTGCGGGGCCACTGGAGTACCGTTATACTGTACTTGGTTCCAACGAGATTCAATTCCCTTCCTATACCCTATGCGGTGTTTCAGTTTTCGATTATGTCTTCTACCCCATTTAACGTAGGTGTGAGCTGCTAGGCGGAGTGGAGCTTGGTGATGTCTCCCTCCAGCAGAGCAAGGATGGTTCTGCTCTATCTAAATGTCTCATCCTTCACCAGTGTTCTGTGGGGCTTTCTTTCTAGTAGTCATAGAGGACTGATGGCCTTTTCTGACATAATCCCTTGAAAACTGAGGTCTTATCATTCCCTTCTTCTTCGCTCATGCTTCCTGGCAGGGCTGGCTTTAGCCATTTTCTTCATTGGGTACTTGTCACACTCATTCACCCTCTGACTACTTTATTGGGTATTTCTTTCACATGGTCTACACTTTCCACTTCCTAGTTTGTTATCATTATCAGAGAGATAAGTTCAATATGAATATGTGGTTAAATCTGAGCAATCCTGTTATTGCGAATTGCATTATCTCTTCCATATAAAACCTTAAATGTCCCCTTTTAGCCTTTACACCAGTGTCTATTGTAATTGTAATTGCATTTACTATAGCAATTGCTACTCCTAATGATGCAGAAAAGTGAATAACATGCTACTTCATTACCCAAGGTTAGAGGTTAGTCCAGTAGTTATTGTTGGGTATTGGGATTAGTCATTCCATTCCTTTACTCCAGTTTCTTTGTCATTGATTAAATAATTAGGAGTTAAGTGTGATCATTAGTGGAAGTTATGTAGCCTCATGTATATAGTTAGTGAGATGAAGAAATTGGCTGATGGCTATTACGTATTGATAGGTTGTAGGGATAGGGTTTTAAAGAAGAAGCAGTTATGATATATGAAGTGAGGTGTGAGCCATTTGCAAACATACAATAACAGAGAATAAGGCAGACAGGCATGTGTCTGAGAGAAAGCCACACTCAGAAAGATGAGGCATGCAAAAGATGGAAGGTAAGGAGAGGGTCACTCTGAACAAAGCAAGGAGAGGAATCAAGATTCTAAGTTCTTGTACATGTCAAACTTAACATTTTGAACACGCTTATTGTAGGTCCATCTTTGAGTTTCTTTAAACTAATGCATGTATGGCGGTGGGTGCATGGTTTTCTGTTTTTCCATACTGTGTTTTGTATTTTTGATCTAATTTTAAATTGCGTTTATCACAAAGTGATTACCCATGGACAGCCATAGCTTTGCTCCAGTTAACTAGAGGTTCCAAAATGACCTAAACCATTGTTTTTATTTGATGTTACTTGGGTCACGCACGGTGAGTATTCTTATTTTGTTCTTTTTACCTCAGACTTTAGATCTCGTTAATACTTTATATTTGATTATATGACTATCCAGCAGGCTGTATTTCTTTCTGAAAATTGTCATAAACTTTTTTCTTCACCCCAGTTTTGGACTTGGCTTCTAGCCCTCTTTGTTCGCTTTCTTTTACTACCCTCTTTTTATCTGAATGCCTTATGTTTTTCCTTATGGGTGCCTTGGCTGCTGTTGTTTTACCGTCTTTGCCCCTCTTTACTTAGGGCTGTTGTGAAGATCGTATGGGCTGGGAGAGGCTCTGGAGTCCTGGTGACTGTGCCAGCTAGCGCTTCCTGCCACCAAGCGCTACAGCAAAAAATGACGGACTTCAAGTCCCAGTGTCCTTTGCCCTCAACTTCAGGTGCCGGTGGTATGGGGGAGGTGTGGCCATTGTGCTTATAGCGCTGACTCCCCTCCGCAGCGCAGGACGCGCCCTGGCTAAGCCCGGGCCAAGGGTGGGCCCGTCTTAGCCCGTCATTGCCAGGAAGAGGCAGGGTAGGGCTACTCCTCTCGGTTTTGTCACAGGAGACTCACCGACTATGTAAACTTGGGCAATACTACTTCCAACATTTGAGCAGACATTGTGGGTACAGAGGTATCCAGCATTACTACCTAGGAACTTTTGTCCAGCAACCAAGTGGAGGACTGTTTCCATCTATCTTGTAAATTGGGAAGTGGAAAGACTAGCACGATCTTTTGTATGCTGTATGCTGTAAGTGGGTGGTTAATAAGGTGTTTAGTCTCCTCCCCATAAGTCTAAATAGCGGAAATCTATTTTGTGGATGGAATGTAGTAGCAGTAGAGTACAAGTGGGTAGTAAAATGGGGAAAAAAGTAAGCACTGGCAGTAGTAAATGTGCCAGTACCCCAACGTTACCACCTACATCAATAGATAAAATGTTGCAGAGGGCAATTGGGGCGGTGGACACCGAAATTGCACGCACGGAGAGGCGGTTGTCTCTTACCCCGGATATGCCCACCGTGTCACCAGACCCGGCTCCGTCATCTGCTATGCCCCAAACGATTTTAGCTGAGTCCACTGAGCTAACTTTTCCGGAAGTTTCCATTAAAAAAGGTCCCTGCAAGGCTAAAATCACAACGCATAACATCAAACCGGGCAAACGTAAATCATCAGTTGAGGCGGGCTCTAAAAATAAGAAAGTATGTGAAGGTTCTATAGAGCGAAAAGGGGGGGGTGATGTGCATGATTTAAATCTGGCCAATTCGCAAGATGGAAGAGCTGATACAACTTACCCCTCTTGGGTATTGAATCTGCTGGCAGACTTGCACACCAAAGTGCGAGCCACTATCAGGGAAGAACTGTCTCCCTTATCTAGCAGGTTAGCAAAGCTGGAGAAAGTACTAGTAGCAAGGGACGTAGGGACATCGGTCCACCAAGTTGGCCCCACTAGCACTACAGTAGAAAGAAGTGATAAAAGTTGGCAGGTGGATTTTCCAAACATAGCCCACCCGAGGGGGGAGGGGAGACGTTTTTCTGCAGATCCTGCTAATAATATTTCAAGAGGAGAGGAACGTAGTACTCATAGGGAGAGTGAAAACGTGCCACATGGCCCTAAGTCTGGTGCCAAGATGTCAGCCCCTAATGATAGGCAGTGTGGCAACCCTATTTTCCATGGCAAGGACGTAGCAAGTGTAAGGGGAAGGCAACCTGCAGAAGTCCATCTTGCAGAGGGGAACATGAGTGTAAATAGCGATCTGCCTAATATCAATTTACCCCCGGCCTGTGCACCTTATGTAGTCATCCTGACTGGAGCCCCTCCAATCGCACCCAATACAAAGGAAACCCAACTTGAGCTCAGAAATAAATGCCTATTTTGGTTGGCGAGGTATAAGCACTTTGAACATGCTAGAACTCGGGAGATTTTAACGGTTCGAAGAGAAGGGTGGCTAGGACCTTGCCCAAAAACAGACAAAGGGGAGTGTATAATTATCAATTTTAAAAATCCAATTACTGTTGGAAATCTTGTAAATACCTCCACCCACTGCCATAGTGTTATAACGGGAATTACCCTGCGGCCTCTAAACTATTTTTATCCCCAACACCAAATGACTAGCAGAGAGGGTGCTATCCCATCTATATCTGGTTTGGCTCACCCAAGTGAAGCAAGTAGGGGAGCCTCCTCTAGGCGCTCCTTATTCAACATCCCGGTAAGCAATAGATATGAAAGTCTTGAGGGGGTGGATTGACTGGGGAGTGGTCCATCTACAGGAGATATGCCACCAATGCAGTGGCAGGACCCAAAGGGAGAAATAGGTTATGGTGGGAGGCAACAAGCTAGGGATAGTAATACAGATACCGCCTTACACCAAAGACCTTCCAGCGACAGGATGCAGGGGAGAAGGACCCCCGATGCTATACCTAAAACCCCATTGGCATGCAAAAATAGGGAGAATAGATCAGAAGCTGTCTCTGCCAACATGCAAGGGACCACCCTGGGCGCACTGTCCCCTTCTCATGCTACTGCACCTGAGGCCATAAGAGAGCCGAAAGCACAGGGCAGTGGATTGCGGATATTGTCCTGGAACTTGGCTGGCCTAAATAACAAACTCCGCTGTTCAGACTGGGGGTATTTAGTAGATGAACAGGACATCTGCATGTTCCAGGAGACCTGGACAAGGTAAACTGTCCACCGGGTTGGCTTTGCGTCTTTTAATATCTTGGCAACTATGTGGGGGAGAGAGAAACCATTTGGTGGATTAGCTATATGGGTAGGTTCGCACCTAGGCTGTAGAGCTGAGAAGTTATCCTCACCCTCAAATGACATCCAATGTGTTCTGTTGGTGTTCCCTACCAAGATAAAAATAGCCATCATTAATGTTTACTCTAGACCTGGGAATAGTAGGCACGAATCTACCACCTTGGACCATCTGGCGCATTTTATACCCACCTTAGATCCAGCAACGTGGCTGATAGTGGGGGGTGATTTTAATTGCCAATTTGAGCCCCTCATTGATTTCAATCATGCAGGACCCTCAGAGGAAGACCTACTTTGGTCGATTCCTGATCCTTTGATTAATCCTATCAAGGTGTGGTCACCTCTGGCCCTACAACTTTTTCACTTACCCTGCCTACTCACTTAGGGCATGTAATGGGAGGACCAAATTGGACCAACCAGGCCATTTTACCTTTAACCGGCCAGGGCAGGCCTCCTTATTGGATTATATTATGGTGGAAACTAGACTCTGGGGTAAAGTTCTTGACTTTTATGTTGAGCCTAGGCAAGACAGTGACCACAACGCATTGATAATGATCCTAAGTGCTCGAGAGCTCGGCATGACCAAGCCACTACTTCCTCCCGCTAATGAGCCTAGTGCTCCAAGGCTGACTAACAATAGAAGGAGGGTAAAATGGCCTTATTTCAAACACTCCTACAAAATTGGCGAAAGTTTACCAAACAGTTACACTATTGATTTCTAGTATGTGGGGGGTAGTACAGGATCTGTCAGGCGCTGATCTAGTGCGCCTACCGAAACTGTAACCAGACCACAACTTCCAGAAAGCTTGGCGGTAGAGGGCGTGGCCTCCGCTATTTAGTACGGGAGAGGAGGACCAATCGGAGCGCGTAATCCTGTTCACTTGAATTCCGTTCGGTGGGTTCCGAACGAAACGAAGAACCGCTGAAGCTCGCCAGCGCGGGACGCTAGAGTAAGCGTTGCCGCGTTATTCCGAACCCAGTATTTACCAAGGGTGAAGGAGCACTCTTCACTCGCGGGACGCTGATGCCAAGCGTTGCCGCGTTACTTCGAACCTAGGATTTGCCAAAAGGTGTAGGAGCACTCTGTACTCGCGGGACGCTGAAGCCAAGCGTTACCGCGTTATTTCGAATCCAGGATTTGCCAAAGGTGAGGGACCAATCGCGGGATGCTGACGTAAGCGCCGCCGCGTTCCAGGAGTTCGGGACTGATATCTAAGCCTCGGACCAAAAGAGGCACTAGGAGCGGACGCTTCCTCCCTGGCCGTGGAAGCCGGAGCGGTGCCATTCCCCGCCGGAGCCGCAGCCTGCCAATAGCAAGGTAGAGTCGTTCTAAGGAGGGGCTGCCTTGTGCGGGACATTTCTTGACTTCGACGAAGCCACCAGCCTGGTGTATTAGGGGGTGTGCGTGACTTTAACTCTACCTCACCTAAAGGGCTAAACAAGGGGGTCAGGGAAAGACTATAGTCACTGAGTCGTTTAGTATTGAAGCACTGCAGAACTATATCGGGTGCTACCACCTCAAAGGAGCCTTAAGTCAGGGGGAACAGAACCCATAGAGCCATAACCAACCTGGGGTGTGTTAGATGAGAGGAGGAAGCCTCTTGTTGTAACTTGTGGCGATTTCGGCAAGGTTATTGGTGTTTGTTGTGTATGAGGTGACACATTGGGGAGACATAGTGAGACCTAATGAGAGTAGGTTGCCCAGTGTGGTTGTACTATGTATTATGATTTCCTTCTGTTACAGATATCCCATTCCCCGCTGTTCCCTTCCTAATTCCCCATCCCTCGCCTGATTGCCCTGGTACTCTGTGTTCACATTCAGAGCCGGGGACGTCGGGAGGTGGAACTCTTGTACTTCATTCGCTCCCACAGAATCCACAGAGGATCGCGACAGGATCCACTAGCACAGGAACGAGATCTAGTAGGCAAAATACACACGGAGCTTGTCACTAAACTGTCTGACATATTCCATCCAGTATTCAAGTGGAGAGAGCGGAAGAGCCCTACCTGACCATGGTACAATGATAAGTGTTGTAGGGCCAAACGTGATTTGTTGGCGGCGCTAAAGGACAACGACAGGCCGCTAATCATTCTTGCCAGGGCAAGGTATAAAGAGACCTCCCTTCAGGAAAGGAAAATCTGGGAAGAAGAGAGGTGGGAGGCCCTAATGCTGGCCCTGAGTGATAAGGACCTAAAAATCTTTTGGGCTATAGTGAGTACAGGCGACAGGGAAGGAAGTTCGGCCTTTAGAGCCCAACATTGCTCCCGGGGCATGGGAGTCTCACTACGGGGCGTTGCATGACACTAAGGATGGTACTAGTGATAACACCAGCCCACCTAGTCAACCTAGGGCTTGCCAGCAGGTAGGGGGTTGGGAGATCACTATAACTGAAGTAGCAAATGCTATTAACAATCTCCAGAGTAACAAAGCACCAGGTTTAGATAAACTCCCAGGCGATCTTTTGCGGGAGGAATGTGCTATTTGGGCTCCATATTTGTGCGCCCTGTTCAACGCAATTCTGAATGGGATGGACCCCACGGACACATGGTTAGGGGCCAAGATAGTCCTTATATGTAAAAAAGGTTGCCCCCTACTGCCCTCGAATTATAGACCCATCAGTCTGATTGACACCACTCAGAAACTGATGCGTCGGGTCCTTCTAGAACGATTACAGGGTTGGATAGAGGAGGAGGAGATACTAACCCCATTTCAGGCCGGCTTCAGAGCAAAGATGTCAACTGTAGACCAAATATTTAGGTCACAGTTGCTCTTTTGGAAAACAGTGTTAGTGGAGGGTGGCAACCTCTATCTAATATTTGTTGATCTGAAGTCGGCCTTTGATTTGGTTCCCAGAGAGAAACTTTGGGAAGTACTAAAGGAGTTGGGGATTCCACCCTACTTACTCAATGTGATTGCAAGGCTCCATTCGGAAAACTATGCCCAAGTACGGTGTGGAAAACATGGGGAATTGTCCGCACGCTTCCCTGTTAAAAAGGGGGTACGCCCGGGATGTGTCCTTGCCCCTACACTATTCTGCCTTTTTATAAACGGGCTAATTGAACACTTACTAAATATAAAGGATAACGATGCTCCTAAGTTAGTCACGGGGAAGGTACCCGCACTTATGTTCGTGGACGATACCCTTTATGCTGTCAAAATCGCCAACGGGTATACAGCGTATACTTGATGGTTTCGCGAACTTTTGTAAATTGCGGGGCTTGGAAATCAATCTAATCAAGACTAAATTTATGATTTTCAACCCACCTCGGACGACACGCTCTAATCCCGTCTTAAATGGCATACCCCTTGAAAGGGTGAGGATTTTTGAGTATTTGGGAGTCCCTCTTTCTGAGAACTTTGAGTGGGGGGTTCAGCTGGCCAAGGAAAGCCTTAAGCTTACACAGACCGTGGGCTGTATTTTGAAAATGCACAGAGTCTCAGTATTTAAGCCAGCAGCCCGGTTACTTAAATCTACAAAGCTCAGGCGAGGGGGGGACACGCTTTATGGGGCAGAACTGTGGGGTTTTTGCTCAACTCTTGATTTAATGCAGGTTAAGAATAATTTTATGAGGCAACTTTTAGGTCTCCCCCGCAGCACGCCTCTAATTCCTCTTCGCTTGGATTTGGGTATGAGGCCTATTGAGGAAGAGGAAGCAATTAGATCTCTTACATTTTGGCGGTGGGTTTGGGTGACCCTGGAGTTGTCTTCTTACAAAGCTGAGCTCAAGGAGATTTTGTCACTCACCGCCTACAGGAAAATACCCTGGCTTTGCCATATCAGGGATCTTGCGCTGAAGATGGGCAGGTCGGATTTGTGGCAATCTCCTGAGGCTGCCTGCCCAACTCTAGCCAGGACTGAACTGGTGAGGCACTATAGGCACGCTAACATTATGGCCATCCAGGGAATCTCACGGGGAGTTGGCCGGATGACTGCTGAGTTCCTCCAGATAAAAGATGTATACAAAGGCAAATCCTTGCTGGATCTGATCCACTGCCCTGTGGCCAGAAAACTGTATGTGCAGTTTAGATTAGGGAATCTCTCACTAGCCACACATACAAGCAAATGGGCTAAAGAGTCCAAGGCTGAGTGTCCCGTCTGTAATTACAAGCTTGAGTCTGAGGCACATGTTTTTTTTTTTTGCCCTGCATACCAACTGCCCCGCAAATGCTGGTTAATTCAAATTTGCAGAAATTTGGGTTTGTGAGATATGCCCAGGCGTACCGAGTCTTAAAATACGACTCGCACCCCCCAATGGTGTTCGCTGTGTCTCGGTTTCTGAACCATATGTGGCACATATGCCGGGGAGTGATTTAGACTCATTCAGGGCAGTCAGGGTTGTAGGAAGTATTACGTTTTTTTTTTTTTGTGGTTTTATGGCAGTGGCTCTATGTCCGGCCAATACCTTCCTGTATTTGTAATTTATATGCATACTTTTAATCATTTTATATCTCAAGTTTTTAACTGATATTAGCAGTGTATGAAGACAACTGTGGCCCAATTGTGTTATTTGGTAATAGTGGGAGAACTTTGCTATTGAACGGTATTTGTAATAAGTGGATTTACAACTGAAAGTGGTTATTCTTTTTAGTGAATTTTATCTCTTTGTGATTTTATATTTCTGTACTTTTATGGCCCTAGCGGCCGAAATAAAGTTTAACTGAACTGAACTGAACTTATGTTTTAGATTAAGATAATGCATTTTTATATTATGTTCAGCATGGTGCTGTCATTAAGTGTTTAGGTATGCTCTATACATCTGATATTTACATAAATGATGAATAAAAACAATTTGCTGTCTATGTTAAATCAGCCTTCAGTAATAGTACTGAAATAAATCTGAAACCTATCAGTCAATATTTTCCCAAGAGGATTTTCTTTAAGCAGTCTACCACTGGATGGAAGGGCACATTCTTTGAAGGGGCCATCTAGTGAACGCGGTTACATCAGGATTTACAAACCAACTGGACGTCATCAAGCAAAAGGACATTTGGGAATTCATATTGTGTCCTCATGTAACGCAACTGGTACTATGCAAAGCGCTCTGATACCCGATATCTTCGGGTCAAGTTAAACTCAGTTAAAAAAAATATATGTATATATATATATATATATTACTGGTGATTATTAGTGATGTAAGAATGGGTGATTGCCCACTTTATACTTTTATCTGGATGCCCCTTTTAAACAATGCCCCGAAAGGGCCAGGCCCATATGTTCTAGACCATTTTAGAGACACACTTTGATGGTTCTTTTTCGCAGCATGAAAGTGTAAAGGAGAGGAAAGCTGTTAAGAAAACAATCAATAATCCAATGATTCCCTTGGACACATAATAACCGACAGGCAACTATTTATGGTTAGTTAGTTTACTACAAAGCCAAAATTAGTTGAACATAAAGGCACCTCAACACAAGTTCATAAAAATACAGAGGAATCAGCACAAAGCCAAATCTGTGTATGAAGTTTAGATGCTGCAGCATATGCAGCACAATTAATTCAAGAAGAAGAATACAGAAAATCAGGACGCAGGAGTCCAAATTTCCCTGCATCGAGATCTGGTAGGTGAAAAGCATTAAATCTATCCCTACTCTATCACTGAGTTGACATCAATAGATAGCTTTTTTCAGAAGAAAGGATAAACGGTGTCAGCACGTGGAATCTCCCTAAGAAGTCTCTCCATGATCAATGGGTCAAGTAGCATAAAGCTACCAAAGACACAGCTCGCTCTAGGATGCTCTCTCTCTGACGGCAAGAAAGAAGTAGCGCCCTATCCCTACTTCCAACTACCAGTTTTCCATAGGTAGCAATCTCATTGTGCACTTCGGATCACGCCATCCACCCTGGGTACAGCCCTGAAGGTATTTTTCCACAATGTTGATGGTGTACCTTCCTTGATACAGTTTGTCCTTGGTTCCCAGGCCTTTGCCTGTGTGAAGCACAACAACCTTCCTTTATCGAATCAAGCCACACGCTTGCAACTTCTTCCGTCCTTGCCTTACGAGTAAAGCAAAGACATTATTCTATCGAAGAGAGTGCTTCTTCACCTGCAACACAAAACCTGAGAAAGAACAGACTCCACAGCACACATGACATTCAAACTGTTAATTCTAAAGCAAGATTTTTCTAGGGGCTTGCCTTTCAGGCCTACGAATTTCAGCATATAACTTTATGAATTCACATGACACTAGTGCAGATTTCAATTAATACAATAACCTACATATGAAAAAACATAATTAATAAACACATTTTAATGTACAAATAAGTGTCAGTTGCACAACACAAGTTCTTCATGTTAATGTTTCCTGCTAGTTACATTCATTTTCTATGTCGATTCTTCATGTTACTTGTTAATGGCCTAAAATACATCACATATTCATGTTAATACATTTCGACTTCTAACACTTCATGTTAATACAACAAGTGATTATTTGCGGGTGCGCTCTACAAGTGATTATAATGGACCCCTACAGTTGGAATGAAATTTCCGCTTCATCAGCCCAATAAGATTATCATCATTAAAATATTAAAAAGGAATCTGTGTGATGGCTGAATGCAATAATACTTTTCCAAATGTATATTTTTGGAGAATTGTGTACTGAAGCATACAACTTTTGCCTTTTAACCCTATGATGTAAACACTGTTTTATTTTGCCCACAGGATACAGGTTCAACATTCATTTCATAGAAAATCTATTTAATACACATTTAAAATAAACGCTTTTCAAAATTCATGTTTAATTTAATATTGCAACAGTTTAATGATATGTTTTAATATGCTGGTCTCTCCCCGCTGCTTACAAAGCATAATTGTGATTAATCAAGGCATTGATTTAATCATGTGTTGCAAGGAAGAATAAATTACTGCAAGGGGGGCTGCACAGTGGTCACTTGAATTAAGCTTGTCTTGATGGACTTTCACATTCTCTTCAAAATATTTGATTTACCATTAAAATGTGTTTAACGCACCGATAATTTGTTTTAAGCTCGGAAAGAAATTACAGAAATGTGAAAAAAGAAATGCTGGATGGGGTAATCAGTGTTCTCCGTGGGAGACGAGAATTACCAGCCATTTCTCAGTACTGAAATATAATTAAAAATTTGATTTATGCCGATCACTCTGTCAAACAGCCTTCCGACTGTCATTGTCCCGGCCCAGCCTTCTTTGTCGGCCTGTCGATATATTTATCCAGTTTGTGCAGCACCATTTACAGTATTATTACAACTCACAGCTGATGATGTAATTTAAAATGTGGCAAACGGCGGGGCAACATGTCTACAGACACCGGGGCCATATCATGTAAACTGCACTGGTGCCAGACAATTTTGCACTACTGTCGAGCATTTTTGCACTGTTGTTGAAATGCCAGTTGCCCCAATTAGTATACAATGCTATTTTTTCACTGGTCAGTCTGTGCAATGGTCGTTGGTGCAAAGTGAGTTGACCTTTAAGTGAAAGCCGCACCAGGACTTGTGTCCCAGTGGTTAAACGCGGTTACACTAGTGAATATCGAGAATAAGATTATCGTGATACTTTAACAATGTGGACAAAATCTCATGGCCCAGACTCCTGCTCATGAACTGTCTCCTGCACAGATCTCCTGCGTCTTAGTGCCCAGGGAACACTAATGCTCACCATCATTTCGCGCAGGGGCACATCGCTGGTTTTAAAAGAGCTCCCAGCTCATGATTCCTGGACTGTCCACACAACATAACAGGGCCCATGAAGAGCTCCCTCCACCCTAGCAGTGCCGGCTGGAGGCACACCTAATGACTAGGTGGCCCAAATCAAGGTTGCAGCCCAGTTCACCCCTCACGGGTGGAAGGAGGTTGCATTAGCCTGCCCACCTGACCCATCTCCGTTGATCGGGCATGAAGTGTCTGGATGCAGCAGCTGAGCAAAGTGCTGTACAAAGGACTGTGGAGATGCTCTCAATTGTATGACAAAATATTCAGAGGCTGGCATGGAGTAACAGTGGTTCATTTGACTTACTGCAATCATTGGACCTGATTCACAAAGGGTCCCTGCATTCATGGCGGAGGCCCCACAGTCTCAGGGGAGTCTCCACACTGGGGAGGATTCTCCGCAATGAGAATTCTCAATGCGGAGATTCCGTCCCGAGTGCTTCCAGGAAAGGGATCAAGAAGGGCCTTGGGTGGGAGGTGGTGTGTCCTCTTCCTGGTAGGAAGGCCAGGGGTATGTGCCCACCAGCTACACAAGATTCAACAGAGCCTCCTCTGTCGCAGGCAGATGTACCTCACACCTGGGCCTGCCTCTTCCATTGTCTAATCAGGGGGAAAACCTGTTTCAAAACTGGTTTGCAAGGGGTGTTTCTCATTTTCCTAGACACACCAAAGGGGTGTCCCGAGAGCCATGTTGAAATTTGGCAGAGCAGAGCGCTGTGGGATTATTTAGGGTCAAATCCCCAGGAAATGATGTCAAAGTGGGTAGGTCTGCTCCTGGGAATGTTTTCTCTGTTGGTCAAGGAGTCTTCCCCACCCGCCAGCTAGTCCCAGGAATACATTTGGCACCCCTGAATAACTTTTTGAGAACACATCTGGACCTGTGGAAGAATGAAGAAGTGATGTACCTGCTGCTGAACCTGTGGAGAGAGACCCCAAGTGTTGGACCTGCTCCTATTGGTACTAAGGAGAAAGCAGTAGACTCCAGGGTAAGTTGGCTGACCTCCTGTTAAGCTACAAAAGTTGTATGAAAACAATTTTTTCCATGATCCCAGCTGACCAGTTCCAACTGGTTTTTCCTGGACCCTGCTGGTAGCTTCTGCAAGATTGAGCCCTAACCCTCAAGTACTGGCCACAAGGTCATGGACCCTTGGCTGTTCTTAGAGTGTACTCATTTGACCATAAAACCTGTAAAACTAGATACTTAAAAACTTTTTCAGAACTTTTCCTCCAGAGACTCAGCGGAGATCAGGACTGCCACCGTCCAATCTCTAGTTGGAGTCAACCCACCGTTTTCCCTGCTGAAAGGATTTTGACATTCTGAAAAGTTACTAAGTCTGAGCATAGAGATACTTCACCAAGGCTGACGTTGAACAGCATCTGACCACTGAAGAGACTTTCTTGAGTACTGAATCCAGTCTTTCCCTGTTCAAAAATCCCCACCATCTATATTGACTGCACCAAGTTTCCAGTCAGGGCTGAGGCTCCCATTGAGGACCCACACTTTGCCAAGCTGCCATTGTCGAGCCATCCTTTGAACCCAGCCTGCAGCATGAATTGCTGATGATTTGTCAATGAGTACTATTCTCTAGAAAATCTTCTAAGCCAGAAGAAAAACTTTTCACCAGGCAAACATAGTCCTTGTCCTCAATGTTTGACTTGGATTCAGTCTAGCACAACCAGATAACCATGATTGGCGATTTTAGGTGCTATTTTCACTTAAACATTTTTAAAATCATATGTCCATTGCCCTAATTCCAATTTTTGTCATTTTGCGTCTTCCTATTTATTGCATTTTGTTCTATTTTTATAAATTGGAGTGCAATTTCTATTGTGTTGTGTTTTCTACTTGTTAACTGTTTTGGTAGTAATAAGTGCTTTACACATTTCTTCTAAGTTAAGCCTACCTGCTCTGTGCTGCACCCACAAAGGGTTGAGTTCAGATTACATTGCTGAGAACTAACTGGACCTGATACAGAATTGTGACATTATTGATTGGTGAGGATTCACATCTCCTTCAACTAATAATCCACATTCTCACATCTCCTATCCATTATGAAAATGTATTGCCAAAGGTTAGTAACCACCAGGAGAATTGATTTTCAGTATTTATTTTAATATTGCAGATGCCTACTATTAGGCCTAGCTGTCTTTAAATCTGTCCTGGTATGCACGCCCCAATATATTATAGGGTGGGCCACCCATTTGACTACAAAGCCTGTGGTTTGTTCATCTGGCACCAGTCCATATATGTCTGTGTCTGAATACATAGTATGCCTTTCACTGCATTTCGGTATGATGCCAGAACCCTTCAGTACACAAAGATCATGGTTCCTACATGACTTTTATTTCATTTTTTCAGTCAGCCCCACTTTTTTGCAATCAGGTGATTTACTCTGTGTGAAGTAGCAATTATAAACCATCTGAGCTATTCCCAGGCAGTGTGCATTTAAAAAATATCTAGCACGCATAGTCTGTTTAAGAACTTGGGGGCCTATTTATTTGTTGGTGGAGAGGGAACTTTGCCACAATGGTCTGCCCACCAAATTTAGATGTGGGTGGGCCGTGGATTCTACCATCTGATCCAGGAAAGGGAACCAGACACGTTCCCTTAAGGCTCTCTTCGTGGATATCACCCCTCTATGTCCTTCATGAGCCAAGTCGATGACTCCCTGTCGCAGCTGCCTGGGGATGACGAGTCGGTGACTTCTTAGAATGATTCCTTCCGTGGTGACTGAGAGTTCCTCACATACATGCCGAAATGCCTGTATCTCCTTCCGGATGGTCGCATCGGCGTCTTCCTCTGGTGTCATGTGTCTCCATTTATTCATGCGGATCCGGTGTACCACTGATTGCAGAATGTCGTCCTGAGCAGTGGCCTCCCGAATGGCTTCCATGGGGATGGCCGGTGGCAGTGCTCGATCAGTCACGAAGTGAATATATTCCTCGGCAATCGATGGACTCGATTCCACAGATGGTTGAGGGTGACGAGACATATAGTCAGCCGGGTTCTCCGCCTTCCCTGGTTTATGAATAATTGTGAACGTGTACTCCTGAAGCCGGAGACCCCATCTCTCAATTCTCGGCGGCATCTTGGACTTGGGGTTGCCATATATGGTGAGAAGCGCCTGATGATCCGTAATCAGGGTGAAGTGCTTGCCATAAATGAAAACGTGGAAATGTTCGCACGCCCACACGACAGCAAGACTTTCCTTCTCCGGCTGTGAGTACTTCTTCTCAGGATCCGACAGGCTGCGGCTGGCATATGCAACGATCCTCCTTTGGTCAGCGTCGTCATCATATTGGGCCAGAATGGCACCCAAACCAACAGGGCTGGCATCGACAGTGATTTCTGTTTTCCGTCGTGGATTGAAATAGGACAGGCTGTCGGCCGACTCCACCGCCTGTTTAATCTCCTTGAACGCCCTCTCACACTCAGGTGTCCAGTCAAACGGCTGACCGAGCTTGGTCAGGACTCGAAGTGGGTGACTGATGGTCGCGTAGTCCGGGATGTAGCGGGCACAATAGCTGGCCATGCCTAGAAAGGAACGCAAATCATTGACGTCCTGCGGGCTGTTGGTGTTATTCAATGTCGCAATCTTATCCGGGTCAGGTTTCATGCCCTCATCAGAGAAGATATGACCGAAGAACTTCAGGGTGGCCTTGTGAAATTCACACTTCTCCTTGTTCAGCGTCAGATTTGCGCCCAGCAGGGCATGGCAAACACGATCAAGAGCGATGTCATGCTCAGTCACGTCCGTTCCATAGACCAGGATGTCATCGCTGTAGTTCAGCGTGTTCGGAATGTGGTGGATGACTTGGCGGATAGCTTCCTGAAAAATTTCCGCAGCGGACGAGACACCAAAGCTCAGCCGTTTGTACCGGAACAGCCCTAGGTGCGTGGCGAATGTGGTGATGTAGCGAGACTTGACATTCAGTTCCAACTGGTGATAACCTTTATTCAGGTCCAGCTTTGAAAACACCCTTGCGCCATTTAGAGCAGCGATCATATCGCTCAGGTGAGGTCCGGGGTGTCGTTCACGTTCAATTGCGGTATTTGGCAGTCGCATGTCGACGCACAATCTCACTTTGTTGGGGGTCCCTTTTTTCGGCACGATGACCACTGGGGATACCCATGGCGTCGGTCCCTCAGTGCGCTCGATGATGTCTGCTGCGAGCAGGTCCTGAAGTTCCTCTTCAACCGCCTGTTGTAGATGATAGGGAACCCGTCGCGGGTGCTGCGCAACAGGCTTGACTTGTTCATTAATGTGCAGCCGAACCTGGCAACCTCTCAGCTTGCCCAGACCCTGAAAGAGTTCAGGAAACTTGGTGACATAGTCCTGTGTGTTGTTGATGTTGAAAAGAATCTCCACCAACCGAAGTCGTTCGGCCGTGGGGAGGCTGAGGAGGCAGTCGGCCTCAGGCCCTTCGATGACGTGTATGACCGCCTGTATGGTAATGGTGCCGTGCGTGAGCGTTGTGTGAAATTTGCCCAGGCAAGGAAGTGGTTTGTCAGACATCCACGTGAACACGCGGACCGGTGCAAACGTCAGTGGAGGCTTCGGGACCATTTTGTCGTGCTCTGTAACTGGAATGTAGTTCAGTGACGCACCGCTATCCATGACAAATTTAGTGTTGTGATTCCCCACCTTGATGTCTAGCCGCGGATATTTCTTCAGCTGATCAGGATCTGCAATCATGTTCAGATACTCCACTGTGTATGCGGAGTCTCGGGAGGATGATGAGGAGCTCGAGTCCCGGGACGGAGATCGTCGATCCCAACACGACCGGCGTGATTCCCGGCTGGAGTGAGATGAGCCGGGGGACCGCACATTATCTCCTTGAACAGCCCGTATGTGATGTTTTCGGGTGCCTGATCGGGACGACCTCGTCTGCTCGCTTCGCTTGTTTCGGTGATAGTCCCCACACATTGCCTCAAAGTGATTTGACCGCCCACATTTCCTGCACCGCTGACCCATGGCCGGACAGGTGCCCACATGAGGATAGTCACGACCACACCGGTAGCACCGCTTAATCCTTTCAGTCTTCCTGTCTCTTCGCCGGGCGTCGCGTCTTCCATACTCCGGACGCCGTTGGTGAGACGATGTGCTGGACTTCCAGTTGTTCTCAGGGGAGTATTTCCTTCTGTCACTCGGGCGTGCCTGAACACGATGTGCTTGCTCATGGCTGACAACGTGACCTGTTTCAATGGTGGCAGCGTGTTACTCCGCCTGATCGTAGATGCGAGTCATCTCTTCAATCTCTTCTAGATCATGAGGCTTCCTCAATAACCGTCGCCGAAGTGTCTCTGAGTGGCAGCCTGTAATAATTTGCGATTTGATGGCCGCCTCCGGCGAGAACCTTTCGAACTCGCAGTATCTCGACAGCCGTCGCAGTCTCATGATGAACGCACACATCGCCTCCTCCTTTCCTTGGCGTGCTTGATGGAATGCATGGCGCTCGTAATCGACATTTCTTTTGGGAAGGAATTTTTTGTTCAGTGCGTTCCGCACATCGTCATATGTCCCCGTTTCAGCCGACGGGAGGTCCTTTATTATTCTGCTTATTTCTCGGCCTGCGAGATTGCGAAGGGCAATGAGCTTCTCTTCGTCTTCCGTCACCTTGGATCCCTCAATGTAGTCCTCGAAATCCTCTAACCACTCCTGCCACTTGGGGCCCATGCTCCCTCCTGTGGTCACAGTCAGGTATTCCGGGGCTCGCAGGTGCGATCCTCCCACAGCCAGGGGCTTCCGTCGTGGTGATGTTGCCATTTCCTCGACGTCTTTCTCCTACCTCCTTGATGACTCTCGTTTTGTGCTATGTTCTCGCCAATGCTTGTTTGGTTATTCGTGCCAACGCTTCTTTATTTCGTTTTTTTATCAGTGTTCGTTCGTTTGCATTTACCAGTGCTTACTTGCTCTTGTCAATGCTTGTTTGCATTTACCAGTGCTTACTTGCTCTTGTCAATGCTTGTTTGCATTTACCAGTGCTTACTTGCTCTTGCTTTATTTTTTTTTTATTTTTTTTTTTTTGCTGGGTGCCTGACTTCAAAATGGCCACTCTTCAATATTCAAGGGAGTGTCCCGAAAGCTGCCTGATTTCAAGATGGCCGCCGTCCCTGCACACACGCGCGAGGCTCTCTCCCGGCTCATTCAGTCTACTGCAAGGTGGACTCACCGACGGGCATCTTCAGGGGTGGCACCCTCCAGTCCCTGCTCATTCACGGCGGCGACAGCTACCAGGTGAGGTCGGGGTGGGCTCCCGCCTTGTTCTGCAGCTTCCCGCTCTTCTTGCGCGCCGACCCTGCCAAAGCTCACGCATCGGGCGTGAGATCAGCCGGCAGCGAGGGATTTTCAGTCTTCGTTTTTAGCGCGCTCAACAGCGCTTGCAGGCAGGCTTTTTGAGACAGCGTCTCCAGCGTCAGGCACTTTCTCCTTCACTCTGGGGGCACGAGGCAGGGTCGGGGTAGGCTCCCGACTTCTGTAGTTACTGGTGGCATCCAGAGGTGCTCAATCGCCTCAGGCAGGTCCGGTTCTTCACCACGCTCCAGAGCTCTGTGACTGGTGTGGGCTTGCTCATCCCACCCTCGTCGCCAGTTGTAGCATCGTGCTACAAATAATAACAGACGCTCTTTAAGGTTTATCAGGAGCTTTATTCTCTACTTCTTATCTCTACCTCGTCCCTACTCTAACTGCCCTTTCTCCCCGTGACTCCTCCCCTTCCTCTGACCTCTTGGATCCGCCCTCCTTAACCACTAGACTGCTGACTATCGTACACAAGGGAGACTTGGACTTTGAGAACTGGGTACATGTCCACCCGCTCAATTTACATGGGCAGACATATAGCCATTTTTTACTGTCCTGGTGGTAAGGGGCAGTAAAAAACTAAAAATGCCCCCTTTACCATGGGAGATGATTCTCATTGCAAGAGGGTCATTGTTTTTTTTATTCTCAAAAAGAAAATCCGACTTTGAGATTTTCTTTTTTTTATCATAAATATTTTTAACTTTGACGACAAATCTGTCATGTTTGATGGAGCATTCCGTCAAAGTTACAATGCGTTGACAGAAACTACAGTGACAGCGGTTACTGCCAATGCTAGAAATATCTGCTGGCCTGACGGACATTTCTAAATCTGGCAGGCGATGTCTCTGTTAGGACAACATACTAAGTTTCTCTGTCTCGCTGACGGAGAAATTAGCCATTTGCCAGGATATAACTCATGCCCTTGGAGAGGGCTATTTAAACCATTTTCAGTGCAGTGCAAAAACACAACTATTTGCAGTGTTTCAATATGAGCAGCTGTCACCTGTGGAATTTTTCACAGCTCACAAGCAGGATGTTCATGGTTTTTGTAGAAATTTGAAAAACATTAGGTTTCATTTAATAAATATATAAATCACTAGCTCTCCACTTATGCAGATGTGCTCAAATTTGATAAGCATCATGATACATTAATAATAATTATTTATGTAGCAAACAAATAGTGTTTTGATATAGTGCTTTTCATCACACCAGCTGTTTCTGAGCAATATAAATAGCAGATGTTACTATTACCCAATTTTCATTTAAAGTGAAAGGATGAGGTGTAGGAACGTCACTCCATACAGTGATGGGTATGAATCCAGCAGGGGTTTATTGGTACTCTTCAATACAAGCCTCATCCATCAAGAAGCTCCTTGTACTCCCCCTCCCAGATCAGTACTAGTCACTCTAAGGGGGGACCCAGGGGGTGCAGGGCGCGAGCCAGGTCTCCCCCTGGGTGGCTTCGCACAATGGAGCGGCCACCCAGGTGCCAGGGTAGAGGGTTGATTAGGGGCGCGAGGCGCGCCGAAGGGGATAAGTAGGGGGAGGCAGGGGCGGGAAAATCACTGGGCCCTCGGGAGCGGGGAGGAGGGGCTGGTTTACTCTCTTTTGTTGCCTCGCGCTTCCCGTAGTTTTGCGTAGGCGTCATGGCGTCACAGGAGGCGGTGCGGGAGGCGTTACGGGTGCTGCACGAAGCCGGCAGGAGTGACCTTTTGAAGCCTGGCGTGGCTGGCCAGGCATGGGTGGGCTTGGACCGCACACCCCGTAAGGCCAGGAGGGGCGTCGCTCGAGCGGTGGCGGCCTGTCTATCCCCGGGGCCCGACGCGGTGGAGGAGGTCGCGATGTGTCCGGTGGGGGCGCCGGAACCGGCCCAGTTCGGGGACCTTGAGGCGCAGGCAGGCCCGTCGGAGGAGGCGGCTGAAGAGGCGCAGGTATGTGCTCCTGCACGGCTGGTTGTGGGCCCCAGGCGGACAGCAGTGGGAGGAAGGAGGGGGCGGTCCCTCTCGAAGGCCGGGCTGCGTGGGAGGAGAGCCGGTTGCAGGGCCGGTGGTCCAGCTGGGCGTGCCAGGAGTGAGGGGCGGGGGAAGAGTATGGAGGTTTTGCAGGTCCCTGGGCTGGTTCAGAGGCACGCCACCACCCCAGTTATAGGGTCAGTTGATTTATCGTGGCATAACAGCTCCCAGCTGGTGCTATTGAATGGGCTGACATTTCTGTTGAGCCCTGCGACGTCCCTGCCTGTTGTTTTTCCCCCGGAGGTGCCTACCGACTGCCCCTTAAGGAAGAGTACAGTGGTTGTGACACCCAGGAGGGTGTCTGGGGCCATGGGCACAGGGGTGACGGGTCCAGTTCAAGTGAGTGACGGCGCGTTGGGGCGGCAGAGTGCGCCGGAGGGGCCGGTTTTTGCGTCATCGTCTGCCAGTTCTCCTGAGCTAATTGGCGCTTCCCCCCTTGTTAGTACTGGTGACTCTACTGGCCAGGCAGCTTTTCAGGGCCCGAGCTCCACGTTAGGGCGCGCAGCACAGTTTTCCAACTTAGAGGGGTTTCCCGCTAGAGGGTTACCGGCGCCACGTGATGGTCAGTGGATCTGGGTGCACGGGGCTGCGGCTTCGGGCGTTGGGAGGGGTGGCAGTTTGGAGGGTCAGGGGGTTCCGTCGATTGGAAAGGAACGTATTGGTTTGAGCGGCTTCCAGGAAGATATGCCGGTTTTAGCCACACGGTTTGCGGCCGGCAAGCGCACGAGGCGGATGGAGCACGCTGTGGCTCTGTCTGGGGGGCCTACTGAGGGGGGGCGATCTGGAGCGGATTGCCCTTCCCAGCGAGGGCACCCCTTCACTAGAGGGACTGTTCAGCAACGTTTGGGGTTTGGGAGAGGGGGTTTTCTGGAGGGGACGGGGGACAATGGGGCACCTGTTGGTGATTTTGGGGTCTTGGGTCCTTTGAATTTGGACAGTGATGAATTGGAGGAAGGGGAATTGCGGGACGGGGATGGGGCTTGTGGGGCACACCAGGCGCAGCCTGTGAGGGGGAAGAGGGGTTTTGTGGGGCAACCAAATGTGCTTAGTTTTTTGCAGACGTCTAGTGCGGACAATGCAACGGACCAGGCTCTGGATGATACCAGTCGCACGCAAGCAGCATGGCCCGTCAACACTCTTCGACCAGCTCCTTTGCCTTCAGGTACTACGGGGTGGTGGTCGGTTTGGCAACAAGGGGGTCAACCACCAAAAGCGACCAGGTCTATTGGGACTGGGGGAGATACTTTGGGGGACAAGACAGTGTCTGAGCAGCAAGGTTCCTCCTTGGGTGTGGGGAAGGGGGGGGTTGCCCCCGTCCCTGGGTCTCAGCCTCTTCTGGAGAAAGGTAAAGGGGTCCCGGAGGTGGTGGAGGAAGATAAAAATATCCACAAGAAATTGCCGTATATGGGGATTGCCATGCCGTTGGGCTCACATCTATCTGACAAGACTAAAAACAGGATTTGGAGACATGAGTTTGTGGATGTTTTTAAACTGTTGCACCGTGACATTCAGGCAAAGGAGGGCTCCAAGGAGGAGGAGTGGGAGCTGGCGAGGCGTCCCAGGGTGCCTAAGAATATTGAGAACTGGTCGTCTGCTTTCCTGATATATGCCAGTGTATATTGTGAAAAATACCCAGATAGGGCGGTAGCGATTTTCAAATACATGGATATTATTCGGAAGGCTCAGAGTTACTTTGGGGGTTTTGCGTGGCTGTCTTATGACGAGGAGTTTAGAGCCCGTTTAAGTGTGTCTCAGGACAGACCTTGGGGTGACGTGGATTCCGAACTGTGGCTTCAATGGATGGCGTCTTCTCAGCCGCCTGCTACTACGCACACGGCTAGTGGTTTACCTATATCCTATCGGCCCTTTCCCGCTCGTCCCGCCCAGCCTGGGGCGGGGTTTGGTGGCAGAGGTCAGACCCCTATTTTTGGAGCCTGTTGGAATTTCAACAGGGGTTTCTGCAATAGGCAGTTTTGCCGATATAAACATGAGTGTTCCCAGTGTGGTGGAAGGCATCCCCTCACGCAATGCTTCGCCGGCCAGAAGTTCAGTGACATGGGGAGGGGACAGAGGGGAAGGGGCAATGCTGTCCAGTTTGCAGGAAAGGGGTCCTACTCCGGTTAAGGTGGAGGTTCTGGGGCAATGGTTGCAGGAGTACCCTGATGTTGAGGCCGCCAGTAGGCTTTTTTGGGGTTTCAAGGAAGGCTTCAAGATAGGTTACCAGGGGCCTAGACTGGGTAGGTGGTCTGATAATTTGAAGTCAGCTAAGGAGTTGCCACAGGTGGTTCAGCTGAAGTTGCAGGGTGAAGTAGAAGCCGGAAGAGTTGTTGGTCCTTTTTCCAACTGTCCAATGCCCAATTTGATTGTATCTCCACTGGGGGTGGTCCCTAAAAAGAAAGTTGGGGAATTCCGTATGATACACCACCTGTCATGGCCGGAGGGCGCATCCATTAATGATTTCATCTCGCCCGACGATGCCTGTGTGTCATACGCTTCGGTGGATGATGCCTTGCGTTTGGTTAGATCGGCAGGGAGGGAGGCGCAATTGGCCAAGAGTGATATCCAATCTGCTTTTAGGCTGTTACCCATTCATCCTTCTGATTTTGAACTTTTGGGGATGCAGATGCAGGGAGCCTTTTATGTAGATCGAATGCTTCCTATGGGCTGCTCTATCTCTTGTGCCCTCTTTGAGCTTTTCAGCTCATTTCTGCAGTGGCGCTTCACTCAGGTTACTGGACATGCCCTCATTTGTCATTATTTCGATGATTTTCTTTTCATTGGAGTTCAAGGTACAGGTCAGTGCCAGGGAGCTCTGCGGGCTTTTCAGACGCTGGCGCAGGAGCTGGGTGTGCCATTGGCCCCGGATAAGACAGAGGGTCCCAACACAACGATGGTTTTTCTGGGTATTGAAATAGACACCATTGCAATGGTAGCAAGGTTACCAGCGGAGAAAGTTCAAGAAATCACTGCATTTTTGTCATCTGTGATTGACGAGCGCAAGTTGGAGCTCAGGAAGGTGCAGAAGCTGTTGGGTTATCTAAACTTTGCATGCAGGGTTGTCCGGGCTGGGAGGACATTTTGCAGGAGGTTGGGCATGGCTATGTCTGGGGCTTTTCTTCCTCACCACAGAGTGCGTATTTCAGCGGCTACGAGGGCTGATCTGGCTATATGGTTGACATTTCTTGCAGAGTTTAATGGGGTGTCTTTGTTTTTTGCGGACGAAGACATGATTTGGCAAGTGCAGATCTACTCGGATGCATCTGGCGCGCATGGATTTGGTGTATTCTGGGAGGGCCGCTGGTGCGCTGAGAGTTGGCCACGGCATTGGATGTCGCAAGGGCGCAGTATTGCTTTTCTTGAGTTTTTTCCACTTTTGGTTGCTCTATATGTCTGGGGCGCTGAGTTTCAGAATCGTTCAGTGCTTTTCCACGTTGACAATTTAACGGTGGTTCAGTTGATTAACCAGCAGAAAGCCAGGGATTTGAGAGTTTTACGCTTGCTGCGCGCTTTTATGCTCAAATGTTTACAGCTCAATGTTGTGTTTAAGGCGCGTCATATCCCGGGTGTGCATAACAGTATAGCAGACTCTCTGTCTCGTTTACAGTGGGCGAGGTTTCGCAGGCTGGCTCCTGGGGCGGAACACAACAAGACGCCAATCCCGCAGTGTGTCTGGGAGTGGGGGGATTGAGACTTGCCGCTTTTGTGGAAAACTCCATAGCGGCTTCTAC
The DNA here is from genome assembly GCF_964204655.1 of Triturus cristatus. NCBI lineage: Eukaryota > Metazoa > Chordata > Amphibia > Caudata > Salamandridae > Triturus > Triturus cristatus. The sequence continues at coordinate 1,711,427,045 of NC_140589.1, read as the reverse complement.
ACGACGGAGTTATCAGCAGGCGTGGAGAGAGTTCTTGAGCTATGGTAACCTGTGTGCTGAGAAGAGGGGGAGTTGGACCGATGCTCAGTTGGTGCTAGGTTTTGTGTTACACTTGATTGACAAAGGCCTCTCGCATACTACCATTTCTGGCAAGTTGGCGGGGGTTTCTTTTTACGGGCAATTGTGGTGGGGGAGGGATTTGGTTCAGGGGGTGTTGGTGAAAAGGGTCCTCAAAGGCTTAAGCAGGGTGCAGGCGGGGACAAAACAGTTACGCAGGGCGATAACTTATGATTTGCTGCAGGGAATGCTGGGGCAGTTACCTTTGGTATGTTACGATGAGTCTGAGTGCAGGCTGTTTAGATTATGTTTCTTATGGTTGTTTTTTGGGGCTTTCAGAGCCTCTGAACTGCTTGGGCTGCGTAATAGGACAGGTATCCGCAGTGATGAGGTATTTCTTGAGGGGCACAGGTTGAGCCTGTGGTTGAGAATGTCAAAGACGGATCAGCTGGGCAGGGGTAAATGGGTTTTCTTAAACCGTAGTGAGGATGGTTTGTGCTGCCCGGTTGGGGAATGGGAAAGTTTCAAGATTTCTAGTGGTTTGGCCATGGGGCTTGTGTTTTGCCACGCCTCGGGGCAGCCTATTTTAGTGGCTCAGTTGCTAGCGGTCATGAGAAAGGTACTTCTTCTTTTAGGGGAAAACCCTTTATGTTTTGGGACACACTCTTTCCGGATCGGGGCGGCTACAGAGGCGGCCAGGTTGGGGTGGTCCTGGGCAGACATGCGCCGTATTGGGAGGTGGAAGTCCAAATGTTGTGAGAAATATGTGCGGAAAGTCTCTGCATAGTTTCTCGTTTTTCTTTGGTTAATCATTGTTTTTCTGTCTAGGTCTGGCTCCGGGGCCCGTAAGTTTGAAAAAATCGACATGGATAGTAGGACACTCCTTCGTTAAATGGGCTGCAATCTATGCCGAACAGCAGATGTGTGGGCGTTCCCTTGGACTGTGCAGTGCCAACCACGAGGTGGTATGGAAAGGAAAAGGGGGAATGCGTTGGGGGGGTTTGTTTCCGCTGCTGGCCACGATGTGCTCTGGAAGGGGACCGCCACATTTGCTCATTCTTCATTTGGGTGAAAATGACCTCGTTGATTTGTCAGGGCTGTCATTAATAAAGTTGATGAAACAGGATTTGGAAGTCCTCCGGGCTACCTGGGAGAGCACCCAGTTGATCTGGACGGAGTTCATTACAAGGTTGCACTGGAGAGGAGCACGGCATCATGCAGCAATGGAAAAAGCGAGACGAAAGGTTAATCGCACTATGAGACATTTTTGTGAGGGTCATGGGGTGCAGGTCCTAGCTCACCCCAACATTAAATGCACGGAAGGGTATATGTTTAGGGAGGATGGGGTACATTTATCTACAATGGGGCAAGCATATTACCTGCTGGAGTTGCGGGATTTGATTGCAAAAATCTGGAAGGAACAAATATGGTGCGCTTGAAAAGGGTTTGCGCACGACCACTAAGTTGCGGGGTGGGGCAGGAAAACTCTGTGGGTTTTCCTGGGTGGCGGGGTTTTTGCTGGGGGGGTGGGCAGCCTTGAGCGGGTTAGCCTATCCTCCAACGGGGGAGGGGGGGGAGCAGTCACGTGATCAGGAAATGAGAAGTAGGGGAAAATGCACACAGGGGTCGGGATTCTGTTTAGGGGTAGGGCTTTTACATTGGGGGTTAGGTTTGGGGTGATTTGAGGACAAACTGTGGAAAGTTATTGCATTGCAAAAGTTATGATTTGGCACCTGTCTTAATAAAGTGGCCTTTTTTGCTAACAAGTAAGTGGTGGTTGGTGATTTATTGTGCGAGGGGGGACCCAGGGGGTGCAGGGCGCGAGCCAGGTCTCCCCCTGGGTGGCTTCGCACAATGGAGCGGCCACCCAGGTGCCAGGGTAGAGGGTTGATTAGGGGCGCGAGGCGCGCCGAAGGGGATAAGTAGGGGGAGGCAGGGGCGGGAAAATCACTGGGCCCTCGGGAGCGGGGAGGAGGGGCTGGTTTACTCTCTTTTGTCCCACCCACCCACCCTCTGGTTTATTAGCATTGTTTTCTTCAACAATTTTTCCTGGTGTTGGCATGACACCGATGTTCTTTTTCTTTTTGCCACGGTAAGACAGGTTTTTTCTTGTGTTTTGTTTTTTTCAGGCTGTACAGTGTCCTGGGTAGGCGGGGTTTTTGCTGGGGGGGTGGGCAGCCTTGAGCGGGTTAGCCTATCCTCCAACGGGGGAGGGGGGGGAGCAGTCACGTGATCAGGAAATGAGAAGTAGGGGAAAATGCACACAGGGGTCGGGATTCTGTTTAGGGGTAGGGCTTTTACATTGGGGGTTAGGTTTGGGGTGATTTGAGGACAAACTGTGGAAAGTTATTGCATTGCAAAAGTTATGATTTGGCACCTGTCTTAATAAAGTGGCCTTTTTTGCTAACAAGTAAGTGGTGGTTGGTGATTTATTGTGCGAAGACTGTACATTCGCACACCAGGGAAACACATGCAGTGTTCCAGAACTGACCAAGATGCACACTACTGATGAGAGCTGCCTAGTGCTGCTACTGATGACTTTGGTAGGATACCACACTCCACACTCCCATTGCAATATACATAAACTCCTGCACATTGAAGAACTTACAGAACAGCACAATAATATTTACATGAACGCCATTACATTGTATTATTTCCACAACCAAAAAGTTAGTACATAACCAGTCTGCTTAAGGTTGCATTATACATAGTCTTTCAGATAAAAAGTTTTCTTCACCAACTTTTTGCTCGACCTTTTTTCTTCTTGAATATTCTTGCCTACCCAGTCAGTAGGCCTCTCACTACTATCTCCCTCTTCCACACTCTTTCCCACAACAAAACACCTCAAATTCCATATGCGATGATCACTGGTTTTCACTGCATTCTTGAAGTCTTTAATTACCTCTATGGGTTGATTGAACTTGTCATTTAAAACCACTTTTCCTAGCGTTCTTTATCCTTTTCCAATCTACCACACGCAATTGTGTTTCTTTCACTGCCATTCTCATGTCAAAATTATGTTTCCATTTCTCCACAATATGTTTCTCTCTATTTCCACCCTCTCAAAGCTTCATCTACATCATTCTTACCCATTCTTTTAACTTATTTACCCACATGGGCCCCACCTGATGATTGGAAACCCTTTTCTTATATAGTAGAAAAAGACTCACACCTGTGCGGAGTGAGGGAAAATGGGAATGAATTTTCCATCTTCAAAAATGGTAACAACAATGGATTAATAATGACATTCCCCACTGGAGGGGTAAAAATGAAGGAATGCAAAAGGAAAAAAGAAAAATGAATGTTTTGTCTTTTCATATAAAAAAGAGACACTGAACTCTTTTCTCCAATCTTTTTAATCATATAATTATCATTAAATCCCTTTTTTTGTGTGACTTCCTCCATAATGCAAAGGGGAACTTAGGTCACTGCCAGGAAATGATGTAACAACTAGTAAATTTAAAGGGGGCGGTGCCAAGTAAACAGTTGATCGTGAGCAAGGTATCTGGTATACTGAAACGCGTAGATCTGTTCATGCCTGTATCCCGTAAAATGAAGGAATTAAGAAAATAAAAAAAGTGCAAAAGGTGGCAGAGTGTGCGTCCCGTTTGTCCTTCCAGCTGGAGGGATTACTTGTGGATTTAAAGCGGCGTGGTTCTGCCGCAGGCTTAAGCACCCACGAGGAGCGCTGCAACTGCCCGGTGATTGGGGAACCGAAAGAGTGGATATATATATATATATATATATATATATATATATATATATATATATATATATATATATATATATATATATGTATGTATGCATCAATCAATCAATCAATCTCAATCAGGGGTTTATATAGTGCGCTACTCACCCGTGAGGGTCTCAAGGTGCTGTGGGGGGGCAGCTCCGAATCATTCGAAGAGCCAGGTCTTGAGGTCCTTCCTGAACATGTGCCGGGTCGAGGAGCGTCTGATGTTAACCGGGAGCTCATTCCAGGTTCTGGCTGCGATGTGGGAAAAAGTTCTCCCGCCGGTTCTGTTCCTGCGGATACGGGGACCTCTGCCAGGGCGAGGTCAGTGGAGCAGAGGTTCCTCCTGGGTATGTGGAAGGATACTCTTTCGTTGAGGTATTTGGGTCCGATGTTGTGGAGGGACTTGTAGGCATGGGTGAGGAGTTTGAAGGTGACCCTCTTCTCAACAGGGAGCCAGTGGAGGCTTCGTATATGATGGGTCATGTGCTCATGGCGCAGTATCCTGAGGACGAGTCTGGCTGCGGCATTCTGAATGGTCTGGCGTCTGTGCATAAGAGATTTGTTGATTCAGGCATAGAGGGCGTTTCCATAGTCCAGTCTGCTGGTGATGAGTGTGTGGGTGACGGTCCTTCTGCATTCTGAGGGGATCCACTTGAAGGTCTTACGGAGGATGCGAAGGCAGTTGAAACTGGTGGAGGTGACGGCGTTGATCTGGTGGTTCATGGAGAGGAAGGTGTTAAGGATGATGCCGAGGTTTTGAGCGTGGTCTGTAGGGGTTGGTGGGCTCCCGAGGGCAGAGACCCACCAGGTGTTGTCCCACGCGGAGGTGCAGGGGCTGAGGATAAGGACCTCGGTCTTCTCTGAGTTGAGCTTCAGGCAGCTGTCCTTCATCCAGGCTGCCACGTTCTTCATACCTTCCTGGAAGCAGAGTCTGGTGTCTTCGGGATTCTTTGTGAGTGAGAGGATGAGCTGGGTGTTGTCGGCGTAGGATGCGATGCTGAGCCCATGCTGTCTGATGATGGCCGCGAGGAGAGCCATGTAGATGTTGAAGAGCATGGGGCTGAGTGAGGATCCCTGGGGTACTCCGCAGTTGATTTCTGTGGGTTTGGAGAGGAAGGGAGGGAGTCGGATCCTCAGGGTTCTACCGGAGAGGAAGGATTGGATCCAGTCTAAGGCGGTTCCTTGTATTCCTGCGTCGTGCAGTCTAGCTCGGAGAGCGCGATGAGAGATGGTGTCGAAGGCTGCGGAGAGATCTAGCAGGATAAGGGCCGCGGTGTGTCCCTGGTCCAGTAGCATGCGGATGTCGTCGGTTGCGGTGAGTAGGGCTGTCTCGGTGCTGTGGTTGCTGCGGAATCCAGATTGGGAGGTTTCCAGGATGGAGTTCTCTTCTATGAAGGCGGTCAGCTGTGCGTTTACGAGTCTCTCGGTGACTTTGGCCACAAACGGGAGGAGAAAGATGGGCTGGTAGTTTTTCAAGTCTGTTGGGTTGGCCGATGGTTTTTTGAGGAGGGGTTTAACCTCTGCCCGTTTCCAGTCATCTGGGCAGATGCCTGATCTGAGGGAGGTGTTGATAGTGCATCCTAATTCGGGTGCGATGGCAGCCCTGTGGAAGATGTGTGGTGGGTAGGGGTCCGTTGGGGCTCCTGAGTGTGTTTTCTTCATGGTCACTGTGATGAGTTCGAAGGTAGCTGGATCCCAGGACGTGTGTATGTAAGTATGTATCGGACCAATACCCGAGAATCTGTTAGGAAGGAAGCTCAAAGTTAGTAAAACAATATCACTGCTGGTGTAAAACTTTTGAGACAGCTATGTAAAACAGTATAAAATGTTAGAGACTTTTCTGCTAGGTTGCCATTGCAGGCAAATGACCACACACCTGAAATTATGCACAGTAGGTTTAAATATGTCCTGAGCGCCTTTACAGTTGCACACGAAAATAATCCCTTCATGTGTCCTCCGTGAAGTCCTGCTGAGGGGAGGTTTGCGCAACTAACCAAACAATATGGCCACCAAAGGCCACGCTGCAAGGCATGACATGGCGTGACATGCAAGGATGATGTTCGAGACAATCTCGCAGCCCAGTTCTCATTGCGCTTGAAGAGAACAACGTTACAGATGACGTGCAGGGCTCACGCTAATCCTGAAAAAAGTGAAGGCAAAGTTAGTTGCTGCTTTCTGAAAGGAACAGTATGCCAAGGAGATGGTGCAACACAATACAGAGAATACAAGCATGTTCTCAGGCACTCTACCTGAACTACCTTCCCCACTTTATGGACCAGCCTTGGTAATACCTTTTTCTTCTAATGCAAATGCGCTGTTTACACCAGATTAATCACTATATAGACAAGTGTGTACCCAGCACCGTTAAGTCTTCGCTAATGCACCGGTCAACTTTGACCCTTTCACCTCTATTCTAAATATTGTCTCGCACTGCGCCATCTGTAACGATCTGGTTTTTAATTCACCTGGTTCCCCTATTGTTCCCAAATGGAACTTTGGTTTTTAATATCTTCCCGCACTGCGCCGTCTTTTTTTTTAAACATGGGGATAGCTCCTATTCTATTTTTCGCCGCCTATGCCGAGCACCGATCACAGTTCCTAAACACACTTCACTATCCAAATATAGTGACTGCATCATTGTTTAGTGCACAGTATGACATCGTTGTTCTAGCACTAAGCATGCCTGAAAAGAACGGTCCGTTTGGTGCAAACTGTATCGCTAATTTTATCCATGTCACTTCTGTTCTAAATTAACATGCCTGGCCTCGTATTTACAGTGTTTTTCCCTTCTCTCCCTTATTTTTGCCCAACAAATGTCATTTGTATGTAGCATGAAAGGCAAATTGTTTATAATTCCAAGACAAACATGATTTATATATTTGTCCTGAAGATGATGCCATTTATTTTGTTTTTCGGCATCGAAACGTCGTAGACACAATAGGATCATATGTACTGAATATGCTTGTGAAGGCTATGTATAATGGTCACTCAAATTATAATCAAGTCGGTTCACTGATTATAAGTATAAAGACCGATTTGCTCGCTGTTGCCTATATTTGTTGGTTTGTCTTGTTCACTGTAGGTCACGGGCTATGCCCCCTTGACATTACTTTCTGATTTTGTGCATCGCCAAATAAATTCCTGTCCGGCTGGACAAAGGACATAAATACTATTTAGTTTGTGTCTATCCTTATCTTAATCCCCCAACTACTAGGGTCCACTGTTTTTTGTAATGAGGATAGATGGAAGGCACAGCAGAAAGCTTGGAGAACAGATACATCCGAGGGAAATGGTATGTATGCTGTTAGGGAAGAGGAAGAAGGAAAAAAGTGTAAGGTAAAGGAAAAACACATTGAGGATTCAGAGACACTGACAAAGACTGACAAGAGTGAGAAGGAAATTGATGACATATTCTCAAATGAATAATTATTAAATCGTTCACCACCCTATAATGAGGATCGACCCCAGACCATAGCAAATTCCTATGGTGGAAAAATTCCTAACGCACCTGTCATGCCAATAAGTCAGAATTCACAAAATCCTTTTTTAACTGTGAATGAAATTTCCGGGCAAGCTGAAACAAATAATCAGACTATGCTAAATGCTCCAGATGCCCTGACCATCCCTGTGACGATAGGACCTGTAGTTGTGTTCAATTTTGGAGTAGGGGACAAAACAAACATACTTTGGCTGTTCCTACTGTGATGAGTGGCTCAGTTCCTACTTCTACAGACCTGATATCAGGACAAACAAATCTAGAGCCATTAATTCTGACTTCAACTACTTTTCCTGGTGGAACGAATGCTGGATCTAATGCAAATTCGACTCAACCAACCACTTCAAGTGGGAGATCTGGACAAGCCTTGACTTTACATGTATCTGAAAATGGCCTGGAAACTCCACAAACCCAAAATATAGCAGGAGGAGCTCTTCAGTTGAGATTGCTATATTCTGATGTGTCCCTTTTATCATCCACTCCCCTTACAGGTGCAGATGGACAAAGCGAAGATTTGCTTGGGATTACACAGAAAGACAGATAGGCCCTGCACCACAAGAACTTGACGATTGGATCAGAGACATATCTCCTTATATTTACGGAAGGGGTGCAGGAACACAACAAACTTCTGTTCCAAGAAATAGCAAGGACACAACTTTGGATGTAGCAAAACTTAAGGTAGAACTAGAAGAAATTATAATGGGAACTATAGGCCCCACTAGGATAGCTGATTATCAGGACAATCAACTACTGTTTGTATGCAAGTACATTACCAGACATGCTCGGAACATGCACAAGAAGCTGTTCAAATTGGCAGAGAAGTACAAGGTAGACATACAAAGATCAAAGACACTACAAAAAACATATCAAATAGACTTTACCGACAGAGACATTGAAAACATGAGTCCTCTGAAAATGAGGTTACAGATCAACTAGTTATTAATTACACTTAGGAAACTGGGAGAGTTGGAAAAGTGGGAAGGAAGATGGGCCTAAAAGAAGGAAACAAAAAGAGTTACAATGCAAATGTTCCCAGTCATAGAAGATGATGGAAGTGAAGGAGTGAAGATACTCCCTATGAGATAAGTACCTGGAGGAGAGTATGTAGATGAACCATGAACAAGACCAGATGTACTGTCTTTTACAAATGACTTCCAGAGGTTGAGAGAAAATCCAGTTGAATGGTATAAGCAAGCTGAGGGATTTGTGAAGGTTTCAAAGGTTTTGATGAAAGATTTAGATACACTGTTTGACATCATAGTTCCAAGTAATTTGTGGGCAGAATGTAAAATTGCTACGGATTGGCCTGAGACTGATCCAGATAGACATCCACGTACCTGTGCACCATCACCTAATGTGATGAAAAAATACAATCAAGCCATTACCTATTTGAAAGGGAAAATCTATCCTAAAGAGATTGATTGGGTAAAGATTGACAGGAAAACACAGGAATTGAAAGAGACAGTGCATGCCTATTATGAACAGTTGTTACAGGACTTTAAACAATTCAGCGGGATGGAGAATGTGCCAGGAAAGGATATGGAACATTTTGTTTATCAGTTTGTGTATGGATTGAGAGCAGAAATCAACAACATGAATCAACAACATATGATTTGTTCGCAAAGCAAGCCTATAGATGAAATTCTCCGATATGCTAAGTATAGCAGAGATGAACTTGAGACCAAGCATAAGAAGCTCAATGAAAAGCTGATGATAGCACAAATTAAAACTGCTAAAAAGGGATACAGTGTGCTGGTGGGGATTTTACAAATATGGTACAGGGAGATTGTCAGTCATATCTTGGGATGTGAGGAGTAAGTGGAGGAAAACAGAAGGGTATGCAACTACAAAGTAGCAGTGTTTCAATTGAGATGATGAAAAGTACTAATCTGTGTCAGATTTGTGGCAAATTTAAGCATTGGAAATGCGAGTGTCGATTTAATCCTCTTAATCAGATAAATGAACAGGTTCAACAGGTTGGGAATGAACAGTCACAAGTAGGCGTGGGCGAAGCACTACGCTACGCTCGCGTAGTTTGCGAAGTTCGCGCTACTTCGCGCTACACGAACTGCACGTAGCACAGTGCGAACACGCGTAGCGTAGTGTTGCGTAGTGCTGCGGTCATTTTTTGCTTGCTCGCGGTCCTCAACGTCAAGTTGGCGACCGCGAGCAAGCAAAATGACATCCTGGCGAGACTTTTTCCTTGTTCGCGATCGCGAGCATGGAAAATAAACCTCCCGGCGAGATTCCCAACGCGAGAAGGTCAGGTTTCTCATTGCGAGGGGTCGCGTATGCTCGCGACCGCTCGCGATGAGAAACTACCAGTTCGCGTTGAGAAAGCTGCAGCTCGAGTAAAAATCTACTCGAGCAGCAGAAAACTACAGCTCGCACGGTGCAAGATGCCATTTTCAATGATTGCACAGTGCCGGTTGCTTGTCCGCACTGTGCAATCATTGAAAACAACATCTTGCACAGTGTGAACATGTTACTTCGCAGTTCGCGAAGTGCTACGCGTAGCTCGGGTAGTGCGAACTTCACTTTGCGTAGCTTCGCGAAGCGCCCACCCTTAGTCACAAGGAGGTAACGTGGTGCAGAGTAAACAGATTCTTAGGCAGAAGAAACAAAATCCAAATATACCCCAAGTCCCGATTCCTCAAATGAATGGTCAAGTTCAAAAATATAACTCAAACAAACAGTTTCACAGCTTTAAATTAGCCTGGGCTAAACTAAGTGTAGGAAGCCGGCTCACTATATAGTGTACTAAAAAGAAGTATACTGTGCAGAAAGTCCTGAAAAACTCTAAATGGTATACAGAGGGAAAAGCAGATAATTCTAATGCTCTTTTTGTGGTAATGTGGGCAAACAGTTAGGCTTATCAGAGGGTAGTGCCAAGCATTTGTTGTACTCCACAGAGTAAATAAATGTGACACACACACAAGAATAAATCTGAGACCAATGTATAAAATTAATATCGATTTGTATGTAATTTTTAGGCCAAGAACACAGTTCTAAAGTTTGGAAAATATATCACTTTTGTGCACAATTACGCACAATTGGTAACAATGAGGAAAAAGCTGAAAAATGCAGAGAAAATCAGGCAATGCTTTCACGAAGATCACCATGTCGTTTTAGGCCAATGTCAGGACCAGGTCCAAAGTTCCAGCAGGAGAAGTTTGGGAGTGTCCCGGATCTGCCAGGAGCAGAGTGCTGCGGGTCTTGGAAGCTGGTGCGCAAAGATAAAGGGGGCCACTTGAAAGTGCTATGCACAGGAGGACTTACAGGTGATCGTGGTCAGGAGCAGGCAACTTGGAGAGGCGATCTCGGGAAAGCTGGGCTACTCAGGAAGTGGGTCTCGGTGTCTTGATGTCCCTTCATGGTTTCTTGTTTTTGATGCATTGGGAGTCCAGTGTGGAGTCTTCTTCATGGTTTTTGCTTTTGGGGTCAGGTACCCCATGTATTGGTACACCACGGGTCTCGTAGGTCCTGGTGTCCCCAAACTTGGTGTGGAGACACATCTGACCCTCCAGAGCTGTTGTACTGTTTCTTGTTTTAATACTGCATCAAGGTCATCGGGGAGAAGCAAGTTCAACAACCGATCCTTATGGGATCGGTGCCTGCGGAGTGCAGGTAAGTGATACCTTCACTCCAAGGGAGATTTTTGGTGATTTCTTGAAAGCTGGAGGTGCTCTGGAGTTCTTGGAGTCCTTTCAAGTTCAGGATGACACCACATACAGCGATTGTTGAGGCCTTGAAGCAGCAGGCTGGGCTTTGTGCCTTTTTCTTCTACAGCAAGGACAGTTCTCGTGCAGCAGGTCTTCTTTGTCCGGCTCTTCGCTCGACCATCGAATCTGATGTTAAGGTCTTGGGTGCCACATAAATACTGAATTTATGGGCATTACAAGAGGAGACCAAATGGGTCTCCCGTGTGAATTTATTCATAAATCCAACACTAAGGATTTATAAAGACAAGATGTTTGGTACCAAACATCTTAGAAATTAGTGAAGCCATCATGGAGCTAGGAAACTCGTTTTGACAAGTATCCAGCCCATGTACTTGTTATGGCTTCCCTTTGCACGTACAATATCTCAGAATAGATTGGGCATTGTAGGGGCATATCTGCTCATGCTGATATGTCCTCACATATGATATAGTGCACCCTGCCTTAGGACTAAAGGCATGCAGTAGGGCTAACTTACCTATATCTTATGCAGTGTATGTGTGGCATGGCATACAGGGCTGTGAGCCATTTCGACTCTTCAGATTTCTCTGCACCAAGATACGCAGCCTGCAATGGCAGAGTATGTGGCCTTGGTGAGGGGTCGCTGGGGTGGCACAATCAGTGCTGCAGCCCCAGAGGGCCCTCTCCAGTGTCCATGACATAGGCACCAGGGGTACCATTTACTAGGAAATTACATGGGTAACTGACATGGTGCCAAAAACTCTACAGTGATTGGGAAAGAGATCTGGCACCACTGGGAACCTGGTTAGCAAGGACCCAGTGCACTTACTGTTCGAAATCACATCAGGCATCAGGCAAAAGTGTGGGCTAACCATGCAAAAAGAGGCACTTTCTTACACCAAGAAAATAAGGGAACATCATTTTAGAAGAGCACATGGGTCTGCCACCTCCTTAGCATTAGAAAACAAAGCTTAAAGTTTGGACTAAATCAACTTTGGTAACCCAAACAAATCTGTAAGACGTGATGGCTATTTCATACTTCTTTTTTTTTGAGTTCAAGAAAATTTTATTAGTCAGTTGGAAAGAATAAACCAATACATAACATCAATTTGGAAAGGGAAGGGAGGGGGAAAGTGGGGAAGGGGGAATAACAGAATGTAGCACGTAAGGGAGAGTATACAATGAAACAATAATCATGGGCAATGAGCATCTGAACAGTTGATCATGGGCATTGAAAAAGAAGAGAAAAAGGAAAAAAAAAAAAAGACTGTATATTCAGAAAAAAAAACTTGGATGTGGAAAGGGTATCATGGGGGTTTGGAAACCTCTTGTTGAACAGGCGTTGGACGAGACGAATGGGCAGTACATTTATCTAGGTACAGTGTAATGGGGAACCACATTTCTGCTCGTTTAGTAGCTAATTGAACAGGAAAAACAAAAGCATTATCGAGTCTATGGTTATGACAGACATTGTACCACCATCCTTTGAAAGAAATATTAGATGCATTTTTCCAATTAACAGTAATCTGCTGAAAGGCTACAGCTAATAACAGATCTACAATGCGGACACACATATCCACATTATCCCAACCCAGGGACAGGCTACCCAAGAAAAGGTGAGTGAGAGAAAAAGGAATACAGGCATGAAAAATAACGTTGACTTGAGCCCATACCTGTAACCAAAAATCATGCACGCGTTTACAGAGAAATATCATGTGAAATAAGGTAGCATTGGGGGAGCCACACGACCAGCAAGTGTCTGGGGTATTGGAAAAGCGTTTGTGTAGTGTAGAAGGAGTGTGAAGTAATCTGTTGTATATAAAGAATAAGGATTGCGTCAAGGAGGCTGCTCTGGAAGTTTTACGGAGTTTTGCCCATATCTTATCCCAGAGAGATATCGGCCATTCTGTTCCAAGGTCAGTCTCCCATTGGATCTCAACCTTAGATTAAGGTCTAAGTGATTGATGTGAGTGAAGGTGTTTATAGATAAGGGATGCTTTGGGGCTCGTACGTAGAAGAGAATGGAGTTGGAGAGCGGGGGATTGTTGAACAGGGGAGGGAGAAGAAGAACCCGAGAGCCTCTCATAAACCTCTAGAACGGTCCTTTTAAGTAATAAGTATTTGGGGACAAAAGATAAAGGTAGACCAAAGGAAGAACTAAGATCAGAGAAAGGGAGAAAGATGGAGTCAGAAAAGAGTTGTGAAATCCATATCAAACCTCGGGACCTCCATGTTTTCCAATAGAAAGGTTTATTACCAATTAGAAGATATTTATTATGCCAAATGGTGGAAGAGAGGAAATCGGTAACAGTCGTGGGAGGGCCAGGGGCCCCGGATAACAAGAGCTTAAGGGTATATTTGTGAATAGGAGTGGGAATCATCGAAGGTTTACGAGAGAAAGCAAGATATTCTGTAAAAGAGAATGGAGAAAGGAGAGTGCGCTCAACCTTGATCCACAAAGGGCAGGGAACAGTGATATCTTGTAGCCAGAGGGAAGCTTGACGTAGCAAAAAGGCCTTCTGATATGCAGGAAAGTCAGGGAAGTTAACACCACCCTCAGAGGCGGGGCGTATAAGTCTAGCAAGAGACATTCTGGGTTTTTTAGAACTCCACAAAAATGAAGACAACGTTAAGTTGATCTTTTTAAAGAATTTCATTGGAATAGATACTGGGATATTGGATAGGGTGTAGAGAATAATGGGGGAAATCATCATTTTAATAGTATCGAGGCGGCCCCACCAGTAGAGGTATATGGCATGCCACTTTGCAGTAAGGTCCGTAATTTTTTGTGTACATTTAGACAAACAAAGAGAGATAGTGTCAGGAATAGAGGGAGTGATATATAACCCCAGATATTTAATGTGGGAGGGGCACCAAGTAAATTGAGAGTCACAAAATTCTTGCTTGAAAGTGAATTTGGTCAGGGGTAGGATCTCACATTTATCGTGGTTAAGTCTATACCCAGAGAGGGAGGAATAATTTCGAACTTCATCCAGAAAAGAAGGGACAGATTCTGCGGGGTTAGAGAGAAAAAGTAAGATGTCATCTGCATAAGCAGCAAGTTTAAGATGAAGGTCTGCGACCTGAAAGCCATGGATGGCAGGATTTTGACGTATTCTAGATAGAAAGGGTTCTAGAGCGAGGTTAAAAAGAAAGGGGGAGAGGGGGCAACCCTGACGAACGCCCCTACCCAGATTGAAATAAGAAGAGATTTGGCCATTGGCAATTACTGCGGCTCTGGGGTGCGAGTATAATAGGGATACTAAAGAAATAAATTTAGGGCCAAAGCCAAACCAAGTAAGAGTGTGAAAAAGATATCGCCACTCAACTCGATCAAACGCCTTTTCGGCGTCAAGGGCAATCGCCGCAAGTGAATGTTGACATCGAGAAGACTTTGATAGAATATTAAATAAAAGTCTAGTATTATCCGTAATATGTCGACCCTTAACAAACCCGGATTGTTCTTCACCGAGAAGATCCGGAAGTAAGTGGTCCAATCGGACCACCAGCACTTTAGCAAAAAGTTTATAGTCAATGTTGACTAAAGATATGGGCCTATAATTTTTGCAATGTTGTTCATCCTTCCCAGGTTTAGGTATTAAGCATATGTGAGCATCTGAGAACGTCCCTGAAGAGGTACCTTGAGCGATAAAAGTATGGAGAAGGGAGTGCAGGCGTGGGATCAACAGCTTAGAAAAATGAAGATAGAATTCAACGGTGAAACCATCGGGGCCAGGAGCTTTATTAAGTTTAAGGTGTTGCAAAGCAGTGAGTAGTTCCTTTTGTGTGATATCAGATTCTAGGGAGGAAAGGTCAAGAGGAAAAGTGGGTGGTGCGTGAATGGTGGAGAAAAAATGAGCAAGAGAGTTGGGGGAGGGCTGTGTTTCAGACGTGTACAATGTTTCATAAAAATGGGAGAACGCAGCCAAAATATCAACATCTTTATGCTTCAGAGTGTCATTAGAGTCATAAATAGATTCAATATTGAACTTATCATGCTTAATCTTTAAATAGTTAGCTAGGAGCTTCCCTGCTTTATTCCTACCCCCATAAAATTTAGCAGTAGATTTTAACAAGTATAGGGAGGCGTCCTCCGTAGATTTCTCATTAAATTTCAATTTTGCAGCAACAAGGGCTGTCAAGCTATCCTCAGAGTGGGAGGTAAAATATGTGTGTTCCAACTTCTTAATATCTAAAAGGAGCTGTTTGGTGGACCTTCTGGCAGCCCTGCACTTACTCGCAACGTAGCTGATGATAAAGTCACGTGCAGCCGCTTTAAAAGCATCCCAGATAGTATGGTCCGGAATATCAGTGTGATCATTAATCAGAAAAAATTCGTCAAAAAAGGAAGTGAAAGTAGACGTAAACTTGGGATCAGTTAGGAGCGAATTGTTAAATCTCCATCTTCTGGGACCGTTAACCTTAGGGAACACATCAACGCTTGTAAGGACGGGAGCGTGATCCGAAAGTAATATTGGGCCAATCTCAGAATGTAATAGTGATTGAGCAAGGTTGTGGGAGACAAAAACATAGTCAAGTCTTGACTGGGAGCGATGACAGGGAGAGTAAAAAGTGTACTCCCGTAATTTGGGATTGCAAAGGCGCCAGGAGTCCACCAACTTATGCTGTGAGAAAGCATGACTAAATAGCTTATGGGGTCTGTTAGGAATATAGGGGGCCATAGATTTCCTATCAATAAAGGGATCCAGAGGTTGATTACAATCCCCCGCCAAAATAAAGTTGTGATCCATAAATTTAGTTAGGAGTGGAGAAAAATCAGCCCAAAAGGAGGGCTCACCCGTAGTTGGGCCATAAACATTAAGAAGGGAAATTGGAACACCTCTGAGTGATAGCTTGGCAAAAACCCAACGACCCGAAACATCCGATTCTTGAGTAAGAACCTGAAATGACAGAGACTTGCGACAAAGGATTGCCACACCATTCCGTTTACCATCACCCTGTGAGTAAAAGAGTTCGCCCACCCATCCACGCTTAAGCTTAACTGATTCTACATCATTTAAGTGCGTTTCTTGAAGGAATGCAATATCAACATTCAGTTTGGCTAGGTGTGACAAAATTCTTTGACGCTTAATCGGAGAATTAATACCCTTCACATTCCATGACAAAATATTCAAAGACATAACGATAACCTATCTACAAAAAATGTGGAAAGACATGATCAAAGAATGAAAAGCCCATGTAACGTGAAAAAAACATGAAGAAAGAAGGAGAAAGTGAGAACCAGTGTAGACATGCTGAAGAAGAGGAGAAGAAGAGGATAAATGAGAAACTGAAGAATAAGTGCACCGGGAGGAACAAGGAATGTAACTCTTACATAAGCAGAAGATTTCAGTCAAAGATAATATGCTAAAATGTAAACATGTGAATAAGAATACATACAAGAGAAGAGGGAGAAGGGAAGGATAAGGGAAGAAACCATCAAAAGCACAGGGAGAACAGATGAGGGAATAGAGAAATAACATACCTACAAAGGAGGGGTGCGAGGAAGGGTGGAGGAGGGAAGGAGCCACATGGGTGGGGCAGCACATCCAGGAGCAGCGAGGCAAGGACCAAGAGACACCATCAAACACGGGGAAAAATTCCTGTAAGACGAAAAAAGAGAACAAGAGTTGAAACAAATCAGGACATCATGCGAGAACCATGACTAGCAAGAAAACATGGGACAACCATCATGTATAAACAATAACAAATCAGCAAAGTAAGCTTCTGAAAAATCAGACAGAGTCGAGTGAACTGCAACTGAGAGAGAATCTCTGAGCAGGTACAGGATAAAATGCAACAGCCATATAAGAATTATGAAAGCATTGGTCAACCATGAGCAGAGGTTGACGGTCCGGAGGCATCCATGGCAGATGACTTGTGCGCATTGATGAAACTTTGTAAGCGCACTGGGTCCTCATAGGTTGTGGTCTTGTTGTTATAGGTAACTTTAAATAGACACGGGTGATACAGGCCATATCGCGCACCCATCGCCCGCAGATCTGCTCTTAGGCCCAGAAAGACCTTACGGCGGGTGGCTGTGGCTTTAGCATAATCCTGTGCAAAAAACAAGGGCGTGCCAGACCAGGCTAAATTCGGAGAAGATTTAGCCGCCGTTAGAACCATCAAAAGGTCAGTGTATTCCAAGAAATAGATGATGACCCCTCTAGGTCTCTGTGGGGAGGAAGCAGAAGAAGGTGGTCGACCCAGTCTGTGAGCACGTTGGATGTTAAGGGTCTTGTCCGGTGACAGATGCAAAAGCTTGGGAAGGAACGACTTGAAGAAGGCGATTGGATCAGATCCCTCAAGTCCCTCAGCCAGGCCATAAATACGGAGGTTATTGCGTCTATTCCTATTCTCCAACTGCTCCACTTGTTGTTGAAGGTCTGAGACTTGAGACTTTAGGTTGGAGACCACAGAGGACGTCTCTTGAAATGACTGAACAGATTTTTCCATCGAAGTTACCCTCGTTTCCATCTGCGACCAATTATCTGTAAGGACCTGGAGTTTAATATTGGTCTCTTCCATGAAGGGACGCAGGGACCTTATCTCTTCTAACAACAATTCCATTGATACTGGACCTGGGTGTTTTGGAGGTGAGAGAGAATTTGACTTAAGTCTTTTTGTGGTAGATTTGGAATTATCCGGCGTATTCTTGGAAGGATCCATTGGTGTGTCTGAACCAGACGAGTTGAGAGAGTCTTCCAGTTGCGAAAAAGCAGAGAAAACCTTAGAGTTCTTCACTAGCTGGGGTTTGGTCGAGCGAGGCAGGTGCGACATTGATTTAAGTTTACCCATGTAGTAAAGTCGCGGAATGACTGATACAGTAGATGCCACAGGAACAAAAATTGAATATTTTATGAGAGGGATATGGCCAATTTCATAGTGTTTAAGTTAAAAAACAGTCGTTAAAGCATACATGGACATGCAAATGAGGCCATTCATGAGGAGATCACGGTAGCATTTATACGGCATATATTGCAGAGATTTGGCAGCAGCTCACCGCAAC
Source organism: Triturus cristatus (assembly GCF_964204655.1). Lineage (NCBI taxonomy): Eukaryota > Metazoa > Chordata > Amphibia > Caudata > Salamandridae > Triturus > Triturus cristatus. The sequence continues at coordinate 1,711,409,067 of NC_140589.1, read as the reverse complement.
ATGTGAAGCGGATTTAATCCTCATAACAAAGGTTGACATGAAGCGCCTCGTGACACACCTCTCAGAAAGCCGTATTGAATAATGGCATCAATAATAGAAAGCACCCAGGCATGCCAAAGAGACATCTCACTACTCGTAGGCAGATTCAGAGAGCAGCGTGGATATAAAAATTATGCCTTGAGGAACGACTCAGTGGCAATCATGAGGAGCAAGGGCACCACATGAAGGGACGTTATGGTTGCGTTGCGCAGAAGGTGAGTGGTACCATAATGCAGAGACCTGGTGCAGGGGAGCAGAGCAAATAAGTGACTTAAAAGCCCATTAAAAGTGTGTAATTAGCGCTGGGTTGACAATGGAAAAACCGCCACAAAACGCGCATCATTTAGCGGATCCAAGATGGCGGCCGCCGACGAGAGAATCTCGTCAGAACTTACAAGTTCAGTTGCTGTGTCACAGAGGCATAAAAAGATTCCCACTGACGCTTAGTGAAGTCAGGACATGTTCCGACACCTTTCCAGTCGAACGCCTTCAGGAGACGCGAGCAGGAACCGGCTCGTCTCTCAGCGCCGCCCCGGAGCTCTACTCGAACGCCGCCATCACCCTCGGGCGCCAAGCCACGCCCCCCGCTATTTCATACTTCTACCCAGTTTTAAATCTTGTAGAACACAGCCTTAATATTTGGGGTGGGTGTAACTCGCATAATTTAGTGTGGAAAAATCATGCAGAATTACCTAAGAATTCTGCGAGATTACGCAGTAACTCGCACTCACTAAATGTGCTCTTTGGGTCAGATTTTCTCCAACCTACACCCACATTTAGTGCTTTTGCGCAAAATGCACCCTTAAAACTAAAATAGACGTGGGGGTGCATTGCATTTTTTGCTAAGAAATATCAATGTCACCCCTCTGTACCCCTATGTAGACATTGTAGCCCACAAGGTAGGATGCATGATAGTTAAGAATGGGATATGTAGAAGTGTATTTTTTCTACATTCCTAAAGCCCCTAAGCTATTTTCACTGTGGAAAGCTCAGACTGTCCTATGAGGAAAACCAGAGTGCAGATTCAAATTTTGCTACCTTGAGTTTGGAACTGGTTAGACAAATGATTCAGCCACTACTTTCAATATTTGAAGTTGGATTTTTAATTTTTTCAGACAATTACATTTTCCTCCCTGAAGCTCCTGTAGATTAATTTGCATTAGTTCTCCAGCAGCTTCCCAGCCAGTGCTTGACCATAATACGGTGTGAAAGCTGCTCCCAGGGCAGAGACAATGGACTGGGTGTGGTGTTTTTCTTCCCCTTGCAGGAAGACTACTTAGGGTGGACCTGGAAACCTCACTAACCTGTAAGTGGCTGCCCATTTACAAGTAAATATTCACACCTCTGAGTGGGCACACAACCACGACTCAAGGGAGAAAGAGTTATCCAATTTTGGAAATTTAGAAGGACGGTGGACTGTTGGAATCTTTGCAGTTGGGTGCACGTTTGCCAGTAGAACTTTTACTCCATTGTTTAGTGCCAGCCATAAATGTGGCACCCCAAGGCACCCTTCTCAAGACACTTTCTCGACTGGTGGAAGAACAGAAGAACCACACCTGCGGTTTGAGATCTCTCAGGAGACCTGGAGGGCTGGACCGCCTCCTAATGGTACCCATAACAAGGAAGTAATCTCCAAGGATCATTTGGCTGAACACCTGTGTGACTACAGGGACACAACAAGCTGCAAGAGGTATTTTTCCTGATGTGGCCACCTGATCAATTGCATTTGTGCCTGGACTGGTGGCCTTTGCTGGAGTGATTCTTGATCCCTGGGTCCTGGGACCCCTGACTGTGTCTAACTTGGCTTCTCCTACAATCGCTCAAAAGCTGTAGAACATACAAAAAACCTGCCTTGTAGCTGCTGGAGGACAATGACCAACCACCGGAGCCTATCTGGCCAAGGAACAACTTTTCTAGACTGAAGAAACAGAGCTCTCCTGCATAGAGCTTCCACAACAGCAACACATCTGTCTCTGCTGGCCCTCAGTGAGAAGGTATCCATTTTGTCAAACTCATTATCGCATACAGCCTGCAACCTTGCCTCGCTTGAGGATTGCAACTTCCATTTCAGAAACTGAAGTCCCAAGGTGAAATCTCTGACTGGGACAAACCTGTTGGTGAAGCCAACCTGTGCTCTATTGCAATCAGCCTGAAATCAAACCTAGGTCCCAGTCAACCATAACCACAGTTTACTGATGCCTTGCTTTTTCTTGCCGCTTTCTACCTTAAATCTTCTCAAATTTATCCTGTCCGACTTATCATATTTTTGTCGTTTTTGTATCATTTAGCTCTAATTTTACAAATTAGAGTGGAATTTTTATTATACTGTGCTTTTGACTTTTAACTGTTTGATATGTCTTAATGCGTTATACATTTTCTTTAATTTATTTCAAGTTAAGCTTGTCTGCATTGTGCAATACCTACCGGGGGGCTGAGCACATAATTAAATTACTGAAACCTTTGACTGGATCTAACAAGTTAGTGACTTTCTTACTTGTGGTGAACTTCCATCCACCCCAATTAATAAAACACTTTCTTTCTCCATTGAAATTAGAAGGAACTTTACAGACAAATCCACTTCTAACAAAAGAATTAATAGAGCACACTGCCTCACATCCCAGCACTGAATTCACCCCAGTGCACTATGGTAAATGCAGTGCATGAATAAATAAAAAAATACATGAAAACACTTACTTCAGTTGCGGTCTTTATTTTTCACCCTTGTTGGTGCTGGTAATGCTCTCTGTCTCTATACACTGGTTTCAAGATAATTATCCTTCATGAGCAGAGAACAACAAGTATTTTTGGAGTGCTGGAAATGCATCTCACAGTCTTAACAGATCCCACTAGCCCACGTGCACTGGGGCGTAATGCGTTTTGAACCGTGGGGCAGTGTGCTCCATTCTTCATTTTATAGTCACTTCTCTTTCTCTTTCCAACCCGGGTTCTGCTTCATTGATAATCTTCTATTGACATGGCAGTAAGATGGAATGAGTGAGAATGTGTTATCACAATCTGTTTAGCTTAGTTTTCTGTTCAGACTTGTTCTCTGTTGGAGTCCTCAACCATGACATGCTAAAAGGAAGCATGAACACTGAAACTAGTTTCCTCAATATAAAGTATTTTGTATATTGAAAATATCCCATACAGTTCTATTCTAGAATGTACCAAGGTTTTATTTTGTTTTTTGAGTATCTTTTGTGCACTCTCATCTATTTCCCTTTTCATTATGGTTTCCCTAAAAATCTAGTATTTTTAAAAGATACATTTTTGTTTTCCTCAGTATCTGGATTTTCTCCTTTTCCACAATCTCGTGTGACTACTTAATATGTCCCTTGGTGTCTGTAAGATTATTATGGGAATCAATCAAAATGTTTTTGTGAGTGTTTTTCTGGTGTGTTTGCTGCACAAAAATATTTGGAGAGGAGGTGGTCCGTTTTTGTAGTAGAACATCTCTCAAAGTGCATTGAACATGCATTGGCTCTAGAAGACCAAGGCATCCTACATTCTTGCACCCAGAACAAATAAGTGATCTCCAACAGTCAGGTGGCAGATCTCCTGTGTGGCTACAGGGACACAGCAAGCTGGGATGTCAGATAGAATATCAAAAATAAAAATATTGTGTGGACAGAATATTGTGCCAAAAATATTGAGGACCAAAATATTGTGACCGTAAATGGAAATAGGTAAGTACAGATTTACGATTCTTAACTCCACATCTACGTACTTTGAAGATATATATATATTGTCAAGGTACTATATGTGGAGTTAACTATAGTAAAACTTTGCTTCGCCATAGAAGCTTACCTTCATGATATTTTTTACTTTGATATTCTTGACACACTATTTTGTCCACAGAATATTTTTTCTTCGACATTTTGTCCAAACATCACAACCTACAAGAGGTATTTTTCCTCAAGTGCGCACCTGACCAGTTACAGTTGTACCTGCTGTTTGAGACCTATGAGACCAACCACCTGAGCTGGCCAAGGCACAACTTTGCTAGGCTGATGAATCAGGGTAATCAAAATGATTTTGTGAGTATATTCCTAGTGTACTTGCAGCACAGAAATATTTGGTGAGGAGGAGGCTCCATTTTTGAGCCATTCCATCTCAGACAGCAAAGTAAACATGCATTGGCTCTGGAAAACCAAAGCATCATACATCATAGACATAGTTAAAAAATCGTTCGTATAATTTTATTTTTCATTTTATTGCATTTACAATTTGTGGGATGGTTGTGCAGGACAGGAATGAAAAAGCAGCTGAATAGGCATCACCTTGATAAAGGTAAACAGAGAGCTAAGCTCTTTTGATAAGAAGTAAAAGCTGGGAAATGCTGCTGTTGAGCACCTCTGAAGATATACACTGCTCAGGGTGTTCAGCGTGAGTTTGAACAACAGTAAGCATCCCAAATACTACTTACATCACATCATTTCTAAACTCTCCCTGAACACCTAGACACACGTATGAGGTTTTCTGCAATCCGGAGCAAGACAGTTGCTTGATACGAGTGTTGTGATTCTTTCCTCAAATGGTTGCTTGCTGTGAAACAGGTGAAAATAAGAGTACAGTGAGTAGCCTAAATGTTACTTAAATCTTGTCTTTCCATGGACCACAATGGTGTGACATCATCTCTAATACACACTCACCAATTGGGCCACAGAGAGGGGTCCCTTATCATCTTGAAATATCTACATTCCTGAAGATGATCTTACTGATTTGTTAATGACCAGGACCGAAACGTCGACGTATGTTCCAACTTCCATTATAGTCATTGTTAAATATTCTATTTAAAGCTTGGTATGTTTTTTGACATGTTTAACCCATTTACATAGAAAGTGGTTGTTTTCATACATGGCTATATGACATATGAAGTTAGATATGATTAAGCAATGACCAATTTCAATGTGTCATAAGATTTATTTTTTGTGAACCCGTGTTATTGTATATATGAAGATTTATCTTTTTCAATATAAAGACATTTTTTGAATAGATACATCTACTTTTTGAAATGTTGTTTCTTTTTATGTTATTTGAAAATAACCTTCAATTAAGTTGTAATGTCAAGCTTTGACATATTCAAAAGATCGGAAAATTACATATTAGTGTTGGGATAATTCCCTTGTTTGACATCCAGACCTGTTAATATACTTTTAATAAGTGGCCATTTCTCTGCACTTACTGCTCTATGTGCCTGACAGCCAGACTCCAATAGATGTCTAGGCTGGGTGACAGCTACACTTTATGAATTCCCTCTAGACAGCCACAAACACAGGAAGGTGAGGCTCATCTACATTCTGAGCACTCATCTGCATCCATCTGCAGTCTGATGGGTCTTCCTGGGCAGGAAGGAATGGGAGGGGCAGACACTTACACTTCAATAGGTAGTGTCCCACCCACACACAAAGCACTGATTTACCTCCCACAGATAGCCTGGCAGAGAGGGCTGGGTTGAAAGGGATCATTGTGCCCTTCAGAGAGCTGCTTTGAAGTCACCCCCTACATCAAAGGCACTTTTGGGAATAAGGACTGGGTCTCTGACTCCCTAGAATCAAACACTTTTGGATCTTTAACTGAACCTCTGTTAGAAGGACTGCTGTGCTGCTTAAATGACTCAACTGGACTACTTTTCTAGAAGGACTGCATTACTGCTTATTGACCTACTGCCTGCTGCCCCCTGACTCTGCTGAAGGAGAGCTGGACTTTGCCTTTCCTCTAAGTGATCTCCAAGTTTTGAGCCTCAGTAGTGGGTTCTACAGCTATTTTTCTACAAAACTGACTCATCATCACCACTGCGACAATTAAGCCTGGGCAAAGCACTACGCTACGCTCGCGTAGTTTGCAAAGTTCGCGCTACTTCGCACTACGCGAACTGCACGTAGCACAGTGCGAACACGCGTAGCATAGTGTTGCATAGTGCTGCGGTCATTTTTTGTTCGCTCGCGGTCCTCAACGTCAAGTTGGCGACCGCGAGCAAGCAAAATGACATCCCGGCGAGACTTTTTCCTTGTTCGCGATCAGCAACATCAAGTTGGCAATCGCGAGCATGGAAAATAAACCTCCCGGCGAGATCCCCAATGCGAGGAGGTCAGGTTTCTCATTGCGAGTGGTCGCGTATGCTCGCGACCGCTCGCGATGAGAAACTACTAGTTCGCGTTGAGAAAGCTGCCGCTCGAGTAAAAATCTACTCGAGCAGCAGAAAACTACAGCTCGCACTGTGCCAGATGCCATTTTCAATGATTGCACAGTGCCGGTTGCTTGTCCGCACTGTGCAATCATTGAAAACGACATCTGGCACAGTGCGAACAAGGTACTAGGCAGTTCGTGAAGTGCTACGCGTAGCTCACGTAGTGCGAACTGCACTTTGCATAGCTTCGCGAAGTGCTACTTTGCGAACTACGCCCAGGGTTAGCGACAATCAGAACCAATGCATTACACTTCGACGCTGACGCAGATGCTGATGACAAAAGCTTTTCTACAGCCTGCGCGGCCTGACGATGACGCTCTGTGTGTCTCGATGATGAAGCATTGCCTTCACATCAGCAAAGCTCAATGACGATGCAGCAACCCTACTGCATGGAGAAGATTGACGCATCGTGCCCTCAGCGTTAACGCTTTGCTCCATCTAATGTAGCTTCCTAGCAACCCCTGCATGGGTCCTATAGCCAGCCAACACTCCATCGTAGTTGGCCTGGACTTTGGAATTGCACCGGTACCTCGTGACCTACCTAACATAACATGTGTATTTGCATATCGCGCATTCACATTTAAGGGTATCTTGCGCTGAATAATTTTTAAATTATTGTTACCAAACTCAATGGTACTCCTTTTATAGACCTCAGAAGGATAAAAGGCTGAGTGGACCTGCCAGGATGTGAACCTGTGACCATGAGGTCAAACACAGACCCGTATAGTGGAGCAACTAGCCCACTAAGCCACCAGACCTTAAGTAACCTTTTTACTGCTAGTGACTTCTAAATACTGTGTTGGCATTTAATCTTTAAAAATTCATATCTCTACTTTTTCTAATTGGATATTTGTCATTTTGATCTTATTTTTCTCATATAAAAGTTCTCTTATTTTACTAAACCTGCGTGGAGTCTTTTTGTAGTGTATTCATTATGTTACTGTATGTGTGTGTTGCACAAATACTTTACACATTGTCTCTTTAGATAAGCATGACTGCTCTGTGCCAAGCTACCAGAGGGTGAGCTCAGGTTATCTTTTAGTTTGTATCTAGCTTACCCTGACTAGATTGGAGGTTCCTGCCTGGCCTGGGTGCATACCTCAGCCAACCAGGAATCCCATTTCTAACATTAATATCTTCTAAGTTTTGTTTTTATATCTCTGCCTCTTTTGCAATTTTTATCATGATTTTAGCTGCTGCAAGCAATATAATTGTTAAACACATCAGACTCAAATAAATCTAATACATCTATATCAATGAACATTGGAATTACAAGATAAGAACAAATAACTAAATAATGATTTTAGGTCAATTTCTAGTCGAGGGAATTCCTACACTAAAACAGAAAAGAATAAGTGCTGATAACCTTGCCTCCCTAATTGCGTCTCTTGGTATGCCACCTCTCTTCAAGCCAAAGGCATCCCATGGGTTGTATTAGCAAAGGCAGCATACATTCCTGTTGTTCACAGATGCCCACACTAACCAACAGCAAAATCTGCACCATGGGGCTGTACATCCCATTACAAGAAAAACATAGAATCAACCACTGTTCTATCCCAATGTGGCTCTGCCCTACCTAACTTTGGAAGAAAACTGTAAGGCCCCACCTTGAAGACTGGCGCGTGGGGCCTGCATAAGTATGCAAGGTCAACATGACCGGGGGGGGGGTGTGACATGCAGTCGTATTGATGGAAGCCTTGAAAGCACACCCCTGGCCAGCATATGTGTGTGTGGGGAGACTGGATGCCATCATGACCCTTCACTTCCTCCTAAAGGTCACATGTGGGTAACAGCGAGTGGAGCACCTTACTCCCAAGCTACTGTCTCTGTCATATGCAACATAGGCTATCCCAGTCAAAGAGACTGTGTAATATTAAAAGACAGGCATCTCCTTTTCATTTGGCCAGGTTATGCCCAGGCGTGGGTCTCTTGCTGTTTGCTACTGTATTCAAGCTAGCCTGGCTGATGAGGGGTGATACCCTGAAACCAGTCCCAGGTTGCTTGTTTCCGGTGCAGGGAGGACCTGGCCTGGTAGTTTGGTGTTGACTGTTCCCATTTTGAGCAGGGTCAAGACTGATTTGCATATGGCTAGGTCCAAATTGGAGTGGCATAGTGAGCTGAAAAACAATGATGGATTCAACCCAGATTTGTGACTGGAGTGAGTTTTTGGAAAAGTTCAGCACTCCATCCATCATCATATTGTGTTCGCTATGTTTGCCCTATGTGGTCCGGGTATGCCAGACATGAGTCCCTTGATCACTTTGCCACTGGATTCAAGCTATTCTGACAATTCAGGGGTGATAACCCAAAACTGGTCTCTGGATGCTTGTTTCCAGTCCAGGGAGTACCCGGTCTGGTAGTTCAGGCTGAACTGTTCCCATGAGGCCCAGGGTCAAGACTGATTTGCATATAGCTGGGTCTGAACTGGGGTGGTGAAGTGAGCTAAATAACAATGATGAATTTGACACAGATCTGTGGCTGGGGGTGAGTGTCTGAAAAGTTTCAGCGCTCTGTCCATCGCCTCCTTGTGTTTGCTTTGTTTGCCCTAACTTGGCAGGGTATGCCCAGACATGGGTCCCTTGCTCACTTGGCCACTGGATTCATGCTATTCTGGCTGTTGAGTGGTGATATCTCAAAACTGGTCCCAGTATGCTTGTTTCCGGTCCAGGGAAGACCTGGCCTGGTAGTTCGGGCAGGACTGTTCCCTTGAGGAGAAGGTTCAAGACTAATTTGCATTTGGCTGGGTCCAAACAGGGGTGGCTTAGTGAGCAGAAAAACAATGATGAATTCAATCCAGATCTGTGACTGGGGGTGAGTGCCTGAAAGTTTCAACTCTCCATCAATCATCATATTGTGTTTGCTGAGAACTGTAAGGCCCCACCTTAAAGACTGGAGAGCGGAGCCGGCATAGGTACGCTGGGTCAACTCTACCCCGGTGGGCGTGACAGGCAGTCTTATTGATGGAAGCCTTGAAAGCACACCTCTGAGCAGCATATGTTGGTGTGGGGAGGCTGGATGCCATCATGACCCTTCACTCCCTCCTTAAGGTCCCATGTGGGTGACAGAGAGTGGAGCACCTGTCCCCCAATCTACTGTCTCTTTCATAAGCAACATGGGCTTTCCCAGTCAAAGAGACCGTGTAATATTAAAAAGCTGGTACAAATGACTAACTTACAAAACTGTTGAAAAAAACATGCATCTCCTTTTTATTTTAAAATGTGACACCGGTGAGAGAGCCTGAATAAATTATGCAATTAACCCGGTCCTTTTTTCGATTAATGATGTGGAACATGCTATCATTTAATGGCTTTAATTAAAAAAAAAAAATCCCATGAAACTCTTTCATTTTTTTTTGGTCAAGTACAAGACTTCACAGCATCGAAGTATTTTGGCGAAAAAAGCCAGAAATATCAATGAAAAAAAAAGTCCATCTGCTCACTTCAGTTAAATCATGCTGAACGCCATTGAATTCGAGTTAGGCATTAGCAGATTAAAGAAGCATATGACTGGCATCCAGCCTTTTAATTAAATAATTTACTAATCGCTCACTGAAGTACAGCATCACAATCAACTCTTCTAGCTCACTCTCTGCTCCCCTCCCCGCCCCCTTGCACAGCTTTTCCCCAGCACTTCACTTCAGGAGAATGTTGTTCGGCGAAGCACATTAAGAAACGCTTTAATTCAAGAGGGTCTGGCTGATCAAGAAAAATTAAGCTCCTAATACCAGCAAAATCGAAAGAAATTTAGACAAAATGACTCTCCGCATCACAGAGTTTGTTTACTGCTGGGTAATTAATTCTCCACATATGTTGGGAACATCTGTTACGGTGACCTGCCATCTTAACAGCGAAATGACTGCTGAGCCGCTTCCCCACAGGTCATTAACAGCCCTCCAGAAGGGCGGCGTCGCCCCTCGCCCCATATTGGGCATCCTTCACCAGACTTGAGCATGTCACCTCACTTACCCCAACCATATTATTATAAAATACTTGTATCTTATGGAAACTTCCAGAATGTCATATTCGAGATGAAATGATCCACCCACTGGGTGAGATTATACAGTAAGGCACTTTTTTCTTTGAGTAGAAGTTTCCCTCGCCATAATATGCTATTAGGTAGAAAGTTTTGAGCACACATGACCAACACAAGTGAGCATATTGGAAATCATGATATATTTTGCATTTTAAGAATTATGTTGCTTCATGCGGTGTTTTTGCCTCCAAATTATTGTGCACTGACTCAGTATACAAAAGGGCTCACTAGTTGGAAATTAGGCGCCTCAAACGAACATGAAGGGCAGAGTCACAGAGATTGTGGAAAACACAGAGAACTCATAATATGGGTTCACTGACACAATATGAAAGCCATAAATATCGTGATACCAGAATATCATGTCAAAAAGATCTATCGCAAAAATATAGTTTTTCTGTACATAGAAAACGAAAACAAAATTTAGTTTTAGACTGATTTAAAAAAAAATATACAAAAATATTGCTTTTTACTATAAATCTTGTTTAAATAAGTAAAATATAAATGTTTTACCATATAATATTAACAGTGGTGGCTCGCACAGGTAACGCTGTGAGACGGTGAGGCGGGGCGGGGGCAGGACTGGGTGGGGTGGTAGTGGAGTGTGACATATGACGGGATAAGCGGAGAGTAAGGAAATAAATAAATAAAAGCACTTACTTTGCGCTTGCATATATCATTTTACTCATTTACTACTTTAAGCAAACAAACACATAACAAAGTGTGTATGTTTATATACACAAATATAATGTGAAACTATTTTAAAAAATATAAATTTTAACTTATATTATAATTTTATAATTATTTTTACATTTACCAATATAATAATTATATAAATATATATAGATGTATATATATATACATATTTATATATATATATATATATATACATACACAAACCTAAAACATTTAAAAGTGCAAAATATAAACTACAAAAGAATTTTAAATATTTCCATTTAATTATACATAAAAAGTATATATAAAAATACATTTGACTAAATATATTTTTAAAATATTTTTAAAATTACATACATTTGTATATATAACAAATATAAATTCAAATACACAAACACCTATTTTAATAATTTTAATATATATTGATATGAAATATATACCAGCATTTGCAATATTACAAACATTAAGCAATATAAATAATTAATATACTATTACCCCTCTAATTTATACAACAGTAGGAAAAAACATTACTCAGGAGGGGTAAACTGTACTATTCCCACTCCAGTCTGTGCAACAGTAGGGAAAGCATGGGACTCAGGAGGGGTAATCTTTAATATTCCCACTCCAGTCTGTGCAACAAACAGTAGGGAAAACATTGGACACAGGCAGGGTAGAATTTACCATTTCCACTCCAGTGGATGAAACAGTAGGGAAAGTGTTGGACTAAGGAAAGGTAAAATGTACAATTCCCAAACCAGTGTGAGCAATGGTAGGGAAAGAGTTAGACTCAGAATGGGTTAGATTAACTATTCCCACTCCAGTAGGTGCAACAGTAGGGAAATCAATGGACTCAGGAATGCTTAAATTAACTATTCCCGCCTCAGTCGGTGTACAGTAGGGAAAGCGTTGGACTCAGGAGGGGTTACATTTACTATTCCCACTACAGTGTCTGTAACAGTAGGGACAGCATTGTCTTTGGTGGGTTAAAATGTACTATTCCCACTCCAGTCGGAGCAACAGTAGAGAGAGAGGAGTTCACTTCAATTACATAACATATTTTAAAAACTCTTTTTAAATACCAAAAAATATAAATATTTAATTTGTAAAATTATGTCTAAATTTTAACAGAAATTAAACAAATTTCTTAAAAATTAATTTTTTTAATAACTAGTATCAATTTAAATAAATAACATTCATTTAATTTAAATGCCACACTATATTCCCACAATCATAGCAGCGAACAATTGAAATGTACTTGAAATTAATTGAGGAGAAATACACAATTGCTCGTAGGTCAAATGTATATATGGCTTTCATAGATTTTTCAACGGCCTTCGATAAGATAGATCGACCACTGCTATGGAGCAAATTGCAAAAAATGGGATTGACTTCTCCCCTGCTATCCTTAATTATCACACTACATTCTCAAACTTGGTGTCAGATATTAATGGGAGGAAATCAAGGTCTGTCAGATGTAATCCCTACAGAAAATGGCTTGAAACAAGGTTGCTTTTAGCACTGTTGCTATTTTCTTTATATATAGCAGATTTGCCAGATTGCTTTTCTCAGTCAGAGGGAGATGCAGCAAAGATAAGTAGCCAGCCTTTTGCATGTCTTCTATATGCAGATGATATAGTAGTGATGGATCTATCCCCTATCGGGCTGAGCAGAAAGCTGATATTACTACAGAATTACATGGTGGCCCATTTCTTGAAGATAAACGTATCTAAAAGTAAAATCTTGATCATGAAATGTAACAAAAGTAGAAAATAAAGTAATTTTAAATGGCAATTTGGTCCTGCAAAGCTGGAAGTGGTAGATTCATACCTCTATTTAGGGAAACTAATAGCGGGTAGTACGAAGAACAAACTCCATATTGAGCATAGTTCCTGTAAAGCTGCATCCCATGCTAATGGTTTGCGTATCTTCTACAGTGCGATAGGCAGAAGGCATTTTTTACATCTACTGATGGTTTTCAAAGCAAAAATCACTCCAACCCTGCTCTATGCCATTGATTCAATCCCTGTTAAGGACTGGAGCTTTTTAGATAGGATTGAAGGCCAGATTCTACGTAAACTATGCAATTTTAACACATTAGCTCCATCAGCTGCTATTAGCCTGGAATGTGGCTTGACAAGCTCCTATATCCAAGGTATATCCAGGGTTTTACGTTGGCGATATCAGTTAAAAAATAGCGAGCCTGAAGAGATTTCATGTGTCAAGAAATCTTTGTCGAGAAGGCAGAGAACTACTCCTTCTATCATGATTTCTCTTTGGCACTAAAACTTTTTTTGTGTACAAGAGGAATCAGTAATTACTCTCCCGCCATTAGAACTTATTTTTTTTAAAAAAACCTTAAGTAGCAAGATTAGCTATAATAGAGATATTAAATGTTGTCATTCTAAAGAGAGACTAAAGATAATAGCCAGGACAAACTCACCGAGAATCTCTCAGAAATATCTATTTTGGAATTTAGAGCATGGGACTCAACGGCTGCTCATTTTATGTCGTATAAATCTTTTACCTTTAAACAACTTGACAGCAAACTGGCCCCAGAATCTAAAAAATTGAAAAATTTGTAATTTCTGCAAGCTGGACATTCAGACCTTGGATCATATTTTGTTTGCCTGTCCAGCATTGGTCTGAGTCTTCGTCGCTGGCTTCGGCCGATGTTTTTACAAAATTGTGTTAAAAATATAGCTTCAGCCCGTGACTTTCTCTTTTGCCCTAAGAACGCAGCAGTCTGTGTAAAACTATTCAATTATTTTAAGGAGTTTATGTATATATTTTAAATATACTTTTAAATGGGTTGTTATCCCCTGTGTCTGTCACTGTTTTATGAAGTATAAATATTTTCTCCTTTTTCAGATTGTATTTTGCACATTTTCTGGCTGCTATTTATTGCTCTTTGCACAAGATATGTTGTGCTCATCCCTCACTTTTCTCTCTCGTTGCGAACCTCAAAATTTAATTGAAGCGGGACATTGGACTGTACCTTGCACATGAACTGGCTGCTACTAGATTGCTTTTTGCACAGATTAGGATATGCTCATTACTCCTTTTTTCTTGCTGCTAATTTTAAACTGAAATTTCTGTTGAAGCTGGATTTTGGAATATATTTTGCACATGAACTGGTTCCTATATATTGTTTTTTGCACCCTCTAGGTTATGTTTGGTTATTTCAATCCTTCTGCTGTTAATCCCAAACCCTATCTTCTGCCAAAGCGGTTACGTGTTGATACCTGAATGCTTGAAAAATCCTAACTAGCACTGATGAGATGCATATTATTCTATACTTACATGAAGCTGGTATTTTTTTTTTAGTATGGTCTTAAATATGCTTTGCTTACTTTGGTTGAGGTCTCTCGGGCCTCTGTTTTTTGTCTATGAGCTAAATAGTATTACTGTTGAAAACCTTAGTTATTTCGCCATTAGGGTAAATGTCAACATCTACTAATGTTATGTAAGGTAAAATCTAGACCTGCTATGTAGGCTTTTGAAATTTTATGTTGGTCCGAGAAATGAGTTATTCTTATGTTTTATTTTATGTATGTAATAATTTGTATTTATCTTACTGAGGACCTCATTGGAGTTCTAAATCTTTAATAAATATTGAATTGAATTGAATTGAAAACTTGAAAATAAAAGTATAATGCAATTAATATATTACAAAATAAATAAAAACATTTTTAATAAGAGAATAAATAATTTTTAAAAATGTATTAGTTAAATAACTTCCCACCCTATGGGGCCTATTAGGATGGCGGTCGGAAAACCACCCTGACCGCCATGGAAGCGGAAAACGACCGCCCACCGGCACCATGGAAAAACTGGCGGCCAAATCAGAATCATCCACCAAAAAAAAACGACCGCGGCCGAAACGGAGCCAAGAAAAACCACCCATAGCGGGCGGTTATTACAAAAATCTGTCCGCGGCGGTCGGGTACGCCGTGGAAAAACACCAACCCGCCGCAAGTATAGTGGAGACACTGCATGGGAAATTAGGATATCCCCGACGGTCCAGGACGGTACGTACCGCTGTTTCCAACCACCGCGGTCGCACACTGGGATGAATGGAAGAGCCAGCGGAAGAGCTGCAGCACAGCCACCACTACCGACGATCCATGAGAAATATGGTGGACGAAGCAAAAAACCACAATAAGGCTAAAAAGTGCACACAGCAAACTAGCCATGCCCCCCAAATACACAAAACACCCCAATGACACAACCATAAAGAAAAATAGCAAAAAAGAAAAATACATTCCCCAGGACAACAAACACACCACACCTGACAGCAATACCCCATTTGGACACACCCACATAGCTGAGTATAAAACCATCCCCTTCCCTGACCAAAATCTTTTGCAATACTCGAGGAGAGAAGGGACACACACCCCAGCTTAAAGGAGAGGCAATGAACACAACATCACTAGCCACACCACACTCAGCACCACCACCACTTCCACACCTGCACCACTAACCCTCCTGCACATCACACACCATACACATCACAACCACACCCACCACTCACACCACACACCATGTCAATACATAAAATGCCCCAATTCGCTGAGAGTGAGTTGACAGTCATGGTAAATGAGATAGTCAGAATGGAACCACAACTGTTTGGTAGCCTGGTCCAACAGGCAGCATTAGCCACAAGGACACAAATGTCGGCAAGGATAGTCAAAAGGGTCAATGCAGTAGGGACCACCCCACGATCCAAAAAGGAGATCATGAAGCGGTGGCATGATCTGAAGAGGGTTGTCATCGAGAGGAGAAGCAAGAACCGTGAGCTGGCTGAGAGGATTTGCGGTGGCCCTCCCATTCCACCAAAACCATTCACACCATGGGAGGAGAAGGTGCTTGCCAAATTGCATCCATAGAGTCTCACAGGAGTAGCCGGGGGAGTGGAGGCTGGAAAGTACAAACAAATGACTACAACCACACTGCCATGTACTGTCTCGCACAACTACAAAGCTACACCAGCTAGGACAAATTCCATCCATCTGCACCACACACTGACAAAAACAAGTCTCACATATCCAGCATTCACCCACTCCCATTCACCACAAACGTAGCTACCAACATTACCATGGGGGAATGTGTACAGGCAGAGAGCACTACAACTCCCACCAGGCCCCCTTGTCCCACAGCATCAGCAAGATGGAGCCCTCCCCCCACCCCACCCAGAAGCACGTGTCAGCCATTACATTACCCTCATCAAACTTATCTTTCCTGGGAGGGTGTTTGTGGGTGGGAGGCCTGTACCACTACTCCCACCATGCCCCCTGTCCCACACCTAACAATGATGAAGCCCTCCCTCCACCCCACCCAGAAGCAGTTGGAAGCCATTGTAGTACATCAAACAAACTTACAGGTAGGTAGCCATCTTCCCTGGGAGGGTGTTTGTGGGTGGGAGGCCTGTACCACTACTCCCACCCTGCCCCATGGCCCATACCTGAGCAGGATGGAGCCCTCCCTCCACCCCACACAGAAGCAGTTGGAAGCCATTGCAACACATCAAACAAACTTACAGGTAGGTAGCCATCTTCCCTGGGAGGGTGTTTGTGGGTGGGAGGCCTGTACCACTACTCCCACTGTGCCCCATGGCCTGAACTTGAGCATGATGGAGCCTTCCCTCCACCCCACCCAGAAGCAGTTGGAAGCCAAGCCATTGCAGTACATCAAACAAATGTACAGGTAGGTAGCCATCTTCCCTGGGAGGGTGTTTGTGGGTGGGAGGTCTGTACCACTACTCCCACCATGCCCCATGGCCTGAACTTGAGCATGATGGAGCCCTCCCTCCACCCCACCCAGAAGCAGTTGGAAGCCATTGCAGTACATCAAACAAAATTACAGGTAGTTAGCCATCTTCCATCGGAGGGTGTTTGTGGGTGGGAGGCCAGTACCACTATTCCCATTATGCCCCCTGGCCCACACCTGAGCAAGATAGAGCCCTCCCTCCACCCCACCAAGAAGCAGTTGGAAGCCATTGTAGTACATCAAACAAACTTACAGGTAGGTAGCCATCTTCCCTGGGAGGGTGTTTGTGGGTGGGAGGCCTGTACCACTACTCCCACCATGCCCCCTGTCCGACACCTGAGCATGATGGAGCCCTCCTTCCACCCCACCCAGAAGCAGTTGGAATCCATTGCAGTACATCAAACAAACTTACAGGTAGGTAGCCATCTTCCATGGGAGGGTGTCTGTGGGTGGGAAGCCTGTACCACCACTCCCACCATGCCCCTTGGCCCACACCTCAACAGGATTGAGGCCTCCCACCACCCCACCCAGAAGCAAGTGTCAGACATTACATTACCCCCATAAAACTTACAGGTAGGTAGCTATCTTCACAGTGAGGGTGTTTGTGGGTGGGAGGCCTGTACCACTACTCCCACCATGCCCCCTGGCCCACACCTCAGCAGGATGAAGCACTCTCCCACCCAGAAGCAGTTGGAAGGCATTGCAGTACAACAAACAAACTTACTGGTAGGTAGCCATCTCCCCTGGGAGGGTGTCTGGGGGTGGGAGGCCTGAACCACTACTCCCACCATGCCCCCTGTCCCACACCTGAGCATGATGGAGCCCTCCCTCCACCCCACCCAGAAGTAGTTAGAAGCCATTGCAGTACATCAAACAAACTTACAGGTAGGTAGCCATCTTCCATGGGAGCGTGTTTGTGGGTGGGGGGCCTGTACCACTACTCCCACCATGCCCCCTGTCCCATACCTGAGCAGGATGGAGCCCTCCCTCCACCCCACCCAGAAGCAGTTGGAAGCCATTGTAGTACATCAAACAAACTTACAGGTAGGTAGCCATCTTCCCTGGGAGGGTGTTTGTGGGTGGGAGGCCTGTACCACTACTCCCACCATGCCCCATGGCCCATACCTGAGCATGATGGAGCCCTCCCTCCACCCCACACAGAAGCAGTTGGAAGCCATTGCAACACATCAAACAAACTTACAGGTAGGTAGCCATCTTCCCTGGGAGGGTGTTTGTGGGTGGGAGGCCTGTACCACTACTCCCACTGTGCCCCCTGTCCCACACCTGAGCATGATGGAGCCTTCCCTCCACCCCACCCAGAAGCAGTTGGAAGCCAAGCCATTGCAGTACATCAAACAAATGTACAGGTAGGTAGCCATCTTCCCTGGGAGGGTGTTTGTGGGTGGGAGGCCTGTACCACTACTCCCACCATGCCCCATGGCCAGAACTTGAGCATGATGGAGCCCTCCCTCCACCCCACCCAGAAGCAGTTGGAAGCCATTGCAGTATATCAAACAAAATTACAGGTAGTTAGCCATCTTCCATCGGAGGGTGTTTGTGGGTGGGAGGCCAGTACCACAATTCCCATTATGCCCCCTGGCCCACACCTGAGCAAGATAGAGCCCTCCCTGCACCCCACCAAGAAGCAGTTGGAAGCCATTGTAGTACATCAAACAAACTTACAGGTAGGTAGCCATCTTCCCTGGGAGGGTGTTTGTGGGTGGGAGGCCTGTACCACTACTCCCACCATGCCCCCTGTCCGACACCTGAGCATGATGGAGCCCTCCTTCCACCCCACCCAGAAGCAGTTGGAAGCCATTGCAGTACATCAAACAAACTTACAGGTAGGTAGCCATCTTCCATGGGAGGGTGTCTGTGGGTGGGAAGCCTGTACCACTACTCCCACCATGTCCCTTGGCCCACACCTCAACAGGATGGAGGCCTCCCACCACCCCACCCAGAAGCAAGTGTCAGACATTACCCCCATAAAACTTACAGGTAGGTAGCTATCTTCACAGTGAGGGTGTTTGTGGGTGGGAGGCCTGTACCACTACTCCCACCATGCCCCCTGGCCCACACCTCAGCAGGATGGAGCACTCTCCCACCCAGAAGCAGTTGGAATGCATTGCAGTACAACAAACAAACTTACTGGTAGGTAGCCATCTCCCCTGGGAGGGTGTCTGGGGGTGGGAGGCCTGAACCACTACTCCCACCATGCCCCCTGTCCCACACCTGAGCATGATGGAGCCCTCCCTCCACCCCACCCAGAAGTAGTTAGAAGCCATTGCAGTACATCAAACAAACTTACAGGTAGGTAGCCATCTTCCATGGGAGCTTGTTTGTGGGTGGGGGGCCTGTACCACTACTCCCACCATGCCCCCTGTCCCATACCTGAGCAGGATGGAGCCCTCCCTCCACCCCACCCAGAAGCAGTTGGAAGCCATTGCAGTACATCAAACAAACTTACAGGTAGGTAGCCATCTTCCATGGGAGGGTGTTTGTGGGTGGGGGGCCTGTGCCACTACTATCACCAAGCCCCCTGTCCCACACCTGAGCAGGATGGAGCCCTCCCTCCACCTCACCCAGAAGCAGTTGGAAGGCATTGCAGTACATCAAACAAATAGCCGCTCGCAGGCTGGGACACTGTCTTGAACTTTGGTGCTTTGCTGACTTCGTTTGGAGGAGCTGACCGGCCATTCTTACCACGAGTGTTTTCAGGGGGATCAACTGAGTTGGGACTGCGAGGACCAGCACGCTTCGCGCTCAGCCTAACCACCGCACCTGAGCCCTCTTCCCGACCCCTCCCTCACAAGGCACTTAACGCCTCGCGGCCCCCGCTTCGCGGGAGCCGCTCGCAGGCTGGGACACTGCCTTGAACTTTGGTGCTTTGCTGACTTCGTTTGGAGGAGTTGACCGGCCATTCTTACCACGAGTGTTTTCTGGGGGATTAACTGAGTTGGGACTGCGAGGACCAGCGCGCTTCGCGCTCAGCCTAACCACCGCACTTGAGCCCTCTTCCTGACCCCTCCCTCAAAAGGCACTTAACGCCTCGCGGCCCCCGCTTCACGGGAGCCGCTCGCAGGCTGGGATACTGCCTTGAACTTTGGTGCTTTGCTGACTTCGTTTGGAGGAGCTGACCGGCCATTCTTACCACGAGTGTTTTCTGGGGGATTAACTGAGTTGGGACTGCGAGGACCAGCGCGCTTTGTGCTCAGCCTAACCACCGCACCTGAGCCCTCTTCCCGACCCCTCCCTCACAAGGCACTTAACGCCTCGTGGCCCCCGCTTCACGTGAGCCGCTCGCAGGCTGGGATACTGCCTTGAACTTTGGTGCTTTGCTGACTTCGTTTGGAGGAGCTGACCGGCCATTCTTACCACGAGTGTTTTCTGGGGGATTAACTGAGTTGGGACTGCGAGGACCAGCGCGCTTCGCGCTCAGCCTAACCACCGCACCTGAGCCCCCTTCCAGACTCCTCCCCCTCGGTGGATAAGGCTTGCGCACCCGCGCGCTAGCAGGACGGGCGCGGGACGCATAAGGGGGCGAAGACCGGGCAAAGAGCGGGCCGTTCGAGGTCGGACGAGATCGGGCCCGGACCATCACTCCTGTTCCTCGATCCCCACTGCCCCCTCGCATACATCCCGCTACTACACCTGGAGAATGACTTCAAGAGAGACAAGAAGCAAGACCTTGCTGTCCGCTGGGAAGCCACAAGGTACTTTGGACACTTATTTTGCAAAGGCCGGTTCATTACTTATCGATGAAATTACCATATTAGAGCGACGTATTTCCCAAGAAATTGAGTGGGTAAGGAGATCGTCTCTGGGCCCCCTCGCTCATGCAATTACCCCTGAACAAAGACTGGAACGTACATCACCAGCCGTTGGGGTTAGGGGAACAGATGATATGCTCGACATAGCTGGTTTGAGCGGTTCTATTGCTCTTGATATTGATTGTGAAACTTCGTCCCCGGTAGATCTTAGCATAAAATCTTTATCTCTACCAAAGCCCCCCCCCACCCCTAACTGTACCCAACACTACCCTGTCCGCTACGGAGAGAATTATTACAGAGGCCCACCAGTCTACACTGCTAAGGCAGGGAGAGAGGGAGGGAGCCATTCCAAAAAGTAAGAGGAGGGCACAGAGTCCACGAGGGAGAAAGCCAAAAATCGTTAAGAATTCCACCCTAAACGAGGGAAAGAAAAACGGTACATCTAACAAAAGGCAAACTTCGCCACTAAAAAAAAGACCACTACCCTCCCGTACACCAAGGCAGATATCCCCCAGTATTAATATAAATTCTGGGGAGGAGGACATCACCCTCTCTGATATTCGTACTCTGATGAGGATAATGCTCAAACCTCTGGAAGTGCGACTAACAAAGATGGAAACTTGCCTATTGAATATCGAAAAGGAAATGGCATATCTAGCAGTTGCCCGCACTAAAGATAGTCAATTATTAGGAACGGGGTTGAGCTATAGTGGAGAGATTGCTAAAACAGCCCCTCCAGCTAAAGAAATGGGCCTTGTGACTAACTCCATACAAATTCAACCTCCTCTACCACAGCTCAATCCACCAGCCCCAGATTATATAGTAAATGCAAGTCCTCAGGTGAAGTTGACTGTGTCTGGAAATGGGGTTCAGAGTAATGGCAATGACAATAAACATAGGACAGTTAATTTACCACCGGGGGCAAGCCCATACACAATCATTTTGGCAGGTATTCCCGAATTAAAACAATCCTCGCGGGAACCTGTGGAAGCTCTTAAAAACAAGGTTATCAATTGTCTCTCCAAAAACAGACCCCTCCCTGAAGGAATAAGGAGTGAGGTCCTTATGGTAAGAAGAGTTCCGTGGCTTGGTAATACTAGGAAATCCATCGCCGGAGACTGTGTCCTGGTTAACTTCAGGGACCCCTTGACCGTTTCCTATATATGTAATTGGCCATACTGTGACAAGGGGACGTCTATCCAAGTGCTACCACTATCATTCTTTTACCCACCGTTAAGACAAGATCAGGGTGAGGAAGGTTGGGAATTAGTACAGAGAAGAAGGGGTAGATGGGGCAATAGAGAAAGTAGGATCCCCTATCCAACTAGAACACAGCACTATGACTACTTCCCTACCCAGAATAGATACAGCAATCTAGACATGGTAGACTGACTGAGTAAGATGGGGAGTGGGGAGGATAGTGGACACTATGGCCCTAAGGTCACTAAAACTTGCTCACCTATTCCCGGGGAGAAAGTTAACCCCGAGGAGAATTACTCCACCGGCGAGATAGCCATCAGGCTTGTTCCCCCCCAAACCATTGTAAGTGAGGTGAAGGTGCCCCAAGATAGTAATACACATACCAACACACCATTGGGGCCGAAACCGAGTAGGGGTCCGCTTTCAAATGCACTAACCAAAAGTGCCCCCACCTCCCCACTGAAGTTACTTTCCTGGAATGTGGCGGGCCTACCTAACAAATTGCATTGCCCAGAATGGAATTCATATATTGAGGGCAAAGACATATGCCTGTTCCAGGAAACCTGGGCGCGTGAAGAGGTAATACATACTGGTTACGCTACGTTCTTTATAAATGCGAAATGGGGGGGCAAGGGACGTCTCTCGGGAGGACTTGCAACTTGGGTGGCTACTGATTTGGGTTGCAGGGCCGCCCTACTCCCACTTAGCAAGGAGGATATTCTTGTTGTACTGCTGGAATGGCCAAATTCGAACAGGCTTTTGCTGGTAAACGTTTATTCTAGACCAGTAAATATTACACAAGAATCCCGCACCATCGAGGAGCTCGCGGATGGCCTAAGCGAAATTCCGGATGGTACCCCTTTCTTAATCGGAGGCGACTTAAATTGTAACTATGAGCCGCTTCTCAGATCATTGGACGGTTTAGCCCAAGAGGAGGACGTGCTTTGGTCCATACCCCCATTGGAGGCACCGGACCCTAGAGCATGGACACCTTTGGCTGTCCAAATTACATCTTTAACCCTAAAATACGGTGTTCGGGCCTGTAACGGCCGGATAAAATTCGACATTCCACCAAAATATACATACAACAGAGGGGGCAGGGAATCAAAACTGGATTATATTCTCGTCCCTCTGGCCTCGTGGTCACTTATCAGAGACTTTCGGGTATTCCCAAGGGTGGATAGTGACCACGACGCTCTGGAAATGGAATATAACCTCCATGGTCATGAGGCTAGGAGGGAACAGAGGCCGACACCTGAGGTGGGATTAGGTTTTACGAACAACAGACGAAGAGTGAAGTGGGAGAGATTAGCTTCTAATCCAGAGAAGTTATCCAGGCTTTATGCCCGGGTTATCCCCTCACTTTAAAAAGCACTCGTATTATTAGAACAAGATAGCACACAGGATACATATAAATTGTGGGATTTGCTACACGAGGACCTTATTCAAGCAGTGTCTGAAATCTTTTTCTCCACCCCAAAAGGGCCTAACGAACGTTCTTTTTGTCCCTCCTGGTATAACACCACATGCCGTAAGGCAAAAACTGATCTCTTGGCCGCGATAAAGGAGGGGAAGGGGAGTGATGAGATAAGAGCTAGGAGATTGGCCTACAAGCGACTGATTAGTCATGCAAAAAATGAATGGGAGCATGACAAATGGGAGAAACTCACAATCGCCCTGGCACGTGGAGATTCCCGCGCATTTTGGCGCTTCGTGAACACTGGAACCGAAATGCTGAACACTGCAATTGAGCCTAATATTTCAGCCAAGGTATGGCAAAATCATTTCCAGTCTCTATATAGTGCACCTAACGGTGCTCGATCCAATTCCTTTCATTTTGATAGTGGCGAATTGAAAGGGGCCCCATTTACATTAACCGAGGTCCGAGAGGCCATAGGACGGTTGGCACCAGGCAAGGCACCCGGTTTAGATGGCTTGCCGGGTGATTTATTTAAACATGAACCTGATGTCTGGGCTCCTTATCTACTGATTTTATTCAATTTTATTCTTGGAGGCATGGAGGTGCCAAATACTTGGTTGGGCACGGAGATTGTCCCAATATTTAAAAAGGGATCACCTCTGCTCCCTTCCAACTATAGACCCATCAGTCTTATCGACGTTCCCCAAAAGCTTTTCGGTAGACTGATACTTAACCGCCTTCAAAACTGGATTGAAGAACGGGACATATTGAGCCCGTACCAAGCTGGGTTCAGAGAGGGTGTCTCAAATACAGATCAGATTTTTCGTCTTAATCTTTTATATTGGAAGACCGCGTTAATTGAGGGTGGTACCCTGTACACGGTCTTTGTGGATTTACGAGCGGCATTCGACTTAGTATCAAGGGATCAACTATGGATTGTTTTAAAGGACCTAGGAGTTCCTGTTGATATTCTTACAATGTTGATGAGATTACATCAGGGCAATTTTGCTAAAGTTAGGTGCGGCAGAGGGGGAGTCCTTTCGGATGGCTCCCCGTAGACACGGGGGTCAGACAGGGTTGTGTGCTTGCACCTACCCTGTTTTGCCTCTTTGTGGATGGGGTTATTAACCATCTTACTGGGTTAAACAACACTGATGCCCCCAAGCTAAATGGCAGCCGGGTGCCTGAAATTATGTTTGCAGACGACACCCTGCTGCTTTCTAAATCCCCCATGGGCATACAACGGGTGTTGGATGGGTTTACGAACTTTTGTGAGAAGCGCGGATTGGAAATCAACGCGTCCAAAACTAAGTATATGATTTTCAACCCGCCCCCCTCAACCCGCCCAAACCCCCTGATAGGGTCTGTTAGATTAGAGTGGGTTACCACGTTCGATTACCTGGGGGTAACTCTCAATCAAAATATGACCTGGGAGTCGCAGAGAACCAAGGCAAATATGCAATTGGCGCAGCTAACGGGTGGTATATGCAGGATGTTAACCAGGTCGACTTATAAACCATTTGGTCCACCCCTCCAAATTTACCAAACACAGGCTAGAGGTGCAGTAACCTATGGGGGTGAGATATGGGGGCATACAGCTGACCAGAAATTCCAGATAACTGAGAATAATTTCATAAGACAACTGGCAGCACTACCATCTAGCACCCCACTCCTCCCTTTAAGATTTGACCTGGGCCTAAGACCGATTACGGAGGAGTTGGGACTCAAACCCTTGACTTTTTGGCGCAAAATCTGGAGTTCGACGGAGTTATCTAGCTACAGGGCCGAACTCGTAGAGATTCTGCGCCTACCCAAAGTGTCACAAATACCATGGCTAAAATACATTAAGCATACTTTTGAAACTCTAGGAAGACAGGATTTGTGGCTTAATCCAGAAAGTGTATGTTGCAGGATCTCCCACAAATCTTTAGCAAAGGCTTATTTCGAGCATAAGCTACGGGTTACAATTCAGACCATTCGGGAGGGATCCTTATCTAACCACTTCCTTGTTATTAAAGATTCTTATTGCTTAGAGCCCGTCCTTGATGATGTAGGCCCTCCAATAACAAGGAAGCTATACATGCAGTGGCGATACGGTACTCTTCCCCTGAGGGCACACACGGAACACTGGACTAAAATTTGCTCTACAGCTCAGTGCCCAGCATGTGCACATTTGCGAGAGAATGACCAGCATATTATATTTTTCTGCCCAGCTTATAACACACCTCGGAACTATTGGCTTATCCCACTCCTTAAAAACCTAGGTTTTAGGAATTACCTTCCAGCATACAGAATTCTAAAGACAGATCTATCTGCCCCAACTGTATTTGCAGTCGCTAAATTTCTAACAGCAATGTGGTTTACCCGTAATCGTTATATTAAGTCTAATACGAATATATGAACATCTTGAATGATTTTTAACACACCGTTTTATGGTCTTTTATTCACCCAAATGTAATCCTTTTATTGTATAACTTATAATTGTGTATTGCTGCATTCTTTTATGGTCCAAAGTGACCGAAATAAAGATATGATGAAAAACCTCAAACAAACTTACAGGTAGGTAGCCATCTTCCCTGGGAGGGTGTTTGTGGGTGGGAGGCCTGTACCACTACTCCCACCATGCCCCCTGGCCTGAACCTGAGCATGATGCAGCCCTCCCTCCACCCCACCCAGAAGCAGTTGGAAGCCATTGCAGTACATCAAACAAACGTACAGGTAGGTAGCCATCTTCCATGGGAGTGTGTTTGTGGGTGGGAGGCCTGTACCACTACTCCCATCATGCCCCATGTCCCACACCTGAGCATGATGGAGCCCTCCCTCCACCCCACCCAGAAGCAGTTGGAAGCCATTGCAGTACATCAAACAAACGTACAGGTAGGTAGCCATCTTCCATGGGAGGGTATCTGTGGGTGGGAGGCCTGAGCCACTACTCCCACCATGCCCCCTGGCCCACACCTCAACAGGATGGAGTCCTCCCCCCACCCCCACCCAGAAGCAAGTGTCAGCCATTGCATTACCCCATCAAACTTACAGGTAGGTAGCCAACTTCACAGTGAGGGTGTTTGTGGGTGGGAGGCCTGTACCACTACTCCCACCATGCCCCCTGGCCCACACCTGAGCAGGATGGAGCCCTCTCCACCCCACCCAGAAGCAAGTGTCAGCCATTACATTACCCCATCAAACTTACAGGTAGGTAGCCTACTTCATAGTGAGGGTGTTTGTGGGTGGGATACCTGTACCAGTACTTCAACCATGCACCCTGGTCCACAGCATCAGCTAGATAGGGCTCTCCCCCACCCCACCCAGAAGCTAGTGTCAGCCATTACATTTCCCCCATCAAACTAACAGGTAGATAGCAAACTTAACAGTGAGGGTGTTTGTGGGTGGGAGGCCTGTACCACTACTCCCACCATGCACCCTGGCCCACAGCATCAGCAAGATGGAGCCCTCCCCCCACCCCACCCAGAAGCATGTGTCAGCCATTACATTACCCTCATCAAACTTACAGGTAGGTAGCCATCTTCCCTGGGAGGGAGTTTGTGGGTTGGAGGCCTGTACCACTACTCTCACCATGCCCCCTGGCCCACACCTCAGCAGAATGGAGCACTCGCCCACCCAGAAGCAGTTGGAAGCCATTGCAGTACACCAAACAAACTTACAGGTAGGTAGCCATCTTCCCTGGGAGGGTGTCTGGGGGTGGGAGGCCTGTGCCACTACTCCCACTGTGCCCCCTGTCCCACACCTGAGCATGATGGAGCGCTCCCTCTACCCCACCGAGAAGCAGTTGGAAGCCATTGCAGTACACCAAACAAACTTACAGGTAGGTAGCCATCTTCCCTGGGAGGGTGTCTGGGGGTGGGAGGCCTGTACCACTACTCCTACCATGTCCCCTGTCCCACACCTGAGCATTATGGAGCCCTCCCTCCACCCCACCCAAAAGCAGTTGAAAGCCATTGCACTACATCAAACAAACTTACAGGTAGGTGGCCATCTTCCATCGGAGGATGTTTGTGGGTGGGGGGCCTGTACCACTACTACCACCATGCCCCCTGTCCCGCACCTGAGCAGGATGGAGCCCTCTCTCCACCCCACCCAGAAGCAGTTGGAAGCCATTGCAGTACATCAAACATACTTACAGGTAGGTAGCCATCTTCCCTGGGAGTGTGTTTGTGGGGGGTGGCCTGTACCACTACTCCCACCATGCCCCCTGGCCTGAACCTGAGCATGATGGCGCCCTTCCTCCACCCCACCCAGAAGCAGTTGGAAGCCATTGCAGTACATCAAACAAACGTACAGGTAGGTAGCCATCTTCAATGGGAGTGTGGCTGTGGGTGGGAGGTCTGTACCACTACTCCCATCATGCCCCCTGGCCCACACCTGAGCAGGATAGAGCCCTCCCTCCACCCACCCAGAAGCAGTAAGAAGCAATGGTAGTACATCAGACAAACTTACAGGTAGGTAGCCATCTTCCCTGGGAGGGTGTTTGTCGGTGGGAGGCCTGTACCACTTCTCCCACCATGCCCCCTGTCCCACACCTGAGCATGATGGAGCCCTCCCTCCATCCCACCCAGAAGCAGTTGGAAGCCATTGCAGTACATCAAACAAACTTACAGGTAGGTAGCCATCTTCCATGGGAGGGTGTCTGTGGGTGGGAGGCCTGTACCACTACTCCCACCATGCCCCCTGGCCCACACCTCAACAGGATGGAGGCCTCCCCCACCCCACCCAGAAGCAAGTGTCAGTCATTGCATTACCCCATCAAACTTACAGGTAGGTAGGCAACTTCACTGTGAGGGTGTTTGTGGGTGGGAGGCCTGTACCACTACTCCCACCATGCCCCCTGGCCCACACCTCAACAGGATGGAGGCCTCCCCCACCCCACCCAGAAGCAAGTGTCAGTCATTGCATTACCCCATCAAACTTACAGGTAGGTAGGCAACTTCACTGTGAGGGTGTTTGTGGGTGGGAGGCCTGTACCACTATTCCAACCATGCTCCCTGGCCCACACCTGAGCAGGATGGAGCCCTCCCCCACACCCAGAAGCAAGTGTCAGCCATTACATTACCCCATCAAACTTACAGGTAGGTAGCCAACTTTGCAGTGAGGGTGTTTGTGGGTGGGATGCCTGTACCACTACTCCCACCATGCACCCTGGTCCACAGCATCAGCTAGATAGGGTCCTCCCCCACCCCACCCAGAATCAAGTGTCAGCCATTACATTTCCCCCATCAAACTTAGAGGTAGATAGCCAACTTAACAGTGAGGGTGTTTGTGGGTGGGAGTCCTGTACCACTACTCCCACCATGCACCCTGGTCCACAGCATCAGCAAGATGGAGCCCTCCCCCCACCCCACCCAGAAGCATGTGTCAGCCATTACATTACCCTCATCAAATTTACAGGTAGGTAGCCATCCTCCCTGGGAGGGTGTCTGTGGGTCGAAGGCCTGTACCACTACTCCCACCATGCCGCCTGGCCCACACCTCAGCAGGATGGAGCACCCCCCCACCCAGAAGCAGTTGGAAGCCATTGCAGTATACCAAACAAACTTACAAGTAGGTAGCCATCTTCCCTGGGAGGGTGTCTGTGGGTGGGAGGCCTGTACCACTACTCCCACCATGCCCCCTGTCCCACACCTGAGCAGGATGGAGAACTCCCTCCATCCCACCCAGAAGCGGTTGCAAGCCATTGCAGTACACCAAACAAACTTACAGGTAGGTGGATATATTATTCTGTCTTGTGACCCCACTGAGCAGGATGTAAGCCTCCACCTCACACACACAGATGTGTCACATAACAAAGCCAAATCTGAGCACATTACAGGTAAGTAGCCAGTACGTGCACCCAAACATTCGTCACAAAATAAATGGTGCCATATGACAACACCAGCCCTCTCATTGCACAAATATGCACACCTATCCCATTGCCATGCACAGTGTGCACACAGGTAAGCTAAGGAAACTGTCACAGCTACCAAAGTGTGACACACCAATGCACATGTAGAAGAAAGTCTGGGCACAATCATGCACAGCACCAATTGACACGTGCATTCCCATTGGGCAAGTGCAACAAGGACCATTCGAAAAATACGAAAGCATGTGTGGTGGAACAAATCAAGATATGCACATGACAGGACAAAGGTATGCAGGAGATGACAAAGGCCAGTCCATGGCCAGATGTGACGCCTGCCAGGTCAGACAAATCAGCAAAGAGTCCTCAATGAAAAACATGTTGTGCCAGTCCCTAGATGGCAACAGGTCCCTGTAATCATGAATTATGTACGGCTCGCATGGTATGCCTTGACACCTCACACCATGGACAAGTAATGCATGTACCACTGCATCATGTTAGGAAGCACAGTAGTGCACATAGTAAACAATGTGATGATCAGTCAATTGTGCAGTGTAGAAAAAGTGAATGACACACAGCTAATACAAAGCTTGCGGGGTGCATTACAATGACCATTTCCCATCTGATCCACAGGTGACCAAGAACTCACTGCAGAGGACAACACCAGAAACCTGCAGAGCCAGTCTCCCCCCGGTACATGGACTCCCTGATGTTGACTCCCAGGATTCCCTGGACGATGAGCTCGAAGCCGGCCCATCTGGTGTGCAAGGGAGCAACAGGTCACAGGACCCCTTCGTCCCCCCACCACATCTGCGGAAATAACAACTTCACTGCAGACGCCTGCTGTGCGGCCACTGCCACCACCACCACCAGTGCTGCCTGCAACACGCTCCCTGTCCCAGAGGATGACCACCCCACACCACCGACGGAGGAGGGCAGGGAGAGGATGCCGGTGCCCACAGTGGTGAGGCAACAGGTCTGTGGCAGCAGGGTAGATGGGAGGGGCAGGGTCACCCACAGACACCAGGAGGCTGGGACCCAATCCCTGGAACACATCACCAGAGTCCTTGGTGCATATGAACAGGCCCAGGAACGAACGGACCGGTCGGACGAACTGTTGCATGAGCTCATCCTGCTGATGAGGTCCATCGACACCCACATTGGATAAATCGTGGACCTCTTGGGCCAGCAAGTGGCGGTACTGAGGGACAGGCCTGTGCCACAAACAACACCTCCAACTCCCTCTGGTGGGCTGTAGGATGACAGTTCACCATCCTCCCCTGCGCCCACAGAGAGGAGTGAGTCCTCAGACCCCATTGGCCCTGCAGTAGGGTCCCCCCTGCCAAACGAAGAAGAGGCCGACCTAAGAAGACCCTGGGAGTATCTGGAGGCAAAGCACCTCCCAGATGCCAGTCACGGAGCCAACCATGATGGCAACCCTCTTCACTACTGCATTGAGTTTTTGGACTGTCCTTCCCCACACTGCCTTGTGAATGGCATCTGTCTGTTGGACTGGGTCACCACATCAATGTGGTGACTACGCGATTCTTTCATTTACCATAACTGTCATCTCACTGCTCCACCACCACCTCAATGGAAAAGTACACCCCCTCACATGTCACCATTGCAAATTAAATATCCTTACACACATGTTGTCGTGTCTGCTCCATCTTTATTGCAGGATGTACAGTCTTCAACATGATCATAATGTACCAGGAGTATGGGCCGTATGCAGGCAAGGAGAAGTTGAAGGCACCTAGGGAAACAACAGAACAACATTCACTGGTCTGGGCGTGGCATCACAGACATCACACAACACCTACCATCAGGATAACCCAACATGCACACATCACAATGGGCAACAAGTGTCAACATACACGTCCTGTAGATGTTCCCAAATGATCTGTCCCAGAAACATTGCCAACCACTGCTGAGTCTGCAACTGGCTGATGTTACAATTCTCACATACCCCTTCACGACAACAGCAATATCAGCAGACAATGGGTATCTTGTACATTGTCACCCACCTTCAAGTGAAGTATTGGGCAATAAGCTGTTCACGCAGGTCAACACCTTCCTCCTCTCCACTGTTCTCACCACTGAACAGAGGTTGGTTTGCAGACTGGGCCCTTGGGTCCTCACCATCAACCAGGAGCAGGGGAATCTCCTTGCGAATGGCTAGGTTGTAGAGCATGCAGCATGCCACTACAATCTGACACACCTTCCCGGGCGAGTATGCCAGTGCACCTCGGGTCTTGTCCAGGCAGCAGAAACGTGACTTGAGCAGACCAAAAGTACACTCCACCACACGACGTGTCCTCCCATGGGCCTCATTGTAGCGGACGTCAGCCGGGGTCCTGGGATTCCGCAGTGGGCTCAGCAACCAGGGACGGCTGGGATATGCAGTCACCTAGGTATGACAAACACAAATAGACATTGCAATGTTGCTGAGGCAGAGGGCAGCAGGTCACACACCCAGCACGCCATACAACTAGGCATACTCACCCACAATCCATGCACGCGCGGGAAGCAGATTAGCCATCAGCTGGGGCACAATGCAGTTCCTCAGGATGTAGGAGTCATAGGCCGAGCCTGGGAATTTGGCACACACGTGGGAGATGATCATATCTGCCAGGCACACCACTTGCACATTTATGGAGTGGTAATGTTTGCGATTCCTGTAGATGTGCTCACTGGCCTGTGGTGGCACAAGCCCGACATGGGTGCAATCAATGGCACCAACAACATTGGGGATGTGTCCAAGGGGATAGAAGTCTCCCTTCACAGCTGGCAATTCAGCACCCCTGGGGAAATCGATGTATCTGTCCTTGTATATCATCATGGCGGGCAGTACATCACGCAGCACCATGCGGAACATTGGTTGTGATATCCCACCAGTGCTGGCCACTGTCTCTTGAAATGATTCAGTGGCAAAAAAATGCAGGGCCGCCATCACCTTATAAGTAGGGGTGAAAGCTGTTGGATATGTCTGGCGAGGCTGCAAGTGGGGCTCCAACAGATCACAAAGGGTTTTTAGGGTGGCTCGATCCAGACGGCATTTCCGGATGATCGCCACATCCTCCATGTCCTCCAGTACCGTCAAGTGACGAAGCAGATTTGGCCTCCTCCTATTTGAGATGAACGTGGACACATGTCAATGCAATACATCATGAGATGGGCACAGCATCTCACGTTCTGGATGACACAATGACAACAATGACTGCCATCAATATTGAGCAACAGACCAGCTTACATGTAGGGATACCTTCAGCTACACAAAGGGCACACCTGTCAACTTACACAAAACAAGTACCTCAAACACCACCCTGGTCAATGTGAATGCACATAGGGATATGGCCACATTTCACATGGGCACGCCTGGGAGTATAGCATCCAACATATGTGTGACAAATCAACCCCACTGTCTCCTACCTAGCTGCTGTACCTGTCACACCTTCATGCGTCATTGCAACCTGGCACACATCCACCAAACAATGACCACAGTCGGCGCAGGAATGATGAATGTGTGCATGAGCAGACATGAGAGGCCATGCAAAATAGATCATCATTCATTGAGACGAGCATTGCTGTAATTGTCACTGCACCTCAACACATTGACATGTGTACACATTGTAGAATCCAGAACAACACTGTCCTGCCTACATGACCATCAAATTCATAAGTGACATGTGAGTGAGTACAGGCCAAGCTACGAAATCACAAACATAGCATGTGTAGTCACCAGTGGAGTAAATCGAACATTGGCATCGTGTGCACAATGATGTACCATTGACCACGTGGGTGCTGTGCACTGTTGATGTTTGCCAGATGGCCATTGCCATTGTATGGCACCCATATCACGGTAGCTACCGCCTGGCCCCGGCGGTGTGTCACCAGCACCCCAATTCACACAAGTGTGGTAGTGATGGCATGGAGACATGGGGAAATGGCGGTTGGCATGCTCCGCCATCCATATCATGGTAGCTACCGCCTGGCCCCGGCAGTGTGTCACCAGCACTTCCATTCACACATGTGCGGTAGTGATAGGCCTCGTGTCATTGTATGGCACCCATATTGCAGTAGCTACCGCCTGGCCCCGGCGGTGTGTCACCAGCACCGCCATTCACACAAGTGCGGTAGTGATAGGCATGGAGACATGGGGAAATGGAGGTTGGCATGCTCCGCCGCTTGAATCGCGATGCCTCATGTCAATGTATGACACCCATATTGCGGTAGCTACCGCCTGCCTCGGCGGTGTGTCACCAGCACCCCCATTCACACATGTGCGGTAGTGATAGGCCTCGTGTCAATGTATGGCACGCATATCGTGGTAGCTACTGCCTGGCCCCGGCGGTATGTCACCAGCACCCCCATTCACTCAAGTGCAGTAGCAATAGGCATGGAAACATGGGGAAATGGCGGTTGGCATGCTCCGCTGCCTGAATTGCGGTGCCTCGTGTCAATGTATGGCACCCATATCGCGGCAGCTACCGCTTGGCCCTGGCGGTGTGTCACCAGCACCCCCATTCACACAAGTGTGGTAGTGATAGGCATGGAGACATGGGGAAATGGCAGTTGGCATGCTCCGCCACCTGATTCGCGGTCCCTTGTGTCAATGTATGACACCCATATCGCGGTAGCTACCGCCTGGCCCCGACGGTGTGTCACCAGAACCCCCAGTCACACAAGTGCGGTAGTGATAGTCATGGAGACATGGGGGAATAGTGGTTGGCATGCTCCGCCGCCTGAATCATGGTGCCTCATGTCAATGTATGGCACCCATATCCCGGTAGCTACTGCCTGGCCCCGGCGGTGTGTCACCATCACCCCATTCACACATGTATGGTAGTGATAGGCATTGAGACATGGGGAAATGGCGGTTGGCATGCTCTGCCGCCTGAATCGCAGTGCCTCGTGTCAATGTATGGCACCCATATCGTGGTAGGTACTGCCAGGCCCCAGCGGTGTGTTACCAGCACCCCCATTCACACATGTGCGGTAGTGATAGGCATGGAGACATGGGGAAATGGCAGTTTCCATGCTCCACCACCTAAATCAAGGTGCCTCGTGTCAATGTATGGCACCCATATCGTGGTAGGTACTGCCAGGCCCCAGCGGTGTGTCACCAGCATCCCTATTCACACATGTGCGGTAGTGATAGGCATGGAGACATGGGGAAACGGCAGTTTCCATGCTCCACCACCTGAATCAAGCTAATCATGCTCCGCCGCCAAAATTGCGGTAGCGCACACCTGGCGCACACCTGGCCCCTGCGGTGTGTCACTGCTAGGCCTGAGCGGTAAATTCCGTTCTGTGGTCACGGCGGGACAGGAGACGGACACCAGTGGGGGTGAAACTAGCACAATAGCTGCACAGGTGCCCAGTGACACAGATGTCTCCAGTGCCTCAGAGGGGGACAGGAGTCTGCTGGAGGAATCTCAGCCTAAGACGCAAAGCACCATATCATCTGATGCCAGCGGGGATGCATCCATGTTGGCGGGCACAGGGAACGGGGACTCTGCATTGTCTTGCACCAAAACATCGGCCGGTGCCCACCCTCCCAGCCACTTTCTCTGGTGTTGCCCGTGTCTGCCTCAGTAAGAGCGGAAGAGTGTCCTTCACCCCTGCCACCGCTGCCCCTGTCCCCCCTGCTGCCATCAGTGCTGAGTCTGTGGACCTTTTGCGCCAGCTGTGTGTAGGCCAGACAGCTCTCCTCAATGCCTTCAATGACCATGGAAAACAGTTGGCACAGGTGGTTGCTTTCATGGAGCGCATACAATCAGATGTGGATGGGCTGCACCAGACTGTCCAGGCTTTGTCCTCAACAGTGACGTCTTCCCTTCAACAGGCACATACTCACAGTCCTGCTCCGGTCCCTTTGTCTACCCCCCTGGCAGTGGCCATGTCTGACGATAGTGACCATGGTCCACATACATCAAAGTCATGATACGGCACACGAAGTACACAGCAGCAGCAACCCAAGCGGTCCCGGGCTCAGACACCATCCCCACAGAAGACCAAAGCCAACCCATAGCGCGGAGAGAAAAGACCATCAGGCAACACCTGGGGACAAAAAGCAAAGCAGCAGACCTCAGGCACACATGCCACAGAGGCATCCCCATCCAAGGGCTCTCCTGCCCCTAAAGCACCTCGCAAAGAGAAGTATACAGTGTCTGTGCCCACCAAGGAGGTGGTGCATGCCAAGGGTACACCAAGGAAGGGCTCCAAGGTAGATTCACCCACCACCTCGACTCCCATTCCAAGCCCAGTGAAGCAGGGGAAGCAGGGTACTGTAGGGGTGACACCTAGTAAACAGGGGAAGGGGGGGCAGAGGCGAAGCCAGGCAAAGCGCTCCGCTGGGTCCAGCACATCACCAGAGGGGGTGCCAGTGTCTGCACCTGATGCAGCTTTGGTGGTGAGTGTCCCTGTTGTGTCCACACCACTTTCCATTGATCCAGAGTCAGTCAAGCCATTTAGGATCCCCAAGAAGTGGAAAAGCACCCCTCCAAAATCTCCCAGCCACACCGTGTCTCCCGTCTGCATGACTCCGCCTCAATGTGGCACTACACCACCTGGTAAAAGGAGCCCTCCGGGTTTACTGATAGCTCTACCTCAGCTGTTCTGCTCTCTCCCCGGTCAAGTGCCCCGACAGTCCCCGAGACATAGCCAGCTCCCAGTCCGCCTGACAGCCAAGTCTAAGTGTTAGTCACCCTCACACACCTGTCTCTCACACACATAGGCCTGTACTGCACATTGTTACCCACTGACTGTGTTGCTGACCATAGAAAAGTACAATCGCACACATTCCCTGTGCAGCTTCTCATGGACATACTCTGCACTCTGCCCTGGCCACTGGCCTTGTTGCTCACTGCTGTTTTGCCCTTGCCTGTGCAGCTTCTCGTGGACATACTCTGCACTCTGCCCTGGCCACTGACCTTGTTGTTCACTGCTGTTTTGCCCTTACCTGTGCAGCTTCTCATGGACATACTCTGCACTCTGCCCTGGCTACTGGCCTTGTTCACTGCTGTTTTGCCCTTGCCTTGTGCAGCTTCTCATGGAAATGCTCTGCACTTTGCCCTGGCCACTGGACTTGTTGTTCACTGCTGTTTTGCCCTTGCCTGTGCAGCTTCTCATGGACATGTTCTGCATTCTGCCCTGGCCACTGGCCTTGTTGTTCACTGCTGTTTTGCCCTTGCCTGTGCAGCTTCTCATGGACCTGCTCTGCACTTTGCCCTGGCCACTGGCCTTGTTGTTCAGTGCTGTTTTGCCCTTGCCTGTGCAGCTTCTCATAGACATGCTCTGCACTTTGCCCTGGCCACTGGACTTGTTGTTCACTGCTGTTTTACCCTTGCCTGTGCAGCTTCTCATGGACATGCTCTGCACTTTGCCCTGGTTACTGGCCTTGCTGTTCACTGCTGTTTTGCCCTTGCCTGTGCAGCTTCTCATGGACATGCCCTGCACTTTGCCCTGGCCACTGGACTTGCTGTTTTGCCCTTGCCTGTGCAGCTTCTCATGGACATGCTCTGCACTCTGCCCTGGCCACTGGCCTTGCTGTTTACTGCTGTTTTTCCCTTGCCTGTGCAGATTCTCATGGACATGCTCTGCACTTTGCCCTGGCCACTGGCCTTGCTGTTCACTGATGTTTTGCCCTTGCCTGTGCAGCTTCTCATGGACCTACTCTGCACTTTGCCATGGCCACTGGCCTTGTTGTTCACTGCTGTTTTGCCCTTGCCTGTGCAGCTTCCCATGGATATGCTCTGAATTTTGTGCCTTGCTCTTCTCTTCTCATGGTGCCTATCTGTGCAATATATGAATAAAGACAGTTGCTCCTGTTGTCTATTTTGTCGGTGTCCTTACTGAATAAAGTTCTTTTGCTGTGTGTATATGGTTTAATGTGCCACATGGTCTGTGTGCCACTTCAACATAGTCAATGTTTGGGCTCACTTACAAAAAATATGTCAGGGGTGACAGGGACTTCAGTTCTTCCTGACCCAGATACTTGTGGGGGGAATGGTGTCATTTTTCAATGGGAGGCAGCTGTCATTTACTTAATTTGTTCATGTTGGCTATATTGTACACATGTCAGGTTGGGGGGGCACTGCCAACACAGAGTGGGTTTCTGCACACAGTATTGCAGACAGGTTGTCCAGGGTCATCATGTATGTGTATTCTTCCTTTATGTGTGCCCAGTGGTGTATGTGTATGGTCATCTTGTGACGGCCAGTCATCCTAGTCCCATGGCTTACTTTCCATGTGTGCTCTTGGATGACCAGGTAGTGTGCAGTGTGAAGGGGGTGAGTTTGTGGGGAGTGTTGATGTGTGCATGCCCCTGCATTGTCAACTACACACGTGTCACCCAGGAGTTGTATGCCTGTTGTTTTGATTGTTCAGCCCTGTGGATGTGGTTGTATGCACATGTGTGAGTTGTATGTTGTGCACAGTGTGCTGGTGTGTCCTTGCAGTTTTGGCTGACTCCTACTTGTTGTTTTTGTCAATTGTGAGTATGCAGAGTGTGTGACTGGCAAGTCATTGTTGTGTTTTCTTGCATATCCATGTGTCTTGTTGCTGTTTGTGGGGACTGTGCAGACCTGCTGTTACACACTGCCATTGTGATTGTGTTTCTCATGCATTGCTGTCACATGGTGCCTTCTTGCCTTCAGTGTGGCATGTTGTGTGTGTTGTCATACTGTGGAAATATGGATTTTTATGATCAGTTATGTCCCCTATCTTGGACCCCAACGGTTTCATGCATAAATCACAAGTACATGTATGTTCCCTCCAGTTCCAGTTATGAAGACGCAAACACTTGTGCGTCCACCGTCAACATGTCCTCTTTCAGATCCGCCATGAATGGGCCGGATATTCTATTTCTAAGTATGAAAGGCCACCGGCTTTATATGGTTCATTTATCCCATTTTTCAGTCCAGGCGAGTAGGCCCTGATTCTGCCGTTAAGCCTTTTCCTGCCTTCTGCCTCTGAAAGCTCCAGTCTGAGCTCGCATCTGTATCCATGAACTTTGTCCTATTCCCTGCGCGGCTAACGGTGCCTGACTCCAGCCTGTTGCCTGCCAAAAAACTGTATTTCACCTTCGAGATTATCTGCTCCGCTCCCTACCCAATGCATTCCTGTCTAGTAGTTTAAGTAAACATTCTTCCAGCTATCGAGCAAAGGGCCCGGCTTCTCTGTCTTTATGCAAGTAATTCATAGCCCTGTTACTATGGAAGATTTCTGCCCTCGCATCTAGTGTAGACACTTAGACGCTTGTACACGCACTCACAGTCAGTATAGAATAGATTTTGTTCGAGAGACCTTTCTTTTTGGATAACATAGTTCTTTAAACATAGGATGTTAGATATGATTTGGGATTAGGTTGACATAACCCCAGACTTTTGTCTCCACATGTAGAGCTAAATGTCAAGTCCCTTTCTCCCTCTAGTTGCACGTCTATCACACGTCATGCGACTGCGCACGCATCTCTGCCAAATATTTCTGCTGACATTGCAGGATTCTCCAGGTATCCACCCACACATGACAAATTACCCATTATCATCAAGTGGACGCCCACATGGACGCCCACCTTCACGCCTACTTACACGCCCACATGCTCTTATCTCATTCTCTCTTGCTCTTTTGCTTACGTACAATTGAGAAATGTATATATACTGTACTCTGTGAATAATGTTTGGAGAATATTGAGAATACTTTTGAGTCCCTTTCCAGATCCTTTTTTGGTGATGGTAATATTCTCCCTTTGACTCGAGTTATTGGAATAAAGCCCTTTTTGAACCTGATACCACAGACTCAGCCTCTTGCTTTATGCATGATCCTATTGATATTCTGAAAAATTCTGAGAGCGTAATATTTTATTTACCACATAATGGCGCCCGAACAGTTTAATCTCTTTCCCCACACGCCGGAGATGAAGGTCCAGTTTTGCCCCCTTCCATAGCCGTGACGGACTTCAAGCGCGCACGTCGCGGGTCTTCCCGCCAACTCCCTCAGGCCAACGAAGGGGACAGACTACGACCAGGCATCCATACGAGGCGGTGAGGAACGCAGATTGTCCTACCCAGAGCCCACCTGCGAGAGAGCTGTGTCCGAGGTATACAGAGGCCCACCAGATTCCGAAGTTCCGAAGTTCCGAAGTTCCGAAGTTCCGCGTCGAGTCCAGTCCGGTCCAGTCCAGTCCAGTTCAGTTCCGAGGCCTTCCGTTCCGAGCTACCCGGTGAGTACCATTGCCGGGGAGGCGTTCTGACGTGCACATAGGTTGTGCCGGTCAAGACGGGTTTGGGTACACAAATCCGGTCTGCACTGTTTCAGCAGTGTATCTGTACTGTTTAGCAGTATATCTAGTATGTCTAGTATATAATTCAGAATCACCTAGTTGGTGTTCCCTAATGGCCATTGTTGTTCGTTAAATGTTAAATGTTAAATGTTTTAAATACGTTCTACATATTGTGGTGTGAATGACTGTTCATTATTGTGTTTATTGTATTAAGTGTGTTCAAGTAATAAGGTCTAAAAATGCCGCTCTTTTCAAAATTAAGACAGATCAAAACTAGAAAAGGGGTACTCGAAGAAGCTGTTCCCATTCAACCTAGGGACACTCCAGGGTACTTTATGTATCATAAGCATGGCCTAGATGCCGTATTATTTCTTGATTTATGGGTGAACTACACCAAGGATTTACCAGAAAGTCAGAGGTGGCGCGCAGTTGGGACATGGGATGCAGATTGCATCATGAGAGTAGAAGAAGAATTATGGAAAAAGATAGCCAGACAGTAACAGAAAGATGCCATTGAATTATGGCGTAAAGAATAGCATAGACGCACAGAGTAAGCGCTCAGAAAAGAAGAGAAAAGTAGGGAGGATTCAGACCAAGCCCGAGAAAACGTGTTAGTTGAGGAAGGTATCCGAGTAAAAGCAGAACAAGTAGATAGACAACGAAACACTCTTATGA
This sequence comes from Triturus cristatus, assembly GCF_964204655.1. Taxonomy (NCBI): domain Eukaryota; kingdom Metazoa; phylum Chordata; class Amphibia; order Caudata; family Salamandridae; genus Triturus; species Triturus cristatus. The sequence continues at coordinate 1,711,369,167 of NC_140589.1, read as the reverse complement.
AAGAGAAAATGTAGACCAGCTTGGAAGGATGCCATTGAGTTTTGGCGCAAGGAGTCACATAGGAGGTCAGAGTAAGTGTTTCACGAAGCAGAGAGAAGTAGACTGGAGTCTGGAAAAGCCAAGGAAAAGATGTTACAGGAGGAAGTGGAGCAGGTAAAATGAGCGCAGGCTGACAGAAAAAGAAATACTGACGTTGCTGGTATTTATCCCGTCCTTTCAGAGGACCTAGCAAGAGTGGCCCCAGTAGAAAGACCAGTTAGAGTGCCACCGCAAGTACCACGATACATATAATAATGATATAGTAGCCCAAAGGTTCTTGAGCCACCCACCAAATGAACAGCGCATAGCTGGTGTTTACATGGTCCAACATTTGACTACGTTGTCAATAGGAAATTGAGAGGGGTGTAGCTAGAGAAGGAGCAACACCTGTGATTTGATGACACCCCTAATGTACAAAGTGTTAACGAAAAAATAATTAGTGAAAAGTTTAGCTTGAAAATAGAATTGTGGGTATTTCGAATTTGCAAATTGTTCAAGAATACAGGTTTGTGTTCTTGGTGGTCCAGTGAGCCAATCTGCTGGGTCAAGTCGGTAAGATTATGACCCCCTGAGTGCAAATTGTATGTAAAAATAATTTTTCAATTGGGCGAATTATTGCAGTTTTTATGGAATTGAGTAGTCTTTTTGTCTTTGACAGCTTCAGAGTGAGGAGAAGGTGGGGGCTGTGTAGAGCAGAATGTGATACAGAAATCGGAGACAGATTCTGACCTTGTAGCCAGTGTAGGTGGGGGCCGGTGAGAGGAGCAGAACAGAGGCACTGCTTAGCAAGCTTCTCTGACATCGCATCTGTGTAATGCCTGCAGCCGGAACAACGAAAAAAGTTGGCTGGCAGCCCAGGCTCAGGCCGCGCTGAGGGGCTATTTTTAGCTTCTCTGATAAGACAGGGCAGCTGAGAAATGTAAGTCGAGAAAGATTCCCTTGGTCTATTCTGTGCTAAACCAGTGCCCCGGAGAAATGTCTATGGAGAAGATTTGTTTTATTTTTTAGCAAATGTTATATTGCTTCTGGCCAGAAAGTAAAATGTTGCTCTTGCTTGGAATTTTAAGGGCTATGTGCCTATATAAAAACGATTTTCAAATTCAGACATTTTTGAATTGTGGCCACAAGCTGCCACCAGTTGCATTGGATAAATGATCCAGTGGTTACGGTTCTGTGGGGAAAGATGGGAGATGCATCTTCGACTAGGACATGAGGGTACATTGTGTACAAAGATGCATAGCTCATTTTTTATAAAAAAAAAGACAGGTTCGTGTGTTCTTCATTTTTGATTATTGTTGCTGATCCTGTGTGTCAGACTTGACACGGTCATCATTGGGATGACCCACTGCCAGATGGGGTTGTATAGGGCAGGTAAATAAGTTATTGATTATAAGCCTGACAAATTAAGCAGGCCAGAATGTTCGCCTCTGAGCTGTAGGTACTGTAATTGCGCATCACTGCTCATTTATATATGTTAGTGTAATTGTCTATGCTTTCTGTGCTTGGTATACTGATGGCTTGGCATATGTATTTTATATATGTTTTGTTTTTGTGTTGTATTGACCAGTCTGTTTAGCGTTTAATACAAAGTTCTCCTGTGCAAGTACAGAGATGGTCGTGACGACGGCAATCTTTGCACAGCGCTTGGCTGGAACTTGTTCACAATTACTAAATTTCACAGACATGATATTACCATTATCATGCTGTCAAAATAGGAGACAACACGTTATCAGTGTATGTCTAATTGGTGTTGGAGATGAATGAAACAAAAGAAAAAGGCTATGCAAGACTAAAATATTTTTCACATAACTGCCTTTCTCTTATAGACAGGCAGCCTCGGTCATATGTTTCCAGATTGGACATTAAGGAACGATTATGATCTGTGCACTTGCATCTTAACTCTTGAAAGGCCTGTTTTAAATAAGGACTGCCACCACAGAGTGACAAATGAGGCTCGGTATTTAGGGTAATGAGAAAATATCTGACAGGATTTCCTTTTTAAAGTTTGCTTTAGTAAGCTCATTCTTGTAAGTGGTGGCCCCAAAAGTTGACTTGTTTTTAAATTAGGCTGTTTATTGTATAGGTGGAAATTATTGCAGAATTACTGATTTTTTTTTAGCAGATGAATTATTAATTATCAACATTAACAACTGTTCTTAAACTTGGTTTTCCGAATATTTAGGTAATTTAGCATTCCTATTAGGGCCTCCTAGCATTAATATTGACTTCAGGTTGGTGTAGGTTCATGTAATAGGGACATTTGCATATGAGATGTCATTTGGCCAGCTTATGAGCTAACACAATGAGGTTTGTACATTAATTTGAAGGATTTCTCGCCGTTTCTAATACGCTGTGTATCTCCTATAATTTTGCTTACGCCCAGTAGCTACACACAGGGATTAATAGTGTTGACAAGACACAGGGTTTGATAGTGTTTGACAGCAGTGAAATCTGTTTCAGATTTCCTCCTGTCAAAAAGGGGGGGAAGGAGGAGAATATTGGCTTTCTGCTGGCCCCTGAGGAGGTTCGCTTCCCGCAAGCCCCTTAGAAATTAGCCCCCTTAGAAATTAAGCCGAGGAAATAGGTATGGTGCTTTCCCCTTTTTCTCATGTTTTATTGTGATCTTTCAGGGGAATTAGTCCAAGCCCCTAATACAGCTTCTACTAAAGTCCTCCCTTGGACACAAGAACACACTGTGGCATTTGAAGAATTAAAGAGAGCTTTATGTCAAGCACCAGTTTTAGCAAACCCTGATTACAACAAATCGTTTATGCTTTTTGTGACAGAGCGGGATGGAACAGCACTATCTGTCCTAACACAAGATCATGCAGGAAAACACGAGCCCTGTGCTTATTTTTCTAGTACATTAGACCCAGTAGCACAGGCTTTGCCTGCGTGCCTAAAATCAGTTGCAGCAACGGCCTTAGCCATAAGACAAAGTGACTCGATAGTGCTGGGCCACCCTCTGACAGTACAAGTACCACACGCAGTAGAGGTTCTCTTGAACCGGACACAAACACAACACCTGACTGTAGCTAGACTGACAGGCTATGAGCCAACGTTATTTCAACCACACATAGAGATCAGACGATGCAACATACTGAATCCTGCTACCCTTTTGCCCTCCAGTACAGAAAGCGTTTCACCACACGACTGTGTTGAAGTAATACATACCGTGACTAAACCAAGACAAGACTTGACAGACGTTGCACTCCCAGACCCCGACCTAACACTATATGTTGACGGCTCATGCATGAGGACAGGGGCGGGAGAATTAGTGGCAGCATATGCAGTGACTACTGATACTGTAATAATAGAGACTAAAAGAATAGACATATTGTCAGCACAAGCAGCAGAGCTCATCGCCCTGACACAAGCGTGCATAAGAGCTAAGCACCTGAGAGTAAACATTTACACCGATTCTCTGGCGAGAAAGAGGTTTCTTGACCTCTCATGGGGCCAAGATACAGCATGGCCCCCATATTCAAGCCCTACTGGAAGCAATACATTTACCAACAGCCATAGCTATCCTAAAATGTAAAGCACATACTAGAGCCACAGATACCATTTCCCAAGGCAATGATCTGGCAGACCGAACTGCTAAACAGACAGCTCAGACCCCACTAGCGAACTCACAGATACTATCACTGTCCAAAGCCATGACAGTTAGGGATCCTTCCAAGGATGTACAAGACATACAGACACATGCTACTATGGACGAATTAAAGAAATGGTCGGAACAAGGAGGGGTACTGACTGATCAGGGTTGGATGACAAAGGGCAAATCCACATGGTTTCTTCCTGATTCAATGGTACAAATAATCATAAATACCGCACATAGTCCTGCACACTTAGGAGAGAAAGCAATGATAGATAGCTTACAGAATATATGGTTCAACAAGCACCTGCGTGCAGCAGCGAAACAAAAGGTCAGAACATGTATGATCTGTTGCCAATTCAATCCAGGTAAAGGCATTCCGATGGAACAAGGTGGATTCCATCCACCTGACCACCCTTTTGAAGTGCTCCAAATGGATTATATCCAAATAAACAGATGTAGAGGTTACAAATATGTCCTGGTACTAATGAAGCAGGTGTCCCTTCTGTTAGGGTATACCTGGAAATTACATTGTGTGCGACATCCTGAAGCAGCAGGCCTTGTAGAAAGACATAAACAGACATTAAAAATTTGCGCAGACAAAGGTGTAGATTGGATGGTAGCCCTGCCGGTTGCCCTCTTTTACATGCGAATGGTAGCTCATTCTAGAACAGGCTTATCTCCCTATGAAGTGGTCTTTGGTAGACCACCAAATATGTGGGGCACTCCAATGCCTAAAAGATTACTGATGTTGATAATAACATGCTGACAGATTACCTGGCTTCCTTGATGTCTGCACTACTCTCTTGTTGTTCGCAGGTTGCTGCCGCCTTCCCTGACAACACCCAGGTCAAAGAATACTCCATCGCTCCTGGATGGAAGGCGCCAAAGTCAGTGCTCTGGACCACGGGGACGGCCGTTAAAGTCAAAGGGCGGAAAAGATGGTTGCACCTTCACCACTCTTTTACAAAGGAAAAAGACTTTGAACTTGGATTTTGGATTTTGAACACCATTTTCTAGAGGAGACTCCCCAGCAGTTTCCACAAAGCTAAACTTAGATCTAAAAAGTCAGAACCCGTTTGATCAATTAAGTCCACTAGGTGGTGAAGCGGTTGAACATGTATTCTGGCTTACATAAGATCTTGGACAATAATATTGATAAAAAAGAGCAAGATGTGCATCACGATAATATGTATCAGCTTAATACTACATGCTATTTTTCCTCCTATTGCCTCACTCTTATACTCCTCCACTAATGATACCATAAAGCACACATTTAGTGATCTGCCATCCTATGAGCTATCATATCGACTTGCCTTACGCAACAATACCTTTATTCAGATGCTGCACCATTCACATCAGACTAGCAATGCTACAGACTCCTGGGTCTGTGGCCGACTCCCCCCCTATCAGAACTATAAGGGAGTTTTGCCCCTCTTTCTCTATCCGTTCACACACAATGGCTCCTGTGGAGCATGGTTTAGTTTGATTAATTCCCTAGATTCGAATTCCGCAGTTTATCAAGACAACTGGGTATGGGGAAACCTGAACTTAGTTTTGCTTAAAGTCTGCTACCCTAACAAGGAGGAACTTCCCAAAAGAACAGGAACTGATCTAGAAAATGAAGTATATGGATTAGGTAATTTTACACTTAACCTCATGATCCTGAACGTTGAATCTGAAGCTACACCAATCTTGCCCGCCATGTCCGTATTCCCAGTAAAAGGGGAATTATGTATAAGAAAGAATGGCTCCATACACATGGGCCATAGTAAATGCACCACTGTAATAAAATTCAGTGATCAAGGCAAGTCTACATTTAGAGCTTCTCGTCATTCCTACTTTATATGTGGCCAGACCGCATATATACGCCTACCTCTAGATTGGGATGGTACCTGCTACATCGGATTCCTTTTGCCACCTGTTTTCCTAGCTCCTCCTGATTATCATAGAAATACTCATTTAGTACACAATAGAGAACGGAGAGATCTCCCAATAGTCGATTACACTGAGACAGCATGGGAAAAATACACAGATTTCAATAAAGGTCTCTTTCCCTATATAGGTACAGTTACCAATAGTAAGCTGATACGTAGATTAACCAGAACCCTTGAAGCAGTAGTGAACGAAACTATTTCCGCCTTAGGCAATTTAACAGAAGAGCAGTCTGCTATGCGGATTGTTGTGCTTCAAAATCGTCTTGTCCTTGACGTTATCCTGGCCGATAGCGGCGGAGCTTGTAGGGTCATCGGATCAAGCTGTTGCATTTTCATACCAGAAAATTCGCCATCTGTATATAAAGCCATAACTCGCCTTCATAAGATTGTAAGCCAGATACACCAGAATCCAGGCACCTGGACTTGGTCCGGTTGGTTTTGGAGTATATTATCTACCTTTGGACGGAGGGTCCTATCCTTCCTAGGTATTGGCTTTCTCATACTATTCAGTTGCTGCTTATGCCTACAATGTGGACCAGCGATTTGTGGTCTGTGTGCCACATCGTGTATTCCACCACCAAAATTTCATTCATCCCGGAAGAAAAAAGAAGAACAAATGATGTTATATGAACAGATCAACGGATTGATGAAGATTGATATCTCTTAAGGGCAAGTAGGGGACAAGGAGGGAATGTGGAAATATGGATTTTTATGATCAGTTATGTCCCCTATCTTGGACCCCAACGGTTTCATGCATAAATCACAAGTACATGTATGTTCCCTCCAGTTCCAGTTATGAAGACGCAAACACTTGTGCGTCCACCGTCAACATGTCCTCTTTCAGATCCGCCATGAATGGGCCGGATATTCTATTTCTAAGTATGAAAGGCCACCGGCTTTATATGGTTCATTTATCCCATTTTTCAGTCCAGGCGAGTAGGCCCTGATTCTGCCGTTAAGCCTTTTCCTACCTTCTGCCTCTGAAAGCTCCAGTCTGAGCTCGCATCTGTATCCATGAACTTTGTCCTATTCCCTGCGCGGCTAACGGTGCCTGACTCCAGCCTGTTGCCTGCCAAAAAACTGTATTTCACCTTCGAGATTATCTGCTCCGCTCCCTACCCAATGCATTCCTGTCTAGTAGTTTAAGTAAACATTCTTCCAGCTATCGAGCAAAGGGCCCGGCTTCTCTGTCTTTATGCAAGTAATTCATAGCCCTGTTACTATGGAAGATTTCTGCCCTCGCATCTAGTGTAGACACTTAGACGCTTGTACACGCACTCACAGTCAGTATAGAATAGATTTTGTTCGAGAGACCTTTCTTTTTGGATAACATAGTTCTTTAAACATAGGATGTTAGATATGATTTGGGATTAGGTTGACATAACCCCAGACTTTTGTCTCCACATGTAGAGCTAAATGTCAAGTCCCTTTCTCCCTCTAGTTGCACGTCTATCACACGTCATGCGACTGCGCACGCATCTCTGCCAAATATTTCTGCTGACATTGCAGGATTCTCCAGGTATCCACCCACACATGACAAATTACCCATTATCATCAAGTGGACGCCCACATGGACGCCCACCTTCACGCCTACTTACACGCCCACATGCTCTTATCTCATTCTCTCTTGCTCTTTTGCTTACGTACAATTGAGAAATGTATATATACTGTACTCTGTGAATAATGTTTGGAGAATATTGAGAATACTTTTGAGTCCCTTTCCAGATCCTTTTTTGGTGATGGTAATATTCTCCCTTTGACTCGAGTTATTGGAATAAAGCCCTTTTTGAACCTGATACCACAGACTCAGCCTCTTGCTTTATGCATGATCCTATTGATATTCTGAAAAATTCTGAGAGCGTAATATTTTATTTACCACAATACCATCCCCTATCTGTGCTTCAGATGCCTACCCATTGTGGGTCTGCACTCCTCTCTCTTTCTGTATGGTACACTCCTGCCATTTCTCCTACTGACATGCAGTACACTTCACTTTGATGTCAGCTGTCCCCTTGGTTTACATGTGTGTGTGCCTCCCCATCCCTTCATTTGTGACACTGTGCTTTGTGGTGCAGTTCTTTGGCCAGGGTCAATGTGTCACTCAGGGCATTTCACCAATGGGTTGTATGTGATGTGCTGGTGCTGTTTGTCAGTCTTGGTTGCTCCTATGCAGTTCAACTGTGTGTGCTGCCCAGTCCTCTGGTCAAGTTGTTTCCACCTTTGCATCCCAGACTTGTGCATCTGTTGGTGTTGTTGTTGTGTTGGATGTATGTGTGTTGGCTGTGTTATTGCTTCACTTCCTGGGTGTGCTGTTGTCTTTGTGCTGTGCTGTATGGTGTTGTGTGGGTTGCTGTTCTGTCACTGATGTCTGTGTGTGGCTGGTATGCTTGGGGTGCACACACTGTTTGTTGTGCATGCAGTGCTGTGTGTGTATGTTGCCTTGTCATTGCCTGGTGTGCATCCCCTGATGTCCTGATGTCCTGCTGTGTTTGCTATGTGATTGTTTTGCCTGTGCATCTGTTGTTTGTTTGATGTGGCTGTGTTGTTCTGTGATGGTGCACTTCTTGTGTGTGTTGTGGTATGTTGTCTGTCCATTGTTCCTAAGTGATGATGGTGTGCACTCCTGTTGTGTCTATGCCCCCATTGCCTTTCCACAGTTCAGCTGTACAGGGCATGTGTGGTCTTGTTGTGGTTCTGTGTGTGTTTCTGTTGGGATATGTGTTTGTGTGTTGTTTTTGTGCAGACATTTGTTGTGGCATCCCTGTGTGTGTGTGATGGTTGAGGCTACCCCCAGGGTGTGTGATTGTTTGTGTGTGTATTGCCTGGCAATTATTGGCACCCTTCAGTGTGTTTGACACTGGTGTGTTGTGTGCTGCTGGTGTGAGGGGGTATGTGTGTAGATTCCTACTGGTGTTTGTCAGTCATGGAGTGTGTCAATGGGCCCTGTGTGTAGTGGTGCAGCTGTACTCCTGTGAAGTAGTTGTATAGATGTGTGGCTGTTCACAGTTTGACTTCAGGGCCTTCCTTTCATCCTTGTGCCTATACATCGTTTGCCTTGCTGTCTCCCTGTGTTGTTGCACTGTGATGTCTGTGGTGTGATCTCACTGACTGTACCAGCCATGTGGGCTTTGATGGTCTGTGTGTGTTTTTCTCTGTTCCTTGTCTTGCATGTGATGTACACATGCTTGTTGTGTGTCTCCATGGCCTTCCATTTGTGTGCAGCCCACTTTGGTTTTCCTATTTGTTGTGCTCTATTGCTGTTGGCATGTGGGGTGTGCATGTGTCTGTGTGTCAGTCTTTGGTATGTATGTGTGACTATGCAGGCTGTGTGTCCATTTGGATGTTTGTTCCTTGTATGTGTTCATTTGGTGCTTGTCCTCATTTTTGTTTCCCTGAGTGTGGTGGTGTGTGTGTTTCCCTGGCCCTGTGCTACTGTGCTGTGTGTTCCTGTGCAACCACTCCTGCAGTGTCTGTCTCCCTGCTTGTTTGTTGTGTGGTGCAGGGTGTGTATTGACCTGACTTGTTGTTGTGCATGGGGTGGACAGGAGGGGCACATGGCATGTGCCTTCATGGCGTGTGCTAGTGTTTGGTGGGAGGGGGTGTGGCCCTGTGGTCTTTGTGTCCTGCCCATGCCTGGCACTGGCCCTGCCTTCTGCATTGTGCGCATGTATTTCCTTGTGTTCACCGCTGTGGTGACGTGACCGGGACATTGCTGCATGGTGGCGGTATCTGTGTGTCCAGGATGCAGAGGGGTGACTTGGTGGCAGGTGGGTGATGTGTGTGTGCCCTTGTGGATGTGTCTCTGTCCCCACCAGGGTGTCTGATGTGGATTTGGACCCTGTATCAGTCCATGTGTTGTGTGTTGTGTGTTGTGTTAATGCGTACCTGCGGCGGCGTCCGCAGTAGTCCATGAGTTGCTGGTGATGTAGCAGGTACAGCACCGGAAAAACGTGTAGAGCTGGATCCATGGCGGTCGTGACTGGCTGGTGTGGACCGGGACTCTGGTTTCGCGCTCTGCTGTCGAGCTTCCGCCGTCTCCGGTTGGGCGGTTTCTCCGCTGCGGTGCGTCTGCTTGTTTGGGGCATCCTAATTTGTGGAGTGGGGCGGGCGTCATTCCGCACAGCGGAGTGTCTCCATTGGCTCCCACTGATGCGGTGGCGGGCGGAAAAATGCATTTTTCCGCACTGCCAGCACCGCGGCGGTGCCACCGCCCAACATTCTAATGGACCCCTATACCTTTACAAACTAAACAGTAAACACCTAAAATATAACTTAACAAATATGACAATTTCACTATTTACATAATTATCAATTAAATAACTAACAACAAATTAATAATGAATTATCAAAAAATATTTCTTAATTAACTTTCAACCCAGTACCCCACAAAACCCAAAACCCCACACCTAAAATATATCAGAAAAATTATAATAATTATATAATTTACCTAATTAATTAACAGTAAAACAATATGATACACTAATAATTAATTCATTATTTTAACTAACCTCCTACCCTTTACCACTACAAACACAACAACCCACAACTGAAATATAACTTTAAAAATAGCTAAATTACACAATTTACATAATTAATTATCATTGAAATAATTATTAATTAACTTTAATTATTCATTAATTCTAATTAATTTACTTACCACCTGTAACCCTACAAACCCCACAACCCTCGCCTAAAACATAATTTAAAAAATAAATTAATTAGATATTTTACATAATTAATTATCAAGAACATAGTTAATAATTAAATATTGATAATAATTATTAATTTATTAATGATTAATTTACCTTCCCTGTACCCTTTCAAACCCTACAACCTGCTACAGCATTAAAATTACAACAAAATAATGAAATTAGATTTAAAAAACAATGTATAACATACACAATTTAAACACATACTAAAATACATAAACATAATTAAAAATGTTATTCTTAATGATATTTTTGCAAACAATATTAACAACATAGATAGTTTTAAAATCGATATTAACAACATATATATTTTGTAAATGATATTAATAACATAGATATTTTTGACATCAATCTTACCTACCTTAGAAAATCGATATTCTTGTCAATGATATTCCTGCATCACGATATATGTGGATCATCTTATTGAAATTTTGATATTTCTGCATCTCGATATTTTATTCTTTATATTTTATCTGAATACCCATAATATGCGCATTTTGCACCTGTGCACGATATTTAATTGCAGGTGGTTTGTGTTGTCACATACTTCTCCCTCATTATAACTGTAGACAATTATGATTTGTTTAATGTATTTTTGAATTTTAGGATATTCATATATATTCCTCATTTAAACCCGTTTCCCTAATCGACCTAGGTTTACTGTGTGCACTTTGTATAGGGCATATTTAAGGGTTAATAAATATGTAGTATGTGGTTTTTATCCACAGAAAATTGTAGTTTAGAGCACTCACTCTCGTTTTTTACACGACGTACATCTTGATAATTCAAGTGTGAGTTACAGAAGCAGATAAACAAATTCATGAAAAGTACTAGTTATCACCCATAAAGGTGACTGAGACTGGATGCTCATGGGTTCTCAGGCAAAGCCGCACCAATGAGAAGCCAGATTTTCAGAACATGTAAGATATGTTAGCAAATGTGTGCTTTATACACACCAATAGTAGAGAACTAAATGCCAGCTCTTGGAAGATCAATATATTGGGGCCGATTCCAATCCTGGAAAAAGGCTGTACAAATCGTTGTACGGAGCGTTTTCTCCGTACGACTCGTACCTGGTAAACTTTCCGTACAACCTAGGAAGTACGATTCGTACAGAAAGCCTATTTCCGTACGTTTTGTACAAAAGCCCGTACGGGTAAAAAAAAACAACGATTCTGTTCCGGAACAGCTTGTACGCGACGTCCGGACGTATTCAGGCAGCGGTTTCTGGCCCAGCAAGTACGATTCGTCCCTACGTCACTCCGTACGGCTTTTTTTACGGGAGCCAAACACAGCCGGAAAAGCAGAGTCCTACGCGAACTGCTACGCAATGGAGCCCCGGTACGCGACGTACACGTCATGAACCCAATTGTACGTGTCATCCCGGTCCTCCTAGCCTACGACCTGGTGCACCGGACCCGACGCACACGCCGCAGAAGGTGAGAACAACACCCAGGGGCCAGGGGGTAGTTGAGGGGCAGGAAACATACCCCATACCCAAATCCAAACCTATAATATGGAGCCCATACATTACCACCAGGGTCTGGTCACTTGGGGGGGCATGGCCAGAAACCCCTGCGTACCGCAACAATGGAAGTGGACGTGTACGGTGCGTTTCACACGTAACCCTACGGCACCAGTACAATAGTGATACGGACTGTACACACGCAATGAATGCGTGGGTAAGGTGTGTTGCACACGTACCCGTACGGCACCAGTAGAACAGTGATACGGACCGTACACACGCAATGAAAGCGTGTGTACGGTGCGTTTCATACGTACCCCTAAGGCACCAGTACAATAGTGATACGATGTGTACACACGCAATGAATGCGTGTGTACGGTGTGTTTCACACTTACCCGTACGGCACCAGTAGAACAGTGATACGGACCGTACACACGCAATGAATGCAGGTGTACGGTGCGTTTCACGCATACCCGTACGGCACCACTACTATAGTCATACGGACCATACACAGGCAATGAATGCGCGTGTACGGTGCGTTTCACACGTACCCGTACGGCACCAATACAATAGTGATACGGACCGTACACACGCAATGAATGCGGGTGTACGGTGCGTTTCACACGTACCCGTACGGCACCACTACAATAGTGATACGGACCGTACACACGCAATGAATGCGGGGGTACGGTACGTTTCACACGTACCCGTACGGCACCAGTAGAATAGTGAAGTGATACGAGGCGTACACACGGCAGAGATGGAGGGCTACGAGTCGCACAAGGATGTCCATAAAGTACTTGTCAATGCATACTTTCATGTACAGGCCCTAGGTGTGTCAGCCAGTGATATTGCACAGGTCCACTCATCTAGTTGCACAATTGATGTGTGATGACCTGTGGACACATGTCATGTGTGATGGGGCACTATGTGGCACACATCATCTTGACACTTGCCACATGTGTGTCTGTAGTCCAACTGTGTCATGCACAGCCGCAGTGGGATGGCACAGTCATCACCACCCGCACCTGTCTCCTGATGCCAGGGACAGGGACACTCTATAAACTGACATGTCACGATCAGCGTGCCCCTATGTGACTATGTCAGGTGTCTGTCATGTGTTCCCATGAGCTTGCTGTTAGTGTTCCGTCAACTGCATCAGCTGTTGGTGCATCCAACATGGGTCTGTGTGGAGATGGGCATCGCACACATCTACGCACACCATGCCACATGTGCTTTCCCATGGCTGTAGGGTCTGTGTGCATTGGACATCATATTTTCCCAGGCATACATGTCTGCGTCGTCTCAATGGCTGTGTTTATTTGTTGTCACATGTACCCCTTCATCGCAATGTGTTTCATAGGTACATTTGACATTCCATGTGACCTGTGCGTGTGCCTTGCAGTCAACTATCTGGATCAGATGACATCCTTCCAATGCAGCTATGTGGATGTGTGTCACTCCGGTGATATCTCTGGCTGTTCACTCAGACTTGCCCCCAGCTCATTTCAGGGCATGTCATGTAGACTTGACAATCAACAGGTGTATCTGGCTTTTCGTAGGAGTGCCAGCAAGCTGGCATATGTGTCCTGGATGTATTGCACACACCAGACTCCATAGTTACCTGATGTTTAGTAGCAGTTTAGCATGTGCTCTGTTCATTGACATTGATGATGGCAGACTCTCAATCTTCATAATTCCTAACAATGTCTTGCAGGGCACCGCCTGTCCCAAGAACAATGCCAGACTTGGCTGCCATGAGGGAACGTGCCTGCATCCGACGTTACAGATTCACTCAACAGTTGATTGAGGACTTGACCGACAAGCTGGCACCACACTTCCAACCGCGACACAGGTATCCTACTGCGCTGACCCCAAAAATGAAGGTGATGGCAGCCCTACATTTTTTTGCCACAGGTACGTTTCAATTGACCATAGCTGATGTTGGTGGGATGTCACATACAATGTTCAGCCGTGTCCTGCGTGATGTTTTAGCAGCCATGTTGGAGCACCTTGATGAATTCATCCAATTTCCTACTCCTGAGGAATTGAACTTGACAGATATCAGGGGGGATTTCTATGCCCTGGGAGGGATGCCCCATGTCATTGATTTGTTACAGCCTCTACAACTCTTGTTAATCTTCGAACCTTCCTACTATTTAGGGCAGCTCCAACAAAGAAAAACAATCCTAAGTTAAAATCAACATACTGCTGTAAGCTAGTGTCAGTTTGGTTAACATCATCAATAGATAAAGTACGTTTATACCTATTTACAGTTACATTGTTCAATAACTTCAAATCTTTATGATATGATGCAGGCGCTAAGAATACAGGGGGTAATAAAAACGCTACATAACATACTCCGGACCAGCCGGCTGGTAAGCGATAATAACCCTTATTCCCACATACGAAGTATGTATTATGGGAAGCTAAGAAAGTACTATTATTTAATCCATCTATATTCAACACAATAAAACAGTCACTAACACCAACACGGATATGACCCACACTCTGGACACACAGGTCCGCTTGAGCTTGTGCCACTTGAATCACAAATTGTTCATTCCCAGCAGTGTCTCTGGTGTTCGTGAAGATATAGGGAATTGATTCATTGTCTGGTCGATATTCTTCCCACTCCCATATTGTCCCATTCGCTTGTGGATAGCCTTCTTTATCTTGATGACATTCCCTATTAAGTCTAAAAAGTAATCGTCCCAGTGTAGGTTTCCGTGTGGCAAAGAGCAAAGTGTACCATGCTCTACAAGAGCCATTATGAGAGAAAGGAAGAGGTATGAATAGCGTTCCTCCTTTCTTCTGATGAGCTGGCATCATACCACATATCCAACAGTTCGTAGCATTTGTAGCAACATGGGTATGATGCAACATCTGGATAAAAGTATTATTCAAATAAGACTGACGATGCTTCAGTTCTAAAAGGTTGTCAGAACTCTTCCCCTTAGGCAGCCGTTGATTTCTTGACCAGCGGGCCAAGACGGGTGTCACTACACTAATGCAGGGCTGATCCCCCCCCCCTTGCCTCATTGGCTCTCCGTTTCACTAACCTAAGGGCCGTTCTGACAACGTATCTGGATACAGAAAAGAAATCACTTCCTCGGTCTGAGATGATATCTTCCTCCTCCAGGAATCGCTTGGTCCGGGAAGAGCTCCTCAGTGTCGTTCGGTTCCACAGCACGGCTTGTCTCTGCAGTCAGGATTTCTCGATGGTCGGTCAATACAGCAGGCTCCACTAATCCAGGCGGCACTTTGCGACAGTGCAAGGAGTGGATCCAGTTCTTCCGATTGGAGACTCGCACAGCTGTCCTCGTTGCGAGCAAGACTTGCTCAGGACCAACCCATCTCGGCTCCAGACTGTTCGTTCTTTCAAACACCTTGATCATAACATGGTCTCCAGGCCGGAGGTTATGTCCTTCACCTGTGGACCGATCAGGGAGCACTTCTCGAACCTGTTGATGAATAGAAACCAAATTATCCGTTAACTGTGCCAGATAATCATTCATCATTACACAAGGTACATCATACACTGACTTTGGTTTCGGTGGACCCCAAATATTCATTGGGCGTCCAAACACGATCTCATAGGGTGTGAGACCGGTCCGAGAATGCGGTATTGATCTAATTGACAATAATGCCAGCGGTAAAGCGTCTGGCCAAGTCAAAGAAGTCGAAGCTTGGATCTTAGCGATCTTAAGCTTCAAAGTACCGTTATATTTCTCAACCAATCCCGCAGACTGAGGGTGAAACCCTGCGTGGAATTTCTGGGTAATTCCCAGTCCTTTCAGGACATACTTGATAACGTCTGCTATAAAATGAGGTCCGTTATCACTCCACAACAATCTACAAACACCATATCGAGGGAAGAACTCCTTCAATAGCATCTTGGCTGTAGTCATTGCAGTATTGTCTTTCGTAGGGTATGCCTCAACCCATTTGCTGAAGGCACAAACCACTACTAGAACATACTTCAGATTGTTACAGTGCTCAAGCTTAATATAATCCATCTGCAAAACCTCAAAGGGTGCAGTGGGTGTTGCAAATCCTCCTGCTGGAGTTTGTGTACCCTTTCCTGGGTTGTACCTCAGGCAAATCATGCAGGTCTGCACTACCCTCTTTGCCGTACTAGCGATCTCCGGATGCTCCCAAACTCGTGTGAGTAATTTTACAATTGCGGAAGCTCCGACATGCGCTAGTCCATGTGCCATCTGAACCATAGGTTGTACGAAAGCTGTGGGTAACTTCCATTTATCCATCTGCTTACTTCTCCAACACCCTTCATCATCTAATTCTCCATCATTGGACCATTGCTCCCGTTCCTTATCGGAAGCGGTCCTCTGTATCTCCAGCACTTCTCTCCTAGCATCGTGCCATCTTTCTGCCTGTGACTTCACAACATACATTGCAGTAGAGCCAGGCTGCATCGCCGTCTCTCGTGCCACCCGGTCTGCCAAAGCATTCCCTTCTCCAACTTTATCAACCACCTTTTTATGGGCACTACATTTAACTATAGCAATCTTCTTTGGATATGTTAATGCAGTCAAAAGGTTATGAACTAACTCTCCATACATTATCTGTGCTCCATGTGACGTTAGGAACCCTCTCAAGTTCCAGAGTAGGCCAAAATTGTGCGCTACTCCGAAGGCATAGCGGCTATCTGTATAAACATTCACACACAAACCTGCACTGAGCTCACATGCTCGTGTTAATGCTATCAGTTCCGCTGCCTGAGCTGATTTCTGCGGTATGCGTGCTGTCTCCACTATTGTTTGTAATGTGGTAATTGCATACGCTGCTGAAGTCGTACCATCTGGTAGCTTCAGGTATGATCCGTCCACCCACAGTTCTCCATCTACATCTGTAAAGGGCGTATCCTGGAGATCAATACGACCCTTTGTCTGTTCCTCAGTCACAAGAATACAGTCGTGTGCTTTTCGTGCTTCAGACTGAGTTTCCGGGAACGGCAACAATGTGGCTGGATTTAACGTTGCACACCTCTTTAACGTAATATGAGGAGCCAAAAGCGTCAACTCATATCCCGTTAAACGAGCACTGGTCAAATGCTGCGTCTTTGTCTGATTAAGTAGGGCATCAACAGCATGGGGGACTAATACTAACAGCTTATGAGATAACACAATTCCTTCACTTTGGCGTATTGACACAGCTGTCGCCGCAACCGAGCGAAAACAACCAGGCAATGCTCGGGCAACAGGATCAAGTACAGCCGAAAAATATGCACAAGGGCGCTGCTTGTCGCCGTGCATCTGCACTAAAACTGATAATGCACATCCATCTTTCTCATGCACATACAGTGTAAAAGGCTTCGTATAATCAGGGGTACCTAACACTGGTGCTGAACAAAGGGCTTGTCGCAATTGCTGAAAGGCAATTTCACACTCATTTGACCAGGGAAGGGGAATTGGGGTATCTTTTGCCAAAAGTGCTAACAATGGCTTAGCTATGTGTGAGAACCCCAATATCCATTGCCTACAGAAAGAAGCAAGACCCAAAAATGCACGCACATCCTTCTGTGTGGAAGGTACTGGCGTGTCCAAAATTGCTTGAATACGATCTGGTGTGAGTGCACGCCCCTCCTTAGACAAAAGGTGACCCAAATAAGTCACCTGTGGTCTACAGAATTGCAATTTCTTCCTCGACACTTTGTGATTGTGAGATGCCAAAAAGGAAAGCAAAGATAACGTGCACTTCTCACACAGCTCAGGAGTGTCGGCCGCCAACAAGATGTCATCGACATATTGTATAAGGGCGACACCATCAGGCAGAGCAAAGGAATCCAATTGTCTTTTCAATGCTTGACTGTAAATACTAGGACTCTCTGTATAACCCTGAGGGACTCTACAAAATCTATAAGACCTATTATTCAAAGTAAAGCCGAAGAGGTATCGGCTATCAGGATGAATAGGAATCGAAAAGAAAGCATTTTTCAAATCGATAACTGAAAATGTGGTCGCCGTTGGCGGGACCAGAGTAAGTAACGTCGTGATATCAGAAACCACTGGATACTGAGGTATCCCTATCTTATTCACTTCCCTTAAGTCAATGATAAAACGATAAACCGTAGTATCGGTATCTTTCTTCAAAATGGGTAAAATAGGACTGTTGCAGACGTTGTAGGGAACTTCCTCCACTACTCCCACCTTAATCAAATCCTGCACAATCTGTATGAGTGCCTCCTCCCCCTCCTGGGAAATACGATACTGAGGGAGGCGCGGTAACACCGCACCCTCCTGGACACTAATGTGGACAGGCGGAATCACCATCTGTCCCACATCAGTATCCGAAGTGGCCCACAAAATATGAGGGAGAGAAGCTAATACAGTATCCTCTGCAACCACACACATCCGTTCTGCCATAGGGTGATTATCGTTTAATATCACACTTACTCCAGTAGGGGAGCAGCGAATCGTAGCTCTGAAGTGCTTAAGCATATCAAGACCCATAATGTTGTCAGGCGTGTTCGGGGCAAGCAAAAATGGGCAAGGTGCAGAAAGTTGTTCAACACAAAATGCAAGGGGTCGGGATAGAGGGCTTCGAGAGAGTGTACCATCAAACCCTACCGATGTAACCATTAAGCCAGATGGGGGAGCCCTCAGAACCAATTGTTTGGACAGCGCACTGTGAGTAGCTCCTGTATCAACTAGGAACTGATCAGTAGAACCCAGAACATTTGCTGAAACATAAGGACCCCTCTGATCAACCGGCACTTCAACTGATTCCAACCCCCATCCAACGCAATCCTACGCATGCTGCGAATCATGGTACCCAGAACGGTCATTCCCAGACATTTGATACTGATTTTGCCGATCAAATACATTAGGTCTATCTCGTTGCTGCACGTTAGGCTCAAATCGAGCACGATCATTGGAATTCCCTCTGAAATTCGAAAAGCCCCCTCTACCTCTTGGCGGTCCCTGACCACGTCCCTGACGGGGTGCATATAGTACCAGACAATCCCTGGCCCAATGACCCAACTGTTTACAATACGCACATTGATTCCTATTAACATCTGACCGACCCGAAGGGGGACCATAGAATCCTCCTCTACCTCTTTCGATACCCCGACGAGGCGGACCATACACTTGTGCTAACATCACCTTAGTTTTCAAATCTTTCGATTTCTTCTCCTCATTCCCCTTCGCTTCTTGTTCCTGACGCTCATAATACTGAGCCATAGTCAGGAGGGATGCCGGAGACGAGGTGGACCAAGAACTTTCACTCGCCTTTAATCGAGCTGCTATTCCCGGTAATAAATTTGCCACATATTTTTCAACAAAAAGGTGTCGACCCGTATCATCCGTAAGCGACTGACCACTGAAATCATTAAATGTTTCCTCAAAGCGCGTAAAGAAGTCTGAAACTGATTCATCAACCTTCTGTTTACATGAGGCTAACATATTCCAGTCAATCTTTTTAGGGGGAATAATCGTTTTCAACTTGGTCAAGATAGCAGCAGGAAGATCTAAAATAAGCTGGGGTGGTTTTTGCGCGGGTTTCCTCTCCCTATCCTCATCCTCAATCTCAGACCACCTAGCCTTAAAAGCGGCTATATCATCCACCTTCCACACAGATCGCCACATATCCGGTGGTAAAATGAGCCCAAAGAACAAATCTATATCTGCTAAAGTCATAGTACAAGAATTCAAAGCCCCCTCGACCTCTTCATAAAAGGCCGCTGGATTCTTGCGGGGGTCAGGCAATGCATTCTTTAATGCCATAACATCAGTCCTATGCCAGGGAGTATAAACCCAATTATACACAAAATATCCCCTAGCATCGGAGGAAGACATGTCTGAACTAGTTCCTGCTCCTTTAGGAGGAACATACAAAGGTGCCGCCTCTCGCATTGGTTTAGAATGCACTAGTGTGCTCTTATCTGAATGGGAGGTAGACGATTGTTTCCCGCCGACGTGTGAATCCGATTTCTCCGTCTCCCCTGTCTCTTGGCAAACTCTTTCTTTAAGTTCAAACGCCGCATCCCACAATGCAAACAGCCGTCAGACCGCATCGGGTACCTTAGATGGAGAAAAGACACTGTTACGTAATGCCTTAGAATCTGATACTACATCATCAGGCTCAAAAACATCTGAGTATTTCCGAAAGGCAGTAATCACTTCCTCAGAAAAGGTTTCAGCAAAATACAACTTCTCTCTATCCTGCCAACTTTCCAAAAATTCCAATAATTCAGTAAGAGATAGCTTGCCTTTAAACGCACGAAAATAAATTTTCCGAAGCTCACCCATACGTGCAGTTGATAACATGGACCGCGTGTCTACCTTATCCGAAACCGATCCAGAATCCTGTGACCTCGGGGCAGACGCGCCAACATAAGGAGGCGGAGGACGATCTAATAAATGAAAATCATCTTCGAGACTAGTGAGGACAGGATAAAGTGGCTGGCGGACAGCATATTGACCCGAGATTTGCAACCTACGCTCTTTCTCTTGTCTCTCCGCCAGTTCTCTTTCCTCCCGACGCTTCGCTTCCTGTGCTCTCACATGATCATTTTTCCGTTGCTCTTTATCAATCAGCGCTTTCTCACGTTTCTCTCGCTCATGCACTTCCTTCACCCATAACCGTACACATTCAAACATGTCTTGCCGAGCACGCCGTTTACACATACACTGTTCCACATACTCAATCTTACGCATATCAAACGATCCATACAAAGGCCATCGTAACTCAGGATCCTTTTTGGTGTATTTCCTCCACACTGTGCTGTACATTATAGAGGAAAGACCATGTTTCACATACATATCCCTATTAGGAGTTCCCTCTGGGGGGGCTGGAGCAGATTCCTCGAGATTTAACCGGTTTCCAAAGCAGCAGCACCACTTACGAAGTGCGCTAAAAGCAGGCATGCTCAAAAATAATGCAAAATATGCAGTATTATCAAAAATGGCACTTAAACTTTGCGCCGTTCAGATTTAACCAACTCCGGAGAAATATCTCCACATTACCTGCCTATATGTGTTGCAACGCATATATTCTCACAGTGATCAATACAAAATATGACCGGTCATCACAAATCAAACTCAAATAGCCAACCCAGGCTTCAAAACTCGGAGCAAGTACCGTACAACGGTTCTTACCAATCAAGAGTGTCCAGATTCCAACTGCCAAGTTCCAAAATTCGCCCAAACGGCTATCACACGGCAAACCGACAGAAGAGGTCTCAGTCGAGGACCGGCACCACCCAGATGGTCAGCTCGGAAGGGAAGGAAGAAAACCTCGGGATGCCAGAACTAAAAGACGCCGCTGGCAGTGATCACTTCCCCGGCCAAATTCCTCACCTTCGTCACGACCAGTCCTTCGAGCATCCGAGTCGCCGATGAGCCCCACGTGACGGGCGCCAATTGATGAGTACAGGCCCCAGCTAAGCCCGCAGAATACAAGGGTTCGCTCTCCTGTAACAAAAGCTAGAAGGAAGTTGGCACGGAAACTGCAAATACAAAGACAGAGTTTATTAACCCGTAAGGGTGGTCCTACAACCTACACAACACTCTTCAGTATTGCATAGAGTAGCACAAAGAACTTGCGTACGCGGTCCCCTTTTATACACAACAGAGGGGCTCATAAGTGGGTGGATACAACATAGAGCAAAATTCATTACCATTTATGGACATTTTCGATACAGGATCAATATATGGGGGGAGTTAACAATTTCCTGAGCCCACGAAAACATGGTCAAACAAGGACTAACTGATAACAGATGTGGTCAAGTCTGGACATGCGCCAGACGGACAAAGGAGCTATTTATAGACTGTTACTAGGCAGATTACAAGAGCAACTAGCGAAAAGGTAGGACTCTTCTCGTGCAAAGCACGTGGAGACATGACAATACAAAATGGAGTCCGGACATTAGTCAGCATAAGACAAGAAACATGTTTTAACTAGAGAGAATTCATGTCTTTAGTGAATGCTTAATCATATCGCTGGTTTAGTTTTCAACAGCATCAATGTGCGTAAACCTTGCCTCTGAAACATTGCTGATGCTACGGGTGGACATAGTGTGGGACATCACAACAACAGGCTCTATGGTGATTTGCAGCCTCTCCGTGTGCAGCAGGATGTGTTTGGCTCATCCCCTTAACTCGTGTGCCAGTTCATTGGGTTTTACAACATCCGTGTTGTGAAGGGGGTGTCCAGCATATGTCCCACATGTTCTGTCAACTGACCTGTGAGTCTGTTTGTATGGATGCATTTCCCTTTGTGTGAGTTTGTGCAATAAAGGTGTTCAGCACAATCCAAAGTGCCTCATCTCTGTCACTGCAGATCTCTTGCCAGTTTGCATGTGTCATCTATGGCATAATTGTCAAAGATTGAGCATATGAGTGTATGTGTACTTCGGCAACATGCATGCAGTTCTTCATGGCTAATAATCTCTATTGTGCATGAAGTACCTGGTTGTGTATGTATTTGTGCAGGTTGCTCCCCACAACGGGACGTCAACACCTGCTGACGGTGTGTCTCCTGTGCGCAGCTCTGCATTTTGTTGCCTGATCCTGTGGCTGTCATTTTTGTTGATTCTTCATACATTTTCTCGGAGTCACCCATGAGTAACCTGACACTCCTTCCTTTACATACACCTGTTGCACTGTGCCTTTCTGACCTCCTTGTCTTTGTGTGCTACTTTTTGCCTAGTTTCTCATCCCTTCTGCCTGCTGCTGCCTCACCTGCGGCACCGCCCTACCGAGTGCCCTGATTCTGCAACCCACACACCTCCAAAATGCTCCTCCCTTCCCCCCTCCACCCATTCTTAATGCAGCCAGCAGCTTGTCTGTGCCACTGTTGCGCCAACACCGTGCCAAAGGCAGGACCGTCTGCACCTGCAACGTGCACAGTGCACGACCCTCTGGTCCTTGCATGACCCACGTCACACAACAGGCTCAAGCTGCAGCCAGCCCTCCAAGCAATGTCCACCAGACAAGCAACCGCCTGCTATCAGCCAACCCCTAAGCGCACACACGACACCTTTGCATGCTGAGTGTGCAACTCCCACTGCCTACACAGCGCTGCCCCGCCTACCAGACCCTGTCAGAACAACCAGGTCATGTGCCTCCTACTCCACACCCGCTCCGTCCACGAGCACGCCATTGGACTCTGTTACCTCCTCAACACAACAGCCCAACACATCACCTTCATGACAGTAACCTGGATAAAAGCATCCTCAGCACACAACTTCTTCATTGCCATCTCTGACGGATACAAGATCACCCGCAGGGACGGCACCAACAATCCCGGCGGATGACTTGCAATTTATTCACAAGTACACCCTCAGAGTCACAAATCCGGTTTTGCACCAACACCCTGGCAACCCTCAGAGTAACTCTCATCTATAGATCTCCAGACCTACATCCACAAATCCCCAAAGCCATCAACACGTACATCTGCACGCACACCCTCACCTCCACAGGCTACATGTGGCTGGGGGCCAGTAACTTCTTGCTGGAGGAGAACCACACCACCATCCATCATTGGTCTGTCAACATTTGCATCCACGTCTCCGACAAGCAACACACTGCCCCACACCCCGCTACCGATCCCCCAAAGATGCTTGATGTAAGTCACCACAGAGAAGCTGTGTGGGACACTCGAACCAACACCCCCGCCACACCCTGCAACCTCACACACTGGATCAGCAATTGATCCAACAATCTTGCCACATTGACGGACTTTCCTGTGAAGCACAACAACAGTTAAGCCACCTAGGACAAGGCAGACCTGCTGGACTCATACAGATCTAGCCGGACTCTTGTGCAAACCTTGCAACACAAAGAACCATCAGTTACCTTACAGCTCTGGAAAACGCCACACACAGCCATCACCATATCTTCAGCAAGGACAAGTGGAGATCCTTCAGATAGGGCCGAGGCACCACAACACACAACATAAAGGAGCTCATCAGCATTGTGAGTGGACTGACAGCAGCTCTCCATCCAAAAGACACCCCGCCCTTGCAAGGCAGATCAAAACCCTTGCAACTTTCTACCACAGCAAGCTCATGGACATACACGACAGCCTTGGCACACAGAGGCAGACAGCACTATTATCCGTGGGACAAACCCCCCTCAGGTTCTGGACTCCCGTCAGCAGCAAATACACCACCTGGCTCATGTGCACCATCCACTCTGGCTCTCCATCAGGCCCCTTCCCACACAACATCTCAACCACATCATTCCCCATCTTTGAAGCCCACGTCCAGCACGTCATGAATGTCTCCTTTGAGTTTGCCACATTCCATGGGAGCTGGAGGCATGCAGAGACCCAGGCCCTTCTGAAACAATGGAGGGCAGTAACGCAGGAACTCCTGGAACATCACCCTGCTTCCCTACCGAGCAAATGTCATCAGGAAGACACTCAACGAGCAACTGACAAACTTCCTCCACACAAACAGCTCCAGGCAACCGGCACCAGACCATCTTCCACAGTAATAACACCACTGCAACCGTCATAATTGCCACCACCAACGACAACTTTGCCCTGCTCAACAATGGTGAGACCACCCCCCTTGACCTCTCAACGGCATTGTACACCATGTGCTACCACACTGTCAGCTCACACATCTCCAACACTGGTATCCAGAGGAGGGCCCACGATTAAATCAACAAGTAGCTCACCAGCAAGGCCCAGGGAGTCAGCCTCCACCCTTCCGCATGTGGTACACAGGGGTCATATGGCCCATGCCCCAGGGCTCATCTCTCAGCGTGACGATCTTCAATGTCTCCATGACCCCCCTCTCTACCATCACATGCGCACACGTTCTCATCATCATCTCGTATGCCATTGAAACCAAGCTGCTCCTCACCCTCACCAAAGACCCAGCCATTGCCAGATCCAACCTTCAAGAAGGCATGAGATCCATTGACGAATGGCTGAACATCAGCCACCTGAGGCTGGACTTGGACAGGACTGAGGTCATCATCTGAGGATTGTCCCCTTACGGCTAGGTCAACTCCTTGTGTTCCACCGGCCTGGGCACTGGACCAACACCCAGTGGCCAGCCACGCAAGCTGGTGTTCATCATGAACTCATCGCTCACAATTACCATGCAACTCAACACCATCTGTACCTCATGCTGCAACATCCTCCGTATGCTGCAAATGATCCACAGATAGATCCACTCCAAGGCAAGACAGTCCATCCCCCAGGTCCACGACACCAGCCGGGTCAACTACAGCAACGTCCTGTACGGAGGGACAACAGCAAAACTGCAGGAGAAGTTGTCCACATCCAGGGTGCATCTGCACACCTCATCTTCAACATCCCCCGCCCCAGCCACATCACCGTCCACCTGAGATAGCTACAATGGCTCACTGTCTGCTGCAGGATCACCTTCAGACTCCCCACCCACACTCAGGAGGCAGTCCACAACCCCAGACCCAAAACCGACCTTGGACGTCTGTCATCCAACACCCTGTTGGCCCAACTCCGTGCAGACAACCTTGCCCTGGCCACCATTCATCACATCCACAGAACAACTGCATGCAGGAGATAGTTCTCCCACCTCGCCAAACAGACCTGGGACTCCCTCCCCGGGCACCTCCACATGACCCATGACCTCTACGCCTTCATGATACTCTTCCAAATTCGTCTGTCCGAGCAGTATTGCAAGCCCCCCCTCAGCAGCTTGAGGCCATCACAGGTGAGTTTTGGGCTCCATGTCTGTATTTGATGATACATTGTGACCCATGTGTGTCCTCGACCGGACTCAGATCCCAGTGTATGGATGGCTGGAGTTAGTTCCACACTCAGACATACTTTGACATATCCCCACACTTATGTTGTGGACTCATGCGAAATGACTGCAACATCAAATTTAAATGTTTTTTTTATAATAGGTCTGGGGTGTGATTTGTGCAAGAAAAAGGTGCAATACAGGGACCATAGAATCCAAAGTTCCCAGGGGCAGGTGGGATCCTTGGCATTTTAAAGCAGCAGAGTCCAGACCACAGTGTTTGGCATCATTGGTCAGACTGTGACCAGCAAGTTCATGTGGCAGAGAATGTCAGTCAATGAGGTGATGCTGTTGCACATGAAGGCCAGGTGCCAGGCCAGGTGACCTAGGAGATGTGGATGGCCCGCTGCCTCTCACGGTCTTTTCCGTGGACGACCCACCTTCCTCAGGGGACCCTCAGATGCAGGCCTTGACAATGCTTGGGATGCTCCGTCGGACAAATCCTCCTCCTCCTCCCTCCCTGTGGCTGGTGGTGGTCTTCGCCTGGTGGCACAGGGAGGGTTGCCCATGTTGTCTGCGATCCGACAGAGTGAATGGCTTATGTCCCTTTGCACCGCCAGGAGCTCAGCCAGTCTTGCCTCCATCCATCCTTGGTGTTCTTGTTGACTGGCGTGTTGCTCGGCCTGCTGATTCTTCATCTCTGTGATGGTCCCCTTTATCTCTGTGAGTGTCCCAAGTACCTGGCTGATCTCCCTGGTATGCCTCCATGATGTTGTGTATGTGTGACATACCGGTCTCTTCAGCTGGCTGGTCAGGTTCTCGCCTCCACCTGCCTCCACTCCCACCACCCCTGCCCACACGAGCCTGGCCTGCCGTTGTGGGCACATTGGGTCTACGGGACCCCTGAGGGATGGCAGTGGTGGTGTTGTCTGCCTCCTCTTGGGTGCCCGGCGAACCTTGTCCCTCCTGGTCAGACTGGCTCAGTTGTTCACTGCGGGCAGGGCTCCTTGGTGTCTCCTGGGATGTGGCAGGAATGGGGGTGGTGGTTGGCACAGATGTTCCTGAACCAGGTGCTGCAGGGGCTTGGACAGCAGAGGGTCCAGGTCGGCCGGGGTCATCCACGGAGTGTTGAGAGGCGTTGCTGCCGGTGGGATCAGGTTCCTCCCGAGCCTGGGACTGTGATTCTTCACCCCCATTGTTGGTGGGAGATTCCTCACGTTGCCCTGTATGTGAGAGACAGTCAATGTTAATGCTGTTTCATGCAACATCCATGTTTCATACACATTCTAGTTGGCAGTGTTCCTCCAGGTAGTTGTATGTGCCTAGCATTTTCCTCAATGTTCACTTGTGGATGGGTATGTTGCGGGGGACAGATTGATATGTGTTCCTGAGTCTTTGACTTGTTGATTTTTGGCTTGGAGGCTTCTTCGGATATGTATTGGTGTTGTTGTGTTACATGTCCATTGTGACAGTGGGTAAATCCATTGCCTGTCCCGGGGGTGTCTGCTTGTGTAAGGGGTGTGTGTGACAGGGCCTGCTGGTGGGTGTAGTGTGATTTTGCACTGGGGCTCCCAGGTGATGTAGCTGTCCCCCCATGGAGCAAGCTGCCATGACAGTGAGTGTGAGTTCCTGTCCTAGATATCTGACCTTGTTGTATTGGTGTTTGTGTTTGCACTAGTCACAGGAGGGCCTTGTGCTGCCTACACCAGGGCCCAGTGTCAGCTATCTTGTCAGTACTTTCACAGTCTCTGTGCATTGAGCATGGTGCATGGGTATGTACCTGGGCCATATGGGATGAGGGCAATTGTGTCTGATTTGGAGTTCAACAATGCGTTTTGTGACACCCACCCTCCCAGCATACCGAACATCCAGTCTTGGGTTAGTGCTTCGTGTAGCATGGGACATAGCATGGCCTTGCTTTCTCAATGGAGCATACACATGTTAGCGACATTGGCGTTGTTTTTGACTATGGTTCTGGCCAGTGAGTGTTTGGAGGTAGTTGCGTGCATTTTGTGTAGTTGGGGTGTGGATGCCATTACCCCCATGTTACATAAGTTGTTTGTGTACTCACCAGGCTCTGGAACTCCTTGAAGTCCATGTACTCCCACCGGCGGAAGCAGGGCCATCACCTTCTCCTCCCAGGGATGGAAATGTACTGGTCTGCGGGGCCCACCACCTCCAGTGATGTTGCTCTGGGCGTAGTCGTCATTCATTTTTTGCTTGACTGCCCTCCACAGATCGTACCACCTGGCTTGGCATTCAGTCCTGGTCCTTCTGATGGGTGCAACAGCATTCACCCTATCGACGATCCTCTGCCACAGGCGTGATTTTTCGGCTATGCTGGTATGTCTGACCAATGTTCCAAACAGCTGTGTCTCGACTCTGATGACTTCAGTGACAAGGATCTCCAGCTCCTCCCTTGTGAACTTTGGATTCTTGTCTGTGGGCATGGTGTGGGTCTGAATGTGAAGAGGGGGGTATGTGTGAAGGAGGTTGTGTGAAGGTGTATATGTTAAGGTGGATGGGTGCAGTAGTTGGTGTGTGCTCTCTAGCTGCAGTGAGTCTGTTGCAAAGGCTCATGGTTTGTGTGTGTGGGCCCTTTTTATTGGTCCATTTGTGGGTGGGCCTCAGTTTGAATATTTGGTGGGTGTGTTATAAGGGGTGGTTGTGAGTTTGGCCCGCTGTTTGCCTGTTTGGATGTGGCCAGGTCAGTCATTTCCATGTTTTGTGCACTATAGATGTGTTTTGTGGTGTTGTGCGAGTCGAATAGACCCTCCTTGTGCTGTTTTACATTGCCTATGTATGGTGTGTACATACGCAATGTTGTTGTGAGATGCGTACATACGCGATGTTGGGGTACGCACCGTACATACGTGATGCTGTTGTTGTTAGGTGTGTACATACGCGATGTTGTTGTGAGGTGCGTACATACGCGATGTTGAGGTACGCACCGTACATACGCGACGATGTTGTTGTAAGGTGTGTACATACGCGATGTTGTTGTGAGGTGCGTACATATGCGATGTTGGGGTATGCACCGTACATACGCGATGATGTTGTTGTGGGGTGCGTACATATGCGATGTTGGGGTATGCACCATACATACGCGATGATGTTGTTGTGGGGTGCGTACATACGCGATGTTGGGGTACGCACCGTACATACGCGATGATGTGGTTGTAAGGTGTGTACATATGCGATGTTGTTGTGAGGTGAGTACATACGCGATGTTGGGGTACGCACCGTACATACGCGATGATGTTGTTGTAAGGTGCGTACATACGCGATGTTGTTGTGAGGTGCGTACATATGCATGGGGGGCCTGTACGACTCATACCCCTGTACGACTCGCACCCCGGGAACTACTTTTCCCAGGATACGAGTCGTACAAAGTTTGCTTTGTAGCGGGTGAAGTCATTCCCCGTGTACGGGACGTTTTCCGTACGAATCCTAAATCGGAAAGCCGTTCCGGATCGTACTTGTGTGGTAAATATTTCTCCTTTACCGGGACTGAATTTGATACAGAAACATTATAAAATAGCTCAGTAAAATGAGAGGCAGAATCCGTGATATTAGAGTTTCGGAATGGACTTTATTCCGGTGGTCGATTATAATCGGATGCTTCAAGTTCCATCACCTCGGGGGTTCAGGAAGTGAAGTACATACTTTATTGACAAGAAGTAACTTTTATAGTCCATACATTATAATGAAGTGAATATAGTAGGCGTAACAATTGATAAGGACATTGACGTTTGGTTTGCGTAACCGAAAATGGGTGTAATAATGAGTAAAAGGAACATGATTGGTTGTGATGTCATGTATAGGTGGATCTATAAGATAATACTTGGCATGGATGCGCGCGCAGCAGTATGACGTGTAATTGACGTGTAACTAGGGGGTGACGGGGACTTGACATTTAGCTCTATATGTGGAGACAAGAAGTCTGGGGGGTCAAGTCAACCTAATCCCAAATCATATCTAACATCCTATGTTTAAAGAACTATGTTATCCATAAAAGAAGGACTCTCGGACAGAATCTATTCTATACTGACTGTGCGTGTACAAGCGTCTAAGTGTCTACACTGAATGCGAGGGGGTAGGAATATTCCATGGTAACAGGGCTATGAATTACTTGCATGAGGACAGAGAAGATGGGCCTTTTTGCTTGGTAACTGGAGGAATGTTTACTTAAACTACTAGGCAGGAATGCATCGGCTGAGGGGGAAGCAGATAATTCGAAGGTGAAATACAGTTCTTGGCAGAGAGTAAGCTGATGTCAGGCTTCGTGAGCCGCGCAGAGAATGAGACAAAGTTCATGGTCACAGATGCAGGCTCGGGCTGGAGCTTTTAGAGGCAGAAGGCAAGAAGAGTTTGATGACAGAATCAGGGCCTACTTGCCTGGACTGAAAAATGGCATAAGTGAACCATATAAAGCCGGTGGCCTTTCATATTTAAGAATGGAATATCCGGCCTATTCATGGCGGATCTGGCAGAGGACATGTTGACGGTGGGCATACATGTATTTGCGTCTTCATAACTGGAACTGGGGGGGACATATATGTACTTGTGATATACACATGGAACCGTTGGGGTCCAAGATAGGGGACATAACTGACCAGGAAAATCCATATTTCCACATTCCCTCCTTGTCCCCTACTTGCCCTTCAAGAGATATCAATCTTCATCAATCCATTGATCTGTTCATATAGCATCATTTGTTCTTCTTTCTTCTTCCGGGATCTTGAATGAAAATCTTGATGTGGGATACACGATGTGGCACACAGACCACAAATCGCTGGTCCACATTGTAGACATAGACAGCAACTGAATAGTATGAGAAGGCCAATACCTAGGAAGGATAGAACTCTCCATCCCCAGGCTGATACCGCATTCCAAAACCAACTGGACCAAGTCCAAGTGCCTGGGTTCTGGTGTATCTGGCTTACAATCTTATGAAGGCGAGTGATGGCTTTATATACAGATGGCGAATTTTCTGGTATGAATACGCAACAGCTTGATCTGATGACCCTACAAGCTCCGCCCCTATCAGCCAGGATGACGTCAAGGACAAGACGATTTTGAAGCACAACAATCCGCATAGCAGACTGCTCTTCCGTTAAATTGCCTAAGGCGGAAATAGTCTCATTCACTACTGCTTCAAGGGTTCTAGTTAATCTACGTATCAGCTTACTATTAGTAACAGTACCTATATAGGGAAAGATGCCTTTATTAAAATCTACATACTTGTCCCATGCCGTCTCAGTGTAATCGACAATGGGGAGATCTCTCCGTTCTCTGTTGTGTACTAAATGAATATTTCTGTAATAATCAGGAGGAGCTAGGAAAACAGGTGGCAAAAGGAATGCAATGTAGCAGGTACCATCCCAATCTAGGGGTAGACGCATATATGCAGTCTGACCACATATAAAGTAGGAGTGGCGAGAAGCTCTGAATGAAGATTTTCCTTGATCACTGAATTCTACCATAGTAGTGCATTTACTATGGCCCATATGTATGGAACCAACCTTTCTTACACACAATTCACCTTTTGCTGGGAATACTGACATGGTGGGTAAGACTAGCTCAACTTCGGATACGACATTTAGAATCATGAGATTAGGTGTAAAATTACCTAATCCATACACTTCATTTTCTAGATCAGTTCCTGTTCTTTTGGGGCGACCCTCCTTGTCAGGGTAGCAGACTTTGAGTAAAACTAGGTTCAGGTTTCCCCATATCCAATGGTCTTGGTAAACTGCTGTGTCTGAGTCTATGGAATTAATTAAACTAAACCATGCTCCACAGGAGCCATTATGTGTGAATGAATGTGGAAAGAAAGGCAGGACTCCTTCATAATTCTGATAGGGAGGGAGTCGGCCACACACCCAACAATTGGTGGCATTACTAGTCTGATGGGAATGATGTAACATACTAATGAAAGTGTTATTGCGCAGCGCAAGTCTATAAGACAATTCATGCGGAGGTAAGTCACTAAAAGAATGTTCAGCAGCAACATTATAAACATGTCTAGAAATAGGGTAATATATGTGCAACAACATACTTGTAATAATTATTAAAAGACTCAATAAAAACAAAATTAATAATGTCACTATGCAGTGGCTACGCAGTGATTTACAATACGCCTGTCGTTTCAACATTTTTCGGGTATTTTCTCTACTCAGGTCCAAGGGATACATGTCAGAGACAATTCAACCGCTTCACCTTGGAGAGGACTTAAACAATCAAATTGCTCGACTGGTTGGGCCTAAGCTTTAGTTTATAATTTTCAGATTTGTTAGGTTCAACAAAAGGGAGTTTTGTATCAGTCTGTGAGGGAGTGCAGGGCACAGTGTCTATATCCGAAGATAGTCCATGAAATTTCTTGATGTGGCTTGAATGAATCCAGCCCTTGCGGCCCTCGATCTTCACGGCTGTTCTTGTGGTCAACAGGACCAACTTGGGTGCTTTCCACCTGGGCTCCAGCTGAGTCTTTCGGTCGAAATTCCTCACAAAGACAAGATTACCCGGAACAACGTCATGGGGTTTCACCTCAGTGTTGTCGGGAAAGGCTGCAGCTACCTGTGAACGAGAAGATTGTAGTGCAGACATCAAGGAAGCCAAGTAATCTGTCAGCATATTACAGTCAATATCAGTTATTTTGCGTGGTATAGGCGTCCCCCACATATTCGGTGGTCTACCGAAGATCACCTCATACGGGGATAGCCCTGTTCTAGAGTGTGCTACCATTCTCATGTAAAAAAGTGCAACTGGTAATGCTACTATCCAGTCGACCCCTTTCTCTCTGCATATTTTGGACAGTCTGATTTTCAGTGTCTGATTATGTCTTTCTACGAGACCTGCTGCCTCGGGATGTCGGACACAGTGGAATTTCCACTGATATCCTAGCAGAAGTGAAACGTGTTTCATTAATTCGGATGAGAACGGCTGGCCGTTATCTGAGTAGACAACACGTGGTAAACCGTATCGTGGGAAGAATTCTCGAACCAACTGTTTGGCAGTAGTCGGGGCAGTGTAATCTGAAACCGGGTACGCCTCTGTCCAACGGGACAGAGCGCAGACAACTACGAGAACATATTTGAATCCTCGACATCGTTCCATCTGGATATAATCCATCTGTAGGACTTCAAAAGGGTGATCAGGAGGATGAAATCCACCCTGTTCTACGGGAACACTTTTTCCTGGGTTGAACTGGCAACAGATCATACAGGTACGGACCTTTTGTTTTGCTGCTGCTCGTAAATGTTTATTGAACCAAATGTGTTGAATGCTGTCTAGCATAGCTTTTTCTCCTAGATGTGCCGGACTATGTATAGTGTTAATTACGACTTGGACCATTGAATCAGGAAGGAACCATACAGACCTTTCCTTCATCATCCATCCTTGGTCCGTTTGGATCCCTCCTAACTCGGTCCATTTCTTTATTTCGTCTGGTGTAGCATGTGTCTGTATGTCAATTACGTCAAGAGTAGGATCTTTAACGGTCATACAATGTGTCGGTGTCGGGACTATTGTCTTTGTCATGTCGGGGGTCTGAGTTTGAGCAGTCAGTTTAGCTGTTCTGTCGGCTAGATCATTGCCTTGGGAAATGATATCAGTAACCTTCGTATGGGCCTTACATTTCATAATTGATATTTCAGTGGGTAGAGATGTATTGCATCTAATAATGCGTGAATGAGGGGTCCGTGCTGAATGTGGGCACCGTGGGAAGTTAAATAACCTCTCTCTCGCCACAGCACGCCGAAGTCATGTACAACTCCGAATGCATAACGTGAATCAGTGTATATGTTGACTTTTTTATTCGTGGCTTGAATACAGGCTTGTGTCAGAGCGATGAGCTCTGCGGCTTGAGCTGACAAAGTATTTATACGATTAGTTTCAATGACTTCAGTATCTGTTGTGACTGCATAAGCGGCTACTAACTCTCCTGTACTTGTTCTCATGCATGAACCATCGACATAAAATGTCAAGTCTGGATCTGACAATGGAACATCGGTCAAGTCTTGTCTGGGTTTTGTCGTTACAGTAATAACTTCAATACAGTCATGGGCTAGTGGGTCTGTTCCGGTTACTGGCAAAAGTGTGGCAGGATTCAATGTGTTACAGCGTCTTATTTCTATATGTGGCTGAAACAATGTAAGTTCATATCCTGTAAGTCGCGCTATAGTCAAGTGTTGTGTTTGCGTTCTATTTACAAGAACCTCTACTGCGTGGGGTACTTGAACTGTCAATGGATGTCCTAACACTATGGCATCGCTTTGTCTGATTGCTAAAGCTGTCGCTGCTACTGATTTCAGGCACGCAGGCAAAGCCTGAGCTACGGGATCTAATGTACTAGAGAAATAGGCACATGGTTTGTGTGCTCCTGCTTGATCCTGTGTGAGTACTGACAAAGCAGTACCTTCGCGTTCTGTAACAAAGAGTGTAAACTGTTTTCTGTAACATGGCGTTGCTAAAACGGGTGCTTGGCATAAAGCTTTCTTTAGGCTTTCAAAAGCTTGTGTGTGTTCCTGAGTCCAAGGGAGAACAGTCGATGTGGCTGCCTCCTGTGTTGTCAATTGAATGAGTGGTTTTGCTAGAAATGCATACTGCGGGATCCACTGTCTACAGTATGAAGTGAGGCCTATGAAAGCCCGCACCTCCTTTTGTGTCTTGGGTATTGGCATGTTAGTTATTAACTGAATGCGGTCGGGTGTAAGCTGCCTTCCCTCCTTGTCCAGCGAGTGTCCAAGATAAACAACTTGCTGGACACAGAATTGCAGCTTAGAAGGGGACACCTTGTGCCCTTTTTCGGCTAGAAATTGTAAAACTGTCAGTGATGCTTTCTCACATTCAGGTTCGCTTCTTGCGGTGATCAACAGATCATCGACATATTGAAGCAAGGCAGTGTTAACTGGCATGTGGATACTGTCAAGTTCTCGTTTCAGTGCTTGGCTATAGATGCTGGGGCTTTCTGTAAATCCTTGAGGTGCGCGTGTGAATTTAAAGCTACGTCCATTTAAACTAAATCCGAACAAATATTGGCTTTCCGGATCTATTGGGACGCTGAAAAAGGCGTTTTTGAGATCAATTACAGTAAAGAATGTTGCTTCGGAATCAATAGCTGTCAATAATGACGAGATATCTGGGACCACAGGAAATTGTGGCACAATGCATTTGTTTAACTCGCGCAGATCAATAACCAATCGATATACTGGCGGCGCTGTAGGATCTGTTCGTTTAAGAATCGGTATTATCGGTGAATTACATATATTGGAGTCTGTTTCCACAACTACTCCTTGGGCAATGAGTTCGTCAATGATTTGTAGTAAAGCCACTACAGCATCTGGTGGTAACTTGTATTGTCGCATTCGTGGTAGCACCACTCCTGCCTTTAGTGTGACTCGATATGGTGTAATATTCATGCAACCAACATCAGTAGGGCCTTGTGCCCATAGACGTGTAGGTAAGGTCTGCAGTCGGGGATCCATGTCTCTAGATACATAGTGACCTTTAAAATCACGTAAAAACAATCTTACTCCTTCCGGAGAACAACATATTATAGCTCCTAGAGCTTTTAACGTTTTTATTCCTAATAGATTTTCTGGACATGATTTAGTAAGCAATAAATCTGTAGTTCGGGTCAAAGGTCCTATCGTAAGTGGCAGAGGTTGTGACACTTCATTAACAATAGGTTTTCCTGAAAAACCAAGGGAAATATTCTGTGAGCCTGAGAGGGGTGCCCCTGGAACTTCACTACGTTTTATAGTTGTTCGACTTGCCCCTGTATCGAGTAAAAATTTTCTATCTTGACCTAATAATTTACTATGTACATAAGGTCCTTCTTGATCTACAGGAATCTCGATAAGGGGTAAGTCAACTTCCCTCTCTAGGCTTGTTCATGCGTAACGCTGATACTCGGGATATTCATACTGTGCGGTCTGATACATTTGTCGTGTTGTTGTCTGTGTGGCAGCAGCAGGCAACGGTGGTGCAGCTGGCACAAACTGTATTGGCTGTTGTGCGGCTGGCATGGCCTGGGCATGCTGCATAGCTCCTTGTTCATTCTGATCTTGTCTTAGTGGCCGTGATCTTTCTTGTGTTTTACCTATGGCGATATTATGTTTTAAAACTGGACAATCGTGTACGTAATGGCCTGGCTTTTTACAATAATTGCATGTCCCCTTTACAGGTCCTGCTGAATCGGAATGTGTCATACCCTTTTTATGTCCTTCAGCTGGAACTGTCTGGGAAACTAGCATTTTCATTTTCGTGTCTTTCATGCGTCTGTGTTCATGTTCTTGTTCCTCTTTAATTCTATTGTGGTGGTACTGTAACATTTGTAACATTTGTGTTGGAGTGTTACCTTGCCAGGTACTCTCGAATTTTAATACTCTATTCTTTACTGGGGGCAGAGCATTTTCTACTAATTTTGTTACAAACAGATGTGGGTATGATTCGCTACTTGCTTTTATGCCACTATTTATACCAAAACATTTTTCAAATCGGGCATAGTAATCACTAGTGTCTTCATCTTGCTTCTGCTTACAGGCTGAAATTGTACCCCAATCTTCCTTTTTCGTAGTTAATAAACGTGGCAGTACCTGTACTAGTAGACCTGGTAGTGCTTTAGTTTTGTCCCCAAGCCCCGAACCTGGACCTCGGGCCCTTTCTTCTGCTTCTAATGCTGACCATTCTATCTTTTGATCACCTATCTCCCACTCTTTTTCCTTGAGTTTCTCATAAATGCCAGCAGGCATCAACACCTTTAATATTGTCATAATGTCGGGGTAGGTATACTCTCCCATGAGTAACATGTCTTTAATTTCTCGGTGAAAACCCGCTGGGTCTTTGTCATGACTGGGTACCACTTTCTTCATTTCTAACAATTCTATTTTCGATATGGGCGTATATACAAATACGCGTTTAAACTGATTGTCCTCACCCTTTATTGGGTGCACTTCTCGTAAGGGATTCTGTCTATCTATGTGATACGTAGTTCTTTCCTTGACGGACAATGGAACATGTTCTGAACATACAAAAGGAATATACTGCTTTCTTGATTCTAGAATTTCTTTAATTAATTCAGTACCTGGACCTCTCCATTTATTCATAAGTAATTCAGTCAGTATGTCAGGCAAGGGACCAGGGTCCGAATGCTGACTCCGATATAGTATAATGAGTTGTTGAATCATATAAATCCCAGCTAACCTTTGTTCATCTGGGGTAAGATTCAAAAATGTGCGTACTACTGTATCATCACTATATTTTCCGGGACTGTCCACCCAATGGACAGCTGCCCTGGCTAAATCTTGTTCATCCATAGAATCGAGGAAATGATAACCCCTTCGTTCTCGGAGTAGTTTGTCGGCGGTTTGGAACGAATGCTCGTTAGACCTTATATTAATTATAGGTATTTGAAAATTCCTGTTATTATCTAGACATATTGGACGTATTGGGTCAGTATGACATCTAGTCTGATTCCTATTACAAGATCTTCCTCTACCTACATAGGCTATGGTGTCTGACTGTCCTGTGGGCAGTCCTGACCCTTCTTCCTCGTTTTGTTCGAACTCGTCTACCTCTAATCGCTCTTCGTGTAGGCGTTCTATTTCTTTACGGATCTTTCGGCACATGGCTATTATACAGTTTTGTTTATCATGTCTCCCTTCCGATATATTCTGGCTCCATCTTGTAAGAATTTTCATTGCTTCCGGGTCTACCCCCGGTCGGTCTTGATTTCTGATCACACAGTTTATGAGGAAACGTAACAGTTCCCCCTGTATCTCTACTTTCTGGTATTCCATAGCTCTGTAAATACATTCTGGATCTCGCCCCGTTTGGACAAAATGATATATATTATCTAGATGCGCAGTCATTCCTGGTAACTTCGCTAAATACACTGCGGCTCGTCTGATACGCAATGATGCTAGGGTCATTTCGTCCTCCTTTCCAGGCACCGGGTCATATCTACAATCTATAAGAAGTTCCTTAAGCGCACGAGCACTAAGGAGTTTGGGTGTACGTGAATGCGCTGACTCTTGAAAAGTAAGTTTATTTATTCTGGGTGGCGTAGAAAAGACATTGGCAGCTCCTCCCGCGGCCCCATCTGGGGCGTCGGGTGTAAAAGGATTCGTCGAACGTGACACAGCAACTGCAGGTGTGGACACAGCCATAGAAGTAGCTGTAGGAGCGGATACAGAAACAGATGTGCTTGCCGGAACTTGTGACTCGATTTGTTGCTGCAGGGATACGGGTACTGGATCTTGGCGTTGAACCTCCCTGGTATGCGGTCTATGTGGGGCGGAATTAGCATACTCGGGAGCTGCGTCATCTAAATATGAGGAAAGAAAAACATCTTCTGCGGTTCTAGGATGCCCCTTAGGATGTACCTTTATTGGGAACAATGGGGTTGGCAAGTCTTTTGGTGTCTCTGGAGTAGCCTTAGGTAATCCTTCGGCCAGAAGGGGATACATACCATTCATAAGGGCATTTCTTTGTCTGTCTACTTGTTCTGATTTTACTCGGATACCTTCCTCAATTAATAGATTCTCTCGAACTTTATTGGAATTCTCTTTACTCTTCTCCTCCTGTCTACGTGCTTTTTCTGTTCGTCTATGTGATTCTTTACGCCATAATTCAACGGCGTCTTTCTGTGACTGTCTGACTTTTCTTTTCCATAACTCTTCCTCGACTTTCATGATGCACTCTGCATCCCAGGTCCCCGCTGTGGGCCACCTCTGACTTTCTGGTAATCCCTTGGTATAGTCTACCCATAAATCAAGAAATAATATAGCGTCTAAGCCATGTTTGTGATACATAAAGTGCCCTGGAGTGTCCCTAGGAGGAATAGGGACTGCTTCTTCGAGAACCCCTTTTCTGGTAGTGATCTGTCTTAATTTCGAAAAGAGCGGCATATTGAGAACTGACCTTATACTTGATTTTGACCTGATACTTGAATTTGAACAGACTTAATACAATAAACACGATAATGAACAGTCATTCATACCACGATATTCAGAACATACTTAAACACTTTAAACATTTAACATTAAACCATTAACTGAAACAACAATGATGATCGTCTGCATAACTAATCACCAAGCTTAATTCTCGACAATAACTAGACAATAACTAGACACTTCGGAATACTTCGGAATACTTGATATACTGCTAAACAGTACAGATACACTGCTAAAACAGTGCAGACCGGATTTGTGTACCCAAACCCGTCTTGACCGGCACAACCTATGTGCACGTCAGAAATGCCTCCCCAGCAATGGTACTCACCGGGTAGCTTCGGAAACGGAAGGCCTCAGTAACTTGAACTTGAACCGGACCGGACTCGACTCGACTCGACTCGTCGGACACTGGGCTTGACTTCGGACTGGTGGGTCTCTATATACCTCGGATCTTGCTCTCTCAGCTAGGCTCTGGTCGGGATACTTCGCACTTCTCACCGCCTCGTCTGGGTGTTGATCGCAGTCTCAGTCGCCCCCGCTTGACCGGAGGGAGATACAGGAAATCCTGCTGGTACGCGTTATTGTCCGTCCAGCTGTGGCAGGAGACCGGGCCTGCAACGCACCGCCGGCGCGTGAGATGAGAAAGTGTCCCTATTCGGGCGCCATCATGTGGTAAATATTTCTCCTTTACCGGGACTGAATTTGATACAGAAACATTATAAAATAGCTCAGTAAAATGAGAGGCAGAATCCGTGATATTAGAGTTTCGGAATGGACTTTATTCCGGTGGTCGATTATAATCGGATGCTTCAAGTTCCATCACCTCGGGGGTTCAGGAAGTGAAGTACATACTTTATTGACAAGAAGTAACTTTTATAGTCCATACATTATAATGAAGTGAATATAGTAGGCGTAACAATTGATAAGGACATTGACGTTTGGTTTGCGTAACCGAAAATGGGTGTAATAATGAGTAAAAGGAACATGATTGGTTGTGATGTCATGTATAGGTGGATCTATAAGATAATACTTGGCATGGATGCGCGCGCAGCAGTATGACGTGTAATTGACGTGTAACTAGGGGGTGACGGGGACTTGACATTTAGCTCTATATGTGGAGACAAGAAGTCTGGGGGGTCAAGTCAACCTAATCCCAAATCATATCTAACATCCTATGTTTAAAGAACTATGTTATCCATAAAAGAAGGACTCTCGGACAGAATCTATTCTATACTGACTGTGCGTGTACAAGCGTCTAAGTGTCTACACTGAATGCGAGGGGGTAGGAATATTCCATGGTAACAGGGCTATGAATTACTTGCATGAGGACAGAGAAGATGGGCCTTTTTGCTTGGTAACTGGAGGAATGTTTACTTAAACTACTAGGCAGGAATGCATCGGCTGAGGGGGAAGCAGATAATTCGAAGGTGAAATACAGTTCTTGGCAGAGAGTAAGCTGATGTCAGGCTTCGTGAGCCGCGCAGAGAATGAGACAAAGTTCATGGTCACAGATGCAGGCTCGGGCTGGAGCTTTTAGAGGCAGAAGGCAAGAAGAGTTTGATGACAGAATCAGGGCCTACTTGCCTGGACTGAAAAATGGCATAAGTGAACCATATAAAGCCGGTGGCCTTTCATATTTAAGAATGGAATATCCGGCCTATTCATGGCGGATCTGGCAGAGGACATGTTGACGGTGGGCATACATGTATTTGCGTCTTCATAACTGGAACTGGGGGGGACATATATGTACTTGTGATATACACATGGAACCGTTGGGGTCCAAGATAGGGGACATAACTGACCAGGAAAATCCATATTTCCACACTTGTACGGTCGGACTGTATTTTTAGGCTTCGTATGAAAAAGTGTCCGGGTCCGTCTCGTACAACTTTTCCCGATCGAATTCGTACGGATCGGGCCGATCTGTATGTATTTTTGCCGTACGAATCGTACTTCACGGGTGGGACGGGATTTGTACGATTTGTACGGGAAAAATTACGGATACGAGTCGTACGGAAAAAAAATACAGGATCGGAATCGACCCCCTGATCTTTGGCACACAGGATGCACCCTTCTCACATCTCAGTTTCTGAAACAAAATGAAATAAAGCTGCATGAATCAGTGCTGAAGAAAGAAGGAAAAGACAAAACATCAAGTATTGTGATCTAGGAATGAGATGAATATGAGTGGCTATCTTTTTTGCATAGTGTGAAAATAGAACTGATCTTGGTCGGTACCATCGGATAAATAAACTGCTCAAATACAGGAAGTTTTTTATGAGCCTCTTGCAAATCAAGAGAGAAGAATCAAATTCAAACTAGGGGAATAACAGGAGGCAAAACAATACACTTTGTAGTTACATTTTCCATTGTTAGAGTATTATTCACAGAAACTCGTAGTGTCGTAATTGGCCCGTCCGTGTTAGCGATTAGCTGAACCTACACGTTGTCCTCCTTAACTTGGCTGTATATGATAAACGCCATTTTGAATACTGTGGCGGCCATCTTAGATCCTGAGCGGCCTCGTGGCCGACGTGCCCTTTAGTCCTTTGTCCATTCCACTGATTACTCACATCTGCCCAGCAACAGGATATTTTTAGTACTGGTCAAGCCACACATGCGCAGTTCTCACTGACCCGTATACCTTCAGGAATGTGCCGCTAACTGACCAGCGGGTTTGAAACCCTCCAATGAGCTGGCAGTATTCCAAAACATGACTATATATGTCTCTAAAACTGCGTCTTAACTTGTGCCGCCTATCTTTTATTGCCCCAAAATTGTATATAAACGGGGTCACACCGGTGTTCGGTGTGATACCTTTTGCAATACCGAAGGGTGTTGTTTGAGTGTACCACCACCCCATGGGGTCTTAATAAACTTGTTCTTTGCCTTTTACAGCTTCCGTGCCAACAGTTCTTTTGTGTATGTGGGTAATCTCTGGAGCGTGTAGGCCTTGGGAACCCCGAAATACTTCAATTGGCGACCACGAAGGGACTCATCGGCGACTCGGATGCCCGAAGGAGAGGTCGTGACGAAGGCTTGGAAATTCGCCATGGACGCGCACTGCCACGAGTGACCCGAGTCTTGGCTGCCAAGGTGTTTTTTCCTTTCCTTCCGATCTGACCTTCCAGGTGGCGCCGGTCTCCGACTGAGTTTTCGAGTGTCCGCTTCACTGAGAAAGTGCCGTTTGGCTGATTTGGCTTACAAGACCTTGGCAGTTGGAATCTGGACTTTTGAGAATTGGTAAGCTTTGTGTTCGGTAAGGTAGTCTTCGGGCGCTTACTGAAGTCTTGAGATTTGTGATCGGTGAGGCAGTCTTCGGACGCTCGCCGAATTTTGTGAACTTTGATCTGAGTTAGCTAACATTTTGGATTTGTGATCTTTGAATTTATATGTGTAGTGCACTTCACATAGGCAGGCATGTAGAGATGTTTCTCTAACTTTGTTTTTTCATTTGAGCGGCACAATCGTGTGAAGAACTGTAAGTGCCATTTGGTCTGGTGTCACGCTTTTGTGATACTTTTCGAACATGCCTGTTTTCAGCAAGCTCCGGGGAATGTGTTGCTTAGGAGATGATGCATCAATTAGGTTAGCGGAATCACAGCCGGCTCCCCCAGAGGGAACACCAAATAGGGACATGTATATCAAGCACGGCCTTCCACCTATTATGTACAGTAAATTATGGCATAAGTACACTAAGGCCGATTCCGAATTGCAATGGCCCCTACACGGGTCATACGATTTGAGTAAAATCCAATTTGTCGAGCAGTGTATGTTTCAACGTAGGTCTAGACAAAATATGTTTGATTGTGTACGAATGTGGGAGAAAGCGGCGCGTGAACGAATGAAGCGTGAGGTTGCCTTGGCGGATAAAGAGCAGCGTAAGGCTGCTCGGGATAAGGCTTTACAGCTTGAGGAGAAGGAGGCGCAGGAGAAGAAAGAGAGGGAGGAACGGGAACGTAAATTGCAAATGACTGGGCAGTTTCCTATTCGCCGACCGCTTTATCCTGTCCTTAATAATGAAATTGATGATTTTTCTTTGTTAGATCGGTCACCGCCTCCGTACGTTTCACCGACGGCTCCGGCTGCGGACCCCGAGGATGATGGGCAGATTCAAGTGAGCCAGAAAGGGGTATCGGTTCTCAGGTTTACTGCGGAGAGGTCCGCTCATTTGCGCAGTTGGGCTCGTAAAGTGAATAAGCATTGTGTTACTCAGGAACAGGTGGTAGCGGAGAAACAGGGGTGGTCGGATCTTGAATTAATGTATTTCTTGTCCATTTTAGCGGATGAAGTTGTAAATGCATATCGTGAAGTTTCTGAAACGTTAGAACCTAAAGCTTTGTCGGTATATCGTGAGAATTTAGCTAAAGGTGATTTTGATCTTACAGATGTGGATGACCTGTTCAAACATTTGATTGCGCTGCGGGATGAGACGACGTATTTGCGCCAGGAACTGAAACGGAGGAAAAAGGAATCCGAGCCGGGAAACGACGGGGCGGTTAAGGAGTGTTCTCTTCGTGGTTCAGATAAGAGCTCTGCGTTGCATGTTATGCCTA
Organism: Triturus cristatus; assembly: GCF_964204655.1. Lineage (NCBI taxonomy): Eukaryota > Metazoa > Chordata > Amphibia > Caudata > Salamandridae > Triturus > Triturus cristatus. The sequence goes on along the minus strand of NC_140589.1, from coordinate 1,711,326,196 downwards.
TGCGTGAAGCCGCGCCTTTGTATGTTCCACCAAAAGGGGAAGGTACGGATGATGATAAATTGTCAAAGGATGCGAAGGGATATTTTGTGTACAATTGGGTGTATACACCATGGAATAGAGCAGATGTCATGGCACTTAAAAACTCTTTACCTGATCTCCGAAAGAACCCAGCGGCATTCTATGAGGGGGTAGAGGGGGCTATATCGTCTTGTGTGATGACTCTTGTAGATATAGATTTGTTTTTGGGTTAATTTTACCACCTGATATGTGGAGGCAAATTCGTAAAACTAATGATGAAACGATTTTGGGGGGGACCTGGAAAGAGATAAATGCTGCAGATTTAGATAGAGAACCAGCATGTAAGCCCTGTCAGCTAATTCTAGATCTTCCGGCAGCTATTTTGCATAAATTGAAAACGCTTGTTCCTGCTAAAAAGATAGATTGGACCATGTTAACGTCGTGCAAGCAGAAACCAGATGAAACAGTCTCAGATTTCTTTACACGCTTTGAGGAGGCATTTCATGATTACAGTGGTCAATCTTTAACTGACGATACGGGTCGGCATTTGTTTGTAGATAAGTATGTGGCTAATCTCCTACCAGAGATTGCAAAGCGATTGAAGTCGAGTGAGAGTTCCTGGGCCACGGCGACCCCTGCGTCCTTATTAACTATGGCTCAGTACTATGAGCGGCAGGAAGTGGAGGCTAAAGAAAATGTAGAGAAAAAGACGAAGGAATTGAAAACGAAGGTGATGTTGGCACAGGTTCGGGGAACACAGAGTAGAGGGAATGATAGAGGTAGACGAGGTGGAGGAAATGTGTCGTATGGCCGTACGGACATTGCGGAGGATCAGTGTGCTTATTGTAAGGAGTTTGGGCATTGGGCCGATGATTGTCCGGTACTTCGTGAACAGCGTAGTCAGCGTGGTCGAGGCAGTGGAAGGTCAAGAGGAGGTTATACTGGAGCGAGAGGTGGCGGAGGTGATCGTAGACAGGTTGAGGAGAGGGGCCGTGGTCAGGACGAACGAAATACGTTTGATAGACGGAATCAATATCAGATTTTGGAAGGAGAGAATGTGGAACATCAGGATTATGTGCATGCATAGGATCGCGTAGGATGGGGTAAGGAATCAGTCGAAGTGCCAGTAGATCAGCAAGGTCCATATGTAACAGCGGGTATTTTGGGTTCTACTGATCAGTTTCTAGTCGACACAGGAGCTACTCGTAGCGCTTTGTCGAAAAACTTGGTTCCGAGGGCTCCCCTGTCTGGCGAAATGGTTACGTGTGTAGGGTTTGATGGCACACCCTCCCCCAGCCCATTGTCCAAGCCCCTTGCACTATGTATTGACAAGTACTTTAGTTTTGGCCAATTTTTGTTATCGCCCCATACCCCAGATAATATCTTGGGCATTGATTTACTCAAATATTTTCGAGCAACAATACGCTGCGCTCCAGAAGGAGTGCGGGTTATTCTGAATGACAACTACCCTGATCCTGATGACTGCCCTACACGTGACAGATTTTGTGTCATTTTAGATATTCCCGCTTTGGCCTCTCTGCCGCACACGTTGTGGGCGACATCAGATACGGATGTGGGAGAGATGCGTATTCCACCAATACATATCACTGTTAAGGAGGGGGCCCCTCTACCACGAGTGCCACAGTATAAGATCTCGAAGGAAGGTGAAATTGCACTAACACATATTGTTCAGGATTTGATTTCTGCGAGGGTAGTGGAGGAGGTCCCTTATAATGTCTGTAACAGCCCTATTCTACCAATTCTTAAGAGAGATTCAGATGGCAGGATCTATCGATTTATTATTGATTTGCGTGAAATAAATAAAATTGTCATTCCCCAATACCCAGTGGTGTCTGATATCACGACTTTGCTTACTTTGGTTCCACCGACAGCCACCACTTTTAGCGTTATCGATCTAAAGAATGCGTTCTTTTCTATCCCTGTTCACCCAGATAGCAGATATCTGTTTGGTTTTACGCTCAATAATAAATCGTATAGATTTTGTCGTGTTCCCCAAGGTTATACTGAGAGCCCTAGCATCTACAGCCAGGCTTTGAAACGACAATTAGATTCCTTCGAATTGCAGTCTGGCGTTGCGCTCATCCAGTATGTGGATGACCTTTTGCTTGCTGCTGACTCCTATACACAATGTGAACAGAGCACGCTTGCGTTGCTGTCCTTTTTGGCACAAAACAACCACAAGGTCTCTAAGAAAAAGCTTCAATACTGTAGACCCCAGGTGACCTACCTCGGTCATCTGTTGTCTAAGGAGGGGAGGGCATTAACATCTGATCGAATTCAGGCGATTTTAGATACACCAGTCCCCCGCACGCAGAGAGATGTGCGTGCCTTTATAGGGTTGACATCTTTTTGTAGACAATGGATCATGGGTTTCTCACATATCATAAAACCTCTGCTAGCATTATTGTCCAAAACTACACCAATGCCTCTTGAATGGACAGACGAATGTCAGAAAGCCTTTGAACAGTTGAGACAGGCCCTTTGTTCTGCACCCGTGTTAGGAACACCAGACTACACGAAACTTTTCACATTGTACGTGCATGAGAATGATGGGTGCGCGTTGTCAGTGTTAGTGCAGTTACACGGGGATAAGCAGAGACCATGTGCATACTTCTCTGCCATCTTGGATCCTGTAGCACGAGGGCTGCCTGGGTGTTTTCGAGCAGTAGCGGCAACAGCAGTAGCCGTACGACAGAGTGAGGGCATAGTGTTATCACACAAATTGCTGGTGTTGGTTCCTCACGCGGTAGACGCCCTGTTAAATCAAACAAAGACCCAATACCTCACGAGTGCACGACTTACAGGATATGAGCTGACACTTTTAGCGCCGCACATAACATTGAAGAGATGCGCTACTTTGAACCCTGCGACTTTATTGCCCTATCCGGGCGAGGAGGGTCAGGAAGAAAAACATCATGATTGTGTTTTCCTGACTGAGGAACAGACAAAGGGTCGGGTTGATTTACAGGATGTGCCACTTCCGGATGTGGATGGGGAACTGTGGGTTGATGGATCGTGTTTGAGGCTGCCAGATGGCACGACTTCCGCAGCATATGCGATCACGACTCTTAAGACGGTGGTAGAAACAGCTAGAATACCACAAAAATCGGCTCAGGCAGCAGAGCTGATAGCTTTAACAAGAGCCTGCGAATTGAGTGCTGGCCTATGTGTGAACATATACACAGACAGCCGGTACGCCTTTGGAGTGGCCCATGACTTCGGGCTTCTTTGGAGGGAACGCGGGTTTCTGACGTCACATGGGGAGCACATTATGCACGGAGAGTTAGTGCGTGATCTCCTAAATGCGCTGCTTGGCCCTAAAAAAGTAGCGATAGTGAAGTGCAGTGCCCATAAGAAAATTACGGATAAGGTGGGCCAAGGAAATGCCTTTGCAGACAGCATAGCAAGGCAAACGGCTATGTCCCAAACTAGCTCCCCCATGTACGTGGTACAATCGCAGGCTGAACGATGGAGTGATGCTAGAGTAGAGATACGGGATATACAAAATTCAGCTACAGAATCTGAACTTGCGGCTTGGGCAGTAGATGGGGTGCTAGATGATGAGGGATGTTGGAGAAGCAAAGACATGGAGAAGTGGAAATTGCCTGCGGCTTACTTACAGGCGATGGTCCAGATGACGCATGGACTGGCGCATGTCGGAGCTCTTGCAATAACTCAGCTTTTAACACGAGTTTGGGAACATCCCGAGATTGCGAACACTGCAAAGAGAGTAGTGCAGACCTGCCTGGTATGTTTGCAACACAATCCTGGAAAGGGGGCCTATACTCCGAAAGGAGGGTTCGTTCCACCTTCTGCACCGTTTGAAGTCCTTCAAATGGATTACATCCAACTCGAGCGCTGCAATAACCTGAAGTACGTTTTAGTGGTGGTGTGTGCCTTTAGCAAATGGGTTGAGGCCTACCCCACGAAAGACAATACGGCTTTGACAACAGCTAAGGTGTTGCTTAAGGAATTCTTTCCTCGCTTTGGAGTTTGCAAATTTTTGTGGAGCGATAATGGGCCCCATTTTGTCGGAAAGATTGTGGATTATGTACTGAAGGGGTTGGGGATTCAGCAAAAGTTCCACGCTGTATTCCACCCTCAGTCAGCAGGTTTGGTCGAGCGGTATAATGCGACGTTGAAGCTTAAGCTGGCCAAAATTGTGGCGTCTACATCATTGAAGTGGCCAGATGCGTTGCCGCTAGCACTACTGTCTCTTAGATCAGTGCCCCATTCACGAACTGGCCTTACACCTTATGAGGTGGTGTTTGGCCGCCCCATGAATATTTGGGGAGTGCCCAAGCCGCGATTAATACATGATGTGCCTTGTGTTATGATGAATGATTATTTGGCACGATTAACAAATGATTTGCTCTCCATTCACCAACAGGTTCGAGAAGCGCTCCCTGATAACTCTACTGGAGAGGGCCACGATCTTCGTCCTGGGGATCGTGTGATGATTCGGTCGTTTGAAAGAGCAAGCAGTCTGGAGCCCAGGTGGAAGGGCCCCGAGCAGGTCCTTCTGGCAACCCGCACCGCAGTACGAGTGACCAATAGGAAGCGGTGGGTGCATTCGACTCACTGTCGCCGAGTCTCTCCGGATCTGGTGACTCCTGCTGTGCTTACTGATTATAAAGAGATCTTGGAGAAAGAAAAGAGCCCAGCTGTGACGTCGGCCGAAGTAGAGGGAGCCTTCCCGGACCAAGCTGCTGCTGGAAGAGAGCGCTACAATCTACGACCGCGATAAAGAAGATTTTTCCCTTTTTTGAACTGGTTGGTAACCGCTCCAGGTTTGTGAAACGGAAACCGGGAATTCCAAGGGGGGGGGATCAGTTCTGCCAGAGTAGCGACACCCGTCTTGGCCCGGAGAAGAAAACAACGGCTACCTCGGAGTTCAGCACCGCATTTTTCCTTTTTTTTTCAGGTATACACGTACGTGTATCAGAGATTATTTGTGAGAAACTGTGAATGATTTGTTTTCTTTGAGACTTTGCACAAAACTTTCTTGAACTATGGCATCGATGGCATCGCGAGATAAGAAAATACTGGGTGCCTTTCTTTTTGTTTTCACGATTGTGGTGATAGCTGTTATTGCCTGGGTAGTCGAACTTGTGGTGCCTGTACGTGAACATTTGCTGCCGACTACCCCGGCACCGTCTGAACATTTTCACTTTACCTTGCCTTTTCATGAAGAACGTCACCGTCAAACGTATTTAAATAACAGCTTCATTCAGATTCTTCACCACACACATAACATGACCAATACCTCTAATTGCTGGGTGTGTGGAATGTTGCCTGGGCACCAGAAGAGAGGGGGCACCCCACTTATTCCACTCCCGTTTTCGCATAATGGGTCTTGCAATGCCTGGTACACCCTCCTCTTTACCTTGAGATGGCCAACCAAAGGGGGGGTGCTTTTCCGCCTAAATAAAGAATGTCCCCATGACAAGGATGGGTTTCCACGGGCTGAGGGTACACGTTTTGAATGGGAAGAGTATAAGCCCGACAATGTGTCTGCTCCACGAATATACAGCAATCAGAGAAATGTGAATGTATCAAGTGCTCATGTTATAAATGTCATTGCTACGAAAGCTGATTTATGTATCCGAAATAAGGGCACGATTGCAGTGGGGAAAAGTGAATGTAACGTTACCCTCACGTTCGATAGCCCGAATGGCATTTCATTTGTTGCATCCAGAAACACCTACTTCATCTGTGGAACGAAGGGGTACCATCAGCTTCCAGTGGGGTGGTTGGGCACATGTTATGTATCGTTTGTGCTACCTCCTGTATTCATTGCCCCACCGATGTATCACAACGACTATACTCTGTACCATGACTTTGTTTTAAACAGGGTTAAGCGAACTGTTGCACTAGAGGACATTGATCAAACGGACACTGCGTTGCAACAATATGTGGATTTCAATCTGGGACTATTCTCCTTTGTGGGGGCCGCACTGAACAGTCGGAAGATCAGACGCCTGACACGTGTTGTTGAGGCTGTTGCAAATGACACTGCTATTGCCCTGGGGAATATTACCGAAGAACTGCAGATTTCCAGAATTGTCACCCTCCAAAACCGGATGGTGCTGGATGTTGTTTTGGCTGATCGTGGGGGGGCATGTAGGATCATTGGAAGCAGCTGTTGCGTTTACGTGCCTGATAATTCTCCATCTGTGTATGATGCGATTTCAAAGCTGCATAAAATAGCTGCCGAAATACAACCGGACAATGGAACTTGGACACTTTCTGGATGGTTCTGGTCCATGATTGCAACTTGGGGCTGGAAACTATTGACAATTTTCTGTATACTTGTGGGAGCAATGTTTTTTATCTGTTTGTGTATCCAATGTGGTCCTGCATTATGTTCAATGTGCCTATCGGCCTGTTTGCCATCAAGACGAGCTCTTGTCCACGATAAAATGATGCTACATAAGGAGGTGACACAAATTATGTTAATTGACATCGAGGACGAACATCCAGACTATGTTCATTATGAGGTAGATTCAGCTAAACGCTAAAAGGGTCGTCTGTCGTAATTGGCCCGTCCGTGTTAGCGATTAGCTGAACCTACACGTTGTCCTCCTTAACTTGGCTGTATATGATAAACGCCATTTTGAATACTGTGGCGGCCATCTTAGATCCTGAGCGGCCTCGTGGCCGACGTGCCCTTTAGTCCTTTGTCCATTCCACTGATTACTCACATCTGCCCAGCAACAGGATATTTTTAGTACTGGTCAAGCCACACATGCGCAGTTCTCACTGACCCGTATACCTTCAGGAATGTGCCGCTAACTGACCAGCGGGTTTGAAACCCTCCAATGAGCTGGCAGTATTCCAAAACATGACTATATATGTCTCTAAAACTGCGTCTTAACTTGTGCCGCCTATCTTTTATTGCCCCAAAATTGTATATAAACGGGGTCACACCGGTGTTCGGTGTGATACCTTTTGCAATACCGAAGGGTGTTGTTTGAGTGTACCACCACCCCATGGGGTCTTAATAAACTTGTTCTTTGCCTTTTACAGCTTCCGTGCCAACAGTTCTTTTGTGTATGTGGGTAATCTCTGGAGCGTGTAGGCCTTGGGAACCCCGAAATACTTCAGTAGACCAAATTCATTTAGTGAAAGGCATTCAATGATTGCACAGAGCCCCAGCCTGGGGGGAGATGAGTGAAGCAAAACTATGCTCTATTTGGATCATTTTGTTCAATTCACAATAAAAGAAGAGATTCTCTTACATGAACTTCAAGACATGAGTACAAAGGCATGTACGATTTCTGATTTGATGAAGAAATAAGAACTGGAAATAAAATGCATACTACAATCAGTCTTCACGTGTTGTGGCACGTTAACTAGGATGTAAATGGGCAAGATATGAATAATTGAGTGGAGCATCACAGACCTATAATGACAGGCAGAAGAAACGCTGAATTATTTTTAAAGATTTTAAAACACTGAATGTAAAGCTAACAATCTTAGTTGATACACGCTTCAATAAAAAACATACACCCTTGTTTCCCAAATTTCCATAAATATATCAGACTTATATATAAATCAAGACTAAAAAAATTTGATGGCTGCCAGAATATTCAAAAAGCACACCAGCATAAATGCACAAAACTGCAAAGTGAACTTTATGGAGAAATAAATAATTAAATATATTATTTTGACCATTGATTGAATGGTAGTGGCAGATTATATGCTCTATTATAGCTACACAGGCAATCTATAAAAAATGTACTGAAAATGTTGCTGAATTTCCTGATCCATACATAATAAGGGTTGAGTTCAACATGGTCCAACAGCCAGCACTCGGCAAAATCTGAAAAGATAATAAAATGTATATCCCAAAAGAGCACCAAAAATAATTTAAACATATTTTGAATAAAATATTGTTTGTTGAGTTCAACATCCTCTTTAAATACAATAGACTTTTTGACTATGATAGATGAATTGCTCACAAGTCAAAATCTGAATGCTACTGTACATTCATATATGCGTATAAGTAGCCTTTCACATCGTGCATGCGGGACACTTAAATTAGACACACTGGTGCCGATCACGATCCGGTAAAAAATTCCCCCGTGCGACTCGTATCGGGTCTTTTTACCGTACGAATCGTACAAGTGCCGTACGAACTGGCAATCACGATTCGCATGGTAAAAAGTCCATACGAACCGCACTGGGAATCATTCCCCACACGTCCTCGGGTCGGAAAATGTGTCCGACACGTCCTCGGACGATTTACCTTACAAACGTGAAAAGCCAAGTCCGACCGAGGAATCACGATCCATCCCGTGCGTCCGAGGTTACAACCGTATGGAAAAAACACCGTCCGCACCGAACTCCTACAGCAACCATGGAGACATGTGCCCGCATACGCGCCCAACACTCCCCCCAGCCCCCGTACGTCCGACACGTACCCCCCGTATATGTATACCCCCACCCGTCTAGGTACACCCCAGTACGTTCCAGTCGTACCCCCACCCCAGTACGTGTCGTACCACCGTCAATGTACACCCCCCCACCCCTGTACGTGTCGTACCACCGTCAATGTACACCCCCCCACCCCAGTACGTGTCGTACCCCCGTGTACCTACACCCCAGTACGTTCGAGCCACACCCCCACCCCAGTACGTGTCATAGCCCCGTCTACCCACACCCCAGTACGTTCCAGTCGTACCCCCACCCCAGTACGTGTCGTACCCCCCGTGTACCTACACCCCAGTACGTGCGAGCCACACCCCCACCCCAGGACGTGTCATAGCCCCGTCTACCCACACCCCAGTACGTTCCAGTCGTACCCCCACCCCAGTACGTGTCGTACCCCCCGTGTACCTACACCCCAGTACGAGCGAGCCACACCCCCACCCCAGGACGTGTCATAGCCCCGTCTACCCACACCCCAGTACGTTCCAGTCGTACCCCCACCCCAGTACGTGTCGTACCCCCCGTGTACCTACACCCCAGTACGTGCGAGCCACACCCCCACCCCAGGACGTGTCATAGCCCCGTCTACCCACACCCCAGTACGTTCCAGTCGTACCCCCACCCCAGTACGTGTCGTACCCCCGTGTACCTACACCCCAGTACGTGCGAGCCACACCCCCACCCCAGGACGTGTCATAGCCCCGTCTACCCACACCCCAGTACGTTCCAGTCGTACCCCCACCCCAGTACGTGTCGTACCCCCGTGTACCTACACCCCAGTACGTGCGAGCCACACCCCCACCCCAGGACGTGTCATAGCCCCGTCTACCCACACCCCAGTACGTTCCAGTCGTACCCCCACCCCAGTACGTGTCGTACCCCCCGTGTACCTACACCCCAGTACGTGCGAGCCACACCCCCACCCCAGGACGTGTCATAGCCCCGTCTACCCACACCCCAGTACGTTCCAGTCGTACCCCCACCCCAGTACGTGTCGTACCACCGTCAATGTACACCCCCCCACCCCAGTACGTGTCGTACCATCGTCCATGTACACCCCCCCACCCCTGTACGTGTCGTACCCCCCGTGTACCTACACCCCAGTACGTTCCAGTCGTACCCCCACCCCAGTACGTGTCGTACCACCGTCAATGTACACCCCCCCACCCCAGTACGTGTCGTACCATCGTCCATGGACACCCCCCCACCCCTGTACGTGTCGTACCCCCCGTCTACCCACACCCCAGTACGTTCCAGTCGTACCCCCACCCCAGTACGTGTCGTACCACCGTCAATGTACACCCCCCCACCCCAGTACGTGTCGTACCATCGTCCATGGTCACCCCCCCACCCCTGTACGTGTCGTACCACCGTCAATGTACACCCCCCACCCCAGTACGTGTCGTACCATCGTCCATGGACACCCCCCCACCCCTGTACGTGTCGTACCCCCCGTGTACCTACACCCCAGTATGTGCGAGCCACACCCCCACCCCAGGACGTGTCATAGCCCCGTCTACCCCCACCCCAGTACGTTCCTGGCGCACCCCCAACACAACCTCCTAAGTACGGAGCGCACCCCATGCCCCAACATCACAACCGCATGTACGAGTCGTACAAAGCCACACACAAGGACATAATCGTACAACCAAATGGCCCATGTACACACCGTACACACGCTCAAAACGCACGTACACAACAAGGACAAAACAAAACAACACAACAATACACCATTCGAAAGGCACACAGCCACTAAACATGGCCAACAACCACTAAAATAACACAATCACTGACCTGCAACTGTCAAAAACAAACAGAGGCCCAATACACCACCACTCCTTATAACACACCCACCCAAAATTCAAACACTGCCACACCCACCCATGGACCAATGAAAAGGGCCCACACACACAAACCATGAGCCTTTGCAACAGACCCACTGCTGCCAGACACCACAGAACCAGACTACAAGCGACACCACATCTTACACTTGCACACCTTCACACGACCACCCTCACAAACACCCTCTCATCACATTCACACACACACACAACCATCCACACCCCCCCCAACATCCACACCCCCCCACACCCACACCATCCCCACCCACACCCCTCACCATGCCCACTACCAAGAATCCAAAGTTCAGTCACCGAGAGTTGGAGGTCCTTGTTGATCAAATCCTCAGAGTCGAGCCACAGATCTTTGGAACATTGGTCAGAAGCACCAGCTAGGCAGCCAAAACAGCCATGTGGCAGACCATCGTCGATGCTGTGAATGCTGTTGCGGACACCAGGAGGACCAAGCAGGATTGCCAGAACAGGTGGTACGATCTGCGGAGGAGGGTCAGAGCCAAGAGACAGGAGGAACACGACCAGGCCAACGCCACCGGAGGAGGGCCCTCCCGCAGAGCCGTACAGTACCATCCCTGGGAGGAGAGGGTGATGGCCATACTGCCGGTGGAGGCAGTTGAAGGAGTAGAAGGACTCCGAGACCCGGGTGAGTACACAAACAACGCACCTCACATGGGGGGAACTGCAACCACAACCAAAATTAATAACAGCCACGCAACCACCACAAGCCATCGCATTACTCAACCACACTCCATGAGCAGGCACATGCCACTGCTGCCACCATGCCCCATGCACCCAGCTGGACAATGTCAAGTCACAGGCCACTGAAGACAACAACACATGACACGGTAACCCGGATGGCGGGAGGCTGGGCACCAAGAATCACATAGTGCGACTCCAAAGCAGACAACAATGCCCTCTGCCCATATGGCCTAGGTCACAGCCAGACAAACACTGTGTCCCAACACAGGAATGACTTGCCAGCAAATGGCGGACGCCTTGCATCAACACATGGGGGTGAAGGCACTGTTTAGCACATGCCGGCAGCTAATGAACAGCCAACAGTGTGAAAGAGTGGCAGCACACACCACCACAGCAGCAGCGCACAGACACACAGCAGACAAAATGGGTGCCTGGAGATCAGAAACAAACTCACATCAACAGGCCAAGGGCCACTCAAAGATCTGCTAACAGTGTGTGCCCAGGAAGCTGGGCCAAGGTGACAGAGGGTGACACACGGAGGGAGGGAGAGGGGGACACAGAGGGAGGGAGAGGGGGACTGAGAGGGAGGGAGACGGACAGAGGGAGGAGGCTGACACACAGAGGGAGGGAGAGGGGGACAGAGAGGGAGGGAGAGGGGGACAGAGAGGGAGGGAGACACAGGAAGATGGACAGAGGGAGGAGGCTGACACACAGAGGGAGGGAGAGGGGGACAGAGAGGGAGGGAGAGGGGGACAGAGAGGGAGGGAGACACAGGAAGATGGACAGAGGGAGGAGGCTGACACACAGAGGGAGGGAGAGGGGGACAGAGAGGGAGGGAGAGGGGGACGGAGAGGGAGGGAGACACAGGAAGATGGACACAGGGAGGAGGCTGACACACAGAGGGAGGGAGAGGGGGACAGAGAGGGAGGGAGAGGGGGACAGAGAAGGAGGGAGACACAGGGAGAGCAAATCAGTCCTTTGGTGTGTGGGAATGTCTGCTCGTCAGCAGGTGGACTGCGTGCATGTAGACAAGGGTGGCCAGTGCCAGAACCCCCCCTCTTCATCATGGCAAAACACAGGGCCATGTCACAACCTGTACACGAGCACAAGGACAGCCACCTGCATCATATAAGTGTGTGGATCCACTCCATGTGCACATGTACAGTGCTACAAGGAAGGCGCAAATGCATAGCTCGGCACACATGCACACTCCACTGCTGACTGCAGTCACACTTGACGCAGCAAGTAAGACTGTGCCACACATAGTTAAAGGGGCCAAATTGGTGCCCAAGGGACACACCCATGCACAAGTGCACTGTGAGTGGAATGCAAGACAGATCCTAATTCCAAGAGGAAATGTGCCAACTTTGTAACGGATGAAACATGGATGTTGCATGGATCCAAATTAACATTTTCTCTCTCACACACAGGTCAACGTCGTGCTGCACCCCCCAACACTGGGGGGGAACACTCACAGGACCCGGATCTGCAGGAGACCGATCCCACCGGCAGCGACCACTCTCACCACTCTGCGGACGACCCCGACCGACCTGGCCCCTCTGGTGTCCAACCACCTGCAGCACCTGCGTCAGGTACAACCGTGCCAACCACCACCCCCACTCCTGCCACATCCCAGGAGACACCCAGGATCCCTGCCCCAACACCACAATGCAGCCAGGCTCGCCAGGAGGGACACGGTGTCCCGGGCACCCAGGAGGAGGCAGGCGACAACGCCAATGCCACCCCTCAGGGGTCCCGGAGACCCGATGTGCCCACAAGTGCAGGCCAGACGCAAGTGGGCAGGGGTGGTGGGAGTGGAGGACGGCGGAGGCGCGAGCCTGACCAGTTGGCTGGGGATCCGGTATTTTCCCATGTCCGTAACATCCTGGACTCATACCGGCAGGACACCACGGGCATGGCCCAGGTTGTGTCCGTCCTCGAGGGGATCAAGGTCCAGCAGGCCCAGCAACATGCGGAGCTAATAGCCTGTCTACAGGGACACCAACGGAGGATGGAGGACAGACAGGCTGAGCAAGTGACGGCGTCCCAGGGGATTCACGCTGAACTCCGTCGGATGGCCGACACCATGGCCGACCCTCCCTGTGCCAGAAGGCGGAGAACATCACCACCCACAGGGAGGGATCATGAGGAGGAGGAGGAAACATCCGACGGAGCATCCCAGACGTCGTCACGGCCTGCTGCTGAGGTTCCCCGCAGGAAGCCGGGTCGTCCACGGAAAGGACCGTGAGGGTGGCTGCTACATCACCATCTCCCAGGACACCTGGCCTGGCACCTGGCCCACTGGAGCAACAGCATCACAGCATCAAGAGACATTCTCTGCCACATGGCCCTGCTGGTCACTGGCTGACCAATGTTGACAAAGACTGTGGCATGGACTCTGAGGATTTCCAATGGCAAGGACACCAACTCCCCTACTGAACTTTGGATTCCCTAATCCCGGAAAGCCCCTCACTTTGTCCCCCCCCCCCCAATAATAAATCACACTATTAAGAGTAGATGCCTGCTGGTAGCATTATTACCTAACATGTGTCTTGTACAGTCTAAACATGCCTGAGTCATCTGTTCACTTCAACCATCCACACCCTGGGGCCTGAGTCTGGCACAGGACACATGGGTCACAGTTTTTTAGGCAAGACAGACATGGAGCACCATACACACCCGTGATGGTCAGAACCAGCTGAGGGGGTGGCCGAACAACCGTGCTGACAGACACATTGAGTACAGCAACAGTCATGCGCAGAGGTCAGGGATCCTGGCCCGTGTCCTGGGGGGCACCCAGGTATGTGTAGACAGGTGGCAGAACCATGTCCTGCAAGCTTGAGTCCGGTGGATGCAGAGAATGGGGGCCTGGACAACGTTGGATGCATGGGGATGGCACATGTCACAATACCCACACAGTCATGGACATCATGCCCAATACACAGTCTCAGCACACACACACAGCTTGCATCTTGCCACTCGACACATTGACACATAGCCACAATCAGGGAATACCATGCCAGACATGCAGGATGCACCGTGGCAACACACCAGCATTGACTGAGAAGAGGCACCTTGGAGGCATAGGGACACCTTTAATAGTCATGTTTTTGGGATTGCAGAGGCAACTTGAAGTACACATGAACACATCATGTGGAGTAACATGTGGCTCCAACACTGGCACCCCCCTTCTGCAGCACAAATGCGTGATAGCCATGGAACTGGCACACAAGTGTCGGCTAACAGCTAAATACCCACAGCTGCTCACGGAGAGACTGCCATACACCATACATCCGCTGATGTGGAAGTCCCACGCCATGTCAAGACAATGTTAACCGTATGTGTCCGAGGGCAGTGTCACACACATTGATGCCTTCATCACAATCCACTATCCCATCACTGATGACTGACAACCAGGCAGCCCATCTATTCAGGTGTACCCAGCTGCATGTCGTGTCCCATGGGGATGCCACATGTCTGCAGAGGAACCAAACCCCGACCGGGGCAGTGTGCACACATCGTGAACAACTGCCACACCCAATACACCCCAGATGCATCCCTTACCCCATGGAGACTTCCAAACGTGTCCGTGCCTGTAACGCCGAGTCAGCCCACGATGCCATGTCCATGAGGAATAGCAGTGCCACAACAATGCAACCAGAAGACGGCATGCGCAGGTACCTGGGGAAGAGAGACACACAAGAAGTCAGCCACAAAAAGCACAGCCACTTGCATGTGCATTGACTCGACACATGTATGGATGACAACATGCTAGGTCACAATTATGAGTGGGGAAATACTACCATCACTGCCACCATCACTCCAGTGACACACCCACACACACCTCTGACTCACGTGCCATACATGCAGGTGGAGACACGCATCACAACACATGCCACACGGGGACCAAGGCGTGCACACTCAGACACTGGTACTCACCACTAAGCAAAGAAGTCGCGTATGAGCCGAGTCCGGATGTCCTCTTGCGGCTCCACATCCTCCACATCACTAGCCCCATTGCCAAGCCCTTCGTCCTCCACGGGTGGATGGTCCTCGTCATGTTGATTCAGGATGAGTGGCACAGCTCTTTCAACTGCCATGTTGTGCAGCATGCAGCAGACCATGAAGATCTTGCAAACCTTTGCCGGGGCATATGGGAGTGCGCCGCCGGTCTTGTGGAGGCACCGGAATCGGCTCTTCAGCATGCCAAACGTCCTCTCTATCACTCGCCTTGTCCGGCCATGGGCGGTGTTGTAGCGGAGCTATGCCGGCGTGATGGGGTTGCGGAGAGGTGTCAGCAGCCAAGGCATGTTGGGATAGCCAGCGTCCCCTAAATGGAAAGCACATGGATATCGTTAGAACTGGCGAAGCGGTAGTGCTGCTCGGCCAAACAGAATACAGGACAGACAGACTGTACCCACCAACAACACATGCCCGTTCGTTGCGCAGCTGCATCATCATATCAGGCATCCCGCTACGCCTCATGATGTAGGCATCGTGTGCTGATCCTGGGAAACGAGCACAGACATGTGAAATCACCATGTTGGACAGACACACCACAAGGGCATTGATGGAGTGGTAGTGCTTCCGATTGCGGTACGCCACCTCCCGTGCGTGTGGTGGTACCAAACCTACATGTGTCCCATCTATGGACCCAATGACATGGGGCATCCCTCCCAGGGCATAGAAACCACGCTTGACCTCAGTCATCTGTTCAGGGGTTGGGAACTTGATGAAGTCATCCAGGTGAATCAACATGGCCTCCAAGAAATCATGCAGCACACCGCTGAACATGCTCTGGGACATGCCACCAACATGAGCTATGGTATTTTGGAAGGTACCCGTGGCAAGGAAATGTAGGGCAGCCATTACCTTCAGCTGGGGTGTCAGTGCCGTAGGATACCTGTGCTGCGGTTGCAGGTGTGGTGCCAGTCTCGCCGTCAGCTCCAGAATCAACGGTTGGGTGAAGCGGTAGAGCCGGATCCTGTCATTCTCCTGCATGGTGGCCAAGTCTGGAATTCTTCGGGCAACAGGAGGCGCTCTGCAGTAATTTGGAAGTGACAAGGAAGAGTGAGTGCACTACGAGAACAACTCATGTCTACTGAGCACATGTAAATCTGGCAATACACACATGCCACATAGGGAGTCAGGCATGTGCTACATGCCCAGGACACGTATGGATGCAAGGTGACACTCCTTCCAAGACCCAGCTACACACGGTGATTGAGAACCTCCCCATGCCACGCCATGGAAATAGCTGTGTCCCAGTGCAAGTGCACTGCCCGACGCAAGACAGGAGTGACATACACCCACACATCAGCAGAAGTGTGATGCCGATTGCAGAGACTGGCAGCGGAACACCTGAGCCACAGGTCACATGACATTACACTAGTCCAGCCCACACACCTTGCCATGAAGGTGCACATGTCATGACTCACCACACATTCCTTGTGAGTTTGCTGACATGGCCTTGTCACGCTACTCCGTGTCCCTTGCATACATGTGCACCTCACATCCGATAACACATGTGGCATGGTGTTGGGAACAGTGTGCAATGACAATCTACACACAGCCACATGTTGGTTGCTGCAACGGCTGCAGCTTTGGAGGGTGCTACAACATCAACCTGATGTAAATCCCGGACACATATATGGCATAGTCACATTGTGCACTGTGGGTAGTGACAAGTCATGTGTCATGACCCCTGTACCGGGCATCATGGGACACTTCCGTGTGTTGGTATCCGTGCCATGCCAGTGACGCTCACCCCAAGTGCGCAGTCCCACATGCACACATGTCAAAGGAGTCAAGGGCATGCCTGGCACACATTGCACCCTCACACAGTACACATGTACACATCTCATCATACATCTGGTGCCTTCTCCACTCAGGAGGCATGTTCCACATCACAGCCTGTGACACCTGTGCCCCACACATGTGGTAATGCACAGACGATGCCTTGATGTCCATTCCTGGACAAGTATGTCCATCCATGGACAAGTATGTCCGCCCTATTCCTACATGTGTGTCGCCTATCACCACAGTGATGTGTAAAATCCGCCGTACTGCTGCTGAGAGGGCCTGTGCATGTTCCCAAATCACTGTGGGAGTGCTGCCGTATGTGTACCCATCGTGATGGCGAGCGTAGATGCGAGTGTACGGTCCGTACCACTACGGGTACGCATACGCGTGCAGACCCATAGTGATAGAGAGCGTAGATGCGAGTGTACGGTCCGTACCACTACGGGTACGCATACGCGTGCAGACCCATAGTGATAGAGAGCGTAGATGCGAGTGTACGGTCCGTACCACTACGGGTACGCATACGCGTGCAGACCCATAGTGATAGAGAGCGTAGATGCGAGTGTACGTTCCGTACCACTACGGGTACGCATACGCGTGCAGACCCATAGTGATGGAGAGCGTAGGCATGCATGTACGGGCCGTTGCCATGCATTTGGGGTGCCCTAGGGCCCCCACACGCACCGTACCTGTGTGTGATGCTCCAAATTACATAGGGGACAAGTATTAAGGCCGACATGCATGCTGGTTGTCATGGAGACCAAGTTCAAAATTCGAAATTGTTCTGGAAGGTGCACAGCAGAAGTCAGTTGGAATTTGTCTACTTTGTTGCAATGTGTTTGTGGGGCTGACATCATGCAGGAGAATGAAACCGATAGAGAACCCACAGACTGCTAGGTTTGAAGGGATTGGTGGAAACATAGGATGCAAATGTGAGTGACCAATCTCTCTGTACTCCTGTGCATGAGACTGGGCAGAAGGGCACATATAAGGCAGCCAGGTCCCATGAGGGAGCACTTGCCTGCACATCTTTGCATTCGTCGACCCAGCTGCTGCTACTGATTCCCTGGAACCATGTCAAGGGCTGTGGAGAGGACACAGCCATTCACCCTGGAGGAGAACATGGCTCTGCTGGATGTGATCCTCCCACAGTACTCCATGCTGTATGGGCGACCAGGGTATCAGGTGAGTGCATAGGCCACTGCCACAGACTGTCCCTATGTGGTGACTGTGACTTCTGCCATTGCGTCCAGGTGTAACACACATGCCATGTACTGTCGGGTGGGTCCCAGGGGGGGGGTGCATGATGTCTCCCAGCAGTGCCCTGAGACAGGAGGGGTGGGGGCCTATCACTCCTAGCAGTGCCCTGAGACAGGAGGGGTGGGGGACTATCACTCACAGCAGTGCCCTGAGACAGGAGGGGTGGGTGTGATGCACAGTGTGAGCCTTGATCATTGATTGTGACATTGCCATCATTCCACCTGTGTACCCACTGTGGCACGTAGTGCTTTTTCCCTCACCAGGGGATGATGTCCCTATGACAAAGGTGCAATGCGTTGGCTGCATGACATGCCTTGTTGTAACCAGCTAATTTGTACCCATATGTCTCTCTGTGACATGTGGCTGGTGTATTGATGTGGTGTCACTTGTTCCTCCTCACAGGTAGGCGCCACTGCCAAGGAGCAGATCTGGCTGACCGCCGTCAGTGCCGTGAGGGGTGTGGATGGTCGGAGGCGGAGCCTGCCCCAGGTGAGGAAACGCTGGCAGGATATCCGGTGCTGGACGCGGAGGATTGCACGGCTCCTGCTGGGGGACTCACCTGAGAGCCACAAGAACCGCGGCCGCCGCCGTCTGAGCCACCTCCACAGGCGTGTGCTGCCGGTGGTCTTTCCAGACCTGGAGAGGCGCTTACAGGCGATGCAGCAGCCGGAAGTGGGTAGGTACATGTGTGTTTGTTGTGTGTCACCGGCATTTGTAAGGGCATAGTAGCATGAATTCACTGGCAGGGTTTAAAGGTGCTGTGCAGATCCTGTTTGCCCCAGTATAGCGCTGTGCCCCTGCCACACTTCCCCTCCTTGCAATGTGTTCCCTGGTCTGTGTGTAGTCACTCCTTCACAGGGTAATGTAGGCTGGCGCTTTGTCCACGGGAACAATGACTGTAGCATCATGTGTGGGGGTGGTGTGTAACAGGTTGTGGGACCTTGCCTGTGCACTGTCAAGTTCACTGCATGTGGGTTCCATGTCAGTTGGCACTGATGCTGACTCCAGACATGGGAGTTGGTCTCTCATGTGTCATGCCTTACAGCGCGCATGTCCCATGTAGTGGCCTGTGACATGATGTGCATGAGTGTGCGATACACATAGTGCAGGGATGGTGACGTGTGTTGCAGTCATTACCATTCAGTAGCATGTAGTTGCGTGCCCACTACTGGCCCCTGGGGCACCTTTTCCTCAGTGGTGTATGTGTCATCATAAACGTGGCCACTGTCAGTGTCTACAGCGTAAGTTGTGCTCTGTGCCATTGTCCCCTGTCACCATGTATATAGACGTGCTATTTTGTACAGGTGTCCACTGTGCAGCCTGACCTGATTGTCCTTCTTCATACTCACAGTTGCCAGTGCCTGTGTGTCTTGTTATACTCATCTGAGGATGGGCACTGGTACCTCATTATTTGTACAGGCGCACCTTGGCTGTTTGGCGTCCAATCTTGCTTTTTGCCTGCCCCTGTGTGTATCACCCAGACTATGAGATGTTGGTGCCACCTGTGTCTCAACAATTTGCCTCGTGTAGGGTCTTGTTGGGGCGGGCAATGCCTATGTGTTAAATCCTGATTACCACTTGCTGGGTCTGGGCAGTGTGTGATGTGTCTGGACACACACGCAATGTGCAGTGACCGAGTCATGTTGTGCATGTTTTCAGCATTACCTATGCAGCATGTGTCTCAAGTTCATGGATATGGTCCCTGGTCATCGGTATTTTCGCCAACGCTGTGTGGTGCAGATGCAGTGCTGGATTGTCCCCAGGGCCTGGGTGCTATGTCAGACTCCTTTTCCTGTGTTTAGCTATTGTCTCATGCTCTCCATGGTATTTCAGTGGCATGGTGGCTCAACCAACTGTGTGTTTCATGCCCTACATCGGTACCCTGTTCAGTAGATGTTAGGGATCTTCCTTTTCAGGCCATGCAATGTTACCTATGTAGATTGGACTCATGTGACAGATGTGTACAGGTGTCTGATTAATTTCTGTCTCTTCACCCTGCCCACAGCATCGTCGGGGGACACAGAGGGAGACATGGACACAGACCAGGCGGAGGGACCGAGCACCAGTGCCAGCCGTGACATCGGGTCTGGCACATCGAGTGGGACAGAGGCGGAGGAGAGTGTGGCCGAGGACCTGTCGACTGGCACATCAGACTACGAAGCTGACAGGTCCGGGGACGATGTCTCCGAGTGGGCGGAGGCTGCACCAGCAGCTGACAGCGGAACAACACCTCGCACCGCCCCCTCAGTTTCCACCAGCCGCCTCCCACTTGCTCGTGTCCCTTCCCAGCGTGCCCGGTCACAGCATGTCTCCTTCCTGCCAGGCACCGCACCCCCTGCCCCTGTCTCCACTGCTGCCGCCAATGCAGAGTCTGTGGACATCCAGCGGCAACTGCAGGTTGGTCAGGCTGCGATCCTTAATGTCCTCCATGCCCACGGCAAAACCCTCACCAACATCGAGGCTTTCTTGGAGGGCATTCATTCATCGCAGGCTGACCAACGCAACTTGCTGAGGTCCATCGACTCCACACTGACTGCAGCAGTGGGTCTCCTGCAGCGTGACCTCCCCCCACCTACCCCTGCCCCATCCACACTTCCCACTCCCATGCCTGTCACACGTACACCCAGACGTCGGCATGCACCCACATCAATGGACACGGGCACCACACCAGCAGGGAAGGTCCACCGCACTCCTCCTGACACGCACACACAGGGTGAGGTAGGCACACCCACTGGGTCGGGGGGCAAACGTGTGACACGCAGCCATAGTGGGAGTCCGCATTCCACCCAGTCCACTCCCTCCAAATCCCCTCCCCTCAGCTCTCCTGGCCACATCTCCCCCAAGGACTCCTTCATGGCCGCTCTGTCCCTGAGCCCCACAGTTACACCACCACGCAAGCGGTCAAGGAGGTCCCCGGTCAGGGTGGTTGAGTCTCCCCCCCTGTCTACACCCTCCCCCGGTGGCGCTGCGACCCATCCCTCTGACCCCCCCCCTCCTTGGGGCCTGAGGTCCCTTCGGGTGCAGGGGACTCCCTGGAGGACCTTGCAAAGGTGTGTAGTGCCATCCTGGCCTCCGCCTTTGGCACTGACCCACCCCCTGTGGTGGAGTCCTCCATCCCTGCACCCACAACGCCGCCCCTTTGCCCTGATGTCCCTGCGGTGCCTGTTGCTTCCCCCCCCCTGATTCCCTCACCAGTGTGGAAGACGATGCCATTTGACTGTGCAGGCAAGGTAGGGGACACGCATCCCACTGTGTCCCCCATCCAGCTGAGAATCATTGACTGCCCTATGGGCTTTGTGAAGATTGAACTGCCTGCGATCCACGGACATTGTGCTCATGCTGAATAAAGCTTAATTTTGTTTTCATTATCACACTACTGCTATGCTGGTATTGGTGTTGGTGGGGCTGCTACATGGTTTTGGGTGGTGTGTAAGGGTTTGGGTGTGTGGGATATGTAGTAGTGTACTGCTCATTGGTGGGACCCTGTGATCTGTGTGCCATCACAAGGTGTTGGCTAACTTTCTTTGTTCATGTAAGCAGTTACTGCATGGTGCACTTGTCCCAGGGTGTATTCCACCCAGCTTTCTTCCCTGCAGGGTGTTCCCAATGTTTAGCGCAGAGCTGTGTCTACATGAGCTGTGTGTGTGACGGAGCCCTTCTACTTTGGCCATGCATGCAGGGCCATGTCTCCACCTGCGACAATCGTGGCATCCTTGGTGATCACTGTACTTGTGTGTGGAGTCTGTTGACATGAGTTCATGGGGACATGTTCCCTTGTAGCCAGTATGCATGTGGATAATTCTGGCCTCACACACATGTGTTACACCCCTCCTGTCTCAGGGCACTGCTGGGAGTGATGGGCACCCACCCCTCCTGTCTCAGGGCACTGCTGGGAGGACTCTGCACACACCCCTCCTGTCTCAGGGCACTGCTGGGAGTGATAGGCACCCACCCCTCCTGTCTCAGGGCACTGCTGGGAGGACTCTGCACCCACCCCTCCTGTCTCAGGGCACTGCTGGGAGGACTCCACACCCACCCCTCCTGTGTCAGGGCACTGCTGGGAGGACTCCACACCCACCCCTCCTGTCTCAGGGCACTGCTGGGAGTGATGGGCACCCACCCCTCCTGTCTCAGGGCACTGCTGGGAGGACTCTGCACACACCCCTCCTGTCTCAGGGCACTGCTGGGAGTGATAGGCACCCACCCCTCCTGTCTCAGGGCACTGCTGGGAGGACTCTGCACCCACCCCTCCTGTCTCAGGGCACTGCTGGGAGGACTCCACACCCACCCCTCCTGTCTCAGGGCACTGCTGGGAGGACTCCACACCCACCCCTCCTGTCTCAGGGCACTGCTGGGAGGACTCTGCACCCACCCCTCCTGTGTCAGGGCACTGCTGGGAGGACTCCACACCCACCCCTCCTGTCTCAGGGCACTGCTGGGAGTGATAGGCACCCACCCCTCCTGTCTCAGGGCACTGCTGGGAGGACTCCACACCCACCCCTCCTGTCTCAGGGCACTGCTGGATGGACTCTGCACACACACCTCCGATTTCAGGATATGTGCGCTTGGCACATACACGGTGGGGGTACGCTCAATGCATGCGAGGTGAGGGTACGAGTCTACTGACACTGGTGTGGTGGGGGTACGCTCCGTACGTCCGCGGGTGTGGGTACGGGTCGTACTTACACTGTTGGCATGGGGGGTACGCTCCTTGCATTCGCGGGTGGGGGTACGGGTCGTACTTACACTGTTGGGCTGGGGGGTACGCTCCTTGCATTCGCGGGTGGGGGTATGGGTCGTACTTACACTGTTGGGCTGGGGGGTACGCTCCTTGCATTTGCGGGTGGGGGTACGGGTCGTACTTACACTGTTGGGCTGGGGGGTACGCTCCTTGCATTTGCGGGTGGGGGTACGGGTCGTACTTACACTGTTGGGCTGGGGGGTACGCTCCTTGCATTTGCGGGTGGGGGTACGGGTCGTACTTACACTGTTGGGCTGGGGGGTACGCTCCTTGCATTCGCGGGTGGGGGTACGGGTCGTACTTACACTGTTGGGCTGGGGGGTACGCTCCTTGCATTCGCGGGTGGGGGTACGGGTCGTACTTACACTGTTGGGCTGGGGGGTACGCTCCTTGCATTCGCGGGTGGGGGTACGGGTCGTACTTACACTGTTGGGCTGGGGGGTACGCTCCTTGCATTTGCGGGTGGGGGTACGGGTCGTACTTACACTGTTGGGCTGGGGGGTACGCTCCTTGCATTCGCGGGTGGGGGTACGGGTCGTACTTACACTGTTGGGCTGGGGGGTACGCTCCTTGCATTCGTGGGTGGGGGTTCGAGTCGTACTTACACTGTTGGCATGGGGGGTACGCTCCATGCATACGCGGGTGAGGGTACGGGTCGAACTTACACTGTTGGGGTGGGGGTACGCTCCATGCATACGCGGGTGGGGGTACGGGTCGTACTTACACTGTTGGGCTGGGGGTACGCTCCTTGCATTTGCGGGTGGGGGTACGGGTCGTACTTACACTGTTGGGCTGGGGGGTACGCTCCTTGCATTTGCGGGTGGGGGTACGGGTCGTACTTACACTGTTGGGCTGGGGGGTACGCTCCTTGCATTTGCGGGTGGGGGTACGGGTCGTACTTACACTGTTGGGCTGGGGGGTACGCTCCTTGCATTCGCGGGTGGGGGTACGGGTCGTACTTACACTGTTGGGCTGGGGGGTACACTCCTTGCATTCGCGGGTGGGGGTACGGGTCGTACTTACACTGTTGGGCTGGGGGGTACGCTCCTTGCATTCGCGGGTGGGGGTACGGGTCGTACTTACACTGTTGGGCTGGGGGGTACGCTCCTTGCATTTGCGGGTGGGGGTACGGGTCGTACTTACACTGTTGGGCTGGGGGGTACGCTCCTTGCATTCGCGGGTGGGGGTACGGGTCGTACTTACACTGTTGGGCTGGGGGGTACGCTCCTTGCATTCGTGGGTGGGGGTTCGAGTCGTACTTACACTGTTGGCATGGGGGGTACGCTCCATGCATACGCGGGTGAGGGTACGGGTCGAACTTACACTGTTGGGGTGGGGGTACGCTCCATGCATACGCGGGTGGGGGTACGGGTCGTACTTGCACTGTTGGGCTGGGGGGTACGCTCCTTGCATACGGGGTGGGGGTAGGGTCCGTACATATCCGTCCCCACGCTATGTGATGTTTGTGCGGCCCGTACCCAGGCCTTTGCCACGTGGGTGCGATCCGTCCCGCCATTGTTGGGGTGACGTGTGTGGGCGTGGTCCGACTCGTACCCACGCTCTTCAGGCGTGGGTACGGGACGTACCTGTCTGGTTGTGTTGCCGGTTCGCGTGGTGACGGACTTCCGTTGTGGCGGTCGCTGGCTTATCAGGACACGCCCCCACCCCCTCGTGGTGACCAGGGCATGGGAGTCAGGTATGTCCAGGCCATGTGTGGTGTGTGACTTATGTGGTTGTTTTGTGGCCTGCCCTGGTCGTGCCACCCCCACCCCACCCCACTTTCCCCCCTCCCTTAGTTATTCTGACCTTCTGCGGCGTCTGCGTCGTAACCTGTAGAGGAGGTGTACTGCTATGAGGGCAGGGACGACTCGTAGGTTCGGGTCCATGTCTGTCCGTCGCGTACTGGTACTCCTTGCTCGCGTCGTCCTGTCGCGTACGGGTCCTCCTTGATCGCGTCGTCCTGTCGCGTACGGGTCCTCCTTGGTGGCGTCGTCCTGTGTGTCCGTCACGTACTGGTCCTCCTTGTTCGCGGCGTCGTCTGTCCGTCGCGTACTGGTGGTCCTTGTTCGCGTCGTCCTGATTTCCCGGCAGTTTTTGGCTGCCGCAAAATATTCACCGTGCGGGGTGACGTCGGTGCGAATCGTGATTCCTGGGTCGTGAATGGCTGGCTGCGAGCGTCCCGACGTCAGGTCGGCGCTTTCCCGGATCGCATTGGTAGGTGTTTTTTGTTCGGTCGGGCTTTTTTACGACTCGTACGGTAATGGTGTACCCGTGCGAATCGTAATTCCTTGTTTGTAAAAATTGACGACCGGGTACGCGTCGGGCGGAGATTGTGCTCCGTCCGACGGTTCGTACCCGGTTTTTGCCGGATCGTGATCGGCACCACTGTATAAAAGACCCAACATTTTATCCTAGATAATGAATAGATCTCTAATACATGATGTAAAATGTATAAATCAAATCTGAAATATTTCAATACATAGAAGATAATGAAGAAATGGCAAAATACAGTATGATTTGGAACTCAGCAAAAAAGTAAGGAATAATAATACTGTCCTGACAGAGTGAACCCAAATGTCACTAAATTAACCAGATATCAACCCCCCTGTAGCTATGGCACAAAACTCATCAACGGAATACCACAGGATCCATGCTCATTCCATCGCTGTTGATTGCCTATATGGCCCCACTCATCAGCATCATTCGGGCCAACAGATTCAATTCTATATCCTACGCAGATAGTACACAGCTCATCCTCTCTCTCTCCAACAAAACATCAAAACATCAAACCCTCTGTCCAACTTCTCTGCCTGCATGCCTGAAGTCGTAAGATGAATGAAAAACAACCGTCTCAAGTTCAACTCAGACAAGACAGAAGTGGTTATCTTTGGCAAAGACACCTCACTTTGGAACTCCACCTTGTGGCCTGCTGATCTCGGACCATCACCTACCCCAAACACCCATTTGAAAATCCTCAGAATACTAGCTGACAACTAGCTGGCTTTGATTGGCCAAGTGAACACAGTCTCCACCTACTGTTTCTAGACACTCAAGATACTCCCAAATATTTGAAAGTTTATTCCCTTTACCATCTGCAGAGCCATCACCCAAACCCTCTTCACCAGCAGGTTGTACTATTGCAGCGCACTCTACATACAAAAAATTTCAAAACTGACCCGACCTGGTCCCAATAAATTATTCCCTTGCTCAACCTTTGGTTGCTGGCAAAGAGCAGGTAGGCTTAGCTTAGGAGACAAGCGTGTAAAGCATTAACAAACACCAATACATTAAATAAGCAAGACACAACTCACAATAAAAATCCAACTCCAATTTACAAAAATAGTAAATATTTTTAACATTTAAATTGACTCCAAAATGACAAAATCCATTGTAGGGAAATGTAGATATGAATTTTTAAAGAATGAACACTTTCTAGTGCTTAAAAACCGATTGCGCCAAATTTAGGTATCTAGTCATGCTTGACAGTGACAAAGTCAAAGTTTGAGGCTGACCGTGCAAAATCCCTGATCAGATACAATAAGCGTGAGACCTCGGTTAAAATTTTACCTGCACACTTAGAAACTATTCTGGAGGATTTTTTCTTGTTGTCAAGCGAGGCTCCTCTTCAGGTTGGGATACCAGTCAACAATGGTGGCTTGGATTTGCACAAAGGCTTGCTGAAATGCTGGAACTCTTGAGCTCTGGATCTTTCAGCGGGTCGAATCTGAAATCCAGGCTGAGTCGAAATCTGACCTCCGCATTTTGGCTTTCGTCAACAAGTCGGTCACCTTATGGAGCTTTTTCACAAAAGTTCTCAAAAGTTCTCCAAACTTCAGGAGGTGCTTCCTGAAGTTCCTTTTGGGGGTTTAAAGTGTCCATAAACAAAACTTAGAGTTCCAGAGTTTCTGAGTTGCACCTCAGAAGTTGGGACTACAGTTCCCACAATGCACCTGGCCAAATCTTTTAAAGTCTAGCTAAAGGTGGTCAGCTGGGTTCTTCTTGCTGGAGATAATGCAGGTGGAGCTCTTTTAACCTGCTGCTTGCAGGAAGTCCACTTCTTCTCTTTTTGAAGCAAGGCAAAGTCCTTAGGGCTGTAGTTCCTTTGTGTGCAGGAAGCAGTCATTCAGAGTTCAGTCCTCTTGGTGCAGGCCAGGGTTCCAGCAAGGCAGTACTTCTTCTTCTTGTAGTTTCAGGCTGGGGATGTGAATGGTAATGCAACTCTCCCATACTTATCCGGTGTTCTGGGGTGACTATTGGGATTCACCCCGACCAATGGGTTACACAACGCCACTCAAAAGTATGACAGCTTCCTCCAAAGTGTGGCATATTGTTGTTCCACAAAGCACTGTATTTTTAAATTCAAAATAAAGAAACCTTTTCCTTGGTGTTAGGATCTGGCTAAGCCAACCTACTGGAATGGCTTATTTCTCTTAACACTCCACTTCCAGACCTCCTGCAAATTCCATTCCTGGGGCTCCCATCTGGCTGGGGGTACAGGGAGGAAGAGGTAGGCCTGGCTTGCATCCTTACTGTCCTGCTTTCTTTTAAGACCAGTTTGTTTACTCACCCCCTTCCTGGCCTCTTCTCTGCAGCTGCAGATCCTCTCCACACCAGACAACCTCTGCGTCTATGCAGGGCACTTATCACCTCATCAAAGCAGTTTGGATCAGCCTGTCAAGACTGGCTAATTTGAAGAGGCTGCTAGAAGGCTGGATTTTGGGTCATAGAAAAGAAAGCTCTATAACGTCTCCTCTGTATTAGTTTTAATAAATTCCACAGTGGCACGTTGTTGGATTTATCATTACCAGTCTTTTAAGTCCTTGAAATATTATTTTAGCTCACTCCTGTCAATAGTTTTACTTTATTACAGTATTACTATGTTAGCCTGCGGAGTTAAAATCCTACAACAGGGAAACAAGAATTTGGTAATTTGTTCCTCACCAGGGCATATAAAACATCTTTTAAAATGTCCATGATTATTTTTACATGGCACCCTACTCCGGGGGCACCTAGTGTAGACCTTAGGGGTGGCTTATATGTACACATGGTGTAGTTTAATACTTTGGAAGCACCTTTAAATCCAAAGTGGTATTTGTATATAATTTCAAGTTAAAAACAGCTTGCAAAGCAGGACTGACTTTACAAAATGACAGCAACACAACCCGCTGTTCTTCTTTTGGTCACACGAACAGCGGGGTGGGCTCCCGCTGTTAACAAGGAGATGCACGAACATGGGGTGGGCACCCGCTGATGAAACTTGATTTGAGGGGGGGGGGGCACTCGCAAAAGGTACCAAACGTGGGTTATGCTCCCGCTTCGGTTTTGGGGCACCTTCCAGTGCGGGGTAGGCTCCTGCCTGGAGTCTCCTATCAGTAATTCAGCAGCACAGCGCTGATGCGCCCTCACGCTTCCCTTGTCCTGGAGCTGGATGAGGGCAAAAGCTGGGCAAAGAAAGCGCAGGCAGGCCAGCACGCTGGGGGCCCCAAGGCCAGCAGACCCTCAGCTGCCTAGCAGGGCAGCAAGTCCATCCCCATCGGCGGTTCCTCCTGGCAGGCTGGCAGCCTACCGGCCACTCGTCCAAGTAAGCACAAGTACAACAACCAGCTCCATGGGGTCACAGCCCCTACTTGTATACACCCCATTTCTTTTGTGTAAAGTGCAGGGCATGGGGGAACCAGACGCAACTGGTTATGGAAGGATTTGGAGCACTTTGTTTGGCAAGCTTCTCTTACCCTTTGTCAGGTGGGGGCTAGGTGATCACACGCACCACAGGGGGTGGAGCCCGCATTCACTAGGGCAGGCACCATCCTATTCAGAGTCAGGGGATTACCCTTTCCACTACTCTTACTCCAGGTGTCCCATTCAGACTAGCGCTGACTCACCCTGCCCCTCCTGGAGCCACCCACTCCTCTCATTGTGCAGCATTTATTAACACAATTTCATACATACCAGACTTGACCACACTGCTCCTCTCATAACAGGAATTACCACTGACACACACTGATCAGGGAATCCCCACTGCATTTCTATGGGAGGGCAGGCCAACCTTACAAATGTAGCACAGAGACCGCACGCACTTTACACTGGACCACAGTGCTAAAGTGCCCAGAGGCCTAAAACCACCAATACCATGTCAGGGAAAAGGCAAAAAAAGTTTAGGGGTGAACCTGCCTAGAAGGGCCAAGTCCAACAGTCCCTTAGGTATTTGTGCTCAGATGTGCAGAGATTGGGAATCCTATTGAATCCCCACAACTATGCTCCGTACAGAGCTGTGCTAACTGCTTTTGAATCATAGACCTGAAGAGCTGGAGCTACAAGTCTACAGTGTGAAGAGCGGTGTTCCTTTCCTAGGTACCCCATTACTCGCTTGTTGCTTAATAGCATCTTGTTTAGGTGAGGCCAACTCTATCCAAGGGAGTACCTCCTAACATTGGGCTGCCTTTGTAGGACTTGAGAGGGTTAAATGCTATGAATTTGGTTTTTGAGCCCCCTGGTGTTGCAAAAGAGATGGAATGTATTAAGTAGTCGCTGCAGCCCTGCTGGGGTTTTTGACACCAGCAGGGTGTCATCTGCAAACAGAAGAGTCAGCACCTTGTCCCCCCCCAAATTTGGTGCATCGGCTGGTTCTTCTTGCAGGAAGCTAACCACTCCATTCATGTACAGGGAGAATAGGGTGGGAGCCAGAACACAGCCTTGTCAAACTCCCCTGCTGTCTGGGATGTGCTTGGTCAATTGCCCCTGTGCCCCCATCTAATCTGTGCATAATTCCCTTCATGCAGCGGAACTACCAGGTTAAGAATGTGTAGTGGGATGCCCATGTCTTTGAGTGCCAGCCAATTTTTGCTCCTGGGGACTAAATCAAAGGCAGTCTATAAATTGATAAAGGCTAAATAGAGACTACCCTTGCCGATCACTACCACTTTCCAGTAAAGCAGTAGAAGCTGGAATGCCTAGTCAATGGTCCCCGTCTTCACCCTAAAACCAGACTGGTACTGGGATAAGATTGCATTATCATCCGCCCATAACTGGATCTTATGCAGCATGGCTCTGCAGAAGACCTTTTGAAGGGCGTTGATCAGGCTAATAGAAACCTCATACCACCTAATTAAAGAAGTGCTGTACACCTAATTCAATCCGATGCAGAACATTGACTATGAAAGGTACATCTTCAACCAGGAGAGACAGAAAGATGGTAAAACGATGGATGAATTTGTTGAAAGACTTGGAATGCTCATCAAACACTGTAAGTTCAAGGAATTCAATGATGAAGAATCCATTTGTCTCAGAGTCATAGATGGCTGCTTGTCCGATTCCTTCAGACGCGGAATGCTGAGAGAAACACTCAATCTGGAGCATGCACTCATGGCAGCCAGAGCTGAAGAACGTGCCGACAAACAAGCCGCTAACATAGAGGCCGGAGGAGCCCAGAGTGAATAGGTGTTGAGTATGAAAAGCAAGAAAATCCACAGGGTAGAAGGCCCTAAGGTGATGTCTCAGAGGAGACAGAAAATGTGTTTTCGATGTGGATTTACCTCCCTGCAGATTTAGCTTCCTGCAAAGAAGAACACATTGAAAAAGGATCAACAAGTGAAATCACAAAATACCTTTGGACACTGTCCCAAAAATAAAGTGATGGTCAATGGTTGCTATATACCATTCATTAGAGACAGTGTTGTGTTGATAAATATTATGCAAGCTGAAAAGTGTAATGAACTATCTCCGGTGCCCTATCTCACACCATTGAAAGCCAAAATATACACATGTGCAGGTTCAACACCATTGCAAAGTCAAGGTTTATTTATGAAGACTATGAAACATATAAAGACAAAGGTACAAGCCCCAATTCCTATCCTTCATGGCACTTTGTTAAGTGCTTGTCTACTCAGTTTCAACACTGCTGCTGACATGGGATTAATATCTGTGAATTACAATATCACTATTCATCACAACATAGTATAACAGAATTCAGTCAAAATATTGAGTTGGAAATGTCGACCTCACACTAATATCAAGTTTTAAATATCGTGACACAGAAATATTGACAGCAAGAATATCGTGGTTAAGAATATTGACTTTAAGTTAAGAAATATTGATTTTAAAAATATAGAAGTCATTAATAAAGTTTGCAATAATGTAGGGGTGATTACGATGGCGGATGGACTTCAGTCTGTCTGCCATCATATCGGGAAGTGGGAACACCCGCCTACAAGGTGACGGGCCCACAAGGCTGATTACAATGCGACCGCCACCACGGCAGTCGCATTCCCCATATTTTACATTGCGGCGGGTGCTGCTAACAGCAGCACCCATCGCAATGTAAAAACAGCACATTTCACATGTCCTTGCACTACGTGACAGGCACCTTGTGGTGCCTCCCCCATGGTGCAAGGAAATGTAGGGGGGCTCCATAGGTGCCCCCCAAACCAAAGTGCCCGGGGAAAAGGGGGCCTGCTACGGGCCCCAAAGTCCATTCCCGCCTGCCTATCCATGGCGGGAACCGCTATGGAAAGGCTGGAGGGGATGGACCATCGTAATCCCTACGGCCTGGTAGGCACCGCCACCATTTCAGGGATAGGGAGGCGCTCTGCCGCACCGGCGGGCACAAGGAACCCGTCGAATGTGCTCCGACAGCCACTATACCACCCACCATAATAATATGGCGGGTGGAAAATGGCCTCACAATAGCAGTGAACCCACCACCGACAGCCTGTCTTAATCAGCTCAATAGTTTTTTTAAAATATCGATTTTTTAATTACGGTTATGTATTTTAGTATATATTTTCAATGTATGTGATGTATTTTTTTTGTATAAGTATTGTTCATGTTTTTTTATATATGTGTTACATTTTAGGTAGTTATTAGTTTTATTTTAATTACATTTTGCATTTCTTAGTTCCGTAGTGGGTTGTGGGTTTATAGGGGAACAGTGTGGGAAGTAGTTTAATTATAATAAATTAATGAATATTTTTTATTTATTAATATTTATTTAATAGAGATTATATAATGCTAATTGTGTTTTTATTTTATTTTTTGGGGGGCACATTTTAGGTGTGGGGTGTGGGGTTTGTAGGGGTAAAGAGTGGGAAGCAATTTATTTTTAATTAATTAATAATTAGTTGTTAAATAATATTAATTAATTAATTGACAATTCATTATAGTTATTGTGTAATTAATTTTAGGTGTGGGTTGGGAGTTCACAGGGGTAAAGGTTGGGAAGTAATTAATTTTTGCTTAAATAATAATTAGTTGTTAATTAAGAATAATGAATTAATTGACAATTAAATAAGGAAATTGTACAATTAATTTTAGTTACGGGTTGTTGGGATTTTAGGGTTAAACGATGATAAGTAATTTATTTTTAATTAATTAAAAATGAGTTGATAATTTATATTAATTAATTGATAATTAATTAGGGTAATTGTTTATTAATTTTTTTGTGTGGGTTTTGGGTTTTTGTGGGTGAAGGGTGGGGTGTAAATTCATTTTCCTTAAATTTATAATTAGTTGTTAAATACTATTAGTTATTTAATAGAAAAAAGTTTTATTTGTGTAATTCATTTTTTTACAGTTTAATGTTAGGTGTAATATGTGGGGATGATAGGTGTAAAGGGTGGGGAGTTAATTACATTTTATGTGTCTTAATTTGTTTTTAATTATTAACATTTGTTTATTTGATAATTAATTATGTCAATTATGCAACTACATTTTTTAATTTGGGTTGTGAGTTGTATTGTGTTATAATTTCTAAATAAAAATATTTATTTGTTTGAAAAATTTTATTTTTATTTTATTTAATATAATATTTGTAGATATTTGTGTTATGTATTTAAGAGTATTTAAGATTATAATATGTTTTTTTAATATTGAATATATTTTATTTTAATTTGTAACATATTTTGTTGATGATATTTTGTTTGTTTCTAATTTTGAACTGACTGGAGTGAGAATAGTAAATGTTACCCTTCCGCAATCCCACACTTTCACTATTGATGCACTGACTGGGGTGGGAATAGTAAACTGTATCCCTCCGCTATTCAACACTTTCCCTACTGTTGCACTCATTGGAGTGGGAATAGTAATTCTTACCCCTCCGCTATCCAACACTTTCCCTACTGTTGCACTCACTGAAGTGGGAATAGAATTTTTTACCCCTCCCCTATCCAACTCTTTCCCTACTGTTGCACTCATTGGAGTGGGAATAGTAATGTTTACCCCTCCACTATCCAACACTTTCCCTACTGTTGCACTCATTGCAGTGGGAACATTAATTTTTACCCCTCTGTTATCCAACACTTTCCCTACTGTTGCACTCATTGGAGTGTGAAATTTAAGTTTAAAGATTTACAAATAGTTTAATGTTTTAATTTATAATAGAATGCTTTTTTAATAGATTTAATGTTATTGGTATATGTATATATACATATAATTATTTGTTAAATTTTTATATAATTTTAAAATTATAAAATACATTATAAATATTAGCTTAACAATTGTTTAAAGTAATTATATATATTTATATATATTAATTATTATATATGTGTGTTTAACTTTTTAAATTTAAGTTTGTTAGTTATCTTTGTTAAAATGCATAATAAATCGAATTTATTTTTTTAAAATTAATTTTATTCTTTAATATATTTAAATATATATTTTAATATATCGTTATATCGATATTTTTGTACTGTAAATACTTCATATATTGCCCCTAAGTTAAGTC
Organism: Triturus cristatus; assembly: GCF_964204655.1. NCBI lineage: Eukaryota > Metazoa > Chordata > Amphibia > Caudata > Salamandridae > Triturus > Triturus cristatus. Next base: position 1,711,292,649 of record NC_140589.1, on the reverse strand, counting down.
TGCTTTGTGCCACTAGCTATCAGATGATTGAGCATAGGTTACTTTAGTGATTTTTAGTGTTTCACCCTGACAAGGATTGTGGTTATTAGGATGAAAAGCCTGGCGAAGAGGAAACTCGTCATATGCTTGGTGGGACCGTGGCGGGAATTGCCGAGCATATTGCAGCATCTAACTGCCGCACCTACACCAGGGAACGGTGGTTCCCTGGTGAACCCTGCGTCCCAGGGCGGTCTGACTGGCCAAGTTATAATCGGGCGGTTGGACAGCCAGTGCAGCAGTGGCTGGAACCACCACTGCTGTGCAACCACAAGTCTGGCGGCCCTTGGACCGCCAGACTCATTTTTTCTGTGAACACGGTGCACTGTTGTCCTTGCACCTTACTGATTGCTGAGCATTCGCTAAATTAGGGTTCTCCAAAGTTGGTCCTGGAGGGCCGGATCCATGCCAGATTCTAAGATTAGATAACTACATTTATCTAAATGGGAATATGCTAAAAATCTGGCATGGATCCAACCCTCCAGGACCAACTTTGGAGAATCCTGCTCTAAAGGTATCTGAGACACTGCATGTCCACTTTTAAATACAGTAAAATGCACAATATATTGCAAGAGCAGCGTGCAGTCTCACTGCTCTACTAAGTGTAACGCCACTATGTGTGCCACCAGGTTATGGAAATTGTGGTTCCTGATGCTAATCTTGGCTGTTTGCTTCAGGTTTTAATAAAAATGCAATGTGCAATGTTCGCGTTATTCCAGTGGCAATCTAAAGGTGAATAATGGCCATTATGCTATTTTACCAATGAGAGTATTCTTCTATCCTTAAAACATGTAAAAAGGGTCCTGTTGATGGTTATATCCATATGTAGGCTTAGGTAGTTTTTTTAAAATAACAAGAACCTACAATTGATATTCTATACAGTGCACTAGAACATTATTTTGCATATTTGTAGTGAAGCGCTTTAATGGTTAATAGTCTGAGCAACCCCTTCCAAGCTGGCAAAGGGGAACAACAGAACCGAACAAAACTATTAGGATGGCGGGCGGACCAGAGTCCGCCCGCCCTCCTCGCAGTGTTGGGACCGGCCTCCAGACATGTTGCAGTCCCATACCACAAATTAGGATGCCTAATCAGTTGTCAGTTTAAAAGTCCTTATATAGGGGCCGATTCCGATCTGGGTCGGAAAGCTCACCGACCGAGCCGGATCCGGAGTGTTTTCCGACCGAGCCGGAGTCCTGCAGTCCGACAGAGCGAGTACGATGCGGCTGTATGCTGCCGGACTCGGTTTGGTCGGACTCCCATAGAAGTCAATGGGAGCCGTTCGTACGACGCGTACGTGGGCTCCCATTGACTGAATGGGTACGTCTCGCACAAGGGCATTGGGTACAGTGGGTATTCGTCGGTGCCATCCGCACCGTACATGCCTGTGTTGGGGAGACCCTTGGGTCTCCCCTTGTGTCCGAGTCGTAGGGCTGTGGGTGACAGGGGGTCCAACGCGGACCCCCAAAGGCAATTTCCCAGACGTTTTGCGAGCCGGACACTCCGGCTCGCACCAGCTGTCCGACAGGTGCATCGTACTGGCTCGGTCGTAAATCGCATCCATTGCATGCCACGGTTAGCTTACGGCCGAAACGTACGGAGCGGTTCGGACCCGGAAACGACTCGGTCGGTGAATTTCACGTAGCTCGCATCGTACTTGCTCACTCGTAAATCGGCCCATAATAGTTTCTGTCTTAGGTTCTGATTCGATGTAGCCTGTACTCTAGAAAACTGGTACACACTACAAAATAATAAATAAATAAGTAGATAAATAAATACATAATGAGGATCACAATGAATGATTACTATATACATTCATGCATTTTATACAGGATTTTATGCAGCGGTGCACGCTTGATTCCCTATTGACAATCATCATATTCCCCAAGATAATACCTCAGCAATGTTTACAATGACGATCACCCAATGTCACTTCCCTATGATACATCATGTGCTATAGTTAGCACTGGTAACTGAAGACAATGGTTCTTCTAGTCAGGCACTCATGCACAGTTGGATTTTTGTGAAATGTTTACCTTCTTCTCAGGGGCATGAGTGGGTCACCATGGAAAGCCAATTGACAAAGCTTGACATAAAACACATACTATGGACAGAACAGTGCAGTGATTTATAAACTAGTTCCCTGTAGAGGTTCTCCTTTTTAGAAAAGAACTGAATCACTCCTCTGCCACCTTGGAGAAATGGAACTTGGAGTGAGGAACGAGGATAACGATTTACAGACATTCAAACCAAGGCTAGCATTTTTTAAATGTGCATAGAATACCTAACCACCTAAAGAATACATCTGTGCAGTAGGATACCATTCTCTCATAGAGGCTGTCTCTAAGCAAGAGCCTTGCGCTGGTGGTGATATGTATTGGTGGCATGATGGCTTGGTATGTTAATTCTAGTGAGAACGTTGTACAGAATTGTGTTGGTTCCTGCAGCATTGGTACTTTTGCACTAAATCTAGGCAAAATGTATTGCATAGAGATTGTGCTTCATCTCTCCTGCCAGGAGCACACATTCCTTCTTGTTCCAGCAGTTTGATAGTAACCCAAGTTTTACTGCGGCCAATGACACAACAATTATACAAAGGGGTCGATTCCGATCTTGTTTTTTTTTTTCCCGTACGACTCGAATCCGTATTTTTTTCCGTACGAATCGTACAAGTCACGTCCGACCCGTGAAGTCCGATTCGTACGGGAAAAAGTACATACGGATCGGCCCGATCCGTACGAATCGTAGCGGGAAAAGTTGTACGAGACGGACCCGGACACTTTTCCGTACGAATTGTAAAAAGACAGTCCGAGCATACAAGTTCGATCCGGATCGGCTTTCCGATTTACGATTCGTACGGAAAACATCCCGTACACGGGGAATGACTTGTACAAATGCAATGTCGGTGTACGCACCGTACATACGCAATGTCGGTGTACGCACCGTACATAGCAATGGCGGTGTACGCACCGTACATAAGCAATGGCGGTGTATGCACCGTACATAGCAATGGCGGTGTACGCACCGTACATAAGCAATGGCGGTGTACGCACCGTACATAGCAATGGCGGTGTACGCACCGTACATAAGCAATGGCGGTGTACGCGCCGTATATAGCAATGGCCGTGTACGCACCATACATATGCAATGGCAGTCTACGCACCGTACATAGCAATGGCCGTGTACGCACTGTACATACACAACGCATGGGGGGTGTGTGCCTGTACGACTCGTACCCCTGTACCATACTGAACCACGGACACGGTAAAACAGCACAAGGAGGGTCTATTCGACTCGCACAACACCACAAAACACGTCTACAGTGCACTAAAAATGGAAATGACTGACCTGGACACATCCAAACAGGCCAACAGAGGGGCAAACTCACAACCACCCCTTATAACACACCCACCAAAAATTCAAACTGAGGCCCACCCACAAATGGACCAATAAAAAGGGCCCACACACACAAACCATGAGCCTTTGCAACTGACTCACTGCAGCTAGAGAGCACACACCAACAACTGCACCCATCCACCTTAACATATACACCGTCACAAACCCTCCTTCACACATACCCCCTCTACACATTCACACCCACACCATCACATTCAGACCCACAACCATCCACACCCTCACCCCACACCATGCCCACACACAAGAATCCAAAGTTCACAAGGGAGGAGCTGGACATCCTTGTCAATGAAGTCATCAGAGTCGAGCCACAGCTGTTTGGAACATTGGTCAGACAGACCAGCATAGCTGAAAAATCACGCCTGTGGCAGAGGATTGTCGATAGGGTGAATGCTGTTGCACCCATCAGAAGGACCAGGAATGAATGCCAAGCCAGGTGGTATGATCTGCGGAGGGCGGTCAAGTGCAAAATGAATGCCGACTACGTCCAGAGCAACATCACTGGAGGTGGTGCGCCCCGCAGACCAGTACATTACCATCCTTGGGAGGAGAAGGTGATGGCCCTGCTTCCGCCGGTGGGAGTACATGGACTGCAAGGACTTCCAGAGCCTGGTGAGTACACAAACAACTTACGTAACATGGGGGTAATGGCATCCACAACCCAACTACACAAAATGCACGCAACTACCCCCAAGCCCTCACCGGCCAGAACCACAGTCAAAAATAACGCTAATGCCACTAACATGTGTTTGCTCCATTGCGAAAGCAATGCCATGCTATGTCCCATGCTACATTTAGTAGCAACCCAAGAATGGATGTCCCGTATGCTGGGAGGGTGGGTGGCACAAAACACATTGTTGAACTCCAAATCAGACACAATTGCCCTTATCCCATATGGCCCAGGTACATACCCATGCACAATGCACAGGGATTGGGAAAGTACTGACAAGATAGCTCACACTCGGCCCGGGTATAGGCAGCACAAGGCCCTCCTGTTGTGGAAATGTGGATTTTCCTGATCAGTTATGTCCCCTATCTTGGACCCCAACGGTTCTATGTGCATGTCACAAGTACATGTATGTTCCCTCCAGTTCCAGTTTCCAAAACGCAAACATATGTGCGTCCACCGTCAACATGTTCTCTGTCAGATCCGCCATCAATGGGCTGGATATTCGATTCCGAAGTATGAAAGGCCACCGACTTTATATGGCTAAGTTACTCCATTTTTACAGTTCAGGCAAGTAGGCCCGATCCTGTCCTTAAAGCCTTCCCTGCTCTCTGTCTCTGACAGCTTCAGCTTGAGCTCGCATCTGTATCCATGAACTTTGTCCTACTCCCTGTGCAGCTAACGGTGCCTGCCTCGGCCAGTTTTGCCTGCCTGCCAAGAAGCTGTATTTCACCTTCGAATTATCTACTTTGCTCTTCGGCCGATGCATTCCTGTCCAGTGATTTAGGTAAACATTTCCTCTAAGCTCACAAGCAAAGGACTCGGCCTTTCCGTCCTCCTGCAAGTAATTCATAGCCCTGTTGCCATGGAAAGTTTTCTGCCCCTCGCATCTCATATAGACACTTAGACGCTTGTACACGCACACACAGTCAGTATAGAATAGATTCTGTCCGAGAGTCTTTTCTTGTGGATAACATAGTTCTCTAAACATAGGATGTTAGATATGATTTGGGATTAGGTTGACTTGACCCCCCAGACTTCTCGTCTCCACATGTAGAGCTAAATGTCAAGTCCCCTTCACCCCCTAGTTGCACGTCAATCACACGTCATGCTGCTGCGCGCGCATCTATGTTAAGTATTATCTTATAGATCCACCTATGCATGATAATCAGAGCCAATCATGTTTCTTTCTGCTCCTTATTACGCCTAGTTTCGATTACGTACCACTATGTCATCTCTCTTATCAATTGTTACGCCTTTTGCATTCATTTCATTGTAATATATGACCTATAAAAGTTACTTCTTGTCAATAAAGTATTGTACTTCACTTCCTGAACCCTCGTGGTGACGGAACCTGAAGGCCGCCACTCGAGTCGGCCATTTTGGAATAAAGCCCATTCAGAAAATCTCTTATACCACGGATTCTGCCTCTTGTTATTCTGAGCTATTTTACTTTATTTTAGATTCCGCATGAAATTCAGTCAAGGTAAAAAGAATATTTACCACATAATGGCGCCCGAACAGGGACACTTTCTCATATCACGCGCCGGCGGTGCGTTGCAGGCCCGGTCTCCTGCCACAGCTGGACGGACCATAAACGCGTACCAGCAGGATTTCCTGTAAGCTCCCTCCGGTCAAGCGGGGGCGACTGAGGCTGCGATCAACCCAGACGAGGCGGTGAGAAGTGCGAAGTATCCCGACCAGAGCCTAGCTGAGAGAGCAAGATCCGAGGTATACAGAGGCCCACCAGGTTTTCGAAATCCCGATGTCCAGAGGGTCCGCTGTCCGCAGTCATCGAGTCCCGTTCATTCTCTGAGGCCTTCCGTTTCAAGGAGCTACTCGGTGAGTACCATCGCCGGGGAGGCGTGTTGACAGCACATAGGTTGTGCCGGTCAAGACGGATTTGGGTACACAAATCCGGTCTGCACTGTTTAGCAGTGTATATGTACTGTTTAGCAGTATATCAAGTATTCCGAAGTATCTAGTTATTGTCAAGAATTCTGCTTGGTGATTAGTTATGCAGACTGTCATCATTGTTGGTCATTTTTAAAGGTTAAAATGTTTAATGTTTAAATGTTTAAAGTGTTCAAATGTCTTGCATATTGTGGTATGAATGATTGTTCATTGTTCACCGTTCATTATTGTGTTTTCCGTATTAAGTGAATTCAAGAGTAAGTATCAGATCAGTTGTCAAGATGCCGCTCTTCTCGAAGTTAAGACAGATTACTACCAGAAAAGGGGTGCTCGAAGAAGCAGTTCCTATTCCTCCTAGGGACACCCCAGGGCATTTTATGTATCACAAGCATGGCTTACATGCCATATTGTTTCTTGATCTATGGGTAGATTATACCAAGGGATTGCCGGAAAGTCAAAGGTGGCCCGCAGCGGGAACCTGGGATGCAGAGTGCATCATGAAAGTGGAGGAAGAGTTATGGAAAAGAAAAGTCAGACAGTCACAGAAAGACGCTGTTGAGTTATGGCGTAAAGAATCTCATAGACGTACAGAAAAAGCACGTAGACAGGAAGAGAGGAGTAAAGAGAGTTCAAAGGAAGTTCAAGAAAATATATTAATTGAGGAAGGTATCCGAGTAAAATCAGAACAAGTAGATAGACAAAGAAACGCTCTTATGAGTGGTATGTATCCCCTCCTAGCCGAAGGACTACCTAAGGCTGTTCCAGAGATGCCAAAAGACTTGCCACCCCCATTATTTCCAATTAAGGTACATCCAAAAGGGCATCCCAGAACCGCAGAAGATGTTTTTCTTTCCTCATATCTAGATGACGCAGCTCCCGAGTATGCTAACCCCACACCACATAGACCGTCTGGCGGAGGGGTTCAACGTCAGGATCAGGTATCTGTCCCCGTGCAACAGCAAGTCCCGACGCGAGCTCCGGCAAGCACGTCTGTTTCCGCATCTGTCCCCGCAGTCGATTCTACAGTGGTATCGACACCTATAGTTGCTGTGTCACGTTCGACGAATCCATTCACACCCGACGCCCCTGAAGGGGCCACGGGAGGTGCAAGCAATACTTTTACGCCACCTAGAATAAATAAACTTATTTTTCAAGAATCAGCGCATTCACGTACACCCAAATTCGTAAGTGAACGTACGCTTAAGGAACTCCTTATAGATTGTAGATATGACCCGGTGGTCGGTAAAGAGGACGAAATGGTCCTGGCATCATTACGTATCAGACGAGCCGCAGAGTATTTAGCGAGGTTACCAGGAATGACTACGCATCTAGATAACATATATCATTTTGTCCAAACAGGGCGAGACCCAGAATGTATTAACAGAGCTATGGAATTCCAGAAAGTAGAGATACAGGGGGAACTGTTACGTTTCCTCATAAACTGCGTGATCAGAAATCAAGACCGTCCGGGGGTAGACCCGAATACAATGCTTATTCTTACAAGATGGAGCCAGAATATATCAGAAGGGAGACACGATAAGAAAAACTGTATAATAGCCATGTGCCGAAAAATCCGTAGAGAAATAGAACGCATTCACGAAGAAAGATTAGAAACAGACGAGTTCGAGCAAGATGAAGTCTCCGAATCAGGGAATTCCGCAAGACAGTCAGAAACCATAGCATACGTAGGCAGAGGAAGATCCTGTGATAATACTAGATGCTTTTCTGATCCCATACACTCTGTATGTCCAAATAATAGCAGAACGTATCCGACGCCTGTAATAAATTTAAAGTCTCCTGAACATCTGTTCCAAGCCGCAGATAAACTACTACGAGAACGAAGGGGTTACCACCTCCTCGATTCCATGGATGAGCAAGAATTGGCCAGATCAGCCGTTCACTGGATTGACAGTCCTGAAAAATACGGTGATGAGACTGTAGCACACACGTTTTTTAACCTTAGTGCAGATGAACAACGTTTAGCTGGAATCTATATGATTCAGCAACTCCTTATATTATATAAGAGCCAACATGCTGACCCTGGTCCTTTACCTGATATATTAACGGAACTACTCACGAACAGATGGAGAGGTTCTAGTAACAAGTTGATTAAAGAAATATTAGTGTCACGTAAACAGTATGTCCTTTTTGTAAATCCGGATTCTTTCCCGCTGCCCCGCAGAGAAAGAACGCCGTATTATATGGATAGACAAAATCCCTTACGAGAAGTACACCCAATAAAAGGCGAAGACAATGAGTTTCACCGTGTATTTGTATACACACCCATATCAAAAATTGAATTGTTAGAAATGAAGAAAATAGTACCAAGTCATGACAAAGACCCAGCGGGTTTCCACCGAGAAATTAAGGACATGTTGCTGATGGGAGAGTATACCTATCCTGATATTATGACGATATTAAAGGTGCTCTTACCTGCTGGTATTTATGAAAAACTGAAAGAAAAAGAGTGGGAAGTGGGAGACCAAAAGATAGATTGGACAGCATTAGAAACAGAAGAAAAGGCCCGAGCTGCAGGTTCAGGGCTCGGGGATAAAGTCAAAGCATTACCAGGTTTACTAGTACAAGTACTGCCACGTTTATTAACTACGAAAAAGGAAGATTGGGGTGCAATCACGGCCTGTAAACAAAAGCATGATGAAGACACAAGTGACTATTATGCCCGATTTGAAAAATGTTTTGGAATAAATAGTGGTATAAAAACAAGTAGTGAGTCGTATCCACATTTATTTGTGACAAAATTAGTAGAAAATGCTTTACCTCCAGTAAAGAATAGAATATTGAAATTCGAGAGTACCTGGCAAAGTAACACTCCGTCACAAATGCTACAAATGTTACAGTATCATCACAATAGAATTAGAGATGAACAAGAACACGAACAAAGACGTATGAAAGATACAAAAATGAAAATGCTAGTGTCTCAGACAGTACCGGCTGAAGGACATAAAAAGGGTATGACACAGTCCGATTCAGCAGGACCGGTAAAAGGGACATGCAATTATTGCAAAAAGCCAGGTCATTACGTACACGATTGTCCAGTTTTAAAACACAATATCGCCATAGGTAAAACACAAGAAAGATCACGGCCACTCAGACAAGATCAGAATGAACAAGGAGCTATGCCACATTCCCAGGCCATGCCAGCCGCACAACAGCCAATACAGTTTGTGCCAGCTGCACCACCGTTGCCTGTTACCGCCACACAAACCACCACACGACAAATGTATCAGACTGCACAGTATGAATATCCTGAGTATCAGCGTTACGCATGAACCAGCCTAGAGAGGGAAGTTGACTTACCGCTTATCGAGATTCCTGTAGATCAAGAAGGACCTTATGTACATAGTGAATTATTAGGTCAAGATAGAAAATTCTTACTCGATACAGGGGCAAGTCGTACAACTATAAAACGTAGTGAAGTTCCAGGGGCACCCCTCTCAGGCTCTCAAAATGTTTCCCTTGGTTTTTCAGGAAAACCTATTGTTAACGAAGTATCACAGCCTCTTCCACTTACGATAGGACCTTTGACACGAACTACAGATTTATTGCTTACTAAATCATGCCCAGAAAATTTGTTAGGAATTAAAACTCTGAAAGCCCTAGGAGCCATAATATGTTGTTCCCCGGGAGGAATAAGGTTGTTTTTACGTGATTTTAAAGGTCACTATGTGTCTAGAGACATGGATCCCCGACTACAGACTTTACCAGCACATCTATGGGCACAAGGCCCTACTGATGTTGGTTGCATGAACATTACGCCATACCGAGTTACACTCAAGGCAGGAGTGGTATTACCACGAATGCGACAATACAAGTTACCGCAAGATGCTGTAGTGGCTTTGTTGAAAATCATTGATGAGCTAATTGCCCAAGGAGTAGTTGTAGAAACAGACTCCAATGTATGTAATTCGCCGATAATTCCGATTCTTAAACGAACTGACCCTACTGCTCCGCCAGTATACCGATTGGTTATTGATTTGCGGGAACTAAACAAGTGCATTGTGCCACAATTTCCTGTGGTCCCCGATATATCATCATTATTGACAGCAATTGATTCCGAAGCAACATTCTTTACTGTAATTGATCTCAAGAATGCCTTTTTTAGCGTCCCAATAGATCCGGAAAGCCAATATTTGTTCGGATTCAGTTTAAATGGGCGCAGCTTTAAATTCTCACGCGCTCCCCAAGGATTCACAGAAAGCCCCAGCATCTACAGCCAAGCACTGAAACGAGAACTTGACAGTATCCACATGCCAGTCAATACTGCACTGCTTCAATATGTCGATGATCTGCTGATCACCGCGAGAAGCGAACCTGAATGTGAAAAGGCTTCTCTGACAGTTTTACATTTTCTAGCCGACAAGGGGCACAAAGTGTCTCCCTCTAAGCTGCAATTCTGTGCCCAGCGAGTTATTTATCTTGGTCACTCGCTGTCCAAGGAGGGAAGGCAGCTTACACCAGATCGCATCCAGTTAATTGCTAACATGTCAATACCCCAGACACAAAAGGAGGTGCGGGCTTTCATAGGCCTCACTTCATATTGTAGGCAGTGGATCCCTCAGTACGCATTTCTAGCAAAACCACTCATTCAGTTAACCACACAGGAGGCAGCCCCATCGACTGTTCTCCCTTGGACTCAGGAACATACACAAGCTTTTGAAAGCTTAAAGGAAGCTTTATGTCAAGCACCTGTTTTAGCAACACCATGTTATAGCAAACATTTTACACTCTTTGTCACAGAACGCGAAGGTACTGCTTTGTCAGTACTCACACAGGAACAAGCAGGATCACGCAAGCCATGTGCTTATTTTTCCAGTACATTAGATCCCGTAGCTCAGGCTTTGCCCGCATGCCTGAAATCAGTGGCAGCAACAGCTTTAGCAATCAGACAAAGCGATGCCATAGTGTTAGGACATCCATTGACAGTACAAGTACCACATGCAGTAGAAGTTCTTGTGAACCGAACACAAACACAACACTTGACCATAGCAAGACTTACCGGTTATGAACTGACATTGTTTCAGCCACACATAGAGATCCGACGGTGTAATACATTGAATCCTGCTACACTATTACCCGTAATTGGAACAGACCCACTAGCTCATGATTGTGTTGAAATTATTGAAATAAAGACGAAACCTAGACAAGACTTGACAGACGTTCCATTGTTAGATCCAGACCTGACGTTGTATGTAGATGGATCGTGCATGAGAGCAAGTACAGGAAACTTAGTGGCCGCGTATGCAGTCACAACAGACACTGAAGTTATTGAGACAAATTGTATAGATACTTTGTCAGCCCAAGCAGCAGAACTTATTGCTCTAACACAAGCCTGTATTCAAGCCACAAATAAGAAAGTTAATGTATACACTGACTCACGTTATGCATTCGGAGTTGTACACGACTTCGGCGTGCTGTGGCGAGAGAGAGGTTATTTAACCTCCCATGGTGCCCACATTCAGCACGGAACCCTCATTCATACCTTGTTAGACGCAATACATCTACCAACTGCCATATCGATTATGAAATGTAAAGCACACACGAAGGTTACTGATATCATTTCTCAAGGCAATGATTTAGCTGACAGAACAGCTAAACAGACTGCTCAGAATCGCACATTAGACATGACAAAGCCAATAGTTCAGACACCAACACAGTGTATGACAATTAAGGATCCCGCACTTGACGTAATTGACATACAGACACATGCTACTGCAGAGGAATTAAAGAAATGGACTGAACTAGGAGGGATCCAGACAGATCAGGGATGGATGACGAAGGAGAAATCTGTATGGTTTCTTCCTGACTCTATGGTCCAGGCCATTATAGCTACAATTCACAGCCCAGCGCATTTAGGAGAGAAAGCTATGCTAGATAGCATTCAACACATTTGGTTCAACAAACATTTACGAGCAGCAGCTAAACAAAAAGTCCGTACCTGTATGATATGTTGTCAGTTCAACCCAGGAAAAAGTGTTCCCGTAGAACAGGGTGGATTCCAGACTCCTGATCATCCTTTTGAAGTGCTCCAAATGGATTATATCCAGATGGAACGATGTCGAGGATTCAAATATGTTCTGGTAGTTGTCTGCGCTCTCTCCCGATGGACTGAGGCGTACCCAGTATCAGATTACACGGCCCCGACTACTGCCAAACAGTTAGTTCGAGAATTCTTCCCGCGGTACGGTTTACCACGTGTTATATATTCAGATAACGGCCAGCCTTTCTCATCCGAATTAATGAAACATGTCTCACTTTTGTTGGGATATCAGTGGAAATTCCACTGTGTCCGACACCCCGAGGCAGCAGGTCTCGTGGAACGACATAATCAAATTTTGAAAATCAGATTGTCTAAAATATGTAAGGAGAAAGGTGTTGACTGGATAGTAGCATTACCAGTTGCACTATTTTACATAAGAATGGTAGCACACTCTCGAACAGGGCTATCCCCGTATGAGGTGATCTTCGGAAGACCACCAAATATGTGGGGGACGCCTATACCACGTAAAATAACTGATGTTAATTGTAACATGCTGACAGATTACTTGGCTTCCTTGATGTCTGCACTACAATCTTGTCGTTCACAGGTAACTGCAGCTTTTCCTGACAACACTGAGGTGAAACCCCATGACGTTGCTCCGGGGGATCTGGTGTTTGTGAGAAATTTTGATCGGAAGACCCAGTTGGAGCCCAGGTGGAAAGCACCGAAGCTAGTCCTGCTGACCACAAGAACAGCCGTGAAAGTTGAGGGCCGCAAGGGCTGGATACACTCCAGCCATATTAAGAAATTTCATGGACTATCCTCGGATATAGACACTGTGCCCTGCACTCCCTCACAGACTGATTCAAAACTTCCTTTTGTTGAACAGAATGACTCTCAGTGCTATAAATTAAAGCTTAGGCCCAAGCAGTCGAGCAATTTGATTGTTTAAGTCCTCTCCAAGGTGAAGCGGTTGAATTGTCTCCGACATGTATCCCTTGGACCTGAGTAGAGAAAATACCCGAGAAATGTTGAAACGACAGGCGTATTGTAAATCACTGCGTAGCTACTGTATAAGGACATTATTAATTTTGTTTTTATTGAGTGTTTTAATAATTATTACGAGTGTGATTTTGCACATATATCATCCTATTTCTAGACATGTTTATAATGTTGCTGCTGAACATTCTTTTAGTGACCTACCGCCACATGAATTATCTTATAGACTTGCGCTGCGCAATAACACTTTCATTAGTATGTTACATCATTCCCATCAGACTAGTAATGCCACCAATTGTTGGGTGTGTGGCCGACTCCCTCCCTATCAGAATAACAAAGGAGTTCTGCCTTTCTTTCCACATCCGTTCACACACAATGGCTCCTGTGGAGCATGGTTTAGTTTACTAAATTCCATAGACCCAGACACAGCAGTTTATCAACAACATTGGATATGGGGAAATCTGAATCTAGTTTTATTCAAAGTCTGTCATCCTAATAAGGAGGGTCGCCCCAGTAGAACAGGAACTGATCTAGAAAATGAAGTGTATAAATTAGGTAATTTTACACCTAATCTTATGATTCTGAATGTCAAATCCGAAGTTGAACTAATTCTGCCCACTATGTCAGTATTTTCAGTTAAGGGTGAATTATGTGTAAGAAAAGTTGGTTCCATACATATGGGCCATAGCCAATGCGTTACTACAGTAGAATATAGTGATCAAGGTAAATCTTCATTTAGAGCTTCTCGCCATTCTTACTTTATATGTGGTCAGACGGCATATATGCGTCTGCCTCTAGATTGGGATGGTACCTGTTACATAGCATTCCTTCTGCCACCTGTTTTCCTAGCTCCACCTGATTATTATCGGAATGTTCATTTAGTACACAATAGAGAGCGAAGAGATCTCCCAGTTGTCGATTATACTGAGACGGCATGGGACAAGTATGTAGATTTCAATAAAGGTATCTTTCCCTATATAGGTACAATATCAAATAGTAAGCTGATACGTAAACTAACCAAGACTCTCGAAGCTGTAGTAAACGAGACTATAGCCGCCCTAGGCAATCTGACAGAGGAACAATCAGTAATGAGAATTGTTGTTCTCCAGAATCGTCTTGTCCTTGACGTCATCCTGGCCGATAGGGGCGGAGCTTGCAGGGTCATCGGATCCAGCTGCTGCATATTCATACCAGAAAATTCGCCATCTGTATATAAAGCTATAACACGCCTTCATAAGATTGTGAGCCAGATACACGAAAATCCAGGCACTTGGACGTGGTCCGGGTGGTTTTGGAGTGTGATATCAGCCTGGGGATGGAGAGTTCTATCCTTCCTAGGTATTGGCCTTCTTATGCTCTTCAGTTGTTGTTTATGCCTGCAATGTGGACCAGCGATTTGTGGTCTGTGTGCCACATCATGCATTCCATATCAAGGTTCTCGTTCAAAATGCCGGAAGAAGAAGGAAGAAGAAATGATGCTCCATGAGCAAATCGATGGAATGATGAAGATTGATATCTCTTGAAGGGCAAGTAGGGGACAAGGAGGGAATGTGGAAATGTGGATTTTCCTGATCAGTTATGTCCCCTATCTTGGACCCCAACGGTTCTATGTGCATGTCACAAGTACATGTATGTTCCCTCCAGTTCCAGTTTCCAAAACGCAAACATATGTGCGTCCACCGTCAACATGTTCTCTGTCAGATCCGCCATCAATGGGCTGGATATTCGATTCCGAAGAATGAAAGGCCACCGACTTTATATGGCTAAGTTACTCCATTTTTACAGTTCAGGCAAGTAGGCCCGATCCTGTCCTTAAAGCCTTCCCTGCTCTCTGTCTCTGACAGCTTCAGCTTGAGCTCGCATCTGTATCCATGAACTTTGTCCTACTCCCTGTGCAGCTAACGGTGCCTGCCTCGGCCAGTTTTGCCTGCCTGCCAAGAAGCTGTATTTCACCTTCGAATTATCTACTTTGCTCTTCGGCCGATGCATTCCTGTCCAGTGATTTAGGTAAACATTTCCTCTAAGCTCACAAGCAAAGGACTCGGCCTTTCCGTCCTCCTGCAAGTAATTCATAGCCCTGTTGCCATGGAAAGTTTTCTGCCCCTCGCATCTCATATAGACACTTAGACGCTTGTACACGCACACACAGTCAGTATAGAATAGATTCTGTCCGAGAGTCTTTTCTTGTGGATAACATAGTTCTCTAAACATAGGATGTTAGATATGATTTGGGATTAGGTTGACTTGACCCCCCAGACTTCTCGTCTCCACATGTAGAGCTAAATGTCAAGTCCCCTTCACCCCCTAGTTGCACGTCAATCACACGTCATGCTGCTGCGCGCGCATCTATGTTAAGTATTATCTTATAGATCCACCTATGCATGATAATCAGAGCCAATCATGTTTCTTTCTGCTCCTTATTACGCCTAGTTTCGATTACGTACCACTATGTCATCTCTCTTATCAATTGTTACGCCTTTTGCATTCATTTCATTGTAATATATGACCTATAAAAGTTACTTCTTGTCAATAAAGTATTGTACTTCACTTCCTGAACCCTCGTGGTGACGGAACCTGAAGGCCGCCACTCGAGTCGGCCATTTTGGAATAAAGCCCATTCAGAAAATCTCTTATACCACGGATTCTGCCTCTTGTTATTCTGAGCTATTTTACTTTATTTTAGATTCCGCATGAAATTCAGTCAAGGTAAAAAGAATATTTACCACATAATGGCGCCCGAACAGGGACACTTTCTCATATCACGCGCCGGCGGTGCGTTGCAGGCCCGGTCTCCTGCCACAGCTGGACGGACCATAAACGCGTACCAGCAGGATTTCCTGTAAGCTCCCTCCGGTCAAGCGGGGGCGACTGAGGCTGCGATCAACCCAGACGAGGCGGTGAGAAGTGCGAAGTATCCCGACCAGAGCCTAGCTGAGAGAGCAAGATCCGAGGTATACAGAGGCCCACCAGGTTTTCGAAATCCCGATGTCCAGAGGGTCCGCTGTCCGCAGTCATCGAGTCCCGTTCATTCTCTGAGGCCTTCCGTTTCAAGGAGCTACTCGGTGAGTACCATCGCCGGGGAGGCGTGTTGACAGCACATAGGTTGTGCCGGTCAAGACGGATTTGGGTACACAAATCCGGTCTGCACTGTTTAGCAGTGTATATGTACTGTTTAGCAGTATATCAAGTATTCCGAAGTATCTAGTTATTGTCAAGAATTCTGCTTGGTGATTAGTTATGCAGACTGTCATCATTGTTGGTCATTTTTAAAGGTTAAAATGTTTAATGTTTAAATGTTTAAAGTGTTCAAATGTCTTGCATATTGTGGTATGAATGATTGTTCATTGTTCACCGTTCATTATTGTGTTTTCCGTATTAAGTGAATTCAAGAGTAAGTATCAGATCAGTTGTCAAGATGCCGCTCTTCTCGAAGTTAAGACAGATTACTACCAGAAAAGGGGTGCTCGAAGAAGCAGTTCCTATTCCTCCTAGGGACACCCCAGGGCATTTTATGTATCACAAGCATGGCTTAGATGCCATATTGTTTCTTGATCTATGGGTAGATTATACCAAGGGATTGCCGGAAAGTCAAAGGTGGCCCGCAGCGGGAACCTGGGATGCAGAGTGCATCATGAAAGTGGAGGAAGAGTTATGGAAAAGAAAAGTCAGACAGTCACAGAAAGACGCTGTTGAGTTATGGCGTAAAGAATCTCATAGACGTACAGAAAAAGCACGTAGACAGGAAGAGAGGAGTAAAGAGAGTTCAAAGGAAGTTCAAGAAAATATATTAATTGAGGAAGGTATCCGAGTAAAATCAGAACAAGTAGATAGACAAAGAAACGCTCTTATGAGTGGTATGTATCCCCTCCTAGCCGAAGGACTACCTAAGGCTGTTCCAGAGATGCCAAAAGACTTGCCACCCCCATTATTTCCAATTAAGGTACATCCAAAAGGGCATCCCAGAACCGCAGAAGATGTTTTTCTTTCCTCATATCTAGATGACGCAGCTCCCGAGTATGCTAACCCCACACCACATAGACCGTCTGGCGGAGGGGTTCAACGTCAGGATCAGGTATCTGTCCCCGTGCAACAGCAAGTCCCGACGCGAGCTCCGGCAAGCACGTCTGTTTCCGCATCTGTCCCCGCAGTCGATTCTACAGTGGTATCGACACCTATAGTTGCTGTGTCACGTTCGACGAATCCATTCACACCCGACGCCCCTGAAGGGGCCACGGGAGGTGCAAGCAATACTTTTACGCCACCTAGAATAAATAAACTTATTTTTCAAGAATCAGCGCATTCACGTACACCCAAATTCGTAAGTGAACGTACGCTTAAGGAACTCCTTATAGATTGTAGATATGACCCGGTGGTCGGTAAAGAGGACGAAATGGTCCTGGCATCATTACGTATCAGACGAGCCGCAGAGTATTTAGCGAGGTTACCAGGAATGACTACGCATCTAGATAACATATATCATTTTGTCCAAACAGGGCGAGACCCAGAATGTATTAACAGAGCTATGGAATTCCAGAAAGTAGAGATACAGGGGGAACTGTTACGTTTCCTCATAAACTGCGTGATCAGAAATCAAGACCGTCCGGGGGTAGACCCGAATACAATGCTTATTCTTACAAGATGGAGCCAGAATATATCAGAAGGGAGACACGATAAGAAAAACTGTATAATAGCCATGTGCCGAAAAATCCGTAGAGAAATAGAACGCATTCACGAAGAAAGATTAGAAACAGACGAGTTCGAGCAAGATGAAGTCTCCGAATCAGGGAATTCCGCAAGACAGTCAGAAACCATAGCATACGTAGGCAGAGGAAGATCCTGTGATAATACTAGATGCTTTTCTGATCCCATACACTCTGTATGTCCAAATAATAGCAGAACGTATCCGACGCCTGTAATAAATTTAAAGTCTCCTGAACATCTGTTCCAAGCCGCAGATAAACTACTACGAGAACGAAGGGGTTACCACCTCCTCGATTCCATGGATGAGCAAGAATTGGCCAGATCAGCCGTTCACTGGATTGACAGTCCTGAAAAATACGGTGATGAGACTGTAGCACACACGTTTTTTAACCTTAGTGCAGATGAACAACGTTTAGCTGGAATCTATATGATTCAGCAACTCCTTATATTATATAAGAGCCAACATGCTGACCCTGGTCCTTTACCTGATATATTAACGGAACTACTCACGAACAGATGGAGAGGTTCTAGTAACAAGTTGATTAAAGAAATATTAGTGTCACGTAAACAGTATGTCCTTTTTGTAAATCCGGATTCTTTCCCGCTGCCCCGCAGAGAAAGAACGCCGTATTATATGGATAGACAAAATCCCTTACGAGAAGTACACCCAATAAAAGGCGAAGACAATGAGTTTCACCGTGTATTTGTATACACACCCATATCAAAAATTGAATTGTTAGAAATGAAGAAAATAGTACCAAGTCATGACAAAGACCCAGCGGGTTTCCACCGAGAAATTAAGGACATGTTGCTGATGGGAGAGTATACCTATCCTGATATTATGACGATATTAAAGGTGCTCTTACCTGCTGGTATTTATGAAAAACTGAAAGAAAAAGAGTGGGAAGTGGGAGACCAAAAGATAGATTGGACAGCATTAGAAACAGAAGAAAAGGCCCGAGCTGCAGGTTCAGGGCTCGGGGATAAAGTCAAAGCATTACCAGGTTTACTAGTACAAGTACTGCCACGTTTATTAACTACGAAAAAGGAAGATTGGGGTGCAATCACGGCCTGTAAACAAAAGCATGATGAAGACACAAGTGACTATTATGCCCGATTTGAAAAATGTTTTGGAATAAATAGTGGTATAAAAACAAGTAGTGAGTCGTATCCACATTTATTTGTGACAAAATTAGTAGAAAATGCTTTACCTCCAGTAAAGAATAGAATATTGAAATTCGAGAGTACCTGGCAAAGTAACACTCCGTCACAAATGCTACAAATGTTACAGTATCATCACAATAGAATTAGAGATGAACAAGAACACGAACAAAGACGTATGAAAGATACAAAAATGAAAATGCTAGTGTCTCAGACAGTACCGGCTGAAGGACATAAAAAGGGTATGACACAGTCCGATTCAGCAGGACCGGTAAAAGGGACATGCAATTATTGCAAAAAGCCAGGTCATTACGTACACGATTGTCCAGTTTTAAAACACAATATCGCCATAGGTAAAACACAAGAAAGATCACGGCCACTCAGACAAGATCAGAATGAACAAGGAGCTATGCCACATTCCCAGGCCATGCCAGCCGCACAACAGCCAATACAGTTTGTGCCAGCTGCACCACCGTTGCCTGTTACCGCCACACAAACCACCACACGACAAATGTATCAGACTGCACAGTATGAATATCCTGAGTATCAGCGTTACGCATGAACCAGCCTAGAGAGGGAAGTTGACTTACCGCTTATCGAGATTCCTGTAGATCAAGAAGGACCTTATGTACATAGTGAATTATTAGGTCAAGATAGAAAATTCTTACTCGATACAGGGGCAAGTCGTACAACTATAAAACGTAGTGAAGTTCCAGGGGCACCCCTCTCAGGCTCTCAAAATGTTTCCCTTGGTTTTTCAGGAAAACCTATTGTTAACGAAGTATCACAGCCTCTTCCACTTACGATAGGACCTTTGACACGAACTACAGATTTATTGCTTACTAAATCATGCCCAGAAAATTTGTTAGGAATTAAAACTCTGAAAGCCCTAGGAGCCATAATATGTTGTTCCCCGGGAGGAATAAGGTTGTTTTTACGTGATTTTAAAGGTCACTATGTGTCTAGAGACATGGATCCCCGACTACAGACTTTACCAGCACATCTATGGGCACAAGGCCCTACTGATGTTGGTTGCATGAACATTACGCCATACCGAGTTACACTCAAGGCAGGAGTGGTATTACCACGAATGCGACAATACAAGTTACCGCAAGATGCTGTAGTGGCTTTGTTGAAAATCATTGATGAGCTAATTGCCCAAGGAGTAGTTGTAGAAACAGACTCCAATGTATGTAATTCGCCGATAATTCCGATTCTTAAACGAACTGACCCTACTGCTCCGCCAGTATACCGATTGGTTATTGATTTGCGGGAACTAAACAAGTGCATTGTGCCACAATTTCCTGTGGTCCCCGATATATCATCATTATTGACAGCAATTGATTCCGAAGCAACATTCTTTACTGTAATTGATCTCAAGAATGCCTTTTTTAGCGTCCCAATAGATCCGGAAAGCCAATATTTGTTCGGATTCAGTTTAAATGGGCGCAGCTTTAAATTCTCACGCGCTCCCCAAGGATTCACAGAAAGCCCCAGCATCTACAGCCAAGCACTGAAACGAGAACTTGACAGTATCCACATGCCAGTCAATACTGCACTGCTTCAATATGTCGATGATCTGCTGATCACCGCGAGAAGCGAACCTGAATGTGAAAAGGCTTCTCTGACAGTTTTACATTTTCTAGCCGACAAGGGGCACAAAGTGTCTCCCTCTAAGCTGCAATTCTGTGCCCAGCGAGTTATTTATCTTGGTCACTCGCTGTCCAAGGAGGGAAGGCAGCTTACACCAGATCGCATCCAGTTAATTGCTAACATGTCAATACCCCAGACACAAAAGGAGGTGAGGGCTTTCATAGGCCTCACTTCATATTGTAGGCAGTGGATCCCTCAGTACGCATTTCTAGCAAAACCACTCATTCAGTTAACCACACAGGAGGCAGCCCCATCGAATGTTCTCCCTTGGACTCAGGAACATACACAAGCTTTTGAAAGCTTAAAGGAAGCTTTATGTCAAGCACCTGTTTTAGCATTACCATGTTATAGCAAACATTTTACACTCTTTGTCACAGAACGCGAAGGTACTGCTTTGTCAGTACTCACACAGGAACAAGCAGGATCACGCAAGCCATGTGCTTATTTTTCCAGTACATTAGATCCCGTAGCTCAGGCTTTGCCCGCATGCCTGAAATCAGTGGCAGCAACAGCTTTAGCAATCAGACAAAGCGATGCCATAGTGTTAGGACATCCATTGACAGTACAAGTACCACATGCAGTAGAAGTTCTTGTGAACCGAACACAAACACAACACTTGACCATAGCAAGACTTACCGGTTATGAACTGACATTGTTTCAGCCACACATAGAGATCCGACGGTGTAATACATTGAATCCTGCTACACTATTACCCGTAATTGGAACAGACCCACTAGCTCATGATTGTGTTGAAATTATTGAAATAAAGACGAAACCTAGACAAGACTTGACAGACGTTCCATTGTTAGATCCAGACCTGACGTTGTATGTAGATGGATCGTGCATGAGAGCAAGTACAGGAAACTTAGTGGCCGCGTATGCAGTCACAACAGACACTGAAGTTATTGAGACAAATTGTATAGATACTTTGTCAGCCCAAGCAGCAGAACTTATTGCTCTAACACAAGCCTGTATTCAAGCCACAAATAAGAAAGTTAATGTATACACTGACTCACGTTATGCATTCGGAGTTGTACACGACTTCGGCGTGCTGTGGCGAGAGAGAGGTTATTTAACCTCCCATGGTGCCCACATTCAGCACGGAACCCTCATTCATACCTTGTTAGACGCAATACATCTACCAACTGCCATATCGATTATGAAATGTAAAGCACACACGAAGGTTACTGATATCATTTCTCAAGGCAATGATTTAGCTGACAGAACAGCTAAACAGACTGCTCAGAATCGCACATTAGACATGACAAAGCCAATAGTTCAGACACCAACACAGTGTATGACAATTAAGGATCCCGCACTTGACGTAATTGACATACAGACACATGCTACTGCAGAGGAATTAAAGAAATGGACTGAACTAGGAGGGATCCAGACAGATCAGGGATGGATGACGAAGGAGAAATCTGTATGGTTTCTTCCTGACTCTATGGTCCAGGCCATTATAGCTACAATTCACAGCCCAGCGCATTTAGGAGAGAAAGCTATGCTAGATAGCATTCAACACATTTGGTTCAACAAACATTTACGAGCAGCAGCTAAACAAAAAGTCCGTACCTGTATGATATGTTGTCAGTTCAACCCAGGAAAAAGTGTTCCCGTAGAACAGGGTGGATTCCAGACTCCTGATCATCCTTTTGAAGTGCTCCAAATGGATTATATCCAGATGGAACGATGTCGAGGATTCAAATATGTTCTGGTAGTTGTCTGCGCTCTCTCCCGATGGACTGAGGCGTACCCAGTATCAGATTACACGGCCCCGACTACTGCCAAACAGTTAGTTCGAGAATTCTTCCCGCGGTACGGTTTACCACGTGTTATATATTCAGATAACGGCCAGCCTTTCTCATCCGAATTAATGAAACATGTCTCACTTTTGTTGGGATATCAGTGGAAATTCCACTGTGTCCGACACCCCGAGGCA
The DNA here is from genome assembly GCF_964204655.1 of Triturus cristatus. Classification (NCBI taxonomy): domain Eukaryota; kingdom Metazoa; phylum Chordata; class Amphibia; order Caudata; family Salamandridae; genus Triturus; species Triturus cristatus. Next base: position 1,711,270,164 of record NC_140589.1, on the reverse strand, counting down.
GCAGGTCTCGTGGAACGACATAATCAAATTTTGAAAATCAGATTGTCTAAAATATGTAAGGAGAAAGGTGTTGACTGGATAGTAGCATTACCAGTTGCACTATTTTACATAGGAATGGTAGCACACTCTCGAACAGGGCTATCCCCGTATGAGGTGATCTTCGGAAGACCACCAAATATGTGGGGGACGCCTATACCACGTAAAATAACTGATGTTAATTGTAACATGCTGACAGATTACTTGGCTTCCTTGATGTCTGCACTACAATCTTGTCGTTCACAGGTAACTGCAGCTTTTCCTGACAACACTGAGGTGAAACCCCATGACGTTGCTCCGGGGGATCTGGTGTTTGTGAGAAATTTTGATCGGAAGACCCAGTTGGAGCCCAGGTGGAAAGCACCGAAGCTAGTCCTGCTGACCACAAGAACAGCCGTGAAAGTTGAGGGCCGCAAGGGCTGGATACACTCCAGCCATATTAAGAAATTTCATGGACTATCCTCGGATATAGACACTGTGCCCTGCACTCCCTCACAGACTGATTCAAAACTTCCTTTTGTTGAACAGAATGACTCTCAGTGCTATAAATTAAAGCTTAGGCCCAAGCAGTCGAGCAATTTGATTGTTTAAGTCCTCTCCAAGGTGAAGCGGTTGAATTGTCTCCGACATGTATCCCTTGGACCTGAGTAGAGAAAATACCCGAGAAATGTTGAAACGACAGGCGTATTGTAAATCACTGCGTAGCTACTGTATAAGGACATTATTAATTTTGTTTTTATTGAGTGTTTTAATAATTATTACGAGTGTGATTTTGCACATATATCATCCTATTTCTAGACATGTTTATAATGTTGCTGCTGAACATTCTTTTAGTGACCTACCGCCACATGAATTATCTTATAGACTTGCGCTGCGCAATAACACTTTCATTAGTATGTTACATCATTCCCATCAGACTAGTAATGCCACCAATTGTTGGGTGTGTGGCCGACTCCCTCCCTATCAGAATAACAAAGGAGTTCTGCCTTTCTTTCCACATCCGTTCACACACAATGGCTCCTGTGGAGCATGGTTTAGTTTACTAAATTCCATAGACCCAGACACAGCAGTTTATCAACAACATTGGATATGGGGAAATCTGAATCTAGTTTTATTCAAAGTCTGTCATCCTAATAAGGAGGGTCGCCCCAGTAGAACAGGAACTGATCTAGAAAATGAAGTGTATAAATTAGGTAATTTTACACCTAATCTTATGATTCTGAATGTCAAATCCGAAGTTGAACTAATTCTGCCCACTATGTCAGTATTTTCAGTTAAGGGTGAATTATGTGTAAGAAAAGTTGGTTCCATACATATGGGCCATAGCCAATGCGTTACTACAGTAGAATATAGTGATCAAGGTAAATCTTCATTTAGAGCTTCTCGCCATTCTTACTTTATATGTGGTCAGACGGCATATATGCGTCTGCCTCTAGATTGGGATGGTACCTGTTACATAGCATTCCTTCTGCCACCTGTTTTCCTAGCTCCACCTGATTATTATCGGAATGTTCATTTAGTACACAATAGAGAGCGAAGAGATCTCCCAGTTGTCGATTATACTGAGACGGCATGGGACAAGTATGTAGATTTCAATAAAGGTATCTTTCCCTATATAGGTACAATATCAAATAGTAAGCTGATACGTAAACTAACCAAGACTCTCGAAGCTGTAGTAAACGAGACTATAGCCGCCCTAGGCAATCTGACAGAGGAACAATCAGTAATGAGAATTGTTGTTCTCCAGAATCGTCTTGTCCTTGACGTCATCCTGGCCGATAGGGGCGGAGCTTGCAGGGTCATCGGATCCAGCTGCTGCATATTCATACCAGAAAATTCGCCATCTGTATATAAAGCTATAACACGCCTTCATAAGATTGTGAGCCAGATACACGAAAATCCAGGCACTTGGACGTGGTCCGGGTGGTTTTGGAGTGTGATATCAGCCTGGGGATGGAGAGTTCTATCCTTCCTAGGTATTGGCCTTCTTATGCTCTTCAGTTGTTGTTTATGCCTGCAATGTGGACCAGCGATTTGTGGTCTGTGTGCCACATCATGCATTCCATATCAAGGTTCTCGTTCAAAATGCCGGAAGAAGAAGGAAGAAGAAATGATGCTCCATGAGCAAATCGATGGAATGATGAAGATTGATATCTCTTGAAGGGCAAGTAGGGGACAAGGAGGGAATGTGGAAATGTGGATTTTCCTGATCAGTTATGTCCCCTATCTTGGACCCCAACGGTTCTATGTGCATGTCACAAGTACATGTATGTTCCCTCCAGTTCCAGTTTCCAAAACGCAAACATATGTGCGTCCACCGTCAACATGTTCTCTGTCAGATCCGCCATCAATGGGCTGGATATTCGATTCCGAAGAATGAAAGGCCACCGACTTTATATGGCTAAGTTACTCCATTTTTACAGTTCAGGCAAGTAGGCCCGATCCTGTCCTTAAAGCCTTCCCTGCTCTCTGTCTCTGACAGCTTCAGCTTGAGCTCGCATCTGTATCCATGAACTTTGTCCTACTCCCTGTGCAGCTAACGGTGCCTGCCTCGGCCAGTTTTGCCTGCCTGCCAAGAAGCTGTATTTCACCTTCGAATTATCTACTTTGCTCTTCGGCCGATGCATTCCTGTCCAGTGATTTAGGTAAACATTTCCTCTAAGCTCACAAGCAAAGGACTCGGCCTTTCCGTCCTCCTGCAAGTAATTCATAGCCCTGTTGCCATGGAAAGTTTTCTGCCCCTCGCATCTCATATAGACACTTAGACGCTTGTACACGCACACACAGTCAGTATAGAATAGATTCTGTCCGAGAGTCTTTTCTTGTGGATAACATAGTTCTCTAAACATAGGATGTTAGATATGATTTGGGATTAGGTTGACTTGACCCCCCAGACTTCTCGTCTCCACATGTAGAGCTAAATGTCAAGTCCCCTTCACCCCCTAGTTGCACGTCAATCACACGTCATGCTGCTGCGCGCGCATCTATGTTAAGTATTATCTTATAGATCCACCTATGCATGATAATCAGAGCCAATCATGTTTCTTTCTGCTCCTTATTACGCCTAGTTTCGATTACGTACCACTATGTCATCTCTCTTATCAATTGTTACGCCTTTTGCATTCATTTCATTGTAATATATGACCTATAAAAGTTACTTCTTGTCAATAAAGTATTGTACTTCACTTCCTGAACCCTCGTGGTGACGGAACCTGAAGGCCGCCACTCGAGTCGGCCATTTTGGAATAAAGCCCATTCAGAAAATCTCTTATACCACGGATTCTGCCTCTTGTTATTCTGAGCTATTTTACTTTATTTTAGATTCCGCATGAAATTCAGTCAAGGTAAAAAGAATATTTACCACACTGTGACCAGTGCAAACACAAACACCAAGACAACAAGGTCAGATATCTAGGACAGGAACTCACACTCACTGTCATGGCAGCATGCCCCATGGGGGGACAGCTACATCACCTGGGAGCCCCACTGCCAAATCCCACTACACCCACCAGCAGGCCCTGTCACACACACCCCTTACACAAGCAGACACCCCCGGGACAGGCAATGGATTTACACACTGTCACAATGGACATGTAACACAACAACACCAATACATAGACAAAGAAGCATCCAAGCCAAAAATCTACATGTCAAAGACTCAGGAGAACATATCAATTTGTCCCCCGCAACATACCCATCCACAAGTGAACATTGTGGAGAATGCTAGGCACATACAACTACCTGGAGGAACAGTGCTAACTTGAATGTGTATGATACATGCATGTTGCATGAAACAGCATTAACATTGTCTGTCTCTCACACACAGGGCAACGTGATGAATCTACCCCCAACATGGGGGGTGAAGATTCACAGTCCCCGGCCCGGGAGGAACCTGATCCCACCGGCAGCGACGCCTCTCAACATTCTGCGGATGACCCCGACCGACCTGGACCCTCTGGTGTCCAAGCCCCTGCAGAACCTGGTTCAGGACCATCTGTGCCAACCACCACACCCATTCCTGCCACATCCCAGGAGACACCGAGGAGCCCTGCCCGCAGTGAACAACTGAGCCAGTCTGACCAGGAGGGACAAGGAGCGCCGGGCACCCAGGAGGAGGCAGACAACACTGCCACTGCCATCCCTCAGGGGTCCCATAGACCCGATGTGCCCACAACGGCAGGCCAGGCTTGTGTGGGCAGGTGTGGTGGGAGTGGAGGCAGGCGGAGGCGAGAACCTGACCAGCCAGCTGTCACACATACACAATATCATGGAGGCATACTGGCATGACACCAGGGAGTTCAGCCAGGTAGTGCTGACCCTCACAGAGATAAAGAACCAGCAGGCCGAGCAAGACGCCAGTCAACAAGAACACCAAGGACAGATGGAGGCAAGACTGGCTGAGCTCCTGGCGGTGCAAAGGGACATAAGCCATTCACTCCGTCGGATCGCCGACAACATGGGCAACCCTCCCTGTGCCACCAGGCGAAGACCACCACCAGCCACAGGGAGGAGGAGGAGGAGGAGGATTCGTCCGATGGAGTGTCCCAAGCATCGTCAAGGCCTGCATCTGAGGGTCCCCGGAGGAAGGTGGGTCGTCCACGGAAAAGACCATGAGAGGCAGCGGACCATCTACATCTCCCAGGTCACCTGGCCTGGCACCTGGCCTTTATGTGCGACAGCATCACCTCATTGACTGACATCATCTGCCACATGGACCTGCTGGTCACAGTCTGACTAATGATGCCAAACACTGTGGTTTGGACTCTGATGACTTCAAATGCCAAAGATCCCATCTCCCCCTGTGAACTTTGGATTCTATGGTCCCTGCATTGCACCTTTTTCAGTGCACAAATCACACCCCAGACCTATAATTAAAAAATTAATACGTGAAATTTGATGTTGCAGTCATTTAGCATGAGTCCACAACATACGTGTGGAGCTATGTCAAAGTATGCGTGTGGAACTAACTCCAGCCATCCATATACTTGGATCTGAGTCCGGTCGAGGACACACATGTGTCTCAATGTATCACAAAATACAGACATGGAGCCCAATACTCACCCGTGATGGCCTCAAGCTGCTGAGGGGGGCTTGCAATACTGCTCAGACAGACCAATTTGGAAGAGTATCAGGAAGGTGTAGAGGTCATGGGTCATGGTGATGTGCCTGGGGAGAGAGTCTCAGGTCTGTTTGGCGAGGTGGGAGAACTATCTCCTGCATGCAGTGTTTATGTGGATGTGATGAATGGTGGCCAGGGCAAGGTGGGCTGCACGGAGTTGGGCCAACGGGGTGTTGGATGACAAACGTCCAAGGTTTGTTTTGGGTCTGGGGTTGTGGACTGCCTCCTGAGTGTGGTTGAGGAGTCTGAAGGTGATCCTGCAGCAGACAGTGAGCCATTCTAGCTATCTCAGGTGGACGGTGATGTGGCTGGGGATGTTGAAGATGAGGTGTGCTGATGCACCCTGGATGTGGACAACTTCTCCTGCAGTTTTGCTGTTGTTCTACGTAGAGGCCGGTGCTGTAGTTGAGCCGGCTGGTGTCGTGGACCTGGGGGACGGTCTGTCTTGCCTTGGAGTGGATCTATCTGTGGATCATTTGCAGCATGCGGAGGGTGTTGCAGCATGAGGTACAGATGGTGGTGAGTTGCATGGTAATTGTCAGCGATGGGTCCATGATTAACACCAGCTTGCGTGCGTGGCCACTGGGTGCTGGTGCGGTACCCAGACCAGTGGGACACAAGGAGTTGACACAGCCGTAAGGGGACAATCCTCAGATGATGACCTCAGTCCTGTCCAAGTCCAGCCTCAGGTGGCTGATGGTCAGCCATTCGTCAACGGATCTCATGCCTTCTTGAAGTTTGGATCTGGCAATGGCTGGCTCTTTGGTGAGTTTGATTAGCAGCTGGGTGTCAATGGCATACGAGATGATAAGGTCGTGTGTGCATGTGATGGTGGAGAGGGGGGTCATGGAGACATTGAAGATCATCACGCTGAGAGAAGAGCCCTGGGGCATGTGCCACATGACCCCAGTGTACTACATGCTGCAGGGTGGAAGCAGACTCCCTGGGCCTTGCTGGTGAGCCACTTTCTGATTGAATCCTGGGCCCTCCTCTGGATACCAGTGTTGGAGATGTGTGAGCTGACAGTGTGGTAGCACATGGTGTACAATGCCGTTGAGAGGTCAAGGGGGGTGGTCTCACCATTGTTGAGCAGGGCAAAGTTGTCGTTGGTGGTGGCAATGATGACGGTTGCAGTGGTGTGATTACTGTGGAATATGTTCTGGTGCCGGTTGCCTGGAGCTGGTTGCGTGGCGGAAATATATCAGTTGCTTGTTGAGTGTCTTCCGGATGACATTAGCAGGGTGATGTACCAGGAGATCCTGCGGTACTGCCGTCCGTTGTTTAAGAAGGGCCTGGGTCTCTGCATGCCTCCAGCACCCATGGAATGTGGCCAACTCAAAGGAGACATTCAGGACGCGCTGGACATGGGCTTCAAGGATGGGGAATGATGTGGTTGAGATGTTGTGTGGGAAGGGGCCTGATGGAGAGCCAGAGTGGATGGTGCACATGAGCCAGGTGGTGTACTTGCTGCTGACGGGAGTCCAGAACCTGAGGGGGGTTTGTCCTGCGGATAATAGTGCTGTCTGCCTCTGTGTGCCAAGGCTGTTGTGTATGGCCATGAGCTAGCAGTGGTACAAAGTTGCAAGGGATGTGATCTGCCTTGCAAGGGTTGGGTGTCTTGGATGGAGATCTGCTGTCAGTTCACTCACAATGCTGATGAGATCCTTGATGTCGTGTGTTTTGGTGTCTCAGCACTATCTGAAGGATCTCCACTTGTCCTTGCTGATGATATGGGAATGGCTGTGTGTGGTCTTTTCCAGACCTGTAAGGTAAATGATGGCTCTTTGTGTTGCAAGGTGTGCACAAGAGCCCGGCTACATCTGTAGGAGTCCAGTAGGTCTGCCTTGTCCCAGGTGCCTTAACTATTGTTGTGCTTCACAGGAAAGTCCGTCAATGTGGAAAATTGTTGGATCAGTTGCTGATCCAGTGCGTGAGGTTTCAGGGTGTTGCGTTGGTGTTGTTTTGAGTGTCCCACACAGCTTGTCTGTGGTGACTTACATCAAGCATCTTTGGGGGATCGTTAGCAGGGTGTGGGGCAGTGTGTTGCTTGTCGGAGACGTTGATTAAAATGTTGATGGACCAATGATGGATGGTGGTGTGGTTCTCCTCCAGCCAGAAGTTACTGGCCCCCGCTAACATGTAGCCTGTGGAGGTGAGGGTGTGCGTGCAGATGTACGTGTTGATGGCTTAGCGCAATTGTGGATGTAGGCCTGGATATCTGTAGATGAGTGTTACTCTGAGGCTTGCCAGGGAGTTGCTGCAAACCCGGATTTGTGACTCTGAGGGTGTACTTGTGAATCAATTGCAATTCATCCTCCGGGATTGTTGGTGCCGTCCCTGCGGGTGATCTTGTATCCGTCTGAGATGGCAATGAAGAAGTCGTGTGCTGAGGATGCTTATGTCCAGGTTACTGTCATGAAGGTGATGTGTGGCTCTGTTGTGTTGAGGAGGTAACGGGGTCCAATGGCGTGCTGGTGGATGGAGCGGGTGTGGAGTAGGAGGCACATGACCTGGTTGTTCTGACAGGGTCTGGTAGGCTGGGCAGCGCTGTGTAGGCAGTTGGAGTTGCACACTCAGCATGCGAAGGTGTCGTGTGTGCGCTTTGGGGTTGCCTGATAGCAGGCGGATGATTGTGTGGAGGACATTGCTTGGAGGTTGGCTCCAGCATGAGCCTGTTGTGTGATGTGGGTCATGCAAAGACCAGAGGCTCGGGCACTGTGCACGTTGCAGGCGCACACGGTCCTGCCTTTGGCACGGCGTTTGCGCAACAATGGCACAGACAAGCTGCTGGCTGCATTAAGAATGGGTGAGGGGGAAGGGAGGAGCATTTTGGAGGCGTGCAAAATCATGGCACTCGGCGGGGCGGTGCCGCAGGTGAGGCAGCAGCAGGCGGAAGGGGTGAGAAACTAGGCAAAAAGTAGCACACAAAGACAAGGAGGTCGGAAAGGCACAGTGCAACAGGTGTATGTAAAGGAAGGAGTGTCAGGTAACTCATGGGTCACTACGAGGAAATGTATGACCAATCACCAAAAATGACGGTCACAGGGTCAGGCAACAAAATGCGGAGCTGCGCACAGGAGACACACCATCAGTATGTGTTCACGTCCCGTTGTGTGGAGCAACCTGCACAAATACATACACAACCAGGGACTTCATGCACAATAGATATTATTAGCCATGAAGAACTGCATGCATGTTGCCGAAGTAGACATACACATATGCTCAATATTTGACAAGTATGCCATAGATGACGCATGCAAACTGGCAAGAGAGCTGCAGTGACAGAGATGAGGCACTTTGGATTGTGCTGAACACCTTTATTGCACATACACACACAAAGGGAAATGCATCCATGTGAACATACTCACAGGTCAGTTGACAGAACATGTGGTACATACGCTGGACGCCCCCTTCACGACACGGATGATGTCAATCCCAATGAACTGGCACACAAGTCAAGGGGATGAGCCAAAGAAATCCTGCTGCACACGGAGAGGCTGCAATTCCCCATAGAGGCTGTTGTTGTGATGTCCCACACTATGTCCACCCATAGCATCCGCAATGTTTCAGAGGCAAGGTTTACACACATTGATGTCTTCATCAGACGCCACACTCCACTACAGATGACAGTCAAGAAGGGTGACTATCATGTCATGGTAGTGATGCTACATGTTATATGGTCCATGGTGAGAAGACATGTATGCATGGTACCACAACATGCACAGAAGCAAGCCCACACATTCCCAAATCGTACCACCACCAAAATGCCTTGCTACTATCCTTACCCAAACTGACATTTCCACATGTCCGTGCATGGAACTCTGATTCAGCACACGTTGCAATACTCATGAGGAATAGCAGGAGGACCAAGATGACACGAGCAGACAACAGGCGCAAAAACCTGGGAATGACAGACACACAAGAAGTCACCTCAAACAATGCACACATGGACATTTACAAAACATGAACAATGTTGGACACATGTAAATTGAAAAGAAAGTCTCTCCGCAAAACTGTGTGGCATGACATCATCACTCGAGTGACTCATCAGAACACACATCAAAGTCACTTTGCATTCAGTCATCTGGACACACATTGCAACACATGCCACTCAATGCTACAAGCTTGCACACTCATACCCAGTGACTCACCATTATGAGAAGAAGTTGTGTATGAGCTGACTCCGGATATCATCCTCCTCCTCCTCCTCATCACTAGCCTCGTGAGCAAGCCCTTGATCCTCCACGGGTGGATGTTCCTGCTCATCCGGATCCAGGATGAGTGACACTGCCTTCTCAACTGCCATGTTGTGCAGCATGCAGCACACGAGGAAGATTCGGCAGACCTTCTCCGGGGCATAAGGGAGGGACCCACCTGTCTTGTCCAGTCACCGGAATCGGCTCTTCAGGAGGCCAAACATCCTCTCAATCACTCGCCTGGTCTGCCCGTGTGCATTGTTGTACCTGTGATCTGCAGCTGTTCTTGGGTTGCGGAGAGGTGTCATTAGCCACGGCATGTTGGGATATCCAGAGTCCCCTCCATGGAAACATCATGTAAAAAAGTGAGATGCCGTAAAAGCCAAAGATACAGCAACACACAGGACCAACAGAGTATACCCACCAACAAGACATGCTCGTTCGTTGTGCAGCCACAGCATCATTTGTGGCACCCTGCTACGCCTCATGATGTAGGCATCGTGTGCTGATCCTGGAAAACGTGACATGGGAAATCAGCATGTTAGCAAGACACACCACAAGGGCATTTATCGAGTGGTAATGTTTTCTATTGCGATAGGCTTGTTCCTGTGCCTGTGGTGGTACCAAAGCCACATGTGTACCATCAATGGACCCAATGACATGGGGCATCCCTCCCAGGGCATAGAAATCACCCTTGACATCTGTCAACTCCTCAGGAGTAGGAAATTGGATGAATTCATCAAGGTGCTCCAACATGGCTGCTAAAACATCACGCAGGACACGGCTGAACATTGTCTGTGACATGCCACCAACATCAGCTATGGTGAATTGAAACGTACCTGTGGCAAAAAAATGTAGGGCTGCCATCACCTTCATCTTTGGGGTCAGCGCAGTCGGATACCTGTGTCGCTGTTGGAGGTGTGGTGCCAGCCTGTCGGTCAAGTCCTCAATCAACTGTTGAGTGAATCTGTAACGTCGGATGCAGGCACGTTCCCTCATGGCACCCAAGTCTGGCATTGGTCTTGGGACAGGTGGTGCCCTGCAAGACATTGTTTGTAAGAATGAAGATTGAGAGTCTGCCAATATCAATGTCAATGAACATAGCACATGCTACACTGCTAATACACATCAGGTAACTATGGAGTTGGTGTGTACAATCCATACAGGACACATATGCCAGCTCCCTGGCACTCCTACAAAAAGCTAGATACACCTGTTGATTGTCAAGTCTACATGACATGCCCTGAAATGAGTTTGTGGCCAGTCTGAGTGAAGAGCCACAGATGTCACCGGAGTGACACACAACCACATAGCTGCATTGGAAGGATGTCATCTCATCCACACAGCTGACTGCAAGGCACCCGCACAGGTCACAAGGAATGTTAAAAGTACATATCAAACACATTGCGATGAAGGGGTACACGTGACAAGAAAAAGACACAGCCATTGAGACAACGCAGACATGTATGACTGGGAAAATATGATGTTGGATGCACACAGACCCTACAGCTGTGGGAATCCACATGTGGCATGGTGTGCGTAGATGTGTCCCATGCCCATCTCCACACAGACCCATGTTGGATGCACCGGTACAAAAGGGGGTGGTGATGGACGGAGCATCAGAACCAATCAAACACTCACACCAAGTCAACAGATCTGGGTTTGATCCATCACCGTTCTTTAGCCCACTCTGACACCCCAGTTCAGACATGGCCATATGCAAATCAGTCTGACCCTGTGCCTCATGGGAACAGTCCAGCCCGAACTGCCAAGCCATGTCTTCCCTGGACGGGAAACAAGCTTCCTAGGACCGGTTTCTGGCATTTCAGCCGTCTTCAGCCAGGCTTGCTTGAATCCAGTGGCAAAGTGAGCAAGGGACTCAACGTCTGAGCATACCCTGCTAACTTATGGCGAACAAAGCAGTACAAAAGGGGGCGGTGATCGACGGAGCATCAGAACCAATCAAACACTCACACCCAGTCAACAGATCTGGGTTTGATCCATCACCGTTCTTTAGCCCACTCTGCCACCCCAGTTCAGACATGGCCATATACAAATCCGTCTGACCCTGTGCCTCATGGCAACAGTCCAGCCCGAACTGCCAAGCCATGTCTTCCCTGGACCGGAAACAAGCTTCCTAGGACCGGTTTCTGGCTTTTCAGCCGTCTTCAGCCAGGCTTGCTTGAATCCAGTGGCAAAGTGAGCAAGGGACTCAACGTCTGAGCATACCCTGCCAACTGATGGCGAACAAATGCAGATGCAGTTGACAGAACACTGCCATCCAGCTCATGGGAACACATGACACACACCTGACATAGTCACAAAGGGGCACGCAGATCGTGACATGTCAGTTGATAGAGTGTCCCTGGCATCAGGAGACAGGTGCGGGTGGTGATGACTGTGCCATCCCACTGCTGCTGTGCATGACACAGTTGGACTACAGTCACACGTGGCAAGTGTCAAGGTGATGTGTGCCACATAGTGCCCCATCACACATGACATGTGTCCACAGGTCATCACACATCAATTGTGCTACTAGATGAGATGACCTGTGCAATATCACTGGCTGACACACCTAGGGCCTGCACATAACAGTATGCAATGACAAGTACTTGATGGACATCCTTGAGCGACTCGTAGCCCTCCATTCCTGGCATGTGTGTGCCTGTATTACCATTGTAAGCGTGTGAAATGCGTACCCGTAGGTGTCTAACACACTGTACAACTAGTGCGTACCCGCACGTGTGAACTAGTGCGTACCCGTGCGTGTCTAACGCACTGTACTACTAGTGCGTACCCATACGTGTGAACTAGTGCGTACCCGTACGTGTGAACTAGTGCGTAACCATACGTGTCTAACGCATTGTACTACTAGTGCGTACCCGTACGTTTGAACTAGTGCGTACCCGTACGTGTCTAACGCACCGTACACCCGCTATCATCGCGTGTGTACGCTTCATTTCACCAGAGTACTTGTGCCGTAGGGGTACGTGTGAAACGCACCGTACCTGTGTGTGGATTTCAAAATTAGATAGGGGACACATAATGGACAAGTATTAGGCCCTAAATGCATGCTGGTTGTCATGGAGACAGAGTTTTCAATTGAAAAGTGTTGATCATGTGTCCTGGAACACAATGTTGCAAAGTGGTTGTTGACTTGACATGATGCTCAAAATTTGAACGATGCGAATGCTGTCATTGGTGTATGTTTAAAGTCATTGGTGTATGTTTAAAGGGATTGGAGTAAACGTAGAATGCGAATGAGTCTGACCAATCACTATGTACTCCTCTAAGTGAATGCCCCTCAGCAAGACAGATATACTGCCTGCACAACTTTCCTGTCGACCACACTGCTGCTGTCTCTGCTTCCTCTGGACCATGTCACGTACTGTGGAGAGGGCCCAGCCATTCACCCAGGAGGAGAATGAAGCCTTGCTGGGCGTCCTCCTCCCACAGTACACCAAGCTGTATGGGAGACCAGGTGAGCAGGTGAGTGCTGAGTCCACTAACTTTGCCTATGCACCTGTTGTGTGAGTGTCAATAGTGTGTCCAGGTGGGACAGACATGCAATGTTGTTTACAGTGGGTCCCAGGGGGGGACATGCTGATGTCTCTCATGCAGAGCTTAATGTAGTTTCTGTGTGCACTCCTCACTTGCATTGTGCTTACTGTGACTTTCACTGTATAGTGCATGACACTTTCAGCCTGGCAAATCCTTGGTGGCTTTGTTTCCTATTGTCCTGAGGTGATTCAGTGGTCCCCCGGTGTGACAGGTGACTGTACCCACAGATGTGTATGAGTTGAGTGGCCCTGTGGTGAGAGTGTCCAAATGATGTGTACGACCTCATGGACAGTGATGGGTGTGAATGTTCCTTGTCATGTGGGTGAGTGTCTATGTGAAGTGTTGCACCACAGCTGCATGGAGGAGGCAACAGATCAACCCATCGGATGTGACAAGTAAGCCGTGCTGTGTGTCTGACTTGCAGAGCTAGCATGACACCTGTGACACCCCACTGGCAAGTGGCACAGGTGCAGAGTGAGGGTTGTATCTGCTGTTGTCAATGACAGGCGAGTGATCTGTGCTTGGGTGTGTCTGTCTAGTATGCTGATGGTGCGTCAGTGGAGTGGGACATGTGACTGCTTGGCACGTGCTGCCCTTCAGCCTGCTGTTGCATGTGCTGCACAGTGTGTGGCATGATCAGTGAGTGTGTCGCACCCCTCATGCCAACCTGTTGACTTTCAATGCCATGTAGTACATTGGGGCTTGCACACAGGCCAATTTCTTATTGTGTATGATGTAATTCCTGTCTGCATCCTATGCCCTGTGCAACATTTCAATGATGTTCAAATGTGTGTCTCTGGGACATGGAGCAGGTGTATTGATGTTGTGTCACTTTGTCATCCTGACAGGTAACTGCCTACGAGAAGGGCGTGATCTGGAAAGACATCGTCAGGGCCGTGAGATCTGAGGGGGAGCGTCGTCGGCAGCTGCCCCAGGTGCGCAAGAGGTGGCAGGACATCCGGTGCTGGACCCGGCAGATCGCCCGGGTCCAGCTGGGGCTCGACAGTCCGCGCCCCCACGGCAGCCGCCGACGCCTGACCCCCCACATGAAACGTGTCCTGGCGGTGGTATTTCCTGAGCTCGATAGGCAGTTACAGGAGAGACTGCAGCAAGGAGTGGGTAGGTACATAGCTGTTTGTCGTGTTATGTGTCACCAGCTTTTGGAAGTGCTCTGTAGCCTGGATACACTCCCAGAGTTAATATGTGCAGTGCATTTTTGGTTCCCCAATGTCACCTGGTGCTCTTTTTCATCCCTTCCCCTCCTTGACATGTGTCCCCTGGTGTGTGTGTAATCACATTTGCACATGGTCATCTAGGGTGCCAGTAAATCTAAGTGCACATTGCTTTCGGCACCATGTGGGAGGGTGGTCTGTGACTTGTGTTGGTACCTTGCCTGTGCCATGACCTGTTCACTATGTTGGGGGTCCATATTTGTTGTCACTGATGATGATTCTCAACATAGGAGTGTGAGCTTTAAAATGAACACCCTTGCAGCATGCATGACCAATGTTGTGGCCTCAGACATGATGTGCATGAGTGGGAGATATGCATATTGCCATGACGGTTGAACATGGTACAGTCAGCTCATTCCAGGACCACGGAGCAGTGTGCCCACAACAGTCCCCTGAGACACCCTGGCCTCCTAATCATGTGTGTCATCCAACACTGTGCACATTCTCTGTGGGTTCAGCATAGGTCTGCCTCTGTGGCAATGTTCTCTGGCCTAGTTAGTATTTAGCAAATGTGTGCTACATGTGTCCACTGGAAAGGGATACACCATTTTGCTTGTGCATACTCACACTGGGCAGTGCCTGTGTGGCTATTCACAACAATCTGTTGATGGTTGTTTGTCACAAATATGTGTTGCCAGCCCCAAGAGGTGATGTGTAAATGAAGCTATTTTTCCAGCACGGTTATTGTAACCCTGAATAAGAGGTGTCACTTCTTGATCTGTATCAATCACATTGACTCAGACATGGGGTGGGGTGTGCAGGAGAGGCATACATGTGCAACCCTGATTTTTCATTGCCAGGTCTGACTTGTGTGTGATACTTGGCTGTACAAAGAATCACCGTGCAGTGCCCCTGTGATGCTGGCCAGTGCTTAATTGACCTGCTTTGTAGCCTGTGTCAGTTTTTTAAAACATGATTCCTGCTCATACATTTTTAGCACCTGTGTGTGGTTCAGATGCAACACTGTTTGGACTTTGTGTGATGACATCTGTGTGTACATTCTGACTTGCCATGAGGGTGTCCCCACAGTACAGCTAGGCTTTTTTTCTACCCAATTACAGGCCCATTAGCTAATGCATTGTCCTGGGTGTGGACATGTGTGCCACTCCAGATGACAGGCAGTAGGTCATATGTGTAGCCAACTGTGTAATCAGGTGACGGATGGCCATGTGACAACTGACATAATTCAAGTTGTTACTCTTGCAAAATTGTACCTTGGCACTCACAGCACTTGTCAACAGTTCTTCATGTTTTAAATGTGGAAATTTGACGCTTTGTGTTAAGAACACTGATGTGCCTGCATGATAAAAGTCGCCCAAGGAAGTGCACACCAAAATACATTTCCACTTTCATGGAATACACTGGCACATTTTCTAAGAAGCCACTGTTAGAATTAAATGGTGTTGCAGATTCTCCATATACATGTTCCCACAGTGGTCTTGATTTTGTGAGACTCCTTTGTTGTTGGTGATACAAACTGACGAGTCTCAAGACATCCAGACTTCCGTGGGCCCATGTATATGTACTTTCTGCAACACCATTAATTTCTAACAGTGGCTTCTTAGAAAAGGTGCCAGCTTCTTCAATGACAGTGTAAATGTACTTTTGTGTGCACTGCCTTGTGCGACATATTTCATGCAGGCACATGAGTGTTCTTTTCACGAAATGGCGAATTGGCACATTCAAAGCATGTAGATTGTGTAAAGTATTGTGAGTCCCAAGGTAGCTACATTTTTTGGTTTTGTGTTCCAAATTACTTACAGGTCTCTGAGTGTGGTGACACCTTGAGTATTGAGGTGGGTCAGTTTACAATGGGTGCACCACTACTGTTTCTTTCAGGTTAAACAAGAGGTGGCATGACTTCATTGTATTGTTGTGCTCACCGGTTCACAGACACTAGCTTCTCAGTGTATTTTCTCATTCAAGTTGTGGCCTTTTGTGTTCTTTTTTTCCTTGTGTCCAAGTGGCATAGTGGGTCTACCAACTGGGCAGTACAGGGCTTACATATGTGCGGAGTTATCTAGCTGTTACTCATGATGCATTGCCTGATATGCACTGTGACCAATTGTTCTTGTGCTCATGTGTCAGATGTATACAGGTGACTGATGCATTTCGGTTTCTTCTCCTTGCCCACAGCATCATCATCCGCAACTGAGGGAGACACCTGCATGGACCTGGAGGAGGGACCCAGCGGCAGTGCCACCAGTGCTGGGCAGTCAGAAGGAGCCAGTGGCACAGAGGGGAAGGGGAGTCAGTTGGAGGACCTGTCTGGACACGATACCAGCTACGACATCGACGGGTCCGAGGCTGACCTCCCTGAGGAGGCGGAGGCTGCAACACCATCTGGCAGCATCCCCACATCTGTCCCCGCCTCCTCCATTACCATCTCCGCCCTCTGAGTTGCTCCCCTCCCTTCTGTCCGTGCAGAGTCCCACCATGTCTCCTTCGTCCCAGGCACCGCACCCCCTGCCCCTGTCACCCCTGCTGCCCTCAGTGAAGAGTCTGTGGACATACTGCGGCAGTTGCAAGTTGGGCAGGCATCGGTGCTGATTGTCCTCCATGGACACACTAAACTGCTTACACAGATGGTGTCGTTCATGGAGGGCATGTCAGCAACGATGTCTGACCAACGCAAGTTTCTGCGGTCCATGGACTCTTCCCTGATGGCAGGAGTTTCTCTCCTGCAGTGCTCTGTCCCCCTCTACCCCGGAGCCATCCACACTGCCCTCTCCCATGCCTGCCCAACGCACACCCAGACAGTCACGGGCACGCACCCCACCAGACACATCCAGCACACCCCCAAGTAAGGCACAGTGCACACCTCCTGGCACGCACACTCAGGGGGATGTAGGCACACCCACAGGGCCTGGGGGCAGATGACATACATGCAGCCACAGTCGCAGTCCGCAGTCCTCACAACCCTGTTCCTCCAAAACCACTCCCCTTAGCTCCCCTGCCAAACTGTCACCTAAGGAGACCTGTATGTTTGAGCTGGGCCTCGCCCCCACTGAGCCACCACCCCACAAGCGGGCGAGGAAGTCCCCGGGCAAGGGAGTTGAGTCCCCCACCATGTCCACCCCCTCCCCCAAGAGGACCATGGTATCTGTGTGCCATCACAATGTCTCTGCAAATAATCATTGGTAGTGTGTGTTCATTTAGTTTGGAGACATTGTCCCAAGGAGTGTTCCTTCCTCTGTGGCACCTGACATCTTCCCTGCAAACAGTTGCACAATTGCCAAAGTGAACACACACTGTCACGCACATCCCAGGATTGTTGTGCTGACCTGTGTCCACATTTCCTTTGTTGGTGACGGATCCCTTCAACAACGGCCATGCCTGCTCACCGATGTCTCCTGCTGAATCGTCTGTGCCATCCTTGCTAGTCACTGTACTTGTGTTTTGGGTATGTAGGAATGCCTTCAGGGACAAATTGGCCCTTTTCAGCACTATGCATGTGTGTAATCACGGCCTACCACACAAATGGTACTTGTTATGCAGGGTATTTGGGCACCTGACTCACTATTGTGGGCATTGTATCTGGTGGAATTGAACACTATTCCTTCCATGAGAGACAACATCTTGGTGGCTGGACCAACACCTGTACATTCCTTACACTCCTGGGATGTGCGTGACAGTGTGTGTTCACTTTGGCTATCTTAGTTTTGTATGCAGTTACATGACTATACAGTCTGTTGACATGAAATCAGGGTGTGTATTGTGCTGCATCCGCCATGGGTGGGTATGCATGTGTTATATGTCCCCACACCCACATGTGGTATGTCATGCAGTATGTGACAGACATCCATCGTCCTGGGAGTGGGAACCTGCTGTCAGTGATGTGTTGTAATAGCACTAAAATCATAGTCCAAAGTTAGGGATGCGTCATACCACCATGTAGGTGTGGTCATCTGATGATGATGTACACCCCCATATCTCTGACCACTGCTGGTAGTCATATGCACCCACCCCTCATATTGCAGGCCACTGCTAGGAGTCATATGCACCCACCCCTCATATGTCTGGACACTGCTAGGAGTCATATGCACCCACCCCTCATATCTCTGTCCACTGCTGGTAGTCATATGCACCCACCCCTCATATGTGTGGACACTGCTGGTAGTCATATGCACCCACCCCTCATATCACAGGCCACTGCTTGGAGTCATATGCACCCACCCCTCATATCTCTGTCCACTGCTGGTAGTCATATGCACCCACCCCTCATATGTCTGGACACTGCTAGGAGTCATATGCACCCACCCCTCATATTGCAGGCCACTGCTGGTAGTCATATGCACCCACCCCTCATATGTCTGGACACTGCTAGGAGTCATATGCACCCACCCCTCATATCTCTGTCCACTGCTGGTAGTCATATGCACCCACCCCTCATATGTCTGGACACTGCTGGGAGTCATATGCACCCACCCCTCATATGTCTGGACACTGCTAGGAGTCATATGCACCCACCCCTCATATCTCTGACCACTGCTGGTAGTCATATGCACCCACCCCTCATATAGTAGGCCACTGCTGGTAGTCATATGCACCCACCCCTCATATGTGTGGACATATGCACCCACCCCTCATATTGCAGGCCACTGCTGGTAGTCATATGCACCCACCCCTCATATTTCAGGCTACTGCTGGTAGTCATATGCACCTACCCCTCATATGTGTGGACACTGCTGGTAGTCATATGCACCCACCCCCCATATTGCAGGCCACTGCTAGGAGTCATATGCACACACCCCTCATATGTCTGGACACTGCTAGGAGTCATATGCACCCACCCCTCATATCTCTGTCCACTGCTGCTAGTCATATGCACCCACCCCTCATATGTCTGGACACTGCTAGGAGTCATATGCACCCACCCCTCATATTGCAGGCCACTGCTGGGAGTCATATGCACCCACCCCTCATATGTCTTAACACTGCTAGGAGTCATATGCACCCACCCCTCATATGTCTGGACACTGCTAGGAGTCATATGCACCCACCCCTCATATGTGTGGACACTGCTGGGAGTCATATGCACCCACCCTCGCACCCCCTTGGAGCAGTACACTGCTGGCCTGGACCTACACATACCAATATGAAGGTAACATGCTGGGCCAGTCCTCTAAGCCCACATTCCTGGCGTGTGTACGCCTCGTATCCCAAATGTACTGGTGCCGTAATGGGGTACGTGTGACACGCACCGTACCCACGCATTCATTGCGTGTGTACGGTCCGTATCACTGTTCTAATGGTGCCGTAGAGGTATGTTTCGTACGCACCGTACCCACGCATTCATTGAGTGTGTACGGTCCATATCACTGTTCTACTGTGTGGTAGGGGTACGTGTGACACGCACCGTACCCACGCATTCATTGCGTGTGTACGGTCCGTATCACTGTTCTACTGTGTGGTAGGGGTACGTGTGACACGCACCGTACCCACGCATTCATTGCGTGTGTACGGTCCGTATCACTGTTCTACTGTGCCGTAGGGGTACGTGTGACACGCACTGTACCCACGCATTCATTGCGTGTGTACGGTCCGTATCACTGTTCTACTGTGCCGTAGGGGTACATGTGACTTGCACCGTGCCCACGCATTCATTGCGTGTGTACGGTCCGTATCACTGTTCTACTGTGTCGCAGGGGTACGTGTGACACGCACCGTACCCACGCATTCATTGCGTGTGTACGGTCCGTATCACTGTTCTACTGTGTCGTAGCGGTTCGCGTCGGACTCTGCTTTTCCGGCTGTGTTTGACTCCCGTAAAAAAAGAGCCGTGCGGAGTGACGTAGGGACGAATCGTACTTGCTGGGCTGCAAACCGCTGCCTGAATACGTCCGGACGTCGCGTACAAGCTGATCAGGATCAGGATCGTAGGTATTTTTTCCACGTACGGTCTTTTGTACGATTCGTACGGAAATAGGCTTTCTGTACGAATCATACTTCCTAGGTTGTAAGGACAGTTTACCGGGTACGAGTCGTACGGAGAAAACGCTCCGTACGACGATTCGTAGGGCCTTTTTCCAGGATCGGAATCGGCCCCAAAGTGATTCTTTTTTTATTAATGCAGCCTGTATTCCTTAAAGGAAAACGAGTTGGGTTTAAAAAATAATAATAACAAGTCTTCTTTTAATTTTTTAAGAGCAAGCAGTGGCCCTTGGGGTGGGTAGTTTATAGAAATAATAAGGTTTTTAGGGATTTTTAGGGTTTAGGAATTGGTAGTCTATAAGGGTAGCAAGGGTTTTTTTAGGGTTCAGGGATCGGTAAGGTATAGGGATAATACAAAGGACTTTTATTGTTCAGTGAGGTGTAAATTATCAACAAAATCAATCAATCAATGAGGATTTGTAGAGCGTGGCTGCTTCACCCATGAGGGTCTCAAGGTGCTATCAGATGATGCTTCTAGTTCACTTATTGGTTGAACATCCAAGTTTTGAAGGTTCTTCCTGAACTGCCGGAGTGATGGTGAGGCTCTGAGGTGCAGACAAAGGACGTTCCAGGTATTGAGGGGAAACTGAGGGGCCTCTGCTGTTGGTCCGACGGTTGCGACGGATCAAAGCTAGGGCGAGTGATCCGGATCTGAATTTCCTGGTGAGCTGGTGAAAGGTCACGCGTAGGTTGAGGTAATCAGGTACTTCGTTGTGTAATTAAAGTTGATTTAGATACATTTGAATAAATTAATTTAGATTTTTTAAATAAATGCAATATTTGAATAAATATAATGTAATATAAAAGTAATTTATGTGTATTTCCGGTGCACATTATTTTTAAAATAATATTAAAAATGTATGATTTTTTTTAAAAAGTTTTATGTTTAATTAAATGTTTTGCAATTAAGTATATTGTTATTCTTTAGATTAATAATTATATATAATTTATCACGTATACATATATGTATATATCATTTTTTAATATTGACCTAATTTAATTTATTTAACACATATTTCTTTCCTTTGTGGTATTTTTTTATTCTCTGCCTCAATAGTCTTTTCAATGGGCATGTGTTGCAGTACCAGTGTTTGGCCACATGCTCCCACTGAGGGGTATATTCACAAGAACGTGTGATAAACAACACCAAATAAAGGTAAAGCAACTTTACACATCGCAGCCCATCGCAGGAAAATAATAACCCTGTGTTAATGTGGAATTCACAAAACGGCGGTAGCATACTATAGTCTGCTAAAAACTCGGCCAATGTCCGCGATACAACCACCCCGACAGAGATAAAAACACAAACCCCAACACCAGAAAATGTGCGATGAGCCCAGTCGCGATGAGGAAAGCAGGGATAAGCACCGCCAGGACCGCGAACGCCAGGACCGCGAAACACACGGCAGGCGGGAATAAGCACAACAAAAGCCTCAAAAAGTAAGACAAGCCAAACCGAAAACAACGGCCAACCACAATTGACGCAACCTGAGCCAGAAAACAACCACACCAAACCCATTGGCAACACATTATTGTACATGGCAGGCCATCTTGGACAAGATGAATGCAGCCTGAGAGCGGAGGAGGATAATGGCAGAAAACCAGAACTCCAGCAATGATGCGAAAGGCACAAACAAGCAGAAACACACCAACAACAAGAAGGCAGCAATGCACACCGGAGATGGGAGTCCAGCGCTGCACCAGGAGCTGGATGACATGGAGGAAATGGTGTCCACCACATCAGTCTGGAGATGGTGGCAGGACTCGGGAACCGGAAACTGCACAAAACAACAGACACAACAGCAACAGGGAGAAAAACCAGCAGGGACTGGGGGGACGGAGGGAGCTGGGCAATGGCACTCATGCACAACTAAGCACAGCACAACTGCAGACAAACCATGCCCAAGAGTGACAACACCAACCAGGAGCACAAGTCACACAACCCGGCAATATTACACCACTGAACAAGCACAGAAGTGTAAACAACACCACCTGAAAGGGAGAAGGGTGAGCCAAATCAGAGCTGAAGGGACATCTCACACACAATGCAGCACACACACATAGGAAGCAGAGCACCCCAACATCGAACCCAAACACCACCTTCTGCACAACCAAACACAGGACACAAGTGCACCCGCTTGTGGCCGGTAAACGGCCATAAGCATCTGAAAAAGCTCGAAACAGGGACATGATAATGCACAAGTACAGACACACAGTCCTGATGGGGTAGCAATGCACGTATGGCAGTGAGCCAGAGAGTCCGTGAGCCACACATTGGCATACAAATCAAGACACAGCACAGTTAGAGACAAGTGAAAGTGTGATAACTTTATCAACAAGTGCAAGTCAGTACGGCCAAGAGAAGTGCCATGATATGCAGACAAATGCAGCAGCATGTCTGAATGAGGAATGTAGGAAAGCGCCCATGTCCACCTCGGGGAAGTCCCTCACCAACACAAGTTAGTGCCAACCCGCGTTGGTTGTCCGCGCCTGGAACATGAGTCCTGGCCAATGCAGATATCTCCACTGTCTTCTTGGGACATGTGACTATATCCACAACATGCAACTATGTGTCGGGACACGTGCAATGGCTCACATCCAGTTGTGGCTGCAGGTACCTTGTCACTCGTCCATGAACGCGAGTGCAGTTGGGTAGGCCAACATCTCCAATGAGCGATCGTCGTCCACCACATCTGACATGCCGTCGACGTAATCCATCAGCTTACCCGGACAGATGTGCTGACTCCAACCACTGGACCCAATGTGCACCAAAGCCCAATCGGGTAGTGGCTCAATGTACTCACTGCACACAACAACTCATGCAATCTCCCAGGTCCAGTTTCCAGCCTGCCTGCCGAACTTTCATGCATGTCATAAGCGTTCATCCTGGTGACACTCCTGGTCATGGGCCAACAGGGGGCACACACACACATCGTACTCCAGGTCAGCTACCATTACGTTGGAGAGGCAGACATCCATGTACCACTCGAATATGCATGAGCGACAATGCAACACAGGCTGCACGCAGGTGACGTGCGCGAGGCGTAAGCTCAGCCTGTAACTGATCCGCAGCACTTCCAATGGCAGTTCCCCCAGTACATGCAGCAGACATGCACAGTACAGCTCCATGTGACTGCAGACGAGCATGTGCCAGGATGGCCTGCCATTGCGTCAGTGGCTCTGCTTGAAGCGGCATGCTTGCCCTGCGACAGTCCTGTGGATGAAATGGCACAGCTTGGTGCAATGAGCTGTGTCTGTGTGCAACAAGTGCAGGCCTTGGGTGGGGTGGGAGTATGTGTGACAGCCATTTCACACACGCCAACTACGACCAAGGACTACTGCGTGTGGGATGTGTACACATTAGTCTCACGTCGGGCAGTGAGTAGTGTGGGAGTCCCAAGCAAATGCTATTGCATCTGTCACGGTGTGCTGGGCACATGCAAGTTCCTGCTTGTAGCTGCAGATGTGCTACCGCCTGATAGTACAGACAAAGGACCCTTCATCCCTACAGCAACTTCACCAGCTGAATGCATACAGGAGATGTACAGAGGTCGGTCTGGGGGTGGTGGGACGTCTGTGACCCTGGAAATCATGGATGATATGCCCATCACGATGCACATGAGTGGACTCACTATGTGTCACATTACCACACAGCTGCTCCTCCCTGCCATGACCCCCACACTTGTGTATGCTGCACAGTTGCATCATGTGTGCTCCTACAGGACACCATTCTAATGCCTGTACGTGCATGTCCAGCGCCATGATAACAACACCGCGATGCCGGCCTTCGAAGGTGGTTGCCCACTTGGGTGTAGGCCAACGGTCTGGACAGGGCAGACACAGTTGTTCAGCCCATAGCTGGCTGGGATCGCGCTGCGAATGAAGCTAGGCAACAGACTAATGCATCCCCAGGAATGTTACACATAACACCTGGCATGCATGTGCCAAGACCCCGAGCGTTCTTGTGCTCCCTACATGTCCCCGTACCTGTGTGCCCGCCCTCCTGGTATATGCCACATTGCAACATCGAGTACTGTGGCCCTGGTGGCGACAACACCACAAAACAGAGACACACTTACTGCACTTCCTGCCCAGGGCCAGGTCTGGGCCACGCCCTGCCCCCCCTGCCAAACCAGCACATGCAGCTTGTGCATGCAGTGGGGTAGGAGTGGAGATACATGTTCAGGGTCACTGCCAACGGTGAAGTGACATGGCGACGTCCGCAGAAGACAGCACACTGTGATGTTGCAGGGCCCATGCCCATCATGCTGACACATGGAACACACGGACACACTTGCTCAGACGGTGTGTGTTAGAAAAGGTAGATGGACCGGGAGGGTCGGCCGGGGTCAGGAGGAGAGGTCTCCGGGGAGAGCCGTCTCCAGCGATCGTACAGACAAGTAACTTCCCCCCCACAGACAGATATCACACACGGATAAGGTTCAGTGATCTTTATAGGCACGTATTTAAGGTACGGTAAAATGGTACAAGGAGGTCTGGACTCAGGGGTCCCCTCGATTAGAGTCTCGTAAGGTAGGGAAGGGGGTAGCGGGACAGTCTATTTACCAATCAGGTAATTCGGATGAGATGGTGATGAGCTCACAATCCTCGAGCTTGGTGGTTAGGTGGCATGGGCCGCGGCAGCGCCAGCAGGTCCCGGTGCGGATGGTCGATACAACGGGCCGCGGCAGCGCCAGCAGGTCCCTGGAAGATGAACGGTCCGCGGCAGCGCCAGCAGGTCCCGGTGAGGATGGTCGTTACAACGGGCCGCGGCAGCGCCAGCAGGTCCCAGGAAGATGAAGGTTGCAGAGGGCCGCGGCAGCGCCAGCAGGTCCCGGTGAGGATGGTCGGTACAACGGGCCGCGGCAGCGCCAGCAGGTCCCAGGAAGATGAAGGTTGCAGAAGGCCGCGGCAGCGCCAGCAGGCAGGACGATGGTTCACAAGAGCGGGCTACGGCAGCGCCAGTAGACCGTCAGGGTTGAGTTCACTCGGTGTCTCTCGACTCCAGGATACAACTGCCTTCCTGCTCCGGAGCTGCCTCAGTTATAGGGCTGGTGCCCTTTGATGTCCGGACCCTCGCACTTGGAGGTCGGAGGGTCCGGGATGAAGGTGTCCAGACACCCAGCAGGGGGTGGAGCCAGTGCCCGGGGGAGCTGGGAGCGATCGGCACCTGGCGGGGGAGAGCCCTTGACACTTCGGTCTCCCATTGACCTGCCAAGTGGTCCGCTCACCTCCTGGGTGGATAGTGGTGCCGGGATGTCGGGGCCGGCCAGGCCCGGGGTTAGGGTCGAGGGGAGGCCAGGCGGCCGCGTGGTACAGGGTCCAAGATGGCGGCTTGACCCGGCCGGGAAGGCCGGTGGGGCTGGACCCCGTGATGAGTAGGGGTCCGAGGGCAGAGGGTCCGTCGGGGGACAGGGTACAGGTGCTGGTCGCGGGGTTATGCCAGGTGGCCCGGAGTCCTGGCCTTGTCGAGCGGGGAGGGCGCGAGCCGTCTGTGAGGCCTGTCCAACATGCGTCCCCCCCAGCTGAAGGCGGGGAGAGTCACCCATCCCCTTGGGGACTCTCTTCGTCGAGGCGGAAAAAGCGGGACAGGCCATCCGCGTTGGCGTGGTCTCGGCCCGGTCGGTGCTCCACAGTGAAGTCCATTCCCTGCAGGGAAATGGACCAGCGCAAGAGTTTTGGGTTCTCCCCCCGCATCTGCATCAGCCATTGCAGGGGTCGATGGTCGGTCTGTACCCGGAAGTGGGTACCGAAGAGATAGGGCCGGAGCTTTTTGAGGGCCCACACCACTGCGAAGGCTTCCCTCTCAATGGTGCTCCAACGCTGTTCTCGGGCCAGGAGACGTCGACTGATGAAGGCCACCGGCTGGTCCTGACCTTCGGGGTTCAACTGAGAGAGGACGGCTCCGATGCCGTGGTCGGAGGCGTCGGTCTGCACCACAAACTCCCGACTGTAATCGGGGGCCTGGAGCACCGGGGCGGTGCACAGGGCGGCCTTCAGCTCCTCGAAGGCCGCTTGACAGTCAGGAGTCCAATTGACCCGCTTTGGCTGGTTCTTGGATGTGAGACACGTGAGGGGCCCCACGATGCTGCCGTATTCCTTCACGAACCGCCGGTAGTAGCCGGTGAGCCCCAAGAAGGCTCGGACCTCGGTCTGGGTGACGGGGGGCTGCCAGGACTGGATGGCAGCAATCTTAAGTTGTAGGGGGGCCACCAGCCCGCTCCCCACTTGGTGCCCAAGGTAGGTCACAGACCCTTGGCCAATCTGGCACTTGCCGGCCTTAATGGTGAGGCCGGCCCGCTGGAGGGCTTGTAGGACCTCTTGGAGGTGACGGAGGTGGTCGGACCAGTGGCGGCTGTACACAGCGATATCGTCCAGGTAGGCAGCGCTGAATTCTTCAAGCCCCGCCAAGACCTGGTTCACAAGGCGTTGGAACGTGGCGGGGGCATTCTTCATGCCAAAGGGCATGACCTTAAATTGATAGTGGCCATCGGGGGTGGAGAAGGCCGACCGTTCCTGAGCCCTGGGTGTGAGGCCGATTTGCCAGTAGCCCGCCGTTAGGTCGAAGATACTAAGGTAGCGGGCGGCCCCCAGCCGGTCGATCAGCTCGTCTGCTCGGGGGATGGGATGAGCGTCGGTCCGGGTGACAGCGTTCAAGCCCCGGTAGTCGACGCAGAATCTCAGTTCAGGTGCGGTGCCGGGGGCAGCGGCTTTGGGGACTAGTACGACCGGGCTGGCCCAGGGACTGTCCGAGGGCTCGATGACCCCGATCGTGAGCATCTTGGCCACTTCCTCCTGTATGCAGGCCCGTACCCGATCTGGTACGCGGTAGGCCCGGTGCCGGACAGGGGGACTGTCCCCGGTGTCTACGTCGTGCAAACACCAGGGGGTGACCCCGGGGGTGAGGGAGAACAGGGCAGCGTACTGCAGCAGGAGGTCCCGGCAGTCCTGTCGTTGCTCCGTAGTGAGGGCGTCAGAGAGCCGGACCCCATCCACGGACCCGTCCTTCTCTTGAGTCTTCAGGAGATCCGGGAGGGGCTCGGAGTCTTCTTCTGTGCCACTGTCCGTAGCCATCAAGAGGCTTAGTTCGGAGCGCACAAAGTGCGGTTTGAGCCGGTTGGTGTGGAGGACCCGAAGGGGGTTCCGGGAGGTCCCCAGGTCGATGAGATAAGTGACGGGGCTTTTGCGCTCGACCACTTTGAAGGGCCCCGTCCACTTATCTTGCAGGGCACACGGTTCGGTGGGGGACATTACCCATACTTGCTGCCCCGGCTCGAATTCCACGGAGGAGGCATTGTGGTCATACCACCTCTTCATGTCTTCCTGGCTGGCCTCGAGGTTCGCCTTGGCAATCTCCCTGAAGCGCCGGGTCTGGTTTCGTAAGGCCAGGAGGTATTTGAAGACGTCTGGAGGGGTCGTTAGGGGGGCCAACTCCCAGCCCTCCTTCACGAGGCTGAGGGGCCCTCGCACAGGGTGTCCGTATAGGAGTTCAAAGGGGCTAAAGCCGAGGGACTTCTGGGGTACTTCTCGGTAGGCGAAGAGGAGGCACGGGAGCAGTACATCCCACTGGCGACGGAGAGGCTCTTCCAATCCCCCAATCATCCCTTTGAGAGTGCGGTTGAACCGCTCCACTAGTCCGTTTCCTTGGGGGTGATAGGGGGTCGTGAATCTGTATGTGACCCCGCATTGTTGCCAGAGGGACTTCATGTACTTCGATATGAAGTTCGTACCTCGGTCGCTGACGACTTCTCGGGGGAAGCCTACCCGGGAGAAGATCCCCATCAGGGCCCGGCCAACCACTGGAGCGGTCACGGTCCGTAGGGGCACCGCCTCGGGATAGCGGGTGGCATGGTCCACTAGTACCAAGATGAACCTGTGTCCTTGTGCCGTGCGAGGGTCCAGCGGCCCCACAATGTCTATCCCCACCCTCTCGAACGGGGTGGTGACCACCGGGAAGGGTTGTAGAGGAGCCTTAAGCTTCCGGCCACTCTTCCCGCTTGCTTGGCATGTGGGGCACGATCGGCAGTGGTTCAGGACGTCATTCCTCATTTTTGGCCAGAAAAAGTGGGTCACCAGTCGACTGTACGTTTTATCTTGGCCCAGGTGCCCAGCCAGGGGGACATCGTGGGCTAGGTTGAGTAGAAAGTCTCGGAAGCGGAGCGGTACCACCAGAACTCGACTGGCCCCCAGCTCGGCGATTCTTTGCTCGCTGTAGAGCAGGTCGTTATCCCAGTAGACCCAGTGGGTTCCGGTGGTGTCCCCGGCGGCTTGGGTGCTGGCTTGTTGGCGAAGTCCCTCGAGGGAGGGACAGGTCTTTTGCTCCTGGCGGAACTGTTCTTGGGTGGGCCCCCCTTCTTGCCGCCACTGAGCCAGATCCGGAAGGTCCTGGGGTTGCGCGTTTTCTTCGGGGGCCGGGTCTGGGAGGTCGGCCTCGCCGTTGTCCTCTACGGGGGCAACCGGGGGCGGAGGTGCCGGCCATTCGGTTTCTTCTGATCGGGGGGCGGCCCGGCCGGCCATGGATCGGGTGGTTATGCAGGCCCAGTCCGGGAGGCCCAGCATCCCCAAGTGCTCTCTTCTCTCGACGGTGGCCCACGGGTAACTCTCGAGGTCATTCCCCAGGAGGCAGTCCACGGGGGCATCGTCCCGGACCGTCACTTTCAGTAGGCCGGAGACCCCTCCCCATTCAAACGGGACGCAGGCCATCTTGCACATGCTTTCAGAGTTATCTGCCGAGCGGACGGGGCAGAGAATGTTCGGCAAGATCTGCTCGGGCTTCACCAGGTGACAGCGGACGGCCGTCACGCTGGCGCCGGTGTCGCGCAAGGCCTCAGCTCTCTGTCCATTAATGGTCACCCACTGACCGTATTTCCTGGTGTTGGCGGGTAGGGGAGCCCGCGGAACCATGTCTCTTCCCCCTAAGCATGCCAGGACCATGGCGGCCGGTTCCCACCCTTGCTGGTCCGGCTCACACTCCTCGGGACCCTCCAACGACTGCTCCTCCCCCAGGGCAGCGGCAGCTACCTGGCGGGGTTTGGGCGTTTGGTTCAGCGGGCAGTTCGGATCGTTGGCGTAGTGGCCTAGTCGCTGGCATCTGTGGCACGTGACGTTGGCTCGGTACCCAGGCCGCAACGGGGGGTTGCCCCGGCCGGCCGGCGGCGGGGTGCTGGCCACGGTTGTTGCTGGCAAGGCGTCTCTCCCCCGCCCCTGGCCTCCTCCTCCTCCCCGAGGACGGTGCTGGCCTTGGTTGCTTCTGTTCTGGTCGTGTGGCCCTTTCCGGCCCACTCGGGTGCTCTCCCACCGGTCAGCTTCGGCGGCGAGCTGCCGGGGGTCAGTCAGCTTACTGTCGAGTAGGTGCTGCCGGAGCTCGACGAAGCAGTTGTTTGACAGGTGTTCCCATACCATGAGGTTGAAGAGCTGTTCGTAGGTGGTGACCTGACTCCCCTTGATCCAACCCTCGAAGGCCCGGCTGAAATAGTTCACGTATTCCACCCAAGTGGTACCTGGGATCCGGGTGCAATCCCTGAACCTCTGGCGGTACATCTCGGGCGTGAGGCCGTAGCGGGTGAGGAGGGCAGCCTTCATGTGGTCGTAGGACGACATTTGGTGATCGGGGAGCTGCAGCAGGGCATCGCGACCCTCGTTGATAAATCTCCCCCAAAGTCCGGCTCCCCAATCACTCCGGTCGATCCGGTGGGAGGTCATTGCGATCTCATAGGCCTTAAACCATTGTTGTATGTCGTCTTCTCGGACATACTCGCGGACCACATCCTTGGGGATGTGAACTTTTTTCTCAGTTGGTCCCGGGGTGTGTGGTCTTTCAGGCACCCCCAAGTCCTTATGCTGTTTGCGCAGTTCTATCTCTGCCAATTGGCGCTCGTGCTCGAGCGTTATCTTTTTCTCTTCCAGCTCTCTCTGTCTCTGTTTTTCTTCTCGCTCCTCTCGAATCCGCATATGCTCGAGGTTGAGTTTCTGTTCAGCTAACTTGAGCTCCCCATCCATCTTGAGTCGTGCCATCTCTAATTCGTGCAGTCTGACTCTGTCTCTTTCTCGTATCTCCTCCGGCGAGAGGCCCGTTCCCCGTTCCTCGGGAGTCGTGGCGTTCCCCTCTGGTGTAACGCTGTTTTGGTCTGGTGTGACGCTGCTTTGGTCGGAGGGTCTTGCGACCCCCGTTTCTGTCCACGACTCAAGGGCGTGCTTTAGGTCATCCTTGGTACTCAGGCCAGTGGTAGCAATGCCAAGTTCTATGCAAAATTGTCTCAGTTCGCGGTGGTTGTACTCCTCTAGTTTCTCCATTTGGAACTTCTCGGTGGAGCTGCTATCTTTGGTCGACATCGTGCTTTGTCGTGGGGTGAGCTACTCTCTGTACGATTACGCGTTGATTCGGATCGCGCCGCTGGCCACCAATGTTAGAAAAGGTAGATGGACCGGGAGGGTCGGCCGGGGTCAGGAGGAGAGGTCTCCGGGGAGAGCCGTCTCCAGCGATCGTACAGACAAGTAACTTCCCCCCCACAGACAGATATCACACACGGATAAGGTTCAGTGATCTTTATAGGCACGTATTTAAGGTACGGTAAAATGGTACAAGGAGGTCTGGACTCAGGGGTCCCCTCGATTAGAGTCTCGTAAGGTAGGGAAGGGGGTAGCGGGACAGTCTATTTACCAATCAGGTAATTCGGATGAGATGGTGATGAGCTCACAATCCTCGAGCTTGGTGGTTAGGTGGCATGGGCCGCGGCAGCGCCAGCAGGTCCCGGTGCGGATGGTCGATACAACGGGCCGCGGCAGCGCCAGCAGGTCCCTGGAAGATGAACGGTCCGCGGCAGCGCCAGCAGGTCCCGGTGAGGATGGTCGTTACAACGGGCCGCGGCAGCGCCAGCAGGTCCCAGGAAGATGAAGGTTGCAGAGGGCCGCGGCAGCGCCAGCAGGTCCCGGTGAGGATGGTCGGTACAACGGGCCGCGGCAGCGCCAGCAGGTCCCAGGAAGATGAAGGTTGCAGAAGGCCGCGGCAGCGCCAGCAGGCAGGACGATGGTTCACAAGAGCGGGCTACGGCAGCGCCAGTAGACCGTCAGGGTTGAGTTCACTCGGTGTCTCTCGACTCCAGGATACAACTGCCTTCCTGCTCCGGAGCTGCCTCAGTTATAGGGCTGGTGCCCTTTGATGTCCGGACCCTCGCACTTGGAGGTCGGAGGGTCCGGGATGAAGGTGTCCAGACACCCAGCAGGGGGTGGAGCCAGTGCCCGGGGGAGCTGGGAGCGATCGGCACCTGGCGGGGGAGAGCCCTTGACACTTCGGTCTCCCATTGACCTGCCAAGTGGTCCGCTCACCTCCTGGGTGGATAGTGGTGCCGGGATGTCGGGGCCGGCCAGGCCCGGGGTTAGGGTCGAGGGGAGGCCAGGCGGCCGCGTGGTACAGGGTCCAAGATGGCGGCTTGACCCGGCCGGGAAGGCCGGTGGGGCTGGACCCCGTGATGAGTAGGGGTCCGAGGGCAGAGGGTCCGTCGGGGGACAGGGTACAGGTGCTGGTCGCGGGGTTATGCCAGGTGGCCCGGAGTCCTGGCCTTGTCGAGCGGGGAGGGCGCGAGCCGTCTGTGAGGCCTGTCCAACAGTGTGAATGGCTACGGGCACGTGCGCATGGCCACATTTATTATCAGACACACTTACCGAGTGACACCTGTGTTGGATGTGTGTGGAGCGTGTGCACACCAGCCGGCAAGGGCTACCTGGTGCAGTCAGAAATCGACAACAGTATACATCGTAAAGGACACAACCATTCAACCATAAAGGCCCCATGATTTGTGCTGCACAGAGTTAGTACTAGTAGCCCCGGATGCACAGCGTCCTGAACGGGCCTGCCGCCACGGGCCGATGACTTGCGGGGCACTGGGGTGGGGTCACAGGTGCCGAGCAGGTTCACGAGATGACAAGGGGCCAGTGGACAGTGGAAGGTGTACCCCCAGTGCAGGATGCAGATGGCAGGCCCACGCTGAAACAGTCACTATGGTGGAGATGAATGGAACAGACACATGTCTGACACCAAGTCTGGTCCAGCCAGATGAAGATGCAGAAAACCACCAGGCCATGGGCTCTGACGCCACCAAGGTCCAACCAGATGGTGCCCATGACTCATTGCGCACAGAGTTAGTGGCACCAGTGCTGTTAGGGGATTCCGCCTGCGATGGGGCATTTCCAAGGGTGTGGATTCCTCCACATCTTACCCAAGACACAGTTCCACATGTGTGACCTACTGGACCACAGTGAAGGCCTGAGGCAGCGGTCAGCATGGGCCATTCACTGAGTGTCGCCGGCATAGGTTGGATGGCCCCACCGGCCTGCGTAGCTCAGGTTCAGTGGCACCATGGGACGCGGACTTGCGATGAACAGTGTTGATGGCACCATGACAGTTGTTGTTAGTGTTCAGTCACCTCTGTGACCCCGCTTTCGTCCAGACTGAGCTGCATCTTCCTCTTACTCCTCTCCGTGCATTCACAGGTGTGGACTCTGCCATTCGTGATTCGCGACTAGGTGCTGGATGTGGGACCTACTGGTCCACAGGGTAATCCTGGCCCCTCATCCACGTGTCGTCGGCTTGAGTTCAACAGGGTTAGTGGCACCACTTGTCGCTGACTTGCATTGAACATGGTTAGTGGCACCACGTGTCGCCTGCTTGCGTTGAACAGGATTAGTGGCACCACGTGTTGCAAGATGTGCATATGGAACTATGCCTCACTGATCGGGGGGTCTGGTGCTGTGGCCGCTGCCCCGGCATTGGGGTCACTGCCATTCAGAACTCAGGACACAGTTTCACAATGTGGGACCTACTGGGCTAAAGAGGACGCTGGTGTAGTATGTGAATGAGGAAGGAGTAATGTGGGCCAGCGTTGGGGGGCCAGCGATGGTCTGCGGAGGCTGCAGAGGTCACGGAACTGGTGCTTAGAGCTTGCACCGGCACATGGTGGGCCCTCTTTGAGACACGCCAGTGTAGGCAGGTGAGCGGAGCCTCGTTGGTGCGCTGGGGCAGGCATGACGGGTCCGGGGTCCAGCGTCCCGGGGTTCAGTAGGCGCACAGTGACGCAGGCCCCGCTGCGCTCGGCACAGAACTCGTGGCGGGCTGAGAGGTGCTGCCCTGGCAGGCACGTTGTCCGTTCCGAATGAGAACCACTACCAGTGCGACGGATCGATTGTTCACACCCCTACGCAGGCCTGCCATAAGCAGGTCCAAGCCACTATGCACGCACATGCAGGGGGGGACATAACGTGCGACATTTCCACGTTCCACCCCACAGCCTGTGGGGCATGGTAGCGTCCACTGGCCAATACACTCCATGCACCAGCAGTTGTTCTCCACATGGCCATTTCTGTGGTTTGCACTCTATAGACTGTCTGGCACCACCACGCCACACCTGGTATTGGGTAGGTTCACATTCCTTAGTCACTTTCCGCTCTCGCACATGCCTGCTCCATGTCTCTTGTCACATCCTGCTATTGTGTGTCTATGGTGCATGCCGTGGCTGGGTTGTGGGCATGGCAAGGCTCGATTCGAGATGGAGTCATGTTGTGGTGTCTGGTCGGTAGGCATGTTGTGTGTCATGTTGAATGTGGTTGTGCTACGTGCCCATTGGCAGTGTCGTGCGTTGCATGACTGTGGGTCTTCCAGTGTGGCTCTTGGCTGGGCTCCCTTTTATGCTGCAATTAGTCATCCTGCTTTACACCAGCAAAAGGCAGGTGTCAATTCCCTGCTGCTTCCACTGCTTATTGCCTGTTTTTGGTTCGCATCGCAGATCTGTCAGTTCGTTTTGAAAGTGGTGTTGTGGTATTTTCGTGTGTTTTACACGGATACGCCTACTCTGCATCTCATTAGGGTTAGTTGGTGGTGTCCGCCGTGGAGGTAAATTTTGGGGCAGTTATCGCGGGAATACTGGCGATGTCTGCAGTTTGCACCGGCTTGTGAATGGGGTGTTTAATCTATCTCCACTTTTGTTGCGTTAAGTTGGTGATAAATCGGAGTTCAGTCCTTGTGAATATGCCCCTGACTGCCTTGAATTAGCACTATTCACACTGTTGGAGGATGGATTTACTATTAGGGTGTCGGTATGCACTTGCCACTAGTAACAAGGCCACCCACTCCACATAAGGTCCAGACAAAGTTTTAAAACATTAGCCGCTGGCTCAACCCTCTGTAGACAAGCAGACTGGCTTAACTCCGGAGACAACTACGTAAAAAAATAATTTTAAAATACATTAAATAAGTTAGGCACAACACACAATAAAAATCCCACACTCATTTATAAAAATAGGATGACACCAAAACAGTAAAATTCCAATGTAGGTAATCGGAGATATGAATTTTTCAAGATAAACCACTTTATATTGCTTTAAAACATATAGTGCCAACCTGGGAAATCTGGTCGCGCTTGACTGCGACAAAGTCAAAGTTTGTGGCTGACTGCGATAGAGCCCTGGCCAGATACACTAAGCGGGAGGCCCTGGTCAAAATTTTACCTTTACACTTAGAAACTATGGAGCTTTTTCTTCTGACGTCGATCTGCCCTCCACAGAACAACAGATTCGGTGTGGGTTCAGCCGCTGTACTTTCTGCGAGGCTGCGGTGAAATCCTTGAAGTCTGGAGCACAGGAGCTTTCAGCGAAATGAACCTGAAATCCTAGTTGGGTCGCGGTTGACGTTGGTCCGTTTGACTCTTGAGGTTGGGTTTGTCACCCCATGGAGCTTTTTCACAAAAGTTATCCAAAGTTTGCTAAACTTCTGGAACTTCTTCCCAAAGTTCCTCTTGAGGGACCAGAGTGTCCACAACGCAAAGCCAAGGGTCTAGAGGCTCTGCGATGGCCTTTGGAATTATGGACTACATTTTCCAAAATGCACTTGGCTAAATCCATAAAAGTCCACTAGAAGCAATCCAGGCTGGGACTTCTTGGGGAGATAGTGCAGGCAAGCTCTTTGACCGCTGTTGCTTTCAGGGAGTGCACTCCTTAATTCTTTTTGAACCAATGCAAAGTCCTCAGGGCTGTAGTTCCAAGTGTACAAACAGATCAGTCCTTCAGCGAGCATTCTTGTGTGGTACAGACCAGGATTCAAGCAGGGCAATCCTTCTTCTTGTAGTTTCAGGCGGCAAATTCAAATTCAGAACTGAGCTGCTCTGGAGTTCTCATCTATTTATTTAATGATCTGTGGCAACAAGCAGCTGGGCACCACTGTCCAATGAGGTTCAAAGTGCCACCCAAAAGCACAGCTTCTCCCAAAGTGTGGCATCTTCTTGTCCCACAAAGAACTGCACTTCCAAAATCCAACATGGATGCTTTCTCTCCAGAGGAGCAAGAGCTGGCTAAACCTATTGTTGTGGCTCATGTCCTGAATTCTACCCCTCCAAATTCCTGCAAATTCCATTCTTGGCCCTGCCATCTGACAGGAAGAGGGGTGGGCCTGGCAGCATGTCTTACTGCTCTGCTCTCTTTGAAGTTCATGTTTTATTACATATACCCCTACCTAGCCTGGTCTTTGCAGGAATATATTAACACAAACAAGAGCGACCCTTATGTCCATGTAAACAGGGGTATCAAGTTTAAGCCTGGGCGAAGCACTACGCTACGCTCGCGTAGTTTGCGAAGTTCGCGCTACTTCGCACTACGCGAACTGCACGTAGCACAGTGCGAACACGCGTAGCGTAGTGTTGCGTAGTGCTGCGGTCATTTTTTGCTTGCTCGCGGTCCTCAACGTCAAGTTGGCGACCGCGAGCAAGCAAAATGACATCCCAGCGAGACTTTTTCCTTGTTCGCGATCAGCAACATCAAGTTGGCGATCGCGAGCATGGAAAATAAACCTCCCGGCGAGATTCCCAATGCTAGGAGGTCAGGTTTCTCATTGCGAGGGGTCGCG
Organism: Triturus cristatus; assembly: GCF_964204655.1. Lineage (NCBI taxonomy): Eukaryota > Metazoa > Chordata > Amphibia > Caudata > Salamandridae > Triturus > Triturus cristatus. The sequence continues at coordinate 1,711,234,197 of NC_140589.1, read as the reverse complement.
TATGCTCGCAACCGCTCGCGATGAGAAACTACCAGTTCGCGTTGAGAAAGCTGCGGCTCGAGTAAAAATCTACTCGAGCAGCAGAAAACTACAGCTCGCACTATGCAAGATGCCATTTTCAATGATTGCACAGTGCCGGTTGCTTGTCCGCACTGTGCAATCATTGAAAACAACATCTTGCACAGTGCGAACATGTTACTACGCAGTTCGCGAAGTGCTACGCGTAGCTCGCGTAGTGCGAACTTCACTTTGCGTAGCTTCGCGAAGTGCTACTTCGCGAACTACGCCTACCCTTAATCAAGTTATCCTTGGAACAAACGTTCACATGGAACTGATTTTTGAAATTTTTCTTAAGCATCACAGATATTTCTGTGTAGAATAAGTCTTTGTAAAACCAGCCTTGTTCTAAAATAATAAAGCAATACAGCAAAGCCAGTATTTGTGAGTAACTACAGTTCAACCAAACCAAATTTTATTTAACGCAGATTATTCAGGTCAGCACTTCATAGGTGTATCTCAAAAACATGGGAAGAATTTAGAACAAGCATTTGCAATGCAACAGGTCTTGCATTCACGCTAGTTTGAGCTATTGGCATTGTAAATGACAATGCCTTTTATTTATGTTTTGGGTTTTAAAACATAAATAAAAGGGATTGTCATTTACAATACTAATAGCATAAACTCTCACAAATGCGAGACCTATTGCATTGCAATAAAAGGCCTTCTCGACCGCTTGTTAAATTGTAAATATCAGAGGAAGAGACCGGCCTGCGACATCTTCAAAGTAGTGATAAATAGTGCAGTGAAGAAGATGTGTAAGTGTTGTAAATTACACAGACACAAAGTGTGAAGTGAGAGTTACATATGATCTGAGCTACAAATACTAACAAAGAGCTCCAACACCTTTTGCTCTGTGATTACACTGTCGCGGCTCAGGAAGAAGAGCGGGAGGGTGGGCTATTTCCTGCCATCTCCGTGATTTGAGTGTGCTGTGTGGCATTGCGTAATGTCATTGCTATCTTTGGCCTAGTAAAAAACACTCCAGCTGTAGTAGGACCCTGACTTCACCTCCTGGTGCAGGGCAGGATGTGATTTATGGCTGGCATGGAGGGAGGGAGGGATGGTATCAGCTGCAGCTCCAGCCTCGTACAGTGCCCTACTATTACTAGTGAGTGAGAGGCGCTGAGGTGGTGGTATTGATATTAGTGGTATTGGTGTTGGTGGTATTGATGGTGGTGGTGGTGGTATTGATATTGGTGGTATTGGTGGTGGTGGCATTGGTAGTGCCAGTATGGGTGGTGGTGGTGGTGGCATTGGTGGTGGTAGTATTGGTGGTGGTTGTACTGGTATTGGTGGTGGCGGTTTTGTTGGTGGTGGTATTGGTGCTGGTGCAACTGGTATTGGTGGTGGTGGTGGTATTGGTATAGGTGGTGGTATTGGTGGTGGGGTATTGGTTGTGGTAGTGGTATTCGTGCTGGTGGCATTGGTGGTGGTGGTATTGGTGGTGGTGGTATTGGTGGCGGTGGTGGTATTGGTGATGTGGTATTGGTATTGGTAGTGGTGGTATTGATGGTGGTGGTATTGGTGGTGGTATTGGTGGTGTAATTGGTGATGGTGATATTGGTGGTAGTAGTATTGGTGGTGGTTCTGGCATTGTTGGTGGTTCTGGCATTGGTGGTATTGGTGGTGGTGGTAGTGTTGGTGGTGGTGGTATTGGTGGTAGTATTGGTGATACTGGTGGTGGTGGTATTGATGGTGGTGGTATTAGTGGTGGTATTGGTGGTAATGGTGGTATTGGTGGTGCCATTGGTGGTATTGGTGGTATTGGTGGTGGTGGTATTGGTAGTGGTGGTACTGGATTTAGTGGTGGTGGTAGTGGTATTGGTGGTGGTGGTGGTATTGGTGGTGGTGGTGGTATTAGTGGTGGTATTAGTGGTGGTATTGATGGTGCTATTGGTGGTGATGGTGTTATTGGGGGTGGTATTGGTGGTGGTAGTATTGGTGGTATTGGTATTCATGGTGATGGTATTGGTGGTGTTGATATTGGTGGTGGTGGTGGTATTGGTGCTGGTGGCATTGGTGGTGGTGGTATTGGTGGTGGTGGTATTGGTGGCGGTGGTGGTATTGATGGTGGTGGTATTGGTGGTGGTATTGGTGGTGGTGGTGGAATTGGTGATGGTGGTATTGGTGGTAGTAGTATTGGTGGTGGTTCTGGCATTGGTGGTGGTATTGGTGGTGGTGGTACTGGTGGTGGTATTGGTGGTAGTATTGGTGGTGGTGGTGGTATTGGTGGTGGTATTGGTGGTGGCATTGGCGGTAATTGTGGAATTGGTGGTGGCATTGGTGGTATTGGTGGTGGTGGTATTAGTACTGATGGTACTGGATTTGGTGGTGGTGGTAGTGGTATTGGTGGTGGTGGTATTGGTGGTAGTGGTGGTGGTATTGGCGGTGTTGGTGGTATTAGTGGAGGTATTAGTGGTGTTATTGTTGGTGCTATTGTTGGTGATGGTGGTATTGGTGGTGGTATTGGTGGTGGTATTGGTGGTGGTAGTATTGGTGGTGGTGGTATTGGTATTGGTGGCAGTGGTGGCTGGTGACATTTGAAAGTGGTGGGGCGTAAAAAAAGGGTCTAAATGTGTTTTGTGTCATAGCGAGCCTGATTGACTAAAGGGGAACTGCAGGACCCTCACGCCAAGGAAATTTTGAAGAACAAAAAAAAAAGGCCCAAAGGATGAAGGTTAAACCACATTTCAGAAAGCAAGAATATTTATAAAAGTAGGTAGGATATGTAGACTTGAAATAATTAAACACATTTAAAACTGTCCCATATCGTGCTTCATTCCTGCTTGCACCCGTGCCATCCATTTAGCCTGACTGCATTATTTTAAAAGAAAAGGGAACATTGGCGTTAGCCGCCTGACCTTATTGCCAAAGAAAGATGAACTATATGTCACCTCAGGTCTCCATTAGGGCCAAAGATTGGGTGGCGAAAACAGTGACCAAGTCTCCATAACCACACTCTCTCAGATGCATTGAATTAGTTATATAGCGCCACTCATACCAGTGCAGGGTGTCTGAGCACTTTGCATCACATGCATATTACACACAGACATTCAATCATACATGTGTAAATCACTGTGTAGGAAATGTTACGTAAGCCAAAGGACTAAAAGTGTAGGAGTCACATCATGTCATCCATACTGGTAGGCAGCATAGTTTAAGAGTGCTTGGTGTGGAGAAGCACAAACTCAGAGTCGAAAAAGAAACAGCATAGTTGGGAGTTTTCTTTAATAATAAGAATCGATTTCTAGCCAAATTAACCCTTTTTGCAACATTGATCAATGTTCTGTACTTTGCAGCGTGTATGCAGTTCTAGGAAGAAAGTTAATACCTCACTATTCTATATTAGGACTAAGGACTTTAAATTATACATTGCAAGTAACCTGCTGATCTGTTTACATCTGTAATCTACATGGTACACGTTCTCTGCAGCAGGCATATTAACCCTCTGCACTAACTTCACCTAAGTCAAAACCACATCTATACAAAATGCTGATCTCTCTCTCCAGGAAGATAATTAATCACACGATATTCTCAGAGAAGAAAAGGTCTATTGGTGTGTGTATGAGGTGACATAGACGCCTTCACGCGCGCACCGCTCCTCGGCTGCAGCCTTTTCCATCCGCCAATCAGTGGTGGCTGGTGACATTTGAAAGTGGTGGGGCGTAAAAAAAGGGTCTAAATGTGTTTTGTGTCATAGCGAGCCTGATTGACTAAAGGGGAACTGCAGGACCCTCACGCCAAGGAAATTTTGAAGAACAAAAAAAAAAGGCCCAAAGGATGCAGGTTAAACCACATTTCAGAAAGCAAGAATATTTATAAAAGTAGGTAGGATATGTAGACTTGAAATAATTAAACACATTTAAAACTGTCCCATATCGTGCTTCATTCCTGCTTGCACCCGTGCCATCCATTTAGCCTGACTGCATTATTTTAAAAGAAAAGGGAACATTGGCGTTAGCCGCCTGACCTTATTGCCAAAGAAAGATGAACTATATGTCACCTCAGGTCTCCATTAGGGCCAAAGATTGGGTGGCGAAAACAGTGACCAAGTCTCCATAACCACACTCTCTCAGATGCATTGAATTAGTTATATAGCGCCACTCATACCAGTGCAGGGTGTCTGAGCACTTTGCATCACATGCATATTACACACAGACATTCAATCATACATGTGTAAATCACTGTGTAGGAAATGTTACGTAAGCCAAAGGACTAAAAGTGTAGGAGTCACATCATGTCATCCATACTGGTAGGCAGCATAGTTTAAGAGTGCTTGGTGTGGAGAAGCACAAACTCAGAGTCGAAAAAGAAACAGCATAGTTGGGAGTTTTCTTTAATAATAAGAATCGATTTCTAGCCAAATTAACCCTTTTTGCAACATTGATCAATGTTCTGTACTTTGCAGCGTGTATGCAGTTCTAGGAAGAAAGTTAATACCTCACTATTCTATATTAGGACTAAGGACTTTAAATTATACATTGCAAGTAACCTGCTGATCTGTTTACATCTGTAATCTACATGGTACACGTTCTCTGCAGCAGGCATATTAACCCTCTGCACTAACTTCACCTAAGTCAAAACCACAACTATACAAAATGCTGATCTCTCTCTCCAGGAAGATAATTAATCACACGATATTCTCAGAGAAGAAAAGGTCTATTGGTGTGTGTATGAGGTGACATAGACGCCTTCACGCGCGCACCGCTCCTCGGCTGCAGCCTTTTCCATCCGCCAATACAAGCGACACAACTTCCACACAGAGCTGAAATTCTGAGAAATGAACCTTTGTTTCCATCAGAAGAACGCGCCATCACTCTGGCAGTTTTTTCCAAAAAGCTTCCATTTACAATTCTTTGTTATCGAAACGGAATGGCTTGATGAGAATTAGAAGCAATGGCGGCACGAGTTATCTTGACATTTATGTGAGGCCTGGTAATTGCGGGGTGAAAGAAACGCTGCAGCAGGTGCTTCAAAGGCATAATAAACTTTCAAACACGGCGCCCCCAGGATTCCAGCACCCGGTGCGGTGGCACCGATCGCACCGCCCTAAAGCCGGCCCTGACTGGCATTGATACGGCACCGGAGGGTCTAAAATAGTAATGAATGTACATAACTATTTTAGGCCTAAGGAGGGCCTAAAATAGTTTTGTACATTCATAACTTCACAGTAACGGCCGGCATGATGGGGGTGGGGGTCGTCACGGGGGTGGAGGCGGGTGGGAAAGAATATTATAAAACTTACCATCCTCGTCCTGCAACATCTTCTGGATGCGTTCCAACTCCCGCTCCGTCCTGCAACACCGCAGCTTCTGGATGCGTCCAAACTGCCGCTCCCGCCGTCCTGAAGCTCTCGTCGTCATGTCGTCATGAATGAAAGGCAGCCTCCCTCCCTCCGCTCTGCCAATCACAACGCTGAGGCGCAGTAGAGAGCGCCCCAGCCGGGACCATTTTCGCTATGTAGAGTGGGCGCCGTGGGCGGTGCTGCTCGAGGGCATGGGGGGAGTGGCTTGCCCAGTGTTGTGCATACGGACTGTTTGATCGGCCCCAGGGCCGGCCAAACAGTCCCTATGCACAACACTGGGCAAGCCACTCCCCCCTGCCCTCAAGCAGGACCGCCCACCCCCGATCAGGCACTTCTGCTTTCTCGCAGTGCGAGAAGGCAGAAACATAAATGGTAGTTATTACCATTTATGTTTCTGCCTTCTCGCACTGCGAGAAAGCAGGGGGGCGGCGCCCAAACGCCCGTATGGAGGAGCCGCCACTGCCGCCAATACAAGCGACACAACTTCCACACAGAGCTGAAATTCTGAGAAATGAACCTTTGTTTCCATCAGAAGAACGCGCCATCACTCTGGCAGTTTTTTCCAAAAAGCTTCCATTTACAATTCTTTGTTATCGAAACGGAATGGCTTGATGAGAATTAGAAGCAATGGCGGCACGAGTTATCTTGACATTTATGTGAGGCCTGGTAATTGCGGGGTGAAAGAAACGCTGCAGCAGGTGCTTCAAAGGCATAATAAACTTTCAAACACGGCGCCCCCAGGATTCCAGCACCCGGTGCGGTGGCACCGATCGCACCGCCCTAAAGCCGGCCCTGACTGGCATTGATACGGCACCGGAGGGTCTAAAATAGTAATGAATGTACATAACTATTTTAGGCCTAAGGAGGGCCTAAAATAGTTTTGTACATTCATAACTTCACAGTAACGGCCGGCATGATGGGGGTGGGGGTCGTCACGGGGGTGGAGGCGGGTGGGAAAGAATATTATAAAACTTACCATCCTCGTCCTGCAACATCTTCTGGATGCGTTCCAACTCCCGCTCCGTCCTGCAACACCGCAGCTTCTGGATGCGTCCAAACTGCCGCTCCCGCCGTCCTGAAGCTCTCGTCGTCATGTCGTCATGAATGAAAGGCAGCCTCCCTCCCTCCGCTCTGCCAATCACAACGCTGAGGCGCAGTAGAGAGCGCCCCAGCCGGGACCATTTTCGCTATGTAGAGTGGGCGCCGTGGGCGGTGCTGCTCGAGGGCATGGGGGGAGTGGCTTGCCCAGTGTTGTGCATACGGACTGTTTGATCGGCCCCAGGGCCGGCCAAACAGTCCCTATGCACAACACTGGGCAAGCCACTCCCCCCTGCCCTCAAGCAGGACCGCCCACCCCCGATCAGGCACTTCTGCTTTCTCGCAGTGCGAGAAGGCAGAAACATAAATGGTAGTTATTACCATTTATGTTTCTGCCTTCTCGCACTGCGAGAAAGCAGGGGGGCGGCGCCCAAACGCCCGTATGGAGGAGCCGCCACTGCCGCCAATACAAGCGACACAACTTCCACACAGAGCTGAAATTCTGAGAAATGAACCTTTGTTTCCATCAGAAGAACGCGCCATCACTCTGGCAGTTTTTTCCAAAAAGCTTCCATTTACAATTCTTTGTTATCGAAACGGAATGGCTTGATGAGAATTAGAAGCAATGGCGGCACGAGTTATCTTGACATTTATGTGAGGCCTGGTAATTGCGGGGTGAAAGAAACGCTGCAGCAGGTGCTTCAAAGGCATAATAAACTTTCAAACACGGCGCCCCCAGGATTCCAGCACCCGGTGCGGTGGCACCGATCGCACCGCCCTAAAGCCGGCCCTGACTGGCATTGATACGGCACCGGAGGGTCTAAAATAGTAATGAATGTACATAACTATTTTAGGCCTAAGGAGGGCCTAAAATAGTTTTGTACATTCATAACTTCACAGTAACGGCCGGCATGATGGGGGTGGGGGTCGTCACGGGGGTGGAGGCGGGTGGGAAAGAATATTATAAAACTTACCATCCTCGTCCTGCAACATCTTCTGGATGCGTTCCAACTCCCGCTCCGTCCTGCAACACCGCAGCTTCTGGATGCGTCCAAACTGCCGCTCCCGCCGTCCTGAAGCTCTCGTCGTCATGTCGTCATGAATGAAAGGCAGCCTCCCTCCCTCCGCTCTGCCAATCACAACGCTGAGGCGCAGTAGAGAGCGCCCCAGCCGGGACCATTTTCGCTATGTAGAGTGGGCGCCGTGGGCGGTGCTGCTCGAGGGCATGGGGGGAGTGGCTTGCCCAGTGTTGTGCATACGGACTGTTTGATCGGCCCCAGGGCCGGCCAAACAGTCCCTATGCACAACACTGGGCAAGCCACTCCCCCCTGCCCTCAAGCAGGACCGCCCACCCCCGATCAGGCACTTCTGCTTTCTCGCAGTGCGAGAAGGCAGAAACATAAATGGTAGTTATTACCATTTATGTTTCTGCCTTCTCGCACTGCGAGAAAGCAGGGGGGCGGCGCCCAAACGCCCGTATGGAGGAGCCGCCACTGATTGGTGGTGATGGTATTGGTGGTGGTGGTATTGTGGTGGTAGTTGTATTGGTGGTGGTGGTATTGGTGGTGGTATTTGTGGTGGTATTCGTGGTGGTGGTGATATTGGTGGGATTGGCTGTGGTATTTGATTGGTGGTGGTATTGGTGGTGGTGGTATTGGTGGTGGCAGTATTGATTGTGGTGGTATTGGTTGTGGGATTGGTATTGGTGGTGGTGGTAGTATTGGTAGTATTGGTATTGATGGTGGTGGTGGTATTGGTGGTGGTAATGGTGGTGGTGGTATTGGTGGTGGTGGTGGTATTGGTGGTGTTGTTGGTGGTGGTGGTATTGGCGGTGGTGGTGTTATTGATGGTAGTGGGGGTGGTGGTGGTGGTAGTGGTATTGATGGTGGTATTGGTGGTGGTATTGGTGGTGGTATTGGTGGAGGTGGTGGTATTGATGGTGGTGGTATTGGTGGTGGTGGTATTGGTGGTGGTTGTGGTGTTGTTGTTAATAAAACATGCTTTTGAAAACAACCCATCAGGTGGCTTTAGTACAGATGACATGTAACGTGCTGCTAATAGAGGACCCGGGAGAGTAGATAACACGGAGGGCTGAGTGATATTGAGGACTGGGGCGGAATGAGCAGCGGACTCCAGCCGATTGTTTCAGCGTGTGGGGCAGCTGCAAACAAGGATGTCGGGATCGGAGGCCGGGCCCGCTCTGACGCAGGAGAGCCTCCCTCTCCCTCCCCTTCCTTCAAGGGACAGACTAAAGGTGGTGAAATCTGGTCAATCCGGTCCCGGGCAGCAGAGGGGATTACGGGCTGGTAATTGACAAAGTGCCCCAGCGGTAAAAGCAGAACAGGAGACCAGAGGCCAGCAGGAGGTATCTGGTTTGCCGGCACGAAGCGCCTGGTGGCATTTCTTTGCTTGGCTTTATTTTGGACTGAAGCGGTCCTGCCGGGAAAGGGGTGTTTCACTTGGTGTTGTCTTACCTGATCTAGCGGACCTGCTGCCAGCCCCTGATATCGCTCTCCATTCAGCCGCACCTGGGGTCCTGACGCTGTGAGCCTCCCCTATCGCCGCCCCACACCATCGCGCGGCATCAGCAGGGGGAGACTACAGCTCCCAGGTTGCCTAGCGGCCAACTCCCGTTCTCCTCGTGCCCGGAGGCGCAGAAAAGGGAGAGGCTACCTCCGTGTCGCGGGACGAAGCCCAGACCAAGGGCGGGCCCGTTTGAGCCCGAGAGAGACCGGACCGGGATCACCCTCTGTCATCTACCATGAAATAGAGGTACTTTTGTGGAATATTTAAGAATCTTGTGTTCTATTTAACCGTTTTGAGCCAAATAGTATGTCGGACCTTGGAAACACGAGCAATACCACTACAAGGGCGAAAATGCTAACTGGTACCCTGGACAATTTTATAGTTAGAGCGAACTCGGTAATTGATCAAGGCATAATACTTATGGAGCAACGGGTGTCGCAAGACTTGGCCATGGCGATACGATCTTCAATGGGCCATTTTGCGACCGTACGAACACCTGAACAAATTTTGAATGGTAATCCCTTAGATATTCAAGCCCCTATTTACCACCCGCACACTGGAGAAAATGTACCTACAATTAGTACACAATTGATCACAACAACGGAGGTTGTGCAAACGTCAGCAGGGAAAAACTCCCCGGAGACATGCTATCCCTAAAACAAAGAATATAACTAGGACAAAAAATAGTAATAGGCAATTAAAGGCTGCCAAAAGCATAGTAAAGCGCGATACCATATCCAAATCAAAGGATGAAGTCAGTAAGAAGCCATTGACCAGGCATAGTATCCATCTCCTGGAAAATCTATCTCAAGACCTAAATAGTGGGGGCGTCGATGTCATTAAAGATATGGATAGGATTGAGGCAGAGGTGGAAGAAAATCCCCTATTACAAAACCTGAGAGCTCTGATAAAAGCTTCCTTAGAACCCCTAGAATCAAGACTGGCACGGATTGAGAATCAGCTCTCACAATTAGAACAGTCAAATAGGGGCCTAATAGACGAAATTAAAGAAAATCATCAACGCACAGCCAATGCTCAGGGAAAAATAGTACAAAAAGAAAAAATTATCATCCCATCGGCCCTGATACCAATTGCTGACACCTCACTTGCACCTATACCAACAATCCCGGTAACTTCCATAAGAACTTGCTCACACATCTCAGCTAGTGCCCCCCAAAATGAACTAAGTGAACTATCTACTGCAGTGGTGCCTCAAGCGGGTCTCTGTTTAAACTTACCACCAGAAACTGGCCCATATGTGGTCGTATTGACCGGTGTTCCAGAATTAGATAGTACCAGCCATGAATCATATATGTCCCTGAAAAATAAGGTAACACACTGACTCAATATAAATCGAACACTCCCCCGATATAACACAAGTGAAATATTGATGGTGCGGAGAATTTCGTGGGTGGGGCACAGCCCAAAAACAATCAGGGGCGATTGTGTGGTGGTAAACTTTAAAGATCCCCGCACAGTTGAATATATCTGCTCACGGGGAAATGAGCACACGGGTTCATCTATAGAAACCAGATTGCTTTCCTATTTCTACCCCAAAACTAATCTAATTGAGCCTGATGGCAAGTGGATATGGGCGAAGAAATCAATGCATGAGGGATGGGAAAAAAGAGGTCAACTACCAATATCTAACTGGAAGGAGATACCCACCCAAAATAGATATAGCTGCTTGGATCTGGTGGACTGACTACCCTCAAATAGAGCAATCAGAACAACCAGTAAGGGGTATGATCAAAGAAATTCCTCAAATGGGAATCATTTGAATGCCAAAAGTGAGAGGAAGTTTGACACCCAGGAAGGTTTAATAAATACGCATATTATAGCACACTTAGTGGACCAAGGACAAATCTGTGAAGACGATAAGCTTATGACTGACACCCCATGTAATTTAGTCGATCAAGATCAGATAGTTGGCCAAGTCACAGTCACCATACGAAATGAGCATGAAGTTCCATCAGGATTGATTCAGAAAACCAATGTCTCTGAGAGGGAGGGAACTACGACTAAGTGTAGGGATAAGGGTGACTCCCTAACACTTCTCTGTTGGAATGTGGCGGGCATAGCTAGTAAAATAAATGACCCCTTGTTTGTCTCCTTCATAAATAAATTCTCTATCATCTGCTTACAAGAGTGCTGGGAAAGGGAAGCTATTCCTAACAATGGCTATCGCACTTTCCATACACCTGCGAAACAAACAACAAGAGGCAGAAATTTTGGGGGACTCTGTACATATATACTACCAGTTCCTCCTCCTAAGTATAGGAGGAAATTATGACATTAACTTGATTAACTTTTATAACAACATCCCTGGAAATGAATTTGTTAAAGAAATTAATGATCTTACAAACTGTGTGAAAAACATCAGAGATGTCGACACGAAGGGGTCTTGTGTGATTTGGGCAGGGGACTTTAATTGTTATTTGTGCACAAATAGCCAGACAGGGGTGTGTGGTTTGAATAACCTCGTGGGAGACCCTTGTACTCATTTTACCCACACCACTGAAGGGAAATTTTTTAATACTTTACTTTTTGAGTTAGATTTGGGTTTTGCGAATGAAGTCTGCAACCAACAGACGCCTTTTTATCCTACCTTTAATGGCAGGGGCTGTAACTCAGTGATTAACTTTATACTGGTATCAAATAGTTATCACTGTTACATTTTACAGTTTGCCATAGGCGATATTGCACTTAGTGATCACTTTCCCCTTAGCCTGTGTTTAGAACTTTCGACTACTAACAGAAAAAATCATGATGTCACAGAAGATCTTTATAGACACAGACTAACTCTAGCCAAATTAAATGGTTATTCAATAAAATGGAACAAAGTAGACACTGTCGATTTCTTGGAAGACCTGATAAAAAATAACTACAAAGACTTCATGTTGGGCTTATCAGCAGATGGGGACCATAGTGAAATTATTTCTGCTTTCTGCTGTATTTCTGCAGAAATAAAAAAGGCACTCACGGGCACTTTTAAAAAGCATCCTAGACAAAAGGACAAGGGATGGTTTGATCGAGATTGCAGGAAGACACATGCAGCCCTGATCCAAACACTCAAAAGAGTACCAAAAGATCCCTTTGAAATTAGAAAGGCGAGAGTGTCCTACCACGCTGCAAGAAAAAATCGGAAGAAGATAATTAAAAAAGAAGCGTGGGATACTCTACATCAAGCCTGTATCTTGAAAGATACTACAGGGTTTTGGAAAGCGGTAAATGCACCTTTTTTTGCAGCTAGAAACACAGATACCATTGAAATGGCGATAGATGAAGACACCTGGGTAGCCCATTTCACAGAACTTTACAAAAAAGACGCTCCACAAGAGGCGGAGGAGGAAGAACTAGCCCATTCTTGCGAGAGCTTAGATGGCTTGTTTCCCTTGGAAATTTATTTTACAGTAGCTGAGGTGGAAATAGCCATCATAGACAGTGCAGCAGGAAAGGCCCCCAGTCCAGACGGAGTACCTGTGGACATATATAAGATGAATATGGAATTATGGGCGCCCCTGTTAACAAATGTTCTAAATAGTAGCAATAAAGAAGGTTTTTTACAAACTTGGCAAGAGGCAATAGTGGTTCCAATTTTTAAGAAGGGGGACCGAAACGACCCTAAATGCTAAAGGCCCATTTCGTTGCTAGACTCTCTTATGCAAATAGCAGGGAGAGTAATACTAAATAGGCTGCAAACATGGGCAGAAGACTCAGGGATCCTTTCAAGGTTCCAATATGGCTTTAAAGCCGGATTGGGCACTGAGGAACAAGGGTTGAACTTAGCCATCATTAGAGGAAAATATGTGGAGGCGAAAAAAGGTAACCTCTTTTTAACTTTCGTCGATCTCAGTTCGGCGTTTGACTGCCTTAGTCACGAAATCCTGTGGGATACCTTAATGGAATTAGGCATTGATCACCACATATTACTTTTTGTCAAGGAATTATATAGAGGGGCGGGTGCAAGAGTAAAATTTGGTAAAGAGGGCAAATGCTCAAGGAAATTCCCCATAAAAAAAGGAGTACGACAGGGCTGCATTTTAGCCCCACTTCTGTTCAACTTTTATATTAATAACGTGGCAACCCATTTAGTTAATGAAAATCAAGATTACCCTCAAATAGGAGGAAATTCAGCCCCCATCTTACTTTATGCGGATGACGCGGTAATCATGGCCAGGACCCAGAGGGGATTACAGCAAACACTTTGTTCCTTCTCTGACTACATGAGTGATAGGGTCTTAAAAATTAACATAGGGAAAACATTTACTATGTGTTGTTCACATAAAAGGAACACCCAATGTAAGATCTTTTTAGGGAAATCAAGGATAGAACAAACTAAAACCTTTTCTTATTTGGGAATAGTGTTTGAACAAAATGGGTCTTGGTCCGCTGCCGCGCACAGAAGAAAACTAGCGTTTTCTCGTGCTATTGGGGCAATACAACAATTTGCCAATAAAGTGGGAGGCAGGCCAGTACATATCTTACTTGAAATCTACAAATTAAAATGTATTTCAACAGTAACTTATGGAGCAGGAATCTGGGGGATAGCAGACACTCGAGAAATTCAACTCTGTGAGAACACTTTTCTCAGATACCTGTTAGCAGTATCAAAGTCAACCTCTACGTATGTTTGCCACAAGGAGTTAGGTCTGACCTATGTTACAGATCTTATTAAAATGAGCCCTATTTTACTGTGGCATAAGGTGTGGATGACTAAGGAGACAGAATTAAATAGGAACATATTTTAAGATTGTTTAAACTTCCAGGGTGCATTAAATATTAAGTGGCTTACTTATGTTAAAGCTTTTTTTAAAGAGATTGGCTACCCTGAATTCTTTGACTCCCCGGATCTCTTAACAACAATATCACGAAAAAAACTAAAAGAGATTTGTCTTATTACCTTAGAGACAAAACGGTGGCAAGTAGAAGGAAAGAAGGTATCGGTAATGGAAAATCATTTAATTTTACAGAGACCTGGGCTACAGGATTATCTAGTAAATACCCAGAGTTGTTATTCTAGGATGTTATTGACCCGTTTTAGGGGGGGCCCTCTTTTCAGATGGATTACATTCCCGGAACCGAATAATTGGTTGAAAGAGATGATACTTTGTCCCTGTGACGATATTTCACAACAATCATTGATACACTGCACTTTGTTTTGTAAATTTTATACACTGCCACGAAACAAGTATCTAAAACTTTTATTGAAACGTTGGGGATTGAGACAATGTAGATTGGCACTGCTAAAATTACGCATGTTGGAAGATGAAATGTCAACATATTTAGTTGCCATGTTTTTAAAAAGTGTAATTAGATGCAGACTATCAATGAACTAAAAATGTTATCTGGTTGACCATTCGGAAACCTTTTTAAAGTTTTTAATGGATCGTTTTTTAATAGTTTTTTATAACAGCTGATATGATATTTAATTGTGCTTTTTTGATTTCTTTGACTAAATCGAATAAAGCTATTTTCTGATTCTGATTCTGACATGTAACACAGATGTGCTGCTGTCAGCTTCAGCCCATTAGCACAGGATTAGGTGCTACCTGGAATTCACATGACCTAATTTGCTAATCATTTCTAAATCCCTTTAACTTGGGGTTGAAACAGAGACAAGGTAATGCCGGGTTATAGTGATTGAAAGCAGGCGCCTGTGTTACGGGAGAGGCCGTGCTGCTTAAAAAAACACAACCGGTTTCAGCTGAAGCAGTGCATGTCCAGCCTGCAGTAAGTGAAACTCAATAAAGTTAATAGTGCTTTCAGACTAAATAACAGGTCCCGTGTAACAACCAAAGTAAAGGGGCCAATAGCCATGGGCGGTTACAAATGAAGAGAAGGCCGTACTAAGGAGGGACTAACAAGCCTAATAACAAATCCGAAGGCAGCATTTACGAAAGACAATGACACAAGCCAATGAAAAATATGGGAGAAGAGTGGGCGCGGCTTCTCTCCCATACTCTACTACAGCGGTCTTGCCGAGCGAGCCGCCTATGCGTGCTGCCGCTAGGCTCGACCTAAAAGAGAGAGGAGGAGATGGGAAGTTCTAAATAGCAAATATCTCTCAATCTGGCGTAGGCAGTGCGCAATCACAGCAGCTTCCAAGTAATTCTGCATCAGACATGCAAAATAGGCAACATTAACAAGAAACACTAGAGGAAAAAAACACTAATAGCGCAAATACGTTACAACATCGCCACTTTGCAGTTAAATACTGCATAAAATACGAGCTCAGATATCGACAAAACGTTTAGAACTGTCTTTAAGATGTTCAAAATGTTCGTTCAAAAAACATGTGATTGAGAAATTTTATACACCTTCCAGTGCACACATGGACGGTGCTCGAAATATGGCATAAGGCCACTAGAATGACATGCTGGGAGAATAGACTCACGGAACAGACACCTCTGTGGGTGGGAGACCAACTGAAAGAGCTGACTCGTCTAGACGGCTTCCAGAAGTGGAGCCTTATAGGAATCGCCGTACTAGGAGATGTCTGGAAGGGAGGCAAAATGGTCGAGTTTGATAGATTGCGAAAGGAGTTTCAGATGGGAGGAGGGGAATATCTCTGTTACTGCTAACTGAGACAGGCGCTACACTGCCATCTGACAGAGGGAACCTCAATACCGGAGTATTCACTGCTCGAGGACAGACTCCTCCTGGATCCTATGATTGACAAGGCAATATCCCCTACATATCGAAAGCTAGTTAATAATTCTCCGGACTATATGGGACCTCTAAGGGAAGCCTGGGAATCAGATATTGGCATCCTTGAGGAGGATGACTGGGCTGAGGCCCTACAGAGTCCCAGAGAAATAGCTATCAGGGCACACTTTCGTCTGGTCCAGCTCCGCATTCTTCATTGATCCTACGCTTCACGAATTGTCCAATTTCGTATTGGTAATTGTATGCCCGAGGAGTGCGTGAGGGGATGTGGAGCGAGAGGGTCATTCTTCCACATTTTGTGGGACTGCCCCATAATCCAAAAGTACTGGGAAAGCTTGTCCCGAGTAATGTCTAAAGTGGTGGGAGAATGAGTATTGACGGAGCCCAGCTGGCATATTCTAAGAGAGACAACATGGCCACAATGGGCCAAGACCTGGCTTGCATTGGCAGGGGGGGTGGCCAAACAAAACATCGCCCATGCATGGGGGGCAGGAGACACCCCATCAGTAGAAGTCCGGAAAACAGATCTGGATTGGTGCAATAGGGCAGAACAATCAGTTTATCAAAGCAGGGGCTGTCCATGCAAATGGAAGAAGATAGGGGGAGCATGGGCAAAATATTTCCATAAATTAAAAAAAACACTCAGTTAATTGGGTTGACGTCACTCAAACAAGCTACAAGTGCATCTGTACAGTTCCTAATGTTCAAATGTAAAAAGAGGCCCTTAATATTTTTCTTCTCTGTCCTGCTAAGTCCTGGCTGATGCACACAAGATATGCGCAAGGGACACCATCGCTAAGGCGGCATCTGGTGTTGTCCACAACCAATAATTTTGTTGTACTCTGTGGGTGTACGTGCTAAGAGGGTTCATCGATACGTGCTTCCAACTTTAGGTGGTCTTCGTGGTATGAAAAAATTTGCCTGCTTCAAAACTGGATTTTTCAGCCGAATAGGTGTTAGGGATTTATCCCAAGTGTTGGAGAAGCACTGGTTTTTGAGAGCCAAAACCAAGTGAGAGCTAAGGGTTTTGCGGGTCTCGACAGGGTCCTGGGGACTTTCAGCCACTATAAATGTGTCAACGTGCCTTCAGGTGCAGCGTTTTGCTTTGCAAAGTAAGAAAGAAAAAAAGCATTTGCAATACAATAGGTCTCGCATATCACATTGCAAATGTTTTTTGCTTACTAGCACCCATTTAGCTCTTTTACATTTATGGAGGCCACGTCCCTTTCTTTGGACAAGCCAATTCTAAAGAAAAGGGCGTGGCCACTATTAAAGTGAAACCGCGGCATGTGGTGCTTTGATTTAAAAAAAGCACTTGTTTGTCACGTTGACAAACAGATTTTTTTTGTAAAAACGCCTATACCACGCTTTCACTGTAATAGAAGCCATGCACTCCTTCTTTAGACACGTCTTGTCTAAAAAAGAGGTGTGGCCTCTGTGGATGTGAAAGCGCCACATGGGCGCTATGTAAACAAAACAAGCGGCCGCCAGTGTCCAAGCTGCGCACGTCCTTGTGCCTACAGTAAGAAAAAAAGAAGGTAGTGCTTACAGACTAATAAAAACCTACCGTGTAACAACCGAAGTAAAGGGGCTAGTAACCATGGGAGGGTACAAATGAAGAGAAGGCGGTACTAAGGAGGGACTAACAAACCGTTTACTGAATCAGAAGCCAGCATTTACGAGGGACAAAGACACAAGCCAACGAAAAATATGGGAGGGAGAGGGGCTTATCCTCCGTACTCAACTACAACAGATCCCTAGAGCAGCCCATGCGTGCTGGCTCAGGCTCAACCTAAAAATGAGAGAAATTGGTGGACCCCAGGTGTAAAGACAAATCAAAACCGAAATCAAAGAAGAACAGTGAGGTAAAGTGGGAGCACAAGTGGTGTATTGGTTGCTTTATATCAAAAGACAGCACTTTAAATTCAATACAATTCACGACACAGGGAATAAATCATTATATCAGTGCCTTTGTACATTTGCGACGACGTTTCAACCCTTGAAGGGATAAAAGGATCTCATCAGGACTGCAATTGCCTGGGGTTTGCTGCAGTTGTAGAGGAGAGTAATCCATCTGATAGGGACTACTAGGGAGTGGAGACAGTCATAATAATCGACATTGTGTCCCTTTGTGCGTATTGGCTCCAATATAGAAATCCAAGAAGCAATGATGGGCTATCTTCAGATTGCAAAGAATCTGTAGAGGTCAAATTTGGGATATCTGGAAATACTCACTTAATGAGATAGCTGCAGACTTCCCACCATCAGATAACCTCTGCTCTGGCCAGGCCACTTATCACCTAATCAAAGCAGCCTGGCTAAGCCTGAAAGAGCTTGCCAATCAGGGGAGACTGCCAGGAGGCTGGATTTTGGCTCACAGAAAAGAAAGTCTTATAAATTATTTTCTGTACTAGTTATGATGATAAATGTAACAGTAGCAAGTTGTTGAACTTATCAATACCAATCTTTTAAGTCCTTGAATGTTCTTTTTCACTCCTTTCCTAGCATTAGTTATACTTAAAGAAAATAGTGCAATGTAAGCCTATGGAGCAAAGTATTCACAACGGGGAAATGAAATGGGCAGTTATTATATATAAAACATATTTTATAAGGTCCCTGCTTTTAGTTACATGTCCCCCACCGTGGGACACCTAGGGTAGACCGTGGAGGAGCCTACTATGTAAAAATAAGGTAGATTATCACTTTTAAAAGCCAATAGCACCAACGTTTGCATACAATTTACTTTTAAAGACAGTCTGCAAAGCAAGGCTGCCTTTAAAATGACAGCAGGCATACAGCAGTGCATGCAAGTGCAGGAAATCTGCTGGGCCTCTAAACTCCCTTGCTCTAATATATACTAGGGACTTACAGGGTCTGTCATTGCCAATTGTAATTATATCTAATTATCATTTACCTTTTTTCATCAGAGCACTGGCCCTAGCCCTGTTTAGCAGAGTCCAGGGTGCAGTCAAAGTCAGTTACCAACAGTATCGTCAAGAAAAGGATGACTTTCTCACACACACCATTTGGTGGCCCTGCTTTCTAGCCCCTATTTCAAAGAACTGGAAACACAAAAGCTGGGATTTAAGAAACCCCTGGGGACATATATGGCTGAATAAACTTGTAGCACCTATTTCTATACAGAAAGGAGTCCCAGCAGACCCAGAGAAGCCGCGGTTAGCATGAAGCCTTCACCACGTGATGGCTCGGGAAGGCTATGTTCTTTGGAGCTCGTGGGTCTGAAGTAGGAGTGCTACTGGTGGAGTGGAAACATGATAGAAACTGAGTGGTTGAGACAAGGATTCACTATTTGCATTTTGGGTGCGTGGAACTCGGGGATTCTTCTGATGCCAAAAACCATGTACCCACAAAAGCTAGTGTATCAGTGTGCAACAAAATTTGTAGTGGGAAACCTAGGACCTTTATTAGGATGGGATGGATGCACCTCCAATTGAAGACTAGTTTACAAATTAAAATAACCTGCATGACCCCCTCCAAGGAGAGAATTTTCAATAATGTGAGGAGGAGAGAAAACATCTAAGTCACAGCAGTGAAAAAAATCCAACCTGGGATCAGAGTACTGGAAATTGTAGTCTATAATTCCGTCTAACACTTTTACATCCATAAACTTTTATCCACGTCTGGTGACCTCAGTCTCCTGCTGACCAACAGGGATAATGGGGTTCAAACGTTTGCTCCTGGAGTGCATTTCTACTCATTCTTGTGGGCCAAGAAATTCTTAAGACAGAGGAATTTGTGGCTTGCCTGAAAGAATTCAGTGGGTCAGTTGAACTTTTCATAAGAACATACATACAGAGTTGAAGAAACCTTCTAACAACCTAGTAAAGTGGACTGAAGTCAAATGAGCTAGTGATGAAGAACTCAGGAATACTATTCAAGGCAGCAGTACTACCAAGAAGTGTAAATAAATATGGAATTTATGGTGCAGTTTACGTTGAAGGATTGAGGGCAACCTGAAATGTCTTTGAAAGTGATCCACTCATATAGTTGCTTCAACTTTGCATTTTACAAGCTGCATTATACATGTTTTTGGTGTGAAGCTTTAGGCTATAGTGGAAACACTTGTTGTTCTTTCTCTTCATGCCTGACTTAATGGAACTCTTTCCAACTATAGTGTCCAGGCTTGACTCGCAGAAATACTTCCCAGTTCAAAGGTAAAATCTTTCAAGGAAGGAAAAGGGTTACATTGAAGACCTTTCAAAATGGGTGTGCCACCAGACTATTGAATCAAGAAGATCAATTGGTAAGAATAGCAAGGACAGAATATCAAAAGTAAAATATTGACAGGTAAGTCAATCTAGATTTTCCATACCTAACTCCACATTGTGTACTTACGCGGTATACATATATTCAAGGAACATTTATGTGTAGTTAGGAAAAATAAATCTACACTTCCCTAATTGCACTTACATTTTGAAATGTTGTCCCTTGATATTCTGTCCTACTGATACTTGTATGGCATGATGCTGTTGCTGCGGATTTCAGTAGTACAATCTTCAAAATGATACCGCCCTACCCGGCGCTGTGTCTTTTCTAGCCATGCTTAACAAGTAGTCTTATATCCCACTGTAATGAAACTCATTTCAATACCATTATAAAATAAAATGTTCTGTGAACCACCTGGGTTTAAAACATCTAGCCTTGGGGAAATAGACAGATCTAAACAGGGAGAGCCTCTGTGTGCTCTACAATCATACCCACTATAGAAGAAGGATTTTGTGCCCATGCCTTAGCTATGCTCTTGTGCACTCCAAGTAAACAAGAGATAACAGGGCCAGACCATATCTTCCAATGCCATAAAAAGAGGAGCTAATACTCATTCCATTCACCACCTCCCACCAAGACACTCTTGTAAAATCATCAGCACATGATGAACTTGGGATAATCAGTGAGTATTGGCTAGCAGGAAAACAATAAGGGAATCGGAAGCCCGGGTACCATCAATAAAAGCACAGGCTTATGTGTAAATGGTAACAGTTGTATCAATTATTGAAAACATTGTATTACATGTTTAACATAGACCAAGTACAGAAAACTGCTACTGAGCAAACAAATCAAGGGCATGTGCCTTGTTATAGCTACTTGTGTAATAAAGAATGTTACTCACTCAATCAGTCACTCACTCTCACATATATATGAATACCAATCAGTACAGTGTGAACATTACAGGAGTCTCAATGAAACGTTCTGATTAAAACATAAACAGTTTATGTTTATGTTACAACTTCATATTTACTTAAGTTTTTGATCGACCTTTAGTGTTTACATTTTTATTGCACAAAAATAAATTTAAATAAATTCGAGACAATCTTTATATTGTTCATATTGTGCAGATTCTGTTACTCTGTTCCCTAAATTGGGGTATTGTTGGAAAAGGACCCTTGTTCATGGTTCCTTTTCCAAAAAAATAAAATGTATTCATGAGTATATTGAATCACACACACAGTTATCTTGCTAAATCACATTTTAATCAGTCATAATTTTGTGTAAGTGGTGCATTAATGCCCTTTGGAGCACTACTTAAACTGTCGAGTACTCAAACAGTTCCCTGTCATTAAGAGAAGAAAAATAAATCAATAGCACTTTCAATTAAAGATACTGATGATGGCCATTTTTAAACACCCAGGCCCTTCATCAGCGCATCTGAATCGTGAAACCTTCTTGTATTCTAATGACTTAGAAAATACCATGCTGCACAGACACGCCACCAATTAATGGCCGGAAAACAAGACCATGAGTAAGGTCATCAAATTCACCAAGAGGCTATAAATGAGCTATTTGTGAACAAGCAAAAATGGTGCAACAGTCAGGCCGGTGGGAAGTTGCAGAGGTATTTTTTGCAACCACCACAAAAGTCTGAAAACTTTGCAACTTTGTGAAGATTGACATATTTTTTGCTTTGCCACATTTGCATGAAAATCATGACTTTTACTACAACTTATGTTCTGTGTATCCATATTTTGATAACAAAATGTGCCTGTGCGATACATATTTTACAGAAAAAAAGTGTATGAGCTTTTCTTGTACATCATCATTGTTCATTAAAAAAAGCCAGTAAAAAGTACATTTTCAGAAAATAATTCTACGTTAATTTTTACTTGACTAAGTTTTATTAGACAGAGCAGTATCAAGCTATGCTGTGAAAATCGTCATTCTTTACAGTGAAAACGTTTTTATGGGTAAAGGCAGAGGTAAACCAGGAAATACTGCTAACTTCGAAAAGAGCAAAGATCTGAAACTGTCTAAACTTCATCAACAATTTAAAAAAAAATGCAAAATAAGACTGCATGCCTGTGGAAGACGAACAATGCAGCAAAGGTTTCTCAAACAAACAAAAGGCACATTTCCTTAAACATTTCAAATGCCATACCTCTAGTTCCCCTTATCAACACTACTGGCCATCAGAGCTAGGACCTCCGCCCACTCCCTCCCCCTTGGCTAAAACACTAGGAGTCACCCTCAACAGTGATCTGTCACTGAAATCTCAGGTTGGCTCGGTCATCTCTAAATGCTTCTTCCAACTGCGGAAGTTTAGGAAGCTACATCGCCTACTCACACAGGAAGCCTTGATCCAAGTCATAATAGCCACCATCCTGTCGCACCTGGACTATGCTAACTCTGTCTACCTGGGCATGCCAATCTATCTGCTTAAACGGCTACAGATGGCCCAGAATCATGCAGCCAGACTGATCCTTCACCAACCTAGATGGCAACCAGCAACCCCTCTGCTGAGGAAATTACATTGGCTCCCCATTCCTCAACGTTGCCCCCTTCAAACAGGCTGCCTTATCTTCAAATCCCTGCATGACAATAATCCCAAATTTATCAATGACCTGATACTAAGGCACACCCCATCCCGAAACCTATGCTCTGCTCACCTATCACTCCTCACCACCCCTGCGTTCAAACAGGTACGTCAGAAAGGCCGCAGATTTGCAACCCTCGCCCCCAGACTGTGGAACTCCCTCCCCTTGGAGATCCGGTCCTGCACTGACCTTCTGCAGTCCAGGAAGTCCCTTAAGACATGGCTATTTGCACAAGCCTACCATTGATGCCTCTACAGGTAGCAAACAGAGCCTCTCACAGCGCCAAGAAACCACTCGGTGTACGTGCGCTCTATAAGTCATTTTTAACATTAACATTAACATTCAGTCTCAATAAATTTGTTTCCTTTTTATTATTACATTTTTTTTTTACTATTTTAAATTATTTGGGGAATTGAAATGTTGTTTGTTCCTACCTTTAAAATTGCTTGGTACTGCTGGAACATAAAATGTATCTGTGGGAATTGTCTACTGCTTGTGCCATTACTACTAACAGGGCTTGAGCAGATATTTGCTGCAATCTAACTAGATTGTGAATTGTGTTTATTAAATTGGTAGGTCTACCCCCTCCCAAATTGATAGCCACATTTCTGAAAGTATTTATTCTAAACGTACAAGTTGTCATAGACAGATGGTTGATAAAGATGATATACAGGGCACAGATGGTGGACTCTTCCAGGGGCAAAAGCCTCTGTATGGGAGGGTAGCTTGGTGTAAGTGGAATCAAGTAGACGGTGGTCATTGACCATTACATCCTGAAGGGAGTAGGTACCACTGCTGGAATCCCCATAATAAGCCCATGCACTCTCACCAGGACTAAAATGCGGATCTAGGTCTGATGTTCGGGTGTGAGCCAAGCAACAGAGTTTTTTGATAACAGGGAGCAGGCTGTGCATTCATTGTGATATAATAAGCATTTTGCCCCACATGAAAGAAATCAAGAAACCTACAATACATATGTGGACTTATTAATCAATCAAATAAATAAATTGTTTGTCTGTATTTGGGGGGAGTAAGGGGGATACCGATGCTAGGTGCTTCTTTTCATAGGCAGGTGGATTGAAATGGTTAGCATGTATTGCTTGCACTTAAATAGGCGGGAGGTGCCTCAATGAGTGTCGCTGAATGTGTTGGTCTTAGGGTCACGAGTCTGAATCAGCCCTCCATCCATCCGCAGATTGGTGAATTTACAGCCTTCTGGTGGTCAAAAGAACCTCTGCTATTTATAGCTAGGGCGACCAGACGTCCTGGTGTCCCCACACTTTTCTCCATTTTAAATATATGTCCCTGTTTTTGGGACAAAGGTCAGGCAACTTCGAAAAGCATGCTCCCCTTTCACAGGTGCCTCTGAAGACTGAAAAAAAGTAATTTATCTGTTTCTGTTGGTAACACAGGAGGAGTGGGCTGCATGCTCCCAACAAGTCGGACGTAAAGCATGATAGACTGCACAAGTTATTATAAAAATTGTGCCTTGCGTTTTTCATAATTGGTCAGAATAGTTCCACTTTTCTCTTTATTTCCCATTTAATTACCCTGTACACAGGTTTTACATCATACGCCTACCAAGCACACTTTGCTCAGGATAGTGGCCATTTTAACGCACATTTCGGGTTCTTGAGTTGTTGAAAACTGTATGGCCTGCAAGGGGGTAGCACGGGAAAGACATTCTTTCTTCTCTTTTTATTACTCGAGAAGATGCTGCGCGTTGCGCACGTGAGCAGCTCCACTGTTGGCCACAGCTAATGAAGTGCTCTCGAGAGCATGATTAATAGAACCCGGCGCAGAGACTCCCCTCACTGTGTTTCAACACAATCATTTGTAGTAGAGACTGGCAGGGGCAGCACGCCGAGCGCTGCTCAGATTTTCCTAGTATGTTCTGCCTCGACCATCAGTCTTTCCCTTCAGTGTTTTACTTTTTACTGTACCAGCTGCTTCCTTGGCCTTCACAAGGGCATCTGCTCGGCGCAGCAGCTGGGTCCTATTTTTTGCTACCCATTCCACTCAGACCGGAGGTGAAAATAAGTAAAGAAAAAGGGAACGTGAGGCTGCCTACGAGCCCTTTGGGAGCTGGCATCACCTGACAATGGGATAGGTGTTGTTTAATGATTCAGGATAACCGCCTGGTGATGGCGGCTTTTAAAAGTATAGGTGAAAGCATTGCATGACGTGCATGTGGGGGTGGGGGGGCGAGTGTGAGCCGGGATAGAGCTTATGGAAACTAGGTAGCTAAAACTGTCTAGAACTACCCCCATAATACGCGCCATTTCAGAGTTCAAAACAAAAAAAAACAGCTAAAATATTCAATCGCACGTTTAAGCAAATATCTATGAAATGTCTTCCTTATTTACGCAAAATATCCCGTTCTTCACGAATGAATACATTATTCTGCACAACGTCACCGCACTCCAATTTATTTTGGACAAAGGAAGCACTCTTAACGTTTTGTGGATTTGACCAATATGGCGGGTCCTTCGCTTTCAAGGTCAAAGTCATTGCTTCGGGGAGTTCTCAGACAATTCTACACCACGAAAGAAAAATTGCTGTCAAAACTTCACCTTTTGTTCCAATTTAAGGTGCTCTCCCAGCTCAGTGGGAATTTGTGCATTTCTGTTTCTCTCACAATTCTACCACCTACTTCTTCTCTGTTTCAATCAATCTCTCAAGCGAAGAGAAATCTAAGGAACACCTCTTTTTACTGAGCGAAAGCAGGAAGCCTAAAGTGTTTGCTGCCTGGAGGAAGTCTGAAAATGTAGATATGAAAGTACTGGTTAAGATGGAGCGTTTTAGGTGGCTTTTAGAATTGTATTCACTTTTCAGCCGAAAATTAAGAGGTAGTTAAAATCCTACCTGCTAATCGTTTTGATGCAACAAAAACACTACCTGCAATGGCATCTATACACAGCAAATACCACACCACTGCAGCCAAATCATCTGTATCAGAGAAGTAGCAGTGACTTGCCCTACGGAGCCAGTCTTGGCAATGGATTCAAGCTTTTCTTTGCTGGAAGTTTATGACGACAAAAAGGGTGTCTAGGACCCAGTACTAGACCTCAGTCAGGTACACCCTGCATGATAACATTGATGTTTTTTTTTACTTTTGTGGTATTCAATGAATACGGTTTAATATTTTTATGTAACTTGATCAGTCTGTCTTATATTTGAAATATTGGCGTCTTTTTAATAACGCAGCTTAACGCTTTTTAACCAAGGCGTGACGGGAAATGTAAGCATCTATTTCTTAAATGCAATGATTACTTGTTTCTTTCTACATGTGCCACTTGCACGTCTCTTTGAGGAAGGCAATGCTGTTTTGGCAAAATTACTAAGAGTAAGATCAGGATTCCCCCCAGAAACGCAGATCATTCATTTTAGAATACATTTTGTTTTAACAGTTTCATAGTGCCCAAAAATACAACATCCTCAGCAGCCAATCAAAAGGCCAGAGAGCCAGCTAAATGACTACACTAAACCCACCCATCCTGTCACCCATCCCCTCCCTCTCCCCAGAAGTAAACAGCACTATTTCCACCATGTCTTGCCCTGGAGCATCTGTGATCTCAAACAGTTGATATGCCCCCTCAGGTCTCAGCTTTCAGTGTTGTCTCCCATGTCCTCAGTGGTTGCCAATCGCTGTGCTTTAAGGTAACGGGGGTATGTCAATTCTCTGAGCTCAGCAGAGAGTAGTTCCAAGCAGGGTTTCAGCTCTTCTCAAAGTCTTTCGCTTTTTGTTCAAGTGTCAGAGAATTTTTTTCCAAGCATATGAGTTTTCCTATTTTTTACAACCATTGCCTATGCTGTGGTGTTTTGGTGGTGCCCTATGCCTCTAGGTTTACTTGCTTGGCCGCACATAGGAGGATCGTTACAAGCTTACCCCTTGGGGATCAAAGAGGTAGGAGAGCCTAATGGCAAACGTAAGAATTAAATATGCTGATAGCCTCAAGATCTTACTATCCAACATGGAATCCAAGTCGTTTATCACCCCATCCCAATAAATGGTGAGCTTAAGGTAGTGCCAGAGCAGGTGCACTAGGGACACAGTGTTCCCACAACTGCACCGACAATCCCTATTAGTATCTCCCTCTCCTTGGTATAGCACAAATAGGAAGACACATTTATTCGAGGTTCCTTAACTGTTGCACTTGCTGCTGTCATTTTTACTCGCTGTAAAACTGTCTTCTATTCCGGTGTATCAAGCGCTCTACCCAGGTCCCTCATTCATCTTATCTGGCTGGCTGTTTTCCATCCTCTTCCCCACATGTGAGCAATTTGTACAACTCCAAGAAAGTACGTTTGTCCCCAGATTTAGTGATCAGCCATTGTTCCAGTGGTAGTAACAGATGATTGGCTGCTAATTTTACTGTGGGGTGGGTGAATTAGTAATGCATCTGATGGTAACGGATCCTTGTCTTCTCCGGGAGGCCATAATCATTCTTAAGCTGTTTCAAAGTTTCGAGGCCCTCCTGATCCATCAGGTTTCCAATTCTTTTACAGAAGGCTTGCTGCTGTTCCTCTAAATTGTTCTCTTTTATAGGCCTGGTTAAAGCTGGGATTGGCAAATATTGGAGCCATTGGAGCTGGTGACCAGGCCCGCCTCACTATGCCATGTCCCAAGCTGCCATTCTTGTCCACGTAACTGGAGAGGACTCCAAGCCCCAATGTTGATGTTTTAGGTAACCATAGGGCATATGTGTGTTCCTGTGAAGGACTGGCCCATGCAGCACCAGTATTTACACTCTCCCTCCACCACATATCGCAGTTGTGCCATGTCATACTAGTTTGTAATGTTTGGAACGCTCAAACCCCACATGTGCTTGGTGGTACATTTGTCTAGCTGCAATTCTGGGCCCAGATGATATTGCTGTAAAGTTTTTTGATAAGGCGCAGTGCACCCTTGGTGGAGTAGTGGAATTGGTTAAGCCAGGAAGAGGAATCTCACAAAAGGTTGTCATTTTGGCCACTGCGATGCTCCCAGCAATGCCAGGCCAGGAACCTTACCATGTCTGGAAATATGACTTCAGTTGACGGACTAGTCTGGCGTAGTTGCACTTAGCTGGTTTATGAGCAGTGGGTGTTATGTATAACGAAGGTATGGGATAAAATCTTTTGCTCATTGTAGAGGAAGCTGGAACTGCAATCATGAGCACACCTCGAAGGGAAGAGCCTAGCATAGCAACTGGGAGTTATCAGAATGATTTTAGAGCTTGAGACTTCCCAGAAGAGGTAAATCTCAGATACTGTTGCTGGAAGGGGTGCCTCAATGTCAAAAATACATCATCAGCATAAATTCACAGTTTGTGTTCAGTTTGACCAATAGTCACTCTGCTAAAATCTGCATTTCTTTTAAAGCTATAGCGAGGGGCTCCATGTGCAACGTGAACAGGAATGGGGACAGAGCATATCACTGTCTTGTCACCCTCCCAATTTGTATGGGAGACATCAGCAAACCATTCACCATGAGTCAGGCCTGGTGGTCTTTGTAGCTGCTGAAGACACATGTGATAAACCTGGGATCCATCCCCATTTGCGTCAGGACTGCTTAAGAAATGGCCAATGAACTAGATCTAGCGCTTTCTGCATCAACCGATAATATAACTGCTCTTTTGCCCATCCATCCTACTTTTTATATATAAGATTCTAGGTCCGCTTGGTATTGTCTGTGCAGTTGCGACCCGAGATAAAGCCAAACTGACCTGGCTCCACCAGGAATTTCATGTAGTTGTCCATTCTACACACTAGTATACCCATCAGTAATTTGGCATCAGTATTAAGCAGAAAGAGCGGTCAGAATGAGGAGCATAGTTGCAGGTCTTTACTGGGCTTATGTATGATAGTAGTAGCCATCTATAGCTTTGTTTGTCTTCCTTCTCCAGTCTCACGGAATGGATTGAATAATTTTGCAAGTACAGGTGTGTGCACCTAGCCATAGGTTTTGTAAAACAAGGCTGTGTACCCATCAAGGCCCGAGATTTCTGCATCTCAAGTCATGAAATACCTGAGATGCCCCCTACACCTTAATAAGTCTCCCCAAAGTGCCAGCTTAGCTTAGAGGTTTGTCAGCTTTGAAAATGGGACTTTCTCGAGTACTGTCTCCCTATCTGACTCAAGGATCTCCTCCACTGTATATAGTGTAGCGTAAAAGTCATGGTATACCCATGAAATCTCCCTGCTTGTGGTGCATATAGTCCCTGTCTCTGAGTAAATGGAGGGTATGTGGTTTTTGGTCATCTTTGCCTATAACTTGTAAGCTTAAGTCTTGCTGTCTTTATTGGATCCTTTAAACTATTCAGCTTTATCCTCAAGAGTGTATACTCAGTCCTATCTGTGTCTAAGGCTTTTAGCTGGGAGCATGGTGCTCAAGTACATCATATTTTGACCGGTCAATTGGGGCTCCACTTCGTTGCTGGATCCTTATTATTGGATACTACCAGAGAGATAAAGGCCTGTCAGATAGTGACCTTTAAGGATTCCCAGAGTATATGTGGGTTCAATCCTTTTGTATAATTTTCATAAAGAAATTCGGAGATGGCCTTCCCTATATTGGACCTATTATGTTCATTGTACAGAAGGCTGTCCCTCAGCCACCATGTGTTATGATGTTTAGGCTTTTGTGAAGTGCTCATAGAAACTAGATTGGTGTTTGATCGGACAGTGCTGCTGCTCCTATATCTACTTCCTCCACCTGGATCCTCACTGTGCTGGATACCATAAAATGGTAGAGCCCAGCGTAAGTTTTGTGAGTCACTGAATAGAGAGTGCAATCTCATTCATTAGGGTGTAAATGTCGCCACATATCAAACAGCCCACCTCCTGTAGCCAAATCATCACCTTCGGTGAAATTGCCTCCACTTGCTAGCCTCTTTTTGTTGATCTGTCATTCTCATGAATAATTATGAGGTTAAGATCTCCCACTATGATTACTTCCTTTTTCGGTGATTTCAAGATATGCATGGCAACTGTTTTGAGAAATTGTTCATGGCCAATGGTGGAGGTGTAAATAGATGCAGCCATGAATATGTAATCCCCAAGAGACAGATGCCAGAGCCCTGACCTTAACATCAATGACTATGATTTTTACTAAATGTATTTGCTAGCAAAATTGCTACAGAGGTATTGTTGAGGGACCCACAAGGATTGCATGCAGTGCTCATCTTTTCTGAGAAAATGAGTTTCTTGTAGTAGTCAAATTTGACTTGCCTGAGTCTCTGAGTGCTGATTGTACTTCTTTCCCATTGGCTGGGGTTTAAGGCTCCTGATGATGAGACATCCTATTTTAAGGCTACCTATGGTGTGGCATCAGCATATAAGGACTCCTCATGTATCATATTGACCTCTCCACTCGAAATTTGGATTCCTATAAATCCTGCCATCACCGTCCGCTGCGACAGTGTCCAAGATCCTGTCCTTCTTTACCCTCCCCGAAAATTAATAATTAACGCAAACAAAAACTGTTCATGTCCAACCACAGGTGAGGACTTTGTGAGGTCAAGGGACCAGAGTTTTTACCTCCATCGATTGTGAGTGTTAATGTATTGCCTCCAATCTCTTCTTTTGTCCTCTGCCCTACCATCATCTGCCTCACCCTGTTTGGATGGGTCTGTTACCATTTCAACCCTTTAGCTCCCTAGCCTCATTTAGTTTATCAAGAACCGCTTGTTGTTCGGTTGCTGCATTGTCGGCTCATGGCTTTGCATTCTTTTTTAATGATTGCATCCTTCTTGTTGGACTTGACCTTTTCTGCAGGGTCATTGTTGTAATTAAGCAGGCTGCCACGAATCAAGTTGAAGATGTATTTATTCTTCACAGAAAGATCCTATCCAACAGCTCACAAGATCAGCTCCAACTGCTAACCACAATCTCCTTTAAACTCTACATTCCACAGAACCTCAGTATGTCAGGCATGGCAACAGCACCAGTATGTCATACACGGTAACCATAATAGAAATAGAAGATACCACACATCTCCCTTCCATACAAAACCAAAAAAAAAACATTAAAACAAATAAATAAAACAAACAAAAGAATCAATGTCAAACATATTCCTTCAAATAATTTGGACGAGAAGAAACTCTGGAAGAACGTCGAACTCCTTCAGCAGAAGTAGTTAGATTCCTCCTCAAGGTGTCCTCTTTAGAGTTTCCATGAACATCAATCTCACTTGTTTTGCTGTGTCCATTTTTCAAAACTACCACTCTGTTCAGATTCCATACACGGTGATCTTGAGTCTTGACAGCATTTGTGAAAACCTTAATAACAGTCATAGGTTTAAAATACTTTAGATTAGCATTACCACATTGTCCTGGTTTTTTTATTGCTACTAGATCACCAACTTTTACTTTTAACAGCTTTACACAATTTCTCTTGTCAAAATTAATTTTTCTTTTATTAACCTTAACATCCTCCCTTTCCTTCAAGTCCCCATCATCACACACATCCTCTCTACCCTTTCTTACACCATACTCATTAACCCAACTCGGCTCCAAATACGTGTTTGGAATTCTCCTTCGAAACAAAAAAAATGGTGTTTTTCCTGTAGTTGAATGGAGAGTTCTTCTATATTCCTCAACTTTTTTAAGAACTTCACCCCTCCAATCCAGAGCAAGAGCTTTAGCAAGAGTGATTGTTTCCTTCAAAACTCTATTAAACCTCTCTACCATCCCGTTTGCCTCGGGATGATATAGAACACATTTCTTATGTAAAATCCCACAAGAACTTAACAATTCTTCCATATCTCTTGAGACAAATTGTACCCCATTATCAGATAAAATTGATTTTGGCAAACCCTCTCTGGTAAACAGTTTTTTCAAACATTTAATGACATTCGCAGAGTCGATGCTAGTTAGAAAAAACACCTCAGGCCAACGAGAGTACATATCAATTATAACTAAGAGATAAATCTGCGAACCCAACATGTTAATAG
This sequence comes from Triturus cristatus, assembly GCF_964204655.1. Classification (NCBI taxonomy): domain Eukaryota; kingdom Metazoa; phylum Chordata; class Amphibia; order Caudata; family Salamandridae; genus Triturus; species Triturus cristatus. The sequence continues at coordinate 1,711,202,837 of NC_140589.1, read as the reverse complement.
GTCCCAAGATATCCAATGAAATGTCATCCTATGGCGATTTAGGTCGAGACCTTACAACCATGGGTTGCACCCTGGGCATTTTGGATTTGTCACTCACATTGCACAAAACACAATCACGGATTTGTCTCTCAATAAACTTATCCATACCTGGCCACCAATAAGATGAACGCAACCTTTCTTTTGTCTTTGTAATCCCTGGATGGCTAACATGACCCAAATCTACTAATTCACTCCTAAGCCTCTCTGGAGGGATCAGTTTCGTACCCCTAAATAATATGCCACCATCCACCGCAAGTTCATCCCTTACATACCAGTAAGGCTTAGTCCCATCCGAACCACATTTCGCACTTACCCAACTACCCTGGATTAGCTTCTTAACCTCTTTTAGAGTATCATCTCCCGCTACCTCATCGGACCACTTCTCTTGAGAAATGTGATTAGGTTCCACAGCACAAACCCATTCACCACCATCATCAACATCATCACACTCACTACAGTCTTCAGAAACTAATCTTGAAAACGCATCCGCAACCACGTTATCAGCACCAGGAATATATCTGATCGAAAAAGAATACTCTTGAAGACTAATTATCCACTTAGTTATCCTACTAGATATCAAATCCAAACCTTTATTCTCAAAAATCTCAACCAATGGCTTGTGGTCCGTCCTAAGCTCAAAATCAACACCCCAAAGGAATCACTTTAATTTCTTTACCGCCCAAAAGATTGCCAAAGACTCATGCTCAATCACCGAGTACCTAGTCTCCGGTTCTTTCAAACCACGCGAAAGAAACATAATAGTCTTTAACCCTTCAGGACTAACCTGTTGCAATACCGCACTCATACCTTTTTCGCTTGCATCAGTAGTCAAAATCGATCTCAGATTGGTATCAAAGCTCTGTAAAAACGGAGCACCAGCTAACTTTTCTTTTATCGATACAAATTCCTCCTGACATGCACTTGACCACACAAAATTAGTTCCTCTCTTAAGAAGCAATCTCATGTTTGCTGTTATTTCTGAGAACCCCTTAATAAACTTTGCATAATACTCAATCATGCCGAGGAAACTCATAAGCTCATCTCTAGAACTAGGAGTGGCCAACTTATGAATCGAACTAACCAAATCTTCCTTTGGTTTGACTCCCTTTCCAGAAATATTATGTCCCAGATAATTCAAAGAATCCGATCTAAATTTACACTTTTCAATCCTTATAGTCAAATTTCCATCGCGTAACCTAGAGAGTATATCCCTAAGACGCGAATCATGTTGCTCAGTGTCATTACCAAATACCAGAATGTCATCTTGATAAATGCACACGCCCTCAATGCCTTTAAGTAAGCTTTCCATGACCCTTTGAAATACCGAAGACGCAGAAACGAGACCAAAAGGCATCCTAATGAAACTAAACGTTCCAAATGGCGTTATAAAGACTGTAAGATCCCTGCAAGATGGTTCAAGTTCAATTTGATGATATGCCGACGTCAGGTCGATTGTACTAAAAACCTTCGCTCTACCCAACAATACTAATAATTCACTGATATTAGGCAGTGGGTACCTGTCCACAACTACATTCTTGTTCAATTGGCGCAAATCAATGCATAAACGTAAATCCCCATTAGCTTTCCTTGCAGCCACTACCGGAGAAAGCCATTCAGTTCCTTCCACCTCTTCAATAATCCCACTTCTTTTAAGCTTTTCCAATTCCTTCACCATTTCATCTTTAATAGACAAAGGTACCCCCCTGACTTTACAAGATGAAGGAATAGAGTTGTTTTTCGGTTTAATCTTATGTTGATAACCCTTAAAACAACCTAAGCCATCATTGAACACCTTTGGAAATTCCATCTTCAACTTCCTTGTGAATTCACAATCAATCTGTTTCTCAACAGCACACACCTGATCTTTCAACAATATCTGAGGAACCGAATTTGGATCTAAGTAAACACCCAGCTCCCCCTGATGAATCCAACTTATTAAACTATCTCCCCTTTTTGACACATAAACCTTTCCAGAAGTCATCCTATCCCGATACTCAATCATACCCAGGAAGTAACCACGTAGCCTTATAGGTTCTCCTCCGTACGCTACTGGAGATATGTCCGGTTTCAACAACTTCACCTTATGCCTTAACTTGTTCATGTAAAATTCATTAGAGACAATTGTTATTTTAGCGCCAGAATCAAATAAGACACGAGTTGCAATGCCATCAACTAATATTTTATCATATGGGCATGACCTCTTGGTAGTATGACCTCCAATTTCCGAAATAATTTGTCCACACTCGTACTCATCATAATCAGTGCAATCACCAACGCCCTCACATACATCAACTCTTTTAACTCTAGGAGGAAGTTTAGTTTTACACACAGATGGATAATGCCCCTTTGTTTTGCATTTACTACATGTGTTATTTATTGCAGGGCATTTTTTATCGTTCGCAAGATGACCTGATTTGTCACACCTGTAACATCTCAAAGAAGAAGAACTGTTCATCCTCCCCTTATTATTGCCAAACTTCTCCCTGTCTTCTGTCTTGACTGTAACTTTCTTTCCACTCACACTCTGTACTATGGAATCAGCTGTTTTATCTTTGTTAATGATGGCAACACATTTTAAGGAGTGTTCAATTCTTTTAGCAACCGCAATAACCTCATCCAAATTAGGCTCATCCCTAAGCCAAAGTTCTTCCCTAACTTTATCCATGTTGCAACCCAACATGAATTGATCACGTAAATGCTCATCAACTAAGCCCTCAAATTTGCATGAAGAGGCTAACTTCCTGAGATCAGTTAAATAACTTTCCACAGTCTCCTCTTCATGTTGCATTCTTTTACCGAAATGATACCTTTCCAAGATGGTACTTATCTTAGGCAAATAATGTTTATCTAGTTTACATATACAAATTTCATAATCATTCAGCCCTCGCGCTTCAGCAGAAGACAATTCGGGTAAATGATCAAAAACATCCTGCCCTTCTGACCCCAAACAATGGAGCAATAATGACATCTTCCTTTCTGCACCTAGAGATGCGCCACATACCCTTGCATATCTTTCAAAAACTTTCTTCCACTTCTTCCACTTAATTGGAGGTTCACCCGGAGAAGCTAAGAAAAACGGAGCAGCAGTAACGTTCTGCATTCCTCCAGACTTCTAATGCTCCTCCAGATATGAACCCTTAATAAACTTCTTTTTTTTTTTTTAGAGAAAACACTCAACTTAAGAAAACAAAGGCATAAAGTGTAAAAGCAGCACGCTTAAACAAAATTGTTTCAGATTAAATCATACAAGATAATTTTATCGTTTTTCTGAAACCTAAAGCTTTTTCCAATATCTCTGTAACATGAGATTCAAATTTATAGCATATCGCTAAAACAACACTTCATAGAAAATCTTCTTTTATATGTAGCGTGTGCATCGCTGAAGCAACACACATTTAATAAGAGAATGGCATGAAAAGCGTGCGTGTCGCTGTGCGATGAAATTACCTTTAAATTTCCACCAGAAATAGTCTTACAAATGTAGCGTGCGCATCGCTGAAGCAACTCAACACTAATGTGAGGATCGTTGAAATATAATCTCCTCCGATTGCATTGAGTCTACAGTGAGCCACCAAGCACTTCCTTGTTCCCGATGTCAGAACAGAATAACAAACGCCCGTGGCTAAGCAACCACGTCGGTGTAGCTCATCACGCACTGTCATGTGACATCAATGACGTGCTTCACGCTTCCTTTAATATTCCACTTCGCGAGAAAACATTACCAAGTGAATAGAATGCCACATGCGTAGCTAAGCAACCACGTCAGTGTAGCTCACCACGCACAATCACGTGACATCGATCACGAGTTCCACACTTCCACAAATCTTCCACCTCGCGAAGAAGACGTCACCAAGGGAATGGAATGCCGCGAGCAGGGTGAGTGTCTCACAGGAACGGCCTGTATATTTTCAAATCATTAATCAATGTGCCAGTTCGTTCATTCCAAACCATCAAGGAATACACTTTAAAATGTATGTAATCCCGACTTTTGAAACAAATGCGAACACCGCGAGCAGGATGGGTAGCTCACAGGAATGCCCTGTTTACGAAACAAACGCTGAGCCCCTCACACTGACTTCATTAAACTCCCAAATGGCACAGACAGTAGCAATACACACCGATGGCTCCCAACTCACCCACCAAACCTCCTCAGATATAATGAGCGAGCGCTGTGTGTCGAAACTTCCACCGCTTTCAAACGACTACCGTTTGTAAATAAAACAGTCTCACCATCACCTTGAAGGAAAACACGAGTTAGGATCTTCTGCTTGAAAAGCTGCCGACTACGCCAGTGTTGTAATTAGGCAGGCTGCCACGAATCAGGTTGAAGATGTATTTATTCTTCACAGAAAGATCCTATCCACCAGCTCACAAGATCAGCTCCAACTGCTAACCACAATCTTCTTTAAACTCTACATTCCACAAAACCTCAGTATGTCATACATGGCAACAGCACCAGTATGTCATACACGGTAACCATAATAGAAATAAAAGATACCACAGTCATCTCCAAACATTTTACCTTTACCCTCCTGTTTTCTGAACCCGTTTTGTTGTCTTTTAGGACGCTGCACACTTTACCACTGCTAACCAGTGCTAATGTGCTTGTGCTCCCTGCCTAAAACATGGTACGATTGGCTTATAGACAATTAGCATATTTAATTTAAGTATATGTCCCTAGTAAAGTGGCACCACATGTGCCCAGGGCCTGTAAATTAAATGCTCCTAGTGGGTCTACAGCACTGATTGTGCCACCCACTTAATCAGTTCTTTAATCATGTTTTAGGCCTACCATTGCAGCCTATGTGTGTGCAGTATTAGACTGCCATTATGACCTGGTAAAATAAAGCTTTTGCCAAGGCCCAGACCTTCCTTTTTAATACATATAAGTCACCCTTAGGTGTACGCGAATGATGAGCTCATGACTAGGGCGAAACCGGTCCTGGGTTGCCTGTGCTCTAGTTCAGGGAGGACCTGGCTTGGCTATTGAAGCACTGATTTTAATATATCTGGGTCCAATCTGAGGTGACACAGTGTTCAAAATAACGATGGATTGGGATGTGGCTTGAATAATTAACAGTGGCTGAGATTAAGTGAAGCATTCCAGCCATCACTTTTTTTGTATACTTTTGTTTGTCTCTCTAAGTTGGACGGTATGCCCAGACATGGGTCCCATACACACTGTGTTGCTAGAACCAAGTTGTATCTGGCTGATGAGCCCATAGCTAGGGTGAAACTGGCCCTGGATTGCTTGTGTTCTGGTTCAGGTAGGACCTGGCTTGGCAGTTTGAGCTGGACTCTTCCAATTGGAGCAGGGTCAAGACTGATTTGTATATTGCTGGGTCAAAACTGAGGTGACATCGTGTTGGAGAATTGCCCTCTCTGAAGGGTCACAGCAAACTTTTTGCCGTCCTCTCCTCTTTTTGCTGTTCTTTTTGTTGGCTTTATGGCTCTGAGCTCTTTACTACAGCTAACCTGTGCTAAATTGCATGTGCTTGTACCTTAAAAATTATGGCATTGATGTATACCGGATTGGCATATTTGTTGTAATGGTTAGTCCCTTGTAAACGATACCCAGGGCCTGTACTTCAAAGCTACTAACGGACTGCAGCACTGACTGTTGTTGGAATGGAAAATGTTTTTGGTCGACTTCCCTTTGCATTGTACGACTTAAGTTAGCATTTACAGCACCATTTTGTATTCAGCCGCCATTTTGTACCATGACCGAAACTAAGCTTCTGTCTCATTCTGTTTGCCTCAGCAGAAAGCAGCCTCGATGTTTTTTTTCTATTTCTCCAAGGTTGAACTTCACTGAACTAATGAATAGACTGTTTTGTCACTACATACCTTCCTCGTTAGAATAGGCCTGCTCCCACCCTAAAACTGAGATAGCATGTACCCGGTCTCAGGATTGCAGCTCATCCTTCTGTTTCTCCTTTGTTCACCAGCTACTAACTGGAAAATTCCAGTCTGGGCATTTCCTTAGGGGTACTGGAAATGTATATTATGTATTACCATGTTGGTGGGGTCAGTTCCTCTTCAGCAATCTAAGAAGGCTGGTCAGACCGGGCTCCGCTCGAGTGTATACTAATAAATAATTTTGGTTTGTATTCTGTACTGTCTGACCGACTCTTCATTTGTATAGAAGGCTGAGAGGTGGTCGTGACTGACCGGGTTGGCCCTAATCAGTCACTTCCTTCATTGTACCACCCGCAGAAGTCGCCTTTCAAACCTGAATCAGGCCTGTCACTGCAGTGCTTGTGTGTGCAGTTTACTTCCACTTCAACTTGGCATTTAAAACTACTTGCCAGGCCTTAAACTCCCCTCTTTTTATATATACGACACCCCTAAGGTAGGCCCTTAGTAACCCTAGGTGCAGGGTGCCATGTCAGTAAAAGGTAGGACATGTACTTTTCTGTTTTGCATGTCTTGGTAGTGATAAACAGCCTATTTCATTTTTCACTACTGTGAGACCTAACCCAGTCATAGGCCTGCATTGGAATTCATGAAAACACTGTAAGGAAATACAATGTAATTCCTGGTCAGCGAGAAGTAGTTTTTTCATGTTTCATATCTTTGGAATGGAAATGATGAATTCTCCTTACTGGTGAAGTTGGGTTTAACATTATTGTTTTCGAAATGCTGCTTTTAGAAAGTGGACATTTCTCTTCACGTACTGCTCTTTGTACCTTATAGCTTGTCTCCAATACACGTCTTAGTTGGGTGACAGCTGCACTTTGTGCATTCCCTCTACTTAGCCACAAGCACAGGAAGGTGAGGCTCATCTGCATTCTGAGCACTCATCTGTATTCATCTGCATTCTAATGGGTCTTCCCAGGCAGGGAGGAATGGTAGGGGATAACACAATTCAATAGGTAGTTACCTGTCCACACACAAAGCAATGATTTACCTCCCACAGATAGCCTGGCAGACAAGACTGGGTTAAAAGGGATCCTTGTGTACTTCTGAGAGCTACTTTGAAGTCACCTCCTACATCAAGGGCACTTTTAGATACTAGTAGTGGGTCTGAGACCCCCTAAAATCAGACACTTCTGGATCTTGAACTGAATTTCTTTCTGGAGGACTGCTGTGCTGCTGAATGAACTCAACTGGGCTACTTTTCTGGAAGGACCCATTTTCTGCTTGCTGCCCTGCTTCCTGCTGCTCCCTGAAACTGCTGAAGGAGAGCTGGACTCTGCCTTCCCTCCATGTGATCTTCAAGGGCTTGCTGGCTTACCTCCTCTTTTCTGAAGTCTCAGGGACACAAAAGACTTCGTGAAATTCTGCTGGTGCTCCTGGACTCTGCCGTCTGTGAGTCCACCTGTTGCCTGAGGTGCCGTATCCTGTTCTAAGCCCCAGAAGTGGGTTCTGCTGCAGTTTTGCTATAAAATCAATGCATCGTCACCACTAGGCTGACCAGAACCATCACAGTGCCCTTCAACGCTGACTCAGTGTCGATCCGGAGACAGCTCTGTGCAGCTAGATGAAGATGCAGAACCTGACTGCAAAGTTTGACGATGACGCAGCGCATATTCGAGTTCCCGACTGCAAGATTCGATGACGACTCAGCACCGATCCAAGGTCCCAACTGTGAGGCTCGACTTCGATGATCCAACCTGATGGCATAAATCAAAAACAACACAGTGCCTTCACTGCCTGGAAAAGATCGACAGATATCACTGCTTGCAAACAGGATAGGTACATTGTTTTCCGAGGCCTCCATAGGTCCTGTAGCCAGCCTATGCTCCATCGCAGTCAGCTTAAACTTTGACTTTGCCCGGATCCAGTGCGACCTAAAGTAAACTTTTTAGAGCTGCATGCTTCTAAGTACTTCGCTGCATTTATTCCATTATAATTCAATGCCTCAACTTCTATACATCGGATGCATACACAGTGGCGCGGTTCAGGGGGTTCTGCCAGGAAAGAGGTGTGTTCTATAACATAAGTGCCAAGAAGGCAGAGCTTGAGAAAACCTTAAAAGCATGGGCAGCAGCTCATGCAGAAGGAGAAATGGATGAGGAGGAGGGATCTGAGTTGGAGGACAGATCAGAGTGGGACATTGGCAGAGGGTCTTGTCACACATCCTACAGAAGGGGTGGGCAGCAATTTTCTCCCAGGACTGGAAGCCCACTCTAGACCAGGCAGCAGTATGTCCTCAAGGAACCTGTCCCAGAGGAGATGGCGGACAGGTGGGAGGAGAGGAAACTCAAACTAGATCATGCCAAGATTGAGAGGGAGCAAGCCCTTGCTAAGCTTAAGAAGGAATACGCGCTAGAAGAGAAGAGGCTGGCCATGGATGAAAGAAAAATGGCCCATGAGCTTAGCCTCAGAGAGTTGGATATTAAAGGCCTCCAGCAACAACAATATTGGTGGCAGTCTATGTGCAGTGTCTTCACATGAGTCCAGATTTCATATCCCAAAAGATATGGTGCCCAGTTATAATGTGGGGATGACATAGATAAATGGTTGGCAGTCTATGAAGTGGCTATGAAAATGCACAGGGTGCAGAGGAGCTATGGGGAACTGATTATGGCAGTACATTCCCACAGTGGGGAGGGACAAACTCTTTACATTAAAGATGGAGGACCAGACCAACTACACTGCCATGAAGACCATTTTAGTCAGTATGTATGGATTAACACCTGAGAACCGCAAGAAACGCTTCAGGGCCAGTAACAAACTCTCTACACAAACATGGGTGGATTTCTTGGACTATGCTGGTAAGGCACTGAAGATCTGGATGAGGGGTAGTAAAGGTAATAATTATGAAGGGTTGCACAACTTGTTCTTAAAGGAACACATTCTTCATACTTTTTTCCAGAGCTGCACCAACACCTGGTTGATCGCAAGCTTACTGACTCCAAGAAGCTTCCTAAGGAGTTGACATCTGGGTCAGCACCAGAGTGCCAATGAAGGTACCTGGTGGTGATTCCAAGAAGGGTGGTTCAGGTTACTCCCAACAGAGTGAGGGGGAGGTCTAGAGAGACCCAAAGAGGTCCCAGGGAAGGGGGAATCAAAGGGTTCATATGTCCAACCAGGTGTTTTTACCCAGAATCTTTTGCAAACTTCAAACTTTGACTAAAAACCCATTTTCCTCACATTGCCAGAAGTTTCCATCACAGAAATGTGAAGAAAGTCCTAGAATTTGTGGAGGGCCATAAACGTCCTTCCACACAGCATTCCCCCAAGTCTCCTAATAAAAATGGTATCTCGCTTGTGTGGGTAGACAGGAAACGACCCGCAACAAGGAATGACCCAAAACACAATGTGGATATATTAATATTTCCACTCCAAACTGACCCCTTTTTTTGCACAGTGGGTAGCTGTGGATTTTGGGCCCTAACTCAGCAACACCTAGGTAAAACTTGCAAACCTGCACATTTTTAAAACTAGACATCTAGGGAAGTCTAGGGGTGTATGACTTGGGTGGCTCTCGCTCTATAATTTTATCCAGAAGCCCTTGCAAGCATCAAACGTCAGCAAAAACACCCATATTCCTCACATTTCTGTCACAAACAATTCAGGAATCTGTGGAGAGCCACACACTTCCTACTACCCTGAGTACCCACATATCCCCCATAAAAACGGTACCCCACTTGTATGGGTGGGCCAAGAGACCATGACACAAAAGGCGATAAAGCACTACATTGATGGATAAGCAAAAGAGGTAGCTGCATTATTTGGGGCCATACTGTGGCATCAAGCATACAAACCTATGAACCACAAACATTTTAGAAAACTAAACAATCAGGGAATTCCAGGGTGGTGATGGTGACACACTGCAAAACTCTGCCAGCACTCCACTCCGGTGGAAAAATCAGTTTGATAAAATATTGTTAGGTCTGGCCATCAAACTCATCATCAAAAACCCATCAAAAAAGGGGTGGCTAGGTTGAAGATACATCATATCTTGTCAAGGTGAAGCTTTTATTTTTTCACTTGAAGGCCCACCCACTTACGTTGTCCAGTGATCGATATCCTTGCTATTAGCATCTCTCTATCTCCTCGCTGGTGATCCAAGGAGGGAGGAGACGTGTTTATGAAGATATAATAAAGCAGCAGAATTGCTTCTGTGTTGTCCATCTTACATCATCTTACATCATCTTCTTGCCAACCTAGCACTCTTTTAAATGTAGGAATGAAGTTATATACATTGATACAGTCAAACAGGCGGACGCGGTTATTGCTAACCTTGATCTACCTTAAACAGGCTGGGTTCAGACGTTTGATAACAATAGCAGGATGCAAACAAGACTTTGAAGTGAATGCTGGACATCATAAGTGTGGCACATGTACATGCTGTAACCAAGCCATTAAAGGTACAGAGTTTGTTCATAAAGATAGTAAATTGAGACAGAGAGATTTCTCAAATTGCAAAGCGAAGACTGTAGTATATGGAATCAACTGCCCAAGCAACAAACTCTATATAGGGAAAACCAACCAAGAAGTGAGACAGAAAATTACACAACACAAGTCTCGCATTAGGCGCAAAGTCACTACTGCCCCCCGAGAGGAGGATACTTTAAGAGGCGGCTGATGAGAAAATAAGCTTACCTTATATTACGGTTTAATGTAGTAATAGAAGGTTTGAATGAGATGCATGAACTACAATTTATGAGAAATTCACGAGGATCCCAAAACATCCTGTTTGATTCAGGTATCAGGATCATTGAGTACTGTGCCCTGGTCAGTGTTTTGGAATTTTGCTGATCGATGGCCCTCATACGTACAGATTAGTCCATTGTTCGATTGAGAATGACTTTTTATGGACCACTCCATTCTGACTAATAAGTCACGCCGAAATTTCATTTTATTCCGTTTTCTGCATTTGTTACCAATAATCAGATTTTAGACACTACGGGCCCGATTCACAGAATTAACTTAAGACTAAATCCTAAACTTACTACTTTGTGGTATTCACAGAATGGACTCCCAAGCTTTCACAATTGGATATCACACGAAATTAAAATCCGTGCTCCACCCAAACGCATTAGGAAAGCAGGTACAATAACTAAAACTAACGCCCCCTGGTTCACACCAGAAGTAGCCAAAGCTCACCTGCTGTGCAAAAAAGGAGAACGCAAATGGCGAAAAACATATGATAGTGCGGACAGAAACTCCTATGTCCTACTAAGGAAAAGCTACCATTCTACTATAAAAAACGCCAAAAAAGAATTCTACACCAGAACCATTAATGAGGCCAAACAAAAGCAAAAAACCCTGTTTTCATTAGTGAAATCTTTCACTCATCCTAAAGCCTTGCAGTCCGAAATACCCCCCTCCCAAGATCTCTGCGACAGAATAGCAGACTTCTTTGAAGAGAAAATTAATATTATTCAGAAAGATTTCCCCCTATACCAACGTTCCCAGTCCTCCTTCAGACAGGAACAAGAAGATAATACCACGGCCCACCTAAAGACCTTTTCACAAGTCACCCTGGCACAGTCCAAGGACGTCATCCTAGCATGCAAGTCAGGTGCCCCCTCTGACTCCTGCCCTCCCAGTATTCTGCATCAACTGATTGACATTGTAAATCCCATTATAAATGAAATAGTGAACACCTCCCTCAGCACTGCTACTGTCCCTAGGGCATGGAAACATGGCATTGTTAAACTTTTAATGAAAAAACCAAATAAATCCCTGTCGGACCTAACCAACCTCCGCCCTATCTCCCTCCTCCCTGTCTTGGGTAAAATCACAGAACAAATAGTTTACAGGGAACTTAAAACCCATCTGGAAATGAATAATATCCTCCACCCCCAACAGTCAGGATTCCGCTCACAGCACTCAACGGAAACAGCCTTGATTGAGTTGACTGACTCCATAAAACTTCTCCAAGATCAAAGGAAAAACGCTGTATTGATCTTGTTGGACCTCACGGCAGCGTTCGACACAATCTCCCACCTCATACTCCTAGATAGACTTAGGGACATCGGCATCTCTGACCTAGCTTTAGATTGGATAACATCTTTCCTTACCGAAAGATCACAGTCCATCAAACTAGGACCTTTCAGCTCAGTTGAGAAAAAGATTCGATCAGGAGTCCCACAGGGATCCATCTTAAGTCCTTTACTTTTTAATGTCTACCTCATACCTCTTATCTCTCTGATCGAATCATACGGTATCACTGTTACATCTTACGCCGACGATACCCAACTCATAGTCCCGCTTGAGGAAAACTCCACGATTGCCGAACAAAATCTAACAAACTGCCTGAAAGATGTCTTCCTATGGATGGAAACTAACCATCTTAAGTGTAACACAGGGAAGACCGAGATCCTTCCCATGGGGAAAAACGTCAACTTCTGTCCTCATCTATGGTGGCCAGAGGACTCCACAGCCCCCCCTCAGACCGTCGTAACTGCAAGAAACCTTGGAGTCACCTTCGATACTGACTTATCCTTCGACCAGCATGCCAGAATAGTGGCAGGAAGCTGCTTCGGAATCATTAAATCCCTCAAAAATTTTTTTGATTTCCTACCAATTGAAGCCAGAAAGACGGTAACTGTGGCGTTAATCCTCTCACGCTTAGACTATTGTAATGGTCTCCTGGCAGGTGTGAAAAAAGCCACTCTCAAAAAATTGCAGAGTGTTCAGCATTCGGCTGCTAGATTGGTGCTTAAACTCCCCAGAAGATCTTCAGCCTCCTCCGCCCTAAGAACCCTCCACTGGTTACCCCTACACAAAAGGATCCTATTCAAGATCCTAACCGTGGCTTTCCGAGCATTCAACCACACTGGCCCCAAGTACCTGATCAAACGCTATCCCCACTACAACCCCCAGAGGACCCTGAGATCCTCCAACAATAACCTAATAACACTAGCCAACTTCAACCTAAAAACCAAAGGGGGAAAAACTCTTACTCACCTTGCCTCCAAGGCATGGAACGCTATGCCCCAGCATCTGAGATCCCTCACCAAGGAATGCCAATTTAGGAAACAACTGAAAACATGGATCTTTAGCCTTTCTGACGAGTATGTACAGAACACCATCTAACCCTGCTCCATTCCATCTTTCTATACCCCTTCCAGTCAGCGCCAGGATGCTTCTTCCGGAGCGACAGTCGCACTTTATAAATACCATTTCCATTTCCACTTACTACTTTTGGTATTCACAGACTGCACTTACTACTTTTGGTATTCACAGAATGGATTTACGACTACTAACTTTACGTCCGCACTCGGGCTGGAAATTCCGGCGCGGAGGCGGAGCTTCCATCCCGGAGCCGGAGCTTCCGGCCCAGAGGCGGGGCTTCTGGGCTGGAGGCGGAGCTTCCGGCCCGGAGGTGGGGATTCTGGCCGGTGGCGGAGATTTAGCCATGGCCGAAATCTCCACCTCTGGGCCGGAAGCTCCGCCTCCGGCCCGGAAGACCCGCCTCCGGGTCGGAAGCTCCACCTCAGGGCCGGAATTTCCGGCCCGAGTGCAGACGTAAAGTTAGTAGTCGTCAATCCATTCTGTGAATACCAAAAGTAGTAAGTGCAGTCTGTGAATACCAAAAGTAGTAAGTGCATTCTGTGAACACCACAAAGTAGTAAGTTTAGGATTTAGTCTTAAGTTAATTCTGTGAATCGGGCCCTACATGTCCCATAATGCCTTTGGGCTGTGGGAATAAGAACATATACTTTATTTAGACATCCCCACGGACCTGATTGGCCTCAATCCACAACGGGGAGGAGAAAGGTGAACTTTCAATTATTGAGAGCCAGCCCCTAGGATACATAATGAACTTTGTTTCTAACAGAGCCTGGAAAGTTGCGCAAAGAAAATCTACCAAATAAAGTAAACAGTGCGACTGAGAGTGAAATGTTTGGTTTAAACAGTGATTGTAGACGCTGCCTCTTTTAGACAGGAGAACCAATAGCACTCATGCTTGGGTTTCAGGCAGAATCTACTGGCGAATGCCTCCTTCTATGAATGGTTGATTGCTTAAAGAAAGAATTCACAAGCAGCAGCGGCCCATGCAGTAAAAATGGTGGGGTGGTGAGGCCGGGTGGGGGGTGATTTCGACAGACGACAACGAGGGAAAATTAATTATTTATCTATGTTTCCCTCGTGGTCATCTGTCGAATCTCCCTCCAACTCAGAATCACCGCTCTTAACTGCACGGGCCACTCCTGTTCACAAGCATTTAAAACGTGAAGAGAAGTAAGCATTTTCTGTTTGGCATGTTTGAGATATTTTATCACACCAATCAAGCATGCAAAAAATGTATGAGGCTGAAGCCGGATCAGGCAATAATGCAGTTTAGTGGCGTTATCATTTTAATGGTGCATTGGCAACATTGGAGAGGAGTGTTGCTCCCAGTTTGAATTACTTAAAAAACATTTTTGAAAGCATGAATTCACCTGCTCACATAAGACATGAGTTGATCAAGGGTTCACAATGCTACAAGCAATTGTCAGCAGACATCAAAGGGTTTCTGTTCATCTGTGTTCAGCTTTATCAAAACATTTGCTGGTTTGAACACTTATTGGCTTATATATACATTTGCAGATTTCCTTGGAATCGGTTCTCCCTGAAAGATACAGCCCACCACTGTCAAGTTGGCTGTACACTACTACATTTAGGTGAGTGCACAATAGTTTGCCCTGATTATCTGAATTCCCAGTACTTTACAGGTAATTAAAAGAAACATATGTGTTTTATGGAAATTATTGGGACATTCACACAGAAAGATGAATGGGAGGACCATACTATCGGTTCTGCAATAAAATTAGGGTAAACAGGTTGGGGCGTGGTCTCGCCAGTGGCAAAATGGCTGCAAGATGGCTGCACGCTGCGCAAGCTCTGCCGGCCGAGCCTGTCTTATCCATCACCATCCGTCTTCTGAGGGGGGCTGCGGCTGCATAACCGGCAGACATTTCAAGCGGAACATGCCCTGCATATGGGCTGCTGAGCCCGATCTTCCATGAGGCTTGGGGCGTCAGAAACATGGAGCGGACCGCCATCACTGCTCTCTGCGTGGGCTGCAGCTCCCGGTTGGGGCCGGTGCTGAGGCGATCCTGAAGGCCTGGACCCGCGCATCGCTGACAATTTACTGGTAGCCCTGAGGGGTCCTGCCTTTGGCGGAGCTGCCAATGACGAGATATGGGCCGCGTTGCGACAGCCGGGCCTGTGCCTATACGCTGGCCCTCCTTGTGGGCTGCGTCTACCTGTCACTGCTTGGGACTTGGTCAAGGTGAGCCGAGGAGACCAGGCCAGAAACACTAAGAGGCCGCCATCGCTGCTGCGGTGGCCACGACTGCGAAGCTACTCTGGCCTCCCACGTGGGCTCCAATTTCATACTGCCGTGTGGAACTGGGCTGTCACGGCCTTGGAGGACTAGGCTTGTGCCTCACCTGCTGGCCACCGGTGGCCCCGGGGGCACTGTTGTTAGCGCTGCAGGACTCGAGCCCTCCTCGTGGGGCGGCTGCCCTGGCCCCTGGGTATCTGCATCAGCTTCACATGCCTGGCTGGCCGGGTCTGCCGAACCTGAGGACTGGCGCCCAGCCCACATGATGATACTGCTGCAGTGATGGTGCAGGCAGCCCAACTCTCAACACAGCAAGCTCCAACAAGTAAGACTGCGGTGGTGGGGGGAAGTCAAGTACTTTGGCACATACGTTTCCTGGCTGGGGGTCCCTACCGATCTCACACGTGTGCCACTGTGCCGGCAGCACCCAGGCCTGCAGTGGCTCCCCACTTGCTACCTGCAATACTAGCTGGGGTCGCCCTACTGAAACCATGGCTAGCCTGTCTCCATGCCAGCCCGTGGCTATACTGAGGCCTAAAACCATCCACCAGGGAACCCCCATCCTTATGCTTCCCCCGCCTTGCATGCCCATCCACAGACTGCCTGAGCCGAACTTGGGGTTTGCCTCCCACCAATTCCCCTCCACGTACTGCTTGGTCCCCCTCCTGCTGGGCCCATATACACTGACCGGACGCCCATTATCAGCTAGGTGGCCTGAGCTGGCACTGACCTCCCCACTCCTGGATGGCTCAAAGAGGCTACGGTGCGGTTCCGGCTGGTGGGCTGCTCTGAGCACACCCCTATACCTTGTATGTCTACGGTGTCCTCCCGGCCAGGTGCCAGCTGCAGGCTCGGCCTCCACTATGCACCAGAGATGAGCAAGGCCGATGCTAAGCAGATCAAGCTCACCTTCACCGGTCGGAGAACAGTTTATACAGATGGACCTGCCTGAGCTGCAAGATGACAGCCTTCGCGCCTTGCGGCTGGAGTTTAAATCGAGCCTAAAATCTATAGACTCTAAGATTGACCATTTAGTCAAGAAGTGGGTCGACACCTATGAGACCCAAATTACCCAGGCGAGGGTTTCGGAGGCAGAACAAACTGGAGCTGAAAATCGGCAGCAACTCCTCAAGATGGATAAGGTCCTTAAACTTATCCATGCACAGAATAAAGATCTCGTGTAGGGCTCCCGCAGGAACATTTTACGTATTCCGTATTATATACGGGAGTCCACAGCAACAAGGAAAATGGAGGACAATCTTGGATTTCTTCTGCGTGAACTTTTTTGGCTCATTTCTGTCTAAACATTTTATCATCAAACGGGCACAGAGGTCCCTTGGCCCGCGGCCTCCTCCTGGGACACCGGCAAGACACATAATTGCTTGCTTACTAAACTACCGGGACCGAGACTCCATCCTCCGGAAAGCTAGAGATTTGGGTGAGGTTCAACACCAAGGTAACGTTCTATCTTTTACCCTGACATTACCCTAACTGTTCAGGTGGCTCGCAGGGACTTCCGTCCCGCCAAGCCATACTCCAACAGCTACATATAACTTATGCATTGATGTACCCTGCCAAACTCCGTGTTGACACCGGCGACAAACCCAAGTTCTTCACAGATGCCAAGGCTGCCCATACATTTGCTAAACAATTGCGAGGGTCCCCCTCGCAGGCCCTACAAGCGAGGTCAGAAGATGGCCGCACCAGCGACAATGATTGACTTTGCAAGCCCTGAGCACGTCTATAGATATGCATGGTTTTCTTATGCTTTCGCTATGTGATTTGTATTTGTTGTCATAACCTGTGCTATTCTGCTGCCTTTTCTATCCTGCTTAACACCCCCCTCTGGCAGCTCTAACGCTCGGCCACACTGCCCTTGTGGCATGGGGGCATCTGGCTGAGCCCTCGTACCCAGAAGTGATAATTCCCAGCTGTGTTATTCACACTCCAAGTTGTAGGTCCTTGGGTGGGGGTGGTGTGATGCTCAACCTAATTGGGGTTGGAGTAGGTTGGGCGGGAAGTGGGTCTCTTTTCCGGGAGCCTATTTAGGATACTTGGGTTCCAGAGGGTAGTTCAATGTTTACTGTTTTTTCTTTGTAAACTTGTTATTGACCGCATTCACTGGACTGTGCATCATCCTCCATGTCACCAGATGGCTTGTTATTACAACTTGCGGCAGATAGCATATTACACACCCATATCTCTTTGATAAATGACTGAAACTACCTTCCTGTCTTGGAACATTAAGGCCATGAACGATCATCGTAAGGCATGCCTCATACACACATACCTGCGCAGGCTAAGGGTTGACATATGCTTCCTCCACGAAACTCATCTTATCTCCACCAATGCTGCCTAATTGCGCTCCAGGTACTGGGGAGAGGAGCACTCAGCATATTATTCAAACTATGCACGCAGCATCACTATACTCTTCAAGAAAGATCTCCCTTGGTGCACCACACAGACCTTCATTGACAGAGAGGGCAGATACGTGATTCTAGCGGGGATACCATATACTTATATTATAATTTCCTCCATTGGCCCCCTCTCATTAGTATGGAGCGGTGATTTTAATATTGCCTCCCTCAGTTCACTCAGGCGGTCGTTTACAACACCCTCAGGCCACTGCTACCCTACACGCTATTACACATGATAACTCGCTGCTCAACGCCTTGTGGCACACTCGCCCAAGCGCTCGCGAGGGCACTTTCATTTCTGGTACTCATGGCTTCAGGTCCCGAATCGACCTCTGGCTCATTACTCACGATGTTCCGTCTTGGGCCGCGTCTGTCGATCTCCTTGCCCACACCTTATCCGACCACGCACCTGTGCACATGGCTGTAAGATTCCCACTCACCCCTCGTCACATGTTTGCATGGCGCCTGCCCCCTCACATGCTCCGCGACACTGCATTTCTGGAAGAAATCTGGAAAGCCATCGTTGAATTTATTTAACACAATATTGGCTCGGTAGAATCCCCCTCGACCCAGTGGGAGTCTTTCAAAGTTGTAATCCAGGGGAAAGCTTTGCTAGACAATCAGGGGTGCTTAAATCGATCGGGAAACCTGGAGCATCTTGAGGCAGACATTAAACTACTGGATCAGCGCCAGATCACTGACCCTAACCCCACTACATTAGCTGATATTAGAACCAAACTAACTGAAAATCACACAGAGGTGGAAAAGGAGGCTGCATTTCTAAGCAAAGAATTTCAGGCTCGCGGGTATGGGCAGGGCGACTGCCTGGGGAAAACCCTCGCAAACCTACTTAGGAAACCCCATGCCTCCTCCTACATTTCAGAGCTTCACAAAGAGACCTCTGGGAGGAACACATCCCCCAGCGAGATCATAGCTAGACTATCCGCTTTTTACTCCCAATTATATACTGCTGGCGAGGCTGCACCTCTCAAACTCTTGGATCAATACTTCGACTCAATTGAATTGTTGTGGCTCAGTGACGGGCACCACGACTATTTAGACAAACCTTTCACCACTGAAGAGATTGGCTAGGTTATTGAGGGCTTTCCAAGCAACAAAGCATTAGGCTCGGACAGGCTGACTCCCGAGTTTTTTAGAAAGAATTTGCACCCCTGCTCATCCCACATGTTCCAGAGAGGTATAACGAATCAGTCATCCTAGGCAGGTTCCCTCCCACGATACGCGAACCATTGATTACTCTTCTTCTTAAACCCCACAAACCACCCGATAGCTGCGACTCATATCGCTCCTTTCTCTGATAAATACAGATAACAAGATATATCCTAAACTACTTGCCAACCGGCCCCTTCCTCTTATGCCCCTGATCACTCAACCTGATCAGTCTAGGTTCATACCCGGCCGAGCCACTTCTCACAATCTCCATGCCATTTTTTCTGTAATGCACCAGATTAATCCTGCTTTGCCTGCGGTGGTGGCTCTCCTGGACACTACACAGCTGTTCAATACACTGGAAAGGCCTTATCTTTTTTACCTACTTGGGGTTTAGCCAAGGCTTCATCCAGAAGATCAACCTCCTCTATACACTTCCCTCTGCGTGCCTTAGGGTCAACGGGCGAGTCATGGAACCTATCATCATTACCAGGAGAACCAGACAGGGATGCGTTCTGTCCCCAATGCTCTTTGCCATCGCCATGGAGACTCTCGCGGTGCACCTACGCCAACACCACACACATAGGGGAATCAGCTTCTCAACCCGCAGCATGGTGACATCTATGTATGCAGATGATGTAATATTATATATACGCGAGCCATGGGAGAACATAGCTCCCATAACTAGGGAGGTGATACGATATGGCCGCTATTCTGGGGTACAAATCAAATCAACTGGGGTAAATCCATCCTTTTCCCCGTGCCGACACGACCTCACTGTTCCCCACTGATTATCCATTCATTTGGGCGTCTGGTCCCACCAAGTACCTCGGCATATGGTTGTCCTGAGATCTGGAAGAACTTTGGAAAGCTAATTTTGGGAGAGCAATAGAGTGGCTTGAAACTAAATTGCATGTGTGGAATAAGCTCCCACTTTCCCTGGCCGGTCGAGTCTCGATCACCAAAATGGTGGTGCTTCTTAAATTTCGACATTTATTCCTAAAAATACCGATCTGGTTTACCTCACAATTTTTCAAGAGACTCCGCTAGAACATGATATCCCTAACCTTGACAGGCCGCCAACCTCATACGATATCCTCACCCTTCCCCCCCTCATGTGGCTGCATGGGAGCCCCAGACCTTCATCTGTATGCCTTCTGTGCTCAAGCCAGCTTCCTTCTTTTCTGGTTGCATTCCACACCCTTTCAGCCTCATGCGGGGGTTGAGGCAGATGTGGCCTCTCCGTGGCCTCTACAAAGAGCTTTATTCTTCCCATACCAGGCCCCCGAGACGAAATTAACACAGTTGAGTGTGTGCACTGGGCGTAGGACGAGATCCACACATACACCTGAGGTGGAGACCTATATGCACCAGCGATACGCTTGGCAAACATCCTGTCTTTCCCACCGCTACAAACGTCTAGCATGGCTCGTCATGTTGTGAACCTGGGCATACGAACTAACGCTGACCTTAACCCTAACAGTAGCTTTCTTCCTCTCCCTACCATCACGTCCCCGCTTGAAAAGCTTCTCCACTACCAAATTAGAGCAACCTGCAAAGATACCAGTCCCACATCCCCACATTCCCAGATGCACTTAAGCTTAACGCTGCTCTGGAATACATACGCTCGACTTGATCCCCACGGAAACTTGTCACCAGGCTATACACACTTACCCTGGTGACTTCTCCTATTGAAATTGAACTTGTCCGCTGCGCTTGGGGGCTGATTTAGTTGACGGGCCCTCACCAACCCAATGGCAGTACTGCTGCAACCAAACAAAACGTCTCTCTCCTAATTACCATCTGCGACTCATTCATTTTAAATTCCTGCACCAGCTCTACCGCTCCCCTTCCACACTACACAAAATGGGCTTGTCTGACAACACTAGATGCTTGCGCTGCGCGATGCCAGATACGACCTTCACTCACTTGGGCTGAGTATGACCAAAAGTTGCAGGATATTGGCAGGAGGTATGCACAATCATTAGCGACATCACTGCTGAACAGATCGCCCCTGATCCACTCACCTGTCTGTTGGGCCACGTTAAGGGGATCACTGATGCCAACCGCAGACTTACTGCGATGCAACTGGTCCTGGCTAAACGCCGAGTGGCAGTACATTGGGGTCGCAGACTGGCACCTCAACTCAAACACTGGCTAGCAAATGCAGCATACTGCCAGACGCACCTTCGTGAATGCTGGAACTTAATGCCTGAGGCTAACAGATTGCACATCATCTGGGGTCCCATGGTTTCCCATCTCCACTGGACGGCTAGTTCTGGAGACTCTCCAACCCAGCCTTCCATCCCTAGGGCACTGTCTGACATTGACGCCCATAGTCGGGAGCATCCTCACAATTCATGACCAACCTACGCCATAGATGACACTTAAACAGGAAACCCCCCTACTTGCATGCACTCTTCCTACCTTGCTCTCCGAGCTATCTACTTGCCGCTATGTCATCTTCTGTTCTACTGTACTGTCGAACATTACCATTGAATGCATAACTTGTACCATGTTTTATTGTTAATAAAGATTTTTTTTTACATTTAAAAATAAAAGGTATACAGGTTAGGGACACGGACAATCCTGTTAATCCCCACACACAGAATCCCTAAACACTAAAACGTATTATCATTATTTTATCTTTCATAGTATCCAGTCGTCCTGCGCCCTAAGGAAAACCCTCAAATGAATTCGGGTTTGAAGCATGTCGCCAATGTAGCACACCAAAGAGCATGTTTTAAAGATATTATTTGTGTACAGGGATCATGATTAGGTTGAAATGATGCAAAGAATATATCCCTGGCACCATTCATTGATTTCAAGTAATTTTTGTCCCGCTACTGGTTTTGCCAAACTGATAGGAGCTAGGTGAATGATTAAATTAGTGTGGCTCTCAGTTGGCTATTCAATTCAGAACCAGGATACAAGGTTGTTTAGGTGTATACACAGGTGTGAACAAGTTGTTGATGTTTTACACATGCGTAAGTTATGATTTGCATTAAATCTTTTGTGCCTTATTAATGTGATTGAAAACAAATTGCTGGGATTGTTTTTCATGTATTTTGGTCAACTGTCTATGAGTTTTTGCAAAAATGATTTATGGAAATTTCAGGATACGAAAAAATAAATGGTGCTCACCATAATTAATTTGCACACCCACGGAACAAGTGAATGTTTTATAGGGTTGTCAGCATTGGAAATTCTATTGTTGTTCTACTTTTAGGCAATTGATATTGTCTCATTAAGTCGTTTGGTGTCTGCAGCCTTCCTCTGGTCACATGACTGAGTGTAGTTGGCAGTTGGGCTTTGTGTATTCTTCCTAGACTGCCACA
This sequence comes from Triturus cristatus, assembly GCF_964204655.1. Lineage (NCBI taxonomy): Eukaryota > Metazoa > Chordata > Amphibia > Caudata > Salamandridae > Triturus > Triturus cristatus. The sequence goes on along the minus strand of NC_140589.1, from coordinate 1,711,180,641 downwards.
CACAATGGGAGCTTTGGTGTGATTGAGTGAACCATTACTGGCAGGATGGGAGGCAGGAGCTGATCCCAGCCTTACTTACACCTGAATAGGCTGTGTACTGTCCTCACCAAAGGGCTGCATACCCCCTGTAGTTAGTCTAGAGCCAGGGCAGTGAAGGCAGGGCATCTGTGCACTTCAAAGGCATGCCTCTTGAAGCTTCTCTCCCACTTCAAAGGGACAACTGTGTATAAAAGAAGGACCTCAGACACTACCATTTCAGTACACTTCTGGACCTGTGGATACTCTGTCAGGAAGAAGGATGGCTGTGCTGCTGAAGTACTGCCACTCTACTGGGCTTCTACATGGCTGTTCTGATCTGCTGCCTACTACCCTCTTGCCTGGGTGAGAAGGACTGGACCTGCATCTTTTGAACCCAGATCCTAAAGTGACGAAAAGGGCTAGATGGCTGGCCTCCTGACCTGAAGCCTCAGGGACATAACAGGCTTCCAACCTCCCTACATGTGCACCTGGACTCTGCCCTCTGCGAGTCCACCCTGTCAAGTGGTGCCACCCCAGTCCTGAACTGGTGGAAGTGAGCCTAAGGTGCATGCCAATGAAACCAACTCATCTTCTCTTCTGAGGTTTGCATCCCTCAGCAGAACTGATGCATCTCCTCTGCTGAGTGGTGCCTCCCTGAGCAGGAATTATGCATCACCGCATCTGGGTGGATTGGACCCATTTCAAAGACCCGCATTGCCCACCACAGTCCTTGGAACTGATGCATTACCCCGGCAAAGCAGCACATTCATAGCCCAGGTCCTTGCATGTCTCATCAACTGCAGCCTCGACAACGATGCCGTACTCCGCATCACAGCCTCGCAGCTCTTCAGAACTGATGCATCACCAACTGCACGCCACATCCTCAATGCTGGACTTCACATCCTCAATGCTGGACTTCACATCGCAAGACCTGAGACTTTCTGACTGATAGCTATACTGCTGGTTATTGTCAGATGGCCTCTGGTGGATGGGTTGCTGATAGGGTGTATTTTGCTGGGGTCATAATCATCCACATCCTAAGAATGCCAAGTTGAATGGTATTCGCATGCCAACATTTTCACATGTTCTTTCTTCCTTACTTTTTTACAACTAAACCTATATGGTGTTTTATGATGTTTTACACAAATCCAGCAGATTAGTGATGGGAACTTGCAGTGGTAGAGGAGACAAAGGTTATAAAGGTGTGAACAGGTGTATACTGTCTAATTGTATAAACGTTCTTAGTTTCTGTAATCTACTACTCTAATAGAGGTTTTTGTGAGGAAAAAAAACTGATTAAACTCTCTGCTTCAATGTAGTTTTAGTTTGTATTGGGCATTTCAAGCCTTGTAATACTATTTAGATAAATGTCATATGAAATGAGGTTCAAATATTTAACCTTGGTGCACAACATGAGAATATTAAAAAATATATGTTTGCAGAGTAGATTGCTTCTAGATCATGATTTATTTTCACATCCAAGAAAGTGTCTTTCACCTCGCATTGACCAAAACACATTTATTGTTTGTTATAATATTGGACTATCTTATTACTATCTTCCATATGCTGCTAGAATATCATACACTCTGCAAAGGCATTTCAACCCATGTTGTTCTAATTTTTATTAGTGTGGTCTAGACCTTGAATGTAAATGCGTAAGTGCTGCGAGGCAGTTAGATATGCTGTTTATGTGCTACTAAATTCTTATGTAGATGAATTATTTGAATATAGAATCATTTGAATCAAAGAGGACGCAGTAGCATAAAATAGTTTGCATATTTTCCTTTCGTATATGTAGCTTAAGGTAAAATCTAAGGTCCTGATACGCAATCCTTTTTGCCATGCATGCGTCTGATTTACTTCTATTCATTATGAAGCGCATCACAGCTTATTCAGAAGTAATTACCTTATAATTACAGAATAATTCTATATCAATATGGTTTTGAGTCACAAATAAAGTTGAAAATCAACTAAATGATGCCTAGAGTTTGAGTGAATTTGTTACTTCTTGGACTTCATAAAGAATTCTAAGAGTATCTCTGGCAAGCATATGAAAATGTAACTAGAGTGCATTTCTGAATGTACCACAAACTAGTGTTTCATAGGTAGCAAACCCATTTTAGGAGTCATTAAACACTTATCCGCTACTATAATTAGATTATAACGTAATATTTATTCATTATTTGGAAGGGGGTGTTGTTGGCATTCCTTTTAAATACCCAATTAGCAGGGTATGTATCAATGTTTTGCAACTGTAAGCAGGTCCCAAATCATTGAAAAGTTACAGATTGACAGTTGGGGTGGCAACTCAGCAAAAGAGAAGGGATCCCCAGGGAACTTTTTCCCTTTGTCAAAATAAAAAATAGGTTTATTGGGGAGTAGACCACTGCCAAATCACAAGCAAACTTTTCAAAAAAGATTTTTTTTTAGACGATGCCCTGTTTCCTCCAAGGAAAATGGACTGCATTTTTTTAAAAAAAAGGTTTTCTTTATTTAAAGATGATCACAGACGGTGATCTGCTGACACTAGCATGCCACTATCGTTGTGGTAGCCACCAATTGGAGTGACTCGCATGTTGTGACCAAACTTATTATGATATATGATGTTGGCCAGATTGAAACCCACTCTGATTTGATATTCTGTGAACCAACTTATTAGTACATAGCTGATGTGCAAAATCAAATTCCATTCACAGAAAGTTGGTGCTCAATTTATGACGTCTTTCTATGGATAAAATCTTCATGCATGAGGCCCTTGCTTCTGCCCTTGATAAGAGCAAATATGTAACCATTTTTGGGGATGGGAAACTACCTGCAAAAGGCTTTGTAGTACCCACAAACATTTGACACATATCCCTTTTCAAAAACACTAAATAATTGGGGCCCTATTATGATGGACTTTAATGGCACAACACAGAGGTAAGCATCTGTTTTGTGCACCTGCAGGTCATAAAGTGTGTTAGACCTGTCATCCTTAGTGTGGTCATCCCTCAAACTTTAGGCTTCATCCCTCTTGTTTTCTGAATATCGTTTTAGTTGGTATGTGTACTTTACCACTGCTAACCAGGGCTGATGTGCTTCTGCTCGCTCCCGAAAACATGGCACAATTGGCTTTCACCTAGTTGGCATATTTAATTTACTTGAAAGTCCCTATTATATGGTACTACATGTACCCAAGATCGATATATTAAATGCTACTAGTGGGCCTGCAGCACTCATTGTGCCAATCACTCAAGTAACACTTCGAAACATGTCTCAGGCCTGCCATTGCAGCCGGTAGTGTAGTTTCAAAACTGGCAATTCAACCTGGCCGAGTGAACTTTATGCCAGGTCTAACTCTTCAATTTTTAATACATATATGCCACCCTTTGGTATGCTATTAAAGCCCATAGGGCAGGGTGCATTGTATGTAAATAGTAGGACATGTTTTTTTAAGTTTTAAATGTCCTGATAGTGAAAAACTCCTAAATTTGTATTTCACTACTGCAGAGCCAACCTGTCCCATGGACAACAATATCGGATTTTAAGTCACAATTCTGAAAATGCCACTTTTAGAAAGTTGGGATTTTTCTGTCTTACCCATTTTGTGCCTGTTTCCTAGGTCACATGACTGCTAACAGCTTAGCTATTATCCTTTGTTTATTCCTCCCAGTAAGAAAAAGGTGGACTAGGTGTTGTCAGAATGGGCCCTCCTGCATGGATAGGTGGGCAGTGCTGTTCCCTGTACCACTTACATTTTAAAGGGCTATCTTCAGCACACACACATAGAAACCTGAAACAAATCTTTTGTCACCCCAGAGTATTTGGAGCCTTGCCAGGGGAATGGAAGAGCTATCCAGAACCAGGTGTGGGGTAGTCAGGATTTCATCCCCACTTCAAAAGCTTGTAGCAAGTAAAAATATTAGACCTCCTGAATCAACTCTTCAGTACACTCTTGGACATGCAGAAGAATTCAAAAGAAATGCCTTGTACTCCAGAGGACTGCCCTGTTGATTGAGCCCTTCCTTGTTTTCCAGAGGAATATCCTGCTGCTTCCAGAGAACGGCCCTGTTGTTTGGGGGCTGCCTTGCTCCCCAGAAGACTGCCCTGCTGCTTGAGGCCTGACTTTGCTGCTTATAGTAGAGAGAACCATCTCCTTGAACCTCGGACTACCACAGTGACTCCAAGGGCTTATTGACTGCCCTCACGTTAGAACTACAGGGACATCACAAGCTCCAGAGACCTTGAACCCTGCACCTGACATCTGCTGGAGTGAGACCTAACCCCTCAAGGGGTGCCCCCAGGTCCTAGACCAATGGCAGTGGTGTTCAAACTTCTGTACCTTTCTAACTCATAAAGTTGGAATTTAGAAAATTAGAAAACGTTATACCTAAACGTGCCAGAAGACTGCCAGTCAGTCTGCCAAGGTGCACTGCCAGAGTGCCGGATTTCACTGTAGCTCCCACTACATTTTTCTCAACAGCAGCAAATCCTGTTCAGCGGACCTCCGAGCAATGACATTCAGCCTCGTGGAGCCCTTTTTGGCTACAGGTTTTAGCTTCATCCTTCCCTGGAGGTTTTCAACTTGTGAAAAGTTGTGTAAGTTCAAATGTAAAAATCTTCACTGGGCTTGACTCCCCATCAATAACGACAGACTCCTCAGGTCTGCAAATCCAGCTTTTCCCGATTGGAGCTTTTTCCTGTCATCGTCGATGGCTACCCCAAGACTTCGTCCTAGGGTTCCCCGATGACAATGACTGCTCCTCAGACACAGCCTACTGCCTTGCACTGCTGAACTCTACCTTCAGCTATACTAGTCTTCAAATGTTCTTTTAACTCTGAAGGTAAGCCAAGACCTGGCCCAGTCTTCCTCTTGTATCTGAACCGTGCTTCATCGCAATCTGAGTTAACTTTGGACTTTGCCCTTGTCGCACGCAACCAGATACCTCAATTGGCACTTTGATAATTTAACTTCTAGATTTCACTAAAAACTTTAACAATTCATAACTCTGGTTCTACTGATTGGATTTCTTTAATTTGGTGTCATTTTATTTGTTAAAATGTTCTCAAGTTTTAAAAATTTGTGTGGGATTTTCCTTGTCTTATGCTTTCACTTTATTACTGTTTCTATGAGGCGTGCTTAACACAGTGCCTCTAAGTTAAGCCTGACTGCTTTTGTGCCAAGCTACCAGAGGCATGCGCACAAGTTAATATATTGACTTTTGTGGTTCACCCTGACAAGGATTGTGGTTGTTGCTGAGAAGGGTTCTCATCCCCCTCAGCGAATAACCCAATTTTCTACAAAGTGAATTCATTTCTTTCTGAGCTAGAGCTTTAATTTCAGATAGTGCAGCTCAGCAACTGTGAGCAAGGCTTGCTACTTTCAGTTTCTGAGCTGTGCTGTCCTGTCTGAAAATAAACTACAAACACTGAGACATAGTGGGTTCAATTAATTAACTCTACACCATGCAGGTGCATAAAACAGACGTTTAGCACTGCGCTCCACCACAAAAGCCCATCATGATAGAGCCCTTGTTCCTGTTAGGATATCGACTCACATTTAAAATTAAGTATTACTTATGTAATGTCAATGTGAATAAATTAATTTATGAGCGCAAAATGACATGTTGTGAACTCACACTAAATGATAGTACCTGGTGCATGAGATTAGAATAAGAGCTCCACAAGATGCTAGTAAAATTCAGTTTCTGGTTGTCTGCAGAGAACATACAGTTGTCTTTCTTCCCTGCATTATTCCTATACCGCTTTTTTTGTCTTAATAGATATCAGGCATTGGATAGACTTTTAGTGCCAGTGCAACAAAATCAAGACTGGTTCAGTACCTCATGATTCACAATACATAAAAGGTTTCTGCTTCACTACTCTCCCGCCTGTTTCTCCCACCGTTCCCTACCACCTCCCACCAGCCCCACCCACAGCCACCCAGTGCCCCTCCCAAGACCTACTTAATGGAGGCTGCAGTGCACCCGAACCACTGGTGTACCAAAGGCAAGCCCATCTGTGACCGTCGGCTCCTGGACCTTTCCCAGCTGCAGAAACCTGGGCTCTTCTGCTACAACTGGAGCGGCAACTCTCCACGATCAACAGTAGAATCTCTCTCCTTCTGGCACTGTCTCTTCTCATGCATCACTGGAGCACCCGAATGCACGACAACCACCATCACTCCAACCACGACAGCTTCAGGGCAAATCCTCTGCCTCAGTGCAAGATCACTCTGCAAGCAAGTCACGAGATCTGGGACACCATCACCTCCTTCCCCCCAACCTCATCTTCCTTACCAAAACCTGGTTCAACCCTCCATCTGTGCTCAACATTGCCTCATTAGCTCCCAATGGCTACAAGATAACACACCAAGCCCGCATCCACAAATGTGGAGGTAGAATTGCCATCATCCACAAAGGAACCATCCACTGCATCACCACCGCAGACAACATCACCCCATTCATGGAGCACCTCAACTACCAACCCCATACTGACACCAAAACCACCACCAGAGGCTCCTTTGCCTCCAGGCCTCCAGGACCATGCCCCAGCTTCTGCATCGCTAACCCCAAATTCATCTCCCCGCTCTCCATTAACTCCAAAGACTACATCTTCCTCTGAGACCTAAATTTTCACCTTAACGACATCAACACTCAAAAACACTGAGCTCAAGCAATTCGCCAGGCTTCATGTCCCAAAAAGCTGGGAGAACAGTACTGTACCCCAGTGCCCATCCAGAAGAGGCTGGATCCTGGTTTGGGACAAGATTGTCACAAAGAAGACCAGGGTCTGGGGTAATGAAGATTACCTGTATGCAAGCAATGCACTTATCTCCTGTGGTCAAAGTAAAAAGTACTGTATGTCTACTAAAGCTTTCTAGTTGATAATTGAAGGTGGATTTGAGTCAGTAATGAAGATGATCATAATAAGCTCTCATTTTACAGCGACTCTGCATAATTTGAGCTTTTCAGTTGCCTTCCGTCTATTATCTCGAATTAGCGACCAGCAGTGGAATCATACATACATTCATTAATCAAATGGCACTTTAATGCTTGTTTGTGACCCCTAATTTCAATCATTAACTGCACCTAATTAAACAGAAAAAGACAACTGAAGACAACTAAGCACCCCAGTAATTACCCTTCTTTAATTAACTTTTAATGTACTAATTTTTAAATGCCACTCGGATATGTACTAGTAGTATTTAATGGACAATAATTCGAAATAGCTTTGCAATTTATCCGCGGGTTCTTTTGAAACTACAAATTCTCCCCTTTTATATGCTTAGAATTACAATATGCCTTTACAGAATGAGCTGCACAGCCCATGCATAGCCTATGATGGCTCACAGCGCTTATAATATGACTGTTTGATTAGCACAAATCCTAGCACATATGCATTTATCTGTCCATTTGTACATAGAACAAACCTAGCATGGAGGTCCTTAACAATATACATGAACGGGGGAAATGACTGAAGAACAGGGGGAATGATTGAAAAACAGTGAGCGTGTGGGCAATTTCACTTCAAGGCACACTCTGTGGCACAGTGCTGGGCAGACTGGTGTTTTAATGATGAGTTCAAGAGCTGGAACAGCGCTATTTTGTGACCTTAGACAATGATAGATACATGATTGCTTGTTGCTGGAAGTGTAAAGGCATGTGCTGCTTTTGACTGTCAATATAGCTGCATTTGTTGACACATCTGAAGTAAAGAACAGAATATAGCACAATAACATACACAAAGCTAAAAAGCAGCAGGGTTAAAACATAACAGAGCACAACATATCAAAGCAGTCAAAACACAACACAGCACAAAAACCACAGTACAGTACAACTTCTTCACCTTGCAATAATGCAGTATACAAACACAGCAACATAAAACACAACAGAAACACATCACTAACGCTACAAAATACAAAGAACAAATAATGCACAGACATTGTCATACACGATCTCTCCAGAAACCTATTTTCATAATACGATGGGAAAATGTGTTTGCGCCAAGCACTACCTTAATTTACCACCAGGGTCATGAAATGGAGCCGATCAAAAATGGTTTGTGATCCGCCCCTAAATGACTTGCCTAAATTCACACGATTTTGATGAAGTGCAGACGCTGGGATTAAAACTCAAGTCTTTGCGCAATATACCGAGTAACCACATTCTTCTCCTAAATGAACCTTGGTTGGTTTAGTTTTGGTAAATACGTGCTGCACGCAGACAGTGACGGTGTACACGCACCGCGACGTCCCACTCCAAAACGAAGCCCCGGATGGGAAAAGCAGGAGTGGGGTCGGGGATGCTGTGCAAGCAGCAATGTGTCGGAAAAATGCCTGATCAATGTCTTACTCTATTCTGCTTTCAGACAATGAATGGAATAGCAACATTTCCGGGAGATTTTACCTTTTGATCTCCTCTCTGATCTAATGCAATTGTCCACTGGCAGAAGCGCTGCGAGGTGCAGAATAAAGTAATGACGCTAATCTGATTTCTAGCCCAACCCAAGGATCTACATGGCCTTATTGTATTAGCTTCCTAATGAGATTCCCATCCTGTGCTCCAGAAACAGGACGGAGGGTACAGGAGAGGGGGCGGGAAGGAGGGCACCGTTCTCCGTTAAACAGGAGGCGTGCTCCATTTACATCCGGTCTTTAATGAATGCGCGCCTGCGTGCCCTTGGATGGGAGTCAAGCGTGCCCTTCTACCAGCGGGTATCAGATGGGACAACGGTGCTTTAGAATATATGAATGCAGCAGGAAAACTCTACATTACACATGTGGCAAACTTCAATTTGTGCAATCTCTCAGTAAACTTATCAAGTCGCCCTCAAAGTTTGCATGTGTAGGAAATATTTGTGAGCAAAATGAAGGGCTATACAAACATTAACGCAATTGCTAAATGTTTTGGGTGCCTCGAAAAAGGAGTGCATCTTAGTCTGGGTCATGAAAACTCGCAAACATTTTCCCAGGGGCCAAAAAGTTTGTTGGGTTGTTTGACAGAGGGACGCATTGATGCCAGGAGGGGGGGGGGGGGGGAGGTGTGTTTAGGTGTAGTGAAGCAAGTGCATCTACTGGTTGAAATGAATTGCACAATATGGAGCCAGAAAACCTGGGACCAATCCCGACTGCCCCTCAAAAAGTATGGACCTGTCTCTCCAATCAAAGAAGAGGCTCTTTCAATAGAGTGTGATTGGCAGTTGTTAGAAATGGGGTTTCTGGTTGGCAGAGGTATGCACTCTGTCCAAGCAGGAACCACCACTCTAGTCAGGGTAAGCTAAATACACATTCAAAGATAACCTGTGGTCACCCTCTGGTGGCTTGGCACAGAGCTGTCAGTCTTATCTGAAGAGTCAATGTGCAAAGTATTTGTGCAACACACACACACACGCGCACACACACACACACAGTAACACAATGCAAACACCGCAAACATACTCCACACAGGGTTAGAAAAATATATTTTTATGAGTAAAACAAGACAAAAGCAACAAAAATCCAATATAAAGAGCTATGATTTTTTTAAAGATTAATTCAAAATGTAGTGCTAATAAGCAAATAGACCTTAGGGGTTACTTGTTGTAAGGTGGTGGAAGAGGTGTGGTGCAGTGGCCAGGGTGCCTGACTCTGGACTACGGGGTTCATGGTTCAATCCCCGGCGCCAGCGGCAGGTTAGCCCAGCACCATGTGACTGAGCAATAGCTCGCTTAATCTTCCCGATGGCCCCTAGCACCGGGATACCACTTTGGAGGTAGCTGTGTGCTTTACAAATACTGGTATTTCATTTAATTTGTCCTGGAAAGGGGTAAATCCAAAGTTTAGGTCAACTACGATGGAGGGCAGGCTGGCTACAGGACTCACAAAGGTTCCGCTAAAAAAGTACCTTGAATGGAGGAAGCATCAACTTTGAATACGTGATACACTGGTTTCGATTCACTCTGCAGATGAAGGCTTTGTCGACAACCATTTTATGAAGCAGACACTGTGTTGTTGTTGAGCCACACTGTCCATCGTCGTTGAGACACGCAGTCCATCAAAGATATGTTGGGGATTGGCTCCCACATCAGCATGGAAGGGCAATGTGTCGGTTTCGATCAGCACAAAGTCGTCACGGAGTCAATTTTGATGGATATGCACAGCAGAAGCTCACTTTCAAGGGTCCAGGACTGGATCGGCACTAATTGGCATGGCAGGACTCTCAGATGGCAGAGTCCAGGTGCTGTTGCCGAGTTGTAGGAAGTCTTTGATGGCCTGGAGACTTCAGAACAGTGGACAAGCCAGCAAGCCTTTGGAGTCATTCTGGGTCAAATGAGATGAGGCCAGTCCTTGTCCTTAGCAGGGCAGAGAGCAGCAGGCAGCAGGACAGCACAGCAAAGCAGAAAAGCTGTTCTTCGAAAGCATCAGTCAGGCACAGCAGTCTTTACTCCTAGCAGAGTTCTTCACAGGTCCAGTAGTGTGCAATATTGGGAGGGTCAGAGCCCCAGTACTAATACCCAATTGTGCCTTTGAAGTGGGGTTAACTTCAAAGTAGGCCATTGAAGTGCAAAGGTCCCCATTTCTTCCCATCCCTGACTCCAGATTATCAGTAGGGGGTATTCAGCCCTCTGTGTGGGAAATAAGACTCTGCCTATTCAGGTGAATGTGCCATCAGCCCCCCTAACTGCCCCGGAAATCTATCACAATGCAGATAAATGCAGGTGAGGTTTCTATCACACCTACCCTTCTTGTGTTTGTGGCTGTCTAGAGGGAATGCACAAAAAGTAGCTGTCACCCACCCCAGACATGTATTGGAGACAGGCTGCAAGGCACACAGAGCAGTGAGAGCAGGGAAATGTCCACTTTTTAAAAGTGGTATTTCTATAACAGTACTTTTAAATCCAACTTCACCAGTAAACAGCATTTATAATTAACCATTCCAAAGATATGAAACGTGATACAGCTACTCCTTCTAATCAGGAATTACAGCTAAAATGTGTTTTATGGAATTACCAATGTTAGCCTTTGAGAGGAGTAGGCCTCACAGTAGTGAAAAACTAATTTAGCTGTTTGTCACTACTAGGACATGCAAAACGTACCAGTACATGCCCTACCTTTCACTTACACAGTTCCCTGCCCATGGGGCCATCTAGGCCCTCCCTTAGGGGTGACTTATGTGTAATAAAAGGCTTGGTGACTGTTTTTAAATGCCAAGTAACTGCACACAAGGCCCTGCAATGGCAGACCTCAGACAGGTTTGAAAGGCTACTTGTGTGGTTAGCACTATAAGTGTTGCAGGCCCACTTGTAGCATTTAGATTATGGGCCCTGGGTATATGGTATACCACGTTTCAAGGGACTTGCAAGTAAACTAAATATGTCAATTTTTTATACACCAATGTTAATACATTTAGGGGAGAAGCACATGCACTTTAGCACTGGTCAGCAGTGGTAAAGTGCTCTGAGTCCTAAGGCCAACAAAAAGCTACAGCAAAAAGAGGAGGTGAGCAGACAGAAAGTATGGGTAGACCACCCTAAGGATGACAGGACTAGGAGTAGTCAGTTAGGAATGTGGGAGTGTTGTCATTACTCTGTGGCTACTAGTCTGAGAAGAGTATGAATGTGTATGTAATATTGTGTTACTGCGGGATATGAGGGTGTTGTCAGTAGGGTGAGAATTCTATTTTGTGTGGTGTGTCAAAGCCCAGTTTGCAATAAGGGACTGCTAGTCAGTGAGGAATGTGAGTGCTTCAGTAGCATCAAACTGCTACTTTGTGAGGAGTATGTGTGCTGTCACTGGTATATGACTGCTAATCTATGAAGCATGTCATATCAGAATGGTTCTGGTGATCTGTGACTGCTACTTTAATGAGTGTGGAAGTGCTATAGATATTGTACGACTGCTAGTATGTAGGGAGGCAAGAATGTTTTTGGGGCTGTGTGAATGGTGCCTTGTGAATAGTGTGTTAGTTAAAGATGTGAGTGTTCTTTTAGTATTTTGGGTGGTTCCCTTTTCCATCGTAAGTGCCTTCAATCAATCAATGAATCATGGTATTTGTAAAGCGCATTACCTACCTGTGAGGGTCTCAAGGCGCTGGGGGGAGGAGGGGAAGCTGCTACTGTTCGAAGAGCCAGGTCTTTAGAAGTCTTCTGAAGGTCAGAAGGTCTTCAGTCTGCCGCAGGCGGATGGGGAGGGTGTTCCATGTCTTGGCGGCAAGGTGGGAGAATGATCTGCCACCGGCGGTCACTCTTCGGATGCGGGGGACGGTGGCGAGGGCGCGCTCTGCAGAGCGGAGCTGTCGGGTGGGGGTGTAGAGGCTGAGTCAGCTGTTGAGGTACGTTGGTCTGGTGTTGTGGAGTGCCTTGTGTGTGTGGGTGAGGAGTTTGAAGGTTATCCTCTTGTTGACAGGGAGCCAGTGTAGGTCTCTCAGGTGGGGTGTGATGTGGCAGCGGCGATGGATGTTGAGGATCAGGCGTGCGGAGGCCTTAGCAGTTACGCTATTATTTTTGTAAGGTCATGGGTGAAAACACACTGTCTTACCCTTCAACATGCTGAAGAAATCATTCCTAAGTGGAGTTATGTTTCTCTGCTTTTGAGATTTGACAGTTTGCTTTCTCTAATGAACCTGAAGAAGGCTTAGTAGGTGAGGCCTAAATTACCAAGGCTGTCAGAGATGCTGGCAATCCAGATCCTGGAGACCCCTGGTGGCACTACTGGGCTATGACAAGGATATTTAAAAATAATTCCGTAAATTGGTGTCCATTAGTCTTTTATTGGAAAAGCGTAGAATAGCCATGAGCTGGATGTGAGGGCCAATACCTAAATTAACTGAGTGGTGCACGGATTTATTCTACGGCTCCATTCAATCTGATAATTATAATGCTCTAGTCCAGCCCCGCTGTACACCCAAGAATTACGAGGGACCATTCCAAGAATATCTTATTCAGCAGTCGGCTTCGGAGTGCAAATCGGGAGGGCAGAGTGATCAGAACCAGAACACTACAGAGGATCAGTAGGCGAACTATGTGGGGCGCTGGGCATGCGGGGGCATGAAGCAAAGTGGCCACCAAGTACTAGGCTCCTTGATGGGCCACGGACCCCCCACTTCTTATAGGATGAAAGTATTATATACAGACATAGTGTTGTAACATATGTTGGTATGTTCCTCGCGTATTGTAAACCAATATGTATGCTTGAATACTTACACTGTATTGCTTGTTTGACTGCAGCATAAAAAATTTAAATAAAGTAAAAAAAATAAAATAAAACAAAATGACCAAGGGTGTCCAATTGTTTACTTTCAAGACGCATTGGCCAGTAAATGATCAGTAAATGATAGCAGGGCAACATTATTCACCAACCACTCTGACCCCCGTATCAGTCATGCAAGCAGTTGTTTTTACTGGCATCAACACGCACCAGTTACACTAGTAAAAAAAGTCTTAGTTCTATCCCTTCAAACTCCTTGTTGCTTTCAGACATTCACTTTGAGCTCCCAGTCTGTGACTCTAGCTACACATAACAGCTCCATAGCAGAGTCTGACAGCTACTCTCCCTGGATGGCACCAGTCAGAGTGCACTAGTCCCAAACCCACACCAACTCCCCTTCATGTGTGCACACATAGTGTGCATGTTCAGCAAAGTGGCCTTCATGTGCAGGGCACTTGTGCTCTAAAGTGAGCTTCAAAGGTGCATCTAGTTTACCAACAGGCGGGATTGCTGCACCAAGTGTGCTTTACTCACACAGTAGATAAACCAGTATTACGCAGAATAGACCCCACCCACCAGTGACATTGCCTACTGGAATAGGACGTCAATGGGTCTGGTAGTCAGGAAGCATACTACCTTGTCTCAACACTTGTTTGCTTCCTGCAACATCTGTCACCAACCAGCCCACTCCATATGCTGCTGTCCAGATGCACAATTATATTTGGATGGTGCAGCCATCTTAAGTGTAGGGACTACACAGCTGGTGCTAGCACACATTGCCTGCCACATTTGCTGTTTTCTTCAGTGGTAATAGGTGCTGCAGCTGTCTTTTTCTTCTGGTGTTCTGGGCTACTTTACTAGTGTGCTTAACTGAGGACCAAGTACATGTATTTAACACTTGATTCTCTGGAGAGCAAGGCAGAGCAATCCAAGAATACTCATAGCAGTGGTGAGAGTAGGAAAATCAGAACGCAACAAAGTTCACACTAACAGTTAATGAATCACTGTCCAGTCAGTACTTTTACTTTTATAACAAAAAAGTGCTATAATTCACAAACAAGTGAAACACAGAGCATAACATTTCAAATGTACATGTTAGCCCCTTCTTTAGCCTTGCAGTACACTTCTTAGTCCTGTGTACAAGAGGAAGCAAGGTCAGCCATACAGATCTCCACACAAGTCTCACATAACTGTCCTACCACTTCTGTTCTTCTGCAGGTTCAGGAAGGTCCCAAAAGTGTTCTGATGAGCTGGGGGTATGGTGCCACTTTTGTATGATTTAATTAGGGGTGGGCGGAAACTAACAGAGTTTCACTCTTTGGCGTTCTGAGAGTGGGCAGAATTTGGCACATTACACCACTCATGTTGATTTTTAGCACTGGGAGCTTGATCTGCACTTTAAATTCAGTGCGAACGGCACCATGCAGTGTGCTAGAGGGCATTGCTTCTTTCTGCGGCTTGAGTATATTTTATACTTGAGTGACAGCGTTCTCAACATGAATGGTTGTGACCTGCCATGGACGCTGCATTAACAAATCTCAGCGGCGAGTGTTTTAGCTAACCCTGGGTGTAGTTCGCGAAGTAGCACTACGCGTACCTACGCAAATGCACTTCGCAAGCTACGCGTAGCACTTCGCGAACTGCGTAGTACCCTGTTCGCACTGTGCAAGATGCCGTTTTCAATGATTGCACAATGCGGATAAGCATCCGGCACTGTGCAATCATTGAAAACGGCATCTTGCACAGTGCGAGCTGTAGTTTTATCTCGCTCGAGTAGATTTTTATTCGAGCGGCAACTTTCTCAATGCGGACTGGTAGTTTCTCATCGTGAGCGGTCGCGAGCATACGCGACCACTCGCAATGAGAAACCTGACCTCCCCGCGTTGAGAATTTCGTCGGGAGGTTTATTTTCCATTCTCGCGATCGCCAACTTGATGTTGCTGATCACGAACGAGGAAAAAGTCTCGGCGGGATGTCATTTTGCTTGCTCGCGGCCGCCAACTTGATGTTGAGGACCGCGAGCAAGCAAAAAATGACCGGTACGCTACGCGTGTTTGCACTGTGCTACGTGCAATTCGCGTAGTGCGAAGTAGCGCAAACTTCGCAAACTACGCGAGCGTAGAGTAGTGCTTTGCCCACGCTTAGTTTTAGTACCCAAAAATTGCACTAGGGAACTCAACTTTCTGCTCGCCAAGTTAACTTTAATGAGCCACATTTGAGAAAAAACTATTTGTGCCAGAACTCCGCGTTCTGTTGGCAAAAGTCTGCAAACTCAGCCAGAGGAGCGGAATGATTCACCCACCCCTATATTTAATAGCCAGTGGGTCAGGATGACTCCTAGAGAACTTCTAACCAATGAGAATAAAGCTTCCAAAAGCAAACCTTTCCACTGTTGCACCATATGCTGTTTTCCGTACTGCTAATTATCCCACAGTGTGCTATCCTTAAATCCAAGATGGCACAGTCTTTCTGCTCTTGGAGGTGGCTTGTGTGCTAACCAGGGCTGTGCTTAGGGAAACCAGCAGTTTTTATGAAGGACAGGTACTTCCCAATACGTTTACAAATATTTTGGTGACTAGTCACTGTAAGTTCATGTCAACATTCATTTTTTTCATGTGCCACTTTCAAAAATTACAAAAAGGACAATTGATGGACAGAATGCAGAACAATGTCATTCATTCACCCCAGTACAGAGATATGGGCCTAAGTCCATCACTTTTTTTGCTCCCCGTGCCATTCCAGTTTAAACACACCCATATGCAAATCAGTCTTGACCCTGGGTCCAATGGTAACAGTCCAGCCCAAACTGCTAGGCCCGGTCCTCCCTGGACTAGAAACAAGCATCCTAGGATCGGTTTCAGGGTTTCACCCCTCATCAGCCAGGATAGCTTGACTCCAGTGGCATTGAGAGCACCGGACCCATGGCTGGGCATACCCGTCCCACTCTGGGTGACAAATGCAAGAAGAACAATTGATGGACAGAATGCAGAACAATGTCATACATTCACCCCAGTACAGAGACCTGGGCCTAAATCCATCGTGCTGCCCATGCCATTCCAGTTTGAACCCAGCCATATGCAAATCAGTCTTGCCCCTGCGCCCAATGGGAACAGTCCAGCCCAAAACCGGTCCTAGTATGCTTGTTTCCGGTCCAGAGAGGACCTGGCTTGGCAGTTCGGGCTGGACTGTTCCCATGAGGCACAGGGTCACAGGGTCAAGACTGATTTGCATATGGCCAGGTCTGAACTGGGGTGGCATGGTGAGCAAAATAATGATGGATTTAACCCAGCTCTCTTGACTGGGGGTGAATGTTTCAGTTTGTTCTGCATTCTGTTCATCAACTGTGTGTCTTTTTAAAAATCAGGCATCCTACTGTGGGAGATATTCTCAAGGACTTATTGTTGAGTTATTGGCACTTTATCGCAGCCAAAGTGACGATAAAGTTATCGCCCCATTCACAAACCGTTGCTAACAGCTGATATCACCATTTTCCCTGCTATAGCAGCCGCTAAAAACATCGCCACAGATGACACCGCCAACTAACACTAATGAGATGCAGAGTAGGTGTTCCCGTGCAAAAAGCCATGACAACACCACTTTGTAACATTCTCAACGACCAGCCAGATTGGTGATAAGATCCCAAAACAGGCGATAAGGCTCATTAGCAGCAGGGATTTAACACCCGTTCTAACCTGGTGTAAAGTCGGACGACAACCTGCACCATGAAAGGGAGCCCCTAGCCAAGAGCCAGACCTGAAGAACAACAGATGACATGGAGCTACTGATCATGCAGCTTGGACACTCCAGAGGGCCACAACACCCACTGCCCACAGGATTCCCCCCCCCCCCCCCCCCGGGGCCCTACTCCAAGCACCCCCCACCCCCCGGACAAAGATATTTCACATCAACCTTACGGGATCATGAACAAAACAATTCACATGATGTCGCAAAAGGACAACAAATCAACATTCATGTGTGGTAAGGAAAAGGCAAACCATACATTCAACTTTTAATTTCCCAAAAATCATTTTATTCAAATTGAACTCAAAACAAATATTTCGAAGAGTCATGGCGGGTCTTCTCTGGACAATCTGTAAGTCACAGAATGCAAGACAAAATCCAAGATAAGAAGGTGTGTCATGTGCCCATCAAAAGACAGAGAGAGAGAGAGAAAGAGAGGGTGAAACAAAGAGAGAAAGAGAAAGAAAGAGAAAGAGAAAGAGAAAGAGAAAGAGAAAGAGAGGGAGAGAAAGAAAGAGAGAAAGAAAGGGAGAGAGAGAGTGAGTGAGTGGAAGGAAGAGAGGGAGAGGGAGAGAGAGAGAGAAAGAGAGAGAGAGAGAGAGAGAGAGGAAGGGAGAAAGAAAGGGAGAGAGAGTGAGAGGAAGAGAGGGAGATGGAGAGAGAGTGCCGACACTGCGGACCCAGGCCTCACTGCTCACCTTCCGCCACCGGCGTGTCTCCAAGAGGGCCCGCCACGTGCCGGTGAAAGCTCCATACTCTGGGCCCGTGACCTTGGCAGCCTCCACATCATGCAGCCCCGAACCGTGGGCCACAAGAACAGATCACTGCACAAGGCATCATTGCAGGCTGCACATCCGCTCAGCCCTGTAGGTGCCACTAACTGTGAACCTTGAGGCCATGCCACGTGGCGGTCGGCACGCACAGCCCGCTGGTTCAGGCCTACACTGCGGTCCAGCAGGGCACACACAAATCCTTACCAGTCCGGACCACCAGGACGGGGCATCATCACAGGCTGCACACAAGCTCAGCACTTAAGGTGCCCCTACCTCAGTGCACCGAAAGTCACCGTCCCATGGATGTAGGCCCGTGCCGGCCGCAGTGTATTCTGTGCCACCAAGCCTGTGCAACGCATGTCATGGATCCTTTATGATTGAGTCTCGTGGTGCGGATGCCATAATGTCACCTCCGGCAGTGGGGAATGTGATGTGATAGTGCCATAGGCCCTCATGCATAAATAATAACCACACGCATACACCCAGATAGAGTGGTAATGGTGTCCAGCACGTGCGCCCTGCCCTTTTTATTGGCAGGGTCACATGTCTTGTGACGCATGTGCTGGATGGGTTGGCATGGGTGTGAACCAGCCGTGAAGGAGTGGCTGTGGCATGCTGACAACTAGACCTTTGATCAGCAGATCAATACAGGGAAGACCTGGGACATGCAGCGTTGTCGGCCCCCCCCGTGAGCGTGAGCGGAATGGGCTGGCCTAGCGTATGCCAGTCCTGCGTAGGGGTGTGAACAATGACCCCGGGGCAATGGGTGTGGTTCCGTCCTGGCCAGGACAAGGAAGTAACTAATGCATGTGTCTCTGTTGTAGTGTCGGCACCAACCGGACCGCAATCAGCAATGTTGCACCCTGTGACTCAAGTCTCACAACATGAACAACATGGACATAAGGGGGACTCACTGACCCTACATCCATCCATACTTCCACACTTGAATGATCACAGACATGACACATCTGTGTGAAAATGAATGTTTAATGCACATTCAGTGGAGTGTTGTAGCTGGATCAGTACAGGGCCATGCAAACCCCACTTTACATTGTTGGCGCATGGAGGGCCAGCCAGAGTCCTTTAGGGAATGGCAAGTTCATCGGAAGAGGAACAGTCCAGTCCACAGTCTGATTGCTGTGTCATTGGTAACGAAACAGATTATGGCAGTCCATGTCACGGTCCAAGATGAGCGTCGCAGAGTGTATCGGGGTACAGTGGAAGGTGATGATGCAGAGGTCAGAACCAAGCAGGAACAGGCCATATGGCAGAAATAAATGTTACCGCTTCCTTCTTACCACCAAGGCTGAATCATCCGCATCTTCGTCCTCTGCTGTTCCATGTGCCTCACATGTGGGTGGTTGTGTTCTGTCCCCAGCACTGTGTGGCAGTGACACCTCAGGGGCCAGGGATGTGGATGGAGTGGTAGCAGCAGCATTCATCCGTGCCAGGCCTTGTGGCAGCAATGCCATGAGGATGGCCTTCAGGGCATTGAGGATCCCAGCTACCTCTCGCTGGTGCGGCCGTGGCAGCCGCTCTTTCCGCCTGCATCCACTCCATGTTCTCCATGATCCTCCGCATGTGTCCGAACTCCCAGGCGACATCGCTGGAGCCACTCTGTCTAGACATTTGTTCTTGTCTCAGAGTCAGGACTCCAGCGATATCAGCCATGGATTGTTGGAGAGCATGGAGCGGACTGTGGATGTCCGTTAAGGACTGTAAGTGGTCTCTGATGGGACTTAGACACCCACGTATGGCATCTAGTTTGGCTGCCATGCAGTTGAACCCCACCGCACCTGTTCAGCCATCTTCTCCTGGCACTACAACACATGGCGTTGGAAGGCCATGTGTTGTTCGTGGGGGTCCTGGGAGGCAGCCGTGGTGGTGGGTGCTGCCTGCTGTGTGGTCGGGGCAGGGGATGGGGTCTCATCGATGCAGCTGGGCTGCCCTGGTTCTGGAGGTGAGTTGACATAGCTGTTGATGAACTCTTGGAGGGCGTCGGTGTCGAAGGTGCAGAGGTCCTTTTCGTCATCAGAGAAGAGAAGTTCAGTCTGCTCAGCAGGAGTTGTTGATTTTCCCCCTGCAATGTGAAGGGGAGATGCAGTTTAACATTGTGTTCACATGTATGTTGCCACATTGTACATGTTTACACATGTACTGCATGACAATGTACATTGTGACTGTTTGGGAGGAGCTGCCTATTTGATGCGGAACAATGGACATTTCAACATCACGGATGTGTGTTTGTACTTGTACATTATCAACTCACATTTCCCTGCTATGCCAAATGTGATTGGCGAGTTTCTACAGCTAAGCAGCCCCAGTTTTGCCCCCTGTTCTGTTTTGTACGTGTTGCCGTTTGTACCACATTTTTGTCAATGTTGATGTGCTCTGCATGTTATATGTGTGTGCTGCATTTTGGGAGAGTCACCCCTGCAGCTCTGATTGTGCTGCCCCTAATCCCTTTCATGCAGTGTGACTTTGACTTCTGGGCTTCTACAGTGCTGAGATGTTGCATACTTGGGTACATTGGTCTCTTAGTGGGAGTTGGGGGTCTGGGGCATGGTTTGTCCGCAGATGTGTTGTTGACGTCAGGGGTTGTTTGTGCACTTGGATGTGTCAGTGTGACCTGCTCCTTTACGGATGTGGTCCACACTCAGCCAACTCAGTGTCGTGGCGTGCAACATTTCATGATATATTGACTGCAGCAATGCTATTCGTCATGCAGTGTCACTTGCATTGTCAGTGTTGCTCACAGACACGCCGCAGTGGTGGGTTTGACACATGTGCATGAGTTGGTTGTGAGATTGGTGGTGTGTGGGACGGGCCCTTCTGGGCACACAGTCGACGGGGGCCTACTTGCTGTTTCTAGGTGTGCTGCAGTGTGCCAAGGGGATCAGGGTCATGCTCCAGAGTCATTGTGGGTGTGCAGTGTGCTCTTCTTGATTGTGCATATGCGCCATTGTGCACATCTCCCCCCGTCCCCCCAGTCCCTGGTCATTACTCACCCTGTTACTGTTGTGTCAGGTCATGTTGAGCAGTGTCCAGTTCCCCAACTCCTGCCAACGTCTCCCCATTAATGACTGTGGACACCATTTCCTCCATCTCATCCAGTTCCTCCTGTGTCGCTGGACTCCCACCTCCAGTCTGCATTGCTGCCTTCTGGTTGTTTGCGAGTTTCTGCTTGGTTTTGCGCTTCACATCATTCCAGCGCCTCTTGATCTCTTCCATTGTGCTCTTTAGCACTCCGACTGCATTCACCTTGTCCACGATGGACTGCCATATCACATTTTTGGTTGCCAATGACACAGTTGAGTTGACGAACAGTAGTTGATGGTGTTCTATCACCTCCGTTATCAGGATCCTGTTTTCCTGCGGACTGAACCGCGTCTTCCTCTTCTTCTCGTCCTTGCCTTTCCCTGACCCCGAGGTCCCGGCCTGGGCCTCCGGGGGGCTTGTGGGGTTCTGGTTGTCCTCTGTACTCGCTCCAGCTCCCTCCATTGTGCTTCGCAGTTGTTGTGCTTTTGTTTGTATTTTTTTCTACTTTTATAGTGATTTTTCCCGCCTGATGTGTGTGAATTGCACTCCTGGTGCAGCTTAATGCAGATTTTTTTATCGCGGTTGGGCCCATCGCAACTTTTTTCACGTTGGGGTTTAGATTTTTATTGCCGTCTCGGTGACTTTATCGTGGACATTTGACGCCTTATTGGGAGACTATCGCATGTTACCGCTGTGTTGTGATAGGTTGAGTTATTTTCCCGCGATAGACGGCGATATGAGACATTGCGTTAACCAATTTTGACAATGATTATCGCACGTTCTTGAGAATATCCCCCACAGTGTCTGCTATGGAGTGACTTATTTAATTTTTTTTAATTATAGTTCTTAATGGACTGTTTTGACAGATTCCTCTGCAGGTTTGAAAGCTGCAGGAATCAGTCTACACAGGTAGGCCTGTTTCCTTTGTCAGTCTAGGGCACAACATGTGCAGCAGTCCACAGATAACCTTTAACTTGTTCTTGCCATTGGTGTGTTTCCTACACCATATACTAAGGCCTTACTGGAAATTATATGTGTCATTTAGGAGTTAGCCAACTTTACCATGATTTAGAGGGCAGAACATAGATACAAAGGACTAGAAAGGAATCCGCATTGTGTAGCGATCAAAAATCATCAGCTTTAGTTCACAAAAAAAGGGGGTAACCACGAAAAAGAGCCACTTTCTCACATTCAGGGACTAATGTTTAGGGCGGAAGGTCTCACACAAGTATGTACTAGAGATTAGTGTGCATCCTTTGAGCACATAGGAAATGCTTTCTTCTCTTACTCATGCTCCGATTAAAGACTCTGCTACTATTTTGGCCTACTCAGTGTAGACTGGGTCTCATATTTTCAGCAGCGTCTGATGATTAGTAGCTATCCACTGAGTTTGTTATATCCCATCACCCATAAACAGACACACACACAGATATATATACAGTTGCATATGTATGTATATTTATATGTATACTCACATATACATTTCTACAATGACTTCTAGTGGCTATCGGAACTCGGACCCACTCCCACTCTGAAAGACCATGCCCACAACCTCAGCACCATCCTGGACAGTGAACTTTCCATGAAACATCAGGTCAAGGCTGTCTCCTCAGCCTGCTTCCCTTTCCCTGTATGCTCTGCAAAGTCTTCAAGTGGCTACCCATCAGCACCAGGAAAACTGTGATGCAGGCCCTTATCAGCAGCCAGCTGGAGTACAGAAATGCACTCTATGCAGACACCACCACCGAACTCTTGAGGAGAATCCAGATGATCCAGAACGCAGCAACCAGACTGATCCTCAACCTGCCAAAGAGGGCCCACATCACCCAGCACCTGAAAGACCTTTACTGGCTCCCCATCCAGAAATTATGCCAATTCAAGCTCCTGACCCATGCCTACAAAGCGCTGTATGATCAAGGACATGCCTACATGAACCACCGCCTGCATTACTGCCTACCTCCCAGGAACCTCCTCTCCACTCACCTCGCACTCGCAGAGGTACCATGCAGCTGATGCTCCTGCATCGGAGGACCCTCCTTCTCCCTCCTCACCGCCAAGTCCTGGAACACCCTTCCCCTCCACCTACGCACTTCACCCTCTCTGACTAACTTCAGGAAGGGACTCAAGCCCTGGCTCTTCAACTGACTCCACAGCACAGTGCGTGGATAGCCTCTCAGGTGACAAGCAGTGCTCTATAAGTCCCGTATGACTGACTGATATATTTATCTGTATATGTGTATTTGTATTTCTAAACATTGATCTAAGTTTTAATTTTAACGTAATATTAATTTTGTGAACAATCACATTATTAATATTATTGTAAATGTAAATTAAAAATAGTCTTATTTCATATTCACCCACAATCCACACTTCACACAATCACAAGAACAAAATTGCCAATCAATGAAGAAGCACTTTATTATAAAACAAAGCCAGGCCTATTGGCTCTGCCAGTGCTTGTTCTGAAATGTAGGTAATGTAGGTACAGAAACTGACAACTACATGATAAGGAAGTTGTTTGTAGTATTTCACATATGTTTATAATGTGAATTCTTTCAGTAACATTTTTGTAAGTATAAATATAGTGATATAAAAATAATACAAGTGGGTGAGCAATGGTTGTTATATGCAATCTTTATGACCATTTCATGATTCAATATATTTTATTAAAACATTTTTTACGCACATCGTATTATCATAATGGTAAACCTGTAAAAATTGAACATTATTCAGATTTGTTTTTCACGAATATTGTGTGTATTTTAAAGTGCGCCCTGTTATAGTGATTGAAAGCAGCCCAAGACAGATGCCATGTCTTGACATCTCCAATTAATCAATGGCAGAAACAGATGTCTGTACCAGTGTCACACAAAAGCGCCCCTTTTCTCTGCAAATATTTGTTTTGACATAGATAAACTACTGTATTTAATTACTGGAAGTTAAACGCCACAAACTGAGCTCTAAAAGAACAGCATAGAACGTCAAACATTGACCAAGTGAAAACATGTAGATTTTTAAGCTGTGGAGAATAACGAATCTCACCCTTTTACGCAAATGTAAAGAAGATTTATATCTGAAATGCTGTAATTGTTCTCTTCTCAAGTCGAAGCTTGTCTTATAATTACTGTCAAATTGTTTGCGTGGACCTAAGTCAAGGGCCTCACTTTAGTACCGCTTTCATACTGACTACGTGGAGGAGGCAGGCTCCTGTGGCAGAATATGGCACACCGAACTCATACACAAACATACAAATAGGTCATGTGTCGGGAGGGCCTCCCCATCAGCCTTACAAGGCATAACACGTCATCGACAGCTCTATGCAGCAACCCATGTTGCTAGTCTCCCCATTTCCCTGGTCGATCAATTTTCTCCAGTGATAGGGGCATCTGTGCACCATTATTTGCACCAACCTAGGAGATTTGCTTCGACTGACAAATGTAAAAGATGATTTTTTTCCCTAGTAATTTGGGGAAGAGATATGTTCCGCCTATCAGTTACTGTAAGTTCTGAGACACTATTGCACCGGAACTGGCACCAAATTACATGACACTGGTGTCTCTGTAATCATGCCCAGGCACTAGTGCATTTGTGAGATTTCAGAAGAGGCTTCACTGTCTGGGTGTGTTTTAAAGGCTCTTTCATACAGAAAAGATGTTGAGGTTTTATAGTTGCATGTACAAAATATCAGAAAAATGATGCACCTCAGTAATATTCACTCCAGAAACCTCTTTACACGATTTTGTTCACTCCCTTGATCACTAGCATCAAGCTCATTAGCCAATTAATTTCTTGTGGGTCTGCTCGTGTTTACTTTTTCTCAGTTAAATAGCATGTTTACTCAAGTAAAACAGTGTAAATGGAACCCAAACGCTAGCTGAACAGTTAGTATAAAAGTCACTGATTGTATACTTTCTATCATAAAAGTCGGAAAATGATATCTAAATATATATTATAAGTTGCTGAGGTGATGGTTTGTTTCAAGGTGGGCGGAGTGTTGTGACGTGACCGCAGATTTAAGCATCATTGACAGTAATGGCAGGACACTGGCCTATATTTCACCAGGAATTCTGGGTTCTAATAATTACACTTATTTAAAAGTGAAGTGACCATGGCATGCTTCGGGTTTGGGGACCAATACTAAGGTTAATGAAACATTAACAAAATACCATCTGTCTAACAGACAGAGCTATTTACAAAGGTAACTTACACTTGTGAGTAATTTACATGTATAATTTACTCTTACACTTTTGAGTACCTTTACTACTTTCGGCTATTCACAAAATCTGAGTTTAAAGTACCCAAAAGTGCAGACTTTCATGTCATCTCCTCTAAAAAGGGTATGGAGCCAAATTTAAAAGTGTAAGTTACTACTTCCAAAAAAGAAACAGTAGTAAGTCCACCATCACACATGGGCAATCACTGATAATGAAGGAAGAGATGTAAAAAGAACCTAGAGAAAAATATGCTAAATTAAATGACAATAGTTAAAATATCTAAAAGTATAAATAAATATACTTTAATAATAACAATATCTACAAATAGTAAATATGCATTATTTCATCATAACATATTTGAACACATTTTTAAACTTAAAAATTAATGTAACATTGACTTTCATTAAAATATAATTCAACTACTTTTAATTATTTCTATGCATCACTTTTAACAATTATTAATGCATAATACAAAAATTCCCTTAGTGGGAATTATTTTTTTAAATTTAAACTTCAGAGAAAAATTCTTTAATTTAATAATTGTAAATGGAATAAAGATGTAATTCAAAATCCAGTTAACAGTACTGCAGTAGTTTATTTCTTTGGTTCTACATTTAAAAAATATATATACCAATAATGTATATATTCTTATTTAACATGTGTAGGAAACTGGCTCTGTTTGTACTATACCAAAGTAAGGTATAGTGTGCACAGAGACAGGGAATTGCCAGAGGTATAGCAGAAGCTAAATTAGATCATTACCAACAGCTCTCTTTGTGGTAGTGTGGTCGAGCAGTTAGGCTTATCAGAAGGGTGTGTTAAGCATTTATTATATTCACTCACCCAAGACTGATAGCACACACTCAGAGACAGAATCCAGACCAATTAGGTAAAGCATAAAAAATATATACTTATGTTTTATTTCTAGAACCAAGCAGGTCTTGGCACAGGTAAGTGAAATATACTTTCAAATGCAAAACATTACAAGGAAATGCAGTTGTAGTTGAAATTACAATCGTTACAAGTTTGTAATGGCTTTTAAAACAGTTAGAAATATATAGAAATTTCTTTAGAGTATTTTTTGATTACTTTTTACTTACTTTTACTACTCAAGTGATATGCATAGATATCACACCGTGGGTCTTACAAAACATAGGTAAGTATGACAGTTTTTAGGTCAAAGACAGTTACTTTGGTTTCTCATACAAAAAGTCAGTTCTGCACAATGGGCCAGATGTATGACCCTTCCAATTTCCAACTCACGAATTGCGTTGTTATGGGATTCATAAAATGGAATTTACAACAGTGTCTCAGACACTGTTTGTGATTCCTAATGGGGTCGCAAATGACCTGCCTCAAAAATATTCATATGGCAGGATGCAATTTGTGACCCCCATTGCGGATGGCCAGCACTCACAGGGACGGTGGCCTGCTGGGGTAAGCAAGACCAACGTGTCTGTGACTGCTTTTTAAGTAAAGCAGTACATTTTTTAACTGCAGCCCATTTTCCTTAAAGGAAAACAGTATGCATTTAAAAAAGGAAAATCAAAAGTTTCTGTTTTATTTTTGAAGAGTAGGCAGTGGTCCGTGAGACCACTGCCTGCTCTTAAAAAATATTTTCACTGCCAGTCACAAAGGGGAAGGGGTCCCTTTGGGACCCCTTCCTGTTTGTGAGTGGCTTACTACCTTTTTGAAATGGGTGGTAAACTGCGAATGTTTTACGACCGCGATTTCGGTCGCAAAACAATCGTACATTGATGTGCGACTCGCTATTAGGAAGGGACGCCCTTGGCACGCCCCTTCCTAATAGCGAGTCGCAAACCCTATTTTGTGAGTGGGTAATAGGTTACCAACTCGCAAAATAGGGTTTGTAAATAGGGCAGACCTATTTTGCCGTCGCAAATGGGCTGGTGTCCCGTTTGCGACTTCAAAAAACAGTTGTACATCTGGCCTTAGAACATGTTTCGACTAAAATCATAACATTAGCTCCTATGGCGGAAAAGAGTGTTACATTTTACAGGTAAATAAACGACCTGCAAGTAGGTCCAGTTAGGCACTCAAATCGCTCCACCAGCGGAACTGGAGCAACCGGGGGCACAGTGCAGGGGCCCAATGTAAGCCAATTGGGCTAGGGGGCACTTTGGTTGGGGTCTGCTCACAGGAAGCCAAGCTCCTAGGGTTAAGGTCAGGGTAATGGGGGTCCCAGGTTGGCACCAAGTTCTCACCATGAGTGGCGCAGGGGCAGCCAGGTGCTTAGGAGGTGTTGGGAGCCCAATACAATCTTATGGATGTTGCTGGTATGGGATTTTGGCTGGTCCAGAAAGTCTTCCAGTAGGAATCAACAGCTGGGCAGGTAAATTGGAGGGCTCAAGGACGTAGGTGCACCTCAGGTCCTCTTCTCCAGGGCACAGGGCAGCCAGATGCAGGGGTGCCTTTTTGAGATTGGATTTCACCTTACTGGGACACTCGTAGTTTGGGGGGGTCTCCATGCAGAGGCTGCAGGCAACATCGGGGAGTCCTGGAGGGGTCAACCCACAGTGGACACAGACTCTGGAGTGCTGGAGGACCTCACTGGGACTGGTATGCCACTTGGACTCGAACCGTAAGTGCCGGGTCGGTGGTGGTTCCATGCATCACTTTTCTTTGTCCTCAGCAGACTTGGAGTCTGTCTTTGGTGTTTTCTTCTGAACTGAGCTGCTGTTTGCAGGAGATCCAGTCTTTGCGGAAGGCAGTCAGTCCTCCCAGGTGTTTTGGAGGTTGCTGGCTGCAGGACAAGTTGACTTTTGATGCAGGATCTCTGTAAAAGACAGACGGGCCGGTAAGGCTGGGTCCAAGTCAGTTCTTATCTACAGTCTCCTCTGTTGTACGACTTCTTCCACCCTTCTTCTTCATAGTTTGCAGGAATCTGAGAAGGCAAGTTTCAAGGATGCCCTATAAATACCAAATTTAGGAGCATTTACAGGGGTGTGCAGGTTGGGGTGAGTTCACCCCCTATTGTGCCACCCTATAGTGGGAGGGGGCGTGAGACTTTTCTAATTGGCTGGGTCCTCTCATCTTCAAGATGAAGGGGACTGAGATGTGTGCTTTACCTCGCCTCTCCCACCTGAGGGGTGGGGTTGGCAAATGTGGGCATACCTCTCCTTCTAAGATGGTTTTCCCGCTGATTCTCCAGCCCAAAGTGGGGATCAGAACCTATGGGAGCCAGTTGCTAGGGACAGCAAAAGGCAGGGACAGGTTACAAATGCACCCTTCGTGTACCCAGCCCAGGGTGGGCTTTGTTTCTGGACCCAGAGAGCAGAGGCCCTCTACCCAGGTGTCCAGAAACCTTTCTGGTGGTGGCAAATGGTTCCATTCAGGAACCACACTAAAGCTGGTCGTTTTTCAGGGGGCATCTCTATGATGCCCTCCAAGTGCATTTTACAATAAATCCCACACTGGCATCCGTGTGGGTTTAATGTGCTCAGACGTTTGCTACCAAACTTCCCAGGTTTCAGTAAAGCCATTATGGAGGTGTGGCATTCATACTGACCATCTCCCAGACCATATACTCTTTAAGGTTTTACTGCACTTATAATGTCTAAGAATGGACTTAGGCACTGTAGGGGTACCGTGCTCATGCAACTGAACCCTCACTTGGGGACTAGTGCACAATGCTAGAGGGGTGACTTACCTAGGTCCCAGGCAGTGGGTTGCAGGCATGACACACAGGGATGTGTGCCATGTCGAGTCTTTACTGTTCTCTGCACCAAAACATGCAGCCTGCAATGGCAGTGTGTAGGTGTTAAAGTGCAGAGTCTCAGAGGCCTTCCCTGTTCACAATGCCCTTAGTACCCATGGTACCTTTTGCAAGGGGCTTATCTGTGGCCAGAGATGTGCCAATTGTGGATACCAGGTACAGTTTTGGTGAAGAACAGAGGCCCTGGGGACCTGATGGAAAGGGACCCAGGGCTCATCAAGTCAAGTTGCATCAAATGTCAGGCAAAAATCAGGGGGGGGTTACTGCAACAGAAACCCACCTTCCTACAACATAAAAATATTTTTACAGATTTATTATAAAGTTTAACATACTCTTTTTTATTATTTCCTGTACTTTACCACATGGAGATATCCACACTTACTTTGTATAGTGAAAAGATAGAAGAGGTGAGGATTTATACTAGATTTGTGAATAGCATTTTGTGGTACTATTTTAGTACTACTAAATGTATTACAAGATACAGTTTGTAAACATTTTTATGTTTTCCAATTGAAAGAATATCACATAGAGACAACAGGCGCAAGTTCGATGATTATTTTCATGATGGTGTCTTCGGCGACTGCAGTGACCTTAATCAGTATGGGGCAAACATACACTGGAGTCTGGAGAATGCGAGGATAGCTGGGTTGCTGGTCGAGCTTGGCTTTGAGGAAATTATTGTGTCATAGAAGCATGGCTTCATGTTGTCACAAAGTCAGCAGATGATTTGGTAATTTCTTCATAAACTCAGAAGACTTTTTGGATGAGCTTTCTTCGTCACCAGTGCACAAATAAAAGAAAATGTGTTTTAGCCCTGATGATTGTAGCCATGGTCATGTATGTTGCATGCTGTATGGGCTGTGAGTAAATAACACTTTCTTCTGTCACCTTTTGAGGACCATGCCTCGTTGTTTTATAAAATAAAACTAGGGGTGGGTGGAATATTTGGTTCTGCCCATGGAATTGGTGAAATTTTGGTCACCCCGCGTTACTCTTTATTGTAGAGTTCTGGCGAAATTCCGTCAATTGCCTCGAGCTGGAATTTTTCTCCTGAAAGGCTCCAGAAAATGCGTGCTGGTGAGCACGAGAAAGATTTGGCCTTCCCAGGCGTGACTTTCTAACGCGGGCATTCATGGGCAGTCAAAGGGCTGCATTTTGAGTAGATTTGCTGCCTCTCGAGTAAATTAACGCATCAGAATATCCTTTTGATTTTGTGGTATGGATGTTGTAACTGCTTCAAGGGTATTGTTTCAGTAAAGCTGGTCCAGAATTATTGCCTGGACTTCAGGAAAGGGTGGTGCTAGTTTTGAGACATCATATACAAGATGTTGAATCTGAATGTTGTTCAAGTTCATGTCCCAAGACATAGACAAGGTCCGTGGTTCAACAGTGTTCTTTGCACTGTATTCAATCAATCAATCAATCAATTCTTGCTTTATTTCGATTTTGGTCGCAAATCATAAAAGCATACAATAAAATGAACATTCATAAAACATACAGTAAAAATATCAAACATATTATTTACATGTTAAATAAAAAGAAAAAATGCATACCCCACCTCCGCTTTTGTAAAGAAACTAAAAAGGGGGGGGGGGGCATATACATAATAACTATTTAATCTTTAGTTGGACAATTCACAACCAAAAAGATACATCCATTAAAGTTAAAAAACTGCCATTTAATTGATCTCCGCGCTATGTTAATCTAAATTCCTACGATGGCGAACAATACATTTCAGAAAACTAACCACTATGAAGACCAACTGCTCTCCCTCCAGCCTCTGTAAAAAAAGTAAGGCTGGGCGACATTGTCTATAACCAGTACGCCTCAGGAACGGAATAAGCCATTTTTTCCTGGATTCTGTATAAAATTTACAAAAAAGAATAGTGTGTAAAGTCGATTGTGAAGAAATGTCATCACAGAAACAGCAAGAAAGTACTTTCGCCCAGTTGTTTCGCGTTGGAAATGCGACCATTCGATGGAAGAAGTTCATCCTAAATCTAACCAATAGATGACGCTCGTAACTCGTGGTATTAAAAGTGAGGTACGGCTGTATTGTAGGTACCAGTTGTATCATTAGACTGTGGGTAACAGAAGGTTTGGCGACTTCGCTCATCAAACTCAGCTCCTCAAGATGGGCGAGATCTTTCTTTTTTAAAGCCTTCCTTGAAACCTCACTTATTGAGGAGGGATTGTGATAATATTTAGCCCAACCCAAATCATGAAAAAAGCTCGCAATGTACCACAGCCACCTAGACCTGCGAGCATTATCCATGGTTAGACAGTCGGATAAAATAGACTGAGAGAGGGTTGCTTTATCTGATGACCAAATCCTACGCCATAATAGAAGTGGTTCAACTTTGGCTAGGTCCATCACATGTGCAAGACCCAGCTCTGTATGACAAGCAAAGGTACCCGTGCTCCCAGGAACTGCAAGAAGAAACCTCAAAAACAAATGTTCAACTTTCTGAATGCTATCCGTACCCACAAAGCCCCAGAGACCCGCCCCGTACAAAGCCACAGATAAGCATTTGGCTTTATAGATCGCAATAATTTCAAGGGGAGCTCTATTTCCCAACTTCCTGGTAAAATTGACAAGGGCTGTAGTAGTTCTTAAAAATATAAGTTTTCTTGTTTCTACAGCCGGTTTCCAGGATAGTTTGTGATCTATTGTTATGCCTAAATAGGAGTATTTTTGCGTGGTTGCTATTTTTTCTTGGTTCAAATAAATACCCCTCATTTTTCTAATGCTTTTGTGGCCAGAACTTGCCATCATGACAAAGGTTTTACTGATATTTATCTTCAGGTCAAGGCCTGCCATAAATGCGGAATATCTGTCCAGATTCTTTTGAAGTTCACGGGGGTTACGAGCTAAAATGACGGTGTCGTCTGCATAAAGGAGTGCAGGTATTGGACGATTGTTCACCATTGGGAGATCCTGGGATCCCTTCACCATCTCTCTTTCCAACCCATTAGTATACAATGTAAAGAGGAAAGGGGCCAGGACAAACCCTTGCCTAACCCCTTTTTCTACTGGGAACTCTTCCGTCAACTCCCCCCCCACCCCATAGCGAACGCTTGCTGTGGCATTTGCGTAAAGTTCCCTCATAAACTTGACCAGATTCAGTGGAGCCCCCATATCAACCAGTAATGCCCAAAGTTTGGAATGGGAGACACAGTCAAAAGCGGACGATAAATCCACATAGACCATATACAGGTCTCCTCCTTTGATGTAAACATACTTGTCTATCAGAAGTGAAAGGTTTAGGGCCTGTTCGATAGTTCACATACCCTGGCGAAACCCATTTTTTTCCTTTATTGCTAAGTCTAACTTAGCATGATTAGTATTATCAGTTAAAAAAGGAGACTTGACCACTTGCCAAAAAGCAGCCGAGTTTTTGTGGGAGCAGGCGTCATGCAATTGGTCCCAGAGTTGGTTTTTTAGTTCTTTTTTCCTGTTTTTTAATGCAGAATTATAAGCTTTCCTTAATGATGTTATCTCGTGTGGGACCCTAACCAGTTTTCTCAATGCAGTTTTCAAGTTTGAGTAAGCGACCGTGCAGTCATGATTAAACCAGCCCTTCCTCTTTTTTGGCTTTTGTTTTGTTTCTACCCACAGAGCCTCATTGATCGCTTTAACGATCAGTTCAAAGTTGGCAATGACTTCTGTATGTGTAGTATCAAAAGTAAGGCATTTCATAATGGAGGGATAGGCCTTCACTATCACTAGCTTTGTTATTTCCATAGGGTCTACTTTCCCCCACGTAAGCGCATATCCATTTAATCTGCTTAATACCAGATTATTTTGTAATAAAGTGGAGCCCAAACCACTCTTCGGTTTATAGGTCAATGACAGAGAAATGCTGAGAGGATAATGATCGCTTAGCACAATTATGTGTCTAGTAAATCCTGCGTCTATAGTCCTCTCACCATTTGAGACCAAGATGTAATCTATAGTTGTTAGGTATCCTCTCCCATGAAAAGTAGGGGCCAGTACTAAATTCTTATTATTCAAGGTATTTGCCTGAACCAGGTCTAGCTCGAATAAGGTTTCATTTAAATAAGTACCTAGGGTGATATGTCTAAAATGTGGGATGGGTTTTCAGATTCGTCCACAATGCCACAGATATTGTAGTAGTAGTAGAGCATGGACCCAAGTTAAAATCCCCCCCCCCAAATAATGATCACTTCATTAGTTGTCTTCCTTGTTTCGGTTATTAGTATAGACCGGATCAAGGATACCAAATTCATTACCTCAACGTCAGGAAGGTTATTATAAAAGTTCACTATAAGGAAGCTATCCCTGTTGTTTAAAGTCAGCCTAAGAATCTGAAAATTTGGATCCAGATTTATAGGCACTACTTCCGTTGTGTTAAGGAGGTTTGAAACGTAAATTGCTAGACCTCCTTTCGCTCTACCTGAGATGGAGGGTTGGGCAGGTGTAAAATAGGTTTTAAATCCCTCCATGTGTATCACATCGGTAGCCCAGGTCTCTTGAAGTGCTATGATGTCAAATTTAGGGCTAAAATCCCTCCATACGTCATTTGTAACCTTAGATCGTTGGCCTGCTATATTCCAAAATATAACTACAATACGGGGTTTTCTCTCCTCCCCTATACGTTCCTGAATGTCTGGTGCGGATCCGGTAATAGGATTAGAATTTAGATCCTGTTCAGAAACAGGGGTAGATTCCACCTGATTTAAATCTGTGGCCTTACCCAATAGATCAGTGGATATGGCCTGATACCGTTTACATCTTGGATGAGAGACAAGAGATGCATGAACAGTATAGCTAGTGTTTGCTTCTATGGTTGTAGTTGAGGGAGGCAGCTTTTGTATGCTGTCAGCAGCAGAATCAAGTCAATCCACTCCCTCCAAACCTGATAATGCCGCATAGCGGTTATAGAGGGGTACAGGATATTCATCCTGATGTTGAAATATGGGCCTAAAGCGATCCTCCTGATATTGAAATAGGGACCTGAGACGACCATCCTGGTGTTGGGATGGAGGCCTAAAGTGACCATTCTGATATTGAGTTACGGAGCTAAAGCGATCAGCCTGGGACTGGGATAGTGGAACAGAACAATAATTCTGATTTTGAGGTAGGGGCCTAGGAACATCATTCTGGCGTTGATAGGAGGGTTTATAATAATTCATCTGATCTGGGAGTAGGGGCCTAAAACAATCCTCCAGATGATAAGATGGAAGCCTAGAGCAATCAACTTGGTGTTTGAATGAGGACCTAGAGTGCACGTCCTGATGTTGAAGCAAGGGTCTGATATAATAATCTTGGTTTAGGAATGGTGGCCTCAAATTAGTTTCAGAGGTTATCAATGCTCTAGGATAAAAGTAGGACAATTCACGTGCTGTGATTGCGTTACTGACATTTAAAGGAAACCAATCTAGAACATGTCTGACAGCCCTTTTATCTCTGAAATTGATTATAATGATATCCCCCATAATGTCTTTTGTTCTTTGTTCTAGCCAGGGAAGACGCCTAACATATAGAATTTCCCCATTTAAGTTTGGAGGAAGTGGGCGATTCTGCCTAAGCCAGAATATTACCTTATTTTTTAGCTGACTGTGATCTTCTCTCTTTCCGTCCTCCAGGACAGGGACTCCCGTAAGGACCACCACGAGCGGAGCTTCTTCCGGAGGCAGTTCCACATTATGGCTTTTGATCAAGGATGTCCTTGCAAGGTCTTCGTGGCCATTTGGTTTTTGGGCACTTCGTGAAAAGTTAAGCTTCCCACCCACCTCAACCTCTTTTTCTCTAAGTTTTGCATTTAGCCGAGAATTGTGGGGAAGCATTTGATTCGGGGTTTTTGATTTAACTTGACTCGTAGCTTATGCTCCCTTTTGGTCGCTAGTATTTGGGGCTGATACAATAGTTAGGGGGACTGATGAGGACTTTGGTAAGTCCTTAGTTCCCTCTTTGATCTCCCCAATTGCTTGTTCTATATTCCCCAGCTGTAGGGCTATTCTTTTTAGTCTCTCTACTAATGGCGATATGAAAGATCTAATCATTTTTTCGATATTTTCGATATTTCCCATTGGATGGGTATCTAATGTTTCTATTATTGGGAAGTGTGATGGAGTAGCCGTTGTGGGTAGTGTAAATGCATTGGGTGAGGAGCTCTTAGAATTACCAAGATTAGTTAGTTTGATCTTGCTTCTCTTTGGTCCACTCCCCCTCTTTCTCCTTTTTTTCGGTGGTGGGCCTTGGACTCGAGAAAGTTTCGGAGTAGTAATAGATTTTTGGACAGTCTGTACAGTTGGTAACAATGTGTCTGACAGAACTTCTGGGTCTGTTATTATGTTACTAAAGGAAGCAGATAGGGTTATTATTGAGTCATTTTGTGGCTCAGGTGAAGAGGTTCTATCTCGAAGGAGTAACGGTATATTATCACAGAGAGAAGCATCAAGGCCCTCGCTTTCGCGAGGCGTGCTGGAAGGCGGTGGCATGGCTAGCTGTGACGGGCCCAGGGACGAACGTTTGTTCTTGATAAACTCAACAGAACGGCGTCTTTCGCCTCGTCGCTCAGCAAGTGCGATATCCCTATCTATTCCCATGGTAGCCCTGATGACATAATTATCTAACGTTCCTCGGTTAACAGCTCCTCCCACCAAGGATTTTTCTTTAGAGACAGGCAAGGTCATAATACGTGCTACAAAAATATAGGTAGATAATCAAATAACACCTAACCTCTGGTGCTGACTAACAAAATACTATAGTTATACAAATCGCAATATAGAAGAAGGCCAAGTTATGGGCTTTAAGTGGATCAGCTTACTGGAATCAGGTGGAGACAGTTCATACTCGGCGTGAAGTTAGACGCCGTTGGGGGAGGGGCCCAGCCCAGCCTCCTCTGGCCTCTGAGGGCCACAGAGGGCCCGCCCTTTGCCCGGGCTTAGCCCGGCGCCGCCCGCGCGCGTCCCGCGACGCGGAGGGAGCCGCTGTCTTTTCAGCGCCTCCGGGCGCGAGGATAGCGTCAGGCGGCCGCTAAGCTACCTGGGAGCTGTAGTCTTCCCCTGCAATGGCCGCGCGATGGTGAGTAGCGGCGGCAGGGGAGATAGACAGCGTCAGGACCCCAGGAGCGGCGGGAAGGCAGGTAAGGCAAAGAGGTCCCCTGAATAGGCAGAAACAACTTCTGGAAATGTCACCCGAACAACTTCTGGAAATGCACTGTATTCATCTGGCATGGGGAGGTGGATAAACAATTGAGCAGACCACAGCAGTGGACATATTCTATGATGACTAAACTCAGTACTTCAGTGAGTAGTAGGACAAAGCAAGGCTAGGGTAGTGGTAGAAATTGAGTTACTGGTTGAGGGAGTGAAACCCTTCTGAAGCAGCAACCACAATTCATCTCAGGGTGAAGTCATAAGCAATCCCTAAATTAACTTGTGCTCAACCTTTGCATAGCTTGGGACCGAGCAGCCAGGCTTACCTCGGAGGCAATATGTAAAGTATTTGTGCAGCACTTAAAACAGTAACACAGTGAAAACACACCTCAAAGGGAGCTGGGGATTGAACTGTGCAGCAGAAGAGATCTGTTGTTTCTGCTGGGTCCACAGATTGCATGGCAGAGCACATTCAGGCCAACCTCCAAGGGTCCAGGACTGGTGTGGCACCACTTGGCAGATGTGGTCTCACAGATGGCAGAGCTGAGTTCAAGGTTGTTGAAGCCTTCTGTCTCTGAGGCTCCCTTAAGGAGGACAGCCAACTAGCCGTTGGAATCACTCTGGGGTTCTGGGTTCAAGAGATGCAGGATCAGTCCTCCTCACCCAGGCAAGAGGACAGCAGGCAACAGTTCAGCACAGTAAGGCAGCAGTCCAGCAAGGCAGTAGTTCAGCAGGGCAGCAGAGTAGAAGTCCTTCACCAGCACAGCAATCATTCTTCATAGCAGAGTATCCACAGGTCCAGAAGTGTATTGAAGAGTTGGTGTCTGAGGTCCAGGATTTATACCAAGTTCTGTCTTTGAAGAGGGAGAGAAGCTTCTAGATATTTCCCTTTGAAGTCCCCAGGCATCCTGATATCCCTGTCCAGGCTCCAGACTAACTAGATGGGGTATGCATCCCTTTGGGTGGAGGCAGAATGCAGTCTGTTGAAGTGTTAGTAGGGCTGGGCCCAGCTCCGCCTGTCAGTGATGGCCCAACCAGACACACCTACGCTCTCTATCGTGTGTGTCTGTCTAGGAGGCAACTGTCAGCAACACCCAGTCATGTGACCAGAATCAGGCTTCAGGCACTAAATGGCTAAGCCAAGAAAATTCCAACTTTCTAAAAATACCAACACTGGAGGGGTTAGGCTCAAAAGGACAGGGGTCAGGGTTCTAAAAGTGGCATTTTCAAGACAGTATTATTTTATTCATTAAAATATTCTCTATGTTGTTAAATTGGTTTGGAATTTTTCTTGTGTTATGTTTTCATTTTGTTATTGTTTGTGTGCTGCATGAATACTTTACACATTGCCTCTAAGTTAAGCCTGACTGCTTTTGTCCCAAGCCTCCAGAGGGTTAAGCACAGGCTAATTGAGTGACCTTTGTAGTTTACCCTGACAAGAATTGGGGTAGTTGCCTGAATGGTGCTTCCACCCCCATCAACCAATAACCCAATTTCTTATACCTGTCAGTTTTGACAGATCGAATTTGAAGTGTAAACTTGCAAAGTCAAATTACTGGTGGCAGGCCAGCAGGCATGTTTTGCTTTGTCACTTTACTGGTGTCAAAATATGTGCTGCCGTTCACTAGTGACATTTAACTTACAGGCCCTGGGTACACTTAAGTTAAATATGCCACTTAGAAGAATAGCCATATTCGTCATGTTTTAGGGGTCAGAGCACCTGTATTGGGGCCTTGTTAGCAGTGTCCCTGGGCACTGAGTCAAAATGCCAGCTGTATCAGTCAAGAAAAGAGTGTAATTATGCCAACCAGAGATATTTTCTTACACGTACATAATAAATAAAACCATGAAATCCCCAGAAAAAAGCACACAGTTAAAGGTTAGCTATGGGTTGGCAAATATATAGCTGAAAAAGCTGCGAAGGTTTCCATTTATGAAGTGCAACACAAAATGCACAGTATAACTCACGCCCTGCCTTGCTCAGTACACAGCTTAGCTGGTGGCATGTAAAAGAAAGACATAGCAGGGGCTTGAGGATAACAGTGGTAGTATAGCATGTTTGAGAGTGGTGCAACAGGACATAGTAGCCCCAATCTTTGCACTTGAAATAATGGTTTGGCTGAGCACCAACCCAGAGGCGACATTGTTGAATACTATCTCATATTTTCTTTATTTCTGGTTGATAAAATTAATCCCATGTAATTAGGAAATAACAACCTCTACCAATGGTGTGCCTTCAAAAAATTCGGAATTTAGTGGGCACTGCGTAAAGTCATGGTCCTAAACATCCTACCTCCTACTCAGAAACACAGTTGATTAAAATTCAAGCATTAGCCAATAAAGATTAATGGTGAATTAGAAGGGCTTGCTATTAATGCCATCAAATATTAACTCAGAGTCGTAAGGTTTGGGTGAGTTTCCATAAGGGATTTTTCTGTTTCTATGTGTGGTATGATGTGTTATGGTGAATTCCTCAGTGCTGTGTGAAGTGCCATCCTGAACAAAAAATGCTTTGATAGGATTGCTGAGACCCTGGAAACTACTCAGTAGCACCTATCAGTCCTGAGGTACCTCAATTTTTAAAGGAACCACATTTTAAGTGTATAATGATGCAGTAAAATATATCAGCTATAAGAGTTATTTGACTAAACAGCTAAGTTGAATAAGAAAAGAACACATAGAGGTTTCACATAGCACTAGAACAAATGACCATTCAAATGAATAATAGCTGCATTTGATAGAATAGAACATACTTTGCCATGTGTCCCTGTGGCTGAATGAATCACATTGTTAAGC
Organism: Triturus cristatus; assembly: GCF_964204655.1. Classification (NCBI taxonomy): domain Eukaryota; kingdom Metazoa; phylum Chordata; class Amphibia; order Caudata; family Salamandridae; genus Triturus; species Triturus cristatus. The sequence continues at coordinate 1,711,142,034 of NC_140589.1, read as the reverse complement.
AAATAGCTTGTTTGTGCGTCAAGGTTATGCATTAAACAGTCTCTCACTGACATTGACAGAACTGGTAGAAAGACGTTCAATGTTGCTGTTCCTTGGAATCAATAATGTGCAGGGCTAAAGGGCACTATAAACAATTGACGACAAATGCACTAAGAATAGGTGTAATATCTGCATGCCCGAGTATTGACATTTATCTTTTAGCTTCACAATATTTTGTGCTACCGTTCAAGATTGAAGAGCACTTCTCCTTCACCACATCAAAGACAACACATTTTATTCTACAAGGTGTATCCATGAAAGCACTCTCAGGGCCTAATTTAGAGTATGCTGGTAAAGGAAAGTCCCCTGATTTGTGGAGGAATTGCTAAATCCTCCTTTGGAGGATTTTAATTGTTGAGGAATGTCAGCAGAATTTACCCTCCTGGTGAGTCTTTATTACTCCTTATTGGCCCAACCCTGGTCATACTGACATCTACATATGATTACTCTTTCTAATATATATATAGGAAAATAACAGAGCAGTGTGTAATCATTATTATTAAAATACAACACAAAGCATAAAAATGAGTGCCAGCTACATACAGTGGTTTACCCCTAGCACTCAGTGCAGAGAGCGTTATCAACAATATGTTCAGCATGACTGGGGCACAAATGAAGTCCATGTCTCCAGGTGGACAGTGAGTTGGAATACCACGCTGTTCACCAGTCAATGAATAACTGAAGGAAGATGAAAAACATGACTGGACATATATCACAATAACAATCATACCATTTTGACTAGTCTGAGTTGGCACCCACTGCTGGATGGTGGCCACAAGCAGCCTCCACCTACTCAAACGTCATGTCCCATCTACGAACAACATGGACAACTGGAATGTCTTCTTAAATAGATAGCCATTGACGTTGACCCTTTACTGCATGTCACTGAGCCAGAGCGTGTGCAGCGGAAATGCCATACCCTTCCATGTTAAGGCTATTTGGCATTTGTAGGACTTGGCATTTTTGGCTATATTTCCCTAAACTTTTTGCTTTCCCCCTAGACTGTTTTCCTGACATAGAGTTGCTTTTAGATGCTTTGGGTACTTTGCCACTGCTGATCAGTGTCAAAGTACAAGGGTTCCCTGTGTAAAGTGTACTGGTAATTGGTTGGCCATGATTAGTATGTTTGCCTTACTAGTACAGTCCCTAGTGATGTGCACTGTGTGTGCCAGGGCTAGTAATGCAACGGTGCGCGGAGAAGGGAACTCATACCTGCAGTGTAGGGCCTACGCGCAGTTTGCTAAGTTAGCATGTTGTCCTGACAAGTGCAACCACTTGTCAGGCCTTACTTTCCCTTTTGCGTACACAGTTGGCAGCCCTGTGGTAGGTCCCAGGTAACCCCTGGGCAGGGTGCGGTGTAAGTAAAAGGCAGGACATATACTGAGGTGTGTGTCATGTCCTGACAGTGAAAAACACTCCATTTCGTTTTTCACTGGTGAAAGGCCATCCTGCCCATAGGACAGAATGGGGGATGCTGGGTATTGTGTTTGTTAGCCTATTTTTCCATAAGATTAAAATGGAGAGGTGAAGTTTAGTATGTATGAACTCACAGTGTCATAACACATCTTTCTATGAAAGTGGTTTTGTCACTGTGTGTTCAGAAACCACTCTTTTAGAAAGTGCCTGAGTTTTGTGCTTTAAGCATTTCTGTTTGTCTCTGCTGAATGTGGATTGACTGTCTGAATCTGAGAAGGGACGGGTTGAGATTGCACCAGGCTGACCTGCATCTGGAGAGGGGTCGTAAGAGAAACCTCGGGAGGTGAAGAGGCCTGGGTTGCGGCTGTAAAACAATTGACCCATCTCCTGCTGAGTGATTAAGGATCCAGACCCCCAGTATCAAATGGAGAAAGGTGACACTGGGAGGGAGACGCCCAGAACTGATTTAGGCAGGGGTCAGGGACTCCTGAGCACAATGATCTTCAAAGACATTTAGGGGTATAACTATGAGAGCTGAGGCCCCTGAATGTTGGAATAGAATTGGATTGAGACTGAAAAGGCTTGGACCCATTTTGTGGTCAAGAGGAACCTCTGCTAAGGAAGGAACAACTGAAGAGACTGGTGGGAAGGACCAACCATTGCTTCGTGATCTGGGGCTGGTCTGCAGTTTGCTGTTTTAACCAAGGAAGAGGCTGTTGGGACTGTGCTTCGTGCGCTGGGTCCCCCTGCTTGTAGAAGACTGTGCTTTGTGCTGTGTCTTGGTACCCCATGGGCCCGAGGTGAGCTGGCTTCCTGTTTGGAAACACAGGAACATAAAAGTTTCCTCAGAAGGTGTGCCTTGTGATCTTGGACACACGGAGGAGAAGTGAGACTCGGACGCGCTGGGTGCATGTCGTGGTGCACAGGAGGCATTTGTGAAGAGCGCCTGGTCAACGTGTGCATCGAAGATGAAATTAGTCTCGGATGCGCAGGGTGCGTGTTGTGGTGCACTGCAGCCGCTAGTGAAGAGCGCCTGGTCCGCTTGTGCATCGGAGGTGACGGGAGTCTCGGTCGCGCAGGGTGCGTGTTGTGGTGCGCAGGAGGGGTTGGTGAGGAGCACCTGGTCAACGTGTGCATTGGAACTGGGGTGTCTCGAATGCGCCAGGTGCGTGTCGGGGTGCACCAGAGGCACTGGTGGAGAGCACCTGGTCATCGAGTGCACCCCAGGAGAAGTGAGGCTCGGACATGGTGAGCGTGTCGAGGTGCGGCCAAAGGTGTAGGTGCAGAGCGCCTGGATATCGGGGCACTGGAGTTGGAGTAAGTCTCAGTGAAGCAGTGTGTATGCTTTTGTGTAGCCTGGGACTGTGAAGGTGATCGGCTGATCATCATGTGCACCTGAAGAAAGTGAGTCTCTGCAGCACAATGTGGTGTCTTGGTGCCAACTGAGACCACAGGAAGAGTGCCTGGTGAATGTGCACTCGGAATCGACGTGAAGTCCCATCAGCGTTGTGTGTGTGGCTTCGTGCCAGAGGAGTAACGTAATCTCAGAGGCGTGGGGTACATGTGTCCTGCCGCCGCCTGAGACCTTCCTAACAGTCGCGGCCCGGACCGGCAGCCCCAGAGGAGCTGGGCTGCCAGGCCGAGCATCTGAGGCCCATTGAGGAAGTTCTACACGGAAGGCCCAATTTGTTGAAGGAGGGGTCGCGCCCCCAGGTAACATGGCTCACTGCCTGGGTCGGGTGCGAGCTGGCACTCTCAGCCTCTCAGTCCTTATCGCGATGTGAGCCTTTGCTTCAGCTCAGATTGGGGCCCGTACTGACCAACGGAGTGGCAGTACTGGGGCCAGAGTGAGAAGCTGTACTTCATGTCATCGTTGATCTGTGTGGGGGGCAACTGTTATCGAAGAGGCTGACTGTCATAATACACATTGCCAAAATTGCTGCTAACGAACTGCCGGACTGTCTTATGATGCCTGACATTATTTCTGGATCACGAAGTACACAATTGTAGTGCTACGCATTGCATTATTTCTCCCTTGCAAAGTACAGGATTGTAGCAGCCCTCATTGCATTATTTCTTCATTGCAAAGTACATGATTGTAGCTACGCATTGCATTATTCCTTAATTGCACATTACATGATTGTAGCGGTGCGCCTTGCATTATTTCTTCATTGCAAAGTATGTGATTGGGGTGTGACGCATTGCATTATTCCTTCATTGCGCAGTACATGATTGTAGCGGTACGCATTGCATTATTTCTCCCCTTGCAAGGTACCGGGGTGTATCGTTATGCATTGAATTATTTATCCTGTGCCAAGCACAGGAGTGTGTCGTTACGCAGTGCAGTATTATTTATCCATTGCAACATGTGTGAGTCTAGCATTGCGACCAGCATAACATTTTCAAAGTGGTGGTTGGGATTTGAAACTACCAGCCAGCAGGAACGAATATTACCCTTTATTATATGTTGGCTTTTGTATCGTGTGGTCTGATCGTATATATTTTTATATAAAGTTTATACTCGTTATTATCAAACTTGTGTGGAGTCCATTTGTGGTGTCACCAGTGGGTTGCTGTGGGTGTGGTTGCACATACTGTACACTCGTGCCTTGGAGATAGACCTGGCTGCTCGTGCTAAGCTACTAAGGGGGTAAGCAGGGCTATCTCAAACGGTGTCCTTACTTGGCCTAACGTTGAGTGGGGAGTCCCGGGTTGCACATTTGGTGAAAGTGGTTCGGGACTGGGACTCTGGCTTCCAACAGCTTTTTGGTAGCTATAGCCTAAATGCCAAACATAGGTTCCTACATCGGCCTGTATAGGAACCTAAACTGGATTTTCGTTTTCTTTAACAGACAGTATGCCTAAGCCACAAACCTTTACATTCCTCTCCGATATCCATCCCCAAAATTGGCAAAGATTTGAAACAACCTTATTCAGGAAGCAGAAATCATCTCGCAATCCCACCACATGTACCAGAAGTCAGCCTCATTTAGCCTATATGGTGGAAAGCTTTGGATAAAACAGGGTTCAAGAAGTGCAATGTTTTTGTCATAATATAAACTCTCATTGAATATCTGTAATGGATAAGTTTGAACTTGCATTTCGGTGAGGCACCTCTAGTGCGCTCGCATACTCTGCTGATACATTCAGTATCTGTTTATTCTGTATCCATGAATCCACTTTTGAAGCTCCTTAATGAATGATCGATCTAATCCACGTCCTAATAAAGTATACAGGGCTGGGATACTCTAAACTGTGGTATTTAGCAACTTAAGAGTTATTTTGACTCTATGAGATTTTGGGAAATCACTTCCATGCCTTTTGAGCTCCTGCTGCTAAGCTTGCAAACTGGGTAAATTGCCCCTCTCTGGCAGTAAACTATACCTTAAAGCTCTCAAAGATCAGAAATCTGCAATCCTACTTTAGCTGTCCCTTCACTGTAGGCCGCTTACCCAGGGAAAACATATTTACTAGATCATCCCCTATTCAGCATTAGCTCGATTAGCCCAATTCAGAATTTTTCCCAAAAACATCACTATGGAGTGCTGCTGGAGTGTTGCATTTCTCCATGCCCACTGTGTAAAAGCAGCAGGTTAAAATCTGTCAAAAAAGTTCATTTTCTCACTGAGGAATCTTGTCCCTGTACCCTTTCGTTTTCTGTGAATTTGTAAGGTTTTTTGTCTCCATTTCCTTACTATGACGTCCCTGGAACCTTTGTTTTTGTCAATGACTTTCTACTTTTTTTTAACATAAAGTAGTATTTAATTACCATACATTAATCTAACTTCTGCTGTGCACGGCCTTCGTGGCCAGTCCCCTAAAGGTAGTCAATCCGGGCATGTAGCCCCCTCCCCGGGATGATTTCGATTCTAGGGACCGCATCACCGATGGCCTGCCGCATTGTTTTAGGGGACGGGGCTATGTGGTCCCCTTCCCGGGTTTGTATTCGGCCCCAGGGAACTTCTCCTTGGGGTAGCTAGTCTGATGGCGGCGGTGCACGCCATCCTGAGGAAGCTGAAGAGTCTCTCTATTTCCTCTAACGATGTGGACCACCTAACAAAAGTGCTGTTTCCATGATTATGCCTATATTTTTTTACTCTGCATATATTTTTACCATGCATACCTTTACAATGAAATTTGTTGTAAAAGCATGTGATGTAAAAGCATATATGTAGTAAAAAATTAAAGTAGAGTCTACACGTTGTAACAACGCATGTGTTGCAACGCTTGCGTTGTAATGGCACGCGTGGAAACAATCACGTTCTAATGGCTGTTTCCCTTTGGAAATGCATAGCTGTGACCTGATCAGCCTGGCCCCGGGGAGGTGGTGGTCACTGGGGGCGAAAGCGGCCCAGGAGAGGAGCTGCATGGCTCTTTCCCCATTTTTAAAACCCACCTGGTTCCGGGGAGGTGGTGGTCCCCGGGGCTGAATACAGCATGGGAGGAAGCCTTGTGGTCCCCCTGTCACTTCTACAAATTGGCCTTGCCCCGGGGAGATGGTGGTCCCAGGGGCCGTAAAAGGCCCGAGAGGGGGGCAGTTCACCCCCACACTCTTAGTTGATTCAGCCGGGTGGTGGTGGTCCCTGGGAACGAAACTAGCCTGTGGAGTGGGGGCCACACGTGACACCCCATCATACAATAATATAAAATCCACCGCGTGGGGCCTTGCCACTCAGGGGCAAATAAATAAATCAAGCATCGGAGATGACACTTGTTTTATTTTTTTGTGTGCCGCAAATTGGGGATTCTCAACGATTTCGTGGCAAAAATTTTAAAGAAAAGTTTTAGCATCCCCATCCTTCCCCCTTATATTGTTTTATACAATTTTTTCTGGAGACTCGGCTGAGTCCAAGTCCGAGTCCCAAGATGGATGCCAACACTTCCTGGTTGAAGTGTTGACAGCCAATCGGATCTCAGCATGGGAGTTGTTGAATCCGCAGAGGATTAGCGTCCCTAGATATGCAATTTTATTTTTTCTATAATAATTCAAAAACTATTGAACGGATTTACACAAATAACGAAAAGGGCTCTGTCTGGACTAAGAGCTAGCTTTCTGCCAAATTTGGTGTAATTCCATTCAGCGGTTCCAGGTTTAGTCGTTATCCCAGAAGAAAATTTCCCAGGGGAAATGCAATTTGGGACCTCCCTTTTTCTCGAGTCCCGCTTGTCAGGTCACCCCGAAATTTTCCATGCAGACCTGGGCAAAGAAGGGCATCTTTTTCAAAATGTTGTGAAGATTCGTCAAATGGTGCAAAAGTTATTAGCAAACTAAAAAAATGCTTTTCCTATGGAATGTCAAATGGGACACTTACATAATATGGTACTAAAGCAACAAAACCACTGAAATTCACCAGTTGTAGTATTATAGTTATCTCAAGTTATTATACCTTATGCTTTAATGTAACTGGTCACTATAATTCATAACTCTGCCATGCACAGTGTTGCCATCAATGATGTTATTTCAAATGTTGCAGTGATGCTATCTGTGATGTCATAGAACATGTCAGGACGGACATAATATGGGAGGTAATTAGCAGTGCAAGACAAGGGTGCTAAAGCAAAATAAATCGGAAAACACATTTTGGGACCCTCCTTTTTCTTGGACCACATGTAATCATTCACCTCAAAACTTTTCAGGAAGGGCCTGAGGTGAATGAGACTTTTTTGAAGAAAAGTTTTGTAACGATTCGTCAAAGGGTAACACAGTGAGAAGCAAACCAAAAAATGCTTTTCCTATGGAACTGTGGTCTTACTGTAACTACCCACTATTTCCTTCATGCAGGCTTGAATTAGCAGAAATGCAATTCAAAGTTGTTGCTAACATCATTGAGCCTACTGTGTAGGTATGTGCACCTACAAGCTATGGAAATGGCTCTATGGACCAAACTGAGACGGAGCCTAGTGAGTCAGTGGCCACTAATGTAAGACAATCCACCTGTGACATTTTCTTCCAATTTCACTTGCACTGTATGTTCCTTAACTCATTGCCCATGTCAATGCATCTCTCACTTATTATTGAAACTTGCAAAGAGCCACAGAACCAAGACCACCCATATCTTTAGGAACAGACCATGAAAGGCAAAACCAGTGTGCGTTTGACATTTTTAAGCTCAATGAGGCATATTTTTTAACTTGGCCAAGCACATTGGAAAAACACTTGTTGCCCCCTTTTAGAGATCTATAGTAGAAAGTGTCTCCCAGTTCCCTGCAGCTCATGTATCTGAGGATAATCTAATACAAGCTTCATAAAGTTTGAGTAAAACAGGGAAATTTAGGCAAATGTTGGGTGTTCCCTCTACCTCCTCTACCTCTATTATGTGTTATGAGCTGGGGATGGACTACATAGAGGGTAGTTTTAAGTTGGCCTCCGTGCTTCTTTGGTGTTCAATTTGGGCAAATCCACACTGTGAGAGAGCCCTGAAAATCCACTGGCTTATTTATGCCAAGGCAGAACTGACGAAGCTGGGAAGGCCCGCCCTTTATACCGACCCAACCTTCATAACTAAAACTAATTTGAATGGGGAGTGGCCGGAACAACGCGGGCTCAGCTACGCGTGCCCGAACAATGCAAGCGCAACCACACTTGGCTTACTCACATATGCTTGGTTAATGCATCTGTGCTGTCTAGCTGCTGGAATGGCTGGGACCCGGAAGAGTAAGGATCGGGAGAGGATGCAGTGAGGTAAGTGGGGCTGGAGTTAGTTCTTAAGGGTTGGGGTAGTTTTCAGGGCTGGGGGGTCGGGGTTGTTTTTAGGGCTGGGGGCTCAGGGAAGGATTTAGGCTCATGGGTGGTCTGGGACGTTTTTAAGGCTCAGGGGGGTCAGGAAAGGTTTTAGGGCTTGTAGGGTAGTGTAGTTTTTAGGGCTTGGGGATTGGTGCAGTTTTTAGCGTATGGGGTCAGGATAGTTTTTAGGGCTATGGCAGGTGATTTTTATGGCTGGGGTGGGATTGCAATAGAATTTTGGCCTGAGGGTACTTCAGGCCTCAGGACGTGGTCCTGGGAGATCAGGTTAGTTTTTTGGGCTTGGGGGGGGGGTTGTTTAGGGCTCACGGTTAAGACGGTGTTGAACTGGCATGCATGGTAATGGCATGCGTGGTACTATCACTGCTTTTAGGACTGGGATGAAAGTTTGCAGGGAGGAGTTGGAATTTAGCAAATCAATTTGCCCCTGTGATTAATCCCCCCCCCCACAAAGCCTGTTGCATTTAATTTGTTTCTTACTAAAAGGTTTTTTATTCCTATTATTAAGTCACAGGGAATCAGAAGTTCTACACTAGCCCTTGGCTGTCTGCAACAACTGGATTCCCCATCCAACTTTATCAATATTTGTTCCTTTCTAAATTGTGCCCTCAATAGAAGGGAATCATTGATATTTAAGCGATGGAATATTTTAGGGGGTAAAAATGTTGGTTTTCATAAGGGATCTGTGGCGGTTGATAATTTCAAATAAATTACAATTTGGCTGAGTGTACGGTTTCCTACGTGGATTGTTTATTATCACTTTCTTGCTATTCGACTTTTTGAAATTATACTGTAACCAGTGCCTAGGCAATAAGGACCGAAATTAAGACATTTGCATCAGTGGTATATGATGGAATAGATGTTTTATGATATGGATATGTGCTTGTTTTGTGTTATATGCTTTTATGGCTACTTACTGTAACCAAAATAAAATTAATTGCAGTCCACAAGAAGTGTCTTCCATGACATTTTGGACAGCTTGCTCAGGTGTACATTATGAGCTACACATTGCTCAGCTGATTCACATACAATATATTTAAGTGATGAAGATTGAGAGGTTGAGTGTAGATATAACCTTTTTACTATGACACAGTAAATATTTTTCAAACTTTTAAAATATTATTGTTCGCTGCCACATGTATGATTTGTTCATATAATCAGGACAGTGGGTCGATCTGTCATTAATGTAATGGTATCTGTTATGTAAAAGCATGTATGCATATGCACCTATGTATTGATGAATGTGTTCAGTATTTGTATAGCACACACCTAGCCAAAAGGCATCAAAACGTTGTACATGGTCAAAGGCAAGCATACAGTCAATGAGTGATAGGAGAGGTGGCTCTGGGTTCTGGGAGCAGAAGTGTCACTGCTTTGAGAGGTAGTGTTCTTTAAAGAGGTACATCTTGAACTGCTTCCTACATTGGAGCAGCATTGGGGGGATCCTCAGGGACCATTTTCTGATCTGTTTGTGTCTTTATAGATGGAATTCAGGATCGCATGAGATAGGAGTAAACCCCGTGCAGCGCTTTTATGAACAAGTGGTATATTTACCAAAATGTCACGCAACACAGCACAGTAACCAAAGTTGATGTTCTGAGTTGTTTGAAAGGGTGTGAGCAGGACTGCACCATATCTACTGAGATATAGTACTTCTGCTGTCATCACCTGCACTGGTGCACTTTCTTGCTGCCTAGTGCATGGTGTCTCTGTGAGTCTACACTAGTTTTTGTACTGGACGTTAAATCTCAACTACAAAATATTATGCTCAGACATAATTTAAACTGTACAGTACAAGCACACTTGCAAAGGTAGAAAAGTTTGGAGGAAAGAAAACTTCTCTTCAAATTTGTGCCTGCCTTTGAGGAGGTTTATGTTTTTAATGCATAGCCCTGTCTACATATCTTATTTGTTTGCTCTTTGCATTTAAAGCCATAAGTGGTTGAATGGGAATGCTTATGCACCTCCCAGGGGGCACCCCTCGACACACAGTAGAGCAAAGGAGCCCAGAGCACTACTTTGCTTTACTGTATGGATGAAAAGTAAAACCCAAATTGAAACTTTGCATCGGAGTGCATCACATTTGGTAACTTTGTACCGGTGCATAGGGTGGATTCATTTGGCCCTAGGTGCGTTTTTGCAGACAGATGTTTGCCTCTGTATTTCTCTCATTCCATGTGCTTTGCTTTGCTTTCCGATTCTGTATGTGCAAATGATCTGTTTTGTCTATTATACCCCTTCGATTTTGCAAATGGTGTACTTCTACATATTGTGTCAGGTAGATTCGTGAATCCTACCTGACACACATTATTAGCGAGAATCAGGTCCATTTTGTGTGCAATACTTATACATTAATTGCCTGGAGAACTGCATCTGAATCGAGCGTTTGTGAAATCCCACAATCTCAAGCGATTGCTTCTAGCTTTTATTTATTCAAGAAACCCTATTTATTTCAATCATCCTCACACCTCTAAATGTAGTTTCGTCCATTTCCTCGCTTGGGAGAACGCTTCGCCCAGTTCGCTGTTTCTTTAAGGAGTGAGGGTCTGCAAGCTCCTCGCGAGGCGATAGATCATATCTAAAGAGGCTGTTTGCTCGCGGTACAGATGCCATCATTGCTAACTACTTCCAGGCTCTTTGAGCGCTAAATAATTTCGGGATGCATCATTGAACATCTAGTTGCTAAAATAGCAGATGGTTTCCGGGGTCCATCTGCTCATAGCTATGTTTTGTACAAGCCCCCTTCACCTTCATAAAAAGGATCAGATGCTGAATGTTCAGTCCTTGCCACAGGTTCATTTGCAATGCATCTCACATTTTGTGGGGTGAGGTCATGAAAGGGGCATGGGGTTCAGTCTATCACACAAGACACAGGAACTTGGATTATAATATCCTTTTTTCAGAGAACTTCATTTTCTGTGAGACTAAAGCAAATAAATCATCCATATGTGCAAAGGATTAATCAATCTAATAAACATTATTTTAGGGTATTAGCATAAAGCAATTACATTGTGTTGTTTAACAAAAGATTCTCAAAATTAAAAATAGGTTTTAAGTCTTGCCAAAATAAACCATTTAACTGGCTGTTGTTGAGGATCTTTTGCTTACAATACCTATACCTACAGCAGGCTTTATGTCAGCCATTTGCTTACCATTTTTAGGATTTCATGCCAATTTCATTAGCATGTTTCATAGTCAATAGCTTTTTGTTACACTTATCATCCTTAGGGCGGTCTTCCCCCAAAACCTTTAGCCTCACTCCTTCATTTTTGCTGATCTTGTTTTTGTTCGCCTTATAACTCTGTGCACCTTACCGCTACTAACCAGTGTGTGTGCTCACTGCCTGAAACATGGCAACGTTGGCTTACACCTATCTGGCATATTTAAATCACTTGTAAGTCCCTAGTAAAATGGTACTACCTGCACCCAAGGCCTGTAAATTAAATGCTACTAGTGCGTCTGCAACACTTATTGTGTCACCCATTTAAGTAGCCTTTTTAAACGTGTGTCTGGCCTACGATTTCAGCCTGTGTGTGCAGTCTTAAACTGCCATTTCAATCTGGAAAAACCTTCTGTCAGGCCTAATCCTTCCTTTTTAATACATATAAGTCAACCCTACCATAGACCCTGAAGATCACGCAGGGCGCAGTGTACATAAAAAGTTGAAAATTTACTTTTAAGTTTTACTTGTCCCGGTAATGATAAACTCTTATATTGTGTTTTTCACTACTGCAAGGCCTACCTCTTCCAGAGGATAACATTGGAGTTACCTTATTGCTTTTAATAAGTGGTATATTTTGAGAGGCATATTTATCAAAAAATCACGCTGCGCACCATCTTGATGCACAGCGTGATGGGTGTAGGGCATGAAAGTGCTGTCTGGCATGAAAGTGCTGTCTTTAACAATATACAGTGCATTGCTGTCTTTCCCTGCACAAGCGCACAATGTGCTGCCTATTGCCAATGCAGGCACCCTTGCACAAGGGGGCCTGCATTATAAGCATGGTTGTTCCTGTGCAGGAAGGGACACCCTCCTGCACAAATACAATCCTCTGAGGCATTTTCCTCCTTCTATATGTGCTGCAGGGGAAACATCATTTACAATGAGGTCTTAACAACGAATGATTTTACCTCAAAGGTATTACAACAAAAATGTCTTAACCACTAATGTATTTAAAACATATTTTTTCAATACGAGCATGCCTTTACCACGGGGGCCTTTACAACAAATTTTGTTCTAAAAGCATGAATGGTAAAGGCATACTCGTAATAAACAATTTACATGTGCGGACATTAATGAGGCTGTTTATTCTCCTCTGCACGTTTTGCACTTTAATTGTGTATTTGTGAATGGCATTTGAGTTTGCTCGTGTTTTAGTGTGATCTGATTTTCAACTTTTTAAACAGTTTTTATAGACGTACCTACTTGATAGCACCTTTCTTGCTACCAGTGCTTGCTGGCATCTTTCCCCTCGCTGCTTTCTGAGCCTCGACCCGGTACATCGCGGCTTGTGCTGTTTGTGTGGAGGGCGGGCTCCTCTGAATCTGTGCAACTTAAACACCAATCGCGCTCCACTTCCGATTGGGCTCCGGAGGGTGGGACTAGACTGGCGATCTCCTCTATATTAGTTGAGGAGATCGCGACCGCGCAGCGGACACACGCACCGGGCGCGCCGCTGGGGCAACAAAGGCACGCCTAAGGCAAGCCCGTCTGCGCCCGTCCGCACCTGGATGACGCCAGGCATGCTGCCGCTTTCAATCAATAAATCAATCATAGCATTTGTAAAGCGCACTACATACCCGTGAGGGTCTCAAGGCGCTGGGGGGGATACTGCTACTGTTAGAAGAGCCAGGTCTTGAGGAGTCTCCTGAAGGAAAGAAGGTCTTCGGTCTGCCGTAGGTGCATGGATAGGGTGTTCCATGTCTTGGCGGCGAGGTGGGCGAATGGTCTGCTGCCGGCGGTCACTCTTCGGATGCAGGGGATGGTGGCGAGGACAGGGTCTGCGGAGCGGAGCTGGCGGGCGGGGGTGTAGAGGCTGAGTCGTCTGTTGAGGTACGCTGGTCCGGTGTCGTGGAGTGCCTTGTGTGCGTGGGTGAGGAGCTTGAAGGTTATCCTCTTGTTGATTGGGAGCCAGTGTAGGTCTTTCAGGTGGGGTGTGATGTGGCAGTGGCAGGGGATGTCCACGATCAGGCGAGCGGAGGCGTTCTGGATGTGTTGGAGTCGTTTCAGGAGTTTAGCCTGGGCTCCTGCGTAGAGTGCGTTGCCGAAGTCTTGTCTGCTGCTGACGAGGGCCTGGGTGACAGTCCTTCTAGTTTCGGTGGGGATCCACTTGAAGATCCTGCGAAGCATGGGGAGGGTGTTGAAGCAGCAGGAGGAGACGGCGTTGACCTGCTTTGTCATGGAGAGTGTGGAGTCGAGGATGATCCCTAGGTTTCGTGCGTGGTCGGTGGGTGTAGGGAATGCTCCTAGTGCCGTCGGCCACCAGGAGTCGTCCCAGGCCGAGGGGGTGGAGCCGAGGATGAGGACCTCTGTCTTGTCCAAGTTCAGCTTCAGTCGGCTGTTCCTCATCCAGTCGGCGACGGGCTTTATTCCTTTGTGGAGGTTGGTTTTGGCAGTGTGGGGTTCCTTGGTGAGTGAGAGGATCAGCTGGGTGTCGTCGGCGTAGGAGATGATGTTTAGGTTGTACAGTCGGGTGACGTGGGCAAGTGGTGCCATGTAGACTTTGAATAACGTTGGGCTGAGAGATGAGCTTTGAGATACGCCGCAGATGATCTCGGTGGCTTTGGAGCGGAAGGGGGCAGGCGGACGCTCTGGGAGGAAGGAGGTGGTCCAGTCCAGGGCCTTCTCTTGGATTCCGGCTTTGTGGAGGCGTTCTCTTAGTGTGAGGTGGCAGACTGTGTCGAAGGCGGCTGACCGGTCCAGGAGGATCAGGGCTGTGGTTTCTCCATTGTCGAGCATGATCCTGATGTCGTCGGAGACGGTGATGAGGGCAGTTTCGGTGATGTGGTTGCTGCAGAACCCTGACTGGGATGGGTCCAGGATGTTGTCCTCCTCGAGGAAGCTGGTCAGTTGTTTGTTGACGGCCTTTTCGATAACCTTTGCCGGTAACGGGAGCAGGGAGATGGGCCGGAAGTTCTTGAGGTCCTTTGGGTCTGCCTTGGGTTTGTTTAGTAAGGCGTTGATCTCTGCGTGCTTCCAGCTCTCCGGGAAGGTCACTGTCTCGAAGGAGATGTTGATGGTTTTCCGAAGGTGAGGTGCGATGGTCCTACTGGCTTTGTTGAAAATGTGGTGTGGGCAGGGGTCTTCTGGGGATCCGGAGTGGACGGTGTTCATGATCTTGATGGTGTCGTCATCGTTGGTGTTGGTCAGGCGAGCAGGTGGTTGGTGTGGGTGGTGGTCGTGGGAGTGGGGGTGTTGGCTGTTGTCAGGGTGATGACGGCGTTGAATCTGTCGTGGATGTCAGCGATCTTGTGGTGGAAGAAGGTGGCCAGCGAGTCGCACAGTTCTTGTGACGGATGGATGTCGTTGGTGATGGAGTTGGGGTTAGAGAGTTCCTTCACGATGCTGAAGAGCTCTTTGCTGTTGTGTGCATTGTTGTCGAGGCGGTCTCTGAAGCCAGACCTTTTGACGGATCTGATGAGTTGGTGATGTAGGCGGATGGCTTTCCTGTGGGCTGTGTAGCTTTCCGGTGTTCTTTCGCGGGTCCAGTTTCTTTCTAGTTTTCGGCAGGTTCGTTTGGAGGCCTGGAGGTCTTCGGTGAACCAGCTGACTCTCTTGCTGGTGTGGGTGTTGGGGGATTTCTTGAGCGGGGCGAGGATGGTGGCGCAGTCGTTGATCCATTGTTTGAGGTTGCAGGCTGCGACGTCGGAGTCTGTTGGGTCTGTGGGTGGGCACTGGGCGAGGGTGGCGGTTAGCTGGTCCTCAATGATCTTGCCCCAGCTGCAGCGAGGCATCTGCTCGGTGCGTTGGGTTTCTGGAAGGTGAAGAGGATGCAGCGGTGGTCAGTCCAGTGGAGTTCGGTGGTGCGGTTGAAGAAGACGTGGCTGCTTGCTGAGAAGATGGGGTCAAGCTTGTGGCCGACGGAGTGTGTGGGTGCTGTGACGAGTTGTCTGAGTCCGAGGTTGTCGATCAGGGTGGAGGAGTTGGGGTCGTTGTTCTTGAGGTGAAAGTTCAGGTCGCCGAGGAGGATGTAGTCTGTGGAGGCGAGGGCGTGTGTGCTGACGAGGTCGGTGATGGAGTCGCTGAACTGAGGTCGGGGTCCGGGGGGGTCTGTAGATGAGGGTGCCTCTGAGGGTGGTGTTGGGGTCGGTGTGGATCTGGATGTGCAGGTGTTCGGCGGTGCTGAGGGTGTCGTCGGTGTTGGTCGAGACTCTGAGGTTGTTCCTGTAGACGATGGCTATTCCTCCTCCTGTTCCGTTGGTGCGGTCCTTGCGGGTGATCTTTTAGCCTTCCAGGATGGCTATGGCGATGTCGGGTGCCGAGGAGCCAGGTCTCCATCAGGAAGGTGACGTCTGGGGAGGTGGAGTCGAGTAGGTCCCAGAGTTTGATGGCGTGTTTGCGGGCGGAGCGGGTGTTGAGCAGGATACATCTGAGGAAGTTGCTTTCCATGTTGGGCGGGTAGGTGGGCCGGATGCTGGTGAACCTGCAGTTCCGGCAGGAGAAGGGTCCTTGGGTTCGCTTCGGGAAGGCCAGGCAGCAGGTGCGTGATCGCCCGGCGTTGAGTGCATGGAGGGTGCTGGATTCGTAGCAGAGGCGGGCGTCGTGGTGTGTGCGGGGGCCAGGGTTCCTGGTGCTGGGCGTGGTCCAGGCACGGACGGGCACAGACGTGCTTGCCTTAGGCCTGCCTTTGGCGTGCCAGCGGAGCGGCCGCGCAGCGTCTGGCATATATGGGAGGTAGGAGGGAGGAGCAGCTGGGAGGTGGGAGTCGGGATCAGCGAATGGGCAGTGGGCAGTCAGGGGGGCGGGGCCGCAGGGTGCACAGCGGCGGGGAGACGAGGGTACAGAAGTCAAAATGGGGGCATAGAAAAGGGGGGAAAGCAGTGGCACAGAAGACAATATCGGGGTACAGAAGAGGGGCAAAACAATGGCACAGAAGTCAAAAAGGGGGCGCAAACAGGGGAGAAAACAGTGGCACAGAAGATATCGGGGCACAGAAGGGGGGGAAACAATGGCACAGGAGGCGAAAAACAACGGGGCCCAGAAGCGGGGGAGGTACACTTACGGCGAGAACTTTGGCAGCGGCAGCTGGTAAAGAGAAACGCAGGCGGAGCTGTGAGGAGGGGGAGCGACCTACCAGGCTCAACTACTCCTCAACCACCCTTATGGATATTAGGAAAGCGGTGGGTACTTGTGATCATCCCCATCCCTTCTTCCAGAGGGCCCTTTCTGCTGTTTGTTTTGTGGTTTCAACACTTGGTCATTGCCCCCCCCCCTTTTACCCTCTCCCAAACCAGGTCCCAAAAATGTCATTAAACTGCTCAGCCTTAACTGTCGTTCATTAGTGAAACATCACGCTGATATTTACGACCTACTAGTTGAGGAGTTCCCAGACGACCTTTTTCTAACAGAGACCTGGCTATCTGCTGACTCCGAGTCCGTGCTCGGTTTGGCCCTTCCACAGGTCTTTAACATTGCTAACCTCAATAGAGAGGCGGAGGCATTGCTATGATTTTTAAATCTTGCTACATCTGCTCTTTTGTTAAGGACATTGTTGCTGGCTGTGAGTGTGCCCGTTTTGGGCTCCCCCGAATGCTTGCTATACCATGTCGGGTTTACTCATCTATCGCCCACCTGGCCCTTCCAAAGAGTTCAGGTCATCACTTGTGGACACTGTTTATATTCTGGCCACAAAGACAGCTAATTTTAGTGTCATCTGAGACCTGAACCTGCACTTAGAAATTCCGCATGAAATGGAGCTTAGCAATTTCCTGGCTGACCTGGGTGCTAGCCAGCTGATGCAATTGGTCCAGGGCCCCACGCACTCAGCAGGACGTTTGCTGGACCCGGTATTTTCAAACCTTCCCTTTCTGTTAGCTCATACTCCTACTCCTGTCTGCTGGACTATCTGATTACTATGGCTCTCTCATGGGTTTCTCCTCCACGAAAGCAGTGTCAGAAGGCTGTTTTTAAACACCCCTGGCATAAACTTGACCTCGTCCAATTCCATGACCTTCTTTCTAGGACTGCTATCAGCCTGCCTGAAGACCCTTATGCTGCTGATAAAGCACTCTCCGTTTGGATCTGCAGTTCTCTGGATGCTCTTATCCCGGCTCAGTGGTCAGCCAGTCGTACCGCCAAATCCAACCCATGGTATAATGATGATTTGGCCATTCTGCGTAAATCCTGCAAAAGGCTGGAACGGTCTTGGAGACGGGAGTATGACCCTTTACAGAAAAAGTGTTATCAAGCAGCAATGAAGAGCTATCACAGGGCAATTCACACTGCGCGTGCAGCCTATTTTGCCGGGAAAATTAGGAGCAGTGGCAACCCATCTAAAACTATCTTCTCCATACTGAAAAGTCTAAAACAGCATGGGGTCCCAGTAGTGCCCCCGATTTCCTCTAATGAGCAGTGTGAGGCTCTGGCTACTTTTTTTGTTGAAAGAGTGGAGAACATTTATTTGTACTTCACTCAAACTGCTGTGAGCTCTGACCCTGTCTTTGGTCCGCTTCCTGCTCACACTCTGGATTCACTTCCGCAAGTCTCTTTGGAGAAGTTACAAGATCAAATCAGGCTCCCCTTCCAATCCTCTCAAACCTGACCAGTTTATGAGCTCACTACCTTTGCTCTTGTCACCTCTAAGACAGGTTATTAATGACTCTCTGTCTAGTGCAACTGTCCCTAATTCCTGAAAGCGAGCAAAGGTGATTCCTTTGCTTAAGAAGCCTGCTATGAACGCTGCTAAATTGGAAAATTACCGTCCGATCTCCCTCCTCCCATGGATTGCCAAGATTACTGAGACTTACGTCCATTCCATTCTTGCCAGATTTCTGGAAGAAAACAGCTGTCTGGACATCTCTCAGAATGGCTTTCGCTCAGGTCATAGTAAGGAGTCTGCTCTCTTGGCTGTTACTAAACAACTTAGGCTCGCACTGGATGAGGGACATATGTCGGCGCTGGTAGATTGGGGAAGATCTCATGGCTGTTGCAGAGTGGATGACTGACAATTGTCTCCAATTGAACTCCAGCAAGTCAGAGGTCCTGCTGGTGGGCAACCATCAGGGGACGGGTGGTGGCCAGCCATATTGGGTTGTGCACCTATTCCTAAGCAGGTGGTGAAAGATCTTGGAGTCTGGGTAGATTCTGGTCTCAGTTTTCAGCACCAAACCAAAAAAGTCGCGGGGACCTGTTTTGGCATACTTAGGGGGCTTTAACTGCTGCTCGGGTTCTTTGACCCACCAGTAAGGCAAATGATCATCCGGGCCTCCATCCCACTCGACTATGCCAATGCACTAAATCTAGGGGTAAATAAGATCGAAAACCTGAGACTTCAGCGAGTCTAAAATTCGGCTGCTAGAACCCTGCTGGGCCTCCCCAGAACCTGTCCCACCTCTATGGCTATCCGTCAGCTGCACTGGCTTCCTGTTGCCAACCGAGTGGAATTTAAGGTCCTCTGTACGGTATTTAATATCCTTAAATTCTCCTCTCCAGCCATCCTGACCAATCTGCTGTCACCTTACCACCCTACGCGCCAGCTCCGCTCTACTGGACAACATCTGGCGATGGTGCCTCGTATGAGGAGGGTATGGTCGGGCGGACGCTCTTTCCGTCTTCTGGCTGCCAAGCTATGGAATTCCCTACCATACTCCATTCATGCCATGGAGAATTACTCGGCGTTTCGCAAAGCCACTAAAACCTATCTCTTCCCAATAGCCTAATGTTCTCTCTAACTTCCAGTCTCTATGTTCTGCTTCAGCGCTGGGACGCCTCTTTTCTGGGGCAGCTGTGCGCTATACAAGACATATTACATTACATAACATAACATAACATGTAAATGTAATTATTTTGGTCAGTATTAAAGTAAGTATTAAGGGCCTGATTTAGATCTCGACAGACTGGTTACTCGGTCACCATAGAGACGGAATAATCCAGCAACCGAGATCTAAATCTGGCCCTAAGTGTCATATATATGTATATGAGACTTAGGGCCTGATTTAAAACTCAGCTGCCGATATATATATCCACTCCAACTTAATCCGGAGACCTGGGCCGGGGCTGTATGTCACGGCTGTCCTGGATGGGCTCCGGCAGCTCTATCATACGCAAACACGTCCCCTCATACTGAGATGTACAGGACACTCCGGGCTTCTCAAATAATTTATTATACTTGATGCCTTGTCACATTGCGTTTCGGCTTTCGCCTTTCTCATGGAGAGCCGACACGACTTGTTTCATTCACAAAGTCATAACAATCGATGATGGACTACAAATGTGTGCAGTGTCAGGAGTGTTTCACAAAGTAGGCACCATCTTAACATGCATATTCAGTCTATTCCCAGCAATACAACTAGATTCATTATGCTCTAAGTTGTTACAGAGTTCACATATAATGAATAAGAAAATTTATATCCTAATCACAAATTAATTCTTCTTTAACATACAATTAGGTAATGCCACAACCGGCTTGCATGTAGTGCTTTGTGGTACCAATAATAGTAACAAATGTATATACAACATTCCTGTCCTACAGACCAAATGGTCTACAATACGCAGATGGCCCAAGTGGGCTGTAGTGGCAGTAGATTCAGATATATGGAGTTCGCACTATTCGCATCCCCCAACCAAAATACACTGAATATCTCATCCCATACTGTCTAGGTCTTATATTCCTTGCACACAAAATTATTAAATGAGATTGTCCTTCCAGTCATCACTCACGGGAGCTATATATGCCCATTACGCCAACAGAGTAAGCCAGTGTCTTGCCCAAGTGGGCTAATCTCGTAATACTTTTGTCAGAGCTGAGCTTACTATAGTGTTCTTCGCCCTTGAACAGGAACGTTACTCCTCTCGCTACTCTCCATATTCACTCACGTGCCCAAAACCTAGTGTGGTGTTAGATTCCTATGGCATCTAACACCACAAATGACAGGAGTTTGTCATTTTGTGAATATTATTCCTTAAAGTGTTGGGCCACTGTTTAATGTTCATCATTTCTTTACATGGCTCTCTTATGTTTCAACACCCTCTTCTTCGCCTTGTGGATGGTACTACCAGTGTAGTACTTCCCACAAGGACAAACAAGGCAGTAGACGCAAAAGACTGTGTTACAATCAAAGTTCTCTCTAATCTCAAATTCTCTGTTACTATTTGGGACCTTAATTTTGGTACAGTTTGAACCATTTATGCAAGTTTTGCATCTCATACAAAACAAAAAGCCTGTTCTGTCTGTGTAAATATGATGGCAGGCCACATTGGGTGTAATCACATTATGACTGAGATCATCTTTGAGGGATCTACTTCTTCTGAATTTTACTTGCGGTGTCTCATGCAAATATTTTTTCAATACCTGATCAGTCTGTAAAATGTGCAAGTTCTTATTGAAGATCTTTCTGATTTTGAATGACTGATTATGTGGTAATAAACCTAACCTGGTCTTGTTCATCTTCTGTAGTTCTCTTAATCGAATGGAGTAAGTTAGACCTCGGTAAGGTATCAACTCTCGTAACTGCTTGCTGAATGATTGTGTCATTATAGCCTCTTTCCCTGAAACTTTTGATCATCAGCCCCTTTTCCTGTTCATATCCTTCCTGTTATATGTTCACTGAAAAAACAAAGGTTACAGGGACATTATACTAAGGCTCAGATAATATACAAACATATATATATATATAATGTAAAGTTCAATGCCACTATCAGTCCTACGAAGGTTGAATTTTTAGATGTATCAGTTTATGTTGAGGATGGTGCTCTACATACTAAACTGCACAGAAAAGATACGGCGGGGAACTTTGTCCTCCATGCGACAAGTTCCCACCCTAAACATCATATTCGCAGCATCCCCTACTGGGAATTTCTGCGAATGCGCCGTATTTGTAGCAATGAGAAGGATTTAGAAATCTGCCAGAATGAAGCTATGCAAAGATTTCTATTATGTGGCTATAGATCTAAAGATCTGAATTTTGCCCGTATGAAAGCTAACTCCTTGTCTCGTGACACCTGCCTGGGCATTTCCAACTCTCAGACTGACACTGCAGTCAATATCGCCACCACTGTAGAAGACAACATTCAAGTAGTTAGACTTATCACTGCCTATTCTAGAAAACAAAAACAGTATTGTGCAAACAAACTGGCCAATAGAGCAAACTATCCCACCTATTTATGCAATTCATGTACTCTTTACTCATCGTGGTACCATCCATAGTATGTCTTTTATGTCTATATGTCACGTAACGTTTGATTAATTGCACACAGGTGCGTTTTTTTCACTCACTTTTTTCTTTTCAAACACCTTCACTATTTAAACACATGATGTCTTGTAGAGCGTTATGTGAACAAGACTGAGTCGTATCGATCGAAACGCGTCATGCTGAGGCACTGGCCAGGACTGACTGATTGCTGTATTCATGAAATTTAAATAAAACACAGCAGTTTTCACTTGTCCCTCGAGTGGTCCGTACCAGTGTTCGTGCGCCGTGGAGGTTTGGTAATGACCCAGGATTTGCTCTGCTATATATATATAAATATTACCTACTGGCGGTCGCCAGTAGGTAGTTATAGTTAGGACCCTGTTTCCATAGGAAAACCGGAACATTCTATTTGGAATAACTTTGGCGCCGGTAGACGAATCCTCGCGAAATTTTTAAAATAGGTGGGGCGCTACGCTCCGCTCCTACCCTGAAAGTCTCGGGGGGATTCGTCAAGCGGGGGCTGAGAAAAAAGGGGGGTCCCAAAACGCGTTTTTCCCATGCATTTTTCCATAGGACCTTTAGACACAGCTACAGCCCGAACGGCTGAACAGAGTTACTTGAAATTTGGCAGAGAGGTAGTCCTCAGGTCAAGGAAGTGCCTTTTGTAGGTCTGGTGTAAATCTGTTCAGTAGTTCCTGAGAAAATAGCATTTAAATCAATATATATATCTGTGGCAGCTTACGGTGCGCTTACGGTGCGCTTACGGTAAGCTTACCGTACGCGTACGGTGCCGTGCGCGAGCGCGAATCTGATTGGCTGTTAGATCTTAGTAAACATTTGAATCGGTCGAAACCAGGAAGCGGCGGCCGCCATTTTCTCTCTCGCACTCTGAGGGGGGGCTGAAAAACAAAGGCCAAAAACATGTACAGGGGCTATTTAGACAGCTCCTAAGCACATAGCCATGATGACGGAGTCCCCAAAGTTCCCCCAAGGCCAAAAAGGCAATTTTAATTTTTTCGAAAATTTCGCCGATTACGCTTACGGTAAAAATTAAAAAAAAAAAAAAATTATCCATACTCTCCCCACCCCGTGTGCAAATGATGTCTGAAGGGCATCATTTGAGCATGGCACATGTTATATATGGAAAAATAAAAGATTACCTTTCACAACGAAGCGCATAATATGTCCTCCATGTGCGCACGATGCTCCATGTCCACCGCGTGCTCACTGTGCGCGCACGGAGCGCAAAGCGCACCATGCGCGCACGGAACGAACTGCGTTAAGTGGGCGCGCACGCCACGAATGGCGTAAAGTAACTTAGCATTTAAAAAAACGTACAAATTCACTGAAAAAACCATAGGTTTCACACACATTATAGTTAGGAATTAGCATTTAAAAAACCTTGCAAATTCAGTGAAAAAACCATAGGTTTCACACATGTTATAGTTAGCTGGACATTTTTCTGATAAAAAAACCATTGAAATTCCCCCGTTATAGTTAGTGCAGGCAACTATAACTCACGCGACCGCAATCCTCTGCTGATGACATATGTGTCTTTATGAAAAAAAAATATTTGTAATATATGTACAGCTAAAATTTAATGGAAGAAGACATGGGCAAATAAGTGTCTAAATACAGTATTAGCATCAGCAGAGGATTGCGGTCGCGTGAGTTATAGTTGCCTGCACTAACTATAACGGGGGAATTTCAATGGTTTTTTATCAGTAAAATGTCCAGCTAACTATAACATGTGTGAAACCTATGGTTTTTTCACTGAATATATATATATATATATTCACTGAAAAAACCATAGGTTTCACACACGTTATAGTTAGGAATTAGCATTTAGAGAGATACACTTAATCAGTCAGTTACACAATCAATTTTTTAAAAACAAATCATCCATTTAGACACTTATATACCCATTTATTCTTCCATCGACCTTGAGATATACATATATAAAACATATTTAATTTTCAGAAAAACACACATTCACTGGATGATGTCATCAGTGATGTCATCAGTGATGTCATTTGAGATGTCATCAGTGATGTCATGAGTGATGTCACTGACCATGTCATGAGTGATGTAATATGTGACGTCATCAGCAGTGCATTGCGGGCGTGTGAGTTATAGTTAGCTGAACTAACTATAACGGGGCAATTTCATTGGTTTTTTACGAGTAAAATGTCCAGCTAACTATAACATGTGTGAAACCTATGGTTTTTTCACTGAATTTCTAAGGTTTTTTAAATGCTAATTCCTAACTATAACGTGTGTGAAACCTATGGTTTTTTCAGTGAATTTCTAAGGTTTTTTAAATGCTAATTCCTAACTATAACGTGTGTGAAACCCATGGTTTTTTCAGTGAATTTGCAAGGTTTTTTAAATGCTAATTCCTAACTATAACGTGTGTGTAACCCATGGTTTTTTCAGTGAATTTGCAAGGTTTTTTAAATGCTATTTTTTTTTTTTATTCTTCATTTTTTTCAAACATATTTTTAATTTAATTTTCTTTCATTTTATAAAGACTATGCTTAAATTTTTAAAATCCTTAAATATTTTTTTTAATATATTTTTTAAAATAAACATGTAAAATTTATTACCAGATTTTTTTTTTTTTGTTTTTTTATTTTTTTTATAGTACGCGTACCGTAAGCTCACGGTAAGCGTACGGTTTACGCAACGTCCGTAATCTATCTACGCTGCTTGCGTATAGTTACGCACTTTGCGTAGCCGCGCGTACTGCGCGTGGGACGCGTGCGCGCTTACGCCACACGCGCACGTTACGCGGAAGTGCCGGGGAGTGACTGTTATGCGCATGCGCGCAAGCGCGTGTCTTTTTTACGCGCACGCGTACTTTTTGCCGTAAGCGTACCGTAAGCGTACCGTAAGCGTACGGTAGGTCATGTGATCTTGAAACACAACTTTTGATTGGTTGAAACTACTTTCAGTTCTAGAACTCTCCTACACCACACCCATTCCCCTCATTTCTGCTTGTGATCCCTTGGGAGAAGGAGCTGGTTTGTCTTTGGGATACGATGGCAGAACAGCAGAGCTCTTCTGAGAGTGAGGCTAGCACCAGCAGCACTGTCTTGAGGCAGAGATCGAGGAAACAAAAGCCTTCTTATGTTTGGGATTATTTTACTTTTCCAGAAGGCCAGCAAAAGGTGAATGCACCCTTAGTTACTTGCAAGCTGTGTAAGCGTGTACTTTCTAGAGGTAATCCTAACAGGAAGTATTCCTTTGGGAATCACACCATGAAGAGACACCTCCAGGATGTACACAGAAGGACACATGGTCATCTTTTTGGAGGTAACTCTTCAGAAAGACGAGCCAGTACATCCACAGCAGCTCAGCCTGGACCATCATCTGCAGGGCTGACTCCTTCTTCTGCAGGTCAGATGAGCCCTTCATCTGTGGGGGGAGAATCTCCTTTTGCTGGCCCTCTGGAAATGAACCTTCGATTTCGGAAGGTTGATATTCATTGCACATTTTGTAAAGGTCTAATTTGTCATAGGGAGACCAGTGTTTCCCTAGTGAACAACAAAATAGATCAGCACATTTGTAGCTTTGAATGATTTTCCCATGCTTCCTTTCCTCTGTCCCTGCATGAACACAACGGTTCTTTTAAGAGCCAACCTTATCTTTCATCTTTTTTTTACATATGTTTTTTAAAACCTTTTTTTTTTTTTTTTTACCGTACGCGTACGGTGCGCGTACCTTTTTTTTATTTTTTAAAAAAAACACTAAAAATCAATTATCACATTACAAGGTCCTTGAGAGACTACAATTATTATTATTGACTTACCATACTCACTCAAAAAAATATTTATTCATTTGTTTTTTTAAAAAATAGTTTTAAAAATGGTTGTAGTTTTCGAAAATTTTCTATATCGATCTGAAAAAAAAGAAAAAAGTATTAATATTTTTTTAACAATTTATAATACAGTATACATATTTACATTTTTTTCAAAAAAATATTTTTGCCTTATTTTTGCTGTTTTCAGAATATATTGCATTTCACTATAAATTGTGAAAGCAATTGCATTCATCATTTTACAGCGGGCAAAAAAAAATAACAATCTCAAAGATTGTATTAAAAAAGCCCAGAATCTCTTCTCACTTAAACTTATCATTACAGAAATGCATATTATTCTAAAAAAATATCATCTAAAAACAATACTTATTTCTTTAAAATACCGTCTGATATGTTTGTTTCAGAAGTATAATCACAATATTATATCTCAAATAACTTCAAAATACATCTGATTTCATTTCCTTTAGGCCAAATAGTATTTTTTTTTTTTTTTTGGAATAAATTTCCAAGGGAAATCCATTAAAATTCTAAAGTTTAATCTGTCCAGATCTCACCGATTCTCTGTAACATTTTGGTTCACGAAAATTTTTTGAATAATTTATTTAGTCCACAATAGAATTGCTTACTTTTCCACATGGCCAAATAGTAATTTTTTAAATCATTTTTGAAAAAATTTCCAATGGCAGTCCAATAGCATTCCAAAATTTAAAATGTGCAGAAGTTACCGATTATCTATAAATTATTGGTTTTTCAAAATTGCATTAAAAATTAAAAAAGTCCACATTACAATTGGTTATCTTTCCTTTAGGCCAAATGATAATTTTAAAAATATTTTTTCTACAAAATTGCAATGGTAATCCAGTAAAATGGTAAAATTATTTTGTCCAGATCTTGCCAAGTCTCTCTAAAATTTAGGTTTCAGGAAGATTAGATAGGAATTTGCTAAATCAAAAGGCAAACGTTGTTTGAAAATCAATTGGGAATCATTACACAGTGTCCAGCCTTTTTCACATTTTAGATAAACTGTGTAATGTCCAGAAGTAACAGTAGGTCCATCATGGAAAATTATTGCAACAGTTACAAAAGTTTTTCCTGAAATTGATAATTGCTGTCCTGTAAACTTCTTTATTAAAGTATCCAATTTTGAACCATCAGCTCTACATCGTTGCATCATTAAAATTACATACTGTCCGTATTCCCTTAAAATTAATGTTGAAAACATGTCAGAATTACACTCACCACATTTCATGCTATGATTAGCATCTTTAACTAATTTTGCAAAAGTGACTGTTTTACTCTCTGGCAATGTCAAATAAATAAACCTTTCATTATCAACAATAGAGCCACATATATTATAACAATTATCACAACTATGTTCCCATTTATAAGAGAGACCAAAAAAAATGTCAATGGGAACTCCTTCTTCTTCCACTACCTGAAGAAAATACATCAAAAATTCGTGTGCATCTTGCTGTTCATTTTGAGAAAACTGTGTTCGTCCTGAACATACATCTAAAAGTTTTCTAATATCAGTAGCACTTTCTATTTGAGTTTTATCTTTACTCAGCTTTTGAAAAAGGAGACTCAGCTCTGAACAGAATCTTTTTCCCTGATTTACTATTATCTGCTCTTGCAAACTTTCCAGATAAAATGCAACATTCAGCACTACATTAGCGTAGCAGTTGACACCAGAGCTATTTTCAAAATGACATCCTACAACCTGTTCTTCATTGTCCTTTTTCTTTTTGCTTGCAATTACATCACTCCTCTTTTTTTTCCTCTTCTCTATATCTTCATTACAGATATTCTCATTTCTCCTTTTACGAGAAACTACACGTTTCTCCAACACAGGATACTGACCTAAATGAGGAGCATAGCTTCTTCTTAATCTATTATACTCCTTTACACAGTTTGTATCAGCACTAACTTTTGAGTCATCAAAGTCTATCATGAATAAACCTGATAATGTTTTGACTCGTGACAAAGCTACATATGCCATACCTTCTTTGAACACAGTTGAACCAATGTTCACAAATGCACAATCTACAGTCAATCCTTGAGACTTGTGGATAGTTACAGCATATGCTAGAGAAAACGGAAACTGCTTCCTACGTACATATAAGTCTTTCACAAGCATAAAACGAACTGTACAACGACAAATATCTTTAACTTCATCTATCTGATCAAATTTTATCTGTAAACATTCAATTCCTTCTTTTTTCTGATAATTAATAAAACCCACAACTCTTCCCATCGCTCCATTCACTAAGCCTTTCTCAACATCCAAATTTCTCCTTAAAAATACTCTACAGTTCATGCAAACATATAGATTTTTTTCTAATCCTGCTGTTTTGGAGATGTTCTTCTCTAGTGAGTCCAATTTATTTTTCAGTTTGCCTGTTACTGTGACAGTAATTCTTCCATCCTCAATTTTGTCCACTGCTTCCAATTTCCTGATCTCTTCCTTTTCCAATTTCAAAAGCTCCTCATTAAATATTGAGCATTCACGTAGAGTTGGCATTAAGCAGATGACACTTTTGTTTTCTGCAATATTCTTGTATATTTTCTCTGCAACTATTTCTTCCTTTGGAAATAAATTATGTAGCAGCCGACTCTGTAATGCTTTTTTCCCAACTTCTGTGAGTAGTCCAATTCTGATATCTTTCAGAATACTTCCATATTCTTCATCGTTTGCTTGCCTCATATTAGTTGTAAGTTCCTTGTACTCAAAGAAGGACCAAATATTTGTATTTCCAATGCTTCCCAATGACTTCTTCGTGTCTTCATGTGTCACAGTATTAAACACTGGTTGTCCTTTAACTGGAGTAAGTTGCAAAAGATCCCCAAAAACTATGACGTGTTTTCCACCAAATAACACGTCATAGTCTGTCTTCAAAATTTGCTGCATTCTTAAATGCACAAAGGCAAGCATTAAGTTTGATACCATGCTCACCTCATCAATAATGAGAACTTGCATCTTCTTCAATACTCTTGAAACTTCCAAGGATGCTTCTCCAGTTAGCTTGTTGAATTGTATTTTGTTCTCATGCTCCACTGGTAACATTAGCAAACGATGTAAGGTGATTCCTTTTATGTTATATGCTGCTAACCCAGTTGGAGCAGTAACCACACAAGACAAAGTAGAATCCGTTTTTTGCTTTAGGTAGCTTCTGATGACTTTAATTAGGAAACTTTTTCCAGTGCCAGCTTGTCCGCTTACATACATCCTGATTGGATGAAATGATGTGCATGAGCACTCTTTTTTTATATGTAGAAATCCGTGATCAATTTTGTTTTTGATCTCTTCATAAATGTGTTGCTGCTCTTGATTCAGTTGTCTTTCCAAATTTTGTAAGTCTATAAATTCTTCTTGAGCTTGATTCATAGCCGTTTCCACTTCATTCATGGCTATTGATGCTTCATTTTCAACGATTGGTTGTCCTAGGGGATCTTGACTGTATGTTCCTGAACTTTGGCTGTCCTGAGAACTGTCTCTAGCTATTTCTGCTGCAATTGTAGTTTCCTGTTCAATTTCTTCATTTAACATTTGCAGATAAGTTGAGAATGTACTGCATTGTATGCTGTCTTTGCAAGCATTAAAAGAATCTTCATAGCTCTGGAATTCTCCCAGTAGTTCATCCTCTGTACGCCATGGTTTAAACAACTGTAAAAGAGCCAAGTAGTAAAATTCTTTCTTGTCGGTTGTGTCGCAACTCAGCTTCCGGTGATTTATCAAACTTCCTTTGGTTTGCTTCACCAAACATCCTTCTTCACCAACAACTTTATATTTTCCACTGTTGATGTCTTCTGCAGCTTTCCGTGAATAAATGTAGTTCTGCAGCACTTCATAGAGACACATGTTCTCCAGATGATGACTTCTCTTGGGATAATACGTGTCCAACATGTTTGTTTTCAATATATCTGTACTTTCTGGGTCATTCTCGGCCAAATATTCAATTTCTCCAACAGATTTCAGTACCCGATTTCTCATTGCTGCAAGGCCTAAACTTGCCCAAATTATTCTTCTTGACTTCGAGTAGAGACTTGCAGAAGATAACCTATCTGAACATTCGTAGGATCCAATTTCTCGATGCGATAACATCTTCAAACTGAAACTGTACAGCTTCTTACTGACAGTCTTCTCGTGAGAAATCTCTTCCCACATTTCCTTCAATTCTGTTTTTTCTGATTTCGTAATGTAAGACGTTACATATCGTGCAACAGCAATGGAATTGTCAGCTACATACTGTATATCCATGTTAGCGTTCCACATGGATAAAATGACTGGGTTGTAGTCATTTATATTTTTTGATTCTTCTTTTCTTTTAAGGTTGTAGGTATTCTTAGGTGATTTTCTTGTGATAGTATGTCTCACAGCTGACATAAAACTGTTGACTCTTCCATTTGAAAGAACAGGTCTAGGAAATCCAAATCGACATTTAGTGTAGTATTTTTCTTTGCTCTTGTATTTCCGTCGACAGTATTTTCCACACCGATGACTTTGGAAACGTAGAACTTGCTCCTTTAACTTGTTCTCTTCTTTGCTTTTTGGTATACCACATGTTGCATATTCTTCAATGTAAGATAACACTGCTTCATCAGTATCTGTTCCAAACTTTGGGGCATCCTTGATCCACAGCAGCATATGAATATGAGGAGCACCTCTTGCCTGGTACTCTTTTCTCCAAAAGAAATCCACTACTTCTCCAAGGGGTGGTTTTTTTTTATTGCAGATGAAGGACATCATAGCCTCAAATCTATGATTGAAATATCTGCAAACATTAACCGGATCCAATGAGCACAGTTCTCCTGCTGTCTTGTATTCGATGTTTTTAATGTTTGAATTGGCCTCTCGTAGAAAATCCAGTAAATCATCCCAAGCGTACTCGGCACAGCTTAGGGTAAGGAACCATGTTGGTGTTCCTAAATTGCGTAACATGCATTTTAGTTCACCATGGCGTCGGTACCAATATTCATTTGTCCCACGCTGACAAGCCATCAGATTGATCAGTTGTGTTTCCAAATGATCATCTCGGTGCTGCACTTTCTCCATAAAATCCTTAGCAGACACATTTTGTAAATGTACTCCACTTTTTAAAATGTGATTTACTGCATAAGACAGTGCAGACAAGTCGCTTTCAAATAAAAGATGGAACAAATAAGGAATACTTTGTCGAAATCTGGGATCTTCAGCATATAGTCTTGTAGTCCGATACTCTGAAGCTGGAATCTGTTCTGGACGTTCATCGTATCGTCCTCCTTTTCCTTTAGGAAACAGCTGGGGAAAACATCGAGCTTCCAAGCTCTCCTCCCATACACTCACGGGATTTCCTTTTGCTTTCTTCATCTGAAAGAGATCAATATTGTCTCCCATAACTTCTTTCGAATGGAGAGGATGTATGCTAAAATGTTCATAAATTTCTTCTTCCTTTGACTTGTCCACTTTTTCAATTTGTCCAGTTGGTGTTTCTGTGTGTTCTTGAAAATCTTCTTCTTCTTCTTCTTCTTCTATATAAATTGATTCATACCATTTGTTATTTTTT
Source organism: Triturus cristatus (assembly GCF_964204655.1). Taxonomy (NCBI): domain Eukaryota; kingdom Metazoa; phylum Chordata; class Amphibia; order Caudata; family Salamandridae; genus Triturus; species Triturus cristatus. The sequence continues at coordinate 1,711,111,124 of NC_140589.1, read as the reverse complement.
TTCAAATACAAATTTGCTCTTTGTACTTTCCGCACATCTACCAGCTCCTGCCAAATCTTCTTATTCTTTGTAGGTACACCATTAACCAGAATAATTAATGGTTCAGTTTCCAAAGTATCCGCATCAATAGTTTCCATATTTTTTTTCAAATCCAAGGGCAAATACACCACTCTACCTTTTAAACCTCTCAGTAAATCTGAAGGAGGTAATTTACCAGTTTTGGGCTCCATACGTACTATGGTCTGGAACGGATGAACACATTGAATGAGTATAGACTCATATGTATTTAATTCAGAAAGTTCAGCAGGAATAGCATCCAATTCTAAATTATTATGTACAGCTCTGGTCGGCATTCTATTTTCCTCTAACTTGTTGTAACAGTATTTACAAATACGCTGATCTTCACCCAATTCAAAACAATTTTCAAGAAATATATATGTGGCAAAATCCATCCACTTATAATTATCTTCATTTTCACTCTTTCTGTAGAGATCAACATTCCTAGTTTGTTTTCTATAATGAGTTCTGCGGCAACAAATACAAGTAACATTTGGTCTTTCATTAGAGACTATTGCAAATTTTGTTATGTGATCATTAAATGTGTTACTTACAGAGGGTTCTACATTCTCTTCCACTTCTGCCTCATTTACTGTGTCCTTCTCTGCACTGTTTTGTTCAGGACCAAAGTAACAAAACTGAATTTCATCAACAACCTTCTCTACATCTGATACCGTTCCTCGGAACAGAGCCCTATTCAATTCATTTAACTTTATTGCTGGACTTTTGGCAAAATACAACCGTCTCACAAACTTTCTCATTTCAGTATGATGAACAGCCAGCATCCTAAAATGATGGAAAACACTATTGCACACTTTTCTAGATAGACAAGCAAGAGAATGACCCTGCAAACCAGTATTCTCTCTCACTCTGCATGGATCCAGACTTTGAAGCACCTTAATCTTTTGTTTTACACTTTTTTTACTATATTCTCTTAGAAACTCTCGAAATCTGTCAATAGATTCCTGACGCACAGTGCAAATACTACTACAATTCCAAGTGTACACTGGGGCTTTAGGACGTCTCCCCATTGCCTCATCTGCCATCACTTGTACCTCATCTCTTGGAACCATTATCTCCTTCTCCATTATGCAACCATTTTTTACTTCGTATGAACGACCTCTGGTGTCAACTGCATGCAGCAAACTATTACTTTGAAAATAGCTCTCTTCATTAAAAAAAGGTTCACTACTTGAACTATGCATCCACTTTCCTAAAAACACTTTACAAAAGTTTGTTCTGTTCACTACTCTTTTGCTTTTGCTTTGTGATTTCAGTACATTAACCATTTTATCTAATGTACGCATCCTATTCAAAATTAATATGAATAGTTTCCTTTTTAATTCTAATGCTTTTGCTGCAATGGCTTCAATTTCTTTTTTTCTCTTGTAATATTTTGCCTTTTGCTTATATTTCTTTACATCCTTTATCAAATTGGACATAACTCTTCTCTGAAACATTTTTCTACGTATCTCTTTAAACGCTGTTTTTCTGTTTATGTTAAACTTTTCAATTGCAGAAGGTATATTTGCATTAACTAAATTCTCAATTTTTTGCTGTTCTCTATGTTTTGTTACATTTTTCCGAGGACAGACATTTTGTACATTTTTCTTTGTTTTGAATATTTTGTTAAGAAATTGTTTTTTCTGCTTACCAGAAGATTTTTTCTTTTTCCCAACATGAGCATCTTCTACTAACTTTGGTCCTCCAGTTGTCTTCAAATATAGTTTTTTTTTTAGCGTTTTTTGAGCTCGAGATTTTGTAGGCATCTTAAATTTTGTTCACTGTTCTTCAGCAATACCTGAAAAAAACTAAAAAAAAAATCCTTTATTGTATTTAAATATATTACTACATTTGTTTTCACAATAGTCATAAAACAAAATTTCTTTGCCAATTTGAATGCACACAAACTGCTCTTTTTTTTGGGCAAGTGAAAATCTCTTTTACAAACTGTCACATTATGAAACCACTTTTCAGATTTTTTAAAAAGCCCATGTCCACAGTGCTACACTCCAGCAAGGGCAACCAGCCTTAGTGAAGCTCAATGTATTTGCATTACAGACTGAAACCTGAAAACCCCACTCGCTTGTAAATACTTTGCATGACTATACACGGCAAGCACATGGGTGTGTGCTAAGACTCTGCTTCTTCCCCCAAAAATTCGCTCCCCCTTTCCATCTAATGCAACTGTGAAATCACCAGAGCAAGACGCAATATATCTCTGCCTATAATTCCTCTATGCACACAGAGTCATGTTTTCACATTAGTCCCAAAACGAAATTTCTTTGCCATTTTGAAAGCACACTTACTGCTCTTTTTTTTTCGGGCCGAGTGAAAATCACTTTTACAGACTGACACATTATGAAACCACTATTTTTGATTTATTTAATTGCACGTGTACAAACTGTTTTTTTTTCAGACCACCACCATGTGCATTCTCTGTGACTGCCTACACTCCACCAAGGGCAACCAGCCTTAGTGATGCTGAATGTATTTGCATTCAGACTTAAACCTGAAAACCCCACTGGCTTCTAAATACTGTGCATGACTATACATGGCAAGCACATGGGTGTGTGCTAAGCCTCTGCTTCTTCCCCAAAAAATTCGCTCCCCCTTTCCATCTAATGCAACTGTGAAATCACCAGAGCAAGACGCAATAAATCTCTGCCTATAATTCCTCTATGCACACAGAGTCATGTTTTCACATTAGTCCTAAAACGAAATTTCTTTGCCAATTTGAAAGCACACTTACTGCTCTTTTTTTTTAGGGCCAAGTGAAAATCTCTTTTTACAATTTGAAATCACTTTTACAGACTGACACATTATGAAACCACTATTTTTGATTTATTTAATTGCACGTGTCCAAGCTGTTTTTTTTTCAGACCAACACCATGTGTATTCTCTGTGTCTGCCTACACTCCAGCAAGGGCAACCAGTCTTAGTGATGCTGAATGTATTTGCATTACAGACTTAAACCTGAAAACCCCACTGGCTTCTAAATACTGTGCATGACTATACATGGCAAGCACATGGGTGTGTGCTAAGCCTCTGCTTCTTCCCCAAAAAATTCGCTCCCCCTTTCCATCTAATGCAACTGTGAAATCACCAGAGCAAGACGCAATAAATCTCTGCCTATAATTCCTCTATGCACACAGAGTCATGTTTTCACATTAGTCCCAAAACGAAATTTCTTTGCCATTTTGAAAGCACACTTACTGCTCTTTTTTTTTCGGGCCGAGTGAAAATCACTTTTACAGACTGACACATTATGAAACCTTTTTTAAAAATTTATTTAATTGCACATGTCCAAGCTGTTTTTTTTTCAGACCACCACCATGTGTATTCTCTGTGTCTGCCTACACTCCAGCAAGGGCAACCAGCCTTAGTGATGCTGAATGTATTTGCATTACAGACTTAAACCTGAAAACCCCACTGGCTTCTAAATACTGTGCATGACTATACACGGCAAGCACATGGGTGTGTGCTAAGCCTCTGCTTCTTCCCCCAAAAATTCGCTCCCCCTTTCCATCTAATGCAACTGTGAAATCACCAGAGCAAGACGCAATAAATCTCTGCCTATAATTCCTCTATGCACACAGAGTCATGTTTTCACATTAGTCCTAAAACGAAATTTCTTTGCCAATTTGAAAGCACACTTACTGCTCTTTTTTTTTCGGGCCAAGTGAAAATCTCTTTTTACAATTTGAAATCACTTTTACAGACTGACACATTATGAAACCACTTTTTTTTCTTTTATTTAAATGCACATGTCCAAGCTGTTTTTTCAGACCACCACCATGTGCATTCTCTGTGACTGCCTACACTCCACCAAGGGCAACCAGCCTTAGTGATGCTGAATGTATTTGCATTACAGACTTAAACCTGAAAACCCCACTGGCTTCTAAATACTGTGCATGACTATACACGGCAAGCACATGGGTGTGTGCTAAGCCTCTGCTTCTTCCCCCAAAAATTCGCTCCCCCTTTCCATCTAATGCAACTGTGAAATCACCAGAGCAAGACGCAATAAATCTCTGCCTATAATTCCTCTATGCACACAGAGTCATGTTTTCACATTAGTCCTAAAACGAAATTTCTTTGCCAATTTGAAAGCACACTTACTGCTCTTTTTTTTTAGGGCCAAGTGAAAATCTCTTTTTACAATTTGAAATCACTTTTACAGACTGACACATTATGAAACCACTATTTTTGATTTATTTAATTGCACGTGTACAAACTGTTTTTTTTTCAGACCACCACCATGTGCATTCTCTGTGACTGCCTACACTCCACCAAGGGCAACCAGCCTTAGTGATGCTGAATGTATTTGCATTACAGACTTAAACCTGAAAACCCCACTGGCTTCTAAATACTGTGCATGACTATACATGGCAAGCACATGGGTGTGTGCTAAGCCTCTTCTTCTTCCCCCAAAAATTCGCTCCCCCTTTCCATCTAATGCAACTGTGAAATCACCAGAGCAAGACGCAATAAATCTCTGCCTATAATTCCTCTATGCACACAGAGTCATGTTTTCACATTAGTCCTAAAACGAAATTTCTTTGCCAATTTGAAAGCACACTTACTGCTCTTTTTTTTTAGGGCCAAGTGAAAATCTCTTTTTACAATTTGAAATCACTTTTACAGACTGACACATTATGAAACCACTATTTTTGATTTATTTAATTGCACGTGTACAAACTGTTTTTTTTTCAGACCACCACCATGTGCATTCTCTGTGACTGCCTACACTCCACCAAGGGCAACCAGCCTTAGTGATGCTGAATGTATTTGCATTACAGACTTAAACCTGAAAACCCCAGTGGCTTCTAAATACTGTGCATGACTATACATGGCAAGCACATGGGTGTGTGCTAAGCCTCTGCTTCTTCCCCAAAAAATTCGCTCCCCCTTTCCATCTAATGCAACTGTGAAATCACCAGAGCAAGACGCAATAAATCTCTGCCTATAATTCCTCTATGCACACAGAGTCATGTTTTCACATTAGTCCTAAAACGAAATTTCTTTGCCAATTTGAAAGCACACTTACTGCTCTTTTTTTTTAGGGCCAAGTGAAAATCTCTTTTTACAATTTGAAATCACTTTTACAGACTGACACATTATGAAACCACTATTTTTGATTTATTTAATTGCACGTGTCCAAGCTGTTTTTTTTTCAGACCAACACCATGTGTATTCTCTGTGTCTGCCTACACTCCAGCAAGGGCAACCAGCCTTAGTGATGCTGAATGTATTTGCATTACAGACTTAAACCTGAAAACCCCAGTGGCTTCTAAATACTGTGCATGACTATACATGGCAAGCACATGGGTGTGTGCTAAGCCTCTGCTTCTTCCCCAAAAAATTCGCTCCCCCTTTCCATCTAATGCAACTGTGAAATCACCAGAGCAAGACGCAATAAATCTCTGCCTATAATTCTTCTATGCACACAGAGTCATGTTTTCACATTAGTCCCAAAACGAAATTTCTTTGCCAATTTGAAAGCACACTTACTGCTCTTTTTTTTTCGGGCCAAGTGAAAATCTCTTTTTACAATTTGAAATCACTTTTACAGACTGACACATTATGAAACCACTATTTTTGATTTATTTAATTGCACGTGTCCAAGCTGTTTTTTTTTCAGACCACCACCATGTGCATTCTCTGTGACTGCCTACACTCCACCAAGGGCAACCAGCCTTAGTGATGCTGAATGTATTTGCATTACAGACTTAAACCTGAAAACCCCACTGGCTTCTAAATACTGTGCATGACTATACATGGCAAGCACATGGGTGTGTGCTAAGCCTCTGCTTCTTCCCCAAAAAATTCGCTCCCCCTTTCCATCTAATGCAACTGTGAAATCACCAGAGCAAGACGCAATAAATCTCTGCCTATAATTCTTCTATGCACACAGAGTCATGTTTTCACATTAGTCCCAAAACGAAATTTCTTTGCCAATTTGAAAGCACACTTACTGCTCTTTTTTTTTTCGGGGCAAGTGTAAATCACTTTTACACACTGTCACATTATGAAACCACCATGTGTAACTACAACAAAAACAATTCCCATTTCTATTATTCATTTCTTAAGTTACCACATACATCCCCTCTCAAACTCTAAACTCACCTTTAAAATTAGTTAGTTGTGAAAGAAATGTGACACTCAAACAGCAGATTATCAGAGCCAGGATCTCTGTTGTGTTCACCTCTCTCCTCTCAGCAGAACCAGATAATGGCAAACTTTCCCTCTATTTTTCCACACATATACATGTAAGTTTCAAATCTCAGTGCTTCCCCCTTTTTTTCAAATGTAATCACACATTTCTATTGGTTGAAAACCAACCCTTTTCCAAAAGTACCCTGCCCCCAACTTGACTTCTGCCTAGTACCCTTCCCCCAACTTGACTTCTGCCTGCTACCATAGCAACAGCTCATGGAACACTGCTGTGTGCAGTTAGGTCAGAAGTTCGACACACAATGTTTCAATTCCACAGAGCAAGAGTGCTTGACTTTTCAAACCTTACAGCAAATCCATAGTACTGTTCTTTGGTTACACATTTTTTTGTACCAATACAAAACATGCTTCTATTAATTTTCACATACAGCCTAGTTTTTATTCTAGAATGGTATGAAACAGCCAATCAGTTCTTTTTGTTTTAAAAAAATATGTATGCCTCCATTTCCAAACTGTCTTTCTTTTCATATTGCCATTCTACTGAAAGACACCTCCTGAGTGCATCCAGTTCTCCTTTGAAGATGTTCACAGTGTGGATTGTAGGGCACAGCTATGTCTTCTGGAGTGAAACGTTTGCAGAGAAAACAGATATGGTGAGAGACCTTGCTTTGCCAAATGTAGACATTAAATGGATTGGTCAGAGAGGGTTAAAGTGGCACCAATTGATGCCATTGGTGAAATCCTTCATTCAAATCCAACACCCTGACCTCATAATAGTGCACTGTGGTGGCAATGACCTAGGCACTTTGACTGGGGTAGGTCTGGAAATGCTTATGAAGGACACCTTTGCACAACTGTTTACACTTTTCCCTAAAACTGCCTTTGTGTTTTCCAACATATGCCAAAGGCAAAAATGGAACTGGTCCAATCATTTCTGTCCACAGATTGACAAAGCAAGAAAGCACGTCAACAAATCTGTTTCTGCTTTCCTCCGTGACTATGGTATGGGTGCCATTTACCACAACAACTTGCGTTATGACATGCAAGACATTTATAGAGGAGATGGTGTGCACTTCAATGATGAAGGGAACAGAGTCTTCCTCTTGAACCTTAGACTCTGCATCGGTACTTACTTGTAGGTACCACTAAAAAAATGACTTCATAAACACAACAGCTCTTTTTAGAGCTCCCTAATTTCTAAACTCTTAAATCTGCTTTTCATTTATCTATTTTTATTTTTCTACCGTACGCTTACCGTAAGCTTACCGTACGCGTACCCCGTGATTTTTTTTAAAATCAATAAATGTTTTTTTTGTACTTTTCTGTCCTTCTTTGACCCCCTTACAAATGTTAGGGGGTCTGTAACTCTCCTCATTGCCCCCTTTCCTTGTTTTCACTCTTTTTTTTCAGAGTGAAATACACAAAATGGCGGCCGCCGCTTCCTGGTTTCGGCCGATTCGAATGTTTACTAAGATCTAACAGCCAATCAGAATCGCGCTCGCGCACGCCGCCGTACGCTTACCGTAAGCGTACGGTAAGCATACCGTAAGCGGGCTCAGATATATATATTGATTTAAAGGCTATTTTCTCAGAATCTACTGAACAGATTTACACCAAACCTACAAAAGGCACTTCCTTGACCTAGGGACTACCTCTCTGCCAAATTTTGAGTAATTCTGTTCAGCCGTTCGGGCTGTAGCTCGTTCTAAAGGTCCTATGGAAAAATGCATGGGAAAAACGCGTTTTGGGACCCCCCTTTTATCTCAGCCCCCGCTTGACGGATCCCCCCGAGACTTTCAGGGTAGGAGCGGAGCGTAGCGCCCCACCTATTTTGAGAAATTCGCGAGGATTCGTCGACCGGCGCCAAAGTTATTCAAAATAGAATGTTGAGGTTTTCCTATGGAAACGTGGTCCTAACTATAACTACCTACTGGCGACCGCCAGTAGGTAATATATATATATATATATATATATCCAAAAAACACCACTCCATTGAAAAAGAGGTAGAGGCCACACGGGGAACACGTTGGAAGACCTTTAATACAGCAGCTCGGGCACAATGCATTTCGGCCTTACGGCCTTCATCAGATGCCACTAGAACAAGGTACTGCTCCATCACGCCCTTTTGAAATACCTTGGCTCACTCCCATTGGCGGTAGTCCGCTTTGCCTTTGATCACATGTTTCAATCTTCGCTGAGGCTTTCGAAAAACCACAGTTCCCAGAAGGCAATGTTATCTGGTAAGTAATACATGGGAAGAGTCCGTTAGTTGTATGCTTTTATTTGCATCCGCTGTTAGGCAAAGGTACGTGGCGTTTGAGTTTCAAAGTCCTTGATAAAGAGTCTGTTAAAAGGCTTCCTTACTTTCCCTTTAAAGTTCCAGCCTTTTAGTACACACGCCAGCCGGGCCGTGAGACAAATAACAATGTACTTGCCTCCTCGTTAATAACGAGCTGCTCCTGGCAGCAGCCCATGGCTTGACCAGCACGTCAAAGGTGGGCCGGAATTGTTCCAATACCTTGGATGTGGAGAAAAGCTGCAGCAGCAGCGAGAACCAGCATCACTCCAGCCTCTTGTCAGAACCGGGCCTCTTACACGCCTCTGGTTAGCGCGAAAATATCCAAAAAACACCACTCCATTGAAAAAGAGGTAGAGGCCACACGGGGAACACGTTGGAAGACCTTTAATACAGCAGCTCGGGCACAATGCATTTCGGCCTTACGGCCTTCATCAGATGCCACTAGAACAAGGTACTGCTCCATCACGCCCTTTTGAAATACCTTGGCTCACTCCCATTGGCGGTAGTCCGCTTTGCCTTTGATCACATGTTTCAATCTTCGCTGAGGCTTTCGAAAAACCACAGTTCCCAGAAGGCAATGTTATCTGGTAAGTAATACATGGGAAGAGTCCGTTAGTTGTATGCTTTTATTTGCATCCGCTGTTAGGCAAAGGTACGTGGCGTTTGAGTTTCAAAGTCCTTGATAAAGAGTCTGTTAAAAGGCTTCCTTACTTTCCCTTTAAAGTTCCAGCCTTTTAGTACACACGCCAGCCGGGCCGTGAGACAAATAACAATGTACTTGCCTCCTCGTTAATAACGAGCTGCTCCTGGCAGCAGCCCATGGCTTGACCAGCACGTCAAAGGTGGGCCGGAATTGTTCCAATACCTTGGATGTGGAGAAAAGCTGCAGCAGCAGCGAGAACCAGCATCACTCCAGCCTCTTGTCAGAACCGGGCCTCTTACACGCCTCTGGTTAGCGCGAAAATATCCAAAAAACACCACTCCATTGAAAAAGAGGTAGAGGCCACACGGGGAACACGTTGGAAGACCTTTAATACAGCAGCTCGGGCACAATGCATTTCGGCCTTACGGCCTTCATCAGATGCCACTAGAACAAGGTACTGCTCCATCACGCCCTTTTGAAATACCTTGGCTCACTCCCATTGGCGGTAGTCCGCTTTGCCTTTGATCACATGTTTCAATCTTCGCTGAGGCTTTCGAAAAACCACAGTTCCCAGAAGGCAATGTTATCTGGTAAGTAATACATGGGAAGAGTCCGTTAGTTGTATGCTTTTATTTGCATCCGCTGTTAGGCAAAGGTACGTGGCGTTTGAGTTTCAAAGTCCTTGATAAAGAGTCTGTTAAAAGGCTTCCTTACTTTCCCTTTAAAGTTCCAGCCTTTTAGTACACACGCCAGCCGGGCCGTGAGACAAATAACAATGTACTTGCCTCCTCGTTAATAACGAGCTGCTCCTGGCAGCAGCCCATGGCTTGACCAGCACGTCAAAGGTGGGCCGGAATTGTTCCAATACCTTGGATGTGGAGAAAAGCTGCAGCAGCAGCGAGAACCAGCATCACTCCAGCCTCTTGTCAGAACCGGGCCTCTTACACGCCTCTGGTTAGCGCGAAAATATCCAAAAAACACCACTCCATTGAAAAAGAGGTAGAGGCCACACGGGGAACACGTTGGAAGACCTTTAATACAGCAGCTCGGGCACAATGCATTTCGGCCTTACGGCCTTCATCAGATGCCACTAGAACAAGGTACTGCTCCATCACGCCCTTTTGAAATACCTTGGCTCACTCCCATTGGCGGTAGTCCGCTTTGCCTTTGATCACATGTTTCAATCTTCGCTGAGGCTTTCGAAAAACCACAGTTCCCAGAAGGCAATGTTATCTGGTAAGTAATACATGGGAAGAGTCCGTTAGTTGTATGCTTTTATTTGCATCCGCTGTTAGGCAAAGGTACGTGGCGTTTGAGTTTCAAAGTCCTTGATAAAGAGTCTGTTAAAAGGCTTCCTTACTTTCCCTTTAGAGTTCCAGCCTTTTAGTACACACGCCAGCCGGGCCGTGAGACAAATAACAATGTACTTGCCTCCTCGTTAATAACGAGCTGCTCCTGGCAGCAGCCCATGGCTTGACCAGCACGTCAAAGGTGGGCCGGAATTGTTCCAATACCTTGGATGTGGAGAAAAGCTGCAGCAGCAGCGAGAACCAGCATCACTCCAGCCTCTTGTCAGAACCGGGCCTCTTACACGCCTCTGGTTAGCGCGAAAATATCCAAAAAACACCACTCCATTGAAAAAGAGGTAGAGGCCACACGGGGAACACGTTGGAAGACCTTTAATACAGCAGCTCGGGCACAATGCATTTCGGCCTTACGGCCTTCATCAGATGCCACTAGAACAAGGTACTGCTCCATCACGCCCTTTTGAAATACCTTGGCTCACTCCCATTGGCGGTAGTCCGCTTTGCCTTTGATCACATGTTTCAATCTTCGCTGAGGCTTTCGAAAAACCACAGTTCCCAGAAGGCAATGTTATCTGGTAAGTAATACATGGGAAGAGTCCGTTAGTTGTATGCTTTTATTTGCATCCGCTGTTAGGCAAAGGTACGTGGCGTTTGAGTTTCAAAGTCCTTGATAAAGAGTCTGTTAAAAGGCTTCCTTACTTTCCCTTTAAAGTTCCAGCCTTTTAGTACACACGCCAGCCGGGCCGTGAGACAAATAACAATGTACTTGCCTCCTCGTTAATAACGAGCTGCTCCTGGCAGCAGCCCATGGCTTGACCAGCACGTCAAAGGTGGGCCGGAATTGTTCCAATACCTTGGATGTGGAGAAAAGCTGCAGCAGCAGCGAGAACCAGCATCACTCCAGCCTCTTGTCAGAACCGGGCCTCTTACACGCCTCTGGTTAGCGCGAAAATATCCAAAAAACACCACTCCATTGAAAAAGAGGTAGAGGCCACACGGGGAACACGTTGGAAGACCTTTAATACAGCAGCTCGGGCACAATGCATTTCGGCCTTACGGCCTTCATCAGATGCCACTAGAACAAGGTACTGCTCCATCACGCCCTTTTGAAATACCTTGGCTCACTCCCATTGGCGGTAGTCCGCTTTGCCTTTGATCACATGTTTCAATCTTCGCTGAGGCTTTCGAAAAACCACAGTTCCCAGAAGGCAATGTTATCTGGTAAGTAATACATGGGAAGAGTCCGTTAGTTGTATGCTTTTATTTGCATCCGCTGTTAGGCAAAGGTACGTGGCGTTTGAGTTTCAAAGTCCTTGATAAAGAGTCTGTTAAAAGGCTTCCTTACTTTCCCTATAAAGTTCCAGCCTTTTAGTACACACGCCAGCCGGGCCGTGAGACAAATAACAATGTACTTGCCTCCTCGTTAATAACGAGCTGCTCCTGGCAGCAGCCCATGGCTTGACCAGCACGTCAAAGGTGGGCCGGAATTGTTCCAATACCTTGGATGTGGAGAAAAGCTGCAGCAGCAGCGAGAACCAGCATCACTCCAGCCTCTTGTCAGAACCGGGCCTCTTACACGCCTCTGGTTAGCGCGAAAATATGGTATGAAACAGCCAATCAGTTCTTTTTGTTTTAAAAAAATATGTATGCCTCCATTTCCAAACTGTCTTTCTTTTCATATTGCCATTCTACTGAAAGACACCTCCTGAGTGCATCCAGTTCTCCTTTGAAGATGTTCACAGTGTGGATTGTAGGGCACAGCTATGTCTTCTGGAGTGAAACGTTTGCAGAGAAAACAGATATGGTGAGAGACCTTGCTTTGCCAAATGTAGACATTAAATGGATTGGTCAGAGAGGGTTAAAGTGGCACCAATTGATGCCATTGGTGAAATCCTTCATTCAAATCCAACACCCTGACCTCATAATAGTGCACTGTGGTGGCAATGACCTAGGCACTTTGACTGGGGTAGGTCTGGAAATGCTTATGAAGGACACCTTTGCACAACTGTTTACACTTTTCCCTAAAACTGCCTTTGTGTTTTCCAACATATGCCAAAGGCAAAAATGGAACTGGTCCAATCATTTCTGTCCACAGATTGACAAAGCAAGAAAGCACGTCAACAAATCTGTTTCTGCTTTCCTCCGTGACTATGGTATGGGTGCCATTTACCACAACAACTTGCGTTATGACATGCAAGACATTTATAGAGGAGATGGTGTGCACTTCAATGATGAAGGGAACAGAGTCTTCCTCTTGAACCTTAGACTCTGCATCGGTACTTACTTGTAGGTACCACTAAAAAAATGACTTCATAAACACAACAGCTCTTTTTAGAGCTCCCTAATTTCTAAACTCTTAAATCTGCTTTTCATTTATCTATTTTTATTTTTCTACCGTACGCTTACCGTAAGCTTACCGTACGCGTACCCCGTGATTTTTTTTAAAATCAATAAATGTTTTTTTTGTACTTTTCTGTCCTTCTTTGACCCCCTTACAAATGTTAGGGGGTCTGTAACTCTCCTCATTGCCCCCTTTCCTTGTTTTCACTCTTTTTTTTCAGAGTGAAATACACAAAATGGCGGCCGCCGCTTCCTGGTTTCGGCCGATTCGAATGTTTACTAAGATCTAACAGCCAATCAGAATCGCGCTCGCGCACGCCGCCGTACGCTTACCGTAAGCGTACGGTAAGCATACCGTAAGCGGGCTCAGATATATATATTGATTTAAAGGCTATTTTCTCAGAATCTACTGAACAGATTTACACCAAACCTACAAAAGGCACTTCCTTGACCTAGGGACTACCTCTCTGCCAAATTTTGAGTAATTCTGTTCAGCCGTTCGGGCTGTAGCTCGTTCTAAAGGTCCTATGGAAAAATGCATGGGAAAAACGCGTTTTGGGACCCCCCTTTTATCTCAGCCCCCGCTTGACGGATCCCCCCGAGACTTTCAGGGTAGGAGCGGAGCGTAGCGCCCCACCTATTTTGAGAAATTCGCGAGGATTCGTCGACCGGCGCCAAAGTTATTCAAAATAGAATGTTGAGGTTTTCCTATGGAAACGTGGTCCTAACTATAACTACCTACTGGCGACCGCCAGTAGGTAATATATATATATATATATATATATATTCACTGAAAAAAACATAGGTTTCAGGGGCGTTATAGTTAGCTGGACATTTCCCTCGTACAAAACCATAGAAATTCCCCCGTTATAGTTAGTTCAGCTAACTATGACTCGCGCGCCCGCAATCCACTGCTGATGATGTCACATATTACATCACTCTTGACATGGTCAGTGACATCACTCATGACATCACTGATGACATCTCAAATGACATCACTGATGACATCACTGATGACATCATCCAGTAAATCTGTGTTTTTCTGAAAATTAAATATGTTTTATATGTATATCTCAAGGTCGATGGAAGAATAAATGGGTATATAAGTGTCTAAATGGATGGGTTTTTTTTCTGAAAAATTGATTGTATAACTGACTGATTAAGTGTATCTTAGTGCATACATGGGTTAGTGAGTAATGGTTAAATATGTCAATATCTGTAATAGTCTCTCACTTTGTGTATAAGTGGCTGCATGGGTTGTGAGTAGCTACACGAGTGTCTATATAGGTTATTAGTTGGTTTTTTGAGTATTAGTATGAGTGTCTGAGTGTCTGTATTGTTCGGTGGGGGAATTACGTAGGGCATAGATGCATGCATGAGTGACTCACTGTTTGTATGTGTTGAAGACATCATGTGTGCAGGACTGTATGGGTGGATGAGTGTGTGTATGGGTGTGTTAGTGAGTGAATGACTGTTTCAATAGTGTCTAAATTAGTAACTACATATATTTTAAACTATTATATGTGAGTATTGGTGTATGTAAGTGAGTGTATGTGAGAATTAGAGATTGGAAGAGGTCCTGTATGAATAAGTATGCGTTTCTATTAGTGATTGTTTAAAATAGTAAGTATGTGTAAGTTTCTGTAGAAGTAAGTGTGGTGGTGTGTGTATAACTGTATATGCAAGTAAATGGTTGTTTGATTCTTTATTAGCATGGGTGACTATGTGTGTGAGTAACTCTATGGATGAGTGGTGGTGTGTAACAGGATGTATAGGTGTATGAGTACATATTATGTGTGACTACATATATGAGTGACTATATAGGACTGTTGGTGAATGAGTGCATGTGTATGTACATCTTAGATGTACTGAATTGGTTGTTGTAACTGGTTTTGGTATGTCCATTGTTTTGAAGATTTTAGTTTCTATTTCTGTATGTGTGTATCAAAGGTTATATTAGGGTAAGAGGAGGTCTGCCACTCTATCACAAGGATGATGTCATCAGTGATGTCTTCAGTGATGTCATTTGAGATGTCATGAGTGATTTCACTGACCATGTCATGAGTGATGTTACTGACCATGTCATGAGGGATGTAATATGTGACGTCATCAGCAGTGGATTGCGGGTGCGCGAGTTATAGTTAGCTGAACTAACTATAACAGGGGAATTTCTATGGTTTTGTATGAGGGAAATGTCCAGCTAACTATAACGCCCCTGAAACCTATGGTTTTTTCAGTGAATTTCTATGGTTTTTTAAATGCTAATTCCTATCTATAACTTATCTCTAACCTATGGTTTTTTACTGAATTTCATAGGATTTCTAAATCTTTATTTTTCAGTTTATCAATTGCTATACTGTTTTTCTTCATTTTTTAAAGTTCTTTTTTTTACATATTTTTTGTAGTAAAACTATTACATGTTTTTAATGAAATTAAAAAAAAAAAATATGTGTAAACAATTTGTAACTCTATTTTTTTATATATAATTTTTTAACTATATTGTTAATATTTTATTATTGTTTTTTTAAAAACAATTTGGGGGGGAAGTCACGCACCCAATGCGTACCATTCCCGAACAATATGCGGAACCTAGCTGCCAATTTACCACTATTGTTCAGGATCCACGTAGGGTGTGCGATGAATACGTATTTACCTGCGCGATTGCTATGCGATCCATTCGTGACTTCAAGCGCATACGCGACACATGCGTTGTATGTTACGCGACGCTCGTGCGCTTCCGCGTGACATCATATACTTATTTGACGCGGTGGGTGTGCGATTCCCGCAAAATATTTTAAATGACAAAAAAGATATATATATGTATTTAAAATAAATATTAAGGCAAGACATAATCTAAGCTACTCATAAAATTAATATATTTTTACTTTTAATAAACCTATATTACTTTTAAATACAATTTCGCAAATTCGCGCTCGGTGCGTGCTATGCGCAGGGTGCGTGGATCCCATGTGACCTGAAAAAAAGAGATTTGATTGGTTCATTAGAGTTCCTATTCTAACTATTGAAAGACCCCACACATTTCAATCATTCTTCTTAGACCTTCTTTAGAGGAGCATCTCTGTGCTTAGAAGAACTTTTTTTGGCTAAGTTGACACTTAGTTCAAACTTTTAGTGACAAACAATAGCTTCAGGTCAGCAGTCTTCACCACCAACTCAACATTCGTCAGAAGATGAATTTTTGGCTGAACCACCTCGCCCAGAAAGATATACTTCTGTTGTCTGGAATTTTTTTACTTTCCCAGAGGGACAAACAAAGACAAATACCACCAAAGTGACATGCAAAATATGTCAGCGAGTGCTGTCCCGTGGAGATCCGACAAAGAAGTACTCACGTGGTACAGCCAGTATGATGAAGCATCTCAAAACTTTGCATCCTGTAAACCTGGCACGTGAAGAGTGCCGAAGAATGTGAGTTCTACCAACATCTTCAGCAGCTTCACAACCAAGTACTTCGAGGATGGATCCCTCAGAACAACACCTGGATATACGTCCTCAATTTGCAACACTGAAAGTGCACTGCTTGAAGTGTAACGAAATCCTATGCTATGGAGAACAGTCTATTGATTTAATTTGCAGGTTACAAGAGAACCATCGTTGTTAGATTTTTCTTTTCCCTGAATTTCATTGTTTTGTTCCTCCAGTTCTGTTTTTTTCTTTTTTTAAGAAGAAACAAAAAAATCTAAAAAAAATTCTGAAAATCATATCACTCACTGAGATACTCATGCACTCAATCACACACACAGTGTCAAAGGTTAGCGGTTATAGTTACAAAATACAATTTAAAAAAAACTTACAAATGCACTTAAAAAGCCAAAGGTTACAGAGAAGTTATAGTAAGGAAATAGAATTTAAAATAACATAGAAATTCACTGAAAAAAACAAAGGTTACAGGGAAGTTATAGTTAGGCTCAGATTTCACTCATACTCTCTCTCACCCACTCACAGATCTACTCAGAGATTCATGCACCAACTCACAGACCCTTTCAGAGACCCACACACCCACAAACCCATTCAGACACTCATATTCCTATTTATAGCTCCACTCATACACTCACACAATGACTTACAAACCTCTTGAGACACTTATACACCCATTGAGATACTCATGCACTCACTCACACACTCAGTGTCGAAGATTAGTGGTTATAGTTAGCAAATAAAATATAAAACACCTTACAAATGCACTTAAAAAGCCAAAGGTTACAGAGAAGTTATAGTTATGAAATAAAATTTAAAAAAACATCGAAATTCATTGAAAAAAAAAGGTTACAGGGATGTTATAGTTAGGCTCAGATGTTACTCATGCAAACCCAGTGAAATTCAGTAGTTATAGTTACCTGACCTTAATATAACATGTTCCCCCTCAGTGCACTGCTTATAACCTCACATATTACATCACTCATGATATGGTCAATGACATCACTAATGACATCATATACAGAACTAGTCACACATCCACTCACACCCCCATACAACCTCTTATATGCCCACTCACACACCCACACAACCACTCACATTCCTATTCACAAACCTACACAAGTACTTATACAACCACTCACTTATCCATAGAGCCACTCACACACCCACTGACTCACTCATAGAGCCTGACCTTAAAGCCAGTCAGTCACCCATACAGCCACTCACACAGCCACATACTTACCCATACTGCTACTGACCCGCCCAGCTATTCATCTAAACAGCCACTCACTTGCCCCCTCATTCACCCATATAGCCTCTCAACAGACTGAGCCACTCACTCACCCATCCCACCTTTCACACACTCACTCACAAAAGCCACACAACCACTTACATACCCATTCACACATCCACTCACACAGCCACTCACTCACCCATACAGCCAATCCCAGACACACAATCTTCCATACAGCCACTCATGCAATACCTTACTTAATTAAACACTCACTCAAACAGCCAATAACTCATTCATATAGCCCCTTACACACCCAGTTACTCACTCATACAGCCAATCAGGCAAGCACACACTCACCCATACAGTCACTGTCATACCACTCAGCCACCCATACAGCCACTCACACAGCTACTTTCTCACAAACCCAATCTGTCACTGACACATCCACTCACTTACCAATATAGCCACTCACACAGCCACTAAGCCACCCAGACAGCTACTCAGACACCCCTTATATACCATACAACTACTCATATACCTGTAAAGTCACTCAGACACCCACTCACACACAGATACACCAGTCAAACAGGGACTCACATAAACTCTGTTAAAACATGGATTCACTCATTAGTAGTAGACAAAGTATACTGATTTAACTTTTCTGATGCCTTAGTATATACGTTTAACACACATAAACATTCAGAAAACACTCACAATCACTGAATTATGTCATCAGTGATATTATTTGAGATGTCATCAGTGATGTCATTGACCACATCATTGATGATGCAATATGTGATGTCACTGACCATGTCATGAGTGATGTAATATGTGAGGTCATAAGCAGTGCATTGCAGGTGTGTAAGTTATTGTTAGCTCAGGTAACTATAACTGCTGAATTTCACTGGTTTTGTACAAGTGAAATCAGAGCCTAACTATAATGTCCCTTTAACCTTTGTTTTTTTCAGTGAATCTATATATATAAAATATAGATATATAATAAATGGGTATATAAGTGTCTAAATGGATGATTTGTTTTTGAAAAATTGATTGTATAACTGACTGATTAAGTGTATCTTAGTGAATACATGGCTTAGTGAGTAATGTTTAAATGTGTAAATATCTGTATCAGTCTCTCACTTTGTGTATAAGTGGCTGCATGGGTTGGTGAGTAGCTACATGAGTGTCTATATTGGTTATTAGTTGGTTTTTTGAGTATCAGTATGAGTGTCTGTATGGTTCGGTGGGGGGTATTACGTAGTGCATAGGTGCATGAATGAGTGACTCACTGTTTGTATGTGTTGAAGACAGCATGTGTGCAGGACTGTATGGGTGGATGAGTGTGTGCATGGATGTGTTAGTGAGTGATAGACTGTCTCAATAGTGTCTTTATGAGTAACTACATATGTTTTAAACTAGTATATGTGACTATTGGTGTATATAAGTGAGTATATGTGAGAGTGAGAGATTGAAAGAGTTCCCGTATAAATAAGTATGTGTTTCTATAAGTGATTGTTTAAAAGACTAAGTATGTGTAAGTTTCTGTAGAAGTAAGTGTGGTGGTGTGTGTATAACTGTATATGCAAGTAAATGGATGTTTGATTCTTTATTAGCATGAGTGACTATGTGTGTGAGTAACTCTATGGATGAGTGGCGTTGTGTAACAGGATGTATAGGTGTGTGAGTACATATGTAGAGTGAGTACATGTATGAGTGACTGTATAGGACTGTTGGTGAATGAGTGGATGTGTATGTGGATCTTAGAATTACTGAATAGGTTGTTGTAACTGGTATTGGTATGTCCATTGTTTTGAACATTGTAGTTTCTATTTTTGAATGTGTGTATCAAAGGTTATATTAGGGGAAGAGGAGGTCTGCCACTCTATCACAAGGATGATGTCATCAGTGATGTCATTAGTGATGTCATTTGAGATGTGATCAGTGATGTCATGAGTGATGTCACTGACCATGTCATGAGTGATGTAATATGTGACATCATCAGCAGTGCATTGCGGGCGCGCGAGTTATAGTTAGCTGAACTAACTATAACGGGGGAATTTCAATGGTTTTGTACGAGTGAAAAGTCCAGTTAACCATAACGCCCCTGAAACCTATGGTTTTTCAGTGAATTTCAAAGGTTTTTTAAATGCTAATTCCTAACTATAACATGCCTGAAACCTATGGTTTTTTCAGTGAATTTCAAAGGTTTTTTAAATGCTAATTTCTAACTATGCCTACAGAGATAGGACATGTGAAGAAAGAAGAAAAAACGCACAGAAAGAAAAAAAAGAAATGCAGAAAGAAGCAACAGAAGTCCTCAAAGACGAAGAAAAGTGCAGGAAGAAGGATAACGTGCAGAAAGAACAAACAGAAGAGCAGAAAGAAGCCTTGTTGCAAAATCATCCTGTACCCTCAACGGATACTGGTGGTAACTGAGTCTGACTAACCAGTCCTAGAGCCAGTGCTATGTTAAAAGACACTCAGAATACAGTACAAAACCTACATACACTAGGGAACACTATGCGTTGGGGTCCCCCTGTGATCAGCATGACCTCCTCTGTAAACCCCTAGTATAGAATAGGGCAGGGGATTAAAACTACCTCTTAAAACGCACCACAGGGCGTGTTTGCACACGTCACCTCAGGCCCCGTCTCCTCACCTCCCCACTGTGTAAACACGCCCTGTGGCCGTTTTAAGTTGGGAGATTAAGTCCCCTTGAATCCTGAGGGTCCCTAGGGTCCAACTAGACCACTAGGTACCTCCAGTAAGCGCCACAGAGCTGCGTTGCAGAGAGATGTAAAAAGGGGCACGGCCTAGACCACCTCTCTGCAACGCAGCGGAGTGGTGCTTACTGGAAGCACCTGGTGGGCTAGTTAGCCCCCAGGGTCCCTCAGGATTGAAGGGGAATTATTTCCCCAACTTAAAACGTGCCACAGGGCTTGTTTGCACACGTTAACTCAGGCCCCGTCCCCTCCCTTCACCACTGTGTAAACACGCCCTGTGGCCGTTCTTAGTTGGGAGATTAAGGTTATTTGAATCCTGAGGGTCCCTAGGGTCCAACTAGCCCACTAGGTACCTCCAGTATGCGCCACAGAGCTGCGTTGCAGAGAGGTGTAAAAAGTGGCACGGCCTGGACCACCTCTCTACAATGCAGCTCAGTGGCGCTTACTGGAAGCACCTGGTGGGCTAGTTAGCCCCCAGGGGCCCTCAGGATTGAAGGGGAATTATTTCCCCAACTTAAAACGCGCCAATGGGCGTGTTTGCACACGTCACCTCAGGCCCCGTCCCCTTCCTTCCCCACTGTGTAAACATGCCCTGTGGCCGTTTTTTAAGTTGGGAGATTAAGTCCCCTTGAATCCTGAGGATCCCTAGGGGCAAAATAGCCCACTAGGTACGTCCAGTAAGCGCCATTGCAGAGAGGTGTAAAAAGAGGCACGGCTGGCACCACCTCTCTGCAACGCTGAGCAGTGGCACTCACTGGAAGCAACTGGTGGGCTAGTTGGCCCCCAGGGTCCCTCAGGATTGAAAGGGAATTATTTCCCCAACTTAAAACGCGCCACAGGGCGTGTTTGCACACGTCACCTCAGGCCCCGTCCCCTCCCTTCACCACTGTGTAAACACGCCCTGTGGCCGTTCTAAATTGAGAGATTAAGTCCCCTTGAATCCTAAGGGACCCTAGGGTCAAACTAGCCCACTAGGTACCTCCAGTAAGCACCACAGAGCTGCGTTGCATAGAGGTGTAAAAAGGGGCGTGGCCTCAGAACACCTGTCTGCAACGCAGCTCCCTGGCGCACACTGGAGATACCTGTTGGGCTAGTTGGCCCTCAGGGACCCTCAGTATTGAAGGGAAATTAATTCCCCAACTTACAACTGGCCAGGGGGCGCGTTTGCAGAGTGCTGCAAGGAGGGGGCGTGGCCTCCAGGGCGATGCCAGTCTTTTATTTTTTTTATTTTTTTAAGAAGGAGGGCTGTGTGGCCCCCCTTCTTTTTCTAATTTACTGGCCCTGGGGACCCCATCCCCCAGGGCATGCACCCTAATATTTTTTTGTTGAAAAAATTAATTTGGCCCTCCCAAGGCCTTATTCGGCCCCGGGGACCCCAACCCCCGGGTCATGGCCTTTTTCTAATTTAAATTCTTTAGGAGGGGGCTGCGTTGCCCCCCTCCTCAGGCCACTTATGGCTCCGGGGACCCCATCCCCCGGGGCCGGCTTTTGTTTTTTATTATTTTAAAAATATATGTATTTATAGAAACACCTAGGACATGCTGGACAAACCGTATGTACCTATCACCATGACGATTTACGTGATATTCATTAAAAGGCGACTATGCATAGAATGAATCCACATGGAATGTATTTTTTACCGCTAGTGAAGCTCTGACGTGTCTGATGCCCTACCGTGCCTAATCCCGGCGCCCCCGCTGGTGGGTACTCTCCAAGTAGACACCCTTGTCGTTTATTTATACAAACATGGGTAGCTATTGACGGGCCCATTTAATATACACGCACACCAAGCCCTTCAAAGGGGATTCAACAAAAATTAGACCAAACTATGCAAGAAACCCCCCTCACGGTTAATAAAAAACACATCCACCGCCTGATGTGTAATACTTTTTATTTTACTCTCTGGAAAGGAGACGAACCTCACTTGAGAGTCACAGCGTGCTCTTGGCTGAGCCCAATGCTTTGTTACACCCACCAGTGCCCGCCGATTGCCTCACACCTCTGTGTTGTATTCCACCAGCTAGTGCGTATGCTATGACACTCTCTAGCCCATGTGCACTGTAACACCACCCCGTGAATATGTCATGCCACACTTGCCTTCACACGGGTTATATTGCCCCATCTAACGTGCCTTCCTCGATGTGTATGTTATAACGCACAGTGCTATGCCATACATATTACAATCTGGGATCCATATCGTTGTCACAGTGCATATGCAAAGTTACACTCCCCAGCACATATTTTATATTACAACTTTAGAGACTAGTTATGTTACACAACACTGCCCTGTGCATATTACATTCCAAGGCGCATATCGCATAGCACGCGCTAGTGCCTGTGCTATCTCGCGCTCTCCAATGAATCTGTCATTGCGCACAATGTATTGCATAATATATTTCATGCCCCGGTTCATCTTATATCACACTTTTTGGTGCATAGTTTATACCATATACTACATCTAGTTTTCATTTTCAATCGTGCTCTCAGGACTATGTTCTATATAACACTGCATCCACCTACCCTCTTCACGGGCATTACATTTTGCGATGGGGGTGGAGGGTCAAGGGGTGTTTCTGCCAAGTGAGCCCGGAGTCACCGTCACAAACGTCCTCTTCTTCCTGAATAAAAGTGAGATTATGCTGCATACTTGTTCATATTTTAAGTAGTTCGCACAGACACACATTTTAAAAACAATAAAGTTCCTAATACCCACCTTCTCTGAACAGTTAGCTTGCTGCCCCATCCACCTCCTCCCTATCCTCTGTTGTCTGAATCCATGGACTAGCCTCCTCCCTCGGGCCATGCATGGTCTGATGTGCTGCCACTGCCCTCCATTTAGCATGATGTACCAGTCCACTCCTCCTGCCCTCCATTGCCCAATTCTATGGCCCATCATTGACCTCCTGCTTAGCCTCTGTGCTTAGCTTGCTGCCCCTATTCTCCTTCCCCCTGCCCTCCGATGTCTTTGTGCATGCCCCTGCTCCATCCTTTTTGCCCACTATGTTCCATGGACCTGCCACTCCTATCTACTCTGAGTGTTCTGTTGAGCTGCCACTCCCCTCCCACCTGCCTAGCATTGTCAGATGACTGTAACCTGTCCCTGCCACCTCCACCCTGCCTGTCCACATGCCATGCCCCTATCCCCTTCGTCCTGTCCTCCATGGTCCATTTTACTGCCACACCCTTCTGCCCTCCCTGATCTGTTGTGCTGCAACTGCTCCTCCTGCCTGCCCCGCGCGGTCTGTTGTGAGGCCCCTTCCCCTGAACTCTCTTGTCTGTGCCCAGGTCCTGACCCTCACTTCTATCCTCCATGGTCCTTTGTGCATGCCCCTGCACCCTCCTTCTTGCCCATCATAGCCATTGCGCTGCCACTAACCCTCCCGCTTGCCATGCATGGTCTTCTGTGCTGCCATGGCCCCTCCCACCTTCCCTGTGTGGTCAGCTAGCTGCGCCTGAACCCCTCCCACCTTCCCTCCATGGTCTGTGTGCATGCCACCATAGTCTCATTGTTGCTCTCCATGGTGTGTCTTGTTTCCAGTGCCCATCCTGCCTGACCTCCATGGTCATCTTGCTGCTCCTGCCCTGCCACCTTGCCCCCAGTCCTCTGTTTCCATGTGCAGACCCCCTATTCCCTCCCTCCTGGCTTGTCTGTTCCATTGTAATGCCCCTGATACCGTCTCTCCTGCCCTTTATGGTCTGTTATGGTGCAGCTTTCTCTCCTGTCTGTCCATTATGGTCAGCTAGCTACCATTGCCTCTTTCCCATCTGTTCTCTGTTGTCCATGTGCATGGTCCTGTCCCCTCCCTATTGCTTTCTACGGATTGTTGTGCTGCACTCCCGTCCCGCATGCGCTGTGTGGTGTATTGTGCTGCTGCAAACCCTGATGCTTGCCCTGTAGGGTCAGTTTGGTGCACCTCTCCATGTCCCTCCTGTCCTCTGTTATCCGAGTCCATGTCCCTACCCCAATTCCTCCTGCCTACCATGATTCAATGTACCATACTTGCGAACATTTTGAACTTGGTAAGAGGGAGATTTTGAAAAAAAACTGGGGGATTGGTTTTCCCCTTTGAGTTACATTGAAAAAGAGGAGATTGTAGACAGGAGACAGATCAAATAAAGCCCATTTGAGCTTAAAAACATTGGACGTTTCCTGGCTGAAACGGGTCTGTTGGCATGTATGGTTGTACTACCACTACCACTGCCTCTTCCTTCTGCCCACAATGGTCTATTATATGGCCACAGCCTCTCTTGCCAGTCCTGTATTGTTGGTTTGTTGCCCCTGCCCCCCTTTCCACTGCCCTCCATAGTCTGTTGTGCTGCCACTGCCCTTCCTGCCTGCCCAGTGTGGTCAAATTGTTGCCTCTGCACTCTCCTACCTGCCTTCAATTTTCAGAGTCCGTGCCCCTGGCCTCTGCCTCTCAACAGTATCCCAATGAACAACTAGATTGCTAACATTTTATATTTATTACAAAAGTGTGGAACGCCTGACGTCATCTTGATGTAATCAAAACTGTAATACCTAGAGTATTTCCTTTAGAAATTACATATATGAGAGGGTCTTATTTGTATCAAAATTATGTTTAGTGCTCTAAAAAACTAAAAGGAGGACATATTTTCTGAGTTTTCAAATAGCGACAAAGAACTTTTAAATTATTTGTAATCTTTATGTTTTTTTATCCAGATGACCAATTGATTAAATGTGGCACCTTGGCGAGAGGATGTGGTGTTACTTCCAGAGCTGCAGACTTTGCAACTGGGGAACCAGGTTGGAGTTTCTGCTTCAGCTCAACATTCTGTGATTGTGGTCAAATCACTTAGGTGCCGATTACGATCCGGTAAAAAAATTCCCCGTACGACTCGTATCCGGTCTTTTTACCGTACGAATCGTACAAGTGCCGTACAAACTGCCAATCACGATTCTCATGGGAAAAAGGCCATACGAATCGCATTGGGAATTATTCCCCACACGTCCTCGGGTCGGAAAATGTGTCCGACACGTCCCCGGACGATTTACCGTACAAATGTGAAAAGTGAAGTCCGACCGCGGAATTACGATCCATCCCGTGCGTCCGATGTTACAACCGTATGGAAAAAACACCATCCGCACCGAACTCCCATAGCAACCATGGAGACATGTGCCCGCATACGCGCCCAACACCCCCCCAGCCCTCCTATGTACGAGTCGAATCCCCACCGTGTATGTACACCTGTGTATGTACGAGACGTACCCCCACCCGTGAATGTATGGAGCGTACCCCCACCCCAACCGTGAATGTACGACCCGTACCCTCACCCGCGTATGCATGGAGCGTACCCCCACCCCAACCGTGTATGTACGACCCGTACCCTCACCCGCGTATGCATGGAGCGTACCCCCACCCCAACAGTGTATGTACGACCCGTACCCCCACCCCAACTGTGTATGTATGACCCGTACCCTCACCCGCGTACATATGGAGCGTACCCCCACCCCAACAGTGTAAGTACGACCCATACCCTCACCCGCGTACATATAGAGTGTACTCCCACCCCAACAGTGTATGTACGACCCGTACCCCCACCCGCGTATGCATGGAGCGTACCCCCACCCCAACCGTGTATGTACGGACCGTACCCTCACCCGTGTACGTATGGAGCGTACCCCCACCCCAACAGTGTATGTACGACCTGTACCCTCACCCGTGTATGCATGGAGCGTACCCCCACCCCAACCGTGTATGTATGACCCGTACCCTCACCCGCGTATGCATGGAGCGTACCCCCACCCCAACAGTGTATGTACGACCCGTACCCTCACCCACGTACGTATGGAGCGTACCCCCACCCTAACAGTGTAAGTACGACCTGTACCCTCACCCGCGTACGTATGGAGCGTACCCCCACCCCAACCGTGTATGTACGACCCGTACCCTCACCCGCGTATGCATGGAGCGTACCCCCACCTCAACAGTGTATGTATGACCCGTACCCCCACCCCAACCGTGTATGTATGACCCGTACCCTCACCCGCGTACATATGGAGCGTACCCCCACCCCAACAGTGTAAGTACGACCCGTACCCTCACCTGCGTACGTATGGAGCGTACCCCCACCCCAACCATGTATGTATGGACCGTACCCTCACCCACGTACGTATGGAGCGTACCCCCACCCCAACAGTGTATGTACGACCCGTACCCCACCCGCGTATGCATGGAGCGTACCCCCACCCCAACCGTGTATGTACGGACCGTACCCCCACCCCAACCGTGTATGTACGACCCCTACCCTCACCCGCGTATGTATGGAGCGTACCCCCACCCCAACAGTGTATGTACGACCCGAACCCTCACCCGCGTATGCATGGAGCGTACCCCCACCCCAACATTCTAAGTACGGAGCGCACCCCAGGCCCCAACACCAGCACCTTCACACAACATCGCGCATGTACGAGTCGTACCAAGCCAGACACAAGGACAGCACTGTACAACAAAATTCCCGAAGTACACACCGTACACACGCTAAAAACGCACGTACACAACCAGGACAAAGCAAAACAACACAAGAATACACCATTCGAATGGCACAAAGCCACAAAACATGGCCAACAAGCACAAAAACAACACATTCACTGACCTGCAACTGCCAAAATCCCAAACAGAGGCCCAAAACACAACCACTCCTTATAACACACCCACCCAAACTTCAAACACAGCCACACCCACCAATGGACCAATAAAAAGGGCCCACACACACAAACCATGAGCCTTTGCAACAGACTCACTGCTGCCAGACCCCACAGACAACCTACAGCACCATACTAGAACCTTTACTACACCTTACACTTGCACACCTTCACACACACACCTTCACAAACACCCCCTCATCACATTCACACACACACCTGCACAACCACACCCACACACCCACAACCATCCACACACACCCCCCCACCATCCACACACACACCCCTCACCATGCCCACTAACAAGAATCCAAAGTTCACTAGCCAAGAGTTGGAGGTCCTTGTCGACGAAATCCTCAGAGTCGAGCCACACCTCTTTGGAACATTGGTCAGACAGACCTGCATGTCCGAAAAAACAGCCATGTGGCAGAGGATTGTTGATGCTGTGAATGCTGTTGCGGCCACCAGAAGGACCAGGCATGAATGCCAAGCCAGGTGGTATGATCTGCGGAGGAGGGTCTGAGCCAAAATGACCGACGACCACAACCAGGCCAACATCACTGGAGGAGGGCAGCCCCGCAGACCCATACAATACCATCCCTGGGAGGAGAGGGTGATGGCCATACTGCCAGTGGTGTCAGTGGACGGATTAGAAGGACTCCGAGACCCGGGTGAGTACACAAACAACTCACCTCACATGGGGGGAACGTCATCCACAACCAAACTCACAATCAGGCACGCAACCACCCCAAGCTATCGCATGACTCAACCACACTCCATGAACACGCACATGCCACTAGCGCCACCATGCCCCATGCACCCAGCTGGACAATACCAAGTCACAGGCCACAGAAAACACCAACACAATACACGGTAAGCCGGATGGCGGGAGTGTGGGCCCCAAAAATCACATAGTGCAACTCAGAAGCAGACAACTTGCCAGCAAATGGCGGACGCCTTGCATTAACACATGGGGGTGACGGCACGTTTTTGCACATGACAGCAGCTAATGAACAGCCAACATTGTGAAAGAGTGGCAGCACACACCACCACAGCAGCAGCGCAGACACAGACACTACACCCAATGGGTGCCTGGAGATCAGAAACAAACTCACATCAACAATCCAAGGGCCATTCAAAGATCTGCTAAAAGTGTGTGCCCAGGAAGCTGGGCTGAGGTGACAGAGGGTGACACACAGAGGGAGGGAGAGGGGGACAGAGAGGGAGGGAGACACAGGGAGATGGACAGAGGGAGGAGGCTGACACACAGAGGGAGGGAGAGGGGGACAGAGAGGGAGTGAGAAAGGGACACACAGGGAGCCCAATTCAGCCTTTGGGGGTCGTCAGCAGGTGGACTGAGTGCATGTAGACAAGGGTGGCCAGTGCCAGAACCCCCCCTCTTCTCCATGGCAAAACACAGGGCCATGTCTCAACCTGTGCACGAGCACAACGACAGCTACCTGCATTATCTAAGTGTGTGGAACCACTCCATGTGCCCACGTACAGTGCAACACGGAAGGCGCCAATGCATGGCTCGCCACACCTGCTCACTCCACTGCTGACTGCAGTCACAATTGACGCAGCAAGTAAGACTGTGCCACACATAGGTAAAGTCGCAAAAGCTGTGGCCAAGGGACATACCCATGCACAAGTGCACTGTGAGTGGAATGCAACACACATCCAAATTCCCAGAGGAAATGTGCCAACTTAGAAACCAATGAAACATGGATGTTGCATGGAACAAAATTAACATTGTCTCTCTCACACACAGGTCAACGTCGTGGATCACCCCCCAACACTGGGGGGGAAGACTCACAGGACCTGGCTCGGTGGGATGACGGAGCCACCGGCAGCGACGACTCTCACCACTCTGTGGACGAACCCGACCCCGACCAACCTGGCCCCTCTGGTGTCCAACGACCTGCAGCACCTGCGTCAGGTACAACTGGGCCAACCACCACCCCCACTCCTGCCACATCCCAGGAGACACCCAGGATCCCTGCCCCACCACCACAATGCAGCCAGGCTGGCCAGGAGGGACACGGTGTACCGGGCACCCAGGAGGAGGCAGGCGACAACGCCAATGCCACCCCTCAGGGGTCCCGGAGACCCGATGTGCCCACAAGGGCAGGCCAGGTGCAAGTGGGCAGGGGTGGTGGGAGTGGAGGACAGTGGAGGCGCGAGCCTGACCGGTTGGCTGCGGAACCAGTATATTCCCATGTCCGAAACATCCTGGACACATACCGGCAGGACACCACGGGCATGGGCCAGGTTGTGTCCACCCTCAACGAGATGAAGGGGACCCTTGAGGAGATCAAGTCCCAGCAGGCCCAGCAACATGCGGAGCAACATGCCTGTCTACTGCGACACCAAGGGCGGATGGAGGACAGACTGGCTGAGCTCGTGACGGTGTTCACGGGAATTCACAGTACACTCCGTCGGATAGCCGACAACATGGGCAACCCTCCCTGTGCCACCAGGCGTAGAACATCACCACCCACAGGATACAGACCGTACACGTGTGCGTCCGCTGACTTTCACTATGGGTGTTCTCGCGTATGCGTACTCATAGTGGTACGGACCGTACACACGCCTGTACACTCACTATCACTATGGGTGTTCTCGCGTATGTGTACCCATAGTGGTACGGACCGTGCGTACGCTCACTTTCACTATGGGTACGCCTACGCGAGAACACCCATAGTGATACGGACCGTACACACGCCTGTATCTTAATTACATAGGGGACACATGAGGGACAAGTATAAAGGCCTACATGCATGCTGGTTGTCATGGAGACCAAGTTTAAAGTTTGAATTTTTTTCAGCAGGTGCACAGCAGTAGTCAGTTTGAATGAATCTACTTTGTTGCAATGTGGTTCTGGAGGTGACATCATGCTCAAGAAAAAAACACAATAAGAACCCACTGACTGTGCTAGGTTTGAAGGGATTGGAGGAAACATAGGATGCAAATGTGAGTGACCAATCACTCTGTACTCCTGTGCATGAAACAGGCCAGCAAGGCAGATTTAAGGCAGCCAGGTCCCATGAGGGAGCACTTGCCTGCACATCTTTGGATTCGACGACCCAGCTGCTGCTACTGATTTCCTGGAACCATGTCAAGGTCTGTGGAGAGGTCACAGCCTTTCACCCTGGAGGAGAACCTGGCTTTGCTGGATGTGATCCTCCCACAGTAACCCCTGCTGTATGGGCAACCAGGGTATCAGGTGAGTGCAGAGTCTACTAGCACAGACTGTGTCCCTTGTTTGTGACTGTGACTTCTGGCATTGTGTCCAGGTGTGACACACATGCTATGTACTGTAGGGGGGGTCCCAGGGGGGGAACGCCTGATGTCTCCCAGATAGTGCATGCTGTGTTGCATGTCTGCCGTCCTCACTTGCATTGTGTTTACTGTGACAATCACTGCATGGTGCATGCCACATTCTGGCTGTCTTGTCCTCCTGGGAATGTAGCCTCTACAGTCCTCATTTTATTATGTGGTCAGCCCAGTGTGACAGGTGACTGTACCCACAGATGTGTTTTAGTTCTGTGTACCTGTGCTGAGAGTGTCCACATCATGTGTTCGTACCCTGGACATCGGTGTGTGTGTAAGTCCCCTGTCATGTGGGTGGGTGCATATGTGGAGTGCGGCACCCGGGCTGCATGAGGGATGGATATACCCTGCCCATGTGATGTGAGCAGGGAGCGGTGCTGTGTGTCTGACGTGCAGAGCCAGCCCCACACCTGTGAGCCCCCCCCGTCTAGTGGCATATGTGCAGAGTGAGGTTTGTCGCTGCATTTGGCAATGGCAGGTGAATGTCCTGTGCCTGTGTGTGTCTGTGTACTCTGCTGCGGTAGCGTCAGTGGCCTGTGGCATGTGACTGCTTAGAGGTGCTGCACATTATCCTGGTGTACCTTCTGATGCAAAGTGTGAGCCTGGATCATTGATTGTGTTGTTGCCCTCATTCCACCTGTGTACTTTCAATGGCACGTACTGCTTTTGCCCTTCCCCAGAGGATCATGTCCCTATGACAAAGGTGCAATGCGTTGGATGCATACTATGCCTTGTTGTAAACAGCAAATTTGTTCTAATATGTCTCTCTGTGACATGTGCCCGTTGTATTGATGTAGTGTCACTTGTTCATCCTCACAGGTAGGCGCCTCTGCCAAGAAGCAGAAATGGATGAACGCCGTCAGTGCCGTGAGGAGGACGGAGGGTCGCAAGCGGCGCCTGGCCCAGGTGAGGAAACGCTGGCAGGATATCCGGTGCTGGACGCGGAGGATCGCACGGGTTCTGCTGGGGGACTCACCTGAGACCCATAAGAACCGCGGGCGCCGCCGTCTGACCCACATCCACAAGCGTGTGCTGGCAGTGGTATTTCCAGACTTGGAGAGGCGCTTACAGGAGAAGCAGCAGCAGGAAGGGGGTAGGTACATGTGTGTTTGTTGTGTGTCACCAGCATTTGTAAGTGCACAGTTGCATGGATACACTGCCAGGGTTTAAAGGTGCTGTGCAGATCCAGTTACCCACAGTATAGCGGTGCTCTCCTGCCTCCCTTCCCCTCCTTGCAATGTGTTCCCTGGTCTGTGTGTAGTCACTCCTTCACAAGGTAATGTAGGCTGGCGCTTTCTCCACGTGAACTATGCCTGTAGCATCATGTGTGGGGGTGGAGTGTAACAGGTTTTGGGACCTTGCCTGTGCCCTGTCCAGTTCAGTACATGTGGGTTCCATGTCAGTTGGCACTGATGCTGAGTCCAGACATGGGAGTTAGTCTCTCAAGTGTCATGCCTTACAGCACGCATGTCCTATGTTGTGGCCTGTGACATGATGTGCATGAGTGTGCGATACGCATAGTGCAGGGATGGTGGCGTATGTTGCAGTCTTTCCCATTCAGGACCATGGACTTGTGTGGCCACTACTGTCCCCTGGGGCATATTTTCCTAGGTGTCATGTGTGTCATCACAAAACGTGGACACTCTCAGTGTCTACAGCATAGGTTTTGCTCTGTGCCATTGTCCCCTGGCACCATGTATAATGACGTAAAATGTAGTACAAGTGTCCACTGTACAGCCTGACCTGATTTTCCTTGTTCATACTCACGGTGGCCAGTGCCTGTGTGTCTTGTTACAATCATCTGATGATGACCATTTGTACATGATTATTTGGACAGGCGCACCTTGGGTATTTGGCGTCCAATCTTGCATTTATGCAGCCCCTGTGTATTTCACCCATACTAAGAGATGTAAGTGCTTCCTGTGTCTCAACAAATTGTCTCATGTAGGGGGTGGTTGGTGCGGGCAAAGCCTACATGTCAAAACCTGAAATCTCCTTGCTAGGTCTGGCCAGTGTGTGATGTTTTTCTGGACATACACTCAAGGTGCAGTGAGCCAGTCATGTTGGGCATGTTTTCAGTATTACCTATGCAGCATGTGCCTCAAGTTCATGGATATGGTCCCTGCTCATCCCTATTTTCGGCAACGCTGTGTGGTGCAGATGCAGTGCTGGATTGTCCCCAGGGCCTGGCTCCTCTGTCAAACTCCATTTCATGTAATTTGCTATTGTGTCATGCTCTCCATGGTTTTTCAGTGGCATGGTTTGTCAACCAACTGTGTGTTGCATGCCCTACATCTGTACCTTGTTTTGTAGATGTTACTGATCTTTCTTTTCAGGCTATGCACTGTAACCTATGTAGATTGGACTCATGTGACATATGTATACAGGTGTATGATTAATTGCTGTCTCTTCACCTTGCCCACAGCATCGTCGGGGGACACGGAGGGAGACATGAGCACAGACGGAGCGGAGGGACCGAGCACCAGTGCCAGCGTTGACATCGTGGCTGGCACATTGAGTGGAACTGAGGCGGAGGAGAGTGAGGCCGAGGACCTGTCCACTGTCACGACAGAATATGAACCTGATGGGTCCGAGGATGATCTCTCCGAGTGGGCGGAGGCTGCACCAGCAGCTGACAGCGGCACAACATCTCACCCCGCCCCCTCCATTGCCATCAGCCGCCTCCCACTTGCTCGTGTCCCTTCCCAGCGTGACCAGTCACCACATGTCTCCTTCCTGCCAGGCACCGCACCCCCTGCCCCTGTCTCCACTGCTGGCGCCAATGCCGAGTCTGTGGACATCCAGCGGCAGTTGTAGGTTGGTCAGGCTGCGATGCTTAATGTCCCCCATGGCCACAGCCAAGTGCTGAACAACATGGAGGCATACTTGGAGGGCATTTTTTCATCGCAGGCTGACCAATGCAACTTACTGAGGTCCATTGACTCGACACTGACTGCAGCAGTGGGTCTCCTGCAGCGCTACGTCCAACCCCCTACCCCTGACCCATCCACACTTCCCACTCCCATGCCTGTCCCACGTACACCCAGACGTCAGCATGCACCCACCACAACAGACACAGGCACCACACCAGCAGGGAAGGTCATACGCACACCTCCTGGCACGCACACACAGGGTGAAGTAGGCACACCCACTGGGTCGGGGGGCAAACGTAAGTCACGCAGCCAGAGTGGGAGTCCGCATTCCACCAAATCCACTCCCTCCAAATCCCCTCCCCTCAGCTCTCCTGGCCACATATCCGGCAAAGACTCCTTCATGGCCGCTCTGTCCCTGAGCCCCACTGTGACACCACCCCGCAAGCGGTCAAGGGAGTCCCCGGTCAGGGTGGTTGAGTCCCCCCCCTGTCCACACCCTCCCCCAGTGGCGCTGCGACCCATGCCTCCGCCCCCCCCCTCCTTGGGGCCTGTGGTTCCTTCGGGTGCAGGGGAGTCGCTGGAGGACCTTGCTAAGGTGTGCAGCGCCATCCTGGCCTCCGCCTTTGGCCCTGCCCCACCCCCTGTGGTGGAGTCCTCCATCCCTGCACCCACGACGCCTACCCTTCGCCCTCATGTCCCTGCGGTGCCTGGTCCTTCCCCCCCACATGATTCCCTCCCCGCTCTGGAAGACGAAGGAGTCTGACTGTGCAGGCAAGCTAGGGGACACGCGTCCCACTGTGTCCCCCACCTGGATTGGAACATTGGGTTGCCCTATGGGCATTGTACTTTTTGAACTTTCAAGGGACAAACATATTTTTGGATGCTGATTAAAGCAATTTCTTTTTCCTTAGTACACTACTGTCTGTCTGGTATTGCTGTTGGTCGACCTGCCCCATTATTTTGGGTGGTGATTATGTGTTGGGTGTGTGGGAATTGTCGTCTTGTGCTGGTCATAGAGTGGATCCTGTTATCTGTGTGCCATCACAAGCTGTTGGCTACATAACTTTGTTCATGTAAGCAGTTACTGCATGGTGACATCGTCCCAAGGTGTGTTCCTTCCTCTGTGGAACCTGACTTCTTCCCTGCAGGGTCTTTCCAATATGTGGTGCTGAGCTGTGTCTACATTGGCTGGGTGTGTGACGGACTCGTTAGACTTGGCCCATGCATGCTGAGTGATGTCTCCACCTGCATCATTCGTGGCGTCCTTGGTGGTCACTGTACTTGTGTATGTAGACTGTTGCCATGACTTCATGTGGACATGTATTCTTTTGGGCGCTATGCATATGTATGCTTCCAGCCTCGCACACATGTGGTACATGTACTGCAGGATCTTTGTGCACCTGACTGACATTTGTGGGCATTGGATCTGTGGGTACTCCACCCTTTTCTTTGCAGGGGCACTGCTGTGAGTGTTAGGCACCCACCCCTCCTGTGTCTGGGCACTGCTGGGAGGACTCTACACCCACCCCTCCTGTCTCTGGGCACTGCTGGTAGGACTCTGCACCCACCCCTCCTGTGTCTGGGCACTGCTGGGAGGACTCTGCACACACCACTCTTGTGACTGGGCACTACTGGGAGGACTCTACACCCACCCCTCCTGCATCTGGGCACTGCTGGGAGGACTCTGCACCCACCCCTCCTGCGTCTGGGCACTGCTGGGAGGACTCTGCACCCACCCCTCCTGTGTCTGGGCACTGCTGGGAGGACTCTGCACACACCACTCTTGTGACTGGGCACTGCTGGGAGGACTCTACACCCACCCCTCCTGCGTCTGGGCACTGCTGGGAGGACTCTGCACACACCACTCTTGTGACTGGGCACTGCTGGGAGGACTCTACACCCACCCCTCCTGCATCTGGGCACTGCTCAGAGGACTCTGCACCCACCCCTCCTGTGTCTGGGCACTGCTGGGAGGACTCTGCACCCACCCCTCCTGTGTCTGGGCACTGCTGGGAGGACTCTGCACACACCACTCTTGTGACTGGGCACTGCTGGGAGGACTCTACACCCACCCCTCCTGCGTCTGGGCACTGCTGGGAGGACTCTGCACCCACCCCTCCTGTGTCTGGGCACTGCTGGGAGGACTCTGCACACACCACTCTTGTGACTGGGCACTGCTGAGAGGACTCTACACCCACCCCTCCTGCGTCTGGGCACTGCTGGGAGGACTCTGCACCCACCCCTCCTGCGTCTGGGCACTGCTGGGAGGACTCTGCACACACCCCTCCTATTTCAGGATATGTACGATTAGAACATACACGGGTGTGGGTTCGCTACATGCATACGAGGTGGGGGTACGGTCCGTACATACACAGTTGGGGTGGGGGTACGCTCCATACGTACGCGGGTGAGGGTACGGGTCATACTTACACTGTTGGGGTGGGGGTACGCTCCATGCATACGTGGGTGGGGGTACGGGTCGTACATACACTGTTGAGGTGGGGGTACGCTCCATACGTATGCGGGTGAGGGTACGGTCCATACATACACGGTTGGGGTGGGGGTACGCTCCATGCATACGCGGGTGGGGGTACGGGTCGTACATACACGGTTGGGGTGGGGGTACGGTCCGTACATACACGGTTGGGGTGGGGGTACGCTCCATACGTACGCGGGTGAGGGTACGGGTCGTACTTACACTGTTGGGGTTGGGGGTACGCTCCATGCATATGTGGGTGGGGGTACGGGTCGTACATACACTGTTGGAGTGGGGGTACGCTCCATATGTACGCGGGTGAGGGTACGGGTCGTACTTACACTGTTGGGGTGGGGGTTCGCTCCATGCATACGCGGGTGGGGGTACGGGTCGTACATACACGGTTGGGGTGGGGGTACGGTCCGTACATACACGGTTGGGGTGGGGGTACGCTCCATACGTACGCAGGTGAGGGTACGGGTCGTACTTACACTGTTGGGGTTGGGGATACGCTCCATACGTACGCAGGTGTGGGTACGGGTCGTACTTACACTGTTGGGGTGGGGGGTACGCTCCATACGTACGCGTGTGAGGGTACGGGTCGTACTTACACTGTTGGGGTGGGGGTACGCTCCATGCATACGCGGGTGGTGGTACGGGTCGTACTTACACTGTTGGGGTGGGGGTACGCTCCATACGTACGCGGGTGAGGGTACGGGTTGTACTTTACACTGTTGGGGTGGGGGTACGCTCCATACGTATGCGGGTGAGGGTACGGGTCATACTTACACTGTTGGGGTGGGGGTACGCTCCATACGTACGTGGGTGAGGGTACGGGTCGTACTTACACTGTTGGGGTGGGGGTATGCTCCATACGTACGCGGGTGAGGGTACGGGTCGTACTTACACTGTTGGGGTGGAGGTACGCTCCATACGTACGCGGGTGAGGGTACGGGTCTTACTTACACTGTTGGGGTGGGGGTACTCTCCATACGTACGCGGGTGAGGGTATGGGTCGTACTTACACTGTTGGGGTTGGGGGTAGGCTCCATGCATACGGGGTGGGGGTACGGTCCGTACATATCCGTCCCCACGCTATGTGATGCTTGTGCGGGCCGTACCCAGGCCTTTGCCATGTGGGTACAGCCGTCCCGCCATTGTTGGGATGACGTAGGTGTGGGCGTGGTACGACTCGTACCCACGCTCTTAAGGCATGGGTATGGGACGTACCTGTATTGTTGTGTTGCCTGTTCGCGTCGTCAAGCACTTCCGTTGTGGCGGACGCTGGCTTTGCTGGACACGCCCCCACCCCCTCGTAGTGACCAGGGCCTGGGGGTCAGGTATGTCCAGGGCATGTGTGCTGTGTGACTTTGGTGGGGGTTTTGTGGCCTGCCCCTGGTCCTGCCCCCCCTTTCTCCCCTCCCTTTGTTGTTCTGACCTTCTGCGGCATCTGCGTCGTAACCTGTAGAGGAGGCCGACTGCTATGAGGGCCGGGATGACACGTAGGTTCGGGTCCATGTCTGTCCGTCACGTGCAGGTACTCCTTGTTCGCGTCGTCCTGATTTCCCGGCAGTTTTTGGCTGCCAGAAAATATTCACAGTGCGGGATGACGTCGGTGCGAATCGTAATTCCTGGTTCGTGAATGGCAGGCTGCGTGCGTCCCGACGTCACGTCGGCGCTTTCCCGGATCACATTTGTATGTTTTTTTTCGTCGGTCGGGGTTTTGTACGATTCGTACGGAAATGGTATTTCCATGCGAATCGTAATTCCATGTTTGTATATTTTTTCGACCGGGTACGCGTCGGACGGAGAATATGCTCCGTCCGACGGTTCGTACCCGGTTTTTACCGGATCGTGATCGGCACCTTAATCTCCCCATGTCTACAACCAAAATGAATTTGATCTTGTGTGTTGTAACCAATGCTCATGTAAAGCATTCCAATACCTGACAAGTCTGCACTATATAAAACTTCAAATACACAAAAAATAAGTGTTTTGCACACTTCTGTCATTGGGCTACATGTGGGCTACATCTGGGTGATATTTGTGCTGCATTTGGGCTCTTTTGTCTCTGGTGGCCATCTTGGGAGATTTATTTGTTATGAAGTTTCCTAATTTCCTCATTTACTGCAGTCTCCTCAGTAGGAAATGCTTTCAGTTTTTTACTTTGATTCCACCAAGAAGGTATTCAGATATGTCACACATTTGCCATAAACTCTGAATGTTAGCACTCCAGTTGCTCATTAGATCACTGTAGTAAAGCTACTGCTCACC
Organism: Triturus cristatus; assembly: GCF_964204655.1. Taxonomy (NCBI): domain Eukaryota; kingdom Metazoa; phylum Chordata; class Amphibia; order Caudata; family Salamandridae; genus Triturus; species Triturus cristatus. Next base: position 1,711,073,286 of record NC_140589.1, on the reverse strand, counting down.
ACGGAAGTCTGCTGCTGGTATGAAAAGTGTATGTTTCAGTCTGCATATCAGAATATTTTTATGAAATAGAAGAGAATTTGAGAAGTCAAAATGTGCCCTAATTTTTCTTTCTGCAGAACTATTCATAATTTCTATGGGAAAATGAACCCCCTCATTTTGTTCCATTGTAAATTAAATGTTTTAAGTGTTACCACTTTATTCCAATCAAGATGGCTTCAGGTGTGCCATACTTTTGTCATAAGTAAGACTGTTAGCGCTTTAGTTGTTTGTTAGAACACTCTGGGACATTCTGTCTTTGGGCTATACTTGGGCTACATCTCGGTGATATTTGGGCTACATTTGGGCTCTTTTGTCTTTGGTGGCCATCTTGGGAGATTTATTTGTTATGAAGTTTACAAATTTCCTCATTTACTGCAGTCTCCTCAGTAGGAAATACTTTCAGTTATTTACTTTGGTTCCATCAAGAAGGCATTCAGATGTGTCACACATTTGCCATGAATTCTGAATGTTAGCACTCTAGTTGCCCATTAGATCACTGTAGTAAAGCTACTGCCCACCAGGGAAGTCTGCTGCTGGTATTCAAAGTGCATGTTTCAATCTGCATGTCAGAATTTTTTTATGACATAGAAGAGGATTAGAGAAGTCAAAAATGTGCCCTAATTGTTCTTTCTGCAGCACTAATCATAATTTCTATGGCAAAATGAATCCCCTCATTGTGTTCCTTTGTAAATTAAATGTTTTAAGTGTTACCACTTTATTCCTTTCAAGATGGCTTCAGGTGTGCCATACTTTTGTCATAAGTAAGACTGTTAGCGCTCTAGTTGTTCATTAGAACACTCTGGGACATTCTGTCATTGGGCTATACTTGGGCTACATCTGGGTGATATTTGGGCTACATTTGGGCTCTTTTGTCTCTGGTGGCCATTTTGGGAGACTTATTTGTTATGATGTTTCCTAATTTCCTCATTTACTACAGTCTCCTCAGTAGGAAATACTTTCAGTTTTTTACTTTGATTCCATCAAGAAGGCATTCAGATGTGTCATAAATTTGCCATAAATTCAGAATGTTAGCACTCTAGTTGCTTATTAGATCACTGTAGTAAATCTACTGCTCACCAGGGAAGTCTGCTGCTGGTATTGAAAGTGCATGTTTCAGTCTGCATGTCAGAATTTTTTAATGAAATAGAAGAGGATTTGAGAAGTCACTCAGAATGTGCCCTAATTTTTCTTTCTGCAGCACTAATCATACTTTCTATGGCAAAATGAACCCCCTCATTTTGTTCCTTTTTAAATTAAATGTTTTAAGAATTACCACTTTATTCCAACCAAGATGGCTTCAGGTGTGCCATACGTTTGTCATAAGTAGGACTGTTAGCGCTCTAGTTGTTCTTTAGAACACTCTGGGAAGCTGCAGTAGAACACAAAGGAATCAACTGACAGTCTCTGCCCTTGTTGGATGTACATGTTTTACTGAGAATGTCAGACTTCATTCTCACATGACTGAGAAAGATAATGTGAATTTACAGAAAATATGCTCTCAGTTAGCTCATAGATCACCTTCCAAACCTCTGTGGGAAAAGCATGAGAAAATAGTTTTCTCTCAAACATGATTCATGATATCACAGCAGAAGGCTTTTTCACATGGTAAAATCACCTTAGAACACACCACAATTCCTAAAATGAGTATGGTACAATCAACAAATGATTTATAATGTAACTAACGTCTTAAAACCTTCTATTAACTGCAATGCTTTTTAATGAGGTGCTATCATGTATATTGGTCCCAAGATGGCTGCCAACACTTCTTGGATGAAGTGCTGACAGCCAATCAGACCTCACGATGAGATGTGTGGTTAGGCTCCGCCCAGATATATATGTGATTTTACTTTTGATTTTCTCAGGAACTACTGAACGGATTTACACCATTTAAGCAAAAGGCACATGCCTGACCTGAGGACTACCTCTTTGCCAAATTTCAAGTAATTCTGTTCAGCCGTTCGGGCTGTACCTTCGACTAAAGGTCCTATGGGAAAATGCATAGGGAAAACGCGTTTTGGGACCCCCCTTTTTTCTCAGCCCCCACTTGACGAATCACCCCGAGACTTTCAGGGTAGGAGCTGAGCGGAGCGCCCCATTAGTTTTGAAAATTACACGAAGATAAGTCCACCGGAGCCAAAGTTATTCAAAACAGAATTTTCAGATTACCTATGGGAACTCGGTCCTAACTATAACTATCTACTGGCGACTGCCAGTAGATAATATATACACATATATATGTATAAAATATTATCATCTGAATGTTCATCACAGCAAAAGACGTCCACACTCAAAGTCTTGCTCATAGAATTTTATTAATGTCACCAATGACACGTTTCGGCTTTGAAAAGCCTTAGTCACATCACAGTCACATCATAGTAGCCGCCATATTGGATGTATTTTATATTCATCATCACTGAAGCTTTACAATCCATGCATACATACATACATACAATAGACATAGTAAACATACTGGAAGAGGGAATCGTGGGTGTCTTCCATATTGATGCCTATTTGTGGTTGTTTTACCCTCAATTCATTGATGAATTTAAATTACAGTCACAAATAAAACTGAAAACTTTTAAAATAAACTACCACCATGTTATCCAAGCAATTACTATACAAAGCCCAATTGTTACAAACATGATTGATTCATGCACTGCTCATGAAAACTCATATTAATAAAAGTGCCAAGGACAGATACAAGTAATAATCACCTTGTACCCATGTGAATATTCCAATAAATTATCATAGGAAGTCCACGAGAAAGGAATTCATATATCATCGATACAGTACAATGTATAATGCAAAAGTGCCTGTTGCAATCCAGCCCCAGTGGGCCTATGCCACTAAGATATTTCTGTTCTACATTCCAACAATGTACATGTGGTGTGTTGAATTTGCCCCGCCTATTGTATGCAGACGTTCCTAATGCATAATGGGTGCTGACATGTGTATTCTGAATCATAGCCACACTCGTTTCAAACTCAATTCATGAATCAGGGCATTATATTTAAAAATTGACAATAAAATAAGCCTGATTTGGTCTACAAAATCATGCCCATGCAAATCCCTGACATATTGACACAAAAAGTCTAACAGGGCTACGCTATAAAAAAAGCAAAGAAAATGAGAAAAAACAGAGACTAGCAATCAAAAGTGAATATTGAGGAATTATTCTACATAAATTCATAAATGTATATCCAATTCTTCATCAGTGTTAAGTCCCCCTGAACTTTTATGGTCAGAGAATGTAGCTGGATTTAAGTTTTTTCAGATCTTTCTCTCAGTCACCACCTCTTTTTGATTGAGGTACCATGTCAATCACATAGTATTGTAGCAACCTGTCTTTGTCGTCGTGTGCTGCTAAGAAATGCCTAGCCACAGGATATGTATTCTTGTAGTTCTTGATGACCCTAACATGCTGTAAAATAAGTTTGTGGACTCGGAGTTTAGTACTCCCCACATACTGAGTCCACCAGGGTACTCGAATACATATATAGTGTGATCAGCCTTACAATTAAAAGCACCTTTGATTTTGTGTGGTGATGCTCCAGAGAGGTGCTGTACTGAGTCTTGTTAAGTCTTGTTGTATTCACAGGCTCTGCATTTACTGCATTTGTGGAAACCTTGGCTAGCCCTGAGTCAATTCCCAGTCGTGGGTTCAGGTAAATTACTCTTGACAGGGTCATCCCTCATGGACCTAACTATTTTATATGTAAAGCCCAACCTAATCGGGAGTGTCAATCCTATTACTGGATTATTTTGTAATAGACACCACAATGTATTTAGTATCTGGTGGAGGGTGTTGTGACTGGTGAATCTGAGTTGGGATTGCTTGTGATGTTTGCCCCTTTGTTTGCGTGGTCTGAATAGTACTATTTCCTGTTTTAAGCACCAAAGTTCTTGTATGGCTTTATTGATTACATCTCCAGAATACCCTCACTCACTGAATCTTCCTGCATGTCTGCAATGGCTACCTCAAATTCTGTGTCATTACTACAGTTTCTACGCAGCCTAAGTGCTTCGTAACACCATATTACCAACAGTTGTTTTTCATTATATCTTAGTGTGTAGTTTGTCTCTTTTTACATAAATCAATGGATCCAGGAAGATCACCTCTGTTTTGCTTATAGAGCTAGTGAAATTGAGATTTAGATAATTTAAATTGAAATCCAAAATAAATTGTTTTGCACTTTCCTCAGACCCCCTCTGTTGGACTTGACCCTTTTTGCAGGGTCATCCCAGAACATTTTGCCTTCCTCCTGTATTTTGTCTGACCTGTTTTTGTTGGTTTTATGACTCTCGGCATATGCTCTCCCTGTAAATTGTTGTTATGTATTTGTGATTCCATGGTTGGCATATTTGATTTACTAGTCAGTCCCTAGGACAGTGCACTGTATGTGCCGAGGGCTTGTAAATCAAATGCTGCATGTGGGCCTGCAGCATCTATTGTGCCACCCACATAAGCAGCCTGTAAATTTAACTCAGACCTGCCACTGCAGTGTCAGTGTGCAGTTGGTACTGCCATGTCGACCTGGCGAGTGCACCCGCTTACCAGACCATAACCTTCCATTTTCTTACATGTGAGTGACCCCTAAGGTAGGCCCAAGGTACCCCTTTGGGCAGGGTGCAGTGTATGTGAAAGGTAGGACATACCCTGATGTGTGTGGCAAATCCTGATCGTGAAATACGGCCAATTTTGTTTGCAAGGCTGTCTGTTCCCATGGGATAGAATGGGGACTTTGCGTATAACGTCTTACAAGCATAACTACCCCTGGGAACAAGATAGGAAAATAAAGTTTAGTATGCCTGAACTCAGAATATAGAGATGCATCTTTTAGTAAAGATGATTTTTATATTGTGTGTTTGAAAATACCACTTTTAGAAAGTGGGTATTTTCTTGCTTACCCATTCTGTGTGCCTCAGCTGGTTTGTGGATTTACTGTCTGGCATTTGAGTGACAGGGGCTAGGGAGGTGCATTCTCTCAGATGGCCACTGGGGGGGGATTGATGCGTGTCCTGCTTTTCTTGAATGAATCAGGGCTGGGATGAATTTGACTTGGGCTGTAGGGAAGGAGCTCTCACTAGCACCAGAATAGGCCCGGTCTGCATTTAGAGTGGTGGGAGGAGATTTCCCTTGCACCTGAATAGGCCTTGTCTGCCTTACACAATGCTGTCTCCACCTCCTGCTGGACAGCTGCACCAGCGAGGATAGAACTGGTTTTGGCTGGGCAAAGAGCTTCTCTGCTACCAGAGAAAAAAGGAATGTGTGCTATATAAAGTGGGACCCAGACCCCTCAACTTTAGACCACTGCTGAACTAAGGAACCTGCCAGGAAGAAGAACCAGAAAAGCTGGAGGAGGAGTACTGCCTCTGTGCTGTGTGCTGTTGGGGTTGGCCTGCAGTGGTTGCTTCTGTCTTGGGCAGGGAAAGGACTGGACTGTACTTTCATCATCCTGCTTTAGAGTTTTCTCCCAGGGCTTGAAGTAGAGCTTGCCTCCTATTAGAAGTCTCAGGGATAGAAAAAAAAGAGGAACCTTTGCCAAGGAGAAGAGCCGGAGAAGCAGGGGAGCAAAACTGCCCCTGTGCTGTTTACTGTCTGGGGTTGACCTGCAGTGGCTACTTGCTGCCAAGGAAAGGAGAAGGACTTTGCTGTTTGCTGTGTCCCCTGCTTGAGGAAAATCTCCAAGGGCTTGAACTAAGCTTTCCTCCTGTTCTGAAGTCTCAGGGACACAAAGACTTCACCCCCAGTCCACCCGGAACTCCACTGCTGGGAATTCTGGCCTACTGAGAGGTGTCTGCCAGGGTTCTGGGCCTCTGGAGGTTGTTTTGGAACTGGAAACTGCAAGAACTGTGAAAATCAATGCATCGCCTGTTTCCAACGCATCGCAGCAGTGCGAGAGAAAATTTCCAACACATCGCTGCCACCGAAGAATCGATGCAGTGCCTGCTCATGGCTGAAGTGTCTGCCATGCGACAAATGCTGTGCACCGATCTCTGAAGTCCGAGATCACAGGCCCGGTTAAAGAAGAACCGACTCATCGCACCGGATCAGCATACAACGCATCTAAGGGTAAAGTCTGTTGCATCATTGGGGGACGCAGTAAGAAACCAACACTTCACCTCCCCATGCCGTCCATACCCAATAAAGGCTTTTATAGACTGTGTTGCTAGAGTGCTGCTTACTTGTTGGGGCAACCCTGGAGCGTTTATCTAACGGCGGCCGCCCTGCCACCGAGCTTGCACCACCATGATAATTATGGGGGCCATCGGGCTCAGTATTTACTGAGTCCCTTTGTGGAAGCAACAGCGATGGATTTAGGACATACTCCGACGATCTGAGGGTTTTAAATGCATCTGACAGTGACATTTACGTGCATCCATTCAGGATAAGAAAACAGTTGGCACTACAATTCCCACAGTACTCTGCACTGCCTCATATGAGCAGCCCATCCAGGGGCGTGTCATTTCGTATTACTTAAATGGAGGGAACTGTGACCGGCTGGCACACACTTTCCCGTCAGCCTCTGAGGAAGAAGATTACACACTTCGAAACGAGTCAGGCTAAATGATGGAACAGCTGTTAAAGGAATCAGAAGCCGGCATGCCGTCCATACCCAATAAAGGCTTTTATAGCACGGTGTTGCTAGAGTGCTGCTGACTTGAAGGGGCAACCCTGGAGCTTATATATAGTCCTGCTATATAGAGAGAGAGAAAGAAAAAAACACAAATCACGTTCAGAAGAGCAAAGAGTTTTAAGCAAATGTTGGTCCGCAATGTTTTGAAAAATCCACCAGCAAAGGTAGGAGCCACAATGTGGCTAACGAGGAGAGAAGGATTTGTGAAATGTACAAAATGTAAAGCTTGTATACATGGCATTAACACCTCCATGTACACATCAGGTTACACAAATAGACAATTTAAAATCAAAGGCCATTTCACATGCAAGAAGGATTACGCTGTCTACGTGCTTCAGTGCCCTTGTGCCCTGAGATACGTTGGCAGCACTATCCTGCCGGTGCATAACCGCGTCTTACAACATTTGAGGGCGATCAAAAATGGTGACAAATCTTATCCTGTGGCTCGTCATTTTGAGCGCTTTTATGACAAAAGCATAGTTGGCTTGACATACTTCGTAATAGATGCAGTTAAGAGCAATATGAGAGGGGGAAATAGGGAAAAACAATTGAGAAGGCTTGAGTCTTCATATATAATCAAATTGAATTGTAAGATCCCGACAGGCCTTAATATGGAGGAAGACCTGCATACCCACCTGTGATTAGTGATTAGTGTAGAGTAACAGCTTCTTCCTTGCCCGTATTTTTAACCATGATTCTTTAAGTTTGTTTTTGGTGGCACTTTTGTAATTGAAACATTTTCAGTTAAAATTGAATATTTTCTTTATCAGTAGAGCATTACCGTAAGGATTTCAGGCCCACTTGGGCAGTACACTGAATAGATTAATGGTAACAGCAAGTTACACTGTAAGGTTGAAAAGAGCATTGTGCAATATCAATATCAAACATTAAGGTTTTTTGAATCAAACCGATAAATGTATGCTCTAAGCGTGAAATGTTACTTAGAGTTATATTGCATAATTTTCCCTTTATACTTTATACTTTGAATTTTGGAACTTTGTTAATTTTAGTCCAAATGTTGTTGTGTTAAAGATTTAATTAATCAACCCTGGCTTTCTGATGCGGAGGTAGAATGTGTTAGCATGAATTCATATTTGACTGTAAAAACTACCAGTCTGTTGTCTAATATACTGCATTTGTAGTTCTTATGCACGTGACACGCGGTGAGTGTCTTAAAATGGTGAAAACTTTATTGTTAACGGTTGGTGAACAAGCCTGCAGGACAGGCGAAACGCGTCCAACAGCTGAACATTAAATCTGTTTATTTTTGCAATACAAGGTGTCGTCACCCTTTACTTAAGTATCGGCAGTTTGGAGATATATATATATATATTATCTACTGGCGGTCGCCAGTGGATAGTTATAGTTAGGACTGTGTTTCCATAGGAAATCCGCAACATTCTATTTGGAATAACTTTGGCGCCGGTTGACGAATCCTCGCGAAATTTTCAAAATAGGTGGGGCGCTCCGCTCCGCTCCTACCCTGAAAGTCTCGGGGGGATTCGTCAAGCGGGGGCTGAGAAAAAAGGGGTTCCCAAAACGCGTTTTCCCCATGCAATTTTCCATTGGGACCTTTAGTCCAAGGTACAGCCCGAACAGCTGAACAGAATTACTTGAAATTTGGCAAAGAGGTAGTCCTCAGCTCAGGGATGTGCCTTTTGCATATATGGAGTCAATCTGTTCAGTAGTTCCTGAGAAAATTGCAGTTAAAAGCACAGACATATCTATAGCCGCGCACCGTGCGCGCACCGTGCGAGCACCGTGCGAGTACCCTAACGTGCGCGAGCATAATTCTGATTGGTGGTTTCATGTCAGTCAACGTTCTAATCGGTCGAAATCAGGAAGTGTCGGCCGCCATTTTGTTTGTTTTCAGTGCGAGAGTGAAAAAGGAAGGTGGCGAACGTGAAAAGGGGGCAGGGTAGAGAGTTCCTGACCCCCTAGCCTTTGTCAGGGGGTCCCTGAAGGACCCCGAAGGGTGAAAAAAACATTTTATTTTTTCTTCAAAAAATCGCTGGGTGCGCGCACCCTGTGCGAGCACCATGCGCGCACGGTGAACAACCTTTAAAAAAAAAATATATAAAAAATATAATAAAACATACATAACTTAGCATTTAAAAAGCCGTACAAATTCACTTAAAAAACCATAGGTTTCACACACGTTATAGTTAGGAATTAGCATTTAAAAAACCTTGCAAATTCACTTAAAAAACCATAGGTTTCACACATGTTTTAGTTAGCTGGACATTTCACTCGTAAAAAACCATTGAAATTCCCCCGTTATAGTTAGTTCAGATAACTATAACTCGCGCGGCCGCCACTCTATCACAAGGATGATGTCATCAGTGATGTCATGAGTGATGCCACTGACCATGTCATGAGTGATGTAATAAGTGACGTCAGAAGCAGTGGATTGCGGTCGGCGAGTTATAGTTATCTATATCTTGGCAAGATGCTTTGAGACGGCGTTTATTAGCCGGCCCACAAGGGCGTGACTATGTTAATAAATCATCTAAGAGAATCACCTGGCAGTGGTGCTTGTTTGTTTTGTGACAGTTGCCAGAGAAGAAGGGCGTAAGGCCCGAAACGCATCGCAAGAACTGTCTGGAGGTTGGGGGCAACAACTCCTTTGTGCTATATGCATCCATCTCGAGTGCATCCCACAAAAGGCAAAGCCTTGAGTGAATATAATTCGGCCCGCCAGGTCGAGGGAAGCACCACCGCGCTACACACAGCGGGTCCGCGGCTGTTTATTGGGGCAGCCAAGTGCGTGAGTAGTGGATGCGCACTATCAAGGAGTTTGCTTGTCTCCGTGTACCATGCAGTAAGAATCTTTTAACATCTTTACAATCGCAACAAGCAACCCACATGGGTTTGAAATTGACATTGAAACTACCAGGCCCAGGATGCTTTGAGACGGCGTTTATTAGCCGGCCCACAAGGGCGTGACTATGTTAATAAATCATTTAAGGGAATCACCTGGCAGTGGTGCTTGTTTGTTTTATGACAGTTGCCAGAGAAGAAGGGCGTAAGGCCCGAAACGCGTCGCAAGAACTGTCTGGAGGTTGGGGGCAACAACTCCTTTGTGCTATATGCATCCATCTCGAGTGCATCCCACAAAAGGCAAACCCTTGAGTGAATATAATTCGGCCCGCTAGGTCGAGGGAAGCACCACCGCACTACACACAGCGGGTCCGCGGCTGATTATTGGGGCAGCCAAGAGCGTGAGTAGTGGATGCGCACTATCAAGGAGTTTGCTTGTCTCCGTGTACCATGCAGTAAGAATCTTTTAACATCTTTACAATTGCAACAAGCAACCCACATGGGTTTGAAATTGACATTGAAACTACCAGGCCCAGGATGCTTTGAGACGGCGTTTATTTGCCGGCCCACAAGGGCGTGACTATGTTAATAAATCATTTAAGGGAATCACCTGGCAGTGGTGCTTGTTTGTTTTCTGACAGTTGCCAGAGAAGAAGGGCGTAAGGCCCGAAACGCGTCGCAAGAGCTGTCTGGAGGTTGGGGGCAACAACTCCTTTGTGCTATATGCATCCATCTCGAGTGCATCCCACAAAAGGCAAACCCTTGAGTGAATATATATATATATATATATATATATATATATATTCCTTTCACACCTTAATCCATGCACACGTCAGCGGGTGCCCCTAGGGAACGGGGGTGCGCCCGTGCTTAAATCAACGTTCCGTGATTCGTGCCCAACCTTACGCACAAATTGATGCACTCGCGGGGGTGAGTTCAGATGATTATTTATTAAACTCTGCAACAAACACAAACAGACGCGTTTCTGCAGTCGCCTTCGTCAGTATCAGGCAAGACGGAAAGCGGAAACGGTCATTATTTGACATTTCATTATGATAATCAAAGAAGGACTTGTGCAAGAAAACTGTCAGCGCCATCTTGGCATGGTCTTCAATACCATAAAACCGATCCATTTACATCATGAATGAAATTCATCTTCAATAATACAATTCAATTTGTGTTGCAACTATGATCACTTATTTACTACAATATTTAACACAGATATAAATATTCATATAAGTATATAAATTGGCAGTGAACATTTTACTCAATCTAGCCCTGTATGGGCCTTGTAAACCTGGAAGAGAAACTTCTACGGACAACTGCACCCATATAGCACTGTTTACACTATTTTGTCATAATACATACATTTGTGTCCAGTGCCATCACCAAGCAGTGTCCTGCATGACAATGCAAGTTTCACAAATGCGCCCTGTATGGCTACTCTTCCACAAGCTATCTCCACATCCTTCTGCATCCATCATACACCTGTAATACTTAAATGTTCACCAATAGCAGACACTCTGCACGGCACGTACTCCCTCCAAACATGATGAAATACACCCCAAATTTGGCTTTAGAGTGATTTATTCATAGCCAACGCGTTTCAGCATCTACATGCTTTGATCACGGGTGATACAAATGGTTGTCAGCATGGTTTAAATAAGACATTACAACAGTGGTATAAAAGAAGGACTTTCATGAATGTTAATGGCTTGCCATTTTGTAATATGAAATATATATGGCAAGAAAACCTCATACCATAGCATATATCTGTATTTCAAAAACTTAAGACTGTAGGCAAAAATCAATTTAGAAATTATTTTTGTAGAGATTACCAGGCAAAATTCCATATTTCTGTATAAAGGGCAACACATCCAACATGAATCCATAATCAAACACAGACAGATACTGTGATATACAGCTTATACGTTATAATCCTGTAATTAGGTTGCAACGTACACTGTTATGTCACATCAGTCATACCCAACATATGCATGATAAAATTAATCATCTCATGAAAATTGTTATTGCCACATCCCGGTAGTATTACTTCTTGTCCCAACCATATAAAATGCATATGTGCTACAATCTCCAAAACTTTCAACCAATAATTAATAAGAGAGTCTCCAAATGTGAAAGTGGTCATCATTATTACACAAGGGGAGGATCCGGATTGTGAATAGACAATTAAGCCCAAGTGGGCATACTGCAGAAAATCAAACAACAGTCAGAGTGACAATTTTCACATGGTTAAACAATACCTCCTTTACAACTGTAATTGTCTCTCATATTCATAAAGGCTTTAAACAATCCAATGTTTACTTAATAATACCTTAAGAACCTCTGTATCCACCCATACCTACTTATATAATGTATAACTTATAAAACATAATCATGAATATACATAATAATATGTCAGGCAATGTCCAAAATGTTTTTAGAATTGGCTAACGATTGATTTTGAATGATGTCCACCATACAATAGCAGAGATTCATTTTCAAGGGAGTATACCTCAGGCACCTAAATAAACAAACAAACACATAAATATTACAAACAGCCAACAGTCCATATTAAAATCTACAGTGCTTTGTGAATAAAGTGCTATGTGAATGTTAAAAACCAATTTCAATTTAGAAACAGACTTCCAAATGTACATTACCTCTTAGCAACAATTTACCATTCCAATACACAGGTAAGTATGTTTATTCACCTAAAAAGGAGACCAGCTCTTTATCGGAATTCAGATCCCGTGGTATTTTAGTATCCAACTCTATTATGTACCTAGACTCCAGCTGTCGTAATTTGTGAATACTATCCCCTACCCTGACAGTCTGAGGGACACGATCTATAATACAATATCAGAGCATGTTTCTATCGCTCCGATTGATTCCTCAAAATGACGAGCTACCAGATATTGTTCATCCTTATTCTGGATATCCTGCATATGTTCCAGGATGTGCTTCTTAGCTCGAAACATAGTACTGCTCACAAACGCATTCTGACATGGACAGGTTAGTACATATACACAAAAATCAGATTGACAAGTCAGGTGTTTTTCTATTGTCTTGAAGGTTTCAGTTACAGGGGAAAATATTCTTTTCACATTGACGCTATAACGAATGCCTTACACGCCATGCAGGTTTAAAAGCCCTGTATGGAATCAGTACCATGTTTTACCTCCGTTATCTCATTCACATGGAGCTTATCACTAAGTGAGTTCCCTTTCCTGTATGTGATGTTAGGATAATGTTAGACCTGGCATCCTTGGTGTGGTTTTCCCTGGATTTTTGCCTCTTCCTCCTGTGTTTTTGATGCTGTGCTAGATTTCGTTTTTGCTGGCTTAGATGGTTTGGGCACTTTGCCACTGCTGATCAGTGACAAAGTGCAAGTGCTCACTGTGTAAATTGTGGATGTAATTGGTTCTCCCTGATTGGCATATTTGATTTACTAGTAGGTCCCTAGTAAAGGGCACTAAGTGTGCCAGGGCTTGTAAATCAAATGCTACTAGTGGGCCAGCAGCACTGATTGTGCCACACACATGAGTAGCCCTGAAAAGGTATCCAAGGCCTGCCACCGAGGTGCCTGCGCGTAGTTTGTTAACTGCCATGTCGACTTGGCAAGTGCACCCACTTACTAAGCCCTAACCTTTCCTTTTCTTACATATCAGACACCCCAATGGAAGGCCCAAGGTACCCCCCTGGGCAGGGTGCAGTGTATGTGAAAGGTAGGACATGTACTGAGGTGTGTAAAATGTCCTAATAGTGAATTACTGCCAATTTAATTTTATATTGTTTAGTATGCCTCAGCTCAGACTGTTAAGGTGCATCTTTTAGTTAGGGTGATTTTAACATTCTGTGTTTGTTTGAAAAAACACTTTTAGAAAGTAGGTATTTTCTTGTTCAACCTTCCAGTGTGCCTTTGCTGAGAGGTGGATTGCCAGTCTGGGTTTTTGTAGTGTCAGGGGTTGGGGAGACAAAAGAGAGAGCCTGAAAATTAAAAAATAACCATAAATTGATATTGCTCATCCTTTTGTACTTTACCAATGACCTGTTTTTCACTTGTTCATTCACTTTGTCACAGAACATTCACTTAAACGGTTATGGTCACTTAACTGGGGCACATTGCAATCAATTATGTGGATCTATGTGTAACTATTTTTTGATATTGTATAATTAAATTACCTACTTCAGCTAAAGTCAGGTAGTCTGGCTGACAAAAAGTATATGGGCTGTTTTGATTAATTGGTATCAAATTAATATAGATATCACTTGACTCGAAAGAGGGTCACAATTGTAAAAAAAGAATTTGTCTAGGATTGAATCTGAGCGATCATGTTGGTTGTGGATTTCTATTGATTCAGAGAAATGAGTTCCTTGTGAACATTGTTTTGGTACGAGGGGCTGGGGAGGAGCAATGGCGCCAGAGAGCCTGATGAGTCAGGGCTGGGCTGAATAGACCTGGGCTGCATTTAGATTAGGGGGTGGATATTTCCTTTCACCTGAATGGGCCTGGTGTGCCTTCCACAATACTGTCTCCACCTCCTGCCAGGAAGCTGCACCAGAGAGGACAGAACTGGTTTTGGGTGGATACAGGGCTTCTCTCCCACCAGAGAACAAACAATATTGTAGTATAAATATTGGGGCCCAAACCCCAGAACTTTAGATCATTCCTGGAATTCCTGGAATACAAGAGGACCCTTTGCCAAGGAGAAGAGCTGGAGAAACTAAGGAGAAGTACTGCCCTTGCTGTGTGTCTGGGGTTGGCCTGCAGTTGCTGTTTCTGCCTAGGAAAGGAGAAGGACTTTGCTGTGTGCTGTGTCCCCTGCTTTAAGAAGATCTCCAAGGGCCTGTCTGTGCTGGCCTCCTGTTCTGAAGTCACAGGGACACAAAGACTTCACCCCCAGCTCCCCTGAACTCTGCTGTTGTGAGTTCTGACCTGTCTAGAGGTGCCTGTGCCAGTTTTGGGCCTCTGGAGGGTGTTGCTGGTGTTTGGGAACTGGAAGAAAGAAGAGACGTGAAGAACTGCTAAAATCTATACACCCCTCTTCTTGTGGCATGTTTTCTCAATACATCTCCATGGTGCAAGAAGAATTTCCACGCATCGCCATGCCGCTGCAAAAACTGATGCAGCGCCTGTCGCCGCTGCAAGAATCAACGCATCGAGGGATAGCGACTGAAGAGGACCAATGCAGCACCACGCAACACCACTGCATCAATTGCAGACGCATCCCGGAGAGACACTCATCGTACCTGTGCGGCACGCTTTCCTGATGCATCACCTGTAAACCGTAACCGGCACAAAGAATCAATGCATCACTCCCAAATATATACCGGCATCAACGCAACCCTTCCTCTGCTTGCAGCGGGACTATCGCATTGCCTCCTCAGGGTCTCAGGAGTGCTGCATCTCTTTGTTTCCGATGCTGCGGCTGTTTGCCTTGGTGAATTTTGACACAACTACAGGTACTTTGGTGACAAGTCACGCATCCATAGTGTTCTGTGGTACAAGTTCTTGAAACCTTTTGAAAGCCATATTTTTAACTGTGTATGTTGGATTTTTGTCATTTTGGTCTTGTTTAGTTTAGATAAGGATATTTTATTTTTCTAAGCTGGTGTGGTGTTTTCACTGTGTTACTGTGAGTGTTGGTACAAAGACTTTACGCATTCCCTTTGGGATAAGCCTGTCTGCTGATCCCAAGCTACCAAGGGGGTGAGCAGGGGTTATCTAAAGTTTGTATCCCCCTTACCCTGACTAGCAGCAATGGTCCCTATTTGGACAAAGGTATCTACCTCTACCAAATAGAGACCCTCATCTCTAACAGATATTCACCTAAGACATCAACCAACGTACTTTCAGTTTTTAAAACATCCCAGTGACTGATAAAACTTTGTTTAACTTCATGTGAGAAGATGTTATAAGTAGTGATGAAATGAATATTCATATCATCAGAACTTTCTCCTCGTACTTTTGGTTTAAGTGCAGTTTCCTGATCCATTTTACCTGCTCTATTGAAGGCATTGGCTATGTATGATCTTTTGAAACCCGCTATAAAAACCTTCCATTCTTTCCCATTCCTCAACAAAATCACCCTCGGTACTACAAATTCTATGGGCCCGTAGAAATTTCCCGTAGGGGATGCTTTTTATCAGACTTGTAGGGTGACAGCTATTAACATGCAGGAGGTTATTCCCTGCTGTTTTCTTCCAGAATAGTTTAGATGTCAGTTTGCTGTTTACAACCTTAATCTGTAAATCCAGGAATTCTATCTCTCTATCACTGATATGACCCTCAAATTTCAAATTGAATTCATTATTGTTAAGACTCTCAATGAAATCTACTCCCTGTTTTTGGCTACCTTTCCATATAATAAAAAGGTCATCTATAAAGCGGCCCCACATTTCTCACATGGTCCCCATATTGACCAAAGCTCTTGGGCACCTGCTGCTCCCAGCAGTCCATCATCAGGTTGGCATAACTGGGAGCAAAGCAGGTGCCCATCACCGTGCCCTGTGTTTGTCTAAAAAACAAGCCATTGAAGAAAAAAAAGTTGTTGATTAAACAAAATTCGATCATGGTCAATATCATCTCTGTAAGTTCATAGTAAGACACAGATCTCGATTTCAAAAATGGTCACCAGGCAGTAAACCCATCTGTTGGAAGTATACAAACTACAAACATCCAACGTTAGCAATAGAAAATTCTCCTCCCATTCTACATTTTTGATCTTATGTAGGAAATCCTTGCTATCCTGGATGTGTGAGGGTACGTTATTAAAAAATAGAAGTAAGGTTAAATGTACCTGTTAATTTGCTACCACACATATGCCTTTCCCATGCATGATTCAACAATGGAAATATAAGTATTTTATAAGTAAGTATAAACCCATTATACATATATCTATTTGCAGATATGTGTAGCTATAGTTATAGATATAGATATAGATATATTCACTGGAAAAAAACATAGGTTTCAGGGACATTATAGATAGAAATTAGTATTTAAAAAACCATAGAAATTCACTGAAAAAAACCACAGGTTTCAAGGATGTTATAGTTAGTTGGACATTTCACTCATACAAAACCAGAGAAATTCGCTGTTATAGTTAGTTAAGCTAACTATAACTTGTGATCCCGCAGTGCATTGCTGATGACGTCACATATTACATTACTCATGACATGGTCAGTGACATCACTGATGACATCACTGATGACAAATCTCAAATGACACCAGTCCCAGGATGCTTGTTTCCGGTCCAGGGAAGACATGGCTTGGCAGTTCGGGCTGGACTGTTGCCATGAGGCACAGGGTCAAGGCTGATTTGCATATAGCTGTGTCTGAACTGGGGTGGCAAAATGAGCTAAAGAATGATGATGTCTGCAACCCAGATCTGTGACTGGGGATGAGTGTTTCAGCACTCAGTCCATCATCTCTGTGTTTAGAAATTGGCCTTTTTTTTGTCCCAATCATTTGGTACCTGCAGCCTGTATCCTGGGTTACATGACTAGGTGTAGCTGGCAGTTGGTGTTTTGTTTATTGCTCCCAGACAGTGACAGAAAGGGTAATAGGTTTGGCAGGATGGGTCATCTCTGACTTGATGGTGGTAGAGGAGCTGTCACCTACCATACTTGCACATCACAAAGGCTCTGCCTCAACTCACTCGCAAGGGGTTTCACACTAGTCTTTTGTGCCCCCAGACAAGCTGGGACTAGGGCAGGGAAGTAGAACAGTCCAAACACTTGTAGGGGGGATATCTCCAGAACCTTCTCCTTCTTCAAAGCTGGCACCAAGTATATAAAGCAGACGCCCAAACCAAACTCTTCAGTATACCACTAGCCCTGTTAAAGACTCAGAAGAACTACTGTGCTGCTCTGCTACGTGAAGGACTGCTACTACTCTGCTGCTTTGCTACTCTGCTGCCCTGCTGCCTGAGTGAAAAAGACTGGACCTGTATCCCGAACCCAGGACCATCAGAGTGATTCCAAAGACTAGTTTGCTGGCTTCCTGATCAGTGCCTCAGGGACACAAAAAAAGTTCCAACCACCTTACACAGAGCAGCTGGACTCTGCCTGCTGTTAGTCTTGCACCCAAGTGGTGCCATCCACAGTTCTCGACCTTTGGAAGTGGGCCCGAAGGTGTTCTGCCAGTCCACCTGTAGTCTCTTGGGCAAAACCGAAACAGCACAATGCATCTCCTAGCAACTTTGCATCGGAACCGCCACTAAGCGACACAGTTTCGATGAAGGACCTCGCAGCTTCTTCAAAACAGGCACTGTGCAATGCATCCTCAATGCAAGACTTCACATTGCAATCCTTGTTGACAACTTCATCATAACTGCTGCTGCAAACGCATCTCTA
Organism: Triturus cristatus; assembly: GCF_964204655.1. Lineage (NCBI taxonomy): Eukaryota > Metazoa > Chordata > Amphibia > Caudata > Salamandridae > Triturus > Triturus cristatus. Next base: position 1,711,055,431 of record NC_140589.1, on the reverse strand, counting down.
ATGCAGGACCTCACATCGCAGCCCGAAGCTTCTCAGAACAGTTGCTGTGTGCCACATCCTTGACGCCGGATGTCACAATGTGGACCTAACTTGGTTCCAGTATCTTGCCCATGCACCATTGTGGTCGGCCTGAAGTTGTGACTATGTCCCTGTCCAGCATGACCAGATAACCACAGTTGGCGCTTTCTGCATTTATGCACTATTTTCACTCAAATCTTTACAAATGCATATCTCTGGTTCTACTGATTGGATTTGTGTTGTTTTGGCCTCAAATAATTTATTTCATTTTACTCTATTTTTCTAAATTGGTGTGGGATTTTGTTTGTGTTGCATTTTCACTCTATTTCAGTTTGAAGTGCTGCATAAATATTTTACAATTTGCCTTTAAGTTAAGCCTGACTGCTTTCTGCCAAGCTAACAGAGGGTTAAGCAGAGGTTAATTTGGGGTTTGATTGTGACTTCAACCTTACAGGAATTGTGGTTGCTGCTTGAGTAGGGTTTCACCCACCTCAAACAGTAACCCAATTTCCTATACTTTTGTTTGTCCATCCCCAAAAACACAGATTATTTTCCACTTTTTTGATTAGATGACTTTTATCCCTTCACAGTTCCACGCCAGGGAAGTTCCTTTTTTAATCAGCACTCTGAAGGAGTGCATACAGTTTCTTTCGCTATCCTCATGATGTGTGTTCTCCTCATATCCCCACCCCACACTCTCCCTATAGCTCTCACAAAGCTTGTTTGCTCCTTCTCCCACCTTCCTCCCAGCTTTTTATGTGGCTTTTTTAACTGAGCCCATTGCTCCATACCGCTCTGCAACATTTACTTACCACCCTGTCCCCTTCACAGTCCTCATTGCTCCTTCGTCCTTCTTGTGATATTCTTTTTTTTTAAACATTTCCATTTAAAATTTTTGGGAGGGCTTGGCAGCTGCAGCAGTCAGGAGAATCCTATTTAAATAATGCGCTATCATGCACCCTACATTTTTTTATTTACTTCTCCAAAATGGGCATTTGCCAACTTAAAACAGTAAATTAAAATGAAAACAGAGCCAGTGCGGTCATAACACATACTTGTTTATACGTAGTGACACGTGTGCAGATGCGTCTTTAGTCTGAGGCTGCCATACTGTCATGGGATACGTGTGCATATGTGATGCGTATGCACGATGTATAGGTGATTGGTTTTTTTTTCCAATGCTGTTTAGTATAGGTAACTATTTTCAACTCCTTCCCATTGCTGAACAGAATCAGTAAAAAGCACTGGAAAACCTAAAAAGGAAGAACTATTGGCTGTAACAATGTGTCACTTTACATTTTTTTATGTACGTCTCCAAAATGGGCATTTGGCAACTTATAACAGTAAATTAAAATGAAAACCGAGCCAGTGCGAAGTCATAACACATACTTTCTTAGGTGTAGTGACACTTGTGCATATGCGTCTTCAGTCTGGAGCTGCCATTCCATCATGAGATACGTGCGCATATGTGATGCGTATGAAGGATGTATACGTCATTGGGTTGGGAATATTTTTTCCAATGCTGTTTAGTATAGGTAACTTTTTTTTTAACTCTTTCTGAATGCTGTACAGCATCAATAAAAAGCACTGGAACCGCTAAAAAGCAAGAACTATTGGCTTTGAAAATGTGTGAAATGATTTAAGAGATGTAAGAGTGTAGTAAGTAGTGTAAACTTCTCAGGTTGTTTAGAAAGTTTATTGCTTATTGAACAGGTACTGCCCTGCAGTCACATCAGTTCCAAGCAAACGTGCAACTGACAACCAGCTACATTCCATCATAGAATCTAGAACATACATTGCATGGGGTTCTACCTATGGATGCTGGGAGAATAAAGAATCAACATAGCAAACCACTATATTATCTCCTCCTTCCAGAAATGTAATTAAGAAAACTAAACTACAAGATAACCACTAAGCAAAGTTGAAAAATAAAAACAAAATAATAAAATAATAAAAAAAAACCTATAAACAAAACTAACATGAAAAGGAACAAGTAACAATAGCAGGTAAAATATACAATAGGTAACATCATCGAAATCTCAGTGGAACATTACAATGTCGCTTGCTCCTAGGAGGAGGAACCAAGCAACTTTCATTCTTTCTTTTGGATGCTGAATCTAAACGATCATTCTTGACAGAGTTACCATGAAATCCATCGACATTGGTACTTTTGTCAGGCACCTGCTGATTCTTCAACTTAACCACTCTGGCAATGTTCCACCAGTTCTTGTTATTAACCGTAATGGCATTGCCACATACCTTGTCAACAATAACAGGTTCTGAAAACTTAATTTGTACCTTAGGTGTGTAGATAGGACTTTTAATGTGCACCATATCACCCACACAGATTTTCTAAGAAACAGCTTTCTTCCTCTCATCAAAATAGCCTTGCTAACATTCAACCTGACAAACTCATCCACATCATCCATAACATTCATCTTGACCAATTTAGACATCGAACCTGGGCAAATTTTTGTGGAAGGCTTCCTCCCTCTCAAAAGTTCGAAGGGCGAGATTCTAGTGGAAGAATGTGGAGTCGTGCAGTAAAAGCAAAGCATGGAATGTACTGCATATTGCACCACACACTTGCTGGCAATGGCCCATTGGACACAATTGTTCAAAACTCTATTCATACGCTTAACCAACCCGTTAGCTTGTAGATGGTAAAGCAAACTCTTGTGATGCACAATTTCCCCTTCTTTCAGAACATTTTGAAACTCAGCACTGACAAATTGTACACCTTTGCCTGAAACGATAGAAGACGGAAACACTTCACTTAAGAAAACATCTTTTAGAAAATGAATGAAGTTCTTAGAGGTAGGTTCATTTATGAACCAAACTTCAGGCCATTTTGAGTAACCAGCAGCAGTCATATCAGTTCCCAGCAACCCCACAACTGACAACCAGCGACATTCCAACATAGAATCTAGAACATACATTGCATGGGGTTCTAACTACGGATGCTGGGAGAACAAAGCATCAACATATCAAACCACTACAAAGAGGAATTGAAATTGAGATGCTTCATTTTTCAGTTTAGAACTTTTTATCACATTTTCCCTAAACAGGTTTATTTTTTTATTTTATTTGTGCGATGTTTTGATTGACAGATGAAATTGGAGAGGAAAAGTATACACTTTTCACAGCTATCACAACTTAGGGGGAGATGGAATATATAAAAAGACTGTTCCCCAACAAGTCACAGGCTTCAGTTAGAGGGCAGAAAGGGAAAGGCAATGTGGATATCAGGGCATGAGCTGTGGAACAGTAGCAGAGTGTTATAGATTGTAATGCAATTCCCCTGCAAATGGAGAATTAACCCTTACCACTGCACTACTGCCATCTCCCTTCCAGACAAGCTACGTTCTCCTCAGTTGTGCAAAAGATGTAGGCTAGTAAAACATGAAGTTATATCCCTCCTCACCCTCCGTAAATACCATGGGACATATTTACAAGGGGATTGCGCCACCGGTACTTCACTTTTTTCACGTTCCGGTGGCGCAATGCCCTGCACCATGTTTATAAAGTGGGGTTAAACTACTTTGCATGGCTTAATGCTGCTTTGTAAATATTGTACCCTTTCATGCAGTTTTCTGCATGAAAGGGGCATGCAATGGGTGTTGCTATGGGAGTTTCACCTCAACACCCATTGCTTTTTGATGCTGCCCCAGATTTACAAAGATCTGTAAATCTGAGGCAGCGCAAAAAACTAATGCCATGCAAAAGTAGGTGTTAGATTGGTGCAACGAGGAGCAACACTTTTATTGCTCCTTGTTTTTGATCTTTTGATCTTGTATTCTGCAGCACACATTTAAAGAGCAATACGCCTTTAAAGATTGTTGGGGAAGTAAGGTGTCACTTCCAGCACATAATCAACTGTTCCTTTCAACACAGACACCATTGCACCATCATCCCTGCAATGCAGGCACCCTTGCACAATGGTGCAAGGGTGTCTATGTTGGCGCTAGGCAGCTATTTTTAGCACCAGCACAATGGAAGACACAGGGGTGTGCCATATTCTTGTGAATAGAGCACAACCCTGCATTTTTTAAATAACTCAGTGCAGCGCTGCAAATGTTGCAGCAGCGCTTCACCATTTCCTTGTGAATATACCCCTGTTTGTTGTAATCTCAGGCAGGACCTATTGTACCCTTGTGTCTCAGTGCCTGTATCTTTGATATTAGGACCACCTAGAAACAGGCTACGTAACTTTATACGGTGCTATAGAAAAATTTGAATTTGGCATATTTTGTCTGCCTAGTCACTCACCACTCAACTATACCCCAGGTTGCATCAGTCTACTCTGGTGCCACACAACTCTCCACAATGACAGTAGCATACTGCTCCAGTAACCCCCTCCAATTCACAGACACTGGCTTAAAACCACCTCCAACTCCACCATCCCTTTTTTTTCTCCAAGACCACAAACCTCCAGAACAAGCATCCATTAGAATCTCAAAAGACAGTACCCATATTGAGAATTTACATTTGGTGTTTTTATATCCAGCCAATAACCGTGAAGAAAATGCGAGGCAAATCGCTAGCAAATTTTAGCCTAGTCAAATACAGCTAGAACCTCCTTCACCAAGCACATAATCTGTGCCAGGATCACATAAAAAGTCAAAGTTGGCCTTTTGAAAACATACAGCGAATATTAGTGCAATCCACCATCAGGTGGAAACATTCTAAAAAGACTGTGGTAGATCGTAGATGAGCATGCTGGCAATCCATGCACATGTAAGTTAAAACAGTGAGCACCTACTGATGGGATAATTTGACACCTTTCTTCCTGAAGATAATGCAGACTGCATATTTCTCTCAGCTTACACACTGCCTTGTGTGTGTTTTCAGTTCTCCCCACAATAGCTGTGACTTGGTCACAAATTCTAAGGGTGATGGCCTTGTGCACATTGACGGGGTTTATGCATGACTGCTCCTAGCTGGACATTTAAAATTCTCCATCCATGGAGTTGGTGGTCCCAGAGAGTCCTATTGGCCCTCCCTGTCTTAAATGTCTGTGTATTATAAGTATGCATGCTTTTGCATAGGATCATAGTAAGGCGCAAAGGAGATGCCCTCATTTGCACGAGACAAAACTCTTTCAATAAATTAAAAGCCTGCAAGAGCATTCACAGGTGGTAAATTTGTACCATGCATTCAGTATAGCAGAAAAGTTCATGCACACACATGCGGACTCTTTTGTAATATAACATTTAGATTGGAAAGCAAATATATGGCAATATTTGGCCTTTGTACTCCCAGCAGGGTATATCATGTATGAAGAACGCCCTCTATTATGGTCCAAAGCTAAAAGAAATCACACACATGTTAGATGTATGACCATTATATTTTGCTACTCACAATTTGCGAGTCGCAAAATGAAATGTACTAATGTCTCCCAGACACATTAGCGATTCCTAATGGGGTCACAAATGACCTGCCTCATCAATATTCATAAGGCAGGGAGCAATTTGCGGCCCATTGGAAATGGGCAATAATACAAGGAGGGTGGCCTGCTGGGGACAGCAGACAGCTATGTTTGTGATTGCTTTTAAATAAAGCAACTTATTTTTTTGATGCAACCCGTTTTCCTTAAAGGAAAACAGGATGCATTTTAAAAAGAAAAATGAAACGTTTCTGTTTCATTTTTTAAGAGTAGGCAGTGGTCTGTGGAACCACTGCCTGATCTTAAAAAACGTTTTTGCTGCCAGCCACAAAGGGGAAGGGGTCCCCTGGGGACCCCTTCCTGTTTGTGCCTGGCTTACCACCTTCTTGAAGTAGGCAGTGAACTGCGATAGTTTTGCAACCACTTTCCAGTCGCAAAACAATCGTACATGCCTTTGCAACAATTAGGAAGTGACGAGCTTGACATGCCCCTTACTAATAGCGACATACCCTATTTTGCGAGTCGGTAATAGGTTACTGACTCACAAAATAGTACATGTGAAAATGTTATAACTAGTCACAAATGGCCTGATTTTCGGTTTGCAACTGCTAAAAGTTGTCCTACGTCTGTCCCTAAATTCACAGCATAGAAGCATTAATGGAAAATACTCATATAGGAGCAGTACTTTCTTTATAAATTTGTAAACTGGTAGGGTCTATTGATTGAATTCTAGGGCTAGTTGCTTGAATTCATGGAGAAAGCAAGTCCTTTGTTTCACGGGCATGGTTGAACAGCCTCTCTTCCCACGCCACCCCCAAAAACGTAGCTATTGGAAATAGATGGGTGTTTGGAGGTTGTATGTCAGAATACTGGGGACAAAGATATGGTGGCGCCACAATTTCGCGGGCTAAATATTGAGGACCAAATTACCATGAAGTTAAGTAAATATACTGCTAAGTATAGCTTTACTATTCTTAACTCCACATCTACATACCATGAACATGTAAACATCGTAAAGGTGCATACCTGTGAAGTGAAGTATAGTAACCTATACTTTCCTACAAATCTTACCTTCACAGTATTTTGGGCCTCTTTATTTAGAACTCGACATTTTGAGCCCATGATAATCTGAAATCGATATTCTGGTGCAATACCACATCTAGGATCAGTTGTGGATGTATAAAATGTATTTTAGTTGACTATGGCAAAACCTTGATGCCAAAAACCTAGCAGAGATGGGGTGAAGTGCCCTGTGGACAAAGTAGAGGATGTTCAAGTGAATCTGGGTAGCAACTAAATCCAGCTCAATTTTGTGAAAATGAGAGAAATACGTTCGAACTGTTTTGTAAACATCCCTAAAAGAGTAGGATGCGGGACTTTCATTTTCCTTCGATTTAATGCATTCAAATATTGATAGTTGTGAGATTAATTATTATTATTTAAGCCAACTACTTCTACTCTCCTAACTGCTTGATTACAATGATTTCATCCATATATGTATACTACATGTAACTGAAAGAAGGTAATACGGAAGCCGGTGAATAAATAAAGATATTCAAAATAATACCAAAATGAAAAGTCTTAGGTGACCCCACAGCTAACAACAATACAGAAAATGATGGAAGTAGTGATCAGATAAGAAAATACAAGAATATCTAAATTAGTGACATTTATTTACTCCAATCTGAAAGAACACATAATTACATTAAAGTGAGGAGGATTGGTAGGTATATAGGTATAGGGTTTACTGTTTTCGGTTTCTATTTGCTGTGGAACCTTGTGGGGCTTTCCAATATTTTTCAAAAAATTGCAAAACACATGGGGTGCCACCAGTGTTTACTCTTTTGTGCTCCATTAGAAGTTGTAGGGATAGTGTTATTCCAGTCTTTATAAAGAAATGTACTTATATTTTCTTTCTTACCTCGTTCATTCCTATTGTTAATTCTTCCTTTCTTCTTTCCTGTTCCTAATTCTCTTCTCTCTGCCTTTTCATTGAAGTTGGTCTTCAAAGTAACCTTTCATTATTTCTCTTGAAGCTTGCCTGTTACAGCTCTCAGCAGTCAAACTCCTCTTTCCAGAAGTCCAGTCCCGTTCGCACATGGATGAGATATGTTTGCACCCCTTTGCGAATTTATTTCAGCAAATTTAAAAGTTAAGGGCGAGCATTTAACAAATCTTTCTCCTGCTCTATTCTTCAGACAAATGACTTAGACTGACTGAATGATTATTTTCTACTTGGTACTTATTATCTATATTCTGGGTGCTTGGTGATCTGTTAATTGCAACAAGTGTCAAAGTGTCCTGTTCATACTCTTAAATACTAATAAAGGACTGAGCTAATAAATATGGTAGTACTGTCTGATCCGTGCATATGTCTGCTCTACATGGTCATAGGATAGATGTCTGCTAAGGAATTACCATGCAGAATGTTAACTAGATGATCTTTGGTGACAACAAACACTGCTGCCCTGAAGTTGAGGTAGGAAAGAAACTGCATGACCTGCAGGATACCTTGGGTTGTTTGTCTCTTCAGATCTCACCATGAATGCAGTTTATTGTACATTGCAGGGCCATGCCTATGGGATTTTGTGTTTATTTGAAAGTCAGAACAAGGACCTCTAAGAATTGATTTTTAACAAGCATGTGAGCCTTTGTTTATTTCAAAGCAGCAGAGGACTGTGCTCCTTCCTGGTATGTGTGAGAGTTGCCTGAGGCCCTTTACCTTTATTTTCTATCAGGCATTCACTGTTGTAGTGCATGATCCATCTTGGGAAAAGAATGTGCACAACTCAATATGATTTCATTAAGTACATCAGCTTAGTGGGTGCATGTGATTTTGTCAAGCGTTTTTGTCAAGCTGTATCACCAATATGATCTACATAAATGTATGTAGGCTCAGAATGTTTGCATGCAACCATTTTACTAAACCTGTACTGTCTGCACCGCATACTTGGATGGACAAAAAAGTAGCTGTCTCTTCATGTATTTAAGCTGCACTGTTTTTAACTTATACACTAACCTGTAGATTTTCTCAGATAATATATCCACTGTCGGCAGCTCAGTTTCAGCAAAACTGGTGCAGGAACCTTTTCTGTGTCTGCTTGTGGTTGTTGAAAGTGTTCATGGTATGATCCTTGTCCTGAAGGATGAGGGTGTGCGCTTCTACAGCTACCCTTTTCAGACCATTGGCAGGTACACCTAAGAACAGGAGTGTTAGGTATGGAGCACTATAGGAGGACATTGGTTCTAGAAGCATACATCTGCACAGGGATCTATTTTTCCACAATCTTGATACTTGAACTTTCAGTAAGCACAACTCTGATCCTCTCTCAGTGAAGGAAGATGACACCATGGCGATGCTTCTTGTCCTAGACTGAGTCCCTGCTCTAAGTTCATCTGGGAACCTGCTGGCAACTACACAACAACGTCCATAACACTGGCACTGAAGGGAACTAACTACCTTTTGTCTGGATGTGCTTCTTGTAAAAGAGCAAAAGTTAACCAATTGTAAAATAGGCTGGCCCACTGCTCCATGCTATATGCTATAGTGGGTGGAAGTAACTTGTGACTGATACAACAACAGACCAATGGATGAAAAATTCATATTTTAGTAAGTAAAAGGTCTTCACTAATGCCAGACCTAAACATGATTTGATTTAGAGCCTGCACTTCTACTGCTTTGAATCAAGATGGTAGCAAAGAAGTAAAATGCAGCAAAACGCAGTATTTTCTGGTTTGTACTGGAAGCAAATATTCCCTTTCTTGGTGTTTATTGGTTAAAACATTTGGAAACCCTATATATAAGCTTTCCCAGAACCATTCCGATGCACTGGGATTCATGGAATCTACAGAACCACTGCATTTTTTTATTTTCCCAGTTCAACATTTCTGATTATGTATATAAAACTCGACTGGCCTGTTTAGAGACCTGAATAGGATTAATTAGCAACATACCATCTCATCATACTGCATCATTATTTTCAAATACTAGGCAACGCAACCAATACATGCACCATTCACTTCTTCAGTTTTACCTCTTACCTACTGTTCCAGGTCTTAATTAATTGAAATGGGTCCCTCCACAGCCTGTCCTGAAATGACTACAAAGCTGCCCCATTGAAAACAACTGACCCCAAACAAACACAGAACTTTCAACAAACATTGTTTCAGATAAAACAATACATGTCTTTCTTATTCAGAAAAAAATTGTATTTACAAATATTACCTCACTGCATTATAATAGATTACATTATGAGCTCAACAGCAAACGAGCCCACACGAAAAAAGTCTCTTTTTTCTTTCCTTTATGCAAACAAGAATGCAAAAGTGTTCAATCTGCCTGGAATAAATACTTAAATCATAAAGTCTCAAGTACTCCAAAACATTCACACCGGAAAAGCATACCTCAATCTTCACATGCAAGAAACAACACATATAAAATCCATGCTTGTTGATTCCTGATAATAGTCTCTAAAATGACAAATACTACTTGCCTTGACAATTCAACCAGCGAATGTCATTTACTGTGTGATGAACTGTCTGACTTTCTAAATAAAAAGCATTACTGAAGTATGTTATGTTGTAGTGTTGTTTATGCACTAGTTTGCTTTTAACCCCTTAGCTGCTGGGCCTATTACCCAAGTGCTAAGCTCTTTTTGGGCTATTTGGGGTAGTTTGTGCGTAGTCATCCATAGAATGTTTTGTATATAAGGTATTCATGGCAAATGTATGTCCTTTTTTCCAACATCATGAGGATTCTAAAGGTGCCCAGGGTTTGTTGATTCACCTAAAGAGGAGCAAGAAAATAGCCAAAATATAGCAAAATTTGAAGTTTTGGGGGAAAAATAGGAAAAGATTCCTCTGGATAAAAGGGTCTGGTTTTTTCTCATAAAAATGGCATAAACAAATTGTAGTGTAGTTCTTATAACCCTGATAGGCTCTGCACATTGGAATAATATACACTATAGATTTGATATAGGACTGAGGTCAGTATGTCTGTATCGAGTACATTAAACTTAATTACTTGTGTGTGCCAGCTAACTCGGAGGTCACTAGAAACTTCTCGAATATACAAGAAGGGATTAGTTTCTGACAACCGCATAAAAATGACAACTTTGTTTCCCTTAGAGTTGGAACAATCTCAAATTCGTGGAAACAATAGATAACAGTTTCACCTAGTCAATCGTGCATGCTCCGTTTCTACAGAGTTGCACAGAAAAAGAGAGACAGGCGTTTCAATAAAAAGAGTTTATTGAACAGTCTTATTTCTCATGCAAGAGAAATGAACTGCTACAATAGTAAGACAGACTGCGAAGTACAATATGTACAGAGTTAGCAGTAATATAAAATAATTCTGCAATAGCATGGTTTGTAGCTATGACATATATTAATTAAAATACATACATAAATAACACAGGCTAAAATGTGAATACTCATCTGATGCTTCTAAATAGTTCTACCCCAGTGTACCTAACCTAAGTGTAGTATGAGGTAAGAAGTAGGTGCTGTTTTCTAAAGTATAGCTAGCTATAGTTTTAGTTTTGCCAAGAGTTGACAAAAGTTTCTCTAAGTTCTAGTCTGCTCCATACCTTAGAATGTGCGAGGTTGGAATCTCTTTCTGGGACTCGATATCTAACACCCCGCAAGGGGAGTCAGTAACACTGGAGCTGGATTCTCTGCGAGGAGGATGACAGCGTCTGGTCAGTGCATCAGGCTGGAACTCTATCTCCTTCCGAACTTGCTGTGGCGAACCGCAAGTAGGCAGTCAAACTGGACCTTACCGGAACCATGGTTTGCCAGGGCAAGTGCAGGTATATTTATACCTTGAAGGTGTTTAGGAATGTCTGTATTGACGTAAAAGTCAGGCATCGGAACGTCATGAATGAACCCCTAAGGATTAGATGTTCATGCATACTAAATGAGTTCTTGGAGAAATCAATATCAAAGCAAGGGAGATTCCTAAAGGCTTAAGAGTCTGGTTTTCCAAGAACTCGTGACGTGGATGGACTAATGTAGGAGACCATGCCTGTGTTTGGTTAGCATGGACAATGCCTAAATAAGGGCTGGATTTTCTATGCCTAAATAAGGGCAATATAAATTTTACCTATGTAAGGGCATAAATCGGGGAACCTATATACGGAATCTAAATCTACACACAACCCCCACTCCAGTTTCATATGAACGACATTACTAAATCCTAAACATACTAAACATGTCTAAAAGAGAATTTTGCATGATAATCAAAAACATGTCCTAAAAATGCATTACAAACCCATTGCTATGCAGAAGGTGCTGTACATATTAAAAGCAATGTTTCATTCTAAGTATATGCATGCATTGAAAATGCCAACAGGAATGAACCATAAATATATACCTATGATGTAATGGCTCGTTAATATGTGGAAATGTGGATTTTCCTGGTCAGTTATGTCCCCTATCTTGGACCCCAACGGTTCTATGTGCATGTCACAAGTACATGTATGTTCCCTCCAGTTCCAGTTTTGATGACGCAAACACATGTGCGTCCACCGTCAACATGTCCTCTGTCAGATCCGCCATGAACAGGCCGGATATTCCATTCCTAAATATGAAAGGCCACCGGCTTTATATGGTTCACTTATGCCATTTTTACAGTCCAGGCAAGTAGGCCCTGATTCTGCCATCGAAACTCCTCTTGCCTTCTGCCTCTGAAAGCTCCAGTCTGAGCCTGCATCTGTGACCATGAACTTTGTCTCATTCTCTGCGCGGCTCACGAAGCCTGACATCAGCCTATTCTCTGCCAAGAACTGTATTTCACCTTTGAATTATCTGCTTCCCCCTCAGCCGATGCATTCCTGCCTAGTAGTTTAAGTAAACATTCTTCCAGTTACCAAGCAAAAGGCCCGGCTTCTCTGTCCTCATGCAAGTAATTCATAGCCCTGTTACCATGGAATATTCCTACCCCCTCGCATTTAGTGTAGACACTTAGACGCTTGTACACGCACACACAGTCAGTATAGAATAGATTCTGTCCGAGAGCCCTTCCCTTGTGGATAACATAGTTCTTTAAACATAGGATATTAGATATGATTTGGGATTAGGTTGACATAACCCCAGACTTTTTGTCTCCACATGTAGAGCTAAATGTCAAGTCCCCTTCACCCTCTAGTTGCGCGTCAATCACACGTCATGCTGCTGCGCGCGCATCTCTGCCAAGTATTTCTGCTGACATTGCGAAATCATCTCCAGGTATCCACCCACACATGACAATTTACCCATTATCATCAAGTGGACGCCCACATGGACGCCCACCTTCACGCCTACTTACACGCCCACATGCTCTTATCTCATTCTCTCTTGCTCTCTTGCTTACGTACAATTGAGAAATGTATATATACTGTACTCTGTGAATAATGTTTTGAGAATATTGAGAATACTTTTCAGCCCCGTCCAGATCCTTTTTGGTGATGGAAATATTCTCCCTTTGACTCGAGTTATTGGAATAAAGCCCTTTATGAATCTGATACCACAGACTCAGCCTCTTGCTTTATGCATGATCTTATTGATAATATAAAAGTCTGAGAGCGTAATATTTTATTTACCACAGAATGGCGCCCGAACAGTTTAATCTCTTTCCCCACACGCCGGAGATGAAGGTCCAGTTTTGCCCCCTTCCATAGCCGTGATGGACTTCAAGCGCGCACGTCGCGGGTTTTCCCGCCAACTCCCTCAGGCCAATGAAGGGGACAGACTGCGACCAGGCATCCATACGAGGCGGTGAGGAACGCAGATTGTCTACCCAGAGCCCACCTGCGAGAGAGCTGTGTCCGAGGTATTCAGAGGCCCACCAGGTTTTCGAAGTCCCGATGTCCAGAGGGTCCGATGTCCGCAGTCGTCGAGTCCAGTCCATTCTCCGAGGCCTTCCGTTTCAAGGAGCTACCCGGTGAGTACCATCGCCGGGGAGGTGTGTTGACGCGCACATAGGTTGTGCCGGTCAAGACGGATTTGGGTACACAAATCCGGTCTGCACTGTTTAGCAGTGTATATGTACTGTTTAGCAGTATATCAAGTATTCCGAAGTATCTAGTTATTGTCAAGAATTCTGCTTGGTGATTAGTTATGCAGACTGTCATCATTGTTGGTCATTTTTAAAGGTTAAAATGTTTAATGTTTAATGTTTAATGTGTTAAAATGTCCTGCATATTGTGGTATGAATGATTGTTCATTGTTGTGCTTTTTGTATTAAGTGTGTTCAAGATTAAGTATCAGATCAGTTGTCAATATGCCGCTCTTTTCGAAGTTAAGACAGATTACTACTAGAAAAGGGGTGCTTGAAGAAGCAGTTCCTATTCCTCCTAGGGACACTCCAGGGCACTTTATGTATCACAAGCATGGCTTAGACGCCATATTATTCCTTGATCTATGGGTGGACTACACCAAAGAGTTACCAGAAAGTCAGAGATGGCCCGTAGCTGGGACCTGGGATGCCGAATGTATCATGAAAGTCGAAGAAGAGTTGTGGAAGAGGAAAGCTAGACAGTCACAGAAAGACGCTGTTGAATTATGGCGTAAAGAATAGCATAGACGCACAGAGTAAGCGCTCAGAAAAGAAGAGAAAAGTAGGGAGGATTCAGACAAAGCCCGAGAAAACGTGTTAGTTGAGGAAGGTATCTGAGTAAAAGCAGAACAAGTAGACAGACAACGAAACACTCTTATGAAAGAGGAAATGTAGACCAGCTTGGAAGGATGCCATTGAGTTTTTGGCGCAAGGAGTGACATAGAAGGACAGAGTAAGTGTTTCACGAAGCAGAGAGAAGTGGACTGGAGTCTGGAAAAGCCAAGGATGAGATGTTACAGGAGGAATTTGAGCTGGTAAAATGAGCGCAGGCTGACAGAAAAAGAAATACTGACGTTGCTGGTATTTATCCCGTCCTTTCAGAGGACCTAGCAAGAGTGGCCCCAGTAAAAAGACCAGTTATAATACATATATTAATTACATAGTAGCCCAAAGGTTCTTGAGCCCCCCACCAAATGAACAGCGCATAGCTGGTGTTTACATGGTCCAACATTTGACTACGTTGTCAATAGGAAATTGAGAGGGGTGCAGCTAGAGAAGGAGCAACTCCTGTGATTTGATGACACCCCTAATGTACAAAGTGTTAACGAAAAATAATTAGTGACAAGTTTAGCTTGGAAAAAGAATTGTGGGTATTTCGAATTTGCAAATTTTTCATGAATACAGGTTTGTGTTCTTGATGGTCCAGTGAGCCAATGTGCTGGGTCAAGTCGGTAAGATTATGACCCCCTGAGTGCAAATTGTATGTAAAAATAATTTTTCAATTGAGCGAATTATTGCAGTTTTTATGGAATTGAGTAGTCTTTTTGTCTTTGACAGCTTCAGAGTGAGGAGAAGGTGGGGGCCGTGTAGAGCAGAATGTGATACAGAAATCGGAGACAGATTCTGACCTTGTAGCCAGTGTAGGTGGGGGCCGATGAGAGGAGCAGAACAGGGCACTGCTTAGAAGGCTTCTCTGACATCGCATCTGTGTAATGCCTGCAGCTGGAGAGCCTTGGGGCCAGGAGTAGGAAAAAAAAAAAAAAAGAAGGCTGGCAGCCCAGGCTCAGGCCGCGCTGAGGGGCTATTTTTAACTTCTCTGATAAGACAGGGCAGCTGAGAAATGTAAGTCGAGAAAGATTCCCTTGTTCTATTTCTGTGCAAAACAAGTGCCCCGAGGAAATGTCTATGGAGAAGATTTGTTTTATTTTTTAGCAATTGTTATATTGCTTCTGGTCAGAAAGTAAAATGTTGCTCTTGTTTGGAATTTTAAGGGCTATGTGCCTATATAAAAACGATTTTCAAATTCAGACATTTTTGAATTGTGGCCACAAGCTGCCACCAGTTGCATTGGATAAATGATCCAGTGGTTACGGGTCTGTGAGGAAAGATGTGAGATGCATCTTCGACTAGGACATGAGGGTACATTGTGTACAAAGAAGCATAGCACATTTTTATAAAAAAAAAAAAAAAAAAAAAAAAAAGAGACAGGTTCGTGTGTTCGTCATTTTTTGATTATTGTTGCTGATCCTGTGTGTCAGACTTGACGCGGTCATCATTGGGATGACCCACTGCCAGATGGGGTTGTATAGGGCAGGTAAATAAGTTATTGATTATAAGCCTGACAAATTAAGCAGGCCAGAATGTTCGCATCTGAGCTGTAGGTACTGTAATTACGCATCGCTGCTCATTTATATATGTTAGTGTAATTATCTATGCTTTCTGTGCCCGGTATACTGATGGCTTGGCACAATTACTAAATTTCACAGACATGATATTACCATTATCATGCTGTCAAAATAGCAGACAACACGTTATCAGTGTATGTCTAATTGGTGTTGGAGATGAATGAAACAAAAGAAAAAGGCTATGCAAGACTAAAATATTTTTCACATAACTGCCTTTCTCTTATAGACAGGCAGCCTCGGTCATATGTTTCCAGATTGGACATTAAGGAACAATTATGATCTGTGCACTTGCATCTTAACTCTTGAAGGCCTGTTTTAAATAAGGACTGCCACCACAGAGTGACGAATGAGGCCCGGTATTTAGGGTAATGAGAAAATATCTGACAGAATTTCCTTTTTAAAGTTTGCTTTAGTAAGCTCATTCTTGTGAGTGGTGGCCCCAAAAGTTGACTTGTTTTTGAATTAGGCTATTTATTGTATAGGTGGAAATTATTGCACAATGACTGATTTCTTTAGCAGATAAATTATTAATTATCAACATTAACAACTGTTCTTAAACTTGGTTTTCCGAATATTTAGGTAATTTAGCATTCCTATTAGGGCCTCCTAGCATTAATATTGACTTCAGGTTGGTGTAGGTTCATGTAATAGGGACATTTGCATATGAGATGTCATTTGGCCAGCTTATGAGCTAACACAATGAGGTTTGTACATTAATTTGAAGGATTTCTCGCCATTTCAAATACACTGTGTATCTCCTATAATTTTGCTTACGCCCAGTAGCTACACACAGGGATTAATAGTGTTGACAAGACACAGGGTTTGATAGTGTTTGACAGCAGTGAAATCTGTTTCAGATTTCCTCCTGTCAAAAAGGGGGGGGGAAGGAGGAGAATATTGGCTTTCTGCTGGCCCCTGAGGAGGTTCGCTTCCCGCTAGCCCCTTAAGAAATTAAGCCCCTTAGAAATTAGCCCCCTTAGAAATTAAGCCAAGGAAATAGGTATGGTGTTTTCCCCTTTTTCTCATGTTTTATTGTGATCTTTCAGGGGAATTAGTCCAAGCCCCTAATACAGCTTCTACTAAAGTCCTCCCTTGGACACAAGAACACACTGTGGCATTTGAAGAATTAAAGAGAGCTTTATGTCAAGCACCAGTTTTAGCAAACCCTGATTACAACAAATCGTTTATGTTTTTGTGACAGAGCGGGATGGAACAGCACTATCTGTCCTAACACAAGATCATGCAGGAAAACACGAGCCCTGTGCTTATCTTTCTAGTACATTAGACCCAGTAGCACAGGCTTTGCCTGCGTGCCTAAATCAGTTGCAGTAACGGCCTTAGCCATAAGACAAAGTGACTCGATAGTGCTGGGCCACCCTCTGACAGTACAAGTACCACACGCAGTAGAGGTTCTCTTGAACCGGACACAAACACAACACCTGACTGTAGCTAGACTGACGGATTATGAGCCAACGTTATTTCAACCACACATAGAGATCAGACGATGCAACATACTGAATCCTGCTACCCTTTTGCCCTCCAGTACAGAAAGCGTTTCACCACACAACTGTGTTGAAGTAATACATACCGTGACTAAACCAAGACAAGACTTGACAGATGTTGCACTCCCAGACCCCGACCTAACACTATATGTTGACGGCTCATGCATGAGGACAGGGGCGGGAGAATTAGTGGCAGCATATGCAGTGACTGCTGATACTGTAATAATAGAGACTAAAAGAATAGACATATTGTCAGCACAAGCAGCAGAGCTCATCGCCCTGACACAAGCGTGCATAAGAGCTAAGCACCTGAGAGTAAACATTTACACCGATTTTGTGGAGAGAAAGAGGTTTCTTGACCTCTCATGGGGCCAAGATACAGCATGGCCCCCTTATTCAAGCCCTACTGGAAGCAATACATTTACCAACAGCCATAGCTATCCTAAAATGTAAAGCACATACTAGAGCCACAGATACCATTTCCCAAGGCAATGATCTGGCAGACCGAACTGCTAAACAGACAGCTCAGACCCCACTAGACATGACAAAATCACAGATACTATCACTGTCCAAAGCCATGACAGTTAGGGATCCTTCCAGGGATGTACAAGACATTCAGACACATGCTACTCTAGACGAATTAAAGAAATGGTCGGAACAAGGAGGGGTGCTGACTGATCAGGGTTGGATGAATAAGGGCAAATCCACATAGTTTCTTTCTGATTCAAGGGTACAAGTGATTATAAATACCACACATAGTCCTGCACACTTAGGAGAGAAAGCAATGATAGATAGCTTACAGAATATATGGTTCAACAAGCACCTGCGTGCAGCAGCGAAACAAAAGGTCAGAACATGTATGATCTGTTGCCAATTCAATGCAGGTAAAGGCATTCCGATGGAACAAGGTGGATTCCATCCACCTGACCACCCTTTTGAAGTGCTCCAAATGGATTATATCCAAATAAACAGATGTAGAGGTTACAAATATGTCCTGGTACTAATGAAGCAGGTGTCCCTTCTGTTAGGGTATACCTGGAAATTCCATTGTGTGCGACATCCTGAAGCAGCAGGCCTTGTAGAAAGACATAATCAGACATTAAAAATTTGCGCAGACAAAGGTATAGACTGGATGGTAGCCCTGCCGGTTGCCCTCTTTTACATGCGAATTGTAGCTCATTCTAGAACAGGCTTATCTCCCTATGAAGTGGTCTTTGGTAGACCACCAAAATATGTGGGCACTACAATGCCTAAAAGATTACTTATGTTGACAGTAACATGCTGACAGATTACCTGGCTTCCTTGATGTCTGCACTACTCTCTTGTTGTTCGCAGGTTGCTGCCGCCTTGCCTGACAACACCCAGGTCAAAGAATACTCCATCGCTCCTGGATGAAAGGCGCCAAAGTCAGTGCTCTGGACCACGGGGACGGCCGTTAAAGTCAAAGTGCACCTTCACCACTCTTTTACAAAGGAAAAAAAAAACTTTGAACTTGGATTTTGGATTTTGAACAACATTTTCTAGAGGAGAATGCCCAGAAGTTTCCACAAAGCTAAACCTTGATTCAAAAAGTAAGAACCCGTTTGATCAATTAAGTCCACTAGGTGGTGAAGCGGTTGAACATGTATTCTGGCTCGCATAAGATCTTGGACAATAACATAAAGCAAAAATAAGAGAGCTAGATAAGAAGCAAATAGATGTATAGTGACTGTAATTTTTCAATCTCTTATGTACATCACGATAATATGTATCAGCTTAATACTACATGCTATTTTTCCTCCTATTGCCTCACTTTTACACTCCTCCACTAATGATACCATAAAGCACACATTTAGTGATCTGCCATCCTATGAGCTATCATATCGACTTGCCTTACGCAACAATACCTTTATTCAGATGCTGCACCATTCACATCAGACTAGCAATGCTACAGACTGCTGGGTCTGTGGCCGACTCCCCCCCTATCAGAACTATAAGGGAGTTTTTGCCCCTTTTTCTCTATCCGTTCACACACAATGGCTCCTGTGGAGCATGGTTTAGTTTAATTAATTCCCTAGATTCGAATTCCGCAGTTTATCAAGACAACTGGGTATGGGGAAACCTGAACTTAGTTTTGCTTAAAGTCTGCTACCCTAACAAGGAGGGACTTCCCAAAAGAACAGGAACTGATCTAAGAAATGAAGTATATGAATTAGGTAATTTTACACTTAACCTCATGATCCTGAACATTGAATCTGAAGCTACACCAATCTTGCCCGCCATGTCCGTATTCCCAGTAAAAGAGGAATTATGTATAAGAAAGAATGGCTCCATACACATGGGCCATAGTAAATGCACCACTGTAATAAAATTCAGTGATCAAGGCAAATCTACATTTAGAGCTTCTCGTCATTCCTACTTTATATGTGGCCAGACCGCATATATACGCCTACCTCTAGATTGGGACGGTACCTGTTACATAGCATTCCTCCTACCACCTGTTTTCCTAGCTCCTCCTGATTATCATAAAAATACTCATTTAGTACACAATAGACAGCAGAGAGATCTCCCAATTGTCGATTACACTGAAACAGCATGGGAAAAATACACAGATTTCAATAAAGGTTTCTTTCCCTATATAGGTACAGTTACCAATAGTAAGCTGATACGTAGATTAACCAGAACCCTTGAAGCAGTAGTGAACGAAACTATTTCCGCCTTAGGCAATTTAACAGAAGAGCAGTCTGCTATGCGGATTGTTGTGCTTCAAAATAGTCTTGTCCTTGACGTTATCCTGGCCGATAGGGGCGGAGCTTGTAGGGTCATCGGATCAAGCTATTGCATTTTTCATACCAGAAAATTCGCCATCTGTATATAAAGCCATAACTCGCCTTCATAAGATTGTAAGCCAGATACACCAGAATCCAGGCACCTGGACTTGGTCCGGTTGGTTTTGGAGTGTATTATCTACCTTTGGATGGAGGGTCCTATCCTTCCTAGGTATTGGCCTTCTCATACTATTCAGTTGCTGTCTATGTCTACAATGTGGACCAGCGATCTGTGGTCTGTGTGCCACATCGTGTATTCCACCACCAAGATTTCATTCAAGATCACGGAAGAAGAAAGAAGAACAAATGATGCTATATGAACAGATCAATGGATTGATGAAGATTGATATCTCTTGAAGGGCAAGTAGGGGACAAGGAGGGAATGTGGAAATGTGGATTTTCCTGGTCAGTTATGTCCCCTATCTTGGACCCCAACGGTTCTATGTGCATGTCACAAGTACATGTATGTTCCCTCCAGTTCCAGTTTTGATGACGCAAACACATGTGCGTCCACCGTTAACATGTCCTCTGTCAGATCCGCCATGAACAGGCCGGATATTCCATTCCTAAATATGAAAGGCCACCGGCTTTATATGGTTCACTTATGCCATTTTTACAGTCCAGGCAAGTAGGCCCTGATTCTGCCATCGAAACTCCTCTTGCCTTCTGCCTCTGAAAGCTCCAGTCTGAGCCTGCATCTGTGACCATGAACTTTGTCTCATTCTCTGCGCGGCTCACGAAGCCTGACATCAGCCTATTCTCTGCCAAGAACTGTATTTCACCTTCGAATTATCTGCTTCCCCCTCAGCCGATGCATTCCTGCCTAGTAGTTAAGTAAACATTCTTCCAGTTACCAAGCAAAAGGCCCGGCTTCTCTGTCCTCATGCAAGTAATTCATAGCCCTGTTACCATGGAATATTCCTACCCCCTCGCATTTAGTGTAGACACTTAGACGCTTGTACACGCACACACAGTCAGTATAGAATAGATTCTGTCCGAGAGCCCTTCCCTTGTGGATAACATAGTTCTTTAAACATAGGATATTAGATATGATTTGGGATTAGGTTGACATAACCCCAGACTTTTTGTCTCCACATGTAGAGCTAAATGTCAAGTCCCCTTCACCCTCTAGTTGCGCGTCAATCACACGTCATGCTGCTGCGCGCGCATCTCTGCCAAGTATTTCTGCTGACATTGCGAAATCATCTCCAGGTATCCACCCACACATGACAATTTACCCATTATCATCAAGTGGACGCCCACATGGACGCCCACCTTCACGCCTACTTACACGCCCACATGCTCTTATCTCATTCTCTCTTGCTCTCTTGCTTACGTACAATTGAGAAATGTATATATACTGTACTCTGTGAATAATGTTTTGAGAATATTGAGAATACTTTTCAGCCCCGTCCAGATCCTTTTTGGTGATGGAAATATTCTCCCTTTGACTCGAGTTATTGGAATAAAGCCCTTTATGAATCTGATACCACAGACTCAGCCTCTTGCTTTATGCATGATCTTATTGATAATATAAAAGTCTGAGAGCGTAATATTTTATTTACCACAAATACAGAAGGAAAAGGGCTGAAAACATTTCATATTAGGTTAACACAAATCAATTGTTTGATATGACAAGGTGGTATAATGTCCCTGGAAGATTTTCAAAGAATTCTGTTCTCTATGAATAGTTCTACTATAAGCAGATTACTGTGCCAAAAAATGAAAAAAATACAAATTTGAAAAAATTAATCATAGGAAAAAAGTTCCAAAGTCAGTTCCTTGTCTGAAAAGAATGAAGGCCAAATTCAGAGTCTCATCGGAACACTGTGTGCCTGAGTCAAAAGTCAGTGCGTGGGCCTGGAGAAAACATGAAATCTTCTAATCCTGTAGACAAAAAGTCATCTACCGTTGTAGGTGAAAGTTGGAATACCTTGTTTAGAAGATTAATTGCACATAGATGTGAACTATCGCCTTCAGCATTGGTTGCATCAGCAATGTTCGAATCGGATGTTACCTGCGTGCCTGATGTTTCCTCTCTTACCTCAGCAGTAGCAATTTGTGTCTGTGAGATCTCAATGAATGCCGTCATCAGGATTGGTAGCCGCTGGGGACACAGAGCATGGGCTGTGACCGGATCCAGCAGAGTATCGATATCCGTAGGCATGACTGATGGGAGTGTTAGACAGATGTCTAGCACGCATTCTTCACCGCAAAGCAGGCAGCGTAGAACAGGTCAGATGCAATCTTGCCAGATTGGTCTGAATGACAGAAACCATGTGGTATTTAATTCTTGTAGATGAGGTAAACCCAAAATTTGGACGATGCGCTCACGACATTTCATCTCCAACAGAGCTCTCTCTGTGGTGCCTGGAGTGACGCTGGTGATGTGGATTGCCATATCGTAGCAGTAGGAGCAAAAATAGGATCCCTGCAACAAATGCAAAAAGGAGCAGCAGTCCGCCAAACACAGAGTGCATGAAGTTTGGAAATATGATGAGGACTGCTTGAAAAGGTGCTAACAGTCCTGCACATACGGTCTTAAATACATGTATAATTCCACTCGTATTAGACATGTCTAAGATACGACCTAACATTTCCGAGAAATGTACAGAGCAGTTTGTATACAAAAGGGTATGTATCTCCGCAGAAGTCCTTGCGACTTGGAGATCATAGGTTTCTCTGGCCGAGGTCAGTGGCACTGTTTTTTGTTAAAGAATGGCTTTCATGCTGCTTAGAGTATCAATCCGTATAGAAGAGATGTTCAGTGAAGGCCATAAAGGCGACTCCCTGACTGTGTCTATTTGTGGAAACAAGACTGACATACAGCAAGTGACCCTGGATGTAACCGTAACTAGATTTGGAATACCTGGCAACATGCCCCCGCAGCTGTGATCATTCAACATAATGTAACTCCCATTAGAAAGTTGGCCAAAAATTGGATTAATCACTGCAGCCGGTGAACCTTGCAGGTGACAGGATAAGTTTGTAGTGGAACCATTACAGACCCCATGTAAGTTAATACCCTGACAAAGGAGAGAACCGCTTAGTGCGTGTTCACAGTTTTCACCGCTAAGAAACACTTCACATTCCCCACTCCAACATCTATGTGTGTATGGTAAATCCCAGGATGTCTTGATTTATTCTTTACCCAACCTTTCATATTTGCCTACTGGTATATGTTTTAGGCAATACTGAAAATGGAAAGTTGTTACAGGCAGAGTAATTTTACCACGCATGATCCACTCAGTAGCTGGTTTTTCTGCCAGTGTGAATGGTAATTTTTCCGGTTTTTCAATGTTCAGCATAGTGTAGTCTGCTCCCCTTTGTGCCAGTCTGATCTGTTTATCAGTGAGATTGAATTCTGAAAACAGTGACGTAGTGTTGATTAAATGCCAAGGCACATAGCCTCCATGCAAGTTTTGTAGCGTCCAGCCCAATAGCATGATAGAACGTAGCTGAGACTGACCATGTTGCAACATGACCAAATCCTGTTCCATGATGTCTATGACAGAAGACACAATGCTGTCCAATGAGTATATTCTGGACGACAGAGTCTTAACCCATTGTCTAATACAGAGCGAGTTTTCTCTAAATTAATACAATCAATTTCTCGCATTCAATCTGCAGTCTCTGCTGGGTAACCTTCCATGCTTCATTATAAGCAGCGTAGATACCGGCATATATGAAAAGTTTTTGACGCGGTTTTCTTGGTCCTAGCAAGAATTCCCTAAGGTCTGCGCCTTCTTGAAGTAAAGTTAAGTGTTGTTTTACATCCTTCAGTGTAGCTTTCTGTAGCCAATCAAGGCAAAGTTTCCCTACATTGTAGGTTGTGACTACCCCTGGATGCTGTCTTTGAACATACCGTGGGTCTGGCCTATTGATAGTGAATCCCTGTGTTTTGTTCAGGAATCGATCTTGACAGTTGTTTGTGTCTGTGGGCCAGAGCAACCATTTTTTTCCATTCTGTATCTGATCTGTTCTGATGCAAATCACACTCTGTTCTGATGCAAATCTGATGCAAATTATTATGTACGTCGACCTCCCCCGTGTAGTGCTATTACTTGCAGGTATAGGTATGGTCGGTGTGTTCATGTCTTTGATCCTGGCTAATCCACGGCAAGACGTTTGCTGGACAGTGTCATTCAAAAACATAATTTGCTCAGGGATGATACAGGCTCTAAATAAAGCTTCTACCCCCTGCACTTGCCAATCTTTTGTACCCCAGACAGAGTTTGTATCAATGTTGTCTTTCCAAAAGTCAAAACCTTGTCTAGACAGTTGGGCAATAAAGGCTGCAGAATAAATCTGTTTTGTATTGGTTAACATATTTTTCGTTCCTGTCTTGTTCACGTTTTTAAAGTAAAACGTTTCTGGATTGGACATATTGTAGCCTGAAAAATATGGAAACTTCATTGCAAAAGTTTTCGAACTACCCTTTGGAGGTGTAGGACAATGGTGTTGCAGATTTATGCAAGAAATGTTGACCAGAGTGGTTATAACAATACATTTGTTCATACTCTGATGAACCCTCTAAATATTCATGATTTGTGAATACTGCAGACATCTCTAGATCAAACATCATGTTATTAACAGTCTCGAAGTCCCAATCATCAGAAAAGGTACTAGATGTAAAAAAGTCACTTAATGAAATCTTAAATAAATGTGGAATCTTCAAAAGCTCCGATGGGCCAAAAATGTCATATTCAGTTCTGTCCCAAACTATACCCTCTGGTATAGGAACGACTGTGATGTTCACTGCTGACAAGTCTCTTGCTTCACGATGGGATGATTTGTGTGGCTGGAGAAGTAAGTTCACTCTTTTACTTGCTGTGTCCATTTGAATATATCTTCCATTTATCAGCATACTCAGAGTTATTACCATAGCTAACCATGGTAGAAAGAAGAATATTCCCAAAACAATCCATAGTTCAATCCATGTCCATGATGAAACCAGATAAGTCTTTTTTAGGAGATGAAAAAAGTCTGTTGCTTGTTCTTTGAAAGTTCTTTGTGCTGGCGTTGTTTCAGGTTCACTGGGATCCACAGAAAACGTATCAAAGTTCATGAACTAGCCAGAGGCAGTTCTGTCAATGGTTGGAATTGCATCAGGATTTGTTGAATTCACTGGAACCAGTTGATCACTTGTTACTTCGTTGTCGACATGTGTATCAGGACAAACTGTTATTTGGGTTTCAAGAGGGACAAGTTCCATAGCTTTGTTGCTTAGTCCTTTATTTCTCACTGCAGAATCTTCAAAGGTGATGAGTCTCTCAGTTTGAACCTCTTGGATTGTAGCTAGAGGAGTGCGTCTGCTACATTGGCAGAGTCCACTTGGCCTACTGCTTAGTATCGGCCACATAGTGTGGTTTAAACAGGTCAATGGACATAAATCTTTTCTCCTTTTTACCTGCAAGAGGCGGCAAAAGTACTGTTCTTGATCCGTGGATTGCTAGGACAGGTACTGGTTGTCTGTAAGAAGGCCCAAATTCCTTCTTGTCTGCGATCTTTTCTCTGACTAGATCACCAGGCTTTGGGATCCAGACAGGCCTTTCTGGGACGGTCGGTTTTTCCCCAGTGATGGTTGGCTTCAGGAGCACATTGCTTTGTTTCGTTCTTAGTTCATTTAAGTCCTGTAAAACAGCCAAACGATCTTTGATATCAAACTTTTTATTTTCCATCACTGTGTCTTGCATATCAAGGTCCAGTACCAACATTCTAGTTCCAAATAGAACTTCATATGGAGTGACACCCCATAGAGAACTTCTTGGCAAGTTGTTAACTGCGTGCTGGACCCCATAAAGGTGTTTGACCCACCCATCAACCGAACCTAATACCCTAGCTGTAATAAACTGCTATATGTCCCGTTTTTTTCTTTCCACAACAGATTTTCCTCAGGATGGAATGGAGAAGAATACCGCAATGCTACGCCCAAACTGGCCATGGCTTCTTTGTAAGCTCGAGAGCTAAACGCAGGACCCTGGTCAGAATGTAGTGTGCCAATTGCGTATGTGCCAATAAAGACTCGCAAATCTTTTATAACAGTTCGAGCGTCAGCCGAGCGCTAAGGCCATATCCATAGGAACCTTGATTTAGTGTTTGTGGGACTGCATTTCTCCAAGAGGACGCCTGAACGTAGATAGTCTAATGCTGTCTAATAATGGTGTCTGAACTGGGCTGGCTATGGTGTAGTCAGGTATCTGGTGGCGTTCAGTACTGCGATCTCTATTGCAGTCTATGCAGTTATTGATGAAGAAATAATCAGCGTATTCATTCCTGGCCTCCAGTACATCTCTTTTAGTTCTAAAATTGTTTTAGAGATCCCCTGGTGTATCAGACCCTCTCCCAGATGTGCTTCATTCCATGTTTGGTATTACCCTATCCCCCACTCCAGGGATTCGAGCAAACTGAACATTGTTCGCATCAATTATATATGAGTATTTGAGTGGAAATTTTTTAAGTAACGCTGCACCACTGTCTTTGCTTGAAGCATTGACAGCCAGCATTATTTCACTGTCTATTTTCGCTTTTGAACGAGTGAATACAGCTACGGGGGCCGTTTGCGCAGCCTCTTTTGCTGCTTCATCAGCCAATGAATTCCCTTCAACGTGAATGCCACCACCTTGATGACTCAGTGTGTGCATCACGTGAGTGTTTTGTAGTCCATTCCGCAACTGAACTACTTGTTCCCAAAGCGTTTTTTGCTTGATTGTGCCACCTTTTGCATCCTTGAAACCATTTTGAAGCCAATTCTGTAAATATTCATTGTAAGATTGAACACAGTAAAAAAAGAATCGCACACTATGAGTGTGGGGAATTTGCGATCCGTGTTTTCAAGTGCCATCTTGAAAGCTTGTAGTTCAGCTCGCTGAGCTGTACAATCTCCTAGAGAGATTGCGTTTTTGTGACCATTGGTCTGAATTAGCCATCGTGCATACAACCTTTAACGATCGCGCATTCTGCACTGTAAGCTTGTTTACTTTCCGTAGCGGGTTGTGCAGATCCGTCAATATAAATTATAAATTCGTACTGATCAACAGGGAGAATTTCAATAGTCAGAGGACATTCATGTTCGTATTTTATGAATGCTTGTGTTTTCAAATAAGGATCAAAAACATATTCAACATCAGTTGCAGCAAGAGAATTAACCCATTGTATCTATCTCGGATGTAAAGCTTTTGCATTCGGAATGCTTGCTTTAGTAACTGCCTCTAAGTCACGACCATAATGCGTTTCCCCTGTGCTAGGGCTCTTTCTTTTGCTACAGTGGTTTGAACTGCTGTCAGAATCCTTTCTGTAGAAGTGAATTTCATTTCTGCTTGTGTATACAAGTATGATTTGTATGCAATTGGCACTTTTTCACCTTCGTTAAAAGTTAGGTAGGTGAATCCGCATTGACCCGGAATGATTTGGATCACTATGTTGTGTACGTTTACGCGTGTTTGCAAGTGTTTAGTTGCTTACATGTCTGTCTGAAGTGAACGCAGAATTTCTGTGTGTTCTTGTGTCCAAGTTGTGGCTTTGAAATCAGGTTTGATTAATTTGTAGAGAGGTTTAACCCTCTCTCCGTAGTTTAGAATGTATGTTAATCCAAAATTCAGGAAACCTAGAATAGATTGTAAATTCTTCAGCGTTTTTGGAGGTTGGAGCAGCGCACACTTTTCTAAAAAGTTGGCTGCCAGGCTTTTTACTTCACGTGATAGTTCATATCCTAAGAAAAGGACGTTGAGATGGGCAATTCTGGACTTTTTAAAGTTGAATTTACAACCCTCAGAGGCGAAGCCCAATATAATGGTGTTCACCATGTTCAAGCGTCTGTCCAGGTCATCATCTGTCAGATATATATCATCGACATATGACAATGCCTCGTCATCATAACTTTGTAGTAACTCTGTTACTCTTGCTGAGAATAACCCCGGGCTGTTTTTGAACCCCTGTGGGAGTCGACAAAATTGACCCTGGGTCTCCATTATTGAGAAAGCGGTCAAATATCTACTTTCAGGTGCAATATTTTGACAAAAGAAACCATTTGAATTGTGTAATGTGGTTTTGTACTTTTTACGCACAATGTTATTCATTAATGCTGTACTGTGTGCATTTTGCACTGCAAGTGTTTTACAACATGAGTTTAGGTGTCTGTAATCCAAAACTAGACGATATGTATTATCTGGTTTGGAAACAGGAAACAAAGAATTGTTCATTGATGAGGTGCATGTTTCAATCACACCTTGGTATTCAAGTTGATCTAAGATCTCCCTGACTTGTTTTTTAGCTACTTGCTTGACTGGGTACTGCCTTTGTGCAGTTGGTTGATTTTTTAACTGGATTTTGTGGTGAGGTGAGTCCTCATCCCATCCTACATGATTCTTTTATAGTGCTGGGGCTTGGGTCACTGCCCATTTCCTAGCATAAATATATTTTAAATGGATTGGCACATCATTGGAGAAGGCTGGCATAATAATGTCTTCGCATGTGGGCACTCCCTGACAAATTCTGTTGGCCAGTCCCGTTCTGCTAGAAGTATACCATAACCCCTTGAAAGATGCTCCGAAAAGAGTACTTTCACTTTTCTTGGTATGTCTCCCTCCATCCGGAGTGTTATTTCATATAATCTATGCGGAAAACTAACCCTGGTGTCTGCAGTTTCAAGTTGAATGTCCTCATTCATGTCCACTGTCTCCAGAAGCCCCTTCAGGTTCTGGCGAGCTACTGTGACTTCTGCTGCACTGTCCAACATTGTCTGAGCCCATTCTCCGTTCTTGAGTTGTTTTTCTCTGAAATTAATCCTCGGCATGTCTGATCTTCAGACCTGCTAACTTCTTCTTGGAGAATTGAGGTTTTTGTTTGTTTTTCTGAACGTGTTGATCGTCTTTGGACTTCACGCGTTCTTCTTTGTTCTCTGACCGCCCTCTTCTTTCGGATGTCTGTGATGATATCTGAAAGGTACGAGAGGAACGTGTATCAGTATCTTGATATCTGTCAGGTTTTCACAAATTATCCCTTTTCCTGAGGTTGTACCTCCTTTTAGAGGGCTCCTTTTGAGGAGACCTACCTCAGGATTGAGAACGCTTCTCTTTGGAATGCTGTTTGCTATTTTCCCACTTCTTTTTAGAAGAGGTAGGAGTGTTTTTAGGAAAGACTTTATCAGGATTTTCAGACAGTTGTGGTTTAACTAGTTCCCCCCCAAACTGTCTCTGCCTAATTCTTCATAGGATTTTTCAATTATTCTGGCTAGTTCTTGTGGTTGTTCTGTTACATTAAATTCCCTTAATTTCTGGTGGATTGCCACTGATGCTGCTTCTCCTTTAATATTAGATAATATTATTGTTGAGACCTGGTTGAAATTTTTAAGTAACTTCATACCTAAATTCAGAGCAGGCTGTGCCCTGTTTTCGTTTTGAATTTGTTTCAGGACATCAGGTATTACCGCCATAGATGTAACACCATGGTGCCGATTAGGATCCTGGAAAAAATTTCCCCAACCGAATTGAATCTGGACTTTTTTCCGTACAAATGGTAAAAGCGCCGTACAAACTGCCAAGTACGATTCGTATGGGAAAAAGTCCATACAAATCGCATTGGGAAAATTCCCCCACACGTCCTCGGGTTGGGAAAAGTCTCCGACACGTCCCCGGACATTTTTACGTACAAATGGGAAAACTGAAGTCCAAATGCGCAAGTACGATCTGTCCCATCCGTCCGATTGTACAACTGTATGGAAAAAAGACCGTCCGGAGCGAACTCCCATAGCAACCATGGAGATGTCCAAACAAGTGCCCGGTATGCGCCGTACCCCCCCCGCCCCCGTATGTTCGCGCCGTACCCCCCAGCCCCCCGTATGTACGGAGCATACCCCCAGCCCCCTGTATGTACGGAGCGTACCCCCGTACCGCCCAGCCCCCCGTATGTACGGAGCGTACCCCCACCCCCGTATGTACGGTGTGGACCCCCAGTGCGTACATACGGGGGTGGGGGTACGCTCCGTACAAACGGGGGCTGGGGAGTACGGGGGTATGCTCCATACATACGGGGGGCTGGGGGGTACGCTCCGTACATACGGGGGGCTGGGGGGTACGGGGGTACGCTCCGTACATACGGGGAGGCTGGGGGGTACGGGGGTACGCTCCGTACATACGGGGGGCTGGGGGGTACGCTCCGTACATACGGGGGGCTGGGGGGTACGGGGGTACGCTCCGTACATACGTGGGGCTGGGGGGTACGGCGCGTCCATCCGCGGGGGGGCTGGGGGTACGGCGCGAACATACGGGCGGCGGGGGGGGGTACGGCGCATACCGGGCCCCCTAATCAGCTCGCATCGCTGCGTACTTAGCTTTTCCGGCACTTTTTAGGTGCTGTAAAAATATTCCCATCCGGACTGCAGTCGGTGCGAATTGTAATTGCTGGTACGTAAAAACATGCCTAACTCCGTCCGGACGTCACATCCGCGGTGTCCCGGATCACATTTGTATGTATTTTTCTGTCGGTTGGTCTTTTTTCCGATTCGTACGGAAATGGTGTTTCCGTACGAATCGTAATTGCATGTTTGTAAAGTTTTACAACCCGGTACGAGTCGGACGGAGAAAACGCTCCGACCCACGGTTTGTCCCGGGTTTTTCCAGGATCGTAATCGGCCCCCATGTGTTTTTGTGTAGATTGCAGCAAAGACTGTGCCCCAAGTGGTGCAGTCTTCCAGATGTGGTGTGATCCCCATCAGTAAACAGATTGTTAGAATTCTGTGTTTCTCATAAGGGCTAGTAATAGGAAATACTGCTTCGATTTGAGTAATTTTTTGAGCTATCCAGATAGGAATTTGTTCACGTTTTGTGGGCATTTTACCCATGACTGCGTGTAGAGTCTGTGGAGTGATTTTTAGTGTAGTCCCCTGATGAGGGGCTGGATTTTGAATGGTTAATGGTGGTTGGACTGTGAAAGTCTGCATGACATATTGAACTAATTGTCTGTAGATTTTGATTAACTCCTTGAGTTAAGCAAGTAATTCTACGTCTGACATTTCTTCAATGTCAGGATGAGGTGTGTAGCCGGCTAAAATCGGCCATGTTGCTCCTGGTCTACCTAGTGGACCGAGCCTGGTAATGTGATTGTAATGTTTTAGGGTGCCTTTAAACCAGAGCTCATGCTCCTGGTATGTGAGTGGAATTTCAATATCCTCGAAAGGAATATATTCCTCAGGTGGTTCATCTTCTTTGTAGAAGTGAAAAGTGTGTTACTGGATTTTATTCTGGAGATTGTAATCCATGAGTAGAATACCTCTGTCTGGTGAGATTCATGTGCCTCTATCACAAAAACTGCTCTACCACCTCTTGGTGTTAGGCCATGTTTTATAAGTTTTAGAGTGATGGCTCTCCTTAAATTTGGATGGATGATTATAGAATCCTCGTCTGTTTCTTGAAAACCTGTCCGATTAAAAGCTGCTGCGACTTGGTCGTCTACAGCCCCACCGGTCACGGTGTTTGTGCCATTTTCGGTCATTGTTTAATGAAAGTTTCAGAGCAAGTTTCAAGGGAACCAAGATAAGGTGCACAATATTTTGGAACACTGTATCCTTCAACGTTGAACAAACCAAACAGCTAATACATAGGATTTTCATCCTACTCAGCTTTGGAGGATACTATCCCTACCCACTCAGACATCTTATGGAGATTTATGAGTAGGGGTCTCTGAGAAAAGCACAACTGAGTTACTTCAGTATCTAGCGTGAAATTGGTGCCTTACCAAACCATTGGGTGCCATATAGTGTAGTTCCTATATCCCTGATAGGCTCTGCACATTGGAATAATATACACTATAGATTTGACACAGGACTGAGGGCAGTATGTCTCTATCGAGTACATTAAACTTAATTACTTGTGTGTGCCAGCTAACTCAGAGGTCACTAGAAACTTCTTGAATATACAAGAAGAGATTAGTTTCTGACAACCGCATAAACATGACAACTTTGTTTCCCTCAGAACAATCCCAGAATCGTGGAAACAATAGATAACAGTTTCACTCAGTCAATAATGCATGCTTCGTTTCTACATAGTTGCACAGACATAGAGAGACAGGCGTTTCAATAAAAAGGGTTTATTGAACGGTCTTATTTCTCATGCAAGAGATATGAACTGCTACAATCGTAAGACAGGCTGCGAAGTACAATATGTACAGAGTTAGCAGTAAGATAAAATAATACTGCAATAGCATGGTTTGTAGCTATGACATATATTAATTAAAATACATACATAAATAACACAGGCTAAAATTTGAATACTAATCTGATGCTTCTAAATAGTTTTACCCCAGTGTACCTAACTTAAGTGTAGTACGAGGTAAGAAG
Organism: Triturus cristatus; assembly: GCF_964204655.1. Classification (NCBI taxonomy): domain Eukaryota; kingdom Metazoa; phylum Chordata; class Amphibia; order Caudata; family Salamandridae; genus Triturus; species Triturus cristatus. The sequence continues at coordinate 1,711,023,163 of NC_140589.1, read as the reverse complement.
TAGGTGCTGTTTTCTAAAGTATAGCTAACTATAGCTATAGTTTTAGTTTTTCCAAGAGTTGCCGAAAGTTTCTCTAAGTTCTAGTCTGCTCTATACCTTAGAATGTGCGAGGTTGAAATCTCTTTCCGGGACTCGATATCTAACACCCCGCAAGGGGAGTCAGAAACACTGGAGCTGGATTCTCTGCAAGGAGGATGACAGCATCTGGTCACTGCATCAGGCTGGAACTCGATCTCCTTCTGAACTTGCTGTGGTGAACCTCAAGTAGGCAGTCAAACTGGACCGTACCGGAACCGTGGTTTGCCAGGGCAAGTGCAGGTATATTTATACCTTGAAGGTGTTTAGGAATGCCTGTATTGACGTAAAAATTGGGCATCGGAACGTTTTGAATGAACCCCTAAGGAATAGATGTTCATGCATACTAAATGAGTTCTTGGAGAAATCAATATCAAAGCAAGGGAAATTCCTAAAGGCTTAAGAGTCTGGTTTTCCAAGAACTCGTTGTGACGTGGATGGACGGATGTAGGAGACCATGCTTGTATTTGGTTAGCATGGACAATGCCTAAATAAGGGTTGGATTTTCTATGCCTAAATAAGGGCAATATGAATTGTACCTATATAAGGGCATAAATCGGAAAACCTATATACGGATTCTAAATCTAAACACAACACAATGATTTTCTGTGCTAAAGTAACCATCTTCCCAGCTTTCAGAAACATGGAGAGCTGAATCAAAAAACGTATGTCCCACGCATCCGCCGAACGACCACCGGCGGCAGATCATTCCCCACCTCGCCGCCAAGACATGGAACACCATCACCATCCACCTGCGACAGACCCAGGAACTGCTGACCTTCAGGAGACTTCTTAAGACATGGCTGTTCGATCAGTAGCTGCTTCCGCCCCCCCCCCCCCTTAGTGCCTTGAGACCCTCACGGGTGAGTAGCGTGCTCTATAAATGTTTTGATTGATTGATTGATTTATGTTTTACCATAGTTGTGCCTTTTTCAAATCAGTAAATCAGTAAACCATTTTTACTATTTTTTGTACAACAAACCTAGTACCAGTTTGTGGTGATAACCGGTGTGAAAAATCACAAAAAAGAGACTAGGGAATGAGTCTTCTCTAACTCCCCTTCAAATGTCTTAAACTCACAAAAAGAGAGAAGGACTAATAAAGACAGAGCCAGGGATGTTAACTCAATTTGAATTGAAAAGTTATTTTGTTCCTGCCCCCTCCACTACCTGGGAATAGTTAATTAGTGAGAAACAGAAGAAGAAGGAAAATCAAAAGATTTTATAATACTGCCCTGACCCACTATGCAGTGGCATGCTTCATCATAGGGCCACTGCAGACGTCCAGGCGCAGACCAACTCACTGGACGGAGTGCTGTTTTTCTAGGGTGAGGGAAAAAAAGAAAAGTAAAGAAAGTTTGTGAAAGGGAAGAGTGTTTCCTAAAGAAGGGATCTCTACTGCAGAAAAGCAATAGAATAAAACTGTCTAAGGAGATACCTTTGCAATACCTTTATTCTTGGTTTCCCTTGACAGGGTTAAAAATAATGCGATCTGGGGATATACAGGAGGGGTAACTGCCCCTAAATCCCCTCTGCAAGTACCAATATGTTTTGGCCTTCCACTCTAGCCCCTATGGGTCAAAAAGGCCTTCTTCAGGGTTTAGATCCCTTGGATTGTATGGTCCTGACCCAAAATTTGGTCTATGTGAAAAAGCGAATTTTTTACATTAAAAAATATGATGCGCCTTCTACTTTATTTATAGTGTATTCATTTTCTGTAAAGTAGACAAAACATAAAAAGTCCTGTTCGCTCCCTTTCAAAAAACATCATCATATTTTCAATTTCCCCATCTCAAATACACCTGTGTGTTGTGTTCCATTTCTCACTCAAAAAAACAAAAGAATAGTCATGCTATTACAAGTACTCAGACACCTGTGAAGTTTTGTAGACACTGTAATTCCAAACCCCTTTCAAAAGGTTTCTTTATCCTCTTAATCCATTATTTTCAAAGGAAAAAAAACACAACAGTAGAGTGTGTGACACAAAACATCTTACCCAAATTTATGAGTAATTCTCTGAACCTGGGACCATCATGGGAATGCCGTCTTATTGTCACACTCTATATAGAAAAGCAAAAGTCAAACTCATATTTTAGAACCAAATACGATTTAGCAACCCTTCTCGATTCTGATCTTTGTCTCTCGCTAGAGTAGCCACTACTTTAAATAGCACGTGAAGTTTATTTTCTAATCCGCTGCGTCCTTCTTATTGCGCTCGCTCACTTCATGGTAAGTTTTGAATTTTTGTGAGTTTAAGATAACCAGTGTGAAACACACAGGTGACCCAAGAAAGCTATATATTTCTAACATATGGCCAACATTCTGAATTCAGCAAGGGGTCATATGTGAAGACTCCGCAAGGTTCTCCCAAAGTCACTTTGGGGCCGATTCCGATCCTGGTCAAAAAAGCCTCAGTGCGACTCGGATCCGGAGGGTTTACCGACTGACTCATGCCCCATTGCTCCGAGCGCCTGAGTATGATGTGAACAAGCACTGACTGACGCGGGTCGCTCGGAGCCCCATTGAAGTCAATGGGCGCCTGTTGTAGGAAGCGTACATAGGCTACCATTGACGAAACGGTAGGTTGCGGAAAAGGGCACCCCTGTCGTGGGGACGCGTCAGTGCCATCCGCAACGTACGTGCATGTGTCCCCCACTGTGACCAACTCGTACAGCTACTGGTGAAGGTGGGTCCCCTATGGCCCCCTGAAGTCCGCTTCCCGGAGCTTTTATGTGTCGGACGCATTAACGCGATCCGGCCGTCCAATTCGTGCATCGTACTTACTCGGTTGGTAATCGCCTTAATTGCACGGCGCGGTTTGCTTACAGACAAGACGTACGGAGTGGTTCAGAGCTGCAAACAATTCAGACGGCGATTTTGCGGTTCCCACATCGTACTTGCTCGCTCGTACACCTTTATGGGTCGGTCCGTAAACACACGTTCGGCTCGTGCTTTTATCGACCGGATCGTGTTCAGAGCCATTATGACCGAGATCGGAATCAGCCCCTACGTGTAGAACAGCTGCTGCCCGTGCAGGTAAAAGCCGTGGTGCTGGGTGGGGGCGTATTTCGACAGACTACGAGGGAAAATTAATTATTTAGGTTTCCCTCGTGGTCATCTGTCGAATCCCCCCCAACCCAGCCTGACCGCTCTTGACTGCACGGGCTGCTCCTGGTGTTGAAATTAAGAAAAATTTGAAAAGGGGTAGAAGCAACAGCCATTAGTGACAATGTTTTCATCTGTAACTTTTTGTCACCATGGCTGAGTGACAAAAGCAATGCACCATTACGTTTGCTAGACCCTTTTAGTTGTGGAGATATATTTGCTTTGTAGGTTCTCTATGAATCAGAGGTACCCAGAACCAACATTGTGTCATGAGTATAGACCAATTCATATCGTGAAATAAGTAGAGTGAAAAAAAGGTATCAAGACAGCCTTTGTATTTCTGAAAAGGGCACAAGATATGGACTTTAGGAGCAGTGGTTATTTGCACATCTCTGAATTTGTGGCTACCCGTAGAAGCACATCATTTAGAGGGTATTTTTCAAAATGTCTTTCATATGCACTGGCTTACATTTGGAAGGCACAAATGCAGCAAAATCCAAATGGTACTAGTGAATATCCTACTATTCTATACTCCCACGTCTTCTGATAAAAATGGCACCTCACTTGTGTGGGTAGTCCTAGTGTCCGCGACAGAAAATGGCCAAAAACGCAATATGGCATATCACATTTTTTCACTCAAAACTGACAGAGCTGACTCTGAGCTACCTCATGTAGTCTTTTCTATTCCTAGTTCCCCTTTACCTCTTCAAAACTCAATGCCTAGCAATTCCTTTAGTTACGGTTGCTGTGAGGTTTTCAGAGAGAGAGTAAAAGAGATACATCACCTTAGTGGTATTCATGCAAAACTGATCAATGTATATCCTTGACACACAGAGACATGTTTGCCTCTGCCCATAAAGTCACCTTAATTAATGTCTTTTTTTGTTCATCAGACTTGACTACTGCAATATAATATATTTGGGCATACTAACAAGTATGCTAGCCTAGCTTCAGCACATTCCTCATACAGTAGTGGGTGTTTGGGTACATCTGTGACTTTTGCAAAGTAGGTAGCTGGGGTTTTTGGGCCCATGCTTAGCTGGCGCCTAAGGAAGTCTAGCAAACTTTCACATTCTTTAAAAGCTAGACACTTAGGAGAATCCAAGATGGGGTGTCTTGAGTGACTCTCACCAGAATCCCTTGCAAACCTCAAACTTTGACTAAAATAAATACATTTTCCTCACATTTCTGTGATGGAAAGTTCTGGAATCTGCAGGGAGCCAAAAACTTCCTGCCACCCAGCATTCACCTGAGTCTTCCGATAAAAATAGTACCTCACTTGTGTGGGTAGGCCTAGTGCCCACAACAGGAAACGGCCCAAAATGCAACATGGGTACATCACATTTTTCCTCTCAAAATCGACCTTTTTTTTGCAGTGGATACTCCCACTTGTCTTCTGATAAAAATGGCACGTCACTTGTGTGTGTAGTCCTAGTGCCCGTGACAGGAAATGGCCGAAAATGCAATATGGGCATATCACATTTTTCCACTCAAAACTGACCTGCTTTTTTGCAAAGTAGGTAGCTGTGGTTTTTGGGCCATAGCTCAGCTGGCACCTAGAGAAACCTACCAAACCTGTACTTTTTTTTATTTTAGACACCTAGGGAATCCAGGATGGGGTGACTTGCATGGCTCTAACCAGAATCCCTTGCAAACCTCAAACATTGACTAAAAAATACATTTTCCTCACAATTCTGTGATGGAACGTTTTTGAATCTGCAGGGAGCTGCAAACTTCCTTCCATCTACCATTCCCCTAAGTCTTCCAATATAATTGGTACCTCACTTGTGTGGGTAGACTTGATGCCCACAACAGGAAACTGCCCAAAACACAAAATGGACAAGTCACATTTTCCACCCAAAACTGAACTGTTTTTTGAAAAGTAGATAGCTGTGGATTTTGGGTCCTAGCTCAGCCGGCACCTAGGGAAACCTAGGAAACCTATACATTTTTTAAAACTAGACACCTATGGGAATCCAGGATGGGGTGAATTGCATCGATTCCAAGAGGTTTTCCTTACCTACAATGCCCTGCACACCTTAAACTTTACCTGAAATCATGCATTTTCCTTACATTTCTGTGATAGAAACTTCCAGAAACCACAGGAATCCACAGAATTCCTACCACACAGCATTACCCCGCTTGTGATGACACAAACGCTAACCCACTTCTGTGGCTGGGCCTAGCAATCACAACAGGAATGGATCAAACCAAGGTCAATGGGGGCCCTTGCATGGGATCCACTGGGCAGAAGTATCATTGGAAAGTCCTTTAAACAACAGAAGAGTGTGTAAACAGAAAGAATAGAAAATTACCATTAGCAAAATTATGCATACATACACATATATACATACATATACGAATATATATACATACATGCATATGTGAATTATGAAGTGCCACCGAAAAATCAATCAGATATATGCGTAGAACCCTCACTCACCGACCTAGTCGGTGAAATGCTTCATCATAGGGTTCCACCAGGGGTGCCAACTGCACCTCTGGTGTGCTTCGACGCTTTTGTTACAGCAGAGCGCAGATATCAGACAGAAAAAATTCTCGTGTGAGATAGGTGAAAATTTTCCCCTTTCCAATAATACCTCTCCCATAAGAATCAGTGCCCAGGGGGTTGAGATATCCCCTAAGCACTGATTCAGTGAAAGTGAAATGAGCCCTTCGGCTCGGTTTAGTTTGACTTTTGTATGAAATGGCATCAACACAGTCATTTTATACAAAAAACAAGCTCAGGCTGTTCAGGAAGCTCTTTCAGAGCAGCCCGAGCCTGGGAAGAATAAATAGAAACCCTCAGCCGCGGCCCTTGCAGGTAAGAGCGGTGGGGCCAGGTGAGCGGGGATTTTGAAGGACGATGATGTGGGAAAATTCATTATTCATTTCATTTTCCCTCATCATCCACAATCGAAATCCCCACTTACCCGGCCCCACCACCCCAATGCTCTTACCCGCATCGGCAGCAGCTGGAAACCCTCTGGTGCAAAGCAGCAGGGGTCCCCTTCTGAGCCTCCCCAGTGTCAGCCAATGACTGACATCAGTAATGGGAAGGGTGTGCGGGTGTCAACCATTGGCCAATACCCGCATCAACGGAGTTCAGAGCATCTTGGAGATAAAATATACCACACCGAAATGACACATAATTGCAATAAAAATAAAAGACAGGAGAGTGATATGAAGCAAGTCAGTTATGACAGTAGAGAGCAGTGTTCTTCAATGCTCTGTGCACAGTCCAGTATATGTAAATAAATTATCCAGTAATTTATTCTAGAAATGAGACTCTTGTTAGTAGAAGACCTTGCTGCCATTTTGATTCAACTAGTAAGAATGTGGGACTCATTTGATACATTTATCAATGTAAAATCATAATCCTACACATTTTAAGAAAAGATAATACTGTTCAATTAGCACAGACAACCAGCTAAATAGACGAGGCAATGTTCAACATTTTCTGAGTCACAGATGTACCCAAACACCCACTACTGTATGAGGAATGTGCTGAAGCTAGTCTAGCATACTTGTTAGTATGCCCAAATAGATTGTATTGCAGTAGTCAAGTCTGATGAACAAAAAAAGACATTAATTAAGGTGACTTTATGGGCAGAAGCAAACAAGTCTCTGTGTGTCAAGGATATACATTGATCAGTTTTGCATGAATGCCACTAAGGTGATGTATCTCTTTTTCTCTCTCTCTTAAAACCTCACAGCACCCGTAACTAAAGGAATTGCTAGGCATTAAGTTTTGAAGAGGTAAAGGGGAACTAGGAATAGAAAAGACTACATGAGGTAGCTCAGAGTCAGCTCTGTCACTGTTGTCCCCAAGCACTCTGGCCTTAGATATTCTGTATAGATGCAATTGAAATCATACCCTCATCCTTATTTCGTGACATGTGTCATCATAGGGCATGTTTCGTACCCAAAACATTGGCTGGGTGGGCTCAAACAGTATTCTGAAGCACAAGATTTTTGTTTAGGGAACTTGGGTTAAAACTGCCTAGGGTACGGACCCAACCTTATCGATTTTATTTTTGGGGTCCCCAACAGCTTTCAGAAATTCAGATTGAGATGTCCCAGGGCTATTATCACCCTACCATCTATTCAACATCAATATCTTTCAGCTGATTCTTTATGACCTTGATTTGGTCAACAGTTTTCTTGCGGACTATTAGATCCCTAAAAGACTATTGGTCATACTAGACAAGCAGTCAGTCATTCAGTCAACAGGATAAGCAATAGTTAGGAGGAAAACCTCTTGCTAATGACAAAAAAGGATAGTTACTTGCTTTTAGTTCAACTACTGACTTTTTCTAGGAGTTAAAAGGTTATTTTTAAACCTGGGGTTTGCATTGGAGTACCTTCCTCTAGTCAAACAGTCTTTAAGGGACAGGTGCCTCTCAAATTGTCATGCCACAATCTCTTTTGTTATTTACAAATGTTTCACAGAGGCTTTTGTGAAGTTCATCCAGGCTCAGAGGTTGATGCTCTGTATAGAGGCCAGTTGGACACTTAACTTCTGTTATAAAACATGCACCCAATAGTAGCAATACATTTAAAAGTAGCGGAGCTTGGGGAGGAACATGGCGGCCGCACACTAGACGGTCGCCAGCTGCTGGGAGGGAGGATCAGCTTACCATGGTGTTGAGAGGATTATGAGGGTTCCCCCATTACTTTGACAATTTGTACCAGTTAAGTTGGGAGATATACGGGTCAAGATGCTGAAGAAGCTATCTTTCGACCCAATACCCAGCGCGGGGTTACCGTAGTGGATGGTGGCCATGCAGGAACTCCAGCGAGGAAGGACAGCAATCGTCAGGGTTCCCAAAGGCAGCGTCAGCATAAGCCCTATGGGCTGGGTTAGGAAGGTGAGCCAAGCTCTGGGGAAGGGTGTGGGACAGAGAACGCTGACACTGGAGGAGGATGCAAACAGGCACAGTCAGAGGAGACAAATGACTGAGGAGGCACTACAGAAGACTAAATACCCTGCCTCTATGGATAAGACGGGCTTGAGTAAAATAACAAGGTATACACTCCGCACTCATGCTGCTACCAACCCCAGGGTAAGTCCTTAAGTGGATCCTTCCTCAGTAGTCCCTACAGCCAATATAAAGCCACAACAAAAGTACTACGGGTGGGCCCATCGGAGCTTTAAACCACAAGATCAGGAAAGCAGAAAAACTGTCTAATGGGTCAGCAGGGAGAAGGGGAAAGAAAGCTCCTGCCCCCTCAATTAAAGTAACACTGTCCCTTAATTCTTATTTTAAAGTAATGGCTTCCCTAGCACTACGCCAGTGTAACGAAGTGACTAAAGAAGGGGGAGAGACAAATCAGGCCCAGACCCAGATCGAGGACTCTCACCTGCTTTTTACAGGGGCTCTTGCAGGGGCAACCAGCCTGTCTAGCTTATCTAGCAAGGACACACCTGCCACAGAACCTGGGTTAGGTATAGGGTGTCTAAATCAGTACGCCCCACAAATCAACATTTAGAACAGATATGAAGCACTTACTTGCCTAGAACAGCAGGAGCAGAGAGCTAAGTCTAGCCAGGGAGATCAACAGAGGTGAAACCCTCAATTAGCAGCACCCCGTCGACCAAAGGATGATGAGATAGTAGGGGCACGGACTGATGAGTCACTCACTGCAATTCTCCTGGGCCTTAAAGAAGACATCAAGAGTAGATTTGAGGTGTCTGAGATCAATCAAACAGGGATCCAAGCCTCTTGTTTAGCCTTAACTCAGAAGTTGGACAAAGTAGCCAAAAGAACAAAGGTATTAGAGGAAGAGGTCGTATCAGTCAAACAAGATGTGCAGAAGAATTAGGGCTGCTTACTAAACACAATCAAGGGCTGAAAGAGGACTTTGAGAGGATTGAAAACCATTCTTGGAGAAATAATCTGAAGATTTTGAATATCCCGGAGCTAGCAAAAGATGGAGACATGAAGTCCTTTGTGGTAGCATTACTCCGAGATAAGGTTCTCAAGGACAGGCCTGAAATCAATTTGGGACAGGAAATGCAGAGAGTACATAGGGATCTCTTCAAAAGAAACATATATATTGCCAAAAACCTAGGAAGATCTTGGTAAATTTCCCATTCCACTCAGTGAAGGAGGCCATCCTGGGTATAGCCTTAAACAATGGTCCCTTTACCGGTAAAGATTTCTCTTTCACCATAAGGTTTGATGTATGCAAGACAACTGATCAGCAGCAATGGTATCTCTCGGTAGGAGAATGGACAAGCTTCATAATTTTTGGGGCTGAGGTGAAATAAACATTTCCGGCAATGTTTTGCAATGTGTGGAATTATAAGATGTATAATTACCGATCGGTGGATACATTGATCGATTCTATCAAGGGGCCTCCAATCTTTGAATTAATGTTTTGTATAGGGCACAGAAGAGGCGAAGGGGGGGTATGTGGTTAAGTGAAAGTTTATTTTTCTTTATCTTTCTTTTTTTTCTCCCTCCTAGGGTGGCTCTAGGGCATGTACAATGCCAATCAGCAATAGGAGGGTTCCTCAGGGTGGGGGTTGGGAAGAGCAACCGAGTGGGGAGCAGTGGTATAAAAAGAAGAAAAGAGTCCTCAAATTCACCAAACTGCGGTATTTATAGCTGTTGGCATTAAGGGAAGGTGAGGTGGAGATAGTTAGAGAATACATGGGGATAGGCAAAGAGATACGGTTTATGACCTGGAACGTCAATGGACTCAGGACAAGGGGGAGGCAGAGACTGGTGCTTAGGTACCTTGAGGGGAGTAACGCTAATGTTATGATTGTACAGGAAACCTATCTATATCAACCGAGAGTAGAATCCTTTTTTCTAAGTGTAGGTGGATCGAGAGTTATGTTGTTTCAGATCAAGCAGTTCGTTGTAAGGGGGTTGCTATCCTTCTGAGGAGAGGAGTAGACGTGGAGGTTTTGACCTAAAAAACGGATACCTCCAGTAGATGGATTGTGGTGGATTTAAGGTGTGCAGGATTTGAACTTACATGTGCAGGCTTTTATGACCCAAACTTGGATGACCCTTCCTTTTTTATCAACTTTGGAGTGGAATCTGATAGAGTCCAAACTCCTGGTGGTTCCTGGGTGGGATTTTAATACCCTACTGGATGTTAATCTGGATAGATCCACCAAAAGGAATGTATACATACACCAAAGACCAGACAAGATTTAAGAAGAATGATACAGGACTTTGGATGGGTGGATGCCTGGAGACATCAAGTGGGCTCAGCAAGGGGATAAACATTCCATAGTAAGAAATATGGGCACTTTTCAAGATTTGAATATTTCTTTATAGATGGAGTTCTAGCTGAAAAGATTAAAGAGGTTAACCACCTCTCAGGTCACATAACTTATCATTCACCAATAACCATGCTTGTTCAATGTCCCAGAGGGGTCCAGAACTCAAGGTGGATGGTCAACCGCAACCTCCTCTTGGACGCAGTTTGCAGTTGCCCTGAAAAGAAGTAGTGATGATTTTGTTATTAATACTATGGGATTTGCTTCACTCGCTATAGTGTGGGACCCCTTTAAGGCTTTTATGAAGGGTGTCTTGAGAAGTCACGTTAATTTTAGGAATGAAATGGAGAGAATGGAGCTTACCTACCTGGGGCAAGAAATTGCAGTTTTGGAAGCTAATTTGCAGACAACTGTAGTTCAGGAAAAATAACAAATACTGAAATGTCTGGAAGAGGTGCAGCTGAATTTTTAAATTAAGTTTGACACAAAGTACAGGACAAGGTGGCAGGTTAGGTACCAGAACATCTTTGAATATGGGGAACTATCAGGATCACTTTTGGCATGGAAGGCAAACACAGAAAGGACCAGGGACAATATCAAGGAGCTGATTATTAATCCCTGTGGGAATATACCTAAAAAGGCAGGAGAAATGCAGGAGCATTTGGTCTCCCTTTTCTCAGCATTAGATACAGAGGAGGTTCATCCAGATCTCGATAGGCTTAGGGAATAGATGAAGGAAATGGATCTTTATGGGCTAACGGAGGTAGGAAGAGAGTATCTGGAGGCACAGATCACAGAGGCAGAATTTCTGGATCATTTAAAACATGTTAAGGTCAGAAAGGCTGGTCCAGATGCCATATCAACTGAGCTATATGGGCTTTTGAGGGAAGAGATTGGGACTATTTGGGGGAAATTGTTCAACTTCATCTTCTTTGAAAATGCCCAGATTCCAGACTCATAGAGGAAAGCCACATTAGTACTGATTTTAAAACCCACCAAGGACCCTGGAAAGGCAGATTCATATCGCCCAATCTCATTATTAAATGCCGATTATAAGGTCTTTACAAGTATATTGGCCCTGCAACTAATCCACCCAGATCAAAAGTGCTTTTCTCAAAAGTGTCAGATTTGTGAGCTCACTCAACAATTAATAGCATCTATCGACTTAGCCACAGCACACTCTATTCCTATGACAGTTGCTAAAATTGACGCTGCTAAGGCGTTCAATAGTGTGTTGGGCTTATCTCTGGGAGGCCTTGATGACATTTAGTTTTAGCCCCTGTTTCATCTCGACTCTCCAGGGACTGTATACAAATACGTCTGCCCAAATTCTATTCAACGGTTCATTGACAAAGAGCCTTGGAATTGGTAGAGGCACAAGGCAGGAATGTCCCAGTCCAATGCTCAAATGTTCTTTGTATATTACATAGGTGCACCCACGCCTCTGGTGTTAAGGTTGATGTCTCACTCCCTAGGAAATCCACTTTAGTATTCCCAGTAACTTTAGCATCCATTGACTAATCTACGTGAATTTGCCATTCATTGACTAATCTCCATGAATTTTGGAAAAAAAATGTATAAGGGAATTATCTCCATTATTATGAAATTTGATGCAGACAAACAGTATAAAAGTTATAGGGGTCTGAAAATAGTGGGTTTTTTTGCTGGAAAAAATACAGGGCTTTTCCATAAAATAGTTTTCTTTCCACATTACTGCAAAACCACTGAACAGATGCTCTCCAACTTTTTCTGGCATGGCAGGATTTCGGACATTTGTTATCTTATTTTGATTTGGTTAAATTGAATTCCATTTATCCGTTTTGGGAGGGAAACTGACTATACCATAAAGGGCCTGATTATAATGTTGGTCGAAGTAGCTTCCGACGAACATCTCTGATGTTTCGGAACAAACCGACCTCGGGTTGGCGGTCCAAAACCATAATTACGATGGTCCAGTCGCAAACTCCCTTTTCCCTATGGAAGCTTGCGCTGCAGTTGGAAACCGTACACATCACAAGCTACCATAGAGAAATGGGAGTTACTGTAAATCCCTGCACCATGTGACACACAGTGCAGTGATTTACAGGGGGCCCCCAAATTCACTTTCCAACAGGCTTTCTATGTCAGAAAGTCTGACATGGAAAGCCTGTCGGAAACCGACATCATAATCCCAACGGTCGGAAATGCTGTCCGTAAGAGATTATGTGGCAGCTCCGAGCCTTTCGGATGCCAGTTGGATTGACTGCCTGGCTCGGACTCCGACCGCCGTCAGTGTAATACGGCAGTTGGACTTCAAACCAAGGATGTTGGTTGGTAAGCTTCCGACAAGCGGTCAGAGGCTTAATGACCTACATCCTGATCAGGCCCTACGTCTTTACCACGGGAGGCCTTTACCTCACAGTCCTTACCACACATGTGTATTTACCCCCATGTCTTTACCACGCATGCCTTTATTGTAGAAACTTTAGAAATATTAAATTTGATTTCTCTTCAGTTTATGCAATATAATATATATGATATATTTAACATAAGGTATTATTTGTTTGATTTTAAAATATAATTAAAAGCACTGTTTAGATCAAAAATAGAAACATATGTTTTAGGAACAGGATGCAATGGGTAAAGGGGTATTGCGTTGTGAATTGAATTAATATGGCGGTATTACTTATTAGTAGTTGGGTATTAATTTTTGCTAAAAAGAGATATTGTAACTACATTTAATTCCAAAATGCTTTAAAAAATATACGATATTGTAATCCTTTAAAATGTTTTTTTCGGAGTGAGAAATATTAATAAGTATAATATATAGAGGGAAAATTAGAACAGGAATAAAACCACAAAACAATACTTAGGAAAGTAAAAAAAATAATTGAAGTAGAAGTGGAAATAAAAATTAATGAAAAATCTATTTGTACATTAAAATATGTTTTTGTTTAAATATAATAAACTAGTAATTTTAGACTTGTCATACAGTATTTAAAACATGTTTTAATTTTTCCCACAAGTCTCCATTTATTTCAATAGGAGAAATTGTCCTTTTTTAGTGTTATACTTTTTAGATTGACATTCTTGCTTGTGCGTCTGTTTCTCCAGTCACTGGAGCATTTTGGTCAAGATTAGAAGCACGGAGGAGTTTGGTTCAGTAAGAATACATTTGCAAAAAAAATCACATATAGGTTAAGCCCTTTATTGTAAGGACACAGGAAAGGAGGTGTGTTATCAAATGATTGTTATATGTATGTTATGTTACTTTTATGGTTTAAGTTTGTTTAAATGGTTTATAAAATACCAAACTGAATAAACAAGTCAATGCCATTACAGCCTCTCCCTCACAGAAGGAGTCATGCCAATATATATGCCAAAAATAAAACACAGACCCAAACCCCTTTCCCTGCCCTACCACATCTCCCCCATAGTACTTAGATCAGTCCTGCCCATCACGTCTCCATCTGTGACTTAAATAGCCTCTCCCACCTTGCATGTGCAATCCCCCAGTGCTAGGGCACACTATTGATGCTCATAGATGCCATTTTTAAGGGTCGACGGTCTAGTCTTGCGACCGGCCGGCCCTTCCTCCTACTTAATGTGAGCTGCCTAGCGAACATGCAGTGGACTCCCTTGGGGTCAGTACCGATATCGCCAACCTTGTGTGGGCATCTTTTAATTACTCCAATTTTTATTGTCTTTTAGTCTCCTGCACTGCTGCGTGTTGCAGGGTGCAGGAGTGCTGTCTTCCGTTCTGTTATAAGTGATTTTATTGTTTTTAGAGTGCTGTTGTGTTTGTGTAAACGGGCTAAATGCGCTTTACTGCTAATCTACTTTTACATAATTACCCCTACCTGTTCACGGGGTCGGGCTTCCTGGTTCTACTTACTGACCATCAGGGTGCTGCCTTGCTCTCTTGGTGATGCTCGGGCATGCTTTTGACGCATATAGGTGCCATTTGAAAGGGTCAGCGGTCTAGTCTTGCGACCGCCAGGCCCTTCCTTCTACTTAGTGGGAGCCACCATGCAGACGTGCAGCGCACGCCCGTCTGCGCCAGTACGCGCTCCGAACGCGATCAGCGCTAGCCCCCTGCCGGTTCCACCTCCCAACCCCGCAATGACTACAGGTACACCAGCAAATAGCTACATAGACTCAATTCAGAGGCCTGGTTCTGTACGGGCCCTATAATGTCCCCCTTGGATACACTATCAAACCAAACTTGCTCGGTTTGCTCTCTTACACAATACTGCCACCAGATAAACTCTCTTAGTCACTCACAAGGGCATAGCAGAAACAATAAATTGTACGCTGGTGAATGCTCGTTCACTTATAAAGAATACTGTGGAAATGGCTAATTTTCTAGACAATGTTAATATTGATATTGCCTTGTTACCAAAACTTGGGCAAACATAGCCTCAGGCCCTGATCTGGTTACTGCCACCCACCAGGCTAATCTCTAATAAGGCTAGATCGTATAGGGAACTGAGGCGGAGGTTTAGCAATTTTTTTTAAGGACAAATATAAGGTTAGGTTCGACCCCTTATCTCATCCTGGTTGTGAAGCCTTGACTTTTAAAATTAATCTTTCAAGCCACAATGCATTTAATGGCGCCTTTATCTATAGACCCCCTGCCCCCAGAAATCTTTTTTAAAACATAGAAAATACTCCATGGGATATTAAAGGCAACTCCTCTGATTTTACCATCCCTGGTGATTTTAATTTTGATCTGGAGAATAAAGAGGACTCCGAAACCTGTGACCTTATTGCCTCATTATCTGTTCTCGGTCTGTCTCAATTGGGTCAAGACCCCACTCATTTTGGAGGTCATACCCTTGATGGCATTTGATCTGACTGCCGTTGTATTCAGGTCACCTCCTCCTTACCACTTACATGGTCAGACCATAAGGCAGTGATGTTCCAACTTAAATTAGTGAGCCACAGCCCGAAGAGCCTTTGGTTCCGCCTACCTCTAGCTACCGACCCTGGTACAAAATATCTGAAGGCCAGTTTACTAATGCCTTAACTCAATCTAATATACCAATCTCCTCTGATCTAGACTTAGCTACAGACGATTACCACCAATGGATCAATGCATCCACTGATGTTCTAGCTCCCGCCAAATGCGGGAACACAAATCGTTCTACACCATCTGAGCCATGGTTCGATGAAGAGCGTCAGCTGGCCAAACAATCATGCAGAAGGCTAGAGAGGAAGTGGAGGTCTAACTATTGCGCAGAGGATAAAGTCGCCTACAAAGCAGAGCTGCTTCTATACAAAAAGCTCTTAATTAATGCCAAATCCAACTTTTTCATAAATAAAATTGACTCAGCTATTAATTCTCCTAAAGAGTTGTTCTCCACAGTGATCAAACTCAGCAATCCCTCGCCGGCTAATAACCTCAAGATGGACGCCTCCTTTTGCAATAAACTTGTCATATTCTTTAAAGACAAAGTAGAGACCATCTTTAATGTCTTCGCTGCAAACCAAAGCTCTGAGGAGGTTTGCATGACTAACAATTTAAAGTCGGTGATATCTGATGGCTCCCAATGTGGGACCTACACTAGTGAAGTTGCCAATTCAGATAGTGAACTAGCAGAACCACCTCACTTTTGTAACACTATTTTTTCCACTTCGTCCCCCTTACAACTGGTCAAGTAATAGATTTGTTTAATCAAATCAAATCAGACTTGCCATTTGATCCTTGCCCACCCAGAGTGCTACAGCAAGCCTCTGCCATTGTCCCCGGCCACCTCTTACTGATTTTTAATCAAATGTTCATTCTAGGTTACTTTACCAAAAGATGGAAAATAGCACCAATCCTCCCCCTCATAAAAAAGCCGAACCTGGATGCTGATAATCCCTGCAACTACTGGCCAATCTCCCAGCTTTGGTTTACGGCCAAGATGGTAGAGAAGGCTATGAACACAGGAGCTTTCCCTATTCATTCAGGAACATAAGCGGCTGGATTCCTCTCAGTATGGCTTTAGGAGCCAACATAGTACAGAATCAGCCTTGATTACAGCCGCCCAGTATGTAAGAACTACGTTAGATAATGGAGGGAATGCTGCCTTAATTTTGCTAGATCTTTCTGCAGCGTTCGACACCGTTAATCATGACCTCCTCATCAACCGTATGTTTGATTTAGATGTCAGGGGCACTGCTCTCAAGCTCCTTAGATCCTTTCTCACAGACAGAGTTCAGTTTGTGGAATTTAACGACCACAGGTCAACAGCATTTACTCTTCCTTCTGGTGTACCACAAGGATTGGCACTGAGCCCAACTCTTTTTAATCTGCATGTCACTCCTTTGGCTTCATTGATGAAACGTTTTGGCTTTTCAGCTGTCTCATACGCTGACGACACCCAGATCGTAATGTCGGTCACTGAAGATCCTGACAAAACCGCAGAATGCTTTCATGACTGTATGCAACAGATCGGGAGCTGGATGTCCAACAATTGTCTGAAATGAAATTCAGACAAAACCGAGGTGCTACTTTTCAGCAATCGCCCTTCATTTTGATCTCCTAAATGGTGGCCTCAGGAAATGGGAGTCCTTCCAATTCCCGTTTCCAAAGTAAAAAATCTGGGAGTCCAATTCAATAAAAAGCTTTCCTTAGTGGGACACGCTAATGCCATCACCTCTTCGTGTTTCTTTATGTTTAAATCACTTAGGAAGGTTTTTCCCTTCGTTCCTTTGGACCTTCGCAAAGCAGTGATTACTGCACTAGTTATTTCTAAACTAGACCACTGTAATGGGCTTTTCTTGACCGCCCACAAGAAAGCTCTGCATAAGCTGAAGATGGTCCTAAATTCAGCTGCCAGATTGCTTTTAGGGATAGCAAAACATCAGTCGGTCTCCCAATCACTCCCCTTACTTTACTGGCTCCCGGTGAGGAAGCGGGTAATGCTCAAGACTCTGTGTATAGCTTTTAAGGCCCTTCATTTTGAAGGATAAGAATCCATCAGACAGCTCTTTCATCGATACACCCCACCCAGGATTTTATGAACGTCCGCCCAGGCCAATCATGTTGTACCTCAAATCAAGAGATTCACTTGGCCATGTGGCCATTGGCAAACATTGGACCTCGATGCCGCTTAAACTAAAAACCACAGAAAATCTGACTATCTTCCGTAAAGCACTTAAAACTTGGCAGTTTAATAATTAGTACAACTCTTAACTTATTCCATACATGTCATTTTGGCTTTATTCACTACCTCTCCTACCAACTGGGAGCTCAGCGCCTAGACACCTACGGGTAGTGGTGCGCTTTAGAACTCTCGAGTTCATTTAATTTCAAAGACTTTCAAAATATTTCGATTGATTTTTAGGGGGCTTATGGATGTTGATTTTTGAAAGGTTTTGAAAGGTTTTAAGGGTTTTTTGGGGGGATTTATTTTAGACTTTGAAGAATTTGTGAATTTCGTTTTGTGTGTTGAATTGTCTTTAAAATATTACTAAGAGTTGAAAGAAGATTTCCACAGGTAGGACATTTTAAACAAAAAAAGTTTTTAATGAACATTTTAAAAATGCCAATTTAATTAAAATATTGTCAGGAAAATTATGTATTTTAAAAGTAAGTAAGGTTAGTAAGATTAATAGTGTAGGATGTAAGCAATATTTTTCAGGTAGTCTAAACCCTGCAACACAGAAAACTGTTGTATTTTGGCCACTAGACTTTCAGTCATTTCTTAACTTTTTTGGAATCTCAAGGATTTAGACTACCTGTTAAAGATTGCCCCTGTCTCATTTACTGAAAACCTCACTCCTTTCTTTATGGAAATGATGCAGTTTGGGGTGTTGTTTGCTAATTGAAAGTAATGTTGCCAACTGTCAATGGCATTGTTTATTTTTGCACCTCCCTCTACGCAGGTTGAGTATCAGGTCCATCATTGAATTGGAAGGCATGGTTTCCTCCTGTTAACTGATGTGCTTAGATGGCCAATCCATGAACCTTCAAAATAATTTAAAAGGGGTGCCAATTTTCTCATTTTGTGTAAATATTGTTCGACAAAAAACAAAAATCATTAACTTTCTAGGTTCTATTTCTAATTTACTGTTTGACACTTAATCCTCAGCTAAGGATTTTTTTTTAATGTCTGTCATTATGCCCTGGAAATTGGAAAAAACATCCTTGAATTTGGGTATTTGGGTAAAGTTTAACAATAGTGTTAATCATCTGTATTTCAAAATTAATTAATATTTTCCCAGGACTTCTTTTATTGTTTTTTGATTAGACAACTGTTACAAAATCAGGGTCCGAGAGCGCCGTGAAGGGAACGGCTTACCTGTGTCTAGTTGCTGCCACCAGACGCCGTGAGGGGAACGGCCAGACTGTTGCTCCACACCGTGAGGGGACCGGCCATCTCTTTACATTGCACTACAGTTCCCAGCAGCCCTGCAGCGGTGACGCGGCATTACCGCGCAACTTAAACTGCGCACGCACTCCGCAGCGCGGGTCCCGAGAGCGCCATGAGGGGAACGGCTTACCTATGTCTAGTTTCTGCCACCAGATGCCGTGAGGGGAACGGCCAGACTGTCGCTCCACGCCTTGAGGGGAACGGCCATCTCTTTACATTGCACTACAGTCCTCCTGGACTTGTCGGCCGCCTTTGACACGGTCGACCATCAAATTTTGGTCGATCGTGTCAGGGAGGCTGGCATCCAGGGCACCGCTCTGGCCTGGGTCCGATCCTTTCTGACCCAACGCCATCAAGCTGTCAGACTATCCCAGTTTACTGCCTCCCAGGTCAAGCTGTCCTGTGGTGTCCCTCAAGGCTCTTCCCTCTCCCCCCTCCTTTTTAATTTGTATCTTTCCCCACTTATCCGTGCCCTCCGTCAGTTCAATGTCACAGCATTCAATTATGCTGATGACATACAACTAATTTTCAACATCAACTCCTCTGTTGACTCTATTGCCACCTTTCAAAATACCCTGTGCTTTATCAGCAACTGGATGAGCTCAAACCATCTGAAGCTCAACCCCGACAAGACCGAACTCGTTCTTGTCGGGGGTCCCCTCAACCCTTGGGATTCTTCTTTTTGGCCTCTCAGCCTTGGCAGTCCACCTAGCCCCGCCAACTGTGTTAAAAGTCTGGGAGTCGTCATCAGTAGTAATCTCTCCATGACGCCCCAGATTAGCGCGGTAGTCTCCTCCAGCCATTTCCAATTAAGGAAAATTAAGAAAATCTCCCGGCTACTTACTTCCGAGGCTCTTACCTTGGCCCTGATGGCGCTTGTAATATCGAGGTTAGACTACGCTAACGCGCTCTATGTAGGCATCCCAGCCTACCAACTCAGGCGGCTTCAGCTGATCCAGAATCAGGCTGCCCGCCTGATCCACTTCCTCCCTAGAGATCATCATGTCCGTCCCCTTCTAAAGAGCCTTCATTGGCTCCCTGTAGCCGCCCGCTGTAAGTTCAAGCTGGGTTGTATCATTTACAAATCTCTAGCCGGCCAGGGCCCCCTCTTTATTTCTTCCCTTCTTCAATCCTACGTCCCTTCCCGCACTCTCCGGTCTTCCCAAATGGTCTTGCTTTCCATCCCTAGATATAAGAGGAAGAAACACGGCGGGCTCAAGTTCTCCTTCCTGGCCCCCACTTTTTGGAACTCCCTCCCCTTGTCCCTGAGATTGACCACTTCGTACCCCAGCTTCAGATCTGCCCTTAAAACTTTTCTTTTCACAGAATCTTATCAATAAACGGCCTTTGCGCTATCTTCTGCTCTCTTTACTTTGGCGCCAAGAAACCTAATGGTGTTAGTTGCGCCCTTATAAATTTATTTAACATAACATAACATAACACAGTTCCCAGCAGCCCCGCAGCGGTGACGCGGCATTACCGCGCAGCTTAAACCGCGCACGCACTCCGAAGCGCAGGTCCCGAGAGCGCCGTGAGGGGAACGGCTTACCTGTGTCTAGTTGCTGCCACCAGACGCCGTGAGGGGAACGGCCAGACTGTTGCTCCACATCGTGAGGGGAACGGCCATCTCCTTACATTGCACTACAGTTCCCAGCAGCCCCGCAGCGGTGATGCGGCATTACCGCACAACTTAAACCATGCACGCACTCCGCAGTGCGGGACACGCGCGGACGTGCCCGGGCGAAGCCCGGGCCAAGGGCAGGCCTGTCAGCGCCCCTCAAAGACCGGATAAGACTGGGCTGGGCCATACCCCTTGACATCTAAGTAAGACTGATTGGTAATTTAGTGGTAATATTACCTACATATCCATGCAGGACATGATTTACCTTGCATTTTATTAATGTTGCTCAATAATTGATTGAGTGATTGTTGCTGTTTTATTTGAGCATCTTTTTAAGAAAGTTATATATTGATTTATCATTGGGGTGTACTCGCTGTATCTAGGCGCCAACATTTGAACTCAGGCCACTAAAAAATAGATTGACCGTTGTGTTAACTGTGGGTACCATTTTGGTCATACTAATAGGAACGGCACCCCTCTGGCTCTTGGCATTTGGCCATAGCTAGGAGCTATAATAGCTACATTTGTAAATTGCGTATAATACCTTTAGGGCAATAATGGGGAAGAGGAAAGCAGCAGAACCAATGATAGGGAAAAAAAAGATAGCAAAGACGCAAAAATTGGTTAAATCTGCTGCAAATAATTGTACTTTGGCTGCCATTGATGATCTGATAGCAGAAGCTGAAAATATGCTGACATGTGGCAAAGAAACCAGTACTAAGGGAAAAAATAAAATTTCATCCTATTATGGTAGAAGAGAAAAGGTGGTACCAACTGTCATAGTCCATCAAACCCACACCAAAGCTCAGTCACAATTGTTAATTACATCACCCCTGAAGCTAAGTCTGGGTATTGATACGACATGTCCCCCTAGGCCAGACAACACTGATAAGCTAGATAGGAATCCAGGCAACATCACCCATAGAGAGGTGATTAATGTAGAGTGCTCAAATAGATATTCACTTTTAGATGATAACCCAAGGCCTGTTCATATGGACAATACGAGCAGGAAGGATGAAATTGGTTCAACAAATTCTGCCATGACTGGGGATTACAACCACGCACAGTCGAATGATACTCATATACTCGTGATAGATCTTCATAAAAAACTCAACGTAGTTCAAGAAGAGGTTAGGACAATTAGAAGAATGCTAGAGGTTTTAACTTCCTATTTGCCAAGATACTCGGGAGGCCTAACTTCTGCATTGGAGGAGAATATTCAAATAGAGAAGAAACCTCATTGTAGTAATATCGAGAGTCACTTGACCAAACCATTACCTGGAGTAACCCCAAATCATCCTACGAATCAGAGCCCAATTTTATGTAGGAAATACAGCTCCAAAGTTACACTCTCCATCCATTCCTGGAAGAAATTTGGTTAATAGATATGACCATCTTTATAAGCCTATTTTACAACATCAGGTACAATGTACCTATGTAGGCTCAGGAACCCCACGCACAAATGGATTACCACAAATTCCCCAGGACTCCTGGAGGGAGTCCGGGGGATTAGAGCGGAAATATGGTCTAGATCGGGCTCCTCATCCCTCAATTAGGGAGGATTCGGACTTTTGTGGTGTGTTCCTCACAAATGTCCCAAGATTAAAGTTGGGTAGCATGGAGGATAAGGACTCCCTTGCAAACAAAGTCATACATTGGATTAGAAAGGAACGGCAGTGCCTTTCCATAATTAGATCAGATATAAAAAATGTGGAACGGATTCAGCAAAATGAGGGAGATCTAGATGATATAAGGTTAACATTCTATTCCAAAATTATTGCTGATAATTTAATAACTATGAACTTAAGATCTCATTCTCTTTTCAATTCTAGAATCGGCATTAGGCTAAAAAGAACTCGTACACATAGCAAGGATACTGAGTCATACATTTGTGGGGGGCAAAGGAATCTCGAAGCCATAGATTGACTGGGTCAAGTGTGGAACCAGCATCCCCCTGGGGGAGGGACATTTTTTGCAGCATCTGAGGCCCAAAGTGTAACTGTTGCCCAATTCAATGTGGATGGAGGTTCTGAATGCACTAATGGTGACAGTCATCATACTAATCAATCAACACATATAATAATAGGCTGCAAGGGTCCCACTATCAAACCCATTTGTCCAACCTCAAATCATGTAAAGATGATGTCTTGGAAAATAGCTGTTCTTACAAAAAAAATTCCAGGAACCAGATTGGCAGGAGTATATTGACACATTTGACATTTGCCTCTTTCAAGAAACATGGGCTAGGGAGCCTCTACACAAAATGGGTCATAGAACATTTAGTGTAGATGCTCAACAACCAACTAGAGGAAGACCATCAGGAGGACTCCTAATCTGGGTCAGGAACAACATAAATGCCTCCATAGGAACTATACCTATTGATATAGAGGACATCCTGGGCTTAAATTTTAAATTCACAAACAAATCATGGTTATATCTATTTAATGTATACATAAGGCCAAGAGAAAGCTCAAAAGAATCAATAACACTACAGTATTTGGAAGAAGCCCTAGATTCTATATCGCTCAATGGGCCTACCATAATTGGTGGTGATTTTAATTGTTGTTATGAACCGTTGACAGGTTTAAATGACATTTTTGAGGAAGAAGACATAGCCTTGGGTATCCCATCTTTAAGGACGGACAAAGCTCCCAGATGCTCGGTCTCTGCACTACAACTACTCAATCTCACTGCAGTGAAAGGTTTAAGGTCATGTAATGGTAGAACCCCGTCTGACCTTAGTTGTTCTAACACCTTTTCGAGAGGTCTTTCCTCATCCAGGATCGACTATATTATAAGTGCTGCATATTGAGCCTATGTGAAAGATTTTAAAGTTGATGACAGAAGAGAAAGTGACCACTTCCCCTTATGTTTAGATCTCACAGAGGAACATTTCCAAATACATCCATTGACTCACTCTGGATCAGGGATGGAAGTTATACAACCTTCAGTGAGCAACAATAGGAGGGCAGTAAAATGGCCATCCATATTGGGGAAGATTTAACTACTAACTTGTATCTACAATATTTTTAGTGACCTGGTATCGTCCTATTTAAATGCACGACCTGGGATTATATCCATAACACAGACCCACCTAATGCTGGTAGACAAAATAAAACCATATTTAACTAAATCAGGGACTGCAAAGCCCAAACACATTAATAAGAAAAGGTCAACTAACCCCTGGTTTAACAAATAATGTGCTGCAATGAAACAATGCCTAATGAAGGCTTTGCATGCTAAGGACCTAATCGTTATCAGGGAAGCAAGGAAAACATACAATAAAGTTTTGAATGCAGCTCGTAGAAATTGGGAAGATGCAAGCTGGGAAGAATTGATATTAGCATCAAAATCGGGTGATCAATTTTTATTCTGGCGGATTATTGCAAATGGCAGTAAATCAAGAAATCTAGCCCAAGATTACAACTTGGATCCTGGTACATGGCATAGGCACTTTGCTAATCTATATGCTCCTCTGGCTTCTATGATGAGAGACCACCATTGCAGTATTGAAAATCTTATGTCATCAGATTAGATTGTTCCGCTATTCTTTAGCATAGAAGATACCAGATTGACCTTGGCTGCTATCAAGCCATCAAAAGCACCTGGCCCTGACAAGATTCCGGGCGATCTCTTTAAACATGCACCGGAGGTGTGGGCACCATATATCAATTTGCTGTGTAATGCAATTGCAAGAGGGCAGCCCATACCTGAATCTTGGAAGGGAGCGGAGATTGTCCCTATATATAAAAAGGGTAGTAGGGACGATCCCGCTAACTATAGACCTATTAGTTTATTAGATATATTGCAAAAGGTCTATGCTAAACAGATTCTGGATAGGATGAATGATTGGATGTTTACAAATGATATACTCTCTCCATGCCAAGCAGGCTTTAGAAGACGGACAAGCACCATAGATCAGGTGTTTAGACTGGTAACTATAGCCTAGAAATACACAAGGCTAAGATCTGGCCATTTATATGTGGCCTTTATTGATTTAAAGGCTGCATTCGATTAAATCCACAGAGACCTTTTATGGCTAAATCTACTACAACAGGGGGTACCTAAAAACATTCTAGTGCAGCTGGTCAGGCTACACGAGAAAAATTTTGCAAGAGTGAGTTGGGGCCAAGGGGGAGAACTCACTGAAGAGATACCAGTCAATAGATGTGTGCGCCAGGGCTGTGTCCTGGCGCCAACCCTTTTCCTTTTATATGTCAACGACATGGTTGAGTTCTTGCAAAAATCTAATCACGATTCCCCGAAATTGGGTGGAAATCATGTCTGTGCATTAACTTTTGCCGATGACACAATATTGCTGTCACAAACACCAAAGGGTTTGCAATGTCTTCTAAACTCACTCCACGAATATTGCAAACTAAAAGGACTGGAAATTAATCCCGTAAAAACTAAATATATTTCGATAAGGCCCCATAAGTGTTTTAAGAACGACATAAAGTTGAATGGAGCGAGTCTAGAGCGTGTCTCTAATTCTACCTATCTTGGAGTGAATATTGACTCCAAACTTTCTTGGAACCCACAGATAATGAAATCGAGATCAGTTTTAATACAAAATTCTGCACCAGTTTTAAAGAAACTCTTTGCAACCACGACAAAGGCCATCACTCCAGCTCTAGAAGTTTACAAGTCTAGGGCCCAATCCGCTGCCCTATACGGCTCAGAGCTGTGGGGTGGGGTTCCCTTTCAAATTTAATCGTGGGGAAAAACAAGATATTGAGAAAACTAGTTGCTCTCCCCCAAAATACACATGTGACCCCCTAATGCTTGATATGGGCATAAAAAGAATTGGTCAAAGGGCTGTTTGGATGACCTTGTCATATTGGATAAGAATATGGACCACAGAGGAACTTTATACCTATAGACAAGCATTGAGTGAACTATTACACATGTTACCTTCCCGTGGTTGATCCACATTCGTAAATGGTTATTGGATCTGGGCTTGAGCAGGTTCTGGGAATACCCAAACTTGCTGACCCCCGACTCAAAACAGGAAATTAAGACCCTTTACTGGAATTTTATTAGGTACAATGTCACTTTAAATTGTGGAGTTGGCACACTTACTACTCAATTTTTGATGTTTAAAATAATCCCCTATTTTGAACGATTTTTAGATGAGATTGAACCCCTACTTGCTAAGGTACTGTATCTAAAATTTAGGTACGGCACTCTTCAGATCAAGTCTTTCACTTCTAAGTGGGGGACAGTCCGGAAAGGGGAAAATGATTGTAGGTGTACCCAATGCCATACAGGAAGTAAAGAGGATATTGCGCATGTTCTATTTTTCTGCCCTGCATATAGATATCACAGAAACAAATGGATAAAACCTTTGGGCAGGAAATTATGTATTAGGAAATTCAATAAAATGTTGCGCATCTTAAAAACTGATACCTCAAAGCTTATTGTATTTGGCATTAGTAGATTTTTATTGGCTGTCTATTTTACTAGGATGAAGAAAGGGCTCAAATTTTAACCTTATGAATTTCATAACACATTTTAATTATATGAGATTTACATGGAAATCGAAAATGTTGAACTGTTGATAGTTGAGGATTGCATACAACTACATTTTAGAAGAATTATGAATATATGATGCCAGGTAAAAGGTATAACTTCCCTATTTTGCACTTTGCACCTTGCGGAAATAATTAGCCTTAGGCTACTTGTAAAACCTGGCCCTGAAGTATTACGGAGTAACCCATATGTTAAAGTATTACCAATGATAAAGTATTTGCGCATTATGCACTTTGAATTTTAGGGAAATAATTATGTTGTTGCTACTGATAGAACAATGTGTTATCCACTGCAATGTAAACTATTAACGGGTGGACTAAAGTTTTGCACATGTAAATAGATTTCTCATTTTATGCTTTTGTATTTATGCTTTTATGATTCTGTGAATCGAATAAAGATGCTATGAAAATCAGTATAGGTTGAGGATTGCTTGTTAGGCGCAAACCATAAATCAGTGGAAAAGTAGTGTGACTAATGCTACCAAAGATTGTTTCATTTTGGATGAATCGGTGCGGTGTGAACTTAAAGGTGCCATCCATCATCCATATTTCACTGTTTTCTAAAGGAACTTTGTTATGAAGGGCTGCAAAGATTAGAATGCATTTTCAAGGGTGTTGGTTTATCATAGAGAAGGAAAGGTTAGTGGTTGGTAGATTCAGTTACTTCTAGGGGAATGTTAATATCAGAGTAGGAAGGAGGAGTTGTCAATTGAAGATTATTTGCCTAAGCCTTTTTTTGATGTTGTACTATTCTTCTAGGATTAGGAATTGGGGGCATACTAATAGCAACATGCATGTGGATGTCGTGGGTTACATCCCTCAATATTGACCAGCAGGGTATAATAGTGATAATTGTGACCAAATACTGCAGGGAAACCAGCCTTAATTCTGGTTGTATTTCTTACCCAGAATGAGTTCTAGAGCTCCAGTGATAATTACAAGGTAAAAGGCATCAGGGTATACTGTGTCCAGAAGTCTTTTCTGGGGATAAACGAAAAAGGAAGATGGAACAGGCCCAGTTACAGTTGTGAATACACCCCATTTAAGCAAGGGCATGTTCTGGCCCCATTCGTAGATGTCATCAGGAAGCCCCACGTACCTTAAGTATGGACCTTGCGAGTACGAATCATTAATCCATCAAGAAGAATGACGCCGTGTTGTAGTAAAACCACTCTTGGGGGCTGTGCAAGTCCCTCGTACCAGCAACCAAGTCTTTGCTGGCGTAAACACAAGCCCTAAACACAATAAAGGAAAGAAAGGGACTTTGTCACGATAATCACTATATATATCCTCCCATGTAATACCAATAAAGAGCGTACCCCCCGTTAAGGGGGCGCGTCTCAGGAGTGTATAGTATACTACTGCTGAGTACTACTGGGTATCCTAACACAGGTGTCTGCAGAAAGTACTGACTTTGGCCTGCTGAGGAGCCCGCCTAAATATCGGCAAGACAGTGGTCATAGTCATAGGACTACAACCCGCTTTCTCTTGCAGATCATAGAAATTACGTCAGCCATCTTGAAATGAATTAGAGTTAATGTTTAACGCACCATTTTCTCCAAAATACTCAGTGGATGGTGCAGTCCATTGATCCCAAAGAATGTGAATGTGCCCTCATCGCTGCCACCGACAACATCAGGACCTGCTGGACAATGGTGAGACCGCGGCCCTCATCCTCCTGGACCTCTCCGCCGCCTTTGACACCGTCTGCCACCGCACACTACACGCACGCCTCCACGCCGTATGGATCCGAGACAAGGCTTTGGAATGGACCACCTTCTTCCTCTCCGGCAGAACCCAGAGTGTCCGCCTCCCCCATTCCGATCCAAAGCCTCCGAGATCATCTGCGGCGTACCCCAGGGATCTTCCCTCAGCCCAACACTGTTCAACATCCACATGGCCCCGCTCACACACATCGCCTGACAGTACGACCTCAACATAATCTCCTACGCCGACAACACTCAACTGATCCTCTTCCTCACCAAGGACCCTATCACCGCCAAATCCAACCTCCACAAAGGAATGAAGGCCATCGCCAACTGGATGAAGATCAGCCGACTGAAGTTGAACACAGACAAGACGGAGGTCCTCATCCTCTGCTCCAACCCTTCAGCCTGGGACGACTCCTGGTGGCTGACGGCACTGGGGGCAGCCCCGAGACCCACTGACCACGCACGCAACCTGGGAATCATCCTCAACTCAATGCTCTCCATGACCAAGCAAGTCAACGCCGTCTCCTCCTCCTGCTTCAACACCCTCCGCATGCTCCTCAAGATCTACAGGTGGATCCCGACAGATACAAGAAGAACAGTCACCCAGGCCCTCGTCAGCAGCAGACTCGACTATGGAAACGTCCTCTATGCGGGAGCCCCGACCAAGCTCATCAAACGACTGCAACGCATCCAAAACGCATCTGCACGACTGATCCTCGACGTACCTCGTCACAGCCACATCATCCCCCACCTGAAAAACCTGTACTGGCTCCCCGTCAACCAGAGGATATCCTTCAAGCTCCTCATCCACGCACACAAGGCACTCCACAAGACCGGCCCAGCCTACCTCAACAGACGACTTTCCTTCCACATTCCCAACTGCCAGCTCTGCTCTGCCGACCTCGCACTCACCACCGTCCCTCGCATCTGAAGAACAACCACCGGCGGGAGATTCTTCTCCCACCTCATCGCCAAGACCTGAAACACCCTCTCACTGAGCCTATGACAGAGCCAAGACCTGCTGACCTTCAGGAGGCTACTCAAGACCTGGCTGTTTGACCAGTAGCACCCCCCCTCCCAGCACCTTGAGACCCTCGTGGGTATGTAGTGCGCTCTACAAATGATTGATTGATTGATTGGTTGATTGATTGATGTAAAGACATGCTGAGGTTCCTGTATGGTCACAAAATATAGAGTGAGAGCTATTTTGTCTAACGTCCAATTTATATGTATTGAAACAGAAGCAAAGTAGTATACAAAAACTGTCAGCCATCTTGGAGCAGTGAAGCTCCACAACTAATGTTAATTACAATGCAGTATTGAGTGGAAGAGTGGTTTAAAAATTTTGAGTTCAGAGCCGGTGCTTTAAGTAAGGCAACATTGAAGCAGAGTCGAGGGAATACATTTCAAATATAGTGAAAGTGTGTCAAAAATGCTTTAGGGCAAAAGGTGCAAGCAGAAGTAATCATAGGACGGTAATTTCACATATTAGACACTCGCAGGACCTACAGACACAGTTCTGTGATTTGTCTTGGGGACGTACTTCTTTGAAAAATATAAGTCAGTGCCTGAATACAAGCAAACTGTTGTAACACATATAACATATTCATATAGTACGACAATTTGTTGAGAAGGTCTACACGTGTGAATGAAAAAGCAGGTTGCCCATCTTCTGTTAACCCCTTCAGTGCCCATGACGAGCTGGACTCGTCATGGGCCGCGGTGGCGCTGTGCCCATGACGAGTCCAGCTCGTCATAGACCCCGCCCGCTAATGCAACGGCCGGCACTGGGCGGGGAAAGGGGCGGGCACTGAAGGGGTTAAAACTGATAACAGTAGGGAGTTGAAAGCAAAAGAAAGGTCAGTCAGCATAGGAGAGTCAAATTAGAATTAGGAATAAGGTTGTAATAAGTATAAGATAATTATATAGTACGTCATTTCTTGGAGAGCAGGTTGCCAATTTTCTGTTAGCATTTACAACAATATAAAAGTTGAAAGTGAGTGAAAGAAAGGTCAGTCAGCATAGGAGAGCCAAGTTGGAGATGGGAATACATCGGGGATAGTGACGCACCCACATGAATAGTGTTGTGTAGAGTAGCTGAGACATATTGAGTCCTGGTGATATGATCCACATAATTGGACCATGAGTGCTAGTCCCCCAAAAAATAATGTAAGTCATGGTCTGTATTTAGGCCCATCTCTATACTTCTCAATCGCATGATCCAAGTTGTTTTCCTCCTCCTCAATATAAGTTCTCTATTACCACCCATCACGTGTTTGGGGATGGTGTCAAATCCGTAAAAAGAGAATGATGTGTGGCATCAGCAGGACATTCCACTATGCATTGCCACAGGGTATCTCGTGTCGGCCTGTTTTACCACCCTGACGTGTTTCACAATGCGGTCCTTCAGAGCCCTGATAGTGCTGCCAATATACCTTCTTTGACATTTGCATACGATTGTGTAAATCACATGGTTGGTCTTACAGCTGATGTTGGTGTTTATCTTGTAAGTGCGGTGATTGGGGCCAGAAAACTCCTTCTTTTTATCTGAGGTCCATCTACACGCAGAGCAACGTCCACCCTTGTAGAAACCCAGACGACCCTGTGTCGATAGCCAATGTATCTGAGTACCCGCTTTCGGGTAACTGGGACTCAATAGATTCCTAAAGCTCTTACCCTTACGAAATATCACCTCTGGTCTAGAAGAGATAAAAGGCTCCAATATCTTATCAGCACATAGCAGGTGCCAGTGTTTTCCCATGCTCTTGGTGAGTGTCATATTGAGTGCATTGTAATCTGTGACAAGCCGAATAGTTTTATGATCCCCTTGCTTGCCTATATCTTGAAGTGTTGTTGACTTTCTACGCATGAAATCCTGCTCAGTGCATTATGTATTGTTCTCTGGCTGTAGCCCCTGCTCTCAAATCTGTCTCCCATATTTTTGAGGCAACACGCAAAGTCACCATCAATGCTGCAATTGCGTTGAGCACGTATAAATTCCCCGTAGGGGATAGCATTGATCTGGTGTTTGAGATGCGCGCTAGTGGCATGTAACACAGTATTGCACGCCATGGTCTTCCTGTATAGTCTGCTTTCAATTTTGTTATTAGAAACAAAGAGTTCCACATCCAAAAAGGTGAGGGAGGTTTTTCTATGGGTGTAGGTGAACCTAATGTTGGCATCATTGCTATTGAGATATTTTATAATTCTAGTCAGTTTGTCATTGTTGCCTGTCCAGATAAGTAGGCAGTCACCAATGCACTTGCCCAAAAAAGTTTAGAGTCATTCCATTCACTGTCCTTAGTGTCCCATATCCAGTTCTCCTCCAACCACCCCATGAATAGATTGGCATATGATGGGAACATTTTTTAACCCATGGCCACTCCACGTATCCGTCTGTACCATGACCCTTTGAACACATTGTTCTCCAAAAATATTTGTGTCATTTCCAGTAACATGCCTGTGTCTTCCCAGAGGCTAGCCGGGCGAGAGTTGAGCATGCGTCTTAATGCCTGTAAACCTAGATCATGTTGGTTGCTCGTATAGAGAGCAGTGACGTTCAGAGTGACCAGTGTCATGGTATCGTCGCAAGTGATGTTATTTAGCATGCTGAGTATGTGTTTGGTGTCTCAGATGTAAGACGGTAGATTAGCTACCAGTGGTTATAGAAATATGTCAACATACTTGGATAGTTTTTCTGTGGGTCCACCAATTCCCGACACAATCGGTCTGCCTAGCGGAAACGGAAGATTCTTATGTACCTTAGGTAGGATATATAGGCATGGGTGTCTGGGATGCTCTATTCTAAGGTAAGCATGCTCATTAAAGTCTAATAGACTTAGATCGTGCCAGTCCTTTAGTTTCTGGTTAATGAGACTCATCAATGTCCAGATGGGATTGGAGAGTAGTTTCTCATAGCAGTCCACCTCACTGAGTTGTGAGATGATCTCACTTTCATAGTCAACCTGGTTCATGAGTACCACATTTGTCTGCCTTCCGTACTGTAATGCTGGCATCTACCATCAGTTCTTGTGGTGCTTTCCTTTCTGTCTGGGTGATATTGTCTTTCCATCCCATGTGTGAGTGTCTTGAGCCAGCTGATTTGTCCAAACCTGACATAACTATTTTGTAAAAAAATAAATATCAACGTTATTGCCAACCGGCATGGGGGGTCCATCTTGATTTGGCCTTAAGCTCACTATTAATATTCAAGTCCGTTTGGACATCAAGATCACAGAGAAGTGTCCATAGTCATTTGGTCCCCCTCACATTCAGAGATTGACAACAAGAACTTGGTATCGAAAACATCCTGTATGGTCAAATTATCACACAGAAGAGTATTCTGCAGGGTGGTTCTGTCTTTATTGTTACATGGAAACTGTGCAAAGTGTTTTATCAGTTTAACGCGTCTCACAAATTTAAAATAGTCAACCTTAGCCTTACATATGTCACCCTTATCCATAGGGCAGAAGCTCAAACCCTTTTGTAATAATGATGTTACTGCCAGGCTAATCGGTTTATCGGTAAGGTTGATAACTGGGGTGTCCTCTATTTTTGATTGTTCCAAGATCTGGTTCTCATTCTGTCTTCCTGCCACACCCCCTCTCTTTCCCCACTTTGTCCACCTGTGATAGGAGTGTGTCACTTCTGTTCTCTGTTCCCTTTTTTTATCCTTAAAACCTCCTGTTAAAAAGGATTATCCCTGCCTCCTATCCCTTCCTGTTCACTCTCGCTGGTCACAGGCGTGTTCAGTTAGGTGGAACTGGAACTGATCGAAGTAGTAGGTTCTTTAGTCTCAGTCTGTTGTTTAGGGATAAGATGGTCATACGTCTTGGCAAAGGTAAAGACCCTGCCACTATTGTAATCTTGTTCACCTCCTTTTAGTTTCTTAGCCTTTCTTTGTTTAACCTCGTTCTGATGTCTCAATAGTACGCCCTCAAGAACTGCGTAATTTTTTTAAAGTTGCCTCTGGTAAATTGAGATTTTTGATCTCTGTCTCCAGGGTATCTATGTCTTTCAACAGTTTGCTGATTTTTCTCTGAGAATTCTCAATCAGTATATCTATCAGTTTATTTGAGTTTGCTGTTAATTCCCCCTCCAGGGCTACTAGTAAATCATCTTCAAGGTCGTCATGGGTGGGGATAATCTGCGACCTGAGGCCCCTCGGTGTTCTAGCCAATCTGATATATTGTTTTAGGGTGGCCCCTTCCCACCATTTTGGCAATTCGCTCTTTTTCAGTCTTTCCAGTCTAATGAATTTACTTTTCAGACCCTCATTTGTAGGTGGGTTTCCACTTTTGGTTGCTAATTCTACAGTCAGTCCCTTCCCGAGGTTACTAAAGAGTTCTTTGGCTTCCATGTTCCTATTCATCATGGCACACAATTATTTTAAGTGTTTTCTACGTCCCGGGCAGCCCCCTATTAACTTTAATGGAACTTTTCGGTAGGTGGATTATGTAGGGTAATGGCGCTCCTGGGAAATTAGCAGTGGGTGTATACTAGGGTATAATTAAGATTGCAGTGCATAAGGGTGGGGAGAGGCACCCTCCTCCCCAATGCTTTAATGTCTTGTTCATTTTCTCTCGCTTCCAACACTGTTGCAGAGGCAGAGTGGTTATGCTCAGTAGTTTTTTCTCTGCAATGAGTCAAGATGTAGTCCACTTACCTCCAATGACTCCTGGGCTCACTATGTCTCTCCTTACAATAAAGGTACCTATCGTATTTGAGTAGTTTGTT
The DNA here is from genome assembly GCF_964204655.1 of Triturus cristatus. Lineage (NCBI taxonomy): Eukaryota > Metazoa > Chordata > Amphibia > Caudata > Salamandridae > Triturus > Triturus cristatus. The sequence continues at coordinate 1,710,989,802 of NC_140589.1, read as the reverse complement.
TTCTCTCTTAGAACAGATTTATGCAGCTTGCCTTGCATTTTCCATATGATTATCTAAAAGACAGAAAAATGAGTAATTGTTTGTTATATACATTATGTGTATTGTAAATGTTTTACATGCTTTGATTTATCCAGTGGAAAGATTTAAAAAAAATGTGGTTAATTTTTCTCTTGTTGAACTAAAAAAGGAAAGAAATGTTCATTTTGGTTGAAAGAAAAATCATTATTGTTTCATTTTGATTGTCATAGAAGTGAAGGAAAACATTTTGTAAACAAGTACTTTCTCTTCAATTATGGAACTGTTTATGTTTTGGAAGTAGACATTAGGCTTCACCTGTGTAGTTTGAAAAGAAGTTCACAAATTATATTGGTGGTTGGTTTTCCTCTTCTGTTTTTAGGTGGTACTTGGTCTGAAACAGTTTAAAATAGTATATTACAAATATTCATCTATATTTTAAATATGTAACTTGCACCTGGAAAAAAGTGTTAAATATTACAATAAGATTTTGCAAAGGGATAAGTGTAACTTATGGCATTTATTTTTTTCATTGCAGAATGTGAATATTACTCTTTATTTTTCTGTAACAGTGTAGAAAACAAGTTGTTTTAATATCTAGTTGCATTGTTTTAGGAAATGTGTATTAGTTGGTTTGGTTATTGAACGTAGACGGCATTTAATTTATAAATCTTCTTGTATTTCAAAAGAAACGTTTGAAATGTTTACTGTGTCTGTGAGTTAAATGTTTTAACACCTTCTCCAAGTTGGCACAGAGCAGAGTTGGTAATAGTAAATCTGCCCCCTTTAAGTGTCTAACACATTCCCCAAGTTGGTATAGGGTGGAGTATACCCTCATCCAGTGTCCATCACCTTCCCCGAGTCGGCACATAGTGGAGTTTACAATAGAAAATCTGCCCCCCGCTATTGTCCAGCAACTTCCCCAAGTTGGCACAGGGCAATGGTTATAATAGTAAATCTGCCTCCCGGCCAATGTTCAACACATTTCCTGAGATTTGACAGGGCAGAGGCCGGCTTAGTACATTTTTCCCCCCACCCACCTGCATCCAGCACCTTTTTCCATTTGGCATCTATAATCAATATTAATTTTTAAGTACATTATTTAATATAAAATAATCCAAACTACTTGAGATAATATAGTTACAATTCAAAAGTAACTTACTTTATGATAAATCTTTTTTTTTTATTTCTCACACAATGATTGATGTCTTGGTCTGAGTAAAGTATTTTGATATTTCTCTGAAAAAAACTAGAACAAAACATTTAATTGTTATTAGCAAATAATTTAGAAAGTGTTTTTAATTTGAGTACAAATTTTTGTGAGAAATGATACTTACATTCTGAAATAGGTGGCACTGTGAAAACAAAGTCAGCAAGGCAGTTGCTGCTGTTTGCTCAAGTGTGCATAGGAACCTTAGTGGTTAATGGAACACTGATTACAAAATAGTAGACATGCATATATAGAATATTTTTGAGGTGAAACCTATATCAGTCATAAAATAGGCGTCAGAAAGCTTGATTTTTTTTTACTTTAAAACCATGACTGAACCTATAATGATAGTGATATATACTTGTTCTGCTTTTAATAGTGAACCTCTCATCCCATCTTGGTTGGGGCATTTTTTATATTAAAAAAGCATACTTTTTGCATATTTTGTAAAATTGTCATTTGTGTAAAAGATTTAAAATACTTCCATTATGAAATTAATGTTTAAAAATTTAACTTTAAAACAAATAGGTTGTAAAGACAGGCATGGTAATAGTATGTGTGGTAAACATACTTTTAATTATAAGTAGGGCTGAACGGTGAATTATGCTCCATTCCCAGAGTTTTTTGCACTCCGTGGAGCACGCAGAATTCTGAAAACTTTGCTCTGCAAAGCGAAGCAGAGTTTTTCCCTCACTCACGCTCACCAACGATAAGTTGGCGAGAGAGGAAAATCCAATGCTAGACCACCTCCCAGCAAAATATCTCAATGCGGACGGTCTTGGATGGTCACGGCCGCTCACGTTGAGAAACCAGCCATTGAGGAATCTGTCACTCGAGTAGAACATCTACTCGAGCTGCAGAAAGAAGCAGTGCCCTCTTGCACTGTGCATGGTGCAGTTCAGGCTGATTTTCCAGTGTGGGACAAACACCTGGTGCTAAAGATCAGTACAAATGACGTGACCTAATGCACCCCGCCACTTGTGGAACTCGCATAGTGTGGTGTAGGTTTTGGGTCAGTTCTCAGAGTTCCGCTTGGAAGAACTCCCCGAACACTGCCCAGTCAAGACAATACCATATCAGGCTTAGAGTGCCACATAAATCATACAAAAAATAAGGAACTCTGCGTAGTTTGGGTGGAAATCAGCTCCTTTATATGGAGCACCCTACAACACCACTGACACTCTGAATCTGCTCACCTCAAATATATTATTCTCTAGCGGAGATGTAAAGGAGCTGCTCTCCACCTAAACTTGGGAACTACGCAAAGTTCCCTGTTATAATTTTTGTATAATTATTCAGCACTCTAAGCCTGAAAGGGTATTGTTTTAACTTATACTGGGTGGTCCCTAGTGTCTGGACAAAGCTATACCTCTCTGATGACCTTTAATTAGAGCATAACACATGAGTCAGGGGTTGCTTTTATTCATTTCAGGTTGGCTTGTATGGTATTTTACTAATTCAAAGCTGCAATACTGTGTTTGGAGTGGCAAAGGACATTTGTCATTTTTCAGCTAGAGGTGTATTGCCCTTGTTAATCCTATGCTTAAAGACCTTGCTGTAAAAATGACAAACAGCTTTGTCACTCGCTAGCTTGGCGTGGATGGCACTGTGCTAATCCTATGCTTAAAAACTGTACTGGAGAAACAGACATTTGAGATGTGCAGATTCAAAGTGTCAGTGGTGTTGTAGTGTTCTCCGTACAAAAAAGCTTCTCTCCTACCAATTTTGGGATCTACACAGAGTTCCCTGCTTTCTTGTTTTGTGGGTTGTTAAGTATAGTTTGCATTTCAAAGGATATGTTTCTAAATTTATAAAAATTAGGCCAGGCATTTACAAAACTTAGAACATACGTGGTGCAAAATTAGTTTTTATATCTTTGCAAACCTTAACAGAAAATGAATGTGGAAAGTAAATTGCCATTTGTGTGTACTAGGTCAACATGGGTGAAGGCCATGCCTTGGCTGAACCTAAGCATTATAAATGATGAACAATAAACTGAGTAGTATTGTACAACAAATTACATATAACCATTTTGTAATTCTGAGACCAGTACTAAAAGCATACAAGAGGGATAAAGAATACACAAAATTTAGCCATGGATTTAGGTTATGCAGGATGTAAGGCCAAATAAAGTGGTTTGTACTTTTTGGTATGAAATGGAGTGCAGTTACTCCAACAACATATATTTCTATGCAACATGGACAAAGACCACATCTCGGCAGACCTTGAATTCACACAACTGTGGTGAAGTAATCATTTATGGACAATGTCGTTACAAATGTTTTTCATTCAAGCTCAATACAGCCCTTGTTGCTCAACATGCAGTTCTGCAAAACTTTTTCCATCCCACCTTCTAACCAATGGTACACTTTCTAAGACACATAGCACCATGACAACAGGCATATTAGGAACCTATCTTCATTAACATTAACATTTCCAGAAGCAAATATTTATATTTTCTTTTGTCCATTGATGAACAGGAAGGCATAAGTCACAACGTCTTGTTGTTGGATGCTCTATTTCACCACAATTGTGGGTGTGGCAGTTTTATAAATGTTTACATGGTACAGATCATAACAATGCAGCAGGAGAAATCTATTGACAATGTGGTGATGTCCTTACATGTGGTAAATACCATTATGATTACAATCCAGACACATCAGCAACGATAAGGCAAATGAGAACTTTTGACTGCAACTGCATTTGTCAAGGATGCTAGTAGATATCTTACAATCCTAAAAACAGCATAGTGACAACACTAAAGCCCTTCAGTCATTAAAAAAGCAGTATGTGCTGGATGAGTTCCAGAGTGCTTCCATTTTGGATTCAAGTGAATCTCCTTCACAAACAATATTAACTGAGCAATTCTCAGAGGCAGGCACTTCAGCTGCAGTGTTTATAAAAAATTGGATCAAGACATATTTGTACTCTTGTTGTTGTTTTTATGATCACTGTGGCAGATACATATACTGTGGTGGATAATGTAGTAAAAATTGGCATTTTGTCATTCATGAACATGAGGCAGAATGTCCAAAAAGAGTGCACAATTGTATTTTCTGCAATGTTTCACCATATTCTATGTTGTTATATAGCTTGAACCTTTAATCACCACTGCCTTTTCTAAGGTTCTGTTTATAGGCCGCCAAATGGTTTGAAAAGTAGATTAGAACATTCCATGAAAGTGAATTTATTAATCTACATTTGATATTCCCAAACTTCTCATAAAAGTTTGAAAAAATTGACAAAAAAGTTCAAAAATATACTTACATTTTATTTTACAAAAATAAGAAAACAATTATAGTGCTGTAGACTTCTGTATAGAAATGGAAGTGATTAACTCGTATATCTAACAACAATAACAAAGGCAGCATTACTAAAGTCATTAATAAAATCATCTAGCCTGCCGTGGCAAATACTGCCGGAAAAACATGCAGTCATGACATCATTGTAGTTGCATCAAGCATGCCCCATCTTTGGGTTACAGTAACTAGTGAAGAACCACATTTGAGATGGGACAATACATGGAAAATAAAGTGGATATTAGGACACATGGCATGCAAAGATGCAAGATCTTCCTTCATTACAAAACAAATGTGTGAGCATAAAACATGTACAAGATTATTAGAACCTAAATAATCAAACTAAAATGGTGCTAAGTTGAGATGTTCTGTATTGTTAGAAGCACTGCATACCATTTCATACCACAACATTCAAGCCACTTACTTTTACCTTAGCTCCTGAACAACCAAGATCCATCACTACATTATGTTCTACAGCATACATCTCCTCCCAGGAGATATTAGATTATCCTAGAATACACAATTTATGGAACTGTGGTAAAATGTGAACAAATCATAAAACCGTTCTACCTAAAACTTAAAATACCTACTAGCCAAACCATTTGGCATTGGTTGATAAAAACTATTATGTCACCAACAAAACAAAATGCTCAACATATAACTTGTTTGAAGTAGAAATAAATTCTGATGCATTAGTTTCATCCATGACTTATATGAAAAATTTGCAAATAATGACAGACATACATCATATAATATTTGAACAGAAACATGAGTCTGATTGGATACTATTCATGAGGATTATTATAACTTTAAATAATGTGATAAGGTACATAAAATACTCTGTTAGTCACATTTCCACCTTACAAAGAGGTAACAAGAAACTTTCTAATTAACTGAAAATAGTGTATATGTTTTTCAATGCAAATATTTGTGAATGAACAGCAACTGTAGCTACAATTAAATGTAACTTTTAATTATTCTATAAATATTAAATCTTAAAAAAAGGAAATAACAATACTTTTAATTATCTGACTTTTTGAAAAGATAAATTAGTATGCATGAATTTGAAAGATTTGTATTGTCCACTTCTTTTTTCTGTCTTTAGATTCAGTTTGTCTAACTGATTGCTTGTATTGCATGCCATTAGTTCCCAGTCTGTGTTTTAAACTACCTGTAAGAGGCAATTACTTAATTGCTTAATTGTTTACAGGATCTTGTTTACAAAAGAAACACACCACATATAAATTATGTATACATTATATGTAATATATTATTACATGTATAATATACATAAAGCAAATTAAAATTAGGCCTGGGCTAAAATTTCGTTCCGTTCGCGGAAATTGCGATAATTTGACATTTTTGCGTTCAGCGGAAAGCGCGAAAATGTCAAAATTTCCGCATTCCGCAGCTTTGCGATAATTTGGTTCTTGCTCGTGCTGTAAATAATACATTCTCGCGTGCGCACGATCACCTTACCTGAATCCCTGCGTTCACCGACAAGTTTTCTTGATCCGGTCGCGTTCTCCATGAGATGTTGTATTGTTTTTAGCCATTTGCGCTGTCTCGCGACAGTTCGCGCCCGCAGTGACGTCATGCGTCGCGCGATCATGTCTTTCTTCTCGCGATCATGCACCGCGAGACAACTGAAAACAAGATGGCCGCACCCGCGAGCAACCGCATGGGTAAGTTGGCGAGCCGCAACCATGCAGAAAATGTCGCGAACATGCGGGAAAAAAACTTCTGCATCTTCGCGATATTTCCGCATGTTTGCGATAATTTTTAACATTTTCGCGATAATTTGCGAAAGTGGATTTCGCAAATTCCGCCCACCCCTAATTAAAATGTCAACTTATACACACATCACATATTAAATTAAAAATACATTTAAAAGAATAAATTCCTTAAAAACAACTTATGATGAACAAGATTTTTGTTTAAAAATGTTTTCATTGTTTTATATTTTGATTGTGGAACAATGATTATATTAAATGTATTATTTCATTTGAGCAATATCACCAATAGCAACAAGAAGTCACAACTTAACCAGAAAAAATATTTGTGAGGAAAAAAACAAGAACAATGAAAAACAAAACATTACTCTGACTGTAAGGGCCCGATTCACAAAGATAGGCCTGTGCTATCTTTCTCTGTTCAAAAGGCTCTACTTACTATTAAAATGCTGTTTTGTGAATACTGAAAAAGTGTAACCTTACTCAAACATGTAATTTTACCTGTGGCAATCAGGTCTTTACTTTGCATGGAAGAAACAGGTGGCTTTTACAGTTCAGTCTATACAGTTAGGAGAGTTGGATGATTTTTCTCTATAGGTTTCCCAAATTAATTACTATATTTTCCCTGAATCTGGGGATTGAGGCGTACCACAGATGTACAATCAGAGAAAGAAGCACAGAAGCACCAACCAGACAATGAAGAGGGTGAGTTATAAAGAAAACTCCAAAGTTCTATCAGCAATGTCTATTACAAATAATCATATATGCATTACCATATAACCTTGTTTGTTGTAATCTTTCAGGATCTTAGATAGAAACAAATCCCAGCTCATGATGCAAGACTTCTTTCCTCTGTTCCTAGACAGGCCTGTCAGCACCTGGGCCAGTCCATTTCACCAGTTCTTTCCTCCACTCGGTCAATGCTGGTTCATCCCTACTTTTCCATTGTATTGCAATTTGCTGTTTGGCTAATGATGATGCCAGGTCAATGAAGCTAGTCACTTCTCTGACTTTATGCCAAGCTGGCATGTCTTGGGAGAATATGGGAAAACAGCTCAGCTACATGGCCTGTTTGCTGTAGAACATTGGACCAATAAATCTTCAAATTCTGGCAAGTCCAAAATATATCCGGAAGATCTGGGGTAATTATCTGATGCTGTATGAAATATCCGGTGACGCTTATTCTGTGTTAAGGTGTTAAATGAGGGCGTTGTAGTATGTGAAACTGAATCAACCAGAAATGGGCATTACTAGATACTGCCTTGGGAAAACCACTGCCCACTTCCACTCTCTAGTGGGGATTTCACCATTCAGATCTTCCTCCCAGTTTCCTTTGAGGTCCAGATTCTGAAAGGTGTCACACAACGCAGCCCAGCACCCAAAGAGGCTGCACTGCGTTGCGTGACTGGAGGAGAGTAGGAGAGCACCATATTCACAGAGATGTTGCACTGTCCTCCTCTCTCCCAAGCGATGACCTTAATTTGAGCTGCCGTGCGCCAGACACACAGTTTAGCGCCATAGTGCAAAGCCATGTGCCTGAGTCTAGCATAGGTTTTGTACAGGAAGGATAACCTTCCTGTAAAAAATACTATGCCTAGACAAGTTTAAAACCTTTTCCTTCTTTGTATGTGTGCTACACAGTGTAGCACGCATGCAAAGAAGGAAAAGAAAGGAGAAATAAAATATTTCTCATTTTAATGTCTGCTTTCCAGCTGTTGTAATTTTTGGTGCCAACCCATGTCTACTAATGTTAGTAGATAGGGTTTAGCTTAAAAAAGCATGGGTGATTGCATGGGAACACCAATGTACCACCCATTTAATGCCCCCCTTAACGCAAAGTAATGTAAAGCAGCATTTTCCATACAAGCCAACACTAATACCAATTAGCATTCGTTTCTTAATCCCGAAATTGGTCTAGCATCGGGTTAGTGTTACAAAAGCCAAACCAACCCGACGCTAATCCTTTGTGAGTCTGGGCCAGGGTGTGGTAAAAGATGTCTTCATTTGTGCTATAAACTGTTTATAGTGATGAACCACCAGGAGTTTATAGCCACTAATTGTTAGAACAGTTTAGACTGTGGTATGTGTGTCTTGGATGGTCAGATTATGCCCCCGATGCCAAACGTGATGTCCTCAAGATGACTGACGAGAGGGAGCTTCACTTCTAGGCTCCAGGGTAAGGGATCACAAAACTGTGTATATCCCTGTGTTTACCCTGCCCACTACACCTAACTCGATGAAGACAAATCTGAATTTTGCTACCAAGAGAAACTGTATTTACTTACATGCTCATTCTCGAAATTCAGTTCCTTCGGCACGTGATTGACTTGCTGAACTCAGTCTGCACGCATCGCTGGCAGGCAGAGAAGTGCTGACCTCGATTTACATCTTGCTGTATTAAGGGTTTGTCATCTCGCTGCTGATGGTTGCTTGGGTGGCCCTCCTTCGCAGCTCCCTCGGTGGCTTCTGGAGAGCGTTAATTCTGGGACCAGGTTCTGTTCCCCCAAGCTGTTTCACACCAAGTACCTGCCCCTCCTGTGATGCGCTCTCCCTTCACTGTCGGGAGCTGGATCGCTTCAGGCTTTTGGTGAGTTTCGAGACTCTTGTGGGGCGGGTTTGCTGCCTGCCCACTGCAGCCTCTGCTCTCAAGGGGATTGGCTGGCGGGTCCGTCTCTGGTGCGGGCCGTTGGTTTGCCACCATATCACAAGATGTTGGACGTCTTTACGGTCCTGCAGCTTTTCCTCACCTGCAGCCTTGCTTATTGAATCTTTGGCATCCTTCGCGGCACTTCATGGACCTTTTCTTTTGACTTTTAGGCTATAATGAGGATGGCCGGTTTTAAGCAGTTTGGTAAATAGAGGGACTTTCAGTGGGCCTTGCGGGCCCTCCATCTTGGATTCCCCCCTTCCTAAAATGGCCTTGCTCATCCCAAAATGGTGGCACCTCCGAGAGTCTAGGAAGATAAACATCAACATAGTACTAAACATTTCCATCTTCCGAAAGGAATGAAAGGCTATCTTTTTCAATACATAGATGTCCTTAACTCTCCTTAGGTGCCCAGTTTTATGCAGTTTCTGGATGGCTCTAACTTAATACCTCACACTCTTCCCTTCCTCCCACATCTGTTCTTTTTGCCCTCTTCTTCTTCTTTCTTTCTTTTTTATTCATTTATTTAGAGGTTTTATATAGCGCTGGCTGGACCCAGAGGTATCAGAGCGCTTTACATTGGAAGAAGGTGGTCACGGTCTAAAACAAAACAGTCATTAGCAGATAGAAACAACCTGTCAACAAATTAGTAACAGCTTGAGTTTACAAAATCAAATACACAGGTGGAGAGGGCGGGTGCTATATACATAAATAAAACAAGGATGTGGAAGATCAGATTTCGTAGGGTGTTAGGGGAAGGGGAAAGGCATGAAGGGCAACAAGGTGTAGGCGGTTAGACGTGAGACAGTGAGGAAGCAAAAGGGAGGAAATATGGTAGGAGGGGTGGAGGTGGGCGAGGATGAGAGAAGTGGGAAAGGGGGGGAAGCTGAACCAGTAGAGTGTAACGGGAGGGGAGGGGGAAGGTGGGGAAGAAGAACGGTATGAGAGACTGGTAGACCGCAGAAGTGTAAGGGGCGAGTTCAGGGCGCTGGTAGGGATCCCCAATGTTTATGAAGGAGGTGCATTTTGAGGTCTTTTTTGAACCTGGGGTAGGAAGGGTTGTATCGCAGGTCTTTTGGGAGGGCATTCCAGATGTTTGGGGCACTGCCGGAAAAGGAGCGGGACTGAGAAGATTTTTTTTTACCAGGGGTGGGACTAGGAGGGGAGCATTGGTGCTTCTCATGGGTCTTGTGCTGCCAGCTTTGCAGATTTTATTGGCCAGGTATGGCGGAGTATTTTGATGGAGGACTTTGTGTGTAATGCAAGCAGTTTTATAGGCGGACCTGCATTCAATTAGGAGCCATTTAAGTGTTTTGAGGGCAGGGGAGATGTGGTTGAAGCGCTTGCAGTTGGTAATGAGTCTGGCTGCAAGGTTGAGCACAGATTTGAGCGGGGCAAGGTGGACTTTGGGGATTCCGGTGAGGATGGCGTTTCCGTAATCAATACGCGACAGGACAAGAGATTGGATGATGAATTTAAAGTCATCAGTAGGGATAAAGGGCTTACTTTTCTTTAGATGACGGAGCGTGAAGAGGGCTCCTTTAGCCGAGTTTTTGATGTAAACATTGAGAGTTAGGCTATTATCGATGGAGATACCCAGGGATTGGATAAGGATAGGGAACAGTTTATGGCATTGAGGTTGGAGATCCAGGTTTGAATGGGGAGATGGTTGTTTTTAGGGGAGAAGATGATGATTTCAGTTTTTTGGGGGACTCCTCGGGAGACCGGAGTGGGGTTAGATAAGCAGTTGTGCATATTGATTTGCTGTGATCGGTGTTGGAGGTATGAGACGAACCATTTATGTGTCGTACCATTAAGGCCGACTCGATCTCTGAGAACATTAGGTAGGGCAAAGTGGCTGACTGTATAGAACGCAGCAGAGAGATCAAGGAGGATCAGTAGGCAGGTCTCGCCATTGTCGAGGGAGTGGTGGATGTCATCGACAATGTTAAGCATGGCAGTTTCGGTGCTGCATCCTTTCCTGAAACCTGATTGTAGAGGGTCCAGTAGGTTTACATTTTCAATTTGTTTATCTAATTGGAGCAGGACACATTTTTTGAGGGCTTTGGAAAGAAGGGGGAGGTTAGAGATGGGGCGGAGATTGTTAAGGTCATTGGGGTTGGCCATGGGGTTTTTGAGAATGGGAGTGATTTGTCCAAATTGAAGGGAGGTAGGGATGCAACACGTGGCAAGGTAGGTGTTGATGATAAAGGTCCAGGATGGGGTGATGATGTGTTTAAGGTCCTGGACAAGGTTGGAGGGGAGGGGGTCTTTGGTGTGGGAGGACAGTTTAAGTTTGGCAATGATGTTAAAAAACTTCATGCTCCGTTACAGGGTGGAAATTGTGCCAGGAGGCATTGTTTTGTAGTGGGTCTTTGGTGTGGGGAGGAGATTGACATAGTTGTTTGCGGTCATTGATCTCAAGAAGATTGGAGAGGAGGGTGATTGAGGGATCATCGGTATCGTTCCAATGGAGGTTAAGGTCACCAAGGAAGAGATTTTTAGAGTTGGATAATGAGGCTTGTGTCAGAAGGTTGGATAATTCATCCACAAAGGCATGCGGATCTCTAGGAGGGTGTTAGATATTATGTAGGTGAATAGGGTGTGAACCTTGTAATTTAGTTCTGCTTCAAGGTATTCGAATTTGTTAACAAGGGAGAGTTGAATTTCTTCTTTGAAGATGATGGCTAATCCACCACCTATTCTGTCATGTCTGTCTTTCCTAAGGATAGAATATCCTGGAGGGGAGAGTAGGTCAAGTATGCTAATAGAATGGTCATTAAGCCAGGTTTCTGTGAGGAACGGGATATCAATGTATTCAGTAAGGACAGTTTTGGAAATTTCGATGGCATGTTGGACAGCGAATCGACAATTCACAAGCATGCATGTGAGTGGTTTAGGGTTGCATTTGGGGGGTGGACAAGAGTGGATGGTGGTGAGTTGGGGAGGGGGTCTGGGTGAGATGGGAGAAAGGGGGATTCTGTTCGCCCCCAGTTTAACGGGGATGTTCAAGTAGTAGTGTATTTCAGATAGTGAGAAGGTGGCTTCGGGAGGGAAATGAAAGGGTCGGAGGTGGTATGATAGGGGATTCAGGGTGGAGAGGAAGGGGTTCAGATTGGGGGGAAGGTAGGAAGGGAAGGGGTAAGAAATATAAGTATTAGCGGAAAGAATGTACAGGACGGTAGAGTGCATGTGGGGTTGGGAGCAGGAGTGTGTAGGGGAGATCAGGAAGAGGGAGGGGCATTAGGGGGAGCATATATAAGGAGGTCAGTGATTGAGGGGTGGCGTTAGCTGTAGAGGTGTCAGGACAGGGAAGGAGAGAGGTTATTGATTGGGGGATGCTGTTGTCTGAAGGGAAGGTATGAGGTGACGGGGCTGGGATGTAATGGAGAGAATGGGAGGGTGTTGTGTGGTTGGGAAGAAGGAAGGCTAGGAGAAGATTTGTAAAGTTGGAGGGTCAAGGTGCTGAAGTGGTGTTCAAAGGTGGTGAGGTGGGATTCTGCAGCTTGAATGTGGATGTTGCCCATTTTGAAAATGGAGATGTCGATTTTGCCAGGAAAAGCTGTGGAGGGCGTGGTAGATAATTTAAAGCCATATGGGATTTTGATTGAGTTGGTGACTGAGAGATAAAGGTGCTTTTCCATTTGGAGGGGCGTTTAGAGTAAAAGAAGTAGTTGGTTTTAATGGGAGAAGTGAGGCTGATGTAGTTATCTACAATAAGTTTTACAGGGTTTTGGATGAGGGTTTTGTGTTCCAAATTTTTCTTAGCGTTTTTGGATAGATTATGGGGGTAGAGAGTAGACCATGAGTTGGGGCCATGTTTGGAGAGAGTAGAATCCTGGGGGGTGAGGGTACGGTCGGGGGGCATGCTGGGATGGTGAGGAGATGGTGAGAGTTGCGAGAGGAAGATGCGGGCAATTAGGGGGTGGAGGACCATGGCGAGGTCAGCACTAGAATGGAGAGGGTGTTGAAGTCAGGTAGGGTGACTTCAAGTCAAGTAAGGTGAAGTCAGGTAGGGGCAAAGGGAAGCAGTGACAGTGGGACAGGAGGAGAGAGGTCAGTGCAGGAGAGGAGAGGGGGGACAGGTCGGTGAGGTTTGTTGGGAGACAGAGAGGGATTAGACAATCGTTATAGGCCTTGTAAAAGTGGGAGGTTCAGTGAAAGGAGATGAGAGGAGTGGGGGGGTCAGTGTTATGGGAGGAGAGAGGGGGGTAATGGTAAAGGGGGGGATGAGGGGTGGGTGAATATTAAGGAGGGGAGCAAACACTGTTAGAATAGGGCATTCAATTATAAAGGCATTTGCTAGCATGAATGATAAGAGAAGGCAGGGCATAAATAAAATAAAGATAACAATAGTATTAGGAGACCTAATCATTCAATACAAAATACAGAGTAATCATATTCATAAATACTTGTAAACAAGTTGAAGGAGAAGTGAAGGAGGGGAGCAAAAGGTGTTAGAATAAGGCAGTAAATTATAAAGGTATTTACATGCATGAGTGATATGAGAAGGCATGGCATAAATAGAAAATAAAGATAACAATAGTATTAGGAGGCCTAATCATTCAATACAAAATGCAGAGCAATCATATTCATAAATTAGTCGTAAAAAAGTTGAAGGTGATGGAAGAATATAGAGCAGTAGAGGGCCTGATCGGTAGTCAAGTATTAATTAGCTCATAATACTTAGGATACTTATTTAGAAATTCGCCATTGTGAATGTAGCCCGGATGGAGGAGGAGTGGTCAGGCAGAAAATGACAGAGGTGTCTTTCTCACCGGCACTCTCCACTGACATGGACTGTGCCAAACATAATTAGTGAGTTCTGTGTTGTACGCTCCCACTAACAAAGATTTCCTGCATATTCAATCTCACCTGGCAGTGAGACACCCAGAGTTATTAGTTTGTGCAGTTGTCCTCTGGAGAAAGAGGATAGTGCTCCTGTTCCTGTAGACGAAAGAAGCTTACGTTGTTCTTCTCCACTTCCTCTCTAAGGGAGCTTCATATACCCCTGGGCCTCCCTTTGTTACCAATCTAGTCTTTTTGGCCTTTTATCCAAGGATCCTCTCTCCAGAACATCTTTAGACCCCAAACTGATTCCAGCAGGCTGCAATGCTAACACTATCATATACCCCCTAATCTATCTAAGAACACTTACAAGAAATTTAAAATAGGGTTCTTAAATCCCACCCAGAAACCTGTATTTCCAAACCCTACTTCTGCACAAAAAAGGAGCTACCATTAGTGACCTTATCTTCTGCACAAATAGACATGCACAATGAAGGAAAGCCATTCACTCTCTGCTCCAGATCTCAGCATCCACTAAAACCCCCCACGGGTTAAGACACTCAACAGCTTCCTCAAGCTCTTGCCAAGCAGAGGCTACCATCTCCCTTTATAATAATGTGATTATTTTCTTCCAACCATATGAGCGCAACCTAGAACATCTCGATGGAACATTCTCACTTATCAAAAGCTATGTAACAAATAAAGATTCCTTCCCTTCACAAGCTCATCCTAACCCCACAGACAGCCCTCATGTACCTTGGGATATATTCTCCCCCCTCACTTACATCACTCCACCCCGATCCCCTCATCTCCCATTCTCCCTGGTCAGCTTACCCAACTTCAGGCTTGAATCAACCCACATCTGTTGTCATAATTCTCTGCATCCACCCAGCCCTGCAGGGTGAAAGCTACTCTATCAGACAAGGATATCTACTCCCTCCTCCTCTCATACAAAGCTATTAACCATGACACCCCAAACCCCTTGGGTCAAATTCAAACTATTCTCACTAATCCACACAGGGAACCTAGACACAATACTAGAGTAATAAACAATTCCAATCTTAAGCAAATTCCCATCACTAGTGATTACTCTGAGGTCATCTTACCCCACCTGAGATGTATGCTACTCAAGTACTGTTCAGTATTTAAACACGCAGCTGATATAGCTGACCTTATCCTTACATATGATCATGACCTCATAGTCCTGACGGAAACATGGTTAAATGACTCCTCCACACCAACTCTCGATATTCTCATGTCCCCTTCATCAGATTAGATAGACCAATCAAACCAGGTGGAAGTATTGCCTGTATACAACGCAACAATCTCTCTGTGAAGCAAGCTTGAAACATCTCTGTGAATACCTGGGCATCGATATCATGAGCAAGGATAGACCTCGATTCAAACTGTATGCATTCTACCAGTCTCCAGGAGATAACCCACCATTCGTCAAACAAATCATGTAAATCATCACAACCAACTTCAATCCTCACTGTGCCCGGATCTTCCTTGGTGATTTCAACCTCCAGTGGAGTGACCCTTGAGGCCAAGCAGTGATTAGCTTTCAATCCTTCTTAGCTGGCCTTAACCTGGTCCAATTCTGCTATAGTCCTACCCACAAATTGGAAACGATCTTAGATCTAATCATCTCCAAGGCTAATTCCATTCAAATTGAATCTATTGTCCCATGTGATTGGACAGATCACCACCGCATCACTTTCCACATCACTGAATGAATGTTGTCCAATAAGGCACAAATCAAAAAACAAGTCACTGGAAAAGGAACATTCAAAACATAAACCTCCATGAATTGACATCTATTAGCATCCACATACTAACCCCAACTAATGACATGTCATATGAGATGCCCAGGTCCTTACTGATCATTACAATGATTCAATGAAAAACATTTTAGATAATATGGCACCTGTTAGACCTGACATCCTTGGCGTGGGTTTTTCCCCTATCCTTTGCCTCTGCTACCTGGATTTTTGATGCTGTGATGGATTTCGTTTTGGCTGGTTTAGATGCTTTGGACACTCTGCCACTGCTAATCAGTGCCAGAGTGTAAGTGCTCCCTGTGTAAAATGTCATATTGATTGGATATACCTGATTGGCATATCTGTATCACCACGAAGTCACTAGTAAAGTGCACTGTGTGTGCCAGGGCTGGTGATGACAGATGCTA
Source organism: Triturus cristatus (assembly GCF_964204655.1). NCBI lineage: Eukaryota > Metazoa > Chordata > Amphibia > Caudata > Salamandridae > Triturus > Triturus cristatus. Next base: position 1,710,973,922 of record NC_140589.1, on the reverse strand, counting down.
CTAGTGGGTCTGCAGCGCTGATTGCGCCACCCACCTGTGTAGCCCTAAAATGGTGTCTCAGGCCTGCCACCGCAGGCCTGCCTGCAGTCCCCGAACTGCCATGTCCTCCTGGCCAGTGTCCACACTGACCGGGCCTAACCCTTCCCTTTTTATACACGTCAGTCATCCCTATGGAAGGCCCAAGGTACCCCCCTGGGCAGGGTGCAGTGTATGCAAAAGGTAGAGCATGTACTAGTGCAGGTAACATGTTCTGGTAGTGAACAACGGCCATTTTGTGTGTTCACTGCTGCAAGGTTATCTTGCTCCATAGGCTAACATGGGGGAGGTTGGTGCCAATGGCTATCCGCCTATCTTCTCATAGGAACAAGATAAGACATGAGAGTTTGATATCCCTGAGCTCAGCATTTAATCACACATCTTTTAGGAGAGGTTGTTTTTAAATCCTGAGTTGGAGAATAGTACTTTTTAGAGAGTAGCTGTTCTCTTGTCTGACCGTTCTGTGTGCCTGGGCGTGCTTGTGGATTGACTGTCTGGCTTGAGAGTGACAGGGGCTGGGGATCCCCCAGGAGGTTGGCTGAGTCAGCCCTCTGCTGAATGGCGACATTTGCAAGGAGAGTGGAGGGAGGAGACAGCACCTGGGAGTGAATAGGGTTGTGCCTGCCTGCCACGCTGCTGGCTCCACCTCCTGCTGGGCGGTTGACGACTCTGCCCCTCACTATGAAAAGAATGTAGAAGCCAGGAAAACAAAGTGCTCCAGCAACACCCAGAACTGGATCAGACCGGGCTCAGGACCCACTTGCACAAAGACTTCAAAGACTTTTAGGGGTATAAGTACAAGACCCCTGACAACAGATTTTTAGATTCTACCATCAAGAGGAACCTCTGCTGAAAGATGGACCGCTGAAGAACTAAAGGAAGATTGCCTTGCTGTGTGCTCTAAGGGCTGACCCGTTCTGCTGTACAACTGAAGCTGAGGAGGAGAAGGGGTCTTGCTGTGTGCTGACCCTACCCACTTGACCAAACAAGACTTTGCTGTGTGCTGTGTCTTAAACCGAATCTCCAAGGGCCTGAGAAGAGCTGGCCTCCTGTTTCGCAACCCAGGGATAGAAAGGTTGCCAAGAACTCAAGACTCCGCTGTGTCCCCCCGCGCTGCTGTGTGCTACAGGGACCGGGGACTGTTCTACCAAGCTTCTCAACATCTGCCTGTGAAGTGGGCGGACTGCTCTCTGTCTTGCTGGAGAGTGCCGCACTGACCCGGACCCGACACCGGTTGCCGCATCAAGAAGACCGACGTGCTCATCGGCACGTGCCTTGCCGCGACCCGGAGGCCTGAAGCAGATCGAGAGTCGTACTTCCCTGCTCTACGAAGCCGCACTGTGAGTGGCTGACTCCGGTGACATCGACATCGTCACTGGGGGGCTCGTCGAGGGAGTTGTGGAAACCTTGCACCGAACAGCCAGAGGAGCGCTTTTACAACGAGCGCAACGACCCCGCCGGAGCAACGTAGCTGCCTAAACATGAAGAGCCTACAAACTGATTCATTCTCAGTGAGTATCGAATCACGCAAGAGACTAGAGACTATCGTCTTACGATCCCGACCAACCAAGAAAGCGAATATAGTGTAAACCTGTGATACTTGATTTCAACTGCGTAAACTAGATAAAGATATATTATTTTTGATATAACTCACCTGTGTGGTCTAAGTTTGTGGTGTGCGGAGGGGGGATCATTGTGGTGTCTACGTGCAAATACCTTACACATTGCCTTGGGGATAAGCCTGTCTGCTCGAGCCAAGCTACCTAGAGGATGAGCAGGGGTTATCTACCGTATGTGTCCTTGTACCCTGACTAGAAGCAAGGGTCCCTATTTGGTCTAAGGTGTATACCTCTGCCAACTAGAGACCCCCAGATCTAACATTGGTGGTCAGCGGTGCGGATTAGAACCAGTATTTGCACTTGACCTGCAGCGATTCTTCGTACATCACTAATCTAGTAAGCAGTTGTATTGCACGAAGTTTTTGCGAAGACTATTCTTGGAGGATCGACGAAGCATCATGTCTCTGAATGGAGTAGGTGAGGAGTCGGAATTGCAATTCGAAGTGAAAAAGTTGCTCGAATATAAGAAGGAGCAACTAAAGCAATTCTGCAAGCAACTTGGATGCCCAGTGAAGGGCAGCGCCAACAAGACGGAGCTACAGAAAGCTCTAAGGGCCTGGTGGAAGGCCAAGAATGGCGCAACCGAGGAAACTACTGGGGGGGATGGCACACCGGAGCACGGATTTGGATCCAATGATCTGCCAGTGAATAGGCCAGCGTCTAGGGCTGGCAGCACCCATTCCAGTAGGAACCTTTCTCCAGAGGAGCTGGAGGAAAATCAGAGGATTAGGGCCCATGAGATTGAACTTTTTAAGCTCAAAGCTCAAGCGGAAGAAAGGAAACTGCGCCTTGACAGTGAGAAAGAGGCGGAGGAGAGGAGGAATGCTCTCGCTTTGGAAGAGAAAAAACTCCAGTTGGCTCATGAGTTGAGCATGAGGGAGCTGGACATTAAAGCCAAACAAGTGGAGTCCAGTCCGAATGGTGGCAGCGCACAACCAGTACAGGCGGGTAAAGTATACATACCGAAAGATTTGGTACAGAATTATCAGAGGGGTGAGGATATCTATGCATGGTTTAGATCCTATGAGCTTGCCTTGAAGATGAATGAAGTGCCTGAGAAGAGTTGGGGAGCAGGGTTGTGGAAGCATTTTGAGGCCTCTGGGAGGGATGTCTTAGCACCCTTAGAAGCAGCAGGGACCTTAACCTACCCCACGATGAAGGAGGCCTTATGCCTCAGGTATGGGCTTACACCAGAACAGTACCGCCAGAAGTTCAGGAACTTCAAGAAACTTGATTCGAGTACTTGGGTGGAGTGTGTGAGTATGTACACGCGTGCACTGGAAGGTTGGATAAAGGACAGCAAAGTAACTGATTATGTGGGGTTGTGTCACTTGATTAGTTGGGAGCACTTGAGTAGTCTATGTGTTCCAGAGCTGCGCCAGCATCTTTTAGACAGCAAGTTAACTGATCCCAGTGAGCTTGCTAAAGAGGCCGACCGCTGGACTAGCACCAGGGTCAACAAAGGGGTGGTAAGTATGCCAGCCAAGGGTGGACAGGGTCCCCAGCAGAAAGGTGGGGAGGACAAGGGTAACAGTAAGGAGTTCTCTAAAGGGCCCCAAAACAGTTCCCAGGAGAAGGAGTCCCAAGCCCCCAAGCCGAAGAGGTCTTGGCCCCCTAAGGGCAACCGACCACCGCCTACTTGCTATGCTTGTAGGGAAGTGGGGCACATCGCCCCTAAATGTCCCAAGAAACCCCCAGCACCAGCTGCTGCTCCAGTCCCAGGGTTAGCTAGTGTAGCTTTGGGAGGGGATTTGATTTCCAGTGGGGAGGAGGGATTAGCTATGATGACCCTTGTCTCTTTAGGAGACCAAGAGATGGTCCAAGATACCTTGATACCCGCTAACACTAAGAAATACGGGCAAAAGGTGACCATCAATGGGAGGGAGTTAGAGGCTCTGAGAGACACCGGGGCTAGTGTGACATCTGTCAGGTGTCAGTGGGTGTCTGAAGAGCAAGTCATTCCCAATGTGCTCCGCCCAGTAGTGGCAGCTGACACTTCAGTGCGCCTCTGCAAGATGGCGCGTGTTCCCTTTACATGGGGGGGAGTCTCTGGTACCTTGGAAGTCTGTGTCAGTGATGCCTTGCCAGTAGATTGTCTGTTGGGTAACGACCTGGAGAGTTCTCCATGGAAGGACGTAGAGCACAGAACTCACTTGGAGATGTTAGGACTGCCAGCGTGGATCTGTGTATCCACACGTTCCATGACAGCCAGTAAGGGTGGATTAGTAGAACCGGAGCCTGGAACAATGGCCCAGGGACCTGCCAAGAGAGGAAGGGGCAGAGGGCGCGGGAAACCGGCCCCCACTGTTCCCACGGTCCAGAAGGAGGCAGAACCTGAGGGGGATGCCCTGGAACCTACAGGGGAACAGGTGGCCGAACTGGGGAAATTGCCTGAGCTGACCCATTGGCAGCAAGAGGGTGGTCCCTCCAGGGAGGAATTCTGCCAGGCTCAGAAGGAGTGCCCTTCTCTCATTGGTGTACGGCAGCAGGTTGCAGACCAGGCAGCGGGCCTAGGGTCCAAGGAACATTTGATTTACTGGGAAGAGGACTTACTTTATAGTGAGCCTAAGTTTGCTGAGCCCGGTGCAGCCCGTGTGCTGGTGGTACCCGAGCGCTTCAGGAACTTCTTACTGGGTCTGGCTCATGAAGTGCCTCTCGCAGGACATCTGGGGCAAGACAAGACCTATCACAGGCTTGTCACCCACTTCTACTGGCCCCAGATGAAGAAGCACGTCGGTACCTTTTGTAAGTCTTGCCAAACCTGTCAAGCCAGTGGTAAGAGCGGAGGGAAGTGCGTGGCGCCCCTCCAGCCATTTCCTGTAGTCAGCACCCCTTTCGAGCGGGTGGGCATTGATATCGTAGGGCCCCTGGATCCCAAGACCGCCTTAGGCAACAGGTTTATCCTGGTCTTGGTGGATCACGCCACTCGGTACCCGGAAGCAGTCCCTCTCAGGACAATCACAGCACCCGTGGTGGGCCGTGCATTGATGGGGATCTTTTCCCGTGTGGGGTTCCCCCGAGAGGTGGTCTCCGACCGGGGTACCAACTTCATCTCTAGGTATATGAAGTCTCTGTGGGAGGAGTGTGGGGTAACTTATAAGTTCACCACTCCTTACCACCCTCAAGGAAATGGGTTGGTTGAAAGGTTCAACCGCACCCTGAAAGGTATGATTATGGGCCTAGCGGAGCCCATGAGACGGAAGTGGGACGTCTTGTTACCATGCCTGTTGTTTGCCTACAGGGAGGTGCCTCAGAAGTCCTTAGGGTTCAGCCCCTTTGAACTGCTGTATGGCCACCCTGTTAGAGGACCTCTCACACTGGTGAAGGAGGGGTGGGAGAAATCCCGTGGGAAAACCCCCCAGGATGTGTTCAGCTATGTGCTGGCCATCCGCAACCAAACGCAGCGCTTCAGGAAGCTCGCTCAGGAGAACCTAGAAGCCAGCCAGGAGGAGATGAAAAGACGGTACGACCAGAATACCACTCTGGTAGAATTTCATCCTGGGCAAAAAGTGTGGGTAATGGCGCCGGTGGAGCCTTGTGCGCTCCGTGACAAGTGGACCGGGCCATATGAGGTGGTAGAGCGCAAGAGTGAGGTGACCTACCTGATCAACATGAAGACTCCTAGGCAGCCCCTTAGAGTCTTGCATGTGAACCGCCTCAAACCCCACTTCGAGAGGTCTGAAGTGACGATGCTCATGGCTACAGATGACGGTGGGGAGGAGGATAGTGATCCTCTCCCTGACCTCCTGGCAACCAAGGAGCAAGACAGGTCAGTGGATGGTGTGGTCCTCTCGCCCACCCTGACCCCAGAGCAGCAGAGAGACTGTCGCCAGGTGTTGGGTCAGTTTGCCTCCCTGTTCTCCCTGACACCAGGTGTCACCAATTGGTGCGTCCATGATGTGGACACTGGAGATAGCCTGCCTGTGAAACAGAAGTTTTACAGAGTAGCTGACAAGGTCAGGGCCAGCATCAAGGAAGAAGTTTCCAAGATGTTGGCGTTAGGGGTAATTGAGCCCTCTAGCAGTCCCTGGGCTAGCCCAGTGGTCCTCGTTCCCAAGAAATCTGCTACACCAGGTGGTCCGGCAGAACTTCGGTTTTGCGTGGACTACCGTGGGCTCAATGCGGTCACCAAGACTGACGCGCACCCCATCCCCAGAGCTGATGAGCTCGTGGATCGGTTGGGAGCTGCCAGGTACCTCAGCACCTTCGATTTGACTTCGGGGTACTGGCAGATTGCCTTAACTGAAGGGGCAAAGGAGAGGTCGGCGTTTTCAACACCAGAGGGGCACTTCCATTTTCGCGTCATGCCCTTTGGATTGAAAAATGCCCCTGCCACCTTCCAGAGACTGGTCAACCGGGTACTGACCGGGCTGGAGCAATTCAGCGCCGCGTACCTGGATGACATTGCTGTGTTCAGCTCCACTTGGGAGGAACACTTGCAACACCTCTGTGAAGTGTTGAGGGCGCTGCAGAAGGCAGGCCTCACTAATCAAGGCCAGTAAGTGCCAGATAGGGCAGGGATCGGTGGTGTATTTGGGACACCAGGTGGGGAGCGGCCAGGTGGCGCCCCTACAGGCGAAGATTGATACCATTCTGGCTTGGGAACCCCCCAAGACGCAGACAGAGGTGAGAGCCTTTCTAGGACTCACCGGGTATTACAGACGGTTTATCAAGGGATACGGCACCATTGTTGCCCCCGTGACAGAACTAACCTCTAGAAATCAGCCCAGGAAAGTGAATTGGTCCGAGGCCTGTCAAACTGCTTTTGATGCCCTGAAAACTGCAATGTGCACAGCACCGGTGCTTAAGGCGCCCGACTTTTCGAGTGAGTTCGTAGTGCAAACAGACGCTTCAGAGCAAGGTGTGGGAGCAGTACTCTCACAGATGGACGACGAGGGCGGGGACCAACCTGTAGCTTTCATTAGTCGGAGGCTACTCCCCAGGGAACAGAGGTGGAGCGCTATTGAAAGGGAAGCATTTGCTGTGGTCTAGGCCCTGAAGAAGCTGAGGCCCTACCTGTTTGGGACTCACTTCCGTGTTCAGACCGACCACAGGCCCCTCAGATGGTTAATGCAGATGAGGGGTGAGAATCCAAAACTGTTGAGGTGGTCCATCTCCCTACAGGGAATGGACTTTACGGTGGAACACCGTCCCGGTACAGAGCACGCCAATGCTGATGGTCTGTCCAGGTTTTTCCGCCTTAGCGATGAGAACTCCCAAGAGGGTGGGTAGTTCTCCCCACTTTCAGCTGGAAGGGACACGTGTTAGACCTGACATCCTTGGCGTGGGTTTTTCCCCTATCCTTTGCCTCTGCTACCTGGATTTTTGATGCTGTGATGGATTTCGTTTTGGCTGGTTTAGATGCTTTGGACACTCTGCCACTGCTAATCAGTGCCAGAGTGTAAGTGCTCCCTGTGTAAAATGTCATATTGATTGGATATACCTGATTGGCATATCTGTATCACCACGAAGTCCCTAGTAAAGTGCACTGTGTGTGCCAGGGCTGGTGATGACAGATGCTACTAGTGGGTCTGCAGTGCTGATTGCGCCACCCACCTGTGTAGCCCTAAAATGGTGTCTCAGGCCTTCCACCGCAGGCCTGCCTGCAGTCCCCGGACTGCCATGTCCTCCTGGCCAGTGTCCACACTGACCGGGCCTAACCCTTCCCTTTTTATACACGTCAGTCATCCCTATGGAAGGCCCAAGGTACCCCCCTGGGCAGGGTGCAGTGTATGCAAAAGGTAGAGCATGTACTAGTGCAGGTAACATGTTCTGGTAGTGAACAACGGCCATTTTGTGTGTTCACTGCTGCAAGGTTATCTTGCTCCATAGGCTAACATGGGGGAGGCTGGTGCCAATGGCTATCCACCTATCTTCTCATAGGAACAAGATAAGACATGAGTGTTTGATATCCCTGAGCTCAGCATTTAATCACACATCTTTTAGGAGAGGTTGTTTTTAAATCCTGAGTTGGAGAATAGTACTTTTTAGAGAGTAGCTGTTCTCTTGTCTGACCCTTCTGTGTGCCTGGGCGTGCTTGTGGATTGACTGTCTGGCTTGAGAGTGACAGGGGCTGGGGATCCCCCAGGAGGTTGGCTGAGTCAGCCCTCTGCTGAATGGCGACATTTGCAAGGAGATTGGAGGGAGGAGACAGCACCTGGGAGTGAATAGGGTTGTGCCTGCCTGCCACGCTGCTGGCTCCACCTCCTGCTGGGCGGCTGACGACTCTGCCCCTCACTCTGAAAAGAATGTAGAAGCCAGGAAAACAAAGTGCTCCAGCAACACCCAGAACTGGATCAGACCGGGCTCAGGACCCACTTGCACAAAGACTTCAAAGACTTTTAGGGGTATAAGTACAAGACCCCTGACAACAGATTTTTAGATTCTACCATCAAGAGGAACCTCTGCTGAAAGACGGACCGCTGAAGAACTAAAGGAAGATTGCCTTGCTGTGTGCTCTAAGGGCTGGCCCGTTCTGCTGTACAACTGAAGCTGAGGAGGAGAAGGGGTCTTGCTGTGTGCTGACCCTACCCACTTGACCAAACAAGACTTTGCTGTGTGCTGTGTCTTAAACCGAATCTCCAAGGGCCTGAGAAGAGCTGGCCTCCTGTTTCGCAACCCAGGGATAGAAAGGTTGCCAAGAACTCAAGACTCCGCTGTGTCCCCCCGCGCTGCTGTGTGCTGCAGGGACCGGGGACTGTTCTACCAAGCTTCTCAACATCTGCCTGTGAAGTGGGCGGACTGCTCTCTGTCTTGCTGGAGAGTGCCGCACTGACCCGGGCCCGACACCGGTTGCCGCATCAAGAAGACCGACGTGCTCATCGGCACGTGCCTTGCCGCGACCCGGAGGCCTGAAGCAGATCGAGAGTTGTACTTCCCTGCTCTACGAAGCCGCACTGTGAGTGGCTGACTCCGGTGACGTCGACATCGTCACTGGGGGGCTCGTCGAGGGAGTTGTGGAAACCTTGCACCGAACAGCCAGACGAGCGCTTTTACAACGAGCGCAGCGACCCCGCCGGAGCAACGTAGCTGCCTAAACATCAAGAGCCTACAAACTGATTAATTCTCAGTGAGTATCGAATCACACAAGAGACTAGAGACTATCGTCTTACGATCCCGACCAACCAAGAAAGCGAATATAGTGTAAACCTGTGATGCTTAATTTCAACTGCGTAAACTAGATAAAGATATATTATTTTTGATATAACTCACCTGTGTGGTCTAAGTTTGTGGTGCGCGGAGGGGGGATCATTGTGGTGTCTACGTGCAAATACCTTACACATTGCCTTGGGGATAAGCCTGTCTGCTCGAGCCACGCTACCTAGAGGGTGAGCAGGGGTTATCTACCGTATGTGTCCTTGTACCCTGACTAGTAGCAAGGGTCCCTATTTGGTCTAAGGTGTATACCTCTGCCAACTAGAGACCCCCAGATCTAGTAGCACCTCTCCAACTAAAAAGAGGGTCTACCAAAGACTCCAAGCTTTGGTTCAATGGCAGCCTAAACATGGAAAGACGCAATCTCAGACTAGCTGAACATTCATGGAGACTCTCCCCTACACACAATCACCTCAAGCACCTAAGATCTTGAGAAGCATTTACAAAAAAACGCATTCAAAGTGCAAAAGCTAGCTTCTTAAGGAAGCAGCTGGAGGACACCAGGAACAGACCAGAAAAACTATTTGAACTTGTGAAATCACAACCTAACAGACCACCCAACCCTCTATATGGGTCTAACCTGCAACCTAACTGCAAATAACTTGCCACCTTCTTCCTTGGAAAGACTGGAAAGATTGAAAGTGACCTACGATCTGCAATGAAGCTCCTCCTGGTGATTTCAAGCTCCAGCCCTCTCCCCCACTCTTGGGGCAGGAGCGCCCAGCCTTCACCCCCAAAAATAACACCTGGTAGTGTTCATTCAAATCCGTTGATGAAACTACCATTCTGAAAATCCTATTAATACTGAAACCTTCTAACCACTTCAACGACCCGCTTCCTACAAATCTATTCAGGGAGATTAAAACCTCTGTTCCCCCACTTTGGACCAAAATAGTAAATGCTTCATTGCTGCAAGGCACTATACCAGTCTGCCTCACATTTGGACAGATAACCCTCACTCTTAAAAAACCCACAGCGGATCACACTGATCTAAATAATTTCCACCCTATCTCTAACATTCCGACTCTCTCTCAAAAATCCTTGAAAAATGTGTCCATACCCAGCTATGCAATCACATTGATCATTCCCATCCCATTATCAATCTGGCTTCTATCAGGGCCACAGAACTCAATCGGCCAACACTCACATAGCTGATGAAGCGCTGCAAATGCTTGATCATAATAAATCCTGTCTTCTAATCCTCCTCAACCTCTCATCAGCATTCGATACGGTCAAACATGACAGCCTCCTTGACTTATTGGAAAGCAGGTTGGGACTCTCTGGCCCTATCCTAGACTGGTTTACCTCTTTCCTCCACAATAGAGCTTAAAGAATAAAGATGAATCATTCCCTATCTAACACCACGCCTGCCACATTAGGTGTTCCGTAGGGTTCCACGCTGTCACTCACTCTGTTTAACCTGTTCATGGAACCGTTAACTGAAATTCTGAAATCAATGAACATCAATTATCACATATGCGCTGATGATGACACCCCACTTTATCTGAAAATATCTCCCCCAGAAGACATTAGGTCTCTTAACGCAACTCTATAAAAACCTCAAAATGAATTGACCTGCAACCACCTCAAACTAAATACTCTCAAAACAGAATTCCTTTTAATTGCCCCCCCAAACATTCACTTGTCATTGCAGAGTGGTTGAAACATATAACAGCCTTCAATTGCATTCCACATGTTATTGATTTGACAAAATCATTGGGCATTATGCTCTACAAGAACTTGAACATGCAGGAACACATCAGTTCAACCACCAGAGGAGTTAACTTCCAAATGAGCATCTTAAGGAAAATTATACCCTTCCTCCCCTTTGATGACTTCAAGTCAGTTGTTCAAGCCCTAGTAATCTCCATGCTGGACTATGGAAATGTAACCCTTTCAGGTCTCCCAAAATCTAAGTTGGACCCTCTCAGGGCCTCCCTTAACTCAGCTGCTAGAGACTCATTACTGGATTTAAACGTTAAAGTCACATCACACTGGATCTGAAATAACGAAACTGGCTTCCTCTCAAGGCAAGAATTCCACTAAACATTGCCTGCATATGATGCACAAAGCCTCACCCTCCAACACTCTGAGGTATATTGCACAAACACTGGAGCTATATGGTGGCACTAGATCCTCAAGAAGCACTTCATACTTACTACTGAATCCACAGAAATTTAAGAAGAAAGAAACTTACAAGCGGGCATTCTCTGGCTTCTTTCAAAAAACAAGTGAAATTGTTATTGATGAAAAAATACCTGATCTAGCTCACAGGACCTTAACTTCTCGGCATTGACAATTCCCACTGTCTATACTTGGAATTAGTCTATCGACGAAATGCCTATTTAATTTCTTTATGTGGGACTAGTGGCAGTTCTTCACCCCCTGCCCTCATACTACTACTTCCTGTGCTGTTATTTTGACTGTTACTATTGCTTATCATTGTCTGCTTTGCTTTGTTTTCTCTCACCCTGTTCATGTGTAAAGCACTCTGATACCATTGTGGGTCATGTTCACGCTATATAAAAGTCTAAAAAAATAAAATGGCAAACTGATGGCATTGAGGATTTCATAATATGCCAGAGGCTGGCAAGGGGGCAGGGGAAATGATTCTGTCAGATCCTGAATGATGTGAAATGGTTATCAACTACCAAGTCCCCTATATGTTTCACCCCCACATGAGTCCAGCTACGCACGTAAACCCTATTGGTCAATACACTGAATCTTGGTAATGACACAGTGGTAGCTGAGGTGAATATGGAGTCTTGACCCCCATGCGCAATAGGGGGCGCTTCCAGCAATATTTATTCACCTTTACCAGGCACGGCAAAACAGGCTGATATGTTTGTAGTAGCTTTGCCATACAAAAAAATTACATATTAATTTTATTGATGATCCAGCATTTTATATACGTACAGAAGCACTATCATTAAATCACCACACAGTCACCAAGATATATCTCGAAAATACTATTACTTGACTACACATTTCATCAAACCTACTGTTTGACCTGCCAGGCTTAGGGTTGGCTTCCCCAAAAACTTTTTACATTCCTTTTCTATTTTTGTTGATCCTGTTCTTGCCGGCCTTAGGACTCTGTGCTATAGTGCATGTTTTCCCTCCTTAAAATATGGTAAGGTTGGCTAATCCCCAATTGGCATATTTAATTTACTTGTAAGTGCCTTATAGAGTGGTCTACTATATACCTTGGGATTGTAAATTAAATTCTACTGGTGGGCCTGTAGCACTTATAGTGCCACCCACTTCAGTGGTACTGCCATTTCAGACTGAATCCAGTTTTAAACTTCCATGTCCACTTGGCAGATAAACCTCCTTGCCAAACCGTAAACGTTCCATTTATTACATATGTCACCCCTAAGGTAGGCCCTAGGTAGCTCATACCACAGGGCGCTGGTTAATTAAAAAGTTGAACATGTACTTTTAAGTTTTACATGTCCTAGTAGGGAAAAATTCCTAAATTAATTTTTCACTACTCTGAGGCCTACCCCTCCAATAGGACAACTTTGGAGATTCCTTATTACATTTAATGAGTTGTAAATTTTAATTGGGAGATGGTGGCTATGTCTTGTTTGATGTCTAGTCTATGAAATTGTAGTTACAAAACCTCTTTAATGGTAAAGTCAGAATTTTTATTTCAATTTTGCAAATGACACTTTTAGAAAGTTTGCATTTTCCTGTCCTTTGCCTTTTTGTGCCTATAGCTTGTCTTGGGTCACATGACTAGGTGTAGATGACAGACTTTGTGAATTCCTCCCAGACAAAGGCACAATAGACGTATAAGGTGTACCTGAATGGGTCATCTACTGGCAGGATGGGACAAGAGCAGAGCATAGCCCCACTTACATCAGAATAGCCTGTGATCTGCCTTCACACAAAGGGCCTAATGACCCTGCATTGTCTCTTCATCCAGCCTGGAGCCAGGGAAGGGGAGGCAGGGAATTCCAGGCACTCTAAAGCCACTGTCTAGAGGCTTCTCCCATCTACCTCGGGTGCTGCTCTGAAGGAACTGCTGCCCTGCTCTCGCCTGGGGAAGGGGAACTGAGCCTGCAACTTCATCTTGAAGGGCTAGACGCTGGCCCCCTGATCTAAGCTTCAGGGACATAAAGGGTTCCCCAAGCAGCTTTTGGACCCAGATACAGTGAGTTCCTGACCCCCAAGTTGTACCCCCAGGTCCTGGACCCTTGGTGTGGCTCAGCGTCTTTAATCAAGCTTTTGGGCTCTTCGTGACCACGCTGGGGCCCGTTTGCCCCGAGACAGCACTGCTCGCACTAGAAATCAGTTCGAAATGCTGCCAGCTCATCTCTTCACACTGCAGGATCGACTACTCATAGGGGAACACCAATATGAAGCTCCAACCAGCCTGCCCGTGAAACCCAGCCTTCTCATCGCACCATGCCAACAGCCTTCGGCAACGTTCTTCTTGCTCCTCGCAGCCTTCTCCAACACGAACAGGACTCTTAGCACAATACTTCAGAAGGTAAAACATCAGCAGACTAATCTGGGACTGTAGCCGACTTGTGCTTCATTGCAGTCGGCCTGAACCTTTGACATTGATCTAGTCCAGCATGACCAGACAGCTGTGGGTGGCACTTTGTGCTTTTAGGTGATATTTTACACTTTATTATATAAAAATGTATAACCCCTGTTCTATGGATTGGATTTGTGTCATTTTGGTCTTGTTTTGTTTATTAAATTCTGCTCTATTTTTCTAATTTGGTGTTGAATCTTTTTGGTTGGTATTTTCACTGTTTTACTGTTTGAAGTGCTACGCAAATACTTTAAACATTCACTCTAGGTTAGCCCTGACACCCCAGTCAACCAACAACACAATTTCTCACACCAGTTATGTCAGTAGTGGGCGCAAACTGGAAATGCGCTCTTTTTAAGAATTATTCTTTATCATACTCCTGTAGATCTTGCTCCTAAATGTCTTTTATAGTTTTTGAATAGATGAAATTATTCTAGCTTTTTAGAGATTTCTGACTTTCTAAAATAAATCAATTTGTGGTGAGCTACGAAACGGAGTAATATTTTGAGCACACTTGTTTTACTGTGTAGCAGAGGGGTTCATCCTTGTAAATTTCTAATTCTACACTTCCTTGGGCAAGGCAAATAAAGTTCATTGCAATGGGCTGAAGTCATCACAACAGTAATGGTATTAATAAACAGTAGAAATTGTGAGAATTAAAACTTTACGAATCAGAGTACCCTTGGAACATGCCTTTACCAATAACTTAACCAAATAGCCATTGTACTATGACTGAACTTTCTTAAGGTCTGTGTTGTGTGTTCCTGAGCCATCTGCAGAGAAACAGGGCACCCTGGAGATGCTCACCCATAAAGTCATGCCTACAATTTTAAGATGCGATTGCAATTGCTCTTTTTTGTGTATTAGTTGTGTATGTATGCATGTGGTAATTCAACAGCGCGAACCTAGCCAAAGAACAGCGGACACCATCACATTAAATGGTATAGGTGAGCGACCATCCTTCATGAGGAAGCATTTTTCAAATGCATGCTTTTTATTTAACATTACTGTGATATTAAAGAATGCACGCTTTATGTTTCCCCCTTCTTTCAGTGATGTCTTTATATAAGATATTGTGCAGAGAATGCACATTCTGTGGTTAACTCTGCAAAGTCCTCTGCCCTGCTGCCTGAAATAGCAGTAGTTATTTCTTGATGCAAGCCAGCTGACAATGCTTGCTAAAGTGCTACATCTTCAGACGATCAATGCCCTAATGTCTGTGTCTCTAGCTCACTCGACATGATCAACGACCCTTACTGTACGCCTCACTGTGCTTTATTTACAGCACCCTCAAGATCTCTCGCAAGGTTCTGCTATAGGATTTCTCACACATCAGTGTCCACACTCGTCAGAATTCATTGCGTTTTATTCTGCCTCTGAAATACGCAATTATTTCTTAAATACCTTTGTTGATTAGGAAGTAAAATAATTTTAGTGAAACTGATTTCCATTGATGCACTGAGAGTGTTCCCAAAATCGTTTTTTTTTAAATTCTTAATTTAGTTACAGTGGTGTTTGTAGCACTGCATGTAACTTTGGCTCATTTCGGCACCTGGGTCATGTGTCGTCAGAACGTCTGTAGCATGTAACAGTACAAAGAGCCAAGATGAGAGTACACACTAGAATGTTCTGTGGGCAGAACCCATGTGTTAGATGGACAAGCAAGACCTGAAAGATCTAGAGACATGGACTCTGCTGTTGTCTCAGGACCTTGCCTGTTCTGATGAAGGTGAGTGGGTTCTGAAGCTAGCAGTCCAAAAAATCTCTGAAAAGAAAGATTTCAGCTTTTTTCAAAATGGAAGTTGATTATTTTAGAACTTGAGAAGTGGAATAAGTTTGTTTTAAAACGCCAGTCCTAGTGGACTTAGCCATTTACAGCTGTATTTTCTCCTATCACGTATGGTAGGTATAATTATTTTTTTGGGATCAGATGTTTCAGATTGATATGTAGGTAATTTAGACCATTTCTTCAAAATGCTTTGCAGAGGTTGCAGAATTGGATGATTTACATTTTCTAATACAAAAGTAACCAATGCACATCCTTCTGGGTAAGGGAGATGAGTTTATCTTAGGGTCAGGCAAATTCTCACTGGTACTGAATCAAAAATATTGGTGCATGAGTAAATGTGGCTTAGGGCACCTATGCGATTTATATTTTGGCGGACAGGATATTGGGCTGTTAGTTGTGCAGGATGTGAGACCTGCGCAAGTAATAGGTAAACAATTGTTTTCTTACTGGGAACCAAGCACCCCTTTGAGCACCTATATCTCTCAGGGTGGTGATGAAGAGCTGTCCAAGGCCTACTCAGGGAAGGTGGTGTGGGCTAGTAATCACCCTTTGCTGGCACACAACGATAACACTCAATCAATTATTGTTTCTTTGTAAAAGAAAAAGTACATTTATTACACACAAACTACTAAATAGTAGGCATTATTTTACAAATATATACATCAGGCAGATGGAAATACCCTTGGGCGATATTCTGCAATCACATTTGACCCTAATGAGTTCTGACCCCTAAAATCACAGTACCCCCACACCCACCTGTACTGTAATGAACAAGGTGTCACTACATCATTATATAAGGCAAGCCCATCAGCTTTCTCAAAAGGTCACCACATCAACATGTAAGGCAAGCCTATTGACTTTTCAAGGGGATCACCATATTTTAAAATCAATAAACACATGTTTTAGAAATAATCAGCATAATGCTGAAGACATTACCCATGTTTAAATGCATTCTTAATGTAAATAAAACATTACAATGTTAATCGAAAAATCACTGTCAGCAACATATTTTCAATAAAGCATTTCAAATCAACATACCATGTGTCTGAGTCTTTCATTTTATTGCTTTTAAATACCAAACAACAGCAATAGTTTTCCTGCTCCACCTAACATCTCAGGCAAAATTAATTATCACAACAACTTTTCCCCAAAATCGATACAGTGTCATGTCCCCCAGGAAACCAACCCCTGGTGGTGCAGGGGCCGTTACCCCGTCAGTCTGTGGTAGTCCCACCATTTCCTCCACACCTTTTGAAATTTCTTGGGACAACCCCTTGCCTCATATTTGTTTTCCTCAAACTTGCCTCACCAGTCCATGCCCTTTCTCCATGCCTCAAGGGGAGGCGTTGTCGAGGATGTCAAGTGACGGGCATTGTCTCTATTAGCTATCATAATGCCCAGACCCATCAGCATACTGTCCCCTCTAGCCCTGCCTATGTCTTCCATGATGCCCAGCAGGGTAAATCAGACTGTGGCTCTGTATGGGATCCAATAACTGCGGAGAGAGTCACAAAAAGACTCACCGAATAGGTATGTATAATCAAACAAGACCATATTATGTGGAAGAAGTCCCCCTGAGGATCCTGATACTAGGGCAATTGATTGGGTGAGATGTGAAGCTCACCCTCCACATATGCAAAGGTGTCATGTCTGCTTGGTGGAGGTATTTGAATTGCACCAGCCAGAGCCTGGCTGACATTGCCAGTGTATGGGGTGCCATGCATGCATCCCGCCAGTCGGCTTGCCCAACTTCCCAACCTAGCTCTTCCAATTGTCTTTCAAGGCCTCTAGTGTCATGGGAAAATGTAATACCAGGGACCATTAACTGTGATACACCTCTCCTAACCAAGTGACCCATGAAGAGCCTGAATTTCAAGGGGCACCATTCAGGAACATCCGCTAGAGCATCATGATAAGAGGAGAGGGCATGGCGGAACTGCAGATAATGGAAAAATTGTAAGAAAGGCATGTTAAACTCTGTCCAAGGTCCTGAAAGGACTTCATTGCATCTCTCTTCCAGACGTCACTAATTATGGAGACCCCTATTTTATCTCAGCCTTGGAATCCCTCAAGGGAGGCCACCTAGGCAAGCCATGTGCCTTCCAACAGCAGACTCTCAAGGGTGAGCCTCCGGTTCCATCAAAGCAAAGGGAAGTGCGGCCCTCCATGTATGGGAAACCACCCGAGTAATCTCAGGGAGCTGGAAAGGGATGGCGGCACCATTAAGGATACCCATTATATTATCAAGAACCAGTAGGCCCAGTTTGCCCTTATAGGCAGTGTCATCCCATCCCCAAGTAACCAGTCCTTAAGGGGAAGGAGCTGAGTAACCCAATAATAGAGCCTCACATCCACATTAGTTAGCCCCCTACTGTCATAGGAGGCCCGAGTACTCTTCCCCAAGGCTACCCTAGGAGGGCCACCTGCCCAAATAAACTTGTGTCCCATAGCCAGCAGGGTATCAAACTACACCCGTGGGATGAATAAGGGGTAGCACTAATAGGAGTTTTGGGAGAATCATTATTTTACAAAAGAGAAAACACGGCCCATAACGTTAAGGGGAAGACTATCCCACCATCTCATGTCTTCATGAACCTTGTGTTTCATAGGGCACAGGTTGTGCATCTCCACATACTAGAAGCTGATCCGGTGAATTGGGATTTGGGACTGCCATAATGCATCACTGCGATCTCCCTGCAGTGGGACCAGCAGGGACTTGGTTCAGTTGACAAGTAATCCTGATGCATGACTGTAAAGCTGCAGGATCTGAAGGACCCTGGGCCCGGTTTCAGCTGGGCATGATATGAATAACAGGACATCCGTCACAAGACTCCAATCCAAACTCTATATCTGCGCGTCACATCTTACCCATGTTGCCAAAGGTTCCATATACAGGGCAAACAAGAGTGGGGACAAGGGGCAGCCCTGTCGAATGCCTCACCCAATAGGAAATTAATGGGATAAAACACTATTAATACGTACATGGGCTTAAGGACCGGCATAGAGGACTCAAGCACAGAATCACGCCCCGAAGCCCATTTTCAACAAGGTTTCCTCCGTGAAGAACCAGTCAACTGTGTAGAAGGCCTTTTCGAAGTCAATTGGAAGGAAGGCAGCTGGGCCTCCCAGGACCTTGATACGGGACTGAGCCACTTGCACTCGGCGAATGCAGTGTCTGATCCCCTAGCAAGGTAAAAACCTGCACTGATAACAAGAGATTGGAAGACTGTCAAAAGTCTGTTGGCCAGGAGTTTAGCATACATTTTGACTTCGCTGTTGATAAGAGAGATATGTCGAAAAGATGCACAACTTGTTTGCGGACGACCAGGTTTTGGTGGGACCACGATTGTGGCAAAGTCAACCCGATCAACCACTTCGTTATAGAACTGAAGTGCGGGTGGGGTAAGAGCAGAGCTAAGCTTGTGGTAGAACTCTAACGGGTACCTGTCGGAACCTAGTGTGCTGCCTGGGTTGGAATCTGAGATAGCACCACCTATTTCCTCCACCGAGATGTCCTGCTCTAAGGCCAGTCTCTGCGAGAGGGAAAGACGAATCAGGGGCATTTCTGTAGCAAGCGGGAACACTAGTACCCCAGCTGGTCATGATTTAGGAGCATATAGGGCCTAATAGAACTAGGCAAAAACCGCTGCAATTCCACAACCCACCTCCCCTAGTTAACCTGCACATGGGGGACTACCCGGGAGGCCTTCTGGTGCATAGCAAGCCAATAGAGCAATCCACTGGATTTGTCTCCCCATTCGTACGCCCCAGGCGTCGAGGCCCACCACCACTTGCGGGCCTCTTCCATACATGGCTGGTGTAGGGATATTCTATCCATGTCTAACAGGCGCCATTCAGAATCAGTGTGTGAACAAGGATCTTTGCATTCTCGAATCAAAATGGGAGTCTCCAGATAGGTAAAGAGTTTGAGTTTGTCCTGCTCCGAGTCTCTATGCACCTTGAGAGTCTCCCACTTAATGTGTTTGAGTCTTTTTTGTACCACTTTAGGCCACATAAAATGCCGCAATAAAACCAACCCCTGGAGGTCCCTGCACTTCAAACTGTAGAGCGAAACCTCCACTTTTGGAATGCTGTAAAAATAAAAAAAGGCTCCCATGGGGTCATGAATTCCATGAGCCATGAGACTTGTAAGTAGTTTAAGAAAATACACCTGGCATTTAAAATCAACATAAAATGTGTTTGTGTGCTTCTTGTGTCACTTTAGGCCACATAAAAAGCAGCCACCAAGAAACCAGCCACTAGAGCCCCCTGCTCTTTAAGCTGTAGTGAAAACATTAATGCTTTTAAAATAAAGAAAAGCTCTCCTGGGGTCCTGAATTCCATACTCAGGAGACCTATGAGTAGTTCAAGAAAATGAACCTGGGGGGCTGCTCCATTGCCTGCATCCCCATCAACTCTTTAAACAATTAGTGGTGGTGCCCATTCTTCTAGGGCCACCACATACAGCCAAAAACATATGCAAATGAAGGCCCCTGCAGGGCTTTATGGAGCAGTCCCTCAGCCAGAGCAGTGAATATTTGATTAGCTGCTCTCCCATTGTGTTCCAGAGAGCAGTGTGCCTTCCTTTATTTTAATTTTTTTTCAATCCTGCGGGACTGTGCCCACTGGGCACCCAGGTCCAGGTAAGGCAGTGGAAGTTGTGTTGGGAGCCCATGCGTGCCTCCCCAACTGGCTACTCACTCGCACGTGCATCTCAGGTGTGGTGCACAGGAGCCAGCATGCCCTTTGCTGCTCCATGGCAGGATTGGCCTGTCTCTTAATCCTGGTTGGAGCAGCCATGGCATCCTTATCCTTTTTTCTGGGCTCTGGGGAAGGGGGCTCTGGGATCGTGTTTTTGTCTTTGTGGACTGGGAGTGTGG
Source organism: Triturus cristatus (assembly GCF_964204655.1). Classification (NCBI taxonomy): domain Eukaryota; kingdom Metazoa; phylum Chordata; class Amphibia; order Caudata; family Salamandridae; genus Triturus; species Triturus cristatus. The sequence goes on along the minus strand of NC_140589.1, from coordinate 1,710,953,894 downwards.
TCCCATTAACCATCCATGAATGAGCCGGCTCAAGGGATGTGGTCCCTGGGCCGAAGGAGAGTCTGCAGAGAGTTCCCATGCATGCCCCCGCCTCGCCAATTTCACAGAAAGTGCATGCTGTGTTGTCCCCCTGGGGTTTGGTCCTAACTTGGGAATTTGGAGAAATTGTGCCAGAGACCCACATAATCCTTTCAGACAATAGGGAGTCAAAAGCCAAATCCTTTAAACAGCCATATTTTGCCCCCGTTGCACTGATTTCAATTCCACTCCACCTGGAGCAGTTCAGTAGGCCTCCTGGCCTTTAAGGCCTTTAAAGGGGCACACTTTGCAAGGATCTGGTTTCACTGGCTCCCTCCTCCAGCTTTCTCCTTTGCTTGCCTCCTGGTGCACCCCTCCCCATCCTGAGGCACAGATGTGATTTGGTGTAAACTTGTTCAGTAATTTTTCTACAAAGTAAGCCTCAAAACCTTTGTATATTTCACACCATGGGAAATTCGAGGGGCTGACAGATCTCAAGATGATATCTAATTGGCTGCCACCACATTAAAAAAGATTTGGCGGCAGCAGTTTTAGAACAGGGGACTAAGGGGCATATGCATCAACATTAGCATTTGCGATTCCTTATTAGCGAAAAATAAGGAATCGCTAATAAGGAATAGCAAAAGGCTATGCATGTAGGAATCGCTATTCAAATAGCGATTCCTTAACATTCCTTATTACCGAATCGGTAATACCGAATCGGTAATAAGGAATACCTACCCATTCATTCCTATGGCCTTGGAGGCCCATAGGAATGAATGTAAAGCCATTCTGTATTAGCGATTCGGTATTACCGAATCGCTAATAGCTGGAGCACTTTCAAGGGTGCCAGGGTGTCAAAAGGACACCCTGTTGCACCCCTGAAAATGATATGTGCACATATGTTGCACACACACATGCTCTAAGGGCATGTGTGTGCGCAACATGACACTTTGAAAAATGCACAAAAGTGCATTTTTCAAAGTTTTTGCAAATTACCATGCAGTTCATCTTCATGGTAATTTGCTCCCCTTATTAGCGAAATCGCTAATTTTTTAACTTTGATGCATTGCATTTAAGGAATCGGTATTTAAGGAATCCCTATTTAAAGAATCGCTATTTAAGGATTCCTTAAATACCGATTTCTGCTTTTGGGTTGATGCATTGGGATTGGGTATTTTTTACTTAATACCGGGAGCTAATAAGGAATCGGTATTTTACCGACTGGATTTTGGCTTGATGCATAAGGGTGTAAGTTCCCTGTCCTGAAAATAAGACATGCGTGGTTGCAACCGAAAATGAGAAATAATTTTTTTCCAAAGTTAATGAAGGTCTCTTGCTTTTGAGGCACTTAAAAACGTTTCTTGCATTTAGAGGATCAGTGTTGCTCAGCCCAAATAGTTCTTTGTCAAGTGCCAAACGCTGTCAAGGGATTAATACAAATTTCACCCAGACCTAATCCCAAAAGACTTGCAGAAGAAAGTTTACTGAGCAGAAGATCTCCTTCCTCCATTCACCTCTGGGCAAAACCTCTTCTTCTCTGGTTAGAAATTCCTGCCACCCATTTGCAGAATCGGAAGAATTGCTGTTTGTCAACACACATAAGTTGCAGACATTTGTGGTTCACCTTGATATACGACAAAATCTGTTGCAACATTCTCCGGCAAAAACTAATTTCACCATATATGGTTTTATACATTTTTATTTTGCAGAACATACATAGTACACATGCTCTTGTCTAAGACTTAATAATATAAGGGTGAGTATGTAGTTGCCATGCACAAGGGGATCTGTCCCTCTGTGTATGAAATTTTCATATCCACAAACCTTTTCAAACTCGCCTTACAGTTTTAGGGTGTGATAAAAATTACCTGCCCTGTAAATAGAGCCAGCTAATTGATGAAAGTGTTTGTGTGTGGCAAGACCAATAGCCCAGCCTTTAATGCAATACCAAATAGAAGCATACTTATTGCATGCTTGTGTTTGCCTGTCTTACAACATTAAAATTGTGTCTGTATGCTGGATACTATCTGCAAATATATTTTACTTTTCTATTTCCTTTCTGGTTGTGCTTTTAAATGTACATATGTGTATGTATATATATATATATATGTATATATATATATATATTACCTACTGGAGGTTGCCAGTAGTTAGTTATAGTTTGGACCTTGTTTCTATTCAAAAAGCGTTTTTTCTTTGCCAATATCTATGGCGTCGTTTGACAAATTGTCCTGAAATTTTCAAAACTAATGGTTCATTCAGGTCAGCTCCTGTCTTGAAAGTTTTGGGGTGATTTGTCAAGCGGGGGCCGAAGAAAAAGGGGGTCCCAAAATGCATTTTCTTCATGTTAATTTCCATAGGAACTTGGTTCAGAAAGCAACCTTTTTTTTAAATAGTGTAAATCCATTCAGTAGTTCCTCAGAAATTCAAAAAATAATAATATTGATATCTGAGAGCCAAGGAGGATTTGTGAACCCTCCCAAGCACGCGCTTCATTTTGATTGGCTGTCAACACTTCAAACCAGGAAGTGTGGGCAGCCATCTTGCGACTTGGTAAAACCTAGTCACAAAAAAACTGTAAAAAAAAAGGATTAAAAAACAAGAAAAGGGGGCAGGTGAGAAACACCCTGACCTCCCTAGGCCTGCTCAGGCAGGGACCCCCAGGGCCAAAAAAATATTTCTTTTATATTTTTGGCCAAATTTGTGCTGGGTACGTGTTAGACTTGGGGGTCTCTAGTTGGCACAGGTATGCACTTGTGACAAATAGGGACCCCCGCCTCTTGTCAGGGTAAGGGGGTACACTCCTAAAATAACCCCTGCTAACCCCCTTGGTAACTTGGCACGAGCAGACAGGCTTATCTCAGAGGCAGTGTGTAAAGCACTTGTGAACACATACAGTAATCAAGTGACAACACCACAGATGGACACCACAGAGGTTTTATGTCAAAAATAAGTATTCTTTATATAGATTGACTTCAAGACCATTAAACGACAAAAACGCACAATACTGTTACTTTAGATGGTAGAACTTAACTTAGTTCACTTAAGTTCTTCGATGCGACACTTTAAGTCAATGTATCTTTTAGATGCGACACGCAGGACAACGAAAGTGTTTCAACGATGTTGATGCGATGAAGATTTTGGTGCAAAGAAATAAAGACGTGAAGATCTTCCAGATGCGGCACGCTTCTCCGATGTTTCAGCTGCAGCGGCGACACACTTTACGCGATGTGACGACAGCGGCCTTGGCTTCAACACTCTTCTCCGATGTTTGTGAGACGCTTCCGCTCGATGCGATGTTGCAGCAGTGACACCCCTTTACGCGATGCGACGACAGCAGCTTCGACGGAGGTACGCTTCTCCGTGGATGCGATGCGCTTTTCTTGATGCGGTGCAATGCGACAAATACGATGGCTGCGATGGCGACACGCTTCTTCGGCGTTGTGAGACACTTCCTGGATGATGCGAGACGCTTCCGCACGATGCTGCAGCGGCGACACACTTTACGCGATGGGGCGACAACAGCTCCTATGGCGGCACTCTTCTCCTTTTTGAGTCGCGCTTCCAGCTCCTTGCAACACGAAGTCCCTCAGAAGGCCCAAACAGCAGCAGCAGGCACTTCCAAAGGACTCTGGGGAGCTGGGGGGAGAAGACTGTTGTTCCTGAGACTTCAGCAGGAGGCAAGGTCTTTTCCAAGCCCTTGGAGATCCTTCACAAGTTGAGCAAAAGTACACACAAAGTTCCTTTCTCCTCTCTTTGGCAGTAGGCAACCCCTGCCCGCCAATCTCCCAGTTTCAGGGATAGTCTCTCCTCGGATCTTCTTGGTTCCTCTCCTCAGCAGAGTTTCTTCTTGTTTCCCAAAGTGATCTAACTTCTTGGAATCAGGGTCCTAATACTTGTACCCCAAAATCCTTTGTCCTCTGAAGGTAGAGGGGCCTTTGCCTTGTTCAAACCAGTTCTGGTCAGTCCTGACTCCTTCTTTCCTTACAGAGTACAGGGCAGAGACATCAGACGCACCACAGGAGGTAGAGCCAGCATTGTGGAGGGAAGGCACAGCCCTATTCAGGTCCCAGGTGCAACTCCTCCCACCCATCTAGATGCAGATCTCTCTATTCACCACTGGGACACCTCACCCTGTCTCCTGGAATTCCCCAGCCCTGTCACTCAAAACTCCAGACAGGGAATACACAGCCTAGCAGAGGCAGGTTTGAATGGTTAGACAAAAAAATGCATACTTTCTAAAAGTGGCATTTTCAAACACAGAATGTTAAAACCAACTTCACTAAAAGATGTATTTTATCATTCTGAGTTCAGGCATACTAAATTCGAATTTCTACCATGTTCCCTGAGTCAGTTAGGATTATAAAATGTAATAACCAAACTGCCCATTCTGGCCTATGGAGAACAGGTAGCCTTGCAATAGTGAAAAACGAAAATGGCTGTAATTCACTATTAGAACATACCACACACACCAGTGCATGTCCTACCTTATCCTTACAATGCATCCTGCCCTTGGGCATACCATAGGGGTGTCTGATATGAAGAAAAGGGAAGGTTTAGGGACTGGCAAGTGGGTGCACTTTCCCAGTCAGCATGACAGTACCAGACTGCAGTCAGGCTCTGCAATGGCAGACCTTAGAAACACTTTTACAGGCTGCTTCTGTGGGTGGCACAACCAGTGTTGCAAGCCCACCAGCAGCATTTGGATTTACAAGCCCTGGGCACTCCTGGTGCACTGTACTAGGGTCTGACAAGTAAACCAAACCAACCAATCATGGAATCACAAATGATACATTAATTTACAATAGGGAGCACTTGTACTGTGGCACTGGACAGCAGTGGCACAGTGCCCTGAGCAACTAACACCAGCAAAAATACATGAGGCAACAGCAACAAAAATGAAGGGAGACCCACGCCAATGTGCCAGGTCTAACAGTGAGTGAATCCAGCCAAACATCTATTTCAAACAAAGCACGGGCTCTCGTGCTTTGTTTTCCTTAAGCTCTTGGGTCAGCCAGGTCCCGGGGACAATTTATTATTGGTATGCGGTGGCCTGCGGGGGCTCCCACAGCCCAAGGACTGCCACCTCCCCAGGACTTTGTTATGAATGAGTGGGGGCATGCACCCCCCGCAGTCCTGGGGACCACCACCTCCCTCGGGGCTTTTAATGTGTGGGGCATGCAGCCCCCTGCAGCCAGGCGACCGCCACCTCCCTGGGCATTGTGTTAATTATGCATCGGGGGCTCCTGCCCACCATGCTTCCCCGGGGACTGCAACCTCCCCAGGGCATTTAGTAATAATGTGAGGGGGGCTCATGGGCTCCCCCAAACCCTGGGGACCACCACCTCCTCAGGGCACTAATTAAGAAAATGTGGGGCTTCAATAATAACAAAAATAAGTGTGGGGGGCTCCTAACCCCCCACAATGCCCCAGGGACCACAACCTCCTCAGGGCACTAATTAAGAAAATGTGGGGTCTATTGCGGACCCCGGCCCCTGGAACCACCACTTCTCTGGGGCTTTAAACACTAAGGGAGGGGGCCATGTGGCCCCCCTCCTGGAGCCCTCTATGGCCCTGGGGACCACTACCCCCCCAGGGCCAGCACCAGCAATGTCCCGGGGTACCCACCCCCGGGACATTGCAGTTTGGAATGGCAGGGCATGGTTCCCGCCCTGGCATTGCAAACTTCTGCTTTGCTTCGTGGAAATGAGAGCAGGAAACCTGCTATCGCTTCCATGAAGCAAAGCAGTATTGCGTTTGGACAAGGGAAGCTGCATGTTTGCAGCACACCTTCTCCAAAAGCAATGCCGGCTCCCACAGGAGGCAGGGAGCCAGATTGGACCACGGGGGCATTGGGGATCCCCGGGTCATAATTGGCCTCAGGATGGGGGCCACTCGGCCCCCCTCCCGTCAAGAAATATTTAAAAAAAAAAAATGAGGCCAGGCCCCAGGGATGGGGTCTCCATGGCCAAAAGTGGCCCAGGGAAGGGGGCCATGCGGCTCCCCTCCTGCAATAAAATTAAAAAATTAAAACATGAGGCACAGCACTTGGTGATGGGGTCCCCGTGGCCCACAAAATATTAATAGAAGGGGAGCCACACAGCCCCCCTTCTAATAAAAAAAAAAACAGAAGCCGGCATCTCGCCGGAAGCCCCACCCCCTCCCTGTACCACTATTCAAACGTGCCTCCTGGAGCATTCTGGATTGGGGGATTAAGTCCACTTGAATCCTAAGGGTGCTTAGGAGCCACCTGGCCCAGAAGGTACCTTCAGTAAGTCGCACACAGTGGGATTGCTGAAAGGTGGTCCAAGGCCACGCCCCTTTTTACACCAGTTTACAAACGCGCCTCTTGGTGCACTGCTGGTGGGGCAAGGAGGTCATCTTGTGTCCTGAGGACCTCAGGACTGAAGTGGACTTTCCATTGAAGCTAAACTATGAACTCAATGAGACAAAAAAGAAGGAATCACTGAGGAGCTCTTCTGGACCTAGTCAGAGGTAGGAGCAGGGCCACTGGAATTATGCGACTGTTTGGCTGCACCGACTTTCGTGCAATTATAAATTTTCCGCATTAGCCACATAATCCATCATCTGCTGCCTAATCTGCAGATTTGAACAAAAAAAGCCTTGTTTCTAGCTTAAACGCCTCAAACGTTACCAGAAATGCAGCGACAAGTGTTACAGTCTGGTGGAAGGTCCTCTGTAAACCTAGAATGGTCACCTGGTACTTATTGATAAATGTGGGTGTTAAATTGGTACTAATGATGTGAAAGCCACTCTTGCTTCTTTCTGCGCCCAAATTCCCAATTTCTGTATTTTTGTTGCTTCTTTTTGCACCTTTCTTTCCTTTTCTGCACTTCTTTTGCCTCTTTCTGCACCTCTGTTGCCTCTTTGTGCACCTCACTTGCCTCTTTCTGCACCTCACTTGCCTCTTTCTGCACCTCTGTTCCTTCTTTCTGCACTTCTTTTGTTTCTTTCTGCAGCTCTCTTGCTTCTTTCTGCACCCACTTGCCTCTTTCTCTACCCCTCTTCCCTCTTTCATCACCCATGTCGCCTTTTTCTGCACCTCTGTTCCTTCTTTCTGCAGTACTTTTGTTTCTTTCTGTACCTCTCTTGCTTCTTTCTGTACCACTTGCGCTTCTTTCTGCAGCCCTCTTCCCTCTCTCTGCACCCCTCTTTCCTCTTTCTGCACCTCTTCCTTCTTTCTGGTCTTCTTTTGTTTCTTTCTGCACCTCTCTTGCTTCTTTCTGCACCCCTCTGGCCACCTTCCCCAACCCTGTTACCCATTTTTGCATCTCTGTTGCTTCTTTCTGCACTTCTCTTGCCTCTTTCGCCACCCCTCATCCCTCTTTGTGCACCTCAGTTGCTTCTTTCTGCACTTCTCTTGATTCTTTCTGCATCTCTGTCTCTTCTTTCTGCAACCCTTGTGCCTCTTTCTGCAGCCCTCTTCCCTCTTTCTGCTCCCCTCTTGTCTCTTTCTGCACCTCTTCCTTCTTTCTGGTCTTCTTTTGTTTCTTTCTGCACCTCTCTTGCTTCTTTCTGCACCCCTCTGGCCACTTTCCCCAACCTTGTTACCCATTTTTGCATCTCTGTTGCTTCTTTCTGCACTTCTCTTGCCTCTTTCTCCACCCCTCATCCCTCTTTGTGCACCTCAGTTGCTTCTTTCTGCACTTCTCTTGCTTCTTTCTGCATCTCTGTCCCTTCTTTCTGCAACCCTTGTGCCTCTTTCTGCAGCCCTCTTCCCTCTTTCTGCTCCCCTCTTGTCTCTTTCTGCACCTCTGTTCCTTCTTTCTGCACTTCTTTTGTTTCTTTCTGGACATCTATTGCTTCTTTCTGCACCCCTCTGGCTTCTTTCTGCACCCCTCGCGCCTCTTTCACACCCCTCTATCCTCTTTCTGCACCCCTCTTGCCTCTTTCCGCACCTCTGTCCCTTCTTTCTGCACTTCTTTTGTTTCTTTCTGCACCTCTCTTGTTTCTTTCTGTATCCCTCTTGCCTCTTTCTCCACCCCACGTCCCACTTTCTGCATCTCTGCTGCTTCTTTATGCAATTCTCTTGCTTCTTTCTGAACCTCTCTTGGTTCTTTCTGTACCCCTTGCCTCTTTCTGCACCCCCCTCCCCTCTTTCTACTCTCCTCTTGTCTCTTTGTGCACCTCTGTTCCTTCTTTCCGCACTTCTTTTGTTTCTTTCTGCACCTCTAGCTTCTTTCTGCACCCCTTTTGCCTCTTTCTGTACCCCTCTTGCCTTTTTCTGCACCTCTGTTCCTTCTTTCTGCACTTCTTTTATTTCTGTAGCTCTCTCTTGCTTCTTTCTCCTCCCCTTGCCTCTTTCTCCGCCCCTCTTCCTTCACCCATGTTGCCTCTTTCTGTATCTCTGTTCCTTCTTTCTGCACCTCGCTTGCTTCTTTCTGCACCCCTTGTGCCTCTTTCGAACCCCTCTTCCCGCACCCCTCTCGCCTCTTTCTACACCTTTGTTACTTCTTTCTGAACTTCTTTTGTTTCTTTCTGTACCTCTCACTTCTTTCTGCACCCCTTTTGCCCCTTTCTGCACCCCTATTGTCTCTTTCTGCTCCTCTGTTCCTTCTTTCTGCACTACTTTTGTTTCTTTCTGCAGCTCTCTTGCTTCTTTCTGCTCCCTATGGCCTCTTTCTCCATCCCTTTTCTCTATTTCTTTACCACTGTTGTCTCTTTCTGCACCTCTGATCCTTCTTTCAGCCCCTCTTTTGTTTCTTTTTGCACATCTCTTGCTTCTTTCTGCACTGCTCGTGCCTCTTTCTGTACCCCTCTTCCCTCTTTTTGCACCCCTCTTGCCTCTTTCTGCACTTCTGTTGCTTGTTTCAGCCCAACTCTTGGTTCTTTCTGCAGCTTTCTTGCTTCTTTCTGTACCCCGTGCCTCTTTCTGCACCCCTCTTCTCTCTTTTTTACCCCTCTTGCTTCTTTCTGTACTTCTGTTGCTTCTTTCTGCACTACTCTGGCTTCTTTCTGCACCTTTATTGCTTGTACGTCTTCCTGCACCCCTCTTCCCTCTTTTTGCACTCCTCCCGCCTCTTTTGGCACCTCTGTTCCTTCTTTCTGCACTTATTTTGTTTCGTTCTGCTCCTCTCTTGTTTCTTTCTGTATGCCTTTTTCCTCTTTCTTGACGCCATGTCCCCCTTTCTGGATCTCTGTTGCTTCTTTATATACTTCTCTTGCTTCTTTCTGCACCTCTCTTGGTTCTTTCTGCACCCCTCATGCCTCTTTCTGTACCCCTCTTCCCTCTTTCTGCACTCCTCTTGCCTCTTTCTGTACCTCTGTTCATTCTTTCTGCAGTACTTTTGTTTCTTTCTATACCTCTCTTGCTTCTTTCTGTACCACTCACGCTTCTTTCTGTAGCCCTCTTCCCTCTTTCTGCACCCCTCTTGCCTCTTTCTGCACCTCTTCCTTCTTCCTGGTCTTCTTTTGTTTCTTTCTGCACCTCTCTTGCTTCTTTCTGCACCCCTCTGGCCACTTTCCCCAACCCTGTTACCCATTTTTGCATCTCTATTGCTTCTTTCTGCACTTCTCTTGCCTCTTTCTCCACCCCTCATCCCTCTTTGTGCACCTCAGTTGCTTCTTTCTGCACTTCTCTTGCTTCTTTCTGCATCTCTGTCCCTTCTTTCTGCAACCCTTGTGCCTCTTTCTGCAGCCCTCTTCCCTCTTTCTGCTCCCCTCTTGTCTCTTTCTGCACCTCTGTTCCTTCTTTCTGCACTTCTTTTGTTTCTTTCTGTACCTCTCGCTTCTTTCTGCACCCCTTTTGCCTCTTTCTGTACCCCTCTTGCCTTTTTCTGCACCTCTGTTCCTTCTTTCTGCACTTCTTTTATTTCTTTCTGTAGCTCTCTCTTGCTTCTTTCTCCTCCCCTTGCCTCTTTCTCCGCCCCTCTTTGCTCTTTCTTCACCCATTTTGCCTCTTTCTGCACCTCTGTTCCTTCTTTCTGCACCTCGCTTGCTTCTTTCTGCACCCCTTGTGCCTCTTTTACACCCCTCTTCCCGCATCCCTCTTGCCTCTTTCTACACCTTTGTTACTTCTTTCTGAACTTCTTTTGTTTTTTTCTGTACCTCTCACTTCTTTCTGCACCCCTTTTGCCTCTTTCTGCACCCCTCTCGTCTCTTTCTGCACCTCTGTTCCTTCTTTCTGCCCTACTTTTGTTTCTTTCTGCAGCTCTCTTGCTTCTTTCTGCTCCCTCTTGCCTCTTTCTCCATCCCTTTTCTCTATTTCTTTACCACTGTTGTCTCTTTCTGCACCTCTGATCCTTCTTTCAGCACCTCTTTTGTTTCTTTTTACATATCTCTTTTTTCTTTCTGCACCACTCATGCCTCTTTCTGCACCCCTCTTCCTTCTTTTTGCACCCCTCTTGCCTCTTTCTGCACCTCTGTTTCTTTTTCTGCACTTCTTTTATTTCTTTTTGCACATCTCTTGCTTCTTTCTGCACTGCTCGTGCCTCTTTCTGTACCCCTCTTCCCTCTTTTTGCACCCCTCTTGCCTCTTTCTGCACTTCTGTTGCTTGTTTCTGCCCAACTCTTGGTTCTTTCTGCAGCTTTCTTGCTTCTTTCTGTACCCCGTGCCTCTTTCTGCACCCCTCTTCTCTCTTTTTTTACCCCTCTTGCCTCTTTCTGTACTTCTGTTGCTTCTTTCTGCACTACTCTGGCTTCTTTCTGCACCTTTATTGCTCGTACATCTTCCTGCACCCCTCTTCCCTCTTTTTGCACTCCTCCTGCCTCTTTTGGCACCTCTGTTCCTTCTTTCTGCACTTCTTTTGTTTTGTTCTGCTCCTCTCTTGTTTCTTTCTGTATCCCTTTTTCCTCTTTCTCGACGCCACGTCCCTCTTTCTGGAGCTCTGTTGCTTCTTTATATACTTCTCTTGCTTCTTTCTGCACCTCTATTGGTTCTTTCTGCACCCCTCATGCCTCTTTCTGTATCCCTCTTCCCTCTTTCTGCACTCCTCTTGCCTCTTTGTGCACCTTTGTTGCTTCTTTCTGCACTTCTCTTGTTTCTTTCTTTACCCCTCTTGCCTCTTTCTGTACCCTTGTTACTTCTTTCTGCACTTTCATTTCTTTCCGCACCTCTCGCTTCTTTCTGCACCCCTTTTGCCTCTTTCTGCACCCCTCTTGCCTCTTTCTGCACATCTGTTTCTTCTTTCTGCACGTCCTTTCTTTCTTTCTACAGCTCTCTTGCTTCTTTCTGCACCCCTTGCCTCTTGCTCCACTCCTCCTCCCTCTTTCTTCACCCATGTTGCCTCTTTCTGCACCTCTGTTCCGTCTTTCTGCACTTCTTTTGTTTCTTTCTGCACATTTTTTGTTTCTTTCTACACCCCTCTAGCCTCTTTCTACACCTCTGTTCCTTCTTTCTGCACTTCTTTTGTTTCTTTCTGTACCTCTCGCTTCTTTCTGCACCCCTTTTGCCTCTTTCTGTACCCCTCTTGCCTTTTTCTGCACCTCTGTTCCTTCTTTCTGCACTTCTTTTCTTTCTTTCTGTAGCTCTCTCTTGCTTCTTTCTCCTCCCCTTGCCTCTTTCTCCGCCCCTCTTTGCTCTTTCTTCACCCATGATGCCTCTCTCTGCACCTCTGTTCCTTCTTTCTGCACCTCGCTTGCTTCTTTCTGCACCCCTTGTGCCTCTTTCACACCCCTCTTCCCGCATCCCTCTTGCCTCTTTCTACACCTTTGTTACTTCTTTCTGAACTTCTTTTGTTTTTTTCTGTACCTCTCACTTCTTTCTGCACCCCTTTTGCCTCTTTCTGCACCCCTCTTGTCTCTTTCTTCACCTCTGTTCCTTCTTTCTGCCCTACTTTTGTTTCTTTCTGCAGCTCTCTTGCTTCTTTCTGCTCCCTCTTGCCTCTTTCTCCATCCCTTTTCTCTATTTCTTTACCACTGTTGTCTCTTTCTGCACCTCTGATCCTTCTTTCAGCACCTCTTTTGTTTCTTTTTACATATCTCTTCTTTCTTTCTGCACCACTCATGCCTCTTTCTGCACCCCTCTTCCTTCTTTTTGCACCCCTCTTGCCTCTTTCTGCACCTCTGTTTCTTTTTCTGCACTTCTTTTATTTCTTTTTGCGCATCTCTTGCTTCTTTCTGCACTGCTCGTGCCTCTTTCTGTACCCCTCTTCCCTCTTTTTGCACCCCTCTTGCCTCTTTTTGCACTTCTGTTGCTTGTTTCTGCCCAACTCTTGGTTCTTTCTGCAGCTTTCTTGCTTCTTTCTGTACCCCGTGCCTCTTTCTGCACTCCTCGTCTCTCTTTTTTTACCCCTCTTGCCTCTTTCTGTACTTCTGTTGCTTCTTTCTGCACTACTCTGGCTTCTTTCTGCACCTTTATTGCTCGTACGTCTTCCTGCACCCCTCTTCCCTCTTTTTCCACTCCTCCTGTCTCTTTTGGCACCTCTGTTCCTTCTTTCTGCACTTCTTTTGTTTCGTTCTGCTCCTCTCTTGTTTCTTTCTGTATCCCTTTTTCCTCTTTCTCGACGCCACGTCCCTCTTTCTGGAGCTCTGTTGCTTCTTTCTGCACCTCGCTTGGTTCTTTCTGCACCCCTCATGCCTCTTTCTGTATCCCTATTCCCTCTTTCTGCACTCCTCTTGCCTCTTTGTGCACCTTTGTTGCTTCTTTCTGCACTTCTCTTGTTTCTTTCTTTACCCCTCTTGCCTCTTTCTGTACCCTTGTTACTTCTTTCTGCACTTTCATTTCTTTCCGCACCTCTCGCTTCTTTCTGCACCCCTTTTGCCTCTTCCTGCACCCCTCTTGCCTCTTTCTGCACATCTGTTTCTTCTTTCTGCACTTCCTTTCTTTATTTCTACAGCTCTCTTGCTTCTTTCTGCACCCCTTGCCTCTTGCTCCACTCCTCTTCCCTCTTTCTTCACCCATGTTGCCTCTTTCTGCACCTCTGTTCCGTCTTGCTGCACTTCTTTTGTTTCTTTCTGCACATTTCTTGCTTCTTTCTGCACCCCTCATGTCTCTTTATGCACCCCTCTTCCCTCTTTTTGCACCCCTGTTGCCTCTTCATGCACCTTTGTTGCATCTTTCTGCACTACTCTTGAATCTTTCTGCATCTCTCTTGCTTTTTTCTGCACCACTCATGCTTCTTTCTGCACCCCTCTACTCTATTTCTGCACACCTCTTGCCTCTTTCTGCACCTCTGTTCCTCCTTTCTGCTCTTCTTTTGTTTCTTTCTGCACCTATCTTGCTTCTTTCTGCAGCCCTCTCGCCAATTTCTCCACCCCTGTTCCTCCTTTTTTAATCTCTTTTGCTTCTTTCTGCACTTTTCTTGCCTCTTTTTCCACCCCTCGTCCCTCTTTCTGCACCTCTGTTGCTTCTTTCTGCACTTTGCTTGCTTCTTTCTGCACCTCTGTCCCTTCTTTCTGCAAACCTTGTACCTCTTTCTGCTCCCCTTTTGCCTCTTTCTGCACCTCTGTTTCTTCTTTCTGCACTTCTTTTGTTTCTTTCTGTAACTCTCTTGCTTCTTTCTGTATCCCTCTTGCCTTTTTCACCTCCCCCTTCCCCCTTTCGGCCTCTCTGTTGCTTCTTTCTGCACTTTTCTTGCTTCTTTCTTTACCTTTCTTGTGTCTTTCTGCACCCCTCATGCCACTTTCTGCACCCTCTTCCCTCTTCCTTTACTCCTCTTGCCTCTTTCTGCACCTCTGTTACATGTTTCTGTACCTCTTTTGTTTCTTTCTGCACCTCTCTTGCGTCTCACTGCACCCCTCTTGCCTCTTTCTCCACCCCTCCTCCCCCTTTCTGCATCTCTGTTGCTTCTTTCTGCACTTCTCTTGCCTCTTTCTGCACCTCTGTCCCTTCTTTCGGCAACCATTGTCCCTCTTTCTGAACCCCTCTTCCCCCTTTCTGCTCCCCTCCTGTCTCCTTCTGGACCTCTCTTGCTTCTTTCTGCACTTCTTTTGTTTCTTTCTGCACCCCTCGTGTCTCTTTCTGCACCCCTCTTCCTTCTTTCTGCACTCCTCTTTCCTCTTTCTGCACCACTGTTCCTTCTTTCTGCACTTCTTTTGTTTCTTTCTGCACCTCTCTTTTTTATTTCTACATCCTTCTTTTTTCTGCACCTCTCTTTTTTCTTTCTGTATCCCTCTTGCCTCTTTCTCCACCCCACTTCTCCCTTTCTGCATCTCTGCTTCTTCTTTATGCACTTCTCTTGCTTCTTTCTGCACCTTTCTTCCTCTTCTTTCTGTACATGTCCCATCTATGTAGGCACAGTCAGAAATTAGCATGTAAAAAACCTTTGAAATTCACAGAAAAAACACAGGTTTCAGGGACGTTATAGTTAGAAATTTTCATTCAAAAAACCTTTGAAATTCACTGAAAAAAACATAGGTTTCAGGGACGTTATAGTTAGAAATAAGCATGTAAAAAACCATAGAAATTCAGTGAAAAAACACAGGTTTTAGGGACGTTACAGTTAGTTGGACATTTCACTCGTACAAAGCCAGAGAAATTTGGCCGTTGTAGTTAGTTAAGCTAAATGTAACTCACGCCCCCGCAATGCACTGTTGATGACATCACATATTACATCACTCATGACATGGTCAGTGACATCATTGATGACATCACTGATGACATCTCAAATGACAACACTGATGAAGTCCACTTTAGTCCTGAGGTCCTCAGGATACAAGATGACCTCATTGCCCCACCAGCAGTGTGCCAAGAGGCGCGTTTGCAGAGTAGTGTAAAAAGGTGGCATGACCTCGGACCATTCTCAGCAATCCAGCGGTCTGGGGCTTACTGGCGGCACCTGGTGGGCTAGTTGGTCCCTAGGGACCTTCAGGATTCAAGAACGTGACAGAAGGCGTGTTTGCAGAGTGGTGGAGAAAGGGGGCATGGCCTGTTCCACCTTTCAGCAATCTCACTATCTGGGACATACTGGAGGTATCAGGTAGGCTAGTTGGCCCCTAAGGACCCCAGCAGTGAAAGGGACTTTAATCCTCATCCAAGAGCACACCAGGAAGTGCGTTTGCAGAGTGGTGGGGAAAGGGGGTATGGCCTGCTGTGAGAATTTACCAATCCTGCTTTGTGGGGCTTACTGGAGGTAATAGGAGGGGTAGTTGGCCCCCAAGGTTCGCCTTGGGGGCCAACTATCCCTCCTGTTACCTCCAGTAAGTCCCACACAGTGGGATTGCTGAGAGGTCTTCGGAGGCCACGCTCACCTTTCGCCACCGCTCTGCAAATGCACCTCTTGGCACAGTACTGGTTGGGGGATGAAGTCCACTTTACTCCTGAGGGACTTTGGCGGCCAAGTAGCCCTCCTGGTACCCCCTGTAAGTCCGACGCAGCGGGATTCCTGAGCGCTGGTCGGAAGCCCAGCCCCCTTTCTCCACCTCTATGCAAACATGACTACCAGTTACAGAAGCATTTGTAATGTAATAGGTCTCACATTTGCAAGAGTTAGAGCTATTGGCATTGTAAATCTAAACGTTTTTCACTAATGTTTTTTGGAATGGAGTGAATGTAGTTTGTATGCAGTGTAATTATGTGATATGTTGTGCAGTGAAATGATGTGGATAGAAAGTATGTTGAATTTAGTGTATAGGAATATGTAGAGTGGGATTATGTGTTATGGAGAGTAATTATGTGGTATTGTAGTCTGTGTTGTGGAGTGGTAACCTCAGGTTTAGTATTCCTCATTTCCATAGAAGCTAAATTATGAACTCAAGGAGCACTACTGGACCTAGTCAGAGGTAGGAGCAGGGTCAGTG
Source organism: Triturus cristatus (assembly GCF_964204655.1). Lineage (NCBI taxonomy): Eukaryota > Metazoa > Chordata > Amphibia > Caudata > Salamandridae > Triturus > Triturus cristatus. The sequence continues at coordinate 1,710,938,174 of NC_140589.1, read as the reverse complement.
GAATTATGCGACTGTTTGGCTGCACCGACTTTCGCACAATTATACATTTTCCTCAGTAGCCACATAATCCATCATCTGTTGCCTAATCTGCAGATTTGAACAAAAAAAGCTTTGTTTCTAGCTCATTTTTTTAAACAAAAAGGGGGTTGGGCCTAATACCACACCCAAACTATGCCTCAACAATAGTTTTGTACAACAAGATGTTTGGGTGTGTGACTCAGATTAGTAACATTTAAGCAAAAACCACTTTGACAACTAAAGTGGTTTGGTGTTTTTACTACACCTTCATGATTCAATTACTCTTTAGCGTACACGTTCAACATTTATATCATGTCAAAACCAAGAAGAACAATCAATAAAGAAATTGAACACAACATGAATGGCAACAGCACATTTGACATTAGGCAATTACAAAACCAATTAAATGGCAACAAATGAAAATACAAAAAAATGACCAGTCCTTCAACTATACAATGGCGGCAAAGGTTATTTCCAAATCTCAAAACTGCAACCTCCCAACGACAGCTAGTCATATATAATACAATTACAGCAGGCAGATTGCCTTGTTTGCACACTGTGTTACTCTGTGGCTCAAGTGGGGATTGTGACTAGCTGGGTTGGGTCGACGCGTTTCGGGACCCCTCTTTTTTTTAGGGTACTACTCAGGACCAGGACTAGGTTGAGCACTTAAACATATATGAAAATACGGAAAGGTATATCCGATTTATGTCCCAAAAGTATAACAACCCTACTTGCCTTGTTTACAATAGAGGGTGTGTCCTTACCATGCAAAAGTGTAAGGTGAGCACGGTGATGGTGACCAATTAATGGTACATAAGACCGCTTTGTTTAACGGAAGTTTCTGGAAAGGTAGAGAAGAATTGAAAACTTTAACAAGCTGTGAGACATACAGCTTATATTTAGGATGCACTCTGTTAAAACGCAACAAATGACTTGAAAAGCGCTGTAAACACAGTGCAACAGCATTTACGTGTCGATACAGTCTTATGTCCAGTAAAATATCAATATTTGACTTGCCTCATGAACGGCTGATAGAGACGCCGTCGGGCGTGTGTAATTTCTTTGGCAGCGGAGACCTACATGATAAATTAAAGTATCAGATCCACTACTGAGCATAATGGCGAATGAAGCAAGCATTGCATAAAATAATGTGACCATTACTCACTTGTTGTCTTTAGGTTTCGGACACCTCTGAAGGAGTGAAGTTGTTCGTGATGCGTACTATTTTGACCGACCTGTGTAATACAATGTTTAACATTGTGTCAGCACTTAAATGCGAGCAGCGTGTTACTTTATCAGTGCCGAATACTGTGTCAATTGGTGAATCAGCTAACGTTGCTCTAAGACAAATTAATAGCCGTTACTCAATATCTGTTTTCAGTTTTCGGGCACTTCAGGAGGAGAGAGGCTGTTGATGACTCATACAATGTTGGACTACCTATGTGATACAATATATGAAGATGTGTGAACGCTTATGTTCGTAGCAACATTTTGTGTCGGCAATTCAGGCAAAAAAGCTTTGTTGTCGAGACTCACTTTTCAATCCGGGGCACTGTTGTAAGCACGTAGCGGGTCGATTCACGTTCCGATGGGGCAAATACTGTTTCGGAATAGTAATGGGTGTTGTATCAGCATAGATATGTCAGGGCATTGTTACAGCGGTCTCTGGTTTAAAAGCAAGCCCATGCTGCAGACTTGCCTGAATTCGGCAGCTTCGATAGTTACAGCATCCCTCGCAGCCTTTACGTCTCTGGCATCTCAAAAATGCGGAAGCGTGGAACGATTCACATTAGACATGACTTGTAGATTTTGCTGATGTCAGGGCGCATTGCATGCTGGTATTTGAAGTTTTGATCAACATTGTATGGCGTTGTGACTTCATAGGCTGAAGTTGTGAGGATGCTCATGAGGGTCTTTAGAGTCTGTTTATCTCGGACATCTCGTTCAGACCCATCGAGGCAGTTTTTAATTTCATAATTAGGTAGGCTTCTCTTTGAAGCAATTTTCTTTCTGGGTCACCCCCTCGGTGATTGTGTTCAATCACACTGAGGACAGTCCAGCAAAAGTTTTTCTCCTTGTGCTGTAATTCTTGAAAATGCGAAACAAGAGGTGCATTGGGTACTTTGTTCTTAATCCTGGAGCAGTGCTGAGATATTCGCTGCCTGATTTCTTGTGATGTTTTGCCTATATAAATCAACGAGCAGGGGCAAATGATTGCATAGAGCAAGTTCTTTGTCTTGCAGGTGCAAAATTCATTATGTTTCTATCTTTCAGATCCATTGGTAAATTCTGTACCTTCCATGGTTGAACTGCATGCTTGGCAATTCCCACATTTATGGTGTCCTAAAATGGGTTGAATGCTCAAGAAGGGGCTCTGGTTTCTTCTGGGGTTCATCTGATGCCCGAATAATGCGTTAGCCAATACTGGCGTTCTTTTTTAATGCAAAAAGTGGTAATTGAAGGTCTTTGTCTACATCTTTTATCAAGTGCCAATTTTGGCGGCTGATTTCTTTGAAAGAGTTGGTGTAAGGAACAAATGTGGAGATGCACACTAAACGTGTCATTGGTTTTATGGTTTTCTTCTCAAGCAGTACTTCATGTGGCATAAATGTTTGAGAAGTTTAGATGGGTACCCCTTTTCCCTCAGTTTATTGGTCAGTGCTTGGGACTGAATCTCATAATCTTCCTTGCTTGTGCAGTTACATCGCACACACAAAAACTGACCGTAGGGCAAGTTGTCCTTAAGGCTTTTACTCATGCCTCTTTCTGGACCTCCCTAGCTTCTTTCTGTATCTCTCTTGTCTCTTTCTGTACCCTTCGTGCCTCTTTCAGCACCTCTGTTGCTTTTTCCTGCAGTTCTCTTCCTTCCTTCTGCACCCCTCTTTCTGTACCCCTCTTGCCTCTTTGCGCACCTATCCTAACCCTTTCTGCACCCCTCTTGCCTCTTTCTGCACCTCTGTTGGTTCTTTCTGCACCTCTTTTGCTCAGTTCTGCACTTCACTTGCCTCTTTCTGTACCCCTCTTGCCTCTTTCTGCACCTCTGTTGGTTCTTTCTGCACTGGTCTTGCTTCTTTCTGCACCTCTGTTCCAAATTTCGGCATCCCTCTTGTCTTTTTCTGCACCCCGTTTCCCTCTTTCTATACCTCTCTTGTCTCAGTATGCTGACATTTCCCTCTTTCTGCACCTCTTTTGCCTATTTCTGAAAATCTCTTGCCTCTTTCTGCAGTTCTCTTGCCTTCTTCTGTACCTCACTTGCTTCTTTTTGCACCTCTGTTGGTTCTTTTGCACTGCTCTTGCTTCTTTCTGCACCTCTCTTGCATATTTCTGCACCCCTCTTGCCTCTTTCTGCACCCCTGTTAACTGTTTCTGTGCCTCTCTTACCTCTGCCTTCAACCCTGTTCCGTCTTTCTGCCTCTTTCCACAGTTCTCTTGCCTCCTTCTGCACCTCTGTTGCTTCTTTTTACACTTTTTACACTTATCTTGCCTCTTTCTGCACCCCTGTTGCTTCATTCTGCACTTCCCATGATTCTCTCCACACCTCACTTGCTTCTTTCTGCACCCCTCTTCCATCTTTGTGCAACTTTCTTGCCTGTTTCTACACCTCTCTTCTCTCTTTCTGCACAACTCTTGCCGCTTTCTGTACCTCTGTTGCTTCTTCCTGCACTTCTCTTGCCTCTTTCTGCACCCTTTGTGCCTCTTTCAGCACCTCTTGTGCTTCTTTCTGCACTTCTCTTCCTTCTTTCTGCACCACTCGTGCCTCTTTCTTCACCCTTCTTCCCTTTTCCTGCAAGTCTCTTAGTTCTTTTTGCACTGCTCTTGCCTCTTTCTACACCCCACTTCCTCCTTCTGTACCTCTGTTGTTTTTTACTGCACTGATCTTACTTCTTTCGGCACCTCTCTTACAAATTTCTGCACCCCTCTTGTCTCTTTCGGCACCCCTCTTCTCTCTTTCTGCATCCCTGTTCCCTCTTTCTGCACCTCTTCTGCCTATTTCTGTACCTCTACTGCCTCTTTCAGAACTCCTCTTGTCTCTTTCTGCACCTCTGTTGCTTCTTTCTGCACTTCTCTTGCTTTTTTCTGCAACCATCTTCCTTCTTCCTGCACCTCTGTTACTTCTTTCTGTACTTCTTTTGACTCTTTCTGCACCTCTCTTGCCTCTTTCTGCACACACAGGGCTACTTTTAAACTGACCTTAGGCTCAGCAGTGCATACATGCAAGTGCAGAAAAGGGCAGCTGGCCTCTAAATTGTCATGCCCCCTTATATGCTAGGGTCGTAGAGATAGTTTTAACCCCCTGCCGTATTATGTACTAGGGCCTTACAGGGGAGGCCATGCTAATCACAGGCGTACCCCAAACCATAGTGTACCCTAGTGCATATCAGTGTTTTCACTGTATTCTAAGTGTCTTTCAGCATAGCGCTGGCTACGGGCCTGGTTAGGCAGAGCCCAGGGTCAGTCAGAGTCAGTTACCACCAGTACCAGTCAGCAAAAAGTTGGGGGGTGCCCCGGGCATAGGATGACTTTGCAACAAGGCCTTTTTCTGCACCTCTGTTGGTTCTTTCTGCATATCTCTTGCTTTTTTCTGTACCTTTCTTCCTCTTTCTTGACTTCTGCTGCCCCTTTCTGCATTTCTCTTGCTTCTTTCTTTACCTTTCTTCTTCTTTCTGCACATGTCCTACCTCTCTAGGCATGGTTAGCAATTAGCATTTAGAAAACCTTAGAAATGCACTGAAAAAAACACAGGTTTCAGGGACATTATAGCTAGAAATTTTCATTTAAAAAAACCTTAGAAATTCAGTAAAAAAACATAGGTTTCAGGGATGTTATAGTTAGAAATTAGCATTTAAAAAACCTTTGAAATTCACTGAAAAAAACATAGGTTTCAGGGTTGTTATAGTTAGAAATTAGCATTAAAAACCTTTGCAATGCACTGAAAAAAACATAGGTTTCAGGGACGTTATAGTTAGAAATTAGCATTTAAAAAACCTTAGAAATTCACTGAAAAAACCACAGGCTCTCTCATAGGGGCTTACCTTTTTGGATTATTGAATGCGGCTGAAGCCCAGCCGCAAGAAGAGCCCACCGCATGGAAGCGGGCCCGAGATGAAGTTGCGCTGACTTTGTCTACATCATGGGAGGCGGTGAAGTGATAAAGAAGCTGGTGAAAGGCGGCAGCCAGAGAAGCCAGTATTTCATCAACCCACTGGGGAATGAGTTTTTAATGATGACTGCACATCGGACTAAGCTCACATGAGGACACTTTTCCTGACACTACGAGGACCAGAAGGCCAGAGTGTCGGCCACGCCCACTGGGGCAGGTGCCTTTAAGTAATGGGTGCAGGACGTTAGTTCGATGATTGCGGTGAGTCACACCACTGAGGAAGGGAACTTCGTTCCAGAAACGCGTCTTGTTGGACTCCAATACCGGATGAAATCTTTGTTTCCTGTTTGCATGCATGCTGTTTTAATAAAGAATCACGCATTATCACGTACCTGCGGCTCTCTCATAGGAGCTTACCTTTTTGGATTATATATATATATATATATATATATATATATATATATATTCACTGAAAAAACCATAGGTTTCACACACGTTATAGTTAGGAATTAGCATTTAAAAAACCTTGCAAATTCACTGAAAAAAACATAGGTTTCACACATGTTATAGTTAGCAGGACATCCCGCAATCCTCTGCTGATGACGTCAGATATTACATCACTGTATTTAGACATTTATTTACCCATGTCTTCTTCCATTACATACATATATTAGAAATATTTTTCAGAAAAACACATATGTCATCAGTGATGTAATATCTGACGTCATCACCAGAGGATTGCGGTCGCGTGAGTTATAGTTGCCTGCACTAACTATAACGGGGGAATTTCATTGGTTTTTCACGAGGGAAATGTCCTGCTAACTATAACATGTGTGAAACCTATGGTTTTTTCAGTGAATTTGCAAGGTTTTTTAAATGCTAATTCCTAACTATAACGTGTGTGAAACCTATGGTTTTTTCAGTGAATTTCAAAGGTTTTTTAAATGTAAATTGTTTTTTGAGATTTTTGTTAAAAAATAATATCCAACCTATGTATAAAATAATATATGTACTATATCCTGCATTATGGAATGGTTAATTTTTTAAAAATTAATGTTTACATACAGTTGTACATCACAGTTATTATCTTCTACAACCATTGAAACTTTTTTTTTAATGAATTTTTTGCCGTGCGCGTACGGTAAGCTGACGCTACGCGCTCCGTACGTCATAAGTACGGTGCGCTTACGTGATACGTACATTACGTACGTACGCACGCATACTTCTTCGGCAACGCGTACACGGATGCGCGTTGCGCGGAACCAGCGTCGCGGTTACGCGAGTGCGTCATACGTACGCGCTCCGTAAGCGCATGTGTACGTCACGTTTGCGCATGCGTACTTGTTTACGAGCGCGTAGCGTAAGCTTACGGAGCGCGTAGCGTAAGCTTATGGAGCGCGCACGGTAGGTCATGTGATCCACAAAGAACACTTTTCATTGGTTTAAACTACTTTCAGTTCCAGAAACTTGCAACACCACACCCATTCCCCTCATTACTGCATGAGATCCCCTAGGAGAAGGAGCTGAATTGACATTGAGATACAATGGCAGAACAGCAGTCCTCTTCTGATAGTGAGCCTAGCAGCACCATCATCATACAGAGAAGGAGGAAACAAAAGGATTCTTTTGTGTGGGAGTATTTTACTTTTCCAGAGGGGCAGAAAAAGGTCAATGCTCCATTGGTCACTTGCACACTTTGTGACCGTGTTTTATCTAGAGGAAATCCAAGGAAGAAGTATTCCTTTGGAAATCACTCTATGATGAGACACCTTAGGGATAAACATCCCAGGACCTTTGCTCGACATACTGGAGAAAACTCTTCAGTAAGTCACCAGAGCCCAACCTCAGAAGCTCAGCCGAGTACATCATCGGCAGCTCAGCTGAGCCCTTCCTCTGAGGTGGGAGCATCACCTTCTTCAGCTCCTCTGGACATTAACCCTCGATTTCGGAGGGTTTCAATGAGGTGTACAACATGTTGTGGTCTTATTGTTTTTGGGGAGACCAGTGTTTCCCTTATTAACAATAAGATAGACCAGCACGTTTGTAGACGTTCATAATATTCCCATTCTTTCTTTCCTCTATCCCTGTATTAACACAATAGCTCTTTTAAGAGCCAACCTTACCTCACAATTTTTTTTTATTTTTTTTTAACCTCTCCTTTTTAAAAAAAAATGTTTACCGTGCGCGCACGGTACGCGTAATCGCGGAATCGTTACGCGAAGTTCGCGGAATTTTTCCGTTTACGCCGTACGCTACGCGCATTCTGCGATTTTTTGAAAAAAAATTACAATTAATTTTTGCCCTTGGGGGTCCTTCTGGGACCCCCTGACAAAGGCTAGGGGGTCAGGAACTGTCCACCCTGCCCCCTTTTCACATTATCCACCTTTATTTTTCACCCCCTCAGAGTGCGAGAGACAAAATGGCGGCCGACACTTCCTGGTTTCGACCGATTCGAATGGTTACTAAGATCTAACAACCAATCAGAATCGCGCTCGCGCACGGCGGCGTGCGCGTACGGTACTTACGGTAAGCTTACGTTACGCGCTCGGAGCGCGCCTATAGATATATATATTGATTTAAATGCTATTTTCTCAGGAAATACTGAACAGATTTACACGAGAACTTCAAAAGGCACATCCCTGACCTGAGGGCTACCTCTCTGCCAAATTTCAAGTAATTCTGTTCAGCCGTTCGGGCTGTAGCTCGGACTAAAGGTCCTATGGAAAAATGCATGGGGAAAACGCGTTTTGGGACTGCCCCTTTTTCTCAGCCCCCGCTCGACGAATCCCCCCGAGACTTTCAGGGAAGGAGCGGAGCGGAGCGCCCCACCTATTTTGAGAATTTCGCGAGGATTCGTCAATCGGCGCCAAAGTTATTCCAAATTGAATGTTGCAGATTTCCTATGGAAACACGGTCCTAACAATAACTATCTACTGGCGACCGCCAGTAGATAATATATATATATATATATATATATATATATATATATATATATATATATATATATATATATATTTTTTTTTTTTCCTGATGTCTTGGAGGGAAAATATTATGTGTCTGCAAGCCCTGACGCACACGAGGTGTACCCAAGCATGAGCAAATAATATGTACATAGGTCACAATTACCCCCTAACAAAAATTCAATTGTATGTTTTTTTGTTTCGGAGACCATAAAAGGAAAAAGTCCAATATGGTCTGTGTGTTTGCATGCATCATGATATTAATGTTTGCGTAAACTACAACCAAGATTAGGTATTCACCAACTATATTTGGTAGGGATTCTACGGGCACAGTCGGTCCTCAAGAAAGCCTGCTGACCCTTGGTGGGACTAGATATAGGCTGAAACATGTTGACCTTTCAACCCAACTATGTTAGGGGTCTTTATACCAAGTAAACTTTGTACTCTTTTTAATTTTTACCAAGGACCTTGCTAGTAAACAGGACTTAGGATCCTGAAGGCAATTTTCATTTGCACCTGTTATCCCTTAGAAAGATCTCTGCTTGCAAACTGCGTGGAGCTCACCCACTCACACTAGGTATAGTGGGTGAGGATTTGATAATAAGGCATGCCAATGGTGGTACCTGTGGGTAAGGATCCTAATAATATATCCATGAGATGCCAGGGAGGCACCATTTCATCAGAGTGCAGATTCTCTAGCATTTGTGAGATATATTGAGACCAGTCAACTGACCGCTTAGATGTTAAGAGTTCACTACTTGATAGACTAACCCTCTCTTGTGTATTTATTTAACATATTCAGGGAGGCGAAGGATTGCCCCCATTTAGCTTCTCACTCCCTCTTGGTTATTTCCATATCGAGCATCACACAGCTGTGGGAGTTAGGGAGATCTTATCCCAATATTCACCTGTTGACTGACAGAAATCCTGTGGTCTCTAGGGTGCAATCATCCTAATTCACATAAGATTTACCAGGGTAATCCTCCATGTGGTTATAATGACTAAGTATTTCAAAGCCAATGCAGCCCCAAGAGGCCAGCTAGTAAAGAAGGCCTCAAGAACATTCTTTGAAGACGCCACTTTTAGAAAAGAATGTGCCCAAATGGCCTGGCATTGTACCAGGTATTGGCTAAATCGGATTATTAACAATACCAAAAGAATGGCAGAGACCATCTTGGTAGAAATACAAACTAGTGAAGGTGAACTATGAGCGACAGTGACAGCCTTCAAGAAGAGACTGGGACAAGATCAATAAAGAAAACAATGAATACAAGGATTTTCTCACCCAGCTGAAATTCCCAAAACTCGAAAAAGATGTCAATAGATTTTCATTTAGCAAAGACGTTCTCTACTCCATACTAGAGCATAAAAAACCCACAGATGCCAACTCAGACCTATCAGACGGAAACTCCACAGATGACAGGTCTACAGACTCAAAGACAAGGGGGCAGTGATAATGAGCACAAATGGAGAACAAAATCAAGGAACAGACAGAGACCCTGAGCACATCACTAGAAGAGCTATAATAACTATTCACCCACCCCATATTACTTCCAGCCACCTTTCCGACCACAAAGCCAACAGATGATGCCATGGGGACCACTATTCTTCCCTATGAGCCCCTATCTTCCCCACAAATCCATCACCCGCTTTTTTTATCCAGGGGTCAGGGTCACAGCGGAAGAAGAAAAAGAGAGCAGAAGACACACGAAGAGCATGTCCATGAACAACAGTTCTCCAGCACATCAACAACCTAGTGAACAAAGTCACTGAAAGAAATCTCACAAATGCACAACTACAGGTACAAAATAAAGGCCTGGGTTTCATGCCCACACCATACTTGAATAGATTCCTCTTACATTGTGAGTTACACCTGAAAGCACACTTTGGGGACCACAAGACTACACAAGAAATATGTACCACAGTCTTGAGAAAGAAGTCTACCTTCTACTCCTTCACTCATACCACTCCAGTAGAGTTGGTAACAATTGAACAGGCATAATATAGAGAAACAGGAAACACTGACATAAAAGCATTGAAAAAGTTTCAAAATCTAAGCAATGTAGAAAAACAAGATCTACATGAATTACAAAATGACACTGTGTGAGATGGCGGAGAAGGAGACCAGGATAGGATGTGCCAATACTGCTTTATTTTCTATGCACATGTAGGGGTTTTTCCGCAAACACAAAACACAAAAGTTCCGGGTTGGTGCAGATTCTTCACTCTCTACCTTCATAGAGCAAGGAACTCCTTCATGCCTTTGTACTTTTCAGGATAGAGGGACTTGGTCTTTAGGAGCCACGACCCTCCTGGGCCGTGGCCACCTTCTGCGCGCTGCCGGAATAGGTCCGGCTCCCTTCTTTTGTCGTCTGTGGTCGGCGTCTCTCTTCGTCCGACTCCCGGTGTCTCTCCCTCTGCGTCAGTTAGGATCCTCAAATTCCCGAGTCCCGGACCAACCAAGAAGGTCTCGATGTTCTGTTCTTCACCTGGCACCTCCAGTTTCCTCATTGCTGATCCTCGATGAGAATGCCCAGGATACGTCTCCTCTTCCGCTTTGTAGGAGAACAAGTCAGCTGACCATCCCACGTGATCGGCAGCCGTATTCGAAGGCAGAGGAGCCTTAAAGAAAAGTATCGATCTGGTCCAAAAGATGGGTTCTGAAAGCAGAGGAGTGGACAGGGAGTAATGTAAGGGGGTAACTGATCCTGCTATAGGTCCGACGAGGCGGGTCCACTGCCCAGCTCCTCGTCACACACTGACATCACCATAAATCCCACCGAAAAAGGCAAGGGTATAGTCCTACAGTCCACCATAGAGTACAGAACAGAATGACTTAGACTATTGGCGGACAAACACAACTACAAAATACTAGATGCTGACCCCATATCCACATTAAGAGTAGAGATCAACCCTATGGGATAGGAAGCGGAGTACGAAGGGTAGATCAGTAAACATATAGGGGACTTTCTTAAGAAACACCAAACTAGTATCAACATATCTTTACACACTGCCCAAGGTTCACAAAAATCGCAACCCCCCTCCAAGAAGGCTGATCGTATCAGGGATAGGCTCACTTCTGGAACCCTTTTCACAATTCTGTGAATTTTTCCTAAAACACATACTACAGAAAACAGAAACCTACATTAGGAATACGAAGGATATGCTGGTCCATTTCAAAGACATCGAGTTTGATGGCCAACAGGACCTCCTAATGAGCTTAGACATAGAAAGTCTACATACCAACCTTTCCCAAGAAAAGACTCTAGAGGTCATTATAAACATACTTGAGAACATGGAATGGTCAAACTCCACCCCCAGAAACCTTGTGATGGACTGAGCCCTACTAGCACTGACAAGACATTTCTATGAGTTCAAGGGTACCCTCTTTCTCCAAACCCACGGTACATCGATGGGAACTATCATTGCCCCTAGTGTGGCCAGTTGGCATGTTTACAACATGGAGAAGAAAAACATTCTACATGAGACAAATCCATACCAGAGAAGCATCTCCACATGAAAGGGGTATACTGGCGGCATCCTAGTGATATGGAGGAGTGACACCCTGAACGCCATTCTCTTAACAACCAGGATGGGAATTTAAGATACACCCACACCATTAGCAAAGAATCACTTACGTTCTTGGCTGTGGAACTCTTTCCTGAAAGTGGAACTCTTCAAACATAGACACACCATAAGCCAACTGCAATGAACAGCTTGTTACGCTTCGATAGTTTTCACCCCCGACCACTACGGGAAAACATACCCTACGGTCAATTCGTCCATTTACGGTGGAATTGTAGTCTCATGAATGGCTTTAAACAACTAGCTATCTAGCAGAAAATCTAAGCGCACAAAACTAACTCGAACAAATCATTCAGAAAACTGAAAAATGGGCCAGAAACCAGAACTGAGATGCACTACTTTAGACACCCGTAAAACACAGAATCTCCATTGGTATGGCTTACCACCTACAACATTGCCTCAGATAGCATTAAAAAATCATTAAATGCAAGTGGTGCATTTTTAACACTGGACTTAGACTTTGGGATTTCCCATTTTTTAAATAAAAAGATTGAAAAACCTGAGAGATACACTGGTACATACCAGACCCAAACCTAAAGCAAAACCAAACAACACTATTCACAATGTACTTGGCTTCCCAGGAGTAGTAAATCACTACCCAAAGTCACTGCCCATGTAGCCAGTGCTGTGTATGCCATCTGACAGCACACAGGAAAGAAATTGATCTAGGCCTTGGCACTCCCTTGCAACTGAGGAAACACTCCAACTGTAACACAAAACAATTGATATACTTGATAATCTGCCCCATGCAGCCTTAAATATGTAGGCATGACTACCAGAAAGATAAGCACTAGAATATGTGAACACAGAAGTAACAGCCTGTGTAGATGCATCACCACTAAAATGGCGTAACATTATATAAGCAGTGGGCACTCTGTCAAATACCTTAAGTGGGCCATTCTGGAACATTTCATTGCTGAAACAAGAAATGTGGAGAAATCTCTTTTTGAGAAAGAACAGCTTTGCATCTATAAATTATCCATGTACAAAAAAGGACTGAATAATGACATACCCTGGTGGAACACGCCGTGATTGACAAAACATCAAGTTTGTCACCATGATGCTCCACCTATATCTTCCCCTTTTTTTGGTGGCACCATACAGTATTGTTGTATATACTCTATGAAGACATTTAGTAAAAACAGCTTAAACCCCCCCTTATCACTATTATCGCTGCCCCACTGCATCTGTTTTTATAGTCCTTACTGCACCAACCACAAATGAGGTTTCACTTCTTTCGTAGTTTTCAGCACTCAGTGGAGGCATCCAAGGTTGCCTATTGATTGCTTGCAGGCAAACAGCAACTCAGGCTTTCCCAGTACTTGTTTCATTATTATCCCAAACTTACGGGAGAGGCAGGACTAAATTCCCAAACTCTCTAGTGCACAGGACTCTCCTGAAACCAATAGGAGACCTTGGAGGCCTTCTGATGTCTCATTCTCAATAGAATCAGAGTATTAATGGGAGGAAGGACTACATTTCCCATCCTTGCTGCTCCCTGGCACTGCCTCAAAATAGCCATTGCAGTGATCAGTCTCATTTAAACTTTCTTTATACCAAGGGACACCGGGACTACTATTTCGGACCAAATCGACCCGCCATCACAAATAATATTCTAAGGCCATAAAACACATCAAAACCAATGGGTTTCTCTTTCTGATGATGTCACACCTTCACATGACACCTGGCCTTATCCTACATAATAACAGGCCAGCCCAGAAGCGGAAAACATCGGAGAATGCGTGAAGCCAGTAGGTGATAGGGAGGACGAAGTTCTTTGTCGGAGTAAGTGTGGGGGGGGTCTTCTTTTTTATTGGACACCAGAGACCATCTGTCTTGGATTTCTAGAGAAAAAAGCTAATTTTATCTTTTATTCTCCTGGAGCAGTGCTACTCAAAGAATGGCCTGGGGCAGCATGCGGCCCTCCTGACCTGTACATGCATCCCTCTGTCAACAACAACACTGGGCTGCTGTTTACTCGACAGAGTACTAACATTAAAAATATACGAAATAAATGGGCAAGCATTTATTTAAATGTTACTTGCAATTAAAGAGAGGAATTAACTAGGGAGTCCCGAACTGCTTAACTTTAGGAACACCTTCGTTCATAAACTATGTAAAAATATGATTAAGTCTCTTCAAAATTCAAAAAGTGTATTTTATAAACTTGTAGAACCTTTCACTTTAGTAAATCAGATTCTATTAGTGCATTGAGAAGTATTTTTTTACAGAAAGGTGATAGTTTGCAAACATGAATTTAGAAACATTCAAGCTTCCCACCACCCGGCAACAATGCCAATAGTAAACTAAACGGTAAGTCAAATATTATGTGTACTATTTGGGTGGCCAGGGTTGCTAAATGAACACCATTATAATTCATTAAATGAAGCACAGGAAAAGTATGAGCTTCACTTCCCCTGCAACCACCTAAACCTCACACCAAACAACCCCCCTCCAGCCAGACCTCCCCCTGATGGAATCTGTGTGGCCCCCGGTCATACCAGAGACCAAACATTTTGACCCCTGGGAAAATGTTTGTGAGTACTAATGTCCTAAAGTGTGCCTACAGGGATGGCCCACCCCTACTACCTCATGAAGCCTTTTTAATAGAGGATATGTAGGTGATAGGGATACTCTACTTTTGAGAAACACTTGTGTTCACATGCTGGAAACTATCTGCAAATATATTTTACTTTTATTTGCCTTTCTGTGTGTGCTTTTAAATGTTTTTATAAGTGTATATATGTTATGTCTGATGTCTTGAAGGGGAAAACGCCCATATCTGCATGCCCTGTCGCACACGTCAACCTCGGTGTGCCTAAGCATGAGACAATACATAGGGGTCAAAATTACCTCCTAACAAAAATGCAAATGTGCGTTTTTTTAGAGGAGAGCAGAGTTCATGGAGGTTTCTCCCGTGAAATTCCGTGGAGTGAGAAACAACTACCAAATTCCACTGAACTCCACGGCATCCATGCCAGATTGTTGCAAGGTGGCATCAGTGCAGCAAACCGCATACCCTGTGGGTGTAGGTGCTGCCAGGGGGTGCAGCCTCACACCATTTTCAAACAAGGCGGAGGTGGCTGCCCTTGTTGTTTTATGCAGAGCCACCTCCTCTCCATGGTAGCAGCAGGCCCAGGAATGGGTACAGCATGCCAGACAGTCGCCTGTTTTGGGGGAAGGTCCGATGTTGTGTTTGCTTGGGGTTCGGCACACCCAGCAGCAGCTGATGTACTGCTGAGCTGACTTCCTGGACCGTGAGCGGGACCTGCTTAACCTGCTGGGCATCCAGGTTGCTAGGCTTGGTGAGTACTAGTTCCTAATTATTACTAATTTGTTGTGTCCTATCCTATAATGCTATTTTTTCCCAAACAGCATGCTGCTCACACTCAAAGGTATGTTAAGTTCATGTAACGTAACGTTGCGAATATGTTATGTTATGTTATGTACTTAAGCGCATGCTTGGGCTAAAAATGTAAGAAGGAAAGCTGACTCCTCTGTCCTCTTTTCACTAAGATAGTGGTACTGCGGTAGTAATAGTAATATATTATCGATGAGTCTTTCTTTTTATGTAGTTGTTAAGTCCCAAGCAATCTTCCAGCAAAGTATGCATCTATGTATTGAAAAGGGAAACTGACTGAGTTGGCCCATCAAAGGGGGTTGGATTTGGAAATTCAGAATAGAGCTTAGGTAATGGTCCAGAAATTAGGAATTGGTCAACTGGATAATATAGGCATGATTTTTTAGAAAAGTATAATATTAATATGTCACTGCATTTTCCTTTGCCTGTCAAAATATTTTCTAGGAGATTAACTGTACCGCTAATCTATTTTTGTTTTCTTTATTTCTTCAGCACCCAAGGGCAAGAAGAGGTCATTAGAGTGTTGGGCCGAGAAGGATGCTACCACCAGTGCCGATGTGTGTGGGAGTTCCACCACCAGTGCTGCTGTAGACAACTCTGCTGCCCCAGTAAATTCTGGGTAATTGTATTTATTTTTTCTAACTTTACCTCTCCCCATTACATACATTTTTCCTCATTTCTGTTATACTGTGACTTTCTTTTTTAAATGCCAGTCATTCTATTTAATGTTTATTCTTGTTACTTATCCCCCACTGCATTATCTTTTTTTTCTATATTTCTTGTTTCTTTTTTCTTTAGTAACAAGGGAGTTTAATGTTATTCAACATATGTACAATTATACACTAATGTTACAGAATGTATCCATATAAGTAAAAAGAAAGAATCAAAATATAAAGTAAGTGGGTTAAGGGGTTCAATAAAACGTTGTAAGAAAAAGACAGAAAGAAAGAAGAAAGAGAGAAAAGCATAATATAAAATTAGATAAAAGACTGAAAAAGAAGACTGTAAAACACAACGTTGTGAGCACTATAGATAAGCAATCTTAAATCTAATAAAGAGTAAGTTTATAGATAATAGAAACAAGGGACAATTTAGGGAGGTATGTAAACCTCTTCAGCTAAAATATCAACTGATTTACTTTTGGAACTTAAAATATCAAGAAGGATTGTTAAAGGTGACCACATACATTCTGTCTTAAGAGTTAAGGAAATTGGGCGTACATAGGCCCTATCTCATGTTCAAAGTAGTTTATTAATTTTTTTAATAAACAACAGACAATGCAGAAAATATCACAATGAAAATGCCAGAGGAGATTTCATGGAAAATATCGAGAACAATTACATTCCAACAGGTTCAAGATAATATAAAATACTAATATTACTGAAAATAAAAGGGAAGGAGAAGAAACAGGTATACATATGAAAATGAGAGAAAAATAAATGTAAGAAGAAAATAAATACTTATCAATAGGTTTCCAAAATAGATTATAAGAATTACAATTATGATAAACACCATTCAAAGATAAATGGGCTCCTCTTCTAGTAAAAATAACCCATGACCACCAAACGCAGACAGATAACAATGAAACATCTTTCCAATGTTGTAATGGACTTTAAAGCTGCTGACAGCAGGAAATGAAAATGTTTAACTTCTAAATCAAGTAATTTTTGAGCAAGAACGACAGATTTACAAATTAATAATTTTAATGAAAGATCTTCATGAATATTAAGTATTTTCTTATAATATTCCAAACTTCAGTCCAAAACTTAAAAACAGAAGTACATTCAAAACGCATATGTTCTAACGAACCAACATGCAAATTACAGTGGCAACAATTTGAAGTTGGAAGAAGTTTAGCTTTAAATAATCTCAATGGAGACCATAGACAATTGTATAAAATATAGGAGTTTGTTTGATAAAGTGAAACAGGTAACCATCCTGAGATATTAAGCCAAATCATTGTCCATCTGTCATGAGATAGAGAGATTGACAGCTCAATATTCCAGAATGTTGAAATTATGTTGATGTTATTACCTTGAAATGTAATCATCTTTTTATTCAATATAGAAACACCATGAGATAAAGTAGATATCGTTTGAATATAAATTGATTAATCTGATTTAGCATTGGAAGGAATATTTAGACTAAATGAATTCAATATAGAATCACATAGAAATTCATATCTTAGGAAATCAGAGGAAGGTAAATTAAACGTTGTCTGTAAAACATCAAAAGAAATAAAAGCATTATTATAGTAGACATCTTTAAGATAAAAAAATACCAGCTTTAATCCATGAGTACCAAAATCTAACGTTTCTAGCAAGTTTTATATGTGAATTCTACCATAATTACATATCTTCAGTAATTGAAAAATTGAATCTAAATCATTTAATATTAACTTAGTGGATTTTAAAATAACAGATTTATGAACAAATATTGATTTATTGGACATAGTTAACAAAGTAGGTAAAGGAAATGGTTCGATTAAACTTCTTTCTATAGAAAGTCATGTAGGGGGATTAATCAAATGAGAATGATTAAACCAAAAAGGACTTTGTTTTAATATAAAAGCTTTATGATAACAAAAAAAGTCCAGCAAACCAAAACCTCCATTACGTTTAGCCAATTTTAGTTTTTATATCCAATACGAATGCTTTATTGCTCCAAAGAAGCTGATCTACAACTTTATAAAACTTCATAGGAAATTGAGTAGGAATCATGGCAAGAGAATAAACAAATGTTGGTGCTATAGTCATTTTTATGGAGTCCATTTTTCCCCACAATGAAAGATGAAGTGAAGACCATTTGGATATTTTATCTTTGATGTATCTTAAAATAGAATCACAATTTAATGATATTGTAGTTTCCATAGATTAAGAAAACAAAATGCCCAAATATTTAAATGTATCTCTTTGCCAAATTATTTCCGCCATGGGTAACATATCTGGGGTGCAGTGAATATTTAAAGAAAAAAATTCTGTTTTATTAGAATTTAACTTATAACCAGAAATCTTGGAATAAAATGAGATAATCTCAAATAAAGGAGGGAATGAGGATAAGGGGTTGCTAATAAATAAAAGTAAATCATCTGCATATGCTAATGTTTTTATAGTAACCTCCTTAATATTAATTCCTGAAATATCATTACATTTCCTGATGGAAACAAGCAAAGGTTCAATTTCAAGAAGAAATAGGAGCGGGGAAAGCGGACAACCTTGTCTGGTACCTCCAAAAAGAGAAAATTGATTAGAAATATGACCATTAATAAATAAATGAGCAGTAGGAGTAGCATAAAGAGCAGATATCATACAAATAAATAAATCACCAAATTAAATGCTAGTAAAGTACAACATAAAAACTGCCAATGAACTTTATCTAAAGCTTTCTCAGCATCCAATGCAAGTACTCCTGATGGTAAAACTAAAGTGGACCCTTGTTCAATAACATGTAGCAAAGTTCTTGTATTATTAGCAGAATATATATTTTTCATAAACCCAGACTGATCTGGATGAATAATAGAATCTAAAACAGAGGATAACCTAGTTGCAAGTATTTTGGCCTAGAGCTTACAATCTTGATTTATTAAGGAAATAGGACAATAATTCGATACAAGTGTAGGGTCTTTATTAAGTTTGAGTAATACAACAATTAAAGCCTCAGTAAAAGAACCTGTAGTAGCCCCTGTAGAACTAAAAAAGGTAAATAGTTTAAATAAATGAGGGATACGTTGTAGCTGATACTCTTACTAAAATTCAGCTGGAATGTCATTCGGTCCTGGGGATTTATTTTGTTTAAGAGATTTAATGGCTAATATAATTTCATTTTCAGTAGTAGGTAAATCTAATTAATTTTTTGTTAATTGAGAAATCTTGGGTAAACCCCATTTAGATAAAAGGAGTCAAGGAAAGAAGAATCATCAAAGTAAGGGTAAATTATATAGAGTAGCGTAATAATTTAGAAATTCATTAGCAATATCATTTTGAGATATGGCAATTTTTCCATTAGGGCCATGAATTCAATTTATTTGTGTTTTGAATTTGAATAGTTGAAAACCAGCTCTTCTGCTAAGGACTGAATTAAACTCAAATCGAAGTTTTTGCAATTGTAATCTATATTGAGGGTCATTGGAAGTAATAAAAAGTCTCTCAAATTTTGCAATTTGTTTATTTAATTCATTAATTTTTGCATTACAAGTTTTGTTTTCATGTGCATTAGAGAAATGGAGGCTCCCCTAATGTAAGCTTGAAAGGCGTCCCATCAAATTCACCATGGAAGTAGAGCCTTCTGGGTTGAGAAGAAAGTATTCTTGAGGAGCATTTAAGATTTTCGATTTGTTGTGTTCATTAAGAACAATACTAGTATTCATTCGCCATCTGCATTGGGTTTTGAAATCTGAATTAAATTGGAGAACAAAGGATATTAATGTGTGATCCGAAATATCAATATTACCAATGGTAGGAGTAACCACAGAATTAATTAATTGTTTAGAAATTAATAAATAATCAAGTCTCGAATAAGAATTATTGGGTTAGAGAAAAAGGTTAAAAAAATTCCGTAGGAAAATGTAATCGCCAAATATCTACCAATTTTGTAGTTTTAAGAAAAGATTTAAAAGTAAAAAAAGCCTTAGGAAGTCGAAATTTAGAGAGAGAAGATCTGTCTAATAAAGGGTCACACATAAGGTTGAAATCTCCTCCAACTATAAGAGGAACGTTACCCAATTTGAGTACTTCAGAAGTTAAATTGGACCAACACAGAGGATCATCAGCCATTGGACCATATACATTAAGTAAAAACATAACTGAATATTGAATTTTAATTTTAACTATGACATATCTACCTTCTGCATCTGATGATTTACTTAAAATTTGACAATGTAATCTTTTTGCAAAAAGAATAGCAGCACCATTTTTTCTACCTTTCGCAGGAGAAGAGATAATAGTATCAACCCTCTTTTTTTCATATAATCTAAGACTTTATCATCAATATGCATTTCCTGTATGAAGCAAATATCTGCTTTACAACTTCGTAAATAATCTAAACTTTTTGTACGTCTTACCGGGTGTCTTAAACCCTTAACATTTAAAGAAATTGTTTTAACATTATGAACATTAGGCATAGTAAGTTAGAGTAAGTTAGAGAAGACGAGAAAAATAAGAAGAGGAGAAAAAGTTGAAGAAGAATATGACAAATAGTAGCTCTAGAATAGTGTATAGGGAAAGATAAAAGAAAAGACAAGACAAACTAACATAGAAAAGAGGACAACAAATACACATTAATAATATATGCGAAACGCAAACACGCTTTACAAGCATGACCAAACCGTTGAAGCCCAGTGTAAAATATACAGTAAAATTAGTCAGAAATACATATGAAAGCAATGCTCAAGTAGCAGAATTATGTTTATCCAAAGAGTGCTGTGGATGCTGGTCCAGGAATGATTTTAAATCTTCCGGACGTTGGAAGGACCTTGAAAAATACAGAAATACATATTTAAGCAATCTTCAAGTAGTAGAACTATGCGTATCCATAGAGTGCTGTGAATGTTGGTCCAGAAATAGTTTCAAATCTTCCGGACATTGGAAGGACTTAAAAAAATTGTCTTTCCAAATTCTCATTGTTGAAGGATCAAAAAGACCATATCTAAATCCAAGACTTCTCAACTGAGGATGAAGGTCAGTGAATTCCTTACGAGTCCTAACAGTGTCTTTGGCGAAGTCTTGGTGAATAAAAATCTCATTACCATTGACCATTAGGGTAGGAATTTCCCGTGCTGATTTCCTTATCAAGACCAAATGATGATGACGTAAAATCTTTAAAATCACTTGTCTAGGCTTAATGTGATGAGGATTACGATGGAACCGAATCCTATGCGCTTTATCAATTTCAAATTTCTCTGGAAACTTGATGTTTAAAAGACCAGGTATCAAATTCTCCAAGTATAGTCTGTAATAGGAACCTTCCACATCTTCTGACAAATTAAAAATACGCAAATTGTACTGCCTATTACAATTTTCCATATCCAGAAGGAAAGCAGACATATGAGAGATTTTTGTAACAAGTGGTGTAAAAGCATCCATTTTTACCTTGTTGTCTTGTATTTTAATTAAATTATCTGAAACTTTCATTGACATACTTGCCATATCTTTGCACAGGCATTTAATTTCTGATGCTATAGTGTCAGTGTTAGCAAGAAGTGCTTGAAGTTCTTCAAGAATTAAATTTAAGGGAGGTTCACTGGATTCCACCATTTTAAATTTCATTGGAGGAGGAGAAATTTGTTGCTTCCTCTTATTATAAGGAGTTTGCGCATTTTTAGTCTCCATTTTCTTATTACAAAAGTCAACAATGTAGATAGAGGTAAAGTGAAAAAAGGAGATAATTGCAGAAAAAAATGCTTCAAAGGAAAGGCTGATGCAGCAGCTAAAACAGCCTGTGGGAGTGGTTAGGCCAAATCCAGGCCCTTTCCTGAGTAATTACTCCGCCCCCCTGACAAGAAATCTGGGCAGTACCTTGAAGCAGAGCACAAAGATAAAGCAGGAGGGAGAAAACACCACCTCTGATGTCTAGAAGACCAGGAAAAACAGCCACAGCAACAGGTAAGTCTTCAGAGCGCTGGTAAATTCATTTTGAGCAACTTTCTGACTAGAAACGTGGAAAATATAATCGAAAAAGGACTGTACCAACGCGGAGCTCACCGGGAGGCAGCCATCTTGAATCTCCTATATTTCTTGTTTCTGTTTCTGACTTCCTCCTGTGTCTGTACTAATCTGCAGTTTAAGATTTCTTCTCCCTCTCGCCTAACTTTACACCCTGTGGACTGGTACTGTAAGACTAAGACACTAGATTAGGAAGTCTACTGTGAAGATTGCAGAGTTTGCAGACCCTAGCAAGCTCTTCTACGCTTGTTTGTTGAGAAGAATTTCTATTTCTTGCTCATGCTCAAATGACGAGAAAGTGGCCATGATTATTGGTGACCCCCCCCAATGCTGTGTTGTATGTATTATTCTGAATCCCAGCAGTTTCGATGATAGTGCAGCATGGCAGGAGTTTAGTATGAGGATGGTCCCATTGTATGTGCCAACCAAAACCATGCGTCCTGTATTGACCAATATATTCTACCCCTCCATTGTATTTTAAATGACTCACAATCATCATATCTCTGCCTCTCTATTATGGTTTGCTTCACTTCTGGCTTTTATAGCATTGCCAATCAGCAAAATGCCCAAAATGATATTTTATATAGGAGAGGAGATACTGCGAATTTAACCGTAGTCATGTTTTGCTGCTGTATTTTGTTTAAGAAAATGAAAAGGGGAGGTATATCTGGCATCTATAATGCATAATGTTTTTTCTAGCTGCACAAGCACCAGTGATGGGGCCAGCACCAGTGTGCCAGCAGCAGCTAAAGGGGGAGTCTCTGCAGCAGCAGGGATGGGCAATGGTAAGTTACATTGCTTGGTTATTGACAATTACTAGTATACTCACTGTATTTGTTAAGTGAGGCTGAACCCACCCATCATTATTTATCCATTCGTGACCGCACTTCTCATGACACCTTGCGAGTTGCGAACCATTGGCCATGACCCCACCCAACTGCAGCATTGTTCAGTCTGGCACTGGAGTGTTGGCTGTGTAAAGTGCGTCTGCTTCTCATAATATAGCATTTACAAACCTTTTAAAGGATTGTAAACTGAAATGAAAACAAGGTGTCTTTCTTTTCCCTCCCAGTGCCCACTCAGTCACTCACCTCCTAGTAGCACACTCCTTTATTCATTCTTAAGTACTTCTGTTTCAACCTACCAGAAACATTGGAAGAAAAACGTTCATGGCATGCGCCACATGTTACAAGTCAAGTAGCTCATATGGCTTCCATTATGGATTTATGCCTGTTCAAATTTGACATTCATCAACTTTCTGTTTCAACTACAGTGACTTACTAAGCCTAAGATAGACAACTGAACCACTCCTCCACCCACTTTCTATAGCAAAAACTCTACCGTACCTATCCGGCTTTTTCCCTGTACCTTAACCTGCTGCAATAGATTAAGGACCTGACATTTAGAGTTTGGTGGAGGGAGTTACTCTATCACAAACGTAACATATGTCCTTTTACGCTGCATTACAAATCATAAACTGGCAGACAAGACATCTGTAACTTTTGTGATGGAATAACCCCACTGCCAAATTCCAGTCTAAATCAGTTCCTAAGTCAAGTTTCCTTCTCTTACTGCCAAGTGAATGTATTTCATTTAAATAATTTGTGTTTGTGGGTGAGGCCAGGAAGTAGAGATGGATTAAGTGTCTGTTTTGCAGATGGGATACTTCCAATTTCTTTCCCTGTATTGCAGTGCATCGTTTTTCCCACCGTCTATTAACAGCTGAGAGGATATCTATTATGCACATGTTATACATGACGTGTGTGACATATTATTAAACATGTGCCTCTTTGGGGTTGGTGTAGAATTGAAAGGCATTTGAAGAAGAGCAGGGCCAATGGAATCAAACACCATTGTAACTGCCCCAAATGCAGACTGCAGAGAGTAGCAAATTTGTACCAGATGCGTTAGCTAGCACGCTGCCAATCAGTTACCACAACAAGAATAGAATACTTGTACTCCATAGTGGATGATGCCTTACTCATCAAACAGAGCTATTTATTTTCTTTTTCCACACAAAGTATATGTGTAGTTTACTTTTATTTTTAGGAAATCCTTAACAAGAAAAAAGAAATCACAGTTTTTTTAATCTTAGGCTGACTTCTTTTAGCCAGTCAGTGCTTTTGTGAGGCATGTGCTGTTAAAATCATGTCCCTATGACTGACTTTCCTGATAACATCACAAATTCCAACGGCCGTAGGGGACCAGCAAATGTACTTATACTGTGCCATTATATAATTTAAAATAGCAGGTGTTTGCACAAAGCATTTTTTACAATTCGTTTTATTTCTTTTCTTTCTTGATATAGCTACACCTGCTGGGCCACCAACACCACCGGCCTGGCAGGAGATCGTGGCCTGGCCTTGGGGTTCTACCTGTGCAACATCCATCAGAGCAGGTTGAATAGCAATGTCAAACTCCTCCGTGTCACATTCTACAATGAATAGCTCGTCGTCATCATCCTCCTCATCATCCCCTTCCTTAATTCAAAGGCTTTTCTTTCCCCTTGCCTCTTCTGGCGTCTCTTGGACTCTGGTGGGGTCCACACAATATCCCTATCATCATCATCAGAGGTAGTGCTTGAAGAAGATGTTGGAGCAGTACCCTTCTCTTTCCTTGCAGGGGGTCTCTGAGCCAATGATTCTTAAAGAGGAGGTTCTTGCCCAGCAGGAAGCTTGACCTCCTGTTCTGCTCCAACATCAGTAATATGTACTATTGTTGGCTACGGCTGTTTCCACTTTGCTCTGTTTCCTGAAATTATTGGGTACTACTTTGCAAAAAGGACCAATCTATTCCAACTTCATTGCTCGTCATCGTCGCCATGATTGCAGTGTCTGCCTCTCTGATAGACATGGTCTTGGGCTTAGGTTGGGCTGATACTGTTGATGCAAGAGTGCTGTTCCCAGCTTGCTCCCTGGAGGCTGGTGAGGCAGGCACACAAAATTGTCAGGCAAAGGTTTCTGCCGACACACCACTGGTAGAAAGCAGCTTCTTCTCACTGACCACTTTCTTGGCTGCAACTTTCGTTGGGGCCATCATAAAGCTCTCAGTTGGCAGTGGCACTAAGCTGCAAAAGTGGAAGAGATTGGAGAACTGATGTGTGACATCACTGTACAGGCTTTCTGTTGGGCAGTACTGCAGGTGATGTCTCTTCTTCTCTTGTGCACCTAAAAGCAAATAAGCAAGAAAAACAATTAGTGAAACGTGGAATAGTTGTAGTTTGAATTAGTACAGACAATGGCATTATTAATATTGTTGGTTACTTGGGTAATAATAAATCAACCACTTTAAAGTCAGGCCACAACACCATTCCATAAAATGTAATTTCCCATCAGTATAGCACAACATACAGATAGAGCTCTTTCCTTTAACCATATATTTTAAAGGAGACACCTGTGGCACTGAGGGAACTGCATGGGTTAATGGAATTATAATGTTTTTGAAAAATGGAGGTTAGTGTGCACCTGTGGCAAGTAGTGTAGTCCAGGGGGAAATGGAATAATCATTAAAAAAAATGAATTATGCTGATGTGTCTGCAGTGCACACCAGCCAGGGTGTTTAGTTGAAAATGGAATTATACCTAAAAAAATGGAATGCTGTTGCACGGCTGTAGATCTATGTTGGATGGATTGATGGATGGATGGATGGATGGATGGATGGATGGATGGATGGACGGATGAATGGACGGATGGATGGATGGATGGATGGATGGATGGATGGATGGATGGATGGATGGATGGATGGATGGATGGATGGATGGATGGATCGGCAGAGGCAAAATAAAAAATGGAAAAAAATTAAATACAAGAAATGTACATTGTTTAAAAAAATACATAAATCAAAACAATTAATTAAAAAATTAAAAAGAAAAATATTAATTAAAAATGTAAAATAAGAAAAGATCAATAATTGCTGATGTTTGTATGGGAGGATGAGAAGAAACCTATTGTGAGGCAAGAAGATGCAAAATATAAAAAATGCATGTACTATATAATCACTGTTCATCAAAATTATATTCTTAGTTCGCATACTATAATGATCTTTGAGCATATTATTAAACTGATATCACATCCATCCATGCAATTCTATGGCAAAGGCACACTAGCTGGATGCACAAAATGGCTGCCTGTCAGTGCCTCATGGCCAAACAACAGCAAGGAAGGAGGCATGCGGGACAAAGAACACAATCAAGCCTATGGTAAAGGAACACTGGTTAAATGCACGAAATGTAGGGCAGCCAGTACCACAGAGTCAAACAACAACTGCAAGCACGGAGGCATTTGGAACAAAGAACACATGTAAGCCTATGCAAAAAAGGCACACTGGAGGCACAAAATGGCTGCCAGCCAGTGCTACATGGTCAAACAACAACAGCAAGCAAGGAGGCATGGGGCAAAGAACACAAGCGAGCTTCTGGTAAAGGCACACTGGCTGGATGCACAAAATTGCTGCCAGTCAATGCCATATGGTCAAACAAAAACAGCAAGCAAGAAGGCATGGGGAACAAAGAACACATGTGAGCCTATTGGAAAAGCACACTTGCTGGATGCACAAAATGACTGCCAGCCACATGGCCAAACAACAAAAGCAAGCAAGGAGGTATGGAGAAGAAAGAGAATACATTCAGGCCTATGGACACAGACTCCACAAACTGGCCCCTGGCCATATGGCATGGACAGCAAAGACAAGTTAATGGTGGCCTATTTCAAACGCACACACACACACTGGGCAGACCAAGGAGGTATGGTAACACTGAAGGAAACACTACCATTAATTCAGCAATGCCAAAAAATGAAAATTAACTGAGCTATAATTTTTTTACAACAATGCACATCCCTCCAAGGATTAAAATATTACCCCACATATGCACTTTGTGTACACAAAACAATATGAAATGCAGCAAAAAATGTGCACATTTATAATTTAATCCAATGTCATACAACCCTAAATGATGAAAAACAAAGCACGCAAAAAGGATTGAGGCAAGAGCCCGCTCCTGTCATTTCAAATGGCTGGCTAGTGTGGTGATGGTGCTAGGAGACCAGGAAGTGCACCCCTCTACACTTCCTATTGGGGTGATTCCCCAAAAACAAGCACAGGAAAAATGGAATCAGCACACATCAATTTGTAGTATTATTTAAAGTTCATATGATATCAAGTGTCCATGATGATTTGAAGAAATTGGCAGGTCCAGATTTTTCTTTGTAATCAAAAATATTTTCTTTATTGATAAATATGTGCAGTCATTAAAATCCAATATTCAAACATTTCATTTAGCCAACGTGTTTCGTCTCAAGAGAGACTTTTTCAGGGCTCTAGGTCGTATTAATGTTTTATATCCAAGATCCAATTACAATGACAAGAGTCGCTAAGACACATAGGTGCCGATTACGATCCGGTAAAAACCGGGTACGAACCGTCGGTCGGAGCGTTTTCTCCGTCCGACTCGTACCCGGTTGTAAAACTTTACAAACATGGAATTACGATTCGCACGGAAACACCATTTCCGCACGAATCGTAAAAAACACCGACCGACGAAAATATACATACGAATGTGATCCGGAATGCTGCGACGTGACGTCGGGACGCTTTCAGGCAGCGTTTCACGACCCAGGAAGTACGATTCGAACCGACAGCAGTCCGGACGGCAATATTTTCACGGCACCCAAAAAGTGCCGGAAAAGCGAAGTACGCCGCGAAACGGCCAGAGTAGGTGGCCCAGTACGTGCCGTACCCCCCCCAGCCCCCGTATGTACGCGCCGACCCCCCCCCAGCCCCCGTATGTACGCACGACCCCCCCCCAGCCCCCGTATGTATGCGCCGTACCCCCCCAGCCCCCGTATGTACGCACCGACCCCCCGTATGTTCGAGTCGTACCCCCGTGTATGTACACCCGTGTACGTGTCGAACCCCCCCGTGTATGTACACCCGTGTACATGTCGTACCCCCGTGTATGTACACCCGTGTACGTGTCGAACCCCCCCGTGTATGTACACCCGTGTACGTGTCGTACCCCCCGTGTATGTACACCCGTGTACGTGTCGTACCCCCGTGTATGTACACCCGTGTACGTGTAAAACCCCCGTGTATGTACACCCGTGTACGTGTCAAACCCCCGTGTATGTACACCCATGTACGTTCGAGTCGTACCCCCACCCGTGTATGTACGGTGCGTGGGGTACGCACCGTATATACATGGGTGGGGGTATGACTCGAACGTACACGGGTGTACATACACAGGGGGTTCGACACGTACACGGGTGTACATACACGGGGGGGTACGACACGTACACGGGTGTACATACATGGGGGGGTTCAACACGTACACGGGTGTACATACACGGGGGTACGACTCGAACGTACGGGGGCTGGGGGGGGTCGGCGCGTACATACGGGGGCTGGGGGGGTCGGTGCGTACATACGGGGGCTGGGGGGGGTACGGCGCGTACATACGGGGGCTGGGGGGTACGGCGCGTACATACGGGGGCTGGGGGGGATTCAACTCGTACATAGGAGGGCTGGGGGAGTGTTGGGCGCGTATGCGGGCACATGTCTCCATGGTTGCTATGGGAGTTCGGTGCGGACGGTGTTTTTTCCATACGGTTGTAACATCGGACGCACGGGATGGATCGAAATTCCGCGGTCGGACTTCACTTTTCACATTTGTACGGTAAATCGTCCGTGGACGTGTCGGACACTTTTTCCGACCCGAGGACGTGTGGGGAATAATTCCCAATGCGATTCGTATGGACTTTTTCCCATGCGAATCGTAATTGGCAGTTTGTACGGCACGTGTACGATTCGTACGGTAAAAAGACCGGATACGAGCCGTACGGGGAATTTTTTTACCGGATCGTAATCGGCACCATAATGGTATAGTGTCAAAACAATCATCTTAGTGCGATGATGATGGAGTAAACATCAGCATTGGAAGGCAGGGTGGCCAGCAGCAATCATCTCAGCGTATGTTCGATTCAAATTAAAACAAGACAATTTATTGTTAAGGGCAAGATCATCGACAAAGTGACCAATTTTACATATTTGGAGAACGTTTTTAATAATAGATTGAACTGGGACCATCTCATCATGACTAAATAAATAACCTGAATCTTCAGATTATGAGAACCTAACCTAAGGGTGTAAGGAAAGCACTTGTTTCCTGAAAGAACACCCAAGCAAAAGAAAGAAAGGAAAATTCCTTTCTTGAGTCCCCTCACTCACCAGGGTTTCCCCACGGTGACATGCTTCATCATTGGGGTCCTCTCAGTCCTCTACGGGCTGAGGCGTGCTGCGACTTGCGGATTTACGTAGGAGCACTGAACAAGACTATGTGTGGTGCAAGTGTTGTGGTGTGGAGTGGTTTAAAGTGAGTTAAAATAATCAACTAGTGGGCCAAATAAATTTTATTATTGCTCCTAGCTAATTGGTTAAAAAATGGGTGATATGCTAGAATAAACTACTTTAATGGGTAAGTGTACCTAGCATACGGTCGACTAGTTTCGAGCTTCCCAAGCTCTTCATCAGAACTACACTGGGACCAGCCCAGTGTAAGTACCACTCCTAGAAGACCTGATTTGGTGCAAAAATAAGTGAAAAAACACACAAACGCTGCGCAAAATTTGCATGCGTTAATCAAAATACATACGTAATGTACGTCTAATGAGAATCTGTAGGATGAAAAACAGACGTTAATGGAGAAAAGGCAGCTTATGCTTATTGTCATGGGATAAAAAAGTGATTACACTATGCACCAGTGTCGCAATGCTCAATATTCACATATTCTTATTGTGCCACTGTGTAGTTCTCCAGACAGTACATCTTTCATGCTGGCGTCTAGCTATATCGTGAATAAAAAGTGATCGTGAATGCACGAAGTGCACATTTAATAAAACACACTGGAACAAAAAACATGCGTCTGACAACACAAATTACACACAAGACAAACAAAAGTACGAAAATACATACATTTTAAAAGGCAAAACTGTGCCTCATGGTCGACTGAGGGGGGGTTGGACACTCGTACACCTAGAATAAAGGTACAAGTGATGAAGTAAAGACTGGAGCGCCGTCCTGTTTGGAAACCCAGCGCAAAATGAAGAGAGATGCAATGAAGACCCATCTGAGTTCAAGATGGACAAAGGGCATCCCGCCGCTACGTGATTACTCACTTGTACTCTTCAAGCCACCCACCGGAAACACCTACTGGAGACCTGCCTCGCCGACCGCATACTGAATGGATGCGAGCCGGGTGCCTTGATATCTACCTGGTGGGGGATGTGAAGAGGAAGGAAGGACTCGCCGGTTGCGGTCCCGCTCAATAGCCGCCATCTTGGAGCAGGCAAAAGTCGTTAAATGAAAAATAAAACTAAGAGTAATTCAAAAGGAATTAATTGTTAGCAGTGAAAAAAGCAGTATTAATCATCCGCTCCGTTTTTCTCAAAAAACCGGACAAAGGGAGGAAGAGCTCGCTGATTGCGGTTCCCCTCAATCGCCGCCATCTTGGAGCAGGCACCAGTCATTAATATAAATAAAGACGAAAAAATAAGAGAAATTAATTATTGGCAGTGACATAAGCGGTTATATTCATCTGCGCCGTTTTGCGCACAAAAACGGACAAGGCAAAAGAGCCTTAGCATGTCTTTTCTCTTAATTTGAAATGGTTCGGCCATCTTAGGTAGGGGAAAGAGTGTCCATCTGAAATATTGTTTTAAGAACCGGTGGAGGTTCTTAAGCAGTGCCAAACTTACTTTATTGTTAGTTAGTGGGTTCCTTACCCCCAAATTGGGAAAAAGAACAGTTGCCCCATTAGTACCTCCATATGTGGTTCTAAACAGCCCCAATTATGCGTATAATGGGTAAATGAAAAAACTGTTGTCTCAGTTACAATCGTGATTGTAAAGACATCTTGTGAGGTGTCCCAAAATACTGGAGAGTATTTCCATATCTCTTGTTTAATGAAAAACAATGAAAAACAATGGCGGGCTTGAATTGCACAATATTTTTCGGTAGGCTGATGTATTCAGGGTGCCAAATCAGAGTGGTTAAATAACAATGAATTGCTGACAGAAAACTCAGTTTGTTGTGAAGTGGCCCCATGGTATATCATCATTCAGGCCGAGGTCATCTGAACGCAGTTTAAACACCCAACGTTGTTCTTTTTCATGTAAATTCTTCTCACTGTTGGGATAGTTGTTGACATGTTCAAGAATGACCCAACTGAAGTCATTTGGTGTATGTTGTTCTTCCAAAAAATGCGTCGTCATTTTGGTGTTATTATGTTTGCATCTGAAGTTACTGCGGTGTTCGACCATTCTCGTGCTCACTTTTCTTGTGGTCATTCCCACATAATGGAGATTACACACGCATGTAATGAGGTATACTACCCCGGTAGTGTTGCAATTCGTGAAAGATCGCAGATTCCACGTCACGCCATTGTTGCAGGTGACACTCTTAGTTGCTGTGGTTAGGTGACATACGCTGCAGTTGCCACAGGGGTAGTGTCCCTCTGGGAGTGGGTGTAGTAGGCGTACTGGACCAACCGTCCTTGTCAGATTAGGTCTGGTATGTACCAGGTAGTTCTTTAAGTTTTTTGCTTTCTTGTGGCTAAACATTGGTAGTTGCAGATTTAAACCTCCACTATTGAGGATTCGCCAATGTTTTTTAATGATCTTGGTCACCTGATCTGATGCGGTGTTAAAGGTTGTGATGCAGATTTGTCGTTTGTCTTTCTTATCCAATATTTTTTCAGGTTTGGGTTCCAAAAGCGCATCACGGTTGTTGT
This sequence comes from Triturus cristatus, assembly GCF_964204655.1. Taxonomy (NCBI): domain Eukaryota; kingdom Metazoa; phylum Chordata; class Amphibia; order Caudata; family Salamandridae; genus Triturus; species Triturus cristatus. The sequence goes on along the minus strand of NC_140589.1, from coordinate 1,710,906,706 downwards.
TGGATGCTCGTTTTTGTGCTGTGGACACAAGCTGTGGTGGGTAATGTCGTTGCATCAATTTTTTGGATAGATCTTGGGCTTGCCTTTTGTAATCTTCTCTCGTGGTGCAGTTGCGCCTTAGACGCAAGAATTGCCCGAAGGGTAAATTGTCTTTGAGGCTCCTCGGGTGGAAACTTTCAAATACCAAGAGGCAGTTTCTTGCTGTGGGTTTAAAATGTGTAGTCGTGATCAGGCGGCCGTCGTGCGCTGATATGTTAAGGTCAAGAAAAACCAACTCGGATCTGCTCATGGTGAAGGTGAACTTTAAAAATGGATCTTGTTGGTTGAGCCAGAGGAAAAAGCATTCAAAACCCGTCTCGTTGCCCTCCCAGATGAGGAGCACATCGTCGATGTATCTCTTCCATAACTTAATATTGTTGATGTGTGGGTTGTTGTTATGGAGGATCTTGTGTCGTTCCAAATGATGTACGTAGAGCCCTGCCAGGCTCGGCGCAAAGGTGCTTCCCATGCTCGTACCGTGGGTCTGTTTGAACAAAGAATCATTAAATTGAAAGAAATTTTCTGTTAGAGCTAGTCGACAGCATCCCAAAACCACATGTCTGGGTGTGTGGTAAGCCCAATCATTTTCGAAGAGTACTTCCTCAAGGATATCCAGTGTGTCCTTGTGTGGTAAACTGGTGTACAAGCTTTCCACATCAAGGCTGATTAAGATGCTGGTTGTAGGATTGAAATCTAGATTTTGAATCAGACACAGAACAGCTTTAGTGTCTTGTAGATACGTGTCAGTCGCTTGGACTAGCGGTCTCAGAAAAGCGTCGGCGAATTTTGACAGGGGTTCCAAAATAGAACCAATCCCTGAAACTATGGGCCTGCCAGGTGGTTTAACCATAGACTTGTGTATCTTAGGGATAGTGTAAAAGTAGGGGATGACTGGTTGCTTGTTTTCAAGAAAGTCCGCCTCTTTTCTACTTATCCAGTCATTGATAAGGGATTCTTCGACCAAGTTCGCAATCTCTATCCTCAGCCGTTCAGTTGGGTTGGTTGGTATAGCTAGATAGTTCCTTCTGTCGTCCAGCAATCTGAGACATTCAGTTTGGTAATCCGATGTGTTTTGTAGGACTAAGGCTCCTCCCTTGTCGGCTGGTTTGATTGTGATAGTTTTGTCTTTGGAGAGTTGGTGAATCGCCTCTTGTTCAATTCTACTCGTATTATGGAAGACTCTTATGGATTTAGGGTCCAATTCCCTAATCTCCTTCATTACCGCTTTTTCAAATGCTAGTAACTCAATAGGGAGGGTATTGGGAGGAGGTGTGAAATTTGATTTTTTGTGCAGTCCTGTGTCCGTCTTAGATGTAAGGTCTTGTTCTTTGTCTTTGAAAAATACTTCCAACTTGATTCTGCGTATGAATTCTTTCAATTCGCAGATCAGTTTAAATTTATCCAAAGTTGCTGTGGGTACAAACCCTAAGCCTTTCTCCAACACATTTTTTTGAATTGGTGTTAAAGAATGGTTAGATAGGTTAACTATCAGGCTGGGTTGTTGCTCGTTGAGGGCAGATTCGGTGGGCCCATGCTTCGTGTGTGACTCCTCACTGATTCCAGTGGCTGTGCCCATTGCACTTGCTGGTCGCGTCTGTTTCTTCCTCTTGGGGGATTTTTGCCTCTCCCTAAAAAAGACTGATTGGATTCTTGGTTCTGGGGTTCCCAATAGGGGTAAGGTTGTGGAGGATATGGTTGTTGAAAAGGTGGCGGTCCATAGAAGAAATGTGGGGGTGGAGGCCCATAGGGTGGGGCGTTTTGGAACGGGGACCAGCCAAACCTTGCTCCACCTCTGTTCCTAGTGCGTCCTCCTCTTGGTCGTCTGTTTCGGTTCGTGGGGGTGTAATTACCACCAGGGTCTGAAAAATCAGAGCCAGTATCCGAGCCATCGCTGTCCGTGTTGTAACCCGGGTTGCGGTTGGATGGAGTGTAGTCGTCCCTGGTATAGGGGTACATTTTCTCTTGAGAAAAGTTATTTTGGTCTTTTTTTAGTTTGATGTACTTGGCATCTTTCAAACCAATTTCAAATTCAGCCATGCTTTTGTTAAGTTCTTCCAATCGTTTTTTTAACTCCGCTGTAGTTTGATAGGTTTTCAGACGAATCTCAAGATCATGGATTCCAATTTTCATTTCCTCAGATAAACGAATAGCTGTTTTTATAATTAGCACTAACCAATCCCTGGTACAGTGCCATGATATTAGAGACCAGTCTTTCTTGAATAGTTTATCATTTTGAAAAATGAAAGGTTCATTTCTGACTATTAATCCGCGTGGTGCGATGTTGGCTCTCACATACTCTGTCATCATGATCCCATGTATTAGTGTTTTTATCTGTTCACGCTTCAATTCTGTTAGTTCGTCCCAGCATTGGCTTGCTTCGGTTGTATCTCTGGTGTTAGTTCCTGCTAGAGGTAGCATAGACGCTATTATTCTGTCTACCTCTTCTTGTGAGTAAGTAAGGCCCGTAACTTCAGCCATGGTTGGTAAAAGTGTGAGTTTGGTGTGTAATGTTGGATGTCAGACTAAGATTCTGTGATAAAGGTACAGTTTCCCTCAGCTGCGTGCTGTAATCAACGTATATCAAAAAGAAGGGGGAAAGAGAGGTTTTTTAACGGTTAGGTTCACCCTCCCATTGTGTACATGACTAAATAAATAACCCGAATCTTCAGATTATGAGAACCTAACCTAAGGGTGTAAGGAAAGCACTTGTTTCCTGAAAGAACACCCAAGCAAAAGAAAGAAAGGAAAATTCCTTTCTTGAGTCCCCTCACTCACCAGGGTTTCCCCACGGTGACATGCTTCATCATTGGGGTCCTCTCAGTCCTCTACGGGCTGAGGCGTGCTGCGACTTGCGGATTTACGTAGGAGCACTGAACAAGACTATGTGTGGTGCAAGTGTTGTGGTGTGGAGTGGTTTAAAGTGAGTTAAAATAATCAACTAGTGGGCCAAATAAATTTTATTATTGCTCCTAGCTAATTGGTTAAAAAATGGGTGATATGCTAGAATAAACTACTTTAATGGGTAAGTGTACCTAGCATACGGTCGACTAGTTTCGAGCTTCCCAAGCTCTTCATCAGGACTACACTGGGACCAGCCCAGTGTAAGTACCACTCCTAGAAGACCTGATTTGGTGCAAAAATAAGTGAAAAAACACACAAACGCTGCGCAAAATTTGCATGCGTTAATCAAAATACATACGTAATGTACGTCTAATGAGAATCTGTAGGATGAAAAACAGACGTTAATGGAGAAAAGGCAGCTTATGCTTATTGTCATGGGATAAAAAAGTGATTACACTATGCACCAGTGTCGCAATGCTCAATATTCACATATTCTTATTGTGCCACTGTGTAGTTCTCCAGACAGTACATCTTTCATGCTGGCGTCTAGCTATATCGTGAATAAAAAGTGATCGTGAATGCACGAAGTGCACATTTAATAAAACACACTGGAACAAAAAACATGCGTCTGACAACACAAATTACACACAAGACAAACAAAAGTACGAAAATACATACATTTTAAAAGGCAAAACTGTGCCTCATGGTCGACTGAGGGGGGGTTGGACACTCGTACACCTAGAATAAAGGTACAAGTGATGAAGTAAAGACTGGAGCGCCGTCCTGTTTGGAAACCCAGCGCAAAATGAAGAGAGATGCAATGAAGACCCATCTGAGTTCAAGATGGACAAAGGGCATCCCGCCGCTACGTGATTACTCACTTGTACTCTTCAAGCCACCCACCGGAAACACCTACTGGAGACCTGCCTCGCCGACCGCATACTGAATGGATGCGAGCCGGGTGCCTTGATATCTACCTGGTGGGGGATGTGAAGAGGAAGGAAGGACTCGCCGGTTGCGGTCCCGCTCAATAGCCGCCATCTTGGAGCAGGCAAAAGTCGTTAAATGAAAAATAAAACTAAGAGTAATTCAAAAGGAATTAATTGTTAGCAGTGAAAAAAGCAGTATTAATCATCCGCTCCGTTTTTCTAAAAAAACCGGACAAAGGGAGGAAGAGCTCGCTGATTGCGGTTCCCCTCAATCGCCGCCATCTTGGAGCAAGCACCAGTCATTAATATAAATAAAGACGAAAAAATAAGAGAAATTAATTATTGGCAGTGACATAAGCGGTTATATTCATCTGCTCCGTTTTGCGCACAAAAACGGACAAGGCAAAAGAGCCTTAGCATGTCTTTTCTCTTAATTTGAAATGGTTCGGCCATCTTAGGTAGGGAAAAGAGTGTCCATCTGAAATATTGTTTTAAGAACCGGTGGAGGTTCTTAAGCAGTGCCAAACTTACTTTATTGTTAGTTAGTGGGTTCCTTACCCCCAAATTGGGAAAAAGAACAGTTGCCCCATTAGTACCTCCATATGTGGTTCTAAACAGCCCCAATTATGCGTATAATGGGTAAATGAAAAAACTGTTGTCTCAGTTACAATCGTGATTGTAAAGACATCTTGTGAGGCCAGGGTACAGCACACTAGCAGGGTAGTCGAAGGCTTCTTCCGCTTTGCGTCCCAGTTGGGTCATAAGCCGGTTGCCGAATTAGTTACCCTATATAAGGCAAAATGCTTGTCTGTTGCAACCTATGGGGCAGGTGTGTGGGGGCATCAAAAAAGCACCCAGCTTCAAATCTTAGAATATAAGTTCATAAAAAGAGTGCTGGTGACCCCAACAAGTGCTCCCACGGCCTTTTGTCACTTTGAGCGAGTGTTAGATTTTATAGAGGACCAAATTAACATTGCTCCATTGGTCCTTTGGGTTAAGATCTGGCAGTCGGAAGATTTACAGTTCTCAAGGAACATTATTAGGGACTGTATAACTTTGGATAATGCCCTGGCCATCCCATGGCTCCGATTTGCTAAATCTAAATTTAATGAAATAGGGCTAGGGCATTACGACAACCCTGCCAGCATCCATGCAAACACGAAATTGATCACAACAAATGCACATTTTGCTGAGTCAATTAAATACCGCCAACAATCAGGTTTGTTTGGTCAGTTCCCTCTACATCAGCAATTTTATCTGTCTTTCAATATGAACATACAGTACCGATTTCTTCTGACTAGGTTTCGACTTTGCACGTTGCACTTTCTTGTGGCCTTCTCCAAACAGGCTGGTTGGTGCAAGAATCTCATCTGCTATCCTTATAATAATCTTGCCCTGCAAAGCATCCTACACTTTATGCTATTTTGCCTTCTCTACAAAGAGCCAAGGGAAAGTTTTCTCGTCCCATTCTTAAGAGAAATGTGCCCTGTTAACTACCAGGAGGGTTTTAATATGCTACGCTCTTTGTCTACTGTGACTATTTGCACTGCTGTATTAAATTTTATTAGAACTGCACTTGCAATAAGGAAACAGTATGGATTGTAAATGTAAAAAGTGTTTTATTGGTTTTAAAACACAGTCATTCAATTTGTTTCTTTTTATTTTTTAAATTTGGAGTTTCAGTGGCATGAGCTGTATTGTTGTATAAATTGGACACGATAATTGTAAATTATTTAATTGTAAAAACATTTATGGTCCATTTTTGAACCGAAAAAAGTTATTTGATGATATTATGATACTCAAGTTGAGCAACCGCAGGCGGCACTACATTGGTGCTGTCACGCACAAAGTCTTGCGTGCGTTCGCTGGCGGCCCGAGAATATCGTGGCACTCACGAGCTAGTGCCAAAACAAATCTCAAGCATGCAAACAGATAAAAAAAAACTCTGCTTTACGCCCATCAAATCAAATTTTGCAAACTCTTTGAGCGAAGCGGAGTTTACCACCTGGGCCTAGTTATTTTTTGTTTGAGAGATCATTAATGGAAAAAGGCCACCAATTTATATTTCATAGGGATTCTATGTGCACAGTCGGTCCCGAATAAAGCATACTGACCCTTGGTGGCACTAGATACAGGCTGAAACATGTTGACCTTTTGACCCAACAATTTTAGGTCGTTATACCCAATAAACATCCCACTGTTTGTATTCTGGCCAAAGGACATTGCTAGTAAACAGGCCTTAGGATCCTGAAGGCAATTTTAAGTTGCACCTGTTATCCCTTAGAAAGAGCTTCGCTTACAGACTGCATTGAGCCTACCCACTCACACTAGGGGTAGTGGATGAGAATCCGATGATGAAGCATGCTACTGGCGGTACCTGTGGTTGAGGATCCTATTAATATATCTATGAGATGCCAAGGACACACAAATTTGCCAGGGTGCAGATCCTCTACCATTGTGAGATATATTGAGACCAGTCAACTGACCTCTTAGATGTTAAGGCCCTCATTTATGGAATTTTGATGCAGGACAGCACAGCAAGGCACCTTGCTGTGCTGCCCTATAACAAAGTGAAAGTGCAGGAATGCACCATATTTATGCAATACGTGCATTTCTGCCCTTTCTCCCTGCGCTGGTGCCATTTCTGCAGCCTAGCGCCAATGTTGGCACCTCTGCACTATGACGCAAGGGTTCCTCCATTGCATGCAGATTTGTTTTTGCGCAGAAAGGGACACCTTCCCACACAAAAACAATCCTTAGAGGCGTTTCCTCATTCCTCAGCACACAGAGAAAGAGGAAAAAATGAGGGGAAATAAACATATTTCTCCTTGTTATACCTCCCTTCGGGAGGCGTACGATTTTGGAACTTCTCCGGGTTTACATGATTTTGTAAATCTGGGCAGCGTCAGAATAAATGGGTGTTGCGAGGCAAAATCTGCCGCACACCAATGGAATGCTTCCCGGGTGCAGAGTAAGGAGACGCAGCAATTTATGCTGCGTTGTCTTACTCAAGATTTATGAGGCTACTCAAACTAATGCAGGGTGGCTTTGTTTGGCTTTTTAAATCGTATTGAGAGCCCTGTTTCATGCATGTACCACTTTAACTGGTGAAAACGTGATGCAGGACTCTCATAAATAAGCCCCTAAGAGTTAACTACTAGAAAGGTTAACCCTCTCTGTGTATTTATTTTACAACATTAAAGCCAATCCTATTGACTCTGCCACTGCTTATTTCGTGTTTCTTTTGATTTTATAAATGAAGGGGCCTATTAAAAAGTCTTATTTGGAGCACATAAAGTAGTCCTCCAAAATGCAATTCACAAAAATCTGGCTGGAGATCTCTGCCTGGAGATCTCTGCCTCACCCTCTCCTATCTTTATTGTACGGAGATCGCCATCCCGGTAATTAAGATCGCTGCACACAAAGGTATATGATATAGTGGTAAAAATGAGAGGGTTAGGGTGGAATGATTGAAAAATGGGGAATACTTACTCCTAAATGGGTGGGGTTAAGAGATATCCGAAGAGGTGTTTATGGTGGGACATGATAATGCAAAACACACACCTGCATAACAATGAAACAATTGCAATACACAAAATACAGATTTAAATCTACTACAGTACAAGTGACAAAACAGGCTCAAATGTACTCTATTCAATCCTTGGAGTAAGTCAAACACCACAAATGGCCAACCACTGGAACTACAATACACTCCCACATAAATCAATAAAGTCAGGCAATAACACCAACACACGGGGAAACAAATTCAATTAAATGTTTCGAAATACATTGATTTAAAATCTAATTTACATTTCATTAAAATGTATTTTTAAAATACAAATTTAATTTATTTAATATAGATAACTGTAAACAATATTTCTCAAATTTTAATTTATTTGTTTTAAAAAATAAGATCAAAAATGAAATAATACATAAATTCCATCCAAGATTGTGACACAGTTAGCACAAATTATACTGGGAGGGGTGAGAGAAGGAAATTTACCATTCCGTGTACTTTATTTCAGAGAAGGTGTGGGAACAAGAAGCAGAGAGAGACTAGAGGGAGGGCAAAAGGTACCGTCAAGACTTTCATAGTGATCTTAAGGACTCATGTCATATTTTAGCAGAGCGCACACTATGGCTGTACCTTGCATGTAAAAATTATTGTATACTAAGCAATGTTACAAGTTAATAAAACCTCAAAAATAGAATTATTTAAATAAAAATTATCAAAGTAAATTGAGTTCAAATTTAATAATATGTTAAGTTTTAACTCAAGTGTACCTTCATAGTCCTAGATGAATAGGAGTTAGGGAAATGAGTTTGATGTTTTTTAATTACAACTATAAATAATATTTATGTTTAATGTATTATTGATTTAAAATCCCCTATTAGTTTCCATAGGGAAATATCCACCCCAGTAACAGAGAGCTCCACAAACTCTCACAAAGCTACTAATAGGAACTGTATAGTTGTACATTCGGTAGTTGGAGCCCCACACCCTTTGTTTGAGAAGCAGGGCTCCAGACACAAATGGTAAATCTCATTCACAAGGAAATATGGGGCATATTTACAAGCTGGCAATAAAAAATTATCGCCGCTTTTGCGGCCGTTTTCGGCCAAAAAGCAGCGATAATTTTATCGCCTAATTAGCAACGCCACGCTAACACGTGAAACCTTGCTTTAGCGTGGGGATTCCTAACGCCCAGCTTTGCATCTCTAATGAGATGCAAAGTGGGCGTTCCTGAACTAACATGACAGGAGAAATGTCGCTAAGCGACATTTCTCCTATCATCAAGCCCCACGCTATGAAGCATAGCGGCAGGAAAAGTAGCAATAACCTCTGTTATCGCTACTTTCCTTACGCCTGCTTCAGTACTGTCTTAGCCATGATATCCTATGGAAGGTGGATATCATGTCTAAGTTTGTGAGTCCCTATCAGCAATCTAACGCCACACTACGTGAGATTATCGCTGGGTTTCCAGCGAGAATATCAAGTTAGGCTGTTAGCGCTAGGATTTTTATCGCTGAGGAGATAAGCGTTGCTAATAGCACGCTATCTCAGCAATAAAAATCCACTTTACCCGGTGATAATTATCCTCACGCTAAGAGCGCTGAGCGATAATTATCGTCGGGTGTTGCTGATATGCCCCTATGTACCTTGGTGTAGGAGGAGATCTACAGATGGGGGGCTCTCAACATGTTATCTTACCATTAGAAGGCTTCATAGTATTTGTAGAAGGGACATGTTTGCAAGATAAATCCTTAAGCGAATAAAACGTATATTTTTTTATTATAGGAAAACATATTTGAGGGGAAAGTCCAAAATTTATGAAATAATGAACACAGCATTTCGGTACAAACAAAATAGTTAAACTGGCAGAAATTGGGAGACTCCGGGGTGGCTTTAAGAAGCCAAAGACCATTCAGGGAAGGTTTTGAAGAAAGATATCAGGACATGTAGAGATATGTGGAGGGTGTCATTTGTGATGATTTTATATAAATTCCATATGCTTATGCATTTATTTAGCCTCAAAGCGTGAGTTGCAAAAAAATAAATCAATAAATCGAATAAGAAAAATATCACTTTTCAACGTCTTTACCACACATTGGAAAAAGTTCAGTACTCGGGTTGTTGATAAATCATTCAATACGATTCCTCGGCAGGCAGCAGAGGGCACACATTTATTTAAATACAAGTTAAGGCAAAGACCGAATATGCCAAGTAGGCCCCATGTTAATGTTAGCCTTGAATTTAAGTTTTTATGCTTTTTATCTAACCTTACATTTTTAAACGAGTAGTCTCAATGAAAAAGAGCCAGTGGCAAGAACAATTGCCATTGCGATTTCTTTTCCGAAACTTGTAAATGATCTGAAGGGTCATTATCAAGAAATCATGCATGTTCTTCTTCAATAGGTGTCAGGCTGCTCTTTTGCTGTTATTTTTATGGCCTATGCCAAAATAATTTGTGCTTCAAATCCATTTCAGCACGAACAAAAGAAATGTTGATGTAAATCTCTGTTTCTCCAGCTGAAAGCCAAACGTTTTGCTCGGAGGATGCAAGGTTCAGAAGTTGAAATGTCAGTATGTCCTATCATCAAATAAATGTACCATCTGCTCCGTGGGATGATCTAAACACACACAACTGTTTTGGCGTAAAAGTTTAGCAGCAAGACAGTCAATGTTTGTGCTGTTGCTACTGTTTTCAGAAAACTGCCCAAGAAGTTTAGGACAGCACGTCAGCCATATTTTTGGGACCTCTGTATGGAACAACTTTTAATTTTCTTGCCTATTTTCTGATAAATTAATCCTTCATCAATATCGAATTTTACACACACACACGCACACACCCACACACATACACACATATTAACAGGAGGTCTCTTGGACGATGCGAGTCCTAGGCAAACGCACCCTTTGCCCATGCATTAAAAGTACATCTCTGCCGATGCTCCATTCGCTGCCTGTTGCAGAAAATACAGCAGAGCTGCTGAGGTGGACAAAAGCACCTACACTGAGGACCTGACATGCTACGGCTTTGCGCAATGTAAAGCAGTTCAAAGTGGCAGAAAACCGTGCACGTTATTTACTATCCACTTCAAATGTATTTGCACTGGAAAAAACACCTTACACGGCTTTGCATTAAGAGGCATTACTAGGGTGGTTGAGAACATTGGCCCATAGGTTTTAAAACAAAACTCGATCTACTGAGATAGCCAGACTGACCTTTGCAGCAAAAACTGGAGCAAATGGGGCAATTCGATGATTTCTCAAAAGAAGAGTACTTTCTTATCTTTTTTTTTCATAACCAAATTTGTATTCGTTTTTACAGCTGCATGATATAAACAAGTGCGCAAAGAACCATCGGCTCCATCAAATGCAATCGTAGAATAGGGTAAGCAGACCTCAGTTTCACCACAATGTCTCAACAATGTCTTGGGATCAGTTAACAGCTACGACTTCAGTAATTTTATAAAATCCACCCCATATCCACTTCCCCCCACTATTTACTCCAAATCATTTGATATTTGGTTGGGCAACCTCTAGCTTCAAATGCCGGCTTTTCCTGCTGGGCTTACCAGTCCTCCCCTCTTTTCCATTGATTGTGTATCAGAGGTGTTGCAGATTTCCTATGAGCAGCTATGTCCCTTTTGGCCACCATGGTAGCTGTGCCAAGTGGGGCTCTGTCCACCTTCGTGCCTCCAGCTCCCTCCAGTATCCTCAACAAGAGCAATTTAGTAGTAAGTTCTACCTCCCAGCCCAGCACTGTTGTAAGCTCCACCACTACTATTTCCCAATATCTCTGAATGCGGGGAAACTCCCAAACCATATGGTAGAAAGTTGCCAGATTGAGAGAGCATCTGGCACATTCAGCATGTGGCAAAAGGCCCGCCCTATGTGGGAAGTCCGCGTGAGGTATGCACAGTGTAGAAAATGTGTTTTGACCAGACGTAGTCTCAATGAGATGGGGATGAGCCTCAGTGTCATCAAGGCATCCTCCAGTCATCATCTTCCAAAGGGCCCACCCATTCCTCCTTTTTTTGTCCAGAGGGGACACCATTAAATCTGAGGAATTAATCATGAAAGTCCTATAGATCTGTGAGACCCCTCCTCTCCCAATGGCACCCAACATGAGCTCCGCTTGAGTGGGGCTTAATCCTGGAAGGGCGGTACCATGAGCTATATAGATATGTAGAGCATAGCATAGTTGGAGGTATTTGCGGAATTGGGTCGGGGACAACTGAAGATCCTGGAAGGAACGCATATGTGATCCACTTCTCCTAAAAGAGTAATGCCTATAGCATCTTATCGACTGAAATCTTCCAAGGCTGACACTTCAGCCAACCATTTACCATGCCATAGGGAGGTTTGTTGTGTCAGTGTGGTAGCCCAAGCCATGTGAGCCAGCGCTGCTCTGAACTCAAGAAACACCATGCGCGTCACCTCTGGCATGGTGGTGGGGATCGGGGCTCCATATGACATAGCCATCAAGGTCAGGGAGACCATAGCAATGAGTTCCACACTATATGCCGGGTTAGACCATCCTCCCAAGAACCAGTTGTTTATGACAATTAATTGAGATGCTAGGTAGCAGAGATATAGGTTTGTCATGCCAAAGCCCCCATCATTCTTATCATGTTGGCATTTGGTGTAAGCCAATCTGGGTCTCTTGTTTTGCCACAAAAAGTATGTGACTTGGGAGGCCATGTATCAAAACCAATGTTTGGATATCACTTGTGGGAAATGTGGGAAAATATATAAAAATAGCGGGAGGACCATCATTTTGCATATGGCTATTCTGCCCATAACAGTCAAGGAGAGGGTTTGCCATTTCTGTAGGTCCTTTTTAACTTTCTGGACCAAGTGAGTTATATTGAAGGTCCATGTGAGGGCTGAATGGATTGCTACTTGTATACCTAAATATCGGAAGCTTAGCCTCCATATCAGGATGTCAATTTGCCAATTTACAGTGTCTCATGTGGGTGATAATGGCAACAGGGTGGATTTGGCAAGGTTAACCTTTAAGCCTGAGACTTCCGCAAACAGCTGGAACATCCAATGACACAGAGGGCCACTTTACACGGGGTCAGAAAGATATAGCAGGACATTATCTGCATAGAGTGTCATTCGGTCATCCTGATCGCATCCAATTTCCAACCACTAATCTGAGCATCACATTTGATGAGGTGAGCTAGCGGCTTGATTGCCAATGCAAAAAGTAGCAAGGACAGGGGACAGCCCTGACTGGTCCCCCTCCGTATGCAAAATATGTCAGACATCACCCCATTGACCTTGCCCCGTGCTGTAGGGTTGGTGTAAAGTATTCCGATGAGATTCCGAAATCGGAGGCTAATCCTCGCTCTGCCTACGATCTGGGCAAGGTTACCCCAGTCTACAGTATCAAAAGCTTTCTCAAAATCAATGAGAAGCAATGCTAGAGCGGGAGGTAATAGGTGCCTGAGTACCAGGGCAACTTGCAACCTTCGCAGGCAATACAGAGTACTCCTCCTCGGCATGAAACCACATTGGTCTGCATGGATGAGGGTTTCAGGACACATTTCAATTGTGTAGTCAGAAGGGCAGCCAGGATTTTGACTTCTCCATTGAGATGTGAAATGGGACGGTACTCCGCACAGGAGATCGATGGAGGCTGGGTTTTAGGGATCACTACTATAGTGGCATGGTCAATTTATTTCGGAAAGGAGATGGTTTGCATTGCTTCTGTATATAATTGTAATAAGTACGGGCTACTATATCTTTGTATTTGGTATAAAATTCTGTGAGGTAGCTGTCCGAGCCTGGAGTTTTCCAGGTTGCCATCTCTACAAAGGCACTCGTTATTTCATCAACTGCAACAAGCTCATCCAATTCATCCTGCTCTGTTGGTGTGAGTCATGGGAGGGGTATGTCCGCTAGCAGTGGGGAGGCCACTACTTCCGAGGGTTGTGGCACCGCCACATACAATTGTGTATGATCAATCAATCAATCAATCAATCAGGGGTGAGGGTTTCAAGGCGCTAGGGGTGGGGCGGGAGGGGGGAGTGGCTCCGCCATAGCCCTGGAGGTGTGGTGGATTGTCCCATGGTGATCTACGATGTCAGGGCCAATCCTACTAGCTATTGGTCGGTATGTAAGTCAGTATAGACGTTTGCCATTTTTATCACTGCATCCATAAACCCGGGATGTCGTCGGTCAACAAATTGGTTTTGCTTCTTTGAGGGACACAATGTGTATCTTCTTTCTATTCAACTCTAGACAGCGGTTATTGTCTCCATCAGATGTAGGAGGAGGCTGTGTCTTCAGGTGGAGGGCTTCGGCCTTGAGACGGGTATAACATTGGTGTGCAGCATATTCTTGTTGCCTCACCAGGGCCTTGGCATGACCCCTGACTTTGGCCTTGCAGGCAACCAAGAGGGTGCCCGCGGATTTCACCGACCATTCATTGATTTGAAAACATGCTTTGATCGCTTCTCCCACTTCTTGTGCGTCATCCTGTAAATACCATGTGTTTAGGCCCCACATTAGACGCGGGTCGGCCGTCTCAGCTTTCATCACTAGATTTATCGGTGCATGATCTGAGATCATGAGCTGCAAGATTTTTACCTGTGATATGGTCTAACAATCCACAGCTGGCATGAGGATCATATCAATACAGGCTTGAGTGTGATGGGCGGCTGAAGTGTGCGTGTACTGTCGTTCCTGTGGGTGCAGCAGCCTCCATGTATTGCAGAGGCCTGTGATGCCAAGCCACCGGACAAATGTTGGGCACCACTATGTCAGTGTTCTGACACCACCCCGGTGCTGAAGTTTTTCAACCACTTACCCCCAATCAAGAGACCTGGGTTTAATCCCTTGTTCTTTTGCTCACTATGCCACCCCAGTTTGGAACCAGCCATATGCAAATCAGTCTTGACCCTGTTCCTCAGGGGAACAGTCTAGCCTGAAGTGCCAGGCCAGGTCCTCCCTGGACTGAAAACAAGAATCCTGGGACTGGTTTCAGGGGTATCATCCCTCATCAGCCAGGCTAGCTTGAATCCAGTAGCACACCCAGCAACAGACCCAGGTCTGGGCATATCCTTGGCCACACTGAGTAAACATAAAACACAACAAGATGATGGACGGAGTTCTCAAACCTTTCAACCACTCACTCCCAGTCAAGAGATCTGGGTTTAATCAATCATTCTTTTGCTCACTTTGCCACCCCAGTTAGGACACAGCCAGATGCTAATCAGTCTTGATCCTGCTCCTCATGGGAACAGTTGAGCCTAAACTGCCAGGCCAGGTACTCCCTGGACCAGAAACAAGCAAATTGAGGTGGCATAGTGAGCAAGAGAACGATGGATTAAACCCAGATCTCATGACTGGAGGTGAGGGGTTGAAAAGTTTGAGCAATCCGTCCATCATCTTGTGTTTCCTCTGCTTACCCTAAGTGGCCAAGAGTATGCCCAGATGTGGGTCTCTTGCTTGCTGTGCCACTGTATTCAAGCTAGCCTGGCTGATGAGCGGTGATACCCCAAAACTGGTCCCAGTATGCTTGTTGCCGGTCCAGTGAGGACCTGGCCTCGCAGTTCGGGTTGGACTGTTCCCATGGGAAGCAGGGTCAAGACTGATTTGCATATGGCTGGGTTTAAACTGGAATGGCAGGCATTGCAAATTAATGATGGATTTAGGCCTATATCTCTGTGCTGGGGTGAATGTTTGCATCATTCAGCATTCTGTCCATCAATTGTTCTTTTTGCATTTGTCACCTAGAGAGGGCCCGGTATGCCTAGACATGGGTCCCGTGCTCTCCTTGTCACTGGAATCAAGCTAGCCTGGCTGATGAGGGGTGATACCCCAAAACCGGTCCCAGGATGCTTATTTCAGATCCAGGGAGGACATGGCCTGGGAGTTCGGGCTGGACTGTTCCCATGGTGAGCAGGGTCAAGACTGATTTGCATATGGCTGGGTTTAAAGGGGAATGGCCTGGGGAGCAAACAAACAATGGATTTAGGCCCAGATTTCTGTACTGGTGTGAATGTTTGGCATTGTTCTGCATTATGTCCATCAATTGTTCTTTTTTGAATTACACCCATGGGGAATCCATAGTGCAGGAGTATCGCCACTCCCTGGGCTCCTCAAGCATAACCCGCATGGTAGACACTATCAATTCCCTGATGGGCCAGAAATAGGCAGTGGTTCCATAGCCAATGATTTTTTTGTATCCTAAGGGCTGAGGGATTAAAACGGTGGGCATACCACAACACCACCAAGCATTTTATACAGTCTAAGAGACAGTAAGCATTCCATGCCATAACTTGAACAAACACCATGGCCCTGGAAGATACATAACTGCGGGAAAACAGCGCATCAGGGTTCTCTCAGGTACAAGGAGTGTGTGAGGTATAAATCCTCTCTTTAGGATACTGTGGTCGTAGGTTAACCAAGACTTAAGTGTCAGTGTGATGGGATGTGTCAGGTGTGCATGGTAACAACAAACAAACTATATCTCCCAAAATGTCAGAACAAGATCCCCTCCCCCAACCACCATCTATCCATTAAGAAATAACACCCAAAACTAAACAATGTGAACATCACGATCAAGCAGCCCATACCCCCCCCCAATTCCCCCACCACATAATTACCTCCCCAGAAGCATCTTTCGCCCCAGATCTTCAACCCCAACTTATAACTACTCATAGACAGGAAAAGCGGATAAAAATTGTATGTTTTTCTCCATCATGTGAGCAGCGATGAGTGTCATATAGTGATGAGTGCCTTAATAAGACCAAGCTGCAGATCCTAATTCAGTTCACGTGTGTTGATCCAACTACATGTGAGTAGGAGCCAGTCCAGGGCATGCACTACAAGGAAATCACAGCCAGACAATAAAGGTGTCACCCAGGCATGCACCTAGAGTGGACAAGGTGCACGGTTCAATCGATCCTTCCCATAGGGCGGATCGCATTGTTCCTCCGGGGCCTCGGAGGATGGTTCAGAACGCTGGAATGAAAGTGGTGCCAAACCATGGAGGACAGTCCTCACATTGCATCTTCCATGCCAAGATCCAGTGCGGCCATGTCTCCTATGGCCACCTACACCCATGCCAGGTCCAACAGTAGGAGCAACTAATGGGTGGAGGAGGAGAGGTCAGGCAACAAATCTGCCTCGCCTCTGTCAGCCATTACCATGCAGATTCAGGTGTGTCAAAAAAGTGAATCTTCTCCTCACAAATCCCCTTCAGATGCTCCAGACAGAGGAGCACATAAGACAGATGCAGGGCCCGTAGCTTCTGTTTGAAGAAGTCGTAAGACCTGCGGTGGGCCTGGACCTCCCAAGAGCAATCTAGAAAGATCAAGATTTTTGAGTTCTGGCAGTGGACGTCACTTTGCGCTTCAGCTTCATGAAGGATCAAATCTCTATCTTTAAAGTTAAGTAAGGGTGCAATCATAGGACAGCTCGAGGCACCAGCAGGAGGCCTGGTGGCAGGAGCACTGTGGGTGCGCTCCACAGTGAACCAGGGCGACAACCGCACAGTTGATATCCAAGATTTGAGCCAATACTTCAGGAACTCCGCTGCTCAAGTGCCTTCTGCATCCTCCGAAAAGTCGATGAAGTGCAATTTATTGTGTCTCTAGTGGTTCTCTGCATCTTCAATGCGATGATGGAGTTTGTTTGTGTGGTTGGGAAGGCGAGTCACCTTGGCTTTAAGGTCATCAACTTTGTCCTCCACCCAGGAGAGGCGGCCCTCCACTTTGGTTACACAACTGGTGGCGTTGTGGAGATCCTGGCTGAGTAAGCACCACTTCCACTCGCACCTACCCAATTTTAATTTCGACCACTGCTCGTGAGGTATGGATAGCCTGTAAAATGTTGTCATGATTCCCCTCCCCACGCGGGGATTTGTATGAGGCCTCTCTCCATGACGCCACAGCTGGGGTGGTGTACTGGTCAATGCATGGCTGAGAAGGATGAGTGTTCAGCGGTTTGTCATTCCCCATGTTCAATGTCCAGTGTTGGGGGCAGGGGAGACAGGGGTCTGGCCCGCTTGCCATGGCCTATAGCAGCACGAGCAGCGAAACGTGGGATGAATTCCCCTCAAAGTGTGGTTGAGGGCAGAAAGCTGGAAAGTGAAGCATGGCAATTGGTTTGAGACCGGTGTCGTCACTGTCCAAAGAGGTGAAAGCTAAAGCTGTGTACGTTCTGGTGTAGTGGTGGTAGAATGCAAGGGAGACACCCAATCACTCAGCTTTCTCAGAGCTCGCCACCTCGCTGAGCCCCCCCCCCCCCGAGATCCCCACCCAGCAGGACCTAACCTTGGAAAGTGTCAATGAATGAGAGGTTTGAGAAGGGACAACGGTGAGTCCTAGTATACCAGGCATCACCAGGGTTGAGACTCAACAATATCTTCGTAGAAAGAGTATGGTTCTCAGGCACAGCATCAATATAATAATGACAATATCTCTTTGGGATGAGACAAAGTAGAAGCAGGTAAGGCCCACACCTTTAGTCATAAGAGAGCCCCTCCCCCATGTGGCGGTAAGACCCCAAATAGCAAACCATGGGCCACCAGTGAGGCAAAATCACAGTCTTGGGGAGCCCAGACGAAGCACAGATGCTCGCACCCCCTCCCGCAGTGTCTCTCCTCACTTCCAGTATCCAGCTGCCGGTAAGCGGCAATCGAAGGGCTGCACCCCCAGGAGCAGCAGCAAGAATCAGCTCATAGCCCACATGCAACCAGCAGCGGTCTACAGGTGGTCCCCGGTGAGCAGGCATCTACAAGCCCGGTGCCCCTCCGGCAGAGGCAATGCCGGCACAACCACCTCAGTCAGGGCCAAGTGAAAGGATGTCCCGCCAAGTGGAGCCCTGCAGGACACACTCAGCCCCAGCCAGGTAGACACATATGGCAGTCATTCCAAAGGTGCATCTGCAGGCTGTGCAGTACATGGCCGAGCCCAGATCTCCGGGGCCCCTCACTGCAGAGTGACCCTGCCGGTCTGCAGCACCACTCTCGAATCGCTGAGAGCGAAGCAGGGGAACAGCGCAAATTTCAGCATCCAGAAGTGCTTGCTCGCCGTCAGTGTCACAAGAGCCACAGCCGCTCCCACAGCTACACAAATTACAGGATCTGCCTTGCACCCAGCCGCCGCATCTAGATCAGTGATCTCTGGCCAGCACTACCATTTTGGAAGCCCTGCGGGTCCGATCACACTGACACCCTTCTCTCCTACAGCCAGTCATTAATCAGGCAACGGTAGGAACAGATGAATTATAGGGATCATGGCCCAGTGCCAGCCACACATGAGACGGTTCAGCGTGCGGATCAAGGCAGATGAAGGAGGGGTCTGGAGCACTTTCAGAGTGAGACCGCCATCTTGACGCCCCAAACCACGCCACTAAGAACAACACTTTCAAAGTATGCTGCAGTGCATGAGAGACATCCAATGTGAGGGAACCTTCTGAGTTTGTCTCTGTATTGTATTTGTATTTTTTAAGACATATTGTGAATAGATGCCTACATTCTAGGAGGACACACGATCTATCCTAAATCTCCCGGAAGGTCCTTCTTGTAATTGTGATAGGTGACTATGTGTTGGAACTTTGCCCTTTCTGCAGGGTTACTTAGATTTTTTTGCCATTTTGCTGAACTCTATTTTTACTGGCCATAGACCTCTTTGCACCTCTGCTGGTTGTAGAACTCTGTGCACCCCTGCTAACCAATGCTAAAGTGACTATTCTCCCCCTTTCAACATGATGAAATTGGCTCACTCTTTATTGGCTTATCTAACCTACCTATAAATTCCTAGTATTCATACAATGCATACCCGGGGCCTGTAAGTAAAATGTTATCACATGACTGCGGCACCCATTTTGCAACCCACGGCAGGGACAGTGCAAATATGACTGCAGACCTACCATTTGTAGACTAGCTGTGCAGTTTTAAAACTACAAACTCAACCTGTCAAAGTCACCCCTCTGGATAGGCTTAAACCTTCCTTTTAAATATCAATAAATCCCCCTTAGGCAGGTCATACTGCCCATGAAGCAGGGTGCATGGTATCTAAAAGTAGGATATGTAAAATGTTAATTTTAAACATTCCATGAAGTGAAAGGACCTCAAAAGCTATTTTACTGTAACAGGGTTGGCTGTTCCATAAGAAAGGATAGACATACAATTTTAAATGTATTAATGTTATCTGCTGTTTGGAAAAACCAACACAATTCATTCTTGGACTTCTTGAAATATTTATTACCTGCCTAATTCACTGGCGAAGTCCTATTTGGAATAAATATTTGGAAAAGGTACTTTTAGACACAGCTTCCTGCACCAAAAACATTCTCAGAGGGTTATTTCTCCTTGTATGTGTGTTGCAGAATGCAGGGCTCATAGAAAGAGAAAATAAGAAGGAGAAATAGAGATACTTCTCTTGATTTGACAGCCTCAGGGAGGTGCACAGTTTTAGAGCAATCCCATATTTACAATTCTTTGTAAATACAGGTTTACTTCAAAATCCATGGGTGGATGCATATCAACGCCCATACACCAACCATTGAACGCCTCCCTGATGCAAGGCAGCGCTGTGCGCTGCGTTGTGTTACTTTGTATTTACTAAGCCATGCAAGGTCACGCCATTCGACTTTACATGGCTTAGTAAATCTCAAAATGGATTTTGCATTGGACTGCACTAAAAATGTATGCAACCCTACGCAAAATCTTAGTAAATCTGGGCCCAAGTTTTTAGGAGTTCTTCCACATTTACTGCTGATGTTCTGACACATGATTCTCCTTTGTGTTTCTCAAAGTGGTCCTTAGACAATCATCTATGATGTCCAAGGGGCAAAAGAGAAATTTTGGATCATATTGGTGCATTTCAACCATCCAATCAAATGTAATGCTGGCATCAGGATTGTGTGCACTTTCCACCATAAATAACAATTTACATGAAACCTAAAGCAGCAATGCATTTGCTCTACTGTGTTTGACTAACACAATTTGAGCCTGATTAAACTATAAATTGACCGCAAATTCTGCTCGCTCCTCAATTTTGGGCCACCCAAATGACTTCAGTTATTACATGGTGGAAATTTCATGGCCACTGCATGCTTTTGGTGGAGAAAATGTGGAAACATTGGAACAGGGGAATCAGGTCCATGCCTCAATTCAACATCCTGTTATTCTGGACAAGTCACTTAGTCTCCTTGTGTTTTTAAAAATAAATGAATAAATAAAGAAATCTGACCATGTGTAATTTAATTGGGTGCTCACCTAAAGCACTCTGATTCCTTTGGTTCATTTTCCAACTATATAAATCTACAAAAATAATTAAAAAATAAATACCAGTCACAAAGCCCATTCTTTCGAGTTATTCCTCGTTCTAGTGAGGAATAACTTGCTCAAAATTGGAATTCAGTGAAATAGCATGAACATGTTATAATGTTATTTTCGTGGGCCATTTTACTGCCCATTTGAAGAACAGCATTTCCCATTACGAAGATAGGGGCATATTATCAAGAAACAGCGTTAAAATTATCGCCACTTTAGCGGCAGAAAACTGCCGCTAAAGCGTCGATAATGGGCTTGATAATATGCCCTTGAGAATTCCCATAGAAGCCCATGGGGCATATTATCAAGAAACGGCGTTAAAATTATTGCCGCTTTAGCGGCAGAAAACTGCCGCTAAAGCGGCGATAATGGGCTTGATAATATGCCCTTGAGAATTCCCATAGAAGCCCATGGGGCATATTATCAAGAAACGGCGTTAAAATTATCACCGCTTTAGCGGCAGAAAACTGCCGCTAAAGCGGCGATAATGGGCTTGATAATATGTCCCTGAGAATTCCCATAGAAGCCCATGGGGCATATTATCAAGAAACGGCGTTAAAATTATCACCGCTTTAGCGGCAGAAAACTGCCGCTAAAGCGGCGATAATGGGCTTGATAATATGTCCCTGAGAATTCCCATAGAAGCCCATGTTCTGGTGTGAACATGGGCTTCTATTGGAATTCTCTGCGGCATATCATCAAGCCCATTATCGCTGCTTTAGCGGCAGTTTTCTGCCGCTAAAGCGGCGATAATTTTAACGCCGTGCTTGATAATATGCCCCATAGTGCCTTTGGAAACTTTTCAAAGGTGGTATTGTGACTTTTGTACAATGCTGCTGCTCAGATGGCATCAGGGCAAATGCTGCGTGCTTACTCAAAGCAAAAATCTCACATTTTGGTGATCCTTTAAAACTCTGTTGAATCAGAAATCCAGGTGACGAATCTCTAAATTTCATTTAAGTGCATATCTATTTGTTTTCATGGTGAGACCCTAGGTGCTGTATTACACGAATCTGGTTCAAAATCTTGTTCTGCACCAGAGGGACACTTGTCTGGTCACGTGGCACTGACTGTGACTGATCATTGGAAAAAAGTAGCTCTACCAGTACCTGGCCTGGTGCAAAGTTTTGAGTTTGTAGCTGCTGCCTCGCTGGGGTTGGCATAGAAGTGTAAAACTGAGCTGGTCTCCAGAATAGCCGCTGTAAGGTACAGTTTAGTTGTTCCCACCTGAATGTTGGGCAATCGCTGGGAACCTTGCAATCCTCTCAAAAGGGAACCTCACTATCTGTGCATTACTTCCTCTCTGACGTACAATTATGTGGAGTAGCCTCACCACATATGTACACCTTTAACCACGTGGTGGTAATCTGACATGGGTGCACAGCCATGCTGTCACTTTCATGGAGCCGATGAGAGAGCACCCCTTAAGATTATTCATGCGCAAATGTGCGCTTGCGCAACGTGGATTGCAGAACAGCCCACGCAAGCATAAGCATTACTAAAAACATGTTTGGAATTTCTTTATTCCAAAACTTAAATTAATGGAATAGATAAATCCAAATGTACGCAATTCCGCTAAATTCGTCTGATTAATTATTGGAAGTTGTACTTCTGTACCACCCTAACCTACAACACGGTTCTGCTCCATGCATCAGGTACGTTGTAATTGATTGGGTGAATAGCTGTCAGTTCCAATTAATGTGTGTACTTCAGAATGAGCAGAGCTTTTTTTTAAGTTTTGGACACTGCGTCCCTTTTTTATTGGAATGAAAGAGCAGAGACTGTGCAGTTCAACAGTGCACGTGACCCTGATTTCTTGTGTCGTGATCTAAGCGACTTCATTTCCTTCTGCTGGTCCCCGCCATATTTTAACTTCATCTGGGCTAAGGAAATTACTTTTAGTGGGTCATATTAAAGTCAAGCTGATTATGTCATTTTAAGGCTGCCTGTTCCATTTTTTGTCGCCGTGAAATATCATTGGCTCTCCCGCCCCTCTCTGCAGGGCCCGCCAGTGCCCTGTGTTTTCTTCTGGAAGGGCTGGCTGCACCCGTTCCCATTTAATGAAGTTGTTAACGCGAGGAGACTGACAGGTTAATTATCCTTTATAAAAGGGGGACAAATTGAACTGTGTCTTTCCATCATTTTTTGATATGTCAAGAAGCTCCTGAGGTGCTCAGATGCCACAGCACAGCTAATCCACTCTGCTATACTTTCCTGACCCTGGTCCCCCAGCGGGGCCTGGCTGGATATTGCAGTGTGTCTTTTTTTTTGTTTTACATTCAACATATTCGGCTTTATTAGAAAATTCGAAAGGGTTTCCCCTCCTCCCCGCTCGCCTCCATATGCGGGATGACAGCTCCCTGAAAGAAGTGATGGCTAAATTTAAAGTCTGATGAAAATTAACCCGCGTGTTAAATGCAAACAGGGGCTGCTTGGGAGAGGATGGAGTTACCGTGGCAGACGCCGAGCAATGGAGACTGCCTGTAAATTAAGGCAGGCTCGTGGGTGACAAGCTGTCAGGCAGCTTGACGGCTCCGGCTCTGCTTTAGTCCCACGGAAGTTGGCCAGAGGGCAGCGTGGACAAGCCCTGCTTTTCAAAAAGACCGCGGGACGCTTGACAGTTACGCTAACTAGATCATCGAAAGTTCATGGTCAAATGAGAGATTGCTTCCCCCTTTTTTTTTTTGCAGAGGTTTGTACCAAGTAGAATTTGAGCAGGTGTGCATAAAAATGAAGATTTAATATCATCACGCTTGCAACCCGGTCGTCATACTTTCTTTTATCAAACAAATTCAATAAAAGCAATGCAGTGATGTGATCTTCTACAACACGGTAGTCAACACCATCAAATGGATTCTCGAGCACGCATGTGTGCGCTGTGAATCCCATAGCATACATGCCAACATTTCGAACCTGGTGAGAGGGAGTTTTTGAAAATAAAATCGGAAGAATTGATTTTCTCCATTGCTTTACACTGAAAAGGAGATTTCAGGTGGGAGACCCCCCAAAAAAGCCATTGTGTGCTTTAAACATCTGCCTGAATCAGGTCTGTTGGCATGCATGCCATAGGTAGCACACTACTGTGGTGATGTGGGCCTTAGACCACATGATGGAATAAGAATGGCACAGACTCCGCCATACTGGGTACAACTGGAGTGATGACACGTGCGCCCAGCCCCCTTTTATGAACAGGGCCACCTGACCGGTGACAACTGTTTGAATGGGTGTGAGTGAAGCCCTATGGGAGGGCACTGCATTGTGACATCATCAGGACACTACCGTCCTCCCAAAAACCAAAGAAATGTTGAACAATCCAACAGTGGAACAAAAAACAAACCAAACAAACAAGACACCGCTGTGACTCAATCTCAAGAGTCAATCAGGATGACAGCAGGGAACATCTGGACAATGATGTAAGTTGTGAGGGCACATTGTCGCTGGAGTTCTTAGTTTAACCTAATGTGATTCAGGGCACACACACATTTATGTCTATAAAGAACAGAGTTGGCCCGTCTTGCTGAGGCTCGGAAGAGTACATAGTGTCTGTTGGACCCGGCCTCGTGGCGTGGTCCCGGACCCTCCTACCAGACCAAACGGGGGCAACCCCAACCCTTCGAGGTCCCCCTGGATTGAACTCCGCTACCCGCGCCAGCCTTCGCGACGCAGGCTGCCCCCGGCCTCGGTCCCAGCGAAGCCCCGACATCGAGGAGGAGGAGAGTTTCGATGGGGCCTCCAGCCGCCCCCGACGCCTGGTTCTGATCGCCCTCCGTCCTCCCTGGGCGCTGCCTCTGCCCCCCCCGCTGGGTGTCTGGACACTCTCATTCCGGCCCCTCCGACCCCCCCAGGCGCGAGGGTCCGGACATCAAAGGGCTCCAGACCTATATCTGGGGCAGCCCAAAACCAGGACAGTAGTTGTATCCTGGAGTCAAGAGCCCTGCTGATCGGATCGCGGCTGACCTTACGGAGAGAGACTCATTGCCTGGAACTTGGAAACTCGAGCCCTGCGGACTGCGTCGCGGCTCCCCCTTGCTGAGAAGAAGACCCTCCTGGAACATCGGAGCCCTGCTGACCTCGTCGCGGCCCGAACTCGCTGAACTAACCATCGGAGCCCTGCTGACCTCGTCGCGGCTCGACCTCGCTGAAGTAACCACCGGAGCCCTGCTGATCTCGTCGCGGCTCGACCTCACCGAAGCCACCCCTCGAGCCCTGCGGACGACGTCCCGGCTCCCGGAACCCCCCCAGCTCGAGGATTGAGAGCTGGGCGCAGGGTGTCCCCATACCGGGCTGGTACTGAGACTGTCCCGCTACCCCGTTCCTAAAAGACCCTGAGACTCTTTTGGATCCCGCGATCCGCCTGTAAATATTGCCACGAAGACCTGCCTTTAATACCGATAAAAACGTGTGAGAATTGATACCCTTGTTGTGTCCCTTTGTGGTGGTGGGATTGCTTGGCTGTTACGATCATAGGAGAAGGACCTCGCCCAGGAGGCTTCTCAGCGGCACTCGGCTACTTTCCTACGGAACGGTGGCTCTCGGGGGGGGGTCGGTCCGACACCACCTGACTCCCCGGAGGTCGCCCTTCTAACATTGGTGGCCAGCGGTGCGATCCGAGCCCGACGCAAATCGTACAGCGAGTAACTCACCCACTACCTACCCAGACACAGAGTAACCATGAGCCACCAAGAGACCACCCCAACCGCGGAGTTCCAACAAGAACGGTTGGAGGAATATACCCATAAGGAACTAAAACAGTTTTGTAAAGACAAAGGCATCGCGACCACCGGATTAAACACAAAAGAGGACCTGCAAAAAGCCCTAAGGGCCTGTGTAGAGTCCGAAGCGGCTTCCCCCCAAAGCGAAGAAAACCCGGTGCCAAACGTGCACCGGCAACTAACCGCAGCCCCAGCAGATGGGAGAAGAACCAGCATGGAGACCGGCCTCTCCCCGGAAGAGATACGAGAACGGGAGAGGGTCCGGACCCACGAGTTAGAGCTCGCCCGACTCCGCCTGGACGGCGAACTCCTACTAGCCGAAAAGAAATTGGCCCTAGAGCAACTGCGGTTGCAAGAAGAAATAGAGGAGTAAAAGCGGCACCGAGAACTGGAAGAGAGGAGGCTAACCCTCGAGCATGAGCGGGGCCTTAAAGAACTTGAAATTAAGTCCAAAAATGGAGAAACCGGCACCCCCGGAAACAGGGACACCCCTCCGCCGGCCGAGGCGAAAGTACATATCCCCAAGAATGTCGTCAAAGAGTACTACAAGAATGACGACATCCAACAATGGTTTAAGGCCTACGAGGTAGCCATGACCGCCCATCGGGTATCCCGAAAAGATTGGGGTGCCGGCCTATGGGGACGGTTTCTCAGCGAAGGCAGAGACACCCTACTACAGCTCCCAGACGAGGTGATGACCTCTTATGACCATATGAAGGAGGCCATGCTCACCCGCTATGGTCTCACCTCAGAGATGTACCGCCAGCGCTTCCGGGACTGCAAGAAGCTCCCCGGTACCACCTGGGTGGAATATGTAGACTTTTTCAGCAGAGCCCTGGAAGGGTGGATCAAGGGCAGCAAAGTCACCTCCTATGGACAGCTGTTCGACCTCATTGTATGGGAGCACCTCTCCAACAACTGCTTCATCGAGCTGAGACAGCACCTCCTCGACAGCAAGCTGACCGAGCCGCGGAAACTCGCCGCCGAGGCCGATCGATGGGTGAACACCCGGGTCCCTCGGAACTCAATGGGGGAGTACCAACGGAACCCCCCGGGGCCCCCCCGCCAGCGCGGCGGAAGAGGAGGATCGAACAGGAACAGAGACTTTCCAGCAGGGCCGCCCAGGAGTCCTTCCCGGGGACCGCCCCCGAACCGCACGTCCCCGTCCCTCGCCCGAAGAGGGACCCCCTAGCCCGACCAGGGCCTCGACCGACGGTGACGTGCTACAACTGCCAACAGCCAGGGCACTATGCCAGTGACCCGACCTGCCCCGTGAACCGACGAGCTGGGACCACCAGGCCACCCCCCCGCCAGTTGGCGGCCGCTGCCCTGGGGGAAGGGGGAGAAGAGGAAGAGAACTACGATGCCGGGCCAACCGAGTGGGAACCCGCCGCCATGTCCTTGGTATGCCTGGGCAGCCAGGAAATGGTGCCCCGGGCCCCCATCCCGAGCAACACCCAGAAGTACCAACAGTGGGTCACCATTAATGGACGCCGGGCCGAAGCCCTCCGTGACACCGGAGCCAGCGTGACAGCCGTCCGCTGCCACTTGGTGACCCCCGAACAGATCCTGCCTAATGTACTGTGCCCCGTCCGGTCGGCAGACAACACCGAGAGCTTGTGCCAGATGGCCCGGATTCCCTTCAAGTGGGGGGGGTGTCGGGCATGCTGAAGGTGACCGTCCGCGACGACGCCCCGGTAGACTGCCTCCTTGGGAACGACCTGGAAAGTTCTCCCTGGGCCCACGTCGAGAGCCGAGAGCATCTGGGAATGCTGGGACTGCCCGAGTGGGTCTGCGCAACCACCCGGTCCACGACCGCCCGGGCCATCCGGCTGAGCATAGCTGCTCCCCCCGAAGAGCCGGAGTGGCCCGAACCACCACCTCCCTCCGTCGAAGAAGAAGCCGACGCTGAGTCCGGGCCGCCAGAACTCACCCCGGACGAGGTCGCCGCGCTCGGCGACCTCCCTGAACTCGCCCAATGGCGCTAAGAAGGTGGCCCCACAAGGGAGCAGTTCCGCCAAGAACAGAAGACATGCCCCTCCCTCGAAGGGACCCGACAGCAAGCAGCCGCCCAGACCACCGGAGATCAAACGGGGACCCACTGGGTCTATTGGGACAATGACCTCCTCTACAGCGAGCAGAAAACCGCAGAACTGGGGGCCAGCCGAGTGCTGGTGGTCCCCCTCCGATTCCGCAGACTTCCTTCTCAATCTGGCGCATGATGTGCCCCTCGCCGGGCACCTGGGGCAAGACAAAACCTACAGCCACCTGGTGACCCACTTCTACTGGCCCCGAATGCGGAAGGACGTGGACAACCATTGCCGAACCTGCCTGACCTGCCAAGCCAGCGGGAAGAGTGGGGGAAGGGTCAAAGCCCCTCTCCAGCCCTTTCCAATAGTAAACACCCTGTTCGAGCGAGTGGGGATCGACATCGTGGGGCCCCTGGACCCCCGAACATCCCAAGGACATCGTTTCATCCTCGTCCTGGTCGATCATGCCACCCGATACCCTGAGGCCATCCCTCTCCGAACAGTGACGGCCCCCGTGGTGGGCCGGGCCTTGATGGGAATATTCTCCAGAGTGGGTTTCCCCCGGGAGGTCGTGAGCGACCGAGGCACAAACTTTATCTCAAAGTATATGCGGTCCCTGTGGCAACAATGCGGGGTCACCTACAAGTTCACCACCCCGTATCACCCCCAGGGGAACGGACTAGTCGAACGATTTAACCGGACATTGAAAGGAATGATCAAGGGCCTGGAGGAGCCCCTGAGACGCAAATGGGACGTCCTGCTGCCCTGCCTCCTGTTTGCCTATTGGGAAGTCCCGCAGAAGTCTCTGGGGTTCAGCCCCTTTGAACTCTTGTACGGACACCCTGTCCGAGGCCCCCTCAGCCTGGTCAAAAAAGGCTGGGAGACTACCGTCCAGGATGCTCCTCCCGACGTCTACCGCTACCTCCTGACCCTGCGGAATCAAACCCGAAAATTCAGGGAACTGGCCGAAGCCAACCTCAAGGCCAGCCAGGAGGAAATGAAACGCTGGTATGACCAGAACGCCTCCTCCATCGAGTTCGAGCCAGGCCAGCAGGTCTGGGTCATGTCGCCCGTTGACCCCTGTGCTCTCCAGGACAAATGGACAGGGCCCTACAAGGTGGTAGAGAAGAAGAGCCCCGTCACCTACCTGGTCGACATGGAGTCCCCCAGGAACCCCCTCCGGGTTCTCCACGCCAACAGGCTCAAACCCCACTTTGCCCGAACGGAACTTAGCCTGCTGTTGGCTACGGACGATGGGGCCGAAGACGACTCTGAGCCCCTACCCGACCTCCTGAGAACCTCCGAAAAGGACGGCTCCGTAGAGGGAGTCATCCTCTCCGCCACCCTGACTTCAGAGCAGCGCCAAGATTGTCAAGGACTGCTGCATCACTTCGCTGCTCTCTTCTCCCTCACTCCCGTAGTCACCCGATGGTGCGTCCACGACGTCGACACCGGGGACAGCCCCCCGTGCGACACCGAGCCTACTGAGTCCCCGACCGGGTGCGGGCCTGCATCCACGCCGAGGTCTCCAAGATGTTGGCCCTGGGGGTCGTCGAACCCTCCGACAGTCCCTGGGCCAGCTCTGTGGTCCTGGTGCCGAAAGCGGCCGCCCCGGGCACCACCCCGGAGCTCCGGTTTTGCATGGACTATCGGGGATTGAATGCCGTCACCAAAACCGATGCCCATCCCATTCCTCGGGCAGATGAACTGATCGACCGCCTAGGAGCAGCCCGCTACCTTAGCACCTTTGACCTCACCGCCGGATACTGGCAGATCGGGCTCACCCCAGCCGCCCAAGAGCGGTCTGCTTTCTCCACCCCCGATGGCCACTACCACTTCCGAGTGATGCCCTTTGGCATGAAGAATGCCCCGGCGACCTTCCAAAGACTGGTGAATAAGGTACTGGCCGGCCTAGAAGCGTTCAGCGCCGCCTACCTGGACGATATTGCGGTGTTCAGCGGCCACTGGGCCGAGCACCTGAGGCACCTCTGGGAGGTCCTGACCACCCTCCAAAGGGCCGGACTCACAGTAAAAGCCAGCAAGTGTCAGATAGGCCAAGGATCCGTAACCTATCTGGGACATCAAGTGGGGAGCGGCCATGTGGCTCCCCTCCAGCCAAAGATCGACGCCATCATGGCCTGGGAGCCCCCAGCCACCCAAACCGCTGTGAGGGCCTTCCTGGGTCTCACGGGCTATTACAGGCGGTTCATTCAGAACTATGGAAGCATTGTGGGCCCCCTCACGGAGCTCACATCAAAGAAGCAACCAAAGAAGGTGCACTGGACGCCCCTCTGTCAGGCGGCCTTCGAGACCCTCAAGACATCGATGTGCACCGCCCCCGTGCTACAAGCCCCCGACTACAGCAAAGAGTTTGTGGTACAGACCGACGCCTCGGAGTACGGAGTCGGGGCTGTCTTGTCCCAAGTGAACTCTGAGGGGGTTGACCAGCCGGTGGCCTTCATCAGCCGGCGCCTGCTGCCACGGGAGCAGAGATGGAGCACCATTGAACGGGAGGCCTTCGCCGTGGTGTGGGCCCTCAAGAAGCTCCGGCCCTACCTCTTCGGCACCCACTTCCGGGTCCAAACCGACCACCGGCCCTGGCGGTGGTTAATGCAGATGAGAGGCGAGAACCCGAAGTTGTTGCGGTGGTCCATCTCTCTGCAGGGGATGGACTTCACTGTAGACCATCGGCCCGGCAACGACCACGCCAACGCCGACGGCCTGTCCCGCTTCTTTCGCCTCGGCGAGGAGAACTCCCAAGAAGATGGGTGGCTCTCCCTGCCTTCAGCTGGGGGGGACGCCTGTTGGACCCGGCCCCGGAACCCCCCCAGCTCGAGGATTGAGAGCTGGGCGCAGGGTGTCCCCGTACCGGGCTGGTACTGAGACTGTCCCGGTTCCCCCGTTCCTAAAAGACCCTGAGACTCTTTTGGATCCCGCGATCCGCCTGTAAATATTGCCACGAAGGCCTGCCTTTAATACCGATAAAAACGTGTGAGAATTGATACCCTTGTTGTGTCCCTTTGTGGTGGTGGGATTGCTTGGCTGTTACGATCATAGGAGAAGGACCTCGCCCAGGAGGCTTCTTAGCGGCGCTTGGCTACTTTCCTACGGAACGGTGGCTCTCAGGGGGGGGTCGGTCCGACACCACCTGACTCCCTGGAGGTCGCCCTTCTAACAGTGTCCAAAGTTTAAACAGTGTCAGTCTCCATACGGAACGTTAAGAAAAACTGCTGACGACTGCCATGACTCTTCCGTCGCTCCAAGTAAACAAGATCAAAGTGAATGATTGATGTCAGATGACTCCATTATTATTCAGCGTTTGAAATTCTGCAACTAAACTGTGGGAACTTACTGTCTTGAGCTTCTGACTCATTGATCAAGGAGTCCTGGATGTTCATATGAATTGTTTTGTCCTGTCGATGGTCTCATAGAAATACGACAAGAGAGACCGAAACATCAACGTCTTAACCCAATTTTCTCTTTAGTTTTTGTTATGATTCAACTGGAGAGATTTAGACCCTATGTGCAAGACAGTCTCCAAATTGGATACTATATGAAATGGGTTATGCTGTATCGATGACTAGTGAAATTTAACTCCGACGGATTTTTAGTTCTGTTATCAATGTATTGAATTACTGTTTAGTTTTGAACCCCAAATGAATAAGAATTTTGACTGAAATACAATGAACATGAAATACATAGAGCTTTGTGGATTGATTTCTTATATTGAATAATAGAGAAAAGTATGATCAGAATTGATTTCTTGATGTCATGATTAGACACCCGATAAGAAGATATAATCCAATAAAGTACATTTCGAAATATATCCCTTGTAGGCACCATTACCTGACAAACATGCACCAGGAGCATTGCAGGAGTCCATTGCAGAACTTGCTATTTCTGTGGTGCTTGACTCTCTGAGCAGAGTATTAACAGGACTTGGAAACTTGTTGACAAGACTCAGACATCCTGCTCTGAGCCTCCTCCCACTCCAGTATCCTTCAGTGGAGCAGCACCAAGTCTGTCTCTTGCATGTGGAAGCTCCTTGACCACGAGACTACGTGTGGGCAGTGTTGGAGTTGAGTGTGCAACACATGTAGGCCGCTGCAAGAACTCAGATGAGCAACTGTCTAGTCACTTGCAGAACACTGAGGTGTAGATGAGACATATCAAGGCATGCTTAAGACTAGACCATGATACCAATGGGGTAGGCAGATTGCCACAAGTCAGCTGTTGCTCTGGAGTGTCACAGGTATTTGTTGGTGTTTGGTGTGAGTTTGACTTGCTGATTCCAGTCAAGTTGTGAAATGCTCTTCTTACATGTTGTGTCGAGGGTTGGTGATGGTAACTGGATGGACCCAGTGTATTCCAGTGAATCTGTGAGTTGCTAGTGCTGAAATTCTTCGGCCTGTGCAAAGCATCAATTAGTCTCAGTATTGATGCCATGATCTGCAAGGCAGCTTGTGACGGTGTCTAGACAAGGTCACTGTGAAGCAAGGGGTAAACACTCCGTTTGCACTAGCTTGCGGCTTACTGTGGGTCCTCCCACTAGGTCTTCGCTAAGTCAATGTTTCAGCATATCATTGACCTGCCCATCATGGGTGTCTTGGTGCACTTACAGTCAGTGGTACAAGTGGGTTATGGTGGTGGTCTTCTGAAGTGATGTTTCCTAATCAGCAGCTATTGCTGGTCTTACTTTTTTTCTGAACTGGAATGGTCTTCTAGTTTACCAGTGTGAGGGATTTTTACCTTTTCTATCTTTTTTAAGGTGCTCAGGTGTGCATCTTCTTCGGGAATACATCAACAATGCCTCTTGTTGGTAAAGTGTGTGCACCCTGTGAGCAGACTTTAATCCTCTTCCCTCTCAATGGGGCAAAACAGTCTGGTGGGGCAATCATGACACATTTTCTCCATCTTCAAAGACATTTGTGAGCTTCAGGAGTGCTGCATTCTGTAATGGCAAGTGAGCTACTTGTGCAGGAGAAAATAGGCATGAAGCAGCAGCCTCGAGGTCTGTCTCTGGATGCTGGGTGGACTTGCAACACTGAGTTATTGGTAGTGTGGCATCTGGCTGACAGAAATGATGGCCCAAGTATGTAGGAGTTTTTGACGGACCTCACCTCACATTCATTCTGTTGCTTGATACCAATGGCTGGGGTGGAATTCAGGCAGCAGAGCTTTGATCTTTTCAGGATAGATTGTGTCCATCTGTTTTCTAGTCGTGGTCATCCACATACCAGAGGTGAACGTGTTGAACGGACACAGTGTCGGTGCTCAGTTCCAGTGATGGTGAGCGTTTATTTTGTTAAGCAGTACCTCATTGCACTAACAGTCCCTTAGGGGGAGGTCAATGCCCACCAGTTGGGCCACTCCTACTCTTTATGGTTTAGTTACAGGCTGGGACTAAAGACCTATGCTGAGTTATGGTGCGATACAAGGCAGACAGGTAATGGGTGACTTGATGCAACAGAGGAGACCTTGGATGCTGTGCAATGAGCATGCCTTGGTGTCTGGCAGTGTTCAGTTCCTTTCTGCTTGGGAGCATGCAGGATCTTAGTCATGATACTGTGAAAAAAATTGTGAAAATGTGTTTTTCACTTTGCAAATTACATGGGGATAGATGTATCAAGCCTATTTGCATTCACAAACGGCCTGATACACAGAATTAGGCAGTTTGCGAAAGCAAAAAGGCATTTTGGCACATATTAATCCCAAATTGCGATTCAGTAACATGTTACCGAATTTTTGGGGGGATTTAGAACACATGCTGATTCAATATTTGGAAGTGGCGAGTTTGGGACTTCCGTTCAAAATATCTAACTGGAATGGTATGTATTAATTTTTTAAGACCCAATTCCATTCACAAAACAGTAATTTCCAATTTGGTGGTAACCCATTTGCAAATGGGAAGGGGTCCCCCTGAAATCTCCTCCCCTTTGAGAATGTAAAAAATAATATTTTTTAAGAGCAGGCAGTGGTCCAAAGGATTGTGGTTGTTTGCGTGAGTTTTTTGGGATATGCAATGCTTATTGTTTGTTCAATTGGTGGATTGATTACTGTTTTGATGTATTATTCATATTTGTAATCTCATTTGTTTTACTTTTTATATTGGTTATTTTGGTTAATGTATTAATTGAAATCCAAGATCTCATGTTATTGTGGTTTTACTTTTCTGCATAAGATGGTGTGCAGAGAGAGACACCGCATACCCACAGTTAGGGGTTTCTGACTAACATTTTTCCTTTCTAAGTTAGGTGTTTTATTTGGTTGGTGTATCTTTGCTCCTAAGTGCATTGGAATACGAGTATTGATTAGGGGTGGGCAGAATTTGCGAAAGCGACTTTTGCAAATTATCGCGAAAATGTTTAAAATCTCCGCAAACACGCGGAAATATCGCAAAGATGCGGAAGTTTTTTTCCCGCCCGTTCGCGGTATTTTCTGCGTGTTCGCGGCTCGCCAACTTACCCATGCGGTTGCTTGCGGGCGTGGCCATCTTGTTTTCACTCTTCTCGCGGTGCATGATCGCGAGAAGAAAGACGTGATCGCGCGACGCATGACGTTACTGCGGGCGCGAACTGTCGCGAGACAGCGCAAATGGCTACCAACAATCCAACATCTCGTGGAGAACGCGACCGGATCGGGAAAACTTGTCGGCGAACGCGGGGATTCAGGTAAGGCGATCGCGCGCGAGAATGTATCATTTTATAGCTCGAGCAAGAACCAAATTATCGCTAAGCTGCGGAATGCGGAAATTTGGACATTTTCGCGCTCTCCGCGGAACGCGAAAATGTCAAATTATCGCAATTTCCGCGAGCGGAACGGAAATTTAGCCCAGGCCTAGTATTGATCAGGGTGGATTTCCACTGGACAGGATCTGCTTAGTGGGAATTTTGGTTTTAGAAAAGTACTGTGAAGACAGTTTCTATTTCTCTTTTGTAGGCTGTTAATTGTGAATCTGAACTATTTTATTGTAACCTTTTGACTTTGTTCCTTTTTAACTTAAGCAGACAAGAGTTTTATTACTTTAAAGTTGTTTAAATAGGTTCTCTGTTTTCATAAACAAGTAATGCTTTGATTGGTTAGTCAGCCAGAGGGCCATGCTGGGGTTGGTGAGGCATCACCACAAAGCCACCCTCTAATTGGTTGATTGCTGACAGAATGCTCCATGATAGGTTGATCTTCTACAGAGTTGCACTAGTATTAGTAGTTGTTTGCTAGTTCATTTATTGTGATTTTTTGTAGATTTTGAGATTATTTTAAGTAGAAATAATCTGAAATGTGTTGAAAAAGCCCAGAGTTACTGTTGTACCTGTAGAGGGTCAGAAATTACCTGTAGAAGGGACGACTGCATACGATATGAAGACAGACATTGGGTACTATATGTGTTCCTGGATTTCTGAAATGGCATGATAATACTGCTTTCAATAAAGATTTGCCATTTCCCCCAGATGGTACATTTAACATTAGAAAGCTACATTTCTTCAGGCAGACCATGTGTGACATGAAGCAAATGCCTGGGCCTACACAGCTTGAGGCTTATAAAACTTGGAACAAATAGCAAAAGAATATGACAAAACATATGAAATGTTTTTATAAAGCAAACACAAGGAGATGATGGACAGAGTGCTGAAACCTCAGGCTAGCTTGAATCCAGTGGCAAAGTGAGCAAGGGACCTACGTCTGAGCAAATCCTGCCAACTTAAGGCG
Organism: Triturus cristatus; assembly: GCF_964204655.1. Taxonomy (NCBI): domain Eukaryota; kingdom Metazoa; phylum Chordata; class Amphibia; order Caudata; family Salamandridae; genus Triturus; species Triturus cristatus. Next base: position 1,710,871,643 of record NC_140589.1, on the reverse strand, counting down.
AACAAAGCAAACACAAGGAGCTGATGGACAGAGCGCTGAAACTTTTCAGACACTCTGGGTTGAATCCATCATCGTTATTTAGCCCACTTCACCACCCCAGTTCAGACACAGCTATATGCAAATCAGTCTTGACCTTGTGCCTCATGGGAACAGTCTAGCCTGAACTGCCAAGCCATGTCTTCCCTGGACCAGAATCAAGCATCCTTGGACTGGTTTCGGGCTAACAGCCCTCATCAGCCAGGCTAGCTTGAATCCAGTGGCAAAGTGAGCAAGAGACTCATGTCTGGGCATACCCTGTCAACTTAGGGGGAACAAAGCAAACACAAGGAGATGATGGACAGAGCGCTGAAACGTTTCAGACACTCACCCTCACTCACAGATCTGGGTTGAATCCATCATCTTTCTTTTGCCCACTTCACCACCCCAGTTCAGACACGGCTATATGCAAATCAATCTTGACCCTGTGCTTCATGGGAACAGTCCAGCCTGAACTGCCAAGCCATGTCTTCCCTGGACCAGAAACAAGCGTCCTGGGACCGGTTTGGGGCTAACAGTCCTCATCAGCCAGGCTAGCTTGAATCCAGTGGCAGGTTGAGCAAGGGACCCATGTCTGGGCATACCCTGCCAACTTAGGACGAACAAAGCAAACACAAGGAGATGATGGACAGAGCGCTGAAACTTTTCAGACACTCACCCTCAGTCACAGATCTGGGTTGAATCCATCATCTTTCTTTAGCACACTTCGCCACCCCAGTTCAGACACAGCTATCTGCAAATCAGTCTTGACCCTGTGCCTCATGGAACAGTCCAGCCTGAGCTGCCAAGCCATGTCTTCACTGGACCAGAAACAAGCGTCCTGGGACCGGTTTGGGGTTAACAGCCCTCATCAGTCAGGCTAGCTTGAATCCAGTGGCAAAGTGAGCAAGGGACCCATGTCTGGGCAAACCCTGCCAACTTAAGGCGAACAAAGCAAACACAAGGAGATGATGGACAGAGCGCTGAAACTTTTCAGACACTCACCCACGGTAACAGATCTGGGTTGAATCCATCATCGTTATTTAGCCCCCCATCAGCCAGGCTAGCTTGAATCCAGTGGCAAAGTGAGAAAGAGACTCACGTCTGGGCATACCCTGCCGACTTAGGGGGAACAAAGCAAACACAAGGAGATGATGGATGGAGCGCTGAAACTTTTCAGACACTCTTCCCCAGTCACAGATCTGGGTTGAATCCATCATCTTTCTTTAGCCCACTTCACCACCCCAGTTCAGACACAGCTATATGCAAATCAGTCTTGACCCTGTGCCTCATGGGAACAGTCCAGCCTGAACTGCCAAGCCATATCTTCCCTGGACCAGAAACAAGCATCCTGGGACTGGTTTCGGACTAAAAGCCCTCCTCAGCCAGGCTAGCTTGAATCCAGTGGCAAAGTGAGCAAGGGACCCATGTATGGGCATACCCTGCCAAATTGTTTGTTTAAACAGTGGCTTGAGAATAAGTGGGATCAGGAAGAGAAAGGCTGGAGAAAGGATATGATTGCATGTGAAAAGACTTTTCCTGCTACATTTAAAGAAATAAATAACCAAGACAAAACAAATAAGGGAGAGAAGCAAAATGATTATTCTGATGATCAGGATAATTTCTTGTACAAACTCTTGAATTCAGTACCTCAGCCATATACTCTGACATCAGAAGTAAGTACAGAACCATGAGTTTTTGGTTCTGATTCTGGTTTTTATTCAAGACCTTACACGAGATCAAGAGGTGAAGGTACTACTCTACAATCTCCTACAGCTGTTGTACTGACTGCACCAGCTGACACTGAAACAACAGCTATGCCTGACGTAGTAGAGATGTTAAACCTCTTACACATGCTCAGGATGATTCACCTGAATGAATAGTGATAGTGTAGGAGTCTCCTAAAGCACTAAATACTGGGATTTTTAAAATCAAATTTAAATTTGGAAATCTTTTACTGGGAAACATTGATTTGAATAGACTGTTGATAGACAATGCTGAATAAATGAGAGATGTAATCAAAGACAAAGCCAGATTTGTGAATGAAGCATATGAAAAGTTAGAAGAATTAGCAGATAAAAATTGTCGATATCAGCAAAATGAATTTTTTTTAAATTAAATTATAAAATCAATTTGAATCATGAAGAGACGACGAAATTGGATTTATTTGAAGATTTAATAGATAGATCCAATACATTCAATTGAGAAAAAGAGGGATTGGAGTGATTTAAGGGAATATACAGAAAGGTGGAAGAAAGGGACTGTGAATGACAAGAAAGTGAAGTGAGCAGAGGTGAGGGAGACAGTGAGTGGCTCAGAAACTGGGACAGGAATGCTTCTGAAGTTCTCCTTATACATGGAGGAAATCATGTGCATGTGCCATGGATGAATGAGGGCTGATCTTTTCCTCCGACTGATAATTTCACAAAATTGCGAGAGGAGCCAGGGATGTGGTACGAACAGGTACATAGATTAACAAACATATCACAAGTATTTTGGAATGGTTGGAATTCAGAGTTTAGATTGTAGTTCCCGGCGACTTGTGGACATAGTGTAAAGCTGTAGTTAATTGGCCAAATGCGGAACCTGCTAGAGTAAGTTCTAATAACACTCCAGTTGCAGAAGTCGCTGAAAAATATAAGGCTGTGATTGAGTACTAAAAAAAAATTAGATCCAGAAAAAAATATTAATTTGTTAAAAGTTTTGAGAACTACACAAGAGCTGAAAGAGTCTGTGCCTGCTTTCTATGAGAGACTTATGCAGATTTTTGAGGAGCATTGTGGTGTCAATGACCCGGAGAAAGATTTTGTCAGTGGTTTTGTATCTGCTTTTGTGACTGGTTGACATCGAAGCTTAATAATCACATTCAGTCGAGTGAATCATGTTCACAGACAAAGAGCATAGATGAGATCTTGAAGCAGATGAAATATAGTAGTGGTTATTATGATGTACAGCAGACAAAAATTAAGTAGAAGCTGATGCTTGCTCAGAAAAAGCAGTTTGAAAAAGGATCTCAAAACCAGGTGATTACAAATGTGAATTCTGGTCAATCTTTAATGTAACAAATGAATGGTAGAGCAATGGGACATGGGAATTGATTGATGCAAATGCAAGGTGGGAGCAGAATGGTAAACAATGTTGAAAGGATGAAAAGAAACATGGCTTGTCACTTCTGTGAGAAAATTGGGCACTGTAAGTGGGAGTGTCATCAAAATTCAAATATAATTCAGGCTGATGATATTCCGCAAATGTAAATGTAGAGAAATCTGATGATCCTTATTGTTCAAAATTCTGAGTAGAATTTGCAGAGTCAGTAATCATTTCAAATGCCAATGCCTTCAGCTCCAGTGATGCAGCAAAACATCAAAAACAAAATGTCCTGTAATACAGGATGCCAACAGAATCTATTCTCTGAATGATGATTCGGCAGGGAGCAATTCACAGTGATGGTGCCTGAGGGAGGAGGAGGATTGCTTACTTGGAGCAATTCTAGAGGTGGGCCAAAGTGTCCCATATGTTGATGGTGAAGTCAATGCCATCTTGTTTAATTTTTAATCACAATGAGGGCTACCCATTCTACAGTATGTTCTGTGGAATTTCCAAACCTACATCTCTTAGGAAGAAAAGTCTTAGTTTTCGGGATCAGCAATAAACACATTGTTAGTCAACTTACAGCAGGTGTCCCAGTGAAAACTGCTTAGTTGGTAAATAATCACCAGTTCATGTTATGTGATTCTAGGTCTGTGAATCTGCTTGGAAGAGGCTTGTAATGTAAAATAAATTGTGTGATTCATTGCACTGGATGGTGTTGCTATTGAAACACAAGATGAAAACTCAGTGTTTAAAATAAAATCACAGGAAACAAAAATGTGGTTGTTTCCAGCTTTGACCAAAGATCACCTACTTTCTGATTTAAGGCATACTTTCAAAGATGAGGAATTGGACTATTCTGGAAAAGAGATTGGTTTAATTACAAAGTGCTGAGCTAGTTAAAATAAAAGTGAAACCAGATGCAATTTTCCCCAGAACTAAACTATATATATTTACCAAAGAAGCAGCAGAGGGAATGAAACTAGTGATTGAAAAAATGATAGATCAAGGAGTCCTTCAAATGGTACTTGGTAGTCCTTGTAACTCTCCTGTGATCAGGATAAATAGATTTTGTGGAAAATGGAGAATGGTACAGAATCTCCACAAGATTAGTAAGATAGGGGTGGTTCCATTTTGTCCTGTGGTACCGAATTCAGCAGAAATGTTGCTCTAAATTCCATCAGATTCAGAATGATATACCGTCAGTGACTTATACCAAGCGTTCTTTTTGATTCCCTTTCAAGAGAAATCCCAATTTCATTTTGTATTCCAATTTTTGAATTAAGTTCTCGTGTGGTATAGAATTCCATAAGGGTGTACCGAAAGTCCTTGCAATATTTAGTCAAATCTTGAAAAGAGATTTAAAGAGTTTGAGATTGTGCTGGAATTCAGTTTTGCTCAAGTGCATAGGTGATCTGCTTATTGTATCACAGACAAAAGAAGAGTGTAACATTTACAAAATTTCCTTGTTAAATCATCTAGAGGACAGTGAACATATGGTCTTCCCTAGAAAAATGCAGTACTGTAACAAGGAAGTGATCTATCTCGGACATCATATTCAGAAAGGTGTGAGGAAAGTTTTATCAGAACACATTTCTACAATTCTGAAAATGAACCCACCAACCACCCAGTGGGAGGTTACGTTATTTTCTTGGAATTGTGGCTATTTTTGTGAGTGGATTGAAACTTGTCCTTGATTTACCAAACCTTTATTACGGTTGACCCACAGTGACATACAAGATCTAGCACCATTTGATAATGAATACACAAGTGCATTTACATTTTTGAAAGAGAGTGTGTTCCGTGCATCAACACTGGGAATGTCGGACTATAATTTGACCTTTGATCTATACTGTCATGAGAGTAGCGGATGTTCTTTGTCAATTTTGACAGAGAGGCATGTTGGTCCTACTAGTCCAATTGCATAAATCTCTGCAGTATTGAATCCAGTAATTGTAGTCTTCAAGGATACTTGAAATCAGTTGCAGCTCTTTGCATTACAATTGAACAAAGGACATACGCTAATTGCATATGTACCTCAATCATTTGAGATCTTGTTGACAAAAACTAGAACACAAGACTTGGCAAACAGCAGACTGACTTGACTCTTTATGAGCAAGTCATTCTTGCTGCTTAGAACATCTCAGTCAGAAGGTGCAACATATATTGAATCCAGCAACATTGCTTCCTATATGAGACAGACCTTAGGAAGACAGGGAGGGTGATGAAATTGATGACAAGACTGATCATGGCTGCATCACGGTCACCGAGTTATGCACTAGGCCAAGACCAGACATAAAAGAGTCTCCCTTATAAGTGACTGATCTGACATTGTTTGTTGATGATTTTTGTTTAAGAAACTATTACGGAGCATTAAAAGATACCTATGCAGTATGTTCCATTTCTGAATACCTTGAAGCACCCTACCTGCCAAATATAACTTCAGCACAAGTGGCAGAAATAGTGCTATAGGTGAGAGCTTGCTCATATCAACTGCATGATAGTGAAAATCTATACAGACAGCCAATACGGTTTTTGAGTTGTGCATGACTACAGTCAACTGTGGTCACAAAGGGGTTTTATGACATCTTCTGGAACACCAATAAAAAATAGCGTTTCCATTATTGATTTGGTCGGAAGAAATTGCTATAGTTAATGTTGCCCAAAAGACTGGAAATGATTTAGTTAAACTCAGCAGCAGTTATGCTGATCAGGTACCACATTTCTGCAATTCATGAAGATACAGTGGTACAAGAAAGAGATTGTAATTTGTAAAATGTAAATTGTTTCTTTATGAATTCACTTCACCCTTCACACTTTTTTAAATGAGTTAAGAGATTTGCAGGAATATGTGTCAGAAGAGTAAAAGAGAGGGGTGGGAGAAATTTGGTTTCAAGAAATATTATCATCATTTGTATGTAAATGCAGAAAATAAATATGTAATTCCTGATGAAATGTTGTATCCAATTGGAAAATATTTCCATCAACAGATACTTTCAGAACATATTGAGAACATTCTTAATTTGGGAGTGTTGTTGATGATATATGTACTAGGTACCCAGTGTGTCAGAGAAATAACCAAGGTCACATGATTTTGACCGTGCTGAACGATATTGGAAAATTAGAGGGCTCATGTGCAAGACTTCAAAAAGACTTTATTGAGGCTCCAATTTACAATGGTTTAAAATATGTCTTAACTCTGATCTGTTTGTTTTCGAAATGGGTTAAAGCTTATCCCACTCAGAGATTGCAATTGCCAATCTTTTGGTGCGGGAGTTTAAATCCCATTATGGCATACCAATTTCAGTTGAGACAGATCATAGTTCTCATTTTAAAAAATTATGTTTTACAGATCATTTGTGTAGCGTTTCAATCAAGGAGAAGTATCATTGAAATTACAGACCTCAATATTCAGCAGTAGTTGAAAGAGCAATGATACTCTCAATAATAAACTGACAGAGGTATGTGCTTCAACTGGTTTGAAATGGCCTGCCACACTTCCTCTTGTCCTGATGAACACAAGAAGCCCTCCTGATAGAAAAGACTGGTTTTACACCCCAGGAGATGATCATGGGAAGGGCAATAAGAGTTGCATATACTCTATCAGCTGCACTAGTTTTAATAACTGATGATATTTTATTGGATTACTGCAAAGGCATGGCTGATATGATGAAATATGTCTCTCATCAGGGGAATGCTGCAGCAGAATAGACTAAAGACACTGCTTGCCACAATCTCAACACAGGCGATTGGATAGTGATCTGAAAGCATGTCAGGAAAAATTGCCAGTGCGAACACTGGTGAGGACAGTTCCAGGTGATTCCAATGACCAACACTGCTGTGAGGTATTCTGGAGTGCTGCTGTGAATCCAAGTTGTGAACAGGAAAAGAGTGAGAGTGCAAGAAGTGACTGAAACGGAGATTGAACAAGCTGCAATGTCACAAAACCAAGAACAGAAGCTGGTATCCAAACTGTAGCCAAAGCCACAGCATAGATCCAGAGGAGGATTTTGGAAAGCCATGAAAAGAAACATGTCATCATAAAGTTTTAGGCCAGTGAAAGGTCTGAAGAAGAAGAGCCTGACCTTTCTAAAGTTCAGTTTCCAAACAAGGATCCGAGTGAAGGGTTATTACTGTGCAAAAGTCAAATGCATGAATAGCAGCAAAAAGAAGTAGTCTCTGACACTAATCATGAGAAAGAAAGAACTTTGCAATTGATCGACTTGAAAATACTGATGTAAGTTTATGTCAGAATAAGAGTTGAAATGCAAGTGTGAATTTAAATTCAAGTTCAAGTGTAAGCTAAAGATCAAAATCCACAGCACGTAAAGAGACTTAAACAAGACTTTTGCTGAACAAAATTAAGTTGAAGACATCCGGAGAAAAAGCACTTGCAAAAGAAAGCACTGTGAACCAAAAATGTTTGGGAGACCAATTGAATCTGAAACTACTGGCAGTAAATCACCTGTAGACAAAAAAGGAAAAGAGTTTCAAATCAAAAGTATTCTTCACCTGAATGAGTCAATCTAGCGACAGACTCAGAAGAAGATGAAACTGAGTTGTAAAGTTATCTGAAAGTAAATCCATGCCAGTACAAGTCTGAGAATGATTCTGAGAGTGAAACTGAGACAGAAGAAGAAATGAAAGAGACTCCTTTTTAAATTGACTTTTGACTGATTGAAATGGATTCTGTTTGAAATATAAGAGATAAAGACAAATGTAAACATTTCTGAATTTTGAAAGATTAGGGACCTCAAACCCAGAATTGAAATGAACTATTGACTGAGCCTAACTTTTATGAACTTTAAAGAGAATTGGAGAAGATAATTTGAGCCTTTTTGATTTTTGAATTTTGTTCGGGCTATTCATATGTTTTAATTACTGTTTTGATGAAATAGAAGATAAAAGGAGTTAAAAACATTATTATTTTAGGGAAAACTTTGGTTGCCTTTGATTTTATTTTAATTACCACTATAATTTTTTTGTTTCAAGTGAATATGGACTACTGCAGGTGCCATAAAATTATTGGACTGATTATGATAATAACAATACTAGCAGTTTTAGTGCACTGTTGTTGTGCTCACTTATGCGAGTGGGATACTTTTCTAACAAAGTTGAATATTCTACTCTAAAAGGGAGCTATCATATAATGTATCAGTTTACAAAGATCACTTAGTGGTTTTTAAAATATCATTTATGCTTAAATGACTCATGAATATACTAGTATTTTGCGATCAATTCATCCTCTAACTGCGGCTCTGAGCAGATAAGTACTCTACTTTATCCTTCTTAATCTCATTGTGTTATATATATTCTGTCATGGGTTGACCCCCCTCTACCCCACCTCATGCCTCCATACCGATTTCCAATTTACGGAAATTCCTTACCTTCCTCTTTATCTTTGCCTAAAACGATTTAAGTTTAATGTTTGTTTTTTTCCCCTACCTGATTGGTGATATCTTAGTATTCTAGCCTCTTCCCTAACTTTTTCTTTCAGCTTACGGTGAGTATTCCCCCCCTTTTTTCAATAATATCGTATGCCTATGTATATTCGCTTGCCTATGCATATTTTTGCCGAATTAGCTCCATTCTTGCCTGAGGATCGTTTGTCCTCGCTTCGTTTTGACTCTTGCGTTCTTCAAGCGAGACACTTTGATTATTTTCACCACTTTTCGGATCGCTCCGTAGTTCCCACCGCTCGAGATAAGAGCGTTGCGAAGCATTAGAGGAGTGAACCTTGGCAACAGCGACGACGCGCACTCGCGTTGCCAAGGTCCTTTCCTTCCTTCATTGTTCTCTGCTTCACTTATGAAGCGCGTGACACTTGTTGCCACAACAACGCATGACAGCAGCTCATCGGGAGTTTTTTCATCGTCAGTTACTCATTCAACTCCCAATCAGCTGCTTCTTTATACGCAAGTCACAATTTATCTTCAAATAACCCTAAAAAAAAAAGGGGCAAGATTATTTAACTTTAGATTTTATCACCTTTTCCTCCTTTTGTATAGAATTTAATCTTATACTATTATCAGTGCTCATCTTAAACACCCCCCCTTTTTGAAACATGTCTGATTCTAATTCAGATGATGGCTCTGCCCCCACGGCCAATATTGATCATCAAACTTTAAAAAAAATATTACAGTCAGAAATGCAAAATAGTATGCTTGAAACCATTAATAAGGTTATATCCTCAAAAAGATCTCTTCCCTCTGAGGGAGAAATGATCCCTGAAATCCTTAACGAGGATACTACTATTTTAAGGGGTAAAAGATTGAAGAAAACAAAAAACCTAGAGGGTTGAACCCCTAAGAGCACTATGGGAGGTCCTCGCACCTCAAATAATTTGGGAGGTCTTAGCACCTCATCCTTTAATGGAGGTCAACGCACCTCAAACTCCCAAGGTGGCCTCGCGGCACAACTTACTTGGGTGTCCCAGCGGCACAAAATATCCAGGTGTCCCTAGCGGCACAAAACATCTGAGTTCTCACGAATTAATGGGCGAAAATGAATTTAATTATGATTTTAACGATGACAATTCCTCTGATACCCCTGATGAATACATTCTCAACTTAGACGAGGACGATGACCAAGACCTTTTCAACTTCGAAGATGTCGCATCTTCTTCTAAGGATACCATTATCAACCCTCTGGGCGAGGAAATGTTCTCTCCTCTAAACTTTAAGCACCCTAGAAGCTCTGAATGGTACCCCCAAGAACAGGTGGCCAAATTCATTAACAAATGGCTACGGTACCCATTAGAACCTCATACCCGCAATATCCTCAGAGCTGAGTGCTCTAGACCCTCTATTGATAACAAAACTTGCCAAACTCCAAACCTTGACCCGGAATTAATAAAATTCCTTTTTAAACTTGGTCGGGATCCTAGGAAAGGCATGGAAAGATCCCTTAAAGGCTGTCAGGATCATCTTCTTGACGTTCTAGGCCCTCTATCTAGGATCATCAATGCAGCAGAGGACAGCCACGTTAATGGCACCCCTCTCGACCTAAATCTAATCATAGATTGGAGCCAAAAGGCCTTAATTCTTCTTGGGAATGCTAATGCCAGCCTTAACGCTGAAAGACGGAGAGTTGTGCTAACCAAGATCAACCCTAAACTGTCTGATATGGCTGATAAAGAAACTTCTGAAAACCCTAAAGGTCTTCTTTTCGGCGAAGAGCTTATAAAATCCTTGGGTAAATACGTTGCTACTTTTACTGCCTTAGACAAGGCCCAACAAAACATGCGCAGGGTCTTCAACACTAACGTTTTTGGGAGGGCCGGATGAAGGGGCCTCTCTTCCGGCCGTTTTAACCAAAGGCCCTTCACAAGATCACGTGGTGGCTTCGGACGAAGCTTTCAACAAGCCAACTATCTGCAGTTCTACCCCCAAAGAGGGAGAGGTATGCGCTCAAGAGGACATAGATCACGTGGAACCTCTTTCACCAACAACAATAACTCAAGTAAGTACTCTTCCTCCATCTCTTTCTTTCCCCCCAAAGGTGGGAGGGAGACTCAAATTCTTTTTTCAAAATTGGAAACTAATTACTCAAGATCCATGGGTTTTAAATACTGTCAAGGGTTTCACAATAGACTTCTCGGAAACACCCACACAAAACTCTCTCCCCTTAGTCATTCCACTTTCACAAGATCAACAAAACATAATAGAAGAAGAAATCTCCTCTATGCTGCAGAAACGAGCAATTATAGAAGTTTCCCCGGAAGAACTCAGGTCCATAAGAACCCTTTTCCTCGTAAAGAAAAAAGACGAGGGGTGGACACCGGTTATAAATCTAAGACAACTGAACACATTTTTAATTTACAGACCCTTCAAGATGGAAGGCATCCATCTTCTCAGAGATCTTCTTCTAGAAGGAGACTGGTTGGTAAAATTAAACCTAAAGAATGCCTATTTCACAATTCCTATGGCCAAAATCCATCAACCCTTCCTTCAATTTCTATGGAAAAATCATCTATACCAATTCCAAGCTCTTCCTTTCGGCCTCTCATCTGCCCCCTGGTGCTTTACCAAGGTCATGAGGGCAGTCACTTCCTACCTAAGAGCAAGAGGCATCCGTCTGATCATTTACCTAGACGACATCCTCTTAATGTCTCAACAGCTCTCACAAATTTATCAGGACCTCAAAACAGTTATAGACCTATTAGAGAATCTAGGTTTTATCATCAACAAAGAAAAATCAGTGTTGACTCCCTCCAAGTCTCTAGAGTTTCTAGGTTTCACCGTAGATACCTCCAATTGTCTTCTCTTAATCCCTTCCAAAAAATTTGCAAAAATCAGGAAGGAAATTCGCCACGTATTGAAACAAAAAGCTTTCCCTCTAAGAGACCTAGCCAAATTACTCGGTCTCCTTTCTTCCTCCATTCAAGCCATCTTTCTGGGCCCTCTAAATTATCAGGTCCTCCAGAGGGTAAAATCAAGAGCCCTAAGATTCAGGCTATGGTACGAAGATCGGATTTCCCTAGATCAGGAAGCACTGCTCGAACTGAACTGGTGGCTCAAGAACCTAGAAGCTTGGAATGGCAAAGCCATCTTCGGATCAAAACCCGAATTTGTTCTAGAATCAGACACGAGTCTCCATGGCTGGGGAGCTTGTTTTCTCAACCAGAACACAGGGGGCCTCTGGTACCAGGAAGAATCTTATCATCATATAAATTACTTGGAACTGACTGCTGGTCTTTACGCCCTGATGAGTTTCAAACACTTTCTCCAGAGAAGCTCTGTCATCTTAAAGATGGACAACATTTCGGCATAAAAAGATTAGGTGGTACCAAATTTGCGGATCTCTCAAATTTAGCAAAGAAACTCTGGATGTTTTGTCTAGAACACAAAATCTCCCTGAAAGCAGAATATCTCCCCAGAAAGTCAAACATCTCCACGGACTGGAACTCAAGATTTCTCTTAGACCGGAGCGATTGGAAACTCAATCCCTCTATATTCAGTTCCTTGAACAGAATTTTGGGACCGTTGGAAATAGATCTTTTCACGAGCAGACTAACCTTTCAACTTCCCAAATATTACAGCTGGATGCCCGATCCCGGTGCTCTAGCAGTGAATGCCTTCCTCCAATCTTGGAAAGGACTCAAAGGCTATGCCTTCCCTCCCTTTGCAATGATCCAAAGGGTCCTACAGAAAGTGAGACAAGACCAATGCTCCATCGTCCTGCTAACTCCCTTTTGGCCATCCCAAGCATGATTCCCCACTGCTCTAGAACTAACCTACAGGATCCCTTTCCTAATCGATTCCAAAGAATTTCTCCTAACAGACGTAGATGGCGGAAGTCACCCCCTAATCCTGACAGGGAATTTGAACCTTCTTGCTTGGAAAGTGTCAGAAGATCTAACGAAATCTCAGGGCTTTCACAATCAGCTTCATCTCTCCTTAGAGAATCCTGGGCCCCAGGCACTCACTACAGATACAACAACATCTGGAGAAGCTGGGTTTGTTGGTGCCTGGAAAGGAACTTGGATTCCTTGCAGGCACCTATTGTAGACATAGTAAACTTTCTTGTTGAGCAATTCGGTAGAGGCCTTAGCTGTAGAACCATCAATTACTATAGATCAGCCATCTCAGCTGGGCATATCCTAGTAAATGGTAAAACGGTAGGTAAAAACGTTATTATTTGCAGGGTAATGAAAAGTATTTGTCTAAAAATACCCCCTAGACCCAAATACCAGTCTCTATGGGACATCAATTTAATCCTTGATCTTTTTACTAATTGGCCAGTTAATTCTCTCCTAAACAGAAAAAAACCTCTCTTTCAAACTTGCGACTCTGTTATGCCTAATTTCATGTCGAAGAGTCTCTGACGTCAAAGCTTTAGAAATTTCTAATAGATCCTATAACATGTTTGGGGTTAATTTTGAGATTTATAGAAGAACTAAAACTATGTCTGATTCTATATTTTATCTACGCTTTGATTCATGCCCTAAACTTTGTGTAGTTGATTGTATGAAAGAGTATGATCTCAGGATGTCTACCCTTTATCCACCTGATGTTAAACAACTACTCATTTCCTTTGTTAAACCCCATAGAGGTATAACCTCAACCTTTATTGCTAGATGGGTTAAAACGGTCATGGGTTTAGCTGGTATCAATCTAAGAAAATATCAAGCTCATTCACTTAGAGGTGCTATGGCCAGTAAAACTCTTTGGTCTGGAGGTAAGTTAGATGACATCCTCAAAGCAGCAGACTGGTCTAACGCTAGCACTTTTGCTCGACACTATTGCAAGCCTATCGAGCATATGTCTAATATAGTCTTGCAAAGCTACCAACATGCATAATGTAGCCTCCGTTCTTGTAATGAAATTGCGATTCTCCTATTACCATGACTAGAGAATCTGGATTTCATTAAAGACACGGAGGCTGACATTATCCCTCCCATCCCTCCTCGGGATGAGTAAATCTTAAATTTATTATATCTAATTTGTTTATTTATCTTATAATATCTTAAGTGCTAGATCTTGATACACAATGTAAATTTTTTATCTCATTTGTATCTGTTGCAACAGTTTTATTTTACCTCTCTCTCTCTTTTCAGGTAACTCTTCATAACTTGGAAGCATTTGGAACCTTCTTCTTCTCTTCACACCCTCTTGTGATTTACTTCTGAAGATGATTCAAGTTCTTTGGACATTTCAACTTATATTTATTTCATGTTCCTTTATCTCCTTTATTCGCATTTACAGAGGCAGATTATACTTGGCTCATGCCCTTTATGTATTTATTATATTCTATTTTGGAATACTTCTTATTGTGATGTATTGCGGCTGCTTGGAGACTGCATTAAAGGATAATGCATAATGTCAGCCTCTGTGTCTTTGATGAAATCCAGATTCTCTAGTCATGGTACTAGGAGAATTGCAATTCATCCTCTACGTAGCTAAGCCAACTAATACTGCTACGGTGGTCCAGCTTCAAGCAACTAGCAATTATACGTTGTGTTAAATCGACCGTGGACCTATGCCAGAGCAGAATAGGGGCCAATCTAATGGAATCATGCAAGCAAGGTAACCCCAGTTCCAAATATAAAGTATGGTTTGATTGTGATAAGGGTAGAGACACCCGATTTTTTAAAAAGGTGTCCTCGATTTTCTGGAGAGGGTCAACATTAACCATCCCCCACACTCCCGACCCACACGTCACCATTGCCTTTGTTTTGGCATGATAGATGTTTTTGATCATATCCAAAGGACTGGCTCCCAGTTTTCTTGCAAAGCCATTAATAGCCTGTAGATTCCTTTCCATAGCTAAGGCTCTTCCCACAACCAGGTTTTTCCAGGAGTGGTTCTTGTCAAATAGAACCCCCAGGTATGAAAAGGAGTCTACCACTTCAAGTTTCTTTGCGGCCAGCTGGAAGTGGGGGTGCTTTTCTCCTCTTCTGGCACCTGCTATAACAATAAATGTTTTGCCTCATTTGCTCTAAGATCTAATGAAGCTATAAATGAGGCATACCGAGTTATGAGAGACTGTAGAGCTACACCTGTGCTGGCAATCAGGACCGCATCATCTGCGTACGCCAATACAGTAGTGGCCTGTTGTCAAAAATAGGGGCGTACAAGGGTGCTCCAGTTAGGGCGGCCTCCACCCCGTTAGTGTAGATGGAAAAAAGAAACGGAGCGAGGACACAGACCTGCCTAACTCCCCTCTCAATTTTAAATAGGCAAGCACATTCCCCTTTTGCACCGTACTTAACAGAAGAAGAGGCATTGCCATATAGCTGGCAGATGAAGTGAATTATCAATGGGTCAACCCCGATGTCTTCCAGCATAAGCCACAGCTGTTGGTGGGAAACACAATCGAAAGCCACAGAAAGGTCCATAAATGCCATATAGATTTTCCCCCTTTCACTTTTGTGTACTTGCCAATACAGAGGGACAGATTTAAACATTGGTCCACGTCCCCTCTGGAACCCATATTGCACTTGAATCAGTATGTTATTTTCTTCAGCCCAGTTCTCCTGTCTGGCTAATAAAAGCCGGCCCATAAGCTTTGCAGTGGTATACAGGAGGGAGATGGGGTTGTTGATCTTTGGGGAGCCCCTTTCCCCTTTCTTGAATATAGGGACAATTACACTCTGGTTTTAAGATGGTGGAGGACCCTCAACTGCTATTCTATTCAACACATTTGTTAATAGGGGGACCCAAAAGTCATAGTTCTGCTGAAAAAGATCGATTGGGTTCCCATCAGGGCACGGTGCTTTCCCTGGTAGACAAGACTCCAACCCTCTTCTAACTTCTGTTACTGAGTATTTCAGGCTCCTTGAAATTCTCACTGACATACTTGTGAATCTACAAGTGACTTCAATTACTCTAGTGAGGCAAATGCTGAACTTTGCTTAAAAGGTCATCTACCTTTGCAAAGGTTCATCAAAACATATATTTATATATTATACATATATTTTTCTGTTTTCAGTTTCTATTTGTTGTGAACTCCAGGGGACTTTTCAGGGTTTATCCGTGTGGTTATCAGTGCTTATTATTATTATTTTTTGTTCTGTAAAAAAATCACAGTTATGGTGCTTTGTCAGAGCTTGCAAGTAAGTTTGTTTTTATTTCCTTTCTTCCCTCTTTTATCCTTATTCTCAGTTCCCCCTTCCTTATTTCATGCTCCTAATTCTTTTGTATGTAGCTTGTCGTTGAATTTGCTCTTACAAGTATCTTTTTATTATTATTTACCTCACCTCCATACTTTTCTCATTTCCCAGTACTTGGGCTCCTCTTTCCAGCAGGCCAGTCCCACCGGTGTCCAGAATGTGAATGGATGGGGATATGTTTGCACCTCATTAAAATGTGATTGACAAATAAAGGTAGATCAGAGATTTTCTTAGTAAGGGATGAGAAATGTATTTGTAGATCTCTGTGGATTGTTACTGCAAACTAATATCACTGGGCACTGTTCTTTGACTTGAGATACCAACAAAGGATTGGACTATTAAATGTGGATTTATTGTCTGATCTTACTGATACCTGCTCTACATAATGGCAGGGGAGAAGTTGGCTAAGGAATTATTATGATTGCTGTTACAGTTTTTTGTGACAGCAAACTGTGATGCTGTGTAGTTCATGACCTTTGTGCAGTGGGTTGTGCAGTGAGCAAGCTGGCCACAACCATACTTTGTACCCACATACACCCGAGGGGACGGGCGTGGCTCCGAGGTGATAACTAAAGGTGCTGAGAATCGCTAGGGATTTGAGCTTTTGGGCAAAGGATGTTCAACAAAAATGGCACGTGGACCCTATCTGGATCTATATGCATGGCTGCCGAAGATATTATGGCCCTTGTCCTTCTGCATGAGGGGATGTGGATCATATAGACATCCCTTTGAGACCATCACACCATATGCCTTTGAACAGGAGTGTTGGAATGGGCTTTATGGGAGGGCATTGAGTCTCAAGGCGTCCTTGTGAACAACCATGTTTGTTGTCAATATCCTGATTCCTGTGCTTTTAGAAAGAATAGCTCAGTCCCATTTCTCCCTTTGCTTTTCTCTGCCACACTTAGCTTTCCGATTTGCTCCTCCCTTTTCCTAGTTTTCTGTTGTCCTCCATCGCACCCCATCCTTTACTGTTTTCAATATCCATCCACTCTAGATCCTCTGTTACTCTCCCATCCCTATGCACTTGGTGCCCCTTTCCCCACCCCACCACTTCATTTTTTTTAAATGTCTTGCTTTTTAGCGCCTGCCATGCTATCAATCGGCGTCTATATTAAAATGCGTTGAACCATTTAAAGATGGCCGCCAACATGTGTGAATGTGCATGAATGCACTACAGGCATATAGGAATGAGTTTGTATTATCTTAAAAAACACATTCAAAGATGACTGTCGCAGATGTCTACACAACCATCTTTGAATTATATTTAATAAACTATTGCCAATACATTTAAAGATGGCTAAAAAGGATGTGCGGCCATCCACTGTGGCATCTTTGAATACTTTTATAATAGTTTAATAAATCATTCCAAGATAACTGCATTTCTCGTAGCCATGTAAGCCAAAAAGCATTGGAAAAGCTAATATGTTTCACTGCCAGGAGCTATTTTTCGGTTTCAGATCAGCATCCACGGATGGCTTAATAGGGGAGGGTGTGACCACATGCAAAACCATGATTGTGTTCTATGATCTCGCTGGGTTGTGTACCCTTTTCATTGTTTTTTCTTTTGCATACGGTTGACTCCATATCCATGAAATATTTTATGTATACGTGATGCCTCTACTTGTCCCAGCATGTCCTCTCTATTTTTTGTAAGTTCTACCCTTGCATAGCCCGTAGTGTTTAATACTGTGGTGTGGTGCAGATGGGAGAACACCTGCTTTGAAAAGTACGTAGGAGTCCACATACTGTTCACATCAGTTTTCAATTACATAGCACGTTATTTATTCCGCAGCTGTGAACTATTTGTTGTTTTTTTTTAAACAAATTTTATTGAGTTATCCAAAGACTTAGGCACATACACATACTCAAAAAAAGCTGCAAATAGACAGATTAAGTACAAACTTAGTGTTGAGTAGGATATTACAGTACCACGAGGCAGCACCAATCAACTGCAAGCAAAGAAGAAAGGAACTCCCGCCTACCATGGGGAAATGTAATCAAATTGGGGGGTAATCCCCGGCGCCTCTTTCACCATCTGGCAGTAGGAGTTAACGAAATCTATTAATAGGTATCTCTCCGATCAACTGCTGTAGCTTGGAACTCACCCAGCCCCCCATCCCCCTACCCCAACTAACCCCTCCTCCCACTCCCCCCTCCCCCCTCGGCATGCCGCTGAGCTAAGACCAGATTCAGAGCTGAAGCAACTGGTAGGATAGTGATAGTCCACAGTTCATGCATTCCGAACCGCAAATGTCTGTGTGAGGGACAAGTATTCACCAAAGAGCATACCATCGTATCGGCGCCCTACTTCATGCATCATCAGTGCCACCCAGCCTTAAGTATCTGCTGCTGACTCCCCCTGGTCAGAAGAGCCGTCAGTATCTCCAGGCGGGTATTTTACCAGCTCCACCAATGCAACCCACGCTCGCGCCATCTCCAGAGATTTGTCACTCCCAGTGCGGGCGGCCATACGCAACTTACAGCTCCCCTCTGCCTCTGCCCATTTCACTAACTCCCTAGTCTATCGCGCTAAGTTGGGACCCGTCCTTGACTTACAGTGGCTGGTAATCTCCATCTGGGCCAAGACCAGCCCCAGGTCAATAAACTTGCTAGTGATTTTGGTCTTGGCAGTGTGTGGAAACCAATGTAACAAACAACAACTCGGCGTCAGCGCTACTCTTCTTTCAGTTGTGGCCGCCAATCCAGACGTCACTCCCTGCCAGAACTCTCCCAGGAGCGGGCAATCCCAAAGCATGTGGAGGAACCCCGCCCCCTCCAGGCTGCACCGCGGGCATGCTGCCGAAACCCCGAAGTAGTCACTCACCTTGCCCGGGGTGAGGTAAGCCCTATGTAGCACGTAAAAGTGGATTAACTGGAACCGGGCGTTCCCAGAACACTTCCAGGCCCGCTCTACCAATTCCTCCCATGGCTTTTCCCCCGATGGGCTCCCCCAAGTCCTCCTCCCACTTGAACCGCAGCTGTGAACTATGTACAAAGTCCACAATTAAGTGCTTAATTTCTTCATTTGTCTGATTAGCGAGGCACTCATTTGGACTATGTGATCAAATCATTAGTCTCTTCCGATTTATAAGAATCCTTTAAATTGCTTAAACTGCCCACATTACAGGGACTATTTAAAGACCAATAGCATTTGAGTCCTGTGGGAATGTCAGGCTGCATGCCAATGATATAATCTGCAGTTCAATACAGTACACCTGCACTAAAATGGTTTTCCCAATTACTCGAGAACTTACCTTCCTGCTAGAATTACTCATGTAATTCAAAAACGTCGGCCAGTCCACAGATTTATATTTTTAACAGGGAAATAGAAACCTGGTGAGAGTATAAATAAAAATGTGTACAAATTCAAGAAATTCTGTAATCCTATGTGGGCTCTGGCGATATGATCTATTGAGTGCATTTACCTAAGACCAATTCCCTAAAGGAATTCCCTCCAATTAGACGATTAGTCCTGCTTTACTCTTCCACTCTGAAACCTAATATTAGGGAATTAAGATGTTCTTCAGAACCCCAGTTGACAGATGAGAGGCTTTCATATGCACAACTCCCATGTATTGCACAAGGGAAGTACCATAGTCCATGGAACAGAATTAGAGGTATGGTGTCAGCAGTGTGTAATTTGTAAAAAAAAACACAAATTACACACAAAGTCCCAGAGGCCCTGCAGCTTGCACCACCCATTGTCCCTGCCTAACTGTCCCTGAATAACTAACACATCTACTAACCTTCCCACCCAACAAGTGTAACAATTCAGACTCTTCCAGGCCCCCAAAGCTATAGGAATGACTTGGATGGCAAGTATTGGTCATTTTAAATGTATATTGAATTAATAAACAACTATTGTTCTGTTCATCTCTACTTTGGACAAACAGTGCCATCATGTGTCAGACTGTCATATGCGTGCTGATGTTGCCAATTAGATGCCATGCTGAGCACCGTAATCCACTGGCTCAAATTAAGTACTGGCCGGGTCAGATGATGGACGCAGGTATTTGCACCAGCCGTTTGTGGCAAGCAAAAACTGTTGAAAATCACATGTGCAATTCTTTTGTATGTAGCTTGTCGTTGAATTTGCTCTTACAAGTATCTTTTTATTATTATTTACCTCACCTCCATACTTTTCTCATTTCCCAGTACTTGGGCTCCTCTTTCCAGTAGGCCAGTCCCACTGGTGTCCAGAATGTGAATGGATGGGGATATGTTTGCACCTCATTAAAATGTGATTGACAAATAAAGGTAGATCAGAGATTTTCTTAGTAAGGGATGAGAAATGTATTTGTGGATCTCTGTGGATTGTTACTGCAAACTAGTATCACTGGGCACTGTTCTTTGACTTGAGATACTAACAAAGGATTGGACTATTAAATGTGGATTTATTGTCTGATCTTACCGATACCTGCTCTACATAATGGCAGGGGAGAAGTTGGCTAAGGAATTATTATGATTGCTGTTACAGTTTTTTGTGACAGCAAACTGTGATGCTGTGTAGTTCATGACCTTTGTGCAGTGGGTTGTGCAGTGAGCAAGCTGGCCATAACCATACTTTGTACCCACATACACCCGAGGAGACGGGCGTGGCTCCGAGGTGATAACTAAAGGTGCTGAGAATCGCTAGGGATTTGAGCTTTAGGCAAAGGATGTTCAACAAAAATGGCACGTGGACCCTATCTGGATCTATATGCATGGCTGCCGAAGATATTATGGCCCTTGTCCTTCTGCATGAGGGGATGTGGATCATATAGACATCCCTTTGAGACCATCACACCATATGCCTTTGAACAGGAGTGTTGGAATGGGCTTTATGGGAGGGCATTGAGTCTCAAGGCGTCCTTGTGAACAACCATGTTTGTTGTCAATATCCTGATTCCTGTGCTTTTAGAAAGAATAGCTCAGTCCCATTTCCCCCTTTGCTTTTCTCCGCCACACTTAGCTTTCCGATTTGCTCCTCCCTTTCTCCTAGTTTTCTGTTGTCCTCCATCGCTCCCCATCCTTTACTGTTTTCAATATCCATCCACTCTAGATCCTCTGTTACTCTCCCATCCCTATGCACTTGGTGCCCCTTTCCCCACCCCACCCCACCACTTCATTTTTTTTTTAATGTCTTGCTTTTTAGCACCTGCCATGCTATCAATCGGCGTCTATATTAAAATGTGTTGAACCATTTAAAGATAGCCGCCAACATGTGTGAATGTGCATGAATGCACTACAGGCATATAGGAATGAGTTTGTATTATCTTAAAAAACCCATTCAAAGATGACTGTCGCAGATGTCTACACAACCATCTTTGAATTATATTTAATAAACTATTGCCAATACATTTAAAGATGGCTAAAAAGGATGTGCGGCCATCCACTGTGGCATCTTTGAATACTTTTATAATAGTTTAATAAATCATTCCAAGATAACTGCATTTCTCGTAGCCATGTAAGCCAAAAAGCATTGGAAAAGCTAATATGTTTCACTGCCAGGAGCTATTTTTCGGTTTCAGATCAGCATCCACGGATGGCTTAATAGGGGAGGGTGTGACCACATGCAAAACCATGATTGTGTTCTATGATCTCGCTGGGCTGTGTACCCTTTTCATTGTTTTTTCTTTTGCATACGGTTGATTCCATATCCATGAAAATTTTTATGTATAAGTGATGCCTCTACTTGTCCCAGCATGTCCTCTCTATTTTTTGTAAGTTCTACCCTTGCATAGCCCGTAGTGTTTAATACTGTGGTGAGGTGCAGATGGGAGAACACCTGCTTTGAGAAGTTCGTAGGAGTCCACATACTGTTCACATCAGTTTTCAATTACATAGCACGTTATTTATTCCTCAGCTGTGAACTATTTGTTTTTTTTGTTTTAAACAAATTTTATTGAGTTATCCAAAGACATAGGCACAAACTTAGTGTTGAGTAGCATATTACAGTACCACGAGGCAGCACCAATCAACTGCAAGCAAAGAAGAAAGGAACTCCCGCCTACCATGGGGAAATGTAATCAAATTGGGGGGTAATCCCCGGCGCCTCTTTCACCATCTGGCAGTAGGAGTTAACGAAATCTATTAATAGGTATCTCTCCGATCAACTGCTGTAGCTTGGAACTCACCCAGCCCCCCATCCCCCTACCCCAACTAACCCCTCCTCCCACTCCCCCCTCCCCCCTCGGCATGCCGCTGAGCTAAGACCAGATTCAGAGCTGAAGCAACTGGTAGGATAGTGATAGTCCACAGTTCATGCATTCCGAACCGCAAATGTCTGTGTGAGGGACAAGTATTCACCAAAGAGCATACCATCGTATCGGCGCCCTACTTCATGCATCATCAGTGCCACCCAGCCTTAAGTATCTGCTGCTGACTCCCCCTGGTCAGAAGAGCCGTCAGTATCTCCAGGCGGGTATTTTACCAGCTCCACCAATGCAACCCACGCTCGCGCCATCTCCAGAGATTTGTCACTCCCAGTGCGGGCGGCCATACGCAACCTACAGCTCCCCTCTGCCTCTGCCCATTTCACTAACTCCCTAGTCTATCGCGCTAAGTTGGGACCCGTCCTTGACTTACAGTGGCTGGTAATCTCCATCTGGGCCAAGACCAGCCCCAGGTCAATAAACTTGCTAGTGATTTTGGTCTTGGCAGTGTGTGGAAACCAATGTAACAAACAACAACTCGGCGTCAGCGCTACTCTTCTTTCAGTTGTGGCCGCCAATCCAGACGTCACTCCCCGCCAGAACTCTCCCAGGAGCGGGCAATCCCAAAGCATGTGGAGGAACCCCGCCCCCTCCAGGCTGCACCGCGGGCATGCTGCCGAAACCCCGAAGTAGTCACTCACCTTGCCCGGGGTGAGGTAAGCCCTATGTTGCACGTAAAAGTGGATTAACTGGAACCGGGCGTTCCCAGAACCCTTCCAGGCCCGCTCTACCAATTCCCCCCATGGCTTTTCCCCCGATGGGCTCCCCCAAGTCCTCCTCCCACTTGAACCGCAGCTGTGAACTATGTACAAAGTCCACAATTAAGTGCTTAATTTCTTCATTTGTCTGATTAGCGAGGCACTCATTTGGACTATGTGATCAAATCATTAGTCTCTTCCGATTTATAAGAATCCTTTAAATTGCTTAAACTGCCCACATTACAGGGACTATTTAAAGACCAATAGCATTTGAGTCCTGTGGGAATGTCAGGCTGCATGCCAATGATATAATCTGCAGTTCAATACAGTACACCTGCACTAAAATGGTTTTCCCAATTACTCGAGAACTTACCTTCCTGCTAGAATTACTCATGTAATTCAAAAACGTCGGCCAGTCCACAGATTTATATTTTTAACAGGGAAATAGAAACCTGGTGAGAGTATAAATAAAAATGTATACAAATTCAAGAAATTCTGTAATCCTATGTGGGCTCTGGCGATATGATCTATTGAGTGCATTTACCTAAGACCAATTCCCTAAAGGAATTCCCTCCAATTAGACGATTAGTCCTGCTTTACTCTTCCACTCTGAAACCTAATATTAGGGAATTAAGATGTTCTTCAGAACCCCAGTTGACAGATGAGAGGCTTTCATATGCACAACTCCCATGTATTGCACAAGGGAAGTACCATAGTCCATGGAACAGAATTAGAGGTATGGTGTCAGCAGTGTGTAATTTGTAAAAAAAAACACAAATTACACACAAAGTCCCAGAGGCCCTGCAGCTTGCACCACCCATTGTCCCTGCCTAACTGTCCCTGAATAACTAACACATCTACTAACCTTCCCACCCAACAAGTGTAACAATTCAGACTCTTCCAGGCCCCCAAAGCTATAGGAATGACTTGGATGGCAAGTATTGGTCATTTTAAATGTATATTGAATTAATAAACAACTATTGTTCTGTTCATCTCTACTTTGGACAAACAGTGCCATCATGTGTCAGACTGTCATATGCGTGCTGATGTTGCCAATTAGATGCCATGCTGAGCACCGTAATCCACTGGCTCAAATTAAGTACTGGCCGGGTCAGATGATGGACGCAGGTATTTGCACCAGCCGTTTGTGGCAAGCAAAAACTGTTGAAAATCACATGTGCAATTCTTTTGTATGTAGCTTGTCGTTGAATTTGCTCTTACAAGTATCTTTTTATTATTATTTACCTCACCTCCATACTTTTCTCATTTCCCAGTACTTGGGCTCCTCTTTCCAGCAGGCCAGTCCCACTGGTGTCCAGAATGTGAATGGATGGGGATATGTTTGCACCTCATTAAAATGTGATTGACAAATAAAGGTAGATCAGAGATTTTCTTAGTAAGGGATGAGAAATGTATTTGTGGATCTCTGTGGATTGTTACTGCAAACTAGTATCACTGGGCACTGTTCTTTGACTTGAGATACTAACAAAGGATTGTACTATTAAATGTGGATTTATTGTCTGATCTTACCGATACCTGCTCTACATAATGGCAGGGGAGAAGTTGGCTAAGGAATTATTATGATTGCTGTTACAGTTTTTTGTGACAGCAAACTGTGATGCTGTGTAGTTCATGACCTTTGTGCAGTGGGTTGTGCAGTGAGCAAGCTGGCCATAACCATACTTTGTACCCACATACACCCGAGGAGACGGGCGTGGCTCCGAGGTGATAACTAAAGGTGCTGAGAATCGCTAGGGATTTGAGCTTTAGGCAAAGGATGTTCAACAAAAATGGCACGTGGACCCTATCTGGATCTATATGCATGGCTGCCGAAGATATTATGGCCCTTGTCCTTCTGCATGAGGGGATGTGGATCATATAGACATCCCTTTGAGACCATCACACCATATGCCTTTGAACAGGAGTGTTGGAATGGGCTTTATGGGAGGGCATTGAGTCTCAAGGCGTCCTTGTGAACAACCATGTTTGTTGTCAATATCCTGATTCCTGTGCTTTTAGAAAGAATAGCTCAGTCCCATTTCCCCCTTTGCTTTTCTCCGCCACACTTAGCTTTCCGATTTGCTCCTCCCTTTCTCCTAGTTTTCTGTTGTCCTCCATCGCTCCCCATCCTTTACTGTTTTCAATATCCATCCACTCTAGATCCTCTGTTACTCTCCCATCCCTATGCACTTGGTGCCCCTTTCCCCACCCCACCCCACCACTTCATTTTTTTTTTAATGTCTTGCTTTTTAGCACCTGCCATGCTATCAATCGGCGTCTATATTAAAATGTGTTGAACCATTTAAAGATAGCTGCCAACATGTGTGAATGTGCATGAATGCACTACAGGCATATAGGAATGAGTTTGTATTATCTTAAAAAACCCATTCAAAGATGACTGTCGCAGATGTCTACACAACCATCTTTGAATTATATTTAATAAACTATTGCCAATACATTTAAAGATGGCTAAAAAGGATGTGCGGCCATCCACTGTGGCATCTTTGAATACTTTTATAATAGTTTAATAAATCATTCCAAGATAACTGCATTTCTCGTAGCCATGTAAGCCAAAAAGCATTGGAAAAGCTAATATGTTTCACTGCCAGGAGCTATTTTTCGGTTTCAGATCAGCATCCACGGATGGCTTAATAGGGGAGGGTGTGACCACATGCAAAACCATGATTGTGTTCTATGATCTCGCTGGGTTGTGTACCCTTTTCATTGTTTTTTCTTTTGCATACGGTTGATTCCATATCCATGAAAATTTTTATGTATAAGTGATGCCTCTACTTGTCCCAGCATGTCCTCTCTATTTTTTGTAAGTTCTACCCTTGCATAGCCCGTAGTGTTTAATACTGTGGTGAGGTGCAGATGGGAGAACACCTGCTTTGAGAAGTTCGTAGGAGTCCACATACTGTTCACATCAGTTTTCAATTACATAGCACGTTATTTATTCCTCAGCTGTGAACTATTTGTTTTTTTTGTTTTAAACAAATTTTATTGAGTTATCCAAAGACATAGGCACAAACTTAGTGTTGAGTAGGATATTACAGTACCACGAAGCAGCACCAATCAACTGCAAGCAAAGAAGAAAGGAACTCCCGCCTACCATGGGGAAATGTAATCAAATTGGGGGGTAATCCCCGGCGCCTCTTTCACCATCTGGCAGTAGGAGTTAACGAAATCTATTAATAGGTATCTCTCCGATCAACTGCTGTAGCTTGGAACTCACCCAGCCCCCCATGCCCCCTACCCCAACTAACCCCTCCTCCCACTCCCCCCTCCCCCCTCGGCATGCCGCTGAGCTAAGACCAGATTCAGAGCTGAAGCCACTGGTAGGATAGTGATAGACCACAGTTCATGCATTCCGAACCGCAAATGTCTGTGTGAGGGACAAGTATTCACCAAAGAGCATACCATTGTATCGGCGCCCTACTTCATGCATCATCAGTGCCACCCAGCCTTAAGTATCCGCTGCTGACTCCCCCCGGTCAGAAGAGCCGTCAGTATCTCCAGGCGGGTATTTTACCAGCTCCACCAATGCAACCCACGCTCGCGCCATCTCCAGAGATTTGTCACTCCCAGTGCGAGCGGCCATACGCAACCTACAGCTCCCCTCTGCCTCTGCCCATTTCACTAACTCCCTAGTCTATCGCGCTAAGTTGGGACCCGTCCTTGACTTACAGTGGCTGGTAATCTCCATCTGGGCCAAGACCAGCCCCAGGTCAATAAACTTGCTAGTGATTTTGGTCTTGGCAGTGTGTGGAAACCAATGTAACAAACAACAACTCGGCGTCAGCGCTACTCTTCTTTCAGTTGTGGCCGCCAATCCAGACGTCACTCCCTGCCAGAACTCTCCCAGGAGCGGGCAATCCCAAAGCATGTGGAGGAACCCCGCCCCCTCCAGGCTGCACCGCGGGCATGCTGCCGAAACCCCGAAGTAGTCACTCACCTTGCCCGGGGTGAGGTAAGCCCTATGTAGCACGTAAAAGTGGATTAACTGGAACCGGGCGTTCCCAGAACACTTCCAGGCCCGCTCTACCAATTCCCCCCATGGCTTTTCCCCGATGGGCTCCCCCAAGTCCTCCTCCCACTTGAACCGCAGCTGTGAACTATGTACAAAGTCCACAATTAAGTGCTTAATTTCTTCATTTGTCTGATTAGCGAGGCACTCATTTGGACTATGTGATCAAATCATTAGTCTCTTCCGATTTATAAGAATCCTTTAAATTGCTTAAACTGCCCACATTACAGGGACTATTTAAAGACCAATAGCATTTGAGTCCTGTGGGAATGTCAGGCTGCATGCCAATGATATAATCTGCAGTTCAATACAGTACACCTGCACTAAAATGGTTTTCCCAATTACTCGAGAACTTACCTTCCTGCTAGAATTACTCATGTAATTCAAAAACGTCGGCCAGTCCACAGATTTATATTTTTAACAGGGAAATAGAAACCTGGTGAGAGTATAAATAAAAATGTATACAAATTCAAGAAATTCTGTAATCCTATGTGGGCTCTGGCGATATGATCTATTGAGTGCATTTACCTAAGACCAATTCCCTAAAGGAATTCCCTCCAATCAGACGATGAGTCCTGCTTTACTCTTCCACTCTGAAACCTAATATTAGGGAATTAAGATGTTCTTCAGAACCCCAGTTGACAGATGAGAGGCTTTCATATGCACAACTCCCATGTATTGCACAAGGGAAGTACCATAGTCCATGGAACAGAATTAGAGGTATGGTGTCAGCAGTGTGTAATTTGTAAAAAAAAACACAAATTACACACAAAGTCCCAGAGGCCCTGCAGCTTGCACCACCCATTGTCCCTGCCTAACTGTCCCTGAATAACTAACACATCTACTAACCTTCCCACCCAACAAGTGTAACAATTCAGACTCTTCCAGGCCCCCAAAGCTATAGGAATGACTTGGATGGCAAGTATTGGTCATTTTAAATGTATATTGAATTAATAAACAACTATTGTTCTGTTCATCTCTACTTTGGACAAACAGTGCCATCATGTGTCAGACTGTCATATGCGTGCTGATGTTGCCAATTAGATGCCATGCTGAGCACCGTAATCCACTGGCTCAAATTAAGTACTGGCCGGGTCAGATGATGGACGCAGGTATTTGCACCAGCCGTTTGTGGCAAGCAAAAACTGTTGAAAATCACATGTGCAAAGTGCACACAACTATGACTTGCCCCCTTCCCCAAACGATGGGGGAATTAATGCCCAATGTATGCACAAGTATCCATTTTGGTAGAGCAAATTGCGTCAGACGTAAATGTTTCACCTAAAGATTAACACACCCCGTGGTAGCCGTATTAGTCATTTTTGCAGGCCAAATAATCTGGTCATAAGGGAGTAATTACCTTGTCGGAAGCAGTAAAAACAGGATGTTTAATATTGCTTCTGATATTGCCATCACTGAAACTCCTAGTAAAACTTAGGACCTGTGGAGCTGCAAATGTTATATCTGCTAACTTCACATAAGTCAGTTGAAAAATGTGCAACTTTTTTTTATAGTTTATCATGTTATTTGCTACATGTCACATCTGTGTGAATATCTTCGATTTTGTGACAATTTTTTTGCTTACATTTTTTTCATGCTCAAATAAGTGGCTCTGCATAGACATACTTTTGAGAAAAGCTTTTTAAAACTTCATTTAGAGATTATTTGTTTTTCAAAGTTATACCACAATTTCAGTCACCTCATTACTGCATTCGGTGTTCACAAAATTACCACCAATTTAGAAGTAAATAGGGAAAACAGTGTGTCTGCATGCGTTTCCGCATCATTTTTGGTACAAAGTCATAACTAGCATTTTACTAGTGTCAGTAGACAATGTTTACCTACACAGAGAATTGAAACCGCCACATTTTAGGTGAAGTGCATAGTACATTAATACAATTTTTATCAAAAAACAAAATTGTGTTAAATGCACAAAGTCACTTTCTGTGCATTTAGCACAAATATTCACAGAACTATCAGTGAATGCATGAAAGGTGTTCCTGGCAAAAAACAGCAGATAAAAGAAAATGGATTTTAGAAAGGCACTGGAAGAATTCGCGTGCATATTAGTGCGGGGTAAATAATTGCAGAGCTGCATACCACAGAGAGCAATTGTTTCAAAATTAGTCAGATACATCAAAAAGTAAACTGGCTGAGACTGCTGTGTCCTATTTGTTCTTATTTCCATCTTTCTGTAATAATAGCTTTCATGTGTGCCACTTTAACGATTTATTTCAGACCAATCTTAACAATTTCATTCTGTTTTGGATATTAAATAGGAAGTTGAACTTTGTAAACTGAAGATGCGTTGTGTGAAGGGTTAACATGCACTGCTGTGTTAATGATCATACCAGTTCTATTTAGGCTTCATGTTTTCATTCGCTTTCCAGAGGTAAGGTTTTTTTCCAGTTCAAGGGCAGTGGCCACCTCTAGCATCAACGTCCTGGTGATGGAACTCACTGGCCTGATCTCGCGGTGCCAGCAGGCAGGCAGCCCCGGGACTGCCTCTGCCTCGTGGGGCGCGCGCTGCTGGGATTGGAGTAGGCTTCCTGACAGGGGCTGGCTCGTGGGTGCTAGCACCAGTGCGCAGAGCTCATGAATCTGCTTCTTTTCTCCTTCGCTAAATAAAGGTCGTACCTGCCTGGCACGCACAGTAAATAACATGATGACTATGAGTATGGTCTGCAAACTTTTACATAATGCCTCAAATGGCAGACATTGTTTTTTCATTCCATTTGTCTACCAAACAAACATACCTACATTTTGTTTTCTTTGATTATTAAGCAAGGTGAATAATCTTTCACAGTAATGTGTGGTAATTGAGACCTGCAAATTCGAACCACAAATATGAAATATGTTTATTCACCTGAGTTGAGGAATATAAAGACAATGCGAAGATGTTTGTAGGATGCTGGCACTCTATATAGAGCACTAAAATGAAGTACACTGTGCAGAGAGTCCAGTGAGACCCAGATTGGTAAACAGATGCAAAAGTAGATAATACTAACGCTCAAAGGTAGTGTGGGCGAGCAGTTGGGCTTATCAGAGGATAGTGCTAAGTATTTGTTGTACTCACAGAGGCAATAAATGAGACACACACTCAAAAATAAATCCTACACCAATTTATAAAGATAACACAGAATTTTAGGAATTTTTTCAGACCAAAATCTTTTTTCTACAGTAAGTTTTTTTTGAGTTACGAATTTTTCAAGTTTCCAAAATGAATTACTTTTGTGTTTTCAAATATGCACCATTGAAGTCAATAGGGAAAAAGAGAAAATGCATATAAAATCACAGAGTTGGATTTCAAGATTCACCTTCGGAATTTAAATAGGAAGCAATGCCAGGCGCAATATTGCGCCAGCGGATTCTGGAGAGCATCCCGGATTTCCCCGGGAGCAGGGTGCTGAGGTCGTTGGTCGCTGGCATGTTACGAAGAAGGGGGCCACCTGAAAACATACTGCACAATGTGACTTAAACAGTGGCGGCTGGTGGATTTTAAACATGGTGGGCGGAAACTGAAGGTCTGATGAAAATGTGTGAGCGCTGCAAGCCAGCCAATCTCAAAAGAGTTATGCAGATGTATTTCTTGCCCCCTCTCCCCCAAGAAAACTTTTGAACAAAACAGATTAAAATTGTGGATTATACAGCACACTGCCAGTCATGGAAAACTTTGCATTTCATGGTAACGCGTAGTGCAGTAGCACAGTGCGCATTATTTTTACCTAGCCATAACTGCACACAAACACAAGTATGCACTGCCTTAAGAGCCATAAGATCTCAGTAGAAAACTTGTAAGTGTGTGGAATACTTTCTGCCAGCTGTCGCTTTCTGCAGTTCTATTGTATGTTTCGGCGTTCAATGAGCTAACACTGTAAATGATTGAATAAATTAAGAAAGGAAGAGGCCCACAGACACATTGATCTCTTCCTTCAACATTTACATTATTTTTAGGGTGGTTCATATAGCCGTCATTATACTGATAGATGCTTGTGCTCTCAAGGTTGAGAACAAAGAAATAGAGGCACAAAATAATGTACCAGAAAACTAGAAACACATACCAAGACTGATCCATTGATAGCCCCCAGGAGGAAAAAATAGGAACAAGTTGTATTGCTGTTATTTATCACAAGTACATTTCCAACTCTAGAAAATCCACATAATCATGGCATTAAAGATTTGTTCATGAAAAGATAAAGACTTTAAAATGAACTTTAATTTTACGTATAGTGAATTTTGAATGCATTATTACTTTTTTAATAAATGCAGAATTTAAAATGTGTCAAAATTTCAAATATTTATATAAAAATGACCGGAAGTATTTAAGAATTCACACGCTCCATACTTTTAAAACATATGTCTTTTAAAACGATTCCAAATTTCACAGATCAGAGTACAGTAACTTATGGTCTTTGGTAATGCCTGGTCGGAACATGTTCTCTCTTTTCTTTGATTTATGGGCAAAGAAAGCACCCTCGGTACTGCAGGTAGGTACATTGCCTCGACTCACTAACCCTAGGCTGAGGCCCAGGCCGGACTACAGTATTTCATTTTCATCATGGCAGGTTTTATTTGGTGATACCGGAGCATGAATGGAGGCTTGAATTAGCAAGGTCACTATTTCCATACAAGAGTCCTGTGACTCTTTGCGGACCCCTCCCGAGTCTCTTCTGTGCACTCTGCTGTGCTGCCTGTGCACAGCCAGGGATAGTGTGAGCCTCTGGGCGACACCACGACCATTCCAAAGAAAGAGTACCAGGGCAGCAAGCAAAATACTTTCCTTGCACTGCACAGTACTGTCTGTGCCCGTGCTGTATAACAACACACACTGCCCAAGCTCAGCTGCATCCTAATGCACATTGGCGCAGAGTATTCAACATAGTGCCTTGGCGTCCTTGGCAAAAGGAAATGCAGCCATGTGACTTTTCCCCTTTTGCAGGCTGGATCAGGATGGCCACCCTTGGCACCAGTACAATGAGCCTTGGTCACAAAAAATAAGAGCCTTCGCTGCCAAATAACAGCCTAAGTTAAGCATTGGTGCTGTTGTCCTGTTCAGCACATGAACATCACTCAGTTTAAGTTTAAAAACTTACACTTTTAAAGAATAAAGTTCACAAAATCATGTGAATTAGGCTGAAGCACTTCAGTGTGGTAAAGAAATACAGAGTTTTCAATTCTAAAGAAACTTTTCATATTCTAACCTGATATTTGTTGAATGATTTCCCCCCTCTGTAAAACTGTTAGAAAGCTTATGATGAGGTTTCTGACCTGATGTGTGCTACGGGCTGAAAGGCTGGTATCACAGGCAGATTAAACCGATCAATGGGCCTCCCGGTGATCAATGTGTGCCAACATTTGTTTTACTGTTCACAGTCGGTTCCTTCTTTCAGGCCTCTGATGTAAGAAACGAGATGAGGCCCCCTCCGAACCGACAGGCTGCTGTCTTCACGTTTTCAAAAGTGAAACCATGCAGTTTTAAACACGTGATGCACCAAAATATTCAGAGGAGAGGCACCCTCCTACACCCCGCCCCTCTCAGGATGACCAATCCACTACCTCTTTGTCTCATTCTGTGGCAGCCTTGCCCACCCCCTCCCATTGAAATGAATAGAGTTTTGTTAACTCCTTCCAGGGCCAATGCATTGTGCGCCCCAAAGGCATCCTATTAAATTGCATTGTAATTTACCACTCCCTCTAAAATGATATCACAGCTGCAGCTTGTGCCTGCAGGTCGAGCAATACCTGGCCCTTCTAGCACATGACATGCGCAGCAGGACATGTCTACAATTCAAAGTGTTTATTGCCGATCAGCAAGTCATTTGTTTCTAGCTGCTGGGCGTTTTTGCTCATCTTGGCTCTCCCTCAGGGTGGTAGGGCAACGCCCTCTATGATCATTAATACCAGCCGCCCCTGGGCTTAAAGGTAAGTCCAAGGGATCCCACTCAATGGAGCAGGTTGCAAGGGTCTCAGGACAATGTGAGCACAGCTGGTTCGCCAGTACCCACGTCAGGTGGGCTCAGTGAAAAAGATAGGTCAGCCGGGCGGCACGCGTCTAGATGTCCTCGCGGTCAGGGGCAGGCCACTTGGAGAGGTGATTTCTTGACAGCTGGGCCAATCACAAGGTGAGTCTCAAGGTCTCGATGTCCCTCAACAAGTGTTTGCATACTGGGCAGTTGGAGTCTGGATTGGACTCTTCGGATATTCGTGCAGCACAGCTTCGGTAGGTCCTGGTGTCCCCAAGCTTGGTGAGGAGACAGATCTGACCCTCCGGAGGTGAAGGAACACTTTGTGTGTGTGAGCTGCATCAGAGTCACCGGGGAGCAGCAAGTCAGTAATACCAGAGTTTCAGTGCCTGCAGGCTGCAGGTGAGTGGTACCTCCACTCCATGGGAGTACTTTGCTGATTTTTAGAAAGCTGGACGAACTCCAGGGTTCTTGGATGCCTAGCAATCGCAGGATGAGCGAGCACATCACGATTGCTGAGTCCTTAAAGCAGCAGGGAGGGTTTGGCACCATTTTTCTGCAACAGGGCTTCAGTCCTCGGGGCCGCACCTCTTCTTTTTCCTTTTCTTCTTTTTCTCCATCAAATCTGAGTTCAGGGTCCAGGGATACCACCTAAATCCAAAATTTAGGGCGTTAAAGTGGGCGACAGGTAGTAGCCAATGGGCTACCTACCTTCGGGTGACTGCACCATCTAAGTGACTTCTTCATGTAGGAAGGGGCACTGTCATGACCCTTATTGACTCCCTCAGAAACCAAGATGGAGGGAAATGAAAGTGGGCTCCACATCCTGCCTCACCTTAGGGGTGGAGGTGGCTGATGTATATCCACCTCCTAAATTACCTAATTTTCCCACCTGAACTCCTGCCAAATTTGGAGCAGGAAAAGGGGGATTGGCATCCTTCACTAGGTGGAGCTGCCAGGGTCAAATTTCAAAGGCAACATTGCCTTTGAAGCTTCCCACCTCAAAAGGCCATCCTGTCCTGGGGGAGATGTGAAGCACCTCCAACCAGAACAGGCTTTGTTCCTGGCCTCTGAGAGCACTGGCCCTCACCCCATGAGATCAGAAACATGTCATGTTGTGGCTGCCTGGCTGAGACTAGTGCTAGGTAAGATTTCAGGGAACCCTCTAAAGGGTCTCCTGTGTACATTTATTAATAAATCTAACACTGGCATCAGTGAGGATTTATTAAGACAAGATGTTTGGTACCAAACATCTTAGGGTACATTGAAGCCATCATGGTGGTGGAAAACTCGTAATGACAAGTATCCACCTCATGTACTCTCTATAGCTTACCTGTGCACTTACAATACCCAAGATAGGACTTGATAGTAGGGTCATATCTGCTCATGCAGATATGTCCACACATGGGATACAGGGTAGCCTGTCTAAGGGCTGTAAGGCCTGCAGTAGGGGTGATTTACCTTCACCTCATACAGTGTATGGGGGTATGGAAAACACAGTGCTGTGTGCCATGTCAACTCTTCAGTTTTCTCTGCACGCAGCCTGCAATGACACTTTGCATAGTCTTAGTGAGGGCCTCCTATTGTAACACAATTGTGCTGCAGCCCTAGTGGACTCTCTTCAGTCTGAAAACCCTAGATACCAGGAGTACCATT
Organism: Triturus cristatus; assembly: GCF_964204655.1. Taxonomy (NCBI): domain Eukaryota; kingdom Metazoa; phylum Chordata; class Amphibia; order Caudata; family Salamandridae; genus Triturus; species Triturus cristatus. Next base: position 1,710,837,384 of record NC_140589.1, on the reverse strand, counting down.
TACAGGGGATTTACAGGGGTTGCTGAAGTAGTGACATTTGTTGTACAGTTTTAGGTAAAGAACACTCCTACTGGGAGCCTGGTTAGCAGGGACCCTGTATACCTCAGTCAAAGTCGCATCAAAAATCTTTCTAACAGTTGCTGATGACATGCCTCCTTAAGTGATACCCTGCATAATGTCAATATAATAAAGGTTTAAAAAGCGCCATGAAGTCTTGGCTGGTGTATTTGCACTTAATAAAAAAGGGAACACAAAATGTAATAAATGGGGTGAGAAGCATAGGTGCAATTTAGAGTCTCCGCCTGTTGGTGAGCATCCCCAGCATTTTTATAGATTCTTGATACTACCTCTCAAAGGGCACCCTGGAGGCACAATAAGCATCCAGCAACTCCAGGGTACAGGGCATTCAGCCTCTCTTTAAAGGGATTATTTGACTCTGGGCAGGATTGGCAATAGGAACTAGTTTTTGGACATAGCAATTACTGGCAACTGAATGAAGCCGCACACAAACGTAGTAGCGGCTGATACCGTACGGGGGGTGGTGGAAATAAATAAAAAGGACTTACCTGAAACATACGGACAGCCACCTCTCCTCCATCCTCTTCATCTTCCAGTCTCCAGTTCCGGCTGGCAGCATGAAGCACCCGGGCACACAGGCTCTCCTGAGCCAATCACAACACTGCAATGCAGCATTGTGATTGGCTCCACATAGGTAATCACAATGCTGCAATGCAGCGTTGTGATTGGTCATAGCACTGTGGTTCGGTACTTAGATGGGTTCAGGTAGCTTGTGCATGTTCCTGACCAGGCTGTGTAATGAAGCCTTGTGGGGAATATGCAAAGTGTGCATGAATGTTTGACCGGCCCAAGGGGGCTGGCCAAGCAGTCATGCGCACTTCGGAGTGCTAACCACTCCTCCCCCTGCACAGCCCCACCCTGCTACTGACTGCAATAGGAAAAATACAATGATAATAACAATACATTATTATCATTGTATTTTTCCTTTTGATCAGTGGGGCGATGCTTCTCCACCTTAGTGGAGAAGTTGCCAGGAACTTCCACTTCTGACAACGTAATTATTACAACAGGATACAGTTTGTCCACATTACATGATGTCCTTGTGACTCCTTTTGTGATACAAAAAGAAAACCGCTGCAGAGTTAGAGGAACCATGTGGCAATGGCATCACAGTTTTTGTTAATATCTCCAGAGAAGTACAGAACTACCAGCACGACATCACAAAAGTAAAAAAAAGGTAACCACTGTTGTTATGTTTGGTTTGTGAAAGAGCCCAATTGGATGCACAGACAGCGTTAGGCATTATTCACAAAATGGGCACTTACATTGTCACCACTTTTTGGTTTAGAGATTCAATCTAAGCTACCCATTATTTGTTTTGGTAGGGTCACCATAAGGCAATGAAACTTAAATTAATGAATACATCAGTTGTGTATATACTGTATGTATACTGTGCCTTTATTTGTCTTTTAAAGAAACGGAACAGACATTAGAAGCAAGCAAATTATTCGGTGAAAATCAAGCATTATTTCCAAAAACAAAATATTGTATAATTTGTCATTTGGAAAAAAATCCAAAAAACGTTTAAAGATATCAAGTTCAAAATGGTATTAAAAAAATATCATAAACAATGCATATGTCTCTCCCAGCTGTTTACCATATGAATGCTGAGCTCCACTTTGACCAAAGTTTTCTACCGAATGTAACAGTTTCCTCAAATTTAACAACTGAATGTAACACAACATGAAGTGAAAAACTTTGCTCAATGTTAGTCATGGTGTCAGGAGGTATAAAATGCTTGTCTCCTGTTGTTACCACTAAAGCTGCATGAAAGAGTCATATGGCTTCCCATACATCAGGAATACTTTGCATCTTTTGTTTTTGCAAATGTTTGAAATCCCCATCGCCTGTCTCGTCGCATACAGTGACGACTGCTGGGAGTGGAGGCAAAGTGACCTCCCCAGGAGCTGCGCTCTGTCTGGCTGTGTCTCTTTCCGATTATTAATACATGCCCACAGAAGTGTGGAGCTCTTCCCCCTGTGCTGGGTGCATCAGAGAAGAATCATCCACCCCGTGAGAGTAACACATATTTCTACGTCTGATATACTGTACTTCTGCACTTTGTGGAGGAGTTTAGAATGAGTGTATTGGTATTTCTGAAGACTTAAAATGAGATTGTTTCTTTATTGAATATAGTTGATAGTCCATATCTCTAAATTTTGCTCCCTCCTACAACGTGCATATATATATATATCAGTCAGTTACCATCAGTCAGGGTGGTGATCAGGGCAAAAATGATGTATTTCTCACAGTACTGGTGAGCAATGCTTTCTTTTTCCACAGTACAATTTTACACACTCTTGTGTGCCATACATTGTTTATATAGACTGCTGTACTGTATGATTATAGACAGTTACGCTTACATGCTTTTTATGTTATTCACACTGTTCTTCACACTGTTAATTTGTACATGGCTTGCTGTACAGTGCAGGTGTGTACACTACAACACAGTAAAATTGTGCACACTGTTACACCATGTGCTATCAACTGTGGTGCAAGTAGTCTCACACACGCACTGCCACAGCTTGTATGGTTTCGATGCAGCATAGTTGTGCACTAGACTGTTGAGCTGTTCTTGCTATGTTTGTATCTATTAGAGTAGAATAGGGACTTAGAGAATTACCTTTATAGAACATGCTGTAATATTTCCTGTTTGTTGCTAATCATTATATTTCTTCATATTTCTGTAAAAGGATTTACCTAATTTCTGCATCTGAATAAAGAGATTACAAACCAAACTACTACTTAAAACAATATTTATTTTAAAATTCACTAAAACCCTCAATATTGACTGAACGTAGTAAGTAGTGTTGAAATTTGATATTGACTTATATTCCATTCTAGAATGGTGGCAAAGATCCAGTCAACATGAAGAAGATCAAGGAGCGGACTTGGAGATCACTTTTGTAAGTCATGGGTTGAACTGATTTAAAGGACAATACTCATGCACCAGCAGGTTCTGATAGCAGAGATATGGTTCACACCCTGATTGGACCTACAAAATAAATAATTTCCCAAGTCAGAATAAAATTCTGATTTCCGAATCCAGTATTGAGAACTTGAAGACCTAACAAGGCGATACTAGAAGGCAGTTGCAGTTTTGATGCAGATGTGCTGTTTGTGGTAGTTGTGTTGGATTAGATTGTGGTATTGTGAGTACGTATGCGTGAGTGGAAAAATAAGTATTAGGACGTTGTCAAAGATAAGTGATTAAAGTATTGAGGCTCAATTGTAGTAAAAAAAAACAGGGTATACATACATAATTTGAATAAGAAGACTTGTTTGCAGGATAAGGTGTAGAGTGTGATGTACCATCACCTATAACGTTGACATAGAGAGACTAAGCATTGTTGTTATTGATTAACACTAATAAGTGCTGGCATTGATTTGAGTGATTTCGGGCTGGGCGAGATTTCAATTGCAGTTGTGGAAAATATTGTTGAGTGATTTAGATACTGTTATTTCTGTAGAAAAAGCAAACAAGAAGAGGTTTGGAAGTTTATTGGTAAAGTTGTGTGAATGCAAGTAAAATTGTAAAGGATGGTGAACTGCTGCAAGGAATGAGTAGTAAGTCATATTGTTTCATGTTAGGATTGGTCGGTTGGTGTGCTTTCGTGCTGGAATTGGTTGGTGACATCAGTGTGTCACACTGGGTTTGGATTGCTAAAAGTAAATAGCGTATTTGGATTTGATGGCAGAGATTTGGTAAACTATTAGTTTAAATTGGATTGGTATATTAAAAATGTACTTGACAAAATGATAATATTGTGAATGAATATTTCTTGTCTCACTATATTGTACAAATGAAACGTTTTTAAGAATTTAGGAGTTTAGTCAAAAGGGATTACTATTCCGGTACAAAAGGGTGAAGAGGCACCTCCTGAGGGTACGTCTGCTCATATTATGACAACGGAGCATGGGTTACACACTTGTTCTTGGCGGAGCCAGAAGAGAAGAATTACTGAGATAGAGGGTGCATTCCTAGATATGGGACATTTAATACAAGGATTCCTGAAAATTTGCAGGGAAAATTACGTGAGATGAGGCCACCACCTAGACCTACTCAATATGAATCTTTTCATTTGAGGCAGAAGGTTGGGAGAGAGAAGGAGAGAGAAAAATATCAGAGAAGGACAAAACAAGCAGTGCAGAATTATGTGGCTTCTTGACGAACAGTGTAGAACGAAGAAAGCTATTATAAAGGGAACTAGATTATATCCAGCTATTACAACAGAAGCAGAAAAGCAAGGAAAAGAAAAAGATCACCAAAAGAAAGATGGGGATGATTCAGACACAGATTCAGGAGATGAGCTTTTAGAACAGATGTTGAATTCAAGACCTCCACCATAGATGACTCACAGAGACCCTAGTGCTGATGCGAGGGCCACAATGGGAACTTCTCCTGCAGATCCGAGTTGTGACCTATACAGATCCTCCAAATTGTCCCACCAGCTGTGGCTCGACCACAGACTGCAGCTTCAACTGTTACCAATACAACTGAAATACATACCACAGTCCAGATAACACCTGTAAAAGTACCGATAATACCCTGAGTGATTGCAACTGCTCCTCCAAATGTGGATTTAAGGCCAGAAGCTCCTCAAGTTGTTGGAGGTGTGCCTATGACAGATTCATCCAGAGTTGACAAAATTCCCAGCTCCAGGTGGTCCAGAATACCGCAACTCACCTTTTATGCACGTCCCAAGGAAAATTTCCATCTCTCCTTTTCTTCGGAAGTTGCACTGGATCCGCATTGAAAGCCGCATCAAATTCAAGACCTTGTGTCTTATTTTTAAAATTAAGCAAGGGACTGCCCCTGCCTACTTGCAGGAACTTATCCGTCCATATGTTCCTTCCCGGCAGCCTACGTTCTTCCACCCTAGGCAACCTGGTACTACCCAGATTTAAACTAACTAGAATGGGTGGCCGTTCTTTTGCATGTCTTGGGCCTAAACTTTGGAATTCTCTCCCAAACTGTATGAAACACGAATCCTCTTATCTCAGGTTTCATTGAGATCTTAAAACCTGGCTCTTCTCTCAGTGACTAGCTCTGTTTACTTAGTCTACAGTAGTGGACATGTCTGCGCCGGGAAACCCTGTCAAGGGTAGCTGTGCGCAATATAAATTTAATTTAATAATAATAATAATTGTTGTGTGAAGACCTCCACAGACAGTACACACACTGATAGATGGATGGACCTTACTATTCACAACTCCAATTGCTCCTGGTGACATTAATGCTTCTACAGAAGCAAATGTACTTGTATGGCTAAAGGAAGTAGCAGGAAATAGGAAGATAAATTGCTGTGAGGCAGCTGAAAGGCAAGAATCAGAAAGGGAGGTACCTTTAAATGTGGCCCAATTGAAGATGAAATTAGAAGAAATAATAAGAGGATGCTTAGAATTTGAACATATCGAGCAATACCAAAGAAAGAAATGGATTTACCTCTGTAAAGAAATTACATGAAGAGCAGCTGTAGTGTACAATAGATTGGCAGAAGTAGCCCAGAAATATGAGATCAATCTTGAGAAACATTTTCACCTGTGAAAAAGCTACAGAGTTCAATTAGATGACCCAGCATTAGAAAACATGATAGTTTCAGTAATGCATTTAGATCTTTCAGAATTGGTCAAATACATTAAAAAATGGAGTGAAGTTGAGAAACTATAAATTAATTGGGCAAAGTAACATGAAAAGAAGAATAGAAAGGAATCCATGAAAAGGAAACCCGATGAGGGAAACTAGGGAGAGGGACAGCATTTACACTTAGAGAAATTGCAGGATGAATGTATGTACATGTTCCTTAGAGTAGAGGTGATTTGGCGGCATTTACAAGCAATTTCTCCAAATTGAGAGACAAACCGATGCAATGGTATGTAAAACTTGGCCGGGTCATTAAGATTTCCAAGGTGTTGTGGACAGATTTAAATATGTTTTTTGATATAGTAGTACCGGCCGGTTTGTGGACTGAATGTAAAGTTGCAGTACAATGGCCAAAAGAAGAACCAGAGAGGTAGACTAGAAAAAAATGCACTATCTCCTGTAGTAATGGTAAAGTATGAGGCATTGATTACTTTCTTTAAGGATAGAGTGCCACCAAGAGACACAGTGGACGAGAATGTCCTGAGGAGGAGGATATGGGGATTTTTGTGTCACAGTTTGTTTTGGGTTTAAACCCAGGCATTTGTTCACACATATCACAAAGTGTGATCTGTTGGCAGAACAAGTTGCTGGATGAAATTATGAGGTATGCTAAATATTGTAGCCACGAGTTACACATGAAGCAGAAAAAGATCAAGGAAAAGTTTATGCTGGCACAAACCAAGTTGACTCAGAAGGGTGTTCAGAATCCTTCTTTTACAGGACATCAAGGGAATATGGAGGGAGTTGCCTTTCCGGAGGTTGGTTTTCAGGGAAATACAGGTGGGTTTAACCAGTCTCAAGGTAGAGCTAAAGGCGTTCCTGTGGGTACAGGATCTGGAACAGACATAGCTGCGATGAAAATGATTACACAATGTCATGTCAGTCATAGAATTGGACATTGAAAGAGAGAATGAAGATATAATACTACTACTAATGTTGGAAATGTAAAGATTGGCGAAAGAAATGCAAATGTCAAATGTGCCTGCATCACAAATTCAAATGCCTATGCAAGTTCAGACCAAGATCTTGCCCACCCCACCAGTTCAGATGAATTCCCAAAATGTAGCAAACGCTCATTTTGGTTTAAATCAGCTGCCAAAAATGAACACAAACTCTTTCCAAAATTCCATGCCACATTTCAAAATTCGAACCCAAATATAATACAGCAGTATCCATTTTTTTAAATTGATGGTTCAAGTTATGAAAATTCCCAAGTCACAGTGCCTGGGAGAGGAGAAAGATTGCGTACTTGGCACAGTCGTAGAGGTAGACCATAGTGGCCCATATGTGGATGCTGATCTATGTTGCCACCAAGTATAATTTTTAGTTGATACCGGAGCTACTAGATGGAAGTTCCAGATCTAACTCTCTCGGGGAAAACAATCCAAGTTGTGGGAGCTAAAAATAAACAATCCAGAAACCCTGTTTCAGAAAAGGTACCTGTAAAAATGGGTTCATTTGAGGAAAAACACCAGTTTGTTGTCTGTTTGTTTCATGACACGCCGGATGGTGTTGCATTACAAAATCATGATGAGGACCTAGATTACAAGTTGATTAAATAGAATAATGAGATAGGAGTGTTTTCTTTAGTAACTATTGAATAATTTCCTGATGATTTGAGAGGGAGAGTGAATCCTGAAGTCTGGGATTTTACAGGGAAAGATATTGGACTAATAAAAGGCGTAGAACCAGTACAAGTTACAGTAAAACCAAACGCAATGTTTCCCACATCACCCCCTTACCATTTGACATCAGAAGCCATTGCAGGAATAACACCAGTCATAGAAGATATGATATGCTGGAGAAAGGAATATTGAGAGAGTTGATCTGGAGTCCATGTAACTCTCCAATCATGGATTTACAGAAACCCAATGGGAAATACCGACTGGTGCAGGATTTAAGAAGGATTAATAAAATAGTAATTCCATGCTGTCCCATGGTACTGAATCCAGCCACCATATTCTTTCAGATCCCATGTACCCCAGAATGATTTACGGTCATTGACCTGTGCCAGGCTTTCTTCTCAGTGCCATTGCACAAGGAAAGTCAGTACCTATTTTCCTTCATGTTTCAACAGAAGGTATCAGCATGGTTTCGTGTCTGTCTATCTTCAACCAGATTCTGAAGAAAAGTCTGGAGACCTTACACATGCCCAACAAGTCAACTCTTGTCCAATGCATTGACAATTTGTTTGTGGCATCAGAGACGCGAGATGCTTGTAAAAAAGACTCCATTCTTTTGTTAAATCTCCTTGCTGAGAATGGACACAAAGATTCTCCAGGAAAGCTGCAGTACTGTCAAAAAGAAGTTCAATATCTTGGACACATTATTGTAAAAGCTAGAAAGTTGTCCCTAGAAAGATTGGAAGCCATCTTGCAGATTAATCCATCACAAAATCAAAAGGAAGTTATTATGTTTTTGGGAATGGTTGGCTACTTCAGGCAGTGGATACCAACATTTTCCATTATGGAAAAACCCTTAATGAAGTTGACATGCAAGGATGTGTCAGATCCAATCCCGTGGGACAGAAAATGCTCAAAGCTGTACCTGGAGTTGATAGACAAATTGTGTCATGCCCCTGTTATAGGAATACCTGATTATTCAAAAGAATTCATATTATTTTCCAGTGAGAGAGATTGGTGCGCTCTGTCAGTGTTAACAGAGGTTCATGGTGATGCCCGGAAACCTATTGCATTCTTCTCAAAAGCACTTGACCCCATGACTGCAGGTCTTCCTGGCTGCCTAAAAGCGGTAACTGCAGTAAGCACTAGTTTGGAAAAGAGTGAGAGCACAGTGATGGGATACCCTTTAACTGTTATGGTCCTGCACTCTGTGGAGCTATTGTTAACAAGAACCAAAACCAAGTACTTAACTCATAATCGCTTGAGAAAATATGAGCAAACTATTTTGTCTTGCGATAATATAATTCCTAAGAGATGTAGTGTACTGAACTCTTCAACTTTGTTGCCTATAAATGATGCAGATTGTGATGACGTCGAAAATCACTGTCTAGATGTCACGGATCTATTCACCAAACCAAGACCTGATATTAAGGATGAGCCCCTAATTGAGCCCGACTATTTGTAGATGGGTCATTCTTAAGAGGTAACAATGTTACACTAAGAGCAGCGTGTGTTGCGTGCGCCATCAATGATGTTGTTGAAGCTTCCTGGCTTCAAAGAGTTACCTAAGCATAAGTGGCCAAATTGATTACTCTTACCAGAACTTGCAGTTTAACTGCACAAATGAGTGTCACAATTTTTACGGACAGCCAGTATGAGTTTGGTGTGGTCTATGACTTTGGACAGTTATGGTCACAAAGAGGGTTTTTAACCTCTTCAGGCACTCAATTCGGAATGGAAATCATGTTAAAGATCTACTGGAAGCTTTGCAATTGCCCAGTGAAATAGCAGTGGTTAACTGTGCAGTACACCAAAGTGAGAATGGATATAATGCTATTGGCAATAGATATGCAGATTCCTTGGTGAGGTATTGTGCTTTGTTAGCCTGCACATTTAATGGAAATTTCACATGTGAGTTTGAAGAAGAGAATTCATTCACAACGTTGATGAGAGTCACAGATAACTGGGACAAGTTAAAACAAGTCCAGGGAAATGTTTAAGAAATGGAACAAAATGGTTGGATAAAATTGGGTTGGGAGAAAAATGCAAACGTTATTTAGATATCAGCAGATGGGATACCAGATTTGCCCAATAGCTTGTTGTTTTCAATGACACGATATTACCATGGGACACACATTTAGGAAAGGATTGCATAGTGAGGCTTTTCAGGCAGAGTTGGTGTAATCCAAGATTTCGAATGTTGGCTGAAGAAATTTGTCATAGGTGTGTCATATGTCAACAAATGAAGTCAGGAAAGAGGACACACGTTACCCTGAAACACATGGGGAGATCAGGTGGACCATTTAACAGGATGTATATGGACTTTATCAAAATGCTAGTTTACAACGGGGTGAGATATGTCCTGGTCATTGTGTGCATTTTCTTGAGATGGGTGGAAGCCTCCCCAACTCATAGAAATGACAGTCTCACAGTGGCTAAGCTGTTATTACGTGAACTGATCTCTAGGTATGGAATACAGATTTCTCTTGGGTCAGATAGAGGAGCCCATTTCAGTAACGAAGTTCTGAAAATGATCTGCACTGCATTACAAACTGAGCAATGACTACACTGCAGTTACAAGCCTGAAGCTTCTGGAATAGTTGAACCCGTGAAGGGGATTATCAAATCCCAATTAGCCAAAGTCTGTCATTCAACCTCTTTGAAATGGCCAGATGCTTTACTCTTGGTGTTAATGAGCATTTGACAGGAAGACTGGTCTGTCCCCACATACGATTATGATAGAAATAGCCATAAGTTTGTCAGCTGTTCCTGCAAACACTCTTTGGAATATCACTGACAACGTTATCTTGGATTACTACAAAGGTTTGGCTGATGTGGCTCATTCTATTTATTATCAGGTTTCAGCAACCACTGAAGATCTTTATCAAGAACAATGCATTGACCTCAGCCCTGGTGGCTGGGTCATGATCAAGAAGCATGTTCGAAAGACTTGACTAGAGCCTGGATGGAAAGGCCCCTTTCAGGTGATTCTGATGACAAATACTGCAGTTAAGTGTGCTGGGATTGCAAACTGGATTCATGCTTTGCACACCAAGAAGGTGAGAAATCCAGATGACACAGTTGTGGTCTATAATCCAGTACCAAAAAGTAGTAACTGCACCAATTACTTAAATACTACCCAGACCAGCTGAAGCATTGCCTGAGCAAGAGGAAGAGAGGGGCGAAGATCAACAAAGTAAATTAGAAATTCAAGTGAGTGTCTGAAATAACACACAGTGGAATAGAAGTCTCTAACGAAAAAGAAGCAGGGACTACTCCTCAGAAAAAAAGTAGTGCTGAAACTACATCTGCAAAAACAGAAGATCCAGGAGAGAGAACAAGCACCAGATCAAAGAGAGCGACTCGACAAGCTGAATGGCCACGAAGCTACAACCATAAAGCCCAGAGAAGAAGCTCATCCATAACACGAATACCAGAGACTATACCTGAAGAAACCGAGTCCAGTGATGAAAGTGGCATAGAACAAAAGGAAAAATCCTTGAGAAGATAAAAAGGAGCAAGGGCGACTTGTCGCAGGTATTCAGCACCTGAATGGTCATATTACGTGAACACAGCACTGAATGTCACTTTGAAAGATTTGTGTAAAGTAGATCCTGAACTGCTAGAACCTCCTTGAGAACAACCTAGATGATTAAAGGAAAAAGTTTGAAAGAATCCAAAAGAAGAGACCTTAAAGAAATTATTGAGAAAACGAAAATGTGCTGTTAAATATTATTATTTTAGTCTCTTATTTTACAGAAGATCAACCTAGAACCCAGTGAGCAATAAAAGAACAGTTATAAAATTTTGGAAGAACACAGAGTAGGATTAAGGATTGTCTGCTTAGTAATCAAACTCTAAAAAGAATAAGAAAAGAAAGAAAAGAAAAGAAGAGGAAAGAAAAAAACAAATTGTTGAACTCAAGAAGTGTGAAACTGGCTCAGAGAGAAATGTGTTGCATTAGAAACATGTTTAATATATTATGTGTTCAATTTTCATAATAACAGTGATAATGATCGCCATAGTACCAGTAGGATTTTATTTCACACCTGAGACAGACATGGATACTGCATGGTATTATAGATAGTGTACACACTTACCAGAATAACTTAAATTTTTCATGTAGCCAGTGGACAAGATATACATAATGGCTTTACAATAAAGATACACTAACATAACACAAACCATTGATATGAGTAGTGATGTTTTAGAAAATGCTTGGGAAAAAGAGGAGAATTAATTTAGAAAGAAAATGATTTCTCTTAAATTGAGATTAGAAAGCCAACACAAAGGAAAGATTTGTGTTTTAAGAAGGAGGATGCCTAAACAAACTAGACATATAGGAATTAGTAGTTGCAAACACACATTTGACTAACAGGGGGATCATTGCAGATATTGCAGTGAGATGAGAATGCAATTCCTGGCGTCTACTATATTTGTGGCTTAAATGCTTATATCTTATTGCCAACTGACTGGGAAGGTATTTGCTACCTAGGCATAATAATTCCTAAAATGTATCACATGGAAGGCTTAGCTGCACTAACACTGACACAATCACATACACAAAAAAGAAATGCTGAAACCAGAGCAGGATTAACAGGAGACAAATTTGGAGCAATCATTCCACTATAGGCATCATTTTAATTAACAAAAACATTAGAGAGCTAGCTAACGTTGTTGACAAAATGGCAACAAGCACATCGGGAGCTTTGCTTGTAATTAACACTGAACTAATTGCTATAAGGTCTTTGCCACTCCAAGACTGATTTGCACTATCCATCTTACTCGCTGATAAGGGCAAAGCCTGCAAAATGCTTAAATTAACCCATTCCTGCACATACGTACCCGATGAGTAGTAAGGAAATAGAAGATTATGCAAGGAACATTTCAGGTTTAGAACCTGATCCACATGAATTGGAAACACTCAGCGCTTTTAAGAATTTTGGAAAAGGAGTGCAAATGATTGGAAATTGGATTTTAACAGCAGGCAAAGGAATTTTGAAGGCTATACTAATGACAATAATCATAGTTGTGCTGAGCCTATACTGTTTTTACGCATTGTTCATGAGCTGTAGATATATTTTATGCAAAAAACAAGAAAGGCTGCAATGAAAGTTATATAAGAAAGATTTAGGTTTGACAGGGATAATGAACGATGAGTACATGAAATTACTGTAATTTTTTAGATGATTAAATCTAAAGAGACAATATTCGACTATGATGAAAGTGCCCTCTGAACTCGGACTCACATGGAAAATCAATTTGTGTGATGGTTTCAAAAAACATCAGAGGAAAGGAATTGATAAAGCAAGACATTTTGTTGAAAATAATGTGGTTAGCTTGTAAAACATTAAAAACGAGTAATGCTTAAAGAAACTGGAAAGTGAGCCTTTCTCTAAAATGTGCAAATTAACGTGTAACATGATTAGCCTGATTTTTTTTGTAGTAAGCACCCATTTCTATCGCATTTACATTGTCAACCTAAGCTAGGCCTCATCTACTCTCAAGTTCACTTCATTTGACTTATGTTAACTATTCTTAATTAAATACGTGTTTTAGCAGAATGTGGCATGGTGCAGTATTAAATAAATAATTCACGTTAGCTTCATTAGATATGCCATCTTCGAAGAATGTACTGATTTCAATAAATGTTTTCTTTCCTTACTAAACTACATGTTCTCAACGCATTTGGTTAGATTTTAGCTACCACTTATTCACAATAATGAATATCAACAGTATAGTAAAATAATAGTGAAGGTCATGATATAATTCTGTAGAAGTTACAACTAGAATGCTTCTGCTTTAGACTAGTTCATTGTCACTCAGTGGAGGTCTGAATAGCTAATAGAGTAAGCTGCAGGGTTCATGTGGTAACTCGAAATGAAGCTAACGTACATGAGAAGTTGCAGCTTTGTAAACTGCTTTAATATAATGTTTGTTATCTACGTATGTCATTGTGGGAATGAAGAAGGATGTATCAGACCATCAAATGATCCTTTCAGCATTGGGCAAAGATGACCTAACACTGAAGAAGATGAATACATAAATTTTTGTTATTATTATACGTGTTCATAGATAGAACAATTCAGATGCTCTTCCACCACCTTTTCCTTAGAGCACGTACTTAGAGCTTTATGCTCATCAGACTGATAAGGCTAATTGCTCTGTGCCTATCCTTTTGCCTTTTTACACTGTAAGCTACTGCAGATGGTGTTTTCTAAACCCCTTCAAACATACAGGTATTTCTGTGACTACCTTCTAATTGAGGAAAGACTCAGACAAGTTTTCCAGAACTGGTCTTTATGAGGAGTTCATCTAAAATCAAAATTATATCTCTAAAAGCTCCTTCAAATTCTTGCTCTTTTCCAAAAAAGGACTCTCTATGGGTTAGGGTCCATTAGAGTGGAATATTGACTTAGGTAATTTCCTTTATAGAACATGCTGTAATATTTCCTATTTGTTGCTAACAATTATTTTTCTTGATACAGAGTTATCTAAATGTTGAATTTAAAAAAAGAGATTACAAACCAAACTATTAAACTTAAAACGATAAATGAAGACTTTAAAATTCACCTAAACTCTCATTATTGACTGAACGTAATATGTAGTGGTGAAATTTGATATTGATGTATGCTCCATTCTAACACAGTGGCAAAGATCCAGTCGACCTGAAGAAGATCAAGGCATGGAGTTGGAGATTACTTTTGTAAGTCAAAGGCTAAACTGATTTAAGGGAAAATACTCATAGTCAGCACTACTGTAATATTTGGGACTACAGTCAGAAGAGTGTTAATACAGTATGATACTGTCAAGGTTATGGGAGAATCTCAGTATTTTCATTATTAGAACATTGGAATGTGGAGCACTCCATTGCAGACAATGGAGTGCTCCGTACTTCTATGGGACAGTAAAGGCCTGCAGAGCAACAGTCCAATGTTTTCACAAAGGCCTCTTGAGCCCGAGGGGATTTCAATCCGCTCGGGCTCAAGAGGCCTTTGTTTTATTTGTTAGAACTTCTAATAGCCTAATAGCCTTATAGCCCTTCGTAGCTGGGCTATACCCTTGTTAAAGGCCCTTGCATTCGGCTCGGGCCTTTAACGCTAGAGCGGGCCTTTAATAGTCGGGATAGCCCGCTGTAGCAGGCTATAAGGCTATATTAGAGAAACAATGTGTCTCCAAAATGTAGGAGATGAACAGGAAGGACATGGAATTGAAGATCCATAACACAATACAAAGGAATTAACATTCTTCCCATCTTCCTCATAGAAAATGCAAGCCACCCTTTTTCTCCTTTAATATGTTAAAACTGTTGAAATGTTCAAACTATCTGTAATTGAAGAAAATTTAGTTTGAGGTACATCTTTCACCTGTCAAGGCATAAAAAATGGTGTGTTATACAGGCTTCAACTTACGGGGAATGTAATGAGCTTTGGCCATTGAGATGTGTATAAATACTGTCTGTTTTTCAGTTTTGGTAAGATGTTATTAGCTGACTGGGGATCTCCTTGTCGGCTGCCATGTTTCTCAGTCAATTGTCTAAATAAATGTTCATGCAACTATTACTTGATGAGCTGCAGAATATGACCTTTTTGTTGATATCCTTCTTCTAGAGTAGCATATCTCATAGATCCCTTGTTTATTTCAGCTGGTTCTCTCCCTGGCCCCAGCTGGCTCTCTGGGAAGTGCTTAATTTGAGCCAGTGGTTGAAGGTAGGGCATACCAGCACCCGTTTTTGTGACAGGCATTCAACTCACTTTTCCTCATCAGACTTTGACTCTGAGAAATAGAGAGATAAACACACAAGTGTGGAAGAAGGCGGAAGAGAAACAATGTGGCAAAGGGAGAAAGCAGAGATGACAAAGAATCTGCAAGAGTGAGATAAAGAGATAGGGAGTGTCTAGTGGTGGATTAAAAATGCATGAGGTGCAATCAAGATTCCGCAGCCTCAGTATTTTGCATGCTTACATTCAACAGCTGCGGATTTGAGCTTGTGAGCAAAACTTTGAGCCCCATCACATATTCTTTTACAAATTAAACACTGCCTCTGGGCCCGTTGATTGAATGATAAAACCTTCTGTAAAACTGAACCTTACGCTAAGCTGTCCATTAGGAAATGTGCATCCTTTTCATCATAGTCCCCAGGTTTTTCTTAGCACCTATGCAAGCACTGAAGTGGGCATATACATGTTACTCACAAATAACCTCACCCCTATGCTGTTTAGGTACCATTCCCATCACTAATCATCTATTGAAGGTCTTGTCCTCTTATGTAGAAGATGCATTTGTAGATCTTTGCAAGGGCGGCATCCCAGCCCTAAACCTGTCTTCCTATGCCACTCTCTCATGCTGCAAGAGAGTGCCCAAAAACCTTTTATGCAACCTTTCGCACAGGTCCCTGTACCTGCAAGACACTGATCTGGTGTCTTCTCCACTGAGGCCCAGTGGAACATTGCCTTAAAGGCATCAAGGCCTTCCTAGCACTCCAGCTCAACTAAGAGTTTGCTTCTTTGTACTGCCAGAATATTTTATCATCATGAATCCAACTATATACAGACCCATTACCTTCACACATTGTTAATATGTTCTTTTCATACTTTTCAATAATCATATTGATATATTTCTTCTTTCCTGCAGCTACAGGGTAATTACCACCAGTGCAGACCTTTGATTGATGTATGCCCTTTCCACCTTCTTTTTCTGTGGTGATTTGGCCCGGTCTACCCATTAAAACCCACAACTGTGCTACAGCTTTCTCCAACCTCTTTCTATGTATCACAGAAAACATAAGACAATAAGGTATTTCCAATAAATTACCCTCCGGTTCCTTTCCCTTGTGTTCAGCTGCATTCACCCAATCTTCCCTTGACCTCTTCAGATTTCACATCTTGGAATGGTGCTCCCTAAACTCACAAATGACCACCCTCCATAACTGCTCATGCTCCATAAAACTTACTGCTACCTCCTCTTTTTTCTTATCATTATATACATTAATGCCCCACAATATGATCATTTCCTAACCCTCCTGCCTTTTTTCTTGACCTATCCAAGGACTTGCAATCTACTCCTTATCTTGCTATTTCCTCTCACTTTTTCCTTTCCTGTGAGTAATGTCTCCCTCAGGAATAGCTCAACTCTATCTGGTAACACACTCGCTCTGTCCCTTCAGATATCCAATCCTTTGATCTAGACCTGGACTTGCCTGGATGCCCACTCAAATCAAATCAAATTCATTTGCATAGTTAATTAAAACCATTGCATACTATTAAAACTCAATCAAGAACGTTAAAAAGTGTAAAAACTGTTCACAAATACCTCTTAAAACTATTGCATACCATTAAAACCCAAACAAGGACATTAAAAAGTGGAAAAACAGCTTACAGTTTATAAGTACTGTTTGTACTTTTAACATTAAACAGTACATTCTAGATTTGTGCAAAGTATCCTACAATTAAAATACAAATATGCAAAAAATGCATTTCAGAGGTAAGATTTATTTTGGCATGACCTAGGGCCAAAATGTTCATGGACTATAGTTGTTTTGTAGCTTAAAGTGCAAGTGCGTGGTGCAACTAAGAGGTGTAGTTCTGACTCTGTCCTTACTCCATAAGCTCCCATCCCTCATGCAGTCCCCTTTTCATCTTTTACTGTCTCTCTCCCTTGCTCTGCTGCCCCGTTTTGTGTAGTCCCTTCCTTTACTTTCTTTCCAACCCCACCTCCCTGCCCTTTCGTCCATGCTTCATTCTCTCTCTTCATCAGCTCAGCAATCCACAGTATAACTCCTCTCCTAACATCCCCACAACATCTGTCTTATTCTCATTTTTCCCCTCCACCCAGTGCTTGTCATTCCTTGGCCTTTTGCCGTGTCAGCAACTTGTTCCTCTTATCGAGCCTAGCGTTCCTGCTTAATGCCTTCCATATCAGTGCTCCTGTCATGGTCATTACTCATTTATGCATATACTTCTTGTTTGTCATCATCACCACCACATTCTCTTCCCTCTTGTTTCCAACCGACCCCTTTCAGTTTAACTGAATACTCTTCAGCATTTTACAACCTCCTTTCTTGTTTCCTTTGGAAATAACCACTCTTACTCCTCTACCCTTTTCCATTTCAGCTTCTCCAATTCAAAGTCATCCAATTAGAATTCCTTCAATATATGGAGCACCACTTCTCCCATGGACACTCAGGGAGCTTATTTACAATAATTTGACACAGGGCAGCCCTGCACGTCAATTTGCTGCACTGCCCTGCGTCAAAACAAAAGGGCAGGAATGCTCTGTGTCTATAAGATACAGTGCATTCCTGTCCTCTTACACTGCACTGGGACACAAATGGCTGCTTAGCACCTACACAAGTATCCTTGCACCATGGTGCAGGGACACCTGTGTTGAAATCAGGTTGTTTTTTGTGCAGGGCGGGACACCTTTCTTCCTTCCTTCTGGGGAGGAGTAGGCTTTTGACATATTCTCAGGTTTACAGCATGCAGTAAATCTGGGAATGTGTCAAATGTCATGTTTGTTACATGGGAGCATCCACCTTAACACCCATGGCATGCCTCCCTAACACAGTGACGTGTGCTGCATTGCCTCACACCATATCTGCAAAGCCCCAAAAAGCCACGCAGGGTGGCTTTACGTTGCCTCATAGATATGGCTTTGCAGTGTGCGCCACAAAAGCATCATTAAAAGTGACTTTCGGGCAGTTCACAGGGTTTGTGACTGAGCCCCTTGTTGCAGGGATTCTGCTTATGCACAGAACTATGCACAGGAAACCAGGACCTCAGTGAATTGTGGTGTACCAAAAACTCACCTCAGAACCCAGAACCCCTTATCCGACCAGCATCAGTGTCCCATTCGTTATCCGAGTTAGGGTATTCTCAGGAATCGTGGGAATCAGAAATACCTGTTCGTAATTATTCTCATATCAGTCCACAACAGAATAAACAGAGACACGGTAAAGTTTAAAGAGTTTATTTTATAAACCTCGTGTCCTAAGATGCAGTACTTTCGCTAACATAAGCAGACAAATGATTAAGATCAAAACCATCAGCATAGTTACAATACCATAGAAAATGAAAGGAGTAATCATAATAAAATGACAGTGGATATCAGCCACCTTCCTTTCGCTAGTAAACTAATATTATTATTATTAGACTAATAAAAGGTCTCTAGGCTTGAATGGGGAACCCCATACCGTAAAGATCAGCTTAGTGGAATCACATCACAGGATCAGCTAGACTCTGCTCCTGGGAAAGCTCTTCTTCCGAATGTCTCTAAAACATGTAGCCTGCAATATTAAAAGCACTCGACTTTCAGGTATTTGCAGCCTCGTGCGTGTTATGGCTAAATAGTGGGCCGATCAACCTGAACCCAACAACATGCACCGTCTAGCGACCCAGACTGTTTCTTTACACAATGTGCAGACCAAGGTCGCTGCTCACTGTTAGCGATGTGAACAACAGGCCGTTCTCATGTGAAGCAAAGTCTATCAAGCATTTCTCAATTAATAACATGTGACTACAGTGTCGTGTGCAAAGGCAGCTAAAGCGGCAAGATGGCTTTCTAACATCTAACGCGGTTGTGCTAACTTAGCATTGTACGTATATAGATAGCAATCTTCACTACACCCCCTCTTGATCGGACCACTAACCAGTAGGGGTGCACTTTCAAGAAAGCAAAGTTCAAGTTTGATATAACGGAACCAAGGGCATAAATTGTGAGTCCATATAAGGTAAGTGAAAAGTTCGAAGAGAGAAAAGAAAAAAGAAAAAAGGGAGAGAAAAAAAACTATTTAAAGGGGAAAAAAAATATCATCGATGGATGGACAACGAAATGAAGGGGGAGAAAAGTATCAAGGTATAAGCACAATAAGTTGCAACAGCTTCCAAGAGGAAATCATTGGAACGATCTGCAAAATTATCTGCCATCCAGTTCAGCAAGGGGAATGAACACACATGTTCCTCGACAACCAGAGCCTCTAGCACCATTCGAGGACAACTGGTGTGTTCTTCAAGATAACTTCTCGCTAAGAATTCAGCTGGAGCCGTTCCGATGTCCCAGTTCCCTAGGACTCCATGTGCTGCTCCACAGGCCATAATCCTGACGCCAGAACAGTCCAACTCATGAGCCACTAAGGGGCTCATTAGCCGATCATAATCCGGGGCAGGAGACACCGAGTTCGACAGGCACAAATCCAGAGCCCATTGGAATGGACAATCTAGGCAATGAAAGACAGGCTGCACACAAGTAAAGTAGGGAAACCGGAAGGGCAATCCATAGGCTATGCTTAAAGTCGCCAGTGGTAAAGTGCCATAGTATTCAAGCATCCGGTTACGAAGATGGAGCAGCCGGGACATGCTGCCGTGAGATGCAAGTTGTGCATCCATAGCATAGTACGCAGATCAACAAAAGCACCCCAGCCATGAGGGCGAGAAGCAAAGGGAGACCTCCGAAGACGCTGGAAAAAATAGAATGAAAAAATGCCGGGATCACACCAAAAATAGTTTGAAAGGAGGTCACGAGGCCGGAGCCCACAATCTTAAAAAAATGAGCCAGGCCACTTGTTGACGAGGCATTAAAGATAGTCTGAATCAGGGCCCCAAAATGAAGTGGGAGATCAGTATTTAAAAGCGCTTGCACCTCTGTGCGCGTGTTTGCTACATGAAGGACAAATGTTTCCTGGGATGAAGTCAACGCGACTTATTTTTGAGACAATAGAGCCCTTATTCTGCACATCTTGTTGAACTCTGCTTTCAAGGTTGGAATGGAAGGCCAGATGGATACATCGAGCCGTCCATGCAGGGGTGGGAAAAGGACGTTATTGCAGCAGACTACTCTCTGCGATACAGTCACTATGTAGGGAATTCCCACTAACATCCCACAGCAAGCTTCATTATTTAATAGCAAATAACTATCGTTAGCAAGCAGCGTAAAAGACGGTGTTATAACTGGCACCGGGATCCCTTTCAGGACGCAAGCTAAATTAGGAGCGTGCATATTACATGCACCATGCAATTGGATGTGCCTACACACCACAGAGTGATCTGGAGTGGAAGTGCACTCTTCACCTTTTAAGTAAACCTCTTTTCCGTCCCTCACGCATCTATACGTGAATGGGAGTGACCAAACTTTGTGCAGGAAGGCAGTACCCAGTTTTTCATATCTGCCAAGTGCATAATGTTTCATGCAGGAACTGAACTTAAACAGGGGGAATGGTAATGTGATCAACCCGTGGATAAGCCACACATCGGAGTTTAATTCGGCAACAGATAAAGGTAAAGGTTCTAATTTTTCAATGTGCAGCAATGAGTATGTTGCATCTTTCATGGACATGAACTGTTGTTTCGCAGTCAAGTTAAAAGGGAGGAACAAAGATGAAGTATTCATGTAATCCCAAGGGACTTTCCCAGCCTTTAACGTTTGCAATGTCCATGCAAACTGCATAATGGAACGCAATTGATTTTGAACATGATACAATACAGACAAATCATCCTGCACAATGTCTACCACAGACGAAACAATATTATCTAAGGTATAAATTCTGGAAGACAGGGTGTTAATGCTATTATCTATTACAGCCAATACCTTTTCCATATTGGCTTGATCAATAGCTCGTAATCCGGATGCAGCTTCAATCTGTGACAGCTTCCAAACTTCGTTGTAAATAGCATATACCCATCTTTTGGACTTGCCAACTGCAGGACCCTTAACAAAATCATTCAAATCTATTTTGTCGTTCAATTGTGATAAATGAAGTTTAACAGATGCTAAGGTGGAATGTTGCAGCTAAGATTGGCATAACTTCCCTACTGAGTAGGTAGTTGCCGTGTGAGAAGATTCAAAACGGGGGTCTACACGAACTTGTGTATACCCCGATGCCAAATCCAGAAACCGATGTTGACAGGAATCTGAGCTTGTTTGCCATATTAACCACCCTTCCGTATTCAATTCAGAAATATTGAAGGATGTGTTGGAAATGTATGACTGCAACGTAGCAAGGGATAGATACGTATGATTATCCCAATTAGGATAAGCACCCAGACCCGGAGGGGAGGGAGAATTTAATTTTTTAGAAGTAGCCAATCCAAAACAGGTGGTCTGAAAAATTGACGAATTCAAAAATAACATGTGGTTCGGGATGAGGCAGGCATGATGCAAAGCTTCTGTTCCCTGTACCTGCCACGGTTTAGAACCCCAAACCGATTTAAGATCGATAGTAGCTTTCCACAGATCATAGCCTCCGATTGCCAACTCGTCCATAAAGGACTTGGAATACAACAATTTGGTGTGTGTCAGTCTAACTTTAGAAGCAGACTCAGCCCCAACCTTAAAATAAAAGGAGGCCGGATTCGACACACTGAAATCAGAAAAATATGTGAATTTGTCCACTAATGTGGCGGAGCTGCCCAGCCTAGGGGCTGGACAGTGGTCCCATTGCGTATAATTTACATCATTTCTAAACGCATTTGCTTTGTGTAGGAAATGCGTGCCATAATGTTGATAGCAGAATTGCTCATCATAATTAGCAGTATCTAAATACAAATCCTCAGCATCAAATGCAGCATAATATTTCAAATCAGAAAACAGAGCTTCTATTGCTTGTACATCCCAATCATCCGAGTGGATGTTTTGCTTAACTACATCACCCATAGAAACACGAAATACATTTGGCACATTGATTACTTCAGTGGGGCCATGAATTTGAAATTTTACAGCAACCCAAGCGATCCCATCACGTACAGGCCAGGCAGTAATGTTCACAAAAGTCTGGTCCCTTTTCATAATATGTGATGAGGAGTGGGGGGCCAAAGTTCCATCAATTAGTCTAATTGTAGATCTTTCTTTCAGGTAGTGTCCATTGATTAGTCTAAAAAACACTACCACAAAGCCAATGGACATAAACAAAAAAATACATATGAGCACCAGCCAAATGTAAGTCCAAGGGGGAATTAAAAAATGTCTTTTGAACCAGCCAACAAAAATCGAAACTTTTGATGGGGCAATGGAAGTCATTGAATTAGTGTCAAAGGAGTAGCGCGACTGGGTAACTGTGGTGGATTGTAAAACAGGCAACGGGACATCCGCAGGATAAGCATACTCAATATCTTCAGGTAGACCACCAGGTGTCGGTGGCAATAAAGGACCAGTAACTGTATGCATCTCGACGGCAACATCAGGCAAGGTGTTAGAAGCTGGGGCCACAACAGAATCTCTCAGCATCGAAGGGCAAGAAACCGCTGGTGTCATACTAAGAAGAATCGGCCACTTGCTGTAGCTTGACATTGTCAATAGAGATGTACCTGTTATCCTTGCGACCAGGAAGTGGAGGTAAAATGACTGTACGTGTACCCTGTACTCCAAGCACCGGAACTGGTGCACGATAAGAGGGGCCGAACTCCTTCTTGTTCTCCACCTTCTCACGGACCAGACCAGCAACTCGAGGTAGCCAGCCGACTACCGGAATCTGAAGCGCAGCATCAGATGTGGAGGGTACGTGTTCCTTCGCTAGACTGTCTCTGGCTTCTTGAAGATTCTGCAATACAGCACAGTGATCATCTACGTCAAAGGGTGCGGCCGACGCCGCCATGTCTAGACCATCAAGGTCCGGGACAAACATTCGTATGCCAAAGAGCATCATGTATGGGGTCCGCCCACCCAGAGACCTTCTAGGGAGATTATTAAGTGCACGTTGCATGTCATACAAGTGGGCTAGCCAGTTCCGGCCAGTACCTAAAACCCTGGCTGTCAAAGATTGCTTTAAGTCACGGTTCATTCGCTCCACCACACTATTACCTTCAGGTCAGTATGGAGACGAAAATTTGACTTGGACCCCCAAATTTCTCATGGCTTCTTTGTATGCCTTAGAGGCGAACGCAGGGCCCTGATCAGAATGAAAGGTACCACACGCAAAACTTCCAACAAAGACACGCAAATCCTTGATGACAGTACGGGCATCAGCACTCCTTTGTGGCCACACCCACAGAAAACGTGTGCACGAATCCACTGCAACCAAGATGTATTTGTACGCAGTATCAGAGGTAAATGGACTGCAATTATCTAAATAAACACAACCCAGTGGTTTATTAGATATGTACAACTGAGTTTGTGGTGGGCGCGCCGCAGTTGAAGGTTTTATCTGCTGGCAAATGTCACAATTAAGAACATAAGCACAAGCTTGTTTATATAAACCGCACCACCAGTAAAGTTGTTGTAACAGAGATACAGTAGCTGCAATGCCGGCATGCGCGGACGCCATGCCCTCGTGAGCCGCTAATATCAAAGATGGTCTGCAGTCCGCATTGGGAATCAATCTGTCACCAACGTCGTTAATCCTCACTAATGGGACGTTATCAGGACTTAAGCGATAATGGTAACGAGAAGGGAAACCACTTGGATATTTTGTTCCCTTCTCAGTAGCAGCAATAGCTGCCAAGATGTCATCATCGATCTTACTTTGTGATCTTGTAACTGCTGCTACTAAGTATGTCGCCACTGCTGTTTTTGCTGCCTCGTCAGCTAGGCTGTTGCCGACAGCATGGACACCAACTCGTTGGTGACCAAGAGTGTGAATAACATTCACGAGAGGCAGATGTTCTTTAAGTTCTGCCACTCGAACCCAAAGCGTTTTATGCTTAATTGTGCTACCTTTGGAATCACGATAGTCATTTTGAGACCAAAAATGTAGATTGTCGTTGTAAGATTGTACACAATAAAACGAGTCACTCACTATAAGAGTAGTGACTCGAGGATCAGCAAACTCCAGTGCAAGCACCAGAGCACGAAGCTCCACCAACTGCGGTACAATCACCCAATGACTGCGTATGCACGACATCGGATTGGAATTCACCATTCACGAAAGTACCGACCACAATTGCGCAGGCCGCTGAGTAGACATGCTTCGATCCAGTCGCCAGTTGCGCAGAACCGTCAGTGTATATGACACAATGGTAATCCTCGAGCGGGCGCAAAGAGAGGAGCTGGATGAACGAATTCATACTGCAAAAACTCCTGAGTCTGAAGAGCCGCATCAAAGATATATGTGACGTCGGGCGATGTCAAGGAAGTGGCCCATTGTATCCACCTTGGATGCAAAGCCTTAGAATTAGGTACACTTGCTTTCGTCACCGCCTCGAGGGCAGGATATGGTGTTACCACCAACATGCGTTTACCTTGCGATAGCGCTCGTTCTTTCAGAATCGCCATCTGCACTGCCGTCAGCCGAAGTGTACAGGTGTAATTTATAGGCAATGGGGATGGTGTTGCCCTCATTGAACGTTAAGTATGTGAAACCCACCGCGCCTGGCACAATTCTTCTTACCAGGTTAGTGTGGTTATCACGCGTCAGTAAGTATTTTGAAGCAAGAAGGTCAGCTTGCAATGAATGCAATATAGCTGAATGCTCCGGCAGCCAACATGATTTGGAAAAAGTAGGTTGTACCAAGGCATAAAGCGGCTTGATACGCTGGGCATAATCAGGAATGTACGTTCGACCGAAATTCAGAAAGCCCAGCAGAGATTGTAATTTCTTCAGTGTCGTAGGAGCCCGTAGGCATGCGCATTTCTTTAGGACGTGCGGAGCCAATCCTCGACCTTCATTGTTGAGTTCGTAACCCAAAAACAACACTGTATATTCCGCAATGTGAGACTTCGCAAAGTTGAATTTGTAACCGAAGTCTGCAAACAAAACAATGATGCGATCAACGCGGCGCAGATGCGCCCACAACTCGTCATCTGTGAGACAAATATCATCCACATACGAGTACGCATCAGGGTCTATGCTCTCTAACAGAGAGACTACACGAGCGGCAAAGACACCATGGCTGTTCTTATAGCCCATCGGTAATCTTTTGAAATGTTTTTGTTTGCCGCCCGAGGTGAATGCTGTCCATTCACTACTAAGAGAGGACAGGTTATGGCTATAAAAGCCGTTGGAAATGTCAAGTGTGGTTTTAAACCGTTTTCTCACGAGACTATCGACGGGAGCCGAACTGTGGGTATTCTGTACTGCGCATGTTCGGCAATGAGAGTTTAAATGCCGGTAATCCAAAACCAGGTGGTACGACCCGTCAGGCTTCATTACAGTGAGGATTATTCATTGGTGACACACATGTTTCAAATACACCTTGATATTCCAATTGTTCAAGGATAGCCGCGACGTTAGGTCTTGCTTTGCGACGCATGGGATATTGGGGTTGCGGCTGGGGCATGGACCGCAACGGAATTTCATGGATGGGGGACAATTTATCCCAGCCTACCTGATTACGATACAACGCAGGTGCAAGCACCAGAGCCCACTCCTCGACGAACTTCTTAGCCTGGTCCTTTGGCACTGTGTGCGCAAAGGACGGGAGGATCACCTCCTCCCATCTAGGAGCATCTAAAACGAAAGCCGGGGGCCAATCCGCCTCTGCCAATAGAATATCATATGAAGAGGTCAGATTATCCCAAAAAATCCCTTTAATCGTGCGTTGTATGTCACCTTCAATCAAAAGGACTATATTATATAGTCTGTCAGGGGGAGCCACTCTAGTGTCAGCAGTTTCTACAGTTATGAATGTATCAGTTGCTGTCGCCACCAGATATGGACGCAGTGCTTGTCGCACTACTGTAACTTCCGCCGCGCTGTCGAGCAGCGTTAGTGCCCATGTCAGGTTCTGAAGCTGCGTCCGCACCATCTGTGGCATACCTTGCTGTTAGCGCAGCAACTTTCTTCTTCTGAAACGGGGGTCGTTGACGTGCAGACTCGTCCTGCTTGCCTTTGCCGTCAGTCTGACGGGGCTGCTCACGACTTTGGGCACCCCTTCCTTTCCCACGGTCTCCGCCACCAGATTGTGAAGCCGATGTTTCCTGTGAAGAACGAGGAGAGCGTTGTTCAGAAACCTGAAATCTATCAGGTGACTTAATACGAGATCGATCGCGCAGATCATATGTGTGTTCGCTGGACGACTGCACGGGCGAGGCAGGACGAGACCCCTGTTGCTGTTGCTGCTTCCCCTGTTTCTTTGCTCGCCAACTTTGTTTAGGAAAATTTGGGCATTCGTCTTTAGTAGACGAGCTCACCTTAGTTTGCTGTACTATATCAGGAACTACCATGGTTGGTTTAACACCCAAGGCACTACGGCCCACGGTCCTATAGGCTTGCGCAATTATTTTAGCAAACTCCTTAGACCTGTCCAGTTCATCCACGCGGTCCAGCTTATTCGCTACTTGGAACTGCATGGCATCGCCTTTGAGGTTGCCCATTACCATGGAAGCCACCACATCGAACACTCCGACAAGCCTCATTCCTAATTCAACAGCAGCCTCCGCTCCGTGATTCTCTTGAACACGTTTAATGACAGAGGGTAGTACAGACATAGACGGAGTGCCGAAGCACTTCGAGTAGGTCGCAGCAAAGACCTTGCCCCAGTTTGTGCAATCAGCCATATCTGGGACCAAGTCTTTCGGCAAACTAATGGTGAGAATCCTGTGTTTCTCCACAGGGATGGTATGTGGAAAAACCGCCTCCAGTTGGTCAAATTTCTCAGCAAGCCAATAAGGAAAATCATCCTTATTTTGGGAGTGCTTGCCCATTACTGAATTAACCATAACAGGACTAATAACCACCGCATGGTGGTCCGTTGGTTGTCCCACAACAGCAGGTGCCCCCACCTGCACGTTGCGTGACACGTACTGCACCAAAGCCCTATGAACTGTAATCAGGGCTGTGTGTAGCACCCGCAACTCAGCCACCGCCACCGTGAGATAACGGGGATGAGGCGTAAAGCTGGCCAGCACCGGCCATGTGGCCCCTGCAATAGATAACGGGCCCATTCTAGCCGGTGCGACCACATGGGGAAGGGCGCCATTAAACCAAATGGTATGCTGCCAGGCAGAGATAGGAATTTCATGTGTCCTATACAGTGTATAGACCGCAGGTAGCTGCGTGGGAGTAAAGGAATGAAACATATCATCGTCATCCACCGCCGGAAAAGTCACCCAAGAGTAAAACAACTCATATGGGTAAGACGCATCAGCGCTCACCACAAAAATAACAGCCATCCCATCATCTGGCACCCCATACGTCATCAAATGACGGCGTAGAGGTGTACGACTATGCGCGGCTATCTCAACCGCCATAAGGACACACCAAAGAGTATCAATGATATCAACAGTAGTACTGGGGTCCAGTAAAAATAACCTTTTTAATGATCAAGCTTGAAAGAACCTATTAGTCGAAACACAGGTAGGTTAAACCGTCACTCCCGTTAACCGGAAACCAGAGTGAGGGTGTTGTGAACTAATATAAGCAATAAAAAGGCGTTTCAAATCAATAGACCAAACGTTAGGTGCGCCATGCTGCAGGGATTCTGCTTATCCAATTAGAATTCCTTCAATATATGGAGCACCACTTCTCCCATGGACACTCAGGGGGCTTATTTACAATAATTTGACACAGGGCAGCCCTGCACGTCAATTTGCTGCACTGCCCTGCGTCAAAACAAAAGGGCAGGAATGCTCTGTGTCTATAAGATACAGTGCATTCCTGTCCTCTTACACTGCACTGGGACACAAATGGCTGCTTAGCACCTACACAAGTATCCTTGCACCATGGTGCAGGGACACCTGTGTTGAAATCAGGTTGTTTTTTGTGCAGGGCGGGACACCTTTCTTCCTTCCTTCTGGGGAGGAGTAGGCTTTTGACATATTCTCAGGTTTACAGCATGCAGTAAATCTGGGAATGTGTCAAATGTCATGTTTGTTACATGGGAGCATCCACGTTAACACCCATGGCATGCCTCCCTAACACAGTGACGTGTGCTGCATTGCCTCACACCATATCTGCAAAGCCCCAAAAAGCCACGCAGGGTGGCTTTACGTTGCCTCATAGATATGGCTTTGCAGTGTGCGCCACAAAAGCATCATTAAAAGTGACTTTCGGGCAGTTCACAGGGTTTGTGACTGAGCCCCTTGTTGCAGGGATTCTGCTTATGCACAGAACTATGCACAGGAAACCAGGACCTCAGTGAATTGTGGTGTACCAAAAACTCACCTCAGAACCCAGAACCCCTTATCCGACCAGCATCAGTGTCCCATTCGTTATCCGAGTTAGGGTATTCTCAGGAATCGTGGGAATCAGAAATACCTGTTCGTAATTATTCTCATATCAGTCCACAACAGAATAAACAGAGACACGGTAAAGTTTAAAGAGTTTATTTTATAAACCTCGTGTCCTAAGATGCAGTACTTTGGCTAACATAAGCAGACAAATGATTAAGATCAAAACCATCAGCATAGTTACAATACCATAGAAAATGAAAGGAGAAATCATAATAAAATGACAGTGGATATCAGCCACCTTCCTTTCGATAGTAAACTAAAATTATTATTATTAGACTAATAAAAGGTCTCTAGGCTTGAATGGGGAACCCCATACCGTAAAGATCAGCTTAGTGGAATCACATCACAGGATCAGCTAGACTCTGCTCCTGGGAAAGCTCTGCTTCCGAATGTCTCTAAAACATGTAGCCTGCAATATTAAAAGCACTCGACTTTCAGGTATTTGCAGCTGCGTGCGAGTTATGGCTAAATAGTGGGCCGATCAACCTGAACCCAACAACATGCACCGTCTAGCGACCCAGACTGTTTCTTTACACAATGTGCAGCCCAAGGTCGCTGCTCACTGTTAGCGATGTGAACAACAGGCCGTTCTCATGTGAAGCAAAGTCGAGCAAGCATTTCTCAATTAATAACATGTGACTACAGTGTTGTGTGCAAAATCAGCAAAAGCGGCAAGATGGCTTTCTAACATCTAACGCGGTTGTGCTAACTTAGCATTGTACGTATATAGATAGCAATCTTCAGTACACCCTCAGTTTCTCTTTTCTGGTAATGCTGCTACTATCATCTTGCCCTCAGTGCCCTTATTTCCTTAATCATCAGTTACTTATTAGCTGCCTCCTCACTTTCTGATGGACATGGCCTTCTTAGGGGAATTTACCCCAAACCTTTCACTTTTTCCTCCTAGTCTTTGCTGACTCTCTCAGCATGACCGTAGGTATCTGGGTACCTTTCCCTGTTCTGCGGAGGGAAGGTGCATATGCCCGCCTCGCCCACATTAGGCAGGAGGTGCATATGTGATGGGTTTAGGTACCATGCCTCCGTGCACCCTGTAAACAGGTACACCACATACTCAGGGTGGGTACGGCACTGGCCAGTAATGGGACGTAGTACTGAGTGTGCTGCCCACCGGATAGCCTATCAACCATGTATCAAGCCTTCCATGGCAGGTCTGCGGGGCGCAATTGCGCCCCTTCCTACTTTGACATCACTTACGCCTCAGACAATCCTAAATGTGGCGTCCCATACCATAGGGGCAATCCACAGGAAAGTCTTGATGGGTGCAGAGGGGGTAGTAGGCTGAAGGCCGGGCGGCTACAAATGAATGTTCCCTGCCCAGCTAGTGAGGAACCCCCAATGTGGGGCTTCCCCTGCCTTGGTGTTTGGCTCTTTCAATGGGATGCTCCTGGGGTATTGCCAATTCCTCACTGTCCAGGCAGTGTAGAAGTGCATACACCTTTCTACACAGGCTACATGATATTCTGAAACATGGGCCGGTCTGCCGTCACAGGTTGGGTGTGCACAATTGTACCCTTAAGGGGGTCAGCCTGTGTCTGGCTGGCCCAGGCAGGGTGGCGAGCATGCACTTGTACCTAAGGTGCTATGTCCTGGGTAAGCCAATGGGCTCAGATTGTCACGGCCGACCGGTGTTTACGCACTGGCATCTATCGTGAGTAAACTCATGAGCAGCCTTGCATTTCAGGCCGCTGTATGTGTGCACCCACACCTATGTTGCTTGTGATTGCGTATGCAGCATGCCATCACAGGCCTGGGAATGAGCACTGATTCCCGCATTAGTAAACCTGTGTCCAGTCTGTCATTGCAGACTCGGGCAGGCGTACTTGCATCCCTGGTGCTAGTGACTATGGGCCATATATAGGTAACCTAGAAATACGGATTCCTAAATACCGAATTTTACCGAATCGGTATTTAGAAATCGGTATTTCCTATGTACCTAATTTTTCGGTAACACTTACCGATTCGGTAAAAATCGGTAAATGTTTACCGATTCTACAATACCGACCGGTTTTTCCGAAGCGGTATTTACCGAATCGGTAAATACCGAATAGGTATTTACCGAATCGGTAAATACCGAATCGGAATTTACCGATTCGGTAATTCAAATGAACAGCAATTGAGGAATCAGCAAATCCTGTGCAAACCACACCCCACCCAACCAGGAAGTGGCCACACCCAGGCAGGTGCACACAATTAGCAGACTCTGGAGAGGCTGGGAGTGCAGAGGAGAGCAACAGAGCCAGTGCATGAACTTGCACAAGAAATCTGACACAATGGCCAGCCAGGACACCGTGAGAGATGGAGGGGAAAGGAAGAGGAAACTCAAATTCAGCCCAAAGGAACTGCAGGTACTTGTGAATGAGGTGGTGAAGCAGCACAATAAGCTGTTTGGAAAGCAGTCCCTGCAAGTGGCTGAATCAGAGAAAAGAAGGATCTGGCTTGGAATCCAGGCGCAGGTAAATGCCATCGGAGTGACCCCCCAGGACATTGATGTGCTGAAGAAGCGGTGGTACGACATCCGTATCATCACAAAGAGGAAGATGGCTGATCTGAAGAAGGAGGCCAGCCGGACGGGAGGAGGAAGGAACAGGGCACCTGCCCTGACTGAACTTGAGGAGCTTGTGGAGTCCACGATTGAGCCCGAAAGTGTCGTTGGGATTGCGGATGCAGACAGCTCTGCCAGAGCTGCTACCAAACAAGGTAAGACGCATGCACAGCATTGTGCCCCCCTTCCCCTATCCCAAATCCCCAATTGGGCAATGTGAATCCCACTCCAGTACAGGTGTTTGTGCATACCAGCAATGCATTATGGGAGATGTAGTCTGTGAAACCCCTATCATGACAAGATTCGCACAGAACAACAAGGCATGTGACACACATAAGCGAGAAGCAGGCAGAGGACAATGAGATAGTGATGCAGAAATTTATTATGATGTTAGCAATGCAGGGCTGCAGGTACACTGAGCTGATGTTGAATTTCTGTCCACAGGCGATACTTCACGCAGGACTGCTCAGGAGAAGGGAGAGAGGGCACCCCGGAAGGACAGCACAGAGAAGGCCACCACGAGTGCTGGGCAGACAAGAGCACCACAGCCAGCATCACCACCACAGCCAGCCACGCCACCACAGCCAGCCTCGCCACCACATCCAGCCTCGCCGCTCCTGCTGGCCTCACCCGCATCAACACCACCTGCATTGGTCAGGTCTAGGAGGCGTGCAGTTGCCAGACTGCATGTGTCAGAGTCCTCATCAGAAGACTCGAGGGGGGAGGAAACATCCACTGTGCCACTGGATGGGAGCAATGCCGGTTTGCCCTCTGCATCTGAGGGAGCACACACAGGTGCCAGACGCCGCCGCAGGGCTCGGGTGCACAGTCCACCTCCACAGGCTGAGAGCCATGGTGTATTCTTAGGGCTGGAGGCCACCATGGTGAAGGTGCAGCGCCTACAAGGCAAGGCAATCCAGTCAGTACAGCGCCAAATGAAGGGCCTCAATCACACAATGGGCAACATCGACAGGGGCATAAGCTCAATGGCTGAGGGCATGAGGGAGATGGCTGCGGGCATGCAGGACATGTCCCAGTCCGTCATGCTGCTGTGCACAAAAATCGATGAGGACAGAGCAACACGGCGAAGGGAGAGGCAGAAAATTGATCACCACACAAGGGCAGTGAACCGCCTAGCAACTGCCACTTCGCTGCTCTGCAGGCGCTCCGTGGCAATGCAGGAGGGCCTTGCGCACTGCAGCAATGATGTTTCAAGGGGGCTCGTGAGGGTGACCAGTGCACTTGAGGTGCTGCTTACAAGCCACTCTGCCACCACTGGTGCTGTGGATGCTGGGGACAGCGAGGACACCACCAGTAGGAGCAGCATTACCCCCCCTGTCACAGACACACAGAGGAGCATCAGACGGCATGGGGCTGCCACTGGTCCCACAGCCAGTGAGGACACTCAATCACTGGCATCCCGCACTGTAGTGCGTGGGCGCAGACGCTGATGCAGCACACAATTACGGGACACAGTTGGGTGAAGGAACCCTTGACTTCCAACTATGGATGTCACCAATTTGTTAGGCCAGTTTTGCCCTTGTGTTGTGGCGTAGTGCCGGATAATTAAAACTACGTCATAGCATCCAACTACTGGCTGTGTCCCCTTACTTACTTAGAAATAGTTGCATGTGATCTCTGCCTGTCTCACTCTCCCATCTGTTGCTGCTGCCACTCCTGCTGCGTTGGGCTCTGGCTGTGCAAACTCATCATCATTGTCCTCAAAATCTGCTATTTCCACCTCTGTACCTGTCTTTGTGGCAAGGTTGTGCAGCATTGCACAAGTGGCAATGATCTTGCAGCAGATGATGGGTGTGTACTGGCGTGCGCCTCCGCTTTTGTGGAGGAAGCGGAACCTACTTTTCAATAGTCCAAACGTGCGCTCCACCACGTTGCGTGTTGATTTGTGTGCCACATTATATCGTCTCTCACTGAGGGTTGATGGGTGTAGGTAGGGAGTGAGGATGAATGACCGCACGGCATATGCACTATCGCCTAGGTGAGTAAGAGAGTACCATTAGTCACATACCTCAATACACATTCATATGCGGTAAGTATTAGGGAGTGTCACAGTGATTTACCTAGCAGGTATCCTTCTCCAAATTCTCCAGCAACCAGGCGTGTGTAGATCCCACTGTTCTGGAAGAAGTAGGAGTCGTGGGTGCTCCCAGGAAATCCTCAGACCTGCTGCCTGTAGACGTAGGCACCTTGCAATCACATACAGAGCCGCCATGGTGTTCACTCTGTTGCATTTTGGGATTGCTTATATGCACTGTGGCTGATTACCACCTGCTTTCACTCAGTGTTAATTACCGACTCTTAAATACCGAATTTCATGGAATTCGGTAACACCGAATTTACCTACATCTCTTTTCTCGTTTTACCATTTCATATTTACCGAATCGGTAAATATGAATTCGGTAAATATGAATCGGAAATTTAGAATTCGGTAATGATGAATCGGTATTTACCGATTCATAATTACCAAATCCTTCTTTTTGGACTCCTACATCTCAATTGGCTAAATACCGGTCGGTAACGGGATATTTACCGAATTTCGGCCGTTACTGACCGGTATTTAGCTACCTACATATGGCCCTAAGTGTTCACCCCACCATCGCAGGTCAGTGTGCGCACTAGCGCACGTGTGCCCATGCAGTGAGGAATACCTGTGCGTGTTTTAACTACCTATGAGGCTTGCTCTACCCATAGGTTAATAAGAGGAAGTGGCTGACATTACTTTGGGCTGTAATAGTGGATTGTAGAGGAGCAACAAGGGTGAGTGCAGGTTATACAGTGAGTGTAATCACATGCCCTTGATGGGAACGGTTCGTTCTACCTGACTAGGGGCATCCCTTCAGCCAACCAGAAACCACCAGTTCCAACACCTTCATTTCAGCATCTTCCTCTGACTGGAAGGACCCCTTGCACAGATTCACCTTATTCATTAATTTAGCCAGTTCCTCTCTGCCTCTGTGACTTAGGTCATCCTCTTCTCTCCTAACATTGTTGTCAACCATCCTTGTTTACCATGTTACTATCTTGCCCGCACCCCTCCCTACCATCTTTTAGCTGTTCTAGCTCATGCTTTTAATTTTTATATTTCATGCTCCCCACTCATCTGAACATTGTCTTTGCCCCAAGTCACTTTCCAGCAATTCTTACCCTACCAAGTCAAGGTGTCATCCTAATCTATTCAAGGAGCCTTAGTTACAGCAGTACTCATATTTTTTTGTACTTAAAATTGGCTTGTTTTCATTTTGTCCTGCTTACATGATTAAACGTCCATCCGTTTCACTGCATGAAAATGAGTCATTAAATTTCAAATGATTGCATTTCTATATCTCTGTTTTATCTGTTCTCAGTCGTTTTTCAATGCTTGCCAATGAACCAAGCTCGGATGCTCTAATGATGGTTGGTGGCAATTGCTTCCTCCCTGGAAAAATAGCAATCTGTTCATTTTACCCCAATTGCAGAGATCTCCGCACATGTGCCCCTTCTGTTTTTGTAGTGAATGTGGGAGGGATGGAGAAGTGGCTGAAAACTACAAGATGGGAGGGGCCAAAGTAGGAGTAAGGAGGGGTTTCGGGAATGTTAAGGACTGGTTTAGGTGAGGGCATGTTGCACAAAAGAGTAAGCCTATTGCTATTTACTAACTGCAATTCTATAGTTACTACAGGCAAAGGACCCAAAACTGTTGTAAATGTCTCCAGTTTAGAGCTGGAGTCGGTCCTGCACCACACGTGGCCAACCATTGGTACTGCAGCACTCTTCCATAGAAAATATTGGAGGCAGGAGCTTAAAGTTAAAAAAAATAGCCAATAATAGTAAAATTAATTAATTTGATCTGTAGCCTTTTTTTATTTTGTTCCACATTTAAAATAAACATATAGAATGAATTCACATTAAAATGTATCATAAAAATATCTTACAATTTTTTTAAGTTTAGTACATTGTTTTTAATTTCCCCTATACTTCACAGTGGGTAGATCTCCACCCAGGTGGTAGACACCTCTGTCACAAGTGAAAAGTTATTAGTAGTAACTTTACACTTGTAAATTAGTCTCCACCCCCTTGAGTTTTAGGTAAGCCTACACTTTGTAGTAACTTTACTCTCTGAAATGGTGAATAGCCAAAAATAATAAAGTTCCTACAAACTGTAAGAGTAAATTTACATGTGTAGATATGCCCATAGTCTTTATAATTACAATGCTAATGGTAACCTCAGACTAAAGGTGTACACTCTTACTACATTTTTAAGTCAACAGGGTATCTGGAATGAAGTGAGTGATGGAGACAATGTTTTGATAAAAGATTACCAATGACAATCTCCACACATCCCCTTTCAGAAGGG
Source organism: Triturus cristatus (assembly GCF_964204655.1). NCBI lineage: Eukaryota > Metazoa > Chordata > Amphibia > Caudata > Salamandridae > Triturus > Triturus cristatus. Next base: position 1,710,802,027 of record NC_140589.1, on the reverse strand, counting down.
GGGGCAGATGCAGAAGACAGGGTAATCCTACAGCCCCGTCACTCCAGGGGAGAACGAGTGCAAGGAGAGAGAGAGAGAAACTTATGTTCCCTCACTGGCTCCATCTGAACACGGTTTTCATCAGTCATCCAGTTACTCTGCCCAGGGCTCCTATTGGGCTCAGACTTCTCTCATACGTGAACTATGATGCTCCAGTGAGTCAGCTGTTGCGGCCCCACAGAGAGTTAAAATACCACACCCCGGGCTCAGGATTCCAGCCACTAACAAATATGCAGAATTCCACACAGAAACATACATCATCAGATAGGGATCAAATCATTTAGGCAACAAGTACTTAAGAATAGAGAAAGAAAACCAGAAAAAGGGAAGGGAAATTGTAGGTGAACACCAAAGGTGAATCAAGTAACTGATGTCGGAAGTCCTACAACCAATTAAGTTGTGGAGTAACATTCTACTCACTTTACTTAAGCTCACCTGCAAGCCGATCTCCTTCTGTTCTTTTATTGGTCTCCAACCTGATGTGTATATTCCTTAGCCTGTCTTGCCTCCCCAGTATCCCTAGGCCTGATCCCCATCTTCTTTATTCACTTAATGTTTCCGATGTTGTATCTTTACTTTCTGCAAAACTAGGTTGGTTTATGTGTACCTTCTTGACTCCTGGTATACTGATATCCTTTTGGTTTAGGTTCCTGACAGTATCTTGGCTCTAATGTCAGAACGCTATAGCAAAGCCAACAGAGTGTATTACATTTCATTGGTTTTGACGGGGAAAAACCAGGTTTTCAATGACTTTCTAAATTTTAGCAATTTAGGTTCTGCATGGAGAGAGATCAGCAGCGCATTCCATTTCTTAGCAGTGGCAACTGAGAAGTCATTGGCTACTGACGAGCACGTTTCTTCTTTCACTATGAAGCAGAAGTGCCTCCGCTGATTTAAGGCAGAGGACAGGCTTATACCAGTTGAAGCAGTCAGATAGATTAGATAGTGAGGGATCATAAAGAACTCTGTGAATCAGAAACGGAGATTTCTAAGGAATCCGCACCCTCACTGGGGTCAGTGAAGGAAGACCACGGCGGGAGTAAGGTTAACTCTCTCTCTCTGTTTCAGATCCCTTGCAAGCCTGGCTGTGAAGGTCTTAACCAGGTGAGTTTTTCTTTAGCATATAGGGAAGATCAGTGTACTCCATGTTGCAATTATCCATGCAAGCACAGATGAATGTGTTCAATATTTATACGTTATGTTGAAAAGAGAAGGAAGGTAGGATCCATTGGAAGAGACAAATGTATTGATTTGATCAGACAGATTGAGTTGGTAGTCAAATTATACACCAAGCTTTCTCACACTGGATGTGGGTTTAGACTTGATTATGAGAGACTAAGGGCAGAAAACAAGCTCCCAAAATGGGACTGTCCTTAATGGCAAAAGAAATTTGATCTTTTCTCCATTACGTTTTAATTGGTTAAGACACATCCAGTGCAGAACTCTACATTACCTCCTCGTTAGTCTTCCTCGCCACATGATTAACGAAGTTAGCTTCAGCTCCATCCACCAGAACCCTCCAAAGAAAAAGTTAGCCTCCCATTCCTCCCATCCCCTACCAACATGGCCGATCCATTTCACCCATGACCTCTAAAAGAGGCGGGCCGGCCCAACCCATTAACCTGTTTTTTTAGTTCTGCAATGCAGATTTTCCAGAGCATTGCTTCAGGTAAGTTGGGGCGAGCTCTTGCTCTAGCAGGTCCCTGGGCCCTGGGGTGGAGTCCCTGCTCGAGCAGGCTCAGGCATTGGTTCCCGCACCTTCTGGCCTTTGTCTATCCTACCTTTTGACTTATGCCCTGCTTTAGCAGGCTCTGGGGTTTGGATGCTGCTGCCTGGTGGCCCTGCCCGACCGATTGTTAGTGGTGTCATGCACTCGCACCTGCGCACTAGGTTGTTCCCGCGCTGGGTCTTTGGGTGGAAGTGTGTGAGTCGGTGGGGTACTATCGCTCTTCTCGGCTCCTCTGCTGTTGTTCTGTTTCGCTCTCTCTTACATCGTGTTTTTGTTGTGGGTCAACGATACAATCTAAATATTAATGGGGCCCGAGTCTGGTGGCTTGCTGGACTGATTCGTCCACTATGTGGGCCGGTGTTCTGCCTTGCGGTCGCCGGTTCGCTTCCCGGCGGGTTCGCTCAGCCTTTCATCCTTCTGTGGACTATGAGATTTGTGCCATTGTGCTGGGTTACTGTTTTCATCTGTGGTTACGTGACTGGATTCTCTTGGGTGTCCGTGTGCTTTGCGTTTGCACGTTTATGTTTCTATTCTTGGAATGCTTTGGGTGGTTTTTTTTCCAATCTGCGGGCTGTTTTGTCATTTGTTTTCCCCATTATGTGCATCTGCATTTGTGGTTTCGGTCCTGCTTCATGGGTGTGTGCATGGCCGCTTGCTCCCTTGTGTTCCGCTTGTTGCAGGATTTCTTTGGTTTCTTGGAACCAAGGAGCTATATCTCAATGGTAAGTCTTCTGCCTCTGGTGGCACAGGCTCCCGCAGCAGAAGGGTTCAGATCCCGCGACTGCTTTAAAAAAATATCCAAATGTGATGATTGTTCATATGTTGCTTTATAAATGCTGGCCTTTGATGGCTATTTTTGTGCGGCAGTTTTGTATTATATTTTCAGCTGCTTCATGGGCCCTTCGTGCACTGTATCATGCGCTGTGTGTCATGGCGTTGGGCCCTTCGGGTGTTGTTCTCTGCCAAGGAGCTATTGCTCAATGGTTTGTGTTGGTATGCCTCTGGAGGCAAATGCTCATTCCGGACAAGTGTTCATACTCAGCCAATACTTTCAATGTGTCCCAAGGTGGGAACATTTTCATATGGTGCTTTAGAACGTACTCTTCTTCAGTTGCCTTGACGGGTTACTAGTGGTGTTGCTGTGCAATTTTGGTGTGTTGCACTTGCCTTTTCGTGCGTACTAGCTCTCAGGCCTGTGGACTCAGGTTCCCACCTGCTCTCCTGGGTTGGGCAGGGTCTAGCCTGGTGGGTCTCTGGTGGGGCATCCACGTGGGGTTTCTGGGCGCTGTTGACTGCAGCGTGGCTGATGGGGCGAACTGCTGTTGGCTCCTGTACTTCCTTCTCTGGGCTGCTTCGGTGGTCGTCCTGTGAGCTTTTGCTTCGACTTCTGCCCCTGTTGGGCATGCCCTCTTTTTTTCCTGTCCACGGCCATGGCGCCCCTTTATGCTCCAGCTACCTGGCTCGGCGGTGGTTGATACGCCCCCTGTCTGTCGTGCTTCTCCTCGACTCCTGGCCATTCGGGCTCTGTTGAGGGCAGTCTGTTGCCCTTCTTCCGTCCTGGGTGGCCTCTGTCGCGGCTCCGTGGTTCCTGCCTGCTGCCACGCCGCTCCATTGTCTCTCTTGGCAGTCGTCCGGGTTCTTCTCCGGCAGGGCCAGTTCGTCCACTCTCTATTTTCAGATGGGGTCCTAGTGCTCTTCCATTACTGGCGGTCCCCCTTGGTGTGTTCCTCTATCCCGCTGGCTTTCGTGTTGGGGTTGTCTTCCTGGGATTCCTCCTCGGGGTGTGTTGAGTGTTCTTGTGCCGTTTTGGCATGTGGTGCCTTGCATCGTCCTTCTTTTGGGGGCTTTTGCAGTCAGTCTCTGTACGGCTGGGCCATCCTGTGTTCTGATTCACACTCCTCTTCGCATATTCCCGTGGGGATTCTTTCTCTTGCCAGGCCCTCAGTTATGTTTTGCCAGTGGTTGTGCTCCACGGATTCGGTCCAGTCTGAGTTGGTGGCATCCGCTGGTTTTCTCTTGGCCGGCCCTTTGGCTTGTCTGGGGTTTACCCCTGCCCAACGGGGCCTCTTGTTTCTGATGACCGGGTCTGGTGGCTCTGTGGTCTATGTTCCACTGCAGAGACCCGTGTTTGGCCTCTGGTTCTCATCCCGGTGGGTCCGCTCAGCTTTTTTATCCGGCTGTGGTTGATGGGTTGTGTGCCGTTATGTTGGGTTTCACTGACGCATCTGTTATTCAGCGCCAGGAGTCACTGTTGGGGTATGTGAGTGGTTTGCATAGGCACTGGTTATGTTCTCTTGGCGATTTTTAACTGTTCCCTTTGCCGTCGCTTGGCCCCTGTGCGGGGGTGTCCCGCTCACGGGGTCTGGGCTTCTTTGGACTTGAAAGGGCATTTTGTCCTGTTGGTGGTGCCCACTGGGTTCCTCTCCCTTGATTTCTGCTGCTATGGGTGTTGGTTGCCCGGGGATACTGGGCTTTCCTGGTTCTTCCTTCCACTTTTGCGGGCCCTCCGCTTCCTGTGGGGATTTGGCGTCCTCTTCTTCTTTTTTCTGGGCTCTGGGATGCTGGGGCCTGTGGGCTGGGGGTTGCTCCCTAGAGGTGTTGGCGTGGGTTCGGGCTCGTTTCGCCCGGCTCTTCTGTCCTTCTCGCCATTGGTGTGTTTCGTCCTGTGGCCTTGCCTCCCTGTGCGCTCTTTTCTTGTCAGCTGTCTGTTGTTCAGCTGGATTGGGCCTGGTTGCTGGCTAGCTGGTTGACCTCCTGGGTCCTCCTTTCGGCGTCTCATTTTTTTCTTTTTTCGAGTAGTACTTTGCGGGGTGGGCTTGCTGGGTCCCTGCAAGGAGCTGTCCCTGCACGGAGCTGCCCCGCTCGTTCGTGCGGGGTTCCCCCTGCTCCGGTGTGCTTCCTTGTGTGTGGTGGCCATGGTCTGGGCCTTTGTTTTCCTATCTGGTGACTTAGCCTTCGGCCTGGTCCCTTCTGCTTTTCGGGTACCTTGCCGGATTTCCGCTTTCTGCTGTTGCCCGTGGTTCCTTGGTGGCTGTGTTGCTTCGGGGTTGTTTCCTGGGGCTGTTCTGCCTTGTGCCTTCCTGGGTTCTTTCGTTGGTGTTGTGCTCCCTTCTGGGGGTTCCGTTGGGCCTCTAGGGTCCGTGGCCTTCCTGTTTTCTCGCCATGTTGGTGGTGTTTTGTTGGCCTTCGTTCTGCTGGTCGGCGGGGGTGCTGGGTTCCTTTCTGCTCTCTCCTCCACTCTTGCGGCTCCTGCCGGTCCGTTTTGGTTGCGTCTGGTTCCTCGGCTTCTGCCTTCGGTTCCTTCGGTTGGCTGCCGTGCCTGGTGGGTTTTGTTTCCTTCTTTACCTCCAGTCCTTGGTTTGGGGGTGGTTGGTAGTCAGCCGTACTGTTTTTCTGTGCTTGTGTTGCACTGCGTCTTGTGGTGGCTGTGGCTTCTTGTTGTATCTGGGTCACGCTTGCCTACTTGTTAGGGTCTTGGGCTCTTCCTCTGTGGATTGGGTGTCCCATCCCTGGTCTTTTGTTGGCACTGTGTGCTCAGCTGTATGAGTTGTTGCTGTGCTTTTGTTCGCTTCTGGGGTCTGGGGCTTTTTGCTTCCCCCTCACTTTTGACTGTCTGTGGGGTTGTCTTGGTGTGTTGGGCCGGCCTGCCTTTTTCTGATGTTGGGCCGGTTGTTTGGTTTTGGCTCTGGACGGTTTGTTTCCATACCTTCTCGGGCCTCCTTTGGTCATTGGTTCGGGCGGGCTTTCTGGCCGCGCTGAGGGTCTCGGGCAGGGCACAAGTCCTAAAAAAAGAAGTGGGGGGACGCTGTCACCGGAAGTGACGTCACAACAGGAATCTCATGAAAAGAAGTGGGGGGGACGCTGTCACCAGAAGTGACGTCACAACAGGAATCTCATGAAAAGAAGTGGGGGGGACGCTGTCACCGGAAGTGACGTCACAACAGGAATCTCATGAGTATTCATATGCCTTTAGATGACGGGGCATTTCACAGCACTGCTACCCCTGGTCTGTTCCTCGATGTCCTTTGCAACCCCCCCTCCCCCCCACTCCCCCGAGGGGGTGCCCCAGTTGCACAACGAAGTGCTCAAAAGTGCACAAGATACAGAAGGACACACATTCCAAGCGTTAACCGCCAACGCCTGCTCGCTCCGCCTCCCAATCACTCCAGCCTGCACACACCACCGGTGCCTCTTAAAGTCTCCAATTACAAATATTAGCATATCTTTGGTAATTTACGGGAAACTTCCCTCCCACCCGGGCTCTCTGCTCACACAATGCTGTCCAGCTTTTGGGCAGGGGGGACGGCGTCCACCCGGAAAAACCTGGTAAAATAAGTGGGGGGACGCCGTCCACCCGCGTGGTACCCCGACTCGAGCCCTGGTCTCGGGGTCCGGGTTTCGGACCTTCCGGTGTCTCGCCATCCCGGGCTGGTTCTTCCAGCTCATGGTTGCCTTTCTCTTGGGTGGTTCTTTCCACTTGTCGGGTTTGTTGGGTTTGCCCTGCTACTGGCATCCCCATCTGGCCCGTTGGTTTCTTGTGAGTTTCCATGAAGCTGTTTGGCTTTGGTATGTGCTCACTTCGTTAATCATGTGGCGAGGAAGACTAACGAGGAGGTAATGCCCCGGTTACCTACCGGTAATCTTCATTACTCCGAGTATGGTCTTCCTCGCCACATGAGTTCCCATCCCTCCCTCCCTGTCTGGCTATCGGCTTCATGTTATGCTTGGTAGTTTCAGGCTGATGAATTGGGCCGGCCCGCCTCTTATAGAGGTCATGGGTGAAATGGGTCGGCCATGTTGGAAGGGGATGGGAGGCATGGGAGGCTAACTTTTGCTTTGGAGGGTTCTGGTGGATGGAGCTGAAGCTCGCTTCGTTAATCATGTGGCGAGGAAGAGTATACTCGGAGTAGTGAAGATTACCGGTAAGTAACCGGGGCATTTTCAATTATGGGAAAGTGTTTACGAAGCCTTGCTGAAAGAGTGTCTGTTTAAGATCCAAAGGGTTGACTGTACATCATTAATTGGCAAAGTTAGCTAAGTTTAACAGAGGAAAAACAAAGTCAAGAAGTTTGAGCATGCTGTGGAGTCAGATTGGCTCTCTGTAATGCCTGGGTTGGCGAAAATTAAAGAACTCTTATTTTGCCTGCCATAGTCCGGACTTTGATAATTGGCTGCAGATTTTTGTCCATCTGTTATAGTGGGGCTCTCTCTGCAGCCCCGCGACCATTCATGATTTGATAGTGACAGGATGTTGCCTGATAAAGTGCAGCTGACCCGGCTCAGGTAGGAGCTAGCTCACCAAGCCATCATTGCTGCCTGCATTCAGAACGCGCACCACAGCTTGTCTTTACTTGGATGGGCTGTCCATCAAGTCCATTGACTTTCTTGGAGTGTTATAGTGTTTCAGTTGTCTTCTCATTAGATGTTGGTGGTGGATTATCAAATAATCCTTTTGTTAGTCTAAAGCCAATGTGCTCTTTGATGTATTTACTTTGCTCACAAATGAACATTTTAATTGCTGGTTTTCTGTCCAGAAAGTGCCTGTTGTTTGGATGACTTACTGTGTCTTACACAGAAAACAGTGCTATTCACGAAGTTTACATTTGTCTTATGTTGGTTGTGGGGGCGGGGGGGTTGCAGTGTTATGTAGCACAAACTCAACCCGAAGGAATCGGAGCACTTTACAGAACCACCAGTTACCTTTCACAAGTACACCTCCATGAGCACCAGTTAAATTACACAAGGACGTGTTCGTTTTTTTTAGTCAGTGGGGATTAAACGTGATTTCTAATGCACATACACCAGACACATAAGGTACAGCATCTAATCTAAAACACTCCCTCGGCAAGTAAACGTTATCTGGAGTTTGATTATTGTGGCTGTGGGCTCCATCACTAACAGGATTCTCATATGGCTGAAAAGCTTCCAAGGTTATCAGCTGTGCATATTACCTCCATCAGTAAAGCACATTATTTAATGGCAAGTTAATGTATGTCAGTCGTTGCAAGATGACATGTACTCACGCATGAGTGTCCTCGCATACCCGTGCAGTTGCTGCTTCTGCTGACTGGATAGTTTGCGGCAAACATGAGAGCTTTCCTTCTGGATTACGTTTCTAATTGCGAGTGTGACAGTGAGCCGCTGCAAACCCTTTGTGCCGAGAAGCTCTCTCGTGAAACACCTGTCTCCCCAATTGGTCTGGAAGAGGAGAAGGCTCACCCTGAGGTTGCATGAGTGCCTGCAGGCCGCCGGACAAAAGATCATGCTACACCACAGAACCGCTTTGCCAGAAACAATAACGCCATAACAAAAACATGTCAGACATATGCCCTGGGACACGTCACCTTTCATGTGTCAAAAGCTTTTTTTGTGAAATGCGTCATCACAAGCTCTGCTAAACTGCGGTGCTGCTGGGAGGAACGTTTCCTTGGCATCCCTCGTTTTTTCTTTTTAAGGTTATCGTTTGGATGTAACGTTTGGACAGAAGTTTCCAAATATTTCAGGACACAATAGATCTAATTTTCTTCATTCTCTGGGCTTGAGTTCGAATCTGCGCTTAGAATGTAACTTGCATCATGTTTTGACGGGTCGCCAATTGTATGCTGTTCATCTTTGTGCTAAACATTACAATCATCAATAAATAATTTGACCAAAGAAAGTCATTACGTTCTTGAAGTATACAAATCTATATTACAACTCTGCAGTTATGATATTAATATAAAAAAAATATTTTTCATGGTTATAGCAACAAGGATGGTAAATACAAGTAGGGTTGCCACAGCCGAGATTCTAAATTGGACGGAATCCAGCAGAAACGAAGCACGAAGTCGCTAGACTCTCACACAAAATAACTAGTAGTGCGTCATCAGTAGCAAATGCAGTTAAGACGCATTTTAGCTGCACTTGAAAATCACGAATTTACGGCACGCCATCGTTTTTTAATAGCAAACTGTAGCATAGACACAATTCAAGAATGTTACTAGTTTTCGCACAATTGACTGGGTTAATTTATTCAGCGATGCGAGTTATAAATGGACAAGTCAGAGACGGTGAGAGATGCTCGACTTCCCCACGATAAGGTATCTGTCGGCGCAGGTGACTGACGCCGCAATGACGGAAGGCGCGCCGGCCGCTCCAGCTTGTACCTCTGCGGCCATCTGGTCCTGCTGCTCCGGCAGCCTCCCTGCTCTCCTCCCGCCAGGGCCCGTCTAGGCAGGAAGGTATCGCAGCCTCTGTTGAGGTAGGCCTCAGGCCTCTCCATCACTCCGAGCCACACGGAAAGCACCAGCTGTCTGGCCTCATTTGCATTTTCTCTCCAAAATAATGAAATTAGCCACGGGTTTCCTGAGGTGATGCAAGACGCAAATTTAGGCTACATGTGTCAGAGCCTGATGAGAGGGGCGGGGGGAGGTCACGGGCACATTTGGAGAGGGCGCCGAGCATTGAAATGGAGGGAAGAAGGGGCTGTGATGCTGAACGTAAACCAAGAGAACGACAGCATGTTCCAGATGCATTTGGATAAGTTAAACACATTCAAAATCGCCCAATCTCGCAAAAAATATAAATGCAGCTTCTTCCTTCTAATAAGGAATACATTTTTTTTCGATCTGCCTGAAATTAAGAAATAAACATTTTTCAAAACATTACTTCTTTGAGCACCTTATTTCCAGTTTATTAGACACATGAAATTGCAGGATTAGGCTACTATTATTATAATTCTTATTAGTATCGTTTTACTAATATTATTATTAACATAAGCAATATGCCGTTATTGGTAAAACGGACATTTTGATTACATGTTTTGACATTCTTTTTATTATTTTTATGTAAACTTGTTGGCACGCCGTAAGGTCATAAAAAGAGTGTAAATGCTACTAACATTAGGATGTTTTTCTCATTATTCGTTTTACAACTGAATAAAAGAAATATTGCTAATCTTAGCATTGCTCCTGCTTTCATAATTTTGTTATCAGTATAAATATTGGGATTAGAATAGCTAATCCTACCATTACAATTGCTACTAAGTGTTGGAGTTATATTATCATTTTGCCTTTTATATAAATGGCAAAAATATTATTATTAATAATAATATCTTTTGCCGTTAATATCGTCTTTAAGAAGAATACAAGTGACCATGATAATAACAACACAAGTACATACGCGCATTAGTGAGCATCGTCATTAATATTATCATCGAGAATTTCATTTATTTCATTGCAGTTATCAGAGCAAGTCAACGCACTGGACTGGCAGAGGCTGTCCATGGTTTGAGATGGAAAACAGAATATACAAGGGATAAAGCACCCCCTGCCATACATTATAATAATATTGCAAGTCATCGAGGCATTCCATAACCATATAGAGGAATGGAGCCGAAGGCGGAGTCCATTTGTAAGGTCATGAAACTCCGAGATGACTTGCAATATCCTCATCATGTAAGCCAGGGGGTACTTTATCCCATGTCACACCATCACCTTTCCCACAAACCACTTGAAACCTTGGTGCATATCTCTTTCATATGAGGGAGCAAGCATGTTTGCAAGCATGAGGAATTAAAAATAAAACCTCTAGTGCAAAATTAAACACATCAAAAACCTGTAAGATATTTGTTGCAAACAGATATTTGAAAAGGTGGAATACAAGCCTGCTTAAAAAAAAAATGATGCAGTAGCTTCAAATGTGTAGAAACATGCAGAAAGATTTTTGCCTTTTCTTTGTTTCAGGAGCACAAAAAATTAACATATTCTCTCTCCTATTTGTAAGCTATTAAAGTAGAGCAGAAGAAACAAAAACAAGTTTTGTTTATTGCTTTAAACAGCTGCTTCAATTATGCATTGTGACCAGACCTATCTTTCATCTCAGCCGCTGGCTCTGGCAGCAGGCATTGTGACGTCAGAACTCGACTGTAATAACTTTATAATAGACAAATTCTGACTGACATCTTTTCTTTACAATTGGTCACTGGGTGCGTCACAAATCACCGAATATAATGAAATTAGTGACTACCGCTTATATAGGGATTACAAAATCCCATGCATTATAAATATATTTCTTGCACACGTGGGCATCTGTAGAAAGCACAGCTCCCCTTTCAGCTTTCTTTAATTTAGCAATGAATTTACAGGCTTTCAATCTCCCCAAAACTCCCAGGAATTGCGAGTTTTGATTAGATTATGTTATAATGTCTCTTTATATGACAAGGCCCTAGGCACGCGGGCGACCTGTCCCTTTCCCAGACAGGCATATGGCATGGAGGCTTCATCTCCCTCAGGTGGTAATGGAGCAGGGACTTGGGTCAGACTTTGACAAGTGCGATGTATGAAGCGCGCGAGGGGCTGTACGTCAACTTGGTGGGACGCCTTCTGCACTGCTGCATCATTCAAATTGCTGCAGTGAACGCACTTTACGAAGGTGACGCTTCTTTAAGACTTATTTTTACTGTATCACATACTGGTTTATTCTGAACTATTATTTAACATTGTAAAGGATATTTAGAACCAAGCAGATTTTGTTACCCATGACTTTCTTAAAATCGTGGCATGTTATTCTTCACGTTACAGACATCCTCAATCTAAACACACTGAGCACCATGCTGTGAAGAAATGAAACAATGGCCCAAGGTTGATTTTTGGACAAATGTAAATGGTCCCATATTTCGATATTTTCAAATATCACAATTTTAAACAAAAATTTACATCAGATCGAGAGGTCACATGTTTTCATGCCCCATCGTTGTGGGATAGTCTTAACAAGTGAGTCTAGATTTCAAACAATACTCAGTGCTCAATAGAGCTCTAGGCAGCCATTGGCAAAAAGGGGGGGGAAGAGTGGTTTTATTTCTAAATGCATATTGGTACCCTCAAGGAACCATCATAAGAGAGTTAAAAGGCACTTAAGTACTAAGGCGCCTTTCAACCAACAACTGAAAACAAATTACTTATTTCATGGCCTTACTAATTGGCTTAAACATTCCCCTTTTAGGAGAACTCATCCAGCTATCCTTATACCAGTAAACATTGATTGCAGATTTGGCTAGCACTGGTGGATGACAACCAGAAGGCCAAACCATTAGTCTTGGTCTAGTCCATAATGGAACTAACCCATTACAAAATGATGGGGACTGTAGAGGACCACAAAAGTTGAATGAATTGCTTAACCTTTATTTTGATAATGGAAGGCTGGGTCGGGGTAGTTTTTGGGGGGTTGGCTTAATTTTTAGGGATCAGGGCAGGGGGAGAAGGGACAGTTTACAGGGCAAGGCCGATGTAGTTTAGGGATGTAGGGGAAAGTTTTTAGGGCTCAGGACAGGGGGGCCTGGAGTTGGGGTAGTTTTTGGGATGTGGGCTTAATTTTTAGGGATCAGGGCGAGAAAGGGCAGTTTAAAGGGCAGGGTCGGGGTAGTTTAGGGATGTATTGATAGTTTAGGGCTCAGGGCAGGCCAGGAGGGGCTGCAGTTGGGGCAGTTTTTGGGGTGTGGGTTTAATTTTTAGGGGGCAGGGGAGAGAGAAAAGGGAAAGTTTACAAGGCAGTGGGTAGGAGTATGATCTTTATCCCGAATGCCCCTTTACCCCATCCTGTCTTTACCACGAAACTGCATGCTGCATGGTAAAGGCATGCGTGGTAAAGGCATGCGTGCTAAAAACGAGGTCGTGGTAGACACCCCGTGGTACAGGCATGCCTGGTTTAGGCATGCGTAGTACCATCATACAACCCGCCCAGAAAACTTAAATTAAAATTGCAAACTATAAATTCAATTTGTGATTCCTTAATCTGCCAAAATTGTGAATTCTTTGAAACAGACTTCAAAAGTGTCATGTGAATAAGCATTGGTAAAGTCAATACGTCTTGCCCTTGACTGGTGTTATCTGACTTTGTGACTTTGCCAGTTCTTGTTGCTGATGCTGATCATTAACAAACAATTAAAGGAATACTAAACAGCACCAGCAAAAAAAAGGGCTATATGTGCCTATGTGCCCATTTATAGCCAACATATGTCATATGCTGCAGCTATTTTGGCTTTTTTTCCCTTAAATTTGCCACTCCAAGGTGATGGGTGACAATCTTGGAGTGGCACATTGAAAAAGAAATGACGGGTGCACAAAGCTCTTTTTGAGAAATGAGTGGCTTGGTAGCAAATTACAGATGCTGGGCCCTCCTAAACAATAGTAAAACATTAAATTAAAAAATGGATGGAAAGGGCCCGGGCAACCATGGATGCAGGGTGCCTGTGAAGTGCAAATCAAGGCTGCTAACAAGCAACAGTGAGCACACAGCAGTTGGGGGAGTAATATAGGAACTCAGAACGTTTAAGAAAAAATTAAATGACTGGGGCGGGGACAGGTGGGGCAAACAGCAGACAAGATAGGAGTGGGAGAGCAACTCAGAGAAAACAGGGTGCAGGAGTCTGAGTGGGTAAGCACCACACAGAAGAAAGGGGGTGAAAGCAGAGGAACACATGCACTCCTTCGGAGTGCTGAAAGCAAAATAAATAAGTCACTCTCTGAACGTAAGCAGTGGTAGTATACAAGCCATCCAGTGAAAATGATGGTAACGAACGTGTGCTCCAGAGGGAGGACTAACACAGGAAGAATCATCAATTAAAAAGCTAGCAAATGAGATTGACAAGGAAGCCAAGCAATGATAAGAAATGGGCTGACCCAACCTCTGCTCTATGTGCTGGTATTGCACAGAATAGATCTTAGGACACTTAGGGGCCGATTGCAATCCGGGTCGGAAGGCCATCGAACGTGATCCGGCCAGAAAAACTACGAGCCGTACGCGTGTTTTCCGGCCAACTCGTAAAGCTGTACGAGCAAGCAAGTACGATGCGAGCTACATGAAATTCACCGACCGAGTCGTTTCCGGGTCTGAACCGCTCTCTACTTCTCGGTCGTAAGTTAACCGTGGCTTGCAATGGATGCGATTCACGACTGAGCCAGTACGATGCACACGTACGGACAGCCTGTGCAAGCTGGAGTGTCCGGCTCGCAAATTGTCTAGGTGGTTGCCTTTGGGGGTCCGCGTCGGACCCCCTGTCACCCACAGCCCTACGACTCGGACACAGGGGGAGACCCATGTGTCTCCCCAACACAGGCATGTATGGTGCGGATGGCACTGACACGTACCCACTGTAGGGGGCGCACTTGTCCGCGACGTACCCATTCAGTCAATGGGAGCCCAAACTGCACACATCTCCATTAGAAGTTATTTATCCATAGAAACAGGATTAAACAAAGTAAATATTTCAAAATAATTAGGCTATGTTAATTTATATATAAAACCAAACATGAAATTAATGTAAATAATCAAATTGATAAAAAGTAAATTGCCATGGCCCTTAAAAACAGGTTTGTGTCATTAATCATCACTAAATACTGCCTCCTATTGGGCAGAAAAATGTCACATTCTTCAACTAAATATGTAAACAAATATATTACCTGTAGAATCTTGAGAGTTTTCTATGAAGACATAATATTTCATGACTGGAGATTCATTTTGCCACAATGTAATCGGTTTTTTTTTTACCACAAATGTATAAATAGCAGTTACACAGATATCAGATGCTATCATCCAGTGGTGGTCAGTTGTCATCTCCATCTACATATCTACATGCTCCTCTGTCACCCCACTGATGATGACTGAACTCTGAGCTTCATCTCTTTGAGGCCAAAGGCCTGCAGAGTGTGGCTGAATCCCATTATAAACTCTCAACACTAGCAGACAAGCAACAATTGCAATATTATTAATACTATTTTACATGTAGACCGTTAGCTGTTCTGGGTACCATCAATGATGGGCTTTGAAGATAAATGTCCAGATTACTTACCAGTAATCTTCATTCTTCTTAGTTCTGCTTTTCCTTTTCTAGAAACAGAAATACAAGACAAAATGCTGAAAATTAAACCAACACCGACCCAGCTGTTAAGGCTGTCATTTCCAGCATTCTTCCCAACATGACCAATTCAAGACCGAAGGCCAGACTAGATAAGGGAGGGTGGAAGGTAGCAACCACTATGACACGGATGAATAAAACTAAGAGTAATGAAGAGTACAGGCTAGTAATTGGGACAGCATCTCTACATCCCTCTTCCTTGATTCTTGCTAACGCTCAGCAGCCGCAGGGCTAGGTACAAAGAGGAAAGAGATCCAAAGGCGTGGCTCCAGAAAATGCCATGCCCACAGAACATCCAGAGCTATTGGCTCTAGCATTCAGATAGCATAAGGACCCTACCCAGGAGAACCCAGCTTCAAACATAAATATTTAAATAACAGTGATACAAAGTCATAAATCAGAGCAGGCAGGTTTCCCATGCCATCCAACTCAAACTATAGAACAGAAATAAAATAATTACAATGCAAGGCTGTGTACAGGATAAAATGGAGTCATCACTCTCCACTGTGGTCCAATAAAAGAAGGGATACAGGAATACCACATTCTGAGTCCGTTCTGTGTACCATCAGCAACAGGAAGAAAAAACAAATCATAAATATAAAGATTTTGGAGAGGACTCAGCAAAAACTAAGCACTTCACGTAACATCCAAAAACAGCTAAACAAGAGATACCAGAACCACAATACACCACATAGCAAACGAACTGATCCAAGGGCTGCACTAGATGTAATAGATGACCATTGAAAGAAAATCTCAAAACACACAAAGCCTAAGGTGAAGTGCAATGTCACTATTGAAGAAAATAAAAATCTAGCCCAAAGCACCTGAAACACTGGGGAGAAAACTCACCCCTTTCTTAATAGGAAGAAACAAGGAATACATGTCAGGAACATAATAGCAAGTGCTTACACAATGAATAATCAGGCTAAAAGACATATAGTATTCAGAAAGACTAGGAAATATCCTCATTGGAAAAGATTCCCCTTAGCTACTAAGACTGCATTCAGCCTTTGCTTAAACTTGCTTTGCACGTCTCCAGTACTGAATTCAGGAAGCATCCAACATAATTCCAGGAAGAAGGGTCAGCGGTCTAGTCCTTTCATGTATGAGAAAGTAGAAGAGCGGATCGCGCATGCGCAAGTGTGGAACGCTGCACTTTAACTGCTTCCTGAGAGGCGCCGGTTGAGTCTCTCCTCAGCGCAGCATTTCTGCTCCTTTTAGACACTGGATAGTCTCCTCACGGTGCTTGGGTAGCGCAATCCGTCTAGTCATTAAATTCATGATCTGATAGAGACTACTAGCCACAGATTCCTTCACGTAGAATTATCCCCAGGCGTGAGACTGGATCCGGAAACTTTCTGCCACAGCATCCCTGCGTGCCGGGGGCGGGGCGACATCACGCGACTCCGCCCAGGCATTGTCCGCGTACGTGACGTCAGCGAGGTCACATAAGACCCAACCCGGCGTGCCCACATCAGTTTTTTCCTTTTCCACGTGCAACGCGGATCCGATCCTTGCTACGGGCCTGTTAGGCCCCTTTTTTCTTCCATTTTTTGGTGGAACAGTGTGCGAATGCCTTCGGGCTCTAAGACTTGGATGTCTTGTGGGCATCTTATGTCGGCGACGGGCCCTCACCTCATTTGTATGTGGTGCTTGGGGGAGGATCACGGTACCACAGACTGTACGCAGTGCCAACAGTTGAAGCCGAAGTCGCGGCGGGAGCGCCGGATGGAACTTCTCTCGACGCGTCTCTCCAGGTCGACATCCTCCCCTCGGTCTGCTTCGACGGACAGCTTCAGACTCGGCCGTGGTCGTCGTCCTCGCCTTTCTCCAATGTCACGTGAGCGTCGCTCCCCAGTGGGTAAGTGTCGCAGTTTGTCCCCGGGGGCTGGTTTCCTGCCTCCCGGGGCATGGACTCTCCACGGATGATGCGGCCCCGCATGTCGTCCTATCCACCGTTTCCCGGTGTTGGGGCGTCGAGAGTCCAAATGGAGACATACGCGGCGGCTTTGCAGGCCTAGCTGGCGTCTCCTCCTCCTTCCCCTCCTGGGGTGTCGGCGGATCCCTCGCTCTGCCCAGGGCCCTCTGCGGCACCGCCGGTGGCTCCAGCCCCGGCGTCGACTGGTTCGGATCCAGGCTTGGAAGATGTGGTGCTGTTGGGGTGCGGCTCCTCCTTCAGGCCACGGTGTCTCTGCCTCACTGTAAACTCCCACGGGGGTCCCTGTGGTGTCGCGGGAGGTCGCCGGGGCTCGGGTCGCATGCCCGGGCCCCTTTCGGTCCTTTGACAGGGTGGTCCTGTCTAAGGCCGAGGTGATGCCGCTACGGCGCCGGCAGCAGCTGGACCGTGCGGAGCCACAGAGGTCAATGGACCCTCCTCATCCCGCTCCGGGTCGAGGCCAAGGGAAGACCCCTCGTCCCCCTCCGGGCCCCTCTCATCCCTCCACACAGGTGGCTGCCTCGTCGGAGGGCGAGTCGGAGGTTGAATGGTCCCTGGCGCCGCCGCATGGGTTGCCGAGCGATCTTCGCCTCATTCTGGGCCACGGCTGTCAGAGGACTCGTTCCCCCGCGCAGGTGGCTGCCTCGGCGGGGGTTGGGTCGGCGCCACTCAGGCACCACCCCGGGGCCGGTGCGACTCCAGCTCTACTACGGTCTCCACTCCGGTTCCCGGTGCGGGGTGACTTGGAGGTCCCTTGTCCACCGTCCTACCTCAAGCAGCGGATTCTACAGCTCCACGCAGGGGTCGTACCGCGGATTCGTCTTCGGACACTCCTTCTTCTCCGGAGGCATGCATATTGGTGTCGTCCTCCCCGGAGACTGGTCGCCGTGTGGTGTCTTTTTCACCGGCGTCGAAGGGCGGCTCTCCGCCCTTCCTGGGGCAGAGGTGTTCGTCGGAAGAGCAGCAGGTCCCTCATTCTTCGGCTCCTTCTGACTTCCAGGTCTGGCCCTTGCCCGCCCCACTTGGCCTCGGGGATGGCCGCCTTGGTTTGCAGCAGTCGCCCATGGAGGAGCTGATTTCGCCACCGCGGGGCCCTACGGAGGCGGGTGCGGCCTTCGCTCACGCAGTGTCCACGGCTGTGGGCATCCTGCGCATGGGTGATCCGGTGGCTCACTTTCCGGCAGACCATCTCTTGGAGGACCTCCACCAGGGCTCTGGTGGGAGGGAAATCTTACTTCCCTTTGAAGGTTCGCTCCTTTCTTCCCAGACAGGGGCTTGGAAGCGTCCTGCCTCAGGGGACAAGGTGCCTCAGCATCTTCTGCACCTGCACCTCCCGGCGCCGCATGACGTGGCGTGTCTTTCCCTTCACCCCTCAGCCGCCAGCCCCCTTTTGTGGACTGCTTTTCCCTCCCTGCCGCCGCTGTTGTCTCCGCCATCCCGAGAGGCCCACTGGCTGGACTCTTGGGGACGCAACATGTTCGCCTCGACCAGCGCGTCCCTGCGGGCCCTTAACACCTTGTGTGTGCTGGCTAGGGCCTCCTCCTGTTTGTGGGACTCGGCGGAGTCTCTGGTATCTGCAGCGTCCCAGGAGTCTGGCCTGGTGGACTTACGGCATCATGCATTGGATGGCCGGGAGCTTGCGGCGTTTATTCTCCGCTCCGCTCTGGACATCTCGGAGGTGCTGGGCCGGGCCATGGCTTCCTCAGTCGCTCTCCATCGCCATGCTTGGCTTCGGGACAGAGTATTCCCTGAGAATATTCGGGAGAGACTCATCGACCTTCCGTTTGATGGCAGCCTGTTGTTCCATGCCCCGGCCGACACCGCAATCCAAAGACTCTGGGTAGGGGTCCGTCCTCCTCCTCCTCCGCCTTATCCTCCTCCTCCTCCATCCCCTCCTCAGTGACTTCTGAGTTGGGTTGATTCTGGGCCTTCTTAGGCCGGCTGTTCTGACTGTGCAGTGTGTTTTCTAGCCGTTTACGTCCTCCCTTGGGACTTTGGCATTGTTGGCTGCTGGACGGCCCTTGTGATGATTGTGTGTGATTCTGCAGAAGTTGTTGCACAGACTTGGCTCTAAGATTGGGTCTTCTGCTTTGTTTGGGCTGCTTGTCAAGCCTTCAGCGGGGGTGTTTCTTTCCCCATGGCTCTTTTGTTTTTTCCTCTGCGGCGGAAGTTCTTCCAAAGAGAGTTCCCATATCTTGGGACTTAACGTACCATATGTGGGGTAGTGGTAGCTGTCATATGGCTTGCGCTCTGCTGGAGGGTTCTGGTTGCCTTCGGGTGCCTGTTCTCCAGGGTGTTTTGGTAGGTTGCTTTTGCTTCCTGAGGTCGTGTGCTCGGCCACTCGTAATGGTGGCTCGGGCATCTCCTCCTCTCCCTGCTCCTGTCCTGAGGTCTGGGATGATCCTGTGTTCTCCCTTGCTAGGCATCGCCTACTTGGCCTTCCTGGGGCCTTGGGCTGTTCTTCTTACTTCTGGCTTTGCCTGCCGGCACTGTTCTGGCTGGTACGCTGCTTTCCATCTGGAGTGGGTTTGCCTTCTTTTCCCTAGTTTCCTTGGGTCTTCTAGGCTTCTTCTTCTGCTTCTTCTGCTTTCCTGTCTTGGCATTGGGCGGAAGCTGTGTTGCCTTGTGAGGGGAGTGGGTTGCTTCGGCCTCTCAGTCCGTGCCCTTGGTTCCTCTGCTGTGAGTGTAAAGGGCCTCTTCAGCCTTCTTTCCCTCCTACATCCCCTTGGGGTTGGTGGGGTTCGGCTTGTGAGGGTTCCCTTGGCCTGGCAGGGGCGAGGTTCTACCTGGTCCACAGCTCTGGTCCCCTGTGTGGCCCTCTGTTCTTCATTGGCTCGTGGGGTCCTTTCGCAGACCCTCCTTCCCAGGGGGTATTGCTAGGGTATCTATTCTATGTGAAGGAATCTGCGGCTAGTAGTCTCTATCAGATGTACGAGTTACTTACCTTCGGTAACGATGTATCTGGTAGAGACGATTCTAGCCACAGATTCCTTCACGGCCCGCCCTTCCTCCCCTATTCTGCGAGGACCCTTGGGTTGGTCTTCGGTACTCGCCTCCTGGTGGCGGGCTGTGTCTCCTGTGAGTGCCTTCCTTGTTCTTGCGGGTGACTCCATCTGGGGGCGGTTCATTCCTCCTTTGGTCCTTGGAGGATGGGGTTCCGGTGCCCCGGTGCCCCGGTGCACTGCTGCTCTGGCTACTCCGGGTTTTGAGGGGATTGCTTTCTATCCCTGTCCTCCCTCCCCTCCCTTCATTCCATTGCTATCCTCTGATAAAGGGTCATCTGGCCTGTCTTGCCCTTGTCCCTTGTGGGTGGTTGCCCTCTAGGTTGGGGTGGCTTGGAGGTTTGTTGTCCCTGTCTGTCTTGGGACTGGTCCCATTCCTTGCTCAGGATGGGGGGGTGGGCTTCCTACGTGTGCCATGACTTTTACGCCTGTTCTTGCCTCCGGGGCGCAGGGATGGGAGGTTGTCTATGTGCTGGCAGGGTGACTGTGCAGGTTTCTGCTTGTTCTTCTTCTTTCTTCTTTCCCTGCCCTTGGGTTCTGCGGTGTTGGCACTACCCTGGTGGTGTTGTTAGTCACCGTTTCTTTCCAATTTTTCTGCTCTTCGTATACTGTTCCCATGCTTCCACAGTTTTTTATCTGGGGGTTCCGCATTGTGGTGCGGAAAAGTTCTCTGAAGAAAACTGACGTGGGCGCGCCGGGGAGGGTCTTATGTGACCTTGCTGACATCACGTACGATGCCTGGGCAGAGTCTCGTGATGTCGACCCGCCCCTGCGCGCTGGGACGCTGTGGCAGAAAGTTTCCGGATCCAGTCTCACACCTGGGGATAATTCTACGTGAAGGAATCTGCGGCTAGAATTGTCTCTACCAGATACATAGTTACCGAAGGTATGTAACTCGTACTTTTGCTCAATTTCAGGTGAAGCAGTGTTTCATTGCAGAGCTTATGTTCGCTTCTGAATATTGCCAATTTTGAGTTTATAAGGAAATTTAAACTCGTGCTCGAGTAGAAAACAATGACTCCACAGTTTAATTAGATTCAATTTAATATCTTCAAAAATGGCAGTAGTCTTAGAAAAATTCCAGTCAAACATTTTCCAGTTTGAAGGTCTTAATGGAGGATCCAGGTAGTGTTCAATTGAAGGCAATTTCCTGAGTGAAGCCATTTTACCGGGTAAGGAAAAGTCTAACATTACTCGGCAAGAGAACTGTTCCTCAAGTATCTTTCTAGAACTGTAAATATATCTGCAGAGCTGCGACAGTATATTGAGTTATCTGGAAGAACTTTCACCTTTCTCGTTTTTGAACATTTACAAAAACAGTTTCAAGAGAATTTCATGAACTACATTTAATTCACCATTGTAACAGTATGCAGTGTACAACTTTAGAGAGAAACCTAAGCCTTGTGTAAATTGGGTAATAAGAATGAATGTATATATATATCACCACAAAAACTCCATTTACTGGGGGCCCCCGATCCTGCAGGGTAGGCTCTGACACCAGGAATGGAGATCCTGGTAACCTCAATACTGCCACCGCACACAAAGAGCCCAACATCGACTTCTTGACAAGCAGACTTTATTCGTCAAAATGCGGAGGAAAAACAAACACACTGATATACCTTACGCGTTTCAGCCAATAGCCTTGATCACAGGTGAGTGTGTTTAGAATTGTAGTCCAAGTGGTCATGTGGCTTGCTGAGTTAACCACAAGCCCCAGAATGCAGTGTTCCTTTTAAATTAATTGCGACATGGCACATTTCTTAGTTCTGCTGTGTAGCGTTTTTTAAGCAATGTCCCAGTGTTAAAATTCATACAATTTCATTTCGCATAGTGCAGGTTCCTCCGCATTACCTTAATAATTGCATGTCATGAGGTGCCTTCATAGAGAGAAACATCCCTCTCTTCTCCCTTTCTCAATCAGAAAAGTGCCAAATTGCTGCGGAAGTCCTTTATGCTGGCACTTCTGAGAGCGGATCATGCCCCCTCAATTAATATCACCACAAAAACTCCATTTACCGGGGGCCCCCGATCCTGCAGGGTGGGCTCTGACGCCAGGAATGGAGATCCTGGTAACCTCGATACTGCCACCGCACACAAAGAGCCCAACATCGACTTCTTGACAAGCAGACTTTATTAGTCAAAATGCAGAGGAAAAACAAACACACTGATATACCTTACCCTTTTCAGCCAATAGCCTTGATCACAGGTGAGTGTGTTTAGAATTGTAGTCCAAGTGGTCATGTGGCTTGCTGAGTTAACCACAAGCCCCAGAATGCAGCAGAATGCAGTGTTCTTTTTAAATTCATTGCGACATGGCACATTCCTTAGTTCTGCTGTGTAGCGCTTTTTAGCAATGTCCCAGTGTTAAAATTCATACAATTTCATTTTGCATAGTGCAGGTTCCTCCGCATTACCTTAATAATTGCATGTCATGCGGTGCCTTCACAGAGAGAAACATCCCTCTCTTCTCCCTTTCTCAATCAGAAAAGTGCCAAATTGCTGCCAAACAATGCAATGCAACGCACCGTAATCGCCATTCCCCTTCCTCTTGCGACGGCAGTCCACGGCAAGGGGGCGAGCCTTTAAACACCAACAAACGCCGTTCTTCCTTTTAGCAATAACAGCATGCCGCGGACACCAAATGCTTTCAAGACGGTTATTTATTCAGCAAAGGCTAGACCAACTCGACGCGTTTCAGGAAACACTCCCTTGATCACGAGTACTGTGGCAACTTTTCCTTACGTTCAAATAAACATGTGATCTTGCTTTGGTAAAAAGTGAAAACAGACTTCGAAATTCAGAGTTAACTCACTCTGAAACGGCAGACATTCAATAACTGTGTGTATTACAAGTCAAATAAATTGCAAATTAATTGACTTTGCAAAAAAACAAAATTAAATCATTACTGAAAATCATGACAGCTTAATGTATTTCGTAAATCTTACAGGTAGCACTGTTGCGTTTCAAATACGCACACTCCCGCCCCAGTGGGCATATAGTTAATGTGCAATCCTAATAATGCAGAGCATCAAAAGTTTTAAACCAACCCATTTACATCAACAATTAAAAGATGCTCATTACTGATTTTACAATGGTCAACGAATAGCGCACTGACTTAAATACCCTAATGTACAATATGTCTTTGCCCCTGTGGGCATTACTCAGCAACGCAATCTACGTATCGCATTTCTACGATAAAGTGTTAATTCAATACAAAATGTTAATCCAAACATGAGCTCGGTATACATTATAATATCCAACGCAATGTTCTGCGCTATTCTGTCAGACCATATTTAACTTGAGTCACTATCAGTGAGATACCATCATGATATGCAATTCTGCCCCTGTGGGCTATTACTAAAAAGGATATTTAAGCTCTTTTTCATTCTTAATTGTGACAGCAAACACATCTTCTGCAATAGAAAGAATATAATAAATTAATTTCACACCAAAAGTTAACCTAAACTCCACAGTCCACTACTTTAAAAAGCTGTACCTAAACAGTGGCATTATTCGATAAAAATTAGGATCATAATCAGTTCAACATACAATACTACTGGAGATGTCAGTCCTACGAAAAAAAGGTAAAGCATTTCACAAAATTGTATCTAAGCTCCGCTTAACCTAAATGTACTGTAAGCTCTTCATCACAATTATGGCCTACTGTCACTAGACTTCTGTACTGAATTATCAATTTAGACTCTAGGCGTCGCAAATCTTGTACTCTATTGCCGCCACATTCATCCACTTTAACTGTGTCCAACACGCAAAAGCTCAAATACCATTCTGATTGTGATGGGTCTGGAAATGCTGTGCCACTGGGTATTTTTTGTGGCGCCAAGATGTTCTAACCCCCTTTTCTTGGCCTTATGTATGGTGCTGCCACTATAGGTTTTCTGACAGGGGCAAAAAAGAGCATATACTGCATGATCTGTATTGCGGGATGTGTGTTTGGTGATATACGTATATATTAGAAATTGATATGGTAGAGGTGCTAAACTAGTGTTTAACCTTTTATCCTTATGCAGGTGCAACATAACCAAACCCCAATAGAAGAATAGAAGGAGTTTGATAAAGAAGTACAGAATATCTCTTCTACAAGGTTGTCTCTCTCTCTTATCCACTTCCCCTTTCCCCCCTGCTGTTGCCCAGTGTCTACGGATAATGATTCTGTGAGTGTGGGTACTGTTGGAGGGGCTTTGGATCCGTCTTCAGCTCTTGTGGAATTTGATGAAGGTATCTCCTGACAATACACACTTGAATTGGTATCTGAAAAGTAGCTCTCATGTTGATTGGGTGTTTGAAAGTTAGCCACCCATAGTTAAGTTCTCCTTGAGAAGTGTGTTGTATCTGCCATGTTTCTGCGAGGGGCAACCGGCCACTCACCTCACCCAAGGGAATACAGAAGAGGAAGCGTCACGTGGCTATTTGCAGTTCTAACAACGTATCAAGCAAATGGTAGACTCGTCGCTTTTTCTGATTATTTCTCTTCACCAGTAAGTTTTCCCTATATTGAGTAATGCCGGTCATTTTATTTCTGTTTCTCCAACAGTCAGCTAATTAGAGTGTGAGTTCTCTCGAGGCTCACACGAGCCCCTCATTCTTGCGAGATGGCCGATGATAAAAAAAAGCCATCTTAACCAATCAGATGGGTCTAAATTTGATTTCATGCAATCGCAGGTCTCTCACGAGACTTTCGCAAACCCAACCGTCGAGATATACAACAATTTTTTTAAACCTTAATTTCTCAAACACTACTGAATGGATTTACATCAAAACACAAAAAGCACGCTTACTGGACTATGATCTAGCTTCATGACAAATTTAGTGTAATTGCATTCAGCCGGTTTGTCTGCAGCGATTTCCAAAGATCCCTGTGGAAATTTCATTGGGAAATTTGGTTTTGGGACCCCCTTTTTATGTTGACCCCCGTTACTCGGATCAGCAAGAAACTTTGCAAGAAATAACTGTGAGGTGGATGAACGTTTTGTGAAGATTTGTCAAATGGTGTCGAAGTCCTTAGCAAACCAAAAATGAATTTCTAATATAAACATGGACCTAACTAGAACCAATCACTGGCAACTATATATATATCTATATATATATAGCGATAGATAGATAGATAGATAGATAGATAGATAGATAGATAGATAGATAGATAGATAGATAGATAGATAGATAGATAGATAGATAGATAGATAGATATAGATACTTAGATACTCACTAAGCCATGTATTCACTAAGATACACTTAATCAGTCAGTTATACAGTCAATTTTTCAAAAACAAATCATCCATTTAGACACTTATATACCCATTTATTCTTCCATCGACCTTGAGATATACATATATAAAACATATTTAATTTTCAGAAAAACACACATTCACTGGATGATGTCATCAGTGATGTCATCAGTGATGTCATTTGAGATGTCATCAGTGATGTCATGAGTGATGTCCCTGACCATGTCATGAGTGATGTAATATGTGACGTCATCAGCAGTGCATTGCGGGCGCGCGAGTTATAGTTAGCTGCACTAACTATAACGGGGGAATTTCAATGGTTTTCTACGAGTGGAAAGTCCAGCTAACTATAACGCCCCTGAAACCTATGGTTTTTTCAGTGAATTTCTAAGGTTTTATAAATGCTAATTCCTAACTATAACGTGCCTGAAACCTATGGTTTTTTCAGTGAATTTCAAAGGTTTTTTAAATGCTAATTTCTAACTATGCCTACAGAGATAGGACATGTGAAGAAAGAAGAAAAAACACACAGAGAGAAAAAAAAGAAATGCAGAAAGAAGCAACAGAAGTCCTCAAAGACGAAGAAAAGTGCAGGAAGAAGGATAACGTGCAGAAAGAACTAACAGAAGAGCAGAAAGAAGCCTTGTTGCAAAATCATCCTGTACCCTCAACTTTTTCAGAAGGAAACTGGTGGTAACTGAGTCTGACTAACCAGTCATAGAGCCAGTGCTATGCTGAAAGACACGAAGAATACAGTGAAAACACCTACATACACTAGAGAACACTATGCATTGGGGTCCCCCTGTGATTAGCATGACCTCCTCTGTAAACCCCTAGTATATAATAGGGCAGGGGGATTAAACCTACCTCTTAAAATGCGCCACAGGGTGTGTTTGCACACGCCACCTCAGGCCCCGTCCCCTCCCTTCCCCACTGTGTAAACACGCCCTGTGACCGTTTTAAGTTGGGAGATTAAGTCTCCTTGAATCCTGAGGGTCCCTAGGGTCCAACTAGACCACTAGGTACCTCCAGTAAGCGCCACAGAGCTGCGTTGCAGAGAGATGTAAAAAGGGCAATGGCACCTCTCTGCAACGCACCTCAGTGGCGCTTACTGGAAGCACCTGGTGGGCTAGTTAGCCCCCAGGGGCCCTCAGGATTGAAGGGGAATTGTTTCCCCAACTTAAAACGTGCCATAGGGTGTGTTAGCACACGTCTCCTCAGGCCCCGTCCCCTCCCTTTCCCACTGTGTAAACACGCCCTGTGGCCATTTTAAATTGGGAGATTAAGTCTCCTGTGGGTCCCTAGGGGCAAAATAGCCCACTAGGTACATCCAGTAAGCGCCATTGCAGAGAGGTGTAAAAAGGGGCACGGCCTGCACCACCTCTCTGCAAAACAGCGCAGTGGTGCTTACTGGAAGCACCTGGTGGGCTAGTTGGCCCCCAGGGTCCCTCAGGATTGAAAGGGAATTATTTCCAACAACTTAGAAAGCGCCACAGGGCGTGTTTGCACACGTCACCTCAGGCCCCGTCCCCTCCCTTCACCACTGTGTAAACGCACCCTGTGGCCGTTTTAAGTTGGGAGATTAAGTCTCCTTGAATCCTGAGGGTCCCTAGGGTCCAACTAGACCACTAGGTACCTCCAGTAAGCGCCACAGAGCTGCGTTGCAGAGAGATGTAAAAAGGGCAATGGCGTAGACCACCTCTCTGCAACGCAGCGCAGTGGCGAATACTGGAAGCACATGGTGGGCTAGTTGGCCCCCAGGGTCCTTCAGGATTGAAGGTGAATTATTTCCCCAACTTAAAACGCGCCACAGGGCATGTTTGCACACGTTAACTCAGGCCCCGCCCCCTCCCTTCACCACTGTGTAAACACGCCCTGTGGCCATTTTTAGTTGGGAGATTACGTTCATTTCAATCCTGAGGGTCCCTAGGGTCCAACTAGCCCACTAGGTACCTCCAGTAAGCGCCACAGAGCTGCGCTGCAGAGAGGTGTAAAAAGTGGCACGGCCTGGACCACCTCTCTGCAACGCAGCTCAGTGGCGCTTACTGGAAGCGCCTGGTGGGCTAGTTAGCCCCCAGGGGCCCTCAGGATTGAAGGGGAATTGTTTCCCCAACTTAAAAAGCGCCATAGGGTGTGTTAGCACTCGTCTCCTCAGGCCCCGTCCCCTCTCTTCCCCACTGTGTAAACACGCCCTGTGGCCGTTTTAAATTGGGAGATTAAGTCCCCTTGAATCCTGAGGGTCCCTAGGGGCAAAATATCCCACTAGGTACATCCAGTAAGCGCCATTGCAGAGAGGTGTAAAAAGGGGCACGGCCTGCACCACTTCTCTGCAACACAGCGCAGTGGTGCTTACTGGAAGCACCTGGTGGGCTAGTTGGCCCCCAGGGTCCCTCAGGATTGAAAGGGAATTATTTCCAACAACTTAGAATGCGCCACAGGGCGTGTTTGCACACGTCACCTCAGGCCCCGTCCCCTCCCTTCACCACTGTGTAAACGCACCTTGTGACCGTTCTAAGTTGAGAGATTAAGTCCCCTTGAATCCTAAGGGTCCCTAGGGTCAAACTAGCCCACTAGGTACCTCCAGTAAGCGCCACAGATCTGCGTTGCAGAGAGGTGTAAAAAGGGGCATGGCTTCAGAACACTGGTCTGCAACGCAGCTCCCTTGCACATACTGGAGATACCTGTTGGAGATACCCTCAGGGACCCTCAGTATTGAAGGGGAATTAATTCCCCTACTTACAACTCGCCAGGGGGCGCGTTTACAGAGTGTTGCAAGAAGGGGGCATGGCCTCCGGCGTGATGCCGGTCTTTTATTTATTTTATTATTTTAAGAAGGGGGGCTGTGTGGCCTCCCTTCTTTTTCTAATTTAGTGGCCCTGGGGACCCCATCCCCCAGGGCCTGCCCCCTAAACATTTTTTTTTAAAACATTTTTTTGGAAGGGGGCCGCGTGGCTCCCCTCCCAAGGCATTAATCAGCCCCAGGGACCCCAACCCCCGGGGCATGGCATTTTTGAAAAAAAAATCTTTAGGAGGGGGGCTGCGTTGCCCCCCTCCTCAGGCCACTTATGGCCCCGGGGACCAAAACCCCTGCGGCCGGCCTTTGTTTTTTATTAGTTATATTTTTAATATATTTATAGAAACACCTAGGACATGTTGGACAAACCGTATATACCTATCACCATGACGATTTGCGTGATATTCATTAAAAGGCGACTATACATACAATGAATCCACGCGGAATGTATTTACACCACTAGTGAAGCTCTGACATGTCTGACGCTCTACCGTGCCTAATCCCGGTGCCCCCGCCGGTGGGTACTCTCCAAGTAGACACCCTTGTCGTTTATTTATACAAACATGGGTAGCTATTGACGGGCACATTTGATACACACGCACACCAAGCCATTCAAAGGGGATTCGACAAAAATTCGACCAAAACTATGCAAGAAACCCCCCTCACGGTTAATAAAACACACATCCACCACCGGGTGTGTAATACTTTTTATTTTACTCTCTGGAAAGGAGACAAACCTCACTTGAGAGTCACAGCGCGCTCCTGGCTGAGCCCAATGCTGTGTTACACACACCAGTACCCGCCGAGTGCCACACACCTCTGTGTTGTATTCCACCAGCTAGTGCGTATGCTATGACACTCTCTAGCCCATGTGCACTGTAACACCACCCCGTGAATATGTCATGCCACACTTGCCTTGCCATCTGACGTGCCTTCCTCGATGCCTATGTTATAACGCACAGCGCTATGCCATACATATTACAATCTGGGATCCATATCTTTGTCACAGTGCATATGCAACATTACACTCCCTAGCACATATTTTATATTACAACTTTAGAGACTAGTTAGGTTGCACAACACTGCCCTGTGCTTATTACACTCCAAGGCGCATATCGCATCGCACGCGCTAGTGCCTGTGCTATCTCGTGCTCTCCAATGAATCTGTCATTGCGCACAATGTATTGCATATTATATTTCACGCCCGGTTCATCTTATATCACACTTTTTGGTGCATAGTTTATGCCATACACTATATCTAGTTTTCATTTTCAATCGTGCTCTCAGGACTACGTTCTATATAACACTGCATTCACCTACCCTTTTCACGGGCATTACATTTTGCGATGGGGGTGGAGGGTCAGGGGTTGTTTCTGCCAAGTGAGCCCGGAGTCACAGTCACAAACATCCTCTTCTTCCTGAATAAAAGTGAGATTATGCTTCATACTTGTTCATATTTTAAGTAGTTCGAACTGACACACATTTAAAAAACAATAAAGTTCCTAATACCCACCTTCTCAGTTAGCATGCTGCCACATCCACCTCCTCCCTATCCTCTGTTGTCTGAATCCATGGACTAGCCTCCTCCCTCCTGCCATGCATGGTCTGATGTGCTGCCACTGCCCTCCATTTAGCATGATGTACCAGTCCACTCCTCCTGCCCTCCATTGCCCAATTCTATGCCCCATCACTGACCTCCTGCTTAGCCTCTGTGCTTAGCTTGCTGCCCCTATTCTCCTTCCCCCTGCCCTCCGATGTCTTTGTACATGCCCCTGCTCCATCCTTTTTGCCCACCATGTTCCATGGACCTGCCACTCCTATCTACTCTGAGTGTTCTGTTGAGCTGCCACTCCCCTCCCACCTGCCTAGCATTGTCAGATGACTGTAACCTGTCCCTGCCACCTCCACCATGCCTGTCCACATGCCATGCCCCGATCTCCTTCCTCCTATCCTCCATGGTCCATTTTACTGCCACACCCTTCTGCTCTCCCTGGTCTGTTGTGCTGTAACTGCTCCTCCTGCCTGCCGCGCGCGATCTGCTGCGAGGCCCCTACCCCTGAACTCTCTTATCTGTGCCCAGGTCCTGACCCTCCCTTCTATTCTCCATGGTCCTTTGTGCATGCCCCTGCACCCTCCTTCTTGCCCACCATAGCCATTGTGCTGCCACTAACCCTCCCGGTTGCCATGCACGGTCTTCTGTGCTGCCATGGCCCCTCCCACCTTCCCTGTGTGGTCAGCTAGCTGCCCCATACCCCCTCCCACCTTCCCTCCATGGTCTGTGTGTATGCCATCATAGTCTCACTGTTGCTCTACATGGTGTGTCTTGTTTCTAGTGACCATCCTGCCTGACCTCCATGGTCATCTTGCTGCTCCTGCCCTGCCCCCTTGCCCCCAGCCCTCTGTTTTCATGTGCAGACCCCTATTCCCTCCCACCTGGCTTGTCTGTTCCATTGTAATGCCCCTGATCCGTCCCTCCTGCCCTTTATGGTCTGTTATGATGCAGCTTTGTCTCCTGTCTGTGCATTATGGTCAGCTAGCTACCATTGCCTCTTTCCCCTCTGTTCTCTGTTGTCCATGTGTATGGTCCTGTCCCCTCCCTATTGCTTTCTATGGATTGCTGTACTGCACTCCCGTCCCGCATGCCCTGTGTGGTGTATTGTGCTGCTGCAAACCATGATGCCTGCCCTGTAGGGTCAGTTTGGTGCAAATCTCCATGTCCCTCCTGTCCTCTGTTATCCGAGTCCATGTCCCTACCCCACTTCCTACTGCCTTCCATGATCCAATGTACCATACTTGCGAACATTTTGAACTTGATAAGAGGGAGATTTGGAATAAAAACTGGGGTATTGATTTTCCCCTTTGAGTTACATTGAAAAAGAGGAGATTGTAGACAGGAGACAGATCAAATAAAGCCCATTTGAGCTTAAAAACATTGGACGTTTCCTGGCTGAATCGGGTCTGTTGGCATGTATGGTTGTACTACCACTGCCTCTTCCTTCTGCCCACAATGGTCTATTATATTGCCACAGCCTCTCTTGCCAGTCCTGTATTGTTGGTTTGTTGCCCCTGCCCCCCTTTTCACTGCCCTCCATAGTCTGTTGTGCTGCCTCTGCCCTTCCTGCCTGCCCAGTGTGGTCAAATTGTTGCATCTGCAACCTCCTACCTGCCTTCAATTTTCAGAATCCATGCCCCTGGCTTCTGCCTCTCAACAGTATCCTAATGAACAACTAGATTGCTAACATTCTATATTTATTACAAAAGTGTGGAACGCCTGATCTTGATGTAATCAAAACTGTAATACCTAGAGCATTTCCTTTAGAAATTACATATATGAAAGGGTCTCATTTGCATTAAAATTATGGTTAGTGCTCTAAAAAACTAAAATGAGGACATATTTTCTGAGTTTTCAAATAGCGACAAAGCACTTTTAAATTATTTGTTATCTTTATGTTTTTTTATCCAGTTGACCACTTGATTAAATGTTGCACTTAGGGGAGAGGATGTGGTGTCACTTCCAGAGCTGCAGACTTTGCAACTGGGGAACCAGTTTGGAGTTTCTGCTTCAGCTCAACATTCTGTGATTCTGGTCAAATCACTTAATCTCACCATGTCTACAACCAACATGAATTTGATCTTGTGTGATGTAACCAATGCTCATGTAAAGCACTCCAATACCTGACAAGTCTGCACTACATAAAACTGCAAATACACAAAAAATAAGTGTTTTGCACACTTCTGTTATTGGGCTACATGTGGGCTACATCTGGGTGATATTTGTGCTGCATTTGGGCTCTTTTGTCTCTGGTGGCCATCTTGGGAGATTTATTTGTTATGAAGTTTCCTAATTACTTCATTTACTGCAGTCTCCACAGTAGGAAATGCTTTCAGTTTTTTACTTTGATTCCATCAAGAAGGTATTCAGATATGTCACACATTTGCCATAAATTCTGAATGTTAGCACTCTAGATGCTCATTAGATAACTGTAGTAAAACTACTGCTCACCACGGAAGTCTGCTGCTGGTATTAAAAGTGCATGTTTCAGTCTGCATATCAGAATTTTTTTATGAAATAGAAGAGGATTTGAGAAGTCACTCAAAATCTGCCCTAATTTTTCTTTCTTCCGCACTAATCATAATTTCTATGGCAAAATGAACCCCCTCATTGTGTTACTTTTTAAATTAAATGTTTTAAGTGTTACCAGTTTAGTTCAATCAAGATGGCTTCAGGTGTGCCATACTTTTGTCATAAGTAAGACAGTAAGCGCTCTAGTTGTTCTTAAGAACACTCTGGGACATTCTGTCATTGGGCTGTACTTGGGCTACATCTGGGTGATATTTGGGTTACATTTGGGCTCTTTTGTCTCTTGTGGCCATCTTGGGAGATTTATTTGTTATGAAGTGTCCTAATTTCCTCATTTACTGCAGTCTCCTCAGTAGGAAATACTTTCAGTTTTTTATTTTG
Source organism: Triturus cristatus (assembly GCF_964204655.1). Classification (NCBI taxonomy): domain Eukaryota; kingdom Metazoa; phylum Chordata; class Amphibia; order Caudata; family Salamandridae; genus Triturus; species Triturus cristatus. Next base: position 1,710,769,930 of record NC_140589.1, on the reverse strand, counting down.
GTTCCATCAAGAAGGCATTCAGATGTGTCACACATTTGCCATAAATTCTGAATGTTAGCACTCTAGTTGCTCATTAGATCATTGTAGTAAAGCTACTGCTCACCAGGGAAGTCTGCTGCTGGTATTCAAAGTGCATGTTTCAGTCTGCATGTCAGAATTTTTTTATGAAATGGAAGAGGATTTGAGAAGTCAAAATGTGCCCTAATTTTTCTTTCTGCAGCACTAATAATAATTTCTATGGAAAAATGAACCCCCTCATTTTGTTCCTTTGTAAATTAAATGTTTTAAGTGTTACCACTTTATTCCAATCAAGATGGCTTCAGGTGTGCCATACTTGTGTCATAAGTAAGACTGTTAGCGCTCTAGTTGTTCGTTAGAACACACTGGGGCATTCTGTCATTGGGCTATACTTGGGCTACATCTGGGTGATATTTGGGCTACATTTGGGCTCTTTTGTCTCTGGTGGCCATCTTGGGAGATTTATTTGTTATGAAGTTTCCTAATTTCCTCATTTACTGCAGTCTCCTCTGTAGGAAATACTTTCAGTTTTTTACTTTGGTTCCATCAAGAAGGCATTCAGATGTGTCATACTTTTGCCATAAATTCTGAATGTTAGCACTCTAGTTGCTCATTAGATCACTGTAGTAAAACTTCTGCTCACCAGGAAAGTCTGCTGCTGGTATTCAAAGTGCATGTTTCAGTCTGCATGTTAGAATTTTTTTATGAAATAGAAGAGGATTTGAGAAGTCAAAATGTGCCCTAATTTTTATTTCTGCAGCACTAATCATAATTTCTATGGCAAAATGAACCCCCTCATTTTGCTCCTTTGTAAATTAAATGTTTTAAGTGTTACCGCTTTATTCCAATCAAGATGGCTTCAGGTGTGCCATACTTTTGTCATAGGTAAGACTGTTAGCGCTCTAGTTGTTCGTTAGAACACTCTGGGAAGCTGCAGTAGAACACAAAGGAATCAACTGACAGTCTCTGCCCTTGTTGGATGTACATGTTTTACTGAGAATGTCAGACTTCATTCTCACATGACTGAGAAAGATAATGTGAATTTACAGAAAATATGCTCTCAGTTTAGCTTATAGATCACCTTCCAAACCTCTGTGGGAAAAGCATGAGAAAATAGTTTTCTCTCAAACATGATTCATGATATCACAGCAGAAGGCTTTTTCACATGGTAAAATCCCCTTAGAACACACCACAATTCCTAAAATGTGTATGGTACCATCAACAAACGATTTATAATGTAACTAAAGTCTTAAAACCTTCTATTAACTGCAATGCTTTTTAATGAGGTGCTATCATGTATATTGGTCCCAAGATGGCTGCCAACACTTGGATGAAGTGCTGACAGCCAATCAGATCTCACGATGAGATGTGTGGTTAGGCTCCGCCCAGATATATACGTGATTTTAATTTTGATTTTCTCAGGAACTGCTGAACGGATTTACACCATTTAAGCAAAAGGTACGAGTCTGAACTGAGGACTACCTCTTTGCCAAATTTGGTGTAATTCTGTTCAGCAATTCAGGCTGTAGCTGCGTCAACAGGTCCTATGGGAAAATGCATGGGGAAAACGTGTTTTGGGACCCCCTTTTTTTTCAGCCCCCACTAGACGAATCACCGTGAAATTTTCAGGATAGGAGCGGACCGGAGCTGGCCAAAAGTTTGGAAAATTTCGCGAAGATTCGTCAATCGGCGCCAACGTTATTCCAAATAGAATGTTGTAGATTTCCAATGGAAAATAGGTCCTAACTATAACTACCTACTGGCGACTGCCAGTAGGTAATATATATATATGTATATATATATATATATATATATATATATATATATATATATATATATATATTATCTACTGGCGGTCGCCAGTAGATAGTTATAGTTAGGACCGTGTTTCCATAGGAAATCAGAAAATTCTATTTTGAATAACTTTGGCGCCGGTTGACGAATCCTCGCGAAAGTTTCAAAACTAATGTGGCGCTCCGCTCAGCTCCTACTCTGAAAGTCTCGGGGGGATTCGTCAAGCAGGGGCCGAGAAAAAAGGGGGTCCCAAAACAAGTTTTCCCCATGCATTTTCCCCCAGGACCTTTAGTCGAAGGTACAGCCCGAACGGCTGAACAGAATTACTTGAAATTTGGCAAAGAGGTAGTCCTCAGGTCAGGCATGTGTCTTTTGCATATATGGAGTCAATCTGTTCAGTAGTTCCTGAGAAAATTGCAGTTAAAAGCACATAAATATCTATAGCCGCGCACCGTCCAAAAAACCTTACGCGCACGGTGCGCGCACCCTAATGTGCGCGAGCGTAATTCTGATTGGTGGATTCATGTCAGTCAACATTCGAATCGGTCGAAATCAGGAAGTGTCGGCCGCCATTTTGTGTGTTGTGTGTGTGACAGGGAAAAAGAAAGGTGGAGAACGTGAAAAGGGGGCAGGGTAGAGAGTTCCTGACCCCCTAGCCTTTGTCAGGGGGTCCCTGAAGGACCCCGAAGGGTGAAAAAAACATTATTTTTTTTTCAAAAAATCGAGGGGTGCGCGCACGGTGCGCGCAAACCCAGCCGCCATTTTGAGTTTTAGAGGCAGAAGAGAGCTAAAAACATAAGTGGAGAACATGAAAAGGGGGCAGGGTAGAGAGTCCCTGACCCCCTAGGCCTTCTCAGGGGGACCATGAAAGACCCCTTAGGTCACAAGAAAAAAAAAAAAAATTGAAATATCGCGGGGTGCGCGCACGGTGCGCGTACGGTGCGCGCACGGCGGCAAAAAAACCATAGAAAAATAGAATTAAAAATCAAGTTTAAGTGTTTAGAAATGAACACCGTCTCCTCTATAAATGCCTTGCATGTTGTAACGCAAGTTGTTGTGGTATATAGAACCCATACCATAGTCTCTGAGGAAAGCAGAAACAGACTTATTGACGTGCTTTCTTGCTTTGTCTATCTGCGGACAATATTGGTTGGACCAGTTCCAATTTTGCCTTTGGCATATATTAGAATATACAAAGGTAGTTTGTGGAAAAAGTGACATCAATTGCACAAAGTTGTCCTTAACAAGCATTTCCAGACCTACCCCAGTTAAAGTGCCTAGGTCATTTCCACCACAGTGCACAATTATAAGGTTAGGCTGTGGGAGATGTAGAAAGGATTTCACCAAAGGCATTAATTGGTGCCACTTTAACCCTCTCTGACCAATCCATTTAATGTCTACATTTGGCTAAGCAAGGTCTTTCAAAATACCTCTTTTTTCTGCATACTTTTCACTCCAGAAGACATAGCTATGACCTACAATCCACACTGTGAACATCTTTCAAGGAGATCTGGATGCACTCAGAAGGTGTCTTTCAGTAGAATGGCAATATGAAAAGAAAGATAGTTGTGAAATGGAGGCTTACATACTTTTTTTTTAAATAAAAAGAGCTCATTGGCTGTTTCAGACCATTCTACACTAAAAAGTAGGCTGCATGTTTAAATTTTTAAAAGCATGTTTTGAATTGGTTCAGAAAAATGTGTTCCCGCAGAAGATTACTTTGGATATGCTGTTAGGTTTGAAAAGTCAAGCACTCTTGCTCTTTGGATTAGAAACATTGTGTGCTGAACTTCTGACCTCTCTGCTCACACCAGTGTTCCATGACCTGTTGCTATGGTAGGAGGCAGAAGTCATGTTGGGGGTAGGGATCATTTGGAAAGGGTTGAAATGTGCAACCAATAGAAATGTGTGTTTCCATTTGAAGTTAACATGTATATGTGTGAAAAAAGAGAGGGAAACATTGCCATTTACTGGTTTTGCTGAGAGGTGTTCACAGAGATTCTGGCTCTGATAATCTGCTGTGTGAGTGCCACATTGAATGTGCAGGAATTTATATAGCGCAAATCACCAAGCGGTCTCTAAGCGCTTACTTAGGGAACCCGTCCTGGTATTCCCCTGTGAGATAACCCGGCAGGGTATCCGCAAGGTGAAAGCCAGGCATCCTGCCGCGAGGGGCCCATGTGGAGATTAAGCAAGCTATTGCCCAGAGTCGCAGAGTGTGAACCCATGAGTTGAGTATGCACTGGAGCGAGAAATATCAAGTCCATGGACATTTATGGACTCAAGACCCATCCGAGCCGGGAATTGAACCCTGGTCCTGGGCTGACCTCTGCTTCCAGGTTTGCCTCCTCTAACCAGTGAGCCACACTTCTCCACATTTCTTTCTCAACTAACTACTTTTAAAGGTGAGTTATGAATTTGAGAGGGGATGTATGTGGTGCATTTTGATATAAAACATATAAATGAGATTCTTGTTTTAAAGTTGTGTTTTACATTTTATGTTTTGGAAGATATATGTAACTGCCTTGAACTTGTCAGATATTATGGAGTATGTCTTCAAAATAAGTAAAGGTGTACTGGTATCACCCAGGAATATTGTTTTCCGCCTAGAATCACACCATGAGTCTGTGTGCACAAAGGAATTGTTGTCAGAGATTTAATTCGTGGTGGTCTGGTTCTGTAAGACTTGCATTCGCAGGAAAGGGGCAGCTTGTTTTCTTGAACTGTGATGGCTAGCATTCAGCACAAATCAATATCTCACAAATGAGAGGCAAATGCTAACACATTTGAAATCAACAGTGTAGATTTTCCTTACACTCCTGCAATGGGTGAGGTAGATCCTACGTGTTAAAAACTCCAATTAACCCTTACCCCACATGTACTCTTACATACATCTCTGCAGTCTTCATGCAGTTGTGCAAGCGTCCATGCAGATCTCTCTTGCACCTCACAATACACAGTCTCCAGAAGCACGCTCTTAGCACACAGGCAGTTGCTTCTCCTGCACTCCCATGCTAAGTATTCAGCACTGTGTGGTATTTCAGATAGTAGTGTGTAACGCTACCACATTCACCATCACCAAGGCTCATTTCCTTTGCTCTAGTCTAATCACTCACCCAGGTTCCACATGCTCATGCTCTCAAGTCGCTGTTAGGACATGTGCTTTTTTCTGCCTCTCTAAACTATAAGGAAAATGTGTCAGGCTGTTACAGTAATTATCACTTGCAAAACCACAGTGGTAAATGTGCTTTGAAATTGCCAATCAAAAATCGTTTTCTGCCTAGAATCACACCATGAGTCTGTGTGCACACTGGAATTGTTGTCAGAGATTTAATTTGTGTTGGTCTGGTTCTGTAAGACTTGCATTCGTAGGAAAGGGGCAGCTTGTTTTCTTGAACTGTGATGGCTAGCATTCAGCACAAATCAATATCTCACAAATGAGAGGCAAATGCTAACACATTTGAAAACAACAGGGTACATTTTCCTTACACTCCTGCAATGGGTGAGGTAGATCCTACATGTTCAAAACTCCAATTAACCCTTACCCCACATGTACTCTTACATACATCTGTGCACTCTTCATGCAGTTGTGCAAGCGTCCATGCAGATATCTCTTGCACCTGACAATACACAGTCTCCAGAAACACACTCTTAGCACACAGGCAGTTGCTTCTCCTGCAGTCCCATGCTTACTATTCAGCACTGTATGGTAATTTAGATAGTAGTGTGTAATGCTACCACATTCAACGTCACCAAGGCTAATTTCCTTTGCTCTAGTCTAATCACTCACCCACGTTCCACATGCTCATGCTCACAAGTAGCTGTTAGGACGTGTGCTCTTTTCTGCCTCTCTAAACTATAAGGACAATGTGTCAGGCTGTTACAGTAATTATCACTTGCATAACAACAGTGGTAAATGTGCTTTGAAATTGCCAATCAAAAATCGTTTTCTGCCTAGAATCACACCATGAGTCTGTGTGCACACTGGAATTGTTGTCAGAGATTTAATTTGTGTTGGTCTGGTTCTGTAAGACTTGCATTCGTAGGAAAGGGGCAGCTTGTTTTCTTGAACTGTGATGGCTAGCATTCAGCACAAATCAATATCTCACAAATGAGAGGCAAATGCTAACACATTTGAAATCAACAGGGTAGATTTTCCTTCCACTCCTGCCATGGGTGAGGTAGATCCTACATGTTCAAAACTCCAATTAACCCTTACCCCACATGTACTCTTACATACATCTCTGCAGTCTTCATGCAGTTGTGCAAGCGTCCATGCAGATCTCTCTTGCACCTGACAATACACAGTCTCCAGAAGCACTCTCTTAGCACACAGGCAGTTGCTTCTCCTGCACTCCCATGCTAATTATACAGCACTGTGTGGTATTTCAGATAGTAGTGTGTAACGCTACCACATTCAACATCACCAAGGCTCATTTCTTTTGCTCTAGTCTAATCACTCACTCAGGTTCCACATGCTCATGCTCTAAAGTAGCTGTTAGGACATGTGCTCTTTTCTGTCTCTCTAAACAATAAGGAAAATGTGTCAGGCTGTTACAGTAATTATCACTTGCAAAACCACAGTGGTAAATGTGCTTTGAAATTGCCAATGAAAAATTGTTTTCTGCCTAGAATCACACCATGAGTCTGTGTGCACACAGGAATTGTTGTCAGAGATTTAATTTGTGTTGGTCTGGTTCTGTAAGACTTGCATTCGCAGGAAAGGGGCAGCTTGTTTTCTTGAACTGTGATGGCTAGCATTCAGCACAAATCAATAATTCACAAATGAGAGGCAAATGCTAAAACATTTGAAATCAACAGTGTAGATTTTCCTTACACTCCTGTAATGGGTGAGGTAGATCCTACGTGTTAAAAACTCCAATTAACCCTTACCCCACATGTACTCTTACATACATCTCTGCAGTCTTCATGAAGTTGTGCAAGCGTCCATGCAGATCTCTCTTGCACCTGACAATACACAGTCTCCAGAAGCACGCTCTTAGCACACAGGCAGTTGCTTCTCCTGCACTCCCATGCTAAGTATTCAGCACTGTGTGGTATTTCAGATAGTAGTGTGTAACGCTACCACATTCAACATCACCAAGGCTCATTTCCTTTGCTCTAGTCTAATCACTCACCCAGGTTCCACATGCTCATGCTCTCAAGTAGCTGTTAGGACATGTGGTTTTTTCTGCCTCTCTAAACTATAAGGAAAATGTGTCAGGCTGTTACAGTAATTATCACTTGCAAAACCACAGTGGTAAATGTGCTTTGAAATTGCCAATCAAAAATCGTTTTCTGCCTAGAATCACACCATGAGTCTGTGTGCACACTGGAATTGTTGTCAGAGATTTAATTTGTGTTGGTCTGGTTCTGTAAGACTTGCATTCGTAGGAAAGGGGCAGCTTGTTTTCTTGAACTGTGATGGCTAGCATTCAGCACAAATCAATATCTCACAAATGAGAGGCAAATGCTAACACATTTGAAATCAACAGGGTAGATTTTCCTTCCACTCCTGCCATGGGTGAGGTAGATCCTACATGTTCAAAACTCAAATTAACCCTTACACCACATGTACTCTTACATACATCTGTGCAGTCTTCATGCAGTTCTGCAAGTGTCCATGCATATCTCTCTTGCACCTAACAATACACAGTCTCCAGAAACATACTTTTAGCACACAGGCAGTAGCTTCTCCTGCACTCCCATGCTAAGTATACAGCACTGTGTGGTATTTCAGATAGCAGTGTGTAACGCTACCACATTCAACATCACCAAGGCTCATTTCTTTTGCTCTAGTCTAATCACTCACTCAGGTTCCACATGCTCATGCTCTAAAGTAGCTGTTAGGACATGTGCTCTTTTCTGTCTCTCTAAACAATAAGGAAAATGTGTCAGGCTGTTACAGTAATTATCACTTGCAAAACCACAGTGGTAAATGTGCTTTGAAATTGCCAATGAAAAATTGTTTTCTGCCTAGAATCACACCATGAGTCTGTGTGCACACAGGAATTGTTGTCAGAGATTTAATTTGTGTTGGTCTGGTTCTGTAAGACTTGCATTCGCAGGAAAGGGGCAGCTTGTTTTCTTGAACTGTGATGGCTAGCATTCAGCACAAATCAATATCTCACAAATGAGAGGCAAATGCTAAAACATTTGAAATCAACAGTGTAGATTTTCCTTACACTCCTGTAATGGGTGAGGTAGATCCTACGTGTTAAAAACTCCAATTAACCCTTACCCCACATGTACTCTTACATACATCTCTGCAGTCTTCATGAAGTTGTGCAAGCGTCCATGCAGATCTCTCTTGCACCTGACAATACACAGTCTCCAGAAGCACGCTCTTAGCACACAGGCAGTTGCTTCTCCTGCACTCCCATGCTAAGTATTCAGCACTGTGTGGTATTTCAGATAGTAGTGTGTAACGCTACCACATTCAACATCACCAAGGCTCATTTCCTTTGCTCTAGTCTAATCACTCACCCAGGTTCCACATGCTCATGCTCTCAAGTAGCTGTTAGGACATGTGGTTTTTTCTGCCTCTCTAAACTATAAGGAAAATGTGTCAGGCTGTTACAGTAATTATCACTTGCAAAACCACAGTGGTAAATGTGCTTTGAAATTGCCAATCAAAAATCGTTTTCTGCCTAGAATCACACCATGAGTCTGTGTGCACACTGGAATTGTTGTCAGAGATTTAATTTGTGTTGGTCTGGTTCTGTAAGACTTGCATTCGTAGGAAAGGGGCAGCTTGTTTTCTTGAACTGTGATGGCTAGCATTCAGCACAAATCAATATCTCACAAATGAGAGGCAAATGCTAACACATTTGAAATCAACAGGGTAGATTTTCCTTCCACTCCTGCCATGGGTGAGGTAGATCCTACATGTTCAAAACTCAAATTAACCCTTACACCACATGTACTCTTACATACATCTGTGCAGTCTTCATGCAGTTCTGCAAGTGTCCATGCATATCTCTCTTGCACCTAACAATACACAGTCTCCAGAAACATACTTTTAGCACACAGGCAGTAGCTTCTCCTGCACTCCCATGCTAAGTATACAGCACTGTGTGGTATTTCAGATAGCAGTGTGTAACGCTACCACATTCAACATCACCAAGGCTCATTTCTTTTGCTCTAGTCTAATCACTCACCCAGGTTCCACATGCTCATGCTCTAAAGTAGTTGTTAGGACATGTGCCCTTTTCTGTCTCTCTAAACAATAAGGAAAATGTGTCAGGCTGTTACAGTAATTAACACTTGCAAAACCACAGTGGTAAATGTGCTTTGAAATTGCCAATCAAAAATCGTTTTCTGCCTAGAATCACACAATGAATCTGTGTGCACACAGGAATTGTTGTCAGAGATTTAATTCATGTTGGTCTGGTTCTGTAAGACTTGCATTCGCAGGAAATGGCAGCTTGTTTTCTTGAACTATGATGGCTAGCATTCAGCACAAATCAATATCTCACAAATAAGAGGGAAATGCTAACACATTTGAAAACAACAGGGTACATTTTCCTTACACTCCTGCAATGGGTGAGGTAGATCCTACATGTTCAAAACTCCAATTAACCCTTACCCCACATGTACTCTTACATACATCTGTGCACTCTTCATGCAGTTGTGCAAGCGTCCATGCAGATATCTCTTGCACCTGACAATACACAGTCTCCAGAAACACACTCTTAGCACACAGGCAGTTGCTTCTCCTGCAGTCCCATGCTTACTATTCAGCACTGTATGGTATTTAAATAGTAGTGTGTAACGCTACCACATTCAACGTCACCAAGGCTCATTTCCTTGGCTCTAGTCTAATCACTCACCCAGGTTCCACATGCTCATGCTCTCAAGTAGCTGTTAGGACATGTGCTCTTTTCTGCCTCTCTAAACTATAAGGAAAATGTGTCAGGCTGTTACAGTAATTAACACTTGCAAAACCACAGCGGTAAATGTGCTTTGAAATTGCCAATCAAAAATCGTTTTCTGCCTAGAATCACACCATGAGTCTGTGTACACACAGGAATTGTTGTCAGAGATTTAATTTGTATTGGTCTGGTTCTGGAAGACTTGCATTCGCAGGAAAGGGGCAGCTTGTTTTCTTGAACTGTGATGGCTAGCATTTAGCACAAATCAATATCTCACAAATGAGAGGCAAATGCTAACACATTTGAAATCAACAGTGTAGATTTTCCTTACACTCCTGCAATGGGTGAGGTAGATCCTACGTGTTAAAAACTCCAATTAACCCTTACCCCACATGTACTCTTACATCCATCTCTGCAGTCTTCATGCAGTTGTGCAAGCGTCCATGCAGATCTCTCTTGCACCTCACAATACACAGTCTCCAGAAGCCCGCTATTAGCACACAGGCAGTTGCTTCTCCTGCACTCCCATGCTAAGTATTCAGCACTGTGTGGTATTTCAGATAGTAGTGTGTAACGCTACCACATTCAACATAAACAAGGCTCATTTCCTTTGCTCTAGTCTAATCACACACCCAGGTTCCACATGCTCATGCTCTATAGTAGCTGTTAGGACATGTGCTTTTTTCTGCCTCTCTAAACTATAAGGAAAATGTGTCAGGCTGCTACAGTAATTATCACTTGCAAAACCACAGTGGTGAATGTGCTTTGAAATTGCCAATCAAAAATCGTTTTCTGCCTAGAATCACACCATGAGTCTGTGTGCACACTGGAATTGTTGTCAGAGATTTAATTTGTGTTGGTCTGGTTCTGTAAGACTTGCATTCGTAGGAAAGGGGCCGCTTGTTTTCTTGAACTGTGATGGCTAGCATTCAGCACAAATCAATATCTCACAAATGAGAGGCAAATGCTAACACATTTGAAATCAACAGGGTAGATTTTCCTTCCACTCCTGCCATGGGTGAGGTAGATCCTACATGTTCAAAACTCCAATTAACCCTTACCCCACATGTACTCTTACATACATCTGTTCAGCCTTCATGCAGTTCTGCAAGCGTCCATGCAGATCTCTCTTGCACCTGACAATACAAAGTCTCCAGAAACATACTTTTAGCACACAGGCAGTAGCTTCTCCTGCACTTCCATGCTAAGTATACAGCACTGTGTGGTATTTCAGATAGTAGTGTGTAACGCTACCACATTCAACATTACCAAGGCTCATTTCTTTTGCTCTAGTCTAATCACTCACTCAGGTTCCACATGCTCATGCTCTAAAGTAGCTGTTAGGACATGTGCTCTTTTCTGTCTCTCTAAACAATAAGGAAAATGTGTCAGGCTGTTACAGTAATTATCACTTGCAAAACCACAGTGGTAAATGTGCTTTGAAATTGCCAATGAAAAATTGTTTTCTGCCTAGAATCACACCATGAGTCTGTGTGCACACAGGAATTGTTGTCAGAGATTTAATTTGTGTTGGTCTGGTTCTGTAAGACTTGCATTCGCAGGAAAGGGGCAGCTTGTTTTCTTGAACTGTGATGGCTAGCATTCAGCACAAATCAATATCTCACAAATGAGAGGCAAATGCTAACACATTTGAAATCAACAGTGTAGATTTTCCTTACACTCCTGCAATGGGTGAGGTAGATCCTACATGTTCAAAACTCCAATTAACCCTTACCCCACATGTACTCTTACATACATCTCTGCAGTCTTCATGCAGTTGTGCAAGCGTCCATGCAGATCTCTCTTGCACCTGACAATACACAGTCTCCAGAAGCACGCTCTTAGCACACAGGCAGTTGCTTCTCCTGCAGTCCCATGCTTACTATTCAGCACTGTATGGTATTTTAGATAGTAGTGTGTAACGCTACCACATTTAACGTCACCAAGGCTCATTTCCTTTGCTCTAGTCTAATCACTCACCCAGGTTCCACATGCTCATGCTCTCAAGTAGCTGTTAGGACATGTGCTCTTTTCTGTCTCTCTAAACAAAGAGGAAAATGTGTCAGGCTGTTACAGTAATTAACACTTGCAAAACCACAGCGGTAAATGTGCTTTGAAATTGCCAATCAAAAATCGTTTTCTGCCTAGAATCACACCATGAGTCTGTGTGCACACAGGAATTGTTGTCAGAGATTTGATTTGTGTTGGTCTGGTTCTGTAAGACTTGCATTCGCAGGAAAGCGGCAGCTTGTTTTCTTGAACTGTGATGGCTAGCATTCAGCACAAATCAATATCTCACAAATGAGAGGCAAATGCTAACACATTTGAAATCAACAGTGTAGATTTTCCTTACACTCCTGCAATGGGTGAGGTAGATCCTACGTGTTAAAAACTCCAATTAACCCTTACCCCACATGTACTCTTACATACATCTCTGCAGTCTTCATACAGTTGTGCAAGCTTCCATGCAGATCTCTCTTGCACCTGACAATACAACGTCTCCAGAAGCACGCTCTTAGCACACAGGCAGTTGCTTCTCCTGCACTCCCATGCTAAGTATTCAGCACTGTGTTGTATTTCAGATAGTAGTATGTAACGCTACCACATTCAACATCACCAAGGCTCATTTCCTTTGCTCTAGTCTAATCACTCACCCAGGTTCCACATGCTCATGCTCTCAAGTAGCTGTTAGGACATGTGCTTTTTTCTGCCTCTCTAAACTATAAGGAAAATGTGTAAGGCTGCTACAGTAATTATCACTTGCAAAACCACAGTGGTAAATGTGCTTTGAAATTGCCAATCAAAAATCGTTTTCTGCCTAGAATCACACCATGAGTCTGTGTGCACACTGGAATTGTTCTCAGAGATTTAATTTGTGTTGGTCTGGTTCTGTAAGACTTGCATTCGTAGCAAAGGGGCAGCTTGTTTTCTTGAACTGTGATGGCTAGCATGCAGCACAAATCAATATCTCACAAATGAGAGGCAAATGCTAACACATTTGAAATCAACAGGGTAGATTTTCCTTCCACTCCTGCCATGGGTGAGGTAGATCCTACATGTTCAAAACTCCAATTAACCCTTACCCCACATGTACTCTTACATACATCTGTGCAGTCTTCTTGCAGTTCTGCAAGTGTCCATGCAGATCTCTCTTGCACCTGACAATACACAGTCTCCAGAAACATACTTTTAGCACACAGGCAGTAGCTTCTCCTGCACTCCCATGCTAAGTATACAGCACTGTGTGGTATTTCAGATAGCAGTGTGTAACGCTACCACATTCAACATCACCAAGGCTCATTTCTTTTGCTCTAGTCTAATCACTCACCCAGGTTCCACATGCTCATGCTCTAAAGTAGCTGTTAGGACATGTGCTCTTTTCTGTCTCTCTAAACAATAAGCAAAATGTGTCAGGCTGTTACAGTAATTAACACTTGCAAAACCACAGTGGTAAATGTGCTTTGAAATTGCCAATCAAAAATCGTTTTCTGCCTAGAATCACACCATGAGTCTGTGTGCACACAGGAATTGTTGTCAGAGATTAAATTCGTGTTGGTCTGGTTCTGTAAGACTTGCATTCGCAGGAAAGGGGCAGCTTGTTTTCTTGAACTGTGATGGCTAGCATTCAGCACAAATCAATATCTCACAAATGAGAGGCAAATGCTAACACATTTGAAAACATCAGGGTACATTGTCCTTACACTCCTGCAATGGGTGAGGTAGATCCTACATGTTCAAAACTCCAATTAACCCTTACGCCACATGTACTCTTGCATACATCTGTGCACTCTTCATGCAGTTGTGCAAGCGTCCATGCAGATATCTCTTGCACCTAACAATACACAGTCTCCAGAAACACACTCTTAGCACACAGGCAGTTGCTTCTCCTGCAGTCCCATGCTTACTATTCAGCACTGTATGGTATTTTAGATAGTAGTGTGTAACGCTACCACATTCAACGTCACCAAGGCTCATTTCCTTTGCTCTAGTCTAATCACTCACCCAGGTTCCACATGCTCATGCTCTCAAGTAGCTGTTAGGACATGTGCTCTTTTCTGCCTCTCTAAACTATAAGGAAAATGTGTCAGGCTGTTACAGTAATTAACACTTGCAAAACCACAGCGGTAAATGTGCTTTGAAATTGCCAATCAAAAATCATTTTCTGCCTAGAATCACACCATGAGTCTGTGTGCACACAGGAATTGTTGTCAGAGATTTAATTTGTGTTGGTCTGGTTCTGTAAGACTTGCATTCGTAGTAAAGGGGCAGCTTGTTTTCGTGAACTGTGATGGCTAGCATTCAGCATAAATCAATATCTCACAAATGAGAGGCAAATGCTAACACATTTGAAAACAACAGGGTAGATTTTCCTTACACTCCTGCAATGGGTGAGGTAGTTCCTACATATTCAAAAGCCCAATTAACCCTTACCACATGTGCTCTTACATAAATGTATGCAGTCTTCATGCAGTTATGCAAGCGTCCATGCAGATCTCTCTTGCACCTTACAATACACAGTGTCCAGAAACACACTCTTAGCACACAGGTAGTTGCTTCTCCTGCACTCCCATGCTTACTATTCAGCACTGTCTGTTATTTCAGATAGCAGTGTGTAACGCTAACACATTCAACATCACCAGGGCTCATTTCCTTTGCTCTAGTCTAATCACTCACCCAGGTTCCACATGCTCATGCTCTCAAGTAGCTGTTAGGACATGTGCTCTTTTCTGCCTCTCTAAACTATAAGGAAAATGTGTCAGGCTGTTACAGTAATTATCACTTGCAAAACCACAGTAGTAAATGTGCTTTGAAATTGCCAATCAAAAATCATTTTCTGCCTAGTATCACACCATGAGTCTGTGTGCACACAGGAATTGTTGTCAGAGATTTAATTCGTGTTGGTCAGGTTCAGTAAGACTTGCATTCGTAGTAAAGGGGCAGCTTGTTTTCTTGAACTGTGATGGCTAGCATTCAGCACAAATCAATATCTCACAAACGAGAGGCAAATGCTAACACATTTGAAAACAACATTGTAGATTTTCCTTACACTCCTGCAATGGGTGAGGTAGTTCCTACATGTTCAAAAGCCCAATTAACCCTTACCACATGTGCTCTTACATACATGTATGCAGTCTTCATGCAGGGATGCAAGCGTCCATGCAGATCTCTCTTGCACCTGACAATACACAGTCTCCAGAAATACACTCTTAGCACACAGGCAGGTGCTTCTCCTGCACTCCCATGCTTACTATTCAGCACTGTGTGTTATTTCAGACAGCAGTGTGTAACGCTAACACATTCAACATCACCAGGGCTCATTTCCTTTGCTCTAGTCTAATCACTCGCCCAGGTTC
Organism: Triturus cristatus; assembly: GCF_964204655.1. Lineage (NCBI taxonomy): Eukaryota > Metazoa > Chordata > Amphibia > Caudata > Salamandridae > Triturus > Triturus cristatus. Next base: position 1,710,754,890 of record NC_140589.1, on the reverse strand, counting down.
CACATGCTCATGGTCTCAAGTAGCTGTTAGAACATGTGCTCTTTTCTGCCTCTCTAAACTATAAGGAAAATGTGTCAGGCTGTTACAGTAATTATCACTTGCAAAACCACAGTAGTAAATGTGCTTTGAAATTGCCAATCAAATATTGTTTTCTGCCTAGAATCACACCATGAGTCTGTGTGCACACAGGAATTGTTGTCAGAGATTTAATTTGTGTAGCTTTTATTGTGTAAGACTTGCAGTCGTAGGAAAGGGATAGCTCATATGATAGGTTTTGAAAAGCTCATAAAAAATATAGTAATATATATAAATTACATAAAGGTATTTTTTTTTTTAGTTTCTTTCAGGTATCGCTGAACAGGACTGAAATAAATTAAAGATGCCTATAAAATCAAGAAAGAGAAAAGAACAGCAACAACATCTATATTTGAAGACAACTGGACAACAAAAATTAGTCGAAGAACCTCATGTTGGAAAAAAGAAAAAGCCTTCTGGTAAGCAGACTAAGGATTTTTAAAAAAATATCCTCAAGCAAAGAAAAATTTTTAAAAATATATCCACTGGAAATAGTGTTTCAAGTAGAAAGCAACAAGACAATCGACAGAATATACTAAATGCTAATGTACAATCAAAAATAAGAAAGAATGACTTAAAAAGAAAAATAGATTTTAAAAACATTCGTAGAAAAATGTTTCAGAGAAGAGTGATGTTCAATTTGCTAAAGGATGTGAAAAAATATAGGAAGAAAGCCAAATTTTATAAGAAAAAGAAGCATATTGAATCAATTGTTGCAAAGGCTTTGGAATTAAAAAGAAAACTATTCATTTTAATTTTGAACAGGATCCGTACATTAGATAAATTAGTGAATGTAATGAAGTCAAAAAGCAAAAGAAAAAGAGAAGTGAAAAAAAAACTTTTGTAAAGTGTTCTTAGGAGAATGGAAGCATAGTTCAAGTAATGAACCATTTTTTAATGAAGAGAGTTATCTTCAAAGTAATAGTTTGCTGCATGCAGTTGACACCAGTGGTCAAGCATATGAAGTTAAGGATGGTTGTTTATTGGAAAAGGAGAAAAAGGTTCCAAGAAATGAGGAAGAAGTGTTAGCTGATGAGGTTATGGAGAGACGTCCTAAAGCCCCAGTGTACACTTGGAATTGTAGTAGTATTTGTACTGTACGACAGGAATCTATTGATAAATTTCGTGACTTTCTAAGAGAATATAGTAAAAAAAGTGTTAAACAGAAGATTAAGGTGCTTCAAAGACTAGATCCATGCAGAGTGAGAGAGAATACTGGTTTGCCAGCTAGAGCTATACATAATAATTTAGAATTGGTTGATATTCCTGCAGAACTTAGTGATTTAAATACGTATGAGTCTATACTCATTCAATGTGTCCATCCGTTTCAGACTATAGTTCGTATGGAGCCCAAAACAAGCAAATTACCTCCTTCAGATTTACAAAGAGGTTTAAAAGGAAGAGTTGTCTATTTGCCATTAGGTTTGAAAAAAAATATTGAAACAATTGATGCAGATAGTTTGGAAACTGAACCATTAGTTATTCTGGTTAATGGTGTACCTACAAAGAATAAGAAAATTTGGCAGGAGCTGGTGGATGTACGAAAAGTACAAAGAGCAAATTTATATTTGAAAAGAAATAATAAATGGTATGAATCAATTTATATGGATGAAGATGAAGAAGATTTACTAGCAGACACAGGAATACCAACTGGGCAAATTGAAAAAGTGGATAAGTCAAAAGAAGAAGAAATTTATGAACATTTCAGCATGCATCCTCTTCATTCTAAAGAAGTTATGGGAAACACTATTGATCTCTTTCAGATGAAAAAAGCAAAAGGAACTCTCGTGAGTGTATGGGAGGAGAGCTTGGAAGCTCGTTGTTTTCCCCAGCTGTTTCCTACAGGAAAAGGTGGATGATATGATGAACGTCCAGTACAGATTCCTGCTTCTGAGTATCGGACTACAAGATTATATGCAGAATATCCAAGATTTCATCAAAGTATTCCTTATTTGTTCCATCTTTTATTTGAAAGTGACTTATCAGCACTATCTTATGCAGTAAATCACATTTTGAAAACTGGAGTACATCTACATAATGTCTGCAAAGGATTTTCTGAACAAAGTGCAACAGTGAGATGATCATTTGGAATCTCAATTGATTAATCTAATGGCTTGTCAGCGTGGGAGTAATGAATATTGGTACCGACGCCATGGAGAATTGAAATGTATGTTACGGAATTTAGGAACTCCTACATGGTTCCTTACCCTAAGCTGTGCTGAGTACGCTTGGGATGATTTACTGGATTTTCTTCGAAAGGCAAATTCAAATATTGAAAACATCCAATACAAGACAGCAGGAGAATTGTGCTCATTGGATCCGGTTAATGTTTGCAGATATTTCAATCATAGATTTGAGGCTATGATGTCTTTCATCTGCAATAAAAAAAATCCACCTCTTGGAGAAGTTGTGGATTTCTTTTGGAGAAAAGAGTACCAAGCAAGAGGTGCTCCTCATATTCATGCTGTTGTGGATCAAGGATGCCCCAAAATTTGGAACTGATTCTGATGGTGCAGTTTTATCTTTCATTGAAGGATATGCAACATGTGCTATACCTAAAAGCACAGAAGAAAAAAACTTAAAAGAGCAAGTTTTACGTTTCCAAAGTCATCGGTGTGGAAAATACTGTCAACGAAAGTACAAGAGTAAAGATAAATTCTATGCAAAATGTCGATTTGGATTTCCACGACCTGTTCTTTCAAAAGGAAGAGTAAACAGTTTTATGTCAGCTGTGCGACATACTATTACAAGAAAATCACCTAAAAATACTTACAACCTAAGAAGAAAAGAAGAGTCAAAATATATAAATGACTACAACCCAGTCATTTTATCCATGTGGAATGCTAACATGGATATTCAGTATGTAGCTGACAATTCTATTGCTGTTGCTCGGTATGTCACATCTTACATCACTAAATCTGAGAAAACGGAATTGAAAGAAATGTGGGAAGAGATTTCTCACGAGAAGACTGTCAGTAAAAAGCTATACAGTTTCAGTTTAAAGATGTTATCGCATCGAGAAATTGGCTCTTATGAATGCTCAGATAGGCTATCATCTGCAAGTCTGTACTCCAAATCCAGAATAATAATTTGGGTAAGTTTAGGCCTTGCAGGAATGCGAAATCGGGTACTGAAATCTATTCGAGAAATTGAATATTTAGCAGAGTACGAACCTGAAAGTACAGACATTTTAAGAACAAACATGTTGGACACATATTACCCAAAGAGAAGTCATCATCTTGAGAACATGTGTCTCTATGAAGTGCTGCAGAAATACATTTATAAACGGAATGCCACAGAAGACATCAACAATGGAAAATATAAAGTCATTGGTGAGGAAGGATGTTTGGTAAAACAAACAAAAGGAAGTTTGATTAATCACAGACAGCTGAGTTGCGACACTACTGACAAGAAGGAATTTTACCACTTAGCACTTTTACAGTTGTTTAAACCATGGCGCTCAGAGGATGAATTACTTGGACATTTTCAAAGCTATGAAGATTCCTTTAATGCATGGAAAGATACCTTAGAATGCAGTACTTTCACAACTTATATACAAATGTTAAATGAAGAAATTGAACAAGAAGCAACAATTGCAGCTGAAGTAGCTAGAGACAGTTCTCAAGACAGTCAAAGTTCTGGGACGCTCAGTCAAGATCCCCTAGGACAACCAATTGTAGAAAATGAAGCTGCAATAGCCATGACTGAAGTGGAAACAGCTATGAATCAAGCTCAGGAAGATTTAATAAACTTACCAAATTTGGAACAGCAACTGAATGATGAACAACAACAAATTTATGAGGAAGTCACAAAACAAATTGATCATGGATTACTACATGAAAATAAAGAGTGCTCATGCACATCATTCGAACCAATCATAATGTATGTGAGTGGACAAGCTGGAACTGGAAAAAGTTTCTTGATTAAAGTAATTAGAAGCTACCTACAGAAAAAAACTGATTCAACTTTGTCTTGTGTTGTTACTGCTCCAACTGGGTTAGCAGCATATAACATAAAAGGAATTACCCTTCATCGTTTGCTAATGTTACCAGTAGAGCATGAGAACAAAATACAATACCACAAGCTAACAAGAGAAGCATGTTTTGAAGTTTCAAGAGTATTGAAAAAAATGAAAGTTCTCATTATTGATGAGGTAAGCATGGTGTCAAACTTAATGCTTGCCTTTGTGCATTTAAGAATGCAGCAAATTCTAAAGACAAACTATGACGTGCTATTTGGAGGAAAACATGTTATAGTTTTTGGGGATCTACTGCAGCTCACACCAGTTAAAGGACAACCAGTATTTCATACTCTTACACATGAAGACACGAAAAAGTCGTTAGGAAGTATAGGTAATGTGAATATTTGGACATACTTTGAGTACAAAGAACTCATTACCAATATGCGGCAAGCAAATGATGATGATTATACAAGTATTCTCAAAGATATCAGAATTGGACTACTCACAGAACATGGAAGAAAATCTTTACAGAGTCGATTGCTATGTAATTTGTTTCCAACAGAACAAATAGTTCCAGAGAAAATATACAAGAAAATTGCTGGAAAAAATACTGTAATCTGCTTAATGCCAACACTACATGAATGCTCTATATTCAATCAAGAACTTTTGAAATTGGAAAATGAAGAGATTGTAAAACTGGAAGCTGTGGATAAAATACAACATGAAGGAATAACTATTATATTGACAAGCAAATTGACAACTAAATTGGATTCTCTAGAGAAAAACATATCGAAAACAGCTGGTTTAGAAAAGAATCTTTATGTGTGTATGAACTGTCGAGTAATTTTAAGACGTAATTTGGATGTAGAAAAAGGTTTAGTGAATGGAGCTATGGGTAAAGTTGTGGGTTTGTTAATTACCAGAAAAAAGATGGAATTAAATTTTTAAAAATAAAATTTGATCAGATTGAAGAGGTTAAAGACATTAGTCGTTGTTCAGTTCGTTTCTTGCTTGTGAAAGACTTATATGTACGTAGGAAGCAGTTTCCGTTTTCTCTAGCATATGCTGTAACTATTCACAAATCTCAAGGATTAACTGTAGATAGTGCTTTTGTAAACATTGGATCTAGTGTGTTTAAACAAGGTATGGCATATGTTGCTTTGTCACGCGTGAAAAAAATATCTGGTTTATTCATGATAGACTTTGATGAGTCAAAAGTTAGTGCTGATGCAAACTGTGTAAAGGAGTATAATAGATTAAGAAGAAGCTATGCTCCTCATTTAGGTCAGTATCCTGTGTTTGAAAATTGTGTTGTTTGTCGGAAAAGGAGAATTGAGAATATCTGTAATGAGGATGTACAGAAGAGAAAACAAAAGGAGAGTGATGTGATTGCAAGCAAAAAGAAAAAGGACAATGTTTAAGAGGTTGTTGGTTGTCATTTTGAAAATAGCTCTGGTGTCAACTGCTACGCTAATGTAGTGCTGAATGTTGTATTTTATCTTGAAAGTTTGCAAGAGCAGATAATACTAAATCATGAAAAAAGATTCTGTTCTCTGCTGAGTTTTCTTTATGAGAAGCTGAGTAATGATAAAACTAAAATAGAAAGTGCTTCTGATGTTAGAAATCTTTTAGATGTATGTTCAGGATGTACACAGTTTACCAAAAAATGTCCAGCAAGATGCACAGGAATTCTTAATGTATATGCTTATGGTACTGGAAGATGAAGGGGTAGAAATAGAAAATATATTTGGTCTCTCTTATAAATGAGAACATAGTTGTGAAAACTGTTTGAACACATGCAGCTCTAATGTTGATTCTGAAAGGTTCATATATTTAACATTACCAGAGAGTAAATCAGTGACTTTTAGTAAATTAGTTAAAGATGCAAATCACAACATGGAATGTTCTCAATGTAAATCAGAAATGTCATCAACGTTATTTTTAAAGAAATATGGACAGTATGTAATTTTAATGATGCAACGTTGTAGAGCTGATGGAACAAAATTGGACACTTTAATAAAGAAGTTTACAGGAAATCAATTATCAATATCAGGAAAAACTTTTGTTGCAGTTGCAATAATTTTCCATGATGGACCTTCTATAACTTCTGGTCATTACACAGTTTATCTAAAATGTGAAAAAGGCTGGACACCGTGTAATGATTCACAATTGATTTTCAAGCAACGTTTGCCTGCAGAATTACCAAATTCCTACTTAATTTTTCTAAAACCAAAATTTTAGATACAAATTGCAGCATCTGAAGAAACCATTATTTCGATTTTATAGGATTACCATTGGATATTTCACCAAAAAAGAATTTAAAAATCACCATTTGGCCTCATGGAAAGGTAACTGTTTCTATTGTGGACTTCTTTGACAGATATTATTTTGGTGTATGAGCTTAAGCAACAAAATTTACAGATGTTATTTATTGCAAATAGTTATTGTTCTTAGATGATATTTTTAATATATATGTTAAATTTCTATCAAGGTATGTTTTACTGAGTAGAGATTCAGGGCTTTTTTAAACAATCTTTCAGATTGTTAATTTTTTTGCCCGCTGTTAAGTGATGAATGCAATTGATTTCACAATTTGCAGTCAAATTCATCATCATAGTCTTTATTCGAAAATTCAAGTTCATAAAAGACACATACAACACAAAACATACAATAACAATAAAACGCACCCTAATAGATGCAAAGACCATAAAATCCATCAGATCATAAATATTAAAATATGAATATAAAAAAGCATTAAACAGTAAGACAATGACTAGATGGTGAGGTAACATATAAAATACAAAAGTTTAAAAAAGAAGGAAGAAGAATCCGTAGCCCAGCCATACAAGGGCTCAGTTAGAGACTAACAAAGTAGGCGTATCAATTTTGTTCCTTAAATACCATGCCCAACCTAAATATTTGGCAAGGGCGATAGAAATAATCGGTAAGGTATTAGTGCGCAAAATCCTTAAGGCCACAACACTACTCCTTGTGCCCAAAACTTTGCACAATGGTGACAACCAAGTACGTCTTGGATCAACATAGGCGGGCAGACAAATAAAAAGTGGCCAATTGATTCAGTTTGCAAGCCAGAGGCAGGGCATATATTGCTACCTGTACTTGACCACCTGCTTGTGAGGGACCTAAGTGGCAAAGAACCAACTCTTAACTGGAAATATAATTTCCTGTCACTAGGTTTGGTAATCAGGTCCCAGTAGGTTTCCAGAGCTGGAGTGACTTTCACCTCCAAGTACCAGTTAGTCATCCAAGAACAATTTACTTTGCTCCAGGTCTGATAATCGATGTGTTCCCAATATATCGTTTTCAAGGAACTCTTGGAAGGAAATGTCGCAGACATTGGATCACTCCACAACCCCTCCAAACCCAGATCGACCAGGGCCGCACGTAACTTCCTCAACCAACCAATCTTATGGGATGTGTCAGACTTGATAACATCCAGAATCCCACTGGCATAGGAGGAGAGCTCCGGAGTAGACCTCAACCTCCGCCAGTATAAAACCGGACGGAGTTTGGCTAGATCCAGGATAGCCCTCCTGCCTAGGTCGTATCTTAGGGGAACCAAGGGAGTACTCTGGGGAAGGCCTATAATGCTACGTAAAAATTTGTTTTCGACTGACGTTAACGTGCTTAATGCCTCGAAACCCCATAACTCGGCCCCATACAAGACAGAGCTTAGGGCCTTAGCCTCATAAACTTGAAGCACAGGTTTAATCGGCTTAGTGAGAGATGTTTTAAACTCATTAACTAAAACCCCGGTAATCTGCTGAAATTTCAGGGAGGACATCATAACATGCTTACTCCACTTATTATCATTAGTTATATGCATACCTAGATATATAAAGTTGTTGACCTCCTCTAATGGCTGGCCATTCATAAGGAACTTCCTCGCTCTGTAACTAGGAGGGGGATTAAAAACCATAAGTTTGGTCTTAGACACATTTACCTCCAGACCATGTGCGAGGCAAAAGTCGTCAAAGACAGACAGGGCTCTTTGCAGACCACTCGGCGTTTTTGACACAATGAGAGTGTCGTCCGCAAACATCAATATTGGTGTAACTATCCCTGCCAACTTAGGAGCATCCGTAGAGACACTGAGCATACGTTCTACAATCCCATTGATATACAAAGAGAAGAGTGTCGGGGCCATGGTGCAACCTTGGCGCACACCGCGCTCGACTGGGAACTCAGGAGTAACTTCATCAAAACCTCCCCACTGGATTTTAGCAAAGTTGGACTCGTGTAGTCTCATAACCAGGGTCAAAACTTCAGGGGGAAGCCCCAATTTTTCTAGGACGAGCCACAGCCTTGAAATTCAATATATTCTGAAAACAGCAAAAAAAGGGCAAAAAATTACTTTGTTAAATATGAAAATATGTGTACTGTATTCTAAAATGTATTGTTAAATATTACTACTTTTTTCTTTTTTTTCAGATCGAGAAAGAAAATTTAGGAAATGTAATCCTTTTTTCTAGCAATTAAAAAAAACCTTTTATTTATAATTAAGTTACTTTGTTGGTCAGGTAAGTTTGCAATATCTATATTTCTCACCCCTTCACTTTCATGCTCCCTTTTCTTCACTTCTCCTCACTCTGCTTTTCTCATTCCCCTTCTCTCTATCTTCTTCCTTTACTGCTCTTTCGTAACTCCCTCACTCCTTCTATACTACTCCCCTAGGTTTACTGCCTCCATCACTACTTTTTCAACCATGTATCTCTACTTGTCTCCATGTGTCTCAGTCCTTCTAACTGCCTTACTCCTTCTCAGTTCCTTGCTCTCTGTCTCTGTTTCTGTCTCTCTCCCTTTGTCTGTCTTACCCTTAATTTGCTTAACATCTCTGGGGAAAATTAACAAGGCCCCTGCGCCACCACTATATCACTTTTCATAATGTACTGGTGGCGCAGGGAGCTCCTCCATATTTACAAGGAGAGGAAAAGCCACCCTGCGTGACTTTTCCTTTCCACATAAATACAGCCACTTCACACGCAGCACTGTGCGTTGAAGGGGCGTTCCATGGGTGTAGTTGTGGGTGTTCCCACGCAACACTCAAAGAACTAGACACATCTCCAGGTTTATGAGAAATCGTAACTCTGGAGATGCGTGTGAATGCTACGGTGCGCGCACCATGCGCGCACGGTGCGCGCACGGTGCGCGCACGGCGGGGTAAAAAACAAACAAAATTGAATACAAAAAAAATCAAGTGTTTAGATGTTAGGTGGCTCTAAAAAGAGCCGTTGTGTTAATTGAGGGACAGAGGAAAAAAAGACATGGCAAAAATTATAGGGTGTCACACGTGTGCTGCTGTATCTTCCTCTCTATTAGCGGAATGCTGGTGTCCGCATAACATATAAGAGCATTACACAAGTTGCACCGCATATGCACCCTCTCAAACAGAGGGTGTATATCCAGTGGAACCGAAGAAGGTGAAGCTGCCGCCGCAGATGAAGTGCTCTGCTGAGCTGGCGATGATGTGCTCGGCTGAGCTGCTGCGGATGTGCTCGGCTGAGCTGCTGGAGGGTTTTCTCTAGCAGCTCGAGTATAAGCCACAGGATGTACAACTCTAACGTCCCTGATCATAGTGAAGATACTAAAAGAGTATTTCTTTTTAGGATCTCCTCTTGATAAGATACGATTACAAAGAGTGCAGGTGACTTTGGGAGCATTCACTTTCTTCTGCCCCAGTGGAAATGTAAAAAATTGCCATATAAGAGTCTTTCTGTTTCCTCTGTTTCTATCTCACAAGGGTCTCCTGCTCACTCCCAGAAGATGACTGCTGCTCTGCCATTCTGAAGTACTGAAGTACTAGAAAAGCTGCTCAGCTCCTTCTCCTAGGGAATCAGAAGTAATAATGAGGGGAGTGGGTGTGGTGTTGGAAGTTTCTGGAACTGAAACTACTATAAACCAATGAAAAAGTTGTTGTTTCTTGATCACATGACTTACCTTGCGCGCACTGTATGCTTACGGTGCGCGCACGGTACTAGCACGCATGCGCTTACGTACGGAGCACGCGCGTACAAAGCACGCGCGCATGCGCGTACGGAGCATGCGCGTACAGGGCACGCGCGCATACGCGAAAGGAACACACGAGCATGCGCGTACGGAGCACGCACGTACGCATCACGCACGAAGTACGCATGCGCACGTAAATCACGTACGCATGCGCACACGGAGCACGTACGCATGCAACCCTTAAAAAAAAAAAAATGTTTAGAGGTTTATAGAAGATATTAACTATGCTGTTCAACTATATCTAAAATAAAAAAAAATGGTGAGCCATTCCATATTGCAGGATACAGTAAATCTATAATTATATATATAGGTAGCATATTGTAAAATAAATAAATAAAAAATATAATAAAACATTCAAAAATTAGCATTTAAAAAACCTTGCAAATTCACTGAAAAAACCATAGGTTTCACACACGTTATAGTTAGGAATTAGCATTTAAAAAACCTTGCAAATTCACTGAAAAAACCATAGGTTTCACACACGTTATAGTTAGGAATTAGCATTTAAAAAACCTTGCAAATTCACTGAAAAAACCATAGGTTTCACACATGTTATAGTTAGCTTGACATTTCACTCGTACAAAACCATTGAAATTCCCCCGTTATAGTTAGTTCAGCTAACTATAACTCGCACGCCCGCAATCCACTGCTGATGACGTCACATATTACATCACTCATGACATGGTCAGTGACATCACTCATGACATCACTGATGACATCTCAAATGACATCACTCATGTGTGTGAGACCTATGGTTTTTTCAGTGAATATATATATATATATATATATCTCCAAACACTACATTGCAGTTCTTCATCAAAAAAACAACAACGCTTCACGGCACCCAAATGCCTAAAGACAGAGTTTTTATTCGGACATAAACAACTCTACACGTTTTGGAAAAACTTGTTTCCTTGTTCTCGTGAACAAGGACACAAGTTTTTCCGAAACGCGTAGAGTTGTTTTTGCCTGAATAAAAACCCTGCCTTAAAGCATTTGGGTGCCGTGCTTGTTGGGTATATATATATATATATATATATATATATATATACATATATATAATATATATATCTATATCTATATATCTATATATATATTCACTGAAAAAAACATGGGTTTCACACACGTTATAGTTAGGAATTAGCATTTAAAAAACCTTGCAAATTCACTGAAAAAACCATGGGTTTCACACACGTTATAGTTAGGAATTAGCATTTAAAAAACCTTAGAAATTCAATGAAAAAACCAAAGGTTTCACACATGTTATAGTTAGCTGGACATTTCACTCGTAAAAAACCAATGAAATTCCCCCGTTATAGTTAGTTCAGCTAACTATAACTCGCGCGCCCGCAATGCACTGCTGATGACGTCACATATTACATCACTCATGACATGGTCAGTGACATCACTCATGACATCACTGATGACATCTCAAATGACATCACTGATGACATCACTGATGACATCATCCAGAGAATGTGTGTTTTTCTGAAAATTACATATGTTTTATATATGTATATCTCAAGGTCGATGGAAGAATAAATGGGTATATAAGTGTCTAAATGGATGAATTGTTTTTGAAAATTGATTGTATAACTGACTGATTAAGTGTATCTTAGTGAATACATGGCTTAGTGAGTAATGTTTAAATATGTAAATATCTGTATCAGTCTCTCACTTTGTGTATAAGTGGCTTCATGGGTTGGTGAGTGGCTACATGAGTGTCTATATAGGTTATTAGTTGGTTTTTTGAGTATCAGTGTCTGATGTCTGTATGGTTCGGTGGGGGGTATTACGTAGTGCATAGGTGCATGAATGAATGACTCACTCTTTGTATTTGTTGAAGACAGCATGTGTGCAGGACTCTATGGGTGGATGAGTGTGTGCATGGGTGTGTTAGTGAGTGAATGACTGTCTCAATAGTGTCTCTATGAGTAACTACATATGTTTTAAACTAGTATATGTCACTATTGGTGTATATAAGCGAGTATATGTGAGAGTGAGAGATTGGAAGAGTTCCTGTATGAATAAGTATGTGTTTCTATAAGTGATTGTTTAAAAGACTAAGTATGTGTAAGTTTCTGTAGAAGTAAGTGTGGCGGTGTGTGTATAACTGTATATGCAAGTAAATGTATGTTTGATTCTTTATTAGCATGAGTGACTATGTGTGTGAGTACCTCTATGGATGAGTGGCATTGTGTAACAGGATGTATACGTGTATGAGTACATATGATGAGTGAGTACATGTATGAGTGACTGTATAGGACTGTTGATGAATGAGTGAATGTGTATTTGGATCTTAGAATTACTGTATAGGTTGTTGTAACTGGTATTGGTATGTCCATTGTTTTTAAAATTTTAATTTCTATTTTTGAATGTGTGTATCAAAGGTTATATTAGGGGAAGAGGAGGTCTGCCACTCTATCACAAGGATGATGTCATAAGTGATGTCATCAGTGATGTCATTTGAGATGTCATCAGTGATGTCATGAGTGATGTCACTGACCATGTCATGAGTGATGTAATATGTGACGTCATCAGCAGTGCATTGCGGGCGCGCGAGTTATAGTTAGCTGAACTAACTATAACGGGAGAATTTCATTGGTTTTTTATGAGTGAAATGTCCAGCTAACTATAACATGTGTGAAACCTTTGGTTTTTTCATTGAATTTCTAAGGTTTTTTAAATGCTAATTCCTAACTATAACGTGTGTGAAACCCATGGTTTTTTCAGTGAATTTGCAAGGTTTTTTAAATGCTAATTCCTAACTATAACGTGTGTGAAACCCATGGTTTTTTCAGTGAATTTGCAAGGTTTTTAAATGCTAATTTTTTTTTTTCTTCTATTTTTTTAAACATATTTTTATTTTAATTTTCTATCCTTTTATAAAGACTATGGTTAAATTTTTAAAATTCTTTAATATGTTTTTTTAATATATTTTATAAAATAAACATGTAAAATTTATTTGCAGTACATTTTTCCCTTTTTTTTATTTTTTTTTTTAGTACGCGTACCGTAAGCTTACGGTAAGCGTACGGTTTACGCAACGTCCGTAATTTATCTACGCTGTTTGCGTATATTTACGCAATTTGCGTAGCCGCGCGTACTCCGCGTGGGACGTGTACGCGTGTACGCTACACGCGCACGTTACGCGGAAGTGTCGGGGAGTGACTGTTAAGCGCATGCGCGCAAGCGTGTGTCTTTTTTACGCGCATGCGTACTTTTGCCGTAAGCGTACCGTAAGCGTACCGTAAGCGTACGTTAGGTCATGTGATCATGAAACACAACTTTTGATTGGTTGAAACTACTTTCAGTTCTAGAACTCTCCTTCACCACACCCATTCCCCTCATTTCTGCTTGTGATCCCTTAGGAGAAGGAGCTGGGTTGTCTTTGTGATACGATGGCAGAACAGCAGAGCCCTTCTGAGAGTGAGGCTAGCACTAGCAGCACTACCTTGAGGCAGAGAGCGAGGAAACAAAAGACCTCTTATGTATGGGATTATTTTACTTTTCCTGAAGGCCAGCAAAAGGTAAATGCACCCTTAGTAACTTGTAAGCTGTGTAAGCGTGTACTTTCAAGAGGTAATCCTGACAGGAAGTATTCCCTTGGGAATCATACCATGATGAGACACCTCAAGGATGTACACAGAAGGACACATGCTCGACTTACTGGAGGTAACCCTTCAGTAAGTCAACCAAGCACATCCACAGCAGCTCAGCCTGGACCATCATCTGCAGAGCCGAGTCCTTCTTCTGCAGGTCAGGTGAGCCCTTCATCTGTGGGGGGAGCATCTCCTTTTTCTGGCCCTCTGGAAATTAACCCTCGGTTTGCGAGGGTTGAAGTACGGTGCGCCACTTGTCACGATCTAATTACTTATAGGGAGACCAGTGTTTCCCTGGTGAACAGTAAAATAGATCAGCACACTTGTCGTACCGTCTAATATTCCCAATCTTTCTTTCCTCTGTCCCTGCATGAACACAACGGCTCTTTTAAGAGCCAACCTTATCTTTCATCTTTTTTTTATATATGTTTTTAAAAACTTTTTTTTTTTTTTTTTTACCGTACGCGTACGGTGCGCGTAATTGTATTTTTTTTTTTTTAAAAACACTAAAAATCAATTATCACATTACAAGGTCCTTGAGAGACTACAATTATTATTATTGACTTACCATACCCACTCAAAAAAATATTTATTCATTTGTTTTTTAAAAAAAATTCTTTAAAAATGGTTCTAGTTTTCGAAAATTTTCTATATCAATCTGAAAAAAAAGAAAAAATTATTAATATTTTTAAAACATTTTATAATACAGTACACATATTTACATATTTATCAAAAAATATTTTTGCCTTATTTTTGCTGTTTTCAGAATATATTGCATTTCACTATAAATTGTGAAAGCAATTGCATTCATCATTTAACAGCGGGCAAAAAAAAAATAACAATCTCAAAGATTGTATTAAAAAAGCCCAGAATCTCTTTTTACTTAAACTTAACATTATAGAAATGCATAATATTCTAAAAAAATATCATCTAATATCAATACTTATTTCTTTAAAATACCGTCTGATATTTTTGTTTCAGAAATTTAATCACAATATTATATCTCAAATAACTCCACAATACATCTGGTTCCATTTTCTTTAGGCCAAATAGTAATTTTAAAATTCTTTTTTGATTAAATTTCCAATGGTAATCCAATAAAATTCTAAAGTTTTATTTGTACAGATCTCACCGATTCTCTGTAACATATGGGTTCCCGAAAGATTTATTAATAATTTATTAAGTCCACAATAGAATTGGTTACCTTTCCACATGGCCAAATAGTAATTTAAAAAATCTTTTTTGAAAAAATTTCCAATGGCACTCCAATAACATTCCAAAATTTAAATTGTGCAGATGTTACCGATTTTCTCTAAATTTTTGGTTTTCGAAAGTTTCATTAAAAATTAAAAAAGTCCACATTACAATTGGTTATCTTTCCATTAGGCCAAATGATAATTTAAAAAATCTTTATTTTTGAAAATTCCAATGGTAATCCAATAAAATGGTAAAATTGTTTTGTCCAGATCTTGCCAAGTCTCTCTAAAATTTAGGTTTCAGGAAGATTAGATAGGAATTTGCTAAATCAAAAGGCAAACGTTGCTTAAAAACCAATTGGGAATCATTACACAGTGTCCAGCCTTTTTCACATTTAACATAAACTGTGTAATGTCCAGAAGTAACAGTAGGTCCTTCATGGAAAATTATTGCAACAGTTACAAAAGTTTTTCCTGAAATTGATAATTGCTGTCCTGTAAACTTCTTTATTAAAGTATCCAATTTTGAACCATCAGCTCTACATCGTTGCATCATTAAAATTACATACTGTCCGTATTCCTTTAAAATTAATGTTGAAAACATGTCAGATTGACACTCACCGCATTGCATGCTATGATTAGCATCTTTAACTAATTTAGCAAAAGTGACTGTTTTACTCTCTGGCAATGTCAAAAAAATAAACCTTTCATTATCAACATTAGAGCCACATATATTATAACAGTTTTCACAACTATGTTCCCATTTATAAGAGAGACCAAATAAATTATCAATTGCAACTTCTTCTTCTTCCAGTACCTGAAGAAAAAACATCAAAAATTCGTGTGCATCTTGCTGTTCATTTTGAGAAAACTGTGTTCGTCCTGAACATACATCTAAAAGTTTTCTAATTTCAGTAGCACTTTCTATTTGAGTTTTATCATTACTCAGCTTTTGAAAAAGGAGACTCAGCTCAGAACAGAATCTTTTTCCCTGATTTACTATTATCTGCTCTTGCAAACTTTCCAGATAAAATGCAACATTCAGCACTACATTAGCGTAGCAGTTGACACCAGAGCTATTTTCAAAATGACATCCTACAACCTGTTCTTCTTTTTCCTTACTCTTTTTGCTTGCAATTACATCACTCCTCTTTTTTTTCCTCCTCTCTACATCTTCATTACAGATATTCTCATTTCTCCTTTTACGAGAAACTACACGTTTCTCCAACACAGGATACTGACCTAAATGAGGAGCATAGCTTCTTCTTAATCTATTATACTCCTTTACACAATTTGTATCAGCACTAACTTTTGAGTCATCAAAGTCTATCATGAATAAACCTGATAATGTTTTCACTCGTGACAAAGCAACATATGCCATACCTTCTTTGAACACAGTTGAACCAATGTTCACAAATGCACAATCTACAGTCAATCCTTGAGACTTGTGAATAGTTACAGCATATGCTAGCGAAAACGGAAACTGCTTCCTACATACATATAAGTCTTTCACAAGCATGAAACGAACTGTACAACGACAAATGTCTTTAACTTCTTCTATCTGATCAAATTTTATTTTTAAACATTCAATTCCATCTTTTTTCTGATAATTAATAAAACCCATAACTCTTCCCATAGCTCCATTAACTAAACCTTTTTCAACATCCAAATTTCTCCTTAAAAATACTCTACAGTTCATGCAAACATATAGATTTTTTTCTAATCCAGCTGTTTTGGAAATGTTCTTCTCTAGTGAATCCAATTTATTTTTCAGTGTGCCTGTTACTGTGACAGTAATTCTTCCATCCTCAATTTTGTCCACTGCTTCCAATTTCCTGATCTCTTCCTTTTCCAATTTCAAAAGCTCCTCATTGAATATTGAGCATTCATGTAGAGTTGGCATTAAGCAGATGACACTTTTGTTTTCTGCAATGTTCTTGTATATCTTCTCTGCAACTATTTCTTCCTTTGGAAATAAATTATGTAGCAGCCGACTCTGTAATGCTTTTTTGCCAACTTCTGTGAGTAGTCCAATTCTGATATCTTTCAGAATACTTCCATATTCTTCATCGCTTGCTTGCCTCATATTAGTAGTAAGTTCCTTGTACTCAAAGAAGGACCAAATATTTGTATTTCCAATGCTTCCCAATGACTTCTTCGTGTCTTCATGTGTGACAGTATTAAACACTGGTTGTCCTTTAACTGGAGTAAGTTGCAAAAGATCTCCAAAAACTATGACGTGTTTTCCACCAAATAACATGTCATAGTCTGTCTTCAAAATTTGCTGCATTCTTAAATGCACAAAGGCAAGCATTAAGTTTGAAACCATGCTCACCTCATCAATAATGAGAACTTGCATCTTCTTCAATACTCTTGAAACTTCCAAGGATGCTTCTCCAGTTAGCTTGTTGTATTGTATTTTGTTCTCATGCTCCACTGGTAACATTAGCAAACGATGTAAAGTGATTCCTTTTAAGTTATATGCTGCTAACCCAGTTGGAGCAGTAACCACACAAGACAAAGTAGAATCTGTTTTTTGCTGTAGGTAGCTTCTGATGACTTTAATTAGGAAACTTTTTCCAGTTCCAGCTTGTCCGCTTACATACATCCTGATTGGATAAAATGATGTGCATGAGCACTCTTTTTTTTCATGTAGAAATCCGTGATCAATTTTTTTTCTGATCTCTTCATAGATTTGTTGCTGCTCTTCATTCAGTTGTCTTTCCAAATTTTGTAAGTCTATAAATTCTTCTTGAGCTTGATTCATAGCCGTTTCCACTTCATTCATGGCTATTGATGCTTCATTTTCAACGATTGGTTGTCCTAGGGGATCTTGACTGAGTGTTTCTGAACTTTGGCTGTCCTGAGAACTGTCTCTAGCTATTTCTGCTGCAATTGTAGTTTCCTGTTCAATTTCTTCATTTAACATTTGCAGATAACTTAAGAATGTACTGCATTGTATGCTGTCTTTGCAAGCATTAAAAGAATCTTCATAGCTTTGAAATTCTCCCAGTAGTTCATCCTCTGTACGCCATGGTTTAAACAACTGTAAAAGAGCCAAGTAGTAAAATTCCTTCTTGTCAGTAGTGTCGCAACTCAGCTTCCTGTGATTTATCAAACTTCCTTTTGTTTGCTTTACCAAACATCCTTCCTCACCAATGACTTTATATTTTCCATTGTTGATGTCTTCTGCGGCTTTCCGTGAATAAATGTAGTTCTGCAGCACTTCATAGAGACACATGTTCTCCAGATGTTGACTTCTCTTGGGATAATATGTGTCCAACATGTTTGATTTCAAAATATCTGTACTTTCTGGGTCATTCTCGGCCAAATATTCAATTTCTCCAACAGATTTTAGTACGCGATTTCTCATTGCTGCAAGGCCTAAACTTGCCCAAATTATTCTTCTTGATTTCGAGTAGAGACTTGCAGAAGATAACCTATCTGAACATTCGTAGGATCCAATTTCTCGATGCGATAACATCTTCAAACTGAAACTGTACAGCTTCTTACTGACAGTCTTCTCGTGAGAAATCTCTTCCCACATTTCCTTCAATTCTGTTTTTTCTGATTTCGTAATGTAAGACGTTACATATCGAGCAACAGCAATGGAATTGTCAGCTACATACTGTATATCCATGTTAGCGTTCCACATGGATAAAATGACTGGGTTGTAGTCATTTATATTTTTTGATTCTTCTTTTCTTTTTAGGTTGTAGGTATTCTTAGGTGATTTTCTTGTGATAGTATGTCTCACAGCTGACATAAAACTGTTTACTCTTCCATTTGAAAGAACAGGTCTAGGAAATCCAAATCGACATTTAGTGTAGTATTTATCTTTGCTCTTGTATTTCCGTCGACAGTATTTTCCACACCGATGACTTTGGAAACGTAAAACTTGCTCCTTTAACTTTTTCTCTTCTGTGCTTTTTGGTATAGCACATGTTGCATATTCTTCAATGTAAGATAACACTGCTTCATCAGTATCTGTTCCAAACTTTGGGGCATCCTTGATCCACAACAGCATATGAATATGAGGAGCACCTCTTGCCTGGTACTCTTTTCTCCAAAAGAAATCTACTACTTCTCCAAGAGGTGGATTTTTTTTATTGCAGATGAAGGACATCATAGCCTCAAATCTATGATTGAAATATCTGCAAACATTAACCGGATCCAATGAGCACAGTTCTCCTGCTGTCTTGTATTCGATGTTTTTAATGTTTGAATTTGCCTCTCGTAGAAAATCCAGTAAATCATCCCAAGCGTACTCAGCACAGCTTAGGGTAACGAACCATGTTGGTGTTCCTAAATTCCGTAACATGCATTTTAATTCACCATGGCGTCGGTACCAATATTCATTTGTCCCACGCTGACAAGCCATCAGATTGATCAGTTGTGTTTCCAAATGATCATCTCGGTGCTGCACTTTCTCCATAAAATTCTTAGCAGATACATTTTGTAAATGTACTCCACTTTTTAAAATGTGATTTACTGCATAAGACAGTGCAGACAAATCACATTCAAATAAAAGATGGAACAAATAAGGAATACTTTGTCGAAATCTGGGATCTTCAGCATATAGTCTTGTAGTCCGATACTCAGAAGCTGGAATCTGTTCCGGACGTTCATCGTATCGTCCTCCTTTTCCATTAGGAAACAGCTGGGGAAAACATCGAGCTTCCAAGCTCTCCTCCCATACACTCACGGGAGTTCCTTTTGCTTTCTTCATCTGAAAGAGATCAATATTGTCTCCCATAACTTCTTTTGAATGAAGAGGATGTATGCTAAAATGTTCATAAATTTCTTCTTCCTTTGACTTGTCCACTTTTTCAATTTGTCCAGTTGGTGTTTCTGTGTCTTCTTGTAAATCTTCTTCTTCTTCTTCTTCTATATAAATTGATTCATACCATTTGTTATTCCTTTTCAAATACAAATTTGCTCTTTGTACTTTCCGTACATCTACCAGCTCCTGCCAAATCTTCTTATTCTTTGTAGGTACACCATTAACCAGAATAATTAATGGTTCAGTTTCCAAAGTATCCGCATCAATAGTTTCCATATTTTTTTTCAAATCCAAGGGCAAATACACCACTCTACCTTTTAAACCTCTCAGTAAATCTGAAGGAGGTAATTTACCAGTTTTGGGCTCCATACGTACTATGGTCTGGAACAGATGAACACATTGAATGAGTATAGACTCATATGTATTTAATTCAGAAAGTTCAGCAGGAATAGCATCCAATTCTAAATTATTATGTACAGCTCTGGTCGGCATTCTATTTTCCTCTAACTTGTTGTAACAGTATTTACAAATACGCTGATCTTCACCCAAATCAAAACAATTTTCAAGAAATATATAGGTGGCAAAATCCTTCCACTTATAATTATCTTCATTTTCACTCTTTCTGTAGAGATCAACATTCCTGGTTTGTTTTCTATAATGAGTTCTGCGGCAACAAATACAAGTAAAATTTGGTCTTTCATTAGAGATTATTGCAAATTTTGTTATGTGATCATTAAATGTGTTACTTACAGAGGGTTCTACATTCTCTTCCACTTCTTCCTCATTTACTGTGTCCTTCTCTGCACTGTTTTGTTCAGGACCAAAGTAACAAAACTGAATTTCATCAACAACCTTCTCTACATCTGATACCGATCCACGGAACAGAGCCCTATTCAATTCATTTAACTTTATTGCTGGACTTTTGGCAAAATACAACCGTCTCACAAACTTTCTCATTTCAGTATGATGAACAGCCAGCATCCTAAAATGATGGAAAACACTATTACACACTTTTCTAGATAGACAAGCCAGAGAATGACCCTGCAAACCAGTATTCTCTCTCACTCTGCATGGATCCAGACTTTGAAGCACCTTAATCTTCTGTTTTATACTTTTTTTTACTATATTCTCTTAGAAGTTCACGAAATTTGTCAATAGATTCCTGACGCACAGTGCAAATACTACTACAATTCCAAGTGTACACTGGGGCTTTAGGACGTCTCCCCATAGCCTCATCCGCCATCACTTGTACCTCATCTCTTGGAACCATTATCTCCTTCTCCATTATGCAACCATTTTTCACTTCGTAAGCACGACCTCTGGTGTCAACTGCATGCAGCAAACTATTACTTTGAAAATAGCTCTCTTCATTAAAAAAAGGTTCACTACTTGAACTATGCATCCACTTTCCTAAAAACACTTTACAAAAGTTTGTTCTGTTCACTACTCTTTTCCTTTTGCTATGTGATTTCAGTACATTAACCATTTTGTCTAATGTACGCATCCTATTCAAAATTAAAATGAATAGTTTCCTTTTTAATTCTAATGCCTTTGCTGCAATGGCTTCAATTTCTTTTTTTCTTTTATAAAACTTAGTCTTTTGCTTATATTTCTTCACATCCTTTATCAAATTGGACATAACTCTTCTCTGAAACATTTTTCTACGTATCTCTTTAAACGCTGTTTTTCTATTTATGTAAATCTTTTCAGTTGCAGAAGGTATATTTGCATTAACTAAATTCTCAATTTTTTCCTGTCCTTTTCTTTTCAAAACATTCTTTCCAGTACAGACATTTTGTACATTTTTCCTTCTTTTGAATATATTTTTTAGAAATTGTTTTGTCTGCTTACCAGAAGATTTTTTCTTTTTCCCAACATGAGCATCTTCTACTAACTTTGGTCCTCCAGTTGTCTTCAAATATAGGTTTTTTTTGTGGGTTTTTTTAACTCTGGATTTTGTAGGCATCTTAAATTTTGTTCACTGCTCTTCAGCAATACCTGAAAAAAACTAAAAAAAAAATCCTTTATTTTATTTAAATATATTACTACATTTCTTTTCACAATAGTCACAAAACGTAATTTCTTTGCCAATTTGAAAACACACTTATTACTCTTTTTTTTGGCAAGTGATAATTACTTTTACAGACTGACACATTATAAATCCACTTTTCAGATTTTTTTAAAAGCACATGTCCAAACTGCTTTTTCAGACCACCACCATGTGTAACCTGGGTGACTGCCTACACTCCAGCAAGGGCAATCAGCCTTAGTGATGCTGAATGTATTTACATTACTGACTGAAACCTCAAACCCCACTCGCTTGTAAATACTGTGCATGATTCTACATGGAAAGCAGCTGGGTGTGTGCTAAGAGTATGCTTCTGCACCAAAAAATCGCTCCCCCTTTTTCCTACTAATGCAACTGTGAAATCACCAGAGCAAAACGCAATAAATCTCTGCCTGTAATTCCTATTTGCACACAGAGTCATGTTTTCACATTAGTCACAAAACGAAATTTCTTTGCCAATTTGAAAGCACACTTACTGCTCTTTTTTTTTGGCAAGTGATAATCACTTTTACAGACTGACACATTATGAATCCACTTTTCAGATTTTTTAAAAAGCCCATGTCCAGACTGCTTTTTCAGACCACCACCATGTGTATCCTGGGTGACTGCCTACACTCCAGCAAGGGCAACCAGCCTTAGTGATGCTGAATGTATTTGCATTACAGACTGAAACCTCAAACCCCACTCGCTTGTAAATACTGTGCATGATTATACATGGAAAGCAGCTGGGTGTGTGCTAAGAGTCTGCTTCTGCACCAAAAAATCGCTCCCCCTTTTTCCTACTAATGCAACTGTGAAATCACCAGAGCAAAACGCAATAAATCTCTGGCTGTAATTCCTATTTGCACACAGAGTCATGTTTTCACATTAGTCACAAAACGAAATTTCTTTGCCAATTTGAAAGCACACTTACTGCTCTTTTTTTTTGGCAAGTGATAATCACTTTTACAGACTGACACATTATGAATCCACTTTTCAGATTTTTTAAAAAGCCCATGTCCAGACTGCTTTTTCAGACCACCACCATGTGTATCCTGGGTGACTGTCTACACTCCAGCAAGGGCAACCAGCCTTAGTGATGCTGAATGTATTTGCATTACAGACTGAAACCTCAAACCCCATTTGCTTGTAAATACTGTGCATGATTCTACATGGAAAGGAGCTGGGTGTGTGCTAAGAGTCTGCTTCTGCACCAAAAAATCGCTCCTCCTTTTTCCTACTAATGCAACTGTGAAATCACCAGAGCAAAACGCAATAAATCTCTGGCTGTAATTCCTATTTGCACACAGAGTCATGTTTTCACATTAGTCACAAAACGAAATTTCTTTGCCAATTTGAAAGCACACTTACTGCTCTTTTTTTTTGGCAAGTGATAATCACTTTTACAGACTGACACATTATGAATCCACTTTTCAGATTTTTTAAAAAGCCCATGTCCAGACTGCTTTTTCAGACCACCACCATGTATATCCTGGGTGACTGACTACACTCCAGCAAGGGCAACCAGCCTTAGTGATGCTGAATGTATTTGCATTACAGACTGAAACCTCAAACCCCACTCGCTTGTAAATACTGTGCATGATTATACATGGAAAGGAGCTGGGTGTGTGCTAAGAGTCTGCTTCTGCACCAAAAAATCGCTCCCCCTTTTTCCTACTAATGCAACTGTGAAATCACCAGAGCAAAACGCAATAAATCTCTGCCTGTAATTCCTATTTGCACACAGAGTCATGTTTTCACATTAGTCACAAAACGAAATTTCTTTGCCAATTTGAAAGCACACTTACTGCTCTTTTTTTTTGGCAAGTGATAATCACTTTTACAGACTGACACATTATGAATCCACTTTTCAGATTTTTTAAAAAGCCCATGTCCAGACTGCTTTTTCAGACCACCACCATGTGTATCCTGGGTGACTGCCTACACTCCAGCAAGGGCAACCAGCCTTAGTGATGCTGAATGTATTTGCATTACAGACTGAAACCTCAAACCCCACTCGCTTGTAAATACTGTGCATGATTATACATGGAAAGGAGCTGGGTGTGTGCTAAGAGTCTGCTTCTGCACCAAAAAATCGCTCCCCCTTTTTCCTACTAATGCAACTGTGAAATCACCAGAGCAAAACGCAATAAATCTCTGCCTGTAATTCCTATTTGCACACAGAGTCATGTTTTCACATTAGTCACAAAACGAAATTTCTTTGCCAATTTGAAAGCACACTTACTGCTCTTTTTTTTTGGCAAGTGATAATCACTTTTACAGACTGACACATTATGAATCCACTTTTCAGATTTTTTAAAAAGCCCATGTCCAGACTGCTTTTTCAGACCACCACCATGTGTATCCTGGGTGACTGCCTACACTCCAGCAAGGGCAACCAGCCTTAGTGATGCTGAATGTATTTGCATTACAGACTGAAACCTCAAACCCCACTCGCTTGTAAATACTGTGCATGATTATACATGGAAAGGAGCTGGGTGTGT
Organism: Triturus cristatus; assembly: GCF_964204655.1. Taxonomy (NCBI): domain Eukaryota; kingdom Metazoa; phylum Chordata; class Amphibia; order Caudata; family Salamandridae; genus Triturus; species Triturus cristatus. The sequence continues at coordinate 1,710,730,695 of NC_140589.1, read as the reverse complement.
GCTAAGAGTCTGCTTCTGCACCAAAAAATCGCTCCCCCTTTTTCCTACTAATGCAAATATAAAATTACCAGAGTTGTACACAATAAATCTCTGCCTATATTTCCCAACATGTGTAACCTGGGTGACTGCCTACATTCCACCAAGGGCAACCAGCCTTAGTGATGCTGAATGTATTTGCATTACTGAGTCCAACCTCAAACCCTTAAACTATTCTTTTTTTATACCAATACACCTTAATTTATCGTGAAAACATAGTCCATATTATTTTACATGTTCCTCACATTTAAATTTCTCCCAAAACAGAAAATAATAAACACAACTTCAACAAAAAGAATTACATTTCTATTATTCATTTCTTAATTTACCATATACATCTCCTCTCAAACTCTAAACTCACCTTTAAAATTAGTTAGTTGTGAAAGAAATGTGGCACTCAAACAGCAGATTATCAGAGCCAGGATCTCTGTTCTTTACACCTCTCTCCTCTCAGCAGAACCAGATAATGGCAAAGTTTCCCTCTATTTTTCCACACATATACATGTAAGTTTCAAATCTCAGTGCTTCCCCCTTTTTTTCAAATGTAATCACACATTTCTATTGGTTGAAAACCAACCCTTTTCCAAAAGTACCCTTCCCCCAACTTGACTTCTGCCTAGTACCCTTCCCCCAACTTGACTTCTGCATGCTACCATAGCAACAGCTCATGGAACACTGCTGTGTGGAGTCAGGTCAGAAGTTCGCCAAACAATGTTTCAATTCCACAGAGCAAGAGTGCTTGACTTTTTAAACCTAACAGCAAATCCATAGTACTGTTCTTTGGTAACACATTTTTCTGTACCAATACAAAACATGCTTCTATTAATTTACACATACAGCCTAGTTTTTATTCTAGAATGGTATGAAACAGCCAATCAGTTCTTTTTTTTTTGAAAAAAATATGTATGCCTCCATTTCCAAACTGTCTTTCTTTTCATATTGCCATTCTACTGAAAGACACCTCCTGAGTGCATCCAGTTCTCCTTTGAAGATATTCACAGTGTGGATTGTAGGGCACAGCTATGTCTTCTGGAGTGAAAAGTTTGCAGAGAAAACAGGTATGGTGAGAGACCTTGCTTTGCCAAATGTAGACATTAAATGGATTGGTCAGAGAGGGTTAAAGTGGCACCAATTGATGCCATTGGTGAAATCCTTCATGCAAATCCAACACCCTGACCTCATAATAGTGCACTGTGGTGGCAATGACCTAGGCACTTTGACTGGGGTAGGTCTGGAAATGCTTATGAAGGACACCTTTGCACAACTGTTTTCACTTTTCCCTAAAACTGCCTTTGTGTTTTCTAACATATGCCAAAGGCAAAAATGGAACTGGTCCAATCATTTCTGTCCGCAGATTGACAAAGCAAGAAAGCACGTCAACAAATCTGTTTCTGCTTTCCTCCGTGACTATGGTATGGGTTCCATTTACCACAACAACTTGCGTTACGACATGCAAGACATTTATAGAGGAGATGGTGTGCACTTCAATGATGAAGGGAACAGAGTCTTCCTCTTGAACCTTAGACTCTGCATCGGTACTTACTTGTAGGTACCAATAAAAAATCACTTCATAAACACAACGGCTCTTTTTAGAGCCCCCTAATATCTAAACACTTAAATCTGCATTTCATTTCTTTTTTTTTCTTTTTTTTACCGTACGCGTACGGTGAGCTTACCGTACGCGTACCCCGCGATTTTTTTTTAAAATCAATAAATGTTTTCTTTGTACTTTTCTGTCCTTCTTTGACCCCCTTACAAATGTTAGGGGGTCTGTAACTCTCTCCCTTGCCCCCTTTTCAAGATATCACTCTTTTTTACCGGAGTGAAATACACAAAATGGCGGCCGCTGCTTCCTGGTTTCGGCCGATTCGAATGTTTACTAAGATCTAACAGCCAATCAGAATCGCGCTCGCGCACGCCACCGTACGCGTACGGTAAGCGCACCGTAAGCGCACCGTAAGCTGGCTCAGATACATATATTGATTTAAAGGCTATTTTCTCTGAATCTACTGAACAGATTTACACCAAACCTACAAAAGGCACTTCCTTGACCTGAGGACTACCTCTCTGCCAAATTTCTAGTAATTCTGTTCAGCCGTTCGGGCTGTAGCCCTGTCTAAAGGTCCTATGGAAAAATGCATGGGAAAAACGCGTTTTGGGACCCCCCTTTTATCTCAGCCCCCGCTTGACGAATCCCCCCGAGACTTTCAGGGTAGGAGCGGAGCGTAGTGCCCCACCTATTTTGAGAAATTCGCGAGGATTCGTCAACCGGCGCCAAAGTTATTCAAAATAGAATGTTGCGGATTTCCTATGGAAACAGGGTCCTAACTATAACTACCTACTGGCAACCGCCAGTAGGTAATATAGATATATATATATATAAAAATATACATAGATATATATATTATATGTGTGTATATGCATATACATACATATATATATTATACATATATTTATCTGGTATTTTATGTATAGAGTTTCCCACTTGTTCCATAACAACAAGGGTGCCGATTAGGATCCTGGAAATAATTTCCCCAACCGAATTGAATGGGGGTGCGGACCCCCAGCGCGTAGCGCTGGGGGTCCGCACCGTACATACGGGGGTGGGGGTACGCTCCGTACATACGCGGGGCTGGGGGGTACGCTCCGTACATACGGGGGGCTGGGGGGTACGGGGGTATGCTCCATACATACGGGGGGCTGGGGGGTATGGGGGTACGCTCCGTACATACGGGGGGCGGGGGGGGTATGGCACGTACCGGGCCCCCTAATCAGCTCGCATCGCTGCGTACTTAGCTTTTCCGGCACTTTTCAGGTGCCGTAAAAATTTTCCTATCCGGACTGCAGTCGGTGCGAATCGTAATTGCTGGTACGTAAAAACATGCCTAACTCCGTCCGGACGTCACGTCCGCGGTGTCCCGGATCACATTTGTATGTATTTTTCTGTCGGTTGGTCTTTTTTCCGATTCGTACGGAAATGGTGTTTCCGTACGAATCGTAATTGCATGTTTGTAAAGTTTTACAACCCGGTACGAGTCGGACGGAGAAAAAGCTCCGACCCACGGTTTGTACCGGGTTTTTCCAGGATCGTAATCGGCCCCAAGGTGTACCAGGCATCAACAAAAGCGGATTTTGCACAAGGGGATGTACATATACCCTATAAGCAATGTTTTCACATTTTGGGATTTAACCCATGATCCTTTCTGATATGGAACATCATACTGTTGAATCAAATGTTGGCTCGTGGTAAGGGCCGATTCAAGTATTGAAGTTTATATCGATGCCAGCCAGTGTAAGGATAACAATTTATTTTGCACTAATGCCTCTTTGCACATCATTAGCTAATTTGCACAATACATTTATAGAACTGGAATGTTTACTATTCTTCGATACAGTGATGCGCAAATTGCACTATGAAAACAAATTGTTATTTTAAACAGCGTGTTTTGCACAAGTAGGATTGACATGCATCCTATAAACTTTGTTTGCACATTTAATTTGGGATTTAACCCACGACTATCATAATATCAAGCATTGTATGTCTGAGTTAATTGCAGGCTCTCGATAGGGGCAAATTCAGCTACCAATATTTGTTTATTAATAATCGAAATGTGAACAGTGTACTTTGCACAAATGCCGCTTTGCACATTATTAGCATAATTTGCACTGTATATAGTCAAACAATGAAATATTTAATAACTTTTTGAGAAGAGATTTCTTTCCTTGTTTAACATCTTGATTCATTGTGTACTGCCGTAGTATTTCTACCATTTCCGTTGCGATTAATGTCACATGGTTAGGTTTGAATTATTCACTGTCACTTTAAAAGTCGTGGTCTGCCAATATCACATTGTCATGTGAACAAGGCTCAGAAGAGCCGAAACGTTATAGCGACATACAGCAACAAATAAAGAATTTTGCACTTACCTGCTGGTCCGTGTCCGTGCTTGCTGTGGAGGTGGCGAGGAGAAATTGTTGCTGCTCAGCTGTGGAGTCTGGGATATATTTGGCCGTTGGTTTCACGCAGCCATTACACGGGACCCTCTCTAATCTTTGGACAACGCCAAAAGTGAAACTTGATCCTGGTTCGCCTGGAGGTGACTTGTTCCGGAAGGAAAATAGCGTTTGACCCCCCTAAACCTGCACGTGATACGCCACACAAGGAAGAAGACCTACTGGACCCGGGTCGGAGGACGCGGAGTACACGGAGGAGATTCTTGGCTTCTCGGCTTCAAAAATACAGGTATTCAGGGGTGGAGAGTTAACGTGCAGGGGTGCTATTGAGTTCAGCTATTTAAGGATCTCGTGTAAGACGTCCGACAAAAGTTTAAAATTGCATCATAAGTATGTCGGCTGACAATGTGAAAGTCAGGGAGGCTGCAGCCATGGCCATGTTCTTTGACAGCCTCCCGATACCATCTAACATCCGGGGAAGAAACAACACGGAGAGTAACCCCAGTAATAGCACACTGAAAGATAAGTACAAAATACTAGAGAAGAAATTCCGAACTGAACAAAGTAAATGGTGGGAATCAAAATCCCTACAACGTTATATTGATGTCAACCATATCCCCAGAGGGCTAAGAATTCTAACGGCCCCCAGTTACAAAAACCCCAACCCTGACCTCATGCGAGAATGGGACAGAAGTAACCTGGAATCTTCCCCCAGACTGGTGTCAATCTTGATAAAATACTCAGATATAGACAGGGCACAGCTGTTTAAGGAGATTGCGAAAATCTATAAGGAACTGGAAAAAATCGGCCAGATTGAGGAGAAGGCCAAACTGACAAGGGAAATGACGGTCAGGTTAAAAAAGAGGAGGCATAAATTATGGAAAGAAAAGCTTTAAATTTCAAAGGGACCTTAACGATTATGACCTAGGCCAAATATTCACTTTTGCCAGAAAATACGATGCCCTACGAGGCCCCGCCGCGAAAACACAAGCCAATCCCAAAGTGTTAAACAAAAATAAAGATCAGACGGACACGTCGCTGTCAGATATTTTTGGAGGTTGTGACTCGGAGTCTGAGCTTCGTGGCAGGGATGCGAGGGGACAGTCTGTAAAACCCTCTCCAGGAGAAGAGATTGTTTTTTTGTGCCATGAACGGATGCAAACTCTCCGGCCCAGAGTACAAAGGAATTACAGCGAAAGCGCGCAAACTTCAAATGGTGGCAGAGGTACAGGGCAAGGAAGAGGCACAACTCATCAAAGCAATAAGAGGGGCAGGGGTCAATGGTCAACAAACAAGCAATAGTGGAGAAGTATACAAATCAAACCATTATCAATCTGACATCATGTGAGCTCACAAAACAAGAAGAAAATATACTGAAATTGGGCTTATCCTTTGCGCCACATACAAACTTTGATTACTCAACAATCAGGCTGGATTTCTATAAAGCTGTGAGGAAATTAAAGTTACGTAAATTCCACATGCTGAAGGCATGCAAAAATGCAACACTTCACAACATGGAAACTACTGAAGAATTAACACCATTGGGCACACCCGTGTCCAATGAAATACTAGAGCTATGGGTAACTGAAGGGGCAGGTTACGATACACTTTATAGCCAGTGTGGAGATGGAAACACAAAATACTAAACAAATGGCTCCAAGCACACCGTTTAAACCTCTGTCAACCTTTAACCCCTTAATGCCCCGGGACACGGTAGACATTTTTCATGAAAACGTAACAATACAACTAAAGAAGCTACAGAGACAAATCCAGAATCAAAAATGGAAATACAATAAACAATCACAACAGTACGAGGCACTTGTGGCAAATTGAGGAAAGAGAAAGCTATCATTATCAGGGGCAGTGATAAAGGTGGCAATATCGTCCTGCTCACACGTACAAATTACGACAAGGAGGCATATTTGCAGCTCAATGATAGACAATGCTATGAACGTATTAACTCATCTTTAATGAAAATGACACACAAAGAGTACTATCAGAAACTGGACAGGTGGAGGAATAAACAAATGATTTCAAAGAATGAATACAAATACCTTAAGATTGACAACCCAGTAACCCCCTTGATTTATTTCATCCCCAAAGTTCACAAAAATATGGACAAACCACCTGGCAGGCCCATTATTTCTGCCAGGGGAGGGATCTTGGAAAGAACTTCTGTAAATATTGATTGCTTTTTACAAGTGTATGTGAGATCCTTAAAATCGTATGTACAAAATACAGGGGATTTTTTACATAAGATACAGCAGGTGACTTGGGAGGAGGGCTACTGGATGATGGCCTTAGATGTCACATAGAGCATCAAACATGATGATGGGCTACGTGCAGTATGTCACTATATATCCCAAAGACCCGAGCAGTTTAAAGATCACAGTGAAATGGTATTACACATGTTGGAGCACTGTTTGAAAAACAACATCTTTATGTATAACAATCTGCTTTACCGACAACTGCAGGGCGTGGCAATGGGGGCCAGTTTTTCCCCAAGCTACGCCTGTTTGCATATGGGTAGCTGGGAGGAACTGGTCCTTAATGTCCAGTTTAAATCAATCTTTGATGACAATGTAATTGTTTGGTTGCGTTACATCGACGACCTGTTTGTAATGTGGAGGGGCACTAGGGAACAGGCTGAGGCGTTTGTTACCGACATAAATGTCAATGAGCTAAATCTCCAATTCACAGTAACCATGAGTCAGTCTGCTGTTTCATTCTTGGACACGGAGGTGTATATTAGTAATAACAAGATGGAGACCAGGCTATTCAGAAAAAGCAACTCTGGAAATACAATCCTACACACAGGTAGCGCTCACCCAGCACATTTAATAACAAGTATTCCTTATGGGGAGAAGCTCCGCCTTAGGAGGGTATGCAGCAATGAACAAGATTTGAAACTGGCACAACAGGCCAGTAAACTCAGGTTCCTTGAAAGAGGTTATACAGAACACACTATTGAGAGTGCCACAGTCAAATCCATGAGATTTAGCAGACAGGTGCTCCTTAACACATGCAGGCCGGTTGAGTTTACAGAGATACAAACCGGCCCAACAGATGCAGACCAGGCAATTACCCAACCTAGCCCATTTAGTATCATCACGGCCTATAGTAGACAGCATTCTGATCTGTATACAATCATCAATCATAATTGGCCAACTGTCATAAGTGACCCAGTCATAGGCCCAACTCTACCCCGAAAGGTCTCCATTACTTTCAGAAAGGCGCCTTCTATGAAAGACTGCCTGGTTAATACTAGCCCTGAAATCATTGAGAAAGCAACATGGCTCCAAACAAACAGCAGCTTTTACAAATGCAGAACGTGTAAATCTTGCACACATGGCATCAATATGAAAACTTACAAAGATGCTTTTCGCAATAGAGAACATCAAATTAGTAAAGTACTTACCTGCAAAACCAAATTTGCAGTATACGTACTTATGTGCCCGTGTGGACTTAAATATGTGGGAAGTACCAAGAATGCGTTGCACAAACGTATATTGCGGCATCTTCGGGCAATAGCCAATCAGGACAATACCTTTCCTGTGGCTAGGCATTTTAAGGAGATACATCATAGTGACAATCAGGGCTTAAAGTATTTTGTAATTGATGCAGTCACTGCAAGTAGGAGAGGGGGAGATAGGGAGTCCAAGCTTCATAAGCTAGAAACTAGATATATTCTTCAGCCGGACTCCAAGAATCCCGGCGGACTCAATATCACTGAGGATTTACATACATGTCTGTCCTGAATTCTGGTTGAGAGATATTTACATTAGAAGGTGGAAATCAGAGAGCTTTTTCAACCTTTTTAGTAATTATTTATATTTTTAACCCTTTCCTATACAGCTATACGGATTTTTACACCTTTTTACCCTTTTTGTACTTTAGCCAACCGGATCCTTTTGAGGGCAGGAAGGTCACTAGCTACATGTACTGTTGAATTTAATTATTCGTGTCACATCAGTGTACAAACATGGTTATACCTTCATTGTACACACATTATGGAGTCTCTGAGTATCCTTTAGATTGTACATTTACACTTTAGTGTGTCTTATCTCCTTTATATGAAACACCAGAGTTTCTTGGTGAGCCAGTACTTAGAACATGCAATAAGAAATGGTTAAGAAAGAGAATATGAAGTTGAATTTATGAAAAAGAAAAAAAGAGGACAAAAAAGATAAAGAAATTTGCATTAAGCATGGGCGGTACTAAATAAGGGGGTCCACCAATACCATGAAAAGCAAAACGGATGTTTAACTGTTTTTAATCGACACCAAACACTTTTTATAGCACCATTTGCACATAGTTAGTTGGGATAAGTAAATGGTAGTCTAAGGACGACATAACATTGGATAAAATCAAATGAATCGGGGATTTATCCCGTTATTTAATAGTTTCCCACTTGTTCCATAATATGGGGATATTCTTTAAACAACGAGGTGTACCAGGCATCAACAAAAGCGGATTTTGCACAAGGGGCTGTACATATACCCTAAAAGCAATGTTTGCACATTTTGGGATTTAACCCATGATCCTTTCTGATATGGAACATCATACTGTTGAATCAAATGTTGGCTTGTGGTAAGGGCTGATTCAAGTATTGAAGTTTATATCAATTCCAGCCAGTGTAAGGATAACAATTTATTTTGCACTAATGCCTCTTAGCACATCATTAGCTAATTTGCACAATACATTTATGGAACTGGAATGTTTACTATTCTTCGATACAGTGATGCGCAAATTGCACTATGAAAACGAATTGTTATTTTAAACAGCGTGTTTTGCACAAGTAGGATTGACATGCATCCTATAAACTTTGTTTGCACATTTAATTTGGGATTTAACCCAAGACTATCATAATATCAAGCATTGTATGTCTGAGTTAATTGCAGGCTCTCGATAGGGGCAAATTCAGCTACCAATGTTTGTTTATTAATAATCGAAATGTGAACAGTGTACTTTGCACAAATGCCGCTTTGCACATTATTAGCATAATTTGCACTGTATATAGTCAAACAATGACATATTTAATAACTTTTTGAAAAGAGATTTCTTCCCTTGTTTAACATCTTGATTCATCGTGTACTGCCGTAGTATTTCTTCCATTTCCATTGCGATTAATGTCACATGGTTAGGTTTAAATTATTTACTGCTACTTTAAAAGTCGTGGTCTGCCAATATCACATTATCACATGGATCTGTTAGAGGTGTAAATTGTCTAAGTTTACTCGTCAGCTGCACTTCAGATTCAGTGTGTCCTATAGGAGGACGGTTAATGTGAGATTGATTGGGGGCCAGGTTGGTATAGATCAAGTTAATTTTTTCCTCAAAATATGTTGCTAATGAGTCTCATAAGGATTGGGACTCTAATTGAGGTAATTTACACGCCTGGGGGTTAACGAAGTCTTTTACAATTGTAAACAAGGTTTTTGCAGAATTGGACGCCAAATCAATTTGTTTTAGAATGAATGCTTTTCTAGCTGATTTTATGTTCTGGTGGTAGATTGCCAGAGAGAGTTTGTATCTCCTACGGTCTGGGGAAGAGTGACTTGTTCGCCAGGACCTCTCCAACCCTTTGCAATTCGATTTTTCTAGTCTAAGCTCTTCGGAGTACCATGGGGCAGATTTTCTTTGTTTAGTAGGACCAAGCTTTTTTATCGGAATTAATGTGTCGAATACTGTGGTGAGTTTGGATGAAAAAGATTCCAACAACTCTGAGGCCTCTCCATGGAAATTAAAGTCACCGAGCAGAATAAAGTTACTAGCTGCTTATGTTTGTTTATTAATAATCGAAATGTGAACAGTGTACTTTGCACAAATGCCGCTTTGCACATTATTAGCATAATTTGCACTGTATATAGTCAAACAATGACATATTTAATAACTTTTTGAAAAGAGATTTCTTCCCTTGTTTAACATCTTGATTCATCGTGTACTGCCGTAGTATTTCTTCCATTTCCATTGCGATTAATGTCACATGGTTAGGTTTAAATTATTTACTGCTACTTTAAAAGTCGTGGTCTGCCAATATCACATTGTCATGTGAACAAGGCTCGGACGAGCCAAAACGTTATGGCGACATACAGCAACAAATAAAGAATTTTGCACTTACCAGCTGGTCCGTGTCCGTGCTTGCTGTGGAGGTGGCGAGGAGAAATTGCTGCTGCTCAGCTGCGGAGTCTGGGATATATATATATACAGATGTCTTGGATGCCCACTGTTGGCGTGGAGTATACTGTTGCAAGCAGTTGGTTTCCGATGCATTCTCGTACATATTTTGTAATCCTTAATGAACACTTCCACATCTAAGAATGTTACTTGATGTTTGCTGTATGCTGATGTGAAAGACAGGTTATAGTTATTATTGTTCAATGTTTGGATGAAGGTTTCAAGATCTGCTGACTCTCCTTCCCATACCACGAAAAGGTCATCTATAAATCTTGTGCAGGTTTTGATGTTGGATCTGTATTTACTGTTTAGTATGTCTGTTTCCCAAACCACCATGAGTAGATTCACATATGTGGGGGCGAATGAGGTTCCCATCGCCGGACCTTGCTTTTGGAGAAATAATTCTCCCTTGAAGACGAAGATGTTGTGTGTCAGGCAATAATTCAACATTTCAATGAGCATCTTAGAATGTTACAGAAAGCTCAATGATCTAGTTTTCAGGAATTCTCTGACCGCTGCTAATCCATCCGAATGGAGGATCGATGTGTACAAGGATGTCACATCTATGGTGACCATGGTCAGTTGGTCATTCCATTGTATGTCCTTTTTAAGAAGTCTGTTGTATCTTTCAGATACAAAGAAAGAGATGTCACGCAGTCCGTTAGAAAAACATCTATGTAGCAAGATGTTTTCTCAAGAAGGGATCCTATTGAGCTCACTATGGGTCTTCCCGGTGGGTCGATGATTGACTTATGTACCTTCGGTAGAAAGTATATGGTTGCTGTTACAGGATGATCAACCTTAAGGTACATGTACTCTTCAAAGTCAACCAGTCCCCTATGTTATGTTATGGAGTTTTATATAGCGCGTGAATCCCCCGGGGGCATCTCAGCGCTTGCTTTGTTCAATTCTGAGGATGGGCAAGCCGAAAGAGGTGGAAGTTCATTATTATCCTTATGGAGCAAGGAATAGCAAGGTTTTCAATTTTTTCTTGAAAATAGTAAAGGATGAGCATTTCCGAATGTCAATTGGCAGCAGATTCCAGTATTGTGGCGCCAGACAAGAAAACGACTTAGCCCCTGTGCGGGCCCGCCGGATTCTAGGTGGTTTCAACAATTCCAAGGCATTGGAGCGTAGATTTAAAATCGGGTTTTTGTTGATTAATTTATTGGCCAAGTATTTAGGGCCCAAGCCGTTTAGGGATTTAAACGTGAGGCAACAGGTCTTGAATTGGGCCTGCTTCCTAATAGGAAGCCAGTGCAGTTCAGTTAAAATGGTGGCTGAAGATGAGCCGGCCGGACGATGCAGTATCATTCGAGCAGCCGTGTTCTGAATGACTTGTAGTTTTCTTAACAGGGAAGCGCCGAGTTCGGCCAGCACTGCGTTGCCATAATTGAGGCGACATATCACCATAGCCTGTACTAATGTTTTCCGATGTTTAGTGGGAAGATACGGAAGAATTTTTCTCAGCAGCCGTAGGCTGTAGTAGCAAGAGCTGGAGATTGAGGCGATATGGTCTTTCATAGAGAGGGTTTTGTCCAGTATGAACCCCAAATTCTTCACGCTATCCTTCGGGGTCGGGGCCAGGCCCAGGTCTATCGGCCATCAATCCGGAGACCAGGAGAGAGAGGCTTTTCCTACTAGTAGTATCTCTGTTTTGCTTGGATTCAGCTGAAGGAGGTTCTCTGTCATCCATTTGGAAATGGCAGACATTCCTGCTGCAAAACGTAAGTTTTCAGCCGGGGAGTTAGGATTGATTTTAAAAATAAGTTGTGTATCGTCCGCGTATGAAATAATCTCAAATCCACTTGCTTCTGCGATTTTGGCTAGTGGGGACATGCAGAGATTAAACAACGTAGGACTTAAGCAAGATCCCTGAGGCACCCCTTTATCAAGCCCATATTTGCTAGATCTGAATGGCCCTAGCATGGTAGTTTGGTTTCTTTCTGTCAGGAAGTTTTGAAGCCATTTTAAAGATTGTTCTTGAATGCCACAGTGTCTCAATCTTTCTGTCAGCTTGCTGCAGGGAGATCCAGGAGCACCAGGATTGCTGATCCTCCTGCGTCCATTTCTAGCCTCAAGGAATCTGTAACCGCTAGGATTGCGGTTTCAGTACTGAAGCCTGGCCTAAAACCAGATTGCGATGGGTCCAGGTGTTCGTGCACTTCCAGATAGTGGCTCAGCTGTTTATTTATGGCTGCCTCTAAGGATTTTGCCAACAGCGGGAGTAAAGAGACAGGCCGGTAATTTGCGAACGTAAGAGGGTCAGCAGTAGGTTTTTTCAGTAGCGGGCGGACAAAGGCTTCCTTCCAACTTGGAGTTATAATGCCTAATTTTATGGAGCTGTTGAAAATAGCTCTGACATCCGAGGCGCAACAAGGTGCAATGAGGGCCATAACCCTGGGAGGGCAGAGGTCATCGGGAGAGCCGGACTTTGCCGATGCGAGAAGGGAGTGTACTTCTGGATCTGTTAGAGGTGTAAATTGTCTAAGTTTACTCGTCAGCTGCACTTCAGATTCAGTGTGTCCTATAGGAGGACGGTTAATGTGAGATTGATTGGGGGCCAGGTTGGTATAGATCAAGTTAATTTTTTCCTCAAAATATGTTGCTAATGAGTCTCATAAGGATTGGGACTCTAATTGAGGTAATTTACACGCCTGGGGGTTAACGAAGTCTTTTACAATTGTAAACAAGGTTTTTGCAGAATTGGACGCCAAATCAATTTGTTTTAGAATGAATGCTTTTCTAGCTGATTTTATGTTCTGGTGGTAGATTGCCAGAGAGAGTTTGTATCTCCTACGGTCTGGGGAAGAGTGACTTGTTCGCCAGGACCTCTCCAACCCTTTGCAATTCGATTTTTCTAGTCTAAGCTCTTCGGAGTACCATGGGGCAGATTTTCTTTGTTTAGTAGGACCAAGCTTTTTTATCGGAATTAATGTGTCTAATACTGTGGTGAGTTTGGATGAAAAAGATTCCAACAACTCTGAGGGGTCTGCTTCTGGCGTGGGGAAGGCCGGAGGTAGGGTGTTATAAATGGCTGTAAATGCTTCTAGCGCTAAGTTGTTCCAAGGTCTTCGATGTTGAGAGGAGCGATGTTCTGGTTTCCTTGAGTAAGTGGGGCTCGATTGTCGAAAGGTAAAAGGGACCAAGAAATGGTCCGACCATGTTAGGGGAAGGGGGGGGAGAGCAAGGAGCCCCTCCACCGAGGAGAAGATCAGATCCAGAGCGTGTCCTTCTCTATGTTTGGGGGCGTTTGAGAGGAGGGAGAGGCCAATTTGTTTGAGACTTGTTAGTAGGTTGTCGGTATCTGGGTTTCCTGAGGCCTCTCCATGGAAATTAAAGTCACCGAGCAGAATAAAGTTACTAGCTGCTAGTGTGTGGAGTGCGATTAGTTCTATTAGTTCATTTACAAAATTGCTCCTAGGACCTGGCGGGCGATAGATCAAAGCTCCATTCCAGGTCTCTGTGGGGGATAGGCTCAATTTAAAGAAGCCGGCTTCCAGTGTGGGTGACAGGTGTGTGGCTGTCCACTGAACTTTTAAGTGTTCTTTGAACCCAATTGCGATTCCTCCACCTATTTTCTCCTGTCTGTCTAGATGGATAAACTTATATCCTTCTGGGATTGCTAAACTAATCTGAGGGTGATTAGATGCATTCAACCAGGTTTCCATGAAAAAACACAAATTGGGGGAGTATGAATTAATCATGTCCCAGATTTCAATAGGGTGTTTAGCTAAGGATCTGGTATTACAAAGTAAAAACATTGGGTTTAGGCAGCTTGAGGGTGGCTCAGCCTCCGCTTTTTGGCTGGTTATAATGTGGGTTGTGCAGCTGTAGGTACATTCTTTACATGATACTGGTCCTTCCAGACGATGTGGGAAGGATTGCCGACAGTCAACTTTGTGAACAGTTTGTGCCTTGTATGCTAGTCTGAGTTCCTTTAGCACCTTAGAGGAGTAGCTCCGACATGGGGGCATACGAGTTGGAGTGCCGATTTGGGCACGGGTTTCGGGCCTGGGACTGGACGAGGAGCGGACGGGCGCAGACGGGCTTGCCTTTGGCGTGCCCGCTGCGCACGTCCGCTGCGCGTGCGCTGTCGACTCAGCATTTTATGCAGATGTCAAGCACTAGACCGCCTCCTCCTTGTAGCCCCAAGATGGCGGCTGTCCCAAGGAGGAGTCCGGTCAGCCCCGGGACCCCCAAGAGTAACGGGTCGCTCTGCGGAGCTTCGTCTATGCGGTAAGTTAAAACAGTACCCAAGTTTAAAACACAGGTAAAATACGATTTAGCAGCAGGGATGAATATTAAAAACACAGTTTTAGAGACACTCGCCTACTATTGCACAACGTAGAAAAGGTTCCCGGCTTCCGCCTCAGGAACAAAGCTATCCTTCCATGTTTGTAGTTTCATATGGTATTCTTTAGTCCAGAGGTCCATTGGAATTTTCTCCAGCTTTTCATAATGTTCTCTATTTTCTAGCTGTCTTTTGGCCTCTTTAATATACTGCTCCAGATCTTGCACAACAATGTTGCCGCCCTTATCAGAGGCTTTTATGATGATTTCTGGGTTGTCTCTTAGTTCTTTTAGGGCTTTTTGTTCTCCTGGTGTTAGATTCAAAGATCTGTTTTTGTTCCTTTTGTATCTTGATATATATGTAGTTATAGTTAGGTCCATGTTTGGAGTTGAAAAGCATATTTTGTTTTGACAGTAACTTTGGTGCTGCTTGACAAATATTCCCCAATTTATCAGCATTGTTGCTACAGTCGCTTTAGCTGCTGTGTTGAAAGTTTCAGAGTGATCCGTCAAGCGGGGGCCAAGACAAAAGGGGGGCAAGAAAAAGGGGGGGTCCCAAAATGCATTTCCCCTATGCATTGTCCCATAGGGAGTTTGAACAATTACAGCCCAAACCGCTGAACGGAATTACACCAAATTTGGGAGAAAGCTAGAAGTTGGCCCAGAAAGAATGCTTTTTGTCATTTGGTGTATATCTGTTAAGTAGTTTTAGAGATATTAAAGTTTCAAAATATGGATATCTGGTGAAGCGGATCCTTCCAGTGGACTCGCGGATCCACGGTCCCCATGCTGAAATTTGATTGGCTGCCAAAACTTCAACAAAAAAGTGGTGGCATCCATATCGGAGCTTGGCTTCAAACCAAGTTTCACAAAAAATGTAAAAAATTAAGAAAAGGGGGCAGGGTAGGAATACCTTACCCCTCCCAGATATGGTGGGGGTTAAAAAAAAAATTACATTTGATTTTTGAAAATAAAAGACATGTGGGCTCCCACGCATCTTTTATAGGAAGCCTCCAGGTGGGCAAAATTCCAGGGGCAGTGTATTTTAATTATGCGGGGGTGCCTATGCTGGACCCCCAATGCCCTGGTGACCGCCACCTCCCAGGGGCCTTTCTAAAATCAGTGCAGGTGAGGACCATAGAGCCTTCCCTATAGCCCTGGGGACGGCCACCTCCCTGGGACTAATTGCAATGAAATTGGGGGCCTTGCAGACCCCCCCACCAAGGGGACTACCACCTCCTCAGGGCTGTTTAATTTTCTAATAAGGGAGCCTCACGGACCGCCCTGGGTCCTGGGGACCACCACCTCCCCGTGCCAAACTTATTTTTTTTTAAATGGGAGTGGGGCCGCATGTCACCGCATGCCCCCACTTCCCTAGGGTAGGCCAAACCTAAAAGAAGAAAGGAGTGGGGCCACTCAACCTCTCGTCCTGAACCCATACATGGCCCTGGGGACCATCACTCCTCAGGGCCGGCTCCTGCTATGCCCGGGGTGCCTACCCCTGGGACATAGCTGTTTGCTATGGCTTGGTGGGAGTTTTACTGCTCCCGCCAAGACATAGCTAACTGTGCTCTGCTTTGAGGGAGCAAGAGCATTTTGCTTTTGCTTGCTCAAAGCTGAGCCCAATTGCATGTTCAGCAGCTCCCTCTCTGTAAAAGCAATTCCGGCTCCTGCAGGAGGTGGGGAGCTGGTAGGGACAGCAGAGACCTTGAGGCTCCCCCCTCTATCCCCAACAGAGTAGGTGCCATGGATGGGACCAGGTGCCCCACAAGTGAGTCCGGGCCCCAGGAGATGGATTCCCTGGGGGCTGAATCAACCCAGAAGGGGGGCCACTTGGCCCCTTCCCTTTAAATGCATGGCATGTTTTTAAAGAAAAGGCCGTGCCCCAGGTGATGGGGTCCACGTGGCCAAAATGGTCCTGAGGAGGGAGTCCACTTGCCCCCTCCCTTTAAGCTATTAACATTGTTTTTTTTAAACAAGGCTGGGTTCCGGGGAATAGGGTCACTGGAGCCAAAATTGACCCAGAGAATGGGGGCCACATGGCCCCCTCCCCCAATAAATATTTTTTTTTATAAAAACTGGCTGCCACCAGGGGCCTGCCCAGTTTCTTCACCACTCTGCAAATGCACCTCCTGGTTGGGGGATGAAGTCACCTTGGATGTTAAGGGTTCCTGGGGGTCAACAAGCCCTCCTGATACCTACAGTAAGTCCCACACAGCAAGATTGCTGAGAGGTCCTCGGAAGCAAAGGCCCTTTTCTCCACCAGTCTGCAAATGCATCTCCTGGCACACTAATGGTTGGGGGCGTAAGTCTCCTTGGCTGCTGAGGGTCCATGAGGGTCAACAAGCCCTCCTTGTACCTCAAGTAAATCCCACCCAGTGGGACTGCTGAAAGGCCTTCATAGGTCATGCCCCCTTTCTCCACCACTCTGTAACCTCACCTCCTGGTGCACTACTGGTTTGGGGATGAAGTCCTCTTGGAACCTGAGGGTCCTTAGGGTCCAAGATGCCCTCCTGTTAGCTCTAGTAAGTGTGACACAGCAGGATTCATGAGAGCTGGTTGGAGGCCTGCCCCCTTTCTCCACCACTCTACAAACGTGACTACTAGTTAAAAAACATAGGACTTCACTGAAAAAAACAAAGGTTACAGGGAAATTATAGTTAGGAAATACAATTGAAAAAACCTTAGAAATTCACTGAAAAAACCATAGTCATCAGTGATGTCATTTGAGATGTCATCAGTGATGTCATCAGTGATGTCACTTACCATGTCATGAATGATGTAATATGTGACGTCATCAGCAGTGCATTGCGGGCACGAGTTATAGTTAGCTCAACTAACTATAACAGGGGAATTTCTATGGTTTTCTATGAGTGAAATGTCCAACCAACTATAACATCCCTGAAACCTATGGTTTTTTCAGTGAATTTCAAAGGTTTTTTTTTAATGCTAATTTCTAACCATAACGTGCCTGAAACCTATGTTTTTTTCTGTGAATTTCGAAGGTTTTTTAAATGCTAATTTCTAACTATAACGTGCCTGAATCCTATGGTTTTTTCAGTGAATTTCAAAGGTTTTTAAATGCTAATTTCTAATTATAATGTTCATTAAACCTATCTTTTTTTCTGTGTTTTTTAATTATCAACCCATTCTCAACTTGGTGAAAACTGCAAATCTCACCACTCTTCCATCGATACCTTACGCCAACAAAATCGCCACAAACGAGAGCCACAACTAACGCTAATGAAATGCAAAGTAGGCGTTCCCGGGCAAAAAAAACACGAAAACACCACTTCCCCATATTTTCAACAACAAGCCAAATCTGCAATGCAATCCAAAAAGCAGGCGATAAGCCGAGTTAGCAGTAACAAAGTAACATCAACCTTTAACTGGTGTAAGGAGGTCGACTATCTACTCCATGAATTGGACCCAACTCACAGCCACATCTAAAGACCAACACGTGATAGAGCTACTGATCATGCAGGTCCGACACGCAACAAGACCACAACACCCAGCACCACTACCACCAGAACCTCCCCCCCACACCACCTCCCCTACTACCACCAAGGCAGCGCAAAACAGGACAACGGACCTTCCCAAAACACCATGCCCCTCAGCCACACAATAGCTGAATGTTGGGAGATGTGGCAACCAACTATATATGAAGGACGCAAGTCACCCTTCAACAATAAAGCACACAATGCCAAGTGTAACGCTGATGTGCTGCACAGACCTCTCTATGCAAAGCACAAACCTCTCCATGTGGAGATATACTGTTGATACTTGTAGTGTGGGGCACAGTGGATGCAACCATGTTACCTCAGGCAGTGGGGAAGATCTCGGTCATGTAGCTGTGTTGTCCCCCCCTGGAAGCGTAAGCGCAGTGGGCTGCTCCAAAGTACGCCACTCCAGCATAGCAGTATGAATAAATAGGCCAGGCCCTAGGCGTGGTTCACTTGAGGGAAGACCAACGAGTCTGTCACAGCTGCAGCCCTCACCCTGGCACGTGGCTGCCGCCATAACCGCGGGCCTCCTCGACACAGGCCCCCTGTGAACCCAGCAGCACAACACCGCAGACTTATGTCTGTACCAACTACTGCCTTCGATCTACACTGCGGACAGCAGCGCTCACAATTCATATGCAGTGGTGATTGCAGATGTCGCAGTCCTGTTCGCAAGACACTTTGCTTCCAGTGCGGCCCGCCCAGACCACGCATCATCGCACGGTGTGCACACGCTGTGTGCTTCAGGTGCTACTAACTCTCTGCACCATAAATCATCGCCACGTAGCTGTGCGCCCATCCCGACCGCTGCCTCCGCCCTACACTGGAGTTACACGGTTCATAATTCAAGATTAGTAGCAACGCAAATTGTGTAAGACACTATAATGGGTTAAGAAGACGACATGCTCCCAATCTGTGCAGCTCAAGTCAACGTCATCTGCCTGTGGGCCTTTGCTGACCGCTGCCTCCGGCCTACACTGTGGAACACAAGCCGATCCCACATGTGTAACTGTGTCCTGAGTCCTGAATGGCAGCAACCACAGCGCCAGATTCCCTTTGATCAGTGAGGGGTATTTCCATATAGAAGGCCGGCAACACGTGGTGCCACTGAACCTACACTACACAGGCTGGTGGGGCCACCAACGTATGCACGTGGCTGTGGATCCTAGCTCACCGCTACCTCAGCCCTACACTGTGGGCGACCGGCGACAAATGGTACCACTAACCGTCTTCAACACAAGTCGAACCCACATGTGTAACTGTGTCCTGAGTACCCAATAGCAGCGACCACAGCACCAGACTCCCTTCGATTACCGAGGGGTATTTCCACATGGAAGACCGGCGACATGTGGTGCCACGAACCTGTACTACGCAAGGTTTGTTTGGGTCACCAACGTATGCATGTGGCTGTGGACCCCAGCTCACCGCTACTTCTACCCTACACTGTGGGCGACCAGCAACAAATGGTACCACTAACCATCTTCAACACAAGCCGATCCCACATGTGGAACTGTGTCCTGAGTCCTGAATTGCAGTGACCACAGCACCAGACTCCCTTCGATCAGTGAGGGGTATTTCCATATGGAATGCCGGCGACACGTGGTGCCACTGAACCTGCACTATGCAGGCCGGTGAGGCCACCAATGTATGCTCGTGGCTGTGGGCCCTTGCACACCGCTACCTCTGGCCTACACTGTGGAAGACCGGCGACAATTGGTGCCACTAACTGTCTTCAACACAAGCCGATCCCACATGTGGACCTGTGTCCTAAGTCCTGAATAGTAGTGATCCTAACTCCGTCAACCACTGCACCAGACTCCCTTTGAGGCATATTTCCATGTGCAACGACGGCGACACGTGGTGCCAATAACTCTGTTCAGCACAAGCCGAACAATCCCACATGTGGAACTGTGTCTTGAGTCCTGAATAGGGGTGGGCGACAATTTCCGTTCCGCTCCCGGAAATTGCGACAATTCGACATTTCCGCATTCCGACCGGAACGCGGAAATGCCGAATTGTCGCAATTTCCGGGAGGGAACGGAAATTGTTGCCTGGCCAACCACAACAGGAAGCACTTACAGATATAAATAAAGCAGGGGCCCGAGTGGAAGCTCAAATTCAGTAACGCTTTAATCAGCACCAAACATTCGGGAGCTAGGTCGAGGCTGGACAGGTGTGCTTTTCCCCCATAAGGTCGTCGTCACTTACCTGAGGCTGCGATCCGTGATGGAGCTCTGTGCATCCATGACTCAGTCTCGAGCGCAATCCCCGCATAGTCTCTGACACCAGGAGGTTCAGTCTCCTCATCTGCTGCTCTGCTCGGTCTCTGGCCCATAAACAAAAGGCATGGCTTGTGCCTATCATGCTAAGCTAAAAGCGGTGGGCAACGTCTTCCGCCCTTTCCCCCACTGATGGACAGCTGACTCGAGGGACCCCAGGGACGTCGGCGCCGTGTCAACGTTACAGACACACATGGTCACTGTAAGTACGGCAGCGGCAGGCCGGAAGCATAAAAAACCGCGATCACGGAAATATCGCGTGATTGCGGAAATTGCGTGCATTCTTGCGAGAATTGGCGGAAGTGCCTTCCGCCAATTCCGCCCACCCCTAGTCCTGAATGGCAGGGACCCCAAGTCCATGGTGGCGACCACAGCAGCATACTCCCTCTGATTAGTTAGGCATATTTCCATATGCAACGGCGGCGACACATGGTGCCAATAACTCTGTTCAACACAAGCTGAACAATCCCACATGTGGAACTGTGTCCTGAGTCCTGAATGGCAGTGACCCCAAGTCCATGGCAGCGACCACAGCAGCATACTCTCTCTGATTAGTTAGGCATATTTCCATATGCAACGGCAGTGACACATGGTGCCAATAACTATGTTCAACACAAGCCGATCCCACATGTGTAACTGTGTCCTGAGCCCTGAATGGCGGTCACCCCAAATCCGTGGCAGCAACTATAGCATCACACTCCCTTCGATCAGTGAGGCATATTTCGATATGCAAGGCCGGCAGCACGTAGTCCCACTAACCCTCTTTAACACAAGCCGATCCCACATGTGTAACTGTGTCCTGAGTCCTGAATAGCAGTCACCCCAAGTCTGTGGCAGCGACCACAGCACCACACTCCCTTTAATCAGTGAGGGGTATTTCCATATGCAACTACAGACTCCAGTAGGCAACTAACTATCACAGTCCTACACACTACATATTATCCTTTTAGTATACTCGCTTCAAGAATTCTTTGTTTGTATCAGTTATAGCTTTACTGCAATGACCAAATTAATCTTCAAATGCAAACTAACATGGTATAGCAGTCTACCCTACAGACAATACAACTCGTAATTCCAATTTTAAATGCTAATTTCTAACTACAAGATTGTACAGCACTTCGTCAAAGTATTCTATACTTATTTCATCTTTTCATCATACACCTACACTGCACTCAGTAGGGCTCACAATGAAAATTATTTCTTCATTCATTAACTAGAGTCCACTCTGCAAGTAACTATTACAGGCCTCAAATCCACATAATATCCTTTTAGTATCCTTTCTTCTTGAACATTTTTTATATCAGTTATAGCTTTAGTACAATGACCAAATTCATTTTCAAGTACAAATGAACACTCAGCAGTCTACACTGCAGGCAGCAGACCTCACAATTTGACTTTTGGGCATGTGTTGTCAACTAACACTGTCCAACAAAAGCCGATCCCACATGTGTAACTGTGTCCTGAGTCCTGAATGGCAGTGACCCCAAGTCCATGACAGCGACCACAGCACCAGACTCCCTTCGATCAGTGAGGCATATTTCGATATGCAAGGCTGGCGACACATAGTCCCACTAAGCCTCTTTAACACAAGCCGATCCCACATGTGTAACTGTGTCCTGAGTCCTGAATGGCAGTGACCCCAAGTCCGTGGCAGCGACCACAGCAGCATACTCTTTGATCAGTTAGACATATTTGCATATGCAAGGCCGGCAACACATAGTCCCACTAACCCTCTTTAACACAAGCTGATCCCACATGTGTAACTGTGTCCTGAGTCCGGAATAGTAGTCACCCCAAGTCTGTGGCAGCGACCACAGCACCAGACTCCCTCTGATCAGTGAGGCATATTTCCATATGCAAGGCCGGCGACACGTAGTTCCACTAACCCTCTTTAACACAAGCTGATCCCACATGTGTAACTGTGTCCTGAGTCTTGAATGGCAGTCACCCCAAGTCCGTGGCAGTGACCACAGTACCAGACTCCCTCTCATCAGTGACGCATACTTCCATATGCAAGTACAACAGCACGTGGTGCCACTAACCCTGTTCAACACAAACAGATCCCACATGTGTAACTGTGTCCTGAGTCCTGAACGTCAGTGAACCGAACTTCGTAACAGCGACCACAGCACCACACTCCCTTTGATTAGTGAGGGGTATTTGCATATGGAAGGTCGGTGACACGTGGTGCCACTGAACTTCCACTACGCAGGCCGGTGGGGCCACCAACGTATGCATGTGGCTGTGGGCCCTTGCTCACCGCTACCTCTGGCCTACACTGCCGTCAGCACGCCTCACAATTCAGATTGTCCTGATTCCACATGATGCAGTCCTGTAACCAAGACACATTGCTCCCAGTGCAGCCCGTCCACACCAAGCATCATCACAGGCTCATACAGTCTCAATACTTCTGGTGCCACTAACCCTCTTTAACACAAGCCGATCCCACATGTGTAACTGTGTCCTGAATCCTGAATGGCAGTGACCCCAAGTCCGTGGCACCGACCACAGCACCACACTCCCTTCGATCAGTGACGCATATTTCGATATGCAAGGCCAGCGACATGTAGTCCCACTAACCCTCTTTAACACAAGCTGATCCCACATGAGTAACTGTGTCCTGAGTCCTGAATGGCAGTGACCCCAATTTGACCCCAATTTCGTGGCAGCGACCACAGCACCAGAATCCCTTCAGTCTTATTTGTTGTTCTTTTCTTTAAATACATTTTTTATATGTAAATCTATACATGACTAAGATTCTTCTTTGTCCAACCGCACAGGGACACTTCCAGGCCCAAGAAGGTTGTTGGGGTTATGATGGTAGTGTTGCAAGAGGGTGCGTTACCTGCTGATGTGGGGAGAGGCAGCTTCAAAGAGGTGTCTATCACAGAAAGAACTCCGATATGTTTTCACAATGCCTCGGACAAATGCCAGCTGACAGACTGAATCACAAAATGGTTTTTCAATGCTTATGTAGTGTGAGTTATAAACAGTTCGCAACCAGGCTCACAGAGGGCCAGCTGCGGCCCGTCCGCTCGACTCACAGACACAGTATGAGCCGTCTGCTTTATTGTAGCTATCCCTGACCTGTTCTGTCGTACACCACGCCACGCCACGCCACTGCGATTACTTTCCGACGTTGGCCCCACCTAGCTACCTGTCGCAGGCCTACTCGCTGTTGGTGTGCAGGTCAATTATCTAGTTCTCAACATCTCACGGCCACTCCCTCAGGGCAGGTTTGCACACACACCACACCCATCTGGCACATGCGTCACAGGCCATGTGACCACGCAAATATAATAGATCGACAACGTCTCATCCTTTATTACTGGTGCTAACTAGATGGCGGACGCTCCACGTGTCTCAACCATAAAGAGTCTTTGAAAAGTTGTGCAGAAGGTTAGTTGCACCCTGATCTGTATAGCCATCATGGGCCTACCACCCCCTTGGTGCGGACTTCAGATGCACAGGGTTAGTACCACCCAAACCTCATATGGCCATCAGGGGCCTACCACCACATGTACACACTTGAGTTCCACAGGCTTAGCAGCCCCAAAAGCTGATGTGGTCTCCGCCATCGATGACTCAGGACTCAGCGACATGTGTGAGATCTGCTGGGATGTGGAGAAGATGATGTGGTCCCTGCCATTCATGACTCAGGACTCAGCAACATCTGTGAGATCCACGGAGAAGCTGATGTTGTCTCCGCCATTCATGACATGTTTTGATGGGCACATGGAGTGCCCACTGCTGCACTCTCCGGTGGCACCAGGTAATTATTTGCTCATGGATGCGCAGAGGCGGCAGTGTCTGTCTCTCTCTCTCTCTCTCTCTCTCTCTCTCTCTTCCTTCTATCTCTCTAACTCTCCCTCTTCCTTCTCCGTTTCTCACTCCCTTTCTTTCTTTCCCTCTCTTTTTCTCTCTGGCTTTTTTTTCCTTCTCTGTTTCTCTGTGCCTCTCTCCTTTGATATGCCCATTACACACGTCCTTATTTTGTGCTTTATTTTCCAGGCTCTGTCGTCGACATCCATGGTCCCCACAGGAGTGTTCCGCCTTCTTGTTTTCTATTATTTCTGTTACATTTTGTTTATTAGTTTATCATTGATATATATGTTAATAAAAAAAATTATTTTGCAAATAGTTTTTTGTTTATCATTTACATATATATTTATAAAGAAATAAAGTTCAAAAAAAAAATTAATAACGTTTTTGGCTGTTCTCTTCACTGCTGTATGACTCTTTCTTGTTCTTATTACTGTTATTTGATGGAGTCCACCATGGTGTTACATTTTGGGGCGCTTATCATGGGAATACTGGTGATGTCTGTAGTTTATACCAACTTCTGAATAGTGTGTTAGATTTATCTCAACTCTATATACATTAAAGTGCTAATAATGAAATGCAGACTTGCCGTTCCCGTACAAAAAGACACGAGGTGCACCTTTGCGATTTATTCTAAATACTAAAATCCTGTATTGAATTGCACTGAGGTAGTGGCCGCACTTACAGTGTACACACAAAATCAATTAAGAACTCTCATTGTATTTAAATTGATTGGGAATAGTGCGTCAAGTGCTGGATCTTGACGAGATACACTGCTCAGTTCGTATATAGTTATGCACACGAAAAAAATCACATCACAACTTTCACACCAACTGCGATAAGCCACGTTCTGGCGATAAGCCACGTTAGCACCAGGTATTTTACACTTGCTTTCTGCTGGTGTTAAGCAGGACGACTACCTGCACCATGAAACGGAACACAGCCTATAGCCACACCAGAACACCCACAAGTGCCATAGAATCAATGAGCATGATGCAGGGGTACCCATGAGGGTCACAAGACTCATCGCAACAACTCCAGGACCGCCAACGCCCCCAAACCCGCATCTGAGCAAGTGTGTTCCTGTGGTCATTGTCTTAGCATGATAGGCACAAGCCCTGCAACATCACAATGTGCTGTCACCTCAGCATTGGCAGTGAGCCTGGACATGTAGCTAAGCACGCATCCTCCTGCATGCACAACCGGCATGTGCTGGTCCGGAGTACACAGGTCAGCGCAGGGGTGTGCCTATCCGGCAAGGGGAACAGGGTGCCTTGGACATGTCCGTGTACAGGGAGTGCGGTAAGTGTGTCTGTGTTCTGGTGTGGCATGCCACAAAGACCGCAGCACTCGATGTTGTAAAGTGCCATGCACCACCTCCAAACGGCACTGTGATGGTGTAGTTTGACTGTAGCAGGACATGCGCGAATAGGCATTACAACGGTGTGCCGTACGAGTGCACGAGATACAACAGTGCACCATAGAAAAGTGTGGGGGCTCATGGGAGGGAGAAGCAGCTGTTTGGCAATGTAACACACAGTGAACTCACCCATGTGCCACGTGCTGGGCATCTCATCCATGATAACCATGGTTGCAGACATCCCACAACACCAACGACCGGCCTTTGTACACATCCTGTATGAATGCAGCGTGGTTTTCACTTCTATGCTCGTTCAGTTGTGTTGCCGAGTTGTGTGACTTGTGCTCCTTGTTGGTGTGTTTCATTTTGGCCATTGTTTGTCTATACTTGTGCTGTACTTAATTGTGCATGTGTGCCATTCTGCCCATCTCCCCCATCCCCCCACTCCCTGCTTCCTCCTCTTCCTGGTGCTGTTGTGTCTATCTTTTGTTGCTCCACACATAAACACATGTAAAGAACAAATTAGAATAGTTCCTTGATTCTTTTAGGTTTCAAAACTTCTCTCTATTGGTTTCTTTTTAATTTTCCATATAAACCGTTTTTTTAATATTCAATTACACATAGAAGTCAGAAGTGCAACGTATTCTATCAACACACTTTCTAGAACATTCTACAACACGTGCAGGTCAAAAGTTCATCAATTTTTTTAAACTTAACAATATTTTTTTGCAACATTTTCTCATTTAATGGCACGTGCAGGTTAAAAGTTCACAATTGTTTTAAGTTCGAACAGTGCCTTCCAAATGCAAGTAGCAGCTGTGGTTCAGTTGAGCAAACTTTATCCTATGATATGTACTCCACGTTGAAACTGCTTTTTCTTAACCAAACACAAAGATGCTTTTCCACAAAACGAATGTGCACCCTGACCTGAAAAAAAAAGAATGCTTTTCAACTCCCAATCACATATCGTTCTGTATGGCAAAAAAAAGTACTTCCCCATCTTTTAACATACCTCTTATTCTACCAAGGAACTGCATGAGCTGCAGACATCTTTCCATACCTACCAACCATACCTTCAAAATGCTAGTGTGGATCGTAGGACATAGCTATATTTTCAGGTGCAAGAGGTATGCAGAATACAGAAGTATTGACTTAGACCTAGGTTTACAAAATATGGGCATTAAATGGTTTACACAGAGAAGATTGAAGTTGCACCAATTGCTACCTTTGGTTAAAACCTCTTTGCATCTTCCACACCCTGACCTCATGATTGTGCATTGTGTTGGAAATGACCTAGGCACATTGACTGGGGTAGGTTTGGAAATGCTTATGAAGGACACCTTTGGACACCTCAGCTCAGCACCATGTGACTCTGGGCAATAGCTCACTTAATAGCTCACATAATTTCCACGCCGGCCTCGAGGGCCTGCAGACCCATAGGGGTGAGTAGTTTGCACTATACAAATACTGTATTGATTTGATATGCTAAATTTACCTTCGCACTCCCTGTATAACACCCCCTAAGCACCATACACAAGTTACAATGCTCAAAACAAAAGTTCCTCTGAGTAGGTATAACTACGTGCTGACACTACTTGACAGATGTGGCACAGCGGCCAGAGCATATGACCTCACAGCATATGACACACAGTTTGGACTCACGCTTTCATCCCCGACTCCGGCAGCACCTCAGCTTAGCACCATGAGACTCTAGACAATACCTCACATATTTTCGAGACAATACCTCACATACTTACGAGTCAGTAGTTTGCCCTAGTAGGCATAAACACATGTTGACACTACTTCCACTGGTGTGCTGCAGCGGCCAGGGCACATCACTTCACACCATAAGACACACAGTTTAGGGTCACGCTTTCATTCCCGACTTCCGCAACAGCTCACCTTAGCGGCATCAGGCTACGCAATACCTCACTTAATTTCCGTACCCAGCACTTTCAGACCAGTAGGTATGATTAGTTCGCTTCGCACCCCCTCTATAGCACACCCTAAACATCCCACAGAGGTTACAGTGCTCCTACCCTCCTCTTTTCCACATTTTTTGCCCTTTTTCCCCCTTACTCGCTTCAACGGAATCACAAAATGGCGGCCAACACTTCCTAGTTGCAAACGCTCGCAGCGCTCGCAGCCAATCAGCAGCAAGCTCGTGCTCATAACGCCTCAGCCAATCAGATGGCAGAATTCCCAAATATCGATATCTGTATATTTCGATATTTCTCAAAAACTACTGAATGGATTTACACCAAATAAACAAAAGCATGCTTTCTAGACCAAGACCCTTCTCCCTGCCAAATTTAGGGTAATTCTGTTCACCCGTTCAACCTGTAGACTTGTCTAAAGTTTCCTATGGAAATTAACATTGAAAAAACACGTTTTGGGACCCCCCTTTTTTCTCAGCCCCCCTTGACAAATCACCCCCAAACTTTCAACATAGGAGCTGATCTCAAAGAAGAATTAATTTTGAACATTTCACGAAAATTCATCAATCGGCGCCAAAGTTATTGCGAATAGAATGTTGCCATTTTCCTATAGTAACTAGGTCCTAACCATAACTACCTACTGGCAACCGCCAGTAGGTAATATATATATATATATATATATATAGAGAGAGAGAGAGGGGTTCCAAAATGTGCCACCGGGCCTCGTTTTAGAACAAAAATGGATGAGGCCTCATACCATACCCATACTCTGCTGCAGAACGGATTTTTCAAATTTGCTAACATTACTGGTATAAACACCAAGATTTTTCAGAAGCCTTGTGATGTAGTGAAAAGATGGCAGAGGCCAGCACTTCCTTCTGAAAAGTGTTCCAGCTCCACTGCAGTTCACCATCTGCCACTTTTATGGGCTGATCATTATCTTGGCCACTGTCCATAATAACATATTAAAGGGAGTGGTCGATACTGTGAAATTTCTAAACAATTGCTGTTAGAGAGGAATATAAAAATGGTAAAGTGTATGTAATTTTGGTTATTCACACCATTTTGAAAATGTCTACAATTACATTAAAAATTGCCTATGCCGCATGACCATTAAAGGTAGGTGGGTTGCAAAGGTTTGTCATTCTATAAATTGGGCTATGGGTCTAAAATCTTGGGAAGCACTGGCATAACTTCTTTGAGTGCAAAGTGTTTCCTGTTTGGCAACTGAGTTAGTTGCTGTGGCTAAAACCTTGTAGCCAGTAGATTGGAACTCATCGCACTATCATCTGGAGTTATCAAAGACTTTTGGGATTCAAAGATATATCTGAATAACTCTTGCAATGAAGAATATGGACTCTGATTTGCACTTTAGTACTGTACTAGGGTCATCCTTTTAAGGATTAAGAACTCTTTTGCACTATGGTGAATCCTCAAATTATACAGACTTTGTTAATGTTACTTAAGTCACATAAAGCATTAAAGTTGGGGTAAAAGCACAAAACTAATGTGTTTAAATTATGTTACAGCAGATGAATTATGTACATTGAGAATAATTCAGATCACAGACTTGATTTACAATTCACATAAGGCAGTAATCAATATAGGAACATGTATTATAGTTCAGGTTAATTTGTTCACTATTACCAAGGTCATTGTAATATACAGGAGCCTGCAATCTCTGTAAGAAAGGCTATTTTCCTAATTACAGGAGTCTTGTAATGTCTCTAGTAGCCTGTAATACTATAATTGTGTAGATGTTCAACTGTAATAGCTTATTACAGTTGAGTTCTGACGGCATAATGCCTGCTGTCAGACACAGAAGACTAGATGAAAGGCAGATCCGGAGCACAATTGCAGCCGTTTAAAAAAAAGAACTAAAATGAAAACTGGTTTGTGATGAGCAAAAAGAAGAAAATTATAGCAGCAGCATATCTATTGACAGCATATCTACTTTCTCACATTAAAATGACTCTAATATCCTGATTCTAATATCCTTTTACAACAAATTATTAACTGCTTTTGGCTGTAATTTCATTGCTGACTTCACTTTCATTCTTAGTGTCTTCAACCACACTATTTCTTCCATATGAAAGAGCAATACACCAAGGATTTAAGTGGTTTGTTGGAAAGGTAATGGTGGGACCATATATTATAAAGAATAAAAAAACTCTCTTCCAAACATTTTAAGCGTATTGCAAGTCAACTCAGAGGACCATGACCTTAAACAGGAACTCGGCTCCTCTATAGGGTGAAAGAACTCCTCTGGGTCTTGAAATATCCTTTTAATGTATGGCAAGGGGTACCTAATTCCATAAATGATCTTTCGCCTCTAGGAAGTCATGAGTGTTTCACCAACCATAGACAGTGAACTATTCAGAGATGCCACAAGGTGCATCCATATGTCATAGTAGAAATAGTGAACTGGAACACAATTAACAAAATAGTAAAAGAGTATGTATTAGCATCCAGCTTATACTTTCCAGTAAAAACTGCATTCATTGGACAACATCAACATCAGAACTGTGCAAGACTGATTCTATGCACAGCATAAGGATATATTGGTCTTAGTCCTGCTAGCTCACAGTGCACCATCTGTACCCCAAACCTGACAAGGTAACAAATCAGAACAACCGCAGAACATGACAACCCTGTCTCCCCAAGGAAATAAATCGTGGAAACAGATCTAGAACTCCTTTGTTTGGTTACTCATGCATACCCAACGAGATACACAAGAAATACACAGCAAGGCGTTTCAATATTTATTGAAGGATTGTGATTCTTGTAAAAATCAATAGAAGGAAACAGATTAGTGTGATCTGTATTACAAGAATGGTGAAGAAGATAAACAGTTCAACCATTTTGCTATTACACAGCATATATGAATGTATATAAGGACTGTAATATATTGTACTCCTGCATAGCGCCACCTAGCCTAGTGCACCTAGGGAGGGTGTGTCTGCTAGAATCCCTGTAGGGTGATATAACTCCCCCAATACCTTTGGGTACGTGTCATCAGGGAGCCCGTCTTGGTGTGGAGCAGGGCATTATCCTTCGCAAAAGGTACACAGGAATCAGCTGGGCTGAAATTCCAGCATGGGGTGACCTCTCAGTGCCAGCTAAATGCTCCTCTAACTAAACAATGGAGTGAAGCTGTTTATATAATAAACATCATCCTTGTGACATGCTGAAGTCCTAGTCAAGCTGCCATTTTTGATTCCACACCCGCAAGCTGCCGCCGACCGTACAATAACAAATAACACTTTGCACAGTGAACTCAGCCCTTATACAGAATGTTCAAGGTGATAAAATACCTATGAAGAATTGTAAATGTAAGCAAATTCAGTTTAGAGAATATTATCCTAGGAAGGCAAGCAATAAAATGTGTGTCAAATGTCAATATTCATGAAAAAATTCAAGTTTAAACGTGAACATCTAAAATGGTGGTGTTCTCTCTTTAGCCGAATGTGACCACTTGACAGAATGTGTGTATGAATATATATGGTATTTCTATTTCATGAACTTAGCCTAAAAACATTTAAGTGCTGTACATGGCCAAAGACAAGCAAGAGATGAGTCTTCAACACTTTGTTGAATTGGAGAATCATTAAGGCAATCCTAATGGATAGTGCAATGTTGTTCCAAATCCTCGGTGCATGGAAAGAAAAGTTCTGCTGCCTTGCACTTTCTGTTTTACACGTCTTAGTCTGCAGTTTGATATCATCACATCCGGAAGTGTGCCAAGAACCTTCAGAGATGGTGAGATTGTCAGCAAGGTAAGTGGGGGTGCTGGTCATGATGGCTTTGTAAATTTGGTGCAGATCAGCAAGGAGAGCCAATGGAGTTCTGTCAGGATGGGGGTGAGGTGATTATATTTTTTCAGTCCATGGGGCCCTTAGAAAAGACTTATTTCTTGTTGTAGAAATCAGTACACAAAAGGGGATAGGAGGAATGTTTGCAAATTGTCTAACCATTTGTCTAATTACTGGCAATCGGTCAGGGTAGCATTCTAGCCCATTGTTCCTTTGCCCACCATGTCACCTTAGTTTGGACCCAGCCATATGCAAATCAGTCTTGACCCTCCTCCAATAGGAACAGTCCAGCCCGAACTGCCAGGCTAGGTCTTCCCTGAACCAGAACACAAGCTACCAATGACTGATTTGGCCCTGATTGAGGCTTGTTTTTGGGCGAAGCTTGGTTCCAGTGCCACAGTGAGCACAGGACCCACATCTGGGCATACCTTTGCAACTCCCTTCACCTATTGTGTGTTTGATGTAGATGTTAATGTATCTGCAGTGTCAGCTAAGCCAGCACTAAGAACAGGAAAATATAAGATATTCAGTGTCTCTCTTTCTCTTTTCCCATTCCCCTTTCCTCAGTTCTGGTACCGACCAGCATAGTATCCTTTGCATGGTTGCCAGTGGTTTCTGGGGGGTGGCGATGTTTGCATTGCTCTAGTTAGAACCAAGCCAACAAGTCAGTACAACCCTGACAGTTTCATCCTTTATGCTGATCTGTAACTCGATTCACACATTAGGCATGGCCAGAACTTCACTGCCCCACTGTAGACTACTTAGGAAAATATAAAACACTTGTTGCTAATATATACTTCAAGAACGCAGTGCAGGTTCTGATGAAGTTATAAAACATAGATGTTTCATTCTCACATGACATTTTTAAACATGCTTCACCTCCACTTAAAGCTGTATGACACTCCATAGTGCGACTAACACATCGACCCCAGTACAGAATCGGTGTACTCAGAAATAGAATAAATAGAAATAGAATTAATAAAAATAAAATAACATATAATGATTATGAATGAAATCCAGTGCACACGTTTGATCTTTATTTCTTTCCTGTGAGCTACTGTGAATTCGCCAATGATGAGGTAGAGGAAAGTAATCACAGTACAAACACAATGATGCGTTTTTTGTAAACTCCTGTTCAGTTGACAAAAAACTTTCTGTACATATTCTGTGTTTTAGTCGTATTTTAACTGCTTTACTGAGAAGCACACGAGGAACCCATATTTGTTAGATAATTATAGCTGAATATCAAATGATCAGTTTTTCTCCTAGACGTGGTGTTTCCCCATCACGCGCACAGCTGAACGCACACTGAGCTGTCATCTGCAACTCACATCTGCCACCATGAGCCGCACCGCGTCCATAAGGAGCCCTGCCTGACAGTTCTCCACTTAGGATCAGTGAAAGGACCGGGTCAGACGTTTTCCAATTGACTCCTCTCTTGCAGGTAGACACACGTCTGAGAGGCTGTCAATAGCGCCTCTTGATCCGTATGGCCTGCTGAATGCAGCACATGAGCAGTTCAGAAGGGAGCACAGCTGTTCTTTATAAAAAGGTAAACATTTGTGGCATTTCACAGACCTGTTTGCCGTTTCTTTTGTAGCTTGATCTCAGATTTAATTAGAATTGATTTTTTTTCCAGAGAAATTGTTCCCCTGTAGCAAAGCATTAACTGTCCACGAGATGACCTGTAGTGTGTATTGAAGCTCGTCAAGATCACTGGGGCTGAATATTAGGAGGCATCTATCCCCCCCCTCCCCCGCCCTCTTTGAGGGATTGGTGTAAGGTAGGGTGCAGTAGTCTTGTGCTGTTTTTGTTAATTGAATCTATGTCATGTTCATGTATTAGACTCGGAGAACATTGTTAAGATTCAATGTCACTTTCCGCCTGTTTAGTTCACTAATGGTCCGTTTTGTGTAAATTCTTCTGCAATAGTCTAAAAATATAGGTAAGTAAATACAATGGGGCAAATTTATGAGCCCCTTGCGCCACTTTTGCGTCACTTTTCCCATGTTAAAAGTGACGCAAAAGTGGCGCAAGGGGCTCATAAATCTGCCCCAATGAATACAGATATGTATAGCAAAACGTGACTGAAGCATGGCGGAACCTTCAAGAGTTTTAGCCGTGACCCTTACACACAACTGACAGCAGGGTTCACATATTAAGTTTAAAGTATGTTTTGAGTTCTGCTTGAATGTCCCTTTGCGCCTTTCTGAAAGTCACAAAACCTTCCCAAGGCATGCGTCAAAGGTTTCATCAGTCCCAGGTTTCTAGGCGTATACTGGGAAAGTCGCGGATTTTTGGAACTAGCATTCTTTACAGTACAACCCTGCTTCGGGGTCCGGCTGACGCACTGTGCAACTGCATATTTTGGGAAACTCTCATTCAGTTTGGGAGTGGCCATGTGACTTCCCACCCTGCAAAAGGATATAGTCCAACTCTTGACGGATGTAAATATCAAACCATGCTCACACACTGGCATGCAGATGGGGGTCCGCAAACTCACAAGGCAAAGCACAGCATGCAACACCCAATACCCAGCCCTAGCATTAATGCTACTCATGAGTAATTGTTTGCAGTGTGAGGTACAATTATGTTGGAGTAACTGGATTTACGCATGATAGCTATCCTTTTGTGAACACCTCGCAGTTGTGTAATGATGATGTCCAATAGCAGAAATATATTCTAAGTAGGTTTATTTAGTCTTAGTTGTAGCTTGGTAAGTACATGTAGAGCAGCCCCACCAGGAGCAGCCAGCCTGCCTGCTGATCAGCCCATACTCCAGCTGTCACGCCTCACCTCACAGGCACCCAAGCAGTCCATTAATCATCACCACACCAACATTTCACGCAGCACATTCACACTGGCTGAGCAGCTAGGGAGAAAGCAACAGGACAGAAGGATAAATACATATACAGGCTACTACAAGTTGTTAGTCCTGAAGTTTTCACCTGTGAACAGATGTTTACAACCAAAATTCCCTTTGCAAATTGGACCCAAGAAGTTTTCAATGTGATGGGGTTGTGCCTGACAGACACACCTGAAATTATAAAGAAAGCCACATATAAAAACATATGTAAAAACATAGACTTCAACTGTACATATGTTTCCCTCCATCAGACATTTTGAAATACATATCTAACTATATTAGGGGAATATTTCATTAAAGTAGATTTTCATGCTCAATCATCAAAATGGATGTTATTATATATTTAGATTAAAACGAGTCACAGGGAGTGGATACATTCTCCAATTTGCTTGTGACACAAAAAAAGTTCAAACAAAATACCAATTCTCTTATTCAGCAGCCTCTTCCCCAACTATGCTGCTGTAGCTAACTAAGCCTCACTCTTGTGTACTGTACTGTACAGTACATTTGTAATCAGTACAGTGACAAATTTGACAACCAAAAACAGTTCTGAAAGTTCTGCTCTGTTTGTTTCTGAAATGGCTTGCGTTAGTAAAGCAGCCTACTTCTGATTTTTGTATCTGGCACTGACATTATCAAATAAGGTAACCCAGTAAGGAAATATAATACCCTTTCAGGCTTAGGGTGTCGCATTAGTTTGCAAA
Source organism: Triturus cristatus (assembly GCF_964204655.1). Classification (NCBI taxonomy): domain Eukaryota; kingdom Metazoa; phylum Chordata; class Amphibia; order Caudata; family Salamandridae; genus Triturus; species Triturus cristatus. Next base: position 1,710,695,952 of record NC_140589.1, on the reverse strand, counting down.
AAAGGAAGTAGAAACCAACTTGGTATTTAACAAGTTTTATGTGGCGAGCATCTCCTTTACATGGGTCACTCCACAACACCACTGATACTCTAAAACTAGTCACCCCAAATGTCTGTTATTCTAACAGAATTTTTAAGCATAGGATTAATAAAGTGCCACTCAGGCTGAGCTGGAAAAGTGGCAATGTCTTTCGTAATTTTTACAGAGAAGTCTTAGTATTTAGACAACATTTTGAGTTCAAAATATCGGAAGATAAAAATATCAGAAAACAATATCATGACCCAAAAATATTGTGATGCAAACATATTTCTGTCAAGAATATTGTTTTTTAGGGTAATATTGTTTTTAAGAATATCATCGTTTTTAGTATCATTTTCAGTAATATACTTGTAAAAAATATAGTTTTTTACATATATTATTGTATTTTAGTTAATATATAAATTGTATGTATTACTATTATGATTGTTAATATTTATATTAAAATATAGTTTGTAATTTTAAGTTATGTAGAATTTTTTATTTAATTGTTATCTGTAATTTATAGTGTTGTAGCAGGTTGTTCATTTTTGAGGGAGATTGGGGTTGAAGTTAATTAAGTAATAAATCAGTAAAAGTTAATTATTAATTAATAATGCAATTGATTAGTAACTATGTATATTGTTTAATACTGACTTATTTTAGTTATAATCTAGGTATTGGCTGCTGGGTTTGTGGGGTATAGGGTGGGAAGTTAATTAATTAATAATAAAGTAATAATTATCAATTGTTAAATCATTATTTAATATATTATTAATTATGTAAATTGTTTAATACTGATTTATTTTAGTTATATTTTAGGTGCTGGCTGCTGGGTTTGTAGGAGTATAAGATAGGAACTTAACTAAGTAATACTTAGGTGCCGATTCCGATCCGTTAAAAAAATTTACCGTCCTACTCGTATCCGTATTTTTTTACGTACGAATCGTACAAGTCCCGCACAAACGGAGAAGTACGATTCGTACGTGAAAAATACATACGAATGACCTCTAGAAAAGTCTACGAGATGTCCCCGGACAGTTTTACGTACGTGTCATAAAACTGAAGTCCGAGCGCACAAGTCCGATCTGTACCGGCGTCCCGAATACACAAGCATATGGAAAACGTCCCGTACGGAGCGAACTTTGCATGACCCCTACCCCGGGTACACTTGTGCCCGGGGTACGAGTCGGACGGCCCCCCCAGCCTCCCAGCCTCCCACCCCTCCTGCATATGTATGCGACGTACCCCCACCCCCGTATGTACGCGCCATACCCCCACACATACGGGGGTGGGGGTACAGCGCGTACATGCGGGGGTGGGGGTACGGCGCGTACATACGGGGGGGTACGGCGTGTACATACGGGGATGGGGGTACGGCGTGTACCGGGCCCCCTTTTCCTCGTGCAACGCGGCGTACTTAGCTTTTCCGGCACTTTTTGGCTCCCGTAAAAATGTAGCCGTGCGGAGTGCTGTGGGTACGAATCGTACTTGCTGGTCCGTAAAACGCTGCCTGACTCCGTGCGGACGTCGCGTATGCGCTGTCCAGGATCAGAATTGTATGAATTTTTTAGCCGCACGGTGTTTTTTACGATTCGTACGGAAATGGTATTTCTGTACGAATCGTACTTGCTGGTTTGTACGGTGGAATTCCCGGGTACGAGTCGTAGGGAGAAAACGCTCCGTACGACCATTTGTACCCGGGTTTTACAGGTTTGGAATCGGCACCTTAATGTCCAGTTGTTTATTAATTGTTCATTCAGTATTTAATTGATTATTAATTATGTAAATTATTTAATACTGATTTATTTTAGTTTATTTTTTAGGTGTGGGCTGCTGGGTTTGTAGGGGTATAGGGTGGAAATTCCATAAAATTAAATGTATTAATGTAATGTTGATTTTTGTTTACATTATATGCTATTTCATTACTAACTATGTAAAATAACTAGATTATTAATAATTGTGTAATTGATCTTCCGTTTAATGTATGTTTCTATATATGTTACAAGTGTATTTTTAAATGTTGTGTTTTAGTGTTTTGAATGAGTTGTTTGGGAAGAAAATACTCTACTCCATGACACGCCACTCCACTCCACTCTACAACACTCCACTCTACACAATCTACAACAATCCACTCCACTCTATGTCCCTCCACTTTGTTCCGATCTACTCCACTCTTTGGCACTGTATGACATACCACACCACTCCACTCCACTCTATGACACACCACTCCACTGTATGAAACACCACTCCATTGTACAACATACCACTCCACTCTATGACACTCCACTCTACTCTAAAACACTCAACACCACACCACTCTATGAGACATCACTCCACTCTATGGCTTAGCACTACACTCCGCCACTTTACTGTAGGCCCCTCCACTGTATGATACTATACAACATGACAGTCTATAATACAACACTTCACTCTATGACACACCACTCTACTCTATGCCACACTACTCTACTCCACTGTACACCCCTCAACTATACAACCCTCTATCCAGGCTATGCCACTCTATGATGCTGTACTTTACTGTACAACACTCTACGCTACTTCCTGTATGACATTTCACATGAAGTTAGTCCACTGTACTCTATGGCACACTACTGCACTATATTCCACTGTACTAAACTACTACACTGTACACCACACCACTCTACACCAATGTACGCCACTCCACTGTACGATACTTAGTGCCATTTCACTCTACAACACTATACTCCACTCTATGCCCTTCCACTGTACGTCACTCTACTTCACTGTATTACACTCTACGATATGCCACTCCACTATACCAAACACAACTAAACTGTACACCACTCAGCAGTATTCCACTCCAGTGTATACAACTCTACACCACTCCACTCTATGCCACTTCTCTCTGCACAACAACACTCTATGTCAAAACACTGCACCAAAAAGCTCTATCCCTCTACTGTCTATACCACAACTCAATGACACAACACTGTATGACACTCCACTATATGCCACTCAACTGTATGCCACTCCACTGTAGAACATTTTACAACGCACTCCACCCTATTGCACACCACTCTACTCTACCGTATCCCACTGCACTGTACAGCACTCCACTCTACTCTACAACATTCCACGCCAGTCCACTCTGTTACACGCCACTCCACTGTACAACATAGCACTGCACTCTATGACATGCCACTCCACTCTATGGCACTCCAGTTTACAACACTCCATTCTAAGACATTCAATGACACGCCATTCTGTGACACTGCACTCCACTCTACTCTATGGCATGCAACTATACGCTAGACCACTAGACTCTATGCCACTCCACTCTACACTTTTCCACTGTACACAACAATACTGTACGCCACGACACTCTTTGTCATGACAATGTACCCGCAACACTCTGCAACACAACACTCTATGACACTACATTCTATGGCACTCCACTCTATGCCACTACACTCTACTCCACTCTATGCCACTCTACTACACAGTACTCCAGGCTACAACACCATACACAACTCCCTCTATGCTATTCCATGTCACTTTACTCCACTCCACTGAATGACACACTACTCCGCTGTATTCCACTCTACTCTACTACTTCACTCTATGCCATTCCGCTCACTCTAACACACTATAGAACATGGCACTTTATGACACACCACACCAACGCACTCTACTCCACGCTATGCCACTGAACTTTACACCACTCCCCTCTACTCTAAAACACTCCAATTCCAGACTTTATTCTCATAGATGTGCAGATATGGCATGAAATGACAGACATGAAAGTCATTGACTGCCATGATAATGGCCACTTTCCCATCATGTTAGATTAGGAACAAGCATGGATAAGGGACCGGGAGTGCCCTGATCCAATGGCACTATCTAATCCCATTGCACTAACTAACAACAAACGCAATGTGAAATGGGAGGTTGTCTCTAAATTAAAAGAGGCCATATGTGAGCTCTACAGAATCGTATCCAATTAAATGTAATCCTTTGGTCACCAAGTCTTGACATCCCCCGCCCCCCATGATAGCAAATCTCCATGAAAGATTTTTTTGTCAAGGGAATCAGTTTGCAACAGAGTATAAAAAGTGTGGGGTCCCTAGAAAAAGTAGACTGAATTAATAGTTTAATGATTCATGTAAAAGTGCAAAGAAGGATTTGATAGCAAAGGAATGCGATTTGTATAGCAAGAGAGAAATATGCCAGGGCTATCAAGATAAGCAAGGCCCAGTGAGAGGTGAGCATTTGGGATGGCCTGTTGGGCACGTCAAGACTCTGGGATAATAAACGCTTCTGGTATATGGCTACACATAATGGACGCAGAAATCAAACCCATTTTGACTGTCTCATTCCTGCAGGGGACTTGGTCAATCGCTTCTTGGTCCTATATGCAGAAAAAAACCTATGAGAAGGCAAAATAGATATTTTTTCATCTACCCCTCTTTGAAATTTTTGGAGCTGAGATTAGCCCGTTTACACCAGAGGAAGCAAATGCCGGAAACCGAGCTCAGAAACCAGGGAAAGTCCTGGGTTTAGATGGGATACCAGCTCACCTATTCCACTCTGAGCTCCAGATCTGGGGTCCCTAAATAAACTCCCTGTGAAATGCTCTTAATGGCTGGTGCCCCTATACCCAGCTCCTGGAAAGGAGTAGAAATAAGCCCTATATTTAGAAAGGGAGATGAACTTGCATCAGGAAATTACAGACCCATAGATCTAATTGACAACATGCAAACAATTTCAGCATGCAAACTTTAGTAAGGTTGTGGGAATGGATCTCCTCAGGACAAGTGTTAACACATTTTCAGGTGGGATTTAAACCAAATACTAGCACTTTTGATCAGATTATGCGGTTTCTGTTTATCAAATGGAAGACTGTAGAAAATGACCAGGGGTCACTTTTTATTGACTTCTTGGACTCGGCATCGCATTTGATCTTGCCCCAAGGGCAAAACATTGGGAGGTTTTGAAACAGATGGGTGTCCCCATGGGTTTATTGTCTATAATACAGGCTTTATACTCAGATAACTTTGCAAGGGTTAGGGTGGGGAACAGCAAGGCAAAAGACAGAAGAAATCCCCATCAGAAGAGACATTAGACAGTGGTGTGTCTTAGCCCACATGCTCTTTCTTTATATAGAAATGGATGTATTCCAAATCTTTTAAACCGCGAAAATGACTCACCTAAAATGGCAGGGCAGAAAATACTGGGCCTCCTTTTTGCAGATGATACCCTGCTACTTTCCAAAACTGCCTGGGGTTTATCCATAGTTCTGGAAAAATTCAGTCTTTTTTGCAAAGAACATGGTTTAGAAAAAATTGTCATAAAACTAAATACATGGTTTTCAGCTTTTGGAATAGAGTGAGACCGTGGGTAGGGTCTATGAGTTCAATTACTTGGGTGCGAAAATAAATGACTCCCACAGATGTATACCCCAGATAGAAAAAAGCGTATTAATTTTAAAACAAAGAGCTGGGTCCATCATAAGACAGGCAAATAGGGTGCCTACGTTTGCCATCTTGCCTCCAATTGAGATTTACAACACTTGTATGGGCAAGACTTGTGGGGACATTGAATTCTCGATGCTCTCGAATAGGCTGAAAACATTTTTGTAAAATCCCTTCTGTGACTTCCTACTAGTGCCCCCAACTCCCCAATAAGATTTGACCTTGAACTTTAGATCAATCACTGATATTGCTGCACTGAGGTCTATCCAAAATTGGATCAGGGTTTGGACAACTGAGGATTTGGGCCCTTTTAGGGATTGTGCTAGGGTTTTTCTGGACAGTAAAATAGCTAACAAAATTCCTTGGCTATTACTCGTAAAAACTTGGCTCCTAATGCTGGGTTTAATTTATTTCTAGCTACATCTCACTGCTATACCTAGAGGTGCCTGGGACAAATTAACAACATGTTATTGAAATCTTGCTCTAGGAACAAAAATGTGTGCTGCTTCTTTAGGCACCTTTATAGAGTCTTATCTCCTATTCATATGTGTAACAGATTTTGAGTCTTTTATGATCATTGTTACTAATTGAATTTCACGAGCACTTTTTATAAAATTCAGACTGGGGATTTTACCCTTGGACACTTTTTCTTGCTCTTGGAACAAAAAAGAAAACACATCTAACTTATTTCTGATGGGTTGCCAGGTAATAAAGAATGATGAACATGTGGGTGAGAGGGGACCCAGTGATTACCGCTGTTCCGGGGGGGGTAGCTGTGGGAGGAGAGAATATTGTTATTGCGGATGATGTCCTTATCTACGCGACGCAACCCCGGTTCACAGTAAGCAGGCTACTGCCGATTTTTAAACTCTTTGAGGGGTACTCCGGATACCAGATGAACTGGGACAAGTAACTTCTATACATGATATCAGACGGACCACCTCCAAGACTGGGGGCCGATACTCAGCTGATGGTTAAGGATAGTTTTAAATATTTGGGGTTACAAATAACAAGAACTGATGCTGCATTTCTGACAGAGAACTTACAGCCACAACTGGACCGCTTAAGGAACGACATTGCACACTGGAGAAAGCTACCGATATCTCTTATGGGGAGGGCAGTGCTATATAAGATGATGTTGTTGCCCCGCATACTATACGTTTTACAAAACACCCCTTGCCCAATTCTCGATAAATTCTTTAGGGAAGTGGAGACCAAACTTAGGACACTGCTATGGGATGGAGGGGGTGCGAGAATTGCGCTAGCCAAACTACAGAAAGGAGTTTACGAGGGTGGGCTGGCTATTCCGGATTTACAAAAGTATTACTGGGCCTCACACCTAAGGGTAATCAACGACTGGGTGTTTGCAGATAGGAATGACCCGGCATACAGGGTGGAACATTGGGCAATGGTGACAAGGGGTTATTTGGGAGCACTATATAGTCTGAAAAAGTTGGGAGGCATGCCATCTCATACTCAGATAGTAGTTGACATGTGGACAAAAGCCAATCGTTATCTGGCCTGGGCTAACAAACTAACGGTACAGACCCCTCTGTGGGACAGCGACATGCTTCAGGACGTAGGTAGCTTACAAGGCTTCATGAAAAGTAAATTGATAGACATACTACGCCTGGGAGATGTGTGGTGGCGGGAACACATGCTCACCTTCCCTGAACTACAGACAGACTACCAGTTAGCAGAAACAAACTGCTACAGATACCTACAGCTGCGACATGTTTTGGCAGATACCTAAAAGAGGGGGAACAAATACCAGAATATAGCCCACTTGAAGACAGACTACTATTAGACCCAATACCAGAAAAAGCACTGTCATGCACATATAGAAAGATAATTAACAATGCCCCGGATCTCCTGATAAAGTTAAGGGAGTCCTGGGAATCTGATGTGGGCCTACTAGAGGACGATGACTGGGCGGAGGTAATACAAAGCCCTAGAGAAGTGGCGATTAGAGCGCGGTTCAGGCTGGTTCAACTGAGAATAATACACAGATCTTACTCCACCAGTGTACTCATGTTTAAACTGGGGCGCCTTCCCATGGAGAATTGTCAGAGGGGACGTAATCAAAAAGGTAAATTCTTCCATATGTTGTGGAACTGCCTGGTCAGCCAACGTTATTGGCGGAAGGTGACAAGGATAATGTCAGAGGTTGTGGGACAGGAGGTTCCACTTGACGTCCGATGGCATATACTATGTGTATCGGGGGAACAAACGTGGCCTAAATACCCAAAAAAATGGCTACTAGTGACTGCAATGGTTGCCGAAAGAAATATTGCCAGAGCATGGGGGGCTGCACAAGCACCAGCGGCAACACAATGGAAACTGGATATGGACTGGTGCTCTGCCGCAGATAAGACAATATATGAAAGTAGGGGTTGTCCCAAGAAATAGGAAAAGTGTGGCAGCAGTGGGAGTCCTACAGGGGCAACTGGGAGATGCCTGAGAGTTAAAAGAGGGTTGGGTGGCGGTTGGGATAGGTGAAGGACTGAGACCCTGATTGTAGCATGTTGTTTGTCATGTACAATTATTGTTTGTAGTGGGTGTAGTACTGAACTGAAGTTATATAAAGCATTTAACTCATGATGATGCTGTATTTTGAAACTGATGACTGTTTAATAGAAAGAATTTAACAAATAAAAAGAATGATGAACATGTCTTAGTCTTTTGTAAAGCATACGTAAAACAATGTTCAAAGTGTATAATGCCTCTATTTCGACGTCTAGGCTTTAACGAACACTACACTGCTTTAAGAACCTGCAAAACTAATATTAAACACTGCATCGTTTTCTAAATCACAAGTTACTTGTCCTCGATATGGCACGTTAGGATGAACACATTAAAATAAGATATAAGGACACAGTATTTCTAATTGTTTTATCTTATATATATATATATATATATATATATTTAATTTTTTTAAATATATGTATATTTTATAAGAACTCCATACTCTGATGATGGGATAGCCGTGTCCATTAAACCTTTTGGAATTTCTATTTTGAAAGAAATATTGCACTTGAAGAACTCTAATTTCGAATGAGACTGTAGTCTAGGACTACAGGTACTCTTTTTATATATATGTACTTATCAGCCTTACTTTGTACCTCTCTGGAATTTGCACTTGGAAGAAGACTGCTATTGAAGTAACCAAATTTTATTGAAACTGCATTCAACAATAAAAGTATTCTTTCTTTGTAGATAAACTTGCTAACTTTTATCAGATTTTTTTCAAGGGATGTTTTACCTGTATCTTTATGGTTTTATTGAACTATATTGATGGAAATGATGATGATGAACTGCACCATGCAGGTTACAGCTATTACAAGTCTCCCTAAGGCACCTGAAATTGTTAGATTTCTTCCTAAGTCACACAAAATTGTCATGCCCTTTCTAAGCCCATTTTAAGGACGTTTGCAGAGGTTTTTGTCATTTTCTTTTTCTTTTTCAGCTGGAAGGTATCTTGGTACCAAGGGACGTATTATGTTTAAAAGTAAATTCTATCTAATTGTACAGTTTTGATTGCTATTTAAAAGAATTGACTATGTATTTCAGATTTGCACTGTGCACTTTTATGGTTCATTGAACCAAAAATAAAGTTACTTGATGATGACGTCACTCAACTGTACACCACTCCACTGTACGCCACTCCAGAATCCACCGCTCAACTGTACAAAACTCCACTCTAGACAACAATTTAGGCCACAACACTGTATACCACAACATTCTATGCCACCACACTCAATGCCAACCCACGCTACACCACTCCACTCTACGCTATTCCACTCTATGCCACTCTATGACATTTGACTCTAAGCCATTCCACTCTCTACCACTCTACTGTATGTCTCTCCACTCTATGCCAATCCACTGTATGCTATCCAACTCTACGCTAGTCCACTCTATGTCACTCCACTACACCTCACTCTACTCCACTCCAGTCTGCAGGGTTCCACTGTTTGCCACTCCACTCTACGCTTTTACACACTACGCCACTCTAATCTATGCGATTCCACTGTAAACCACTCAACTCTATGTTATTCTACTCTATGTCTCTCCACACCACGCCATTCAACTCTACGCCACTGCACTCTACGCCACTCTACTGTATGCTACTCCTCTCTATGGCAATCATTGTCGACTATGCATCACTCTATGCCACTCCAGTCTATGGTATTGCACTCTACATCACTCCACTGTACGCCACTACACTCTACACCACTCCTCTCTACACTATTCCATTCTATGCTACTCCTCTTTGAACTTCTCTACTGTATGCCACTCTACTGTATGCCACTTCACTATACGCCAGGCAATTCTACACCACTCGTCTCTGCACCTCTCTATACCAATCCACTCTATGCCATTCCACTCTACGCCACTCCACTCTAGGCCGCTCCACTCTATGGGGATTCCACTTTATGCCACTCCATGCATCTCCACTCTATGCCACTCCACTCTATGCCATTCCATTCTACGCTATTTGACTCTACACCACTTCACTCTACGACACTCTATGCCACTCCACTCTATGGTAGTTCACTTTATGCCACTCCACTCTATGCATCTCCACTCTATGCCAATCCACTCTACGCCATTCCACTCTACGCTATTTGACTCTACACCACTCCACTCTATGCCACTCCACTATACGTTATCTGACATTGCATCACTACTTTACACCACTCTACTGTACATCACTCCACTCTATACCACTCTACTACACTCTACGCCACTCTGCTCTATGCTATTCCAATCTATGCCATTCTACTATACATGGCTCTACACCACTTTACTGTATTCCATTGTATGCCACTCCACTGTAGGCTATTCCACTGTATGCCACTCCACTCCAATCTACACCACTCCACTCTACTCCATTCTATGACACTCCACTGTACCACACTACATTCTACAATACTCTCCTCCATTGTACTCTATGACAGTCAACATAACGGCACTCCACTCGACGACACTCCACTCTACAATGTGGAACACTTTTTTATTAAAAAAATAAAAACTATTGAAATTTAATGGAAAACCCCAAAGGTTAAAGATTAGTTATAGTTAGGAAACCATTTTTTATTATTTCTATACAAACCAAACTTAAACTACACAAACATCAGAAAGTCTAAAGCTATAGTTATACCTTAAATTTATAATTCATGCGCTACCTTCAAATTACTATAATTTCCTCACCTCTGTAGACATTGTTTTCAACTCGCTAGCCAGAATACATTAACTCTAACCTGCGCCATCTCCATGCACCGCTTATACTCTTTCATATTACATCACTTATAGCATTCAAATCATAGCATATTGTAGTATCTTCATATAAGGTTAACTGTTCTCCTGTATCTTGTAAGTAGCTGCTCAGCCAGTGTGAGTGTTCCATGTGGAATGATGACGTGACTGGAATGTTGGTGTGGTGAGAGACAGTTGAGAGGATGGGCTGAGCAGCTAGCAGGCTGTTCCTGGTGGGGCTATTCTATGGACTTTACTATCTTAATAAATAACCTAAAGATATATACTGGCTACGTCTGCTGTGTCACATCATCCTATGGAACCAGGTCACTTCAATTGGCGACGAGGATGGGATACGAACCCACGCGTGCATAGCACAATGGATTAGCACACCATTGACCTTTTGAAATATGAGTTTGTGGTGCATGTTTAAAGATTTTATGCAAAATGTCTTATTTCACAGGGGAATGAGTTATTTTACGCATGAAAACATATTATTGAAATGGTTTTTTGCTTTAATTTTTTTTAGCTGAAATTTCCACACTATTGGTTATAGTTGGGGTGCACTATGTGAGAGTGTACCCAGTATCTCACTACTCGGGTGAGAGATCGCTCACCGGTGGGTCACAGTTTATTTTTGCATTACTAGTGTGAATGTGTGTGCATATTTATATATTAACGTTCTGATTTAGTACCACTTTCATTCTGGCATTGGTCGTGTAGCGTGTATCAGTCATTTTGTGCTTCACGTTGTTTTTTTGTGGGTTGGTCATGCTGTGATTCACTTGCTGTATAGGGGGTGTTAGTTCCACCTATTAGATTAGTAATGGGTGTTAGTCCCATATACTTAGAGTTTAGGGGGTGTTAGTCCCATCTAGTTTATGGTTAATGGGTGTTAGTCCCATATACTTCGTGTTTAGGGGGTGTCAGTCCCACCTAGGTCATTCCTAATGGGTGTTACTCCCATATTCTTTATGTTTATGGGTGTTAGTCCCGTGTACTTAGTGTTTAGGGGGTGTTAGTCCCACCTAGGTCATTGTTAATGGGTGTTAGTCCCATTTACTCAGTTTGTAAGGGGTGGTAGTCCCATCTACGTTTTCGCTAATGGGTGTTAGACCCATCTACTCTGTGTACAGGGGGTCTTAGTCCCTCCTATGTATTAGTAATGGGTATTAGTCCTTTTAACTAAATGTTAAGGGGGTGTGAGTTCCACTTTTTTCATGTTTGTGTTGGGTTTTAGTCCCTTCATTTAAATATTAGCTGTTTGTGTGTGTGGAAATCTGTTTTGTGATGCCTCACTGTGCTGCAATTCTGTTATGCTTGCTGCACTAGTCTGTGGGTTTTAGTCCCATTTCTGTATTCTGTACATTTGGGGTGTTAGTCCCTCATACTTAGAGTTTAGGGGGTGTTAGTCCCACCTACGTTTTAGTGATGGGTGACGTCCACCCATTGTGTATTTGTTCTGGGAGTGTTTTTTTTTCTTCTGTATGTTTCTTCAATTTCTAGAGTATTTGTAGTCGTTCTCTATTGTGATTCTCGGTGTTTTCTTTCATATGTATCTTATGTCTTTTCAATCTCCGTTTGGTAGTTTAACGCTCTTTTTGTGTCTTATTAAAAGAGGAGGTTGGTGATAATGTGTGAGTTTAATGTTTTCTTTGCTGTCTTATTATAAGAGGAGGATGGTGAGAGTTCATTCTTATTTTTCCATCCTTTTCTTATCCTTTTTCTTCCGTTTTATAGTCTGCTTCCCTTTCATGGTATATTTTATTCATCTTACCCTTGGGATTTGGACTATTTATCTCTTGTTTATATTTTGTGTCTAGTTGCTATGTACTTTTAGTATTCCTTGTTTTATTGTCAATTGGAAAGAAGGGAGATATTGTAGTATCTTCATATAAAGTTAACTGTTCTCCTGTATCTTGTAAGTAGCTGCTCAGCCAGTGTGAGTGTTCCATGTGGAATGATGACGTGACTGGAATGTTGGTGTGGTGAGAGACAGTTGAGAGGATGGGCTGAGCAGCTAGCAGGCTGCTCCTGGTGGGGCTATTCTATGGACTTTACTATCTTAATAAATAACCTAAAGATATATACTGGCTACGTCTGCTGTGTCACATCATCCTATGGAACCAGGTCACTTCAATTTCCTACCAAGAATCATGACATGTCTAATGATATCATGTATAAAACACTGTGCTTGGAAGAGTGGTGACTTATAGATAAAGTATTGTGGCAAGCGAGTTGACAACAGTGTGTGTGGTGGTGCGCGAGTTAGAGTAATTTGAAGGTGGTGCGTGAATTATAAATTTAATATATAATGATAACTTTATGTTGTCTTTTTTTCTCTGATATTTTTCTACTTACCATTATAAGCATATGTCCACAATGTTGTGGCAAACAATATTTTTGATATGATATTTTTACCACAATATAGTATCAGTAAACCAAAGTCTTGACGCATAGGATTTGTTAATGCAATTCAGGCAGAGCTGAAAAAAGACAAAAGCCTTTTTCCACTCCGGGCACTGCATTACAGCTGTGAACTGGTAAAATACCATTCGAGCCAATCTGGAATGAATAAAAGCAGTTCCTGACATGTGTTTCGCTCTTATTAGTGCTCATCAGAAAGTCATAGCTTTGTCTAGACGCGAGGGAGGACCCAGTATAAGTCAAATCAATAGCCTTTCAGACTTAGAATGCTGCACAAATTATGCAAAAAAGAAGTAGGGAACTCTGGGTAGTTCCCAATTTGTGTATGGAAATGACCACCTTCACAGTGAGATATGTGTGTCATACAGCCTTGTGATTAACACTGAAAAGAGCATGTTAATGCCCCACAGTAATAATGACATAATGATTAGTAACTGTTAAATTTGCATCACATTTTGACATAATGAACATTAATGATGGCCCTTGGTGGGCACTACCTGCATTGAATTGAATCTAGGAGCATCCAGAGTAGAGGCCACAGCATCACAGTAGCCCTAAATAACAGGCTGATGCAGATGCAAGGAGGAAGCAATCCTCATTTGCATCATATTGGCCAAGAGGCAATGACGGGCTCAGACCGAGAGTGCATTAAACCTGTGTCTGCACCCGGGAGCAAAGCCGCCTTTGGTGAGGTGACTACAGCCGCAACGGCACAGAGACACTATGGGGAGTGTGGAGTCCACTGAGAGGGGAATGTTGACTCATCATTGCAGGGCTTTTGCCTGTGGGCCACCACAGACTGTGAGTGGGTGTGAGCCTGGAATTTTGAACTGGTAGAGGAGCTCTGGAGAGAAGACAATGTTTGTCGACCCACAGTCTGAGGCCTGGATGAGTGCCCTCCCTTTATGCCAGAGTCATAAGGGAGATGTAATATTACCCCACATGATAGTGGTGTGTGGACAGATCACCTTCCTCAATTGGACACATTTGCTGATGTGCATAGTACCAGCAGTAACTGAAGAGGGGGTTCGGGCCGTATTGAGGCCAAGTTGGATGTGTGTTTGTTAAGAGCAGTGCTTGCCCCTTTGAATATAAAAGTTATTGTGATGAACCAGGAGGCTCAGCTGCAACCTGCAAGAATATGCAAAGACCCTCATTGAACTTATATAGCACATGCACATTAGAGCAGACATGGAGAGGAACAGGCACCTGAAACGAGGCACCTCAAGTTCTGAGGATGACATCTATAAAAATTGATCTGGTGCTAGGGGATTTCAATTTGCTAAGAACCAACCAGCCGAAAACACGCGAAAGAGTAACTACAGTAGAGGAAATGTTGGATGAATCATATCCTGCACTGGAGCAGATCCAGGTGCATTTACTTTCTATGCAGCACAAAATTTGGAGGTAAGAGCTGATGACGCAGAGGGGTGATCTCACTACAATAACTGGAGAATTATGTGCCTTCCTGAGAAGGCAGAAGGTCTGAACATGGCTTCTTACCTTGAAATCTCAATACAGGAAAAGTCTTTGTACTTCATAACTAAGGCTTCCGGTTTTCCGTTTTTACTGATTTTTACAGATAAATACAGAGGGAAAACAATGTGTTTCTTGTCTGTATTTATTTTTAAAAGTGGAAAAATACTGAAGATGGTGCTTCTTGTGAGAGACTCTCCATGCTGTCTTTCATGAATCCTAGGCAACAGCTAAGCAGATAGACAGCATTGAGAGTTAAAAACCAGGATAAGTTTTCCTTAAATACGGGCATATGTTAACATATGTTTTTATTATAATGCTAATCCGTACCTGTGAGTGTAGTGTTTTGTTATTCATGGGTGCTTAATTTGCTAAAACGTGACAGGCATCCATGTTTTGAGTGCATGTACAATAGTTAAAAAAACATGGAAATATATCATTTCACAGCTCCATTTATCTTCAAAACACAAAATAAATAAGGATAAATACCAATGAGATGGCCCAAGAATAAATATGGATAAATACAGATGGAAATGTTAAAAAAAAAATACCATGAAACCGGAAGCCCTATTCATAACTGAAAGAGCTCACCCGGGTTCATCCAGTTCAGAGCAAGTGGCAAAGAAAGTCATGGTGGGTGACCAGACAATATGTTTCATGGAAACTATTGAGGTTTGGGACTGGATAACACAATAGGCCAAGGATAATGCTAAACAGTTCCTTGGCACCAGGTCTCAGTGGCAAGGAAGATGAAGAGAAAATACAATGATGGGTGCTGGTGCACCGCTAAACCTATTCTGGAGCAGATAGCGGCAGCCAAAGACTACGTCCTGAATGTGGTTAGTAAACTGAATAAAGGTAGGTAACCCCCCAACAGAGACCCACATGGCACATCTGGATCTAATTGCCAGAGATCTGAGGACGAGAAAGAAGATCCAGATGATTCCAGCATGCCATAGAGACCATAATGACTTCAGACAGTGTCATATTATGAGCTAATCTCTAACGTTGTACACCTGAAGTGCTATTGGTATTGAATATACCAGAGTTAAAATTGAGGAATTTTCCATATGTTCATGTTTTTGATATTGTTCTGGTTTAAATAGGTCCAATTATGTGAAACCACAGTAACTGATGGTTGCTGAGGAGGTGGGTGTAATAAGAATGTGACTCAAGATAGAACAATAACAATGGTGTCTATTTAGCACCTATATTAGAAAGCCTGAGGTAGTGGAGTGCTAGAGGCATCTTTGTGAGCCATGTCATACCCCATATCCTCATGTGGATCTTTGACCAGGAGCTCGGGGGATCTGTTGAAGAGGTCATCTGTCCAGTTATGGTCTTAGGTTCATAATAAGGCGTCATTCACACATGAATAGTAGTTCACCATCAATAAATGATCATGTTTCTATGTCTCTAAGGGCTTCAGCGGTGCAGGTTATGGGAACTGAGGGTGAAAATACTGGCCTTATTGCTCAGCCACGCAATTAAGATAATCTCAAACTCTAAATCTTTCAACGGTTGAAATCCACAGATACAAAGTACTTACATGGAATGTTAAGGGGTTGGGAGCTACGAATACGAGGTACAACACATGTGCTTATATCAAGCAAAGGGGTGCTGACATTATTTTCCTGCAGGAAATGCACCTCGAAAGATGAGCTGGTGTAACTGAGACATAAATGGAACAAACAACTATTTAGCACATCATATTTCTCCTTCATCAAATGTATACTTATTAGGTTGAGCTAACCAAGCATGTTAATGATGGGTAGGGTAAATACAACATCCTAGAGGGTTTGTGGACAGACATCCAATTAGATTGACAAACATATATGTACCAAATTAAGCTCAGCATGAATTTGTAGATTCTGTAGCTGGATTGATTGACCAGCACCCAGAGTGCAATATGATATGGGTATGGTGACTTTCACTGTGTTCCTAACATTGACTTAGCAAATTGTTGCTGCCATTACAGGGCACACAAGTGGCTTAACAGAAAACCAACATTCAACATAAGGTGCACCAACTGGGAATCGTGGATATATGGCACATGATGTACCCAAATGAAAGAGCATATTCTTACTACTCTCATGCTGAATAGATGGATCAATCTGTTCCTTTGTGACCTAATCACTAGTATTAGCTTCAGAATATCTAGGTAAAATACTATTGGATCACTGTCTCCATAATCTGGTGCTTATGTGGGGTGTACATGTTGCCGAGTACCAGTATGGCACTTGCAACCTGCAGCCCTCTTTTCAGAACACTACTGAGACTCAATTCAAACTGCAATTTCACAGTTTTTTTAATGAGAGCAAGGGTTCGGCTGGTGAGCCTGGGATTATCTGGGATGTGTTTAAGGTTGCAACAAGGAGTTTGGGTCTGGGTTTGACAAAATGGGTCAGGAGAGTGCTATGGTGTCACGATTGTGAATACTTTGTGTGTGCTGGAAACTGAAGCTCATGTTGACAGGTTGGGGCTCCATCATTCTAAAGCCTACTTAGCCAAGAAACACAATGAAGGTGACAAAGCTGTCAGGATGCCTGCTTGTTTGATTAGGTCTTAGAGGACACCTATATTGATTACCACAATAAGAACTGATAACAGCACACCAGTGAATATCCAGTCAGTAATCATTGAGGCTTTTTCCCCTTATAACTCCGGACTTTATGAACAACACAACACACTTCCTATAAAAAATCTTTGGGAAATAGTACATCTACCAATATAAGGAGGCTTTACCACCTTGTTTGTGGTCCCTGCTGGTTGTTTCAACTTGGCAATGGTGGCTGTCAACATGGAGAAAACGTTTGTTACCTTAAAATGGCAATTCTTGCAGTTAATACTTGAGGAGATGAGGTTCAGGGTTGAATTCAGAGATTGGGTACGAATTGTGTATACCAGGCCAACAGTGAGAATCCATAATGGCAGGGTTATATCTAATGCCTGGCCGGAGCAGAGTGGGGTGAGGCAGCAATATCTACTGTCACCCTTGTTGTTAGCACTAGCAATGGTAGCTAAATTTAGGTGGAAAGAGCAAGAAGTACAGCATTTACTCTTATTGTACGCAGATGATGTGTTAACATAATTGAGGTACCCTTCCTAAGACTTGCCAGTAATTCTCAGGTAATTGGAGTGGGTTCGTCATCCTCTGATCTTTAACCAAATGTAAACTAATCTTATGTATTCCCCTGGGATCTTTTGAATCAACAGGGGACACCGTCCTCCCTGTCCTTCTATTGCAGTGGTGGTGAGATCATTTAAATATATGGAAATTCAGATTCTTCACATGTCGTGAGACGCTGTATTGGGGAACTTAGGCAGGATATTGTCTGTCGAGAGGTAAACGAAACACTTGTGGATTAAGCTACCTCTCTCTCACATGGGTCGGCTGACACTTACAAAAATTGTGATTCTATCTCACCTCTTGTATTTTCTTACTGCAGCAACTATGGTGATACTGCTGGATACTTAAAGGACAAAAACAAGATGCTGGACTTAATTTGGGAGAGGAGCAGCACTGCCAAAGGAGAACTGGTAGACCCTGTTATGTTATGCATATTTGTAGAATGTACTTTCACCCTGGAGGGTATCCTGGTGCTTAGCAGGCGTTAGTCTAATTCACCTAGGGGATAGTGGGACTACTAAAAAACAACAGGTCTTCAGATTCTTACAGAATTCAGGAAGTGAGGAGGAAGCTCTTATGTGTAGCAGCATGTAGTTCCATGCTTTAGGAGCAATGTAGGAGAAGGCTTTACTGCCGGAACTGTTTTTCTGTGTGCAAGAGATTTATGCAAGAAGGAGTCCAGATGAGTGTAGGTGTCTGGAAGGTTTGTGAAAGCAGATGTGATTGTCGTGGTATGCTCAACCAGTGTTATGTAGTCCCTTGAATGTGTAGGTGAGAAGTTTGAATTGTGCTCATTTGTGAATGGGGAGCCAGCTGAGCTCCTTCAGGTGTGGTGTGCTGCAAGTGCAGCGTAGGAGGTTGACAGTGATTCTGGATATTGCATTCTGAATGGTCTTCAGTCTTCTGATGAGATTTTTGTTGATCCAGAAGATGTTCCTGTAGTCCAGCTTGCTTGTAACCAGAGTGTGCATGGTGGTTTGGGAGTCATTTGAAAATATTCCTCAGTATCTTCAGGGTATGGAAACAAGAGGCAGTGAAAGTATTTACTTGGGCGGTCATGTCGAGTTTGTTGTTGAAAATGATCCTGAGGTTCTTGGCAT
The DNA here is from genome assembly GCF_964204655.1 of Triturus cristatus. Classification (NCBI taxonomy): domain Eukaryota; kingdom Metazoa; phylum Chordata; class Amphibia; order Caudata; family Salamandridae; genus Triturus; species Triturus cristatus. The sequence continues at coordinate 1,710,677,089 of NC_140589.1, read as the reverse complement.
GGGTGGTGGGGGTGGGTGTTCATCCTAGCTCTGTTGGCCAACTAGGTGGAGTCCCACAGTGATGTTCAGCTTTAGACCGCTGGTCTTCATCCAGTGGAAAATTTCAGTCATGCAGGCATTGAATTGATCTGGGTACTGGGCGTCTTGCCCATGAGGGAGAGAATTAATTGTATGTCTTCGACATAGGAGAGGACATTGATGCCATGAGAGAGGATGATGCTAGCTAGAGGGATCAATTTTGCATTGGAGAGGGTTGGGCTCAGGGAAGATCCTTGCAGAACTCCACAGATGAGGCCATGGGATGTACAGTGCCAGGCTGACTGGGTCCTTCCAATCAGGAAGGAGCAGATCAATTGTGGGGCGTGCCGTTGGATTCCAATGTCGTGTAGGCATTGGATGAGGATGGGGTGGAAGACTGTCTCAAATGCTGTAGTGAGGTCCAGGGGGATGAGGCCCACCATGTCTCCTCTGTCCGGAGCCATGCAGGACGTCATTGGTGGTGCGATGAGGGCAGTTTCAATGCTGACTCACCCTGATTACGAAAATAACTATATTGCAGCTCTGCTTAAGTGGTTGGCTAGAAGGATGAGTAATCCTCAATTGGAAGGAATAAAATATTTGGGAGATCCTGTGACTGAGGAAAGAATATTGTCAGAAGTGTTAAGTCTGAGAGCTGGGAGGTAGAGGGACTCCAGATTGTTAGAGGTGACTCAGCATTGCTGAAAGAGAGGCTTGATTCAAACCAGTACTAAAGAGGCTTTTGCACCTGAGTCCCCATTGTGGAAACATCCTAAGTTGAGTAGAATTGGGTTCTCCTCTGGAAGGGCATGTTGGAATGATGCGAGCATATCTACTCTGGCCAAACAGATGGACCCTGGCTCCCCAGTGTACATCAATGAAGGCATCTCCCCAATGGATGCCCAGATGCCTGCCCCAGGCCCCTAGGAGAATGTAGTATGGCTCTTTATTAACAATAACCTTATTACATTTGAAGAGCTGAGACAAACCACACAAACACCCGCTGTTAGATACTGGGTTTCTGGTTGGCAGAGGTAGGCACCCTGTCCAAGCAGGAACCACAATCCTAGTCAGGGTATTTCACAAACACACCCTAATTTAACCTGTGCTCACCCCTTTCGTAGCTTGGCGCACTGTAGTCAGGCTTAACTTAAGAGGCAGTGTGTAAAGTATTTGTGCAACACTTAAAACAGTAAAACAATTTTGGATTCTCACCCCTCATTTGCATTAGCTACCTAAGGTGCCTGTGGTCTGTCTGAATCCAGAAGTGAGTCCCAAACAGGCATGGTCTCAACTTCTTCAGTGCTCAGACCACAGCAAAGATGTTCCTTTCAATAGCACTCTACCTTTGTTCCCTGGGAAGTAACCTTCAAGAGATGAAAGCTACAAATTGGTCTAAGCCCTCATCATTAAGTTATGAAAGTACTGCCTCTATGCCTTGCTCTTAGCCATCAGTTTAAACAAAGAATCCCCTGGAAAGGTCAGGGTGTGTTTGTGACTTACCCTGACTAGGACTGTGGTTCCTGCTTGGACAATGTGCATAGTTCTGCCAATCAGAAACCACATTTCTAACACACATGGTTCAATTCTTGGGATTTGGGTCATTGGTACAACACATAAAATCCACTTTACAGCAGGGAGATGTAGAGTCCACCCCTCATAATACGTTACAGAGTATGTTGACTCATGATGAATCCAAGTGAGCTATTGACATATTAAATCACAGTATATTCTTGCACTCAAATATAGATATCTCCTCACTGAAGGTGGTGTGGGAAAGAGATGCCAAGCAATGTTTTGCTTTTAAAATGTGGTCTCAAATCTCTAATATCTCTCAAAGAAATCTATAAATTTAAACTCATTCAATTTAAAATAGTCCAGAGAGAATTGTTATGAACCCCAGTGTACCCCAATATAGACCTTGGTAGTTACACAACCTTTTACCTATATTCATCCTACCATTGTTCTAAGTAACAGATTTGGTGCTGACCTTTCACCTAGTTTGGTGCTGCATGAATGTCATGTGGTTTTCTCCGAAAACTAGCCTCGTTTATTATGCATGAGGATTCTCAGTATCACAACAGGATTACCATCTTCTGCATAATAACTCTGTATAACGGTCATCACTACCGTCATCTTTCACTGACATGCCCACAGTACCATGACACATCTAGGAAGAACCCTTAAGAGTACTTTATTGGTATATAAGCACCACATCTTTGCTGGGCATACCAGAGGAGAAAGACTTTCATGCTGATATGGGATGCTAAAGTCCCTGCACGCAGATAATCAAGCACGCAGTGGTCTGACATCTCTCGCAGGGTGTTCAACTCGAGACCAAGATGGGGTCCTATGCTCTCTCACATCAGGTTATGGGGTTGGCTCATTCATAGGGGGATTCTTGGCTATACACCTACATACATGCTAGGTACACTTAGGTACATCTCGTTAGGGTTGCATCGTAGGAGTACACATTGTTACTGTCATGTATTTATATGCCTGCATATATTCACTGTTTTGGCACTATGGTAGAGTTCTACGTTTTGTTTACTCTGTTGGTGCTAGTAATCGTATATATATGTTTCTGTCTCATGGTTGTTGCAGCACATGTATTTTACACTAGAATGACGCTGGTTCAATAAATGCTTATTGAAAATGTCCCCACCATTTATTCTGTGTATCTCTCCGAGACAAAGTGAGCACAAATGACTGAGAGAAAAGTACTGTACTGTTTCCACAATCCCTGAGGGGACAGGGTTGTCATGTTCGAAAGTTGCCAGAAAGTATTCGTCCCTGGTAAGGTTGTGGGGCTTATACTGGCACTGTGAGCTAGCTGGTCTACAGGTGAATATATCCTGGGGTGGGTGTCTGGAATCAGTCTGGACACCAATCCCTTAGTTTATGTTGTCTAAACGTGTAGATCCTATATAGATTTATAGGAACTACACGACATGGCGCCGCCAATGTTGGTTTGGTTCTTATTTAATGGTCAAATCTGAGTAGTTCAGTCGTGCTTTTCTCAGAGACCCCTACTCACATATATCCAGACATGTCTGGAGTGGGAAAGGAAAGAAAATCCGCCACCCTATGTATTGGCTTTAAGTTTATCTAAGCTTGAAGGATAATAGTTCCCTACATGGTGCATTACCTTTATCTCTTCTATAAACTTCCACTGATAATGTCTCAGACAGCATACAGTAGTACTGTTAGTGAGGAAGATGAGCAGGATGGTGCTATAAACATTTCAGAAAATGTCAGAAATGCACTTGCTGCAAAATTAGAAAATTTTGGTCTCTCAGCATTAGCAGGGACCATAACAGTTGTGATTGAGGCACACAAATCATTCAGGACAGAAGTATTCTACTCTTGGGTCAAATTCCCACCTGCAGATGCACGCACAAATACATTTCATTCTTATACTCCAGATGAAATACCAGAAGAGTACTGTCCATATGAGGACATTAAAGTTCAGCTGACGTACCAAGAGTATATAAATTGGTATAAAGGCGCCCTCCCACACACTACAGAAAAAGTTAAACTTTACAGAAATCTGACACAGTTCGTTATGCGAACACTCACACTACAACCTACAAGGGTTACTCTAGCAGGTCAACTACAAGGGACCGCAGCTAAAATCACCCCACAAACACTAAACACGGTTATGGTAAGAATGCCCACTAAACGTGAGCAAATGCCATTCTAAATAGCACAGAAAATAGCACAGTTAGAGGTAGTATTTCCACACACAAGGCCCACAAGAAAAATACAGAATAATGACAATTTGCTTGCCAATGGGGATAGCTCCCCTGATAGAAGATTGTACCACTTGTGGTACAGTTTTCGCTGCCATCTATACCAGGACACATGTCACACCTTCAATAGCAGTGATACCAGAAGTATTAAGAAAGATAGAGAATGAGTACAGGGCAGAACCAACTATGAACTTAGGGATGAAATTAATAGGCACATTTTCCCAGGTATCTACAATTATGTTAGTAAACATAAAAGGGGAGGCAGCAGGGGTGGCTATACGCCAATACCTGAGGGAATGCACTCCTGCACAACAGGAGCGAGAATGACCTAAAATTATTGAAGATACATATGCTGCATTGGATAGAGATAATTTGGGAGCTAGACCTATGAAACCACAAGTAATGGATAATCCTGAAAAGGATGACACCAAGCAAGCACCTGATTCTTCCAAAAAGAAATGGGATAATAAACAACAAAAAAATAGGCAGAATGCATCACAATCTCAGGGTGGGTCTCCTCAGCAGGAGCCACAGACAGGAGGTATAACCTTAGAAACCGTGATAACATTGAAAAACCTGACAGGTATCAGGATACTGATACACGTTCCTCTCGTTCCTTTCAGGGTTCAGCAAAAAACTCAGAGAGAACACACAAAATCAAGAGAGACACATCTCACTTCAGACTATAATATTAAAAAAGAAGATAAACCAAAATTAAAACCTCAATTTAAAAAGAAGAAAGTAGCTGGCCTTAAATAAGAAATGCACAGGCTGCTGAGGACTCAATTACTGAAAGGGGAATGGGCTCTGATGATGCTAGACAGTGCAGCAGAAGTAACAATAGCTCACCAGAACCTGATGGAATTTCTGGTGACAGTGGCATTGAATGAACATATCACGGTGAAGACACCTGATACTAGGGTCGGAGGTCTACACCAGTTATACAAAATAACACTACATATGGAGGGGGACATAACTAGGAAAGTTAAAAGTCTCTTTTTGGAGAACCTGACCTTTGGATACAACATCCTTTTGGCTGAAAAAGATTGGCCACCTGAGTTCTTTATGGACTGCCCGAAAGGAGAGACCGTAATTTTGCCGTCTTTCAACGACCTCGTTCCAGAATCACTAAAACATTCATATGTGCCGGAGTGGGTGGTAACACTAGCTCCTGCATTATACAGCAATCATGTAGGGTGGGATGCTAAGTCGCCTCACCATGTAATCCCAGTAAAAACTACTCCAACTCCATAGAGACAGTAGCCAATCAAATATGATGTGAATAAAACAATTCAGGGAGATCTTAGATCAACTTGAATACCAAGGTGTAATAGAGAATTGCACTTCTTCGATGAATAATCCTTTGTTTCCGGTAATGAAACCCGACAATTCATATTGTCTAATTTTAGACTACAGAGATTTGAACACTTGCACAAAGACATTTGCAGTACAGAATGCACACAGTGCTGCATTAATGAATAACATTGTGCGGAAGAAATACAAAACAACACTAGATATCTCAAATGGATTCTTTTGCTAGACTATAGCACCTGAGAGTAGATATTTGACCATATTATTGGCCCTCGGCTCTCAACGTCATTTCTGTAGACTGCCCCAAGGGTATAAGAATAGCCCTGGGCTGTTCTCAGCAAGAGTAACAGAGTTGCCTCAAAATGTTGATGAGAAGACATTGTCCTATGTGGATGATATCTATCTGACGGACAATTAATTATTGGATCATTTGACCAGGGTGAACAACATAATTTTGGGGTTCGCCTCTGAGGGCTACAAGTCTAATTTCAAGACATCAAAAATCGCCCACTTGGGGGCGTGGCCAAGCTGCCGACCATGATGGCCGTGCAGCTCTGAAGCTCCTCCAAAATATCCACCCAAACTTAATTTAATTGCCCCAGTGTCGCCCACACAACAGCGGGGGACCCCTGCAAGATCTGTCTGAATATGTTGTGAGTCGATGAGTCCCGAAATTGCCAACAGAAAGGTAGTAAAACTGGCCTGACTGGGTCCTGTGTGCATCATCGACCGGAGCTGAGCACAGAGCCAAGTTCCAACTTTAGGCCCCGGCTTGCGGCCTTGTCAACTGCAACTGTGGATGTTTCCCTTGCTGCCGTGAATTTGACCACTCTTGGTACCGGAACACCCCCGGAGGTGAGAGGGACCATATCCAGTTGCCTTCAACCCCCCCCTCCAATACCTTTAAATCCGCCGGCTGTGTGCTACGTCACCAATCGTCAAGAGGCCCGCCCGGCTGAGAATCCCAGAGGCCCCACGGTGATAGGGGCCATGGGTGAGCCTTGGATCCAGCATCCTGGCCGGCCAGCCGAACGTGGAGGGGTGGCCAGTGATTATTATGCCCCTCTCCCGATCCCTACAGCTGCGAGGGACACCCGCATAGAGCACCTAAATCAGCGGTGCGTGATTGAGTTCTGATCAGCTGCCACATGGAGGGGACACACCGGCCCGTTCGGGCCCTACGCACATCATCTGGCTGAGCCGGGCACAGTGCCAAACACCAAATTAAGGCCCCGGCTTGCGGCCTAGCCCACTATCAATGGGGAGGTCCCTTGCAAAGCTGCGAGCCTGCCCACGTAAGAAATATCGGCGCATCCAGAGTGGATTGGGGCTGTATCCAGTTGCCCCCAACCCTCCCCCCCTGACATCTGCGAAGCAAGCCACATTGAGGCGAGTTGCTGGTACCCACAAGGCCCACCTGGCTGAGATTCCCAGAGGCCCTACTGCTGTGTAGGCCTTGGCTGAGTCTGAGATTCAGCTACCCTGCCGGCTTGTGCGACTGCGAGGGGGGGGTACTAATAGAAACTACGCACAGAATGTACATCCCTGCACCTTACCAACATGCTGAGTGGTGATCCCTGTAGGTCTCTGGGGAGCTGTAAGGGAGGTGTAGAATAGCAGGTGCGTCATAAATAGGTGGAGTTTAGATGGTAATGCTTACTGTTGAATCTAGCAAGTAAAATAGTAGGTGCTCCTATCAGATCTGGGTGAGACGGCATGGGCCGTAAAGACCTGAAGCAGCCTATCATACAGTTTCCGAAGGCGGCAGAGAAGGGTCCTGTTACTGATACAACCATGGCGGCTGGAGGCTCAGACACCGTCCCTTCTGTAGATCAAACTACGTGTCTAAATTTCCTGCTGCAAGAGTTACGATCTGGATTTAAAGCTTTAGATAGCCGCTTTGACACATTGAACAAGCGTTTCGACAATCTGGGGGCCAAAATTTATGTGCATGACAAGAGATCAAGAGATTTGACACCGTAGAGGATAGGGTTTTAGACTTGGAAGATGTATCTGCTCAGTCGGTTCACAGACTCAAACCATTTGAAAAGATTCTTAAAGATGTGGCAATTAAAAATGAGGATATGGAAACGCGCAGTAGGCGCAACAACCTCCGTATCCTAGACGTGCCGAAATCATCTAATACCGGTTGCATAGACCAGTTTGTAGAAAATCTTTTATTGTAAAGCATGCACACCTATCACTAGGCCCTTGTCCAAACCCTGGCTGCCCTCCTAGACCTATTATAGCATCACTTTTGAACTTTCGCGACAGAGATACGGCGCAGCACCTGGCAAGAGAGAGAGGCACTCTTAACTGGCAGGGATCTACGTTATCACAGTACCCTGATTTTACAATCATGGTACAAGAGGTGAGGTGTAAATATAATGGTGTAGGCTACGCTGCGTAACCTGGGACTCCAATATGGGCCACTGTATCCAGCACGCCTTTGTGTTGACATTGAAGTAAGATACTGAATCTTTGAATCACCCTCAGCCGTACAAGAATTTTGTAGAGGCTACGAAGGTGGAGGTCCCCAGAACTAAAAGGATGCAGCTAGATCCTGTCCCCCACATAGTGGCTCTGTTGCCTGCGTGGAGCTCTTTTCCTCTGGGTGATGTGTGTGCAAGGTTGCGATCTTCGACATCTCTCACAAATGCTGTGGCGTTGTTATTGACCATGGGCTGTCATTGGACTAACTTGGATAAGTATAAGTTGGGTTTTCAGAGTGGCTTTGCCACCCCCTAAGTGTTTAGCACACTAAGTCTGTACGATGGTTATAATTTGTTTGGATTTTCATCTTTCTGCTTTGTGGAATTGTTTGCTTGGGGTAGATAACTGAATACTAAATAGCGTTGTTCCCTGCCTAAGGGTGAGCAGGGATGGGAGGGGATGGGGGGGGTGTTTTTTTGCATGTATTGCCGATCTGTTTCCTTCACTACACATTATGCCACAATAATGCCGCTGCCAATTCTACATCATTGTCAAACAGACCACTATGTCAACTATAGATAACTTACCCACCTTTTCCAACCTTAAGCTTATCTCTTGGCATGTTAGAGGGTTGAACAATGCTAAGAAAGGAAGAAATGTCCTGCACTATTTACAGCAACACAGGATTGATATCGCGTTTTTGCAAGAGACCCATCTCCCTAGAACAGACACCACCTCGTTTGCTACAGCCTGGGGCCCACATAGGTATTTTGCCAGATTAAAAGAAAAAAAAGAAAAAATCGCCCACTTCAATGTCCTATTTGTAGGATATGAGCTCTCAAGTGAAGGAAAAAGCCTAGCAGCTTACTTTTTAGAAAAGTGTGCGCTGCTCCAACCCCCAAAAAATCTGAAAAACTTACAATCGATTGTAGGATTCCTAAATTTTGGCAGAACATACATTTTAGATTACGCAGAGAAAGTAAAAACTTCTCAGTTCAACATTGGACACAGGAACATACAGAAATTCTTTGTTCACTACAAGCTGACACAATAGCTTCCAAACACTTGCTAACAGCAGTACAGACTGCTGTAGTGAGAGAAAGAGTGTTGCAGGGATTCTGCTCATGCACAGAACTATGCCCAGGAAACCAGGACCTCAGTGAATTGTGGTGTACCAAAAAACTCACCTCAGTACCCAGAACCCTTAACCGACTAGCATCAGTGTCTCATTCGTTCTCCGTATCATCTCGAAGCTATCAATGATTAGACAACCCAGAACAAGCGACTTAGAGTACTCTCAGGAATGGTGGGAATCAGAAACACCTTTTCGTTATTATTCTCATATCAGTCCACAACAAGAGTAATCAGAGACACGGTAAAGTTTAAAATGTTTATTTTTAACTACGTGCTCTAAGGTGCAGTACTTTGGCTAACATAAGCAGACAAATAATTAAAAACAAAACCATCAGCATTGTTACAATACCATAGAAAATGAAGGGAGAAATCATATTACAAATGATAGTGGAAAACAACCACCCTCCCTTCACTAGTAAACTAGTTTTATGAAACTAATAGAATGTCTCTAGGCTTGAATGGGTACCCCATACCGTAAATATCAGCTTAGGTGAATCACATCACAGGATCAGCTCTGCTCTCTGTGTCTGGAAAGGTTTTCTCCAAGTGTCTGAATCATGCATGCAAATGCAATATTAAAGGCACCCGAGTTTCAGATATTTGAAGCTGTGTGCGTGTTATGTCTAGGCCTGGGCTAAAATTCGGTTCCGCTCGCGGAAATTGCGATCATTTGACATTTTCGCGTTCCGCGGAGAGCGCGAAAATGTCAAAATTTCCGCAATCCGCATCTTAACGGAACTTTTTTCTTGCCTGCGCTGTAAAAAATACATTCTCGCGTGCGCACGATCGCTTTACCTGAATCCCCACGTTCGCCGACAAGTTTTCCCGATCTGGTCGCGTTCTCCACGAGATGTTGGATTGTTGGTAGCCATTTGCACTGTCTCGCGACAGTTTGCGCCCGCATTAACGTCATTTGTCGCGCGATCACGTCATTTGTCGCGCGATCACGTCTTTCTTCTCGCGATCATGCACCGCGAGAGTATGAGATGATTGAGATCTTGCGCCCGTGAGCAACCGCATGGGTACGTTGGCGAGCTGCGATCATGCAGAAAATACCACGAACGGGCGGGAAAAAAACTTCCGCGTCTTCACGATATTTCCGCGTGTTTGCGGAGATTTTAAAAATGTTTGCGATAGTTTGCGAAAGTGAATTTCGCAAATTCCGCCCACCCCTAGTTATGTCAAGAGCGTGGGCCGATCAACCTGAATTCAAAAGCATACATTGTTATTTGACCTTGACGACTTCTGCACACAGGGTTCAGACTAAGGTCGCGGTGCACGTCTAGGGATGTGAACAACAGACCGTTCTCATGTGAAGAAAAAGCAAGCAAGCAGTTTTTCTTGTAAGAACAGCTACCTGCAGTGTCGTGTGAAAAAGCAGCAAAAGTGGCAAGATGGCGTTTTACATCTAAAGCGCTTATGCTAACATAGCATTGTGTGCACATAGAACCCCGTCTCCACTACAAGATCACTGAGGGGAAACGAATAATTGTCATGACTCCAGTACCAACCTTAGAGGCTGTTACAAAAGTAAGCGTTTGAAACGCTGAAGCATTGCATCCACGATAGATACTATGGGCTAATACTCTCACTGCAACAGATGTAGACTACAAATTTGATTCTACATTAAAAGCACAAGCATTTCTGCAGTACAAACAAGAATATCCTCTTCCAAATGAAATAATACCTCTAGATCAGTATGAATACATCATTTACACTGACGGATCTACCCAGCCTGCCGTAGGAAAGTAAACAGCATTACAACGCAGCATGTGCGATTGTAAATTGACGTATGCGGGATAGTAAGTTCCATCCTAGCAATACGCAGGCACAGTCTCTAGGAGATTGCACAGCACAACTGGCATAACTAAAGCCCCTGATACTGGCACTAAAAAATATGGATCGAGAATTCCCCTCACTTAGTGTGCGATTCATTTTATTGTATCCAGTCTTACAATGAATATGTTCACTATTGGGGCCAGAATGGGTTCAGAGATTCAAAAGGTTGCACAATAAAGCACAAGTTGCTTTGGGAAGTAGCAGAGTTGAAAAAGGGCTTGCCGAAGGCTCTCGTGATTCATACAATGAGTCATCAACGTGTTGGCGTGCAGCTTATAGGGAATTCATTGGCTGATGAACAGTGTTGTCATGTTCGATAGTTGCCAGAAACTATTCGCTGCTTGGGAAAGTTGTGGGGCTTATACTGGCACTGTGAGCTAGCTGGTCTACAGTCGACCATATTCTGTGGGGGTAGACAGAACAATTTTACCTTGGCACTCTCAAATTTCACATTTCTATTCATGAATAGTAAGACATATTGATTTATCCAAAGCCAATGTGGCAGCTCACAGGAAAACCAGTTTAGAAAGTCAATTCTGCAAAACTCCTATTTATTTCTTATTGACAATGTTTCACTCAAAAAGCGATAATCAATTCGGTACAAAATAATCCAAAGACAAATAATGTTTCACATCAGGCGGCCATATTGGAATGGTGCCGAAGATCAAACAAAATTCCATTCCCATGTAAAATAACAATAGAAAAGTGTCACAGGCCCATGGACCCAACCAAATAATTCCCGTGAGGCATCGGCAGGCTACAGAGATATGATAAAAGCTGTAAAGGCAACAGATATGCCCCCAAAGTCTCGATACCACAAGAAACAGAAGAGGACAGCCCGCCCATTTGTGTATGTAGTAATCACATTGTGCATCACATGATAACAATGCAACATACTTAGCAACATCACTTATCCATATAAAAGTACCAAAGGTCATGTAGTACATATAATTTAGCTGAACTTAAAGTATAACAATTTTTTGTTTATGCTGTGAAATTATAGACGATATTTAATACTCATTAGTTACACATATTAGATAAATTCTTGAAGAGGCCAACAGACATATCCTCTTTATAAGGCTGTATTGAAATCTCCTTACAAGGAAGATACAGATCATAAATGACAAATCTTAGACATACGTCTGTTAAAAAATGAAGCAATATTAAAAACTGTGTGAAGGATGCATCTAACCATAGACTAGATGTTAGTGTGGTTCACAAGAGTACAGCTTTCCAATCAGGTAGAACAGACTGATTGATGTATTAGTCTCTAAGGAACACATGCAATTCCCTGTCAATGTTCAGACCCAACTTCACCGCATGGAGTCGTAAAATCCATTGTGTTTCAGATCTTCTGAGTGCCAGTGTCCTATCACCACCCCTAGGGTCACTGTATGCTTGTGAGAGGCCGTGGAAACTTAAGCTGGTTAGGGTCATGTCTGGGTGACTGGTGTTGAAATGGACTGCCAGGGTGTCACTCGTATCATTGTTGCATATCGCCCGAATGTGCTCCTGAATCCTTTCTTTTAAAGGCCATATAGTGCTCCCAATGTAGATTAATCCGCATTGGCAACGGATGCAATACACAACACATCTAGTACTACAATTCATGAATTGTTGGATTTGGTATGTAGTGGAGGTGTTGTATCTAAATTCTTTGATTTTATTGCAAGCAAACGGGCACATATTGCACTGGGGGCACCTGTAAAAACCTTTAGGTCTGTCTGGTAATCACGTGCTGCCCAGAGGTTTGGGGGGTAAGTAGCTCGAGCAAAGAATGTCTCTGAGAGTCATGCCTCCCTATCCTAGGTTTTCGTAAGATGTATTTTTCTAATGTCCTGTCCAAGGTATGGTGGTGCCAATGTTTCAACATTATCTTATAAATAGCGTGACTTTGGGTATTATATCCTGTCACGAAGGTAAGTTTGTCATTATTTTTCCTCTGGTTGTTCCTGCCCTTCTTTTTAAGTAGAGCATGTCTAGATGTCCTCAGTATTCTTCTTTTAGATTGTTCAAGGACTAGAGAAGAATAGCCCCTACTACTGAAGCACTCCTGTAATTTGTCCAGTTCCTGAAGGAAGACAGAGTCCCACTGCAGTTCCTCCTTATTCTAGACATTTCACCCAGTGGAATGGCATTGAGCCAAATCCAACAATTCATGAATTGTAATACTAGATTTGTTGTGTATTGCATCCGTTGCCAATGCGGATTTCGTAATACTTGTGAGCGGGAGTAGAATGGAACTGGATTCACTTCACCTCATATTGATTGAAACTTGTGTTTTTTAACAATATTTTTACTGTGTGTTTTATAAACTGTTCATTTACACTGTGTGAAGAGCTGTGAAGAGCTGTGTTAAAGCTTGGGGGGGGAGAAACTTAACCCACGAGTTAGGGCTCTAGTCCTTGACGCTAATGCGAATACTCGCCTCCAGCCATGGCCCGTATAGGGTGTGCTACCGGGGCGGTGACGTAAGGTGGGGGAGGGGCAGGGTGGTGGGTTGTAAAATGCGGTATACGGACAATTTCAGGTAAGTAACAAATGTGATGTGGCGTGCGTAACAAAATTCGTTTTTTTTTTTTTGTTACTTACCTGAAATCGGCATGCCACATTTTACAACTCCCCACCCTGCCCCTCCCCCGCCCTACGTCACCGCCCCGGTAGCACGCCCTATACGGGCCGTGGCTGCTCGCCTCAATAAATTTGCCTATGACGCGACCACGCTCTCGCGCCTTTCGTAATACGTGTGAACAGTAATAGAATAGAATTGGATTCACTTAGCCTAACATTGATTGAAACTTGTGTTTTTTAACAATATTTTTACTGTGTGTTTTATAAATTTTCATTTGCACTGTGTGAAGAGCTGTGAAGAGCTGTGTTAAAGCTCGGGGGGGCGAAACTTAACCCACGAGCTAGCGCTCTAGTCCTTGACGCTAACTCGAATACTCACCTCGATAAATTTGCTGATAACGCGACCGCGCAGCGTACGCGTGCAGCGGGTGCGCCGCTGACGCGCCGAAGGCGCGCCTAAGACAAGCCCGTCTGCGCCCATCCGAGCCCAAATGGGGCCAGGGGCAGGAATCCCTGCCAGTTTTGGGAGGGAAAGAATTTCTTTTAATGCGGCCCAACTCCACTATCTTAGAAGAGAGGCAGACAGTAAGTGTGCTCATGTTATGCTGCCAAATAACACCAGCTCGCAATGTACACACTGTAAATTTAACTTCCAAAGCATCATTCAAACCTCTGTAGATACTCCCAATAAAAAATAGATTGAGATGCTTCTACTTAATTGCTGCTCGCTCCCTAAACATTCTATCGAAATCTATCTATTCCTTGAAGAGAGAAACCCAGATGTTTTATTTTTAACTGAGACCTGGTTAAATAAAGAAACAGATTCTGCCATTGTTCAATCCCTTCCTCCAAATTATGTAATTCAAAGGCTTGACCGCAATATAGGTCCTGGAGGTGGCTTGGCTATTATCTGTAAGGACAATTTCACGTGTAGAACAACCCCAAACCCCATTCCCGACTGTGAAAGCATGTCCTTTGTAATTGATTTAGCCCCCACGTACACCTTTTCAGGGATTCTTGTTTACCAATCTCCAGGCCCTCTCGGGCTTTTAAATAAGGACTTACCTGATGTTGGAGCAAATTTAGCCAGCGCCTCCCCCAACTTTACAATCCTGTGTGACCTCAACTTGCATTTTGATGATGCTCAATCCGCGTCTTTATTAGAACTCGTTGATGAATTGGCAATGCTCCAACTTACTTTAAAAGTGGACAGTCCCACCCATACTAAAGGCCGTTTGCTGGACCCTATTTTCTCAAATATGAGTAACCTTTCGGTAGATAACGCTGTTTCTATTCCTTGGTCAGACCACTTCTTACTCCCTTTTAAATGGGCATTACCGGATGCTATTCCACCTACTGCTAGAGCTACTAAACTTGCTTGCAAGTGGTCGAAACTCCCCTAATATGCCTTGGTAAGTAACCTTAAGGACACTTGTCCTCTATCTCACTCAAATCCTATTGTCGCTAACGACAATTTTAACAACTGGCTTGAATCCTCACTTAACTGTGCTCTTCCAAGGAAGGAAATCTCAGAAAAAGTGGGAGTAAAAAAAAACCCTTGGTATTCCCAGAAACTATGTCAACTAAAGCAGATATGTAAAAGGGATGAAAGAAGTTGGAGGTACGACTTCTCCGCTTCCAGTAAAACCAAACATCGAGAAGCTATCAAAATCTAAACAAATGAAATAAAAAATGCTCAAACCCTTTATTATCAAGAGAAAATTTCAGCCGCAAACTCTACCCATGAGATATTTAAAATCACCAAATCCCTCCTCATACCCACCCACCCACCCTAATGTTTTAGACAATGTTCAATCGCGGTGCGATCAAATTGCTGAATTTTTTTCAGAGAAAATACAAACCATTTATAAGTCTTTCCCTCAAATTATAGCCCCACAAGCGCTTGTATCAACGGATATATTCACTCCAGACACTTCGATCATGCTGGAGAAATTCCTGCCTCTGGATCTTTCTACCCTGCAAGGGTTGCTGAGAGAGCTTAAATCAGGTTCCCCCTTACTATTCTCCAACAAATCTCGGAGGAGGTGTCACCAGTTATTCTCGATTGTATAAATACATCACTCAAGACAGGGATTGTGCCATCCCAATGGAAACATGCAAGAGTCAAAGCACTCCTAAAGAAACCGAACCT
This sequence comes from Triturus cristatus, assembly GCF_964204655.1. Classification (NCBI taxonomy): domain Eukaryota; kingdom Metazoa; phylum Chordata; class Amphibia; order Caudata; family Salamandridae; genus Triturus; species Triturus cristatus. The sequence goes on along the minus strand of NC_140589.1, from coordinate 1,710,661,879 downwards.
GGATCCAGAAAATTGGGGAAATTATCGACCAATTTCCTTACTGCCAGGAATACATCAATTCGATTCTATTGGCCTTCTTGGAAAACAATAATCGTCTCCATCCCTCGCAGACAGGATTTAGACCCCAACAAGGCACAGAAACTCCTCTTCTGGCTGCAGTAGAGGAAATAAGGAAGACCCTTGATAATGGTGGCTGCGCTGCCCTTATCTTATTGGACCTTAGCGCAGCCTTCGACACTGTAAATCATCAGCTAATGATACAAAGACTGAGGGAGGCCGGAGTGACCAGACTGGCTCTAAAATGGCTACGGTCTTTCCTTCAAAACAGGGTTTTCACAGTCTTCGAAGAGGAATACTCTTCGAAACAAATACCGTTGACATGTGGGGTCCCACAGGGATCTTTCCTTAGCTCCACTATGTTCGATGTTTATATGAGCTCACTGGCTGAAACGGTATGCCCATTTGGTGTACAGATTGTCACATATGCTGACGACACGCAGGTAGTTATCTCTTTGAAACAATATAACCACCTTGATCCTGATCTAGTCACTTGCCTTGAGAAAGTCTTTAACTGGATGAATGATTCCTTTTTGAAACTCAACGATTCAAAGACTGAACTCCTGCTTTTGGGGAAGTCTGCTCCCCCAAACATAGACCACCTCTGGCCTAGCTGCCCAGGTCGCCCCCCTGACCCAAAAAAAGAAATCAAAAGTCTAGGAGTCTGGCTTGATTGTCACCTCGATTTTAAAGAACAATCACGCATAGTGGCAGCGAGTTGTTATGGTCTTTTAAGAGTGATTAGAAAGATACTTCCCCTGCTACCTTTTGCTGCTAGACGGCTGCTGGTACAAGCCCTTGTTTTAATCACGACTGGACTATGCTAATGCCTTATACCTGGTAGCCCCCCAGGCCACCACCAAAAGACTTCAAATAGTACAGAACTGTGCAGCCCGCATGCTGCTGAACATTTCTAGACGCTCCTCCACAAAACCCACTCTTGCTACCCTGCATTGGCTCCCTGTCCAGGAAAGAATTTGATTTAAGGCTCTGTGTATCACCTATAAGTCATTCTCTGGAAAGGGCCTGCCTCTGATCCGTCCCTAGATCCAACCTTATGTACCCAACAGAGTCCTTAGATCTAAGAACAAAGGTTTAATCTTAGTTCCCAAGATTAAACGTGCACGCAGTGGGGGCTGACTGTTTAAGTACAATGCATCTAGACTTTGGAACAGTCTCCCCCTCCACATATGCTCCGAACCTGATTACCTCATGTTCAGAAAACTACTGAAAACATTTCTATCTTTCCTTAATCTCCTCACAGTTTACATGGCGTCGTAGCGCTGGGATGCCCCTGGGTAACCACGCGCTTTATAAATGCTCCTTCAGTCATTCATTCATTGATCTGTGTAATGGGATGAGCACTAGAGGCATGTACTATTGAATTGCACGCTATGGGTTTCCTGTACAGCCGAGACATTATTCTATTGTCCTTGATGTATATTACTAGATCCAGAAACTCTATCTCTGACTTGTTAAAGCTAGAGGTGAACTTAAGATTGTAACTATTTTCATTGAGATAATCAGTTAGGGTTATAAACTCCGTTCTGCTGCCTGTCCAGATGATGAAAATGTCGTCTATGTACCGACCCCAATACACTATCTGTCCCATTAGTTGAGGAGGCTCATATGCCCACAGATGTTTCAACCCAAATCTGCCCTTGAACAGGTTAGCATATGACGGTGAGAACTTTGAGTCCATTGCAACGTCCATAGCTTGTTTATACCATGGTGTAAGAAAACATTGTTCTCCAACACTAGGCGCGTGAAGTCCAACACCATTTCTGTGTGTTCAAACAAAGTGGCATCCCTCTAAGAGAGGGTGTCCCTGAGGGCCGGTATTCCTAGTTTCAAAGGTATACTGGTATACAGGGAACTGACATCCATGTTGCAAAGGAGAGTTCCCCAGTCCATTCAATGTCCTCCAGCTTGTTTAGGAAGACACCCGTATCCCTAAAATATGAAGGGAGATCAAGTACTAGAGACTGTAGAAAAACATCAATGTATTCCGACAGATGTTCTGGGGGTGACCCAATGCCAGAGACAATCGGTCTCCCTGGAGGGACTGGGCCTGGTTTATGTATTTTCGGAGGTACTTATATGCATGGTGCCCTCAGTGATGGAATAAAGAGATACCTATATTCTGTTTCCAAAATAAGGCCTTATTGTTTCCGAAAGGTAAGCCTGAGTTCAATGTGTTGGGTGATCCCCTTCAATGGATTGTTCGTACGTTTTGTATAAGCCATATCCTCCCCAAGTTGTCTCTCTATCTCCTGTATGCATTCTACATCCTGCATGACCACTATATTTCCGCCCTTATCAGCCTCTTTAATAACAATATCAGAATTGTTAACTAGTGTCTTAAGGACAAGATGTTCCATTCTGGTTAGATTGAATGTACGTTTATTGATTGCACCGCCCTGTCTGTCCTCCAGCAATTGAGATCTTTGGTGACAGCCCTGTGGAAAGCATCTATCAGATTATCTGAGGATAAGACAGGGACAAATTTGGATTTCTGTTTAAGGCCACTGAAAATATTGAGATTGGGCACAATCTCTAGATCAGTTAACGTATGTAGAACAGTACCTGACCCCTCCTCCAGTGACAACAGTAGATGTATGTTTTGTATATCACTTATAGTTTTATCACACGGTGGTACAAAAATTGCAAAAGGTTAAGTAGGCATAGGATTCTCTTCCAAAAACTTTTTTAGTTTGATACGGCGAGTAAATTTGAACAGCTCAATTTGTATATTAACAAAATCCAGTTTTGCCGTAAAACAGACGTTGAGGCCCTTTGTAAGGACATTAGTGTCGCATTGAGAGAGTCTAAGACTTGAAAGATTGACAATATTAACATCATTGGAGGGAGTCACACATAAAAAGTCGGTCTCGCATAGTTCAGTGTTCAAGGCTGCACTCAGTTCTTCACACTGCGGGACAGCGACATGGTGTTTGTTGCGCCCTCCCTTGCACTTGTTGTGACGCCCACCCCGTCTTGTTTTCTTGAGTTTGCCCTTTTGAAATTGTTTCTGGAACCCTTGCGAAAACGTGTCAGTTCCTCTAAAAAAGAGGATGACATCGGATCATGTGTAGGGCAGAGGATAGCTGTTTCTAGTACCCACCCCCCGCGCTGGCCTCGCTGTGAACACTTGAAATGTCTGACTCACTGGTAGAGGCTGGAACCACGGAAGGAATGTTGGCTTCACTAGGTAAAGGTGGTCATGACTTGGCCTCATCAAATCTCTTAGTGAAGGTACAAATCCTTCTGTTTTTGTAATTATTGTCATCTTGTTTCAATTTCCTCATCTTTTTCTTTTTGATGTATAACTGATGTTTGTCAAGGACATCTTTCAGTATCTTAAAGTTTTTCTCGGTTGCTTCTGGTAATTTCAATCTTTTTTTATTTCAATTTCTCTATATCGCCAATAAGTTGCTACGTTTCCGTTCTTGCATGGCAGATAAGAATGTCCATAATTTTGTATGAGGAAGTCCTGTCTCCAACACTCGAATTGCCATTGCCATAGGGGCATACCATAGCCCATAACTCCTACAAACCATACTGCATTTTCTGTCGCTTTCTGGGCATGGGATTACGGCTGCCATCTTCATATGCCAATAAGTAGGGTTCAAGAATGGGACCTCTACGTGGTACTTTGTAACAGTATTGCCTGATGTGAAACATTATATGTCTTTGGATTATTTTGTACCAAATTGACTATTGATTTTTGAGTGAAACATTGTCAATAAGAAATAAATAGGAGTTTTGCAGAATTGACTTTCTAAACTGGTTTACCTGTGAGCTGCCACACTGGTTTTGGATAAATCAATATGTCTTACTATTCATGAATAGAAATGTGAAATTTGAGAGTGCCAAGGTACAATTGTTCTGTCTAGTCTAACAGGGGAATTCGGCTGAACTTACTTGTAGTGACATCCGTGGTAGAGGGGTGTCTTCTTTCCATTACCTTGAGGGGCACCAATACTGGTGAGCTTCTACAGATACATTTAAATACATATGTTGCTTGGAACTGATGTGCTACCTTATATGCCACCACTACCTCTTGTATATTGTGATAATCTGTGGGGGTGTCTGAAATCAGTCTGGACACCGATCGCTTAGTTTATGTTGTCTAAACGCATAGATCCTATATAGATTTATAGGAACTAAACTACATGATAGCATATTTGACCCCTAAGAGGCCAAATAGGATTTTTGGTACTGTGTCGGATTGTAGTCCCAGATGTGGCTGTCCCGACACCGATTAGGAGCATATGTTTTCAAACTGTACAGGACTTGAGCTTTACTGGTAGGTAGTACGGTACATAGAGAGATTATAGGAAAACATCACATTAAAACCCTTGAGTAGACCATGATAGGCTTATACAACAGGTAAGAAAACGCACACATTTGAAAAACAGACATCCTGATCTAGGATAGCTGTTGGCCAAGCGTAATATAGCCATCGTCTGGAAGGTGACTTAACATCGTCTAATTAGATATTGGTTGATAGAATTGTTGAAATGGACGGAAGCAGGAAAAAATGATTTGACCATAAACCAAAGACAGACCAGGGGGTGGGTGCACTTGACCAAGTGGGATAAATTGGTCATCTCTTTGAAAGTTATGACAGACAATAGACCGCCAAGAGAGGACTGGTGCTTCAAGCAGAAGGAACAAAAGCAATAACCAGGGAGGAGGGTGTGGAGCTGGTTTCTTAGCCCCTGATGGTATATGAGCAGGCAGAATTAAAAGACCGCCCTCTAGATGAGCATTCCTGGCCTTGTCATTTTGTTGTTTAGGTCCTTACATGAGAGGCAGACACACTATAAATAGCATAGTTGGATGCATGCAATATGTCAACTGGAACTTACCTGAATCACCCACTATCCCCTCCTTGGTAATCTCTAGCTGAAATAACTACACCAATCATACTTAATTCCACTATCATTGAGATATTTGTTCTTATGATACAGATGCTACACCAATTATGTTGTTAAATGTAATATTTGATTGTTATCTACAGCAACATAATTTATGTAATGAACACAGGTATGCACTGTAAATGCTGTCAATGTTGCAAAATAGAAAAATGCCAATATAAAATATTTAACTTTAATTATGATCCAATGATGATCGCTTTTGCACAGCAGGCAGGAGTCAGGCAGGGTAAGGTCACCTGGACCCAGGGCAGCAGGAGATGACATCCGCCACAGGCTACTCAGGCACTGCCACTTCAACTGATGACGAGGAAGAATAGGAGGAGCAGGTAGAGGAGGTAGAGGAGGTGAAAGGAAGATGTGGTCCTCCTCTGCAAATGTGACAGTGGTCCCAACACAACAAATGACCTGCAAAATGCTCTGGGAGTTGGGAACACAGACACAAGGTCAAAAACTGCAAAGTTAGAAAATAGATTTGCTGGTCTGGTATGGCCAAGAGTTGTATAACCATGTCTTAGAAAGCGATTCGACCTCCTCTAATTAGATCATGGATGAGAGAATTACTAAATTGGATGGAGTACAAAAGCAATACTTTGACCACACTCCAAAGGCAGACCAGGCGGTGGGTAGATCTGACCAGGTGGGAAGAAATGGTCATCACTTTGAAAGTTAAGATAGATGATAGACTGCCATTAGCGGACTGGTGATTCAAGCAGGAAGAACAATAGAGGTAGCCGGGGAGCAGGGTGTGGAGCTGATTTCCCTGATGGCATATGGACAGGCAGAATAAAAATACTCCCTCTGGGTAAGCCTTCCTGACCTTGTCATTGTGTTTCAGGAGTCCATAAGATGGGAAAGACACTATAGATAGCATTGTCTGATTCATGGATTTTGTCAACTGAAGCCTTCCTGGAATCCCCTCTCTTAGTAATCCGTAGCTGGAAAAACTACCCAAACCAAACTTAATTCCACTATCAATTAGATATTTGTGTTTGTGATAAAGATGCCACACCAATTACATTGTTAGGTTAAATGTTTGATTGTTACCTGCAGCAACACTATTTATGTAATTATCATGATCATGCACTGTAGATGCTGTCACTGTTGAGAAAAATGTACATACAAATAGAAATATTTGACTCTAATAATGGTCCTTTCTCCACAGTGTGCAGGTTACAGACAGGATAAGGCTGCCAGGACGATGGACAGCAGAGGTCAACCTTAGCCACAGGGCAGTCAAGCACCAACACTTCCACTGTGGACCAGGAATAGTAGGAGAAGAAGCAGGTGGAGGTGGACAAATTAGGGAGTTCCTCCTCTGCAGTTGCAACAATGGTCCCAATAGTCACATCAAATTATGTGCAAAATATCAGGGAGGTGTGAACACAGAGAGACAAAGTGAATTTGGACACCACTATGTGTGAGGAAAGATAGTGGTAAATGCGTTTTTATTGGCTTGGAATAGCCAGGGATGAGGCCACAAGAACACCTAATCTTGATTCCCCTTCTTCCATGTTTCCGCCTCCTGCACGCCTTGCTTGTCCAACAGGAGAGGGTGCACATTGCACCAGGCATCCCAAGCACTCATGTATCTCTTCTGCCCAAGTCCAACCTATTGTTTTCCCACAGGTATTAAAGGCAGTGTGAAGGCAAATGTTGGCTAGAGTTCAGGAATTTTTCTGGCCATAGGCAAGCTGGACCAGGCAGAGAAGAGTGTTGCTGTACTGTAAATGATCCATGCTGCCTAGCATAATGAGATGACCTGCTTCCTGTCCCTGGACTTCTTCCATATCTTCTCAACGTTTTTCCATATCTTTCCATCTAACTTGTTTGTCAGATTTATCCATTTCAACACCCATGTCACTTTCCATGTGTTTCATCTCCATCACCCTACCAACATGCTTGTGCTGAATGATATGTGTCTTACGCAATAGCCACCTCAAAGGAGTAGAATATACAGGAATGTATTTACCCAAGCCAGGATAGTACTTTGTGACTTATGTCTTCTTGATCTTCTATTGCGAATTCTGCATTACGATTTCAGGAATTTTCTTTTGAACAGTGATATTCCATTTTTGGTTTTGGGATTTTGTTTGGACATTTGTATTTTCATCACTGGACTATTTTGTTGGATATTTTTCTTTGGGACTTTTATTGCTAGGTACGATTTTTATGAAGGATGTTTTTTCATCTTACCTTCTGCAAGTTATTCCTTCCTTCCTGGAGACAGGCATCATTTATGTTCATTTTTGACATTGTTTAGACATGCAGAAACACACCGCTCCTCGTGCCAATTAGGCTTTTTAGGTTTACCTCCCATCCTCCTACCCTTTTGGTAAGGATATTTTATTATACTTTATTGTACGATACTGTACATAAATGTGTTTGGTGATGGCCTTTGTGGCTCTTGTAGAGAATGCTTCTTGATGAGTGTGTGGATTGCGATTGGTGCAGGGTAAGCCTGTACATGTTTCACACATCGCTACACACAATATACTCAAGATACAGCAGTAAACAACACATGAGTTAAGGCAGTTTACATTGTATTAATATTATTAATGTAACATAGAGTGAAGATGGCAAGTGACTATTCTACATGGATGTGACGTGCACATTCAAGGCAGTGGCATGTGTATGTTTAGGCAGTGGTTGCAATTATTTTTTGCAGTCATCAGGGTGGTGGTGTGTGGTATTAAGGTCTATGGGTGTTTGTCTCCGTCCCTGGCAGCATAGTGCAGAACCTTGGTTCATGACTATGGGTAGTAGCACTGCAGTTTTTTGTTGCTCAACAGCTGTACCAGGTGCATGAATGTGCCTTGTAAGTCTGACCAATAGCAAATCAACCAGGATCAGAGAATAACGCAAGACATTATCATGCCACCTCGGGCCCTATTACAGTAAAGGCACAACGTCTCTGTTTGCACTTTGGCACAACTTCAACTAGGTACGCCAGGTGCAAACAGGAACTGTGTGCCCTATTCCTGATAATGCAGTGCTGCAGGGCAGCCGCAAACTCGTGCTACTCTGGGGGCAGTAAGATATAACAAATAATTTTAACATTATATTTATTTATATTTTTACCTATTTTAAATATTTTACTTTAACATTATTTTGTTATATCTCCTTTCTCTACCTTAGGTTGTTACAGCCATAAGCTGCAGTTCTGTTCACTCTGTTCCATTCTTAGTGACATCAAGTAGAATGTCAAGAGGTTGCCTAGGTACCTAGTCGTTAGTTGCTGTGAGGATTTGAAGAGGGTTGGTGGAGCAGTTGGAGTCTGATGTGGATCTGCATAGATTTAACTTTGCTGTGTAGCTATTCTACAATAAAGCTGGACTGAATTCATCAATGAGTCACAGCATCTTCACTACAATTTGTGGCGATGATCTAGCTACACAGCCACATTCAGGACCCAGCGTGCATCTGATCTTCTCTACATGTGGTAAGACTGTTCTTTAATTCCGCCATACGACTCACACCGCATCGTGTAATGAGCCTGACTCACCACGCATTATTCAAGGATCCAGCGTCAGACAAGAGCGCTCACATTGCTATTTCCTCACATATTCCTGACACGGGTCTATTTTTATAAGTTCCCGTCTCGAAAATACACTCTATTGTAAACCTCACCTGTCATCAGCTCTTCTCCGAGTGTCTTCAGGGAGGTGCTACGCCATTTCTCCCCATCTTGAGATCGTTTTTTTCCAACGTCCAACTTTTACGGCCTAACTTTACTTAACATGTGCAACAGTTGGTCCCTGCACATGCGCAACAGTAGGCCTCAGCCTGCCTGACCTGCCTGTCCTGTGTGCTCCACGCAAGGCTCCATCTGTTCCCTAGCAACCTTTCAAGGCTTCGACTAAGGCAGTTTTTGAGACGGCTGAAAACTTTTCACTGTGGAAAAAGTAATTATCTATATTTTAAGCGGATCACGATGATCGGCACGTCTATTTCTACCATAATATCATTTCTCAGCATTTTCTTGTCTTCACGGTGATTCGCACACCTGTTTAGTGCGGATAATAAACGGAGACTTGCAGACCAGCTTTCATTTGACTTGTTTTCACGGTGATTTGCACACCTGTTGTTTGCGGATAATTAAACTGTTTTTCGCACACTAATTCTCCCATCTGTTCTCATATTTTCCTCCATCTTAATTCTAGATTCTGACATTATTCTCTCTCTCTTTTCATTTTGTTTTCTTTTCTATACATTACTATGTTTTTTTTTGCTTTTTTACGTCATGCAATCTGTTACACCTCCTCCCTCTTTTCTTGAGTCCCCTGATGATTCTCCTGTTCGGTGGGAGGTATAGTTTGATGCTTTTCAAACCTACCTTGGTGTCATTGGTGCTTCCAGATTTAGTAGTGAACGTAAGAAATTCCTCCTACTTCATTAACTGGGATTTGACGGAAGGTCTATTTTTAAGCAGATGATATTGGCGTCTACCAAGACACCATCTTGAAGCTCAAAACAAGATTTGATAAACAACCTAGCTTGATGGTTCTCCGCCACAAGTTTCTTAAGAGACAGCAAGGTGAAAGTGAGGATGATGATTCCTATATCTCAGCTCTACGTATGTTAGCCTCTGTCTGACAATTTGACACGTTTACTGACCAATTAATCAGGGATCAATTTGTGTTCCACTGCAGAGACAAACAAATTCGGCAAAAGTTGTTATCTTTGGCTAATCCTTCATTGGAATAAACAATTAAAATTGCCAAGAGCATCGAGACCTCTCAAGTTTCGCTGAAGGAACTGGAGGTTAAGTCGGTTGATTCTGTTAATGTCGTTGCTCAGAACAATAAGAGCAGACTTTCTGCACCTCAACAAAGTTCTTCAAAAAATAGTTCTTCAAAGAATCCCAATATGAGTAAAGGTGGTCCAACCTTTAGGTCAGAATTCCAAAATGTCAAGCAAATGTGTTACCGTTGTGGGAACCCACCCCATCAAAAAGGTGGAAGGTGTCCTGGAGCCAATGCAATTTGCAATTACTGTAAAAAAAAACAGGACATTTTCAAAAAGTTTGCTTGAAGAAGAAAAATCGTAGAAGAACTGTTGCATGTGTATTAGAATCAGATCAGGAATCGGATACTGATGTAGTTTCAGTGGTTGTCGATGCTCATGATGCTATCTCCAATGTACGTGATTCCTCTGAATCCGTTGATACTATTGTTGAAATTTGGGTTGGAGATAAATCTCTAAATCCTCTTGTTGATTCAGGGGCTAGAATCACCATGATAACACAAAAATTGTTCAATGAGACGTGGGGAGATAGAGCTATCAAACCTCCTGATCGCTCTCCTGTCTCGTATGAGGGTCGCAAAATTGATCTATTAGGATTCTTCGAGGATGAACTTATTTTCAAGGGGAGGAAAATCTGGGGGAAGATCTATGTTGCGATCAAAGGGTTGATCTTTTGGTCTGGTATCATCAGGGTTTATTTAGAATGATCCTAAAACCAGGTGCAGCTGAACAAGTTCTGGTAATCTCAGATGATCAAACTCTAAGGGGGTGGAATGAACGTTTTCCTACTGTTTTCTCAAAGAATCTTGGAACCATACAAGGGTTCAGACATAAGATTGTTGTAAAGGATGGAGCGGTTCCTATAAAACATACATTGAGAGGTGTACCCTTCAGTGTGAGATGTCTCTTAATAGAGAGATCTGGGTCGACTTTCACCTTTTACCCAAAATTGATGACCTTTTTGCATGTGTTAGGGGATCACGTTATTTCTCAAAACTTGATTTAGCCAACGTGTATCATCACATAGAACTGGATCCAGAATCACGCCCCCTAACGGCTTTTGTCTCACCATTGGGTACGTTCCAGTACAAACGGATGCCTTTTTGGGCATGCCTCTGCGGCATCCATTTTTCAACGAGTTATGCAGAATATGTTGGGTGGTATTGACAGAGTCCTAGTTTTTCAGGATGATGTGTTAATACACTCTAAAGATGTTCTTTCGCACGATATTGTACTTAGAGAGGTCCTTGAGATTTTCAAAAAACGTGGTGTAGTGGTTAAATCGGAAAAGTGTACATTTCTTTGTGATGAAATTGAATATTTAGGTCACCTTATTTCCGGGAAAGGTATCAGGCCTAGGCAGGGATTGCTAGATGCCATCACTCACGCTCCTGCCCCAGTTGATAAGACAGAAGTCAAGTAGTGGCTGGGACTTCTGGAGTACTATTCTAAGTTTATCCCCAATTATGCCTCTCTTGTATGTCCTATCAGTTCTCTACTCAGAAGAGGTGTAGTTTTTGTGTCGGGAAATGAATGTGCCTCTGCTTTGAGTTCTGTTAAGCATTGTTTAAAAAATAGTGCTGCTCTTAAGCCCTACGACCTGAGTTTGCCAGCTTGCATAACAGTTGATGCGAGTCAAGTAGGGTTGGGGGCAGTGCTGACACAAAACGATCACAGTACTGAACATACGGTTGCATTCGCCTCTAGGGTTCTAAGAGGCAGCGAACCTCAATACTCAGTCATTGAGAAGGAACTCTTGTCCTGTTTGTGGGCGATTGAAAAGTTCCGTCCTTACGTCTGGGGAAAGCGTTTTTTGTTCAGAACTGATCACAAGCCTTTGATCAATATTCTTGGTGCGGGTACTGGAAAATGTTGTTCCCCTAGACTTCTTCGCATGGTGTCACGCCTTATGCAGTACCAATTTGATGTTGTACATGTCTCAGGTGGCAGGAATGTCAAGGCTGACTTTTTGTCTCGTTTTCCCATGGATGATGGAAAGAATGACCCTGATTTGACTGATTGTGGTGAGGAAGATTCTGATGATTGTCTGATAGCCTCAATTGATCTACTAGAGCATGGTGTTGGCACAGAAGATGAGTGGTTGAAAGCTCTTGCCGATGATGATGTACTGCAGCAAGTCTGTGAGTTTGTTAGATCTGGATGGCTTAGAAAGCATGTCATTCCTCAAAGTTTATAGCCCTTTTGGAAAGTTGAATCAGACATTTCCCTGGAAGGGTGAATTTTGCTTCATGCTGACAGACTCATTCCTCTGCAGGATCTTTGGAGGGGTATTATTACAAGTGCTCATGATGGTCATTTAGGGTCCACACTCACTAGGAGACGTATTCGTGAATGTTTCTGGTGGCCTTCCATGGACAGTGAAATCAATGAAATTGTTGATATGTGCCCTATTTGCCGGTCCGCTGATAAACGGTTGAAAGTAGTTACACCTCCGCTGATTCCCATTGAATGTCCTGCAGGACCCTGGTCCAAAGTGGGTTTAGATACCATGGGGCCTCTTGATATATTACCTGGTGGATGTCGTTTTTTTCTTGTTCTTATTGATTATGCCTCAAAATGGCCAGAAGTAAAACTTGTCAAGGAGGTTTCCACTAATATCATCATTTCTTTTATTAAGGAAGTTTTCATGCGGGAGGGGTTTCCAGAGACCATGGTGACAGATAATGGGACTCAATTCACCAGTCTAAACTTTGGGAATTTCCTATTGTCCTGCAGCATCAAACATGTAAAGAGTTCACTTTACCATCCCCAATCAAATGGGCTTGTAGAGTGTATGAATAGAGTGGTGGGGAACTGCATTAGGTGGGCCAAATCTGGGAATTTGGACATTCTCAATTCTCTGGAAAGCATGTTATGGTTTTACAGGACCACCCCCCACTCTACTACAAAAGTTTCTCCTTTTGAGCTCCTAAGGGGAAGAAAGGTGAACACTAACTTCAAACCTGCCTGGATGAACAGGTGGATTAAAGGTTTTCCTGATATCGATTCTCTTATGGAATTGGTGAGGGAAAATGTTTTTTGTTCACAACACAAACAAAAGTCATGGTTTGACCAAACAAAAGTGTAAAGATGGTTTCGGTTGGGGTTGGAGACATGGTACGGATTAAGTCTCCTTTTCACGTCAAAAAGGGTGAGAGCAAGTTTGGTCCACACGTTGCTGTCACTAAGGTGGGAAGGAATTCTATTCAAGTTGAAGGGGGAAAGTGGTGGAATGTGTGTAAAGTTGCAAAAATTAAGAATGTTACTCCGTGCTCTTCTTCTGTGTCTCCTGATCCGGTGGTTAATGGACCTTCTGAGGTTTTGTTTAGGAGAAGTGGAAGAAAAAGTGTTATTCCCATAAGGTACCGTATGTGAAATGCAATTTACTATGTTTCCCCTATTTCCTAATATTGTATGTTTCTTTACTGTCTTTATTTTAGTTTTATAGTTTTATGCTTTTGTTTTTTTTCCTGAGAAAGGAGGACATGTTATATCTCCTTTCTCTACCTTATGTTGTTACAGCCTTAAGCTGTAGTTCTGTTCACTCTGTTCCATTATTAGTGACATCAAATAGAATGTCAAGAGGTTGCCTAGGTGCCTAGTAGTTAGTTGCTGTGAGGATTTGAAGAGGGTTGGTGGAACAGTTGGAGTCTGATGTGGATCTGCATAGATTTACCTTTGCTGTGTAGCTATTCTACAATAAAGCTGAACCGAATTCATCAATGAGTCACAGCATCTTCACTACATATTTCCATTGGAGTTTATTTGAATTCTTTACCTCTATTATTTTCTATGGGTGGGTGCTACAGCACCAGTAGTTGGCCATGTGTGGTACTGGTCTCACCATTTTTTGTTAGAAGTAATTTACCCCTCAGATTCTGTGATTAAGCAAAAAGTGGTAAACATGCTCAAAAGTGTAAACTACTACAAAGTGTTAGTTACCTTTGTGACTCAGGTCAGTAGTGACTTTACCTTCTGAGCCAAGGAGTGTTTTAATATATTTGGTACCATATAGAGACATATAAAATATGTTATGTCTAAGTAATGCAGATTTATTTGCTCCTATCAGCACTACAATTGTAAATACATTCATCTGAGAGTGATATACCCATCGTTCTGTTAATAATACTTTGATTACCCAATTGCTTAGGGTTGACAAGCAACAAGAATACTACTAAATTACCAGTGATGAGTATAGCCACTGATGGTGGAAAAAATCTTGTACATAACTGCTACAGAATCACTTTCTAAATGTTGGTGTCTTGGATATTTTTTAATCCCACTACAGCTTCTTCCATTATACTAAAAAGACCCTTGTGGCTGATTTGAGACATTTCTAATGATTATTAATGAAGGTAATGTTGCTAGCATTTCTTGCTTTCTTTGTGGAATTTGATACATTTGGCCATGTATTACAATTCTATTACTAAAAAGCAATTGCTGGGTTTGTCAGAAAGTATCCAAATTAGTGTTCTCCTTTGTCTACCTTTAAGTTCAAACTGTTGGATCACGTTCTTTGCTCTTAAAGCCTAATCTTTGTAATGTTGTGAACGATATGGATCATTTTTATCTCACTGCATGTTTAACACATGGTTGTGTGTCAGACTATCAATACTACAAATATTAACTCCGGTACATATTATGTCCTAAATAAATATAAAAACTTGGCCCCACTGGATGTAGAATTCTAATGTGTAGAGCCTTCCCCTTCCTGGGACCTGCCAATGACTACGCCACACACGGAGCTTAGTATTACACGTCTTTATTCTGCTGCTTGTAACTGCAAATTCAACATTCTAAAACAAGCTTTCACGGCATTGTGCTCTGACAACAACTTCACAGCTCTACAGAGTTCATTAGGAGCCAAAAAGAGTTCCATTCAAAAGATTGGAAGACACTGCATCTCAATCTCTGTTAAATAAAAAATTAAACATTTTTATAAATCAAAATATACATGCATGTACAATTGCATTTCTTCAATCAACCTCCGTGGCACTTAAATTATTTAACCTGATCTGGTTACTGGAAGCAGGGAGCTGTAATTTTCAGTTTCAGAGATTTGTAAAGACTGTCAAGAGGTAACAGCAGTCACTGAATTTTCAGGTTCAGTCTTTCCTTCCCCCATCACGATTAGAAGACCAATGAATCACTCTAGCCTCGTCACCAGCCAACTTGACTACAGAAAGGCACTCTACACCGGAACTAACACCCAACTCCTCAAACAACTCCAGACTATACAGAACACCACAGCCAGCCTCATCCTCAACCTTCCCAAACAGACCAGCAGCACCCCGCACCTCAGACGTCTCCACTGGCTCCCCATCCAGAAGAGATGCCAGTTGAGGATGCTAACCCACGCCTACAAAGCCCTCCACAACATCGGACCCACCTACATCAACTACCGCCTGACCTACCACCAACCCTCACTTATGTACCCCCATCCACCGGAGCCACAGTGGAGATCGTTCCTTTTCCTACCTCACTGCCAAATCCTGGAACGACCTCCACCTACCAACCTCACCTTCAATCGCTGGCTTCAGGAAGGGACTCAAGACCTGGCTCTTCGACTAAGTCCCACAGGACCTCAGTGCCTAGTTTCCCCCACGGTTGATAAGCCGCACTATACAAATACCGATTGATTGGCCGATTGATGAATCAAAGGCTAAAAGTGCACAACACAGAGCGTCCGCCTCCCCCCATTCCGATCCAAAGCCTCCAAGATCATGTGTGGCATACCCCAGGGTTCCTCCCTCAGCCCGACACTGCTCAACATTTACATGGCCCCGCTCACACACGTCGCCCAACAGCACGACCTCAACATAATCTCCTACGCCAACGACACTCAACTGATCCTCTCTGTCACCCAGGACCCCATCACCGCCAAAGCCAACCTCCACGAAGGAATGAAGGCCGTCGCCGACTGGATGAAGACCAGCCGACTGAAGCTGAACACGGACAAGACGGAGGTCCTTATCCTCGGCTCCAACCCTTCAGCCTGGGATGTCTCCTGGTGGCCGACGGCACTGGGGGTAGCCCCGACACCCACCGACCACGCACGCAACTTGGGAATCATCCTCGACTCAACGCTCTCCATGACCAAGCAAGTCAACGCCATCTCCTCCTGCTTCAACACCCTCCGCATGCTCCTTTGCATTCATCAGGCAATCACTAGATCTCCTCTTTGAAACTTAATGTTCTTTGCATGTCGCTTTTTGTCTGCATAGGCTTTCATTTTCTCCACGTTAACCAAGTCTTTTGAACGAGTTGTGTTCTTAAGTCTCAGTGCTTTTGCCTGTAGTTGAGTGAGTTCTTGAATGATAGGCTTGTAGGGGAGAATTCCCTAATGTTTTTAAACTGAACCTCTCAAGAGTTGCACGCTGTAATGTTTTCTTTAGTGTACCCATAAAGCTATCAACAAGTCAGTTGGCCTGAGCCCACAAAGGGGTACTCTTCTGATGCTTTATGTTTAGATGCTCCAGGAAATCCTTGATTTCTCGACTGTTAAACGGTCGGCCATTCTCAGACTTCAAAATGGCAGGAATGCCCCATTTTGCAAATATGCCTTTGAGTCTCTCTGTGACTCGCTCATGAGTTGTGGATGAGAGATCTTCAACTAATGGAACACCTTAGTACTCACCCACAATTGACATCAGATGATATCCATTATCAAATGGACCAAAGAAATCAATGGCTTTTCTCCCATCCATGCTTAGGGACGTCTGGCATGTTAGGGTTATGTTGGGTAATATTAGTAAAAAGGCAGCTGCGTAGATGACAGGCTTTGAGTTCCTTTTCAACCCTTTCAACTAAATATGGAAACTAAACTCGAACTTGGAGAGCTCTTTTAGTGGCAGCAATACCACAATGTCCTTCATGACTACTTCAATTATTTTCTGTCACAGACTCTCTGGAATTAGGATTCTTGACCCTCGAAGTATAACTGCTTCCCAAGTTATGGACAGTTCATCTTTCTTGTTTTTGTATTCACCATCACTGGAGATGTCGAGTGTGTCGATTCCATGACTGATATGTAATTATATCCTTCAACTACAGCATGTCACTATCATGGCTCACAACAGTGATGATCAGGGCCACAATATAGCAGCTGGCATAGATTTTACAATGAAATTAATGTAGGCTTCAGCCATCTTTGATGGAGTACCGTGACCTTGTATGGACACTCTGAAAAAGTAGTCAGCAGGATTTTGGTCCTTCCCTGGATGATGCACAATGGTATATTCGTACTCTTGCAATTGTAGTCCCCACTATTCAGTAAAGCTTGATGATCAATTACTAGCATAAAGGGCTTTCCATACAGGAATGCATGGACATGTTCACAAGCCCATACTACAGCTAGACTTTCTTTCCCAGGTTGTGAATAAGCACATTCAGTCTAGGATAAACTTCTACTTGCATAGGCCACAAAATGCCTATGAGCATTTAGATGTCCGCTGTGCTGTTCAAGGATAATGCCTAACCCGAGGTAGCTAGAGTTAACAACAACTTCTGTGTGAAGCTTTGGATTGAAATAGGCCATTTCAACAATCGTTTCAATGACCTGTTTTATTTTCTTGAAACTTCTCTCACATTCTTGTGATCACTGGTATGAATAATTTTTCTTTGTTTACTCTCATAATGGAGCACTAACAGTACCAAAGTCTTGTATGTATCTTGAACAGTAACTGGTCATGCCAAGAAATGAACGTGTCATAGAAATATCTTGTGGGGGATCAGCATTTGACTGGGCTTGTACTTTTGCAGGATCAGGTGATATATCCCCATCTGAAAAGATATGGTCAAAGAACTTTAACTTTGTTTCATGGAATTCACACTTGTCTGCATTCAAAGTCAAACCTGCATCAGTAAGTAAACAACATACTTGTGTGAAAGCTGTATCATGCTCCTTCTGTCATCACTATAATTGAATGAATTCACAACACGCTGTATGACATATCAAATGATGTCTTGGAAACATTATGCAGCCAATGACACACCAAAACTGAGTCTCTTATATCAAAACAAACATGTGTAGAAAAGGTTGTAATATACCTGCAATCTTCTTTGAGTTCCAACCGATGATAACCTTCATTGAAATGAAGGTGGGAGAAGGCCTTTGCACATTTAATTGCATTATCATGTCCACAATGTGGGGACCTGGAAGCCGTTCTCTTTCAACTGCCTTCCTTGCTTGACACATGGCAATGCATATGCGTACAGATTCTTCACTGTCTTTTGTGGGCACTCCCACTATGGGAGAAACACATGGCGTTGGACCAGATGAACACTCAATAATGTCATGCATAAGTAACAATTCAAGTTCTTTCTCAACAGTATCTTTTAAGTGAAAAGCAATTGGTCTATGTCTCTGAGTAACAGGACGGACATCTTCATTAATATGCAACTCTACTTTCCTAGTCTTAAGCTTTCCCAAACCATGAAATAACAAAGGGATCTGACTTTCTATTTCATGGTGAGCATTCATGTTGATATCAGCAGCTGTGCTGAAATTGAGC
Organism: Triturus cristatus; assembly: GCF_964204655.1. Taxonomy (NCBI): domain Eukaryota; kingdom Metazoa; phylum Chordata; class Amphibia; order Caudata; family Salamandridae; genus Triturus; species Triturus cristatus. The sequence goes on along the minus strand of NC_140589.1, from coordinate 1,710,643,623 downwards.
AGACAGGCACTTGATGCTGTACCTTGAGGCACGTGAATGAGTGCTTGCACAATCGTTTTCTTGTGTTTCCTTGTCACTACAATTGAACCTTGACTTTTTATGGGCATCAATGCAGCCTATGTGTACACTTTGATTTGCAATGGCGTAAGTTGATGCAATAGAGATAATTAATAGTATATCTTTTCAAGTATTATGTTTATTGATGCACCACTGTCAGTGATGAAAGGTATTGAGCAACCATTAATTTTCAATGTAACATTCAGACAATGTTTGTATGACTTTGGGGTTTTGGCATGTCGACTTTTCTTTGACTGACATTCTTCCTCACATCCAGCCAGTTTGACATGCACACATTTCTCTGAGATAAACAGAGACTTGGCACAACCATGTTCCTCAATCTCACTTGTTATTGAGGCGGAAGAACTATTTTAGGTTGATTTAGATGACAATCAACTTCGTTCAGTGTTGATTTCCCTCAATTGATGTAGCTGCTTGGACTTGTGGGTGTTCGTTGAACATTGCTTCTGGAATGTTCTGGCAGCCATTTTGTCACTGCACTGTGATGCACTTACTTTCTTCTTCTCTTCACACACAACATGCTTCTCTTTTTCACAGCCTTTTCATATTGGCCCAATTGCAGGACATTTACCTTCGTGTGGAAAGGAGAATCCACATCTAAAGCATAACTTCTGTCTACGTGTAGACATCACTTTGTGTCCTTTAGTCTTTTGCTTTGGCTTACTTTTAAACTCAGTTCAGTTCAGTTCAATAACGCTTTATTTGATTACTTTCAAGATAATCATAAAAGCACATAATATCACACATTATCACAGTCTATACAGCTTTCAAAACATCATTTAAAAATAAAATAAGAAATTTAAATTAAAAGACTTTCCTGTGGCTATCTATTGCACATAAATAGGAAAAGATTTCATATTATAGAAAATTCATATTAAAATATTTTTTCTACATTTTATAACATATTTTAAACATGCAGATAGTGACCTTGTAAAATGTTCATTCTCTAGAAGTTTTATACTCATGAATGACTCATTCTGGCCACTTCTGGCCTCCATGTCATCAGCTTCTCTTTCAGCACACTCCTCAACTCTGGCAGCCATTCACTCCAGACTACGAGTTTCTCTCAGCATCCGTCGCCTGAATTAATCTGACAAGCATCCATCAATAACTCTAAAACACATAGCTTCTTCATCATTAAATTCATTGTACCTACAGTGCTTACTGAGTGTATCTATTTCTCCGTAAATTCATCAATGGTTGCATCAACTTTTTTGGTGTTCTTGACCGAAAATGTCAACGTTTTGTACGAGCATGAATTTGAAATTCAGCGTTTCTTTAATCTGACAGTATGTGACTTCTTTGTCAGATAGCAGTATTTTCTTTATGAACTCATTCACACCATCATCAGCAAGATTTTTGAGATGCTTGATAATCTTTTTTTTAACAGTCTCAAGTACATCAATGAAGTCATCAAATGTCTCTATCAATGCAATCCATCTATCGCCAATGTTTTGCTTTTTGGTGGTATCAAAAAGAGGTGGTGGGTTTAGGAAGGCAGCAAGGTAACAATTTATGGGAGTGGCCAAGATCAAGGTTGGAGCTCTTTCTGCTACTGTTGGCTGTCCATTTGAGCCCCGCATCATTCGGTCTATTTCTGAGGTCTTGTGCCGGACCGGCCTTAAAGTTGTCATAGAAAATCAGGGAAATAGAGACCTCCTCCTTGGTCTCCATTGGAGCCCTTCACTAGTTGGAGACCTCTGGAGTTGTTCGGAGCCGTCAGCTGGCAGCTTTGGTGGTGAGCTACTTCAGGTATCGGACAGCTCAGTAAGCACAACCCTCATGCTTTTTCTTGGGTCTCCTCTCCTGGTGGTGAGGTTGTAGACCTCTCCTTATCTAGGGTCTGGTAAGTGCAATGATAATATACTTCTTTCTTACTTAATCTGTCAGCCAGATCTTCTTTGTAGTGTGTTAGTTTTTGACTACTGCCGTCTTTAGCACTTTTTCCTGTATCAATATGTAACCGCCTTTTGCAGTAACGCTCCTTGTAATGTACAACTTTATCTTGCATAGCAGAGCAGTACCCTTATGTATGGCCTGACCAACAGGTTCTTGACCTTCGACGTGCAGATTCTTTGCAGTGCTTCCATTGTCTTCACCTGCTTTACAGCAGCTGGAGTTGCACTTTGACTCCACATGCATGAGGTGTCAATTTTGTACTTCGACAGCAACACAGTTGGTAGGCACGAGCAGTTTGCTTGGACCATGGCAAACTCTCTGGGAGAGCATGGTCGTTCTTCGGGTTACTTATCCCCTATCTCATCACCCTTTGTAGCGTCCTGGGTACCCACAAATGACAATTCCACATACGGAGCTTAGTATTATAGTCTTTATTCTGCTGCGTGTAACTGCAAACTCAACATTCTAAAACAAGCTATCAAGGCATTGCGCTCTGACACCTAAGTCACAGCTGTACAGAGTCCGTTGAGAGCCAAAAAGGGTTCAGTTCAAAAACTCGCAACACACCAAATAATGTTAACTGAAATGGGCAGCATTTTTGTAAACAAAATATGGAGAATGAAATGCGTGTCTGCGGATATTTTGGTTTTACATTAGTAGCATCATATATTATTAGATACTTAAAACCCTTTCAGTATCCCATATCATGACTTGAAGATCCCTCAAGTAGGGATGACTCGCAAAAATATTTTGCAAAATAGATGGAGCTTCAGATCACCTCAAATTTTGTATAGCATCTCTGTCAAAACTGAATTTTGATGATTCAGAGGAAACTCATTTTAAATTAAACATGCTAATAACCAATAAACAACTATGTCAACCTTATGTTTGCAAGTTGTTTAAACAATAGATTACACTTGCATCAACAGTTAAACTTTGAGGTTCCAACTTTGATGATATTCTGTCTATGCTCCTACATCTCAATTTTGTTAGAGAAACATCAATATGTGTGAGGAAAAAGTATAATTATCATCCCAGCTGGCTTTAGGACAATGATAATTATTAAATAGGCGCCTTTAGGAGTGACTTTTCAAAATATAGAAAAGTCAGAACCCAGGTCTGCCTCTCACAACTGGTCTAAAATGCAGAAATCATGTATCTACATCATAAAAAACAATATTATGTGGCTGTGTTCCAGGTGATATCCGGTATGCCCCCTCTCCCATCTCTTCAACCCACTGCAAAGTTCAACCGCACCACCTGAATATAGGTACAACATACACATGTACTTGATTCATCACTGAGTGTTTTGGCATCATTGATCCATACTTCGGATATATTAATCATATAGGAGAGGGGATGCTCCAGTACTCCCCAAAAGTAGTGTATAACATTTTTGAACATTTGCAATTTTAGAAACTTATTGAGAACTTTTTTGTGGACAAAGTTCTTCTTTTGTATTATCATCCCTATTGGATGGTGTAGATAGCCTTCCTCCTAACATTTCCAACATGTTTTTTTCCCATTGTCTACCTTCTTCTCTGTAGGTTGACCTTTTCTTCTGAAAATATTTCTACATCTTTCAGAAAACATTGTCAGAAATATTTTGTTTTCAAACCTAAATTAGATGGGTTGTTCCTCTTTCCTGCATGTGTGGGCATGCTTGTAGACCTGTGTGAGTTTGTTAATCTAAAGGTAAATGTTAAATTACTTGAAATTGTTATCACAGTCCGTTATATTTTTGGCACATATGAGATGACACATAAGATGAAGTTAGTTGTAGTTGGTGTTTTTTCATGCACATAATGAGTGGTGTCAATGGGTGAAAAACAATTTAGAATATTTTATTTGAGGATGGGTCGGTGACTTGTCGACAAATTGTTCAATGGGATGATTGCTGCTCTCCAAGCGCACAGCGGCATCATCTAGGTGACCAGCAACTGAAGACTGGGACCACATTGAGTTGATGATCTGTTTGTGAAGCAGAGGCAGGAGGGTTGTAGGGGAGCCAGGTGGATGGTTGATGGATGTGGTGAGACTCGAACGTTCTCATTGATCCCCAGTTGTCAAGGCACCTGACTTTTCCCTGCAGCTTGAGATAGGTCCGTGTATGAGTGAGCCTGAAAAGGATGCATGGCCATGGCATGGTGTCTTGCATTATTCCCCATCGACACCTAGCTATTTTCTTAGGGCCTCTTCACAATGTCGTGGAGACAGGACTTTATGTGCTCTAATACACATGTGTTTCTTGTTCAACTGTGAGATCTCTTCCTGGTTGGTAGAAATGTTCTAAATGGTCACCCATATTTCATGAATACCCTCATACAGAGAGGATACAGAGAGGATTGCTGTTGAAAAGAATAATCATCCTAAAGCATATAAATTGCTCATGCTCAACCCACATGCATGAGTGTTCGACCCAGCAGTTGCCAGCTGGCAGGGACACATTGAAGTCAGTAAAAACCCACCATTCTAGATAGGATGAGTACGATACATGTGTCCGATAACCTGTGCTCACCCTTAGGTAGTTGGCACCAAGCAGTCAGGCTTGTCCTCAGGGCCCAAGCGTAAAATATTGGCACAACACCACCCTTGCAACACACTGCTTTCACCACAAAAGACTCCACACTGTATCTTTGTATTACACACATGCTGAAATCAAAACAAGATACACCTTGTATATACACTTTTCAGTTATATGCAATTGTTGAACTTTCCCATTCGCATAAAGGTCAAACCCTCACAGGTCTTTGACTATGCCTCGCAACCCAGTCCCTCAGTCTTCAACTACACCAGCCAACCATACCCGTTGCCCCGGCTGGCGCACCAATTACTAGATAGTCGGAACCACCTAACATGGAAATAAACAGTTAATTAGTTTTGTCCATCTGGATTAGACTTCGTGGCACCCAACAGGACCTGCACACGTGTGGGACCACGATCCCTCAATAGACAAAAGGCTGTGACCCAGAAAGCTGGCGTGTTTCCAAGTCTGGAGAAATGTTTCCCCTTAGGCGGAGGTGGGAACTGCTGTAACCCCCAACAGTCAGCTGCAAGTGCCCACAAGACACACCAACCCTTCAGGCATCGACACAATGTTCTCCACAACAAAGTGCCTTGTGGTGTGGGTCCAAGGAGAAGGAGCCAATGATGTCAGACAGAGGCTGCGGTGTCAGGCACTGTCATACTCCTGATCTGGAGGTCAACAACAGTCTCAGTTCCCGGCTCAGGTTCCCCCAAAACCCCTTGGACACTACACGATCTGGATCGCAAGCTAACACAGGTCCCCTTGGTTGCAAGCACGGGTCCCTCGGACTCTGCAATCTTCCCCCGCACTCCTCAAATTCCTCCTGTCTTGGCACCTCAGGTGGCTGCTAATTTCTTTACGAACACACTTCTCTGCACAGCTGAATGATGGTGTACACTGGGATGGTCCTTGTCCCAACCAACAATCACTTTTACCCGTTTCCAATGCACCCAATGCGGTCCTTACACTCTTGTGGAAACAGTGAGATCCTTTATGTCCCTCGGATCTTGTAGACAGGAGACCAGCTAAACAGTCCTTGGAAAGCACTTCAGGACCCAGGCCACGACGGTTGGCACTTAGCTGCAGGCCAGAATGGTTCCAAATCGAAAAGCTTCTCTGGCTGCTGAAGCCAGAGTCCCAGTACTTATAACATTGGTGGCCTTAGAAGATGCAATCAGTTCAAGAGGCCACCTGTGAAATGCACAGACCCTCTCTAAATTCTGTCTGTCTGCCATCCTACCCCGGGAGGTTATATCACTATCTTCGGTGGAGCCAAGATTCTGCCCCTTGGAATGCAGGTTCCAATTCCACCCCATGTAACCATCCCAGAAAGACCCTCAGAGTCAGAGGTCCTCAGTTTCTCCCGAGCCCCTAGGTTGTGGCCTTCAATCAGGAATGCACAGATTCAGCAATCCCCATAGCACCCAGATGTAAATTGGAGACAGGCCGACAGGCACATCCACTTTCCCAAAAGTGACATTTCCATACACGTAATGTTGACTCTACTCGCACTACCAGAGATGATTTGCCATTACAAACTCATCGATATCAAACATGATACTGTTACTATTCTACCAACATGAAATACTGCTCAATAGCCTTTCCCTACATTCCCCCATGTTAATCCAATGTGAGAAGCAGGCACTCTCATACCGAGCACACCACCTAGTGGCATTCACGACTCTTGCATGTAACACACACATGCATATGCTCTACCCCTTCCCAACAATGCACCCTGTCACCAGGGAGAACACTGATATAGCAAGAGACATGCAGAAATTTGGCACATAGCTTTTTAAATGCCACACCAAGTAACATTAACCCGTGCACAAAAGCACCACCAGGGCACACCTGTGGCACAATCAATGAGCTACCTCCATGGACGCACAACCAGTGCTGCAGGCCCATGGAGGAGCCTTCAAGAAGCAGTTCCCTGGACAAGGGACTTACAGCTAACTTGAATCAGCCAATCATGTATATGACATGCACATTGCTTTGGCACTGAATGGCAGTGTCAAACACACTCAAAGTACTAGCGCTAGCAAAACAAGGGAAAAACAGGAGGTCAGAAGCCAAAAAGGTCAGGAGAGACCACGCCAAAGGATGACAGTTCTAACAATGAATTTCTGACAATGCCACCTAATTTATCATCATGTGCAGGGCTGACTTTATGAGGTTACAGGAGAATGCTCAATGGGTCGAGGTCACTATCAGCTCCAGTTTCCTCTCTATGAGAAGCTTAAAAGAAAACTGGAGCTGCACCTGGGTTGAAGGGAAGAGAAGGGGAGTCAATGGATGCAACTGTGGCATGATGGGTGGTTGGAGGAAAGTCTTGAGTAGCTGAGATGAGCACTCATGACTTTGTAGATGGTCTCCGTGGACCTGCAATCCACAGGAGAACCTTGGGAGGGAGGCTTCTGGCCAGCCATATGGTGTTCTTGATCGCCTCTTCCTCATTAAAGTTGGAGACTGTAGAAATGGCTGGTTGTAAGTAAACTGGGCTTTCTCCCAAGATTGCATTCATCCTTTCTCTCTTTGATGGTATGACATCATGATCAATCTGTTGTCCCCCGATGATGCAAACAAAGGATATTTTAGATTGCTGCATTATAGGTGGTATATAGGCAGCCACCAAACATGTTGTACATTAGTAGTAATTCATAGATGACACTTCAACAAAGAAAACAAATATATTATAACAGTATATAAGGGTAATTTGTTGTTTGTAACGTGCACATGCATATTTTATATCATAGTATATTGCCTACAATTTTCCATTGCAGCTAGGCTCTTTGATGTCAGCTATTGAGGGTGTGTCTTAGAAAATGTATTTCTTGATGGAGCAGCTAGGGAAAAGCATAAGGATAAACTTCAGAAATCTGTCATTTTTACCAAGAGCTGTGCTAGGTGACACAAATTGTGCCAGTTCTACGTAATGTAAAATAGATATATGGCATAATTTTTCATATGGAAAAATTGTTATATAAACAGATATTTTTTATAAATGAGTGATGCTTAAAATACCAAATTAGATAGTAGTATGTGTATCACAAACTTACCTGATCATCGAATGTACCCTAATCCCATCTGATGGGTGGTATATAGTCTGGGCCTAATCAGTCATTGTATCCCTGAAGACTTTGGAGAGACATGTAGAGTATTGAAATATGCCAACACACCTTTTTGAAGGTGTGGCAAAATGTTAATGTTATGCAGTAAATTAAGATTCAAAGCATCTACCAATTGATATACACTGGGAGAACGTTGTCATTTGCAGCAGGCATTTCCATGGTATAGCAAAGTGTTAGATACTAAGACAAATGAGATATCCCACAATAATGGTCTGCAATGGGGACATGAGAGGATTGAGTGGGTGACAGGAGGCACATACATATTTTTACTAAAGAGGCAGGACCGTTTTAGATTGGCTTTTGTGACATAAATGAGAAAGTCTTCAAATGAGCAAGATTACCCATTAGACCTGTTATTAACACTTGGTGAACACTGGGTGTTAGAAATAGGGGTCTCTAGTTGGCAGAGGTATGCACCTTGTTCAAGTAGGGACCCTTCCTTCTAGTCAGGATAAGGGTATTACCCTTCTAAAATAACCCCTGCTCACACCCTTGTTAGATTGGCATGAGCAGTCAGGCTTATCTCAGAGGCGATGTGTAAAGCATTTGCACATAATACACAGTAATGCAGTGAAAAAACTACAAAAGGACACCACACCAGTTTTAGAAAAATAGGCAATATTTATCTGTGTAAAACAAGACAAAACGATAAAAATCCAACATACAGTAATCCAAATACGAATATTTCAAGAATAAACGTAAAAGACAGCTCCATGAAGTAGATTGCTCTGTCCGGGGCTATTACCGCTTAGTGAACAAACAAATCCAACAGTTCAGGTTAGCCACGGCATCGCGGGCCAGCTATGGTGATGGGGAGACCCTCAAACAGTACCATGGAAATGCAGGGCATCGTGGATCTCGCGATAAGCTCTGAAGAAGCGGCATTGGCAGGCTTCGGCTCCTAAGGTCGGTGCAGGAGTCGTTGGGCCCTTGAAGTCATATGTGTTGCAGATTGAACTTCGTGGGGTTGAAGTCAGGAGCGCTGGCTTCGGCAGGCATCGGGGCTGCGTTGTGACGTGGAGCTGCGCGGCGTGCGGTACCCTCAGGTCGCAGTGCAAGTAGTGGCTCGGGGGCAGCATCCAGCAGCATTGATGAGACCAGGGCTGCAGTGTGAAACGGGGCGATGCTTGTCACGGTGCTGTCAGGTCAATGTGCAAGCAGCAGCATCATCATTGCTGAAGCACTGTGCTGGGTTGCTTTAACTTCTAGTGCAGCACAGAACCCACAGTTCCCAGTGCTGATAGCATATGAATTCGAAGTATTTGTTGTTCCTGAGACTTCTTGAGCAGGGAGCAAGTTCTACCTCAAGTCCTTGGAGAAACTCAGGAAAATAAGTCACAGAAAACCCAGTCCAGTCCTTTCACTGCCTAAGACAGAAGGAGCCACTGCAGGCCAACATAGCAAAGCACACAGAAAAGTGGTTGTTACTCCTGACAGCTTCTCCAGCTCTTCTTAAAAACATGAGGTCAGAAAGCAAAAAGATAGGGGATACATAACATAAGATGCCAGGTCTAACATGGGGTTTTAACTGTCCTATTGAAATTTGTTTTACAATATCATTTGTTAATAGAGAAGAAGATAGGCTGAAACAAATCACAGCTAATCAGACTCTATATGTACCAGGCTCTGCCATCTGCCTCGTGTCTGTTGCCACTCCACATGTTGGTTCCTTATTGGAGGAGCAGAGAAGGTGTTGTCAGGTGACTTATATTGGCTGACAATGCAGGGCCTCCAAATTAAAGGTAACATGCCATGGACAAATCAGTTTGAGGACTATTTAATTGCAGTATTTGCTGAGTACATTGTTTCAATGTATATAATCAAGATCTATTAATCAATCAATCAATCATAGCATTTGCAAAGTGCACAACATACCCGTAAGGGTCTCAAGGCGCTGGGGGGTGGGGAATGCTGCTACTGTTCGAAAAACCAGATCTTGAGGAGTCTTCTGAAGGTCTGCCATAGGTGGATGTGGAGGGTGTTCCAGATCTTGGCAGCGAGGTGGGAGAACGATCTGCCGCCGGAAGTCGCTTTTCAGATGCGGGGGACTGTGGCGAGGGTGAGGTCGTTGGAGTGGAGCTGGTGGGTGGGGGTGTAGAAGCTGAGTTGGCTGTTGAGGTACGCTGGTCCGGTGTTGTGGAGTGCCTTGTGTGCATGGGTGAGGAGCTTGAAGGTTATCCTCTTGTTGACGGGGAGCCAGTGCAGGTCTCTCAGGTGGGGTGTGATGTGGCTGCAACAAGGGATGTCGAGGATCAGGCATGCAGAGGCGTTCTGGATGCGTTGAAGCCGTTTCAGGAGTTTGGCCGAGGCTCCTGCATAGAGGGCGTTTCCATAGTCCAACCTGCTGCTGACAAGGGCTGGGTGACCGTTCGAAGCAGGAGGAAGAGATGGCGCTGACCTGCTTGGGCATGGAGAGGGTAGAGTCGAGGATGACCCCTAGGTTGAGTGCGTGGTCGGTGGGTGTTGGAGCTGTTCTCAGTGCGGTCAGCCACCAGGAGTTGTTCCAGGCCGAAGGGGTGGATCCGAGGATGAGGACCTCCGTCTTGTTCGAGTTCAGCTTCAGTCGATTGATCCTCATCCATTCGGCGACGGCCTTCATTCCTTCGCGGAGGTTGGTTTTGGCGGTGTGGGGGTCCTTGGTGAGGGAGAGGATCAGCTGGGTGTCATCGGCGTAGCAGATGATGTTGCAGTCGGGCGACGTGGGCGAGCGGTGCCATGTAGATGTTGAACAGCGTTGGGCTGAGGGATGAGCCCTGGTGTACGCCACAGATGGTCTTGGTGGCTTCGGAGCGGAAGGGGGGAGGCGGACGCTCTGTGTTCTGCCGGAGAGGAAGGAGGTGGTCCAGTCCAGGGCCTTCTCTTTGATCCCAGCATTGTGGAGGCGTGTTCGTAGTGTGTGGTGGCAGACCGTGTCGAAGGCCGCTGACAGGTCCAGGAGGATGAGGGCCGTGGTTCCTCCGTTGTCAAGCAGGGTCCTGATGTCATCGGTGGCGGCGATGAGGGCAGTTTCGGTGCTGTGGTTGCTGCGGAACCCGGACTGGGATGGGTCCAGGATGCTGTTCTCCTCGAGGTAGCGGGTCAGTTGTTTGTTGACGGTCTTCTCGATGAGCAGGGAGATGGGCCGGAAGTTCTTGAGGTCCTTGGGGCCCGCCTTGGGTTTCTTGAGTAAGACGTTGATCTCGGCGTGCTTCCAGCTCTCCAGGAAGGTTACTGTCTCGAAGGAGATGTTGATGGCTTTCCTGAGATGGGGTGCGATGGCGGTGCTAGCTTTGTTGAAGATGTGGTGTGGGCAAGGGTCTGACGGAGATCCGGAGTGGATGGTGTTCATGATCTTGATGGTGTCGTCGTCGTTGATGTTGGTCCAGGAGAGCAGGCGGTTGGTGCGGATGGTGGTCGTGGGGGCGGGGTCTCAGTGGTTGATGGGGCGGTCGTGTTGTTGAAGCTGTCGTGGATGTCTGCAATCTTGCGATGGAAGAAGGTGGCCAGCGAGTCGCACAGGTCTTGCGAAGGTGGGATGTCGTTGGTGTTGGAGCTAGGGTTGGAGAGTTCCTTCACGATGTTGAAAAGCTCTTTGCTGTTGTGTGCGTTGTTGTCTAGGCAGTCTTTGAAGGAGGCCCTTTTGGCTGATCTGATGAGGTGATGTGGGTGGCGTTCTTATGGGCTGCGTAGCTGTCCGGAGTTCATTCACGGAGCCAGTTCTTCTCCAGCATTCGGCAGGTTTGCTTGGAGGCCTGGAGGTCTTCAGTGAACCAGCTGGCTTTCCTGCTGGTGTGACTGTTGGAGGGTTTTTTGAGCGGTGCGAGGGTGTTGGCGCAGTCGTTGATCCACTGCCTGAGGTTGCGGGCGGCGGTGTCGGCGTGCTCGGTGGGTGGGCTCTGGGCCAGGGTGGTGGTTAGCTGGTCTTCAGTGACTTTACTCCAGCAGCGGCGAGGCATCTGTTGGGAGCGGTGGTGCATGGTGGGTTTCCGGAAGGTGAAGTGGATGCAGCGATGGTCAGTCCAGTGGAGTTCAGAGGTGTGGCTGAAGGAGACGTGGGGGCTTGCGGAGAAGATGGTGTCGAGCGTGTGGCCGGCGGAGTGGGTGGGTGTTGTGACAAGTTGTCTGAGTCCGAGGTTGGCTAGGTTGTCGATCAGGGTGGCGGAGTTGGCGTCGCTGTTGTTCTCGAGGTTGAAGTTCAGGTCCCCGAGGAGGATGTAGTCCGTGGAGGCGAGGGCGTGTGTGCTGATGAAGTCGGCGATGGAGTCGCTGAAATGTGGTCGTGGTCTGGGGGGTCTGTAGGCGAGGGTTCCTCTGAGGGTGGTGTTGGGGTCGGTGTGGATCTGGAAGTGCAGGTGTTCGGCGGTGCTGAGGGTGTCGTTGGTGCTGGTCGAGACTCGGTGTTCCTGTGGACGATGGTGATTCCTCCTCCTACTCCATTGGTGCGGTCCCTGCAGGTGATCTTGTAGCCATCCGGGATGGCTATGGCGATGTCGGGTGCCGAGGAGGGGTTCAGCCAGTTCTCTGTCAGGAAGGCGACGTCTGGGGAGGTTGAGTCGAGTAGGTCCCAGAGTTCAACGGCGTGTTTGCGGGCGGAGCGGGTGTTGAGAAGGATGCAACTGAGGTGGTTGGATTCTTTCCTGGTCGGTGGGTTGGCGGGTCGGATGCTGGTGAAGCTGCAGTTCCGGCAGGAGAAGGGTCCTTGTGTGCGCTTCGGGGCGGCCAGGCAGCAGGTGCGTGATCGTCCGGCGTTGGGGATGGGGCCGCAGGGGACGCAGCGGCAGGAAAACGGGAGGGGGGAACGGCGAAGGGAAACAGAAGGCAAAAAAGGCACAGAAGAAGAGGAGGAACAAATTACCAAATACAGTGCAAATAAACAGAACAAGCAGAAAACAATAGAATAAAATACAGTGCAAATACAAGTAAGAGACAAAACCTACGGCCTACCACTGGCCACCAGGGATGAGGCGCAGGTGGTAGCCTGCGAGTGGAGGAGGGCCTCGAACTCACGGTCAGAGCAGCAGCAGCGAGCTGGAGCAGGGGCACAACAGGTGGCGCTGTTGCGGCATGGGGAGCGACCTGCCTAAGCAGGGTCAAGGGTCTGATGTTCAACAAATATATACATTTCTCTAAAGTGTGGCTGTGATATTGATAGATGGGTGGCACACCTGTCTGAATGATAGGTATGCATTTATCTGCTTGACCTGGTTGTACCCATGCCAGAGGTGGGGCTACTGCAGCTCCAACCTTCATAGGCAGTGCACTTGGCATGAGACTGAATGAAAGAAAATTAAAATGCATGAATATTTTTATAATCAATTAGCACTTTAAATAGTGGGGCTACAGTTGTATGTGAGTGAAATGTCTGGCCCATGTAGGTATCTCTGAAGGGGGTGTGCGCTCTTGGAAGAAAATGTGAAATGAGTGAGGACTTAAGATTTGGTATAAAGATAGAGGTTATTACTTGCCTTGGCAGGTCATACAGCAGGTTAGATTCAGGGTCGGAAGGATACATTCATTGATGGGGTGGGATGAAGGCAGGAACTGGATTCCCCTCCAAGAAGAACTTTAGACACCTGTATCCCAGAAAACCTCTCCTTCACCCACATCCTCTCAGCCTGCATTTCTTTTTCCAGTCCCCACGACCATACCTTCACACCGAATGCCTTAACAGAGTTTGAGAGCAAGTGCTATAAAGCCTTGTTCTACACTCCACTTATTGTGTATTGTGTCAGGCAATGTAGTTCTTAATACTGGTCTACAATATAGTTCACTTTCTTTTGAAGTGCAGGTGGCCTGCCTCTTGTTAGCCAAAGCTGGTGTCTTGCATCTGCAAGAGCATGCAGTGCAAGAGGAAGAGGGAAGATCTCGTGGTGTGGGCTCAGTTTATGTGCTTGTAAGGTAAATGTTAGTTGAGGGTGCATGATACAGCTCAGGTGAATGCTGTTTTCCTATTCTTTTCCATTCTGAGTTTTACACAGGATAGACAGGCATCTCTGCTTCCACTGCTTACTTGCAGGTGTACGCCTTAACTCCGGTCATAAAAAACTTGTAGAGATTTTGTATTTTACTTCATAAGTGTTTCAACACTCTCATGTAAGTGGGTGGAGACACATACTCTTTATACTGAATGGATAACTTCATTTGGAATGGGTGACTAACATCTGGGCTAAGGTTTCTGCCCAGGCATAGATGGAAGTCTGTGTACGCAGATATCTCTGCAGATACATTTTGCTACATAAATACAGTTGGTGTGCTTATGAAGGTGAAGGAGTATTTTTTCAGTCTAGTAGTCCCTAACCTAAAGGATACATTTCCAAGATACATAACAGCCTCCAGTCCAGAAAAGAGAAGGCATGCTTAATAAGGAGTCTGAACGTAAACAATATTGGACTTAAATCCACTGGAAGCATCTTACCAAGGGCTCCATTATACATGTGGCACATGTTCCTTCACTGTGCTGGGCGCACCTTATAAAAGGGTCACCCAGCTCAATGAAGGAAAATGCAACGTGTTATGATGAGTGCACTTCCCTCGGGGGAACTGCAAGCTTGCACTGTCCTGGGGGCAGTGAATTCATGTGAAAAACTGAGCTGCTTCTTTGAAGCCGCTCTGTGTTTTCACAGTACATGCGGCACTTTTAAAGGGGATTAGAGATCCCCTTGCAGGCAGGTGCAGTCTGTGACTTGCAAGGGTATGTCTGTGGGTCCATAGGACCTCCTTTGCCCGCTCCAGTTGGCTGCTTATTGCGCTCCCTGGGCACTTTGTGTAATATGGCCCCAGAAGTAAAAGTACTGTCACCGGAACACCAGCAGTAGTGCGCATATGGTGGGGGAGTGGTGTGAAGCCGCTATCAGTGGTAGGGCTGTAGATTGAAGCTTCCTCTGACACTTACCTCCCATTCATGTCTTGATGAACATGAGGGGCAGAACAGAGATAACATAATTAGACACATAAGAGACTAACAGTATTAATGTCTGGCTTAATGTCTGATCACGAGGATGCTGTGATGACTCCTTAATATTCTGATAATTAATCAAAGAATGTGTTGTGCTTTGAGGGCATAGACCAACTGCTAGCAATTAGTAGAAGGCGTGCTATTGGAAACATAGAGGCCCCTTATGCTGTTCATGCAGGTAACTTAAATGGACACTTGTTATAGGATTATAGGATTCAGGGTTTTCTTTCCTACATGTATGGTTATATTTGCAGTCTGAAGACTTTTACCTAGAAACTTCCCCAACACCAGGCAGGATGAAGTTCTTTATGTTGTGGGTATTCTACCTTAAAGGCCCCTAATGCCGGAGTCAGAATTTTGAGATGTGTGAAGTTTGCTGCACCTGGTAATAACAAGGTGAGATAAAGTCCCCCCCCACCCCCCCACTTCATTACATTTTACCAGTTCAAACCTGCTGGGTTTTAACAGGCAAAATAGTATTTTTTTGCATGTATATCTTGGTGCAGTAAGCAGCAAACTCCTTAGGTTATTCCCCAAATAACTCAGAATAGATTCAAACGAATGCACCTGATAAATTCCGATCCCAGGGAGTTAGATTGTGTCAGGTGCTATAAATAGCACCTGCTCCTCTGGCCACTCTTTGTCAGGGCCTTACTGTCTCTCAGCCTCATCCTCATCTTCTGTTTCATCTTCATTTCGAGTACCAGTTCATTTCACCAAATACTCCTGCCATGTGCCACCTTTCTGTTTTGCCCAAGGAGTGATCTGTCTTGCATTGCAACACAAGGTAGCGTGATGGGCCGGGGAGCATGCAACAGCAGCCTGTCCTTGTGGTTCCTGGTTCTGAATTCGCAAGAAGTGAGCTATTGCTTCTCTTCGAACCGAGAGCCCTGGGTTCCAATTCCAGCTTTGACTTTGATCAATAGAACCATGTGTTTGAAGTAAAACACTCTATGTCCCTGCGCCTCAAATGGCAAATAATACGATATAAAGTGAAACACTCTTGGGTTGTAGCGCCAGGGGTCTCAGGGCCACATGCATCAACCATTTTTGCATTTGCAAATGGGTCGATTCGCAGAATCGGCCCATTTGCGAATGCAAAAAAGGGTTTTCACATGTATCAAACCCAATTTGCGATTCGGTAACACGTTACTGAATCGCAATTTGGGTTTGCAATTCGGTATTAGGAAGGGGCGTGTTTAGGGCTTCCCTTCCTAATACCGAATCGCATCAGTATGTATGAATGTTTTGCGACCGAAATGCAATCACAAAAAACTCGCATTTCACCACCTACTTCAAGTAGGTGGTACCCCATTCGTAAATGGGAAGGAGTCCCAAGGGGCCCCTTCCCCTTTGTTAATGTTTGTAAAAACATTTTTTAAGAGCAGGCAGTGGTCCCACGGACCACTGCCTGCTCTTATAAAATGAAAGGAAAACTTTTCATTTTTCTTTTTGTAAAGCATCCCGTTTTCCTTTAAGGAGAACCGGCTGCTTTACAAAAAAAATTGCTTTATAATTAATTAATCACGGACATGGCGGTCTGCTGACCCCAGCAGGCCACCAACCCTGTGATTTTTGCAATTCCAAGGTGGTCGCAAATTGCGACCTACCTCATTACTATTCAAGAGGAAGATCATTTGCGATCCCCTAGGAATCGCAGAAAATGTTTAACTCACTTTCATGCATGCCATTTTGCAATTTCCTAATTGCGAATCGCAAGGATTCGCAATTAAGAAATCGCAAAACTAGGTCTTCATACATCTGGCCCTTAGAATCTAGATTGCCCTCCACGAGCGTATTGCCTCTGCCCCACTCTTGTGAGCTCTGTTTTTAGAAACACCTGTGCTTCATTTTGTTAATCCCTATTTTTTATTTTATTGTATGTTTCTTTGACATTCGTTGAATTTGTGGACTAAAAAAATAAAAATCGAAATCAAAGTATGGTGTGATGATGTCCAAACCACGTTTCCATCCCTTCCATTCCATACCGACTAATTGTGTCCAGCCTTTTCCCGGATCTCACATCCATATTATCCTGGTTCAGAACCTCATGTTGGAGCGGCAGAGATGCTTCTGGTAAATTAATACTATTGTTCTCCTCAAAGTGTTCTGGTGTTCTAAAAATCTGGGCCCTGACTATAACAAATACCTTAAACATTATTACAGTAAAAATAAATTGTCTTTCCTTATCAAACGTTTATTGGTGAGTAGACCTATCGGAAATCAGTAAAGCTCTTTTATCCTTTTATTGTAAGTTCACTGAGGAGCCTTCTGGCTACTGTTAAGGGGCAGTTCATGAGCGGGCTTGCCGTCTGAGGTGTTAATCACAAACCTGCCAATTCTTCGCTATTTAGGAGACAGGAAAGAAATGTAGTCGTGAAAAAAATTCACCGAGGAGCCAATGGAAACATTTTCTTGACACGCTCCCGCTGTGACACCGCTGCAATTGAGGAAGGCCTGTCATTTTGGTTGTCAACCTTTGACCCCAGCCAGACGCATTTTGAAATGATGTCAAATGAATCGCCTCGCTGCTCGGACGGCCTCTTCCCGCTCTGCGAGTCTGTCCTTGATGTCAGTCAGAATTACTTAACTACCGCCTACCAGGCCTAAAAATATTCCAAAATGCAAGAGTCAACCTCGGTTACCAAGAATAGCTCTTGTCAGGTAATGACACGGCGCGTTGTTTACCAAGGCAGGCATCTTAGACTTGCATATTAATGAGGATAATTAATAATACGTTGAATGTGCTCGCCAGTGCTTCACAGCTGGACCATATGTACTAATTACACTTTCTAGACAAACATTGGCTAATCTATTTTGACAAAAATATATTCCAGTTTAGAAAGTCCCTTGCCTTTATAGGACATCTATTTTTATAAAGTGATATGGGCTAGTCACAACCTCACAAACAACACCTCAAGTGTACAGCGCAAAGCACCTGCATATTCCCCTATCTAACTCAACTGTATTTAGGTCTTGCTGAAATGTCGCTTTGAGTGGGGAGCTCATCAGTTCTAAGATGGGCAAAGCCTTTTTCAAACTGAACAAAATATAGATGATTAATTTTCATAACAAATATATGTAGCAGGGGAGGCAGACGGTGAGCCATGTGCAATGGTTTGGTTTAAAATGTATGGATACTTTTTGGGGCATGCTTTGAATGCTGACTCAGGCACATTTAGCTAGCTCTGAGTGTATTACACAGTGGAGACCTAGATATGGGTGAGGGAGAACAGGACAGTGCTTAATTTGAGCCAGTGGTTGCAGGTGGGGCCCATCGACACTTCTGGGCACAGCACTTATTTTTCCCATCAGACTTTGACCCAGAAAAAGGGAGAAACAAACAAAAGGTGGGAAAGTAGGAAGAAGAGAAAGGCAGAAAAGGAGTGACTAAAGGAGAAAGCAGGGGGTGCATAAGGACGTGCTGGAGTGAGTTTGAGGACATGGAGCATCTTGTCATGGATTCAAAATACAAGAGGGGGAATTAAGACTACTCGTCCTGAGTATTCGGCACCACAACTTTCTGCAGTGCCGGCAGTAGCTTATGAGCAAAATGTTTGTGCACCAGCATTCATTATTTTACAAATCAAGCCCTGGAACAGGACTCTTTTTAGTATTGGACTGGCCACAGGGAATACAGAGAAAGACTTAGATACACTGAGGACCAGGAAGGTGCATTTAGGAAAGGATGGAAGAGGTGACCATAAGCTATCCACTGTGCTTTATTTGTAAAAAAATAAAAACTAAGTGCTTCAACAAGAGGCCACTGCAGCTTGCACCACCCTTTTTGCCTTGCCAGCGATGCCAATGGCAATACCAACACAACTATCAATCTATCAGTCAATCAGGTTCTTGTAGAGCGCGGCTAATCATCCTTAAAGGTCACAAGGCTCTAGTGGGGCGGCGGTTCTGCAGTTCTGTTGAAGAGCCTGGTCTTGAGGTCCTTCCTCAATTGAGGCAAAGATGCAGATACACGAAGTTCCAGGTCTTTGCAGCGAGGTAAGAGAAGGATCTTCCTCCAGTCGAAGTCTTGCAGATCCGTTGGAAAGTGGCCAGGGCCAGGTGCGCGGAGCAGAGATGTTTGGTTGGTGTGTAGAAGGAGAGGCGGTTATTGAGGTATTCGGGTCTGGTGTTGTGGAGGGCTTTGTAGGCATGCGTGAGGAGCTTGTAGATGATTCTTTTGTTGATCGGGAGCTATTGGAGGTTTCTCAGGTGATCGATGATGTGGCTTTGGCAGGGTATGTCCAGGATAAGTCTGGCAGAGGCGTTCTGAATGCAGAGTGTGTTGCTGTAGTCGCGCTTGCTGCTGACGAGCGTCAGGATGACCATTCTCCTGGACTCAGTGCGGATCCATTTGAAGATCTTCTAGAGCAGGCGTAACCGTGTAGAAGCGGGAGGATGATACAGCGTTGATTTGGCGGTTCATAGAGAGCAGGGAGCTGAGTATGATGCCGAGGTTGCATGCGTGGTCAGTGGGTGTGGAGGGGGTTCCGAGCGCTGCTGGTCGCCAGGAGTCATCCCATGCAGAGGGAGTGGAGCCCGGGATGGGGATCCCAGTTTTGTCGGAGTTAAGTTTGATGCAGCTCTTATTCATCCAGGTGTCTACTGCCTTCATCCTGCCATTGAAGATGCTCTTAGCAGTTGTAGGTTTGTCAGTGAGGGAGAGAATCAGCTGTGTATCATTGGCATAGGAGACAATGTTGAGTCCGTGGTTTCTGATGATGGCTGCAAGCAGGGCCATGTAGATGTTGAAGAGGGTGGGGCTCGGAGAGGAGCCCTGTGGGACTCCGTAGCTGATCCCTGTAGAATCTGAAGAGAACGGTGGGGGGCTGACTCTCTGGGTTCGGCTGGTGAGGAATGAGTGGATCCACTCTAACGCTTTGCTGTGGATGCCAGCGTTGTGGAAGATGTGGTGGGAGATGGTGTCAAAGGCAGCAGAGAGGTCTAGGAAGATGAGGGCTACAGCTTCACCTTGGTAGAGGAGAGTGCGGATGTTGTCCGTTACGGCGAGGAGTGCAGTCTCGTGCTGTGGTTGCTCCTGAAGCCAGATTGGGAGGGCTCCAGGGTGTGGTTTGTTTCAATGAGCATTGTAAGTTGGGCATTGATGGCCTTCTCAATGACTTTGGCTGACAAGGGGAGCAGAGAGATCGGCTTGTAGTTGTTGAGGTCCGTCAAGTGTGACAATTCAGACTATTCCAGGACCTCAAGGCTATACAAATGGCATGGGCGGGAGGTACTAGTCATTTTTAAAGTACTTTGAATTAATAAACAACTGTTGTGCTCATCTCCTAAATTAGACAAACAACGCCACCATGTGGCAGACTTTCATAAATGCTGATGTTGACAATTAAGTGCCTGTGCGGATTACCGGAACCACTGGCTCAAATTAAGCACTGGCTATCCAGCCTGTCATACATATTTGAGGGAACACTGATGCAATTCTTCCAGACATGTATGCCAATCTGTCCCCTCTCCCCCCAAATTCTTCTTGGGATGATTGAACTCACTTACTAACCTCATTCTGTATACGCTGTGACTCGAATGAACCAATTGCTAGTCCTGTTTTTCATTCCCAGTCCAGCATTGAATCTTCTTGATAATCATAGGAGGTTCAGTTGTGAGCCAATGCAAGGTGGGGCTTACTGACTATTTCTATTGGAACTGATTTCAGTCTTATAACTAACAGGTAGAGCAATGATTGTAGGTGTTAATGTAGAGTGTCTGGGGACAGCATTCATAGTCTCAAAATGCTGTTTTCTTGTCATTTAGGGGCATATGCATCAACATTAGCATTTGCGATTCCTTATTAGCGAAAAATAAGGATTCGCTAATAAGGAATAGCAAAAGGCTATGCATGTAGGAATCGCTATTCAAATAGCGATTCCTTAACTTTCCTTAATTGCTACTAGCAAATAGCGAGTAGCAATTAAGGAATGCCGTCCCAATCATTCCTATGGGCCTCCAGGCCCATAGGAATGAATCGGAGATTGCATGAGCAAATAGCGAGTACCAGTAGGTTCTCGCAAATTGCTCATGCAATTTCAAGGGTGCAAGGGTGTCAAAATGACACCCTATAGCACCCCTGAAAATGATATGTGCACATATGTTGCACACACACATGCTCTAAGGGCATGTGTGTGCGCAACATAAAACTTTGAAAAATGCACAAAAGTGCATTTTTCAAAGTTTTTGCAAATTACCATGCAGTTCATCTTCATGGAAATTTGCTCCCCCTATTAGCGAAATCGCTAATTTTTTAACTTTGATGCATTGCATTTAAGGAATCTCACTTTGGGATTCCTTAAATGCAATCGCTATTTAAGGAATCGGTATTTAAGGAATCCCTATTTAAAGAATCGCTATTTAAGGATTCCTTAAATAGCGATTTTTGCTTTTGGGTTGATGCATTGGGATTGGGTATTTTTAACTTAATACCGGGAGCTATTAGCGAATCGGTATTTTACCGACTGGATTTTGGGTTGATGCATGAGGCTGTATGTGTATTATTTTGCTAGCACTTCTGTAGTGTCTAGCTGTCATTGTACTGTCTTCTGACTGTTTGTTCAGGCAGCTAGGTACTGCCATTCTGTCCCATCAAGAGCTCAGGAGACATGGAGGGAGAATGGAGCACCACTGTTGGAGGCAGAACCATGAATTCGACCATCAGAGTGGCAGTATAATCAATTCCACAATTGGCTTTTTATTGGCAGCCTTGAGAAGGGCTATGAGACCTTCATCGAGGGGGGCGCAATCTCCCCCCACTAAGGTTTAAATGAGGACCTTATTACAGTAAGGCAGCTGTAGTTACAATGTAGATGCATAATTACAATTCTGATGCAGTGTGCACTCCTCTGCATGGCGAGGTAAAATGTGTATTTTAGTTTAAATATAAGGTTAAAACATACATCTTTCAACCGACTTTGTATGTATAATGGATATGATGTTCTCAATAAAAAGAGTTATAAAAAATACCATACATCTTTATGCTCATTTGCCATTTGGCTGACACTACAATGTAGTACCCCCAAACTGTGCTGCTTTTTAAAAGTGTATCAACATATCTGAGGAGTGACAGCAATAGCCCGAAATAGTCTTTAAATGAGGCCTGGGCAGAGTACGCTGAGTTGTGCTATGCAGAACTCTGCAAAGTGGCCAAAAAACTCCACTGCGCTCCGCGGAGTTACGCAAGCTGCGGAGTGTGTTAGGTCATGCCGTTCGAGCTACTTTTTAGCGCCGGGTGTTTCCTGAGCTGGAAAAGCAGCTCAAATGGCACCATGAGCAAGAGGGCGCTGCTTCTTTCTGTTGCTCGAATAGGCGTTCTACTCGAGCAGCAGCTTCCTCATTGCGAACTGAAGGTTTCTCAACACGAGAGGTAGTGGCCATCTGCGACGGCCTGCGTTGAGACATCTCACCGGGAGATGGTCTGGGGTAAGATTTTCTTTGCTCATGCTTGCCAACTTAATGTTTGCGAACCGAGGAAAAACTCTGCTTCACACATGCTACGTGGAGTGTGGAGTGGTTAAACACTGCAAACTCCATGAGCAGAGTCTAATTTAAATATAAGTGCATTTCTTTCATCACTGCCAGTTATTGGTCTGAAGTGGTCAGCACAAAGTTAAACCTTTGGCATTCCTTGAAAGTGACATTGAAATCTCTGGTTCTGGGATCACAAGGGCAGTGTCAGGCAGCTAAGAAAAGAGACCTCTGCCTGCAGTACTGCCTGTGGTTCTGGGTATAAAGATTTATGAGTACATCTTTATCCCGTGGTTACAGCTTCTTAGCTGCTGATTTCCATCAATCATTGAGAGTGGACACTGAGACTAAGGCTAGAGCTGAGATCAGTTGAACAGTTATCCAGTGAACCCATACACCAATGGATACGAAATTACAGCAGTTCTCTCTAAACAATATAGACAGTGACTTTGCCTCCGAGTACCTGTGGTTGTCCTTCTAAAAGTCATTGGATAGCTTCCAAATAAGGTGTAATAAGAGAATGATATTTACCAAGAGAAATTCATATCCTCAACCAGGCTGTCAAATAGGTTTAAGCCTGCCAGATGCCATGTGTCAGGAATACACAGTAACATTGTTATGTCAGAGAATAAGTGCTGCAGAGGCCTTGTCTCACAATCATGGTGTCTATGTCCTTAACCACAATATGTGACTGTCAGTTCTCATGTCTGTGTCTTTAAAGCTAGTGCTGAACAGCAGCATTAAGTAGGAGCCAATAACCAGGAAGAAGGGTGCATTGTGTTCTCCAGCAATGTATGAGTACATAACAGTAATCAATAGGATGATTGTATGGATGAACAATGTGTCTGCCAAGAAACTAGCATGGTGGACCTTAAGAGGTTGAGTCCAATTCCTACTGATTGACTTGTGCCGTGGAGGGCAAACCTGCATTTGTTGTATATTATGGCAGTGAGCCTTGATGCTGGTATTTGCATCTTTCATTCCCCGTCCTAATATTTGTCTTGCTGTGTCTTTGTTATTCTGTTTTCTAGACACATTGTTACATTATTTTAGGCTTACTGTCCTTTCTTTTCAAATCCAGGGTCTCAACTTCTTTTCCTTGTTGTGCTGAAGTTGTAATTTTAGGGTCAATATTTTCCAGACCTAACAGACCATGGTATTAGATCAGTCTCACTTTGTTCAGGGTGCAATATGTAACGCCACATGTAGGCACAACAACCAGATGTGGGTTATGGTGCTCCTTACTATCTATTATGATGTCTTAGTATAACTTTTGTATTAGTCTATATAACGATATTGAGGACTAGAGTAGGATACTTAACAGTATTCTGATTTTTCATTGGTTAAAGGTTTATATATTCTTTCATTGCATGGAAAATTGCCTGTTCTTAGCAAAATTAGTTATATCGACTAATTTGAAAAGATTAAAAGGTCTTAAAGTATGCTATGGATAGCCAAAGCTCCATTTTACATCTGAACCAATCCTTACAGAGCAGAAGGGGAGGTTCCGGGACCTTCATGTGTGTCTGCATCTCAAGAAGAGGAAGAAGTAATTTGCACAGGGCAGACAGTGGAAATAGAAAAAGCAAGCTAAGATTCTATGGTTGTGGAAACATTTTCACATTCCACAAGAGAGGTGGGTATTTGACAAAGACATGAATTTGAGCACAGGCGAGAGGAACCTAATCACGAGAATGGGACAGAGCAATATATACTCCTCTGGAACTATGAGAAAGAAACCACCTGAATGGAGAGCATGGAAAAGAACTTGAAATTATCCTTCCCAACCAATGTAAAAAAAGATGCAAACCACATGAAGCCAGGTGACAGAACACCACATATTGTTCCTACAGAGGTTTGTGAGCATATTGAGGAGAAGAACAACCCTTAATTCAGCATCTTTGCACTGTATTGCATCCAAACTAAATTGTGGTGCGATGAGCAAAGCCTTAGAATTGGGAAAGAGGTGATGTGAGATCACTTCAGAAAACATCAGAAATGTAACATAAAAATGTGTGCAGCTTTACAATGGCTATTTGGGGGGCTAGAGCCAAGCAGTGCATAATATAGCCATACTTTCCTAAAACCTCTGAACCATCTCACCAGATCTTCTGACTGGATCGTCCACAGAGCCTCAAAGGCTCCTGTTGTGGTGGTGAAGGTGGTGGAATGTGGTGCAGTTTGGAGGGTTCCACTTGCAGTGCACACAACAAGGAATGAGTCACTGATGCGCTTGAAGGAGACCCTGAGCATCAGGAAATGGAGTGTAATGGTGGAGGAGGGACTGGGGGTTCTCTACGGTGTGCAGTAGCAGTTTGGGGAGGCCTGTGTCCTGTGGGGGTGGACTCCTGCCCTATTAATTGATAAAATAGTGGTGGAATGATGACTGGAGGTGTAAATGTTGCTGGGACTAGCCAGATCGATGCCAGCTGGGTGTCCTATCAGCAGGAGGTGGGTCCAGAGGTACACGAAACCCATTGATTGGAGCAGCGGAGTGTTGTAATCTTGGTCTGTTCCGCCCCCCCCCCCTTCCTTCCACTTGGTATCTTCCCCTCCTTCTGTCAACGTTCTATTGTAGCCTCCTCTGACAGTTTGACAGAAAGGCTTTGGACATTGTTGGTGGTGTCTAAATAAACTTGTGTCTTACCTTACAAGTTTCATTCTTCTCAACACTGGCGACGAACACTGCGTGGGGGCAGTACACCACCATCCCCAGCTGTCAGCATTTCTCTGTCCATCCTTTCGTGTGATGATTCCGGTATAAAGGATTTTCTTCTTCACCTACACTCACGGATTTTGATCCTGTGTTCCTGTCAAGTGAGTTTTCACTCTCTTTCAAGGTGATTGACTGCACTGGCCTGTCAGCTGCTCGCTGCCTGGCTGTTTCGTGACTGTGTGACATCACCGGATTGATTGTCGGAGTGTGCTCCTTGCTGCATCCCTGTTTTGTTGGCGCTGCTCCGGGTCGATTTCCTGTCATCTGCGCCTGTCCTTGGCGTTGTTCTGTCAGCTGGTCGCTGTCCGGTTGTTGGTGATTGTAAACACCCTCCACGAGTCTTTTTGCCTCACCGGATGCCCTGTCAGAGTTGGGCTCTTTGCCGGCCTCCCTGTTTGGTTGGCGCTGCGCCGCTTTGTTCATCTCGTCCTTCAGTCGGTTGTGGAGCTCACCCGTTCCGGTTCCCCTTAGCGGGTTCTGGGTTTCCTGGGTGCAACCTAGTGTGAGCCTAGTGATTCTGGAGCAACGGGGGTGTTTCTGCCTCCCGCATCCCTCGACCAGATTCTTCCGTGTTCAAGGTCTTCTGAGGAAATTTAATCGTGAGAGCGCCTCTGGTGGTTTAATTTTCCCTTCAGCAGATTCCTCGGTTTAGTCAGAGGTCATTTTGAAGAAAAAAAATATTTTATTCTGTTCCTCAGTTTCTACATTCTTCTACGCTGATGGGCACAGCCTTTTCGCCTGTCATTGTGGGAATTCGCATTCACTGGTTGGGTTGTGACATTGTTCTACACACTGATAGGCACAGTTGTTTTTGCCTATTGTTTCTAGGAGGTGTATATATAAAAAGAGTGAGTCTTTCTATCACATTGCATATGACTCTGAAACAAATCCTATCTCATGAGTGGCACCTTTGAGGTCATTCTTCCATTTTAGTAAGTGGTAATTCTTTCTTTGTCATTGTTAAAATTTCTATTATCATCCCTGGTCTTATTTTTGTTTCTTTCATATTTTGTCATATTTTCTCTCTTATTTCTAGTGTGTGTTTTTCTAGTCAGGGTTTCCAGTATGGCTGCGTTAAATATGACGTTACCTCCATCTTTTCTCAATGAAGAGGGGGATCCTGCCATATGTTGGAAAGATTGGAGAGTCATTTTTGAATCATACTTGATTGCGATAAGAGGAGAAAAAACAGGAGCATCACTATTTTACCACCCTAAACGGTGGTAAATGATTG
Organism: Triturus cristatus; assembly: GCF_964204655.1. Lineage (NCBI taxonomy): Eukaryota > Metazoa > Chordata > Amphibia > Caudata > Salamandridae > Triturus > Triturus cristatus. The sequence continues at coordinate 1,710,617,631 of NC_140589.1, read as the reverse complement.
CTGTCACAGGAACTATAAAATAATGTGCTATGTTCGACTGAAAATGTAGTAACATTTGTTGACATATTTAAATTAAACAAATGAACATAACACACACAAAACAATACAAAACCACAATAACATACAAAAAGAGGGCATCATAAAAAACTGCTAAAACAGAATGCAACACAACAGCCACAGTACAAAGCAACAAGGAAAATTGCAATGTTGCAGCACAAAAATACAGGTAGCACAAAGAACAACAGAACATATTATCTTTGCAACAAAATGCCACAGAACAAATTTACACAGTCTTGCCCCACATTATCACCTCTAGAATCTTGTTTTTACAATACTGTGGTAAACGTTGTTTTGGGCAGGCACCAAGGATACGAAATGGTACCATTGAAAAAGATTTTGTTTTCTGGCCCTATGTCTTAATTAAGCTTTTCCAGTGCTCGCTTTCTGTGATACGGCCCACAGCTTCTGCAACAGGTTTGGACAGAGCAGTGTGTTAAATAGTTGAACAGCTAGACAAGCCTAGTTTAGCACCTTGGACAATGGTAAATGAGTTCTTGCCACAGAACATTTAAACTTTTAAAGGCAGGTGATTCTTTTTGCTGGAAACGTAAAAGTAGTTGGTAACACATCTACAGTAAACAGCAGAACATGACAATACCATACACAGAGTAACAAATTACATTTAAAACATAAAATCACACAACACAGTCGAAGAACACAGCACAAAAACTACAGTACAAGAAAGGAGTATCAGATTTTCAAAATGCATAACAAATCAGCAACACAAGAACACATCCCCACCCACACAACAAATAAGCATCCACATTATTGTCACATTACCAACAGTTCAAAATGTTTTATGTTGTGGTCCTTAATTTCCAATGGATATATGAACGTAGAGAGATTATAGGGCAGCCTCAAATCACATTGGGGATCCTAACCTGTGTCCTACACCTGACATCTTATCACCATACTATATTTGTTCAGTAATATATGTCCTTTTCCTGTACACCATCTACCTACTTTACTTGAAATGTATAGCTCCAGCCCCTGTTTATCTATTTTGATTTGTATATTGTATTTGTTTTTACTTTGTATATTTCACATTTTTGTTTAATTACCTTTTATATGCTTTTATACCATGTTTGCCTTATACTATCCTAATCATGTAAAGCGCTCTGATACCTCTGGGTCTAGCCAGCGCTATATAAAACTTTTAAAATAAATAAATAAATAACTAAAAACACCATGCACAATAATGTTCTACAGGGACAATCCAACATCCAATGTGCTGCAGTTGAAAATGCACTTTTAATCACCGTGATCAAATTAATTGAAATGTAGTGTTGTGGTGGCTTACAAAACAAAGGTCTAAAGCTTATTTTCTCTAAAATCAGACCTATTCTCTAGTGTGAAGGCTTGGTAAATAACACTATAAGTGTTTGTCAATAACGTTTACCTAAAAACAGACATTATTTTCCTGAAAACAAACAAGCGGTTTCCTCCGAGAAACAGTGTGTGCTTGATGCAATTGCCAATAAAATAAATTAAGATCAACGGCATTTAAGTTGCTTAGCATCTGATCTGCAACTCTGTTAGCCGGCTCACTTATAAGAAAGTCTCCTCTGTCAGATTAGTGCTAGAGGGTCCCTGGAACATACGTTTAATTATGTTCAATTCATTAACACAATTAGAGCTGTGAACACATGTATTGGCACAGCCAGAAGCACTTAGCAGCAGCCAGCTCAAAGTAAACAAATACCTTTTTACTCTTCAAAGTTTTCTTCTGCACACAGCATAAGTGGAGTCAGGAGGACTGATCTTACACATTTACCCAGCTACTGGGGCTTTTTCAGTGTCACAGAAAGTTTTATTTTTAATCATCTTAATATTCACCCATCAGCACAATCGTAATCATAAGAAGAATAAGGGCAGGGGCCCAAACCTTTTCTTAGGAGTCTGTTGCTGCCCAATGCCAGGGTTGCAGAATATCACGCCTGCCTAGACTTGATTCCACCTCATGCCTTCTTTAGCTGCCACCATACACTTCAGATCTAAACTCACTCACTCTTGCCTGTTTTGTAATCCCTTTTTTATCTCTTTGCCACTGTTTTGCTAGCTTTCTCTTCCCTTTCTTTCTCCCTTTTCAGCTTTCCTGCCTTTGTCTCTCTCGCTCTGGGTCAAAGTCTGACAATGAAAAATAAGACCTCGTCTCCCAAAATGAAAGCCTTTGCCCACCACCCACACTGATGCCAGGGGAGGCATCCTAACCCTGCACATCAGCTGATTTGGATTAATTGAATAACTCAACCACAGAGCTGCATTTGGTTGAAAGAAGCGTGGTATCATATGTAGCCCTAGTTTTGCACTGTAGGAAATTGTTGGCAAGTAATGTGGACCCACTGCTTTGGAGACTAAACAAATATGAAGCACTTTGACAAAGGGGAGGACAGGTAAAAATCACTAATGCTCATACCTGAATAAAAGTCAGACTATCTGTACTAACAACCTGGCGGGAGAGCTTAAACGTATGTATAATACCCTTGCAGCTACTGGTGAGTGCCCTTGATAAGTTGTCGTGGTACTTGAACGAGAGATATAACGATATCTGGTAACTCTGGTATTTGTGGCCCCTTTTCAATCAATTAGTTTCTTTTCATAAACTACTGGAGTAGGTAACGGGAAGCCAGCGTCCTCTTGTAAGTTGCTCAGATCCCACTTCCCTTAAAATGGCCAAGGTGTGAGCTACTGGTGCAGTGACAGAACATTACAGTGTTTTGCAAGTGATGTAATATCATATTTTATATTATTATATAATTGGAATCAACTGGGAACAAATTACTTACGAATGTTCCAATAAATGAAGACCATGGTGTTGCTCAAGAGACCTAACTTTTAAACTATATATTTTCACTTTCTCCGACCACCACTAAGGGTCTAATCCCGAATATCATAGCAACACTAGCCTGGAAAAGTCTGTTTCATGCACAACATTTTAAGTACAAAGAAGGGGTACAGCAGAAAAATATGTATAACTTGTACCTATAATGTTATCTACTGCTTGGGAAAAGTAGCCAGGTAGAGTAATGTACTGGTGAGATTTAAACTTAGCAGTATCCAAAACGTAGTGGAAAAAAAATCAAATATTCAAGACGGGCCTGCTCCTCCCTAAAATGCATTTTCATCTTCATTTTCTACAATGAAAAAAGACTACAGTTAAAAATTAATTCAAAAGAAGATGGAGTGCAAAGGGTGGGTGTTTGGCAGTTCTCACAGCTAAGAGTGGGATTGCCCTGGAAAAAACGATCTTACTCAATAAGAATTGGGTAATAATGAAAAATCCTTCAATTTCTGGAGTAAATTAAAGACTTCATTTAAAATGTGTTACAGCAGCACCCCCACCACAAGTCAGCGGGGATTCCTTTGAGATGAACGTCCAGCTCTCCCACCCCTTTGAGAGATGGGTAAGCACCGGGTTTCCAACAGCAGAGCCTCAGCTGACTCCCCCAACAGAAATCTTTGCCCTGTCCACCCCAGGGCTGCCAGGTCACAATGGCAGTAATTTCCATTTTATTTAGGACATGTTGGTTTTGGGCAGAAACAGAAACACATGTTTCTGGCACTCAAGGACAAAACTACACTGGCTTCCATTCTGCCAGAGAATAACCTTTAAAGCTATGGTTATTATCCACTGGGCAGTCTTACTATTATTTTTGTACTTTTTGGCGGCCACATTTGAATGGTAGAAAGCCTTTCTTCATTTGAGGTCTAATGACTTATCCTTTCTGAAAGTCCCCAGAACTAGAATGGTCATGCATTCTTTGTAACTAATGCCAACTCTTGAAATTCCTTACCTCTTGTCATTTTACCCACATCCTCTCCTATGTAGTTTAAAAAGCAACTAAAACATTATTAATAACTCAGTTAAAGCATTGGTTCTGTTTAGGATATTTCAGCTCCAAGAAACTTTGGTATTATGTGCTATAGAAAGCCATAACATAGCAAAACTCCCTGCATGCGGGTGACAATATTTTGGGATGTCATTGTCCTGAACAAATATGTATTGAAACAAATGCGTGGGCAACTTCATCAATGCGACACATGTAGCACTTAGCTTTGCCTTAAGTGCATCTGCTACACCATGGATGCACTTAAGGCAGTCCAATGTCTGGCAAGTAGTCTGTGATCTCATAATATGGTTGAAGGTCCTCCACCTGAGGTAGGACCTCCGCCCGATACAGCAGGCTTGAAGGCTACCTAAAGCTAGAGGTGAATCTATTGAATTTCTCCCACCATGCTATCACAGTGGTGGATAAATTTACACCAGTTGATTCTATTCTGGATTTAGCATTTTTAGGCATGTTTTCTTTTTAATGGTATTAAGTTTTAAAACAATTTTAAAACACATACTTGGAAGAGGCCCCCTTGCAACTGGTAAGATTCTATTCCCAAAGCCCTCTGTATGGGAATAGTGGCAATCCAACTTACATATACTTTTTTAACATATTTGTTTGAAAATTAAAGTAACAATATAATTTGTGTCTAAAAAGAAGGACATGACTCGGTTCTTACTGATTATAAAAATACGTGCCAGGGTCAAACCAATATTTCATGCCAGCTTTGAGATAGGAAACATAAGATTGTAGATCGGTTTTTGAGTCATTGCTGAAGAAATGTCCAGGTGAAATGATACCATTAATGTTAATATTTCTGTTGTCCCCAAGAAGTGATAATCTGGTTACTCCCAGTTGACAACATCCTGCAACGGTTTCGCTATCAGGTTGATTATAGACATACTACTTGTCTAACTGTTTTGTGACTGCAAATGCTTCTTTAAAACCTCACAAGTACTATCCGCACACCATTTATATAAGAAACACCACCATTGTAATCAATATTGAAAATGTGATTATTTTCAAGTATATGCAACCATAAATCCATGAGGGCCTTCTGCACTTATTTAAGGCCTGATTACAATGCCAGTTGGGCCAGCTGCCCCGGTCCTGTAGGAGGCCAGATTACGATGCATGTATCATGTACTCTGGCTGATCGCTGAAAAACTGCTGACTGCAACAGTTTTTCTTTGACCACCGAGATGATGGTAGGAGACAAACTGCAACCATAGAGCTGTACAGGAATCTCCGACCGCCGTCCGGATTACGATGTGGGTTTCAGATGACCCAACCGTGGCGTTCTGACCAGCTGCCTTGAGTCATCCGAAACTAAGGATTTGGGGTGCATACTCACCCCAATCCGCTTCTCAGTCTCTAATGTGGATACTTTCCTCCAGGTCCCCCCTACACCTCAGAACTGAACCCCGATGACAACAATCCTGTGGGTGCCGAAACCCAAGTAAGTCCTCCTCCTCCTGTGGTATGTATCCCCATTGACTGGACTCTGCACATTCTGTCACACTCCAGCAATGTGGTACGGGGTGAGCAAGGCATATCCGCCCATATATGTCATGCATATGTGTACAATTCACATGTTTTCTGTGAGTTTTGCGACCGCCTCGGTAGCAGCAGTTGCATCGTAGTATGGCGTGTGGAAACTTCGTGGTGGTTGGAAAGGGCCTGCAAAGACGGAGGTTGGACGGTTGGTTCGACTGGCATCGTAATCAGGCCCTTAGTATTTTTCTGACCATTGTCTATCAGCTTTGCCAGTTTAGATTTTGACTTTAACTCAAAACAAACTCAAAGCTAACAGAGTCTCACCCCACTCTTCTCTACCTGGCCATTCTATGAAAAACGTTTCACATTCTGACAGTTGTGAGTCTGAGTCTGGTGGGTTTTTGATTCTGTAACTCCTGAACATCCTGGACAAGTGTGGTTGGAGATGCGGTTGGTACTAGAAAAACATCACCTGCTGCAAACTCTCTCACTTTCAACCAACACAGTGCTTATCACATGTTCAGCTACACTCAATCTTAGTTGCACAACTTGCAAGGAGCCTTCTAGCAGTGGTGCAGTCTGCATTTGAGCCTTTGTGGCAACCGCACTTGCTGACTGTGAGAAATGAGACACATTGTATGGCTTTACTTAATCAAGTCTTTTCTTCTTCAATCCCCAGAATGGTGGCAGAATTACAGTTTTAGTACCTTCTGGAGCTGTGACTGGTGCAGGTTCTCTGTAGGAGAGTCCAAATTCTTGATCTTCAGACAACTTCTCCGCTAAATGCTCACTTGCGTTTGGTACCCAACCAATAGCAGTTGAATTAAAGTTGGCAGCAAGTTGAACTTCAGACAACCTCTGTCAGCTTCACTGTAAATCCTGTAATAGATCAGGGTGTTGGGTGCCAGCGCTCTACCCATCTGGCTTGCACTTGGATTCATTAAGTGTGGCTGTGGGCAGAGTCACCACTTGGGGTCATTGGGGGTTCTTGAGACTGTTGCCAACTGGCCGCTTTCTTCTCCCCAGCATGAGGGGAAGTTTCTGGACTCGCTGTGGTGGCATCCCACCACAAGTACCGGCACCACCTTTTTTTGGGGGGCTCATATTCAATCCAAGATAGTAAAAATGTACCCTCATTCTGGGGTACATTTTGGCCTAATCCAATATGGAGGGATTAGTTCCTGTTAGGGTTTTCTTCACTTCCAGTATGGGTAGTACTATTTAAGTGAAGTCCAGGGGTTGGTTTGGTCATTGCAATGCTCCGACTGTTTTGTCCTGATTTAGGGTCCTTTGGTGTTCCTCTGGAAGACTGAGTTCTCTGCTGTCGACATTGGAGGGTTTTTGTTTCAGAATTTCTTTCCTTTCCAGCAGTGGTTTATTTCCTTGGACACTTAACAGCTGCTGTATATTTCACCACCAGTCAATACAGGGCTACATATAGGAATTGCCGATTCCTTGGGGTAAAATCTTCAAAGCTTAGAAGACTTCAGCTGTGTCCAGCCCTTATCAGATTGTGATGCTGGCATATTCCATAACCCTCTGCAGAAATGGATCCTACTGCTGACCTCTAAAATACCATTTAACAGCAACAGGCTGAAATATTCTTTTTGAGAACCAAGAATGCAGCTGTATGTTAATCCCTTGTGACTTGAAAATCCTTGGACCTCCCTTCTGTGCCTACGGGTGTGCTACGATGTGATGGGAATTCAGAGGAAGTAAGATAATTTCTGGACTCCCTTACTGTGCATTCTACTTTCAGACATTTGCAGTTTTTCTTCGAACATGACCAAAGTAGGGTATTTGATCATTTGTTTGTCTGGAGATGCATTATCATTGGCTACGCCGTTTGTAACATTCTATGATGCCAGACTGAATAATTACAGTAAATTTCTTTGAGAATTTCATCCAATGTTCGGAAAACCAGATGCAGAATTTTCAGCCTAAGAGGCTCTCTGTGAGATCCAACAAGGATCGCTATGTCCTATGTGACTAGATTTAGATGTTTAGCAGCTGAAACCAAGCGGGTAGATCACATTTTAATGACGCTGATCCAAAGGGGATTAAAAGATTTAAACAAAGACAAATTCATCCATATGCAACAGCCATAAACTTTGAAAATGGCAGTAGAAACCACCCTACATATTGAACACAGAATAAGCGACAGGAGGAAGGAGAGGTGATCAGAATGAAGCCATCTGAACTTTACGTTAGCCACCCCTTTCTGTCAAAGAAAGTCTGAAGCAGTAAAGTACCTGATCCTCCTGAAGAACTGAAACAAATTGGGTCAATGAGAGGCCCTTTGTCAGAAACTGTTGGACGGAGACGAAGAGAGAAAGATTTGTGTCTTTACTGTGGAGAAGGGAATCATTTGTCCCGTTCATCTTTCAAAGAGTTTGGGAATCATTTAAGCCGAGCCCTAGCGAGAAAGGGGGAGTTGGGTCAAAAGAATCTTCCTCAATCTTCAGCATCACCATTTGTTCTGGAAGTAGGCTACCATTTGTTTATATTTATGATTACATTATTTATGGAGGATGCAAGAGAGCTTCCTGTAATGGCTTTATTGGATTCAGGAACCACAGGAAATGTTGTTGATCTTCAATGGACATTAAAGTATAAGTTACCTAAACAGTTCAAACAGAAGGTTGAAATTATCCATACAGTTGATCGTAAACTTTTAACCTCTATGTTAGTAAGGGAATACAATGTGCCACTCAAGATGTCCATATATAATCATCAAGACACTCTCGTTTTTGATCTCATTGTACCTCGTAATCATCCTATATTTCTAGGCCTTCCTTGGCTGTGCAGTCATAATCCCTAAATTGGACATCCCTCACCACATCTCTGAGCTCATAAAATTGTAACTGGTTTTGTCTGAAGTCTATTTTTCCAAAGAAGGAAGAGGAATTTCCAGTTAACTCTGAAGAGGTACCTGTAGTAAAGTCTCTGACTTGTATTCGAGAGTCTTTCAACGATTGCTCTGATGTATTTATTCCCCTCAGAAGAAACAATTGTCACCTAACCATTTTTGTGATTGTGCTTTAAACTTAAAACCAGGGGTTGAAATTCCTTGTGAATGGATGTATTCGCAGTCAAAAAAGAGCAAGAAGTGCTAAAACAGCACTTAAAAGAAAGCTTAAAACAAGGTTTAATTACTCCCTCAACTTCACCTCCTAGTGCGCCTTTGTTTTCCGTTCCCAAGAAAGACAGTGAAATGAGACCATGTATATATCACCGAAGTTTGAATGAAATTACCATAAAGGATCATTCTTAGTTACATTTAATTAAAGACATTCTAGAAGGCCTACGAGGATCTCATATTTTCTCCAAATTGGATCTAAAGAGAGCCTACCATCTACTATGAATTAAGAATGGGGCTGAATAGTAAACTGCCTTTCGGACTCCTTATGGACACTTTGAGTTTAGAGTGATGCCATTTAGCTTAAGTAATGCACCTTCTATTTTTCAGTGGTCCATGGATAATATTTTTTCAGACTTCTTGAATATCTTTATTGTTGGCTATTTAGACAATATTCAGATGTTTCTAATTCTTTAGCCAACCACAGGAAACATGTGAAGGAGGTACTGTAGTAAGAATCAACTCCTTTGTAAGAATCAATACATTAAAAGTCTCTGTAGTATTAGACTGGCCCCCTTTAATACTTTCTTGGCTTTGCCAGTTTTTACCATCAATTTCTAAAGATCATTTCCCCATATTCCAGTGATATTTCCAGAACCCTTGAAAGGAACATCTTAAAGAGGGAGTTCAACGGAACGAAGGGGCAGAGAAGGCATTTCAAGCGCTAAAGTTCGCCATTACCAAAGACCCATTTGTTCATCCCCACTCACAAGTTCCTGGTCCAAACTAATGCTTTTGTGGTACCCGTATGAGAAGTACTACTTAATTTTCAACCACATGACCAAAAGGAACACCGCATTGTCTACTACTTCCAATCTCTTTCATCGGCAGAAAGGAATTATTCCGTCCTTAAGAGCAAGGTTTTAGCTATGAAAAAGGCATGTACTGAGTGGAAACATCTGTTTTTGGGAGCAAGACGTATTTGAGAGTAAAACTAATCATAGAAATTTAGATGCCTTAAGAACAATCCAATGCAAGAAAAGTTGTCAGGCAAGATGGGTTTTCTTTTTTCACCATATGAATTCATGGTCAGCTATATTCTTGGCACTCCAAACATACTTGCAGATGGTTTATCTTGAAGATACTACAAATATCATTTCACCTGATTGTATTATTTCCATTACCACTACTTTTCTGGAAGAAGTCCCAGCAGCAGAGCAACAGCTGAGTTCCAAACAAACTGGAGATTACACGATTTTCTACAGTTAATACTATGAGGTGGGCTATATTTCTTTTGGGAGGCACTTTTTATTCCAACTCCAGTTCTTCAAAGAAAAGTGCTCTATCTGTTCCATGGTTCTCAAATGGACGGCAATTGAGGAATTAAAAGCACCTATAAATTATCTGCATGAACATTTGGGTGGCTCATGATGAAACAGGATGTGGCATGGTATGTGCGCTCATATGAAAACCTCACATGAGAAACCAGTGGATTTATTACAACCCTGGTCCTTAGGCTCGAGGCTTTGGGAAATTATTGTCACAGACTTCATAATCAAAATGCCACCATTGAAGGGGAAACTGTGATAATGGTTACAGTTGATACGTTTTCTAAGATAGCACAGTTTTTGCCATTTCTCGAATTGCAACTGCCAAAGATATGGCTCAGGGATTCATAAAAGGAGCTCTTTAGGCTATATGGTATCCCCAAAACCATAATCTCTGATCGAGACCATTACTCATATCTCAATTTTGGAAATATTTTTGTTCGACCATGGGAATCTCAAAAGCTTTGCCTTCTGGATTTCATCCACAGACCAATGGTGTCACAGAGAGAGGCAATCAAACTCTAGAGAAATACCCAAGGTGTTTTTGTAATGCTAGTAGCGATAATTGGGTTTTCCTGTTGCCTAATGCTGAATTTGCATATAATAAAAGTGTTCATAGTGCCACCAAGGCCATCCTCTTCTTTTGTATGAGTTTTTTTAGACTGCTGACATTCCAGACTCCGTTCTAAGAGTCACTGGTCTCATAAAACAACAGGGCAAGGTCAAAAGGTTGGCAGCTGAAAACATACAGAGGCCTACTGCCAGGACAGGCTGACAAAAATGGATTTTAGGAACCAGACTGTAAGGTGCGGGAAAGGTTCTTGCTGTCCTCCCGCTTCTTGCCTACCAAGACAGCTAAGTTCAGGCCATGATTTTTGGGCCCCATCGCTATTAGTCAGACAATTTCCCCTTCCATGTGTCTCAATTAGAATCTCTTGTTGTTGATGAGTTCTCTAGGAATTCCCCTCCACCCCTACTGGTAGAGATTAATGCCTAACCTGAATATGACATTTTTTACATTGTTGAGTTTTGATTTTTTTCAAGATAAACTCCAATATTTGATAAGGTGGAAAGGATACCCAATTTCAGATCAGTCTTGGGAATATGTTACTGCGGGACTTGCCCCTCTGTTAGTTTTAAGGTTTTTTTCTTAGATCTCTAGGAAAACCATGAGCTCCGAAAAAGGGGTATACTGTTGAGCTTGTGCATTCATTACTCATAACCATGAGTCACCACTTACCTAGTGGGTCCCTGGGTTCCTTAAGCCAGTTGCTGGCTGGCTGCTTCCTTCTCCCTGGAATGAGGGAAAGTTTCAAGACTCGCTATGTCAGCATCCCGACACGAGTACGGGCGCTATCTTGGAGTGGGCTCATATTTAGTCCAAGGTGATGTCCCTCATTCTATGGTAAATTTTGCCCAATTTAATATGAAAGGATTAGTTTTAGTTTCTGTTAGGGTTCTCTTTCCTTCCAGATCAGGTAGGGCTATTTAACTGGGGGTTGGATTGGGCATCTCAAAGCTCCTGCTATGTTCATAGGACAGGGTACTCCATTATGTTTGTATCCGAATACCGTCTGCCAAATTAGAAATCAGGCAATTCGTTCTTAAATGGGGACTCAATGAATTTGATCCCTGAGAGTGTCCCTTTCCATAGAAACACAACCTTGAGAGATAATGTTTGGCAACTGACCTTCTTCCTGACCCTACAGAGTAGCTGCATATTTCTGGCATATGGGCCAAAGAGCTGCATTACTATTAGGTTTCCAATAATAATTTTTCTTTTCATATCACTATGAAATATTAGTTTCATACCCAAGGCTTGATTTTCTTCCTGAATCTAGTTGAGAACCTCAGGTAATACCACAATTGAAGGTATGGCATGTGTAGTTGTATACTGTGTTGAAAATATACTTCCCCGTGATATTTTTGGGTTTAGGCATCATCTCCATACATCAGAATATGATAACCAAAATATCACCTAACAGAAATATTGTGCCCTAAATATAATTTAAGAAAATGTCACCCCTGTGGAATTAGTAAAAGAAATTCTACACCCACAGTGACTATATTTATGTAAATATTATTAAGGAAACAATATTTTAGTTAACAATATTCTCACATACAACCACTCATAAAAAGGCAGAACATATTTTTTAAACTGCGCTTTTCATTTTGTGTAGAATGTGCCCCCAGGTGCTGACATCAAGCCCATGTTTTTTTTTTAAAATCAGGACAAGGGTTCATGCTGACTAGAAGCATTCGGACTGGAGGCCCCAGAGATCTTGTGTCATTTGAATGATGACCCAGTGACATCAACACACCACCATTGGTATTTAGCCCACCGTTTGCTGTGGAAAAAGCCTCTTTGCTTCCAGTGGCATGCAGGAAAGGGCGAAGAATTGAGAAGGCTACGTCCTGCCCTAAATTAGCTGTGTCCCTCCATTGCTCTCTCGCCATCTTCCCGCATGCCCAGGAACACGGCAACCCCATGGGTGAAAATGTTGCCACACTCCTCATTGGCCCTGTTAGCTCCCTCCTCTGTGCTCCTGCCAGGTTCCCCCTCTATGTCTGCCAGTTTTTTTCTCTCTAATTCTGCCATCTCCCTTGACTTTAGACATGTTGATACAACCATCTACAGTCCTGCTGCCTTCCCGCCTTGTTTGAGGTCTACCACTGCCTCTCTGCTGTTTCAAAACCTTCATACTGCCCCCACCCTATGTGACTACACTGTTTCAGGTTAACAGGATTTTCAATGTTCATCTAGTGAGTCTATAGGTGTATGAAATATGGTTGAGTGTGCATTATAAAACTTCACAAATAAATAAGTAAATGCCCCATTATTGCACTGATAACCTGTGGATTAATGCAGGGGCTTGGGTTTCCATAGGTGACTGAGTGACACCCGTCTTGTTTGTTCAATGTATGTCAAAGGTGTCTTAATGTATCAAAACAGATCTTACCATGCTGGTGGATCTATTGCAAAAGACACACAATTGATGGAGGGAATGCAGAACAAATCAAAACATTCTCCCCCAGTCAAGAGATATGGGTTAAATCCATCATTCTTTTGCACAACATGCCACCCCAATTTAGACCTGGCCATATGCAAATCAGTCTTGACCCTGTGCCTCATTGCAACATATCTTGCGAAAAGCCCTAATTTATCAGCAGATTCCATTTTCATCCATAAGTAAAACACCGTAGTTATTTAGAGAGGGTCTATACTTACTGCAATAACCAAACATATGATTTTGCCCCCTAATATTGGGAATACACTTCCATTTAAATGTGAGAGCCTACCCTCAGGCGTTTCCACCAATGCAACTTCTTCAGCCATTTTACAAAGACTAAGACATTGGTACTAGTGATATGGGCATTACTCATTGTAACTTTTAAGCACGTATCAAATCTCAGTTGGAAAAGGGGGCATCTTTCAGAGGTCTGAGGAGGATTTTAAATCAACTTTGCATGTCCCTGTAGTAATTTGCCTGTGCAAACATTTTTTGGGGTTTGAACTGTGGGGTAAACCCAACTAAGGCACCATGTCAAGTCCCTAAGATTTCTTGAGTTGCATAAGGTAGATTTATAAACCTCAAAAGAAGGCCATGCTTTTTTCAGAGGAAAGGTGCATTTCTGCCCACAGTGTTATGTGTATATGAAGTTAGAGTGTAAGGAGTCACTCTCATCTGCATGTGATATAACAGGGCTGCACCCCACCCCAAGCATTATTATATGCAAGCAATGATATTTTATAATATATTAGGATTTATTGTGTGAGTTTCTGATATAACTATAACCACCATAGCAATCATAAATATCTCAATAATTAAAAGATAATTAGGGGTGAAAGAAAGGTACACCCCAAGCATTATTCATCACACATTCCGAGGCTATTAGTATTTTTCCCAGGCTATATCAGATTCATCTGGCTCACTGTGTGACATCTTTAGTTTGTGTGTCCCTCATACCTGTATGCTAGTAAGGCTCAAATTAGTATCCCAATTATCAGCATCTCTCGTCAGCAATCCGCAAGTCTGCTTGGCCACCCAAATTACTTAGGCCTTTAATACTTTTTCAATGCACTCAGTCTTATGACCAAGTAGTACATTCTTTGATTTGCTTTTAGGAAGCACACAGAAGCTGCTCTGTATATTTTCGATCCTCTGAAACATAGCTTGTATGAGCTCAGCCTGCTGGTTGATCTCTAACTACTGCGAAACGCTGCAGAGAATGGGCAACCCTATGTATTTTTCTAGAGTGTGATTGTCTCTCTGTGTGATACCATTGGTCTGTGGATGAAATCCAGAGGGCAAACCTTTCTCTGGCTTTTCAATGTGACCAGCAGAAATTCATGATGATTGGTCACATATAATCTTTGAGAGAGAGAGAGAAGCTAAGAAGCATGCCTTCACTGAAGCTTAAATTCTAGTTCCTAATACTTCTATCGTGCACTCAAATTCAGTCAGTGCACAATGACCACATGCACCAAGACCTGCGACAAATGTAACATTTTAAAACATAAAGGAAATGTGTAAGACCTGTGACTCATGTAAAGAGCCAGCACTGCATGGTTAGACTAAACTGTGGGCAAGTAATTGCAACAAGTTCTTTGTTGCATTCTGACCTATGAAATGGGACCTGTACTCATATTTCAAGTGATCAAGAATTCAGGATTCGCAATGTGTAAACTGAATTAATTTAATAACATGTAATTACAAATGTTGTCAGAAACAAAACTCTGTTGGCAAGCTGCAAATCATATACAGCTGTGAAATACAGCATGCAGGAAAGGCTGTATGCTGTGTTGTGTCTCTCCGTAGCAGCAAAAGTATGTCTATATATGAAGTAAAATAGGAGAGTTAAAAATTATGTGGCATAGTTCTAATATTGGTGGACCAGAATGCTCGTGAAAACTTAAAAACAATGTTTTCCAGCTAATTGACTGAGAAACCAGCTTTTTGAAGAATCACTTTTCTATTCTGAAGGATTATTAGGTGAAGGTAAAAGCTGCATGCATACGTTTCAACAATAGATTGCTAAAATCATCTTAAACAGAAGTCGCAATGATGAAAACTCCAAGGGGCAGATTTACAAGCCCCTTGCGCCACTTTTGCTTCACTTTTAGGGGCAGATTTACAAGCCCCTTGCTTGGCTTTTGCGCTGCAGTTGCATCACTTTTTTGACGCAACAGTGGCGCAAACAATGCGGCCTATTTAGATGCGTCACGTTGTAAAGCCCTGCGTCACATTATACCTGCGTCAGGTATAATGTATGCAGGGTGGGCATTCCTACGCAGCAAGGCCTCGTAAAAGTGACTCCGTGAAATCTACAAGATTTCACTGCGCCACTTTTAGAACGCCACTGCGTCAAAACCTTACGCCTGCTTCAAGCAGGCGTAAGTAGTGATGCAGTGTAAGGGGAGTAGGCCTCAACACGCATTGCTGGAGTTGCGTCGTGCTTGCGACACGACTCCTGCAAATGTGTGACTTTTCCGCCAACAGATGCGTCAGAATTTCTGACGCATCTGTCAATCCTTGCGCCATAGTGCGCCGTATTGTAAATACAGCGGGGCAGATTTATAAGCCCCTTGCGCCTCATTTACGCCGCCGTTGCGTCGCTTTTGTGATGCAGCGGCGGCGCAAATCCTGCGCCATGGTGCGGGGTACTTACAACGTGACGCATCTGGGAGATGCATCACGTTGTAAAGCCCTGCGCCACATGTAGGCGTTCCTGCGCAGGGGGGCGTTTTGGTGCAGGAACGCCTCCTAAAAGTGACTGAGTGAAATCTACAAGATTACACTCAGTCACTTTTAGGCCCATGCTGCGTCAAAATCCTGTGCCTGCCTGAAGCAGGCGTAAGGATTGACGCAGCATTAGCAAGATCGGGCCCCCCAGACCATTGCTGGAGCTGCGTCGCGCTTGCGGCGCAACTCCAGCAATGCGCCACTTTTACGGCACAGATGCGTCACGCATCTGTGCCGTTTTTGCCCCATGGTGTGCCGCATTGTAAATGCGGCGCATCCATGGTGGCGGAGCTGTGGCGCACAATAACTGGCGCATCCATGCTGATATGCAGGGATGCGCCATTTATTGTAAATATGCCCCCACGCATCTATAGTGGCGCAAGGGTTTCTAAGGGTGGCGCAGGGAAAGTGACGCATCTGTACAGATGCGTCACTTTCTTGTGAATCTGCCCCTTAATATGGGAAAAGTGACGCAAAAGGGGTGCAAGGGGCTTGTAAATCTGTCCCCAAATATTTAACTTACCCCATCAAATGCACTCAGTAGCTCTATTTAACGTCTTCCTCTTGAGCGCTATACCGCTATAAATGTTAGGCGTTATCCACAGCCGACGCAGTGGCGCTGTTGGTTTTCACTTCAACATGACCACTGTCACCGGTCCCTTTATTGTAATTTGTTATTTATAGTCACCTCCACGTCTGACTCTCCTCAAGGTCAACGATGCCAATGTAGGGAATTATTACACCAGTTCACAGATTGACATGCATTTAAATACCCGGTAGCCTGTATTCAGCGAACCCAAAGCCTTCAAGATGACTTGCGGACTCTTGTATCTGCGCCCGGACACTCATGGGATGTGTTTCTTCTCGGTGTTTGGCTTCCTGGCAGTTCAACCTCTGGGCTACAAGTTCCACCTCTCCCCCAGTGCCTTGCCTATTTTCTAGTTCATATCACACACACAGACTATGCAGAGGCAAATGCAGAGATTAAGTACAGATGGTTTCGATCACAGCCACACTCAAATATAAAAGATTTGACATCTGAACAACATTTAAACTGAAGCTGTTTATCTTTCTTTCACGTATGATCAAATAAAACTCTTATCATTGATTTCTCTTCGAATATATGTAGAAAATGTGTGGAAAGATATAGATCATTTACAGAGAAAACCTGAGTACATTGGGCGCAAATATCATAGAACACTATTTATAAAACGTGCTCCAAACTGCAATATTTCCAAAAGTATTAATACATTTGTGTTTTGTCTCTTTTGTTTTGTATAAAGATTATGGTAGTCACCTACATCTTCATCACCAGCAGACTTATTTTCCAGACATGCAATTTCTTCGGACAGGCTAATATTCTCTAAGAGTTGGCCTGTCAGATTCAAAAAAGTTTGCTTTGACTTACTCTTGGAATAGTTATGATATTCGGGAATAAGCTGGGAGTAAGCAAGGAGCATGCTTTGCGTACTCCTGAATTTCATGAGTAATGCAGGAGTACTAAAAGAGTAAATCACACCTACTCTGCATCTACTCATTCACTAATTTTGTAAATGAATAAATGAAAGGATTTGTAAAGCGCACAGCTACTCAAAGAGTGTCCAGGGGCTGAAAGGTATGCAGCCCACAGCACAGAAACCTTAATCCCTAGAAGAGAAGAGCCACGTTTTTAACTGCCTTCTAAAGGTAGCCTCAAGAGGAATCCTCTGAACATCGCAGGGAAGCTTGTTCCATACTTTTGCTGCAAGAAACCAAAAAGTTCTGCCATCCTTCCTCATGTGCCTAAAGCGGGGAACAACCACCAGCGCGGCACATGCAGAGGGCAGCGCTCTAGAGGCAAAAGGACACAAATCTCTTTGCAATGTAGCCAAGACTGACTTGAAGCACTGCCTCATGGACCAAAACAAGGGATTTAAATAAAATCCGCTTCCTGACAGGCAGCCAACGTAAGGAATCAAGAACAGGAGAAACTGAAGCACAGCTGGGCAAGCACAAAATGAGCCTAGCAGCGGCGTTCTGAAACAACTGAAGGCCTCCTAACAAGGCTTCCGATACTCTGAGATAGAGAGCTTTAGCATAATCCAGGTGTGATGTAATCAACGCATTTTTACAGTCCTCCTGCAATGTAAGAGCAGGAGGAAATTAGATTTTCAGAGAGCACTGAGCATCTTGACACATTGACCCACTACTGTAGTGATCTTGAATGTCCAGTTTAACCCCCATTTTGTCTGTGTTACATTTAAGCTGGCTTCTCTGCAGTCACTCAAAGACCGCAAGCAAGCAGTCCTTGAAGGCAGGTTCAATCGGGACCGAGTGTCCCTCAAAAGCAAAAAACAGTTGGGTGTTGTCAGCATATGAAATAATCTTACAATCAAATGAGTCCACTACTGAGGTCAAAGGTCACATAAAGACATTAAAAAGAGTGGTACTACGTGAGGAGCTTTGGAGGATGCAATGAGCCACTGCTTTAACTTCAGAGGCAAAAGGCGCTTTCCAGACCGACTGACCTCTGGATTCCAAAAAGGACTAAAGCCAGCCCATGCTGTACTAACCACACCCAATTTGGAGATAGAATGTAAGAGGATTGCGTGGGGCACGGTACTGAATCTGGCAGACAAATCAGGAAGCGTAAGTGTTGCATTTTGGCCCTGATCTAATGACCATTTAATGTGGTCTGAGATCTCCAGTACCACTGTCTCCGTACTATGACAGGGACTGAAAACAGATTGACTTGGGTGCAGCAACTTGTAGAGCTGATCATTAACCAGCTTTTCCAATATTGTGGAAAAGACCGGCAGCAGAGAAATAGGTTTATTGTTGCTGAAGATGCTAGGAACAACAGATGTTTTTTTAAACGAGGCATCACTCTCGCAAGTTTCCAAGCAACTGGCATGACACCAGAAGAAAGATAAAAAATTCTATTGATTACCAGATTAATAACATCCCCATCGCTGTCAGCAATGCAGGAGTGCAAGCATCCAGAGGGGATCCTGATTTATACTTTAAAAAGGCCTCATTCGATTACTCAAGGGAGATTGGCCTAAACTGGTCAGGCTTACAAACCATATCATCCAATCTAATGGGCAACAGGAACTCATTAAGAGCAGGGAGAGTCTTTTGGATGCTAGCAATCGTGGTTTTAAAGAGTACCGCTAACTCACTGCACAATTCTAGGGAGGGCCCAATCCCCCTATGGCAAGATATGGGAGAGATAAACGATTGAGCAATATGAAAGATGGTGCACAAACTGTGAGGTGCAGCATTGATTTTATCTCCGAAGTAAGAAATCTGTGCCTGTTTAATAGAGGCAGGGTAAGCTCTAAGGGCAGTTTTATAGGCAGATTCAATAATGAAAGAATAGTCAATGCGCCAAATTTTTTCATGTTTTTTGCAGGCTTTCTTCTCAGCAGCCAGAGAGACAAAGGGCCAGATGTAGGTGGCTAAATACCGGTTGGTAACCCCGAAATTCGGTAAATTTCAGGGTTACCGACCGGTATTTAGCCATTCCTAATGTAGGTGATGATTCAGTAAATACCGAATCGGTATTTACCGTATCTGTATTTACCGAATCGGTATTTACCGATTCGGTAAATGCAATGTAGAAAGCACATAAAAGAGTACTTATGTGCTTTAAGAATTTGTTAATTACCATCAACTTCAAGTTGGTGGTAATTAACGAATTCCTTTAAAAATTCACTTAAGAATTTTTCTTTAAGTGGCATGTGGCACACATCCATGCCCTTAGGACACCCTGGCACCCTTGAAATACCTCCCGGTATTACCGATTCGGTAATACCGAATCGCTAATACAGAATGGCTTTAGATTCATTCCTATGGGCCTCCAAGCCCATAGGAATAACTGGGTAGGTATTCCTTATCACCGAATCTTTTTTACCGATTCGGTAATAAGGAATATTAAGGAATCAGTATTTTTTACCGATTCATTACCTACATAAGAAATACCGATTTCTTAATACCGAATCAGTAAAATTTGGTATTAAGAATTCGGTATTTGTGGATTACCTACATCTGACCCAAAGATCCAAGGGGCAGACTGCCCACCTCTCCTCTTCTTCACCACTTGAATGGGGGCTAATGGATTTCAACCTCAACAAAGCAAGAATTAACAATTTCAATGCCCTGGTCAACATCATTAATAGCAGGAATAGGAATCACATCTGTAGTCTTTTTTTTTGCTTCCAGTAGGCTATTGGACGAACACAACTGTGGAACATGATACCCTACAGAAAGGCACAGTATTAGTAACAAGTGTTGCAGATGTATGAACATTTGGTGCAATGTAACACAGTCGCCAAAGTTTCTGTTCTGCATTCTGTCAAAGTAAAGGAGTAGAACAACACCATCTACTGAGATATAGCAGGGTTTTTCGCTCCTTTGTGCTGATACACATAGTGCAAGCGTGTCCGTAATGCCTAGCATAGGTGCAATGAAATTGTACTATTCCTAAACATACTTTAAAACTTTTTCATGTTTGTATGTGTGCTGTACAGTACAGGAAACATACAAAGTTGGAATGGTTAGGAGAAAATAAAAAATGTTTCCAATGTTATACCTGCCTCGAGGAGGCATACATTTTTTATGCAAAGCCCTGTCTACCATTTTTAGTAGGTAGGCCTTTGCATCATAGTCCATGGGTGGTTGCATGGGAACACCCACTTACCATTAATGGCACACCCTCTTGACACAAACTAGCACAAAGTAGCACATAATAATATTTTATATTACTATAAGACTAGTTTCAAGCACAAAAAAAGTTTAGCACTGGAAAGTAAACCTCATTCCACACTTTGTGCCCATTTCAATCATCTAAGTGATGCGAACCCGGCACTAAGTATTAGTAAACTTGGGTCATGGTCTCCTGCTGAAATGGAGCAATGGAGCAATCCATCCAACCCTTCTGACACTTTGGGCCTGATTCACAAAGGGCCTCGGCACTCGTGGTGGAGGCCCCACAGTCATGGGGGAGTCTACCCACATGGGACAGAATCTCCGCAATAAGAGTTCTCACTGCAGAGATTCTGCTCCAAGTGGGGAGACTCCCCCACGATTGAGGGGCCTCTGCCACAAGTGCAGAGGCCCATTATGAATCAGACGCTTTGTAATTCAATTTCCACAGTTTATAAGGATAAATAACTGCAAGCCATGCTTCAAATTCTGTTCTTTTCAGAACCTCGAAACAATTCTAAATTAATATGCCATGAAACATGAAACCTCATCACTCAGATTCTTGATTGTCTAATCCCTTATGAGTCACCCATGGGTATAGGTGTTGGATGAAAGGGAGGATTTATTCTGCTCAGATTTTGAAGTGAAAGGGATGCTGGGGACAATATCCACCCTGTAGATTTTAAAGCGGAAATTGAAGATCAGACATGTCTGGAGCCTCATGTCTCCTCTGAGAGTCTTACAGACAGCGCTGTGACTAACCCGGAACCTTCGGCTGTTTTGGAGGGTTCGCGGACTTCCCCAGGGGCCTCTCATTCCCAAGCACCCTTCCGTTGCCATGACCGAGCCTCAGCGGCTGCAGGCGATGGGTCATCTGCTGGACCACTGCCAGGTCCTGACACGGGAGCTGAACTACGGAGCAGTTTTTCTCCACACCATGGACTTTGCTTCGCCAGATGCAGAGCAGGAGAGTCTTACTACAGCTCTGTTTGGAGGCCCTGGCCCCAGGCTGTCTGCAATTTATCTTGCATGGTTGGCCTCAGGCTCAAAATGGCTGCCTGATAAATGGTTCCCAAGCCCTCTAACGATAGAGAGCAATCACAGCAGAAAGCACAATAGAACTTGAGTGCTCTCAAGAAGCGGCTATATTGGAACGTCTTCCAACAAAGATAGGAAGGCACTGTTAATGGAAAGTGGCCATCGCTACTCGGTTAATTGAAAGAGAGCACTCACAACAGAAAGTAAAAAAGGACTTGAGTAATCTCTTACAAAGAAGCGGCCACATTGGAATGTCCTCCAGCAAAGAAAGGAATGCTCCGATATGGTCCAACACTACCCAGATAATTGGTTTCCCCTCCGCTCAAAGAAACTGTCATCATGTAACATCCCCCAACACAGGGCATGGATTGCATTAGAGGCACAGCTTCACTAGCTGCAGTACTTAGCTCTGTCTAGTGAGAGCTTTTTTTTCTTTCTCTATCTTCACTGCAACAGACAGCCCGCTTCAAAAAAGACAAAGACAAAGCAGAAAGATTCATTTTTTTTTTTAATCTGCATTCGCATCTCAGCCAGCCATGGCAGAAACATGCTTGATAGCAGCAGGATTTAACTCCTACTCTCTATTATACCCCCAACCTCTCCAAATCCACTAGTAAAACCTTTAAGCACAACCTTCTGAGAAGATACCCAGAGATTTTGATCTCTGAACCGTACTATAACACGCAACAGGGCATCATTGTCAATTACCTAATTTTCTACGCCAGGCAAATAGCAATATGGCAAGCAGCCATTATAACATTTTTGAATATTCTTTTTGTTTCAAATATATTTTTATTATTTTCAAACTTTGAGAGTCACATATTTTGATTAGTCTACAATACAGCCATCTGTCACGCATGTTCATAACAGCAAAAGAATACTTCAGTCACAGTAGTTCCAAAGATTGTGCCATATTCTGCTGCAGTTCCATTTCTACAGTTGGGGAAATACACAGGTCCCCCCGATATTCATTCCACTTGCCCCATTTTTTGTCCCATTTCTTGGAGCACCCTCTTGATTTAAAAACCTCCTTCTCGGCTATCATGCACTTGTCTAATTCCTTTGCCCATACCGGATGAGGCGGTCATTCTGCCACCTCCCATTTTTTGGCGATTTCACGTTTCACTAGAGTATAGCTCAGTGGGGTCAGTTGTTGTTCCACCTCTGTGAGGTCAGTATCTCCCCATATAATAAGTAGGCCAAGTCGTGGTGTAATGGTGAGTGCCTTCCCAAGTGCCTCCCGGGTATGTGTTTTGGCCCCTTCCCATATGGGTCGTATAATCGGGCAGTCCCAGATAGTATGAAAGAAGGTTGCTTCCTGGTGGCAGCCACAAAGGCATAGCGTGTTCGATCTCGAACCTATTTTCGCCAGTGTAACCCCGGTGAGATAGGATCTGTGCAAAATGTTTAGTTGGATCAGGCGGAAACAGAGAGTAATTGCCGCCTCCCTCGGGGACATCAATGCCGCTTGCCAGTCCTCATCATCAATGGGCCCTAACTCTGTCTGCCATTTTGCTCGTAGTATGCGTAAAGGGTCTGGTAGGTTATTACACAATTTTCTGTATGTTAACAATATGGCTTTATTTATGATGGGTTCATCCATTAGTTGATCTTCCAGGGGGCACGACTCCGGTATCGTACTAATGTCTGGGAGTGCAGTAGTGAGGGCATGTCTGATCTGCAAGTATTAGAAAATCTCCCCCTTGGCTAGGTCATACTTCTCTCTCAATTCCCCAAATGTAAGGATTTTACCCTTTTTCACCAGGTCTCCTATGGTGGAAATTCCTATGGTGTCCCACTTATCAAACCCAGGCTGATTACATAGTAGTCCTAGTTGCTGGGTGAACCATAGTGGTGTGGCGTGGGTCATCACATTCGTCCACCCGAGGCGATTAGTCGCCTGGTGCCAGATCGCTACTGTGTGGGTTGTTGGGCCGATGCACCTTCCCGGCCGGGTCTTCGTTTATAGCGCCCCATATACCCCTCTACCCATCTGATATCTATCCAGCATGTAGGCCGGATCCATCAGGGACCGATAAACCCAGTGGTTTACCACCACTAATTGTGAGGCCCAGTAATAGAGTCTCACATCAGGGAGGGCGATCCCCCCGTAGTACTATCCCTTGGTCAACTTTCGCATTGCTATAGGAGGTGAGCCTCCGTTCCATAGTAGCGTTCTGACCTCACTTTCTACACCTAAGAAATAGGCGTCCAGAACCATATTTGGACAGTTTTGAAGGATATAGAGAAAGCGCCGAAGGGCTAGCATCTTAAACAGGGCAGCTCTGCCCAGTAGAGATGGAGACAGGGATCTCCAGTGTTTGATGTTATTTTGCAACCTGTCCAAAGGTGCCACAAGGTTTTGCTCATAGCAGAGTTTGGGGTCCGGGGTTATAAAAACTCCAAGGTATCGAAATCCGTCCAGGGCCACTTCTACTTTGCATCCCAGGGGGAGGCGAGGAACCGGGCCCGAAGGACGAATAGTACCGACTTACTCCAGTTGATCGTGTACACAGAGTACTTCCCAAAGTTTGTAAAAATGTTTAATACTACATGTAGGGACATGTATGGGGATGCAAGATATAGCAGGATATCGTCGGCATATAGCGATATTCGGTCATCATGCACTTCCGCCCATTTTAACCCTCTCAACATTACATCCCCTCTCACCCAGGATGCCAGTGGTTCCAGCATCAAGGAGAAGATTAGGGGAGATAGGGGGCATCCCTGCCTGGTGCCCCTCTTTAGCTGGAATATTCTGGACGTATGATTTTTAACCCGTACTTGACCCCGCAGATCCCTGTATAGCAGTTGTACCCAACCCAAGAATTTCAGGACAAATCCCAGGCGTCTCTGGACTTCAAACAGAAACGGCCACTCGATAGAGTCAAATGCCATGGGGGCGTCTAGGGATAACACCACTGCATCTTCCTCTATGTACTTTTATCGCGCTAATACATTATGAGGATTATGTATGTTTAGCACGTACTCCTCCCTGGCATAAATCTAGATTGGTCAGGATGAACCAAGGATGGAATCACTGAGACCAAGCGCGATGCCAGCAATTTTGAGAGGATTTTTGCTTCGACGTTAATTAAAGAAATCGGCCTGTAGGAGCTGCAGATCTCAGCGGGTTTCCCTGGCTTACGGATAACTACTATTGAGGCCAGCCGTTGATCCTCTGGCAAGACCCCTTTCTTATAGCTTTCGTCAAATGTGGCACAGCGTTGGAGGTGACCATTTTCAGAAATTCAATAGGTATCCCATTAAGTCCCATCGCCTTCCCTGACTGAATAGAGTTAATGGCCCTTCAAATTTTGTCATCAGTAAGCTCTTCTTCTAGAGAATCTCTGTCTTCTTCTGAGAGTGTAGGCAAGTGAATATCCACGAACAGTTGAGAGGATTCCTCTGCTGTGTACATTGTTGATGGAGTGTATATCATTTCTAAATGGTCTGCAAATGCGTTTGCTATATCTTGTGGGTGTCAGATTTGTTTTGTACAAGGGTCAGCCTGGGCACCCATCTCTCCCCCTGCTCTCTTTTCTCCAGCCAAGCTAACAGTTTCCCAGCCCTGTCCCCCATTTCATACAGCTTGTGTTGAGTATATAAAAGTTTGGTCTTCATGTGGTCCTGCACTAGAGTCCTATATTCGAACTGCTTAATAGAAAGTAAGTGTATAGCCGTATCTGTGGGAGATCTAATACTATCTTCTTCCAACTGTTGGAGTTCGCTTTCCAATTGTGAAATCTGTTGCTGTTGCTTTTTCCTATAGCCCACTTTTAGCGCCAGAGCCTGCCCCTTCAGTTGTGCCTTAAAGGCCTCCCATATGGTCTGTGTTGAGTCTACTGACCCAACATTTCCTTAAAAATAATTAACGGTCTGTGTGAGCAGATTTGCCCTGACATCCGGGATTTGAAGCAGCCATGGACTACCGACTAAGGTGGCCCGTGGTCGATGGCTGAAGTATGTAAGTTCGACCCACACTGGAGAGTGATCAGAAATGTCCCTCGGTAGAGCACGAGGATGACGGAAGTGACTGATATCTGCTGAATGCGTCAAAAAATAGTCAATACGGGACATGCTCTTATGTGTGTTAGAGTAGTAAGTGTATTGTGTCCCATCTGGCTGTAGAGATCGCCATATGTCTGTAAGTCCCATGACCTTTGTGAACTCAGCTATGCATGTAGGGAGTCGTGCTTGAGGTCGTTGTGGATGTCTATCCCTTTGGTCATCCATTGTCATGTTAAAATCGCCCCCCAAGATCAAGGTGCCCACGGGAAGGTCCACTATAATTTTCCCCAGGTCTAACAGTGCTTCTTTACCGAGTGCCGGCGGGAGGTACGCCAAGAATACATTAAGGGTTATCCCTTCCCATTGCGCCTCTAGAAATGCAAATCTGCCCCAAGGATCTGCCCACGTACATGTTGGTGGAGGTGCCAGACTCTTCCTAACCAGGATACCTGTCCCTCAGGATCCTGAGGAATAGTCCGCATGAATCAGTAGCTTATATCCCCAATGAGTGAGAGCTTTGCATTTATTACCTACTAAGTGTGTCTCCTATAGCAACACGAGATCAGGGGCATGTCTTTTAAGGTAATATTGCACTATACCTCATTTGATCCCATTCACGTTCCATGTCAGCACAGAGAGTGATATTTTTGTCTTAGCCGTTGTCATACGGGTGGTGGGTAAAAAAACAGGGCCCTTCGGCATGACCCCAGGAATCGTCTCTTATATTTCGCTGTCGTGGCGACCCATGCATACATTTTCACAAATATTTGGGCGCACTAACAACAGTGCAAGCTGTGACCTTTCTTCTTGAGTAGCTACTAACAATGACTGTATTTAAGTATAGCTTGTTACACTCTGCGACTCGGGAACACAAATCAACCTTAACCCCCTCCCTCTCCCACAGCTCCTGTGCCACGCCCCTCCCTGCCCCCCTGCCAGTGGATTTTGAACTACCCACACCCCAACCAGGCAGAGGGAAATGCTAGTAGGTGCTGGCTGGCAGCCCTCCCTCCGCCCTAAGCTGAAATGACGTTTGATTCATTTTATCTGTGGGTGTGAGTCTGGTCCCCCTCGCACCAGTATCCATTCCCCTGGTTCATAGTAGTTCTCAGGCCGAGGTAGAGACACCAGACCACCAGATACCCAAGCCCTGGAGTGGAGGGGAAACTCTTATATGTCCCTGTTACGTGCTTCACACTCTCTGAGTCACTTATCTGTGGCCCGTTTGTCCCCTTCCCTGTTTGTGAAGTCATCTTTTCAGCTGCGTGTTGTCGAATCCATCCCAGCACGGGAGGGATCTTCACCATGTTCAGTCCCCTGTTTGGATCTATTAAGTCACAGGCCACCATTCCTTTCTTTGTGTGGTTTTTCAACTCGGCGCCAGCCCTCCAGCCAGTCCCACATGTCGTCTGGTGAGGAAAAGAACCACGTCTTGCCCTCCGATTCTATTTGGAATTTTGCTGCAAAAAGCATGGCGTACTCCACCTCCCTTTCTCGCAACGCTCTCTTGCTAGGAAGCTGCAACGCTGGTTTTGGACTTTCGTGTGAAGTCAGGGAAGAATGTGACCACATTGTTCTCTAGTTTGAGCGGAGCGTTGGACCGCGCTGTTTGAAGTATTACAGCTCGGTCTCTATAAGTAAAGACTCGGGCTATAATAGGTCACGGGGGTGCCCCCAGCTTAGGTCGCTCATCCAGGACATGATGGGCCCGCTCAATAGAGAAGTAGCTTGAGAGTCATTTGGGCTGCAGGTGCTTCAGGATCAGATCTTCTGCAAAGAGGTCCGTTGCCGGCACCTTCACTCATTCCGGAACACTCAGGATGCGTACGTTATTCCGACATGCTCTACCTTCATATTCATCCAGTTCTCTCTCCATCGTGGTATGCTGGTCTTGTGATTTGCTCATTTGCTACTGGAGCAGGGAAGTGTCTTTATGAAGGTCTGTTGTCGTGTCTTCCAGGTCCTTCACCTTGGCATCCATTTTGCGTAGGGCTGCTCGGATAAGGGATACTTCTATGTTAACCGTGTCAATACAGGCTTCCAAGGATGTACACACTCTAATAATGTTGTGGAGCGTTAGATCCTGTTGTGGTTGGGGGTTCTTCTGCTTGTCTGGAGCTTCAAGGAGCGCTGTTTCTTGACCCTCTCCCACTTTAGTCCAGGCGAATTTTGCCAGTTTGTTTTGGGCCGTTGCTTTGGGCCCTTTTCCGCTTGCCATTGCCATGCGGCGCTGTGGCGGTGTAGTCAGGCCCTCAGGGATTTAGTGAGCAGAGTCCAACCGATCCTCAAGAGCTGGATCTTTATACTGGCCCCAACTGGCTCTTTGTGTCAGGATTTCAGTTCCGTAGCGCAGGATTGCGCGCTGTTGCGCTAACGCTTCCGAGGTCTCACCGCAACAGTTGGTGAACTTCATCGGCATTCCTATCACCCCAGCTCACTGTAGCTTCATCCGCCCCAGGCGTCTCAACCTGGCAATGTATCTCACACTCGCCTAGGCGGGGGAAAGATGTACGGCACTGCCCACTGCATGCGAGTTTCGGGGGCGTTGGCGCTCAGAGCGCCGATTCACAGACCCCAGCAGGCCTCCAAAGCCGGGGCCTTGATTTTCATATGTCGCGGCACACCGCCTTTCCGCACATCGCTTCAAGCCTTTATTCTGCAGTGCTGGCGGCTTCAAGGTTGTCTCGCAGCCAGCGTACCCGCCCACCTACTCTGTCTTTGTCCCACAGGAGAGGTGAGAAAGCCAGGGAGTCCCCTAGGAGATAACGGCATCTTCTCCCCCACACATTAGACAGCCGCTATGTTTTTCAGCGTACCGGTCACGGCAGTCCGTTTTCACTTCTATTGCCATTTCGCAAGACGTTTCTGAGCCACAGTCTTCCCCGCTGAAGTCAGGGGCCAGGGGTTCACTGCGTTGTTGAAGATTTACAGCTTAGCCGACAGGAGCCGGGAGCTTTTGCTTTTTAGATTACGCTGACTTGACCAGCGCGTTGCTATTTGATGTTAGTACTGTAGCTATTGTGTTTTTTATCCTTTCACTTATTAACACATTTACTTTGAGCGCCTTGATTTTTTTGATTTAATAAATTGTAACTAGGACTTTTTAATACTTGCCGCTCATATTACCTTATGCGGGTGAGGCTCCTTCGCCCATCTGATCCAAGAGGGAGCCAGTTCCTCGTTTTTCGGCGTTCTGGGCTACGGCGACGTCATTTTGGTTGAGACTGGGTTGACGGTCTAGTCCCCCAGGTTCCCTCACCTGATTCCTGTTGCCTGTTTTTATAAATTTGAACGCTGGCGGTTATGCGCAGCGGACGCGCGCAGAGGGCGCGCGCAGCGGGCACGCCGCCGGCGTGCC
This sequence comes from Triturus cristatus, assembly GCF_964204655.1. Lineage (NCBI taxonomy): Eukaryota > Metazoa > Chordata > Amphibia > Caudata > Salamandridae > Triturus > Triturus cristatus. Next base: position 1,710,588,997 of record NC_140589.1, on the reverse strand, counting down.
GAAGTCGCGCCTAAGGCAAGCCCTTCTGCACCCGTCCGCGCCCCGGAAGCACCCAGCGCCAGCCATGCTGAGAGTTTGAGGCCAGGTGGTCAGATCAAGAGTCACTCATATACTCGTTTGGAACTCTTACCATTAAAGACGTTCATATGTCCTAGCAACAGTGAATCAACCGGCTTACATAACATAGGGTGGAAATGTTCTCTCTGCCAGTTCTGCCTGCAAGATAATTTGTCAGCCCCTGTTCCTAACTCCCATTCTACGGGATTCCCCCACCTGCAGGCTGCGCTTATTAATGCCCGCTCCTTAGTCAAGCATGCCCCAGATATATATGAACTCCTTTCTGATCACACCCTGGATTTGCTGTTTGTGACCGAATCCTGGCTCAATGACTCTTGTGCACCAGTCATTGAGGAAGCATTTCCTGTGGGATATAAAATTGCTAGGGCTGATCGTCTGACCGGCAGAGGGGGAGGGGTTGCCGTGGTGTTAAGAGATTCCTGGGTTTTCACCAGCGAGGTGACTGTTGGGCTGGTCGACGGGGAGGCTCTTGATTTCTCCGTTGTCCTGTCTCCACACTTTAAACTAGGTGGCACATTGGTGTATCATCCTCCTGGCCCCTCGAGCGCCTTTTTGAAGAGTTTGGATGACATCATTGTGCCTCGTGTTCTTCGTTTCCAACACTTCCTCTTGCTGGGTGATTTTAATATTCATTTGGACTGTCCGGGGTCTCAGGTCTCTAACGAACTGAATGACTTGCTCGAGCTGGCGCATTTAACCCAGTGGTTGAAACTGCCTTCTCACTCTGGCGGCCATACGATTGACCTGGTGTGTTCCAATTTTGGACTATTTATAGAGAATCCTATCCAGTTACCCTGGTCTGACCATTGCTTGGTCTATTCCTCTTGGCCACTGGAATCATTAATGCCCCCTAGTGCCCCTACCCTTTGTAAACACCCCCCCCCCCCTGAAAATTGAAATCCCCGCCCTCTACACTGCCCTCTCACTTTCTCGCCCGGTGCTCTCTAGTGACCTGGATTTGGCAGTTGACGACTTTACCACCTGGATTAAGCAGGGGGCCGGCTCTGTCTCCCACCCTAATTGTAATAAAAAGCAGTGAAGCCTCTCTCCCTCTAGTCCTTGGTATTCTGGCGCATTAAGAGAGCTCAAACTAGGTTGTAAAAAACTGGAACGCCTCTGGCGCTTGGAGTATTCTCCATCAGCGAAAACTGCTCTGCGGAAAGCTCAAAACATCTATTATTCAGCCATTAAACTGGCTAAGAGTAGTTTCTATGCTAATCATATTGCTGAAGCAAAAAACAATGGAACAGAGATATTCTCCATTGTAAGAAGCTTTTTGACACCTAGCACCGAACAAGGGGCCTCCCCCACCTCATTTCAATGGTGTGAGGAGCTCTCCTCTTTTTTTATCGGGAAAATACAAGCCATCCAAGATAGCGTGTTGAAGGCCCTTCAGGGATTCGAGACTTCTTACCATCTGCCTCATCCCCCCCAGCTGTCTGGATCGTCTATATGTTCTGGGTTTTCTCCTGCTACGGGCTCAGATATACTGGCCATACTTAATACTCTTAAGTCAGGCTCCCCTTCTGACCCATGTCCTGCCAGAGTACTGGCGGGTGTAGCTGAGGTTATTTATCCGGAAGTTACATCAATCATTAATCTGTCTCTGTGCACGGCGCGGGTCCCAGTGTATTGGAAGCAGGCCAAACTTTTGCCACTCCTAAAGAAGCCTTCACTGAATCCGCTATTAGCGGACAGTTATCGTCCCATCTCCCTTCTTCCAGCCTTGTCCAAGGTCTGCGAAAAAATCGTCTTCCGACAGTTGGATACTTTTGTTGAAAACTCCGGTACCCTCCATCCGGCTCAATCCGGATTTAGGAAAAGCTACAGCACAGAGACAGCTCAGTGGAAATGGCTGAATCAATCAGAGAGTGCCAGGATGCTGGCGGCAGGGCGGCTCTGGTTTTACTGGATCTCTCTGCTGCCTTCAAGACGGTGCCTCACCATCTCCTACTCACTCGCCTGGCTAACATTTGCATCGCAGGCTCTGCCTTGGACTGGCTGAAATCTTTTTTGGAAGATTGCTCCCAGCAGGTCTGGTCCCCTCCCTTCTCCTCAACTGCTGGGAAAGTGGCCACTGGAGTCCCTCAAGGTTCTACCTTGAGCCCATTGCTCTTTAACATCTATTTGACACCTCTTATTTACTTGGCAGAGGAGCTGGGGGTGAAAATAATTGCCTATGCCGATGACACACAGCTCCTATTCACGTGGAACGATGGGGACCTGTCTACTTCTCGAGCGCAGAATTGCCTCGCTTCCGTGTTTCAGTGGCTTGCACGTGCCCAACGGAAGTGCAATGAGGATAAGTCAGAGGTGCTGCTATATGGCTCTTTTCCTCCTGCCTTTCATGAAAATTTGTGGCCGAATGACTTTCCTCGTCCGAAGTCAGTGGGAGCGCCCGCTAAGAACCTAGGAATACGGTTCGGCGACAATCTTCGCTTTGCGGTGCAAGTTAGGAAACGCACCGGTGCTTGCTTTGGCATACTCAAATCTCTTAGAAGATTTTTTCCTCTTCTTCCTAGCCAAGCAAAGGAAACGGTCGCATGGGCACTCATCCTCTCCCGCTTGGACTACGCCAATGCCCTCTATTGTGGCATTCCCGGCTATTTGCTGAGAAATTTGCAAATGATTCAAAACGCCACTGTTCTATTTAACATCTCTATAAGATCTAACGTGAGGAAGCATTTGCGCGACCTGCACTGGTTTCCAGAGGCCCAAAGAGTGCAATTTAAAGCTCTTACGGTGGCCCATAGAGCGCTGCATGGTTTGGTTCCGGTATACATAAGGAAACGGTTTAGCTTCTATGTCCCCAATAGAGCCTTACGATCATCCACCCAACACTTGATGACCATCCCCCGTTTTCATTGGTCTCGGCTGGGAGGTCAGTCTATCTCTGTCAAAACTGCGCTGGCCTGGAATTCTCTCCCTTTGGATATTCAGAGCATTCAGGAGCTCGCTCCGTTTAAGAAACAACTTAAAACCTTCCTTTTTTAATTAGCTGATTTAAACTTCCCTTCTCTGAGGTTCTCCGATAACTGCTCGCGCCAGGACACTCCCGAGTAATTGAGCGTGTTATAAAATCCTTTATAACATAACATAACATATAACATAACATAAGTGCAGAATATACGGCGAGGGTCTCGGAGCCTCCCTAGTGCACGGCTGCTAGCCACCCCCCCAAATTATTGAATATTCTTGAAACAAAAAGCATTCTATATGGCACTTAACTACTGAGCGCTCCGTCACAAAGTCTAAAAGCTGATCTAAACTAACAATATATAAGAAAGGCCCCGTTTTGATTCAAGCAGCCAACAAGGATCTACATTTTTTTAAGCCTTCTTTACCACCCTAAAAGAGCAGGTCCATGACAATAATCCTTCATCTCACCTTCATGCACATACTAACACACTTCGAATCAGCCCCCTTACCAGATCACAGTCAGTTTTTCGGGGTAGAGGCCCCATACTGACTGTGGTCAAATGAGCAGGAACCCACACAGAAAGGCCCGGCCCTAATGTCCCCAACTCTTTGCCCATCCTGCAGGGTGCTCAAGGCAGCATATACCCTAAATATAATAGAGCTCTGCCCAGCCTGTCTTCTCTACATCACAACCTCACAACCCCTGTAATTTCCTCAGCCGCACATTGTGCCCATTCCACACCCCGTAAGTCAAGCACACGGGACAGAGATCATCGCTTACCCCCCTAATTGTCCTTCGGTCACCAGTCTGAGTAGAAAGGCCCCACTCCCACCCCTCCGTTTAGAGTAACTCATACGAGGAGGTTGAAGTCTAGCCCTTCCCCCATGGCTACCCAACCTAATAGCAATCCCAGCTCAGGTCCCTCAGGACACCTCGCCACCCTCTCAGCCAATTCTAATGAACCTAGAAGCACTAAGTCACCAAGCAGTTAGAATATGCCAGAACCTCCATAACGCAATTCTCGAAATGAAGAGCATCTTACTCCTCACGTAACAACTCTCTCTCTAAGCTCAAATGCATTCAAAAAGCAGTACTCATCCTACAATGCAAACCCTGCTGTCAACCCATGTCACTAGCAAATAGGCAATATCGCACTCGTAAACAGCGTAACTATTTATCGGAGGATGTAACTCTATCACTCCTTCTATCCTACTTCTAGCCGACTCTTGATCCTGCCAGTCCCCATGACAAGGAAGAGGAAAACAAGATTTGAACGGTCACAATCAACGCAAATAGAATGCCCACAATCAGAAACAGAAGAGTAAACAGAAAAAACCTGATGAGAGAATCCTGAACCACAACATGCCACAACACAATCCCGGGGAACTCAGCGACTTCGCTATCAGGACTTCTACTCAACTGCCACTCAGCAGTGAAGCACGCCTCCGACATCACCAACCTCATCCTTAGCCAAGAAGTTGATGTGGCGATTTTAATGGAATCGTGTCTCAACTAAGCATCATCGCCCTGCATGGATCTACTGGTGCCTCCAAACTACAACATCGTGAAAGTAGAAGACAAGTGAAAAAAGGGGGAGGTGTCGCCTGCATTCACCGCTCCGGCCTCGCCATTACTCAACTTCACTCAGAACCTCTTGATTCCTGCAACTACCTCATACTTTCCATTAGGAACACATCTAACAAACTGCGCAAACTGCACACCTTTTACCACCTCCGTGTACGAATGACCCTTTCATCGACCACCTTATGGAAATCAACACGGCAAACATCTCCCCACACTCCGACTATATTTTCCTCGGGAATTTCAATCTACACTGGAACGACCTTAACGATAGTCAGGTCATCATCCTCAAAGATTTCCTTGCAGACCAATCTCTTACTCAAGCCTGCATTTTGCCAACCTACATGAAAGGCTCAATGCTGGATTGGATTATGTCAAAGGAAAAGGCCATCAGGTTATCTTCGATTGCTCCCTGTGACTGGTCAGTTCTTCCTTATACAGGGCACAATCAAGAAATGGCCAGCACAATCAGTGAAACCAAAACACTGGGTCAGGGATACAAAAAGCATAGACCATGAGAAATTGGCAGCACGATGCAATATTGTACTACCCCACCCGCTAAGCTTTTAAATGTTAGCAAACTTACAATACACTACAACTCAACAATGTCAGATATAATTGACTCTCAAGCCCCATTAAAATTGAAAAGAATCCGGTATAAGACAATAATCCTTGGCTTAATGGGTCCCTAAACTTGGAAAGGAGAAATCTGAGATTAACAGACAAAACTCCTCATCCCCCCAGCTAAAACTTCTTAGAAAGACCAGAAAGGAGTACAACAAAAACAGTCTCAACCCAAAAAAAGATTTTTTTAGACTGGAGGTGCAGAACGCTAAATATAGCTCTTTGAAATGGTTAAACAACAATCAAACAAATTGGCCAAATCCTTTAAAGAAACAACAAAACCCCTAATAAACGGTGATGAGTTCTCATCCTTCATCACAGCCAAAATCAATGCATTAGAAATGGGTCTGAGATCTGCCGCTGTTTATCTGTCTCATCCGCCTGTGCTACAAGTCAATGCAGCTACACACCCCCATCTGAAAATACCGAAAAATGAAGTGCACTGGTCTACCTTCAATCTATATGATGATCACAACATCTCCAAAATCCTGGCATCCATAAAACCAAACATTCACTTCAATGACCCCCTCCCCTCTAGCTGTCTGTCCTCAGTCAACCAAGTTATCATTCCCATCTGGACCACAATAATCAACGCGTCCTTAACACAAGGTTCCATACCTGAATCCCTAAAATCGGGCCAAGTCCTCCCCATTTAAAAAAAAGACACTGAACCCTGCTGTGCCGGACAATTTCAGGCCTATATCCAGTATTCCACTTCTAGCAAAAGTGCTTGGAAAATGCGTGCCACAACAACCCAGCCAACACATCACAAGATTTAAGCTGCTTGATGAATATCAGTTGAGCTTCAGGCCAAATCACAGTACTGAAACAAAAATCCGCCATATTCTGGCTGATGCCCTAAAAGCACAAGAACAAAAAAAACGTGTCTCTTAATTCTTCTGGACCTATAGTCGGCATTCAACACCATGAGAAATTACTAGACAGAGTTCAAAACAGGATGGGGTTAGGAGGAACCATTCTCAAATGGTTTAAATACTTTTTGCAGAACCACTCTTAAAGAGTATTGGTTAACAGAAATCTATCTCTTCCCTCCCCGATTACGGAGTTCCGCAAGGCTCAACTCTCTCCCCTACCCTTTTCAACCTGTATATGGAACCTCTATGGGTGATTCTGCATAGTGCAAACATCTCCTTCCATATGTACGCAGGTGACAGGCAGATCTACATCAAAATTTCATCCCTTGTGGAGATCAAGATAATGAATGAGGTGCTAAAACTGACTATGCAATGGTTGGCCTGTAATCAACTCAAACTTAGTGCGCAGCAAAAAAAGTAATTTCTACTAATATCCCCTCCTAAAAGTTCCACTGACATTTTAGAATGGATCAAGTCAATCACTGCGCGGAAGTGCACCCCGATCATAATGCTCAAATCACTAGGAGTCACGCTGGACAAGAACCTGAACATGCGGTCCCATATCAACACTATTGCAAAAACGCCAGGTTTCACCTGAGCTATCTCAGAAAACTCAAACCATTCCTAGATACCTCAGACCTTAAAATAGCTGTGCAGGCATTAGTCATCTGCAGGATAGAATACTGATGTACAACTCTCTCAGGACTGCCCAAAATCTCAAGTGCTCCCCTAAAATCCTGTCTCAACGCAGCCGCAAGACTCTTAACAGGTTCAAATACATCTGATCACATCACTCTGCACCTGAAGACACTGAATTGGCTTCCCTACGAAGCCAGAATCCAACTGAAACTGACCTGTATCACTCACTAAGCACTACATGCTAAGTCTTCCTCATACCTAGCTCAGAAAATAGGGTTATTTGGAGGAGGCAGGCACTCCCATAGCGCTAGGGACCTAGTGCTGAAACCACCTCTCTTTTGGAAGAGGCAAATCTACAACAAAGCGTTCTCTGGGGCCGTACCTAGAGTCTGGAACTCGCAGCTGCCAAACATTAGAAAAATCCCAAACTCGTCAAGATTTAAGAAGGAAGCCAAGACTTTTTTAATGGGCAAATTTGTGCCATAATACTCTCCCAGAGCATTCTCAAAACTACGGCTTAGCTTACTGATTAACTCTCGGCAGGGCACAACCTCACACACCCTTGTATACTCAACTTAATGGTCTATGTACCCCCCTCCCTGAGAGGCTGACAACTGATCGGCCTGGTTGTATCCAATTTGTTATGTGTAACTTATACTCTCTTGTGTGTTGACTAGGATGCTGCAAAATGTGTACTTCAGTGTAACCTTGGAGAGCAGATGTGAGGTAGTCACTTTTTGCTCTGAACATGCTTTGTTTTGTTTTTTTGCATCTGTTTCTCTCTCCGATGTTAGCTATGATTACTTGCTCTTTTCCACTGAAAGTTTCTACATCTCTGTGAAGCTTAATCAGGTTACGTTCACACTCTGTAAAACTCTAAATTAAATAAAATAAAATAAAATAAAAAACATTAACCTGCAAGTACTGTTCATGCTATGGTGAACATTAACCTGCAAGGCCTGTACATCCTATGGAACCCTCACAATGGTTAACAGGCCTGGGTGTAGTTCGCAGAGTTTTTTTACACGGAACTTTGCGAAGTGACAAAAAAACTCTGCGAAGTTACGTAAGTGGCGGAGTGCAATGCAAACCGCTGTTCGCGCTGGTCTTGCTGCCACTCGGGTAGAAGTTCTTACCGTTCGCAAGCAGGGAAAAGACTCAGCTGATCTATGCGGAGTGGAGTTTTCTGCACTCCACGAGCTCTGCAGAGTGCGGAGTGCAGATAACTCTGTAAACTCCGCAAACAGAGCTGAGTTTACCGCCCAGGCCTAAAAGACAATCACTCCCTCTCAAAAAAAACAAACTCCAGGTTACTCAGCAAGCCATTGCATTTGCTAAATCATTATAATTTGTAACACTTTTATAGTTTTTTTTCAAGAAAGTTAACCACTTTCTTTATATGGCTTCACTTCCCTTTCTTTCCTGATAATGTTCAGTCTTAGTGTGAATGCATACAAATTTCCGCTGTGTAATTTCCCCACTATTTATGTTGAGTGAGGCCATTTTCCAGTTATGATAATAAAAATAAGATGTATAAAGTGCATAGCTATTTCTTGCTGAGTGCCACGGCTAGGAACTGACACAGAGAGACAAAGGTTGCCCATTCCAATGGGGGATTCACTCTGAGTGGAAAAACCAAGTCTTTAGTTTTTTTGGAAATAAAAGTTTGGAGGTAGCTTGAAGGACTTACAGATGTAGGGAATTCCAGACTGTAGGAGCCAAAAGGCAAAGGGGCTGCCTCTTGTTCTGGCCCTTTTGAAATTAGGAATGATGGCCCATTTAGCTTCAGCTGATCTCAAGTTTCTATAGGGTTGCATCATCAGCTAAAGGTAATGAGGGTCTTGATAGGAGAGGGCCTTAAAGCAGTAACTTAGTGCCTTAAATAGGACTCTGCCTTACCAGGAGCCAATGAAGCTTCCACAGAGCAGGTGTCATAGAGGCCAATATGAAGCTTCAACAGTGCATGGCTGCAGCATTCTGGACCCATTGCAATCTGTTCAAACAGGACTGTGACACCTCCAAATATAGAATGCTGCAATAGTCCAGACTAGATACCACCAGTGTCTATATTACAGTTTTTTTAACTGCTTCCGGTAGATGATGGAGTACTTTCATCAGGGATCTCAGTATCCCAAAGTATCTCCCTGTGAAGGCAGTGATCTGAGCATTGAAGGACAGTTTATCATCAAACCACATGCCTCGGTTCTTAACCTTGGCTAGGGGGAGAGGACCTTGGTCATAGGGCCTCCAGGCATTGGATCAGAATTTAATTTGTTTGCCTAGGACCACTACCTCCATCTTCCCAGCATTCAGTTTTAGACAGTTTGCTTCCATCAATGGAGCTACTTCAGATAGGCATATTTGGAGGGAGGAGGCCATAGCATTGCTGTTCTGCAACAAAGTGATAACAATTTGTATGTCATCGGCGTATGAGATAATAGAAATCCCATGATGGTCAATGAACTTCGCTGGACAGCGGCCATATACGTTAAAAAGGGTTGGACTAAGAGACGTCCACTGTGGAACTCCCTGCTGCAAGGGACGTATTATTGACTTCAAAGGTTTCTGAGAGACCTGGAAGGTGCATCCTGACAGGAAAGAAGACAGCCAGTGTAGCTTGTTCCTGCCAATTCCACAGTTCCACAGCCTCTTTAGCAGAATATTAGGTGAAACTGTGTCAAAGGTGGCACTATGATCCAACATAAGGATGGTTGCTGTGTCCGGCGGGCTGATTCAGAGGCCAGCAGCATGGCAGATTTCATGCTGTGTATGGGTTGGAAGCCAGATTGGGTTCCATCCAGAAGTTTGTTGTCCTCCAGATAGCTCTCCGTGATCTTAGAAAATAGGTGCAGGGGTTAAATGGGCGATAGTTTTCCTATTTGGAGGGGTCGAGTGGTGGGTTTTTAAGAAGAGGTACCACCATTGTGTGCTTACATTGCTGAGGAACAAATCCAGAGGCCAGAAAAAAGCTAATGAGATCGCATAGAACTGGATGGATAGTTTCACAGCCCTGTTCCAGGATAGCTGGAGAGATTAGGTCATCTGGGGACCCTGACTTGACTATAGAGCAGAGAAATGTGAGAAATGTGAGTTCCTCAGTTTGAATAGGGTGGAAGTGTCAGAACTTGAAACTTTCGTCCATTGGGTCAAACCATGTCTCAAGTTGCGGGTGGTTTCTGAAATCAGATGAAAAGGAGGCATAAATATCTCCTACCTTTTGGAAACGAAGGAGTCCAGGGCATTACAGCTCTCTACTGGTAGAAATGAGGAGGGTGGCACAGACGCTAGTGAGGTAAGAGATTTGATGATCTGGAAAATTTCATGAGTGGAGTTCTTAGAGGCAGACTTTCTCATGGAATAGTGTTCTTGGTGTGCCTGATTGACATACAGATGATAGGCTTCCAAAGCTATCTTATAGTTATCTCTGCAACCTTGAGCATAGGTTTTACACCAACAGCGTTCAAGCTTCTTGCAGTTTTTTGAGAGCCAGAAGCTCAGCAGAGAACCAGGCAGCTGTTGGTTTGCTTCTGGGGGCGACTAATTTTGTGATGGGAGCAATCTGGTCTAGTGCACCTCTAAGTCAGTCCTCATGATGACTACTGGCTTTCTCTACACAGCTGTCGAAAATCAGGTAGCTGTTATCGAGGGTCAAATTAAGACTTTCTGGAGTAACTTTCAGTGATCTTCATATCCATATGAGAGGCAGATTTCCCTGATGTCTTTGCGCATACTATACTGAAGGGAATCGCCAGATGATCAGACCATGTCAGTGGAAAAGGGGGCAAGGTTTTGGCATAGGCCATATTAGTAAACAGTGGGTCCAGTGTGTGCCCTAATCTATGTGTAGGGAGGGGCAAGGACATGCTGATAGAGCTTAAGACTCTCCATTTCCTCGACTAGGGTCTTCACAACAGAGCAGTTGGTGACCTCGAAATGCACATTAAAATCGCCTAGCACTAGCAAATTAGAATTGCACAGGTCAATGGGGACATAAGCATTTATAATGCTTCAGTCTCTCTCTAATTGGGGTTGTAGCCAACAGATGTATACACGGTCAATAAATAAATAAGATATGAGAGCAAAACAGTGCCTAATTCGCAAAAGATTAAGAGGCTGACCTAAGGTTTTGCTCAGATGCCTGTAGACGACGAATATTGGGGTGCTGAAGACAAATACTGCGTTGTCTTGATTCCACCTCATGCCTCTTTCCCCACCAGACACTCTCTGTTTTTTTCACTCTTGAAAGTTCTTTTTCATCCCAGCTTTCTTTCTTTGTCAATAGTTTTTTCCTGTTCCTCTTTCTTTCCATCTTTTGTGTTTTTCTCAATCTTGCTCTGATTGAAAGTCTGATGAGGAAAAATAAGTGTGCCAGTCCACAGAAACGAGTGCCAGTGGGCCCTCCTTGTGACCACTAGCTCAAACTATAGTACTGGAGCAAAATCGAAAACTGCTTGCTGAAACATAAATGATTTTGAACATAACATAGAACATTGTAAATTGCTTCACTTTGCATGTCTCCTCGTCTTTAACACTATACACCAGTCAGAATATGGTGCACCTAGTAATATAGAAACATAATACTGGGTGGACTATCTAAGTAGTCGTAGAGTACAAAACTCAACACTTCCACATATGAGCAATTTTCATATGTAAACATGACCACTATTAAGCAGAGAAATAAACATGGCATTCATTTTCCTAGGTAAATAGTTCAAGGGCCTGATGTACGACCGGTAAAAATAGCAACTGGAAAATTGCATCAAATTGCAGCTTGCAATTTACGAGTCGCTAGATGATACCAACGTACAAAAGAGACCCCATGATTGAGAGATGCTAATGACTCACATTGCTATTTTGGCTCACGTCTATTCGCGAGTAAGTAAACGCTCGCACATAGCGTACTCCTCATAAAAGGCCTTTTTGCACATGCAAGTAGTGAGCGCAGCAGAAACAAACCCAAATTACTTATGCAAATTGCGAGTGCAATAAAAACATGAAAAAACACTTCCTGGTTTAGCTGAAGGACCTCAAAACAGGAAGTGGTGTCCAAGAATAGTCCTGAGCAGAATCACTAGCACATGGTCAGGTGTAGCAGCACAGTCCAACACTGCTGTTTGGCTATCATTGGGACCATGAGCAGTAAGGCCAGTGACAAGGGTGGAAAGGAGCAGCTGAGGAAGCTCAAGTTCTCTGAGAAGGAGCTCAACATAATTATTGAAGAATGTTGCAATAATCATGAGGAGCTATTTGGAAGGGTCTCGCACAGAGTTCCTGAGGCGAACAAAAGAAAGATCTAGCAAGGAATGCAGCAGTGCATCAATGCCCTGGGTGTGGTACACAGTCCCTGGATGACATTAAGAAGCGATGGTACGACCTGTGCTCCAGGCCCAAGGAGAGGGTGGCAGCACGTCTGCAAGAGGTCCAAGGGACAGGTGGAGGGCAATCTTCTGCATCTGAACCATCTGCAGGTGAGGCCATGGTGGAGAGTACCCTGGAGAGGGTGGCTGTTGTAGGATTTGGGACCCTTGAAAGATCACAGCCAGCACCAAACCCTGGTAAGTGTGAAGTGTGTTATTTTTAATTCACCATTAAAGCCTGTTCTGTGCATGCATACTAATCAACCACAGCCAAAAATCCATTGCCACAAAACAATAAACTCAAATGGTGCATCATGGGAGATGTAGTCAGTGACATATACAGTGTAGTCAATGAATGAATTGAGCTTATAAACATTGCAACACCACTGAGATAGTGACTCACATATTTTATTTTCTCCTTCCATCTTTTGCCACATAGATACACCACTAGGAGGAGAGCACAGTGCCGAGGACACAGAGTCAAGCCCTGATAAGGCCCAATTGGAGGAAGGGCAGGATGGGGGAGTATCAAGTGGGACAAGTTGCCCGGAAGTAACGGCCACAACATGACCACTATTAAGCAGAGAAATAAACATGGCATTCATTTTCTTAGGTAAATAGTTCAAGGGCCTCATGTACGACTGGTAAAAATAGCAACTCGCAAATTGATCAAATTGCAGTTTTCAATTTACGAGTCACTAAATGATACCAACATACAAAAGAGACCCCATGATTGAGAGATGCTAATGACTCACATTGCTGTTTTGGCTCACGTCTATTCGCGAGTAAGTAAACGCTCGCAAATAGCGTACTCCTCAGAAAAGGCCTTTTTGCACATGCAAGTAGCGAGCGCAGCGGAAACAAACCTAAATTACTTATGCAAATTGCGAGTGCAATAAAAACATGAAAAACCACTTCCTGGTTTAGCTGAAGGACCTCAAAACAGGAAGTGGTGTCCAAGAATAGTCCTGAGCAGAATCACTAGCACATGGTCAGGTGCAGCAGCACAGTCCAACACTGCTGTTTGGCTATCATTGGGACCATGAGCAGTAAGGCCAGTGACAAGGGTGGAAAGGAGCAGCTGAGGAAGCTCAAGTTCTCTGAGAAGGAGCTCAACATAATTATTGAAGAATGTTGCAATAATCATGAGGAGCTATTTGGAAGGGTCTCGCACAGAGTTCCTGAGGCGAACAAAAGAAAGATCTAGCAAGGAATGCAGCAGTGCATCAATGCCCTGGGTGTGGTACACAGTCCCTGGATGACATTAAGAAGTGATGGTAGAACCTGTGCTCCAGGCCCAAGGAGAGGGTGGCAGCACATCTGCAAGAGGTCCAAGGGACGGGTGGAGGGCAATCTTCTGCATCTGAACCATCTGCAGGTGAGGCCATGGTGGAGAGTACCCTGGAGACGGTGGCTGTTGTAGGATTTGGGACCCTTGAAAGATCACAGCCAGCACCAAACCCTGGTAAGTGTGAAGTGTGTTAGAAATGTTTAATTCACCACTAAAGCCTGTTCTGTGCATGCATACTAATCAACCACAGCCAAAAACCCATTGCCACAAAACAATAAACTCAAATGGTGCATCATGGGAGATGTAGTCAGTGACATATACAGTGTAGTCAATGAATGAATTGAGCTTATAAACATTGTAACACCACTGAGATAGTGACTCACATATTTTATTTTCTCCTTCCATCTTTTGCCACATAGACACACCACTAGGAGGAGAGCACAGTGCCGAGGACACAGAGTCAAGCCCTGATAAGGCCCAATTGGAGGAAGGGCAGGATGGGGGAGTATCAAGTGGGACAAGTTGCCCGGAAGTAACAGCCACAACATGACCACTATTAAGCAGAGAAATAAACATGGCATTCATTTTCTTAGGTAAATAGTTCAAGGGCCTGATGTACGACTGGTAAAAATAGCAACTCGCAAATTGATCAAATTGCAGTTTTCAATTTACGAGTCACTAAATGATACCAACATACAAAAGAGACCCCATGATTGAGAGATGCTAATGACTCACATTGCTGTTTTGGCTCACGTCTATTCGCGAGTAAGTAAATGCTCGCAAATAGCGTACTCCTCAGAAAAGGCCTTTTTGCACATGCAAGTAGCGAGCGCAGCAGAAACAAACCCAAATTACTTATGCAAATTGCGAGTGCAATAAAAACATGAAAAAACACTTCCTGGTTTAGCTGAAGGACCTCAAAACAGGAAGTGGTGTCCAAGAATAGTCCTGAGCAGAATCACTAGCACATGGTCAGGTGCAGCAGCACAGTCCAACACTGCTGTTTGGCTATCATTGGGACTATGAGCAGTAAGGCCAGTGACAAGGGTGGAAAGGAGCAGCTGAGGAAGCTCAAGTTCTCTGAGAAGGAGCTCAACATAATTATTGAAGAATGTTGCAATAATCATGAGGAGCTATTTGGAAGGGTCTCGCACAGAGTTCCTGAGGCGAACAAAAGAAAGATCTAGCAAGGAATGCAGCAGTGAATCAATGCCCTGGGTGTGGTACACTGTCCCTGAATGACATTAAGAAGTGGTGGTGCAACCTGTGCTCCAGGCCCAAGGAGAGGGTGGCAGCACGTCTGCAAGAGGTCCAAGGGACAGGTGGAGGAAAATCTTTTGCATTTGAACCATCTGCAGGTGAGGCCATGGTGGAGAGTACCCTGGAGACGGTGGCTGTTGTAGGATTTGGGACCCTTGAAAGATCACAGCCAGCACCAAACCCTGGTAAGTGTGAAGTGTGTTAGAAATGTTTAGTTCACCACTAAAACCTGTTCTGTGCATGCATACCAACCAGCCACAGCCAAAAATCCATTGCCACAAAACAATAAACCCAAATGGTGCATCATGGGAGATGTAGTCAGTGACATATACAGTGTAGTCAATGAATGAATTGAGCTTATAAACATTGTAACACCACTGAGATAGTGACTCACATATTTTATTTTCTCCTTCCATCTTTTGCCACATAGACACACCACTAGGAGGAGAGCACAGTGCCGAGGACACAGAGTCAAGCCCGAATAAGGCCCAATTGAAGGAAAGGCAGGATGGGGGAGTATCAAGTGGGACAAGTTGCCCGGAAGTAACAGCCACAACATGACCACTATTAAGCAGAGAAATAAACATGGCATTCATTTTCCTAGGTAAATAGTTCAAGGGCCTGATGTACGACTGGTAAAAATAGCAACTCGCAAATTGCATCAAATTGCAGTTTGCAATTTACGAGTCACTAAATGATACCAACGTACAAAAGAGACCCCATGATTGAGAGATGCTGATGACTCACATTGCTATTTTGGCTCACGTCTATTCGCGAGTAAGTAAATGCTCGCAAATAGCGTACTCCTCAGAGAAGGCCTTTTTGCACATGCAAGTAGCGAGCGCAGCAGAAACAAACCCAAATTACTTATGCAAATTGCGAGTGCAATAAAAACATGAAAAAACACTTCCGGGTTTAGCTGAAGGACCTCAAAACAGGAAGTGGTGTCCAAGAATAGTCCTGAGCAGAATCACTAGCACATGGTCAGGTGCAGCAGCACAGTCCAACACTGCTGTTTGGCTATCATTGGGACCATGAGCAGTAAGGCCAGTGACAAGGGTGGAAAGGAGCAGCTGAGGAAGCTCAAGTTCTCTGAGAAGGAGCTCAACATAATTATTGAAGAATGTTGCAATAATCATGAGGAGCTATTTGGAAGGGTCTCGCACAGAGTTCCTGAGGCAAACAAAAGAAAGATCTGGCAAGGAATGCAGCAGTGCATCAATGCCCTGGGTGTGGTACACAGTCCCTGGATGACATTAGGAAGTGATGGTAGGACCTGTGCTCCAGGCCCAAGGAGAGGGTGGCAGCACATCTGCAAGAGGTCCAAGGGACAGGTGGAGGGCAATCTTCTGCATTTGAACCATCTGCAGGTGAGGCCACAGTGGAGAGTACCCTGGAGACGGTGGCAGTTGTAGGATTTGGGACCCTTGAAAGATCACAGCCAGCACCAAACCCTGGTAAGTGTGAAGTGTGTTAGAAATGTTTAATTTACCACTAAAGCCTGTTCTGTGCATGCATACTAATCAACCACAGCCAAAAATCCATTGCCACAAAACAATAAACCCAAATGGTGCATCATGGGAGATGTAGTCAGTGACATATACAGTGTAGTCAATGAATGAATTGAGCTTATAAACATTGTAACACCACTGAGATAGTGACTCACATATTTTATTTTCTCCTTCCATCTTTTGCCACATAGACACACCACTAGGAGGAGAGCACAGTGCCGAGGACACAGAGTCAAGCCCGGATAAGGCCCAATTGGAGGAAGCGCAGGATGGAGGAGTATCAAGACGGACAAGTTGCACGGAAGTACCAGCCACAGCTGCAGCAACAACATCACAGACTACAGCCAGTGTGACCCCAGCCTCACGGCAGTCACCTCCATCAAGACACTCCCCAGCCACCAGGGTGTAGATAGTGCGACCGACCGAGCAGTCCATATGGCGGCTGCAAAGTCAGCCCCCTGCTGGAGCACCCAGTCAGGTGTTATTTGGAGGCCTGGAACAGGCGATGTTAAGGATACAGCACCTGCAACAAAAGCAACAGAGGCAAATGAATCTGAAGCTGACCCAGGGCTTCAGGAACATCACTGAAATAATGACTGAAAACCAGTGATGGCTGGAAGACAAATTTGATGCCCTCACAGGTACCATTGCCAATCTAGCCAAACAATTGGCAGAAGAAAGGGTGCAGCACAGATGCATGGAGCACAGCAGGGGCCACAAAATGGACACTTTGAGAAGGGCCTTTGGGAGACTTGCACATGCGAGGACCCAACACACCAAGTGATCGCTGGGGCTCCAGGTGGAGATGGGCCACTATAGATGTTGCTCGGGGCCTCCAACCAATTACTGCAGCAGTGCAACACTGCAAACCAATATGCTTGTCAGTGGTGCTGCTATGGAGGGTGCAGACAGTGAGGTATCAAGCCGCAGTACCGTCTCTGCTATGGAAACACCTCTAAGGCGTCGGAGCAGCAGCCGCCAGGCTGTGATTGCAAGTGGCAGCTCTGGACAACCTGGACAGAGAGGCAGAAAGTGATTTGTGAAACTGCACAATTTTCGAGCCACATATTAGTTCTAAATTATGGTGATGTAACCACAATGCAGTTATGCATTTATTCAAGCATACATTTTGCGATGGACAGTTTGTCCTGATTTTGTTTGGGCAAGCTTGCACAATAAAGCACCAATTGAAAGTCACAATTTGTCCTGTTTTATGTAGAGGGTAGTGCGAAAATACTTTGGATGTACCATTAAAAATAATTGTTAGCTATCTGGTCCCCGCTCCTTGTCCCCTCTGCTGCAGAGCTACCATCCCTTTGCTGTTGGACAAGTGGTCCTGGGTCCTCATCCTCCGATTGAGAGTCAGAAACATCCATGATCAATCCACCCCAGTAGGCTATGTTGTGAAGTATGGCACATGTTGCCACTATTTTGCAGAAAGTCTCAGGTGCATGCTGCAGGGTTCCGCGTGGAAGCGCCTGAAGTGTGATTTTAGGATGCCGAATGTGCGCTCGATCACAGTCCTGGTGCGCCTATGTGCCCTGTTGTACCGCCTTTTTATGTGCATTGTGGGGAGACAGGTACGGTGTGAGGACCCATGGCCGCAGGGCATAAACACCGTCACCTGGTGAAAGATTTATGATGGTGAGACAAAAATGCATACATACATAAAAGTGCGAATACATTTATCTGGGAACCAGAAAGATTGATACCTAGTATGCATCCTTCATCAAAGTCACCTCTTTCTAATTTCTGGCATATGCCACTGTGTCTGAAAATGTATGAGTCATGGATGCTTCCAGTATATTGGACAACCAGATCTGTGATGATGTTTTTTGTGTCACAGACAACTTGGATTTTGTGGGAATGTGTGCTTTTCCTATTACGGAATATGTATTCTATGCGGTATCGGGGCATATGGGCACATGGGTCCCATCTATGCACCCTATAACCTTTGGAAACCTTGCTATTCTGTAATATTCCAGTTTTGAAGTTTCAAGTTCCTCATCATCCCTGGGCAGGTAGATGTGTTGGTGTAGCATGGCATCTAGGAGATTGTGAAAGGAATGAGAAAGCGCACCCTGCAACACACTTCCGGCCACTGCAATGACATCCTGGTAGCTACCAGTGGCCAATAGGTGGAGGGAGCACAACACCTGCACGTGTAGGGATTATATTGCTGTGCAGGGTTCTGCTTTCCAGTTGTGGCTTCAAGGTGTCTATGAGGTCTAGGATCACAGTACTACTCAGCCTGTTACTGGTCAGCAATCTCTTCCTCTGTCTTCTCAAACAATGTTAACCTGACTGTGAATATCCTCTCCTGCCTCCACCTCCTCTGCTGGGCAGACAGTATCTGCATCCTCCTCGCTATCACATACAGGGAAGCCATTGTGGAAAGATTTCTGATGCATTCTGGGCCTGTTTTTATAGGTTGGGCCTGGTTACCACCAGCTTCTGCTTAGTGGTAAATTGCATGCACAAATGGGTCTATTTGCGCATATTCGCTATTTGCGACTGCTCTGTACATTGTAATTAGCGACTCTCAATTTGCAAGTCGCAATTTTGGGAGCGAAAAAAACGGTCGCATTTTTTGTGAGTTGGTATTCATTCGCATCACAATTTTGTCTTTTGCAAGAGCATTTCGTACATTGCGTACAACCCCTTTTGCATGCACAAATCTTTTGCAATCGTGTTTGCGAATGCAAAATGGTCGTACATCTGGGTTTAGGTATGCTGCATTATGCAGCCATCCTCAAATCTTTCTAGGTGGTCCATCTCACCAATATAAGTTACTTATAATAATAATCTTTATTCGGTTATATAAAAACAGTTATAACCATAAAAGCTTTTACAAAAAGAAAAAACATATCAACCTCAGTATACACACAATATGAAATTATTTAGTTTAACACAAATACTTTCAACCCAAATTGGATCTATGATTATAAATGCACTTTAAAAACATAACTACACTTTTTGTGATCAGTGTAGTATTCAGAAATTGCAGGTGCAGCATAGCAGGACGACATCTTCTAAAGCCAAGCTTTCTTAACAACGGGGTCAACCATAAATTGCGATGGACAACATAAAATTTACAAAACAAAACAGTGTGCATAGTTGTTTGTGTTGAAGTTTCATCGCAAGGGCACGCCACTAAAGTTCGTTCCCAGGAGTTACATTTTGGGAAGGCTACAAGCCTATGGAAGACGTTTAATCTGAAACGTGTCAGCAGGAGGCGCTCAAATTGGGACTCAACATAGGTCAAGTATGGTTCAATGGTGAGGGAAGTCTCAACCATCAAAGAATGTTGGACCGATATTTTACTTGACTCTTTTGTGATCCGTAATTCTTCCAGATGAGAGAGGGCTCTTATTTTTAGGTCTTTCTTCGAAATCTCGGACATTAATTCGGGATTATCATAATATTTAATCATATCTAGCTCATTGAAAAACTTTTTTATGTACAGTAGCCATTCTATTTTTCCTGCGTGCTCCAACGTCATGCAATCTGCTATAATCTCCTTTGTGAATAGATTTTTTGATGACATCCAAATACGGCGCCACAATAGAAGAGGTTGGACTTTAGCCAAGTCTTCAATGTGGGCCATACCAAGTTCGGCATGACAAGAAAACGTAGACACACGTTTTGGGGTCATCAGGAGAAATCTCATGAAAACATTCTCTGCAATTTGGAGTACGTTCGTGCTTTTATGGCCCCACAAACCTGCCCCGTAGAGTGCGATAGAATGGCATTTTGCTGTATAAATACGAAGAAGTTCTACGGGTGGTCTTTTCCCTAGTTTCTGTGAAAATTTTATGAGTGCCATTATTGCGCGCAAAAGATAATGTTTTCTAGCATTGATGGCCGCTTTCCAATTGAGTTTTTCATCAATCAATACTCCAAGGTATGAGTATTGATTAGTGAATTCCAACTTCTCTTTGTTTAGGAATGTTGACTTTCCCCTTTTCCTGTCCTTTCCCGCCACCATTACATAAGTTTTTTTGATGTTTATTTTTAGGTCTAGAGTGTCCATAAACTGGGCATACCTGTCAAGGGATTTCTGTAACTCTCGCGGAGTGCGCGCTAAAATTACTGCGTCATCCGCGTAAAGAAGCGCTGGAATAAGGCGGTCTTTTATTCTAGGGAGATCCTGGGCCCCCCTCAACATTGCGACCTCCAGACCGTTGGTATACAGAGAAAAGAGGAAGGGGGCCAGGACACACCCCTGCCTCACACCGCGTTCCACCCGAAATGACTCAGAAACTTCGCCCTGTGTGCCAAAACGGACCCTCGACGTAGGATTAGAGTATAATGCCCGAAGGAGGGTTACAAGGGCTGGATCTATTTCCATTTCAGTTAGGACAGACCAAAGTTTTGAGTGGGAGACGCAATCGAAGGCCGCGGAAAGATCGACATATACCATATACAATCTGCCTTCTTTTGCTGTTACGTATTTCCCCATCAATAGGCTTAAATTCAGTGCCTGTTCTATAGTTCCGAATCCTTCTCGGAAGCCAAACTGAATGTTTGATAGTATATTGTGGTCTTCTGCCCAGTCTTGAAGTCGCTGTAAGACCACTCTACCCAGGACTTTACCGAGGGAATCCAGGAGTGATATTGGCCGATAACAGGAGACCTCATCTCTGTTTCCCTTCTTAAAGATCGGGATCATAATTGATTGGGTCCAGGATTCAAATAGCCCATGCCTCATTGTTGCATCAAACACCCTTTTTAAGATAGGTGCCCATAAGTCAAGTTTAAATTTAAAAAAGTCGACTGGGACGCCATCTGGACCGGGGGCTTTTCCTCCTTTACTTGCTTTCACTGCCTTAATTATTTCGTTTAATTCAAAGCTTAGAAGGATCGGAAATAGGATGTCTTGGAGACTATCCTCCTTCTTCTCATCTAGGTCTATTATTTGAGTTTTACTGAACACTTTAGCAAAATGGTTTACCCATGTCGGGCCATCAATCGCTACGTCGATTGAAGGCTGGTCGCTGGAGTCGGACAGGAAGGGAGTCTTCACTATCCTCCAGAACATCTCTCCATTTTTGGACTGAGAGCTCTCGTGCAGTTGATCCCATAGGGAATCTTTTATTTTCCGCTTCCTTAATCTGCAAGCTAGACGGTAAGAGGTCCTTAGCCGGCGAATTTCATCTTGGTCTCTTACAGATTTTGACAGTGCTTTTTTCAAAAGTTTATGAGCTACCGTACATTCGTGACTAAACCACCCTCTTTTATGACCTTTATTCCCTTTATTATTACAAGTTAAAAGATTATTTACTTTTTTTAAAATAACACTAAAATTAATTAACAATTCTTTTTGGTTGGTGTTGCTATCTAGACATTTCATAATCGCCGGATAAACGGCTTGGACCACCTTCTTGGTTATTAATTCTGGTTCGATCTTGCCCCAGCTTATGGCATAGCCATTTTGTTTTGCCAAGCGAATGTTATTTTGGGCAAGAGCAGACATCAGCGAGTATGGTTTAAATTTCCCTGCATCTAGGGTTAGGTTAAAAACCAACGCTGCATGGTCACTTAATGTATTAATTATTAATCTAAAATTCTGTGCTCTACTGCCCAGCGTAGCTGTGATCAAAATATAATCAATTGTTGTCTCCCACCCTCTCCCCAGGTATGTAGCCTGCAATTGTCCTGATATAATATCGGAACTATTTAGGATCATTAGGCCTAGTTCCGACATCATTTCGTTAAGTAGTTCTCCTAACTTTGTATGACTGAAATGGGTCTCGTAGTTATCAGTTTCTTCCCCATCCCCACAAGCGCAACAGTTTGACACATTACAGGGGTGGTGATTAAAATCACCGCCCCACACAATACTAGGGACATCTGTCCCTTGTATTCTACTAATCAATGTAAAAAGTTTGTTACGGATGGTCTCAAGTAGTTCTGGTCTCTCTGATTCTGGAAGGTTGTCGTACGAGTTTACTAGAAAGACAACCCCCTTCCCCTCGAACGAGAGTTTTAGAATCTGATGGTTAATGTGTAATCTCAGGGGAGTGACTTTTAGCCCAGGTATGGTGTTTTTTATGAATATCGTCAAACCCCCCTTCGCCCTGCCATGTAAGCCTGCAATAGCCGGTGAAAAATAAGTTTTGTATCCCAACAGATGTTGTTCGTTGGTAGACCATGTCTCTTGAAGACAGATTACATGGTGGTCTTCAACAAACTTCATGAGAGTCCCATCCAGTACTTTGTCTCGTACACCCGCGATATTCCATGACATGAACTGTACATTGATACAAGCGTTTCTTGGGTCTGAGCTTTTACAAATATTAAGTACTTTGTCTGCAGGCGAAATTTCTACCACTCTTAGATCTGTAACCCCCGCCTGTTCGGGTGATAATTGATGTGACCTCGTTAAAAAAGAATCAGAAACCCTATGCTGTAGAGGGATTGGTACAGAGGGGGGGGTCCTAATTTCTTTAGATCTAGTTTCCACGGGTTCAGATACATGGTCCGAAGCTTTGGAAGACGGATGGTGAGATGCGATGAATTTTCCAATTTGGGTCTCTTTGATGTTAAGTCAATCTACATCTTCCAAACCGCACAAGGCGGCATAACGGTTAGAGGTAGGAATATTAAATCTCTGATATATCTGAGAGTTATTATTCCTTGGAGCCTGGTTTGGAGCTTGGAATGGTTGGTAGTTATTGCTCATAGGTCTACTATTCAGCTGCGGACAGAAAGTATGGTTATGTGCAGCTTGGAAGGAGAAACGATGATCCGTTTTACCCCAATTCATAGGAAGATCTTGTTTAACATCTGGAATGGAGTAGGCGATCAATTCTCTAGGGTAGAAATAGTCAACCAGGTGTGTAGCAATTGCGACCTCCCCTCTAGCCTCGAACCAATCACCTATGCATCTGACCGCTCTGTGATCTCTGAAATTTATGATTATCACATCGCCCTTCTTATCTTTAGGTCTAGTACCTACCCAACATGTACGTCTCACCATAAGAATTTCCCCGTTTATATGCGCAGGGAGGGGTCTATTTAAGTTCAACCAATGCATGGCTTTATTTTTTAACGCATGGAAGTCCTCCCTTGCACCTGGTGTTAATTCTGGGACCCCTGTCATGATGACTGTGTATGGGGCTGATTCGGGCGGTAGGTCCACCCTTCTGCTTACTGGGATATATTGTGGCTGGGTTGACCAATCACGCTTCTCATGATCTGTTACATCCCTTTTCTTCATGGTGGTTGTTTCCGAAGAATGAGTTCTATTTTTACTTTTTTGTTCTTCGGTGTCCTGACTAGTGGCAAATTTCTGTTTATTACCCACCTTATTGACCCCTTCAGTGTCTCTACTATTTGTTATGAGCTGTGTCCTGCCTTGATCTGCGGTATTATTAGATGGTTTATCCGCGGAGTTTGCCTCCGAGATGGTGGGCGAATTTGTCAAGTGATCATCCGTGGGGGGTCGCACTACCATGGGAGGAGGAACATGTTCCTTCACATTGTTTTTAATCTGGGTATTGGTCGATTCAGATATAAGTAAATTATTCATTCCCACTTGTTTACTTAAATCCTCTAGGTGGAGAGTTATTAATCTGGACCTTTCAAGAAGGGGAAGCAAAAGGGATTTGACCATTGTCTCTAGTTTGGCGAGTAGGTCGCTCAAGATATCCGGGCTGGATAACAATCCTGGAGTGTTTGTGCACAAAAGAGGAGTGTTTGTTGCTACGGAACCTACGTGATTCTGTTTTTGTGTGAGCAATTTAGCTTTTTTCTTTTTCATCAAGAGTGGTCTAGTAAGTATGCCTCGTCTCTTTCTTGTTGGTGGTCTATTTACCACAGGGGGGGAGGAGATAGCTAAATTTGGTGAATCCGAGAGCCCCGATAAGGTAAGTGTGATAATATTATCATCAGGCTGAGGGACCTCACCGAGGGAATTAACATGTGACGTATTTTTTGTTATTCCAGGTGTTGAGTAGGATCTAGAAGTTCCGGTACCCACATTCACCACCTCTGGAGATAGAATTTTGCCAATTGTGCCCAGTGAGGAACGCTTGCCTGTTAGAAGGTCTAAAGATAGTCGTTTTTCCGTATCCGCTATCTCCTTCTCCAAGACAGTAGTCACACGCTTGAAGAATTGATCGATAGTGCCAGATACTGGGCCTTTAGAAGTGTTTACAGTTAGGGTACGCGACTTATCAGCACTTTGTGACATGATGTTATGTTGCGGTAGAGCTACAACAACAAAGATATCACAGTGAGTCAGTGTCCACAACAGGCGAAGGTTTCAGGCAATTTAGAACAGTATGCGATAGATGCTCTCACCATTAAATGAAGGTTAGGGAGGTGGCCCGTCCCGTCCACGATCGTCCTCGGACGGCCTCAGACGGCCCACCCTTTGCCCAGGCTTCGCCCCAGTCTGCGCCCCGCTCGCGTCCCGCTCACGCGAGGAGGGGCGGGAGTTAAATAGCGGGAGGAGGAGGGTCCGGGAAGAGGCACCAGGTGCGTCCTATGATGGCGAGGCAAGGCACCCTGGGCCTCGCAGTCCCAGCGCGTAGCCACAAGCAGCCTTCAAGCAGTTATTCCGCCGGCAATCTTCCTTCGGCTCCAACCACTTTAAAAATCAGCGTCCTTTAAAATATCCACGTTCTGCGCCTACGAGCGGCTCCCACGAAGTGGGGGCCGCGAGGCGTTTATGAAGAGAAAGGTTGATGGGAGGAGGGTCCGGGAAGAGGCACCAGGTGCGTCCTATGATGGCGAGGCAAGGCACCCTGGGCCTCGCAGTCCCAGCGCGTAGCCACAAGCAGCCTTCAAGCAGTTATTCCGCCGGCAATCTTCCTTCGGCTCCAACCACTTTAAAAATCAGCGTCCTTTAAAATATCCACGTTCTGCGCCTACGAGCGGCCCCCACGAAGTGGGGGCCGCGAGGCGTTTATGAAGAGAAAGGTTGATGGGAGGAGGGTCCGGGAAGAGGCACCAGGTGCGTCCTATGATGGCGAGGCAAGGCACCCTGGGCCTCGCAGTCCCAGCGCGTAGCCACAAGCAGCCTTCAAGCAGTTATTCCGCCGGCAATCTTCCTTCGGCTCCAACCACTTTAAAAATCAGCGTCCTTTAAAATATCCACGTTCTGCGCCTACGAGCGGCACCCACGAAGTGGGGGCCGCGAGGCGTTTATGAAGAGAAAGGTTGATGGGAGGAGGGTCCGGGAAGAGGCACCAGGTGCGTCCTATGATGGCGAGGCAAGGCACCCTGGGCCTCGCAGTCCCAGCGCGTAGCCACAAGCAGCCTTCAAGCAGTTATTCCGCCGGCAATCTTCCTTCGGCTCCAACCACTTTAAAAATCAGCGTCCTTTAAAATATCCACGTTCTGCGCCTACGAGCGGCACCCACGAAGTGGGGGCCGCGAGGCGTTTATGAAGAGAAAGGTTGATGGGAGGAGGGTCCGGGAAGAGGCACCAGGTGCGTCCTATGATGGCGAGGCAAGGCACCCTGGGCCTCGCAGTCCCAGCGCGTAGCCACAAGCAGCCTTCAAGCAGTTATTCCGCCGGCAATCTTCCTTCGGCTCCAACCACTTTAAAAATCAGCGTCCTTTAAAATATCCACGTTCTGCGCCTACGAGCGGCCCCCACGAAGTGGGGGCCGCGAGGCGTTTATGAAGAGAAAGGTTGATGGGAGGAGGGTCCGGGAAGAGGCACCAGGTGCGTCCTATGATGGCGAGGCAAGGCACCCTGGGCCTCGCAGTCCCAGCGCGTAGCCACAAGCAGCCTTCAAGCAGTTATTCCGCCGGCAATCTTCCTTCGGCTCCAACCACTTTAAAAATCAGCGTCCTTTAAAATATCCACGTTCTGCGCCTACGAGCGGCCCCCACGAAGTGGGGGCCGCGAGGCGTTTATGAAGAGAAAGGTTGATGGGAGGAGGGTCCGGGAAGAGGCACCAGGTGCGTTCTATGATGGCGAGGCAAGGCACCCTGGGCCTCGCAGTCCCAGCGCGTAGCCACAAGCAGCCTTCAAGCAGTTATTCCGCCGGCAATCTTCCTTCGGCTCCAACCACTTTAAAAATCAGCGTCCTTTAAAATATCCACGTTCTGCGCCTACGAGCGGCACCCACGAAGTGGGGGCCGCGAGGCGTTTATGAAGAGAAAGGTTGATGGGAGGAGGGTCCGGGAAGAGGCACCAGGTGCGTCCTATGATGGCGAGGCAAGGCACCCTGGGCCTCGCAGTCCCAGCGCGTAGCCACAAGCAGCCTTCAAGCAGTTATTCCGCCGGCAATCTTCCTTCGGCTCCAACCACTTTAAAAATCAGCGTCCTTTAAAATATCCACGTTCTGCGCCTACGAGCGGCACTTGAATACTTAATTAATTAAGGGGCTCAAATATTGCTTGCGCAAATTTACATTGGCCCTCCACTGCTACTGTGAACTTAAATATTCCCATATCTGACTTTATTATTGGTGTGTAAATTAAGGGCATGAATTACAAAACACATTTTCTGATCTGTGCTAGCACAGGCTAGTGAAATGGTGGATTTTTCACACGCACAAATTCACAGAGGGAATGTGTGTGCCTTTAAAATAAAACACACACGAAAACATGCTTTTGTACTTACATGTTGCCCAAGTATATCCTTTTCAGTTAGAGCATGCTTAGTGGTGTTTCAGGCACAGAATCCTATGCCTTCCTCATTTACATACAGATGCTCTGTGCTCTGGTCCTGACCATATACAGTTCCTCTATGATGCTGCCAACGTGGCACAAAATGACCACAGGGAAAATAAAGCAGGTAATGGTACTGTCTCCTGATTAACTCGAAGTCCCAACACCTTACCACTCATGGAACACATGAGCCGGGAGCCCTTAGTAGAAAGATTGGCTAATTTAGCTCATGAAACTGCTTCAGTCAAACAGTAGTGAGGCATGTCAAGTACCCACCACATGTCCTTAATGATATTTACTATATGGTCAGAGACCTCTAAAAGCTTACAAAGGCACTGAAGAAAAAAAAGCTAAACATCTCCTCTAAGAATCACCTAGTCATCCAGTTGAGCAGGTACAATTCTATCCTCTTTAGGGACAGAGGGAGAGAGAGAGACACACACACACACAAACACACACACACCTATATATATTAAAATCATGCACTCCTGCCTGCTGGCTCTTAGGTTATGGTTATAGGGATCATATCTCACTCAAAGTGCCAAAGTGGATCCTAGTGGCACACCAGCAATCCTATTGTGTACTAGACCCACCTCTCACCTTGACCTCATTCCATTGATTTAACAGTGGATTCCACAGAATTTGATAAAAGGTTCAGGGACCTACATCCCTCACCTCTAAAACCTCTGCCCCGTAACAACCTCCATGAAGGGCATTTCTAATATCCTCGATTTCAGTCAACAGCCCATCGTAAACAACCTCGCATGCAAGCTTTTAGGCAGATCAACCTCAGCATTCACTGATGTCATCACAGACTTCTGAAACATCTGGCTTTCCCTGGAATGTCTCCTTGAGTGAAACACACATCACTCACACACACACAGAAACAAAACCTCAGTCCAAAACCAGAATCTGATTTTGCACTTGCAGCCTTGAACAAGAACAGACACAGTCCAGCTGCAGCCCAATTCACTTTCTTCTCGGGAGCCATGGATTATCAGGGGATATTTACAATCAAATGTCGGAGTGCTGTGTTATTCCAAAATTGGTAAAGCCTCACCCTGAAGTTTTTTTAATGCAGGGATACGCAATATATTTATAAAAATATGGTGCACCCCGGCGTTTCCCTTAGCGTTGGCACAAAAAAAAACTGTCTAGCCCCAGCACAGGCACCCTTGCACCATGTTGCACAGGTGTCTGCACTACAGGGGAAATTGTTTATAAACAATCTTTAATGGCAATTTGCTGTTTCTATGTGTGCCATAGAAAGAGAAAAATCTGAGGAGAAATTAATAATTCCTCCTCGTATCACCATCCTAAAACCAGATTTTACCTGGCCTTAGTTTTTGGTGCTGCCCCTTCCTTGTAAATATGGGACAGCGTCAAAAAGCAATGGGTGTTGCAGCTGAATGCCCACTGCAACACACATTGCATGCCCCTTTCATGCTGAGTGAAGTGTAAGAAGTGGCCTTATTCACAAATCGCCGTTAAGCCACGTTAAGGGGCTTAATGCCGCTTTGTAAATAGGAAGAAGGGAATATCGCCATCAGAACCTCACTAAAAGTGACTTTCTGGTGGCAATATTGCCCTTGTAAATATGCCCCTCTAATTGTACAATTTCTGTATGCTACAGTCTACAACTTAATTTTAGATCGAAATGCAATTAATTTATATGCTCATTCGCAGTCTCCGTATTCTACATTTGTATTTGCATCACTGGGCATTGGCTTATAAGTCTTTCTTCTTCAGACCACCTTCTATGGAATATCTGTCCTAGTCGAGAGCACAATAGTGCCCATATTTTTTGGAATAGGGCTGCTTTTAACAAAACCTCCCCAAAAATGTTTAAAAAAATGAAAAATGACTTTGATTTCATGCAGCTCATTGTTACAGATGTGTTGAAAATTTCATATTTCGACTCAGTTGCTTTAGCATGCCAGTTTATGCTAGTATGTGTTACTCCTGCCTCTAACTTTCAATATTTCCTCCTTTAACTCACTGCTTTGTTGAAATTTGGGGGCAAGAACTTCATATACATTTGATGCTAATTTAGGAGATTTTTTATTAGATTGCCTTGGGAATGTGCCAATATGCTGGCAATTAATCTAGATAGCACTAAATTTCCTTATGTGGACATATTAATGCTTTAATTAGACAGAGATGTTGTCAATCAATTAAATTCCCATTTTTTTCTGATCTCCAAAAGAGTGGAACACTATTAATAGCTGGGTTGAACGGGGTCGGAGATTAAATCTGGCAAAAGATGAATAACTAGTTTTGCTGAACTTATCTTTCCCAGCTGAGAACAACAGAGGCTCTGAATACGGCCATAACTAAAGACTCTTGACACGGTCTTACAAAGTTTGGGGCAGATTTACAAGCCCCTTGCATCACTTTTGCACCGTTGTTGCGTCACTTTTGTGACGCAGCGGCAGCGTAAATGTTGCGGACCATTTACAACGTGACTCATCTAGGGAGATGTGTCACGTTGTAAAGCCCTGCGCCACATTAAACCTGCGTCAGGTTTAATGTATGCAGGGTGGGCGTTCCATCACAGGAAGCCCCGTAAAAGTGAAGCAGTGAAATCTACAAGATTTCACTGAGTCACTTTTATGTCCATGCTGCGTCACAACCCTGTGCCTGCTTGAAGCAGGCGTAAGGAGTGACGCAGCATGTTAGGCATAGGGCGCCCCTGAGCATTGCTGGAGTTGTGTCGTGCTTGCGACACGACTCCAGCAATGCGTGACTTTTCCGTCAACAGATGCGTCAGAAATTCTGACGCATCTGTCAATCCTTGTGCCACGGTGCGCCGTATTGTAAATACGGCGCATCCATGGTGACGCAAGGATTTGGCATGTTAGCGCAGGGAAAGTAACGCATCTCTACAGATGCGTCACTTTCTTGTAAATCTGCCCCTGAGTTTTTAAAATTACTCTTTAATGGCATTTTGGTAAAAAACGAATGTGCCTATTTCGCTTCCTTCTTCAATGAATCTAAACCCAAGTGTTCTATTTGTTTGCTTCTCATGAGTTCCCTTTGCTTGGTTCTCCTAACCCACATTTCCACCTCCTGTTCTTTTTCATTGTAAGGGGAAAGAACCCTCTCCCTATACTCACTGCCTCTATCTCCCATTTGCGTTTCTGTTTTCTTATTTTGGTGGCTCGATATTGTCTTGCCCCTCTAACCTAAGCCCTGGTCCTCCCTGCCCCACCTACCCTTTGACCATTGTTATGCTTCCTAAGCACTTTTTTCTCTTTCCCCTCTTTTTTGCTCAGCTTTACCCCCCCCTTATTTCTTTTCACTCAGTTCACATCAAATGAAGTGGAAAACAATTACAGTGATGTTGAGAAGATTTGGTGGTTACAGCAAAAGTCGGAATTTCGATCCTGGTACAAGCTACTGTTTGTGCAAGGCTTGGATTTCACTGCACACTCTGAATTAGGTCATTAAAACCCTGGGACATATTAACAAGCCCTTAGTGCCACTGGAGCGTCACTTTTATTGATGCTCCTGTGGCGCTGTGTGCTGGCCCCGTATTAATAAGGCCACTCAAAACCTCTTTGTGTGGCTTTACACAGCCTTCTAAATATGTCTCTCTTTCACGCAGTAATCTGCATCAAAGTGGCGTGTCATGGGTGCTGCTGTGGGTGTTCCCATGTAACACCCTTGACTTTTTTACGCTGTTCCAGATTTACATGGATTCGTAAACACCGTTCCAGTGGAGGCATTAAAGTGACACAACGAGGAGAGCTACTTTTATTTCTCCTGATTTTTTGATCTTTCTATGGG
Source organism: Triturus cristatus (assembly GCF_964204655.1). Classification (NCBI taxonomy): domain Eukaryota; kingdom Metazoa; phylum Chordata; class Amphibia; order Caudata; family Salamandridae; genus Triturus; species Triturus cristatus. Next base: position 1,710,558,440 of record NC_140589.1, on the reverse strand, counting down.
CCATATTATCAAGGAGTTAAAATTATCGCCGGTTTAGCGGCAGAAAACTACTGCTAAAGCGGCGATAATGGGCTTGATAATATGCCTTGGAGAATTCCCATAGAAGCCCATGTTCACACCAGAACATGGACTTCTATTAGAATTCTCTGCGGCATATCATCAAGCCCATTGTCGCCGCTTTAGCGGCAGTTTTCTGCCGCTAAACCGGCGATAATGTTTAACGCCGTTCTTGATGATATGCCCCTATGTGTGCTGCAAAATGCCATTAATTAATTAAACACAACCATCCCTGCAAAGCTGGCACCCTTGCACCATGTGCGTCAGCGGCGGCTCCTCTGTCAAGGCGGAGGAGCGTCGCCCCACAGGAGAAATGAAATGATAATAACACAACGTTATATCAATTCATTTTTCCCATACTGGACAAGTTTTGTTTAGGTGGCCGGGGGGGGAGGGGCTGGGCTGGCAGGGGGAGGAGTGGTATGTGCACTTAAGTGCGGCTGATGGTGCGGCTGGCCGTCTTGGGCCACCTAAACAGTCATGTGCACTTTGCATGTTCTCACCCAGGCTGCACTGGAGACATGCACAGGCCATCTGAGTGCCGAACCACGGCAAGGTAAGTGGAATTTTCTTCCTTTTATGTTTAAACACCAGCCTGGATGCCCGCCCTCCCCACCACCATTGCCCCATAGCAGCCGCCGCACTGCTGCTGTTAGTGCGCCAGCGCAGGTGAGAGCATAGGGGCGCGCTGTATTCTTGTAAATACGACGCATCCCTACGTTTTTAAATGACTCCACTCGGCGCAAAAAAATGGCTTGCGCTGCGCCATTTCATTGTAAATAATGCCCCCCTGCCTCCCATGTGGTTTCTAAACACCTCCATCCAGCTATGTCTTCTTAACATCAAAATCGGCTTAACACTTTTTTGTGAGCCACACTATTTATTAAACTTTCGTAGAATCATTACCAAGCCAGTTAATGCATGTCCCAGGAATTATATCACATTTTCCACTGGAGAATCATTCACATGCATTAAGGTGGAAAAAAAGACATGCTTGAACATACTATGAAGAGAAGGTTCCTTAAAAAATGGTGCCCCCGTCTCTTTTATTCTGGCAATCCGCACTTAAAACAAATGGCCGCCATGTAAGTGCACCAGGAGCACATTTTAGCCCAGATCGTGATGAGTGTCTAAACACCGAAATTGGCACGGCTAGAGAGCTAAAAGCGTTGAAAGCATTTAATTCATTACATTTACATTTTCTCTTCATTTTCTGTACAAAATAAAGCATTAGCCTCCACTAGTACCACTTCAGAAGTGCAGTTTTAGCCATTTCTCTTTTGATCTAATGGTACTTTCAAGCTGAGAGTTATGCCGGGCACCTGGCACGTGGAGAGCGCGAAAACAATAGCTGATATCGCACGTGGTCAATTGATGGCTAGCTTGAACTGCAAAGGCTTTAACTTGTAAAAGGGTGCTGGGAAGGCAATCCTTTTCGAAAACCCGTGTCCACGTGTGCACTTTGCAGTTGCCTTTTTGATAGCTCTGTAATTGATTTTCTCACTTAAAATTAAAAGTTTTCAGCTTTACGAGTTTAAGTGCTCATCCTAGGAAAGGGTTAAGTGTGCCAGGTTTGTTGCACATTACAAAGGAATGCACATAATGTTTCATAATAAAATTGACTTGCGTGGAAATCTTCTTTCCAGACCTGTATTTCTTCCATCCATCGTCTTTCCTCCTTTCAAATCTTTTCTTTGTTCAGCAAACTATGACATTGCTGCTGGACCCCCCTCACCTCTGGATGCTTGATTTGCTGGGCATGAGAGAAGCAGAGTACAGAGATATTTAGTAGGGGTGAATTCCACACTGTGCATAATCATTAAAAGTCTGTCTTTTATTTTATTCAAATTAGAAAAACATGTTTTCAAAGCGGATCAATGGCCTTTTTCGGCAAGGAAAGGCAAAGAGTAAATGTAGAGTATAGCCATCAGTTTCTATAACCTCTCAGTGGAGACTGTCTATGGTTTCTATTAGAAAACCGGGCTATGTTCTCGAAAAATTGACCTATGAACGTTTGTGAGTCTTAGTTGGAAATGTGTCATAACATGTAAAATTTCACACATAATGTAGGCACTTAGGGGCACATTCATTAAACCATTTTGCGATCGCAAACAGTGCAATTCGCAAAAATCACCTATTTGCGATCGCAAAATGGCCTTTTCTGATGCCTGTACCTTTTTGGCAATTCGCAATTAAGGGAGTCGCAATTTTTTGCGATTCCCTTAATTGCGAATGCAAATAGGTAATCGCAATTTGCGATTCTCTAATGCAGATGCAAGAAGCCTTTCCTAAAAGCGAACTGTGCATTTAGGAAACGCGAATTACCATCAATTTCAAATTGATGGTAATATGTGTATACTTTTTAAAATGCACAAAAATTCATTTTTCAAAGTGCCATGTAGCGCACACATGCCCTTAGGGCCAGTCGCGGCTCCTAGTAGGAGTGCTGCGGGGCAGTGGGGCAGGGTGGGAGGTAGTAAACTCCGGCATACGGCCGACCGGTGTTAAGTACATAAATTAATAAATAAAATGAATTACATTGCGTGCGCTGCAATGCAAATGGCGTGTAATTTATGTACTTAACTCCGGTCGGCCGTATGCCAGAGTTTACTAACCCCCACCCCGCCCCTTCCCCGCCCCACCACCCCACAGCACTCCCACTAGGAGCCGCGACTGCTTAGGGCATTTGTGTGCTTTAAATGTGCACACTTACATCTATTTTTGGGGTGCTTCAGGGGGACCTAAGGCCCCCGGGCACCCTTGGCTTTGCAGTCACAATTTGCGATTACCAATTTGGTAATCGCAATTTGCAAATGCATTACTATTCATTCCTATGTGCTTGTAGGCCCATAGGAATGAATGAACTCACATAACCTAAAAGCGATTCGCTATTTACAGAATCGCTATTAGGTAATGTTTATGAATGGCAATTTGTTTTCCGATTCCTACATGCATAGGCATTTGCAATTACCAAATAGCGATTCCTCAAAAATCGCTATTTGTTAATTGCAAATTCAGATGTTGATGCATGTGCCCCTTAAATTCCTTTTTATGGTGTTTTTAAATATCTAATTTATGCAAGGCTCAGCCAAAAAGGCTCCAAGATAGCTAATGCTTTTTTGAGCTCTTGAGTGCCACAAACCTCAGGGCTACTTCAACCTGCCAAAAGTGAGTTAAGGGGCTGAGGTCCAGAGGAAGCTGGAATGTGGAGACACACACAGGTGTCCTCTGCAGCCCAGATTTGGTGACTTTCAGCCACAAGGCTGACAAGATGGTGGCATCAGAGGATTGGAGGCCAAACATTTCTGAGAATGCTTGAATAAAGGAATTTCTCTAGGGTGCCTCTAGAGTAACTTCGCAACCCTTCTGGTAAAAATTGGATTTCAGGAGAAGGCTTGAAGAGGTGAATGGTAAATGGTGAGGGGTGAAATGAAAGGAAATTAAATAAAATGTGTATTCATTAATCGCTTGATTACCGGGGGCATCTTGACGCTGCTACTGTATGAATGCATATTAACAAAAGAATCATGTTTTTAACACTTTTCTGAAGCAGAGGAGATTTTAACTTTCTCTCAGATCAAGGGAAAGAGAGGTCCATATTTTTGAAACGTCTGCTGCCCCAAGAAGCACATTTAAACGACAATGTACTTGGCTGTAGCAGATCGAAGCGCTCTACAGCGGGTATACCAGGTAAACTCTTGTTTAAGTTATTCACGGCTCAAGTTATGCAAGGTGTTGAAGTCTATACAGAGGGCCTTGAATTCAATTCAGTTTTTAATGGGCAGTAGAGGTAGAAAGATTCCCTTCGAAAACACAATTTATAACACACTCGTTCACAAACTCACTCAAAATTGTAATCTACCACACTTAGAGTGTACATATGGTATGAGACCCCTACCACAAACTAATGTGCCACCAAATTGGAAATATGACATCAGAAGCTTTAATTAAAAAAAAATATTCACATCATGAAACACCATTGTTTATATCCTTAAAAAACATTGAATAATACAACCTTCATATACAGCATACAATATACAATGTAAAAGCCAATGTGTGCAATATTAAAAATCTCACACCTGAATATAAGAAAAGGGGCCACAAGTCCTATTGGGAAGACGCTATTACACAGTTCAAAAAGTGCTGTTGCATAAACTGATCCAACTGTTTACATCAACTTCATATCCTGGTGAATGCGAGACTCAATTTATTCCAGCAAATCCTCATGCTCGGATTGAAAAACACTTAGCATCGACATCTTTCGGTGGTTGTGACTAAATAAATACCACCTTCCTCAGGACCAAGAGAGAAGGGATTATTTACCCCCTCCTTGGAGTACTAACTGAATGAATAATCACTATCGGTGGTGTTCGTCCCAGTTTCAAAAGAATAAATATACAGTATATTGTGGCTTAGTCAAATGAGTCCACAGTCTCACCGCCAAGCGGGAAGATTCCTTCTGTATAACAGATCAAATCTGGCCTTGTGTGTAAATAGTCAAGCTGTCCAATATGGTCCAGGGAATATATTTCTTCTGCTAATGGATTTATATTACTTCCCACCCTGTACCCCTATAAACCAAACAACCTGCTACGGTACTAACAATTAAAAAAATATATTAAATTAAATTTAAAAACGACTAAAAATTTACAAACTATATTAAAAAACATTAACAATAATTTTATATACACAATTTGTGACATATATAATTAAAATATATACTAAAATACATAAAACTAATTAAAAAACGATATTATTAACAATATTTTTGTAAATGATATTAACAACATAGATATTTTTGCAAACGATATTAAGGATTTTGATATTTTTTAAATCACTATTACTTATCTTAAACATAATATTCTTTTCTTTTATAAATATTTTTATTGATACATTTTTGTTATTGTCAATATACAGCGATTTCACGTTTGGCACTTACAAGGTCACAGGGCAATACACGTCTCTCAATTGGTTACAGAGATCTCTCATTTCTAGGAGCATTGATATATTTCTGTTTATAGTCAAGGCACTAGATTCTCATGGGACGCTTCCTCCCTCCTCCCCACGGGTGGTTGTTTGTTTGGGCCTTCCACTTCCCAGGGCGCGATTAAAGTCGGCGGCCCCCCTATGTATCATTAAGTTCTAGCCCGAAGTACCTGAGCCAGGGACACTAGATCTTAAAAAATTTCTGTGGGCAGCTTCTCATTTTGTATGTCGCTTGCTCCGCCCCCATGTACATGTCCATCCTGACTTTCCACTCTCTCAAGGTTGGTGCCTCCGGCGCTCCCCATTTTTAGGCTATGTCTCTTTTGACCACTAAAATCCCTAGATTACACAGGATAAGACTTCGTCTGGGCAGGTCTATGTCTGAAGGTATGTCTAGCAACACATATTTGGAGTCTTTCAGTAACTGGAAACCCAGTTATCTCACTTAACTCTCTCGTTATTTTTGCCCAGTATCTTTGTATGTGTGCGCATTCCCACAGGGTATGTATGAATGTATCGCTTTCTATCTTGCAGCAGAGACAACCAGGGGATTCTGCCCGTCCCATTTTGTGAAGACGGGACCTTGTTACATATGTTCTATGAAGGATTTTAAGTTGAATTAAACGCAATCTAAATTTGATTGCCACCTCCCCCAGGTACATTAGAGCAGCCTCCCAGTCTATATCTTCCAGCTCCTCCAGGGTGATCTCCCATCTTTTCCTCAGGGCCTCTAGGTTGTCTTGGATGTTATTAATAAGGGTCTTGAAGGTCCAGGATACGACCTTCTCTGGTATCTTCCCTTGCAGGGTTCTGCCCTCTAGCAGTGCAAACTCGGGGATACCTGCAATGTCTATTCCCTCTGCGTTCCAAGCGTGTTGTATTTGCATGTACTTATTATACCTCTGTCTGTCCCCCATCTGGAATTCTTGCTGCAGGGCTCCAAACAAAATCAGAGTGCCTTCCTTTATAAGGTCCCCAATTGTGTAGATTCCTATCGTGTCCCAGTCTTTGAACCCTTCAGTTTCCCTATGTCCGGGAGACGGGTACATTCCCATAATGGGGTCTGCCTCGTTACCTTCTTATTCCAGCCCATTTATATCTCTGCACTCTTTCATGCCTCTAATGCCCTCTGAGTCACCAGTAACAAGTGTTTAGCAGCCTTCCTCCGTATATGTAGTGTAGGTGTGAGTGCAACCCGAATTGGCTTTGCTCCAATGCGTATGTCGGTGTGATCTCGACAGGTGTCCCCACTCATTTATTTGCTATCAGATGTGCAGCCTGGTAATAAGATCAGATATCCGGGAGGGCGATCCCCCGTTGTACTGATCGCATTGCAATGTGCAAACTGCAGTCCGTGGTTGCCCCCATCCCAAAGGAGTGTGCGCACCTCTTTGTCTATTACCCCGAAAATGTCCTCCGGGATCATGTAGTGTGTGTTTTGCAGGTTGTATAGATGTTTGGGAAGCATAATCATCTTATACATTGCCGCTCTGCCCAGTAATGTTAGGGTCAGCCATCTCCACCTTTCCACATCAGTATGAAAGTCTGTCACTACCCTTCGGATGTTGCGTGTAATGCAGCGTGAGATGTCCGTAGATATGTACATCCCCAAATATTTAAAACCTTCCGTAGTTTCTTGCAATTCTCTGGGGAGATCTTGTATCTCGGGGGGCCCTCCCACTGGGTAAAGAATTGATTTGTCCCAGTTAATCTTGTAGCCAGTGTTTTCTCCGTATGTCCCTAGCACTTGGAAAAGGGTCAGAATCAGTGATATACAGGAGGACATCATCCGCGTAAAGCGAGATACATTCTTCCGCTCTGCCTACTGTGAACCCCTTCACCTTCGGGTGTGCTCTTACGAGACACGCTAGCGGTACCAGGGTCAATGCAAAAAGCATCGGGACAAAGGGCACCCCTGTCTAGTGCATCTTTCTATTTCAAACTCCTCCGTCACTGCCCTGTTAACCTGCAACCTCACCTTCGGTGACCAGTAAAGCTGCTGGATCCACGCTATGAATTTGGGGCCAAACCTCTTTAACGTCTGCCACATGAAAGGCCAGTGGACAACATCAAAGGCCTTTTCTGCATTCCATGAGAGCAACATATGTGACTCCGTTCTGTCTTACACCGTACTCAGCCAATTTGCTAGATGCCATAGATTGAATCTTGTCGCCCTCCCGGGCATGAACCCCGACTGGTCGGTGTGTATAAGGGAGGTGACCACTGAGGCCAATCTATTTGCTAGGATGGAAGCTAATACCTTCACATCCACGTTGAGGAGAGAGATCGGCCGGTATGCCCCGCATTCCGTTGACGGCCTCCCGGGTTTGTGAATCATCACTACTGTTGCTTTCCACAAATCAGGGGTAGGATGCCTTCTTCTTGAGCCACCTGAAACATCTCAAGTAGGTGTGGTCCCAGTAATGCGGAGTTCGCCTTAAACAGTTCCGCAGGTTAACAATTAGCCCCCATGGGGTTTTCCCTGTTTTTTGTTTGTGTATAGCCCCTGTCACCTCCTCGAGCGCAAGCTCTTCCTCTAGGTCTTCCCGGTCTTCTAGGGACAGGCCTGAGAGGTATATTCCACTAAGAAATTCCTGGATCTCAGTGTCCCCCACCTGTTTCTTTGCTTTGTATAAATCAGCATAATAATCTGCAAAGGTGTTGGCAATGTCCCGTGCTGTGGTAAGGTTTTGCGTGTCTATTTAGATAGCGTTCACCCATCTGGATTCAGTCTGTTTCCTAGCCACCCACGCCATGAGCCTCCCTGCCCTATCCCCTGTTTCGTAGAGGTGATGACTCGAGGCAAGATACAGCTGTTTTGCTTCCCTTGTTCCAGCAATTGATATTCTGTGTGGGTGACTTCTATCTGATGGCGGGTGGACTGACTGGGGTCTTTGCTCACGTCTTGTTCCAATTGTGGAAGTTTGATCTCAAGAGCCACTATGTCCTGCGTCTCTTTTCTGTTCTTGTATGCAATCACGTTTTGAGCTATGTCTCTTAACCCAGCCTTGAATGCATCCCATAGGACCGCTGCTGAGGGGTTTTGTTCCTTTATTTTCTAGGAAGTACAGCTCTGATTCTACCCTTACCTCCTATGCTATCCCTGGGTCTCTAAGATTCCAAGCATTTAGCCTCCATCCCCCATCTCACCATGGGTCTCCTCATCCACCATGAGCCACAGGGGACAGTGATCCAACAGTCCGCTCACTAAGTATTCCGCCCGTAACCTTACCCAGTTCCCCTTGCTGGGGCAAAAAAATAATATAGTCTGAAGAACACCTGGTGGGTGCCCGAGAAGTAAGAATATGCCCGGTCAGCGAAGTGATGCAGGCGCCAGATGTCTTGAAGTCCCAGGGTGAGGGCAAATTCAGTCAGTCTTGTGTTTCCCTTCCCACCACCGGTCCCTTGGATCGGTCTATGACAGGGTCTGCCACATTCAATCATGGGTTTATAAAGCGCTCTACTCACCCGTGAGGGTCTCAAGGCGCTGAGGGAGGGAAGGGGTTAGCGGCACCGGGTCGGTTGAAAAGCCAGGTCTTGAGGTCCTTCCTGGATGTGTGCAGGGCGGGAAGCGTCTGATGTTCACAGAGAACTCATTCCAGGTTTTGCCTACGATGTAGGAGAATGTGGAATGTGGAAGGATAATCTCTCGTTGAGGTATTTGAGTCTGATGTTGTAGAGGGATTTGTGGATGTGGGTGAGGAGTTTGAAGGTGACTCTCTTCTCTACGGGGAGCTAGTGGAGGTCTTGTAGGTGTTGGGTCATATGCTTGTGGTGCGGTGTCCCGAGGACGAGTCTGGCTGCAGTGTTCTGGATGGCTTAGAGTTTGTGTAGAAGAGTTTTGTTGATTCCGGAATAGAGGGTGTTGCCGTAGTCCAGTCTGCTGGTTATGAGTGCATGGCTGACAGTCCTTCTGCAGAATGGGGATCCATCTGAAGGTCTGTTGGACAGGCCACACGAAGGGCTTGCGCCCTCCCCGCATGACAGGGCCCAAGCCCCGGCCCGCCAGGCGTGACCCACGAAAATCACCCGCACCCCGTCTCCCGACGGAACTCCTGCCCTCGGACCTCCATGTATCACGGGCCCCAGCCACCACCGGCTCCCCCGGCCGGGTCGAGCCGCCATCTTGGGCCCTGCGCCACGAGGCCGCGTGGCCTTCACCCGACCCTAACCCTGGGCCTGGCCGGCCCCGACATCCTGGCACCACCATCCACCCAGGAGGTGAGCGGACCACTTGGCAGGTCAATGGGGGAACGAAGCGTCAAGGGCTCTCCCCCGCCAGGTGCCGATCGCCTCCAGCTCCCCCAGGCGCTGGCTCCACCCCCTGCTGGGTGTCTGGACACCTTCATCCCGGACCCTCCGACCTCCAAGTGCGAGGGTCCGGACATCAAAGGGCGCCTGCCCTATAACTGGAGCAGCTCCGGAGCAGGAAGGCAGTTGTATCCTGGAGTCGAGAGACACCGAGAGAACTCAGCCTTGACGGACTACTGGCGCTGCCGTAGCCCTATCTTGCGAACTATCGTCCTGCCTGCTGGTGCTGCCGCGGCCTTCTGCAACATCCATCCTCGTCGGGACCTGCTGGCGCTGCCGCGGCCCGTTGCAACGACCATCTTCACCGGGACCTGCTGGCGCTGCCGCGGACCGTACATCGACCATCTTCACCGGGACCTGCTGGCGCTGCCGCGGACCGTGTATCGACCATCTCTACCGGGACCTGCTGGCGCTGCCGCGGCCCGTACCAGCTAAACCACCAAGCTCGAGGATTGTGAGCTACCCACCAGACCATCTCAACTACTAGACTGGTAACCAGACTGTCCCGCTACCCCCTTTCCCTACCTTGAGAGACTTGAATCGAGGGGACCCCTGAGTCCAGACCTCCTTGTACCATTCCATCGTACCTTAAGAAGTGCTTATAAAGAACGCTAAATCTTCTCCTTGTGTGGTATCTGTCTGTGGGGGGGAAGTTATTTGTCTGTACGATCGCTGGAGACGGCTCTCCCCGGAGACCTCTCCCCCTGTCCTCGGCCGACCCTCCCGGTCCGTCTAACATTGGTGGCCAGCGGCGCGATCCGAATCAACGCGTAATCGTACAGAGAGTAGCTCACCCCACAACAAAACCACGATGTCAGCCAAAGATAGCGGTTCCACTGAAAAGTTCCAAATGGATAAGTTGGAAGAATATAGCCACCGCGAACTTAAACAATTCTGTATGGAACTAGGCATTGCTACCACCGGCCTGAGTACCAAAGACGATTTGAAGCGCGCCCTTGAGTCGTGGGCAGAAACTGGGATCACCGGATCCTCCGACCAAAACAGTGTCGCACCAGAGGGGAACGCCACGGCTCCCGAGGAGCGGGGAACGGGCCTCTCGCAGGAGGAGATCCAAGAAAGAGAAAGAACCAGATTACACGAGTTGGAAATGGCACGACTCAAGATGGACGGGGAACTAAAGTTAGCCGAGCAGAAACTAAATCTAGAGCATATGCGGCTCCGAGAAGAACGAGAAGAAAAGCAGAGACAGAGAGAGCTTGAGGAAAAAAGAATAACACTCGAACACGAGCGCAAACTGGCGGAAATAGAACTTCGGAAACAGAATAAAGAACCCGGGGTGCCTGAGCGACCGCACACCCCGGGGCCAACCGAGAAAAAAGTCCACATCCCCAAGGATGTTGTCCGAGAGTATGTCCGAGAAGACGACATACAACAGTGGTTCAAAGCCTACGAGATCGCCATGACCTCCCACCGGATCGACCAGAGTGATTGGGGAGCCGGACTATGGGGGAGGTTCGTCAACGAAGGTCGCGATGCCCTGTTGCAGCTCCCCCATCACCAAATGTCGTCCTACGACCACATGAAGGCTGCCCTCCTCACCCGCTACGGCCTCACACCCGAGATGTACCGCCAGAGGTTCAGAGATTGCACCCGGATCCCGGGTACAACTTGGGTGGAGTACGTTAACTATTTCAGCCGAGCCTTCGAGGGTTGGATCAAGGGGAGCCATGTCACGACCTACGAACAACTCTTTAACCTTATGGTATGGGAACACCTGTCGAACAACTGTTTCGTCGAGCTCAGGCAGCACCTCCTCGACAGTAAATTGACTGACCCCCGGCAGCTCGCCGCCGAAGCTGACCGATGGGAAAGCACCCGAGTGGGCCGGAGAGGGCCACACGAGCAAAACCGAAGCAACCAAGGCCAGCACCGTCCTCGGGGAGGAGGAGGAGGCCAGGGGCGAGGGAGAGACGCCCTACCGGCAACACCCGTGGCCAGCACCCCGCCTCCGGCCGGCCGGGGCAACCCCCCGATGCGTCCTGGGTACCGAGCCAACGTCACGTGCCACCGATGCCAGCGAGTCGGCCACTACGCCAATGACCCGAGCTGCCCGCAGAACCAAACGCCCAAGCCCCGCCAGGTAGCTGCCGCCGCCCTGGGGGAAGAGCAACTATCAGAGGAACAGGAAGAGTATGAGCCGGCCCAGCAAGAGTGGGAACCGGCCGCCATGGTTCTGGCGTGCCTAGGGGGAAAAGACATGGTCCCGCGGGCTCCCCTACCCGCTAACACCAGGAAGTACGGTCAGTGGGTGACCATTAATGGACATCGGGCCGAGGCCTTGCGTGACACAGGCGCCAGTGTGACGGCCGTCCGCTGTCACCTGGTGAAGCCCGAGCAGATCCTGCCGAACATTCTCTGCCCCGTCCGCTCAGCCGACAATTCTGAAAGTCTGTGTCAAATGGCCTGCGTCCCATTCGAATGGGGGGGGTCTCCGGCCTGTTGAAAGTGACGGTCCGGGATGATGCCCCCGTGGACTGCCTCCTGGGGAATGACCTCGAGAGTTCCCCGTGGGCCACCGTAGAGAGAAGAGAGCACCTGGGGATGCTGGGCCTCCCGGACTGGGCCTGCATAACCACCCGGTCCATGGCCGCCCGGGCCGTCCCCCGATCAGAAGAACCGGAATGGCCAGCACCTCCGCCCCCGGTCGCCCCAGTAGGAGACAACGACGAGGCCAACCCCACGGAACCGACGACCGAAGGGGACGCGCCACCCCCGGACTTTCCCGGCCTGGCTCAGTGGCATCAAGAAGGGGGGCCCACCCAAGAACAGTTCCGCCAGGAACAAAAGACCTGCCCCTCCCTCGAGGGACTCCGCCAACAAGCCAGCGCCCAGAGCGCAGGGGACTCCACCGGATCTCACTGGGTCTACTGGGATAACGACCTGCTATACAGCGAACAAAGAATCGCGGAGCTAGGGGCCGGTCGAGTGCTGGTGGTACCTCTCCGCTTCAGAGACTTCCTGCTCAACCTGGCCCACGATGTCCCCCTGGCTGGACACCTGGGCCAGGACAAAACTTACAGTCGCCTAGTGACCCACTTTTTCTGGCCGAAGATGAGGAACGACGTCCTGAACCACTGCCGGTCCTGCCCCACGTGCCAAGCCAGCGGGAAGAGTGGCCGTAAGCTGAAAGCCCCTCTGCAACCCTTCCCAGTGGTCACCACCCCGTTCGAGAGGGTAGGAATAGACATTGTGGGGCCCCTGGACCCCCGCACGGCACAAGGACACAGGTTCATCCTGGTACTGGTGGACCACGCCACCCGCTACCCCGAGGCGGTGCCCCTACGAACTGTGACAGCTCCGGTGGTTGGCCGGGCCCTGATGGGGATCTTCTCCCGGGTGGGCTTCCCCCGAGAAGTCGTCAGCGACCGAGGCACGAACTTCATCTCCAAATACATGAAGTCCCTCTGGCAACAATGCGGGGTCACCTACAGATTCACGACCCCCTATCACCCCCAAGGGAACGGACTAGTGGAGCGATTCAACCGCACTCTCAAGGGGATGATTGGGGGATTGGAAGAGCCCCTCCGTCGCCAGTGGGATGTACTACTCCCGTGCCTCCTCTTCGCCTACCGAGAAGTTCCCCAGAAGTCCCTCGGTTTTAGCCCTTTCGAACTCCTGTACGGGCACCCTGTGCGAGGGCCCCTCAGCCTAGTCAAAGAAGGCTGGGAGATGGCCCCCCTAAAGACCCCTCCAGACGTCTTCAAGTACCTCCTGGCCCTACGCAATCAGACCCAGCGCTTCAGGGAGATGGCCAAGGCGAACCTCGAGGCCAGCCAGGAAGACATGAAGAGATGGTATGATCACAATGCCTCCTCTGTCGAGTTCGAGCCTGGTCGGCAAGTGTGGGTGATGTCCCCCACCGAACCATGTGCCTTGCAAGATAAGTGGACGGGGCCCTTCAAAGTGGTCGAGCGCAAAAGCCCCGTCACTTACCTCATCGACATGGGGACCCCCCGGAACCCCCTTCGGGTCCTCCACACCAACAGACTCAAACCACACTTTGTGCGCTCAGAACTCAGCCTCCTGATGGCTACGGACAGTGGGGCAGAGGAAGACTCCGAACCCCTCCCGGATCTCCTGAAGACTCAGGAGAAGGACGGTTCCGTGGACGGGGTCCGGCTCTCTGATGCCCTCACCCCGGAGCAACGCCAGGGCTGCCGGGACCTCCTGCTGCGGTTCGCTACACTGTTCTCCCTCACCCCCGGGGTCACCCCTTGGTGTTTGCACGACGTGGACACCGGGGACAGTCCCCCTATCCGACACCGGGCCTACCGCGTACCAGACCGGGTACGGGCCTGCATACAAGAGGAAGTGGCCAGAATGCTCACGATCGGGGTCATCGAGCCCTCGGACAGTCCCTGGGCCAGCCCGGTTGTATTAGTCCCCAAAGCCGCTGCTCCCGGCACCACACCTGAACTGAGATTCTGCGTCGACTACCGGGGCTTGAACGCTGTCACCCGGACCGACGCTCATCCTATCCCCCGAGCGGACGAATTGATCGACCGGCTGGGGGCCGCCCGCTACCTCAGTATCTTCGACCTAACAGCGGGCTACTGGCAGATCGGTCTCACACCCCGGGCTCAGGAACGGTCAGCCTTCTCTACCCCCGATGGCCACTACCAATTCAAGGTCATGCCCTTCGGCATGAAGAACGCCCCCGCCACGTTTCAACGCCTTGTGAACCAGGTCTTGGCGGGGCTCGAAGAGTTCAGCTCTGCCTACCTGGACGATATCGCTGTATACAGCCGCCACTGGTCCGACCACCTCCTCCACCTCCAAGAGGTCCTACAGGCCCTCCAGCGGGCCGGCCTCACGATTAAGGCCGGCAAATGCCAAATTGGTCAAGGGTCCGTGACCTACCTTGGGCACCAGGTGGGAAGCGGGCTGGTGGCCCCGCTGCAACTTAAGATTGCTGCCATCCAGTCCTGGCAGCCCCCCGTCACCCAGACCGAGGTCCGAGCCTTCTTGGGGCTCACCAGCTACTACCGGCGGTTCGTGAAGGTCTACGGCAGCATCGTGGGGCCCCTCACGGGTCTCACGTCCAAAAACCAACCAAAGCGGATTAACTGGACCCCCGATTGTCAAGCGGCCTTCGAGAAGCTGAAGGCCGCCCTGTGCACCGCCCCTGTGCTCCAGGCCCCCGATTACAGTCGGGAATTCATGGTACAGACAGACGCCTCCGACCACGGCATCGGAGCGGTTCTTTCCCAAGTGAACCCCGAAGGTCATGACCAGCTGGTGGCCTTCATCAGCCGACGTCTCCTGGCCCGAGAACAGCGCTGGAGCACAATTGAGAGGGAGGCCTTCGCAGTGGTGTGGGCCCTCAAAAAGCTCCGGCCCTATCTCTTCGGTACCCACTTCCGGGTACAAACCGACCATCGACCCCTGCAGTGGCTGATGCAGATGCGGGGGGAGAACCCAAAACTATTGCGCTGGTCCATCTCCCTGCAGGGAATGGACTTCACCGTGGAGCACCGACCGGGCCAAGACCACGCCAACGCAGATGGCCTGTCACGCTTTTTCCGCCTCGACGAGGAGAGTCCCCAAGAAGATGGGTGACTCTCCCCGCCTTCAGCTGGGGGGGACGCATGTTGGACAGGCCACACGAAGGGCTTGCTCCCTCCCCGCATGACAGGGCCCAAGCCCCGGCCCGCCAGGCGTGACCCACGAAAATCACCCGCACCCCGTCTCCCGACGGAACTCCTGCCCTCGGACCTCCATGTATCACGGGCCCCAGCCACCACCGGCTCCCCCGGCCGGGTCGAGCCGCCATCTTGGGCCCTGCGCCACGAGGCCGCGTGGCCTTCACCCGACCCTAACCCTGGGCCTGGCCGGCCCCGACATCCCGGCACCACCATCCACCCAGGAGGTGAGCGGACCACTTGGCAGGTCAATGGGGGAACGAAGCGTCAAGGGCTCTCCCCCGCCAGGTGCCGATCGCCTCCAGCTCCCCCAGGCGCTGGCTCCACCCCCTGCTGGGTGTCTGGACACCTTCATCCCGGACCCTCCGACCTCCAAGTGCGAGGGTCCGGACATCAAAGGGCGCCTGCCCTATAACTGGAGCAGCTCCGGAGCAGGAAGGCAGTTGTATCCTGGAGTCGAGAGACACCGAGAGAACTCAGCCTTGACGGACTACTGGCGCTGCCGTAGCCCTATCTTGCGAACTATCGTCCTGCCTGCTGGCGCTGCCGCGGCCTTCTGCAACATCCATCCTCGTCGGGACCTGCTGGCGCTGCCGCGGCCCGTTGCAACGACCATCTTCACCGGGACCTGCTGGCGCTGCCGCGGACCGTACATCGACCATCTTCACCGGGACCTGCTGGCGCTGCCGCGGACCGTGTATCGACCATCTCTACCGGGACCTGCTGGCGCTGCCGCGGCCCGTACCAGCTAAACCACCAAGCTCGAGGATTGTGAGCTACCCACCAGACCATCTCAACTACCAGACTGGTAACCAGACTGTCCCGCTACCCCCTTTCCCTACCTTGAGAGACTTGAATCGAGGGGACCCCTGAGTCCAGACCTCCTTGTACCATTCCATCGTACCTTAAGAAGTGCTTATAAAGAACGCTAAATCTTCTCCTTGTGTGGTATCTGTCTGTGGGGGGGAAGTTATTTGTCTGTACGATCGCTGGAGACGGCTCTCCCCGGAGACCTCTCCCCCTGTCCTCGGCCGACCCTCCCGGTCCGTCTAACAAGGTCTTATGGAGGATGCAAAGGCAGTTGAAACTAGTGGAGGTGATGGTGTTGATCTGGCGGTTCATCGAGAGGGAGGATTCAAGGATGATAGCGAGGTTTCGAGCGTGGCCTGGAGGGGTGGGTGGGCTCCCAAAGTGCGGAGGGCCACCAGGTGTTGTCCCAGGCAGAGGTGCAGGGTCTGAGGATGAGGACCTCGGTTTTCTCTGAGTTTAGCTTCAGGTAGCTGTCCTTCATCCAGGCTGCCATGTTCTTCATTCCTTCCTGGAAGCAGAATCTGGTTTCTTCAGGTTTCCTTGTGAGCAAGAGTATGAGCTGGGTGTCGTCGGCGTAGGATACGATGCTGAGCCCATGTTGCCTGACGATGGCCGCGAGGGGGGCCATGTAGATGTTGAAGAGCGTGGGGCTGAGTGATGATCTCTGGGGTACTCTGCAGCTGATTTCCGTGGGTTTTGCGGGAGAGGAAGGATTTGACCCAGTGAAAGGCGACTCCTTGTATTCCCATGTCGTGAAGTCTGGCTGCGAGCGTGCGATGTGAGAGGGTGTCGAAAGCTGTGGAGAGGTCTAGAAGGATGAGGGCAGTGGTGTGTCTCTGATCCAGTAGCATGCGGATGTCGTCGGTGGCGGTGAGGATGGCTGTCTCGGTGCTGTGGTTGCTGTGGAATCCAAACTGGGAGGCGTTCAGGATGGAGTTCTCTTCTATGAAGGCGGTCAGCTGGGTGTTTACGAGTCTCTCAGTGACTTTGGCCGCAAAGGGGAGGAGAAAGATGGGGCGGTAGTTTTTTACGTCCGTTGGGTCGCCGTTGGTTTCTTGAGGAGGGGTTTTACCTCGGCCCAGTTAGCTGGGCAGATGCCTGCTCGGAGGGAGGCGTTGATGGTGTGTCCAAGTTTGGGTGTGATGGCGGCGGTGGCCCTGTGGAATATGAGCGGTGTGCAGGGGTCCATTGGGGCTCCTGAGTGGGTTTTCTTCATGGTCGCAGTGATGAGTTTGACGGTAGTGGGATCCCAGGACTTGATGGTAGGCTCATCAGCGGCGGGGGGTAGTGGAGTGGTGTTCGTCGTTGGTTCGTGAAGTTGTCGCAGATGGCCTTGATATTCAGATGAAAGTAGGAGCTGAGTTTGTCACAGAGTTCCTGGGAAGGTGTGACGTCTGCGGCCTCGCAGGTGGGTTTAGCAAACTGCTGTATGATGTTGAACAGTTCCTTGGCGTTGGTCACGTTGGTCTGGACTTTGTCTCTTATGAAGGTCCGTTTGGTGTCTCTTATGCATTTGTGGTATTCCTTCATGGCGCTCTTGTGGTTATTCTGTGATTCCTTGGTTTTCAGGTTTCGCCAGGTTTTCTCTAGGCATCAGCAGGAGCTTCTGGCTTCTTGAAGTTCTGTGGTGAACCAGGCGGCTGGTAAAATCTCCACCCACTAGGTGCAAGGGGGAGTCCGCAGCCAGCGGAATCTCGGTCACCTTCTCTAGTGTCTGTCATTGTAGTCGTGGGGGCGCATAAACACTGATTAGTGTAATATCCCTGTGTCCCCATGTTCCCTGTCCCACCACATATGTACCGCTCAGGTCGGACCATGTGTTGGAGATGTGAAAGGGTATAGTCTTCCTAATGAGTATTGCCACCCCCTGGAACTGGAGGTAAATCCTGCATGGACCAGGGTGGTGTTAATGCCTCTACCCAGGAAATTACAGTGCGTCCCTCTAAGTTGTGTCTCCTGGAGGAGCACTGTGTCCGGCTTCAGTCTCTTTAGGTATTTGGGAACCAGGCCCCTTTTAATTTCGTGTCCCAGCCCATTGACATTCCAAGTCATTACTGTGTAAGCCTTTCCAGCCATATCCAGTGGGGTTGTCTCTGTCATTTCTACACTGGATGTAGCATCTCAATTTGCTGCCTGTGTCTCGTTGTGTATTTACATGCCTCTCTGTGCCATTGGTAGGGTTCAGATTACCTCCGTTTGTGTCCAACCTCTGAAACTCCCCCAACTCCCTCACCCCACTCTCTCCCACGTACTTTCCCCCAAATGTCAAAATGACAACTGTGTCATAGAATTAGCCTGAGAGGTCTATGTCCCCCCCCAGCAATGAAGTTAAATAACTAATAGGAGCAAGTGACCCGCAAGGCTCCAGGCCCAAACCCAGATCTTTACCGGCCTGGGCTAGTTAAGTCTCTCTTACTGTCCCTTCTGCAATAGACATGCCCTGGATCTTCAGCCTTCTTCACTCCTATCTGGTGACGTAGGTCACGGTGTCCCTCCAATTCCATCTTCCACCTCCGGCTCTTCTAGCCAATTAATTTTCAGCAGTAACAGGTGGTCGCTATCCGATCCCTTTGAGTGCTCCACTTCTGGAGGGTCCGGTGTGACTGTCTCCTGGGTCGACCTTCAGCGCGTGACAGTTCTCTTGACCCTCAATATGAGTCCTCTTCTGAGTCAAGGTCTTGTTTTGTTCACTCCACAGTCGCTTTAAACCTTCTGGGTGTGCTGCCGTGAGATTCAGACCCACGCCCCAGGAGGCATTTGATCTTGGCTCTCAAAGTTTTGGGCCTTACTACTGTCTCTAGAGTCCGGTACTGAGAGTCTATCTGTTCTGTACTTTGAGCTTTGGGAGGTGCCTCAATCCACAACTATGCATCCCTGGGGGTCTGAAAGAAGAATTTCTTATCTTGAAATATTACTTTGAGCTTGGACGGGAAAAGCAGCATGCACAGATATCGGAGGTTTCCCAATTTTTCTTTGATGGAGTCAAAGGTTCTTCTCTGCTTCTGAACTTCCCTGGAGTAGTCCGGGAGCACCATGATTTTCACATTTTCCATCCGGACCTCTCCCAGGGTCTCAACTCACGTAGTATTAAGTCTCTATCCTTGTAGTTTAAGAAGCGGGCTATGACTGGCTTGGGGGGTGTCCCAGCAAGAGGTCTGGAGGCAGGCATTCTGTGTGCCCGTTCAATCACCAAGCAGGTCGAGAATTGGGCACTTGTGAGAGTATCTTTAAGCCATTTGACAAGGTATGCTCCCATATCTGCCCCTTCGATTCCCTCCAGGAAACCTATGAAGCGCAGGTTTTTTTGTCTTGCCCGATTTTCGGCGTCATCCTCTTTCCACATTGTCTCTTTCAAGGAGGCCGTCATCTTGGTAACTTCTACCTTCAAGTTATGTGTTGCATCGTACGTTTCCAAGATATGTTGTTCTGCCTGTGTCACTCTTTCTGCCACGTTGCGGAGGTGCTGCCTTAGCAGTGTTACATCAGTGCGTACTTCAGCTAGCCTGCCTTCCAGTACTTCCCTTGATGCTT
The DNA here is from genome assembly GCF_964204655.1 of Triturus cristatus. Taxonomy (NCBI): domain Eukaryota; kingdom Metazoa; phylum Chordata; class Amphibia; order Caudata; family Salamandridae; genus Triturus; species Triturus cristatus. The sequence continues at coordinate 1,710,539,082 of NC_140589.1, read as the reverse complement.
GTATTGCTCACAGGAGAGCTGCATTATCCGGCATAGAGATGGGATCACTTGTCGCTTCAGGTGGCGGAGTCACCACTTTGGTGTATCTATCCATTTACCCATGTCTTTTGGGCTTAGGGTCTTTGCCCTTAGGCATGGTTTGTCCCTGCTATCTTGTGCCTTTGTGAGACAATCTGAGCGTCGAGTGCCGGCCGGCTCTGCTGACACGGCCACGTGGCCAAATTCTCTGCTGGGCCACAACCACTTCTGTTCTTCATGCCGTTGCATATCCCTCCTTGTTTGTTTGCGCCTGAGTTTCTTAATGGAAATTACTGCTTTATTGGTGATTTTCTTGGCTGCTCCAGTGAAAATACGCGGTGCCACTATGGGTAGTCTCTCGCCTCCCACCTGTATCTCAACCACGTCGCCTCCGAATTCCCCCAAGTTACCATTTTTCAGCCTCGAGGTGCTTTAAACTGGGAGACCTCCACAGTGCCCTGCAGGTTGGTTTGTTCTGTAGGAACACTCGGCTGCTATCTGTTGCCTCTGCACCCCTCTATCGAGTGTCTGGTTTCTCCTCAGAGTGGGGGGGTTTCAGTACTCCGCCCCTTGGTATGCCTCCTACTCTCACTTGACCGGGGGGATCTCTTCTCCCACTCGCCTATTACCCGGGCTGCAGTCACACGATCTCCGTATCTCTAGCTTGAGGCTCCCCCAGCACCACCACGCAGGCGGTTCAGGCCAGGCCTGATACGGGGCTCTGGAGTAGGCAAACGACCAGTCACAACCCGAGTCTCTCCAAAGCCCCAGGGAATTTCTTGATACTCTGTGCTTGTTCTTCTTGGCCCAAGTTTGCCCACTGATTTACCTGCATGGCGCCGGCTTTCTGTGATTTGGTGACCTCTCTGCTGCCTCACTCCTCTTTAGCCGGGGCCTGGGCCTGTCTCCCCAGCCCGCACCCAGCCTCTCTTGGATCTTCACGGGGGACTTTGCACTCCCTCCTTACCCAGGGTGCTTGGCTACTCCTCATCGGCTCCAGTCAGCGAGCTCTGGCTCATCTCTCTTGGGCTTGCCGAGATGCGACCAGGGTCTACCACATATGTCTCTCTTGGGAGGGCCACGGAGAGAGGAGCTCACTCAGCACCTGTCTAAAGCCTCCACAGTCCCACGGCTGCACCTGACCTCACCAAATACCTTCTCTGTTCGTTCGGCTCTCCTTCTCGGCTACATACGCCACCTTCACTGAGCTGGAGCATCTTATTTCTTGGTACATTGGGGTCGCCGCGTCTCTCTGAGCGCCATCTGGGGTCGCCCACCATCTTCGTCCGCCTCCTCTCTCAGTCGTGGATCTGTTGGAGCCCTTTCCCTATTGTTTCAAATCCCGGAATCTTCCTGTAACCGCATTGCCAGGCACTGTGAACCTTCAGGATGTCGATTGACCCGTTAAAGATGTGTTTGAAGGCAGGATTATTGTCCGGATTTAAGTGGGGCAGCCAAGGCTTCAGGGGTTGCGTCTAGTCTGCCATGTTGCTGGCCACACCCCCTCCTTCCAAAAAAAAACAATATTCTTGCACACAATATTTCTGGATGGCAATATTTCAAACTTAATATTTATGTATGTTGAATATTTAAATGTCAATATTTTGGTGCCGATTACGATCCGGTAAAAAAATTCTCCGTACGACTCGTATCCGGTCTTTTTACCGTACGAATCGTACAAGTGCCGTGCAAACTGCCAACTACGATTCGCATGGGAAAAAGTCCATATGAATCGCATTGGGAATTATTCCCCACACGTCCTCGGGTCGGAAAATGTGTCCGACACGTCCTCGGACGATTTACAGTACAAATGTGAAAAGTGAAGTCCGACCGCGGAATTACGATCCATCCCGTGCGTCCGATGTTACAACCGTATGGAAAAAACACCGTCCGCACCGAACTCCCATAGCAACCATGGAGACATGTGCCCGCATACGCGCCGACCCCCCCAGCCCCCGTATGTATGCGCCGACCCCCCCCAGCCCCCGTATGTACGCGCCGACCCCCCCCAGCCCCTGTATGTACGCACCGACCCCCCCCAGCCCCCATATGTACGCGCAGACCCCCCCAGCCCCTGTACGTACGTGTCGAACCCCCCGTGTATGTACACCCGTGTACGTTCGAGTTGTATCCCCACCCGTGTATGTACACCCGTGTACGTGTCGTACCCCCCCGTGTATGTACACCCGTGTACGTTCGAGTCGTACCCCCACCCGTGTATGTACGGTGCGTACCCCCAGCGCGTAGCTGGGAGTACGACTCGAACATACAAGGGTGTACATACACGGGGGGTACGACACGTACACGGGTGTACATACACGGGGGGTACGACACGTACACGGGTGTACATACACGGGTGGGGGTACGACTCGAACGTACACGGGTGTACATACACGGGGGGTTCGACACGTACAAATGGGGGCTGGGGGGGGGTCGGCGCGTACATACGGGGGCTGGGGGGGGTCGGCGCGTACATACGGGGGCTGGGGGTGTCGGCACGTACATACGGGGGCTGGGGTGGGGTCGGCGCGTACGTACGGGGGCTGGGGGGGGTCGGCGCGTACATACGGGGCTGGGGGGGGGTACGTCACGTACCGGGCCTCGTTTGGCGCCGTACTTCGCTTTTCCGGCACTTTTTGGGTGCCGTGAAAATATCGCCATCCGGACTGCTGTCGGTTCGAATCGTACTTCCTGGGTCGTGAAACGCTGCCTGAAAGCATCCCGACGTCACGTCGCAGCATTCCCGGATCACATTCGTACGTATATTTTCGTCGGTCGGTGTTTTTTACGATTTGTACGGAAATGGTGTTTCCGTGCGAATCGTAATTCCATGTTTGTAAAGTTTTCCGACCGGGTACGAGTCGGACGGAGAAAACTCTCTGACCGACGGTTCGTACCCGGTTTTTACCGGATCGTAATCGGCACCTGAGTCTGAAAGTCAAGCTTTAGCACTTGGTAACCTGTTAATGCACTAAGCACTTTAACTTAGCAAGTCTCAAAGTTTATATTTGTTTGGCTAATTTGCACAGTTCATGTTTATATTTCGATGCTCCGGCATTTTAACCTGGTACATTCTTTTGCATCCAACAATACTAAGCTAGGACAGTGAAATTGACATAGCCTCTTTTTCACTTTGCAACCGGTTAATGCACTAAACACTTTTCATTAGTGAGCCTCAAGTTTATGTTTTTTTTGCTTACCCTGCACATTTCGGGGCAGATTTACAAGAACTGGCACATCCCTGCATATCAGCAGGGATTCGCCAGTTATTGTGCGTCGCGGCTCCGCCACAATGGATGCACCGCATTTACAATGTGGCGCACCATGGGGCAAAAACGGACTGATGCGTGACGCATCTGTGTCGTAAAGGCGGCGCATTGCTGGAGTTGCGTCGCAAGTGCGACACAGCTCCAGCAAGGCTCTGGGGTGCCCTATCGTTACAGTGCTGCGTACATCCTTACGCCTGCTTCAAGCAGGCGCAGGGTTTTGACGCAGCATGGGCTCAAAAGTGACTGAGTGAAATCTTGTAGATTTCACTCAGCCACTTTTAGGAGGCGTTCCTGCGACGGAACGCCCCCCCTGCACAGGAACGCCTACTTCTGGTGCAGGGCTTTACAACGTGACGCATCTCCCAGATGCGTCACATTGTAAATACCCCACAGCATGGCGCTGGTTTTGCGCCGCCGCTGCGTCACAAAAGTGACGCAAGTCCAGCATAAAAGAGGCGCAAGGGGCTTGTAAATCTGCTCCTTCATGTTTAAATTACAATGCTGAGGCATTTTAATCCGAACCGCCTTTTCACCGCCAACAATACTAAACAAGGTTGGGGGGGGATTATCCACACTCGAAGTGGTCCCAGGCTGAAACAGCTCATGTACATTACCACAGATGAAGATATGGTCATTGGGCTTGATGATGTAAAAATCACAAGGATCGATGGATTTTACTGTCGTTTTAACTTCATGCTTTTATTTTTAATGATAAGTTTTAATTAACTGAACAATAAACTATTCATTCATTCATAGTTAAAACATGTGTTCAATTATTAGAACTAAGAGATCTTTGACATTTAGAGAATGTGTTATGCTCTTGATTTGTAGTAACTTTGTAACATTTGCGCACAATATACACTATGAGGATCTGTAGAGATGCAGAAGTCCATCGAAGACCCAATATTGTCCTTTGTCATTCTTAAGCTTCTCTTTCATTGTTTTCTGCGAGATATTGAATTTATTTATTAATCTTACACTACTGAAATATTTATTCTTCCTACCCTTTGATTGGTTCATGGTCAAACTCTGTACTGGGGGGAATGTATGACATTGTTCTGCATTCTGTCCATCAACTGTTGTTTTTGCATTTGTCACCCCGAGTGGGACGGGTATGCTCAGACGTGAGTCCCGTGCTCTCCATGCCACTGGAATCAAGCTATCCTGGCTGAAGAGGGGTGAAACCCCGAAACCGGTCCTAGGATGCTTGGTTCCAGTTCAAGGAGGACCTGGCTTGGCAGTTCGGGCTGGACTCTTCCCATGAGGCACAGGGTCAAGACTGATTTGCATATCGCTGGGTTCAAACTGGAATGGCATGGTGAGCAAAAAAACGATGGATTTAGGCCCAGATCTCTGTGCTGGGGTGAATGTATGACATTGTTCTGCATTCTGACCATCAACTGTTGTTTTTCCAAACTCTGTGTGATGTCACTTCTTTCAACGCAATAAACACTAAACGACGTGGAATGTTACTGGATAATTAGCATGTCTTTAGATTAATAGTGATTACCTAAATTGCACCGATGACCTCCTGATACAAAACATTGCTTGGAAGACTTTTGGGATTACTTTCAGCTACACAGTGTAAAAGCTAGGACTTAGACGTACGACCTATAGCTCTCAGTTGCAGAGATGGTACCTAATTTAATGCCAGCATTGTTACAGGTGGACCAGCTCAGCCTCCATCCTGCTTATATCAATAAATTGAGTACCCTTAATGTTTGCAATTTATTGTGCTTTGGGACCCCAACAGCTGTGGGATGAAGTGCTGTATAAAAAAAGTTATTATATAGGAACAAGTTGTAACATGTATCTACACCTTTGACAGTTTACGATGAGATCATTGTCATGCTTCAATGTTATCCTGTTTGTTAAACTAATGTATTGATTCTTGGCCGTGAAGACTGTGGGCCTCATTTATGAGAAGTGGCGCATGGCTGGGGGAAAGCAGCGATGCGTCACTTCTCAGTGGGCCCTCCTTGCGACATAATGGATGCGTCATATTTACAGTATGACGCATCATGTCGCAAGGAGTTACACATACGTCAGTATTTCTGACGTATCTGTAGCCGCAAAAGTGACGCATTGCTGGAGTGTGTCAGAAAAGTGATGCATCTCCAGCAATGTGTCCTTTCACATGGGGCAAGCCCCATTTGAAAGGGCCTGCGTCAGTTTGTGTCCTAAAAGTGGCGCAGAGAAATCTCATAGTCACTTCTACGAGGCTTACTTACGTGGGAACGCCGCCCCTGAATACATTAAACCTGGCGCAGGAATAATGTGACGCAGGGGTTTACAAAGTGACGCATCTAGGTAGATGCGTCACTTTGTCAATATGGTGCAACAAGGCTCACTTTTTACTAGGCCTGGGCGAAGCACTACGCTACGCTCGCGTAGTTTGCGAAGTTCGCGCTACTTCGCACTACGCGAACTGCACGTAGCACAGTGCGAACACGCGTAGCGTAGTGTTGCGGTCATTTTTTGCTTGCTCGCGGTCCTCAACGTCAAGCTGGCGACCGCGAGCAAGCAAAATGACATCCCGGCGAGACTTTTTCCTTGTTCGCGATCGCGAGCATGGAAAATAAACCTCCCGGCGAGATTCCCAACGCGAGGAGGTCAGGTTTCTCATTGCGAGGGGTCGCGTATGCTCGCGACCGCTCGCGATGAGAAACTACCAGTTCGCGTTGAGAAAGCTGCCGCTTGAGTAAAAATCTACTGGAGCAGCAGAAAACTACAGCTCGCACTGTGCAAGATGCCATTTTCAATGATTGCACAGTGCCGGTTGCTTGTCCGCACTGTGCAATCATTGAAAACAACATCTTGCACAGTGCGAACATGTTACTACGCAGTTCGCGAAGTGCTACGCGTAGCTCGCGTAGTGCGAACTTCACTTTGCGTAGCTTCGCGAAGTGCTACTTCGCGAACTACGCCCACCCTTACTTTTTACGCCACTGGTGCGTCACAAGAAGTGACGCACCGGCGACACAAAAGTGACGCTAGGGCTCATAAAGAAGCCCCTGTATTTTTTGTATTATATATGTGTGGATACCCTTTCTTTGGGATTATATGACATATCACCTTTTGAATGCTTGTGCAGTCACGCTTTTTTCCTTGCTGCGTTTGCATAGAAGGCAAGTGTCTAGTGTCTTGTTTTATATGTTGTTGTTCTAAGAAAGGAAATAGTATGTCAGTAACAAACAGGTTAACAGTTTTCATGTTTCTTAGTTGAATCCTGCATTGTCATTCAGCACACCCCCTCTGTCTCAGAGGCTATATTAATGGTGCATGTTGTTTTGCATTTTATACTTGAAACATTAGCTTTGAAAATGTTTATCAATTAACCTCATCTAATTATAACCGCACCATGTCTGAGACCCTATTAAAATAAGTCAAGACCCTGGTAGGCGATCCAAGGCATGATGCATATACTTAAATTATCAAAAGCACGGGCAACATATTTATTGAGCTGAATGTTCATTAATATTAGGATGCTTTGCAGAGAAAAAGAATGCATTTTTTTCTCAAAAATCCTGAAATATCGATGTATTAAATTATGTATTAGGACATTTGAAAAACGTGGATGCCAACGTGAACTCTGGTAAGAAAACTGAAAGGAAAGACAGATGTCGGGAAAATGGTATCTGGTTTATAAAGATTTACTATCACCAAAAGTAAAAAACAATCAAATATTGGCAGCTACGGCCTGGTGCAAAACTCTCTACTTAAGCACTGAAAGGGTTAATGTGAATGTAATATGTTTCTGTATGTTATGCAACCTAATCCTAAACTGCAGTAAGGCGAGAAACTATTAAAAAACATTTAATCATGACACGTGTTTATTTTTTTGTTTTGAAGGTCACCCATATAACAGCAAAAACTGCCTTGAGTGTATGTTTATGTAGAAGAGTGATAGCCACTGTTTGCTTGGTAGAGGCTGGATAGAGGAGGGGAGATGAGAGCAAGAGAGGCAGAGAGGTAGTGAAGGGGGCGTTGAGGTGGCGCGTCATTACATTATATGTAGGATAGCTAACGTAGGGCGGGTAAGTGATGTACTCTGCATCTTTCCATATTGCATATTTAGCTAAGCTTGCATTCTGGGAACCTACTATTTGTAGAAGATTGTTGTAGGGATCAATTTTAAAAGTTTGCACAGACTGACACTGTGGTGCACAAACCGACAAAGTGTACTCCATTACAGTAAAAAAACACTTGTGTGGTTCCACACAGGAACACAAAGACACTCTGTGATCTTGGTTAGAAAATTATACTGAAGCATGAGTCTGGGTAGAGGGCCGTCTTTTTCGTGTAATGCATTTAAGTGGTCAGTTATGCCCTAATGTTGCCTTACTCTGTCTTCAATTAATTAAATGCATATATGTGATCAAGCTCCCAGGAGGAGCGAAACGCGTCATGGAGGACACTGGTCCTAGCATCCATTCCTGCTGAAAATAAAATTGCACTGCGTTACCCACTAATTCGGTGTGGGAGTCCGTAATTTCTGTTTTCAAGGAGCTGTGAGGTCCGTGCCTGAGGTTTTCTGCTTTCAATTCGGCGGACAGGACTTTTCAAGCATATATATGAGATAGGCTCCAATACAACTTGGTTGCAGTCAAGTAAGGGCTTTAAGAGATGTCCTAGCTGTAAAGCGTGTAGACATGGTGTCAGTAGAACACAGTTTTCTATTCCGTTCTGTGACATCCCTCGCCCCATCACAAAAATACTTACCTGCAAGACCGATTTTGCTATGTATGTGCTGGAGTGTCCATGTGGCCTGCAATATGTTAGCAGCATATACGGGCAATCAATGGAAGTGATGCTTCCTATCCGGTTGCACGCCATTTTAAAGAACTACATGACAATAAAAGCGAACTTTTAAAGTTCTTTGTCATTGATGCAGTACTCCCTTTGAGACGTGGAGGCAATAGAGAAGCATTGTTGCGTGCACTCGAAACGAGATACATCTTAGAATTAGATACTAAGACGCCACAGGGCCTTAACTCTAGCGAAGATTTTTACACTTGCCTTTAATTGGGTTCAGTACATGACTTCCCGTATGTTTATCTGTAATGTGTGTTGGTCACACCTCCTTTACCATTCATTGGTTTTAATAATTTTTATGACACATTTTTGACACGTTTTGTACTATGCATGTAATTCTGTATGATTTCTTTGCACTAAGACATATTCAGATAGTTGTCTAAATTTGGACTGACAGTCTAGTTACAACAGGGCAACATCTATTGGCACCATTTTGCAACCCCTTTTTCTTTTTGGGACAGGCTTCCACTATGTATTTATACTGTAAATAGTTGGGGCCGTAAAGCATGTTCTAGCCTACAACAATGTGTAACGTTGGCATTGTAGGTCTTACTCAAAATTGTTAGATTATACCCACTGGGGATAGATCTTTATATTGCTAATTTTGCACAACTTATGCTCGTTTTGCACACGTAGGAAAGCAACAACAATTTTTTAGAAAAATTTAAATGTTTTTAAAAAAAAGTCTTTCCGAGTTGTTTTACATCTGGTTATATTCTTTAAACATTTTAATACATGAAATCTGTTTTATTAGGATTTTAACCATCTAATGTATGTGCTATTACAATGTTGCCCTTTACCGCTGGTGACTAAGATCAAGTATTTTTCTATGTCTAAGGGCCATATGTAGGAAGCCCAATACCGGTCGGTAACGGACGATTTTCGGTAATTATCCCGTTACCGACCGGTATTCAGGCTTTTGGTATGAAGGGGGCACATTTCAGGATTCGGTAATTTACCGAATCGGTAAAATTACCGATTCGGTAATTTTACCGATTCGGTAAATACCGAATCCTGAAATGATATGCAGGGGGAGTGTGTGGATGTTGTGGGGATTCGTTATTTACCACCAACTAAAAGTTGGTGGTAAATGACGAATAGCTGGAAAAAAGCATTTCTTTGCACTTTGAAGTGTGCAATGTGGCAGACATACATGCCCTTAGGGCATGTATGTGTGCCACATGTGCACACATGCAGGAATCAGGGGTGCAACAGGGTGTCACTGTGACACCCTGCCACCCTTGATTGTGCTCCCCCCATTACCGAATCGGTATTTACCGATTCGGTAATGGTAACTGGCTTCTCATTGATTCCTATGGGCCTCCTGGCCCATAGGAATCAATGGGAAGCCAGTTACCATTACCGAATCGGTAAATACCGATTCTAAATTACCGACCCATTCCGAAATTACTGATGGATTACCTACATAGCATTTACCACTTCATAAATACCGAATCGGTAAAATTCGGTATTTATGAAGTGGTAAATGTTAGGCTACCTACATAAGGCCCTAAATGTGCAAAGTTTGAACTAGCCAATTGTGTCATTTTTCTAATCAGCACTTAGCACTTTAAAAAGCGGGATCGCAACTCCCATGGCGTCATGTGATCAAGGCCTCTGGTAGGCTGAAACGCGTCATGCAGGCTTTGCTGTGAACGAAATAAAATAATTCACTCACTTGCAACTTGGGTCGGTTCTCGTCTGTTCCTGCTTTCCCTCGAGATCGCGAGTGTTCAGGAGTGCTCCAGGCGAAATCCCCGTCATATATATATATATATGTATGTATAGATATATATATAATATGAAGGACGAGTGACAGTTCCCCTTAATAGCTTAAATGGTTCTAACATTGTGAACCCAGACAAATCTTTCACCAAAACCGTACATTCTCACAGTTTTCTATAGGCAGCACCAAAACACACGTTAAAGAGGCTTTTTTCTGTATTCATTAGAATTGTGGAGAAAGGGAGCCTGAATTAATGTGAGATGTCAAAAGACATTCTGTAGGGCCTTGTTGAGAGGCATGACATCCTTCTGAATAGTGTATATAATTCAAGAATATGTAGCACATTTTACCAAAACTGCAGCAGGAAACTCGAAGTAATCTAGAATAAATGCAGAGTTAAAAAGTCTGAGGAGAGCTGTTGTGTTGCAGGTCCTCAGCGAGGAGCACCAGGTCTGCCTGTAATGCCACAATGTACACCAATGAATAACTGTTAGGGATTGAATATAAGATGCCTCCTTTAACAATTACCCTTAACATGATACAAGGGGAATAGACTATGTTGAATAGTGTTTCAATTATTGCCAACATTGCAAAAAGCTTTGAGGCATATTTACAAGTGGGCGATAAAAAATTATTTCCACTTTTGCGGCCATTTTCGGCCGTAAAGCGGCGATAATTTTATCGCCTAATTAGCAAGGCCACGCTAACGCGTGAAACCTTGCTTTAGCGTGGGGATTCCTAACGCCCACCTTTGCATCTCTAATGAGATGCAAAGTGGGCGTTCCTGACCTAACATGACAGGAGAAATGTCCTATCATCAAACCCCATGCTATGAAGCATAGCGTCAGGAAAAGTAATGATAACCCCTGTTATCGCTACTTTCCTTACGCCTGCTTCAGGACTGACTTAGCCATGATCTCCTATGGAAGGTGGATATCATGGCTGTTTGTGAGTCCCTATCAACAAGCTAACGCCAGATTGCGTCAGATTATCGCTGGGTTTCCAGCGATAATCTCACGTTAGGCAGTTAGCGTGAGGATTTTTCTCGCTGAGGAGATAAGCGTTGCTAATAGCATGCTATCTCAGCGATAAAAATCCACGTTACCTGGCGATAATTATCCTCACGCTAAGAGTGCTGAGCGATAATTATCACCGGTTGTTGCTGACATGCCCCTTTGTGTGTGGAAAGTACTATGACAACTCACGTACAATGTGCAACTAAGGGTCTAAAATGCGAAGGCACAATTTCTAAAACGCAGTGCCAAAGCCAAAAAGTCGACCGTGCCTAGCTTGTGGGATTGTTATTTTTTGCATTTTTAATACAAGCGTAAGCCACAAAAATAAAAGGGGCAAAAAAGAAAATAGGCTTCCTTCTAAATTCGAAAGTGGTGAAAGCATTGCTGTAATAAAAAAATGAAATAAAGAAAACAAGCATTACATATAATGTTTATGGGACACAACCACCTGACCTGAAGAAGTTAGTAGACATTGTCTATTTGTTCTTTGTGCACACTGAGATAAAGCAAAGCGCCTCCATCAACCCGCTCAGGTTTGGCAGCATCCATTCAGCAGCATTTTTGAAGACTACAGAAAACATGATAAAACGTGGATATTAAATCAGCTGCTCGAGGACTGGTAACCTAGCGCAGGGCTTTCAGTAAAATTAATTGTTTGGTAACGGTAACATATTAACCTATGTGCATTACCAAGGTCAAATATTAGCCTAAAAGCAAACTTTTGAGCAAATTGGCAATCATTCACTCAGCATCGAAAGCACCCGGTTAACATTAGCATGAGAAATTTATAAAGGTGAAAGTGAGTATTGTGAAGAATGGGGAGGGCGGAAGGAAGCCTGAAGCGCAGCAAATACCGAGGAAATTAACAAGAAAAATATTCCGTCGAAAAGGACATACGTTTGGAATATAATGTATAAAAGGAAGGTGATGTAGAATTGAATAGATTAAATAAATAGATGAATCGTAAAGATTAAGTATTCCTTCCCTAAAAGGTACTTTTTAAAATCATATGCAGCCAAATTACCTATATTGATTTTTATTAAACAAATTAATGTTTTTTAAAAAAAATAAACACAAATTACCCGGTTTATAAACTTGTTTACACACCTAAATTGAGGTTAGCTGTGCAGAAGGCATGATTTACATGTGAAAGGTCACGTCTGAAAGGGTCAAAATGTGAGTCTGCTCTCACATAATACTGGGCCAGTATGCTATAATGTTAAGTAGGAGTAAATCTCTTGAGTGGGTGGGGAGTTGTAAATACAGCCTGTGAGTGCAAGGCAAAGATGGTGTGAACTCACACAATGCATGGGCATTCCACATCTTTCCATCCTCTGGTCTCAACCTCGATATGGTTAGATACTCCTGTTAAAGGCAAGAGTAAATCCCTAGCCACCATGGGCTGATGGAGGGACTGTCGCCAAAATTAGTGGGTATGTGGGGGAAGATTTTTTGCCATTGTGAAACACATTCTTACTATCAGTCGCATCTCAGTTTGAACCAAGCAATATGCAAACCAATCTTGACCCTGCTCCGATAGGAACAGTCCAGCCTGAACTGCCGGGCCAGGTCTTCCCTGAATCGGAACACAAGCAACAGACCAGTTTCACCCTGATTAGGTCTCATCATTCCGGTACAGTTTGGTTCCAGTTGCAGATTGAGCACTGGACCCATATCTGAGCATAACCTTTGCACTTAGGATGTCGCATTGAAGTATACTCCCTACTGAGGAGCTCAATCAGGGTGAAATTGGTCTTTTGCGTGTGTTCTGGTTCAGGGCAGACCTGGCCTGACAGTTTGGGCTGGTATGTTCCTATTGGAGTAGGGTCAAGATTGGTTTGCATATAGATGGGTTCAAACTAGGGTGGCATGGTTTGCAGAATAATGATGAACTGGGATGAGGGTCCGACTGATCACCAGTGACTGAGATTAATTCAAGCATTCCATCCCTCACTTTGTTTGCATACCTCATTTATAATATTGACATCACCATGTATGAAGTCATGAGCAGCCCACTGTAGGAGCTATGCTTGCATAGAAAATAATAACCAGCTAATTTTAGTTTTAGGATCATATCCATATCTTCCGTTGAACAGAAGTTTTTTTTAATGAAAATAATTTTGCTATGTGAGCAAACAACCATAACACCTATTTAGCAATGATTTCTGGCAAAACTAGTGGTATCTGATCTATACCTAGTGGTGGTCTGTACTGGCCAATTGTCTGCCGGGCTTGCTTTTCCATCTTTTTGATGCAGGTGGGGTTGCGGCACTGCACTCATAAGTATTTTTTTCACCAGTGCTCAATCATGGCTTCAGTTGCTGGTATGACTGTTTGGAAAGTGAGTTAGAGGAAAGCAGAAATGCAATGCGTGTTGAGCAGGGTGCAGTGTGTGCAGGTCTGGATTTATTTTGTAAGCACGGCATTTCTCCTGAGCGTCAGCCCTTTAGCACTGATTGTATATTCTCAGTTTAGCATTCACTCTTTGACAGAGTAGCATGAAGGAAGCAGAAAAATCAGCGACTATGTGAGGCAAAGTCATTGGGTGGTGGATCACAGTAAGGTATTCTAGTGGGGTTATGGGTGCTGGGGTCTTCCTTCCTACAGCATCAGCCCTCGAGTACCATGGACAACCTCCTGGAATGGGTGTGCATGTGGGAGGGGCTGAGAACAAAGGAAGGAAGAAGAATGCAGGAACATCCATGCCTGTTTGGGTTTGCTGGCTGTTGGGCAAGTTCAGGCTAGTTGCTGAAGTAGAAGGGTCTCCAAGAGTCAGTGGACTTCAAAGAAGGACAGTGTCTTCATCATGGTCACTCATGTAACTGTTCATGCAGCCTTATATGGCAACAGGAAACAAAGCCATGGGTATTCGAATTGGTCTATGAGCAGCATAACTTCAACTAAAAAGAAGAGGATGGGAGAGGGGCAATCGATTATGGGTTCACAGAACAAGTCATGGGGTATGGGTTTTGATTTGCCCAGACAAGCTGTTAAATTGTCATATATATGCACTCTGAAGGCTTGTGCAGAATTGAATCCTTTAACCATAATAGGGGGTTGCATCTGATCAAGTATCCACTGTTTGGTGCAAGGTCATGAACATTTTTTGCTAGCACCAAATAAAGGTTAGCTGATTTCAGTAATGGCAAAATTTCACCATGTGCAACATACAAGCTGGCATCTATGTATCTCTACAATTAGCTTTTACTTGGCACAGAGATGATCTGTTTTGTCCCAAGGAGGACATGATGGATGCACTCTTGAGGGAGACAGAAATGTGGCCATTCACCATATTCTTCAAATGTTATTCAATTAACCCCAGCAAGATAAAATTGGAGGGCCACTAACACATCCTCTCTACAACTCAATGTAGCAGCAACAAGTACTATGGCTCTACCCAGGAAACTAAGAACTATAAAGTAATATTAAGTCATAACACTATTTGAGCTAAACTATACACCAGGTTCCCATTGAAAAGAATGTGGCCCATTCACTCTCACTTGGTAGCATGTTTCACCATAGGCTTCACTTCTCGCCTCCAACTGTTGGTACTTGTGTGCTCTCCACAACTGTTTTTGCCAGTATTAATAAGTGAGGACACCATATCTCCTGACAATAGTACGTTGAAGACAGCCATAATATGGTGAGTTCACCTAATATATGTAAACATACGGATACAATTGTTCAATGGTCAGAAACATTATTTATTCCTGACATTAAAACACAAAGTTGAGAGCATTAATTCTAGATTATAGGAACCTTATCATAATGAATGTAATTATCAAAATCAATATGTTTCTGCCCTATTTAAATGCCTATATATGTGTCATATGTGTTGTTGTGAATGAAAAGAAGTAAATTAACAACCTGCTACCTGGGTGAATATTTTGCAGTTCCAACTGGGAGGGCTCTCCAATAGGAATTGTCCAAGTACAGTTATAATTATAGCTAGAAGGAGTATGTGCGATCCTCCTGTCGGTAACAACTCTTTCGTTTCTTTGAAAATGGAATGGCAAAATGACCTCCTGCTTAGGAAGACTCTCAGACATTAATCGTCCAGCACTCTCAACTAAAATCCCGCTACAAAAAATTGAACATGTAATATGTCTAAAGTTTTGGATGTTTTTCAAGTCTTTTTCATTTTCTCTCATTAAGTCTGGATTAAATATTATGCATCGAATGGCTGGGGGCAAATGGACTACCAGTTATGGTCCAATTTTACAGTATGATTGTAGGGAAATTAATGACAGTAACATGTAGGGCCTGTTTTCCCAAGGAATAACAAATTGATAATGCGTCCTCTACTTTCTTATCTGAAATGTACCCATCATAAAACACTGCTGGTAATCGTTCCCTAGTATACATGCATTAAATATGAGAAATTGTTTTTTGTTGTTGAGTGTTCCACCACGCAGAGAGACAAAGCAGTTGTGTCAATGCAGTCAGTGTCATCATCACGTATAGCATAGTTACTTCTTCAGTCATACACTTGAAGATGCAAGGAATAGCATGCATTGACAATAATGCTGTACAGCTGAGACTCACTTCTGCTGAGGTGATGTGGGCCTGCCCAGACCCACTTGTCCTTGCATGTACTGTAAACCCATGAAATGTTATATGCAAGAAGGCGAGTGACTCAATACATGATGCCTATCATGCGGACCAGCTTATGTTTATGGTAGGCACAGTCAGTGTCCTTTGCAAGTCTGTCACTGAAAATAAATATTTATATTTTAAAAGATTCCCCTTTATGAATACACATAGTTTTTATTTGGGATCTACTTTCCCTGTATACACACCTAAATAAAAAAGTGTTGAAATGGCCTCTACTGCTTGTTATTAAATAAACCAGTGGAGGGGCAACCTAAAACGGCTTCTGTTGTTGAAAAATATGCATATAGTCCAAGTGCTAAGTGCATGATGATAAGAAACAGGAAGGCAAACACACATATAGTGGATAATCTAGCTTAAGGAACATTCCATTCCACTGTATCGTTCACACCTATTTGTTAGTGGATAGTCAGACTATCCATTATTGTTCTGTACATAGCGGATTCCTTATATCCTGTGTATTGGCTCTTGTGATAATTTTTCAATTACTGGAAATTTCAGGTCATTTTATTTTCCATATGTTTTTCCTCCAAAATGTGTCTCACAAATGTTTTTGTTTATGGTTTCCTGCATCAAATAACACTTCTGTGTTCAAGAATTCTAGCTCTAACATTTCCCATCCTCATTGCTATATAGAGCAGTTTGCATGGACGTTTATGTAAGAACTTGGCATTCTGGTTATTGCAGATAATATGGGACCATATGTACGAAATTCCCAACATTGCGATTTCCAAATAGCAAATCCGTAGAAATCTCTACATGGAAGTCACAAAAGGTAACGTATGTATCCTGCGATTTCGTAATAGAGATTGCTACAGATTTGCATTCGCTATTAGGAAATCGCAAAATGGAAATGAAAAACCATTCGCACCTATGGGCCTTATAATCTCCCCATGCCTAAAAAATCAAATGTAACTGGTGCTTGTGTAAAGCAATCCAATACCTTTGGTTCATGATTGCACTATATAAATCTGGATTAAAAAAAATCATTAAATCAGTGCCAAAGAAGCAGAAGGGAATTACAGGTTGGACCTGCCATTTCACAGATCTGATTCTGCATTTGCAGAACAGAATTCAGGGGGAATGTTTTGTGGTACAGTAAAAACTGTCATGGATTGTCCTTTATTCAATGGTCCTCAGTCCTATCATTTACAGCTTTTTTGGACTGGAAACTCTGACCAAGAAAGCTACTAAGTGTTTCAGCCATTTCGATGAAACTGCCATTCCTCCTGGAGCCATTGCTACTGGTACCATTTCTACCAGGCCCAATCCTACTGGCTGAAACACAGCTGCAGTCCAGGAGTGGCTTTGTTGCCAATTAACATACAGCTGCTGTATGAACTCCGGCCCTTGTAGCTAATGCACATTTAGGGCTCCATTACGAATCTGGTGGTCCATGGACCTCCAGACTCATGGAGGCACAGCAGCGGTATTACGATTAGATCGGTCTATTACGATTAGAGCGGTCGGACCACCATTGCCCCACAGCATTTGCCAGGGAACCGCCATTCCCTGGTGGTTTTGTGGTAGTCAGGAGGCATCAACATGCTTGGCGGGACTGCCACGGTCCCGTCAAGCATATTAGGAGTTTCCTCTCTGCCATGGTTTTCATGGTGGTTCATCCTCCATGAAAACCCTGACGGAGTGGAAACAAAGGGGGCCCAACAGGGCCCCCTTGTGCCTCTGCTCCTTGGGTGCATGAGGTGTGGCACAACATGCGCCCCAGTTCCTGCACGGCAAGGTCATTTTAGTTAATGTTGTGCAGAAACTGTTTTTGGCGTACCCATTGTGGTGCCCATTTTAAGAGGCATCGCTGTGGGAACGCCAAACAGTGCCTGCCAGACACAAACTGCTAATCGGGTGCATGCGTCTCTGAATCAAAGACTAATTGCTTGTGTGAGTGCCTGGGTGCATGAGTTGTGTAATCAGTGTCTGTGTAAATGTTTCAGTGGCTGTGCAAGGCTATACCTTGGTGTATAGTTTTACAGCATAAATTTGCTGAGCTACACTGCAAGTATAATTGCAAAATGGGTTAAACAAAGTGGAGGCAAGCTATACAAAGTACTCCTTAAGTAAAAAAACACTCTCCACAGGTATGTCTAAGGAATATTTCTGAGGTAGAACAAGTCTCTTGAGAAATCTAAACATGCACAACTCCAGTCACTATGGAAAAAGAGAAGGAACATAAATATATGTCAGTATATTGTTTTCAAAATTATAGAAGCATAACAATACACACTGCTTATACTGTAACGCTATATGACAATATAGTAATACATTTCATTTTCCCTTTTTATTGTTCTCAGCTTTGATAGTACTTCACCATAAATTATGGTCTTTATGCAGCATCATCCTTGGACAGTGAGAAAAAACAATCGATAGATTGTAAAAAATAAAATCACTGCACGGTATTTCTCCATAAATAAGTGGCACTATGCATTGCACTCATTACAATTCATGAATCAGTTATTTTATCTAGAGTTACTACACTAATCTAAATGAACCTATGTGAGAAATATTTTTTACATTATTATATCTGGTACAATACTACAATTAAATTTAAACCTCTCTTTAATTTTGGAGATCCTCTTGAAAACCTCACCCCTGGTAAGCCAAATGATGTGTAAACTGGTGATGATTCATTTAGACAAAATCCCACACTATAGTTGTTTTTTCCATAAATAGTACGAAGAAACAAAAGAGAACTGTTTTTTGAAGGCAGTGTTTGCTTGCAACTTAAGACGGCTGTAATTGGATTATGTCCACCCAGTTTCAGACTTTAATTAGAGAGTGTAATATTTAGATGTTATATTCACTCCTTTCTGAAAGATAACAGGACTTTTGAATTTTGAAGAACCTTTTAAAGACATTACCCCCAATAGGCCGAATAATGTCTAAAACACAGATGAACCACATAGAAGAAACACCATACACAACTTTTTTATCCAGAATTACTCCTTAGAACTTCGGTTGATAAACAAATCATAAGAGTTTGGTAATTTGATAGGAAGTTTTGGTTTGTATTTTAGGTTGATGTCATTGCATTCCGTCCATCCAATTTTATACTTTAAACAGACAATGCAGTGTCCAGAGGTTGTATTAAGTCCTTTGTGAAAGATGATAGCCAAACAGTAAAAGTTCTTCCTGAAATTGATTTTTACCCAGCTTTGAAGTTTGTAATTTGAGTTTCCAACTTATAACCATCTGCTCTGCATCCTTGTAGCATTACTATGAGGTATTTTGCAGTTGTTCCTAGAAACAATGTAGACCTAACATCTGCTCTGCAATTTGGGCAGGTCATATTTGGGTTAGCTTTTTTCAACAATTTGTCAAAAGGCACAGTTTTTAAATCTGGCAATGTTAAATACAGAAAATGCTCAGAATGTATTTGAGTGGTAGATGTAAATGAGCAATCTTCATAGTCATGGTTCCATTTGTTACTCAGTCCAAATAAATCATCAATATTTACTTCTTCTTGTTCTAAAACTCCAAGAATGACCATAATAAATTCCTGTGCATCTTGCAGAGTGTAAACATTAGTGATCCGCTAAATAGATATATGTATTACAGTTTTGTCATTCAGTAAACTCTGGCGCAAATGATATAGTGCAGGGCACATTCTCTTATCTGATTTTTTGCTAAATTTCATTTACTAGATGGGGTAAATGGAACAGTACATTCAGAACAACATTTGATTAGCAGTTGACACCTGAACTGTTTTCCAACTTGTTACCTACAATATCTCTGTCACTTTCCAGTTTTCTGTTCTTAACCCCATCTGGATTGTCCTTGTGTACTTTCTTTTCTTGAGCTTCCGTAGATTGTTTTGTAATCTTCCGCTTCGGTCAGATTATCTGTGTCTCATAAACAGGGTGCTGGCCTAAATGAGGAGCGCATACACTTCTTAAGCGATTGTACTCTCTTACACTGCTTGCAGCAGCACTCATTTTCTTATCATCAAAACTAATCAAAAATAAACAGGACAATGTTCTAATTCAAGACACTGCTACATATAACATTCCTTCTTTAAATACAGTACTTCAAATATTAACAAAAGCTGCATCTACACTTAAACCTTTTGATTTATGGATAGTTACGGCATACGCTAGAGAAAATCAGAACTGCTGGTGCGCCATATAAAAGTCTTTCACTAGCAAAAAATGTACAACGCATTGGCCAATCTGTGTGACAATATCAGTCTGGCCAAGTATTCACCATCATCTCTATTTGGGAAATTAATGACATGAATAACTTTACATATTGCACCATTTACTAGCCCTTCCTCCACATTTTAATTATGGCATAAAATTACTTGTCAATTTTTGCACACACGTAAACACTTTTCTAATCCTGCTATTTTGGATACAGACTTCTCCCAAGAATCCAATTTTGTTTGTAGTTTACTTTTGAGTGGTATTTTGACTCCCTGATATTCCATTTTATCAATAGCTGTAATTTCCAAAAACATCTTCTTTCTCCAGTTTTAGTAATTTTTCATTAAAGTTGGAGCACTCATTGAAGTGTAGGCATTAAACAAACTAAAGATTTCTGTTGTTCAATGAAATTGTACATTAGTTCTGGTGCTGTAATGTTAGATGAAAATATTTTTTTGATAAGGTAACTTTCCAAAGCACGTTTCTCCTGTTTTGTCAGAACTCCTACTCTAATGTCCTTCAGTATATCTCCATATTCCACATCAGATACTTGAGGCATCATTTATTAGGTTTTACAGTAGGGCAGCACCGCAGGCCTCCCTGCTGCGCTGGCCTATGGTACAAGAAAAGGGCAGGAATGCGTCATATCTACGAGACAACTGCTGGGGTATAACTAGTTCTCATTATGATTATTTTTGTACAGGAAGGTTTACCTTCCTGTACAAAAATAATCACAAGAGGCTTTTTCCTCTTTCTATGTGTGCTGCAGAATGCAGCCCAGATAGAAAAAGGAAAAAGAAGGAGAAATAAAGATATTTCCCATAAGTTTCTGGTGCTGCCTCAGATTTACGATTTCTTGTAAATCTGGGGCAGTGTGGACGTTGCTGGGAACGCTCCCAGCAACACCCATTGCACGCCCCTTTAACGCAGAAAACTGTGTTAAAGGGACTGATATTTACCAGGCAGCAATAAGTCAAAAAAGTGGCTTTGTGCTGCCCGATAAATATCACGCAGGCTTTGCACCACGGAACATTACAAAAAGCTCTTGATGCTTATTTTTTATTAGTTCCTTGTATGCAAAGTTTAACCAAATACTTAAATGACAAGACTCCCCATGGAAATTCTTGTTTCATTATGCACAAGTGTTTTGAAAACAGGTTGTCCTTTTACGGGAGTAAGTTGCAGTAGGTCACCAAACACAATGCTTTCTTCCAAAAATTACATTGTAGTTTGTTCTTAAAATCTGCAGCATTCTTAAGTGTATGAAGGCAAGCTTACCATGCTCACTTCATCAAGGATAAGAAAGCTTCAGTTTTTCAATACTCTTGATATCTCACGGCAAGCGTCACCAGATTATTTCTGGTATTGCAGTATAATGTCATGTTCAACACGTAGCATTAGTAGTTGATGTAGAGTAATTCCTTTAATTCTATCGGCAGCTAATCCTGTTGGTGCAGTTACTGCACATGACAAATTTGAATCTGTAGTCTTCTGTAGAAAACCTGTGAGAACTTTGATTAGAAAGCTTTTTCCAGTGCCAGCTTGTCCACTGATGTCTAGTAATATTGGTTTATATGAAGAACATTCACATTGTTTCTTCTTGTGGAGAAATCCATGCTCCATTTTATCTTTAATTTTGTTGTGAATTTCTTTCTGTTCATTATTCAGTTGAACCACTAACTGTTTGTACACCACAGTTTTCTCTCTTGCTTGCTGCATTGCATTCTCCACCTCATTCATAGCTATAGCTGCTTCATTTTGAATTATTGGTTCTCCAAGAGGATCTTGACTCGGTGGTGCAGAACTCTCCGGAATTTGGCAACTAAGCTTTTTGTAGTTAATTAGATTACCTTTGTTGTTTCTCACCAAACAACCGTCACACCCAAGTACTGCATATTTCCCTTCAAATTTTTCAGTTAGATTACTTCCGTATGTGCAGTGTTGAATTACTTCATAGAGACACATGCTTTGAAGATGTAGACTCCATCTTATGAAGTATGTATCCAATATATTAGATTTCAGAATGTTTCTACTTTCTGGATCAAATTCTGCTAGGTACTGTATTTCTAGGTAAGACTTTAATACTCTATTTCAACTGCTTGCAAGGCCTAGGCTTACCAATATGATTCCTCTTGATTTTGAGAACAAACTAGCTGAGCTCAACCAGTCCGAGCACTCATAAGATCCTATTTCTCTGTGGGAAAGCATTTTCAAACGGAAACTGTACAATTTCTCGGTAAGACTCTTTTCCGCAGGAATCTCTTCCCACATCTCTTTCATCTCTGTCTTTGCTGATTTTGTTGTATATGAAGTCACGTAGCAAGCAGTAGCAATGGAGTTGTCTGCAATAAATATTAAATCATATTTTCATTCCACATCTTGTGAATGACAGGGGTGACGTCATTTATATACTTGGAAGCCTCTGTTCTTCTGAGTTTGTGTATATTTTATGGTGCTTTCCATTTCAGTGTATGTCTGACTACAGGCATAAAGCTGCTCACTCTTCCTTCTGAGATGACAGGTCGTGGGAATCCAAAACGACATCTCAAGTAAATTTTTCATTTGTATCTATATTTTCAATGACTGTAGTTCCCACATCCAGTTTGAAACCGCAGAACGTGTTGTATCAAGCACTTGCCAGCACCATCCTTTGGGATGGCGCATGTGAAATACTGTTCTATGAAAGGTAAGACAGACTCATCACTGTCTGTTCTAAATTTCGGTGCACTTTTAACCCATAATAGTATGTGAAAATGTGTGGCACCACTAGCTTGGTACTCTTTACACCAAGAGAAATCAGTAACTTCACCAAGAGGAGGATTAGTTTTGTTGTAGCTGAAATACATCATGCCTTGAAACCTGTGGTTGGAATATCTGCAAACATTTGCAGAGTCCAACGAGCAAAGTTCTCCAGGTGTCTTCAGATTAACGTCTTTTATGTTTGAGTTTGCTTTTGGCAAGATTTCAAGCAGGCCATCCCACGTGTACTCAGCACAACTGAGTTTTAGAAACCAAGTAGGTGTTCCTAGGTTTCTAAAAATGCATTTCAGCTCACCATGACAAGATACCAATACTCGTTGGTACCACGTTGACATGCCATCAAATTAATCAAGTTATATTTTAAGTTTTCAACATTTCCTTGAACTTTGTCAACAAATTCCCTTGCTGAGAGATTTTGCAGATTTACTCCTGTCTTGAGAATGTGGTTTACTGTATAAGATAGTCCTGACAAGCCACTCTCACATAGTAGATGAAATATATAGGGAATACATTGGTTAAATCTAGGATCCTCTGAATATAGTCTAGTTGATTTGTACGCTGCTGCTGGTATGTGCACAGATCGGTCAACATCATGTGGAAAACAGCATTCTGCTAAACATTTCTCCGACACACTCAAGGGAGCTCCTTTTCCTTCTTTAATTTGAAAGAGATCAATAGTATCACCATTAATCTCTTTAGAAATGAGAGGATGTATACTGTGGTGTTCATAAATTTGTTCTGATCTGCATCGATCCACCTTTTCAATATGACCTCTTCATGATAATGTGTCATCCTCCATATGTGTTATATCTTGAAGAACATCCACATTTATATAGTAAATGTTATTTTTTACCTGATACAATGTTGTTTTATTTTTATTTTACTAAGATCCACTAACTCTTGCCATATTTCTTTTATTCTTGGTAGGGACACCATTGACTAAAATAATAAATGGTTCATCAGAATCTTGCTACACCCCTATAGTTTCAATATTCTGCTTGAAATCTAAGGGCAAGAACACAGCTCTACCTTTAAGAGCTTTCTAGAGCTCAGTTGGAGGTAACGTCCCTCTCTTTGGCTCTATACAGATTTTAGCTTGGAGTGGACATATACTCTGCATTACAATTGATTCATAAACATTTACATTTTGAACTTCTTGTGGCATTGGAACTAATCCTAATTTGTAGTGGACTGCTCTAGCTGGCATTTTTATATCCTCCAATTTATCATAACAGTACTTACATATACTTTGTCGTGTGGAACAATCAAAGCGTTCTTCTACAAATAAATAAGCTGCAAGTTCTTGCCACTTATCTCTGTTCTCTTCTTCAGTTTTAGAAGACACAACAACATAATGGGTTTGGCTTTTGTAGTGAGAGCGTCAACAACAAATACAAACACAGTTCGGCTTCTCTCAACAGACTGTGTTAAATTTTCTAATCTCTTCTTGAAAGTTACCAAAAGTAATACCTGTGTCCTGTTCCGCTACACCTGCATTTTCTCTACACTCCTCTTCAGGACCAAAGAAACGAAACAGAACATCATTACAAACTTTTTCTACCTCTTCTACTGTTCCATGCAAAAGAGCTCTATTCATTCCTCCTGAACATTGGGAAGGAGTATTGTTTAATAAATGCTTTATAACAGTGTGATACAGATGTACACAATTACTTTTTGTTTGTTATGCAATAGAATGTTTAACAAGAAATAGTATTAAATTACAAGAAAAGATAAAATGTACAATTAACTTAGAAAGATATTATTATAATTCTGCACTCACAGAATTGCATGTTTATGTTTTGTAATGTATAAGTAGGAAAAAGGAAGAAGAGAAACAAAAGAAAAGGAGAAGAGACGAAGAAGAAGAGAAAAAAAGAATAAAGTAAAGAATGTAAATAATACATAATATATGTTCTATAAATGTATCATATAATAAATGTATATCATATAACAACCTCTTTCGTATAATAATATTGGTTGAATAAACTATGTCTGCTTATAAACAGGAAAGGGAAAATACAATCATGGGGGTTGGAAAATCGCAGTAGAATCCTTGGAAAGTTTATGTTTTTTTGTTTAAGTAACCAGTGAGCGGAGACCAAAAGAGTTTTTTATTAATCATCTGTAGTGTTGATGTAGCCGATTCTGTATCAAGTCTATGATGAGAACAAAGAAGACTCCACCAACTAGTAACATTAACATTTTTGGCACATTTCCAGTTGGATGCAATTACTTGAAAAACAATGGCAAGTAACAGGTCCACACATTTACCTAATTTAGAATGAACTGGCCAAGAGCACGAGTAGCTTACCAAAAAAATGCACTGAATATCAAAAGGGAAATCAATATTACAAATAGTACAAATAGTTCTACATAGCCACAACCAAAAGGCTGAAATTGGTGGATAACTAAAAAACATATGTAGATACGTGCCAGGGAGAGAATTACAAGACCAGCATATATTTGGAAGGGTTGGATTAATTTATGCAAGAAAAGTGGGCTAAGATATAACCTATTATAAAAATAATAATAAAGGGTGTGTGCAGTGCAGGTATTACATGATGTATGGTGGATCTTACTCCAAATTACTTTGGAGTAAGATACGTTTCCTAAATAATTTTTGCATTTCAGAACGGTGTACAGCTAACATTTTAAAGTAATGTAAGGTTCTTCTGCACACTCTTCTATATACATGCCAGTGAATGTCCCTATAAATTGGTATATTTTCTTAGTTTGCCTGGATCTAATCCTTGCACAATCACAAATTTCAGTTTCAAACTTTTGCAGGGAATCTGATGTAAGAAAGCTTTCAAAATATCAATATATCCTGCCGAGCACTTCAAATACTGCTACAGTTCCATTTATATACAGAGGCCTGTCTACGCCTTCACTGTTCCTCTTCAGCTATGACTTCCCCTACATTTCTAGCTACCATCACCTCTTTTTGAATAGGAGAACCGTCCTTCATCTCATAAAATTGTCCAGATTGTTCAAACACATGCACTAATGTTTTCTCTTGGAAGTAGCTTTCTTCATTAAATAAGGGGTCATTACTTGAGGTATGTCTCCATTCACAGCTGAAAACTTTGCAAAAGTTAGTTCTATTGACAAGTCTTTTCATTGGATTTTTCTCCTCATACACAACCTTTTGTCAAAACACAAATTGTATCCAGTGTCTTCATTCTGTATAGAATCAAAATAAATAGCTTCCTCTTGAGAGCAAAGACATTATTGACTAGACAATCAACATGTTCATCTGAATGCTTCTCTTCTGCTTTTCTACATGGATTCTGAATTTCTCTGCTACAGAACATTTTAACTCTGATTTCCTTAAACTGCCTCTGCCTTCTAGTTAAACTATGTGTTCCATGTATGATTTTTTACTCTACACATCACTTTTAGTAACTTATTTTTACTGTCTTTCCAGTTGTCCACATAGTAATTTAAGAAATGTCTTTTTCTCTTACCAGTGGCTTTTTTCTCTTTCACCACGTTTTCTGCATTTTCCCCTTTTGTTTCTCAGATGTGAGGAGATAGCATCTTTGCCTCTGTTTCTTTCCTATGTCACATTGTGATTGCATTGCAACTGTCTGTAGTTAAATAGAAATTGATGTCTAAAGAGGAAGAAAAATAAGTACATTTACAATTACATTATGTACTATTACATTATATATTTTAAGTAGTTAGCTACCAATATAGACAGTTCTTGAATGTAAATATCTTTCTCTGTGGCACTGCATGCATTAGTCTCTCACTGGGTATACTACCATATCCATTACTTTGTTCCTGTGTATCAACCTGTGTTTAAAAGACTACTTGTCTGGATGGGTGACTGGGTTGTGTCAGAACTTGGCTACTAATGTGAGTGAGTGAGTGTAGGAATACCCGTAGCAGTGCCATGAGATGTTTAAGTAAGTGTGCTAGTACATGATTGTCTGTTTTAGTAACTGTATGGTTCTCTAAATGTGTATGTAAATGGCTGAATGAATACCTCAGTGCCTGTGTTAGGAAATAGGGGGATGTAGGTGTGTCCACAAATGCCTGTTGTTCCTACTGCATTCATAAGTAGTTTCTGAGTATGTGAGTGAATATGTATGTCAGATGCATTATGGTTGGTGTACTCTTTGTAGTGCTTGTCATAGGTGTGTGCAAATGCATGAGCAACTTACTGAAACTCAAAAGGACATCTCTCATCTTTTAAGCACAAGGCACAGTGCTTTATGGTATACCTACAGCGTATTTCAGAGGTGAGTAGTGTATACTAAAGTGTGGGTTTAAAACTTGGCGAAGGGCTTTCACATGCCAAGTCAAGCTGGCAGTGGCAGTGCACAGACAAACTCCGCCCTAGTAGATCTGACCCATGTTTTAAGGAATATTTGTCTAGATGGATGACTAAATTGTGTCAGTAGTTGCCTACATATCTGAGTGGATATAGGAGTGC
Organism: Triturus cristatus; assembly: GCF_964204655.1. Lineage (NCBI taxonomy): Eukaryota > Metazoa > Chordata > Amphibia > Caudata > Salamandridae > Triturus > Triturus cristatus. The sequence continues at coordinate 1,710,512,272 of NC_140589.1, read as the reverse complement.
ACCTTTAGCAGTGCCATCAGTTGTTTAAGTACGTGTGCCAGTATATGGCTGTCTGTTTTAGTAACTATATGGCTCTCTAAGGGCCATATGTAGGTAAATTACATTTACCGATTCTTAAATACCGAATTTTACCGATTCGGTATTTATGAATCGGTAAATGTAATGTAGGTAAAATAATACCGAATCGGTAAGTGTCGGTATTTTAGAATCGGTATTTACCGATTCGGTAATGGCAACTGGCCTCCCATTCATTCCTATGGGTCTGGAGGCCCATAGGAATGAATGGGAAGCCAGTTGCCATTACCGAATCGGTAAATACCGAATCGGTCATGGGGGAGGCTTCATCATGGGTGGCAGGGTGTCACATTGACACCCTGTTGCACCCCTGATTCGTCCATGTGTGCATATGTGGCGCACATACATGCCCTAAGGGCATGTATGTCTGCCACATTGCACACTTCAATGTGCACAAAAAAGCTTTTTTACACCTATTCATCATTTACCACCAACTTTTAGTTGGTGGTAAATAACGAATCCCCACACCCACGACACACTCCCCCTACATCTCATTTCAGGATTCGGTATTTACCGAATCGGTAAAATTACCGATTCGGTAATTTTACCGATTCGGTAAATTACCGAATCCTGAAATGATCCCCCTACATAGCAAAAGCCTAAATACCGGTCGGTAACGGTATTAGGCTACCTACATATGGCCCAAAATGTGTATGTACGTGGCTGAACAAATACCTCAGTTCCTGTGTTATGGAATACAGGGGTACGTAACTTACGTAAGTGTATCTGCAAATGCCCTTGATGCTGCTGAAGGTTAAAAAAAATATGCAATCTCGAACACTGATGTAGTCCTAAACTTCTGTACATTTACCTTAGGCCCCTGGGCCCACACTACCACTCTGAAATTAAACCAATCAGACATGTGCCTTATGCTCCTTTTGACTATAGGAGTTAAAAACATTCTATGCGAATGGAAATCTTCTCAATACCTTTGATATTACACTTGGTAGGAATGGGTCTGCTTCATGAGAAGTGTGGAAACAATCTTGCAAACCATACCTATACTAGTCAAAGCTCTCAGACAATGGAATAGGTTAGATCTATACATGCAAAAAATCAAACCTCCATAAATCGCAGTTTACACATCCAGCACAGTCGATACAACCCCAATTCTCCTACACCTGTCTATACGCTCTGAATAACAATACTTCCATCACATCGCCACCAAGCTCACGATCAAGACATTTCTAACCTCTCTCTCTCTCTCTCTCTCTCTCTCTCTCTCTTTCTCTTAATCTATTCCCTCATTTCTGGGGTTCCCTTATGTCATCCCTCTACCCCTTCCTCATCTCCCGGGTTTCCTTCATTTATCAATCACGTATCATGCCTAACATGTTTAGATCTATTCCGGCCATCTAGATTTTTTTTCACCATCAATTCAATTTGCTTGCTACAAGTGTATTGATCATTATGTATGTGTTATAACCCGTCCCTTTTTTTCCCCTTACCTTTATATCCCCTAATATCAATAAAATACTTTGAAATAAAAAGATACTGCTGCATACATAAGTAGTTTCTAAGTATATCAGAGAATGTATAAGCCCCTCTATCACTCTCTGACTGGGTGAGAGAGAGGCTCTATGTTTTGGAAACATGCATGTCAGTTGCATTATCAGTGACATACTCTATATAGCGCTTGGCATAGGGGTCTGCAAGTGCACGAGTAACTTACTTAAACTCATATGGACATCTCTCATCTTTTAAGCATAAAAGCACCGTGGTTTATGAAATATGTTAGCTCTGGCACCTTTTGACGTGGTCTCCCCTAGCCTTTTTGGCTACCGACCTCACGTTTGGACTTTGTTTTGCTGGCTTTGGACTTTGAGCACGTTCAACACTGTCAATTAGTGCCAAAGCGCTGACCTTGTCATGTACACACTGGTGATTGCTGTATACATGATTGACTGATTTGAGTGAACTTTAAGTCCCTTGTCTAGTGGTACAACAAATACCCAGGGCATGTACCTCAACTGCTCCTCTGTGGGCTGGCACTACTGGTTGTGCCATCTATGGAATTAAAAAACTGTTAAACAACAATTGGAGCATCATAAACTGGCTTAAGAAACTGGGCATTTTCAAATGCCAGAAATGTAAGACCTGCCAGCTATTGTTCAAATCTTCGGACAGGAAAATCAGGAAGATTAATGCATGGATATATACTGTGAAACAATATATGTGATTTATATATTAGATTGTGGGTGTGGCAAAACGTATGTTGGCATCACAGTCATCAAGTTAAAGCTCCATATACTTCAGCATTGGAGAGTCATCTCTAACAGGGACTACACTTATGTGATGGCAAAGCCCATCTGGGAGTAGGATAGAGAAGACAAAAGTACACTTTGTTATTATGGAATCCAACATGTACATGCCAAACCCAGAGGAGGTGATCAGGAGTGGACACTGAGGAGGTCTGGGTCCAAATGGATAAACACAATTAGGACTGAAATTCCTTGGGGGCTTAACAGAGATGCTGAGCTTAATGTACATTTGTGATACTATCAACAGCATTTTATTTATGAGGTCCCTTAATATTTTGTTATGTGAACTAGTAATGTTTAGCTGAATGCACTTCAACAGCTTTCTATGCACTGCACTTTAGAATAGTCATATACTCAAAATTGCAAGGGAAATATAATTTATTCAGCTCTTTTTTCGAATACACTTTAAACATCTAGATGCATTTTAAAAGCTCTGTTGTACTGCACCTTAGAATAGTCACCTGATTAGAGAATACAGAGAAAGAATCATAGATCAAGACCTTACTAAACTGCACTTTAAAGAACCTTAAGGCACTACACTTTAGAGCTTTAGAGATTAGGAACAATTGTAGAGGGAGCCTATTGTGAATAGGGAGCATATATGTTTCTCCAGCAAAAATAACAGGAAAAAAACACAAACAGGGAGAGGAATACATAATGAAAAGATGAGCATCATGAGATGATCACTTTTGTGTTATAAATAATGCTTCCATCCAATAAGGATTTGAGCATCAATTATTTCTTAATTGGCAGCACAATTTTAAGCACCTTAAGTAATGTGAAATGTCAACATGTCTTTGCAGATTGAATCCATGAATAGTTTTTGATAAAGTACTTTACGTTAAAAAGTTCATTTCTTGTCATTAGACCTATTGAATGAGGCAATTATGTAATGTAATTTAGAATTGTGACAAACTCTGTTGGGGAAGCACATGTATTTTTTTCTAAATGGGTACCTTTAAGTTTGTCATCAGCACACCTGAGGAGATCCATCACATATAACATTCTAAAAATTGTGATTGTTGGGGACCTGTATTAAGAACTGTAGGAAATAAAATCATTGGCTCCATAAAGGGGATTTGGTTCTTCTGACAAAAATGTAATAATGTTTAATAAATGTAAAGATGCAGGAAACGAACTGTAAAAAGGTGTTGTCGTTTTCCATAAAGGAAAGACTGTCAAAGTTCTAGGGCCAGATGTACGACCATAGCATTTTGCGGCTCGTAAATTGGGCTCAATTGCGACTCGCAAATTGCCAAGTTGCAAAATGCTATGTACAACAGTGTCAGAGACACTGTTTGCTATTCCCAATGGGGGTCGCATATTGCATGCCTCATCAATATTCATTAGGCACTTGCAATTTGCAACCCCATTGGGAATGGCTGGCCCTCCCAGGTATGGTGGCCTTCTAGGCTCAGCAGACCTTCATGTCTGGGACTGTTTTTAAATAAAGCAGTTTTTTTCTAAATGCAGCCCGTTTTCCTTAAAGGAAAATGGGATGCATTTAAAAAAAGAAAAAGGAAAGGTTTTCGTTTCATTTTTTAAGGGCAAGTAGTGGTCCCTGGGACCACTGCGTGACCCCAAAAATATTTTCCACTATATTCACGAAGGGGACCCCTGGAGACCCCTTACTGTTTGCGAATGGGTTACCACCCTCTTGAAGAGGGCGGTAAATTGCATGTGTTTTGCCACCGCAATTGATGTCGCAAAACATTCTTACATAGGGTAGTGAGTTGCTATTAGGAAGGGACGCCCTTGGAATGCCCCTTTCTAATAGCGAGTCGCAAAAAAATTGCGACTCCCTAAATAGGGCTTGTACATGGCCCTATTGTATTTTACATGCGCAAACGGGTCGCAAACCCGTTTGCGCATGCAAAATAGGGTTGTACATCTGGCACTTAGTGATTTTAAAATGGGTGGTGGTAAAGAGGGATATCTACCTTTAAGAAGACAATTTGTAATTCACGACTCTCCGACAAAAACGCATAGGCTATCGTTTGCGCAGCAAAAAAGCTTTGGCTAATGCAAATATAAAAATAAGTGAGCTTCTTTGGAACTTACTGGATTGTGAAGTCTCCTGTTTGAGCATATATTTGGATGTATATACACATATATACATACACACACACACACACACATATATATATAAATACACACACACACATATATACATGCATATAGATGTGTATACAAACACACATATGTACATATCTTACACCTGAGCTAACAATAACTCATGCCCTCACAATGCACTGCTTATGACCTCACATATTACATCCCTCATGACATGGTCAGTGACATCACTGATGATGTCACTGATGACATCTCAAATCATATCACTGATGGGAGTAAGAGTTTATGATTTATTTATTTTTTGGCCTCACATCACCATAGCGTCCTCAAATCTTTGGCTGTTTTCATCCTTTCTGTCCACCTCGCGGTCTATTGTATTAATATTTGACCCCACCGCACTGACCTAGCCTACCAGGCCACAACCTGGAGCGGTGCCTTAGTGTAATTATAGGCCAGCATTGTTCTATCAGAGGTTTTTCCCTCAATTCAACTCCACCTGGTAAACTCAGCCCACACCTTGGATGGTCTTCCTGACTTACATTTCATATGTAGGCGACAGGTCCATTTTACAGTTTTTATCCAATCCGTAACGTTTGGTGGAGATGGATCGATCCAGCATTTGCAGATCTCCCTGATCAGAAAACATGAGGCCACTTTGCTCCTGACTCAATATGCTGCGTGAGGTCTTGTCTACCCCAATAGGACTAATACGGGGTTTAATGCTATAGTTACTCCAAGAATGTCTTTTAGAATAGTCTCAATGTCTGCCCAGAATGCCTTATTCCACAGACAAGTAAAGATGTGTTCTTCATTAGCTTTTAAGAGACCACACCTTCTACGCCTGTGGGTGGGCTGCGATACAAACATTGTGATTTTTTGGGTTGTCCAGTATAATCTATTAATAGTAGAGAAGTGATTTCACTTTAGTTTTGCAGGCTTGATGACAGAATACAGTAATTTCAAAGAGCTTTGCCATATTGATTGTAGGTCCACCCCCTGGAAAGTATCTTCCCACACCATGTATGGTAATATAATTTTCTTATCTTCAGCTTCCAGGAGTTTCCAGCACCATGTAGCTACCTCTTTTCTATTGGATCTCACATCCTGGAAAGAGGGCTCAAATTCCCAGTCCTCCCCAGTCTCCAGGGTCGAAGTCACAAGCTAGGATGACAGGTGCAAATATTTGATTCTAGATACACTATCACCAGTTTTAGCTCTCAGGAAGTCCCAGGGCTGTATCCCCTGCACTGTCATCAAATCCCCCCGATTGCAACCCCTGTCCCTTAATGGGAGACTTAGCCCATCCTTCATGCATTCTGGGGTGCCAGGAGAGTCCCATATAAGTGCAAAGTCAGAATAATATCCAATACTAAGTATCTTCTTCACCCTGCACCAAAGGTTTAGTGCTGTCTTTAGAACCTTCATTTGTACCTTTTTGAAAAATCTTGGGGCACCAAACTTATACAAAAATCCGGCAGCTCCAAACTCCCTTATCATTCCTCTCAAAGAATTCCCCATGTTGAACTATCCAGCTTTCACAAAAACCTCCGAAGGTTTTAAAACTGAAATGCCATGCAATAAAACTTTAAATCCAGGAGGGCTAAGCCTACCCTTCTCAAGCCTATGCCAAAACCTTGCCCCCAGGGGAAGCTCATATAAAGCTAGTTATTTTCTCCTGGATGTTATCAATAATTGATCTTGGGAATGTGAGGGGAATGCAATTGAAAAGGAATGTTAATTTGGGAAGGATCGACATATTAATGAGATTCACTCACCCATATATTGTACGGCAAGCTCTTCCATCTAGACAATATAGTATCTAACTCCTTAGTCACCCATTTCAAATTATGTCATGGTATTTCATCCACGAGGTTAACAATAACAATCCCTAGATATTTTATCTCTGAACACTCTTTCCCCCTCCAACCATCTATTTTTCAACACATTGCCTCCATCTTGGAGTTATTCACCAAATACCCAGACAAGGCCCTCTACTCTGCCACCAATCTCCCCTCCCTAGGTATGGTTAGAACAGGGCCTGATATATAGATTATAAAATAATCCTCATATAGTGCAATCTTGCTTCTGGGGGGGGGGGGGTAAAAAGGGATGACCTGATTGTCTTTCCTAAGCAGTTGTGCTAATGGTTCAATGTAGATGTCAAACAAGAGAGGCGTCAGGGCACAACCCTGCCTTTTACCCCTTTGAATACTAAAACTCCCCGTCAGGGATCCATTAAGAAGAATTCTAGACGATGAGTTTTCATAGAGTTTCTGGAGTGTAGAGATAAAACCAGCAACATTCCCATTAAACCCAAGACCACCTCAAGTATGCCCAACATACCCGATCAAATGCCTTGGCCGCATCTATCATGACTACGGCCATGAGGATCGAATGAGCGGTGGCAAGATCAATAGTTTCTATTACTTGCTGCATAAGTTCTTTGATTTGCCTCTCTGGCACAAATCCTTTATGATCCAGATGCTTCAGCAGGGGGCTAACTTGGCTAATCTCCCCGCCAAAATGCTCATCAAGATTTTATAGTCTGCATTTAACAGGGAGATTGGGCAATAGGAATCTGCTTTCATAGGATATTTGGCAGGTTTTAAAACCAAAACAATTATGGCCTCTTTCCATGAATCTGGGATTTGTCCCCCATCATTTCAGTGTTTTGTAAGAGGTTATGATTGTTAAACAAATATACTAAGGTACTACAAAAGTAAAATTAGTATACTAGGTGTACTACTAGTGGGTGATTCTACTTTTAGCATATATTATGTGTGTGACTGTGTGTATCGGTGTGTGAGTGGGGGTCTGAGTAGCTGTATGGGTCCTTGAGTAGCTGTATGGGTGTGTAAGTGGCTGTGTGAGTGGCTGTATTGGTTAGTGAGTGGTTGTGTCAGTGACTGTATTGGTGATCGACTATATGGGTGAATGAGTGGCTATGTGAGTTACTGTATGAGTGAGTGCGCAGGTGTTTGAATGACTGTATGAGTGAGTGAGTGGGTGTATAAGTGGCTGTATGCACGAGTTAGTAGTTGTTTGAGTGAGTGTTTGGTTAAGTGAGTTGGTGTGTGAATAGTTGTATTGAGTGTCTGTGTGAATGACTGTAGGTGAGTGAGCAGATATGGGTGTGCTTGCATCGATGTTTGAACAGGTATGTACATGGTAGTATGGGTGTGTGAGTGCTTGTATGGGTTAGTGAGTCATTGTGTTGAGAGACTATATGGGTGTGTGAGTTGCTGTATAGGTCAAAAGGTCCATGTGTGAGTAGCAGTATGAGTGAGTGTATGGCTGTGTGAGTGGCTGTGTTGGTGAGTGACTGGTTGTTTGAGTGGCTGTATGGGTGAGTGAATGGTTGTGTGAGTGACTCTATGAGTGAGTGAGCGGGTGTGTGAGTAGCTTGAAGGAAGAGTGAGGGGTTATGTGATTAATTGTATGGGGATTGTGTATGGGTATGTGAGTAGTTGTGTGGGTGTGTGAGTGGGTGTAGGAGAGGTTATATGGGGGTGTGAATGGATGTGCAAGTGGTTACGTGGATGAAATCATCAGTGATGTCATTTGAAATGTCATCAGTGATGCAACTGGCCTTGTCATGTTCCTATGGTTTTCATAATTCTATTTCCTAACTATAACGTCCCTGTAATCTTTGGGTTTTTTAAGTGAATGTCTAAGGTTTTTTAACTACTAGGTGTGTTTGCAGAGTGGTGGAGAAAGGGGACGGAGCCTCGGACCAGCTCTCAGCAATCAAATTGTGTGGGGCTTACTACTGGTAACAGAAGGGCTTCTTGGACCCCAAGGACCCTCGGCATCCAAAGGGGCTTCATCCTCCAACAAGTAGTGCACAAGGAGGCTAGTTTGCAGAGTGGTAGAGAAAGGTTGTGGGCCTCCATCAATCTCTCAGCAATCTCAATGTGTGGGACTTGCTGGAGGTAACCAGAGGGGTTACTGGCCCCCCAAGGCCCTCGGCATCTATGGGAATTTTATCCTCAACCAGTACCGCACTTTGAGGCGTGTTTGCAGAAATGGTGGAGAACGGGGATGGGGCCTTGGATGAGCTCTCATCAATCCTAGTGTGTGTGACTTACAGAAGGTAACATGAGGGGTTGTTTGCCCCCAGTGACCCTCAGTAGCCAAGGGAACTTCATCCTCCAACCAGTAGTTATATTATTAAAACGTATAGAGCGCACAAATACCAAACGGTATCTTGGTGCTAGCATTCCTGAGTGAGCTGAGACCTCTATTTATTAAATAACCACGTTTTAAGAGCCTTCCTGAAGGCTGTCAAAGAAGGGAGAGTCCTAATGGAGTTGGGAAGGCTATGCCAGAGTTTAGTGGCCCCCACGGTGAAGCTTCTGCCACCCCAGTTGGACTTTAAAAACCTGGGGAGAAGCATCAGTAGGGCACCAAGAGGTGCGTTTACAGAGCGGTGGAGAAAGGAGGCAGTGTCTCAACAAGCTCTCATCAATCTGTCTGTGTGGGACTTACTGGAGGTAATAGGATGGGTAGTTAGCCCCCAAGTACCCTCAGCAGCCAAGGGGACTTCATCCCCCAACCAGTAGCGTGCCAGGAGGCGTGTTTGCAGAGTGTTGGAGAAAGGGGGTGGGCCTCCAACAAGTTCTCAGCAATCCATCCGTACGGGATCTACTGTAGGTAACAGGAGGGGTTGTTGGCCCAGAAGTACCCTCAGCTGCCAAGGGATCTTCTTCCCCCAACAAGTTGTGCACCAGGAGGCCCCTTTGCATAGTAGTTCAAAAAGGGGGCAGGGCCTCAGGCGGCTTTCCCCGGGGCCGGCATTCGAAAGAAAAATGTATTAGGGAAGGAGGCCACACTGGGCTATTTATCCCCCGAGACCTGTTCCTTTTTAAAATGTATTTATAACAGGGGAGGGGCCCATGGGGTCTCAGCCGTTATCAAATGGAAGAGGGGGCCGCATGGCCACCTCCATAGGCCGATTTGGCCCCAGGGACCCCAGCCCCCACTGCGCTAAAACACATGGAGCTGCTAAACACACAGCTTCCAGTGTCTGAAAGCAATTTGTCTCTTTCTCCTGTTTGCTTGATAGCAGGCAGAGAAAGTGACAAATGTTCCTCTTCCAGCAAGCGAGAGCAGTATGTCTTCTCTCGCTTGCTGGAAGCAGAGCATTTGTTGTGACTTGGTGGGAGTGATAAAGCACCCGCAAAGTCACAGCAAATAACTATGTCCCGTGACATAGCAGGAACCAGCTATGGGGGTGAAGTCCCCAGGGCCATCTATGGCTCCAGGAGGGGAGCCCCCCTCCTTTGCTGTTGTAGGGCCTGACCTAGGGAGGGGCGGTCCCTGGGGCCAAGAACGGCCCAGGAGGGGGGCCAATAACAGCCCAGGAGGGGGGCCGCATGGCCTTCCTCCCATAAAAAAAAAATTGGCCCCCTGGAGGGTTTTCAGCACAAGGACTGTTGGATCCTCAGAGAATCAGCATCCCTATATGTATAATTAGGTTTTTCTCTTAATTTCACAAAACCTACCAAACCGATTCATGCCAATTTACAAAAAGGTTGCTTTCTAGACCAATTCCTCCCTTTCTGCCAAATTTGGTGTAATTCCATTCAGCAGTTTGGGCTGTAGTCGTATCTAAAAACTCTATAGAATTAACATGGGGAAAACACGTTTTGGGACCCCCCCCTTTTTCTTGGCCCCTACTTGATGAATCACCACAAAACTTTCAGGTCAGCAGCTACAGTGAGCGTCATACTAGTTTTGAAAATTTTGCCAGGATTCAACAACTGGTGCCAAACTTATTATCAAATGAAAAAACCTAGAGCCATATTCACAAGGATCTATCGCCGAGTCAACGGCACTTTATCACAGCGAAAGTTGCGATAAACTTATCGCCCCAATGTCAAGCTGGTGTTAACAGCTCACAGCACCAGTTTACCCACGATAGCAGCCGCAAAAAACATTGCCGCGGATGACCCCCGCAACTATCGTTAATGAGATGCAGAGTAGGCGTTCCAGTGCCAAAAGCCGCGCCAACACCACTCCACAACATTCACATCGAACAGCCAGAACTGTGTTAAGAACACGAAACAGGCGATAAGGCATGTTAGCACCAGGAAAATAACACCTGCTCTGACCTGGTGATAAGTCAGACCACAGCCTGGACCACAAAAGGGAGACCAGCCCAGAGCCACACCTGAAGAACAACAGATACACCCGGGCAACTGAACATGCAGCCCGGAGGGCCAAATGGGAAACAACACCTGCCACAACCACCCCCAGAATCCCCCTCCCTGGCACCCCCGACCAAAGACATGCCACATCAGCAACACCCAATCACGTACAAAATTAGAGAGAGAAGAAGAGTGGGGGAAAGAGAGAGAGAGAAGAAGAGAGGGGGAGAGAGAGATAGAGCGCCGCCCCTGCGCACCCAGGCCACACTGCTCACCTGCTGCCAGCAGTGTGTCTCCAACTACTTGCCGGCATGTAGTGCAGTTCATTAGGTCACACATCTGAGACAGACCCGTCATCTGAAAGAGAGTCCAGATACATGATTGGCACAGTACACACAATTGCACAAGACAACATTGCCTGCCCGCCCATGCACACCCAAACAGAGGCACCCCAGCCCCTCCTGCCACCCATCGGAGCATGCCTGCCCATGCCCACCCAGGCCACACTGCTCACCTTCTGCCACCGGCGTGCAGACAGGAGGTCCCACCACATGCCGCTGCAAGCCACAAGCTCGGGCCCGCAGACATGGCACACTCCACACCATGAAAAAAAAAGGAGGTTTTGGACAAACCAAAGCCTACGTGAATCACAGCTCGGACCCTGAGGTCTCAGTATATGTGAACAAAAGCATTTAAAATATATTCAATTGGCAATTTCAAGGCAAAAAAATTACACTGTGTTGTGCTTAATTAAAGACAAAAAATACAAGAGATTTCAAAGAATTTTGTTGTTGTTCACTTTGTGTTTAAAGTCATTAGTATAGAAGTGTAGTTAACATCACTAATCATCTAGTACAATACATTGCTTTTCAAAAAACAATTACGTGTCCAACGTTACATGAAGAATCCCAATGCATTTCGGGTTTATACCTAACCCTTCGTCAGGGGATAACATAAAATTACAATAAACATTGAACTATAATCAAATATTCTTGCGGTCCAGTTTTCTTGACCACCAACCGGAGCTACAACAGAAGTCATATGTATGCAATTAGCCATGAAGGAATACATATAATGATTATAGGATTTGCACTCGAGTGAAAAGAAATGAAAGGAAAGAAGTAAAACACTTGAGAAATGCCTCATTTAGTAGTGAATCTGAAAGTGGATTTAAAATCACCAGAAACTGTGTGCGTAAGATACCCAAGGATTGGGATTTTTTTAAGATAATATACGCTTACCACAATAGCGCCGTGGCTAGTGTTACAAAGGGTTCACTGGTCAATAGGTGGAGAAACGTCTGAAAAAAGATATAACCAATAGGCTGCTTGTTACGTTGCAAATCTTGTGTAGGCTTAAACGAACTGGATGTGTTGTAAACTCACCCTCCTCTACTGCATGATGTCGGGAGTAATTGCGCTGCATCAAAGATATAGAAAAATGCCGTGCCTGTAATAGAAGCACCCAGAGTGGTTGCTCGCGTTTTATAATACGTAAATGGAGATATTAAGAGTAATTCCAAACGTTCTACAGTGCAAAAAAGAGTCGCGTCTCACCTTATACAACAGTCCGTGTGTGCTCGAAATACTTCCGATGTTGTCTCGCTAAAGGTAGCGCATGCGTAAAAGACGCAAATGAGACGATTTAAAAAGAGAAACGAGTTGTCAACTAGTGAACATGGAAAGGGGACTGTCATGATAGTCAGTGATCGTGTAGAGATAGGACTCGAGATCAAGTGAATATTGATAATGATGCTAAATGCTCCTAAATATAACAAGAGAAGAAGCTGATCAACAAAAAACGGAAACAGATAAAAGTAGTGAGACCCGCTGCTATATGAAGACTCAAAGTTGAAATGTATATAGAAATCCGAAGTACTTATAAAAGTTAAATCCAGAGAAAGAAATAAGTGCGGATCATGAACACCCATAGGAGAAAGTATAACAAGAAAAATGAATGCAAGTGCAAATCCTGTACAATGAAACAGCATGTCAGAAGCTGGAAAATTCTCAAATGAAGCATAATAATTCATAATGGTCATTTAGACCACCCGAAATCACCGTTCCTAGAAATTTAATCCAATATGTCTCTCTACATGAAAGGACATTATTCATGTCAGTGTCTGACTTTATGTGAAGGCGTTCTAGTATTGTAAAGCGTAATTGTGGAATGGTGTGGGATTTGTTTATCCAATGTGTAACCAGGGAAGATGTCATATTGCTGTTCCGAATTCTACTCTTATGTTCAATGATCCTTGTTTTAATCTTACGACTAGTCTTTCCTACATATACAAGCCCGCATGGGCATTTGATAGCATAAATAACCCACTCTGAGTTACAATCTGAGGTGTGTTGTAATTTGATGTTTTTGCCTGTGTGAGGGTGTGTGAACACATTCCCTGTAATTACATTGCTGCATTGCCCGCAATTGTGACATTTTCTCATACCCACATTTTTCAATGTTAAAGGGCGAGTGTGACTTTTGAGGAGATCCCTCAGATTCTTTGATCTGGTGTGTGCGAAAAGTGGGGGATCCTTAAACAAATCTTGAAAATCAGGCTCCTGATCAATTAAGTCCCAGCGTTTGCGGATGATAGATTTGATCTGTGTAGACTGGGCTGAGTGTTTTAATACAAAAACTTCCCGTTTAGAGGAGGTTTTGGGGGTGGTGAGTAATAGATCTTCTCGTCTTTTTTGTGCCACTTGATTTTCTACTCCCTTTAGGATATCTTCAGGATAGCCTCTCATCTTGTATCTTTCTAGTTGTTGTTTGATGTCTGTGTCACACTGATGTTGGTCCGAGGTTATTCTTTTGATTCTAGTGAACTGAGACACGGGTAAATGTTTCTTAAGGGAATGCGGATGGGCACTCGAAAAGTGTAAGGCATTGTTGACATCTGTGGGTTTTCTATACATCATAGTTGTTAAACCGTAGGTGGATTTGTGTATCTCAATGTCCAGAAAATGGATTTTCTCCAATTGAATGTCATGGGTAAACTTAATCCTGGGATTGCACTGATTAAATTCCGCAATGCTTTGTTCCAACAGAGTTCTAGATCCTTTCCATATGATTAGAATGTCATCAATATATCGTAAGAAGAGAATCACATTAGATTGCCATACTGGGTTTTGTAGAATATATTGGTGCTCAAAGTGAGCCATGAAGGTATTAGCATAGGCTGGAGCTCCCGGAAAACCCATGGATGTTCCGGTGATCTGTAGATAGTATTTGTCAATCCATGAGAAGTAACTGTGATAAAGTGAAAAGTGTAAGAGTTCCAGTAGAAAAACGCTTTTATCTTTGGTCAGTGTTGAGAGCAGAAGTCTCCATTCTACCGCTTCGAGTCCTTCATTGTGGGCAATAGAAGTGTAAAGTGCCACTACGTCAATAGTGCAAAGGAGGTAATCATCGTTAAGATAGGGTATGATAGCTTCCAATTTCAAGAGGCAGTCAGTGGTGTCCCTGATGTATATTTGCCAAGATTGAACCAATGGTTGCAAGTGGTAATCCAAGTAACGCCCTATAGGTTCATGCATTGATCCACAGCCCGCTACTATGGGTCTGAAAGGTGGATTCTGTCTGTTTTTATGTATTTTAGGAAGCATGTAAATGTGTGGAACCTTAGGTATGGATTGAAATAAGAATTTTCTGGTATTGGCATCAATGTTGCCATCATCTAGGCCTTTCTGTAAAATACAGTTGAGTATTTTCAAAAATTCTTGAGTTGGATCTTGGTCCATGGGAATGTACGTAAGTGCATCTTGTGCATGTTCATTGACGTTTTGTATGTAGAAGTCTGTATCCAAGATTACTAGGGCTCCTCCTTTGTCAGCTGGTTGAAAGGTAATAGATGTATCTTGACGTAAAGCATTGAAAATGTGTGATTCCTTGGTTGAAAGGTTAGAATGGTTAGGTCTCTTGTATGAAATAGATTCTAAATCTTTTTTGACCAGAATCTCAAAAGTGTCTAGGGTTTTATGTGACACAGGAGACATATATCTACTCTTAGGTCGAAATCGTTGTACAGTTGAGGGTTCCTCTTCCGCTCTAGAGTTAGATGAAAAAAACCATTTCAATCTCAATTTCCGCATGAACTTGAAGAGTGAAATTTCAGTTTCCAAGCAATTGGATGTATAAGTAGGCACAAATGATATCCCTTTGTTTAAGACCTTCAGTTGTTGAAGGTTAAGTTGTTTGTGAGAAATATTCACTACTAGGGAATTGTTTTCTTGGTTGTTCTCTGTGGTCTGCCTGTCTCGGTGTTTTTTTTTGTTGTTTTTTCCCCTGCGGGTATGTTGTCGCCTGGTGTGAGGGATTGATCTGGAGGTAATTTGGAAGAATGGCCCTCGGCTAAAAAAGAAGATGTGCTGGTCGATGTTGTGGCAGATTCCTCTGTTTGTTCATTAGTGCGAGGTCTGGGTGCAGCTGTCGGTCTGTGAAGAAGTAGATCTTGATCAGTTGCCACACTTTCTTCAGAAGAAGAAGTGCCAGTTTTTTTGAAGGGGCGTCTTTGAGCGTACACCTCGGCCCATGAATAGACCTCATCAAGTTTGTAATCAATTGTGTCCCTTTTAAATTTTCTAATTTTCCGCTCATGTACTTCTTTTGCATGCACATCCAATCTATTATAAATGTCCTCCAATACTTTGTGCCAATCCTCTTGTTCCATTTTGTTTGATATTTCATCCTTGAGTTTATTGATGTCTTGATCCAATTCTTGTAGTATGGAAGAGATTTCTTCAACTATGAGTAATATTAAGTCCAAGGAGCATTTGTTTAAGATGGCATACCAACGAGACATAAATAGCTTGTTATATTTGAAAAGCATGGGTCTGAGGGCTATTCTAAGACCTCTAGGAATCCTTTTCACTTTATGGTACTTGATGAGCGTAGTAGCGTGGAGACGTTGATTAATTTCTTTCCTCATTATGTATTCCAATTGTCTTAGCTGTTGTGCTGTAGTTCCAGAGGAAGAGGTGAAGGTGCGTGTGTCTTTTACTAGAGAGTAGATAGATGTTGCTTCATCAAGTGAATATGCTTTCGTTTCTGCTTGATTAGTGGTGAGGTCTGCTATATCTTTCCAAGACATGTTTGAGAAGGGTGCCGGACCACAGATGACTCAATACAGTGAATCTACAGTGGTTAGGTGGGCCTGCACACCTATTGTGTTTCAGAAATATGAAAAATGTAAAATATACGTCGATTTTACACTGTTTTAAGCGTGCTTTCACGTTGAGGGATGTGAGTCTGCATCCCTGGATATAACATGAAAAAAAAGGAGGTTTTGGACAAACCAAAGCCTACGTGAATCACAGCTCGGACCCTGAGGTCTCAGTATATGTGAACAAAAGCATTTAAAATATATTCAATTGGCAATTTCAAGGCAAAAAAATTACACTGTGTTGTGCTTAATTAAAGACAAAAAATACAAGAGATTTCAAAGAATTTTGTTGTTGTTCACTTTGTGTTTAAAGTCATTAGTATAGATGTGTAGTTAACATCACTAATCATCTAGTACAATACATTGCTTTTCAAAAAACAATTACGTGTCCAACGTTACATGAAGAATCCCAATGCATTTTGGGTTAATACCTAACCCTTCGTCAGGGGGTAACATAAAATTACAATAAACATTGAACTATAATCAAATATTCTTGCGGTCCAGTTTTCTTGACCTCCAACCGGAGCTACAACAGAAGTCATATGTATGCAATTAGCCATGAAGGAATACATATAATGATTATAGGATTTGCACTTGAGTGAAAAGAAACAACAAAATTCTTTGAAATCTCTTGTATTTTTTGTCTTTAATTAAGCACAACACAGTGTAATTTTTTTGCCTTGAAATTCCAAATTGAATATATTTTAAATGCTTTTGTTCACATATACTGAGACCTCAGGGTCCGAGCTGTGATTCACGTAGGCTTTGGTTTGTCCAAAACCTCCTTTTTTTTCATGTTATATCCAGGGATGCAGACTCACATCCCTCAACGTGAAAGCACGCTTAAAACAGTGTAAAATCGACATATATTTTACATTTTTCATATTTCTGAAACACAATAGGTGTGCAGGCCCACCTAACCACTGTAGATACACTCCACACCATGCCACCCTCTCCGCAGGCCACCAGGTCCCATGTTTGGTGCTGGGTCTTGATTACTCCATGGCAGAGGACATACCAGTGCACCCGGCCTCCTCGCAGGCTGCACACCCGCTCAGCCCAATAGGTGCCACCAACTCTGTGATCCTGGAAGCGATGCCACGTGGCGGTAGGACCGCGCTGCCCGCTGGCTCTGGCCTACACTGCAGTCCAGCAGGGTACACAAAACTTGAGCTGTCTGGACCGCCGGGATGGGGCATCATCGCAGGCTGCACACTCACTCAGCAGCTCAAGGTGTCCCTAACTCAGTGCACCCAAAGTCACCATCCCGTGGCGGGATGCCTGTGCTGGCTCCAATGCTCCAGGTTTCACTAACCCTGTGCAACCCCAGTCAGTGCCACATGGCGGCAGGCCCGTGATGGCTGCAAGACCTCTGGTGCCACTAACACTGTGCAACCCCAGTCAGCGCCACGTGGTGGCAGGTCTGTGATGGCCGCAAGGCCTCGGGTGCCACTAACCCTGTGCGCAACAACTCATGGGCCCTTTATGATTGAGAACCGTGGAGTGTCTGTCATCCAGTAACCACTGGCAAAGGGGAATGTGACGTTGTCGGTCCCTTATGTTGGCGGAGTCACATGGCCTGTGACGCCTGTGCCAGATGTGTGTGGTGTGCGTGCAAACCTGCCCTCAGGGAGAGGCTGTGACATGCTGACAACTAGATCAGTGACCTGCACACCACCAGCGAGTATGCCTGCGACGGGAACCAATGAGGGCCCCCCTCGGAGCATAAGAGGAGTGGTCTGGCCTGCCGTACGCCAGACCAGTGCAGGGCTTGCAACAATGACTCGTAGGATCTGGGCGTGGTTCAGTCCATGTCCAGACATGGAATTGACAGATGTGTGTGTCCCTTTTGTAGTTTTCACGGGACCTGGTACACAATATGCAATGTAGCACCCTCTGACTGGCATCCCACAGGATGAGCATCATTGACGCAAGGGACATCACTGTCCCTACATTCACCCATATATTCATACATGAATGATGAAAGACATAACACAGCAGTGCGTCACTGGATGTTTCTTGCACATCCAATGCAGTCCTGCATCTGGAGCGGTACAGGGCAATGCCGAGCACACTACACAATATGGGCCGGTGGAGGGCCAGCCAGAGTCCATCCAGGGATGACAAGTACTGCGGAAGAGGTAGGGTACAGTCCGCAATCTGGTCGCCGTGTCATTGGTCATCAAACAGGAAATGGCAGTCCATGTCGCTGTCCAATGTGAGTGCATTGGAGTGTATCGGGGGTCAGTGGAAGGTCATGGGGCCATGTGCGGCACCAAGCAGGAACAGGCCAGGTGGCGTAAATGAAAGCTAGTGCCTCCTGATCACAAACCCATCCACGTCCTCATCCTCGGATGTGTGCTCTGGTCCACCTGTGGGTGTTGCAGTACTGTCTGGGGCATTGTGTGCCACTGACAAATCAGGGGCCGGAGGAGGGTTGTCCGCCGCACTGTGTGGCAGTGACACATCAGGTGCCGGAGTGGATACGCCTGCCACACTGTGGGATAATGAGACACCAGGGGACGGAGATGTGGATGGTGTGGGGTCAGCAGCATTTCTCTGCGCCATGCCTTGTGGCAGCAATGCCATGATGATGATATGCAGGGCATTGTAGATCCCTGCTACATTTCGCTGATGTACAGCGGTGGCTGCCATCCTTTCCACCTCCACCATGTCCTCCATGAGCCTCCGTATGTGTGCCAGCTCATGGCTGCTATCGCTGGAGACCCTCTAAGCGGACAGGTGTTCTTCTCTCCATGTCAAGACTCCAGCGATGTCAGTCAGGGCTCGTTGTAGGCCATGGAGCGGGCTAGACACCCATGGATGGCGCCCAGTTTGGTAGCCATGAAGTCGCACCCCACCCGCACCTGCTCAGCTGTCTCCCTCTGGGCCTCCAACACACGGCGTTGGAAGGCCATGTGTTGTTCCTGGGGGTCTTGGGAGACTGGCGGGCCGTGGGTGCATCCTGCTGGGTGGTTTGAGTGGTGGGTGGGATCTCCTCGATGCAGCTGGTCAGCCCTGATCCTGGAGGTGAGTCGCGGATGATGTCAATGATGTCTAGAAGGGCTTGAGTGTCAATGCTGGGGTTGTCCTCCTCGTCATCAGTAAAGAGTGGCTGGGACTGCTCTGCTCTGCAGGGGGTGTTGACACTGGCCCTGCACTGTGAAGGGGAGATGGTGTATTGCAATGTGTCCACATGTATGTAGCCGCATGGTACATGTTGACATTCAGACAGCATGGCATTGTACATTGTGACAGTCTATGGATCTGGGCGATGACCTAGAGTCATTGAGGGTGAGCACTGAGCTCTGCTTGATTGTGCATGTGTGCCATCGTGGCCATCTCCACCCATCCTCCCAGTACCTGGTGGTCACTCACCCTGTTGCGGTTGTGTTGTGTCCTGTTGAGCAGTGTCCGGTCCCCCGGCTCCGGCCACAGTATCCACACTGATGACTGTCGACACCAGCTCCTCCATGTCATCTAGCTTAAGCTGTGGCGCTGGGCCCCCACCTGCATTCTGCATTACTGCCTTCTGGTTGGCGGCGAGTTTCTCCTTGGTCTTCTGCTTGATGTCAGTCCATCGCCTCTTGACCTTGTCCATTGTCCTCTTGTGCTCTCCGACGGCATTCACCTTGTCCACGATGACCCGCCATATTCCTGTTTTGGTGCCCAATGATACGTTGGAGGTGACAAACAGTTGTTGATGGTGTTCCATCACCTCTGTGACTATGATCCTGTTCGCCTGCGGACTGAACTTTGTCTTCCTCTTCTTGTCCTTCCCCTTCCCTGTCCCCGATGTCCCGGGATGGTCGTCCGGGGTGGTTGTGGGGTTGCGCTCATCCTCTGCGCCTGCTCCGGCTGCCTCCATGGTGCTTGAGTGTTGGTCAGTTTGTGTTTGGGTGTTTTTTCTACTTTTATGGTGGTTTTTCCCACCGGCCAAGTGTGTGTTGCAGGCCTTGCGCTGCTTATTGCTGATTTCCTCATCGCGCACTGGGCCATCGCAGGTTTTTTGGTGTTGTGGTTTGTGTTTTTATCTCCATCGAGGTGGTTGTATCGCGGACACTGTCTGCGGTTTCGGTAGACTATCACATGGTACCGCCTTGTTGTGAATTCCACGTTGACACGGGGTTACTTACCCGCGATAGGCTGCGATGTGCAAAGTTTTTTGGTGATGTTTAGCACAAGTTCTTCTGAATATACCCCCTAGTTTCCATAGGAAGAGCATTTTTTCATTTGAGCATAAGTTTGGCATCATTTGTTGAATCCTACCTAAATTTTATATATATATATATATATTCACTTAAAAAACCATAGGTTTCACACATGTTATAGTTAGCTGGACATTTCACTCGTAAAAAACCATTGAAATTCCCCCGTTATAGTTAGTTCAGCTAACTATAACTCGCGCGCCCGCAATCCACTGCTGATGACGTCACATATTACATCACTCATGACATGGTCAATGACATCACTCATGACATCACTGATGACATCTCAAATGACATCACTGATGACATTACTAATGACATCATCCTTGTGTAAGAGTGGCAGACCTCCTCTTATCCGAATATAAACTTTGATACACACATTGAAAATACAAACTAAGGTTTTGAATACTATAGAGATACCAATACCAGTTAAAACAACCTATTCAGTAATTCCAAAATCTACATGCGCATCCACTCATTCATCAACACTTCTATATAGTCACTCATACATGTACTCAGTCATCATATGTACTCATACAGCTATACATCCTGTTACACACCTACACTCATACATAGAGTTACTCACACACATACTCACACATGCAAATAAACATCCATTTACTTGCATGTACAGCTATACACACACCAGTACACTTACTTCTACAGAAACGTACACATACTTACTCTCTAAAACAATCACTTATAGAAACACATACTTATTTATACAGGAACTCTTCCAATCTCTCACTCTCATATATCCTCACTTATATACATCAATACTCACATATACTAGTTCAAAACATATGGACTTACTCATAAAGACACCATTGAGATAGTCATTCACTCTCTTACTCACCTATACACACACTCATCCACCCATACTGTCCTGCTCACATACTGTCTTCAAAATACATACAAACAGTGAGTCACTCATTCATGCATCCATACGCTAAGTAACATCCCCCACTGAACCATACAGACACTCATACTGATACTCTAAAAACGAACTAACAACCCATATACACACTCATGTAGCTACTCACCACTTATACACAAAGCGAGACGCTGATATAGATATTTAAATATTTAAACATTACTCACTAATACTTGTATTCACTAAGATACTGTTAATAAGTCAGTTATACAATTAATTTTACAAAAAAAACCATCCATTTAGACACTTATTTACCCATTTTTTCTCCCATCAACCTTTAGATATACATATATAAAAAAAATATTTTTCAGAAAGACACACATTCACTGGATGATGTCATCAGTGATGTCATCAGTGATGTCATTTGAGATGTCATCAGTGATGTCATCAGTGATGTCACTGACCATGTCATGAGTGATGTAATATGTGACGTCATCAGCAGTGGATTGCGGGCGCGCGAGTTATAGTTAGCTGAACTAACTATAACGGGGAAATTTCAATGGTTTTTTACGAGTGAAATGTCCAGCTAACTATAACATGTGTGAAACCTATGGTTTTTTCAGTGAATATATATATATATATATATATATATATATATATATATACAGATACATACATACATACATACGGTATTTGTATCTATATATATAAATTTATATACATTTCCGTTACTCAGGGTCCAAGACTTTAGGACACACTCGCCAACAGCAAACATACGGCAAAAGACACACAATTGATGGACGGAATGCTGAACAAATCAACACATTCGCCCCCAGTCAAGATATCTGGGTTAAATCCATCATTCTTTTGCTCACCATGCCAACCCACTTTATCAAGTACCAGGAGTTTGTTCATTACGCTGCTGCCGTATGTTTGCTGTTGGCGAGTGTGTCCTAAAGTCTTGGAATCTGAGGAACTGAAATGTAAACACAGCAGTCCTGCCGTGGGGATGCACCACTGAGGGATTCAGCGCAGGCCGCGGGCTTTGTATTGCGAGGCCCTGAGCGGACCAACAACATGTGCTTTGTTTATTTTTGCAGCGCAATGAAACAGCTTTGTGGTACCCACTTATGGCTCGATTTAAAGTATATTTGGAGATGGAATTGCAATGGATATTTGAACTGTGTGCGATATTTTATCATGAAGAGAGACACAGAAGTAGACTACTGCCACCAGAATGCTATGCGTTATCACGCAGCCTACTGGAGATTAATAAAACACAGGTGATATTCAGCAGTAGTCTTTTGTATTGTTTGCAACTGCCCTGCCTGTGATCAAGGACAATACTCTGAAACGCGTAAAACACTTATTGAGTTTGAAGTGCACAGATGAATGTCACGTTTGCTGCACTTTGTAGCCACTCACTATGTATTGCATGTGAATGTGGCTGTCTGGAGTTTTTTTTCCTTTTTTCTTTTTCCTTTTTAAGACCTGATGAATGCCGTGGACCCGAACAGGCCTATAGGCAGAAACATGTCGACTACGCACGTTACGGTGGGAGGACAATAATATCCTCAATACACTGCACTTTTGGTTTTAATTACCATACAGATGCCAGTCACATTAAAATTTAGCTTGACATTTGTAATGGACTTTTAAACTCACTATTTGTAAGGGCCCCCACTTAGATTTAGAAGTGCATCCCTGTCTCCAGGTGTATGCCCGCCCCCTATCAAACCAAGTTTTTAGGGGGTGAGGACTGGTCAATGAAGAAGCATGACACCGGTGGTGTGTGAGACCAGACTTTCACTTTTTGTGAGATGCCAGCACTCACAAAATAACCCTATAGCACTTAGGTCACTAGACTGGGAGCGGTTCTTTTTGTGATAAACAGTGTATGTTGGAGGCTGCCTGCTCCTGGTGCCCCGCGCCTCTCGTTCCCTTCCCCAAGTCCTTCTCATGGGGTTTATGTGGATAGACATTTTATCAAGTACCAGGAGTTTGTTAATTACGCTGCTGCCGTACGTTTGCTGTTGGCAAGTGTGTCCTAAAGTCTCGGACACTGAGGAACTGAAATGTTAACACGGCGGTCCTGCCGTGGGGATGCACCACTGCGGGATTCAGCGAGGGCCGGGGGCTTTGTATTGCGAGGCCCTGAGCGGACTAACAACGCGCTTTGTTTATTTTTGCAGCGCAATGAAACAGCTTCGTGGTAGCCCACTTATGGCTAGATTTAAAGTATATTTGGAGATGGAATTGCAATGGATATTTGAACTGTGTGCAATATTTTATCATCATGAGGGACACAGAAGTAGACTACTGCCAACAGAATGCTTTGTGTTATCACGTGGCCTACTGGAGCTTAATAAAACACAGGTGATATTCAGCAGTAGTGCTTTGTATTGTTTGCAACCGCTCTGCCTGTGATCACGGACAATAGTCTTTAATGTTAAGGCACATTTTATCAAGTACCAGGAGTTTGATCATTACGCTGCTGCCGTATGTTTACGGTTGGCGAGTGTGTCCTAAAGTCTTTGACACTGAGAAACTGAAATGTTAACACGGCGGTCCTGCCGTGGGGATGCACCACCGTGGGATTCAGCGAGGGCCGGGGGCTTTGTATTGCGAGGCCCAGAGCGGACCAACAACACGTGTTTTGTTTATTTTTGCAGCACAATGAAACAGCTTTGTGGTACCCACTTATGGCTCGATTTAAAGTATATTTGGAGATGGAATTGCAATGGATATTTGAACTGTGTGCGATATTTTATCATGAAGAGGGACACAGAAGTAGACTACTGCCACCAAAATGCTATGCGTTATCACGCAGCCTACTGGAGATTAATAAAACACAGGTGATATTCAGCAGTAGTCTTTTGTATTGTTTGCAACTGCCCTGCCTGTGATCAAGGACAATACCCTGAAACGCGTAAGACACTTATTGAGTTTGAAGTGCACAGATGAATGTCACGTTTGCTGCACTTTGTAGCCACTCACTATGTATTGCATGTGAATGTGGCTGTCTGGAGTTTTTTCCTTTTTTCATTTTCCTTTTTAAGACCTAGGTGCTTAGTTACACTGTATCTTTTGTATTTCTTCTTTACAGCTTTGAATTTTTACCTCACCAAGGTGGAGTGTGATATTGATCACCCCCACTCAGTTGAACTCTCTAGCCATAGAACGGTAAGGGTGGAGCCCATTGTTTCTAAGTCCTGATGAATGCCGTGGACCCGAACAGGCCTATAGGCAGAAACATGTCGACTACGCACGTTACGGTGGGAGGACAATAATATCCTCAATACACTGCACTTTTGGTTTTTATTACCATACAGATGCCACTCACATTAAAATTTAGTTTGACATCTGTAATGGACTTTTGAACTCACTGTTGGACCCGGCCTCGTGAGCGTGGCCCTACTTGCCCCCGCACCACATAACTTGGTACCTACAGCCCCAAGCACACGGCCTAGCCGATCTTTCCTCCCAGAATACACGCACCCGATCCGGGCATCCTCGTCCATGGCCTCTCTCCTTTCGGCCACCCCGGGCCCGCGTGCCCACTTCAGGCACCAAGATGGCCGCCCGGCCCCAGCGCGACCCGGGCCTAGCGGCGCCACTCCGGCTGGAGGACATCACGCTTGCCAGGGGATGAGAGAGGGAGGAGCAGTTTCTATCGCACCTCTGAGCTCCCCTGGGACGATGGGTTTCGATCGGCCCTCCGGCCTCCCTGAGGGCTGGCTCCATACCTGCTGGGTGTCTGGGACTCCTCCCGACCCGGCCCTGAAAGGATCAAAAGACAATGGCAGGAAACCCCGACAAGCAACCCCCAGGTGACAACTCCCACAAGTCTCTACGAATTGAAGGCGGGACTTTGTATATATTTTGGGAGCTCGCCCACGACAGCACGAACTTTCCACATATCCCCTGACGAAGAGGAAACTCGAAACGTGTAGGGAGCAAGGAAAGCTGCATAACTTACCTACATGGGATACCTGTCCGTACCTGATGAAATAAAGGCTGGTAACCTTACGCCAAAGTCCGAGTGCGTCTCTATCTTGAGCTACCATGTGTTGATCCATTGTCAGGCGGAGGCTCATCCGCCAGAGACTGCACCACCCCAGGATTACGAGGGGGCCACGAGGAAGAGATTCACTATCCTTAAGTGGGGCGATGACGCAGGATTGAGGGCAGGCGATCATGTGGGGGTCCACCCAGGGCTTCACATGCAGTTATTAGTGCGCTGGATCTGAACTGAATGTTGCGACACTACAACTCCCACAAGTCTCTACGAATTGAAGGCGGGACTTTGTATATATTTGGGAGCTCACCCACGACAGCACGAACTTTCCACATATCCCCTGACGAAGAGGAAACTCGAAACGTGTAGGGAGCAAGGAAAGCTGCATAACTTACCTACATGGGATACCTGTCCGTACCTGATGAAATAAAGGCTGGTAACCTTACGCCAAAGTCCGAGTGCGTCTCTATCTTGAGCTACCATGTGTTGATCCATTGTCAGGCGGAGGCTCATCCGCCAGAGACTGCACCACCCCAGGATTACGAGGGGGCCACGAGGAAGAGATTCACTATCCTTAAGTGGGGCGATGACGCAGGATTGAGGGCAGGCGATCATGTGGGGGTCCACCCAGGGCTTCACATGCAGTTATTAGTGCGCTGGATCTGAACTGAATGTTGCGGCACTACAACTCCCACAAGTCTCTACGAATTGAAGGCGGGACTTTGTATATATTTTGGGAGCTCGCCCACGACAGCACGAACTTTCCACATATCCCCTGACGAAGAGGAAACTCGAAACGTGTAGGGAGCAAGGAAAGCTGCATAACTTACCTACATGGGATACCTGTCCGTACCTGATGAAATAAAGGCTGGTAACCTTACGCCTAAGTCCGAGTGCGTCTCTATCTTGAGCTACCATGTGTTGATCCATTGTCAGGCGGAGGCTCATCCGCCAGAGACTGCACCACCCCAGGATTATGAGGGGGCCACGAGGAAGAGATTCACTATCCTTAAGTGGGGCGATGACGCAGGATTGAGGGCAGGCGATCATGTGGGGGTCCACCCAGGGCTTCACATGCAGTTATTAGTGCGCTGGATCTGAACTGAATGTTGCGGCACTACAACTCCCACAAGTCTCTACGAATTAAAGGCGGGACTTTGTATATATTTTGGGAGCTCGCCCACGACAGCACGAACTTTCCACATATCCCCTGACGAAGAGGAAACTCGAAACGTGTAGGGAGCAAGGAAAGCTGCATAACTTACCTACATGGGATACCTGTCCGTACCTGATGAAATAAAGGCTGGTAACCTTACGCCAAAGTCCGAGTGCGTCTCTATCTTGAGCTACCATGTGTTGATCCATATATATATATATATATATATATATATATATATATAGGATCTGCAGGTTTAGGTAACATAAACTGTGGGTTTGGTGGCGGACTGGTTCCGAGCAACC
Organism: Triturus cristatus; assembly: GCF_964204655.1. Classification (NCBI taxonomy): domain Eukaryota; kingdom Metazoa; phylum Chordata; class Amphibia; order Caudata; family Salamandridae; genus Triturus; species Triturus cristatus. The sequence goes on along the minus strand of NC_140589.1, from coordinate 1,710,485,992 downwards.
CCACTGGATATGTTAGCCTATTTGTATTAGCTAGGTCACAGTGCCTCTAAAATCTCCTCTTATCGGGGAGAGAATAGTTTCTGGCAACCTCAGAACATGACAACCCTGATCCCCCAGGATTGTGGTAACAATATACTACTTTTTGCTCAGTCACTCGTGCTCACTTAGTTTGTCTCAGAGATACACAGAATAAACAGTCTGGGCATTTCAATAAGGATTTATTGAACAGTTGTTATTCTAGTGTAGAATAGATTCTCTGTAACAACCATTAGACAGTAGCAGAGATATATGATTAGCAGTACTACAAAAGTAAAGGGATGGTACAGTTCTACAATATATAAAACACATGATAAGAAAGTGTGTACTCCTACGATGCCTCCCTAACTCGATCCATATTTACAAGTGCCAATATCAGCGATTTTAATTATGCCAACTGTGCCGTGCAGTCTCCTAGAGATTGCGTTTTTGTGCAACTTGGATGGAACTTTCCATCCCGCATGCGACCTTTAATGATTGCACATGCCGCGCTATATTGTTGCTTACTCCCTATGGCCGGTTGAGCAGATCCAACAGTGTAAATGATATATTCATACTGATCCAGAAGCATTATTTCATTAGGTAGAGGATATTCTTGTTCGTATTGCAGGAATGCTTGTGTCTTTAAATTTGGCTCATACCTGTATTCTACATCTGTTGAAGTGAGAGAATTAGACCGTTGTATCCATCTCGGATGTAAGGCTTTAGCGATAGAGACGCTTGCCTCGGTCGCAGCCTCTAAGGCTGGAACCGGAGTCACTACTATTACTTGCTAGTGCTCTTTCTCTTACTATCATCATATATTTGCTGTAGCACTTTTCAACCTCGGTGGGATGGGTATGACCCAGACGTGGGTCCCTTGCGCACTGTGCCACTGGATTCAAGCAAGCCTGGCTGAACAAGGGTGACATACCCTGAAACCGGTCCCAGGATGCTTGTTTCCGGTGCAGGGAGGGCCTGGCAGTTCAGTCTGGACTATTCCCATGGGGTAAAGGGTCAAGACTGCTTTGCATATGGCTGGGTCCAAATTAGGGTGGCTAAGTGGGCAAAAAACGATGGCTTTAACCCAGATATTTTGACTGGAGGAGAATGTTTGCATTGTCAGCATTCCGTCCATCATTTCTTTACTGTAACACTTTTCGCCCTCAATGGGATGGGTATTACCCAGACGTGGGCGCCTTGCTCACTGTGCCACTGGATTCAAGCTAGCATGGCTGAAGAAGGGTGACATACCCTGAAACCGGTCCCAGGATGCTTCATTCCGGTCCAGGGAGGACCTGGCCTGGCAGTTCAGTCTGGACTGTTCCCATGGGGCACAGGGTCAAGACTGATTTGCATATGGATGGGTCCAAACTGGGGTGGCGTAGTGGGCAAAAGAACAATGGATTTAACCCAGATCTTTTGACTGGAGGAGAGTGTTTGCATTGTCAGCATTCCGTCTATCATTTGTTTGCTGTAACACTTTTGGTCCTCAGTGGGATGGGTATTACCCAGACGTGGGTGCCTTGCTCACTGTGCCACTGGATTCAACCTCGCCTGGCTGAGGAAGGGTGACATACCCTGAAACCGGTCCCAGGATGCTTGTTTCCGGTCCAGGGAGGACCTGGCCTGGCAGTTCGGTCTGGACTGTTCCCATGGGGCACAGGGTAAAGACTGATTTGCATATGGCTGGTTCCAAACTGGAGTGGCGTAGTAGGCAAAAGAACAATGGATTTAACCCAGATCTTTTGACTGGAGGAGAATGTTTGCATTGTCAGCATTCCGTCCATCATTTTTTTGCTGTAACACTTTTCGCCCTCAGTGGGATGGGTATTACCCAGACGTGGGTCCCTTGCTCACTGTGCCACTGGGTTCAAGCTAGCCTGGCTGAAGAAGGGTGACATGCCCTGAAACCGGTCCCAGGATGCTTGTTTCCGGTCCAGGGAGGACCTGGCCTGGCAGTTCAGCTTGGACTGTTCCCATGGGGCACAGGGTCAAGACTGGGGTGGTGAAGTGGGCAAAAGGACGATGGATTTAACCCAGATCTTTTAACTGGAGGAGAATGTTTGCATTGTCAGCATTCCGTTCATCATTTGTTTGCTGTAACACTTTTTGCCCTCAATGGGATTGGTATTACCCAGACGTGGGTCCCTTGCTCACTGTGCCACTGCATTAAAGGTAGCATGGCTGAAGAAGGGTGACATACCCTGAAACCAGTCCCAGGATGCTTGTTTCCGGTCCAGGGAGAACCTGGCCTAGCAGTTCGGTCTGGACTGTTCCCATGGGGCACAGGGTCAAGACTGATTTGCATATGGCTGGGTCCAAACTGGAGTGGCATAGTGGGCAAAAGAATGATGGATTTAACCCAGATCTTTTGACTGGAGGAGAATGTTTGCATTGTCAGCATTCCGTCCATCATTTGTTTGCTGTAACACTTTTCGCCCTCAGTGGGATGGGTATTACCCAGACTTGGGGCCCTTGCTCACTGTGCCACTGGATTCAAGCTAGCCTGGCTGAAGAAGGGTGACATACCCTGAAACCAGTCCCAGGATGCTTATTTCCAGTCCAGGGAGGACCTGGCCTGGCAGTTCGGTCTGGACTGTTCCCATGGGGCACAGGGCCAAGACTGATTTGCATATGGCTGGGTCCAAACTGGGGTGGCATAGTGGGCAAAAGAACGTTGGATTTAACCCAGATCTTTTGACTGGAGGAGAATGTTTGCATTGTCAGCATTCTTTCCATAATTTGTTTGCTGTACACTTTTCGCCCTCAGTGGGATGGGTATTACCCAGATGTGGGTCCCTTGCTCACTGTGCCACTGGATTCAAGCTAGTATGGCTGAAGAAGGGTGACATACCCTAAAACCGGTCCCAGGATGCTTATTTCCAGTCCAAGCAGGACCTGGCCTGGCAGTTCAGTCTGGACTTTTCCCATGGGGCACAGGGTCAAGACTCATTTGCATATGGCCGGTTCCAAACTGGGGTGGCGTAGTGGGCAAAAGAACGATGGATTTAACCCAGATCTTTTGACTGAAGGAGAATGTTTGCATTGTCAGCATTCCGTCCATCATTTGTTTGCTGTAACACTTTCTCTTACTACAGCAGTCTGTAAATCTGTCAGAATATTTTCAGTAGATGCGCAGCGCATCTCAGCATTTGTGTACAGGTGTGATATGTATGCTATTGGTATTGTTTCTCCTTAATTGTAAGTGAGATAGGTGTACCCAAATTGACCCGCAATTATACGGATCACCAGGTTGCGTACGTTTACGCGTGTGTGTAAGTGGTTTGAAGTTATCATGTCAGCTTGTAAGGAAAGTAGTGTATCTGTGTGTTCCTGTGTCCAATTTCTTGCTGAGAAGTCAGGTTTAATTGAGTTTTAAAAAGGTTTTACTCTTTCTGCGTAATCCAAAATGTATGTTCGACCAAAATTTAGGAATCTCAGTATTGACTGTAGATGTGGATGATCTTGGAGGTTGGAGCAGCGCACATTTTTCTAAAAAATTGGCTGCCAGTCTTTTTCCTTTTACTTAAAAGTTCATATCCTAAAAACAGAACACTGAGGTGGGGTATTTTTGATTTTTTAAAGTTGTTACATTTGTAGCCCTCAGATGCAAATCCCAAAATAATGGTATTCTCCCTGTTCAAGTGTTTGTCTAGGTCATCGTCCATCAGATAAATATCATCCACATAGGACAATGCCTCTTCATCCAATTTTTGTAGTAACTCTGTTACTCTGTCCGAAAACAACCCCGAGCTGTTCTTATACCCCTGGGGGAGTTGACAAAATTGACGCCGGGACCCTAACACTGAGAATGCTTTTAAATACCTGCTTTCAGGTTTCTATATAATGGCAGAAATATCCATTTGAGATATCAAGTGTTGTTTTATATTTTTTCTGCACAATGTTATTAATTAATGCAGCACTTTGTGCATTCTGAACTGCAAATGTTTTAGTGCAAGTGTTTAAATGTCTGTAATCTAAAACTAGACAATATGTATTGTCGGGTTTCATGACAGGAAACAAAGGATTGTTCATTTGAGAGGTGCAAGTTTCAATCAGCACTTGGCATTCAAGTTGATCTAAGATCTCCCTGACCTGTTTTTTAGCTTTTTGCTATATTGGATACTGCCTCTGTGCTGTTGGAGTATTTTTTGAAGTAATTATGTGGTGGGTTGAATCCTTTTCCCATCCAACATGGTTTTTATATAATGCTGGAGCTTGGGCTACCGCCCACTCCTGTGCATATGTATGTTGCAAATGCCTGGGAGCAAGTTCCAAGAATGCCAGTAGAATTACCATTTCTCCTTTAGGGCAATCCATGATGAATGCTGGCGGCCAATCTCGTTCAGCTAACAAAATGTCATAGCCAAACGTAAGGTTCTCCCAAAAGAGACCTCTAACTTTCCTACACTTATCCCCCTCCATCTGGAGCGTTATTTCATATACTTTATGTTGGACACTCACCCTAGTGTCAGGTGTTTATAATCATTCAAGTCCACTATCACCAGAAATTCCATCAGGTTCTGGCGAGCTATTGTTACTTCTGCCTCACTGTCTAGCATTGTCTGAGCCCATTCCCCGTTCAGTAGTTGAGTCCTCAGAATTCTGGGCATATCTGATCTTTAGACCTGCAACCTTCTTCTTTTTGAACTGTGGCTTTTGCTTTGGCTTTTCTTCTTTTTTGGAAGTGTAATCTTGAGCGTGCTGCTTGTCTCTGGACTTTGTACGCTCTTCTTGTCTTTCTGATCGTCCTTCCCTCTCTCAGTTTTTCGATGAACCCTGAAAGGAACGAGTATCAGTATCCTGATACCTGTCAGGTTTCCTAATATTATCCCTATCCCTGAGATTATACCTCTTTTCAGAGGGCTCCTGTGGAGATCTACCTCGGGATTGAGATCTGTTTCCTTTGAATGTTTGTTGTTTTTTATTGTTCCACTTCTTTTTAGAAGAAGCATGTGTCTGCTTTGAAGTGTCCTTCTCAAGACTGCCAATTAGTTGTGGTTTAAATGCTTTACCACCCAAACTGTCTCTGCCTAATTCTGCATATGCAGTTTCAAATATTTTTGGTAGTTCATGCTCCTGTTCTAAAGGACTGAACTCCCTTAGGCATTGGTGAATAGCCACTGACACTGCCTCCCCTTTAATATTAGCTACAATTATGGCTGATACTTGGGCATAGTTACCTAGTAACTTCATCCCTAAGTTCAGAGCAGGTTCTGCTCCGTACTCGTTCTGTATTTGTCTTAAGACATCTGGTATAACCGCTAATGAAGGAATGTCACGAGTTCTGGTATAAATGGCAGCAAAGACTGTACCCCAAGTGTTATCTCCATGGGCAAGCAGATTGTTAGCATTCTGTGTTTTTCATACCGGGTAGTATTCGGGAATACTTTCTCTAACTGTGTTATTTTCTGAGCTGCCCAGAATGGCATTTGTTCGCGTTTTGTGAGCATTTTGCCCATCAGTGTGTGTAATGTTTGTGGTGTGATTTTAGTTGCTGTACCCTGAGATTGAGTTCCATTTGTTGCAACTATTGCTGGTTGGACTGTGAATGTCCTCATGACGAATTGTGTCATGTTTATATAGATTTTAATTAAATCTTTGTGTTGTATTAGTAAGTCTCCTGGGGGCATTGTTTCAATGTCAGAATGTGGTGTGTAGGCTGCTAATATCGGCAATGTTGCCCCTTCTCCTCCGAGCGGGCCTAATCTTACTCTTCTTCTCATATGGGGTAGGGCACCTTTAGACCAGTATAAGTGTTCCTGGTAAGTGATCGGAACTACTATGTCCTTGAACTGACAATATTCCTCTGGTGCATCTCCTTCTGTGTAAGAGTGAAATGTATTTTTTCTTGGGTGACTTTATTTCTGAATTTTTCTGCAATCGGAATTACATCTGCATCCTCTTCTCGGCTGAGATGTGTGGATCCACTACTGGGTTATCTCCTGACTCAGTCATTTTTGTAATGAAGATGTTTGTTCAAGGGAACTAAGATAAGGTTTTAATGCACAATTTTAGGAACACTGTCTCCTTCGAGCTTGATTAACCAACAGCCAATAAGTAGGATCCTTTCATACTCAGCTGTGGCGGAGTTTGTGCCCACCCACTCTAGACGTCTTTGGTGTTTTATGAGTAGGGGTCTCTGAGAATAGCATGACTGAACAACTCAGATTCTACAGTTAACTATGTACCCAACCAACGTTGGTGGCACTATGTTGTGTAGTTTCTATATATCCTATACAGGATCTGTGCATTTAGGTAACATAAACTGTGGGTTTCGTGGCAGACTGGTTCTGAGCACCCCGTCCGGATATGTTAGCCTATTTGTATTAGCTAGATCACAGTTCCACTAGAATCTCCTCTTATCAGGGAGAGAAAAGTTTCTGGCATCCTCAGAACATGACAACCCTGATCCCCAAGGATTGTGGAAACAATATACTACTTTTCGCTCAGTCACTCGTGCTCACTTAGTTTGTCTCAGAGATACATAGAAAAAACAGTCTGGGTGTTTCAATAAGGATTTATTGAACATTTGTTATTCTAGTGTAGAATAGATTTGCTGTACCATTAGACCGTAGCAGAGATATATGATTACCAGTACTACAAAAGTGAAGGGATGGTACAGTTCTACCATTTTGTAGTAATCATGAATATATACAGGTGCATAAAACAAATGATAAGAAAGTGCATACTCCTACGATGCCTCCCTAACTAGATGTACCTAAATGTACCTAACATCTGTGTAGGTGTTATGCCAAGAATCCCTCTACGGTTTAGTAAACCCCACTACCTGAGAAAGGAGAGAATATGGGAATCCGTCCTGGTCTCAAGTTGGACACCCCGCGAGGGATGTTAGAACACAGCGAGCTGGAGTATCTGCATGCAGGAACCTCAGCGTCGCTGGTCAGAGTGTCAGCCCTCTGTCTGTCTAAGCAAGTCATGATGTTTATATACCCACAGGTCTACCCAGGGGTCCTACCTTGTTTTGCTACTGTGTCAGCCTAAAAGATGATGTTGGGCTTGAACTTTATACATAGATATTACACAGGAGATGTTGGTCCTGCTGTCAGTCCTGCTGTGCTTCCAAGAAGCCTCATGCATTATGTATGAGTTTTGAACTAGGGAAAAACCCGCGTTCTGAATGCAGTGTTGGATCTAAGTAAAAGGTCAGTCAGTTATGTATGTACTGTAGGGAAGGAAATAGGTGGAAGGTTGCAGTGTTACCTGTGCTTATATAGGGTACCTATATGGAATATAACACTACTGGTGGTAGCCGGTAGATAGTTATAGTTAGGATCTGATTTCCATAGGAAAAGCTTTTTTTTGCCACTAACCTTTGCACCGTTTGACGAATCTTCACAAAATCTTCAAAGCTAGTATGATAGTCAGTTCAGCTAGAGTTTTGAAAGTTTCGGGGTGATTCATCAAGTGGGGGCTGAGATAAAATGGGCGCCCCAAAAAGCATTTCCCCCATGCAATATTCCATAGGGAATTTAAGCACGACTACAGCTCAAACCGCTGGATGGAATTACACCAAATTTGGCAGAAAGGTGGCTTTTTGTGTATTGGTGTAAATTCATTCAGCAGTTTTAGAGAAAATCCAGATTTGTATATATAGAGATACAAAGGCTACGCAAACCCTCCCGATCTCGCGCTGATATCTGATGGGCTGCCAACACTTCAACCAGGAAGTGTTGACAACCATCTTGGGACTTGGCTTCAGCCACGACACACAAAAAACATTTAAAAAAGAAAAGGGGACAGGGATGGAATACCCTGACCCCTCAACTCTGGTCATGGTGACAAGGCCAAAAAGCACTTTTTTAAAACCAAATGGCTTTGAAAACTTGACAGATCCTCGCTTGTTTTAAATACAACTCCCTGGTGGGCCAGGTCCCAGTGACATTTTTAAAATAAAGGAGGGGGGCACACAGGACCCCCCTCCTGAGGCCCATTCAGCCCCACCTACTTGAGGCTAAATAACACCCACAGGTAAGTCCCCTACAGCGGGATTGCTCAGACATCATCAGAGGCCCTGTACCCTTTCTCAACCACTCTGCAAAGGAGCCTCCTGGCGCACTAATGGTTGGGAGATGAAGTCCCCTTGGCTGCTGAGGGTCACTGGGGTCCAAGAGCCCCTATTGTTGCCACAAGTAAATCTCCCACAGTGGGATTGCAGAGACCTCATCGGAGGCCCACCCCCTTTCTCAACCACTCTGTAAAGGGGCCTCCTGGTGCACTACTGGTTGGGGGATGATTTTCCCTTGGCTGTTGAGGGTCATTTGGGGCCAAGAGCCCCTATTGTTGCCAAAAGTAAGTCCCCCTTATTGGGATTGGTCAGATGGGAACATCAAAAACAAAGCCGGCCAGACAGGAGGAAACTCCTTATCTGCCAGCGTTGCACCGCCAAAGTCACAATCAGACCTTGTGTGTCAAAGGTTAGTGGTTACAGTTAGGAAATACAATTTTTAAAAAACTTAAAAATACACTTAAAAAAACAAAGGTTACATCGACGTTCAAGTTAAGAAATAGATTTTTTTTAAACCTATAAATTCACTGAAGAAATCAGAGGTTACAGGGATGTTATAGTTTGGAAACAGAATAAAACAAAATCTTAGAAATTCACTGTAAAAACAGGGACATTGTAGCTAAGAAATAGAATAATACAAACCTTAGAAATCCACTGAAAAAAACAAAGGTTACAGGGACATTATAGTTAGTCTCAGATTTCACTGATACAAAACCAGTGAAATTCAGCAGTTATAATTACCTGAGCTAAATATAACTTACACCCCGCAATGCACTGTTTATATTACATCATTCATGACATGGTCAGTGACATCACTGATGACATCTTAAATGATGTCACTGATGACATCACAGTTGTCTCCTATTGTATACCCTTGTGCCAGCCAGTCCAGTTAACCCACACATTGTTGTCTCATGTTGTCATGGCATGATGTAATACAGCTCAAAAGCTCAATTTATTTGTTGAGAGTTTTGAATGCATAGTTTATTATGAGATTTGAAAAGTGGCATGTCTGAAGTTTTTGTTATATGGTTTGCACAACACTCAGGAATATTTACACCCCAGTTCAATTTTGAAGATGAGAGGCCAGGAAATATCCAAGGAGCATAAGCTATCTATAGGAAATAAAATATTGATTTTCCTATAGGAAATAAAATATTGCTCTCGAAATAGAAATTTTGATGAGAAACACTCATTTCTCACATTTACATAGCCTTGTGGTGTGGAAAACACTGCCAGTGGATAGAGCCCTACCTTTCAGCATACCCACACTTCCAGTAACAGAAACCGCAACACACATTTGTAGTGTTTTATGGTACAGGAAAGGGACGAAATTGCAGACACTGGGGGGCTGCAGTGTTCGAGTCCTGGGTCAGTTGCCACTGAGTGATTCCTCACAAACGCAGGTGTTTCTGAAAATTAGAGACTTAGACGAACCCAGAGCAGTGTGGGTTGTGTGGATACCAGCACATTTGAAAACACAGAAAGCCTTGAACATGCCACAATTAAACCCACAACAACGCAGGTCAGCTGGCACATAGAAAATGTTGCTGTACCCAGGCATTTCCCATTGGTGGTATGGCATCAGAAAATTGATGACTGGCTATTTTACTTGCACTTTTATATTTGCAAGGGATTCTGGGTAAGAAACATTGGGTACACTAATGAAGCCACACCACCATGGATCCAATGGTTCTCTAGATTTAATAAATTGCTTGTGTTAATAAGATTCCCTAGGTGGCAGCCAAAACAGACACCACTACTTCAGTAATCCCCTATGGAAACTGTGATGATGTCATTTTTTAGGCATTGCTTTGACCTTTGTATAGGATTTTGTGCAGAAACATGTGCTGGCATCCATGCAGGCTATACAACCTGGAATTTGCATGTGCATCTATTATTCAAAGCAGAGTAGGGTTCCCTACGAGCCAGCTGACACCTGCTTCATACAATGCAGCCATTCCTTTTAGGATGTGAATGAAAATTGGGTTAACCCAACAAATACTGTATAAATAAGTTATTTATTGCACTCAATAGTTTTGTATTAAGTGGAGCTAGTTTTTATTGAGTCTGATAAATATTTGCCCTAAAACTGGGTCACTCGTATTATGGGCCTAAGTATTAACAGTTTTTAATGCACGGTTTCTCATCGAGATTTGAAAAGGAATTTGGCTTGATTGTCTGCTCATTGATTTAAACAGAACACATAAAAAGCTACCATCCTAAAACAATTTTAAAGAGGAGAGACATGGAAGAATCAAAAGAGGTGTGACTGTCATGCACACATGGGAGATTTCATTTAAATGAGGAGAATTGTGGGATCAATGAGTGGCAGCACTTTTGATGTTCCCCAAGAATTCTGAAATAATCAGTAACAAAAATGTGAGTCAATTCTGTTTATATGTTAGGTTTGGCATTTGCTGGACATTAGGGATTAGGAAAAGAGGTGGCATCCATGCAACCACACTATCCTAGACTCCAATGTCTCCAGTTGTATTAAATACATGGTGTACAAAGGTTTCCTTGTCACCAATATGACAGCTATCCACAGTCTGGAAATGGATGCCTGGAAAGAAAGTCAGCCTGGTTTTCTCTCGTTGAGGTTTTTAGCAGAAGTGTGAGAACATTGAGTCGGAGGACTTTTGCCAAAATGTGAAGATTGTAGGACATTCTACATAAAAAAAAGTGGTGGCATTTGTGAAGCCGTATTACACTGGAGTCTGCAGTTTTCTTTAATGCCCACGACTGCTTGTTTCCTGAGCTCTGTCCAAGAATGGGCCAGTTGCAAAATGCCTCATATTGCCTTATTGCCCATGTTTTTTTTAACTGATGCGGCTGGGTTTTCAGGGCATGTCCCCTACCCACTAAAACATGTCAAAATGGGCCAAACGCCTAATTGGTAGATTTATCTTATCTAGAAATCCCTAGTAAATGGTAGAAAGTGTAGCCAGAGCCTGTAAGATAAACATCACTATCGGACTGCAGCACATATTGAGCCACCACTAAATTGACAATACTAAACATGACGGCAGGCCTTCCACCAGTTGCCTAGCTGTGCAGGTTTGAACTTCAAATTTGATCTGTCAAAATAACCTCTTTTGACAGACCTCAATCCTCTTTCTAAATGATAATAACTCACCCCAAAGTATGCTTTAAGTGTTCATAAGACAAGATGCATGGCATTTTAGAGTTAGATATGTAAGTATTTCATGTAAAATGGCCTTTCAGTGAAAAGGCCTTAAAAGTTAGTTTCACTGTTGAAGTGGTAGCAGTTCCATAGGTAAGCATGGAGAGTTGATATTAAAATAAATAATGTTATCTCCACCAAGGAACCAGGTATAATGTTGGTTCTTGGACTTTTTAGAATATTTCTACAAGTCCACTACATTGGCAATATCAGATTTGTGCTAAATATTTTGTGAAAGGTACTTTTTTAAAGTCATGTATTTTCTGAATAAAGCTTCTAAAATCCCAATTGCCTGAGCTCCTGTCAGCCAAGAGCTGAATAGCTCCTTGATGAGGTGTGAAGTGGCTCCCAGAGCTGACACAAAAGATCTTGGGTGTGGGAAAGAGTGACCTTCCCTTGACAGGATAGTCTGGGGTCTCTGCTCAATCCCTTGCATATCTTCAAATGATGCTTACCCTGCCACTTGCAGATGTAGTTCACACCTGGACCTACCTCCCTTTTGTCTTTACAGCCAGACAGGCACCAATACCCGTGGGAGAGACATTGCCCCCCCAACTGGTTTTGAGTGAACACAGAGGAGATATTGCTCATTACCCTGGTGACACATCTACGGTGGGCACAGGAGCTCTGCACAGCTGAGGAAATGTTCTGCCATCCTGGTTTTAGGTTGAGAGGGGCACTGCTGCAAACGTTTGTAGAGTTACCTCTGGGAACTTTTCCTATTCGTTAGAAAGGCACCCCAAACCCACAGGCTACATCAAGGCCTAAATATGGCACCCATGGGCACCCTCTTCAGACCACTACTGGATATGTGAAAGACAGAAAAAGAACTGCACCTGGTGTAGTTATCTGTGAGGAGGCCCATAAGGATTGGACCTGCTTCCACCTATGACAAGAAGTGATACGTTTATAAAGGAATGTTTATGCCTGTCAAAAGGTTTCTTTTGACAGTTCAAAATAGCAAGTTCAAAACTGCACCACCAGGCTGCAGTGGCAGGCATGAGGAGATGTTTATCTTGTCAGTTTAGTGGTGGCACAATAAGTGCTGCAGTTCCCTAGTAACAGTTAACGTACAAACCCTGGCTGCAGGGGATACCATTTAGTAAGGACTTATAGGTAAGTTAAATGTGCCAAACAGGAATCTGGCCAATTTGACATGTATTATGGGTCAGAGCACATGCACTGGGACCTGGTTAGCAGAGTCCCAGTGATCATGCAAAAAGAGGCATTTTTCTACAAGCATTAGATAATTGTAGGCCCTTGATTTGATGCTGGAGGTAGAGTGAAAAGTAGGGGTCTGAGGAAGATATATTAAAGTCCTGTTTCTGGTTTACAGAATAATACTGAATACCTGGTTTTCTGCCACACCCTGAGCCAATTCTTAAGGCTGCTGCAGGAGAGTTCTCACATAAATCCTAATTTTAGAGTCACAAACTGAGACTTGACTCGGGAATTGGATTTTGCAATACAACATCTTGTTTCTGTACTTTGAGTCTAACACTTGATGATGGGTTTAGAGTATTGGGGCTGCTGCTGAAGTTTTTGTCTGAGTGCTTTTGCTTTTATGAGTGTCACAGGCATGTATCAGTGACTAAAATATGAGGCCACCTGTTGAAGGTAGATTATGATGCTGTAAGAAATTGGGTTATTGGTCGAGGGGATTGGAAACTCTTCCTAATCATTAACCACAATCCTTGTCAGGTTGAACCACAAAAGTCAAAAAATGATCATGTGCTTAACCCTATGGTAGCTTGGCACAAAAGCAGTCAAGCTTAACTGAGTGGCACGTGTTATTTCTGCAGCACACAAACAGTAATAAAGTTGGCAGTTTAAAACTACACACAGTTTGCAATGATTAGCCTTGGGTGGTATTATATGTAGCAGGCCCACTATTAGCATTTAATTTACAGGTCCTTGGTACATGTAGCACCAACTTACTAGAACCGTATTAGTAAATTGATTGTGCCAATTCGGTGTAAGCCAATTTTAGCATGTTTAAAGGAGTGAACACAAGCACTTTAGCACTGGTTAGCAGTGGCAAAGTGCACAAAGTACTAATGTCGATATGAACAAAATTACTAAATTCAGAAAACAAGAGGGGAGAAGGTAAAATATTTGGGGCCAGACCACACCAAGGATGACAGGTTTAACAGATGCCTATTGTGAGTGCAGCTTCATAAATAAAGTAGGAATTCAAAAAATATTTTTCCATTAATAAAATACCTCTTCTTTGCAATGGAGCTTAACCACTTGCGTGCTCATGACGAGCCCAGCTCGTCATGAGGCACAGTGGAGCTGTGCTCGTCATAACGGCTGTGGCCCGCCCGCGCGCTATTGATTCTCCGCCTGTGCGGGAGAATCAATCAGTGGGCGGGGTCGTGATGAGCTCAGCTCGTCATGAGCACCGCATTGCCGCGCACGCACCCCCCCACGCCGTGGGGGGATTACCCCTGCGGCATAGGGGTTAAACTGCCAGGGATGAATTTATGATGTATCAATAAATACATACCTAAATGAGGTTGGCAATTTGGCAGAGGCCATTGCCTCCATCAACCCTGCAGAAGAACGTACTCTATGCTTAAAGGTCCCTGCCACACAGGAGGGGATCTCTCTAACTTCAGTAGAGCCCTCGCTTTAGTGAATCCATTAATAGTAGTGAAACTTTTCCAAACAGGAGCCATATTTGATGTTCCCCCTCTGCTAATGTGTTTTTTTTTTTAATTCTTGAAAACAAAAGATCAATGGCCCCAATACACAGTGGGTTTTGTTCATGCATATGGGGGGGGTTGTTTAGTGATCTCCCTAAGCAGGAACACCATACCTTGCATAGCGGTCTTCGGCAGGGAGCCTAGCGATACTAACACTACCCTACATAGGACCGGCAACTGTTACCATACCCTGAATGCCCTGTGATGGCCAGGCCATCAGGTCAGATGCTTCTGACAACAGAACCTGTGGAGATTCTTCCATTGGAAACTCGATGCTTCCCCCAACACTAGCTAGAGTGGGGAGTCATGAGTTTGGTGCAGCGGGAGCATTGCCAATTTACAGAGTTCCTCCTGCCCTGAAATACTCCAAATAGCCCCCTTTGTCTTTCTATTCCATTCAGATTAATTTAGAATGTTCTACTCTCCGTGAATAGGATGTTCTAATAGTTTTATAGTCCTTATGCTTTGAGCTACACAGTTCGTTAAAAGCCTTTCTCTTTTACAGTTTCTCACCTGCAGCTCAGCACTATAAAGAGGGCCTATTGCTAGAAGGTATGCCTTTAACTATCCTCTGCAATGGATTACAGTGCTATATAATTACATTATGTGAATACTAAATGTAAATTGGTTTGAGAAAAAAATGGTGTAAATAGTCCAATAACGTCTCAAGAAGTGAAGTGCTGCTGTGAGAAAGTGGTTCTGACCATCAAATCCGCCTGGATTTTTTGCTTTTTGATCACCTGGCTTTTGACCATTTGTTGTGGGACTGCCTCATAACCTGTGACTCCCCATGATAAACTCATGGTAAAATGTACTGCATGTATTTACTGCCAGTGTCTGCCTTTTAAAATAAGGTCCATGCCACGCAACCAGGGTAAGGGGCACTGGGCTGGTTACATGTGGGCATATGTGCGCATGCATGTGTACATGTATGATGGGTTGCGTTGGAGACACTTGTCCGCAGTCCAAGAACTTCTTACAGGTAGCCTAGCACAGAAGGGACTTTGGACTAGTTGGGTGTTGATCTGGAATAGGTCTTATAATGTGGGGGTATGTATGAAGGAAAAGTCAGTGTGCTTTACTGCCTTGACTGTAGGGACACTCCACTATACTCCTATGGGAAAGTCTGCCTTAGGGCGCAGCTCCAGTTCCCTGGGGTCCCCAGACTCCAGGGTTGCACCAATGTACATTTTAATCTGTGTGAAAAGAACAGTTCAGTGAAGTCCAAAAGCATACTGTACAGCTTATGGGTCATCCAGGGATGTCATATTTCTCTGACTCAGCTCAGGATCAGAGCCTAGGCCTTTTGTGACCCTGCTGGGCCAGGTTAATTACGTTACTCTCCAGCTACAGGAACAAAGGTCTCACCCATCAAAAGAAGCAACTAATAGTGCTTAAATCGGCTCTGAAGGAGAAAGATATTTGGTGAAATGCTCTGCAGCGATCAGTCAGCTGTCATACAGTGCCAGAAAGAAGGCTTGTCCCAGGCCACTCAACAAAGGAGGGAGTCCAGACCTTTGAAGATAAACCAGAGGGGTGTCTCTTTTGAAGATATGCTGGAGGAAAGCCCTGGCAGTGATGTCAGTGTGGGGTGGAGCTGAGACACCTAGAGCCCATGTGGCAAGTGATTCCTTTAAGTATCCCAAAAGACTGTGCACAGAGGTTGGGACAGGGGCAGAGAGGTGATGTTGCACATCACTATAGGCCAAATGTGCATCTCTGCTGGACCCTCCGGCCCCACTTAAAAGGTTATGCACAAGGGGGGAGAGCTCTCTTTGATGTGCTTTTCTGCTGAACACTAGGACTGGAGTCTGACACCATGGCTGTCCCCTGGACTCTGAATCTGATTGACCCCAAGACCAGTGGGGCACTCCCCAGGACCAGGGACACTGGTTCCTTTAGACCCCCAGAGGACCAGTTGGGGAAAAGACTGAACTTCTGCACAAGGAGGAGAGAGAGGCCCAGAAGGAGAGAAAAGCAAAAGACTGGCACAGGGAGCTAGTGAAGTCTGCGCCCTACAAAGTTTGAACTCTTTCCAGCCAGTTGTTAGGAAGAAAGCACTCCAGGTGGCAAGGGCTCGCCACCAGGAACACCAAAATGGGCCCAACGGGTCCAAAGATATCCCAGTTTAAAGTTTGGGTGACCTTTGACCTTCTCACAGCTGGCGACGAAGCGCGTGGGGCTCCACCATCGTGAGTAATCTTGCCTCCGGGGGCGCCAGGGTTCAGAGGCTTACCTAAGCAAAAGAAATGCATAAAGCACCGTTGCGCTTTTCCAGCAAGAAGCAGGAAGTGGGCCCAGTTTCCCATCCGTGGGCCCGAGAAGAATTCAGGAGAGAGCTGTCGGCGCTAGGCCTGGGCGGTAAATTCCGTTCCGTTCACGGAATTTGCAGAATTTGGGTAATTTCGCGTTCCGCTGAGAACGCGAAATTGCCCAAAAATCTGCGTTCCGCGACTTCGCGAAATTTTTTGCTTGTTCGCGTTCTCAATATGCGTGTTCGTGAGATATCTCACCCCGAGCACGCAAACAGCGATCGCGAACAGGCAAAAAGTATCGCGAACAAGCAATTCCGCGTGTTCGCGGAATTTCTGCGTGTTCGCGGAGATTTTTTACCGTTTCGCGGAGATTTGCGTACCGCGATTACGCAAATTCCGCCCACCCCTAGTCGGCGCCCCCTGGCGACATGAAGAAGGGGCCGAGTATCTCATCCCTGGGCCCCTAGAAAAGTAATGGTGAGGGAGTGCTGGTGTGCTACCCCATGTGTGTGAGAAAGGGGCCCAGGACCCCAACCATAGGCCCGAGAAGAGTTCTTAAGGGAGCACTGTCACACTCCCTGCAAAGGTGAGAGGAGGTTCATGACGCCATCCCTGGGCCCGATGGTCAGAGCAAGGAGGGCCCCCTACGTGACCAGGAAAACCGGCAGGCCAGCGCAAGTCTGTCTGCAGGAGTGGGCAGCTGGACTGAAGTGCTGGCTCCTGCTGCTGCATGTGAGTGTGCAGGCCATGTGGGGAGCCAGCAAGAGTGACCAGGGGTGGGCTCCCTGAGCTGCTCTCCAGTGTCACAAATGCACGAGCTGCCCGAGTGGGACCAGGCACCTAGGGGCAGATTTACAACTTCTGGCGCATTCCTGCAAATCAGCAGAGATGCGCCAAGAAAGATGCGTCACGAACAACTACCCGTGCGCCACCATGGATGCACTGCATTTACAATGTGGCGTGCCCTGGCGCACGGATAGGCAGATGCGTGACGTATCTGCCAGCGTAAGGTTGGCGCAGTGCGAGAGTCGTGTAGCGGGTGCGAAGCAACTCCAGCACTGTTCCAACCCGGCCTATCTCCAACATGCTGTGTCACGCCTTACACCTGCATCAAGCAGGCGCAAGGTATTGACGCAGCGGCGTCGGAAAAGTGACTGAGTGAAATATTGTAGATTTCACTGCGTCACTTTTCCAAGGCTTTCCTCCGACGGTACGCCTACACTGCGAGGGAACGCCCACATGAAACCTGACACAGGTTTCATGTGGCGCAGTGCTTTATGATGTGATGCATCTGCCTAGATGCGTCACGTTGTAATTAAGTCGCAACGTGGTGCATGGTTTACACCGCCGCTGTGTCACAAAAGTGACGCAACGGGGTTGTAAAAGTGTGGCAAGGGGCTTGTAAATCTGCCCCCTAGAGCGCTGTGCAGAGGCACCAAAATGAAACAGAAATAGAGCAGGAAAGCGTTGTGGGTCTACCCAGTGCAGCAGGAGAGCCACTGCTCAATAATCCAACAGAGAGTGGTAGGAGATCTCATAAGGCCCTTCAGGGCTGGCCAGCATTTTGGAGTGAAGCATCACTTGTTTTGACTTTATGGTGGCCTCAGGAGAGCGGGGCACCACCAAATGAATACCAAAGTGTGGAGGAGCTGAAGGAGCAGTGCAGCCTCCCCTCAAAAGCAGCTGAACAGACCCCACTCTAAGTTGGCTGGGATATGGAATAGATAACCCCTCAAGGGCTTTGATCTGTTGCAAGCATTTCCTATGCTGGAACTTTTGTTCTTCTGCTTAAGAATGTTGTGCCTTCTGGGGGTGAAGACCATGGCTACAATTCTGGTGGCCTGAATTGGTGCACCATGAGTTTTTGTATTGCCAAACTCCTTCTAGGGGAGAAAGGATGTAATTGTATATGTAGTGATTACAGAAGTGATGTCTTTTAGGGACTATGTTTAAGGTGCAGTATTTCATATTACAAATCATTAACATTGTAGCTGTAAACACTGTTTGGGGGTGATATAATTGCACATGTTGCAATTATAACTGTAAAAGTTGAAATCCATTAATCATGCTAACAGTTATGATAAGTACTCATACTCCCAGACATGCTTAAAAATGTACTCTTGTGATCAAAGCTTGCATGCCGTATTGCCAGTATTAAGTACTCTCTGTCATGGTTATAAGTAATTATTGCATTGATTCCTATAGTGAAATGCTTGTTGAGATAATGAGGTTAACAGACATTCACTTCAGTCCCAAGATTTAGTGCTCTTACTTCAAGATATGTTCAACTCTGGCATTTAGGGACAAGATCATGTTTACATGTGTGAGTTGTGGTACTAACCCCTGTGTAGGGAGGGTAAGAATATTTATACATTGTCATCAAGGAGTATTTCCACCAGCTTGTGTATATTTGTAAATTGCTGCATAGTATTTAGTAGTGTGTGTGTAATAACTGTACTTTTCCTTTTTCAAAAGAAGAAGCACAGACTGGACAATCATTTATTGAGTGTTATTATTGTGTATTGGTGAATGGTGATTACTAGCCCACACCACCTCCCTTGAGTAGACCTTGGACTGTTCTGCTTCGTTACCCTCTGAGAGTCAAGCGCGTAAATGGGGCATTTGGTTCCCACTGAAGGACAAATGTAGACCCATTACTTGGGCAGGCCACAAAACGACTCATTTCTAACAGCTGCCCATATAATTTTCTAAATGCATTCAATGCATACAGCCGGAGCTTTTGTTTAAAATCTGTTAAGGTACAAACATACGAAGATGAATGTGGATATTGCTGGAGCAGGAATTAATCAGAGTCCTTCATCAGGTATGCAAAATCAAGCAAAGATTGTGCGAATTACTGACCAATCTCCATCATAACCGCTTATAGCCAAGAGACTGGAAGAAATACTGGCCAAATTAGTGCCTTGCAATCAAGTTGGATTCATAATAAATAGGGAAGCAAATCAAAGCACTTGGCTATTGATGGACATCCAAATCTCAAGGTAAAAAGGAATTAACCAATCACAAAGCTATCGCTTAACGCATGTGAGTAATTTAAATAAAGCCTCATGATTGGTGCATTGAAATCACCCATCTTTAATACACTATTTATTAATGATGTCAGATTACTATGCAAAAGACCAAAACTGGAACAATTGTTTAACAGAATAACGTCCAACTTAGATAATTTTCACTCCTGGCACAGATGGATATTGACAACCTAGTAGTTGACCTAGCACATGGACCATTGGCTAACACCACCAGTGGAGACAATGCTGCTCATTAAATTATTGTGGACCCGATTCACAAAGCTCTTTCCACACCCGTGTCTAACCTAAGTCGTTAAATAGCAGCATTTACAAGGTGTAAGTTCATTTTTTGCTTCAACAGCATGTAAATTTAGATTTACGATGTGATTTATTTTCAGGTAATTACAAAGGAGTAAATCTCCTCACAGGCCACCCACAAACTCGCAGGCTGTTTCCCACCTCCAATGTGCTTCTATATGTTTTCTGGTCAAACACAGGAGTCAACGCATTAGGGTGAGATTATCCCTAAAACTGACAGTGGTGCAGGAGAATGGAAGTGCTTTGCCCAATGAAAAAAAAATTGTTCAAAATTTCAAATGCACTCTTGCATACTATATGAGCATGACTAACTTCACTATATACATCTACACATTCATAATGGTAACACACTTAAACAACATGGGGGCATATTCTCAAGAACGTGTGGTAACTACCGCAAGAGTAGCTTATCGCAACTCACCACATCGCAGTCCATCGCGGGAAAATAACTCTGAGTCAACGTGGTATTCCCAAGCCGGCGGCAACATGCGAGAGTCCCACGACAACGTGTCAAACCAATGCGTTAAAACCAATGCAACGCCGCAAAAATGCAAAACAACGTGAAAAAAGCAGCAATGATGCCAATCGCGATGCACAAATCAGCGAAAACAAGCCACAGGCTGCAATCCCCATGCGACATGCGGGGAAAGGCACTTCAAAAGGTGAAAAAAAAACACATACAAAAGCCAAACAACAGCGAAGCACAATGGAGTGAGCCAGAGCAAGTGCAGAGGAGAACCGGAACCCCACAAGCACCCCAGAGGACCAGCCTGGGACTTCAGGGTCAGGGAAGGGCAAGGAGAAGAAGAATAGGAAGAAAAGGTTTAGTCCGCAGGAAAACAGGATCCTGATAATGGAGATGATAGAACACCATCAACTATTGTTCGTCACCTCCACTGTGTCACTGGCAACTATAAATGGAATATGGCAGACCATCGTGGACAAGGTGAATGTAGTCGGAGTGCTGAAGAGGACAATGGACGAGGTCAAGAGGCGCTGGAATAATGTCAAGCGCAAAACCAAGCAGAAGCTCGCAAACAACCGGAAGGCAGCAATGCAGACTGGAGGTGGCAGTCCAGCGCCGCAGGAGGTGTTGGACGAGATGGAGGAAATGGTGTCCACAGTCATCAGTGGGGAGACGGTGACAGGAGTAGGGGGACCGGACACTGCTCAACAGGACCGGACACAACAGCAACAGGGTGAGCAACGACCAGGGACTGGGGGGGAAGGGGGAAGATGGGCACAATGGCACACATGCACAAGTAAGCACAGCACATCATCAGACAAACCATGCCCCAGGTCCCCAAATGCCACCAAGATACCAATGCACCGACAAATGCAACATCCCAGCACTGTAGAAGCACAGAAGGCAGAGGCACACCGCAAGTAAGGGAACAGGGGCAGCCAATTGACAATGTACAAGTACAAACACACATCCGTGAAGTGGTCAAAATGTCCACTGTCCCACATCACATAGGCAGCTCCCCACAAACAGTTACAATGCACACTGTCATTCAGTCTGCATGTAAACTTGTTCAATGTGTCAACAAACATGTGAAGACAATGCTAATCTGCATCTCCCCTTCACATTGCAGATTGAAATTTAACACCTTCTGCAGAGCAGTCCCAACCTCTCTTCTCTGATGACGAAGAGGGCAACCAGACCTTTAAATCCGACGCCCTCCAACAGCTCGTGGAGAGCCTCTGGAGCCCACTTCTAGGAACAGGTCAGCCCAGCTGCTACGAGGAGAACCCACCCCCTGCACAGTGCACACAGCAAGTAGCGCCTACCACCACGGCTGCCTCCCAGGAGCCCCACGACCAACACATGGCCTTCCAACTCCGTGTGTTGGGGTGCCAGTAGAAGCTGGCCGAACAGGTGCAGGTGGGGTTTGACCGCATGGCAGACAAACTAGATGCCATACGTGGGTGTCTAAGTCCCATCAGGGACCACTAACAGTCCTTAACCGACACCGACAGTCCGCTCCATGCTCTCCAAAGAACCATGTCCGACATCGCTAGGGTCCTGACTCAGAGGCAAGAACGACTGTCCAGTCATAGTGGCTCCAGCGAGCTCGCCTGGGAGCTGGGAATCATGCGGAGGCTCATGGAGGACAGGGAGCGTAAGCATGCGGAAACAGCGGCTGACAGGGCTGCACACCAGTGAGAGTTAGCTGGGTCCCTCAATGCCATAAAGACCATCCTCATGGCATTGCTGCCACAAGGACTGGTGCCGATGCATGCTGCTGCTACCACCCCATCCACATCTCTGCCCACTGATGCGTCAGTGCCACACAGTGCGGCAGACATTATACCTCCGGCACCTGCGGTGTCACTGCCACACAGTGATGGAGACAGAAGACCACCATCCACATGTGAGGCACCTGAAACAGCAGAGGACGAAGATGTGGATGAATATGCCCTCGTTGTCAGAAGGAAGCGGTAGCATCCATTCCGCCATATGGCCTGTTACTGCTTGGTTCTGCCCTCAGCATCATCCCCTTCCAGTGTCACCCGACACTTACCTTGGACTTCGACATGGAATACCATATTCTGTTTGCTCACCCATGACACAGATAGCAGACTACAGACTGAACTCCTCTACTACTGAGGAACATGTCATTCACAGAAGGACTCTGGCTGGCCTGCCACAGACGGATGCTGCAAGGTGGGCTTTGCATGGCCCTGTACTGCTCCGCATACAACACTCCATTGAATGTGCATTAAACATTCTTTTTCACAACGAAGTGACATATCTATGATCTTGCAAGTGCGGAGGCATGAATGCATGTAGGGTCAATGATTGCAACTTACATCCATGTTGCTCATGTTGTGGGATTTGGGTCACAGGGTGACACATTGTCGATTACGTGCGGGGTGGCGCCGACACTAGAACGGGAAAATACGCATTCGTTATTTCCTTGTCCAGGCCAGAACGGAAGCACGCACACAGCCCCAGGGTCGTTGTTCACACCCTCACGCTGGCCTGGCATAAACCAGGCCAGCCCACTCCACTCATGCTCACGGGGGAGACAATGTCGCAGGTCTTCCCTGTGGAGATCTGCTGCTCACAGGTCTAGTTGTCCGCATGGCACTGCCACTCCCTCATGGCTGGTTCACACCCACACCACACCCATTCGGCACGGGCGTCACAGGACATGTGACCGTGCCAATAAAAAGGGCCTGGCGGACGTGCTGAACACCATGTCCACTCTCTGACTGGGTGTCGCTGTGTGGGTATCGGATGCATGAGGGCCTAGGGCCCTGCCACGTCACATTGCCCAGTGCCGGGGGTGACATGATGGCGTCCGCTCCATGGGACTTAATCATAAAGGGTCCATGGCTAGCAGGGCACAGACTTGGTAGCACCGGATGCACTGCAGCAGGCACAGGCACACCGCCACAGGATGGTGTCTTTCGGTGCACTGAGGTAGGGGCACCTTCAGTGCTGAGCGGGTATGCAGCCCTGAAATGGTGGCATTGGTGTGAGCCCTGCTGGACCGCAGTGTAGGCCTGAGCCAGTGGGCAGTGCATGCATCCCACCACGTGGCGTCACCTCACAATTCACAGAGTTAGTGGCACCTATTGGGCTGAGCGGGTGTGCAGCCTGCGATGATGCCCTGTGCACTGATGTGTTCTCTGCAATTGTGAAATCAAGACCCAGAATCATGTCTGTGACCTGGTGGCCCGCGGTGTGTGGCTGCATGATGTGGAGGGTGCCATGGTCGCGGGCCACCGGCTTGGAGATCCAACCAGCATGTGATGGGCACTCTTGGAGACACGCTGATGGCCGAAGGTGAGAAGAAAGGCTAGGCCACGCAGGGGCGGGCAGTCTCCGCTGGGCAGCGGGAGGGGCTGGGGTGCAGCAGCCTGTGTGCGCCGGGGCGGGCAAGCGATGATGGCGTGTGCTACTGTATGGACTCTGCCAATTATGTCTTTAGTAACTGTTTTAGATGAGTGACCTGGGGGACTGCAGTGTGTGCTGGTGCCGGCACGTGGTTGGAGACACACCGGTGGCTGCAGGTGAGCAGTGGGGCCTGGGGCTGCAGTGTCGGCACTCTCTCTTTCTCTCTCCCTCTCTCTTTCTTCCTTCCTCTCTCTTTCTCTCTCTCTCTTTCTCTCTCCCTCTCTCTTTCTCTCTACTTTTGCTCTCCCTCTCTCTTTCTCTCTCCCTCTATCTTTCGCTCTCTTCCTCTCTCCCTCTCTGTCCTTTGATGGGTGCATGACACACCTTCTTATCTGTCTTTCTGTCTTGCAGACTGTGACTTACGGAATGCACGGATAAGACCCGCAGTGCCTCTTCATGATTGTTTTTATTTGTTTCATCTGTAATAAAGGTTTTGTTTTGGTTATATGAGTGGATGTGTGTTTCAATTTTTGTGGCCACGCCTGTCTGTTAGATGTTGTGGTTGTGCGACTTCAGGCGATTTATTTGGGTCATGGTTTCGTGGTGTTGATGTGCATTCTCCTTGTCAGGAGGCGGGGGTTCGGGGTGGGAGGGGTCTGTGTTGTTGCCCTCTTGGTGCTCCGGGCTGCATGTTCAGTTGCTAGGGGGCATCTGTTGTTCTTCATGTTTGGCCATAAGCTGTGCTCCCTTGGCTGCAGCCAGTTGTCATCCGACTTTGCACCAGGTCAGAGCAGGTGTTAATTTCCTGCTGCTAAGGCGCCTTATCGCCTGTTTTGTGTTCTTATCGCAGATCGGGCTGGTCGTTGAGAATGTTGTGGAGTTGTATTGTCGCAGCATTTTGCTCGGGAACGCCTACTCTGCATCTCATTAGCGATAGTTGCCGGGGTCATCTGTGGCAACGTTTTTTGAGGTTGCTATTGTGGGAAAACTGGTGGTATCGGCAGTTTGCACCGGCTTGTGAATGGGGCATTAACTCGGCGATAGCTCCTTGAGAATATGCCCCATGGACTCGCAAAAGAATTCATGGGAACTACTAGTGGGAATCTGTGATGGCCACTAGCTCCCGGAAGGGGTTGTAGAATCGTTCACGAATTTACTGATAGATAGAAATTTACATCAAGCACAGGTGAAAACTTATGTAATACATATTGTGTGAGGTATTATACACGATAAACCCTGCTAATAAAAACCCCATGGGTGTGTTCCATTATAAGGATTCATTTCAACACTTGTTTTGTCCGATTCGGATAGCGAGCCACTTTTAACTACGAAATAAATGGATAATTTAGTAGACAGGAAAAGATTTAACAAATCTGGTATTTTACATCTAATATTAAAGGTACAAAAAAGAAAACAAGTCCAGGTCTTTCAGGATTGAATATCCGGGGCGCAGCCCTGCAAATTCAGTATTTAAGAGCATCACTTTTAGAATGTGTTACTTTGTGATTTTCCTTATAATGATTTTTGGTAATATTTTACAGGGAGATTCCCTACTAGGAACCAGAGTTTGTTATGTGTAAGAGGTCGCCCTTTCTTCAAGATGTTCAATGAGTGGCGCTTATGTGCAACCTGACTATACTATGAAAACATCAATTATGTATTTTTGTCAACTAAAATCTAGCTAACAAAAGGGTTGGCAAACAGAAGATGAAGATAGTGCCTACAGATAGCTGTAGTATCATTGATGCACATAGTGGCTACATTTCATGGAGATCAAACTAAAGAGGCTAAACGTTGCCTATATTATAGACAATATAGGCACTATCAGAACCGATCATTATGAAATTATACAATATTTTCTTGATCTTTAACAAAATGTATGTTCGTTTCTTTGTAAGAAGTAATTAGAGCAAATTCTTTAATAAAACACACTAAACATCAGGTCCACATTAATTCTCTTCAGAATATTATTTAAAAAGTATTCATTTTCTATTGTTTTGCCTTTATTTATTATATAATTGTTTTGGATAATGATTATTCTAGAGAACTCATAAAGGACCCATAAAAAGTACTTAACAAAGAGTATGATGATGCCTTATTTCCAAACATGATCATGAGAAAACTCTATGTGAAACCTGCAGCATATTCTCTCTTTTAAGTGTGGGTGTAACCTTTATGCAAAACATATTTGCACTGACAGTGCAAAAGTACATTTCCATGTTAATTACAAGTGTACAGTTCGGTTTAATTAAAAGTACATATTCAGCAGATTAATTTGTGTTTAATAGTTCATAGATAAGACTGCTTCATTTAAAACACAATTTGCAGGTATAACTTTAGATGCTGATTGTTTAGGATGGGGCGCTACATTCATCTTAAGTGACTTGATTTCAATATGTTACACTAATCCTAAAGCAGACTTTTACAGTCCTGGCATTCGCTCCCCTTTTTAAGTTATAGAGGAAACTCGTCAAAGTGTCCTCTCCAAACTATTAGTCACTTGAATTGGTTTAAGTCCGAGCAAGAATGTTGCAATATATGATAACCTAAATTTTCAAAGACAATGTAAATATTCTACACATGCAGATATTTTCACTTATTTTAAGACCACAGATTCCTAAAGGAAAATGCTGCAACTCTGGTGTATTCAGTCTCCAATATATATGCATGTGACTTCTTGCTAGTGTTTCCAGGCTATGAGATGGAGAGGCGTGCATACACATGTCACAATTAGGAGAGAAGAGAGAGAGAGAGGTAGGGAGCAACAGAGATAGAGAGCACAAGAGAAAGAGAAAGGGCAATAGGATGAGACAGATTAGGGAAGAGAGACAGACAGAGAGAGAGAGACAGGGACAGTGACAGAGAGAGAGAGGTTAAGACAAAATGAGAGCTCCAAAGAGAGAGAGAGCTAAAGAGAGATAGACAAAGAGAAAGATAAAGAGAAATAGAAACAAGAGCAGAAACAGATAGAGAAAACGGGAGAGACATAAATCTGCTGGGCATCACAAGTTTTGCTGATTTGCTTTCATTTTTTCATTTAAAACTGCTCATAGTTGTCCTTTGAGTTTGAGTGTTCTATTTTGTGGTTTAGTTTTCTTGTTATTGATTTTTCCAACCCTAATATTGTACCATCCGAAGTAAGCAAAAGAAGATCTATGGCCTTTAAGCTGAGCAAATATAATTTTGCACGAGGACCCTTAAAAGTCCACAAATTTCGGTTCATTTACACCACATAAACAGTAGCAATGGCTGTGCAGTGATGTGAAAACTAAAGCACTCCTTTTTATGATCCTGTGGCTCTATCTGACAAATTTGCTTTAGCAGTATTGTAAGGAAAAGTGATCCAGAATTATTCATACGGAATAATACAGGACCTAATTTAGAGTTTGGTGGACGGGCCGCCGATCCTCCATTGTGAAGGAAATGATCTGTTTGAAAGTCTCATAGAGCTCCATCCATAGTATTTAAGGTTTGGCCTGAAGGACCGCCATCTGTCATGACAGAGGACAGTCCATTGGCCAAACCTATGTCTTTCATCGTCAGTCTCCCCTTCCACTGTCGATGGGTACAACTCCAATAAAATTGGTATGGAGGACATGCGCCACCATATTTAGAGTTTCCACTGCCAAAGTAAAATGTGGGAACCCTCATGACAGAGGTCAGCGGCTGTGGACGGCGGTTTTGATGGAAATGTGTCCGTCATGATGAGGGAAGCACCAGTCTACCCGCCTACATTTGTTTCTTTTTTCACAAATGTCTGGAAAAAGACAATAGAGGTTCTCAGAAAATGAGTTAACTGCTTTGGTGGATGGTTAGGGTGGATGAGGCAATTACAGCTGTTTGGAGCCTGGTTCAGACAACAACCATGAGCCAGAGAAAGCAAATGTTGGGCAGAATAGTGGGTAAGGTGAATACTGTCTCCAGCATCCACAAGCGGTGGAAAGATCTGTGGGGTGAGTACATTCTCCCACTTCCAGGGCAAGCGAAGATCCCCAGACAGCTGGAGGGGGGGGGGGGGTTCTCTCAGATCCCTTAACCTCATGCTATAGGAAGAGAAGGTGATGGCCATTCCCCACACTAAAGGCATTGCAGGAATTCCAAATGGAGCGGAGGCTGGTAACTGCAAGCATTACCTGTCTAGCACTAACAAATTCATACTCTCTGCACTTTGTCACTCCATTAACTAATACCAACCTCTTATCTACTGACAAACTATAAACAGAATTATCATACAAGATGTCCATCACAACTAGATAAATACCCTACCTACTCACTATCTACTATTTCACCCCCCGTTACACCTTTTTCTTTACACAGCGCATAACAGAAACTCATCAAAATAAACGTTGCCTATATTATAGACAATATAGGCACGATTAGAACAGATCGTTATGAAATTATACAATATTTTCTTGATTTTTGCCAAAATGTATGTTCGTGATACGGTGGTGAAAAATGTGGAACTGATAATTATTTTGCAACAAATTCAAGACACATTTATGCCACCAGTGAGGTATCAGAATTAAAGAAAGGTATTTCTTTGTAAGAAGTAATTAGAGCAATTTCTTTAATAAAAAACAGTAAACAGGTCCAGATTCATTTTCTTCAGAATTTTATTTAAAAAGTATTCCTTTTCTATTGTTTTGCCTTATTTATTATATAATTGTTTTGGATAATGATTATTCTAGAGAACTCATAAAGGACTCATAAAAAGTACTTAACAAAGAGTATGATGATGCCTTATTTGCAAACATGATCATGAGAAAACTCTATGTGAAACCTGCAGCATATTCTCTCTTTTAAGTGTGGGTGTAACCTTTATGCAAAACATATTTGCACTGACAGTGCAAAAGTACATTTCCATGTTAATTACAAGTGTACAGTTCGGTTTTATTAAAAGTACATATTCAGCAGATAGCATTAATTTGTGTTTAATAGTTCATAGATAAGACTGCTTCATTTAAAACACCATTTGCAGGTATTACTTTAGATGCTGATTGTTTAGGATGGGGCGCTACATTCATCTTAAGTGACTTGATTTCAATATGTTACACTAATCCTAAAGCAGACTTTTACAGTCCTGGCATTCGCTCCCCTTTTTAAGTTATAGAGGAAACTCGTCAAAGTGTCCTCTCCAAAATATTAGTCACTTGAATTGGTTTAAGACCCAGCTAGAATGTTGCAATAGATGATAACCTACATTTTCAAAGACAATGTAAATATTCTACACATGCAGATATTTTCACTTATTTTAAGACCACAGATTCCTAAAGGAAAATGCTGCAATTCTGGTGTATTCAGTCTTCAATATACACGCATGTGACTTCTTGCTAGTGTTTCCAGGCTCTGAGATGGAGAGGGGTTCATACACATGTTACAATTAGGAGAGAAGAGAGAGAGAGGTAGGGAGCAACAGAGATAGAGAGCACAAGAGAAAGAGAAAGGGCAATAGGATGAGACAGATTAGGGAAGAGAAAGAGAGAGAGACAGGGACAGTGACAGAGAGAGAGAGGTTAAGACAAAATGAGAGCTCCAAAGAGAGAGAGAGCAAGAGAGAGAAAGACAAAGAGAAAGATAAAGAGAAATAGAAACAAGAGCAGAAACAGAGAAAACGGGAGAGACATAAATCTGCTGGGCATCACAAGTTTTGCTGATTTGCTTTCATTTTTCCATTTAAAACTGCTCATAGTTTTCCTTTGAGTTTAAGTGTTCTATTTTGTGGTTTAGTTTTCTTTTTATTGATTTTTCTAACCCCAATATTGTACCTTCCGAAATAAGCAAAAGACGATCTGTGGCCTTTAAGCTGAGCAAATATAATTTTGTACGAGGACCCTTGAAAGTCTACAAATTTCCGATCATTTACACCACATAAACAGTAGCAATGGCTGTGCAGTGATGTGAAAACAAAAGCACTCCTTTTTATGATCCTGTGGCTCTACCTGACAAATTTGCTTTAGCAGTATTGTAAGGAAAAGTGATCCAGAATTATTCATAGGGAATAATACAGGATCTAATTTAGAGTTTGGCGGACAGGCCGCCGTTCCTCCATTGTGAAGGAAATGATCTGTTTGTCGGGCTCATAGAGCTTCATCCCTAGTATTTAAGGTTTGGCCTGAAGGACCGCCATCTGTCATGACAGAGGACAGTCCATTAGCCAAACCTATGTCTTTCATCGTCAGTCTCCCCATCCACTGTCGATGGGTACAACTCCAATATATTGGTATGGAGGACATGCGCCACCATATTTAGAGTTTCCACTGCCAAAGTAAAATGTGGAAACCCTCATGACAGAGGTCAGCGGCTGTGGACGGCGTTTTTGATGGAAATGTGTCCGTCATGATGAGGGAAGCACCAGTCTACCCACCTACATTTGTTTCTTTTTTCACAAATGTCTGGAAAAAGACAATCCAGTTCTCAGAAAATGAGTTAACTGCTTTGGTGGATGGTTAGGGTGGATGAGGCAATTACAGCTGTTTGGATCCTGGTTCAGACAACAACCATGAGCCAGATAAAGCAAATGTTGGGCAGAATAGTGGGTAAGGTGAATACTGTCTCCAGCACTTGATGCTCACAGGAGGACATCGGCAAGCGGTGGAATGATTTGTGGGGTGAGTACATTCTCCCACTTCCAGAACAAGCGAAGATGGCCAGACAGCTGGGGGGGGTTCTCTCAGATCCCTTAACCTCATGCTCTAGGTAGAGAAGGTGATGTCCATTCCCCACACTAAAGACATTGCAGGAATGCCAAATGGAGCAGAGGCTGGTAACTACAAGCATTACCTGTCTAGCACTAACAAATTCACACTCTCTGCACTCTGTCACTCCATTAACTAATACCAACCTCTTATCTACTAACAAACTATTAACAGAATTATCATACAAGATGTCCATCACAACTAGATAAATACCCTACCTACTCACTATCTACTATTTCACCCCCCCTGTTACACCTTTTTCCTTACACAGCTCATAACAGAAACTCATCCAAGTATCCTATTTGAGAATAAATCACATCCTCCCAAATGTAACTTCTACATCTAACAATTTACTAATATCACTGTAAACTATGTCATATATGTCATTTGTTGCAGTAGAAGTTAGAACGATTAATCCATATCACCAGAACTAAAGTGTTAATGTTGTGCTATATTGTTCAAAGGAATATCTTTTAAAATATAACTAAAAGATAAAGAATGGCAAAGTGGAGTCAAAAGTAACGTTTCACATTTTAGTTAGTAAGTGAAACTCTCCTTTTACACACATTATCAGCATAAATAATGATCGTTCCCTTGTTCCTTAAATATATCTTCAACTACTCATTTTAATTTAAAACACAAAAATGCAAATATGAACTCATCTACAAATAAGTTGAAGTAAAGATTTGTATTTCTAAGTCTAGCAAAAGCACTGCAAAGAGGCAGGTATCTTCCAGTCAGAGTGTTTCAGCTGTCTTACACCAGTCTCACTTTCAGATACTTTGGCAATTCATGTTTTAAGAATTTGGCACTGTTAAATGTGCTTATACTACTGACTCGTAAAATATTTTTTTTGAAAATTTGGAACACATTCAATGGTACTATCTTATGGTTTTGTATATTCTAAATTTACTTAATAGACAGACTAGACTACTTTAAACTTTAAATTATTGAGATACAACTCTTTTAGGGATTCAACTTCACAGACTGTTTTAAGACATAGTACAAAGGAGCCTGGGGCGGGAGAGTCAAACAACCCTAGTTTTGAAAGCTTACACACACTTGCAGCCCCAGACTGTGAAACCATATTTAACTTCACTTCTCTCAGTATTAATCTTTTAAAGAAGTCTTGACATTAAAATTAAATTAAAACTTCTGTAAAGACACTCAATTGGATCAGTCTTGGATATATGTCATGTTTGTGAGGGACTAACCAATCTTGCTAAAAGTAAATCAGGCCCCAAATGTAAGGAAAGTAAAATAGTATTTAAAGAAAAAACACTGTCATTTGCTAAATCATTTTGTTCAGTTTTTTAAAGGTCAGCCAGCCATATCTCACTCCTCAGCTTCAACTGTGTTGGCAACTCTATATAACTAAAGAAGATCTGAATCCTTCAGTGGAAGTGTTGCAGGGATTCTGCACATACACAGACCTATGCACAGGAAATTGGGACCTCGGTGTATAGGGGCTAAGCCTTCACACCACCTAAGTGCCCACGAATCCAGGACAGACTAGCTATAGTGTCTCACTCGTTCTCCTATTCACAAACGGGGAAACAAATGATTAGACACCCCAGAACACAACACTCCCAGATCTCTCAGGAATCGTGGTAACAAGACACACCTTTTCCCTTACTCTCTCGTACTTAACCGCTTCCATGAGTCGGACGGCCGTTGGCCATCTGATGTCACAGTGGGCGTGTGCGGAGGATGGCCGTGGGCCGTCCAAAATGTGCACGCGTAAAATTTTTCAGCACCGCAGGGGAATTCTGGCCTTAGCGAAGCAGTTAACAGAAACACGAAGGTAGTTTAAAGCATCTATTTTAACTAACATGTTCTAAAATGCAGTATACGTGCCACAACAACCATAAGGATGCGTAACACCAACATCGTTAGCATGGCAGTAAGGCCATATATCATAAAGGAAGACATCATCATAAAAAGACTATGGAGAAAGGACTATAGTGCCTATGCTCCTTCCCCTTGGCAAGAAGAAGTCTTATTATATAATAGAAGAACTCTGGGCTTTGTCAGCAGACCCCATACCTTAGGACATAGATCGCATTTCTATACCACAGGCGCCTGTTGCTCTTCTCCCTGGAAAGGTCCCTCTCCAAGTGTGTTTCACCTAAGCATGCATCCCCATCATATCAAAGTACGAGTCCCCAGCAAAAACAGCTGCATTGGTATGTTTTGTCTAGGTGCTAGGGCCTGACCAGAACAGAATAACAAGGTGTATTGTTATCAAACTTGCTCACAATTTTCAGACTAAACTCCAGGAACAGGCAGAGAACGTTCACAGCAGAGAGTTCTCATTTGAAAGGCATAAGCAGTCTTGCAAAAATAAAGACATGCAGTAGCATGCGCAAAAGCAGCAGCATGACTACCGGGCGCATTCTAACTTAAAGATGTCAACAATGCCCTCAGCAACCATGTGACAGAAGAAGCTCTTTTACCATTGAGGAACATCTCGAAGAGCAACCTGCACAATCAGAATTGTGTGGCCAGTGCCATACGCCTCGCCTTCATCCCACTAGAACTAATACTTTAAGCAGAGTGCTCCCCCATTACATACATCTGTGACCATATAAAACCCCTATGGTTCCGAATCCCCTTCAACTGTGGCCGCCCCTGTCCTGGACCCTGTGACAACCACAGCCATTTCATTTTCTGTGCAGCCAGGGCAGACAACACATGTACCCATGACCACCCAGTCAATGTCACAGGGCTGTTTTGACAGGGCTAAGGCAGGACCCATTGTAGGGAAAGTGGTACAGAGTGCAGCTACCAATTTAAACAACATGGGTCAAAACATGGTCCAGATTTTAGAACTTCTGAAGGCTAAAATGATCTCATGAAGGCCCAGAATGAAATCCAGATGGCTCAAAGTGATCTACTGAAGTAGCATCTGAGTGTTTACACTATACATTCTGTGGTGGACATTGTCTGCAGCCATGTCAAATGTAGCTGTCCCTTCTCATGGTCAAGCACCATCTACCGACAGTTTTCTCCCTGAACCATCTCTTAACTGGCAGCCCCATGAAAAGAGGGACACTGTTACACATGAAGCTATCTGCTACAACTTCCTCAGTTGACACCCAAGCCACTTCAGTGGCCCTTAGGAGGGGTCATTCAACTGCCTTGTCTGAGAACACCACCCCTCAAGCCACCACAAAGAGTTGCAAAAAGTGATGTCCTAATGTGAGCATCTAGTTTATTCATCCTGTCCACATTATTTCCACACATACAAAACTATAGTAACTGTAGGCTCATCTTTAATTTCTCATCCAACATACATATAAACTGATTTTCTGAGTATGTGAAATTATATTGTATAATATTTTTGCAATAATAATAATTTAAAAAAAGAATACAAATATTGTGTTTATGGACATTATTCAAATAAAAAGAAATGATGCATTGAAATATTTTTAAAACATGCATAGTATGTAATCATGTAATTATTTAATTACACTTTAATTGTGTACACACAATGCACATTTCCAAACAAAAATGTAAATGACTATCTCATTATTTTGAAGATTTGTTCTAGGGATTTCTTCAAATGTTTTTATAATAATACATTTTGTTTATTATAAAAGTGTAAGAAATTAGATTATTATTTGGGGTGGGTGACTGTTCACCTCAAGGAATAATTATAACCCTTGTCAGGGTGAAACCTCCAAGTAACTAATTTAACCTGAGATAAATCCCTTGGTAGGTAAGGCGAACAGGCTGAACTTAGGGCAATGTTTAGTAGAGTAACAATAAATGAACAAAATGTCACAAAAATGACAAAACTCCAATTAGGGGAAACAGAGGTATAAGTTTTTAAAGTTTTAAGTAGAAATATGACCAAAAAGCATTAAGTGCCCATGACAGTCGATGATCACAGTAGATCGGGGCCAAGGTACAATTTCAGGCTGATCACAATGGAGTGTGGGTCGGATACGTTGACCAGGTTTGTCCTTGTCAAAGGTTTTAACTTCTGACATAGGGGTTTATTACGACTATGGCGGTCCTATGGACTACAGTAACCGGGGTGGCGGTAAGGGGGCCACAGCACCGGTAGTCTGACTGCCCTTATACAAGTTTCAGACCACCAAAGGACTGCTGCAACTGCCGGGGGTCCGTGATCCCACGGCTGTGTTGCAGCAGTGTAAGGCCGCAATATGCTGGCGGTGCTGCTGTGGCACCACCAAGCATATTACGAGTTTCCTCACCACCCTCCTTTTTATGGCGGTAAGAGCACCATGAAAAGGGTGGTGGCGAGGAAACTAAGGGAACCAGACAGGGCCCCCTGTTTCCTCGGGCACAGGGGTGCATGCAGGGGTACACATGTTGTGCCCCCTGTGAACATGCACCCCCAGTTCCTTTACAGCATTGACTGTGCGACATGGTGCAGTCCATGTCGTGCATGAACGTGGTTTGGGGTTCCCATCGCGATGCCTTCCCAAGGGTCAGATATTGGGGACCGTGGGACCAACAAAGCACCACCCACCATGCCAGGATCGAACACCTAATCTGGTAGGAAGTGTGTGGACCGCTTTGGCGGTCTCGTAGAGGGGCGCTGGAATGGTGGCTCGCTGCGAGACCACTAAAGACATTATAAGGCCCTAAGTCTTCTAAGTTCCAATCACCCACAAGAGTAAATTTCTAAGGCCACCAGACCTTCCAGGGAGAGATCTTATAGTCTCTCAGGGAAACAGGCATACAACAACAGCAAAGTCTAGTCCAAGTCCAGTTGCCACTGGTCAGCTGGGTACTTCCAGGAAAAGGCCACTTGCAGCTTGTTATCGCCCTGGAGCCACAGAGGAGCTCAGCCAACTGACCCTTGGAGACCATTTCTTTGTCCTGGGAACAAAAGGGGGCAGGCCCAGTCCTTCAGAGCTCTTCGCAGATCATAGACAGCTGGTCCAGTCCTCTTGTGATCTTCCAAAAATCGAGAAAGTATTCTAAAGTGGGTCCCTGGAGATGCCACATTTATGGCTGTCACCAGCTAGTAGATGGGGGTGTCTCCTGGACACTCCTGAGCCAATGGGTAAAAGTTTTTGGTGCCAACCCTACTCACTTTTTTAGTAGTTCCTGTTTGGCCTACTGCAAACAGGCCCACATTCCCATATGCCAGGGCATTTTCAAGATGGTGAAAGTCTTCAGTTGAACTAAACTTGGGCTCTGAGGGCTGGGTGAGTATACTAAGGTAATACTAATGCCTTCCCACATCTAACGTTAAAATCCAGTTTCAAGCAGGCACTGTGCTCACAACAAACCCAGAGACAGAAGCCTGGTAGGACATACGCAGGGTACTTCAGCAACCAGCAACCAGACACAAGCATTGTCTTGACATACTATTCTCTCCCTTTCAAGTGCTCCCCAAGTGTTACATGTGGCTCAACAGCCCTGTCAATCTGGATTTGACAGTGTGAATTCACAGGATGTCTACTGCCCCCACTATGAATATTCTGTTGAGCTCAGAGAAGTCATTATGCCCATTTATGTCAAACTTATGCCTGTTACTGGTGGGCATTTCGCACTCTGGGACAGATTTATCAATATTTCACACAATGCAACACAGCAAGATACCTTGCTCCTCTGTGTACAAGGGAGAGGGCAGGAATATAGTACATACCTCCTCTCTCCTTGTGCTGGTGCACTTTTGGCTGCCTGCCCCTAATGCAGGCCCCCTTGAACCACGGTGCAATGGTACCTGTGTTACAGGCAGGATTGCTTTTGTGCAGGACGGGATACCTACCTGCACAAAAACAATCTTCTGAGGCTTCTTCCTTTTTCTAAGTGTGCTGAAAAATGTAGCAAGCGTAGAATGAGGAAAAAAGGAGGAGAAATAAATATTCCTCCTTGTTACACCTCCCCTAGGAAGCATAGTATTTTGTTGCATTCCCTGGTTGCCACTCATGGTAAATCTGGGAATGGGCCAAAATCCATGAGTGTATGCATGGGAGCACCCAAGTTCCACCCTTGGAAAGTATCCCTGGAGCAGAGTAACACAAGGAAGTGGCTTGTGCTGCCTTGCATTACTCCTGATATACCAAGCCACACAGGGCCATGCAAGGTAACTTTGCATGGCTTGGAAAATCTCATGTTATGTTTTCTGTTGCCCAGAGTCCCCTTGCAAGAAGCAAAGTAAATGCCAAACCTTTGATAAATATGCCTCTTTGTTCACATTTATTCAAGGCAGAGCAGTGGCAGAGGTTTCTGCTAATTTGACAGTTCAGGCAAGTAAAGGTACGTTTCTAAAAGTTACTTTTCCTTAATAATAAAAAAATCCATCTTCACCATTGAATTGGATTTTAATAACTTTCTAAAATAGCAGTGTTTTTCCAGCTAGTCCCTTTCCCATGATACAGTATTAGTATTTTATACTGTACTCTGGTTATCTACATAGGACAGTTGGCCTGCCATAGTGAAAATATATTTTAGGGCCTTATCACTGTAGGGACATGTTCCACTTTTTAAAACCATACCTTGTAGTTTACAATTCCTAAATAGGGGTGTCTTACTAATATTTAAAATGGATGTTTTTACCTGTCAAACGGGTTCTTTTAACAGGTCACATGGGAGGTTTTACACTGCAGCAGTCAGGTTACAGTGGCATGCCTGAAACTATGTTTTCTTTTGTCACACTAGTGGATGGAGCAATAATTACTGCAGTCCACAGATGACAGTTAACCTTTCATACCATGAGTGTATTTTCATATACCAATCAGAGATTAGCCAATTTCTCCATGTTTTAGGGGTATACCATGTTCACTGGGCAATGAACAGCACTGTTTCAGTTTGCAAAGTCTAAAAAACAGCAGAAAAACAGGGTCCAGCAAAAGGTGAAAGATTGTGGGTGACCATGCAGGAAAGGCAGATTTCCTAGAAACCTGGCTAGGAAGGAAGAAGTGTATGGCAACAAAGTCTACAAACAGTCAGAAGAGAAACCATGCAGAAAAGACACAAAGTTAGAAAGTAGTCAACATGCAAATGACTAGGATACACAATGAAAAAGTGACTAGGGCAATTGAAAGTATATTAGAATTCTACCTATGGTAAATATATAAAAGTCAGTGCTATATTTTGCTAGCAACTGCTCTTTCAAATACATTAGCAACACAAACGGGAGTCCTCATGTTTTACACAGATATTAGTCTCAGACGTAGTCAGAAAATTGTAGTGACAGCACTTCAAAAATACAATCAATTTCTACATATATGCTACAGATAACATAATCAAGAACCAGTTCTAGACATGGCGATACACACCATATGTGTCATTTAAATATGAAACTCATTACCATTGGGATCACTCTATAACTGAGAGGAAGTGTGGAGATGGTATTTCCAAAAACAGCACATCAAGGGTCAATCAAGTTGCCCTGCAGATCTCGCCATTATCACTTTCTGTGCATGACTATGATGTAACCACCGATAACTTGCTAGTGTTCCAGATGACAGGATAACATGGCTTAGGAAGGATTAGGCAAACATATTAATATGTTTGTGACAAACTCTTTCATTTTATTTTGTATTTGTTCTAAGAAAAAACATCAAGGGATGTAACAGATACATTATCAGATGGCATGCCCATTTTTATGTCACATTTGAGATGTATTATAACATGTACCTACAAAAAATAAATTTTTCATAGAATGTTAACATTAGTAGCATGCATTCTCGATTCTTTTGCTGTACATTTAAATGTCATTGAATTAACTTTCCATCAGGCAAAGATGTTTTCAATGAGTTCAGGCCAGATATCTCTATATTCTTCCTTATTACTTTAATCTTGGATGCATATCTCACCAACATCGCCCTTGGGTTCCCACTGGTAGACATTATCAGGGATGAAGGGAATGTTTCTTGTGGGGCAATGTTGTACAGCATGCAACATAACACAACTATCTTGCAGACCTTCCCAGTGCAGTAGGAGAGAATGAGTTCCCTCCAGACTAGTCCAGGTGCTGCAAGTGGTCATTCAAGATCCACACAATGTGCACAAGTCCTCTTTTATGCACATGGGTCTCATTCAATGGACCTCCCAAGGCATTGTTAGGTTTTTCAGTGGTGTTAAAAGCCATATCCGGCTCAGATAAGTCCCCAGAAAACTTGAGTCACAAAAGTAAACATATGCTTGCTTATGTCTGGAACGCCAAAACTTTCAAATAAAATATCGCTACAACACTAATTTTAATAATTACCAACAAGCCAGATCCTCCTTGGAACAAGGTCTGCCATCTGTTGTGGTATTTAGCTTTTTAGTAGCATTAGCGAGTCATGGGTTGAGCCAGGAAATCTAGCACGAACCCTGGTGATGAAGACATCTGGTAGGCAAACCATTTGCACATTAATGGAATGGAAATGCTTCCTTTTGTGGTATACTTGCTCCTCGACATGATGTGGCATCCTTGCATCGTGAGTTTTGTCAATGCATGGCACCAATAACATGCAGTGTGCATCATGTTATTTTAACTCACCCTTGATATTGTTGAGTGCAGCATTATCATTTGGAAATTGGATGTAGTCTTTAATAGGTCTGAGCCTAACATCCAAGGGTTGGCTGAGTACAGCAGGAAATGTAGACTGCAACATCCCATTAGAGCAACAAACTGTCTACAGGTAGGAGCCCGTCACACATAAATGTAGCACAGCAATCATTGTCACAATAGGTGGGATGGTAGTCTGTATTTTTATATTTGACAACAGTTCTGATTGTAATTCTGTGGCAAAGGCCTGAATGATGTTAGGGTTCAGCCTGTACTTGATGATGTGCCTTTCCTGTGTGGTTTCTAGATCAGGACGTGGTTTGTTGACACTTTTGCTGCATTAATAGAGAAATCTTCTTTTTCCCAGGGTTGCTGAATGGTCATATCTACAACGTGTGTGTGCTATATGCAGGTATTGTATGTGTACAAACAGCTTTTGCATATATTTCAAACACTTCAGAATTTATCCCATATAAACAGTCAGAAATATTATAAAATAAAACAATTAAGAAAATTTGTTTTGACATATTCCTAAATAAAAATATAAAATACAATTGTTTCAATATTAATATTGTCTGTGGTCACAAACATTCCTACATTTAATTCTAATGTTTTCTAGCTCAAAACAATATATTTATATTATTATTCTCGAACAAATATATTGTTTGTGCACAATAACATTAATTGGACTATGAGTGCTGTGTTTTACTTTTCTTTAAAAAAAATATTATTTAGTGTAATGTCCATAAAGTTTGACATACATTACACCACGGACAGTGTATCTCTATTTTGTGTTGTAGGTGTTGTAGGTGCTTTTGATGGAAGCAACTCCATTGAAGACAGATACTTCCAATGAAAATATACCACCTGTCTGCCACATTGTCACTCATAACCAATGCTGATAATATAGCTCTATGGTGGCAGACATAGCAATCAATCAATTGATGTATTTGTAAAAGGGCATGGCTACCCTAAGAGTTTCCCAATGCTGCTAAAAGTGGAAGGGAAGCAGAGTCTCCGAAAAACTTTCTACAGTAAAAGTATCACAGAAAAGCCAGGTTTTCAGTGGTCTATGAAACTTCAGAAGAGAAGTGGATGTCTGAATTTTTAAAGGAAGGGTGTTCCATGTAGTAGGACCAAGTATAGAAAAAGACCTACCGACCTGCCTTGCAAGTTTATTGTGAGGGATTCTAGCTAAAACTGGTTCCCAGAGAGAAGATTATGCTTGGGGGAATAGAGCTGCACCAGCGTCCTAAGATGGGGACACAAAGAATCTGTTTTTTAACAGTCAACCAGTGGAGAGAGATATTCTACTGGAGACAACACCTCTATCACCACTGCAACATTTCCAGACACTTGGAAACACGCCAAAGTTAGACCACTACTCAAAAAACCCTCTGTCGACCCCAACAAACTCAAAAACTACCAGCCAATCTACCTGCTCCCATTCACAGAAAAGGTACTGGAAAAGATTAACAGCAATCATCACATGAAACACCTGGAGCAGAACCAGCTACTCATCCTCCCAATCTGGTTTTCGCAGCAATCACAGCACCAAAACCGCCCTTATCGCAGCCACCGATGACATCCGAACCCTCCTTCGACCTAGTAAAAACAGCAGCTATGATCCTCCTCGACCTGTAGGCAGCCTTCAACACCACACCACACACTGATCAAAAGACTCCACCACATTGGCGTCCAAGGGGATGTGCTTAGATGGAACACATCCTTCCTCATAAGAAGAACCCAGAGGAGCCACCTGCAACCTTTCACCTCTGAACCCAAGGAGATCACCTGCAGTGTCCCCCAGGGCTCATTCCACAGTGCCACACTTTAATTCTGGCCAACATCATCAGATCACATGGTCTCAACATAATTTCCTATGCAGATGACACCCAACTCATCCTCTCAGTCACCGACAACACTACCACCATCAGAACCAACTTTCACAGATGCATGACAAACCTTGCAGAATGGATAAATAACACATGGAATGATTCCTGGTCGCCATCAGACCTAGGACCTGCTCCCACTCTCCCGACCATGGCAGAAACCTCGGAATCATCATTGACAACATTCTCACCATTAAATCAATGCCATCTTCTGTGCTTGCTTCCTCACTCAGCACATGCTACGAGTGTGGCTACCCCTACACACACGCGATGCACCGTGACACAGGCTCTCATCACCAGCCAACTGGACTACAGCAAAGCCCTCTGCGGGGGAAATACTGTATACCACCTATAGAGACTTCAGACCATACAGAACGCCGCAGCCAGACTCATCCTTGGCCTTCCCCGATGAAGCCACATCACACCCCACTTCAGGCAACTCCACTGGCTCTATGTACAGAAGATTTGCTAATTCATGCTGCTGACCCACATACACAAAGCTCTACACACAGGCGTGGCTGATGCAGGTAAGAGCGGTGGAGCCGGGGCGGGCGCTGGGAAGTCGACAGATGAGAAAGGAATAGGACAAAATAAAATAAATAAATAAATAAAACCACTTAGCTTGGACCTGCCATGTCAGCGATGTGCCGAGTGCAAAGTAAGTGTTTTTCTTTTTTATATATTTTTTCCACCCTATTCCGTCGTCTGTCATCTTCCCCTCTGCCCCGCCCCACCGCTCTTACCTGTACCGGCTGTGGCTGTCTACACAACCAAGGCCCTACATACATTATCCACCAACTAAACTTCCACCAACTATCAAGAAAACAATGCTCCACCTCCCTTTAACTTGCCCGTGCTCCCTGCATCTCCCGAAGCAGAAGGGGAGAATGCTCCTTCTCCCCCATCCCAGCAAAGATCTGGAGCAGCCTCCCCACGCACCTCCGGACCATCACCTCACTTCCAGAATTCCGAATGGTTCTCAAGACTAAGGGTGGGCGGAGTTTGCGGTATTCTGCAGAGTTGCATAAAACTCAGTGAAATTCCGCTGAGTTCCGCTCTGCCCTAGAGTACACGTGGAAAGAGGGGTTACAAATCCTAATAAGCCAAAAGCCTGATATCTCAACATACATAGTGTTTGTGGATGACGCATCAGGTAGATTAGGAAGGAAAATGGAACACAGCATGCTACTTAACTTTGGGTAAATCACACTTGTCCATGTCTCGCTCTGACATAGCCCTCCTTCCATGTACCATGTTCATTTCTACCCTCGCTCAAATCTTTCCCATCTCGTAGATAGACATACCCCCTGGTTCGCATTCATAATTCTCAGGATGCTTGCCCAGTGGCTGACCTTGAGGTGGGCAATTTACCCAGGCTGGGGTTCCTCTCCTGCAGCGGATATTACAGTATGGAGAGGAGACTTTAGCTCCCTTCCTGCCCTCACCTCCACCGCATGGGTTTAGCTGTGTTGCTCAGTGAGGAATCAGACAACAAGCGCAAGCGCCCTCAAAAAGCAGCAGCAAATAGGAGTCCATCCTACTAAAAGAAGCCCAAACAGAATCTGACCACACTCCTCAATCTGAATTAAACAAGCAATGGCAAAGTCTCTCGAGATATCGCCCAGCGTTATGTTATGTTAATAGGAGCTTGTAAAGCACACGGTCACCGGAAGGTTTCATGGTGCTGATCATTAAGTGTGTCACAGCAAGATGAGCTATGCGTAGGTTTGCGCAAACAGCCAAGTCTTGAGAGCCTTTCTAAACCCCATCAGTCTATCCTGCTTCCTGATGTACAGTGGTAAAGAGTTCCAAAAACTTGGGGCAAGGTAGGAGATCCTGCACCCTCCCTGGTGTATGAGTTTGATGACTGGAATAGTTAGTAGTTTAAGATGGGCAGACCGTAGATTACGGTGTGGGACATGTTTTACAATTATATGGCTGATGAATTTGGGGCTCTTGCAGTACAAGGCCTTGAAAATCAAGCATCCGGTCTTGAAAGCTGCACATTGGATGATTGGTAGCCAGTGCAGTTTGGCTAGCAGGGGGCTGGCTGATTGCCATTTAGGTTGTTTGAAGATGAATCTCGCTGCCTGGTTCTGT
Source organism: Triturus cristatus (assembly GCF_964204655.1). Taxonomy (NCBI): domain Eukaryota; kingdom Metazoa; phylum Chordata; class Amphibia; order Caudata; family Salamandridae; genus Triturus; species Triturus cristatus. Next base: position 1,710,443,429 of record NC_140589.1, on the reverse strand, counting down.
ACTATTTGTAAGCGTTTGAGTAGGAACATAGGCAGACCGAGATAGATGGAGTTGGAAAAGTCGAGACGCGATAGTACGAGGGCTATCACAACCTGAATGAGAGCCGAGTGAGTCAGCAGATGGGTGATTTTCCTGATTTTCCACAATTGGAAAACACAGGAGGAGACTACTGTCCCCACCTGTCCCCTGAGCGAGAGATCGGCATTTAGAGTGACTCCCAGGCTTTTCACTGAAGATGAGGGAGTGGGGGGTGGTCCAAGATCAGTCGGCCAGAAGTGTGGGCCCCAAGCGATCTCGCTCTTCCACCAGCAAGAATAACTCTGTCTTGCCGGGGTTGAGCTTAAGATGGTTGAGGTTCATCCATCGCTGAATATGAAGCATACTTGCTTAGAATTCAAGGGCAGAGTCCGGGCAGTCCAATGTAAAGGCGAGTTGTAGATCGTCCGCATAATCGAAGGTGGTTATCTTCCTGTTTTTTAAGGAGTTAATCAAAGTCTTTAAATAAAGATTAAATAGGTGGGGGGAAAGGGATGAGCCCTGAGGGACACCGCATGAGGTGGCGATCATAGGAGCTGTAAAAGGGCCAAGTCGGACCGCTTGTGTTCTGCCATCAAGATAGGACTTAATCCAGCTGAATGCAGAACCCTGTATGCCGGCCTGTTCGACACGGGCCAACAGAATGTTATGGTCGGCCGTGTGGAACGCGGCCGACAGATCCAGGAGTACCAGGGCCTGAGGGACACCCTTGTCTGCGTTTGCTCTCAAGGTGTCCAGTACTGGGAGGATAACCGACTCAGTTGAGTGAGCGGGTCGAAAACCAGCTTGATTAGGCTCTAGGTGTTCAGATTGTTCGACAAAGTTAGAAAGGGACCTAGCGACGTGGGCCTCTAGGATCTTGCCCAAAAAGGGAAGGAGAGAGATGGGGCGATAATTGGAGGGATTCAGGGGTTCAGCCCCTGGTTTTTTTAGTCGAGGGACCACTATCACGTTCTTGAAGGCAGTGGGAACCTTGCCTTAGAGAAGAGACTTGTTAAGGAAGGGAAGCACGCTATGAGGAAGGGTGGACAAGGCGTCCCTTAGGATGTGTGGAGGGCAGCAGTCATTAGGGAAGCCAGATTTGACGCGAGCTAACAAATCTGAAAGAGTCTGAGGGCATATGGCGGGGAAATGATCCATGATAATTGGGTTTGTTGGCAAGGTGACCAGGTTTTCCATACTGAGGGTAGTGGGAATGCTAGCTTTGATAATAGATATTTTATCCAGGAAGTAGTTGATCAAAGAATTACAAAAATCTTGAGTAGGTGTCTGATTAGGATGGGTTCTTTCGGCATTGCAGAGGTCATTAACTATGGTGAAGATTTCCTTCGGTTTGTTATGGGCATTTAATATTCTGTATAGCTCTCTTATAGACTTTAAGAGTTAAAGAGAACTGCAATTTGTCCTCCGTGGAGTATCTTAGCCTCCATTTTCTTTCTTTCTGACGGAGCTCGAGTTTTTGTAGAACCATTAATGGGCATCTATATGTCGAGTGCGGGCGAATTTGGTGAGTGGGGCATGAGTATCGCAAGCCTTTAATAGCCTTTCCGAGATGTTATCTTCCATGGTGTTAACATCTGGGTACAGACCTGACTAAGGTGTCGGTGAATCCCAATTTGTCAATGGACCTCCATTTCCTAGTCATGCCTCCACCAGTTAAGGGGGTCTTTGTCTTAGAATTAGTACTGACTGTAAAATTGATTAGATGATGGTCAGACCGTATGCAAGGTGAGATAGTAAGCACCAATAATGTAAGGTTTGAGGACCAAATTTGGACCGGGGTATGTCCCTTTACATGGGTGGGGGAGGATATGTTTTAAACAAGGTTCAGATTGGAAAGTAATTCTGATAACTCTGCAGCATGTGGCCCACCCAGGGCATCATTGAACCAGTAGTTCAAGTCACCTATAAGCATGACACTTTCGTAATTCGTGACGGGTTGGCCATTTGTTCGCTCAAGAGCGGAAAGATAGGCATAGCCTGAGGGGGTCGGTAAATTATCACGAAGATGACAGAGCCGGTCGTGGCATCTAGCTTGATAACTAAGTTCTCCATCTCTGGGAGGACAAGAGAAGTAAAGGAGGTAAACTTGTGGTCTTTGTGAATGATAGCGGCAACCGCGTTTTTACCCGGGGCCGATTAGCAGCTAAAATGGAGTATTCCGAGGGAAGTGCCGCTAGGCTGTCTGGCGCAGAATCTTGGGTAAGCCAGGCTTCTGTAATCAGAAGGAAATCTGGTTTTTCAAGCAGCAAGAAGATGTCTAGCCGGTGTTTAACCAAGGAGCGAGTATTGAGATAGAAGATGCGCAGAGCGGTCTGGTTTGTAGTTTTGGAAGCAGAAATGGAAGGATGATGGGGCAGGGGTGGGGAGAGCTGCATGGTGGCACTGTTCTAGCGTTCTGTTCTGTTCTTCCGTTCTGTTCTAGCTTTCTGTGGATTTTAACCCTCAACGTATATTGATCACTTGGTTCTCTATTATACATTTATTCCAAAATTGGAGCTCAGGGGGTAAAAGAGAACAGGTCGCCCCCCACTCATCAACTGTAACTCAACAATAGACCTGTTCCCTCTATTTGTGTGTGCAACTATTAAAGTTCACCATATAATTGAACAGGCAGCTTCGTGTTGTCAGAGCAGATGAACCAAATCTCCCTTCTGCCTTCATGTGCTCAAAAGTCCCTATTTCCAACTATGGTACATGCTGTCAACTTCTGCATAATCTCCCACCAATGTATGGATGATCAGTGGAGAACGAAGGACATAGAATTTTGAAGAAAAAGTGAGGAAAAAAGTGAGGAAAAAGTAGGCAGTGCCACACGGGAGTAACACCAAGGGAGGTAACAGGCTGGTACTCGCCTGTGTCCTCAGGTTCTCATCATTAGCAACTGCCTACTTAAAAGTAAATAGGGGGGGGCGTGGCCGGGCAAGATGGCCAACCGGACCTAATCCGTCTCAGCTCCCGGCTCGCGCGCCGCCTGGCAGGGAATTTCAACGGCTGCGGCAACTTACGTCCATCGCCCTTGAAGGCTGTAGGCATGTGGCGCTCTTTGGCAGCGGCGGGTGGTGTCGGCGAGCGCTGCTCATCGCTGGATTGGCTCCGTTTGCTTCCGCCGTCTGGACAGTGAGGGACGCGCCGGACCATCATGGCGGCGCATCCGTGACGGCGGCCAGTGCCCTGCGCGGACCTACGGCGGCTGTGTGGACCCCTGGGGATCATTGGACTGCGAGGCGAGTGGGGGATGGCCTGGGGGCACCAGCGGCACTACCGGCACTCGGTAATAACGGCCGGCTGTGGTGTTCCCTTGTGTGCCTGACTCTAAATTGGCGGCAGCGCGCTGTTTCGTGGCGATCTTTCGCGCTCATGCCCTGCGGCCCAGAACCGACTGTCGGCTCTGCCTGAGAGGGCCCCTTTGACCGTCAAGCACAGAATCTCCGTTCTGCTGGGCATTGGGTGGCCTCTATGGGTGAAGCCTGTTGGGCCGGGCCTGTCATCCACCGCAGCTTGGCACTGTCCAGCCTATGCAGCTCCTCCTCATTGCACGACCCGCCAGCGCTTACGATATGTGGACCTCATGGCTGGTGACCCTGCTCCTCACAATCTAGCACCTTACTGCCCCCACTGCGGTGGTCCGTCGCGGGAGCAACGCGCCAGGTCTGTCCGAAGGGCTCTGATGCACTCTTGAGCCTCACGATTCCTCATTTTGCCGGGGCCATGGGTATATCCCCGGGAGTTTCCTTACTGCGCTCCTGAGAGGCAAGGTGCGAGGCCTTGTAGCAAGGGGATTCACTCCTATCGCCGTCGCCTACAATCACTTACCAGTCCAACGTGGGTGCCTTCAGCGCTACATACACCAGCACGATTCTGATAGTTTTGCCCTATGCCGCCTAAGAAGACAACGGCCAAGACTTCAAACAAGGTCTCCGACTTCTTTTCGACTGCAGAAAAGCGTTCTTCGCTGCGGGGGGACGCAGGCTCTGCTGAGATGGCGCTCACGAAAGCTGATCTGCTAACTATGTTTAAAGACTTCCAATCTGAACTACGCAAAGACATTGGTCACAACATCAAAACTTCCATTGACCAGCTGCGAGCCGACCTGACCGAGCGGTTGTCCTCCCTCCAGCGGGATGTGGACTCAGTCGGCACCAGAGTCCTGGACCTCGAAGCCCACCACCAGGAACAGGAGCAGCTTTCTACCGGCCTCCGGGACGATGTCGCCTTCCTTAAGGAGCTGCTCCATCAATCGCAACTACGGGCAGAAGATCTCGAGAATAGGGCTCGGAGGGAGAACATATGTATTAGGGACCTGGAGGAAGGCGCTGAGGGTCCTGATCTAGAGGCTTTTTTGGTGGGTCTCTTCTCGGAGATCGTGTCTCCACAGACTCTCAAAATAAAACTGGACAGAGTTCATCGGGTGGGGCCCCTACAACAGGGAAAGAAGAAACAGCCGCGAGACGTCCTGGCCAAATTCCACTCCTATAAGGTCAAGGAGGCTGTTCTCCAGGCAGCCAGGGCTAGGGAGTCCTTCGCATTCCAAGATCATACCTGCACCATCTACCAAGATGTCGCACCAGCGACGTTGGCTCGGCGACAATTGCTCAGACCTGTTACCACTAAATTGCGGGACGACAAGATCAGATACAGATGGACGTATCCATTTGGGCTCAGTTTTGAATTTCAGAATGAACGACGCCATATCACCGACCTCCAGGACGGCTTGGATTTGCTGGGCATTCCTTCTGGTGGGGATGCCAACGTCCAGGGCGCAAGTGACGTTAAGTCTGGCCCTTTCTGTTTCTGTGGCCTTCTTGAGAGCCGCATACATTTGGCTTTGGTTAACTTCCCCGCCGAGGCAGGCGTGGACTGGGTCCTCGGACCTGTTGTCCCACGTGGTCTCAGAGGGGCCGTATTGGCTCCGCGGAGGGACCATCAGCTACGTGCGAATTGTTGTTATGTTTTTCTTTGTTCATTCTTTCTTAGGGGGGCTGGGGGGTGGGTGGTGGTGGCGGCTTTTTAACATGGTTTATGGGGGATGTTCATGTTTTCGGGAAAGCACAGTCCATGGGCTCTGGTCTTCTGCTTCTTCAGAGGGGCAGCTTGGGGATGGGGGCACGTTGGGATTATATAGGCTGGGGATGGGATGTAGTTTTCTTTATGTAATATGATGCCGATCTCAATTGGAACTTGGAATGTCAGGGTTCTCAACTCACCCCAAAAGCGTCACAAGGTATGGAAATATATTATTGATCATCACCTTGACATCGTGGCCCTGCAAGAGACGCATCTAGCTAGGTCCGAAGATTCGTGTCTCAGACACCAACTCTTTCCCCTAATTTATAAGTCCTCGGCCCAGACGAAACATCGAGGGGTGGCCATTATGTTTCGCTCTTCTACACATTTTCAACCATTGGGGGTTCAGAGCGATAGAGAGGGGCGTTGGGTTATGACTAAAGGCCGCCTTAGAGGAACAGTCTGCACTTTTGCGGCGTTATACGCCCCCAACATCGGTCAGATGGTTTTCCTAAACACATTTCTGGGGAAATTGACTGATTTTGCAGAAGGCCCGCTGGTTCTTATGGGCGATTTTAATTTGATATGGCAAAAAGAGCTGGACAGTTCATACGCTCAACGGGCAGGCCTGGGTTCTTTCTCAGGGGAGCCGCAACAACGCATGCATGATCTAGGCCTTCTTGATACTTGGCGCGCTCTCTTCCCACAATCGCGAGATTATACGTTTTATTCACATGTCCACCGTACATACTCCCGGTTGGACTACATCTTTGTTAGCCAGTCTCTGCAAGGTGTATTACAGGATGCCAAGATCTTTCCCCTCGCGGTATCGGATCATAGCCTGTTCTCTGTTTGCCTTAATTGGCTAGGGACTGCCTCGACCACTCCCAGATGGTATTTCCCTCCGTCGCTTACTCGGGATAAGGAATCCTGTTCCAAAATCAGGAACGCCATTACGGAATTCTTCAACACTAATAGGCCGGAAGATACCTCAGAGTTTATCACCTGGGATACATTTAAGGCTGTTATCCGAGGGGAGTGTATAGCTCTCAACGCGGCACTGAATAAGCAGTGTGCCCATGAGAGAGAACTGCTAGAGACCGAACTGTCGGCCCTTGAGCGTACTCACAAGGCCAACCCCACAAGGCAAATGCTACGCGGCCTCACGGCCCTCCGAGGTAAACTCAAGGCCATTTATAATAACAGGGCGGAATTCACGCTTCTTAAGCTACGGCACCTATCATATACCCAGGGCAATAAAATTGGAAAACACCTTGCCAGACAATTGAAAGGCAAACGAGAGAAGGAATACATAGGCGGCATTTTGGATCCCTCGGGGGCCATTACCCATAGGGACGGGGACAAGGCGGAGCTATTTGGGACTTTTTATGGGAACCTATACTCTGGGGATTCCTTAGACACGGACGCTCAACAGGAATATCTCAAGTCGCTGTCTCTGCCCCAGGTGTCGGCTTCTTGGAATGATTTACTCACTGCTCCTATCACCTTAGAGGATGTCACCGGGGCTATTCACAACCTGAAATCTCATAAAGCCCCAGGGCCGGACGGCTATACGGCTCTCTTCTACAAGACATTTGCCCCCATGTTTCTCCCTATCTTGTCCGCCTTTTCAACAAAATGGCGGAAGAAGGTTCAGCCTCCGGCACCATGTCTGAAGCTGTGATCTCCGTGATTCCCAAATCGGGGAAGGACCCTCAGCTCTGCGCCTCCTATAGGCCGATTGCCTTACTAAATCTTGATGCTAAATTGTATTCCTCGATTATTGCCAAACGCCTAAATGACCTCATGCCCGCCCTCATTCACCCAGATCAGTCGGGTTTTATCAAAGGGCACCAGACGCACGATAATACCCGTAGAATCATACACTTGATTGAAAAGGCCAATAAGCATCAGATCCCTGCAGTCTTGGTGGGCCTGGATGCCGAGAAGGCCTTCGATCGGGTGGACTGGGGTTTCCTATTTTGCACTCTTGGGGCATTCGGTTTTGCTCCTAAATTTCTCAACATGGTGGGAGCTAACTACCGTCTCCCCCGCTCTAGAGTTGTAATTAATGGGGTACACTCTTCTACCTTTTTCCACTCGAGAGGCACGCGCCAGGGTTGTCCCCTCTCACCCCTACTTTTTGCGCTCAGCATTGAACCCTTGGCTCTAGCGATCAGGAATAACCCTGCCATCCAGGGAATACCATTTACAGGAGAATCCCATAAGATATCGCTGTTCGCAGACAATGTCCTCTTATCCCTGTCAGAGCCGGCGTCGTCCCTACCACCCTTGCAGGGGGAACTCGAGCATTTTGAACTAGTGTCAGGGTTCAAAACAAACCTAGGCAAATCATATATACTTAATCTTACCCTCTCACCTACAGAGGTTCTCCGGCTTCAATCGCTTACCCCGCTGTCATGGGCCACCTCCTACATTCAATACCTGGGGGTTCACCTGACGCCGAGACTTGGGGGTCTCTATGCTGCCAACTTCCCTTCCATTTTAGCACGTATTCAAATGGAACTCAGGAAATGGCAGCCTCTTTTCTTGTCTTCGCTGGGCCGCATTCATGCGATCAAAATGACTCTCCTGCCCAAACTTCTTTACTTATTTCAGGCCTTACCCATTGAATTGGAGCTCGATTTCTTCCGCAAAGTGAAGTCCATGATCCTGCATTTTATCTGGCAGGGAGGTCGAGCACGCTTCTCTTACTCTCTGCTGCGTCGCTCCTGCTCTGATGGCGGAGTGGGCCTACCGGACATCCTCCTATATTACAAAGCAGCACAGTTGAGAGTCCTCACTGAATGGTCCCAACGGGACACCGAGAAACATTGGCTTCATATGGACCGCAGTGTGACGGGGTGAACCATCTGGGACCTGGTGTGGCACGCACGACAGGACAGACCCCGAAACACGTACATTAGCACCCCTACACGCACCACTCTTAAAATATGGGATTCGGTCTCGGGCGACGACAGGTGGACTACGTTCCCGTCCCCGTTTACTCCGCTCCATTTTAATCCAGCATTCACTTCTGCCCAACATGAGGGACCTTTTGATGCTTGGAGAAAGGGAGGCTGCTTGGCTCTAACACATTTATTCCATAACTCTGATCCACTCACTTTTGATCAGTGCAAGCAAGACTATCAACTAGAGAACACAGAACGATACCATTATACGCAATTGATGCATTGGGCCCTCTCTCCTCAAGTGCGGGATGCTGCTACTCGGCCCCTCATGAAATTTGAGGCCTACCTCACCAAGACTACTAGTATGAAAGGGGTGATCTCGTTCATATATAGTTTCTTACTTAAAACAGCTTCATCCCCACGCCCCAGATATATGTCCATGTGGGAGGACTTGATTCATCGTCCTATCTCTGACGAGGAATGGATGCACCTCTGGTCGGACATTGCACGCTTTAATCATACTACAGAACTCAGGGAAGCGCACTTGAAGACCATGATGGACTGGTATTTGCACCCAGCCAAACTCCGGCAGATCTTCCCCACCACCTCGGATAGATGTTGGAGGGGGTGTGGTTTGCTCGGGGACTTCCAACATATTTGGTGGGACTGCCCGGCTATCCGCCCCTTCTGGGAAGAAATCCTGGCGCATATAAAAGATATGCTGGGCTACCCCATCCCCACTACCATGGCGGGAGTGCTTCTGGGGCTTCGAGATGCCTCCCTAGTCCTCAGACACGGGCCAATAAAATGATTATGTGGCTTTGTATTGGTGCGGCTAAAGTCACCCTTGCAGCTGCTGGAAGCGGAGAGAGGCTCCTGCTGTTTCCCTCTGGCACTCCCATCTCTGGAGATTGCTTAGCTTGGAGCGTATGGCTGATATTTTCAGAGATGACTATAAGAATTTTGAATTTAAATGGGGACCCCTTGTTTCCTTCCTTTACAGAGGCCTCCCGGCTGCTGTTTGTCCCTCTTCCATAAGAAGCCTCCACCTCTTTCAATTTTGATTAGAGTCATGTGTCACACACCATCTCGAATCTTTGTGCTTTGCCGCCACCACGGGTAGGGTGGGGGGTGGGCGGTGGGGGGTGGGGGTTTTCCTTTTGCTCTTATTCTGCTATTATCCCACGTTGGGATAATTTTGTACATGCTTTTTTCCTTTTTTCTTTTTTCTTTCCCTTATGTTTCTTTATTCCATGTTTAGCATTACACTGGCGCACCTTGGGGAGGTTTCCATCGCAGGTGGAAGTTAAACTTTCGACGGACTTGCCTGTTAACTTCGTACCTCTGCAAAGACTCTTTTTAAGCTCCATTATGTTTATAAACTGTGTTCTCCAGTCGGCTTACCTCCCGAGCAAAGGAGCTGGTTTTGTGTTGATCAAGGCAAATCATTCAACTGTTATGGTCATGCTGAGGTTTTCTGATCCCCTGCGCAGGATCCTGTGATGGTACTTTCCCAGATTGTAAGCTGTAAACATTTAATAAACATAACTTTGACAAAAGTAAATAGGGTAGTGAGGAATAAAGAACCAAAGAATTAGAGAAAAGTGCTCTCAGTGACCCTTGAAAGACAGACCGGGATCTATCTTAGAAACCCGATGTGCTTTAGTATTAAAAAAGAGCTAGATACACTGGCTATACTGTTTTATTCCTTGCTGTGTGTCTGCTCAAGTTAAAACCAACATGTTTCATTGCCTTACAGACTTCTTGGCAATTTCGTCAGGGTCAGGGTCAGTGTCCTCACTGTACCTCGTTTCTCCGTTTGTTGTATCATTCAGTTGCCCCACTTCGGCATACCTGCTACCTCAATTTCTGAATGTGAGAAGTTCACAAATTCCAAATATGTTGCTGCAATAAGTCAGTCAGTGTGTGTAAGGTGATCGGCCAGTCGAAATATTATAGATTAATAGGGCGTTAAAAAGAATAGAATGAGATGCAATGTTGAAGGCTGCACTAAGATCTAAAAGGATAAGAGCAGCAGCGCCTCTGAGTTCCAATTGTTTCCTTAGATGCTCTACTGCTCCCAGAAGTGCAGTCTCCCTGCTATAGCCAGAGCAAATGCCAGACCGAGAGGGATGTAGCAGGCTGTAGTTCTCTTAATAAAATGAAAGTTGACTGTTAATATGCATTTCTACAATCTTACCACAAACCGATAGGAGCAACATTTGGCGAAAGTTAGCTCATACTTTGGCACCTCATTTAGGCTTTTTGAGTAGTGGAATGACCATTGTGTTTTTCCATATTGAGGGAACTCTACCTTCTCATAGGTGAAAATAGATCACAGTATTGATCTTCCTCATTTCTTCATGAGGAAAGGGATTACAGGGAGAGCCTGAAAAATGGAATCCAACAATGGCGCAAGCATAGAAGATTAAAGTTCGACAAGGTAGAATTATGAGAGTCACTTGAAACTGCTCTCTGCCTCAGATCTCCAGAAACAGCCAGATAAGTATATATGTCAGCAATCTTATTGTTTATTATGAAAAAGCTATTCAATATCCTCACAATTAGACTGAGAAAGAGATACAGGTGATGAGAGGTGCACAGGATCTAGCAGTTTTTCAACAATCCCAATAAGTTCCTTAGAAGAATTTTGAGCATTAGAGATTTTATTGCAGTAATGATCCACCCATGCTTTATGGCAGGCTTTCTGGGAAAGGAATAGTTATCCTACCAGCTCTTCTGTTTTTTATATCTGATGTTGGATCATCTTGTGCAACAGCTCATGTAGAACTGTGCCTAAAGTGTTTCCTTTTGCATGTATTCTTGTGTTTAATGTATTGAGTTGATTCATTTTAACTTTTTCGTCGGTTTTTAAAATATTTAGTGTACATTGTATTAGGCTGTTTATTTCATGCTATGTATGAATTTTATTGAAATATTGTACATGTTTTATATTTTTGTTTAAACACCTAGATTATTCAGTTCCTTCACTTACCAAAATAATAAGAATAAAAATAATTGTAAGCACTACATCTCGATTTTGGGGTACATATTTGAGATCATGTTTTTATAGTGTGGTTAGAACGAAAGGTGTGTGCATAGCGAGCATGGTATGATAGTGAGTATAAGAGTGAGCGTTATTGTATTCATCCAGGGGAAGTCTTTATTCTCTACAGGCTTTCAAGTACTCCTTAGTAGCTGCCTTCAGTTTAAATTTGGCCTCTTCCCCATAAGCTTTGCACCCCGCTTATTCTAGCTGCTTGCATTTTTTCTTAAGTGATAGTAGTGAGTCATTAAACCTGGCAGTGGACGAGCAATGACTTTTGATAGCTCCAACCTTACATGGCAGGATGCTATAAGGTGTAGTTGGAATAGATACAAGCTGTGTTTTTCCTTGAAATTTAAGTTATATGGGAACTACATAATTATCTCTCCTTTGTAGAGGTACAGGGTTAGCCACTGAAAGAGAGTCTAAGTTAGACAAAAACTGATCAAGAATATGCCTGGCCAAATGACAGGGCAGAAAACCTAAAATACGAACGTTCTCTGGCAGGGAAGTAGCACATCCATTCTAGGACTCATCGAAGTGGATATTGAGATCACCTAGAACAGTGAAGTAAGCAAAATTCAAGACAAAAGGCGTATTGGTCTCCACAATCGTAGAGCCCCAGAGACTAACAAGGCCCAGGGGTGGGGTGATTCAATAAAGCTCCTGACATAGGTCTCAATTATGAGTCACCAGATTCGTAGAGGTGCAGCGGTGGCAGTCTTCCAACTGCCCTTCTACATAAGGGCAGTCGGTCCACCATTGCCCCGCATCAGACGCCAGGGAACCGCAGCCCCTGGCATAGTTGCAGCGGTCAGGAGACAGTAATATGCTTGGCGGGATTGCCGGGGTCCCACCAAGCATATTACAAGTTTCCTCTCTGCTATAGTTTTCCTGTTGGTTACACCGTGGTGGAGAGGAAACTAAAGGGGGCCTGCAGGGCTCCCATGTGCCCCTGCGCCATGTGAATGCACACAGGGGGGCACAACATGTGCTCCTCTGTGTGCATGCACACTAGTCCCTGCACAACATGGACTTTCTAGTCCATGCCGTGCAGAAACTGGCACTCCCATTGCGGTGCCCATTTTCAGGGCACTGCCGTGGGAACCCCTAATCAGGTGGGCAGCCTGACCACGACTTTGGTGGTGCAGTGGCGGGGAGGACCCGGTGCCACATCGCCAAAGTTGTAATCAAAATCCATAGTTTATTGCTTTGTAAGTCTAAAAGAAAATATTAGGCCTTCATAATCTGGAACGTCTAAGGATTCAGTGCAACTAGTGAAACAGGATTTATAAAGGTTTGCAATTCCACCTCTTTGCCCTCCTCTACTATCTTGCTTTATAGTTCTGTAATGTTCAGGGACTGCCAGAGCAATATCATGCAAGGCCAATTTGCTAAGCCAAGTTTCAGTGAGAAATAGTACCTTGAGATTACAATTATTCATAAACTCAAATATGTTGAGAGAATGTTCGACCAAGGATTGGCAGTTTAGGGAAATAAACTGAAAAACCCATAGCCTGTCAACTAGGGTCAGAGGAGGAACTATCTGGTGAGTTTTGGATGGCAAATTGAGAGTGAAATGCCATTCACAATGAGGGCATCTATGTACGCTCTCTAAAAATAATAATTTATGTGTATTGAGTGATAAAATCCTGGGGTGGAGAGACAGCAAAACCTGCAGGGAATACCTAAGTGATTCTGAAGCAAATGATCTAGACTTCCTTGCCGATGGGCCTGTTGCATGGGTGCAGACAGCTTGCCTTTGGCATGCACAACCAAGCGCTGTCCTTGTTTAATTACGGGCAGGGCTGGGCAAGGGCCATCAGGAGTGCTCAAGACACTAGAGTGCATATGAAACCTTTAAGCAGCACAACCAAAATGGCCGCCGAGTGCTTCAGGCTCAGTATTGAAAATGAGCCACTCGTAAGTAAAATGAACCAAATAACCCAACAGAACCTAAAAACATTAGAACCCTTAGACCCCCTCACATTCAGCTGTTTCAAAAATCAGCAATAGCTTGAAACAGAGTACAGAATAACAGCAAAGACATAGAAAATGCCCACACCGTAAACATGCATTTGTGATCCACACTTGTTTAAATAGGGTCGTGCTGCGTGAGGGCCATCAGGAGCACTCAAGACACTAGAGCGTGTGTGAGGTCTTTAAGTGGCATAAAAAATTATGGCCAAATGCTTCAGGCTCAGTGTTGAAAGTGTCCCACTCAAAAGTAAAATGAATATAAACCCACAGAATATAAATGTAGTTACACACTACACTTATTAATCTGTCATACATGACAGCTACTTCAGGTCCGCCAAGTTAAGAAAATGAGGTTGGGAAATTTTAAATGTCTTTGCTGTTGTTCTGTACTCCTTTTCAAGCTGATTTTTAAAACTGTTGAACATGAGGGGGTCCATGATTGATAGAATCCGTCATATCTCGTGTAAGCGTAATTTGTGTTACATTGGCATACACGTTAAGCACTATTTTGGCTCTTGCCTCCTAACCTTGAACGGAATTTTATATCCTCACCTGTTGCTTTTAATTTACTGCTGCTGGGACTCACCATGGCTAAAGGAGCAGGTGACAGAGTTCCAACTTTACTTCACTTAGGAGGAACTGGACATAATTGAAAAGGTATCATTGATTAACTATAGCCAGCTGTATGGGCCACTAGAGAGTCAGGTAAACTCTAGACATGAAATTCCCATATTTTTTATTCTTAAAAAACTATATTTTTTTAACCACACTTGATGTTGAGTTACTGTGTCTAAACTAATAAAAAAGTCGTCTGATTAGCCTAAAATTCAATGAATTATAATGAATAAAAGATTTATATAGCGCATAGTTACCCTTGGGCATCCCAGCGCTTTGTCCAGGGTGGCAACCGTAAGAAGTAGGCAGTTCAACAGCATCAGGCAGGGAAGAGATAAGTTTTAAGAGATTTGCGGAAACGTAAGATGCACATTTCTGAGCGCAAACTCAGGGGGAGTCTATTCCACAAAATAGCTATGTTGACCGAATATCTTCGCCCACCCGCCCGCGCCCATTTGACCCGGGGGACATGAAGAAGATGTTTTTGGTCAGATCGCAAGGCCCTAGTGGCTTTGTAAGGCACGACTAAATTCCGCAGGATAGGAGGCCCCTTCCCCTGCAGAATCTTGTGTGCCGTGCAAAGAGCCTTGAATTTGACCCTTTCCCGCACCGGAAGCCAGTGCAAGGCCTTCAGTGCAGGTCTGGTTGACTGCCTCCTTGATGTGTTCATAAGCAGCCTGGCGGCGGCATTTTGAACTTGTTGGAGTTTATTCAACGTGGCTTCAGGGGCACCTAGGAAAATAATGTTACTGTAATCTAATCTAGATACAATAAGCCCCTGAATAAGTAGCTTCCTAGATGTCCAAGGTAGCAGGGGGAGAACTTTCCGAAGTGAACGAAGAAGACCAAAACATACTCCTGCCGTTTTTTTTGCCTGGGTTCTGAAAGAAAGATCTTGTTCAAGCCAGATCCCCAGGCTTTTGATCTCCTCTTTAGGGCTCGGCAAAGCTCCCAGACAGCTGGGCTAGCTAGTCAGAGGAAGAGAAGGAGTTTTGTGTCCTATCAGTATCAGGTCGGTCTTTGAACCGTTCAGCTTTAACGCTGATTCGCACATCCAGGTGTGAACTTTGGACATGCAGGAGTGAAGCGAGTCGGGGTTGTCCACAAGTTGGGATAGGGCGACCACCAGCTGCGTATCGTCCGCATAGCTGACGATTTAAAAAACAAATGGGGCCACCACATCCTCCAGGGGGGCCATATATATATTAAACAATGTGGGGCTCAGGGAAGAGCCCTGTGGCACCCCACACTGGAGGGGGATAGACACCGACCGTTCACTACCTTCCCAAACCTGATACGTCCGATCACAAAGAAATGACCTAAGCCATCTCAAAGCCACACCTGCAACCCCTATATCTGCCAGCCGTTGGATCAACACTTGATGGTTCACCGTGTCGAACGCCGCACTGAGGCCCAGGAGGATCACTGCCACTGACCCTCCTGAGTCCAAAATGCTCCTAGCCTCCTCAACGACTGCCATAAGAGCGGTGTCAGTGCCCTGAGTGCCCTGACCTGGCCGGAATCCGGTTTGGGAGCCTCGCAGCAAGCCATTGGACTCCAAGAAGTATGACAGCTGCCGATTCACCAGCCTTTCAGCGATCTTACCGAGACAAGGAAGCAGGGAAATAGGCCTGAAATTTGCCAAATCAGAAGGATCTAAATTAGTTTTTTTCAAAAGAGGCTTCACCACTGCTCTCTTCCAGCTCGGTGGAACCGAGCCCTGAGCAAAAGATGCATTAATGAGGTCCGTAACTGGCGCCGCAACAGTGGTTGCTACCTGTTTCAGAAACCTCATAGGGACCGGGTCCCTAGGGGAACCACTTTTCAACGAGACCAGTTCCTTCCGGACCTCATCGACTAAGACTGGCCCAAGAGTATCCAAATGAACAGAAGCTCCTCGAGACTGATTACCTGTATCCATTCTCTGGACAACCTGTGGTAAGGCGCTGAGAATATTAACTATTTTCATATTAAAATAGTTTGCCAGCTCTTTACATTTCTCACCTGGGCTGTCATGGGTAACCAGAGGCTCGGGGACTTTGAGAAGTTCCTTTACTACTCTAAAAGTTTCTCTAGAGGAATTTGCGGAGCTTTTTATTCTCTCCTCAAAGAATTGGGCCTTGGCATGGCGAAGAGCAGATTTATACGCCCTGATTGCCGCGCGATACTCCTCACGCCTAGCCTCTACCCCTTCCTTTCTCCATGCCCTCTCCAACTTCTTGCAACCCCTCCTGAGAGATCTCAAATCAGGAGTATACCATGGGGCGGAAACCGACCTCTTCTCCCTTATTGACATTCTCTTTTTAGGAATGATAACATCGAGAGAGTTGGTCAGCCACTGGTTGATATTTGCGTCTGCGCATGCCGGGTCCGCAACTGGAGAAGGGCACATACCTTCGAGAATAGTGGTCCAGCTGTCCACCGAAAGCCTAGACCAGGCTCTCTCCTGAGTATGAACCTTTGGGAGAGAGATCGCTATTCGCTCCACTTGCCAGGTGAAAAGCACCAGGAAGTGATCTGACCATGGAAGAGGAAGAGGGGGCATAGATTTGAGATGGGGCATGTTCGAAAAAATGGGGTCCAACAAATGACCCTTAATATGCGTGGCTCCCGTGTTAGTTAAACTCAGCTCATAAGCTTTAAGATCACCCATCAAGTCTGCCGCTATTAGATCTGCCAAATCATTAAAATGGAGATTAAAATCTCCTAACGCTAAGAAGTTGGCCAGGGAGGCGGTCAAAGGCATGACTGCCTCCACAAGTGAACTAACAAAATTTCCCACACAGCCTGGGGGGCGGTAGACCAGTAGGCCTGACACCGACAGCGTAGGTGAGATCCGTAGGGAAAACTGACAGCTCTCACAGTCTAGCACCCCTCCGAGCTGAGCCCTACACATGAAAGTATCTCTATAGATAATGGCAATGCCGCCCCCTCGCCCCACAGGTCTATCCAGATGGTAAATTAGAAAGCCTGGGGGGAGGGCTCGAAATATATACACCCCTGCAGAAGATGTGATCCAGGTTTCCGTCAGAAACAGAATATCTAGATTAAGGTCTTGTATAAGGAAATTAATTTCTAAAGAATGGCGAGGGAGGGATCTACAATTCAACAGAGCCATAGACAGGGCATTCCAGCCATTTGCTGACTGAGTCAACTGACAGATTCTACAGCCCGAGAACGGTTTTAAACCTTTATGGATATACTTACATAATATGTCTTTCGAGGGGCGTAATGAGAGGATGTCCTCGCGGGAATATGAAATCCTTGTTTCGGACACTTTTGCCAAGGAACCTGGCCCTAAACCCGGCTGGGCCCGGACGGGCACAGACGGGCTGGACTCTGGCGTGACTCCGGCAGTGATCCGGCGTCCCCGCTGCGCGTGTCCGCTGTGCGTCTGCATGACCTCCTTAAGAGAGGTCAAGCGTCCTTGTGACGCTACGCCGTCCAATCGGATGGCGCCTCCAGCCGTCCTACACTCCCCTAATATGGCCACCAAAGTCGTGAGTAACAGGGAAAGGACCCGCAAAAGCGCGGTGAACTCACAATTATTGTGCAGGTGAGAGGCCACAGAATAAGAACAAGGACAAAAAGGAACCTAAAATAAAAATAAATACAAAACGGGCAATTGTTTAAAATCGCCTCACAAGCGCCGAAACATAGCAGACAGCGCTGCGCGCTCTGACCCCTCCAAACAAGTCGGTCAATCCACTGGCAAGGCTGACCCTGAGGTTTACCCTCCTTAAGAGAGGTCAAGCGTCCTTGTGACGCTACACCGTCCAATCGGATGGCGCCTCCAGCCGTCCTACACTCCCCTAATATGGCCGCCAAAGTCGCGAGTAACAGGGAAAGGACCCGCAAAAGCGCGGTGAACTCACAATTATTGTGCAGGTGAGAGGCCACAGAATAAGAACAAGGACAAAAAGGAACCTAAAATAAAAATAAATACAAAACGGGCAATTGTTTAAAATCGCCTCACAAGCGGCGAAACATAGCAGACAGCATTGCGCGCTCTGACCCCTCCAAACAAGTCGGTCAATCCACTGGCCATTTTAAGCAACAGTCCTATTTTTGTGAGCTGCTAAGGTTTTTTCATAACTTGCTCATGTGTAACTCCACTTTAACCTATGTTTTTCTGTGAATTTCTGTGTTTTTTAATGTAAAGTAATTTCTTATTACAATACCCCCACGGGCCACATCTGGAGGCCTCAGGGTGAAGTGGGGCCTGCTATGATCCCCCATAGTTAGTTTCTGACAGCCTTTTCATGTCAGACAGACCAAGTCGGAAAGGCTGTCCGAATCTGACATCGTAATTGCTCGGTCGGAAACACTGTCCATTGATCTGTACGAATCGGCTCCGATCAACTTGGATTCTCCGAATGACGGTCAGAATGACTGAACGGTTTCCTTGCATCGTAATCAGTCTGTCTAAAATGTTCCCAAGTTGGTCGGAAACATGGGTTCCGACACAGGTTAGGAAAATCCAAATGCCATTCGGAGCCTTTCCGACCGACATCGTAATGAGGCCCTTAATTGTTGGTTAACGCTGTGCATCATGAGCCTGATGTACAAAGATCGGGTGTCAAAAATTGGGTAATACGTTCGCGAGAGGATGATCCTTACCAGCTAAATGAACACAGTCGCGGGTATGCCAGGCACACTTTTTGAGAATGACTGGTCAGCCCCTGGTAGCTGTGGCACGGGCAGATGCAATCTCCGGAGAAGTGCATGTTAAGTTCAAGCAGTGACAGCACTGTAAAGTAAATAGCACAACAACAAAAAATCCCCAAACCACTTTCGAAAAATAGAAAAAAAATTAATGATGATGAATACACCATATTCACACAAATTTTAAATCTCTAAGGCAACAAACACCTAGAAGAAGTAAAACACCATTGAAAACCAACAGTTCACATTTGACTGGGCCTAGGTACAAAAATCAGGCCAATTGTATTGGAGCAGAGGTCAGATACACTAAGTAGGTCATCCTAGTCAAAACCTTAACTTTAGGTCTCTGAACTGGAAGTGCAACTCTCTCTTCAGGGCTTACCATATTGAGACTGGCGAGGGTCCCTTAAAATCAAATATATCATTTTAAATACACATTTTAATCACACCTCATACTATCTCTGGAGCATCTAGCCTAAACTTCCATATTGAAAATAGCATTCAGGTCTTCATTCACTGTCAGAGCACCTGTGAGAGCACCTACTTAAAATACAGAGTGTTCCACCTCAATTAATAATAGGCACCCTTCATCTTGTGCAAGACACAGATATTCATGACTTATTGATGTATAAAATAGATTTTCTTGCATGGCAAAGGCACTTTTCCATGGAATATGTTACGACAGTGTCTTGAAACTGACTACACTGGTGCTCTTGGCAGCCATATTTTTGTCTCATATGTGTGGGTTCACATGTAACATTTAGGGCCTTATTAGGATGTCGGGCAGACTGCCACAAACAGGCCATCTGTGGCGGTCAACACAACAGCCAGGAGATCGGTCCGAGCGTCGCATTACGATGCAGTCTGTTGAGCCGCAGCAATCGGAGGGACAGAATGACACCTCCAACGGGCTTAAGGACTCCATCGTGGCATTTGTCGGACAGCAATCCCTACAATGGGGGCGGTGCCTGTGCAGGCACCGCAATAGAGATTATGGTGCCCACATCTGACAGCCTTTCCATGGTGGTCTCACAGCCATGGAAAGATTATCATAAAGTGACTTTGTGGGGCCTCCAGGATGAAGCCTGGGGGCACATGTGGTGCCCCCCAACATCCATGCACCATGTCCCATATTGCGCCTGGCACATGGTGCATTGATGTCTAAAAATGTCCCTTTTTCAATTGCGGCTTGTGCTGCTGCCCTTTTTCAGGCTGCAGCACAAGCCGCAATAGAAAAAGGGAGTTTTCTGACCACCAACGCAGCAGTCGCATCATAATATGGCAGGTGGAGCCTCTGACTACTTGTCAGACGGTCTCGATCCCGCAACAGAGGCTGTCGGACGCTTGTCCATCTGCCATCGTAATGACACTCTTAATGCTCAGGTCACCAAGTCACCAAGAATTATGGCTGTCATATGTGTGCTTCCCAGTTCTTAGTGCACCCTATCACTTACACAGTCAATCCTGTCCCAATGCAGGAACCCCAAAAGTCATGAACATATGCCATATCTGAGTGGAAAACTACAGCGGAGCTCAAGGTAATACTGTGCTGCAGGATTCAAGGATCCCATGACTCAAAATTTACCCCAAAGGTATGGCAAGATTTTTTGCTTACCTCCCTGTAGATGAGAGGAAACCTCTGCTTGGGCACTGCTCTTCATTTGTGCTACGCAACTTGGATTCAGCAGCTGTGTTTCTTGCTCTCCAGTTGTGATTTTCTGCAATCAGATGTCCAGAATATCTTCCCTAAAGATTTCTGATTGTGATGTTTCTTGAAATTCATTCTGCAGCATTGCCTCAAGACTGTCCCCTTTCATCTTGCAATTATGTGTCCTCTCCCAGTGCTGTCTTCAGATGCCTCGGGTATTAATAGCTAGGGAAAGGTAAATCTTACTTGTTTGAATTATGGGACTCAAGTTGGGCCCCTTTATTGTTCCTTGCATCTATGTACCGGGATTCTGTCAAACCCTCAAAATTGTATTGTAGCAACTGTCTCTTGGGCCTGAACCCAGTGTGAACCTTTGTTTCTGATCAGAGTAATACATTGTTGGAGATTAACAACTGCTATAGGACATCGTATCAATACCAGTCACATGACGATTCATTTGGCTCTCACAAGATAAAGGTACTGTAACATTGATATATAAAATGTTTACTGTAGTACATCAGTAGCCAGAGTAAATCTTGTGTATGTCTCATCTGTTGTGGAGTGTTATCATTCATGCAAAATCGATGTAAATGAAAAAGTGTCTTTCTTTTAAGTTGATTTAGGAGCAGAAAGTAATATAAATTGTGTGCTCAGATTAGTACAAAAAGGCTGTGACTCATGAGGCTGCAGAACATCTGAGCGAACTTCCATTAGATGCAATGAGCTGTGTGCCTATAAACTGGCAACATCTCTTTTGTGGCTTTGCTCATATACCCTGCCCCCTCATTGTCAGCAGGGCTGAGAAGAATTTGACTTGTTTAGCACTGTCAGTGGGGAAGGAGGCTTGTGAGATCCCCCATTCCTGCAGCAACATTCAGCTATACACTCTTAGGTTTAAGAGCAGGATGAAAGGGTTTAGGAGACCTAAGATCTGCAGCATTTTATTATTTGACTATTATTTTGGTATGCAGGTGTTTTGTTCAGTTAATTATTAATACTACAAGGATAAGCTTTTTATTACTTTTTTTATTTTTTATTTATTTGAAGTTCTATTTTAAAAAATCTGAGCATTTTTTTTGTTTAAGACTGGATGCACGTGGTTTAAGGGCCTTGGTTGAAAGTACTTTATTTTGGGTAGGGTTTTCTCTTTTGGGTGCAAATTTTAAAAACTGAGAGCTGAGTTTTTATTTGTAATTTTTAATTTATTTATGAGCTTGGAGTTTTTGGGTCTGTACCTTCAATATCTTAGTTTCCAAACACTATATAAATAAAGAACTACAATTTAAAAAAAAAAAATTGAAAACAATATAAAGCATGAGTTTTAGAAAGTATTTTAATAATATCAAAATATAAATTAGTTTTTATGTATATTTTTATTTTTAAAGCATTTCCCAAACAATAAATACAGTTTTTAAAGCATTCCTGTAGGAGTAATTATCCATTTTTTTTTGCAGACTTTTTTTTATTGTTTACTTTTCTTCTAGGGGGCTGATTATGATGTGGTCGGAAATGGCTCCAACCATCGGTCGGAGCCGTTCTGACCGCATCGTGATGTTCCATTTAGATTCATTTCCGAACTACCCATTATTATGTGGTCGGTTGGAAATGAATACGAACAGGCTTTCTGAATGGCTTCCGACGGGCTCTGAGAGGCCGACTTCCATTCGTAGAGGGGCCAGTAATCCCAAAGGCAGCTCTTTCTGTCCAAGGGATTACGATGTCGGATTCCGACAGCCTTTCTGTGCCGACCATTTGACACAGAAAGGCCATGGGAAATCGACTTTGGTGCCCCCCAGCAGAACCCCCATGGGTGGAAGGCCTCCAGATGGTGGGCTTGAGGTGGCTGCCATGTGGTGCAGGGATGAACTGCACCTCTGCTCTTTATAATGTGAGCATGCACTTCGTTCAGAATGCATGCACCCACCGTAAAGAATGGGATTGCGATCGAACAGTGTTCGGTCCCATCCTTATTGCTGGTTTGGGATCACCTACAGGAGGTCGGTCGGTCCCAGTTCCAAAACGATGTCAGATGGACCCTATGTTTCTTTCTCTAGTCTATGGAGCATCATGGTTGAGGTCAGAAAAATGTGCTCTGTCAGCCAGGAAGAAACTTATTATTTACTTAAAAATATTAGGAAAGGAAGATTTACTACAGGGTCAGTCTGAGGAAGGTCAGTTCAGATAAATATTGCCTTTTTTGGTTGCTTTGTGTGTATTACAAAACCTTTCTTCCTATCCAGGCCTACACCAGCTGGGACGGCTTTTTATTTTTTCGGCATGCAATTCTTTTTAACAACTTCATTTTTTATTGGGGAGTAATGAAGTTTGGCTTTGATGTAGAATGGTGTTGGGAGTTGTATTCAACTTTAAATCCCATTCTACATTACTTTTCCCATTATTTAGGTAGCATTTTAACTTTGTTGTACATTTTTTGGTTTTGAAGGGTGTCTCTCTTGATTGTGGAATTCTATTTTCCTGGAGCATTTTTTTTTTTAATGTTGGTCATTTTTATGATTTTGTTTATGGATTAACTGTTTTAAAATTTGGATTTCACTGGAGTGAAGTTGGAAATATTTTAAGTCATTACTGTTACTCAAAAACCAAAGACTACTGCAGGTAGGGATATTTTGTTTCCTTTTAAAGTATACAATTGTAAATAATTTTACGTAAAAATAGAAAAGTTTTGTGTTTTTAACTAATTTGTTAGTTTGCTGTTTGTTTTGTTAGTTGTGTTGTAGATAAGCAATGTTTTCCAAGTAGTCTATTCCCCTAAACATTTCGAATTGCTGAACATTTGAAACAAGTTGTTCATTCATTTGTTTTGTTTTTTAGGGTCTTGGGGCAGCAGGCAGGCTACTTTGACAAGATTGGCATTGTCACAGTTCCAGAAAACATTGCCCCTTTAT
This sequence comes from Triturus cristatus, assembly GCF_964204655.1. Lineage (NCBI taxonomy): Eukaryota > Metazoa > Chordata > Amphibia > Caudata > Salamandridae > Triturus > Triturus cristatus. The sequence goes on along the minus strand of NC_140589.1, from coordinate 1,710,420,614 downwards.
CATTATTTCCAGCAAATCATGTATATTGGGGTATATTGTCACAATAGATGTAGAAAACCACTTATGACAACTCAACACAGCATTGTTAGTTTCTGCACCTCCCTCTGAACAAGTCAGGAGCAATCCCACCATTCGGTTTTTAAATTTTGGAACCCTTCTGTGACAGGATCTATTTTGAATTTCCAATCTATTCATGTTACTTTAAAATCTAGCAAATCTTTGGAAAAGACTCTCCTTGAATAAAAGCAGTTTAAAAATCATCTGTTCGTGTAGGAGGATCAAAACCTAATGCATTTAGTAATTTAAATTTCAAACTGTAACATGTTATCAGATATGCAGTCACCTGCTAATGATTTTTGTTTTATTTTTTGCCAAATTGCCAGAGTTAAGTGAAAAAAACCATACTTGAATCCGTGCGTCAGGGTAAATATTTAACAATTCTAATCATTAATATTTCAAAGTCAATCACTATTTTCTCTGTGTTTTCTCATTACTTTTCTTCTTCACAATTGTTAAAAAAAAGTCTGCATAAGTTGTCAACTGCTTATCTGGTAAGAAAGCATACTATAGTGACATTGTAGTATTATTCATTCTAGATTCAATAGTGTACGTTTGAGCAAATGGATAGGATAAATGCACAATCCATCATTTAAAATACAATATTTTCAAGCAAATGGGGAGTTCCAAAAATTAGTATTCGTGTAAGTGTGTTGTGATTGTCATATAGAAGAAATGGTTCATGTTTGTTTCTGTTAGATGTTCAGGGATGCCCATGTCACTAAATGGTTTGGGTGAGGAGGATGAACTATACTGGTGTTTGGACACAATATCGGATTTTTTTTGTGATATGAAAATATTGTGTCAAGAATATCAAAATATCAAAAACATCATGTGTGAATTGTTGTTTTAAATATTGTTGAAAAAAATATTGGTGTACTAAATATTGTATATAATATTGTTTGTAAGTATTAGCATGTAATTTATTGTAGTGTGCTTGATTGAATGTATCTATTTTTTGTGTTTTACTTATATAAATTTTAGTTACGAAATTGTTGAAATTTGTTTTTTTAGTTGATTAATGTATATAATTCATTGTTGAATAATATTTTTAGTAGCGAGATGCTGAGTTTTTAGGGGATACGGATGGGAAGATTTTTTTAAAATGTATGTTTTAGGTTTACATTTTAAGTAATAAACTTAAAGATATGTTAATTAGTACGCCAGGCTTTTGTATTTTATTTTGATATATTTATATTAATATATTCTAATTGGATGTTAAATAATTATTTACTTAAATATTATAACATTTTAAAACATATAAACTTGTTAAAATAAAGTCGAATATTTACAGAATATTTATGTATTTGTACATTTTTAAAATCATAAAATTTATGAAAACATTTTTACTGTTTGATTGTTAATTTTGTATTATGATTCTAGTTCCAGTTTATTCTTTAAAGTTTATAAATGGTATTAAATATTTTCCACAATATATTACTTTTTAATAGTCACTAAAAATTATTTTACTTGTTTACATTTTAATATGTATCTAAAGGTTTGTAGTTTAGATTTGTGTGTTTTTAGATAACTTTTTAGTTAACTAAAATAAATATATGTGTGCTTATGGAGTTTTGATTGTGTATGTAAAAATTTTAATTTGTATTACCATGTCAAAAATGTTTTATTTTGAAGTGAATGTTGTAAATTTCATCTCTTTAGCATCCCACACATAGCCTTAGATTAAAGTGGGAATATACATCATCATCAAACTGTTTATTTGGATATAGCAATCCATGAAACAGTATTCATCAAACATACAAGATTAAAAACTGTGCAATGCATAATTCGTAGTACATAAGCTAGAAAGTGTCAACAATCAAAGGGCAAGCACCAAGGCTCTCTGGAGGGGGACATGTGCATGAATTGCAAGACAGTACAATGCAGCAGTGTTGTCTGTGAGGATAGTAAGCACATTTGCATGGCAAATGCTCAACAGGATTCATAAAAGCCACAGAGAAAGATAAAAAGCAGTAGTATGACAACAATCAGGTAAACAAAGCAGCAAAGTGTGAGTGAAGAAACATAAAACCACATGTAAAAAAAATCATGTCAATGAACATATGCTATCAGAGTCTTGTCAAGATTTAAAAAGTGAGTAGTGTACAGTAAGACTATGAGTCAGCCAAGCAGCTTGTAAATATTTTGCCTTTGCAATGATGATAACCTCTCCAGTATCAAAGCGTAAAGTACATAGTGCAGGCTCATATTGACTGATCTATTTATCACATGAATGTGAATATGCCTTAGCAAAAGGAATCTAAATGATGAAGAGTTTCATCAACTGAGGTGCAGAAGGGGCACCTGTTGTAGGTGCAATATTTGTCACCCCATTTAGCACAGAAGCTGTTCACTGGCAAAACCCCATATCTCCATTTTAAAAAGAGTTGCAGTGGAGTACATCCGGAGCAATATCAAGGAACTACTTATACACGGGAGAGATCTTGATGTATAAAATAATGTTTGTCAGACTCCCTATCTTTGCACACTGTCGTTCTTGCAGCCAAAAGTGTTCCCTGAGACCTTCTTAATCATGATGTAAGAAACTGTGTTTGCCACATCTGGGGTACCCCAGAGGTATGGCAGGCCAATCTCATGAAACATAGCTTTGATGTATGCAAACAGGGGATCATCTCACAGCCTGTGGCCCTTAAGAGCACCTTAATTGTCACTCTGAATGATTCCAGCTTCTCTGTGGTCCAAAGCCTGAGCCAGAAAATGATGGGACTGAGCATCACTCTAAAACTGATTGGGTAGATGCCAATGTCCATGATTTGCGGAAGTTGAGGAGTACCTTGTGAGAGTTTGAGAATTCACCTGATGAACCTATTTTCCACCTTAGAAAGGGCATCAACCCCAGGATTCCTTCTCGGGTTTCCAGATAGCTGACGACAGGCTCGGAGAGCCCGTCCGCCGTCCGGAAATCCCTCCGTACTCACCTCTTTGCGACCGAGGGAGTACGATGGCAGTTTTTCACTGCCTTTTTGTGCCAGTCTTTTTGGCACGAAAAGGCAGTCAGAACCTGTCTTTGGGGGCCCCCAGTAGGGCCCCCATGGGTGTGAGGCTCCCGAATGGCGGCTTGGGGGCACCTATGTGGATCCCTGCACCCGGTGGCAGGCACCTTGGGGTGCCGGGTGCAGGGATGAACTGCACCCCTGCTTTTCACAATGCAAGCATGCATTCTGCTCAAATTAAAATCTCCCAGAACTGTGAAATTGGCATAATGTAGCGTCATTTGGGTAATGGCATTGCATAGTTCTGCCGTACAACTATTACGGCAATCCGGTGGCCTGTAGAGCAGCATGCCTGTGAAGGAAAAGGAGGGTGGGAGCTTTACACAAAAGATCACGCCCTCAATATTACCAATTTGGTCCAGCCTAGAGGTAGAACCCTCCCACATGTCCCTCACCCCCCCCACCCTGCCTCGCCCCCGGTTGGCACCCAATGTCCAATATTTGAGGGGGAGGGGAGGGGAGGCAGCCAGGGCCAGCTCAGGGTTGGAACCTTCCTTTAGCCAAGTTTCTGTAAGAACCATTAGGCCCCAGGTGTTATTTGATAAAGAGAGCCAGATGTCAGGTGTGTGTTTAGGAAGAGACCTGCAGTTGATGGGACAGGCTCTGACCTTCGCTTTTACATTAGAGGACTCCAGAAACAGAGCACCTCTCCTCTCAGCCCTTAGGGGGCCACCTAGATTAAAGCCACAGGCCTTAAATCGGTAATCAGTGCTCCCTGCCCTCAGGGTCTTAGCATGTACTACTAAAACAAAGCTCACAATTCAAGGCCAAAAGTGTTTCGTGTTACTTGGCTGGCGAAGGCTGCAATCCGGACACGGACGGCTGCAGACGGACTGGCATTGGGCTAGCAAGAGCGGGTCTGATGAACATCTACGTCATGGCTCTCATTAAATAGAACTTGAGAGCTGGTCCAAGCCACTAGACCACTAACCCACAGCAAGATGGCACCCAGGAATGACCTCGCCGAGCAGAATAAAACTGGTGCTCCTCTAGGTGCCTGAACAACTTTAAAAAGGCTTAAAATGCCCCAGAAATGCACTCTGCAACACACAGTTATGCAATTTGGACAGATATAAAACAAATGCCCCCTACAGTATACCCTGCAACACACAGAAGTGCTCTTACCACATAAAACACAAAGACTGGGTACCAGCGCCCTAAAGCAAAACTTTGTCTTCCCCACTTAAATGTCACCCCTTTGGTGTCCAACACCATCACCAAACTGTTTTAGATTGGACTGGAAATAGTTAATGTTACCCCTTTAGTATCCAACACCTTATTCAAATAGCCTTAGATTGGAGTGGGAATAGTAATTTTCACCCTTTAGTGTCCAACGCCATTCACCAATATGGCTAGATTGGAGTGGGAATAGGAAATGTCACCTCTTTAGTGTCTAACAATTTTAAAAAAAAGATTTATGTTGGAGTGTGATAATTACATAATTACATTTGATAATTTTATTCAAAATACATTTCTTTTACTTTTATTTATCTGTAGTATAAATGTTTTGTGTTATTTTATTATTATTGTTGATGATTAGCATTATAAAAATATATTAAGCTGTATGTTAGTGACCAATAATACTAATAATCACATATATTTATTTTAGTAAAATAAAAGCATATTTTTCTATTTTTATGTATGTTTTCAATTTTTCTTTTATTGTAATATTTACATTTTTCATCATACATACCGCAAGTAAAAAAAACAATTATTATAAAGTTAAGGGGAATTTTCTTTTCTTTATTGTTATTAATACACATACGTAAATAACATTTATATATATTTGTATGTTGCACATTTTCAGCTTTTTTTTGTTGTTCAACAAATTGTTTACATTTTGTAACTTATTTATATACATATTTTCAACATTATTTTTACATATATTTTATTGGCATATATTAAAAAATTGTTTCTATTTTATGCTATTAATTAATTTATGCATTACAATTTTTTTCCGTTTTTGATAACATTGTTCGATATGTTTTACTTGTTTAATCATTTGTTTTTTAAATGTAAACATTGAATTAACATTTTAGAATATTTCCTATTAATTTCTGTGGAGATAGTCACGTTTCATTTAGTAGCCATTTTTCTTTACTCTACCTTCTATTTTGTAATATATTTGTGTTATTTTGAATCTATTTTCCCGCAAACAGGTCACAGTAAGGTGTTGCTGTTCATCAGAGCAGGTAAGTTCTCTTTTACGGAATTTATAAACGTTTTTTTAGGATCCGGAGGGATATAGGAGGGAGGTTTAGAAGTTTTTAGACTTTGTCCGCCCGCCATCCTGACATAAAAAGGGACCGCCCGCCATAAGTGCGGCAGTCCCATGGGATTAATTAAGTTGCACCCGCCACACTGGCAGGTGCATCCTGCACTTTTAACATTGCGGCTGGCGGCGCTTTCAGCATCAGCCACTGCAATGCCAAAAATGCATGTTGTGCATATGCATACACAACGTGGCAGGCACAGCGCGGTGCCTGCCATGTTGTGCATGCACATACAGGGAGGTACCATAGGAACCCCCCATGTGCCCCCCCAACCCCCCAACAAGTTGGGGGCCCACAACGGGCCTCCAACTTCAAAATCCGCATGCCTTTCGCCTGCATCTTGATATGGATGGCGGTGTCTAGCAGACACTACCACCATATTAAACCCTTTTCTTGCCCCGGTCGACGAGAAGCGGTGGACGGTCTTCCCATCCGCTGCGGTACCCCCGTCATACTAATATGGTGGGGAAAAAAGGGTGGCGGGTGGATAAGGATGTAGGGCGGATTGTATTTGTGCACTGAGCTACCTTAACTGGGAAAATAAAATGAAGAAGTCTAAATGGAGGTAAAGAGAAAAAGAAAGAGAGAGAAAATAATTAGGAAAGAAAGCAGACAAAAAATATAATAAGGAATAAACAACATAAGAGAGACAGTAATAATTAGGTGGAAGAAAAGGTGTAATGAAGATAGGGAGGAAAGGAAGAAAGAAAGAAAGAAACAAGCAAGCAAACAAACAAATAAACTAACAAAGAAACAAACAAACAAACAAAGAAGTAGGAACTTCGATAGGAAGAGAAAAATTGAAAGAATGATTGAGTTGGAAAGAAGATCAAAACAGAACTACAGAAAATAGTCAGAGAAGGACAAGGACAAATGGAGGAAGCAAAATTGAAAGAAATTTAAGTGGGAAGACATGAGGGAAGTATGTTTGAAAATGGAAAAAAGAAAACCTAAAATGTAGTTCAAGGTGGAATTGGAATAAATACATGTGGAAAGAAAACAATGGAAATGGTTTAAAAGGAAAAACAACAGAAAAAATATGAAGAAAGGAAGAATGAGCAACGGAGGAAGAATGATTTAGGATGAAATAAGGTAAAGCAACAATGAAAGAGCACAATAAAGAAAAGAGGAATGAAAGACAAGGAAAAAGAAAGAGGAGGGGTAAATCAGAGGAAATTAGAATGGAACAGAAATATAAATCAAGATAAGCACAAAAGTAGAGAATAAGGAAAAGAGAGATTATGACAGGATGGTGAACGGAGAATTTGGGTTGAAGAAAGCCAAAAGAGATGAGAAGAAAATAGGATGAAAATGAAACAAAAAAGACTGAGATACGATATAAATGACAAGAATGAAAATTTGAAAGAGATCTGTGGTAGAAGCAGCAAGTAAAGTGAGAAATGGCAGTATGAGAGCTATAGGCGGAGTTCCCGGAGAAAAGGAAGCTGTGAAAACAGAGGTGAAAGAAACTGAGAAATGGAAGCTATTGAATGCAAGAGAATACTCGATGAAAGCGTAACTCAGTGGTTGATATCACAAGAATAAAGATAGCGTGGTGCATTTGTTGGACCTGGCACACTTGCTACGGTTTTCCACCAACCTTTTGTTTACCTTCTTCAAGTTTTTTGCTGACGTCGTTTTTGCTGGCTTTAGGACTCTACACACTTTACTACTGCTAATCAGTGCTAAAGTTCTTGTGCTCGCTCCTTTAAACATGGTAACATTGGTTTACACCCAAATTACACACTTAATTTACTTGTAGGATAGGATAGGATAGGATAGCCAATTGTAAAGCGCGAACGAATGCCGAGGCGTCTTGGCGCTAGTAAGTAGAGAGAAACAGCCCCATCTTAACCCCGGGTCACATCAAACAGCCGTGTTTTTAAAAGTTTTCTGAATACTTGATGACTGTCTATAAGTCTCAGAGGACCAGGAAGCTTATTCCAGAGAGTGACAGCATGGAAAGAAAAGGCTCTGCCGCCCCATCTGGCTTTCCTAACACGATTTAACTTAAGGAGGCATTTGGAGGAAGACCTGAGTACCCGACCCGGAGAGTAGGCGATATAGAGCTTTTGAACCCCCTTGGCTCCCACCCCCCAAACACTGCCTTGTGTACTAGGCATAAAGCCTTAAACTCTATGCGTTGTTGGATCGGGAGCCAGTGAAGTGCCCTGATTCCCTCTGCCACCGACTGATCTCTAGGAACGTCCAGCAAAAGTCTGGCTGCCGCATTCTGCAGAACCTGCAGTCTCCTCATCAACGTCTTGTTTATTCCTAATAGTAGAGCATTGCAGTAGTCCACTCTAGACAACACTAAGGCCACCACTACATTCCTGCGGAGCTCATATTTAATAAAAGGGAAGATCTTCCGCAATATCCTTATTAGATAGGAGCAGGATGAAGCTAGATTACTGACATGTGCAGAAAAATTAAGCTGGTTATAAAAAACCACTCCCAGGTTTATGACCTTCCGCATGGGACAGGGGCATTCACCGGCCTCTTCTGGCCACCAAGAACCTCTCCACACGGAATTTCCCTAGCCAAACTCTATTATCTCCGTTTTCTCCGTGTTGATTTTGAGATAATTTTCTCGCATCCAGCTCATGATTTCTGACAGGCAACTATGGAACTCAATAGCCGTGTCATTGGGTTGTTCCCCAGCAGACACAAGGAGCTGGGAATCATCGGCGTAAGAGATGATCGTAAAACCGTGAGCCCTAATCAGCTTGGCCAAGGGGGCTACATAGATGTTAAAAAACGTGGGAGATAAAGCGGAGCCCTGCGGCACTCCACATGGTAAGTGGAAGGGGTCAGACTGTAGACCCCCCCCCCCAAGACAGGCTCTGCTCCCTGCCCTCAAAAAAAGAGGCCAGTAAGGCCAATGCAGTTCCTTGGACCCCAAACTCCTGGAGCCTCTGGAGCAGTATCGTATGATTCACAGTGTCGAAGGCGGCCGAGAGGTCCAACATCACCAGGACCACCCGGCCACCCCCGTCCACTATAGTGCGAACATATTCTGCAGCCAGTGGGAGTGCTGACTCTGTGAAGTGCTGGGTACGGAATCCGTGCTGAGACACGTCAAGCAACTCATGGGCCGTGAGATATGCTGTCAGAGAGCGGTTTAGCTCCCTCTCCAGAATCTTGGCCGCCATGGGTAGTGCGGCAATTGGCCGGTAGTTTTTTAAAACAAGGGGGTCTAGTTTAGGTTTTTTCAGCAGAGGCTTGATTATTGCTCTCTTACAGCTTAAGGGGTAGCAACCAGATTGTATGGCTGTATTAATTAGCTGAGATAACTCCTCCGCAATCACCTCGGCAGCAAGATGAAAAACTGATGACGGGCACGGATCTAAGGGTGATCCTGAGGTGACTGAAATGATCAACCTGCGAGTTTCCTCCACCGTGATTGGGGCAAACTCGCTAAGACCGGTAAAGCCCCTGGAGCCAAGTTCCTGCCTCTGGCCGCTCAACTCTAAACAGGGAGACACGCTACTAAACTGATTGTAAATATCTTGGACCTTCTCCTGGAAATATACCGCTAAATTTTGGCAGGTTTCCAGGTCAGGTCGAAAGGTATTGTCCTGAGGAGTTTTCGCCAGAGCTGTAATGGTCTTAAAAAGCTCCATAGCAGAGTTGCCTGCCTCACTAATTTTAGTGGCAAAATAGGCACTTTTGGCTGCCACAATTGCTAGTTTGTAAGCTGTGAGAGTGCAATTATAATATGCTTTGCCCTCAGCGCTATAATCTCTTCTCCTCTGTAACTCCTTAGTAAAGTGGTTCTTCAAGTACCCAGGCATGTACAATAAATGCTATTAGTAAACCTGCAGCGCTAATTGTGCTACCTACTTAAGTAGTGTTTTTAAACATGTCTCAGGCCTTCCATTGCAGCATGCATGTGCAGTTTTTAACTGCCAATTCAACCTGGCAAAATAACCCTTTTGCCAGGACTAAACCATCTTTTCTAATACATTGAAGTCATCCCTAGGGTAGACCCTACAAAGCTCATAGGGCAGGGTGCAGTGTATTTGAAAAGTTGGATATGTACGTTTATGTTCTACATGTCCTGGTAGTGAAAACCCCTTACATTCGTGTTTCACTATTACAAGGCCTATCTCTTCCATAGGATAATATCGGGTTGCCACATTACATTTAATAAGTGCTAACTTTCAATTGAGAAGCGGTAGGAATGTCAAGTTTGGTGTCTAGAGCATTGTACTTTAAACCTTCTTCAATGGTAAAGTTGGATTTGAAGACACAAGTTGGCTTTTTCTTGTCCTAAGCATTTGGTGCCTATAGCCAGGCTCACTTTACTAGGTGTAGCTGGTAGTTGTTCTTTGTGTATTGCTACCAGATAGTGAGGCAAAGGGTGAATAGGAGTTGGCAGGATGGGCCCTTTCTGACATAATAGGGGGAGGAGATGTTACCTACTACAGATGCACATCACAAAGCCTCTACCTGAGCTCACTCACAAAGGGTTTGACACAAGTGTTTTGTGACCCCAGGCAAGCTGGGGCCAGGACAGGGAGGCAGGAAATGCTAAGCACCTCTGGGTGGAAACCTCTAGAACCTCCTCCCAGTTCAAAGTAGGCATCAGGTAGAAATAATGGACACTCAGACACAAATCTTCAGTACACCTCTGTACCTGTGGAAGACTCAGGTGCAGATTACGATCCTGTAAAAACCGGGTACGAACCGTCGGACGGAGCATATTCTCCGTCCGACGCGTACCCGGTCGTCAAAATCTACCAACATGGAATTACGAATCGCACGGAAACACCATTTCCGTACGAATCGTAAAAAAGCCCGACCGAACAAAATAAACCTACAAATGCGATCCGGGAAAGCGCCGACCTGACGTCGGGACGCTCGCAGCCTGCCATTCACGAACCAGGAATTACGATTCGCACCGACGTCATCCCGCACGGTGAATATTTTCCGGCTGCCAAAAACTGCCGGGAAATCAGGACGACGCGAACAAGGACTACCAGTACGCGACGGACAGACAGGACGACGCGAACAAGGAGGACCAGTACGCGACAGGACGACGCGAACAAGGAGGACCAGTACGCACGGACAGACAGGACGACGCGAACAAGGAGGACCAGTACGCGACAGGACGATGCGAACAAGGAGGACCAGTACGCGATGGACAGACATGGACCCGAACCTACGAGTCATCCCGGCCCTCATAGCAATCGACCTCCTCTACAGGTTCGGACGCAGACGCCGCAGAAGGTCAGAACAACTAAGGGAGGGGGAAGGGGGGGGGTTGGGGGTGGCAGGACCAGGTCAGGCCACAAACCCCCCACCAAAGTCACACAGCACACATGCCCTGGACATACCTGACTCCCATGCCCTGGTCACTACGAGGGGGTGGGGGCGTGTCCAGATAAGCCAGCGACCGCCACAACGGAAGTCCGTCACGACGCGAACAGGCAACACAACCAGACAGGTACGTCCCGTACCCACGCCTGAAGAGCGTGGGTACGAGTCGAACCACGCCCACACCCACGTCACCCCAACAATGACAGGACGGCTCGTACCCATGTGGCAAAGGCCTGGGTACGGCCCGCACAAGCATCACACAGCGTGGGGACGGATATGTACGGACCCTACCCCCACCCCGTATGCATGGAGCGTACCCCCACCCCAACAGTGTAAGTACGACCCGTACCCACCCGTGTACGTATGGAGCGTACCCCCACCCCAACAGTGTAAGTACGACTCGTACCCCCCACCCGCGTACGTATGGAGCGCACCCCCACCCCAACAGTGTAAGTACGAGCCGTAACCACCCGCGTAAATATGGAGCGTACCCCCACCCCAACAGTGTAAGTAAGACACGTACCCCCACCCCGTATGCATGGAGCATACCCCCACCCCAACAGTGTAAGTACGACCCGTACCCACCCGCGTACGTATGGAGTGTACCCCCACCCCAACAGTGTAAGTACGACCCGTACCCACCCGCGTACGTATGGAGCGTACCCCCACCCCAACAGTGTAAGTACGAGCCGTACCCACCCGCGTACGTATGGAGCGTACCCCCACCCCAACAGTGTAAGTACGACTCGTACCCCCCACCCGCGTACGTATGGAGCGCACCCCCACCCCAACAGTGTAAGTACGAGCTGTACCCACCCGCGTACGTATGGAGCGCACCCCCACCCCAACAGTGTAAGTACGACACGTACCCTCACCTCGAATGCATGGAGCGTACCCCCACCCCAACAGTGTAAGTAAGACACGTACCCTCACCTCGAATGCATGGAGCGTATCCACATCCGTGTATGTCATGAGCGTACATATTGTGAAATCGGAGAGGTGGGTGCAGAGTCCTCCCAGCAGTGCCCAGACACAGGAGGGGTGTGTGCAGAGTCCTCCCAGCAGTGCCCAGACACAGGAGGGGTGGGTGCCTATCACTCCCAGCACTGCCCTGAGACAGGAGGGATGGGTGCAGAGTCCTCCCAGCAGTGCCCAGACACAGGAGGGATGGGTGCCTATCACTCCCAGCAGTGCCCTGAGACAGGAGGGGTGGGTGCAGAGTCCTCCCAGCAGTGCCCAGACACAGGAGGGGTGGGTGCCTATCACTCCCAGCAGTGCCCTGAGACAGGAGGGGTGTGTGCAGAGTCCTCCCAGCAGTGCCCTAAGACAGTAGGGGTGGGGGCCTATCACTCCCAGCACTGCCCTGAGACAGGAGGGGTGTGTGCAGAGTCCTCCCAGCAGTGCCCTAAGACAGTAGGGGTGGGGGCCTATCACTCCCAGCACTGCCCTGAGACAGGAGGGGTGTGTGCAGAGTCCTCCCAGCAGTGCCCTAAGACAGTAGGGGCGGGGGCCTATCACTCCCAGCACTGCCCTGAGACAGGAGGGGTGTGTGCAGAGTCCTCCCAGCAGTGCCCTAAGACAGGAGGGGTGTGTGCAGAGTCCTCCCAGCAGTGCCCAGAGACAGTAGGGGTGTGGGCCTATCACTCCTAGCAGTGCCCTGAGACAGGAGGGGTGTGCGCAGAGTCCTCCCAGCAGTGCCCTACGACAGTAGGGGTGGGGGCCTATCACTCTCAGCAGTGCCCTGAGACAGGAGGGGTGGGTGCCTATCACTCCCAGCAGTGCCCTGAGACAGGAGGGGTGTGTGCAGAGTCCTCCCAGCAGTGCCCTAAGACAGTAGGGGAGGGGGCCTATCACTCCCAGCACTGCCCTGAGACAGGAGGGTTGTGTGCAGAGTCCTCTCAGCAGTGCCTTAAGACAGGAGGGGTGGGTGCCTATCACTCCCAGCAGTGCCCTGAGACAGGAGGGGTGTGTGCAGAGTCCTCCCAGCAGTGCCCTAAGACAGGAGGGGTGGGTGCCTATCACTCCCAGCAGTGCCCTGAGACAGGAGGGGTGTGTGCAGAGTCCTCCCAGCAGTGCCCTAAGACAGTAGGGGTGGGGGCCTATCACTCCCAGCAGTGCCCTGAGACAGGAGGGGTGGGTGCCTATCACTCCCAGCAGTGCCCTGAGACAGGAGGGTGTGTGCAGAGTCCTCCCAGCAGTGCCCTAAAACAGTAGGGGTGGGGGCCCATCACTCCCAGCAGTGCCCATGGAACGCAAAGGGTGGAGTAGTCACAGATACCATGCCCACAAATGTCAGTCAGGTGCACAAAGACCCTGCAGTACATGTACCACATGTGTTCGAGGCTGGGAGTATACGCATGCATAGCGCAGAAAAGAAAACATGTACACATGAAGTCATGTCAATAGGCCACATACACAAGTACAATGACTACCAAGGATGCCACGAATGATGCAGGTGGAGACATCGCTCAGCATGCATGTGCAAAGGTGAAGGACTACGTCACACACCCAGCTAATGGACACACAGCTCTGTGCCAAAGTCAGGGGACACCCTGCAGGGAAGAAGTCTGGGTACACAGAGGAAGGAATACACCTTGGGACAATTGCAACATGCAGCAACTGCTTACATGAATGGAGAAAGGTAGCTAACACCGTGTGATGGCACACAGATCCTAGGGTCCCCCCTATGAGCAGCACACTACTACATTTCCCACACACCCAACACATGACCAACACCCACAACCATGTAGCAGCCCCACCAACAGCAATGCCAGCAATGCAGGAGTGTTCCAAGGGCAAAAATAAATAGCTTTATTCAGCAAGAGAAAAAAACTAGTATGACGTAAGTCCAATTTTAACAAAGGCCATAGGGCAGTCCAGGAGTCCCAGCTGGATGGGGGACACAGTGGGATGTGTGTCCCCTAGCTTGCCTGCACAGTTACAATCCATCGTCTTCCACAGGGGTGAGGGCATCATGTGGGGGGGAAGAAACAGGCACCGCAGGGACAGGAGGGTGAAGGGTAGGCGTCGTGGGTGCAGGGATGGAGGACTCCACCACAGGGGGTGGGGCAGGGCCAAAGGCGGAGGCCAGGATCTCGCTGCACACCTTAGCAAGGTCCTCCAGGGACTCCCCTGCACCCGAAGGAACCACAGGCCCCAAGGAGGGGGGGGTCAGAGGGATGGGTCGCAGCGCCACTGGGGGAGGGTGTGGACAGGGGGGGGACTCAACCACCCTGACGGAGGACTTCCTTGACCGCTTGCGTGGTGGTGTCACTGAGGGGCTCAGGGACAGAGCGGCCATGAAGGAGTCTTTGGGGGAGATGTGGCCAGGAGAGCTGAGAGGGAGGGGATTTGGAGGGAGTGGATTGGGTGGAATGCGGACTCCCACTCTGGCTGCGTGTCACACGTTTGCCCCCCGACCCAGTGGGTGTGCCTACTGCACCCTGTGTGTGCGTGTCAGGAGGTGTGCGGCGGACCTTCCCTGCTGGTGTGGTGCCTGTGTCTGTTGTGGTGGGTGCATGCTTACGTCTGGGTGTATGTGGGACAGGCATGGGAGTGGGAAGTGTGGAAGGAGCAGGGGTAGGGGGTGGGACGTAGCGCTGCAGGAGACCCACTGCTGCAGTCAGTGTGGAGTCTATGGACCTCAGCAAGTTGCATTGGTCAGCCTGCGATAAATGAATGCCCTCCAAGTATGCCTCCATGTTGTTGAGGACCTGGCTGTGGCCATGGAGGACATTAAGGATCGCAGTCTGACCAATCTGCAACTGCCGCTGGATGTCCACAGACTCAGCATTGGCGGCAGCAGTGGAGACAGGGGCAGGGGGTGCGGTGCCTGGCAGGAAGGAGACATGTGGTGACCGGGCAGGGACATGAGCAAGGGAAGGGACACGAGCAAGTGGGAGGCGGCTGATGCCAATGGAGGGGGCGGTGCCAGATGTAGGGCTGCTGTCAGATGGTGGTGCAGCCACCGCCCACTCGGAGTGATCACCCTCGGACCCGTCAGCTTCATAGTCTGTTGTGCCAGTCGACAGGTCCCCGGGGTCACTCTCCACCGCCTCTGTCCCAATCGAAATGCCAGCACTGATGTCACCGCTGGCACTGGTGCTCGGTCCCTCCGCGCCGTCTGTGTCCATGTCTCCCTCCGTGTCCCCCGACGATGCTGTGGACAGGGTGAAGAGACAGGAAGTTATCATACACCTGTATACATATGTCACATGAGTCAAACCTACGTAGGTAACAGTGCATAGCCTGAAACAAAGGAAGAGTCATATCTACATCACAAGGTACATATGTAGGGCATGCAAGACACAGTTTTTTGACCCACCATGCCATTGAAAATCCATGGAGAGCATGACACAATAGCAAATGAGATGATATGGAATTTTGACTGAGGAGCATGGCCCTGGGGACAATCCAGCACTGCATCTGCACCACACAGCGTGGCAGGAAATTGGGATGAGCAGGGACAAAATCCAGGAACTAGAGGCACATGCAGCATAGGTAATACTGAGAACATGGCCACCCTGACTGGCACACTGCACCTTGAGGGTATGTCCAGGCAAACATCACACACTGGGCAGTCCTAGCACGGATTTATCAGGTCTTGACATGTCGGACATGCCCGCACCACCCACCCCCTACATGAGACAAATCAATGGAGACACAGGAAGCACGTACATCTCTTAGTCTGGGTGAAATACACATGGGATGCTAAACTTCTATATTGCACACAAACTACCCAAGGTGTGGCAGTGCAAATTATCATGTACAAATGGGCAGCATCAGATGATTGCAACAAGACACAAAGGCAATGGCCACCGTGAGTATGTAATAGGAAAATCAGGTCAGGCTGTACAGTGGACACTTGTAATACATCTCACGTCAATATACATGTTTGCAGGGGACAATGGCACAGAGCACAACCTATGCTGTAGACACAGAGATTGTCGACATTCTCGGCTTACACACATACCTAGGAAAAAATGACCCTGGGGACAGTAGTGGCCACACAACTCCATGCTCCTGAATGGGAATGACTGCGACACACGCTAACATCCCTGCACTAGGCCTAACGCACAATCATGCACATCATGTCACAGGCCACCACATGGGACATGCCTGCTGGAAGGCCTGCCACTCGAGAGATTAACTCCCATGTCTGGACTCAGCATTAGTGCCAACTGACATGGAACCCACAAGTCCAGAACTGGACAGGGCACAGGCAAGGTCACACAACCTGTTACACACCACCCCCACACATGACGCTGCAGGCATTGTACACTTGGAGAAGGTGTCAGGCAACATAACCTTGTGATGGAGTGACTACACACAGACCAGGGAACACATTGCAAGGAGGGGAAGGGAGGCAGGAGAACACTGCAATACTGTGGGGAACATGATCTGCACAGCACCATAAACCCTGGAAGTGTATCTATGGAACAGTGCACATACAAATGCTGGTGAAACACAACAAACACACACATGTACCTACCCCTTTCCGGCTGCTGCATCTCCTGTAGACGCCTGTCCAAATCAGGAAAGACCACCGCCAGCACACGTTTCTGGATGTGGGAGAGACGGCGGCGCCTGCGGCTCTTGTGGCTCTCAGGTGAGTCCCCCAGCAGGAGCCATGCGATCCTCCGCGTCCAGCACCGGATATCCTGCCAGCGTTTCCTCACCTGGGACAGGCGCCGCTTCCGACCATCCGCACTCCTCATGGCGCTGACGGCGTCCAGCCATATCTTCTCCTTGGCAGAGGCGTCTACCTGTGAGGATGGACAAGTGACACTACATCAATACACCTGGCACATGTCACAGGGACACAGATTAGAACACATTCACTGTTTACAACAAGGCCTAGTATGCATCCAACGCATTGCACCTTTATCATAGGGACATGATCCTCTGGGGGAAGGCCAAAAGCAGTACGTGCCATTGAAAGGACACAGGTGGAATGAGGGCAACTACACAATCAATGATCCAGGCTCACACTGTGCATCACACCCACCCCTCCTGTCTCAGGGCACTGCTGGGAGTGATAGGCCCCCACCCCTCCTGTCTCAGGGCACTGCTGGGAGTGATAGGCCCCCACCCCTCCTGTCTCAGGGCACTGCTGGGAGTGATAGGCCCCCACCCCTCCTGTCTCAGGGCACTGCTGGGAGTGATAGGCCCCCACCCCTCCTGTCTCAGGGCACTGCTGGGAGTGATAGGCCCCCACCCCTCCTGTCTCAGGGCCCTGCTGGGAGTGATAGGCCCCCACCCCTCCTGTCTCAGGGCACTGCTGGGAGGACTCTGCACACACCCCTCCTGTCTCAGGGCAAAGCTGGGAGTGATAGGCACCCACCCCTCCTGTCTCTGGGCTCTGCTGGGAGACATCAGGCATTCCCACCCCTGGGACCCCCCTACAGTACATAGCATGTGGGTCACACCTGGACACAATGCCAGAAGTCACAGTCACGAAAAAGGGGCACAGTCTGTGCCAGTGGACACTGCACTCACCTGATAACCTGGTCGCCCATACAGCATGGGGTACTGTGGGAGGATCACCTCCACCAAAGCCATGTTCTCCTCCAGGGTGAATGGCTGCGACCTCTCCACAGCCCTTGACATGGTTCCAGGGAATCAGTAGCAGCAGCTGGGTCGTGGAATACAGAGATGTGCAGGCAAGTGCTCCCTCATGGGACCTGGCTGCCTTATATCTGCCTTGCTGGCCCATCTCATGCACAGGGGTACAGAGTGATTGGTCACTCACATTTGCATCCTATGTTTCCTCCAATCCCTTCAAGCCTAGCAGTCTGTGGGTTCTCTATCGGTTTCATTCTCCTGCATGATGTCAGCCCCACAAACACATTGCAACAAAGTAGAAGAATTCCAACTGACTTCTGCTGTGCACCTTCCAGAACAATTTCGAATTTTGAACTTGATCTCCATGACAACCAGCATGCATGTAGGCCTTAATACTTGTCCCTCATGTGTCCCCAATGTAATTTGGAGCGTCACACAGAGGTACGGTGCGTTTCGGGGCCCTAGGGCACCCCAAATGCATTGCAACGGCCCGTACACGCGTGCCTACGTTCACTATCACTATGGGTGTCCTGGCGTATGCGTACTCGTAGTGGTACGGGCCGTACGCCCGCATGTACGCTCACTATCACTATGGGTGTCCTGGCGTATGCGTACTCGTAGTGGTACGGGCCGTACACCCGCATGTACGCTCACTATCACTATGGGTGTCCTGGCATATGCGTACTCGTAGTGGTACGGGCCGTACGCCCGCATGTACGCTCACTATCACTACGAGTAAGCATACGCGGGGAGACCCATGGTGATAGTGAGCGTACATGCGGGCGTACGGCCCGTACCACTACGAGTACGCATACGCAAGAACACCCATAGTGGTAGGTCTGTACGTCCGCATGTACGCTCACTATCACTATGGGGGTCCTGGCGTATGCGTACTCGTAGTGGTACGGACCGTACGCCTGCATGTACGCTCACTATCACTACGAGTACGCATACGCCAGGACACCCATAGTGATAGTGAGCGTACATGCGGGCGTACGGCCCGTACCACTACGAGTACGCATACGCAAGAACACCCATAGTGGTAGGTCCGTACGTCCGCATGTACGCTCACTATCACTATGGGTGTCCTGGCGTATGTGTACTCGTAGTGGTACGGGCCGTACGCCCGCATGTACGCTCACTATCACTACGAGTACGCATACGCCAGGACACCCATAGTGATAGTGAGCGTACATGCGGGCGTACGGCCCGTACCACTACGAGTACGCATACGCAAGAACACCCATAGTGGTAGGTCCGTACGTCCGCATGTACGCTCACTATCACTATGGGTGTCCTGGCGTATGCGTACTCGTAGGGGTACGGGCCGTACGCCCGCATGTACGCTCACTATCACTACGAGTACGCATACGCCAGGACACCCATAGTGATAGTGAGCGTACATGCGGGTGTACGGCCCGTACCACTACGAGTACGCATACGCCAGGACACCCATAGTGATAGTGAGCGTACATGCGGGCGTACGGCCCGTACCACTATGAGTACGCATACGCAAGAACACCCATAGTGGTAGGTCCGTACGTCCGCATGTACGCTCACTATCACTATGGGTGTCCTGGCGTATGCGTACTCGTAGTGGTACGGACCGTACAAATGCCTGTACGCTCGCCATCACGATGGCTACACATACGGCAGCACTCCCATAGTGATATGGGAACGTACACAGGCCCTCTTCGCAGCAGTACAGCGGTTTTCACACATCACAGTGGTGACAGGCGGCACACCGGTAGGGATAGGGCGGACATAATTGTCCATGGATGGACATACTTGTCCATGGATGGACATACTTGTCCATGAATGGACATACTTGTCCATTAATTGACATCAAGGCATCGTCTGTGCATTACTACATGTGTGGGGCACAGGTGTGACGGCCTGTGGTGTGGAACATTACTCCTGAGTGGAGAAGGCACCAGATGTATGATGAGATGTCTACAGATGTACTGTGTGATGGTGCAATGTGTGGCAGGCATGGCCTTGACTCCTTTGACATGTGTGCATGTCGTACTGCACACTTTGGGTGAGCGTCACTGGCATGGCACGGACAACAACACATGGAAGTGTCCCCTGATGCCTGGTACAGGGGTTCTCACACCTGACTTGTCACTACCCACGGTGCACAATGTGACTATGTCATGTATGTGTGGGGGCTTCCCATCAGGTTGATGTTGGAGCACCCTCAAAAGCTGCAGCCGTTGCAGCAACCAACATGTGTCTGTGTGTAGATTGTCATTGCACACTGTTCCGCACACCATGCCACATGTGGTATCGGATGTGAGGTGCACATGTATGCATGGGACACGGAGTAGCGTGACAAGGACATGTCTGCATCCTCACAATGAATGTGTGGTGAGTCATGACATGTGCACCCTCATGGCAAGGTGTGTGGGCTGTCCTAGTGTAATGTCATGTGACCTGTGGCTCTAGTGTTCCGCTACCGGTCTCTGCAATCAGCATCCTACTTCTGCTGATGTGTGGGCGTATGTCACTCCTGTGTTGCGTCTGGCTGTTCACTTGCACTGGGACACAGCTATTCCCATGGCATGGGGAGGTTCTCAATCTCCATGTGTAGCTGGGTCTTGGTAGGAGTGTCACCTTGCATCCATACGTGTCCTGGGCATGTAGCACATACCTGACTCCCCATGTAGCATATGTGTGTTGACAGATTAACATGTGCTCAGTACATATGAATTGTTGTCGTAGTGCACTCACTCTTCCTTGTCACTTCCATATTACTGCAGAGCGCCGCCTCTTGCCCGACCAATTCCGGACTTGGCTGCCATGCAGGAGGATGACAGCATCCGGCTCTACCGCTTCACCCAACCGTTGATTCTGGAGCTGACGGCGAGACTGGCACCACACCTGCAACCGCAGCACAGGTATCCTACGGCACTGACACCCCAGCTGAAGGTAATGGCTGCCCTACATTTTCTTGCCACGGGTACCTTTCAAAATACCATAGCTCATGTTGGTGGCATGTCCCAGAGCATGTTCTGCCGTGTGCTGCATGATTTCTTAGAGGCCATGTTGATTCACCTGGATGACTTCATCAAGTTCCCAACCCCTGAACAGTTGACTGCGGTCAAGCGCGGATTCTATGCCCTGGGAGGGATGCCCCATGTCATTGGGTCCATAGATGGGACACATGTAGCTTTGGTACCACCACACGCACGGGAGGTGGCGTACCACAATCGAAAGCACTACCACTCCATCAATGCCCTTGTGGTGTGTCAGTCCAACATGATGATTTCACATGTCTGTGCTCGTTTTCCAGGATTAGCACACGATGCCTACATCATGAGGCGTAGCAGGATGCCTGAAATGATGATGCAGCTGCGCAACGAACGAGCATGTGTTGTTGGTGGGTACAGTCTGTCTGTCCTGTATTTTGCATAGCCTACCAGCACGACCGCTTCACCACTTCTAACGATGTCCATGTGCTTCCCATGTAGGGGACGCTGGCTATCCCAACATGCCTTGGCTGCTCACACCTCTCCGCAACCCCATCACGCCGGCCCAGCTCCGCTACAACACCGCCCATGGCCAGACAAGGCGAGTGATAGAGAGGGCGTTTGGCCTGCTGAAGAGCCGATTCAGGTGCCTCCACAAGACCGGTGGTGCACTCCCATATGCCCCGGCGAAGGTCTGCAAGATCTTCATGGTCTGCTGCATGCTGCACAACATGGCAGTTGAAAGAGCTGTGCCACTCATCCTGGATCGACATGACGAGGACCATCAACCCGTGGAGGACGAAGGGCTTGGCAATGGGGCTAGTGATGTGGAGGATGTGGAGCCGCAAGAGGACATCCGGACTCGGCTCATACGCGACTTCTTTGCTTAGTGGTGAGTACCAGTGTCTGAGTGTGCACGCATTGGTCCCCGTGTGGCATGTGTTGTGATGTGTGTGTCCACCTGCATGTATGGCACGTGAGTCAGAGGTGTGTGTGGGTGTGTCACTGGAGTGATGGTGGCAGTGATGGTTGTATTTCCCCAGTCATAATTGTGACCTAGCATGTTGTCATCCATACATGTGTCGAGTAAATGCACATGCAAGTGGCTGTGCTTTTTGTGGCTGACTTCTTGTGTGTCTCTCTTCCCCAGGTACTTGCGCATGCCATCTGCTGCTTGCATTGTTGTGGCACTGCTCTTCCTCATGGACATGACATCGTGGGCTGACTCAGCGTTACAGGCACGGACACGTTTGGAAGTCTCCATAGGGTAAGGGATGCATCTGGGGTGTATTGGGTGTGGCAGTTGTTCACGATGTATGCACACTGCCCCTGTTGATGTTTGGTTCCTCTGCAGCCATGTAGCATCACCATGGGACACGACATGCAGCTGTGTACACCTGAATAGATGGTCTGCCTGGTTGACAGTCATCAGTGATGGGAAAGGGGATTGTGATGATGGCATCAATGTGTGTGACACTGCCCTCGGACACATACGGTTAGCATTGGCTTGACATGGTGTGGGACTTCCACATCAGCGGATCAATGGTGTATGGCAGTCTCTCCGTGAGCAGCTGTGGGTGTTTAGCTGTTAGCCGACGCTTGTGTGCCAGTCCCATGGCGAACACGCATTTGTGCTGCAGAAGGGGGGTGCCAGTGTTGGACCCACATGTTACTCCACATGATGTGTTCATGTGTACTTCAAGTTGCCTCTGCAATCCCGAAAACATGAATAATAAAAGTTGGTGTCGCAGTAGACAGGCATGTTGCTCGGCATGTTGCTGGGCCTGCTGGGTCTTTATCTCATCGAGGGTCCCCTTGATCTCATTGAGGGTGGACACAACCTGGGCCATGCCCGTGGTGTCCTGCCGGTATGTGTCCATGATGTTTCGCACATGGGCAAATACCGGTTCCCCAGCCAACTGGTCAGGCTCGCGCCTCCGCCGTCCTCCACTCCCACCACCCCTGCCCACTTGCACCTGGCCTGCCCTTGTGGGTACATCGGGTCTCCGGGACCCCTGAGGGGTGGCATTGGCGTTGTCGCCTCCTGGGTGCCCGGGACACCGTGTCCCTCCTGGCCAGCCTGGCTGCATTGTGGTGTTGGGGCAGGGATCCTGGGTGTCTCCTGGGATGTGGCAGGAGTGGGGGTGGTGGTTGGCACAGTTGTACCTGACGCAGGTGCTGCAGGTGGTTGGACACCAGAGGTGCCAGGTCGGTCGGGGTCGTCCACAGAGTGGTGAGAGTGGTCGCTGCCGGTGGGATCGGGCTCCCGCAGATCCGGGTCCTGTGAGTCTTCCCCCCCAGTGTTGGGGGGTGAACCACGACGTTGACCTGTGTGTGAGAGAGACAATGTTAATTTTGTTCCATGCAACATCCATGTTTCATCAGTTTCAAAGTTGGGACATTTCCTCTTGGCATTGGGATCTGTCTTGCATTCCACTCACAGTGCACTTGTGCATGGGTGTGTCCCTTGGGCACCACTTTGGCCCCTTTAACTATGTGTGGACGGTCTTCCTTGCTGCATCAAGTGTGACTGCAGTCAGCAGTGGAGTGGGCAGGTGTGGCGAGCCATGCATTGGCGCCTTCCGTGTAGCACTGTACATGTGCACATGGAGTGGATCCACACACTTATATGGTCCAGGTAGCTGTCGTTGTGCTCGTGAACAGGTTGTGACTTGGCCCTGTGTTTTGCCATGGGGAAGAGGGGGGGTTCTGGGACTGGCCACCCTTGTCTACATGCACGCAGTCTACCTGCTGACGAGCAGACATTCGCACACGCCACACGGCTGATTTGCTCTCCCTGTGTCTCGCTCCCTCTCTGTCCCCCTCTCCCTCCCTCTGTGTCCCCCTCTCCCTCCATCTGTGTCAGCCTCCTCCCTCTGTCCGTCTCCCTGTGTCTCCCTCCCTCTCTGTCCCCCTCTCCCTCCCTCTGTGTCCCCCTCTCCCTCCCTCTGTGTGTCAGCCTCCTCCCTCTGTCCGTCTCCCTGTGTCTCCCTCCCTCTCTGTCCCCCTCTCCCTCCCTCTGTCACCTCAGCCCAGCTTCCTGGGCACACACTGTTAGCAGATCTTTGAGTGGCCCTTGGCTTGTTGATGTGAGTTTGTTTCTGATCTCCAGGCACCCATTGGGTGTGATGTGTGTCTGTGCGCTGCTGCTGTGGTGGTGTGTGCTGCCACTCTTTCACAATGTTGGCTGTTCATTAGCTGCTGTCATGTGCAAAACAGTGCCTTCACCCCCATGTGTTGATGCAAGGCGTCCGCCATTTGCTGGCAAGTGATTCCTGTGTTGGGACACACTGTTTGTCTGGCTGTGACCTAGGCCATATGGGCAGAGGGCATTGTTGTCTGCTTCTGAGTTGCACTATGTGATTTTTGGGGCCCACCCTCCCGCCATCCGGGTTACCGTGTCATGTGTTGGTGTCTTCTGTGGCCTGTGACTTGACATTGTCCAGCTGGGTGCATGGGGCATGGTGGCAGCAGTGGCATGTGCGTGCTCATGGAGTGTGGTTGAGTCATGCGATGGCTTGGGGTGGTTGCGTGCCTGTTAGTGATTTTGGTTGTGGATGCCGTTCCCCCCATGTGAGGTGCGTTGTTTGTGTACTCACCCGGGTCTCGGAGTCCTTCTAATTCTTCGACTGCCTCCACCGGCAGTATGGCCATCACCCTCTCCTTCCAGGGATGGTAGTGTACGGGTCTGCGGGAGGGCCCTCCTCCGGTGGCGTTGGCCTGGTCGTGTTCCTCCTGCCTCTTGGCTCGGACCCTCCTCCGCAGATCGTACCACCTGTTCTGGCATTCCTGCCTGGTCCTTCTGGTGTCCCCAACAGCATTCACAGCATCGATGATGGTCTGCCACATGGCTGTTTTTGCTGCCATGCTGGTGTTTCTGACCAATGTTCCAAAGAGCTGTGGCTCGACTCTGAGGATTTCATCAACAAGAACCTCCAACTCTCGGTTACTGAACTTTGGATTCTTGGTAGTGGGCATGGTGAGGGGTGTGGGTGTGGATGGTGGGGGGGGGTGTGGATGGTGGGGGGTGTGTGTGGATGGTTGTGGGTGTGTGGGTGTGGTTGTGCAGGTGTGTGTGTGTGTGAATGTGATGAGGGTGTGTTTGTGAAGGTGGTTGTGTGGAGATATGCAAGTGTAAGGTGTGGTGAAGCTTGTAGTAAGGTGCTGTAAGTTGTATGTGGTGTCTGGCAGCAGTGAGTCTGTTGCAAAGGCTCATGGTTTGTGTGTGTGGGCCCTTTTTATTGGTCCATTGGTGGGTGTGGCTGTGTTTGAAGTTTGGGTGGGTGTGTTATAAGGAGTGGTGGTGTTTAGGGCCTCTGTTTGTTTTTGGCAGTTGCAGGTCAGTGTATGTGTTTTTTTTAGTGTTTGTTGGCCATGTTTAGTGGCTTTGTGCCATTTGAATAGTGTATTCTTGTGTTGTTTTGTTTTGTCCTGGTTGTGTCCGTGCGTTTTGAGCGTGTGTACGGTGTGTAGATGGGCCATTTGGTTGTACGGTGCTGTCCTTGTGTGTGGCTTGGCATGACTCGTACATGCGGTTGTGATGTTGGGGCATGGGGTGCGCTCCGTACTTAGGAGGTTGTGGTGGGGGTGCGACTCGAACGTACTGGGGTGTACTTAGACGGTGGTACGACACGTACTGGGGTGGGGGTACGACTCGAACATACTGGGGTGTGGGTACACGGGGGTATGACACGTACAGGGGTGGGGGTACGACTCGAACGTACTGGGGTGTGGGTACACGGTGGTATGACACGTACAGGGGTGGGGGTATGACTCGAACGTACTGGGGTGTGGGTACACGGTGGTACGACACGTACAGGGGTGGGGGTATGACTCGAACGTACTGGGGTGTAGGTACACGGGGGTATGACACGTACAGGGGTGGGGGTACGACTCGAACGTACTGGGGTGTACTTAGACGGTGGTACGACACGTACAGGGGTGGGGGTACGACTCGAACGTACTGGGGTGTAGGTACACGGGGGTATGACACGTACAGGGGTAGGGGTACGACTCGAACGTACTGGGGTGTGGGTACACGGTGGTACGACACGTACAGGGGTGGGGGTACGAATCGAACGTACTGGGGTGTAGGTACACGGGGGTATGACACGTACAGGGGTGGGGGTACGACTCAAACGTACTGGGGTGTACTTAGACGGTGGTACGACACGTACAGGGGTGGGGGTACAACTCGAACGTACTGGGGTGTAGGTACATGGGGGTATGACACGTACAGGGGTGGGGGTACGACTCGAACGTACTGGGGTGTACTTAGACGGTGATACGACACGTACAGGGGTGGGGGTACGACTCGAACGTACTGGGGTGTAGGTACACGGGGGTATGACACGTACAGGGGTGGGGGTACGACTCGAATGTACTGGGGTGTACTTAGATGGTGGTACGACACGTACTGGGGTGGGGGTACGACTCGAACGTACTGGGGTGTGGGTA
Source organism: Triturus cristatus (assembly GCF_964204655.1). Lineage (NCBI taxonomy): Eukaryota > Metazoa > Chordata > Amphibia > Caudata > Salamandridae > Triturus > Triturus cristatus. The sequence goes on along the minus strand of NC_140589.1, from coordinate 1,710,394,955 downwards.
CACGGGGGTATGACACGTACAGGGGTGGGGGTACGACTCAAACGTACTGGGGTGTGGGTACACGGTGGTACGACACGTACAGGGGTGGGGGTACGACTCGAACGTACTGGGGTGTACTTAGACGGTGGTACGACACGTACAGGGGTGGGAGTACGACTCGAACGTACTGGGGTGTGGGTACACGGTGGTACGACACGTACAGGGGTGGGGGTACGACTCGAACGTACCGGGGTGTACTTATACGGTGGTACGACACGTACAGGGGTGGGGGTACGACTCGAACGTACTGGGGTGTGGGTACACGGTGGTACGACATGTACAGGGGTGGGGGTACGACTCGAACGTACTGGGGTGTAGGTACACGGGGGTATGACACGTACAGGGGTGGGGGTACGACTCGAACGTACTGGGGTGTACTTAGACGGTGGTACGACACGTACTGGGGTGGGGGTACGACTCGAACGTACTGGGGTGTAGGTACATGGGGGTATGACACGTACAGGGGTGGGGGTACGACTCGAACGTACTGGGGTGTACTTAGACGGTGGTACGACACGTACAGGGGTGGGGGTACGACTCGAACGTACTGGGGTGTAGGTACCCGGGGGTATGACACGTACAGGGGTGGGGGTACGACTCGAACGTACTGGGGTGTACTTAGACGGTGGTACGACACGTACTGGGGCGGGGGTACGACTCGAACGTACTGGGGTGTGGGTACACGGTGGTATGACACGTACAGGGGTGGGGGTACGACTCAAACGTACTGGGGTGTGGGTACACGGTGGTACGACACGTACAGGGGTGGGGGTACGACTCGAACGTACTGGGGTGTACTTAGACGGTGGTACGACACGTACAGGGGTGGGAGTACGACTCGAACGTACTGGGGTGTGGGTACACGGTGGTACGACACGTACAGGGGTGGGGGTACGACTCGAACGTACCGGGGTGTACTTATACGGTGGTACGACACGTACAGGGGTGGGGGTACGACTCGAACGTACTGGGGTGTGGGTACACGGTGGTACGACATGTACAGGGGTGGGGGTACGACTCGAACGTACTGGGGTGTAGGTACACGGGGGTATGACACGTACAGGGGTGGGGGTACGACTCGAACGTACTGGGGTGTACTTAGACGGTGGTACGACACGTACTGGGGTGGGGGTACGACTCGAACGTACTGGGGTGTAGGTACATGGGGGTATGACACGTACAGGGGTGGGGGTACGACTCGAACGTACTGGGGTGTACTTAGACGGTGGTACGACACGTACAGGGGTGGGGGTACGACTCGAACGTACTGGGGTGTAGGTACCCGGGGGTATGACACGTACAGGGGTGGGGGTACGACTCGAACGTACTGGGGTGTACTTAGACGGTGGTACGACACGTACTGGGGCGGGGGTACGACTCGAACGTACTGGGGTGTGGGTACACGGTGGTACGACACGTACAGGGGTGGGGGTACGACTCGAACGTACTGGGGTGTGGGTACACGGGGGTATGACACGTACAGGGGTGGGGGTACGACTCGAACATACTGGGGTGTAGGTACACGGGGGTATGACACGTACAGGGGTGGGGGTACGACACGAACGTACTGGGGTGTACTTAGACGGTGGTACGACACGTACAGGGGTGGGGGTATGACTCGAACGTACTGGGGTGTAGGTACACGGGGGTATGACACATACAGGGGTGGGGGTACGACTCGAACGTACTGGGGTGTACTTAGACGGTGGTACGACACGTACAGGGGTGGGGGTACGACTCGAGCGTACTGGGGTGTAGGTACACGGGGGTATGACACGTACAGGGGTGGGGGTACAACTCGAACGTACTGGGGTGTACTTAGACGGTGGTACGACACGTACAGGGGTGGGGGTTGACTCGAACGTACTGGGGTGTAGGTACACGGGGGTATGACACGTACAGGGGTGGGGTTATGACTAGAACGTACTGGGGTGTGGGTACACGGTGGTACGACACGTACAGGGGTGGGGGTACGACTCGAACGTACTGGGGTGTGGGTACACGGGGGTACGACAAGTACAGGGGTGGGGGTACGACACTAACGTATGGATGCTGGGGGGAGTGTTTGGCGCGTATGCGGGCACATATCTCCATGGTTGCAATGGGAGTTCGGTGCGGACGGTGTTTTTACCATACGGTTGTGAGTTCGGACGCACGGGATGGATCGTGATTCCTCGGTCGGACTTGACTTTTCACGTTTGTACGGTAAATCGTCCGAGGACGTGTCGGACACATTTTCCGACCCGAGGACGTGTGGGGAATGATTCCGAATGCGGTTCGTATGGACTTTTTACCATGCGAATCGTGATTGCCAGTTCGTACGGAACTTGTACGATTCGTACGGTAAAAAGACCGGATTCGAGTCGCAAGGGGATTTTTTCTACCGGATCGTAATCGGCACCTCAGAAGGACTATTGTTCTGCTCCATAAGATGGAAAATTGACTGTTACCCTGTTGCCTGCTGCCCTGTTCCCGCAGTGAAAAGGACTGAACATGCATCTTGAACCTAGGACCGCCAGAGTGACTTCAAGGGCTGGTTGGCTGTTCTTCTGATCAGAGCCTCTGGGAAAGAAAAGTCTCCAACCACCTTGAACCCAGCACCTTGACTATGTCTGCTGTGAGTCCTACCCCTAAGTGGTACCACCCCAGTCTTAGACCATTAGAAGTGGGCTTGAAGGTGCTCTGTCAACTCAGCTTTGGTCCTGTGGGCAGAATCAATCCAGCCATATTCCAATTAGGAAGACAATTTGGATCAAGGCTCTAGTGTTAGTGCATGTACTTTGTGCATGTACATTGTACTTAACAGGTGCAGGATATGTTAAATCAAGGTTTATAGTTCTTGTTCCAGCTAGAAAAATTAGGTCTGACAAAAAACTAATTAGCAGTGACACCCAAAATTTGGTAGGTCAGATCCTGGGGCAGATCATTGGCTCATCTGGGTGCCCCAGCTTGGAACAAGCTCCCTCTGGAACTTAGATTAGTCACCCAGCAGCATTTGAAAAAAAGCTGAAAACCTGGCTTTTTAATCAGGATTAAATAACAGAAGTGGCCTTTCTTTTCTTTTTACTGACCTTTGCATATGAGCCTTGCACAATATAAGTCACATTCATCATCAATTATCATCATCAGTGCGACACATTTTCCTACAGTATTCTATACAGTATTTTGACATTAGTACATGGGCGGTTTTGTGGCATATTGCAGGCATTGTAAGCATAATGATGCCCTGCTTGGAATGCAAGAGAACCCGTGCATTGTAAATTTCCTAGTTTAAAGTTTACGCAATGTGATGGCCCTCTTTGGCACATTATGACCACTCAAGGAATTTTGTGTCCCTGACATTAGCTCTCTTAGGAAAAAAATTTGATGAAAGCATAAGGTTGCTGTGCTTCACATATTTAATGCTTCTTGCAATCATTTTTCCTATCCCAGGAATTGCCATGTTCTATACGGACTTACAGCAAGATTTACTCACCCCATGTGCTGTGATGCATCACGCAAGGTGACACAAGGCAAATCAAGGGCTTAAGTGAGATTTACTAAGCCATGCAAACCACCTTGCATGGATCTGCATAGCTTAGTAATTCCAGAGTAAATCAAGGTAGCATAAATTGCTGCCTTGCGTTACTTTGCAGGGAAGGCATCCTAAGGGAGGAGCATAGGTGTTCCCATGTTTCCACCTATGGATGGTGACACAATCCTAGATTTGCTAAGGGTAGTAAACCTGGGATTGTGTAAAAATGGTATGCCTTCTCAACAGAGGCGTTGCAAGGAGAAAAATCTTCATGTCTCCTCATTATTTCCTCTTTCTACAAGTGCTGCATTCTACAGCACACATAGAAGGAGGAAAATGCCTCTAAGGGATTATTTTGTGCAGGAAGGTGTCTCTTCCCATAGAAAAACAACCCTAACTCTAACACAAGCACCCTTGCCCTGTAGCACTAGGGTGCCTGCATTGGCACTAGGCAGCACTCAGTGAACCAGTGTAGGAATGTGTCATACCTTAGCAGATATGGCACATTCCTGCACTCTCCCTGTCACTCAGTGCAGCAAGTTGTCTTGCTGTGTTGCATTGCATAACTCAGAGAAATCTGCCCCTGTGGGCTTCCATGGTCTTCTCACACTTTCCTCAGAATCAGGTGAATATATGTGGCATTTGTTGGTGACAAATAGCATATGGTGGGCATCCTTAGCACTTGATTATGATACAGGGATATGGGATCCAGATTCTGTCAGTGTGGAACACTAATACACATGAGTACTTGATAAAATGCACACACTGTTAATGTAGTGTCCTCCCCAGACCAGGTACTCACCAAGGACTTTGCCACACACAGAGTTTAGTATAACACATCTTCATTCTTCTCCGTGTAACCGCAAACCCAACATTCTAAACCTGCATTAATTTCACTATGCTGTAATGCTTATGTCACAGTTCTAAGGAGTCCATCAGGAGCCACAATGGTTCCATCATTACAAACTCGCACAACACTACATCTCTCTCTCTCTGTCAAACAAAACATTACAGTTTCTTACAAATATATACAATTAGAGCTCTTCAATGAGACTTCATGGCACTTGGATCACATGTCCAGACCATGTCTTCAGAAACTGGGGATAGGCAGTAGAAATGTTCATGACTGGCATTGGTGATGGAGAAACAGCAACAGTCAGGGGTTCTTCACTTCTCTTTTCAGACCCAGTCTCTACAATTACATCAATGCCTGACGAGTGACAAGACACATGTCAGAATTACAAGGAGTCTCAGATAATGGACTTCACATTAAGTTGGGCAGTCACCAGGTGTCTTCAGTTAGTCGCAATATGAAATGGTTCCGCATTGAAAGGAGCATCAGACTTTCATTTGCTATGCTGACTAACACTCAATCTTCGCTAGTAAACGTGACGTCTTTTGAATGCTGAGGCTTGTGTACATAGGCTGTAATTTTCCTTTTATGATCTAAGTCTTTCATGCGTGTCTCTTCCTTAGTATTTGCTCTACTGTTGGTCCATTGAGGAAACATGGTCGTCATGACTCTTCTGAACATCAAGGTTGCAGGGCTTTCAACTGTAGTTGACTGAGGGGTTGAACGATAAGCTCAAAGAGTGAAATTTAAGACAGCTTTATGGTCAAGATTTTCTAGTACAGCACATTAGATGGCTTTCTTTAGAGTACTTATGAACCATTCAACAAGGTCATTGGCCTGTGGCCAAAGAGGGGTGCTCTTCAGATGCTCCATATTAAGATGATTTAGAAAGTCTTTGAATTCCAGACTATTGGAAGGTGGGCCGTTGTCAGACTTTAAGATCGCAGGAACACCCCAGGTTGCAAAGATGCTGTCTAATCTCCCAATGACACGTTCTTGAGTGATTGATGAGAGATCTCCGAGCAATGAAAAATGGGAATATTCAACAACGATCACCATCAGGTGATGCCCGTTATCAAAGGACCAAAGAAGTCCACTGCACTCCTTTTCAATGGATTAATTGGCAAAACTGACCTGTTCAATGGGTGTTGAATGGTTTTCGACATCAGGCATTTGCATAGATGACAGACCTTTATTTCTCTTTCTACTCTCTAATCGAGATGTGGAAACCAGCCTTGATCCCTGAGCATTCGTTTGAAGGCAACTATTCCATGATGTCCTTCATGGGCTACTTCAACCAGCTGTGGTTGCGGACTCTCTGGAATGACAATTCTAGAATACCTTAGAATAATAACTTCTTGAGTAACAGACAGTTCATCTTTGACATTCTTACATTTTTGATATTCACTGCCACTGGTAAGAGGTCAAGGGTGCTCGTGCCAATGCTGATGTGTAGTAATGTCTTTTAGTTTCAGCATGCCCTATCTTGACCTTTGTTCCAACGAAATGGCAGTTGGGGTGCTTGATTTCACTATGACATTTATGTAAGCTTCATCCTTATTAGAAGGGGTGCCAGGGCATTTTAGGGCACTCATGAGAAGTAGTCGGCAGGGTTCTGATCTTTCCCTGGACGAAGCACGATGGTGTAGTTGTACTCTAGTAATCACGGACCCCAATGTTCAATGCAAGGAGATATTTTTGCTTTTGGATTGGCAAAGATAGTTAACAATGCTTGATGATCACTCACAAGCGTGAAGGGCTTCCCATACAAGAATACATGAAAATGCTCATAAGACCATAACATTGCTAAGCTTTCTTTCTCAGGTTGTGAATAAGCATGTTAAGTTTGGGACAAACGTTGGCTTCCATATGTCACAAAATGTCTTTGAGCATTTGGGTGTCCGCTGTGCTGTGCAAGAATGATGCCCAACCCAACAAGGCTAACATCAACAACAACCTCAGTATGAAGCTTTGGATCAAAATATATGCCATTTCAGTAGTGTTCTCAATAGCTTATTTGATTTTCTGGAAGCTTTGCTTGTATTCATATGACCAAAGAAAAGAAACTTTATCTGTCATTGCCTTAACTATGTTACTGCTATTGTCTGTGGCAACAAATCCAATGTTAAGTCCACTTGATTGGAGCCATTCAAAGACCTTGCTGTTAAAGTCTTCCAAAATGTATGGAGCAGTTTGGGATTTCTCCATGGCGAACATGGCTACTGTTGCATGTTTCCAAGCGTCATTACAAATCTCAGGAGTGTCAATACCTGTAGATATCTTTTCTCCAACCCCCACAAAAGAGATCCAGCTGTCAGTGATGCACATGGAATCAGTGGCTTGGCAACTGGTCCCCATGTCTGTCATCAGGTGGATAGTGTGAACAGCACTCTGCTGCAAAGCTTGTCCAAGCAGTTCCAGCACATCGTGATGTAGCACTGGAACAGCAACTCTGGTAAAATAGGACCGACTGGGAACCTTCCATTTTGGGCAGTTGGGTGATACAAATCCTAGAAAACCCACTCCTTCCACAAAAGAAAAAGGGATGAGGTCCAGCGCTAATAGTTTAGCCAGCATCACCATGTGCAAACGTGCCATTGGGAGGTCGCATTCATATTGCCCCTCCTGCCTAAACATGGCAGGAATAGTACCCTGGATTTTTCTTTTCTGATGCCACTGATGCATGTGACTTCTTGAATGCAGACAGTAGTAGGCTCATTATGCATCTCAGCGAGGCAGTCAATGTGCTCTCTTGACTTGGTGTCTCAACCTGAGTCTTGGGCGATTGCAATGTTGCTGATGTTGGCGATACTACTGCACTGCTGTTGACAGGACTGCTTTGCGTAACCAAAATTTCATCCTCTTCTACACTTCCACCATGATCAGATTCCCGGCACAGCCTTTCATCCCATTCACCAACACCACTTGTAAATTTTTTGGCTGCTAAGGTGCACCTCCCACTGGATTGTGTGGTGTTTTCGCAAATTAGTTGTTTGGCCTCCGGTACCATAGTTTGTACCAACCTTACACTGACTAACACTTGCTCCACAAATGGAGCATATGGCAATGTCATGCTATTTCTTGCTGATAATAAAGAAGTCCCAAACTGGGGAGGTCCACATTCTGACATTGGTGCCACTGCCAATGTTGGATGAACTGGCAGAAGGTGTGCATTTTGACGTTTGTTTCTCTGCAGTACCTACCTCTACTGAGGGGGTTGTGGATGTAGGTCACTGCTGAGACTTAGCTAATATGGCAGCTGGGGGTGGTAGTTTCTGTGGAGCCACATCCCGCACAACAGGTTGGGATATGGTAACGTCTGTCTCCACTAGGGCTGGGCTAAAATCCATGATGACTGCCTCGTCATCATTCTCCTCTATATCTAAATCCACAAGTCTAAGGCTTTCAGGAACCTTCCTTTTCCCTAGCCTCTTGTGGCGTGTTCACTCTCAGACTGAGGTGGGATCCAAGTGGTGTCTAGGTTATCAGAAGGGAGGCTTGGTGAAGAAGATGGTGGAGTAACCCTCCTTTTTCTTGCTGGAAATTTGGAAGAAAATTGATCATCTGAAACAGTGGCTTCCTCTACTTCCTCAGCATGAAGCTCAGTCTCCTGAACTGCTCCTACTTGGGAGGAACTACTATTGCCAGCTGTGTCTGTTGTTGTCCTCTTATCTAAGTGTCTTGCAATGATTGGGTATTACTTTGCGAAAGAGATAAGTCAATTTCAACATCACTGCTCGTAGGCATCGCCGGGATTAGACTGGCTGCCTCTCTGACAGACATGGGATTGGGCCTAGGTGGGGTGGGTCCGCAGATGCGAGGGTGCTGCTCCCAGCTTGGTACCTGAAAAAGGTCTGGGTCAACATACCAGTGGTGGTAAGCTCCTTCTTCTTATCACTAGCCACTTTCTTGGTAGCACCATTATTTGAAGCCATATTGAAGCTGTCAGTTGGCAGTGGCACTTATCTTCACAAGTTGAAGGGATGTCTGTAACGTGTGGTCATGTGTCATGTCGTGCACAGGCCTTCTGTCTGGCAGTATTGTGGGTGATATCTCTTGTTCGCCTTAAATCTAATAAGCAATAACATCAGTGAAACATGGCATTGTTACAGTTAAATTAGTAGTACAAGCAAACAATATCATTTTGTGTGGTCAGTGGTTACTTAAGTTAATATAAATAATTAACAATACATAACATGTCATGGTGTGTATACTGGGGAAGGATAAGAAAGTACAACAACAACATAAAATTGTAACAGTTGGCTTTATGTGCTTCACATGGAATGTTGCTGTAAGGGAAGATCAGCTGACAAATGATGACAATGGAATAATCCCTAGACAATGAATGCTGTTGTGCTCATATAGCAGACTTGAGATTGATTCATTGATGCCAGATGTTATGAAAATGGTTAAAAATGTAATAATAAAATAAATTAAATTAAATTAAACAAAAAATAAAAAACTGAAATTAAAAAATGTAAACAAATGAAAATAAATAAATAAATAAAATTAAAAATATATACATATATATAAATAAGTGACATTATCCCCAAGCATATATAATTTATTAAACTGCTATCTCATTTCTCAGCCATCAGTGCAAGCGTATGGCAAAGGGCCACACTGGCTGGGCGCACAAAATGGCTGCCGTGCCACATGGTCATCATCAATAACAACATTGAGCAAGAAGGCATTGGGAACAAAGAGAAGACATTGCATGCCTATGGCAAAAGCACACTGGCGGTCTACAAAAAATGGCAACCAACCACATGCTCACAACAACAACCAGCAAGAACGCATGGCTACAACAATGAAGATATACAGGCCTATGGCAAAGGCACACTGGCTGGCTACATAAAATGGTTGCCAGCCGCATGGTCACAACAAGAAGCAGAAGGCCTGGAAAACAAAGAACACATGCATGCTATGGATGCTGACTATACATGATGGCCCCTGGCCACATGGCATGGCAAATGGTGGCCTATGACAAACAAACACACACAAAAATAAACACAAACACTGGCCAGACAAAGGAGGCATGGTAACACAGAGAACACAGCATTAATTCAGCAATGCCAAAAATTTAAATTACAAGGGCTGAATTTTTTTTACAACAACATACTTCCTCAAAGGCATTACCCTACCAATACATTGTTTGAAGGCAAACAAAATGTGAAATACCACCAAAAAAACACATTTTGTATTTTAATCTCAAACCAGCCATAGCCAAAGGATGTTGCAAGACATGCAAAACAAAAACGACAAATAGCAAGGTGGCATGGTCACAAACAAAGAGCAATTGCAAGGCTATGGCAAAAGCAAACTGACTGCCTGCTCATAATGGCCACCAACAACATAGTCACAACAAGAAGCAGGAGGTCTGGAAAACAAAGAACACATGCAGGCCTATGGGGAAAGCACACTGACCTGCTACACAAAATGGTCGCCAGCCACGTGGTCACAAAAACAACAATCAGCAAGATAGCATGGCCAAATCATAGAAGACATGCAAGCCTCTGGCAAAAGCATAATGGCTCGGTACACAAAATGGCCACCTGCCACATGGTCACAACAAGAAGCAGGAGGACTTGAAAACAAGGAACACATGCAGGTCCATGGGCACTGACTATAAACAAATGGTGCCTGGCCACATGGCATGGAGAACAAAGGCAAATGATGGCCTAATGCAAACACACACACACACTGGCCAGACAAAGGAGGCATAGTAGCACAGAAAACACACCATTAATTCAGAAATGCCAAAAAAGAAAATTAACAGTGCAAAAAATGTTTACAACAACACACATCCTCCAAAGGCATTATCCCACCTATACACTGTAAGCAGGAAAAATAAAAATGTGAAATACCAGGAATAAAACACATTTTGTATTTTATTCCAATGCTATCCATGGCCTAAATGATGTTTCAATTCAACAGACTTTTAATTAATACAAAGAGAGGAAGAAGTAGTAACCCGTTCATCTTCCCAGTCCAAATGTACAAAAAAACATAATTAGACGGATCCTCCACCTGTTTTGGTTAATCAAGTCTACTCCTTCAGTCACTATTGACGTTTTTAGAGACTTGGAACCCACAGGGTGTTTTAAAAGAACCCTCACTCACCTACCTAGTAGGTGACAAGGCTTCTCTCACAGGAGCTTGCGGCTAGCTAGCAAATCTCATGGTGCTCTCGAATGGCTCTGAAATCTCCTGGGTGATCGCCCGGCAAGTTGCTCCAGGGCTCGAGAAGGAAATTTCGAGCGATCTAACAAACAAAAAAACTCCACTCCTTTGCAGGGTGCAGAGTTTATCAGTAACTCCATGTTTTTTCCGTGAACACGAATTTGCTGGACTCCCCAAGCTCCACGAGCTGAGTGGACATTTACGCCCAGGCCTACATTTTGATGGTATTGAATTGCAGTGGTAGTTTCAAGAAGGCAGCAGCATTGTATTTATTAATTTTTTTATTTATAAATAGTTTTATATTGTGCGAACATTACCTTAGAGGGTATCAGAGGGCTTTACAGAGAATTGCGAAACAAGTAAGAGGAGACAATTGCAGTAAGACAGCTAAGTGGACAAAACATATACAGGTACGTACCTCTTTAATAGTGGAGGGGATCAATATAGCATCAATACAAGTCATCATACATAAGCAGAAGAACATGAAATGATATGCAGAAGAACATGGGTGTTGAATACAGCAAAATGAGTCAGAACAATAGAGGATGTGGAGCAGTCCATTGGGCTAAGAGGCAGTGGCTAAACCTCTAATTCAGAAAAGTATTACTCAGTAAAGCTTTCACTTCCTTTTTGAAGGACACTATTGGAGGGTTCAGTCTGGTTTCTGTAAGCAGGGAGTTCCAGACTCTTGGGCCAATACCCGAGTAGGTCCGATTATAAGTTTTCATTTTTTTAAATTTCTTTGGTTTAAGCAACAGGGTACTGGAGCCCCTGGAGGATCGAGCACTGCTAGAAAGATCTAGCTTTTGGGCGAGGTACAGAGGAGTGTTGCAATGAAGGTCTTTATGGGTCATGCAGGCAAGTTTTAGTTGTATCCTTGCCTCTAAAGGTAATCAATTCAGAGATTTCAAATCCGGGGAGATGTGGTTGCTTTTATTGGAACATGTGATGAGCCCGTTAGCCGCATTCAAGGAAGCCTTAAGAGGGGCCAGTCTGTACCTAGGTAGACCGTAGAGGGTTGCAATGCCATATTCCAACCTTGAGATTACTAATGCTAGCACAGCGGACTTGAAATCATTGGGGGGAAGGAAGGGTTTTATTTTCCTTAGGATGCTCAGTTGCAAGTTCGCTCCTGTGGTAGTTCTGCTTATGTGATCCTGCATGTTCATGTTCTTATCCAGTACTATTCCCAAAGATCTCATAGAGTCTATGGGCCAGATGTACGACCATTTGCTTTTGCGAATGGCAAATTGCGAAAAATTGCGAGTCGCAATTTGTGAGTTGCAAAAGCAAATGTACAACAGTATTAGAGACATTGTTAGTGATTCCCAATGGGGTCGCAAAATGCGAGGCTAATGAATATTAATGAGCTAATCACCATTTGCAACCCCAGTGGGAATGGCTAGCCCTTCCTGGGATGGTGGCCTGCTGGGCTGAGCAGACCTCCATGTCTGGGACAGCTTTTAAATAAAGCAGTTTTTTTTTAAATGCAACCTGTTTTCCTTAAAGGAAAATGGGATGCATTAAAAAAAAAGAAATTGAACATTTTGCTTTTATTTCTTAAAGGCAGGCAGTGGTCCCTGGGACCACTGTCTGCCCTTAAAAATTATTTTCCCATGCATTCCCAAAGGGAAGTGGGTGGTAAACTGCGAATGTTTTGCGACCGCACAGGGCTCAGACTCGCTATTAGGAAGGGACGCCCCTGAAACGTCACTTCCTAATAGCAAGTCGGAAATCCTAATTAGCAAGATGCAAATAAATTGCAACTCGCTAATTAGGGTTTGCAAAATTGGCACATCTGGCCCTTAGATTTGTGGTGTGCAGTTGAGAGCAGATAGATTTTTCAGATATTTCTCCATAATGGGGGCTTGCTTGGGAAGGGAGACACATAAGAATTCAGTTTTGAAGGTGTTAAGTTTGAGATGGTTGGAGGTTAGCCAGTTTTAGGTTTTGTGCAGGGTTCCATTGAGTGTCTTGATATCATCAGGAGAAGAGATTTTCATCTACAATTGAGTATCACTTGCATACATGTGATAATAGATCTTAGATGCTTTGAGGATTTTAGTAAGAGTTTCCATGAATAGATTTAAGAGTGTGGGTGAGAGAGGACCCCTGTGGAAGCACCAGAGTGCCAGGACTGGAATTTGAGAGGGTTTGATTGACTTTAAATCTATTTGTTCTGTTATGGAGAAATGAGGCAAACCATTTTAACAATGAGCCGGAGAACACCATACTATGTCCCAGAAGGCTAAGGAGATTGTCATGTTTGACAGTATCAAAAGCGGACGAGAGGTCGAGGAGGATTAATAGGCAGGATTTATTCCAATCCAGCATTGTAAGATCGTCATCAACTATATGAGTGATGGCTGTTTCAGTGCTGTGAACCTGACGGAAGCCAATTACAATTGATCAAGGAGCTGGTATTCCTCAATGTGGTTACACAGTTGGACATGTATACATTTCTCAAGGAGCTTTGCCAGAGTTGAGATGTTTGTGATTGGTCGAAAGTTATTAAGGTCCGCTGGATCAGCAGTAGATTTTTTGAGACTGGGCAAAACCTTTCCGAACTTTAAGCAGTCAGGGATCTCACCTTAAAGTAGGGAGGCATTAACAATCTTGGTCCAGAGTGGAACTAGGGACCGTATCAGCACCATGTAACCATTTTCAGAACTTACTGACATGCAAAGTATAGTTTTTTCTGACGCTGCTTGGGTATCTTGTTTATGCGCACCATCTCTGAGGCCTTGTGATATACTGGCCGCTGGATCATCTTTGTTACTGACAGGAAACAGGACCTGTTTATTGGTCTCCATTAGGGAAGCAAATTCTCTCGGCTTTCTGCACTTTGGAAACTTTTGGTTGTTCTGAGCCCCATTCAGCAGCTGTGATGAGATGCCGCTTCGGATATGGACAGCGCTGGAAGCACAAACCCGGGTGCTTTCTCAGGGGTCACTCCCTCCAATGCTATGGCATGATGACTCTCTTTACTCAGTACTGGTAAGCGTTTGATTGTTTCTTCTATCACTTTGCCCTTCAGCATCTCTTTGTGCTTTCTGACACCTGGTTGATCTCTGCTTCGCAGCGCTCTAGTTCGCAGTGTTATTTTGAACTTTTCATTTCTTTCCAAAGCTGGTTGCATTCACCTATAGCGTTATCACTCCGTATGAATAAATGGCTTTGGGTTTGCGTAGTAGAGCAGTATCTCTTTGTGCGCCCTTCTAGCTGGTTCTCGCCCGCCAATGTGTAGACTTTTTAGTCACACTATAATTAACGCTTTTCATGGAACTGGGGCTGCTTTTTGACTCCACATGCGCCTCACATTTATTTTGCACTTTAACAGAGGCACACTTCCCACGCATGAGCAATTTGTTGGACCACAGCAAACTCTCTGGGAAAGCACTGTCGATCTTTGAGTTACTTATCCCCTATCTAGTTGTAGCAAACAGAATAGCCCAGTTACTCACCAATGATTATGCCACACACAGAATTTGAATAATACACCATATTCTTCTGCATGTAACCGCAAACCCAACATTCTAAACCTTTATTCGCTTCATTACGCTCTAATTATTACGTCACAGTTTTACAGAGTCCATCAGGAGCCACAATGGTTCCGTCATTACAAACTCACAGGACACTACAGTTACTTGCCACTTAATTAAGAGCTAGTATTTTTGTGCAAACTATTGTTTCAAAAAATAATTTGGAAATTATTACTTTATTTTGTCAAAATAGAAAAGGTGGTATTCGGGAACATAATCTTCTTTTTTTAGGCAATGTCAATATGTTGTTGGAGACAAAGTTTATTACATTTGTTGATAATGTTGCATAATAACAAATTTTCTTTTCTGCTAAGGTATTATTTCACGATTTAAATAGAGAAATTTCATCTAGGATATTGATAGTTTTTATGACAATATGGTCAGTTTAACCTTACTTGTAGGTCCGCTGCATGAACCAATATGATAGATCTCCTATCTAAGCCTCTGGGATCTGTATAACTTGAGGATAGCCCCATGTCCACTGTGACAGCATGAGACTGGTATAATGTTTAATCTCCCCATCCTGTCTCCTCCAATAAATTCTCAGTCATGATATCTTTGAGAAATCTACCTGGAATAAGCAGAATGGGTTTATGAACGATGGTGGAAGGCAGACCTGGGGAAAGAGGCTACATAAATATAGACAATTAAACATAGTCCATATTAATTTGCGCACTTCCTGTAAAACCTATGGATTATTAGCCAATTTTATTTTGTATTTATTTTTACTAGGTTTACCTGGTTGGTTGAGGGATATATCCAAAAACCCAATATCTCCAAGGAAGATCGGATTTATCGGTCACGTCTTAAAACACTAGGAACATTTAATGAATATCTCTTCAGAGCTGGCTGCAGAAGGAACAATTTTATTAGAATTTTCTGGCCTTCCAAAAACCCAGTGGCAAGTCAGTCTTAGCAGGCATTCCTTAATTTTGAACTGTAACTTAACTGACCTTTCAAATATGGCTGCAAATGTGTAGTTTTGGGCATCTTCTTTGAAATTGCGCTATAAAATACATCATTATTAATAGCTTTTTGTTAATTTTCTTAGGTTAGGTGACCACTGAACATTTCATAGAGTGAGGTTCAATAACTTTATTCGCTCACCTCGCTTAATGTCATTCAGAATATGGCAAGGCTATTTTACTTTTCTGAAAACTCCATTGTAGCAGTGCGCTGTCCCTCAGCTAAAATTTTGTAACACTCTGTCACATTGATTTGTGCATGGTTTGATCATGGGGAAGGACTGGTGATCTGCCTGACCAATCTCTGGACCATTTTATTTTGTAATCTCTCATCTTTCTATCCCTCCTTGGATTCTCACCTCTCATAACACACCAAAAACACACAAACCTCGGAGAGCACAACACCACAAATGAGCAGTATCAACACCGCAATATGTAGCAAGGCTGTCTGTGCATATCTAAGTTGGCAGATTCCAAGAACACAACACTTAAGTTTCAATTATGAGTCTGGTGGTCCATGGACTGCCAGACTCATGGAGGCACGGTGGTGGCGGTCTCCTGACTGCCCAATTACAGCTCGGGCGGTCGGATCACCATTGGGCCGCCGCCAGGGAACTGCCGTTCCCTGGCGGTGGTGTAGTACTCCAGAGGCTGCAATATGTTTGGTGGAATGCTGTGGTCCTGCCAAGCATATTGCAAGTTTCCTAACCCTCAGGGTTTTCAATGGTGGTTTAACCGCCATGAAAACCCTGGCGGAGAGGAAACAAAGGGGGCCCTATAAGGCCACCTTGCGCCTCATGCCCTGTGTATGCAGAGCCCCCACCCGGGGGCATGCACACCAGTTCCTGCATGGCATGGACTTTCGAGTCCATGCTGTGCAAGAACTGTTTTTGGTGTTCCCATTGCGGTGTCTGCTGTTGAAGGCACTGCCGTGGGAACACCAAAAAAACGCCTGCCAGACACGAGTATAACTCGCAATCTGGTGGAAGGCGTGACCTTGGGCTTGGGGGTGGCGGATCCACCACTGCACCATTAATCATGTAATCAGGCCCTAAGAATGAAGAAGAACACAGTACAGAAATGTATCACAACAAACTGCTAACACCCATGCCAACACATTAACACACCAAGCAACAACAGCACAATTCCCCAACAACACTAGATAGCAATACAACATACCAACACGCTACCAACATAGCCACAAAAACAATAATACAGAAACACAAACCAGTAAAATACAACAAAGCAGTACAACTATGGAATTGGCTCGTGTTTTAGGGATGTGTTGTTGTGATAGAGTGTTTGTGGTTTGTTTTGCATTAGTGTTTTGTTGTGTGGTGTTACTATGTTGTATTGTGGTTGTGTTTTCAGTTTGTTATTGTTCTGTTGTAGTACGCATATGGGGATATTATCAGCACTCTACCATTTACAGACCATACCTTAAAATACCAATTCCTAAACTTACTTTATGTGCAATGGGTTACCAAACTGTGTGTCTCATTAAACCTTTTTCTCTTAAAGCTAGCTGGCTGGCCCACTGTAACATCTATCGTAGATCCCGCCCGCTATCTGCCATAGGAACTGTATATATTTATGTTAGAAAAAAAGTCTCTTGTCTGCTATAAATAAGCTGAGTACACAAAAAAGTCTATCTTGCCTCTTTCTAATGTTTGAGCTGTAAATATACGTTTAACTTCTTGAATTGATATGCGCTGCTATTCAAAATGACAGCGTGAAACCTTGAACACTACCTCTCTCGCTGTGGGCAAAGGTCTATTTTTAAGAAACAGATAAAACAGAATCTTGTCACAATGAAGATTGATTGCAGTGAAGGACTTGATTTTTGCTGTGTTCGCGCCTAATCTCTTCTCGCAATGGCATTTCATTTTTTTTATTTTCAAAATTTAAATTCGAAATCTACTCTGCAGATACAAATAGTAATGTATAAACAGAATCCAAAATCACCATTAAGCAACATTTAAATACCTGCTTCAATTTATTTCTTAGCACAAGATAAAGAGTATGACAAAGACATAATATTCAAGGATTTGCTTAAAAATAGGCCTGGGCAGAATTTCGATCAAGCCAGAGTAATCGTAGTAATTTCAGTAATTCTGTGTTACTCTTTGAGTTGAAATTACCGATAATTACACGTTTAGTCCTGATTGCGCAATTATGAGTAATTAGGGGGAGAAATCCTGCTGCAAGAGCACATTTAGCGAGCGCAAGAGACTTGCTATTTGTGTTCTGCTGCATTTAGCACTGTTTCTTAGTGCAAAATGCATCCTCACATCCACTTTGTATATTGCACTGAGAAAAAAAAGCTAAATGCCGGTAGTAAATTGAGGGATAATCCTATCCCAAGAGCACTTTAGCAAGCATGAGTGGCTGGTCACGCTTGCTATTTGTGTTCTGCTGCATTTAACGCCATTTCTTAGTGGAAAATGCATTCTCACATTCATTTTGTACACAAGGGGGCATATTTGCACTAAAAAAATTGTGCTAAATGCAGAATGACCTTTCTCACGTAATTGAAGCATAATCTTGAATGGATTCTTAGGTAATTCCATGTTATTTTGCTTTATGGAATTACACAAGTTACCCCTACCCCTACCTAAAAAAACATCAACCTCTGTAGAATAATATATGATTATGTGAAAATTGGAACTTAATATGCATACGTCTTGCTATGATAAATGAAAGAACCCCTGATGACATGTAACCTTCTCACAACCTAAAGTTGACCCATTCAGGAGCACTGATCGCCAAAAAAAGGAAATGATTTCATGATTGTGACTCTTTAACCATAAATTATGCATAATGATTGAATACAACCCAGAAAATGACAGCCTGTTGGACCTCTTCAAGGAATTTCATTTAGACCAGGGTGGAGAAATTGCCCCACTCAGGCTTTAAAACCGCCACCATATATTCATGGTCAATCGCAGTTGATTACAGGGGAGGCCGCGCCTTGGCAAGATGATGGCTGTGCAGTGTTCCACATCTGCATGGTGGTGCAACAACCTCCATCTTGATGCTGCTGGTCCCCTGGCAATCCTGACGGGTCATCTTGCAGAAACCTGGGTATCACCAAATATACCCTCAAGTATTACCATCAGCCATGGGGTCCTAAACAAAACTGGCATTTCCAAGAAATACATTACCTGGGGAGCACTCACATCACATCACATGAAATCCCTTGCCAACCCTGCGCACACCCCATGGCAGGTAATCCTTTGGCATACCGTGTCCTTGATGTAAAGGGTGTTGGGAACGGTCTCCCACTTGGCAAGTCGGAGACAATGGCACGTTTTTGCGTGGTCACCCCCATTTTTGCTGATTTTTATTGCTATTTCGTAGCCTCTGCACACTGAGGCACTGCTGTCCAGTTTCCAGGCTATGTGCTCTAACCTCTAAAACATGTAGAAATTGCCTAATCCCTGATTGGTATATTTAAATTCTCTATAGGGCCATAGTAAATGGTGTGGAAATCCACACATGGCCTGAAAAGTTAAATGCCACCTGTGGACTGCTACACTTATTGTGCCATCCACTTAGGTGACAAAGAATACATGGCCGCAGGTCAACCATTGGAATCTGACTGCTGCAGTGTAAAACCTGCAGCGTGATCTCTTAAATTAACACTTTTTCACAGGTAAAAATTACCAAATATTTCTAAGATACCCCTATTAAAAGTGAGACATGTATAAAATTAATGTTACCATGCCCCATGAATAAGGATGAATGAGGTATGAAGGGGCTGTGTAAGCATCTCCTAAACCCAGGAAAGATGAAGGGGTGTCCGGAGAGGCAAATACATTTTTACCAATGCCTTTCTGCTGTTCCTAGCTCTCTATCTTTTGAAACTGTGCCTTTGAAGTCTCTGGGTGTTATTTAAAGTTTGGCAGGTGCGAGACACTCACCGAAAACTGGAAGATGTCTTGGAGAGCCTATTTACTATGTATACATAGATGTTCACTGTAAATTATGCAGGGTATTTAGAATGTATACCTGAGTACATAATCTAAATAGGAACTTCCACATCTGCCAAAATTTAAATAACCCCTTCCATCTACTTTGCAGCATTCATATGTGAATGTTTGATTTCCATTTCCTTACTGCTTCAACATTTTTCCTTCTCTCTCTCTCTCCTGCCCACCCTTTTTCTCTATCTCCAACCTCAATATTTTTTCCTCTAAGCATTTGAGGATTTCCCTCTCCTATGTCTGGGACATGCATCCCTCTGCAACACTTTTGCACCTTTGCAATCTTTCTTCTGCTCTTTTTCTCTCGCTATCAGCTTCTCTAAATTACTCCTTCTTTGCTTAAGCCCCCCCATCATCTCTCTGAATGTCTCCCCAAACAATCTTCCTTTACTGCACCTTTGGTCATCTTCTCCTCTGTGCTCTTTTTCTCTAGTTTGGCAGTGCATTTGAGTTCAAGTCCAACTTTCTCATTCTCACACTTTTTTTTATATTATTCTTTTTTGAATTTTTATGATGGTTTTATTCTCTGAAAGGTCAGACAGTCCTTAAACTTTTTAAGAAAGATATATTTCCTCCATTAGATAATTTTCTCAAAAACTATGCAGATAAATTACCTCTACCATACTGAAAGCATGGTGGAAGCACTACAATCGGGGGTTCTATATTGTTGTTAGAGGAGCCCTCCAACTGAGGAATTTCCACTTTCTCATCAAACATGATTTATGGCACTATATTGAGAACAACAATAGTCACCCAAAATGTTATGGAAACCTGAACATTGCATAGAAAATTATTGTTTTTATCTAAACCATGTATAAAACACCATAATATCAAGATCTACAGGAAAATTAACAAAAGTATCATACTAACATAGTTTCAGTGCCATTTCAGTACAACAAAAATGACTTTTTGACAACTCTAAGCTACCATACTCTTCAATGTATAAAATATTGAGAAACATGACAAATAATACAACTCTAAAAACACAGACTAAACACACAAATTCACGAAATGTAAATGAACATAAATATTAAATCAACAATAAATACAATGACTATTCAAACAAACATCTAGCAAAAGAGCCTGCTCCTTATGCCAAAACAACACAAATCTGAAAAAAATATGTCTTTCTCCAGCAACTGAGGCAACATAGTTACCAGCCAACAAAGAAACAAGAAAGTAATTATACACACTAAAAGGACATCACCCACAAAATCCATTTATTTAAGAATAATCTAAACAATGGTATAACTAAGCATAGTATTTCTGATTTGTTTTTCCCTCAGAAAAATAAACTTATTTCGAAAGACAGTGAAAACTGGCAAATGAATAGAAAAGCAGATTTGGCTTTCATTGAATCATATATTTCAAGGAAAAGGTAAAGAAGCCAGAAGGAAGGAAAAGTATTCCATTAAAAAAATACCCTAACACAGCAGCAATAATACAAACATAGAACTCACAACCACAATGTCATAATTGCCATGTTTTGCTATTTAGGTATCCCTGTTCTTAAATAATATATGCTGTTTTTTTAGAAATAAATGTCAATTATAAGATGTACATTTATTCATGACATTGTTCATAGGAATGTGATACTTTGGTCTGCTTGAACATATTCATGTTTTTTAGTTTGAAACACAATCTTCTAATAATTGTTTTGTAGTTCTGAACAAGATTTGATGGAAGCTAATAATTTAATTTGTCATTTATTAATATTAAATAATTAGTCTGGTTTTAAATAACACAAGAGACTTAAAGTCTGCCAAGACCATTCTGCTAATTTTCTATTTGAAAAGATTTAAAACTGTTCAAATGTGTTATATAAACTAAGAACAGTGTGGGATAGAGGAGATGGAATCTTTATGCCAGAGAATCAAGACCAGCCATGCAGAATCATATCACCTTCCTTTGCAGAATGGTATGACAAGGCACACTTGCCTACACGTGGTGGACTTATCAGCCTGCTTACCAATGCAGACGAGAATCAACGATTCTACTATTTTATTGAACACTGCCTTTATTGTTCAGACAAGGTATGCAGGAGTGATCTATCTTTCAAACTCAAACTAAGCCCTTTCTTTGGGGCTAAGGATAGTTTAGTTAGCCAAAGAGATGAGAGTGGGTTTGCAAATATTAAAATAAAAATCTTTATGATTTTACCAATATGCTACAATATTATTTGCTTTTCTCACTCCTGGTAAACATTGTGGATACTATTTTGTTGATTTTCTTTGATATCTGCCTTTCATATTATATGTTCAAAGATAGGATTTTGATTTTAAACATAACTCTTTAAACTATATCCCTTGTTTCCTACTGTTCTTGAGTATACCTTTCCATTAATAAATAGGCTTTGGGGTCTTCTAA
The DNA here is from genome assembly GCF_964204655.1 of Triturus cristatus. Taxonomy (NCBI): domain Eukaryota; kingdom Metazoa; phylum Chordata; class Amphibia; order Caudata; family Salamandridae; genus Triturus; species Triturus cristatus. The sequence goes on along the minus strand of NC_140589.1, from coordinate 1,710,373,506 downwards.
TTATTCCTCTGATATTTCATAGGATTGATTGTCACCTGAAATGCATCCCACAGAAATATTTCCAAGTGGGTTGCTGGGGGGTTGTAGTCTGACTGGGATTCTGGCTTGGGATGGAACATTGAAAAAGTCCTTAGTGTCCAGGGCTCAAGAAATACTATCTTGTGGCTGTGTTCTGGAATATTAATCCAGAAAAGGCAACCATAGATCTAAAAAATGCCCATTCATAATCCTTTAAGATAACAATGAAACTGTTCAGATGGCTTCATTAGTAACGTAACACAAGAGATAATTCCTCCTAACCTACAGAGTTTATGTAATTTCGAAAAAAAACTCAATAAAATATCTATGTGGAAGTGTGTTAAATATTACTCCAACAAATGCTATGAGTGAAACTGTAGCAGGAACAGTTCCCAAAACAAAAGTTTATGACCACCCACCATTAGTAGCAGAAACCAAAATAGGTACAGTATTTGAAGAAACTAAAGCCGTAGCAAGCACATCCACTACAAAAACGGTAACCACACATAAAGACAATTGTCTAAGAGTGCCCATTCACTTTGTCCAACTAATACCTAGCACACCAAACTTAAAAATCTCTATCGCCAGAAAAATAAAAATAGACGAGGGATGTACATCATCCTTCCCTAATGCTAACAAATTCAAACACCAAAGCAGCTAATCATAACAGACAACAAACAGTCATTTATAACACATAACAAGGAACACAATTGAAAAAACAATGTTAATATTTACTACTGAAGAAAATCTTACAAAAATCCTCAAAATGGAAGATGGATGGCACCTCTGAAAATTATGTCACTAATGCAAAACACCCCAACCCAAACTAAATTACAAAAGAACTGGAACACTTAATGCTACTTTGCATTAAAAATAACTTAGAAATTCACTGAAAAAACTAAGATTAAAGAGTGTTATAGTTATGGGAAAATGTCAGTTAAAATGCACCAATTTAAACTGACAAAACAATAGACATTCACCAGTAATGGTTATGTCAAGTAACTATAACTAGTGCCCTAAATTGACGGTAAGTCGCACCCTCACCATGCACTGCTGATGACCTCATCTATTACATCACTGATCAGGAAGGTACAGTTTGTCCTTAAGCTCAAGGGGGTCATCTTAGCACACTTGTGATCTCAGACCAATTGTCCTCATCCACGGATGTGTCTTCAGGAGCATTATAAGTTTTGGTATAAAGTATTTGTTCATTTTAGGCATCATCAATCTCTCCACAGTTCAAAGAGGGAGAGTGGTTCTTCTGACTTTGTCAACTGCTCCAGCTGCACTTAACACAGTCTTTGAAGAGACAAGGCATTCCAGATACTTCTTTGCCGGTCTGCTGAGTTCTGGAAACTGTTCCTTTTTTCCATGCCAATAGGCCAATGGATCTTGATATAAGTACACCTCTGTTGGGTCATCTTCTCAATTGTCATTAGTGCTGCCACTTGCTGTGCTTCTGTTGCCTGCATCTGTGCACTTGACTTAAATCCTGTCATATGAAGCTAATCCATTGCATAGGTTGCCTAATTAACTTGAAGTGGTTGTTGAAGTGGGTTTCATAGCCGTTGATGGTGTTGGTTGCTGCTGCAGAGGCTTACCATCAACAGCACTGTCCTCTCTGTTAGTTGAAGGCTGCACTTCAGTTCTGCCCTGGCCTCACATTTGTAGTCATTCTTCTTCTAGATCAACAGCTTTCCTGAAGATCCAAATCTTGTAAATTGAGACATCAAATGTTGAGAAAGGAATGAAAGTAGGCAGTACTTTTTTGTATCATAGATCCAGTATTGTGGCACATATGTACGCTTGGTATCACGGCGCTTCTTTCTTTAGCCTTTAATGAGTGTTCAAGTGAAGGATTAGGCTGCTGACCAAAGCAGCTGCTTCTTCATGCACATTGCTAAATGTTTGTTCCACATTTTGCAAATGTTCAGGCAGAAAGTGTGAAAACATGATCGCTTGGCTCATAGTACTCTCCTCCTTGTTGACTTCCTGTGTCATAATTTCAAAAGGAATTGGCATTTGGATCAGACACCCCACTAGCAACTATTTGTCTCCCTCCATTAGCATGGCTTTGGCAGTCTAATTCTCAATCTTTTGAATTACATAGTCATTGATAGCCCTTTACTGCTCAAACAAGCTTTGCAGCACGTTGCAGGTTGAGTTCCAATGTGTTGGCACCTCATGAATGAGGGCTTTTACAGGTACTTTATTAGCACGTTGAATGAGCCGCAACTGCTTCTGGGCTTTGAACGGCTACATGGGAATGACTAAAATGAGGAAAATTCTTTGAAAGGTGACCACTATGAAGTTGGCTACTTTTTCTGTTTCATGGACATGCTGCACAACAAGTGGGCATCATTTTTATGTACCGCGGATTCAGAATCTTGGCACAGATGTATTCCTGGTATCTTTATGTTAGATTTATGCAATGTACTAATCAAAGCACACAGAAATATCCTCCATCAGCCATGGCTTCGAAAATATTGCTGCTATTGTTAGTGACAATTAATCCATTGCTCTGACCTTTGGGTTAAAGCCATGTTTACACTTCAGTATTAAATTTGTCCAAGATGTTGGCAGCTACATACAATTTGTCATAACTGCTTCATTCTGCCAAATGCCTGGAAAAGCAGTATCAGAGGTGAGACCAGTAGTTAGCCATTGCTTCACTTCCTTGAAGGAGATCCAGTGTGCAGTGATGCCCATGTAATCTATTGTTTGATAACTGGTCCACATGTACATTGTGAAATGGATAGACTTAACAGTGCTCTCCTTCATAGCATCATTAACCAGTTGCAGCAACCGCAGTGAGAAAGTAGGTCAGGGTGGGAACCTTCCATTTTGGGCAGAAACCAGACCCTATCACAGGCAAAATCAAATAAATTAATTAAATAATTACTGGTGTCCTTCCAGTGCCCATGGGGACCCCATGGGGACCCCACGGGAGGAGTGGGTCAAGTTAAAATCAAATAAATTAATTTTAAAATGCTGCTGTCTCTTTGGCGCTTATGAGAACTCTCTGGGAAGTTGGGGCAAGCAAAAAATGAAAACAAACAATGGGGGGATTCTCAAACAATTTGTGCTGGGTTAGCATCACAAAAGTGATGCTAACCAGCACAAAATGTTTTTTTCTGATTTACTTCCTAGTGCAAAACTTGTTTCACACTGGAAAGTAACCTAAAAGAAACGCAGAGCAACACAAAGCACTGCTTTGTGTCACTTAGTGCCACCAAGGAGTTACAGGTGTGGTACATGGGCATTCACATGCACCCACCTATGGCTTTCGATGCAAAACCCTCCCTACAAACAATTGTTGACAGGGTTTAGTGCCAAAAGTTAACGCCATTTTAAAGGAGGTGTTAAAAGGAGAAATGTTTTTATTTCTCTTTTCTTTTCCAACTTTGCATGCATTCTGCACTGTGCAGCACACATGCAAAGTAGGAAAAGCTTTAAATTGTGTCTAAGTATAGTATTTTATACTGGAAGGCTACCCTTCCAGTACAAAACCTTTGGTAGACTCAGGTACGCACCCTAGCACCATGACGCTAAAATCTGCACTTATGCTAGGAAGAGGGCAGGAGAGAGCCATATCTCTGTAGATATGGTGTTCTCCTGCTCCCTCCCTGTCATGCAATGCGGTGCAGCATTTTTGGCTGCTGTGCTGCGTTCGGTGACTCTTTTTAAGAATCTGGGCCAATTAGGACTACAATCAGCCACAAACACTAATAAATATATCAGGAAAAAGCAAACAAAAAGTAACACAAATGTCATTAGCTTCTTCTGTCAATGTTTCTAGAAAATAGATCTTAAAAGTTTCTTTAAAGGACTGAAAAACATACTGGCTGAACAAAATGGTGGTAGATAGCTCATTCACCACGTGGCCACTGAAGAAGGTGGCATGAACAAGAAAGACAAAATGGCCACCACAAACACTCATTCACTGATTCCACAAAATAGGGGCCGCAATGGCCAGTAAGTAAGGGTGTACAGAAGATAGGCAAATTAGTCACCAAACACACACACACACACACACTTAGGCTACACAAAATGGCCGCCATCAGATTTGCAACAAAGAAGGAGGCATGAAGCACAAGAAAAAATGGTGGCCTATGATAAACACACGTACTCGCTACATCAAATTGCCACTACCACATGACCAGCAAATGACACAGTATCCTATCTGTAGTACCCAACTGCCCTCCCCTAAAATATTCTTGTGGCATTACGGGTAAAGGACTCTGCAGAAAAATGTGATGAGTCTCTACGTGGAACAGTCCTTCACCCACCAACAGTATATCAGCAGTGTCAGAAAAGAAACTTAAAGAAATGCCACAAACAGCTCAAGGCAACAGCAATTACCACTCTAAAATAGTTTCAAAAGTTGCAGAAAAAAAGTAATACACAATATCAACGATGTCACACATTGACAAACTACCAGAAATGATGGGCCAGCACTTGGGAAAGAAGTTTAGCTGAGAACAAAGGAACATTTCTGGCTAAATGAGCCTGAACTCCAGCAGACACCCCAACCCTAGCCACCAATAGGCACATGCAGACAAACAGTAACCTACATTTTGCTTTAAGGCCATCCAAAAGCCCCTAAATGAATTAGAAAACCTGTAGCACAGCATCAGTGAAAATGTGATGAATGCATTCAAAATACACCCAAAGTCTTCTGTAAGGCAAACTAGGACCCAAACACTAAAACAACACAGTACAAATTATTAACAATTTTAAACAAAATTCACAAACAAAACACAAGGAATCAGAGAAAATTCATATTTTAAACCCAGGTCTTCACCATCAGAAAAATATCCAAAATTATTCCTTAAATAACATAATCCTACCGAAGCCCCTACTCCTAACTCCAGGCCACCAACAACAAACAAGCAAAAAGAAAAACAAGCCATAAGAGGAACACAAATAGTGGTGCCTGTGCTCCCTCAAACAACAAGCTTTTTGCAAAGTAGTGTATTGAACTTACTTGATTTTCCGAAAAAGTGAAGATTGCAAGGGTGTGGATGTAGCAGAGATTGAATAGAGAGTGATGTATCCCTCCAAAATCCAAATCCAAAATGACATGGGCTGAACAAAGCAGAGAGTTGAGTCTTCAGGACTGGAGAAATAAGTTGCTACTGTAGTCTTCCAGTTTCTATGGCACTTTCTTCCTTAAAAAAAAAAAAGACAAAATGTGTTTTGTGCTCAAAAATGTACTCAGTCAGTGAGGATAAATATTCAACTTTAAAATGTATTTATGAGTGGATTTTGTCTGGTTACTTGTGTTAAAAGAGCTGCCAATCATATTTGGAATTGCAGTTCCACACTCAAAAAATTTCCCGAATGGTCCACTCAGGTAAGCGTTTGTGTCAATCACCTTATTTCAGTGCTTCTAGCATCATGATTTTCCCCCAGACAGGATTTTTGTTAAGCAGCATGAAATAGTAGTGTAATTTTGGTAATTGCACGTAAATTTTGTTACACAAAATTACCAAAATGATGCCAGTGATGTTGGAGTTATTAAACTTTTGCCAATGGTTTACAATATTTTTCACTATGTACTGTCCAATGCAGTGCAGCAGCCAAAGATGCTGTGCTGCATTGATCTAGGAGGTGAGAACAGGGCAGTGCTCTATCTACTAAGATGTAGTGCTGAAGGCTCTCAACTCCAGCACTGGCACTTTTTGAGGCTATTTAGCACCATCAATACACTTAAGCCCAATAGTGCAAAGCTGTGTGTAATGGATAACATAGATTTTGCACTGGAAAGGTGCCCTCCCAGAATAAAACACTATTCTTAGACATATTGAAAAACTTAACTGCACAGTGCAGCACACATGCAATGTGTGAACTTTTAAGATAAATAAAAGCACTTCTCCTTGTTATCATCTGCCTCAAGGAGTCAATATTTATAGGAAAAAAGCCCTGACTACATTTGTTAGTGTAATAAACTTTGGGGCAAATTTACAAGCCCCTATTGCCATCACAATGTCACTTTTGAAAGTGACGTTGCGATGGCAATAGGGGCTTCGCCTTATTTACAAGGCAGCATTGAGCCACTTTACGTGGTTTAAGGCTGCCTTGTAAATAAGGCACCCTTTCACACTGTACTTAGCATGAAAGGGAGGGCAATGGGTGTCGCATGGGTATTCCACTGCAACACCCATTGATTTTGACGCTGCCCCCTATTTCCAGGGTGGCGTAAATAGGAGGCAGTGCCAAAATTAAGACCAGGGATAACCTCGTCTTAAACAGGCGAAACAAGGAGAAATGCTTTATTTCTCCTAATTGTTGCTGTTTCCATGTGTGCTGAGTTGTTCAGAACATGTAAACAAAACAAATTGCCATTGATTGTTTATGTGAAGGAAGGGACACCTTCCTCCAAATAAACAATCCAAAAAAAGAAATTAAATTTTGCAACTTCTATGTGTGCTGCATTGAGGAGCTCACATAAAAGTTACAAAACGTAATTTAAAGATTGTTTATGTGCAGCGAGGGAATCTTCCCCTCAACGCAGACTAGCACCAGCACAGGGGGAAATGCAAGGCTGCACCATATTGTTGTAAATATGGTGCACCCCTGCGTTTCTGAGGTGGCAGAGTGTGGCATTAAGCCAGGATACTAACGCCGCACTCCGTCACTTCATTGTAAATATGCCCCGTAGTGTCAAAAAGCATGGGTGGTAGCTTGGGAATGTTCTTGCACCACCCATGTGATGCCCCCTGGGCGTAAAGTAACTCAATGTAGTGCAGAGTGCTGTTTGAGTTTCATTTAGGAATGTGTTTCAGCACAAGAAAAGTGTTGCAGTACTCAACACCTTGCATGACATGTGAGAGTTTTGTAAATGATGAGTCTGAGGTTTCTGGCATGGTTGGAGGGAGTGGGTGCGGGTCCTAGGTCTGATGGCCACCAGGAGTCGTTCCATGCGTTGCTGCTGTTGTTAAAGGCAGTAAGTACTTCAGTCTTGTCTGTGTTCAGCTGCAGGCAATTGTTCTTCATCCAGTTGGTGACGTTCGTCATGCATCTGTGGAAGTTGGTTCTGGTGATGGTGGTGGTGGGGTCGTCGGGGAGTGAGAGGATGAGTTGGGTGCGTCTGCGTAAGAAAATATGTTGAGACCGTGGGATCTTATGATGTTACGCCAGCGGGGTCATCTTTCGACACCTAGGGAAAACTACCAACCCCAGATATTTCTGTAAATTAAGCAGCTGTGGGACTTCTGGTGGCATAGCATGTGTTTGTATGCCACTACTCTCTCTTACCTAAACTGACCTGCAAGTGTCAGACTTTTGTTCAGAAAAAAGAATTCCTTCACTCTCACATTCCTGTAATGGAAATTTCTTGAATTTATCATGAACAGCAAATGTCCCACTACCCACTTCCACCAATGAAAATCTAAACTCACATGTGTGGGTAACCTTACGCAATGGACAAAAACAGTTGAAAACCGTTACCATGTGATGTTAGTGTACTCTCAATGAGGTCTTCGCAATGCTAATGTTTTGGCCCTTTTTATGACATGTGAATAAAAACCACTCACAATGAATATTGTTTATTTTTCAGGAGATTTCATATGTCATCGGTGATATCAGTCACCATGTCATGAGTGATATAATATGGGAAGTCATAAGCAGTGGGTTGTGGGGGCATAAGTTATAGGTAACTCAGGTAACTATAACTGCTGAATTCCTATGGTTTTATGCTTGTGAAATCTGAGCATAACTAGTACATGCCTGTGGGGAAAAAAAATCAGTGAATTTCTAAGGTTTTTTTTAATTCTAGTTCCTTACTATAATGTCCCTTTAACCTTTGTTTTTCTAACGAATTTCAATTTTTTTAAATTTGTATTTCCTAACTGTAATCAGTAACCTTTGGGAGTGGGTGTGTTTGTGACTGTATGGGTCGGTGAGTGGCTATGTGAGTGGCTGTATGTGTGAGTGAGCAGCTTTGTAAGTGGCTTTATGTGAGTGTGAGTGGCTGCATAGGTGTGCAAGTGGGTGTGTCAGTGCCTGAGTGGTCTGTGAGTGGGTGTAGGAGTGTCTGAGTGTTTTGGTGTGTAAGTGTCTGAGTGGGAGTGTGAATGTCTGAGTACGATGGTGAGTGGGTGTAAGAATCTCTGGTGGGTCTTTGAGTGGGTATATAAGAGTGTGAGTGGGTCCGTGAGTGGGTATAAGAGTGTCTCAGTGGGTCTGTGAGTGGGTGTGAGAGGGTTTAAGTGAGTCTACAAGTACGTGTGAGAGTATCTGATAGGGATTGTGAGTGGGCATGAGAGTATCTGAGTGGGCTTACAAGTGGATGCATGAGTGTCTGAGTGGGTGTGTGAGTGGGTGCATGAGTATCTGAGTGGGTCTCTGACTGGGTGTGTTTGTGTCTCAGTGGGTCTATGAATGGGTTTGAGAGTGTCTGAGTGCATCTGGGGTGGGTGCATGATTATCTTGATGTGTCTGTGAGTGGATGTGTTTGGGTCTGGGTGGGTCTGTGAGTGGATGTCTGAGTTTCTGTGTGGATCTGTCAGGGGTGTAAGAGTGTCTGAGTGGGTCTGTGAGAGTGGGTGCCTCAGTGTGTGCATGGGTGTGTGAGTGGGTGCATAAGTGTCTGAGTGGGTCTGTGACTAGGTACATGTGTGTCTCAGTGGGTCTGTGAGTGTGCATGAGTGTCTCACTGGGTCTGTGAGTGGTTGCATGAGTATCTGGGTGGGTCTCTGAGTCGGTGTGTAAGGGTTTGAGTGGATCTGTGAGTGTTTGTCTGAGTGTCTGTGTGGATCTGTCAGTGGATGTGAGAGTGTCTGAGTGGGTCTGTAAGAGTGGGTACATCAGTGGGGGTATGAGTGGTATGTAAGAGTCTAAATGGGTCTGTGACTGGATGCATCTGTGTCTCAGTGGGTCTGTCAGTGGGCATGAGAGTATCTGAGTGGGTCTGTCTGTGGGTGCATGAGTATCTGGGTAGGTCTGTAAGAGGGTGTGTAAGGGTCTGAGTGGATCTGTGAGTGAATGTGTGAGTGTTTGAGTAGGTCTGTCAGTGGGTGTGAGAGTGTCTGAGTGGGTGTGTAAGTGTCTGAGTAGGTCTGTCAGTGGGTGTGTGAGTGCTTGAGTGGGTCTGAGAGTGTGTGCAAGAGTGTCTGTCAGTGGGGGTAAGAGTGTTTTTGAGAGTAGGTGCATCAGTGTCTCAGTGGGTGTGTGAATGGGTGTGTCTTGTGCGGGGTGGTCTGTTAATGGCTGCATCAGTGTCTGAGTGGGGCGCTGTGAGTGGGTGCATGAGCATCTCAGTGGGTATGTGAGAGTGGGTGCATCAGTGTGTAAGTGGGTGTATACGTGTTTGAGTGGGTCTGTGAGTGGCTGCATGAGTTCCACACACAATAATGAGGGGAAGGAGGACAGTCTTACTTCAACCTCCTATATCATAGACTTTACACACAAAGAGAAGTAGGAGTAATAAAATGTTGCTTTTTAGAAGAGGTTAAGAGACAACACACACAGGTTAGAAAAACTGCCCTCACCCACAAAATATTGTGGCATGCTTCATCATAGGGCTGCTAAACACACCTCTGCCCAAGCCAACAACAGAAGAGGTGGAGCAATAGGGTGGGGGAGACAATACAAACATAAAGAGTAACAGGATTCAGAACAAAGTCCAGAAAAACACTGTTAAAACTAACTCAGTAATCTCCAAGTGCCCCTTTATTAATGGACTCCCTGATTATGGTTAAAATGGTTTCTATCACCCAGTGGATGGTGCTATGTTGGTCTATAATGAACCTTCTACCCCTCCACTCTGTAAGACTGTTGACATGTTTTATCCGGATGCTGCGTCTTTACAGGCTTTCAACAGGACTAGATAGATCTCTAAATTTCTCCCCCTATCTCCTACCTTAAGGAGTAGATCGGGGTCACAGCCTGTGTCAGTACACAGGTCATGCAGCTATTGTAACCACACTACTTGAAATCACCTGTAACCAGAGTGAACATAATAGTGCATGATAGTCAAAAAGTGAAAAAACTACTCGTGATGGCTCCCTGTAGTCACACACTATATAAGTAGATGGAAGAGATAAAATAATAATACACTGATAGTTAAATTAAGGTGCAATCTGATAGCACTGTCGATCGTACACCATACTCTGTCAACAACCTCTGTCGGATTAGTCTAACATGCATCTATACTCAGAATTGTGCCTCGTCATGCCACACTGGATATCGTGATTAAATGGCCTTCAATTGTGAAGTTTCAGAGAATGGGCACACGTTAACCTCAATTGCTCATGGATCTATACCTCCCGTCCCTCCAGCTTACTTCATCAAGGAGAGTCTGTCTTGAAAACTGTGTCCCTCCCAGCACCGCATAGGTACTGGGAGAACCTCTCGCTACCTGCTTCATTCAGCTGGCGTGCCCCATCATGTGATCACGTATGTGCTCCAGGTGACCCGGGTCCGCCCAGAGGAAAGCAGGACTGCTAACCCGTGCCACCATCTTGAAGTGGTGCGAGTGCGCTGTGATGGCATGCAGACTGCCAATTCATCTACACAGAGGTGTCATTAAGAATCGGAGTGGGCACCTTTATTATATGTTATATGTATTCACAACACACATCCACAACATCCTCCAAGATAATACCCTCTCTACCCTTGTGACAGTAGTGCAATTTGCATGTAGCTGGGGTGACCCTGCAAGGCGCCTTCTACTCCAGCGGCCCTCAGTATTTTTGTATATGTCTCTTAGGCGAAAGTGTACGGACTCAGGTCTATGGTAACTGCCCAGTTCACGAGTGTTGTATAAAAAGAAGGGGGTTTATATTCTAGATATTTACGTGTGTGTACTCAGAGGGTATGAGATTGATAGTGCAGTACCACAACGTGGTTAAATTCAAGGCTGTATCAGTGAATATAAGTAAAATGTATGTCATGTCAACCTCCGAGTGCAACTATACCCACCAAGTTGCCAGAGTGGCCTGGACCATTGGGGTTTCATTATTATCTGTTAAGGGTATTCCAGGGGATGTCGTCATTCAAGCCAATCTCATGGCTATGTACCCTGTATATCCACTTTTGTTCCCTTAAAAATAAGGTCCTGTCTGGATTATGGTCAGTGGTAGGGATGCAAGGTTTATCTAGCACCGTCCAAAAGAGGTTATTGACTGACTGTGTCTTTTATGCATAATGAGTGGCAAAACGTGTCATCGTTTTCTTGCAACTGATGGTAGATCTGTGTTCCATAATTGTGACCTTTACTATCCGGGTTGTCATCCCAATATACATTAAACCACAAGGGCACCTAATCATATAAATGACATTATTGGAATTACAGTTGGTGTGTCTATGCTGTTCCCAGGAGTAGGTAAGCCCAATGTCAATGCTCTTGGTGTTTTCCGTGAGATTACACACGTCACATAATCAGCACCTTGTGTGCCCTGTTACCAGAGGGAGGTCCCAAAGATTTTCTTGGTGTCTCTGTGTGTTTGGTCTGGGTCTAGTGTGCACCAGGTGGTCCCTTATGTCCTGGCTCCTTTTAAAGGAGAATAGCGGCTTGTCCAGGTTCAGTCCATTAAAGTTTAAGATCCCGCAGTTCTGCATTATGATGTGTTTAATGCTGTTGGATGCTGTGTTAAAGGCCGTCACTCAGGTGGCTGTGTTTGTTTGTAGCTTGTCCACTGTTTCAAGAAGGTCCCTACCTGTTGCAGTTCAGTGACCTCTTCTGAGCTCTTCAGATGATTCTCTGCGGGTACTTGCTGTTCTGTAGTTTCCCTGCCAGAGTGTTTGACTCCTCATTGAAGTCCCCTGTGTCTGAGCAATTCCTCCAGAGTTTTCCCTTAAAGTTTTCGGGTGGAAGCTCTCGAATAAGAGGAGGCTGTTCCTATCTGTGGGTTTATGAAAAACCTGTGTCTCCAGTTTTCCATCCCTTGGGATAATTTCCAGATCCAAAAAAGGAAGGCATTCCCTCATCACTGCTGATGTAAAGTGTAGGCGGGGGTTCCGTCCGTTGGGCCAGTGCAAGAAGTCGTGACGGATTGCGCATCGCCTACCCAAATCAGGAGCACGTCATCTAAGAAACGTCTCCATAATTCGATGTTGTTACTCCAGGAGCTGGTAGGAGCAAAGATGAATTGTTCTTCAAATGATGCTACATAGGGTCCAGCCAAGCTGGGAGTAAAGGCACTACCCATGGACGTAACATGGGTCTGCAGATAGTATGTGCCTTGAAATTCAAAGAAATTTCTATTCATTGCTATCTCTGCAAGGTGTAAGATTAACGCCCTAGGGGTACAATATGACCAATCCTGGTCAAACAGAGTCTCCCCTATGACCCTTAGGGTTCCTTCTGGGGTATGTTTGTATAGAGGGATTCAATATCCATGGGTGTGTAAGGGTTTGAGTGAGTCTGTGAGAGTGGGTGCAACAGTTTGTGAGTGGGTGGGTGCATTAGTATCTGAACGATTCTGTGACGAGGTGTGTCTGTGTCTCAGTGGGTCTGTGAGTGGGTATGAAAGTGTCAGACTGGGTCTGTGAGTGGGTGCATACGTGTCTGAGGGGGTCTGTGAGTGGGTGCATAAGGGTCTAAGTGGGTCTGTGAGTAGGTAGGTGACTGAGTATGTCTGGCAGTGGGTATGAAAGTGTCTGTGAGTGGGTTTGTGAGTGGATGCTTTAGTGTCTGAGTGAGCGTATGAGTGTATATTTTTTAAATACTTTTTATCGTTAATCCGCCACAACTTTACAGGGGGTGTCACGCTGAGCATCACAGTGGATTCACGAACCCAGGCAGCGCTCCCTCACAGACCCTATATTGTCCCCATGGGGTCAGGGTAAGTCTACGTTGACCCCTTCTACTACATTTCCTTTCAATTCTTGCAGCTGGGGAAATTCCCTGATATCTATAATGGCACTGCAGCTTTCTGCAACAGATTTACATCAAATCACAAAAATGGCTCTTTCTGCACCAAGAGCTAGCTTTCTACGAAATTTGGCGCAATTCCGTCCAGTAGTTTGGGCTGTAGTGTCTAAAATCTGTATGGGAACTAACATGGGAAACACACTTTGTTTTACCCCCCTTTTTCTGAGCCCCGGCTTGACTGAGCACCCCAAAACTTTCCATGCACAACTACAATAAGGAGGTCACTTTTTGGGGGAAATTTCATTAAGATTCTTCAAATGGACCAAAAGTTATGAGCAAGTCAAAAAACACTTTTCCGATGTAATCTAGATCCTAACTATAACTACCTACTGGTGACTGCCAGTAGGCAATATATATACTGGATATATATTTTTTGCAAACATGATCCACATTTATCAGGGACACATCAGGACAAATAGCAGAAGAGCAGCATGATAAATGTTATTTATTTATGTTCTACTACATTATGTTATGTGTTATATTTATCACGCTGCTCTTCTGCTATTTGTCCTGTTTTTGCAGCAAATACTGTTGATGTGATGCATGTGTGCATCATGCTTACAGAAAATACATTTTAAGCAATGAGGTAAACTGTTTTTGCTTCATCGGCAATAAATCCCGGGGTCTGTGGTCGACGTCGAAAATGAACTCGTGGACCATATTGCTGGAGCAAGAGTTAAATGCTGAATCTATCAAAATCTGATGCAGACAGATGTTATGAACTGCTCTACTTTTTCTGCCTGAAATGGGTAAATGAAATCAATGGATTGTAACATCTGTTGCCAGTTTTACATCAGGCCGCATCCGGTGCTTTCAGCAGGCCAACTGACTTGTATGCTTTTCTCAGAGTTGGCTAACCTTGACTTGATGACAATGTCAGAGAGAAGCCAGTAGTTAGCAGAATATATATGAAGAATTAAGCAAGTGGAATGGACAACAGCCTGCACCTTCAACACTTTATTATAACTTGAAGTCTTAAGAAGCAATTGTAAAACAAACATTACCACTGGAACGGTGACAGCCAATTTAGTGAACAGATGAAATTTACATTTACTTAAACTCTCTGAAATATTATTTTTTTTCAAATCAGTACCACTGTTTTGTTGCTAGAAAACAGGACAGCGCCTTGTGTTCCTGTTTGAGCATCTTAATATTCAAATTAAAAGAATTTCACAGGTTGACCAATAATACTATTAAAATAGGGAAAGTCGTTCCAACCTTTCATGTGTGTATGTGTTGCACCATCAGAATCATACTTTGAAAAAAGACTCGCAAATCATTCACAGCGTGACTGCAGACCAGTTACTAAACTCGTACTAGATGTTACTCACCACCAAGGCTTGGAAACATGTTTGTCCATATTAATACTAATAAAGCATTATTATATTCCATTAAATAATATTGGGTTCTGTTGTATTTATTTGAATGGTGTTGTATTGTATTGTATTGAATTGGACTGTCTTGTGTAGTTTTTCATTGTATCTGCACACGAAGCCCCTGGGATGGTGTTGGAATAAATAGGGTGTCTGCAATTGAGGCTTTGATGCGGTGGGCCAAATGGACATTTCCTTGGTGATGCTAATAGGTTGTCCATCACTTTTGTCAATATAAAAGCCAAGAGAGGGGGTAATGCAATCATTTAGATTTCAGATTAGTTCTGGTCGTCACAAATCGAAACTCTGATAGGAGCATTTCCATTAGGAATAAGAGTAGACCTGACTCTTGCCACAGTGAGTTGGACCTTTTTGGACCCTTTAAAAAATATCCTTGTAGGATCTATAAAAGCAGGGATGTTCGTTAGCAATGAGTAGATTATTGTAGACACCCTTGATACTGCCCAACAAAGGGGCATAATTTTAGCCCCTTGCCCCATCGGACCGTCACATTTTGTGATGGTTCGGAAGCACAAATCACAAAATCATATCTATGAGGCCAGGCAAAGCTACTATGTGTGGCTTTGAATGCAGTAGTGTTTGCTAATGAATAATACTGGGGGGTGGAAAGGCGGGGGAGATTAGAAAAAAAAATATGACTTACCTGCAGCCACCTCTCCTTTGTCCTTCTTCTGTCGACGAAGCAGGAAGCACACAGGCTCCCAGACTCCCCTAGCCAATCACGATGCTGCTGTCACCAACATGACAGCAGCGTCATAATTGGTCTGTGCGTCCTGGTTCTGCGCTCAGAAAGGGAGTGGCAGCCTGTGAATGTTCTCCACCCAGGATGCGCAATACAGCCGGGTGGAAAAATGCTAGATGCGCATGACTGTTTCATCAGCCCAAGACGGCCGGCCAAACCCTCATGCACACTTAGAAAGTGCCCATCACTCCTCCCCCTGATGGCTGTGATGACAGCCCAGCCCCACCCTGCACCGCACCTAAAATGCAACCAAACTGAGCCCATGTGGAAAATAAAATGATAATAACATCATAGAAATGGGTAAAGGCACTTGCTCTAGATTTCCTGCTATGTAGTTACATAATTCTAGTAGAGAAGAAGCGAGCCGGAGAACATATGTTACGTGAGTCAAATTATAAAGTAAATAAATGTTTAACTTTTACATCCTTTCCTTTTAGCAGCTACTATAGATAAAACACTGACCTTGTTCAAAAAGTTTTATCTAGACCTGTAAACAGAGCAGATCAGGGCAAAAGCACATTTTGCACTTTTAAAAAAATATACTTAATTTTTGCATGTGCAAAAAGAGACGCATGTACGCAAATGGAAATCTGCACATTCCTACTGAGTGGAGCGTGGTAGACGCAATCGGTGTGCATCCCTGATGCAGACAGTATTGGGTAGGATGTGTGGCTGTCTTAGCTGCCCTCTCCCTTCGAATGCCTTGGCTTCTGCAGGACATAACAGGATGCGATGTTAGCACAGAAGCACTTGCCCACGGTCTACGTGAATGTCCTCGGGCTACATTGGATTGCTTCGATTTGACCTAGGAAGGCACGAACGTTTACATTTTAAATACTCAACAATGGCTGTTAAAACTTTGTGACTGTTCACTCATTGTTTTAATGATGGTGATAATTACGTGAAAAGAAAACTTACACAGAGCAAAATACATTTTAAGCCGGAGAAAATTAGAAACATAGATAAACAAGGTAGCAAACGAAATGTTTGCATTATCTCATTATTTTCACCAGTACGGTTATTTTAATGTATTACCATACACTGATTTTGAGTCGGTTTTTATGTGATCTAAAATTGAGCAGAAAGGTGTTTGATTCACAAAGATGCATGAATGGTTAAGTCACTGTAGGATTTGCATATATTTTCACATTTTTACTGATGCACTGAAATCCAAGAGGGTTGGTTTGCCAAGATATCAGAAAATTGTCTCCATTATGCAAGTAGAAATGTGCAAAGGAACATTTCTTTGTTTTAAGGTTTTGTCCACCGCTTCCCCTACATCTACATAAAATTGGAGTGAGTGGATTAAAGTTATACTTTCCCACCATGAAAGGACACTTACAGTTGTCATTTCCAGTGGCATGCATTTCCAGGATGGGAAACATCTTACACACTGTGGATGCCCAAAAACCTATGGGTTTGTGACTGTTCGCCGTAGTTTACATTTTCACTCTTTCCACCCCTTCATAGCTATGTCCTTTTGTTCTTTTCTTGCTCCTGCTTCCATATTTACCACTGCACACAATTTGTGTAACTGGCAGATTGCCCCTTTTCTAAATAAGCACAGCAAGTGAAATTATCTACTGATCCTGGTAATGTAAATCAGGACATTTACATCTGCTGGTATTGGTTTGTGTATGTAAGTTCTATATACATACATAAAAACTTTGAAAACTGTGACAACAATGATTTGTCCAAGAACATGCAAAGGGTTAGTTGGGAATCATGCTGTATTATGTGATGTTATGCTATGAAGGGGCTCTTGAGCCTTACACACCCTTTTCGGGTCTTCGATTCTTGCCAGGGTGGTAAGCTTGGAATAGACTAATGAGTACTTTAGTGAGGGATTGTATGGGATGGTGATTGGCTAGATCCTGTTATAGATAGTGAAGATCGTATGTGCCTGAATGCATGCGCCAAAGGACAATGAGATTTTTTAATTCTGCAGAGGGCTGTCTGTCCATTGTTCAGCTTGAGGTGGTTGTGATTCCACTCATGTTTACCACAGCATCTATCACATTTCTTTTTCTTACTGTCATGCCTGGTATTTCTGTCTCATTCCTGTCATCAGTTATTCTTTCTTTCCTCTCTTCCCTCCCCTTATCCATTCTTTCCATTTCTCCCTTTCTTTACTCAGTTTTCACCATGTCCTCCCTTCATTTTCTTCCACCTTTCGTTCCTTCCTCAGATCCCTTATCATTTTGATGCCTTCCTACCCCCCTTACTCACACCCTTCATCTTTCTCCCCTCCAGTGTTCCTCTTATCTCTACCATCAGTTCATCATCCTCTTTTATCACCTCCATTTCCTCTCCTCTTTCTAGATGACGCAGACACGGAGGGACTAATATTCCCCCACGGAGAGTGGCTTAAAATATGTTTCTGCATAGTGGGGTCAAACACTGTTAATGCACTTGCTGTAGATTCCCTCTAGATATTCTTACAGGCTGAAATCCTGAGAGACCTTCTCTGCTTTTTAAACTTTTAAGGTGAATATAATACCCATTATCAGTGAACTACATTTGCATTGTGTGCCATATTTATGTCCATGATGTGTTAAAGCTGATTTTTATATAAACTGAAGCCTAACCTGACAAAAACATCTACTCCATAAGCCTTACTTGCTAGATTTTACAAGCTTCATATTTCTGAAGTAAATCAACATTTTGAAGATGAACATTCTTTTGCTGAGATAAGAAGTACTAGTCAAAAGTAGAAACAATTCTTTTGTTGACTTGTACAACCCATTCTAGACCATTGGAAGGATGCCAAGACAGGGTGAAGTATCAGTACCATTAGCTCTGATGAATTATGGTTGGGTGAGCTGTGTGCGAATCTACTTGAGCTAGCAACTTCAGTCCCAATAGGCAAATTATTCCAATACGAGGGGGATGCAGTCAGCCAGGACCACAGTGAGAAGAATCAGAATCCATGGCTCTGTGGCTGGGCAGGCTGCAGTGTATTTGTATTTTTTGTCTGTGCCATCTAGTGCAAGCAGGATCAGACTAGTGTAATATTCGCTCTAATAGCCTATTGGACTAATCTGGGAATAAAGCTGAGGTTGATGCTTTGAGGAGAAGGTGTGAGTGTCGCGATCACCCGACACTGGCCCAGAGACTACATAACCCAGAAAACCCTGGGGCGCGCAGGAGGAACTCGCGTCCGTCCAGGAAGTATAAAAGGCCGCCTCCCCCACTAGGAGGAGCTTGACAATTTTCCCTTGTGTGAGCTCGGACGAGAAAGCTCTTCCTGGAAAAAGCCGACTTACTCCTTTTCGATGGATTACTTCACCGGACCATCATTGTTCTCATCCTTGCTTCTTCCCCGCGACCGGAACCAAGAAGGAGCCGACGGGACGTCCGCCGGACTTCTCCTTTCTGAGAGAACTCCCCAAGGAACACCGCGCGGAGACGTGGAACCGAAGGGCAGAGTCCCTTCCCTTGCACACGCTCCCGCTGTGACGTAACAGCGGTCGAGCGCCACGGAGAAGCCTTGAGGCTTCTCGACAACTGGGCGCACCACCGTGAGAGGCGGGTGGGTGCTTTTTGGAACCAGCACCGGTCCTCCCCTGCACCGAGCACGCTCTCGCTGTGAAGGAACAGCGTGAAGCGCTGGGGGGAATCCTCACTCGCAGTCACGTTCCAACGAGGCGAGAGGCAAGACGCTGGATTGTAGGGGGCTATAATTAACCCTCCCTTGTCCTCTCACCTATCCAGCATTATTTTGCCACAAGACAACACCCGTCCAGATTGTTTTTCGGCTCTTCACAGAGTGCTGAGATTGAAGAGCGCACAAGCCCAGCCAGAACCTAAGATCCCGAATACCAGTCATTTGGAGAGATAGAAGTCGCCATGCTGCCTGCTTCCCGGCTGGAACAACTGTGAGTACCGGGTTAGAGGGCTAGGGCGTACTGATGGTCAGCTTAGGGCCTTCCCTTCAACGCATGTCTATTTTCTCGTCCATAGGGCACTACCGGGGAACCCATTTTTGAGCCAGTCGTGACCTGCCCCAGATGACTACCTCTACCTCTACCCCTTTATGTTTCCTTTTTTCCCCCCTGTTTTCCCCCGCCTGCTCCTGTACATTGCGTAGGCCTTCTGGTCACAGTGGGCGTTAGCTGGAGAGGGAAGGAAGGGATAGGCAACGCTCTCCTCGTTCCTGCTGGCCGGCTCAGGTTAGTGGGTTGGGTATATCCTACCGCTGACACTCTGACCCATTCGTGACAGATTGTCAAGCCCAAGATTGTATCCCAGCCTGAACGATGGATACAAACGTTGTCCTCACCTCCCTTGTGGAGTGTCTTACGGCACTTCAGATAGAGGTACAGGCCTCCCGCTCCGAAAACAGAGACCTCAAAAACGAGCTAGGTACCCTTCGCCGATAAGTAGCAGGATTATCCCGCCAAGGGAGACCTGAAGCTAGGGGACCGTACATTAAAGAATGGACGCTTCCCCCTCCTGGTATTGCGCAACCATCAGGCCAGTTAAAAGGGAATGGAGTATTTTCCCCTCGGAGCGCGGCTCCTGTCACTGATTCTGTCCCCACGGTACATGTATTACAGAACACTAGTATACCTCTGGCACCCCCCGAAAGGTTCTACGGGGAACCGAAGAAATTCGAGGCATTCCTAAACCAATGCCGGTTGCACTTCCTCTGTAAGCCTGCTGTTTTCCAGGATGAAGCGGCTAAAACAGTGTTCATGATGTCCTACATGGGAGGGATTGCAGCCAGTTGGACCATACCCCTAATGGAAAGAAATGACCCAGTGCTACATCAGTTTTCGGATTTTTGCGCAGAAATGAGGAAGCTATTTGACCGGAAATCACATATGCTGACGCTGGATCGGGAATTGATGTCTCTGAAGCAGGGATCACAAGATCTCCTTACTTACATCACCTTGTTCAACCGCCTGGTGGTGCAGACAGACTGGCCACAGGAAAAGCGCACCTCCCTTTTTTATCAGGGATTGAGAGGGGAGTTAAAAGACGTTCTTTCTCAAGTGGTGCAACTCCCTCCTACGTGCGAGGAATTCATCGCGCTCACGGTCCAATTGGAACACCGACTGTTGGAACGGAAGGGTGATCGATCAAGAGGGGAAAGCCGCTTCACGTACGTTCGTCCTAAGGTACCCCAGGTTGACCCCCCTAAAACCAATGATACTTCCGAGCCTATGCAGATCGGGGGTATAAAAGGACCCTTAACTTACGAAGAACGAGAAAGACGTCGGAACATGAAACTGTGTCTCTACTGTGGAAAGAGTGGGAATTTCATAAGGGAGTGCCGTTCCAGGACCCGCCTCTCTGAGAAAACGGTTAACGTGAGAATGCAGGTTTCCTCAGTGCAGCAAGAGGAGATGTCGGAAAACTAGGAAGCCCGAATCTGGAAGAGATCCCTAGACCGGGTGGGAAACAGGCTATGATCTCCCCTGCAGTCGCTAACACTATCCAGCCTGCAGTAGCGCATCTCAACGTAGGGGTTACCCTATGGATATACTCTGATACCCCCTGGACGTGCCTGCCATGTTGGATTCCGGTGCGACAGGGAATTACATGGACATTCAATATGCCGAAACCATCGGGGTTCCAAAAGATAAGAAGCCGCACCCGGAAGAAGGCAAGGCGGTAGACGGCACAGCGCTGTCCTCTGGATCTGTCCTCTATCAGACACAGTCTCTTCTCATGAAAGTCGGTTTTAACCACTACGAATACATCAGCTTTGATCTGATTGACGCGCCTCATTTTCGGCTCATATTGGGCATGCCCTGGCTCACCTTACATGATCCTGTTATTCAGTGGGCGGCACGATCCGTCTCCTTTTAATCCGAATATTGTGTGGAACATTGCACGGACCAAGTTATTCGTCAAGTAGAGACAGACAACTCCCAAGCGAGCCTTCTGGCGTCCGGGTGTGCAGAGAAGGATTCTGCTGTACCGTCACCGTACCTGAAGTTTACCAAGAATACCTTTCAGTATTTGACAAGCAAAAAGCTACTCGACTCCCCCCGCATCGCTCCTATGACTGTCAAATTGACCTAATTCCAGGAGCCACCATTCCTTGTAGTAGAGTGTACGCCCTCACAGAACCCGAAACGAAGTACCTTTAACAGTATCTTACCGAGAACCTGGCCTCAGGCTTCATTAGGCACTCCTCATCCCCCGCTTCGTCCCCGCTTTTTTTTATTCCGATGAAGGATTGTGATGAACTTCGGCCGTGTATCGACTTCAGGGCGCTCAATCGCGTTACGATCAAGAACAGGTACCCCCTACCGTTGATTCCTGTGCTACTTAACCAACTCAAGGGCGCACGATGGTTCACTAAATTGGACTTAAGGGGGGCCTATCACTTGGTACGTGAGAAAAGCGGGGATGAGTGGAAGACAGCCTTTAGAACCAAATTTGGCCTCTATGAATATCTGGTGATGCCGTTTGGGCTTTGTAACGCCCCAGCGGCCTTTCAATTCTTCATGGATGAAGTACTTAAAGGGTTCCTGGAAACGTTCTGTGTGGTGTACATAGATGATATCCTGGTCTATTCCACCACACCAGAGGACCATGAGATGCATGTTAAAGCAGTGCTGGACAGGCTACAGCAACATTCCTTATTCGCAAAAATCGAGAAATGTTTATTCCACGTGGAAGAGGTTGCCTTTCTGGGGTACATCATAAACGCTCAGGGTTTTCAGATGGATCAAGGCAAGGTCAATGCTATTACAGACTGGAAGGCCCCCCATAATGTAAAGGCGATGCAGAGATTCCTGGGGTTCGCTAATTATTATCGGCGATTCATTAGAGACTTTTCGAGAATTAGCAAACCCATATCTAGTCTCTTAAGAAAAAACACCCCCTTTCTGTGGGGAACGGAAGCCGACCAGGCCTTCCAGGCCCTGAAGGACAAATTCACACAAGCTCCGATTCTACGACATCCGGATGCTCAACTCCCGTTTGTAGTCGAGACAGACGCGTCACAGTATGCCATAGGAGGAGTCCTGTCCCAAAGACATCCGGAAACTGGGCAACTCCATCCCGTAGCATATTACTCTAAGAAACTCTCCCCTTGTGAAACCAACTATACTGTCACTGACAAGGAGTTACTGGCGATCAAAAAAGCCTGTGAGGAATGGAGACATTACCTCCTGGGCGCACGCCACACGGTCGAGATTTACACTGACCACCGGAATTTACTATTCCTGAAGACAGCAAAGGCCCTGACGCCCAGACAGTTGCGATGGTCTCTGTTTTTTTCCGATTATGATTTCGTTATCAAATACCGCCCTGGACCACAACATGGGAAGGCCGATGCATTATCAAGAACAGAAGAGGCAGAAAGCTACGCAAGGATGGAAGAAGGGGTACCTCCGTTGATCATCCCTGACAAGCAGGTGTCTGTCACGGTAATCGCCCCGATCGCCCCACGAGACTTCCTCGAAGACCTGAAAGTAGCAGTGGCTGCAGTGGATGCTCAAACCTGGATTCACGAACAACCCGATCGACGACATGAAAAGGATGGTCTTTTGTATCACTACCACGCCTTATATGTGCCAGACCCTCTTCTCCAACAACAGGTACTAACCTGGACACACGATTGGGAGGTCATGTAGGCATCTACAAAACAATCTCGGGCCTCGAACGATCCTTCTGGTGGCCTACCTTGAGAAAAGACACCCATGACTACTTGAAAACCTGTGCAGTATGCGCTCAAGGCAAGGCGCTTCATACAAAACCCGTGGGGCCGTTACGACCAATCCCTATTCCCCCACGACCATGGCATACCATCTCGATGGACTTCATCGTCGAAATACCCCCTTGTGAAGGATATACCGTAGTACTGGTACTGGTGGATCACTTGACGAAGATGGGGCACTTCATTCCGCTGAAGAAACTCCCTTCCTCCGCTGAACTGGCTCTTGTGTTTCTCCAACACATCGTAAAGGCGCATGGTATCCCGAGTATCCTGATCACAGATAGGGGGTCACAATTCACATCCCGTTTCTGGAAGGCACTCTGCGAGACCCTCTCCATAGATACACGAACATCCACGAGCTTCATCTGCAAACTGACGGAAAAACGGAACACTTAAATCAGACCCTTGAGCAATATTTACGATGTTTCACGTTGCAAAATCCCATGCATTGGTACCCTTTACTCTGGATGGCAGAATTCGCGTATAACAACGTGGACCATTCCACATTGGGGTGTTCGCCTTTCTTTTGCCTCTATGGCTATCATCCCAACATGCTCCCTTTTGACTGGCCCGCGCAATCCAAACTTCCAAGCATTCAAGAACATCACGCGCACCTACAGGCGGTGATGATTGAGGCCAAACAAAATTTGGCTTCTGCCCAGGCCGCTCACAAACGGTGCGCAGACAAAAGGAGAGAGAAGGAACCCCAGTACAAAGTAGGGGACAAGGTATGGTTATCGACGCGTAACCTCCAGTTAAAGGGGGTAGATAAGCTTAAGCCCAGATACATCGGACCTTACAGTATCGAAAGAATGTGAATCCTGTAGCAATGAAACTTTCCCTACCCGTGGCCTGGCGTATACATCCTGTATTCCATGTGTCATTGCTACAAACCTGCCCAGTAGACATGAGGCTCCCAGTGAGACCGCACCCAGTAGACGTAGACGGCCAGGAGGAGTACGAAGTACAGGAACTCCTGGATTCCCGTATCGTAATAAGGAGGGTCCAATATTTAGTGGATTGGAAGGGCTTTGGGGTGGAAGACAGAACATGGGAACCTGCGCACAATCTCCACTGCCCTGACCTATTGGAAGCCTTCCATGCTACACATCCTGGGAAGCCGGGTCGACCGCCGAGACGGCAGTCCTCGAGAGGGGGTTCTGTCACGATCACCCGACACTGGCCCAGAGACTACATAAACCAGAAAACCCTGGGGCGCGCAGGACGAACTCGCGTCCGTCCAGGAAGTATAAAAGGCCGCCTCCCCCACTAGGAGGCGCTTGACAATTTTTCCTTGTGTGAGCTCGGACGAGAAAGCTCTTCCTGGAAAAAGCCGACTTACTCCTTTTCGACGGATTACTTCACCGGACCATCATTGTTCTCATCCTTGCTTCTTCCCCGTGACCGGAACCAAGAAGGAGCCGACGGGACGTCCGCCGGACTTCTCCTTTCCGAGAGAACTCCCCAAGGAACACCGCGCGGAGACGCGGAACCGAAGGGCAGAGTCCCTTCCCTTGCACACGCTCCAACTGTGACGTAACAGCGGTCGAGTGCCACGGAGAAGCCTTGAGGCTTCTCGACAACTGGGCGCACCACCGTGAGAGGCGGGTGGGTGCTTTTTGGAACCAGCACCGGTCCTCCCCTGCACCGAGCACGCTCTCGCTGTGAAGGAACAGCGTGAAGCGCTGGGGGGAATCCTCACTCACTGCAAAACGCAGTCACGTTCCAACGAGGCGAGAGGCAAGACGCTGGATTGTAGGGGGCTATAGTTAACCCTCCCTTGTCCTCTCACCTATCCAGCATTATTTTGCCACAAGACAACACCCGTCCAGATGGTTTTTCGGCTCTTCACAGTGTGCTGAGATTGAAGAGCGCACAAGCCCAGCCTGAACCTAAGATCCCGAATACCAGTCATTTGGAGAGATAGAAGTCGCTATGCTGCCTGCTTCCCGGCTGGAACAACTGTGAGTACCGGGTTAGAGGGCTAGGGTGTACTGATGGTCAGCTTAGGGCATTCCCTTTAACGCATGTCTATTTTCTCGTCCATAGGGCACTACCGGGGAACCCCTTTTTGAGCCAGTCGTGACCTGCCCCAGACGACTACATCTACCTCTACCACTTTATGTTTCCTTTTTTCCCCCCTGTTTTCCCCCGCCTGCTCCCGTACATTGCATAGGCCTTCTGGTCACAGTGGGCGTTAGCTGGAGAGGGAAGGAAGGGATAGGCAACGCTCTCCTCGTTCCTGCTGGCTGGCTCAGGTTAGTGGGTTGGGTATATCCTACCGCTGACACTCTGACACATTCGTGACAGTGAGGCTGTTCAGTGGCATATATATCTCCAACCTGCATAGTTGTCCCTTGTACAACAACAATGAAGGCATCAGCATCAATGGTAGGATTTCAGACACACACCTAAGAGCAGACACTATCTTTGCTTGCACTGATCTGTTAAGCTCACAGAAGGAAACGCTCTCCCTGATCCACAAGGGTGAGAACGCTGGGGGCCTGCAGGGGTCTGCCGGCCAATGTCCCTCCAACTGTTTGTCCAATGGGATACATTGAATAGCAAAACACTGCCTTAGGAGTCAACAAGCCCAAGGCCCAGAAAATGGAGCAGAGCAATGGCACTTGTGATGCTGCAATGGGATACACTGAATAGCAAAACACTGCCTTAGGAGTCAACAAGCCCAAGGCCCAGAAAATGGAGCAGAGCAATGGCACTTGTGATGCTGCTGGCCTTGAGCTCCTTGGCACACAGGTGCCTTTGCTAATAGGGACCTGCATGCAGGGAACATACACTTGCACATTTGATGGACGGCAATGCTCACCACAGAGGTAAGTCTCATTTTTTGTAAATCAGACCCTTATATTAATCACAGAAACGATGAGGATAAAAGCTGAAAGCTGCACTAAAAGAGCCAATAAGGATGCATTGAATAAGTGTGATATAAGATAGCTAAGATTATGTGGGGCTGTTAGTCACTGAATGCTAACGTAGGATCATTCGCAGTACTGGATATTGAACGGTTTACTTAGATTTAATTTTGTTTATAAGCACTTTTCATTCAATGTCAGGTTTCATTATCTTCCTATTGAAATGATTACGGCAGATGTGGTTTCTGTCCTTTTGTGTCATCTGATAAAATTCCAATATCCTCGATACAACGCATATTTTGCTAATGGTGCAGGAGATGATAGAAGCGGAGGGTTCATCCTGAAAGCACAAGGTGTAAATTCTGCTGAAAAATTAATGAGTGATATTGAAATATAAACAGATTATGTTGCTGCTTCCTTTCCTGGCTTCCCCGCATTTCCCTCCTGTTTAATGCTTTCTCACTTCCAGTGATATCTTTATCCCCTGACTCAGTTATTTTCTTTATAAAATTAGAACACTGTCACATCCCAGGCAAGGTTATTTAAAGAACCAAACCACCTAAGCATACAACTCCTCACAAGAATTTCCAACGTTGTTTCTCGAACAGGAATATGGTTTTTCCTGTTACTGGTAAGCTACTTGTAACTAACCAGTCGTTTCTGGTCGAGCGATACAACCAAATGGACGGGTGGGATTAATTAAGTTATTTTGTTTTTTTCTTGGAACTGCATTATGTTTACCTATGCGTTTATGTAAAGTGCCTTGTGACCCTTGGGTCTTGTCCGTGCCATAGAAAAACTGAGAAAGAAAGAAGGAAAAACAGAAGGAAAGAAAGAAGGGAGAAAGGAAGAAAGAAAGAAAGAAAGAAAGAAAGAAAGAAAGAAAGAAAGAAAGAAAGAAAGAAAGGAAAAGAAAGAAAGAAAGAAAGAAAGAAAGAAAGAAAGAAAGAAAGAAAGAAAGGAAGGAAGAAAGGAAGGAAGAAAGGAAAGAAGGAAGGAAGGAAGAAAGGAAAGAAAGAAGGAGAAAAGAAAGAAAGAAAGTATTAACGAGTTTTTTTCCCATTTGTTTCGTCTCTTTCTAGCACAAGACATGGTAGGGTTTTAACCTCAATCTAAATAACTTCTAATTTGACTAACCACGGTAGTTTATCCTATGCTACTATCTTTTTCTTTAATTATATGTTTTCTGGATCCTTTCCCTTTATCTACAATATCTCATTCTGTAGTCGGTGTATCTTTTGTTATTTACAGAAAAGAGTTCAGAAATTCATACCATAATATTCATTAAATCAATAAATCTGTGAAATTCTCAATTTTCAACGTAGAATCGTCCTGTCTCTCTCAGAGAGCTTGTGTGCTCCTTGTCTGACGTTGGTCTAGGTTTTCGTCTGTATTCTGCTGGATCTATACAATATCCGACCAATATTTAATTCCTGTACCCAAATCCTGTTTGGTTGCAGATTTATTTTCTCTGTCTGTTAAGTGGACACAATATTACAGCTTGTAATGAAGCTTATCTCGACAAGTACAAGACAGTGACTCTACACCTAATGATTAATGTTCTTTTCCCAGTTATGGGAATTGCGAGGTGGATATCTTCACAAGCTCAATCACATTTTTCATCATATTTCTTGCAAAGTTAATGTCAAAACTGGTTTTCGACCTATCTGTGGTATTGCAAAATCCACCATTTAAGTTGTGTATGATGTAATATGTGCACGCGATGATGACTTTTCACTATCTGCTCATGTTGCTAGATCTTTTAGCAGCTTTTGCGGTTTTCTCCCATCCACCCCGCTAACATGAGTGCTGGTCAGTGAATTCTGTACTGATTCTCATTTATTCTCTAAGTGAATCCCCAGTTTGTTCAGATGAGATGGTCCTGGTTCTGCCCATTTCCAATGTCCTGCGGTGCATTCCATCAATTAATAATTGTGCATGTGCTGTCAAAAATTTAAATGGAGTCACTAGCAAAGTTGAAGTTTGACCAGGGCATCTCTGGTCACCTAAAATGGAATACATCCATTTCAAACGCTGGGAAGGAGATACTTTAAAATTGCTTGATAATTCTACATACATGTGGCTCACTAAATAGTGAAACCTGACTAAATAAAGGTGGTTAAATCTATCAAGTGATATAAAATATCTTTGTGCACAAAAGTAGATGCAGGAACCTTAGATCAGCTTGTGCATGTCATCAGGAGATTATGTGCACTGGCTCAGGGACTTTATCCATGTTATTGAGAAATACATGGTCATTCACATTTCTAAGCTAAATCCCACAAACCTCAATTTTATGTTCACTCCCTCACCTGACTCGCCGTCTTTGTGGTGCAACCTCCCTTTACTATTCTTCTACAATAGGTATATCTCCCACTCCTGTTCCTGAGGTACATTCACTTGGTTTCCAACTTAGAAGGATAGATTGCTTGTTTTCTGTTGTTCTCAGTTACCACTTCTAATTAGCACATTTCACACTTTTCTTACCAGCATTCTTCTTTTCACCCTAAGTGCTCTTACAGATGTGCATGAAAATCGGACTGCATTACTCCCATCCATCGACAGTTACATTGTCTTGTTACAATATGCAATTCCATTTAAACTTGGTTGTGTTCACTTCTTGGTCCCTTTTCACTCACATGTGTAGCAGAGAAGCTTCAGAGCACCATATTTACTCAGAGTAAAGAGTTATGGCACCTGAATATTCACAGGTTTACTTAGATCTCCATGTTCTACAGTTTTTTACTAGCTGACTTCTCTTATCTTCATTACCTTAAGCTCTTCTATAACCGATTGCTCTAACTTTTATTTTGTATCTGAATATTTCATAAAGCTTTCTCCATAGCTTTTAATTTTGTGTGAACAATATCTATCCTAATAAAACTCCTCTTTAATCCACTGCTCTTCAAGAAAAGAGCTTGATATTATACTTAAAAAAAAAAAGAAAACAACAATTTTAAAATACATTTAAACATGTAAAAATAGAAGTCTTATTGGACAGAGTATCCTGATATATGCTATGATTTTGCCGCGTGTGTTATTAAATCATTAATTAAATGAAAATAAACATCATTTTTTGTATGAGTGATTGATTGATCGATATGGATATTTGTATCTCAGTCACTGCACGCCTGACCTCTTTTGGCATCTGCAAATGTGAGGTGTGTGTGATGGTCCCAACAAAGCCTGAATATATAGGACTTTGGTGTCTTTATGAACAAAGCCTATTTTAAAAAAACAAAATCAGAAATCTTACTTCTAACTATGGAGTACAAACATGAGTTTTGAGAAATTCATAAAGAATACTAGAAGAACATGTGGGAATCCATGATTGCCACTCAAAGAAATTTGGTTATTAGTTAAGGGAAGTGACTGCCCACCTTAAGTAATAAACACAATCCGTGTCTGAGTGAACAATCAAGTCACTAAGGGGCATATTTACAAAGGCTTTATCTCCGCTTTTTTGGCTTACAAAGCCAAAAAAGCGGAGATAAAACCAGCGCCCTATTTACAAGAGGGTGCTAACATGCATAATCGCATGTTAGCACCCTTTTTCCCAACGCCTCACTTTGCATCTCCAATGAGATGCAAAGTGGGCATAACTGGGCATACCCAAGATGGACTACCTTGCAAATATCGCTGATGTTTACATCGCGATATTTTCAAGGCAGCCCACATGATTTTAGCACACATTAGTTTTTGGTGAAAACGGCTGTTTTCGCCAAAACCTAACGTGTGCTAAAACCCTGATATAGCCATCCCTAACATAGGGGGTGGATTATGATACGACCCTGTGGGTCGTATCAGCAAGGTTATCTCCCTTTTGCAGGGAATATCGCTGGAAAACCAGCGATGTTCCCTGTAAAAGGGCGATAACCTCGCTATCTCTGGAATTTTTATCGACCTGGAGTAACGCGTTGTTAATAATGAGCTACCAGGGCGATAAATACCAGAGATAGCCTGCGATAATATAATTATCGCTAAGCACGGCCAGCGATAATTATGTTGTTAATATGCCCCTTGATTAACCTGTGCTCTACCCCCTTGTAGTTACTGCACAGAGCACACAGGTTTTTTGCAGAGGCAATGAGTAGAACCTTTATGCAGTACCAGCACAGTAAGATAGTTCAAACACAACACAAGAGAAATCTTAAACCAATTTAGAAAAACAGAGTAAATAGCTATTGTGTGCTAGTCGATGTAACGACAACTGTAACATTACATTTCTACACGTCTTACTTTTAGATACTATACCCAATATCTTATTGGCTAGAGGGCCTACTTAGAGCTAACTTATTTAAATTAAAGATTTTAACCTTTCAAAAGGGTTTGTTTTAACAGGTAGAGTTGCAGTTTTTAAACTGCTCTAGTTAGGTTAAAATGGTAGGCCTGAATCTGTGTTTGCATTGCCACTGTAGAAGATGGCACAATAGCTGCTGCACTTCTCTTTTGTCATTTATTTTACAGACCCTGGGTATATACCTTGTACCATATACTAAGGACTTATAGGCAAGTTAAATATGTCAATTAGGCTTATGCCAATTAAACCATGTTGAAAGGGGTTCACAGGTGCTTTACTACTGATCTACAGGGGGTAAAGTGCACAGAGTTCTCCAGCCTGCAAAACCAGATTATGTACAAATCTGGGGGTACACCACACAAAAGTTATTTCCTAAGGCTGTGTATCTTGTGGAATATACACGTCTAACTATTCCATCATGTTGAAATGAATCAAGGGTACATTTCTGCATGTGGTACTTGTGGCAAAATACTATTGGTACTAACCATGAGTGAATTACATTTCCTAAGGCAACCATCAAACTCTGGGTTATTCATTTGCACCCAAGATCACAATTTCCCATTCCTTTGAAAAGAGTAATTCTGTGTGCGAAACAAACAGGAAATTGTTGGTGAATATCCACAAAATTCTGAGTTTGTCAATGTTCAGCAATTTATGCTGGCAGACCCACCCATTAGGGAAGATCTGTAATCTTTCTTATAGTACCAGCTTTCTTCATAAATGTAATCATATTTTTCTTCATAGCAGCTCCACAGACCTTACCTATGTGGCTTTCAACCTAGCTTTGAAAAAGTGGCATCCACCATTTTATTGTGTCTCTATGCAACTTTTCTTTATATAACTGCTCTTCATTACTTTTTTTGTGTTGTTTTTCATGCATCTTCATAGCTATACATTTTACATGCCTACATACAACTTGAAGGCTATATTGAAATGGTATGACTACAGTAAAGAATATGCCAAAAACATGGTTCTTCTGTAGGGATTTCTGGACGACAAATGTGCATCATTTTGCCAGTCTTGCACTCTAGGTTTTGTTAGTTAAAGCAAACACCAGGTTTATCCTGTAAAGTTAATTTCACATAAACGTTTTTACTGTAAAATATAAGAAAATCAGTATGACCCCAGACACCTCTAAATGAATTACTATATGTATAAAATATATGTACTGTACAGCCTGATGGCACAAACAATATTGTGAGCTGATATTCTATAAAGTCGGTAAGGTTAAGTTGAAATGTTTATTTCTACACAACCTTATGCACCAGTTCATCATGTTTCAGGAGAAGGTTTGTGTAAGAAGCTAGTTCTTTATATGATATATCAAAATGAGATATATCATATAAAATGGTCCAGGGGTCCAGGGTCCAGGGGTTCCCTTATAAGTGGACAGGGGCTTGCTCTAGCAATCCCTAGGTACTCTTCTAGGAGGAGTGTGGTCGAGAGGGGTGCGTTAGACAGCCACAAACACACACAATAGTAAATAAGTGAAACACACAACTCAATAAGGAGAACCACACCAATTTATAAAAATAACACGTATCTTTATATATATTTAGGCACCAGAAGCAATTAATTCAGGTAAGTATGTTTTTGAAAAGAAATACTTTTGGAAGGTCGTCCTTCTTGGAAAGGGCAGTCTCTATCTAGCCTTCATAGATTTAAAAACAGCATTTGACCTTGTTCCCCGAGATACTCTTTGGCGTGTTCTGACCGATATGAACATCCCTTCTTACCTGTTGGCCCTGCTAGTAAAACTCCATGATGGCAATTTTGCCCAGGTACGCTGGGGTCCCCAGGGCCAGAAAACTGAGAGAATTCCAGTAAACAGGGGCGTCCGCCAGGGATGTGTTCTTGCTCCCACCCTCTTTTCACTTTATGTGAATGGGGTAGTGGACCATCTGCGGGAAGTTCCTGCTGATGCACCATCCCTGGCGGGCGAACGCGTTCCAACACTCCTGTTTGCTGACGATACTCTTCTTTTGTCCAAGACACCCATGGGCTTGCAAACTCTCCTCGATAGCTTTCAATCTTTCTGCAACGACAGAGGCCTTATTATCAATACCACCAAAACAAAATACCTAATTTTGAATCCTCCGAAAAAATTAGGCCGGCCCCCAGTCCTGAATGCAGTTTCTCTTGAAAGGGTCAAAGAGTTTGATTATTTAGGCATCCGCATCACAGACACTATGCGCTGGACATCTCACGTACAAAAGATGCTTTTAACCCATAAAAGGGTTTCTGGTGCCCTTCTTAGAGAACACCGTTCCTCCTCAACTAGGCCAATAGCCCCAGCATTGGATATATACAAAGCAAAGGGCGTGAGCTCGGCACTCTATGGTGCTGAGTTATGGGGCTCAAATAATATTGAGGAACTTGCCAAATCCGATTTCAGTTTCTATAAGGAACTGATGGCACTTCCACAGAGTACACCTATAGTGCCTTTACTATCGGATTTAGGGTGCTATGCGCTGAAAGACCTGGCAAGATTACGCCCTCTACTTCTCTGGGCACGGCTCTGGCGGTCCCCCGAGCTAGCTAAGTATGCGGAGGGCTTATCTGAAATACTCTCTATGCCTTCTTGGAATAAAGTCAAATGGTTAAAAGATATAAAGACCCTTCTCTACGACCTTGGTCTTAAAGATGCTTGGATAAATAGATCTTCGCCTCCAAAAGCTGAGCTGAAGAAACTCTACTGGAGTTGGGTTATAGGAAAAAGGAATTCTAGCTCCCAATTCGGTAGATGCACCACTGAGTTCCTTCTCCTCAAAGATGTAGTTCGCTTCGAGCCTTATCTTGACATTATTCAGAAGCCATATGACCGAGCCCTTTATTTCAAATTTAGGGTTGGTACCCTTCCGGTGCGCGAGCTGACTGCTCGCTGGAAATCTCCCTCTCAAACTTCGTCTTTTTGTCCTTTCTGTGAAACCAAAGTCGAATCTATTGCACACGTGCTTTTTGCATGCCCAGAGTATAAAATCCCAAGATCTTATTGGCTTAAACCACTATGCAGAAGCTTGGGCACACGTGACCACCTCATAGCGCTGCGTATTCTTAAATCAGATACGCGTTCTATGTACGTTTGCGCTTTATCGAAATTCCTAAGGTGGGCCTGGCTCCTATGAACTAAAGCCCTTGTAGTCTTCGACTAAGCAGCCCGATTGTTTCTTCTGCTTGCTTGTACATGTATTTTATATTGTCCTATTTATAATGTCTATTTGTTTCTTTTAATTCTTTGTAGATCTTGGGAATATGATGATTTTATATTTACATGATTCGTTTGTTGGTTTCACATGTTTGTACTTTTTATATCCGCATGTGCTTTTTAAGATATTTTTTATCGAAATAAAGCCTATTTTCAATTTCAAATTTCAAATACTTTTGTATTTAAAAAGTCAACACAGTGCAATTCTCAAAAGCTGCAATGTTATACTGCGGGAGGAAAAGCAAGTGTGGCATTCAGGTACAGTACCAGTCTCCAAGAGTTAAGTTGAGTGGTGGGAAAGGTCCACGGCAGCACCAGCAGAACACCACCAGCAGCACTAGGGCATCCAGGTGCAGGGGTGTAAAATGGCATCAGGTACCCAATGTTACTCTATGGGGATCGGTCTTCATGTAATGAGGCTGCAGGTTTTGAATGTGGGGCCAATCAGGCTGAACCAACAGTTTGGCACAGGCCTCACAATGCTTGGGTATATAGGGCCACCTTTGGTCCTCTGCTCCACGGCCCAGGGGCACCAGGTTTTCCTTACCGGGAGCAGTGGCGGTAGAGGGGCCTGTGTGAGGAGGCTGCAGGTGGCGTTGGGGAGTCCACAAGTAGCACAATGTTGTAATCAATGAAAGGATGGTCCGATCTTCTTAAGTAGATTGGTTATGATCTTTATTCAAGTTGTTAAGTAAACAAGAGAAACCCCACCAGGAGCAGCTGTCCTGCTGCTCAGCCCACACCCAACTGACATTCACAGACATCCAACATTCCATCCATCCAACATTCCACACCACAGTCATTCTAGCTGAGCAGCAGGGAAACATAAGTTACAACATATCTCCCTTCTTTACGGGGAACAAGCGCATTGTAAAATAAATTAGATGAAACAATAAAACAATGACAATATGGCAAATAACATATAGTCACGAAATTGAATACAATGCACCAATAATAAGAAAATAACGCAATACAATATAAACAACTCACATCATACCCTGTCACACCAACCACGTCTCATCAAACTAACATGAAAGAAACGTCATACCACATCATACTACATCTCATCTCACACACAGGGAATAATTAAAAGAACATTCTTTCACGCCTTACTACATCTCAACTTACACACAAACTATACCAAAGATTACACACCACATCACATTCTGACCAAAGTATCACAACGCTTCCTGAATTAAACCACCATCCTACATCATACACCAAAACCCACATGCCATAGATCACACCAGTTGGCCAGACCGGTACGACGAGCAACATACGGGGAACAAACCCTAAAACAATACATAAATCAGGACACAACGTGCGCACCGTAGATCAGAAAACAATCACCCTCATAACACTTCAACACACACATCCCATAAATCTACCACTCACACTTACCCAAAAACCTAAACACCAATACAATAGGTGTTACATTCCCACACATAATACAACAAACCATACCTAATAATGAGTGACTTAACAAAACACAGCCATCTCATGCACGACTCAAACCGATGAGTGGCCCAACCATTAACCACCACCACATACACAACATCAACAGTGTTTCGAAATTCTGGGACCAATGTCCCTTCCCCATTCCTATTATGGGACATGGCTCTCCGTCGTGGTTCAAATTCATTCACTAAGTCAATGGATGACTTATTCACATACAAACAATCAACAACAAACTTGTAATAATGAGTAACTTCATATAACACAGCCATCTCAATCACGACACAAACCAATGAGTGACTGAACACTTATCCGCCACTTCATACACCATATTCACAGTGGTTCATATTCTGGGACTTGTGTCCCTTCCCAATACCAATTATGGGACTTGGCTCTCTGTCATGGTTCAAATTCTGGGACCCTCTGACCCCTTCTAATTGTGGCTCAATCGCCAACTTCTGGGATTACTATCCCGGTTCCAGGTTCAATCTGGAGGCTGCTGGATTCTATATCCTAGTATCACTGTCCCGGCTCTGGGCTCAATGCTCCTCATCACGCACTCGTTTTTAATTACCGTCCCCATCATGGATCAGCTTCCGGGAGATTTATTCCACTTATTGACTTTATAGTCATTTCATATTAAAAAGCACACTGCCAACATTCTGCTAGTAATCTTCGCTTTTCAATATTCACTATCACCCAGACCAATGATGTTACTGGCAAACGTCAGCAAAGGCAGAATCTTTTCCTCTCAATAGTGTATTTTTTTTCCTTTTTTTTTTTACACCCTGAGCTAAAAGACACGCCGTCAATATTTCCACCGTAGTATACACAGTCAGCTGTTACAAAACGACATATCCCGCATCAGCAAGGCAAGAACATTAAAACGGATAAAATACCTCACATTTTTATCTTTGGCAAACAATCGATCTGTGTGCGCCTGAATTATTCACATAACCTGAAGGCACGCATATCACCGTAGAACCGGGTGGTTCTCGGCAAGGACATGCATCCAAAATCGCCACTCAGGAGTACTGACGCAGGCAGGTTGGAGTGAAGACTCGTCACAAAAGGGACGGTGTCATGGTGACGCCGACAGTCTCCATGAGGAGGTAAGCTGGCACGTATTGTCCCTCTCGTGCAGGATTTTTTTTCCATTTAAACTATGGCAGTTAATCCGTTACTGTGAACGCACACGCTGAAGACAACAGTCAAAACCAATGAATACCGTAGATATTCCGTAGACATCTGCACATCTCTCTCTTTGAAAACGTTCGCTGCCAAACAATTCAAGCACTGTTCAAAGATGCGTCAAATTCAGAAGCCTTAAATAATCACTGCCCTCAATTGACACCTCCAAAGCACCAAACAGCAACGGAGCTCGTATTCACAGCCAACTAAAAGCTTAACAGCTTCTCACCGGGGCCCGGTCATTGCCCCCGAGTAATATATTCAAAATATACGCCGGAGCTCGATATTTGCCCCCGAACGGCACACTCAAAGGTTCACCACACTGAAACGTGAATCTTCAATAAATAATACTGAGGCCCGATCTTAGCCCCCGATCGTCACACATCAGAATTCATCACATTGAAACCTGAATCTCCATTACTTAGTACTGAGGCCCGATCTTTGCCCCCGATAAACATGTACTAAACTCATATCTGGCACGCTTGGGTTAAAGGGCGACCGTTGGCAGGGTCACTAGTGGGGTTTGGGTGCCAGACAGCAGTACATACTTGTTTCTATTTTCCTTCAAAAAAAATAAATATTTTACGTTGTGGTTTCTTTAGTTAATATTTCATGTACCAGTCAGGTTTCTTAAACATCCATGGACTTCTCTTTTCATGTTCTCCTGTCAAGTTCCGTTTTTTCCTTCAAGTTCCAATAGGTTGCACACGTGGATTCTTCTTCAAAACATCGCCAAAATGTTGTAATCAATGAAAGGATGGTCCGATCTTCTTAAGTAGATTGGTTATGATCTTTATTCAAGTTGTTAAGTAAACAAGAGAAACCCCACCAGGAGCAGCTGTCCTGCTGCTCAGCCCACACCCAACTGACATTCACAGACATCCAACATTCCATCCATCCAACATTCCACACCACAGTCATTCTAGCTGAGCAGCAGGGAAACATAAGTTACAACACACAACCACAGTAGACTCAGTCTCTGGGGGACCACACTGACACCATTGGCTCACTTCAGCTCAGGCTTGGAGTGACAGGTGCAGTGGTGTGTTCAGGTGTCGGGTTTCTGCGGTCATGAAATCCTCTCAGGAGCTTTTGGTTGACTGCAGTATGCAGGGAAGCAGGTCCGCAGCTTCACTGGAGTTCTTGGTTACTGTGTAAATTGCTGGCAGGACTCCCAGGCCTTGGGGACTCAGCAACTGAAGGACAAGTCATCTTTTGGAGCAATTGTTGAAGTCAGCAGGCGGGAGGGCAGAGTTGGCACCAAGTCAGTTGCTGGGGCATCAGTTCTTGCTCTTTGCGACTCTTCACATTCATCTTCTTCTTTCAGGTTGGTATGATCTGTCTCTCTGGTGCCTGGGGCTCCACTAAATACTGAATTTAGGGGTGTTAGGGAAATGTAGGGTAGTGGTCAATGGGCTATATACCCTTGGGGTCACCACACCCGCTATATGACCACTTCCTGTGGAAACTGGGCATAACCCTGTCCCAGAATTCCTAAGTTTGACATCACAAAGATGGCCAACTCTGAGAAGCTGTGGCCACTTCAGTTAGCACAGCTCAAGGATGGTACTAGCCTGGAGGTGGGCACACCTATCTGCCTGACAAATGTTCCTGCCTGTCCAGGTGCCAAAGGCCTCTGGACAAAGGAGGGTTTGTTTCCTCTCCTGTCAGAGGAGCCAGATTCACATTTCAAAGGAGGGAGGGGGTGTGAGCACCCTCTTCCCATGCTGTCTTTGTTTCTGACCTCCTGAGAGTAGAGGCCCTCACAATGGGAGGTCAGAAATCTGTTTCAGGTGGCTGGCTGGCATAGACCAGTCAGCCAACACACCAGATGTGGTAGATTTTCAAGGGGCACCTCTAAGATGTCTTCTGTGTGCTTGTACTAAAACATCCTACATATTATGCACCAGGCAAAACATGTCAAAAAGGGTCACTTTCCGACATAACCCCCTCCCAAACGAAAGAGAATGAGACTTACCTTTCCCAACCAAGAGATTCTTAATCTTCTAAGTGGAAGTACCTGGAAAAGCCATCTGCATTGGCATGGTCAGTCCAGGTCTGTGTTCCACTGTAAAGTCTATACCCTGTAGGGAAATGGACCACATCAGCAGTTTGGGGTTTTCACCTTTCATTTGCATTAGCTATTTGAGAGGCCTGTGGTCAGTTTGAACACAGATGTGAGAGCCAAAAAAGCATGGCTTCAACATCTTCAGAGACCAAAACACAGCAAAGACTTCCCTCTTAATGGCACTCCAAAGCTACTCTCTGGGGAGTAACCTCCTGCTAATGAAAGTGATAGGTCGGTCTTGGCCATCATCATTGGTTTAGGATAGGACTGCGCCTATCCTATGTTCAGTGGCATCTGTCTGCACTGTGAACTGCTTTTTATAATCTGGAGTTTTCAGAATGGGTACTGAGCACATTGTTTTTTGACAGTTCACAGAGCCACGATGGACCCATATCCCTTCATGAACCTCATGTAGTACCCAGTCAAGCCTAGGAATGCCCTGTCTTGAGTCTGGGTGTTTGGAGCTACCCAGTCCACAATTGTCTGGATCTTGGGTTGCAGGGGTTAAAATAGGCCTCTACCTACAAGGTGGCCCAAGTATTCAATGGAGCCCTGCCCTATCTGGCACTTCCATGGCTTGATAGTGAGGCCTACACTTCGCAGAGACTCAAGGACCTTGTCAAGGTGGATCAGGTGATCCTGTAAGGTGGAACAATAGACAGCAATATCGTCAAGATTCCAACCCAGCAAAGATTTTGTTCACCAACCTCTGGAAGATGGCAGGGGCATTCTTAGTCCAAAGGCCATAACAGTGAACTGATAATGCTCATCTGGGGTTGAGAATGCAGATTTTTCTTTTGCTCTAGTGGTCAGCCCAATCTGCCAGTACCTTGATATCAAAAGTACTAAGAAATTTGGCTGCCCCTAACCTGTCAATCAATTTGTCAGCCCTAGGAACTGGGTGTGCATCTGTCTTGGTTACTGCATTGAGGGTGCTATAGTCCACACAAAACCCCAGCTCCTTTTTACCAACCTGGGTGTGAGGTTTGGGGACTAAGGCCACTGGGCTGGTTCAATGACTCCCAATTCCAGCATCTTGCTTACGTCAGCTTTGATGCTCTCTTTGAAATGATCAGACTGCCTGTAGATTTTATTTTTGACAGGTAGGCTGTCTCCAGTGTCCACATCATGTGTGCACCAGTTATTCTGTCCAGGGGTGAAAGAGAAGAGCTCGGCATACTTATGCAGGACTTGCCTGCAGTCCACCTGCTGGTGGGCAGAGAGGGTGTCTGAAAAGACAACTCCTTCTACTGACCCATCTTTAGGGTTGTTAGAAAGGAGGTCAGGGAGAGGTTTAGCTCTTCTTCCTTGTCCTCATCAGTGATCATCAGGATGGTCATCTCACCCCAGTCCGAATAGGGTTTAATGCAGTTTACATGAATGACCCTTTTGGGGTAGTTGTAACTGCCAAGGTCCACCAGGTAGGTGACTTCCCTTTCTCTTTCCAGGATATGGTAGGGCCCACTCCATTTGTCATGGAGGGCCCTAGGAGCCACAGGCTCCACAACCCACTCCTTCTGCCCTGGTTGGAACCCCACCAATGCAGCTTTTTGGTAATACCAGAGTCTGGATCTTTTGGCTGGCCTCAAGGTTTTTGAATGCTTTTCCATGTACTCAGCCATCCTTGAACGTAGATTATAGTAACAATGGGGTAACCCAGTATCCCTCAGAACCTGGGCAATCATGTAAAGGTAAACAATTGGTTCTGTCGGGTATAGATTATCTCTTTAAACCATCAGGGCAGTCATCGGTTTACTTATATGGAAAACAGTTTAATCAAAAACAACACACATGGAGACCATAAAGGGTATTACAGAAGTTTTATAAATTGCGTCATTTATAAATACCCACATTCATTTGTATGGCTGTCAAAGAAATTATAAAAAAGCGCTGTGATTCGTGACAAGGTGAATCTGGTGCTCAGTGCTGTGGTGAAGGTGCGCAATATATACAAAGTGAGATTTCATAAAATTGTCTTTTTACAAGAGGCCAGTAAGGAACAGGTGTTTGAATAGCTCTGTAGAATAAATGAATTGGACTTGACACAGAGTCTTTCAACTGGTCCAGCGAATGTGTCGACGTTTCAACCCAGGGAGCATTACTATATTAGTCAATGCGGGTCTTCATCAGGACAGGGGCAAAGAGGACAGCCTAAGAAAGCCCATACAACTCAAGGGGGCGTGTGTATCTCTTTAAGGATTCAGACAGTAACCAGAGTGTACTGTGCAGCAAGGATTCTTCCAAACGGGGGGACCCCCGTGAAGGAAATTAATTCTGATCATCCACGGTTTCTATCGGTAATGAATATCAGGGAAGTGGGGAACAGACAAACGTCCTGTCTCCAGAAGTCGTGTAGATCTCAAACGGGAAGAAAACCGGGAGAAAATTGTCAAGCGGAGCAGGCAAGCGTCCTGTCTCGTCTGTTGGAATCACGGGTATGCCGATTGACAGCCGGTAATGAAGTCAGGGCGCAGAGCAGGCAAGCGTCCTGTCTCGTCCGTTGGACGTAGGCCAGGCACATAGTCCACTATGTCCTGCTAAGGCTCTTTGAGAGGTCTCTCCCAGCCTTCCTTCACAAGACACAATGGTTTCCTTATAGGATGACTCAAAAGAAGTACAAAGGGGGAAAACCCAACTCCCTTCTGTGGCACCTTCTGTAGGTGAAATGCAGGCATGGCAGTAAGATATTCCATCTCCTGAGTTTTTCAGGGAGTCCACCAATCATATCTTTCATGGTCGTTTTGTAACCTTTCAGCAAGGCCATTGATCTGCGGATGATATGGGTTAGTGAATATGTAAATCACTCCACATTCTGCCCACATGTGTTTAGGTAACTAGACATGAAGTTTGCATCTCTGTCTACCACCACCTCCGTAGGAAAACCCACCCTGGTAAAGATACCAGTGAGAGCCCTAGCCACTGCAGGAGCAGTGGCAGTCCTTTGGGGGAATTGCTTTTGGGTACCTGGTAGCATGATCAAATACTACCAGTATGAATCTGTTCCCTGAGGCAGTTGGAGGGTCAAAGGACAGACAACATCAATTTCAAAGGGAACCCCAACCACTGGATGTGGAATTAAGGGGGCATTTGGGTGGCCAGCTGTCTTACCACTGGCTTGACGGGTGGTACAGGAGTTGCAAAACTCCTTCACCTTCTGGGACA
Source organism: Triturus cristatus (assembly GCF_964204655.1). Taxonomy (NCBI): domain Eukaryota; kingdom Metazoa; phylum Chordata; class Amphibia; order Caudata; family Salamandridae; genus Triturus; species Triturus cristatus. The sequence continues at coordinate 1,710,332,540 of NC_140589.1, read as the reverse complement.
TTCCTGGACAATAGAAGTGGGTGACTAATCTACTCCAAGTTTTGGCCTGGCCAAAATGCCCAGCTAGGGGGATGTAATAAGCCAATGTGAGCAGGAACTCTCTAAACTGTTGAGGCACTACCTCTCTCCTCGTGTCACCAGATTTGGGAGCTCTGGCCTCAGTGTAAAGGAGTCCCTCCTCCCAATAGCTTCTGTAGGAGCCACTGACATCTCCATTTTCCTGATCACCAGCTTGCTGTCTGAGGGTTTCAAGAGTGTTAAAGGTCCTCTGTGCCTGGCACAGATCTTCCCTTGAGGGTCCCACTGGGCCCATGAGCTCTGCCATGTAAGACCCAAGTTCCTGGGGCTCATTTCCCTCTGGGGTGACAGGTCTTCTCTTTAAGGAGAGGGAACCTGAGCTTGTGTCTAATCTGAAGCTGGTTTCCCAGTCTTCTTACTTTTTCTCTTGGAAGGTTGGGCCATTATTCCAGCTCCAATTCTTTTTTTCACCCTGGGCTTTGCACTGTGATCCTGTTTTCACATACACCCATTCAGGTATACTCACCATAGCTGCATGAGTCTTTCTTTTAACCTCAGCCCATGCTGAGGACTTCCGATTTTTTACTCACCATGGTGACACTTGCAAATGCATCCCTCAGTGCTACAACTTTAAACCCATAATATGTGTCTGTTGTCTGTACTTCTCCAGATTACGTAGCCAGGAAGCTACATCCACCCCACTCTCTGAGACTAAAGTTGTATCAGTGAGCTATCTGACATGGTCAGGGCTCACCTGGGATCCCATCTGAAGACTTATCACTGCATTTACTGCAGACGCACTAGCGGCATATTTTTTTATGGTACAGCTAAGGTGTCCAGTTTGGTGCCCATTGGCATTACAATTAATGTACAAAGCCTTTTTGGGATCCCAGTTCTTACTTTGGTACCCACCCTAAGACTGTGTATTGTTTCGGGGCCCACCCTCCTGAACAGTTTTCTGGGGGCCTTTAGAAGACTCTTTATTTTTATCCTTTGACTGATCAGTAGTCCCGGGCGGTAAACTCCGCTCCGCAAGTTTGCGGAATTCGGGAAATCCACGCTCCACGAAGTTCCTGAATTCCACCTTCCCGGGCCTGTAGTAGAGTTCTTTTCATTCGCGCACCCAAGATCTGTTTTGGCACTCGCTCTCGAGTGCCACAACAATATCGGGCCAATAGTGAGCTCTGCCAATACTTCATGCTCACTTGCACGACTTCCAGCTGCGACGCCACCAATGTAGTGCCGATCGCGAATGCACTGCTCGAGCAGCTTTTGCGCTTGCGAAACAGCTTTTCGAGTGGATTTTCTTCTTTGATGGGCCATTGGAGTTGTTTTTATTGCACGAGGCAGGAAGTGTACCAGAGACTCTAACTTTTTGTTCCTGTCCTGCAGGCTCCTCCCAGTGCTTTATCCATCTCCTGTCACTTTTCATTTGGATTGGTAGCTGAAAGGATCACTCTACTTGTCTGCTGCACATATACCATTGGATTTAAGGACTTTGTATTTGAGATTTCACAAGTAAAATCAAAAAACTGTTGTCTAAGGGTGCTGTTTGTTTGACTGAAAGCATGCGCCAGAATTTTCCTTGTACTTTTATTCAATTTTTTAAATTTATTGTTGTTGGTGGCCTGCAGTTTCAGTAGCGGCCTAGTTATTTTTTTGCATGTAATTGTTGTTGTTTTGAAAAGGAAAAACTTTGCACAGTTTAGTATATTTTTTCCATTTTTTTAAATAAATTTGCAACATTCATTTAATTCACTATGTGGACGAGTTTGCCAATGGGCCTTCTAGCCAGTAGGCCCAGTACAAGTCATGGGTGCATGAAACAACTGTTTCTGTGGAGTCTGTTGAATTAAAACATCCTTTAGGCCATGGGTGGCATTTGATTAAATTATAAAATGTGGGTTTTTTGGATTATTTCAAGGTTTTTTTCTGCAAACTGTGTATAAATGCGGTGAGATATTTGATGCCTTTGGAGGATGCGTGTTGTAAATACTTTGACCCCAGTTAGGTTTAGTTTTTGGCATTGCTGAATTAATGCTGTTTTCTCCTGTGTTACTATGCCTACTTTGCCTGGCCAGTATGTGAGTGTTTTTGCCATAGGCCACCATTTGTCTTTGTTCTCCATGCGGCCAGGGGCCATTATTTTGCATAATGAGTGTCTATAGGCCTGTATGTGTTCTTTGTTTTTCATGCCTTCTGCTTGTTGTTTGACCAAGTGGCTGGTGGCCATTTTGTGTAGGCAGCCAGTGTGCTTTTGCCGTAGGTCTGCATGTGTTCTTTGTTTGCATGCCTCCTGCTTGTTCTTTTAACATGTGGATGGCAGTCATTTTCTGTAGTCATCCAGTCTGCTTTTGCCATAGGCCTGCATGTCTTCTTTGTTGTGGCCATGCCACCTTGCTGACTGTTGTTGTGACCATGTGGCTGGTAACCATTTTGTGCAGCCAGCCAGTGTGGTTTTTGCTATAGACCTGCATGTGTTCTTTGTTCCCCATGCCTCCTTGCTCACAGTTGGTGTTTGACCATGTGGCACTGGCTGGCAAGGAATTTTGTGCATTCAGCCAGTGTGCCTTTGCCATAGGCTTACGTGGATGGATGACATATCAGTTTAATAATATGCTTGAGGATCGTTGTAGTATGTAAATTAAGAATATGAGTTTGATGAACAGTGCTTATATGTATTACAAGCATTTTTTAATTGTTTTTTTTTATTTTAACCTCCAATAGGTTTCTTCACATCCTCCCATATGATCATCAGCAATATTGATATATATTTTTTAATTATAATTTTTATTTTGAATTGTTTTCTTTTATGCTGTCTTTTAGTTATTTAAATGTTTTTTTATTTCATTCATTTAAAAGAAATATATTTTATTTGTTCATTTTCATTTTTTTCAATATTTTTAGTTTTCATTTTTTCCAATTTTGTCCATTTTAATGACGTTTAAAAAAAATAATTTAAAGATTTTTAACTTTAAGAATTAGTTTTTAATATGAATATTTTTTATTTTACATTTTTTCCCCATTGTTTTATTTACATTTTGTCCCCATTTTCCCTCAGTTGATCCATCATCCATCCATCCACCATAGGCGCACAGCTGCGCCACAGAATTCAGTTTTTAGGTATATAATTCCATTTCCTCCTGGACAATCCTGGCTGTGGTGAACTTTAGATACATCAGCAACATTCATTCGTGTAATGATGATTATTCCATTTCCCCCTGGACCACATTGCCTGCCATAGACGCACACTAACCTCAATTTTTTAAAAGATTACTATCCCATTTAGCCATGCAGTTTCCCCTAGTGTCTCTATCCTTCTGTATATTGTGTGTTATTCTGATGGGCAATTGCATTTTATGGTATGGTGGCGTGATTTGACTTTAAAGTGGTTATTATTACCTAAGTAAACAACCACACTAATATTGCCTTTGTCTGAACAAATTCAAACTTCAAATAATGCTATGTTTCACACTAAGGGCCTTACTACGATGTTGGGTGGACTTTCGTCCACCCAACACCATTGCAGAAACAGGACCGAACGACCGACCGACTGACCTCCTACTTACAATGCGACTGCACATGGTGTGGTCGCATTCTCCCATTTCTCAATGGGAGCTTGTGTTATGGCCATAATCTGACCGTAACACAAGCTCCTATTGAGAAATGGGAGTATGTGTTCATCACTGCACCCCATGGCTGGCACCTCAAGGTGCAGGGATCAACAGGGGGGGTGTCATAGGTGGCCCTTCGCCCCCAACCGGAGGCTGAATACAGAAGGGGCCCTGCCAGGGTCCCCCAGACACACTTTCCGACAGAGTTTCCATGTCAGAAAGTCCAGCATGGAAACCCTGCCGGAAACCGTGTGTCATAATCCTGAAGGTGGAAACACCTTTAATTTGGATTACGGGCCCTCTCCGACTGGCATACAGGCTCCTGGAGCCCGTCGGAAGCCAGCCGGAATGACCGGTCGGTTTCAACTCGACCAGCTGTATCATAATCAGCTTGTCGGAATTGAAACCGATGATGTTGGTCTTAAAGCCTCTGACCTAAGGTCGGAGGCCTTAAGACCGACATCATAATTGTATCCTTTATGTTTTTCTTGCTTGTTTTCTTTTTAGGTGCACAAGAGAAGAGACATCACCCGCAGTACTGCCAAACAGAAGGCCTGTGCAGTCACATGTCAGTCCTCTCATCTCTTCCGCTTGTGAAGCCTAGTGGAATTGCCAAATGGAGCCTTGAGATGGCCCCAAAGAAAGAGGCTTTTCAAGAAAGTGATCAGTGAGAAAAAGCAGCTTCACACCAGTGGCATGTCGCCCCAAACTCAAACGTTGTGTGCCTGCCTCACCAGCCTCCGTGGACAAGCTGAGAGCAGCACTCCTGCATCAACAGCAGACTGAGGCCAACCTAAGCCCAAAACCATGTCTGTAAGTGGGGCGGCCATTGCAATCCTGGTGATGCCGATGAGCAGTGACACTAAATTTGATTTGTCCCTTTCGAAGGTCTTGGCCCTGAAGTAAGTTTTAAGAGCGTTCAGTGGCATGAAATAGTGGCAATGTTTGCCATGAAGAAATCACATACAGCTCTAAACATCTTGGACAAATTTAACAGCAAGGTGTGTGAACGGCTGCGAACCAGAGCTCTCAGAATTGGATTTGTTGCCACGGACAATGGCAGTAACATAGTCAAGGCCATGTCAGACGGTTGCTATTTCAGGGTCCTATGATTGGCCCATTGCATCAACCTGGTGGTTCAAGACTTTCTAAAAAAAGAAGACATAGCCAGCAAAGTACTGACCTGCTGCAGAAGAATCTTTCACTCATTTCAGCCATTCTTTTAAAGCCCGGAAGTAGTTGCGGATTATTCAGCGAACTAATAGAGCACCAGTTATAGCCCTTATATAAGAGGTGCCAACAAATTGGAACTTGACCTATTACATGTTGCAATGTCTGCTTGAGCAGTACAAATAGATCAATTACTATGTCATTCAAAGAGGAGGGGGTGCAGTTGGGAAATCTATGACCGTGGATGCGGACAAATGGGGCCTAGTCAAATGCATGACACAAATGCTACTCCATTTTGAGGTTTTCCCACTGGAAGTTAGCAAGTAGGACAGTACAATGGGCCAAGCTATCCCATTGTTGCATCTGCTACAGGTTCAGGTAAAGAAGGTTTCTGAAAGGTTCTTCACTGCAGGTTTGAATGAAAACACAGAAGTGCATGCCTTGGTTGAGAGCTTAATCCTTCGCTTGGTAGACAAGGATACAACATGACATCATCTCCTCCAAATAGTATATTTGTGCCACACTACTTCGTCCAAGGTACAAAATATTCTGCTTGCTTTCATTCCTTTTTCTGAAGGGGGTGTTTCAAAATACAAGAGGTGGATTGTTGAGCAAGATAAAGACCTGAAAGAAGAATGGCTGGAATCTAGAATTAACACCCTGCAGTTCTGGGGTGCCGCATTCAACTTCCAGAGTGGGTAGTCTTGTCTCACAGCAGCCAACAACACCATCAACCAGAACACCAGCAACAACAGCAACAGTGGGACTGGACACAACCTCTGCATTGTATTGGTTTAGATCGGCAGGGCTTAAGTCCGATACAGAGGCGATGGCAAAAGAGGTTGAGCAAGTGGCAGCACCAATGACCCTCCACAGGATGTTCCAGGAGTATATGGATGGTCCAAAAGTAGTCTATGTGGATCATAGCCCATTGATGTTTTGGTATGGGAAGATGCGCAAATGGCCAGAGCTCCGCAGGCTAGCAATAAAGTACCTGGCTTGTCCTATAGCCAGTGTGTCTGCTGAGCCTGTATTCAGTGCAGCTGATGCAGTTGTTAAACTGAGAAGGATCAGTCTCTTGCCTCTAAACATGGAGAGATTTACTATGATCAAAATGAACCAACATTTCATACCACATAATTGCATAATTCCTGAAACAACAGAGGAGGCGGAGGAATAGTCAGATTCAAGTGTGTTAGCTGGCCAACTTCTGGGTGAACCAGCTGAGTTGGAGGACAAACTCTGCTTCCCACACTGAGTATGCCAGTGCCCTCATACAACATTTTAATTATTTGTCATTGAACTTCTATCTTTGAAGAAAAAAAAGTTGCTAGTGGAACATTATTATTTTTTTATCAGATTTATGCTGCCCCATTATTTTTTAGTTACATCTATTGCTGGATTTTAGGTGGACCAGTGTGCATTGAAATGCCTCCATGATCCCTTTATGACATTGAAGACAATGTCTGCCTCCCTTGCATGCCTATCCTTTTTTGCATCAGCAGGGTTGCCCCAGAAGATCGTTGATTTACAAGAGTGCTAGTACCAAATTCCAATGTGTTGCCTGCGTCAAAGATTCATTGTGTACCTACTACCTAACCTACCCGTGCTTGGATTGGAGGAGGGAACTACAACTATTGCAAAGGTAGGTGAGTGATTGTGAGTGAGAATTGATGATTCATGTTGAGGCAGCCGGTGAGGAAGGGTGTTGAACTGTAATTTGGGAACTTGCTTGACATGATTTGCAATGATTGGGGCCCAAAGGATGGGCGATCATTTTTTTCCTGGAGGTGATTGGCCCTTTCACACTTAGCCAGATTTACTTGCAGGATCCTCTCCTTTTTTCTGGTTCTTCAGAGACTAGAACAATCACTTTAGTTAACAAACAAAAACCTACTCAAAGTAACGCAATTCTGTTTCTCTACTTGTTCTTCAACAGCAGTGCACTACACTTCTCCTTGACTCTAAAATACAGTTTCTGTTTTACAAAATCCGACGTGGGCCTTATAGTCTCCCTGCATACCTACCTGACCAGTCCTGACAGGCACCCAAGAGTGGTGGACATTTCAGAGGAGAATGCAGATGCACCACCTAATTTTGTTATAGAGTATCATTTTTCTTTTAACAATCATATTTGGAGAACTTGGTGGGTGGGAGCACACCTCCATAATTTCATTTTTTCCATCCTAAAAGACAGAACATTTAGATATTGGATAACTAGGGTCTCTGGGTATCAGAAGGACTGTTTGCAATGCATTTAAATATACTGTGCCATACTCATTCCTTCATTTCCTTCCACAACAGATTGACGATAATGATTTGCTGATCATTGCCCAGATGAAAGAATATTGTCCTTGAGTAGTGTTTGTCTTTGTCAAACCTTTCTCCAAATCCCTTTTCCCATCCATTCGTCAAACCCCTAACCCTCTTTCCCTGGGCTATGTGATTTATTGAGGTGTGGCTTAATTTACACCATCAATGGATCACATATACACGGTGGGGCGGATGTGGTGAAAGCAACTCCAACTCACTGCAGGATCTTCTAAGCAATAGCCCACACTAGCTCCATTCACCCACCCGCGCATAAAAGTGATCCATAGTTTAGATCTAGACTGAAGAACATCAGTCATCAGCATCATCATTCAGGCCTTGTGCTGCGTAACCATAAACGTCTAACCTAAGCTTGTCCACTCCAGACTTTGCGTTAATTTTTTTAGGATTTTGTAACTTTAGTTTTAATTAAACAGTAGCTCCCCATTGCTCAACTTCCTACTATTGCTATTTTTTGTTATTTTATCACTATCAGGAATTCATTGTTGTGTCATCATGTAGTAGTCCGGTCTCTATTCTTTGTAAAACTTTGATATAACCCACTAACTCAGTGTTTTTATTTCCAATTTGTTGCCTGCAACGGATACTACTGTTGATTAATCCTACAGTTGGAGCTCACCTGGGTGGGAGTGGGACCTTGCTTTTGAAGTTGTGATTTCTTCCCTGTTCTTGCTTCATCTATATTCAGGTCCTGCAGTGGCACTTGAGCCAGCATCACTGGTGGTCTGCGTGGCTAGAATAAAACATTATGCATAATTTAGATGCCAGATATGCCTCCCCTTATCTTTTTCAATCAAAAGAATAAAATCGCAATACATCACTACAGTTTAGTTAGAAATGCAGTATCCTCTAACAAAAATATCACACTGGCCATCTGGTTGGTTTATAATGTTAAACAAGCCAGGTAGTGAGGCCATACAAAACCTTTTCATAATAGAGGGGCAGAGCTATAATCTATGATGATCATGATGATAATGGTCAATGAAAGACATATGGTGTTGGTTAGTAAATGCCATGGGACTTCATACCTTTTTTCAACCATGCTGAACTGTCTTGGAAATCGCTGCTATACTGTATAAATGAATTACACAGCACACAACATTTAGGGGGGATTCATGACCATGCCCACTCTCTTGTTATCTTAACAGTTAGAGCATGAGCAGGAAAAAGAAAGCATTCTCAACAAACATTCATGGTGAATATTATTTATAAAACTAGCTTACTTGGGCCTGCAATCTTCACAGTAGAGTAGCAAAAATGTGTTCTTAGTCTTACAGTACCACAAGATATGTTATATTATGTTATGTTATGTTATGTTATGTTATGTTATGTTATGTTATGTTACCAAGCTTTTATAGCGTGCACAGCTACCCGGAAGTGTCCCGGCGCGATAGGCCAATGCGGGGGTGAACAGAGGTGAAAATAACAGCTAAACCGCCTAATTAAAAAGTAAGGTTTTCAATTGCTTCTTAAACGTCCTAAGATCATGATTATTCCTGAGCTCAAAGGGCAGGCTATTCCAGGCCCTGGCCGCCCTTACGGAGAGAGAACTCCCTCCTGTTCTGGCAAGGCGGTAGCATGGAATGGCGACACAGCATTGATCCGTTGACTGGAGATGCCTGGATGGCGTATAGAAATTGAAACGCCTACTAAGGTAACAGGGTCCAGACTTGTAAAGGGCACCGTGGGTAATGGTTAGAGCCCTAAACAAGATGTGCAGGTCAACAGGTAGCCAATGCAAGTCGCGAAGAAACTGCTTGATTCCGAGGCTTCGCGGAATGCCTAATAGCATTCGAGCGGCCGCGTTCTGAATAGTCTGCAGCTTTTTTATCTGGAAGCAAGGGAGGCCAATGTAAAGGGAATTGGCACAATCAAGCCACGACAAAATGAGAGCGCGGGTCACCATTTCTTTGGCCGCTTTTGGCAGGAGCGGCAAAAACTTCTTAAGAAGTTTCAGTGTGCCAAAGCACACTCCTGCCAATTTATGAATCTGAGTTCGAAATCTGAGATCCTTGCTAAACCGAACTCCCAGATTTTTTATTGGGCTACCCTGAGTTTTTGGCTTGGGGAAGCCCAAGGGCACAGGTTCTCCCGAAAATTTGGCGGAAAGGTCCCATAGAGAAGGACCTCCGACTTTTCCTTTTTACATTTAAGGGGCCGATTCCGATCCGGGTCGGAAGGGCACCGAACGCGATCCGGCCGGAAAAACTACGAGCCGTACGCGTGTTTTCCGCCTGACTCGTATAGATATACGAGCGAGCCAGTACGATGCAAGCTACATGAAATTCACCGACCGAGTCGTTTCCGGGTCCGAACCGCTCTGTACGTCTCGGTCGTAAGCTAACCGTGGCGTGCAATGGATGCGATTCACGACCGAGCCAGTACGATGCACGCGTCGGACAGCCTGTGCGAGCCGGAGTGTCCGGCTCGCAAAAGCTCCCGGAGTCGGACTTCGGGGGTCCGCGTCGGACCCCCCGACACCCGCAGTCGTACGACTCACACACAGGCATGTACGGTGCACATGGCACCAACGCATACCCACTGTAGGGGGCGCACTTGTTCGAGACATACCCATTCAGTCAATGGGAGCGCATGTACGCGTCGTACAACTGGCTCCCATTGACTTCTATGGGAGTCCGACTGAACCGAGTCCGACAGCATACGTGCGCATCGTACTCGCTCGGTTGGACTGTAGGGGTCCGGTTCGGTCAGAAAACACTCCGGACCTGACTCGGTTGGAGTGCTTTCCGACCCGGATCGGAATCGGCCTCTTAGTTGGGCCCGTGCCAGCCAATTAAAAACACATTCGTAAGGGTCTCAAGGTGCTGAGGGGGGAGCTGCTGGTCTGTTGAAGGCGCTGTGGTTCAGTCGAAGAGCTAGGTCTTGAGGTTCTTCCTGAATTGAGGCAGTGACGTGATCGCCTGAGGCAGAGAGACAGGGTGTTCCAGGTCTTTGCTGCGAGGTAGGAGAAGGATCTACCACCGGTTGTGGTCTTGAGCTTGAAGGTGATTCTTTTGTTGACTGGGAGCCAGTGGAGGTCTCTCAGGTGGCTGGTGATGAGGCTGCAGCAGGGGATGTTGAAAATGAGTCTGGTAGAGGCGTTCTGAATGTTCTTCAGTTTCTTGAGGAGTGCCTGGGTGATGCCGGCGTAGAGTGTGTTTCCTCAGTCGACTCTGCTGCTGATGGGTGGCAGTCTTTCTGGACTCGGGGGGAATAACAGGAATGAACAAAAATGTAATAGGGGAGTTGGAAAAATAGGAAACAGTATAAAAAAATAAACAAGGCAAGATTCAAAAGTAGCATAGTGGGCAGAGGAAAAAGAACTAATCTATTGTACTTTGCACAAGTGAGTTCGTATCCCGTCCTCATCGCCACATGAAAGAAAGACAGCAGGTAAAGGTGTCATAGCAACTTTATTTCTTGCCAGCGACACCAGCCTCTAGGCAGCAACTTCCATCCTGGAACCCAGCACAAACTTTTCAGTACCCCAAGATTCTATCCTAAGCCCACAACAATCAAAAAACTCAACATTAGGGAAATGATAATAATAAATAATAAGACTTACTGGGGTTAGCAGAGCCCTAGGCAGCGGCACTGGTGTTCAGCACCTCCTGCTGATCATCTACTCCCGGATCCGTCTCTGCAACATCCCTCTTCTTGCCCTTGGGTGCTGATATAAGGAATGAAGAAGATAAAAAAATAGATTAGTGATTTAGTTAATCTCAACAAAATTATTATGACAGGCAAATGCAGTCACATAATTGTACTTCTCTAAAATAGATCACCAATGGTACTAGCTTTGACTCTATTGACTATCGTTGAGTTGCCCATACTAATCCTAAAATGCATATTCCAAATTTCTTTAACAAAAACTACATGTGGAACTAATGCATTGCAGTAAATTACCATTGATCCTATTCTCATTTCTCAATCCCCTTGATGGACCAACTCGGACTCCCTTTTTCTACATCGCTGTGAAATAGCTTGGAACTGTACGAGCTACATAAACAATGTCACAGAGAATGCTAACACACTGATATTACTGATTCACTATGGTGACGGCAGGACAGAAGAGTCTGCAACGGCTTCTTAATTAGTCAGCCAAAGCGAGTACCAATGATGAGTATTAATAGGTTGTGCTGAGCCCCTGCCTAGCAGAAACTGGATCATATAATAATAATATTCTTAACGTAAACTAAACGTAACTTACCTCTGAGTGTGTGACGCTATTCGGTAAAATGTTAGCATATAGAAATGCAACAAATAATTCATACACACGAGCCACGGAATTCGGACACTGAGCATGTACTGCTCTTGGTCAGGGCTATACAAAAAGTGGGCAGTGACCACGTCAAAAAGAGCCACTTTCCTACAGTTTGTAATCTTTAGAAGCCTATTCAGTGATTGAAAAGAATAGTTAGTCGATTGTTGGTAAGTATAGAACACACAACAAGTTTTCACTATGACAGCATCAGAAGCACAATTTTTAATGCATTTCAAACCAAAAAAGACTTTGTTATAGACATTGGAGATGACAGAGATACCCCATTGCAACACCCGAGTGAGGGCCACTTTAGAATCTGGACAAACTGGAGCTACACATTGGAGCAAAATTAGCTATGAATTTGACCAGATGTTAGCATTTGGGAAACACGGAGGTCTGAATCAACATCTTGAGCAACAAAAGGGTCAACATGGCTATCAAAATTCAAACCTTGCAGCATTTGGTAATGGATAGAACTGTTCTTCAAGAGTATGTGATATAAAGCAACACTGAACAAGCATGGAGTTAAAGAATCAGAAATACTGGCCATGGCCACTGTCTATTTATTTTTATTGCCTCTTGTTCCAAATAACCCTGGGTGGTGAACTCCGCTCCGCACGTTATGCGGAGCTCGTGGAGTTCCAAAAAACTCTGCTTAGCGGAGCGGAGTTTTTTACCTCGCTCGCATCCGTCAACATCAAGTTGGTGACAGCGAGCGAGGAAAATCAACCTCCCGGTGAGATTTTTCCTCGTTTGCGATCGCCAACATCAAGTTGGTGAGCGTGAGTGTGGAAAATCAACCTCCCGGCAAGATTTCTCAAAGCAAAGGGGGTCAGGATTTTCACTGCGAGTGGTCGCATATGCTCGAGACTGCTCGTGTTGAGAAACAGCCCGTTTGGGTTGAGAAAGCTGCCGCTCGAGTAAAAATCTACTCGAGTGGCAGAAAAGGAAAGCAGGGACCGCTTGTGCTGTGCATGGTGCTGTTCGTGATGATTGCACAGTGCAAACAAGCATCCGGCATTGTGCAATCACCGTAAACAGTATTTTTCTATCATACTCCGCCGCTTGCGTAACTCCGCGTAGTGCGGCGCAGGTTTTTCTGCACTTCGCGGAGTTCCGCATAGTGCGACTCCGCGAACTCCACCCGGGGTTACTTACAAATCCTATATTATATTGTGACAATATGCATGGCATATTGTGGACATATTGTGTTAATATGACTGACAGAATACAAACCATATACTGCCCCATGCTGTTGGTTTGCCAATGCTTGTGCCACCATTGTACCAGCATTGGCAATGCTAATACATGCAAAGTCGAGTGACTGGCTGAAACTTTTGCACAGTGAGACTGATTGGCTTTACCAATGCGTGTTTAAAAGGTTTTCATATCTGTACTGGTGTTGCATTAACTGCTCCCAGTCAGCAATCTGGAAATACATTTTTTTTGTTGCTTTACAGAGATTTCCAGGCAGTAAAGCCAAATTACAGTTCTGACCAATAATATGTTAATATATTTTTATTCGGCAACTATAGCCATAAAAAAATGCCACAATACGACGTACAGTTAGAATGCAGATTATACAAACAGTGCAACCTTAAAAATGATATAAAACACAATAAAATTCTAATAAAATATGTAATGTGAGCTATGCCACTCTTTAAAATAGAAAAGGAAAAAAAAACAATCTCTTAATTCGTATTACCAATTTTTTCAGCGACTCCTGTATTGCAATAAAAAATCTTCCTATTGCATATGTCACATTTAAAGACCTCATATTTATCAATAGACTGAGAGCTTGATCCCTACTATCAATTTTATAAGCAATAAAGAGGTTTTAAAAATTCTGTTCTTCTGGTAACCATAAACAATCGAACAAATTATGTAGACCGCTACATTTTACTTGTAAACCACATGTACACAGACCCTGTTTATTCATCATTGCCGTTTTTATCTTCCTATCTGCGTTACATGGGTTCAGGCCAACTCTAAATTTCAATACTGTATTTCTGAGCTTTGGGTTGGGCATGGCCTCAATATAGGAGAACGTATGATTGTTAGTCCATCCTTTTACCAAAATCTGGGTGGACGATTTGCTCACCAAGTAACATAAATCTTCTTCTCGGGCCTTAGTGTTGATAATAGCGTGTAGCACCCTCTTGGGGATCTGCTGCCCTGATTTCCATTGATCTGGTTCTAAGGAAAGTTTAGCACATAACTTATCTAACTTATGTATAACTTGGGACGCCCAGTTAAGTTCACTTCCCTCTATTTCTCTTTTATAAAGGTTTGATATTTTGGGGGTGCCCTTCTCTATTCAGCCTCTGCCAGAAGTTCAATGATGCTTGCATTCCCTGAAAACTCCAGGCTGTAAGTTGAAAATCTACTCTCACGGCCTGTATCATAGTTGATGGAGGGAGAGCAAGGAGCTGTTTCACACATGTACCCTCCTCTAAATTCCAATCCAATTTGCCGCCCAAGAATAGAACCTCCACACCATATGGAATTTTGGGCAGGCCATTGCATTAAAAGCTGATAGAATTGGCCACAAAGAGGGGCCTCCATACTTCTGCTTAAATTGTTTAAGGCCCCATACTGAGGATAGAGCCTTTGATGTTAATGACTGTATGTGATCCCTCCAATTTAACTTGCTGTCGAACCACATACTCAAGTATTTATATTTGTCCACTTCTTCGACTCAAACCTCTCCCAATTGCCAGTTAAAGGAACTCTTTCTTTTCCCCAGCACTATTATTTTAGTTTTTCCTAAATTAACCGTGAGGCGTTTCTTTAGACAGTAATCGTAGAAGATGTCCAGTCATAGAAGATGACCAATAATTTGTATAGCACCAATTTGATGTCTCTGAGGTTTCCTGAAAAACAGTTTGAGAAACCAGCCATGGGGTTTCAATGAACGCTGAAACAGACGTTCTACTGAAGGTTTATAGCTCTTCATAACCACATCACTAGATGGAATAAGGTACAACCTGAGTTACAAGTAAGTCAGTCATGAGTTATGCTGAACATTGTTCTGTAAAGTAGCTTGTGTAAAGTAGCTTGTAACTAGCATGGAGCCTTTTCACCATTGGAAGGTTCAGTTTTCAATCGAACAATAGTCAGTTTGTATTGGAATTTCTAAATCACCAATGGGCATATTCAGTAACCTCTTTAGGGTGGCCATTGACTTGTTCCCGACACTCACACTATCTTTACAGTGTGCTCATCAGGAACAGGTCAGAGGCAGCACAAAAAAGAATATCCTTCTGGTGAAAACATCAGAAACATTTTCTTTTCAAGAGCCACAGTTGGGAACTGAGAGCGAGCTTTCAGTGCTTCCCGAGTTAGATGTTGTTTTGTTTTTCTCTAATACCAGCATGCACAGCAAGCTGACATCACAACAAAACAAAGTGAAAATGTGCCTTACCTGTGCCAGCAACCAATCATATTAAGCAAAGTCAATAGGGTCTTCGCATGGTGCCTGGTTTAGTCCATTCCTGTTGTTGTGCCACACAAGTGGGGTACCATTGTATCTGGATATGCTTTGGAACACAAGGTGATAGGAATTTTTGGGATCCCCACAGAATCTGGAATTTTCCTTCACATAAATGAGAGGAGGGTAAATGATTAAAGCAAAAGTTTGAGATTTGCAGGGCATTGTGTGTAAGAAAACATAATGGGATCCACGCAAGTCTCACCACCCTGAACTTGTGTAGGAGTCTAGTTTTCAGAGCTATCTCAGTTACTTAGGTTTCCCTGTTGATGGCAAAGCCAGGGCCCAAATATCGCCGCAACCCCCCTTTGCCAAAATAGTCTTTTTTACAGAAAATCTTGATATCTTCTCTGTGCATTTTGTGCTTTTTTGCGCCATGGGTGTTATGTTGAGCCACTCACCTCCCCAGGAGTCTAGTTTTAAAAGAAATCTTGGTTTGGAAGGTGTACATGGGTGGACAAATAACCACTGTTACTAAACTCTGTATCTTTTGTACATTTCATAAATTCATAAATTTCCTTCATAGACATTTATCATTCTTAATGTTTCACCATATGAATTGCTGTATAGTCAGTATAGAAAGAAAAATCATTGTGTGACTAGGTTGTTGGCACTGGGTATTGTGTGATCAAATATATATATCCAGTGACCAAAAGGGTCTAGCCAACATAAAAATATATTTATTTTAAAAAATGGCCATCATGCCAAGAAGTTGCAGTTAAAAACAACTGAAATTATATTTTTTTCCTTTCAGTAGTTGGTTTCTTTGGAAACATCTTGAGTGATCTACTCGATGGTCCCGTGCTAAATTCAAAGTTTTGTCTAATTTTCAGAAATGCATAGCTTTCTGAGATCACTCATGGGCTTTACACCTGGTTCCACCTGTTCAGTGACTAAATATCGAGGGACATAATATAGAATGCCCAAAATATCGACGCCAAAATATAGAAGGACAGAATATCGACTCCCTATCTACAAACAGGTAAGTACTAAAATATTGATTCCAAAATATAGAGGTGCCGATTCCGATCCTGTAAAACCCGGGTATGAATGGTCGTACGAAGCGTATTCTCCGTACGACTCGTACCCGGGAAATCCTCCTTACAAACCAGCAAGTACGATTCGTACAGAAATACCATTTCCGTACGAATCGTAAAAACTACGTGCGACGAAAAAATACCCACAATTCCGATCCGGGACATCGCGTACGTGATGTCCGGACGGAGTCAGGCAGCGTTCTACGGACCAGCAAGTACGATTCATGCCTACGTCACTCCGCACGGATCATTTTTTACGGCAGCCAAAAACTCCTGGGAAATTGAGGACGACGCGAAGAAGGAGCAGCGGTACGCGACGGACAGCCATGGACCCCATCCCGGCCCTCCTAGCCTACGACCTGGTGCACCAAAACCGCCGGGCAGGCCGCAGAAGGTCAGCACAACACCCAGGGGCAAAGGGGGGGCGAGGGGCAGGAAACATAACCTCTACCTAATTGTAAAAATACCATATACTGTCCATACATTACCTCCAGGGTCTGGTCACTTCGGGGGGCGTGTCCACCAATCCCCGCGTACGCATACCCGTAACCACCATTGTAGTGACAGAGACATGGGGGTGGGTGCCTATCACTCCCAGCAGTGGACAGAGACATGGGGGTGGGTGCCTATCACTCCCAGCAGTGGACAGAGACATGTGAGGGGTGGGTGCCTATCACTCCCAGCAGTGGACAGAGACATGGGGGTGGGTGCCTATCACTCCCAGCAGTGGACAGAGACATGGGGGTGTGTACATCATGATCAGATGACCACAACTCCATGGGTGTATGTACGCATCCCTAAGGTTCGACTATGTGGATAGTGCCATAACAACACATCAATGACAGCAGTGTCCCACTCCCATGAGGATGGATGTCGTTCCCCCACTGCATGACACAACACATGTGGGTGTGAGGACAAATGACACATGCATACCCACCCCTGGCGGATGCAGCACACTACACACACAGAGATCATGCCACAAGACTGTATAGTCATGTCAATGCCTACTAAACTAAGAGAGCCAAAGGGAACTCACACTGTCACGCACATCCCAGGACTGATAGGAATGTACAGGTGCTGGGACAGCCACCAAGATGTTGCCTCTCATGGAAGGAATAGGGTGGAGTTCCCACAGATACAATGCCCACAATTGTCAGTCAGGTGCCCAAATACCCTGCAGAACAAGTACCAATTGTGTGCTAGGCTGGGATAACACACATGCATAGTGCGGAAAATGGCGAAATTCGCCATTAAGGCATTACAACATACTCAATACACAAGTACAGTGACTAGCAAGGATGGCACTGACGATGCAGCAGGAGACATTGATGAGCAGGCATGGCCATAGTTGAAGGGATCCGTCACCAACAAAGGAAAGTAGACACAGGTCAGCACAACAATTGTGCAACTCCCTGCAGGGAAGATGTCAGGTGCCACAGAGGAAGGAACACTCCTTGGGACAATGTCTCCAAACACAAATAGCACACACGACCAAAGATTCATTGCAGAGACCTTGTGATGGCACGCAGATACCATGGTCCACCCCTTGAGCATCAGACTACAACATTTTCCTGAAACATGACACATTACCACAACCCCAACTCCTGGAGCATCTGCACCCACATCAATACCTGAAATGCAATAGTGTTCAAAGTGAAAATAAAATGCTTTATTCAGCATTAAATGAAAAATTATAAAATGACACTGTTGGACCTGTCAGCCCTAGGGTAGTCTCCCCATCTATTTTTGATCGTGCCTCATCTTTTCCACCCTCATTTTTGATGTTGGACTTAGGTCTTCGGGCGCCTTCTCATTGCCAACCAGTGTTAAGGTGCAGGTGCTCCCTTCTCCCAAGATGGCTGCCACAGACCCCTGCTACTGCAGAGTGGTCTTTCATAGTAGCACCCTAGCTGCCAGGAGCTGGCTGGAACCCCACAACAATGTTGCAACACCAGCCCGCCTTTTTTGTCCCATAGGTAGAATGGGGAAGCACCTGGAATGTGCTGGAACCTTCTAGAAGGGAGGTGTGGTTTTTACTTTTGCCACCTTGGCTAGAGGTCACCTGACCTAGGGATACATAAGTGAGGGAGTGAACCTTTTCCAGTCAGTTGGCCAGTTGGGGTGAAGCAGAGCTGGAGAATCCACGCAGGAGTGTAGGCGGTAGGGCCTAGCCAGGGACTTATGCCTCTGAGAGTGACAGGGCTTAGGTGCTGCCTCTTAAGTGAGTGAGGGATCCTGTGAAACCCACTGATCTTGCCCAGCAGTAGGAGGACCCAGGGAACCTCTGCCCAGCCTGACTAGGAAGGACCTAGTCGCCAACTCATCCCCTACCCCCCAAGGAACAGAACCCTAAGGGCGCCAGTATCATCTGCGCCACAAAGACTGAATATTGAAACTGCAGAAGTGACATCCTGAAACTTCATGCCAAGCTGAATATTGTAACTTCATGAAACGACTAATTGCCTGACTGCTGGGGATCGACCAGGTACTGGCGCTGTGTTTCCTGCGCTGCCAGACCTGACCTGTGACCCCCTGTGCAGATCTGCTGTCGAGCGCGGAGCTGGCCAAGCTCCCGCTTAATTTGTGACCCCCCCTGGTGCGAGAACCTGCAACGCAACCACCGCCGTGGCCCGTAGGCCTCAGGGAAGTGTCAGTGCCAAGTCGGAGCCTGCGGAGAAGCCCGGGGCCCCGCCGCTGCCGTCGCAGCGTCAGAAGGAAGAGCGAGTGTCCAGGAGTGTCCCGCGCCGTCGCGCGCATCGGAAGGAGGACCCGGAGCGGAACCGAGCGACGAGACCAAGGTAACCCCCGGGGGCTGGGAGGTAGCGCAGCCGTGTGGCGGCCTGAGACTCGCCCCCCCTGCTCCCCGGGAGTCGTGGCAAGGCCCGGTGCGCCCCCTGCCAAGCGGGAACGACACCGCATGCAGTGACTGTGACTTTCCCCCCTCCGTGGGATTTCCCGCCGTAATTGTGAGTCTCCCCTCCGTGGGATTACCCTCTCCTGGGGACTGCCGTTCGCAGGACTCAACAGTGCTCAATGCGTTCTATGTCCCAGTAGCGCCGATCATTCCATTGTATTTAACAGTGCTCAATGCGTTCTATGTGGGAGTAGCGCTGATCGTCCAATTGTATTTACCAGTGCTCAATGCGTTCTATGTTGGAGTAGTGCTGATCGTTCAATCGTATTTAACAGTGCTCATTGTGTTCCATGTCCCAGTACCGCTGATCTTTCCATTGTATTTACCAGTGCTCAATGTGTTCTACGTTGGAGTGGCGCTGATCGTCCAATTGTATTTACCAGTGCTCAATGCGTTCTATGTTGCAGTAGCGCTAATCGTTCCTGTGTATTCACCAGTCCTCAATGCGGTCTAAGTCTAAGGAGCGCTGACCCCATATGTTGCGTCCACAAGCGCTCCATTCGCCAGTGAAGGTCCCAAGTGCAAGGCGCTTACTGTACCCACAACGCTTATGCTCAGGGTGCTAGGCAGACATTATACGACCTCAAGTTATGCTCATGTGCCTTTGTTTCTTCGTAGACACCAGTAGCGCCACGTGTGCAGGCCCCGGCCCGCAGCACTAGGGAAGCTCATACTGCAGGGATTGCTGAGGTAACCGTAATGAGATGCTGTAATGCACATGTTAAAGTGTACAGGTAATGAGAAACTGTATTGCAAATGTTAATGTGTACAAGTTAAGATACATTGCCCTCCAAGATTACCGTGTGTGCTCCTTTGATTAGATAAAACCTGATTAATTTGCATTCACCTTATTGTGTAGCGTCCATTATTATGTGCGTTTACTGCTTCAGAGGATGCGTGTGTTGTATGGTCGCTTAACACACAGGCCTTTGGGTGCCCAGCCGCTCGTGTCACGTTACCCCCTTAGGGCCTGGAGACCCCAGGTCTTACATTGTTGGCGAGTGGTGGGATTTTAGGACCTGTGACCATACAGCACCCTTCCGTGAAGCGGAAGGCGCCACAATTAAACGCCTATTGTTTTTTCAAAAAGCTCTGAAACCATTGATTGCTGTGTTTATTGATTCCACTGTCCAGGCTGAGTGTGTAAGAGAATCCTGGTTAGCTGGTTACTGTCACCCATATCCTAGGAATTTCTTCCTTAGTATCTAGGTCCCCACCTGTCACGATGGAATTCCGGTTAGCTGACCTCGAGGGGTACACTGTAAAGCAACTGAGAGAGTTCGGGCAGGGGATGGGGGTGCCTGGGGTGCGGAAGGCCAAAGGACCGGAACTCCGTACCGCCATTAGGGCATGGGTAGAGGCCCACCCAGAAGGGATAGAGGATGAGGGACAGGAGGCGCCAGATGCACCTCAGGAGGAGAGCGCCCAAGAAGTACTAGACATACTTAACGTGGATATGTCTGAAAATGTGCCCCCAGGGAGACGTTCAGGGGCCAGTAGTAGGACAGGGTCTAGGAGGAGCGCATCTCCAGAGGAGTACGAGGACTGAAGGGAAGAGAGGCAGTTAAAGTGGGAGCTGGCCAAGTTGGAACAAGAGAGAGAAAGGGAGTTGGCCAAATTGGAACAAGAGAGAGAAAACAAGAGATGGGCAATGGAGGAAAAGAAGCTGGCGCACGAGCTTCAGCTGAAAGAGTTGGAGCTGCGCGCCCTCCAATTGAATGCGTCCAATAAGGACAATGGTGGCAGCATACCTAAAGAGTCTCACGAGTCAAAATTCTACCTACCTAAGGAAGTCATTGCCAATTACACAGTGGGGGACGACATTGCTAAATGGTTGGAGGCATACGAGGTAGCCTTGACTGCCCATGGGGTACCCGAGAGTAATTGGGGAGGTGGTTTATATCGGTATATACCTCCCAATGTCAGGGACACCCTGCTATATTTGGCCAAGGCGGATCAGGTCAGGTATGCCCCCATGAAAGAGGCTTTGCTGAAAAAGTTTGGTCTTAACCCCGAGAGGTACAGGCAGAAGTTCCGTGGCAGCCATAAGCTGTCCACACAGACATGGGTGGATTTTTTTGATTATGCGAGAAAGGCACTAGATGGTTGGGTGCGTGGCAGCGAGGTGCAGGACTATCAAGGGGTGTACAACTTTTTTTACGGGAGCACCTTTTGGATAAGTGCTTTCCGGAGCTGCGCCAACATCTGGTGGACCGCAAGTTGATGGATCCCCGTGAGCTTGCGGAGGAGGCAGATATTTGGGTGAGCACCCGGGTGTCTCACAAGGGCCCCGGGGGAGATGGCTCGAAAGGCGGACAGGGTTTCCCCCAGAAGAGAGAGGGGGAGATAAAAAGGTGGAGTTCTCTAAAGGCCCCCAAAATAAGTTTGGGAAGGGAGTAGGAACCCCACCCCCGTCCAATTCCACAAGACCCACTTACCCTGACAGGAGTCAGCAGCCAAGGATTGTGCGCTGCTATGAATGTGGGGAGATTGGACACTACAAGGGAGATCCCAAGTGTCGCAAGCGACCCCCAGCCCCAACGGGCGGGAAAAGTCCCGGGGTGAGTAGTATAGCGCTTGGGGCGGAGCTGCCCTTAGATAGGGAAGGGGAGTGGACAGGCCTGATGCTGGTTTCACTCGGGGATAGAGAGGTGGTTCCCGTAGTGTACCTGCCCCCAAACACTGCTAAATATCAGCAGAGGGTGAGAGTTAACGGTGGATGCTCTGAGGGACACAGGGGCCAGCATGACCACTGTCGTGCGGCGGCTGGTGTCCCCAGACCAAGTAGTCCCCGAGGAGTTCCATCCCGCCGTATTGGCTGACGGCAGTCTGAGTCACTATCCAGTGGCTCGTGTTCCATTTGAGTGGGGAGGAGTCAAAGGCCTACTGAGAGTTGCTGTGAGCCCTGCCTTGCCTGTGGGGTGCTTGCTAGGGAACGACCTGGAGCACACCAAGTGGAAAGATGTCGAGTTTCGAGCTCACACCGAGATGCTGGGATTACCAGGGTGGACTTGCGTAGTCACGCGATCCATGGCTGCCCAGCATGAAACTCACCCTTGGGTTGGAGCCTGGAATAATGGCCCAACCTAACACCAGAAGAGGAAAGAAGAAGGTGGTAGAGGACACGCCCCGTGAGATGGATGGGGAGGCCGCAGAGGTGCCCCCGGAGTCCATGGAGGTGGATGTCGTTCCCGTGGAGGACTTGCCGACCCTTGCTGACTGGCATGTGGGAGGAGGGCCTACCTGGGAGGAAATTTGTCAGGCACAAAGGGCGTGCCCAACGCTTGAAGGCATGCGGCGACAGGCCGAAGCCCAAGTGGCCAGTCAGGAGATGGGAGGATATCATGTGTATTGGGAGGATGGTCTCCTATACAGTGAGCCCAGGGTGCCGGTACATGGATCTTCGAGGGCCATAGTGGTCCCCCAATGTTACCGGGCCTTCCTGCTGGAGTTAGCGCACAAGATTCCCTTAGCCGGACACCTGGGCCAGGATAAAACCTTTGCACGGTTGGTCCCTCATTTTTATTGGCCCAGGATGAGGATTGCCTCAGACACCTTTTGTAAGACCTGTAAGTCTTGTCAGGCAAGTGGCAAGACTGAGACTAAATTGAAGGTCCCTTTGGAACCGCTACCTGTGGTCGGGACCCCTTTTGAGAGGGTCTGTATTGATATTGTTGGGCCATTGGACCCTCCGACCGCAGCAGGACACCGGTTCATTCTGGTTTTGGTGGACCACGCCACAAGGTACCCAGAGGCTATTCCTCTGAGGACCATGACTGCACCGGTGGTGGCGCGGGCACTATTGGGGATTTTTACCCGAGTGGGATTCCCCAAGGTCGTGGTGTCAGACAGGGGCACAAATTTCATGTCGGCCTACATGCAGGCCATGTGGAAGGAGTGTGGGGTGACCTACCAGTTCTCCACTCCTTACCACCCCCAGACTAACGGACTTGTAGAGCGCTTCAATAAGACATTGAAGGGTATGATCCAGAGCCTGCCAGAGGGCTTGAGGCGTAAATGGGACGTCCTCATCCCCTGCTTGTTATTCTCCTACCGGGAGGTACCGCAGAAGGGAGTCGGGTTCAGCCTGTTTGAATTGCTCTATGGCCATCCTGTTAGGGGTCCCCTCAGTTTAGTGAAAGAGGGGTGGGTGAAGACTTCACAGAAGCTTCCCCGTGACATTGTCAGCTACATGCTGGCGTTCCGCAGCCAGATGGCCAAGCTGTGGAAGGCGGCCTCAGAGAACCTGGAGGCTAGCCAGACCGTGATGAAGGAGTGGTATGACCGCAACGCTCGGACTGTCGAGTTGGACGTGGGACAGAAGGTGTGGGTCATGGAGCCTGGGGAGCTTTACGCCCTCCAGGACCGGCGGACTGGTCCGTACGACATTGTGGAGCGACGAGGCCAGACCACATATGTAGAAAACTTGAAGACCCCCCGTCTGCCCCTCAGGGTGCTCCATGTCAACCGCCTGAACCCGCACCATGAGCGATCAGAGCTTGCTCTCCTGATGGTGACGGATGGGAGCGAAGAGGAAGAGAGTGAAGCTCTTCCTGACCTTCTAGCAGTACAAGAGAAGGATGGTTCGGTGGAAGGTGTAATCCTCTCCCCATCCTTGACCCCAGAGCAACAGAGGGACTGCCGCCATGTCCTGGGACAGTTCGCCTCGTTGTTCTCCCTCACGCCTGGAATCACTCATCTGTGTACCCATGATGTGGACACAGGGGACAGCCCCCCGGTGAAGAACAAGTCTTACTGGCTCTCTGACCGAGTGAAAGATAGCATCCAGCGTGAGGTGGCAAAGAGGCTGGATCTGGGGGTGATAGAACCTTCCAGCAGCCCGTGGGCTAGTCCAGTGGTGTTGGTGCCGAAAGCGGCCCCACCGGGTACGACACCGGAGCTTCGGTTCTGTGTGGACTACCGGGGGTTGAACTCTGTCACGAAGACAGATGCTCACCCCATCCCACGTGCAGACGAGCTGGTGGACCGGCTGGGAGCGGCCCGGTACCTCAGCACCATTGATCTGGCATCCGGATATTGGCAGATTGCCATGGCCGATGGAGCAAGGGAGAAAACAGCATTCTCCACCCCCGAGGGCCACTACCAGTTCCGAGTGAAGCCCTTTGGGCTCAAAAATGCTCCGGCCACATTCCAGCGGTTAGTGAATCAGGTACTATCTGGCCTGGAGTCCTTCTCAGCGGCCTACCTGGATGACATAGCTGTCTTCAGTGGCACCTGGGAGGACCATCTGCAACACCTCCAGGAGGTATTGCAGGCGCTGCAACGTGCTGGCCTAACAATTAAAGCCAGCAAGTGCCAGATTGGACAGGGATCTGTCGTGTACCTGGGACACCTGGTGGGCGGAGGTAAGGTGCAACCCCTCCAGGCCAAAATAGAGACCATCTTGGCTTGGGAGCTCCCCAAGACCCAAACAGAGGTCCGAGCTTTCCTCGGCCTCACTGGGTATTACCGCCGGTTCGTCAAGGGATATGGTACCATCGTAACCCCCTTGACGGAATTGACCTCAAAGAAGCAACCTCGCAAGGTCATATGGACAGCTGCATGCCGAGAAGCCTTTGACACGATGAAACATGCGATGTGTACCGCTCCAGTACTAGCAACACCAGATTTCAGCAAGGAATTTATTGTGCAGACCGACGCCTCAGAGCACGGAATAGGTGCGGTGCTCTCGCAACTCAACACCGAGGGCCAAGATCAACCAGTGGCCTTCATATCCAGAAGACTCCTCCCTCGGGAACGGCGATGGAGCACCATTGAGAGAGAAGCCTTCGCGGTGGTCTGGGCTCTGAAGAAGTTGAGGCCATACCTCTTTGGAACTCACTTCCTTATCCAGACCGACCACCGCCCCCTTCGCTGGCTCATGCAGATGAGAGGCGAAAACCCCAAGTTGTTGAGGTGGTCCATTTCCCTACAGGGGATGGACTTTCGAGTGGAACATCGGCCCGGAGTTGACCACGCCAATGCTGACGGTCTCTCCAGGTTTTTCCGCCTTAGCGATGAGAACTCCCTAGAGGTTGGGTAGCTCTCCCCTCTTTCGGCTGGGGGGGACGCGTGTTGGACCTGTCAGCCCTAGGGTAGTCTCCCCATCTATTTTTGATCGTGCCTCATCTTTTCCACCCTCATTTTTGATGTTGGACTTAGGTCTTCGGGCGCCTTCTCATTGCCAACCAGTGTTAAGGTGCAGGTGCTCCCTTCTCCCAAGATGGCTGCCACAGACCCCTGCTACTGCAGAGTGGTCTTTCATAGTAGCACCCTAGCTGCCAGGAGCTGGCTGGAACCCCACAACAATATTGCGACACCAGCCCGCCTTTTTTGTCCCATAGGTAGAATGGGGAAGCTCCTGGAATGTGCTGAAACCTTCTAGAAGGGAGGTGTGGTTTTTACTTTTGCCGCCTTGGCTAGAGGTCACCTGACCTAGGGATACATAAGTGAGGGAGGGAACCTTTTCCAGTCAGTTGGCCAGTTGGGGTGAAGCAGAGCTGGAGAATCCACGCAGGAGTGTAGGCGGTAGGGCCTAGCCAGGGACTTATGCCTCTGAGAGTGACAGGGCTTAGGTGCTGTCTCTTAAGTGAGTGAGGGATCCTGTGAAACCCACTGATCTTGCCCAGCAGTAGGAGGACCCAGGGAACCTCTGCCCAGCCTGACTAGGAAGGACCTAGTCACCAACTCATCCCCTACCCCCCAAGGAACAGAACCCCAAGGGCGCCAGTATCATCTGCGCCACAAAGACTGAATATTGAAACTGCAGAAGTGACATCCTGAAACTTCATGCCAAGCTGAATATTGTAACTTCATGAAACGACTGATTGCTGGGGATCGACCAGGTACTGGCGCTGTGTTTCCTGCGCTGCCAGACCTGACCTGTGACCCCCTGTGCAGATCTGCTGTCGAGCGCGGAGCTGGCCGAGCTCCCGCTTAATTTGTGACCCCCCCTGGTGCGAGGACCCGCAACGCGATCACCGCCGCGGCCCGTAGGCCTCAGGGAAGTGTCAGTGCCAAGTCGGAGCCTGCGGAGAAGCCCGGGGCCCCGCCGCTGCCGTCGCAGCGTCAGAAGGAAGAGCGAGTGTCCAGGAATGTCCCGCGCCGTTGCGCGCATCGGAATGAGGACCCGGAGCGGAACCGAGCGACGAGACCAAGGTAACCCCCGGGGGCTGGGAGGTAGCGCGGCCATGTGGCGGCCTGAGACTCGCCCCCCCTGCTCCCCGGGAGTCGTGGAAAGGCCCGGTGTGCCCCCTGCCAAGCGGGAACGACACCGCATGCAGTGACTGTGACTTTCCCCCCTCCGTGGGATTTCCCGCCGTAATTGTGAGTCTCCCCTCCGTGGGATTACCCTCTCCTAGGAACTGCCGTTCGCAGGACTCAACAGTGCTCAATGCGTTCTATGTCCCAGTAGCGCCGATCATTCCATTGTATTTAACAGTGCTCAATGCGTTCTATGTGGGAGTAGCGCTGATCGTCCAATTGTATTTACCAGTGCTCAATGCGTTCTATGTTGGAGTTGCGCTGATCGTTCAATCGTATTTAACAGTGCTCAATGTGTTCTATGTCCCAGTAGCGCTGATCATTCCATTGTATTTACCAGTGCTCAATGTGTTCTACGTTGGAGTAGCGCTGATCGTCCAATTGTATTTACCAGTGCTCAATGCGTTATATGTTGCAGTAGCGCTAATCATTCCTGTGTATTCACCAGTCCTCAATGCAGTCTAAGTCTAAGGAGCGCTGACCCCATGTGTTGCGTCCACAAGCGCTCCATTCGCCAGTGAAGGTCCCAAGTGCAAGGCGCTTACTGTACCCACAACGCTTATGCTCAGGGTGCTAGGCAGACATTATACGACCTCAAGTTATGCTCATGTGCCTTTGTTTCTTCGTAGACACCAGTAGCGCCACGTGTGCAGGCCCCGGCCCGCAGCACTAGGGAAGCTCATACTGCAGGGATTGCTGAGGTAACCGTAATGAGATGCTGTAATGCACATGTTAAAGTGTACAGGTAATGAGAAACTGTATTGCAAATGGTAATGTGTACAAGTTAAGATACATTGCCCTCCAAGATTACCATGTGTGCTCCTTTGATTAGATAAAACCTGATTAATTTGCATTCACCTTATTGTGTGGCGTCCATTATTGTGTGCGTTTACTGCTTCAGAGGATGCGTGTGTTGTATGGTTGCTTAACACACAGGCCTTTGGGTGCCCAGTCGCTCGTGTCACGTTACCCCCTTAGGGCCTGGAGACCCCAGGTCTTACAGACACTATTTACAAAGGCACATGGCCAGTCCAGATCATAAGTCCTTGGGGGACACATGACCACGCGTCTCCCCTAGCTTGCCTGCACATTAGAACCCTCAGGTTCATCGACTGGGGGGGGGGCATCATGTGGGGAAGGACCAGGCACAGCAGGGACAGGAGGTGGAAGGGTAGGTGTAGTGGGTGCAGGGACGGACGCTTCCACCACAGGGGGTAGGGCAGCACCAAAGGTGGAGGTCAACTCGGCGCTGCACACTGCTGCCAGGTCATCCAGCGTATCCCCTGCACCCGAAGAAAACACAGGCTCAAAGGAGGGGGGGTCGGAGTGATGGGGTGCAGCGCTACTGGGGGAGGGGGTGGACGGGGGGGGACTCAACTCCCTGACCCGTGGAGTGCCGTTCCCGTTTGCGGGCTGGACAGCCAGAGGGGCTGAGGCCCAGCACAGCCAAGTAGGCCTCCTTGTCAGATTGTGTGGTAGGGGAGCCGAGGGGAGTGCCATTGGAGGGACTGGGTAGTGCGGCATGCGGACTCGGACTGTGGCTGCGTGTATGCCTGTGTGCCCCAGACCCAGTGGGTGTGCCTTCATCCCCCTGAGTGTGCGTGCCAGGAGGAGTGCGCTTGCCCTTACGTGTTGGTGTGCTGCCTGTGTCTGGTGGGGTGCGTGCTTGGGAATGTCTGTGTGTGCTTGGGACAGGCATGGGAGTCGGAAGTGTGGATGGTGCAGGTGTAGGGGGGACGAAGAGCTGCAGGAGACTCACTGCTGCCGTCAATGAAGAGTCCATGGACCTCAGAAACATCCGTTGGTCAGACATCGCTGATGACATGCCCTCCATGTACGACACCATCTGTGTCATCATTCTGGTGTGGCCATGGAGGACATTCAGCATCGATGTCTGGCCAACCTGCAACTGCCGCAGAATGTTCACAGACTCTGCTGCTGCCAGGTGTTGTAGCAGCCTCCGCCCCCTCGAGGAGTTCAGCCTCGGACCCGTCATCGTCGTAGTCAGTGTTGCCGCTAGACAGGTCCTCCGCCTGACTCCCCTCGCCCTCCGTGCCACTTGCTCCCACAGACTCGCCAGCAGTGGTGGCAGCGGTGCTGGATCCCTCCTCCAGGTCCGTGCAGTTGTCTCCCTCGGTGTCCTCCGATGATGCTGTGGGCAAGGTGAAGATACAGAAAATAATCAGTCACCTGTATACATCTGACACATGAGTCCAAACAAAAAATGTCACAGTGCATATCAGGAAATTCATCATGAGTAACATCTAGAATACTCCGCACATATGTAACCCCACACTCCCCAGTTGGTTGACCCACCATGGCACTTGGAAACAATGGAGATTATGACACAACAGCAAATAACTTGATATCGAATTATACTGAGAAGCTAGTGTCTGGGAACAGTTGAGCACAGCAAGACTATGAAGGCATGTCACCTCTTGTTCACTGTGAACGAAACAGTATTGGTGCACCCAACGCCAAATAACAGACCTCAATTCTGAAGGTGTCCCCACACTCTGAGACCTGTGAGTACTTTTGAAACCCAAACGAACAACATTGCGATCCCTTGGGACTCACAACACTTTACACAATGAACATGTTTAGAATGTGTGAATGTGCCACTTTGTGAACAGAACTAGGGGTGGGCGGAATTTGCGTAATTGCGTTACGCAAATCTCCGCGAAACGGTAAAAAATCTCCGCGAACACGCAGAAATTCCGCGAACACGCGGAATTGCTTGTTCGCGATACTTTTTTCCTGTTCGCGATCGCTGTTTGCGTGCTCGGGGTGAAATATCTCGCGAACACGCATATTGAGAACGCGAACAAGCAAAAAATTTCGCGAAGTCGCGGAACGCAGGTTTTTGGGCAATTTCGCGTTCTCCGCAGAACGCGAAATTACGCAAATTCCGCAAATTCCGCGAACGGAACGGAATTTACCGCCCAGGCCTAAACAGAACACACATGTGCCGGTTTAACAGAAGTCACACAAGGAGCTGCACGCAAAACTACATTTACACAGTCATTGTATGAGCTGCCAGCCGAATTCAAATAAGCCACTGTCAAGAAGAAATGGGGTATCAGTAAGTACATATACATGGCACCACGGTGGTCTGGATGACTTGACACTCGTAAGTTGGTATCAGCAAAAACCAAGGACTTACACAAATGCAAACACACTGTGGTAACATGGATATGTATAATCAGAAAACAAGTGGTAATCGAACTGTGCCTTTCTTTAAAATGTGCCAGCGTGTCCCCAGAAAGTGTAAAGGTACTTTCTTTTGCACTTCCCTGGGAGACATCTGTCATGCAGGCACATTATTGTCCTTCACAACAAACTAGCAAAGTCAAGGTCATGAAAAATTGAGACATGTTGACAAGTGCAGTGAGTGCCAAGGTACAATACTTCTTGACTAACAACTTGAATCATGCCTCCTGTCACATGGCCATCCGTACCATGATGACACAGTTGGCAACACATCTGACCCACTGCCTGTCATGTGGAGTGGCACACATGTCCAAACATAGGACAATGCATTAGCTAATGGGCCTGCAATTGTGTCGGGATAAGGAGCACCTGCACTGAAGAGACACCCTCATGGCAAGCAAGAATGTCCACACAGATGTCAGCACACACAGACCAAACTACATAGCATCTCGACCACACACTGGTGGCAAAAATGGATGAGCATGAACCATGTATTTTAAATTTTGACACATGCTGCAAAGCACAAACATTAAACCCTGCACAACATGACTGGGTCACTGCATGTTGAGTGTCTGTCCAGACAATTATCACACACAGGTTAGACCTGGCAAGGAGACATAAGGTTTTGACATGTAGGCCTTGCCTGCACAAACCCCCCATACCTGAGAAAATGTTATTGAGACAGATCAAGAAGTTACACCTCTTAATCTGGGTTTACTAAAATGAGCATCAAGAATTCCTAAATGTACTCCACATCACCTCGTGAGGCTGCCAACACATATTTGTGACAAACAACCATCAACAGATAGTTGTACATAGACACACAGGCACTGCCCAGTGTGAGGATGCACAAGCCAAATGGGGTCAGCCTGTACAGTGGGCACATGTAGCACACTTTAGATAAATACAAATGAGGCCAGAGAACAATGCCACAGAGGCCAACCTATGCTGAACACACAGAGAATGGGCACAGTGTTGGATGACACACATGATTCCGAGGCAAGGGTGTCTTAGGGGACTGTAGTGGGCACACTGCTCCATTGTCCTGGAATAATCTGACTGTACCATGAGCTACCGTCCCGGCACTATGCATATCTCCCACTCATGCACATCATGTCTGAGGCCATAACATCGGTCATGCATGCTGCAAGTCTGTTCATTTGAAAACTCACACTCCTATGTTGAGACTCAGCATCAGTGCCAACTAATATGGACCCCCAAATGACTGAACAGGACAGGGCACAGGCAAGGTAACAACACATGTCTCAGACCCCCCCCCCCCCCCACATGATGCAGAAAGCAATGTACACTTTGATTAACTGGCAGCCTAGATGACCATGTGCAATAGTGATTACACACAGACCAGGGAACACATGTCAAGGAGGAGAAGGGAGGAATAACAGCACCAGTTGACTTTGGGGAACAGGATATGCACTGCACAAATTAACCCTCGCAGTGTATCCAGGCGACTGAGCACTTCCAAAAGCTGGTGACACACAACAAACACACATGTACCTACCCCCTTCCTGCTGCTGCAACTCCTGTAACCGCCTATCCAAGTCAGGGAAGACCACCGCCAGGACACGCTTCATCTGGTGGGTCAGGCGTCGGCGCCCGCCGTGCTTGCTTGGAGGTGAGTCCTTCAGCTGGCACCATGCTATCCTCCGGGTCCAGCACCAGATGTCCTGCCAGCGTTTCCTCACTTGGGCTAGGCGCCGACAGCGAACCTCCACCGATCTCACGGCCCTGACGGCCCGATTCCAGATCTTCCCCTTCTCGTAGGCAATTACCTGTGAGGATGACAAAGTGAGACAACATCACTACACCTGCTCCATGTCACAGAGACACACATTTGAACATCTTTGATATGTTGAACAGGGCATAGTATGCTGGCAACAAATAGCACCGTTGTCATAGGGACATTAGCCTCTGTGGAAGCCCCAATGCACTACATGGCATTGAAAGTACACAGGTGGCATGAGGGTTGCAACACACTCCCTGATCATGGCACACACTGTGCATCACATGCAACACCAGGCTGATGGACAGCACCTCCAAGCAGTCACATGCCCCAGGCCACTGACGCAACCTCAGCAGAGTACACAGACGCACACAGGCACAGATCAATCACCTGCCATTGGCAACAGCGGATCCAAACCTCACTCTGCACATCTGCCACTTGCCTGTGGGGTGTCACAGGTGTGGTGATAGCTCAGCAAGTCAGACACTCTGCATGGCTTACTTCTCACATCAGATGGGTGGAGCTGTTGCCTCCTCCATGCAGCTGTGGTGCAACACTCCACATAGACACTCACCCACATGACAAGGAACCTTCACACACATCAATGTCCAGGGGGCATACACATCATTTGGACACTCTCACCACTCTCACCACAGCTCCACTCAACTCACACACATCTGTGGGTACAGTCACCTGTCACACCGGGGGGACCACTGAATCAGCTCTGGACTATAGAACAAAAATGGCCCAAAGGATTGGGCAGGCTGAATGTGCCATGCACTATGCAGTGAATGTCACAGTAAGCACAATGCAAGTGAGGAGTGCACACAGGAACTACATCATGCTCTGCATGGGAGACATAAGCCATTCCCCCCGGGACCCACTCTAAACAACATTGCATGTCTGTCACACCTGGACACAATGCCAGAAGTGACAGTCACAAAAAAGGTGCACAGTCAAAGGTAGTGGAGTCAGCACTCACCTGCTCCCCTGGTCTCCCATACAGGCTGGTGTACTGTGGGAGGATGACATCCAGCAATGCCTCATTCTCCTTCTGGGTGAATGCATGGGCCCTCTCCACAGACCTTGACATGGTGCCAGAGGAAGCACAGGCAGCAGCAGTGGTGTCGAGTGAAATGTAGTGCAGGCAAGTGCCCTCTCATGTGTTCTGGCTTACTTATATCTGCCTTGCTGGGCTCTTTCATTTACAGGAGTACAGAGTGATTGGTCAGTCTCATTTGCATCCTACGTTTCCTCCAATCCCTTTAAACATACACCAGTGAGTGCCTTTGCATGGTTCAAAATTTGGGCATAATGTGAAGTCAACAACCACTTTGCAACATTGTATTAAGTTGCCAACTGCCTCTTACAGGCCACCTGATGGAAAAATTTGAACTGGAAACTCGGTATCCATGACAACCAGCATGCATTTAGGCCCTAATACTTGTCCCTCATGTGTCACTATGTAATTTAGCAATCCACACACAGGTACGGTGTGTTTCACACGTACCCCTACAGCACCAGTTGCACAGTGCGTTTGACACGTACGTGTACGACCAGTGTGTACACGTACGTGTACGACCAGTGTGTATACCTACGTGGACCTCGGTCGTACACGTATGTGTACGACCAGTGTGTACATGTACGTGTACGACCAGTGTGTACATGTACGTGTATGACCAGTGTGTACACGACCAGTGTGTACACGTACATGTACGACCAGTGTGTACACCTACGTGTATGACCAGTGTGTACACGTACGTGTACCACTAGTGTGTACACATACGTGTATGACCAGTGTGTACATGTACGTGTGCAACGGTCGTAAACATACATGTACGACCAGTGTGTACACCTACGTGTACGACCAGTGTGTACACGTACGTGTACTACGTCATTGTACACACTGGTCATACACGTACGTGTACACACTGGTCGTACACGTAGGTGTACACACTGGTCGTACACGTAGGTGTACACACAGGTTGTACACGTACGTGTACGACCGTAGTACACGTACGTGTACACACTGGTCGTACACGTACGTGTACACACTGGTAGTACACGTACGTGTGTATGGTCCGTACACACACCCGTACTCGGGCAGGAAAACCAATATTATGATACGGACCGTGCACACGGCCTAAGAGTGTGTGTACGGGGCGTTTCACAGCTTACACTGGTGATAGGAGGCGCACACGAAAAGAATGGAGGTGTCAGACTCGTGCACGGCTGTACATCAAGTCATTGTCATTGCAGTCCTTCATGTGCAGGGCCTAGGTGTTTCAGGCAGTGATATGGCACATGTCTCCTCATGTTTTAGTACTATAGATGTGTGATGACCTGTGTACCTATGTCATGTGTGATGGGGCAGTACACTTCCCCTTCCCACTTTGCACATGTGTGCATGTAGTACAAACGTTTCAAGCACTGCATCACTGTTATGGCACAGTCTCCAACACCCGCAACTGTCCCCTGATGCCAGGGACAGGGACACTAGAGAGACTGGCGCAGAGACCCAACACCTGACAACATGACGGCCCTGAAGCTCGCCACCCGAAAACACCACCAACTGATCCACGCCACCAAGAAGACAGCATTCAAGGAACGACTGGACAACAACGCACACAACAGCAAGGAACTCTTCAACATCGTTAAAGAGCACTCCAACCCCAACGCCGGAAACAACGACATCACCCCTTCGCAAGACCTCTGTAACTCCCTCGCCTCCTACTTCCACAACAAGATCGCGGACATACACAACAGCTTCAGCACTCTACAGTCGCACGCCACGTCCGAACCACCGCCCCCCACCACCACCCTCCGCGCCTGGACCCCGATCAGCTCCGAAGACACCGTCCGCACGATGAACACCATCCACTCCGGGTCTCCGACCGACCCCTGCCCCCACCATGTCTTCAACAAGGCCGACGCTGTCATCGCACCCCACCTGCGAGACATCATCAACACCTCCTTCGACACCGCTACCTTCCCGGAGAGCTGGAAGCACGCCAAACTCAGCGCTCTACTAAAGAAGCCATCAGCCGACCCCACCGACCTCAAGAACTACCGCCCCATCTCGCTGCTCCCGTTTCCAGCAAAAGTCATCGAGAAGACCGTCAACAAGCAGATGTCCGCCTTCCTCGAGACGAATGGATCCCTCGACCTCTCGCAGTCTGGCTTCCGAGCCAACCACAGCACCGAGACCGCCCTGATCGCAGCCACCGATGACATCCGAACCCTGCTCGACAACGGAGAAACAGCGGCCCTCATCCTCCTAGACCTCTCCGCAGCCTTCGACACGGTCTGCCACCGTACCCTAGTGCAGCGCCTCAACAACGTCGGAATCCAGGAGAAGGCACTGGAGTGGATCATCTCCTTCCTCACCGGAAGGACACAGAGAGTCTGACTCCCACCGTTCAGATCAGAAACCACCGAAGGCATCTGCGGCGTTCCTCAAGGCTCCTCGCTTAGCCCAACCCTCTTCAACATCTACATGAGCCCCCTCGCAGCCATCGCACGCCAGCACAACCTCAACATCATCTCTTACGCCGACGACACCCAGCTGATCCTCTCCCTCACCAACGACCCCGACACCGCCAGAGCCAACCTACACGAAGGGATGAAAGAGGTAGCCGAATGGATGAAGAACAGCCGCCTGAAACTGAACTCGGACAAGACGGACGTCCTCATCCTGGGTTCCTCACCCTCCGCCTGGGACGACTCCTGGTGGCCCCCCGCCCTAGGCAATGCACCCAAACCAACAGACCATGCTCGCAACCTGGGCTTCATCCTGGACGCCTCCCTCTCCATGACCAGACAAGTCAACGCCGTCTCCTCGGCGTGCTTCAACATCCTGCGCATGCTACGTAAGATCTTCCAGTGGATCCCCACCGAGACCAGGAAAACGGTCACCCAGGCCCTCGTCACCAGCCGTCTGGACTACGGCAACTCCCTCTACGCCGGAACCACCGCCAAACTCCAGAAGAGACTCCAGCGGATCCAGAACGCCTCTGCACGTCTCATCCTGGACATCCCCTGCCGCAACCTCATCTCCGGACACCTGAGAGACCTGCACTGGCTCCGGGTCAACAAGAGAATCACCTTCCGTCTCCTCACCCACGCACACAAAGCCCTACACAACCAAGGCCCAGGATACCTCAACAGCCGCCTCAACTTCTACGCTCCCAAATGCCAGCTTCGATCGACCAGCCACGCCCTCGCCGCCGTCCCCCGCATCCGAAAAGCCACCACAGGAGGAAGGTCCTTCTCCTACCTCGCCGCCAAGACCTGGAACTCCCTCCTGACCCACCTCCGCCTTACCCAGGACCACCTCGCCTTCAGGAAGCAGCTCAAGACCTGGCTGTTCGATCAGTAGCGGACCCCCTCCCCTAGCGCCTTGAGACCCTCCGGGTGAGTAGTGCGCTATACAAATGCTTTGATTGATTGATTGATTGATTGACTAACACCTGACAAGTACCAGCGTGCCCCAATGTGACTATGTCCTGTGTGTGTCATGTGTTCCCAGGAGCTTGCTGTTGGTGTTCCGTAAACTGCATCTGCTGTTGCTCCATCCAACACGTGTCTGTGTGTAGATGGGCATGCCACACATGTGTCTGGATGCTTCGAAGATGATTTTTTGACATGAGGACATATCTGCGCCGTATCCATGTCTGTGTTTTCGTTTTTCACGTGTACCCCTTCATCGCAATGTGTGTGATCTGTACATTTTCAATGACATGTGACCTGTGCGTCTAGCTTGCCGCCAGCTGTCTGTATGAGATGACATCCTTCAAGTGCAGATATGTGGATGTATGTAACTCCTGTGATGTCTCTGGCTGTTCACTTACACTGGCCCATAGCTAGTTTCGGGGCATGTCATGTAGAACTTGACTATCACCGGTTGTAGCTGGCTTGTCGTAGGAGTATCACCTGGCTGGCATACGTGTCCTGGATGTATTGCACAGACCAGACTCTGTATTTAGCAGATGTGTAGTAGCAGTTGAGCATGTGCTCAGTTCATTGACATCGATGTTGTTATGTACTCACTCTTCGTTATTCCTTCCAATTTTCTGCAGGGCATCGCCTCTCCCCCGACCAATGCCAGACTTGGGTGCCATGAGGGAACGTGACTGCATAAAACGTTACCGCTTCTCGCAACAGTTGATTGAGAACTTGACCGCAAAGCTGGAACCACACCTCCAACCGCGACACAGGTATCCTACTGCGCTGACCCCCAAGGTGAAGGTGATGGCAGCCCTACATTTTTTTGCCACCGGTACATTTCAATTCACCATAGCTGATGTGGGTGGCATGTCACAGCCCATGTTCAGCCGTGTCCTGCATGATGTTTTAGAAGCCATGTTGGAGCACCTGGATGAATTCATCCATTTTCCGACTCGTGAGCAGTTGACAGGTGTCAAGGGTGAGTTCTATGTCCTGGGAGGGATGCCCCATGTAATAGGGTCTATTGATGAGACACATGTGGCTTTGGTACCACCACAGGCACAGGAGGTCGCCTATCGCAACCGTAAACATTACCACTCTATAAATGCCCTTGTGGTGTGTCTTGCTAACATGCTGATTCCCCATGTCTGTGCACGTTTTCCAGGGTCAGCACACGATGCCTACATCATGAGGCGTAGCAGGGTGCCAGAAATTATGCTGCGGCTGCACAACGAATGAGCATGTCTTGTTGGTGGGTATACTCTGTTTGTCCTTTGTTTAGCACTAGCTTTGTATCTTACGGCATCTCCTGACCCACTTCTTTACATGATGTTTCCATGTAGGGGACTCTGGCTATCCCAACATGCCATGGCTGATGACGCCTCTCCGCAACCCCAGAACAGCTGCAGATCACCATTACAACAACGCACATGGGCAGACCAGGCGAGTGATCGAGAAGACGTTTGGCCTCCTGAAGAGCCGATTCCGGTGCCTTCACAAGACAGATGGGTCCCTCCCATATGCACCGGTGAATGCCTGCAAGATCTTCCTCGTGTGCTGCATGCTGCACAACATGGCAGTGGAGAAGGCTGTGCCACTCATCCTGGATTCGGATGAGCAGGAACATCCACCCATGGAGGATGAAGGGCTTGGTCACGAGGCAAGTGAGGATGAGGAGGAGGAGGACGATGACATCCGGAGTCAGCTCATACGCAACTTCTTCTCATAATAGTGAGTCCATGGGTCTGAGTGTGCACGCCTGGAGCCTTGTGTGGCATGTGTTGCAATGTGTGTGTCCAGCTGACTGTATGCTAAGTAACTTAGAGGTGTGTTCAGATGTGTCACTCGAGTGATGATGTCCTTCCACACATTTTAGCTTAGACACTCAATTTTAATATAGCATGGTGACACACATATTACTGTAGAGTAAATGACCATGCATGCGGATGACAATCTTTTCCCTGACTTCTTGTGTGTCTGTCATCCCCAGGTAGTTTCGCATGCTGTCTGCTCGTGTCATCGTTGGCCTTCCGCTATTCCTCATGAGTATTGCAACGTGTGCTGAATCAGCGTCCCATGCACGGACATGGTGAAAAGTCATTTTGGTTAAGGATTGCTGCAAGGCATTTTGGTGTTGGTAGGTGTTTGGAATGTGTGGGCACTGCTCCTGTGCATGTTGTGTTACTATACATACATGTCGACTCACCGTGGGGCACATGACATGTTGCATGACTCCCATGTATTGATAGTCACCCTACGTAACAGTCATCTGTAATGGGACTGTGGATTCTGATGAAGGCATCAATGTGTGTACAACTTCCCTCTGAAACATACGGGATGCTACGGGTAGACATAGTGTGGGACATCCCCATGAGAGGATCAATGGGGAATTGCAGCCCCTCCGTGTGCAGCAGACATCCTTGTCTTTCTGTGCAACTTGTGGCATAGTTTCCAGGACATGCCGCCTGCTGCTGCGGCCACTGCAGCAAGGGCCCACAAAGTTTACAGATTCGGCAACACACATACCTCAAAGATGCTCCTCCCTTCCTCCCTCCACCCATTCATTTGGCTGGCATCAGCTTGTCTGTGCCACTGTTGCGCCCACGCGGTACCAAAGGCTGGACCGTCAGCGCATGCAACGTACACATTGCACGACCCTCATGTCCTTACATGACCCACATCACACTACAGTCTGATGTTGCAGCCACCCTCCAAGCATTGTCCATCCGAAAATCTACCGCCTGCTCTCAGGCATACCCTAGGCGCACACACGACACCTTTGCATGATGAGTGTGCAACTCCAACTGCCTACACAGTGCTTCCCCGCCTTCCAGGCCCTGTCACAACAACCAGTTCATGTCCCTCCTACTCCCCACTGGCTCTGTACACCAGCAAGGCCATGTGAGTGGGACTCAAGCCTTCAGCATGTAGTATAGTGGCATCATCTGGCACATGGCCCAGGTATCATCTCTCAGCGTGTCAATCTTCAATGTGTCCAGGTCCCCCTCTCCGGCATCACATGCACACAGCACCTCATCATCAGCTCGTATGCCATTGACAGCCAGGTGCTCCTCACCCTCACCAAAGACGCAGCCATTGCCAGTTCCAACAATCAAGAAGGCATGAGATCCATTGATGAATGGCTGAACATCAGCCACCTGAGGCTTGACTTGTACAGGACTGAGGTAATCATCTGAGGATTGTCCCCTTACAGCTGGGTCAACTGCTTGTGTCCCACCCGCAAGAGCCCTGCACATGCACCCAGTGCCCACGCTCACAAGATGGTGTGCATCATGGATTTGTCACTCACATTTGCCATGCTAATCACCAGCATCTGTACCTCAGGGTGCACCACCCTCTGCATGATGCACATGATCCACAGATAGATCCACTCCAAGGAAAGACAGACCATCCCCCAGGCCCACGACACCAGCCGTGTCAACCACTGCCCCGCCCTCTACGGAGCAAGTACATCCTAACTCCTGGGAAACTTGTCCACATCCAGGCTGCGTGTGCACACCTTGGCTTCAACATCCTGCGCCCCAGCCACATCACCGTCCACCAGAGATAGCTGCAATGGATCACTGTGTGCTGCAGGATGACCTTCAGACTCCTCAGCCACACTCAGGAGGCAGGCCACAACCCCAGACCTCAAACCAACCTTGGCCGTCTGTCATCCGAGACCCCGTTATTCCAACTCCATGCATCCAACCTTGCCCTGGTCACCATTCTTCACATCCACCGTACTCCAGCATGCAGGACATAGTTCTCCCACCTGGCAAGACATACCTGCTACTCCCTCCCCGGCAACATCCACATGAGCCATGACCTCTACGCCTTCAGGATACTCTTCCCAATTGGTCTGTCCGCACAGTATTGCATGCCCCCCCTCAGCAGCTTGAGGCCATCACGGGTGAGTATTGGGCTCCATGTCTGTATTGTATGATACATTGTGACCCATGTGTGTCCTGTCCCAGACTCAGATTCCAGGGTATGGATGGCTGGAGTTGGTTCAACACCGTAGGTTGTGTACTCATGCAAAATGAATGCAACATGTAATTGTAGAAATTAAGATTTATTCTCGGTGGGGGGCCTGTTTAGTGTGGACAAATAGGTGCTATACAGTGTGCATGGAATCCAAAGTTCACAGGGGGAGATGGGATCCTTGTCCTTTGGAGTCATCAGAGTCCAGACCACAGTGTTGGTCATCGTTGGTCAGACTGTGACCAGCAAGTCCATGTGGCAGAGAATGTCATTGGATGAGGTGCTGCTGTTGCGCATGAGGGCCAGGTGCCAGGCCAGGTGACCTGGGAGACGTGGATGGTCCGCTGCCTCTCACGGTCTTTTCCGTGGACGACCTACCTTCCTCGCGGGACCCTCAGATGCAGGCCTTGGTGATGCTTGGGACGCTCCGTCGGACAAATCCTCCTCCTCCTCCCTCCCTGTGGCTGGTACTGGTCTGCGCCTGGGGGCACAGGGAGGGCTGCCTATGTTGTCGGCGATCCGACGGAGTGAACGGCTTATGTCCCTTTGCACCGCCAGGAGCTCAGCCAGTCTTGCCTCCATCCGTCCTTGGTGTTGTTGTTGACTGACGTGTTGCTCGGCCTGCTGGTTCTTAATCTCGTTGAGGGTCCCCACTACCTGGCTGATGCCCCTGGTGTCACACCGGTATGTGTCCAAGATGTGGCGTATGTGTGACATACCGGTTCCCTCAGCTGGCTGGTCAGGTTTGCGCCTCCGCCTGCCTCCACTCCCACCACCCCTGCCCACACGAGCCTGGCCTGCCGTTGTGGGCACATCGGGTCTACGGGACCCCTGAGGGATGGCATTAGCAGGGTTGTCTGCCTCCTCCTGGGTGGCCGGAGAACCTTGTCCCTCCAGGTCAGACTGGCTCAGTTGTTCTGTGGGCTCCTGGGTGTCTCCTGGGATGTGGCAAGAATGGGGGTGGTGGTTGGCACAGATGTACCTGACGCAGGTGCTGCAGGGGCTTGGGCACCAGAGGGTACAGGTTGGTTGGGGTCATCCACAGAGTGCTGAGAGTCGTCGCTGCCGGTGGGATCATCTTCCTGCCGGGCCTGGGCCTGTGATTGTTCCCCCCAGTGTTGGGGGGAGATCCATGACGTTGCCCTGTGTGTGAGAGAGAGACAATGTTAATGCTGTTTCATGCGACATCCATGTTTCATACATGTTCTAGTTGCCACAGTTCCTCCAGGTAGTTGTATGTGCCTATCATTCACATCAATGTTCACTTGTGGATGGGTATCTTGCAGGGGACTGATTGAAATGTTATCCAGGGTCTTTGACATGTCGCATTTGGCCTTGGATGCTTCTTTGGCTGTGGCTTGATCTTGTTGTGTCACATGTCCATTGTGAGAGTGTGTGACTCCATTGGCTGCCCTGGGGGGGTGTGCTTGTGTAAGGGGTGAGTGATCATCCCTCATCCCGACGCTGTTCAACATCCACATGGCCCCCCTCACACAAGTGGCCCGCCACCACAACCTCAAAAACATCTCCTACGCCGACGACACCGAAGCTCATCCTCTCCCTCACCAAGGACCCTCACACCACCAAGACAAACATCCACGAGGGTCTGAGAGGGCCATCGCCGACTGGATGCATAGTGGCCATCTGAAACAGAACTCGGACAAGACAGAGGTCCTCATCCTCGGACCCACACCCTCAGCCTGGGACGACTCCTGGTGGCTGATCGCTCTGGGGACATCACCGACACCCACCAAACACGCATGCAACCTAGGATTGATCCTCGCATCCTCCCTCTCCATGTCCAAGCAGGTCAACGGCGTCTCCTCCTCCTGCTACGACACCCTAAGCATGCTCCGCAGGATCTACTGGTGGATCCTGACATAAACAAGTAGGACAGTGACACAGGCCCTCGTCAGCAGCTGACTGGACTACGCCACTGCACTCTACGCAGGACTCCCATCCACACACCAACGGCGGCTACAACGCTTCGGAAACGCCTCGGCACAACTGATCGTCAACGCCCCCTGCCACAGCCACATCACCCCCCTCCTGAGAGACCTGCACTGGCTCCACATCGACAAGAGGATCACCTGTAAGCTCCTCAGCCACGCACACAAGGCACTACACACCGCCGGACAAGCCTACCTGCACATCAGACTCAGCTTCTACACCCCCACCCGCCAGCTCCGCTCCGGCATCCTCGCCCTCGCAGCTGTCCCCCGCATCCAATGTATGCCCACCTGCAGCAGATCCTTCTCCTACCTCGCCGCCAAGACCTGGAAGACCCTCTCAACCCACCTGCGACTGACCCAAGACCTACTTGCCTTCAGGAGACTCCTCAAGACCTGGCTCTTCGAGCAGTGGTGGAACCCCCCCCCCCCCCCAGCGCCTTGAGGCCCTCACAGGTGTGTAGCGCGCCTTACAAGCACCCTGATCGATTGTTGATTGATTGACGGTGCCTGCTGGTGTGTGTGGTGTGATTTGGCAGTGGGTCTCCCAGGTGATGTATCTGTCCCACCATGGCGCATGCTGCCATGTCAGTGAGTGTGAGTTCCTGTACTTGGTTTCTGAGCTTGCTGTGTTTGTGTTCGAGTTTGCAGTTATCACAGGAGGGCCTTGTGCTGGCTACAGCAAGGCCAAGTGTCAGCTACCTTGTCAGTACTTTGCCAGTCCCTGTGCATTGCGCATGGTGCATGTGTACCTGGGCCATATGGGCTGAGGGCAATGGTGTCTGTTTCTGAGTTGTACAATATGTTTAGTGATCCCCACCCCCCCAGCATCCCGGACATCCTGTCTTGGGTTTGTGTAGGCTGGGACATGGCATGGCCTTGGTTTGTGAATGGGGCATACTCATGTTAGTGGCATGAGCGTTGTTTAGAGTGTGGTTGTGTCAGGTGAGGGCTTGGGGGTAAGTGAGTGCATTTGTTGTAGTTGGGGTGTGGATACCATTCCCCCATGTTACGTGAGTTGTTTGTGTACTCACCAGGCTCTCGAAATCCTTCGACTCCGCGTACTCCCACCGGCGGAAGCAGGGCCATCACCTTCTCCTCCCAGGGATTGTAATGTACCGGTCTGCGGGGCAGCCCACCTCCTGTGATGTTACTCTGGGCGTATTCCTAGTTCATTTTGCACTTGACTGCCCTGCGCAGATCGTATCACCTGGCTTGGCATTCATTCCTGGTCCTTCTGATGGGCGCAACAGCATTCACCCAATCGACGATCCTCTGCCACAGGCTAGTTTTTTGGGATATGCTGGTCTGTCTGACCAGTGTTCCAAAGAGCTGTGGCTCGACTCTGTTGATTTCGTTGACAAGGATGTCCAGCTCCTCCCTTGTGAACTTTGGATTCTTGTCTGTGGGCATGGTGTGGGGTGTGGGTGTGGATGGTTGTGGGTGTGTGGGTGTGAATGTGTAGGTGTGTGTGTGTATGTGTATGTGTAGAGGGGGTCTGTGTGAAGGAGGTTGTGTGAAGGGGTGTAAGTTAAGGTGTATGGGTGCAGTTGTTTGTGTGTGATGTCTGTTTGGGCCTCTGTTTGACTGTTTGGATGTGCCAGGTCAGTCTTTTAGTTGTTTTTTGTCCTGTAGACGTGTTTTGTGGTGTTGTGCGAGTCGAATTGACCATCCTTGTGCTGTTTTACTGTATCCTGGTTCAGTACGAGTCTTTTTCGCGTATGTAAGGTGCGTCCATAGCTATGTTGTTGTACAGTGATCACATATGCAATGGTGTTGTATGATTCGTACATACGCGATGCTGGGGTACGGTG
The DNA here is from genome assembly GCF_964204655.1 of Triturus cristatus. Lineage (NCBI taxonomy): Eukaryota > Metazoa > Chordata > Amphibia > Caudata > Salamandridae > Triturus > Triturus cristatus. The sequence continues at coordinate 1,710,289,295 of NC_140589.1, read as the reverse complement.
TTGGGGTACGGTGCGTCCAAGTACGGGGCTGGGGTGGGGGTACGGGGCGTACATACGCGGGTGCTGGGGTGGGGGCGTACGGTGCGTATATACGCGGGTGCTGGGGTATGGCGCGTACATGCGCGGGTTGGGTGGGGGGGCCGTACGACCCATACCCCGGGCCCAAGTGTACCCGGGGTAGGGGTCGTACAAAGTTCACTCCGTACGGGACGTTTTCCATACGCTTGTGTATTCGGGACGCCGGTACGGATCGGACTTGTGCGCTCGGACTTCAGTTTTACGACTCGTACGTAAATCTGTCCGGGGACATCTCGTAGACTTTTCCCGATGCAATTCGTATGTATTTTTACGGTACGAATAGTACTTCGCCGTTTGTACGGGACTTGTACGACTCGTACGGAAAAAAAATACAGATACAAGTCGTGCGGGAAATAATTTTACCCGATCGTAATCGGCACCAGAATGTTAAAATATAGTTAGCTAAAATATCGAATTGCCCTGCGCAGATCGTATCACCTGGCTTGGCATTCATTCCTGGTCCTTCTGATGGGCGCAACAGCATTCACCCAATCGACGATCCTCTGCCACAGGCTAGTTTTTTGGGATATGCTGGTCTGTCTGACCAGTGTTCCAAAGAGCTGTGGCTCGACTCTGTTGATTTCGTTGACAAGGATGTCCAGCTCCTCCCTTGTGAACTTTGGATTCTTGTCTGTGGGCATGGTGTGGGGTGTGGGTGTGGATGGTTGTGGGTGTGTGGGTGTGAATGTGTAGGTGTGTGTGTGTATGTGTATGTGTAGAGGGGGTCTGTGTGAAGGAGGTTGTGTGAAGGGGTGTAAGTTAAGGTGTATGGGTGCAGTTGTTTGTGTGTGATGTCTGTTTGGGCCTCTGTTTGACTGTTTGGATGTGCCAGGTCAGTCTTTTAGTTGTTTTTTGTCCTGTAGACGTGTTTTGTGGTGTTGTGCGAGTCGAATTGACCCTCCTTGTGCTGTTTTACTGTATCCTGGTTCAGTACGAGTCTTTTTCGCGTATGTAAGGTGCGTCCATAGCTATGTTGTTGTACAGTGATCACATATGCAATGGTGTTGTATGATTCGTACATACGCGATGCTGGGGTACGGTGTTGGGGTACGGTGCGTCCAAGTACGGGGCTGGGGTGGGGGTACGGGGCGTACATACGCGGGTGCTGGGGTGGGGGCGTACGGTGCGTATATACGCGGGTGCTGGGGTATGGCGCGTACATGCGCGGGTTGGGTGGGGGGGCCGTACGACCCATACCCCGGGCCCAAGTGTACCCGGGGTAGGGGTCGTACAAAGTTCACTCCGTACGGGACGTTTTCCATACGCTTGTGTATTCGGGACGCCGGTACGGATCGGACTTGTGCGCTCGGACTTCAGTTTTACGACTCGTACGTAAATCTGTCCGGGGACATCTCGTAGACTTTTCCCGATGCAATTCGTATGTATTTTTACGGTACGAATAGTACTTCGCCGTTTGTACGGGACTTGTACGACTCGTACGGAAAAAAAATACAGATACAAGTCGTGCGGGAAATAATTTTACCCGATCGTAATCGGCACCAGAATGTTAAAATATAGTTAGCTAAAATATCGAATTTTTTAAATGTATTAAAAATAATATAAAAATATTAAAAACAATTAAATAAAACATACATAATATAATATAAAAAAGCTTAAAATGTAAACATAATAAAAGTAATGTAAAAAAAGTAGAGCTTTTGTTGGATAGTGAGAGCGTAAAAATTACTATTCCCACTCCAGTGAGTGTAACAGTAGGTAAAGCATTGGATAGCATAGGGGTAAAAATTACTATTCCCGCAACCGTAGGGAAAGCGTTGGATAGCGGGAGGGTAAAAATTACTATTCCCACTCCAGAGAGTGCAACAGTAGGGAAAGCGTTGGATAGCGGGAATGGAAAAATTACTATTCCCACTCCAGTGAGTGCAACAGTAGGGAAAGCGTTGGATAGCGTAGGGGTAAAAATTACTATTCCCACTCCAGTGAGTGCAACAGTAGTGAAAACGTTGGATAGCGTAGGGGTAAAAATTGCTATTCGCACTCCAAAGAGTGCAACAGTAGGGAAAGCATTGGATAGCGGGAGGGTTAAAATTACTATTCCCACTCCAGAGAGTGCAACAGTAGGGAAATCGATGGATAGCGGGAAGGGAAAAATTGCTATTCCCACTCCAGTGACTCCAACAGTAGGGAAAGCATTGGATAGCGTAGGGGTAAAAATTACTATTCCCACTCCAGAGAGTGCAACAGTACAGAAAGCATTGGATAGCAGGAAGAGAAAAATTACTATTCCCACTCCAATGAGTGCAACAGTAGGGAAAGCGTTGGATAGCATAGGGGTAAAAATTACTATTCCCACTCCAGTGAGTGCAACAGTAGGGAAAACGTTGGATAGCGTAGGGGTAAAAATTATAATTCCCACTCCAAAGAGTGCAACAGTAGGGAAAGCGTTGGATAGAGGGAGGATAAAATTTACTATTCCCACTCCAGAGAGTGCAACAGTATGGAAAGTGTTGGATAGCGGGAAGGGAAAAATTACTATTCCCACTCCAGTGAGTGCAACAGTAGGGAAAGCGTTGGATAGCGTAGGGGTACAAATTACTATTCCCACTCCAGTGAATGCAACATTAGGGAAAACGCTGGATAGTGTAGGGGTAAAAATTACTATTCCCACTCCAAAGAGTGTAACAGTAGGGAAAGCGTTGGATAGAAGGAGGGTAAAAATTACTATTCCCACTCCAGTGAGTGCAACAGTAGGGAAAGAGTTGGATAGCGGGAGGGTAAAAAATACTATTCCCACTCCTGAGAGTGCAAAAGTAGGGAAAGTAATGATTTAATTTTAAAATAAGATTACATTGATTATCAATACCAATAAAAAGTTAATTAAAACTAATTACCAATTAATAACAATTAATTACCATTTAAAAAAATTACTTTATTACAATTAATTTACTTCCCACCCAATTCCCCTATAAACCCACAACCCACTCCCAATAATAAAAAATACAATTAACATTATTATCAATTACTCAATTAATAAAAATAATTTTGCAATTAATAAAAATTAATTAGCAATTCATACAAATTGTTTACCCATTAATACAAATTAATTACCAATTAATAATGAATTATCAATTAATTATCAATACACATAAATAAAAAAATAAGTATTTACTTTATGACAATTAAATTGCTTCCCACCCAATTCCCCTACAAACCCACAACCCGCTCCTAATAATAAAAAATACAATTAACATAATTATCAATTATTCAATTAATATAAATTAATTACCAATTAATAAAAATAAATCACCAATTAATAATTAATTATCAATCAATTAATTATCAAAACATATAAATATAATTAATATTTAATTAACCATAATTAAATTACTTCCCACCCTATTCCCCTATAAACCCACAACCCGCTACGGAATTAAATTACGCAAAAATTAAATTACATAACATTCATTAGTTTAAATAAATTAAACATACATTACAAAAATAATACATAATTTTAACACATATACCTCCATACATAACACTAAAAAAAAATCGATATTATAGATATCTATATTTTTTAATTCGATATTATGGTAATCTATATTTTAAAATTCGATATTATGGAATTCTATATTTTTTTATTGTATATTATGGAAATCGATATTTCATACCCCAATTTCGATATTCTGTCCAATCTATATTTTGATAATTCGATATTCTATCCACTCTATATTTTGAATTCGATATTCTGGGCAGCCGATATTTCTGAATCGATATTTAGGGTGTTCACCGGTTCCACCACAAGCTGCAAGTAGGCTGAATCTTCAGAAATTAGAACTCTGCTTGTTCTGGAAATGCTAGGAAGATGAGGATCCTAGCACAGCAAACCTTTAATTATGACCATTTTCAGGAAAAAAAACATGTACACTTTCTTGCACAGCATTTTTCCCATTCCCCTCCCCCAAATCTTAGCTTTATTTTCACTATTTCTCAACTCCCTCCAGGAGAATCCCCAGGATATTGGAAAATAAGGAGGATAATTGGTCAAGGATACCTTTTTGGGAAAAAATGTATGAAGTAGCATGAGCTACTCCAAACAAAGTGCATACCTAGGTCGGGGGGGGGGGGAGGGGGGAGAGGAATAGAATGTTCGCGGTCAAGTGAATAATGTATTCAGTATAGAGAAAAAAAACTATGAGACCATGGAGCAAAATCAAACCAAAGACAAATAGTGTTTGAAAACATTTTGAACTACAGTCCACCACGTGCCGCTAAAAACAAAGGTAGGAAGTCAAAGTGGCTTGAGTGCTCATCCCTACCTATGTTTCGAGAATTGCACATATTTAAATTTCTGTTGCCCAAAATATATATCCCTCAGCACTCTCTATATCCAGAGGATAGCTTCCTGGAACGAACAGAACAGCGTTAAATAAAGATGTGCCAGACGATGAAATCATTGCGTCTGTAGACATGCAAAGGAATCTCCAGAGGAAAATTTGCCAAATTTCCCTCCTGGAATGACTATAATTAAAACTGTTCCACTTGGAATGATTTGTCTTGTATATAATCCTGCACATCTGCACTCTTGGAAATAAAACAGCACCCCGAGCACTGAGCTCACTTATCTTGAACTGTGTTTCTTATTCATCCAACAAAACCATTCACAGCAACCAATTGATTTTCCCCACAGCATTGTTTTTTGGCAAGCTCTGTACAGAGAACAGAACAGTGGTCTTAATTATAGAAGGCAAACACGGATGCATCTCTCTCCTTGACAGAATGTGTGAAATTGCCAATCGCTTAAAACCAAATCCCTTACAATTTCGCAAATATAACTTGCTGATTTAGCTGCAAAAAGAATTACGTGCAAAAAATATGTAAGCAAATTGGCTGTGACAGGTGCATTTCATAATTCAGAAGTTGTTGAATGTAGTAGAAATAGATTCATAAAAAACCATAGTGCATGATGCATGAGCGAGTGGCAAGAGTATAGCTTCAGAATTGTACATTTTCTTACTCATGTCCTCCTCCCAGACGTGTTTTAGTACTGCACAATTTAAAAGAAGAATGTGAGAATTGTGAACACTAAACCTCAAAGAATATTTACACGGAAGTAGTCACAGTAAATGCTAAAATACAGTTGATTTAAAAGGTTTGGGGAGGGTGTTAAATAAGATCGCTGGGCAGTATACCCTAGAAGATAGTACATGCTCCTAGGAGGTCGTTAAGAACAGTAGTTTGGCAGGGAGGCCATGGGCCTTGGTGCAAATAAAGAAAATGACCCCTTTGACTTCTGGTGGGGTAGTGAAATACAGCAACAATCAGGTGCGCCCCAGTGCAAACGCGCCTACTGCACCAATAGTAGCCACGCCCCTGGTTTAGACCACATTAGGCTGATCGTTAAGCTGCCGGGTAAGCAGTTGCCCTATCTCAGACAGCACAGAGAAAGCTGCCACACTAGGTCCATATCATTTGAGTGTGATTGTTTTGGCAACAGTGCTTCCCTACACTTGCGGAAAAACCATTGGCAAGAATGTAATGCCAGTTAGGCCACCATATCATTACAACCCAGTCAGCATTTTTTTTTTTACAGAAATAAATTTCCCAAATTCTTTTTTTCTTCTTTTTTTAAAAACAAAAACGAAAAGCCCCTGATGCATTAGCAGTTTTCTCGCAGCATGTGGGGGGTTTACTATTTGTGAGCACTGTGCATTCCATCCAATAACTAACAAGAAAATATAGCCTTAGGTAGAAATAAGCAAAAGACACACAATTGATGGAGGAAATGCAGAGAAAATCAAAACCTTCACCCCCAGTCAACAGATGTGGGTTAGATCCATCATTCTTTTGCTCACCATTCCACCCCAGTTTAGACCTTGCCATATGCAAATCAGTCTTGACCCTGTGCCTCATGGGTCAAGACTGATTTGCACATGGCCAGGTCTAAACTGGGGTGGCATGGTGAAAAAGTGTGTTTTTCACACACCTAGAGGGTGGTGCGTCACACACACTTTTAGTGGGTGTTGGGTTGTGCTGTTTCCGGTTGGGTTTTACAAGCTATACACTTGTTTAACCCAATCACTTATGAGAAGTGTGTTATATTCATTTAATTCATTGGAATTTTTTTATAAAGCACTACCATTTACTTAGGGATTTGTAGAGTGTGACTAATACCCAAAAAGGTAGCTCTGGCTCTGAGGACAGACAAATAAAGACAGAACGGAGGAGCAGGAAAAGGAATTATGAAGCTTAGAATATTCAGGGATTGAAGTGTCGCCGGAAGGAATGCTAGTTGGACCGTGTGACAATTTGGGGTGTTAGATGAACACGGAGAGTACCCACCTTATATAATAACCACAATCATAAATTAACCTGAGCTCAATCCTTTGGTAGCTTTGGCACAAAGCAGACAGGCTTATCCTAGAGGCAATGTCTAAAGTGTAAGTATCAGTGGCGGTTTCTTTATGTGGGCGGGGAAGCGCTGCCCAGCGCCTGCTGCGTGCCGCATGAAGTGTTAAAAATAAAATGGCAATTAAATGATTTCATTGCCATTTTATTTTCTACCAAAGCGCACAGCAGCCACCAGTCTGCCTCCTAGCTAGGTGGGTGTGTCCTCTGCTGCTGATTGGCAGCAGGAGGGCTTTAGAATTGGTGGCCACACACTTTAAAGTGCACGTCACTTTGGCTGGCGGTCTGGCTTCTAGAGCCTGAAGGAGCCTTTGGCCAAGCCACTCCATCCAATCCTGGTGCTGTTCTCATGTGGCATGCACCAGGATTGGTTAGAGGGGGTTCTTTTTAATCCACAGGCTTCGAAGGACAGCATGGAGGACGCAGAGCAACTGGGTAAGTACACTTTAATTTTATTTAATAAATGTATTGTGTAATGCATGTAGTTTGTTTTATTTTTGATGGAGGGGGTGTTTTACTTGGGCCAAGCATATTACGAGTTTTCTCACTGCGACCCTTTTCATGGTAGTCAGCCCACCATGAAAAGGGTGGGGGTGAGCAAACTAAGGGGGTGTCTCTGTGCACAGGGTGCATGCATGTGCTCCCCTGTTTTTCTGCACCCCCTATTCCTGCACAGACAGAAATGCACAACACTGTGCATTTCTGTCCATACAGAAATGGGCTGCAGCGCTCCTATGGCAGTGCCTTTGTTAGGTTCTCATATGAGCCTTAGAAAGGCACCACCGTGGGAATGCTGCCTCAGGATCACCCACCAGGATTACAACTGGTAATCCGGCGGGCGGACTGACTATGGGTTTGGTGGTCTTGGAGTGGGGCGCTTGTGTGGCAGCCCACTCCAAGACTGCCAAACTCATAATCAGGCCCTTAGTCTCTGCAATGGAAGTCACAAATTCTAATTAGGGTAAGAGAGCAGGGCTCCATATCTTCGAATAGTCATTGCAAGAGGTCTTGGTAAGCAGATGAATTTTGGCAGCAAAGCTTTTAGCAGTAGAAATTAGAATTTGTGTGCCCAGGGAAAGTCCCTCACTTGCCAGCTACTTTTCGCCCCTCTGACCAGTGAAGATTTCTTCCTTCAGACTTAATTACTTTTTTGGAGCTCAAGTTCTTCCTGCAAGAAAAGGCTGCAGAGGAAAACGGCTCTACCAGGCTAGATACCTTCTTCACAAGTTCCCACTAAATCGGATTTGCTGCTGTGGAGAAGATGTAGTAGAAGCATCCTGAATTTCTTTGCACAGCTGCAACACACCTTTGTTCAGATTGGCTTGGCAGGTTGTTCCCCGTTCCTCGCTGGTTCTCAGAGAAAAAAGTTGGCAAAAAAGTTTCAAAGTCCAAGGTTCAGGATGTGTTAGGAGAAGTGCACTTTGGCATCAGCAAGGGTCCAAGACCTTGGGGACAGCACTTGGGGGTCAAGACTCACTCCAGCAGAGGCAGCAGCAGGGTCCACATCTGGTCCTGATGGAACTGGTCATCTGGGAAAGCAGAAAAAGGCTTCTTGGACCTTGGTGTCACTGTAGCCCAAACAGGTCTGTTGTATAGTCCTTGGAGTCTACTTCTTTGTCCTGGGTGAAAGAGGGAGAGCAAGTCCAATCTTCAGTGCTCTCTTCAGATCACAGGCAGCATATCTAGTCCTGTTCTGTTCTTCTACAGGTCCAAACGTGATCTGACTAGGGTACTGGGGATGCCACATTTATGTGCCAGCTTGTGACTGAGGGAAAGTCATGGGTACTCCCTAAGAAATGGGGTAAATGTTCCCAGGGGTGACCCTACCAACTTTTGGAGCACTTTCTGATGGTTGTATTGCAGACAATCCCACAGTGCTCTTCTCTCCAAAAAACAAGTAAGACAGAAACTTTCTTCCCCTGTGTATAGCTCCTGTGCCCACCATATAGGTGTGTCCTGGGGAGTGAGGAACCCCTCCTCTGTGGTCACTTGAAACCAGTTATGGGGGCAGCTCATCTCAACTGGTCCTGGTGGCCGGCTAGCTAAGGGAACAAAGGAAGGGGCAGGCCCCAGCGTTCACTGCATCTGCCTGTGACAGGGCAGGCCCCTTTGAAGTGAATTACATTCCTGGGCACAGCTCAGGTAGCTAGTCTGCCGGAGAAAGAGAACACCTCCTCAGACCCAAGGCTTTTGTCTCAGGGCTGGAAGCAAGTTCATACCTCTTTAAGCTCATGCAAATGGGATTCTGGAGCTTTTAGGCAGGTAACAGGCAACGTTTTATAAGTACCTGTTCTACAATATTTTTTACAAATCCAACTTTACCAAGGAATTGAATTTGTTTAAAATAGGTTTAAAAGTCCAAAAATGGACTTGGTGACTTTTTCCTAAGCGAAGATAGCAATATTACATTTAATATTGCATCACAATGATTTCCTATGGAACAGTTAACACTGCTACAGTGAAAATAGAGTTTTGATTATTCCCACTGTAAGGACATATTTAACATTAAACCTTTACATGTTCTACTCATAAATACCATGCACCTTGCCTTAATGGGCAGTAAAGCATAATTAAGTGTGATGTATTAATAGTTAAAAGGATGGTGTAGATCTTTCTATAGTGGTTATTTTGACAGGTTGTGTTCACAGTTAAAACCTGCACCACTGTGCTACACTTGGCAGGCCTGCAGTCATGTTTGTGCTGTCCCTGTATTGGGTGGCACAATGTGTGCTACAGCCCACTGGTGACATTTAACTTACAGGCCCTGGGTATACTTTAGGTACCATATGCTAGACACCGGATCAGTCTTTCAAATATGCCAATTAGGAATATACCAATGTTAACATAATGAAGGGATGAGCACAAGCACTTTACCTCTGGTTAGCAAGGATAATTTGCACAAAGTTATATAACCAGCAAAAAGGGTTCAACAAAAAGGCCTAACAATTTGGGGAGACCCTACAGAAAGGGAAAATATCAAACAGACTGGGAGCAAAGATCAAAGGCAAAGAATTCCAGTGCTTTAGTCCCACATACGAGGATTGACTGCTGATTTTACAGTACTTAATGAGAAGCATTATTGCTAGATTAAGTTCCAAAGTTGTAAGACAGGCCAGTATTATACAGAGTTCGATGAGTGAGGCATAGAGGCTTGAAAATAGTTTTTTTGCAGACCGGGAGCCAATGGAGACAACCCAAGATATTAGCTTGGGTGGGTAAATTAAGGAATAGGGGGCCTATTTATTAAAAAGTAAAGCAGCTCAGCAAGTCATCTTTTTTTTTTTTTTTTTGTCCTCATTGCGCAATACCGGGTTTTGAGATTTCTCAGGGATCTCTTGACATTTAAGTGACTCCCCTTGGAGAGAGTTGTCAAGGATACTGTATCTCTTTGACCCTTTTGTGGAAGGTGGGAAGAGCTAGCCATTCAGGCTACTTCAGTCGTCAAGACTGCTGGTGTATTGCTATTGCATAATCATTGGACCAAGTTTGAAGTGACCTATGGTTTAACTAGTCAAGACATTGTGTTGTTCCCAAATTTCCCAGAATTTGAATCTTTTGTTGGCACTCCCGCTCCTGTCTAGACGTGAAATCCTATGTACATTGTTTATCCACCCCATATGCGAGGGGGTGACAGATCTTAGCCAATTCACACATATTTCCCTTCTGGCAAGAAGAATTAAGGTAAAGAGCAGATTTTCTTGCTCTTTCGTTAATTTAACAGGATTTGCCCATTCTTCTCTAACCCCAAAGATAACCAGATGAGTACTTACCTCGACTGGATATTTAAATACCTTCTCCAGGGTTTTGGACACTTCTCTCCAAAAGACATCGATCTGAGGGCACTGCCGAAACATATGCAAGTCATCTACTTCAACTTCATCGCATTTCGGACATTTTTTCGGAATTGAATTTTTGAATTTTGAAAGTTTTTTCGGCGTCCAATACGCTCTGTGGAGAGTGAACAAGTGGTTTCTTCTTAGGGCAGCAGATTTTATAACACCCCAGCATTTCCCCATAGATACTTGCCATAAGTTTTCAATGTCGTTTGTCGGCAGTGCGTTACTCCAGATCTTCTGTAGTGTTTTGAGGTTGTCTTCTCCTGTTTCTAGGAGTGTCCAATACCATAAGGAGACTTCTTTCTTTTGAGCTCCGATATTAAACATTTTGAGTTCTATTTCTCTGTCTCCTTCATAGGGTTCCGTCAAGGTCTTAATCCAGCTGGATAGTTGATAGAACTTAAATTTGGATAGAGAGCCTCCCATAATGTTGTTCAGGAGAGGCCAGCTTATGATGTGATCCTGTTTTATCAGTTGCCCCCATCTAGTAACCCCATTTAGTAAGAGGGGAGTTGAGAGACTGTCTTGGAGGCATTCTGGCGTGCCAGGGGACTCCCAAATCGGGGCATATTCACTGTAATATGGAATTTTAGTTGATTTTCTTATTTGTGTCCACAGTTTGACTGCAGATAGGAGGACCTTTAGTTTTATTTTTTTGTAGAATTTTGGGTGACCAAATTTGTATAAAAAGTTTCCCACAGGTCTCCTTATAGCTTGCAAGTGAGGTGGATAAAATTCATAATCGTTTAATAAGATTCTTGCATATTTAAACTGGAAGGCCCAACAGTATTGCAATAGGTCTGGACTGGCAATGCCCCCTTGATCTTTCTTCTTTCTAAGTTTATTCCATGCAATTCGAGGGGATTTATTAGCCCAGATGAAGGAGTTTAGCTCTCCCTGCAGTTTCTTTATTGATGTTCTATCAAACTCCAGCGGGATCGTGCTAAAAATGTAAGTGAATTTCGGTAGTATCGTCATTTTGATGATGTTTGACCTTCCCATAAAAGTTAGCGGCAGGCCACTCCAAGTTTTTAGAAGCTTTCTAGTTTCACTAAGTAGCCTTTTAAAATTTACTTCCGCAATTTGCTTTATGTCAGTAATTATGTCTAGCCCTAAATATCTTATTTTTGTTTTTATCAAGGGAGGATTATTAGTACAATTCCACACCATGATTTCAGATTTGACTTGGTTGACCATATATCCAGAAAGTGCACCAAACTGATTGATAGAAGTCTCAATATCCTGGAGGGATGTTAAAAAATTATCAGTGAAAATCATCAAATCATCTGCGAAAAGGGCAACTTTTTTCATCCATCCATTATAAGAGAATGGGGATATGTTGGAGTTATTCATTAGTTTTGTTGCTAAGGGTTCTATGTACAGATTAAAAAGAAGGGGCGACAGAGGGCAGTCCTGTCTAGTTCCTCTCATAATTTGTATCTTATTTGAGAGGTTATTATTGACTAGGACTCTGGCTGAGGGGTTTTTATATATTAATTTAATTGAGTCTTGAAAGTTGTCTCCGAGTTTAAATCTACTCAGAACCGCGTTCAAATATGCCCAGTTAACCCTATCAAACGCCTTGGCTGCGTCCAAGGTGATGATAGCTAATGGAAGTTTTTCCTGGGTTGCTATATCTATAGCTGTAATAAGTTCTTGAGTTAGTTCTTGAATTTGTCTGCCCTTCATAAAACCCTTCTGGTTGTTATCAATTAAGGGGTTGACTACTTTGGTCAATCTTGTTGTTAAAATTTGGGTATAAATTTTGTAGTCGCAATTTAGGAGGGATATGGGCCTATATGATTCACACTGGTCAGGGTTTTTTCCGGATTTCAAGATAATGCTAATAGTAGCTTCATTCCATGAAGTCTGGAGATTCTTTTTATTGATGAAAATGTCATTCATTAATTCAGTAAGGTGTGGAATTAGGGCTTTGCTTAATGACTGATAGAATTCGTTTGGTAAGGCGTCTAGCCCGGGTGCTTTTCCTCTCTTAAGATTCCTAATAGCTTCTGTGACCTCTTCTTCATCTATTTTCTTGTTTATTTCTATCCTCTCTTGCTCACTGATAGAGGGAAGGTCTATAGACTCTAGATAGTATTGGAGTTGGTCCTCGGACGGATAGCAGTCTTCTTTATAAAGACCACTGAAGAAATTTTGAAATTCTTCTCTGATTTCTGCGTCTTCTACTGTTAATGTTCCCGATTGGCCCTTACGTATCATAAGTATCTTATTTCTAGTTTGTTCAGTTTTTAGTTTCCATGCTAGCAGCTTTCCGCAGCCTTCCCCATATTCGTGGTGTGAAAGTTTGCTCATCTCCCATTTCTCCTTTGATTTAATCTCTAAATAATCAGCTAGATTTGTCTTTTTTTGAGCCCTTTCCACTATCAACTGCGCTCTATTTGAGACTGATGCTTCTTCTACCAGTTTAGTATCAATAGTTTTTAATTCATCCTCCATAAGTTTAATCTTGGATTTACTTGTTTTAGCTTTCCAGGCTGCGATGTTTAGAATTTTGCCTCTCATAACTGTTTTATAAGTGTCCCAGACTATTTGTGGTGACATTTCCTTTTTGTTTATCTTAAAAAATTCTATTGTTTCGGTCGTGAGAAGATCTATGTTCTGGTTGTCCAGAAAGATCGTACGATCTACTGTCCAGCGTCCTGGGAGGTTGTTTTTTTTCACCTGTAAGTCCAGGGCTATTGCTGAATGATCAGATAAATGTGCAGAGATGTGGTCTACTCGAGTGATATTTGGCTCTAAACTGGAGTCGAGAAAGAAGAAATCAATTCGGGAGGAGTGGCCCAGTCTTTTGTTATGGAAAGTAGATTCCTTTTTTCCAGGGTTTTTTCCTCTCCAATTATCCACCAAACCAAGATCTTTTATGCTCAACGATAACCATTGTCTCATATTTGGTAGATTTGATTCTTTCCTTGGAGGACGCCTATCAAGTTTTGGATCTAAAATGATATTGAAATCCCCCCCCCCAAATTATGGGGGCTGTTGATAATAATAGCTGAGTATAGAGGTTTTGCAGGGGCTCAGAGTCATCACAATTGGGACCATAGTACCCAACTATTGTAAACGAGTTGCCTTGTAGTTTTATATTAGCTACAGCCCATCACCCTTGTTTGTCAACTGTGCTAGCTGTAACAGATGCTTTGGCTGCTGTTTTAAATAGAATAATAACGCCCTTTGTGTTGCATTTCTGGTCCGTACAAACATATGAATCTATCCATCTGAGATTTTTGATAATGTCTGCCCATTCTTCCTTCAGCAAATGAGTCTCTTGAAGGACCAGAACGTTACACTCGGACAGTTTCAAGTATTCTAGTATCACCCTCCTTCGATTTTTACTCCTAAGACCGTTGACATTCCAGGATAGAATTTTTACAGTCAGAAAATCATCCATGAGATACTGTTTTTTCCTTCATACGGGGAGGAATTTTTGTTACCCTTAAATCCCCTTCCACCTTCGTGATCGCATCTTGAGGACGTTTTTTTTTTTTCCCTAGTTTGCTCCCCACTCTTTTTGTGCACTTTATTACTTGTTTGAATTACAGTGTCCCTAGAGACCCACCCCGAGGAAGCCTCCCTTGATTCCATTGGCAAATTGATTTGCCCGTTTTGAGCTCTTTACCTACCAGTCCATGGCTTATTTTCTTATATTTGTTCCTTTATTTGTATCAATAACTGTTCAACCTCTCTTGGATCTCTAATATTGTGCATTTTGTTTCTCCACATGATCCTTAAGGAGGCAGGAAATTTCATCTGCACCGTGGCCCCAAGAGTTTTTAGTTCGGACATAAATTGTCCGAGTTGCCATTGTCTGTCTTGAGTGACCTTGGGGACATCAGATCTGATTCTAAAGGACCAGTCGTCCTTGTTGTAAACCCCCTTTTTTAAAGCCTCTCCCAGTATTCTTTCTTTAAGAGAGTAGGTTTTGAAATTGACAAGGATTTTTCTCGGATTTTTCTTGAGTTTGTCTTTCCCAAATGGGTCTCGATGTGCTCTTTGTATATCTTCAGCTAGCACTACGTGATCTGCCCAAGGGAAGTGGTCTTTAAGTAAGCTTGTAACAAAACATTTCATATCTCCACCCTCACGGCCCTCTGGAACATTGAGAATTTTTATGTTGTTCCTTCTGGATTGGTTCTCAAGCGACTCCAGCTTATCGCGAAGGGCGGCTTCATTAGATTTCAAAATGCTGATCTCGTTTTGCGAAGATGTAACCTCCTTGCTCAGAAGTTCTACTGTGGCTTCCACTATTTTAACTCTTTCTCCCAGAGCGTTCAGCTTGGTATCAAAAGCATCACAGGTCTCTTGAATTTTTAGTTGGTTCTTCTCTGAGATTGCAAAGTTGTTCCTCATTTCTGCCAGAACAGTCTCAAGGAGGCTACTCGAGGAAACCGTTGATGTCTGATGGTCAACCCTATTAAAATCGAGGGACATACCTTCAGGTGAATTGGCCTGAGAGAAGTCGTTAGCTGTAACACAAGAAGGTGTACATACTGGATTCTTCTCCCCCCTGGTCTTTGATGCAGACCTTAGGTCAGAGCTAGATTCGATCATGGTCGCTGTTTCTGTCTCACTCGAGCTGCTCATGACATTAGCTCGGATCCCTACCGAATTCATGTCGGCAATAACGTGGGTTTCTACTGAAGCGTTATCTTGATCTAGGGTAGCGTAATCTACACTGGCTTGCGAGGTGACTGTCGCGTTTTGGCTACTCAGTTGTTTTTCCTCTTGGGTCTGGATTTTAAAGAAAGATCTGAGAGAGGGTGTAACTTTAGGTTTAAGGCTTGTCTCTGAGAGGGGGTAATTGGCCCTGTCCTGCTTGTTTTTGTTTTTTGAATAAGAGGTTGATGATGAGGATTTTGTCGCAATGCCTCTCTTTCTACCCTTAATTTTCTTTGTGTTGGTAGGGGTAATCTGCGGGTTATTTAAGTTAGGGCTAGTCGGAGGACAGTCAGCTAAGAATTGCTTATTTCTTAGGCAGTAACTAATTCCCCTATTCAGCCCCCTAGAGTCACTGTTGGCCTCATCCGTATTCTCCAAGGTCGAATTGTCGTCTACTGGTGTTACTGGTGTTGCTGGCGAAGACGAATTTGGAACTGGTTTGACCTTTGAAGTTTTATCTCCCGTTTGCTTGTCAGCTACGTGAGGAGGTTTGGTAATTGGAGCCTTTACAGGGGGGATTCCCTCAAATCTCTTTACCCTCTTCATGCAGCCTCCTGCTCTTATCTTGTTTGCCGAATTCTCGCTGGTTATGTCAGTTTCATCTCTACTAGCGCCGACGATCGGTGTCTGAAGTCTCTGAAGTCTCTGAAGTTCCGAAGAGTGCCGCTCCTGTATCAGTTTCAGAAGTGGTGACGGTGGCGGTGACAGTTCAAGCACCGCCGCTCTGCCTTGGCCGACCCGGAAAGAAAAACCAGCCACTGCCCGCCAGAAGCCAGACCTTGCTTCCTGCGCCTCCGCCCAGACGCCGAGCGAGGAACTGCAACCTGAACGCGGTGTACGCGAAGCCCCCGATGCTCTCACCACCGTGTCGACAATCTCTACGCGTAAGTCATGTTTCATATTTTGGGCATAGGTATAGCTTGAATTTTAGCAACAATTAGAGATCGCTGTAAAGGGCTTAAGTGGTGGAACTAGCATTCTTACGGACTGGTGGCAAAGAGCTCCCGACCGGTAACGTTTAACCGGCCGCCATCTTACTGTGCTGCATTACAGGGAAAGTGCAGGGATACACCATATTTCCATATTTAACACAATATGGTGCACTTCTGCCTTTTTCTCAGTGCTGGTGCACAATGGGCTGCCTAGCACCAACACAGGCACCCTTGCACCATCGTGCAAGGGTGCAAGGGTGCCTGCGATGCGTGCAAGATTGCTTTTGTGCAGGAAGGGGCACATGCCTTCACAAAAACAATCATCTGAGTTACATTCTTTTTTCCATGCTCACATGGAAAAGAGGAAGTAATGAGGAGAAATAAAAATATTTCTCCTTGTTACGCCTCCCCTGGGAAGGCGTGACATTTTGGGGCCTTCACAGGTCAACCAGTAATGGTAAATCTGGGAATGCATCAAAATCCATAGGAGTTGCATGGGAACACCCACATAACGCCCAAGGAAAGCCTTCCTGGGGCAGAGTAACGCAACGCAGTGTTTTGAACTGCATTGTGTTACTCCGTATTTATCAAGCCACTCAAGGCCACAAAAAGTGTTGCACCATGTTGCATAATGCAAACACGATGCAAACCCTTCATAAAAATGCCCCTAGGTGTTGCCGAATTTTGAGCCACATGAAGCTGATGAAGAAGCTAGTATGGAATGTTGAAATAAAGGATATTACGGTAATCAAGAAGTGAAGTGATCATGCATGGACAGTTCTTCATCAGAGTCAGTGGTAGCAGGTGGGCCTCACAGGCTCTCATTTTTGGGGACCAGCACTTATTTTTCCTCAGCACACTTTGATCCAGTGCATGAGAGAGAAAAACATAAATGGGGGAAAGAAGGAAGAAGAGAAAGATGAGAGAACAGTGATAAAACAGGGATGAAAAAGAATCTGCAAGGATGAGATTAAGAGGCAGAGATCTCCTGGTGGTGCGTTAAAGCAGTGTCTGGGGCAATTAAAACTATGCTGCCTTGGTATTCTGCACCCCGACCTCTGCAAACACCAGCCATGAGCTTCTGAATAACAATTATGGCCCCAGCACTTATCTTTTATTAATAAGCCCTGTGCATTAATATTAGTTTTTCTGGCCTGAAGTGAAAGCCATACAAAACATTTACAAACCATTTTCAGAATGTGAAACCAAGTGGCAGCTACACTGGTGACTTGGAAGTTAGAGAAAGATTAGAAAATTATGTACTATTTTAATATTTCTTTAATCTTTATTTTCAATTATTAGTTCTTTATCTATTTTACATTAAAAGTCTAAAATGTATCTTAATTTGGTATGTTAATGCACTAACATTTTGGTGCTGATTCTGATCCGTTAAAACAAATTACCGTACGACTTGTATCCGTATTTTTTCACGTACGAATCGTACAAGTCCCGTACAAACGGTGAAGTACGATTCGCACGTTAAAAAATACATACAAATTGTATCGGGAAAAGGTCTACGAGTCGTCCCCGGACAGTTTTACGTACGAGTCGTAAAACTGAAGTCCGAGCGCACAAGTCCGATCCGTACCGGCGTTCCGAATACACAAGCATATGGAAAACGTCCCGTACGGAGCAAACTTTGTACACTTGTGGCCGGGGTACGAGTTGTACGGCCCCCCCAGCCTCCCCCCACCCGTGTATTTCCGCACTGTACCCCCACACACGCGTATGTCCGCACCGTACCCCCACACCCACATATGTCCGCACCGTACCCCAGGCGTACCCCAATCCTCGCGTATGTACGGACCGTACATACGCGAGGATTGGGGTACGCCTGGGGTACGGTGCGGCCATACATGGGTGTGGGGGTATGGTGCAGACATACGCGGGTGTGGGGGTACGGTGCGGACATACATGGGTGTGGGGGTACGGTGCGGACATATGCGGGTGTGGGGGTACGGTGCGGACATACGCACCGTACATACGCACTGTTGGCCTATGTACGGTGCGTACCCCAATAGTGCGTATGTATGCACCGTACATATGCAATGTTGGGGTACGCACCGTACATGATGACACGTACGATGTGGTTGATGGCATGTACGTCGCGTACCTGGCCCCCTTTTCGTCTTGCATCGCAACGTGCTTCGCTTTTCCGGCACTTTTTGGCTCCCGTAAAAAAATAGCCGTGCGGAGTGCTGTAGGTACGAATCGTACTTGCTGGTCCGTAAAACGCTGCCTGACACCGTGCAGACGTCGCGTACGTGCCGTCCAGGATCAGAATAGTAGATATTTTTCATCCGTACGGTGTTTTTTACGATTCGTACGGAAATGGTATTTCTGTACGAATCGCACTTGCTGATTTGTAAGGTGGATTTCCCGGGTACGAGTCGTACGGAGAATATGCTCCGTACAACCATTCATACCCTGGTTTTACAGGATCGGAATCGGCACCTTTATGTTATGTGTTTAAATGTTTTTAAATTGTAAAGAAAATGATTGATAATATTTTTATTAGCAGAATGTTGGGTTGTTGGGGATGGTTAATTTATTTGTGATTAGTTTTAAATTGTGTGGAATGTTTTACATTTTAAGTATTGTATTTTTTTTTTTTTTTAAATAAAAAGGATGCATTCTTAAATACAGGGTTTATGATTGTACATTTTAAATTGCTAAAGGTTTACCTATAATTCATGAAAATGATTAGATAATTTTTAACTTTTAAATTAATTTGACATTTGTTTAGACATGTATTTAAAATATAGTTTAATTTAGTTTGTGTGTGCGTGTTGCTTTATGTAGGTATTCTGTTAATGTTTAATTAAATTATGTGTTTTGAACCCTTTCATATCGTCCACCTTCCACCGATGGTTTAGATAGGAATAGTAAATGTTACCTTTTTAGTGCCAAACACATTCCCAAAATGGTTTGTATTTTTAAACAAGGTTAGTTTTTTCACCAAAACAAGTCAAGGTTTTGGCATATTTAGTTTTTATGTGTTCTATTTATTGTATTTCATGTACATTTTGTATTTTTATTTTTGACACATACATGTTTTGCAAATATGCATTATTTTTAACGTGCAGTGATACAACATTTTTTATGAGGTTTTTGGTAAGGTACCACATGTACTGTATTTATAGCAATTTTTTTGTTTATTGTTAATGTAATAGTGGTGTAAGGTTTTATTCTATTTTAGTTGTGAGTATATTCGTACGCAACTGGTATATAATAGCGATTTAGCTATATTTACAAAGATTGTGTGACTTAGATTTATTGCCATTCTCCCCTTAGTTGTTAGTAAATTTGTTCCTTTTTTAGTGCTTCTATGGATTTGTAGAGTGTTGGTTGTGTTCTCCCTATTGTGGCTTGGAAGGCATTGGAGCATCCTTCCACTATGTTGTTGGTTTTGGCTTATTGGGTCATGGTGCTGTTGTAGACATTCAACCATGGTATTTGGAATTTGGAAAGGCATCTGTCTCTAGAGCTGTGCAGTCTGCCAACTCAAGTGTCTTTGAAGTAGTCCATGAGTGGACTTAGTTTTTGTTAATTTATTTGGCAAAATGTGAGTTCTAGTAGCATGCTGTAGTGGTTTGTTAAATCTATTACAGGTACGTACACCAGTGCTAATAACTTTTTAATTCTAGAGGCAAACTGGCCGTTAGTTCCAGATTCTACACTTATCTCCGACGGGTCCCACACAATTGCAGTGGGTTAAAGTTATGGGGGAGTGGGATCTTCCAGAAGAAAGATGAATGCGAGAGGTGAGAATGGATGAGAAGGCTGAAGAGGATTGTTTTGAATGCGCCAGTATGCTGTAGGAACTGCTTGCACCATCGGATGGCAAAAAATCTGAAAGTTGTACAGACACACAAACAGTTTGATATAGGAGTACAAAGTGTGCTTAAAGTGTGCCCCTGAGTGCATGAACTGGAAGGGCCACTGAGGAGTGCCTATACCCTGCAGACAGAATGCTGACCTGTTCCCTGTGAATTGTGGAGGGCATGTAGGAAATTGGGTTACTGGTTGAGGGGAGATGGAACCCAACTCAAGCAGTAACCACAATTTTCTGTCAGGGAGTAGTCACAAGCAAAACCTAAATTAACCTGTTCTCAACCCTTAGGTAGCTTGGCACAGAGCAGTCAGGCTTAACTCAGAGGCAATGTGTAAAGTATTAATGGAGAACTTCAAACAATAATTAGGTGAAAACTCCACACATGAAGGGTCCCACGCCAAATTATAACAATAGAGCACAAATATCGATTCAGTAGAACTGGAGATATGCAATTATAAAGATTTCGGTAAAAATAGCACCTAAAAGCACATAGCATCAACTATGGCTATCTGGTTGCGCCGGACCGGGACAAAGTCACATGTTAAGGCCAACTGCAATGGAGCACAGGCTGGCTGAAAGTACCCAGTTAGGCCAGCTGAACAAGAGTGCCTTAAATCCTGGTTGTGAAGCAATGCGATGTCCCACATCGAGGATGTGTTGCACAGCCGAGGCGAAGCGAGGTCAGCATTGGAGATGTGTCACACAACAGTTCCAGATAGCTGCGAGGCTGAGTTGCGAGGTCCTGTATCTTCATGAAGGAGGCCGTCAATGAGGAAAGCTTGCGATGTGAAGTCCTGCATCAAGGATGTGTCGCGCAGCATCTGGTTCCTAAGAGGTGGCAGGGCTTGTGATGCGAAGTCCTGCATCATCATCGAGACTGTCATCGATGAGAGGCTTGCGATGTAAGGGCCTGCATCGGGCATGCATTGTGCAGCATCGGTTCCAAAGAGGCTGTGGGCTGCAAGGGTGTTGTGAAGTCCTTGCACTGGAAGAATCTTTGCAGTAGAGGCAATGGTTCAGTTCTGCTTGGGTTTGCACCACGCAGCACTGTAGATGTGTCCGTTCTGATAATTCCACAGGAGCACCTTCAGGCATATTTCCAAGGGTTCAGGACTGGGGTGGCACCACTTGGCTTGGCTGAACTCACAGTTGCAGAGTGCAGGTGCTCGTTACAAGAGATTAGCCCTGGGTGAACATTGCAGGTCCAGTTCTTCTCAGCCAGGCAAGAGAGTAGCAGGTCCTTCAGAGCAGTGGTCCTGCAGAGAGGTAGTTCCTTCAGCCGCACAGCAGTCCTTCTTTCGCAGGTTAAGAAGTGTACTGAAGACTTGGAGTCTGAGGTCCAATATCTATACCCAGTGCCTCCTTTGAAGTAAGAGAAGCTTCTAGAGATTCCTGTCGAAGTGCACAAGCTTCCTGTCTCCCCTGCACTGGCTCCAGACTAACTACAGGGGTATGCAATCCTTTGTGTGAAGGCAGGACACAGCCTATTCAAGTGCAAGTGGGGCTGTGCCTGGCTTTGCCCTTCCATCCTGCCAGTGATGGACCATCCAGGCACACCTAAGCGCTGTACTGTGTGTGACTGTCTAGGAGGAATACACAAAGGCCAACTGCCAACTACACCTAGTCATGTGACCCAGAGACAGCTGCAATCACTAAGGCTATGGCAGGAAACAGCAACTTTCTAAAAGTGGGATTTGCAAAATTGTAACTAAAAACTTCACCATAAAAGAGGATTTTTCATTACATTTCCAAAGACACCAAACAAACTGCTTAGCTGTTTCCATTTGGAAGATACAGCTTATTAAATGTAATAAGGCAACACCAATGTTATCCTATGGGAGAAGCAGGCCTTGCAGTAGTGAAAAATTAATTTAAAAGTTGTTCACCACCAGGGCATGTACAACTTAAAATTACATGTCCTACCTTTTAAATACATTGCACCCTGCCCTGTAGGTTATTTAGGGCCTACCCTAGTGGTGACTTATAAATATTTTAAAGGCAGGTTTGAGCCTGGCAAAATTTGTATTTCTCCAGTTCGAAATGTCAGTTTAAAACTGCACACACAGGCTGCAATGCAGGTCTGAGACATGTTTAAGGGCTACCTAAGAGAGTGGCATGATCACTGCTGCAAGCGCACTAGTCGCATTTAATTTACCAGCACTCTGTACATGTAGTACCACTTTACTAGGGAGTGAAAAGTAGATTACATATGCCAATTGAGGGTAAGCCTATTCTACCATGATTAGAGGAGAGAGTGCAAGCACTATAGCACTGGTTAGCAGTGGTAAAGTGAACAGAGTCCTATGGCCAGCAAACACAAATACAGCAAAAAAGTGGAGAGTAAAGGCAAGCAGTTCGGGGTGACTCTGCGAAGAGGGCCAAGTCTAACAGGGCACATTTTTAAAGTTTGGGCCATTATCCACATTTCACATTGGCTTAGTCTTAGGAGGTTTTCTCATGGTGAAAATATGATTGTTCTTCTGTTATTACTGTGTTTGTTATATTGGAGAAAGGGTTTTTCATTATGTGTGGTGATTAGGTGTACTGAACCTGTATGCCTTGGTATCCTCTAGGGTCAGCAAGGGTTTGACTTGTGACTTTTTAGTATGTGATATTAGTAATTTCCAAGTTGTAAATCTGGTACTTTACAATTTTTAGTAATGGGCTCTTGGGAACTAGGGCTACCATCTTTTAAATTGTGCCTTACTTTTATCACTTTTACATTTTGGGGTGTTTGCATTCTCAGACATTGATTACAATATTGCTTTACATTGTAGCCCTCATCTGCTGCATGACAGGGAGAGAGCAAGAATCTACTAAGCTATGATGCTTACCTGCTCTCTACCTGTGCTGGTGTACTGAGTGCTACCTACCACCAGCACATGCACAATGGTGCAAGGGTACCTGAATTACAAGCAGGTTTACCTTTATGCAGGAATGGACACCTTCGTACACAATAACAATCCTCAGATGCATTTTCCTCTTTCGAAGTGTGCTGCATGACACATTCAAAGAGGAAATAATGAGGAGAAATAACATATTTCTCATATTTCTCGCCTCTGTTGGGATGCCATAGAATTTTGACGCATTCCCAGGCTTCCTAGTCTTAGCAAATTTGGAAATGTCCCTAAATCCATGAGTTGATGCATGGAAACACCCATTCTCCTCCAGTGTAAAGCCTTCCAATGCAAAGTAATGCTAGGCAGCAGCTCACACTGCCTTGTGTTACTTTAGATTTACTAAGCCAGCATGACATAAGGTGACTTTGCGTGGCTTAATAAATCTGACTTAAGTGCAACACAAGCCCTTAGTGAATCTGGGCTTTAGTACATTTTCAATTCACATACTTGGTGCATATGCTTTCCTGAATATATGTGAATATATGTGTATCCCATGTGCAAAAGCAATTGTTTGCATTTATGTGATGTGATATTTGTGGCTTTTTCTGCCATTGTGTCTGAAAGTAGAATAATTTAAAAATGAAATATTTTGCTAAAGACACATTTGCTTGCTAATAGAATTTAAAAATGTTTTACAAAGTTTTATATTTACATTTGTGCTGCTAATTTAGGTTAAACTTGATTTTCTTTGGTTTCACTTTGATGTGGTCCGGATTTGGTTTAGGTGGGCTTTCATTTTCTGGTGTTGAGAAAATGTTTACTTTAGAGTCATGTTAAAAATACAGTTAATGGTTAGTTTTGAGGGGAGGTGGGGTTTTAGTTTTAACTTTAATGTAGAGGAGTAGTTTTCTATATATATCTAGGGGCCTGATTTAGATCTTGGCAGAAGTGGTACAGCTGTCACTGTTTTCCTGCCCGCCACCATGGTGGTCCGCCCACTCAAATTAGATGTTGGCAGGTCACTGGAGGAAAGACAGCAGAAGTCCCACCACTACTACCAGAATCGTTCTCCCACAGCAACAGCATCAGAGGCAAAAGCTGCTGTCAGAGGGAGTCCTGCATAGATTCCTGGTGTCCAGATAACAATGTGCCTTTCCGTCAAGGCACCTGTGGCGGGGAAACTTCCAAGTTCGAGTTGGTGGAATGGAAGAAAAAGAGGTGAAACTCCACCTTTTTTCGGGATCCTACCACTGATTATGTCTTGAATGCCATTGTCCAGGTCCTGTGCTGCTGCTACTTGACCACAATGGTCAGACACCATGTTGTTGCTGGGAGCTAAGGTAGGCTTTTGTGGTGAGTGTGGGATCACATTCAGTAGTGAGTGTATGTTGTTGGTGTGCAATGTTATATGTAAAAACATGTGTAGCGCACATTACCTACATACAAATATTGACAGATTCACAACATATATGTGTATTGAGCTGATATTACGTTGTTCTTACCTGTCTCCAAACCACCATGACCTCACTCCATCAGGACACCGCTGCCAGGACACCCCCAGCACAATGGAAACATCTAAATCTGTTCAGGGGTAATCCGTCAGTATGACGGCGATGGAGTACTGTTAGTAAGCAGAGAAGACTGCCGCTGGGGCGGTCTCCTGTCTATTGCCTCAACATCTAAATACGGTGGGCAGACCGCCGTCAGCTTGATGAAGTACATGGGACCGCCGCTGCGGCAGGGCGGTGTTAATTCTGCCAAGATCTAAATCATGCCCTTTGTCTATTTAACTTACTTTGAAAGTGCCTTTGTCCAGGTTTACAAGCGTGAAGTTGGACTTTTCAGTGTACAGTGCTTCATTTTTGCTGAAGTCCTTCTTCAGCATCTAAGGCTTACTATTCTTAATGAAAGAGAGAGTTTAATAATGTATTTATGCATTGTTTTTTTTAAATAATGTCATTACATTGTAGTTCATATAATTTCTAAACTTACTTTTGAAGGTGCCCTTCTATTTTCTTGAAGTCTCTCCTCTGCCTTTTCTTTGTGCTGTCTGGCACAAGTGTTGTTTTCTTTTAGTTAATATTTTGTTGTAAAAAATAGTGAGGTGTGTTCTTTTTGTAGTGTTCACTTAATTATATTTATAGTTTTAACGCTTAAATCGTTTCTTGGCAAATGGTATTTACTACTTTGAAGCCTATTACAGTGTTGGGCGGACTTGCGACACCGTCTCGGAAACAGGACTGACCGACCTCGGGTCGGTCGTCCAGACTGCCTCATTATGATGCGACCGAACACTGTTCAGTCGCATTCTGACATTTGCCTATGGCAGCATGTGTTACGGCCGTAAACCAGCCATAGTACTAGCTCCCATACGGAAATGAGTGGTGGTGTTAATTCCTACACCCTGGTTTTTAATGTGTTATTTTTAATAGTTATGGTATTGTGAATAAACATTGTTATATATGTGACAAATTTTTATGTTTGTTGTTTTAATGTAACATGAGTTTTTATGTGTAGTTTGATAATTGTTAGTTTTTATATTTATTATATTATTGTAAAGGAGGTTATAATTTGTACTTTTTTTTAGTGATATTATTGTAGTGCACACCGTGTGTGTCAGTATGTTTTATATTGTCTATATTTTTTAAAAGAAAACATTTTGGTGCCGATTCCGATCCCGTAAAACCCGGGTACGAATGGTCGTACGGAGCGTATTCTCCGTACGACTCGTACCCGGGAAATCCACCTCACAAACTAGCAAGTATGATTCGTACAGAAATACCATTTCCGTACGAATCGTAAAAAACACCGTACGGATAAAAAATACCTACTATTCTGATCCTGGACAGCGTGTACGCGATGTCCGCACGGAGTCAGGCAGCGTTTTACGGACCAGCAAGTACGATTCGTACCTACAGCACTCCGCACGGCAATTTTTTTACGCAAGTACACAAGCATATGGAAACGTCCTGTACGTAGCGAATTTTGTACGACCCCTACCCCGGGTACACTTGTGCCCAGGGTACGAGTCGTATGGCCCCCCCAGCTCCCCCCACCCGCGTATGTCTGCACCGTACCCCCCCACCCGCGTATGTCCACACCATACCCCAGGCGTGCCCCCCACCCGCGTATGTCTGCACCGTTCCCCAGGTGTACCCCCCACCCGCGTATGTCCGCACCGTACCGCAGGCGTACCCCCCCACCCGCGCGTGCGCTCAGACTTCAGTTTTACAATTTGTATGTAAAACTGTCTGGGTACGTCTCGTAGACTTTTCCCGAAGCGATTTGTATGTATTTTTAACGTACGAATCGTACTTCGCCGTTTGTAAGGGACTTGTTCGATTCGTACATAAAAAAATACGGATACGAGTCGTACGGTAATTTTTTTTAGCGGATCAGAATCGGCACCTTTGTATTTCTATATTTGTGTGCTCAATATTGTAAGAGTCAGTTATACATGAAAGTGATGTTTTTGTCATTGATATTTGTGTCATTTTTGTTAAGTAAAGGGTGGTAATATATATGTAATCAATTATATTTTGCCAATATTTTGGTGAATCAATATTCTATCATGGAACCCCTAAAATCATCTTTTAACTTGAAAGTAGGCGGGGTATCTTCTTCCTACGTATTGTAGGCAATCTTCAGGAAATCTGAAATAAAGATAAGCGTTATAATGGAGATATGGAGTAGTGTTGAGAACAAAGGCAAGCTCTGGGGTATCCCAGATTTGATGGAGGCAGCCCTTGAGATGAAAGGAACAAGCATGGTCTTGATGAAAAGATGCAATGGGATTCTTCTAATACCGTAGAGTCAGCTAATCAGTTGACAAGCACTTGATTCTACCAGATGCAGTGGAGGGTTCATTAGAATTAGAGGACACAATATGCCATAAGCAGCTCATGCCTTGATATTGAGCAGTATAATATATCTGTGCCTTGTAGATCTCTAATTCCTGTGGTTACTTAGTGGGCCAGATGTACGACCATTGTGATTTGCGAGTCGCAAATTGAGACAAATTGCGAGTCGCAATTTGCGAGTCGCAAATCACAATGTACAACAGTGTCTCAGACACTGTTAGCAGTTCCCAATGGGGTTGCAAAATGCGAGGCTCATGAATATATATAATATTCATGAGCCACTCGCAATTTGCGACCCTATTGGGAATGGCTGGCCCTCCCAGGGATGGTGGCCTGCTGGGCTCAGCAGACCACCATGTCTGGGACTGCTTTTCAATAAAGCAGGTTTTTTTTAAAATGCAGCCCGTTTTCCGTAAAGGAAAACTGGTTGCATATAAAAAAAAAAATATGGAACATTTTCGTTTAATTTTTTAAGGGCAGGCAGTGGTCCCTGGGATGCCAGCCTGCCCCTAAAAAATATTTTCCCTTGCATTTGCAAAGGGGCAGGGGTCTCCTGGGGGACCCCTTCCTCTTGAAGAGGGTGGTAATTCGCAAGTGTTCTGCGACCGCAATTGCAGTCGAAAAACATTCATCCATAGCTTTAAGGTCGGTATTAGGAAGGGAACGTCCCTTCCTAATAGCGACTCGCAATTCCTAAATAGCGAGTCCCAAATAAATTGCTCCTCACTATTTAGGAATTGTACATGACCCTGTGAATATTTGCATGCACAAACGGGTCGCAAAACCGTTTGCGCATGCAATTTAGTGTTGTACATCTGGCCCATTAAACCATAACATCTTTCAAACATACAGTTGGTTTTAGAGCTTGCTCCTTCCTTTTCTGTCTATGTATCTTGTCTGCCCCAAAATGTTTTTTAGAGGGAATGCCTGAGTCACCAATCTCTGAGCAGTAATACTGGAGTCTCAAATTCACGGTGCAACATTCTCCATTAAAGAGGCAACATAAATCTAAAAGTAATAGTGACAAGCCAACTCTGTTCCAATGAGAGTCTGGTATTTTGCATGTATGACATTGGCATGCATCAATTACAACGCAATGCCTTTAACACGCAAACCTTTACCATGCATATACCTTTACCAAGCATGCCTTTACAACTCAAATTAAGCAAATGTAAGGTAAGTGAAATCTACATATAGTTATAGTTATAGTTAGTTCATCTAATCCATAGGCAAAGCATTTTTGTGTTGCTAATAACTTTGTCACCGTTTGACAAATCTCCATAAAACTTTCCCCAAAATTTGCTACTGTTTGACTAGTTTGTGCATGGAAAGTTTCTGGGTGGCCCGTCAAGTTTTAATGGGGACGGGGCCTTGAAGCCTCCCTCCCAAGTCCTAAAAGGCCCTAGGCAGCCCACCCCGTGGGCCAAGAATACTTAAAATGGGGAGGGAGGTCCCCTCTCAGCCATTAATGGCCCCATCCCCTGGGGCCTGTTTACCTGATATGTCCCAGGGAACCCACACCCATAGAGGTTTCCCTGCCTACACCAGTGTGTGCAGAGAAACCTGTTCTTGCTCTCGCAAGGCGGGAGGATAGTCAAAACTCCCGCCAAGTTGCAGCGAACTCAAAGTCTGCTCCCAAAGGGTGGGAGCTTTAAAAAGACTCCTACTCACTGGGAGTAGACTTTTGATCTGTTTCCCTGCCCTCACTGATGTGGGTAGGGAAACATATCAAGATATTGATCCTACCTGGAGGGAGCACCATTTGTAGCTGTTCCCTCTGGGCAGGAACAATGCAAGCTCCCGTTGAATGTGGGGAGCTGGCTGGGCCCGTGGGGGAATTTGGGCTCCCCCCACTGCCCACAACAAGTATATGGTGAGTGCTCAGCGTGGGCACCGGGGCACCCACGTTTACAAAATGCTGGCCCTGGGTGCCGGGTTCCCTAGGGAGATACCGGTCCAAGGCGGGGGGATCCCACAGCCCCCTGCCCCTTTAGTTAAAAAAGATTAGGACCTAGGGGAAGGGGACCCCAGGGGCTAATAAGGCTCAGGGAGGGAGGCCACACGGTACCCCTCCCACTTCATAAAAACAGAGGCACTGAAGGATGGTTCCCCAGGGCCAAAAAAAAGACTAGGGGAGTGGGGCTGGGCAGCCTACCTCCCCTTTATTTAAATGGGTGGCCCTCTGGGATGGAGTCTTCAGGGCTTAACAAGACTCAGGAGGGGGGCCATATGGCCCCTCCCCTTAATTTTAAATAAACTGCACTGGGGTCCTCACGGACTAACAATGGTCCCCTCCTCTTTAATTTTAGTTATGGCCATGAGGAATGGGGTCCTCAGGGCCTAACAAAGCTCAGGAAAGAGGGCAACATGAACCCCTCCCCATTAATTAAAAAAAATAGCTATGTAGGATGGGATCCCCCGGGCCTAATAGGGCTTGGGGTAGGGGGCCAAGCAGCTTCCTTCCCTATTCATAAAAAAAGGGACTGGTGGATGGGGTCCCTTGGCCCTAGTAAGACCACATGCCGCCTACCCTTTCATATAAAAAAGGCCCTATGGATGGGGTCCCCAGCGCGTAATAAGGCTCGGGAAAGGGGGCCATGCAGCACCCCTCCCCTTTTATAAAAAAATGCCCTGGGGATGGGGTCCATAGGGCCTAATAAGGTTCAGAATCAGGGTCCACGTGGCCTCCCTCACCTTTAAAAAAAGGACCTGGGTGATGGGTTCCCCAGGGTCTAACATGGCTTGGGGAGGGGGGCAATGTAGACCCCTCCCTTTTAATTAAAAATACAGCCCTGGGGGATGTAGTCCCCATGGCCTAATGAGACCCGGGGAGGGGGGCCCACAAGTACCCCAACCCTTTTCATAAAGAATAGGCCCATGGCAATGGGGTCACCAGGGCCAAATAAGGCTTGGAAGTGGGGGTCACCACCCCTTCCCTTTAAAAAACATTAGGCACTCGGGGGTCGCTTGGACCCCCCTCCCCTTTAAAAAACATAAAGACCTGGGTGTCCCCAGGGCCTTATGGGCTTAGTGAGGCTCAGGAAAGGGGGCCATGCAGCCCCACTCTCATTTAATAAAAAAGGCCCTGGGAATGGGATTCCCAGTGTCATTCCTAGTGGCCAACTGCTCACTGCACTCAGCCGAAGGCCGTGTGCAATGTGGTGTTGGCTGCCTTTGGGGGGTTGGCCACAGGGCCTGGCCGAAGGCTGCATGCAACATAGGGGGCTACATGCGGGGACTTGGCACGGCCAGTGCCTTTAGCCACCCCTCACTATGCAAAACCAAAGGCCCTGTGCAGAGTGTAGAGTCTGGTTGGCTGCCTTTACGGGTTTTGACCAGGCCCTGCAGTCAACTGTGGATTTACGTATGGTAATTCAACACTACTTTATGTTAAAAAACTCTAGAAGTTCACTTAAAAAAACAAAGAATGTCATAAATGATATGATAGAATATGTCATTAGTGATGTAATATGTGAGGTCATAAGCAGTGCATGGTGGGGCGCAAGTTATAGTTAGCAGAGCTGTAACTGGTAAATTTCTGTGTTTTATTTTAGTTCAAAACTTTAATTTTGTCACTGACAAATTCACAAACCTATAATGTTACTTTAACCTTTGTTTTTTCAGTGAATTTCTAATGTTTAAAAAAAAAAAAAAAAGAACTTTTTATCACACTTAGGGCCATATTTACAATAGAAGTGGCGGAGCGCTGCATTAGCCTCCTTGTCTTAACGCAAGGTGTTCCTTTCTGAACATAAACAATCTTTAAAAGGCGTTTTGTTACTTCTATGTGTGTGGCTTAATGCAGCACACATAGAAGTTTTAAAATGTAATTTCTTTTTTTATGATTGTTTATGTACTGGAAGGGGCACCTTCCTGCACATAAACAATGAATGGTGGTTTGCTGTTTCCATGTGTGCTGCACAATGCAGTACACATGGAAACAGCAAAAACTAGTAGAAATAAAAAATTTCTTCTTGTTGCTCCAGGGTAAAACCAGATTTTCCCTAGTCTTAATTTTGGTGCCGCACCATATTTACACTACCCTTGTAAATATGTGGCAGCCTCAAATCAATGGGTGTTGTGGTGGCACGCCCACCGCAACACCCATTGCCCTCCCTTTTCACGCTAAGTATGGCATGAAAGGGTGCCTTATTTACAAGGCAGCGTTAAGCCACGTTAAGTGACTTAACGCTGCATTGTAAATAAGGTGATGCCCCTATCGCCACTACAACGTCGTGAAAAGTGACGTGGTGGCAATAGGGGCTTGTAAATTTGCCCCTTAGATTTTTTTCAGTGAATATATATATGTGTCGCCAGTAGGTAGTTATAGTTAGGACCATGTTTCCATAGGAAAAGCATTTTTATACTTGCCTATATGTTTGGCGCCGTTTGACGAATCTTCACGAAATGTTCCCAAAAAAGTGCCTCAGTGATTTCAGTTGTGCATGGAAAGTTTTAGGTTGATCAAGCGGCGGCCTAGAAAAGGCGGAGGGTAAAAAAAGTTTTCCCATTTTAATTCCCATAGAGAATTTTAGACACGCCTGCAGACAGAACCGCTGGACGGAATCACACCAAATGTGGCAGAAAGGTAGCTTTTGTTCCAGAGATCACACTTTTGTATTATTTGGTGTAAATTAATTTAGTATCTTTGTAGATATTAAAGGAAAAGCACATGTTTATGTCTGGCCAGTGACTAAACACATAACTCATAGGGGTATCTGATTGGCTGCCAACTCTTCAACCAGGTAGTGTTGGCAGCCATTTTGGAACCAATATACATGATATCACCCCATTGAAATGCATTATAGTGAATGGCAGGTTTTGAGGGTTACAAAAAGGAGAAGGTATAAAGGGTGATAACAGATTTTAGTTACAATATAAATCATTTGTTGATGGTACTATATTAATTTTAGGAATTGTGGTGTGTGTGCTAAGGTGATTTTACCCAGTGTGGAAAAGCCTTCTGCTGGGATGTCATGAATCATGCTTGAGAGAAAACTGTTTTCTCATGATTTTCCCACAAAGGTAATGGAAGGAGCAATAAAAGGAAAAATGAGAGAATATGTTCTATAAATTCACACTTTCTCAGCCATATGAAAATGAAGTCTGACATTCTCAGTAAATCATGTATTTGTAACAGGAGCAGCCTGTCAGTTGATTTCTTTGTGTTCTACTGCAGCCTCCCAGAGTGTTCTAAAAAACAACTAGACAGCTAACAGTGTTATTTATGACAAAAGTATTGCACACCTGAAGCCATGTTGATTAAATCAAACTGGTAAAATTTAAATCATTTAATTTAGAAATGAACAAAATGAGGATGTTCAGTTTTTCATATAAATTATGGTTAGTCCTGAAGAAAGAAAAACTTTAAGTGAGTTCTCAAATATCTTCCTGTCCTATTTCATTAAAAACATCCTGACATGCAGACTGATACATGCACTTTCTACACCAGCAGCAGACTGCCAGTTAACTCCCTGGTGATGAGTAACTAGAGTGTTAACATTCTGAATTTATTCCAAAAGTGTGGCACATCTGAACATCATCTTGATGGAATCTGCAGTAAATGAGGAAACTTCATTAAAAATAAGTCTCCCAAGATGGCCACCAGAGTAAAAAGAGCCCAAATATAGCACAATTATTACCTAAATGTAGCGCAAGTATATCCCAATGACAGAAGTGTGTAAAACACTTCTGGCCTTATTTTTGAGGACTTATGCCGCTGTTGCATCACTTTTTTGTTATGCTGCAGCTGTGTAAACAATGCGCCACACTGCGCCATATTTTCAAAGTGAGGGTTCCTGAAATATCTGGTCAATCCTTGCAACATGGAGAGCCATACTGTAAACACGGCACATCCAAGGTGTCGCAAGGAGGGTGCAATGGTAAGTGTTGCTTCTCTGTTTCCAACCAACAATGCAACATTTGTTTATAAATGAGGCCCTTAATTTGTTTGTTTTTTTGCAGTTGTATATAGCAAGGACTTGACCCAAGGTATAGAAATACTTTACATGAGCATCAGTTACATTAAACAAGGACACATTCATTTGGGTTTTAGGCCTGGGGAGATTAAGTGATGTGCATAGAATCAGAGGATGTCAAGCCGATGCCGAAACTTAAACCTGGTTCCTCAGTTGCAAAGTCTGCAGCTCTGGCCGTAACGCCATATCCTCTCTCTTAAGTGTAACATCAAGGGATCAACTGGATTTAACCCTTTTTAGTGCTTATGACAGAATGGTTCCTTCATGAGCACAAGTGCTGCTGTGCTCATGACCGAACCATTCCGTTATGAGCACATGCTCAGAGAATCCCTCTGCTGCAGGCAGCAGAGGGATTTCCCTTTTTTATTTTGCCTGGGGAGGTGGGAAAGAGCTTCCCCAACCTCCCCAGGCCTATTTTTAGTTTTTGATGCAATGGACCGTCATTGAAACAAAAACAAAACTGAAACTTAGTTTCAGTTTCAGTGTTTCAGTGCTCGTGGGGCTATTTCAGCCCCCCGAGTACCGAACCACTTGGGAGGGGTATTGTTGGAAAGGGGAGAATCTACCCTTTCCAATGGTACCCTTCCCTAGTGGATGCCTGCTTCGGGATCACCCAAGGAGGACGATCCCCAAGCAGGGATCCACCCACTAGCACCAGGGAGGGGGGAGCGGCCCCTTGGGCAAGGGCCTTTGCTCCCCCGATGATTTTGGGCCAAATTCAGTCTTTCTGCCCCCCTGGGGGGCAGATGGGAAGTAGCCCCCAATCTGACCTCCCGGGGGCAGAAATCCCACTAGAAGCCAGGGATTTTTTTTACTACAAAATAGGGGTGGGGGCTGCCCAATATGGGCACGCCATAGCCCCCACCCCCTCCATGTACAATTAGAGTCTTTCTGCCCCCCCCGGGGGCAGAAAGCCCACTAGAAACCAGTTTTTTTTATTGACATTGGGGTGGGGGCTACCCAAAAAAGGGCACAGCAATGCCCCCATCTCCCCAGGGAAATGTCAGTCTTTCTGCCCCCCCCAGGGGCAGACAGGGCAGTAGCCCCCAATCTGCACCCGGGCGGGCAGAGAGCCCACTAGAAACCAGGGATTTTTTTTATTGATGTTGGGGTGGGGGCTGCCCAAAAAGAGCATGGCAATGCCCCCACACGCCCTCAGTATCGTTGGAAAGGGGAAAATCTACCCTTTCCAATGGTACCCTTCCCTAGTGGATGCCTGCTTCGGGATCACCCAAGGAGGATGATCCCCAAGCAGGG
Organism: Triturus cristatus; assembly: GCF_964204655.1. Taxonomy (NCBI): domain Eukaryota; kingdom Metazoa; phylum Chordata; class Amphibia; order Caudata; family Salamandridae; genus Triturus; species Triturus cristatus. The sequence continues at coordinate 1,710,255,633 of NC_140589.1, read as the reverse complement.
ATCCACCCAGTAGCACCAGGGAGGGGGGAGCGGCCCCTTGGGCAAGGGCCTTTGCTCCCCCCATGATTTTGGGCCAAATTCAGTCTTTCTGCCCCCCTGGGGGGCAGATGGGGAAGTAGCCCCCAATCTGACCACCCGGGGGGCAGATATCCCACTAGAAGCCAGGGATTTTTTTTATTGACGTTGGGGTGGGGGCTGCCCAAAAAGGACATGGCACTGCCCCCACACACCCTCAGAGAAATGTCTTTCTTTCTCCCCTGAATCTGCCCTTGGGGGAGGCAAAACGGCAACTAGACACCAGGGATAGTTTTGGGCAAATTTTAATTAGGGTGGGCACTGGCATGCCCGTTGTGGGCAACCTCTACCCTAATTAAAATTTACCCAAAAGAATCCCTAGCGTCTAGTGGGCTTTCTGCCCCCCCTGGGGCAGATGGGGCATTAGCCACCAATCTTTCCCCCAGGGGGGCAAAAGGCCAACTAGATGCCAGGGATTATTTTGGGGTAAATTTGAATTAGGGTGGGGGCTGCCCCAAACGGGCATGCCCCTGCCCCCACCCCCTCCCCGGCAAAAACTATAGCCTTCCTGCCCATGTGGGTGGCAGATGCGGCAGTAGCCCCCAATCTGTCCCCAGGGGGGCAAAAACGCCCACTAGACACCAGGGATTTATTTGGGCAAATTTTAATTAGGGTGGGGGCATTGGCCTACCCATTTTGGGCAGCTCCCACCCTAATTAAAAATTTTCCCAAAAAATCCCAAACGTCTAGTGGGACTTCTGCCCCCCCGGTGGGCAGATTGGGCATCAGACCCCAATCTGCATGCCCAGGGGGGCAAAAAGCCCAATAGATGCCAGGGATTTTTTGGGGGCAAATTTGAATTAGGTTGGGGGCTGCCCCAAACGGACATGCCCATGCCCCCACCCCCTTCCCCACAAAAATTACAGCCTTCCTGCCCCCCTGGGTGGCAGATGGGGCAGTAGCCCCCAATCTGCCCTCCCGGAAGGGCAAAAAGCCCACCAGACGCCAGGGATTTTTTTGGGCAAATTTTAATTAGGGTGGGGGCATTGGCATGTCCATTTTGGGCAGCCCCCACCCTAATTAAAATGTGCCTAAAAAATTCCTGGCGTCTAGTGGGCTTTCTGCCCCCCTGGTGGGCAGATGGGGGCATTAGCCCCCAATCTGCCCCCCGGGGGGGGGCAAAAAGTCCAATAGATGCCAGGGACTTTTTTGGGGCATATTTGAATTAGGGTGGGGGCTGCACCAAACGGGCATGCCCTTGCCCATGCCCCCACTCCCTTCACTGCAAAAATTACAGCCTTCCTGCTCCCCTCGGTGGCAGATGTGGCAGTAGCCCCCAATCTGCCCTCCTGGAAGGACAAAAAGCCCACCAGATGCCAGGGATATTTTTGGGCAAATTTTAATTAGGGTGGGGGCATTGGCAAACCTAACAATTTGTAAAAAAACCCACATTTTTCTCACATTTCTGTGGTGAAAAGTTCTGGAATCTGCGTGGATCCACAAAATTCCACCCACTCCGCATTTCCCAAAGTCTTCTGAGAAAAATGGTACCTCACTTGCGTGGGTAGGCCTTGTGCCCGTGACAGGAAATGGCCCAAAACGCTACGTGGACACACCACATTTTCACTGTAGAAACTGACCCTCATTTTGCAAAGTGCCTAGCTGTAGATTTTCAACCCTAGCTCGGCTGGCACCTAGGGAAACCTAGCAAACTTATTCATTTTTTAAAACTAGACACCCAGGGGAAAACCATGATGGGGTGACTTGACTGGCTCTCACCAGGTTCTGCTACCCAGAATCCCTTGCAAACCCAAAAATTTGTCTTAAAAAAACACATTTCCTCACATTTCTGTGGTGGAAAGATTTGTAATCTGTGTGAATCCACAAAATTCCACCCACCCCGCGTTCCCCAAAGCCTTCCGAGAAAAATGGTACCTCACTTGTGTGGGTAGGCCTAGTGGCCGCGACAGGCAATGGCCCAAAACGTATTGAGGCGACATCAAAATTACCTATCACAAAACAACCTGGTTTTGCAAGGGGGACCCCATGAGTTTTTGGCCCGGGCTCGGCAGCCATCTAGGGAAACCTACCAAACCCACACATTTCTGAAAACTAGACTTCCGGGGGAGTCCAGCGAGGTATGGCTTGCGTGGGTCCCCTAACGTTTTCCTACCCAGAATCCCCTGCAAACCTCAAATTTAGCTGAAAAAATCACTTTTTTCTCAAATTTCTGTGTGGGAAAGTTCTGGAATCTACGTAGATCCACAAATTTTCTCCCACCCAGTGTTCCCCCAGGTCTCCCGATAAAAATGATACCTCACTCGCGTGGGTGGGTCAAGTACCCGCTACAGGCCAGGGCCCAAAACCTATTGAGGTGGCATAAAAATTACCTATCACAACACAACCTGGTTTTGCAAGGGGGGTCCCATGAGTTTTTGGGCCCGGGCTCGGCAGCCATCCAGACAAACCTAGCAAACCCACACATTTCTGAAAACTAGACACCCGGGGAAGTCCAGCGAGGTATGGCTTGCGTGTGTCTTCTAACATTTTCCTACCCAGAATGCCCTGCAAACCTCAAATTTAGCTGAAAACATCACTTTTTTCTCAATTTTCTGTGTGGGAAAGTTCTGGAATCTACGTGGATCCACAAATTTCCTCCCACCCAGTGTTCCCCCAGGGCTCCCGATAAAAATGATACCTCACTTGCGTGGGTGGGTTAAGTACCCGCGGCAGGCAAGGGCCCAAAACCTATTGAGGCGAAATCAAAATCACCTATCACAAAACAACCTGGTTTTGCAAGGGGGGTCACCTGGGTTTTTGTCCCCGGGCTTGGCGGCCATCTTGGGAAACTACCAAACTCAAACATTTCTGAAAACTAGACACCCGGGGACGTCCAGCGAGGTATGGCTTGCGTGGGTCCCCCAACATTTTCCTACCTAGAATCCCCTGCAAACCTCAAATTTTGCTGAATAAATCACTTTTTCCATACATTTTTGCGTGGGATCACCGCGCCGGCACAAATGTCCTACCACCCAGCATTCCCCTTGTTCTCCTGAGTAAAATGATATCTCACTTGTGTGGGTGGGCCAAAGGCCTGTGACTAGGAAGAGCCCAAAACATAGGGATTTAGAGTATAGCACCGGGAATTCTAAGCGCTAATTTTTTTTAAAAATATGTTTTAAGCCAATTCTGCTTTGGACACCCACACAAGGGAGGTAACATTTTACTCGGGAGGACAAGGGGAACACTGAGTGGTAGGACATTTGTGCCAGCATGGTGATTCCACACAAAAATATGTGGAAAATATGTTTTTTTCAGCTAAATTTGAGGTTTGCAGGGGATTCTGGGTAGGCAAACGTTGGGGGATCCACGCAAGCCATCCTTCATTGGACTCTCCAGGGTGTCTAGTTTTCAGAAACGTGTGTATTTGGTAGGTTTCCCTAGATGGCAGCGAGCCTCGGGCCAAAAAACCAGCCCCCCCCCCAAAACCAGGTAGTTTTGTTATAGGTAATTTTAAAGTCTCCACAATACGATTTGGGCCATTTAGTGTTTCAGCCACTTTGCCTACCCACACAAGTGAGGTACTATTTTTATTGGGAGACCTGGGGACAGGCTCGGTGGGAGAAAATTTGTAGATCCGCGCATATTCCAGAACTTTCCCACACAGTAATTTGAGACAAATGAGAAATCTGTGGGCTTGGTAGGTTTCCCAAGATGACCGCCGAGCCCGGGGCCAAAAAACCCCCTTGCTAAACCAGGTTGTTTTGTGATAGGTCATTTTGATGTTGCCTCACTAGGTTTTGGGCCCTTGCCTGTCGCTGGTACTTGACCCACCCATGCGAGTGAGGTATCATTTTTATCGGGAGACCTGGGGATACGCTGGGTAGGAGGAAATTTGTGGATCCACGCAGATTCCAGAACTATCCCGCAAAGAAATTTGAGAAAACGTTGGGGGACCCAGGCAAGCCATACCTCGCTGGACTCCCCGGGTGTCTAGTTTTCAGAATTGTGTAGGTTTGGTAGGTTTCCCTAGATGGCCGCCGATGCCAGGGCCAAAAACTCATGGGACCCCCTTGCAAAACCAGGTTTGTTTTGTGATATGTAATTTTGATGTTACCTCAATAGGTTTTGGGCCAATTTCCTGTCTTGGGCACTAGGCCTACCCACACAAGTGAGGTACCATTTTTCTCGGAAGACTTTGGGGAATGCGGGGTGGGTGGAAATTTGTGGATCCTTAAAGGTGCCAGAACATTCTACCACAGAAATGTGAGGAAAATTTCTTTAATTTGACACAATTTTAGGTTTGCAAGGGATTCTCAGTAACAGAACCTGGTGAGAGCCACTCAAGTCACCCTATCCTGGATTCCCCTGGTTGTCTAGTTTACAAAAATGTATAGGTTTACTAGGTTTCCCTAGGTGCCGGCAGAGCTAGGGTTCAAAACCGACAGCTAGTCACTTTGGAAAAAAGGGTCAGTTTTCACTCTGAAAATGTGGTGTGTCCATGTTGTGTTTTGGGTCGTTTCCTGTCGCGGGCACGAGGCCTACCCACACAGTTGAGGTACCATTTTTCTTGGAAGACTTTGGGGAACGCGGGGTGGGTGGGAATTTGTAGATTCACACAGATTCCAGAACTTTCCACCACAGAAATGTGAGGAAAATGTGATTTTTGGACACATTTTTAGGGATGCAAGGCATTCTGGGTAACAGAACCTGGTGAGAGTCAGTCAATTCACCCCATCCTGGATTCCTCTGGGTGTCTAGTTTTAAAAAAGAATTATAGGTCTGCTAGGTTTCCGTAGGTTTCGGCAGAGCTAGGGTTCAAAATCTCCATCTAGGCACTTTGCAAAAAAAGGGTCAGTTTTCACTCTGAAAATGTGGTGTGTCCACGTTGCATTTTGGGCAATTGCCTGTCGCGGGTACTAGGCCTACCCACACAACTGAGGTACCATTTTTCTCGGAAGACTTTGGGGAATGCGAGGTGGGTGGAAATTTGTGGATCCTTGAAGGTTCCAGAACATTCTACCACAGAAATGTGAAGAAAATGTGTTTTTTGGACAACTTTTTAGGTTTGCAAGGGATTCTGGGTAACAGAGCCAGTCAAGTCACCCCATTCTGGATTCCCCTGGGTGTCTAGTTTTCAAAAATGTATAGGTTTGCCAGGTTTCCCTAGGTGCCGGCAGAGCTAGGGTTCATAATCTACAGCTAGGCCCTTTGGAAGAAATAGGACAGTTTTCACTCTGAAAATGTGGTGTGTCCACGTTGCGTTTTGGGCCGTTTCCTGTCACGGGCACTAGGCCTACCCACACAAGTGAGTTACCATTTTTCTAGCAAGACATTGGGAAACGTGGGGTGGGTGGAAATTTGTGGATCCACACAGATTCCAGAACTTTACACCACAGAAATGTGAGGAAAATGTGTTTTTTGGGAGACATTTTTAGGTTTGCAAGGGATTCTGGGTAAAAGAACCCGGTGAGAGCCAGTCAAGTCACCACATGTTGGATTCCCCTGGGTGTCTAGTTTTAAAAAATGTATAGGGTTGCTAGGTTTCCCTAGGTGCCGACAGAGCTAGGGTTCAAAATCTACAGCTAGGCACTTTGCGAACAAAGGGTCAGTTTTCACTCTGAAAATGTGGTGTGTCCACGTTGTGTTTTGGGCAATTTCCTGTCGCGGGCACTAGGACTACCCACACAATTGAGGTACCATTTTTCTCGAAAGACTTTGGGGAATGCGGGGTGGGTGGAAATTTGTGTATCCTTGAAGGTGCCAGAACATTCTACCACAGAAATGTGAGGAAAATTTCTTTAATTTGACACAATTTTAGGTTTGCAAGGGATTCTCAGTAACAGAACCTGGTGAGAGCCACTCAAGTCACCCTATCCTGGATTCCCCTGGGTGTCTAGTTTACAAAAATGTATAGGTTTACTAGGTTTCCCTAGGTGCCGGCAGACCTAGGGTTCAAAATCTACAGCTATGCACTTTGGAAAAAAAGGGTCAGTTTTCACTGAAAATGTGGTGTGTCCATGTTGTGTTTTGGGCAATTTCCTGTCGCGGGCACTAGGTCTACCCACACAAATGAGGTACCATTTTTCTCGAAAGACTGTGGGGAATGCGGGGTGGGTGAAAATTTGTGGATCCTTGAAGGTGCCAGAACATTTTACCACAGAAATGGAAGGAAAATGTGTTTTATTTGACAAATGTTTAGGTTTGCAAGGGATTCTGGGTAACAGAACCTGGTGAGAGCCAGTCAAATCACCCCATCCTGGATTTCCCTTGGTGTCTAGTTTTAAAAAAATGTATACGTTTACTAGGTTTCCCTAGGTGCCGGCAGCGCTAGGGTTCAAAACCTACAGCTAGGCACTCTGGAAAAGAAGGGTCAGTTTTCACTCTGAAAATGTGGTGTGTCCATGTTGTGCTTTGGGCCGTTTCTGTCGTAGGCACTAGGCCTACCCACACAATTGAGGTACCATTTTTCTTGGAAGACTTTGGGGAACGCGGGGTGGGTGGAAATTTGTGGATCCACACAGATTCTAGAACTTTCCACCACAGATATGTGAGGAAAATGTGTTTTTTCTGACAAATGTTTAGGTTTGCAAGGGTTTCTGGGTACAGAACCTAGTGAGAGCCAGTCAAGTCACCCCATCCTGAGTTCCCCAGGGTGTCTAGTTTTCAAAAATGTATAGGTTTACTAGGTTTCCCTAGGTGCCGGCAGAGCTAGGGTTCAAAACCTACAGCTAGGCACTTTGGAAAAAAGGGTCAGTTTTCACTCTGAAAATGTGGTATGTCCATGTTGTGTTTTGGGTCGTTTCCTGTCGCGGGCACTAGGCCTACCCACACAGTTGAGGTACCATTTTTCTTGGAAGACTTTGGGGAACGCGGGGTGGGTGGGAATTTGTAGATTCACACAGATTCCAGAACTTTCCACCACAGAAATGTGAGGAAAATGTGATTTTTTGGACATATTTTTAGGGATGCAAGGCATTCTGGGTAACAGAACCTGGTGAGAGTCAGTCAATTCACCCCATCCTGGATTCCTCTGGGTGTCTAGTTTTAAAAAAAATTATAGGTCTGCTAGGTTTCCATAGGTTTCGGCAGAGCTAGGGTTCAAAATCTACAGCTAGGCACTTTGCAAAAAAAGGGTCAGTTTTCACTCTGAAAATGTGGTGTGTCCACGTTGCATTTTGGGCAATTTCCTGTCGCGGGCACTAGGCCTACCCACACAATTGAGGTACCATTTTTCTCGGAAGACTTTGGGGAATGCGAGGTGGGTGGAAATTTGTGGATCCTTGAAGGTTCCAGAACATTCTACCACAGAAATGTGAAGAAAATGTGTTTTTTGGACAACTTTTTAGGTTTGCAAGGGATTCTGGGTAACAGAGCCAGTCAAGTCACCCCATTTTGGATTCCCCTGGGTGTCTAGTTTTCAAAAATGTATAGGTTTGCCAGGTTTCCCTAGGTGCCGGCAGAGCTAGGGTTCATAATCTACAGCTAGGCCCTTTGGAAGAAATAGGACAGTTTTCACTCTGAAAATGTGGTGTGTCCACGTTGCGTTTTGGGCCGTTTCCTGTCACGGGCACTAGGCCTACCCACACAAGTGAGGTACCATTTTTCTAGCAAGACATTGGGAAACGTGGGGTGGGTGGAAATTTGTGGATCCACACAGATTCCAGAACTTTACACCACAGAAATGTGAGGAAAATGTGTTTTTTGGGAGACATTTTTAGGTTTGCAAGGGATTCTGGGTAAAAGAACCCGGTGAGAGCCAGTCAAGTCACCGCATGTTGGATTCCCCTGGGTGTCTAGTTTTAAAAAATGTATAGGGTTGCTAGGTTTCCCTAGGTGCCGACAGAGCTAGGGTTCAAAATCTACAGCTAGGCACTTTGCGAACAAAGGGTCAGTTTTCACTCTGAAAATGTGGTGTGTCCACGTTGTGTTTTGGGCAATTTCCTGTCGCGGGCACTAGGCCTACCCACACAATTGAGGTACCATTTTTCTCGAAAGACTTTGGGGAATGCGGGGTGGGTGGAAATTTGTGTATCCTTGAAGGTGCCAGAACATTCTACCACAGAAATGTGAGGAAAATTTCTTTAATTTGACACAATTTTAGGTTTGCAAGGGATTCTCAGTAACAGAACCTGGTGAGAGCCACTCAAGTCTCCCTATCCTGGATTCCCCTGGGTGTCTAGTTTAAAAAAATGTATAGGTTTACTAGGTTTCCCTAGGTGCCGGCAGAGCTAGGGTTCAAAATCTACAGCTATGCACTTTGGAAAAAAAGGGTCAGTTTTCGCTGAAAATGTGGTGTGTCCATGTTGTGTTTTGGGCAATTTCCTGTCGCGGGCACTAGGTCTACCCACACAAATGAGGTACCATTTTTCTCGAAAGACTGTGGGGAATGCGGGGTGGGTGAAAATTTGTGGATCCTTGAAGGTGCCAGAACATTCTACCACAGAAATATAAGGAAAATGTGTTTTATTTGACAAATGTTTAGGTTTGCAAGGGATTCTGGGTAACAGAACCTGGTGAGAGCCAGTCAAATCACCCCATCCTGGATTTCCCTTGGTGTCTAGTTTTAAAAAAATGTATACGTTTACTAGGTTTCCCTAGGTGCCGGCAGAGCTAGGGTTCAAAACCTACAGCTAGGCACTTTGGAAAAGAAGGGTCAGTTTTCACTCTGAAAATGTGGTGTGTCCATGTTGTGCTTTGGGCCGTTTCTGTCGTAGGCACTAGGCCTACCCACACAATTGAGGTACCATTTTTCTTGGAAGACTTTGGGGAACGCGGGGTGGGTGGAAATTTGTGGATCCACACAGATTCTAGAACTTTCCACCACAGATATGTGAGGAAAATGTGTTTTTTCTGACAAATGTTTAGGTTTGCAAGGGTTTCTGGGTACAGAACCTAGTGAGAGCCAGTCAAGTCACCCCATCCTGAGTTCCCCAGGGTGTCTAGTTTTCAAAAATGTATAGGTTTACTAGGTTTCCCTAGGTGCCGGCAGAGCTAGGGTTCAAAACCTACAGCTAGGCACTTTGGAAAAAAGGGTCAGTTTTCACTCTGAAAATGTGGTGTGTCCATGTTGTGTTTTGGGTCGTTTCCTGTCGCGGGCACTAGGCCTACCCACACAGTTGAGGTACCATTTTTCTTGGAAGACTTTGGGGAACGCGGGGTGGGTGGGAATTTGTAGATTCACACAGATTCCAGAACTTTCCACCACAGAAATGTGAGGAAAATGTGATTTTTTGGACATATTTTTAGGGATGCAAGGCATTCTGGGTAACAGAACCTGGTGAGAGTCAGTCAATTCACCCCATCCTGCATTCCTCTGGGTGTCTAGTTTTTAAAAAAAATATAGGTCTGCTAGGTTTCCATAGGTTTCGGCAGAGCTAGGGTTCAAAATCTACAGCTAGGCACTTTGCAAAAAAAGGGTCAGTTTTCACTCTGAAAATGTGGTGTGTCCACGTTGCATTTTGGGCAATTTCCTGTCGCGGGCACTAGGCCTACCCACACAATTGAGGTACCATTTTTCTCGGAAGACTTTGGGGAATGCGAGGTGGGTGGAAATTTGTGGATCCTTGAAGGTTCCAGAACATTCTACCACAGAAATGTGAAGAAAATGTGTTTTTTTGGACAACTTTTTAGGTTTGCAAGGGATTCTGGGTAACAGAGCCAGTCAAGTCACCCTATTTTGGATTCCCCTGGGTGTTTAGTTTTCGAAAATGTATAGGTTTGCCAGGTTTCCCTAGGTGCCGGCAGAGCTAGGGTTCATAATCTACAGCTAGGCCCTTTGGAAGAAATAGGACAGTTTTCACTCTGAAAATGTGGTGTGTCCACGTTGCGTTTTGGGCCGTTTCCTGTCACGGGCACTAGGCCTACCCACACAAGTGAGTTACCATTTTTCTAGCAAGACATTGGGAAACGTGGGGTGGGTGGAAATTTGTGGATCCACACAGATTCCAGAACTTTACACCACAGAAATGTGAGGAAAATGTGTTTTTTGGGAGACATTTTTAGGTTTGCAAGGGATTCTGGGTAAAAGAACCCGGTGAGAGCCAGTCAAGTCACCACATGTTGGATTCCCCTGGGTGTCTAGTTTTAAAAAATGTATAGGGTTGCTAGGTTTCCCTAGGTGCCGACAGAGCTAGGGTTCAAAATCTACAGCTAGGCACTTTGCGAACAAAGGGTCAGTTTTCACTCTGAAAATGTGGTGTGTCCACGTTGTGTTTTGGGCAATTTCCTGTCGCGGGCACTAGGACTACCCACACAATTGAGGTACCATTTTTCTCGAAAGACTTTGGGGAATGCGGGGTCGGTGGAAATTTGTGTATCCTTGAAGGTGCCAGAACATTCTACCACAGAAATGTGAGGAAAATTTCTTTAATTTGACACAATTTTAGGTTTGCAAGGGATTCTCAGTAACAGAACCTGGTGAGAGCCACTCAAGTCACCCTATCCTGGATTCCCCTGGGTGTCTAGTTTACAAAAATGTATAGGTTTACTAGGTTTCCCTAGGTGCCGGCAGACCTAGGGTTCAAAATCTACAGCTATGCACTTTGGAAAAAAAGGGTCAGTTTTCACTGAAAATGTGGTGTGTCCATGTTGTGTTTTGGGCAATTTCCTGTCGCGGGCACTAGGTCTACCCACACAAATGAGGTACCATTTTTCTCGAAAGACTGTGGGGAATGCGGGGTGGGTGAAAATTTGTGGATCCTTGAAGGTGCCAGAACATTCTACCACAGAAATGGAAGGAAAATGTGTTTTATTTGACAAATGTTTAGGTTTGCAAGGGATTCTGGGTAACAGAACCTGGTGAGAGCCAGTCAAATCACCCCATCCTGGATTTCCCTTGGTGTCTAGTTTTAAAAAAATGTATACGTTTACTAGGTTTCCCTAGGTGCCGGCAGCGCTAGGGTTCAAAACCTACAGCTAGGCACTCTGGAAAAGAAGGGTCAGTTTTCACTCTGAAAATGTGGTGTGTCCATGTTGTGCTTTGGGCCGTTTCTGTCGTAGGCACTAGGCCTACCCACACAATTGAGGTACCATTTTTCTTGGAAGACTTTGGGGAACGCGGGGTGGGTGGAAATTTGTGGATCCACACAGATTCTAGAACTTTCCACCACAGATATGTGAGGAAAATGTGTTTTTTCTGACAAATGTTTAGGTTTGCAAGGGTTTCTGGGTACAGAACCTAGTGAGAGCCAGTCAAGTCACCCCATCCTGAGTTCCCCAGGGTGTCTAGTTTTCAAAAATGTATAGGTTTACTAGGTTTCCCTAGGTGCCGGCAGAGCTAGGGTTCAAAACCTACAGCTAGGCACTTTGGAAAAAAGGGTCAGTTTTCACTCTGAAAATGTGGTGTGTCCATGTTGTGTTTTGGGTCGTTTCCTGTCGCGGGCACTAGGCCTACCCACACAGTTGAGGTACCATTTTTCTTGGAAGACTTTGGGGAACGCGGGGTGGGTGGGAATTTGTAGATTCACACAGATTCCAGAACTTTCCACCACAGAAATGTGAGGAAAATGTGATTTTTTGGACATATTTTTAGGGATGCAAGGCATTCTGGGTAACAGAACCTGGTGAGAGTCAGTCAATTCACCCCATCCTGGATTCCTCTGGGTGTCTAGTTTTAAAAAAAATTATAGGTCTGCTAGGTTTCCATAGGTTTCGGCAGAGCTAGGGTTCAAAATCTACAGCTAGGCACTTTGCAAAAAAAGGGTCAGTTTTCACTCTGAAAATGTGGTGTGTCCACGTTGCATTTTGGGCAATTTCCTGTCGCGGGCACTAGGCCTACCCACACAATTGAGGTACCATTTTTCTCGGAAGACTTTGGGGAATGCGAGGTGGGTGGAAATTTGTGGATCCTTGAAGGTTCCAGAACATTCTACCACAGAAATGTGAAGAAAATGTGTTTTTTGGACAACTTTTTAGGTTTGCAAGGGATTCTGGGTAACAGAGCCAGTCAAGTCACCCCATTTTGGATTCCCCTGGGTGTCTAGTTTTCAAAAATGTATAGGTTTGCCAGGTTTCCCTAGGTGCCGGCAGAGCTAGGGTTCATAATCTACAGCTAGGCCCTTTGGAAGAAATAGGACAGTTTTCACTCTGAAAATGTGGTGTGTCCACGTTGCGTTTTGGGCCGTTTCCTGTCACGGGCACTAGGCCTACCCACACAAGTGAGGTACCATTTTTCTAGCAAGACATTGGGAAACGTGGGGTGGGTGGAAATTTGTGGATCCACACAGATTCCAGAACTTTACACCACAGAAATGTGAGGAAAATGTGTTTTTTGGGAGACATTTTTAGGTTTGCAAGGGATTCTGGGTAAAAGAACCCGGTGAGAGCCAGTCAAGTCACCGCATGTTGGATTCCCCTGGGTGTCTAGTTTTAAAAAATGTATAGGGTTGCTAGGTTTCCCTAGGTGCCGACAGAGCTAGGGTTCAAAATCTACAGCTAGGCACTTTGCGAACAAAGGGTCAGTTTTCACTCTGAAAATGTGGTGTGTCCACGTTGTGTTTTGGGCAATTTCCTGTCGCGGGCACTAGGCCTACCCACACAATTGAGGTACCATTTTTCTCGAAAGACTTTGGGGAATGCGGGGTGGGTGGAAATTTGTGTATCCTTGAAGGTGCCAGAACATTCTACCACAGAAATGTGAGGAAAATTTCTTTAATTTGACACAATTTTAGGTTTGCAAGGGATTCTCAGTAACAGAACCTGGTGAGAGCCACTCAAGTCTCCCTATCCTGGATTCCCCTGGGTGTCTAGTTTAAAAAAATGTATAGGTTTACTAGGTTTCCCTAGGTGCCGGCAGAGCTAGGGTTCAAAATCTACAGCTATGCACTTTGGAAAAAAAGGGTCAGTTTTCGCTGAAAATGTGGTGTGTCCATGTTGTGTTTTGGGCAATTTCCTGTCGCGGGCACTAGGTCTACCCACACAAATGAGGTACCATTTTTCTCGAAAGACTGTGGGGAATGCGGGGTGGGTGAAAATTTGTGGATCCTTGAAGGTGCCAGAACATTCTACCACAGAAATATAAGGAAAATGTGTTTTATTTGACAAATGTTTAGGTTTGCAAGGGATTCTGGGTAACAGAACCTGGTGAGAGCCAGTCAAATCACCCCATCCTGGATTTCCCTTGGTGTCTAGTTTTAAAAAAATGTATACGTTTACTAGGTTTCCCTAGGTGCCGGCAGAGCTAGGGTTCAAAACCTACAGCTAGGCACTTTGGAAAAGAAGGGTCAGTTTTCACTCTGAAAATGTGGTGTGTCCATGTTGTGCTTTGGGCCGTTTCTGTCGTAGGCACTAGGCCTACCCACACAATTGAGGTACCATTTTTCTTGGAAGACTTTGGGGAACGCGGGGTGGGTGGAAATTTGTGGATCCACACAGATTCTAGAACTTTCCACCACAGATATGTGAGGAAAATGTGTTTTTTCTGACAAATGTTTAGGTTTGCAAGGGTTTCTGGGTACAGAACCTAGTGAGAGCCAGTCAAGTCACCCCATCCTGAGTTCCCCAGGGTGTCTAGTTTTCAAAAATGTATAGGTTTACTAGGTTTCCCTAGGTGCCGGCAGAGCTAGGGTTCAAAACCTACAGCTAGGCACTTTGGAAAAAAGGGTCAGTTTTCACTCTGAAAATGTGGTGTGTCCATGTTGTGTTTTGGGTCGTTTCCTGTCGCGGGCACTAGGCCTACCCACACAGTTGAGGTACCATTTTTCTTGGAAGACTTTGGGGAACGCGGGGTGGGTGGGAATTTGTAGATTCACACAGATTCCAGAACTTTCCACCACAGAAATGTGAGGAAAATGTGATTTTTTGGACATATTTTTAGGGATGCAAGGCATTCTGGGTAACAGAACCTGGTGAGAGTCAGTCAATTCACCCCATCCTGCATTCCTCTGGGTGTCTAGTTTTTAAAAAAAATATAGGTCTGCTAGGTTTCCATAGGTTTCGGCAGAGCTAGGGTTCAAAATCTACAGCTAGGCACTTTGCAAAAAAAGGGTCAGTTTTCACTCTGAAAATGTGGTGTGTCCACGTTGCATTTTGGGCAATTTCCTGTCGCGGGCACTAGGCCTACCCACACAATTGAGGTACCATTTTTCTCGGAAGACTTTGGGGAATGCGAGGTGGGTGGAAATTTGTGGATCCTTGAAGGTTCCAGAACATTCTACCACAGAAATGTGAAGAAAATGTGTTTTTTTGGACAACTTTTTAGGTTTGCAAGGGATTCTGGGTAACAGAGCCAGTCAAGTCACCCTATTTTGGATTCCCCTGGGTGTTTAGTTTTCGAAAATGTATAGGTTTGCCAGGTTTCCCTAGGTGCCGGCAGAGCTAGGGTTCATAATCTACAGCTAGGCCCTTTGGAAGAAATAGGACAGTTTTCACTCTGAAAATGTGGTGTGTCCACGTTGCGTTTTGGGCCGTTTCCTGTCACGGGCACTAGGCCTACCCACACAAGTGAGTTACCATTTTTCTAGCAAGACATTGGGAAACGTGGGGTGGGTGGAAATTTGTGGATCCACACAGATTCCAGAACTTTACACCACAGAAATGTGAGGAAAATGTGTTTTTTGGGAGACATTTTTAGGTTTGCAAGGGATTCTGGGTAAAAGAACCCGGTGAGAGCCAGTCAAGTCACCACATGTTGGATTCCCCTGGGTGTCTAGTTTTAAAAAATGTATAGGGTTGCTAGGTTTCCCTAGGTGCCGACAGAGCTAGGGTTCAAAATCTACAGCTAGGCACTTTGCGAACAAAGGGTCAGTTTTCACTCTGAAAATGTGGTGTGTCCACGTTGTGTTTTGGGCAATTTCCTGTCGCGGGCACTAGGACTACCCACACAATTGAGGTACCATTTTTCTCGAAAGACTTTGGGGAATGCGGGGTGGGTGGAAATTTGTGTATCCTTGAAGGGGCCAGAACATTCTACCACAGAAATGTGAGGAAAATTTCTTTAATTTGACACAATTTTAGGTTTGCAAGGGATTCTCAGTAACAGAACCTGGTGAGAGCCACTCAAGTCACCCTATCCTGGATTCCCCTGGGTGTCTAGTTTACAAAAATGTATAGGTTTACTAGGTTTCCCTAGGTGCCGGCAGAGCTAGGGTTCAAAATCTACAGCTATGCACTTTGGAAAAAAAGGGTCAGTTTTCACTGAAAATGTGGTGTGTCCATGTTGTGTTTTGGGCAATTTCCTGTCGCGGGCACTAGGTCTACCCACACAAATGAGGTAACATTTTTCTCGAAAGACTGTGGGGAATGCGGGGTGGGTGAAAATTTGTGGATCCTTGAAGGTGCCAGAACATTCTACCACAGAAATGGAAGGAAAATGTGTTTTATTTGACAAATGTTTAGGTTTGCAAGGGATTCTGGGTAACAGAACCTGGTGAGAGCCAGTCAAATCACCCCATCCTGGATTTCCCTTGGTGTCTAGTTTTAAAAAAATGTATACGTTTACTAGGTTTCCCTAGGTGCCGGCAGCGCTAGGGTTCAAAACCTACAGCTAGGCACTCTGGAAAAGAAGGGTCAGTTTTCACTCTGAAAATGTGGTGTGTCCATGTTGTGCTTTGGGCCGTTTCTGTTGTAGGCACTAGGCCTACCCACACAATTGAGGTACCATTTTTCTTGGAAGACTTTGGGGAACGCGGGGTGGGTGGAAATTTGTGGATCCACACAGATTCTAGAACTTTCCACCACAGATATGTGAGGAAAATGTGTTTTTTCTGACAAATGTTTAGGTTTGCAAGGGTTTCTGGGTACAGAACCTAGTGAGAGCCAGTCAAGTCACCCCATCCTGAGTTCCCCAGGGTGTCTAGTTTTCAAAAATGTATAGGTTTACTAGGTTTCCCTAGGTGCCGGCAGAGCTAGGGTTCAAAACCTACAGCTAGGCACTTTGGAAAAAAGGGTCAGTTTTCACTCTGAAAATGTGGTGTGTCCATGTTGTGTTTTGGGTCGTTTCCTGTCGCGGGCACTAGGCCTACCCACACAGTTGAGGTACCATTTTTCTTGGAAGACTTTGGGGAACGCGGAGTGGGTGGGAATTTGTAGATTCACACAGATTCCAGAACTTTCCACCACAGAAATGTGAGGAAAATGTGATTTTTTGGAAACATTTTTAGGGATGCAAGGCATTCTGGGTAACAGAACCTGGTGAGAGTCAGTCAATTCACCCCATCCTGGATTCCTCTGGGTGTCTAGTTTTAAAAAAGAATTATAGGTCTGCTAGGTTTCCATAGGTTTCGGCAGAGCTAGGGTTCAAAATCTCCATCTAGGCACTTTGCAAAAAAAGGGTCAGTTTTCACTCTGAAAATGTGGTGTGTCCACGTTGCATTTTGGGCAATTGCCTGTCGCGGGTACTAGGCCTACCCACACAACTGAGGTACCATTTTTCTCGGAAGACTTTGGGGAATGCGAGGTGGGTGGAAATTTGTGGATCCTTGAAGGTTCCAGAACATTCTACCACAGAAATGTGAAGAAAATGTGTTTTTTGGACAACTTTTTAGGTTTGCAAGGGATTCTGGGTAACAGAGCCAGTCAAGTCACCCCATTCTGGATTCCCCTGGGTGTCTAGTTTTCAAAAATGTATAGGTTTGCCAGGTTTCCCTAGGTGCCGGCAGAGCTAGGGTTCATAATCTACAGCTAGGCCCTTTGGAAGAAATAGGACAGTTTTCACTCTGAAAATGTGGTGTGTCCACGTTGCGTTTTGGGCCGTTTCCTGTCACGGGCACTAGGCCTACCCACACAAGTGAGTTACCATTTTTCTAGCAAGACATTGGGAAACGTGGGGTGGGTGGAAATTTGTGGATCCACACAGATTCCAGAACTTTACACCACAGAAATGTGAGGAAAATGTGTTTTTTGGGAGACATTTTTAGGTTTGCAAGGGATTCTGGGTAAAAGAACCCGGTGAGAGCCAGTCAAGTCACCACATGTTGGATTCCCCTGGGTGTCTAGTTTTAAAAAATGTATAGGGTTGCTAGGTTTCCCTAGGTGCCGACAGAGCTAGGGTTCAAAATCTACAGCTAGGCACTTTGCGAACAAAGGGTCAGTTTTCACTCTGAAAATGTGGTGTGTCCACGTTGTGTTTTGGGCAATTTCCTGTCGCGGGCACTAGGACTACCCACACAATTGAGGTACCATTTTTCTCGAAAGACTTTGGGGAATGCGGGGTGGGTGGAAATTTGTGTATCCTTGAAGGTGCCAGAACATTCTACCACAGAAATGTGAGGAAAATTTCTTTAATTTGACACAATTTTAGGTTTGCAAGGGATTCTCAGTAACAGAACCTGGTGAGAGCCACTCAAGTCACCCTATCCTGGATTCCCCTGGGTGTCTAGTTTACAAAAATGTATAGGTTTACTAGGTTTCCCTAGGTGCCGGCAGACCTAGGGTTCAAAATCTACAGCTATGCACTTTGGAAAAAAAGGGTCAGTTTTCACTGAAAATGTGGTGTGTCCATGTTGTGTTTTGGGCAATTTCCTGTCGCGGGCACTAGGTCTACCCACACAAATGAGGTACCATTTTTCTCGAAAGACTGTGGGGAATGCGGGGTGGGTGAAAATTTGTGGATCCTTGAAGGTGCCAGAACATTTTACCACAGAAATGGAAGGAAAATGTGTTTTATTTGACAAATGTTTAGGTTTGCAAGGGATTCTGGGTAACAGAACCTGGTGAGAGCCAGTCAAATCACCCCATCCTGGATTTCCCTTGGTGTCTAGTTTTAAAAAAATGTATACGTTTACTAGGTTTCCCTAGGTGCCGGCAGCGCTAGGGTTCAAAACCTACAGCTAGGCACTCTGGAAAAGAAGGGTCAGTTTTCACTCTGAAAATGTGGTGTGTCCATGTTGTGCTTTGGGCCGTTTCTGTCGTAGGCACTAGGCCTACCCACACAATTGAGGTACCATTTTTCTTGGAAGACTTTGGGGAACGCGGGGTGGGTGGAAATTTGTGGATCCACACAGATTCTAGAACTTTCCACCACAGATATGTGAGGAAAATGTGTTTTTTCTGACAAATGTTTAGGTTTGCAAGGGTTTCTGGGTACAGAACCTAGTGAGAGCCAGTCAAGTCACCCCATCCTGAGTTCCCCAGGGTGTCTAGTTTTCAAAAATGTATAGGTTTACTAGGTTTCCCTAGGTGCCGGCAGAGCTAGGGTTCAAAACCTACAGCTAGGCACTTTGGAAAAAAGGGTCAGTTTTCACTCTGAAAATGTGGTATGTCCATGTTGTGTTTTGGGTCGTTTCCTGTCGCGGGCACTAGGCCTACCCACACAGTTGAGGTACCATTTTTCTTGGAAGACTTTGGGGAACGCGGGGTGGGTGGGAATTTGTAGATTCACACAGATTCCAGAACTTTCCACCACAGAAATGTGAGGAAAATGTGATTTTTTGGACATATTTTTAGGGATGCAAGGCATTCTGGGTAACAGAACCTGGTGAGAGTCAGTCAATTCACCCCATCCTGGATTCCTCTGGGTGTCTAGTTTTAAAAAAAATTATAGGTCTGCTAGGTTTCCATAGGTTTCGGCAGAGCTAGGGTTCAAAATCTACAGCTAGGCACTTTGCAAAAAAAGGGTCAGTTTTCACTCTGAAAATGTGGTGTGTCCACGTTGCATTTTGGGCAATTTCCTGTCGCGGGCACTAGGCCTACCCACACAATTGAGGTACCATTTTTCTCGGAAGACTTTGGGGAATGCGAGGTGGGTGGAAATTTGTGGATCCTTGAAGGTTCCAGAACATTCTACCACAGAAATGTGAAGA
Source organism: Triturus cristatus (assembly GCF_964204655.1). Lineage (NCBI taxonomy): Eukaryota > Metazoa > Chordata > Amphibia > Caudata > Salamandridae > Triturus > Triturus cristatus. The sequence goes on along the minus strand of NC_140589.1, from coordinate 1,710,236,878 downwards.
AAATGTGTTTTTTGGACAACTTTTTAGGTTTGCAAGGGATTCTGGGTAACAGAGCCAGTCAAGTCACCCCATTTTGGATTCCCCTGGGTGTCTAGTTTTCAAAAATGTATAGGTTTGCCAGGTTTCCCTAGGTGCCGGCAGCGCTAGGGTTCAAAACCTACAGCTAGGCACTCTGGAAAAGAAGGGTCAGTTTTCACTCTGAAAATGTGGTGTGTCCATGTTGTGCTTTGGGCCGTTTCTGTCGTAGGCACTAGGCCTACCCACACAATTGAGGTACCATTTTTCTTGGAAGACTTTGGGGAACGCGGGGTGGGTGGAAATTTGTGGATCCACACAGATTCTAGAACTTTCCACCACAGATATGTGAGGAAAATGTGTTTTTTCTGACAAATGTTTAGGTTTGCAAGGGTTTCTGGGTACAGAACCTAGTGAGAGCCAGTCAAGTCACCCCATCCTGAGTTCCCCAGGGTGTCTAGTTTTCAAAAATGTATAGGTTTACTAGGTTTCCCTAGGTGCCGGCAGAGCTAGGGTTCAAAACCTACAGCTAGGCACTTTGGAAAAAAGGGTCAGTTTTCACTCTGAAAATGTGGTATGTCCATGTTGTGTTTTGGGTCGTTTCCTGTCGCGGGCACTAGGCCTACCCACACAGTTGAGGTACCATTTTTCTTGGAAGACTTTGGGGAACGCGGGGTGGGTGGGAATTTGTAGATTCACACAGATTCCAGAACTTTCCACCACAGAAATGTGAGGAAAATGTGATTTTTTGGACATATTTTTAGGGATGCAAGGCATTCTGGGTAACAGAACCTGGTGAGAGTCAGTCAATTCACCCCATCCTGGATTCCTCTGGGTGTCTAGTTTTAAAAAAAATTATAGGTCTGCTAGGTTTCCATAGGTTTCGGCAGAGCTAGGGTTCAAAATCTACAGCTAGGCACTTTGCAAAAAAAGGGTCAGTTTTCACTCTGAAAATGTGGTGTGTCCACGTTGCATTTTGGGCAATTTCCTGTCGCGGGCACTAGGCCTACCCACACAATTGAGGTACCATTTTTCTCGGAAGACTTTGGGGAATGCGAGGTGGGTGGAAATTTGTGGATCCTTGAAGGTTCCAGAACATTCTACCACAGAAATGTGAAGAAAATGTGTTTTTTGGACAACTTTTTAGGTTTGCAAGGGATTCTGGGTAACAGAGCCAGTCAAGTCACCCCATTTTGGATTCCCCTGGGTGTCTAGTTTTCAAAAATGTATAGGTTTGCCAGGTTTCCCTAGGTGCCGGCAGAGCTAGGGTTCATAATCTACAGCTAGGCCCTTTGGAAGAAATAGGACAGTTTTCACTCTGAAAATGTGGTGTGTCCACGTTGCGTTTTGGGCCGTTTCCTGTCACGGGCACTAGGCCTACCCACACAAGTGAGGTACCATTTTTCTAGCAAGACATTGGGAAACGTGGGGTGGGTGGAAATTTGTGGATCCACACAGATTCCAGAACTTTACACCACAGAAATGTGAGGAAAATGTGTTTTTTGGGAGACATTTTTAGGTTTGCAAGGGATTCTGGGTAAAAGAACCCGGTGAGAGCCAGTCAAGTCACCGCATGTTGGATTCCCCTGGGTGTCTAGTTTTAAAAAATGTATAGGGTTGCTAGGTTTCCCTAGGTGCCGACAGAGCTAGGGTTCAAAATCTACAGCTAGGCACTTTGCGAACAAAGGGTCAGTTTTCACTCTGAAAATGTGGTGTGTCCACGTTGTGTTTTGGGCAATTTCCTGTCGCGGGCACTAGGCCTACCCACACAATTGAGGTACCATTTTTCTCGAAAGACTTTGGGGAATGCGGGGTGGGTGGAAATTTGTGTATCCTTGAAGGTGCCAGAACATTCTACCACAGAAATGTGAGGAAAATTTCTTTAATTTGACACAATTTTAGGTTTGCAAGGGATTCTCAGTAACAGAACCTGGTGAGAGCCACTCAAGTCTCCCTATCCTGGATTCCCCTGGGTGTCTAGTTTAAAAAAATGTATAGGTTTACTAGGTTTCCCTAGGTGCCGGCAGAGCTAGGGTTCAAAATCTACAGCTATGCACTTTGGAAAAAAAGGGTCAGTTTTCGCTGAAAATGTGGTGTGTCCATGTTGTGTTTTGGGCAATTTCCTGTCGCGGGCACTAGGTCTACCCACACAAATGAGGTACCATTTTTCTCGAAAGACTGTGGGGAATGCGGGGTGGGTGAAAATTTGTGGATCCTTGAAGGTGCCAGAACATTCTACCACAGAAATATAAGGAAAATGTGTTTTATTTGACAAATGTTTAGGTTTGCAAGGGATTCTGGGTAACAGAACCTGGTGAGAGCCAGTCAAATCACCCCATCCTGGATTTCCCTTGGTGTCTAGTTTTAAAAAAATGTATACGTTTACTAGGTTTCCCTAGGTGCCGGCAGAGCTAGGGTTCAAAACCTACAGCTAGGCACTTTGGAAAAGAAGGGTCAGTTTTCACTCTGAAAATGTGGTGTGTCCATGTTGTGCTTTGGGCCGTTTCTGTCGTAGGCACTAGGCCTACCCACACAATTGAGGTACCATTTTTCTTGGAAGACTTTGGGGAACGCGGGGTGGGTGGAAATTTGTGGATCCACACAGATTCTAGAACTTTCCACCACAGATATGTGAGGAAAATGTGTTTTTTCTGACAAATGTTTAGGTTTGCAAGGGTTTCTGGGTACAGAACCTAGTGAGAGCCAGTCAAGTCACCCCATCCTGAGTTCCCCAGGGTGTCTAGTTTTCAAAAATGTATAGGTTTACTAGGTTTCCCTAGGTGCCGGCAGAGCTAGGGTTCAAAACCTACAGCTAGGCACTTTGGAAAAAAGGGTCAGTTTTCACTCTGAAAATGTGGTGTGTCCATGTTGTGTTTTGGGTCGTTTCCTGTCGCGGGCACTAGGCCTACCCACACAGTTGAGGTACCATTTTTCTTGGAAGACTTTGGGGAACGCGGGGTGGGTGGGAATTTGTAGATTCACACAGATTCCAGAACTTTCCACCACAGAAATGTGAGGAAAATGTGATTTTTTGGACATATTTTTAGGGATGCAAGGCATTCTGGGTAACAGAACCTGGTGAGAGTCAGTCAATTCACCCCATCCTGCATTCCTCTGGGTGTCTAGTTTTTAAAAAAAATATAGGTCTGCTAGGTTTCCATAGGTTTCGGCAGAGCTAGGGTTCAAAATCTACAGCTAGGCACTTTGCAAAAAAAGGGTCAGTTTTCACTCTGAAAATGTGGTGTGTCCACGTTGCATTTTGGGCAATTTCCTGTCGCGGGCACTAGGCCTACCCACACAATTGAGGTACCATTTTTCTCGGAAGACTTTGGGGAATGCGAGGTGGGTGGAAATTTGTGGATCCTTGAAGGTTCCAGAACATTCTACCACAGAAATGTGAAGAAAATGTGTTTTTTTGGACAACTTTTTAGGTTTGCAAGGGATTCTGGGTAACAGAGCCAGTCAAGTCACCCTATTTTGGATTCCCCTGGGTGTTTAGTTTTCGAAAATGTATAGGTTTGCCAGGTTTCCCTAGGTGCCGGCAGAGCTAGGGTTCATAATCTACAGCTAGGCCCTTTGGAAGAAATAGGACAGTTTTCACTCTGAAAATGTGGTGTGTCCACGTTGCGTTTTGGGCCGTTTCCTGTCACGGGCACTAGGCCTACCCACACAAGTGAGTTACCATTTTTCTAGCAAGACATTGGGAAACGTGGGGTGGGTGGAAATTTGTGGATCCACACAGATTCCAGAACTTTACACCACAGAAATGTGAGGAAAATGTGTTTTTTGGGAGACATTTTTAGGTTTGCAAGGGATTCTGGGTAAAAGAACCCGGTGAGAGCCAGTCAAGTCACCACATGTTGGATTCCCCTGGGTGTCTAGTTTTAAAAAATGTATAGGGTTGCTAGGTTTCCCTAGGTGCCGACAGAGCTAGGGTTCAAAATCTACAGCTAGGCACTTTGCGAACAAAGGGTCAGTTTTCACTCTGAAAATGTGGTGTGTCCACGTTGTGTTTTGGGCAATTTCCTGTCGCGGGCACTAGGACTACCCACACAATTGAGGTACCATTTTTCTCGAAAGACTTTGGGGAATGCGGGGTGGGTGGAAATTTGTGTATCCTTGAAGGTGCCAGAACATTCTACCACAGAAATGTGAGGAAAATTTCTTTAATTTGACACAATTTTAGGTTTGCAAGGGATTCTCAGTAACAGAACCTGGTGAGAGCCACTCAAGTCACCCTATCCTGGATTCCCCTGGGTGTCTAGTTTACAAAAATATATAGGTTTACTAGGTTTCCCTAGGTGCCGGCAGACCTAGGGTTCAAAATCTACAGCTATGCACTTTGGAAAAAAAGGGTCAGTTTTCACTGAAAATGTGGTGTGTCCATGTTGTGTTTTGGGCAATTTCCTGTCGCGGGCACTAGGTCTACCCACACAAATGAGGTACCATTTTTCTCGAAAGACTGTGGGGAATGCGGGGTGGGTGAAAATTTGTGGATCCTTGAAGGTGCCAGAACATTCTACCACAGAAATGGAAGGAAAATGTGTTTTATTTGACAAATGTTTAGGTTTGCAAGGGATTCTGGGTAACAGAACCTGGTGAGAGCCAGTCAAATCACCCCATCCTGGATTTCCCTTGGTGTCTAGTTTTAAAAAAATGTATACGTTTACTAGGTTTCCCTAGGTGCCGGCAGCGCTAGGGTTCAAAACCTACAGCTAGGCACTCTGGAAAAGAAGGGTCAGTTTTCACTCTGAAAATGTGGTGTGTCCATGTTGTGCTTTGGGCCGTTTCTGTCGTAGGCACTAGGCCTACCCACACAATTGAGGTACCATTTTTCTTGGAAGACTTTGGGGAACGCGGGGTGGGTGGAAATTTGTGGATCCACACAGATTCTAGAACTTTCCACCACAGATATGTGAGGAAAATGTGTTTTTTCTGACAAATGTTTAGGTTTGCAAGGGTTTCTGGGTACAGAACCTAGTGAGAGCCAGTCAAGTCACCCCATCCTGAGTTCCCCAGGGTGTCTAGTTTTCAAAAATGTATAGGTTTACTAGGTTTCCCTAGGTGCCGGCAGAGCTAGGGTTCAAAACCTACAGCTAGGCACTTTGGAAAAAAGGGTCAGTTTTCACTCTGAAAATGTGGTGTGTCCATGTTGTGTTTTGGGTCGTTTCCTGTCGCGGGCACTAGGCCTACCCACACAGTTGAGGTACCATTTTTCTTGGAAGACTTTGGGGAACGCGGGGTGGGTGGGAATTTGTAGATTCACACAGATTCCAGAACTTTCCACCACAGAAATGTGAGGAAAATGTGATTTTTTGGACATATTTTTAGGGATGCAAGGCATTCTGGGTAACAGAACCTGGTGAGAGTCAGTCAATTCACCCCATCCTGGATTCCTCTGGGTGTCTAGTTTTAAAAAAAATTATAGGTCTGCTAGGTTTCCATAGGTTTCGGCAGAGCTAGGGTTCAAAATCTACAGCTAGGCACTTTGCAAAAAAAGGGTCAGTTTTCACTCTGAAAATGTGGTGTGTCCACGTTGCATTTTGGGCAATTTCCTGTCGCGGGCACTAGGCCTACCCACACAATTGAGGTACCATTTTTCTCGGAAGACTTTGGGGAATGCGAGGTGGGTGGAAATTTGTGGATCCTTGAAGGTTCCAGAACATTCTACCACAGAAATGTGAAGAAAATGTGTTTTTTGGATAACTTTTTAGGTTTGCAAGGGATTCTGGGTAACAGAGCCAGTCAAGTCACCCCATTTTGGATTCCCCTGGGTGTCTAGTTTTCAAAAATGTATAGGTTTGCCAGGTTTCCCTAGGTGCCGGCAGAGCTAGGGTTCATAATCTACAGCTAGGCCCTTTGGAAGAAATAGGACAGTTTTCACTCTGAAAATGTGGTGTGTCCACGTTGCGTTTTGGGCCGTTTCCTGTCACGGGCACTAGGCCTACCCACACAAGTGAGGTACCATTTTTCTAGCAAGACATTGGGAAACGTGGGGTGGGTGGAAATTTGTGGATCCACACAGATTCCAGAACTTTACACCACAGAAATGTGAGGAAAATGTGTTTTTTGGGAGACATTTTTAGGTTTGCAAGGGATTCTGGGTAAAAGAACCCGGTGAGAGCCAGTCAAGTCACCGCATGTTGGATTCCCCTGGGTGTCTAGTTTTAAAAAATGTATAGGGTTGCTAGGTTTCCCTAGGTGCCGACAGAGCTAGGGTTCAAAATCTACAGCTAGGCACTTTGCGAACAAAGGGTCAGTTTTCACTCTGAAAATGTGGTGTGTCCACGTTGTGTTTTGGGCAATTTCCTGTCGCGGGCACTAGGCCTACCCACACAATTGAGGTACCATTTTTCTCGAAAGACTTTGGGGAATGCGGGGTGGGTGGAAATTTGTGTATCCTTGAAGGTGCCAGAACATTCTACCACAGAAATGTGAGGAAAATTTCTTTAATTTGACACAATTTTAGGTTTGCAAGGGATTCTCAGTAACAGAACCTGGTGAGAGCCACTCAAGTCTCCCTATCCTGGATTCCCCTGGGTGTCTAGTTTAAAAAAATGTATAGGTTTACTAGGTTTCCCTAGGTGCCGGCAGAGCTAGGGTTCAAAATCTACAGCTATGCACTTTGGAAAAAAAGGGTCAGTTTTCGCTGAAAATGTGGTGTGTCCATGTTGTGTTTTGGGCAATTTCCTGTCGCGGGCACTAGGTCTACCCACACAAATGAGGTACCATTTTTCTCGAAAGACTGTGGGGAATGCGGGGTGGGTGAAAATTTGTGGATCCTTGAAGGTGCCAGAACATTCTACCACAGAAATATAAGGAAAATGTGTTTTATTTGACAAATGTTTAGGTTTGCAAGGGATTCTGGGTTACAGAACCTGGTGAGAGCCAGTCAAATCACCCCATCCTGGATTTCCCTTGGTGTCTAGTTTTAAAAAAATGTATACGTTTACTAGGTTTCCCTAGGTGCCGGCAGAGCTAGGGTTCAAAACCTACAGCTAGGCACTTTGGAAAAGAAGGGTCAGTTTTCACTCTGAAAATGTGGTGTGTCCATGTTGTGCTTTGGGCCGTTTCTGTCGTAGGCACTAGGCCTACCCACACAATTGAGGTACCATTTTTCTTGGAAGACTTTGGGGAACGCGGGGTGGGTGGAAATTTGTGGATCCACACAGATTCTAGAACTTTCCACCACAGATATGTGAGGAAAATGTGTTTTTTCTGACAAATGTTTAGGTTTGCAAGGGTTTCTGGGTACAGAACCTAGTGAGAGCCAGTCAAGTCACCCCATCCTGAGTTCCCCAGGGTGTCTAGTTTTCAAAAATGTATAGGTTTACTAGGTTTCCCTAGGTGCCGGCAGAGCTAGGGTTCAAAACCTACAGCTAGGCACTTTGGAAAAAAGGGTCAGTTTTCACTCTGAAAATGTGGTGTGTCCATGTTGTGTTTTGGGTCGTTTCCTGTCGCGGGCACTAGGCCTACCCACACAGTTGAGGTACCATTTTTCTTGGAAGACTTTGGGGAACGCGGGGTGGGTGGGAATTTGTAGATTCACACAGATTCCAGAACTTTCCACCACAGAAATGTGAGGAAAATGTGATTTTTTGGACATATTTTTAGGGATGCAAGGCATTCTGGGTAACAGAACCTGGTGAGAGTCAGTCAATTCACCCCATCCTGCATTCCTCTGGGTGTCTAGTTTTTAAAAAAAATATAGGTCTGCTAGGTTTCCATAGGTTTCGGCAGAGCTAGGGTTCAAAATCTACAGCTAGGCACTTTGCAAAAAAAGGGTCAGTTTTCACTCTGAAAATGTGGTGTGTCCACGTTGCATTTTGGGCAATTTCCTGTCGCGGGCACTAGGCCTACCCACACAATTGAGGTATGTTAGAAATGGGATTTCTGGTTGGCTAAGGCTTGCGCCAAGGTCAGGCAGAAACCACCACTCTAGTCAGGGCTGGGGAGTTACACGCCAAAGATAACCCCTGCTCACCCCCTTGGTAGCTTGGCACGAGCAGTCAGGCTTATCTCTGAGGCGATGTGTAAAGCGTTTGCGCGCGCACCCAGCAACAACACCCAAGGCCCACCACAAAGGAAACTCCACACAAGGTATTCTATAAAAATAGCCTTTGTATTATACACAACACATTAGATAAAAACACACACTCTACAAGGTGCCACCAGGCACGGGCAGAATTTACAAGGGAGTATATATACAGGGGACAGGGCCACATGGACCACTGCCAGGAATTAGCACTTAGAACATAGGAATAATACTGTAGTACAAAATAACATATGTAGCACACAACCAGTAACTACTGGTAACCAGAAAGTACCACCTACGCAACCCTAACCACCTTAGGACAGTATTGCGCAGGGAATCAGGACCTCACTAGCACCACCTGTACTAGGGAGAAAACAACCACCTAAGTATCACTATACCTGTAGGGGTCTAAGCACATAAACACATGATGCATAACATTCAGAGGTGTAAAGCAAAGCACATGACGCAAAAACACATTCAGAGGTGCAGGGAAACACAATTGCGCAAGAACTCACATAAGCCACTATCTGTGGCAGTCCCTAGGCCAACTGGCCTTGTCGGGGCTAGGACGCCCTATGTCCCAGCAAAGTCAGGGCCATGCAGCGCAGGCTGCGCAAGCCAGAACACCGAGGCCACAACCTAAACGTTGCAGTTGCCCACTAAGTGCTGGGCAACTGGGGAAATGCTGGGGCCAACGTTGGAGCCTCCCAGGGCTCTGAAACAAATGAAATGCCCCCTAGAGCCTCGCAGGCTCTAAATAATACTGTGCGCCTTCGTTGGAGCCTCGTGGGCTCAATAAACAAATGTGCCCTGTTAGAGCCTCGTGGGCTCGAAATCAAGAATGCCCCTAGATAACGTAGGAGCGGCCCGCTGCCTTCCGGGGCCGCTCTGCTGATGAACAAAATGCCCCCCGTTAGGTTTAGAGCCTCCCTGGGCTCTTCAAAAACAATGTGGGCCGTTGGAGCGCACCAGCGCTCAAAGAAAATATTGCGGGCCTCGTGGTCGGAGTCCCTCGGGACTCTATGCAAATGTGCCCCGTCGTTGGAGCCTAACAGGCTCTAAATCAAACAATGCCCCCCGTTGGAGCGGTCCGCTGTGGAGCGGGCCGCTCTGCTTCTGCCTCTCCCCACCCGGACTCCCTTTTTCACTTACCGGCTAGGGGAGAGGTGGCGAAGGCAGGACTCGGTCTGCGGGGCTTGTTCCTCGCGGACTTGACTGGAAGGCGGAGCCTACGGGCTCCGAACACGAAGGCCACACGTCCCAGTGCGGGGTGGGCTCCCGCCTGGGTGGGGGACACGGCGCTTCTCCTCCGGAGTGCCCCGGGGGGCAGGGTAGGCTCCTGCCTGCTCCGGGGCTCAAATTAGCCGCGAGTGTTCGTGGGAGGCGGGGTAGGCTCCCGCCCTCCTATTTCCGTTTCCGGTTGTCCCGGAGACCCGCCCCCGGCCCGCCTGACTTCCTGGTCGGGCGCCGGAGGGCGATTCGCGGACAAATGCCGGGTGGGCACCGGCGCTTTTTAAAATGCTATAAATCGAGGTGGGCACTCGATAGGGCGGCAATGTCCCGGGCAGGGTGGGCACCTGCCAGGGGACCTCAGGATCGGCCCAGAACGGGGCAAATGCCGGGTGGGCACCGGCTTGCAGCAACAAAGCGCTCCTGAGCGCTGAAGGGAGATAAAAGCGCTTCCAGGCGCTTATGGGCAAAATAAGGCGCTCCCAGCGCTTAAAGGACAAAAGAACCACAAAATCCAGCAAAAGTCTCCCCTGCACACAGCAAAGCAGGGGTGGGGGGCAAGGCTGGACCCAGAGCCAGCTCACTGGGCCTCCAGGCAGGGAGGTAGTCCAAGTGGCGGTCCTCTGGTCCAGCAGCAGCAGCAGCCCCTTCAGGTAGGATCCTGGCAGAGAACAGTTTCTGTGGGGACACAGCCCCATTTTTATACAGGCAAACCCTTTGTTCTGGGTTCAGGGTGAGGGGGAAAACCAGTCGCAGCTGGTTGGGGAGCACCCTTGATGTGCTCAGCCCCTCACTCTATTCACTGGCAGGGCTAGGGTCGTCAGTCGCACCACAGGGGGCGGGGCCAGCATTGTGTTTGGAAAACCCTGTCCTATTCAGGACCCAGGTGGACTCCTCCCACCCATCTAGCTGCTGATCTCCCCATTCACCACTGGGTGACTCATCCTGACACTGGGGAATCCCTAGCCCGTCACATGACACGACCAGCCAATCACGCGACAGACACACTGCACACAGAAGTGCCCACTTCTAGAAGTGGCACTTCCACACTAGGTACATGCACGCCGCACACATCATCGCGCAGCATTCACTCCCACGAGTCCGCACATACCAAACTCGGGCCTGCACACCCCACGCATCAGGAACTACTAGGGACACATACATTCCCCATGCATTCCTATGGGAGGGCAGGCCTATCTCACCACATGCACTCAGAGCACGCACGCACTTTACCCTGGGACACAGGGAAAGTGCGCAGAGACCAAACAATCACCATACCCAGTCACCAATAAAAAGCCAAAAAGTCCAGGGGTGAACCTGCCAGAAGGGCCAAGTCCAACACAACCCCCTTCCAGCCAAAACGCAGGGCAGACCAATCACCACCGTGATGGACTTCCCTGCTTGGGGCGATAGAACACGGACGCGGGCCCGCAACTGCATGGACACCCTCCGGTTCTACGCCACGGTGAACCCATGGAATTCTTTTTAACACCACTGTCTGGACCAACTGGGCTACCCCACTGGTACTCCCAAGCTGTCCGCGGCCAAGACCAGGCCCTAGGCCACCCAGGTGCCACTGGTCTTTGCCTAACCATAGAGTGGGGGGTAGTAACCCCTGGCACATAGCGGCCATTCTCCACTCTTCCTCTCTGAAAGACAGGACTAGACTGCCACTGGTTCTCCAGCCTAGGGTCTACACCCTCAGGCGGACCAGGAGTCTCAGGGAAGGCTCTCCTCCCCCTACCTCTTCTCCTAGGGTTCCTCCTCCTCTGGCGAGGGGTACACCTAGAACGCCATCCCAACCCAGGGTTTAACCCCTCAGGTTGTACCGGGGGCAGAGGTGGGCTCTCCCACCCTCTGCACCCCCTTCCAGAACCCTGCTCCCTACCAACTGGGGCGGTACCTCTGGAAGAAGAACTGGTCGGGACGCTGATTACAGACGTCCCACCCGTCAGGTCAGGCTGATCCCGAACCTGGCCTTCCAACCTCCGGCCTAGAACCTTTGGTGGAATAATTGCCTGGCACTCCAGGACTTCTGGGGATTTCCACTCCATCCCCCTGAGGCTATCAAAGGACACATACGTCAAGCGACTGTCTGTCTGGCGCTGATCTCCCGTCCCCTGTCCACCTGACAGTGCGCGGAGATCCCCCAGAACAGAAGTGGTGCCACCCTGGTCACTACACGGGATCCTAGCCCAACTGGGTAGTCCCTGACCCACAGGCTCTTCCACTGGGAAACTCATCCCCCAATCACTCCTCACACTGGACTCCTGTACCCTCCCTACCGGAGCGGTACTGCCAGACTCTAGAACCACAGGAGCCCTGGTTACAGGTGCTCCAGGTCCTCTACTCACCAGGAGATCTCCCTCAAATGGGCTAACAGGACAGCCTAGGTCCCCAACTTGGTGTTCCCTCATGGAACCATCCAAGTCCTGAGGCAGGGTTTCGTACGTTAGGGGACCCTCGGTCACCCTCTCACTCCTGCTCCACTGAGCCAGGCAGTGAGCCCCTACACCCTCCTCGCTATCCTGGGACCTAGCTGGGCTACACTGAGCCTCTTCCACCACGCTGGGCTGGAAGATACCTGACCCACTACTTTTGGAGTCACTCCCTAATGACTCTAGAGAACCTCTAGCCCTTTCCCAGCGCTCTGCTTCTTCCGCAAGCTCAAGGGGCTCAGACAATCCACACCCCAACAGGTGTTGGCGCAACCCTGGCACACAACAACTGAGCAGGTGTTCTTTGAGAACCAGATTACACAGTATGTCAAAATCACTTGCTGTGGAAATCCAATCAAACATTGCATCCTCACATCCATCCACAAACTCCTCCCAAGTCTGGTGAGACAGTTTCCTACTGCCCCTGAATTTCAACCTTAACTCCTCCTCCTGGGGAACAGGTACCAGACTGGGGGAACTGGGACTGGGATTTCCTACACTGGAATCTACATCGCTACTACCACTGGACTCAACCCTCCCTGGGGAGCCCAGAAAATTAAAACTGCGCGCAGGGGATAGTCTACCCTCCAGAGCTACTTTGCCTCTGGTGGAGGCCCTCTCAGCCTCCTCTACCCTCTCCCGCGCCAAGACCCACTCAGTCTCTCGCTGTTGCTTCCTGGCCTCCAGCTGCGCCATAGCCTGAGCATGCTCTAACCTGAGCTTCTCTAACGCCAGCTGGTGCTCCCTTTCTTTCCTCCTATCTTCCCACTCCTCTGGGGACAGGGAAAGGGATGAGGCGCTGCCTCCTACGCTGGACCCAGCAAGGGACGCCCTACCTATGGGGTCCTCACTCTCTACTGGCGTCCAGGTATTGTCATCCTCTACCTCCTCTTCTGACTCTTCCTCTGTACAGTACCTTTCTAACTCCTGCCTCTGGCGCCAAGCTAGCTCATAGGGATCACAAGCAGGCTCCATTCTGGCGGACGTTATGGTAACAATTATACAGGGAACCTAGGGGTCTGAGTTTCACACAGGAGCACAATTCACAAAAAGATTCAGCAAGCTCTCTAACCCAGAGAACTCACACTCACTTGCCTAGTGCCACACACCATTTATCCACACACACAACCCTCCCCTCGGACTGGTAAGGCAGTTTCTACCACCCCTGATTCCTCAACCTGACCACCACGTGACACAGGTACCAACTCTGGGCGCAGGGCGGGGGACAAATGTACAGGACACTATTACGCTGCCACCACTGGATCCCACCCTCTGGTGAATCCAGAAACACAAAATGCACTAAGGGGGATGATCTACCCTCCCGAGCTAGGGACACCTAACTCACAGTGCACAAAAACACATTTCCAAAGAAATGACAATTAAAAGCAATTTTAAAACAATAATCCCTATACCATGTGATTTATCTAAATGCAGAGTTTTGTAGTGCGGCCAGTTGCCGCTGCGGTACAGCGCAAACGCAAGTCCAAATCCCACCGCTGATCACCAATGTTAGAAATGGGATTTCTGGTTGGCTAAGGCTTGCGCCAAGGTCAGGCAGAAACCACCACTCTAGTCAGGGCTGGGGAGTTACACGCCAAAGATAACCCCTGCTCACCCCCTTGGTAGCTTGGCACGAGCAGTCAGGCTTATCTCTGAGGCGATGTGTAAAGCGTTTGCGCGCGCACCCAGCAACAACACCCAAGGCCCACCACAAAGGAAACTCCACACAAGGTATTCTATAAAAATAGCCTTTGTATTATACACAACACATTAGATAAAAACACACACTCTACAAGGTGCCACCAGGCACGGGCAGAATTTACAAGGGAGTATATATACAGGGGACAGGGCCACATGGACCACTGCCAGGAATTAGCACTTAGAACATAGGAATAATACTGTAGTACAAAATAACATATGTAGCACACAACCAGTAACTACTGGTAACCAGAAAGTACCACCTACGCAACCCTAACCACCTTAGGACAGTATTGCGCAGGGAATCAGGACCTCACTAGCACCACCTGTACTAGGGAGAAAACAACCACCTAAGTATCACTATACCTGTAGGGGTCTAAGCACATAAACACATGATGCATAACATTCAGAGGTGTAAAGCAAAGCACATGACGCAAAAACACATTCAGAGGTGCAGGGAAACACAATTGCGCAAGAACTCACATAAGCCACTATCTGTGGCAGTCCCTAGGCCAACTGGCCTTGTCGGGGCTAGGACGCCCTATGTCCCAGCAAAGTCAGGGCCATGCAGCGCAGGCTGCGCAAGCCAGAACACCGAGGCCACAACCTAAACGTTGCAGTTGCCCACTAAGTGCTGGGCAACTGGGGAAATGCTGGGGCCAACGTTGGAGCCTCCCAGGGCTCTGAAACAAATGAAATGCCCCCTAGAGCCTCGCAGGCTCTAAATAATACTGTGCGCCTTCGTTGGAGCCTCGTGGGCTCAATAAACAAATGTGCCCTGTTAGAGCCTCGTGGGCTCGAAATCAAGAATGCCCCTAGATAACGTAGGAGCGGCCCGCTGCCTTCCGGGGCCGCTCTGCTGATGAACAAAATGCCCCCCGTTAGGTTTAGAGCCTCCCTGGGCTCTTCAAAAACAATGTGGGCCGTTGGAGCGCACCAGCGCTCAAAGAAAATATTGCGGGCCTCGTGGTCGGAGTCCCTCGGGACTCTATGCAAATGTGCCCCGTCGTTGGAGCCTAACAGGCTCTAAATCAAACAATGCCCCCCGTTGGAGCGGTCCGCTGTGGAGCGGGCCGCTCTGCTTCTGCCTCTCCCCACCCGGACTCCCTTTTTCACTTACCGGCTAGGGGAGAGGTGGCGAAGGCAGGACTCGGTCTGCGGGGCTTGTTCCTCGCGGACTTGACTGGAAGGCGGAGCCTACGGGCTCCGAACACGAAGGCCACACGTCCCAGTGCGGGGTGGGCTCCCGCCTGGGTGGGGGACACGGCGCTTCTCCTCCGGAGTGCCCCGGGGGGCAGGGTAGGCTCCTGCCTGCTCCGGGGCTCAAATTAGCCGCGAGTGTTCGTGGGAGGCGGGGTAGGCTCCCGCCCTCCTATTTCCGTTTCCGGTTGTCCCGGAGACCCGCCCCCGGCCCGCCTGACTTCCTGGTCGGGCGCCGGAGGGCGATTCGCGGACAAATGCCGGGTGGGCACCGGCGCTTTTTAAAATGCTATAAATCGAGGTGGGCACTCGATAGGGCGGCAATGTCCCGGGCAGGGTGGGCACCTGCCAGGGGACCTCAGGATCGGCCCAGAACGGGGCAAATGCCGGGTGGGCACCGGCTTGCAGCAACAAAGCGCTCCTGAGCGCTGAAGGGAGATAAAAGCGCTTCCAGGCGCTTATGGGCAAAATAAGGCGCTCCCAGCGCTTAAAGGACAAAAGAACCACAAAATCCAGCAAAAGTCTCCCCTGCACACAGCAAAGCAGGGGTGGGGGGCAAGGCTGGACCCAGAGCCAGCTCACTGGGCCTCCAGGCAGGGAGGTAGTCCAAGTGGCGGTCCTCTGGTCCAGCAGCAGCAGCAGCCCCTTCAGGTAGGATCCTGGCAGAGAACAGTTTCTGTGGGGACACAGCCCCATTTTTATACAGGCAAACCCTTTGTTCTGGGTTCAGGGTGAGGGGGAAAACCAGTCGCAGCTGGTTGGGGAGCACCCTTGATGTGCTCAGCCCCTCACTCTATTCACTGGCAGGGCTAGGGTCGTCGGTCGCACCACAGGGGGCGGGGCCAGCATTGTGTTTGGAAAACCCTGTCCTATTCAGGACCCAGGTGGACTCCTCCCACCCATCTAGCTGCTGATCTCCCCATTCACCACTGGGTGACTCATCCTGACACTGGGGAATCCCTAGCCCGTCACATGACACGACCAGCCAATCACGCGACAGACACACTGCACACAGAAGTGCCCACTTCTAGAAGTGGCACTTCCACACTAGGTACATGCACGCCGCACACATCATCGCGCAGCATTCACTCCCACGAGTCCGCACATACCAAACTCGGGCCTGCACACCCCACGCATCAGGAACTACTAGGGACACATACATTCCCCATGCATTCCTATGGGAGGGCAGGCCTATCTCACCACATGCACTCAGAGCACGCACGCACTTTACCCTGGGACACAGGGAAAGTGCGCAGAGACCAAACAATCACCATACCCAGTCACCAATAAAAAGCCAAAAAGTCCAGGGGTGAACCTGCCAGAAGGGCCAAGTCCAACAAGGTACCATTTTTCTCGGAAGACTTTGGGGAATGCGAGGTGGGTGGAAATTTGTGGATCCTTGAAGGTTCCAGAACATTCTACCACAGAAATGTGAAGAAAATGTGTTTTTTTGGACAACTTTTTAGGTTTGCAAGGGATTCTGGGTAACAGAGCCAGTCAAGTCACCCTATTTTGGATTCCCCTGGGTGTTTAGTTTTCGAAAATGTATAGGTTTGCCAGGTTTCCCTAGGTGCCGGCAGAGCTAGGGTTCATAATCTACAGCTAGGCCCTTTGGAAGAAATAGGACAGTTTTCACTCTGAAAATGTGGTGTGTCCACGTTGCGTTTTGGGCCGTTTCCTGTCACGGGCACTAGGCCTACCCACACAAGTGAGTTACCATTTTTCTAGCAAGACATTGGGAAACGTGGGGTGGGTGGAAATTTGTGGATCCACACAGATTCCAGAACTTTACACCACAGAAATGTGAGGAAAATGTGTTTTTTGGGAGACATTTTTAGGTTTGCAAGGGATTCTGGGTAAAAGAACCCGGTGAGAGCCAGTCAAGTCACCACATGTTGGATTCCCCTGGGTGTCTAGTTTTAAAAAATGTATAGGGTTGCTAGGTTTCCCTAGGTGCCGACAGAGCTAGGGTTCAAAATCTACAGCTAGGCACTTTGCGAACAAAGGGTCAGTTTTCACTCTGAAAATGTGGTGTGTCCACGTTGTGTTTTGGGCAATTTCCTGTCGCGGGCACTAGGACTACCCACACAATTGAGGTACCATTTTTCTCGAAAGACTTTGGGGAATGCGGGGTGGGTGGAAATTTGTGTATCCTTGAAGGGGCCAGAACATTCTACCACAGAAATGTGAGGAAAATTTCTTTAATTTGACACAATTTTAGGTTTGCAAGGGATTCTCAGTAACAGAACCTGGTGAGAGCCACTCAAGTCACCCTATCCTGGATTCCCCTGGGTGTCTAGTTTACAAAAATGTATAGGTTTACTAGGTTTCCCTAGGTGCCGGCAGAGCTAGGGTTCAAAATCTACAGCTATGCACTTTGGAAAAAAAGGGTCAGTTTTCACTGAAAATGTGGTGTGTCCATGTTGTGTTTTGGGCAATTTCCTGTCGCGGGCACTAGGTCTACCCACACAAATGAGGTACCATTTTTCTCGAAAGACTGTGGGGAATGCGGGGTGGGTGAAAATTTGTGGATCCTTGAAGGTGCCAGAACATTCTACCACAGAAATGGAAGGAAAATGTGTTTTATTTGACAAATGTTTAGGTTTGCAAGGGATTCTGGGTAACAGAACCTGGTGAGAGCCAGTCAAATCACCCCATCCTGGATTTCCCTTGGTGTCTAGTTTTAAAAAAATGTATACGTTTACTAGGTTTCTGTTGGACTTGGCCCTTCTGGCAGGTTCACCCCTGGACTTTTTGGCTTTTTATTGGTGACTGGGTATGGTGATTGTTTGGTCTCTGCGCACTTTCCCTGTGTCCCAGGGTAAAGTGCGTGCGTGCTCTGAGTGCATGTGGTGAGATAGGCCTGCCCTCCCATAGGAATGCATGGGGAATGTATGTGTCCCTAGTAGTTCCTGATGCGTGGGGTGTGCAGGCCCGAGTTTGGTATGTGCGGACTCGTGGGAGTGAATGCTGCGCGATGATGTGTGCGGCGTGCATGTACCTAGTGTGGAAGTGCCACTTCTAGAAGTGGGCACTTCTGTGTGCAGTGTGTCTGTCGCGTGATTGGCTGGTCGTGTCATGTGACGGGCTAGGGATTCCCCAGTGTCAGGATGAGTCACCCAGTGGTGAATGGGGAGATCAGCAGCTAGATGGGTGGGAGGAGTCCACCTGGGTCCTGAATAGGACAGGGTTTTCCAAACACAATGCTGGCCCCGCCCCCTGTGGTGCGACTGACGACCCTAGCCCTGCCAGTGAATAGAGTGAGGGGCTGAGCACATCAAGGGTGCTCCCCAACCAGCTGCGACTGGTTTTCCCCCTCACCCTGAACCCAGAACAAAGGGTTTGCCTGTATAAAAATGGGGCTGTGTCCCCACAGAAACTGTTCTCTGCCAGGATCCTACCTGAAGGGGCTGCTGCTGCTGCTGCTGCTGCTGCTGGACCAGAGGACCGCCACTTGGACTACCTCCCTGCCTGGAGGCCCAGTGAGCTGGCTCTGGGTCCAGCCTTGCCCCCCCACCCCTGCTTTGCTGTGTGCAGGGGAGACTGTTGCTGGATTTTGTGGTTCTTTTGTCCTTTAAGCGCTGGGAGCGCCTTATTTTGCCCATAAGCGCCTGGAAGCGCTTTTATCTCTCTTCAGCGCTCAGGAGCGCTTTGTTGCTGCAAGCCGGTGCCCACCCGGCATTTGCCCCGTTCTGGGCCGATCCTGAGGTCCCCTGGCAGGTGCCCACCCTGCCCGGGACATTGCCGCCCTATCGAGTGCCCACCTCGATTTATAGCATTTTAAAAAGCGCCGGTGCCCACCCGGCATTTGTCCGCGAATCGCCCTCCGGCGCCCGACCAGGAAGTCAGGCGGGCCGGGGGCGGGTCTCCGGGACAACCGGAAACGGAAATAGGAGGGCGGGAGCCTACCCCGCCTCCCACGAACACTCGCGGCTAATTTGAGCCCCGGAGCAGGCAGGAGCCTACCCTGCCCCCCGGGGCACTCCGGAGGAGAAGCGCCGTGTCCCCCACCCAGGCGGGAGCCCACCCCGCACTGGGACGTGTGGCCTTCGTGTTCGGAGCCCGTAGGCTCCGCCTTCCAGTCAAGTCCGCGAGGAACAAGCCCCGCAGACCGAGTCCTGCCTTCGCCACCTCTCCCCTAGCCGGTAAGTGAAAAAGGGAGTCCGGGTGGGGAGAGGCAGAAGCAGAGCGGCCCGCTCCACAGCGGACCGCTCCAACGGGGGGCATTGTTTGATTTAGAGCCTGTTAGGCTCCAACGACGGGGCACATTTGCATAGAGTCCCGAGGGACTCCGACCACGAGGCCCGCAATATTTTCTTTGAGCGCTGGTGCGCTCCAACGGCCCACATTGTTTTTGAAGAGCCCAGGGAGGCTCTAAACCTAACGGGGGGCATTTTGTTCATCAGCAGAGCGGCCCCGGAAGGCAGCGGGCCGCTCCTACGTTATCTAGGGGCATGCTTGATTTCGAGCCCACGAGGCTCTAACAGGGCACATTTGTTTATTGAGCCCACGAGGCTCCAACGAAGGCGCACAGTATTATTTAGAGCCTGCGAGGCTCTAGGGGGCATTTCATTTGTTTCAGAGCCCTGGGAGGCTCCAGTGTTGGCCCCATCCTTGTCCTACAGCTGCCCAGCACTTAGTGGGCAGCTGCAACGTTTAGGTTGTGGCCTCTGTGTGTTGGCTGGCGCAGCTTGCGCAGCCTTGCCCTAACATTTGGACCCAGGGCGCCCTTGCCCCTTCACGGCCAGTTGGCCTGGGACTGCCACAGGTGGTGGCTAATGTGAGTTTTGGCGCCATTGTACCTGTTCTGCACCTCTGAATGTGTTTTTGCGTCATGTGCTTTGCTTTACACCTCTGAATGTTATGCATCATGTGTTTATGTGCTTAGACCCCTACAGGTATTGTGATACTTAGGTGGTTGTTTTCTCCCTAGTACAGGTGGTGCTAGTGAGGTCCTGATTCCCTGCGCAATATTTTCCTAAGGTGGTTAGGGTTGCGTAGGTGGTACTTACCTGATACCAGTAGTGACTGGTTGTGTGCTAGGTGTAATTTAGTGCTACAGTGATTGTATGTGCTATGTTCTAAAATATTATTCCTACGTTCTAATTGCTATTCCTACAAAGTGCTAATTCCTGACAGTGGTCCATGTGGCCCTGTCCCCTGTATATATAATCCCTTGTAAATTCTGCCCGTGCCTGTTGGCACATTGTAGAGTGTGTGTTTTTATCTAATGTGTTGTGTATAATACAAAGGTTATTTTTATAGAATACCTTGTGTGGAGTTTCCTTTGTGGTGGGCCTTGGGTGTTGTTGCTGGGTGCGCGCGCAAACGCTTTACACATCGCCTCAGAGATAAGCCTGACTGCTCGTGCCAAGCTACCAAGGGGGTGAGCAGGGGTTATCTTTGGCGTGTAACTTCCTTGCCCTGACTAGAGTGGTGGTTTCTGTCTGGCTTTGGCGCAAGCCCTAGCCAACCAGGAATTGCCATTTCTAACATTGGTGGCAGCGGTGGGATTTGGACTTGCGTTTGCGCTGTACCGCAGCAGCAACTGGCCGCACTACAAAACTCTGCATTTAGATAAATCACATGGTATAGGGATTATTGTTTTAAAATTGTTTTTAATTGTCATTTCTTTGGAAATGTGTTTTTGTGCACTGTGAGTTAGGTGTCCCTAGCTCGGGAGGGTAGATCATCCCCCTTAGTGCATTGTGTTTCTGGATTCACCAGAGGGTGGGATCCAGTGGTGGCAGCGTAATAGTGTCCAGTTCATTTTTCCCCCGCCCTGCGCCCAGAGTTGGTACCTGTGTCACGTGGTGGTCAGGTTGAGGAATCAGGGGTGGTAGAAACTGCCTTACCAGTCCGAGGGGAGGGTTGTGTGTGTGGATGAATGGTGTGTGGCACTAGGCAAGTGAGTGTGAGTTCTCTGGGTTAGAGAGCTTGCTGAATCTTTTTGTGAATTGTGTGCTCCTGTGTGAAACTCAGACCCCTAGGTTCCCTGTATAATTGTTACCATAACGTCCGCCAGAATGGAGCCTGCTTGTGATCCCTATGAGCTAGCTTGGCGCCAGAGGCAGGAGTTAGAAAGGTACTGTACAGAGGAAGAGTCAGAAGAGGAGGTAGAGGATGACAATACCTGGACGCCAGTAGAGAGTGAGGACCCCATAGGTAGGGCGTCCCGTGCTGGGTCCAGCGTAGGAGGCAGCGCCTCATCCCTTTCCCTGTCCCCAGAGGAGTGGGAAGATAGGAGGAAAGAAAGGGAGCACCAGCTGGCGTTAGAGAAGCTCAGGTTAGAGCATGCTCAGGCTATGGCGCAGCTGGAGGCCAGGAAGCAACAGCGAGAGACTGAGTGGGTCTTGGCGCGGGAGAGGGTAGAGGAGGCTGAGAGGGCCTCCACCAGAGGCAAAGTAGCTCTGGAGGGTAGACTATCCCCTGCGCGCAGTTTTAATTTTCGGGGCTCCCCAGGGAGGGTTGAGTCCAGTGGTAGTAGCGATGTAGATTCCAGTGTAGGAAATCCCAGTCCCAGTTCCCCCAGTCTGGTACCTGTTCCCCAGGAGGAGGAGTTAAGGTTGAAATTCAGGGGCAGTAGGAAACTGTCTCACCAGACTTGGGAGGAGTTTGTGGATGGATGTGAGGATGCAGTTGGTCCAGACAGTGGTGTTAAAAAGAATTCCATGGGTTCACCGTGGCGTAGAACCGGAGGGTGTCCATGCAGTTGCGGGCCCGCGTCCGTGTTCTATCGCCCCAAGCAGGGAAGTCCATCACGGTGGTGATTGGTCTGCCCTGCGTTTTGGCTGGAAGGGGGTTGTGTTGGACTTGGCCCTTCTGGCAGGTTCACCCCTGGACTTTTTGGCTTTTTATTGGTGACTGGGTATGGTGATTGTTTGGTCTCTGCGCACTTTCCCTGTGTCCCAGGGTAAAGTGCGTGCGTGCTCTGAGTGCATGTGGTGAGATAGGCCTGCCCTCCCATAGGAATGCATGGGGAATGTATGTGTCCCTAGTAGTTCCTGATGCGTGGGGTGTGCAGGCCCGAGTTTGGTATGTGCGGACTCGTGGGAGTGAATGCTGCGCGATGATGTGTGCGGCGTGCATGTACCTAGTGTGGAAGTGCCACTTCTAGAAGTGGGCACTTCTGTGTGCAGTGTGTCTGTCGCGTGATTGGCTGGTCGTGTCATGTGACGGGCTAGGGATTCCCCAGTGTCAGGATGAGTCACCCAGTGGTGAATGGGGAGATCAGCAGCTAGATGGGTGGGAGGAGTCCACCTGGGTCCTGAATAGGACAGGGTTTTCCAAACACAATGCTGGCCCCGCCCCCTGTGGTGCGACTGACGACCCTAGCCCTGCCAGTGAATAGAGTGAGGGGCTGAGCACATCAAGGGTGCTCCCCAACCAGCTGCGACTGGTTTTCCCCCTCACCCTGAACCCAGAACAAAGGGTTTGCCTGTATAAAAATGGGGCTGTGTCCCCACAGAAACTGTTCTCTGCCAGGATCCTACCTGAAGGGGCTGCTGCTGCTGCTGCTGCTGCTGCTGGACCAGAGGACCGCCACTTGGACTACCTCCCTGCCTGGAGGCCCAGTGAGCTGGCTCTGGGTCCAGCCTTGCCCCCCCACCCCTGCTTTGCTGTGTGCAGGGGAGACTGTTGCTGGATTTTGTGGTTCTTTTGTCCTTTAAGCGCTGGGAGCGCCTTATTTTGCCCATAAGCGCCTGGAAGCGCTTTTATCTCTCTTCAGCGCTCAGGAGCGCTTTGTTGCTGCAAGCCGGTGCCCACCCGGCATTTGCCCCGTTCTGGGCCGATCCTGAGGTCCCCTGGCAGGTGCCCACCCTGCCCGGGACATTGCCGCCCTATCGAGTGCCCACCTCGATTTATAGCATTTTAAAAAGCGCCGGTGCCCACCCGGCATTTGTCCGCGAATCGCCCTCCGGCGCCCGACCAGGAAGTCAGGCGGGCCGGGGGCGGGTCTCCGGGACAACCGGAAACGGAAATAGGAGGGCGGGAGCCTACCCCGCCTCCCACGAACACTCGCGGCTAATTTGAGCCCCGGAGCAGGCAGGAGCCTACCCTGCCCCCCGGGGCACTCCGGAGGAGAAGCGCCGTGTCCCCCACCCAGGTGGGAGCCCACCCCGCACTGGGACGTGTGGCCTTCGTGTTCGGAGCCCGTAGGCTCCGCCTTCCAGTCAAGTCCGCGAGGAACAAGCCCCGCAGACCGAGTCCTGCCTTCGCCACCTCTCCCCTAGCCGGTAAGTGAAAAAGGGAGTCCGGGTGGGGAGAGGCAGAAGCAGAGCGGCCCGCTCCACAGCGGACCGCTCCAACGGGGGGCATTGTTTGATTTAGAGCCTGTTAGGCTCCAACGACGGGGCACATTTGCATAGAGTCCCGAGGGACTCCGACCACGAGGCCCGCAATATTTTCTTTGAGCGCTGGTGCGCTCCAACGGCCCACATTGTTTTTGAAGAGCCCAGGGAGGCTCTAAACCTAACGGGGGGCATTTTGTTCATCAGCAGAGCGGCCCCGGAAGGCAGCGGGCCGCTCCTACGTTATCTAGGGGCATGCTTGATTTCGAGCCCACGAGGCTCTAACAGGGCACATTTGTTTATTGAGCCCACGAGGCTCCAACGAAGGCGCACAGTATTATTTAGAGCCTGCGAGGCTCTAGGGGGCATTTCATTTGTTTCAGAGCCCTGGGAGGCTCCAGTGTTGGCCCCATCCTTGTCCTACAGCTGCCCAGCACTTAGTGGGCAGCTGCAACGTTTAGGTTGTGGCCTCTGTGTGTTGGCTGGCGCAGCTTGCGCAGCCTTGCCCTAACATTTGGACCCAGGGCGCCCTTGCCCCTTCACGGCCAGTTGGCCTGGGACTGCCACAGGTGGTGGCTAATGTGAGTTTTGGCGCCATTGTACCTGTTCTGCACCTCTGAATGTGTTTTTGCGTCATGTGCTTTGCTTTACACCTCTGAATGTTATGCATCATGTGTTTATGTGCTTAGACCCCTACAGGTATTGTGATACTTAGGTGGTTGTTTTCTCCCTAGTACAGGTGGTGCTAGTGAGGTCCTGATTCCCTGCGCAATATTTTCCTAAGGTGGTTAGGGTTGCGTAGGTGGTACTTACCTGATACCAGTAGTGACTGGTTGTGTGCTAGGTGTAATTTAGTGCTACAGTGATTGTATGTGCTATGTTCTAAAATATTATTCCTACGTTCTAATTGCTATTCCTACAAAGTGCTAATTCCTGACAGTGGTCCATGTGGCCCTGTCCCCTGTATATATAATCCCTTGTAAATTCTGCCCGTGCCTGTTGGCACATTGTAGAGTGTGTGTTTTTATCTAATGTGTTGTGTATAATACAAAGGTTATTTTTATAGAATACCTTGTGTGGAGTTTCCTTTGTGGTGGGCCTTGGGTGTTGTTGCTGGGTGCGCGCGCAAACGCTTTACACATCGCCTCAGAGATAAGCCTGACTGCTCGTGCCAAGCTACCAAGGGGGTGAGCAGGGGTTATCTTTGGCGTGTAACTTCCTTGCCCTGACTAGAGTGGTGGTTTCTGTCTGGCTTTGGCGCAAGCCCTAGCCAACCAGGAATTGCCATTTCTAACAGTTTCCCTAGGTGCCGGCAGCGCTAGGGTTCAAAACCTACAGCTAGGCACTCTGGAAAAGAAGGGTCAGTTTTCACTCTGAAAATGTGGTGTGTCCATGTTGTGCTTTGGGCCGTTTCTGTTGTAGGCACTAGGCCTACCCACACAATTGAGGTACCATTTTTCTTGGAAGACTTTGGGGAACGCGGGGTGGGTGGAAATTTGTGGATCCACACAGATTCTAGAACTTTCCACCACAGATATGTGAGGAAAATGTGTTTTTTCTGACAAATGTTTAGGTTTGCAAGGGTTTCTGGGTACAGAACCTAGTGAGAGCCAGTCAAGTCACCCCATCCTGAGTTCCCCAGGGTGTCTAGTTTTCAAAAATGTATAGGTTTACTAGGTTTCCCTAGGTGCCGGCAGAGCTAGGGTTCAAAACCTACAGCTAGGCACTTTGGAAAAAAGGGTCAGTTTTCACTCTGAAAATGTGGTGTGTCCATGTTGTGTTTTGGGTCGTTTCCTGTCGCGGGCACTAGGCCTACCCACACAGTTGAGGTACCATTTTTCTTGGAAGACTTTGGGGAACGCGGAGTGGGTGGGAATTTGTAGATTCACACAGATTCCAGAACTTTCCACCACAGAAATGTGAGGAAAATGTGATTTTTTGGAAACATTTTTAGGGATGCAAGGCATTCTGGGTAACAGAACCTGGTGAGAGTCAGTCAATTCACCCCATCCTGGATTCCTCTGGGTGTCTAGTTTTAAAAAAAATTATAGGTCTGCTAGGTTTCCATAGGTTTCGGCAGAGCTAGGGTTCAAAATCTACAGCTAGGCACTTTGCAAAAAAAGGGTCAGTTTTCACTCTGAAAATGTGGTGTGTCCACGTTGCATTTTGGGCAATTTCCTGTCGCGGGCACTAGGCCTACCCACACAATTGAGGTACCATTTTTCTCGGAAGACTTTGGGGAATGCGAGGTGGGTGGAAATTTGTGGATCCTTGAAGGTTCCAGAACATTCTACCACAGAAATGTGAAGAAAATGTGTTTTTTGGACAACTTTTTAGGTTTGCAAGGGATTCTGGGTAACAGAGCCAGTCAAGTCACCCCATTTTGGATTCCCCTGGGTGTCTAGTTTTCAAAAATGTATAGGTTTGCCAGGTTTCCCTAGGTGCCGGCAGAGCTAGGGTTCATAATCTACAGCTAGGCCCTTTGGAAGAAATAGGACAGTTTTCACTCTGAAAATGTGGTGTGTCCACGTTGCGTTTTGGGCCGTTTCCTGTCACGGGCACTAGGCCTACCCACACAAGTGAGTTACCATTTTTCTAGCAAGACATTGGGAAACGTGGGGTGGGTGGAAATTTGTGGATCCACACAGATTCCAGAACTTTACACCACAGAAATGTGAGGAAAATGTGTTTTTTGGGAGACATTTTTAGGTTTGCAAGGGATTCTGGGTAAAAGAACCCGGTGAGAGCCAGTCAAGTCACCACATGTTGGATTCCCCTGGGTGTCTAGTTTTAAAAAATGTATAGGGTTGCTAGGTTTCCCTAGGTGCCGACAGAGCTAGGGTTCAAAATCTACAGCTAGGCACTTTGCGAACAAAGGGTCAGTTTTCACTCTGAAAATGTGGTGTGTCCACGTTGTGTTTTGGGCAATTTCCTGTCGCGGGCACTAGGACTACCCACACAATTGAGGTACCATTTTTCTCGAAAGACTTTGGGGAATGCGGGGTGGGTGGAAATTTGTGTATCCTTGAAGGTGCCAGAACATTCTACCACAGAAATGTGAGGAAAATTTCTTTAATTTGACACAATTTTAGGTTTGCAAGGGATTCTCAGTAACAGAACCTGGTGAGAGCCACTCAAGTCACCCTATCCTGGATTCCCCTGGGTGTCTAGTTTACAAAAATGTATAGGTTTACTAGGTTTCCCTAGGTGCCGGCAGACCTAGGGTTCAAAATCTACAGCTATGCACTTTGGAAAAAAAGGGTCAGTTTTCACTGAAAATGTGGTGTGTCCATGTTGTGTTTTGGGCAATTTCCTGTCGCGGGCACTAGGTCTACCCACACAAATGAGGTACCATTTTTCTCGAAAGACTGTGGGGAATGCGGGGTGGGTGAAAATTTGTGGATCCTTGAAGGTGCCAGAACATTCTACCACAGAAATGGAAGGAAAATGTGTTTTATTTGACAAATGTTTAGGTTTGCAAGGGATTCTGGGTAACAGAACCTGGTGAGAGCCAGTCAAATCACCCCATCCTGGATTTCCCTTGGTGTCTAGTTTTAAAAAAATGTATACGTTTACTAGGTTTCCCTAGGTGCCGGCAGCGCTAGGGTTCAAAACCTACAGCTAGGCACTCTGGAAAAGAAGGGTCAGTTTTCACTCTGAAAATGTGGTGTGTCCATGTTGTGCTTTGGGCCGTTTCTGTCGTAGGCACTAGAACTACCCACACAATTGAGGTACCATTTTTCTTGGAAGACTTTGGGGAACGCGGGGTGGGTGGAAATTTGTGGATCCACACAGATTCTAGAACTTTCCACCACAGATATGTGAGGAAAATGTGTTTTTTCTGACAAATGTTTAGGTTTGCAAGGGTTTCTGGGTACAGAACCTAGTGAGAGCCAGTCAAGTCACCCCATCCTGAGTTCCCCAGGGTGTCTAGTTTTCAAAAATGTATAGGTTTACTAGGTTTCCCTAGGTGCCGGCAGAGCTAGGGTTCAAAACCTACAGCTAGGCACTTTGGAAAAAAGGGTCAGTTTTCACTCTGAAAATGTGGTGTGTCCATGTTGTGTTTTGGGTCGTTTCCTGTCGCGGGCACTAGGCCTACCCACACAGTTGAGGTACCATTTTTCTTGGAAGACTTTGGGGAACGCGGGGTGGGTGGGAATTTGTAGATTCACACAGATTCCAGAACTTTCCACCACAGAAATGTGAGGAAAATGTGATTTTTTGGACATATTTTTAGGGATGCAAGGCATTCTGGGTAACAGAACCTGGTGAGAGTCAGTCAATTCACCCCATCCTGGATTCCTCTGGGTGTCTAGTTTTAAAAAAAATTATAGGTCTGCTAGGTTTCCATAGGTTTCGGCAGAGCTAGGGTTCAAAATCTACAGCTAGGCACTTTGCAAAAAAAGGGTCAGTTTTCACTCTGAAAATGTGGTGTGTCCACGTTGCATTTTGGGCAATTTCCTGTCGCGGGCACTAGGCCTACCCACACAATTGAGGTACCATTTTTCTCGGAAGACTTTGGGGAATGCGAGGTGGGTGGAAATTTGTGGATCCTTGAAGGTTCCAGAACATTCTACCACAGAAATGTGAAGAAAATGTGTTTTTTGGACAACTTTTTAGGTTTGCAAGGGATTCTGGGTAACAGAGCCAGTCAAGTCACCCCATTTTGGATTCCCCTTGGTGTCTAGTTTTCAAAAATGTATAGGTTTGCCAGGTTTCCCTAGGTGCCGGCAGAGCTAGGGTTCATAATCTACAGCTAGGCCCTTTGGAAGAAATAGGACAGTTTTCACTCTGAAAATGTGGTGTGTCCACGTTGCGTTTTGGGCCGTTTCCTGTCACGGGCACTAGGCCTACCCACACAAGTGAGGTACCATTTTTCTAGCAAGACATTGGGAAACGTGGGGTGGGTGGAAATTTGTGGATCCACACAGATTCCAGAACTTTACACCACAGAAATGTGGGGAAAATGTGTTTTTTGGGAGACATTTTTAGGTTTGCAAGGGATTCTGGGTAAAAGAACCCGGTGAGAGCCAGTCAAGTCACCGCATGTTGGATTCCCCTGGGTGTCTAGTTTTAAAAAATGTATAGGGTTGCTAGGTTTCCCTAGGTGCCGACAGAGCTAGGGTTCAAAATCTACAGCTAGGCACTTTGCGAACAAAGGGTCAGTTTTCACTCTGAAAATGTGGTGTGTCCACGTTGTGTTTTGGGCAATTTCCTGTCGCGGGCACTAGGCCTACCCACACAATTGAGGTACCATTTTTCTCGAAAGACTTTGGGGAATGCGGGGTGGGTGGAAATTTGTGTATCCTTGAAGGTGCCAGAACATTCTACCACAGAAATGTGAGGAAAATTTCTTTAATTTGACACAATTTTAGGTTTGCAAGGGATTCTCAGTAACAGAACCTGGTGAGAGCCACTCAAGTCTCCCTATCCTGGATTCCCCTGGGTGTCTAGTTTAAAAAAATGTATAGGTTTACTAGGTTTCCCTAGGTGCCGGCAGAGCTAGGGTTCAAAATTTTCTGAGCTATGCACTTTGGAAAAAAAGGGTCAGTTTTCGCTGAAAATGTGGTGTGTCCATGTTGTGTTTTGGGCAATTTCCTGTCGCGGGCACTAGGTCTACCCACACAAATGAGGTACCATTTTTCTCGAAAGACTGTGGGGAATGCGGGGTGGGTGAAAATTTGTGGATCCTTGAAGGTGCCAGAACATTCTACCACAGAAATATAAGGAAAATGTGTTTTATTTGACAAATGTTTAGGTTTGCAAGGGATTCTGGGTAACAGAACCTGGTGAGAGCCAGTCAAATCACCCCATCCTGGATTTCCCTTGGTGTCTAGTTTTAAAAAAATGTATACGTTTACTAGGTTTCCCTAGGTGCCGGCAGAGCTAGGGTTCAAAACCTACAGCTAGGCACTTTGGAAAAGAAGGGTCAGTTTTCACTCTGAAAATGTGGTGTGTCCATGTTGTGCTTTGGGCCGTTTCTGTCGTAGGCACTAGGCCTACCCACACAATTGAGGTACCATTTTTCTTGGAAGACTTTGGGGAACGCGGGGTGGGTGGAAATTTGTGGATCCACACAGATTCTAGAACTTTCCACCACAGATATGTGAGGAAAATGTGTTTTTTCTGACAAATGTTTAGGTTTGCAAGGGTTTCTGGGTACAGAACCTAGTGAGAGCCAGTCAAGTCACCCCATCCTGAGTTCCTCAGGGTGTCTAGTTTTCAAAAATGTATAGGTTTACTAGGTTTCCCTAGGTGACGGCAGAGCTAGGGTTCAAAACCTACAGCTAGGCACTTTGGAAAAAAGGGTCAGTTTTCACTCTGAAAATGTGGTGTGTCCATGTTGTGTTTTGGGTCGTTTCCTGTCGCGGGCACTAGGCCTACCCACACAGTTGAGGTACCATTTTTCTTGGAAGACTTTGGGGAACGCGGGGTGGGTGGGAATTTGTAGATTCACACAGATTCCAGAACTTTCCACCACAGAAATGTGAGGAAAATGTGATTTTTTGGACATATTTTTAGGGATGCAAGGCATTCTGGGTAACAGAACCTGGTGAGAGTCAGTCAATTCACCCCATCCTGCATTCCTCTGGGTGTCTAGTTTTAAAAAAAAATATAGGTCTGCTAGGTTTCCATAGGTTTCGGCAGAGCTAGGGTTCAAAATCTACAGCTAGGCACTTTGCAAAAAAAGGGTCAGTTTTCACTCTGAAAATGTGGTGTGTCCACGTTGCATTTTGGGCAATTTCCTGTCGCGGGCACTAGGCCTACCCACACAATTGAGGTACCATTTTTCTCGGAAGACTTTGGGGAATGCGAGGTGGGTGGAAATTTGTGGATCCTTGAAGGTTCCAGAACATTCTACCACAGAAATGTGAAGAAAATGTGTTTTTTTGGACAACTTTTTAGGTTTGCAAGGGATTCTGGGTAACAGAGCCAGTCAAGTCACCCTATTTTGGATTCCCCTGGGTGTTTAGTTTTCGAAAATGTATAGGTTTGCCAGGTTTCCCTAGGTGCCGGCAGAGCTAGGGTTCATAATCTACAGCTAGGCCCTTTGGAAGAAATAGGACAGTTTTCACTCTGAAAATGTGGTGTGTCCACGTTGCGTTTTGGGCCGTTTCCTGTCACGGGCACTAGGCCTACCCACACAAGTGAGTTACCATTTTTCTAGCAAGACATTGGGAAATGTGGGGTGGGTGGAAATTTGTGGATCCACACAGATTCCAGAACTTTACACCACAGAAATGTGAGGAAAATGTGTTTTTTGGGAGACATTTTTAGGTTTGCAAGGGATTCTGGGTAAAAGAACCCGGTGAGAGCCAGTCAAGTCACCACATGTTGGATTCCCCTGGGTGTCTAGTTTTAAAAAATGTATAGGGTTGCTAGGTTTCCCTAGGTGCCGACAGAGCTAGGGTTCAAAATCTACAGCTAGGCACTTTGCGAACAAAGGGTCAGTTTTCACTCTGAAAATGTGGTGTGTCCACGTTGTGTTTTGGGCAATTTCCTGTCGCGGGCACTAGGACTACCCACACAATTGAGGTACCATTTTTCTCGAAAGACTTTGGGGAATGCGGGGTGGGTGGAAATTTGTGTATCCTTGAAGGTGCCAGAACATTCTACCACAGAAATGTGAGGAAAATTTCTTTAATTTGACACAATTTTAGGTTTGCAAGGGATTCTCAGTAACAGAACCTGGTGAGAGCCACTCAAGTCACCCTATCCTGGATTCCCCTGGGTGTCTAGTTTACAAAAATGTATAGGTTTACTAGGTTTCCCTAGGTGCCGGCAGAGCTAGGGTTCAAAATCTACAGCTATGCACTTTGGAAAAAAAGGGTCAGTTTTCACTGAAAATGTGGTGTGTCCATGTTGTGTTTTGGGCAATTTCCTGTCGCGGGCACTAGGTCTACCCACACAAATGAGGTACCATTTTTCTCGAAAGACTGTGGGGAATGCGGGGTGGGTGAAAATTTGTGGATCCTTGAAGGTGCCAGAACATTCTACCACAGAAATGGAAGGAAAATGTGTTTTATTTGACAAATGTTTAGGTTTGCAAGGGATTCTGGGTAACAGAACCTGGTGAGAGCCAGTCAAATCACCCCATCCTGGATTTCCCTTGGTGTCTAGTTTTAAAAAAATGTATACGTTTACTAGGTTTCCCTAGGTGCCGGCAGCGCTAGGGTTCAAAACCTACAGCTAGGCACTCTGGAAAAGAAGGGTCAGTTTTCACTCTGAAAATGTGGTGTGTCCATGTTGTGCTTTGGGCCGTTTCTGTTGTAGGCACTAGGCCTACCCACACAATTGAGGTACCATTTTTCTTGGAAGACTTTGGGGAACGCGGGGTGGGTGGAAATTTGTGGATCCACACAGATTCTAGAACTTTCCACCACAGATATGTGAGGAAAATGTGTTTTTTCTGACAAATGTTTAGGTTTGCAAGGGTTTCTGGGTACAGAACCTAGTGAGAGCCAGTCAAGTCACCCCATCCTGAGTTCCCCAGGGTGTCTAGTTTTCAAAAATGTATAGGTTTACTAGGTTTCCCTAGGTGCCGGCAGAGCTAGGGTTCAAAACCTACAGCTAGGCACTTTGGAAAAAAGGGTCAGTTTTCACTCTGAAAATGTGGTGTGTCCATGTTGTGTTTTGGGTCGTTTCCTGTCGCGGGCACTAGGCCTACCCACACAGTTGAGGTACCATTTTTCTTGGAAGACTTTGGGGAACGCGGGGTGGGTGGGAATTTGTAGATTCACACAGATTCCAGAACTTTCCACCACAGAAATGTGAGGAAAATGTGATTTTTTGGAAACATTTTTAGGGATGCAAGGCATTCTGGGTAACAGAACCTGGTGAGAGTCAGTCAATTCACCCCATCCTGGATTCCTCTGGGTGTCTAGTTTTAAAAAAAATTATAGGTCTGCTAGGTTTCCATAGGTTTCGGCAGAGCTAGGGTTCAAAATCTACAGCTAGGCACTTTGCAAAAAAAGGGTCAGTTTTCACTCTGAAAATGTGGTGTGTCCACGTTGCATTTTGGGCAATTTCCTGTCGCGGGCACTAGGCCTACCCACACAATTGAGGTACCATTTTTCTCGGAAGACTTTGGGGAATGCGAGGTGGGTGGAAATTTGTGGATCCTTGAAGGTTCCAGAACATTCTACCACAGAAATGTGAAGAAAATGTGTTTTTTGGACAACTTTTTAGGTTTGCAAGGGATTCTGGGTAACAGAGCCAGTCAAGTCACCCCATTTTGGATTCCCCTGGGTGTCTAGTTTTCAAAAATGTATAGGTTTGCCAGGTTTCCCTAGGTGCCGGCAGAGCTAGGGTTCATAATCTACAGCTAGGCCCTTTGGAAAAAAGGGTCAGTTTTCACTCTGAAAATGTGGTGTGTCCACGTTGCGTATTGGGCAATTTCCTGTCGCGGGCACTAGGTCTACCCACACAAATGAGGTACCATTTTTCTCGAAAGACTGTGGGGAATGCGGGGTGGGTGAAAATTTGTGGATCCTTGAAGGTGCCAGAACATTCTACCACAGAAATGGAAGGAAAATGTGTTTTATTTGACAAATGTTTAGGTTTGCAAGGGATTCTGGGTAACAGAACCTGGTGAGAGCCAGTCAAATCACCCCATCCTGGATTTCCCTTGGTGTCTAGTTTTAAAAAAATGTATACGTTTACTAGGTTTCCCTAGGTGCCGGCAGCGCTAGGGTTCAAAACCTACAGCTAGGCACTCTGGAAAAGAAGGGTCAGTTTTCACTCTGAAAATGTGGTGTGTCCATGTTGTGCTTTGGGCCATTTCTGTTGTAGGCACTAGGCCTACCCACACAATTGAGGTACCATTTTTCTTGGAAGACTTTGGGGAACGCGGGGTGGGTGGAAATTTGTGGATCCACACAGATTCTAGAACTTTCCACCACAGATATGTGAGGAAAATGTGTTTTTTCTGACAAATGTTTAGGTTTGCAAGGGTTTCTGGGTACAGAACCTAGTGAGAGCCAGTCAAGTCACCCCATCCTGAGTTCCCCAGGGTGTCTAGTTTTCAAAAATGTATAGGTTTACTAGGTTTCCCTAGGTGCCGGCAGAGCTAGGGTTCAAAACCTACAGCTAGGCACTTTGGAAAAAAGGGTCAGTTTTCACTCTGAAAATGTGGTGTGTCCATGTTGTGTTTTGGGTCGTTTCCTGTCGCGGGCACTAGGCCTACCCACACAGTTGAGGTACCATTTTTCTTGGAAGTCTTTGGGGAACGCGGGGTGGGTGGGAATTTGTAGATTCACACAGATTCCAGAACTTTCCACCACAGAAATGTGAGGAAAATGTGATTTTTTGGAAACATTTTTAGGGATGCAAGGCATTCTGGGTAACAGAACCTGGTGAGAGTCAGTCAATTCACCCCATCCTGGATTCCTCTGGGTGTCTAGTTTTAAAAAAAATTATAGGTCTGCTAGGTTTCCATAGGTTTTGGCAGAGCTAGGGTTCAAAATCTACAGCTAGGCACTTTGCAAAAAAAGGGTCAGTTTTCACTCTGAAAATGTGGTGTGTCCACGTTGCATTTTGGGCAATTTCCTGTCGCGGGCACTAGGCCTACCCACACAATTGAGGTACCATTTTTCTCGGAAGACTTTGGGGAATGCGAGGTGGGTGGAAATTTGTGGATCCTTGAAGGTTCCAGAACATTCTACCACAGAAATGTGAAGAAAATGTGTTTTTTGGACAACTTTTTAGGTTTGCAAGGGATTCTGGGTAACAGAGCCAGTCAAGTCACCCCATTTTGGATTCCCCTGGGTGTCTAGTTTTCAAAAATGTATAGGTTTGCCAGGTTTCCCTAGGTGCCGGCAGAGCTAGGGTTCATAATCTACAGCTAGGCCCTTTGGAAGAAATAGGACAGTTTTCACTCTGAAAATGTGGTGTGTCCACGTTGCGTTTTGGGCCGTTTCCTGTCACGGGCACTAGGCCTACCCACACAAGTGAGGTTCCATTTTTCTAGCAAGACATTGGGAAACGTGGGGTGGGTGGAAATTTGTGGATCCACACAGATTCCAGAACTTTACACCACAGAAATGTGAGGAAAATGTGTTTTTTGGGAGACATTTTTAGGTTTGCAAGGGATTCTGGGTAAAAGAACCCGGTGAGAGCCAGTCAAGTCACCGCATGTTGGATTCCCCTGGGTGTCTAGTTTTAAAAAATGTATAGGGTTGCTAGGTTTCCCTAGGTGCCGACAGAGCTAGGGTTCAAAATCTACAGCTAGGCACTTTGCGAACAAAGGGTCAGTTTTCACTCTGAAAATGTGGTGTGTCCACGTTGTGTTTTGGGCAATTTCCTGTCGCGGGCACTAGGCCTACCCACACAATTGAGGTACCATTTTTCTCGAAAGACTTTGGGGAATGCGGGGTGGGTGGAAATTTGTGTATCCTTGAAGGTGCCAGAACATTCTACCACAGAAATGTGAGGAAAATTTCTTTAATTTGACACAATTTTAGGTTTGCAAGGGATTCTCAGTAACAGAACCTGGTGAGAGCCACTCAAGTCACCCTATCCTGGATTCCCCTGGGTGTCTAGTTTAAAAAAATGTATAGGTTTACTAGGTTTCCCTAGGTGCCGGCAGAGCTAGGGTTCAAAATCTACAGCTATGCACTTTGGAAAAAAAGGGTCAGTTTTCGCTGAAAATGTGGTGTGTCCATGTTGTGTTTTGGGCAATTTCCTGTTGCGGGCACTAGGTCTACCCACACAAATGAGGTACCATTTTTCTCGAAAGACTGTGGGGAATGCGGGGTGGGTGAAAATTTGTGGATCCTTGAAGGTGCCAGAACATTCTACCACAGAAATATAAGGAAAATGTGTTTTATTTGACAAATGTTTAGGTTTGCAAGGGATTCTGGGTAACAGAACCTGGTGAGAGCCAGTCAAATCACCCCATCCTGGATTTCCCTTGGTGTCTAGTTTTAAAAAAATGTATACGTTTACTAGGTTTCCCTAGGTGCCGGCAGAGCTAGGGTTCAAAACCTACAGCTAGGCACTTTGGAAAAGAAGGGTCAGTTTTCACTCTGAAAATGTGGTGTGTCCATGTTGTGCTTTGGGCCGTTTCTGTCGTAGGCACTAGGCCTACCCACACAATTGAGGTACCATTTTTCTTGGAAGACTTTGGGGAACGCGGGGTGGGTGGAAATTTGTGGATCCACACAGATTCTAGAACTTTCCACCACAGATATGTGAGGAAAATGTGTTTTTTCTGACAAATGTTTAGGTTTGCAAGGGTTTCTGGGTACAGAACCTAGTGAGAGCCAGTCAAGTCACCCCATCCTGAGTTCCCCAGGGTGTCTAGTTTTCAAAAATGTATAGGTTTACTAGGTTTCCCTAGGTGCCGGCAGAGCTAGGGTTCAAAACCTACAGCTAGGCACTTTGGAAAAAAGGGTCAGTTTTCACTCTGAAAATGTGGTGTGTCCATGTTGTGTTTTGGGTCGTTTCCTGTCGCGGGCACTAGGCCTACCCACACAGTTGAGGTACCATTTTTCTTGGAAGACTTTGGGGAACGCGGGGTGGGTGGGAATTTGTAGATTCACACAGATTCCAGAACTTTCCACCACAGAAATGTGAGGAAAATTTGATTTTTTGGACATATTTTTAGGGATGCAAGGCATTCTGGGTAACAGAACCTGGTGAGAGTCAGTCAATTCACCCCATCCTGCATTCCTCTGGGTGTCTAGTTTTAAAAAAAAATATAGGTCTGCTAGGTTTCCATAGGTTTCGGCAGAGCTAGGGTTCAAAATCTACAGCTAGGCACTTTGCAAAAAAAGGGTCAGTTTTCACTCTGAAAATGTGGTGTGTCCACGTTGCATTTTGGGCAATTTCCTGTCGCGGGCACTAGGCCTACCCACACAATTGAGGTACCATTTTTCTCAGAAGACTTTGGGGAATGCGAGGTGGGTGGAAATTTGTGGATCCTTGAAGGTTCCAGAACATTCTACCACAGAAATGTGAAGAAAATGTGTTTTTTTGGACAACTTTTTAGGTTTGCAAGGGATTCTGGGTAACAGAGCCAGTCAAGTCACCCTATTTTGGATTCCCCTGGGTGTTTAGTTTTCGAAAATGTATAGGTTTGCCAGGTTTCCCTAGGTGCCGGCAGAGCTAGGGTTCATAATCTACAGCTAGGCCCTTTGGAAGAAATAGGACAGTTTTCACTCTGAAAATGTGGTGTGTCCACGTTGCGTTTTGGGCCGTTTCCTGTCACGGGCACTAGGCCTACCCACACAAGTGAGTTACCATTTTTCTAGCAAGACATTGGGAAACGTGGGGTGGGTGGAAATTTGTGGATCCACACAGATTCCAGAACTTTACACCACAGAAATGTGAGGAAAATGTGTTTTTTGGGAGACATTTTTAGGTTTGCAAGGGATTCTGGGTAAAAGAACCCGGTGAGAGCCAGTCAAGTCACCACATGTTGGATTCCCCTGGGTGTCTAGTTTTAAAAAATGTATAGGGTTGCTAGGTTTCCCTAGGTGCCGACAGAGCTAGGGTTCAAAATCTACAGCTAGGCACTTTGCGAACAAAGGGTCAGTTTTCACTCTGAAAATGTGGTGTGTCCACGTTGTGTTTTGGGCAATTTCCTGTCGCGGGCACTAGGACTACCCACACAATTGAGGTACCATTTTTCTCGAAAGACTTTGGGGAATGCGGGGTGGGTGGAAATTTGTGTATCCTTGAAGGTGCCAGAACATTCTACCACAGAAATGTGAGGAAAATTTCTTTAATTTGACACAATTTTAGGTTTGCAAGGGATTCTCAGTAACAGAACCTGGTGAGAGCCACTCAAGTCACCCTATCCTGGATTCCCCTGGGTGTCTAGTTTACAA
This sequence comes from Triturus cristatus, assembly GCF_964204655.1. Taxonomy (NCBI): domain Eukaryota; kingdom Metazoa; phylum Chordata; class Amphibia; order Caudata; family Salamandridae; genus Triturus; species Triturus cristatus. The sequence goes on along the minus strand of NC_140589.1, from coordinate 1,710,200,139 downwards.
AAATGTATAGGTTTACTAGGTTTCCCTAGGTGCCGGCAGAGCTAGGGTTCAAAATCTACAGCTATGCACTTTGGAAAAAAAGGGTCAGTTTTCACTGAAAATGTGGTGTGTCCATGTTGTGTTTTGGGCAATTTCCTGTCGCGGGCACTAGGTCTACCCACACAAATGAGGTACCATTTTTCTCGAAAGACTGTGGGGAATGCGGGGTGGGTGAAAATTTGTGGATCCTTGAAGGTGCCAGAACATTCTACCACAGAAATGGAAGGAAAATGTGTTTTATTTGACAAATGTTTAGGTTTGCAAGGGATTCTGGGTAACAGAACCTGGTGAGAGCCAGTCAAATCACCCCATCCTGGATTTCCCTTGGTGTCTAGTTTTAAAAAAATGTATACGTTTACTAGGTTTCCCTAGGTGCCGGCAGCGCTAGGGTTCAAAACCTACAGCTAGGCACTCTGGAAAAGAAGGGTCAGTTTTCACTCTGAAAATGTGGTGTGTCCATGTTGTGCTTTGGGCCGTTTCTGTTGTAGGCACTAGGCCTACCCACACAATTGAGGTACCATTTTTCTTGGAAGACTTTGGGGAACGCGGGGTGGGTGGAAATTTGTGGATCCACACAGATTCTAGAACTTTCCACCACAGATATGTGAGGAAAATGTGTTTTTTCTGACAAATGTTTAGGTTTGCAAGGGTTTCTGGGTACAGAACCTAGTGAGAGCCAGTCAAGTCACCCCATCCTGAGTTCCCCAGGGTGTCTAGTTTTCAAAAATGTATAGGTTTACTAGGTTTCCCTAGGTGCCGGCAGAGCTAGGGTTCAAAACCTACAGCTAGGCACTTTGGAAAAAAGGGTCAGTTTTCACTCTGAAAATGTGGTGTGTCCATGTTGTGTTTTGGGTCGTTTCCTGTCGCGGGCACTAGGCCTACCCACACAGTTGAGGTACCATTTTTCTTGGAAGACTTTGGGGAACGCGGGGTGGGTGGGAATTTGTAGATTCACACAGATTCCAGAACTTTCCACCACAGAAATGTGAGGAAAATGTGATTTTTTGGACATATTTTTAGGGATGCAAGGCATTCTGGGTAACAGAACCTGGTGAGAGTCAGTCAATTCACCCCATCCTGGATTCCTCTGGGTGTCTAGTTTTAAAAAAAATTATTGGTCTGCTAGGTTTCCATAGGTTTCGGCAGAGCTAGGGTTCAAAATCTACAGCTAGGCACTTTGCAAAAAAAGGGTCAGTTTTCACTCTGAAAATGTGGTGTGTCCACGTTGCATTTTGGGCAATTTCCTGTCGCGGGCACTAGGCCTACCCACACAATTGAGGTACCATTTTTCTCGGAAGACTTTGGGGAATGCGAGGTGGGTGGAAATTTGTGGATCCTTGAAGGTTCCAGAACATTCTACCACAGAAATGTGAAGAAAATGTGTTTTTTGGACAACTTTTTAGGTTTGCAAGGGATTCTGGGTAACAGAGCCAGTCAAGTCACCCCATTTTGGATTCCCCTGGGTGTCTAGTTTTCAAAAATGTATAGGTTTGCCAGGTTTCCCTAGGTGCCGGCAGAGCTAGGGTTCATAATCTACAGCTAGGCCCTTTGGAAGAAATAGGACAGTTTTCACTCTGAAAATGTGGTGTGTCCACATTGCGTTTTGGGCCGTTTCCTGTCACGGGCACTAGGCCTACCCACACAAGTGAGGTACCATTTTTCTAGCAAGACATTGGGAAACGTGGGGTGGGTGGAAATTTGTGGATCCACACAGATTCCAGAACTTTACACCACAGAAATGTGAGGAAAATGTGTTTTTTGGGAGACATTTTTAGGTTTGCAAGGGATTCTGGGTAAAAGAACCCGGTGAGAGCCAGTCAAGTCACCGCATGTTGGATTCCCCTGGGTGTCTAGTTTTAAAAAATGTATAGGGTTGCTAGGTTTCCCTAGGTGCCGACAGAGCTAGGGTTCAAAATCTACAGCTAGGCACTTTGCGAACAAAGGGTCAGTTTTCACTCTGAAAATGTGGTGTGTCCACGTTGTGTTTTGGGCAATTTCCTGTCGCGGGCACTAGGCCTACCCACACAATTGAGGTACCATTTTTCTCGAAAGACTTTGGGGAATGCGGGGTGGGTGGAAATTTGTGTATCCTTGAAGGTGCCAGAACATTCTACCACAGAAATGTGAGGAAAATTTCTTTAATTTGACACAATTTTAGGTTTGCAAGGGATTCTCAGTAACAGAACCTGGTGAGAGCCACTCAAGTCACCCTATCCTGGATTCCCCTGGGTGTCTAGTTTAAAAAAATGTATAGGTTTACTAGGTTTCCCTAGGTGCCGGCAGAGCTAGGGTTCAAAATCTACAGCTATGCACTTTGGAAAAAAAGGGTCAGTTTTCGCTGAAAATGTGGTGTGTCCATGTTGTGTTTTGGGCAATTTCCTGTCGCGGGCACTAGGTCTACCCACACAAATGAGGTACCATTTTTCTCGAAAGACTGTGGGGAATGCGGGGTGGGTGAAAATTTGTGGATCCTTGAAGGTGCCAGAACATTCTACCACAGAAATGTAAGGAAAATGTGTTTTATTTGACAAATGTTTAGGTTTGCAAGGGATTCTGGGTAACAGAACCTGGTGAGAGCCAGTCAAATCACCCCATCCTGGATTTCCCTTGGTGTCTAGTTTTAAAAAAATGTATACGTTTACTAGGTTTCCCTAGGTGCCGGCAGAGCTAGGGTTCAAAACCTACAGCTAGGCACTTTGGAAAAGAAGGGTCAGTTTTCACTCTGAAAATGTGGTGTGTCCATGTTGTGCTTTGGGCCGTTTCTGTCGTAGGCACTAGGCCTACCCACACAATTGAGGTACCATTTTTCTTGGAAGACTTTGGGGAACGCGGGGTGGGTGGAAATTTGTGGATCCACACAGATTCTAGAACTTTCCACCACAGATATGTGAGGAAAATGTGTTTTTTCTGACAAATGTTTAGGTTTGCAAGGGTTTCTGGGTACAGAACCTAGTGAGAGCCAGTCAAGTCACCCCATCCTGAGTTCCCCAGGGTGTCTAGTTTTCAAAAATGTATAGGTTTACTAGGTTTCCCTAGGTGCCGGCAGAGCTAGGGTTCAAAACCTACAGCTAGGCACTTTGGAAAAAAGGGTCAGTTTTCACTCTGAAAATGTGGTGTGTCCATGTTGTGTTTTGGGTCGTTTCCTGTCGCGGGCACTAGGCCTACCCACACAGTTGAAGTACCATTTTTCTTGGAAGACTTTGGGGAACGCGGGGTGGGTGGGAATTTGTAGATTCACACAGATTCCAGAACTTTCCACCACAGAAATGTGAGGAAAATTTGATTTTTTGGACATATTTTTAGGGATGCAAGGCATTCTGGGTAACAGAACCTGGTGAGAGTCAGTCAATTCACCCCATCCTGCATTCCTCTGGGTGTCTAGTTTTAAAAAAAAATATAGGTCTGCTAGGTTTCCATAGGTTTCGGCAGAGCTAGGGTTCAAAATCTACAGCTAGGCACTTTGCAAAAAAAGGGTCAGTTTTCACTCTGAAAATGTGGTGTGTCCACGTTGCATTTTGGGCAATTTCCTGTCGCGGGCACTAGGCCTACCCACACAATTGAGGTACCATTTTTCTCGGAAGACTTTGGGGAATGCGAGGTGGGTGGAAATTTGTGGATCCTTGAAGGTTCCAGAACATTCTACCACAGAAATGTGAAGAAAATGTGTTTTTTTGGACAACTTTTTAGGTTTGCAAGGGATTCTGGGTAACAGAGCCAGTCAAGTCACCCTATTTTGGATTCCCCTGGGTGTTTAGTTTTCGAAAATGTATAGGTTTGCCAGGTTTCCCTAGGTGCCGGCAGAGCTAGGGTTCATAATCTACAGCTAGGCCCTTTGGAAGAAATAGGACAGTTTTCACTCTGAAAATGTGGTGTGTCCACGTTGCGTTTTGGGCCGTTTCCTGTCACGGGCACTAGGCCTACCCACACAAGTGAGTTACCATTTTTCTAGCAAGACATTGGGAAACGTGGGGTGGGTGGAAATTTGTGGATCCACACAGATTCCAGAACTTTACACCACAGAAATGTGAGGAAAATGTGTTTTTTGGGAGCCATTTTTAGGTTTGCAAGGGATTCTGGGTAAAAGAACCCGGTGAGAGCCAGTCAAGTCACCACATGTTGGATTCCCCTGGGTGTCTAGTTTTAAAAAATGTATAGGGTTGCTAGGTTTCCCTAGGTGCCGACAGAGCTAGGGTTCAAAATCTACAGCTAGGCACTTTGCGAACAAAGGGTCAGTTTTCACTCTGAAAATGTGGTGTGTCCACGTTGTGTTTTGGGCAATTTCCTGTCGCGGGCACTAGGACTACCCACACAATTGAGGTACCATTTTTCTCGAAAGACTTTGGGGAATGCGGGGTGGGTGGAAATTTGTGTATCCTTGAAGGTGCCAGAACATTCTACCACAGAAATGTGAGGAAAATTTCTTTAATTTGACACAATTTTAGGTTTGCAAGGGATTCTCAGTAACAGAACCTGGTGAGAGCCACTCAAGTCACCCTATCCTGGATTCCCCTGGGTGTCTAGTTTACAAAAATGTATAGGTTTACTAGGTTTCCCTAGGTGCCGGCAGAGCTAGGGTTCAAAATCTACAGCTATGCACTTTGGAAAAAAAGGGTCAGTTTTCACTGAAAATGTGGTGTGTCCATGTTGTGTTTTGGGCAATTTCCTGTCGCGGGCACTAGGTCTACCCACACAAATGAGGTACCATTTTTCTCGAAAGACTGTGGGGAATGCGGGGTGGGTGAAAATTTGTGGATCCTTGAAGGTGCCAGAACATTCTACCACAGAAATGGAAGGAAAATGTGTTTTATTTGACAAATGTTTAGGTTTGCAAGGGATTCTGGGTAACAGAACCTGGTGAGAGCCAGTCAAATCACCCCATCCTGGATTTCCCTTGGTGTCTAGTTTTAAAAAAATGTATACGTTTACTAGGTTTCCCTAGGTGCCGGCAGCGCTAGGGTTCAAAACCTACAGCTAGGCACTCTGGAAAAGAAGGGTCAGTTTTCACTCTGAAAATGTGGTGTGTCCATGTTGTGCTTTGGGCCGTTTCTGTTGTAGGCACTAGGCCTACCCACACAATTGAGGTACCATTTTTCTTGGAAGACTTTGGGGAACGCGGGGTGGGTGGAAATTTGTGGATCCACACAGATTCTAGAACTTTCCACCACAGATATGTGAGGAAAATGTGTTTTTTCTGACAAATGTTTAGGTTTGCAAGGGTTTCTGGGTACAGAACCTAGTGAGAGCCAGTCAAGTCACCCCATCCTGAGTTCCCCAGGGTGTCTAGTTTTCAAAAATGTATAGGTTTACTAGGTTTCCCTAGGTGCCGGCAGAGCTAGGGTTCAAAACCTACAGCTAGGCACTTTGGAAAAAAGGGTCAGTTTTCACTCTGAAAATGTGGTGTGTCCATGTTGTGTTTTGGGTCGTTTCCTGTCGCGGGCACTAGGCCTACCCACACAGTTGAGGTACCATTTTTCTTGGAAGACTTTGGGGAACGCGGGGTGGGTGGGAATTTGTAGATTCACACAGATTCCAGAACTTTCCACCACAGAAATGTGAGGAAAATGTGATTTTTTGGACATATTTTTAGGGATGCAAGGCATTCTGGGTAACAGAACCTGGTGAGAGTCAGTCAATTCACCCCATCCTGGATTCCTCTGGGTGTCTAGTTTTAAAAAAAATTATTGGTCTGCTAGGTTTCCATAGGTTTCGGCAGAGCTAGGGTTCAAAATCTACAGCTAGGCACTTTGCAAAAAAAGGGTCAGTTTTCACTCTGAAAATGTGGTGTGTCCACGTTGCATTTTGGGCAATTTCCTGTCGCGGGCACTAGGCCTACCCACACAATTGAGGTACCATTTTTCTCGGAAGACTTTGGGGAATGCGAGGTGGGTGGAAATTTGTGGATCCTTGAAGGTTCCAGAACATTCTACCACAGAAATGTGAAGAAAATGTGTTTTTTGGACAACTTTTTAGGTTTGCAAGGGATTCTGGGTAACAGAGCCAGTCAAGTCACCCCATTTTGGATTCCCTTGGGTGTCTAGTTTTCAAAAATGTATAGGTTTGCCAGGTTTCCCTAGGTGCCGGCAGAGCTAGGGTTCATAATCTACAGCTAGGCCCTTTGGAAGAAATAGGACAGTTTTCACTCTGAAAATGTGGTGTGTCCACATTGCGTTTTGGGCCGTTTCCTGTCACGGGCACTAGGCCTACCCACACAAGTGAGGTACCATTTTTCTAGCAAGACATTGGGAAACGTGGGGTGGGTGGAAATTTGTGGATCCACACAGATTCCAGAACTTTACACCACAGAAATGTGAGGAAAATGTGTTTTTTGGGAGACATTTTTAGGTTTGCAAGGGATTCTGGGTAAAAGAACCCGGTGAGAGCCAGTCAAGTCACCGCATGTTGGATTCCCCTGGGTGTCTAGTTTTAAAAAATGTATAGGGTTGCTAGGTTTCCCTAGGTGCCGACAGAGCTAGGGTTCAAAATCTACAGCTAGGCACTTTGCGAACAAAGGGTCAGTTTTCACTCTGAAAATGTGGTGTGTCCACGTTGTGTTTTGGGCAATTTCCTGTCGCGGGCACTAGGCCTACCCACACAATTGAGGTACCATTTTTCTCGAAAGACTTTGGGGAATGCGGGGTGGGTGGAAATTTGTGTATCCTTGAAGGTGCCAGAACATTCTACCACAGAAATGTGAGGAAAATTTCTTTAATTTGACACAATTTTAGGTTTGCAAGGGATTCTCAGTAACAGAACCTGGTGAGAGCCACTCAAGTCACCCTATCCTGGATTCCCCTGGGTGTCTAGTTTAAAAAAATGTATAGGTTTACTAGGTTTCCCTAGGTGCCGGCAGAGCTAGGGTTCAAAATCTACAGCTATGCACTTTGGAAAAAAAGGGTCAGTTTTCGCTGAAAATGTGGTGTGTCCATGTTGTGTTTTGGGCAATTTCCTGTCGCGGGCACTAGGTCTACCCACACAAATGAGGTACCATTTTTCTCGAAAGACTGTGGGGAATGCGGGGTGGGTGAAAATTTGTGGATCCTTGAAGGTGCCAGAACATTCTACCACAGAAATGTAAGGAAAATGTGTTTTATTTGACAAATGTTTAGGTTTGCAAGGGATTCTGGGTAACAGAACCTGGTGAGAGCCAGTCAAATCACCCCATCCTGGATTTCCCTTGGTGTCTAGTTTTAAAAAAATGTATACGTTTACTAGGTTTCCCTAGGTGCCGGCAGAGCTAGGGTTCAAAACCTACAGCTAGGCACTTTGGAAAAGAAGGGTCAGTTTTCACTCTGAAAATGTGGTGTGTCCATGTTGTGCTTTGGGCCGTTTCTGTCGTAGGCACTAGGCCTACCCACACAATTGAGGTACCATTTTTCTTGGAAGACTTTGGGGAACGCGGGGTGGGTGGAAATTTGTGGATCCACACAGATTCTAGAACTTTCCACCACAGATATGTGAGGAAAATGTGTTTTTTCTGACAAATGTTTAGGTTTGCAAGGGTTTCTGGGTACAGAACCTAGTGAGAGCCAGTCAAGTCACCCCATCCTGAGTTCCCCAGGGTGTCTAGTTTTCAAAAATGTATAGGTTTACTAGGTTTCCCTAGGTGCCGGCAGAGCTAGGGTTCAAAACCTACAGCTAGGCACTTTGGAAAAAAGGGTCAGTTTTCACTCTGAAAATGTGGTGTGTCCATGTTGTGTTTTGGGTCGTTTCCTGTCGCGGGCACTAGGCCTACCCACACAGTTGAGGTACCATTTTTCTTGGAAGACTTTGGGGAACGCGGGGTGGGTGGGAATTTGTAGATTCACACAGATTCCAGAACTTTCCACCACAGAAATGTGAGGAAAATGTGATTTTTTGGACATATTTTTAGGGATGCAAGGCATTCTGGGTAACAGAACCTGGTGAGAGTCAGTCAATTCACCCCATCCTGCATTCCTCTGGGTGTCTAGTTTTAAAAAAAAATATAGGTCTGCTAGGTTTCCATAGGTTTCGGCAGAGCTAGGGTTCAAAATCTACAGCTAGGCACTTTGCAAAAAAAGGGTCAGTTTTCACTCTGAAAATGTGGTGTGTCCACGTTGCATTTTGGGCAATTTCCTGTCGCGGGCACTAGGCCTACCCACACAATTGAGGTACCATTGTTCTCGGAAGACTATTGGGAATGCGAGGTGGGTGGAAATTTGTGGATCCTTGAAGGTTCCAGAACATTCTACCACAGAAATGTGAAGAAAATGTGTTTTTTTGGACAACTTTTTAGGTTTGCAAGGGATTCTGGGTAACAGAGCCAGTCAAGTCACCCTATTTTGGATTCCCCTGGGTGTTTAGTTTTCAAAAATGTATAGGTTTGCCAGGTTTCCCTAGGTGCCGGCAGAGCTAGGGTTCATAATCTACAGCTAGGCCCTTTGGAAGAAATAGGACAGTTTTCACTCTGAAAATGTGGTGTGTCCACGTTGCGTTTTGGGCCGTTTCCTGTCATGGGCACTAGGCCTACCCTCACAAGTGAGGTACCATTTTTCTAGCAAGACATTGGGAAACGTGGGGTGGGTGGAAATTTGTGGATCCACACAGATTCCAGAACTTTACACCACAGAAATGTGAGGAAAATGTGTTTTTGGGAGACATTTTTAGGTTTGCAAGGGATTCTGGGTAAAAGAACCCGGTGAGAGCCAGTCAAGTCACCGCATGTTGGATTCCCCTGGGTGTCTAGTTTTAAAAAATGTATAGGGTTGCTAGGTTTCCCTAGGTGCCGACAGAGCTAGGGTTCAAAATCTACAGCTAGGCACTTTGCGAACAAAGGGTCAGTTTTCACTCTGAAAATGTGGTGTGTCCACGTTGTGTTTTGGGCAATTTCCTGTCGCCGGCACTAGGCCTACCCACACAATTGAGGTACCATTTTTCTCAAAAGACTTTGGGGAATGCGGGGTGGGTGGAAATTTGTGTATCCTTGAAGGTGCCAGAACATTCTACCACAGAAATGTGAGGAAAATGTCTTTGATTTTACACAATTTTAGGTTTGCAAGGGATTCTCAGTAACAGAACCTGGTGAGAGCCGCTCAAGTCACCCTATCCTGGATTCCCCTGGGTGTCTAGTTTACAAAAATGTATAGGTTTACTAGGTTTCCCTAGGTGCCGGCAGAGCTAGGGTTCAAAATCTACAGCTATGCACTTTGGAAAAAAAGGGTCAGTTTTCGCTGAAAATGTGGTGTGTCCATGTTGTGTTTTGGGCAATTTCCTGTCGCGGGCACTAGGTCTACCCACACAAATGAGGTACCATTTTTCTCGAAAGACTGTGGGGAATGCGGGGTGGGTGAAAATTTGTGGATCCTTGAAGGTGCCAGAACATTCTACCACAGAAATGTAAGGAAAATGTGTTTTATTTGACAAATGTTTAGGTTTGCAAGGGATTCTGGGTAACAGAACCTGGTGAGAGCCAGTCAAATCACCCCATCCTGGATTTCCCTTGGTGTCTAGTTTTAAAAAAATGTATACGTTTACTAGGTTTCCCTAGGTGCCGGCAGAGCTAGGGTTCAAAACCTACAGCTAGGCACTTTGGAAAAGAAGGGTCAGTTTTCACTCTGAAAATGTGGTGTGTCCATGTTGTGCTTTGGGCCGTTTCTGTCATAGGCACTAGGCCTACCCACACAATTGAGGTACCATTTTTCTTGGAAGACTTTGGGGAACGCGGGGTGGGTGGAAATTTGTGGATCCACACAGATTCTAGAACTTTCCACCACAGATATGTGAGGAAAATGTGTTTTTTCTGACAAATGTTTAGGTTTGCAAGGGTTTCTGGGTACAGAACCTAGTGAGAGCCAGTCAAGTCACCCCATCCTGAGTTCCCCAGGGTGTCTAGTTTTCAAAAATGTATAGGTTTACTAGGTTTCCCTAGGTGCCGGCAGAGCTAGGGATCAAAACCTACAGCTAGGCACTTTGGAAAAAAGGGTCAGTTTTCACTCTGAAAATGTGGTGTGTCCATGTTGTGTTTTGGGTCGTTTCCTGTCGCGGGCACTAGGCCTACCCACACAGTTGAGGTACCATTTTTCTTGGAAGACTTTGGGGAACGCGGGGTGGGTGGGAATTTGTAGATTCACACAGATTCCAGAACTTTCCACCACAGAAATGTGAGGAAAATGTGATTTTTTGGACATATTTTTAGGGATGCAAGGCATTCTGGGTAACAGAACCTGGTGAGAGTCAGTCAATTCACCCCATCCTGCATTCCTCTGGGTGTCTAGTTTTAAAAAAAATTATAGGTCTGCTAGGTTTCCATAGGTTTCGGCAGAGCTAGGGTTCAAAATCTACAGCTAGGCACTTTGCAAAAAAAGGGTCAGTTTTCACTCTGAAAATGTGGTGTGTCCACGTTGCATTTTGGGCAATTTCCTGTCGCGGGCACTAGGCCTACCCACACAATTGAGGTACCATTTTTCTCGGAAGACTTTGGGGAATGCGAGGTGGGTGGAAATTTGTGGATCCTTGAAGGTTCCAGAACATTCTACCACAGAAATGTGAAGAAAATGTGTTTTTTTGGACAACTTTTTAGGTTTGCAAGGGATTCTGGGTAACAGAGCCAGTCAAGTCACCCTATTTTGGATTCCCCTGGGTGTCTAGTTTTCAAAAATGTATAGGTTTGCCAGGTTTCCCTAGGTGCCGGCAGAGCTAGGGTTCATAATCTACAGCTAGGCCCTTTGGAAGAAATAGGACAGTTTTCACTCTGAAAATGTGGTGTGTCCACGTTGCGTTTTGGGCCGTTTCCTGTCACGGGCACTAGGCCTACCCACACAAGTGAGGTACCATTTTTCTAGCAAGACATTGGGAAATGTGGGGTGGGTGGAAATTTGTGGATCCACACAGATTCCAGAACTTTACACCACAGAAATGTGAGGAAAATGTGTTTTTTGGGAGACATTTTTAGGTTTGCAAGGGATTCTGGGTAAAAGAACCCGGTGAGAGCCAGTCAAGTCACCGCATGTTGGATTCCCCTGGGTGTCTAGTTTTAAAAAATGTATAGGGTTGCTAGGTTTCCCTAGGTGCCGACAGAGCTAGGGTTCAAAATCTACAGCTAGGCACTTTGCGAACAAAGGGTCAGTTTTCACTCTGAAAATGTGGTGTGTCCACGTTGTGTTTTGGGCAATTTCCTGTCGCGGGCACTAGGCCTACCCACACAATTGAGGTACCATTTTTCTCGAAAGACTTTGGGGAATGCGGGGTGGGTGGAAATTTGTGTATCCTTGAAGGTGCCAGAACATTCTACCACAGAAATGTGAGGAAAATGTCTTTGATTTTACACAATTTTAGGTTTGCAAGGGATTCTCAGTAACAGAACCTGGTGAGAGCCACTCAAGTCACCCTATCCTGGATTCCCCTGGGTGTCTAGTTTACAAAAATGTATAGGTTTACTAGGTTTCCCTAGGTGCCGGCAGAGCTAGGGTTCAAAATCTACAGCTATGCACTTTGGAAAAAAAGGGTCAGTTTTCACTGAAAATGTGGTGTGTCCATGTTGTGTTTTGGGCAATTTCCTGTCGCGGGCACTAGGTCTACCCACACAAATGAGGTACCATTTTTCTCGAAAGACTGTGGGGAATGCGGGGTGGGTGAAAATTTGTGGATCCTTGAAGGTGCCAGAACATTCTACCACAGAAATGTGAGGAAAATGTGTTTTATTTGACAAATGTTTAGGTTTGCAAGGGATTCTGGGTAACAGAACCTGGTGAGAGCCAGTCAAATCACCCCATCCTGGATTTCCCTTGGTGTCTAGTTTTAAAAAAATGTATACGTTTACTAGGTTTCCCTAGGTGCCGGCAGAGCTAGGGTTCAAAACCTACAGCTAGACACTTTGGAAAAAAAGGGTCAGTTTTCACTCTGAAAATGTGGTGTGTCCATGTTGTGCTTTGGGCCGTTTCTGTCGCGGGCACTAGGCCTACCCACACAATTGAGGTACCATTTTTCTTGGAAGACTTTGGGGAACGCGGGGTGGGTGGAAATTTGTGGATCCACACAGATTCTAGAACTTTCCACCACAGATATGTGAGGAAAATGTGTTTTTTCTGACAAATTTTTAGGTTTGCAAGGGTTTCTGGGTACAGAACCTAGTGAGAGCCAGTCAAGTCACCCCATCCTGAGTTCCCCAGGGTGTCTAGTTTTCAAAAATGTATAGGTTTACTAGGTTTCCCTAGGTGCCGGCAGAGCTAGGGTTCAAAACCTACAGCTAGGCACTTTGGAAAAAAGGGTCAGTTTTCACTGTGAAAATGTGGTGTGTCCATGTTGTGTTTTGGGTCGTTTCCTGTCGCGGGCACTAGGCCTACCCACACAGTTGAGGTACCATTTTTCTTGGAAGACTTTGGGGAACGCGGGGTGGGTGGGAATTTGTAGATTTACACAGATTCCAGAACTTTCCACCACAGAAATGTGAGGAAAATGTAATTTTTGGACACATTTTTAGGGATGCAAGGCATTCTGGGTAACAGAACCTGGTGAGAGTCAGTCAATTCACCCCATCCTGGATTCCTCTGGGTGTCTAGTTTTAAAAAAAATTATAGGTCTGCTAGGTTTCCATAGGTTTCGGCAGAGCTAGGGTTCAAAATCTACAGCTAGGCACTTTGCAAAAAAAGGGTCAGTTTTCACTCTGAAAATGTGGTGTGTCCACGTTGCATTTTGGGCAATTTCCTGTCGTGGGCACTAGGCCTACCCACACAATTGAGGTACCATTTTTCTCGGAAGACTTTGGGGAATGCGAGGTTGGTGGAAATTGTGGATCCTTGAAGGTTCCAGAACATTCTACCACAGAAATGTGAAGAAAATGTTTTTTTTTTGACAACTTTTTAGGTTTGCAAGGGATTCTGGGTAACAGAGCCAGTCAAGTCACCCCATTTTGGATTCCCCTGGGTGTCTAGTTTTCAAAAATGTATAGGTTTGCCAGGTTTCCCTAGGTGCCGGCAAAGCTAGGGTTCATAATCTACAGCTAGGCCCTTTGGAAGAAATAGGACAGTTTTCACTCTGAAAATGTGGTGTGTCCACGTTGCGTATTGGGCCGTTTCCTGTCACGGGCACTAGGCCTACCCACACAAGTGAGGTACCATTTTTCTAGCAAGACATTGGGAAACGTGGGGTGGGTGGAAATTTGTGGATCCACACAGATTCCAGAACTTTACACCACAGAAATGTGAGGAAAATGTGTTTTTTGGGAGACATTTTTAGGTTTGCAAGGGATTCTGGGTAAAAGAACCCGGTGAGAGCCAGTCAAGTCACCGCATGTTGGATTCCCCTGGGTGTCTAGTTTTAAAAAATGTATAGGGTTGCTAGGTTTCCCTAGGTGCCGACAGAGCTAGGGTTCAAAATCTACAGCTAGGCACTTTGCGAACAAAGGGTCAGTTTTCACTCTGAAAATGTGGTGTGTCCACGTTGTGTTTTGGGCAATTTCCTGTCGCGGGCACTAGGTCTACCCACACAAATGAGGTACCATTTTTCTCGAAAGACTGTGGGGAATGCGGGGTGGGTGAAAATTTGTGGATCCTTGAAGGTGCCAGAACATTCTACCACAGAAATGTGAGGAAAATGTGTTTTATTTGACAAATGTTTAGATTTGCAAGGGATTCTGGGTAACAGAACCTGGTGAGAGCCAGTCAAATCACCCCATCCTGGATTTCCCTTGGTGTCTAGTTTTAAAAAAATGTATACGTTTACTAGGTTTCCCTAGGTGCCGGCAGAGCTAGGGTTCAAAACCTACAGCTAGACACTTTGGAAAAAAAGGGTCAGTTTTCACTCTGAAAATGTGGTGTGTCCATGTTGTGCTTTGGGCCGTTTCTGTCGCGGGCACTAGGCCTACCCACACAGTTGAGGTACCATTTTTCTTGGAAGACTTTGGGGAACGCGGGGTGGGTGGGAATTTGTAGATTCACACAGATTCCAGAACTTTCCACCACAGAAATGTGAGGAAAATGTGATTTTTTGGAAACATTTTTAGGGATGCAAGGCATTCTGGGTAACAGAACCTGGTGAGAGTCAGTCAATTCACCCCATCCTGCATTCCTCTGGGTGTCTAGTTTTAAAAAAAATTATAGGTCTGCTAGGTTTCCATAGGTTTCGGCAGAGCTAGGGTTCAAAATCTACAGCTAGGCACTTTGGAAAAAAAGGGTCAGTTTTCACTCTGAAAATGTGGTGTGTCCACGTTGCATTTTGGGCAATTTCCTGTCGTGGGCACTAGGCCTACCCACACAATTGAGGTACCATTTTTCTCGGAAGACTTTGGGGAATGCGAGGTTGGTGGAAATTTGTGGATCCTTGAAGGTTCCAGAACATTCTACCACAGAAATGTGAAGAAAATGTGTTTTTTTGGACAACTTTTTAGGTTTGCAAGGGATTCTGGGTAACAGAGCCAGTCAAGTCACCCCATTTTGGATTCCCCTCCACACAGATTACAGAACTTTACACCACACAAATGTGAGGAAAATGTGTTTTTTGGGAGACATTTTTAGGTTTGCAAGGGATTCTGGGTAAAAGAACCCGGTGAGAGCCAGTCAAGTCACCGCATGTTGGATTCCCCTGGGTGTCTAGTTTTAAAAAATGTATAGGGTTGCTAGGTTTCCCTAGGTGCCGACAGAGCTAGGGTTCAAAATCTACAGCTAGGCACTTTGCGAACAAAGGGTCAGTTTTCACTCTGAAAATGTGGTGTGTCCACGTTGTGTTTTGGGCAATTTCCTGTCGCGGGCACTAGGCCTACCCACACAATTGAGGTACCATTTTTCTCAAAAGACTTTGGGGAATGCGGGGTGGGTGGAAATTTGTGTATCCTTGAAGGTGCCAGAACATTCTACCACAGAAATGTGAGGAAAATTTCTTTAATTTGACACAATTTTAGGTTTGCAAGGGATTCTCAGTAACAGAACCTGGTGAGAGCCACTCAAGTCACCCTATCCTGGATTCCCCTGGGTGTCTAGTTTACAAAAATGTATAGGTTTACTAGGTTTCCCTAGGTGCCGGCAGAGCTAGGGTTCAAAATCTACAGCTATGCACTTTGGAAAAAAAGGGTCAGTTTTCACTGAAAATGTGGTGTGTCCATGTTGTGTTTTGGGCCGTTTCCTGTTGCGGGCACTAGGTCTACCCACACAAATGAGGTACCATTTTTCTCGAAAGACTGTGGGGAATGCGGGGTGGGTGAAAATTTGTGGATCCTTGAAGGTGCCAGAACATTCTACCACAGAAATGTGAGGAAAATGTGTTTTATTTGACAAATGTTTAGGTTTGCAAGGGATTCTGGGTAACAGAACCTGGTGAGAGCCAGTCAAATCACCCCATCCTGGATTTCCCTTGGTGTCTAGTTTTAAAAAAATGTATACGTTTACTAGGTTTCCCTAGGTGCCGGCAGAGCTAGGGTTCAAAACCTACAGCCAGGCACTCTGGAAAAGAAGGGTCAGTTTTCACTCTGAAAATGTGGTGTGTCCATGTTGTGCTTTGGGCCGTTTCTGTCGCGGGCACTAGGCCTACCCACACAATTGAGGTACCATTTTTCTTGGAAGACTTTGGGGAACGCGGGGTGGGTGGAAATTTGTGGATCCACACAGATTCTAGAACTTTCCACCACCTTTCCACCACAGATATGTGAGGAAAATGTGTTTTTTCTGAAATTTTTTTAGGTTTGCAAGGGTTTCTGGGTACAGAACCTAGTGAGAGCCAGTCAAGTCACCCCATCCTGAGTTCCCCAGGGTGTCTAGTTTTCAAAAATGTATAGGTTTACTAGGTTTCCCTAGGTGCCGGCAGAGCTAGGGTTCAAAACCTACAGCTAGGCACTTTGGAAAAAAGGGTCAGTTTTCACTCTGAAAATGTGGTGTGTCCATGTTGTGTTTTGGGTCGTTTCCTGTAGCGGGCACTAGGCCTACCCACACAGTTGAGATACCATTTTTCTTGGAAGACTTTGGGGAACGCGGGGTGGGTGGGAATTTGTAGATTCACACAGATTCCAGAACTTTCCACCACAGAAATGTGAGGAAAATGTGATTTTTTGGACACATTTTTAGGGATGCAAGGCATTCTGGGTAACAGAACCTGGTGAGAGTCAGTCAATTCACCCCATCCTGGATTCCTCTGGGTGTCTAGTTTTAAAAAAAATTATAGGTCTGCTAGGTTTCCATAGGTTTCGGCAGAGCTAGGGTTCAAAATCTACAGCTAGGCACTTTGCAAAAAAAGGGTCAGTTTTCACTCTGAAAATGTGGTGTGTCCACGTTGTATTTTGGGCAATTTCCTGTCGCGGGCACTAGGCCTACCCACACAATTGAGGTACCATTTTTCTCGGAAGACTTTGGGGAATGCGAGGTGGGTGGAAATTTGTGGATCCTTGAAGGTTCCAGAACATTCTACCACAGAAATGTGAAGAAAATGTGTGTTTTTTGGACAGCTTTTTAGGTTTGCAAGGGATTCTGGGTAACAGAGCCAGTCAAGTCACCCCATCCTGGATTCCTCTGCGTGTCTAGTTTTAAAAAATGTATAGGTTTGCCAGGTTTCCCTAGGTGCCGGCAGAGCTAGGGTTCATAATCTACAGCTAGGCCCTTTGGACAAAAAGGGTCAGTTTTCACTCTGAAAATGTGGTGTGTCCACGTTGCGTTCTGGGCCGTTTCCTGTCACAGGCACTAGGCCTACCCACACAAGTGAGGTACCATTTTTCTCGGAAGACATTGTGAAAGGAGTGGTGAGTGGAAATTTGTGGATCAACGCAGATTCCAGAACTTTTCACAACAGAAATGTGAGGAAAATGTGCTTTTTTGGACAAATGTTTAGGTGTGCAAGGGATTCTGGGTAACAGAACCCGGTGAGAGCCAGTCAAGTCACCCCATCCTGGATTCCCCTTGGTGTCTAGTTTTCAAAAATTGATAGGTTTGCTAGGTTTCAATAGGTGCCGACAGAGCTAGGGTTCAAAATCTACAGCTAGGCACTTTGCAAACAAAGGGTCAGTTTTCAATCTGAAAATGTGGTGTGTCCACGTTGTGTTTTGGGCAATTTTCTGTCTCGGGCACTAGGCCTACCCACACAATTGAGGTACCATTTTTCTCGAAAGACTTTGGGGAATGCGGGGTGGGTGGAAATTTGTGGATCCTTGAACGTGCCAGAACATTCTACCACAGAAATGTGAGGAAAATGTGTTGTATTTGACAAATGTTTAGGTTTGCAAGGGATTCTGGGTAACAGAACTTGATGAGAGCCAGTCAAGTCACCCATCCTGGATTCCCCTTGGTGTCTAGTTTTTAAAAATGTATAGGTTTGCTAAGTTTCCCTAGATGCCGGCAGAGCTAGTGTTCAAAATCCACAGTTAGGCACTTTGGAAAAAAAGGGTCAATTTTCACTCTGAAAATGTGGTGTGTCCACGCTGCGTTTTGGGCCATTTCCTGTCACGGGCACTAGGCTTACCCTCACAAGTGACGAACCATTTTTCTCAGAAGACATTGGGAAACGTGGGTGGGTGGAAATTTGTGGATCTACGCAGATTCCAGATCTTTAAACCACAGAAATGTGAGGAAAATGTGTTTTTGGGAGACATTTTTAGGTTTGCAAGGGATTCTGGGTAACAGAACCCAGTGAGAGCCAGTCAAGTCACTGCATGTTGGATTCCCCTGGGTGTCTAGTTTTCAAAAATGTATAGGTTTGCTAGGTTTCCCTAGCTGCCGACAGAGCTAGGGTTCAAAATCTACAGCTAGGCACTTTGCAAACAAAGGTTCAACTTTCACTCTGAAAATGTGGTGTGTCCACGCTGTGTTTTGGGCAATTTTCTGTCTCGGGCACTAGGCCTACCCACACAATTGAGGTACCATTTTTCTCAAAATACTTTGGGGAATGCGGGGTGGGTGGAAATTTGTGGATCCTTGAAGGTGCCAGAACATTCTACCACAGAAATGTGAGGAAAATGTGTTTTATTTGACAAATGTTTAGGTTTGCAAGGGATTCTGGGTAACAGAACCTGATGAGAGCTAGTCATGTCACCCATCCTGGATTCCCCTTGGTGTCTAGTTTTAAAAAATGTATAGGTTTACTAGGTTTCCCTAGGTGCCGGCAGAGCTAGGGTTCAAAACCTACAGCTAGGCACTTTGGAAAAAAAGGGTCAGTTTTCACTCTGAGAATGTGGTGTGCCCACGTTGCATTTTGGGCCGTTTCCTGTCGCGGGCACTAGGCTTACCCACACAAGTGAAGTACCATTTTTCTTGGAAGACATTGGGAAATGTGGGTTGGGTGGAAATTTGTGGATCCACACAGATTCCAGAACTTTCCACCACAGAAATGTGAGGAAAATTTGTTTTTGGGGAGAAATTTTTAGGTTTGCAAGGGATTCTGGGTAACAGATCCCAGTGAGAGCCAGTTAAGTCACCGCATCTTGAATTCCCGTGGATGTCTAGTTTTCAAAAATGTATAGGTATGCTAGGTTTCCCTAGGTGCCGGCAGAGCTAGGGTTCAAAATCTACAGCTATGCACTTAGGAAAAATAGGGTCAGTTTTCACTCTGAAAATGTGGTGAGTCCACGTTGCGTTTTGGGCCGTTTCCTGTCACGGGCACTAGGCCTACCCACACAAGTGAGGCACCATTTTTCTCGGATAACTTTGAGAAACGCGGGGTGGGTTGAAATTTGTGGATCCACGTTGATTCCAGAACTTTCCACCACAGAAATGTGAGGAAAAATGAGTTTTTTTGGATAACTTTTTAGGTGTGCAAGGGATTCTGGGTAACAGAACCTGTGAGAGCCAGTCAAGTCACCCCATCTTTGATTCCACAGGTTGTCTAGTTTTCAAAAATGTATAGGTTTGCTAGGTTTCCCTAGGTGCCGGCAGAGCTAGGGTTCAAAATCTACAGATAGGCACATGGCAAAAAAAGGGTCAGTTTTCACAGTAACAATAAAAGTGTGTCCATATTGTGTTTTGAGCCGTTTCCTGTTGCGGGCATTAGGCCTACCCACACAATTGAGGTACCATTTTTATCGGGAGACTTAGGGTAACACAGAATTGTAGAGCAACTGTTATTACCTTTCGACTTTCGATGCATTTCTGCCTTTCAAATGAAAGACAATGTGTAAAAAAGAATTCATTTTGAAAAATGACCTATAATTCTTATTCTAATATGGGTACTCACAATTTCGGATATATGCAAATATCTATTGTTTCTAAACTCTATATTTTGTTCCTATTTCATAAATACATAGGTGTCTTTCATACCGATTTTTCCATGTATATATTTTCCCAAATGAATTGCTCTATACCCGATACATAATAAAAAAACATTGCAAGACGCTGCTCAGTTATTGGCTCAGGGTTCGTCGGGGTCTTGGTGAACCTACAAGTCCTATATATTGCCACAACCAGAAAGGTCCAGTGGATGTAACAGTATATTGCTTCCAAATAGCTCTCATAATTTGAAGAAGTTACAGGTGAAAACGTTGGCACAAAGAGCTGGTTTTTTCAACTAAATTTCAATTTTTCCTATATTCCATTGTTAGTTTCTATAAAGAAATCTTGAGGGATCTACACAAATGACCCCTTGCTGAATTCAGAATTTTTGTCTACTTTTCATAAATGTATAGCTTCCCAGGATCCATTATTGCTTTCATTCCCATTTCTACCATTAACTGGAAGAAGGTTGAACGCACAAAAAATAGCACAATAGGCTATGTCCCAGAAAAATGCCAAAACTGTGTAAAAAAATTTGGTTTTCTGACAAACGTCTGCTTGTGCCTGAAAGCTGGGAAGATGGTGCTTTTAGCACCACAACCCCTTTTTTGATACCATTTGCAGGGAAAAGTCCAGAAGCTTTCATCTGTAGCCCTTTTTCCCATTTGTCCAAAAAAAACACAATTTTGCTGTTTTTTGGCAAATTTCTGAGTACCCTCCAGGGTAATCCACAAAACCTGGGTACCTTTAGAATCGTCATGATGTTGGAAGAAAAGGATGCAAATTTGGCGTGGATATTTTATGTGGTCAAAAGGTTACAAGGGCCTAAGCGCGTACTACCCCAAATAGCTAAAAAAGGGCTTAGCACGGGGTGGGGGGGGGGGGTTAGGGGAGGCCTTGCAGCGAAGGGGTTAAATAACATAAAGATTGCAAATTATTTAAAAGTGCTGTGCTGCTATTTAAGAACTCAGAAAGTATGTCCTCATTTGAGTTGTTTAGAGCACTAACCATAATTTCTATGGGAATAAGACCCTCTCATGGAAAGGAGGGTGCAGAGGCAGCAAAGTTGACTACGCTGTGCAGGCAGGAGTGGTAGTGGCAGCACAACGGACCATGGAGAGAAGGGGAAAGGGGGGGCAGGGCAACAAATCTACCATGCAGTACAGGCAAGAGAGGCTGTGGCAATACATAAGACCATTGAGGGCAGAGGGAAGAAGTGCCAACAGACCCGATTCAGCGAGGAGACTCCCGATGTTTTTAAACGCAAAAGGGGTTTATTTTATCTGTCTCCTTCCTAAAATCTCCTTTTTGGCAATGTAACTCAATGGGGAAAATCAACTCCCCAGGTTTTTGTTTCTGAAAAAACCTCCTTTTTACTAAGTTCAAAATGTTGGCAAGTTTGGTACATTTGATCACAGAGGTCAGGAGGAATGGGGAAGAGACATGGACTTGGATAAGAGAGGGTAGGAGGGAGAAGGGGATGGGCACCAAACTGACCTTACAGGGCAGGCATCAGGAGTTGCAGCAGCACAATACATCAGATAGGGCAAGCAGTAAGGCAGTGCACCAGAATGGGCCATGGAAAGAAATATGGAGGGGACAGGGCGATGCACATGGAGCAGAAGGGAAAGAGGCAAGGGCAGCAAAATGGCCACACCAGATAGACAGGAGGGTCAATTGCAGCATAAGGGACCATGAAAGGCAGGAGTAAGGGGGCAGGGCCATGACAATAGACCAGACAATGCAGGGGATAGGGGTATGTTCATGGAAAACAGAGGGCAGGGGCAAGGGGACAGGGCAGGACCAGCAAGCTCACAATGGAGGGCAGGCAGTATGAGCTCAGGGGCACCAAGCTGACCAAACAGGGCAAGTGTGAGGGGCTGTGGCAGCACAGAAAACTATGCATGAAAAGAAGTAGGTCTAGTGGCAGCACAATGGTCATGGTGGGCAAGAGGGAAGGGGCAGGTGCATGCACAAAGGACCATGGAGGACAGAGGGGAGTGGTATGGGCTGGACACAGACAAAAGGGGGCAGGGAAATGGGCTTCACAACAAACCATGCAAAGCAGACAGGAGGAGCAGTTGCAGCACAACAGAGCATGAAGGGCAAAAAGGAGTGACAACAAAGTGGACCATGAAGGACCAGAGGGAGGGGATAGGGGATGGAACTTAAAGAGGCAAGGTGGCGATGGCAGGGACAGGTGGCAGCCATCTGACCATGCTAGGCATGTGGGTAGGACCGAGGCAGCTCAACAGAACACTCAGAGTAGATAGGAAGTGTGGCAGGTCCATGGAATATGGTAGGCACAAAGGAGGTAGCAGGGTCATCCACATAGACATTAGAGGGCAGGGGGAAGGAGAGTAGGGCCAGCAAGCTAAGCAGAGAGGCTAAGCAGAAGGGCAATTATGTGGCATAGAATTGGGGAAGGGGGTAGGAGGAGTGGACAGGGACATCAAGCTAAGTAGAGGACATGGCAGCACATCAGACCATGTAGGGCAGGAGGAAGAGGGCTGGTGCATGGACTCAGACAACAGAGGGTAGAGAGTTGCTGGATGGGGCAGCAAGCTAACTGTTTAGGCAGGTGGAAAGGGCAGTGGCAGAACAATGACCACACACAGCTGTAATGAGGGAGCAGGGTCATGGACTTGGACAGGAGCAGCAAGCTGGTGTAGGGGCAGTACAATGCCGGGCCAGGCCTTGCGTTCAACCGCCCCCCCCCATTGTGCATTGCAATGGGCATCTTACTTAATGTTAAAAAAAACCTTAGCAAGTCACTGGAAAAACCAAAGGGTACAGGGGCGTTATTGTGAGGCTCAGATTTAACTCCTACAAAACCAGTGAAATGCAGCAGTTATAGTTACCTGAGCTAACTATAACTTATACGCCCGCAAATGCACTGCTTATGACCTCACATATGACACCAGTCATGACTTTTCCAGTGACATCACTGATAACATCACTGATGGCATCTCAAATGACATCACTGATGAAATAATCAAGTCAATGTAAGTGTTTTTTATGAGTTAGGAGTAATGTAATATGTGATGTCATTCATTTGAGGTATCCGGTAACACTGAGAGAAGATGTGTTTTGGTTAGTTACAGCCTTTATCAATCCTAGAGATCGCCATCGTGTTAGCTCTCTAGACCTAGTTCTAGTTTTTCAGTGACCGAGAAAAAGGGGGGGGGGGGGGAAATGGTGCTATCCCATGTTAATTCCCATAGACATTTTAGACATGACTACAGTCCGAACCGCTGAGCAGAATTACACCAAATTTGGCAGAAAGCTAGATATTGGTCCAGAAAGCTTTTAGTAGTTATAGAGTTATTGAAAGAAAAACACATTTGTATATCTAGGGATGCAATCCCTCCTCAAATCATCGCGATCTCATGCAGAGATCTGATTGGCTGCCAACACTTCAACCAGGAAATGTTGGCAGCCATCTTGTGACTCAGACTTAGCCGAGTCCCAAGACAAACTTTAAGAAAACAGACAAGGGGCAGGGTAGGAATACCATGACCCCCTATGCCTGTTACCAGGCCAAAACCATTTTTTAAAAACTTTTTTGCATCAAAAATTGTGACCGATTTGGGAATACATGGCAAAAATTAAAAAAGAAAAACAACCGCAGTCTCCCACTCTTGTTTACAGTATAGCCTCGGGTGTGTAAGGTCCCGGGGGCATGTGGGCATAGAAATGAAAAGGAGGGTGATGCATTGGGCCTTCCTCCTAAGGCTTTTTGAGCCTTGGAGACAACCACATCCCTGGGTCTTTTTTCAATATATTGGAGGGGGAAGTGCGGACCCACCACCATGGGCTAATTTGAGCCCGAGGGACCACCACCTCCCTGGGCTTAAATTTTTTTAATGAGTGGGGGCCGCATGGACCCCCCTCCTGGGGCTATTTTAAGCCCCGGGCATCACCACCTCCTAGGGCTAAAATAAAATATTTAAAGGGGGCCTCGCAGACCCCCCAGACCTCGGGGACAACCACCTGCTGAGACCAAGGTAAAATAGAAAAGTGGGAAGGGGCCGCAAGTTCCCCTTCCCAGGCAATTAATGGCCCCGGAGACTGCCATCCCCAGGCCTGGCTCCTGCTATCTCTTAAGGTGCCCACCCTCAGGAGATAGCAGTTTGCTTTCACATGGCGGGAGAGGTGACATCTCCTGCCAAGCAAGAGCAAACACTAACTCTGCTCCCAGCAGGGGGGAGTAGCAAAACTGCTCCCGCTCACTGGCAACAGAGTTTTCATCTGGTTCCCTGCCCGCTGTCAAGAGGCCAGGAAAATAGATGACAGAATTGCTCCTACATGCAGGGATCCACATTTTTGGCTGCTCCCTATGTGTGGGAGCAATGCCAACTCCCAGGACCTGTGGCGGCATTGAGGCTCCCCGCGGTCCCCTTCAGTGGTCACTGGGTGCCCTGGCTGGGTTCCAGGGCACTTAGGGATGGAGTCCCCAGGGCCAAAATTGGCCCAGGGAGGGGGGCCTGAACAGAGCCCCCTCCCCCATTGAATTTTGGTTGGGCCCTGTGGGATGGGGTCCCCAGGTCCGAATTGGAGGCCGCATTGCCCTCCCTTCCCCATTAAGTTTTGGCTGGGCCGTTCTGGCCCTGATGCTCATTTCACAGAATTGAAACCTCAACAGGAAACACTTGCAGATTAAAACATAGCTGGTGCCCCAGTTGAAGCTCCACTTCTGTAAAGGACAAATGATTCTGACCTCCTGGGCTTGACAAAGGCAATTCCACATTGAAAGACGATCTGAATACTTCGTGGAGGTGACTGCATCATTGATCTATTGGAGCGCACTCTGTAGTGACTGTGACGAGTGGGTTCTTTCTTGTCCTTACCTTGTTAGAGCAGAGTCCTTAGTTCTCCCTTTACTTGACTAAGAGTATACAAATGTGCAAATTGACCTGAAGCTCTGCCCGTGTGGCCCCACCCCGTTCCCCTTAGTAGTATGCAATGGTCTTCCTGCTTTTTGCCAGGATGATGGGCACCTTACTAAAAGGCCCCCATGTCGTTTTCCACCAATTTTGGTGACACGTCCTTGATACCGAAGAATATGAGGACATCTCCACCAAACAAATAAGCACTTACTTCATATAGTTAAAAAGAAGGACCTTGGTTTGTGGAGATTTACCTCTTTGTAGTCTCATTATCTTCTTTATAGAATGATTAATTTTATCACAGATTTCTGGATGAAGACGCATGAGAAATAATTACATTGCCAAAACGCACACAAGGTCATTGGAGACATTTACTTGTGGTCCATTACTCATCTATAGTGTAGACTATGAAGTATTTATTCAAAGAGGTAGCATTTACTAGTTAATGAGTAGAAAGTACTTCAATTAGGTAGACATTTTGTGGAAAGCTGTGGACTCTTGTTGGATAAAGGGGCAGGTGAGGTTCCATTCTGGCACAGTCACTCACACAGCTACTGATACATCCATACACTCAGACATTCAATCACACACCCATTCTGCCACTTTGCATCCACTCACAGACCAAAACAGGAAATATAATTTCTTTTAAACCTTAGAAATTCACAAGAAAAATCCAAAGATTATAGGGTTTGTTATAGTTAGGAAATAACATTTAAAAACCATAGAAATTCACTGAAAAGAACAAAGGTTACAGAAACATTATAGTTAGAATCTAGAATTAAAAAAACATTAGAAATTCACAGAATAAACAAAGGTTACAGGGAGGTTATAGTTAGGAAATAGAATTAAAAATATCTCAGATAGCCACACAAAAAACAAAGATTACAGGAAAGTTGCAGTTAGAAATAGAATTTAAAAAACGTAGAAATTAACTGAACAGAACCAAAGGTTACAGGTGCGTTATAGTAAGGAAGTAGAATTTAAAAAAAACTTAGAAATTCAGTGAAAAAAAAGTTACGGGGACGCTACAGTTAGGCTCAGATTTCACTTTCACAAAACCAGTGAAATTCAGCAGTTATAGTTGCCTGAGCTAACTATAACTTATGCCCCCGCAATGCACTGCTGCTGCTTTTTTTTTAAAGTTTATGCGTGTTAAAAATATATATCAAGGTACCACAAAAGTTAAATTAGTATACTTTGTGTACTACTAATGAGAGATGAAATGTCTAACATATATTATGTATTATGTAACAGCATGCATGGTAAAGGCATGTGCGTGGTAAAAAAATATGTGGTAAAGGCAATGTGTGGTAAAGTCATTGCATTCTAATTGATGTGTGGTAAAGGTATTATGTTGTAATGCTTGTGTGGGAAAGGCTTTTTCCTGTTTTTTTATTAGTAGCTAATATGCATTATCTTAAAGAACTTAACACTGATAAAAAAGCATAAGCACAGTTTCACTGCTCAACAATTTCAGCTCAGTCTGTGTTTCCCAGTCCAAAGTTCTAATAGACCAGCAATGAAGAAAAAGTAGCATCAGATAAATCTTTGATTAAAACTCGCGATGGCTTCTCAGATCCAAAATCTCAGAATTAATCTATAACATGTAAACTACAAAATAAATGAGCTTGGAAGATTCTGGTTTGATACTCGGGGGTAATTGGGTTATGAAACCACAGGACACTCAGACATCCTGCAGAGACACTTTTTGACTTTAGGGAGACAAACATTCTTTGCAACTAACAATGGTACCAAAACAGATGTGCTGAAAGAAACTGATGACAAAGACCGATGCTGGCAAAATACCTCAATTTTGCTTCACTCATTAAAATTAAAATGTATGGCATAGTTCTCACTTTGAGCTTTAGTCCTACCAATGTACACCAACCTTATCACACTCTCAAGCCCGACAACGGGTAAAATATACCTGAGATCTCTCAAAATCTTTAGGGGTAGAAGAATTGATTAAGAACACAATGAGTGAAACGACATTAGTCCTATACTGTGATTCTTTTTCAGTTATTGTTTAGGATTATTGAAACTAAACACTTGGCATTACTTAGTGAATGAACCACATTTTCACAAAGCTGTTTTGTGTAGAGGATTTTAGGTAATTACTTTCTCTATAGAAATGAGTGTAAAAGCAAACGTCAGTGTTATTTGTCAGGCAATGGTTACAAAATATTAAGTAACAATAATTTAGAAAGTCTTCTAGCAACAAGCAAAATAGACTGATCTCTACAACAGTGCTCCAAAATATTTGCAATATCCAAATTTAAGGGCAAGTACTCAAATAGACATTTGAACTTACAAATGAAGATCAAGCAAACTGTGAAAAATGTATGTATATAAATTATTTGAAGAGTGATAAGAATGTACCAGTGTTACCTGAAAAGGTGCCAAGATGCTACTATGCTATGCTTGCATTTCAGAGCTTTGCTCATCTCACTATTACTGAAGGGCATATTCTTCAATATGGGTGTTGGAACTGTCCATTTCTGTAGGGTCCCCCCAGATTTTTGCCTTTCTTTGCTGAATCCATCCTTGTTTCTTTTAGGACTCTGCAGAATCTACTCCTACTATCCAGTGGTCAAGTGCTTGTGCTCTCTCTCCTAAACATGGTGAAATTGGTATATACCTGATTGGAACATTTCATTTAGTTATAAGTCCCTGATGAATGGTACTATGTGTACCCAAAGTTTGCAAATTAAATATACTAGTGGGTTGCAACACTCATTGTGCCGCCTACTAAAGTAGCAATGTGAAACATGTCTCAGGCCTGCCACTGGACTATTATAGTGCAATTTTAAAAAGCCATTTCCATCTGGCAAAATAAACCTTTTCCCAGGCTTAAACTGCCCTAAGGTAGGCCCTAAAGTCTTTTAGAGTAGGGTGAATAGTTTTTAAAAAGTGGGATATATGTACTTAAGTATTACATGTCTTGACAGTAAAATAAATCCTAATGTCGTTTTTTACTATAGCAAATCTATCTCTCCCATAGATTAACGCTGTGTTGTCTTATTACAGATAACTTCAGTTTGAGAGCAGATATAGAATACTTCTCCACTCATTTGAATTGGAATTTCAAACCCTCTTCAATGATAAAGTCAGATTTTAAGTTACTATTCCGAAAATGGCACTTTTAAAAAGTTGGCATTTCCCTGCCTAAACCAACTGTGCCTTTCTGCCAGTGCCCAGAGTCACATAGCCTTTAATTGCTCTCCTGTGGTGTGATGTGTATTTCCTCCAGACAGCCCTTCCTGAGCTTCAAGGGTAGCATTAGTGCTGGTCCCACCCCTCCGTGCCCTGTCACTGAGCAATGCAGCACACACCTGAGCTTGCCTGTCCTTTGTCACCCTAGACAGTTACAAGCCAAACTCAAGGGAAGGGACAGGACTGACCTAAACCAGTTCAGGGATAGACAGAGACCCCCCACCACAGTCTGACACTGGGTATACAATTGGCATCCTTAGACCCTCTCATGAGAACACTCCTGGACTTGTGGAAAATTCTGAAGAACTATCCTTCTGTCTGGAAGATTGGACCTGCTTGCTTTAAACCCAGGAAACCAAAAGTCACTCAAAGGGTCAGTTGGCTGACCTATCATTTGAGCTACAGGTACACAGCAAACTTTCAGAGGCCTCTCCTGCTTCCTAGTTGACCAGATCCAACTGGACCTGACCTTGTTCCCTCTGCTGGCCTCTGTGGTGGGAGTGAGTCTTGACCCGGCAAGTGCTGTCTTTCAGGTCCTGGACCCTGGATCCTTGGCTGGCGTCAGAGTGTACTCCTCCTTGCCCAACTGAAGGTTTCAGCAGATCTGACGCAATGCAATGCAGGATCTCACTTTGAAGACCCTTGCTGCTCCTGACCGCCGGCTTCACCAGACCTGATGCAGCATGACTCAGGACAATGCAAGGGCCATGCATTGTAGCATCATATATCTCCTGATCGGTGGCTTGACAGACCCAAAGTAAAGCGGCATAGAGTCTTGCATTGCAGCAATCACACCATGGACAAAGGGTAGAACTCCCAGGAGCCAAGCCTGCACCATTACCAAACAGACTCTCCTTTGCAGTTGGCCTGAACTTGTGACTTGTGTCACGGTCCACCATGACCAGATATGCTAAGTCAAGGCTTCTTGGTGCTATTTTCCTTAAACTTTAAAAATTCAGAACTTCCGTTCTACACATTAGATTTTTATCGTTTTGGTGTCATTTTATTTATTGAAATATCCTCTTTTTTTCTAAAAATGGTTTGGGATTTTTCTTGTGTTGTGTTTTCACTTTATCCATGTTTGCTGTTTGAGTGCTGCATACATACTTAACACATTGCCTCTAAGTTAAGCCTGACTGATTTGGGCCAGTCTACTAGAGGGTTAAGCATAGGTTTATTTAGTGACTTTTGTGCTTCATCCTGACAAGGATTCTGTGTATTACTTGAGTGGAGCTCACAACCCTATAAACTAATAACCTTGTTTCTTGCAGTGGGTTTGCATCATTAGCAGCAGGTGGGAAATGCAGCAAATGTATCTCTATAAGATTGAAGAACATACACCTTTTATCAGGAAATACTAACCATAAATTTCACCAATGGAAAAAACTGGTCAAATTCACAAAGCAGTGTGTGGGGATTGAGATGACAGGTGGTGTTTTGTGTGTATGTGTGTGAGTGTGTGTGCACGTGCGGGCATCTGTAACCCACACTGGGAGGACCACATCAGTCTTCATAGTGTGGGCAAACCCTCACAGAACCAGACAAACACTATCTTCATGAGGACTGGTGCATCAGTAGGACCAGTCCCTCTAGTGTGTTTAGGTATTTTTGAGCGAGTGTATCAAAAAACTAAAAGTGCAGCTATATTTGTCTTAGTCTGCTGTATAACCTACCCTACTATCAAAGTGCACGTGGAGTTTGAATAGTAAATACACACTTCATTACAGTCAAAGGCCACTCCTCATATTAGGTATGTTATGTTGTGTGTGTATAGGGGTGGCTTACACATGTAGGCAGCTTTTTTAACAAGATCAATACCATCTTTTGAATTATCAAAAGTTGGTTTTGCACTCATCTACGGATTTAGGAGCATATTTACAAATTATTTTACACAGGGAAACATTCAAGTTGCCGCGCTGCGTACCATGAAAGGAAAAGAGTAGAAATGCTCCATGTTTACAAACACATTGAGCATTTCGGCTCCTTCCTTGCACTGGTGCACTGTGCGATTCCTAGAGCCAAAGCAAGCACCCTTGCACCATAGAGCAAGGCTGCCTGCATTACACTCAAGATTGTTTCAGTGCAGGAAGGGATACCTTCCTGCACAAAAATAATCCTTAGAGGCATTTTATTATTTCTTTGTGTGCTGCATTCCAGAAAGAGGAAATAACAAGGAGAAATAAAGATATTTCTCCTTGTTACAGGTCACTGGAAGAATGTAGAATTTTGATGCATTCTGACGTTTACAAGTCTTTGTACATCTGAGAATGCGCCAAAATCCATGGGTAGATGCATGGGAATGACCATTCTTCATTAATGGACCGACTTCCAAACACAAACTACTTCAAAGCCACACAAAGTGGCTTTGCAAGGATTAGTAAATGACAAATATTATTTTGCATCGGGGCTGCACCACAAAAGTGATGCAACCTGATGCAAAATCTTAGTAAATCTGCCCCTCAGTTGCTCAAAGAGTTTTTGTGTGAGTAAATCATAAACAGTTGCCAAGAGTGTTTTTCATGGATGCAGTACCTTGTGAGTCTGTGCACATTCACAAATCTACACTTTCTTTGGTTAATCACAAATTCCTTTCTAATCCTTTCCCACTGTTGAGTTTTGTTATTGGCAAGGGCAGGAGTAAATCTCTTTTCAGTGTGAGGGTAAGAGGGCACACTCTCAAAATTGGGGAGGTGAATGGCAAAGGCTGTGTGAAGAATATCATTCAGTTTATGAAAAGGACCCAATGATATATTTGGAAAATGCTATCTAGACACACACCATGAAGACCCAAAGAAAAGGGAAAACAGACATCGGAAGAAGAAGAGGGAAGTATAGATGAGGAATAAAGAACAAACGGCCATGGAGGTAAGAAGAAAGGAGTTTGAAATTTGACAAATCAGATTTTAGGCCAGAGATTGGAAGAAGTATAAGTAGAAAATGATTATACTCTTCTTCACAGTTTTACCCAATATCTTCCACCTTTAATAGAGATTATAATCTAGCTGATAATTGTGCCTCACTGTCTAGGTGAAATTATGCACCACCACTATTTGAGCTCTGGATAAGGAGTTTTTTACAAGCTATCTCACATACAAAACAGGTGCACATCATCTCGAGTCAATGATCCAAACACACTATTGCCATTTTAAATATTTTATTAAAATAATGCCATTTTAAATATTTTATTAAAATAATGCAGTTGAAATTCTGTTCAACAGATTCAGCTCCCTTCCTCAATACAGTGCCTCCATACAATACTTCAATTCTAAGGTACTGATTACGATATTGAGCTGTCGGACCACCGTCCGCTGTTGCGGCAATCAGGATACCACCCTAGAAGCAGTCGGCGGTAGACTGCTCAATTACAATATGACCGCAGAGGTGGTGGTCGGAAAGTGCTCCTGTACACTGCAGCTTGCGCTGCAGCCCAGGAAAAGTTAGGTTACGATGTAGCTGAAAAAGAGTTACATAACAACAAACAATCATCTTTTGTGACATATATCATAATGTTAATTTCCGTTGCAATACATTCTCTGTTGATGAGAACAGGTCAGGTCCACGTGGAATATTTACATGGGTGACTCATTGTTTTCCCGTGCTGTCAAGCATTTTCGAATAAGTCCCCAAATGTCTTGTGGCATGGAGGTGTTTGGCAATAGTGTTTGGTACTTCTTGGCTAAGTTGTTGCAAGTAGCCATGTCTTTCAGCTAGTTATCTCTTTTCAGAACCAGAGTCCCACATCAGAACATGGTGATCCTGTGTTTAGTTAATAAAAAAGCAATTGCCTCAAAATGTCTATCCCCACTATGAATTGGCTTGACACAGCCCAATAGAGCAGTCAAGGGTTTGACTTCTATTTGAGTGTGTACCATTTTAGGGCCACATGCATCAACAAGAAAACTGCTCGCAAACGGGCAGATTAGCAGAATCTGCCCATTTGCGACCGGTATTTTTGCATTTGGGATGCATCATCCCAAATGCAAAAATCGCTATTTAAGGAATCTCTAAATAGCGATTCCTTAAATTGCAATTGCATTTAAGGAATCCCAAATTGAGATTCCTTAAATGCAATGCAGGAAAGTTTAAAAATTAGCGATTTCGCTAATAGGGGGAGCAAATTACCATGAAGTTGAACTTCATGGTAATTTGCAAAAACTTTGAAAAATGCACTAAAGTGCATTTTTCAAAGTTCCATTTTACACACACACATGCCCTTGGGGCATGTGTGTGTGCAAGATGTATTCATATGCAGATTTCAGGGGTGCAACAGGGTGTCATTTTGACGCCCTGGCACCCTTGAAATAGCATGAGCAATTTGCGATTCTCTAATTGAGATTAGCAAATTGAGAAAGTCCTCCCATTCATTCCTATGGGTCTCTAGGCCCATAGGAATCAATGGGGAGGTATTCCTTAATTGCGACTCGCAATTTGCGAGTAGCAATTAAGGAATGTTTAGAAATCGCTATTTTGTAAGCGATTTCTACATGCATAGCCTTTTGCTATTCCTTATTAGCGAATCGTTATTTTTCGCTATTAAGGAATCACAAATGGCATTGTTGATGCATGTGCCAGTTAGAGAGGTAGTTGCACCTCCGTAGCTTAGGAGGGGCAGAATGCCCAAGGCAGATGGATAAACCTAGCATGCTCCATGCTTTATCGTGGGCAATAATGGTTTTGATGGGGTCTATTTTGTGCTACCTCTCAGTATTCTCTGGTCAAAATTTTGAAATGAAGCAGTTTATGTTAATGATTCATGAAGACTAATTCCATCTGCATGCAGCAGAATTTCCATGTCTCTTTGGATGGTTCCTCCCCAGCTCATAGCCCCACACCTGTCTACTGTGTCACTCTTATTTGTGTATAGTCAGGATGTTATGTAATATAGTCTAGATACCACTCTGGTGGATTCTGTTGTGCTTATCAATTGAGTTAGGGGCTCAAACTCAATTGGCTCATCTGGGAAATCAGGCATCTTTTCTCTCAAGTTGCTGGGATGGAAAGGTCCTCCGTATGGTAACAGACATGCACCCCTGCTCTGAGTGCCCCAACTGCTCCGAGGTCTGAATCCCTAATGCTTTTTTTTGTGATAGGCAAACATGGATCATGTGTGTGCATCTGTTTCATGGATGGTGGTCTTGTTAGACTGGGAGGAGTGCTTAAAGCTCTACCCTCATGGTGGTATAAAGCTACTGCCTTTACCAGGAGTTAAGCAGCACAAGTGCAGTCGTGGCAGCATACCGTGCAGTGATTAGTAGGAGCGAAAAGGTCCTCTTTCATCTGTGTGACTGGACAGAGGCCTAAAGGCTCACCCATTCAAAGTTAACCCTTGGCCTACATTAGTTTGATGTGGAGAGCTGCACAGCACATGAGTGGCATATCTGTACTGGGTATATGTGTGATTCGGAAGGGTACAATACAATGATAATGCAGCACTGTGCAGTGCTTGTAGGTTGAATGCATGTGCTGGGTGTATGTGTGCCTATGCATGGCACAGTACATGAAGAATAGAGGGCCTTATTTATGGGCTTTTGCCGTGCAGCACCGCAGGCCTCCCTGCTGCGCTGCTCCACGGCAAAAGGAAAGGGTAGGAATGTGCTGTATCTATAAGATATGGCGCATTCCTGTCCTTTTCCCTTGCGCTGGTGCACAATGGGCTGCCCTGCGCCAACGCAGGCACATTTGCACCATGGTGCAGGGTGCCTGCGTTGAGGGGATGATTGAGTTTGTGCATGAAGGGACTCTTCCTGCACACAATCAATCCATTCAGGCGCTTTCATTTTTCTATGTGTGCTGCAGAATGCAGCATACATAGAAAAATGAGGGCACGAAAAGAAATGTTTTTATTTCTATTCGTTGCGCCTTCCTAACGCCACCTCTGGGGTGGCATTCGGTTCTGACGCACTCCCAGGTTTATGATGCCTCGTAAATCTGGGAATGTGTCAGGTTCCATAGGTTTTGTGTGGGAACACCCACAGCAACACCCATGGAGTGCCCCTTTCATGCAGTTTTCTGCATGAAAGGGGCACATATTTATAAGGCTATGAAAAGCCACATAAAGTGGCTTTACATGGCCTTATAAATATGTGGTGGCACATTGCGCACCCGGAATGTCAAAAAAGTGATGTTCCGGGGACACAAAAGTGCTGATAGGGCCTCATAAATGCGGCCCGTAGTTCTGTGCAGTGCGTGCATGTTAAATGTATTTGCCGGGTGTATGTGTCCCTTTGAGTGGTACAGTGCATGAAACATACAGTGCTGAGCAGCGTGCTTACATTAAAAACATGTGATGGGCATATGTGCACCTGTGAATGGCACAATACATGGCAGACAATGGTTTTCATTTTGTGAGACCCAGGGCTGCATGGTGAAACATGAGGAGAGAAAGTGGAAGTATCCACACCCAAAGATGTATGTTTTGCTGCATTCCTGTAAGCTGGCTGGGTCATTCTGTACAGGTAGCATTGTTTTTTACTGTCCGTAACCGCCAGGAAAAGTGTGGTGGTAAGGGACAGCAACATCGGATCGATGCCCCTCTCGCCATGGGAGATGACTCCCATGGTAAGGGACGCATTTTCTTAAAATCCCCGTTCAGGATTTTCCTTTTGAAAAGAAAAAAGAAAAACGTTTGCTACAGTGTTCTCTCATGTAGCTGGAGTCCTGCACCACACAGTGATGAGCATTGACAAGAAGCGCTACATGCATGCCCAGCCTTTATATCTCAGATGGCCGGAAAAAGTAAGGGCCATCAGAGAGGCTTGGCAATGGTGGTGATGAAGTAATCATTGCAGTAGCCAACTCTATAGTCCACTTACATCTAAATCTTGTTGGTGGACCATTATCTTGGCATTAAGTATACTCCATTGCTGTTGTGGCAGAGTATGCTTGTCACCAAGAAAGAAATCAGGCCCTCTGTCCAGAGCGGCCATCCGTCTCAGCGACGATCTCAGGGTATGCGCAGTAGTGTGTTTTCTGAGGAACTAAGCCACTGCAGTAGGCTCTGAAAATATGTAGGCTTTGCGGTTGACCTCAATTTTGTATCCGGCAGGGTATAGCACTGTACACTTGATGTTGTAGGAATAGAGTATCCATTTTACCTCCAGAAATTTCCATCTCACCCCGAGAAAAGCATCAGTGAAGTCAGGAAAGATGGATATTGTCATACCCTGGTATTGCAACGTGCCTTTCTCTCTCGCCAGTCTGAGGTCATCTTACAATCTCTAAATTTAAGCAGTCTTGCAATTATTGGGTGTGGAGTCACCCCTAGAGGGGGCCAGTGGCCCGGTTGATTTGTCTGCACCCTTGACCAGGAATGTGTAAATAAAGCTGGCTTCACTGAGTTGGATTACGAGCTTTTCCACAAAAATCTTCTGTGGACCTGTATTTGTTAAATCAGCAACACCCACAATCTTTATATTATTTCATCTGCATCTTGGTTGAAGGTCTTCATTTTTGGCCGCTATCAAGGAAAACTTTATCTCGAGTTTTTGTACTTTTCCGACACAGAGTCATCCTCTAAGGCAGATATTCAGCTTTCTGCTCCAGCTGGTCTCACAATCTGTTGATTCATTCTGTCTGTAGTGTGACCTATGCATGCTTTTGGTACATCTATCTTGTTATCAATAGATTTGCTACTGGCTTTAATATCCAGCAGGATGGTGTTGGTATCACTCACCGATTGTCCTGTGTCTCAGCTACTTCTCTGCCTCCTCCTCAGTGACCGTTATAAACAATGGGGTAACCCGATTAAGTCCTTGGACCTGGTTATTTATTGATACAGAGAACAATGGTCCTTGACAAATAATTCAAATAATTCAAGAGGAACTTATTTTGTTTAACACAATAATCAGTTTAAACATTTCAGCGCTAGCAAATGTCAGCTCACAGTTTATATTCAACCATTTGGATTTGCAAAAATATAGAAGATGTGCAACAGACAATTTACAAAACAATTAATATTTATTCAATTGATAAAAGACACAACATGGTTCAGAAAAATGGAGAGGGTTGTAAAAGGAAGAAAGGTTGTTCCAAGGGGAACGTGTAAAGGAGTGCTCAAGGGTGTCAAAAAGTTCAAAGTATAGGGGAACATACAGTTTTAAAGACTGTACATAGAACTGATACTGAATAAACAGTTTGTTGTAGCCTGGCCAATCACAAGATAAAGTTTGGCAATTCACA
This sequence comes from Triturus cristatus, assembly GCF_964204655.1. NCBI lineage: Eukaryota > Metazoa > Chordata > Amphibia > Caudata > Salamandridae > Triturus > Triturus cristatus. Next base: position 1,710,164,687 of record NC_140589.1, on the reverse strand, counting down.
TAAAAAAACAGAAGATGTTTTCTTGGTTGGAATGGGGGTGACAGGAACAACCTTTCTTCCTTTTACGACCCTCTCGATTTTTCTGAACAATGTTGTGTCTTTTATCAATTGAATAAATATTAATTGTTTTGTAAATTGGTTGTTGCACACCTTCTATATTTTTGCAAATCCAAATGGTTGAATATAAACTGTGAGCTGATATTTGCTAGCTCTGAAAGGTTTAAGCTGATTATTGTGTTAAACAAAATAAGTTCCTCTTGAATTATTCCTCCTCAGTGACATCAGCAGCACGTGCCGATTTATTCTACTGGTCAATAAGCAGTTTGCTCTGTTTTTGGTAGATTTTCCCCATGGTTATGAGTTTTGAGTGATTGACTCACAGTCCCCAGGCACTCCTGAATCTATATGTGGTGAATAGTGTCCCCTCACATTGATCCACTTAGGGCAAAGTTGGCACCATGCCTGCCTGGGCCTTTACAAAGCCCTCAAAGTGGAAGGGCTGCAGGGCGACAGTGTGAGTTCTATTGCAGGGGCTCAAGAATTGTGTTAAATCAGCTTCAGCAAATTGCACTAGTGGCATCAACGTGCATAGTGTTTACCCTTCCCTCCAGCTTTTGCAAGCTAGAACATCTTGTCTCTAAGATACGCGAATTTTGGGACCCAGTGTGATATAGCTGCATAGCTTCTCTCCTATTGAAATGTATAGCTGGCTTTATGTCATGTCAGTTCTCACAAATGAAGTTTAACTGTCTTAGTTTCAAGTCCAGAGAGGGAGTCAGTTGGATCCTCTGAAGGGTAGGTGTTATAATGTACCTGCCTCTGGGACTCATTGCTCGCTCCTCTTCATTGCTGGTGAAGGCTGCAAGCCATGGCATGTCCTACCACCATGTACAACCGGGGCTCCTTGTATTGGGCCACCACCCAGTCTTTATAGCTTCGCTCGTGGAGCTGATCTACCAGGCTGCCCAGCCCGGGGGAGCCAATGTGTGTGCTTGGCTGACTTGGCAGGTGGGCCACGCAGAACACCTCAGGCTTGTTGACTGCCCCTATTGTGTCCCGGCCTGCAAAGTTCCTGTGCGTTAGTAGGGTGTGACTCAGAAACAGCACTGGCAGCTGCTCGCAAACTTTACTTGTGCTCCCCCAAAGTCCTGGGCCCCTAGTTCCTCTCGCACTAAGTCCAGAGAAGGGTTAGATGCTTGGCATAGCTTGGGAGCTCTGCATTATGTAGAAATCATTAGCTGCAGCATGACCATAGCCCTCTCCATTTACATAGTAAAAGGTGGTCCCTAATTAAGCCTTAAATGCTCATGAGGCAAGATGTATGCTGTTTACAACCAGGACACACAAACGTTTAGCTGATCCATAGGAAAGCACTGGGAGTTAATATTAAAATTAAATAATGCTATCTCTGCCTGTGAACCAAATAAAAAGTTCATTTTTGGACTTTTGAAAATGTTTATTACAATCCATAGGCAAGGTCAGATTTGTGCTAAATATTTTATGAAAGTTACTTCGAAAATGTCTCCTTTTACCTGCCGAATCCTCCAGAAGCCCATTTGCATAACCTTCTGAATAGCTCATTGAGCAGATGTGAACTTGCTCTCAGAGCGGAGACAAAAGGCTGGAGCGTGGGCAGGTATCTTGTTCTTTTGACCGGATGACCATTCGGGCAGTACCCAGGAACTTACTCATCTTTAAAGGAGCCTGCCCTGTCGCAGGCAGATGTAGCTCACACTTGGGCCTGCCCACACTTTTGTCCTCCTAGCCATCCAGGCCACAATCCCTGTGTGAGAATAGCTGCCCCCAGAACCGGTTTTGAGTGACCACAGAAGAGGGGTTGTTCATTTCCCTGGTCACGCCTCTTGAATGGGCACAAGAGCTCTGCACAGGGGAAGAAAGGTTCTGGTTCTTCTATCTTGGTTTTAGGTCGAGAGGGCACTGTGGAATTGCTTGCATTATGACACACAGAAACTGCTAGAAATGTGGGTAGGTTTACCCCAGTGAACTTTTTCTCTATTGGTCACAGAGGGCGAGGAGTGGCCCCCACCCACACATTAGTGCAAGGAATAAATATGGCACACCTGGGTACCCTCTTCAGAAACCTGTTGGACCTGCGGAAGATAGAAGGACTGCAGATGCTGTTGAGGCCTGTGTGGAGACACTCAAGGGAGGACCAGCTCCCACTTGTACCTAGGACTTAGAAGTTGACCTTTTAATGTACAGGGACACAAAATCTGCTAAAAGCCTAGTTCCTTGAAAGAGCCCAGCTGACAAGTTACAACTCAACCTTCCCTGGACCATGCGAGTGATTTCTGTTGGAGTGAGTCCTGACCTCCAAGTACTATTCTTGAGGTCCTGAATCCTTTGGCTGATGTCAGAATGTACTCCTCCTGACTAACCCTAAAAGTTGGGACTTAGAAATGTTTTGCTAAAATTCTGCCTGGAGAACCATTGTGGGACTGGGACCAAACTGCCAGTTGAGCCACTGAGAAAGTATTGCTGGTGGGCCTATCTGTGCTGCATCTCCCACTATGTTCTCGTGCTTGACTCTGAGATTCGGTAAAGACATGGCTGCTTTGTCTCAACCCTGCAGCTTCCTCAATGCTGCCATCAACAAGGACTTGATTGGCATAGAAGATCACCATGGCACGGAAACCCAACCTCCTCCCACTTTTGTCAACGACCGCATAGGGACCTCATCCTCCTGCAACTCCTTTCCATCAAGCCCTGCTTTTGTTTCCGCCTGACGCACTAGATTCTGACAAACCCCTCGACAACCTGTCAACATCCACAGCTGTTTCTAAGAAAGAAGGTAACTCTTTGACTGGGACAAACACGGTTCCTTTATCTGACTCGCAATCGAGCACAGTCAGTACTAACTTTGGTCTAGCGAGACCAGTTGCCCGCATTGGTGCTATCAGGATTTTGACTCTATTTTCAATTCAAGTTTTAAAATGTCGTACCTGTGGATCCTCCTATTGAATTTTTGTCATTTTGGTCTATTTTTGTTCATTAAAATATTCTCTATTTTCATAATTTGGAGTGGGGTTTTTATTGCCTGGTGTTGTCTGCATTTTAACTGTTTTGGTACTTCTGAATGTTTTAAACATTCTCTTAAGTTAAGCTTGTCTGCTTTTTGCAAAAGCAACCAGGGGCTGAGCCCAGGTTTAAATTACTGAAGCTTTACTGGACCTATCAAGAATAGTGCAAATGTTTCCTGTGGCAGACTACCATCCACCCCACCTACTAATCCACTTTCCCACACACATCATATCAGCATTGTGCCCTAGATGACTGTTTTCACCTTCTCATTTGACCTTCCTGTGGCTGGCTGTGTCTCCTTCAATGAACAGTCTCAACGCAATAGACATTTTATTGAGCCATTGTAGTTAGTTTATCCACACAGCTGGATTAGGTTGGGACATGAGATGCCATGCCAAAATATTTCACAAAATATCAAATAGGGATCAAGGTGCACATAGATCAAAATATGCAATTGTAATTCTTTAATTGCAATTTGTAAGGAATCGCAATTAAAGAATCGCAATTGCCTATGCATGTAGGATTCGATAAAATATTTGCGATTCATAAACATTCCCTAATTGCGACTCGCAAATTGCGAATCGCAATTAACGAATTGCTTCCCATTCATTCCTATAGGCCTAGAGGCCCATAGGAATGAATGGGAATTACATGCACAATTTCCGAGTACCCAATAGGTACTCGCAAATTGCACATGCAATTTCAAGGGTGCTAGGGTGCCAAAAGGACACCCTGTTGCACCCCTGAAATTTCCATTTTTCCCCATGTTGCGCACACACATGCCCCAAGGGCATGTATGTGTGTAACATTGGACTTTGAAAAATGCACTTTAGTGCATTTTTCCCAAAAATCGCAAATTACCATCAATTTGAGATTGAAAGTAATTTACGATTCCTATTTGCGAAATCGCAATTTTTGGGGGGTTAATGCATTGCATTTAAGGAATCACAATTTGCGATTCCTTAAATGCAATCACAATTTAAGTAATTGCAAATTTGCGATTACTTAAATTATGATTTTTGCATTTGGGATGATGCATTCCAAATGCAAAAATACCGGTCATCTGCTAATCTGCCCGTTTTTTCTGTTGATGCATGTGGCCCCAAATCTTTATATATTTTCTTTTATTAGATCTGAATATATTTCAAATATGATCTAAACACTGATTTGTCTTTTCAGGCCAGAGATCCAAAACATTTGTGATAGTAACAATTATTAACATTGCAGTCTCAACTCTCCTACAGGGGAGGGCCTATCGCGATGTACTCTGCGACCACCTTTCATAACCAACTCCTCAACAGCAGAATATTCCTGATATAAAATAAGTGAGTCATTGATACTTTAATAGGTCTCCTTGACAGGCTTAGCTTACTGTAATGGGAGCTACTCTGAGGGTCTAAACACAAAAATAGTAAAGAAGTATCAACCGTCAGAATAAAAGAAAAACAATGGAAACCATCAAAGTTGATGAATTGTCTTATAATACGTTTATGAGTATATTATGTTCACAATTTTTGGTAAGCAATACCTTTATTTTATTCTTCAGATATTTTAAGACTTATAAGAAGTATTAGGTTTTTGGGAAATAAAAGAGGCTTTTAAATTGTTTCCTCGGTGTATTGTAGTTTCATTACCCTATACCGAAATATACAAGGATGGGAAAAGTTAAAGGTACCACTGAGAAAGGGTCTGATTTTCGCCACTGGTTGCAATTGTCAAGATCTTCCTAGAGTACACGCTATTTCCTAAGTTAAATAAGTCCTATACATTCATGTAGACGCTGAGTAACATTATGAATTAAATAGATTTTGTAACTATATATACTTGTATAAAAACAAGTTGCTATACTTAAACAGTGTAAATAAATGTATGCAGCTAGATGCACCTGTCGAGAAAATGGTGTCAGTTAAAGCCTCGTCCAAAAATACTCATGATACATCATTAGCAATATCGATTTGTGGAAGCCCCCAATAGATCAATGACTGCCCTAACCTTAGTACGTGATCTTACTTTCAGCTTAAACCCATAATTGAGGGACGAAAATTAACAGAAGTTAACGCCCTCTGATAATCTCTTTAACGACCTGAGTGGAGAACAATACAGTTTAATTCTATTTACAGTCCAAAAAAACCTGCTTGGTAATATAATTTACATTATCCATTTTATTGAGAAAAAACAAGGTCAAAAACAGAAATAACTGTAGATTAATCATGGACTGTGTAGAAAAACTGAGTAGGAAAATCAAACATAAAAAAGGTTGAGTTGCATGCGGCGGCGGGTGCCCGCTCGGCGAGCCTTTGTTCTTGAGCACTGTTCAGTGTTTTCTGTAGCATCGCACTTGCTCTATCAAGTGTTTCATGAAAATTAATTTAGCGTGCAGGTGCCTCGAGCTAAAGGTAACTAGAGAAGCTTCCTTTCTGCTTAGAGCAGCAGCCAGGGATGGGTCATGTGCAGATAAGTAATGAGTGTATCAGTGTGCCGCCTAATGACTGGCATTCTGTTCTTCTGCCCTTCTGCCTAATGACTGGAAAATCTCTCGCTAATTATCAGTCGCCTTTATGAAATAGCAGAAATCTTTAGAACAGTGGGATTTTTTTTTACCGCAGACATGAATTGTTTTCAAAGGACAAAAGGAACCACTATATTAATTTTTTTTTTTTTCTTCTTTAAAGAACGACGGCTGCACAACATCAGCAACCTTTACGTTCGGGCAAGGATAGGTTTTCCCATTTAATTACTTTTTAACTTGAATTATTTGTTTATTTTAGTCTTTCTATGGCTTTGTACCTCTGCACTGTCACTCTATTTGTATGGACACGATATGAGTTCCCTGTATTAACATGATTTGGGTTAACATGCACTGAACATATATCTGTAAAGCTATGTGTGCCTGTACTACAGACGTACACATGCAAACAGCTTGATTTATGAGCGAAAACCTTTTGAGGAAATGGTTTTCCTCTCGTAAAACGATTTCCTTATACAAAGGTTTACGTGTAAGTAAATTTCCTCCTGGGGTGGACGTTTCTCAGTGGAACTGTTCTGGAAGCTAGCGACCTCCCAAAAGATTCATGTTTCAGCACATTCACAAAATCCCCTCTGAATGCCATTCACATTTGGAAAATTGTTACTCCTGATAAAGGTGGAGTAAATTTCTTTCCAGAGATCGGAGGCCAAAGGAACATCGCAAAAAATGAAGTGTGGTATAGAGAATAGGTTTCTTCATAGGAAAAATATGTTTTTTGTGGAGAAATTGATATAAAAACTGTGCTACACGCACCAGAGAACACAATACACAAAATGGTTGACTGATTTCACTCTTGAGTGCGTCAAACTTGAAAGCTTAGCACTTGAACTGCTATGGGGCCTCTCCACAAACTGCATTAAGAAGTATTTGAAGTGTTACTACACATGTATGACAAAAAGCTGTTTACGGGGAGAAGACCTCGGCCTTGCCTCTCCTGTCTATTCTGCGTGGAGATCTCCGCCATGGTGACAGAGATGTTCACTCGTTAGCCAACGTTAGTAAATGTGGGAGGGAGAGTACCTGGAAAATGGGGAATACTTACTATAAAATGTGAAGAGTTTGAGGAAAATTAGGAAGAGTTTATGGAGAAATAGAATACTATAAATACCCAAACACAGAAAAAAAAATCCATTGCTATTCAACAATTTCACTTCTGTTTATTATAACAATTCTAGATTCACAAGAAATATTTTAAATCCATTTACATTTATATTTTATATTAAAATATGTTCTATTTTTTATTGAATAATAAACTTTAATATTTCATATATACTTTGCCCTAGGCAGATCACCGCCCCGTCACAGAAGTCTCCACGTATATTTGAAAAGTTACTAGTAGTAACTTTGCACTCATAAATCCTGTTATAGGAGGCTCCACCGGGGTGGGGGGCATGTAAGTCTATATTTAGATGTAAATCAAGTCAGGGAAATGATAAATAGCAAGAAAGTGTAGAAATACATCTGGGTGCAGTGGTAGATTAATATGTACACATATAAATTTACACTTGTAAATTAGGCCACAATAATGTGCCACAAGTATTCTGCAAGTAACATATAATTTGCTATCAGAATGAAGCCTGCAAACAGATGCTCAACTGCACTTTTTTTTTTGGAAAGGGGTGTGGGGTGTGTGTGAGAAAGTAGCTTGTAGGTGTATGAGAGATTGCTTAATATGTGTGTGTGCATGCTTGAGTGTGTGAATCTGTTTGCACTGTTTCTTTCCAACCATGGTGTGCCTTATCTATGTGTAAGAGAATACTGATGCGTATTCTGTTTGTGTGAGAAATGTCCGCACTGCTACTGTATATTATACTTCATAACAGTATGGTTTCCTATGCTCTACTATGTTGTGTGTGTGTTTATGTGTGTTTGCTTGTATACATGAGTGCTAATAAAAAGCTTGCAATGGCGATCTTCGTTTTACCTGTGCTCTGAATGCATGCCTTACCTTGTTGCTCATGCGTGGCACTGTTTTGTTTGTGAGAGGCAAAGTTTGCAGGACTGTAACTGTAATATGCGAGGGAGAGGGAAGTTGACACTGCAGCTGGCAGTACTTTTCCTGTTCTACATGCACATGCGAATAATTTGCCCTGTTGCTTTGTTAAACCTTTCATGTTTGTTTAACCCCTTCGCTGCCAGGCCTTTTTCCCCTCCTGTGCCACGCCCTTTTTTGGCTATTTGGGGTAGTGCGCGCTGAGGCCCCTGTAACTTTTTGACCACATAAGGTATCCACGCCAAATTTGTGTCCTTTTCTTCCAACATCATGGGGATTCTGAAGGTACTCAGGGTTTGTGGATTCCCCTGGAGGGGTCACAGAAATGAGCTAAAATACAGCAAAATGTAGTTTTTTGGGGGGAAAATGGGAAAAACAGGCTGTAAATGAAAGCATCTGGGTTTTTCCCTGCAAATGTTATCAAAAAAGGGTTTGTAGGGCTGAAATCACCATTTTCCCAGCTTTTAGGGGATACCAGACTTTTGTCAGAAACCCAAAAATGTTTACACAGTTTTGGCATTTTTCTGGGACATAGCCTATTTTTGCTATTTTTTGTGCTTTCAACCTCCTTCCAGTTAATGGTAGAAATGGGTACAAAAGCAATAATGGATCCTGGAAAGCTATACATTTCAGAGAAGTAGATATAATTCTGAATTCAGCAAGGGGTCATTTGTGTAGATCCATCAAGGTTTCTTTATAGAAACTAACAGTTAAATATAGGATAAATTGAAAATTTGTTGAAAAAAAGCACCTTTTGTGTCAACGTTTTCACCTGTAACTTCTTCTAATTTTGACAGCTCTTTGAAAGCAATATACCGTTACATCCGTTGGACATTACTGGTTGTGGGGATATATAGGACTTGTAGGTTCACCAAGAACCCGACGAACGCAGAGCCAGAAACTGAGCAGCAACTTGCAATGGTTTTTTATTATGTACCGGGTATATAGTAATTATTCTGTAAAAATGTGTACATGGAAAAATCGGTATGAAAGACACCTATGTATTTCTGAAATGGAAACAAAATATAGAGTTTAGAAACAGTAGATATTTGCACATTTCCGAAATTGGGATACTCATACTAGCATGAGAATTATCAGTCATTTTGTAGAATGACTTCTTTTGTACACAATGTCTTTCATTTGGAAGGCAGAAATGCATCGAAAGTCAATAGGTAATAACAGTTCCTTTACAAATCTGAATTACCCTAAGTCTCCCGATAAAAATGGTACCTCACTTGTAGGGGTAGGCATAGTGCCCACGACAGGAAATGGCTCAAAACCCAACGTGAACACACCACATTTTCACAATGCAAAATTACCCTTTTTTAGCAAAGTGCCTAGCTGTAGTTTTTTAATCCTAGCTCTGCCGGCACCTAGGGAAACCTAGCAAACCTATACATTTTTGAAAACTAGACACCCAGGGGAATCCAGGATGGGGTGACTTGACTGCCTCCCACCAAGTTCTGTTACCCAGTATCCCTTGCAAACCTAAAAAATTGCCAAAAAAAACACCTTTTCCCCACATTTCACTGGTGGAAAGTTCTGGAATCTGCGTGGATCCACAAATTTCCACCCACCCCCGTTCCCCAAAGTCTTACGAGAAAAATGGTACCTCACTTGTGTGGGTCACCCTAGTGCCCGTGACAGGAAACGGCGCAAAACGTAAGGTGGACACACCTCAATTTCTCTGTGAAAAATGACCCTTTTTTGGAAAAGTGCCACCCACCCCGCGTTCCCCAAAGTCTTCCGAGAAAAATGGTTCCTCACTTGTGTGGGTCAGCCTAGTGCCCGCGACAGGAAACGGCGCAAAATGTAACGTGAACACACCTCAATTTTGTTGCGAAAAATGACCCTTTTTAGGCAAAGTGCCTAGCTGTAGTTTTTGAACCATAGCTCTGCCGGCACCTAGGGAAACCTAGCAAACCTATACATTTTTGAAAACTAGACACCCAGGGGAATCCAGGATGGGGTGACTTGACTGCCTCCCACCAGGTTCTGTTACCCAGAATCCCTTGGAAACCTAAAAAGTGCCAAAAAACACCTTTTCCCCACATTTCTCTGGTGGAAAGTTCTGGAATCTGCATGGATCCACAAATTTCCACCCACCCCGCGTTCCCCAAAGTCTTCCGAGAAAAATGGTACCTCACTTGTGTGGTTCGGCCTAGTGCCCGCGACAGGAAACGGCGCAAAACGTAACGTGGACACACCTCAATTTCACAGCGAAAAATGACCCTTTTTTGGCAAAGTGCCTAGCTGTAGTTTTTGAACCATAGCTCTGCCGTCACCTAGGGAAACCTAGCAAACCTATACATTTTTGAAAACTAGACACCCAGGGGAATCAAGGATGGGGTGACTTGACTGCCTCCCACCAGGTTCTGCTACCCAGAATCCTTTGCAAACCTAAAAAATTGCCAAAAAAAACCACATTTCCCCCACATTTCTGTGGTGGAAATTTCTGGAATCTGCGTGGATCCACAAATTTCCACCCACCCCGTGTTCCCCAAAGTCTTCCGATAAAAATGGTACCTCACTTGTGTGGGTCGGCCTAGTGCCCGCGACAGGAAGCGGCGCAAAACGCATCTTGGACACACCTCAATTTCGCAGTGAAAAATGAACCTTTTTTGGCAAAGTGCCTAGCTGTAGTTTTTGAACCCTAGCTCTGCCGGCACCTAGGGAAACCTACCAAACCCACACATTTCTGAAAACTAGACACCCAGGGGATTTCAGGGAGGTATGGCTTGCGTGGATCCCCCAACGTTTCCTTACCCAGAATGCCCTGCAAACCTCAAATTTAGCTGAAAAAATCACCTTTTTCACACATTTTTGTGTGGGAAAGGTGTGGCATCACCGGGTTGACACAAATTTCCTACCACTCAGCGTTCCCCCGGGTCACCCGATAAAAACGGTGCCTCACTCGTGTGGGAGGCCCAAGTACCCGCGACAGGCAAGGGCCCAAAACGAATTGAGGCGACATGAAAATTGCCTACCTCAAAACGACCTGGTTTTGCAAAGGGGGTCACCTGTGTTTTTGGCCCGGTGCTCGGCGGCCACCTAAGGGAACCTATCAAACCCACACATTTCTAAAAACTAGACACCCGGGGGATACCAGGGAGGTATGGCTTGCATGGATCCCCCAACGTTTCCTTACCCAGAATGCTCTGCAAACCTCAAATGTAGCTGAAAAATATTCACCTTTTTCACACATTTTTGTGTGGGAAAGTTGTGGCATCACCGGGCAGACACAAATTTCCTACCACCCAGCGTACCCCCAGGTCTCCCGATAAAAACGGTGCCTCACTCGTGTGGGAGGCCCAAGTACCCGCGACAGCCCGGTAATGCCACAACTTTCCCACACAAAAATGTGTGAAAAAGGTGATTTTTTTCAGCAAAATTTGAGGTTTGCAGGGCATTCTGGGTAAGGAAACGTTGGGGGATCCATGCAAGCCATACCTCCCTGGAATCCCCCGGGTGTCTAGTTTTCAGAAATGTGTGGGTTTGGTAGGTTCCCCTAGGTGGCCGCCGAGCACCGGGCCAAAAACCCAGGTGACCCCCCTTGCAAAACCAGGTCGTTTTGAGGTAGGCAATATTCATGTCGCCTCACTACGTTTTGGGCCCTTGCCTGTCGCGGGTACTTTGGCCTCCCACACAAGTGAGGCACCATTTTTATGGGGAGACCCGGGGGAATGCTGGGTGGTAGGAAATTTGTGTCAGCCCGGTGATGCCACAACTTTCCCACACAAAAAAATGTGTGAAAAAGGTTATTTTTTCAGCTAAATTTGAGGTTTGCAGGGCATTCTGGGTAAGGAAACGTTGGGGGATCCACGCAAGCCATACCTCCCTGGAATCCCCCGGGTGTTTAGTTTTCAGAACTGTGTGGGTTTGGTAGGTTCCGCTAGGTGGCCGCCGAGCACCATGCCAAAAACCCAGGTGACCCCCCTTGCAAAACCAGGTCGTTTTGAGGTAGGCAATTTTCATGTCGCTTCAATATGTTTTGGGCCCTTGCCTGTCGCGGGTACTTGGGCCTCCCACACGAGTGAGGCACCATTTTCATTGGGAGACCCGGGGGAACGCTGGGTGGTAGGAAATTTGTGTCAGCCCGGTGATGCCACAACTTTCCCACACAAAAATGTGTGAAAAAGGTGATTTTTTCAGCTAAATTTGAGGTTTGCAGGGCATTCTGGGTAAGGAAACGTTGGGGGATCCACGCAAGCCATACCTCCCTGGAATCCACCGGGTGTCTAGTTTTCAGAAATGTGTGGATTTGGTAGGTTCCCTGTTAGAATCCGGGGCCTCTGGTTGGCGCAGGTATGCACTTGCGACAAGCATGGACCCTTTTCATCTAAGTCAGGGCGTAGGATCACCGCTTTAAAAATAACCCCTGCTCACCTTCTAGGTAACGTGGCATGAGCAGTCAGGCTAGATTTCCAGAGGGCATTAGATTAAGCGTTGCAAGTTGTCCCACACAATAATCACCTCCCCACCACACAAAGACACAAGGCTTTAATTATAGTAAAATAAAAGCTCCTTATATATAAGATCTCTTGTAGGCAGGTTGCGAAAATACAGTACTCTTGTTAAAAGGCTGATCCAGTTACTATTACAATGCTTAGGCAGTCCACAGGTGTAAAAATTGCACAGTTCTGTTTAAAATAGGCTGTTTAGGGGTATTGTGCGCTTCGTAGCGCCTCAAGTACGTTCCGTACCGCTGTTTGGGGACGTCGTGCCGTTCCTCACGCTTCTCGCGTGAGTACGCGTGTGCTGGCAGTGAACCAGACGGGCCGTACCTACGTAGGTACGTGTCGAACTGGATTCAGGCTTCGCTTGCCGAGTCTCACACTTCCCGCATGAGCGCCGGCAATAGATTTCAAGGCTGTACGGTTCAAAGCAGGTACGATCAGTACGGGTCGAACTACGGCCCGGACACCAGCATTCAAACGGCAGGTACGGCTCAAGCCAAGTACGTTAGAGGCAAGTACGAGTCGAACCAAGTACATTAGAGGCAAGTACGATTCGAACCAAGTACGTTAGAGGCAAGTACGATTCGAACCAAGTACATTAGAGGCAAGTACGGGTCGAACCAAGTACTTTAGAGGCAAGTACGATTCGAACCAAGTACATTAGAGGCAAGTACGGGTCGAACCAAGTACATTAGAGGCAAGTACGATTCGAACCAAGTACATTAGAGGCAAGTACGGTTCGAACCAAGTACATTAGAGGCAAGTATGGTCCGTACGAAAGCAAGTACGGGCCGTACTTTTAGCGCGATCGTCTCAATACCTTTCAGGCTTCAAGGGGAAAGTTTGTGGCGGCCTCGCAGTCCGGTCCAAGGGCGTCCCACGTCGCGCTGAAGTCCCAAGGGTCCAGGGGACGGCGAAGCTTCGTGGGGCGCTCGGGCAGGTCACAGTTCACCACGAAGGGGGCAGAAGCAGGAGGGCAGCCTCGGGGTGATGTCACAGCGCAGCGCGCTGTTAGCTTCGTCCGGATACGGCGAACCAGGGCACTTTTAGGTCTTTACAAAAGTCTCTACAACCCGGCGGGGGTCACAGGGGCTCGGCGCTCAGACACAGAGATCTCCTCCTTACGTTGCGAGCTACGGCTCGAGGGGGCAGTTGCTTACTTTGCTCGGGCTGACAGGCCTTTACGTTGCTCACAGGCACTCCAGCAGCAGAAGTTGTGTTGCTCAGCGAGATCAGGAGATGCACAGGTTCTCAGGGGTCAGCTTGCAGAATCACCCACGGCAGCTTCTTCTCCTTCCAGGGGGGGTAGCGCCCACGGTTCCTGGGGCGCAGATCAGGGGGCAAGTTCACTAACAAGCCCTTGGAGATTGTTTTCAGCACAAGTTGATCAAAAGTCTTTTCTGTAGTCTTTTCTTCCTCTCCTTCCAGCAGCAGGCACCCACTGCAGGCCAGTCTCTTAGGCAGAGAGACAGTATTCCTCCTTCAGCTGCTCCAGGTCCTTCTCCTTCAGGCAGAGGTTCGTCTTGGCGTCAACAGGAACTGATTTCTTAGGAGCAGGGCTCCTTCTTTTAAAGCACAATTCTTTTGTTCGTTGTCGCCAGGGGGCCTGGGCCTGGCTCAGTCCAGTTTTGGAGCACTTTGTTGTGGTGACTCTGCTCTTTCCTTTCAGCAGCAGGGCAGAGACATCAGCTGCTCCACAGGGGGCGGAGCCGGCTTTGTGGTGGCAGAGCACAGGTCTATTCAAGAGTCAAGGTGTACTCCTCCCACCCATCCTGGTGTAATCTCTCTACCCACCACCTGGCAGCCAGCCTGTCTCCTGGAATTCCCCAGCCCTGCTCCTTCCCTGTTACTAGGCAGAACACACACACACAGCGCAGAGGCGGACTGAAATGGCCAGGTCAGTAAATACTAACTTTCTAAAAGTAGTATTTACAAACGCAGGATATTAAAATAAACTTTACTAAAAGAAGTATTTTATTATTCTGAGTTCAGGCGTACTAAACATGACTTTCTACCATGCTCTATGAGTCCACTGGGATTACAGCGTGTAGTAATTCCAGCAGCCCATTCTGGCCTATGGAGAGCAGGTAGCCTTCAATAGTGAAAAACGAAAATGGCTGTAATTCACTATTAGGACATGCCACACACATCAGGGCATGTCCTACCTTATGCTTACAATGCACCCTGCCGTTGGGCCTACCAGAGGGGTGACTAATATGTAGTTAAGGGAAGGTTTAGGGACTGGCAAGTGGGTGCACTTGCGCAGTCAGCGCGACGGTACCAGACCGCGCGCAGGTTCTGCAGTGGCAGACCTTAGACACCTTTTACTAGGCCGCTTCTGTGGGTGGCACAACCAGTGCTGCAAGCCCACCAGCAGCATTTGTATTTACAAGCCCTGGCACTCCTGGTGCACTTTACTAGGGGCTGACAGTAAACCAAATAAGCCAAACATGGACACCAATCAATGTATACATTTTACATAAGGGAGAGCATATGCACCTTAGCACTGATCAGCAGTGGTAAGGTGCCCAGAGTCATAAATCAGCCAGCAACAGGTCACGAAAAACTACAGGAGGAAGGCAAAAAGTTTAGGGATGACCCTGCAAAAAGGGCCAAGTCCAACATTCCCCTAGGTGGCCGCCGAGCACCTGGCCAAAAACCCAGGTGACCCCCCCTTGCAAAACCAGGTCGTTTTGAGGTAGGCAATTTTCATGTCGCCTCAATACGTTTTGGGCCCTTGCCTGTCGCGGGTACTTGGGCCTCCCACACGAGTGAGGCACCGTTTTTATTGGGAGACCCGGGGGAACGCTGGGTGGTAGGAAATTTGTGTCAGCCCGGTGATGCCACAACTTTCCCACACAAAAATGTGTGAAAAAGGTGATTTTTTCAGCTAAATTTGAGGTTTGTAGGGCATTCTGCGTAAGGAAACGTTGGGGGATCCACGCAAGCCATACCTCCCTGGAATCCCTCGGGTGTCTAGTTTTCAGAAATGTGTGGGTTTGGTAGGATCCCCTAGGTGGCCGCCGAGCACCGGGCCAAAAACCCAGGTGACCCCCCTTGCAAAACCAGGTCGTTTTGAGGTAGGCAATTTTCATGTCGCCTCACTACGTTTTGGGCCCTTGCCTGTCGCGGGTACTTGGCCCTCCCACACGAGTGAGGCACAGTTTTTATCGGGAGACCCGGGGGAACGCTGGGTGGTAGGAAATTTGTGTCAGCCCAGTGATGCCACAACTTTCCCACACAAAAATGTGTGAAAAAGGTGATTTTTTCAGCTAAATTTGAGGTTTGCAGGGCATTCTGGGTAAGGAAACGTTGGGGGATCCACGCAAGCCATACCCCCCTGGAATCCCCCGGGTGTCTAGTTTTTATAAATGTGTGGGTTTGGTAGGTTCCCCTAGGTGGCCGCCGAGCACCGGGCCAAAAACCCAGGTGACCCCGCTTGCAAAACCAGGTCGTTTTGAGGTAGGCAATCTTCATGTCGCCTCACTACGTTTTGGGCCCTTGCCTGTCGCGGGTACTTGGGCCTCCCACACGTGTGAGGCACCGTTTTTATCGGGAGACCCGGGGGAACGCTGGGTGGTAGGAAATTTGTGTCAGCCCGGTGATACCACAACTTTCCCACACAAAAATGTGTGAAAAGGGTGATTTTTTCAGCTAAATTTGAGGTTTGCAGGGCATTCTGGGTAAGGAAACATTGGGGGATCCACGCAAGCCATACCTTTCTGGAATCCCCCGGGTGTCTAGTTTTCAGAAATGTGTGGGTTTGGTAGGTTTCCCTAGATGGCCGCCAAGCCCGGGGCCAAAAACTCATGGGACCCCCTTTGCAAAACCAGGTTGTTTTGTGATAGGTAATTTTGATGTCTCCTCAATAGGTTTTGGGCCCTTGCCTGACGCGGGCACTAGGCCTACCCACGCAAGTGAGGTACCATTTTTCTCTGAAGACTTTGGGGAACGCAGGGTGGGTGGAATTTTGTGGACCCACGCAGATTCCAGAACTTTCCACCACAGAAATGTGAGGAAAATGTGTTATTTTGGACACATTTTTAGGTTTGCAATGGATTCTGGGTAACAGAACCTGGTGATAGCCAGTGAAGTCACCCCATCCAGTATTCCCCTCGGTGTCTAGTTTAAAAAAATGTACAGGTTTGCTAGGTTTGCCTACGTGCCAACTGCGCTAGGGCCCAAAATCCACAGGTATGCACATTGCTAAAAAAAAATCGGAGCCCAGTGGGTTTTCTGCCGCCCTGGGGGGGAATCGGGGAAGGGGGTTTCATCCTGATATGCCCCTAAAGGGGCAGAAAGACTGTGGCTATTTTTTGTGGGGGTGTGGGCATTGGTATGACCATTTTGGGCAGCCCCCACCCCCACGCATAAAAAAGCCTGCATTCTCGCTGGCGCCTAGTGGGCTTTCTGCCCCCCCAGGGGGCAGATCAGGGGCCACTGCCACCATCTGCCCTCCCGGGGGGGGGCAGAAAGACTGGAATTTCTCTGGGGGTGGGGTGGGGTATTGTCATGCCCATTTTGGGGAGCCCCTACCCCTACACTAATAAAACAAAAAAATCCATGGTTTCTAGTGGGCATTCTGCGCCCCCAGGGGGGGCCAGATAGGGGGCAACAGCTCCCATCTGCCTCCTTGGGGGCAGAAAGACTGTCATTTTTGTGGGGGGGAGGGTGGGGGCATTGGCGTGCCCGTTTCGGGCA
This sequence comes from Triturus cristatus, assembly GCF_964204655.1. Lineage (NCBI taxonomy): Eukaryota > Metazoa > Chordata > Amphibia > Caudata > Salamandridae > Triturus > Triturus cristatus. Next base: position 1,710,147,967 of record NC_140589.1, on the reverse strand, counting down.
GCCCACACCCTAAAAACAAATGCACAAAAAAAATGCCTGGTGTTTAGTGGGCTTTCTGCCCCCCCCCCCAAAGGGGCAGATTAGGGGCCAATGCCCCATCTTCCCCCCGGGGGGGCAGAAAGACTGTAATAATTGGGGGGTGGGGTGGGGGCATGGGCCTGCCCGTTTTGGGCAGCCCCCACCCCTATTTTTACATTTTTTTACAATTCCCTGGTGTCTAGTGGTCTTTTTGCCCCCCCCCAGGGGGCAGATTGGGGGCCAATGCCCCATCTGCCCCCCAGGGGGGGCAGAAAGGCTGTAATGGTGGCGGGTGGGTGGGGGCATTGGCGTGCCCGTTTCGGGCAGCCCCCACCCTAAAACAAACTGAAAACAAATCCCTGGTGTATAGTGGGCTTTCTGCCCCCCTGGAAGGGGCAGATTAGGGGCCAATTCCCCATCTGCCCCCCGGGGGGGCAGAAAGACTGTGATAATTGGGGGGTGGGGTGGGGGCATGGGCCTGCCCATTTTGGGCAGCCCCCACCCCTATTTTTATTTTTTTTACAATTCCCTGGTGTCTAGTGGTCTTTTGCCCCCTGGGGGGGCAGATTGGGAGCCAATACCCCATCTGCCCCCCAGGGGGGGCAGAAAGGCTGTAATGTGGTAGGTGGGTGGGGGCATTAGCGTGTTTGGATTGGCGTTGTAGTGAGGATTCCGCGTGGAGACTGACCCGACTTTGACTTAAAACGGAGCGGAGAACCGGTGGTCGGATCTCATGGGAAGTACCTGATTAGAAGCGCGTGCAGCGTTTTAAAAGAACTTTTTTGTATATCGATTGAGCAGCCACGCAAGATAGAAATAAGGAAGATACATTTGTCTTTCAACCCCTGTCCTGAAGAGGCCATAAGCTAATTTTGGCTGAAACGTGGTCACGTCGACAGACATTGGATGGAGGAGTCACCTGAGCTTCAGTGATTCACAGACTGTCGTTGGGACACCTGTAAAACTTTGGGTCATTTTTGCCCCCTTTGCTTGTGTTTCCCCCTTTTAGTTTGACTACCTCCCAGTGGTCCGCCTGTTACTTAGAAGGGGACACTGATGAAAATAATTTGCATTTGGGTTAATTGTTATGTGTAGTAGATGGTGTGTGCTATGTATTTAATTGATGTTGTGTGATATATGTTTTTGTATCTTTCGTTGTACAAACGCCTGTTTTCTTGTGATATTTTGAAAACGATGTCAGATGTATTCCAAATGAATATTTGATACTCTTGAAGGGGTAATTAAATGTGCTCTCTTCATGAACGATTGATGTATTTCTTCCTTGATACCTTTTTTCTTAGATATATATATTGTCCCTTATACCCAGGTATCACAGGGTGATTTGGGTATACCCCTGTTGTTTTTGGCTGATATGTTTGCAGTGTGCCATGCTCATGCAGGCTCTCTGTGCTCTTGCAATCCATGATGCTCTTGTGTATACAGTGTTCCTAAAGTCTGTTCTCCTAGACTCTGTGTTGTGCTCCTTCAGTTGTTGCTATGCCTGTGCTGTGCTTCAGCCATCTGTGCTCCTGGAGTCTGTGTTCTGTGTTCTAGCCCTCTGTGCTCTTGCTATCTATGTTCTGTTTTCTAGCCCTCTGTGCTCTTACTGTCTATGTTCTGTGTTCTAGCCCTCTGTGTTCTTGCTGTGTAAGTTCTGTGTTGTTGCACTCTGTGCTCTTGCTGTCTATATTCAGTATTCTAGCCCTCTATCCTCTTACTGTCTGTGTTCTGTGTTCTAGCCCTCTCTGCTCTTGCGGTCTGTGCTGTGCTTCAGCCCTCTGTGCTCTTGTTGTCTATGGTCTGTGTTCTAGCCCTCTGTGCTCTTGCTGTCAACGGCTCTGTTCCTGCATTCGATGTTCCTGCAGTGTGTGCTCTGTACTTGCGGTCCCTGCTGTGGTTCTACCATCTGCATGAGCTCCCATGATCTGTGTTGTGCGCCTCCAGTACCTCCTGTGCTGATACAGTCTCTACTGTGCTGCCACAGAATGGTCTGTTCTATTATCCTGCAGTGAAATTAACTCCTAGGCAATCTTAATATAATGAACCAAATTCTATTACAACAGAAGATTCTGGAAAAAATCAGGACTCCTAATAGTAAGGGTGGCGAGAAAATACGCAAAAAACGTGAATTTTTGGGGATTTTTCCCTTAATACATTAAAAAATGGATTAAACAGTGAGATACCCTGGGAGAACGCCATTATTTGAAAACTTTTAAGTGATTACTTTCTGATTTAGAGAACTGGCCATAGTTACATCCATAATTATTTTCCTATTGAATGCATTTATGTTCGATAATTTATCATTTAACGGTATCGGTTTTCTAACATGCCGAGTTACTCAGATGCATAATCTTCACTATATAGTACTTCAAGATTAATTCGTTTTATATTTTCTAATCTTTTAGAATCATGTTGTGTTTTTTAACAACACTTTATAAATATAATTTTCGCCCCATATAATTGAGATTAGGAATCAATAACGTTTGTTGAAAAATTTGAAGACTCATGTGAACAGTCCTCTTTCTATTTTGCTTGTTTCCTTGTTACTACAGGATTGTGACTTCCAGTATAAACAAGTTTGAATGTTTACAAAAAAATTGTCCTTTTTCTATTTTCTCCTTTATATGGAGCTATCGATTAACGGTCATATTTTTTGTGTGATGTACAAAGGTATTGATAACTATTTGTTTACCCTTGTACATTTATTATCACATTTTATAAATATATTACGATAGTGAAGAACGACATGTGACTCGTCAGGTGACATACCATTGAACATCATGATAGTGAGGTGCGTCATGTGACTCGTCACATGATATACCATAGAGTATTTATCTACATGGCTGGTCTAGATGCTGTGTTATCCGTCTTTCTTTAATGCTTAAAACGCCGGAGGCCATTTTCAGCCCGACACGAACGGAACCAGGTAACTTTAGCCTTTAAATATTCCTCTATCCACATGAATTATCTAGCGGAGACATCAATTTGAGTTCTGTCTCCTACACAATTTTATTAATCTTTTGTTCTAGAAGAGCCGTTTTTGGAATACACTCTTGAATCAAAATATATCGTAGAGACAGCGTGTATTTCTATAGCTGCATATTCGAGGTAATGTTGGTTATTTTTATCCTTCCAATACTCGTTTATGTTAACGAAGGTTAGTTATCTTAGTTTTATGGTAATTCTTTCTTTTTCTTAGAAACCTTACTTCAGTCAAATTAAATCATCATAAAATTGAAACTTAAGAAGATACCAGTTACTTCCCATTTTCGATAAACGATCTTTTCCAATTTAAAAGGTACTCTAATCATTATGCTCATAAACTATCAACATTAGTATTGCTATCTATATGCTAATCCTTTTTTGCTATAGACCTCTGTTCAAGGCATTACTAGTATTATAAAATACGATTTCTCGTTTTTAGAGCCCTTAATAAATCTGTAGCAGACACAGGTCGCTCATTGGAAGAATTCGTAATCCTATTATTCGTGGAAGTAAGTTTCTTTGCTGTAGTAGAAACTATAACACTGTTCCACATATGTATTATGGAATCATACACAAAAAAATTAAATAACACTATATATATATATATATATCTATATATATATATATATATATATATATATATATATATAAATAATCTGATAGCGATATTTTCGTTTTTGCAGCAATTCTTAAAAACGGAAAGACAATATCCGAATTGCAGCTCTCTTTTAAGTGAATCAATTAATAGAACATGAAGTAAGTCAATATGGAATACTGCTCACTTCATCCAATCTAGTTTTTATTTCTTCCTTTTTCTTTTCTTTCCTTCCAGTTTAAACTTTTAATAAAAAGGTTTCTGGTTTTGAATATATCAGTTAAAATGAGCACTCAAATATGACAGACAATATATCATGATGTGAAATATGCTGTTTATATAGGGAATCCTCAAAATTTTTATTATTATGGATTTGTTTGTAATGTAAGGATAGATATTTTTTAAGAATATGTTGATGATGTTTAATATACATTATATTGTTAATTATGATCGTTTATTCATTTATTTAGTTAATGAATTTGTATATGTCTTTTTTATTATTGTAGATACTTGTAGATACTTGTGAACGCCGAAACGCGCGTCGATTATTCAAAAGCTGCCACTTTTTAACTTTATGTTGAACTGGTTTTTATATTTGTTGATTTATCTTTTTTTTTAAACATAATTGAATGTAATGTGTTACATGAATCTTTTTTCATAATATGAATAATGAAAAAATAATGTATTAATCCTTATAGTATTTTTTATGAATTTCTTTCATGTTTACCTATATTTTATTGTGATAGAATTTGGTTCATTATATTAAGATTGCCTAGGAGTTAATTTCATTATACTAAAATTACCATGTCCTAGGTATTGAACTATTTGCTGTTCAGGGGGTCCTTGTTGTCTCCTTTTTTTTTTTTCTATTATCCTGCAGTGTCTGTCGTTCTCTAGCGCTATGCCCTATGATACTGCAATCTGTGCTATGCTGCACAGTCTCTATTGTGCTCCTGCACTTACCCTACTGTCTGTGCTGTGCTCCAGCAGTTGTTGCTGTTCTTCAGGATGTGTACAATGGTTCTGCAGTCTGTGTTTACTCTTGCATCATATACTGTGCTCCTGCAATGTGTGTGCTGTGTCCCTATAGAAGGTGCCATGCCATAGAAGCCGAAGGCGCGCCTAAGGTAAGCCTGTCTGTGCCCGTCCGGGACCCAAACGCGGCCAGCGCCAGGAATCCTCGCTCTCCCAGGCCCCACCGCGTCGACCCTCAAAGCACTCAATCCCCGAAAACACACCGACTGCGTAAGATCCTCGCCAAACACCACCCATGGAGAGTTCTCGTGCAGAGCCTGCCGCAGATCCTTCACCATCGACAATACCCCCAATACCGCCGAAGGCCTGCCTGACGCACGCACCACCAAAACCCAGACATGCATCCTCCTCAACATACGCTCCCTGCACCGACACGCCGTAGAGATCTGGGACCTGATCGACACCCTCTCGCCCAATGTCGCCTTCTTTCGGAAACCTGGACCAAAGCCACCTCTGGCTCCGACATCACCACTGCCATCCCCGACGGCTACAAGATCCAGGGAAAGGATTGCCCCCACCACCCAGGAGGAGGACTCGCCATCGCACACAAGACCCCCCTCCGACGCTCCACATCCAGCACGAGTGACCCCCACTCCAACACAGAAAACCTCAACTTCCAGATCCAGACCAGGCCAGGGCCACGCTACGCGGCACCCTCATCTACAGACTGCCGGGACCCAGTCCACAACCACCATTGCTGAGCTCGCCACACACCACGCAATCACCTCCACGGACTACATTCTACTCGGGGACCTGAACTTCCACCTCGACAACCGCAACGACCCCGACTCCATCACTCTCCTCAACAACCTCGCCAACCTCGGACTGAAGCAGCTACTCAACACGCCCACACACAGAGCTGGACACACCCTCAACCCTATCTTCGTGGGAGGAACAAACATCTGTTTCAGCCACACCACCCAGCCCCTCTGGACGGACCACCACTGCGTCCATTTCACCTTCAACACCACCACCGCACCCAAGCCCGCCCCGTGACCGCCGCGAAGAAGCTGGAGCACAGTCACAGAGGAACTCCTCATCACCACCCTCCTCCTAGACCCCCCCAGCGCCACCGACACCAACTCCGTAGCCACAGAACTTTACCGCTAGATCTCCCGCTGCACCGACAATCTCGCACCACTCCGACACCCCGCCAAACAACGCCCACTGAAAGCCGCCTGGTTCACCACAGAACTACATGAAGCCAGACGCTCTTGCAGACGCCTACAGAAAACCAGACAAAACCAGAAAACCACAGAAGCACGGAACAACCACAGGAGTGCCCTGAAGGAATACCACCAGCGCATAAGGGACACCAAACGGACCTTCATAAGAGACATAGTCCAGACCAACGCGACCAACGCCAAGGAACTGTTCAACATCATACAGCAGTTCACAAAACCCCCCAGCGGAGCCACGGACTCACACCTTCCCAGGAACTCTGCCACAAGCTCAGATCATACTTCCATCTGAAAATCAAGGCCCTCTACGACAATTTCAGCGAACCGACACTGGACAACATCTCCCCCCCAATGCCGCCCATAAGCCAACAATCATGACCTGGAATCCCGCTACCGCTGAACACATCACCTCTACCATGAAGAAAACCCACTCAGGAGCCCCAATGGACCCCTGCTCACTGCACATATTCCACAGGGCCGCCGCCGCCATCGCACCCAAACTTGGACTGACCTTCATGTCCGGCTTCCGCCCAGATGACTGGAAGCGGGCCGAGGTTAAATCCCTCCTCAAGAAACTCACAGCCGTCCCAACGGACCTGAAACACTACCGGCCCATCTCTCTCCTCCCTTTCGCGGCCAAAGTCAATGAGAGACTCGTGAACGCCCAGCTGACCACCTTCATCGAAGAGAACTCCATCCTAGACGCTTCCCAGTCTGGATTCCGCAGCAACCACAGCACCGAGACCGCCCTCCTCGCCGCCATTGACGACATCCGCATGCTACTCGACCAGGGACACACCGCGGCCCTCATCCTTCTAGACCTCTCCGCTGCCTTCAACACCATTTCTCGTCGCACTCTTGCAGCCAGACTTCATGACGCGGGGATACAAGGAGCCGCCCTCGACGCAATCTGATCCTTTCTCTCCAGCAGAACCCAGCGGATCAGCATCCCCCCCTTCCTGTCCAAACCCACTGATATCAACTGTGGAGTACCCCAAGGATCATCACCCACCCCACGGTCTTCAAAATTTACATGGCCCCCTCGCCGCCATCATGAGACAGCATGGGCTCAGCATTGTATCCTATGCCGACGACACCCAGCTCGTCCTCTCACTCACGAAGAATCTCGAAGACACCAGACTCTGCTTCCAGGAAGGAATGAAGAACGTGGCAGCCTGGATGAAAGACAGCTGTTTGAAGCTCAACTCAGAGAAGACCGAGGTCCTCATCCTCGGACCCTGCACCTCCGCCTGGGACAACACCTGGTGGCACTCCGCCCTCGGGAATCCACCCACTCCTACAGACCACGCACGAAACCTCGACATCATCCTCGACTCCTCCCTCTCCATGAAACGCCAGATCAACGCCATCGCCTCCACCAGCTTCAACTGCCTTCGCATCCTCCGCAAGACCTTCAAATGGATCCCCCCGACTGCAGAAAGACAATCACCCACGCGCTCATAACCAGCAGATTGGACTATGGCAATGCCCTATACGCCGGAATCAACAGAACTTTACTACACAGACTCCAGACCATCCAGAACGCTGCTGCCAGACTCGTCCTCGGGACTCGGCGTCACGAACACATAACCCAACACCTATGGAACCTCCACTGGCACCCTGTCGAGAAGAGGGTCACCTTCAAACTCCTCACCCACGCCTACAAATCCCTCAACAACAGCAAATCCAAATACCTCAATGAGAGAGTATCCTTCCACTTTCCGCCAAACTCGCCCTGGCAGAGGTCCCCTGCATCTGCAGAAACAGAACAGGCAGGAGAGCCTTCTCCTACATCACAGCGAAGACCTGAAACGAGCTCCCCATGAACATCAGATGCTCCCCAACCCTGCACACTTTCAGGAAGGACCTCAAGACCTGGCTCTTTGACTGTTCCGGAGCTGCCCCCTAGCGCCTTGAGACCCTCAGGGGTGAGTAGTGTGCTTTATAAACCCTGATTGATTGATAGAAGTCTGTGATGTGCTCCTGCAATATGTGTTGTGTCCCTACAGAAGGTGCCATTCCATAGCAGGCTGTCATGTGTTCCAACAACACGAGCTGTGCTTTTACCATCCCGAGGTGCTCATGCAGTCTCTGCAGTGTTCCTATAGCCTACTGCGGTCATGCAGTCTCTCCTAGTCTGAGTCTCTGCTGTGCTTCTCTAGTCTCTGTTGTTTTCCTGCAGTCTCTACTCTGTTTCTCAGCTATGGCTACAGTTCACCAAACTCTTCTGTGTTCCAGCTGTTTCTACTCTGCTTCTCAGCTATGGCTACGGTTCGCCAGTCTCTTCTGTGTTCCAGCTGTCTCTACTCTGCTTCTCAGCTATGGCTACGGTTCGCCAATCTCTTCTGTGGTCCAGCTGTCTCTACTCTGCTTCTCAGCTATGGCTATGGTTCACCAATCTCTTCTGTGGTGCAGCAGTCTCTGCTCTGCTTCAGCAGTCTGTGCTGAGCAATCTGTGCTGCACTCTGAAGTCTCTGATGCTTTTCTACAGCCTCTGCTGTGCTCCTGTAATCTGTGCCTTTCTATTGTGGTCTCTTCTGTGATTCTGAAACTTCTGCTGTGCTACTGCATTATCTGGTATACTATAGCAGTCTTCTGCAGCTCAGCAGTCTCTGCAATGGTTGAGACCCTTAGACGTTCTCATAAAACTGGTCAGTAGAATGCTGAGCTGCTATAAACATTTTGAACAACAAAAAGGCATAGCCAAAGCCCCCCTGTGTGTGTACTCCATTTGTTACTCATTTTTGCTCTGTGACTTGAGCCCCAGAAGGCTGATAAAGGTGTCTTTACGCTTAAAAAGATGTTAAGTGTATTTGTACTTTTTTTCTTCCTTGTGAATATGTAGGTATGTATAACCTTGCATGTTTGAATTCACAAAAAAATGTATGAGTTACACCTGAAATAAACTCAGAAATGCATCTGTACACATGCAAGGTTGCAAACCTGCGGTTGCACATATAATCATCTTTTGAAAATGGGACTAATGCCAGTTTCCATAATTGTATTTATAGGTAAATCAAATCAGCTAAGAAAATGGATGAATGAGGATTGGGTAGGGGTGCCATGAATATGGATTTGTTTTTATTTACTCTGATCTGTAAGTACTCAAATAATTAAGGGGCATATTTATCAAAGTGTTGCATCACCCTTGCACCATGCAAGGGGGGCACAAGTGCAGCGCAACAACAAAGTCAGACTTATGAAGCCACGTGAGGTGGCCCTGCATGGCTTAATAAATCTGGAGTAACACAAGACAGCAAAAATAAGTACCTTGCCTTACTCTGCCCCATGGAGGCATTCCATGGGTGGAACATGGGTGTTCCCATGCATCCACCCATTAATTTTGGTGCATTCCCAGATTTACCATTAGTGGTAGACCTGGGAATGCGTCAAAATGCTATGCCTCCCACGGGAGGTGTAACAAAGATAAATATCTTTATTTCTCTTAATTTTTCCTTGTGCAGCACATGTAGAAAGAGGAAAATCTCTCTCAGGATTGTTTTTGTGCAGGAAGGTGTCCCTTTCTGTACAAAAATAATCTTGCTGCAACACAGGCACCCTTGCACCATGGTGCAAGGGTGACTGCATTGGAATCAGGCAGCTGAAAAGTACACCAGCACCTGAAAAGGACATGAATGCACCATATGATGTTAAATACGGTGCATGTCTGCCCTTTCCCTTTCAGGCAGCGCAGCAAGGTGGCTTGCTGCATTGCATGAAAGTTTGATAACTATGCCCCTAAAAATGCTTCTCAATCATCCTTGAAACTTGCGACATTTTCCTCTGATTTAGGGATGTACTTTTAGGCTCTCATTTATGGGATTTTGGCATAGGATAATGCAGCCATGCAGCTTGATGTGTTGCCAACGCCAAAGTGAAGGGCAGGAATGCTCCTTGGTCCAAGGGTGCCTCCATTGCATGTAGGATTGTTTTTGTGCAGGTAGAGACACCTTCCTGCACAGAAACAATCCTATGAGGTGTGTTGCTCTTTCAATGTGTGCTGCGGAATGCAGCATACACAGAAAGAGAAAAAACGAGGAGAGAAAATCACTGTAAAATCTATTATTCTCAATCATTTTTGTTTATGTGTACTGTGTTTTGTACCCTAAGTTTCGCTATTTATTCACATAAATTTGTGTAGAAACAGTATACACCCTCTTGTTTTTTTTATTTGTTCTTTTTGATTCATTTCTTTGTAACTTTTTGTAATTATTTTCAATAATTTATTTAGTTGAGGCCACAGATTTGGGCTCTCACGATTGGTGTGTTAAAAACTCAAACTGAAATGCAACTTTCTAAAAGTGGCATTTTTAGAATAGTAATGTAAAATCCAAGTACACCATTAGGTAGGATTTCTCACTACCATTCAAAACATACCAAACATGGTGACGCCACTCCACTCAGATCAGGAATTACCACTTAAACACATATCAGGGGATTCCCAATGTAACCTATGAGAGGAGTAGGCCTCACAGTAGTGATAAACAAAGTGTTTGTCACTACAATGACATGCCACACAATAAAGGCACATGTCCTACCTTTTATTACACAGCTACACAGCATCCTGCCCACAGGGCTAACTAGGCCTATTTTAGGGGTGATCACCATGTAAAAAAAGGGGAGTCTTAGGCTTTGCAAGTTGTTTTAAATGCCAAGTCAATGTGGCAGTAAACTGCACACACAGGCCCTGCAATGGCAGGCCCGAGACAGTTTGAAAGGCTACTTCTGTGGGTGGCACAAGCAGCACTGCAGGCCCGCTAGTAGCATTTAATTTACAGGCCCTGGGTATATGGGATACCACTTTCCCATTTAGAAGAGAGAGCACATGCTCTTTAGCACTGGTTAGCAGTGGCAAAGTGCCCAGTGTCATAAAACCAACAAAAAGGTCAGAAAAATAGGAGGAAGATGGCAAAATGTTTGGGGATAACCCTGCAAAAAGGACCAGGTCCAACAGGGGTCATAACCAAAAGCTGACTGGTTTTGTTTTTTAAAATACTTTACTTGATATTTTCTGTTGCGATGAAGAAAAGAAGACTGGTCCTGAATTCCATCTCCCGTGCAGCACATATGTACGTTTCTTTGAAATTTTTTGAAAAAAAGCCATGAAAAAAGCTATACCTTAAGAAAAGAGGACTGTTGACTCATTTCACTCAGAGTCACATGAATTTTTTCATTTTAGCGTGATGTATTCAAGTGTACTTATCAGCTGAAAGCATTAAATAATTACTGGTCAAGCCAGAGACATTGGAAAAAACAATACTTGGGTTTCGTCCACTAAAGAATGTTTTGATTGTTGGTCTTGGAGGCATTTCTTGTTGACAAAATAACAGGAAATTGTGGCATAACTAGAACACATTAATAAACACACTTCTACATATCATATGAAATGTGTTTCAACTGTAATCAAGTTAATTTGGCCTGTATATGTAGAATCAAATGTGAAAAGGCATATTTATAATCATTATTAGTGCACAAAATAGAAACCCTGAAACACAATCTAACACCAGTATAGTGCAACTCATAATCAGTACCTAATTGTTTCTTTTTTTTACTAAATTAGATTGGGAATTTTAATGATGGGTTTGTCAATGTTAATATTGTTTTGGTCCTTCTTAAATATTACTCACATTTCTCCGGGCAAATGTATATTGCTCTGTGCCACAGCTCCAAGATGCAAGTCCAATTTTCTTCACTGAAACTCTATTTTCCTTACAGGGCACTGGTTTACCAGACCTGTGGGAGTTCTTACTTTCTTCCCACCTCTGTTAATATTCCAGAATATCACATTTAGAGCCTGATTATGAGTTGGCGGTTAATTCCGACCCATGCGTGGTAAACAGCTGTTTACACACGGGTTGGAATTACGAGTTGTTCGGTATATAAAGCATCTGATAATTATTGAATGTGTTAAATAACTCAAAATTCATTTAATTTCAGGTCAAATCTGCTAAAATTTAACGGGGGAAAACCATACGGTATTTAATGTTTCATGCAAATTTTGGTGCGTTAACTTCGAAAATCTGCATGTTATTTCCCAACAACTCATAATAGGTGGTACTTATCACACTCGATAAATAAAGTAACCCATGGTAACACTATTTATTGAATGTGATAAATCCCCCTTATACTTGTTATCAGGACCTAGGCATAACAAAATTCTGGTGCACCCACCAGGGCGCCAAATTATTACTTGCTGTGGGTTTTGCATAATGTCCGAAGCTTGTGAATGAAGGCAGTGTCAGTGCCTTAGTGTTGGTAAATCTCTTAGTCATTTTGGAAACCACTCAGCATATCTTCCTCCTTAGGGCCCGATTCCGATCCGGTTAGGAAGGCCTCCTAACGGCATTTGCTCCATCCGCATCGGATCGGGAATGTGTCTTTCTGACCGACTCGGAAAGGTTTCTGACCAAGTACGATGCAAGTTAGGCGTTAGGAATATCCCAATCTGAACCCGACGGCATTTGGAATGACTGAGCCATACAGAGCAGATTTGTACGTCTTTAGGCCGCGTTTCTGCACGACCGAGTACGATGCTCGATTCAGACAGCCTTTCCGAATCATGCCGTGCGATTCAAATCGGCAGTCAAAATCAGACTTTGGGGGTCCGTAGCGGGCCCCCTGCACCCGGAGCCTTCCCAATCAGGCCCATGGGTCCATCCTTACCAGCGATGCACAGTGTGGCAGGCACCAGGGGGTACCCACCAAAGGGTGCCCGATTTTTCCCAGCCACCCCTTTCTTCAATGGGAGGCTATGAATTCGGTCGGAACGTAGGCTCCCATTGAAGTCAATGGGAGTCTGACTGAATCATATCTGGAAGCATCCAGCTGCATCATACTCAGTCAGTCGGACTGGAAACCATTCCCAAACCCATTAGGTTGGGACGATTTCCAAACCGCATCGGAATCGGGCCCTTAGTCTTCTTCAGAAAACTTGCCTGGTTATCTATCTTCCATTTAGACCAATTGGGTTCACGTTTCATATCTCCACTCTTATACATTCAAACCTACTGAGCTCTAGTTTTAATATCTGCATCGACAGAGACAGAGGTCTCCATGGATCTTATAACTTCCACTTTTCCATGTAAGATGATGATACCCAGATTCTGCTCCGATTGGGTGGGGATCAGAGTTTTTACAAATAATTCTCATCAGTAAATGATTAACATCAAATATTGGATGAGCTGCTACAGAAGCAAGTTAAACTTAGTAAAACAGAGGACTTATTTGTTGGCAGCATTGTAGTGCTATAGCAAGACACAGGAATTTACTGTTTGTCATAAATCCATACTGAATGTGAAACATCTTGCATCAAGATATAACCTTGCTTACCTCTGGGCTATGAGCATTCTCTTTGTCATGTTGCTTTTAAGCCCTGTAAACTATTCTGTATCACTAGGTGGATAGGGTTGCTGCAGTCATTGCTGTGACAAACTTCAGAAAAAAATACTTTTGTGGCTCCTTTTATTCACGCCTCTCTACACGGTGGTGCAGCAAGAATCAGACTACTTAAAATGTGGTTGCTTACTTCGTGACAGACACCTGAAAGTTTGAACCTGCTGCCCTTCTGCTGCATAGACTGGCTTTCAAAGTCAACACAGCTCGTGTTCAAGACTCTGAGAATAGTGTGCAGTTCTATTTACTGACAAACACCACAGTTGTTGTGAAACAAACTCTCTCAGTAGATGCCTGCCCAGTAGTTGATTCGGTTCTGCTCAGTCTCGCTGTCCCAGAGGTGACGGCCGCAGGGTACTCTCCGTAATAATATTTCTCTCTGATTGGGTTCTGTTTCTCTGGTCTTCCTTTTAGTTGGCCAGTGCAATAAAACCACTAGCTATAGTATTAGTATTTTGCAAATGTTTTCTTTACTTTACATTACTTTACAGTGTACTCAATAGAGAGAACTCTACCCAATCTGAAGTTTGCAGGTTCACATTCCATCATATGTATTCAGTTTGCCATCCATCCAAGGGCTGAGAAGATTTCCATTTAGCTGGAAAAAAATAACTTATGCTTTTGACATCTAGAGATAAGTCACTTACATAGAATGGTAATCCTTAAAATGCCCTTTTTGAGGGTTGACAATCATAGAATCTCTCTGTCTGAATTTTAATTGGCAGTGAACTGGGTGCCTCATCAGGGGAAAGAAGCGCCATAAAAATGGAAATATTCAACACTGAAATCCAGAGAAAGGAAAGGATTTGAGTCATGCTGCTTATCGTAGGTACCTCTCTGAAAAATCATGCTCAAATCCTGTTTCGGCATTATCTAGCTGGACCGGTCCAACCATAGGACTGAAAGCAGTAATATTATGCTCAGTCAGTGCTTAATTTGAGCCGGTGGTTTCCGGTGCTGGTACTTAAATGTCAGCACCAGCGCTTGTGACAGCCTGCCACAAGGTGGTGCAAATCTGGCTATTTTAGAGATGACCACACCAACAGTTAATTATGAATGCAATATAAGGTAATCACTATTATCTGCCGCCCAAGACATTTTTGTATCTTTGGTAGGGTGACCGGGCATCCCGGATTTGCCCGGACGGTCCGGGTTTTTCACCAGCTGTCCGGGAAGATTTCAGCAAATTTAGCTCATGTCCCGGTTTTTGGAGAGGGTCAGCTGAAAATGGCGGGAGGTGTTTTTTATGTTGTACAAACCAGGGTTAGTGAGCAGTTGTTTCTAGAAAGCAAGTTAATTAACAGAGAAGCTTCTGGGTTTAAAAATTGCATTTTATGTATGGTCTAACTATCTGTTCTGTAATTCCGTGCTGAGTGAGTGCTGTCATTCTGTGCGCTCGCTTGAAGTACATGTGTAGTCCTACTTCTATTTTCATGAAATGTCACGGTTTTTAGCTTTACAATTCTGGTCACCCTAATCTTTGGGTACCTGAAATAGTCTGATTTGTCACACTTCTAGGAGTGTGATGGGTGTGGTGCATGCTGCAGTGGCCTCTTGATGAAAGCGCTGCCACTTATGTTTTTACAAATTAAGCACTGGTCTCAGTAGACCAAGGTAATGGCAAATGTAATCTGAAGCATAATACTGTAGTTGTGATGATTGGATGCAGAGTCTTGTAGCATAGTAACTTTTTTGGTGCTGCAGTTTTCTTACTGTTTATGTTGGCGCCTCTACTTGAAGTAGCTAATTTTCTAAGACCTAGGTTTTTATTTTATTTATTGTACTATGCTCTATATTACCAACCTCTACTACTAAACTATTATGTAACAGGTCTGGAGATTTGTTGCAGGGTAAGCATTCCCACCAGCCTTGCTGTGGACACTTAGGAGCCTAATCACAAAAGCTATTCTGCGTATGTAAAGTAATGCAACTTTACATACTGCAAAATGCAATTCATAAATTTCCGACCGGAACTCTCTGCCTCTCAATCTCCTATATTTTCTGTATGGAGGTCTCTGCTCTAGTGGTGAAGATCTCCACACAGTCAGTAGTAAATGTGAGAGGGAGAAGGGCGAGTAGCTGGACACGGGGAATAATACTGATTATTACTACCAAATGAGTGGGGTTAAGGGAAATTGAAGGAGACATGCTAATATAAAGTGCACCCCATATAAGAGTAAGACAAATGCAATTTGCAAAATACATGATTAAATCTACTACAGTAGCAATACTGATCTAACTTTGTACTCACATGACCAATCACTGGGACTGGAAAATACTCCCATAGAAATCAATGGAAGCAGGAAATAACACTAACATATAAGGAAACATATAAAATAAAATACATTTTACATAGCACTTGAATTAAATGAATTGCAGTTTCATTATTATTTTGAAATTAAAAACCTTTTTTTTAAAATTCATCACAAATAAATTAATACACAACCTACATTCATGATTTTGATAAATTCAACGTGAACAATTCTATAAGTAGAGGTGGAAGAAAATCTAACAGTTAATTTAATTTATTTAAAAAATAATTTAAATAAAAATGGCTAATTTAAAATGTAATAATGCATTAGTGTTTAATGCACGGATTGTTTCTTGTTACTGTGGCAGTACTAGGTGAATGAGAATTAGGGAAATATGTTTTACACTTTTTAAATTGAAAATAAATCATAAATAATTTTTATTTTGTCATTTTAATGAATAAAAGCACTTACCTTGCGCTCGCCTCATCGCAGACTTCAGTGATGCGGCGAGCGCAAGGTAAGTGCTTTTATTTATTTATTTTGTTTGTTTTTACATTGCCTTCGTATGTCAGATTCCACTACCTCCCACCCTGCCCCGCCCGCGCCCTGCCTCACCGACCCACAGCATTTACCTGTGCGAGCCGCGGCTGGTGTTGGATACAAATTTTTTTCTTTCCATTGATAATTTGGTTTTTCCAGAGGTCGGCTCTTTCCAGACATGTCCATGTACAGACTGCCTACAAGTCAAGGTATTGCAGAGCCTCACCTAGGGGCATATGTATCAAAGGATACATTTGCGATTCTCAAATAGCGATTTTTAGAGAATCGCTATTTGAGAATCGCAAAACGCTATGTATGTATGATTTGCAAATAATTTTGCGAATCCTACATATTCCTTAATTGCGAAATGCAAATTGTGATTCGCAATTAAGGTACACCTCACCATTCATTCCTATGGGCCTAGAGGCCCATAGGAATGAATGGGAAGACATTCTCAATTTGCGATTCTCAATTAGAGAATCGCAAATTGAGAATGCAATTTCAAGGGTGCCAGGGTATCAAAAGGACACACTGTTGCACCCCTGAAATGTGCATGTATGCACATGTGGCACACATAGGCATCTATGTGCGCCACATGGCGCTTTGAATACTGCAAAAAAGTGAATTTTTCAAAGAAATCGCAAATTACCACCAACTTGAAGTTGGTGTTAATTTGCGATTTCTTAAGGAGAAATCTCACAACTTGGGTGCCTTTTATTTCGCATTTAAGGAATCGCAATTTGCGATTCCTTAAATGCTTTTGCAAAATAAGGAATCGCAAATTTTGCGATTCTCTTTTTTGCGAGGGCCTTATGGGATGATAAATCCCAAAAGGCTTTTTCCCGTTCGCAAACGGCCCGATTCTGAGAATCGGCCCATTTGCGAACGGGAAAAGGGCTTCATACATATGCCCCTTGGTAATTAAAGTCTGAATGCACATCTTCCTGGTGGTATCCAATAATTTCTTGAAATTTGAATGGAATATATAGCGTTGGACAATCTACCAATATTTATATCATTAAACCACATGGTGGCTACAGTGATAGGGTATGGTCCACCAATATCATGGAAAAAAACTCTTGTGTCAGACAGAAGTATTATTTCGTAATGCAAACGCAGAGACAGAAATGCAGGCTCGGTAGAATCTTTCAAGTTCCTGTAGGCAGGGAAGCTGGAAGTCTAGATTGTCCTGGCAAGCCTTACCTTTAGTCAATATCTTCCTAGCACTAATTTATGCTGTTCTTAATTTCTGCTGTGTCTACAATGTGTTTCCTATTTTTTTAAGGACGTCAGTATAAATTACAGAAAATAAGGCTAACACTTTTTAATGCTATGCACACTATAGGTTTGGGGACCAAGGTTTTGATGTTGGGGGTGCAGCATATTTTCTCGTTCGTTCTGCTAGAAAAAGATTGGTTTGTTTCAAAACCAGAGCGAGGAATATCTGACAAAATCTGAAACATTGTAGATTCTAACAAGAAATGCTACATCCGTGACATCCTCCTTTCTTATAATTAAAATGAAATTGTCTGAACAATGTCCTGCGAGGTACTTCAATGCCTAAAAACAGCCTCATCAAGTACCATGCCATTTGTAAGTAATGGTTTGAAAGATTTAAATAGAAAGTAGGAGCTGGATTAAAATCCACAGAAAGAGTCACTCCGCGCAGAAGGGCGTAGCAGAGGTTGATCCAACAAGCAGTAAAAGTTAATTGGAGGTGTACTTTTTAAAGTTAATGCGAGATGGGCAGTCAGATGGAGAGAAGTCAAACAGCTGCACAGATGGTGTGAAAGGAGCGATGCTGTTTATCCAGAGGTCAGAAATGTTTAAGAGGCAGAGAGTAGGCTGGATTAATCTGATCACGGCATGGCCATTTCTAATCGGACTGATGGGAAAATGTGGTGTGGAGGTAACAGGCCCTGCCGGCTGAGTTATTGAGAAGTGATGAACTACCTCGAAGCCAGGGCAATCAAATAGATAGCTCTCACATTCTAAAAATTACTGTGGCATCTTTATTCATCAACAGTTTTGTGCAAGTGCCTCCCGCTCAACCTCCTCCGCGCAGAGCGAAAGCACTCAGAATTATTTGGTCGAATTAAATATTAAATCTAAGGTTGCCGTTTCTCACTTACCAAAATTAAAGGACATCCATTTTGCGTTGTGATGCTGGAAGGCAAACTTTTTCAGATGGTAATGTTATAAAACCAATAAAGAGTACAAAAGGACGGGCAAGGCGTTTCTTGTGTAGGATGAGATTGCTCAGTGGCACCTCCATGCTGGAGGAATTTCCTATAAGGCGCGGGCTGTGGATTCTCATTACTTTGTGAAAACTCAAGGTAATTCTAACCAGGGGACAAAGTGAATTAACTTCATTTCCAGACATTCAGTTAAATTGCTTCTGCCCTGAAAAGGAGGATTTAAAAGATGATGGAGTCTTCTAGTTTCAACATATGAGGATATATGTACAGCATAGGTTCTCCCATTTTGTATCAGAAGGTCTCTTACTTTAGACTGAAGACAACATTTCTTTTTTTTTTACTATGATGAGTAATTTACCCTGAGTTTGGGGAAGCATGAGTAAGAATGTATCTAAATTTCTCAAGGAATTGGCGAATTGGATAATAATAAATATGGACTTCAGTGGATAGACTCAAGAGTACTGTACATGCAACACTACTCCTTTACTGACAATCCAGAAAACAGATACTAAAATCTGCACATCACTACCTAAAAATCCAAAAAAACAAACGGAGGAAAAATTCCATCCAGAAGCTTGGGAAACAACACGGTTTGAACCAACAGAACACCACCTACAGATTGCACAAAAGCAGGTACTGAATACCATAAAACATCTGAGACAGGACGGGGCCCGGGGTCCAAATGGCCTGCCAAACGCATTATTTAGAAAAGATTCATCCTTTTGGTCGGCCACCTAACTCCTCTGTTTACATACATCTTAGAGTTTCATATCATTCCTGATTCCTGGCGAGGAAGCATCCTACAACCCATATACAAATAAGGAGCGCATTCTGACCCATCCAATTACAGACTGATAGAGCTCATTGACGTTAAGGCAAAGATCTACACATCAAACTTGTTGGCAGACCTTGAGGATTGGGTCAGTAGCACAAACCTAATTCCGAAAACACAAACAGGATTTCAGGCAGGGATGGGCACTTTAACTAACATATCCACAGTCACACTCCTGGCCAAACAAGCTATCGCCAAATCAAACATCCTCTATGCGTGCTATGTAGACCTCAAACCCACCTTCGATAAAGTGCCCCGATCCAAACTATGGGCGAAAATAACTGTTTGGGATGCTCCTACAAAATTATTAGAGGCAATCATCAATCTTTACTCACAAACATGGGTCCAAATAAAAAAAGGGGGCTGGCGAAGTCTAACTAATTACATTTCAACCATCAACGGCTTAAAACAGGGGTGCGTTGTGGCTCCCTATTTATTCAACATCTACACAGCTGACTTAGACAACAACCTTTGTTCATCACAAGGTGACCCTCCAAAATTGGGTAACGTCCCAATAGTAAGTCTCCAATACGCAGACTCATTTTCCTACTCGGTTCCCGGCTACGGTAATTTTTCCACTTGAACCTTGGCCTGTGTGCCCCTCGTCGGCTCTGGACATCATGAAGCTTACATCCAGCTTCATCGTTCTTGATAACTAACATCATCCGCTATTGAGTGGCCGTCTCCCGGTTTTTTCTATGTATCACTTCCACTGTGACCCGAACACGATTATCATTGCCCGTTGAACATCGTACGTCCTCCCACAAGCTATCTCCGGATTTCACGGAGCCGACCTCCAAACACGAGGGGACATTCCCCTCAGGATTCAAGAGTTTTTATCATTGAGCACACAGCCGCCTCTCAATTATTGTTATATTTACCTCTAGGTATCTACTTAGCCAATTACCGCTTTCAACTTACCTTGTGGAATTTCTTTGAACTCCGAAGATTTTTCCTATGATTAACTCGGCCGCCTAAATTGAAAGGATACCCATCTCAAGTGGAACTATCCCTCGCGTCTGTTGCTACCGATTCCTACCATCCTTGAGGTTTCGTTCTAACTCGAGTTGGGCCCCCTGAAACTAAAGAAAACGCCCTGAAGAAGGTGGCACCCTATTAAGTGGGTGATTGCACCGAAACGCGCGTCGGCGTGTCCTGCTGTTTTTGATTTGGCGCATCCCCCTTAAATTACCCAGCGGTGTCTAACTCCGAGACACCCTTACACTACGAGGAGATATTCCCTCTGCTCACCTTTTTTCTCTTATCTTTTAAGAAGAGTAAATGTATGTTTTACCCTTTAAAATTGACTGTGTATGAATGTATAGTATGCCTGATTATATGATTGTTATTTAATTGTACATATACTCTCTTCAATCCCTGACGGGGGCCCATTTTTGATTATTTTGCGTATATATCACTATCAATCATCATACTTTTTGTATTGTTTATTTCTAACCTATGAGTTATTTGTAGATTCACTAATCGAACTTTTGTATCAAAAAAATAAAAATATAATAATATTATAATCAACCCCTTATTGCCATTCATGTGTTTGTGTTCTTCTCCCAATGGTGGCTGATTTGGCTGTTTAATCAGAGAGATCTCTTTGATCCATCCATATACATTAAGGTAGAGCATTTTCACTTGAGTTGTTGATGTGCTTATTTCCCCTTTTGCTCTCCTTATTATCCAAATCAGGGTACCCCTGTTTCTAGTGGTCATTTTCCTACTCTCTCAAATGCCTCTAGGCTTGCACCAGTTGATTATCCAACTAGCAGAATATACCACCTCAGCTCAATTAATAATCAACCTCCATAAACCGAAGGTCGTGTGCTTTTCTAGTGCTCATAAAAAACGCCCTAAATTTAACTGGATGTTAAACAACAAATCTTTGTCCCAGGTGGATACATACATCTAGACCTAGGACAAGTAAAAGCTAAACAACTGTTATTTGCATTTAAAATCCTGCAGAAAAAACTCAGCAGTTGTTCAACAAAACATCTACTAAAGGTAATAGCAGCAAAATTCAGATAAGACTGGAATACAGATTACAAAAACAGATACCAGCAAGACAAGGAGGCCTGGTCAAATATTATTGGAGAACGAGGGCAGCAGAGGAAAACACTTCAGCCCACCACTGCTGACAGGAGGTCTAAAAACAATCCAGGCTGAGTAGGTCATTATTCCCTGTTGTAAAAACGATCCATTTCAGCACTAAAGCTAGAGGTTGCTTGGCTCACAATAACGGCCTACTCTGAGTTTAAACAAATAGCTAACAAAGCCATCAAGCAACAATCTCTGTTAACAGACAAAGCCTCCTTGGCCCACAAAACACAAGTGTGGGCGGTGATGCCATCTTACAAATCGTTGAAACCTCAAACGTATTTGTCAGTACACTTCTCAGAACAATATAAGCGGAATCTGACCCTACCGGTACTGGGATCCTTCCCCTCAAAAGACCTCACCCCAAAATGGAAACGGACTTGGTCGACAAAGGAATGCCGCCTTTGTTGTCACAGAGATGAGTCACTACTCCATTTATTATGCATCGGTCCTCCGATCCTAAACACTCAGAAAACTCTCTTACGGCCAACACTGAGGAGAGAACAAATAAGGACCTGCAGAGCGGCTGTTATAAAATGCCTTGGAGCCTTGTCTGTCCAATTGTCTTGCAAGGCAATAACATTTTTGAACCTAGTGGCAAAAGAATTAGACAAGAACGACAGATTAAACTTGACTACACAGAATCACCTCGTTCATCTATTTTAAACTCTGCAGTCCACACACCCTCAGCACTTGCACTTTATTATACCCTGGAGAAATATGTATGCTTGTGTAGAGTTTTAATTAGCTAATCTAGAAGTTTGCTTCCATAACAGGGCCGGACTTTACACAGAAATAGCCCTAACACTATTTTACCACTTATACAAATGTATTTATTGCAATTTTTAACCCAGAACAATTGTTTGATGCTTCAAGTACCAAGGTGGTTCATTCCACCCTTTTATGATTTTAAAGAAATCAAATACAAGTATTTTGTAAATACATAACCCTTTACTGACGAAACTCAGTTTTGGGCAGGTGCTGAAAAATCATCTCTTGAAGAATCACCTCATCCATCTTCAATATAAACCTCAGAACATTCTGAATAGCAAGTCCAACAAGAAGATAGACTATCCACATTATATATGATTCTAGAGCCTCACTGCCCTCCACTCAGGAGTTTTATGTATATCAGAATATCAACTATAGAACACTGTAGAAAAGATACTGACAACCATATTTGCCTTGCCAATAATTTAATATTTCTGCTTCAATATTTTTGTAGCATGATATTTAAAGTACTCAGCTATATAAACTGTATATATATGTATATATGTATACATATATGTATATATTTTTTCACTAAAAAACAGAGGTTACAGGGACGTTATAGTTAGGAAATAAAATTAAAAAAACTTAGAAATTCACAAAAAAAAGGTTACAGGGACGTCAAAATTTGCACAAAGAAATCTATAGAAATTTAGCAGTTATAGTTCGATTTATCTCAGGTAACTATTACTCGTGCTGCACTTTTTCTTTATTTTGATGCTGATCCTCCGTGAATTCGCAGCAAACTTGAAAAAAAAAACATTGTTGGCCCCAGGCCTAGAGGTTCAGGGTAATCCTACCCTGCCCCCTTGTGTTTTTTTTATTTTTCTTGGGAGTCTCAAGATCACATTAGTTGGATCTATGGACCCTCCCCATCCCTAGATATACATAAAGTTATTTTTCATTACTTACAAATTACTGAACCGATTTACACCAAGTTACAAAAAGTACTCTTTCTGGAGCAAGAGCTAGCTTTCTGACAAATTTGGTTTAATCCCATCCAGCGGTAAAGGCTGCATTCATATTCAAAATCCATCTGGGAAATTACACGGGGAAAATAGATTTTGGGGCCCCCCATGTTCTCAGGCCCCGCTTGACGAATCACCCCAAAACTCCAGACACCAGCTAAATTGACACTAGTTTTGTGAAGATTAAACAGTGCTAAAATTCTTTGGTGTAAATTTTTTTATATATATATATATATATATATATATATATTACAATATCTTTGGTGCCGTTTGACGAATCTTTGCAAGATTTTCAAAACTAATGGCCCGCTCAGGTCAGCTCTTGTATGGAAAGTTTTGGGGTGATTCGTCAAGCAGGGGCTGAGAAAAAAGGGGGGTCCCAAAACAGGTTTTCTCCATGTTAATTTCCATAGGAAACTTTAGACGAGCCCGAACTGCTGAACGGAATTACACCAAATTTGTCAAAAAGGTAGGTCTTGGTTCAGAAAGCGACCTTTTTTTTTAAATTTTGTAAATCCGCTCAGTAGTTTCTGAGAAATGTATATATAAAAGGATATTAGTATCTGGTGACCGCGGTGGATTCAGGAACCCTCCTGATCACGAGCTGACTTCTGATTGGCTGCCAACACTTCAAACCAGGAAGTGTTGGCAGCCATCTTGTGACTCGGTTGACCTGAGTCACAAGAAAAAAGGTTAAAAAAAACTATTACAAATAGGAAAAAGGGGCAGAGTAGAAATTCCCTGACCCCTAGGCCTGCTTAGGGGGTCACACAGGAACCACCAGGGCCAAAAAAAGATGTAGTTATTTTTCATGTTGGCGGGATTCTCATACGGTACGCGAATCCCGCCATATATTTTTTAACAAAACGAAGCGCGGTCTTTCACGCTTTGTTTTTTTAAGCCCCCGGGCAGGCCAGGGGCAATCCTTAATTATTATGCGGGGGCCCCCGCAGCCCCAGGGACTGCCACCTTCTCTGGGCTTTAAATGAAAAATGTGTGAAGGGACCCCGGCCCCCCCTTGCTGCCCCGCGGACCGCCACCTCCCCGGGGCATTGTTTCTAATGGGTGGAGGGCCTCGCAGGCCCTCCCAAAGCCCCAGGGACTGCCACCTCCCTGGGGCTGAAATTTTTATAAAGAAGTGTGGGGGGGGCTCCTGCCCCACCCCACACTGCCCCGGGGACCACCAGCTCCCCGGCGCAAACTTAAATTAAGGGCGGGGGTCTGTTACTGACCCCCGGGGACCACCACCTCCCCATGGTTTTAATCATGATGGGAGGGGGGCCATGCTGCCCTCCTCCTTGAGCCCTCTATTGCCCTGGGGACCACCACCCCCCAGGGCCGACTCCAGCAATGTGCCAGGTTGCCCACCCCAGGACATTGCAGTTTGCTATGGCAGGGTGGGAGCACAGCTCCCGCCCTGCCATAGCAAACACTGCTTTGCTTGATGGAAGCAAGAGCAGGAGATCTGCTCTCGCTTCCATGAAGCAAAGCAGAATAGCTTTTGGGCAAAGGGAGCTGCATGTTTGCAGCTTCCTTTGTCCGAAAGCAATGCTGGTTCCCGCAGGCATTGCCTCTCGTTGGAGATGGTGGGGGCGCCCCAATGCACCCACGCTCCCCAAAGAGAGGCCAAGCCCCGGGGAATAGGGTCCCCAGGGCCAAAAATGTCCCAGGAGGGGGGACATATGTACCCCCCTCAAAATATTATATATTTTTTTTAAATAAAAGAGGCAAACCCTGGGGGATGGGGTCCTTGGGGCCGAAAAAGGCCTCAGGAGGGGGACCATGCGGCCCCCACAAAATGTTTTTTTTTTTAAAAAGGTAGGCCAGGCCCGGGGGATCAGGTCCCCGGAGTCAAAAGTGGCCTCAGGAGGTGGGCCAAGTGGCCCCCATCCCGTGTTTTAAATGTTATTATTAAAAAATGGCTCAGGCCCTGGGGGATGTGGTCCCCAGGGCCCACAAGGTATTAAGGGAAGGGGGGCCACACATCCTCCTTCCACAAAGAAAACAGAAAAGAGAAGCCAGCATCTCGCAGAGGCCCGGCCCCCTCCCAGCACCACTATACAAAAGCGCCTCCTGGCATGTTCTGGGTTGGGGGATTAAGTCTCCTTGAATCCTAAGGGTCCTTAGGGGCCAACTAAGCCACCAGGTACCTCCCGTAAGCCCCACACAGTAGGATTGCAGAAAGTGGTCCGAGGCCTCGCCTCTTTTTACACCACTCTGCAAACTCGCCTCTTGGTGCACTGCTGGTGGGGCGATGAAGTCCTCTTGTGTCCTCAGGACCTCAGGACTAAAGTGTACTTCATCCCCCAAGCAGCAGTGAGCCAGGAGGAGTGTTAGCAGAGTGATGTAAAAAGGGGTCGTGGCCTCTGACCACTCTCAGCAATCCAGCTGTGTGGAGCTTACTAGAGGTACCAGGAGGGCAAGTTGGCCCCCAGGGAACCTCAGGAGGTAAGGGGACTTCATTGCCCAACCACGAGCTTGCTAGGAGTTGTGTTTGCAGAGTGGTGGCGAAAGGGGGTGTGGTCTGTGTCCACCTCTCAGTAATCCCTTGAGTGGGGCTTACTGGAGGTAACAGGTAGGCTAGTTAGCCCCTAATTACCCCCAGTAGCGAAGTGGACTTCAATCTCCATCCAGGAATGCGCCAGGGTGAGCGTTTGGAGAGAGGTGGGCAAAGGGTGAGTGGCCTGCTATGAGAACTTAGCAATCCTGATGTGTGGGACTTACTGAAGGTAATAGGAGGGGTAGTTGATCCCCAAGGATGTCATTGGGGACCAACTACCCTTCCTGTTACCTCCAATAAGTCCTACACAGTGGGATTGCTAAGAATCTTTGGAGGCCACGCCCCCCTTACTCCACCACTCTGCAAATGCGCCTCCTGGCACACTACTGGTTGGGGGATGAAGTCCACTTTACTCCTGAGGGACTTTGGTGGCCAAGATGCCCTCCTGATTCCTCCTGTAAGTCCTACGCAGTGGAATTCCTGAGCACTGGTCGGAGGCCCAGCCCCATTTCTCCACCACTCTGGAAATGCGACTACTGTAATAGGTCTCGCATCTGCGAGAGTTAGAGTTATTGGCATTGTAAATGTAAAAGTTTTTTACAAACGTTTTTGGGAGTGGAGTGTAATGGTTGCCAGGTTCGTTCCACAGGAGCGTCAGGAACTTGGAGAATAGTCCCCAGTCCTCCCCTACGGCCCTCCGACTCTATCAGACTCTAGAGTATCAGATGGCACGCCAGGGGTAAACAGGGAAACAAAACAAAGAAAGGCGGGGGAAAAAACAGGTCTTGTCGATGGAACCACGTCAGGGACAGTTGAGGGAGTAACCAGCTGTTAGAAAGGAAAGTGTTATACTCTGTATTCACCATACAACACCAGTGTATGAACAACACTCTTCTATAGGACCTACCAAGGCTATTAGTCACAGCTAGTAGTATAAGAGGATGGCGGGTGTGGAAGGGAGTAACCAGCAAGGCTATTAGTCACAGCTAGTAGTATAAGAGGGTGGCGGGTGTGGATCAATCCCTGTATTTCTGTACAATAGAAGAACAAAGGTTATGTAGCTAACTCAACTCACTAGTAATGAATACGCTATGGATGTATAAGACTCACCCCTCAGTTCTCCAGGAGAACTATGAGTAACACATGATTGTAGTCCTCTTTATGTTCTCAGAGAGATGTGCGTGCTTGTTCTTCTAGTGGGTATGGTAATAATCTGCCAAGGAATTCAACCAGACTAAAACATCCAAACTTAACATAAACAGTAATATGTATAATAAGGCGCTGTTACCGTGATTCTGGTGAAATGAGCCTTCACATGTACACTGCACTGTGGTCCACGCAAGTACCCCAAATAAATAATAGAACAGGGTCTTCACTGGGAAGGCGAGAGAACAACTCCAGCCAGTAAGCAAGGATCGTAAGCAGTGCCCGGCCAAGCAACGGGAAAGTCCGGCTGCGGGGCGGAGCACCCAGAGAGGTAATACAGGGAAAAATAGCAGTGGAACACGAATTAGATTCAAACGTGATCAAACTACTGTAACTGTGGAACCGAGCCACTAGGAAGAAAGCAGCCGCTTTCAACAATAGCTGCAAATAGCGGCGAAGATATGCCAGGAGGAAAACCGCCGCTATCAGCAACAGACGTCTACAGAACGGACGCCAACGGAAACAGGAAATCCTAAAGCGGAAGTCAGGCAAAACAAACAAGGACGGAAACAGGGCTAGGAGCAAGAACGCTAAGCGGCGTTCGAGTGAAACTATGCTCCTTAAATACTGGAAACGTCTTGGGGCATGACCGCGGGGCATGACATGGAGTGGATGGATGTTGTTTGTAGTGAAATTATGTGGTATGTTGTGCAGGGAAATTATGTGGATAGAAAGTATGTGGTATTTAGCATATAGGAATTATGTAAAGTGGGATTATGTGTTATGGAGAGTAATTATGTGTATGGTAGTCTGTGTTGTGGAGTGGTAACCTTAGGTTTAGTCTCCCTTATTTCCATAGAAGCTAAACTATAAACTCAATGAGACACAAAAAGAAGGAACCACTGAGGAGCATTTCTGGACCTAGTCAGAGTTATGAGCAGGGACACTGGAATTATGCGACTGTTTGGCTGCACCGAGTTTTGCACAGTTATACATTTTGCGCATTTGCCACATAATCCATCATCTGCTGCATAATCTGCAGATCTGAACAAAACAAACCTTGTTTCTAGCTCAAACTGCTCAAATGTTACCAAAAATGCAACGACAAATGTTACAGTGTGGTGGAAGGCGCTTTGCAAACCTTGAATGGTCACCTCTTACTTATTGCTAAATGTGGATGTTAAATTAGTACAAATAGTGTGCAAACCACTCATGCTTGTTTCTGTGTCTCTCTTGCCTCTTTCTGCATTTCTCTTGCATCTTTCTGTACCTTTCTTCCTTTTTCTGTACTTCTCTTGCTTCTTTCTGCACATCTCTTCTGCTTTCTGTGCCTCCCTTCTTTCTGCACCCCTCTTCCCTCTTCTCTGTTGCCTGTTTCTGCACCTCCCTTGTCTCTTTCTGCAAACTCTCTTGCCTCTTCCCTCTTCTCTGTTGCCTGTTTCTGCACCTCTTTTGCTTCTTTCTGTACCTCTCATGCCTCTTTCTGCACCCCTCTTGCTTCTTTCTGCACTCTTGCCTCTTTCTGCAGTTCTCTTGCCTCCTTCTGTACCTCTGTTGCTTATTTCTGCACTTCTCTTGCCTATTTCAGCACCCCATTGTCTGTTTCTGCACCTCAATTGTTTCTTTTTTTACCTCTCTTGCCTCTTTCTGTACCTCTCTTTCCTTTTTGTGCACCTCACTTGCCTCTATCTGCACTTCTCTTGCTTTTTTCTGCACCTCCCATTTCTTTCTGCAACTCTCTTGTCTCTTTCATCACTTCTCTTGCTTCTTTCTGCACCTTTGTTGCTTCTTTCAGCACTTCTCCTGCCTCTTTCTGCACTTCTCTTGCCTGTTTCGGTACCTCTATTGCCTCTTTTTTGCATCTCTGTTGCTTCTTTCTGCACCCCTCTGGCCTCTTTCTGCACCTCTGTTGCTTCTTTCTGCACTTCGCATGCTTGTTTCTGTACCTCTCTTGCTTCTTTCTGCACCCCTATTGCCTCTTTCTGCACCCTTCTTCCCTCTTTGTGCACCTCTCTCGCCTCTTTCTGCACATCTCTTGCCTCTTTCTGTACCCCTCTTGCCTCTTTCTGTACCTCTTCTGCTTCTTTCTGAACTTCTCTTTCCTCTTTCTCTACCCCTCTTCACTCTTTCAGCACCCCTCTTGTTTCCCTCTGTACCTCTGCTGGCTCTTTCCGTACTGCTCTTGGTTCTTTTTGTACCTCTTTTGCCTGTTTCTGCAACTGCTTTGCCTCTTTCTGCACTTCTCTTGCCTCCTTCTTCACCTCTGTTGCTTCTTTCTGTACTTATCTTGCCTCTTTCTGAACCCCTCTTTCCTCTTTCTGCACCTCTGTTACTTCTTTCTGCATCCCTCTTGCCTCTTTCTGCACCCTTCTTCCCTCTCTCTGCACCTCTCTTGCCTCTTTTGGCACCCCTGTTCCCTTTTTCTGCACCTCTCTTGCCTGTGTCTGCAGTTCTGTTGCCTCCTTCTGTACCTCTGTTGCTTCTTTCTGCACTGCTTTTGCTTCTTTCTGCACCTCTCTTGCAAAGTTCTGCACCCCTCTTGCCTCTTTCTGCTGCACCCTTCTTCCCTCTTTCTGCACCTCTCTTGCCTCTTTTGGCACCCCTGTTACCTTTTTCTGCACCTCTCTTGCTTCTTTATGCACCCCTCTTGTCTCTTTCTGCACCTCTGTTGGTTCTTTCTGCACTGCTTTTGCTTTTGCTTCTTTCTGCACCTCTATTGCAATGTTCTGCACCCCTATTGCCTCTTACTGCACCCCTCTAGCCTCCTTCTGCACCTCTGTTGGTTCTCTCATCACTGCTCTTGCTTCTTTCTGCACTTCTCTTACAAATTTATGCGCCCCTCTTGCGTCTTTCTGTACCCCTTTCTGCCCCTCTCTTGCCTCTGTCTGCACCCCTGTTCCCTCTTTCTACTCCTCTTTTGCCTGTTTCTGCAACTCTCTTGACTCTTTCTGCGCTTTTCTTGCCTCTTTCTGTAACTGTTGCTTCTTTCGGCACTTCACCTTGCCTCTTTCTGCATCCCTCTTGCCTCTTTCTGCGCCTCTTTTGCTTTTTTGCATTTCTCTTGCTTCTTTCTGCACCCCTCTTGCTTCTTTCTGCACTCTTGCCTCTTTCTGCAGTTCTCATGCCTCCTTCTGCACCTCTGGTGATTTTTTCTGTACTTCTTCTGCCTCTTTCTGCACCCCTTTTGCCTCTTTCTGTACATCTCTTGCCTTTTCTGTACCTCACTTGACTCTTTCTGCAACTCTCTTGTCTCTTTCATCACTTCTCTTGCTTCTTTCTGCACCTTTGTTACATCTTTCAGCACTTCTCTTGCCTCTTTCTGTACTTCTCTTGCCTGTTTCTGTACCTCTCTTGCCTCTTTCAGCACTTATGTTGCTACTTTCTGCACCCCTCTTGCCTCTTTCTGTACCCCTCGAGCCTCTTTCTGTACCCATCTAGCCTCTTTCTATACCTCTGTTGCTTCTTTTTCACTTCTCTTGCTTGTTTCTGCACCTCTCTTGCTTCTTTCTGCACCCCCTACTGCCTCTATCAGTACCCTTCTTCCCTCTTTGTGTACCTCTCTTTCCTCGTTCTACACCTCTCTTGCCTCTTTCTGCACCCCTCTTGCCTCTTTCTGCATCTCTTTTGCTTCTTTCTACACTTCTTGCTTCTATTTGCACACCTCTTGCTGGACCCTTCTTCCCTCTTTATGTACCGCTCTTGCCTCTTTCTGCACCCCTGTTCCCTTTTTCTGTACCTCTTTTGCCTGTTTCTGCAGTTCTCTTGCCTCCTTCTGCACCTCTGTTGCTTCTTTCTGCACTTCTCTTGCCACTTTCTGCCCTCTCTTGCAAATTTCTGCACCCCTCTTGGCTTTTTCTGCACACCTCTTGCCTCCTTCTGCACCTCTGTTAGGTCTTTCTGCACTGCTCTTGCTTCTTTCTGCACCTCTCTTGCCTCTTTCTGCTCCTCTCTTGCCTCTTTCTGCACTTCTCTTGCCTCTTTCTGCACATTTCTTACTCTTTCTGCACCTCTAGTTTTTTTCTGCAATTCTCATGCTTCTATCTGTACTTCTCTCGCCTCTTTCTGTATTCAAATGGGAAGTGCAAGCTGTCAAGTTTAAAGGTCTGCGTGCTCTCGTTACTGAGGTATGTGTCTACGTGTACATGTATTCTAACATGTGTTATGCATCTGAAGATGGTAGCTTAAAAAGTGGGTAGCTTCTCCTATAGGGGGTCAAATCATCTTAGTTCTGCTCTGTCATTCGGTTGCACTGGCAGACATGTCTTATGTGTATAGGTGTAATAGAGCCCCTCAAATATACTGTTGAATACCCATGTGCCCTGTATTATGAGCAGAAAGAAATGCATACACATTTATGTACACACATTTACTGAGTATGCTGTTTGAAACACAAGTATTCAAGTATTTGTATGTTTATTTTTATGTAATATGTCACTAGGTAAAAGCAGAGACACTCATGCATACCTTCACAAATTTGGTCAGACTTACAACAGTGATGTGCTTAGGATTGCTGTTTTATATTTGGTAGGCCTAACGTTCTGAGCTGTCGATTAATAGTGAACCTTCAAGAGAAAAGTGAGGTTTAAAACATCTTGGGAGAAGTATTAGTGGTTAGGCTACTTTGTATGAGTCTGTTATAAGGTACAGTGGAAGTAGGCCTCTTTCTGCACCTCTGTTGGTTCTTTCTGCACATCTCTTGCTTCTTTCTGCACCTTTCTTCCTCTTTTTGGACCTCTGTTGCCTCTTTCTGCATTTCTCTTGCTTCTTTCTGCGCCTTTCTTCCTCTTTCTGCACATGTCCTACCTATGTTGGCATAGTTAGAAATTAGCATTTAAAAAGCCATAGAAATTCACTGAAACATCCAGAGGTTTCAGGGACGTTATAGTTCGGTATTAGCATTTAAAAAAACCTTAAAAATTCACTGAAAAAAACACAGGTTTCAGGGACATTATAGTTAGGCTGACATTTCACTCGTACAAAACCAGAGAAATTCGGCTGTTATATCTATAACTATAACTCGCGTCCCCGCAATGCACTTCTGATGACGTCACATATTACATCACTCATGAGATGGTCGGTGATATCACTGATGACATCTCAAATGACATCACTGATGACATCATCCACTTAATATCTGATGCACCTCTTCACACCCTAATATAACCTTTGATACACCCACTCTAAAATTCCGACTACCATTTTCGAAACCACAGACACACCAATTCCAGTTAGTACATACCCACTCACTGATTCATGGGTGTACACACATCCACTCACTCACCCATACAGTCACTCATTCACGCAGTCACTCATCTATACAGCCACTGATATATGCAATCATATACCCATACAGACACTCACACACTGCCACTCACCCATAGAGTTATTCACACACCAAGTCAGTCACCCAAAGAATCAATCACATTGCCATTTACTCACCTATACAGTTATACACACACCACCTCACTTATTCATACAGATACTAACACATATCTACTCTTGTATACAATCACTGACATAAACCCACACTCATCCATACAGTCACTCTCACAATCCTCACTTTCACATATAGTCACTTATAACTCCAACACGTACATATACTGCCTTTCACATATGTAGTTACTCACACATATACTACTGAGGTATCCACTCACTCACTCACAAACACAGCTATATGCACACTCACTCACCCATACAGCCCCTCGCACATGCACTCATGAACCCATACACACAGTGGACGGAAAGTTCACTTCCCCATGCTTCTGATTTTGGCACCTTATATGGGGCTGAGCAGTTTGAGATAGAAACTTGGAACCGTCTCCATTTTATTGGATCTGGCATTTCACCTGTTCTTGATGCATTGCATATTCCTGGCATCTTATTCTAGGACACAGCTGCTTGCAACAGTTTTATACTACAACCGGAGTGACTGATTTGTCCGGTTTCCAGTCATCTATACTCACCAGAGATAGAATCGGTCTCTTATTTTGAGATGAACTTGCTTTCGCCCTGAAGAAGTCCATTGTATTTGACGAAACGCGTTGGCTGGTCTACCTGTAACTTGACTTGTTTTTGCAATAAAAAAGAGAACTTGAAGAACAAACTTTGGACACAGACTTCGTAATTGTTATAATATTGATGTGCTGGTGCACCGATTGATCTCTATGTTGAATACTATTAGGTCCAGTGTGACCGTACCTTGACAGTGGGTGCTCAGATTGTATACACACATCTTAGGGCACTTTCCCTGCTTTTTGATACATTTTGTAGATATTAGGTCAGGTGTTAGGTGCGGAAGGGTTTCACTATCAACATTTGCATGATTTTATATATATATATATATATATATATATATACGTTGTAAAATTGTTTCTCTTCACTTCATAACTTACCACATGAATACCCTATATTGTACTCATGTACTAAGATTTTTCCAAATCTTTATATGTACGCTTATTTTTCTTTTTTTTTAAATGTGTTTCACATGTGCCGTTCATGGGCACAGGTTCACAAGCACTGAGTGTTCACTTGCTATATTCACAGCACCTATTGTTGAATAATGTTAAAGCTGCTTTTCATTACTTTGTGCTTTGAGACATTTGTATAATCTCAGTAATAGACTTGGCACTTCCTTTGGTGTTCTTATTAATTAAGTGTGTAAGTGCTTTTGTTCTAATACCTGTTGAGACATTATTTTATATTCTTCTGTGCGATTTTGTACTTGCATTCAAAGCTTTCATGCTATACCTGTTTATAGAGCAATATGTACAAAAGATGCGTGGATGATGTCAGTAGTGATTCCATCAGTAGTGTCATCAATGGGTGTCATTTTTGGGGGTATATCTGTAAATATATATATATTTATGTTTAATAATTATGCAATGTTAAATTATCAACATGCTAGTATAATTAATATTATATACATAATACTTACATTAGTGTTGCTTTACTTTTGTTGATGGTATGTATTGATGGTCGTTGTTTATTTACTGTTATATTATCTGTTGGTATGAAAGCAAAACGTTTTTGTTATTAAAAATGTATATAATATTTTCATTAAATTGTATTGTTTTTTCTTTAATAGGAAAAAATTAATACTTACTAGTTGTAGTTGGTGACTTTAATTTTGTGGATTTTTTTGTTGGTGCACTTTGTTGAAGCTGAGAAGAGAAAATAATGTATTAGTTAGTTTTTTTTAATGTATTGTTTAATATTTTGTTCTATTTGTTAGTTCTTTTGGTTTTGATTTTTTTCTTTAATGTGGATTTTGTAGTTTTCTTCGAAGTTGTGTGTTGTAACCTTTTTTGGTGGAGTTATATTGAAGTGTAAGTTGTGAAGTAACAGAAAAAACTTTCTATTATTAGTTTGTTAGATTATTTACAACATTTATGAACACTAGTATGAAGTTAAAGAATTGCAAATCTTTAATGGCCATGTATAATGAATTGCTATTTAAGAGTTGCAATTTTTTATGTATATAGTATTTTCTAAATAAATTGTTATTTATGCAGAATTTGTAATAGGGAGTCTAATATTTTTTAAACAATTCCTATGGGTGTAGAGGTTCATAGTAATTAATTAGAAATAAATCGTAGTTTGAAAGTATTTATTTTGCTATTGCTTTTTCAGTCGATGTATTTTAAAAGCATTTTCATTTGTTATAAATTAGGCTTTTTTGATAATTGGATAGTTTGCGAATGGTAATAACATTGTTGCATGTTCTTATTACATTTTATTTAAAATATTTAGTAATACAAATTGTATACTTACTAATTTTCGTTGATGTGGTTGTTTTTGGTGATGTTGATGTTAAGTTGAATTTTGTGGCAGCTGTAAAGAGAAAATCATTTGTTAGCTATGTTTAGTATTTATATTACGTTTTAAAAATTACAATTCATTTAGTTTATTTTTAGGTTTAATTATATATTTAGGGGCCCATTACGATGATGGACAGAAGGCCATCTGTGCTAGTGGTGGAAAACCATAATGTTTTCTGCCCCAGGTGCGGTTATTGCGACCAACAAATCACAATGGACCTACAGAGTTTATTTTCCGTCTGCCGCAGCCTATCAGGCTCCGCATGTTTTTTGCATACGCAAGGGTGGCGGACAGAGCCAACAGGGCAGGACGGGCGTGCGGAAACACGTTCCGTTTGCCAAGCAGATCACGATGTTGCAGACAGCCTTTCCCACCGCCACGTAAAAATCATCACGTCGCGGATGGCGGAAATTCAACTGCGGAGAAGAAGAGCCGAAACAAAAGCCATCTAAACCCCCGGAGCCCCAATAGATCCGGCACAACATGCCTTCCCGCTGCACCTCCGGCAGACAAGACGCCGCTGCGTCCAACAAAAGAGGTACGTATCAAACATTTCCATGCACGCAACCCATGAACAACTACAACTCCCAGCAAGTGTGTCGGCACCACGATGTTCGTGGCAACCTGCCAAATGCAAAGTGTGAGGCCCACCCAATCCCCATGAGTGACCCTCAGTGTCCCTGAAGGCAATTGGGGCCAAAGACAAGCCTTGCAGTTGCAGAGCGCGCACACCGCAACATCTAAACAGGTACGCCGAAGGCACCCATTGGCTGAATGCTCATCCGCATAGTGTGTGTCAACCCTGGCGTCCCGGAAGGTGCGTCCGCAATCCTGCAACATTCAAGTGGGGCCAATGAGTGTCATTGCTGCAAATGCCAGCTACCGCGCATGCGAACACATACTGCATTTGCATTGGCGCCCTGCCAATTACATCAAACATCACAACTCATTTGCCTAAAGTGATTGGTGCACCCCATGTGTAATGTTGTGGGGTGGGAGGCCCCCATGCATATTAAGTAACCACACAGACACCGTACATGTATAGGAGAACCGGCCAGGGCACGTGCGTCCTGCTCCGTTTATTGGCAGGGTCACAAGTCCAGTGATGTCTGTGCTCGGTGGCTGTGTGGTAGGGGTCAGCCAGCCCTCTGGGAGTGGCCGGTACATCAGAACAACTAGAACAGTGACCAGCTGCTCACTACACTATGAAGGGATAAGAGAGTGTGACCCGTGAGACAAGTCTTCACACACTTGGAATGTCCAAGGAAATGAGAGTGAAATTACATACATAGCTATGCCTCGTGGCCAGATGGACTCAAATGAGGGAAGGAGTCAAAGAAGACAAAGGTCTCTCGCACTGTACCAATGTTGTGTAATGAAACATCCAACCTGTGTACCCCGATTGAATATCCCTTGACATTTGACTGGCGTCTCTAGGCCAGGGGTCGTCCTGTGAAGGGTCAGTGGTGTAGGCAGACAACCAGAGGTGTCAATCGTCTGCAAATCAGACATACGTGTCATCCCTAGCATTTCCAACACATGTACTGGTGTGGCGTGCAGTGTGCCTAGCTGCCACTGCCTGTAAATCTCCCCACACATGTCATGTCACATGTCACATGTCAGTGCTTCTCCAGACCAAACACCCTCAGAAATCCTGCCCACCAGTATGTACGACATGTGATTACCACACCTTGCAATCCTCATTGGCTTTCGTGACATACCCTGTAGACTGATGTACTTACATACTTGCATGACTGATTTTCTCTGTACAATGTGTGCATGATGTAAAGTACTGTCACACCCTACACTCATATCAGTAGCGCCATACAAGAGATGAGGGGCGCTGGACCAGGGTGGCAGATAGGGAATCTGAGGAGGAGGGCATGGGTGAGAGCATGTGAAGTGTCACTTGCCTGATACTCCCACCTCAGGAAACCTCCTCCTCCCATCAGGAGGAGCTTTTTAAGGAAAAAACACACTTCTTGAGAGTGACAAAATCTAGAAAGAGCATTTGTAAGGAAAGGACACGTCTCCCTGGCCCTTGTAAAACTGAGGAGAGATAAAGGAGGGCCCTGAAGCAGGCCTGGTGAGAGAGATAAGTGAAAAATCGGGCATGCAGTGGCCCACCCGAATGCCTCGTTGGACCATACAAATAGAGATATCCTGAGCTGCCCCTGCCTGGCAGGCATCCCAAATGTTGGTGGCAGCCATTGATGGTACACATATTGGCCTCATACCACCACAGGCAATTGAACCCATCTATAGGAACCGCAAACACTACCACTCCATGAACCCGCAAGTGGTATGACAGACTGAGCAGATCATCGCACACGTGTGTGCAAAGTATCCGGGGGTTGGCACATGACTGCTACATCTGGCGGACCAGCAACATCTCCCCCGCCCCCAACCCACACATGCCCAGTGATGATGAAAGTGGTGAGGAAGAAGGCCTTGACCAGCGTCAACAGCTCTTCATCAACTACTTCCATTGAGTTGGATGTAACAATAAGCGAATATGACTGTGTCTGTGTCGCTTGCTGTTGTCTCACAGACTTTGAAAAATGTTCCAGAGACTTCCTACACATACTGGACAGTGCGCCGGATTAGAAAGCACATGCATGCAGGGACTGAGCACCCCTACGCACAGGACACCATTGCCATACTGCCTCACTTGCTCCCCTACTCACTCTGAGGCATTCAAGCTCCTGTACACAAGCAGACAAGTTGAAGACAAGAAATGTTTTCAAAAGTGACATTTTTACTACAGTGTCAAAGCATGCACCATACATTCCACAACGTTCCACAACAGGTTGAAAATGCGACAATCCCTCTGGACGTCGAAACACATGCATATCCCCCCCACCCCTTGTAGGGAGGAGTTGCATGGGATGTCCCTAGTCCATGGCCTTTGTCAGCAGAACTCATTACTCAGCCTATACATGGTGAAATTACACCACATTGGCTGTGTCGCACTTATCACTGGATGGATCACCACCCAAGTGTGGGGCATCTGTCCCGCAAACCCATGTCATTCAAAGGGGATCCGTGTCCTCCTGCTACTGTGAGACTATGTTGAGTTGGGGTGCTAGGGCCTGAACAGAACTAAATGAGAAGGGACAAGAGGTTCTCCGACCATGGACAGAATGTCCAGACAGTACTCCAGGACCGTACAGAGAACAAGCTCTGCGGACACCTATCATGTGACAGACATGTACTAAGGGACTTGCAGAGCACAACTCCTAAAAAAATGAAGGGGGGGGGACTGACCAAGTAAGACAAAAATGCAAATGACCTCACAACGTCCCGACGTAGTGCTATGAAAGAGGCTAAATAGTGCAAATAACATGATATGTGCAAATACTGGGACAGACTAACCCACCTAACAGTCTAACAGTGTCCGCATTGATATACAGGGACTGTACAAAGGCAAAAGCATGCCTCCCTTAAGTACCTGTGAAGAGCCAGCAAGCTGTGTGCATATGTTTCCCTCTGTGGCATCTACACCTAAATGTAAGGTCCAAGGCGGGGCCCAGTCAGCATGTACAAACAAAAGGAGGCCAGATGGCCCCTTTACCTCAGCCCGGCTGGAGGTGAAAAATGGCTCCCTCGCTGCCTGCATGTTGCTGCTGGGAATGGACAGCAGTCAATGTGCAGGTGCTGCTGAACGTGTCCCGGTACACCGGGCCAAGTTAAGCATATCCATGTGTGGACCAACGTCCTGGCAGGGGGGACGGCGTCCACCCAGTGCAAAGAGGAGGGGCGCCATGTACCTGCGCACACCCCCGACTCGAGCCCTGAGTACTTGCAATACAACAACGCCATGTAATCTTCGTGCGCTACAGCTGATAATGGAAGCCGGGCTCATGCCAGATGACAATGTCCACGACAGTCAAATGACAGCCTCCCCTTGCTCCGTCCGGTCTGTGGTACCAAGATAGACCGCAGAGCACAGCACAGTCCAAGCCAATGCAGACAGGGCCAAAGTCAGAGAGCTGGTTGCCAATTCTTGTCAGGAGGCGTGAAGAAAGGGAAATAATGATTGCATTAGTCACCAACAGTACCTGTTGCTGTGAAGTAGTTACAAATCCAAGAAGGCACAGGCAGGTTCAGGCACAGGCACAGGCAGCTTCAAAGGCAATCAGTTCCAAAAGACTATCCAGTTCATCTTCAGTGAAGAGGACTGCAATCCAATCCAGCAGTTTGAAGGAACAGATGTGCTCCTCGCACCACGTGGTTGCAAGGTGCATTCCATTGCAACCTGGGAAAGATTTGATGTAGGCATTGCACAGGAGCCATTGCCCAAATGCACAGGAGCAGCAGTCAGCCTGCTTGACACATTGAAAGGCATCCCATAAACGTGTCTCACCAAAGCAGTCTTGCACGTGGACCAAAAAAAGGAGTCACCCACAGTGCTCCAGGTCAGCAAGGGATGTGTTAGAAAGGCAGACATCCATGGCCCACTCAAAGAGACATCTTCTACAGGAAAAGACGGGTTGCACACAGGTGAAATATGCATGGTGGAATGTTAGCCTATAACTGATGCCCAGCACAGCCAATGGGACACATCCAAAGAGAAGCTGCATGCGGGCACGGTACAGTTGCAACTGACCGGGCTGGGCCTGGCCCACTGGACAGTCAGACATGGCGTGAGAGAAATCTCAGAACCAGCGCTCAGCTGTGCAGCCAAACTTATGATCAGAAAGTGCAAAATGCAGTGTGCTAATTGGAGGACTGACATCCGGTGGTACTCCCAGAAAAGTATGGGAGAAAGGGACAAGGCCAGAGCCCATAAGTCTGATAAAAAAGTGTGCAATGGCCTTCAATATCAGACGCTATCAATACTCTTTGTCTCAGTTCACAGCGAAAATAGTGGGCGAGCCGTGTCCAGCACTGGCTGAATCGCGCGGGACGGTCAAGACACCTGGTATCCAAAGGTCTTCGAGCTGGTGTGGGAGTGACTACTTGTCCAACCAGAGGCCCATTGTGCATGCACACTCATGATAGTATGCTTTCGCTGTGGGAATGTGAGGCCACGATTGACTATCCACAATCACTTATGGGGGAGTTAGCAAAACATTGGCACAAAAAGGACACATTGTGCAACTGTTGCCATATGCGTAATGCCTGGCCTGTGCACGCAGGAGGGGCCATATAGGCCCTCCTCACCTGGACAGACCAGGGACTATGCATCCGAGGCTTCACCTTCCGGGGGGCAGGGGCTGGCTGGGCTCATCCATGGCACAGTCGCCTTCTGTTGCTATCAAGTCATCTTTTGGAGTTAGGTCACTTTTGTCAGCATGTTCTGCACACAGCACAACTTAGCTGTTCATGTTTACCACATTTGAATTGAGGTGACATGACTTTTGCCTTGACTTTACTAGGCATTCATTTCAGAATGTCATCAGTTGCACATGTTGATGTACATACAGGGCTTTCAGTTCTCACCGGTGCTGTGCACCGTCCCTTTTTCTGAGTGTGCCGATGTCGAATTTCTGAGGACATGTCTTCTGGTACTGACTTGTTGCTCATCCGATTCAGGTAATGCTTAGATATTTCTGTCTTTTCTATGTGTATCTGACTAATCTGCTGCCACTGAATGCTTTGTGTTGTGCTTTTTGTGCTTGCCTCCTGTGGTTGTGTGATGTTTGACAGAGTTTCTATGCATGTGTTGTGTTGACCCTAGTTTTTCTTTTTTGGAGACAATGGGACTTACATATTAGCTTTTTGTGGTCGTGTTCTTGTATTCTGCTTTCCCTTGCATGTTCCTTCATCAATGACACTGTAAATCATGTGGCCTCTGGATGTATTACTCTGTATGTGCACGGCCTAGTAACTTATGGGGGTTTCCAGAGTTGGTTACGAAGTGCGGGATGTGGGGGTCATTTGGCTTCATGCGGTTTGTGAGGGGAGACAGAGGGACATGGGGAGTTGTGGTGTTGCTGTCAGGGCTCGACATCCCCCTCCCCAGTGAGATGGCTAGCTACCTGTTGGGAGGCACAGTCAACGGTGTTAGCTGCCACATGGCTGTGGGGTGGGGAGGGTGAGCCATGCTGTTCAGGAGGGAGGCCAAGGTGCATGAGCTGGCCACCTACCTGTGAAGTTTAACTGATTGAGGCAATGCTGTGACTCATTCATATTGTATGCGTGCATTCTACATGAGTTTGATGTGGGTGGGCGACTGGGGCTCACTTGTTGTGCACAACGGTGTATTGTAGTGTGATCTGATCATTCTATTGGAACTTACCAGCCTCCGGTCCCCCTCAATTCATGTGAGACTCTCTGGATGCATTATGCAGGCACCTTCTCCTCCCTTTCAGTGAAGGTTGGTGGTGGAATGAGAGGGCCGCCACCAATACTCTGTTGAGCCGCGCGGTTCCTCTGGTCCCGTTCCTTGTGGTCGCTGCACCACTTCCTGATATCACACACAGTGCGTAAGGGGGTCCCTACGGCCTTGACTTTGCTGTGGATCCTTGCCCACATCTGATTCTTGTGCGCAAGTGGGCTGTGTTGGACCAGGTGCCCGGACAAATGTGGTTCTGCCCTGATTGTCGCGTCTACCATCACTTTCAACTCTGAGTCGGTGAAGTTGGGCATTTTCTTGGTGGTGCAGGGTGCAAGGTAATGGTGGAGATGTGTGTAGTGTGTGAGGTGTGTGGGTGTAAGTGGTGTTGTGTGGAGATAGGTGAGTATGATGTTGTGCAGTGAGTCAATGGTGTCCTGTCTCTCTGTCTCGGCTTGTGGTGTGCAGAGGCTGCTGGT
The DNA here is from genome assembly GCF_964204655.1 of Triturus cristatus. Taxonomy (NCBI): domain Eukaryota; kingdom Metazoa; phylum Chordata; class Amphibia; order Caudata; family Salamandridae; genus Triturus; species Triturus cristatus. Next base: position 1,710,106,877 of record NC_140589.1, on the reverse strand, counting down.
TTGGTAGGGGTTGGTTTTCATCTGTGGTATATGGGTGTGTCCACATGGGTGATGACCTCTAGATGTCCCTTCCATGCTGCGCATGGCTTTCCCTACCAGGAGCAAGTTGGGGTGTGTCATTGTGGCATGTGTGTTGTGATTGAGGGCGGCAGGGAGTACAGGCACACGTCGGCGTTTTCGTGGGGTTGGTTCCGCCTGCCATTCATTTGGCCTGTGTGTGTGCGAGGCTGTCGGATGGCAGTGCTCAGTCGGCCAGCTCTGAATTCTCATCTTAATTGGCCGTGCGGTCATGCTGCGACAGGAGCGGCCTTTTCGAGCCATTGTACAGCTTTCCCGTTCCGCCGCAGTTGGATTTGCAGCTTTTCCGACCGTGGTGGACGGTGTTGTGACATCCGTCCGCCACTGTCTGATTTTGCGTACATCGCATCGTGATTTGACCGACAGAAATGCCGTGGGTCATGCGGGTGGATTTTTCCCGATGCCATGGTGGTCGGAGAGCTTTTTTGTCAGTCATCATAAAGGGCACCTTAGTTTGTTATATTTTTAATGATGTTGAGTTAAGTATTGTGGGCATTAAAATGTTTCTTCTATATTTTCTTGGTGTATTTCTTATGAAGTGTTTTCTGTGACATTTAAAGAACAACATGCAATTATTTGAACTTAAATAAATTTAAAAAGGTGAAGTATTTATAATTTGCTATAAAGTTATGTTCTTACATGTGTATTAGAAAATTTAATATAGTTGTTTATGCAGTTCTTCTTTCTTCTCTGTTCTCACTCTCTCGCAAAGTAACACTCTCCCTCGTTGTTTAACCGAATACGGTAAAATAGCTTTAATTAATTCCTTGTTTTTATAGTGTTTATTTAATTAGTTGATGTTTTCTATTGGTTTGTTTTAGTTTAGTTTATATTTATTGGTCAAGATACTTTTTATGAAGTTTTTAGTAGTTACTTTTTAATTAGTTTAACATATATGTGTTGTTTATTGAAGGTTTGTATTTGTGTTCTTTATTGTTGTATGTAATTTAATTTAATTATAGTTGTTGTATAATAATTGTAGTTTATATTCGGTTTATTGGATATTTATTTTATTTTCTATAGTCAATAAATATTTACATTTGTGTTAGTATTATAATAGTATTTTATTTAAATATTTTATAATTTTTTATATATGTTGTTATCATTTATTTTACGTAATTGGGATATGTAATTTTATTTTATAATTTTAAATATTGTTTTTTAATGTTAAATCGTCTTTTCGATGTTGTTTATTGTAGCGGGTCGCAAGGAGACACGGGTACAAGAGGGGTGTTTTCAAGGGGTTTTATTGTTTTCACAGTACGTTTGCGCAGGCGTGAGCTCCGATAATAAGGAAGGGGGATATCCAGGCTGCGGGGCTCTGGGCTGACACGACCTCTTCTCTCTCTCTCGAGGGGCGAGCATTCTCCAGATTGCCGGGACGGTGATGGGGTCTCTGGACTCGTCGCGGGCCCAAGGAAGAAACAAACAAGAAAAAGGGGGGGTCAGGTTCCTGGAAGTACGTTCTGGTTATAGGGAAGGGGAGGTGAGGGGTCACGCAGTGCTCTAAAAAAAAACAACCCAGACTGTGATGAAAATAAGTGCTCAGGGGTAGGGTGCGCACTGAGAGCCGTGGACGATAGGGTCAAGGAGGTTTCCAACCCCTTCCTCCCACCCAGGCTTTGATTCGGCCCCGTACCTGTTGTAGCCACACTTCCCTTGAAGTGTGGCACGGGGATTCACCGGGTCGGTGGCCTCCTGGCTCAGCCCTCTGGACGTCCGTTCTGCTCTCGTCCTCTCCTCCTCGACTTTCTACGGGCTCTTGGTCTCCTCCTCCTCCGAGTTTCGCTGGTTCACCTCCGACTCCTCCCGTCACTCCTCCGCTTCCTCCGCTGTCCCGACCTCCTCCTCGTCCTCCCGTCGTTCGTCCTTCTCCGCTTCCTCTGCTCTCACGATCGCTACGCTCTGCTCCACACTCCGCTCCTCCAGGTGTAACACACACCGGCTTGGTCTCCTGTCCGGCTACTTCTGGTCCTGGGAGGTTGACGTCACAAAGAGGGCCGGGTCCGGATTCTCCGAACTCCGCCCAATTAAAGAAACAGTCGCTTCTTTCTGTCTCTCCCTCGTTGTTCCACCATTGCGTGTGGGAGAGGTCCCCGTGAGGCTGTGGGGAAAGAGAAGACAGGGGTGACCTACTACAGCGGGGTATGGGGTCCCCCCTGACTTTGTCACATATGACCTCCCCTGGAATCTCCCGATCGGGGAGAGGAAACCGGGAGAGGAAATCCGCACTAGCGTTTTCAGTCCCCTTTCGATGTTTGACGGTAAACGAGAAGGGCTGGAGGGACAGGAACCATCTCATTACCCGGGGGTTTAATGAAGCGTTTTTACTCATCCATTGGAGTGGTGCGTGATCAGTGTATAACGTGAAAGTGTGGCCCTCCAGATAATACCTGAGCTTGTCTATAGCCCATTTCACGGCAAGGCACTCCTTCTCTATGGTTGGGTATCTTCCCTCTCGTGGAAACAACTTGCGGCTGATGTACAGGATGGGGTGTTCCATCCCATCAGGCCCTATCTGAGAGAGGGCTGCTCCCACCCCATAATCTGAGGCATCAGTGTGTACCAGAAATGGTTTAGAAAAGTCTGGTGATGACAAGACCGGGGCGGTGGTAATAACGCGTTTTAAGGCGGTGAACGCCTCCCACATGTCTTGGCTAGGGGTGTGGAATGATTGAGGGCGAAAATCCTGTTTTAAGGTGTCTGTGAGGGGGGCTGCGAGCGCTGAAAAGGAGGGAATGAATCTTCGATAATAACCGATGAGGCCTAGGAAGGCTCTCATCTCTTTCTTAGAAGTCGGAAAAGGTGTTTCCGAGATGGCTCGGACCTTTTCTATTTGGGGCTCAATGAGGCCGTGACCCAGAACATACCCAAGGTATTTCCTTTGTGGAAGCCTATGCGGGATCTTTTTGAGTTGATGTGCAGTCCGGCGGTCTGGAGAGTTTCACAAATGGCCTGTAGGTGTAGCAAGTGGGTCTCCCAGGAGGGGCTGAATATGATGATGTCGTCTAGATACGCCGCACTGTAGGACCGATGGAGATGCAGGACTTTATTCATAAGACGCTGGAATGTCGCTGGGGCTCCGTGTAATCCAAATGGCAAGACATTGAACTCATATAGCCCATCTGGGGTGGCGAAGGCGGTCTTCTTCCTATCTTCTTCGCGTAAGGGGACCTGCCAATACCCTTTGGTCAGGTCCAACGTGCTTATATACTTGGCTTCCCCGAGTTTCTCAATGAGTTCATCTACTCTGGGTATTGGGTACGCGTCTAACGTGGACACAGCGTTAAGCGAGCGGAAGTCCATGCAAAAGCGTGTGCTGCCGTCCGGTTTGGGCACCATGACTATGGGTGACGACCATTCACTCCGGGACGGACGGATAACCCCCAGTCGCAGCATTTCTTCAACCTCGTCTTGAACGGCCTGTCGTTTGGCAGCGGGTATTCGGTAAGGGCGTACCTTCACCAAGGTACCTGGCTGTGTCTCTATCCGATGTTCAGCGAGAGATGTCCGTCCGGGCCGGTCCGAGAAGATAGGGGCGAACGGGGTTAGTACTCCTTGTAGCATCTCGGTCTCATGCGTCTTCAAGTCGTCGTTGATGACCAGTTGTTCTAGGGTGGAGGCGGTGGAGGTTCCAGTCGGTATAGCCAAAGCGACTTCCTTGGGGGGGGCCCCAAGCCATTTTTTTAACATGTTGATATGATACGTTTGTTGCTTCCTAGGGGACATCTGTAGCAGGTAACTAGTTTTCCCTATGGTGTTCAGGACTTTATAGGGCCCAATCCATTCCGACTGAAACCGTTTCGTCGGCGAGGGCAGCAATACCAAGGCCCAGTCACTGATCTCCAGCCTCCTCCATTTTTTTCCTTTGTCGTAGTATACTTTTTGTTTGGTTTGATTCTTCTCAAGATTGCTGTATGCGAGATCTCTCAATTTACCCAGGGTGTTTTTGAGGGACAGGCTGTAGTCTAATATGGTTCTCTCGTCATTTTTTTCGCCTTCCCAGGCTTCTTTCGTCATCTCCAAGAGGGAACGCGGTTGTCGCCCGTAAAGGAGCTCGAATGCAGAACACCCGAGGCTACTTTGTCTTTGTCCGCGTATCACATATAGAGCCAGTGGGAGAAGTTGATCCCAGTCTTGCCCACTTATTGATAGCATCTTCTTGCGGGTGACCTTTAAGGTCCCGTTGTATCGTTCAACGAGCCCATCGGTTTGTGGGTGATACACCGAGGTTTTTATTTGTTGTACATTCAGTATCTTACATACCTCTCGCATTAAGCGGGACATGAAGGGAGTCCCTTGGTCCGTTAATACCTCCTTCGGGAATCCGACTCTCGTGAACAATTCCACAACCTTCTCCGCTATCGCCCTTGAGGTCGGGGTTTTGAGGGGGAAGGCTTCTGGGAAGCGGGTGGCATAGTCCACAACGACAAGAGCGTAAAGGTTACCTTTCCGACTTTTTGGGAGGGGCCCGATGAGGTCCATCCTGACTCGTTCAAAGGGTGTACCGATGATGGGGAGGGGTTGTAGAGGTACGGCCGGGGGGCGATGTGTGTTCTTCCGTTGGCAGACTTCACAGGAGAGACAGTGTTTTTTTATCTCTTGGTATACCCCTGGCCAATAGAAATACCTCAGGATGTTGTGGGTGGTTTTCTCACTCCCCATGTGACCGCCCAATAAGTGGGTATGGGCGTAAAACAGTATCTGTTCCCGAAATGAGGTGGGGACCAATAACTGCAAGGGATCGCCCTCCTTACCCTGTCTGTAAAGGGGGCCCTCTTGTATCATGAAACGGGGATAGCTTGGAGAGGGGCTGTCTTGCTCCGCATGCGCTCATTCCCACGCATTAAACAAAGAGGGATCACTAGTCTGCGCGAACCTAAAGCTTCTGTCAGTGACCCAGGGATCTGGGGAGAGAAGGGTAGGGATGGCACTGGGGAAGTGGACAGGGGGTCCCTTCAGTGAGGCCGTAAAGAGAACGTGAAAATGGGGATTATCTGTGCCTATTATAATCTCTTCTGGTAATGTTTCCATGACCCCCACCCGGACCTCATGGGTTTTTCCCACCTCTATTTCTAGGGGGACTTGTGCTAGAGGGTAGGGTCTCACGTCCCCATGAACACATTTAATGTGTACCCATTTATGGGGAATTATCTGTGCAGCTCGTACAAAGACCCCCCGTATCACCGACTGCTTACAGCCAGAGTCTAAGAGTGCTTTGGCGACTTTCCCATTCACGGTTACTCTTACATGGTAGGCTCCACCTAGTTCGGCTGAGTATAGCACGGGTTTAGGTAGGTAGCCCACCTCCATGGGTTCTTCGGTTCTCTTTTTCTGGGGGCACAATCGGGCGATGTGTCCCCAGGCCCCACATTCAAAACATTGTGGTCCCCTAACGGAAGTCGAGTCCAGTTTGGGAAGGGGACGAGGGAATGCCAGTTCTAAGGGGGTTCGGGGTTTCCGATCTGGCCGGAGAACGGGTTTAGTTCCTTTCTCGTTGTCGCCTGCGTAGAGTCGGGGTTGTGCTCGGGAGAAGGTCACCGCCATATCGACTGCTTGGGCGTTGGTGAGGTGAGAATGTTGCCGCAACCATCGTTGTGTAGCATAAGGAAGAGCATCTAAGAACTGCTCTAAATATATTTTGTCCATAATGTCTTCTTTGGTGCTACTAGCAGGAGTGAGCCATTTGTCTGCTGCGGCCTTTAAGCGAAAAAAAAGGGTTTTTGGATTCTCGCCGCTAGCCCCTCTTTCCTTGCGGAATCGTACTCGGTAGGCTTCCGAGTCCATCCCTAAATGGTCCAGGATGACCGTCTTAATGATGGTGTACGGAGTGTCGCCAGAGGCGTTGGCCACCTGGTATGCGGCCTGAGCCTCGCCCGTCAGGAGGGGGGCGAGGAAAAAGGGCCATTTCTCCGGGGGCCAGCCACACGCGAGGGCGGCCCTCTCAAAGTTCAATAAGAATGCGTCTGGATCATCTCCCGGTACATACTTCTGCAGCGAGATTCCCGAGGGGTTGGGGGATGGTCGGACTTCGCGGGGTACTGGACTTCCCGAACTATCGACCATCAACTTCTGCAATCCCTCTAACTGCGCCGCCACCGTATTGGCAAAGGTTTCACGATCGGCTTTGGCTGCAGTGAGCTGTTGTTCTACAACCCAGCCCAACTGTTCTTGGCCCTTCACCAGATGATGTAGGATCTCGTCCATCTTTGGTGAGCAGATGGTTACCTTGCTGCCCGCATTCTCCACCACTGGTAGCGGGTCGCAAGGAGACACGGGTACAAGAGGGGTGTTTTCAAGGGGTTTTATTGTTTTCACAGTACGTTTGCGCAGGCGTGAGCTCCGATAATAAGGAAGGGGGATATCCAGGCTGCGGGGCTCTGGGCTGACACGACCTCTTCTCTCTCTCGAGGGGCGAGCGTTCTCCAGATTGCCGGGACGGTGATGGGGTCTCTGGACTCGTCGCGGGCCCAAGGAAGAAACAAACAAGAAAAAGGGGGGGTCAGGTTCCTGGAAGTACGTTCTGGTTATAGGGAAGGGGAGGTGAGGGGTCACGCAGTGCTCTAAAAAAAAACAACCCAGACTGTGATGAAAATAAGTGCTCAGGGGTAGGGTGCGCACTGAGAGCCGTGGACGATAGGGTCAAGGAGGTTTCCAACCCCTTCCTCCCACCCAGGCTTTGATTCGGCCCCGTACCTGTTGTAGCCACACTTCCCTTGAAGTGTGGCACGGGGATTCACCGGGTCGGTGGCCTCCTGGCTCAGCCCTCTGGACGTCCGGTCTGCTCTCGTCCTCTCCTCCTCGACTTTCTACGGGCTCTTGGTCTCCTCCTCCTCCGAGTTTCGCTGGTTCACCTCCGACTCCTCCCGTCACTCCTCCGCTTCCTCCGCTGTCCCGACCTCCTCCTCGTCCTCCCGTCGTTCGTCCTTCTCCGCTTCCTCTGCTCTCACGATCGCTACGCTCTGCTCCACACTCCGCTCCTCCAGGTGTAACACACACCGGCTTGGTCTCCTGTCCGGCTACTTCTGGTCCTGGGAGGTTGACGTCACAAAGAGGGCCGGGTCCGGATTCTCCGAACTCCGCCCAATTAAAGAAACAGTCGCTTCTTTCTGTCTCTCCCTCGTTGTTCCACCATTGCATGTGGGAGAGGTCCCCGTGAGGCTGTGGGGAAAGAGAAGACAGGGGTGACCTACTACGGCGGGGTATGGGGTCCCCCCTGACTTTGTCACATTTATATATATTTTATATATATTGGTGAAGTCAATATTGTTGATATCGATATTTTTGGTGTATTGTTTTATTTTTAGTGTTATCAATATGTTTTGTTAGCTATATTTATGTTTTCGATATTTTTGTAAAGAAAAATTTTGTTGACAATATATTTTTATCAATATTTATGTAAATCCTATTTTAAATATAGGGTGTTGATATTTGAGTTTACGATATTTTTACCGCAATATTTTTGTAGGACGAGGTTTTTGTAGTCGATATTTTATCAGTGATCCTCATCAATGATGTCGTTTGAGATGTCATCAGTGATGTCATACATGATGTCATAGAATGTGTCATGAGTGATGTAATATGTGAGGCCATAAGCAGTGCCTGGCGAAGGCACAAGTTATAATTAATTCTGCTAACTATAACTGGTGAATTTCCGTGTTTTGTTTAGTTAAAACATTAATGATGTCCCTGAAATATTCCCCTAACTATAGCATTGCTTTAACCTTTGTTTTTTTCAGTGAATTGCTAAGGTTTTTTTCAAACAAAAACAGAACTTCTTATCACACCTGACGATAATGTTACTTTAAACTTTGGATTTTTTAGAGAAATTCTAGGGTTTTTATTACCGTAAAGTGATATTTTACTACCATACTTAAATCCAACCATTTGCTGGGGAGTTGTCTGCACTATGGCAGGAGGTTGTCTGCAGGATCTGGCCTGTGGTCAGCCCTTGCAAGAAATCCCCCACAGGCAGCCAACTCCACACTGTGTAGAGCCTTTGGCCTTGTACAGCAGGGAATTGGCAACAGCAACCAACTGGGAGTTAGCATACTCCCAGCAGGCAACCAATCTCATGCTGTGCATGGCCTTTCATTGCACACAGTGTGTGGTTGGCTGCAGGGTCTAGCTTACAACCCAGACCTGTGTCCAACTCCCGGCAGGCAGCCACCCGTAGGCAGCCAACCCCACACCATGCACAGACTTTGCTCGTGCATGGCATGAGGTTAGCTGCAGGGCCTGTATTGCAGCTGTGTGGACCCCTTACCCAACCCTCAAAAGGCCATGGGAACCCCATCCCACAGGGCCATTAATTTTTTTAATGGGGCCACGTAACTCCCCTGCTTGTGTCTTCTCACCCCCAGGGATCCTATCCCCTGGGGCCTTCTAATTTTCTTAAAAGGGGAAAGGGGGCCCCATGGCTCCCCTCCCCAGCCTTAATAGGCCCTGGGGACCCCTTCCCCCAGGGCTGTATTTATTTTAAAGGGGAAGGGGCAGTGTTGCCCCTTCCCCGATCCTCATTTGCCTTGGGGAACCAATCCCCCAGGGCTGTTTTTGTTTTAAAGAGGGGGCATGTGGCCTACCTTCCCAACCCTCATTAGGCCCTGGGGAACCATGTATTTTAAAGGGGAGAGGGATCACATGGCCCCTCTTGCTGACCCTCATTAGGCTCTGGGGACCCCATACCACAGAGCCTTGTGCATTTTAAAAAGAAGGGAACCACGTGTCCATCCTCCCCGAGCCTTATTAAGCCCTACTGAGCCAATCCCCCAGGTCCTTGTGTATTTTAAAGGGGAGGAGGGCCACATGACTCCCCTCCTTGAGCCTCAATGGGCATTGTGGACCCAAACCCACAGGCCTTGTGTATTTTAAATGGGAAGGGGCTGCAATCCCCCCTGCCTGAGCCTCAATAGGCCCTGGGGACCCCATCCCCAAGGGCTATATATATATATATATATATATATATATATATATATATTGTACACCAAAGATCCTCAATTTGGAAGCGCACTCAAAGCCGGATTAATGTGGGCAAACAAACATTTCATCCCTCGGACATACATTCTTAATGCAATGCCTGTGAACAAGGAGTTCATATCTCCGAAACGCGTAGGGCAAGAATGTATTTCCGAGGGATGAAATGTTTGTTTGCCCACATTAATCCGGCTTTGAGTGCGCTTCCAAATTGAGGATCTTTGGTGTACAAAATAATTTAACGGCAATCCAGCCGTGGAAGCTGCACCACCCCAAAAGGAGGGGGCCATGGAGACACAGAACTGTTCAAAGTCTCCTGATGGAAATCGGATGGCAGGAGAATGTTACCTTTCGTTTCTCGGAGGTCCACTAAAGGCAGTGACAGCACATTAATTTTGTATGAGAGCACAGAACCTACTAAGGAAAATAATTTTAGAAAAGACACTGCAAAGTTCACGAAGAGAAAAACAACTTAATACTACAACTCCCAGTGTGCAGTACAAACTGGAATAACCTGCTGCTAATTAAAGAGTGTCATAAATACCAACAGGCTGGAGTAAGTGGCTTTTCTGTGTAATCTGCGCCGATACAATGCAATGCCTGTGAACAAGGAGTTCATATCTCCGAAACGCGTAAGGCAAGAATGTATTTCCGAGGGATAAAATGTTTGTTTGCCCACATTAATCCGGCTTTGAGTGCGCTTCCAAATTGAAGATCTTTGGTGTACAAAATAATTTAACGGCAATCCAGCCGTGGAAGCTGCACCACCCCAAAAGGAGGGGGCCATGGAGACACAGAACTGTTCAAAGTCTCCTGATGGAAATCGGATGGCAGGAGAATGTTACCTTTCGTTTCTCAGAGGCCCACTAAAGGCAGTGACAGCACATTAATTTTGTATGAGAGCACAGAACCTACTAAGGAAAATAATTTTAGAAAAGACACTGCAAAGTTCACGAAGAGAGAAACAACTTAATACTACAACTCCCAGTGTGCAGTACAAACTGGAATAACCTGCTGCTAATTAAAGAGCGTCATAAATACCAACAGGCTGGAGTAAGTGGCTTTTCTGTGTAATCTGCGCCGATACAATGCAATGCCTGTGAACAAGGAGTTCATATCTCCGAAACGCGTAAGGCAAGAATGTGTTTCCGAGGGATGAAATGTTTGTTTGCCCACATTAATCCGGCTTTGAGTGCGCTTCCAAATTGAGCATCTTTGGTGTACAATATATATATATATATATATATATATATATATATATATATATATATATATATATATATTATTCTGCAATCGCCCGAAAGCATTCAAAGGACGCACTCGCAGCAGTTTACCATCAGGTTCTTTATTAAGGGAAAGTCAGCATCTCCAATTCAGGTAAATTCATCGCCGACACGTTTCGAGGACAAGCCTCTTCATCATGGGCAAGCTCCAGCACCGCACAGATGGCTCCAATTAAATTATTTAAGCATGCAGGGACCCCCAGTAGGTCTTGCGCAGTACGTTCATTGGTATGATGCATGCTGGGATCTTGAGTCCCAATCGGAGAAACATTGTTACTCACAGTGAGCTCCATGCGGTGCTGTTCGTGAAAGAGTCTAGTATACCTTGGTAGGCCCCCAATTGGAACGATGACTTTAGTGTCTCCCAAACTGCTGCACTGATCGTGGCGTTTATGGCAAAGTTCCAACATGCCGCACAGTCCCTCCACGCTTGTGAGATGGTGCGTCCTTTCACGGCAGGGCAGCCGTGGAAATTTATTATTCTGCAATGGCCCGAAAGCATTCAAAGGACGCATTCGCAGCAGTTTACCATCAGGTTCTTTATTGAGGGAAAGTCAGCATCTCTAATTCAGGTAAATTCATCGCCGACGCGTTTCGAGGACAAGCCTCTTCATCATGGGCAAGCTCCATAATATTTAATTGGAGCCATCTGTGCGGTGCTGGAGCTTGCCCATGATGAAGAGGCTTGTCCTCGAAACGCGTCAGCGATGAATTTACCTGAATTGGAGATGCTGACTTTCCCTTAATAAAGAGTAAACTGCTGCGAGTATATATATATATTACCTACTGGCAGTCGCCAGTAGGTAGTTATAGTTAGGACCTATTTTCCATAGGAAATCCGCAACATTCTATTTGGAATAACGTCGGCGATTGACGAATCTTCGCAAAATTTTCCAAACTTTTGGCCAGCTCCGGTACGCTCCTATTCTGAAAACTTCACGTTGATTCGTCAAGCGGGGGCTGAGAAAAAAGGGGGGTCCCAAAACGCATTTTCCCATAGGACCTGTTGACGCAGCTACAGCCCGAAGTGCTGAACGGAATTACACCAAATTTGGCAAAGAGGTAGTCCTCAGTTCAGACTCGTGCCTTTTGCTTAAATGGTGTAAATCCGTTCAATTGTTCCTGAGAAAATCAAAAGTAAAATCACATATATATCTGGGCGGAGCCTAACCACACATCTCATCGTGAGATCTGATTGGCTGTCAGCACTTCATCCAAGAAGTGTTGGCAGCCATCTTGGGACCAATATACATGATGGCACCTCATTAAAAAGCATTGCAGTTTATAGAAGGTTTTAAGGCTTTAGTTACATTATAAATCATTTGTTGATGGTACCATACTCATTTTAGGAATAGTGGTGTGTTCTAAAGTGATTTTACAATGTGAAAAAGCCTTCTGCTGTGATATCATGAATCATGTTTGAGAGAAAACTATTTTCTCATGCTTTTCCCACAGAGGTTTGGAAGGTGATCTATAAGCTAAACTGAGAGCATATGTTCTGTAAATTCACATTTTCTTTCTCAGTCATGTGAGAATGAGGTCTGACATTCTCAGTAAAACATGTACATCCAACAAAGGCAGAGACTGTCAGTTGATTCCTTTGTGTTCTACTGCAGCTTCCCAGAGTGTTCTAACGAACAACTAGAGCGCTAACAGTCTTACTTATGACAAAAGTATGGCAAACCTGAAGCCATCTTGATTGGAATAAAGTGGTAACACTTAAAACATTTAATTTAGAAAGGAACAAAATGAGGGGGTTCATTTTGCCATAGAAATTATGATTAGTGCTGTAGAAAGAAAAATTAGGACACATTTTGACTTCTCAAATCCTCTTCTATTTCATAAATAAATTCTGACATGCAGACTGAAACATGCACTTTGAATACCAGCAGCAGACTTCCCTGGTGAGCAGTAGCTTTACTACAGTGATCTAATGAGCAACTAGAGTGCTAACATTCAGAATTTATGGCAAATGTGTGACACAGCTGAATGCCTTCTTGATGGCACCAAAGTAAAAAACTGAAAGTATTTCCTACTGAGGAGACTGCAGGAAATTAGGAAACTTCATAACAAATAAATCTCCCAAGATGGCCACCAGAGACAAAAGAGCCCAAATGTAGCCCAAATAACCCCCAGATGTAGCCCAAGTATAGCTCAATGACAGAATGTCCCAGAGTGTTCTAACGAACAACTAGAGCGCTAACAGTCTTACTTATGACAAAAGTATGGCACACCTGAAGCCATATTGATTGGAATAAAGTGGTAACACTTAAAACATTTAATTTACAAAGGAACAAAATGAGTGGGTTCATTTTGCCATAGAAATTATGATTAGTTCTGCAGAAAGAAAAATTAGGGCACATTTTGACTTCTCAAATCCTTTTCTATTTCATAAAAAAATTCTGACATGCAGACTGAAACATGCACTTTGAATACCAGCAGCAGACTTCCCTGGTGAGCAGTAGTTTTACTACAGTGATCTAATGAGCAACTAGAGTGCTAACATTCAGAATTTAGTGCAAATGTGTAAAACATCTGAATGCCTTCTTGATGGAACCAAAATAAAAAACTGAGAGTATTCCCACTGAGGAGACTGCAGTAAATGAGGAAATTAGGAAACTTCATAACAAATAAATCTCCCAAGATGGCCTCCAGAGACAAAAGAGCCCAAATGTAGCCCAAATATCACCCAGATGTAGCCCATGTATAGCCCAATGACAGAATGTCCTAGAGTGTTCTTAAGAACAACTAGAGCGCTTATTGTCTTACTTATGACAAAAGTATGGCACACCTGAAGCCATCTTGATTGGAATAAACTGGTAACACTTAAAACATTTAATTTAAAAAGGAACACAATGAGGGGGGTTCATTTTGCCATAGAAATTATGATTAGAGCTGAAGAAAGAACAATTAGGGCACATTTTGAATGACTTCTCAAATCCTCTTCTATTTCATTAAAAAATTCTGATATGCAGACTGAACCATGCACTTTTAATATCAGCAGCAGACTTCCGTGGTGAGCAGTAGCTTTACACAGTGATCTAATGAACAACTAGAATGCTAACATTCAGAATTTATGGCAAATGTGTGAAATATCTGAATACCTTCTTGATGGAATCAAAGTAAAAAACTGAAAGCATTTCCTACTGAGGAAACTGCAGTAAATGAGGAAATTTGGAAACTTCATAACAAATAAATCTCCCAAGAAGGCCACCAGAGACAAAAGAGCCCAAATGCAGCAGAAATATCACCCAGATGTAGCCCACATGTAGCCCAATGACAGAAGTGTGCAAAACACTTATTTTTTGTGTATGTGCAGTTTTATATAGTGCAGACTTGTCAGGTATTGGAGTGCTTTACATGAGCATTGGTTACATCACACAAGATCAAATTAATTTTGGTTGTAGACATGGGGAGATTAAGTGATTTGACCAGAATCACAGAATGTTGAGCTGAAGCAGAAACTCCAACCTGGTTCCCCAGTTGCAAAGTCTGCAGCTCTGGAAGTAACACCACATCCTCTCCCCTAGGTGCAAAATTTAATCAAGTGGTCAACTGGATAAAAAAACATAAAGATTACAAATAATTTAAATGTTCTTTGTCGCTATTTGAAAACTCAGAAAATATGTCCTCATTTTAGTTTTTTAGAGCACTAACCATAATTTTGAGGCAACTAAGACCCTCTCATATATGTAATTTCTAAAGGAAATACTCTAGGTATTACAGTTTTGATTACATCAAGATGACGTCAGGCGTTCCACACTTTTGTAATAAATATAGAATGTTAGCAATCTAGTTGTTCATTGGGATACTGTTGTGAGGCTGAGGCCCGGGGCAAGGACTCTGAAAATTGAAGGCAGGTAGGAGAGTGCAGATGCAACAAATTGACCACACTGGGCAGGCAGGAAGGGCAGTGGCAGCACAACAGACTATGGAGGGCAGTGGAAAGGGGGGCAGGGCCAACAAACCAACAATACAGGACTGGCAAGAGAGGCTGTGGCAATATAATAGATCATTGTGGGCAGAAGGAAGAGGCAGTGGTAGTACAACCATACATGCCAACAGACCCGTTTCAGCCAGGAAACGTCCAAGGTTTTTAAGCTCAAATGGGCTTTATTTGATCTGTCTCCTGTCTACAATCTCCTCTTTTTCAATGTAACTCAAAGGGGAGAATCAATACCCCAGTTTTTTTCAAAATCTCCCTCTTACCAAGTTTAAAATGTTCGCAAGTATGGTACATTGGATCATGGTAGGCAGGAGAAATTGGGGTAGGGACATGGACTCGGATAATAGAGGACAGGAGGGACATGGAGAGGTGCTCCAAACTGACCCTACAGGGCAGGCATCAGGGTTTGCAGCAGCACAATACACCACACAGCGCATGCGGGACGGGAGTGCAGCACAACAATCCATAGAAAGCAATAGGGAGGGGACAGGACCTTGCACATGGACAACAGAGAACAGAGGGGAAAGAGGCAATGGTAGCTAGCTGACCATAATGGACAGACAGGAAAGAAAGCTGCAGCATAACAGACCATAAAGGGCAGGAGGGACGGATCAGGGGCATTACAATGGAACAGACAAGCCAGGAGGGAGGGAATAGGGGTCTGCACATGGAAACAGAGGGCTGGGGCCAAGGGGGCAGGGCAGGAGCAACAAGATGACCATGGACGTCAGGCAGGTTGAGCACTAGAAACAAGACACACCATGGAGAGCAACAATGATACTATGATGGCATACACACAGACCATGGAGGGAAGGTGGGAGGGGGTCAGCGGCAGCTACCTGACCACACAGGGAAGGTGGGAGGGGCCATGGCAGCACAGAAGACCATGCATGGCAAGCGGGAGGGTTAGTGGCAGCACAATGGCTATGATGGGCAAGAAGGAGGGTGCAAGGGCATGCACAAAGGACCATGGAGGATAGAAGGGAGGGTCAGGACCTGGGCACAGACAAGAGATTTCAGGGGAAGGGGCCTCAAAACAGACCGCGCGGGGCAGGCAGGAGGAGCAGTTGCAGCACAACAGACCAGGGAGGGCAGAAGGGTGTTGCAGTAAAATGGACCATGGAGGACAGGAGGAAGGGGATAGGGGCTTGGCATGTGGACAGGCAGGGTGGAGGTGGCAGGAACAGATTACAGTCATCTGACAATGCTAGGCAGGTGGGAGGACAGTGGCAGCTCAACAGAACACTCAGAGTAGATAGGAGTGGCAGGTCCATGGTACATGGTGGGCAAAAAGGATGGAGCAGGGGCATGCACAAAGACATCGGAGGGCAGGGGGAAGGAGAATAGGGGCAGCAAACTAAGCAGAGAGGCTAAGCAGGAGGTCAATGATGGGCCATAGAATTGGGCAATGGAGGGCAGGAGGAGTGGACTGGTACATCATGCTAAATGGAGGACAGTGGCAGCACATCAGACCATGGATGGCAGGAGGGAGGAGGCTAGTCCATGGATTCAGACAACAGAGGATAGGGAGGAGGTGGATGGGGCAGCAAGCTAGCTGTTCAGAGAAGGTGGGTATTAGGAACTTTATTGTTTTTAAAATGCGTGTCTGTGCAAACTACTTAAAATATGAACAAGTATGCAGCATAATCTCACTTTTATTCAGGAAGAAGAGGACGTTTGTGACTGTGACTCCGGGCTCACTTCGCAGAAACACCCCCTGACCCTCCACCCCCCATCGCAAAATGTAATGCCCGTGAAAAGGGTAGGTGGACGCAGTGTTATATAGAACATAGTCCTGAGAGCACGATTGAAAATGAAAACTAGATATAGTATATGGTATAAACTATGCACCACAAAGTGTGATATAAGATTAACCGGGGCATGAAATATAATATGCAAAACATTGTGCGCAATGACAGATTCATTGGAGAGCGCGAGATAGCACAGGCACTAGTGCGTGCTATGTGATATGCGCCTTGGAGTGTAATATGCACAGGGCAGTGTTGTGTAACCTAACTATTTTTTTTTTTGTAAAGCAAAAACCTCTGATACCATAGATCACTTTTTTTACTTATCTCAGCGAGCCTGTTTAATGACTGCGAGTATTTATCTCTTTTGTACAAGACTCAAAACTTTTTAAAGCAAAAATAACATTTCTTCACTGTGTCAAGTACATGTCCTTTACATAAAACATACACAAAAACTTTATGCAAACATTGAGCAATTACTTAACGTATAATACATAAACTGAGTGACAAATCTACAAATATAGACAAGACGTGAGGAAATTAAATCTCCACAGCATTCAGATATCCCTCTTTGTTTGTCAAAATGTGGGAACTCAAACTTATTTATGCCTCTACGTAAATTACTTTCTGGTCCTATGCAGGGTTAGAGAGTAGTATTCAAAGATGGTTATGCAGGGCATTGATTAGATGTCTAGCTTTTGTTCTCCTGGGGACGAAGATGTCTGATTCCTATCCCAAGTAGATCTAATTGTCTGTTAGCCGACGCGTTTCGACCGTTGGTGAAAGTGGACCTGTGTTTTATTCAAGAGGTCTTCATCAGGGCTCTTATCTGGTTCCAAATGGACATCTGTCTCTACCAGTTTGTGGATTACTGGCGTCTTCTTTTGCCTATTGTTTTCGGTCGGTAGGGCAGGGGAAGCTGTAGTCTGGTTCTGGTCTTTTCTTATTTTGGGTTGTCGGATTCCCTTCTTGATTCAATTCGTTCGTGTAAGCCGGCTCCTCTATTATTCTGTTTTTCCTCGGCTGGTTCTCCCGCTTGTTGATCTGTCTTTCCCCCTAGCTTAATCTTCTGCCATTGGAGATCTTTGCACAGGGCAGTGTTGTGTAACCTAACTAGTCTCTAAAGTTGTAATATAAAATATGTGCTGGGGAGTGTAACGTTGCATATGCACTGTGACAAAGATATGGATCCCAGATTGTAATATGTATGGCATAGCGCTGTGCGTTATAACATAGGCATCGAGGAAGGCACGTTAGATGGGGCAATATAACCCTTGCGAAGGCAAGTGTGGCAGAACATATTCACGGGGTGGTGTTACAGTGCACATGGGCTAGAGAGTGTCAAAGCATACGCACTAGCTGGTGGAATACAACACAGAGGTGTGAGGCACTCAGCGGGCACTGGTGGGTGTAACACAGCATTGGGCTCAGCCAGGAGCACGCTGTGACTCTCAAGTGAGGTTCGTCTCCTTTCCAGAGAGTAAAATAAAAAGTATTACACATCCGGCGGTGGATGTGTGTTTTATTAACCGTGAGGGGGATTTCTTGCATAGTTTGGTCGATTTTTTGTCGAATCCCCTTTGAATGGCTTGGTGTGCGTGTATATTAAATGTGCCCGTCAATAGCTACGCATGTTTGTATAAATAAACAACAAGGGTGTCTACTTGGAGAGTAACCACCGGCGGGGGCGCCGGGACTAGGCACGGTAGGGCGTCAGACACGTCAGAGCTTCACTAGCGGTGTAAATACATTCCATGTGGATTCATTCTATGCATAGTCGCCTTTTAATGAATATCACCAAATCGTCATGGTGATAGGTACATACGGTTTGTCCAGCATGTCCTAGGTGTTTCTATAAATATATATTTTTTAAAAATAAAAAAAAACAAAGGCCGGCCCCGGGGGATGGGGTCCCCGGGGCCATAAGTGGCCTGAGGAGGGGGGCAACGCAGCCCCCTCCTAAAGAATAAAAAAAAAAAAAGGCCATGACCCGGGGGTTGGGGTCCCCAGGGTCAATTAAGGCCTTGGGAGGGCCAAATTTATTTATTTTTTAAATAAAATTAGGGTGCAGGCCCTGGGGGATGGGGTCCCCAGGGCCAGTAAATTAGAAAAAGAAGGGGGGCCACACAGCCCTCCTTCTTAAAAAAATAAAATAAATGAAAGACCGGCATCGCGCCGGAGGCCACGCCCCCTCCTTGCAGCACTCTGCAAACGCGCCCCCTGGCCAGTTGTAATTTGGGGAATTAATTCCCCTTCAATACTGAGGGTCCCTGAGGGCTGACTAGCCCAACAGGTATCTCCAGTATGTGCCAGGGAGCTGCGTTGCAGACAGGTGTTCTGAGGCCACGCCCCTTTTTACACCCCTATGCAACGCAGCTCTGTGGCGCTTACTGGAGGTACCTAGTGGGCTAGTTTGACCCTAGGGACCCTTAGGATTCAAGGGGACTTAATCTCTCAACTTAGAACGGCCACAGGGCGTGTTTACACAGTGGTGATGGAAGGGGACGGGGCCTGAGGTGACGTGTGCAAACACGCCCTGTGGCGTGCTTTAAGTTGGTGAAATAATTCCCTTTCAATCCTGAGGGACCCTGGGGGCCCACTAGCCCACCAGGTGCTCCCAGTAAGCGCCACTGCTCTGCGTTGCAGAGAGGTGGTGCAGGCAGTGCCCCTTTTTACACCTCTCTGCAATGGCGCTTACTGGACGTACCTAGTGGGCTATTTTGCCCCTAGGGATCCTCAGGATTCAAGGGGACTTAATCTCCCAACTTAAAAAACAGCCACAGGGCGTGTTTACATAGTGGGGAAGGGAGGGGACGGGGCCTGAGGTGACGTGTGCAAACACGCCCTATGGCGTGTGTTAAGTTGGGGAAATAATTCCCCTTCAATCCTGAGGGCCCCTGGGGGCTAACTAGCCCACCAGGTGCTTCCAGTAAGCGCCACTGAGCTGCGTTGCAGAGAGGTGGTCCAGGCCTTGCCACTTTTTACACCGCTCTGCAACGCAGCTCTGTGGCGCTTACTGGAGGTACCTAGTGGGCTAGTTGGACCCTAGGACCCTCAGGATTCAAGGGGACTTAATCTCCCAACTTAAAACGGCCACAGGGCGTGTTTACACAGTGGTGAAGGGAGGGGACGGGGCCTGAGTTAACGTGTGCAAACAAGCCCTGTGGCGCGTTTTAAGTTGGGGAAATAATTCCCCTTCAATCCTGAGGGACCCTGGGGGCCAACTAGCCCACCAGGTGCTTCCAGTAAGCGCTACTGCGCTGCGTTGCAGAGAGGTGGTCTAGGCGTGCCCCTTTTTACATCTCTCTGCAACGCAGCTCTGTGGCGCTTACTGGAGGTACCTAGTGGTCTAGTTGGACCCTAGGGACCCTCAGGATTCAAGGGGACTTAATCTCCCAACTTAAAACGGCCACAGGGCGTGTTTACACAGTGGGGAAGTGAGGGGCCGGGACCTGAGGTGACGTGTGCAAACACGCCCTGTGGCGCGTTTTAAGAGGTAGTTTTAATCCCCTGCCCTATTATATACTAGGAGCTTACAGAGGAGGTCATGCTGATCACAGGGGGACCCCAACGCATAGTGTTCCCTAGTGTATGTAGGTGTTTTCACTGTATTCTGAGTGTCTTTTAACATAGCACTGGCTCTAGGACTGGTTAGTCAGACTCAGTTACCACCAGTATCCATCTGAAAAAGTTGAGGGTACAGGATGATTTTGCAACAAGGCTTCTTTCTGCTCTTCTGTTTGTTCTTTCTGCAAGTTATCCTTCTTCCTGCACTTTTCTTCGTCTATGAGGACTTCTGTTGCTTCTTTCTGCATTTCTTTTTTTTCTTTCTCTGCGTTTTTTCTTCTTTCTTCACATGTCCTATCTCTGTAGGCATAGTTAGAAATTAGCATTTAAAAAACCTATATGGCCCAGGTATCCCATCCCCCAAGGCCTCTATTTTGAAAAGGTGGGTGCTGCGGTGCCCACCTTTGGCACAGGCAAACACATGTTGGGGGAGCAGGCATTGCTCCCGCCTAGAAAGAGCAGCTATTTATGCTGCTCCCTCTGGGTAGGAGCAATATCTTGTTATGTTTCCCCGACCTCATCGGTACAGATAGGGAAACAGAATAAAAGTCTGCTCCCAGCTGGCTGCAGCATTTTTAAAGCTCCTGCCCATAGGAAGCAGACTTTGTGTTTGCATATGACAGGAGATTAAAAAATTCTCCCACAAGGCGGGAGCAAACACAAATATCCCTTACCACACCAGTGTAGGCAGGAAAATCACTGTGTCCCGGGGTTGGGCTTCCTAGGCTACAGCAAGTAAGTTGGCCCTTGGGGTTGGGGTCTCCAAGACCATTAAAGGCTCAGGGAGAGAGGCCATGTGGGCCCCGTCCCATTAAAAATACATTAGGCCCTGGGGATGGGATCCCTGGGGCTGAATCTGGCTCCAGGAGGGGAAACACATCCCCTCTCCCCATTTTTATTGAATTAGGCCCCGGGGGATGTGGTCGTCGGGCTGAATCCTGCTCGGTGGGCATATGCCCCCTCCCCAAATTTATTCAGTAAGGTCCACAGGCCCGAATACGGCTCATAAAGGGGGGTCGTGCGCCCCACCCATATTAATAAATTATGCCCCAGGGGATGGTGTCCCTGGGGCCAAAAATGGGTTGGGGAATAGGTCCTCTTAATTTAACAATGCGGCCCCAGGCCACCATATTTTAGTTTTATGGCCCTATCCCACAGGATCACGGCAAAATTCACAATTTAAAAAAGAAATCCCTCTGGGTCCCCAATATGGTGCCTACAAGGGAGGGTATCCCTATCCTGTCCCCTTATATGCTTTTTTTTAACATACAAGACAAGAGTATATGTCTCCAAGGCTTGTATTCCTGCCCGCAACATTTTTCTGATGATGCTGGCAGCCAATCAGAGCGCTCACTCCCACCTGAGTCTGACTCCCACAGTCTGACTCCGGCAGGAGCGGGATGGCCAAAGGGAATAAAAGCTCCCTGAGCTAATCATAACACACTATTTTTTTTATTGGGCTCGAGGGCCTCTCGTGAGAGTTCCTCAAACTCTACTGTTCATATATACAAATATTTTTTAATCTTAATGTCTCAAAATCTACTGAACGGATTTACACCAAATCACAATAAGCACAATCTGCGGACTAAGTACTAGCTTTCTGCCAAATTTGGTATAATTCCATAGAGCAGGTTTTGTGGTAGTGCTTCTTAAAGAAGTCTATTAAAAATGAAAGGAGATTTTGCATTTTGTGCCCCCTGATTTTTTTCTCGGTCCCCGTTAGATAGATCATCTGATTTCTATGTACAAACTAGTTTTGGGGAGATTTTTCAAACGGTGCCAAAGTTGATAGCAACACAAAAAACACATTTCCTTTGGAAACATTGACCTAACTATACCCAGTGGTGAAATAAAGCATTTCTCCTTGTTTCACCTGTTTAAGACCAGGTTTTCCCTGGTCTAAATATTGGCACTTCCTCCTGTTTATGCTGCCCTTGTAAGTAGGGGGCAGCGTCAAAATCAATGGGTGTTGTGGTAGAACGCCCACCACAACACCCATTGCCCTCCCCTTTCACACTAAGCATAACGTGAAAGGGTGCCTTATTGACAAGGCAGTGTTAAGCCACTTGATGTGGTTTAACGCTGCCTTGCAAATAAGGCGAGACCCCTATTGCCATCACAACGTCACTGAAAGTGATGTTGTGGTTGCAATAGGGGCTTGTAAATATGCCACTCAAAAGCAACAAAGGACTATTACTTCCTCATTACACACCTCTTGTTAACAACGTCTAGAGCTCACACTCAGCTATACCATCCTGGGGTTTCAGCCACATTGAAATTTCGAATTTAATAATACAGGTCGATACAAACACCATTCTTGATTTTAAGTTCACAATGGATCAGAAGGGGGTTATTCTAATCATTTGTGCTGCGTTTACACTAGGAGAAAATACCTTCATTACCTCATATGCAAAATATGTATATAAAACCAGTCTGGAGACTCAGGGTTGTCTAATACGATGTCTGGGGCACCTGTGCTATTGTCCATCATAATACAAACATGACTCACTCATCATTAGAACATATTAATCAATTATTGCCATTTGATCATAATTATTAAAACACAATATAATAATGCATATAAATATTTTCGACACAAGTGCCTCATATCAAACTCATATTGCGCCAACCCCATAAAGTGCACATGCTCATTCCTCAATAATGTTATTTTATAAACTGACACTAATTGAAGTGCAGAATTAATTCCACTATTCAATTTACTACAGCAGCCTCATCCAATGTAAAGTGCAAATGCTTCTGTAAACAACCCTTTCTTATTGTTAATATACACAGTAGAAAAATGGGAAGATCTCTGAATATATATATATATCCATCCAGTAGGTAGTTATAGTTAGGAAGGACCAAAGTTTTGCAAATAACTTTGGTACTGCTTGACAAATCTTCGTGAAATGTTTTTAAATTTCGCCATTTGGTTCTGCTGCAGTGAAGAAAGTTTCGGGGTGATCTGTCAAGCGGGAATCAAGAAAAGAGGGGGGGGGGCAAAACTTGTTTTTCCCATGTTATTTCTTCAGGGCTTTTTCATTTTTTAAACATGACTAGAGCCCGAACCGCTGAACGGAATTATGCCAAATTTGGCAGAAAGCTAGATGTTGGTCGGGAAAATGTGCCTTTTGTAATTTGTTGTAAATCTGTGGACTTGCGGAACCTACTGAAATTTGATTGGCTGCCAACACTTCAACCAGGCAGTGTTGGCAGTCATCTTGGGACTCGGCTTGAAGCAGACTCCCACAAAAAAAGTAAAAAAGAAAGAAAAGGGGGCAGGGTAGGAATACCCTGATCCCCAGATACGGTGGAGGGGTCCCACAGGGTCCCCGCCATGCATTAAAAATACATATTTTTTTTAAGTTTACCACAAATTCGTGGGTGGATCAGCAGCAAAATTGGGGGGAAAAAACAGCGCGGGCTCCCGTGCTTCTTTTAAAGGAAGCCCTCAGGTGGGTCATATCCCTGGGGCATATGAATAATAAAGGGGGCAACCAACTCCTCAGGGCTTTAAATTTAATTACTGTGTGAGGGCTGTGCACTCCCCGCAGCCCCAGGGACTGCAACCTTCCCAGGGCTTTTGACAAACTGAAGACGGGGGCATGCACCCCAGACAGCCCCAAGGACCACCATCTCCCTGGGGCAAATTCAGAGAAAGGAAGCGTGCCGTACAGTTCCCCTCCTGGAGCCATAGCTGACCCTGGGGACCGCCACCTCCCAGGGCCAGCTCCTGCTATGTCCTGGGGTGTTCATGTTGGGAGCTTTACTGCTCCCGCCAATCCAGAGCAAATGCTGCTCCACTTTCAGCAAGCTCTCGCTTGCTGAAAGCGGAGCAGAATTGCTTTTAGACAGAGGGAGCTTTCATCCATTATGGGTTACACTGGACCTATCGTGCTCAAAATGCTCCCAGAAAACAGATTGATCTACTAAGATTTTCTCCCACCATTTGTAAACACTGCAGAGGCCAAAGTTAAGGGAAGCATGGCATTAGGAGACACATGCATGAGCCATTTCATAAAAAGGTATCAACAAAGAAAAGAAAATACAATTTCGGTATGAATTAAGCTTTCTCCATAAAATAATAAACTTGCCTAACAAAGACTAAAAGACACATAAAACATATACCAGTATAGTTTATGAAAGCTATTTTTTTGCATATATTGGTTACCTTTTGGCTATGTTCACAATAGCTGTGTTGCACACAGGAATTTATAGATGAAACCAAGAAACAATTTAGCACTGAGCAGCAATGAATTTTAATGTCTCCCAAATACACACTGTTAGACCTGGCATCTTTGGCGTGGTTACCCCTGACTTTTTGCCTCTACCTCCTGTATTTTTGATGCTATGCTGGATTTCGTTTTTGCTGGTTTAGATGCTTTGGGCACTTTGCCACTGCTGATCAGTGTCAAAGTGCAAGTGCTCCCTTGGTAAATTATTGTATTGATTGGTTATCCATGATTGGGATATTTGTTTCACCTGTTAGCCCCTAGTAAAGTGCACTGCGTGTGCCAGGGCTGGTGATTCAAATGCTACTAGTGGGCTGCAGCACTGATTGTGCCACCCACAGGAGTAGCGTTAAAATGATGTCTTAGGCCTGCTTGCAGTGCCTATGTGCAGTCCAGGACTGCCATGTCGACCTGGCCAGTGCACCCACTGACCAGGCCTTATCCTTCCCTTTCTGTACATGTCAGGCATCCCTATGGTGGCCCTAGGTACCCCCCTGGGCTGGGTGCAGTGTATCTGAAAGGTAGGGCATGTACTGAGGTGTGTAACATGCCCTGGTAGTGAATTACAGCCATTTTCGTTTTTCACTGCTGAGAGGCTATCTTGCCCATAGGATAGAATGGGGAAGGCTGTTTACATGCCTATCTTCCCATAGGGGCAAGATAGAAAATCCAAGTTTGGTATCTCTGTGTTCAGAATTTAATTATACGTCTTTTTAGCAAGATGGTTTTTAAATTCACTGTGTTGGAATAGCACTTTTTAGAAAGTAGCTATTCTCCTGTTTAACCTTCCTGTGTGCCTGTGTGCTGGTTGGCTGACTGGTGTCAGGTGATGTGCTAGGTGGCTCCAGGAGCCTGGATGAGTCAGCAGCAGGGTGAATAGGGAGATCTGCTTTAGATGGGTGGGAGGAGTAGTCCCTGGGTCTGAATAGGGCTGTCCCTGCCAAACACAAAGCTGGCTCCACCCCCTGCTGGCCAGGCTGAGGACTCTGCCTCTGCTGGCACAAAGAAGGCTCCACCTCCTGCTGAGCGTCTAACGACCCTGCCCCTCACTCTGAAAGGAACCAGGTGCTCCAGAGCAGAGCACACCCAGGAACCGGTTTGAGCAGGGGAATCCCCCCACTGGAACAAAGAGAGACAAAGGCTTGGAGGGGTATAAGAAGAGGACCCCAGACACCTAAAACTTTAGATCACTTTGGAACTAAGAAGAAACCTCTGCCAAGGAGAAAGCTGGAAGAAACTGAAGAGGAGAAGACTGCCTGCTTGCTGTTTTGCTTTGCTGCCAAGGAGAGGGGAAGGACTTTGCTGTGTCCCCTTCTTTTGATTCTGATCTCCAAGGGCCTGAGAAGAGCTGGCTCCCTGTTAAGAAGTCCCAGGAACAAAAGGACTTCACCACCAGCTCCCCTGGAACTCTGCTGAGAGAGTTCTGACCTGCCTTGGAGTGCTTGCCCAGTCTTGGGGCTTCAGGAGGTCGTTTTGCTGTGTTGAGGGAGCTGGGAAGCAGAAGCGTGAACAAGAGTGACTGGTACCCAACGCATCATCCGATTGCGTGTCACAAGACGAGAGTGCGTGGAAAATTTCATCGCGGCACCATCGCAACACGCAGGGTCTCCGCATCGCCGAGTGCGTCGAGCATCGTCCCGAAGCGTGAAGCTTCCTGCCATTGCGAGGGTTGTCGCAGAACCAGTTTGCGGGCCGCACCACTGCCGGTGCGTGAAAAGTCTCCAATCGCTGCGTGCGTCGACGCAGAGGCCCGTTCCGTGGCGCATCGAGAGTTGCGGCGCCGGAAGGCAACGCTGCGCCACGCATCGCACCACATCGAAGAGTGTCGCATCGAACCTGTGCGTGAAGCTTCCCCCTAAGAAACCTACGCAACGAAAGCCAAAGGTATCGCATCCTCCCCCTACAGATCGGAGCCGGCGCATCCACCTCTGCTGCGTGAAGCAGGGCTGCTGCAAAGCCTCCCCAGGATCTCAGGAGCATCGCATCGCCTTTGCCATCTTCCTTGTTATAGCTTTTGGGAACCTTATCGCAACTACAGGTACTGTTGGGGCACGAAAGTGTCGCATTTTGTGCATTGAGAGCCGCATTGTGCAGGACACTGACTTTGACATCCTGGAGTACTTTCTGCAAACTCTTGAACTATCCTTAAAGTAACCTTTTTGAATTATATGTTGGTTTGTCTGTAATATTTGGTCTTGTGAAGTTTTTAGTAAAGATACATTATTTTTCTAAAACTGGTGTGGAGTAAATCTGTGGTGTTTTCACTGGGTTACTGTGAGTGTTGGTACAAATACTTTACACATTGCCTTTGATAGCCTAGACTGCTCAGGCCAAGCTACCTAGAGGGTGAGCAGGGGTTATCTTAACAGTGTATCCCCCTTTCCCTGACTAGAAGCAAGGGTCCCTACTTGGACAGTGGTACCTACCCTGCCAACTAGAGACCCCCAGATCTAACACACACCTTTTCCAGCAAATGAGTCTACCCTCAATTCAGTATGCATACAAACATCTCAAGTACAAATATGATCAAATCGCTGAATTTTAGTTCAACAGTAGCCTGGATACACCCCCACTAAACATTGGCTTGAAAAAAAAGTCTGATTTTAAAATGAATTTTAGTTTAAGGAAATTATAAGTAGCACAGAGTGAAATAAAAAATAGAGGGTGAGAGGTCCATGGGCACCAAGTCACAATACAATCTAAATACAGAGAGCTACCTGGGCATCCTCCACCATACTATATGTACGCGGAAGGGGATTTAGTCGATTGATTCTACACCATAATTAAAGTTTTCTCCTAAAATCCGAGGGTTTCAGTTACCACCAAGCTCTAGATCAGGCTAGACTTTTCTTTCATACTCGTTGATGACTACACATGTAAAGATACGGCCCAGTTCCTGTACACAGAAATGGCTGACAGCCCTTTGATGTTCGCATACAACAGTCTTGCATTTGAGGTCGGTTCATGCAGATCTTTATTATGGAAAGTAGCATTTTTTCTTGCACATTTCACACTAAGTTAAAACATAATTTTGAAAGATCGTTGAAATATAGCTTTTGTACTTTTGGTTTAGTAAACAGCAAAAATATCTTTCTGCAAGCATTTTCGAGTCGACTTTCTACAACATGTTTATTGGTAGCATACATCCTTCGGTGCTTTGGGTCTTATGGAGCATCATACAGTTTCCCCAGATCTGGAATATGTACGTCCACATTTTTCAAAAAGAGCACATGGTGGGAACACAGTTCTGAAGTCCTACAAAAGAAAAAACAAATATGTTATTATGAGTTTATAGTTACGTGATGGTGCCATTTACTTTTGTACATGCGTCATCAAAATGATTTCGTGCTAGAGAGTGAACACATTTCATACAGGTGCTGGGATGTATGGGGACATTTTAATTCGTTGCGTTTCAGCTTATTAATCGGTTTGTTTTAGGTATTTTTAAAAATAACCTTTCAAATCTAGAACACACAGGTTCGCCAGAATGGCTGCCACATACGTTTACGATTGTTTATGAATATTAAACTAGATCTGTCCAATATTGTTTTTCTTGTATTCATAGAAATAAAGAGGAGTGTGTGGTTCAAGCACTTGTGTTATTAGCAGCACAGAACGCGGCACTTGCTGCGCTCAAACTTAGCTTGATTGGGGCGGGCCTGACAGCACCTCTGATGGCTTCCTGAGCCAGAAACTCCTTTCCCAGATTACATTCCAACGCATTCCTTTTATTAAACGAGTATCTAAGGAAAACCAGTATTTTAGGAAACGTTCACAGACAAATTGAAGCAACTGGTGATTGACCAGGAACATGTTCAAACCTTAGTGCAGATTATACAAATGTGCCCATCTACCCCGTCACCAAGCACTGAAGGGCATCTCTGAAGAGAGGAGATAAGGTCAGAGGCCAGTGCAGGCAGATGTCATGAATCCTTAGTAGAAAACTGCCTGTCCCCTCCTGGCAAAAGACATTTGACTAGAGGTAGAGTCCCTGCCTCATTCCTATGGTGGCCTGCCCGCAAGGCGTGCAGTCTCTGGGAGCTTAGCAGGGCAATTTAACACGTAGCCCTGAAGGAAAGGGCTGGGGGGGGGGGGGGGAGGTGTTAGAGAAACGTAAATAATCTCATCCTCATCTGTGTATCTGTAGTGCCAGCCAGTTGGGCAAGGTGTTCACAAGAAGGAGGATTGTGTATGTTTCAGGGCAATGAAGATTTCCACCCCATGTGAGCTTAACTGCTATAGGAGCAGTTTTATATTGTTGATTCTGTAACTGGAATCGCAATCACACTGGTACAGGACAAAACGAGGTGGGTTAAGAGAGGTAACTGATAACTAACATTATTTATATTGAGAAATAGGACAGTCATCTTGGAGTGAAGAAATACGTTGGCATTTCATGAGCTCTGGTGGAGTTAAATACAGCTACAAGACACATGATGACAGAACTGTCCTGGATGTGAAGACCTGGCATGCCACTGGCACATTTCAAACAATTTCACTGGATGAAGAGCAGTGTCATGTGAGGATGTAGTGGCTGAATTTAGCAAGACAAAGTGTGCTTTGAAAGGAATGGGTTTTACATGTAAACTGCTGGAAGATAGAGTTAGTTCTAGGGCTGCTCTACTCGATGGAATATGGAAAGAAGAAGCAGGTCGGGATGTCTAGGTCAGGATGCCCAACACCCAACTGTATCTGCTGTAACCATTAAATCTTCATTGTGTTTCTTTCGTCAAGCTTTGGGAAGGAAACTTTATAGTGTGTGAAATCAAGTTGAGCAGAGGAACTGCTATTATATGTTGACTGACCAGCTGTGATGGTCTTTGAAGTCCTGGATGATATTAAAAATGAGGTCTGATGTCAAGGCTGGACTAACATTGTGGAAAACAGACTGATAATTGCTTCTACAATGGTCATCCAATGCCCACTTCCCATGAATAAAATGGGCAGCATTGTTATAGGTCTGAACAGATAGCCTTTCATGTTGGCTTGTGGAAAGAAGGGAAAATGTGGTACTCTGGACACAAATGTTCGCCTCAGACTGTAGTTCACTTTAACTGACCACACCAGATTTCTGAGTAGTTGCTGGATAATATGGTTACATATAGTTCTAACACTTGGCCTCAAAAGCTAATCCTATTTCTATTAAGGAACTAGTTGTGAAAAATCACAGAAGATGCACATTAGGTGTCGGAGGTAAGATATAAGGAAATGCCAAACCCATTGCACTAGCATAGGTCATGCTTCATGGTCAGCAGCAAAAGTTCCATAACGTATTCTGGAATGTTGATGAACTGATTTTGAAATAGAAAGGATCTTTGTATATTGAAGAGCCTTATATAAACTTTTAATTTAATATACATGACAAATGAAGAGAACATTGTTGGAGGCCCATGTAGCAGGATCTCTATGGCACTCTACCAGTGATTGAAAGATTTCCACTAAGTCCTTAATTACAATGACCCTCAAGGCAATATTACACCCAGGAGTTGGAAAATGACCACTACCGTACGCTTATTCACACATTCCCTGAATGCTATTTTATGTTATGCCCATTTGTAGAGCATGCTGTCACCTGCAAGGGAATCCTGGTGATGAGCAGGTGTATAGACGTCGTCCCGAGGTTGGGGGGGTGTGGGGGGGGGGGAGGGGAGAATTACTCAAAGAGGCAAGTTTTCAGCTTCTAGTGAAACTCTAGAAGAGAGGTGGAGGCTCTGATATGTGGTGAGATCACCAATGAGAAGGAACAATCTCTGGCTCTGTTTCTCTGTATGTGTGGCATGCGTACAAGTAGGAGTCTGGCAGACTGGAAGTGTCTTATTGGTTAGTGGAAAGAGATTCGTTGTTGAGGGAGCCTAGACCTGTGTTTTGCAATGCTTTGAATGTGTGGGTGGGGAGTTTGAACTGAGCACGCTTGTGTATTGCCAGCCAGCAGAGCTCACTGAAGTGTGTAGTGAAAAGAGTCCTGAGTGTGATGTTGAGAATGAGACTTGTTACCGCACTGCGGATGGTTTGTAGTCGTTTGGTGAGTTGCGGCATAGAGAGTGTTCCAGTAGCCCAGCATACTGGTAACAAGGACATGTGTGATGGTTTTTCTGGTGTTGCTTGGGAGCCATTTGAAGTTCTTCATCAGAAACCTCAGATAGCGGAAGCAGGAAGCTGTGATGGAGTTGACCTGTACAATCATGTCAAGCTTGTTGTTACTTATGACCCTGAGGTTTCTGGCATGAGAAAATGGGGTGGGTGTGGGTTCTAGGTCAGCTGGACACCAGGAGGAGTCCTAGGGGGAGGTGTTTTTTTCTCCAAAGATCACTACTTCTGTCTTTTAAGTGTTGAGCTTGAGAAAGTTTGACTTCATACAGGTGGTGACCTTATTCATGCAGGCAGTGTACTTGTTCCATGTGTTGGGGTCTTCTCCGACAGGGACAGTGTCAGTTGTGTGTCACCGGTGTATGAGAGGATGTTGTGGGTGCATATGGCACTGGCTAGTGGAGTCATATATGTGTTGAAGAGGGCATGGCTGAAGGATGAACCTTGAGGTACTCTGCAGGTAAATGTATGGGCTTTCAAGTTGTTTGGTGTTAGCCTGACCAATTTAGTTATTTCCATTAAAAAGGAACAGTTCCAGCAGAGAGCAGGTCCTTGGGTAGGGTGTGATACTGTGACGAAGGCTCCCAAAAGGCCCAGAAGGATGAGTGCCACCATCTCTCCTCTGTTCAGGATCATGCAGGCATTGTCTGTTTCAGCAATCAGTGCAGTTTTCATGCTGTGGTTGGGTTTGAACCCAGACTTTGTGGCATCTAGGAGCTGGTAGTTGATGAAGTGGTCAGTGAGGTGTCTGTAGATGAATTTCTCTAAAACTTTGGCCAAGTATGGTAGGAAGGAGATCGGTCAGTAGATGGTGAGATTTCCTGAGAAGAGTGATGACTGCAGTGTATTTCTAAGCTTCTGGGCAGGCGACTGAGTCAATGGAGGAATTGAGGGTCAAAGTGAGGGCTTCTCTGATGGGGGTGAGGCCCTTGTTGAAGGTGCAGTGGGTGTAGGGGTCTAACATGGCTTTGGACTGGATTGACTTCATGTTTGCGATGGGTCTGTTTGTGTTGCTGGAAAGCAATGGGGTCAGGGTCTGTTCTTTGTCTGAGATGGGGAGACTTGCCACATGGTCAGAGGGGTTTGGTTGCTGGTTGAAGTTTTAATATATAGCTGTGCTCTTGCTACAGAAGACGTCCAACAGATTGTTGGAGAGGTCTTTGGAGAGTGTTATGGTGTTGTAGGTGGCTGGCGGCGTGGTGAACTCTTTGATGATGGCAAATATTTCCTTTCTGTTGCTTTTTTCGGCATTCATGCAGTCTGAGAGAGCTGTGCGCTTTGTGTTCCAGATTTGCTGATTGTAGCTGCTCAGGTCGGATTTGAAAGTGTCTTTCTCTGTGGGATCTTGGCTCATACTCCACTTGGGCTGCAGCGGCTTACAGTGCCATTTTGTCAGCCTAAGTTCTTTCGTGTACCAGCTGGCTTGTGTTTATGTACTTGCTATTTTGCCATGCTTGAGTGGGGGAAGGGACTCGCCACATATAGTGATCCAGTCACTGAAGTTCTTAATGTATTCCGTCAGGTTGCTGGTCGGTCTGTGGAGAGTATGGAAGCCCAATCCATCTCTATAATGTTGTTCGTGCAATGTTGAGGAAGTCTGGGGGTGGTTGGTCTCCTCTGGGTCAGGATAGAAATGCTGAATCTAATGTGGACATGGTCTGTCAAGGTGATTGGTGATGGTTTGTCAACTCTGATGTTGCTGAAGGAGGAAGAAAATGTGTCCTAACTGTAAGCTGTTAGCAAACCTACAAACTCAGACCAAAATGGGATATGAATCTGGGCTTGCACTATCAGATTATGATGGGCACTTTACTGCAATTTCTCAATATGTAATCCATACATCAAAGATAGACTCATGCATGATTTTGAAAAAGCGGCTATGCCTTCTCTCTATAGATACACTACGCTCTAACTTCCATTCAAGAAATTTGAACTGTTTAGCAAATGAATTAGTCAACTTTGTGACCAGCGTGTCCTTTGGAACTCTGCAACACTTCTTCTTGAAAACTCATCTTTCAGAGAGAGAATATTTATAAATCAGTCCTCCTCACCAAAAGCTTGGAACTTCATTCATCTGGATATCGATATAAACCCATCCAACAAAACCCTTAACACTAATGTTGGACCTGGCACCATTGGTGTAGGTCTCCCTTCCATTTTTGCTTTTGCCTCCTATGTCTTTGCTGTGTGGTGGACTCTGTTTTTGCTGGTCTAGATGCTTTGTGCACTTTGCCACTGCTGTTCAGTGCCAAAGTGCAAGTGCTCCCTTTGTAAATTGTTGCTATGGATTAGTGATTCCATGATTGGCATATTTGATTTACTTGTCAGACCCTAGTATAGTGCACAGTATGTGCCCAGGGCCTGTAAATCAAATGCTGCTAGTGGGCTGCAGCACTGATTGTTCCACCCACAGAATCAGCCTGTAAAATGTAACTCTGGCCTGCCATTGCAGAGCCTGTGTGCAGTCTGGGACTGCCATGTCGACTTGGCAAGTGCACACACTCGCCAGTCCCTACATCTTCCCTTTTCTACATATTAGTCACCCCTGAGGTAGGCCCAAGGTACCCCTGTGGGCAGGGAGCATTGTATGTGAAAGGTAGGGCATGCCCTGATGTGTGTGGCATGTCCTGATAGTGAAATACTGCCAATTTCGTTTTTCACTATTGCAAGGCTACCTGTTCCCATAGGACAGAATGGGGAGTTTGTTTATAACATCTTATAAGCATAACTGGCCCAAGGAACAAGGTAGAAAAATAAAGTTTAGAATGCCTGAACTCAGAATGTTAACTTAAAGTGCATCTTATAGTGAGGGTGACTTTTTCATTCTGTGTTTGAAAATACCACTTTTAGAAAGTATGTATTTTCTTGCCTAACCATCCAGTGTGCCTCTGCTAGGTTTGTGTATTGCATGTCTGGATTTTGGATGGCAGGGGCTGGAGAGGGGCCGTGGCTCCAGAAGTCTAATGAGTCAAGGCTGGGATGAATGGACCTGGGCTGAATTTACAGTAGGGGGAGGAGATTTCCTTTTCACCTTAATGGGCCTGATCTGCCTTTAACAATGCTGTCTCCACCTCCTGCCAGGAAGCTGCACCAGTGAGGACAGAACTAGTTTTGGCCCGTTACAGACACTCTGCCTTCAGAGAACAAAGGAATTGTGTGTAGAAAAAGTGGGGCCCAGACTCCAGACTTTCAGGTCACTTCCGGGAATTGAGAAAAACCTTTGCCAAGGAGAAGAGCCGGAGAAGCTAAGGAGAAATACTGCCCCTGTGCTGTTAGCTGTCTGGGGTTGGCCTGCATTGGCTGCTTGCTGCCAAGCAAAGGAGAAAAGGACTTTGCTGTGTGCTTTGTCATCTTGAGGAAGATCTCCAAGGGCTTGAAACTGAGCTTGCCTCCTGTTCTGAAGTATCATGGACACAAAGACTTCATCCCTTCTGTCTCTCTGCATCTAGATGTGCTGTTTCAGCGGCTACAGAAGGATACTGCAACACCGACGCCGGGGAGCAATGCTGTAACCTGCACTGAAGCCATGGGCATCTCTCGTGAAGAACACAACGCATCTCCCCCGACTTGCACCGTAGGCCCAATGACTGCTGACGCCATGCCGCATTGACTCTGAAGCCGTCATTAAGGGGGCTGTCTGCACCGGAGCCGAGGACACCACTCGTGGCATCCACGATGCGCCGTCCCGACTCGCACTGCAGCCCTGACTTCACCGACTCCGGTGCTTCCTCAACACGGAGTCGATCCTCGACGGAGGTGACTCCCAAATCCATTGACATTGCACCGTCGTAAGTAACCAACGCCTCACCGTCATCCGTGACGTCACCTCCCTGACACAGTATGCAACCAACATCTCACCTACCCTGCGCTTCAGTAAGGAACAGAGGCATCACCTTCCCTGGGGTCGTAAGGAACCGATGCCGCAGGCACCAATGGAGCATAACCTCCTCAACGCTTTGCACCGTCTTTGCTTTCATCAATTCCAAGGTACTGTTTGACCCTTGACCCTGGTTCCAGGCCCCTCCCCCCGCTCATCCATTCGCCCGCTCCTCCCTCCCAGCTGCTCCTCCCTCCCACCTCCCCTTCTTATGGTGGCCGCTGCGCAGTGAAGGGAGCGACCCTTGACCCTTGTTCCAGGCAGGTCCCTCCACATGCCGCGCAGCTCCCCCTGTCTGTGCCCGTGCTCTGCGCTCAGCTGCTGCTCCTGCTGACTGCAGTTTGAGGCTCGCCGTAAGGTTTGCTTCTGGTACCCGATCTGTATTTTGTTTTTACTGTTTTCCTGTTTCTTGCCATTTTGCACTGTATTTTGTTTCCTGTATTTTCCTGTATTTTGTGATCCTCTTTTTTCCTTGTGCCCCCTTGCCTTATGTTTCCCTTTCGCCGTCCCTCACTCCCGTTTTTTTCCTGCCGCTGCGTCCCCTGCGGCTCCGCCCCCCCCGCTCACCCATTCACCCGCTTCCCCCTCCCAGATGCTCCTCCCTCCCACCTCCCCTTCTTTTGGTGGCCGGCGTGGCCACACCCAGCGGGCGCGCGCCGCTGGCGTGCCAAAGGCCTTCCTAAGTCAAGCCCGTCTGCGCCCGTCCGCGCCTGGACCGCGCCCAGCGCCAGTACCCCTGGCCCCCACAAACGCCATGATGCCTGTCTCTGCTATGAATCCAGCACCCTCCACGCACTCAACGCCAGACGATCACGCACCTGCTGCCTGGCCGCCCCGAGGCGCACCCAAGGACCCTTCTCCTGCCGGAACTGCAGCTTCACCAGCACCCGGCCCGCCAACCCACCGACCAGAAAAGAACCCAACTACCTCAGATGCATTCTTCTCAACACCCGCTCCGCCCGCAAACACGCCGTTGAACTCTGGGACCTACTTGACTCAACCTCCCCAGACGTCGCCTTCCTGACGGAGACCTGGCTGAACCCCTCCTCGGCACCTGACATCGCCATAGCCATCCCGGAAGGCTACAAGATCACCTGCAGGGACCACATCAATGGAGAAGGAGGAGGAATCGCCATCGTTCACAGGAGCACTCTCAGAGTCTCGACCAACACCGACGACACCCTCAGCACCGCCAAACACCTGCACTTCCAGATCCACACCGACCCCAACACCACCCTCAGAGGAACCCTCATCTACAGACCCCCCCGGGCCCCGACCACAGTTCAGCAACTCCATCGCTGACTTCGTCAGCACACACGCCCTCGGCTTCACGGACTACATCCTCCTCGGGGACCTGAACTTCCACCTCGAGAACAACACTGACACCAACTCCACCACCTTGATCACCAACCTCGCCAACCTCGGACTAAGACAACTTGCCACAACATCCACCCACTCCGCCGGCCACACGCTTGACCTCATCTTATCCGCAAGCCCCCACGTCTCCTTCAACCACTCCACCGAACTCCACTGGACCGACCATCTCTGCATCCACTTCACCTTCCGGAAACCCACCACGCACCACCGTACCCAACAGATGCCTCGCCGCTGCTGGAGCAAAGTCACCAAAGACCAGCTAACCACCACACTCGCCCAGAGCCCACCCGCCGACCCCACTGACCCCGACACCGCCGCCCGCCGCCCGCAACCTCTGACAGTGGATCGACGACTGCGCAAACACCCTCGCCCCGCCCAAGAAACCCTTCAACAGTCACACCAGCAAGAAAGCCCGCTGGTTCACTGAAGACCTCCACACCTCCAAGCATACCGTCCGAAAGCTGAAGAAGAACTGGCTCCGTGAACGAACACCGGACAGCTACGGAGCCCACAAGAAAGCCAACCGCAGACACCATCACCTCATCAGATCCAGCAAAAAGGCCTCCTTCAAAGACCGCCTAGACAACAACGCACACAACAGCAAAGTGCTCTTCAACATCGTGAAGGAACTCTCCAACCCTAGCACCAATGACATCCCACCTTCACAAGACCTGTGCAACTCGCTGGCCACCTTCTTCCATTGCAAGACCACAGACATCCATGACAGCTTCAATGCCACGACCACCCCGACAACCACTGAGACCTCCGCCCCCACGACCGCCATCCGCACCAACCGCCTTCTCTCCTGGACCAACATCAACAACGACGACACCATCAAGATCATGAACACCATCCACTCCGGATCTCCGTCAGTTCCATGCCCACACCACATCTTCAACAAAGCCAGCACCGCCATCGTACCGCATCTCCGGAAAGCCATCAACATTTCCTTTGAGACAGCAACCTTCCCGGAGAGCTGGAAACACGCAGAGATCAACGCCTTACTCAAGAAACCCAAGGCGGACCCCAAGGACCTCAAGAACTTCCGGCCCATCTCCCTGCTCCCTGCTCCCGTTCCCAGCAAAGGTCATCGAGAAGACCGTCAACAAACAACTGACCCGCTACCTCGAGGAGAACAGCATCCTGGACCCGTCCCAGTCCGGGTTCCGCAGCAACCACAGCACCGAAACTGCCCTCATCGCTGCCACCGATGACATCAGTACCCTGCTAGACAACGGAGAAACTGCGGCCCTCATCCTCCTAGACCTGCCAGCCGCCTTCGACACGGTCTGCCACCGCACTCTACGAACACGCCTCCACGACGCCGGGATCCAAGAGAAGGCCCTGGACTGGACCACCTCCTTCCTCTCCAGCAGAACACAGAGCGTCCGCTTCCAACCCTTCTGCTCCAAAGCCACCGTGATCATCTGCGGCGTACCCCAGGGCTCATCCCTCAGCCCAACGCTGTTTAACATCTACATGGCACCGCTCGCCCACGTCGCCCGACTGCATGACCTCAACATCATCTCTTACACCGATGACACCCAGCTGATCCTCTCCATCACCAAGGACCCCCACACCGCCAAAACCAACCTCCACGAAGGAATGAAGGCAGTCGCCGAATGGACGAGGAACAGCCGACTGAAGCTGAACTCGGACAAGACGGAGGTCCTCATCCTCGGATCCACCCCTTTGGCCTGGGACGACTCCTGGTGGCCGACCGCATTGGAAAGAGCTCCAACACCCACCGACCACGCACGCAACCTTGGGGTCATCCTCGACTCCACCCTCTTCATGACTAAGCAGGTCAACACCGTCTCTTCATCCTGCTTAAACACCCTCCACATGCTCCACAAGATCTACAAGTGGATCCCCACCGAAATGAGAAGAACAGTCACCCAGGCCCTCGTCAGCAGCAGGTTGGACTACGGGAACGCCCTCTATGCAGGAGCCTCGGCCAAACTCCTGAAACGGCTTCAACACATCCAGAACACCTCTGCACACCTGATCCTCGACATCCCTCGCCGCAGCCACATCACACCCCACCTGAGAAACCTGCACTGGCTCCCAGTCAACAAGAGGATAACCTTCAAGCTCCTCACTCATGCACACAAGGCACTCCACAACACCAGACCAGTGTACCTCAACAGACGACTCAGCTTCTACACCCCCACCCGCCAGCTCCGCTCCGCCGACCTCGCCCTCGCCACAGTCCCCCACATCTGAAGAGCGACCTCCGGCGGCAGATCGTTCTCCCACCTCGCCGCCAAGACCTGGAACACCCTCCCCATCCACCTCTGCCAGCTAGTGACCCCCATTTCAAACAACTAAGTTGAAAGGATTGCTGTTACAAGATCACTTCCTTTTGTGACTATATACAGAGAACAACTATAAGATTGTTTCCAGTAGCATTGAGCAACAGATAGAATTCTAACTCTAAATGAGCAATATGTGTAGCTTGATTTGTGTTTAAGATTCATTGTATCTGCACAGGTGACTCATCAGAGGTAGCGGACTTTGAATCCATGGATGAGGCAAGGCATCTATGATCCTTTTGCCAAACACAAGGCATGCTGTCTTCTCCGGTACAGCTCCATCAGTGTTGGTGTCTCCATGGCTGCAGCCGGTGTGAGGGCTGTTCTGAGGGCAGTGTGGAGCACCAGTCTGGGAAGGCCATGGGCAGCGGGCAGTCAAGCGGATGGCAGACATGTGGAAAGGAAGACATATGTTAAACAAGATGATCTTCTTCTGAGGGCTGAAAAAGGAGACGGGTTAGCCTTAAATCTATAACTATCCAAGATGGTCATATTCACAGATTTGGTTTCCTGAAATTTCCAATGCACAATAGTGCCAATCTCTTTTCCTGTGGTGCCTGTTACGTTTGGACCAAATATAAGAAGACAATACCTTAAGATGATGTATCACAACTGATTAGCCCCCTTATTTTTTGTCACAGTCATTGTCTACTATAAAGCCCTTTTGTCCCTAATTTGCGCTTTATTTTTCTGCCACTGGATTACACATTTAGATTCTTTAGGCCTAAAGGTCTTATGCTTTGCTCTTTCACCACCCTTGGTCAGGGTTAATTTGGTGCCTTGCGTATCAACCATTATAGTTTCCATCTTCTACAGTCAAGAATCACAAAGATTGCAAGACGGATTTTGGTCTTGTGTTTTTCCTCCTAATTAACACCCTCATATGTAGACACTGAACAACTTTCACACATACGTTACGTGCAGGGTAGCACCATGGCTTCTTGGAAGAGTCACCCTTGATCAATCAAAGAGGAAAATGGAGAGAGCATTTCAGTATGCAGTCATTGACAGTATCCTGCGAATATATTTGATAATGTACACTCAGTTGTGTTTAGTTTCAGCAATTATGAAATCAGACTCTGTTTATTTCTTATGATTAAGGACCTTGCTCGCTGTAAAGAGCAATTTAATCAACTGGGTCCAGTCAGTTTAATACAAAAGGGCAGAACAAATAAAACCTTTATTCCTCTTATTCTCGTGTGACTTTTTCTGGAAGGAGGCCTATGCTAAAGGTAATCCAATGATGGAAGCCATCAGAGCAATCATCTTCAAATCTATAAGTGGATCTTCTGTTGAATAACCAAGAGTGTGAAATTTCTGAAGGTGGGTAACAGAAATCGTTTAATTCGTTAGTCAGTGCCTATTTTACAGAGGGTTTAGAGATTTCAGATGGTAAACTACAAGCAATGAGTCTGATATTTTTGCTTCTAGATTAGAAATCAAATTTACAGAATCAGGACGTCCTAGTAAACCTAGTACCTAGATTTTGAGGTTGCTTAAATGTGGGAAGTGTTAGGGAAAAGAAAAGGAAGATGTGGGACAGGGCTGGCCTTGTAAAGGTTTGTGATACCCACAAATCGTTTGGTATGCAGTTTTCATCCAAAATGCACACAGACAGTTAGACCTAAAAACTGTAGATTTCAGTTTGATTTTGTGAGAGGTAGGACGTCTTTTAACCAATCACTTTAGCAGACATTTCACAATGTCATCCCGACTCCTAGAACATTGCGTTTCATAAAGAAAATCATAACCCCCAATTAGAAAGTTTGCACAGATGCGATTGTGATTTTACCTTATTCTTATTAGCAACATGTCATAAAATGTAGAAATATGGTTGAATAAAACCTTCTGTGCATAACATATTCATACATTTCCCATTATAACCACTGAATAATAAAAATCTTAAAACCTACAAAATGCTTGAATAAACAACTGGTACTCCAGGAACATGCAACAATTGCCAGAAAATAGAGCAATCACTTCCTCATCAAAAATATGTTCACAATGCTCACTAACACCAAAAGGCTATTGCACTTACAAGTTGCACATTTTCCAAAGGCAAAAGTGCGTGATTGACACTCAATAACAAAGGATATGTTCTCTACATTAACTTGTAATATAGAATTATTGTACATCATAACGATTCAGTCAGCACTATAAAACCTATTGCCACCCCAGAGATATCATGTGTTTTAATCCATCTCCATTCTTAACAGTTGACCTTTCTGTCCATATATAGGAGGACACAGAGCTAAAAAGAAATTAATTTATCTTAAGACAAAATTCTAAAGCATCCAGTCTCAATCTAATATTATAAGATTTGAACACAGGGAGTAGCCGTGTTTACGTGTTTTAGCCAACTTCGTTCAAAATAGCAAAAAGTGTTTAGTACCATCTTTCCCACCAAAACCACTGTCACAATATTCTTACCCTTTTTCAGTCCTACCAAACCTCACTAGATGATCTCTAGTAGGAAATATCCCCCTTCTAAACTAAAGATATAAAGCATGTTTAAGTATATGATAAGTTTGGTCCAGGTAATTTTCAAACCCCATTTCAGTCTTAAAAGCAATATAACCTGCATGCAAGTTACCTGGACATATCTTTAAGATCGTTGACTTCAATTTGAAATACCGGTTTCGTTTTTTCACAGTTTCTGCACTAGATGAGCCGACTAAGCTTGGATCTTCCCAGAGGCCCTCCAGCTGCAACACTGTTACCTGTTTTTTTGAATATGTGCTAGCCAGCTAGCACTGTTGATCATTTTTTTTAATACAAAACAGATTTTAGATATACTGCTGTGTTTGGATTTCTGCACAGTCTTATCCAATACAGCAGTTGCTTCCATGCAGCTAGATCCGTGATAGAGATAATGCCTAACTCCAGAAAGAGTGGCATTAAGGGTGCTCAGGGCCTAACTCCAAAAAGAGTGGCATTAAGGGTGCTCAGGGCCTAACTCCAGAAAGAGTGGCATTAAGGGTGCTCAGGGCCTAACTCCAGAAAGAGTGGCATTAAGGGTGCTCAGGGCCTAACTCCAGAAAGGGTGGCATTAAGGGTGCTCTGGGCCAAACGTCAGCAAGGACCTCAGGAAGTTATTGTCTATTATTTGTAGCCCTCTTAAATTGCCATGGTCCTCTAGTTCAGATCTATTTAGAGCAACAGCCATCGTTTTCTGCTTCTCAATTTGGAGTATCCTGCTTATAGACTGGTAGCTTGCTTTCGGTTTGAATCTATGCACTGCCATTACGATTTGCAGTAAGGTAGTTCTTGTTTTGCCTATGTTTTCTTTCCAAGTAGGTTCTCTTTCAAAACCTATACCCAGATAATCAAAATAGGAAACACACTTTATTGCTCCACCATAAACCTTCACTTTTTTCTACAAGGAAACAGAGGTCTACATTAACATAACCTTTGTCTTCCTAATATTCATGGCTAAAGCCCCATCTCAACAGTACCTAACAAATCTATCCAGTAATTTGAGTATTGGAGTTTCTTTCCTGGATATCAGAACCGCATCATCTGCGAACAGAAGATCTTGAGCATTAATACTAGCAATAATTTGGACACAAGAGCGGCCTCCCATTGTTATTGTGGTACATCATTTAAAAATAAACTAAAAAGGAATGGGGCTAGTACGCAGCCACCCCTTACTCCCTTTACAATGAGTGGCTACTCTCACACAGTGTCCCATAACTGACTTTGGCCATGTTGTTAGAGTGTAAACCCACGACAGCCTGTAGAAATGCATTATCAAGCTTCAATTCTTGGAGACAAAGCCAGAGTTTTTCATGATTGACAAGATCATACGCTGACATTAGATCAACAAAAATAAGGTACTATGAGTTTTTTTTTACTACTATATACTTAGACCATATATGCAGAAGAACAGCTTGATCGACTGTTTCAACTCATGACCTAAAGTCAGCGTGTAACTCAGTCAAAATATTCTTGGCATCGACCCAGCCTTGAGTTGGTTTAACAAAATCTTCCAGAATATCTTCCTGGCCCCATCTAAAAGGACTATTGGCTACTAATTTGAATGATTACTATGACTGCCTATCATGTGTAGTTGTATAATAATTGCTGAATGCCATAAAGGTGGTATCAGCTGTTAGCTGCAGTACCGTTAAAGACCCTTGTAAGAACACTCGACCAGGTTTTGCCCAATATAGAACTACTGGGAAAAAGTCAGAACCCGGTACCTTTTCATTGTAACATCTCAGCATTTTTCCTATAAAAACTTACACTTTGTGAAGGCATTGAAGGCAGTGCTCTCTCCTGAATTATCTGTTCCACACAACTTCCTGAAATGGGTTGACCACTCTACAGCTCTAATATGGCATTCTAGTTTGTTTGCTACTCCCTTCCCTGTGTAAGTGACAGCCCTCCTAAATCCTCTTGGATCCTTTCTGAATGCGACATCTTTTACCTCGATCCACAGTCTATACTGTGCTTCCAACTTTTTGCCCTTTACTACAATCTTATTGTCTTTCCTGTACTGCTGGAAAAATGCCAACTTAGATTGATTAAGGTGGTGAGTTGTTAGTGCCAGTGAAATTTTGTGCTTCAAATTATTGCCTTCTACATCATACCAGCTGCTGTTACCAGGAATATTGCATTTCTGGTTAATCTGCTAAATAGGTTGGCACCACAGCCATTTTATTTCAGAAAGCATTAAGTGGAAGGAAGTCCAAATTGTATCATTGCCATCCTTGGTGTTGTCTAATATAAGGGTTCCACATCTCTGCAATATAGTATTAAGTAGGAGGATTTCTCTGAGATATTTCTCATGTTTCCAGGTATTGCTCTCCTGTCATAAGCTGGAGCAATTTCCAGATGGAACGCTACATCCAAGGGCCCCATCTTCCCCTGGTGCGTTTTTATAGGGTTAAAGTCTCTTCCAACCCTCCTCACAATCTTCATATCAACCACATTTTTCCAGCTCTTCACATTGATCAAGAAGTAGTCAATAAGGGAGGTTTTATCACCGCAACTAAATGAGTTGTGTTCTAGGGAGTATGGGTTGTGTCGACCATTCATGAAACGTAGCACAGATTTAGTAAGAAAGGCTGTGAATGCATTGCCCTTTTTATTATTTTTTTCCCAGTTCATGGCAGGTTCAGTATGCCCCAGCAAGATATTCTTCAGAGACCTCTCTACAGGCAACCTCTTCTGAGGGAAATGTGTTAACCTTCCCACAAATTATTAGCAATTGATACAACCATTCTCTCTAAAAAGGTCCACATATTTTTCTAGACGTTGCCAAACTTGGTAAACCTCTGGTGACCACACAAGAGGGATATATACATTATGAATGACAATGCTGCCAATCTCATTGCTGACATCCATGAGACTCACATGTAAAATGTTGTTGTTTGCGGAGCCTACATCAACCTGCTGTGGTTTAAAGTTCATTTTGCTTATGACCCAGACTGAGAGCCCACCCCCTTTGGTCTACCCTTTTTAAAATGTATAGCAGGTTCATAAAATTCAATGTAACCATCCATAGCAATCTCTGTCACTGCCTATGATTCCTGGAAACAAAAAATCCTGCAATCGCTAACAAACTTTAACCACTCCCCATCAAACCCTCTCTTTCCCAATCCCGAAATATTCCAAGATAAAATATTAATAAAATCCTCATTGATATTGATCTTTTTTCTCAATACCCGTACTAAACTCATTTGTGGCTTCTAATTGAAGCAACAACAATTATTTTGAGTTCAGTCCAACTCATCTTAGGGCCATCCTTTATCTTTGTCTTTGTTGTCCTAGGACTGTGCTAACCATGCCCACTTTAGACCATTGTCATTCCCTTCACCATCTGCAATGTCCCTATTACTTATTAGTTTAACCTTCCATGAAAACTGGTCCTTAATGACATGGAGCTTTTCATAGTGAATCTCACTGTGGAGGGAATGTCTCCTGGCTTAGATTGTTTGATTAGTTGAGGCCTACTTACATTTATTCACATTGGTGGGCAATTGGCTAAAAATTATGGCCTCTGCTTCATCTGATCTGGCAGGACATCTATACCCACAGTACGCAAGTTTTCCAGATTACCCAGGATGAGTCTATTGACATTTAGAGATGCAAATCCACTTGGGAAGATTTAGAGATTTGGAATTTGGGAGCCCTGAACTCAAGACTTAAAGATACATCTTTTAGTAAAGTTGGCTTTTAAATTGTGTGTTTGAAAATGCCACTTTTAAAAAGTGGGCATTTTCTTGTTCAATCATCCTGTGCCTCTGCCTGCCTGTGGAATCAATGTATGATTTAGACTGACAGGGGCCTGTTTGTGCATTCACTCTAGACAGTCACACAAAGAGCTGAGGTGTGTCCTGCATATCCTGATGGGCCATCACCAGGCTGATGGGTCTTCCTGGGATAGAGTGGTGGGAGGAGTTGTCACTGACACCTAAATTGGGCTGCCCCTGTTCTCTCCTAATGCTGTCTCCACACCCCTAGAGTGTGTCTGGAGCCAAGGATGGGCAAGGCAGGAACTTGTGAACAACAAAGACCTTCTTTGAAGTTTGCCAACTTTAATGGCCAAAA
Source organism: Triturus cristatus (assembly GCF_964204655.1). NCBI lineage: Eukaryota > Metazoa > Chordata > Amphibia > Caudata > Salamandridae > Triturus > Triturus cristatus. Next base: position 1,710,062,839 of record NC_140589.1, on the reverse strand, counting down.
GGGGTATAAGTATTGGCCCTAAACCCCCTGACTATTAGAACACTTCTGGACTAAGAGGACCCTGCCAGAGATGACGAGCTGAAGAGCTGTCAGGAGGAATACTGCCCCTTTGCTGTGTGCTGATTTGCTGGGTTGGGCTGCAGTTGCTGCTTCTGTCTGTGGGCAGTGGAAAAGATTGGACTTTTACTTTGTTGTATCCAGCTTAAGAAGATTCTCCAAGGGCTTAAAGAAGAACTTGCCTCCTGTTAAGAAGTCTCAGGGACACAAAGACTTCACCTGCAGCAACCTTGAACTCCACTGCTGGGAGTTCTGACTTGCCTTGTGGTTCCAATTCCAGTTCTGGGCCCTGGGAGGCTGTTCCTGTTGCAAAAAGCATCAAGGAACCATCAAAATTGATGCATCACCCTTCCAGCACCTGTGTTTCTGTTGCAGAACCACAGTGCGGGAGATGTTTCCGCGCACCCCGGCAATGCTACTGAAGAAATCAATGTATGTCTGTCAGTGGGTGAAGAAACCGCCGCAGCCCAAGTTCAGCGTATCACTATCCAGAGTCTGAGACCATTCAGGGACTCCGACGCAGGCTGTGCTGCCTGTTTGCCGCCGCCACATTAACCTCCAGCGTGTGTGGATTTCTACACATACCATCTGTGTAGCAAGCTTTTCCGACGCATCACCCACAGACCAGAACCGTCGTGGAATTGATGACTCGCTTCCCCCTACAGTCCAGATTCGACGCAACACTTCTCCTGTGTGCAGAAGAACTGGCACATCGCCTCCCCAAGGACTCAAGAATCGATGCATCACTGTGTTTTTCAACGCTTCATTCCTCTGCGGCTGTTTTGGCTTGTGAAGTTTGACGCATCTAAAGGTACGCTGTGTAAAATCACCACATCCATAATTCTCTGTGGACAAAAGTGCTAAAACCTTTTAAAAGTCATATTTTGAATTGTGTATGTTGGATATTTGTTGTTTTGGTCTTGTTTGGCTTAGATAAAGATGCTTTATTTTTCTAAACTGATGTGGTGCCCATTTGTAGTGTTTTCACTGTGTTACTCTAGGTGTTATGTACAAATGCTTTACACATTTCCCATGAGATAGGCTTGACTACTCATGCCAAGCAGAAATGGGGGTGAGCAGGGGTTATCTTGGGTTTGTAATCCCCCTTACCTTGACTAGAAGGAAGGGTCCCTACTTGGACAAGGGACATACCACTGCCAACTAGAGACGCCCATTTCTAACACCTCGCATCAAGGACATAAGCTACCACTCTATCAAGCCGAACTTGATCCTGTACCTGTCCTGTGTTCCATTGTGGTTGCAATGAACCTGTGACTCTGTCCTGGTCCAGCACAACCAGATACCCACAGCTGGCGCTGTAGTCACTATTTTTACCTAAAGTTTAAAAATGCATATCTCTAGATGTACTGTTTGGATTTTGATCATTTTATTTATTACATTACAGTCTATTTTTCTAAATTGGTTTGAGATTTTTCTTGTGTTATGTTTTCACTTTATTACTGTTTGAGTGCTGCATAAGCACTTTACACATTGCCTCTAAGTAAGCCTGACTGCTTTTGTACCAACTTGCTAGAGGGTTAACACATGTTTATTTAGTGACTTTTGGTTTTCATCCTGACAAGGATTGTGCTTATTATTTGAGAGGGGCTGTCACCGGTCCTAATAACCCCATTTTTTATAATTGCCATAGGGAAAATATCTAAATCAAGCTTAATTACTGCAGACCTGCGTGTATCCTTTGTATTGAGCTGTGCTCTAGCACTTTCCCTGCTAGATATGCTATTCAAACTCCATCTCGGCTAGTTCTTGGAAAAGTTAGACGCAGCATTATATTCTGTTTTAGTACTCAGCTGATGGTGAGATGTTTGTGTTGGTCTCAAAATCAATATCTAATTGTTTGGTAGACAGGCAAACAGCCAATTATAGACCCCCAGTTACTGTCTATAGCCGGGCTTACTGTCCCAGATTTCTGTTTCCATGTTGCTGCCATCTCTTACTTCATATTGCGCATCTCAGATCTACTTAATTAGAAAAACATATGTTTTATAATTAAGAAATGTTGTCTAGTTGATGTTGATTAATAAAGAGTTTTACCAACGTCAATAAAAGTATTAATAGAGGGTATTTGTTGAATAAAGCAAGCTTTTCCTATAGTTGCAGGATTTCATCAAAAGCTTACAAAGTCAAATTTCAATTTGATGACTATATTGTCACAACAGAGGTCAGAATTTATCATATGTCCATTGCCAGCCACCAATTTTTGATACGTCTGACCAGGACCTTGCACCTGGGCCTTTAGTCTTTTGGCCTGTGGGCCACCTTCTTGCCAAACACTAATAAATATAATGCACCGCTCAGGAATTCCGGTCGAATTTCTTAAAACAAAACCCTTCTTTGCCTCTGAGACCAATACACCCAGACCCAGTTGCCCAAGCCAACACCGAATGTGATCGAGTGAAACATGAACAGTAGCAACTAGGAGCCATGGGTCAAGAATTTATAGGATAGCAGTGGGTTGTCATGGGGGTATCAGGTGTTAGGAAAAATGGTAGCTGATCAATGTACAATAATGGATATCACTGCTGGTCTCAATAGAAGGCTAGTTGGTAAGTCGGCTGGCAGCAAGGAGATAGTTAATCAGGCAAACAAACACAGCAATGTGGCAGTAGGTAGACAAGCAAAACAGGTGAAGGGATACAAAGCAGCCGCTCAACTTAGTTGTTTTACAAGGGAACGAGTACCCAAAGGCACTAGATAATTTCACTGTGCTTCTACTTGTAACCTATTACAATGGATTACAAGTAAAATCACTGTGAAACTGTAGTCCATTGAAAGTACTCTGCTTCATGTGCACACAGCCTCGGAGCCTGTTAGGGACCATTGTGAGTCACCACCTCAAAAACACCGCCAACGCAATCACCAGCAGTCTCACCTCTTAGGTGCAGCTGGTTGTGACAGGTGCATCTTAGATAAATGATTATAGCAAGTGAATGTACATAACTAGGTGTATAGTAAAGAACTGACCATAAACTATCGAAAAGTGATACGAAAATGAAATATTTTCTTACACACAGGTATTAATTACGAAAAAATATATTTAATATTGATCTTTTCATTTTTTATCCATCATTCATTTTGCTGGGGGTCGCGTAACTAGTTAGCATGGAGGAGTCTCGTTCGTTATCGGAATTAACCAGACAAATCGCTCCACCAACTAAGAACGGCCATGCACCACCACCCACAGAATCGAGAAAGAGCTATCAATCTGTGACAGGTGCATCAAAAGCACCTAAAAAGTGGGCTGAGTGCAGCATATATTAGTGGCTGGACCACTCCTTGGTGGGCGTGTTCCCAGCACATGCCAGCCGATGCTCACTCGGCTTCATGTGCAACCTCTGAGAAGCCTCCCTGGAGTTTTTAATTTTTAGGCAAAGTGCAAAGTTCTTGGCACACGCCTGCTGGTGCCCACACAGCCACAAGCTCAAACTATTCTTAGTAAACTCAAACTAACTTTCAAGATTGTGCATCCCTGAAGGTGATAGCCATGTCACCTCCGCAGACATCAAAAAGGAGCTCTAGTGACAAAAAATCCGATTTTACATGGTCGTAACATAAAAAACAATGGATAATCTGCCATGGCTACTAAAAAAGAAAGATATTACTTTTACTTTTCTGTTTGAAGAGTTCTCCTTAATTTTCTCTCAAGGGACTCTATCACAGATGATGATTATGGCTCCTGGTTTTATGGTATTTATATTATTGACATTTCCATTGTATTTATTCATATTTTCATTTTTAGCTAATTTCATATGAATTTATTCATATTTATTTTATGGTTAGGGTACAAAATAAGGATGTAGTGGTAATATTTCAATATTTAATTAACCATTAAATGTATACTCACGTTTGAATGCCCAGTGGCTTTTTGCCATTTCCAGTACAATGCAATCATATGACAACATTTTTATGGTAAAACAGCTCCAAAATATGTACATTTTACAGGTTCTTAAACTTCTTTAGCCAATCTATCAGATACTACCCTAGTTTGCACATCAAACAGAAGGCAATAGTGCCTGACCAAGCACAAACACTAGAAAGAAACAGAGGGCTTGATTTACACTTCCGCATGATGAAATATGTACCATCGCAATGTTGGAGTACTTTACTCCTCGCAAGGCAAATTTTAGAGATGTCCGCTGACTCAGCGGACACCGCTTGCATTTCCAGGAACCACTGTCACGGCGGTTCCTCTGAATTCATTGAAAATTTGGTGGACGGCTCCGTCAAAATGACAGTGCCATACTTCACACTTTCAACTCTGTATTTATCAAAATCACATGATCACATTTATATTTTCGAAAACAAAATCCAAAAGCAAGATTTATTTTTGGAAGGAAATAAAACAATGCCCTTCCTTGCTATAGGAGTTTCCTCCCATGGCCTGTGAGTAATTTAAAGGTTTTTGCTTTCACATACTGACACGTTTTGTATGGTGGTATGTGAAAGCAAATATTGATCAATGTTAGCCCATTCTAAATAGGGTGGACGGACACATAGCCAAACCTAAACGGCCCTTACTCTGTCAGGTCGTCAGAGGTGGATGTAGGCATTGGATATGGAGTAGTCTCCGGCGTCTCCATAGTGAAGTTCTAGGTGACTCTAAATGAGTCCAACAGGAAAGCGAGGTACCCTAATACTTAGAAAAGGGACGGGGCTATGAAGCACAAAAACAAGAATCCCTTTTCAGACAGAAATGCACAAAATAGAAATAAACAGGCAGTTATACACACATACCTGAAGCTTGGATCATGTGGTAAAGGTACTATTATAACTAGGGGTGGGTGGAATTTGCGAAAGCGACTTTCGCAAATTATCGCGAAAATGTTAAAAATCTCCGCAAACAAGCGGAAATATCGCGAAGATGCGGAAGTTTTTTTCCGGCATGTTCGCGAGATTTTCTGCATGGTTGCGGGTCGCCAACTTACCCATGTGGTTGCTTGCGGGCGCGGCCATCTTGTTTTCAGTCGTCTCGCGGTGCATGATCGCGAGAAAAAAGACGTGATCGCGCGACGCATGACGTCACTGCGGACGCGAACTGTCGCGAGACAGCGCAAATGGCTAAAACAATACAACATCTCATGGAGAACGTGACCGGATCGGGAAAACTTGTCGGCGAACGCGGGGATTCAGGTAAGGCAATCGCGCGCCCTCGAGAATGTATTATTTTACAGCACGAGCAAGAACCAAATTATCGCAAAGCTGCGGAATGCGGAAATTTTGACATTTCCGCGCTCTCCGCGGAACGCGGAAATGCCAAATTATCGCAAATTCCGCGAACGGAACGGAAGTTTTGCCCAGGCCTAATTATAACACAAAAAAAACTCCCAATACTGAGATGTGCAGCTATGAACTTAAAAAAAAATGAACAAATCATGTACTCAAAGTTTAGTTTATTTATTAAAAAAGTTATACATACAAAAATATACTCTGTTTGTTTTTGAAAGTCTTCAAATGGTGCAAGTTCATATATTTATCAGTATACATCAAAGAAAATACTTGCGTGAGTAGCTTATATTTTCACTTAAAAAAGCAAAAATAGATAACAAATGCAAATATACAAATTGATCACTTTAAAACCAAAGGGTTGTCACTTTAAAACAGAAAATTTGTCAACGCGCCATTTTGGCAAAAGATTTCTTCGCCTTCTTCGGGACAGAAATTATTTCAATTCATCTAAGCAACAATAAAAAAAACTATGAGTACATAAATATATCATATTTACATTTCTTTTTTACAACACAGTTCATTTTTACAACACGATCTCATTGGCGACAAATACACATTGCATAAATTAGCAGCCTTTTTTTTCATATGTATTAAAACAAAAACAAATTATTAAAAAAGGAAGAAATTACCATACATATATCACATGATCCTATTGCTTATTTGATTATTATAATGTACCCTTAAATCATGCGACAAAAAAGGGATCTTACCGAATAAAATATTTTAATTATTAAAAGACCCAATAAATCATCTCGTGCTGAAATGGCAGATATGCGTGGATGGGAACTGAAAATCCCCCCAAATCCACTAGACGTAAGAGTCTGTAAAAAGGGGAAAAAGCTATTGACTTCATAGCCAGGTTATTAAGCATACCATAGCAAAAAACCTCCAAAATACAACCACCTATGTGTAGATCTCTAGGTTGAACACAACACACTCTTTGACTTCATTGTCAAATATTCCTTAATATATGGATGATTAAGGTAGATCGAAGGAGTTATCTACAAGATAAGGGCACAATAATGAAATAGTTGCCCGAATCCATAAAACATACTATCCACATAAGCCACATACTCCTTGTTAGAAATCCAGGACTTACCTTGGATACATTTTGCAGAGACAACCTGTATATTGTAATGTTGCCCGCTACAAAGATGACCTTCCCTGGCAATTTAACGGTGTAGCCACTCTGTCATCTGGCTATTTCGGATTGCTATCAGGTTTAGTTATAGGGGACCCGAGTGAGACCAATCACTAAAATCTGTTGGTTCCAATTTAATCAGCCTTTCCCATTCTTCTTTTCTATTTAACCCAATCTTATAGGTGTTAAATCTAGACATGAAATACTGCTCTCTCTTTTTCCTTTTAATCAACAGGTTACCTCCTTTCGGATTTATTTGTACTGCTTCTACACTACACCATCTTAACTCATCAATGGTGTGACGTTTTTCTATCCAATGTTCCACTAATGGGGCGTTCTTTGTCTATGGTGCGAATTGCAGATTTATGCTCATTTAATCTTATTCTTATGTCACGGGAGGTCTCACCTATATACCCTCTATTGCAGGGGGATATTATTAAGTAAATACAATTTTTAGTCCGACAATTTACTAAACTATTCAGATGGTGTGTAGTCCCATTATGTACTATTGCTGAACCTTTCTTTATGTTTGCACAATTATTATCCAAGATGGTGGCTGCATTATTCCACTCTAGATTATGTGAAGAATGGCTAACGAGATGGCCCTGGAGATTAGAAAAACAAGTTCTTTTTCTGTGCCTATCTCATGCTATTTCAATAGTAATAGTATTATGTATTATCACTTCAAAATGGTCGCCATATTTATCGGTCCTGTGTGTATTATTTAAGATAACACACATGCTTTAATAGGCTGTTGCGGAGGGGGCTAAATTGAAATTTATAACAATACACTCCGACACACTTTGATGCCTTATGTATTCTGCTGGTCCCGTAATGAATCAGACTATACAATCTTTAGTGGTCAATTTGATCTATCTCTTTGTATCAAACCTACTTTAAGATGGCCACATCAGTCTTGGCAATCCTCCCAAGATGGCGGCTGCAGTATTCCATTCTAGATAATGTGAGGAGTGACTAACGAAATGGCCCAGGTGAGGTGATTTAGCCCACTCTCTAGTATAAAAGGGAGTGGCTGCGAGCTGCTTGTTTCTGCAACTCTTATTACAGACAGAACAGATACACGGCCGGTAGAGTTTGGATTTGGTGAGTCCTCGTGTGTTTAGAAATTATAACATCGGGACTGATGGGGCAATTGATTCTGGCTCTCTCAACAACAATTAGATAAATGTTTCTTGGCCTATTATAAATATTTTTTTTTTTTTGCTCTTCTTAATGGATCATCCTCAAAGTATAAATGTGAGGTGCATTAGTAACCCTTTTGGTATGCCATACGCATCTTATTGGGTAAATGCGCTTTAAAAGCAGTTAAGTTATATCGTTGCATAATCCAAGAGGTTTTATCAGCAACCCTTTTGTTATGCTGTACGTATCAATTTGGGGATATGTGCTTTAAAAAGCAGTTAAATTGTATTGCTGCATGCTGCTGTAGTTAAGTTAATCTAATCTATTAGACTGCACACCATACTAAATAAAATGGGTTATGTTGCAGTTAGAGTGTCACATATCTAAAGGACAATTTCATTTGTTTTTGGAACCAACAGATTTTAGTGATTGGTCTCATTCGGGCCCCCTATAACTAAACCTGACAGCAATACAAAAAAGCCAGGTGACAAAGTGGCTACACCATTAAATTGCCAGGGAAGGCCATCTTTGAAGTGGGCAACATTACAAAATACAGGTTGTCTCTGCAATTTTTATCCAAGGTGAGTCCTGGGTTTCTAACAAGTAGTCTGTGGCGTATGTGGATAGTATGTTTTATAGAATCAGGCAACTATTTCATTGTTGGGCCCTTATCTTTTAAATAACTCCTACGTTCTACCTTAATCATTCATATATTAAGGAATAATTGACCATGAAGTCAAAGAGTGTGTTGTGTTCAACCTAGAGATCTATCCATAGGCGGGTGCATTTTTGAGGTTTTTTGCTATGGTATGCTTAATAACCTGGCTATGAAGTCAATAGCTTTGTTTCCTTTTTATAGAATCTTACGTCTAGTGGATTTGGGGGGATTTTCAGTTCCCATCCACGCATATCTGCCATTTCAGCACGAGACAATTTATTGGGTCTTTTAATAATTAAAATATTTTATTCGGTAAGATCTCTTTTTTGTCCCATGATTTAAGGGTACATTATAATAATCATATAAGCAATAGGATCATGTGATATATGTATGGTAATTTCTTCCTTTTTTAATAATTTGTTTTTGTTTTAATACATGTGAAAAAATGGCTGCTATTTTAGGCAATGTTTATAAGTCGCCAATGAATTCGCGTTGTAAAAATGAACTGTGTTGTACACAAGATATGTAAATATGATATGTTTATGTACTCATAGTATTTTTATTGTTGTTTAGATAAATTTAAATAATTTCTGTCCTGAAGAAGGCGAGGAAATATTTTGCCAAAACGCTGCGTCAACAAATGTTTTGTTTTAAAGTGACAACCCTTTGGTTTTAAAGTGATCTATTTGTATATTTGCATTTGTTATCTGTTTTTGCTTTTTGAAGTGAATATATAAGCTACTCACGCAAGTATTGTCTTTGATGTATACTGATAAATAAATGAACTTGCACCATTTGAAGACTTTCAAAAACAAACAGTATATATTTATATATAGAAAGTTTTTAATAAATAATCTAAACTTTGAGTACATGATTTGTTTATGGTATTTTTAAGTTCATAGCTACACATCTCAGTATTGGGCATTTTAACCTTGTTTTTGCTATATTGTGAGTTTTGTTTGTGTTATAATAATACCTATACCACATGGTCCAAGCTTCAGGTATTTGTGTGTAACTGCCTGTTTATTTCTATTTCTTGCATTTCTCTCTGAAAAGGGATTCTTATTTTTGTGACTCTAAATGAGGCAGGCAGAACTTTGTGTTAGCTGATATGATACTTCATTACCTTGGTGACAGAGGACCGACTCTGTCAAAGTCTAAGTCAAGCCCAGAGGTATGTAACCCAACACATGACTGAAATGATCAGATGTGTTATCATCATGGTTGAGCAGCTTCTCTTCAGAAATCAGGTATGACATTTTCTTTTTTCTAAAACAACAACTATAATCTAAACAAATTCCCATTAAGCGGCCTTCCTCAGTTGGCGGACATGCCTCTGGTTTTTAGGTCTCGCCTACGCAGAGCGCATGCGCTTTATAGGAGACCTTTAGCCGTCGTGCAGCTCTTTTTCAAAGCACATACTTGTGCTTGTGGTGGCATACGCCTTGCGGGAGTGAGCAGCGGCGTGCCACAAGCACGAGTATGTGCTTTGAAAAAAAGCAGACTGCTCTCTCCAGCGCACGCGCACCACTCGCGTGTGCACCCCCCGCCTCTCTCTCCCGCTGCAGCGCGAGGCGCGCGCTTCGAGCAGTGTGATGCGCTGCTTACAAAAAACATACAATATTGAAAGCATACACTTTAGAATTAGTAGCCTCCCACTGACTTTCTGCTGACCTTTTACCTCCGTAAACCTCAGTTTAACACCGCTGCTGTTGACTCTCTCACTCGGTCATGCCTCTTCCTCCCACCATGCCTACAACAAATCTTGGCTATTTTGCAGACACTGCGAGAACTTCGGCAGGCTGTCCACCTCCATGTGCTTCAACTTTTATTTTAATGTGTATGATCTCATTTGGGACTCTCACGCTCTCCCCTCCCAACCCCAACTCAATGTATCCCCGGTCGTGATGCTTACTGTGTGACAGAGGTGAGCCCATTCACTTCCTTGTGCCTCCAAACTCTAGTGTGTGACTGTGACTCTCTGGTGAGCCTTGTTAACCTCCTCGCCCCAGTCAGGTCTGTCAAAACGGAAGGCGCTGCAACTTGTTTACTGCACCGTGGAAAACCATAGGCTCCTTCTGCAGGATCCGGGGGAGGGGAGAGGGAAGAGTCAGAAGAGTGGAGGGAGAGGGGGAGGGAGGGGAAAGAGTCAGAGGAGTGGGGGGGTGAAGGCGGTTGTTTGTCACTTCTGGGACTCTGTTTTACATGGTGTGTATAATATCCGGACGCGGTGCCCAGCCTCCTCTTGCTACATTCTTAAACACGGCTTCCTTGGCGTGTGGAGGGGAAAAAGTTAAACACCCCAACCCCTAAGCCCATTTTGGGTTACAACCGCGTCTCTGCTCGTTTCCTGGGCTCCCCGCGGATCGCATAATGTTAGAACAGATATTTGTTTCCCAAGTAGGCCACGTTTTAAACGTTGTACTTTGGGAAGAACTTAAAAGCGAAGGGTTAATCGTCATGGTCTTTCATTTCAAATGTTTGTATGTGATAAAAGACATTGTCATTTACAACACCAGTTACAACGCCAATAGCTCTAACTTAAGCAAATGCCAGACCTATTGCATTTCTAATGCTTGTTGCGCAAGTTATATGTACCGCTTCTTGGCCTTAAATTGAGGCTCTGACAGGATGTTGTGCCACGGAGACTCAAACCGGTATCCCCAGCTTTCGAATCAACAGCTCTGCCCGTTTTTCCATCGTCCTGGCCAGCGATACATAAAAACATCTCTTTGTTCATTGCATAGCGAACTACGTATATAATGTTTGCGGTGCTATTTGTTTCATTCATGAACTGCTCCTAGTGACAGGCTCTCACTCAGTGGTGGTACAATGAATGTGTATGTTAATCCTTTTCGAAGCATACCTTGCTTGTAAGAACGTGGCCATTAAAAAATATGTCCTCCTTTTATTAAACAGGTACGGCCCTTTTGACATGTGGCTTAGGCGTTTGAAAACATTGTACGAGAATGGCGTTTCCTTTTTACCATAGCTACACCTTACTATACTCTACTTCAATGCCATTCAAAAATCCGGTACTGCATTAAGCAGCGTAATTCCCTTAGTTACTTCAACATTCATCACGACCAAAACAACTAATAACAGTTTCTAAAATTAATTTTTACAACTATTAACAATCTGGTTACATAGCAGCATTAATTCAAAAAAATAAAATAAAGGATGTTACAAAGGTGAAACCTATTGGCTTTGACAATGCTTGTTTCGTTTTCGTCGATGCTAAACAGCATCAGACAAAAGCCACTGGCAAAGCCGAATGGCGAGATATACACCGATTAGACAAACAGTCATGACTGACATCGTGCAAACGTGTTCAAATGAGGTTCAAATTCTTACATTTCTGCTTTTAAAAATACATATAGATAGGAAAACAACATGTTTTACGCCAGCATTCTTGTGTGAAAATCAGTAAATACTGAAAATGTTGATCCTTAATTATAATATGTTGATGAATTCAATAGTTAGTTAATTCTGCAGAGCAGTAATACAGGGTTCTATCAGCCTTTTCTAAAGGCACTCAAAAATATCAAGGATACATTGGCGTGCAGGGCAGACTGCTTTCAAAATAACGAGCCCTGGCCAAACCAAAATAGCTGGTTGCCAGAACGAGTTCCTTGGGACACTTCAGAAGTCTTTGAAGTGAATGGCAATATGAGCTGGAACTCAGCCCAGGGCCAGCATGAATCTCATATCAGAATGGCAAACAGCAAGTTTTCAGCGACACTCGCCCCTCAGTGCAGGATTGCTTTAGTTTGGCAGCTCCACTGTTTATCTAGTTATTAAGAGCCATTCCGCCACAACTCACAACTGAGCATTTAAACAACTGGCTCAGAAGATGGAGGTAGCAGCGGTAATGTTCGACTACATCGACTTCCACCAGAGCTTGACAAGCGACCCAATTAAGTAAATAAAAAATGCTCCCATGAAATTTCTGCCTGTAAAACTCACAACAGGTATGTTCGTTTTTCATTGCTTCCGGGGAATCGGGGAAATCTTTTTACACAGAAGAAAAATAGAGTCTCTTGAGTTCTCACATTGTATAGGCATTCCCGTTCGCTGATTTCCCGCTTGCAGCTAAACCAAGGAAAATGAAACCGATGCAAAGAAATAAACAAAAAATATTGAAGTTCTCATATTGCATATTCATTTCCGTTCGCCGATTTTCCACTTGCAATGTTTGGGACTATAGTTTTGGTATACATTTCAGCAGTGTACCTGATCAGTGGATAGTAGTGTGTTCTCACCCTTTCTGACCCTATCTCGATTCCTCTCATTGGCAGTGTGCAAGTGCAGTACACCCACTATATGCATCGTATGCACCATGAACGAGAAACTTTTAGTTTAAGTTCAGCCCAATTCTGTTTCCCTTTTGCACAAAAAGAGTTCACGCCAGTCCTTTCTACTTTGCACTAAAAGTGCCTTTGACAACAACATTCAAAATATGTGATTCATAGGAGTCAAGAGAGATAACAAGATGTTGTATGTCCCTGCTACATTAAAGTGTAATTACTGAGAAGATTCAAAGTCTTAATCTAAGCAATTGACATCATTTCTCCGATTGTTTCCAGTAATTTCCACTAATTGTTGCTCAGAACCACGGTGATATTTTTACTTCGCCTAAAGAAGAAACAGAATGTATATTTTGACTTCTAGCTCACCTTGTAGGCATAGCTCATTTCAATTGCACATTAAATCTGTATAAATGTCACAGATACTGATGGTACTTTATCCACAGGCACTTTTGAGAGCGGCTTCCTCGTGAGCCTGATGCTGCAGGAAGACAGCGTTAGGACCGCTAGAATTTTTTTAATCCTACCAAGGGGTGACATGAATAAAGAATGATGATGGTTCCCTCTTAGGTAGTTTTAATTGTTTGTGTCTGCACTTTTTGGTCCCTTCTTTAGGGAATACTTTTCCCTTTTTCTGTTTATATTTTCTGTGTTTTTTGTTGACTTTGTCATTCTTTCTGTACCCTCACCACTAAAACTTAATTTCTTAAAAAATTGCGCTCCGCCCAATGTGTTGGTCTGCACCTGGGCGTCAGATGCGGCCCTATGATGAAGCATGACACTGCAAAGTGTGTGAGGGCAGTATTAAAATAAGGGTGATCTTTTCCTCTCATAATATCTCTGGGTTTTGGATAGTGAAGGATAATTATATCTTTGTCACTGTCTTTTGTCCTGTATAAGGAGTCTTAATGAGCGTAGTTCTTCTCTGTCGAGTGAGTTTCCACCGATAGAATCGTGCCTGACCCAGTTCTAATGTGGAAACGGACCTGCTGACCTCTCTAGGGTCAGCCAAAGATGCAGCTCAGAATCGGAGCAGGGTTTTACCCAAAGGGAGCCTTCACCAGTTCCTTCAGACATGTTTGAAACACATCAACACCCAGGAAGCATCATTTATTATACAAATCGAATGAGGTGAGGCTGCGGTATAAGTATTCCGGCCTTAACTACACCTCTCGGACTATTTACACATTTCTAGCTGTTGTGATTTTGTGTTCCTGTTGCACTACATGGGTGTCACAGGCTGACACGGTTGTAGCAAGCTTCCCCAGGTCTGCCCTGATATTTTCATTATCCTTAGAGGCTGCCAATACTTAGGGTTCCATCATTTCTTCCACCCTTGCTGTTCTACAGTACTCCGACAACTTCTCTCTTTCTCCAATGTGTTTTTCATTCTCCTCTTAGGCTCTGTTATAATCCCTTGTTACTCAATCAGTACCTCAAACACCTAGGGAGTCCAATGGTCCCCTCTCTACACGGTCATGGACATCAAAGCTCACTTGTCCTCCATTACAGACCATAACTGCGATGCCTGAACAGAAACACTCCAGACTCACATTAGGAGGAAATTCTTGGTGAATCTCTGCAGGCAAGGACCACAGTAACCACACCACTTCATTCCTAAGATCATACAACAGCATACAACAAAACATTACTTGACCACTCCACTTACAAATCCACACCAGTCCATACTACCCAATACAAAAACTTAGCACATCATAGTGCTCAGAATACATTACAACGACAGCAAAGCAACCTGCAATGCATCACAACACATCATACTGTACAGCTTCACACCACAACATACAAAGCCGAGAGCACCATGGTGTGCCTTTTGTCCCCACACTATTCACTTACCATATGTTCCACACCGCTCCACATTATCTAGCACTACACCTTAGTACAACCCCACCATCTCTTAACACAGCACCCACCACCATATCATGCCACCACACACCATTTTACAACACATAATAAACAGCATGCAACCCAGCCATTAAACTCAGGTTCACATGCTGCATCTCAAATACCACACGGCTCATTATTCATCACATCCCATGTCACTGCACCACTCCATGCATCACCATACCATGAGACCCAAATCACAGTGCACATACAGCAAAGCACCGCTTCAGACATGAATTTTATTCTATAAACTGTTTCCCTACAACAAAAAAGGAGGATGGCACATGAACCTATCATCAACTATAAAGCTGGAATATTAACTGCACATTACATAACCTGTGACAAATCATGTGAATCTTCTGGATAGCCTTGCTTTGTAACTTACAGGGATCTAAATGGGGGAAGCTCTCCAAAGAATACTTCAAGCGGAGAGCCAGATAAAGAGAGAGAGATGGACACATCTTAAAAGAAGTCTGCAGTCACTGCGACCATGGAGATAAAACACCAGGGAAAAGGAATTACAGATATTTGCATACTGGAAAATCAGAAGAGGTGGCTCAGTGAGAGCTGAGTAGGCAAGACCACCCACGAAAGGTTGCAAAACTTTGAGTCACCAAACAGGTTAGGTCAGACAGATCAATTGCACACTTAAGAAAGTGGATCTGATCACCAGAATGAGTATTAGCCCTGCCAAACAAAACTCATCATAATATAGAACAGGTAATATGCAAACACAATTACACAGCTGTACTAGCTCACTAAGAGCCTAGAAGAGAGGGCTAGTGGTGTGGCTCCTTTAGAAGCTACCTAGAGCTCAAAAACTACAGGAACAGCTTACGCAGGGTAGGTGGAGGATCTAAATACCTTGAACCTCACAGTGCAATTCACTCAGCAGACAATATATAGCTTACACTAGTTCCCTGTAGGTTTATGTTTACAGCTTGCAAACCCACCTCACCTTCGAAGGACAACACTGAGAAAACCCTCACCCTCCCAACTTCTCTATACTCACCAACTTGAGCCAGGGCTATCGTCAGACACCCCACAATGTAACACCTTTTGTAGGTAAACTCACAACTTTAGACCCAGGCTCTGCACAAAGAAAACATCAAATGATTGGTAAGTGTGCGTTCTAAAAAACTGCGTAACAAAATCCACTGAAAATGTTCTCACCCACTCTGTCTTTCTGGCGAATGAGTCTTCCGAATAGGGGTGATAAAGTGGTTGAATGGACTTACAACTTGCTTGTTGGCAAGTCTGTGGCAAGTTAGATAAGCTTTGATCCAGAAGGCACTGGGCATGCAGGCTAGTGTGGGAGGTATACTAATTATCTGACTTCTTTATGGAGGGGCAGTCTTTGGCAGGTGACTCATTGCAGGGTGAAATGGGTTTAACATCTTCCCAGATATTTATTTATTTATTGGCAATTTTATATAGCACCAAATGGATGCAGAGTAATTTGCAGCAGTACAGTAAGTAACAGCAGGATGTGGCAATCATAGATTCCTACCTTGAACCAATACACGATGATATATGAGAGAACTTTCTGAGAGAACATTTCAGTTTATGTTCTCAAGCCTTGTAGCAGCACCCTTGGTGAAACCTAAGACTGAGTCACAAAATTCTAGACACTGGTCCTCCCTCTTCTAAAGGCCATCAGAAAACAGCCAGAGCCCTTTCAATCGGATTCTTCATGCCTCTCACTGATTACAGTAACTCTCAGATCTGCCCAGTCAATCCCTGAGATAGACAAAAAGCTCAAACCATTGGCCAACGTGATTACTTCAAAGAGCACCCACCTCATAATAGTTTTCCACAGTTATGAAACCCATAGACCTAGCCTCAAGAATGAATAACGGCCTATTGCACGTCTCTACTCCATACTCATTACAATAAAACTGATATACAAAACAATAAGGATTAACTGGTCTACAGAACTGAAGATTGTCGCAATCCATATACAACATTAGTGAAGCTACCCGCTGAGGAACTTATTCTACTGGCCTTCAGGTTTCGTACTCCCCTCAGGAGCAAGCAGAGCTTCCAGAAGCTCCCACACTTCCTGCATCAGCATGGTCTAAGGAAGGTGTTTAAATAAATCAATGTTACCAGCTTAAAACCCAGGCCTAGCCAAAACAAAGGGGGTTGATGGCAATGTGCTTAATCTGGCTCCCTTTCTTAGACCCGAGACATAGCAAGCACATGAACCTGTAGCCAGAAATCACTTCCCACTTTACACCGATAGAAAGATATAATTTTATATGTCCCACCTTAACATCGGATGGTGGACAGTAGGAATAAGACACGGCGGTAGATTCTGCATTGTTGGCCGCGTACTTGCTCTCTCTAAGGCCCCACTCAATGGCCACATGGAAAACCGTGTTCTGTGTGGGCCTCTGTCATGATGAGAAGAACTCACAAAACAGAGAAAGACTTTCTAAAAAAGGGGTTACTCTGTTCACCAAACTGGGGAGCAGGATGAAACACAAAATTCTCTACCTACCCTCAAAGTGGTAGTGTGTTTTAGATGTAACCCTACCAAACACTGGACATGGGAAGACAAAAAATGTCTTAGTACTGCCCTCACACACTTAACAGTGTCATGCTTCATCATTGGGCCGCATCATACATCCAGGTGCAGACCAACACACTGAATGGAGCGCAACATTTTTTTGTAAAGATATGAAGAGTAGTGGTGAGGGTAAAGTGCAATAAAGAAAGACACAACGAAACACAAAAGTGTAACTCAAGTCAAGAGGAAAACAAATCTTCCCCTCGGAGAAGGGACCAAGAGAGGTGCAGATACATATATTTAAAGCTACCTAGTGGTTAACTCTCAATTTTTTATTCTTTGTTAACCTCTGGCAGGATTAAAACCAACAATATGGGGTGTTAAGGGAAGGTAATGGCCCTTCTATCCCCACTGCAAATACCAACATGTTTCTGCCAGCTTTTTTTGCGCCTAGCCAGGTCGCTCTGGCATTCGTCAGGGTGTTGGTCCCTATTTTCTGGTCTTTACCCCTATTCGGGTGTTTATTACCTTATTACTTTGTGTGTTAGGCACTGCCCCAACGTCGCTCTTTCTGGAAATTTCCAAGAGGAATCATAATTAAGAGTTTACGAATATTATTCCAAACCCGGGACCTTGGGGGATGGTGCTCTTGTCGTCACACTTACTCCAAGGAGACACTGTCTCCGATGTCCCCACAAACGTCCTCCGCCGATCCGGTCTTTATTACACTTTACCCTCACCACTACTCTTCATATCTTTACAAAAAAATGTTGCGCTCCATTCAGTGTGTTGGTCTGCACCTGGATGTATGATGCGGCCCAATGATGAAGCATGACACTGTTAAGTGTGTGAGGGCAGTACTAAGACATTTTTTGTCTTCCCATGTCCAGTGTTTGGTAGGGTTACATGTAAAACACACTACCACTTTGAGGGTAGGTAGAGAATTTTGTGTTTCATCCTGCTCCCCAGTTTGGTGAACAGAGTAACCCCTTTTTTAGAAAGTCTTTCTCTGTTGTGTGAGTTCTGAATATTGGTAAGGGAGTCAGAGAAGACTCAACCCCTTGTCTCTTCTATTTTGTGATATCCTCTGTCATGATGACCAACAGCTGTGTGGCCCAATGTTGTTCCTGATGGTTCCCCAGAATATTTTAGGGCCAGAGGGCCTTATGGTGGCCTAGGCAGACCAGGGTTAGCTGCAGTGTGCCTGTGGTGGTGCCCAGATGCATCATAAAAAGCCGCAGGAATGGATGGTACGCTCCAGTTCTGGGCCGCTGCAGCTGAGCACACCTCCGCTGCCAACAGTGACAGGGCCGACCAACTTACCCACTCCCCCACTAGGGATAAAAAGAGCATTGAGGCTCAGCACAGACCATGGCCGGCAGGACCAAGAGGGTAGCAGTGTGTGCATGGCCCGCCTCGCGGATGGAGTCGCAGCCTCTACAGCGAATGTGGCATAGCCTTGCCTTGCCTGACCTAGCACTCCATCTTAAGAGTCGAGTCATGGTCGATAGTAACCCGAGGAATCAACCCTGACAGTATCATAAACCCTCGCACTTAAAATATACCCATGCCTAGAATATCAATTGTTAACCTACGAATAAATGTAGGTTTGTCTAAGTCAATACAATAATCGTGCAAACGAGCCGCACTTTTATTTTATTTTTATTTTTACAAAATTGAACGGAAATTATTGTTTTAAAAAAAGCTCGCTCAGCAGCCACATAACCAAATGATATTTATTAAATATAATGTGTACTAAAACATGATCCAAAGATCCACTATTTATAATAAGCAAAGACTCTTTTTCGGAGTAAAATCGTTGATAATTGTTGCACATTATCCCTTTCATATAGATGTTCCTACCACTGTACTGACATGCTATTAGGTTCATTAGCCATTTCAGGAGAAAAGGCTGCCTTTGAATCAATCAGAAACGGAAAGGTTATCAACACATTATAAGTAACTGAAAAAACCCTGCACGGGAGGAGAACTTTGGAGGCATAAACAATGCACACAGTTCTGATTTAAGTCACAACAAATATTTTAGATGCATGAGGGAAAAAAAGGTGAGCCAAGGTAAAGTCAAAATTCTTTGAAGTAAACCTGCAATCTAATGGGTGGTCTCCAGGTAGTACTGCTGGTTGAGCCCAGGAACCAAATAGTTTTCTGTCGTGCTGTTAGTCCACTAATGATAAATGCAGCTGGTGAAACAGCAGTCGTGACCTCTTTCAAAATTACTGGAAAGATTCTTGATATTTTTAGTTGTACTGGATTCTAGTTTTATAACTGCCCTTGTTGCCATGGAAACGAAAGGCCTTATGGCATTCCCTAAGTGTAGTCCTCACATTATGGCCACCCTGGAGAATGATTTTACCTAAAATTTATAGCATTACACAGCTGGTAATTATGTGTCAGAGCATATGTTTATGAGAAGGCCAGATACATACTCCAAGCAGAGGTTCGGAATGGAAGGTGGGGGCAATTTTTCAAAGAGTGACTGCGGACACGAACAGAAACTTAATTAGCAAAATGTTTGTTTTCCTAAAGGGTCGATTTCCTGTACACGTTCAGCAACGACGCTCATACAGGAGTCTCTATCGCAGAGTTAAATATTAAAAATAAAATTACAGACAGAAGGGTATACGCTGTAGTCACCAAACCATACAGATGGCGTTTGCAGCCCAGAACCTGTGAAAGGCGCTGTATTATTTGCACTGATCGGTGGGAAGGCAAGCATCCTTTTATAGTATAGCTAATATTAAGTGTAAGCTGTAGGTAAACACAGGTACCCATTACCATTTGCAGCCAGGGATGGACTGGCCATGGCGGGTACCGGGCTTTCCCCTGGTGGGCCGTCAGGGTGAGGGCCGGTTTTAGACGCTTGGGGGTCGTTTTTAGGTCTCGCCTGACCCAGCGCATGCGCTGGTCTGGCGAGACTATTTGAGAGGGCTCCAAAAAGTGCTACCAGGCCAGCCTAGAGCTACAGTGCATGTGCGCGGGCGCGCGCGCCGCGCTTGACCGCGATTACTTTCACTTTCGTGGCCGCTTTGATGTTTGATCGTGATCGCGATCACTTTCGCGGCCGCACGACCGCTTGGCATAGCCAATAGGTCTCACTTTTGGGACCTTATAAGTATTTAGTTATGCAACTGTTGCATGGCTAAACACTTATAAGGTCCCAAAGGCGAGACCTATTGGCTATGCCAATGCTTGTTTGTTTCTTCTGCCCCAGCAACAAAAGCGGCACAAAGCTAATCTTCCACTAGCACTCCTCCACCCCCTCCATCCACCCCCTCCCCCCCTCTGCCTGGGCCAGCCGAGCTCTTTGCCAGGGCTGGTTTCGGTTCACAGTCCGGCCCTGTTTGCAGCTTCCTTGACCACCGAAAGCTCGAAAACAACGCAGGTCCACCCACGCTGTTTCCTCGGACCTCGTAATTCCAATAAGCCCAGTAACTCCTGCAACAAGACAGCTCTAAAGAGGTCCTCTGTGTATGTGTACCTAAACCACCACTCCATCAAATTCCCCAGTGTTACCACACATGCATTGCTCTCCATCTAACAAAAACATGTTTACATTGAAATTATGATAGACTTGCAGATGCTGACCCCATTCCATATGTCCTCTGCTTTTCAAATCAATTACAATGCATCAGTGGTCAATTTCAAGTCTCTTCCGTAATACCACGGAAGTCAGTTTGGATGGATAGTCGGGGTAAGGGTACAAGCTCTACTGTTGGCACGAATTCGGTCCATGCCCGAAACAACAAGTCCGTCCTAGTTTGTCAAGGGACCGTGATAATTGGTGGATTGTGTGCTCAGTGCACTACGTCTTTCACTTCAGACAGGTCTATCTCAGAGACGTTTTAAGGCATGGGCAAAGTGGGCTCTGGCCCAGGAGCCCCAGCCTTTCAGCCCCCCCCCCTGATAGACCTTGTATAATTCTTAAACAGATTGTTTTAAATAGTGTTTCCTTTAATTTACTTTTAATGTGGGTGATGCATGAAAGTCTATTGCAGATATTTTGTAGACAAATGTAGTGTTTATATTTCATGCAACATCCATAAAAAAGTCTCTTTTAGATAAAAATAGGACCTCACACTACCGCAGTCGGCTGGAACCATTGGATTTGGGTGTTCCCAAGACAGCGATAGCCCAGGACAAGGCCATCAACTTCAAGGAACTGCATATAAAGCTTGTTTTGCATTATCCGCATTCACTGTATGTTGGACTTCTATCGTTTTGGTTGTTTTAGACAGATAAATATTGGATATTTTTCTAAAACGGGTGTGGTGTCCTTTTGTAGTGTTTTCACTGTATTACTGTTGGTTATGTGCAAATGCTTTACACAGTGCCTCTGGGATAAGCCTGACTGATCATGCCAAGCTACCAAGTGCGTGAGCAGGGGTTATTTTAGACGTGTAACTCCCTTATCTTAACTAGAGTGGTGTGGATTCTGCCTGGCTTAGGTGCATACCCTAGCCAGCCTGAAACCCATTTCTAATACACGCCATACCCTTGTGTGATTCATGAGTGCTTGTAGACCCCCAGCGCAGTGCTGATTTGGGTACTGTGTTGAAGGGTATATTACTTTCTGCAAACCACTTAGATCAAAAGAACCAGAGGTATGTCGCTCTAGGCCCGAGTGTTTAGCCCAGTCTTCTATTTGTATTCTGGTCCCAGTAGTTTTCATTGTCCCTTTACAAAATGACAGCACTACAAGTCCCAGAATACAAAGGAGAAAACAGGACTAGCTGAGATTGCCCACGCCAGTCTTTGCACAACTTCAGGCCTCTGATTTTTTAAATCACAAATAAGAATAATGACTGCCAAAATCAGCGTGCAGCAGTTTTTTTTGTTCAGCTCTTCCTGCAGAAATCAGAGCTCCAATTCTGCTGCTCAGCCTTTCATCCTAGCTAGATCTGTATAATTATATTAACTTAGATTGACAATAGCGCTGTTATAAGGAGAGCTTTTTATGACCCCTTTACAACCTAATGTGCTTAAGGTGTGAAATGTGAATGATGTTCGGTGATGCAACTGGATTGTGAGTGGTATTCAGAACTTAGCAATATAATTGAGTGTGTATCTAGATGCCAGGCAGTGAAGGACATTATTAGAGCTGTTATAATTAACACAACATTTATTAGACTTTGCATAGTTACAATTGTTCTTCTGTGATTGTAATGACATGCACAAAGTCCGGCATATTGTTGTCCACGGCATAAAACCATGATATAGTAATGATTTTGGTGTTTGTCATTAAATATTTGTATCCTGTTGTGGCACATCGTAGATTGGTAAATCAAAGGTTACAATAGTTTGTATTCATGAAACTGGAAGAACTAGCTGAAAACACATGAAACCTGCAGTTCCAGAGTTTCCTCTTGCCTTGTTCTAGGGGTTGGGAGGGGCAGTACTTCTCTGGCAGTGGAGCTACAGTCCAGAAAGCGGAGTATTTCTTGATCGCCTTGTTTTGGGTTGTATTTCTTTGGCTTGGCGATCTGTTTTAGATTAACTTGGTTCTCACAGAGTATCTATTGTTCAAAGATGAACGAGCCTCACTTTGTAAACATTGTGCATGCAGTCACCACTGCAGCAGAAAAAGTAATGCTTTCTTAGTGTACTAAAGCATGATTAGCTTTTCTCTTTAGAAGATAAATAAAATACTTGTACACCTATAATTGCATGTATGTGGGTGGTAAGTGTATGATTTACATAGCACTCTTACTGGAATGGCCTCTATGGTTTGGACAAGGCGGGGCCAAGTGGGGATCGGCAATGAGTTGCAAAGGGCAGAGGGAGAAAATAGAGAACCAGTGTGTGGGTGGTGACATTTGAAAAATCACTTCCTGTCGGGATGTAGGAACCACGGTCTGCAATAATTACAGCAGTGCAATTGTCATAATCCTATGGCAAAGTGAGTACACATGATGGATCTAGCTACTTCCAGCAAAGCAACCAATTTCCTGTACATTCTAATATTTGTTCTTTAGTAATGCTAAACCACCAATACACCAAAATGTAAAAAAAGGAACCATCTTTGAACAGCCAATCGGAAAGTCACTTGGGGTGGGCAGTAAACTCTGCTCCTCAGGCAGAGTTCGTGAAGTTTTGCCTACTCCACATACCGTTTGGATCACAGAGCTTTGGAAAAACTCTGCTAACTGCCGTATGACAAAGTTTTTTTCAGGCGCAGCTCGCCAATGTTAAGTTGGTGAGTGAGAAAATTGAGCGCTATACCACCTCCGGGCAAGATTTCTCGATGTGGACAGTCATGAAAAGTCACTACCACTTGCATTGAGAAAGCTGCCCCGCGAGCAGAAAATCTACACGAGCTGTAGAAAGAAGCAACGCCCTCTGGCACGTCGCATGGTGCCGTTTGCACTGATTTTACAGTACGGGATAAGCTCATAGTGCTAAAAATCAGTTTGAGCAGCGGAGCTTAAAGAACTCCACCGCTCGTGGAACTCTGCAAAATCTCACTGAGTTCTTAGGTAACTGTGCAGAATTCCATGGAGTGAAACTCCACGAGATCCGCCCACCCATTATAGTCAAAACAAGGTAATTTATTGGCCTTAAATTTATAACTTCGAAGAAAACCCAGGGCCAGAAATAACTGGAGGTAGAGTGCTCCCTGCATTTGAAATCACAGACAGCTCCTTCATATTTTTCCGGGGCTAAGAATCCTCTACCTCCCTTTCACAGGCATCTGTGCACTGGTATTCTTTGCACACTTACTCTTACAAGCAGCTTCCCATTGAGAGATTCTCCCACCCAGTTCCATCACTACAACAAGGTCTGGCTGTGTGTTTCATCCTGCGAGAACCTGCCGGTTTGATGGTGTGGGAAGGTTGTTCTCTCATCATTAGAAGCAGTTTTGGCACGGTATTCCTTTTCAGTCCTTACCACAACACCCAAAAGCCCCCTCAAATACACTGTGGCACAACTAACTATTTTCCTGGCTTGATGCCACTCATTAACAGTATGATACTGAAAAGTCATAACCTACCTACCATAGAAACATTGAGGGTCACAGAATTTAAGGGCTACCAGACCCACTCAGCCTATTTCCTAATTGGTCTCCACATACAGAACCTGACTTGGCCATCTATAGATAGCGCACAATCTGTTGTTAGAGTGAAATTGTAGCGCTTTTGGGACCTCTGGGAAGACTTTCCGAAGAGATCCAAGGTTTCCGTGGCAGACTGGAGTCTGTCTCGGTATGTGGAGATGGGCAGTTTATAGGGTGAGTATGGACTCAGAATTTATTTTTACTTTACTCCTTTATGCCTTTTTCTATCCAAAGATCTGTTTTCTTTTGCAAATTAGCCACACTTGTGTTTTTTTTAACGTCATATGACGTCATGGAATTAAAAAACAAGTTGCACTTCAGTATATTCTGGAAAGCAGCTACTATGTAGCTGGGCACTGGCCCGGTTTCCTTGTACCTGCTTCCTCACCTCGCGACTTGGCGCACTCCTCCCAGTCTGTCATTTCTTCACGACTGCAACTCCATCTTCTGCCAGCAGTGTACCTTATGATTACCAAAGTACCATCTCACCAAAATGAAGCTTTGGTAGGGGTGCACACACGTTATCACTGTTTGCATCACACGGCGATCAGATTATTTTCGCTTCATGAGATATTGTGCCATCAAAGCCTACACTATCAAGGAATCGCAGTGTTTTAAGGGGTGCGTGTGTGAGATACAGGGCTCTACATTTTCATCAAGTGGGATGTCAGTAAAGATTCGAGCCACAGGCAGGATTCACTTGTATTTCTGCATCAGTTTAGATCAAATCCCATGCAATGTTAGAGGAGAGTCCGCCAAAGTGTTGGAGCACATGATACCATCTAAACACATCCAGCTAAAAGCCATTAAATCTGAATTGCTTCCTTACACCTCTTGACCGTTTGCAGACCAGAGACTATTCAGCAGAAAATGTCATCCGAAAATGTTTGATGCTTTCAAAAAATGCTTGCCCAGCAGACTTCTTTCTCGTTCTGATCATAGACGGCTAATAGTTTCTGCAATTACACGTTCTTCTGTCAAAGCAGAATGTGCGGAGCCACCAGTTCTGTTATGGAAACCGAAATAATGTCTCTGCTGCTCAAAACCCGCCAAACTACCCTGAAACATTGGCTTATTTGCTCCGCTGTATCTTTGGGGCAAACTTTTCTCACGCCTGAAAGCAATTAGCAGGCCCGCCTCTTGTAGTGCAGTGTGTAGGTCGGAGTCAAGTAATAAAGAAGTATTGACTTTTCTCTGTCTGTAAGCAGCATGAAAGGGGTGCCATGGCCTTGTCGTACATGAAAAGAGCTCCATTAATTTCACTTATTTCAAGAGGGGCTGTCAAGCGCTAATGCTTCCATTGCACTTTTCACACAAAGTACATTGACACCAGTCCTGGCCCCAGTGAAACAAGTTTACAATATTTCAGCACGCGGAAGGGGTCAGCGCCATCAGTTTTAATTCCCCCTCCGCACTTGGACACCTTGCACTGCATGGCTCATGAGAGATGCTGAGGGGTGTGGGCGGGACCATTAGCAATGGCTTTGTGATTCTCCCCCTGGGGAAGACAAAAATGGCTGCCGCTTGTGGTTAACCCAACCAGCTCATTTACTGCACAATTCAGGCACCAAGGATGCCTGATGGTGAATTTTGTTATTTATGTTAGTGGTGTTTTAAGTGTATTTGTCTTAAACAATGGCATTGGAGATGGGTTGTGTCCATGGAAAATGCGATGAAAATATCTGACAAGCAGGTACAAAGATGTACCACAGCAGGATATGTAAATGTCATCAGTGAAACAAGAGCGAGCCGCCATCTTACTTGTACCGGGGTCGGCGCTCTAGGTTTCCACGGAATGACATATTTAAAGCCGATGCCAGCGCGAGCGCGCAGCGGACGCACGCAGCAGGCGCGCCGCTGGCGCGCCGCTGGCGCGCCCGTCTGCGCCCGTCCGCGCTCGGCCCGCGCCCTGCGCCAGTACCCCTGGCCGGTTCTCAATGGATTCCACGGGGCGAAAGATATACTCTAGAGAGTCTCTGCATATGCTCAATGCCGCAAAATTTAATTGTAAGCACAAATGCATCTTTCCGGATGTTTCACCTGACCCTAGTAGGGCCACTTGCACTAACTGTGGAATAACGATTCAGCTACTCAGATACAAGATAGCCAATAACAGAAAACACACAATGAGAGCAGGAATAAGTAATGATATAAAATGCCTGCTACTCAACGCTAGATCACTAGTGAAACATAGCACGGAACTAGCTCACCTCATTGAAAATGAAGGAACTAAAATAGCCTTCATAATGGAGGCATGGACAGATGAAGCCTCTGGCCCGGATATCGTTAAAGCTACACCCCCTGGTTACATTTGCTAGACTCAGAACAGAATTAATAAAAAAGGGGGTGGATTAGCCATAATCTATCACGAGTCCATCAAAGCCACCTTTAATAACTCTACTAAATCCGACTGTGAGGCATTGGACTTTTGTTTTCGCCTTTCCCATCGGTACACGTTTAGAGGTACCCTACTATATAGACTGCCTGGTCCCAAAGCAGGGTTCCTAGCACAAGCAAGCACCTGGGTGGAAAACGAACTAGGATCAAGTTCTTACTCGATCCTAGGAGACTTTAACTTCCATCTAGAAGCTGTAGAGGACCCAGACACTAACAAACTCATTGATTTATTCAAGATTATTGACTTAACTCAACGAGTCATTGGACCCACTCATAAAGCTGGCCATACATTGGATGGCATTTTCACTAATAACACATATGTTACTTTTAGTGAAATACTACCAGTGACGTGGTCGGATCACAAAGCCATCACTTTCCTGATCTCACCCTTAATGCACAATACAACAAAAACCACGGCCAACCAAACAGAGTATCGTTCCTGGAAAAAAATTAATGCTGACGACCTTAATAATCATCTGAAAAAATCTCTCCCCATTATTCCTGAAGATTTGGAAATGGCAGCCTTCAATTATTCCAAGTGGCTGGATTCAGCATGCACGGAATTGGTTCCCAGGAAAACACGCCACAATTTTAGAGTCCGACCTTCCGCTCCATGGTACTCGCAAGACCTTAGAGAACTTAAACTTAACTGTAAACGTTTGGAAAGGTTATGGCGTATTAATTATGATTCTCAGGATAAAAAATGCTATAAGATCTGTTTATCCCAGTATAAACAACAGCTTCTTAAAACCAAACAAGAATTTTTCGCCGCTAAAATCACAGAAGCTGGAAATTCATCTAAGGAACTGTTCAAAACGGTTAAAACCCTCGCTGAGCCCACTATCCCCCCAATAGAATCCAGCCAAGAATTGTGCGACAAAATAGCAAACTTTTTCTTTGAAAAAGTCGACAATATCTACTCTGCTTTTACCCACTCAGCCAATGTCTCAATTATATCAGGATCGGCAAAGTCACACGACTCTCCCAACAACTCTAGGACACTAAAGATGTTTTCGCCTACTCTGTTGAGGTTCTTAAACTCTTAGATTCAACTAGATCAGGCTCCCCGATGGATCCCTGCCCCCTATCAGTACTTAAGTTAGCTCCTGAACCAGTCACGGAAACCCTCGCATCTATCTTCAATTCCATGTTTGTCAAGGGTTTCTTTTCCAGGACTTGGAAAACAGCATCCATCCTTCCGCTACTAAAAAAACCCCAGCTGGATCCCCAGGACCCAAATAACTTCAGACCTAGTTCTAGGCTTCCCCTCCCTGCCAAATTAATTGAAAAACTCATGAACATACAACTTAGCAGATTCTTGGAAGAGGCCAAGCTACTAGACCCCATGCAGTATGGATTTAGATTAGGACACAGCACCGAATCGGCGCTAGTCAAATCCACCGAAGAAATTAGAGCTACTTTAGATCAGGGTGGAAAGGCTGTTATGATCATGTTGGATCTGTCTGCAGCCTTTGACACGGTCCATCATGGTTTATTGATGGACCGGCTACAAGAAATTGGCGTCAAAGACAAAGCATGGAGTCTTATTAGGTCTTTCCTAGCAGACAGAATACAGGCGGTCTCGCTGGGAGACTTTAATGCTAAGGCCTTCTCCCTTCCATGCGGGGTGCCACAGGGATCCTCCATCAGTCCCACACTCTTTAATGTGTACGTTAAACATCTTGCATCATTGGTAGAATCCTTTGGATTCAACCTTACATCCTACGCAGATGATACCCAGATTGTGGCATCAATCCTACCTGCTGCCCTCACCAATGTAGCGGAAGACTTTAGGGAGTGTATGTCAGCAGTAGGCAGATGGATGTCTCAAAACTGCCTCAAGTTGAATTCCAACAAAACAGAGGTGGTTTTGTTCGGAAATGATCCTAGTTTCTGGACACCTACTTGGTGGCCAGACTCATTGGGTCCACTACCCACTCCCTGTAGGAAAGTTAAGAATCTGGTCATTGTCATCGATGATAAACTGCTGTTTAAGGACCAAGTTAACTCAGTTATCTCTTCTACCTCTTTTATCCTTAGATCTTGCAGGAAGATTCTGCCACTGCTCCCCAAAGAATCACATAGGACGGTTATTTCCGCCCT
The DNA here is from genome assembly GCF_964204655.1 of Triturus cristatus. NCBI lineage: Eukaryota > Metazoa > Chordata > Amphibia > Caudata > Salamandridae > Triturus > Triturus cristatus. The sequence goes on along the minus strand of NC_140589.1, from coordinate 1,710,034,300 downwards.
TGCCCTATCCAGACTCGACTATTGTAATAGTCTTTATCTCACTATTCAGGAAGGACTACAGAAAAAATTGCAGCTATTGCAAAATGCAGCGGCAAGATTGATATCAGGCATTCCGAAATATGCCTCGATCTCGGTTGAGATAAAAAAACTACATTGGCTTCCAATAAACAAGTGAATTCTGTTCAAAGCGCTGTGCATGACACACAGAGCCCTGCATAATAATGGACCCCTCCACCTAATTAGGCTCTTCCAATGGTACTCCCCTGGAAGAACTTTGCGGTCTTCTAAGGCCAAATTGGTAGCAGTTCCCAAAGTAAACAAAGCCAATTGGGGAGGATGCAGCTTCCAGGCCAAAGCTACCAAGGTCTGGAATGCACTGCCGCCTCACCTGAGACACATAACCAACCACTTAGAATTCAGAAAGGCGCTCAAGACCAGCCTTTTTACATCTTAAACACCATAGCCGTTGCCACAAATCAGAATTGTCTTATGTACTATAGCGCCAGGACACCCTCGGGTATTAGCCGCGCTCTATAAAACGGAATAACATAACATCATATCTCTCCTATGTCCTGTTACCATGCAAGCCTGCTCTGCCTGTCTGAAGTGTCTTGTATGAATCCGTGAGGATGATTAATGTCCAAAAATGATAACGCTTTATGTAGTTCATTGCTGCACCCACAGAGTAGCGCAAGTGCTGTACAAAAAAAGAAAATATTAATATTACATTAATCGTGGTACATGACAAAAGATAGAAATAAAAACTATACAAAAACATCTAGGCAATTAATAATTGTGCAGAAATTTGATAAAGTATGTTTTAAATTCCTTTCAAAGCGTTCTAAGAGTAGCGCAGTGAAAAATACATATCTGAAGTCCATTCAAAGCGCTTAGCATTGCCACCATTCTAAGTAGGAGCAGGAAGATTTGAGGGCAGAAATCTTTACAAATGTAGTTCAATATCTAGTTTGCTATTTGTTATTTTCGGTAACAAAGAGTAGTGTCTTAAGTAAAGGAATTAGGATGTATACTAGTTAGTGTATCACCTGCATCAATGTTTAGTATGGGGTTTTTGTTTAAATCAAAGTTTTAAATGTTCCCAGGCCTGCCACATTAGCAATTTCCCTACTAAAATCTGAATAATACTTCTGTATTGCATCAATTCTTTCAGTTTCCAATATTTGGTCCTGCCCAATGTCCTTATAAATCATTTGATTACCTGCAAAATTCAGATGGTACTTTAACAAATCCTATGCATGCGGCGCTAAACTCAGTGTTACAAACATGGGTCCATTGTTTCAGAAAATCCAACATCATGGGAAAACATGGATAGCGTTCACTGGTTTTTGCTAAAGGAGGTGCAGAACAAAAGAAGAGTCTGACTAGGGTACTCAACAATGGAATAATAGGTGCCTGCAATATTCCTTACTTGGCATTGTTTACTTTGAACAAAAAAGTTAATTTGAAGAAGTAAAAAACAAGCATCAGCAAAGCCAAAAGATCTAGTTTGCAAAGTAATGTAATGTAATGGGGATTGCAAAACTTGTCACCCATGATGGTATCAGGCACTGAGTAGGTGCAGGTTCTGCAAGAAGGATCAGTTCAAGTTTGCCTTTTAAGCCCTGACGAAAATAGTTTCAAAATATGCTACTGCAGTGAAAAACACAAATGAAAAAAAGCTGCCACAGTGAAAAAACAAAACAAAACGTTTTCTATATTCAGATCGTTTATGACATCAAGAATGATGATTCAATGTACTATTGAGATGTAAAATTGGCCCTTATGCATTGCAGTGCAAGCACTTTATAGGAAGAAGAACGCTATACCAAACAGTCAATACTATGAGGGGAGAGTACAATAGTCCTGTGGGGCAGAGCCAAAGCCCACTCTTGGTATGTATTAAAGAATTGGTAACGACAGGTCATGAAAGCAGCCGAGCTCTTACGTCAGACCTAGACATAAGCGCAAGGGCACATAGCTGTTCCTTGGAATCCCTCTGCCGGTGCGGCTTACTACCGGAGTTGCAGAACAAGAAAGCTGCGTAGTCTTGATCCCACCTCATGCCTCTTCCTTCTAACATCCTACACTTCATACAACATTGTCTCGCTTGCAGGTCATTTTCTTCCCCGCTTTCTGATTTTGAAGCTATTTTTCTATCACAGTTAAATGAACTGCAATGGTGAGAGTGACTATTTTGGAGCGGACAATTACAATGAAAATTCATTTCTCCGTAAAAAAAAATCCATACTTATAGGAAACAAGTCACTTCTTGGGATTTATCACACACCTAAACCTGCATCTGAGTTAGACTGTATGAATACTTTGAATTAAGAACTGAGATTTTTTCTGAAATAATATTGCACAAATTGGTCACACCAACCAACGCTCTTCACAACCATACTTTCATTCATGCATTTATTTCTGGGGGCAAGGAAACAGCACTTCATGGCTACACCAATGGAGGTACAGTGCTATACAAACAGCAGTGAGAATGAAATATGGAACGGATAGTTTGAATCTGGCCAAAATGCATAATCTGCTTGTTTGATAAGTTAGGATTGTGAGAAATTGCATCATTATCTGGGGTGGGCGGCCCACCTCAAAGAATAATCACAGCTCTTGTCAGGGAGAACCATCAAAGTCACTGAATTAACCTGAGCTCAACCTCTTGGTAGATATGGCACAGGATAGACAGGCTTAACTTAGGGCAATGTGTAAAGCATTTATGCAGTATCAAATAGTTATAATGTCAAAACATCAAACGATAAAAATCCCAAACCCAATTAGAAAAATAGAATAACATTTGTTAACTAAAATGAAAACAAAAGTCTAATAAGGGGAATAGGAGATATGAATTTTGAAAGTTTTAAGTTAAAGTAGTGCCAATGCTAGTTATTGGTCATGGTAGACAGGGACATAGGCGCAATTTGAGGCCACCCACGATGGAGCCCTGATATGATATGCCAACCAGGCTTTGCCCAGTCAGAGGTGTTATCTTGGGACTTAGCCTTTATTCTGGAAGTCAAAATCCTTCAGTGGGGCAAGGCAGCAAGCTGTAGCCAAGGAAATCTTCACAAAGTCAGATAGGAGTTAGGGCAGGTACCGCTGAAGCTGCTGGTTTGGTGGAAAAAGCTCTGAGCAGGAGAAATTTAATTTTCACCTTCAGGGAGGCCCTTGCGCTGGTCAGATAGTTTTGGTGTCTTCGCCAGGTCAAGATTTTTATCTTTCGACTTTGTCTCCTTTTGGAGCTCAGAATCCTTCAGCAGAGCAAGGCTGCAGTTGTATCCAATTTTGAGTTCCATGAGGCCAGATATCTTTGCACTAAGAGCCCACTGAATCAGATTTTGCTGCGGAAAAGATCTGAGTGGAAGAAACCTGATTTCCTAGCCCAGTGAGGATGCACCTTAGTTGGAAAGGCTGGGGTGGTTTGTCCTGTCCTCTGAAGGTCTGGAAGTCCAAAACGTTTTTGAAGTCACAGGTTTTCAGAACTTATAGAAGAAATCCAGTTAGACAAAGCCAATGGTACCAGGACCTCAGGAACAGCATTAAGGGATCAAGACTAAGTTCAGCAGAGGCCACCAACAGGGTCAAGGTTAGGCTCAGTTGATACTCGTCAGCTGGGAACTTCACAAAAAAGCCTCTTGCAGCATTCTGTAGCAACATATGAAGTCAAACAAGAGACCTTTAAGGTCCACATCATTCTCCTGGATATAAGAGGGAGCAGATCCAGTCTTTCAGGTCACCGATAGCAGGTCCAGTCCTTTTGCGTTCTTTGACAAGTCCAGAAAGTGCTCTGAAGATGTCACATTTATGCCTGACACTGGCTATGGGGCAATAGTTCATAGGGGTTACCCGATCCACATTTGCAGCAGTTCCTGTTTGCTCTACAGCATTTTTGCCCATCACTCCTTAAATCCAGTATGTGGAAAACACTATCTACTTTTGCAAAGTCTGTGTGCCAACCCAGTGGCGTTGCCAGAGCAATCAGCAGTCCCCTCCTCTATGGTCACTCCAAACCTGTTTTGGGGTTAGCCACTGGCTGTGGCGCCTGCCTGACTGAGAAAACAAAAGCTGAGAACTTTCCAGGTGTTACCTAACATGTGTTTGTGGCCGAAGAAGCCCAATTGATGTAAATTAAGTTCCTGCGTACACCCTAACGGCCTAAGGGCAAACACCTCCTTACAACCAAGCCATTGTGTCTGCTCTGGGAACAGTTTTCAGCCTTCTTCAGGGATAATCACGCACTGGGCTACTGCTGGAGAGCTAATGTAGATTAGCCTCGAGGTGCTTCAGGCAAGGAAACAGTAACTTTCTAAAAGTTACATTTCCTGAATGTTTATGGAAAATCAGACTTCATCATCCAGCAAAAACAGAATTGATAATTAACCCTGTTTCCCATTGTTTTCTATGGGTCAGTCAAAGCCTTCTTGCAGTGAAAATAGCTTTTGGGTGTCACTGCAAGAACATGATATTTCTTCATGTCCTACTTTTAAATACCATGTACCCTGATTTGTGGGATGCAAGGCCTACTTAAGAATAACTTATTAATATTTAAAAGGAAGGTTTTCTCCTTTCAAAAATGGTATTGTGACAGGTTGCATTGCAGGTTATACACAGCAGTAATCATGCTGCACAGGGTAGGTCTGAAGTCATGTTTGCCCTGCCACAAAAGTGGATGGCGCAATAGGTGGTGCAGTCTACACATGGCATTTATCTTCCAGGCCCTGGAGGTACCTAAAACACAACATATGAGGGACTTATAGTCAATTCAATTGTGGTGATTAGGAATAAGCCCATTCAACTAAGTTTAACCCCTTCAGCGCGGTGCGGATTACCGCGCTGTGCTGAAGGTTCCGTGCGCGGGCGGGGCCATGATGGAGCGGTTCCGTCATGCGCACAGCGCGACCGACGCGTATGATGGAACCGCTCTGTCATACGCATCGAAGGGGTTAAAAGGGCACTCTTTACTACTGGTTAGCAGGGATAAATTATACAGAGTTCTAAAGCCACCAAAGTAGATAGGACAAACATCAGGGCTGACATCATGCAAAGGATGGTAATTTCGTACCTGACCAATGTTGAGGTGACCTCTCCCCCACTGAGAATAGCACTACATGACATAACAAGATATAATCAAATACATTAAAAATATCGCTGTACCAAAGTTTGTTGTTTTCTATCGTTATATGGCCAAAGAGTCACATGTATCAAAGTAAAGAAAGTAGAATGTCTGTGCTTTACTGCATGGTAACCCAGGGAATCTCTCTTTAATCAGAGGTGCTTGTACACTAGGGGTGGGCGGAATTTGCGAAATTCACTTTCGCAAATTATCACGAAAATGTTAAAAATCTCTGCAAACACGCGGAAATATCGCGAAGATGCGGAAGTTTTTTTCCCGCCCGTACGTGTATTTTCTGCATGGTCGCGGCTCGCCAATTTACCCATGTGGATGCTCGTGGGCGCGGCCAACTTGTTTTCACTTGTCTCGCTGTGCATGATTGCGAGAAGAAAGACGTGATCGCGCGACGAATGACGTCACTGCGGGCGCGAACTTTCGTGAGACAGCGCAAATGGCTACCAACAATCCAACATCTCATGGAGAACGAGACCGGATCGGGAAAACTTGTCGGCGAACGCGGGGATTCAGGTAAGGCGATCGCGCGCACGCGAGAATGTATTATTTTACAGCGCGAGCAAGCAAAACATTTCCGGTAAAATGCGGATTGCGGAAATTTTGACATTTCCGCGCTCTCCGCGGAACGTGAAAATATCAAATTATCGCAATTTCCGCGACGGAACGGAATTTTAGCCCAGGTCTATTGTACACCCAAAGGAAGTTAATCTTAAGGGTAACACTAGTGCCTTGTGTCCCTTGGGTACTACAGAATTCCATTAAATCTGTTGGAAAACCAAGTATTAGTATCCTTTTGCTTTTTGGGAACCATCTGTGGGGTCCCAAAGAACCCCTTTACTATGAACTGTTTTGAGTGCCCTCACAGAGAAGCCCTCCATTAGGCACCCACCGTTTAGTCTCAAGGGTATAGCCCTACTGACCTCTCTCTGCACAAGCTCTGATGATAGCATAATATAACTTGAGATGGAGCAGCCGCCTCAATGGGAGCAGCCTAGTGACATCTCCATATTGTAAGAAAATAACACTTCTTGCATGACCACCCCCATTGTTTTGGACTGATGCTACTGTTCTTTTGACTCTGTCCACTGGGACTCTGCTAACTAGGCCCCAGTCCATGTGCTCCTATCCTGAAAATGTAAAAATGCATATACTCCTAATTTCCATGTTTAATTTACCTATAAGTCCCTTATTCATGGTACAATGTGTATGTTAAATGTCACTAGTGGACTGCAGCAAACATTGTGGCGTGATAGTGTAAAACATTACTGTTTGCCTACTACTGCAGCCTGTCTGTGCGGTTTTAAAACTGAAATTACGACCTGTCAAAATAATGTCTTATGTCAGACCTAATACCTCCTTTAAATATTAGTAAGTCACACCTAACTAGGCCTTAATGCCCAATAAGGCAGGGTGCATTGTATTTAAGTATTTAGTAGGACATGTAAAAGTTTAATGTAAAACATGTCATTACAGTGACAAGTCCCCAAAGGTTATTTTCACTGTAGCAAGAAGACTGTTCTATAGGAAAGTACTGGTATATAATATTACAATTAAATGGTGTTATCTGTGCTGCGGAAACTGCAAAAAGTTAATTCTTTTACTTTTTAAAACATTTATTGTAAGCCCAACCCACTGGTAGAATCGGATTTGTACTAAATATTTTTCAAAAAGGTAATTTTACATAGACCCCTTTACCTGCCTAAAGCCTCTAGAATCCCATTTGCATGAGTTTCCAACTGCGACCCAGGAGGAGACTATTCCCTTGATTAGGTATAAACTTAATTTTGGTGTGGGTAAGTGTTCTGTTCCTCGGGCCGGATGACCATCTGGACAGGGTCCAGGAACTAAATTAGCTTCAAAAATGTATACTCTGTCACTGGCAGATGTAGCTAATACCTGGGCCTGTCCCATCCTTGGTCCCTCTAGTCAGTCAGGCACCAGTACCGAGGGAGAGGAGTTAACCAAATAACCGGTTTTCCATGACCACAGAGGATAGGTTGCTCATTTTCCTGCCCACACCTCTAGGGTAAGCACAGGAGCTCTTGACAGGGGAAGAAATCTTCTGCCGTGTTGGAATATGTAGAGAGGGGCACTGTGGGACTGTTTGTAGTCGGGCACATAGGAACTGCTGCAAAAGTGGGTAGGGTTGGGATCTTTCCCCCTTTTGATTATGGAGGGGTCATGATACACCCCCACCCACAGACTAGTGCCAGACATAAAAGTGTTACACCTGGGCACACTTTTCAACATACTATTGGTTCTGTGGAACACAGAAAAAGGACTGCACCTTGCTATTGAGACCGGCGAGGAGACCTGAAAAGATGGACCTGCTCCCACTTGTTCCTTGGACAAAGAAGTGGGCTCCAAGGGTTTCATTAAATTCTTTGGATTTTGTTAAGAAATGGGAGTGGGATTTTTATTGCTTTTTTAACTTTTTTAACTGTTTTGATACTTTGATACTTCTAAATGCTTTACACAATTTCTCTAGTTCAGCCTGTCTACTCTGTTTCACAGCTACCAGGAGTTGACCTCAGGTTTAAATTACTGAAACATTTACAGGACCTAACAAGAATAGTGCCATTTTCACCTGTGGTGGACTATCATCCACCCAAACTAATAATCAAGTTTCCCACTGATGTTAATTTGGTGAAGGGGCTTGGGGAACATGGGGCCCTATCATTTTTATTTTTTTCGAGTATTTGGGATGTTTGCACATTATGAGCATAACGTTTTGCAATATTGTTCTGATCATGACACTATGTACTCATGGTTAACGCTTCATAAACACTGCCTGTGCACCTGTTGTTATAATTATCTGCAACTATTTATGAATGTTACTTATGTAAGAAGGATGATTTCAAGATGAAGGATCAATGCATCTCACAGAGGACAACTCTGTCCCCTTCCTTCTCCTCTGCTGATTATTTGATTCCAAGACTCCTTTGTGGAAGCCCACTAGAAGGTCTTATGGGCTTTCTGGGCTATCTGCATATATACACAGTGATCACTGCAATGATAAATGTGAATAGTACTTTCCAAAAATTGTCACAGAGGAAGGCATCTCAGTACCATCCTTATTAACTGGACTTTGTCAATTTGGAGGATACGGAAACCCTGACCGAACCTGGGTCCTGGCCCAAATGCCTAAACTTAGAACAGTAGGCTAAATACTTTGCTGGATGTTTCTTTGAGCTTGCTGAACATCTTCAGAACATGCATGACCATGCTGGGGCTGGTGCTTCTAGAATATGGAACTGAGTACTGCTGGTTTAACCTGAACTAGGATCAAGAAAGGGGGTGCCTAGTTAAGTTTGCCAACTTCACATACTGCTGCTGACCTTACCTGTGGGGCAACTCCATGACTCAAAATGCATAGACACAGTGGAACTGATTCACAAAAGCATTCATCAGTACAGAAAGTAGTACTTTAGGAGCTCTATTTTATGCATTCTTACATGCATTTGTCAATGGGCCCCGAAATCAGCCTCCAATCAAATATTATTAAAAGTGCAAAGAAGTAATATGTACTATTTATACTAATTGTATATGAATACTCCCATTGTATTCACATTTTAGATGTTTAGGTGCCAATTCACAATAGCATATAAGAGTATGTAAAAGGGTCCTACATGTACACTACTTTATTAATTCCAAAATGCCTTTCTGAATAAGCTCCAGTACTTTGTAGCCCTCTCTGTCCCTCTCTCAAGAGCAGTGGAAGGCCACAAAAGACATCTACTGTTAGAAGTGTAGGTGCACTGAGTGGTGTCTCTGTGAGTAGACAAGCTCACAATCCTGGTTCCTCTCTGCATCACTTTTTACTTTGCCTCTTCATTTCAGTCTACTACAGTGGCAGTAGACCAGCAGCTGGCTGACTTGTCAGCTTGCTGCTTTGAGAGAGACCTGAATGGTCTACGGCAAGCTGTGTCCTTCATGCTTGATCCTGCTTCTGTGAGTCATGTTGAGCTCTGCCCTTCTTTACGAAATGACTTGTAGCGTTGCCAGCAGGCGGACACCAGATTCGCCTTATGAGTGCCAAATGAGTTCCTCCTGCCAGTGGAGGGTTGCAACTGTCATTTCTTCCAGGGTTTCAAAACATTTCATCAGACCAATCTAACAGAATGATACTGGCTTACTTCCTACAGCTACTTACATATTTAATGGTTCCAGAGGATACAGCCTCTACATGCACATTCCGCTTTATCATATTTAGTTAATCTTCAGAATATTTTGCATACAATGAAATTATTTTCTTGGATTCTCTGTTGGCTTATTGGGTTTATGATACATTTCAGGTGAAAAAGGCTTTGCAGTTGGCTACCTTTCCTTGCTTATGGCCTTGGACATCAATTTTCCTACATACATCCATGAGTTTGCAACAAGTTCCATCCCACCTTCGCTAGCCTCTAAACTGCTGGTGTGCATTGACAAAATAAACTGTGTGGATGCAAGTTCAGACCACATGGAATTGTTTGATGTATAATAAATAACTAATGATGGAAGACAGAACAGGGGTGTGGAAACCTGTCACAGTTTTCACAAGGAAGAAGATATTAGATATGTAGTAGACCTACAGCTTTTTGCAGACTTTTTGTCTTCTGATGCCGAACCTACTTTTGTTGGCATTAGGGCACTGAACACTTTACCACTGCTAACCAGTGATAAAGTGCTTGAGCTCTCCCTAAAACATGGCAAAATTGGCTTAAACCTAATTGGCACATTTAATTTACTTGTAAGTACATAGTAAATGGTACTATATGTACCAGGGACCTGTAAATTAAATGCTAGTGGGGGCCTGCAGCACTCATTGTGCCAACCACTAAAGTAGCCCTTTAAAACATGTCTCAGGCTGGCCACTGCACCCTTTAGGGCAGTTCAATGTGTCATTTTGACATGGCAAAATAAACCTTTTGCCTGGTCTAAACCTTCCTTTTTTACATATGTCAGCCTAAGGTAGGCCCAAAAAAGGTTCCCAGGGCAGGGTACCTTGTATTTAAAAAGTAGGACATGTGGGATTACGTTTTTGATGTCCTGGTAGTGAAAAACTACTTTTAAGGTCTATTTATTCCATTGACTAACATGGGGTTACCATATTGCATTTACTAAGTGATAACTATTGATTGGGAGCAGATAGAAATATAATGTTCACACTCAAATACATTTCAATTTAAAATCCTCTGTAATGGTAAAGTTGGATTTAAGCCAAAATTCTGAAAGTGACACTTTTAAATAATTGGCATTTTCTTGTCCTAACGAATTGTGCCTTCTGTCATCACCTTGGGTCACATGAATGTGAATGGATCTGCTGTTGTGGTTGGTGTATTCCTGCCAGACAGTGAGACAAAGGGCACTGGGTGTAGGCAGGATGGGCTATCCTGTCTGGATGGCTGAGTGCAGAGCTGTACCCAGCCCCATTTGCCTTTCAAAGGGTGTTGCCTCCAGCACACACAAAGGACCCTTGCACTAGTCTTTTATCACCCTAGACTTCTTGGAGCATTGACAGGGGAAGGGCTCAACATTCCAGAACCAGATGTGGAGGCAGTGCAAAGAATCCCCCCACTTCAAAGGCTGGCAACAGGTATAAATATTGGACCTTCAGAGCCACTCTTTACTACATTCATGGACCTGTTGACATTACAAGAGGAAGGGCTGCCTTGTTCCCCAGAGGACAGCCCTGCTGCTTGAGGCCTGCCTTGTTCTCCAGGTGATTGCCCTGGTACTTGAGGCCATCCTTGTTCACCAGAGGACTGTCCTGCTGCTAGAGGCCTGCCTTGTTCCTCTCTGCTGGATGAGCCCTGCTTTGTTCCCCAGAGGACTGTTCTGCTGCTTGAACCCTTCCCTGATCTCTGAGAAGGAAGACTGGAACTGCTCCCTTCATCCCAGTCTACCTGAGTGACTCCGAGGGTCAGTTGGCTGAGCTCCTGTCTGAGCTACAGGGGCATAACAAGTTCCACAGGCACCCTGCAACAGCACAGCTGACCTGATGCATTTAGACCTGCCTGGACCTGCAATGGGACCAGCTTGAGCCCTGCTTATATCTGTGAGAGTGAGCCCCTGATCCCCAAGAGGTTCAGCCCTTGGTCCAGGACCTTTGGCTGGCATCAGTTGAGCCCCTCCTGTGAATATAGTTGAAATCCTGACATTTTGGACTCTTCATGACTGCAAAGGGGCCTATTCATTCCGAGACTCTGCGGCCTATAATGGCTGACAACCTGAAGTTCCGGTGAACCTGACTTCATGCTACAATGACCGCCAGTGACGACCGGGCAATACGAAAATCTGCACTTCTCACTTCAGCATCCACAGCCTGCAGTGACTGCCATTGTGGAGCTCCACCAATGACCGTCTGCGGAGCACAACCAGATCTTCATGCTACAGGCATCACTGTCCGCGACACCAGCCCTACTTTTCGCGCTGCAGCAACAACAATTCACATTGCTCTCCCAGCTCCTTGTGGACTTCTCCACCGTGAACTGGAATCTTCACGCCGGATTTTGAGAAGGTAACTTTTTCAACTGGGCTATCCTGGCACCTGTATCAGGTCCGCACTCCATTGTGACTGGCCTGAAATTGACACTTTACCTTGGTCTAGCACAACCAGATGACTGCAAGTGGTGCTTTGCACTTTTAGGAGCTATATCTACCTAGAACTTTAAAATCGAATATCTCCAGGTTACTGATTGGATTTGAGTTGTTTTGGTCTCTTGGACTGTAAGAGATGTCTTCACTTCCTGCAGTCCATACTCCTTTCATACCCCACACATATCAGCACATTACAATTTAAGGCAGAAGGGAAGGGCAGGGTGCGGTAGATGAACTGGGTAGGTCTGTGTCCTCTGCCATGCATTGAGACTCTGGAAACAGGGAGAGTGATGTGGTACATATGGAACATAAAACAGCTTGGTAAATGAACCAAACAGTGATTTCTTAGAGCGAAAAAGGAATGAGTTCCTGGAACTTGCTTAATCATAGGTGTTTTCCCTATGCGTTCTCATTGAACCCTCTAGATGTTAGTCACTCAAGTGATGGTCCAACATTTAAGAGCATTTCATTTCAGCCCTTCCGGACATCTCTGCTTCATGCTGGGCACATCCTGGCCTCAAAGTTGGTGATGTCTGCGTCACTTGATGCTGAGAACGGCAAAGAGTGACAGGGATGCTGAGAGTGGTGGAGGAGTCAAGCTCCCAAAAGTTGTTTTTCACTGCAACAAGGCTAGCTCTCCCACAGACTAACACTAGACTACCTTATTACGCTTAATAAGTGATAACATCCGTTTGAGAACAGATAGAGAAATATTTCTTCTATTTACTTTTTATTTTTTTTACTATTTATTTTAATATCCTCTTTAACAGCAAAGTCAGATTTTAAATTACTATTCTGAAAACGCCACTTTTGGTATTTTTTTGCTTCCTAAAGAGTAAGTTACTTACCTTTGGTAACACATTATCTGGTAGAAACAGGATCTAGCCGCAGCTTCCTTACTTTAGAATCTTTCCTCAGGCGCGAGACTGGACCTGGAAACTATTTTCCCGCATCATGTCTGTGCTCCAGCAGAGGGCATCGCACGACTCCACACTGAAGTCGACCACCGGATGTTACGTTGACGGAGTCCATAAAACTCCATCGCCGATGTTCTGACGTCAGTTTCTTCCATGACCATTTTCCGCATTCGAAACATGGAGCCACCTATAGAAGCTGTGTATTGAACAGTGTGCCAAAAACAAACAAAAGACACCAAAGTGTCAAATAACTATTGAAGTTGGAACCATAATAATGTATATGAATATCCTAACACCAACCTCGAGATGAAAGAGAACCTCTGTATGTAATAAATACTCACCTTCTCTCTCTCTCTTTTTTTTAAAAGACCAAAATAATTGAAACCCAAAAGGACTCAGTTTGCAGAGCAGAAATGATGGTCAGGTCGATAATGTATCTGTGGTTAGAATCTGTCTCTACCAGATAATGAGTTACCAAAGGTAAGTACATTGCTCATCTGATAGAGATATCTAGCTGCAAATTCCTTACTTTAGAATCAAATGCCAAAGCCATACCCTCCCCGGGGGAGGGTCTGCGAACTATAAACATGAAAAGCCTCTTACTAACAACAACCCAGCCCAAAATAAAAGAGAGAGAGAGGACCGGAAATGTATTATAATGCATACAGAGTCCCCTAGAAGGGGCCATGGGTAAATAAAGTCGAAAGACTCTTAAAGCACGGGAATAACATGCCCATGTCAGAAAGGCAAGACTGTTTTAAGATCTCTCCTCACAGTAACTGTGGACAGAACCACAAGAACAAAGAAAAATGATAAGGCAATAAACACATGGGTAAGATATAACCCATGTCAATAAGAGTTTGTCTCCAACCACATGGTTATATATCTAAATCCAAACAACATGTTCAAACCTACGAACTCAGAACAGACAGCTGTGCCGCTGAACCACATCTGTAAACCACCTATGGACAGGACTGCTCTCTGAAAGAACACAGAGAAAATCCATCCTCTGTGGAGAAAACAAATGTTCATATAAAAGAAAAGTCAAAGTCTACATTGTCCACCTATTGACATAGAAGCAGTCCTTCCATAGAAAAGGACCACTAGAACATCCCACATATACAAAAATACAGATATATATGCAGACATAGGAGTAAAATAAACAAATGCCTATGTATCGACAAAAGAAAATATATCTTAAAAGATAGCTGAAAGAGAAATAACCCGCAAGCAACAGTGACATAACAGTATGTAACCATAGCAAAATTATACCCTTAGAAATGCAACAGTATCCAACCCATCAGTGTAATGCAAGGTACCTAAAATATCACCATTAAATCATGGCAGCATAAAATTGAATAAGATACCAAGAAGAAAACAAAATCTTGATAGTCTGATCGACACAAAGGTCTGCACAAGACCTTGTCTTATAAACAGAGACCATCATCGATGGACTGGTAAAAGCTGACAAAGACTAATATTAATTTGCCTAACCCTCCAGGAACCACACTTTGCCTAGTGAGAATCCAACCTACAGTCCTTAAAGGCAGAAGATAAGGCAAAGAGTTGTCTACCAGCAACTATAGACAGGTTTATAATGGAAGGAATCGCTCTGTAAGAGAGCAATAATCCTGAATATCAGGAATATCATGAGGTACAGGGTCAGACTGATTTGCATATGGCCATGTCTGAACTAGGGTGGCAGAGTGGGCTAAAGAACGGTGATGGATTAAACCCAGATCAGTTGACTGGGGGTGAGTGCTTGCAATGTTCAACACTCCGGCCATCATTTCCTTTGGTTTTTGCTTTGTTCGCCATAAGTTGGCAGGGTATGCTCAGACGTGAGTCCCTTGTTCACTTTGCCACTGGATTCAAGCAAGCCTGGCTGAAGACGGCTGAAATGCCAGAAACCAGTCCTAGGAAGCTTGTTTCCGGTCCAGGGAAGACATGGCTTGGCAGTTCGGGCTGGACTGTTCCCATGAGGCACAGGGTCAGACTGATTTGCATATGGCCATGTCTGAACTGGGGTGGCAGAGTGGGCTAAAGAACGGTGATGGATTAAACCCAGATCAGATGACTGGGGGTGAGTGCTTGCAATGTTCAACACTCCGTCCATCATTTCCTTTGGTTTTTGCTTTGTTCGCCATAAGTTGGCAGGGTATGCTCATTCGTGAGTCCCTTGCTCACTTTGCCACCGGATTCAAGCAAGCCTGGCTGAAGACGGCTGAAATGCCAGAAACCGGTCCTAGGAAGCTTGTGTTCAGTCCAGGGAAGACATGGCTTGACAGTTCGGGCTGGACAGTTCCCATGATGCACAGGGTCAGACTGATATGCATATGGCCATGTCTGAACTGGGGTGGCAGAGTGGGCTAAAGAACGGTGATGGATTAAACCCAGATCAGTTGACTGGGGGTGAGTGCTTGCAATGTTCAACACTCCGTCCATCATTTCCTTTGGTTTTTGCTTTGTTCGCCATAAGTTGGCAGGGTATGCTCAGACGTGAGTCCCATGCTCACTTTGCCACTGGATTCAAGCAAGCTTGGCTGAAGACGGCTGAAATGCCAGAAACCGGTCCTAGGAAGCTTGTTTCCGGTCCAGGGAAGACATGGCTTGGCAGTTCGGGCTGAACTGTTCCCATGAGGCACAGGGTCAGACTGATTTGCATATGGCCATGTCTGAACTGGGGTGGCAGAGTGGGCTAAAGAACGGTGATGGATTAAACCCAGATCAGTTGACTGGGTGTGAGTGCTTGCAATGTTCAACACTCCGTCCATCATTTCCTTTGGTTTTTGCTTTTATCAGGAATATCAGTCTTCCACAAAAAATAGAACTACAAGGTCAACACCTGCCCCCTACATCATTAACTTTAGCATGAAACAGGTGTAAATCTAAAGGAGAGTGCACTTGTGACACAACCCGCTTTGTGTCAAGCAGCTTACTTTAGCATGTGCTTGAAAATAATCCTTAAAGGCAGGCCATTCTGGTTGAGAAGTCAAGTGGCACGCCAGGAGCCCCTGTACTAGGGGCTTGAAAAGGTATGAGGAGCAGCCTGACCTTGTTGGTATTGCCTGAGGCCATGCAGGGTAGCACAGCAGAGAAGCAAGCACCACGCCCACTGGTGAATGCTGGTGAAAGATTGAGGCCCTGCATATTTGCTTTTCAATGAGGAGAGTAGCAGCGGAAATGTGAATGCTGTGAGGATAATTGGTGTCAGCTGCATGCTTTTGGTCAAAAGGATGATGATCTGCTGTTTCTAATGGGGATGTGATGACAAAATAAAGGTTGGCTTGTGGAGTGTATGGGAGCCTTCGTGGAAGCCTGCACCTGTTGTAGCAGGAGGAAACAGACAGCCACTTTAGTCCAGGTCTGCAAAGATGGAGTACCTGTCTGCCCTCTGATATGGCGCAGCAGGGGTTAGAAGGGATCTGAATCAGGAAAGGAAGATCCCCAAGGGCCAGAGGAGAGAGAACAGCTGTAGTACCCCACGGATGGGAAGAGCAACCGAGAAGGACTCCCCGCGTTATAACAGAAGAGCCCAAAACGCCCCCGGTCAGACGCCATTGCCGTGCAGAGGCGTGGGCTTGGGGAGAGAGCTACATGCGAGTATTAAACCGTCGTAGAGTATATTATAGTAGTGGGCGGTCACAGAGTTTGAGATAGCATACCTCTTGTTTGTTTAAATTTCATCTTTTCTGATTTTCACATGTGATCCACAGGTGATTTTGAGAACCGCACAACAGCAACATCTGAAAGCTACATTAAGGGGTATATTCACAAGAACGTGTGATAACTACCGCAAGAGTAGCTTAACGCAACTCTCAACATCACAGCCTATAACGGGAAAATTACGCCGTGCCAACCAAGTATTCACAACGCAGCGGTAGCATGCGATAGTCATCAGATAACGCGTCAAGTGTCAGCGTGAAAATCAACGCCACGCCGCAAGAATGCGAAACACGAACGCTAAAAATCATGCAATGAGACCAATCGCGGTACAAAAATCAGCAAAAACCAGCCACAGACCTACAAATCCCATGCGTCTGGTGGGAAAATTAACTATAAAAGAAAGAAAAAAAAACACCAAAACCAATTCAAACTGCGTAGCACCATGGATGCACCCGGACCGAGTGCAGAGGACAAGCCGAACTCCACAAGCCCCACGGAGGGCCAGCCAGGAACCCCGTGTTCGGGGAAGGGCAAGGAGAAGAGGAAGACGGGGTTCAGTCTGCAGGAAGACCGGATCATCGTCACGGAGGTGATAGAACACCCTCAACAACTGTTCGGCACCTCCACTGCGGCACTGGCAACCCAAACAGAAATATGGCAGGCCATCGTCACCAACGTCAATGCAGTCGGAGTGTCGAGGAGGTCAATGGAGGAGGTCAAGAGGCGCTGGCATGAAGTGTGCAGCCAAACCAAACAGAAACTCGCCGCCAACAGGAAGGCAGCAACGGTGACTGGAGGTGGGAGTCCTGCGACACAGGAGGAGCTGGATGAGCTGGAGGAAATGGTGGCCACAGTCAGCAGTGTGGGCAGACGGTGGCAGGATTTGGGGGCCTGGGCACAGCTCGATACGACCTGACCCAACAGCATCCGGGTGAGTAACGACCAGGGACTGGGGGGACGGGGGGAGATGGGCACAATGGCACACATGCACAATTATGTGTAGCACACTGCACACCCACAATGATCGTGGAACATGTCTCTGATAGCCTTGGCACACTGCAGCACACAAAGAAACACCAAGTAGGCCTTCGTCCACAATGTGCCCAAAGGGGTCCCCCTCCCTATCACCAATATCACAACCGACCCATGAACATGTGCTGAATCCAGCAAAGCAGCGGTTCCGTGACCCACACTATGCAAGTACCTGCATGCCCGATAGCATGGCAGGAGCAAAAAAACATGACATGGCTCACAAATCGACATGGAGGTGGCCCAGTGTGGATCACATCCGTAAAGGAGCAGGTCACACTCTGACATATCCACGTGCACCCACAACCGATGCCGTACAGTACACGCAGCAGACGAACAATGCACCAGGCCACAAAATCTGTCCGAGGGCACATATGGCCCAAGTCAAAAACAATTCAGCCCCCGAAAAGCACACAATTCAAAGGCACCCCACCTCAAAGGGAGAAGGCTACACGAAATCAGAGCTGCAGGGGCATCTTCCCGACAATGCAGCACACACACATAGCAATCACAACACATCAGCAATGAAGGAAATGTGGTACAAAGTGCAACACCAACACCACAGGACAGGGTTCACAATAGGTTCCGCACGTGCGTAGTAACTGTCCAATCACATCTGGCATTGCCTGACACTGAGTGATGTACGGGTACTACCACACGTCCGTCATGTAGTCAAAAAACACACTGACTGCCATCAAATAGCCAGCTCCACCGAAACAGTCACAATGTACATTGGCATGAAGTCTGAATGTAAACATCTGCAAATCTTCAACATACATGTGTAACTCTGTTAACCTGCATCTCCCCTTTACATTGCAGAGGGACAAATAACACCGCCTGCAGAGCACACCAAACTTCCCATCATTGATGATGAAGAGGACAACCTGCACATATGTCAAGACACCCTCCAACGGATAATGGACAACCTACGCACCTCATCCCCAGGAGCAGGGCAGGCCAGCTGCCCCGAGGTGACCCCACCACCTGCACAGACCACACAGCAGGAAACAGACACCACCACGGCTGTCTCCCAGGAACCCCCCGACCAATATATAGAGTTCCAACAGCGTGTGTGGGGTGGCCAGGTGGAGTTGGCTGAACAGCTGCGGGTGGGTTTTGAGCTTGTGGCAGCCAAACTCGATGCCATATGTGGGTGTCTGAGTCCCATCAGGGACCACGCACAGTCCCTATTGGACACCCCCTGTACGCACCGTGCTCCACCACAGACCTTGGCTGACTTCGCTGGGGCCATTAATCGAATACAAGAACTGTCTGGGCAGACAGGCACCAGCGATGACAGCACAGAGTTGGCACAGATGTGGAGGTCAATGGAGACCATAAAGCAGGTGCAGGCTGGAAGTATGGCTGCCACGGTAGTAGCTGGGAACTTCAATGCCCTGCAGTTCATCATCTTGTCATTGCTGCCATTGCTGCCACTGAACCTGTCCCAGATGACTGAAGCGGGAACATCGACACACACAGCTCCGACCTCTGATGTGTCAGTGGCACACAGTGATGCTGCCCCATCACCTTCGTAGTCTGATGTGTTAGTGACACACAGGATGCAGCCATTACCCCGCCACACACCGGACACAGAACCTGTATCAGGGGAGTAAGATGGGGATGGTAATTACTGTGTGAGGAAGGAGGCAGTAGCATCCATCATCTCCAAATGGCCTTTCCCTGCCTGGTTCTGCCCTATACATCATGCCCGGGGACAATACCTCCCACTGACCCACGGAACACTCTGCGACATTCACCCGGACCCCGACACGGACTGCCATATCTTCATAGCTGGACAATTACACAGCAATACTGTTGTGGACTGCACTCCCCCTCTTCCTAATCACTTTTCAATCCCCAAAGGACTCTGGTTGGCCCATCACTGGGCTTCCATGCAATGTGGGCTTGGATGGCCATGTACAGCTCCAGCTCCGTCAATCACCTAAATGTGAACAAAATATTCTAAATCACACAGATGCGTCATGACTATGATTACTCACGTATGAAAGTATGGCTGGATGTAGGGACAATGATTGCACATGAAGGTACACCCTGGTAACTGACATCTATGCACATGTGTATCCCTGAGACACATGGCCAATTGGATGACTGTGAAGGTGAGTACAAGCTGTCTCCCCATTGCACATCAACAACAGTCTCACAACCCCCCCAACGTAGGCACACGTCCATGTATTGAATAGGGCTGTGTGTAGAAGTTACCAAATCGGTAGCAGGCCATGAGTGGTGTCCTACATCACATGTGACAACAGAACTTCACATCACATACCTACTCACACACATCTGTGTGGACACATTCTGTTATGATATATGACATTGCTCCACATGGTCAGAGGTTGGACACCATACTTACATTACTGAAGTCACATAAGTGCACATGTCGGCCAGCAACTATCCCAAAGCAATGTCTGGCTCACAGAGGTGGACCTTGCAAAAGGGAGCCACCCCATTGCACATGCGTCAGTCAGTTTCCTCTCTGTGTATGGAGGATTCTCATTGTGGCACACGAGTGGACAATCTAATCAACACACATCACAGTTAGACACCAGTGGAGTGGCATAGACTTTATTGGCATGTGCGTGTCAGTACGGATGAGGCAACGGCCACAGCAGGCAGGGACATGCTTAAGACCACTACACGCAACATGGGAACATGTCTATGTTCAGAAAATGGTGAGGCAAAAATGGACAACAATCATCACGGATGGCAATGGTCTCAGCCAACCTTGCCTTTCTGAATGAGTCATGTGTTGTTTGGCGTCTGCCCATTGCCCCGTGTGAGGGGGCACGACTCACTGCCCATGGGATCTGCACAGTGCTCTGCCACCGGAGTGCACCGATTATCTGCTCTGCTGACAGTGATCAGGTGAAAGGGTCTGACAGGTTCACATGTCGTGCTACATTGCCATGTGTTTACTCTCCCCCAGCAGTGTGTCTGAATTGGTAACGTTGCCAAACGACGCTATGTTTCTCTGACCATGGACCTGCATCACCTTGCGCAGGTGTGTGTACACATGTGTAGTTCCACGCACATGCATCCAGAGTTCTGACGAAGGCAGACATGTCCTTTGTTGTGGTGGGATATGTGAGTATTCCCCACGATGCAACAAGTTGTTGGGACCTGTGCTGTGGGTGACAATCCGATGTGGTTACAGGAATGTAGTTACTCGTCCATGAACGTCCGTGCAGCTTCATGTGCAATGTGTTCCAATAGTACGTCGTCGTCATGTTCAAAGAACACCAGGGTGAGCCAATCCATTAACTGGTCCAGGCAGGTGTGCTCAGCCCACGCCGTTTCACCAATCCACAACACAGTCCAATAGGGGAGCGCCTCAATGTGGTCACTGCACACGAGGAATTGTGCAATCTCCTATAAATAACTGCCAATACATACGCAGTATGTCAAGGCATCCCATGTATGGCTATCTCTGATACACTCCTGTTCATGATCCAACGGGGGGCGCAGATACAAGTCATACTCCAATTCATCTACAGTTGTATTGGATAGGCAAACATCCATGGGACACTCGAATGTGCATGTTCGACAGTGGAACCAGGGCAGGACGTAGGTGACGTAGGCAAGGTGGAAGCTCAGCCGGTAACTGATCCGCAGCACTGCCAGTGGCAGTGCGCCCAGTATATGCAGCATATGACGGGAGTTGTGCATGTGCCCGGGATGGCCTGCCATTGCGTTAGTGCGTCTCGTGGAACCTGCACTCTTCTGAACTGTGGCAGTTGTGTGGAGGATATGCCACAGCTCTGAACAATGATTCAAATGTGTGTGCATCGTTGGGGGGAATGGGTTGCTGTTTCCGTGAGTGTCAAAGGCATCCCATGCGGGGGTATCTCAGGCAGGGGCTTCTGTGTGTGGGGTGTGGATAAGTTGGTTAGTTCATTTGCGCAATGCATGGTGTGGGAGTCGTCCTCATCTGCCATGGCATCTCTCTCAGGGTGTTCCAGCCACGTTCTGGACCAAGGTCAGAGGTGCAGGTGTCCTCCCGGCTTCTGGAACAATGGAAATTTCATCCCTGATGTTTGTCAGACTACTACTTGCGTTTTCGGAATGTGATGTGGCTTTGGCGCTGAGATTGGGACAAGGCCTTGGGCTCATGGTGTATGGATGGCGATACACACACACATGTTGGCATGTGTAGCCATGAGCATCTGTTGTTCTTCATGTGTGGCTCTGGGCTGTGCTCCCTTGTCTGGTGCAGGTTGTGGTCCGACTTGGCACCAGGTCTGAGCAGGTGTTAATTTCCTGGTGCTAACGCGCCTTTTCGCCTGTTTTATGTTCTTATCGCAGATCTGGCTGGTCGTTGAGAATGTTGCGGAGTGATGTTGTCGCTGCTTTTTGCTCGGGAACACCTACTCTGCATCTCATTAGCGATAGTTGCCGGGGTCATCTGTGGCGATGTTTGTTGCGGATGCTAACACTGGAAAAGTGGTGCTGTAGGCTGTTTGCACCAGCTTGTGAATGGGGAGGTAAGTTTATCACGATTTTGGCTGCGCTAAAGTGCCGTTAAATCGGAGATAGCTCCTTTAGAATATGGCCCTAAGTTGCAGAGATTCCCCAACTGGACACCATAAAAACCGGTTCCCCTAACCACCATTTTGGGCACCGAGGCAGGTAATGTCGTCTTATCTCTTTGTATACCAAGGTAACCGGCAATTGCCACCTAGGAGGACTAAGGGGCTGCTTTCAGCTTTAATTAGTCCTGGTGGTCTGTGCTGGGGTCATTGTAGGACTCAGAAGCACTGGCCCTGAACCGGTGGAAGTAGATCTGTGCAAACCATATTTTGCAAAGGAGAGCTGCCGCGGGTCTCTCCTGCTGCTGCTGAGGGCAAACTACACGTCCCAGAATTCCCTGAACGATCACGCCAGCGCCCAGCCAACAACGCTGTAGATGACACATCATGCTCCCGCGGGGAATGCTTTTCTGCTGAACTTGTCCTGGTGGTCTATGTTGGGGGTCATCGGAGGACTCAGAGACACTAGCCCTGTACACCGGAGCCCAATCAACATCGCTATAATTAGCGCATCGTGCTCCCGGAGTCAGGAAGGGGTGGGCGGGGCCACCCCCTTGGATTTGTGGCTTTGTGTTTGTTTGTCATTGTATGTCATTGTTCTTTTCTGAAGGATGGGTGCATTCTCTCCCTCGACCTTGCTCTCTCTGAATGTCCTGAAATCTCAAGCAGCCTGCTGGAAGTGAGGTATTTTGGGGACTTGAGACTTGAACTGTTGCTCTGTCTTCGAATCCCTTAGTTGTTAATATTGTTGTATTGTAGTAGTGGGGTAGTTTATTTGATCTTGAGGGAAAAACACAGTGTGTGGGTGAGGGGACGTGAGTCTTTATTTTGCCATTGGGGAAAAGAAAACGGTTAGACCTGCCCCACCTCAGGTGACACCCCGTAAAACGACTATATAGGGGTTTCTGACTAGCGCAGTTACTGTAGTATCTAAGGAAATTGATCTAGTGGAAAGGAGACTCTCCCTGGTCCGGGTTGTTTTTCCCCCTGCCCTGCCACCACCAGGGTACAGGAGGATCCCGCCACTCCAACAGGCTCTACTATTCACAAGCCAGCCTGCACCCAGAAGTGGAATAAGGTAGAATCCCTGCTTCTGAATTCCACAAATAAGAGTGGGGCAGTCTCAGCAAATGGGTCAGTAGAAGAAGGGTCTTTCTCCAGCCCAAAGCCTATCCTAAACAACAATGGGAAGAACAGAAGGAGAGCCATTAGGAACGGGCTTTCAGTTGCTCATGTGGGCACTCAAACAGATCTGCCTTGGTTGGAACAAGGCCCCCAGCCCAACCTCTCAGACATATGTATCAGTTGAAGGGGTTTATAACTGGCGTAGTGGACACTCTCTCTTCTCGAGTGGAGAACGCGGAGACAGTCATTTGTCAGTTAGGGGACACAACGACCAAACTCCTTTCTGTTTTGACCCTGCCTAATGCTAATAAGGTTTCTGGGGGGCAGAGGGGACAGCAGGATTGACTGATGGCTTGGATTCACGAGAGGGGCAGGGGGTGGGTCCTCTCTATCAGGATAACGAGAGGCAGGATCCTAGGCGGCCAGAGGACATTCCCTCCCTTCTAGCTTTACCTACTCTTTTTCCTCCTTTGGCTCCCTTGATAATAACAAAACACACCGGCTATTGTGGGGTAAACAAAGTGAATTTCCTGGCCTCATACCCGAATTTTGTCTCTAGCAAGCTAACAATCAAGCTCCATCCTGCAGCAGTTCCCTATTTAGCGGCCCTGGCCAACGTCCCCCCTTTAAAACCGTCAACACTGGGAGACCAATCCCCAGTTGATAAATGAAGTCTTGTATTGGCTTTCTAAGCAGGTTAGGATTGATCATTTGTGTGCAAGTGATATTATTATGGTGTACAGATTGGGTTGGCTGGATCACTCACCTAAACCTCCTGCAGATGACTGTGTGGTCATTAATTTCTCTAACAACTGGTGGGAAGGAGTGCTTTTGCACCAGTTCTGGAGGGGGAAAGGGTATGATATAGAGACTCCTCTACTCCGTTTGGGCTATTTCTATAAGCCATAGTTTGGTCCCCAGGAACTAGGTGTAGAAATCTCAAGGGTTAGGGGCCTTGGTACCCAGCAGGTCTCCCTCCCTTTTTGTGACCCTCCTATCACAGTAGGTAATTGTTTTGATCCCCTGACTGCTTTAGAGTCATTGGACTGACTGGAACCCATAGAGCTTGTCCATCGGTGTTCAACTCCCCCCAGCTTTGTCCAGTGTCACTTCTGCTGTTTATAACTTATTAAGAGTTTTGAGCTGGAACATCACTGGAATTAGAAGAAAACTGGAAGATAAGGTGTGTCTTGATCTCCATAAAGCAATTGATATTATCTGTCTTCAGGCGATATGGCACAAGGAGGGGTTGCTAGTTTTGGTAAGATTTGTGGCATTTATTGGTTTTGCCTTGCCCTCTGTTCATTGCCAGGCTAAAGGTGGCTTGGCTACTTTTATTAGAACTACCCTTCACTGTAAAATAGAAATTGTGGACTCCAACACACTAGCTATTTTAGGTATTCTATTGACATTGATCACCTAAGGGTTCTTGCTGTTAATATTTCTCATCCAGCTAGTTTATCATCAATACGTCCACTCAGTATTCATGTTTTACTTTAATTCTACTGATGGGCGATTTTAACTTACACCTGTGTGACGACTGGTTTTTATAGGGGGACACCTCAGAAGATGAGGAGGTGGTGATCAGATCCACTTGGAGCATTCACCCATTGGGGATAGGTTTAATTATGAGTCTGAGAATGCTATGTATATCCCACACTTTAAGGGATACGGGACAGCCTCTCTCTATTATTAACTATATATTCATTTCTTCTTGCTTTTTAACTTCTCTGATTGAGTTTAAAACTGTCATGCATCCCCTGAGTGATCATAAACCTCTTCTGGCACACTTCAACTGAACGGTGCCAAGGATAGGCCGGTAGCCCTGTATCAAGAACCGGTTGATCCTGTTGTTTAAGGGCGCAGGCTTAAGTGGGCCTAGGTGGTTCCAGAAGATTTCTTAAGAGCCCTGATTTTCACTTGTAGGTCGGATTTCAATACTTGCCTACATGAAGAAGAACATTTTTTCGAATATTTTGAAGGCATTTGACAATATAGCTAGGAGTATAAAGACCGCACTGGTAGTGCCATCTGCAGTTCACTCTGCACCACCTTGTAGGTGGTTTGACAAGGATTGTAGTAGGGCCCTTATGTCTGCTTTACACAGAATGCCCTGGGACGGGGGGAAATCATGCAGGCAAGAGCTTGCTATGGGGTGGGGTGTAGCAATAGGAAGACATTCCTTAAGTTAGAACTATGGGAGAAATTAATGAAAGTCTGTGCCACCAGAGCATTGATCATTCCTCCACAGGAGTGGCTGGAGCACTTTGGGGCTATTTATCACTTGGAAGAGAGCAGTGATCCTGCACCATATGGAGGGGGGGAGGCCTGACTTTCATTGGATGAAGGTTGAGAAAGCCATTCGAGCCATTCCTGAAGGGAAGGCCCCGGGACCAGGTGGTATTCGGGGGATTAGTTCAAGTCAGAGGTGGATCTATGGGCCCTTGCTCATGCAGCCCTTCAACAACTGCTGCTAGAGGGGAGATACCTACTATCTGGAAAAGCTCCATCATAGTACTAGTCATCAAGAAGGGAAGCAGGACTAATCCGGCCTGCTATCGTT
Source organism: Triturus cristatus (assembly GCF_964204655.1). Lineage (NCBI taxonomy): Eukaryota > Metazoa > Chordata > Amphibia > Caudata > Salamandridae > Triturus > Triturus cristatus. The sequence goes on along the minus strand of NC_140589.1, from coordinate 1,710,008,737 downwards.
CTATATCCCTGGTGGACAGCGAAGTTGAGGTCCTGGGAAGGGTTTCATTGGACCGCTTGGCATCATGGGCTAGTGAGGAGAACATTCTCACAGAGATTCAGTATGGGTTTAGACCTGGTCGGAGAACAGTGGATCAGACCCTCAACCTTATGTTGTTGACAAACAAGTATACCAAAGCAAGGGGAGGGTCGATCCACTTGGACTTCATGGATCTTGGTTAAGCTTTCAATTGTGCCAACAGAGCTAAGGTGTGGGTTGTACTTGGGTCCATGGGGGTCGAGCCGGCCTTGCTTTCTTTCCTGCAAGCACTCCATGAGGGCCTCTCCACCACGGTTAGATTTGGATTGGAAGGGGAGTGCATTTCATCCCTAGAATTAAAGAGAGGGTTGCACCAGGGGTGTATTTTGGCCCCCTTTCTCTTCACTCTGTATAATAATGGTTTGGAGGCGGCCTTGTTGAATCAAGATCTAGATATTTCATTAGTAGGTGCTCACTGTTTACCAGTTCTTTTATATGCGGATGATGCTGTCCACATGTCTAGGACTACCAACAGGCTGTAATGATTGATAGAGCTGTATGTAGGCTATATGGAAGGTCTGGACCTTTCCAAAAACCATCTCAAATCCCATGTGATGGTGGTGGGACCTAGGAACACCCGATCAAAAAAAGGTTTTGTGTCAAAGGGTCATCCCATCTATAGGGTAGAGTACTTTCCCTACCTGGGGATTCTTGTAGACTCCAGGTTTTCCTTTCAATCACTGATGAAGAAAAACTTGCTGAAACTTAAATTGGCCACTGCAGGGGTTGCCCTTTTAGCTAGACACTTGGGCCGAACTAATGTAGATGCAATGTTAAAGGTCTAAAAGGCTAAATGTGTGTCACTGGCCAGTTATGGCTGTGAGATGTGGAGTTATGTATCGTGTCCCCAGCTACAGGTGGTCAAAAATTATTTTCTTAGGAGCCTCCTCAGAGTTCCTACAAGCATCCCCTCAGAAATCTCGCTTGAGGAAGTCGGCATTAGTTACATAACAGACTGGATTGCCCTTTGTCCTCTGACCTTCTGGCTATCAGTCTGGTTGAAAGAAGTTATCTCGCTTAATAGGCTCACAATACACAATTGTATGGTGTTGCAAGGATCGATGATTATTTTTTGGCTAGCCTATATCAAGCTTGCTTTTAAGTCTTTGGGTTGACCTGAGCTGTTTTCCAATCCTGACGGGATAATCAAGAGGGACATTCCCTGGGTAAAACAAGTTTTTTTTTATGTGTGGCTTCAGAATGAGAAGCCTTAGCCCTTCATAGGCTTTCTTTCCGAAAATCAATTATGATTAAGACAGTGCAGGGTATCGAACCTTATCTACTGTGGGAAATGTCTTCATATCATAGGAGGCTCCTTACTTAGTTCAGGTATAACACGATTTATCAGCTTTTGTTACCTAGAGGGGCTTGGTGTACAGTCTCGGGCCTCCCTCCTTGCTCATGCGATCATATGTTCCTCCCTGACACTTTCCATATTGTTATGGTATCCAAAAAATTGAATCAGCTGCACCACAATTTAGTCAAGCCTCGTCTGTTAAATCCGAATTTTATTCACGTGTGGCGAGCTTTTTACTTTCTCCAGGTGTTAAAAAAAAACACTATTTGTTACTATATAGCCCATTTTTTATCAGAGGTTGTTAATGGCCATTGAAAATGAATTATGGCTGGTTTTAACAGGACAGTTGTTCTTTTACTTGATGAGATGATCTATTTTTATTTTATGCATTTTTATCTTTAACTGGAATTTATGTATATATTGCATTGAATGTTGGGAGATTTGGGATACTGATTTTTTACATTGTATGATGTACTTTCTATGTGCTTTTATGATTTAAAAGAAAATCGAATAAAGTTATAACTATTACTACTAACCTATATTATTTCTAGGTAGAGAAAAAATGGTGCACTATAGAGGGAAATGTTCTAAAAAAAAAAAAACTTTTCCAATAGAAGGAATACAATTACTTCAGATAGTATATCTCCCTGATATAACACCAGGAAAGCCAGAAACTAATAATGATAAGAGAACATGAACATGCATAATAACACTGGCTATAAGACAGAACCTGAACAGCGACATAATGCCATAAAACTACACAAGACATGTGTTTGCTAATAATGTTCTACCTGCCACAGACGTAGAGAAACTCATCTATCACGCAAAGACAATGCCTGTCCCAGGGAAAAAGCCGATGCCACATAATAACAAGGTAGGTACGTTCTGTGAAAATACCAAAAGGAATCTTAGGGTTTTGCAGGGTATGGCACTAGCGTGTCTACCCTAGTGCCATACCCTGCAAAACAAATTAGGCCAAGCCTATCAGGAGTGACTTTGCACCTAAGCCTATTAAAGGGTCAAATTGTACACAAAATGACTCAATGGGATACGAATTCAAAAATACCAGTGGGAACCTCCCTATATATAGAGTAGAACTTACAGCACTCAAACATGAGACAAACAGTGCATAAGCTGAGTAGACCCCTCTTAGCCCATATATAAACATATATAAATGTATAAATATAAATAAATGCTCATTTGAAAATGCTCACAATAGCATACAAACAATACCCCACATAGGGTATAGTATATACTATAAGGTATAACTCTTGAGCCTAAACTCTTCTCCAGAGTAACTCAAACCATAAGACCTGTATAACAGGGCTCAGATGAACAATATAGCATAACTTAAACAACTGTCATTGACAGATTCCAGGACTTGTGCAGCTAACAGAATAACCAAGAAAACCACTTATCGTGGAACATAACCTCTCTAATCTCAACTTCCTGGGATTAAAAAACACTAGGCATGAATAACCTTTGAATCAAGCAAAACAATGACCTGGATGTACCAGTTGAAATACTTCTCTACACAAGATCAACATCAAACTCAAGCTTACAAAATAACTCAGGTGGATTTGTCAGATCGACCAGCTCTGAATCGCCTTAAGGCTAAATCGCCTTAAGGCCGAATCAGCCTGTTCACCCAAAAAGTGGACACAATCAAATAGCATATCTTTAAGGCTCTCCTGCACTGGCTCTGAAAACCCAGACTGACACAGCCATGCATGCCTGCGCAGAGCAACCGACTGAGCCATAGCTCTACCCACAGAATCAGTGGTGTCCATGGTACACTTGATGGTAAATCTTGCCGCATCCCAGCCATCTTGCACCACCTGCAATAACTCATTTCTGGCTTCCTCCAACAGAGAAGGTAGCCTCTGCACCACAGAGTCCCATAAAGCATGAGAAAAACTGCCCATAACAGATGTAGGGTTTCAGAGACCCAAAGCCGTCATGGGTTTTGCCCAAACACTAAAAGCAGGTCAAACATGGACTCAATAAAAAGGAGCACAGGCTCCGCTCCACTCTAGCCTTGATGAAGAATATTCACCAAGAGATCCGTGGACAATTCCATTTAGGGAAATTATCAATCCAACACCACAGCTGCCCTCTTCAATACTTCAGTCAAGGAAGAACCTTCCTCCGTTGCCAAACCAGGTGGAGAAAGTAAATATGAAACTGGGGAGGTCTGTAATCCACTAATCACCCCCAGTTCAGTCAACCAATTTTCCTCCACAGGAAGTTGGCTGGCATGCAAAGGGTTTTGACCTTCAATATTCTCTCCTTCAGTCACCAAACTGTGTAATCCTGCAGGAAAAACAGACAAAAGCCAAATAGCAGTAGATGGAGAGCCATCCAAAGAAAACAGAACTGTTGGAGCCGCACTCGGCTCCGTCCGACGCCATGGCGGCATCTTCTCCATGTCGGAAATAAAAATGGGATCGGTGTCCATCGGCGCCGCCGACATCACTGGCTGAGTAGACTCCGAACCCCGGGGTCAACGCCGACTGAGCTGCCGACCTCAAAGGCTGTTGAAGGGGTGAACCCCAAAGGGCTGTGCACCGGTGCCGCCTCAAATCCGATAGCGGAGTCAGAGGGCCCAAATGTCACTGAAGACGAGCCAATCTGTGAGGATACAGCTAGGGTACTTCCTACCTCCTTTGAGCCAAAGAGCTCACTAGTGGGAGACTGATGCCCAAAAACCTTTTACAGGGGAAAACAATATTCCGGTATTTGGGCTAGAGTCACCCCAGCTACAGGATATTTTGGGAGGCACGGGGCAGACTCCTGTAAACACTCCTCAACCTTCAGTTGGGATACGGCGTCAGACTTACGTTTTGACTGTTGGGTTCTCGGAGCCTTCCTTGAAGTTGATGGAGGCGACTCCTTACCCGAACGACTCCTTGGCTGGTCTTCAACGTCGATGGAGGTGACTCCTAACCCGAACGAATCCTCGAGCAGTCCCTAGACTTCGGTGAAGAATGACGACACCGTGGTTTTTCAGAAAAGCACACCGCCAGGAGTTTCATACGGTGCTCTTTCAATGTCTTTGGCTGAAGCCGCTGGCAGGAACTGCGGATCCTTGGAGTTGTGATGTTCCCCAAGGCACCACAAACAGACAGTATGCGGATCCATGATTGACATCTGTTTATCACAAGATTCGCAGGGTTTAAAACCAGACAACATCACTTGAACAAAATACACTGTTCTCTCGACAAGACGTCGAGATGGGCCTGAAAAAACATCCCCTAACTGCTCCGGATCCGCGTTGCAAGAACCTAAAAGAAGGAACTGATGTCACTGTGTCATCAAGGGACTTAGATGGACTCCGTCGACATCGCATCCAGTGGACGATGTTGGTGCGGAGCAGTGCAATGCCCTATGCTGGCACGCAAACGTGTTATGGGAAAATGTTTTCCGGATCCAGTCTTGATCCTGGGGAAGAGTCTAAAGTAAGGAATCTGCAGCTAGATGTCTCTATCTACAGTGGTGTGATGTGTATTGCTTCTAGACATGGGACAAAAGGACTTTTGATGTGGGAAAGGGGTTTCCTCTCCTGAGCAGGATGGTACTTAGTTTCATGAGCTTCAAAGTGTAGCATGAGCGATATACACAGTCCCTTTGAGACTTTTGAAGATGCCTGCTCTGTCAGTGGTAAATTTAGGTCACACCTGGGCCTGACTGCCCTTTGTTAGAGTCAGATCCAAGGAAAAAGGGAAGAACTGACCAGAACCAGTTTAGGTGTTTGACAGAGGGTTTCTCCCACACACAGGCTGGCACTGGGTATAAAAGTGGCACCCTCAGACCCCCTCATCAGAACACAACTGGATCTGTGGGTACTTAGAAGAAGGGCTGGCCTGTTGCCTGAAGGAAGACTGGACCTGCTTGCCCTGAAGCCAGGACAACATACTGACCTCCTGTTTGAGCTTCGGCAACACAACAAGCTTCCAGAGGACTTCCCTGTAACTGACCAGCTGACCAGTACCAACTGGACCTGCCAGAACACTGCTGCTGGTCTACTGGAGTGAGTCCTAACACCTAGGAGACACCCCCAGGTCCTGGACCCTTGGCTGGTGTTAGTGTACTCCTCCAAACCCAGAACTGCAAGAACTGGACTCCAGGTGAAAATCCAGAGATTCTAGGCACATTGGGTCGATAACAACCATCCTCAAACACTTCCCAATCACAAGCTGGCTTCACAAGGCCAAAGCGGGAACTACATCTGACTGCTCCTGAGACCATCCTGGATACATACCCCAAACTTCACCACCCAGAGCTCTTCACATCGACAACAACCATCCCTCGATTCCTACCTAGGTGAAGTTCCGATCGTCGACCAGCCTTTTACACCAATAACGATAACACCGCCAATGCGAAGATCCTACCAAGGCCTAAGACTTCAGCAACCTGCCATCAGCAAGCCCCTTTCTGGATCCAGTTTCAGCCTGACAGTAGACAACTTACAAGTGCTTCTTGCGTGAAAAGTGGATTAATTTAGAAGGTAAACTTTCCATCAGTACAATACAATATTTTGGTTGCTCTGGTCACGTGATCGCACATCGAGAACTTACACTCTTTGGGCCAAGTGTCAGTAATGGTCTGTAGTGACACAGGGACAAAACTGGTCTTTGTATCTGACCTGCACACCATTGTGGTTGGCCTGAAATTTTGACTTTGATCTGGTCCAGTGTGAGGAGATAACCTTGATTGGCACGTTGTTCTTTATGGCACTATTTTCACTTATAACCTATGAGGTTCATATCTCTGGTTCTAGTTATTCAGTTTTTGTTAATTTGGTGTATTTTAATTTATTAACATTTATTCTATTTTACTAAATTTGTTTGGGATTTTTTCGGTTGAGTTTTCATTGTATTACTGTTTGAGTCTTGCATAGATACTTTACCTATTGCCTCTAAGTTAAGCCTGACTGCTCTGTGCCAAACTGCAAGAGGGTTAAGCACAGCTTTATTTAGTGACCGTTGTGGCCTACCCTGGGAAGGACTGTGTCTATTACTGAGGTGGGGCTCTCACCCCCCTGAACTAATAGCCCAATATCTTACAGCCCCGAAAGAGGCACTCTTGAGAGTTAACATATTGTGCATAGCGAGTTGAATTTTTCACTTTTATGAATTATGCAACATGTAGGTATACTGCATTGTGTCATTTTAGACTATTATGATGTCCACTAAACTTCCCAGTTTAAAATAAGTACCCGGTGCACAGTCTCAAGCAAAAAAATATATTGCATGTCATGTGCTTAGAGGACTGTATTTTGTATATTTCAATCTAGGAAGCATGCCAAGCACTTGGGATGTTTCATTTATTTGGTCATTATACACGGGACTTAATTTGTCAGCTTTACAGGGGCTATCTCTGCAGTTTAAATGTTGGTCTAACTTGAACTTACTCTAGAAAAGCATTGGACAGGATGATGACAAAGTGAGAGTCACAGAAACAAACCCATACTTTTTTATTAAAATATTGTAAAGTGTTGGTAAAATGACAGTCATATCCCTCAAATAAATGTAATAAGAAATTGAGCATATCAAGTGCATGAGATGTTGTACTATATCTACTTTATCATTGCCAGGAATTTATTAAAATGAACCAATCCGAAACACAGTGACACCACACACTGACAGCAAGACAAAGGTCATATGATGTCACTTCTTATGATGTGCTTAGGTCAATGACACTGTGATGTTATTTCCTGCCATGTCATCCATAACTCGAAGCGTATGTGATGTCACTTTTTTACCCCTCTCCTTTTGCTGAATTGACATGTAAGCAGCCGCGGCTGGAACAGGTAAGAGCGGTGGGGCAGGAGGGGGGGTGGGGGGGGGCGGGGGGAAGCCAGCAGATGATGGAATAGGTATTATTTATTTATTTAATTATACCTATTCCGTCGTCTGTCGACTTCCAATCCCTCCCACCCTGCCCTGCCTCACCGCGTTTACCTGTGCCGGCCGCCGCTGTATGCAAGCTCCCTCCATTTTGCCTCTCCTTTTTATGTTTGCATTCATTGATTACCTCCTTACTCCTTTATCTCATCGGATGCAATTCTTTTATTCTTGTCTGTGTGCTGCCCCTACAGCTACTTCCCCTTTGGATCAGGGTAGAATTAAAAAAAAACAACTGCAGCTATTTTTAATATCACCACAAATCATATTCCTATTCTCGTAAAATATTTTTTAAATAATATTTAGAAGTTTTAAAACTAAATAAAGCCATTTTTCATTTTGATAACTCGCCAACATGGACATTTCTCAGGATGACATTCTCCATTTTGGTTTTCAACCGTTCATAGATTCTTGGAAAGTCTAACCATGGACTAAAAGCATTAGCTACTTGTAAATCATTCCAATCTCACGTTCTGCTTTCATTTTTGGTGCTTTTACTCAAGATCTCCTCTGTGCGAAAGCAGAACGCGGGATAATAGGCCATTCAAATCAAATGTGCCACACGTTTGTACCTTCCACCGAATCCACAGAATGTTGCCAATTACATTTAAATGTTTTATTATATGGTAGTGGCCCACTAGACCTATTCTTTGTAACTACTCTGAATATAACAATCGTGCATTTATTTAACTAAACACATTGCTTTACAAGAACAGTTCAAAAGAAATATAGCAAACTTCACAGAAATACATTCTTAAAATGAAAGGAATATATGCGGTTCTCTATACTGCATTTCTTTAACTAAGCAGTGTGCTTAGCTTAAAACATGATTCTTTTTTTAGTTAACAGAGAACGACCACGATTAAAATGGTCGCTGTGATTGGTTAAAGAATGTAATAAAACGTATATCTCAAGGTACTTGCGAAATATGAAAAATTATTTACAGGTCCCACTGAGGTATGGAAACTATATCACGGGTCCCTTTGAAATGTGGGTTTTATCATCATTATGACATCCCCTGCCCAATCTGCAGAGCTTTACCATATTAAATTGCTAAACCCCTTAATTGCAGAGAGGTGTGGGGGAACTATTCGAGCGCATTTCAAACAATTTGTAATTTGTTCCCTTTTATGTGCTCGGAGACCGGAATCAGGGTTCCCAAACACAGTTGCTTTTAGGAGAAACTAAACACAGTGGCATCCAGGAGCACTGTGAGAGGCCAGGCAATGTATTTACCTATTGAGAATTGTATTGAGTTAAATACATTTTCCAGACCCTGACAGGGAATTTGAAAGCACGTTCCACTGGCAGGAACAGGAAAGTGCAATCAACTTAATTCAGTTACTATTAATGTAATTACAGTGTCCCTGACGGTGCAGAGCTGCTCAAGAAATCTTAATTCCGTGATTTCTTCCTGCATTTCGCCTTTTAAAAAAAATGTCGGGCACTCATGCGTAATCAATGGAAACAAGTGGTACTGCCTGCAGTTTAATATCCGGCTACCCCGAAAAAGAGAAATTCACCCATCCACTGGGCAGAGGGATTCCACTCCCCTAGTCCTTTTCTTGATATTTGCGGCAGTTCGCAGCTAACGTTCATAACTTTTTTTTCTACAAAAGGCACCCCATCAAAATTGAGTTCCTTTTTTCCACAAATGTTGGGGATTATCAAAGTACCCAGTGTTTGTGATGTCACCAGGAGGAGCCTGAGAAAATAATCATAATTTCACAATATTGTGTTTTTGTATGAAAACTTAGAAAAAGGTTTTGTGTTTTTCCTAAATATTGCAGCAACAAAAAACTTACTAGTGTAAAATCTTCCTCTTCTCAGCTGTCAGAAAGAGGCAGCATGGAATTTTTTTTTTATATCACTACAGTTTTAGATATTCAGAGTTTAATATTTCCTATTTTCACCGTTTCTACCTACTTGCAATTTGTGGAGGGAAGAGATGTAAAATCCAATGGTGAAGTGAAAAAAATTATACATTTGAGAAAAAATTCTGATTTCATCAAGGAGTCATTTGTGTAGATTAGTCTAAATTTTCCAGATGAAACAAATTGTTGAAATAAGAAAATAGCGAAAGGATGTTGGCAGTAAAAAAGAGAAATAAGTGACAATTTGTGTTTTAATCAATAGTCAATCTAGGTAAGCAATCTACTGTTGGATCCACTAGACTCTTCCAGTCGCAAAGAGATATAAGTATGGATAGCGTTTGTCGGCTGCACAAAAACCTGCAATACGAAGAGAATTTGGTACTGGGACAGGCCTTCCTCCAGGGGTATCCCCGAATACCAGAAATCTTTGAAAACAAAATGTTATGTATTTATATTATAATTTAGAATTTATAGAGTTTTGTGATTCCCCCTAAGGGTGTCCTGGCACTACAAATAAAGAAACATACTGAATAGGAGAAGGAACAGATCAGATAGAAGCACCTCATTGTCGAGAGTATCTCAGCTCTATCCATTTAGCAACTCTGATATTAAAACGCTATGTCTTACAAAAATGAAGGAAAGTAGGAAACAGTCAGAGAACAGCTGGAAGCTTATTCCACAGCAAGATTGTTGTCACTGAAAAGGATTTGCCTCCAGACCTCACATGTTTGTATCTAGGCATTGCCAACAGTTTAGCCTCTGAGGAATGCAGAAGACGAGATAGAATGTAGTTGTAGAACTTCTACCTTAGGTACACTGAACCATATTGATGTACAGTTGTTATACTCTAAACATAAAGCTTTGAATGAAATTCTCTTCCTTGAAAACTAGGATGAATTGGGGGAAGATAGCAAAGAGGTGGCATATTATAGATATTATCAGGTTATGTTAGTCAGGAAAAAGTAAAGCGATCAAGCCACACCGCACATGTTTCCTTGTTCATCTAGAACTCACCAACACTGAGGGTTTCCTTGGGTGCAACAGACCCAAGGTTCACGTACTTTTGTCATGCCCAATGGAAAATTAGAGGAAAATGGGTTTTCTTTAAATGTAGTGTTCAAAGTTGGGCTGGGCCCTACAGTGTAAATTCGCAAACTGCCCCGCTTGGGAGGCAATAATCCTAAGACACAATGGTAGGCATGATGCACCCTGATGCGAGTATAGACAGGTCCTCCATCTCATTCTTATTTGTGAATACCAACCCCTGGTCTCTAATGGGATATCTGGGTCCTTGGATGAGCATATTAGGGGTAAACCCGATCTCCACCTCTAAGGTGTCTGGTGCAGCCGATTGCTGGCCAAAGCATCTCCCACTAACTCCATTCTAGTGTGTTTTCTGCCCTGCCAAGATGTCACAATGGGAGCAAATACCCCAAAACCTGGGCCTGAATAGAAGGAGCAATTGCCCATGTGGGAGTGGTACTGCGCCGGTTTAATTTCACTGGTTGTCTAGTGGTTTGGATGCCTGTTCAGGCATGGCTCTACTGCAGCGATCCCTGAGCAACCAGTCAAGTCAAGTCAAGTCAAAACGTGCTTCATCGGCAACTGAAAGCCATAAAAGCAAACATGTTAAAAAGGCAATCATTTGATCAACATAGATAAAAAAAAATTAAAACATTGGTCACTTAAAAGAGGTTAAAATAAAAGCATCCATTATCTCAATAAAAAGTGCGAGGTTCAAGTTTTTAAAGTTACACAGAAATACATTTTGTAAAGTGCAGAGTGCTAAAGGCCAAGTATAAGGACAAAATAACAAAAAGTGCTTATGCAAACATAATGTGGGCCCTAGGCCCGGTTGGCTATTATAAAAATAACTTTTTCCTATGCCTGGTAACTCCTGTTAAAAAACTCGCAACCCCGGAACAAACCAAGGGAGATGACAACTTTGAAGATACAATAGGACAGGCCTAACTTGAGTAAAATGGCAATCTCTGAGCAGCGGGACTATACACCTTTTAAGAAGTCAGTGATAAAAGTCACACAAAAAATAACATAGTATCTTGCTCTGAGAAGTTTTCACAGGAGCAGGGTTTTAGGGTACCAGGTTTTGTAAAGCCTTGGGGAACCGCCAAAAGCCAAGGGACCAAAAGCAGCCGAAATCTGGTCAATACGAAACAGTGAAAAGCATTGTCAACAATGAGTAAATATGGTTGGACTTGCTTTCTCAGGGAGAGTGTCACATACCTTCTCACAGTGGGTTTTACCAACTCCTTTTCTTCCCTGAGCCCTTGGCGTTTATCCAGAAACTGCTGTTTAATAATTTTGACTGCAGGTTTACCCAAAGGTTTAGGGCTCAAGTACAAGTCAGGGCAGCCAAGCCACTTTTTCAGATCCATTAAATATTTTAGCCTGGGAATGTGCTTTTCCCTCTCCAGTGCTACAGAATCAGTGGTTATAAGTTGGTTTAAGTTAATTGTGGGACAAGCCCATGTTCTCAGCCAGTGCAGCAAAGGGGCTACCGCTATCAGATCCAAAATATATCACCTAGTTCTTTGTGTAATGTAAAAGCCGGAATTGTGGGCAGGACGGCCAGAAGCTTACCCAAGAACTTGTTCTCTGCCCCCTGGATGTCTTTTCTGTCCTTGTAGCCCCAGACATCACATCCATAGGTTGCCATGGAGATGCATTTTTCTTTATAAATCTTCAGCAGGGCAGGAAAGGGCGTTGACCCTAATCTTATGGCAAAATTCAAAGTAGCCCCCGCCGCTCTAGTTAGGGTATTCATTTTTTGTATGATTTGTGCATGCCAAGACCCATGCTCATCAAAGAGTACCCCTAGGTAAGGGAAGGTCGGGACTTTAGTTAATTCAGCCCACTTACAGTAAAATGTGGCCTTTCGGGGGCCTATGGACATGGTATGTGATTTTGTGAAATTAGTAGTCAGGTCTAAGGAATCCATAAAAGCTATAAAACCATCTAAAATAATTGGAGAACCACGGGGGTCGTAACGGAGTGCAGGTATAATCTTGGCATCAACCCTAGCGATGTCTTTACATCTTGAGATTTTAAAATCCCCTAACTTATTAATGTACAGCGTAAACAACAGGGGGGCCAAGATGCAACCCTGTTGGGCCCCTCTCTTCACAGCTCAGGTATCCTTCAGACCGCCATCCATATTATATCTAACTGCGGACAAGGTGTTTTCGTGGGCAATACGTAAAAAAGCCACAAACCCTGCATCAAGTACCATGTTACTTAACCCCTTCGATGCGCGTGACGGAGTGGTTCCGTCACACGCGTTGGTCGCGCTATGCGGATGATGGAACCACTCCGTCATGGCCCCGCCCGCGCAAGAACACTTCAGCACAGCGCAGTAATCCGCGCCGCGCTGAAGGGGTTAAAATAAGCCATAACATAGACCTGTTTACACAATCAAAGGTTTGAGTCAGATCCATAAAAGCCAGATGTAAAATGCCCTTCTTGGCAAGGGTATATTTCCCAATCAGTAATGTAAGTTAAGACATTGATCCAAAGTCCCTTTTCCCTGCCTAGAACCGTACTGTAAATCAGATATAACGTTAAAATGATCGAGCTATGCCGTTATACGTTCCAGTATCACTTTGCCCATAATTGTAGCAGCAGAATCTAAAAGCGAGATCGGTCTGTAGCATGCGGGATCATCCCTTCCTCCTTTTTTAAAAATGGGGATAAAAATGGGGATGATGACTACCATTGCCCATGAAGGTGGGAAACCACATGAGCACGCTGCATTAAAACATGAGTTAAAATCTTGGCCCAGATCTTGGGATCAGCCTTGTTAAGATCTGCCGGTACCCCTAAGGAGAGGTACCACTGGAAAAGGTAGAATTTCCATTTTTCAGTGGCCCCTCTCTTGTCCAAAATCGCTGCTGAGCTTTCAGCTTTTATTTTTTTTTTCATAAGCTTTTATTCGATATGCAAGATATCTTATAAGCACAATAAAATACAGTCATTACAGTGTACAAAAAGAAGCATTGCTACAAGAAGCCAGTATAAAATTCATTAAAAAGATAAAAGGACATGAAATGCCCGTTACTAAATTAGCTAAAAAGGAATTAAACAGCTACTGACAATCTCTTACAACGAATAAGCCAAAACTGCTTTAAAAATGTTGCTGTTCCACACACTATAGGGGGGGAAGTGTCCGTGGTTAGGATACGCAAGGCTACTCGGTGGCTACGTGTGCCCATATTTCGACAAAGAGGTTTCAACCAAAAACTCCTAGGCCTTGCATAATCCGGACATTCAAAAAGGACATGCGCAATGGACTCAACCCTACTCGGGCAACATGCACAGTTGGGAGAAGTACGGGCCGCTGATGTCCAATTCGATACCACAGCACCTAGGGGGAGGGATCCAACTCTAAATTTAAAATAAAGGGCTCGGTCAAAGGGGAGGGTGATCAGATCCAGGTAGGGTTCAAAAGCCACAATGTCTTTGATTTGTAAAAAGGCGACAGTGGACTTGCAGTGGTTAGAGTTTGTAATTAGACGCTCCGCAGTCCATTTCCAGTAAAGCGCCTTGACAACTTCTTTTGGAGGGGCTGAACGTGATGACCAATGGTCTCCTAGTCCGATCTTCTCCAGAAGCTTTTTAGTTTCTCTTAACCATCTTATCTTAGCCCAACCCCCCAGACTCATTATTTCCCCCAGAGCATCCGCATAGGATTTTAGTTCTTCACCCCTCCAGATTCGTGTCCATAGCAGGAGCGGGCGAAGCTGGGCCTGATCTTTGATGTTTTTACAGCCCGTGTCCAACCACACTGGTACAGATGGTGTGCTCAGTGGAATGGAGATAATGGATTTCAATAGCTTGCTCTCCGCTGTCACTAGGGCGTCCAATCGGCAGTGGCCCCACAGTTCTGCCCCATACAAGGCTGATGACACTACTTAGGCCTTGTAGATGTCAATTACTGGGGTAAGTGATCTCCTAGGTGAGGCCCTGAACTCCCTCATGAGAGCTCCTCCTACTCTCCTATGGTTGAGGACCATTTTGTCAATATGATTTGCCCAAGACATCCTATCCGTAATCCGAATACCGAGGTAATCGAATTCGGCTACTTTCTCTAAGGGAATCGAATTAAGTGTAGGTGGACGGCCCAGTTTCTTAGGAGGATTTAGGACTAGATATTTTGTTTTGTCCACATTTATTATTAAGCCTTTTGCAGCACAGAACTCCTGGAATCGCGTTAGCAATTTCTGGAGGCCTTGTGGGGTCTTCGAGATCAGGAGCGTGTCATCCGCAAAAAGCAGGGTGGGGATACGTACTCCTCCAAGACAGGGGGCGTCGGCTGGTTCTTGTTGAAGATGTTTTACCACCCCATTCACATATAGTGAAAATAGGGTGGGTGCCAAGACACAACCCTGTCTTACGCCCCTGGACACTGGTATCTTCTCAGTGAGCTCTCCATTTTTACCCCAACGGACCTGTGCAAAGGTATGGGCATGAAGGCTAATGAGTAGGGACAAGATGTAAGGGGGTAATCCCAACTCATAAAGCACCCTCCAAAGCTCTTCCCGGGGGACTAGGTCAAAGGCAGTCTTCAGGTCTATAAAGGCCAAATAAAGACTACCCTTGCCTAGTTCCACCACCTTCCACCCCAGTAGTGCCAGCCTAAACACCTGCTCTATTGTCCCCATACCAGCCCGGAAACCTGCCTGAAAGTCTGATAGGATTTTATTCTCCTCCACCCAATGGAGAATCCTTCCAAGGATAGCTTTACCAGCTATCTTTTGGGTGGAGTCTATCAGACTTATAGGGCGATAGTTCCCCGGTGTTTCCCTGCACCCTTTTTTATAAATCGGGACCACCACCGCCCCTTTCCAGGATTCTGGCACTGCCCCTCCCATCATGATATCGTTTAGGAGAGCTGCTATGACCCTTGCCCATTCCGCTGGGTATGCCCTCATAAGGTCCCCCGGAAGGCCGTCGGGGCCCGCTGCCTTGCGAGGCGCTACCCACCCTATAACCCCCTCAATCTCTAAGGGAGTGAAGAGATCATAGGCATGAGGTTCAATTGCTCGTGTAAGGTCCATCCCCACGTTCAATTCCCCATCTGGGGGGAGGTATAGGGTCCCAAAGTGTTTTACCCAACTTTGAGGCGGGATGTTGCAGGGTCTCACAGATGCATCGGGTTTATTCCGTGTGCTTATGAGATTCCAAAAGGCCCTTGAATCCCTAATTTTACTAGCCTGGAGCAGGTCTTCCCAGAATTTGTCTTCCCATTCCCTCCTGGCAAATTTAAGCGACTTATTATAGGCCTTCCTTGCTTCCTGTATCACACTACGGGACTTGAGTTTAACCGCCTCAACTAACTTGGCCTTGTAAACCCTACATGTTTGGGTATACCATCCATCGACTGGTTTTTTAGATTCTTTGTTGCCCGACTTGTTAGGGTATAAGGTAAGCACGTTAGTTAAGGCTTCAACCAGGGAGACAAAAAGCCCACTCGGTCTACCCACCCCTTCTAAGGAGGTTCCGAGGGTTGTTACCGCATGGTTTAAATGGGATTGAATTTCCCCTACCTTTGCCTCGGATAGAACCAATTTCGCCCATTTTATTCGTCTACCACAAGGGGAGACTTCAGACTCATCCGGGGGTGCGGCTACCGGGTTAATATTGTCATTCCTTAAGGGGCGCCACCACTGGTCCATTCTTAAGGAGAGTGAATTGTGGTCACTTTCAGTCGTGGGGACCACCTGCATGTCCCTTACATAAGACCATAAGTATACATCTATTAGGAAATAATCTAGCCTAGAGGTGTGTCCTGGTCTATTGTACGTGTGGGCACCCCCCCTATCCGAGGATGTCCTCCCATTAGCTGCCCTTAAGTTGAATTCGAGGCTCAGGGAGTATATCTGGAGGGCCACTTCTGTCCACCTTCTAATCGGTGGGATTTCCAATACCGGGATCCCCAACCTGGTATCCTCCTCGTCTTGGTCGAGGGAAACGTCCGAGCCCAAGGGCTCGAACGTACAGTTCATATCACCTGCAACCAATGTACGAGTCTTATATGGGGTATTATTTAGCAAAGTCTCGAGGAGAGATATTACAGGAGACTTTCTCCCGCCCTTGGTTCCCCGGGCATAAACATTATAAACATTTAAGACAATTCTTCCCCTTTGATCTATTAGGGTGATGTTTTGTATGTCAGGGGAACCTGTGGGAAACTCCACTACTCTGCAGTCTAAAGAAGCCGCGACCCAGATGAGAAGGCCGCCCGAAGGTCGCCCTCTCCCTGTTTCCGAGACTTGCGCAGGGGAGGAATAGGAAGAAAAACCCACCCTATGGACCGGCACCAAGCTCCATGTCTCTTGGAAAAGGCACAGGGAGTGCTCATCAACCCAAGCAGCAAAATCCGGTAGAGCCAGTTTTCTTGCAATCCCTGCGACATTCCAGCTGAAAACCTTGAAGACTAGGTCCGTCACAGCTGAAGTGTCGCTGGGCGCCAGAATGCCCCTGTCTATGGACCCCCTCGGAGGTATCTGAGGGGAACAGGGATCTTGTGGGGTGGCTATAGGGTCTCCTATCCCACTTGCAGGGTTTGATTGGGTGGGTGATACTCCTGCTGGCTCTACTCTTCTCCCAATTTCCAGTCAGTAAGGCCCTGGTGCCCACAATTGGTTCTCCCTAGTACCCCCCGAAACCCCAGCCCAGTTTTGACCAAAAACAGGGGATCTTAAGCTTCCTCCTGTTGGGCTAACAATTTGCCTGGGGTAAAAATTAGAAAGATCTACCACTTTAACCCCCGGAGCCCCCATACTTTTAATAGGAGTGCAAATCGATGGTACTACTCTTGGGTCTTGGAAATTTATAATTATGCAATCCCCCTCCTGCGTTTTTTTCCCCTGCCCTACCCAACCCACTCTGCGGACACTTAGAATAATACCATCCACACCCAACGGAATTGGCTTGTTTGCCTTCAGCCAGTGGATACACTTATTCTTGAGTGATTGGTGATTTTCCAACTGGCCTTCCTTTAAAGGGGGCACATTAACCATGACAGCAACAAAAGGTTGACAGTCTGGTGGGAGGTTTACTGGGGGGATCCGTCGTACTGAATTACTGGGGGCCAGTGAGGGGATAGGTGGGGCAGTAGGTTGGGATACAGACCTAGGGGCATTCCCTGTCGCTAACCCGTTGGATTTGCTGCGTGCCCCTGGTTTTTGGGAGTCTTCCGTTTTGCCACTAGCTATCTGTGGCTGCTTTTGTGGAAGAGGCTTAGGTTTATTTTTGTCAGGCTCTAAGTATGTTGATGGACCCTTGTGTTTTGGCCCTGCTTTGGGGCAGGGAGGAGATTTAAGAGCTGGAATTAGTGGGCTATTAGAGACAACTTTATTTAGACATATTGGGGGCTTAGGGACTCTCTGAGATGGTGGTTCATTCCCCTTTGTGCCCAAGTCCTTATTTTCAGTCACTCTGGTTATTTGTTTAAATGTTGTTTTGAGTGAGTGAAACCCGTCAAGGGTTGATTGCTCTAATTTATCTATCCTCTCCCCTAGACCTTTGACTTGTGTTAGTAACGGTTTCAAGAGGCTGTATACCTTCCCAAAGATATTTTCAACTGTTACTGAGTCAGAGAGCTTTGATACCTTGACAGTGTTGGCGTCTGGGTGTAGCCCCTTGGGAGAGATCAGAACACCCCCTTCTATGTCAATTTCATTCACTATAGGCATACCCCTTATGGTTCTCGTACCAGATCCGGAAGGCTTTCTTACTCTTTGGTAAAGAGCGGCCTGCCTCACTAGCCAACCTTTTTTACGTTTTCGTGGCTTTTTGCTTAGGGGCCTATTCTCCTGCCTAGTATCGGGAGTTTGGGTGTTAGGGGAAGCCCTCACTGACTCCCCTTCTGGTATAACTATGGTGGGAGTGAGCGGTTTTGGAGGCTCAGGATCACTGATGGCTTCGCTTGGGGAATTAGGTGATAATGGCGTGGACAGCTTGCTAAGTCCACCGTCTTCCACTGTAACTATAGGGAGAAGAGCGGCCAGATTTTCCAGCCTAACCATATTTTGCTCTATACCAGCCAACTGAGGGGGATCTGTAAAAGCACCAGGCACACTAGGTGGGGAAACAGTTTGAACCCGGACACCGGCCGGTGTAAGCGACTGAGCGGCGACCCCCAAGGATGAGCGTCTTGAGGGGAGGTAAACCTCAGATAAACGCCGCTCAGACATAGCAATCTCCTTTTCAATCACCGCCGCCACCCTGGTGATAAAACGGTCCATAGTTCCTATGACAGGGCTCGCGGCATTTGGCCCCCTTTCGCCTTCGCTCCTAAGAAGCTTTCCAGAGCGAGTAGACATGGTTTCAGCCCAGGTGCACTTTATAGCGCCTCCAGGTGCGAGAGTACAGGGGGCGGCTTCCTCTTCCGCCGCAGGGGATGCTGGGGGATGTAGTCTCCTCGTCCTCACAGCGGCCGCGATAGAATGGCGGCAGCGGGAGGGAGACAGTCACCAAGCTCGAGAAGTTATGCCCAGGTCACAAAGGTGAGGTAGCAGGTCTCCAGCATACGAAGGGATTAAGGCGCCCCTTCTTTGAAGTTGTTGACCTCCGTGGGAAGTAAGGTATCTCACCTTACAAATTACAGGTTTTTGGCCTCGGTGGACTACAGCCAACTACTTGCTGCATCGGGGAACTCCACCTCCTTTGCGAGTGGGCACGACCAGATCGAGGTCACTCCTGTGGTGTGGTTTTTAAGGGGCTGAAGCTGCTCCACTCATTCGACCTGCATGTCCCATAGGAAGGTGCAGATGATGCTTGTTGATAGAAAAGCTGAGAAGGGAGACTGGATAGAGGGCTGAAGGGAGAAGGCTGGGGGGGTGCGGGGTGTGGAGGGGGGGCCTTCCACTCAACCCCGCTCGACCCCACTCTGTCCTGCTCGACTTGACTCCGCTCCTCAAAACTCCCAAGAGCACGTCAGTTTCCACAACTCCGCGTTGATAATAGCGCCACACGCTGTTTACAGCTCACGACTCACAGCTCACAACTCACTCGTAGCTCACCCCCGCCTCGCCTTGCCTCACCTCCAGCCACGTTCGCTCTCACTGCGGCTCTCACTGCGGCATCTGCAGGCTTGATAATGACTTTGACGGCTTGGTGATTTACTGATTGGTGCCTGGAGCTTTACCCGCCGGCTCATACACTGCCCGCCGCTTGCACCCGCGCCTTGCCTTGGGCCGTTTCTCCTCCCCTGCAGCGGCTCTCGATGGTTCAGTGCGGCGGCACGGCTCACACGCTACCTGCAGCCTCCCGCGCCTCGCCTGCCCTGGGCATTTTCCTCTCGCCACAATATCTCCCAGCGGCTCTCGAAGCGGCACGGCGGCTCGGCGGTTCTGCTCCGGGTGCTCCGCTCCGGCCTCCGGGTGCTACGAAAAGGTCACTCGCTGACCCGGAAACTGAATTCCTGACCCTTTTAAGTTTCACAGTTGATGACAGCACGCATAATGTGTTGATCATCATCAAAACAGAAAATTACTAGACTACATGGAAAGCACTTTGCTTATTGTTGGCAATGGGGGCTTGAAAGGTCCACAAGTTTCCCTGCCCAGGGTGCACAAATATGACCTCCATTTCCTCTGCCCTCGGCATTTGTGCCGAGGATGTTGTGGCCACATCCTCAACAATAAAGGGGTTAATTAATATTTTATCCATGGGATAACCAAAACCTGAGCCTTCTAATTCCAATTAGTGGCCGCTGTTGGCAGCAATTTGCAGAAAATAATTTCTACAATATCTCCCCTCAATACATAGTGATTTTTTACAAAACAATATTGCTAACCATATAAATTAAAACTAATTTGTCTTCTGTATACTACAAACAAACAAACAGGATAGTCTAATATTTCACTTACAGCTCTGAATACATATTTCCAATCAGTGAAGCTCAAACACCCATCCTCAATGCCTCCACCAACTCGGCCACTTTCCAGGACACCTGAAAACCCACCACCGTCAGACCCTTGCTTAAGAAACCATCTGCAGATGCAGCCATGCTCTCCAACTGATGACCCATTTCCATCCTCCCATACCCAGCCAGGGTCTTAAAGAAACTAATCAACTGATGCCTCATCAACCACCACAGCAAATACTAGCTTCTTGATGCCACATAGCCCAGATTCAGGCCCAACCACAGTACAGAAATAGCACATATCGCCACCACCGACATCTGGGTGATCCTTGACAGAGGAGACACGGCAGCCCTCATTCACCTGGACCTCTCTGCAGCATTTGACGCAGTCTCACACCCATTTCTCATCAGGTGCCTGCACAAGATTGGATCTAAGTACCCGCTCTCTGCTGGATCTGCTCCTTTTTAATGGATAGAACACAAGCTGTCAGCCTGGCACCGTAATGGTTCGAAGCCTGCAAACTCATCTGTGGCCTGCCTCAAGGTTCATTGCAAAAGCCCCACCCTCTTCAGCACATACATGATCCCTCTGGCCAATGTCATCCACACACACAACATTAACATTCTCTCCCTATGCAGATGATGCTCAACTCATACACTCCCTTTAGGAAAAGACCCCCAACACAAGAAGCAAGTTCATTGCCTGCATGTCCGAAATCCCTAACTGGATGAAAGCCAACTGTTTCAAGCTCAACACTGACAAGAAAGAAATCTTCAGCAAAAACACTTCACTATGGGACTCCAACTATTGGCCAGCCTAATTCAGACCCACAACCAGCACCCATCCCAGGAACATCAGAATCATCAACAGAAAACTGGACAGGACCGCATAAGTCAATGCCTTCACTGCATCCTGGTTCCACACTGAAGATGCTGAGGAAAATCATCAAATGGCACCCAAGCAACACCAGAAAAACTGGAACTCATGCCCTAGTCACCAGCAAGTTGGACTACGAGAACACTCGCTATGCTGGGATCACCAACCAACTCACCAGAAGTCTACAAACCTTCCAGAACTTGGCAGCTACACTCACCCTCAAACTCCCACACAGAACTCACACCACACAGCACCTCAGACTCATGATACTCCAAAAGCACAAATTTCAAACTCCCCAGACACACAGTCAAGGATCTGTCGCATCTCCTTCCACTAACTACCCAGACACCTCCCCCCCTCTGGACTCCAACTCACAAACATCTCTTTATACAAAGAACCATATCAGGAGGATGGGGAGTTCTCCTGCATTACTCCTAAAGTGTGGATCGATCTCCCACCGCTCAATAGAACCTCCATCTTTCTTCTTGAATTACACAGGAAGCTGAAGACCTGGCTTTTTAATTAACCAACCTGCCCTAGGTAGGGCTAGACACACACACCTGCTCAGTGCCAGGATACCCTTGCGGATGATAGTGTGTTTTACAAGTAAACATAACATAATGTAAGACAACACACGTTTCACTGCTTGAATAAATACACTCTATTCAAGTTCAGTGCCCCAAAATAAATATACAATACACAAAATACACGAGTAACATGTAATATGGTCCTATATTGCCATTTTAGTGTTTTGGTGACATTTATAAACCACTTTGGCCCCGATTACGACTTTTGGCAGGGCGGGGGCAGACAGACCGCCGCGCCCCCATATCGCAAAAGTCGCTGCTGCCTGCCATATTGCAAGTTTTTTGTAGTCTGGCGGGTGGGTGGCATTCCAGTTCCTGCTGCGGTGCCTCTTTCAAAGACGGCGGTGCCTTTGAAAAAGGTACCGCCTCACAAAGTTCCTGCAAGGCATGGACTGTAACATCCATGCCGTGGAGGAACTGGTGTGCATGCACACAGGGAGCACATGTTGTGCCACTCTGTGTTCATAAACAGGGCACAGAGGCACAAGGAGACCCTGTAGGGCCCCCTTTATTTATTCGCCGCCAGGATTTTTATGGCAGTGGAACCACCATGAAAACCCTGGCGGAGAGGAAACTCACAATCTGCTTGGTAGGACCACGGCAGTCACGCCAAGCATATTGCAGCCTCTAACCGCTGCGCCACTGCCAGGAAACGGCGGTAGCCTCACAGCTTCAGCGGTCCCAGGGCGGTCTGACTGCCCAAGTCGTAATGGGGCGGTCGCACCACCAGTGTGGCGGTGGCTGGACCACCACCGCTGTGCCACTTCGAGTCTGGTGGTCCTTTGACCGCCAGACTCGTAATTAGGCCCTTATTATCATGCACTTGAAAATAAATATGACTCAAGAACACGTTATTTTAAACAGGTTTACTAAGAAATAGAGATAACTTTATTATCACAGCAGAGCTTTAATACCTTGGGAAAGCACTGCCGATAAGATTCCATTCTAAAATCACTTTAAAAAGGAAACAACTGGTGCCATGCTCACAAGGCCTAGTTCCCATGATGGTATCTCACTGCAAGTGTTAACTATGGGTGCTCTGGTTAGCGGGAAATAGATTTGTTTATGGCTACTGCTCATTTAAACCCAGCATGGCATAAACCTTAAAGGCAGATCTGCTCAGTCTAATATGCTATTTATTGCTGTGTTACAATTAAAGGGGGTAGCTATGGACGCCAGTGCTATCTTTACCAGGATATCACATTTTAAAACAATATATTACTTTTTATTTATATGTTTACGGCTTGTATTAGGTCTCGGGCACTCCATCAGCTGACACCGAGAATAGTGAAAGGTTTTTTCATAAACTCAGGTTTGCAAGGCCTGTCCCATGAATGCAATATTTCAACAAAACAGTCTAAGCTTTGGGGAAAAAAGCAATTACAGAAACAGCATTAAAAATGCCAAGCAACGGGCAGAAGCAATTCTGGATCAGTTTAAAAAAGTGATTGATGAAAGTCTAATCCGAGCTGAAGGAACAGTTTCACGACAAGCTGTGGCCATTGCACACACTTCATTAGCTACCATAATTAGCCTGGTGTTTCAATTTGTAAGAACTGGTGGGGACAATTTTCTTCAGAATGCAAACATCAAAAAAAAAGAATCCCTCAGACTTCAGAAAGGGCCGAGGAGAGGCCTTTAACTAAAAGATTAATTACAGCTGATGCGAGGCTGTCCTGTGATTGTCACTCTGTCTCTGTGCATTACTTGGAGCATTAGGCGGGAGACACGGATGACAACGCGCCCCTCTATCAAGCCGCTTCACGCGGCGGCGCAGAGACATTTCATGGCTAACTCCTTGGGTTATGTTCTGATTGGCTGGCCTGCTGCGCTCCGCTCCGTTCTCTGCTAGGCAAACTCATTTCACCTGTTTTCTATTGGTTATTAAACTGAAGCAACATAACTCTTAACCTGCTAACAACCCTTTATGTCAGTAATGCGCTTACACCAAACAGACCTATACCCTGTATGCTTCGCCTTCTCCTCAACCAAGCTGAAGGATACAACTGGCGTGAAATAAGTGCCTTATCAATATATCATTTTTTGCAAATTCTGCAATTCTTACTGAAAGAGGTGGACTCGTCCTCCATAACCGAAAGAATGTTTATTTAAAAACAAATCCAGCTTTAAACAAACCATATAGACTCTGCTATGTGATGTGTTGGGAAATGTTTTTGTTTTCTAAAAAACTTGAAGCATAAATCCCTGGTGGGCAGGGGATTCCATTTCTGCCCCTCAATGTTCTTCGCGTTGGGCGGTGAGCAAGTTGTCTGCCCGTGAAGAATGGGAGAGGGCAAACCGATATGACTCAGGCTGCCGAGAAGGTGGTTAGATGCTGAGCGACAGGTTATGAATTGGTCATAAATCCCTGAGTCACCTGTTATGGAAGACAAAGCCTTGGCCAGAAACCTAATGCGACGGGGGCAGACAGCAGGTGAACCACTGGCCCCGGTGCAACAGCGCGGGTTGGGGGTCAGATGCTTGGAGCAGTCACGTATAGGTGATTAGTGCGGGAAGTAGCTGCTGGGCAGGAAGTTGCTCAGATCACCTTCTTCTGTATGCTCTGTAAATTTAGGTACTTTGCCTGCGATGTCTGACAGAAGGATGTAAGCCATAAGATACCTTAAAGGTGAAGTCCAATGATTATAAAGGACAATCCCCTTTCAATGGTCTACTCTTCACATGCCTCAGTTGCTTCCACGTGGACTAAGGGGGGAAAAGGAAATGCATCAGCTGAGCACCAATGCAAATACAGAGTGGAAGAGACTAAATGGAAGTCTTTAGGGATACATGGCATGCAAATATGGTCCAGAAACATCCAAGGATACCAGCATTAAAAGTTATACATGCCTCTTTCTGCTAGTCATCATATCTAAGGTCATTCACGTGGTGACACTCAAAGATACTAGGGCAAAGCAGAGGCCAAAACACCAATCAAGTATGGCCATATTAAAGCAGCTATCTGCAGCTTTACAGAATAGGAATTCATGTTTCATGACTAAACCAGGTGTATGAAGGAAGCAGATACTGGTGGAAATGTGCCTATGATTTTATGCAGAGGTCTGGGAGACAGCATTTTTCCACTTGGTTCTTATCATCACTAGTATCATACAAAACCGATGGAAAACATGCAATACATCAGTTTGTGAGAAACAAGGGTGTCTTGTATGTGTTTTTCTTCACCTTGTGATACAGAAGTTCAATGGACATTCGAGAAAGTTTTGAACCACTATGACTGAACAAGTCTGTCTGAATACTGACAATCAAAATGGAGAATACAGAAAAAAATCACACATTTATCTTGGTATGGTACTTCTTAGCTTTACTAAATGGAATGAAGCCGTACGTCATGTTCCAATCCTTCCAGAATGCCTGAAACTCCTGTCATTTTTTTGGGGGGGGAAAGTCCAGTTCCAGTTCATAATCATTCCATTTGGCTTAGAAACAGCACTCACGGTTTCAGGTTTTTCTGAGGGGTTACTTGTGGCTCATCTTCACAGATAGGTTCTGTTCCTCTTTTAATTGTCCTTTGTTGAGTAATGATGAATGC
Source organism: Triturus cristatus (assembly GCF_964204655.1). Lineage (NCBI taxonomy): Eukaryota > Metazoa > Chordata > Amphibia > Caudata > Salamandridae > Triturus > Triturus cristatus. The sequence goes on along the minus strand of NC_140589.1, from coordinate 1,709,983,680 downwards.
AGTGGAGTCCCACTTAGAGGTGATTTATCTCACACCAGTGCTGAAAGTATAACTCTAAGGTTGTATGTTATTGTGCCCTTCTCGGGTATGTGTGTAGTGTATTTTACTAAACTATGGAGGATTGAACATAGGGCCTGACAGAGGGTGTTTTTTTGAATGGCAAATATATACCTGTCAACCTCTTTACTAAAAATTGTGAGCCATGCGAAGTCTTCAAGAGGGTAATCCCAATAAAGTGAACAGAAAATTATCCAGAGGCGTAGAATGTTGAATTACTTCAAGTCCTATAGGACAATGTCATAATGATTGCATGATGTAATTAGTGATGTTATCAATAATATAATTTATCATGTCATGAGCGATGTAATAGGTGAGGTCATAAGAACTGCATGAGAGGGTGCAAGTTATAGATCGCTCACTAAACTATAACGGGTGCATTCCAGTGTTCTGTTTCCTTTTTAAAAGTTAGTGTTTATTCTTAGTTCAATACCTAACTATACCTTCACTTTAACTGTTGTTTTTTCAGTGAATTTCTGTTTCTTTTTTCATTTTTAACATAAGGGAAGATAATATTACTATACCAACCTAAAATGTAATTTCAATCTTTGCTGGTGTCAGTGAAAAATATCTATATCTATATATATACTGCATCAGTTCTTGCAGCGATGTGATTACAACCACCAGACATGCTGTTGCACCGTCACAAGAGCAAGACCATGCGTTAAATGGCAAGTAAGTAAGCAAACTGACACTTTCGGCTCATATGAGTCTTTGTCAAAGATTCATGAGATTAACTTCCTTTCAAAATAGATAACAAACCTAGCTATGAACATAGTGAAGATACTACACACACCCTTGTGCACAGAACGCTGAAATCAGGAGACCAAATAATATAAATACAATTCATACAGCAAAAATAATAACAATATTGCCAAGTCATCAAGATTATACAGCTACATACACATAAACACCCTTTCAAGTTCAGCATTACCATATTCTTATATAACGCCAATAAAAATAAGTGCAAATTAAAAACAAAGAAAGACGTACATTAACAATGTTTTTGCCACATATCCATTGGACAGACATTTTGAGCAAATGCACCAGAGCGATGTCTAAATTGTCCTTTGAATTGACAGAGTACAAAGAGGCCCAAGAGGAGGAAATCAAACCAGAGTATTACGACAGTTGGAATCACAATGTATTCTGGATTTACAAATTAAATATCCTACCAGATTGAATAAAGATGAAGAACTGGAGGTCCATGCAGGATGAACAGCTGATGCCTTTATGTTTCTATAGCTTTCCCGTCTTGATGTTGGGGTACAGTATGGACCTTGTCAGAGAAGGACTTTAGTTTTAGTTCTATTATGTATGCATCAGTGACATCTTTATGTCTTCTTTGTTTCCTGTCCTGCTGATATATATTTGTGTTCTTATCACTGATAGGACAAGTGTTTGGTTTCTGGTGATGTGTTTTTGATACCTTGATGTACTTTTAATAACTTTTTTTACTATAGGAATACAATGGGCCTTCCCATTTAACTTTTGTATATTGTGTAGATCAGTGGCATTAGCTGGGATGGCCGGTATCTATGCCCACCTATGCATGATATTTGTCTTAGTTAGTTAACTTTTGTTTAATGCTGATTGATCCCACTAGGACAGAATCTAATTGGAATATTTTTGATTACTGAAATATAATTTACCGGACACAAACTTGTTATTATCACATAATTGCAGCATTTATTTAATTAGAATGGTATCGTACGCTTCCAAAAACATTTTTAATGTACTTCTTTGTTTATTTTAAATTTGCACTATTTTCATTGGTGTTATAGAATAACATGATATTGCTGAATTTGAAAGGGAGTTTACGAGCAGGTTGGTGTATAATCAAGATGAATTGTCAATATTTACATTATTTACACTACATGAATTAAATTTATATTAATTGGTCTCCTGATTTCAGCTTTCTGTGCACAAGGGTGTGTGTGGTAACTTCACTATGTCCATAGCTAGATTTGCTAATTATTTTGAAAGGAAGTACAGCTCATTGACCTTTGACAAAGGCTCATGGCTGCTGAAACATGTGATTTTGCTGTTGCCGAATAAAGGATTTAGTTATTTACACCTTGAAGTGGCTGTCTGTTTCCTGCTTTAAGGAATTGTATTTGAGATATATATATAAGGTAATCTAATGTTTTCCAATGGGACATATATATATATATATATATATATATATATTCACTGAAAAAACCATAGGTTTCACACATGTTATAGTTAGCGGAAATTTTACTGATAAAAAACCAGTGAAATTCCCCCGTTATAGTTAGTGTAGGCAACTATAACTCACGCGACCGCAATCCTCTGCTGATGCTAATACTGTATTTAGACACTTATTTGCCCATGTCTTCTTCCATACATTTTTAGCTATACATATATTTCAAATATTTTTTTTTCATAAAGACACATATGTCATCAGCAGAAGATTGCGGTCGCGTGAGTTATAGTTGCCTACACTAACTATAACGGGGGAATTTCACTGGTTTTTTATCAGTAAAATTTCCGCTAACTATAACATGTGTGAAACCTATGGTTTTTTCAGTGAATTTGCAAGGTTTTTTAAATGCTAATTCCTAACTATAACGTGTGTGAAACCTATGGTTTTTTCAGTGAATTTGTACGGTTTTTTAAATGCTAAGTTACTTTACGCCATTCGTGGCGTGCGCGCCCACTTAACGCAGTTCGTTCCGTGCGCGGTGCGCTTTGCGCACCGCGCGCCCACTTTACGCAGTTAGTGCCGTGCACGCACGGTGGGCACGCGGTGCGCTACGCGCACCGCGTGCCCCCGTTACGCTAGATGGGCCATGTACGCAAGATGCGCTTTGCGCACATGGAGGACATATGATGCACTTCGTTTTGAAAGGTAATATTTTAATTTTTCGTAATTTTTATAAGCCATGCACAAATGGTGCCCTTCGGACATCATTTGCACACGGGGTGGAGAGAGTGTTGTTAATTTTTTCTTTTATTATTTTTGTTTAAAATATTGTGGTTTTTCACACCTCAAATAAGCACTGCACATTTGGTGGCCTACGGCCACCAAAAGCACAGGGGGTGGGGAGAGTGTGGATAGTGTTTTTTTTTTAAACATTTTTTACCGTACGCGTACGGTAAGCGTAATCGGCGAAATTAGCGAAAAAATAAAAATTGCATTTTTGGCCTTGGGGGGTCTTTGGGGACTCCCTCAACATGGCTATGTGTGTGGGAGCTGTCTAAACAGCCCCTTTATATGTTTATTGGTTTTATTTAACAACCTAGCTCTCAGTGCGAGAGAGAAAATGGCGGCCGCCGCTTCCTGGTTTCGGCTGTTTCGAATGTTTACTAAGATCTAAGAGCCAATCAGAATCGCGCTCGCGCACGCCACCGTACGCGTACGGTAAGCTTACGGTAAGCGTACCGTAAGCTGGCTCAAATATATATATTGATTTAAAGGCTATTTTCTCAGAATCTACTGAACAGATTTACACCAAACCTACAAAAGGCACTTCCTTGACCTGAGGACTACCTCTCTGCCAAATTTCTAGTAATTCTGTTCAGCCGTTCGGGCTGTAGCCCTGTCTAAAGGTCCTATGGAAAAATGCATGGGAAAAACGCGTTTTGGGACCCCCCTTTTATCTCAGCCCCCGCTTGACGAATCCCCCCGAGACTTTCAGGGTAGGAGCGGAGCGTAGCGCCCCACCTATTTTGAGAAATTCGCGAGGATTCGTCGACCGGCGCCAAAGTTATTCAAAATAGAATGTTGCGGATTTCCTATGGAAAAGGGGTCCTAACTATAACTACCTACTGGCGACCGCCAGTAGGTAATATATATATATATATATATATATATATATATATATATATATATATATATATATATATATATATATATATATATATATATATATATATATATATATATATATATGTCCCATTGGAAAACATTAGATTACCTTATAACTTTTTGGGAGCAGGGAGAAATTAACTGTAATTTAAAATCCTCTTTAATGGTAAAATCGGATTTTAGATTACAATTCTGAAAATGCTCTTCTAGAAGGGCATTTTACTGCCAAAAAACTTCTAGGGCCTTCTAGGAGTTTCCAGCTTTCCCATTAAGAATGAGTATTTGTCCCAGAATATAATAGGGGACTAAGTGCGGGTAGGATGGGCCATTCTGTCAGGATGGATAGGGGAGGAGCTGTTCACTGCCCCTCTTAACTTTCTTAGTCCTACCTTTAGGGATCACTGACAGAATATCAGAATCAACAATATCGTGTAACAAAAATATTGTGTCAAAAATATAATTCAAACAAATATTGTGTCCCTATCCTTGTAATAGGAAGTACAACAATATATAGTTTCACACTCAAATTCACTAAAAACATAAAAAAATATTGTTTCTTTATATACATAGAGTTTAAAATACTATATCTTAAAAATTTTAATATATACCATTATTAAGTTAATTAAATATACCTCACTAATATTTAATACTATGTATAAATATATACCTATATAAGCACACATACATATGGGTGTGTATGTTTATATATACATACATATACATATATATAATGTAACACAATTATTAAAAATAAATATATTACACTATAGAATTTTTTTGTTTTATTTTTTGAATGTACTACTATAAAAAGCTCATTATATATATACGAACTATAAATATACTGCACATTATCATCATTTACCGCATAATGAGGGTACAGGGGAACTGATCTAGCCTGGGCATGGTGTTACATAGAGATTCTCAGAGAACTCTTTCTGCAAAAACGCTCTTTGCAGCAGGCAACATCAAAGCCAGCGGAAGCGCCGAAGGGGCAAGGTTAACATTACACTCCTAGGACAACTGGTTAAACTGGAAAAGCTCTCCAAGAAGGAACTCAATAAATGGTGGGCGGCGGCATCCCTCCGTGAACTATGTAGACACTGACATGATTTCACATGGACTCAGAATTTTCACGATACCAAAGTATGAGGAGCCAGACCCTCTCATGGTAGAGGAGTTTGTACAGAATTTAACAAACTGCTTTAAGACCATGCTAACCATACTGATCAAAGATGCGTGGTCCGACAGAGATATGGCTTGCAAGAAAATAGCAGAGATTGAAGAGTGGCTTGGGACCGAGAAGGAACAGGTCGTGATCACTAAGCTCATCACAGGTATGCAACACAGGTTACATAAACTTGAGGAAGAAATAAAGTTAAGAAAACAAAGTAAATATGCCAGAGACACTGTGGACTACCATACAGGCCACATTCTAACCTTCAACAGAAAGTTTGACCACATTTGCAGTACCTCCCAAAGCAATCTAGAGGATGTGGCAACATTATCCAGAGCTACGACAAGTAACGAGAGAGACACAAATAATGACATAGATACATCAGGCACCGGTGAAGGGAGTACCTCAGAAGGAGAAGGCAGAAACATCACTTTTTTAGAACAATTCCACCTCCTGAAAAGGGGGCGTCAGATGAACTTACAACCAGCGAGAGGAAGAGGCTCAAGAGGACAAGGCCGCACAAGAGGTAGAATAAGATTAAACAAAGATAGAAGGGCATCATAAACCACCAGCATGGGAACACTCAGAGGGGGTCAACAACAGAAACAATAATGGAAGGTAACAGTACTGCTGTCAATTTATCCAGCAGGAACCTTACCCCTATCGAGCTGAGGGTCCTGGGCTCTGGAGTCTCTTTTTGCCCAAGAAGGAACTTTGAATTTTTCGATACGAAGTTCGGCCTTTTTAAATTCATTAGCTATTTGAAACATATGGAATTCTTTAAAACCAGTATAACGCCAAAAAAGAAAGGGACACCCAGTATGAACTATAGTGCCCTTAATGACCTCACCATAGCGGATATTGATTTTCTAACCACACATGTCGCAATGCAAGATGTAGGGGTAGACACCAATGATATTGAACATCTGTTGTAGGATCAGGGCATTGTATTTGACGATAGTGCTCAAACCAAATTTAAACTGAGATCCATATTCACATCAACATTGGGATTCGATATGAGTGATGCCTTCAAAAGAAGGTGGTCAAAGACCTTTGGAAATTGAAACACAAAAGCAATAGAAGCAAGAAGAACATCGAATGGTGTGAAAGAAAGGCCATTGAATCACTAGCGAGTGATGGGGACATCATTAGCTGGCCTGCAGACAAGGGTGGGAACATTATGGTCATGCCTAAAGACATCTACCTGGCTGAAGCTAATAGGCAACTGAGTGAGAATAGCTTCTATACCCGCATTAGCCAGTCTGATTACAAAGACAAAGTTCCTAAAAAACCTACACCGTAGACTACCTATTGTCTACTTCCTCCCTAAATTACACACATGCCCCAGGAATCCTCGAGGTAGAACTATTGTCTCTTCTATTGACAGTCTACTGGAGAATACTTCAAGATACATTAATCACTTCTTACTACAACTGGTGAGTACACTCCCATCTCACATAGAAGACACCAAGGATTTCCTCAAACAAATTCAAATTGAGGAGATCACTTGGGAACAGGACTTTCTGTTTCTCACCCTTGATGTCAAATCACTCTATATGAGTATTGTACAGAGGGATGGGATCAAGGCATGCAAGCATTTTCTGGGAGCACAGCATGCTTACTATTACTCATACATAGATGCTTCTGGAAATGATGGAGTTCTGTCTCACCAACAACATCTTTGCCTTTAATACCACATGCTATAGGCAGACACAAGGGCCAGCGATGGGCATATGCTTTGCGTGCAGCTACGCAAATCTTCTGATGGGTTGCTGGGCGGAGCAAGTGTCAACAGTGCATAGCTTTCAAACTGATATGGAGAAGATCATACTTTGGGTCAGGTTCCTAGACTATCTGTTCCTCATCTGGGAAGGTAGCAAAAATTAAGCACAGGATTTTGTAGAACGTCTTAACAATAACACTCTGAACCTGGAACTCTCATGCATCATGAGGAGGAACCATATCATCCTTTTAGATGTAGAGGTACACATCATGGACAACAAGATCTCAACCCCACTACACAATAAACCCACAGCAGTGAACAGCCTCCTCTATGCACTGAGAAGTCACCCCAGCAAACTTAAGTGGAGCATTCCATATGGAGAACTAGTGCATGCCAAACATAACTGCAGTGATGAGACCTCTTTGGTCATTGGGGTCCGGATTGGCACACTGGGAAGATACCTGATTTAGTATAATTAACTGCTAGCTCTAAGATGGCTCGAAAGGTCATCAATCTTAGTCAGACTGCTGCCGACATCTCGTATAATTAGCAGCATGTTGTCTGCATATAAGGAGATGATATATGTCTTTCTGTCTATACAAATCCCTGATACCTCCCCCAGGTCTCTCATTTTTGCCACCAAGAGTTCAAAGGCCAATTTAAAGAGGATGGGAGGCCATGGGCAATACTGCCTGGTGCTTCGGGTGATGTTGTACACCTCTGAGATGCGTCTCCCAGTTTTCGTTCTCACTGTGGGTGTGTTTTAGAAATGGGAGTCTCTAATTGGCAGAGGTATGTACCTTTGTCCAAGTAGGAACCCTTTTTTCTAGTCAGGGTAAGGGGGATAAACACTTTAGATAACCCCTGCTCACTCCCTTGGTAGCTTGGCAGAGCAGTCAGGCTTATCCCAGAGGCAATGTGTAAAGTGTTTGCGCAACACAAACCCCATTGACAGACTTGCACACCATAAAAAGAGACTCCACACAAGGTTATATAAAAAATATTCTTTGTATTATACACAAAACACATTAGACCACAATCACATAATTCACTTTGCCAAGCAGGCAATTGTCATAACATTACAAGTTAGTGCAAACCAGTAAATACTTATAGGTTGCACACATTATAAAACCACCATCAGTGTGCAAATAAGGCGAATCCTGGAATACTGTTCGTTATCCTGACCAATGCAAGGCAAACTACATATATTAATAATTCAGCACATAGCCTGTGACAGGTAATGGATAAACACATGAATCACCATATATTATGTTTAAAACATAGGGCACAGTACCCCTGTGCTCCTATTATGCTCTATACAGTAATTTAGGCACTAAGTGCAGGGCATAGTACCACTGGCATGCCTATTAGCCGTAATATGGTAATTTCCAACACTTGGGTGAAAGGAAGCTCTGCACACCTCTCACAGGCATCAGGGTAGTTTTCACAGTGCTGCAAAAGCACCCATGTACATTTTCACCAACGGCCCCTCGAGACCGAGAAAGCAGGGCAGTAAAGGGAGAGCCCAAGGTAGGCCAACTGCCTCCATGCAAAACCTTTAAGCACGGTGCACTGTTACTCCAGTGAGGCGGAATCCTTTGGGCTCGTGGAGTGGCTCCGCTGAGTACTTACCCACAATGGCACACCTCAGAGGTAGATGCTCCCACGTGCATGGGACCTCACCCACCAGCCCGCTCACCAAAGAGCCCAAACGCTGCTGGGGCCTGCTGGGCTGTGCGACGCAGTCCGAGACGGGATCCGTGTCTCCAGCACTGGCCCAGTGCACTTACTCGCCCCCACCTGGGTTTCCAACAAGGGGCCTCCTGTTGAGGAGAACACCTTTGCTGCGGCAGGCCCGGCAGGACGGAGTACCCATCTGCCCGCTCTCCTGGACTCCAGAGGGACCGGCGTTGCTTGCCGTCCCAGGACTTCCTTGGCTGTCGCCGGAGCCCTGGTTGCTATGGCAACTGACTCTTCCATCCCTCATGCTGCCCACATTTCGGTTTCCATCCAAAAGGGAGGAGGACGTGCTGAAGGGAGATTTCGGTGTGCAGCACTGAGGCGAGCAACCCGTGCTCTGTTGAAGGAGCCTACACCTTGGGCCACAGAATTTAAAGCGCTCACCACGCACTTTCTGTTGGTTTCCTTTTCTTAAAAAAAAAAAAAGAGAACCAAAGCGCTACACACACACTTTCAACAGGCAGAAAGAACTTTTGCCAGGCAGTTCGTAATGCAAGAATAATGCGATTCGTAGGACAAAAATCAGGCAGTTCATAATGCAAGAATGTGATTCATAATGCAAGAATCAGGCAGTTCGTAATGCAAGGAATAATGTGTTTCGTAATCTGAGCGGTGAACTGGGGCCCCCACTAGGCCCCAACACCAGTGACAACGGTCATAAGCTTAAAGGGGCAGCCCCGGTACTGCTGGGCAGGTACGGGCCGCTCGGGGTCTCAGTGCGTCTAATGCTGTGCAGCGAGAGAGAGCTCGGAGCACTCCTGTCCTCCTCCTGCACGCCTCCCCAGGCCACACACGCTTGCGGCTCCTGACCAGAGTCCAAGTCTTAACTGAGGGGGGTGCACTGCCTCGATCTCTCTCTCTCCCAGCTCATCGGATGTCCTGCTGGGCGGCCCGATGATGTAGCAGCTTCATTGTTAGGCGACGCTGTAACCGGACAGGTTACGGCGCTGCCTTCTCCATCGTTGGCGATCTTGGGCAGATTCCTCTCGGTGAACAACGATCACAATCCCTTTCACCATGCAGCTTTCTTAGCTTCAAGAAATCCTTTAGCACGTTGCGGCTCGGGCCGGCGGCGGTGATCCTTACTCACGGCCTCAGTTACGATGACGGCTCGGGCCACAAACAGCAATACAGCAGCGTGGACAATGTTTCACACTGCTGGGGCAATGCGATCATGGGGCACCTCGTAAACAGGACCTCGGACCACACAGCAATCTTAGACGTGCAAAAGCGCCACTCACCAAGCGTCGCTGAGACACGGTCAGAAATGTTTATGTTCCTGAGTTTCCACAACAGGGGACCAGCTCTCCTCGGGCCCTTGGAGACACGCTACTTCAGGACACTGCAAAGTCCTCACAAGCAGGGGGACACATCACACAGCAAAGTCCCTTGTCCTTTCCTTAGTCAAATCAGCAAACTGCAGGCCAGCCCCAGAACACACAGTAAGGGCAGTCCTTCTCTTCAGTCTCTTCAGCTGTTCTTCTTTGGCAGAGGTTCCTTTTGATCACGAAGTAGGTTCAATCCCTTTTCAGTCTGGATTGCAGTCTTGAGTTCAGGAGTTTCAGCTCTCACACTTATACCCCTAAATGCTTTTGAAGTCTTTGTGTTGAGGGGGCTCTGATCCCAGTCCAAATCAGACCTGGGTGTCTTCCTGCCAGTGCACTCCCTCTTCCTTTGATAGTGCAGGTCTGAGCCCCAGACGCTCAGCAGGAGGTGGAGCCATCCTTTTGTGGCAGCAACACAGCCCTCTTGACATTCAGGGGGCTACTCCACGCCCCCACATCAAATGCAGGCCAACCTGTTGCTGTCTCACCTTCTCCTCCATGGGGTCAGGACACTTCCCAGACCCTGTCACATCCAAACCCAGATGGTCAATACCCAAACGGGCAGAGGCACACAGGATGGTTTGAGACAAGAAACCAGCCACTTTTAAAAACGTGGTTTCTAAGCACACAATTTAAAAACCATATTCACAAAAAGATGTGTTATTAAATTCTGAGTTGAGGCACACTAAACTCCATCCCTTCATCTTCTGCCTATGGGAAGATATGCTGGAAACATGTGACACAGCATTCCCCATTCTGTCCGATGGGCAAGATGGCCTTGCAACAGTGAAAAACAAATTTGACTGTATTTCTCTGTTAGGGCATGGTATATGACATGGTACAAACCTCAGTGCATGTCCTACCTTTCACATACACTGCACCCTGCTCAGGGGTGTCTGATGTGCATAAAAAGGGAAGGTAAGGCCTGGCAAGTGGGTGCACTTGTCAGAACAACATGGCAGATAACAAACTTTGCGCAGGCACTACAGTGGCAGGCCTGAGATCTCTTTTTATGGCTACTTGTGCGGGTGGCACAATTAGTGCTGCAGGCCCACTAGCAGCATTTGCATTACCAGCCTGGCACACAGAGTGCACTTTACTAGGGATTTTACTGGTAAGACAAACATACCAATTATGGACAACCTTACCATAATACTTTATACAGGGAACACTTTCACTTTGACACTGATCAGCAGTGGCGAAGTGCACAAAGCATCTAAGTCGGCAATATTATGTCAGAAAAAGGCCTAGGAGGAAGGCAAAAAGTTTAAGGAACTTTATCCAAAAGGGCCAAGTCCAACATAAATTAAATATGATAAACAAGTGTAGACAAATTTTACCAAGTTTACAAGAGAGAGCACATGCACTTTAGCACTGATCAAAAGTGGTAAGGTGCCCTGAGTCATAAAACCAACAAAAACAGGTCAGAAAAAAAAAACAGGAGGAAAGCAAAAGGTTTGGGGATAACCTTGCAAAAAGGGCCTGGCCCAACAGTGTGGAATACAATAATCTGACCCAAACTATCAGTACTGGACTGATGACTCCTCCAAAACATACTTACCTTACCAATCACTGTGTGTCGGGCCTATGCATCCTGTGTCGTCTGATGGCTAGCTATGATATGTTGAATCTTCACTTATGAGGAAACCTTGCAATGAGGAATTTGACAATTGTAAGATTGCCTTGACAATGAGGACTGAGCCTCCAATCAAGTGAAAATGTCTCATGAGTGTTGCCTCACCTTCATAGGGCCAATGTCCATTGATCTGTGTCTCTTGGAGATAGTCTGTTGTCTAATGTTTTAAACAGTTAGATGTGAGTTATCTCAGTTATAGAATCAACTTGTGTAAGCCTGGATGCCATATTTGAGCATCCATACACCTCACATCAAATATCTTTTTTTAAAAAAAGAACTATAACACAAATGGGCACAATATCTTCAACAAGAAAGAGAATACTTCTCCTTTGTGAAAAGCAAATCCAAATCCCTGCCCTATTTTGCCATCACGTGTGTTCTGTCAGGATACATGAGAAGATCATATTTTGGAAGAGAAAGCCTCATCCACATTTTTTCGCATGATTTATCATAGTTAATCTCTCCCCACCCTGATAGGACAGTTCCACCAGTGTGGACTCAACCTCCAATGACTAGGATGAAGGAGTGAGTTCTTAGATAAAGTACAACTGGACAATTACAGGATTCAGATCAGTTAAAAATACATTGGGGCACCCAGGTGTTTATCCTTTCATTCTGGGGACCACCATTAAAAACAATACTGGGATGGAAAATGAGGACACTGGCTCAATCCATCCACATTATGCTTAGGATAGTACAGTATAATGTCCCAGGAGGATGTGCAGTGGCATTACCACCCCCCTCTCCAATGGTGTGATTAGAATTAAAACAAAGAGTACCTTGAACTAAAGTAGCCCATAGCCATTGACTCTGACAATGCTAGTTTTCACTTAACAAATAAATATGCTCTACATATATGGTATGTGTGGTCATTAGCAATATAAAGCTGTGCACACAGTACTGTGGTCCAGGATTACCATTTTGCCATCGACCACCTTACTGCATCTGTTAATAAAGACTGTTATTATGCTTTTCTTAAATAACACCATTGAAACAAAATCATCCAGGCCATACTGAAATCCAAAACCTGCAAACATGCAGTTAGACATTCATGGTTTAAGAACAAATAAAGAAACACATATTCAATAAAAAATAAACCCAATAAATACTAACAAACAAGAATTAATTGGCAAAATAGTAGAATCTGAAATAACAGAGAATCGCACAGAAACAATGAAATGCAGACTATTTCCTATATCTACATTTCTCCATATATTTATGGAAAAAGAGAGTTAGAGACAGAAATAGAGATACACCGAGATACATAAAAGATAGATATGGTATATATGCAGATGCAGAGTGTAAAATTCAATTTATTAACATTGTTGTGTGTGGGTAGGAACTGGGACTGATGATTGGCAAAGTCTCAAATGGATCATATTGGCTCTCCATCCATTGTAGTAAAGAGGGTATTAGTCTCTGCATGTGTGCATCTGTGGTCCATGCCATGCGTTTTTTTCAAGCATATTTGTAATAATGGCAGATATTTAGGGAGACTGAGAGCATCGTATCAGTGTATAATCCAGCAGAGTGAGCAATGGACTGAAGATACAAAGACAGTATGAATCACGAGTCCAAAAGATGGAATTTTGACGTTAACATTTTTTTTAAATCTCTGTTTGTTTCTCCCCTTGTTATGAACCACATAATACCAGATAACTCTGGCATTATTGATAGACAGACAGATAGAGAGAGAGAGAGAGAGAGAGAGAGAGAGAGAGAGAGATCGTTATCAAGGTCTCCTCCCCTCCTCAGTAAATAATAGTACCAACTAAATAATTGCCTAAATTACCATGTGATCAAGAAAGGCAAAAGGCTGGGCCTCACCTAAAGAGTCCCCTTCAACTTGCACATTGGAATCTGCAGTTCTACCCCTCACCCCTATCATGTACCAGAGGGCAGTGCTCCAGAAATTCCAATCAGCAGCTTCTTGCTAACAAAGTTATGATTGGATTTCAGTGTCTAAATCTCCATCCCAGCCACAGAAATGCAGGCAATATGCTTCCACTGTCTGAGGAAGCTGTAAAAACCCGCTATCATTTGCCATGTCAGACCAGAGGTATCCAAATGAATCCCACTTACTGTGAGTCAAACTTAGCAAGACATCCCTTCCAGCATTTGCAGCTTCCCTTTTCAAAGTCTGAGCTCCCAGCCATCATTTCAAGCTACCAACCCCTGAGCTGATCAGCTATCCTTGCTGAAGCTGCGGTCTACCTGTAGCTTAGCACTGCCAAGACTGTTAGACTAATTCTAGTGCCTGTCAAAAGAAATGAATATAGCACTGTCTTCACACTTAAATAACGTTGCTTTGGTCTAAAGTCTTGCATTCTCAAATTGCATGTTGTCTCAAAATGTGTCCTCTAGATTCATAATCCAGATGAAAAACTGATCTACACGTAAAATCTCTGATTGTCAAATTCTTTTTATTCCTTTCAAATTACCCTCTTCTCTCTATTCCATCCTCTGCATGCCCTTGCACTCTGGGCACAACTTTATCTAAGGCACTTGCATGTTTGCCATAACTACTATTACTGTATTGCTGACATTTGCACACAACTCATTTTAAAGATTACAATCTCTCCTTTTCTGAAAGCCATACCCCTGGAACTTAACAATACCTAACCTCCTCTAGGTCGTCTACGAATATCGCTAAACACCTGCACAAACGCACATGCACCCTTGCATGCACCCACCCCCACTCAGTGGCGTAGCAAGACCTTTTGCCACCCGTGTCGGCCCCCTGAGTTTGCCGCCTGCGGCCACATGTCGGAGTGGGGGGATGCTGGTGATTTCTGCCATTGCCGCCCCTCGGTGGCTGCAGGTAAGAGAGGGCGGCCGGCGCCCCTAAAACTAGTGCGGCACTGGGCGGACCGCCACCCCCACGCCCCACTGCTATGCCACTGCCCTCACTAATCAGAACACCTAACTCCTATTAATTTAATGTACCACAAAGAAACTAAAGTGAAGGAATTGAATGGTTAGCTTGAGCGCATAAGACTGATCCCAATACCACTGGACTAACCTCTAACGCGGGTTTACGATTACGAAGCAGCGTGCTGCCCAGCGTAAAGCCCTGCAGTGCCTCATCAAGGGTATTAATGGCTATATCAATATAATAAAAAATACAATTACATTAAATCAGAATAATATATTAATGTTAAAAACACAACAAACACAATATACTGCTCAGCACCTCTCACTAAATGGATATCACTCTCTTTGAAATACTATGCACTTTTATAACAACTCACATCCTCATAGACATTAATGAGATCGCCCTTTTAGCAAATCTCCCTCCTTAACATCGTTCATTTCTAGTGAGTTTAATGGGATTAAAAGCTTCAAAATCTGACTTTATCGACAATGGACCGTGAACAAATTGCGATGTATGACACAGACAAGAATAAAATGCATATAAAAATGGAATATGTGGCCAGCAGTATTGGTGATAGAAATTGAAAAGAGGTTCCAAGCGAGCAGAGACCCTGATCCAAAGCGGCAAAAGCTAATATAAATAAACAACCCTGAGTTGGATGTATAAAGAGAGCTCTAGTGGGATGTTTAATAACACCCTCATAAGGCAAAAAAAACAGGTCAACATGAAATGTAGCTTCTTCCTTCTGCATTTTTAGCAACTTACTTTGCGCCAAGTTAAATGTCCTTGGGCATACCATGAGAGCAGCCTTAAATCTGAAGGAGAGGTATAGATTTTAAATCTGCCTATGTAGAAGCAGTTTGGACAAAGAGATAGGACACTACCTTCATCTCTTGGATTGACGTCCAATATCTGCCTCAACTCTGACTGTATCCTCGTGTCGAACCCTGTCGGTGGTAACCCTATATGAAGA
The DNA here is from genome assembly GCF_964204655.1 of Triturus cristatus. NCBI lineage: Eukaryota > Metazoa > Chordata > Amphibia > Caudata > Salamandridae > Triturus > Triturus cristatus. The sequence goes on along the minus strand of NC_140589.1, from coordinate 1,709,968,345 downwards.
GCCACTCATTCCTGTATGAACTCTATCCATAAACGACATTTCTCCACACATCCCTCAGGAGTATAAAGATCTAGGCCCTCATTATAAGTAGTTTTTAATTTCAATGGAGCCCGTAAGAGAAGTTACCGACCCAAAGGAATTACAACACACACAAAACGCTGTAACTCAGCGAATCTTTTGTCGTTCACCCAGAGACTTTACCTGGCAAAAGAAAGTGGAGAAAATGAGGGTCCCATCCAGGGAATCAAGAGTGGTCACCTGGTCATTTCTCATTTCTAAGGGGACCCTTAAGGTCCGACTTATAATTGATCGAATTTCTTTCTCCTGGAGTTACCGGTATCTCCAGTACTGTATTATCCGGCTGCCTATAATTTGTCTTTTAATGTATAGTTATAGAAGTATAGGTTTCTGTAACACGCTCTAACAAACCCAAGTCTGATTTAATGCTACTTTACATTGACAGCAACTGATCAGTCATTGTGAAAACATCCAAATAATCAACATTAATCCTTGGCTTTGAAGTGAACGTCTCCATTGAGGCTCCAGTCTGGATAATTACTTTTCAGACCTCTAGTGTAAGTGCAGAAGTGAGACGAAATTTAACCCACGGGGACCAATGAACAGAGTCGGCATGGGGAGGGATTTCAGTCAGAAGTTGTTTACTTCAGAGTTTCTCCAGGGGGCAGAAGAACTCCAGTGGCTGTTGTTTTTTGTAAAGTAATCCTGGTTATGCAGGCAAACCCTTGCTTATAAGTGGGGCACTGTCTTGAAAAGCTCCCTCTTATCTCGGTGAAAGTAATTGCATTCTGTACATGAAAACATCTCGAAGTAGACCATGTACTGGTGGGACATGTACAGCACGATGCATAGGTTTGCCCTTGCTCCATACATACTTATAGTGCTATGTCTTTTTGTTCCCTATAAATGCACTATAGGAACCATTCACGCTTTCTGGATGCAGTCATCAATATGGTATAATCTGTATGTGACTTCTGTGTAGGGGCCTGCTCTATATGTGCCTGCTCTATATGTGCCTGATGTGTAAATGAGTGACCTGTAAGTGCCCTATCTGCATTCACCTCATTTGTAAGCGCTTGATCTTTATGGGCATCATCTGCATGACTCTCTCCTGCATGTGTCAGTCTTATTTGTTTGTGCCGGGCCTATGTATGGCTGATATATATACCCCTGATTCGCATGTACCTGATCCATTTCTCTACTTATTTTTTTCCCGAAACTGTGAGGCATCCATCCATTTCTGATCATGTGACATTCTGTTTAATATCTCAGACTCTTGGCAGTCAGTCCTTAGCTGGATCTGCGTGCCATGGCTCCTACCTATGTGTTTCTGAACTCATGCACCGTCAAGAGCATGCCACTCTTCCAATATCCCAGTATGCGTATTAATGATGCAGAGGCCGTGTGCTCCTGTCCCATTTCTGAGCCTTCCTGTGTACTTCCTGTTCACTGCTGAGCTTGTGGGTAATATATAAATATTCCAGCCAATACCCTATTTCCATGAGTCAATGCCCCATGTGTGTATTTCCAATCCTCTGATGTATCTGTCCACGCCCATTCTGGGTCGCCCAGTGTGCTCTTGCTCCATTTCGGAGCATGTTTGTTATCTATTCAGGCCTGAGCTCGACAGAAGTTTCCCATTATTCAGGCCAGCGCTGTATCTATGCAGGCCAATGGCCAATTCACTGATATCTGAGCCTGTGATGTATCTGCCCATTCCGGAGCTAGTACACTATTCCAATGGGTGCATGATTTAAATCTACCCATGTGCCACCGTCCTCGTGCTCCAAGCCCACTACCAGGTCCTTAGCGGCCAATCATGCATAATACTGATGGGGTGTTACATATGGAACTACAAAAGCATGGTTTCAATGAGTCGTAATCCCAGGGTAATCCCAGGTAAAAGCCAATATTTAAAAACAAAAAATATCTGAAATTTACCAGTTATAGTTTACTGAGCTAATTGTAAATTGCACCCCCGCCGCGCACTGCTTATGACCTCATATATTATTTCACTCACGACATGGGAAATGACATTGGAAAGTGGAAGGACGCTAGTTCCCACTTTCACCTCCGTATCTGAGTTTATCTCCCTGCCCTACTCACTGTTCCCACCGCCCTCCACCTATTCAATGCTCCCTGTCATCTGGCACTCCTTTCCACCTCCTCCCACACCTACTACACCAGCAGAAAGGATTCTTATACTCAGTAAAGATAGCCCATCACATGCTCCAAGTGACCCTTTAATCCCCCAAACATTCAAAGAAATGTTCATCTCGCCTCTTACCTGACTTTTTCCCCACCTTGATTCAAGACGAAGATAGCTATACCCGTAAGCAATAAAGCAACCTCTGGCTCCATTTATGAGCCATTTCCTTAGATAATGTACTTTTCTAAAGCTCAGGAATGCCTGGGGTTCAAACAACCTATTCTCTATTTGGCTACGCAACCTTTATGGTTCCACTCCGGTCGGGTACAGAGGTACTCCATTCCACTGAGTCCACCCCCTCTTAGGTGTCAAGTTTAAATATTTGTGCCTACTACTATTCCCTATCTTCTTTTAGACCCTGTGACTTCTCAGGAATTACAACATCGCCGAACACTTCACAATCGTTTCTACCCTTGCCACACTTGGCACTTTCTGTACTTTACACCTTTTAGTAACATCACTTTCTGCTTTGGGTTCTCATATAGCCTTAGGTCCAAAGGTACCCGAATCATCTAATGTTCAACTTGCAAGACCCACATCCAGTCTCACTTCTGTTATGTTATGTTATTTATTCTTTTGTATAGCGCACGGCTACTCAAAAAGAGTGTCCCGGCGCTTTTTTTTGGAAAAGGAAGGCTGCAACACAATAACATAACACCATTAAAAGAAAAAACAGAATGCCAGACAAATACATGCAAGAAAAACAAATTACTGGGTAAACAGCCAGGTTTTAAGGCTTTTTCTAAAAGCTAATAGGCTGGTAGCTCCCCGCAGAGTGAGCGGCAGAGAGTTCCACAACTGTGGCGCCAGCAGTCCAAAAGAGCGGCCACCCAGGCGAGCTCTCTTCACGCGCGGAACAACCGCCAAAAACAAAGATTCCGACCTCAAAGACCGGGTCGGCTGATAGAAGACCAGTCTCTTTTGAAGATACTTAGCTCCCACCGCGTGGAGAGCTTTGTAGGCCAGAGTCAGAGCCTTGAAGGCGATCCGCTTCCGGATAGGGAGCCAATGCAAGGTTCTCAACAAGCCAGAAGCACTGGCCCGTCTATTTAATCCAAAGATTGCTCTGGCAGCAGCGTTCTGCACCACTTGGAGCCGCTGCAGCAAATACTCTGGCAGGCCCAGGTAAAGAATGTTAGAATAATCCAACCTGGACCCGATCAGAGCCTGCACTGTCAGTTTCCTATGCTCCTCAGACAGCAGGGGAAGGAACCTCCGCAGCATCCTAAGGATGCCGAAGCAGGTGCCCGACACCCCGAGGATCTGGGCTTTAAATGTTAGCCCCTTATCCATCTTAACCCCCAAATTCTTAGCGACTTGGGAGGAGCAGGACGGAGGAAACATATCAATCGGCCACCAGGCCTGCCAGTCTGGCTCAGTGTCGCACCCAAAGAAGAGTACCTCAGACTTATCGGAGTTGCACTTGAGGCTGTTCAGTTGGAACCATTGAAAAACAGCCCCAAGGCAATCCCTCATACTCTCCCCATCAAAGTCTCCTCCTCTCTTACACGAGAAGAGGAGCTGGGTGTCGTCAGCGTAGGATACGATCTGGGCCCCATACGACTCCGCCAGTGCCGCCAACGGGGTCATGAAGATGTTAAATAGGGTCGGGCTCAAGATAGAGCCCTGTGGGACCCCGACTCCCAGAGGCGGCATCACGGCGGAATCTGGCGAGGCCCAGACCGTTTGCCGGCGGCCGGCAAGAAAGGAGGAAAACCAGCCGAGCACCGTCCCCCGCAGACCTATCTCAAAGAGTCTTGCGAGAAGGCCATCATGGGGGACGGTGTTGAACGCCGCCGACAAGTCCAACATCACCAGCATGGCTTTGCCCCCAAAGTCCAGGACACCTTTAATGGTTTCTGAGACCTCAAGGAGCGCAGTCTCTGTGCTGAGATGAGGACGAAAACCAGACTGGGTAGCGTGCAAGATCTCGTTGGTCTCAAGAAAATTGGAGAGCACAACCTGAACGTGCTTTTCCACAATCTTCGTGAGAGCCGGCAACAGAGAGATCGGCCTATAATTGACTGGGGCCTTCGGGTCTAGGCCTGGCTTTTTAAGCAATGGAATCACCATCGCCTGTTTCCAGGCGTGCGGGACCACTCCCTGACTCAACGAAAGATTCAGCAGCGGGTTTGCTAATGGATTAATCACCTCCGCAACTTTCGCTAAAAATTTAGCAGGGCATGGGTCGAGGGGCGAACCCGATTTAAGATTGCCCATTAGTGCTAAAGAGTCGGGAGCCGAGAGCGAAGGAAACACACTCAGCGTCACACCGGGCCAAGCCCGCGGGGATAAAATGGCTTCAGGATTAGTCTGGCCCATGGGCCCAGGCGATGGAAAAGAGTCCTGTATGCGTTGGATCTTGCTCGTAAAAAAGTCAGCAAGGTCCGAAGCCCAGGTACCAGACGGTTTTTCATCCGAGGTGTTAGACCATGGGGAAGTAAATTCTCTCACAATGGAGAAAATCTCCTTGCAGGAGTTAGAAGCAGCTTCTATTCTCCTTGCAAGATACGCTTTTTTTTCCAGGCGAATGTCCCGGTGATAGGCCTTGACCACCGTTTTATAGGTCAGCTTGGCTATAGTATCATATTGTGCCCGCCAAGCTCTCACTGCTGCCGCGTAGCCGACAGTGCTGCGGTGAACCAAGGCGCAGAGACCCGTTTCGGTGTCAGGCGGGGTGTCAGTTCCGGGGCAAGATCATTCAGCCTGTCTAGAAGCCAAGCTTGCAGGGTCTCCAAGTCCCTATCCAGATCGCCCGAGAGGGAGCATGGATGATCCACAGCAGCCTGAGCCAGCATCTCTGGGGTCACACGATGATATGCCCTATGGACACGACCCTGTTGCTGTGCCAAGGCAGCCACCGGTTTGACTGTGCCTTTGATCGTAAATTTGGCCAGCAAGTGGTCTGACCATAGTACTGGTATAGTCTCAATCGCCCCGAGAGGGGAAGACGAGAATACCTGGTCAAGAGTGTGCCCCTTCTCGTGCGTAGGTTCCTGCAAATGAGGAATCAGTCCCAGCGGGGCCATAGCCTCAGAAAGTTTAATGGCAGCAGGGTCAGACGGATCATCCATCCGAAAGTTGAAATCCCCTGCCACGATGCAATGTTCCGCTTTCAGGGCCAGCCCCAACAGCACGGAGTCCAGATCTTCAAAAAACGTACCGGGTAAACCAGGTGGTCTATACACGAGTAATCCCTTAACAGATTGATGTGGAGACAGAGTAATATAAAAAGCGAGGGTCTCTGAACCTCGGATATCCTTCACTGGCAAGATCACACAAGGCGTGCCTTTCTTGACCACCAATGCCACTCCACCACCCCTTCCCTTAGCTCTATCCTTCCTGAAAATGTTATAATCCGGCGGGATTGCCGTAACGACATCAGGATTGGAAAATTCACCCCACCACGTCTCAGTGAGCATAAGGCATAGTGGCTTCACTGTATCTAGAAGCTCAAATATGTCTTGCGCATGTTTGCACGCCGACCTGGTGTTTAATAGCATGCAGCGATAACCCACACTGAGGGTGTTCTTATTGGGGCGTGATACCTGAGAGCGGTTAGGGCGCCAGCCACAGCCAGGGCAGCCGCGTTTCCCGCCATGGCGTCCGGGAAAGACAGTGCGACAGCCTGCGACCAAGGTGTCAAAGGAGCGAAGTTCCCCAAGGGAATACTGCCGCACTGGTGTCCCAGGGGGGCACATTCCAGATGTTTAGAGCCCTACCCGCCGCTCCGGTCGCCTCCGGGACGCTGACGGGCGCAGACGGGCAGGACTCTGGCGAGACTCAGGCGTAGCGAAGGTACGTCACCGCTGCGCGTGACCGCTGCGCTACGCAGATGGTGTTATATAGGCGTGACAGGCGGAGCACTAGAGCGCTCACCTGGATGTCGAATGAGCGTTCCAACCCGCTCCAAGATGGCGGCCAAAGTGCGCGCGGGAGCCCCGTGAGCCCGGACCCGCCGAAACAGCGGTGCAAGTTCCACAATTTAAGGTGCAAGTGAGGGCCAGGGAGGGGAACCCCCTAATAAAAGCAGGGGAGAAAAGAAACTAAAAGTTAACCAAGATAGAAAACAGGGAGCTTAAAAACTCAATGTGCAGCCAGCAAACAAGCGTGTATGCGCAACAAGCGCTAGATGGCCAATGATGGTCACCTCTTCCAGAATTGTTTAACAGACATGCAGGACTGAATGGATCTCCAACTGCTCATGTTTCATTTTTTTAAGACTGCGATGATCTATTTTCCATCCTCCGAAGCTGCTCCCTTCCCATCCAATGCAATTCCATACCCCCATGTCAATTGGAGGTCTCCTCCTGTGCCACAAAACATGGTGTGAGCAAGTCTGAACACATCAAATTACAGGTGTATAAGTGTCACTGCGGCTTCTAGAAAGTGCGTCTTCAACTTGCGTTTGAAACACTCCAATGCCTACTAATTGCCCTGGTAATTAGCCCTCTTGCTCTCATGATGCTCTCCTAACCAGAAACCTCGCCCAGTTGAAACGAAACCGTTCACCACCCTCTAGCCTCCGTCTGCACCACTGAGATTCCAGCCCCATTACTTTGACATTCCTTTCCCAACAAACCCAGAACCACACAGGCAGGCCTCTCAAATAACACCCCCTCAGAAGCGAGCACCCGAAGCCAAAATCAGAACCATCACATTGACTTTTTGTACTTATTATCCATGCACTGAGTTAAATGTATTTTGGTGCACATTTATGCAATGTATACTTTATACAAAGAAAATGGCTACAGATCTTCCTCTTCTGGGTTCCTCTTCATGAGCCTTTAAAAAACATCTCTGTAATTAATCAAAACACCTGGATATCACAAAGTAGTGCCCAGGGCCAGATCTCCCAAACCAGTACCCCTATTGGGCCCATATTACAGACAGTGACCCGGGTGCAAGGAGCACGTGCACTCGTTTTCTGCATCTCCAGGCCACTGTTGTATTCCAGAGGGGGGTGGAGGGGCTTGTGCGATCCCTTCTGTAATACAGATAGTTTCAATGCAGGTATACCTCCAGTGCGACGTTAAGAGGGGGGTTCCTGATTTGTAAGGGGGCGCCACCCCATGTAAATGAGGGATACACTTTGCCTCTGCACCCACAACATATTATGCATGCGGGTGCAGATAGAAGGAGGCATCAGGAGGCGCACTGAGTGGGCCGCACAAAACAGTGGCGGACCGCAGAGCGCCCCTTTAGGGCAGTCCTCTAAAGGGAGGAAAAGGTGTTACATGCCCCCCCCCCCGACACTCCCCTACAGACTGGGGCAGTCACTCACTGCACCCACTTGCAGGGAACTGTCTGTCTCCCTTTTGAAGTGCAGGCAGGTGCGGTCTGCACAGTAAAAGACAGAGTGACTGCTTTAAGCAGCTGCACCATATTTCACCAAAACACTGCTCTCAGGATAGTGTGAGTTCATGTCTTCATAATGGGCAGCGCATCATCAGTAAGAGGAAGCCTTGACCCTGTCTGCATACAGTGCACGGCACAATCAGGGACAATGTGCTCTATTTGTGATAACACTCCTGGAGTTTATTTTATTTAAATATCTCTTTATTCATCTTTTTTAAACGATAACTTGATAGGAGTCACACAACATGTTCTAATGAGGTTTGTCTCCAGATCCTGAGGGTATACATCTATCTGGCAATGCCTATCAATTATGAGCTGCAACATGAGGGCACACATCCAGTTTGATATACGATTACAGTGCATATAAAATGGTTCCAAAAATGCAGGATTACGTCCTAGCCTGACAAATAAAACGTAACATAGAATAAAAACAAAGGAACACAAAAAAGCTCTCTAGGGTTTGTGCTAGTTGTCCTACTTTAAAACCATATACACACTTCAAGAGTATAATGGTATGAGGCTTTAGGCTTACATAGCTGAACTGGCGGTTGCCTGGTTCATTTTTGTTGTTGTATAATAACACTTTTATTGTTTTTTTGGCAAGACTACAAAGAAATGCACACCTTTTTCTAGTCCCCAAAGGGAATATCGAATTTGAAGGAACCCTGTTTCTTCAAATCCCCAGCACATCTATGTGGAGCACCTTTGTCCCTAGTGTGGCCGGTCTGTATGTTTACAATCTAGAAAAGAAACATATTCTTCATAATGACAACCCTTACCATGCACACATTTCCAAGTGGAAATGTTACATTGATGACATCCTGGTGATACAACGATGGCTCTAGGGTTCATCGAATGGCTTAACAACCAAGACAGGAATCTAAAATTCACCCACACTCCAAGTAACAAAACTCTAACATTCCTAGGTGTAACCATTTTCCACGAAGTAGGTACATTACATACTAACACCTTTGGCAAACCAACTGCCAAAAATGACCTTTTGACATTTGACAGTTTCCATCCCCACCCCTGCGGAAGAATCTACCTTATGGAAAGTTCCTACATTTACATAGGAGCTGCAGTTGCACTAGCTACTTTAAACACCAAGCAGATAATCTGGCTGACAAACTATGAGCATGGAATTACCAAGAACACATAATCCAGAAAACAAAGAAAAGGGCAAGAAAGCAGAATCGTGAGGCTTTACTGAAAACACCAGTAAGACAGAAGACTGAGCCTCCCCTAGTATGGGTTACCACATATTATATTGCATCTGACACCATATAGAACATCATCAAATGCAATTGGTGCATACTTAACATTGGTCCCAAGCAAAAGATTGCCCATTATTTTTGCACAAAATATCCAAAAGCCTAAGAAACATACTTGTATACACGAGACCCAGACAGAGCCCAAGACCTACTAACACTATACAAAACGCATCCTGTCGGGCAGCAGTAGTGGGCCATTACCCAAAATAAATTGAGCTAGGCCTTTGGTCCTCATGGCAATTACGAAAATATACAAACTGCAACACTAAGGTGCCGATTAGGATCCTGGAAAAACCGGGTACGAACCGTCGGTCGGAGCGTTTTCTCCGTCCGACTCGTACCCGGGACAAAAACATTACAAACATGGAAGTACGATTCGCACGGAAACACCATTTCCGTACGAGTCGTACAAAACACCGACCGACGAAAATATACATACGAATGTGATCCGGGAATGCTCCGACGTGACGTCGGGACGCTTTCAGGCAGCGTTTCACGACCCAGGAAGTACGAATCGAACCGACAGCAGTCCAGACAGCAATATTTTTACGGCACCCAAAAAGTGCCGGAAAAGCGAAGTACGCCGTGAAACGACCAGATTAGGGGGCCCGGTACGCGCCGTACCCCCCGCCCCCCAGCCCCCGTGAGTACGCGCCGAACCCCCGTGTATGTACACCCGTGTACGTACGAGTCGTACCCCCACCCGTGTACGTACGAGTCGTACCCCCACCCGTGTATGTACGGTGCGCACGCGCTGGGGTACGCACCGTACATACACGGGTGGGGGTACGACTCGTACGTACATGGGTGTACATACACGGGGGGTTCGACTCGTACATACACGGGTGTACATACACGGGGGGTTCGACTCGTACGTACACGGGTGTACATACACGGTGGGGGTACGACTCGTACGTACACGGGTGTACATACACGGGGGGTTCAGCGCGTACGTACATGGGTGTACATACACGGGGGTTCAACTAGTATGTACACGGGTGTACATACACGGGGGTTCGACTCGTACGTACATGGGTGTACATACACAGGGGGGGTTCGACTCGTACGTACACGGGTGTACATACACGGGGGGTTCGGCGCGTACATATGGGGGCTGGGGGGGTGGTTCGGCGCGTACATACGGGGGCTGGGGGGGGTGTTCGGCGCGTATGTGGGCACATGTCTCCATGGTTGCTATGGGAGTTCGGTGCGGACAGTGTTTTTTCCATACGGTTGTGACATCGGACGCACGGGATGGATCGTACTTGCGCGGTCGGACTTCACTTTTCACGTTTGTACGGTAAATCGTCCGGGGACGTGTCGGACACATTTTCCGACCCGAGGACGTGTGGGGAATTATTCCCAATGCGATTCGTATGGAGTATTTCCCATGCGAATCGTACTTGGCAGTTTGTACGGCACTTGTACGATTCGTACGGTAAAAAGACCGGATACGAGTCGTACGGGGAAAATTTTTCCAGGATCCTAATCGCCACCTAAATGTGTGAGTTGCATGATAACCTATCCCTGTAATTTAATGTTCATGGGAATGGCAACCAGAAAGGTGAGCACCAGAACAAGTGAACACAGGAGTAGCATCCGTTGCAGAAATTACACTGCGAAAATGGCAGAACACTACATATCCAACAGACACACAGTGATAGATCTCAAATGGGTGATTTTAGAACATGTAACTGTAGAAATAAGAAACTTGGAGAACATCTTGAATGAAAAGGTAGATCTACAAATTGTCCACCCAAAATAAGGGTCTGAACGATGAGATCCCCTGGGGGAATATTTTATGACACCGCCCGTTAAACAATGGACTGATCCCCATGCAGATTACACACTGGTATCGACTCCCGGCCTGAAATCTATTAAACAACATAAGAACATGGGCATATGTAATAATAGAATTTGGCCATGGCGGTTTTTACTTTTCTTACTCAATATGTGTACATAATCTTGTAGATATTTGCAGGGTATTTCTTCACCTATTCCTCTTCAATGCCCCTAAATTGACAGATATCCATTGCCACTGCGTGGCAATAATGAGCTTATCAAGCGTTTAACGATTCATTCCGTTTAGAATATGTTTAAAGGCGGGACTACAATTCCCAGCCTTCCCTGATTCCATAAGAAGTCGTCCACCGTCACTGGAGGCATGTCACTGGAGACTGGACCAACCCCGGTCTTCCCCGCCCTACAGAGACGCTCAACCCACACTTTCAGGACCTATGGGAGTTGCCGATCAGGAAGGCGTTCTCTTGTTCCTAACCATTATGCATCTACACCGATAACTCCACCGGTGTTAAACTATTGCAATCCAAACAGCCTCACATACAATCATGTCACCTGCATTTATCATGTGACGCTAATTAGGTCACATAACTTATGCTTAAAAACACTACTCAGCATCAGCACAATCAAGATGCGAGGTGTGCAGGGAGCCGAGTAGGTATCGAGATGGCCAATTTCCTTGACAAAGTAAGTGTAAAGTGGCTTTTAGCAATGGGAGCAGTAATGTTTGCGCACTATAGCTGGAGATTACATTTAACCCTGTAGTCTCCACAGTGTGTGACTACAGGGATCACCCCCCACCACAACCTTATGATGCCTAACTAATATGTAGGACATGTAGGGTTATAGAGGAAATCATTTTTACTTTTTCTTACACTTGTGTGTGCATGTCGTACACTATCTGTCATTACGCGTTTATTTCTGTATGTTGTAATTTATCTTGTGTCACGTGCTTTTTAATTGTATTTAATTGTACAAATAGATACTGATGTATAAAAGGAATATCTACACGTGTTTGCATGTCGCACACAAAAAGTGTTGGTGTGCTTAAACAAGTAAGAGATTGCAAATAAGAAATACATTCTTTATTTCTAAGAAAGACCATAAGAAGGAAAAGGTCCTAATATGGTCTGTATGAATGCGTGCATGCTTCTTTTATGTTGTATGATTACATAAGCATATCAGTTGGATTAGCAACAATGCAACGCAGGGATTTAACAAATAATCTGGTCCTGAAGAGAGCCTACTGACCCGCACAGCATTACAGAGGCGGAAACATGTTGACCTTCTGATGTCTGGGGGCATCATACCTTTGAGACAGCCCACTGTTTTTATCCTTGCCTAAGGACCTCTAGTTAAAAAGGCAGAATAGGATCTGGCAGGCAATTTTAATCCATTAATAATCCCACATTCTTAGTTTAAGTGCTGCACTAATTATGTGCGTTGAGCCCACTCACTCACACTAGGTGCAGTGGGTGTGGATCTGATGAAGAAGCATGCTACAGGTGGTACTTGTGGGTGAGGATCCTACAAAAATATCCAATAGATGCTACGATTGCACTAATTCTCCTGGGTGCTCATCTGACATTTTCTAGAGATATACTAAGAACCAAGCAGATGACCTCTTAATGCAATGGGATTTAAGAAAAATAGGTTAACCCTCCTTATAATAGTTACTAGTATTACCCCCACAATCCCACACCATGTGGTAAAAATCAGCTTGAGAGGAGACGCAGCGGGGGCTAATGTCAACACCACTGTGTAAATCCTGGTTATCTGGGCTGGAAAGAGATATACCTGATAGACATATTTAAACTGTATATATTTAAGGCGTTGGTTTGTATTAACTGTCTTTACACATCCAAGTATACATGGCCATTTGTTGTACAGCAACTGCTTCAGCAGGTTCAATTCCCACTGCGCCCCACTCCTGTTGCCATCAAAATGCCCCTGATGTAACGTTCAGCTTGTATTCCAATTAGGTATACCATCGGAGGAAACACATTTAATGCAATAAAAAGTCAAAGCCATTCAAATGGTTTCCTTCCTCCAATACCTTCTTCCTCTGCTCATCAGAGACAACGCAGTACAGTTCTTGATTAGGTAGTTACATAGTGTGGTTTATCAGTATTTGCACGTCACTACAGTCTTTTATGCTCTTTTCATCAGAGGCATCACAATCCAATTCTTGATCAGGTTGTTATACATTATAATTCATCTTAATTGCTCAACAAAGCCAACATCTGTTTCATGGAGTATACCGCTTTATCAAGTCTTAGACTTTATGGAGAAATTGTTCTTAATTGTATGTGATCAACTTGATTGTTAATTAAAATTATTATTTTTGACGGTTTTCTTAAGGTTGCTTTCTTGCCCTTATAAAGCAAAATTTCCCGATAACAGTTTTTGCAGCTATATGGCAGCACACTCACATTACTTCCTCTCTATAGTGTGTTATTTGCATACATCATCCCTAAATATTACCAACTGTGACATACTACAATTAAGCCTTCAACTCTCCCACAATATTACCTTCTCGGGCACACTGATCTACAGACCCCCTGGAGCCACTAACTCCTTCCTAGAGGAGCTCCCTAGAACATTATCTACAATGGTGGCCAGTAAGGGCTCCATGACTCTACTGGGAGATTGTAATTTTCATCTAGACAAAATTGATAGTACTACATCGATTAGAATCATCCAAGACATGGAAGACATGCAACTAAAGCAATTAGTAAGTGCAGGCACACATGAAAAAGGGCACTTACTGGATGCTATTTTCTCTAGCGAACCCAATCTTAAAGTAGGAATCCCGGCACCAGTGCCCTGGTCCGATCATCACTTTATACCCTTTACACTAGAAAAACCTCAGGCCCCTACTATACGTCCTAGAACCTCCAGAACTAGGCACAAATGGCCAAGACTCTTACAGGACAGTATGAGGAATGAACTAGAAGCCCAAGCCCCTTGCCTGCCAGATAACATGGAAGAGGCAGATAAGCTGTGGGCAGCCTGGATTAATAAAGTAGCAGAGCAGAATCCCCAGAAAGTCAGACCCAACAACCTACAACTCAGGAAAAGAGCAGTCTGGTTCAATGCTAATTTAACGATGATAAAAAAAATCTTGCAAAAAGTTAGAAAGACAATGGAGGAAATACTACGATCCTGCCATCAAAACCCAATACAAACAGGCCATTAGACAGTACCATAACGAAATGACCCAAGCACAGGCAAGATATTTTGAAGAAAAAATTAGCTCAGCAAGCAATTCCTCCAAAGAGCTATTTAAAATAGTACACTCGTTAACAGCTACCAACCAAGAATTAAACAAGGTCTCCTCTAAAGAAAGATGTAACCAGATGGCTAATTTCTTCAAGAATAAGGTGGAAATTATATATAATTCCGTTCACGGAAATAGCAACATAAATAACATTGAGGACCACTCTAGTATCAAGGAAAACATACAATTCAAAACAAGAGCTAGACTAGAACACTGGATCCCCACTAGATCTGATTCCTCCAGACATTTTGTGTCAGGCAGGTAAAAAAGCACAAGTCCACCACTGCAGAACTCATATCGCCCTCACTCACACAAGGAGTGATTCCGAAAGCTTGGAAACATGCTATAGTGCGTATCCTGCTGAAAAAGCCCCAGTTGGCTCCAGCAGAGCCTGGGAACTACCGGCCAATTTCCCTTCTGCCATTATTGGCTAAAATAGCTGAAAAACAGGTAAACCAGACTCTGTCCCAATATATGGAAGACAACCGGGTGTTGCACCCCACCCAGATGGGATTCCGACCCCAACACAGCACAGAGTCTGCCCTGCTGGTGGTAACAGAGGAATCAAAGAAGTCTCTAGACCAGGGGGGTATAGCAGCCATCCTGCTATTGGTCCTTAGCGCAGCATTCGATATGGTGGATCACTCTACTTTGATCCGGAGGCTAAAGGAAGCAGGTATTATAGGCTCGGCGATAAAATGGATGACCTCTTTTTTAGAAGACAGATCCTTCCAGCTAATGGAAAGAGAACATCCATCTGACACCCTACAAATCTCGTGCGGAGTCCCACAGAGATTCGCACTGAGTCTAACACTATTTAACTTGTACATGCAGCCACTGGCAGAGATAGTGCAAGAATTTGGACTATCCATAGTATCATATGCTGATGACACCCAGCTGATACTCTCGGTCACTGAGGGCCGACAATCCGTATTTGACAACCTGGGGCCTTGCATCACACAAGTTGTGGAGTGGATGAATAGGTGCAGCTTTAAACTGAATGGAGATAAAACGGAGCTCATGTTCCTGGGAAACAAGACTGTCCCAAGAAACATTATCAGCTGGTCTCCAAAACTGAGAGAACCCCCCACCCCAAAGAAGGTGATAAAAAACTTAGGAATCTGGTTAGACAAAAGTTTATCAATGCAAACCCAAGCCAGAAAATTATCAGGCACATGCTTTGGAACACTGCGCATGCTTCGGAAAATGCTTCCTCTCTTACCGGATTCCACTCGCAGAACCGTGGTCCAGGCATTAGTAGTGTCAAAATTGGACTACAGCAACTCCTTGTATCTAGGTGCACCAAAATACGTTACAGACCAGCTGCAGGTAGTACAGAACACCGCAGCAAGGCTGTTGCTACGAATCCCTAGACAACATTCAGCCAGGGCAGCCCTGAAGAAGTTACACTGGCTCCCAGTTCAGGCAAGAGTTAAGTTCAAGACACTTTGTATGGCCCATAGAGCAATGAATAACAAAGGTCCAGCCTTAATAAAAAAGCTTATCACCCAATATGTGCCAGGTAGAAACTGTAGATCCTCAACAGACCTACTCAGGAATTCATCCAGGATAAAGAGATCCAGATCGGGAGGGAGATCCTTCAGGCACCTGGCCTCTGGACTATGGAATACCCTGCCTCTGGAACTACGCAGGGTAACCGATGAACTGGCATTCAGGAAAGAACAAAAAACCTGGCTCTTTCCCTAACTCCTATGCTCCTTGATCGCCTTTTTCTCCTAGCCCTGGGAAGCCCCTGGGCAGCCATGCGCTCTATAAATCCCTTAAACATAAACATAAACATAAACATACAATATATAACAATTCTCAATAAACTCTAAGGGGCCCATTATGATAGCAGGCGGATCGCCACTGCCGGGCCGCCCGCCAAATGTCCCTGGTTCACCCCCTGCCATATTAGTATGGCAAGGGGCACCGTGGCGGACGGAAAGACCGTCTGCCGCTTTTCCGCCGGTCGGATTGCCGGCCGGGCGAAAAAGGGACACAAAAAGGGACTCCGCCATGGAAAGGCATGTGGTAAAAACTTTGGGGGCCCGTTGAGGGCCCCCAGTGGCATGGCTGCACTTGAGGGGTACCTATGGTACCCCCCTACATTGGCATGCACAAGTTGTCAGGCACCACGTGGTGCCTGTCACGTTGTGCATGTCAATGCACAACATGCATTTTTTACATTGCGGTGGATGCTGCTTACAGCACCGCCAGCCGCAATGTAAAACATGCGGGATGCGACCGCCAGGGTGGTGGTCGCATCCTGATGTGTTTGGCCGGACCGCCGCACCTCTGGCGGGCGGTGCAGTTTGCCGTTGCGGTGGCGGGCGGACAAAGTCTGCCCGCCATCGTAATAAGTCTTGATAAAACAGTATTCTCTGCGAAACTATCTGATCAGGAACTGGATTGTAATATTTCTGATTAGAAGAACATAAATGCCTTGATGGTATATGTAATTGGACCTCTCTCAAATCGTTACAACTACTCACATCTAAATACTTAATATCTTATATTTGTATGTGACCAATAATGATGTACATTATATGCACTTTTCACAAATGTTCAGCACCCCTTGGGCTAAAAGCGCTATTAGCTCCCTCCATTGTGTGTCTTAGCCCCGGGCTGCTTCAGCTTACAGAACACACATAGGGCCTGATATATCAAGTGATATTACAGTCGCGTAGGTCAAATTTGAGCCTTTGCTACTGCAAAATAGCTTTTTTAAGTGTACCGAACCCAAATTGTGATTTAACAACCGGTCCCAAATCGCAATTTGCATTTTAGAATAAACACAGAATCGATATTTGGAAGGAGCGTGTAAAGGGCGCCCCTTCCCAAATACCACTTCTATAGCTTATGTATTAATGTTTTGTGACCGAAATCCGGTCATAAAACATTAAGATTTTACCAACAATTCAAAATTGGTCCCACACATTTACAAACTGGAAGAGGTCTCCAAGGGGCCCCTTCCCGTGTCGACAAAAACATTTTTAAGTAGTAGAGAGTAGTCCTTAGGACCACTGTCTGTTCCTAAAAAATGGTTATAAAAATACTCTTTTATTTTAAGAACATCCTATTTGTCTATTATGAGAACAGGTTGTATTGAAAAAAAAGGTTGCTTTATTTAACCCGTTCGTTGCGCCCGTCGGCCAACGGCCGTCGCGAGCACTACCTCGGTAGTGCTGCGCACTTCCGTTGGCCGACGCGGCCCCACCCACTCAATGGAACACCCCGCACCGTGGCGGAATTACCGCCGTGGTAAACGGGTTAAATGTAATCACAGAAATGGTGGACTGCTGACCACAACAGGCCTCCATGCCTGTGACTCCAATCAATCGCACAGGGTCTCAATTTGTGTTCTACCTCATGCATATTAATTATTGAGGTAGGTTGAATTGCGACCCACTATGAATTGGCATTTTGTGAACCAAACCACTAATACAAAGGTTAGTTCACAAAATACCAATGGATTCAGTAGAAGTTAGGGTGCAAATTGCACCCACTTCTACCGAATCCATTTGAGTAGATTCCTAATAAAAAATCACAAATTGCAAATCGTGATTTGATGCAATTTATGATTTTTAATAGGAATCTTAGTACATCAGGCCCATAATTCTTTAGCTGATGTGTTCTCTGCAAATGGGTTCCCAATGATAGCCTCTTACAAAATATGTCGCAGTTCATCAGGAGTCTGAAGTGCATAAATAAAGTACGGGAATTGTTATCCTGTGTACAATGGGGTGGGGCCACAAGTATAGCAAAAAATATTCTACAACTACTGTGTTGGTCTTTTACCTTCATGTAAATATATATTAAATACAATTTGGTGGGAAATGCATTATTTTACGTTAAAAAAGCTCAGACAGTTAATGCAATCACTGAGGATGTCAGCGTGTGAAACCTGGCAGTCACACAACTGATTCCTGTTATCGTACAATATTGTAAATGACACCTATACAGCCAGTTCCGATTTTGTTTGCTCTATGTTAATTTTCTTATAAATAATACACTTAAGCCTCAGTCAAACTTGTTTCTTTCTCTGAAAATGAGAGAAAGTTGGACGAAGATGCATGCTGCAACAGAAATTCATCATGGGAATTTGTGTTGGCAGCCACCTTAGTGAAGGAGATGAAGCCATGTAAAAATAAAACATTTTCTTGTTATGGTGAGCATCAGCAGCATAAGACACTTCCGCAGGATTAGATTGAGATAGCCAGGAGACCTGTGTGTAGGCCCATGCATGTGGAAAAATGTGTGCATGCCCCCAACCCTGCTGCACTCCTTTCAATAGGCCCCAGTAGCTCCCGCCGGTACACAACACCTGCACCCTCAGCCAGTGCGGAGCTCATGGTCCTTCACCTAAACAGCCTGGTGTTCTCTCGCAGGAAGTTGGAAGGTACAGCTAGCAGTAAAGTGGAGTACAAAGTGATTTGTCCACTGAGGGGACCATGATTTGAGGGCATCATGATTGGAGCTCTTCACTTTGTTTGTGGTAACACCAAGCCATAAATTAACGATTAGTGTGCATACACTAACAGACGCTCCGTCCTATTGCACCCTTGAAGTTGAGATGCCCTCACAAGCTTTACTCCTCCATCCATTCACTTTGAAGTTTGCCTGCTTTAACCAAGCCAGGGAAGTGAATACATAACACATCAAACTCCTTCGGTTTGTGAAGGGTTTATATTTGATATTCCACGTGAAACATAATTTCGAATTGGACTAGAACACCTTTTACAATTCAAGAACATAGCTGCCAAGTGGATCTGTCACATGTGTAACACCTTCCCTCTAACCTCATTGCTTAATTTGCTTTAAAAATAAGTGTACTGGTGAGATTAGTATCAGCACCATACACGGCCAGCAACAGCATTGCCCAGTTACACAGTGAAAGGCAGACTTCTGATGAAGGGTGCAAAAGAATGTGGGAAATGTGCTATAAAGTTTACTTTAGTCAAAGTAGTCAAGCCTCCTGCTTCAACACCCTCAAAATACTCAACGAAATCTCCAAATGATTCCCGGTCAACACATGCAGAATGGTCACCTAGGCACTCATCATCAGCAAGCTGGACTAAGCAATGCACTCTGTTGGAATCACTGTCTAACTGCTAGAAGAATTCCAACCATACAAATACCAGCAGCCAGACACACACTCAGGCTTTTCCCAGTGTTCACATCACTCCACACATAAAATACTTCCACTGGCTCCCCATTTACTAACCCATACTCCTACAACTGCTCACACACACATACAAAGTCCTTTACTACCTCTGCCCCTCCTACCTCAATAGTCGCATTAACTTCAACACACCTACAAGACACCTCTGCTCAGCCAGACTACTGCACGCACACACACCCCACACACACAGCAGTAATCTGTCTTCTTTCTTTCTCCTACCTCGTGCCCAAAGGCTGGAACAACCAGCCCCTACACATTAAAGCTGCCTTCTCATAATTTGAGCTCTGCAAGAAACTGAAAACTTGCCTCTTCACCATGGACAAGGCACAATCACATCTGACATAGCCCTTGCTTTCTCAGCACCAGGATACTTTCCAGTGTGAGCTATGCAGCTCACAAATACCCTTAACATAACATAACATTACATAACATAACATCTGCCTTAGAAATACTGATATGCTGTTGTACATACATCTCTCTGGCTTTTCCCATTTCCCAAGTAGTCTCTTTTTTTCTATCTCGGTCACACTCCTCTCTCATTTCTTTCTCTCTTTCTCATTTTTCTGTCCATATTCTCACACATGCCTAATTTTCTTTCACTACTCTCTCTCTCTCTTCAACCTTCTCTCTCTCTCTCTCTCTCTCTCTCTCCAATCACTAGACTCAATCCCTTCTCTCTCACGGTCATCCTCCCTCTCACCTTCTCCTCCTCACTATCTATCAGAAACAAGCCATGTACAAGTTTAACCTGGGTGAAAGGCATGTGATACTCAGAATATTAACTGGTCCCGGTTTCTCAGTCCCCATTAAACCGCAGGTTTTACATTATAGGAATGAATGCTGAAAGAGCTCACCTCTGCCTGTGAACGGTCTCACCTCGATCAATGTCTGCACAGGGGCTCAGTCCTGTCTGCAAGGAGTTCAGCTGCATATTTGGAAGTCCAGGGCCACAGTGCTATATATGCAGAAACTCAACTCCTGCTCATTAAAATAAAATACCTATTGTTTCACAATCCCTGCTCTAGCTGTTCATGGGTTGAGCACATATGCAGGGACTTGGCTGCATCTGACCTGGAGCTCAGCTCTATCTGCAGAAGAGTGAGTCCAGCTCTACAAGATGACTAGGTCTGTTTATGGCAGAGCGCCACTCTCTCTGTATGCACAAGAACCTACTTATATCTGTGTAAGAATGCATTTCAATGAGAGCGAAAGTGAGAATCTGAGTTTGAGAGTGTGTATGCAAAAGTGAAAGTGAGCACAAGGGAGTCAGTGAAGGTAAATCAGTGTGCTAGAATGAGTGAACGAGTGATTGATTGAAGGTTGTGAGAGGGAGTGGAAGTGACTTGTGGTGTAGCTATCAATGGTGCAGCAGCAGCAGTTGCAGCAGGGCCAGAGTGAGTGAGTGAGTGTGTGTGTGTAAGTATGTAAGAAAGTGAGAATGAGAACCAGTGAGTATAAGTATGTTTGTGTATGAGTAACAGTGAGTGGGAATAAGTATGAGTGAGAATGAGCAAGTGAGAGAATGTGAGTTAGAGTGAGTGAGGGGGAAGAGACTAAGGACCAGATTATCAAAACTTTCACACAATGCACTGCAGCACCCAAAGTCGCTGTGTTGCTTGAGAGAAAAGGAAAATGCTATGTCTACAAAGAAATGGTACAATCCTGCTCTCTCTGTAGCGCTGGCGCACACTTGGACTGCTAAGCACCACAGACACCTTTGCACCATAGTGCAAAGATGTATGTGTGTCTAGTATAGGTTATTTACTGGAAGGGTGCCCTTCCAGCACAACATACTATGCGTTGTCTTACTTTAAACTTTTCCTACTTCAGATGTGTGCTGTACAGTGTAGTACACATGCAAAGTGGAAAAAGTTAGGAGAAATAAAACCCGGTCTACTAATGTTATTAGATAGGGCCTTGTGTCACAAATCATGGCTGCATGGGAATGCCTGTGTACCACCCATGGGACACCCCCTTGACACATAGTAACAGAAAGCAGCGCTTTGCTCTGCTTTGTGTTACTTTCAGGCAACTTTCCAGTGCAAATCAGGTTTTACACTGGAAAGTAAATTAAAAAACACATTTTGCGCAGGGTTGCGTCACTTCTGTGATGCAAACCCAGCACAAAATGTTCATCTCGGCCTAAATGTGAGAGGAACTGATTATGGGTGAGTGAAATAAAAATAAAAATTGGTGAACTCCTAGGTGGTATTACGCCCTATCATTTTCAGAGATCACCGGCAGCCCCTGATGCCAATACTAACCAATGAGATGTGGCCTAACAGCCTGAGCCACCAACCCAAGAACTGGGGAACAAGGTTTAAATCACAGCGTCAGATCAACATCCTGTGATCCTGGGCAAATCGTTTAAGCTTACCTTGCAGAGTACCACTGGCAGCTCTCACACAAACTAAATGAACATACATTCTTTTTAAATACAGACAATTTCCCATACGAAAACAGGCTAGATTTTAAAAAACATAGTTTACTTTATTACATGCAATCACAGACGCGGTCTGCTGACGCCAGCAGGCTACCACTCTTGTTGATGGCATCCAATAGCAATAAATCGCAATCATGAATATTGATCAGGTACATCACAATGTGACTCTACGATTTGAAATTGTGTGAACAGGCCAGTCAGTAAGTCAATTCTTTTTCCATTTTCAAAAGGTTGGTGCACAATTTGGGATCACTATTTGTGACCTCTATTTATTAATGAAAGTTCATACATCAAGCCCTTGGTGTTTCAACTAAACAAGTGCATTAAAAATATATATTTATAGTACTATGCAATCAGGCTCTACCCTCTACCTAGTGCAAACCTTCTTTTATAAATATCTATGAAAACAACACACTCCAAAACACAGCTTGTAACACTGTTACATTACAGCTCAAAGGGAATAAGCCTGTGTCTCCATGAAGGCTCAAATTACTCCCTCAATTAAAGCCATATATGGCTGAGAAACATCCTTTAGATTTGCTGATTAACCAATTGCACACATTTTTATTTATTTTAGGTAGCAACCACCCTTGCGAGAAGGCTATCTACCTTTGCTGTCTGCCTCTACCCTGGCTTCACAGAACAGGAGACACCTTTCCTTCCCTTTCAACATTATCCATTCTTGAATAGCAGTTTCTTTTTTTTTTTTTTTTTTTTTTAAAGCAATGTATGGGAACTATTACTGTAAAAATCAAAAACACTTTGGAATATAATTCCCAATAGATCACACCCTGGTCAACCACTGAGGCCATCCAAAAGCCATTTACAAGAATTTTCTTTTATTGCTTTTCATGCCTCATGGGGTTGTGCTCACTCTGCCTAATCTGTACACTTACAAGGAACCCATAAAAAGCATGGGCCCTGATTGGGAACTGTGCAGAGAGGAGTTCATCTGTGGAATTCAATTATTCACATTTATAAGAGGCCTAGTGTTCCTGTACCCAGATTTAATGGACGCAGGAACAACAAACCCAATTTCACTAACCAGAAAATCCTGCAGGTAAAATAACTGAGGGAACAGGCTGCACTGTAGCCCAGACCCCTTCTACAACCCATGCCCAAAGCTTAGACAAATGCAAAGAACAATTAATGGACATAATACTGAACAATGTGAAAAACTCACCCCTAGTAGAGCGATTTGGGTCTAAATCGATTGTCTTTTTGCTCACACGCCATTCCTGGTTAGACCCAGCCATATGCAAATCAGTCTTGATCCTGCCCCCGAAGGAAACAGTCCAGCCCGAAATGCCAGGCCAGGTCCTCCCAGGACCGGAAACAAGCATCCTAGGACCGGTTTCAGGGTATCACCACTCATCAGTCAGCATAACCTGACTCCAGTGGCATTGTGAGCATGGGATCCACGTCTGGGCATACCCATTGCACTTAAGGCGACAAATGCAAAAAGAACAATTGATGAACGAAATGCTGATCAATGTCAAACACTCCCCTCCAGTACAGAGACGTGGGCCTAAATCCATTGTTTTTTTGCTGACCACACCATTCCAGTTTGGACCCAGCCATATCCATATCAGTCTTCATCCTGCTCCCCAAGGGAACAGTCCTTCCTGAACTGCCAGGCAAGGTCCTCCCCTGACCAGAAACAAGCATCCCAGGACCAGTTTTGGAGTATCACCCCACACCAGACAGGTTAGCTTGACTCTGGTGGAATGGTGATCACTGGACCCATGTCTGGGCATACCCGTCCAAAATACAGCACCAAATGCAAAAAGATCAATTGATGGACGGAATGCTGAACAATGTCAAACACTCACCCCCAAGACAGAGATCTGGGCCAAAATCCATCATTTTTGTGCTGCTCGCCAGGCTATTAAAATTTGGACCCAGCCATATGCAAATCAGTCTTGACCCTGCTCCCCGTGGGAACAGTCCAGCCCGAACTGCCAGGCCAGGTCCTTCCCAGACTGAAACCAAGCATCCTAGGACAGTGTTTGGGGTATCACCCCTCATCAGCAAAGCTCAGACAAGGCACAGAAGGAAATTTTACATGCTCACCCTGTCAGCCAAAGTTATCTACTCCTCCTCACCTTTTCTCCACATGAATCATGTCCAGTTACGACACTAAGATATTTATATGTCTTCGTTCTACCTGCTTTTACCTTCATTCTTAAAACTTGTTTTCATTTGAGACTGTGTCTCGAGTGTGGATGGATGAAAGGGGTTGTCAAACCCCTTTCAAAAAATCCAAACTTGGATCCCAGGGAAGAAGCTTACTATAGGCTCATCTTTATTTTGCTAGCAGACACTAAAATTGGCGAGAAGTTTTGGCTCACCATCTTTCTTAATACACTGAAGAGCAGAAGGTTCTAGATGATAGAAGAATGAGCTCAAGGCCTGATGTCGGCACTGGGACTGCCCCAGTGGCTCTATTGAATGATGTCAGACAAGGTTACAATGATGGCATTTCGACTTGCATTATTCTGCTGTTGCAGTTGTGTCATTCTACCTTCAATTGAGGATCTTGAAGAAAACCCTTCCTTTTATTCTGTGCCATTTGAAAGCCTGTGTTGATAATCTTACCATCACTTCTAGATTAAATTATGCCAATAAATGTTATGTTGAACTTCCTGAGTCCCCTATTTATAAGTCTCAAAGTTTTCATAATATGGCCGTTTCACTTGAATTTCAGGAATTTGATAGGTCCTCTGAGGCTTGCCATACATAGCACCTGTTGCCAGTTTCCAGAAGGATCCATTATACAGCACTATGGTTTGTGTACAGAGTCTATTATGAAACAATCATGCTGCTTATCTGTTTCCTTCCATATTTAAATGCCCCCTTCATTTTGGCTCTTCCCTCGTGTTATCAGTTCCCTGTATTAAAATGTTTTGCTGTGGGGGCAGAAGGGGATACTCCTTCTCTTTTGTTGCTGCCTCTATTTGGAAAGCACTCCAGTCTTGGCCTGCGTAAAATAGAGGACCATTCTAAGTTTAAGAGGCCTCTTAAAATTCATCTTTTTTATTGATTATCTTCATATGTTTTCTGATGTTGGTAGATCAATGCCAAGGTGCCTTGCGGTGATCGTTGCACTTTATATGTAACTTAACTCAACTCATATCTTGCATGAGTAGGTTTTCAATATATTAAGTGGGTGCCCTCAGAATTGAAAGGTCTATGGCTTTTGTGCTTTGGTGATGAAGCATTGTCAGTTCGGCGTCTATCACCTGACCTGTGGGTAAATTGGGAGATAGGTCAATTATGTGAGGCCTGAATATATAATTTGAGGCTAACTAGAGGCATACCGTTGCCGCCTAAAGCAAACACCTCTACAATCAGTTTCTCAGAGTGCATTGTAAGATAGATGTAGAATTTGCATTACTGTGTGCATTGAATGTCTTACTCTGGGATGGTTTTTATGCAGTGGCATGAAACTACCCCCCTCATTGTGCATTGCTGTGTCCTGCCTCTTAGTTAGTAAAGCTTGGCAGCAAAATGCTTGTGCAACAACTACTGCCTCAATGTAATGCGGGGATGTCTTGCCAATGCTGGAGATCTTGATGCAGATTGGAACGGTTTTGGAGATTCCATGTTGCTGTTGGCGGAAAAGCTGGAATGCCCCTTTAATACTGAGTCAGTTATGGACCCTACTGCTTTCAAAATTTCAGATGCAATCATGATTGTTAGACCTGACATCCTTGGCGTGGGTTTTTCCCCTATCTTTTGCCTCTGCTACCTGGATTTTTGATGCTGTGATGGATTTCGTTTTTGCTGGTTTAGATGCTTTGGACACTCTGCCACTGCTAATCAGTGCCAGAGTGTAAGTGCTCCCTGTGTAAAATATCATATGGATTGGATATACCAGATTGGCATATCTGTATCACCATGAAGTCCCTAGTAAAGTGCACTGTGTGTGCCAGGGCTGGTGATGACAGATGCTACTAGTGGGTCTGCAGCGCTGATTGCGCCACCCACCTGTGTAGCCCTAAAATGGTGTCTCAGGCCTGCCGCCTCAGGCCTGCCTGCAGTCCCCGGACTGCCATGTCCTCCTGGCCAGTGTCCACACTGACCGGGCCTAACCCTTCCCTTTTTATACACGTCAGTCATCCCTATGGAAGGCCCAAGGTACCCCCCTGGGCAGGGTGCAGTGTATGTAAAAGGTAGAGCATGTACTAGTGCAGGTAACATGTTCTGGTAGTGAACAACGGCCATTTTGTGTGTTCACTGCTGCAAGGTTATCTTGCTCCATAGGCTAACATGGGGGAGGCTGGTGCCAATGGCTATCCGCCTATCTTCTCATAGGAACAAGATAAGACATGAGTGTTTGATATCCCTGAGCTCAGCATTTAATAACACATCTTTTAGGAGAGGTTGTTTTTAAATCCTGAGTTGGAGAATAGTACTTTTTAGAGAGTAGCTGTTCTCTTGTCTGACCCTTCTGTGTGCCTGGGCGTGCTTGTGGATTGACTGTCTGGCTTGAGAGTGACAGGGGCTGGGGATCCCCCAGGAGGATGGCTGAGTCAGCCCTCTGCTGAATGGCGACATTTGCAAGGAGAGTGGAGGGAGGAGATAGCACCTGGGAGTGAATAGGGCTGTGCCTGCCTGCCACACTGCTGGCTCCACCTCCTGCTGGGCGGCTGGCGACTCTGCCCCTCACTCTGAAAAGAATGTAGAAGCCAGGAAAACAAAGTGCTCCAGCAACACCCAGAACTGGATCAGACCGGGCTCAGGACCCACTTGCACAAAGACTTCAAAGACTTTTAGGGGTATAAGTACAAGACCCCTGACAACAGATTTTTAGATTCTACCATCAAGAGGAACCTCTGCTGAAAGACGGACCGCTGAAGAACTAAAGGAAGATTGCCTTGCTGTGTGCTCTAAGGGCTGACCTGTTCTGCTGTACAACTGAAGCTGAGGAAGAGAAGGGGTCTTGCTGTGTGCTGACTCTACCCACTTGACCAAACAAGACTTTGCTGTGTGCTGTGTCTTAAACCGAATCTCCAAGGGCCTGAGAAGAGCTGGCCTCCTGTTTCGCAACCCAGGGATAGAAAGGTTGCCCCGAACCCAAGACTCTGCTGTGTCCCCCCTGCGCTGCTGTGTGCTGCAGGGACCGTGGACTGTTCTACCAAGCTTCTCAACATCTGCCAGTGAAGTGAGCGGGCTGCTCTCTGCCTTGTTGGAGAGTACCGCGCTGATCCGGGCCTGAGACCGGTTGCCGCATCAAGAAGACCGACGTGCTCATCGGCACGTGCCTTGCCGCGACCCGGAGGCCTGA
This sequence comes from Triturus cristatus, assembly GCF_964204655.1. NCBI lineage: Eukaryota > Metazoa > Chordata > Amphibia > Caudata > Salamandridae > Triturus > Triturus cristatus. Next base: position 1,709,941,491 of record NC_140589.1, on the reverse strand, counting down.
AGCAGACCAAGAGTCGTACTTCCCTGCTCTACGAAGCCGCGCTGTGAGTGGCTGACTCCGGTGACATCGACATCGTCATTGAGGGCTCGTCGAGGGAGTTGTGGAAACCTTGCACTGAACAGCCAGAGGAGCGCTTTGTACAACGAGCGCAGTGACGCCGACGGAGCAACGTAGCTGCCTAAACAACAAGAGCCTACGAACTAATTCATTCTCAGTGAGTATCACACAAGAAACTAGAGACTATCGTCTTAAGATCCCGACCAACCAAGAAAGCGAATATAGTGTAAACCTGTGATGCTTGATTTCAACTGCGGAAACTAGATAAAGATATATTATTTTTGATATAACTCACCTGTGTGGTCTAAGTTTGTGGTGTGCGGAGGGGGGATCATTGTGGTGTCTACGTGCAAATACCTTACACATTGCCTTGGGGATAAGCCTGTCTGCTCGAGCCAAGCTACCTAGAGGGTGAGCAGGGGTTATCTACCGTGTGTGTCCTTGTACCCTGACTAGAAGCAAGGGTCCCTATTTGGTCTAAGGTGTATACCTCTGCCAACTAGAGACCCCCAGATCTAACAATGATCATGCAAGAGAACAGCATGCGGGTGTCCAAAAAGGTTTTTCAAGGATGTGGACAGCCTAAATTAGCTTCTCTGGGTCCCAAAAGTCCAGGCCAATCCTCCCATTCTGTGTCTGAAGCCGGTTTCAGTGCTCATTTTAGACCCTATACCCCAGAAGAAAGATCAACTACAGCGGCTGGCACAAGTCTGGATAGGCTAGTCACCGACGTTAAGGAAAAGTTGAAGGCTGCGAGAAGGTTTTGGTCCTCTCTTTCAAGCAAAATATGTAGTCATGAGATGACTGCAGGAGGTGGCTTCGTCAGGTGCAATCCAAAGAGCTTTTTAGGGGGAGACTTAAAACCTGTTTTTTCAGGCAGATGATTTGAGATTTTAAAGTGGGATGTAAGCCCTGCTTTTAGCCCTGGGGCACCTTATGTGAGGTAGCTATGCGCTTTATAAAATATATATTTTTAAATATAAAAAAACAAAAAACGTATTCTACTGGAAAAAGAAGCCTATGTCTGCCAAAAGCAGCATCATTCTGATATTGAATTTAATAGGCTACCAATGGAAAAGTGTTGCACAATGGAAACAATACCTTGTGTACTTCTTGCTCCAGTGTTGTAAAGACACACCTGTAACCATATTGTCTTAATGATATCTCTCTAACGCCCCATTCAAAGCTGTCCCTTTGTCTACAGAGGACAGACTAATTGCTATAATAAGTATAGACATAACAACCATTATAGAAAATATAGTCCTTCTTCTCAAAGAATTTTTGCAGAAATTCATAACAAATGTTGCATTTTATAATGCACATTGGCCTGGCAGGATTTAATTACAATATTTTTATGTTAGTGGATTTCACAAGTCATGTACTGGGGGCTTCAGAACAGAACTGAAGGCATAGGTGTTGTTATTACAACAAGAGGAATTATTTATTTAGAGGACATTGTCCATCAGCCGCACTTTCTATGTGTTCTGATGCTTGAAGGGATACTTGTATCCTTTGCATGCTAGACCACCATTTGCTGAAAAGTGGCTCACGGGATGCTTTTAAAAAAAATAAAAAATAATTAACAAGTAAAACAGACCTTGCTGCCGCCGGGTCCTGCGTCTTCTCTCCTGCTCGCCTGTGTCCAACTCCAGGTCGGAAGAGAAAGCAGGCAGCAAAGCTCCCACCCCTAGGCAAATCACAATGCTCCAATGGAGCGTTGTGATTGGTCTGAGGGCCGTGACATGACGCTCAGCCAGGGGCTGTAGGGGTGGGCATGTTCTCCATGCAGGCTGTAACGCAGCCTGCATGGAGAACAGGGAAATGCGCATGACTGGTTTGGGAGGCCCAAGAGGGCCGACCAAACAGTCATTGCGCACAGGAGTGTCTACCACTCCTTCCCTGCAACCCTGCAGCTCTGTCCCACCCCCTCACACTGCTGCAGCAGGAGGGAAAAATAAAATCTGTTATTATCATTTTACTTTTTGCTTTCTTTGCTGCTTCTGCCAGTGGGGCGACGCTCCTCCGCCTTAGTGGAGGAGCCAACACTGATTGGCAGAAAGGGTTATCGTCTTGAAATACCTTTGGGGAAACTGGTTCTAAAGGGCCTTCTAGTGAAGACTGCTTTTTAGTTGTCATAATTCTCATTTTTATTTTTATTGATCTCTGTCACTAGCCTACTAAACATTGTCAAATCCACAAAAATATATTTGCTGTAAATGTATTGGGTTTGACCAATATATTTGAAAAACACAATTTATCACTCCATTGTGTTGTATTGACTCGGACGATCGCTCCACTCCATTGTCTGAAATGTAAGTACTGCTTCCATTTGTTGACATGTTAGTCTCTCCCGCCCCCCACAGTCCCCCATACACATCGGGTCTAGTTGTGTCCCTGCTGCTTCATAGTTTTATTTATACAAACGCTTCAGGAAGAAATGTTTTTGCTGTGTCATAGCCATAAACGCTACACTCTCAGTACAGCCTCACATAAAAATAACCTTTATCCCTGCTATTATGAACTATTGCATGTGTGAATCTATGGGAATGTAAAAGATTGGAGCCATGTGAGTGGAGTGAGGAGGCAGAGATGTTGAGTCAAAATGGGAGGAGAGGTTACCGCTCAATTTTTTAATGAACTCTAGAAAAACCTACCCTGGTGAAAGTGGTAAAAGCTCACATTAATGAAGTGTTGTGATTATGCAGAAGAAACAATACTCACATTTCAAAGCTTGCAGTGCGTTACAATATCTGGAAATAGGGCCGGATTTACGAAGCTATTTACCCTTGTAAGTTTAACTTACTTGCATTCATCACAACTAATGCCGACCTCAGGCAAGAATTTCTTATAGAGATTTCTGCAACAAAAAGAGAGTTCCGACAACACCCTTTTGGCACTACCCAGATGTTAACATAACGGCTAGTCTGGTAGATATATGACAATAAAAAAACAAATCAAAGATGAGTAAATCTACACTAATGTGAAGTTACGAGCTTCCGGTGTAGATTTACTATTTTCCTTCCTATTTTGTTGTTTTAGAACCGCACCTATTTACTTTATTTGCTGAGTTTTCTAAAGATATGACAATACAAGCTGTAATCCAGAAGGAAGGAGATAAATAAGTAAGTTTTACTTATGGTTTCTAAAATGAATCAGTTGTTTCTGAAATGACATATGCTACCTATACTGCCTGGGACGACTCCTGGTGGCCAACAACGCTAGGAACAGCACCAACACCCACGGACCACGCACGCAACCTAGGAGTCATCCTCGACTCCTCCCTCTCCATGGCCAAGCAAGTCAGCGCCGTCTCCTCCTCTTGCTACAACACCCTCCGCATGCTTCGCAGGATCTACAAGTGGATCCCGATCGAAACCAGAAGAACTGTGACCCATGCCCTCGTCAGCAGCCGGCTGGACTACGGCAACGCACTCTACACGGGGATCCCGACCAAACACCTACGACGACTACAACGCTTCCAGAAGGCCTCAGCCCGCCTGATCCTCAACCTCCACCGACACAGCCACATCACCCCCCACCTCAGACATCTTCACTGGCTCCCCGTCGACAAGAGGATCACCTTCAAGCTCCTCACCCACGCCCACAAAGCACTCCACAACTCCGGACCAGCCTACCTGAACAACAGACTCAACTTCTACACCCCCGACCGCCGGCTCTGCTCCGCCAGCCTCGCCCTCGCCCTCGCCGACGTCCCACGAATCCAGCGTACCACCTCCGGAGGCAGATCCTTCTCTTTCCTCGCGGCCAAGACCTGGAACACCCTCCCCACCCACTTGCGGCAGACCCAGGACCTGCTCACCTTCAGGAAGCTCCTCAAGACATGGCTCTTCGAGCAGTAGCAGCAGCCTCCCCCCACCCCGCAGCGCCTTGAGACCCTCACGGGTAAGTAGTGCGCTCTACAAGTTCTGTGGTTGATCGATACTTATTTTATAACGAAATATTTAAAGTACTAATGGTGTTTCCTGATTTAAGAATCAGAAAACAAGGTCCTGGTCTGGGAAGGGTTTTGCTCTGGCTTACAAAAAGTCTTACAAAAGTCTTGAGACTGTCCTTCCTGGTTTAAGACACATTTTATGACTCTCGTTTCTGCTGTAAGATATTGCTAACACTCTCTTAAGTCAGGAAAAACTTTGGCGCATGAAGCCGGTTATACTTCTGTCAAAGTTTCTTTTAAGTTACTGTAAAGCTTTTTGATACAAATCATTCTATTCAATGGTGCTTTTCGTTGTGCATATATTTAGGCCCTGCTCATGATGAGGCCCCAATCCCATTTTGAATGCAAACTGTGGAAGCAAATAGTACATGTGCTGGTTGCACACATTGGAATGGGGAATAACATGTGCTATTGATGCCTTATTCTCTATTCAAAGGTTCCCAGTGACGGGTTGAGTTCAAATTGTGCATCTATGGATTTCTGTATCCCATACTAATACCAACTAGTCGGTGAGCAATTTCTATAAAATGTGGGATCCTCAATGTAATGATCACATGGGTTATTGCTCTATGGAACTGGTATTGTCCAGTCTCATGCTCTTCTTGGTTGTCTGTACTCAAGCAAGGGTGTGGCAGAAAACTAGTTTGAGAAGTAGGTGTTAGGTGGCGAGCGGATGCTTTGGAAGGCAAAGTGAAGTCTAAGATGGCTGGCAGTCCTCGATTGTCACCTGGTGCATTCTAGTTTAAGGTAACACTGCTCTGATGCATTTTAATCTGACAATGGTGTGGGGAAGGACTTTTTGTTTATTATGGCCCGTAGAACTGTCTCTAAATCAATCCTTTTAGGCATTTGAATTCTAATGTTTTTGAGGATGGTCAACATGTATTTTTCTGAGGTCAGATGTATTTTAGGATTCCTGTCTCAAGGCTCTGAATTCCAGCTGGTGGCCTGTATAAAGGTAGGTCTCTTAACCAATATATCTATTTAGGACAGAAAGGCGAGATCTGAAATAATTATTATGCCTACATCTTTAACTTTTTTTTACTGAGGTTGTCCTTGAGACTCATCCACACCAGCTAGATCCACCTTTGGTGGTTTCAACTACCATATTCTCTGTTTTAGCCTGCCCAGGAAGTGGCTATTATCCATGGTTTACAAACATATATAAAAGAGGCATGTTGCATTCCTTAACTTACATGCAGACTAAATATTTCTCTGCCATTGAGAGCTCTTTGAATACAAGTGACCACCATATCTCAAATCTTATGAAAATGGCACTTTCATTTTTAAGAAGACCTGCTATACTGTACTGATTGATGTAAACACATTTGCTATTGTTCACTCATTCAACAGCTGAACTAGAGTTTTTGACTGGCCAATGTCAGGTGGGCTGAGCTGCATTAAAGGCTTTGGTGGTGGTGGCCTGCTGGATTAGGGCTGCTCCCTGCAGGTTTAGGGCTGCTTCACGCTGGGTGTTTTCTTTGCTCCTTATTAGCATCTCTAAACGGATCGCGTTTCCCAAAGCTGAATTTTGCAGGACACCTTTTGTGCCGCAGCTCCTTCCTTCCATTTGCCTTGTAAACAAACACCAGACCCTCACAGATCCGTTTCACAGCTTCGAGTTCACAGTGTGCAGGGCCGCAAGACGCTCAGCCTCGAGTCCACACCTAGGAGTACGTCGCATCTGTGTGATGCTCGATAGCATGTTGTAGTGGATGAAAGTGCTGTTGTTTTACTGGGGCATTTATATAAATATAGATGCTTGCAGAATCACGCAACAAGACATCTGCTGTGGTTTTATACCGAGCGCGGGGTTCTTTCATCCCTGGCAGCAGTGCTACGTGACGGCCCCTGGCTGGAGATAAATACTAGCCATAGGCGTTTTACCAACAGTTCGAAATCCTGACACGCCATGTTTATTGTTCATCGTGCAAAATAGATTGCACCAAAGATGTCCAATAGCGTAAAGCTCATCCCTCGTCCTCTGAGGCCACAGACATGTCAGATTGTCAGAATTTCCATACTGCATATATATGTAACCAATTTGCATACAATTATTACAATTTACATAAAAATGGCTCATTAGCATATTTATGGTTATCCTGAAAACCTGGTTTATTTGTGGCCCTTGAGACAAAAAGCAAGTACAACTGCCCTGCAAGCTGTGTTAAATCACCCTGTGAGCAGCCGTGCTCCACGGCTAGCCCATAAAATGGCAGCAAAATATGCTTTTAATTGTCTCTAAACAGTTTGCAGCAATTTGAACGCCAGAAAACATGTGGATATTCTGATATCAAATACACATTTAATAAGAAAAAAAACAGGCTAACATGCTACCGTAAGGTAGGAAGCAAAGGATGCTGTTTAAAAGAAGCTTTTTTACGATTGCATCCTCAGAGGTGCAAGTCACATCATTAAAAAAAAAGAAAGGAGGGAAAGCAAGACATTTATCATGCAACGGACAAATGACAGTGAATTCCTAGTTAGACAGTATAATAAGTACCAACTAATTTTCTCTTTAGAATCAATTTATTCTTCAAAGCCCAGGCTCGTCATCAAGGGACCTTATTTTCCCGCTGAGAAATTACAGCAACGAAAATCAGGTTTTATAAAATATTCAACTGGTTGCTGACAAACCCAGGCACATAGTAGGCACAATAGATTTGATTATCAAATGATGGCATGTTCTGCATTCGTTCAAATACCCTCCCTGGTTGGCTCAAATCTCCAGACACTCAGGACTTGAATATCCCCTCGCATTTAAAGGGGACTTCTTTACGAGGCCGCTGGCCCGGCTTGTCTCTTTCATAGTTGGTTAATTATTGCCCAGAGTTACTGACTATGGATTTTAATTTGATCAATACAAAAGGAGTCATTTCTAATGTATCTAAGATAATAGAAGAACGTATGCTGAGTCCATAATTGTTTAAGAAAATGGGTTATTAGCTCATCATTTGCATTGCAGAATTTAACAGCCACAGCATTAAACATTTCCGCGTGTGACCTTCAGCATCCTTCTAAAATGAATCATCTATGCGCTGATGTATCATATTCTTGTTCTTCCCTCCATGGGGACCACGGTGCATTTGATTTTATGTAATTAGTGTCAACGTGAGCTCAAAAATAAAACATACTTCCATAAAAAATGTGCTCAGCATCAGCCTGATGGTGCTCTTCAGTGGGCGGATCCGGAGAAGCGAGAGGGCATTGGTTAAGAGGGAAAGGGCATTGAAAAGGACACAAGGAACATCCTGTGCCCAGCACCACATACGCTTAGTTGTGTCCGATACTCAATCCTATTCACAGAAATGAACTATTTATTACTTTATACCATTTTGAGAAATCCTGATGTAATGTGTTTGAAGTACACAATGAGTGCAACCAAGTTCAACCAATGACTGCTGAAAAGGCCAGCTAACCAGTTGCAAATGGTTTCTACCAGACCCAGGAGCTAACATTTGGATAGTTCGGTCACCCAATAAACTGCCTCATGGAACTAATTATTTTATATCTGATAACGTATGATAGTTTGTCAGCGGTGCTGGAATCAGGGGTGTAGGAGGTGCTGAAGCACCCACATACAACTTGAAAGAGATTAGCTGGAGAATGAACAATAAAAAAGAGCCTTCAATTGTTTTTCTTCTGACAGCATTTTTGCATTTTCAGAGAAAATCTGTAAAATATTCCACAATGCCTTTCATGAGTTGACTTTATTGGCCAGCGCCCCCGCTCTAAAGATCGTTCCATCACCAGTGGTTTCAGTTCTCATTTTTACGCATCTTGTAGAATTTGCATTGCTTCTCCACACTTTCGAAATTATTAGGCTGCAACTGGATCCAGTGAATCCCCTTGCTACCTGAATTGCGATCAGGAGTACAGGCGTACCACAAAGACCTTTACTTGGCCACGCTATCATGCGAGGTACCGAACAGCGCACAGGGGGTGAAAACGCTAGACAATGGTTTGGTAACTTCCCATTGTTCAGCACTGTGTTGTTCTTTGACAAGGTTCATGCTCTACAAATACCTACTACATACCGATTTACATTTACAGAGTAAGAATTTAGTAAGCATTAGTGACAGGTCCACTGCTTCCACGCAAGTCACTTTCTCATCAGAACCCCAGTAGGAACAGATCAACAGGTTGGGCCAAGGGGCTGTACGGTGGGTGAAGTAGACGCTGCTTCACTCCAGACCGATAGATTTCACAGCAGGCTCTTATAAAAGTGTGCCCTGTCCTGATGGAGGCCATTCGACCTCACTGATCCCAAAAAAACACAAAGAATGCCCCAAATAAACATTATTCTTAGAATTTTGTCTTTGAGAATCTACAAGAAATATGGCCAATTGTTATTTCCTGCCTGAGCAGTGAGCTGAGCTCTTTGGTTGAAAGGGATTCGACAGAAAGTACAAAAGGAATCAATTCAGTCAATTGCTATGCTGACCACTTTTGGCTTAATATAAATCAGTGATTGCTTGGAGGCAAATAAAACACACACAGGCTGCCATACACACAGAGGTGCACACACATTTATACACATACATACAGGCACACAGTCGGCAACGTATATATATGATACAGTCAAAAAGACACTCAAAGAGACATTCATGGAGAGAGAACTAAATAACAGAGAGATGTGCAGATGGACAGACAGATGGGTGGATGTCCGATTGATGGATTAAGGCTTCATGTCATTTTAATCTTCAGTTTCTCTCTGGAAGAAATCACATAGGGTGGACAAAGGAAGTGATTGTCTTGCCCCACTCCTGAAGAAATCATTCTACTAGGTGATAGAACACTACAGTCTTCATGCCTGTCCAATCCTTCTCCTCTGTGGAATGATTGTCTGTGGGTAAAAATACAGCACACATTGCATGTGCATTTCTTTTTTGCCTTTTTTGTATAAATATACTTATATAGGCTGGCAATTCAGTACCTTCGTTTCTATAGCACTGATAAATGACATACGTAGGGTTGCTACATGGGCAAAAAACACTGTGCATCCAGGCTTATGCTTTCCTTTTTACAAATGAATGTATCAGATATGTTAATCAATTTGGTTCAGCTGAAACAAAGGAAACGACAGTTTACGGGATGCCCAAAATGGGGCCTTAGTCACAAAGCTGTGAGTATTTATGTCCCATATAGGGGGCTAAACAGAAGAATTTATGAGGGAGAATCCGGATTCATAGCATCCAGAATGGTAGTTTTTTTACCCAGCTATATAGAGTGATACACACACATATACCCACAAACCCTTCCCATCCCCCCAAATTCCACCAGTATCTTGGAAATGTCTGTGCTAGATAACCTACTAACAGGGGTGATTATTCGTGTACCAGGGCGATGAATCATGCAAAAAGTAGCCACAAGGTATTCACATAAATGTTTTCCTGGCAGTTTCTTTACCTGAAAACAGGCTACAGTACATGAGTAAACTCAATTTCAGAGTGGGCAATAGATTGAACAGTCCCATAATTGTTGGCGGTGCAGTGGAAGGTGTTTCCACATATGAAAATATTTCCACCTTTTTTGTATGCGGAAATGCTTACACATTTGAGTACTCTCTGAAATCTGCGGCTCTTCCAGTATCCATGGAGTGTTCCCCGAACTCTTTAAGAGTTGCAAGAAAGTCAGCAATTTGCCCTACACGTAGAGACCATACAAAGGAAGCACAGCTCTAACGTTCTGAGCAGCACCTTTGTAAATTGGGGACAAGGTATTTTACCTGCTTGGAGAATTAGGTTAATCCTAGCTACACTGTAATCTGCAACCAAACCTTATCAGGTTGATTTCTAAACCGAAATGTGTATTCAATCTTATGATCTTGACGATTTCACTTGTTCGAAAAAGTCTAACTGGTTACACAAATTATTTCACTGTTTGTCTCTTTTCTTAACGTTTTCATTAGTCTTTCTTTACACATCCTTGCAGATAATAGGTCCCATGCAATGAAAAGTGAAGGAAAAAAGATAGACCAGCTGAGTTATTTTGAAATTGATGCCTCAGATCCGACAGGGAATGTAGTGATATCCGCATAAGCTCTCACAGCAATCGTCCGGCCGCAGAAGGTGTCGTTGAAGACAGCTTTCTTTAAAGTGCAACCAATGAAAACAACAGATGCCACTTAGGGTGGTGCAACCCCTAAAATGTACGTCACGCAAGATGCTTACGTATTTATCTTGCTGCTCCAATCAGAAAATGTACAATTCCGCACAGCACACTAACTCCCTTGTTATACCTGCAAACACGTTTGCTGAAGAAGGCTTTCAAGAAGCCACGCCTGAAAAGGAGTCATTCTCAAAAACTTCGTGGGTAACGAGCTTGACTATGTTAAAACTGTTTACAGATAGAGCCCACAGAACTCCCAGGCTGCTGACGCGCATTGCACTTAAACAAACTGTGTTTGGCTGAACAAATGACTATTTCCCTCAGAGACATGCTTTAGTGTAAAACAACTCAAAGACAGACAGCAAGCCATTATAAAGCACTGACTTTGAAGCAACTATAAATAGTTTTTTAACCCCCTCACTCCAACCACCCCTTTCACACTTAGTAAAAGTCATCTTGGGAGAAACACATAATGTGCCTAAATATTTCCTTAATATATTAAAATGAGAACAAAAACGACAGTGCATTATCAAGGCACATATTAAACGTGTGCACTTTTGCATTCTGTATCTAGGACAAACACTGTGTGATCTTGGTAAAATCCTTTCACATAACATTAGTAACATGAGACTCCAAACAATTTGTTAAAGCTGACTTTTGAACCAATACAGCCAATTTCTGTTCCAGCTTCTATCTTTGGTGATAATATAAAAGTCATCTTGGCTAAATAAAGTCATATTTCCTGAGCATGCTATATAACATATTTCTTTAGTGTGTGATAAAACAAAAAATGGGCACGGAAATTATAAAATTAACTTTAGACAAAATAAAAACAAGCATTTGCAATGTAATAGTTCTCGCATTATTAAAAGTTTGAGCTATTGGTGTTGCATTATTTAGCAATGCCAATAGCTCAAACTTTAATAATGCGAGACCTATTGCATTGCAAATGCTTGTCTTCATTTTTGCAGTAAAGAGGACATCGAAATATAGGGCTCCAGGTTGTGCACTGTAAAACATTTTGTTGTGATCGATTTAGTAACTTAGTTCAGTAAAACTAGGAACCCAGTCATCCCTAAGATAGCATATAGCTGCCTCTTAGTTTACTACTGGCATTGTTGTCAGGGTAGGTGGAAGCAGGAGTTTTCACGTTTGAAACGTACCACTTTAAAAACCAACACTTTTCAATGCACTGATATAATCTGATGTACTAAGATGAAACTGTTCTGCTTGTTGATAATATACACTTTTTACATGTTGAAGAGACCATTTTTAGGTCGAGCATTCGAGACCTCTTGTATAAACTTTAGTATATACTTATATGTGTATGTATATTGTGGGCTCTGGAGATCAACCCTAGGACTTGTCTGCTTCTGCTCAAGGGCTTTTTTTCCCTGTTAAACTACCTCTATTTAACTGTCTTGATAGAAAAGCTACCTGAAGAGGTCAGTAAAATACCAGAATTGCTTTCTGCTTTGGGACTTTTTAAAAAAAATTCTGGCAACTGCCTCTATTTAACTTTATTGATACAAAACGACCAGCAGAGGTCAGTAAAATACCAGAATCACTTTAGCATGCTCTAGATTCCAGTGCTAGTAATTGTCTAACATGAGCACCCACAGACAATATTTTTTTCACATCTTGTATTTTCAGTGATATGACCACGGAAGGCCCTGATTTTATATTAAAAAAAAGCTTTGGACCACACCATTTACCGCTAATAGGCAAGATTTCTCTCCATGTGTTCCCATACCTGGCGTGTCACACAGTTTGGTGCTTACTTTCCCTCCATGTTAAAGAACAGTAGATGTTTCAGCACCCAGGCTAATGTGCTGCATAGCTAAATACATATAAGGTCCCAAAGGCGAGACCGATTGCATTCCAAATGCTTGATACACATTTGCTGCAAGATGGCTTTAAAAATTAGGATGTTTCTAAAGTTAAGTTGTGCTAATTCCTTTCTTAAACTTTAATTGACCTATAAATAAATTCTTACCTATCTATTTAACATCTTTTTCATGTTAGAGCTGAATCTAATAAAAAGCAGCCTAGTGCTGCAGTAGGCTATGTTCCCGCATGCAAAGGTTAGGAGGGCCCCATGCGGCCCTCGTGCCATGCTTTGATTATCGCTAGCCCAGGATCACACAATTTGGGCAAGTGTGTGGGGGGGGAGCAGGAATGGACCCCAGGTTTTATGGTTCCTCATTGGGCAATTCAATTCAGCACATGAGATGTACATGCTTCGCTTCCCTTATTGCCCGATTGCCCCAGACCACCAGCCTGCTGGCATCAGTGCGGCCCTCGGGTACACCAGAGAGCAAAGCTGGGTGCTTTCCGAAAAGATATGGGTTGAGGAGCGGACAAAATTTACATTTTACCTAAAGTGTAACGTTTGCATTTTGTGACGGCCGGAAAGAATGGAAAACTTTGCTAGAAAGAAGGATTTCGCTCATGTGTTTTTCCTGCAGGTGATTCATTATCAAAAGTTGGGCTTTGCGAAGACTTTTTCCCTGAATAACGTAGTTTTACAGAATTATTCCTGAACTTTAAACTCATCGTAACCGTTGCAAGTTTCCCCAGTGTGCAAGTAGCACATCATTTCTCACCCTGAAAGCCGAAATACTGGTGCCGAGTGTGCATGGGGCACAGGTCTGTAAACTGCAGACTAAGCAGGATACATGATGGCCTAGTGTGCACCGCTGTAACCTGCGAGCCACGGGTTGAAATACTGTCCCAGGGTGCATGTTGCACAGGTCTGTTTAATCCTCACACCAGAGGGTGAAATGCTGGCCTAGTGTGCATGGTGCACATATGTTATGTTATGTTTATTTATACCGCGCACAGATACTCCGAGGAGTGTCCCGGCGCGAACCATGAGAGAGAACCTGTTTAAGAAACATCTGAAAACATTTCTCTTTGGTCCGTCGGCTACGCTGCCGCCTCTGGTGCAGGAAACCAGGGTTCGAGCCTCGAGGTCGCGTCCACATCCTGTGATTCTGGGCAAATCACTTAATCTCCCCATGCCTGTATGTTTAATGTAAATACGGTGCTATGTAAAGCGCTCCAATACCTTCGGGTCGAGTTCGCGCTATATAAATATGCAACAAAAAAAGAGCGGGATCCTGAACGCTGCGAGGAGCAAGAGGCAGCGTGTTCCAAGCCAGGGCGGCTTTCAGAGCAAGGGACCTGCCACACATCCTTTGCAGGCTGAAGCGGGGCACGGGCACCAAAGCCAGAAGCTGAGAAGAGCACAACTGTCGCCAAGGGGTAGAGAAGGAAAGACGCTTTTGTAAATAGATTGGACGGAACGCATGAAGGGCCCGGTGTGCAGTCTGTAATCCTCACACCATTCTAGCCCAGTGTACATGTTGGAGAGCAGTTTGATCCGCAGTCCAAAGGCTCGGCTGCTTGACTAGTGAGCATGTTACATAGACTCCCCCCTCCCCCACGGGACAGACGTTTGAAATGGCGACCAGACTCGATAAAATGCACCCAAGGCAGTACCACAAAGTTGAGGTAGGAGTAATTTAAGGCCAATAAGAGATAGTTGTGTGCTCTTAAGATAGTCTTCTAGTTTTATCTAAGATCAGTGTGCACTTCCCCCAACCCTTCCTACAGGGCCTGATGGGGGCTTAAACTGAATAATAGCATGTTCAGATGGGTGATTATGCAGTCGAGCCCCCACCGGGGCTCTACAATAGACCTAACAAATGCGCCCCCTCATAAAAACCTGCTATGTCGAAGCACATACTCGCTTCAGTAGAAAAGGGGTGCCTCCCCACCAGCAGGCGTTCTCATCCCATTGGCTACTGCCAAAACACTCGAAAACTCAAGGTTTCATCACCTGTCAGGACTTTCAGCCAAGACCTGTCCCCCCACCCCCAAACCAGGGAGAATTAGAAAGTAGGGGGTGTGAGGAATAGCGAGAGCAGCCCCCCCCCGAATGGGGGTCGCGATGAAGAGCACCTGGTGAGAGGAAGCATACGGCCTGCTGAGGTGAGCGCTCTGACACCTTGGGAGGGCGTCAGCGCTCCCCACTCCGCTCCTGCTGAGTGGGGGCAGAGGGGAGCGTAAGGGGAAAGAACCTCAAATCAAATCAGGTGTTTATCAGCCTAGGCTTCCCCCGACGGGGAGAGGCAACGAGATGCAGCAGGCCCCATTGCTAGACAGGGAAGCGTCTGCAGAACTGTAGTGCCCGAGGCAGGGAGTTGTCAGCTCGAGCAGCCAGCAGTGTCGGCACAGCCCTGCGGGGCGCAGCAGGAGGTTACTCACCCTGCCAACCCACTCTTTGCAAGCAGGGCACCGCACGCACCACGAGGGCCGGAAACCTAATGCGGAGTATGTACTAAATCCATGTACCTCAGGGTGACGCGTCCACACACCAGGGTGACGCGTCCACACACATCCAGGAAAAACGAACATTAAAAAGTTGATTCCACGCATAGCAAGGTGAACCCCTCACCCCACGCGTTCAGGACTTGTATATAGCTAAGGGTTGAAGTAAAGTGTATACAGCTTCGAAGCACTACTCTGAACTCAGTTACTCATGTTGGTGCATATAGATCGCCCCAGTGGGCATGCCACTACTTCTTCTAATACATCACTATATTCTGGGAAACTCCGGCAACCTCACAAAGCTGCCAGTGCATGCAGGGGGCATCCCCCTTGTGAGTATTATACATGTATCATACTATTTAAGGGAGAGGAGAGCAAAAACTCATCACTAAGTTTACACCCGGAAGTGCGCTATATATGTTAGCTTCTAGGGATGTGGAGAAATTATAGTTGGACTCATTTCCAAAAAGGGTACTTCCGCATACATCTTTTCGTTTTATATGGTCTGTTTTGGGAGGGGCGGGAGTTCATGTGTAGGCAGATGTTCCCCGCCGTGCGCGCCGAATGGGGAGATGGGCACCGAGCGCTATCCAAGGGTCACTAGCCCCAAAACTAAAGACAGTGCTTGGAAGCCCACACGAACGTTCAGGCCTTGTCAGAGAGCAGGGTGCACAGAAGAAATACAGCTGCTTGCCCATTTAGTCAGCCACCCATCCATGGCACGTGCGTCCGGTACTGCGGCTGAGTTGACAGGGTGGTCAAAGCTAGAAGGGGGGTAGAAGAGTCATGAGGGTGAACAGTACAGAGGCATCCTCGGACAGCACCCCTTCATACCCTAAGTCCTGACTTCGAGGAGCATTCACCTGTAGGTACGGCTCCTCCATGGACGTCCTTCCTATACCCCAAGCCCAGGCTTCAATGTGCACTCACCTGTAGCCACCCCTTTACCCCGGCTGAAAGGTACACGCAATTGAAAGCTCCTCCAACGTCATACCTTAACCCAGTGCCCAGGCTTCAAGGCACACTCACCTGTAGCTGCCGCTCCTCATTGAAGCCCGCCCTTCACCCCAGTTGCAAGGTGCACTCACTTGTAAACACCTCTCTTCCTACAACGCCCACGAAGTGCACAGACACAACTCTTTCAACAAGTGGTGCGCGCGCCACTGCGAGCCATGGCCTATTGGTGTCTATTACGCGCACCAAGCGCGTAATAGACACCAATAGGCCATGGGCGGAGCAATGCGCCCGCCTTTGGCCAATTGCGTGCAGTCTTTTATAAAAAGATACACGCAAAGGTCAATCACTTGGCACAAAAGGAATCGCACACGCACACGTGTGCGATTCCTAGGTCAGTTTCGATTTCCCGTTTTTCACCTACTAAATGTCTCCCGCTGCTCGAGCACTTCTGGGCAGAGCACCGCTAGGCGCGAGACCTAATGAAAGCCTCAACAATTTTTTGTGACTTAGTGCCTACAGCAAGGCTTCAAATGACTGAAAAAGAACAAGGGAGAGCGAAAGAGAGAGTGTGCAATAGAGAGAGAGAGGGAGAGGAAGGTGGGAGAGAGAGAACTATAGGGAGAAAGAAAGAGAGTCCAAGGGGGGAAAGAGAAAGTGCCAGAGTGCTAGGGTGTTGGGGAGTAGGGTAGAGGGACAGAGGGGAGGGTTGTACGAAGGATTGTACAGACTACCAGATCTTGCAAGAGGAACAAATCTGTCTCCGATACCAGATCTTACCCCTTCAGCTCTGTTGAAACTCCCCAGTCTCTCAGTGGAACGTCTCTTTACAGGCTTGCCACTTCTGTACACTTTACTTTCTATGTCATGGTGGGGAGGTTAACAACAGGCAGATACTCAGTCAATCAGGGACATGCTAGAAGAGTTCAGACTGTCAATCTCTGTGCTTTGAGGGGGCAATATTTAACACAGAACATTACAAATAACAAATATAAGATACTATTACAATGACATATTCTTAGAAAAGCAAAGGTCATAAAAAATGCACACATTCAGACAGCACACATTTGAAGATAAGTCATTCAATATTTCTGATGTACAAATATGTTTAGATTACTTGGATTATTAAATTCACAAACAGCCGCAGATTCACAAACATTCAGAATGAGGGTAACTAGATTACACTTTTCAAGTAATGTGACTTAACATTTGAGCTGTTCCGACATACACACACACTTTCATATAATATAAAAAATATAATAAACAGACTATTTTGAAATATGTCATCGCAGATTTCAGAAATTCAAACATATATATGCAGAGACACATAGATCATAACATTAATGCATACACAAATACATTACATACATTAAAATAAAAGTTACTACAGATTTGTAAAGATAAGAATTTGAAGATGCACACAAAAAGGCAATAACACAGACACACACAATCACACCCACGCACATTTTGAGGACTATTCTTTTGAACACCTGCACACACAGTTGTAGATTCTATAGCATGTATCCCTCCTAAGGGTTCCTTCAAAGTGCAGTGGGTATTTCTCTAGACTTTCTGAAAGACACACAAACATACCACTGTTGCACGCACATGCACTAATGCACATAGATTCACAAATACACATACATGGATTCATGAGCACATATATATTCACATTCATATTCACAAAATATCATCACAAATACTGCACTGTTCTTGAAGATACACACAAATGTATCCATACACACACACACGCACACACAAGGCATACACAATCCATCCATAAAAACACAAAAAATTAACAGATTGAAAGATATTTACAGATACATACACCCATAGGGCCCGGTTTAGATCTTGGAGGACAGGTTACTCCATCACAACGGTGACAGATATTCCATCAGCCGAAATATAACAACGGTGACGGATATCCTTTTCACCGAAATATATTTATTAATTATATCTCAGTGGATGGGATATCTGTCAATGTTGTGACAGAGTAACCCATCCGCCAAGATCTGAATCCGGCCTTAGACTTTATTTTTTTTTTAACATATTTGAGAACACATAGACTAAGCTCTCAAATTGTGTAGTGGCATAGGAACAATAAATTGTCTCTCTTGTCATCAGCCAATGAGGTGTGAGAAGTTCTCACATTTAGGGTGAAATTCAGCAAGGTAAATCTATGTGTGGAGATCATCCTGCAGAAAGATTTACTCCTACGCCTGGGCATGCATCTCCACCTAGATGCAATTCACAAACAGTAGGCAGAGACTGGCACCAACTAGAAGAAGCACATATCCCCATCCACTTACATGAGGGTGCCGGACACATGCAGCTCAAATTAGGCATGTAGTGTTACTACTGGTCCCTTTTCATGTGTAATTTAGGCATACATCAGCCAAATGCTATTCTACATGTAGGTGGAGCACGTTACCTGCACTATGTAGGGCTACGTATTGGAAAGGATAGGGTAACGGGCTTCACCTGAGGATAACATATATGTGCCAATCAGCAGTTGTGGAAGCAGATAAACACTGCCCACACCCTGTGCTATGCTCTCATATCCTTGTGGAGCCAGACATCAGTTACAGTTGTGTTGTACATGTGTGTGTGTCTTTTTAAGGCATCTATTATGGTAAACAATTTTCAATGAGGTTTGATCAGTGTCTGCAATGTTTAAAGATATATGACCATATTTTGATTTGTTTTCTTTTAATTTTCTTTTTTTTATTTCTAACATTACACAAAAGATAAAAATGGGTTTACACAAGGAGGATGGTACAGTTTCCTTAATCATTTATCAGTTCATTTATTTGTTGAGCTTTCCACTTAACAGATTTTATAAAGCAAAATTCATCAGTTATATATAATTCATTATCTTAGTTCTTTGACATACACTCTAAAGAAAGAGAAAAAGTGATTCTTACTGAGTCGATATCATGCTCCAGAATTTACCCTAGCTCCCCAGTTAGCCACAGGTGTCCAAATCAAAGAACCTCTCTTCCTCGCCCTTTTACATTTACATTGATGTAGATTGCTCTCAAGATGATAAGTAGTGAGCATTCTAGCTAACCATTGCTGACAGGAAGGGGACTCCACTTCCCTCAAATCTGCTACAATACAACAAGCATTGGCATAGCAAATAGGTCTCGCTTTTGGACCCTTATAAGTATTTAGTTTTGCAGTATAATATCCTTGGTGCAACAACATCAGCAGTTGCATGGCTAAACCTTGTACTGCAAAACTAAATACTTATAAGGTCCCAAAAGCGAGACCTATTGGCTATGTCAATGCTTGTTATTTGTGTGTTTTGAAACCCTGCAATAAGTGCATAAACACACATTTTGCACTTTTAGTAGTATTTGCTTAGGAGAAGCAAGGCTGTTAGTAACTGTGTCTGTTTTACTGTCAGCCGTGCATTTCGCAAGCAAGGACTATAAGTACAAAGTGCATATTTACACGCGCTTGCTGGCTTTTAAAATGCATAAATAAAATGCCTTGGCATTTACAATGCCAATAGGTCAAACTCTCACAAATGCGAGACCTATTGCATTGAAAATGCTTGTTCTGATCTGTTTGTGATTCTTCTAGGGCAGGTGAAGTTTCTCATTGTTCTGTGCGACAATTTTTCAAAGTAGATTTATTGTGACTTTGTTAATACTGCATCAACAAACAATGTTGGGAGTTTTTGATAAAAGGTTTTGTTGCACAACATGTTCCAAAACTGCTAATTTCAGATAATGGTACTCATTTCACTTCTGATAACAATATTACATTCATTTTAGGAGTTCCATGGCGTGAAACTGTTGAATACTGCCCTGCACAGCCCTTCAGCCAATGATTTAACTGAAATAGCTAACAGGTTCTTAAAGGGAGATTCAGGCAGTTACTGGCATAGGTTTGGACGCGAGGATGTGTTTGCGGGAGAAAATGTGGTCAAATGTGAACATGCCGCATTCTAGCACAGGTGCTTCACCATTTGTGCTTCTGCGTGGAACGATGGTAGGACTAGACTAATACCACGTTCCAAAAGTGACTGTATTAAACAACCCCTTGACTCCTGAGGTGCTCTCAGAAGTGAGAGAATGTAAAGAGAAAACAAACAAATTCAAAGGAATGTTACAATAAGATTGAAGGAGCTACAGAAGTGTTAATTCATATTAGTAACATGGTGTTGATCAAGTAACCTTGGAAGGTAAAGAAAATAATTTCTAAGTTCACAGGCCCAGTCAGAGTAGGGAGAGTCACACGTTATTCAGTACTGTTGGCTGATAAGGGGCGTCGGAATTAACAGTGTTGTTCTCATGAAGGAGCAGCAGACATTTTACATGAGGTCAGAATGCGTTCAAAGGAAAGTTTTGACTGGACCAGTGTAGATGTAAGCTCAGCTCTTAGAGGAATGCCCGAACTGTGAAAGTGGTCATAATGTCGATGGTGATAATGTAGCTGGGCCTGATCTGTGAACGGCAGCGAGAGTGCGGTTTCTAATGGTGAAACCCTTAGTGAGATAACACATTAACCCCTTCGCTGCGGCGCGAATTCCGCCGCAGCGCTGGAGGGGTTTGGGGGGTTTGCGGCGCCGCTATGCTCATGACGGAACCACGCCGTCATGAGTCACGGGCGAGCTGTGCTCATGACGGCGTGGTTCCGTCATGACTTCACCCACTTGCGCTAATCGCCCGCACAGGCGGGGAATTAGCGCCGCGTGGGCGGAGCAGCCGCCAACGGCCGCAGCATGACGGAACCACTCCGTCATGAGCACACGGCGCCCGTGGCTCATGACGGAGTGGTTCCGTCAAGGGCATGCAAGGGGTTAAGAGATACATTGGTGATAATGAGGAGCAGTGAAAGACGAGTGAAGCTACCTGACAAGTAACACGATTTTGGGTTTTATAAATAATTGTATTTTTTTCTTTCTCTTCTGTAAACACTAATCTGTGTGGTACGTGGTCAACTGGAAATGCCTTAATGTCACTTTCGGCGGGCAGTCCGAATGTGAAAGAAAAAAAGCTGACGAAAGCCAGATGGCAGCTGTGCACGTCGCGCGCGCTTGTGCGCATAGCAGCAAGGTGGTGGCCAGCAGCCTCTGCGTAGCACTTTCAAAATCCGCTTACTAAATGTCTCGCTTGAGACCTAAAAAACGAACTATTGCCATACTAGAGATGTTAAATATAGCTTCCCCTTATCCTTCTTAAATTGTCCATCTATTCAAAGCAGCATGAGCTGTGGGGTGATCATAACCTGAATTTTCAGCGTACCTTCTGGAAAACTACTGATCTCTTCCTTAAAAGCGCCTAGCTTTACACAATTCTAAACATGTGCACAGTGTATGCTTCAGCTCCCCCAGACCTCTGGCAGTTGGAGCTAGACAAGTTTCCATATCTCTTCAGTTTAGGAGTATTTTATAAGTTATATATAGTTTTATAATGCAGGCTCTTCAACCCTGACCATATTTTGATTTGTATTGGAGTCTGCAATGTCTAATGGTACATGACCCTTTTTAAAATGATTTTACTTTTTAAATATTTATGTTTGTGTGCATGTCTACAATGTCTAAAGTTATATACTGTTTTTGTTTTAAATAATCTATTTTCTTGGTGTAAGAACTTGTGCTACTAGTGTTGATTCTTGCTTCAATTGATTTCTGTGTTAATCACTTGCAGTACCCAGGACTTGGGTGGTGTAAATTTGAGCTAACTTGGACTTTAACACTAGTAGCTGTAGCTTCAGTCAAACTCTCCATGTACTCTTCACAATTTTCGCACTTTGTGGTAGATATTCACTTTTTTCTAACCACTCCTCATTGACACTCCTACATTTACATTTAAACCATAGAACTACTTGTGCAGAGTTCTATGCGCTCTTCATGGAGAACTCATTGCATAAGAGTTAGGACCAGAATGGGTGAAGACCTACAACTATATCCTTAGGAATAGCAATTATGAGTATGGGAAGTAGTAATAGAGGATTACTGCACATATTGGTAAATGTCTTTCTGAATTGTCTCCTTAGAATACAAATAGTCAATAGGTTAAATGCATATTTAAAAAAAAAATGTATGCACAGATCAAACCAGAAAATACCAAGCTCTATCTTTCTTCCAAATTGTGTGTGATTCTGCCTGGTAGTTTACTTCATTGAAAATTAATGAGAGAATACTTTAGTTAATAAAAACCCTTCCAACATTCAATAGCATATTAAAAAAAAAAATCTAACAAATTAAATATATACCTTCTTCAATATGCAGTCCTTAATGTCTATTCACCATCAAAAACCTAAGGCAACTAAACTAAAATTCCTCTGATCTCACTGCCAAATTGCAACATCCCAATACAAATGTGGCTCAACTTCCTGTTTGACTGCAAAACCCTCTATTGTCAATTGTACCAAATCTCTGGGATTCAACTTGGGCAAAAATCTAAACCTACACCACATAAATTCTCTGGCTAACAAAGCTTGACATCAGATGAGGATTCTCAAGGAATCATTCCTTTAATCCGAGATGTTGGAAAGTGTGTTACTGGTTGAAGGGCGTGAAGCCCTATTCAAGCAGCAACAACAATCCCTGTCAGGGTGAAACACATGCAAACTCCAAATTAAATTGTGCTCAAATCTCTGGTAGCTTGGCACGAAAGCAATCAGGCTTAACTGAGAGGCAATGTCTAAAGTGAAAATAAAACACAAGAAAAACCCACACCGACATAAAAAATAGAGTAAATATTTTGACACCAAAACGACAATAATCCTCACAGTAGGACCCGAGGTATTCAATAATAAGTTTTAAGTGAAAATAGGGCCAAAACGCACATAGCTCCACTCATGGCTATCAGGTCATGCGAGATCAGGTGAAAGTTACAAGTTCAGGCTGACCACGATGGAGCACGGCCATATACAGGAACCAGGTTAGTCTAGCTGAAAGAGTTACTTTGGAAGTCCAGTGCAAAGAGTTCCCTTCATGGCGGAAGGGGCCACTAGGAGCAGGGAGAGTGTGGTGGATGGTGGTTGATGTAGCATGAAGAGCAGGCTGGGCGTCGAGGATAGCCATCACTGTAGTGCATAGTTCCAGATAGTCATTTTTGGAGCTTTGCGTTTGTGGTCACCGCGAGCGGTCAATGCTGTAGCGCATTGCGCAGATCTCACACTAGTGGGAGTCATTGGAGGTCGCTGTAATGCAGAGTCTGGTTCACTGGTACTCTGAAATGGCGAGCAGCAAGATCTTGGCACGAACAGCCCAGTTCGCGAAGAGCCCAAAAACTTCAGGAGAGATCAAATGAGGCCACACCAAGGGTCCAGGACCTGAGGGGCACCACTTGGCGGTCAGGAACTCAGTCCAGCAGAGGCCAACAGGTCTGAGGCAGGTCCAGGCGGCAGGTCCATGCAGCAGGTCAGCTAGGCCGTTGCAGGGAACCACTGGAGCTTGTTATATCCTTTTAACTCAGTACAAGAGGTCAGCTGGCTGACCCTTGGAGTCACTTTGGGGTTCGGATAAAGGGTGCAGGTTCAATCCTTCTTCTCAGTTGAAAGGGCAGCAGAGTAGCAGGGAAGTGGAACAAAGTGTCAGTCCTTCTGGCAGCAAAGCAGCACATTAATACTTCTGTAGTATCCACTGGTCCAGATGTGTACTGGTACCCACTTTGAAGTAGGAGAATCTTCAACAGATTTCCACCCCCCAGAGACTCCCTGCCCTGATTGTCTGGGGTCATAAAAGACTAGTTACAGACCCTCTGTGAGAGTGCCCAGGCAGGGCCTTTGTGATGTGCCAGTGTGGTAGGTGATAGCACCCCCCTTGTTAATTCAGAGCGGCCCATCCTGCCAACACCAAGCTCCCTTTGTCTCACTGGCAATACACAAAGACCAATTGACAACTACACCTAGTCATTTGGCCCAGGATACAGGCAGCAGATACCAAATGTTTGGGACAAAAAAATGCCAACTTTCTAAAGGTTGAACTAACAAAAAACAATAAGCAGCAGGAATGCACTCAGTAGTTCTTATTCAAACAAGTTTAACTCGTATACAAAACTTAATGAATATCACCTGTGCACCTAGTAAGGGGCTCTGCCAGCCACCTGATTCATAATGAAATTCCAAAACCCAGATGAATATCCAGGAATACCAAGTGCACTACTAACAAGTCACTATATAAGTGTACGCAAAGTTTTAAAAAATTGTAATACAGTAATACAAAGTATTGACCATTCTTGAAGAAGTGAACCAAACTGTATTCGATGTATCCAATGTTTCAAAAGAATTCATCAAACATGCAGCGTAATTCAATCTGCCTTTCTAAATGGAAGCTAAAAAAGTTAGTCTAGTCAAAGTTTGCAGGTTACCTGTCCTTCTGTTTTGATCAGAGCAACTTGGGCTCCAATATCAGATATCAATTAGACATTTTCATGCATATCCACAAAACTGGAAACCAAAAGCTTTTTATGATGTTTCCACCATTTATGCACATTTACTGAAACCCAAGAGGCTAAAGTGCAACGTCACATATCCCCTCTTGGTTTTAAGTGGCAATGATACTAATAATTAGTGTTGATAAGTGCCCAGTGGCAGGTGGTGGATTTTAAAACTGATTTTAGACCTTGGTGAGTGGCAATATGGGTATGTGAGCAGTTGTTTGGGTGTGTAAGTGGGTATGTGAGTGAGTGTGTGAGTAAGTGTGTGGATCTGTGAGTGAGCATATGTTTTTATTTAACAGGGGTCTGGATCCACAGATCTACCCGAATCCATGAGGATCCACAGATCCTCACGTGGTAAAAAAATATTTTTGGGCAATTTCTTGCCCATAAGGGTTCCCTCACAAACCACTCTATTAGTCCCATAGGGTCAGTGCACCTCTACCTTGATGCCTTATATCACTTTTTAATTGTATTATCCTGCTGGGAATGAGTCCCAATGAACAAAAAGGTAGTTGCAACTTTCCTCTCAGGCTGCGGCCAACCAATCACAGCATTGTTGTTGGCACGTGGATCCCTGAATCCCTAGATATACAAATTTGGTTTTCTTTTAATATCTCAAAAACTACTTAACAGATTTACACCAAATCACAAAAAGGGCGCTTTTCTAAACGACAATCTACCTTTCTGCCAAATTCAGTGTAATTCTGTTCTGTGGTACTGGCTGCAGTCATGCCTAAAACCTCTATGGGAATTAACATGGGAAAAGCACTTTTAACTCCCCCTGTTTCTCAGCCCCCGCTTAATGGATCACACTAAACTTCCCATGCACAACTAAAATTACTGGGGCACTTCTTTTTGGAAAATTTCATGACGATATGTCAAATGATGTCAAAATTATAGGCAAGTCAAAAAACTATATTCCTATCGAAACTAGGCCCTAACTATAACAACCTACTGGCATTATATGTATATATATAGAGAGAGGGATAGAGAGGGAGAGATATAGGTATTTCGATCTATATATATATATAGGTAGACATATACAAATATATATACATGGATATATATTACCTACTGGCAGACACCAGTAGGTAATAGCTTCGGCGCCAATCAGCATTTTGTGGGGACTCCAAGTCCTAGAGAGCCCAGCTGCATGCGCCTGGAGGCGCCGACATCATCGCTGTGTGCCCAGGGGGCCTATTAAAGGACTCGCGGCACCCGCTTTGCGGGAGCCGCTTCGCCGCTGATCAGCACTTTGTGGGGGACTCCAAGTCTTAGAGAGCCCAGCTGCATGCACCTGGAGGAGCCGACATCATCGCTGTGTGCCCAGGGGGCCTATTAAACGACTCACGGCACCCGCTTCGCGGGACGCACGCCGGGCGAAGCCAGGGCCAAGGGCGGGCCCGTCCTTGCCTGTCATTGCCAGGAAGAGGCAGGGCAGGGCTTCCACCCTTGGCTCTCCTACTCTCGAGGACTCAGTGGAACCTCTCTGGACTTGTGGATGCTAGTTGTTTAAAAAACTGTGAGTTTTACTTGCATTGATATTGCATAGGTGGTATATTGTATATTTACTCAAGGAAAATCTAGATATATTGGCCATTCAAAAACGTATTTCAACATCTGAGTACTTGGCTCTCTGTTCTAATGGGTAAAAGGAAACTAACTGTTGAGTGCCAACAAGGAGAGTAGGTCACCCGAGGGGGGGCGTAGAAAAATTAGGAAAGTCAAAATTGCACGTAAATCGGCAGCCCAAAATTGTGTTTTAGATCGTATAGATGAATTATTGGTAGAATATCAAGATATCCTAACTCCTCCCTCTAGTACTCCAGTTCTTACATCTAAGCCAAGGGAGCAGCATTTCACCATCAAACCAGACATAGAGCCTGGTCCTGTTATCAAAACAAAGCGAATTCCATCAATATTTACTAAGCGCACCACACAAAGCACTGCCCCCAAGGTCTTTAAGCCTCTTGACCATAATATTGATATGCAGTGAGCAACCAAGGAGAATGGAAGGGAGACAGGATTCATCCCCTCCACTCTTGAGTTAGATAATAACATCGATAACAGTAGGAATGACATGCACACAATTGTTAATATTCCACTATTTAAACGATTTGTGCCACTTCAGGACCAGACAAAACTAATGGCGGATCGTCAGGAAGGAGTGTTGGGAGATAATCCACAGCTTAATAAGGGTGTCATAGGTACAAATAGCCTGAATGAGGTCCTTGGGGAAAGGGGGGAGATTTCCCGAGCACAGCATTCAAAGGAAGAGAATCACACTTGTAAGCTCATTGCCGAATTAAGGGATGAAATTAATTCACTTAAAACACTAATTTTAGTGCTTTCAAACCAAGTGAAATGCTTGACAACAAGCGAACAAACAACTGTAAAACCCAGTGTTTTGCTCCCTAGCTCTTTAACAGTTCATGCCCCTGCTAAAGAAAATAATTCCTCTGTAGGGCATATGAGAAAACCAGTTCCCCTAATCTCCATTCAAACATGCCGCCCATTAGCACATACAAATATAAGTCCTCACAGACTAAAGCGGACGGTGAATAGAGATTATAGTACTTTAAGGCAGACACAGGATTATTAAATCCAAATGGTCGCACACTGCTGACCTACCTGCGTGTTACCCCAAAGAACTGTGGTCCCTGTAGTCAGCGTCGGCGGATACACCTATGCTCGTGTCGTGAGTGCAAGTGTGAATAGCGTTAGCCATCCCTGGACACGTGTTTCGAGGTAGTTGCCTCTCGTCAGCAGGGAGTAGGAAAGAGTGCAGGGTTGCTGTGTAGGCTGCTAAAATCATTATCAGGTAAGGTACCTCTCGTAGCAACGCAGGTGCGTAACCTGAGCCCGTCGACTCCCCGGCTCAAAGAGCCACTAAATAACTAAATCCAAATGGTCGCACACTGCTGACCTACCTGCGTGTTACCCCAAAGAACTGTGGTCCCTGTAGTCAGCGTCGGCGGATACACCTATGCTCGTGTCGTGAGTGCAAGTGTGAATAGCGTTAGCCATCCCTGGACACGTGTTTCGAGGTAGTTGCCTCTCGTCAGCAGGGAGTAGGAAAGAGTGCAGGGTTGCTGTGTAGGCTGCTAAAATCATTATCTGGTAAGGTACCTCTCGTAGCAACGCAGGTGCGTAACCTGAGCCCGTCGACTCCCCGGCTCAAAGAGCCACTAAATAACTAAATCCAAATGGTCGCACACTGCTGACCTACCTGCGTGTTACCCCAAAGAACTGTGGACAGACTCAGGATTATGGTTCCACCAAGAGCTCTAAGAGTATTTTTTTGACTAATGTGCCCAAGGTTTTATTGGTAGGCAGACAAGAGGACCAATACTCATTACTCAATAAATCAATCCACTGGATTAGAAAAACAAGAGGGTGTAGATCTATCATTAGAGACGATATTCTCTGGGCTAAACGAATATCAAATGGTGCCTCCCCCACGATTCTATAGAACTTAATTTAAGTGATGAAAATCTAGTCCACTGCTTAATTGCTCTAGAAGCAAGAATCTGCTCCCCAACCACCAACATCCAGATGAAATATAGTCCCTCTGGTTTAGTACAGCCACATATAAATAGAAGAGCTAGTATCTTGATGGGGTCCGATTCATTCCTAGCTCAGAATGACTGACTGAGGTGTCACGACACCACACCTTGCAAAAACTCTAGTCTTTATGACATAAACACCAATCAGGCTCCGGAGATATTGCAACTAGAAGGTTCAACATCTGCTTCTTTGGCTATAACGCCACTTCGATGCCTTGAGCCTTTTGATTCATTAATTTCTAGGGGGCGGAAGTGAAACAATATCAAGCTTTGATCAGCAAACCATCTCCCGAGTCCCACAGACGAGCAGACCATTAGAGAGGTGCCACCATATTACTCCCCGAGAATTAGAAGAAACAAATACAACACTCCGTATACTGACGTGAAATGTGGCTGGAATAAAATCTAAGATGCTACTTCCCCACTGGATTGAATGTATTGTACAATTTGATGTATGTATTTTACAAGAAACCTGGGCCACTACACTGACTTACATCCCTGGGTATGTTACTTTATGCCGATCGGCTGTTACAGACAACTAGCCTAGAAATGGTAGGATGGTGGACATTTTTAATGTTTATGCCCGCGGGACCAAGTATGTATTAGAAAACACTCTTGAAGAGAGGGAGATATCAATACCCCTGATAGTTTCAGGAGATGTTAATTGTACGTATGAACCATTATGTACAATAGATGTACCCAACAGCGACCAGGTAGAGGCATATTGGCACTTTCCCCCCCCTTGACTAACCACCAATAAAAAAATAGACTCAAACTGCCCTGCAGCTGCCTTCAGGCCATATCCCTTGGTTATGGACTTAGGGCAGCAAATGGCCGTACAAACTCGGATAAGATGGGAGACAATACCTTTAATAGGACATCTAATATGAGTCGCATTGATTATGTCTTGATAGATATCAGATTATGGCCAGAAGTACTGGACATGGTGGTTGGAGAAACAATTGACAGTGACCATAATCCACTTGAGCTTTCCATGTCCTCCTTTTTGAGTAAAACCAATGTTATCTCAGAGATAATGCTCTCATCTAAGGATTTATACCCTACAAATGATAATAGACGATTAAAATGGGCCCGGGTAGCACTGGATACCGACAAGATTGAAGCTATAATTTAACCTTACAAGAAAATACTGAGGCTTTACAATAGTGCCGATCAGCAGGATGAGCTTAAAACGGTTACAGATATACACTCGTCCTTTTTTTCACAGTTAGCTTCCCATTTTATATGTACGAGATCTCATCGTAAGAAGACGTCTGCTAACTCTCATTATTCCTGGTTTAACAAAAAGTGTAAGGAGGCACGGTCACTTTTGACAGCTGAGATTAAAGCCCAAAACAATATTAATATAAGTACAGCTAGAAGAGCATATAAGAAAGTACAGAGGGAAGCCAAAAGGGAACATGTGGAGGATCGCTGGCAGCAGATCAATGCCGCTTGTAAACTGAAAGATCAAAAGCAATTTTGGCTTCTTGTAACAAGGGGAAATGATGAGAGACCGAGTTCACCCACTAATAATATCACAGCAGTAGCCTGGTTTGACCACTGTTCCGGAATTTATTCTGGAACAGGAATGTCCACTCCTGGAGATACTTCTTTAGACTTAACCAACTTACAGGCTAACGGTAATTTTTTCTCTGTAGCAGATATTACTGAAAGTATTAGCTCTATACTTAAAAATAAAGCATCAGGCCCAGATGGAATACCTGGTGATGTATTTCTAGCCGATATTCCTAATTGGTCTAACTATATGTGGCTACTAGCCAATGGTATAGCTGCTGGGGCCCCTATACCCCCTTCTTGGCAAGGAGCGGAGGTCATCCTGGTCTCCAAGAAGGGGGATCGTTCGCTGCCCTCAAACTACAGACCGATAAGTCTGATGGATGGGGAACAGAAAGTTTTTTCTCGTGCCCTGCTCACTAAAATTACCGATTGGATAGAAGGGAATGGCATATTATCCCCCTTCCAAGCAGGGTTCAGGAAAAAGGTTAGTACTATTGATCAGGTTTTTCGTTTTACCCTTTTGGCCTGGAAGTCTGTGACATTGGAACAGGACAGTCTTTACACTGCTTTTATTGACTTGAGGTCAGCTTTTGATCTTATTCCAAGGGCTACACTTTGGCAAGTACTTTATGATCAGGGGCTCCCTCATGACATTCTGGCACTTCTAATTCGCCTTCACAAAGGAAATTATGCTAAGGTACGATGGGGAGACAAAACGCAACTGACAGACCCAATAAAGGTAGTACGAGGGGGGAGGCAGGGCTGCGTTCTTGCCCCCACCTTATTTTCACTTTTTGTAAATGGGGTGGTGAATTATCTAGCGGAAGCCCATGCAGATGCCCCTTCACTGGGGAGTGTGAAAATAAGCACATTGCTTTTTGCGGACGACACGCTATTAGTTTCTAAAACCCCAAGTGGCCTTCAACACCTATTAGATCGCTTCATCTCTTTCTGTGAGATGAGAGGTTTAGAAGTAAATACCTCAAAGACAAAACTTTTGTTAATGAACCCCCATAAATCTTTTAAAGGGAAACTATTACTGGGGCGGATTCCGCTGGAAGGGGTGGATTCCATTGTATATCTTGGTATAACACTCACCGAAAAAATAGAATGGAAACAACATATCTCAAAGCAAATTCTACAGCAGAGGAAGACTTCTGGGGCTATAATCTTAGAACATAGGTCATCACAATCTAGACTGATTGCAGCACCACTACAGATATATGATCAGAAGGTGGCTGGCTCAGCTCTCTATGGGGCCGAACTCTGGGGATTCGATAATTTGGAGGGCCTGCTTCTTACAGAGAACAAATTCTTAAGATCACTCTGCTCACTTCCCCAGAGTACCCCGCTCACTCCTCTACGACTAGATTTGGGCAGAACTACAATAGTGGATAAAGCGAGGCTTCGACCTCTTCTTTTTTGGCTCCGCATTAAAAAAACACCTGAGCTTGTCCAGTATGCGATTGCTACCGAGGAGGTTTTTAAGCTGGATCGTTTTAAAAAAATTGCCAGGTTCTTTAACATCAAAACATTGCTGTTTGAAATAGGCCTGGGAAACCTTTGGGAAGAAAAGGACTCTAGCTTACTGCCCAGTGGAGAGTGGGCCAAGTCCTACTATTGGAAATGGGTAGCAGAGAGAACAGTCACACAAGTGAAAGGAGGTCAACTCACGATAGAGTTCATAGAGTTTAAGATGGTTGGTGTGTACGAGCCCTATATGGACTTCATCACTGTCCCGCAAGAGAGGAAGTTATTTATCCAATTTAGATTTGGATGTCTCCTCTGAAACTCCTTTACCGCGTCATGGAATAGGGGCTCCCAAGCTAAACCAACCAATTGCCCATGTTGCCCCGAGTCAGAGGAGACGACTAAGCACATTCTCTTTGCATGCCCTTTATATAAAAACCCAAGAACTATATGTTTAGCCCCTGCTTGCAGACAACTAGGAACCCGCAGTCATTTAGAGGCACTACGTATCCTCAGAACAGATACAAGGCCACAAATAGTATGTGCAATGGTCAAATTCCTGGGGAGGTTTTGGTTAATTAGGAGACAGAAGCTAAAATGAATTGAGCATATCATTAGATTAAGTATCACTCCTCACAAAGTATCCAGTCCGCACTCGATGTCTTATAATCGTGACATTTTATGACTCATGTTTAAATTACAGAGAACTGAGCTACACTGTATTTCTGCCAATTATGCACTAGCACTTTATGCATCTTTTATGTGTTTTTAGATTGTATGGTTTTAATATCTTGGAAGCCAGTTCTTTTAACTTGTTTTTTAGTTTTTAATGGCTCGGGTTTTAATATGTTTTGTAGCTGTATAAATAATGTCATCTATTTTGGCTTACAATTTCTATTATGAAAATCTTGTTTTAATTACCATACTTTTGTATGCACTTTGGTGGTCTTAACGACCGAATAAAGTTAATGATGATGAGTTATAGTTAGGACCTAGTTTCCATGGAAAAAGTGTTTTTTTGTTTTTCTAATAACTTTTGTGCCGTTTGACGAATCTTCATGAAATTTACAAAACTGCTGTGCAAGTCAGATCAGCTGCTGTCTAGAAAGCTTTAGGGTGATTCATCAAGTGGGGGTCGAGAAAAAGAGAGGATCCCAAAATAAATTTTCACGATGCAATTTCACATAGGGAATTTAGACAAGAATACAGCCCGAACCGCTAAACGGAATTATACCAAATTTGGCAGAAAGCTATATCTTCATCCACAAAGAGTGCTTTGTGTAATTTGGTCTAAATCTGTTCAGTAGTTTTGGAGTTATTAAGGAAAAAATATGTATGCATATCTAGAGACACAGATCCACCGCAGTGGATCCGCAGATCGACGCGCCAATAGCAATACCATGATTGGCTGGACGTAACCTGAGAGAAAAGTTGCAGCTACTATTTTGTGAATCGGGACACAGTTCTCGGGGGGGACAAAGTATTAATAGGATATAAAGGGTCAGGATAAAAATATCCTGACCCCAATGGGACTGATGGAAGGGTCTGTGAGGGACTCCTTAGGGGTCAAAATTGTGGGACAAGGTTTTTTTATGAGTGTAAGAATCTGTCGAGCCACCACAGCCCTCAGCGTGGTGCTCAGTGTGAATCCATGGCACATCTGTGGATCCAGACACCTAATAAAAACAGATACACCCGCTCACACACTCGCTCACATACTCTCACACACACCCACACAACCACTCACACATTCCACACATCCACTCCCACCCATACAGTCACTCATACATCCACTCAGAGACCCAGAGAAATACTCACTACCCACTCACAGACCCACACAAGTAAACACCCACACACCAACTCACAAAGCCATGTACACACCCATACAGCCACTTACATGCCCACTCACAGACCCACATGCACTTACAGTCCTACTCACACACCCATACAACAAAGACATTCACACACCACTCAAACCAACACAGCCACTTACACACCCACTCATACACCCACCACACACTCACATGCCCACTTACACATATACAACCACTGACACACACACTCACACACCCATACAGCCACTCACACACCCACTCAGTGACCCAGAAAACCACTCACACACCCACTCACCAACCCATACAGCCACTCACAACCTATCCAGTCATTGATACATCCACTCAGAGACCCAGAACATCACTCACATACCCACTCACAGATCCACACAGGCACTCAACCACCTAGCCAGAGACCCATAAAACTACTCGCACACCCATTTGCACACTCCTCTAGCCACTCACACACTGTCACACATCCATACAGCTACTCACACACCCATACAGTCACTGATACATCCACTCAGAGACCCAGAGAACCAATCACAGACCAAGACATGCACTCACACAACCACTCACATGCCTACTCACACACTCATACAGCCACCTACACACACACTCAGAGCCCCAGAAACCACTCCCACACCCATTTACACACTCATACAACCACTCACATACCCACTTACAGACCCAGAGAACCACTCATGCATCTAGTCACAGGTTGGTTGCATGCAGGGGTTGGCTGGGGCGGTTAGTTAGCGTATGGTAATTAAATATTACTTTAGTTTAAAAAAACTAGTACTTCACTGAAAAAAACAAAGGTTACTGGGACATTATAGTTAGGAAATGGAATTAAAAGAAATGTAGACATTCACTGAAAAAAACAAAGGTTACAGGGACAATAATCTACGGACTCAGAGTACAACTTCAAGCTATGCCTAACAGAAGTCATCCGGTGGATGCAAGCCAACCACCTTAAATGTAATAAAGACAAGAAAGAGATCATGCTATTAGGGAAATTAAACCCTTTCGACCTGGCATTATGGTGGCCAGAGGCTGTTCCCCCTGCCCAACCCCGTTGAGGTGGTATAAAACACCTGGGCATGAAATTTGATTCCTCTCTCTCCTTTCGCCCACAAGCATTCGCAGTGGCAGGGATGCGTTTCAAACTGATAAAATCTTTGAAAAAGTTATTTGACTTTATCCCCTGCTCAGCAAGACAGACAGTGGCCGTTGCATTAATTACATCAAGATTAGACTACTGTAATAGACTATATGCAGGTGCCTCCAAACAAGTGCTACAGAAGCTACAGACAGTGCAACATGCAGCTGCTCAATTTGTACTGAAATTGCCTTGCCACTCTTCAGACTCAGCAGCTCTTAAAGTTCTTCACTGGCTGCCAATACATTAAAGGGTACTGTTTAAGATCCTGCTAATTACCTTTAGAGCATATATATATATTATCTACTGGCGGTCGCCAGTAGATAGTTATAGTTAGGACCGTGTTTCCATAGGAAATCTGAAAATTCTATTTTGAATAACTTTGGCGCCGGTTGACGAATCCTCACGAAATTTTCAAAACAAATGGGGCGCTCCGCTCAGCTCCTACCCTGAAAGTCTCGGGGTGATTCGTCAAGCGGGGGCTGAGAAAAAAGGGGGGTCCCAAAACGTGTTTTCCCATGCATTTTCCCATAGGACCTTTAGTCGAAGGTACAGACCGAACGGCTGAACAGAATTACTTGAAATTTGGCAAAGAGGTAGTCCTCAGGTCAGGCATGTGCCTTTTTCATATATGTGTCAATCTGTTCAGTAGTTCCTGAGAAAATTGCATTTAAAAGTATATAAATATCTATAAGCGCGCACCGTGCGCGCACGGTGCGCGCACCCTAGCGTGCGCAAGCGCAATTCTGATTGGTGGTTACATGTCAGTAAACATTCGAATCGATTAAAATCAGGAAGTGTCGGCCGCCATTTTGTGTGTTTGGTGTGTGACATTGAAAAAGAAAGGAGGAGAACGTGAAAAGGGGGCAGGGTAGAGAGTTCCTGACCCCCTTGCCTTTGTCAGGGGGTCCCTGAAGGACCCCGAAGGGTCAAAAAAACATTTTATTTTTTTTTCAAAAATTCGCGGGGTGCGCGCACGGTGCGCGCATGGTGAAAAACCTTAAAAGAAACAAAAAAAACTTTTTAAACGAGCCATTCCATATTACAGGATACAGTCAATCTATAACTATATACATAGGTAGTTTATTGTAAAATAAATATATTAAAAATATAATAATACATACATAACTTAGCATTTAAAAAACCTTACAAATTCACTTAAAAAACCATGTGTTTCACACACGTTATAGTTAGGAATTAGCATTTAAAAAACCTTGCAAATTCACTTAAAAAAACATAGGTTTCACACATGTTATAGTTAGCTGGACATTTCACTTGTAAAAAACCAATGAAATTCCCCCGTTATAGTTAGTTCAGATAACTATAACTCGCGGGACCGCCACTCTAGCACAAGGATGATGTCATCAGTGATGTCATGAGTGATGCCACTGACCATGTCATGAGTGATGTAATATGTGACGTCATGAGCAGTGGATTGCGGGCGCGCGAGTTAAAGTTATCTGAACTAACTATAACGGGGGAATTTCATTGGTTTTTTACGAGTGAAATGTCCAGCTAACTATAACATGTGTGAAACCTATGGTTTTTTAAGTGAATTGGCAAGGTTTTTTAAATGCTAATTCCTAACTATAACGTGTGTGAAACCTATGGTTTTTTAAGTGAATATATATATATATAAAAACCACAGGTTACAAGGACGATATAGTTAGGCTCAGGTTTCACCCTTACAAAACCAGTGAAAGTTAGCAGTTATAATTAGCTGAGCTAATTATAATGCGTGCCCCCACGATGCACTGCTTATAACCTCACATATTACATCACTCATTACATGGTCAGTGACATCACAAATGACATCATCCACATGCATCCACTCCAGTAAGTCCCAAACTACAGGGTTGCTGAGAGGTTGTCAAGCGCCACATCCCCTTTCTCCACCACTCTGCATATGCACATCCTGGTGCACTACTAGTGGGGGGATGAAGTCCCCTTGGCTATTGAGGGTCCTTGGGGGTCAATTACCCCTACTGTTACCTCCACTAAGAGCCACAGAGCTGGGTTGCCGAGAGATACTCAGAAGCCTCGCCCCCTTCCAACACCACTATGCAAATGCACCTCCTGGTGCACTGCTGGTTGGGGGAAGAAGTCCACTTTAGTACTGAGGCCTCAGGAGTAAAGTGGAATTCATTCCCCAACCACTAGTGTGACAGGAGGCATGTTTGCAGAGTGGTGGAGAAAGGGGGTGGGGCCTCGGCGAGCTACTGGGCTTTTAAAAAAAATCCTTTCTTTTTTTAGGGAAGGGGGCTGCCTGCTGGCTTTCTTTTTTTATAATGTTGTTTCTTATTAAAGGGAGGGGGCCGCACGACCCCCTCCTGGGCCCTGTATGGCCCAGGGGACCCCATCCCCTGGGGCCATAACTCAATTGTGGGAGCCCTGGTCCCACTCAGGTCACCCACTCTTATCTGTTGGGGACTGCTGGGGGAGCCTCAAGGCCCCTGCAGTCCCTGCCAGCTCCCTTCGTCCAGCAAGAGCTGGCATTGCTTTTGGACAGAGGGAGCTGCTAAACATGCAGCTCCCTCTGTCCAATAGCAATTCTGCTCTGCTTCGAGTAAGCGAAAGTGTTTGACACTCTCGATTACTCGACTCAGAACAGCATTTGCTATGACTTGGCGGTAGCGGTGCTCCTCGGGACATTGCTGGAGCTGGCACCGGTGGGGGTGGTGGTCCCTAGGGCCATTTACGGTTCCACGAGGGGGAAGTATTTCAACCCAGGGAGGTGGTGGACCCCAGGGATGGGGGTCCGCAATGGCCCCCCTTAAATATTCTGTATGTGCCCTGGGGGGTGGCGTTCACCAGGGTAGTGGGGGAGCCACGTAGCTTCCCCGCATATATATTATTCCTGCCTCAGTGAGTTGGTGGTCCCTGGGGCTGCAAGGGCTGCGGAGGAGGCTGTCAGGCCTCCTCTTCATTGTTTTTAAAATATTGTAATGTAGGTAGTTATAGTTAGGACCATGTTTCCATAGGAAAAGCATTTTTTGACGTGCCTGTACCTTTTGCACCATTTGACGAATCTTTGTGAAATTTTCCCAAAAAAGTATGCCAGTGGTTCTAGTTGTGCATGGAAAGTTTCAGGGTGATCCGTCAAGCGGGGCTGAGAGAAAGGGAGGGTAAAACAAAAGTGTGTTTCTCATGGTAATTCCCATAGAGATTTTAAACACGACTGCAACCTGAACTGCTGGACGGAATTACACCTAATTTGGCAGAAAGGTAGCTCTTGTTCCAGAAAGCAGGCTTCTGTTATTTGATGTAAATCAGTTCAGTCGATTTCAAGATATTAAAGGAAATCCAAATTTGTGTATCTCGGCAGAGCCGACTCACAGATCCCATGGAGGGAACTTGGAACCAATAAACATGATAGCACCCCATTGAAATGCATTTTAGTGAATGGCAGGTTTTGAGGATCACAAAGAAAGGAGAGTGTTTAAAGGGTGATAACAGATTTTAGTCACAATATAAATTATTTGTTGCTAAGATAATTTTACCCTGTAAAAATCCTTCTGCTGGGATTTCAAAATCATATTTGAGAGAAAACAAACAGTTTTTTCATGATTTTCTCATAGTGGTTACATAAAGTGCTCCATAAGCTAAAATGAGAGCATATTGTCTGTAAATTCAC
This sequence comes from Triturus cristatus, assembly GCF_964204655.1. Taxonomy (NCBI): domain Eukaryota; kingdom Metazoa; phylum Chordata; class Amphibia; order Caudata; family Salamandridae; genus Triturus; species Triturus cristatus. The sequence goes on along the minus strand of NC_140589.1, from coordinate 1,709,904,492 downwards.
ACTGTTTCTCAGCCATATAAGAATGAAGTCTGGCATTCTCAGTAGAACATGTATTTCCAAAAAGAGCAGCCTGTCGGTTGATTCTCTTGTTTTCTACTGCAGCCTCCCAGAGTGCTCTAAAGAACTAGAGCCCTAACAGTCTTACATATGACAAAAAGTGTGGCACACCAGAAGCCATCTTGATTGAACCAAATGGGTAAAACTTAAAACATTTAATATAGAAAGGAACAAAATAAGGGGTTTCCTTTTGTCATAGAAATTATGGTTGGTGCTGTAGAAAGAAAAATTAGGAGACGTTTTAAGTGAGTTCTCAAATATTTTACTCTTCTGTTTCATTAAAACATTCTGACATGTAGACTGAAACATGCACTTTCAACACCTACAGCAGACTGACAAACAACTCCCTGGGGATCAGCAGTTTACTACAGTGCTCTGATAAGCTACTAGAATGCTAATAATCCAAAATGATGCCAAAAGTGTGGCACATAGCGTGGTTGGACAAAAAAGAGAGAGCGAATCGTGTGGTCCCGCTGATTGAGAAAACGGATGGTGTGTGTGTGACTGAGCCAGAAGAAATTGTCTCCTGCTTCGCGGATTATTTCCATGGGGTGTATTCCCCGGTGTCTCCCTGCTCGGAAGAGGATTCCCTTGCCCTGCTCAGTGATATCGCGCTGCCCTCCCTTTCCGGGGAGGACAGGGTGTCGTTGGACGCCGCTCCCACCTCCGATGAGATCGCCCTCGCCATACGCTCGGTCGCTTCCGGCAAGGCCATGGGTCCGAATGGTCTCCCTATCGAGTTATATAAGTTACGACCGGATACGCTCACACCCCACCTCCGGGCTATGTTCCTGGCGGCGCACTCGGTGGGCTCCCTCCCGCCGGACCAGCGTCTGGCTACAATCGTGGTCATCCACAAGGAGGGGAGACCTCGGGACCGGGTTACATCCTATCGGCCCATTTCGCTGCTGAATGCGGAGCCCAAGATTCTCGCTAAGGTACTGGCCAATCGGCTCGTCGGCGTGGTGGGCGATTTGGTTCATCAGGACCAGTCTGGCTTTATTCCTCATCGCAACACAGCCCTTAATCTGCGGCGTTTGCACAGTGTGCTCGCACGTGCCCCGTTTATACGGGAGCCGGCCATTTTGGCGTCCTTAGACGCCACCATGGCGTTTGACACGCTTGAATGGCCATATATCTGGGCGATGCTTGCGAAGTTTGGATTTGGCCCAGGGTTCATCAGTTGGGTCAAATTGCTATATTCGGGCCCATTGGCGCAGGTGGTGGTGAACGGAAGAGTATCGGCTCCGTTTGAGCTGGGCCGGGGCACTCGACAGGGCTGCCCCTTATCGCCGCTCCTCTTTGCACTTGCCTTGGAGCCCCTGGCGGAGTGGCTGTGGTGGGAGCCTTCCATCCGTGTACGCTGATGACATCCTCTTGTACCTAGCTTCCCCACGTAAATCACTCATAGTACTAGTTGATGTTCTGCATTCATTCGGTCGTAACTCCGGTCTGGTCATCAACTGGGCTAAATCGTGTGTGTATGTTCTCTCTGGGGAGGCTCCTATCCTCCCGCGGGGCTGTCTGATCCAGGTCGCCCCGCAGGGATTTAGGTACCTGGGTGTCTTCATTACTCTGGACCCGGAGGCTCGGTATAATCGGAACTTGCTTCCCCCCCTCCAGCGTCTGAAAGAGGATGTCGCGCGCTGGCGGCGTTTGCCGCTTTCGCCGCTCGGCCGGGCGGCATTGTTTAAAATGATGTCGTTGCCGCGTTTCCTATACGCGTTGCAGAACACGATGGACCTCGTCCCAGCGCGCTACTTCCGCGAAGTGGAGGGTTTGCAGCGCCGCCTGTTCTGGGACGGGAGGCCACGTATTGCCCTGGCTAAGCTGACGCTCCCCTGGTATGATGGGGGGATTGCCCTCCCGGATATTAAACGGTATTATTGGGCCTCCCAGCTAGCTGCAATTAATCAGGGCCTATATGGGCCAGCCTTAAACCCGGCGTTTGAAATGGATAGGATGCTACTTCCAGGTGGTGACTATAATCGAGCGCTCTACTCTAGCGCACCCGACGCTCGCCTGACGGGCCCCACGCGTGTCATGGTGCGAGTGTGGCACGCGGCCAATGCTGCAATGGGGTGGAAGGACCGTTTGACCTGGGCGTCACCACTATACGCATCTGAGCGGTTGGGCTCCTTGTGGACCTCGAAGGGCTTTGAGAAGTGGGATTTAATAGGCATCAGCAGAGTGGGGGATCTCTGGACGAGGGGAGGATTTAAAACGTTCGAAATGCTGCAGACGGAATTTCAGCTGCAGGGCAGCGAGTACTTTCGGTACTTGCAGGTCCGGCATGCGCTGGGCTCCGTCTTTCCGGACGTTGCCTCCATCCCGGAGTGCTCCCCCCTGGAGGATAGAGTGCTGGATGGACACGTCCCTGACAGCACGATCTCACTGATCTACAAAAAGCTGATCAACGATCGCTCAGACTTGCTGACTGCCCTTCGTGAGGCTTGGGTAGCCGATGGGCTGGAGCTGGACGACGAGGACTGGATCTCCGCGGTGGCTCCCCGAAAGAGGTGGCCATACCGGCTCGCCTTCGTTTCGTCCAGCTCAAGATACTCCACAGGGTCTACATGACGGGGCCAAAGCTCCTGCGTATGGGCTATGCTGAGGACGGTTTGTGTAAGCATGGGTGTGGTGCGCTGGGGACTTTTCTGCATATCCTTTGGGAGTGCCCGCAAGTGGAGGGGTTCTGGCGAGGTGTGCATGAGGTGCTGCGAGTGGTCACGCATGTGGCGCTGTTGCCCGAAGCGAGGAGATGCCTGTTGAATGTGTGGGAGCCTACCGATTACTCGGTGCCGCAGACGTGGTGGGTGACTCTGGGGTATATGGTTGCCAAGCGTGATATTGCCCAGCTGTGGGGATCCCAGAGCCCCCCGACTGTCTCGGCCTGGAAGGAACATATGGATTGGTGCATGTTTCGGGAAAAGGTGGTGTATGTGGCGAGAGGTAAGCCTGCGACATGGGTGAAAGTGTGGGGCCCCTGGAACGCCTACCGCGGGGGTATCTGTGCTCCACCCCTATTGCCTGATCCGTCGCCGGCCCCGTCCCCTTAGCCAACTCATCCCCCCGGTACCTGGGCATTAGGTGTCCCCAACCCTAGTTCTGATCTCTCCCCCCCTCTTGAGATTCCTATGGATGGCTAGAATCCCCCCTCTAGGGGAGCACGTGTTGCTATTCCGCTTGAGGATTGCCTTGTGGGTTTGTTTGTGTTTGTTGTTCTTTAACTTTAAAATGGAACCGTATAATGGGGTCTGAATAGTGTGGCACGCAACGATGTTATCTCCTGTAAATGCTCGGCCGCAGCACCATGTGTTTTACAAATATATACCGTATGCTCCTTTTATTGCTAGCGGCCGGCCGGAAGGTTGTAGGCCCATACTTGTATAATTTTTTGAGTCTTGAAATAAACGGTTTAAAAAAAAAAAAAAAAAAAAGTGTGGCACATCTGAGCACCATCTTGATGAAAAAAGTGTGGCACATCTGAGCACCATCTTGATGGAATCAGAGGGGAAAACTGAAAGAACATTCTACTAAGGATACTGCAATAAATGAGGAGATTTGGGGGCTTCATAACTAATAAGTCTCCCAAGATGGTCACCAGAGAGAAAAAGGCCCAAATGTAGCCAAATAATCATCCAAATGTAGCCAAAGTATAGCCCAGTGACAGAAGTGTGCAAACTACTTAATTATGTTTTTTTTTTCAGTTTTATATAGCGCAAACTTGACCCGAAGGTATTGGAGTGCTTAACATGAGTATCAGTTACATTACACAAGGACACATTTCTTTTGGGTTTTAGGCATGAAGAGAATAAGTGATTTGCCCAGAATCACAGGGTGTCGAGCTGACACCGAAACTCAAACCTAGTTCCCCATTTGCAAAGTCTGCAGCTCTGGCCGTAATGCCACATTCTCTCCCCTAATTGCAACATATAATCAAGAGACCAATTGGATAAAAAAAAAATCAAGACAGTAAATAATTTAGTTAATTAAGTGCTTTGGCGCTATTTGAGAGCTCAGAAAATATGTACTCATTTTAGTTTTTTAGAACACTAACCATAACTCTATGGAAATAAGATCCTCTCATTTTTATAATTTCTAAAGGAAATACTTAAGGTATTACAGTTTTGATTAGATCAAGATGACGTCAGGCATGCCGCACTTTTTAATAAATATAGAATGTTAGCAATCTAGTTGTTCATTAGAATACTGTAGGGAGGCAGATGTCTGGGGTATGGACTCAGATAATTGAGGGCAGGAAGGAGGGTGCAGAAGCAACAAGCTGACCATGCTGGCAGGCAGGAGAAGCGGTGGCAGCACAATGTAGCAGGGGAAAGGGGGCCGGTGCAACAAACCAACCATGCTGGACAGTCAAGAGAAGCTGTGGCAACCTAACAGACCCTTGAGGGCAGAAGGAAGAGGCAGTGGCAGTACAACCATACTTGCCAACAGACCCAATTCAGGCAGGAGACTCCCGATGTTTTTAAGCCCAAAAGGAATTTATTTTATCTGTCTGCTGGCTAAAATCTCCTCTTTTTCAATGTAAGTCAATGGAAAATATCAATTTCCCAGGTTTTGCTTTTCAAAATCTCCCTCTTACCAAGCTCACAATGTTGGCAAGTATGGTACATTGGACTTGGATAACAGAGGGCAGGGGGGAGTTGGGCAGAGACATTAAACTAACAGGGCGGGAGTCAGGGGTTGCAGCAGCACAATACGCCACACAGTGCAAGCGGGATGGCAGTCCAGCACAACAGACCATGGAAAGAAATAAAGAGGGGACAGGGCCATGCACACGGACAAGAGAGAGCAGAGAGGAAAGTTACAAGGGCAGCAAGCTGACCATACCGGACAGACAGGAAAGACAGTAGCAGCATAACGGACCATGAAGGGCAGGAGGGCGGGGGCAGGGGCACGACAATGAGCCAGACAAGGCAGGACGGGGGATAGGGGCCTGCACCTGGAAAATGGAGGGAAGAGGGGAAGGGGCAGTCCTGAAGCAGCAAGATGACCATGGAGGGCAGGTGGGCTGGGCACTGGAAGCGCAACACACCATGGAGGGCAACAGTGAGACTATAATACCATACACACAGACAATGGAGGGAAGGTGGGAGGGTGTCAGGGGCAGCAAGCTGCCCACACAGGGCTGGTGGGAGAGGCAGTGGCAGCAAAGAAGGCCATGTATGGCAAGGGGGAGGGTTAGTGGCAGCACAACGGCCATAGTGGGCAAGGGTGCAGGGGTGTGCACAAAGAACCATAGAGGACTGAAGGGATGGGTAAGGGCTAGACACAGGCAAGAGAGGGCAGGGAAAGGTGCTTCACAACAAACCATGTGGGGTAGGCAGAAGGAGAAGATGCAGCACAACAGAGCATGAAGAGCAGAGCAGAAGGGAGTGGCAGCAACATGAACCATTGAGGACAGGAGGGAGGGAGGGGATAGGGGATAGGGGCATGGAACTTTGACAGGCAGAGGTGGCAGGGACAGGCAGCAGTCATCGTGCTAGGCAGGCAGGAGGGGCAAAGGCAGATCAACAGAACACTCAGAGTAGATAAGAGGGGCAGTGGCAGGTCCATGGAACAGGTGAGCAAAAAGCAGGGAGCAGGAGCAAGCACACAGACATGAAAAGATGGAGGAAGGAGGGTAGGAACAGCAAGCTAAGCACAGAGGCTAAGCAGGAGGACAATGATGGGGCATAGCATTGGGCAATGGAGGGCAGGAGGAGTGGGCAAGGACATCAAGTTAAATAGAGGACAGTGGCAGCATATCTGACAATGCAGGGCAGGAGGGAGGGGACTGGTGCATAGACTTGGCCAACAGACGGTAGGGAGGATGTGGTTGGGGTAGCAAGCTAACTGTTCATTGCAGGTGGGAAGGACGGTGGCAGAACAACGGCCACACAGGGCTGTAATGAGTGAGTGGAGAGTGTACTTGGACAATGGATGGCAAGGAGGAGGGGGGCAGGAGCAGCAAGCTTCGGTGGGGGCAGACCAAGCCAGGCCAATCCCTGCATCCTGCTCCGCCCCACTGTGCAGTGAAATGGACAAAAATTCATTAAAAAAAAACAAAGGTTACAGGGACATAAAAGTTAGGACATAGAATTTAAAAAACCTTCAAAATTCACAAAAAAAACAAATCTTACAGGGACATTATAGTTAGGTTCAGATTTTACACATACAAAACCATAGTTATTTCAAGTAACTATAACTCGAGCCCTAAGGTATCTATAACTCACACCATCACCATGTACTGTTAACTAGCCCAGATATTAAGTCACTCATGACATCTTCTATGATATCATTGATAGTATCACTGTAGCATTTGCAGTGACATTATTGATGAGAAAACTGTGCCTGTTGAGTGCATGAGTTATAGTTACTTGAAATAACTCTAACTATAACAGCTGAATTTCTATGGACTTGTGTGTGTAAAATCTGAACTTAACTATAACATCCCTGTAACCTTTGTCATTTTCTGTGAATTTCTAAGGTTTCTAAAATTGTATTTCCTAAATATAACATCCCTGTAATCTTTGATTTTTCAGTGCCAAAATCATAAGAAACAAACACAGATTTTCAGCTGCTATACGTCCATTCTGTTCAATTGATGGGAAAATGACTATCCCTTACAATATCCGAAGCTGGCTTGCTGATATGTACTTAATCCCAGTCAATGTGCAAGAGTAAAATTAGTCAAAACCATGGCATTTTTCTCTGCTGTATAGTTCAGCAGTAACGATCTCCACACACTGCACTTGCACATCAATTATGATCATCATAATCACGGTAGTTAAGCCGAATGTTCATTATTGTCAGGATTCTGGTGACAGCAGATTCAATCATTGGGTGCAATGGGCAGAGCAGACACAGTCACACCCAAGTTTCTGTAGACATTGTTGTGCCACATTACATCCATGATAGCTTTCACATCCCACTCCATTCCAGGAGCTGTAGAGGGTAAAGGTAAACTTTATGTACTAGGCACTTCAAATTAGTTTGCTGGAGTCCTAATCTCTGTCAACAATACAAATTTGAGCTTTTCAGAAAACAAGTTCGTACCTTTAGAATTGAATTTTATTCGAAACACAGAAGTAAATAAGCTTTGGCAAAGCTAACATGGCTAGCCTGAACATGCTGGTGCATTGATTGTTTGTATTTGTTTACTGGAAGCATAGAAAAAGAAAACATACTGCCACCTACATGTGGTCACCATATGCCTGCAATACACATTTTAACTTTAAAAAACATACATTGAAATTGCTGTTTACTAGTGATGTTTAAAAAAGAGCTTTTCATTTTTGCCAGGCATCTTACTATTATTTTTTGTGAAGGAGACATGAAGAAATAATCACTCAGAGAAGCAAACAAGATGATGAAAGCAACACCATCATAGAGTCAGTTTAAACAAATTATAACAGTAACTTTAAAAAGCAGACCGAAAATAAATCACCTTCTAAATGGGTACCCAAAAGGCAGGCAAAATAAACATCTTTAAAGATAATAAAAAAGGAAAATGAAAAAGCACACTTTGAAAGAGCTTTGTGACTGAAGAGAAAGGAACTATTTTAAGTGGATGTGAGCAATATGCATAAGCTTTGGGCAGGCACTTAAAGTGAAGGGAGCCAATGAGTAAAGTGGGCTCACCCACTGACCCATGCTCTATGCTGTGGAGTGTGGAATTAAAATGTGAATGGCCATTCAACAGACAAATGGATGAATCCTGCTGACCAAAAGCCCCACTATGTGCTATATTATGTATTATTACTTTTTAGAAAACAATCCTCTGTTAAGACAGCAAAAGGTGCCTCTAAGCCATCAAAACGGTATTTGAAAATTTCACATGTAAGAATATCAAAATAACCAAAAATAAATATACTGCCATTTGAGTAATTTGCTTGACCTTCAGATTCAGAATGGTATACAGACTTGTATCAACTGTGATTCAGAGCAAAATATAATTTCTATGTTTTTTTTTTCTTTGGCCCTTAGTAGGTAATGGCTATTGCTGATCAGTGTGCTTTGCCGTGGTATGAATTGATCACGTCGTAACAGTACATAAAATAATGAAGCTGTTTGACAGTAATGTATGAATGAAACAAATGTTCCACAGATGATGAAAGGTGTCCTGGCGCTGATACAAGCATGCACACAGGATGGACAAGAAACTAGATGTAGGTGTTAAAGAGCAAGTATTTAGCTGTATTCTAAAGAGGAAGTAATTGTGTGTGGATCACAGAGGTAGGCAAAGTGTTCCCAGCGTCTCACACAAAAAAAGACAGAGAGTTCCAAAGATTGTCAGTGATAACCGAAAATGACCAACGACTGATGCGAGTACAACAATATGCAGGACTGGCCCTCGTTACAAGTGGCCTGGAGTTCATGATTTAGCCAAAAGCTGCTCTTTACTTACAAAGAGCCAATAAAGACTTAGGAATTATATTTTGCTCTAAATCAAAGTTGAAACAATTCTGGTTGCTCGTATCAGGGCCTGGTCACCTTTTAGCAATTCCTACTTTTCCTGAAAACTATAGCATTTGGTCTAACTTTGTTATTCATGGAGATGGAAGTGCTTTTTGAGTTGTTTGAATTACGTCGGCATATAAAAGGTTAATATCAGTATAATTCATTTGGGAAGAGATGCCTAAGAGAACCCTCTTTCCTCCATTTGCATCAACTAGCTCCCTGTTCATAACCTTGTATCAATTCAAAGAAACTGTCTAAAATGCCAGATTAAACAAATTACACAATGAACTGATTCAACAGGTCCTTAGATAACTGCACATCTTTCAGTACTACTGTTTCCAAACCTGCTTATGTTTCAAAGAGGATTCAGTAAACAAACTGGAAAAGAATATTGTGACATCTGTCAAAAGTGGACAACGATTATCTTTGGAAAAACTGGAGGTTCTCCCAACAGGTCAGTGATGAAATATATGTTTTTTGAAAGCTTTTATCTGGATAAAGAAAGTATCTTTTGTAAGCCAAGGCAGTTTATGTTTTATTTACATTTTTGCCAGTGCTAAATTTGGGCCGGTGGGTGCAGGTGGGTCCCAACGGAACTCATTTTTGGGTAAAAAGGGAATAGAAGGAGGAAGAGAAATACAGGAAAAAACATGAAAAGGTAAGAATTCAAGGATGAAAAAGAACGTAAAAGAGTGAGGTAAAGAGGCAGGGGGTGTTAGTCTGGTGGTGGATAAAAGAGGCACAAGGTGAAATCAAGACTACACAGCCTTAGTAGTCAGCATCCCTGATATCCAACAGCTCTGGCTGCTCTGGCTGAGGGCTTCAAGCATAACTTCAGGTGCTGGCACTTACTCTTTTCCATATGCAGCACTGTTTTGTAGACTTTTCCAATCAATAGGTGCCACATCACCCCTAACTGACACATCTTGGGATCAGTCCAGAGGCCCTGCAGAGCATCCTGATGGCAGATTCAAGGTGTGGTCTGCAAGACATCTCCCTGTTCCGCACTTTTGCCCCTAAGTAATCTTGCCAAATTGGCTCCTTCCCTTCAAAACGTCTGAAGGAGCCCCTAATGCAATGAGTTCTGCCTTTTTTCTATTGTCCATATGAAAAGGGCATGCCCAGGCTTGACAGTGAGTGTCAGCTAATCACCCTATACAGATTTCTTCTTCACCTCCTGCCTCTACCAAGAGAAGTGTAATCCCATCCAAAATGCCCTGGGAAGGCTTTTGAGCTGCCAGCTGGCCACCACAGTAATTAGCTTGGTCCGGCAGCATATTTTAAAAGCCTCAAGCTCACAGGGGCGCAGGAAAATACTACAGGAAGCATGAGGGAGCGCACATAAATAGCCAAATTAATAATTAATTTATACTTGGAACCCTTTTAAAATAGAAAAAGCAATGTTAGTCACCCTTGTGAGTTGAGACAATGCAAATTTTTTATTTTATGCAGTTTGTAAGTGTAAATACAGTGAAGCACTACAGTATTTGTCAGGAGCCCCTTATCCGATGTCAGTAATTGTTTGAGAGGAGCTCTCTACCCACCAATAAGAAGACCTTGGGTTAAATACCTTTGCACTAAAGGAAGACTTCATCCTTGTTGGAGATCTTCCCTATGTACTGTTCTGCACCAGTAAAGCAAATCTGCTTATTAAGGGAATGACTCGATCGCAACCACTTCCTGTAGCGGTTGGCGTTCTAGTTGTTTTTCCCTCAAGACATTCCGGAGCTGTCATTGCGTCTGCGCGAGTTTCACGCGACGCACTTCAACTGAAGATCTATTCTGAGAGGAACGTTTTGTCAGCGCTCAAACGTCTCGTCAGGAATTTCTCATTTTTGCATAGTGCGCGTCTGGCTCCATTTGTAAAGGGAAGTACAGAGAACTTGTTTCATGCTATTCGGTGATTATTCATTTACTCGTTGTAAAATTCTCTCAACAGAGAAAAGGCTGCAGAACGTTGCTGACAGACTTCGTGGGTAATTCTTCAAAAGAGTCATCTCATCCAATTCCAGAGAACCGTCTGTTTCTTGAAGCATAGCTACGTGAAGGAGGTGTTTTGCTTAACGAACAAGGGAGCCGCTTCTGTGAAGAGAAGTTGACTCCCGCTTTCTCAAGTAAGACTGTTTATTTTTGCTTTGCCTATTGTTCAGCATTATCGAGTAAAAGGAGCAGCAGTGTAGTTTAAAGAATAACTGTAATTCAGAGACTTGGAGATTCAACTCTTTGCAGATTAAGACTGAAGGAATTGCAGGATATATTTGACACACACAAAAAGGGTTGAAGAGCTAAAATCATAAGAACTTATAAGTGATGGTAAACTTATGAACATTTTCTCTTTGGCCATCAGCGAGAACAGATAAGATGGTAACGTCTCTAACCAAATTAAGAAGAAACCTTTTTCTTTAGAGATTGATGATTCTAACAGTCAATCAAATACCACAATATCTCAGACAAAACAGATATTCTAGAGAGAAGCTAGTCTCTGGTCATTAACAGGTAACGTCAAGATAAAACAGAGAGAAAGAGCAATGTAGATAAGAATTAGAGTGAGAGAGCAGGGAAAAATAACTGTCCCTTGTATTTTGCAGGGAACTCCGAGATTTCAAAAAGAGTTTCTGAAGAAGAAGTAGTGGCTGAGCAGTCTCTCTTGTTTTGTCTTCCACTTCCCCTTTCCCCCCTTGCTGAAGCCTGAGACAGTTGTCTTCACCTGTCGCTGGTTTGGGTGGAGAGGATTTGGGGCAAGATCATCTGCTCCTGAGGAGGTCGAGTTGCGTAGTTTGACAGTATTACACTCTTCCTTCCTTACACCGACAGTGAACCTAACATCCTCTTCCATCTCTTGATTCAAATTTAAGATTTGTTTACATAAAACAAATTCTCTGTATAAAAGAGATATGACTAATATCACTTTAGATGCATTGCTTCAGCATAAATCTTTCAATCCCTTTTAGTGGGGCAAAACCACTTAACTTGGGTAAATAATATAGAGATGAAAATCATAAGATTACTAATATTGTCATAGTCCATCAGTACCATGAGCTGAATGTAACACAGCTGTATAATTTAAAAACCACTCCTGCTCCTACCTCTTTGTACTCTTGAATTTAGTGCCACATTATCACTTATCTGTACTTACAATATAATATGAGTCCCATGCAATTCATTAGACCATCCTATTCGAAAGCTTCTCATGCCCATGACGCCTCCTATTTGTACAGTTCAAAGTAGCATCAGTAGTGCAATTTTTCAATGAAGGTCAAGTGAGAACCCCAGAAGGAAATACTTAGCTAAACTTAAATGCTAATCAAAGATAGGAAACTTTAAAATCAGATGTCAGGTTAATATGTTGCTACTTCAACTGAGTTGTAATGAATCTGGCCATTGAACTGTGGGTAAAGGTAAAGCCAAACAAGTTTACCTTAGAATGGTCTTTGTTTCATTAAAGAGGCTCTAGTCAAAGCAGTTGGGATCCATTTTGGCAGTGGTGTAGATGAAGGGATGGTCAGCACCCCACCTGTAAATGTCTGGCCCCTCCTCAACCCCTTGTGCTCACCACCAGCAACAGCCGCAACCAGCATAAACAGACCCTGCCCTCACAGCCTGGGAACAGTGATGTTGTTCCTGTTTACATTTCACACTTACTCTTGCATTCCCTAGGAGTATTTGCTTTTTCCAAGATGTTGTGTTTCTGCAGTTTTTTCACGCAACATATTACTCATATATATATATATATATATATATATAGCATGTAGTGTGAACAGTAGGCGTGCACTAAATATTCCTTTCTGCCAGTGGAATTGGCAGAATTTTGGTGACTTTGCATTACTCTTGTAACACGAAACTCCAGCCAAATTCTGATTTTTTTTCTCGTGCACACTCCAAAACAGTGAGTTGGCAAGTGGAAGCAAGATTTGGCATCCCCTAACCCAATTTTTGGTTGCTAGGAGGACATCCGGTGAGATTTTTCTGACACTGATCGTTGCTGGCGGTCACAACCATTCACAATCGGAAGACTGCTGCTTGAGTTAAAAAATCAACTCAAGCAGCAGCAAAATCAACTTGAGTAGCTGCGCCCTCTGGCACACCGTGTGGTGCTGTTTGTGCTGCTTTTTCAGCATGGAAGGTTCTCCCTATACTAAATTACAGCGTAAGCAGAATGACATGGCTGCTTCCGCCCATTGACAGAACTCCGTGGAATCTCGCTGAGGTTTTTTGTAACCCTGCAGAATTCTGTGGAGTCAAATTCCACAAGTTGCGCCCACCCCTAGTGAAGAGTCGCTCTTATACATAACTATGTGAGTTCAGATTTTTGGTGGGACATGATTGAGAGCTGTGGAGTTCAGACTGAACACAGTGCACATTTCTCACAGTGCCTGTCAGTGGATCATGAAGGGGTTTGGAATATATGATCATCCGAAACTTGGACCCTGTGCAGAGCACACAGAACAATGCTTAGGTGTGCCAATTATAATTGTGATTATAATCGAAAGTGTGTGAAGGAAGTACATAGTTGTCAATATATTGAAAAGTTGAAAGTTAAAGAAAATGCAGTGTGTACAGGTGAATGGGTGCATTGTGTGTGGGGGGGATTGGTGAAAGAGTTGCAAGGAAGTAAATGCTGGAGAGAGTAAAAAGAGGATGCTCAAAAGAAAACAAATAAGGTGTGAAATAAGCAGATTGAGTGTTTCAGAAAGATATGAGGATAAAACAACCATAAATCTCTCACAAAGAGAGTGGTGGAAGGAGAAAAATAGAGACTGATACACTCCAAAGACCTTGCTCCTTCCATAGACCATAGCAATGGGTAATTCACACTCTGAGTAAAAAAGTTTATATACAAAAGTATTCATATTCATGATCACCTGTTGTAGGAGGCCGCACCAGTTTTACATGTGGACACTTGCTTAAAAATCATGTCTAGAGACGCCACTGCATTTTGGAGGAGAAATGCATGCAATAACGGCCATGTCACTTTGTAAGTTTGGTCACCAAACTATAAATGAGCCTTCAGGGCCACATAGCGGATTAATCGCCACTTGTAGATCCTCCTCTATATTTAGCACTTCTTACAGAAACCCACTGATTTTTCATTACCATCCAACTTTAAATCAGGCCCTACATGTCTTCTCGAGGTCCTCATTTACCTGGGTATTCTACCAATTGGTCAATAGCTCCAAGCATGCAACCATCTGAGCGGGTTGTTCCCCAGCATATAAACAGCTGCCACAGAAGTCACAGATATGTCTGTCACTGGACGTCTTCCACACTGGAGCAATTCCTTAGAGTGGAAATTGAAGCCTGCAGTTGAAATATCTCATCAGGTTTTTCTTTAGTACACAGAGCAGAATTTCATTTCAGTATAGCAGCATGAGTCATTCTCTTATTTTGCTCAGCTTGTCTTGTTCTTATTGAAAGTGGGCTGAATAAGGTTCTCATAGGGAATGACTCTGATGGTTGCACCTAATCCGATCACTAAAGACTTCTCCAAGTCTCCCCTCCTTCTTTCCAACAGCTAGAAACTACCATCCACGATGTTACATGCATGTAACTGATTTTGCATCAGAATGGATGCCCTAATGTGCGGTTTGATAGTCAAGATAACAAAAATTAAAAACCAAACTTTTATCATTAAAGTAATTAAAATTCGAACAAACCTCAAAATCTTGATATTATTCTTTGCCTCAAACTTTGCATTAATAATGACATGATTTATTTGATGAACATTATTTAGTACCTTACTACTTTGCCACTTCTCTTGGTCATCTTCTCGAAAATGCAAGGTTCCAAAAGGGTTTGGTCTGTACTCCGTTGTAGAATGAACTGATGGCTCATACGGTTTGTTTTTGTGACTGATGCAAACTTTGATGAAGCTGAAGATAAAATGAATACAAAATATATCATTTAGGTAAGTAGGAAACATTTATATTTTGGTTTTGAGCTAGATGAGCAAGTGACACACAGTTATATGTTACTTTCTGAAAAAATAACAAACCCAATAACATTTATCATAACAGTGAATGAGAATGTTCATTTCCTCCAGTACTATAAGAATATCTAGTGTTGCATGTTATGACGGGATGAGAGACCACGGAGTCAGAACACACAACACAGCACTAGAAATAAAAGCAAGCTTAAGATACGTCATATGATATGTCAGATCATGAGTACTCTCAAAGATTAAAATGCGTTTTAAACTGCTCATAAATCGAATGGAGTTTACGAAAATCTACAGGAGATGCACTCAGGCTAATCCATTGTATGCACTTGTTAGACTTAGCCCTTTTGACAGGTTTATCCCCAAACTTTTAGCCTTTACCTCCTGTTTTTCTGATCCTGTTTTCGTTGGTTATAGGATTCTGGGCACTTTACCACTGCTGATCAGTGCTTAAGTGCATATGCTTTCTGTATAAATTGTGATATGATTGGTTGTCCATGATTGGCGTATTTGATTAACTGGTATGTGCTTAATAAAGTGCACGGTGTGTGCCAGGGCCTGTAAATCAAATGCTACTAGTGGGCATGCAGCACTGGTTGTGCCACCCACATGAGTAGCTCTGTAAATGTGTCTCAGACCGATTAAAGTAGTGTCTGCACGCACAGTTTGTAGCTGCTATGTTGTCCTGACCAGTGCACCCACTTGTCAGGCCCAAACCTTCTCTTTCTTTACATGGAAGGCAGACTCAAAGGTAGGCCCAAGGTAGCCCCATGGGCAGGGTGAATTGTATGTGAAAGGTAGGGCATGTACTAGTGTGTGTGACATGTCCTAATAGTGAAATACTGTGTTTCATTTTTCACTATTAAAAGGCTATCTGTCCCGTAGGCTTATCATTGGGGTTGCATTGTAACATTTTTACCTGTGTAACTTGCAATAGGGACAAAATAGGAAAATGAAGGTTGGGCTCTCTGAACTCAGAATTTATTAACGCATCTTTTGGTGAAGGTGGTTTTTAAATCCTGCGTTTGATAATGCCACTTTTAGAAAGTGTGCATTTTCTTACTTTACCATTCTGTGTGATTCTGGCTGTTTGTGTATTCAGCGTCTGGTGTGTGAGTGATAGGAGCTGAGATGTGCATTCACTCTAGATAGTCACAGGGAGGTTTGAGGTGTGCACTGCCTTGCCTGGGTGACTCATTGCAGGGCTGAATAGACCGGGTCTGCATTTAGAGTGGTGGAAGGAGTTTTGGTTACACCTGAATAGGCTTTGTTTCCTTTTGCACAATGCTGACCCCTGTGGTCATGCTGTACCAGGGAGAACAGGACTGATTTGGACTGGGTTCAGAGACCCTTGCCACAAAGAGAACAAAGCCATTTTGGGGTATAAGTATTACACCTACAAACCAAGGACTTTGGATTACTTCAAGGAACAAGAGGATCCTGCCAGGAAGAAGAGCGGAAGGACTGTGTGAGGAGCGCTGCCTTTTCTGAGTGAGGGTTGGGTTGGCCTGCAGTTGCTGATCCTGTCTGTGGTAGAGGAAAAGGACTGACTCTTTTTACCCTACTGTGGTATCCTGCTTGTGAACGACTCGCCAACGGCTTGTGTGTGCTGGCCTCCTGTTGGAAATCTCAGGGACAAAAAAGATTTCAGGAAAGATCCTGGCTGGATCTAAGACGAACCTGCCTGGGGGAGAGCGGAAGAGCTGTGTGAGGGGTGAGACGCCCTGGAGTTGCTGCTCCTGCCTAGGGCCAGAAAGAAAGGACTAGACTGTCCTTACAACCGGTTGCAAAAACAGCGCGTGGTGAGCACTGTATTTTTGATTTACATGCCAAGAGAACCTGCTGGTGCTTTTTGCTGTGCTGGAAGTGCCTAGCACTGAAGTGGTGGAGATTTCATGGTGCCGGGAGCTTGGGACTATCCTGGTGTTTTTCAGTCCCCTCCTTTCCTGGGGAAAGACTGCCTTGGCCCAAATTGCAGGGCCAACCTCTGCTGCAGACACTTCAAATAGAGCGCGACCGGCGCCAAGGAGTCCCCAGGGGCTTCTGTCCAAACGAGCAGCTGCCCGGAGTTCTGGTTGCTGAGCAACCACAAGGGAAGCTCCGAGAAGGAAGCCCTCCCCATAGCCGCTCCTGCATTGCCGTAGCAAACTGATCCATGAGCGGGGCGTGACTGCGGGGGTGGGCAGCATTGCCCCAGCGAAGAACACAGGCGGCCCCCAGTGTTGTGAAGACCGTCCCCAACCTAAGGAATTCTGTGCTTGAGGGCCTGAGACCCGCGGGGTCCCCTGGTATCCCTGGGACCCGCAATATCCCGAGGGCTGCAGTGATGAATGCATCACTCTCACTAGGGGTGGATTGCGCCCCGCAGATTGTTCCTGTACAGAGGAGGCCTGTTGGCTGAGCTGGATGAAAAGCAGAGTCAGCAGCGCAGCCACTGTGAAGAGACGGCAGCCACAAACCTCACCAGAAACCTGGTCGGTGTAGGGCACAGGCCGGATTGAGCTACCTCATTCTTTACATCGTGGCTGCAACACACTTGCAAAAAGCTGTAATTAAGGGGCCATTCTGCCTGCGGTGGACCAAGAGAGGTCTCCTCACTGGCGTGGCAGAGCATGTCTGCCCCCCCTTGCTGCACACATACCTTTGGGGGGACATGAGAGATCAGAGAGCAGGCTTGGGTGGCAGCCCTCGACAGAGGTCCTGTTCCTGCAATTACCACGCAGCCCATACAGTAAGCGTAGAAGCGCTGTGGCTTTAGAGTGAAATAGAAAGTGCTGATTTGGGGAACCCGAGTACCCGGCGAGTTAGGTGCATAGCAAATAATGTGTGCCCTAGCGGCTATCTGATCCATGCACGGTAATGTGGTATTTATGATGGTTCATGACAAGTGCAACTTATAAGTGGTATTGGCTTTATTGCAATAACTGTAATGTTAGGCATACTATTATCAGTGTGGTGTTCATGGCATGTGTCCTTATATGAGCATTTACTTTAGTGCTCTGTGAAGTTTATGACCATTGCCTTATGGCAGGGTGAATGTTGGTTTATGTAATCCAAGATTTATGTGATTATGTTCTAATATGATTTACATAACGTTCAAAGTGATTCATGGTCTCTATTTTTATGACACGGGCAATATATATGTCTAAATATTAGTGCCCTACATGTGATTTAATGACAAGCCCCTAGTGCCGCACTGATTTATGTGATTTGTGGAAACTAATGCCTTTTTGAAATACAATACAAAGGATATATTTTTACATAATCTGGTGTGGAGTCTCTTCTGTGGTGTGCCTCGTGAGTCACTGGTGTGAGTGGGTGCTGCGCAAACGCCTTACACATTGCATCTGGGGGAAGCCTGACTGCTCTGCCAAGCTACCAAGGGGTGAGCATGGGTTATCTAGGGTGGGTAACTCCCTTACCCTGACTAGACTATTGGGTTCTGCCTGGCCTAGGTGCATATCCTAGCCAACCAGAAACTTCAACTAACCAGCAATTTCTAACAGCACTCAAGTGTACCTACCATCATATAAATTGAAGGACCAATTGATATCATTTTTATTGGCTTTGATTAAAACCATTCAACAGTACACAAATGTAAAAATGCATTCCCCGGCATATAAGAAAACTAAAAACTATTTAAAGGTTAGATATGTTAAACATTTTTATCAGTATAATGCCTACAAAAGTACTCTGTCTTAGAGGTTTTAAAAAAAGTTTACAGACCTTGACAAATGCCCCTAGTCATATCCAAATAATCAATGGTACCTACATGGCCCATCATCACATCACCCCAGAAGAAAAGGCCACCACCATGAAGTCCATCCACTCCAGGTCCCATCGGAACCCTGCCCCCACCATGCCTAACTCCAGAGGACTGCAACCTTTCAGAGTTATGCCCACAACCATTCTGAATGCCTCCATCTCTTTTATGGCCTTTCAAGATGCTTGGAAACATGCAACTGTCCTCGATAACTGAAGAAACCCTCCTCCTTAAACACCCGCCATCTACAGATTGATCTCCCTGACCATTCCCAGCCAAGGTCTTACAGAAAATCATTAGGACATGCCTTACTGAACACCTCAACAACCGCCAACTCATAAACACCACTAAGTCTGGTTTCAGACCCAACCTCAGCACTGAAAATGCCCTCCTCGCCACAGTGGATGTGAGGAAATATGAATTTTTATGATCAATTGTGTCCCCTATCTTAGACCCCAACGGCTCCATGTACATGCTACAAGTACATGTATGTTCCCTCCACTTCAAGCTATGAAGACGCAAATACATATGCGTCCAACGTTAACATGTCCTCTTTCAGATCCGCCATGAATGGGTCGAATATTCCGTTCCTAAGTATGCCTTGCCACCGTCTTTATATGGTATACCTTTCACGTTTTTCAGCTCTGGCAAGTTAGGCCCTGAATTCTGCCATCGAGCTTTTCCTGCTTTCTGCCTCTGAATGCTCCAGCCTGGACCTGCATCTGTATCCATGAACTTTGTCTTACTTCCTGCGCGGCTAACGGTGCCTGGCCCGGCCTGTTGCCTGCCAAGACTGTATTCAGCCTTCAAGTTATCTGCTCCGCTCCTCGAGAAATGCATTCCTGTCTAGTAGTTTAGGTAAACATCCTTCCAGCTACAGAGCAAAGGGCCCGGCCTTACTGTCTCCGTGCAAGTAATTCATAGCTTCTGTTGCCATGGTAGGCCCATGCCCCCTCGCATCTCATGTAGACACATAGACGCTTATACACGCACTAGCAGTCAGTATAGGATAGCCTCTGCCTGAGAGACCTTTCCTTCCAGATAATACAGTTCCTTAAACACAAGATATTAGATACGATTTGGGATTAGGTTGTTCTGACATCCCAGACTTCTGTCTCCTCATGTAGGGCTAAATGTCAAGTCCCCTTCACCCTCCAGTTACACGTCAATCACACGTCATACTACTGTGCGCGCATCTCTGCCATATATTTCTGCTGACTTTGCAGGATTCTCTTATGGATCCACCCACCTGTGTCATCATCATAATGACGTTTCTAGTACACGCCCTTATGCACGCCTATTGTAACGCCTTTTTTCATTACGTATGTGTATTCTTATCTCTCTTCTCAGCTGTCACGCCTTCTGCATATGTCTTCACTGTAATGCATTGACTATATATATGATAACCTGTCAATAAAGTATTGCTCTATCCCTTCCCGAACCTTCGTGGTGACGGAACCCGATTGCCTGGTTCGAACCAATTCCTTTGTAAGGAATAAATCCCTTTTTAAAACCTCAAATACCACGGATTCTGCCTCTTATTTTTACTGAGTTATTCTTATTGAATTTTACTGCATAAATTAAGTCTAGGTAATTAAAATTTCCCACATAATTGGCGCCCGAATAGGGACACCGCCCCCACCCCACGCGCCGGAGGTGCGTTGCAGACCCGGTCTCCTGCCACAGCCGGACGGACAACTACGCGTACCCGCAGGATTTCCTGTATCTCCCTCAGGCCAACGGGGGTGACTGAGGCTGCGATCAACACCCAGACGAGGCGGTGAGGAGTGCGGAGGATCCCGACCAGAGCCTAGCTGAGAGAGCAAGATCCGAGGTATACAGAGGCCCACCAGATTCCGAAGTTCCGAAGTATCTACGTCACGAGTCGAGTCGAGTCCAGTCTGGTCTAGTCCAGTCCAGACTTCCGAGGCCTTCTGTTCCGTTCCGTGCTTCCCGGTGAGTACCGTTGCTGGGGACGCATCTAGACGTGCGCATTGGTTTGTGCCGGTCAAGACGGGTTTGGGTACACAGACCTGGTCTGCACTGTTTCAGCAGTGTATCTGTACTGTTTAGCAGTACATCTAGTATTATGCAGTTAACTAGTTTTATTCTAATTATCATTGTTCGTTTTAAAATGTTTTAATATGTTTTAAATGTCGTGGTATGAGTGATTGTTCGATCTTCATTACTGTGTTTATTGTATTAATTGTGTTCAAGTCCGAGTAAGAATCAGGTTAAGATGCCGTTATTCTCAAAATTAAGACAGATAAAAACTAGAAAAGGGATACTCGAGGAAGCCGTTCCCATTCCACCTAGGGACACTCCAGGGTACTTTATGTACCATAAACATGGCCTAGACGCCGTATTATATCTCGAATTGTGGGTGGACTATACCAAGGATTTAGCAGAGAATAAGAGATGGCCCGCCGCTGGGACATGGGATGCAGATTGCATCATGAGAGTAGAAGAAGCATTATGGAAAAAGAAAGCCAGACAATCACAGAAAGATGCCATTGAATTATGGCGTAAAGAATCGCATAGACGCACAGAGAAAGCGCTCAGAAAAGAAGAGAAGAGTAGGGAGGATTCAGACAAAGCCCGAGAAAACGTATTAATTGAGGAAGGTATCCGAGCAAAAGCAGAACAAGTAGACAGACAACGAAACACTCTTATGAATGGTATGTATCCTCTTCTGGCCGAGGGTTTACCTAAGGCCACCCTAGAAGTACCAAAAGATCTGCCACCTCCATTGCTTCCGACTAAATTGCACCCCAAGACCGCAAAGGACATTTTCCTTTCTTCCTATTTAGACGATGTAGCCCCCGAATATGTTAATGCTCCGCCGCCATGCACACCACCTGCTAATGACGCTCGACCCCGAGATAATCTGCCCCCACTTCCGCAGCAACATACTCCTCCGTCCGTTCAAAACCTTCCGCCCGTTCCTTCACTTATTCCTGCACCTATTCTTCCTACCTTACACCCAACGAACCCTTTTGGACCTAGCACCTCAGGAGGTGCGACAGGAAGTTTTCATACGCCGCCATCAGCGCGTCAATTGACTTATAGGGATTTAGCACACCAACGTACACCTCAAACAGCGAATTACGACATATTTAAAGAGCCTCTTACAGACTGTAGATATGATCCAGTACCCGGTAAAGACGACAGAATGATGCTATCATCAGTACGTCTACGACGAGTTGCGAACTATTTAATGATACTACCAGGAATGATTGATCATCTAGACAAAATATATCACTTTGTCCAAACAGGGCAAGGTCCTGAAAGTATTGGCGAGGCCATGGCATACCAGAAAGTGGACACGCAAAAACTATTGTTACGCTTCTTTATAAACTGCCTGATAAGACACAGAGATAGGCCAGGTGTAGACCCGGAAGAAATGAAGGCACTTAACAAATGGGGTCAGAATATAGCAGACGGAAAACATGATAAACAGAATAGTATAGAAAGTATGTACCGAAGGATCAGAAAAACAGTAGAACAAATATGTGAAAGAGAACAGCCGGAAAGAGAAATAGATGCAGATAAAACCGAGTCCTCGGGGGAGGAGGAACAGCTAGAAATTACAACAGGACAATTACAATTACCAGCTAGAGAAACGATAGCTTATGTGGGTAAGGGAAGATCCTTCAATAATTCAATACGTCCGATACGTCCAGAAAGTAAGAGAATTTTTCAAGCAGCTATGTCAAACCCAAAGACTCCTGAACATTTGTTTCAGGCTACTGATAAAATACTTCAAGAACGAATGGGGTACCATGTACTCGATTCTATGGATGAACAAGAATTAGCCAGGTCAGCAGTACAATGGGCTGACAGTTCTGATAAATATAGTGATGACGCGCTAGTACATACGTTTTTGAATCTTTCACCAGACGAACAGCGTTTAGCTGGTATATACATGATACAACACCTCCTTATATTATATAAGGGCCAACACTCCGATTCTGGTCCCCTACCTGATATACTGATAGAACTACTCATGAATAAATGGAAAGGTCTAGGTACCGATCTAATTAAAGTAATTCTAGAATATCGGCATAGATATAGTGCCTTTCTGTGTCCAGAGCATGATCCAGCTCCCTCCATGGAAAGAAAGACGTATTACATAGACAGACAGAATCCCTTACGCGAAGTGCACCCAGTTAGAAATGATGATAATACTTTTAGACGCGTGTTTGTGTACACGCCTATAACTAAAATAGAACTATTGGAAATGAAAAAATTAGTGCCCAGCCATGACAGAGATCCAGCAGGTTTCCACCGTGAAATAAAAGACATGTTACTCATGGGTGATTATACCTATCCTGACATTATGAAAATATTGAAAGTATTTTTGCCTGCCGGTATTTACGAGAAACTCAAAGAAAAAGAATGGGAGGTGGGAGAACAAAAGATTGATTGGACAGCATTAGAAAACGAAGAAAATGCCCGAACAGCAGGCCTAGGGCTTGGGGATAAAACTAAAGCATTACCAGGATTATTAGTACAAGTATTGCCACGTTTATTAACTACGAAAAAGGAAGACTGGGGAGCAATCTCAGCTTGCAAACAGAAACCCGATGAAGACACTAGTGATTTCTATTCCCGATTTGAAAAATGTTTTGGTAGTAATAGCGGCCTGAAAGCAAGTAGCGATTCATATCCACATCTTTTTGTAATGAAACTAGTCGAAAACTCCTTGCCTCAGGTTAAGAACAGAGTATTGAAAGTAGAGAGCTCTTGGCAAGCTAATACCCCGTCACAAATGTTACAAATGTTACAGTACCACCAGAATAGAATTAGAGAAGAACAAGAACACAAACAAAGACGTATGAAAGACACGAAAATGAAAATGCTCGTCGCCCAGTCAGTTCCAGCTGACAGTCATAAAAAGGGTGCGACACAGTCCAATAATTCAGCAGTTCCTGTTAAAGGGACATGCAACTATTGTAAACAGCCAGGTCATTATATAAACGATTGTGCAGTTCTGAAACATAATATCTCTACGGGTAAAACCAAGGAGAGACCGCGTCCGCCTAGACAGGATCAGATCCAACAACAAGTACCTCAGAACGTACAGCCTATGCAAGCTGCACAACAGACCGTAGCGACCCCGCAGCCACAGCCTATTGCCGCAACACAAAACACGACACAACAGATGTACCAGTATGCACAAAATGACTATCCCGATTATCAGCGATACACATGAAACAGCCTAGAGAGGGAAGTTGGCTTACCCCTTATTGAGGTTCCTGTAGATCAAGAGGGTCCTTATGTACATAGTCAAGTATTAGGGAAAGACAGAAAGTTCTTAATTGATACAGGGGCAAGCAGAACAACTATAAGTCACGACGAGGTTCCAGGGGCACCCCTCTCAGGCTCACAGAATGTTTCCCTTGGATTTTCAGGAAAGCCTATTGTTAATGAAGTATCGCAACCTCTTCCTCTTGCGGTTGGTCCATTGACACGGACTACAGATCTATTGCTTACAAAATCATGCCCAGAAAACTTGTTAGGTATAAAGACACTAAAAGCTCTAGGAGCTGTAATATG
Source organism: Triturus cristatus (assembly GCF_964204655.1). Lineage (NCBI taxonomy): Eukaryota > Metazoa > Chordata > Amphibia > Caudata > Salamandridae > Triturus > Triturus cristatus. The sequence continues at coordinate 1,709,880,715 of NC_140589.1, read as the reverse complement.
TTGTTCCCCGGAGGGGGTACGACTATTTTTGCGTGACTTTAAAGGTCACTATGTATTTAGAGACATGGATCACAGGTTACAGAATGTCCCTGCACATTTATGGGCACAAGGCCCCACTGATGTAGGTTGTATGCATATTACACCATATCGAGTCACACTCAAAGCAGGAGTGGTATTACCACGAATTCGACAATACAAGTTACCTCCAGATGCTGTAGTGGCTTTGCTGCAAATCATTGACGAGCTCATTGCACAAGGAGTGGTTGTGGAAACCGACTCCAATGTATGTAATTCTCCTATTATTCCAATTCTTAAACGAACTGATCCAAATGCACCGCCAGTTTATCGATTAATTATTGATCTGCGCGAATTGAATAAATGCATTGTACCACAGTATCCCGTGGTTCCAGATATCTCTTCATTATTAACAGCTATTGATTCAGAAGCAACGTTCTTTACTGTAATTGACCTCAAGAACGCCTTCTTTAGCGTCCCAATTGATCCGGAAAGCCAATATTTGTTCGGATTTTGTTTAAATGGACGAAGCTTCAAATTTGCACGCGCACCTCAAGGATTCACAGAAAGCCCCAGCATTTATAGCCAAGCACTGAAAAGACAACTTGACAGTATCCACATGCCTGTTAACACTACCCTGCTTCAGTATGTCGATGATCTGCTGATCACCGCCCGAAGTGAACCCGAATGTGAAAAAGCATCACTGACGGTTTTACATTTTCTGGCCGACAAGGGGCACAAGGTGTCCCCTTCGAAGCTGCAATTCTGTGTTCAGCAAGTTGTGTACCTTGGGCACTTGCTGTCCAAGGGGGGGAGACAGCTCACACCTGACCGCATCCAGTTAATTGTAAACATGCCACCACCCAAGACACAAAAGGAGGTGCGGGCCTTCATAGGTCTCACTTCGTACTGTAGACAATGGATTCCCCAATATGCATTTCTAGTAAAGCCACTCATTCAGTTGACAACCCAGGAGGCAGCGACTTCGACTGTCCTCCCTTGGACTCAGGCACATACACAAGCTTTTGAAGACTTAAAGAAAGCCTTATGTCAAGCACCTGTTTTAGCGACACCATGTTACAGTAAGTCTTTTACACTTTTTGTTACAGAACGCGAAGGTACTGCCTTGTCAGTACTCACTCAGGAACAAGCAGGTTCACACAAACCGTGTGCTTACTTTTCTAGCACATTAGATCCAGTAGCCCAGGCTCTGCCTACGTGCCTGAAATCAGTCGCAGTGACAGCTTTAGCGATCAGACAAAGCGATTCCATAGTATAAGGACATCAATTGACAGTGCAAGTTCCACACTCCGTGGAAGTTCTTTTAAACCGAACTCAGACTCAGCACTTGACTATAGCACGACTGACAGGTTACGAATTAACATTGTTTCAGCCACACATAGAAATCAGACGCTGTAGTACATTAAATCCTGCCACACTTTTGCCATTAAGTGGAACAGACCCATTGGCACATGATTGCATTGAAGTCATTACTATTACGACGAAACCCAGACAAGACTTGACAGACATTCCATTACCAGATCCAGACCTGACACTTTATGTGGATGGTTCATGCATGAGAACAAGTACAGGAGAATTAGTGGCCGCTTACGCAGTCACGACAGACACCGAAGTTATTGAAACAAATTGTATTGACACATTGTCAGCTCAAGCAGCAGAGCTCATCGCTCTGACACAAGCCTGTATTCAAGCCAAAAATAAGAGAGTCAACATATACACAGATTCACGTTATGCATTCGGAGTTGTACACGACTTCGGAGTCCTTTGGCGAGAGAGAGGTTATTTGACTTCTCACGGTGCCAATATTCAACACGGTCCCCTCATTCAAGCTCTGTTAGATGCAATACATCTGCCTACTGCGATATCTATCATGAAGTGCAAAGCCCATACAAACGTCACCGATATCATTTCCCAGGGTAACGACCTAGCAGACCGAACAGCTAAGCAAACAGCACAGAATCGAACTCATGCAACTGACTTGACAAAGACAAATGTTCCGACATCGACACACTGCATGACAGTTAGGGATCCCGCCCTTGATGTAATTGACATACAGACACATGCTACACCAGAGGAAATCAAGAAATGGACTGAACTAGGAGGGATTCGAACAGATCAGGGATGGATGACGAAGGGAAAATCTACATGGTTTCTACCCGACTCCATGGTTCAAGTTATCGTTAACACAATACATAGTCCAGCGCATCTAGGAGAGAAAGCTATGTTAGACAGTATTCAAAACATTTGGTTTAATAAACACTTACGAGCAGCAGCCAAACAGAAAGTGCGTACTTGCATGATTTGTTGTCAATTCAACCCAGGTAAAGGCGTTCCTGTAGAGCAAGGTGGATTTCAACCTCCTGATCACCCTTTTGAAGTCCTCCAGATGGATTATATCCAGATGGAACGTTGTCGAGGATTCAAATATGTTCTCGTAGTTGTATGCGCTCTTTCCCGTTGGACGGAAGCATATCCAGTCTCAGATTACACTGCCCCGACCACTGCCAAGCAGCTGGTTCGTGAATTCTTCCCACGGTATGGTTTGCCCCGTATCGTGTACTCAGATAATGGCCAACCGTTCTCATCCGAGCTAATGAAACACATTTCACTCCTGTTAGGCTATCAATGGAAATTCCACTGTGTCCGGCATCCCGAGGCAGCAGGTCTCGTGGAACGTCACAACCAGACTCTGAAAATTAGACTTTCTAAAATCTGTAGAGAGAAAGGCGTCGACTGGATAGTAGCCTTACCAGTTGCACTCTTTTACATGAGAATGATAGCACATTCTCGAACAGGGCTATCCCCGTACGAGGTGGTCTTCGGTAGGCCACCAAATATGTGGGGGACGCCCATACCGCGTAAAATCACTGACGTTGATTGTAATATGCTGACAGATTACCTTGCTTCCTTGATGTCTGCACTACAATCTTGCCGTTCACAGGTAGCTGCAGCCTTTCCCGACAACACCGAGGTGAAGCCCCATGAAGTGGTTCCCGGAGATTTTGTTTTCATAAGAAATTTCGACAGGAGGAGCCCGCTGGAGCCTCGCTGGCAAACGCCGAAATTAGTACTCCTGACCACGAGGACAGCAGTGAAGATTGAGGGTCGCAAGGGTTGGCTACACTCGAGCCACATCAAGAAATTTCATGGACTGCCTTCTGATTTGAACTCTCAGCCCTGCCCTCCTCCACAGACTGATTCAAAACTCCCCCTGGTCGAGAAAACCGCTGCCCAAGAATATAAACTGAAACTAAGGTCTAGCAAGTCAGACAATTTGATTGTTTAAGTCCTCTCCTAGGTGAATCGGTTAAATTAGTCTCTGACATGTATCCTCTAGACCGAAACAGAGAGAAAGATAGACAGAAACAGCTCAAGAAACGTGCATATTGTAAATCACTTCATAGTCACTGTATCGTGACATTGTTGATTATGTTTTTTCTAAATCTTCTGATTATTGCTGCAAGTATACTGTTGCACATATACTATCCTATTTTCAAGCGTGCTCATTCTGCTTACAATGTTACTGCCGAACATTCTTTTAGCGAATTACCTCCACATGAGTTGCCCTACAGACTTGCGCTGCGCAACAACACATTCATTAGTATGTTACATCACTCCCATCAGGCCAACAACGCTACAAATTGTTGGATATGTGGCCGACTCCCTCCCTATCAGAAATACAAGGGAGTTCTGCCTCTCTTTCCATATCCATTCACACACAATGGTTCCTGTGGCGCATGGTTTAGTTTGATTAATTCTTTAGATTCAAATACCGTAGTTTACCAGAGCAACTGGGTATGGGGAAACCTGAACTTAGTTTTGCTTAAAGCCTGCTACCCTAACAAGGAGGGACTTCCCAAAAGGACAGGAACTGATCTAGAAAATGAAGTATATGGATTAGGTAACTTTACACTTAACCTCATGATTCTGAATGTTGAATCCGAAGCTACACCAGTCTTGCCTGCTATGTCCGTATTACCAGTCAAAGGTGAATTATGTGTAAGAAAGAATGGTTCAGTACACCTGGGTCATAGTAAATGTACTACTGTGATCGAATTCAGTGATCAAGGCAAGTCTACATTTAGAGCTTCCCGTCATTCCTACTTCATTTGTGGTCATGCCGCATATATACGTTTACCTCTAGATTGGGATGGTACCTGTTACATTGCATTCCTTCTGCCACCTGTTTTCCTAGCCCCTCCTGATTATCATAGAAATACCCATCTAGTACACAACAGACCTCAGAGAGATCTCCCGATTGTCGACTACACTGAAACAGCATGGGAACAATACACAGACTTCAATAAAGGTCTCTTTCCCTACATAGGTGTTGTCTCTAATAGTAAACTGATACGCAGATTAACCAGAACCCTTGAAGCAGTAGTGAATGAAACTACCTCTTCCCTAGGCAACTTAACAGAGGAGCAGTCTGCGATGCGGATTGTTGTTCTCCAAAATCGTCTTGTCCTTGACGTCATCCTGGCCGATAGGGGCGGAGCCTGTAGAGTCATCGGATCAAGTTGCTGTGTTTTCATTCCAGAAAACGCGCCATCCGTATATAAAGCCATAACTCGTCTTCATAAGATTGCAAGCCAGATACATCAGAATCCAGGCACCTGGACGTGGTCCGGTTGGTTCTGGAGTGTGTTGTCAGCCTGGGGATGGAAAGTCCTATCCTTCCTAGGTATTGGCCTTCTCATAGTATTCAGTTGCTGCCTGTGTCTACAATGTGGACCAGCGATTTGCGGCCTGTGTGCCACATCATGTATTCCACGTTCAAGTTCTAATTCAAAATCCCGGAAGAAGAAAGAAGAGCAAATGATGTTACATGAACAGATTGATGGATTCCTGAGTATCGATATCTCATGAAGGGTCCGTAGGGGACAAGGAGGGAATGAGGAAATATGAATTTTTATGATCAATTGTGTCCCCTATCTTAGACCCCAACGGCTCCATGTACATGCTACAAGTACATGTATGTTCCCTCCACTTCAAGCTATGAAGACGCAAATACATATGCGTCCAACGTTAACATGTCCTCTTTCAGATCCGCCATGAATGGGTCGAATATTCCGTTCCTAAGTATGCCTTGCCACCGTCTTTATATGGTATACCTTTCACGTTTTTCAGCTCTGGCAAGTTAGGCCCTGAATTCTGCCATCGAGCTTTTCCTGCTTTCTGCCTCTGAATGCTCCAGCCTGGACCTGCATCTGTATCCATGACCTTTGTCTTACTTCCTGCGCGGCTAACGGTGCCTGGCCCGGCCTGTTGCCTGCCAAGACTGTATTCAGCCTTCAAGTTATCTGCTCCGCTCCTCGAGAAATGCATTCCTGTCTAGTAGTTTAGGTAAACATCCTTCCAGCTACAGAGCAAAGGGCCCGGCCTTACTGTCTCCGTGCAAGTAATTCATAGCTTCTGTTGCCATGGTAGGCCCATGCCCCCTCGCATCTCATGTAGACACATAGACGCTTATACACGCACTAGCAGTCAGTATAGGATAGCCTCTGCCTGAGAGACCTTTCCTTCCAGATAATACAGTTCCTTAAACACAAGATATTAGATACGATTTGGGATTAGGTTGTTCTGACATCCCAGACTTCTGTCTCCTCATGTAGGGCTAAATGTCAAGTCCCCTTCACCCTCCAGTTACACGTCAATCACACGTCATACTACTGTGCGCGCATCTCTGCCATATATTTCTGCTGACTTTGCAGGATTCTCTTATGGATCCACCCACCTGTGTCATCATCATAATGACGTTTCTAGTACACGCCCTTATGCACGCCTATTGTAACGCCTTTTTTCATTACGTATGTGTATTCTTATCTCTCTTCTCAGCTGTCACGCCTTCTGCATATGTCTTCACTGTAATGCATTGACTATATATATGATAACCTGTCAATAAAGTATTGCTCTATCCCTTCCCGAACCTTCGTGGTGACGGAACCCGATTGCCTGGTTCGAACCAATTCCTTTGTAAGGAATAAATCCCTTTTTAAAACCTCAAATACCACGGATTCTGCCTCTTATTTTTACTGAGTTATTCTTATTGAATTTTACCGCATAAATTAAGTCTAGGTAATTAAAATTTACCACAGATGACATCTGCATGACTCTGGACAGAGGAGACATGGTGGCCATCATTCTCTTTAACCTTTCTGTAACATTAGACACAGTCTCCTACCTAATCCTCAACCAATGCCTACACAATATCAGAGTCCAAGGATAGACACTCCGATGGATCTGCTCCTTCCTGGCTGCAGGATCCCTGGCATCATGCAATTTGAACGCCCACGACCTCATCTGAGGAATTCAGCAAGGATCCTCCCAGAGGCCCACCCCTCTTCAACGCATATATGATTCCTCCAGCTTATATAGATAAGCATACAATTCACAGAAATCACCCCATATTTCATTATATAGATTGTTTCCACTACATTCAGTTTTCAACTTTGTTCTTGTTTTGAGCTCCTTGTTCATTTCTTCTGAGAAATACAATTATACATTTACTTTATTTTTTAAAGAAACAAGATCATTTGTGAAGTATTGATGCTACTAGAATCTGGCAGCTATATTTGTCTCTGTGGAAGTGTGTATTTTGCCAACATAGTTAGGAAATGTAGTGTCAGGCAAGTACCAATAATTCAAACAGACAGTGAGTGTAAGAATTTAGTGTAGTAATGTTATATGCAGACATCTCTCAAGAGTTGTGTAAGTTGGCAGTGGCTTTGTTCTGAAGCTGGATGAGTCAACTAGCTAGTTTTAAAGGGTGCATTAGTTAAACTGAAAAAACTCAGTGACATTTTTTGGATCTATACTGATTTAAAAATAATTTAATTAATTTAAGGTTTTTATAGAGCGCGTAGTCACCCATGAGTATCCCAGCGCTATACCTCGTAATCCTGATGGGAGGGGGTGCGGAAAATAAGAATGGTTTATGGAAAGAGGAGGGTTTTGAGCGATTTCCTAAAACGGAGGAGATTCGGTTCTGTTCTTAGAGGGAGCGCGTTCCATTGCTTCGCTGTGTGAACCGAAAAACGGCGAAGGCTTGATTGTTTGTTCTCCCCTTTATATGACCAACACATTCAACTAGTACAAAAAATAATTATATTAGTAAAGGCCAAAGTAGACTAACGGCCTCATTTAGGGTTTTTTGGAACATGAGGAACACTGTAAAGCATCATTCCTTCCAAACCTCTGGGAAAACTTCCTGAACATTTGTTTCTTTTGTGCAGAGCAACAATTTCCCACTTTGGGAATTTGTGTTTACCAAAAATGAATGCTTAGTTGAACACCCTCTTTCCAAATCTGCAGTATGGTGGCTCCCCAGGTAGAGAGATCTATAAACAGGGGGGAAGGTGTTCCACTTGACAGAGGGAAGACCATCCTCCAGGGTCGAAATAACCCTCAAAGTCTTGAATACATCTTATTTTACCTTTCGTGATAAGTGAAAGCACACCATTTCTCCTGGCTCCTGTACAGTTACTAGTGATAGGAGCTGAGTTTTTTGTGTTTTTCAATGTCAAAAGAGCATACTTAAATCATAATATTCTGAAAGCATAAGAATATCCCATAAAAGCAAATTACTTTAGTTCTCTCACCTTCAATCAAGGTGTATATCTGGGGAATTCGCTACTTAACTGATATGACTGAAGCCTCTTTCCCCACATTCAAAACTGGGTAAAAACTATTTTGGTCTTTTAGGTCTTCTCGCATCTACCCAGGTTTTTGTTCTAAGGCTATAGGCTCCAAAACTTTAAGATGGGATGAATATGAGTGTTCAACACAAATGCCAACATCATCAGCATCCTCAATATACAGACACATATAAAACCAAACCATTAATGCTCCGCAGCCCTGCATTAAGCCGTCTCTCTGACGATACAGAGCAAATGTTAATAGTAATACACTTACCCAGTGAGTGTTTTTGGAGATGAGTCATCTGACTAGTATGATGAATGTGGCACTGTCTTTAAAGACTAATGAAGGAGTGTAATCAGCTTATTGTATCATTGGATACTATGGTGATGTCTTACTTTGTACATTAAAATTGCCTAGTCTACTGTGTTTAAAGATATCAGCAAATCCATAATCACAAGAAACTCTGATTAGTAGTTGTGAATCAAACAAAGGAGATACCAAGAAAAAAGCGGACTGTGGAGAGTTGTGTCTGTACCCCAGACAGGGCTGAAAGTTGTAAATTGTTTAACTTGGAGGGCAATGTGATATTAGTGAGGATGGACATAAATGTTAGATGTTTTAAAGATTTTTAGGACTATCTGCATGTTGAAAACAAGGTGGCAGTTGGACAAGGTAGCTGGATTCATAATGGACATTTGGAAAGAATTATTTTCTCTGGGATGAAGGTTGTGCTGAAGTCATATGTGATTAGTTATATGATGACAGATTCTACAGCTCTATGTCAATGGTTGTTGCTGGAAATGACCATATTTTGCATGACATTCCCGAATGTATTGCCTTCTTTTGCTGAATCCATTTCTGTTGTGCCTTGGACTCTGCAAACTTTACACCTAATAACCAGTGGTAAAGTGCTTGACTTCTTTCCCTTTTAAACATGGTATGAATTGGCATATACCTAACTGGCACATTTAATATACTTATAAATCCTAGTATATGGTACTACATGTAGTTGCTAGAAAAATGTTTCAAGGACTCATTTTAATAGTCATTTAAAATCCAACTTAATGATCAAGTTGGAGGTTATGTACCTCTTTTGGAATATACACTTTTAGAAAAGTTTTCATTTTCCATCTTCAGGGCCTGATTTGGAGTATGGCGGACGAGTTACTTTATCGCAAACATGACAGATACCCTGTCTGCCGTATTACAAGTGCATTATATCCAATGGCACTTGTTATACGGTGGACAGGGTATCTATCTCATTTGGGCTGGAGTAACCAGTCTGCCAAACTCTAAATCAGGCCCTAAAATCAAAAGGCTTTCCTGCCAGTATCCTGCTGTCACCTGACAGCCGATGGCTCTCATGTGGTGAGATGTGTAGTGCTCTCAGACAGTGGACAAAGGAACATGGGAGTGGAGAGGGGGATTACGCACTTGACAGGAGGGCCTGGAGGACTGTGCCTGGCCCCTTTCTGAGTTTCTTAGGATGTGTACCGTGACATGTGAGGTTCACACCTAGTCTTGCCTCCCCTTTGCTTCTGTAGTCAGGATGGTACCAAAACCCAGTGGTAGTAAGGGAAAGGACCAGAACTTTTTTAGTGGGGTGGCCAAATGTTTGCCCTCCACCTACAGGCTGGAACTGGGAATAAAAGTGGAAACGCAGAGCTTTCCTCAGAACACTCCTGGGCCTGTGGAGAATCAGAGAAGAACTGACCTGCTGTTTGAAGAACCTGAAGGAAGACTGGACCTGCTTACCTTGAACTCAGAACCCCAAAAGTGTCTCCAATGGTCAGTTCAGCTGACCTCCTATTTGAGCAGGGACACAACATTCTTCTGGGGCCTCTTCCCTGACTTATGAGAAGTGGACATGGCCTGGAACTTGCTGCTGGCCTCTGTTGGAGTAAGTACAAGGCCCCCAAGTGGTGCACTCCAGGTCCTGGTCCCTTGCCTATCCACACTGAAAAAGATAGGACTTAGAAACCTTTACCAACTTTCAGCCTGAAGAAGTGTCAGAGACTGTAATTGCCATCGGAGCCACAGTCATCAAACGTCAAAACACTGGTTGACCTCAGCCTGCTGGTTTGCCCCGCTGAAGGAGATCTAACTTCCAGAAAAGTCTCTAAGTCTGAATGTAGAGGGCTTCATTGGAACTGACAACGAGCAGCAAGTTGTCAATGTCGAGTCATTCCTAGGCACAGCATTCAGACTTCACCCACTCAGAGCATTCTCACCTGCGCTGATGACCACACCTGAAGCCCACATCGTTGATTCCCACTTCGGATCTAGCTTGCATATTACCCAGCCAATAACTCGTTGATAACCACTTTTCTCGATAAAAGTTTTTAAGTCTGAAGGTAAGCTTTCCACCAGTATGAACCTGGTCCATGTATCTGACCCGTGCGCCATCGCTGTCAGTCTTAACCTCTGATATTGGCCCGCCGGTCTAGAGTGGCCAAATAACTGGGGATAGCGCGCTTTGTGCATTTTTGGAACTATTTTTAATTTAACTTAAATAATGCATGCCTCCGGTTTTACTTATAGGATTTGGTACTTTGGTGTCATTTAATTTATTATAATTTACTCTATTTTTTCTAAATTGGCTTGGGCTTTTTCTTGTGTTGCGTTTTCACTTTATTACTGTTTGAGTGTTGTATAAATACTTTACTTGGTAGAGATGAAATTCCTGTGGTACAAATTAATTTAAAGCTTGGTGATATTAGGAAACCGAAATGTTGTGTTCAAAAACAAGATCATAAGCCCATGTGCAAGGATATGTCTAGTTAATATGAATCATAACCATATACAATTCAGTACAAACATAATATTTTATTAAAAATCAGTTAAAAACAGACAAAAGCACTTTATGATCCTGTCACAAATGCATCTAAAACATACGGATGTCATATATACTCAAAACAAGTTCCACTAAATTCAAGGGTACAACTTGTACACCTGACTGAAGTCCAATTTTTGGACCTTACAAAACACAATGGCTGTATCTAACAATTAATGATCCCACACACTTGAAACAGAGAGACAAAGACAGACAGTACGATTTGTCATTTAGGTAACACATCCGTTGATAGGAGGATGCTAAAAAGAAACTGGAAGAGTTAGAATCGGAAACCAATGGCTATCGGGAATACCTTATAAATAAAAAAACCACCAAACTTAGAAAAGACATTGAGAAATTTAGCGCTGAACTGGTATATCCATTTCTTAACAAAGAATATTATAATACTCAGAGGGAACAGAAGTGGGATAAACCACAGTACCAGAAACCGGTATACTCAAGAGGGGGTAATAAGAGAATTACCTTCTCTGAATCATCGGGATCCAGCAGTCAGGAAGAACAAACCAATGAGCATCAAGGTAGACCAGGTGCTAATTATGAACGTGAGCCTTTTTTAGGAGGACGCCCGAATCGAGGCCAGAGGAATTATCGGAACTATGGGAGAGAAGATCAAATGAGGAACCATCCACCTCAAAACTATCAAGCGCAGGATTATTTAAAAAACAGAAATCAGAGGTATTGGAGGTAGTGGAGATTCCTATCATTAACCTCTCGAATAAGATCCTAACCAATGAAGAAGAGGAGGTTTTAAAAAAAGGGTTTAGTTTTGCCCCCACAGCCCCTCTAAATAAATTTGAATTAGAAAAGGATATGAGAAGTTTTTTCAGGAAAATTAGACTTAATTATTTTTTCAAAGATAGAAATTATGAACCAACCCACAACATCACAGGGCTTAAACCAATATCTACTTTCACTCCCAATCTCAGTCAACTGGATAAAAACATTGAGCTCTTTGAAAAAATAGTAGAAATAGAAATAAAGAACAGTCTAGGAACAACATCCAATCAAACTAATAATCTCCTACCCAATCAGAGAAAAGCGCTCAAATCACTACAAGACTGCAACCTAATTACCATCAAACCTGCAGATAATGGTGGAGGGGTGGTGGTTTTGGACACATTAGATTATGAGAACAGAATGAGATCACTGTTAAATGTGGCAGACCACTATATACGGGTTCCCTCCTCTGTAATTGCTGGTCTAAAAAAAGAAGTCTCTCAGTTTCTAAACACGGGCAGAGAAGAAGGAGTGATCTGCGATGATGAATATAAGTTTCTCTTTAACAATAATCCAATAATTCCCGCAATTTATGGGTTACCTAAAATCCACAAAGATATAGGTAACCCACCCATGAGACCAATTGTGAGCAGTTTGGGCTCATTGCTTGAGCCACTAAGTAAATATGCTGATTTCTTTTTAAGACCGATTGTTCAAAAACAGGAATCATACTTGAAAAATACAGTCCATACAATTTCGATTTTTGAGGGACTTAGCTTCAACAGGGTGACCCAGTTTCTGGTCACCCTTGATATTGAAGCATTATATACAAATATCCCCCAAGATGATACAATACGGGTCATGGCGTCTATCTTAGAAGACGAGAATTTGAATGATGATCAATGCCAATTCATCTTAAATTGTATTAAGCTGGTACTAAAGAACAACATTTTCCTATTCAAAGATGAGCTGTATAAACAAGTCAAAGGGACTAGTATGGGGGCCACATGTGCCCCCAGTTTGGCCTGTCTGTATGTAAGCCATTTTGAGCGCAAACACATCTACAATGAGATGGCACCTTTTTTTGAAAACGTCTCTCATTGGCACCGTTTCATAGATGATATAATCTTTATCTGGAACGGTGCTGAAAATGAGCTCATGCAATTTTTAGAATGGCTCAACAAAGGAGACCAGAATTTGAAGTTTACATCCAATTTTAGTGACATAAGTGTTGATTTTTTGGATATTAAAATAAAAGATACACAAGGACACCTTGAGGTGGAATTATTCACAAAATCAACTGACAAAAATACCTTGTTGAAGTATGATAGTAATCATCCTAAGTCACAAAAAGATAACATCCCATTTGGTGAGTTTTTAAGGTTACGTCGCAACTGTACGAGCCTTACGGATTTCCACTACCATGCTGAAAAAATGGAAAAAAAACTGAAAGAAAGAGGATACCCCAGAAAATTAATCAAGCACTCTTTCAAGCGTGCAAGATTTTACGACAGGGAGAGTTTCCTTAATAGCAACAAAGAGAATAAAAATAAAAACTTAAATAATATTGTCTTTGTTAGCCAATTTTCAGGTTTAAGCAATAAAATAAAAAATATAGTAAATCGTAATTGGAAAATTCTCAATGATGGGATGTCGACACCCATGCCTAAACCCCTCTTCTCTTTTAGAAGAAATAAAACTATAAGAAATGCATTGGTAAAAACCTATAAAACAATTGAGAACAACACTCAAACTACTCTGCACAACCAAATAGCTACAGGTAACTATGCCTGTGGCACATGTTCTCTTTGTCCTAATTGCATCAAGCAAAAAACTTTGAACTTCAATGGCAAAACCTTGGTCGTGAAAACACTAAACAACTGTCGGAGCAAGAATCTAGTCTACCTGCTTATCTGCCCATGTGGCTTGGGCTACGTGGGTGAGACCAGCAGGGAACTACGAATTAGATTACTGGAACACAGATCTGCGATAAAAAATAAAAAAGAAAACGCACCCCTTACAGACCATTATGCCAAAGCAAACCACCAACATAATCAGTTCCAGTGGTTTATATTGGAGAAAATAACTGTAAATCGGAGAGGAGGTGATGTGGATGCAATTAGAAAAATGCGGGAACAGTGGTATATGTGTCATTTAGACACCATAGACAAAGGCATGAACACCAGGGAGGAGTGGATGAAACTTGTAGTCAATACATGAAATATAGTGAAATAACTATAGGATAGCTTTCTCTAATGCAGTCTTATTTAACAAATGAAACAAAATACCTCTAGGTTAAGGGCAAGCTACAACTAAAGCATGTCGAGATATATTAACAAATAAAATTAACTAACAAGATTTTTTTCTTTTCCAGTTATATGATTACCATCTAATATTTCAGTGAATATGGTTTAATAAGTGTAATTTAAATCGCCAAAAATGTGGGTAAGTCTCTATTTTTGGGGTAAACTCTATATAACACAATTTAATAGTCATCTGACGGTGTTTACGGGTACATCTGTGGACATAACAGTAATTTAGGTATTGTTTGTGGCCTCAGTTGGATCCATAAAGTTATGCGATTTTGTAAACGGAGCACGTCCGGGTTATCTTAGGCAGTACGCACATGATTTGCCTAAATCTGCCGATACGGTCCGACCTGAACCGGATGTTTTTAATATATAACACTTCTGGATTGGTACGTCCTGGTACGTCCGGGTCATTTCAGGCAGGATGCACAGGACGACGAGGGTCGCAGCCTTGATTACTTTTAGGACATAACGCGGGAAACACCTAGACACACCTGAATGAAATTGCTCAAGTTTACAATCGGCCAATCAGAGTGTCTGTCTCTGGGTATTTATTGATGTTAGGATAATAGTATGCCTAACGCTGGCAGCTACGAAGACAAGAGGAACCCATTGAAAACTTTTCAAGACAAACGCTACGGTGAGCTGAATGGGTCTGATTTGCCCTTATTATCGAGATACAACCTTAGTCATAACCTTTATGCCTTATATTAACTGACTATAGTCCCAGGCACCGTTGTTCGGTTTCTTGGGTGATACATTGGCATTTTCTGTCTGTTTGTTGCAGGCACTGTTAAGGCCAACCAAAGGGGCTAACATTGCGACCAGCAAATTATACGTGTCCGCCTGCTACGGCGATTTTACAATAACACGCTAAGCAGTTCTCCGCAAATCAAACGGTAGGCATCTGAATTCTTATGTTCTGTGATATTATCTAGTAACGACAATCTAAATCCTAGACTTATAATAATGGTTCGTATTGTAGGTAAAACTACTTAAAACCAATTGAGGACGAGTTCACAAGTGAGAAACATTCTGCCCCATACTGTAAAGACGTCTGAAACGGGTCTCGGAATATAACAACTTCATCATTGAAAAAGGTGACTATATTTGATAATTTAGAGAAAATATTTAAGATTCACAAATATTGGAACTTGACAACCTATCTATCTCGCGCGATAAGTTAAGGAGCAATATCTGCCTCGTGCTTTAAAAAGAGACAAAAGTGTCGATAAATAAAAACTTTAAAAAAAAACATATGACATTAATCTTAAACATAAACTGAAGGCTGATTTACATATTGTTGCATTTTCAGATGGTCTTGAGAAAAGATATAGTGAATAAATAGACAACAAGGAATCAGAGGATATTGAGACATGCTATAAGGTATTTCCCTGATTTTACATCTTGTTCCATATATCCACGATGTATAATACCTTTAACCCCCCTAGCCCGAGCAGCCCATTTGCTAGGAGATAACTAGAAATAGTCTGATGTGTATGTTAATATCACTCCCATGGCAACATTATGGATATTGTTTTAGTTAGAACCAAATTATCGAATTAGATATGAAGTGAATTTAGAATATGATCATATGTACAGATAACAATATGTCACACATAGAATTACTTTATAGAATACACAATGAAGATGCAATGTATCAATTAGTGTTGGCCATAAATATAACTTTGTAATATTGACACATCTGTCAACAGGAGTCTATCAACATGGCAACCAAACAGTGCCCATAATAAGAGAGACGATGAAATATCTTTGGTCTTGAAAAAGATGGACAATTTAATTTAACCATCGAAATGCGTCGACGCATCACTGCAACACAATCTGTGAGAACAGCTTTTCTTGTAGACACTGTATTTACAAATTGTGTGTATGAAAAGCTTTTGAAACTTATCAACGGATGTGTTACCTAAATGACAAATCGTACTGTCTGTCTTTGTCTCTCTGTTTCAAGTGTGTGGGATCATTAATTGTTAGATACAGCCATTGTGTTTTGTAAGGTCCAAATATTGTACTTCAGTCAGGTGTACAAGTTGTGCCCTTGAATTTAGTGGAACTTGTTTTGAGTATATATGACATCCGTATGTTTTAGATGCATTTGTGACAGGATCATAAAGTGCTTTTGTCTGTTTTTAACTGATTTTTAATAAAATATTATGTTTGTACTGAATTGTATATGGTTATGATTCATATTAACTAGACATATCCTTGCACATGGGCTTATGATCGTGTTTTTGAACACAACATTTCGGTTTCCTAATATCACCAAGCTTTAAATTAATTTGTACCACGGGAATTTCATCTCTACCAGATAGTAGTACCCTATTCCCCTGGTTGGTTAAAGGGGTCTCTCTCACTTTAATTTTAAATGTATAAATACTTTACACATTGCTCTAAGTTAAACCTGACTGCTTTTCTGCCAAGCTCCCAGAGGATTAAGCACAGGTGCATGTATTAACTCTAGTTGTTCACCCTGACAAGTATTGTGAATATTATTTGAGGAGGGTCTCAGCCTCTTCAACTAATACTTCAATTCCTTATAGTTTTGTTAGGTGCAAAGTGGACACACTTTAGAGTGATACTCATCTGGGTTTATTGGGTTAACTAGTTATGTGCTGCAAGGCTGTAGTGAGACAGTTAAGGGCATATGATCCACCAGGTGTGACAGTTGAGGGTACAGGATGTGTCAAATTATGCAGTTAGTTGGCCAAGACATTTTTCAGGTTACCGCACACTTTGTTGTTTGAGACAAAATGTTGGGTACCCACTAAGTGGGAGTGAGACTTAGCTATCCCATTACTGATTGGAACAAGGCATTAAAATATCATAAGATTGCGCCCAGTAATGCCAGTTTATATTTATCACAATTCAAGCTGTTGCACCGAGCTTAACTCCCTCGACAAATCCTTAGTGAAATATACCAGTCTCTGACAGACGAATGTTCTCAATGCTGACAGTGTGGGGGAGACTTGTGGCATATCATTTGGATCTGCCTGCTTGTCTGCACATATTGGGGTCAATTGGGTGAGGCTCTGGCCTCAGTGTTGGGAGTAAGGGTGGATCAATCCATGCAACACTATACATTGGGTGTGCACCCTAAATCCCAAAAGGGTAAAATTTGCGATAAGTTCTTAGCAGTGACATTACTACTGGCTAAGCATAGGACTATGATGCATTGAATTCAACCAGAAGGACCTTACTAGAAATTATGGTATAGAGATGTCACTGAGTGGCTTATTGCTGAAGAGATCCATATGAATATTGTGCAAACAGATGTTAAATTGTAGGATTATTTGCAGAAATGGGGCAAGATGACATAAGAAACGGGCTGAGGGAGAAGAGGTGTCAGCTGTGTCATAAACCCACATGTAAAAATAGCAGCCCCTGGTAGGGTCCATTCCTCCTAGCACTGCGTGAGCCCCATTGTCCTGGGGTAATTTTATATTCAAATAGTCACCAAAAGTTATGACAATGAAAGTTTCTCTGAGAATAAGGCCGTCTTTATTCGTAATCAGCTATCTTCAATTTTAATTCATCATATCGTTCAGATTTAACAGTGATATAACACTCTGATTACACTGTTAGATAAGATCATCAATCCTTTCCTCCATCCTGATGTATTTTGGGCTAACGAGCCCTTCGACAGGGGATATTTCTAAAGAAATACATAACGTAAAATGTGAGAAAACCATCCTATCATCAAATCCATTGTCAACCAACACCCACGGTTGCAGTGACTTATTCAAAACTGACATGGTGATATGATTGAAATCAACCAAATCGTGACTGCTGTTTTAAAAAAAACATGAAGTGATCTTCCTGATGACAAGGTCACCTATCTATATATTGTGCATGCTTATTGGTTCATACTACATGCAAATTAACAAAGTCCAACACATCTTATTGATCCTTTGAGTGGTCAGGACATAACCCTCGACAAGATGGCATACATGCATAACCAAAATAAAATACATATCGTGGTGCTGTTGTCCCCAAGTGAGAATCAACCTATAATCCAGAAGCGTAAATCACGTGAGTGATACATGGCGTGTGAATGTGCAACATGCAAACTCAGATTCTGTTGACCACTCGTGGATACCTCTCTTGGAAATGTGCACAAAAGGCAAAAAGTGCCCCGGATTCAATGTTGTGCACCTACAGGTTTCATGTGTAACGTGTAGTGAGTAAAACTCACACCAACATCCAAAAGTAACAAATAGCCAGATATCGTAAAGTGTGTGAGAATCACACTGACAAATCTCATGAGTAACCAAAAATTACACTGACCAAGATTAACAGTGCTCTAAAATCGCACAATGTCAACATGCATGTAAAAAATAAAGGTACCCCCGGCCCTTCTCACAAGGATGAAGGCTGTCTTGCAGCGTGTATGAATGGTTTGATAAACGGTATCAGGAAAATACGTGCGTTAAACAAGGTGAATGACAGCGAGGAAGAACTAAACTCTCTGATAATCTTAAGTAAGCGAAATGCTAGTCAGCGGCGGCCATATTGCAAAGTGAAAGGTTGTATTCAACTGAAGCTGAACGTTTGGGGTAAAATTAATAATTCACCACCCTGTACACTCAAGTGTCCAGAAACAGAAGCCTGATGGTAAAGAAACTAGCCATTAAAATGTGCTACAGCTTCGAGGTGTGAACGGGAGTTAATAAAATAATATCAATGCATGTGGACACTGAAACATTAATGGTTGGGTATAAAACATGCTAAGAGAGATAGAAACGAGGGTCGTCTCAGATAGAATAGATGCCCGAGGTCTGTCACCAAAGTATGATCAAAATACAAAGCCAACCATGTTCTCATCAGTGCCAAGGAGTTACGCCCACAAACAAGGTGTCAAAGCACATGTGTGGGTGATGTACTGGTGTATAAAACTGTCATGCATACAATGAATCATACATATGCCTCAAGATGCAAACAAAGTGAGAAACAATAGAGAAAAATAGAGGTCCATCAACAATGCAAGTCACTTTATAGGTAACATAAAAATTACATTCTGCCATTTAGCCCATTGGGTTTCAAAGCGTCAAGACATTTAATCAAAATTCTTTCTCTCTGGAGTAGACTGTTGTTGTTGTCTTTCCCTTCTTTTCTGTCAATAATTTCCAAGATCAAAAATTTAAATTGGCTTATATTATGATTATTTTCCACGAAATGGCTAGCTACCACAGACTTCACGTTTTTTGTGAGGATGCTGCTTTTGTGTTCATTAACTCTAGTTTTGATCTTTCGTTCAGTCTTACTCACATATACCAGACCGCATGGGTATTTCAACAGGTATATGACGTTTTTGGTATCACAATTCGCGGTCACCCTCAAGTCTATTCTAGTGCCTTTCATGGGATGCGTCATCCAGGTCCCTTTAATTATGCTTTCCCGAACTTCAGTTTAGAAGTCCTGACGCGCATAGAGAGGCAATAACTGGTGTGGAGGAGGATGGGGGAGGGATGTAAGGGTTTGGGAGGGACTTTTGTTAGTATTGTTCTTTTTTTGTCATTTTTTCCTTGTTTACTTCCCTTATTCTCTTAAACTGGAAGATACCAATTACTGTACTACAATATTGCTTCTCACGCGGCCGGCCTCTGGGTTGTGAGCTTGAACGCTGTGTAATAATGCCCTTGTTTCGCTCTGCCGGCCTATGGATGTAGGCAGGAAGCTGTGTCCATATGCTATAACTTCCTCCAAATAAAAATGATTTATTCCCAAAAAGTGAGAAACAATAGGGAAAAAAAGAGGTCTTTCAACAATGTAAGTCAGTTTATAGGTAACATAAAAATTCCATCCTGTCATTGAGCCCATTGGGTTTCAAAGCATCAAGACGTTTAATCTAAAACATTTCTCTCTGGAGTAGAGTGTTGTTGTTGTTGTCTTTCCCTTCTTTCCTGTCAATAATTTCCAAGATCAAAAATTTCAATTGGCTTATATTATGGTTATTTTCCACGAAATGGCTAGCTACCACATACTTCATGTTTGTTGTCGGGATGCTGCTTTAGTGTTCATAAACTCTTATTTTGATCTTTCTTTCAGTCTTACCCACATATAGGAGACCGCATGGGCATTTCAACAGGTATATGAGGTTTTTGGTATCACAACTCGCGGTCACCCTCAAGTCTATTCTAGTGCCTTTCATGGGATGCGTCATCCAGGTCCCTTTAATTATGTTGTTACAATTATTGCAGTTGTAACAAAGTAAAGACCCTTTATGTGTCATTTTCTGGCGATCTTCCTTCTTTTGTGTGATCAATTCTTTGATATTCTTACCTCTTTGGTATGTAAAGAAGGGTGTCTCCACAAAAATACCTTTAAAATTAGGTTCAATGGCTAGTATAGACCAGTGTTGTGTGATGGATTTTTTTAATTGGCTGCTCATAGTAGAGAATTTAGACACTACAACCATATGTTTCTGTTCCTTCTTTTGAGTTTTAACAAGCAATTTGTTTCTGGATTTCATCATGCTACATGATTTTGCTTGTTCTAAAACTTTCTTGGGATATCTCCATTCATCAAATCTTTTAAGCATGATATCCATTTGTTCCTTGGATGTATGGGGGTTGGAAACTATCCTTTTTAGGTCCCGCCTGAGACAGCGCTTTAGCGCTGCTCTGGCGAGACTTATAGTAAGCGAGTTTTGGAAGTGCAAACAGTGGCTTTTCATGCCGCCAAATACAGTGCATGTGCGCCGGGCGCGCGCACCATTTGGCAGCCTGAAAAGCACTGCCTGATCACTTGCTTTGATGTCCTCAGTGAGCCGCGCGGCCACTGAGGACATCAAAGTGCACACCATTTGCCACCCCCTTCTTGCTTGTTGCTTGTTTGCCCCCCTCCCCCAACCCCCAACATGAAAACACACGTGAGCCTAAAATATTGACCCGTTGGAGTGGAATCCACTCCTTTCCAGTGGGTGTTACCGATGAGCCTGTTTTTGGCACGTGTAGTTTTTGGGTGCTCCTGTCCCTCCCTCAAACTCCAGCACAAATCTGCTCTTTGTCGGTCCCAATAAAATAAACAAAGAGTAATCTAATCGAGCCCACTAACCCGCTCCTTCCTGCGCAGGCTGCTCCTTATTCCGATCATCTGCCCCAGTGCAGAAGAGCGTGACTCCATTAAGGGCCCTTCTGATAGTGCCGCTCCCGCGGCTGTCACTAGTGCCCAGTGTGACATGATGCAGGGCTTTCTGCCTCTCTGATAGTGCGCTGCCGGGACTCGCTGGAAGAATGTGGACTTCACTGGTGAGCACTGACGCGCGCTCTGCTTAAGTATTTAAAAGGATGTGCAATGGCGGACTAAATGGCTGGAACGGCAAAAGAAAAATTAAATGCATGTTTGTTTTTTACGGACTGCTGTTTCTCCACAATCTTATTTCCTCACTAACATTTTTATTTTTACTTGGCTATTCTATAACGCGCTGCCGATTTAGGAACAGGGTTACCAGATTCGAGTCCTGCCATAGCTCTGCTCCACATCTTGGGATTCTGGGCAAATCACGCGATCTGCCTGTGTCTAAAAACACACACAAAATGTGCATCTAACCCTATGTAATGTAATGTGGTACATGTGTAAAGCGCCCTAATACCCTTGGTACATATTCACGCTAAATAAAAACTGCAAAAAACAAATACGATTAATTTCCCTAGGACCTCATTTGGAGTTTGGTATTTTTCATACGTTGGGTGTGTATAGATGATGACGCATGACACGTTTTCCAGAATGAAGGCCAAGAGGCACAGCCTAGTGTCAAGTTTTGAAACCAAAAATAACTTTGGCTCGCTTCACAGTAACACGACAGGATTCTAAAAGCAAAGTGTTAGATAATCTACTAACTATTGGAATGTTTCACACCACTCCAGACTTGTTGGCGGCCTCAATTGGTGGTCTTTCAGAAGCAAGGTGTTAATGCATTTCAAACGCATTCGACTGAGATGGTAGCCTAAAAGCAACATTGTCCTTTCAGCCAAGGCGGTGTCTGTAGCCTATGTCTGAAAATCAGTAGTTTAAATAAAAAATGATATTTACATACCACTTTTTATAATCTGTTTATACAGATGGCAATGGTTATGCAATTTTTTCAAACAGCATGGTCAAGCACCTTTATTTATTCTTTCGTTTCTGTCTCCTCACTCAATGTCTCCAGCTGCCTTTCCTTTCCTTTTCCCCTCCTTCGCGGGCCTCTCTGTCTCCAGTCACCAAGGTGTCTCCCCTTTTCTCTGTAGTCTGTGTTCCTCCGCCCCTCCGCCCCTCCCCCCCCGCCGCTTTGATGTTTGATCGCGATCACTTTCACTTTCGCGGCCGCAGGGCCGCTTGTTTTGTCATTTGCATACCACTATATATTTTTTTTGCAAATATCTGAATGCGTCTTCACTTCGCTCTCTACCATATTATGCATCAGCTAATACACAATTTTCCCTTTTGCCCAACTCCTTTACACTGCATAACTGCTTTATTATAGTCTTTAGTGTCTCCCACGCAAATCTTTACAGAAAATCTTTCGTACACACAAGGGCATCCTCACTCAGCTGACAAAAGCAGCTTGTTTAATTTGTATATCACATGCTGCGTTTTTCACCTTCTCATACAAGCTTGTAGCTAACGTCCAAACTCACACAGAGCCACTTTAAAATGCCTCTTTAGCTCTCTTGTCTATAGCCTATTCTCCATTTTCCGAAACACATACCTTTCAGAGATCTACAAAATGCTTTAAAGGCATCCTCAGTTAGCTGCTAAAAGCAGCTTGCTGTGATTCATATACCACATGCTGCGATTTTCTCCTTACCCTTAAAGCTAACACACAACTTGCAAAATAAACAAGCCACCCTGCAAGCCGTTTTTAGTACCCCGCCTATGTCTATGGTTCCCTTCCATTTGCAAATTTGCATTGCTTTTATCAAGTGCCTTCTCGATAAAAGCTTTGCTTAACTTACATTCACACTGTTTTACATTCCCCATCGCCGTCATTCACTCTCATTTTATATTTACCAGCATCTCCGACTATTCATTATAAATGTAAGTTCTTTACACTCCCCATAGCTATATACAATTATGTTGCCATGCAAAAAAAACCTCTATGAGCAATTTTATTCACGTTGCATTACTTTTATATGCGTGTTCATAATAGCCACATATAGTGTATACATATTTGTGAATACTACTCCACACACTGCTTTTATGCGAGTTTATTCTACTGACATTGTAAATGACAATGCCTTTTATTTGTTTTAAAACCAAAACATAAATAAAAGGCATTGTAATTTTACAATGCCAATAGCTCAAACTCTTATAAATGCGAGACCTATTGCATTGCAAATGCTTGTTACTCTTAGCAGTTGAGAGTATGGTAAGTGGTTTTTTTGTGATTTCTGATGAAAACTGTTGTAGTGCAACATATTGTTTCTGCCAGTTGCTTTTCTAAAGATGTTAGTTTCCGATCTATTATGTGCTTTGCTAACTTGTACATTAAAAAAGGTGATTGTGTTATCATCGATATCATAAGTGAATTGTGTTCTGTCATTTATCTCGTTCAGTGCGAATAACACAGTAGTGAGACTCATATGAGATCCCTTCCTCAGGATGAAAATATCATCGATGTACCTTAGGAACAGCATAGCATGTTTTTTCCACTTGGGGACAACAGCACCACAATTTGTTCTTTTTTGCTTATGCATGTATGCAATCTTGTCGAGGGTTATGTCCTGATCATCAAAGGATCAATAAGATGTATTGGACTTTGTTAATTTGCATGTAGTATGAACCAGTAAGCACGCACAAAATATAGATAGGTGACCTTGTCATCAGGAAGATCACTTCCTGTTTTTTTTAAAACACCAGTCACGATTTGGTTGATTTCAAGAATGTCACTATGTCAGTTTTGAATAAGTCACTGCAACTGTGGGTGTTGGGTGACCATGGATTTGATGATAGGATGGTTTTCTCATATTACGTTATGTATTTCTTTAGAAATATCCCCTGTAGAAGGACTCGTTAGCCCGAAATACATTGGGATGGAGGAAAGGATTGATGATCTAACAGTGTAATTAGAGTGTTATATCACTGTTAAATCTGAACGATATGATGAATTAAAATTGAAGATGGCTGATTACGAATAAAGACAGCCTAATTCACAAAGAAACTTTCGTTGTCATAATTTCTGGTGACTTCTTGAACATAAATTTACCCCGGGACAATGGGGCTCACGCAGTGCTAGGGGGACGGACCCTACGAGGGAACGCTATTTTTGAATGGAATGATACACTCTTTGATCAGAGAGTGAAACCCCTTGGGTATGTGACAAACTCATTATTGCATTAAAATTGGAAGAAAAGTAGTGTGTGTTCTATTATCTATTAGTTTAATTCCTTCTGATTCCTTGAACACAGCACACCGTACAAACACGTACATCATGGCGTATGAAGATATATCCAATCTGACGGATTTAAGAATATACATTTGTCTTCGCAGAAGAAGAAGATGCAACAATTTATGCTTTAACCCATGTGGAAAGCACTCCATCACCAAACACCCGGAACAAAGAAGAAAGCATTAAACAACTACTTTACTCAACAAAGAGAGAGATTATTCAACAACTGCATGCTAGCACTCTTATTAAATATCATCGAGGGCAAAGGATCACGAGGGGTCTACGGATCCCACAAAAACCATTCGTATGCAAAAATAGCCCTAGATTTGTGGAAAAATTGTATGCTATACTAAATACATTTTCTTGAGACCGACTTCTCCTAATCATTGAAGAACTGTCAAAATCTTGGAGGAGCTTTCAAAGGAGATCTCTCAAATCAAGTCAGAATTGTCAAATGTTATGGAAGCTGAAGACTGGACCAAAACGTTGGCGGACATCAATATCCAATTAAACAAATATACAGAAGAGATTAATGACAGGAAGATTTGCAAGTTCAAGCGAGACACCATCGACTATAAGTTGGGAGAAATGTATTCTTGAGCAGAAGTGTATGCCAAATGGAGACAAAATAGACCATGTAGCCAGAATACGGAGACCAAAACATCCTCTTCAGATAGTAAACCCACCAATCAACACCACAGGGTTGCTACCGAACAGTTTCCCACTCACACGAACATTGAACAACCACAAACATCTGGTGTTTCTTTTTAGAGGCGGGCCAAAGAGACAAAGACTACCCAGAAGGGGAAAAGGAAAAAGAAAAAGAGAAAGAGAACTTAGATGCAAGGAGCCTACCAATCACAGGCAAGAGAACCTAAGGGAAAAAAACATAGAACATAGCAACCTAGTAATCAACATTTCCTCACACGAACTTAGCCCCATGGAAATTAGGACACTACAGAAAGGGACTTCATTCGTACCCACATGTCAAACTAGTGGTTTAGAACTAGAGATCAGCCTGTTCAAGTTGATGCGTAACTTACGCCTGAGAAACGTTTTTTGAAAACTTAGCCGACAAACATGACAATGAGGAAGAAGATTTACTAAAAGGCCTGAAAACCAAAAGTACCTATATGGCCCCTATCAGCCACAAACGTTAGGACACCTTTGAGAGTATAGTGACACATGATATGCAGAAATATAACTTTCAAAAGAAATCCAAACATCGGAATTTAACCAACAAAGAATTTGGAGTTTTGAAAAAAATAGCTGACAACCCTGTGATCACATGTCAAAATGCGGATAAGAGAGGATCATTGGTAGTAATGGACACGAGTTTTTACAAAGAACAGTTCAAGGTGCATGTGTCGGATACTGGAACTTGTGCCACATTGGATTATAACCCCACTGAACAATTTTCAATCATATTGAAGAGTACATTGGAAAGAGCTGTCAACAATGGTGTTGTCACTGAAAAAATGAGCAGATATCTCACTCAAAACAACCCTAGGAGTCCGGTAATGTATGGTAATGTATATGTTACCCAAAGTACATAAATGCTTACACAACCCGCCGTTTAGATCCATTGTGTCTACCAGAGGAAGCTTCCACGAACCTGTGGGCACATTTTTCGACACACATCTAAAACCATTCGTTCTTAAGATGAGCACATACATTAGGCATACGACGGAGTTCCTTTCCAAAATCAAACAAATCTCGTTTACATGAAGATGGCCAGATACTGCTTTGTACGATATACATTAAATCGTTGTACACATCAATCCCTCAGAACCTGGGCATAGAAGCCATTAAAGAAGCACTTATTAACTCTAATCTTGATCAAAGCTTACAAATGTTTCTCATGGAACTTTTACCTTTTACCCTGTATCAGAGTTACTTCAAATGGGAAGACCAATGCTTCTTACAGCTCACAGAAACTTCTATGGGCACTTGCGCCGCTCCAGCCTATGCCAATCATTTTATGAGTAAGTTTGAGGAGGACAGCATTTTGGGTACTGTCACTTGGAAAAAAACATGCTATGCTGTTCCTAAGGTACATCGATGATATTTTCATCCTGTGGAAGGGATCTCATTTGAGTCTCACTACTGTGTTATTCGCACTGAACAAGATAAATGACAGAATACAATTCACTAATGATGTCGATGATAACACAATCACCTTTTTGGATGTACAAGTTAGCAGAGCACATAATAGATTGGAAACTAACATCTTTAGAAAAGCGACTGGCAGAAACAATATGTTGCACTACAACAGTTTTCATCAGAAATCACTAAAAAACACTTACCATATTCTCAATTACTAAGAGTAAAAAGAATAGTGTCCAACCCTGATACATCCAAGGAACAAATGGATATCATGCTTAAAAGAATTGATGAACGAGGATATCCTAAGAAAGTTTTAGAACAAGCAAAATCACGTAGCATGATGAAATCCAGAGACAAATTACTTGTTAAAACTCAAAAGAAGGAACAGAAACATATGGTTGTAGTGTCTAAATTCTCTACTATGAGCAGCCAATTCAAAAAATCCATCACACAACACAGGTATATATTAGCCATGCAACCTGGTTTTAAAGGTATTTTTGTGGAGACACCCTTCTTTACATACCAAAGAGGTAAGAATATCAAAGAATTGATCACACAAAAGAAGGAAGACCGCCAGAAAATGACACATAAAAGGTCTTTACTTTGTTACAACTGCAATAATTGTAACAACATAATTAAAGGGACCTGGATGACGCATCCCATGAAAGGCACTAGAATAGACTTGAGGGTGACCGCGAATTGTGATACCAAAAACCTCATATACCTGTTGAAATGCCCATGCGGTCTCCTATATGTGGGTAAGACTGAAAGAAAGACCAAATAAGAGTTTATGAACACTAAAGCCGCATCCCGACAACAAACATGAAGTCTGTGGTAGCTAGCCATTTCGTGGAAAATAACCATAATATAAGCCAATTGAAATTTTTGATCTTGGAAATTATTGACAGGAAAGAAGGGAAAGACAACAACAGTCTACTCCAGAGAGAAATGTTTTGGATTAAAAGTCTTGATGCATCGAAACCCAATGGGCTCAATGACAGGATGGAATTTTTATGTTACCTATAAAGTGACTTACATTGTTGAAAGACCTCTTTTGTTCCCTATTGTTTCTCACTTTTTGGGAATAAACCATTTTTATTTGGAGGAAGTCATAGCATATGGACACAGCTTCCTGCCTACATCCATAGGCCGGCAGAGCGAAACAAGGGCATTATTACACAGCGTTCAAGCTCACAACCCAGAGGCCGGCCGCGTGAGCAGCAATATTGTAGTACAGTATTTGGTATCTTCCAGTTTAAGAGAATAAGGGAAGTAAACAAGGAAAAAATGACAAAAAAAAAACAATACTAACAAAAGTCCCTCCCAAACCCTTACATCCCTCCCCCACCCTCCTCCACACCAGTTATTGCCTCTCTATGCACGTCAGGACTTCTAAACTGAAGTTCGGGAAAGCTTTATGTTCATGCTTCCAGTGTCTGAGTTTTGGCTAGACTCTCTAGGGGGAGCAATTTAAGTATCTGTAGGCATTTAGGACAGGTTATTTCTCCAATATCTTTTGTTAACAGTTGCAGGAAGGGCGCCCAAAGTTTAGCATACTCCTGCCCCTTACCTTAAACGGTAAGAGACATCCGCTCCATGGCCAAAAGATGTCACAGGCGATGGATCCAAGACAGCACGTCAGGCGCAGCCGTCACCCCCATTGAGCTAAGATGACCTGTCGGGCCGCCAGCAGTGCTAGTGCTATTTGCCTACCACGTATGGATTTTAACGGGAAGGCTTTAGGGTGCGAGAGACCCAGGAGAGCGTATTCTGGGGCGCGGGGCAATGAAATCACGAACGCTGCATCTATGTTTTCTAGGACCTCAGTCCAGTAGCGTTCCAGCTTTGGACAATGCCATAGCAAGTGAGCCAGGGTGCCAGACATCCCATAGCCTCTCCAGCAGAGGTCCGTTTTGCTTTTGTCCCAACAGCGAATGCGGGCGGGAGTATAGTACCAATGTGCAAAAACCTTAAAAGCTGACTCTGCTCCAGCTGTACTATGTGCAGTGTGGTGGGTTCTGTAGAGGATGTGTTCCCATTTCTTGGGAGTTAGCGGCCTACCTATTTCTGTTTCCCAGCGTACCTGTGCCCGTGCCTGTGCCTGTGCCCGTGTGCGTTGTCCAGTAGGACTTGCAGTAAGCATGGCATATAATTCCGAAATGAGCGGGCGGTCATCTTTCTTGCGTAGCAACCACCGGTCGAACATGTGAGCGTAGTTAGAGGGCCACGTGATCCAGTGGTACACTTGACGATAGGGATGTTCGTCTGTTGCTAGGAGACCATAATCCCTCCGAAGCTGTTCAAAGGGGGCCAACCCCTCAGTGTCGAAGAGGGACCCAACTCGTTTACAACCCTCCTCCCGCCATCGCTGGAACACCGCAGACGCCTGCCCTGGAGGAAAATTAGGGTTATCCACAATGGGAGTCATCGGCGAGGGAAAGGATTTCCAGCCTTTCACAATAGCTACTCTGTCCCAGATCTTAAGCATCGGGTAAGTAACAGGGGAGGAGTATAAACCCCAGGCCCTTTGTTTGCGGGGAAACCACAGTTCCCTCCAAATGTTAACACCAGTGACAGACTGGTCCATGAAGTTCCAGTGTTTGCTGGATAATTGCCTGTTCCATTCCACCAGATATCTGGGGCAAGCTGCTTGATAGTAGCCGCCTATTAAGGGTAATCCCACTCCGCCCTGTGCTTTCGAACATGCCATTTGGGTAAGGGAGAGATGAGGCTTTTTCCCCTCCCAGACAAACTTATTGAAAAGAGCCTGCAATTGCTTTAACGCCCTGGGCGGTGGAGACAGAGGGAGCATCTGAAATATATGGAGAATGCGCGGAAGGATGGTCATTTTCACCGCCGTAATCCTTCCAAACCAAGCTAGCCACAACCGTGACCATGCGTCCAGCATCTTGGCTGTTTGCTCCAATAACGTTGTATAATTGAGCGTAACCGTCCGAGCGATGGTCGGGGCTAGTCGGACACCCAGGTATAGTATGTCACTCTGTGTCAATTGGAATGGGAATTGCTGTTGCAAGCTATCTACTTCTTCAGGGGGGATTGTTAAATTCAAAATATTGGATTTGCCCACGTTACCTTTAAACCCTGAGACTTCCCCAAACGCAGAGAGTACCGCGAGCAAAGCGGGCAGGGACGTCTGCGGATGCGTGAGAGAAAGTATCTCATCATCCGCATACAAACTTATTTTGTGGATGTCCGCTTCAAATTTCAAGCCAGAAATGCGCTGGTCTGCTCTTATCCGCTGAGCGAAAGGCTCCATATAGAGCGCAAATAAAAGCGGGGATAGGGGGAACCCTTGGCGAGTCCCCGGAGAGATTGGAAAGAATGCTGATCTGCTACCATTGACCCTCACAAATGCCTTGGGCGCACAGTAAATGCGCCGAATCCAATTAATGGAATTCTCTCCGAACCCATAGCAGCGCAACACCTTGCATAGATAGTCCCACCCCACTCTATCGAATGCCTTTTCGGCGTCTATCATTAGCAAGAAAGACTGCCTACCAGAACGCTGTATGCTATCAATAAGGTAGAGGAGCCGTTTAGTGTTGCCCCCCCTTGCAGCATCGGAATAAAACCCGATTGGTCAGGGTCTATGATGTCGGCCATGAGAGGGTTCAATCGTGCAGCAAAAATACCCGCGAACATTTTCACGTCAATGTTACGGAGAGAGATAGGCCTATAGGACCCACACTCCTGAGGATCTTTCCTGGGTTTCAGGATGACGGAGATTGACGCTTCTGACATAGAGGGTGTCACCTCCCCCGACTTCAAAAAGGAGTTAAACAAGTTGGTTAAAAATGGAGTCAACTCCCTGCAAAAGGTTTTGTAAAAGGAGGCCGAGAACCATTCTGGTCCCGGTGATTTGGCCGGTTTCAATCTGGAGATGGCCGAGATCACCTCCTCAATTCGTATCACGGAGTCAGGCGCCTCCGCTGAGTTTCTAGTGAGAGGTGTGATCCCACAGGTTTCCAGATATGCGCTCGGATCGTGGGTCGGCGGGTCCTGCCCAGTGTAAAGAAGGTTGTAGAAGCTACAGAAAGCATCCACAATTTGTTCGTCTGCACTCTGTTCCTCCCCTGTGTGGTCCCACAACGACTGAATCTGGGTTTTCTGCGTTCTAGCTCGCAATCTATGGGCCAGCATTTTACCGCACTTATCGCTGCTAAGGTAAAATTTGTGACGGAGAAGAGCGTGTTCCGCCCTGTCAAGATCTAAATGTTTCAGCAAGCGCCTGCGATTCTCTAATTCCCTCCACACCTGTGGTGCCCCGGTGCGCTTGTGGATCGATTCGAGTTTCCCAACCTCACTCTCCAATTCAGTGCGCTTCTCTTTACGAAGTTTATTATAGGTCGCCGAAATGGCAATGAATTCCCCCCTTGCGACAAGCTTCAGGGCCTCCCACACCGCTGACAGTGACATGGCGTCCACATTGTTAAGCAATAGGTAGTCCGCTATGGTTCGCTTAATTCATTGCACTGTGCCCTCAGAGTGCAAGAGATTCTCCCGGAGGCACCACCCAGGGGGAAACGCCTGTGATCGCTGTGCCGGGAGGAGGACAGAGATATGTGCGTGGTCGGAGAGAGAGCGGGTCTCTATCGTAGCCGTGTGAAGGTGATGTAGTAGGGAGGTAAATGCCAGGAAGTGATCTAGTCGGGCATATGTTTTATGCGGTGCAGAATGGTATGTGTAATCTCGCTCTGCGGGGTGCCAGACATCATGGAGCCCACTGTCCCCCAACCACTCCCGCCCCACTGAGGTGAGTGCTCCTGACTGATGTGTTCGCTGACCGGACCTATCTAACTCAATATCCATCACAAGGTTTAGGTCCCCCCGACCAAAATCGCTGTGTCTGGGGACGTGAGAACCTCTGTGAGAGCTGAGAGTATGAAGGGTTCCTGCTACGCATTGGGGGCGTAAAGCGAGGCTATGGTGAGGTGAGTCCCATCCCATTTCACCCTGAGAGCTAATAGGTGTCCCTTTATTTCTGCCACGGTCGAAATACCTTTACCAGGGCAGCGGGCCCCAAATTATATTGCTACGCCATTCTTCTTAGATGGCCCTGCTGACCAGAACTGCTGCGGGAATCGCATATCGCGCATACGTACGGTGTCTTTGGAGAGGAGATGCGTCTCTTGAAGAAGACATATGTCACTCCCTGCATTTTCAAGTAGGGACAACACTGCTGCTCTTTTTACTGGGTTGTTTAGGCCCCTAACATTGAGGCGAACTACCTTAAGGTCTTTCCCCATTCAATGAGTGTGGTGTAAAGCGGCCTGATGCATCTACCTTTTGCCCAACAGACCCATGCTGACCTGAGTGCTCCATGGCTAATCTGCGGAGGCAGAGCTGACGTGCAGACTGGTGCGGAGATCCCCAACTGTATCCCCAAATAAACCCAACTCCAGAGGAAAAACGCATTAACCAAATAGTTATCAAAATTGATACATGACTAAAGTCTGTCAAGGTAGTTGAAATCCAGGGGATTGTGGCTTGGGCAGTCGCCTCGCCCATGGCGGGCCTGATACGTACCCACCCGCCTGCGGAGAGGCTGCTGGTAATGTTCGGAAGACAAACCTTCCTGTCCCCCTGGCACCCATCCGGGCGCCCATTCCGGGGCCATCAATTGCATACCTCACGGGGTGGCTGGATAATCTGATGATTACGACAGAGAGGAGATCACCGTCTCCCGTTCTTTGTCCCTTGTGGCCTGATCGGGCTTCATGACAGACGTTGCCTTTCCTACTCGTTGCCATCAGGCTGTGCGGCGAGCGTTTGGATGTATAGGTCGCTCCACTTGCTCCGCCGCCGGTGCACCTTCCAATCCAAGGATCTCCATGCTTCGGGTAGTTAGCGAATCTGCAGCAGCTTCCCCCGATGTTTGAAAATAATGCGGAAGGGGTGGCCCCATGAGTAGAGGATGCCTTGTTCGCGGAGATGCTTGGTCACCACCTTGAATTTGCGCCGCTTGATGAGTGTGGAAGCCGCGAGGTCTTGAAATATGGCCGGAGTGTGGCCTCGAAACTGTAGAGTCTCTCTGGCTCTCCATATGATACGCTCCTTCATTTGAAACTCGTGTACACACACGAGGATGTCTGGCGGCGGTGCTTTGTTACCACGGGGAAGGCCCACTCTGTGGACTCGGTTCATTTGAATGTCCACCACCTGCACCTCTCCCAACACTTGCTGAAATAGTGCTCCGACATAGGCCCTGAGGTCATCACCTTCCTCCTTCCATGGTACGCCTCTGATCTGCACGTTGTTCTGTCGGGAATGGTTCTCCAAATCCTCAGCGTGGGCCTGAAGATCAAGGTGCTGCTCCCGTAGGCTCAGCATATCTTGTTGCAGATGGTGGAGGTCCTCTTCCCTATTAACATCATATTCCTCAAGAGTCGCCACCCGCTCACCAATGCCATCCACATCACAACGTACCTCTTTTAGGTCTGCTGCGAGCCTGTCCCTGAGTTCCTGAATATCCTCTTTTATGGCGGCGAAGAGTTTCACCATGAACGCCTTGGTAGCAAGGAAATCGTCGCCTTCCATCGTTCCGGAGGTTTTTTCGCCAGGCGCGATGGGCGGCCCTGACTGCTTCAGGAGGAGCTCTTTCAAAGACTTCTCCCTCTTGGCACGCGCTGCCGCCATTTCACACACTTCCCGCTGCTGACTCCAACCTCCGGCACCAACCACAGCAGCCGCTTCCAGCGATCCGCACTAGCCAGAGGGCCGCAGAGATGTCGTCCCCGTCACCTCCTGTGACTCTCTGAGAAGCAGTGAATCCGCCGTGCCGTTGTACCCAAACGTGGGCCGCCACAAGGCCCCAGGACAGCCAGCGCCACTAACCTCCAATCCTGTGAGTTCCGGTAGTCGGCGCGCTCGTCAGCAGGTGCGCAGGACCACCAGGACCCCGGGGGGAGTGCTATCGCAATTTCCCAAATGGCACTTCCATCGTCACTTCGCCCTCAACGCTAACATCCACCACCCAGGGGGGTCTCTGCACCTGCAGTGCTCACCCTCCGCCGTCCCCCGGACCGCTGAAGCCCTGTACCAGGCCGGGTCGCTCAGGTCCAATCTGCCGATCTCTCTGAGTGTCCCAGCTCCGAAATAAAATGGAGGGCAGCTCTGCTCACATACCAGGCACGGAAGG
Organism: Triturus cristatus; assembly: GCF_964204655.1. NCBI lineage: Eukaryota > Metazoa > Chordata > Amphibia > Caudata > Salamandridae > Triturus > Triturus cristatus. The sequence goes on along the minus strand of NC_140589.1, from coordinate 1,709,847,503 downwards.
CTCGGTGGATCAAGATGCGCAGGCCGTTGCTCATCTCTGATCGATCCTCGGGGGGTCCCCGGACTCCCCCTGCTGCTTGGCTCACTGCAGCCTCTGCGCCACCTTGTGAGAAAGTGCCATCTTTCTTGCATGGTATGCCCCCACTTTTTGCTAAATTGCTGAATGTACTTTGACTGAGTGTACCCTGGACTCCTGCCAATCAGGTGCCCAGGGCCTATGTTCCTTCCTTAAAACACACAAACTCCAAATTGGCAAACCCTGGCCAAATGTCAGCCCCTAGTAAATGGTACCCTAGGTACCCAGGGCCTTGTGACCAGGGAAGTCCCCTAAGGGCTGCAGCACTCATTGTGCCACCCTTAGGGGCCCTGTACCCTTATACACACACACTGCCTTTGCAGGCTGAGTGTCTGGGTGCAGGACAAAATGAAGAGTCGACATGGCACACATCTCTGTGTGCCATGCCCAACACCCACACTGCCAAGGCATATGTCAGTCACCCCTGGGTGCCTTATGCCCATGGTGTGGGCACAGGAGCAGGAGCCCTGTGCCCCTACAGTACCCAGGTCCATTCCCGGGCACTGTAAGTGCAGTGCTGCCATTTAAGAGTACATGGTGCTGAGAGCTCGTCAAACCCAATTTCACAGCACCATAATGGCAACACTAAAGACTGGGAAGTTTGGTATCAAACTTCTCAGCACATTAAACCCACACTGATGCCAGTGTGAGATTTAATGTACCAAGCACCCCAGAGGGCATCTTAGAGATGCCCCCTTACAACTAACCTACAATCCACGTCTGCTCTGAGGCTGCCCAGGCTGCCACACAGCAGACACGTTGCTGGACCCCTGGGTGGGAGAGCCCCTGCTCTCCCGGGCCTGCAACAATGCACATCCTGGGTGAGGTGATAAATCTCCTCCCCCAGGATGAGCAAAGGGAAGCTTCAAAGGCCTGCCGCCTCTAGGAGTTTCCCCAGGCCACTGCAACCCCCCACTCTGGCGGGAACCTTGGCCGGAAACCCCATACAAGCACAGGGGATGTGCCAGCCTGCCCACCCCACCCCTCAGGTGGGGGAGGCGAGGTGAAGCACATCTCCGGGCTCTCGCCATCTTGAAGATGGGAGGCCCTACCCTATCAGGATTAGGCTACTGCCCCCCTCCCACAGGAGAGGGGCAGGATAGGGGGTGTACCCACACCAGGACAAGGACCCATTGGTCCCTGACCTTCACCTACCTGTAACGCCCCTAAATCTAGTATTTAGGGGCACCCTGAACCTTCCTTACCCAGATCCCAGATTCGAAACTACAAGAAGAGCAAGAAGAACAAAGACCTGCGCTGCAGCTGCTAAAAAGAGGAAGACACCAACTGCTTTGGCCCCAGCCCTACCGGCCTGTCGACCCTCGAACCTGCTCCTGCTCTAGCGCGGCATCTCTAGTGGCCAGCAACCTCAGAAACCCCGGAGGACCTGGCTACCTTTGAACTCTGATTCCCTGGGACTCCCATGAGTAGAGGCTCTACTCAAAACCTACCTTTCACCCCTGGCAGCAGCCCGGAACCGCGATCCCAGCCCACTCTGCACCCGCCAAGCCTGGCCGGTGCCGGAGTGAACTAAACCCACGAGGACGACCCCATGGCGACTGTGGCCACGAGTCCGGCACTCAAGGACCCCCCTCGACTATCCTGAAGAAGCTTGCAGCCTCAGAACAGAGTGCCACCCCAACAGCGATCAACAAGAGGGTAAGATTTCCGACATCAAAAGGCACCCCTGCACCCGGCGCCCCACGGCCCACTGTGCCCAATCCCGGGGTACCTACCTATCCTTCAACTACCCAACTTACCCCTCGAAGTGGTGGTGGCACCCGAAGAGTCCTCGTCCCCGAGCCTGCAGTCTTTTTCCAAACCGGAGATTTCCCATAGAAATCAATTGAGCGCCCGACGGCTCAAAAGCACCCTGCAGCCAGCCGCCCGAGTGGCCCTGGCAGTGAAAACTCTACTCTAACCTACTTCCCCACTTGCCCTGAGTAAGTGACCAGGAGCCCAGCTCCCACAGCCACGTGGCTTGCCAGACAGCAGCCATCAACCAAGGCCCCCCTATCCCTCATAGGATAACATTGGGCCTAACTCTCTCTGCACCCAGCCGTCCTGAAACCGCTGAGGGTGAACTAACTGTACCTACCTGACACTGGGGGACCCCTGAGTCTATGCCCAGAACTTCAACTCTGCCAGTCGAGTACTTACCCTTAAACCGCTAACTTCATTTTTCTCATAGGGTGACATTGACTGGCTTTTGCTTGAAAATTCTTCTAAGTGTGGACTTTTCAAAACTTCAAATAGTCACCAAAAATCAGCCGAGTGACAAAAACGAATTTACTCACCTGCTCTTAGGTGAGCTCCCAGTGCTGGATCTTGGTGCCCAGCACTGACTCTGAAAAGTACCCACAACTATACTTACCTTTAACTCATTTTTCTTCCGTAGGAAACCATTGACTGCTTTTCTGTGAAATTTCTTCTAAGTGTTGATTTCTGCAATTTCTAAATATTCCTCAAAAATCGTATAACATCTGAAAACGTAATTACTTACCTGTTTTGGATACATTTCCCAGTAGTGATCTAGACACCCAGTACTGGATTACAAAAGTAACGATAACCTACTGTACCTGTAACCTACATTTCCTTCCATAGGGAATCATTGATTGTTTGCTCTGAAATATTTTCTAAGTGCTCACTTTTGAAATAGCTAAATATTAGTTAAAAATCATTACAGTACCAAAGTCGACTTTTAACAGCTGATTCTGAGAACTGACCCAGGACTGGATCTAGGATCCAAGCCTGGAATTACAAAAGTAATCTACAAAGTAATCTGTTGCATATAATCTGAATTTATCATTGAGCTCAATGTATTGTGTGTAGAAATAGAGTTGCCTACTGCAACTATTTGTAACTGTTTACTAAAAAGTCAATTACATATACAAAAGTATTTTTATGAAACATCTCCTGTCGAGAAAGTATATTTTAATTCCAAGTGTTGGTTCTAAAATAAAACAAGCATATATTTTTTATATACAAACCATTAGCCTAGAGTTCAGTTCTTGAGTGTGTGGAACTATTTGCTGACTGAGTGTGTACAACAAATGCTTTACACGTCCTCTGATACTGCCTTACTGCTCGACCAGGCTACCACTTTGGAGAGTAAGGTTATATCTAACTTTAACCTCTGTTAAACCCTTGGGGTCTGTGGACTTTGTACACCCTGTACCTATTAAGGAACAGTATATACAGAGCCACTTTCTCACACACCTTGCCAATCGTGCCTGCGTAGTACCTTGGTGCTATGCAACAACGGGCGGTGCCACATAGTGCTTGCTCGTCTAACCCTGCGCCGGCTGCAACACCACCCCGTCCGCACTGCCGCACACCAGAACTCCGCTCGCCAGTACTCACAGCTCCGGATGCACCACTCCAGTCGGGCCGCAGATCACTGCTTCCTGACCGCGATGACCCTGGACAGGTCCGATCCGCTGCTCTGCTCACTCGCGGCTCCACTGCGGCCTCAACTTCACGGCGGCACAGTGTCCCACTCACACGGCGTCACTGGGCAGGCAACTCGTCTCGGGTGTGCCGCACAGGTCTCTGGCACCACCCCGTCCTGACGCTGGGTCCAGAGGCCCCGGGAACAGGTGATTATACAAGGCTGAAGGTTGGCCATGCCGGAGGGACACGATTCCGCGTCCTACCGTGCCGCTATCCTGGGCACGCCCCTCTCACTTTCTTTGCATCTTGATGCATATATATGATTTATTTTATGCATGACAGTTTTATACACCAGTACATCACCCACACACGTGCTTTGACACCTTGTTTGTAGGCGTAACCCCTTGCCACTGATGAGAACATGGTTGGCATTGTATTTTGATCATACTCTGGTGACAGACCTCGGGCGCCTATTCTATCCGAGCCGACCCTCGTTTCTATCTCTCTTAGCATTGTTTATACCCAACAGTTAATGTTTCAGTGTCCACACGCATTGATAGTATTTTATTACCTCCCGTTCACACCTCGAAGCGGAAGTACATTTTAATGGCTAGTTTCTTTACCATCAGGCTTCCGTTTCTGAACACTTGAGTATACAGAATGGTGAATTATTAATTTTACCCCAAACCTTCAGATTTAGTTGCATACAGCCTTTCACTTTGCAATATGGCCCCCGCTGACGAGCATTTTGCTTACTTAAGATTATCAGCGAGTTTAGTCATTCCTCGTTGTCATTTACCTTGCTTAACGTGCGTATTTTCCCGGAACCGTTTACCAAACTATTCGTACATGCTGTGAGACAGCCTTCATCCTTGTGAGTAGGGCCGGGGGAGCCTTTATTTTAATATATGCATGTTGGCATTGTGCGATGTTAGAACGCTGGTAATCTTGATCAGTGCGACATTTGGTTACTCATGAGATTTGCCAGTGTGATTCTCACATACTTTACGATATCTGGCTATTTGTTACTTTTGGATGTTGGTATGAGTTTTACTCACTACACTTTACGCATTAAACCTGTATGCGCACAACATTGAATCCGGGGCACTTTTTGCCTTTTGTGCATATTTCCAGGAGAGGTATCCACGAGTGGTCAACAGAATCTGAGTTTACATGTTGTACATTCACACGCCATGTATCACTCATCTTTTTAAAGACGTGATTTACGCTTCTGGATTATATGTTGTATAGAAAAGGTTGATTCTCACTTGGGGACAACAGCACCACGATTTGTTCTTTTTTGGGTATGCATGTATGCAATCTTGTCGAGGGTTATGTCCTGATCACTCAAAGGATCAATAAGATGTGTTGAACTTTGTTAATTTGCATGTAGTATGAACCAGTTAGCATGCACAATATATAGATAGATGCCCTTGTCATCAGGAAGATCACTTCATGTTTTTTTTAAATACCAGTCACGATTTGGTTGATTTCAAGCATGTCACTATGTCAGTTTTGAATAAGTCACTGCAACCGTGGGTGTTGGGTGACCATGGATTTGATGATAGGATGTTTTTCTCATATTACGTTATGTATTTCTTCACAAATATCCCCTGATGAAGGGCTCGTTAGCCCGAAATGCATCGGGATGGAGGAAAGAATTGATGATCTTATCTAGCAGTGTAATCAGAGTGCTATATCACTGTTAAATCTGAACGATATGATGAATTAAAATTGAAGATGTCTGATTACGAATAAAGACAGCCTAATTCACAGAGAAACTTGCATTGTCATAATTTTTGGTGATTATTTGAACATAAAATGACCCCAGGATAATGGGGCTCATGCAGTGCTAGGGGGGACGGACCCTACCAGGGGACGCTATTTTTGGGGATGGAATGCTACACTCTTTGATCAGAAAGTGAAACACCTTGGGCACACGACAAACTCATAATTGCATTAAAATTGGAAGAAAAGTAGTGCGTGTTCTATTACCTATTCATAACCTCACATGTCTCACAGAATTGAAAGTATCCTTCTTCCATGAACCTACTATACACGTACGCAATCTGAAACAGAGCTTCTATCTATGCTACAGATTGTTTTTTTATATAGCAGTACTCTTTGTGGTCTTTCAATGGTGATGATGTGACATTATTTTTGATGATAATTACAAACAAATGAAATATGTTTAAAAAAAATAAGACATGTTGGAAATAGTTGAATTATGAGTTGATTTTTAGCAGAGGTTGTGACCTGTTGTAGTTGTATTCTTGTAGGACTATAATTTCATGTGTACCCAGGTTTCCTTGATCTTTTATTAAACCATTTCCACTGTGCAGGGACAGTGAATTTATCATACTTGTCTGGTGTTTCTGTTCATTTTGAAAAGGTCTACTATATGATTTTGTGGAGGATTCTGCAGCAGAAACCCATCTAAAAATTCTGCCCATTAAACTTTTACCATATCCCCATGTGTTTTAAATAAATGCCAAATTCTGGTACAGTTTGATATCTAGTAAAGTGTTTCATCCTTCTTGCCTGCTAGTATCTTCACTATATGCCATTAGTTTATGATCAATTAGTCCTACTTTCCTAAATAGACCTAATTAGCAAGGATTCAGGCATTTACTTTAAGAGAATAGATGTTTCCTTCATCAGCATGTATGCTATGTATCCCCTTTCTGAAAAATCTACAGCTGCATCAGTTTATACTCTTATCAGCCTAGACAAGAAAGACTGAAATATAGTCTTGCCTCTGTTGTTTTTTATATTGAAAAGTGCTCCTCAATCATATTAGGGCTTTTGCCATTCAAACTTTGGTTTGGATGGCAGTCCTGGTCAATATTGGACAAAGTCCTCTGGGAGTGGGTGGAACCAAAGGTAGAGGACATTTCCATTAGTAAAATATGTAGCAGCCTTGGGTACTGGGCTGCAAACTCTCCACTAAGTAATGGCAGAATATGTCGGAGATGTCCAAAGATTTGAGGATGTGCAACATAACTATGGGTTCCTGTTGAGAACACTAGAATAGGCGATACGTTTTTGTTACCAACCACACATATTAAGATGCTTGCAAAATGGCATAGTTGATATATTGACAGGAAAGATAGGAATACTGTATTACAGATTAACCCTCCCACAAAAGAAAGGATTCTCAAATCTATCATATTAATTTGTTTTAAAAAACTGAAGGATTATGGGAACCAGGACTGGTGGGCACTGTGGAACACTGACATTGAGAAGGTTCTGTTATGCACACCATCCAAGAAACATGCAAGCTGCAACTTCAATATCAGCAGAAGAGGAGACACAATTAAGGGAACTATTGGAGAAGGGAGGAGATGTATTTTCCACTTACAACCCTAGTAAAGAATAACATTAATACAAAGCCAGAAGTTACGGTCAAGCCAAATTCTTAGGGCCAGAAGGTTATCTGTATAAACCAGAAGTTGAAGCTATGCTCTCATTGGACATCAGAGAACCAGCAAGAAGTGAAAGAGCATCACCAATATTACTATATACAAATGTGGACAGATCCAATCCCTTCTGCAAATATTTCTGGCACCCTTATCCCATCTCAAGGGTGGATGAAATCATTAAATATTTGGGATCAGCCCAATATATGAGTACTTTCGACCTTCCCAAGAGGTATTGCCTGATTCCTTGGGTACATTCAAACAGACATAAAATGGCATTGTGAATACCTTTTGGATCATTTTAAGGTACTGCTATTTGGGTTGCATGAATCCTTTGCCACATTTTAGTGCCTTATGTATCAAGTGTAGCAACCTTGTAGGAAAGTGCCTCTTTTTGTGTGATCATCCCCATTTTTGGTGGACAGATGGCGCTCGCTTTTTGACTCTGTGCCCTGGAACTCTGCTAAGCAGGCCTCAGTGCATGTGCTCTGACCCACAAAACATGTCAAAGTTGGTTATACTCCAAATTGGCTTATTTAACTTACATGTAAGTCAATAGTATTGGTACAAAGTGTATCCAGGGCCTGTAAGGTAAATGTCACTAGAGAACTGCAGCACCGATGATGCCATCCGCTACATTGACAGGATAAAGTAAGCATGGCTTCAGGCCTACCATTGTAGCCTGACTGTGGCAGTTTAAAAACTGCTATTCAACCTATCTATATAAACTCTGTTGCCACGTCTCTAAACCTTCCTTCGAAATATTAATAAGTCCACTATATGTAGGGCCTAAGCCCATAAGGTAGGGTGACTTGTATTTTAAAATAGGAAATGTAGAAAGTTAATATTAAACATGTCCTTACAATGACTAGCACCTAAAAGCTACTCTCACAGTATCAAGGCTGGCTGTTCCATAGAGAAACTCTGGGCTGTACTATTAAATTGAATAATGCTATCTTAGGCTAGGAAGCTACTACAAAAGCCAATCTTGGACTCTTTGTAACATTTATTAAAAGATTGATTTACTGGTGAAGTTCAATTTTTAATACATATTGAGGAAAAGGTGCTTTTAGACACAGATGTTCTCTGCCTAAATCCTCAGAAGGCTAATTTGCATTAGCCTCAAGCTACAGCCCACTGAGTGCTGAAGCCCTGAATGACGTGTGAAAACTGCTCCCAGAGCAGACAAGGGCCTGGTTATGTGAAAGTATTTCTGTTCCTCTGGCAGGATCACCATTTGGGAAGTATCTAGGAACTTAATTAACTTCAAACAGGCATGTCCTGTCACAGGTAGATGTCAGATGACACCTGGACAAGCCGCATTCTTTGTTACCTGAATCAGGCAGGCACCAATCCCAGTGGGGAGGTAGCTACCCCCAGACCCGGTTTGAAGTGATCACAGATGAGCATTTGCTCATATCCCTGGTTACAACTCCGGGGTGGGCACACAGGCTCTGCACAAGTGCAGTTTACCCATCTCGGATCTGGGTAGAGAGGGCCCTATGGTATAATTTGCAGTAGGGCACACAGGAAGTGCTGCAAAAGGGGGCAGGCTTAACCTTGGGAATGTGTTCCCTGCTGGCTATGAAGGGGCCAGGAGTCACTTCCACCCACACACTTGTGCCAGTCATTAATATGGCACCCCTAGACACTTTTATCAGAATACTTTGAACCTGGGGTAGAACAGAAGGACTGCACCTGCTATTTGAGACCAGTGAGGAGATCTGAAGGGCTGGACCTGCTCACACTTGTAATCAGGGCACAAAGGAGAACTTCAAGGGTCAATTGGATGACCTCCTCTTAAGCTACAGGATCACAACAAGCAGCACAAAGTCTTTTTCTGAAGTGCCCAGCTGGCCAGTTGAAACTGGACCTTCTCTGGACCATGCTGGTGTCTTCTGCTGGAGGGAGTTTGACCCCAAGTGCTATACCTGAGGACCTGGGACGTTACTGAAAAACTTGGAACTTAGAAATGTTTTTGGTTTCAAAGACCTCTGGAGGACCAGGACAAACCTGCCAAGTTGATTTGCAGGAGGGGAGTTGCTTTGGCAGTAAACAGGTTTCCCACGCTCTGAACGTTTCCACAGCAGCAAATCTATTTCAGCTGGACCTCACAAAGATGGAATCCAGCCTCATGCAGCACTCTTCAGCTACAGCTTTCAATTTTGCCCCAATGGAAGAATTCAAGCTCCAAAACACTGACTACGTCCAAATGTAGAAAAGTTTATCGGTTCAAGGCACCAAAAGTATCTGACCTGCAAGAGGACACCCCTAGGCGTGAATTTTGAATTTTCCCGCTTAGAGCTTTTCCCACCTAAACCAATGGCTTCACTGGGACCTAGTCTAAAGCCTATCTGGCATCATGGAGCCGTTCTCGGACACAGACCGCTGCCTTGCCCAGATGAAAGACTTTAACTTCCATTTTCAAGGCTAAGTCTGAGGGTAACATTTCTGACTGGGTCAAACTGGTCGGTGTGTCCGACCTGTGCTCCCTCGCGGTCAGCCTCAAATCATGTCTAGGTCCTGTTCTACATATAGTTACTATAAAAGGACACCCCTATATGCCCATGAGACAGGGATCTCAACAAATAGTCATGTCGGACTCATTTGAATGGGGAAATCTCATCTGTACGTCAGAGGAATGTACAATAAAATGTATGACGAGATTTATGTTTCAACTCAATTGCACAAGAACAACAATCTAAGGTCTCAGACGCAAGAAGGGTTCTCCTGTCTATTGTATTGGACCCAGAGTGATGTCATGGACAGTACATACACTGATGCTGTTGTTGCTATAACTGCTGTTTTAGATATATTGGAAGAACCATCCTTGGGAATCGTTTCCTTGAGGATTTATAAATCCGGTTTTGGATGAAGTAATCTACGCACAAGATATACCTAGACACCATACCGTGGTGTTGTTAGGTTGGTGACTATGTCCTGAAGAGACCCTATGAATAATTCAGGGTTAAAATGTTGACAATCCCTCCCAATTGGTTATAACTGATGAGAAACGTATAAGAGACTGTTGATTCGCTTGAACTACCCTTCGCTTATAGTACCAACTTACACAACCATTGGATTTGTGTACAGTCTTAAGAAATATATGTTGTAAATGTGATCACTGTGTGAGCACTGCATCATCCGCACTTCACTACGCATATTTTAGATTTATTGTACTGTAATCTATATGGTTTTATGTAATATACTCAAGGCTGAAACTAAGATTATTGTTGTTGTGCAATTTTGTTGAAACATACATCTCATCATCAATTTTATTGTAGATTCCTCTGATGTACAGATGGGGTTTCCCCCATTCAGATGAGTCCCAGGTGACATTTTGTTTGGATAATAGGTCCCGGTCTACTGTGACCAGTTGACCCTCAGTGGGACTTAACTTATTTTGAGGCTCTCTTTATTTAAAACTTATAAAAAATTATTGCACCAGTTACCCTGATTGGATTTTTGTTGTTTTTGTGTTATTGTGTTCACTAAATCCTTCTCAATATTTATAAATTAGACAGGATTTTCATTCAGTTGTATTTTCAACTGTTTAACTGTTTTGATACTTCTAAATGCTTTACATGTTTTTTTAAGTTAAGCTTGTTTGCCCAGTGTCATAGCTAACAGGGGTTAAGCTCTGGTTCAAATTACAGAAAATGTTACATGACCTAAAACATAGTGACACTATTACTTGTGGTAGACTCCCATCCACCCCAACTGATAATCCTCTTTCTCACAGCCCAATAAGGGTTTACAGTGGAATACTTCGATGACATTGCCATCTTTAGTCCTGACTGGAAATCCTATTTAAAACACCTAGAAACAGTGTTAAAAGCATTAAGAGAAGCAAGACTAATAGCTAATCTGGCCAAATGTACAATAGGTGCATTCAGGTACACTATGTGGGGTATCAGAATCGGAAACATGAGGTACGTCCACAGTTAAAACAACTGAAGCTCTGATTATGATCCAGAGGCCGAATGAAGAGGTCTGCTCCTTCCTTGACTTGGTAGAGTATTATAGAAGGTTTGTCCAACACTTTTCAACCACATGAGAACCATTTACAGCTTTACTACAAACATTATCTCCCAATTAGGTTCCCTGGGATACGAGCAGGAACAGGCATTGGTCACACTAAAGGCAGCATTAGCCGCACATCTAGTCTTGACATGTCAGATTTCAAAAGACTTTTTGTTTTACAGACAATTGCATCTACGACTAGGCTAAGGGCAGCTTTGCTGCAGGTGCTTGAAGATGAGGAACACCCAGTGTTACACATTAGTTAGATACTTTTGGCTCACAAGATAGCTTATGGGATGATTGTAAAGGAATGTGTGCCTATACGATGGGCACTGGAAGCAGTAAAACCTTATTTGTGTGGCCTCTGGTTTAGTGTGGTAACAGATTATGGTCTATTGACTTATTTGGCCAAAAACAGGGAAAATAACCGCTGGGTACTGTAATGCTTTTTGGCCTTTCAGCCCTACTTGTTCTTGATAATGCATAACTCAGGGAATTGATTAAAATAGGCAATTACTTATCAAGGTTGCATGGGAATGTCTTACCTGAAAGTTAGGACTCCAAGGATGGCAAATGGAAGGAGGTACACAAGGGTACATACCTAAAGAATATTAATCATATCCAAAAACAGGAGCCTAAAGAAAATGTGGCCCCAAACTAGTGAAAAGGTAGTCCTTGCCAGAAAAAGGTACTTTGGCAAAGCAAAGAGGTGGAAGGAACTGGTTGCACAAAACCAGGACAGCATATATGGCAGGTAAATGGTGGGGTCATGAATTGCGTCTGATGTCCCAATGGGATCATGAATCGTGGTACTCATTACCTACAAGGAAAGCAGGTATCTAACAAGCAAGCTAGACAATTAGGACTATTATAGAGAAAATGCCAGATGCTCCATTACTCCACTGTGAGGAGAAGAAAGTAGGGCCATGAGTTTTATATGGGGTGGAGCCTAAGGGCGCAGACACCAAAAGGAGCATGAGGGAGGAAACAAGGTGGAGAACAGCAGAGGTAGTGAACAATGGCTACCTGGAAAGTGAAGGAGGAGAAGAAGGAAGGAGGAGCCTGTCCATATAAAAACCAGGGAGAAATCAGTGAAGTTTGGATGCAGAATGGGAGCAGGACTAATCCTTACCTGGGAAACCTATGTGTTTCAGGAAAGTGGGAGGAATGAAGATGGAGGATGGGGGTGTGGAATGGAATACAGGACCAATGCTTACCTGGGAGACATCTGTATTTCAGGTGATGGAACTCCCTGACCACTTTGAGAAAGCAAGAGTGAGAGAGACCAAGAGTAATACAAGAGACTGAAATGAGTAATATGAACCATTGAATGCTGGTGATATAACGCTTTAAGGACTGGAGTGAAAACGGACTCTATTTACAATACATCAAAATTACTAGTGAATACAGTTATAAGTGTTCTCTTGTTAAGAGAAGAGATTTGGATTAATAATTACATGACATATTGATAACAGCATATTCAGCTGGAAAAGACAACTTATGTACTGAGTAATTTCTTACAGTCATTTACTTAATTTATGACTATTTCACATTTTAATTACAGTTGGTGGTAGTCACACTTATGACATACTTATGCACACCATTTCAATAAATCTGCAGCACACCCTGGTTTATTCTTGTTTTTAAACTCATCATTTTCCTCAAATTCGGCGTGCATACACTCCAAGTGCACTCCACTCCTTTTAGTGCACGAGTATTACAATTTCAGTCAAGAAAGATAATGTTTTCTGATTTAGTGGTAATTAGGGGGCATTGAGGAATATAACACCTTTGGTTGTGGGATTTTCGGAGGGCGGAGAGAGGGAGTCATGTGATGGGAGTGAGCACAGGTGAGAGAGAAACGTTTGGCTTAAAAACAGAAAGGCTGGTAGAGTGAGTGATTTCAACATGGTGTTTTGCACAAGGCGGTTTTACGGTTCGAAACAACAGCATATTGATTACAGGTACAAACTGGGGTGTTGGGGAGAGTAAGATACGCGGTATTACCGAGCCGTTGCATGACAATGTTATGGATTATTAGATCTGGAGAGGGATTGTAGAGATATCCAGTATAAAGTATGTGGAGGATATTACGGCTAAGCGTAATGGAATTGGTTGGGGGAAAGATGCACAGGAGGGGAATAGGAGAAAGATGAGAAGTGGTTATTTGTTTAGAAATATGTTGGATTATGATTTGGGGATGTAGGTACAATATGTGTTGGTGCTTATTTATTGTCACATATAAATGATATGGGGCTGACATATGCATTTATTAACAATTGTAGATACCCCTGAGGAAGGTCGAGGAAAAGACCGAAATGCATTGGGTGAAGCAATGTAATGGACTAATGGAGTTTCTATACATGCCTGTGAATAGGCCCGTACGGGCAAACCGAGAGTGATTAAAATGCGTGAAAATCTGGAACTTTGTTTTCTGTGACGTGACAAATAAAACATGAACAGAGTATTGAAATCAATTGGACGAACTTTTGTTTACTACTGAGTACGTGGTTAAACTTTTCACAAATGTACATTGGGCTGTGCAACTCTTTGATACTTATGCACACACCATAATGTTTTTAAGAGTGTTAATACAAATTATCTTTAAAAAAAACTTTCTTATAATTTCAAAATTATGATCTAAATGTAATTTTTTTTACAGTCAACAGAATAGATGTGCTATGTGATTATATGTTAATATGTATTGCTTAGTAGTGTTGATCTCTCAGCAATGGTGCTCATAATTGATTTCTTTTGAACAATCACTAGGCAGGCATCTTCTCTTCCTTCCTTAGTTTATTCTTTAACGCTGTAGAGTTTTATGGGCCAACCTCACCAATACACTGTGTAGATGTCCCTTCGTGCCATTTTTCCTATATCCCTGTGGTTTATTTGCGTTGAATTTAAAGGCCCATCCCCTCTTGGTTTACATAACATGCCACCTTTTTATTTACATTATTGAATAATAAACTAGGCCTATGCAAACTTTCTATTACGCTCAGGTAACCTGCATCATTTTCACAATTAAATGTTATGCAAATTATACAACATTTTGGAAATTACACCAGTACAACATTTCACACTATATTCCATCACAGAGGATAGGTTTGAGCAGACAATGTGTTACAGGAGACTTCTTCTCCGCAAACCTGCCCCACTGCTGGCATCTCGAGTGACTTTTGAATGCGAAGTTCCTTGAGATAGCCCAAACTGCATTTCACATAATTTACATATAGTTTCATATAATATTCCTGACATTATGGTGCCGATTACGATCCTGCAAAAACCGGGTACGAGCCGTCGGACGGAGCATATTCTCCGTCCGACGCGTACCCGGTCGGAACAATATACAAACATGTAAGTACGATTCGCACGGAAATACTATTTCCGTACGAATCGTACAAAACCCTGACCGACGAAAATAATCATACAAATGTGATCCGGGAAAGCGCCGACGTGACGTCGGGACGCACGCAGCCTGCCATTCACGAAACCAGGAAGTACGATTCGCACCGACGTCATCCCGCACGGAGAATATTTTCCGGCAGCCAAAAACTGCCGGGAAATCAGGACAATGCGAACAAGGAGTACCTGCACGCGATGGACAGACATGGACCCGAACCTACGTGTCATCCCGGCCCTCATAGCAGTCGACCTCCTCTACAGGTTACGACGCAGACGCCGCAGAAGGTCAGAACAACAAAGGGAGGGGGGAAAGGGGGGGCAGGAGCAGGGGCAGGCCACAAAACCCCCACCAAAGTCACACAGCACACATGCCCTGGACATACCTGACCCCCAGGCCCTGGTCACTACGAGGGGGTGGGGGCGTGTCCAGCAAAGCCAGCGTCCGCCACAACGGAAGTGGCTGACGACGCGAACCGGTAACACAACAATACAGGTACGTCCCGTACCCACGCCTTAAGAGCGTGGGTACGAGTCGTACCACGCCCACACCTACGTCACCCCAACAATGGCGGGACGGCTGTACCCACGTGGCAAAGGCCTGGGTACGGCCCGCACAAGCATTCCACAGCGTGGGTACGGATATGTATGGACCGTACCCCCACCCCCGTATGCATGGAGCGTACCCACACCCCAACAGTGTATGTACGACCCGTACCCTCACCCGCGTATGCATGGAGCATACCCCCACCCCAACAGTGTATGTACGACCCGTACCTACTCACCCGTGT
This sequence comes from Triturus cristatus, assembly GCF_964204655.1. Taxonomy (NCBI): domain Eukaryota; kingdom Metazoa; phylum Chordata; class Amphibia; order Caudata; family Salamandridae; genus Triturus; species Triturus cristatus. Next base: position 1,709,832,400 of record NC_140589.1, on the reverse strand, counting down.
ATGTATGGAGCGTACCCCCACCCCAACCGTGTATGTACGACCCGTACCCTCACCCGCGTACGTATGGAGCGTACCCCCATGCCAACAGTGTACGTACGGACCGTACCCCCACCCCGTATGCATGGAGCATACCCCCACCCCAACCATGTATGTACGTCCTGTACCCTCACCCGCGTATGCATGGAGCGTACCCCCACCTCAACCGTGTATGTACGACCCTTACCCTCACCCACGTATGCATGGAGCGTACCTCCACCCCAACAGTGTATGTATGACCCGTACCCTCACCCGCGTATGCATGGAGCGTACCCCCACCTCAACCGTGTATGTACGACCCGTACCCTCACCCGCGTATGCATGGAGCGTACCTCCACCCCAACAGTGTATGTACGATCCATACCCTCACCCACGTATGTATGGAGCGTACCCCCACCCCAACCGTGTATGTACGACCCGTACCCTCACCCGCGTACGTATGGAGCGTACCCCCATGCCAACAGTGTACGTACGGACCGTCCCCCACCCCGTATGCATGGAGCGTACCCCCACCTCAACCGTGTATGTACGACCCGTACCCTCACCCGCGTATGCATGGAGCGTACCTCCACCCCCACCGTGTATGTACAACCCGTACCCTTACCCGCGTACGTATGGAGCACACCCCCCATGCCAACAGTGTAGGTACGGACCGTACCCCCACCCCGTATGCATGGAGCATACCCCCACCCCAATCCTGTATGTACGGACCGTACCCCCACCCGTGTATGCATGGAGCGAACCCACACCCATGTATGTTCTAAGCGTACATATCCTGAAATAGGACGGGTGGGTGCAGAGTCCTCCCAGCAGTGCCCAGACACAGGAGGGGTGGGTGCAGAGTCCTCCCAGCAGTGCCCAGACACAGGAGGGATGGGTGCAGAGTCCTCCCAGCAGTGCCCAGACACAGGAGGGGTGTGTGCAGAGTCCTCCCAGCAGTGCCCAGACACAGGAGGGGTGGGTGCCTAACACTCCCAGCAGTGCCCAGTCACAAGAGGGGTGTGCGCAGAGTCCTCCCAGCAGTGCCCAGACACAGGAGGGGTGTGTGCAGAGTCCTCCCAGCAGTGCCCAGACACAGGAGGGGTGTGTGCAGAGTCCTCCCAGCAGTGTCCAGACACAGGAGGGGTGTGTGCAGAGTCCTCCCAGCAGTGCCCAGACACAGAAGGGGTGGGTGCCTAACACTCCCAGCAGTGCCCAGTCACAAGAGGGGTGTGTGCAGAGTCCTCCCAGCAGTGCTCAGACACAGGAGGGGTGTGTGCAGAGTCCTCCCAGCAGTGCCCAGACACAGGAGGGGTGGGTGCAGAGTCCTCCCAGCAGTGCCCAGACACAGGAGGGGTGTGTGCAGAGTCCTCCCAGCAGTGCCCAGACACAGGAGGGGTGTGTGCAGAGTCCTCCCAGCAGTGCCCAGACACAAGAGGGGTGTGTGCCGAGTCCTCCCAGCAGTGCCCAGACACAGGAGGGGTGTGTGCAGAGTCCTCCCAGCAGTGCCCAGACACAGGAGGGGTGTGTGTAGAGTCCTCTCAGCAGTGCCCAGACACAGGAGGGGTGTGTGCAGTGTCCTCCCAGCAGTGCCCAGACACAGGAGGGGTGTGTGCAGTGTCCTCCCAGCAGTGCCCAGACACAGGAGGGGTGGGTGCCTAACACTCCCAGCAGTGCCCCTGCAAAGAAAAGGGTGGAGTACCCACAGATCCAATGCCCACAAATGTCAGTCAGGTGCACAAAGATCCTGCAGTACATGTACCACATGTGTGCGAGGCTGGGAGTATACACATGCATAGCGCCGAAAAGAAAACATGTCCACATGAAGTCATGACAACAGTCTACATACACAAGTACAGTGACCACCAAGGACGCCACGAATGATGCAGGTGGAGACATCGCTCAGCATGCATGTGCAAAGTTGAAGGAGTCCGTCACACCCCCAGCTGATGTAGACACAGCTCAGCACCACATATTGGAAAGACCCTGCAGGGAAGATGTCAGGTTACACAGAGGAAGGAACACACCTTGGGACGATGTCACCATGCAGTAACTGCTTACATGAACAAAGTTATGTAGCCATCAGCTTGTGATGGCACACAGATACCAGGGTCCACCCTATGACCAGCACAAGACTACAATTCCCACACACCCAACACATAATCACCACCCAAAATAATGGGGCAGGTCCACCAACAGCAATACCAGACAGACAGTAGTATACTAAGGAAAAATAAATTGCTTTATTCAGCATCCAAAAATCTGTTTGTCCCTTGAAAGTTCAAAATGTACAATGCCCATAGGGCAATCCAAAGTTCAAATCCAGGTGGGGGACACAGTGGGACGCGTGTCCCCTAGCTTGCCTGCACAGTCAGACTCCTTCGTCTACCAGAGGGGGGAGGGCATCATGTGGGGGGGAAGGACCAGGCACCGCAGGGACATGAGGGCGAAGGGAAGGCGTCGTGGGTGCAGGGATGGAGGACTCCACCACAGGGGCTGGGGCAGGGCCAAAGGCAGAGGCCAGGATGGCGCTGCACACCTTAGCAAGGTCCTCCAGCGACTCCCCTGCACCCGAAGGAACCACAGGCCCCAAGGAGGGGGGGGGTCAGAGGGATGGGTCGCAGCGCCACTGGGGGAGGGTATGGACAGGGGGGGGACTCAACCACCCTGACCGGGGACTCCCTTGACCGCTTGCGGGGTGGTGTCACTGTGGGGCTCAGGGACAGAGCGGCCATGAAGGAGTCTTTGACGGATATGTGGCCAGGAGAGCTGAGGGGAGGGGATTTGGAGGGAGTGGATTTGGTGGAATGCAGACTCCCACTCTGGCTGCGTGTCTTACGTTTGCCCCCCGACCCAGTGGGTGTGCCTACTTCACCCTGTGTGTGCGTGCCAGGAGGTGTGCGTTTGACTTTCCCTGCTGGTGTGGTGCCTGTGTCTGTTGTGGTGGGTGCATGCTGACGTCTGGGTGTACGTGGGACAGGCATGAGAGTGGGAAGTGTGTATGGGTCAGGGGTAGGGGGTTGGACGAAGCGCTGCAGGAGACCCACTGCTGCAGTCAGTGTCGAGTCAATGGACCTCAGCAAGTTGCGTTGGTCAGCCTGCGATGAGAAAATGCCCTCCAAGTATGCCTCCATGTTGTTCAGCACTTGGCTGTGGCCATGGAGGACATTAAGCATCGCAGCCTGACCAACCTGCAACTGCTGCTGGATGTCCACAGACTCGGCATTGGCGGCAGCAGTGGAGACAGGGGCAGGGGGTGCGGTGCCTGGCACGAAGGAGACATGTGGTGACTGGGCACGCTGGGAAGGGACACGAGCAAGTGGGAGGCGGCTGATGGCAATGGAGGGGGCGGGGAGAGATGTTGTGCCGCTGACAGCTGCTGGTGCAGCCTCCGCCCACTCGGAGAGATCATCCTCGGACCCGTCAGCTTCATATTCTGTGGTGCCAGTGGACAGGTCCTCTGCCTCACACTCCTCCGCCTCAGTTCCACTCTATGTGCCAGCCACGATGTCACTGCTGGCACTGGTGCTCGGTCCCTCCGCCCCGTCTGTGCTGATGTCTCCCTCCGTGTCCCCCGACGATGCTGTGGGCAAGGTGAAGAGACAGGAATTAATCATACACCTGTATACATATGTCACATGAGTCCAATCTACATAGGTTACAGTGCATAGCCTGAAAAGAAAGATGAGTAACATCTACAAAACAAGGTACATATGTAGGGCATGCAACACACAGTTGGTTGACCCACCATGCCACTGAAAAACTATGGGGAGCATGACACAATAGCAAATGACATGAAATGGATTTTGACAGAGGAGCCAGGCCCTGGGGACAATCCAGCAGTGCATCTGCACCACACAGCGTTGCCGAAAATAGGGATGAGCAGGGACCATATCCATGAACTTGAGGCACATGCTGCATAGGTAATACTGAAAACATGCCCACCATGGCTCACTGCACCTTGAGTGTATGTCCAGACAAACATCACACACTGGCCAGACCTAGCAAGGAGATATCAGGTTTTGACATGTATGCTTTGCCCGCACCAACCACCCCCTACATGAGACAATTTGTTGAGACACAGGAAGCACTTACATCTCTTAGTCTGGGTGAAATACACATGGGCTGGATAAATGCAAGATTGGACACAAAATACCCAAGGTGCGCCTGTCCAAATAATCATGTACAAATGGTCATCATCAGATGATTGTAACAAGACACACAGGCACTGGCCACCGTGAGTATGAACAAGGAAAATCAGGTCAGGCTGTACAGTGGACACTTGTACTACATTTTACGTCAATATACATGGTGCCAGGGGACAATGGCACAGAGCACAACCTATGCTGTAGACACTGAGAGTGTCCACATTTTGAGATGACACACATGACACCTAGGAAAATATGCCCCAGGGGACAGTAGTGGCCACACAACTCCATGGTCCTGAATGGGAATGACTGCAACACACGCCACCATCCCTGCACTATGCGTATCGCACACTCATGCCCATCATGTCACAGGCCACAACATAGGACATGCGTGCTGTAAGGCATGACACTTGAGAGACTAACTCCCATGTCTGGACTCAGCATCAGTGCCAACTGACATGGAACCCACAAGTACTGAACTGGACAGGGCACAGGCAAGGTCCCAAAACCTGTTACACACCACCCCCACACATGATGCTACAGGCATTGTTCACGTGGATAAAGTGCCAGCCTACATAACCTTGTGAAGGAGTGACTACACACAGACCAGGGAACACATTGCAAGGAGGGGAAGGGAGGCAGGAGAGCACCGCTATACTGTGGGTAACAGGATCTGCACAGCACCTTTAAACCCTGGCAGTGTATCCATGCAACTGTGCACTTACAAATGCTGGTGACACACAACAAACACACATGTACCTACCCCCTTCCTGCTGCTGCTTCTCCTGTAAGCGCCTGTCCAAGTCTGGAAAGACCACCGCCAGCACACGCTTGTGGATGTGGGTCAGACGGCGGCGCCCGCGGTTCTTATGGGTCTCAGGTGAGTCCCCCAGCAGGACCCGTGCGATCCTCCGCGTCCAGCACCAGATATCCTGCCATCGTTTTCTCACCTGGGCCAAGCACCGCTTGCGACCGTCCGTCCTCCTCACGGCACTGACGGCGTTCATCCAGATCTGCTTCTTGGCAGAGGCGCCTACCTGTGAGGATGAACAAGTGACACTACATCAATACACCTGGCACATGTCACAGCGACACATATTAGAACAAATTTGCTGTTTACAACAAGGCATAGTGTGCATCCAATGCATTGCACCTTTGTCATAGGGACATGATCCTCTGGGGAAGGGCAAAAGCAGTACGTGCCATTGAAAGTACACAGGTGGAATGAGGGCAACGACACAATCAATGATCCAGGCTCACACTGTGCATCACAAGCTACACCAGGATTATGTGCAGCACCTCAAAGCAGTCACATGCCACAGGCCACTGACGCTACCTCAGCAGAGTACACAGACACACACAGGCACAGGACATTCACCTGCCATTGCCAAATGCAGCTACAAACCTCACTCTGCACATGTGCCACTAGACGGGGGGGCTCACAGGTGTGGGGCTGGCTCTGCACGTCAGACACACAGCACAGCTCCCTGCTCACATCACATGGGCAGGGTATATCCATCCCTCATGCAGCTTGGGTGCTACACTCCACATATGCACCCACCCACATGACAGGGGACTTACACACACACCGATGTCCAGGGTACGAACACATCATGTGGACACTCTCAGCACAGGTACACAGAACTAACACACAACTGTGGGTACAGTCACCTGTCACACTGGGCTGACCACATAATCACATGAGGACTGTAGAGGCTACATTCCCAGGAGGATAAGACAGGCAGAATGTGGCATGCACCATGCAGTGATTGTCACAGTAAACACAATGCAAGTGAGGACGGCAGACATGCACCACAGCATGCTCTGGCTGGGAGACATCAGGCATTCCCCCCCCTGGGACCCCCCCTACAGTACATTGCATGTGTGTCACACCTGGACACAATGCCAGAAGTCACAGTCACAAAAAAGGGACACAGTCTGTGCTAGTGGACTCTGCACTCACCTGATACCCTGGTCGCCCATACAGCAGGGGGTACTGTGGGAGGATCACATCCAGCAATGCCAGGTTCTCCTCCAGGGTGAAAGGCTGTGCCCTCTCCACAGACCTTGACATGGTTCCAGGGAATCAGGAGCAGCAGCTGGGTCGTAGAATCCAAAGATGTGCAGGCAAGTGCTCTCTCATGGGACCTGGCTGCCTTATATCTCCCTTGCTGGCCTGTTTCATGCACAGGAGTACAGAGTGATTAGTCACTCACATTTGCATCCTATGTTTCCTCCAATCTCTTCAAACCTAGCACAGTCAGTGGGATTTCATTTTTTTTTTCTTGAGCATGATGTCAACTCCAGAACCACATTGCAACAAAGTAGATTCATTCAAACTGACTTTTGCTGTGCACCTGCAGAAAAAAATTCAAACTTTAAACTTGGTCTCCATGACAACCAGCATGCATGTAGGCCTTTATACTTGTCCCTCATGTGTCCCCTATGTAATTTGGAGATTCACACACAGGTACAGTGCGTTCCGGGGCCCTAGGGCGCCCCAAATGCATAGCAACGGCCCGTACAGGCGTGTGTACGGTCCGTATCACTATGGGTACGCATACGCGAGCACACCCATAGTGATAGTGAGCGTACGCGCGTGTGTACGGTCCGCATCACTATGGGTGTGCTGGCGTATGCATACCCATAGTGATGCGGACCGTACACGCGCCTGTACGCTCACTATCACTATGGGTGTGCTCGCGTATGCGTACCCATAGTGATAGTGAGCGTACAGGCGTGTGTACGGTCCGTATCACTATGGGTGTGCTCGCGTATGCGTACCCATAGTGATGCGGACCGTACACGCGCCTGTACGCTCACTATGGGTGTGCTCGCGTATGCGTACCCATAGTGATAGTGAGCGTACAGGCGTGTGTACGGTCCGTATCACTATGGGTACGCATACGCGAGCACACCCATAGTGATAGTGAGCGTACAGGCGTGTGTACGGTCCGTATCACTATGGGTGTGCTCGCGTATGCGTACCCATAGTGATACGGACCATACACGCGTGCGTACGCTCACGATCACTATGGGTACGCATACGGCAGCACTCCCATAGTGATAGGGAACGTACACAGGCCCTCTGAGCGAATGTACGGTGCCTTTCACACATCACAGTGGTGACAGGCAGCACACAGGAAGGAATAGAGCTGACATACTTGTCCATGGATGGACATTAAGGCATTGTCTGGGCAGAACAACATGTGTGGGGCACAGGTGTGAAAGGCTGTGATGTGGCACATTACTCCTGAGTCAAGAAGCCAACAGATGTATGATGAGATGTGTACAGATGTTATGTGTGACGGTGCAATGTGTGCCAGGCATGCCCTTAACTCCTTTGACATGTGTGCATGTCGTACTGCACACTTGGGATGAGCGTCACTGGCATGGCACAGTCAACAACACACGCAAGTGTCCCCTGATGCCCGCTACAGGGTTTACCACACCAGACATGTGACTACCCACGGTGCACGATGTGTCTATGTCATGTATGTGTGGTGTGTTCCCATTAGCTTGATGTTGGTGCTCCCTCAAAAGCATCAGCTGTTGCAACAACCAACATGTGTCTGTGTGTAGATGGACATGGCACACTGTTACGCACACCAGGCCACATGTGGTATCGGATGTGAGGTGCGTATGTATGCATGGGACATGGAGTAGTGTAACAAGGACATGTCTGCATCCTCTCAATGTATGTGTGGTGAGTCATTACATGTAGACCTTATTGGCAAGGTGTGTGGGCTGTCCTAGTGTAATGTCATGTGACCTGTGGCTCTAGTGTTCCGCTACCTGTCTCTGAAATCGACATCCTACTTCTGCTGATGTGTTGATGTATGTCACTCCTTTGTTGCGTCTGGCTGTTCACTTACACTGGGACACAGCTAATCCCATGCCATGGCATGTGGAGGTTCACAATCGCCGTGTGTAGCTGGGTCTTGGTAGGAGTGTCACCTGGCAGCCATACGTGTCCAGGGCATGTGGAACATACCTGACTCCGTATGTAGCATATGTGTATTGACAGATTAACATGTGCTCAGTACAAATAAATGGTTGTTGTAGTGCACTCACTCTTCCTTGTCACTTCCAAATTACTGCAGAGCGCCGCCTCTTCCCCGACCAATTCCGGACTTGGCTGACATGCGGGAGAATGACTGTATACGGTGCTGCCGCTTCCCCCAACCGTTGATTGAGGAGTTGACGGCAAGCCTGGCATCACACCTGCAACCGCTGCACAGGTATCCTACGGCACTGACACCCAAGCTGAAGGTAATGGCAGCCCTACATTTTCTTGCCACGGGTACCTTTCAATATACCATAGCTCATGTTGGTGGCATGTCCCAGAGCATGTTCAGCCGTGTGCTGCATGATTTCTTAGAGGCCATGTTGCTTCACCTGGATGAGTTCATCCATTTCCCAACTCCTGAACTGTTGACTGGGGTCAAGCGTGGATTCTATGCCCTGGGATGGATGCCCCATGTCATTGGGTCCATAGATGGGACACATGTGGCTTTGGTACCACCACAGGCACAGGAGGTAGCGTACAGGAATCGCAAACACTACCACTCCATCAATGCCCGTGTGGTGTGTCTGTCCAACATGGTGATTTCACATGTCTGTGCTCGTTTTCCAGGATCAGCACACGATGCCTACATCATGAGGCGTAGCAGGGTGCCTGAAATTATGATGCAGCTGCGCAACGAACGAGCATGTGTTGTTGGTGGGTACACTCTGTCTGTCCTGTATTTTGCGCAGACTTCCAGCACGACCGCTTCTCCTGTCCTACTTATGTCCATGTGGTTTCCATGTAGGGGACGCTGGCTATCCCAACATGCCATGGCTGATCACACCTCTCCGCAACCCCATCACGCCGGCCCAGCTCCGCTACAACACCGCCCATGGCCGGACAAGGCGAGTGATAGAGAGGACATTTGGCCTCCTGAAGAGCCGATTCGGATGCCTCCACAAGACCGGCGGTGCCCTCCCATATGCCCCGGCGAAGGTCTGCAAAATCTTCATGGTCTGCTGCATGCTGCACAACATGGCAGTTGAGAAAGCTGTGCCACTCATCCTGGATCAAGATGATCAGGACCATCCACCCGTGGAAGACGAAGGGCTTGGCAATGGGGCTAGTGATGTGGAGGATGTGGTTCCGCAAGAGGACATCCGGAGTCGGCTCATACGCAACTTCTTTGCTTAGTGGTGAGTACCAGTGTCTGTGTGTGCACGCATTGGTCCCCGTGTGGCATGTGTTGCGATGTGTGTGTCCATCTGCATGTATGCCACGTGAGTCAGAGGTGTGTGTGGATGTGTCACTCGAGTGATGGTGCCAGTGATGAGTGTATTTCCCCAGTCATAATTGTGACCTAGCATGTTGTCATCCTTACATGTGTCGAGTACATGCACATGCAAGTGGCTGTGCTTTTTGTGGCTGACTTCTTGTGTGTCTCTCATCCCCAGGTACTTGCGCATGCCGTCTGCTGTTTGCATTGTTGTGGCACTGCTATTCCTCATGGACACGTCATCGTGTGCTGACTCAGCGTTACACGCACGGACAAGTTTGGAAGTCTCCTAAGGGTAAGGGATGCATCAGGGGTGTATTGGGTGTGGCTGTTGTTTACGATGTGTGCACACTGCCCCTGTCGATGTTTGGTTCCTCTGCAGACATGTCGCATCACCATGGGACACGTGACATGTAGCTGGGTACACCTGAATAGATGGTCAGACTTGTTGACAGTCATCTGTGATGGGATAGTGGATTGTGATGATGGCATCAATGTGTGTAACACTGCCCTCGGACACATACGGTTTGCATTGGCTTGACATGGTGTGGGACTTCCACATCAGAGGATCAATGGTGTATGGCAGCCTCTCCGTGAGCAGCAGGGGGTGTTTAGCTGTTAGCCGACACTTGTGTGCCAGTTCCATGGCTATCACGCATTTGTGCTGCAGAAGGGGGGTTCCAGTGTTGGACCCACATGTTACTGCACATGACCTGTTTATGTGTACTCCGACTTGCCTCTGCATTCCCGAATACATGAATAATAAAGGTGTCCCTATGCCTCCAAGGTGCCTATTCTCAGTCAATGCTGGTGTGTTGCCACGGTGCATACGGCATGTCTGGCATGGTTTTCCGTGATAGTGGCTATATGTCTATGTGTCGAGTAGCAAGATGCAAGCTGTTTGTGTGGGATTAGACTGTGTATTGTGCATGATGTCCATGACTGTGTGGGTATTGTGACATGTGCCATCCCCATGCATCCAACGTTGGCCAGGCCACCATTCTCTGCATCCACCTGACTCAAGCTTGCAGGACATGGTTCAGCCACCTGTCCACACATACCTGGGTGCCCCCCAGGACACTCCACATGATCCCTGACCTCTGCGCATGGCTGTCGCTGTACTCAATATGTCTGTTGGCACGGTTGTGCGGCCACCCCCTCAGCTGGTTGGGCCCATCACGGGTGTGTATGGTGCTCCATGTCTGTCTTGCCTAATACATTGTGACCCATGTGTGTCCTGTGCCAGACTCAGGCCCCAGGGTGTGGATGGTTGAAGTCATATGAGAACTCAGGCATGGTTAGACTTAACAAGACACATGTAAGGTAATAATGCAAAATGTAGGCATCATCTCTTTATCATGTAACTTTTTATTTTTGTTGGGGTACGTGGGGGGGGGGGTATGACATGAGGGGCTTTCCAGGTGTGTGGAATCCAAAGTTCACTAGGGGAGTTGGTGTCCTTGCCATTGGAAATCCTCAGAGTCCATGCCACAGTCTTTGTCAACATTGGTCAGACAGTGACCAGCAAGTCCATGTGGCAGAGAATGTATTTTGCTGATGTGCTGCTGTTGGTCCAGTGGGCCAGGTGCCAGGCCAGGTGTCCTGGGACCTGGGAGATGGTGCTGTTGCGCCGACCCTCACGGTCTTTTCCGTGGACGACCCGCCCTCCTGCGGGAACCCTCAGAAGCAGGCCGTGACGATGTTTGGGATGCTCCGTCGGATGTCTCCTCCTCCTCCTGATCCCTCCCTGTGGGTGGTGATGTTCTTGGCCTGGTGGCACAGGGAGGGTTGCCCATGTTGTCGGCCATCCGACGGAGTGTACGGTGAATTCCCGTGAACACCGTCACGAGATCAGCCTGTCTGTCCTCAATCCTCCCTTGGTGTCGCAATATACAGGCATGTTGCTCCGCATGTTGCTGGGCCTGCTGGGTCTTGATCTCCTCGAGGATGGACACAACCTGGGCCATGCCCATGGTGTCCTGCCGGTATGTGTCCAGGATGTTTCTGACATGGGAATATACCGGTTCCGCAGCCAACTGGTCAGGCTCGCGCCTCCGCCGTCCTCCACTCCCACCACCCCTGCCCACTTGCACCTGGCCTGCCCTTGTGGGCACATCGGGTCTCCGGGACCCCAGAGGGGTGGCATTAGCGTTGTCGCCTGCCTCCTCCTGGGTGCCCGGTACACCGTGTCCCTCCTGGTGAGCCTGGCTGCATTGTGGTGGTGGGGCAGGGATCCTGGGTGTCTCCTGGGATGTGGCAGGAGTGGGGGTGGTGGTTGGCCCAGTTGTACCTGACGCAGGTGCTGCAGGTGGTTGGACACCAGAGGGGCCAGGTTGGTCGGGGTCGTCCACAGAGTGGTGAGAGTCGTCGCTGCCGGTGGGATCGTCCTCCCGCAGAGCCGGGTCCTGTGAGTCTTCCCCCCCAGTGTTGGGGGGTGATCCACGACGTTGACCTGTGTGTGAGAGAGACAATGTTATTTATGTTCCATGCAACATCCATGTTTCATTCGTTTCAAAGTTGGCACATTTCCTCTGGGAATTTGGATATGTCTTGCATTCCACTCACAGTGCACTTGTGCATGGGTATGTCCCTTGGCCACAGCTTTTGAGACTTTACCTATGTGTGGCACAGTCTTACTTGCTGCGTCAATTGTGACTGCAGTCAGCAGTGGAGTGAGCAGGTGTGGCGAGCCATGCATTGGCGCCTTCCGTTTTGCACTGTACGTGGGCACATGGAGTTGTTCCACACACTTATATAATGCAGGTAGCTGGCGTTGTGCTCGTGCACAGGTTGAGACATGGCCCTGTGTTTTGCCATGGAGAAGAGAGGGGGATTCAGGCACTGGCCATCCTTGTCTACATGCACGCTGTCCACCTGCTGACGAGCAGACATTCCCACACCCCACAAGGCTAAATTGGTCTCCCTGTGTCTCCCTTTCTCACTCCCTCTCTGTCCCTCTCTCCCTCCCTCCCTGTGTCCGCCTCCTCCCTCTGTCCGTCTCCCTGTGTCTCCCTCCCTCTCTGTCCCCCTCTCCCTCCCTCTGTGTGTCACCCTCTGTCACCTCAGCCCAGCTTCCTAGGCACACACTTTTAGCAGATCTTTGAATGGCCCTTGGCTTGTTGATGTGAGTTTGTTTCTGATCTCCAGGCACCCATTGGGTGTAGTGTCTGTGTCTGCGCTGCTGCTGTGGTGGTGTGTGCTGCCACTCTTTCACAGTGTTGGCTGTTCAGTAGCTGCTGTCATGTGCAAAAACGTGCCTTCACCCCCATGTCTTAATGGAAGGCGTCCGCCATTTGCTGGCAAGTCTTTCCTGTGTGGGGACACACTGTTTGTCTGGCTGTGACCTAGGCCATATGGGCAGAGGGCATTGTTGTCTGCTTCTGAGTTGCACTATGTGATTATTGGGGCCCACACTCCCGCCATCCGGCTTACCGTGTCTTGTGTCGGTGTTTTCTGTGGCCTGTGACTTGGCATTGTCCAGCTGGGTGCATGGGGCATGGTGGTGCTAGTGGCATGTGCGTGTTCATGGAGTGTGGTTGAGTCATGCGATGGCTTGGGGAGGTTGCGTGACTGATTGTGAGTTTGGTTGTGGATGACGTTCCCTCCATGTGAGGTGAGTTGTTTGTGTACTCACCCGGGTCTCGGAGTCCTTCTAATCCGTCCACTGCCACCACCGGCAGTATGGCCATCACCCTCTGCTCCCAGGGATGGTATTGTACGGGTCTGCGGGGCAGCCCTCCTCCAGTGATGTTGGCCTGGTTGTGGTCGTCGGTCATTTTGGCTCGGACCCTCCTCCGCAGATCATACCACCTGGCTTGGCATTCATGCCTGGTCCTTCTGGTGGACGCAACAGCATTCACAGCATCGACAATCCTCTGCCACATGGCGGTTTTTTCTGAAATGCTGGTCTGTCTGACCAATGTTCCAAAGAGGTGTGGCTCGACTCTGAGGATTTCGTCGACAAGGACCTCCAACTCTTGGCTAGTGAACTTTGGATTCTTGTTAGTGGGCATGGTGAGGGGTGTGGGTGTGGATGGTTGCGGGGGGTGTGGGTGTGGATGGTTGTGGGTGTGTGGGTGTGGTTGTGCAGGTGTGTGTGTGAATGTGATGAGGGGGTGTTTGTGAAGGTGTGTGTGTGAAGGTGTGCAAGTGTAAGGTGTAGTAAAGGTTCAAGTATGGTGCTGTAGGTTGTCTGTGGGGTCTGGCAGCAGTGAGTCTGTTGCAAAGGCTCATGGTTTGTGTCTGTGGGCCCTTTTTATTGGTCCATTGGTGGGTGTGGCTGTGTTTGAACTTTGGGTGGGTGTGTTATAGGAAGTGGTTGTGTTTTGGGCCTCTGTTTGGGATTTTGGCAGTTGCAGGTCAGTGACTGTGTTGTATTTGTGCTTGTTGGACATGTTTTGTGGCTTTGTGCCATTCGAATAGTGTATTCTTGTGTTGTTGTGCTTTGTCCCGGTTGTGTACGTGCGTTTTTAGCGTGTGTACGGTGTGTAATTCGGCAATTTTGTTGTACAGTGCTGTCCTTGTGTCTGGCTTGGTACGACTCGTACATGCGCGATGTTGGGTGAAGGTGCTGGTGTTGGGGCCTGGGGTGCGCTCCGTACTTAGAATGTTGGGGTGGGGGTACGCTCCATACGTACGCGGGTGAGGGTACGGGTCGTACATACACGGTTGGGGTGGGGGTATGGGTCGTACATACACGGTTGGGGTGGGGGTACGCTCCATACATACGCGGGTGAGGGTACGGGTCGCACATACACAGTTGGGGTGGGGGTACGCTCCATACATACGCGGGTGAGGGTACAGGCCGTACATACACGGTTGGGGTGGGGGTACGCTCCATACGTACGCGGGTGAGGGTACGGGTCGTACATACACGGTTGGGGTGGGGGTACGGGTCGTACATACACGGTTGGGGTGGGGGTACGCTCCATACATACGCGGGTGAGGGTACGGGTCGTACATACACGGTTGGGGTGGGGGTACGCTCCATACGTACGCGGGTGAGGGTACGGGTCGTACATACACGGTTGGGGTGGGGGTACAGGTCGTACATACACAGTTGGGGTGGGGGTACGCTCCATACGTACGCGGGTGAGGGTACGGGTCGTACATACACGGTTGGGGTGGGGGTACGGGTCGTACATACACGGTTGGGGTGGGGGTACGCTCCATACATACGCGGGTGAGGGTACGGGTCGTACATACACGGTTGGGGTGGGGGTACGCTCCATACATACACGGGTGAGGGTACGGGCTATACATACATGGTTGGGGTGGGGGTACGCGCCATACGTACGCGGGTGAGGGTACGGGTCGTACATATACGGTTGGGGTGGGGGTACGCTCCATACGTACGCGGGTGAGGGTACGGGTCGTACATACACGGTTGGGGTGGGGGTACGCTCCATACGTACGCGGGTGAGGGTACGGGTCGTACATACACGGTTGGGGTGGGGGTACGCTCCATATGTACGCGGGTGAGGGTACGGGTCATACATACACGGTTGGGGTGGGGGTACGCTCCATACGTACGCGGGTGAGGGTACGGGTCGTACATACACGGTTGGGGTGGGGGTACGCTCCATACCTACACGGGTGGGGGTACGGGCCGTACGTACGGGGGTGTACATACACGGGTGGGAGTACGTCTCGTACATACACGGGTGTACATACACGGGTGTACATTCACGGGTGGGGGTTCGACTCGTACATACGGGGGCTGGGGGGGTGTTGGGCGCTTATGCGGGCACATGTCTCTATGGTTGCTATAGGAGTTCGGTGCGGATGGTGTTTTTTCCATCCGGTTATAACATCGGACGCACGGGATGGATCGTCCTTGCGCGGTCGGACTTCACTTTTCACATTTGTACGGTAAATCGTCCGAGGATGTGTCGGACACATTTTCCGACCCGAGGACGTGTGGGGAATAATTCCCAATGCGATTCGTATGGACTTTTTCCCATGCGAATCGTACTTGGCAGTTTGTACGGCACTTGTACGATTCGTACGGTAAAAAGACCGGATACGAGTCGTACGGGGAATTTTTTTACAGGATCGTAATCGGCACCTATGTGTAGTTTTAGGAATAATGATTCACAAACGTTTACACTAAACAACAAATTGCAATGCAATCAGACGTAAAAAAAATATAGGTAATTCTACGGGCACTGGCTGTTGGATGACAGAAACTCTTTTTCCTCTCTGATAATAAGGCCTAGACTACCTAAATATTGTGTCAGAGGTAACTAGAGCTCTAATATGCAACTGTCAATAAGTGCTGCTATGAATACAATTCTTTGGCAGTTTGCAGTGCTGCAGGTGATTTTTGGTGTCACAAAGGGACAATTGTACAACCTTTCTGGAATACGCATTTCACATGTGCAAATTTGGAACGCAGATAATGTGAAGTGGGTGTTTGCTTATTTATTAGAGGCATGCTCCAATGCACACAAGAAAATGCCTTTGTGTGTGCACCATAGGTGCATCTAAAGCAGAGGTCTTCAAATTGTAGGCAGACCTCCCTGGGGTAGCATTGTGTGATCCAAGGGGGCCACCAGTCACTGGCCAAGATGAACATTGGCGAAGCCCCCGAGGAACAGAAATAAGCAGTAACCCAAATCAGATGGCAGTGAGCCACTCTGTAATTGGCCAGCACTCTTTGTCGCTCATATCATGGCTGAATGTAGGTGTCAAACTGTGTGCGGGGGGCAGGGGGGTTAAAGTCCCTCTCTCTGTTTTCGATACAGGTTCATACTTAGATATATTTGCATATTTAGGGAGATCTGGCTAAAAAATAGAATGGTAACAATCAAATATTTGATAGCACTTTTTATCGGAATAGCTGACAATAACTGCAATGTTTGACTTGTTCATTAAGATCTGAGCAGTCAATTCAGAAAATGTTTACCATTTTGGGGGGGGGAGCGATGAATCGCTTAATTTTGTCAGTGATTCATTTGTAAAAAATACAATGTAGGTGCCAGGACTCTCGTCAGGAGGCCACTGCAGCTTGCATCACACATTGCCCTTGCAATGCTGCCAATGATAGCAAGTACTAATCATCACTCTCCTACAAGTGTGAGAATTCGGACTATTTCAGGCACCCAAAGCTATAAGAATGGCTTGGGCGGCAGGTAATAGTCATTTTTTATGTATACTGTATTAATAATTAGCTGCTGTTGTGGTCATGTCTAAATTCGCCAGACGGCGCCACCTTGTGGCAGACTGCTCCAGTGCCGGTGCCTAGCACCGGAAGCCACCAGCTCAAATTAAGCACTGCTTTTTGTACATTAAAAACGTTGAACATCATTAATCTATACACACTATTGGTATGTGGTAATTGGGCGCCACTTTCATGGGGAAGTACAAACTGATAATACTGGTCAGGTAAGTCAAACCATTATTCAAGGATAAATAATCGACATAGCTTGCTACAAATTAGCAAACAGCTCAACATCTGTATCACAAACACGGTTATATTTTATTATCTATAACGAGGGGCTGTAGCAGAGAAAATAATCCTAACTCTTTCAAAGTAATGCAGCAACATTCTGCAGACAAACGTCAGAACTTCTTAATGCTCAACTGGCTTAATATCTGCATCCCCAGTGCTCCAAAGTACCAGAACTTCATTAGGAAAATTAGGCTGAAAATATGGAGGCGACACTTTGTACATTTCTACTGACTATTAGCTGGAAGAGGCAGAGGAATACTGGATCAAAAGAGAGTAATCACGCTTAACAGTGCCCCAGAGCACCGACATGTATAATACGATTTGCACAGTAACTACCTCTCATATTACTGCTTGTTTTGAGTATTCTGTGTTAATGGGGTTAGATAATTTAGCATTTCAACTTAAAAGGGCTCTGCTGATTAATAAATGTTACACTCTGTGCTAGTAATTAAAATTAATGGAAGAGTTACAAATAAAAAAGTACCTGTTATGAAAGCATTGTCTGGAAACACATATTAAAGGGACAAAACGCATTTAGAATGAAGTTGACAATCGTTTTAAAAACGTCACCACTTTTAAGAGGCGATTATCGAAATTTAAAATTACGAGTGAGTGTCGAAAATGTTATGTCTGATGAAACCGGGTTCTTATTAATAGGCAGTGCCTGCCATCGCTTTGCAATATTGAACATATTTATTTCATGGAGTCACAAACATAGTGGCAGATCACAAAAAGTTTTTGGTCTGCTTCATTACTTGTCCTTGTGGGTATACATTAGTAAATGCCTTTGACGACTGTATTATGAAAGCAGGTGTGTGAAAGCTGTAACGCATTAAATCGATGCCTGCATTTAAGCAGGCAGACTTTAGCTAAGGTGCATTGATGCAAAAATGACACTGTAGCAGAACCACACCTGGGGGGCGATTACGATGACGGTGAGACGGCCACCGACAGGCTGTCGGTGGCGGTCTTACTGCCATTGTTTGCATGTTTTCCGCCCGCCATATTATAATGGTGGGCAGAAGGTTGGCGGTCGGAAAGCCTGACCGACACGCATCCAACGGGCTCCTTGAGCCCGCCGGCATGGTGGAGGGCCTCTCATGCCCTACAATGGTGTCGGTGCCTACCAGGCACTGCCCTAGGGATTACGATGTCCCTTTCTGCCAGCCTGTTAATGGTGGTTAATTAGCCATAAACAAGCAGGCAGAAAGGGACTTTGGGGGCCCATAGAAGTCCCCCTTTACACCCTGGCCCTAAGCAGTGGGCACTGGGGGGGCACCTATGGTACCCCCCCTACAGATCCCTGCACCAGGTGGCAGGCACTGCATGGTGCCTGCCACGTAGTGCAGGGACATGTACAGTTTCCCTTTTTTTGCGTGCAAAATATAGACATTGTGAACGCCGTGGTGACAGTCGCATCCTAATGCCTACTGCGGGACCACCGACAGCCTGTCGGGCGGTCCTGTCTGCGACAGGGTGGCAGGCAGAAGAAAGTCCGCCCGCCATCCTAATCGGGCCCCAAATTACTATGAAATAGCCCTACAGTAACAATGCAACACATCAAGCTCATCACAGCATAAAAAACAACAATACAACAACAAATGCATGCACAAAACAACAAATAGGCAACATAATACAATATATCAACAAAGTACAACACAGCAACAACAAACAATAACATAAGAACAAAACATAATAATAAAAAATGAACCACACAAAAACACATGACCACACAAGTGCAACAATTACATTATGTTGCTGTGTTAGATAGGCAGTTTTGATGTTTTGGTCTTGAAGTGAATTTTTGTTCTGGTTGCTGTTGTTTGTGTTGGAAGTGTGTTTAGTGGTGTTGCTGCAGTTGTTTTATATTGTGATGTATTGCTGTGCCGATGTATTGTGGTATAATGGTGTTGTGATATCAAGTGGTGTAATGTGTTGTGCTATTGCATTTTTGTTACTTTTGCACATTTTTGTGTTGGTGGAATATTTGTGCAATATTGTGTTTTAGTTTATTTTGTTTGTGTTGTTTATGCTCCATTGTTTTTGTGTTCTTATTGATTTGTGTTTTCTATATTGCTGTTGTGACATAATGTTAGGTTTTATTGCTTTTTTATGGTTTGCTTGTATGTTCTTGTTATGTGTATTGTTGCAACCAAGTCTGATGTCTCAGCTGACTAAGGCATCCATTGCAGGAATCCGTTTGACCCCATGGTAATCGTTTTAAATCCTCACAAGCTCATTCGCCCTTTCATCTTCAAGAAGTCCATAAACTATGTACCATGTAGTTGAACAATAAATAAAAATCAGTATTTAGGACAGCCATAGGTCAAAAATTGCTTTACAAATACATATGCTGTTTTAAGTCCTATTTTGTTCTGCTTGTTTTGCATTTTGTAGTGCTATGTTGGGGGGGGGGGGGGAGTGCTGTGTTCATTTACGTATCGTTCCTCTGTATTTGTGTTGTATTATTGTGTTGTTACTGTTGTGTGTTGTGTTGCTATTTTTTTTTAAACTATATTTATGCTGCCAATGTTTTAGATTGCTTAGTTGCTTTCTGGTGAATGTTGTTAGTGCACATTTTTTGTCACGTTTTTGTTGTGTTGGTACTGGGTTGTGTTATTGAGAACCGTTATTTTATGGAGTTCCTTGTCAGACATTAACAAATTGTGCTACGCTTCCAGTTGAAAGCAAAGCATTAAAAGCAAAGCATTGTGTTAATGTTTCAGTGAAAACAACGATTTACTACGTCAAGGGAAATTACTTGCCACTCCTACATCTATGCCTCTTTATATGGTAAGAATTAGCCTAAAATCATGGCGCAACCATGCCTTACATTTGTAGCTAAATAAACATTAATATTTTCTGGTGATAAAAGGCTACTCACTGCCTGAACTACATTAAAATTAATTGCAAATAACATTCCACACAAGTGTATAAGTCATCCCAACACAAAAAATACCTCAATGCATACTGGTGTTTCTCACTGGAGATAGTTTCTCATTAGAACAAGATTAGTTGATTAATAACATGAAGAAAATAGGAACGGGAAATTCAAGAGTTTATTCAAACTTTTTTTTTATTTAATGAACTTTGGTTTCACATTTTGAAGCAGGCAGGATGAATATTTTATTTTGCCATGAATGCAATGCATTAAACAATATAAATTTGCAATTTCGCAAATAGAAATTGCAAATTACCGTCAATATAATGTTGATGGTAATTTGCGATTTCTTTGAAAAATGCACTAAAGTGCATTCTTCAGAGTCCCATGTTACACACAAACATGCCCTTGGGGCATGTGTGCGCGCAACTTGTGGATACATTGAAATATCAGGGGGGCAACAGGGTGTCCTTTTGGCAGCCTTGCACCCTTGAAAGTGCATGCGCAGTTTGCGAGTACCTATTGGGTACTCGCAACTTGCGCATGCAATTCCCATTCATGAATGGGAAGCAATTCCTTAATTGGGATTTGCAATTTGTGAGTCGCAATTAAGGAATGTGTAGGAATCGCAATTTTTTTGCGATTTCTACATGCATAGGAAATAGCGATTCTTTAATTGAGATTCCTTAAAAATCGCAATAAAAGAATTGCTTTTGACTATTTTGATGCATGTCCACCTGAGTTACTTACCTTCGGAAATGCATTATCTGGTAGAGACAGGCTCTAGTTGCAGATTCCTTACCTTTGAATTATCCCCAGGCGCCAGACTGGATCCGGAAAACTTTCCACAGCAGTACATCTGCACGTCGGTAGAGGGCGTTGAGCGACGTTGTCCACTGGATGTGGCGTTGACAGAGTCCATATAAGCCCTCCCCTGACACAATGACATCAGTTTCTTCCATGACCCCTTTCTGTGCTGAAACTCCGAGTTACTAATTGAAACTGCTAGGAAGTAGTGTGCTGAAAAATAATTTTCTTTTGTAAAACGTTTGGTATATTATTATTTTTTAAACTGAAAGGCATGAAGGGATCTGGGAAGGAAAGGACAACCCAGTTTGTAGAGTGGGGAGGAGGGAGGGTCGGTAAGGAATCTGCGGCTAGATCCTGTGTCTACCAGCTACGGCGTTACCAAAGGTAAGTAACTTATGCATCTGATAGAGACATCTAGCTGCAGATTCTTCACTTTTGAGTAAGATACCCAAGCAATACCATCCCCGGAGGAGGGTCTGTGAACTGGGCCACGAAGGATCCCTGACTAGGACTAGCCAGCCTTTATAAGAGAAAGAGTGACCGGCTGTTGGAAGGGTAGGTGAGGGAGAAGACGCCCCACCAGAAATATTGTATAAAACATGGGAAACGACACCCACAGCAGAAGAATAAGGATGGGTTAGAAGAACACTTCAGATAATTACAACACCATAGAGGATCCCCAATGGTAACTGGACCATTAGCACATGGGGTTGAAGGCCATGGATAATGGCTAAGACCACTGAGTCCAAGCTCCTGGTCATAGACACAAGCGATGAAAAAAGCACACCCATGCCGTAAGAAGCATGGCAAGCAACAAGAACAAAGACAGCCATAGAACATCCACGGCCATAGGAAACACTCTGGGAGAAAAGCGAGCCCTCAGGGACCATGTAGTGGAGGACCATAGAGGTGGAAGGTTTGCAATTGCAAATCAACAAACAAGTGAAGGCCCAATGGTACACAAAAAAAATTGCAGCAATGTAAGCAAAATCGTGCTCCCTCCTAGACAGTTATCATAGCATGACTGTCGATGGAGATACCGATAAAACAGATGTATGACTACAAACACAACAGTATACTATATATAGACATATATGTATAATATAAAAAAAGAAAGAAAGAACATTGCTGAGGGCAGGAACTGACAATGTACCCCAGGTCAAGAAGTATGCTCTCTTTCTTTGCGACTGCTAGGAAAGAAGGGGATCGGCTAAAGTGTAAGGAAAAGAGCAAGGGAAAACCCCATGCACCATCCTACCAAGCACACAATGTGACGTCCCCTATAAGGGATACCAAGGTGCCAGAAACAAATGGAGGAATACCTACAGGGCATAACGACGAAGTACCCTGCAGGACAGAGAACAAGACAACAGTGCAGCTGCTCAAGACAAGCAGAATACCCAAAAGGCATCAATAGGCATGGAAGCCAAAAGGGCCATAGAACAAAATGTGCCCCAACAACAGCATATGTATCTAGGGGGTAGCTGTTCCTCGTAATAGGTGAAAGGAAGCCCAGGTGGGTAACTGCAACTCACAGGCAATGAAAGTCAATGTGAGTGGTCGAGGAATTTCTCCTATAGTTTTTAGTGCCCTCACACACCCTTGCGGATGTCATGCTTCATCATAGGACGATGCTCCTCGTGGGGGTGGCTCTGCAGTCCCTCACGGGCCCCACAAGAGGGCTCTTTAGCGGAGATCTTTTGAGGAGTCGCCGCAGTTGTGCATGGGGGTGTGTGGGCCTATAAAAGGAAGGTTAGTCAGTGTGTTAAAATTACTAGATGGAACCCAGAACCAAGGTTTTTATTCACAGGTCCAACTAGTAAATTAAAATAAAGTGGATCCTGGAGTACCTCTTTGGAAAAAAATCTAAAGGGCAGGTGTATGACTAGCTGCTACTCTCAGGATTGGTGCTGTGGTGTCAGAAAGTCAACTAAGAAATAAGGTCAACATGTTTCGCACTCGGTACTGGTCCATAAGGGATCCATTGGCACTTCGTCAGGACCGGTGATAAAGGTGAAAGTAGTGTGGTGAAACAAGAATAGATTCCAGGAGGAGCCTGTGAATCTGTAGTACCTTATTAATTAAGGGAGATGCGTCCAAGCGCTGATAGGTACTCTTATTGTAGGAACCTATGCCCAACCTGGAGAGATAAAGAAGGGGAAGAAAAACCGGGGGAAAGAAAAGGAAACACAAACACATAGAAAAATTGTATCAGCTTGTTGGACAACGATAATTGGCATGTCTTGTTTAAATAATACATAAACAGGAAGGTGCACAATGCTCACAAAACATGCACACACAAAGAATGTCCAATTAAATGGTCCTCATAAAAAGGTGTGGTAACCTCTAAGGCGCTGGACGGGGTACATGGGCGTGTCATCAATAGGCATGCTTAGTGCACAAGGCGCCCAGTGATTATACCATGCAAATTTGCCAGACTGTAGAAACAAACAATAAGAATGCGGTGCCACGAATGAGTAGAGAGATGACCAGTAAGGACTAGCAAAAAATTAGGTCGCTTAGGTAGGGATAACCAAAGGACGCAGGAATACCGTACTTGATCAAATCAAAAGCATTGTGGGTTTCATCTAGACCAGTAGCGTTATCTGAAAGTCAGAAAGTACGTTGCACCAAGGTTCGTGAAACATTCATATCGGTAAAGGGGACAGGCTGGATGGAAGTGAATAGAAAAATAAATAAATAAATGAACACATGCATGTATGTAGGAGTGCCTACCCCTCTAGTCTGAAGAGAAGGCTTCATCTGCACGGTCTGGGTAAACTGGCTGAGTACCTAGTTACAACGGGAGAATAGAGAACCGATGAAGCGTCCCAACGAAGGTTGGATTTGTATGCAAAGGACACTGCTCAGCGGACAGAAAGCTTAATGCAATGCTACTTACTTGTGCTTGCCTGTTTGTAGGAATGTGGACCTACCCCACCTGTTATGTTATGTTATGTTGTTATGTTATTTGTACACTTCTATAGCGCACGGCCACTCCACTGGAGTATCCCGGCGCTTTAACGAAGACTCCCAACCGAAGATGGGGAAAAACATAACACCAAAAGGGCATACAAACACAGAAACAGCATCAAGATTACGGGAAGAGCAAAGTCTTAAGAGCCTTGCGGAAAGACAGAAGACTAGAAGTCTGTCTTAGAGAGATTGGAAGATCATTCCAGGCATGAGGGGCTAAGTGACGAAAAGATCGTCCTCCTGCTCTTGCTCGTTTGATAGTGGGAACACTCATCTTTGATAAGGACGAGGATCTAAGAGATCTGGGAGGGGTATACCAGGACAGTCGTTTGGAGATATATTTGGGGCCTATGCCATGCAAGGCCTTGAAAGTCATGGTCAGAGTTTTAAATAGAATCCTTTTTGCAACTGGAAGCCAATGCAATGTGGCAAGAAGATCCGTGGCTCTGACTTTCCTTGGAAGACCAAAAATGGCTCGGGCTGCAGAATTCTGGGCGATTTGCAGACGCCTGACCAAATATTTGGGAAGTCCCAGAAACAGAATGTTTGCATAATCCAGCCTGGAGCAGATCAGTGCCTGGACAATAATTTTTCTGTGCTGGATAGAGACTAGAGGGAGAAATTTGCGAAGCATCCGCAGGATGCCGAAACATTTCCCAGTAAGAGATGAAATATGTGGTCCGAAAGATAGCTTGTTGTCAATCACCACTCCCAAATTTTTGGCTTTCACAGACGAGCTAGTGGGAGGAGACATATCTTTCGGCCACCAGGTTTTCCAATCGGGTTCAGATGTACAGCCAAAGAAGAGCAGCTCCGACTTGTCTGCGTTGCACTTCAGCCCATGGCGTCCAAACCACTCAAAGACAGCACTCAAACATCCGTTGACCTGGACACTATCAAACTGACCATCCCTGTTACTTACAAAGAGGAGCTGGGTGTCGTCAGCATAGCTGACAATCCGGGCGCCAAAAGCCTCCGCTGTCACCGCCAGGGGGGCCATAAAGATGTTGAACAGGAGGGGGCTCAAGATGGAACCTTGAGGGACCCCCACTTCAAGTGGTGACATTTCAGCAGAGAAGGGTGGCGCCCAGATTGTCTGCCGGCGGTCGGCTAAGAAGGATTTAAGCCAATTCCACACCGTTCCCCGCAGACCAAAGTCCCAGAGTCTGGAGAGAAGAAGTGCGTGGGGAACGGTGTCGAACGCCGCCGACAGGTCCAGCATAATCAGTACCACTTTTTTACCAACATCCAACTCCTCCCTGATGGCATCTGTGACTTCAAGGAGCGCGGTCTCCGTGCTGAAATTTGCACGGAAACCAGATTGAGTATTATGCAACAGACCCCTTTCCTCAATAAAATTGGAAATAGATCTGTGAGCAAACCTTTCAGTCACTTTCGCCAGAGCAGGGAGTAAGGAGATGGGTCTGTAATTTGCATAGACTGCAGGGTCGAGCGCAGGTTTTTTTATAAGTGGCAAGATCATGGCACTCTTCCAAGCTTTGGGAACTACCCCGGAAGAGAGTGACAGATTCAAAATGGGATTAATCAAATCATTAAGAACAGGTGCCATATTTGCTAGACACTTGGCAGGGCAAGGATCCTGTGGAGATCCGGATTTGAGACTTGTCAGAATAGCAAGAGAGCTCTCATGATCTAATAGGGGAAAATTGGACAGAAAGGGGCCATGATCTGGCAAGGGACACCCCAGACTTGTCGTATGCTGCTGGAAAGTGGCCTGGAGAGATGATTGAATAGAGGTGATTTTCTGTACAAAATAGACAGCTAATTCCTTCAACCAAATTTCGGAGTGAGCATGGATCGGAGTATAAGCAGAGGGGGAGGTGAAATCTTTAACCACCCTGAAAATTTCCTTGCAAGAATGCTCCGCTTCATTTATTCTAGATTCCAGATAGGATTTTTTACCATCCCAAATTAATTTATGGTAGGCTCGAGTCAGCGTCTTAAATTTTTGCCTCTCAGAAAGATCATAGGATCGCCTCCATGCTCTTTCTGCTTTCTTAAGATCTTGTTGTGCTTTTTTTAGATGAGGGGTAAACCAAGGGGCAGATGTTCTCTTATCTGCAGAGTTTTGTTTCATGGCCGGAACCAAGCTCTCTAGACGGTCTGTGAACCAATTATGGAAGAGATCGCTGTACTCCTCTACATTGTCAGAGGTGGGACACGGGAAGTTAGTTAGAACATTTGATAGCATCTCTGTAGTAAGAAGATGGAAAGATTTAGAGAGATGCTTTAGCGACCCTACTGGTTTAGACCGTGATGGAACCATGACAGAGATGGAAAAAGTGATGAGAAAATGATCTGACCACAAAACTGGCATGGGAGGGTCAACACAGATAGGAGAAGTAGAAAAAATCTGGTTGAGCGTGTGGCCTTTATTATGAGACGGTCCTGCCACATAAGGAGATAGGCCAAACACGGAAGTAATATCTAACAGTTTTAGAGTGTCCGGATCCGAGCTATTATCCATATGGATATTTAAGTCACCTAATAAAAAGCAATGATTGGACCTAAGGCATGGTATTGATAGGGCTGCCTGTAGTTCTTCCAAAAACAGCCCCACCGAACCTGGTGATCTATAGACCAGGATACCAGTACAGGCCTGGGAAGATGAGAGCTGGAGAGTGAAGCCTAATGCTTCGCAGCCCTGTATATTATCTACTGAGAAAGTATGGCATACAATATTCTTATTAACTATAATAGCCACTCCACCACCTCTACCAGATGACCTATCTTTCCTATAAATGTTATAGGCAGAAGGTACGGCATTTGCCAAATCGGGTGAGGAAGATTCGGACAGCCAAGTTTCCGTAAGGAACAGACAGGATATCTTAGAATCCTGTAACATATTCCAAATGTCTAGAGCGTGGCCGGGTAGAGATCTAGTATTCAGTAGTAAACATTTATGCAGAATAGGTGGGCTGACCTGTGTAAAAGAATTCCGAGCAGGAAGGCGCCAGCCACAAGTACTACACCCTGTCTTCAAAGCCCGCCCTCCCGGGAAAACATGATGGCAGTGACCACACGGGGGGCGGAAGGAGCGTAGCTCGGGGCTGGAATACCTGAGTATACAGCGACACATAGTGCCACTGGCACAAATAGAGGGTATATACGTAGACCGTCCGGCACCGTCCGCCTCCGTGCCGCGGACTGGCGCAGACTGGCTACTCTTTGGCGCCTCTTCGGCGCGTATTCGGCGCTACCGCTGCGCGTCACCGCTGCGCTAGTCTGTGAGGGGTCTTATAGATTAGGTGAGGGTGGAGACTAGTCCGCCGACCTCTCCAAGATGGCTGACCAGGATGGAACAGCCAGGAACCAGGAAGTGATGACGCTCCAAAGCTCCCTCCACGACAATCAGCACAGAAGCTGTGGTGGACCGGGGAGTAGCGAGCAAACTGCAAGTATGGGCAGAGCAAAAGTTTTCTAAAACACAGTATTACATTTAAAGCACACAATCAATAAATCACGCTCGAAAATGTTTTAAAATCCTAAGAGATCAATAAAATGCTATAAGTTGTTTGTAGTAATTCTAGTGCGAGTATAGCGCTGGTAAAAGTGTAGCGCTGGCGCTGCAAACTTCGTTTAATCAACCTTCGTCGTGTGCCGGGAAAGTAAAAGCGATGGGGCAGAGGTCCATATATATCCGTGTGTGTGAACGCCAGCCATATGGTGTGGGCGGGAAGGTACTTCCGGTAGACACGTCTTGATGGGGTGGGGCGCCGGGTCAGAGAGCGCTGAAGCGTGTGTGAAAGCGTGTTGTAGGAAGTAGCTCAAGGAATGGAGTGCAAATAAGCGGCCATCTTGGCCTGGACTATGGATACTGGCATCAATATTGCTAATTTGCATAGTGGAATTGGCCGAGCCTGAATGCAATGAGCAGAGCGGTCTAAATGTAAGGAAGAAAAAATGGAAAGTCCCACCGAATGGTATGAGGGAGGTGGACAGAAATTAATGAGCATACAAAAATGCTAATTTGGCATTGATAAGAGGATGGTTGTAAAGATAAAATAACAATACAAATAAAATAAGATGAGAGGGATACTGGCGGGAAGGGAGCGGGAAACTGCATCCCTGAAAGCAAGAGTGCTATGTTGGGTGTGATCTGTTGAAATAAACACCACGGGTACATCAGAATACAGGGTTAGAAAATTAGTTCAACCCATGGAATCCCGTCATTGAGTCCCACCGTGTCGCATTTCAGTTTATGGACCCAGCGTTGTTCCTGCCTGAACAGGGTTTTTTAGGTCCAGTTATGGTTTGAATCGATTATTGTCCACCTAATGCTGTTAGCTGGGTGTTTGAACTCTAAAAAGTGGTTGAGTAATTTAGTGTTAGTTCTGCCCCGTCTAATCGTGCTTTTTTGTTCGCTGATTCTTAACTTAACTGGTCTGGTTGTCATGCCAATGTACCTCTTATTACAGGGGCAAAGAATGGTGTAGACACAGTTATTGGTATTGCAATTGGTGTGTTTCGTCTGGCGCCATGGTGTGGTAAGGCCCAAATCAATCTGTTTGGAGATGGTGGTTTCGGCACATGCGGAGCAGGAACTTCAGGAAAAGTGGCTCACTACGGGTGGTAAAGTCCATAGTGTGGGCTGACGTGTTAGTTGAGGTTTAGGTCTGGTGTGTACTAGGTGGTCCCTCAAATTTTGGGTGTGTTTGAATGTAAATAATGGTGGTGGTCTGGGTAAGAAGGTGCCTGTCTTTAGAATGTCCCAATGTTTCCTGATGACTTTCTGTACTCTGTTGGAGCTGGGAGTAAATGTAGTGACATGTGTAATTATGTCTGACTTGCGTTTCTGTTTAGTCTCAAGGAGAGAAGCCTTAGTGTTGTTTCTGGCTCTCTTTTGGGCTTGGTTAACCATCTTCTTAGGGTAATGACGTGTCTTCAAATTGTGTTTAAGGATGGCAGATTGCTTTTCAAATTCAATGATAGTGTCACAATTCCTCCGGAGACGGAGGAATTGGCCCACCGGGAGCTTGTTTCTGAGTGCCCTGGGATGATGGCTGTCATAAAGAAGGAGACTGTTTCTGTCTGTTGGTTTCCTATAGTTGGTGGTATGAAGGGAGCCGTTGGTCAGTGTGATAAGAAGGTCGAGAAAGGGAATCTCGGGTCATGATCTAGTACTGGTAAATTTAAGAAAGGGGCCTAGTGTGTTAACCCAGTTGCAGAATGTGACGCAGAGTTCTTCTTCCCCTCTCCAGAATAGAATGATGTTGTCGATGTAACGTCGCCATAATAATATATTGTGGCGGAATGGGTTAGTATCATTTTGGATATGCTGTTCCTCAAAGTGGGCCATGTACAGAAAGGTCAGACTAGGAGCGAAAGTGCTTCCCATGCTGGTACCTTGTATTTGATGGAAGAGTTGTGACTTGAAAGCAAATAAATTTTCTTTGAGCGCTAGGGAAGCACAATCACAAATGAAGGATACTAGTGTCTCAAAAGGCCAGGGTTCAATGTTTCGTAGGGTATTTTCAAGTACCTCCAGCGTGGCATCCTGTGGAATATTTGTATAAAGGGCTTCCACATCCATGGTTACTAGAAGGTCGATGTTGTCTGGTTCTGGGAAATTATCTATGAGGTTGAGGACCTCTGTGGTGTCCCTGAGGTAGGAGGGAGTGTTGCTCACCAAAGGTCATAGGTAGAAGTCACAGAACATGCTGAGTGGTTCCAGGACGGAGTCTATACCAGAAACAATAGGGCGACCCGGTGGGGGGTTGATCCCTTTGTGGATCTTCGGTAAGGTATAGAAGTAAGGAGTACGTGGTTCTTCATTGATGAGGAAGTCTGCTTCTTGGCGTGAGATCAGCCTTCTGCAGAGGCTTCGCTGATCGTACTCATAATCCGAGTGATCAGGCGTTTCGTTGGGTCTTCAGTAATGGGTTCGTAGTACGTCGTGTCCGATAGTTGACGGTTGCATTCTGTGTCGTAAGTGTCAATGTCCTGAATTACGCTGGCTCCGCCTTTGTCAGCAGGTTTAAAGATAATTCCGGTGTCTTCAGTGATGGTTTTCAGAATGAATCTTTCTTCTTTAGAGAGGTTGTTGAACGGTCGTTGGGGGTTCATTGCTGCCACATCTTTGAGGACCGCTTGTTCATATGTGAGAATCTCATGGGGTGTAGGAGTGAACTTGGATTGTTTTTTAAGGGCAGTTTCATTGGGGGTTGTGTCAGGTTTGTCTTGGAAAAAGGCCTTGAGTCTGACTTTGCGAAAAAAATTGGTGCAGCTCTTGATGGAGTCTGAAGGAGTCTTCTGCTGGTGTAGGGACAAAGCCTAAACCTTTCTCCAAGAGTTTGTTTTCACTAGTGGTGAGTTGTCTGGATGATAGATTAACCACTAAGGTCTCTGTCCCAACCTCTGGCTCTGTAATGTCATAGGTTCTTGGTCCTGCCATTGGACCGTCTTGTTGCCTCCTCTTCTTCTGCCTCTTCCTTTGCCCCTCCCTCTGTTGTAAAAAGGGGGGTTCGGGAATTGGTGAAATTGTGGTGGTTGAAAATGGTGTGTCGGTGGTATGTTCCACATCGGCGGTGGTCGATAACAGCAACCATAACTAATCATTGACAGGTCAGGAAGCAATAAAAAATACTTACAGGATGCAGGAGCACCTCACCAGGTGCCACTCATAGGTGAAGTGTGAAAGAAAAAGCCAATGGCACCATTCCAAAACGGCTCACATGTAAAAGAAAAAAACAGGTGACCATACCCTGTACAAGGCAAAAACAGGAACAGATGGTATAGCAAGCAGGGCTTAAGATTGCGCTCCACCCTGACTTTCCAGAAAATGGTATAAAGCGGAGTTACGTTGCGCGCCAAACAGATGTTGACCATCAAAAGGCATGTCCACCAAGGTGGATTGAACAGCTTCTGAAAAACCAGAGGTGAGTAGCCAGGCAGGCTGGTGAAGAGCTACCGAAAGAGCCATGCTCGCCTGATAGAATCTATGGTATCCATGCCATAGCAAATCAGCAATTTAGCCAACTGACGGCCATCTTGGAGCAGCCGAGTAAGGGTGTCATTAGGGACGACCTAAAGAAGGCGCTAGAGTGAATCCCACAACATGTGAGAAAATTAAGGGACCGCAAAGCGGAACTGATAGCAAAAAAGATATATCGACCAAGAGTATCTAGACTTCTAGCCTGCCTGTCTGGAGGGACGTCAGGCAGGAAGCCAATGTTGGGTAGGCTGTAGCAACCTGAATCATAAAGCTCTGCAGAGTAGGCTGTCGGAAGAGGCAGATCGAGTCTCCAGGGGTAGGAAGGTGACTATGAACTATAGACCGGTCCATGGAGGTCCTTGAAACAGGTTTATCCCAAGAGCCCAACAGAATATCAAAGAGGGTTTCACTGAAGGGGAGCACAGGCTCAGCCCCCATCTGGCCCTGATAAAGCACCCCAATTAGGGGAGCTCTACAGAAGGGAGCTGCAGCTCCAGAACCACAGCAACTCTCAAAAGGAGCTCGGTAAAAGCAGAGCTTGCCTCAGTAACGAGGCTAGGAGGATAAAACAAGACAGAGGATGGGGAAGAGTCAAGGCCACTAGCCTCATCAAGGTCAGACACCCAGTGAAACTCCAGAGGAGGCTGGGTAGTGTCACTCATGCCATCACAGACATCACCAACATACTTGTCTCCCAAGGGGAAAATTGCAGGGGGCTATTCTGAAGGTGGAGGAAGGTAGCCAAAAAGCCCAACTGTTCTGACGATGACGCTCCGAAGTTGACTGGCATCGAAGAGGTGACACCTCAGCATCAGGGAGAAGAGACATAGTAGTGGCGATCGGCGCTGTTGATGCCAGCGCCGGCAGATCCAACACTGGCGTCACAGTTGGGAGCCCCGAAGGGCTGTGCACCTTATCTGATAGATTCAATCACGGATCCAGAGGGCCTCACTCACACCAAGGGAGGTCCCACCAGTTTGGAGTCAGTCAAGGCTTCTCCAGCCTCCTTGGGGCCGAGATGCACACCACAGGGAGGTGGAGAATCAAATATAGCATGAAGGGAGGGATAGTATTCTCTCATGTGATCCAGAGTCGCCTCAGCACCAAGGAATACCGGAAGGCGTGGGGCAGAATCTCGCTCCAACTCAGCAACCAGAGAAATTGGAGGTGTGTCAGAAACACCACACAGATGCGGTAAAGTCAGGGAATATCGTGACCCCGACCCCTACGGCATGACTTACCAGTCAACAACAAAGACGAAGGACTTTGGGAGCTTACCCTCTAGCGGTCCTCGGAGGGAGAAGAGGACCATGACCGACAAGGGACCTTCGACCACAGCGCTGCTAACAGTGTCAAGCAGTGCTCCTACAAAGCTGATGACCCTTCGGAGTCATGGTGAATGCCCAGACACCACATGCAAATAGAATGAGGGTGGGGGTAGACATAGTAGACACAGGGCCTAGAAAACATCCAGAAAAAGGCACACAGTGTCGTCGACAAACATCAAGATATGCCAAAAATGGCCAGAGGTACCGCTCTCCGGATCCACATGGAAGTGCGGAAACGAAGAAACTGATGACAGCACGTCAGGGGAGGGCTTATATGGACTCTGTCGACATACCATCTGTTGTACGACATCGCTATGGAGTTGCTCAATGTCCTCTAACGACATGCAGAGGTAGTGCTATGGAACGTTTTCTGGATCCAGTCTGACGCCTGGGGATCATTCAATGGTAAGGAATCTTTGCCTAGATGTCTCTATCAGATACAACCCTTCCAGTGCTCACAATATGCGAACCAGCTGCTACGCTCTATCTTTGGCCTGATACAGACACAGGCATAACGTCATTTTGTGTGCTTAGTGTTAGAAATGGGGGTCTCTAGTTGGCAGAGGTAGGTACCTTTGTCCAAGTAAGGACCCTTGCTTCTAGTCAGGGTAAGGGGGATACACTCCTAAAATAACCCCTTGGTAGCTTGGCATGAGCAGACGGTCTTATCTCAGAGGCAGTGTGTAAAGCATTTGTGGACACATACAGTAATACAGTCAAAACACTACAAATGGACACCCCACCAGTTTAGAAAAATAAGTAATCTTTATCTAAACCAAGACAAGACCAAACGACAAAAATCCACAATACAATATCAAAAATAAGGCTCCTAAGTGGTAGAAATAGTTCTGTTCAATGCAAGTTGCAAATGCGCCACTTTTCCCACAAAGTACCTTAGATGCGTCATGCAAAGCAAACAAAAAGGGTCGCAGGGAAGGTGATGTGTCAGTTCCTTGCTTCGGGGGAGGCGATGCATCTGTTCCTTACCAGAGAGGAGGGGATGCGTCTGTTTCTTACTGTGTTTCTTTTACGATGTGAGATGATGGCGCCTCGATGCGGTGCGACGATCCGGCGCGATGCAACAAAATGGCGGCTCGATGCGATGCGATGATCCGGTACAATGAGAGAATGTAAAAATCACCCTCACTAAAAGATGCACTTTAACATTCTGAGTTCATGCATAGTAAACTTTATTTCCCTATCTTGTTCCCAGGGTCAGTTATGTTTATAAGATGTTATAAGCAAACTGCCCATTCTGGCCTATGGGAACAGATAGCCTTGCAATAGTGAAAAACGAAACTGGCATTATT
Source organism: Triturus cristatus (assembly GCF_964204655.1). Classification (NCBI taxonomy): domain Eukaryota; kingdom Metazoa; phylum Chordata; class Amphibia; order Caudata; family Salamandridae; genus Triturus; species Triturus cristatus. The sequence goes on along the minus strand of NC_140589.1, from coordinate 1,709,799,239 downwards.
TCACTATCAGGATATGCCACACACATCAGGGCATGTCCTACCTTTCACATACAACGCACCCTGCCCACAGGGGTACCTTGGGCCTACCTTAGGGCTGACTAACATGCAAAAGGGAAGGTTTGGGGACTGGCAAGTGTGTGCACTTGCCAAGTCGACATAGCAGTCCCAGACTGCACACAGGCTCTGCAATGGCAGGCCTGAGTCACATTTTACAAGCTGCTTTTGTGGGTGGCACAGTCAGTGCTGCAAGCCCACCAGCAACATTTGATTTACAGGCCCTGGGCACACACAGTGCACTATACGAGGGTCTGACAAGTAAATCAAATAACCAATTATGGAATCACTAATCCATAACAACAATTTACAAAAGGGAGCACTTGCACTTTGGCACTGAACAGCAGTGGCAAAGTGCCCAAAAGCATCTAGACCAGAAAAAACACATGAAGCAACAGCAAAAAATAGAAGGGAGACCTACGCCAATGGTGCCAAGTCTAACACTTACATTGCCTGTTATCTACTTGGCAACCTCTTAGTGTCAAGGAATCTGATGTGGTTGGATCAGAATTTGAAAGTGCTACCAGCACCTACATTGTTTTAGAACATTTGACATCGAGTGGTAGTATGTTTTCATCACTGGCAGTCCACAAAGGTTAATCTGAACTACAACTTTAATGTTATGTGCTTTTGTAGCTGGAAACCTAGGCACACATGTTCAGGTCTGTATGTGGACTATCAACATACCACTGCAGAAAGCAAAAGTATAAGATTACCACACAAAAATGTAAAAACGAAACACAACAGAACAAGATCAAACAGAACACATATTATCTGTCAAAACACATGATGCTGTGTTATTATAGAATCTCATTTGCAATTACAGTGAAGTAGGAGTTGGTTCGATTTCTGATACAGAAGGAGACTAGACAGGCATATCACCGGTATGCATGGTTGCTAAATATATTTACTGCTCAGCATATTTATGGCGCTCTTAGTAAATATACTCATAAAGAAGCTAACATAACATCAAGATCTCAGACAATGCTGTGATGGAGCTCTATGCCTGAGGCATAAATGGGTGCCATGCAACAGAGCACAGCATATTTGGGTTTATCTGAGGGAATTAGAATGTTTGGCTCTCTCAAATGATATTGTTAATTTATCAAAAAGAATAAAGTTATGTCACAAGGTTACCTACTGGGTTGACAATTTCCTTATCCGTGCAAGCGGTCAAGATGATAATTTGGTTTTCAGATATGCACTAATTTGTCAGCTTCTTTAAGGCCCTTTAGTAAAGAAAGCAACATCTTAAAGGTGTGGTTCTCGCTGCTGTTGACCACTGGAAGCATAATTTATTTCATTACATTGTCTGTTTTAAGTAGATATAGGTAAGACATTGGGATATTAGTTGAGAGGGATGAGAGCCCCACTCAAATAATAAATACAATCCTTGTCAGGATGTACGAAAAAAGACACTCAATAAACCTGTGCTTAAACCTATTGTAGCCTGGCACAAAAGCAGTCAGGCGTAACTTAGAGGCAATGTGTAAAGTATTTATGCAGCACACACAAACAGTAATAATGTAAAATCACAACATCAGAAAAAGTCCGAACAAATTGATAAAAATACAGTAAATTTTTATATATACAAAAAAGACAGTAAGTAGAACCGGAGACATGAATTTTTAAAGTTTGAATGAAAAAGAGTTCCAAAAAGCACTAAGTGCCAACTACGGTTATCTGGGTACACTAGATCGGGTCAAAGTCAAAATTTAAAGGTGGCCACAATGGCGGGTGGGCTGGAAACATGGATCAGGCTATCCCCATGGAGAGTTTACCTTCCTCTCAGTTTAGTTCCATGCAAGAAGTCTCAACTGGAGCTTCACGTTGGCAGGGGTCATGAGGAGATCGTTTTCGGCACAAAAAGCAGGTCCCGTTAGAGCTCCATATTGGTGGGGGAGGCAGGAGATCATTGCTGACACAAAGAGCAGGTCACTGATGGAAATTTGCTTTAGCACATAACCTCTCTATTTTCACCTGGAGTCCAGCTCTTTCAGTTCTGTGTTAGGAGGAGTAAACTCAAATCAACCAGGGGTCCAGGACCTGGGAAGGAGCCTCTTGGGGATCAGGATTCAATCTAGCAGCGTAAATCAGCAAGGTCCAGGCAGAGCCAGTTGTTGCTGGGCAGATGCAGAGAAGGCCTCTGGAACTCAAACAAGGTCAACCAACTGACCTTTGGAGTCACTTCTGGGATCCTGGGTTTAGGGCAAGCACATCCAGTCTTCCTTCTTCAGACAGCAGGGCATTCATTCTTCTGAATCTTCCAGGTCCAGAAGTGTTTCGATGAGAGGGTCTGAGGGTGCCACTTTTATTCCAAGTGCCAGTCTCTGTGTGGGGGTCATTAATCCTTACTAGTTCTGGTCAGTTATTTTCCCTTCCCCTGCGTCTGGCTCCAATCTGTCTAGGGTAACAAAGAGCAGGCAGGTCCAGGTGAGAGCAGCATTTGCCAGTAGCATGGTGGGCAGCTTCAGAAGTCAGAAAGGGAGTAGACACAGCCCTTAGGCTGCCCTTTAAAGCTCAGGAAGGGCTGAGGACAACCCCCAGGCAATCCTGCTCAGAAAGGTACACCCTTCCCCACAACCAAAGCCATTTTGTCCTTTGTCTGGCAGGAATACATATCACACCACAAGAGAGATCATCAGTCATGTGACCCTGGACACTGGCAGAAAGTCACAACTGATTTAGGCAGAAATATGACAATTTTCTAAAAGCAGCATTTTCGGAATACTAATTTAAAATCAGACTCTACCATTAAAAAGAATTTTAAATTACAATTAAAAAGAGTAGAAGAAGTATTTTTTCTATGTGTTCCTAAACTGAAGTTATCAGATATTAAGTGTAATAAGGTAACCCAGTCTTAGTCTATGGAGTGCTAACTTTGTTACAATTAAAAACGCATTTGGGAGTTTTGCACTGCCAGGACATGTGAAACTTAAGTACACATGTCCTACTTTTTATATACCATGCATCGTACCCTATGAGCCTTTAGGGCCTACCTTAGGGGTGACTTATAAGTATTAAAAAGGAAGATTTAGGCTTAAAGGTATATTTTGCTAGGTTACATGGCAGCTTAAAAGTACACTGCAGGCTGCAGTGGCAGGCTAGAGACGTGTTAAGGAGCCACTTTAGTGTGTGGCACAATGAGTGCTGCAACCTACTTATAACGTTTAATGTACATGCCCTGGGTACGTGAAGTACCATATACTAGAAAAATATAAGTAAATTACATGTGCTATTAGGTGTATACCAAGTTTACCATGCTCAATGGAGAGAACACAAGCAGGTTACCTCTGATTAGCTGGGGTAAAGTGAACAGAGACCTATGGTCAACAAAAACATATTCAGCAAAATCAAGGTAGTGAAGGTAAAATGCCTAGGGGAATACCACGCTACAGGTGTCAGGTCTAACATGTGTAACCCCAGCAGAAAACAGGGAGAACTATCCACTCTCATGGGAGTTCTCATCGCTAAGGCCTGGAACCTGGAAAGACCATCAGAATTGGTGTGGCAGTCCCATGCGATGTTTCACTCTAAAGTTTAGTCTCTGTAGGAAGGTGGATGACCTCAACAGTTTTGGATTCTCACCCCTCATATGCATTAGCCATCTAAGGGGTCTGTGGCATGTCTGAACCTTGGCGGGAGTCCCAAAACAAGTATGATTCACCTTCTCCTGCTTGGTCTAAGCCTTCATTAATTCAGTTGCGTTGAGCAGTGTTGCTGTGCACATGCTTTACTTCAAAGCATCAAATCCTTTCTGGCATACTTCCAGCCATATCATCTTCTTGGTCTACTTTTGGGGCGTCGCCTCAATTAAGGGAGCAATAATGGTGCCATTCCCCTTAACAAATCTCCAGTATTATCTGGTGAGGCCTCAGAAGGCTTTCACCTCAGTCTGTGTCTTGGGAGTTTCCAAGCCAGGATGGTCTGTATCTTTGGCTGGAGGTACTGCACCTTGCCCCCACCAACTAGGTGGCCCCGGTACACAACTGAGCTATGCCCTATCTGCCACATACTGGCCTTGCTAGTTAGACCTGACCTTTGCAGGGCTTGAAGCACGGCCTGAAGGTGGAGTAGGTGTTCACCCCAGCTCCAGCTGAAGATAGAAATGTTGTCTAGATAGGAAGAACTGACGACTCAAACCCAGCCATGACCTTGCTGACCAGCCCACGGAAGGTGGCAGGGGCTTTCTGTAAGCCAATTGAAAGTGGTTCTCTTGGGTGGAAAGTGTTGACCTCTTTTTGGCCCCCTTGGGTAAAGCAATCTGGCAGTACATTCATGTCAGATCAAACATTCTAAGGAACTTGGAAGCTCCCAACTGATCAATGATCTCACCAGCCCAGGAGATGGGGTGAGCATCAGCGTTGGTGATTGAATTGTGACCCCTGTAATCCACACAGAACCACAGTTCTCGAGTGGTGCCAAGTGATGCAGACTTGGGTACATCACCACTGGACAGGACTAGGGACTACAGGAGGGCTCAATCACCCCAAATCCAGAACCTTGGACACCTCACTCTTAATAGTGACTGTCACCTTGTCAGACAGCCTGTACATTTTGTTTTTGACAGGCATACTGTCCCCCATGTCTATGTCCCGGGTATATTAATTGGTGAGCCCTGGGGTGAGAGAAAAAAGAAAGTGAACTGCCCCTACAAGTGACAACAGTCCCTCTATTGCTCTGTGGTGAGGACAGGAGAGAGGACAACTTCTTCCACTAACCCATTTTGCTACTTGGTAGACAGGAGGTCGGGGAGGGGCTCATTCGCCTCCTCCTCCTCACCATCATTTGTCACCAAGAGCATAGTTACTTCGGACCTCTCAATGTTGGGCTTTACTCCCATGTAGGAACCTTAAGGGATTCTTCGATATCTCAAAGTCTACCAGATATGTGACTGCAGCTTTCTACTCCTTGACCTCATAGGGCCTGGTCCATCAGTCCTTTAAGGCCTGGGTCTCAACAGGCTACATCACCCGCACTTTCTGGCCCTGCAGATACTCCACCAGAGCGGCCTTCTGGTTGTACCAGTGTTCCATAACTTTTGTGGCTGGCCTACAGGTTCTCAGTGACACCAAAGGGGATGATGGACGGAGCGTTTGAGCAAATCAAACACTCACCCCCAGTCAACTAATCTGGGTTTAATTCATCATCATTCTTTAGCTCACTCCACCACCCCAGTTCAGACATGGCCATATGCAAATCAGTCTGACCCTGTGCATCAAGGGAACAATCCAGCCCGAACTGCCAAGCCATGTCTTCCCTGGACTGGAAACAAGCATCCTGGGACCGGTTTCAGGTTCATACCCCTGATCAGCCAGGCAATCTTGAATCCAGTGGCAAAGTGAGCAAGGGACTCACGTCTGGGCATACCCTGCCAACTTAGGGCGCACAAAGTGATACCAAAGGGGATGATGGACGGAGCGTTTGAGCAAATCAAACACTCACCCCCAGTCAACTGACCTGGGTTTAATCCATCATCATTCTTTAGCTCACTCCACCACCTACAGGTTCTCAGTGGCCTGTTTTCAACAATGCTTCATCTAAGACTGGAGGGCCTACATCCTGAGGCGGGTTCTTAGGAGGTTGCTCCCACCTCTCCTCTCAGTCTTCTGAAAGGTCCACTCACAAGGTGGCTAACCAAAAGTTCAAAGAGACTGAACCCCACTACCTTCTGAGACATGTTCTTGTATATAAAGAGAAGGCATTGCTAGCGGACATCCCACTTACGCCTCATGGGTTCTGATAGGCCCATAATCATGCCCTTCAGAGTCTTGTTGAATCACCGAACAACCCCATTGGTCTGGGGGTGGTATGGTGGCGAGAAGTTATAGGTTACTCGACACTCATCCCACATGGACTTCATGTAGTCTCATATGCAGTTGATGCCCTGGTCACACACAATTTCCTTGGGGAAACCCATGTGGTTAAATATCCCCATCAGTACCCTGGCCATTGTGAGTACAGTCACCATCCTTAGAGAAATGTCCTTGGGATACTGTGTGGCAATTGTCCACCACGCCTTGCACTTTGCCCATGACTTCCTATTGGCCTGGCAGGTTACACAGGATATGCAGAAGGCATCAGACTGCATTCTTATCTGGGGCATATAAATGTGGGTGACCAATCGGTCACCCTGTAGCACTGTGGGACCACAACATATGTGCTGCTTCAGGTTCATGGACCTTAGGCTCACTATACAGAAAAACATTCTCCCAATAGATAAGGCGATCACCAAAGGTGTCGCCAGCTGCTGGGTCTCAGCCTGCTACCATATGCTCTCAAGAATAGGGCACTCCCTCTGTGCTTTGCAGAACTCTGCCTGGGACAGCCACCCTTCAGTTTGCCACCCAGACAACTCAGGTAGGTTTCACAGGGCAGCAATGTCTTCCCTTGGAAGTTCAGGGGCATCACCCATAGGAGCAGCCTCCAGCCTTGGTAATCTCAAAGGTGGGTTCCCATATCCCCTGCCCTTCCTCTCTATGGCATGCACTTAGACAATTATTTTAGCCTCCATGCCCTTTTGACTCCTGAGAAAGAGATGCATTCGACCGTGTCAGGCGCACCCACTAAGGCAGTCCCAACATCTCCAGGTGGGATCTGAGATCCACCTCTTTCGAGGTGGTGTGCTCCAGATCATTCTCTAACAGATAATCAATAGGCATGGCTGGACTTACAGCTATCTTTAAGGAACCTGAGACCTCCAGCTGCATTCAAAAGGAACTAGAGCCATAAGATAGTAGCTTAGCTTTTTGTCTGCTTTTATAACCTGGCAGTAACAGCTCCTGGAGGGAGTGCTGCGGGGCGGTGAAGGTAAAGAAATAAATAAATAAAACAAATTAAATTGCGCGCGCTCTAACGCTAAATGCGTTGCAGCATGCGCAATTTAATTTGTTCGCCCTTTTCATTAGTCATCTGTATTGGGCTTAATTTTGTATTGTAGCTGATTCTGTGTTTTTACCAAATTGAACTAAACTATTTATTGATTGATAAGTGAACATCCCTCTTCATTACATTTGTGAGAAGAAGTCCTTTTTAGGTGGTCACACACATTTTTGCTGAATCTCATTTCTGGTTTTTAGCCTTAGCATTGCTCTCCAGTGCCCAGTGTATGTGCTCTGACCCCTAAGATGTGTACAAATTGAATTATCCCTGATTTGAGTATTTAATTCTCTTATAAGGCCATAGTATTTAGTGTAGAAACTGTGCCCATGCCACGGAAAGTCAAATGTCACCTGTGGACTACAGCACCTATTGTGGCATGCACTAGTGTGGCAAGGAAAACATGGCTTCAGGCCTACTATTGTAGCCTGGCTGCTGCAGTTTAAAGCTACAGTGTGACCTGTGTAAATAGACCTTTTTGACAGGAAAAACCCTCCCTTTTAAATATTAGTAATTCACCCATATGTAGGCCGTGTAGCCCACAATAATGGAGGCATAGTATTTAAGTGTGACAGGTAGAAATATATTGTTACAACAACAAAAAGAGGGAGAGGGAAGAAATCACTCTTGTTCCCCCTGGTAAACTTTGGTAAACAACAAAAGAGTGAATAAGGAGAAAGAACAACAGCGTGGGCAAAAACCAAAAGGATTTGTTAAAAGAACCCTCACTCACCAACCTGGTGACATGCTTCATCATCGGGTTCCCACCAAGGAGGCCGAATGCCTCCCTGGTGTGCTGCGACGCCTGAATTACAGCAGAGCTGGTTTTTGATGGAAAGGTGGGTGTGAATTTTAAAAGGTTAGAGGTTTTAACCAATAACAATTTTAATCGAGGCAAATCAAAAACCATTAAAAACTGGTGAAACGGACTAGAACTGGTTGGTTAGGATAACCAAAGTTCGTCCGAATTAGGTCAGTGAAAAAGGAGTGGTCGACATGTTTCAGCTTATCATGCCAAATTAGCTAAGCATTCTTCAGGACCAGATGGAATTTTACGGCGGTATGCGCACGCTAAGGCGCACCCTAACCAGTGGAATGGAAGTGGTAAAACGTACGGTTCTACCGATAAGCCTCCTTGCTATTCCTGGGCTATTAAATTTCGTATGCAATGTACGACTAACATCATGGGTCCGAGAGGGGGGTAGTGAGCTATAGTATTTCCATGCTCGCACACTCCCGCAGTAGACCTGGTTCAGTCCTGCTCGGCCCGGATGTTGTTATATGTTGATATATTGTTACCATGTAATTACAGTGAAAAGGCCCTAAAAGCTATTTTCACTGTGCCGGCCTAGATGTCCCAAGACGAAAACAGTTACTGATTAAAATACTACTACTGTATCTCAAGAATAAAACCAGCTAAAAAAAAATGAAACAAACCATTTTAATAGTTATTAAAAATCCATTCCAATGGTGAAATCAGGTATTTATTAAATATTAGGGAAAAATAACTTTCAAAAAGTTACGCTTTTCCTGGCTGAAGTTCCTGAGGCTAATTTCCATTACAATTCTCGTGTATCCCAGGTCTAGTGCTGATGGGCCCTCCTTTTGTCCTATCTGACTTCTGTCCTTGGTTTGCTAAGGTTACAGGGCCTACTTCAAAATTGGATTTTAGTATTAGATTTGGGAATACACTAATGATTTCCCTATGAAACTCCCACAAACAAACCTAGCTCTCAGAGCCCAGTTTAGTGTGGCTTAAAACTTTTGCCATCTTAAAAATGCTCTGATACATGGCATTTTGGATGTGTTTACAGTAAAGCAAACAGGAACTACTGAAAATGGGCAGTGTGCTCCTGGGACTTTTTAACCCATTGTTTAAGGAGTGCCGAGGAGTCATCCCTGCTCACTAGCTGATGACTACCATAATTGTAGTACCTCCAGGTGCTATCCTCAGAATACTTTCTGAACCTGTGGAAGAACAGAAGTATGACTTCAACTGTTGTATGAGACATGTGAGAAGACCAGAAGGGCAGGTGGTGCTCCCACTTGTACCCTGGGCAAAGAAGTGTACTCCCAGGGTCAGATGGCTGGCCTCCTGTGTGGCTACAGGAGCACATCAAGCTGCAAGAGGTCTCTTCCCTAAAGTACTCAGCTGACCAGAATCAACTGGACAGGGATTGGACCCTACTGTTGGCCTCAGCCTGTCACCCTATGAGTCTCTAAGTGCCTCCCCTAGGGCCCTGAGGGCCTTAGAAGTATACTCCTGTGGTTGGTTGAGCACCAGTACAAAGTTTTGAAACTTTTGAAAACTTTTCCTTCAGACCAGTGTAACTTAAAATATTTTTTGAACTTTTTGGCTTCCGGATTTTCACTGGGACAAATCCACCTGGTGTATCTGACCCTGGCTTCATTTCAGTTGGCCTGAATTTGTAATGTGGTACCGGTCTACTGCGACCATTGACTATTATTGGCGCTCTACTTTTTATTAGTTCTTTCTCCTCTTAAATCTTTTTAAAAATATATCTCTGGTTCCTCTTAATAGATTCTTGTTGTTTTGCTATTGTTTTGCTTATTAAATGTTTCTCTCTTTTTATAAATTGGAGTGAATTAATTGTTTTGCTGTGGTTTTGACATGTTAACTGCTTTTCTACTTTTAAATGATTTACACATTTTCTCTGAAGTAAGCCTGTCTGCTCTGTTTCATAGTTACCAGGGTTGGAGTGTGGGTTAAAATAACTGAAACTGTTGACCAGACCTAACAAGATGATGATTTTATTACTTGTGGTGGACACCAATCCACCCCAAAGAATAAACCAAGTTCTGACAATGTTCACTTTTCCGGCCTACCTTTGTAGCCAATCACTTATCATTCATGAACTTGATCACAATCTCAGAATCATGAATCTATTCATCCTTCCACTGACTCATTCTTGCATTCAAGTACTCACCCATAGACATTAACACACACACGCAAACACACACAAACTACCCAATCAATGAAAAGGTACTTTCAGTTAGAGTCCAGATTTATTGCTCTTGCCAGAGTTCTTTTTTTAGAGGATGACTTGGAAATATTTGCAGAAGGATGTACAAATACGTTTTGATAGATGTCCCATATCTGCTCAACTCTAAATATGGCCATTAGTCTGCTACCAGCACATAGCGCAGCATTGCAACCCCAGCACTGATGCTGAGCCACATCCGTAACTGTGCACTGGGGCACTGGCACTTTTAAATTAATGTATTTGCCTGAGGGGCCTTGATGCAAACACATGATTTTAGAAATGCTGCTGTGTCTCACTGATTTTGTGGGGCACACAATGCCCTGCGGCTGCAATGATCATTCATCTGCCCTGTTTTTGAGTCTAAATATATTCCGTGAGGTGACAGACCGTGCACGTGCTTTGGACTCATGAAGTTAGCACTTAATTGAGCCTTCTGCCACCATATGACTTACAAGACTGGCTGATGAGATTAAGGCCTGGCTGTGGGTCCAGTCCAGTATAATCCCAGGGCTAGCCAAACAGTGACACTTACAGCATCTTACAGCCAACTCACAGTGCCAGCTGGCCTGGGATGATTACTGAAGGGCAGACTTAGAACAGCTGCCCTTACCCAGCTGCCTCCTCCAAAATATGGATGGGTGGTGCCGGGAGAGTGCGGTTGGTAATATTTTGTCATAGCCAATGGTAAACGAACATACAACATAGCGCTAGTGTAGAACAGTGCCTCAAATGCAGGTCTAGTACTGAGCACCATAGCTGCTGCAGTGCCTGTGTGTGGGGCTTGCACGGCTGTCTCCAGACTCAACACCATATGGCACACAACAGCTCCCTGCTGCCAAGAGGGGTGATTTATTGGTTCTGTGATGATTGCTGGAGACATTCCTTCTTACCAATCACAGATGCAAATCATAAACATCGGCAAAATGCCATGGTCTGTTCCAAAATGTGAAACACAAATCAAAAGAGCAATAGCTGGAGGGGGCTGACCCAAACAAGCCAGTCGTTGACAGGCCTGACTAGAAGCCATTGTTTATGATGAAAAGAGCACCGAGCCTTAAAAAACAGTATTTCAATAGTAACATTAATACCTGATATTCCAGTGCCCTGAGGCCTATGTGACAAAGTGTCATCTGAGCATCAAGGTATCATTAAAGAAAATGTATGAAACTAGTTTGTATACAATACAAAAGGTAATAAAGGTTAATCCCTCAGCCCTACCCTCTTCAACACCTACATGGTCTCAACATCATCTCATATTCAGACGAAACGCAACTTATCCTCTCCCTCTCCAAGGACCCCACCACCGCCAGAGCTAGATTCCACAGCTGTATGACAACTGTTGCCGACTGGATGAGGGAGAACTGCCTAAAGCTTAACACCAACAAATCAGAAATCCTGATCTTCATCCAAAACTCCACCGCTTGGAACGACTCCTGGTGGCCTACAGAACTAGGACCTGCACCCTCCCCATCCGATCAAGCAAGGAACCTTGGCATCATTCGACAGTAAGCGGACTATGAGAGCCCAGGTCGGCACAGTCTCCTCAGCCTGCACCCTCTGCGTACTTCGGAAGATCGTCAAGTGGCTTCCCACCAACATCAGACATGCCTAAACTCAAGCCCTGCTCACAAGCAGACTTAACTACGGCAATGCCCTCTACCACGGTATCTCCACACACCTCCTCAGCAGACTACAGGCCATCCAGAAAACCGCAGCCAGACTCATTTTCGCCCTTCCACATCAAACTCACATCTCTCCCTGCCTCAAGGAACTCCACTGGCTCCCTGTGAAGAAGAGATGCCAATTGAAGCTACTGACATACGGACACAAAGCCCTCCACAACCAGGGGCCAGGCTCCATCAATCCCTGCCGGAATTTCCACCAACCTGCCAGACAACTCCGCTCTGCCTCCCTAAGGACGGCCTACACCCCCTGCATCTATAGACGCACCAGCGGAGGCCGCTCCTTCTCCTACCTCACAGCAAAGACATGGAACGGCCTCCCACGGCAGCTCCGCACCACCCCGTCTCTCAGGGCCGGACTGGGAACCAAAACCGGCCCTGGCAAAGTGCTCGGCCGGCCCACCCAAAGGGCTTGGGGGTGCCGCCGAGCTCTTTGCCAGGGCCGGTTTTCGGCAGATTTTGTTACAGGGCCAATTTTGCAGCTATGCTGCAAAAACGGCCCCCAGGGGCCCAAAACCAGCCCCCACCAGTCCAGCCCTGCCGTCTCTACCGGAGTTCAGGAAAGCACTCAAGACCTGGCTTTTCGACGGAGCCTTCCACACACTCCAAGCACCTGCATACCCTCACGGCTGATTAGCAGCGCTGTACAAATCGACAGATTGATTGGTTGATTGACATTTACTTCCTCAAACAAAGCAAGGATTCTGTTTTCTCACTTTAATTCTGTGTGATATGAATAATGTAGAACAAAGAACATACTTTCAAATGCACAAAATACCACAGAAAACCTGATGCTGAAAGTCCAGCGACTTACTCTTTGTCTTGTATCCGCCTCTGCCACTCCTCTCTCCTGAGCTCCTCTCTGGCCTCCTCCAGACAATTGATGGATGTTGCCACCCGCAAGGTTGGCTCCAGAGGCTTGTAGCGCTGGTGCAATACTTCAGCGGTATCACGGAAGGGCCCCTGACAGGTACAGGATAAGGTAAGTGTTTTATTGTGCTCCTTCCTGACACATTATTGATGACAGAGGACAAAGAGAGGCTGCAAAGTCTGGCAAGTTTTGCCTTCCTAAATAATTAATAGAGGCAATTCCATCTGATACAGAGATACAAATAACATGATGGCTGATAACACGCGCCTGATAGATGGGGGCTGAGAAATACTCACATGTAACAACGTCCGGCTTTATTTCTTTAACCATCAAACGTCGCACTTTAATACACAATTAATTACAGAGTGCAGACCCTGTGGCCCGGCACACGCTTTAGATATACAACTTATAAATAAATAAAATGCCGGAGTTTTTGCCTATTATGCCACAGGCTGGAAAATGAGTCCTGGATTGTAAATCTGTTCTATTTGCGAGCAGAAAGGCGACAGCGTTGCTTGCCTTGAGGTGTACAGTTCGGTGCTAGTGTTCCTTAAACATGTTGGACCTCACGGTGGTCAGTAATTTCAGTACATTTCTCTCCTAAACGAAACATGATATCTAAAAGAGAGTTCATTTGTAATCAAAAAAAGACAGACAAGAAACGTAAATTGCACTAGCTGCTGTTGGCTGTGCGATTTTATTGGTCGAATAGGAAAGATGTTTTGTTATGGGGTATTTTAAATGGTTGAGCATAAAAGCGAAAAAACCCATCTGCATTGTAGGGGGAGGGCAAGCACCGAGGGATAAGTGTCTGGGATGGGAGGTATGTGTGACCAGCCCAGTCTTTAGTGATGGCGGCACCAGGGTTGGATTGGGATAAAAAATTGGCCCGGGCACGCTAAAAAATGTGGCATACATTTGCATATTGCCTTTCCGCAAAACACTGCTTCGGCGAAACTTTATAAAAAGGAAGAGGGGGGTTAAAAAAAATGCACGGATTAGTTTACACTGGTGAAACACATCTGAAAAGAAGTGAGGCCACTTTTGCCCCCTGCCCCCACTCAATATGCATATATTAATGGGCCGGACCAGCGAGAGAAATGGACACCTCTGCAGTTGATAATAGGGAGGTAATGGACGCCCTTCTGCCTCCAGAAAGGCTACTCAGGCACCCACTGGGCCGCTGGTGGCATCGAACAACGCAGAAACTGCCCAAATTGCCCCCTTCCCCCCATGCTGCTCAAAAAAGCAGCACACAGCTAGAATTCGGATATTTTATTTTTTGTTTATTTTATTTAATGCATTTTTATATAGCGCCGACTTTACCCGAAGGTGTCAGAGCGCTTCACAATAGGAACAGTAATGATACACGAGGAGAAAAATTACAAGTGAGCATGTTACAAAAGCAAACGTTACATTACATGAGGCAAAAGTGACAATTGTGCAAGTATCAAGAGCAAACAGAATACAAGAGGTAGCAAACGATACGTTACAAAAGGAAAAAGTGACATGTATGCAGGTTACAAGAGCATACAAAGTACACGTAGAGGTAAAAAACTGCAATAAATGGCAGACACTCAAAACACTAAAACAAATGTTACGTTACATGAGTCAATGGTGGCAATTGTGCATGTATCAAAAGCAAACAAAATACAAGAGGTAGCAAACGATACTTTACAAAAGGAAAGGTGACATGTGTGCATGTTACAAAAGAGTACAAAGTACAAGTAGAGGTATAATACTGCACTAAATGGCAGACACTCAAAACATAAGAACACACTGGGAAGGCACTTCTATAGGCATGGAGAACAGAGTTTCCTATAATGGAAGGACTTCCTTCAGAAAATAGAGGGCGTGAATTAAATTTGGAAGTGTCTTTGAAGGAGGAGAGCTTTGAGGTCAGTTTTGAAGGCCTGGGAACAGGTGGTGGTCCGGAGCTGAGGCGGAAGTGAGTTCCAGATTCTCACTGCGTTGCCTGAAAAGGATTGGGCCATCGATCTTTCCTTCTTGAAAGTGGGAGGTTCAAGCAATATATTTTCTACATTACGTGATGGTCTGGAGCCTCCAGAGAGTTTCAGTTTATTCGCCAGGTAGCGAGGGGAGGAGGAGTGCAAGGCTTTGTGGGTGATACAGGCAGTCTTGTAGATAGATCTTGCCTCGATGGGAAGCTAACGGAGGGTGAATAAAATGGGTGTGATGTGGTCGCTTCTTTTGGCTCCATATATGAAATGAGCTGCTGAATGGAGAACAGACTTCAGGGGGGACAGGTGGGATTTGGGGAGGCCAGTAAGAAGAGAATTGCAGTAGTCCAATCTGGAGAGAACCAGCGATTGGACCAGGGTTTTAAGGTCCTGCTCCGGGAAGGAGCGTCAAATCCCCCAAAGAAGGCGCAGTTGGTATCGAGCAGACTTTGCAATGGAATCGATGTGGGAGAGTAGATTGAGTTTTTTGTCGAGTATGACACCAAGGGATTTTGCGCTCTCGACAATGATGGGTTTATTGTTCAGTAGATTAATCTGATCCATCCATGATTGCACTAGGGGAGGAGAAAGTGAGGAGGAGAGGAGGAGGAATTCGGTTTTGGAGGGATTCAGGATCAGTTGATGAGTTAACATCCAGTTTTGAATGGAGTCGAGAGTAGAGCTTAGGAAGGAGAGATCGTGAGTGGAGGCCACCTTAAGGTAGATTTGAGTGTCGTCCGCATATAGATGATAGTGGATTCCGGATTTACTAAGGAGATTTCCCAACGGTTCTAAAAAGAGATTGAACAATGTGGGTGCAAGTATAGAGCCTTGAGGAACACCTTGACCGACCGCTAAAGGAGATGAAAGACTGTTCGCTATTTTGATCATTTGGGATCTATCAGAGAGTAAGGAGGCAAACCATTTGAGCACCGTGCCCTCCATGCCCATTCTCCGTTGAAGAGTGATAAGGAGAGTGTTGTGATTGACAGTGTCAAAGGCTGCAGAAAGGTCAAGAAGAATTAGAAGACAAGACTCCCCTGAATCGAGTATCTGCAGTGCGTCATCAATCACTAGCAGCAGGGCTGTTTCAGGGCTGCAGTTTTGAATGAAGCCGGACTGGAAATTGTCCAGAAGATCATTGTCCTTGATATGGCGAGAGAGTTGTTTCGCTACACATTTTTCTGTGATTTTCGCAAGAAAGGGTAGGTTAGTGATGGGACGGTAGTTGATGGGGTCATTCGCATCAGCGGTGGGTTTTTTAAGCAGAGGGGTGACCTGCCCAGTTTTGAAGGAAACAGGAAGGGAGCCTTGACTGAGGGAGAGGTTGACCAGAGTGGTCCAATATGAAAGAGAATGGGTATAGAAGTCAATGGCAATGGCACTAGGATTGAGGTCAAGAGAAGGGTTAGAGGGCTTTGTATCGAGGATGCATTTAAGGAGGGCATCATCAGAGATGGGGTCAAAGTTTTGCCAAAAGGTTAAGGATTTGCGCTCCTCTGTAGGGGTAGGATGAATGACCTGATCTACAAGTGATTTCACCTTTTCGTCAAAGAATATAGCGAATTCCGCTGCTTTCTTTGTGGAATCCTCCAATTTGGAGGTTGGGGGAGAGCTGTTTGGGTTCTTGATGAGGTCGAATAGTTTTTTGGGTCTATCTTTGGCTGAGTCAAGGAGGGATTTGAAGTGCAACGCTTTTCCAAGGAAGATGTGCTTGTGGTACTTGGATCTTGCTGAACGAAGCATGGCCAAATTTTCGGTGGAGGGCGCTTGTCTCCATTGTTTCTCAAGGACTCTTAGGGACTTCCTTTCTTCATAGAGGGATTTGTTGAACCAAGGTGCTGAGGGAGTGGGCCTTTTGTTTTTGCTTTGGAGAGGAGCGACATTATTGATTTCGATTGCAAGGACTGTGAGGCATTGGGAGGTGAGTTTGTTAACATCTAGGTCCGGGTCTAGCCTTGGAAGTGATAGCAAAGCAGAATCACAGAGGGTACTGAGGTCAATATTTTTAGTGTCACGGAACCAGGAAGTAGCCCTCTTAGGCTGGCCAAGAGTTATAGAGTGTGATAAGTGAAGTGAGAATGGGATGAGGAGGTGGTCAGACCAATCTACATGAATAGGGGTAGCGATGGTCAGCAAGCCTGCTTTAGAAATAACAAGGTCCAGGGTTGAGCCCTCAGAGTGTGTTGTTTCAGTGCAGTGTTGGATAAGATCGTTTGCAGAGAGGAAGGTGGCCAGCAAATTCGCATAGGTGTCTTGAGGCGAGCCCCAGTGGACATTGAAGTCACCCATGAAGATCTGATTCTCACTTTGCGAGTATTGGTCGCTGATGCAGTCCGTTAGTTCCTCCATAAACGAAGGGCTGCTACCAGACGGGTGGTAGATAACATAGAATCTGAGAGGTGAGCGGTGGTGCAATTGAAGCTCAAGAGATAGGCATTCAAAAGTGTGGAAGGAGCTGTTAGGAAGAGCCTTAAGTTGAAGGGAGTTTCTAAAGATGACTGCAACACCTCCCCCAACTTTGTCAATTCTGTCATTTCTAAGTATAGAATAGCCTGTGGGTACAAGGAGATCAAACATAGAGTGAGAGGTATCATTGAACCAGGTCTCTGTGAGGAAGAGCATGTCAATATTGTGCAAGTTGATGGTATCGGAGATTTCAAGTTTGTGTTTTATTGCAGATCTGCAGTTGTGGAGCATACAGCGCAGCTCTGTCGTGACTGTTTTGGTAACGGGGCACTTTGGCTATGAGGGGTGATGGGGATATTGTACTTATATGAGGGCGCTCGGGAGGGTTTAGGTGGATGAGTGGTTCTGACAGAGGAGATGGTCAGAATAGTGTAGATAACAGGGTTTCTGGGAAGTGAAAATGGAAGAAGGGTGGCGTTCGAGTGCTTGTGTGAATTTGCAGACGACAGGCTAGGCTTAGCTACTATGGGGTGTGGGGGCAAGGTGCATCTCGTGGGAGGGTGAGTGTATTCCAAAGGAATTGAGGTGTATGGAATAGTCGAGATCTTGGAGCTTAAGACTAAAATGGTAGCTTTAAGTTGGGAGAGGGAAGTGATTAAAGAGCCTAGCTTATTTTCCAGAGAGAGTAAGGCAGAGCACGGCATGTTGAGTGGCTCGATGGAAACAGGAGGGGGTGCACTTGGCGGTGGAAGGCAGGTAGAGGTGGGGGAACGGGAGGGGAGTAGGGGTATAGGGTTCAGAGGTGGGGAAAGGTTTTGGATGAGAGCAGGAGTTGGTGCACCAGGGGTGAGGGGAGAGTTGTCGTTGTTGGCGTTGCAAGAAGGATAGGAATTAAGGACACAATTAGGGGGCGGAAGGAGTGGAGTGGGGTGGTGAGGCGGAAGGAGAGGGGAGGAGTGTGTGGAGTCATAGGGATGAAGGAGGTTTGGGAGGAAGAGAGGGGAGGGGGTTGGAGAGGTCCTGGCAGCTAGGTGAGGTGGCTGTGAGGGAGCGGGGATCAGGCAGAGTGGGGGGATTGGGAGATAGGGAAGTTGAAGAAAGGAAGTGGTTCTGCTCGGTCCGAGGGAGGGAAAGGGTTACCAGGGGGGGCAAGGGGGTAGCACAGCATTGCTGGAGGAGTGTGGGGAAGGAGAGAGATGGAATGTATTTGTGGGGAAATTGGGGTACATAGTGAGGGGAGGAGTGGGAGGAAAAGCAGAGAGGAGGAGGGAATAAGGGGAACGTTAACTAGGGGAGAGGGCTGGAAGAGAGGTGGTCTAAGGAGGGGGGTGGCCGGTAGGGATAAGGGGAGGAGATGAGAATGGAGTGCCGGGATGGCTCAGAATGGACGAGGAGCGTGTTAGCTAGAGGTAAGGCTGAAGTGAAGAGGGGGGCATACTGTGAGGGGGGAAGAATGGGAGGGGAGGGCAGAGGGGAGAGAAGAGAGAAGAGGGTTGACCTGTGCCTCCCAAGGGTGCAGCCTATTGGAGAGTGGGGGGGTCAGGGGAGGAGAAAGGGAGTAATTGGTGGAGCTAGATGAAGAGTCAAGGGATAGCCCGGTCGCAGGGGAGGGGAGTAGGGAAGGGAAGAGGTGGTCAAAGAGAGAGAGACAGGTGTCTTTGGCTTGGATCATGACTGTACCGTTGTTATAGAGTGAGATAGTGAGGGAGCCGATAAAACCCGCAGAGGGGGACATTTTTAGCTGTTTCCCATGAGGGATAGAGGAGGAGGAGGTGACGTTAAGGGAGTTGTAAAAGCTGGTAGACCAAGAGGGTATGTCGTGCGTGAAAAAAATGAGATCGTTTTTGAGCCTTCCATGACGACCATTGTAAAACTGATCAACAAAAAGGGAATCAGGGAAACATTCAATGGTGTTATGCTTGAAACGTTTTGCTGCAGCTTTAGTCAGGTTAGAAGAGTAAATGATTTTGTAGCAATTAATTCCAGACTTAATTTGAGTGGTGGCCATGTTGGGAAATTGTGGAGGAGGAGGGTGGTGGGGATATGGGAAGGGTGTTACTAGGAAAGCGGTGGTGAGGAGAAGTATGAGGACAAGAAGGGGGCACATAATCCAGACGTCGGGTGAAGGGATCTGAGCTATTGTGGAGTCAGGAAAGTGAAGCGATTAGGAACAGGTTGTTACTTCAGAACAGGACTGATTCAACAAGATAAGACAGAAGATGGAGTGGTGTAAGAGGAAAGTCACTGTACTTAACATCATCCTGTGACATAAACCACATAATGCACAGGATCACAATAGGCCCCAAATGCATTGTACGCCCAAAATCTAAACAGTCTAATATTAGACACTTACCTCCTAAGTATCTCCAACATTAGGGGCATAAAGCACAGGGTGGAACATAATCTCCCTAGCATAATCCAAAGTATGCAAGACAACCTCAAAATCATACAAACACAGTTAGAGGTAGCCAGAACCGGGTCCGAGAATCAAACTACAAGAAAAACATTTCCTAGCACCACAAATACACATTAGGGCCTGGCGCCCTACAAACCGTCCGGTCCCCCTGGTCAACTGGCCATCTCAAAGAGGCTCAAATGCCCTGTGTCCAGAATGTCGGGGCTGCTGCCAATGCAGCGAAAGACCAGGGTGCGTACTTGCGCAAATCTAAACGTTGCAGCTGGCACTAAGTGCTGCACAGCTGTGAAGAAATGGGGCAAGGAGTGCATCTCACTCCTGACTCAGACCAAACTACCCCCAAGTACCCTAAGAGTCTAGAGGAGGACAACTTTCGTCTGTTCACCCGTTGGGAGAGGATTTATCTGCCCTTATTGTCCCTTCAGAGCCCCAGACTTGTGGTTGCTCCTTCCCTACTGCACATTAATTACCTTGCACGCCATCTCTGTCACCTGTGAACATGTGGAGGGTAGACCGATACGCAGCAGTGGTTGCCACTGCTGGTGGGAAGCCTGCGGTGCACACCTCTTGCTGCCCCTGCCACTGTCCCCACTTACTGCTCTTATCCGTGCGTCACTGGTGTGGTTGCAGGTGTCAGGAGGTCTTGGGTAGGAGGGTTCAGTAATGGAGGCTTGCTGTGATGCCCTTACTGCATGTGTGACGGTGGGTTCATCGCTGTTGTGGTCTTGTGGGTTTCGATTTCACCTCCTTTGTCCTCCCTGCTTAAGGTTCAGCAATCAGGCAGCAACGCAGCTTACCAGCGCCTGGTTTGCGAGCCACTTATCTGTGTATAAGGCTTAGGCAAGAGTCAAAGCCCCCAGATCCGCAGTTCTCAGCTTCTGGGGTGTTTACACAACTTGCGCCCCAGGCAGTTCTATTCGCTTCTCAACCCCTCTGAACGCTGGATGTCCTTGCGCCTCGTTCCGCCTTTCACTCTAGTGGGGGGTTTTGCGTGTCTCCCAGGGCCTCTCAGCAACACGGGTTGCAGTTGAGGAGCATACAGCGCAGCTCTGTCGCAACTGTTTTGGTGACGGGGGCACTTGGGCTATGAGGGGTGATGGGGATATTGTACTTATACGAGGGTGCTCGGGAGGGTTTAGGTGGATGAGTGGTTCTGACAAAGGAGATGGTCGGAATAGTGTAGATAGTAGGGTTACTTGGAAGTGAAAGTGGAAGAAGGGTGGCGTTCGAGGGCTGGTGTGAGTTTGCATACGACAGGTTATGCTTGGCTATTATGGGGTGTGGGGGCGAGGTGCATCTCGTGGGAGGGTGAGTGTTTTCCAAAGGAATGGAGGTGTATGGAAAAGTCAAAATCTTGGAGCTTAAAACTGAAATGGTAGCTTCAAGTTGGGAGATGGAGGTGATTAGAGATCCTATCTCATTTTCCAGAG
Organism: Triturus cristatus; assembly: GCF_964204655.1. Lineage (NCBI taxonomy): Eukaryota > Metazoa > Chordata > Amphibia > Caudata > Salamandridae > Triturus > Triturus cristatus. Next base: position 1,709,778,532 of record NC_140589.1, on the reverse strand, counting down.
AGAGTAAGGCAGAGCACGGCATGTTGGGTGGCTCGATGAAACAGAAGGGGGTGCACTTGGCAGTGGAAGGCAGGGAGAGGTGAGGGCACGGGAGGGGAGTAGGGGTACAGGGTTCAGAGGTGGGGAAAGGTGGTGGATGAGAGCAGGCGTTGGTGCACCAGAGGTGGAAGGAGAGTTGTCTTTGTTGGCGTTGCAAGAAGGATAGGAATTAAGGACATAATTAGGGGGAGATAGGAGAGGAGCGAGGCGGTGGGGCGGAAGGAGAGGGGAGGAATGTGTGGAGTCATAGGGATGAAGGAGGTTTGAGAGGAAGAGAGGGGAGGGGGTTGGAGAGGTCCTGTCAGCTAGGTGAGATGGCTGGGAGGGAGCGGGTATCTGGCAGAGTGAGGGGGGTTGGGAGATAGGGAAGTTGAAGAAAGGAAGTTGCCCGAGTGCCCGCATTACCAATCCAATGCTGGGTGGCACCCGGTGCAACAATCTTTGTCTGCGCCCCCCAAATGACCTCCTACTCCTCGGATTTCCTCACTGCCACCCTGCAACGGTGCCCCTCATCTCTCCATAGCACCTCTCCCAGTTGCATTTAGTTTGTTTTATAGCGCTACTCATACAATGTAAGGTGTCAGAGCACTGCACATCGCACATAGATCATGAATACAATGTGTAAATCAATGTGTAGTGTTACATAATACGATGAGAACTAAAAGGTGAAGAGAGTCACGTCATCCATACTTGTAGGCCTTTTTCGTTTTAAGAGTGCTTGGCCTTGTAAAGCACAAACTCCGGTTTTAAAATGTAACAAAGTGGTTGGTTTGGCTTTACTAATAAGAATTTCTTTCTAACCAAACAGCCTTTTTTAGCAATCTTAGGATAACAAAAGACTCGGGAATAACTATTAGGTTCTAAACCTATGTCTTGCAGTTTGTATGCAGCTCTTTGATGGCAGTCCATAGCTCACTGTGCTACCAGAAGAATTGTAACTTATGTACTGAAAGTGAGAAAAGAATCCGTTTGACCAACTCACTGAGCTATCCTGGTCAAATACAATTTTGCTAGCACGTTTCACGTTTTGCAGCAGGCACATTAACCCTTTGTGCTAATTTATGAGTCAAAACTGCCGTTAGAGAAAACTCAGATTTCTCCAGCATATACATTACTCACTAGAGTTATCTTGATGTTTTTTTATTATTGCCTGCACATTGTTGAGCACACATGGAACTTTGCAGGAGTTGCTTTCAAGCCCAGAAGATATTTCAAAATACAGCACCCCTCCGAACTCGGCGCCCAGTGCGGTGGCTCCAATTACAGCACGCTAAAGCCAGCACCTGGGGCGCCATTGATTTACCAGTGACCGGGCCAAGAACAGAACTATCAATCGGCCAAGAACAGTACTATCAATCAAGCACCAACAAGCCAATTGTTCTGGCATTTTCAAGTGGGATGTTTTAGCCCCAGATTCAGAGTTTATAGGACTGAAGGTGCTATTTATTGCTGTCGATGCAATCAGATATCCTCAAGCTCGGAATTTATTGAGAGCTGTAAATAATATCTTGTCTCAGTTTTTGGGAAATAACATGCAGATTTTGGTGTTTAGTGAACCAAAATACACGTCTCAGTAAATACAGTATGGTTTTCAACTGTTACTTTTTGGCAGGTTTGACTTGCCTAAATTTAATAAATGGCAAGCACCTTATAAATCCCATCAAACTTGGAATTTTGACCCTTGCACAAACAGAGGTTAGTATATTGGCCATAGTATATTGATTATGAAGTTGATTGGTGTTCAGTTGCTGTATAATTTAATGGAAGATCATTCAACATTGGTCCACGATGGCCGAATACATGCTAAGTCAGTCTGGGGCTCTTCGAAGCACACAGTCACAGAAGATACAGAATGAGGTTTGACTGGAAAGATAAGGAGGCAGGAAAAAGAAATGCATGGAAGAATTTGCAGGGCATCTTGTTAGGTAGGATGCAAAGCTTGTATTCCAGGTGCAGCCTAAACATAGTAATTTAGTGTGTTACCAAAGTAATTTAAGAGAAATTAATCTTGGATTTAAACACCCAAAGGATTATTGCAGGTCATGTTGTCATGGGCAGGCGTTAGGCTTTGACTGAGAAGTTGTTCCACTCCTACTGATACATCCAACCCGCACACAGGAGGGCGTTATAAAATGATCTAATGGCCCTTGCGCATTATTTGTTTCAATGACTAGAATTGGCGTGATAAAACATCATGAACGCCAAACCTAACATTAATATGTTGGGACAAAGTAGAGAAATGAAAATTATAAAGAAAGTGAATAGCGATATGTGAGAAAGTGGCTCTGTATATACTGTTCCCAAATAGGTACAGTGTGTACAGAGTCCACAGTCCCCAGAGGTTTGGCAGAGGATAAAGTTAGATATAACCTTACTCTCTAAAGTGGTAGATTGGTCGAGCAGTAAGGCAGTATCAGAGGACAGTGTAAAGCATTTATTGTACACACTCAGTCAGCAAATGGTCTCACACACTCAAGAACTGAACTCTAGGCCAATGGTTTGTATATAAAAATATATGGTTGTTTTATTTTAGAACCAACAATAGGTATGAAAATATACTTTCCCAGAATGAGATGCTTTAGTTAAATACTTTTCAATAGGCAATAGTCTTTTGAAGGCAATAGTTACAGTTTGTTGCAATTGGCAACACAATTCAAACACAATTATACATTGAGCTCAATGGGAAATTCTAAGTAAATGCAATTGATTACTTTTAGGATTACTTTTCTAACTCCAGGACTGGATCCTAGATTCAGTCCTGGGGCAGTTCCTCGAAACAGGTGAGTAAATACGTTTTAGTTACTGTTGTGATTTTTAAGCAATATTTTGGTATTTTAAAAGATGACACTTAGAAACTTTTTCTAATAAAATCACCAATGTTATCCTACGGGAGGAAATTCACTTAGCAGGTAAGAGGGTTATTTTTACGTTTTCTAGCTCAGTGTTGGATCCTGAATCCAGCACTAGTGTACCACCTGTAAGCAGTTGAGAGAATGCGTTTAGGTTATACAGGCGATTTTTAACGAATATTTGTAAGTTTGCAAAATCGACACAAACTTATTCAGCAAAAACCAGGCAATGTTATCCTATGGAAGGAAATTCAAGTTGCAGGTAAAGTATGTTCTTGTTACTTTTGTAATCCAGTGCTCGGCTCCTAGGCTCAGTACTGGGACATCTATCTAAAACAGGTAAGTAATTATGGTTTCACAGTTGGTACGATTTTTAAAGAATATTTGTAGTTTGCAAAAATCGACACTTAGAAGAAATTTCACAGAAAAACAGTCAATGGTTTCCTATGGAAGAAAATTGAATTAGCGGTAAGTATGGTTGTAATTTACTGTTCAGGGTCAGTGCTGGGCACCAAGATCCAGCACTGGGATCTCTCCTAATAGCAGGTGAGTAATTTCGTTTTTGTTACTCGGTTGATTTTAGGTGAATATTTTAAAGTTTAGAAACTCCACACTTAGCAGAATTTTCAAGTGAAACTAGTCAATGTTACCCTATGGAAGAAAAGTGAGTTATCGGCTTTTGGGTAAGTACTCGACTGGCAGAGTTAAGGTTCTGGGCAGAGACTCAGGGGTCTCCCAGGGTCAGGTAAGTACAGTTGTTATACCCTCAGCGGCACAGGGGCAGCCGGGTGTAGGCCCAATGTTATCCTATGGGAGGCAGGGGGCCCGTGGTTGGTGGCTGCTGGCTAGCAGGCCACGCGGCTGTGGGAGCTGGGCTCCTGGTCACTTGCTCAGGGCAAATGGCGAAGTAGGTTAGAGTAGAAGTTGCACTGCCAGGGCCACTCGGGCGGCTGGGTGCAGGGTGATTTTGAGCCGTCGCGCGCTCAATGGATTGCAATGGAAAAGCTCAAGAACGAACAAAGGTTGCAAGCTCAGGGACAAAGATTCTTCAGGTGCGACCACCACTTCGAGGGGTAAGTTGGGTAGTTGGAGGATAATTAGGTCCCCAGGAGTTGGGCACAGGGGGCCGCAGGGCACCGGGTGCAGGGGTGCCTTTTGGTGTCGGGAAATCTTACCCTCTGTTGATCGCGGTTGGGGGGTCCCTGGTTCTGAGGCTGCAGGCATCGTTAGGAGCGTCAAGGTGGGTCCTTGGGTGCTGGCTTCGGGATCACAGTTGCCGGGGGGACGTCCTCGTGGTCTTTGTCCACTTCAGCACAGGCCAGGCTTGGCGGTTGCAGAGTGTGCCAGGGGGGAGTCACAAGGTAGCCAGGTCCTCCGGGGTTTGTGAGGTTGCTGGCCACGGGAGATGCCGGGATTTAGCAGGAGCAGGTTTGAGGGTCGACAGGCCAGTAGGGCTGGGGCCAAAGCAGTTGGTGTCTTCCTCTTGTTAGCAGCTGCACGGCAGGTCTTCTTGCTTCTTGCTCTTCTTTGCTGTTTCGGAATCTGGATCTCAGGAAGGAAGGTTCTGGGTGCCCCTAAATACTAAATTTAGGGGTGTTACAGGTAGGTAAAGGGCAGGGACCAATGGGTCCCTTCCCTGGGGTGGGTACACCCCCTATCCTGCCACTCTCCTGTGGGAGGGGGGCAGTAGCCTAGTCCTGATTGGGCAGGGCTCCCCATCTTCAAGATGGCGAGAGCCCGGAGATGTGCTTCACCTCGCCTACCCCACCTGAGGGGTGGGGTTGGCAGAGGCTGGCACACCCCCTTTCCTTCCTTGGGGTTTCCGGCCAGTCTTCCCGCCAGAGTGGGGGTCAGAACCGGTAGGGGCCAGTTGCTGAGTACAGCAAGTGGCTGGAGAAGCTCACAAAGGCGGCATGCCTTTGAAGCTTCCCCTGCCCATCCTGGGGGAGGAGACCTAGCACCTCGCCCAGGATGTGCATTGTTGCAGGCCCAGGAGAGCATATGGCTCTCTACCCAGGGGTCCAGCAACATGTCTGCTGTGTGGCAGCCTAGGCAGCTCCTCAGACAAGACGTGGATTGTAGGTTAGGTTCAGGGGGTATCTCTAAGATGCCCTCTGTCGTGCATCTTACAGTAAATCCCACACTGGCATCAGTGTGGGTTTATTGTGCTGAGAAGTTTGATACCAAACTTCTCAGTCTTCAGTGTAGTCATCATGGTGCTGTGGAGTTCGTGTTGACGACCTCCCAGTACCATATACTCTTAATGGCATCACTGCACTTACAGTACCCAGGAATGGACCTGGGTACTGTAGGGGCACAGGGTTCATGTACCTGTGCCCACACCACTGGCATAGGGCACCCAGCTAGAGGGGTGACTGAGGTATGCAAGGGCAGTGTGTGTTGTGGGCATGGCACACAGGGATGTGTGCCATGTCGACTCTTTGTTTTGTTCTGCACCATGATACTCAGCCTGCAAAGGCAGTGTGTGTGTGTCAGGGTACAGGGCCTCTAAGGGTGGCGCAATAAGTGCTGCTGTCCTTAGTGGCCTTCTCTGGTCACAAGGCCCTGGGGACCGAGGGTACCATTTACCAGGAGCTGACATGTGACCAAAGATGCCAATTGGGTTTTGGCTGTTAGGCAGTTTTTAGGGAAGGAACACAGGCCCTGGGCACCTGACTGGCAGGAGCCCAGGGCACAACAAGGAAAAGTGCATCAGTTATCAGGCAGAAAGTGGGGGGGTTACTGCAACAGAAACCCACTTCCTTACACGATACAAAACAAGCATTTGCAATTCAATAGGTCTCGCATTTACGGGCGTTTGAGATATTGACATTGCAAATGACAATGTCTTTTATTTTTGTTTTTAAAACATAAATAAAAGGCATTGTCATTTACAATGCCAATAGCTCAAGCTCGCGTAAATGCGAGACCTATTGCATTGCAAATACTTTTTTTGTAAAGGCATGTGGTGGTAATGGCCCCTTAGTTGAGGTTAGGTGAGAGTGCTGGGCAGGTGAAAAGACGGGACTGTGAGAGACTGTAAAATTGTACATATGTGCTATTAGATTTAACATCTTGACTGTTATTACAACAGGAGTTTTCCCTCCGTGTACCTAAAGTAATGATTAATACATTTGACTAAGCGAAGATCGATGTAGCTAAAGATTAATTATTGACCAGTTAGTTTTATAATCCTAAATTTTATGCTCGGCAAAGGTGATCCTACTGTCATGAACACATAATATGCATATTTATACGTTTCTATGTTAAATTTTTCGTTATTTTTTTTTAAGGAATACCTGCACTCAGGACTTCTGCGCCTTTAGCTTAGGCAGAGTTAATAGCACATTAGCACCAACACCCAGAGACTGTGAGACTGGAAATGAGGGAGAGTAGGGGACAAAACAAAACAAATTCGAAGAAAGAGACTCATACAGCCGTAAATGGAGCTTGCAGCAAACCTTCAGAGACTGGGACAAACACGGGGCAACAAAAAAGAACGTAGCTGCCAGATGGGATATAGTGAAACTTGGAGACATCGACCGAAGCAGTGACGCACAGAGTCGAGGAATCAACCGACGCCAGCGAGAGCCTTCTGACTGAGATAGCGGGAGACGGGGTGCAAAGGTGGGGATGAGCGACTTTAATGTCTGTAAGAAAGAAACACGAAGGACAATCGTCGTAAACAGAGAAACGAGAGAAGCAGATGAAGATCGAAATGTAAACACCGACGGGGGCAAGAGAGGCGCCCGCCTTCCAGGCGAAGGCAAACACACACACATGGACATACCATGACAGCGAGACACGGACATACCATGCCAGCAAGACATGGACATACCATGACAGCGAGACACAAACACAAACGCAGATAGCACAAAGGAGAGAAATTAACACAGACGTCAGCGAGAGATGAGAGGCAGGCCGTAACACCCGGCCCCAGGCCCACACCTGAAGCAAAACACACACACTGACTGATAGGCGGAAGGCAGTGACGCGCACAGGCAGTAAAACAGTGACAGAGCAGGCTTGCGCACATACAGACAGCATGGCAATGACACACACCCATACTCATGCAGCATGACAGTGGCAGACACACATACACACATATGCAGCATGACGGTGACGGGCAGGGCCGTTTCTACCATTAGGCAAGACTAGGCAGCCGCCTAAGGCGGCAAAAGGGGGAGGGCGGCAAACAACAGGAGTTTTTGTATATCTAATGCATTAATTCTTCTAGCCTGGATGACAGGGGGAGAGAGTGATGGTAGTAAAAAGGGAGGGGGCGGCATTTTTCAATTCTCGCCTAGGGCTGCAAAACACCTAGAAACGGCCCTGGTGACGGGCGTACTTACAAAGGTGGTGAAACACAAAGGCAGTGACACACAGACCAGCATCCAGTCACGCGCAGCAGCAAGACCATAATACAAACAAGAGGTAGTAGAATGAGGGAGGAGAGAGAAAAGCACGGCCGAAGCGGACCACGCCACGCACACGCGTGAAAGTACTTGCAGTGCAATCAAGTAAATCGCGACATTTTGTTAAACACATGATTCTGTTGATTTCACGTTTTTTAATTCAGGCTTGTAACATCGACATCTTGGATGTCTTGGAATGTAAAATTCGTACACCAACAAAAAAAACTAGGCGCGCTCGCTTTTCCACGAGTCAAAAGCTGACACGGAAAAAAGTTTGACTCGCTTGTTTTTTTCCCTACATGCTAACATGTAAATAGTGCTTACAGAGTAATTGAAGGAGGCCGTGTCCCTCCGCAAGTAAACGATCAAATCCCGGTGAGCGGGGCCAAAAGGGGACAGGGTGGCAACCCTCAGTGTAAGGATTGCCTCCGGTGCAATCATTACACTGTGTTTTGCATCAGCCATGACGCAAAACGATGTGCATCAATGAAAATTGGAGGCGGAGCCGCGAGACGACTTCTGGAATCGTATGGATTCCAAGAAGCCTCGTAAGACGAGAGCAGTGAATGCGCTGCTTATGTCACGAGACCTAAAAATACAAGAAGGGGTAACTACAGCAAATTATGGATGCTCATTGTAAAATAGCAGAATTGTCCAGAACAGAGACGAAGACTGGAAATATCAGAGGCTTGTCCTTTCTGTACAAGAAGCTTGGCCTTTTCAAGCAAATTCTCACTTTCATCAGTGTGGCTAAATTAATGGGATATGCGGTCTCTACTCAAGTACAGCAGTTGGATGTACCTCACATTCATCTTTAGATTCGCGGTCTGCATTGGTATTGCAAGAGTGGGGGCCTGGATATGCGGATTAAGTGGCAGGTCAATTTTAGAGGTGACATTAACAACATTACAGGTGAAAAAACCAATGGAATTCCTGCCCAATACTCTCTTTTTTCCTTTGTCCCCCATCTTATTAGGAGGGTTTGGGAAAATGTCTTTCTATGGCAGATCCATCACCAGGTGAACAAAATTAAAAAGTGGTGACACTTGCAGAAGTGGTAATAAACTGCTCTCTCAATTTACACAGTCGAGACCACCCCAGTGTTTGGCTGTGCCACCTTGTGCAAGAACATTACGTAAACCATGACAATCCTGTACTAATGGGCCAGGAGAAATCTCCCAAATTCAATCAAAATCAGAAAAATGGAAATAATATCCATCATTAATTAGTTATAATCGTCTTCATAGGACTTTTTACATATTTTTCTAAGTAACTTTAACCCGTGCTTGGTGTTCAGAGTGATAACACATTGAGTGACTTTAAAAGAAACATATAGGTGTGTATGAGACAACGGTAGGGCAATTGGCAAAATTATGATTTCTGATATGATGTTTGTTCACCAAAAGTCCATTTGACGAATGTGCATGAAACCTTCCAAAAAGAAGTTCATCCACCTTAGAGCCTTCCTGGGAAGTTCAGGGTGAGCTATTAAGCTGGGGCCAAGAAAAAGGGTGGGTTACCAAAATGTTCATTTTCCATGTTAATTTCGTAGAAAAAATTGCTCTCCAATGTAGAAAAACTGGCTGAAAGGAATTAAATCAAATTCGTAGAGTAAACTTTGCTCAGAAAGCGTACTTTTCTTTATTAGGTGTAAATCAATGCAGCTGTTTTTGACAAATTCACAATTAAAGAGGTGTTTGGGTGGTCAAGAAGGGATTCAAACGTTAGGTATATCTGAACCGTTGTTCACATATGAGTCCTGTAGTACCATAGATGAAAAGAAAAATAGGGCCATCTAATTGGCTGAGAGAGCTTTTTTCTCCAGTCTGTCTTTTTGGTACTGCATGATTCAAGCAATTTGACTGGCTGGTAGCAACTCAGAAAAAAAAGTTGTGGCTGCCATTATAAGACTCTGTAACTTGGTCCCCCTGTGCTTAAGAAAGAAAGATATAAGGAGGAGGATATGGACATCCTGACTCCCTGGCACTTATGGTGGGAACGACCCAGAGAGACAACCACCTCACAGGAGTCAAAATTTAAAAAAAACTTTAGCTGCAGCTACCGCAATGTTAGATCTGTCATCCTTAGGGTGGTTTTCCCCAAAACTTTTTACCTGCTTACCTACTCTTTTTGCTGATTTCTTTTGTTGCCCTTAGGACTCTGAACACTTTACCACTGCTGACCAGTGCTAAAGTGCATGTGCTTCTCTCCTACACATGGAAACATTGGTGTATACACAATTGGCAGATTTAGTTTACTTGTAACTCGCTTGTAAAGTGGTGTACCATATACCCAGCAAGGGTTTGTAACCTAAATGCTATTAGTGGGCCTGCAGCACTGATTGTTCCACCCACACAAGTAGCCTTTCAAACCTATCTCAGGTCAGCCATTGCAGGGCCTGTGTGTGCAGTTTGCTGCCACTTTGACTTGTCATCTAAAACTACTTGCCAAGCCTTAAACTCCCCTTTTATAACTCATCCTAAGGTAGGCTCTCTGTATCCCTATGGGCAGGATGCTGTGTAACTAAAAAGTAGGACATGTACTTTTACGTTTTTCATATCCTGATAGTGACAAAAACGCTAATTCATTTTTCACTACTGCAAGGCCTATTCCTCTAATAGGTGGGCATTGGGAATTCCTTAATACACTTTTAAGCTGTAATTCCTGATGAGAAAGGAGTAACTGCATCATGTTTTATATATTTGGAATGGTAATGATAAATCATCTTTAATGGTAAAGTTGGATTTAACATTAGTATTTTAGAAATGCAACTTTTAGAAAGTGGGACTTTCTCTGCTCTTACCACTCTGTGTGCCTGCAGCCTGTCTCCAATACACACCTGGTGTGGGTGATAGCTACACTTTATGCATTCCCTCTAGACAGCCACATATACAGGAAGGGTGAGTGTGACAGGGAACTAATTTGCATCCTGTTGGTTCTTCCTGGGCAGGAAGAGAGAGGGGAACCTGATACTTATACCTGAATAGGCAGTGCCCTGGTTCCTACACAAAGGGCTAATTACCCCCTGATATTATGGAGCCAGGGCTAAGAAAAAAGGCCCTGAGTGCACTTCCAAGACCCTTCTTTGAAGTCACCCATACTTCAAAGGCACAAGTATAAGTACTGGGGCTCTGACCCTACCAAGACAGTACACTACTGGACCTGCAAAGAACTCTGCCAGGAGTTAAGACTGCTGTGCTATACAAATTGCTACTCTGTTTGACTGCTGCTCTGAAAGAATTGCTTTTCTGCTTTTATGTACTGTCCTGCTGCCTGCTGATCTCTGCCCTGTTGAGGACAAGGACAGGATCCATCTTACTTGAACCAAGAGTGACTCCAGTGGCTTGCCCCCTATTCTGAAGTCTCAGGGCCATCAAAGACTTCCTTCAACAGCACCTGGACTCTGTAATCTGTTAGTCCTGCCCTGTCCAGTGTGCCAATCAAGTCCTTAGCCCTTGAAAGGTGACCTGTTGTACTGATCCATCAAAACAGACAAATCAACGACTTTGAGCTGATTGGAACCCATGAATCGCCCTTCGACGCGACGAAGCTGCCGCTTGATGACATCGCCTCGATGGACTGCATGGCTCTATGATGACGGACTTCTTGTCTTGACGATGATGCATTGCATGCATCACAAAGGGGTTTGTCACAGAGGGCCCGATTCACAGAACTAACTTAAGACAAAATCCTAAACTTAGTACCATTTTGCTATTCACAGAAGGCACTTACTCATTTTGGTATTCACAGAAGGCACTTACTCATTTCGGTATTCACAGAAGTTAGGAGTCCTAACTTTAGGACTCCTAAATGCCTTCTGTGAATACCGAAAGTCTTAAAATTAAGATTTTTCTCAGTTTAGTAGTAGTATAGTTAGGACTCCTAACTTTAGGACTCCTAAATGTCTTCTGTGAATACCGAAAGTCTTAAAATTAGGATTTTTCTCAGTTTAGTAGTAGTAAAGTTAGGAGTCCTAACTTTAGGACTCCTAAACTGAGAAAAATCCAAATTTTAAGACTTTCGGTATTCACAGAAGGCATTTAGGAGTCCTAAAGTTAGGCCTCCTAACTTCTGTGACTACCGCAGTGAGTAAGTGTCTTCTGTGTATACCAAAATGAGTAAGTGCCTTCTGTGAATATGAAAATGGTAGTAAGTTTAGGATTTTGTCTTAAGTTAGTTCTGTGAATCGGGCCCGAGTCTTTATCCACCGAACGGATCGGAACTGACACATCGCCTGAATCCGCAGGATCGATGATGACGTCTTGTTTCCGCTGTTCCTCGCATCGAATCATCGACGTAGACACTTCCTCCATCCAAAGTATTTTTCCAGCGTGACCTGGGTGAGTCCTGGAGCTGGCCTGCCCTCTATTGTGGACAGCCTTAACTTTGGATTTATCCCAGTCTGCCGCGACCAGATGTCCCCAGTTGGCACTTTATGACTCTAAGCACTAGCATTCGATTTAATCTTTAAAAATAAATACCTCGGATTCTAATTATTGGACATCTATCATTCTGGTCTTGTTTTACTCATTAAAACATAATTTATTTTTCTAACCCTGTGTGGAGTATTGTTGTGATGCTTTCATTTTGTTACTGTGTGTGTGTTGCACAAATACTTTACACATTGCCTTTTTAGATAAGCCTAATTGCTCTGTGCCAAGCTACAGGAGGGTGAGCACAGGTTATCTTTTAGTTTTACTCTGACAACCAGTAACCCCATTTCTAACATTGGTGGCAGCAGTGAGATAGGATTTGTGTTTGTGCAATACCGTATAGTAACCCACTGTTCACTACAGCTCTATACTAAGACCATTTCGAACCTTTTTCAATTCTATCTAACTTGGCATTTGATTTGGTTTTTGCTCAAACCATGTTTCCCTCTGGAGAAGCAGATCTGCACCTGCAGTAATTGAATTTGGGCTGGTCAGATTAGAGTCTTACACTGTGTACCAGCTGAAGGATTTCTGTAAGGATTTTCAAGTGTCTACTAGGGGCTTCACCGGATGGTGGAGCTTCAGAAGGCTTTGAGAGCTTGGGCAGGGACCCAGGTAGCAGGCGACAACTTAGGGGAGGAGGAGCAGGAAATTCCGGAGGAGGATGACCTGATTCTATATACCAGTGGTTGATCTGGGACTGCCTGTAGAAGAGTCCCACAACTCATTGGAAGCAGTAGTGATTCCTAGAGCAGGGAGCTCCTCAAAGAATGTCCCCAGAGGAGCTAGCAGAAAGGCGGGCGGAAAGAAAGCTGAAATTGGAGCTTGCTAATTTGGATCAGGCCCGAGAGGAGGCTAGACATGGAGGACACAAAACTTGCCCTTGAGCTCAACTTCAAAGAGCTGGATGTTAGAGCCCTGCAAGTGGGGTCTAGCAACAGCAAGGGCCGCAGCATACCTACAGTTTCCACTGGCGAATTCAGTGTCAGGATACTTAAGGATTTGGTTTGGTGCCCAGTTATGGAGTGGGAGATGACATAGATAAGTGGTTTGCAGCCTATGAAGTGGCTCTAATAGTGCACAAGGTCCCAAAGGAGTTGTAGGTTGGTAGTTTATAAAGGTATATGCCCTCAGTGGGAAGGGACTCACTCCTTACACTAGAGGTAGAGGACCAGACATGCTACACTGCTATGAAGGCCATCTTAGTCAGTAAGTTTGGACTGACCCCTTCAGGGGCAGCCACAAACCCTCCACACAGATATGGATGGATATCCTGGGTTATGCTAGTATAGCACTGAAGGGCTTGGTGAGGGGCAGCACGGTTGATGTTATTCAGGGCTGTACAATTATTTTTTAAACAAGCACATGCTTGATACTTGTTTTCCGGGGTTGTGCCAATACTTGGTTGATAGCAAGCTTATTGACCCCAGGAAGCTTGGTGAGGAGGCGGACATCTAGGTCATCACCAGATTGTCCAAAAATATATCTGATGGGGAATCCCAAACGGGTTGTCAGGGTTCCATTAGAAGAAGGAGGGCAGAGATAAAAAGACAGAGATCTCTAAAGACCCCTAAAACAACTCACAGGTGAAAGGGCCTGGTTCTCATTCCCAATGTGGCCACCAGAAGAATAACTACCCTGACAAAAGATTGCAACCTACGCCCATCAAGCGCTATGAGTGCTCTGAGATTGGACACTAAAAGGGGGATCCCAAGTGTTCAAAAAGAGCACCACCTCCCACTGGAGGAAAGATTCCAGGGGTGGCTTGTGTAGTTCTGGGGAGAAATGTGTCCCATTTAATGGGGGGAGGGTTAGTGGGGTTACTCTAGGTTGCCTGGGTGACAGTTAGATGGTTCCTAAGATCCATGTGCCCTCAACTACTACATACAAAGTATGGGCAATGGGTCACCATCAATGGACCTGGTGTTGAGGCCCTGTGGGATATAGGTGCCAGCATGACTATGGTAAGGGGTCAGCTGGAGTCCCTTGAGCAGGTGATTTCCAAATGCGTTCCACCAAGTTGCAGTGACTGACAACAGAGAGGGTCACTATCTAGTGTCCCTTGTTTCATTTGAGTGGGGGGGGTTTAGGTCTTGTGAGCTCTGCCATGCCTGTGTACTGTTTGCTTGCTAATGACCTTGAGGGGAGCTCAAGGTTCATGTGGAGATGTTGGGGTTGCCTGACTGGATCTGTGCTACAAGGCCCATGGCTGCCCAGAATGGGAGACAAACAAGGCTGGATCCTGGAATAATGGCCCAGCCAGCTGCTAAGAAGGGGAAAGGCAGAGGGTGTGGGAAACCAGCCCCTGAATGTCTTCCCAGTGAGGTGGATGGGGCACCTGCGGTGACCTACCTGAGTTTGCTGGATGCCATGTGGGAAGGGATGCACCAAGGAGGAGCTCTGTAGGGCACAGAGGGATTGCCCAACCCATGTGGGACTAAGGCATCAGGCTGAAGCCCAAGTAGCAGGTGATGCCTCTGGGAGTCATCACAATTACTGAGAGTACAACCTCCTTTACAGTGAGTCTAAGGCTCCAGTGCATGGGACAACAAGGACTCTGGTGGTCCTCCAATGCTACATGGCCTTCCTACTGGAGCTGACTCACGAAATCTCACTGGAAGTACACCTGTGTCAAGACAAGATCTTTGCAAGGCTTGCCTCTCACTTTTATTGGCCTAGGTTCAAGACTTCCACAGATGCATTCTATAAGATTTGTATAAACTGCCAGACCAGTGGGAAGACAGGACAGAGGCTTAAATCCCCCCTTAATCCCTTGCCTGTCATTGGCACACTCTATGAGTGGATGAGCATTGGCATTGTTGGGCCTATGGATCCCCAGACTGCTTCAGGCAACAGGTTTATCCTAGTTCTGGTGGCTCATACCACCAGGTACCCCGAGACACTCCATCTGAGGATCATGGCTGCACCTGCAGGCACAAAGGCCTTGATGGGAATTTTCACCCGAATGAAATGTGCATGGTCGAAGGGCATGATCTGAATGAGGTCTGAAACTGCTCCCAGAGGAGAAATAGTGGCCTGGATAAGGGAGGTGTTTTCTTCCTTGCAAGAAGACCAGTTGAGTGGGCCCAGAAACTTTATTAACTTGTAAAGGACCTACTTTGTTACAAGTAAACATAAGGTCAGACCTGGGGAAGGGAATCCTCTGTGCCCACACGCCAGGCTGTGTCCAAGGCCAGTGAGAGGACCACTATCCCCAGAACTGGCTTTGAATGACCACAAAAGAGGGGACTGCTCCTTTCTCTGGCACCACCTCTGGGGAGCACACAGGCTCTGTACAAGGGAAAAAGTTTTTTTTTTCCATATAGCATTTTAGGAGTAAGGTGCACTTCGGAATTCTTCACAGTATCGCAAACAGGAACAGCTGTGAAGGTGGTTAGGGTTGCCCTTAGGACCTTCTTTCCCATTGCTAAGGGAGAAGCCAGGAGTTACTAGCTAGTGCAAACCATAATATGTTACTCCAGGCACCCTCAACAGAACACTTTCTGTACCTGTGGAAAAAAAGAAGAAGTACTGAACAGACTGGAAATGCTCACACTTGTAGTCAGGGTGGCCTCTGCTGGAGTGAATTCTGCCCCCCCTCCTGAAGTGATATTCTAGAGGTCCTGAGACCCTTTGTTATATTTAACTGGACTTCTCCTAACAACTTTGAAACAGTTGTGACTTAGAAACGTATTGAACTTTCAGTCACCAGAGGAAAGGGACTAACCGCCCAAACCGATCTGGCTAAAGCGCATCTTCATTGGGCTGAAGAAACAGAGCTCTTCAACTAGTAGCTTTACCACAGCAGCAAATCGGTTTCAGTGGGCCTTTGGTGAGAAGGTGTCAGGCCTCATGGAACCCATGTTAGATACAGCCTGCCACCTTACTCCGCTGGAGGATTCTGAGCTCGTAGAAACAAAGAAACCTTGACCGGGGAAAGAAGCCAAAAGTATGTTTCCAACAAAAGACATCCCAAAGGGCGAAATTTCAATTTTCAGACTTTGAGCGTTTCTGGACATTGGCTTCCACTGGACATTGTCCAACCATTATCCAACTTCAAGTGTTCTTCCTTGGATACAGCCTGCAACCTTGCCCAGCTGGAGGATTTCTATTTCCATTTCAGAGACCAGCCCCAAAGTAAAATCTCTGGCAGGGACGAACCGCACTCCATCACAGTTGGCCTGAAATCATGCCTAGGTCATGGCTCTCTTAAATCTTTAAAAATTTGTATCCCTGGTTCCCCTTGTTGGATGTTTGTTGCTTTGGTGTAATTTTGCTTACTAAAGTTTTCTCTATTTCTATATATTAGAGAGGGATTTTTTTGTGTTGTGTTTTCAACTTTTTTAATGTTTTGGTACTATAAGGGCTTTACACATATTCTCCGAGTTAACCTGTCTGCTATGTGCCATAGGTATCAGGGGTGGGGCTCAGATTTAAATTACTGGACCCTTTGCCTGGACCCAACAGGTTAGCAACTTTATTCCTTGTGGTGGACTATCATCCATCCCAAATAATAATTCATTTTTTTACATTGGTGTTCAGCGATGCCATCCATAATTTGTATTTACCAGTGCTCCTCGGTTCTAAGGTTTCAAATTAAAACTCCCTAAATTTAACTGACAGTAAAAATTGGAAACACAAAGGTGGATCTGGCAACCCTGGCTAGTTTTACGGTGGATGAGATGAAGGCCATGGCCAAGGTAAGGAAGTTGAAGATGTGCCTGAATGTCAGGAAAGGGACTTGGAGAAGGGCCTCAGGGCCTGGGAGGAGGCAGAGATTACCTCGATAAATGAAGAGATTGAAGAAACCCAAGAAGAGGAGGGGCCTGTCCCACAATGGATTTTCTGGTGCACACTCCAGGTCTGAAAATGTGCACTCTATGAGCCTAAGCAATTAAGAGCTGGTAATCCACCAGTTGGAGTACAGCAACAAGCAGTCAGCAAGGGAATGTCAGGATTGGTTCTCTGACAGAATAGCCAAACCACAAGGATCGTGGGACATACATTCTGAGTTAAAAATATCTAAATCAAAAATATTGTTTCCCAATACATATAGGTGCCGATTCCGATCCTGTAAAACCCGGGTACAAATGGTCGTACGGAGCGTTTTCTCCGTACGACTCGTACCCGGGAGTTCCACCGTACAAACCAGCAAGTACGATTCATACAGAAATACCATTTCCGTACGAATCGTAAAAAACACCGTACGGCTAAATAATACATACAATTCCGATCCTGGACAGCGCGTACGCGACGTCCGCACGGAGTCAGGCAGCGTTTTACGAACCAGCAAGTACGATTCATACCTACAGCACTCCACATCGGCTATATTTTTATGGGAGCCAAAAAGTGCCGAAAAAGCTAAGTACGCTGCGATGCACGCGGAAAAGGGGGCCCGCTACGTGACGTACACGCCATCACCCACATCGTACGTGTCATCATGTACGGTGCGTACCCCAACATTGCATATGTACGGACCGTACCCCCACCCCCAATATGTACGGACCGTAACCCCCACCCCCGTATGTACGGACCGTACCCCAGGCGTACCCCCCCACCCCGCGTATGTCCGCACCGTACCCCAGGCGTACCCCAATCCGCGCGTATGTACGGTCCGTGCGGGGGTGGGGGGTACGGTGCGGACGTATGCAGGAGGGGTGGGAGGCTGGGGGGGCCGTATGACTCGTACCCCGGGCACAAGTGTACTCGAGGTAGGGGTCGTACAAAGTTCGCTCCGTGTGGGGCCTTTTCCATGCGCTTGTGTTTTCGGACGGGCGGCACGGATCGTACTTGCATGCTCGGACTTCAGTTTTACGAGTTGTAAGTAAACCTGTCTGGGGACGTCTCGTAGACTTTTCCCGAGGCGATTCGTATGTATTTTCCACGTACGAATCGTACTTCGCCGTTTGTACGGGACGTAAAAAAATACGGATACGAGTCGTATGGGAAGAAAAAATCCAGGATCGGAATCGACCCCATAATGTAATTGTCAAAAATATTGAAAATATCGTTATATACTAATATCGATTACAAATATATCATTTTGTAACATATATATTTAAACTTATATATATTTAAAAATAGTAAAAATTAAATATATCAACAGTAATATAATATACATTATAAATATAATTAAATAATTTAAAACTATTTGTAAATATTTACTTCTTTAAATAACACACATATATGTATATGTGTATGTTTATTTACACACACATAATTTAAAACTATTATTAGAATAATATTTTGAATTTATATTACAATTTACAATGTCTTTCAAACTGGAAAAAAATGTAAAACATACCAATTCATCATAAAAAAGTAAACACTACAATTTAAAAAAATATATTACACATTACAAACATATATAATTTAAAATACACAAAAACATCCTAATAATTTAAATGTAAACAATATAAACAAAACTATAAAATTGTAGAAATAATACATGTACTATTCTCACTTCAATCTCTGCAACAGTAGGGACATTTTTGGGCTCAGGAGGGGTAAAATTTATTATTCCCACTTCAGTCGGTGCAACAGTAGGGAAAGCGTTGGATTGCAAATGGGTATTATTTACAATTCCCACTCCAGTCGGTGCAACAGTAGGGAAGGTGTTGGATTGCAGAGGGGTAAAATGTACGATTCTCACTCCAGTCGGTGCAATAGTAGGGAAAGTGTTGGATTGTGGACTGGTAAAATTTACTGTTCCCAATCCAGTAGGGAAAGCATTTGGGGTCAGGCGAGACCTAAAAACTGAGTCAGGTGCCGCTCGAGGACCGTTTCCTGGCTGCTGGACCTTGGGGCTCGTCTACCACAACGGACGCTGCATTTTGGAGGACACAACGCTGCCTGAACTTACTTGCTACAGGGGAGAGCCTGCCATTTGAGATCCACGCACTCGGGACTGCGAGGACCAGGGAGCTGTGCGCGCTGCACACCGGCTGCACCTGGCCCTCTTCCCGACTCCTCCCCCGCAAGGCTTATCACGACTCGCGGCCCCCGCTTCGCGGGCGCCACTCGAGGACCGTTTCCTGGCTGCTGGACCTTGGGGCTCGTCTACCACAACGGACGCTGCATTTTGGAGGACACAACGCTGCCTGAACTTACTTGCTACAGGGGAGAGCCTGCCATTTGAGATCCACGCACTCGGGACTGCGAGGACCAGGGAGCTGTGCGCGCTGCACACCGGCTGCACCTGGCCCTCTTCCCGACTCCTCCCCCGCAAGGCTTATCACGACTCGCGGCCCCCGCTTCGCGGGAGCCGCTCGAGGACCGTTTCCTGGCTGCTGGACCTTGGGGCTCGTCTACCATAACGGACGCTGCATTTTGGAGGACACAACGCTGCCTGAACTTACTTGCTACAGGGGAGAGCCTGCCATTTGAGATCCACGCACTCGGGACTGCGAGGACCAGGGAGCTGTGCGCGCTGCACACCGGCTGCACCTGGCCCTCTTCCCGACTCCTCCCCCGCAAGGCTTATCACGACTCGCGGCCCCCGCTTCGCGGGAGCCGCTCGAGGACCGTTTCCTGGCTGCTGGACCTTGGGGCTCGTCTACCACAACGGACGCTGCATTTTGGAGGACACAACGCTGCCTGAACTTACTTGCTACAGGGGAGAGCCTGCCATTTGAGATCCACGCACTCTGGACTGCGAGGACCAGGGAGCTGTGCGCGCTGCACACCGGCTGCACCTGGCCCTCTTCCCGACTCCTCCCCCGCAAGGCTTATCACGACTCGCGGCCCCCGCTTCGCGGGAGCCGCTCGAGGACCGTTTCCTGGCTGCTGGACCTTGGGGCTCGTCTACCATAACGGACGCTGCATTTTGGAGGACACAACGCTGCCTGAACTTACTTGCTACAGGGGAGAGCCTGCCATTTGAGATCCACGCACTCGGGACTGCGAGGACCAGGGAGCTGTGCGCGCTGCACACCGGCTGCACCTGGCCCTCTTCCCGACTCCTCCCCCGCAAGGCTTATCATGACTCGCGGCCCCTGCTTCGCGGGAGCCGCTCGAGGACCGTTTCCTGGCTGCTGGACCTTGGGGCTCGTCTACCACAACGGACGCTGCATTTTGGAGGACACAACGCTGCCTGAACTTACTTGCTACAGGGGAGAGCCTGCCATTTGAGATCCACGCACTCGGGACTGCGAGGACCAGGGAGCTGTGCGCGCTGCACACCGGCTGCACCTGGCCCTCTTCCCGACTCCTCCCCCGCAAGGCTTATCACGACTCGCGGCCCCCGCTTCGCGGGAGCCGCTCGAGGACCGTTTCCTGGCTGCTGGACCTTGGGGCTCGTCTACCACAACGGACGCTGCATTTTGGAGGACACAACGCTGCCTGAACTTACTTGCTACAGGGGAGAGCCTGCCATTTGAGATCCACGCACTCGGGACTGCGAGGACCAGGGAGCTGTGCGCGCTGCACACCGGCTGCACCTGGCCCTCTTCCCGACTCCTCCCCCGCAAGGCTTATCACGACTCACGGCCCCCGCTTCGCGGGAGCCGCTCGAGGACCGTTTCCTGGCTTCTGGACCTTGGGGCTCGTCTACCACAACGGACGCTGCATTTTGGAGGACACAACGCTGCCTGAACTTACTTGCTACAGGGGAGAGCCTGCCATTTGAGATCCACGCACTCGGGACTGCGAGGACCAGGGAGCTGTGCGCGCTGCACACCGGCTGCACCTGGCCCTCTTCCCGACTCCTCCCCTATCTCTGTCCCCCTCTTCTATATTAGCACACTACAGCTCTCGCGCGCTAGCGGGACGCGTGCGGGACGAGAGCCGGAGCAAAGACCGGGCAAAGAGCGGGCCGTTTGAGGCCGTTCGAGTACGGTCGAGGGAGGGCGAGTGGCACCTCAGGCTGTCCGTAATCCACTATATACCAGGTGCTGCTGGAGACATTATGACTACGAGAGAGACCAGGAGCAAGAGTGCCATGGCGACGGGAAGACCAACAGGTACATTGGACACATACTTTGCTAAAGCTGGGTCTCTACTTGTGGATGAGATCTCCATTCTCGAAAGACGTATCTCCCAAGAAATAGATTGGGTGAGGAGATCCTCCCTGGGACCTATTGCAAATGTTACTACTCCCGCCAAGTCATTAAATCCTATAACACCTCCGATAGGGGGGGTTGCCGGGGTAACTGTTCTCCCAGATCCGTCTGATATTAACTGCTCCATTACCTCCTCTATTGATTGTGATAATTCCGAGCATGCAGAGCTCAGTATACTATCTCTTCCAAACTGTAAGGGCCCCGCACCTTGCACTACTGCTGAGGTAGCGGTTACTGAGTTGCCTACAAGTAAAACCAAGGACCAGACCATGCTCTCACAGGGGGAGAAGGAGGGAGCAATTCCTAAAACAGATAAAAGGGCCCATAAAACTAAGGGGGGAAAATCCAAAGCCCCAAAAGCCATCTCTAGGGTTAGGGGAACTAAACTGGACATAGTTGGCAAAGGGTCGGTCTTATCCCGTAAACATGAATCCCCGCAACATCACATCACGGCAAAAAACCCACCTAGTCAACAAAGTGTTACCGGAATGGATGATAGTATGTATAATGGCCTACGTACCCTACTGAGGGAAATCCTCACTCCACTAGAAGACCGTTTGGCCAACATAGAAATTTGTCTAATAGACCTGCGTAAGGGATTGTTAGGCTTAGCCTCAGACCATAGAGCAGGCACACACGCAGTAGTTGGACACCCCTCAGGGATTTCTAATTTACCTAACTTATCATCTAATCCTAACACCCTGTCCAATGCACCTCCAACAGTTATTCTAACGGACAATGCGCAGCCAGCTTCTTTGCTAAAATCTGTTCCCGTCCTATCCTGTAACCACCAACCTGTCACAGGAGTTACCTGTAGGCCGAATTTATCTGGTCCGGCCTCTGGTTCCGATCAGGAAAAATTATCACACGACGCAAGGAACCATATAGATAGGCAAGAGAGCCAACAAAACAGGCGCAAAGCGATAAATTTGCCTCCCGAGGCTGCTGCCTATTCTGTTGTCCTGAAGGGAGTACCCACGTTTGAGGGAACTGTGGTGGAACCTTATGATTCTTTACACAATAAGGTTACTAGTTGGTTAAATACCCATAGGCCATTACCACCTAATACTAAGGGAGAAATTCTTATGGTAAGAAGAGTCCCATGGATCGGTTATACAGATAAGAAATGTGCTGGTGACTGCATAATTGTGAACTTTAGGAATCCTAAAATTGTGCCATATATTTGCAATTGGACTGGGAACACAGGGTCTACATCTATTGAAGTGGTCCACCTGTCATTCTTTTACCCCAATATTTATAACCCAATTTTGAACAATGACTATGGTTGGACCTTGGTCGGACCTGCTGCTGACGGCCGCAGAGTCTGGCCCATCCGTAATGCTCCCAGTAACAATCTTGGTAACTTTTGGCACCCTAATAGATACAGCTCCCTTGAACAGATAGATTGACTTTTCAAGGGTAAGGGACAGGCCGGATGCGAAATAGATAGCGCCACTCAAGAACACGGTGCCCCTCGAAGGGAGAACTTGACATCTATTAACTCTCCTGGTCAAGTAACTGATTTATTTAAAATTAAAACTCCACCGGGCTGTACTAGTAATAAGCTCAAATTGCAAATCTCAACACATTATGTAGTAGACCAGATGAAACCACCAACTCTGGAAATACCACTGCCCAGTCCTTCGACTCTCTCAACGGATGTCGCACCGCTTAATAGTGGTGGAAGCGATCCAGATCCGTTTGTCGACTCCCTAAAGGTTCTCTCCTGGAATGTTGCTGGTATTGTCAATAAATTTAACACGAGTGACTGGGACTCCTTGATAGCAAATAGCGATATCTGTCTCTTCCAAGAGACATGGGCTAGGGAACCACTATCTAGAGTGGGGTATGCTGTGTTTGAAATTAATGCGACCTGGTCAGGTAGAGGGAGGCCCTCTGGAGGACTGGCGATCTGGGTCGCTAGTCACATTGGGTGTAATGCGGAGAGTCTACCGACTCACTCCCGGGATATTCAGTGTGTTATACTCAGGTGGCCCAACGCTGTAAGTCTAGCATTAATTAACGTATACTCCCGACCCACCAAGTTGGCCATGGAATCTCCCACACTTGATGATCTTACTGCCTTTCTGGCTAGCCTCCCGAATGACCTTAAGATAGTCTTGGGAGGCGACTTAAATTGTCACTTTGAGCCTTTAGAAGGCCTCAAGGAAGGAGCCCTTGCAGTGGAAGATGACCTCTGGGGAGTTCCGCGTTGCCAATCCCCATATGTTAAAATCTGGTCTCCCCTAGTAGTACAAATACTCTCCTTAACGCTGAACTTTTCCTTAAGGGCATGCAATGGCCGCAGTATTTCAGATACTCCCTCCGTATGCACTTTTAACAGGACGAATAACGAATCCAGGTTAGACTACATTCTGGTAGACATTAGTCTCTGGCCCAAGATCCAGGACTTTAGAATAATTGTAAGAACGGATAGTGATCATAATGCACTTGTAATGTATATGGTGCACCCTAAAGGTACAGCTCGATCACTTGCCGATGAGCCCAGACACGATCCGGGGAACCTGTTAATTAGTTCCAATAGACGTAGGATCAAATGGGGGAAACTGGCGAGCTCAGACGAGTCCATAAGCAAAATTTTTCGCCTAGCACTCCCGAAGCTTATGGAAACGGATAATCTAATCTCGCAGCCAAGAATCCCAGAATTCAATAAGAAACTAGCTCATATTCATGAAGAACTGGTGGCCCTTTTAGGCGAGGTTTTTTACCCAGTGTTACCTCAAAGGAAAAAAATAACCCGAAACCCTAACTGGTACAATGCATCCTGTAAAAAAGCAAAGTCCGAACTCCTGAAGTGTGTTAAAATGGGATCTGACAAGTGCAAACTTGCTGAGCTTAGACGGATTTACAAGAAAACTATGGCAGTGGCGCGAGCTGATTGGGACTGGAATAAATGGCAGGATTTAATATCAGCACTGGAAGCGAAAGATCTGAGGAAATTCTGGTCCCTGGTGAATACTGGCACGCCAGAACACAAAACTGCAATAGAGCCAAATATTGCAGCTTCCGCTTGGGAGGCCCATTTTGGCCAACTATACCAGGAACCACCTCAGATCGATGGCGTAAGGGACAGGGCCTTTACTGTCGCTCCTGCCACTGCACCAGCCTTGGAATTTACTCTTTCCGAGGTGGTCAGTGTTATTCTAGCCCTGTCGAGGGAGAAGGCCCCAGGACTTGACAGGTTGCCCGGCGATCTTTTTCGCTCCTATCCAGATATATGGGGTCCGTATCTTCTCACACTCTTCAACGCCATTCTGGGTGGGATGGAGATTCCTTGTACTTGGCTGGGGGCTGAGATAGTGCCCATTTTTAAAAAGGGCTCTCCTCTAGTCCCAGCCAACTACAGGCCAATAAGTCTTATAGATGTCCCCCAGAAAATTTACTCCCGCCTACTCCTAAACCACCTCATGGAGAGGATGGAGGAAAATAAAATTCTCAGCCCCTTACAAGCTGGCTTCAGAAAAAACACGTCCACCATGGATCAGATCTTCCGCCTCGTACTCCTATATTGGAAAACTGTGATTATTTAGAGGGGAAGGCTGTACATGGTGTTCGTGGATCTGAGGTCAGCTTTTGACTTGGTCCCCAGGAAGAAACTTTGGGAGACACTAACGGGGCTGGGAGTTCCACGCCACCTATTAAACGCCATCATTAGGCTCCACGAAAACAACTTTGCACAGGTCAGGTATGGAAGGACGGGTGAGCTGACATCTAAATTCCCAGTTCATAGAGGGGTGAGACAGGGTTGTGTCCTTGCCCCGACCCTCTTCTGCCTTTATGTTAACAACGTAATTGCGCATCTTGACAACGTTCATGACAATGATGCCCCGTCCCTGGCCGGCAGGAGGGTACCTGCCATTATGTTTGCGGACGATACCCTCCTGCTGTCCAAATCTCCGATGGGGATCCAACGGATTTTAGATGGCTTTGGTCTTTTCTGTAGCCAATATGTCTTGGAAATAAATACAGGGAAGACCAAGTTTATGATATTTAATCCCACAGCCAAAACTCGACCAAACCCTTCCCTGAGTTCAGTAACACTGGAGAGAGTAAAAACCTTTCAGTATTTAGGGGTAACGCTGCATGAGAACCTATCTTGGGAACCTCATGTAGCAATAAGCCGCCTGAAACTTGCACAAATGTCGGGGGGAATTCTGAAGGTGGCAAATTCTTCCACCTATAAACCAATTAGCCCGGCAGTGGTAATGTACAAGTCCCAAGTTAAAGCTGCTGCATCCTATGGTGGAGAATTATGGGGACACAAGGCGGGCACAGGAATTATCAATGCAGAAAATAATTTCTTAAGGCGTCTCCTGGCCCTCCCCCGCGGTACACCCCTTCTTCCCCTAAGACTTGATATGGGCCTACCCTCTATAAAAGAGGACCTGGAACTTATGCCATTAAGGTTTTGGCATAGGCTCTGGTCTACTGCTGAGCTTTCACATTATAGGCAAGAGCTTGTACATGTCATGAATCTGAATGTTTGCGATAAAATCCCTTGGTTAGAATTCATTAAGAATGAACTTCATCGGATGGGACTCCCGGAACTATGGGAGTCGCCTGAGCAAGGCTGTCTGGGGGTTTCTCGCAAACGTCTTGTGGGTATATATAGGGAGCAACGCTATGCCTCCCTGGTCTCTGCATCAAATAAAGGGTCCTTGACTGATCGATTTCTGACTTTTAAGGACTCTTATCAGTTTGAGGGATTTATGGATATTATTTTTCCCATATTATCCAGAAAATTGTTTATACAATGGAGGCTAGGGACTCTCCCTATTAAAATTTTCACCCACAATTGGTCAAAAAATAACGACAAAACTTGTCCAGGCTGTTGTAATCATGATGAGGAAGAAACCCACATTGTTTTCTTTTGCCCAGCTTACAATAGACCAAGAAGATACTGGTTAATCCCGCTATGCAGAAACCTGGGCATTAGGAGTCATCTCCAGGTCTATAGAATATTGAAAACAAATACTAGTCCGCCCATAGTCTTTTCAGTTGCAAAATTTTTAATGGCTATGTGGCAGATAAGGTCCAAACTAATTAACAACTGGTCTGCCTAATGAATTTCTTGGTTTCAGATGCCCGTAATCCTTTGTGTATTGATTTTACTGATTTTATTAACTACTTTTATTCTCTGTGATTCTTTTTAATGTATTGTGTGATTGTATCTTTTATGGCCTAATTGTCCGAAATAAAGAAATTTGGATTGGATTGGATTGGATTTGATTTAGGAGGGGTACAAATTTACTTTACCCACTCCAGTCTGTACAACAGTAGGGAAAGTGTTGGATTGCGGAGGGGTACAATTTACTATTCCCACTCCAGTATGTGCAACAGTAGGAAAAGGGTTGGACTCAGGAAGGGTATAAATTTACTATTCCCACTAAGGAAAGCTTGGACTCAGGAGGGGTACAAATTTACTATTCCCACTCCAGTCTGTGCAACAGTAGGTAAGGTGTTGGATTGCAGAGGGGTACACTGAACTATTTCCACCCCAGTCGGTGCAACAGTAGGGAAAATGTTGAATTGCAGACTGGTAAAATGTACTGTTCCCACTCCAGTCTGTGCAACAGTAGGGAAAGCATTGGAATCAGGAGGGATAACATCTACTATTCCCACTCCACTCTGTGCAACAGTAAGGAAAGTGTTGGATTGTGGAGGGGTAAAATGTACTATTCCCACTCCAGTCGGTGCAACAGTAGGGAAAGGGTTGGGCTCAGGCGGGGTAACAATTTACTATTTCCACCCCAGCCAGTGCAACAGTAGGAAAAGGATCGCGGAAGGGTACATTTTACTATTCCCAAACCAGTCAATGCAACAGTAGGGAAAGTGTTGGATTGCAGAGGGGTAAAATTTACTATTCCCACTCCAGTATGTGCAACAATAGAGACAGTGTAGGTCACTTCAAACAAATAAAATATTTTAACAAGTACATTAAATAACAAATATAAATATTTAAATGTAATATATATATATATATAAAAAATGTTTTCAAGAAAACAATTACATATGTATTACAATGTTTAATAAATATTTTAAGTTAAAACAAATAATAATATAATTAAAATTCCACACTATATTTTCACAATTATAACAATCAACAAATATAATATTATTTACAATTAAAAAGCATAACACAATTAATGCATAACATAATAAATACATTTTTAAACAATTACTATTTTTTTTTTTACTACTTAAATCATTTCCTGAACAACCTCTACAAAGTAAACACACACCTATAATATATATTGAAAGTATAATAATTAAATGCTTTACATAATTATCAATTAATAGTAATTAGCTAATAATAAAATAATTCTATTTAATTAATTTCCCACCCTTTATCCCTGGAAACCCAACGTGCACCTAATATAGATAAAAAAAAAAATCTTAATTACATAATTTACATAATTAATGACCAAATAAACAATTAATAACAATAACTAATAATAAATTCATTATATTTAATGACCTTACCACCCTCTACCCCTACACACAAAACAATCCACACCTCAGATATAACTTAAAAAAAAAAATATATACAATTTACATAATTAAATATCAATGAAACAACTATTTTCCAACACACCCTTTACCCCTACAAAAACCACAACATACACCAAAAATGTAATAAAAATTTAAATCAATTACAAAATGTACATAATTATCAATTAAATCATTAATAATAACTAAAAATTAAATATTAAATAATTATAATTACATTTCTTCCCACCCTATACCCCAACAAACCCCGCAACCCACACCTAAAACGTAATTTAATTAAAAAAATAATTACACAATTAACATAATTATCAATTAAATAGTTCTTATTAATTATTAATTATTAATTAATTTACTTAACACCATGTACCCCTATAAACCACGCAACCCACTACATCACTAAAAATAAACTATTAAATTAAATTTAAAAACTACTAAAAATGTAAAAACTATATCAAAAAAACATTAAGAATACTTATACAAACAATTTATAACATATACAATTAAAATATATACTAAAATGCATTAAAATAATTAAAAAAAGATATTATTAACAAGGATACTTTGGTCAACGATATTAACAATATAGATATTTTTAATATCAATATTACTTACCTTAAAATAGGTATTCTTGTCCACAATATTTTTGCACATGATATTTGTAGATCACAATATTTCAAACTCAATATATCCGCCCCTCAATATTTTTGGTCGATAATTTGTCTGAATACCGTCAGGACCACCTGGCAGCCTAGGTCCTAGAGTAGAAGAAGCGAGCACTGGAAGAAAAGAAGCTGGCCTTGGAGGAGAAGAAGGCTGGGTTAGAGCTCATGCAGCCTAGTTAAGATGGTAGTGGCAATGTTGAGGTGCCTATATTGGGCCGCATACCCCTCATTTGCCAAAGGGTATTGTGCCTAGCTTTGTGGTAGAGAATATTGACAAATGGTTCTCTTCCTATAAAAGGGCATTGAGAATGTGCACACTATACAATTGGCACTGGGGATCCTTGTTATATGTATTGGTACCAACTCCAGGGAGGGATATAGGCCTGAATCTAGATGAGGAGGTGGCTGACTCATAAAAACACATATGAAGAAAGGAAGCAGTAGCGCAGAAGTTTGGTCTCACACCTAAGAAGTACCAGAAGAAACTATGTTACACACACAAAGGAGCACAAAAGTCCTAGGTCAATTTTATACACACTAAAAGCACCTGAAGGCTGCTGGGTGGATACCTATGATGGGCTGTATGATTTGTTCATGAAGAAGTCTATCTTGAGAAATGGTCATTCAGAGTTACACCAGCATCTAGTGGATTCCAAACTGTGTGACCCCATGCAGCTTAGTAAGGCAGCTGATGTGTGGGGGCACAGTAAAGTGCTCCAAAATTCCAAGGTGGATGATCCCAAGAAAGGGGATTCAGTGCTTCTGCAGGGGAAACAAGGGAGCAAAAAGGATATGCACCAAGCCCAGGCATAAAATAGGAGGCTCTGTTTCAAGAAGCACCCACAGATATGCATCTCCAAGGGAGTGCCAGCATAGGAACTGAGGTGGAAGTTGGCACAGGGGAAACCAGAAGTTTGACTAAAGCCACTGTAGTATCTATGGGTGGGTTGGATGTTGGAGCCACTGATGTCATATGCCGCACCTCCTAGCATGGTGAAGAAAAGGCAATGGGCAACTATCAACAGGACCACATTAGAGGCTCTGAGGGATACAGAAGCCAGTATAACCACAGTGGTGGACAGTCTTGAGTCCCCAGAGCAGATTATCCCAGATGTTCTCCATAGAGTACTTAACACTGATAACAAAGTGAGATTCCAGCCAATGGCAATGGTCACCTTTGAAGGGGAGGCATTACCTTCCCTATAAAGGTAGCTGTGAGCTTTGCAATACCAGTGGATGGTCCGTTGGGAAATGCCCTAGAAACATTTCTTTGTGCAGAGGCGGAAAGGAGAACCCACCCCCCAGGTATTGTGTATTGCATAATTCAGGTCACAATGAAAACTCTCAAACAACAAAATAGTCTTCCATTCTTATTTTGCCTTTAAGTTCAAAATAATATAAGATGTAGTAACTGTGAATATAATGTATGTCCATGTTTGTGCTTTTCCACACTCCCAATAGTCAATTCAGCCTTTGTACATTACTCATGATTTCATCAACAGCTACAGTTAACTCATCTAATCTACACATTGTATCCAGGACATATGTCAAGCCATTGAAGCAGCACAAGAATGCAACTGCATCCTGGGTATGAAACAAGGCAATGGTTAGACATGACTGTCGACCTTCCAACTCACATGATGGCACTGTGTATCATATGGTATTGGCATACTTAACAAGGTAACTAGGTGAATAAACTTAAACACAGGATGAAGACTAAGGTGAGCTGGAAACCCTTTCACAGAATATATTTCCATTTAGGGTGGAGGCTCCGCACTGTTTGCTGAACATTTTTCAACCTCTTTAGGACATAGCATATGGACTTGTTTGTGGTTTTGTTATGTTAGGTGTGGCCGATCAGCTCCTTAGGCAGTGTTGTTATTAATATGGCCTGCTCCCTCTTTGTCTCTACTGCTCCCAAGGCCTGTCTTATTCCTCCTCTATAGTATAAAAATGGGGAACTGCTTTGAAGATCTGTGATAATGGTTGTTTGCTGCTGCAGATACATTTTACAGCATAGGATAAGGGTATCCGAAGAGTAGTCTTTCATGAAAGTTCTGGTTTCCCCATGAGGAATCATTATGGGGCTACATGGTGTACCTGGGAACCTGGGTTCCCGCGGAGTAAATATTTGGGTACTTTCCTTATACACAGGAGTAAAGTGGAAACACCTGCATTGAATAAACGGTCATTTTTTTTCATGGTTACAACAACGTTTTCCAAATCTATGCACAAGGATAAAACAAGTTACTTACCTGTACACTGTGGTTCTCCAGAATTGATATCTTTTATAGATGCATATGCTTGAATCTTCCCCGTCATCATGGTGGGAGTCCCACGGTAACAGTAGAAATAGTAGTACTGAATACATTACATACACCTCCATGGAAAGAAAATTCATTTGAGTACTTTTTCAGCCTCATTTTATAACATTCAAAGTTCAGCCAATCACAGCAGAGACCTCAGAGTAACCCTCTCCATAGACCCACGACACCTCAGATTTCGAGCACAAGTGTGCAAATATATATAAGGTACTCTGAGGTAAAAGCGTGAGCCTAACAGGGGAGGAAGGCGGGAGCCATGTGAATCTATAAAAGATATCAATACTGGAGAAACACAGTGTACAGGTAAGTAACTTGTTTTTTCTCCAGTATTGAATCTTTTACAGATTCACATGCTTGAATCCGATTAAAGAGCAGTCTATATAAAAAGAAGCAATAATGAAGATGGGAAGGAGAACAAACCCACCATGACAGCACCAGAGAAAACATATATTATCAGAATTCTCTTAATGCAAGTAATAATAACAATCAAATAGATATACATGAATAAATAAATAAGTCAATAAAGAAATCAGGATGGCTACAAGCCGCCTACCTTAGGCAAAGAGATGACGAAGTGCCGTTTGTCCCACGGCTATATCTGCCTTTCTCCAAGTAGCCAGGCAGTAATGCTTTGTGAACATGTGCGTCCTCGCCCACGTTGCTGCTCTGCATTTGTCAGGGAGAGAAGCCCCTGCAAACCGGGCTGAAGAATTTGCCACCTTTCTCGTCGAATGGGCCTGTACCCTTGCAGACAATGGATGCCCAGCCTTTTCATGGCAGAGGACAATAGTTGAAGTGATCCAGCGAGCAATACTGGCCCTAGATAGGGCAAGTCCCTTCATGGGAGCAGAGTAGGAAATCAGCAGTTGAGAAGACTTATGAAAGGATCTTGTTCTTTGCAAATAAACTTTTAAACAGCGATTGGTGTCCAGAGAATGGAGAGATTTTTCCGCCACCGAGGACAGTTTGGGAAAAAATGTAGGCAAGATTATAGGCTCATTGAGGTGATAAGAGGATGGCACTTTTGGTATTAAGGAAGGGTTCGTAGGTAGAATAACCCTGTTTGCCAGAAATTGAAGATATGGTTCCTTTATAGTGAAAGATTGAATTTTGCTGATACGCCTGGCTGACGTAATAGCTGAGAGAAAGGCCACTTTCCAAGAGAGAAATTTTGAGTCACATTTGTGTGTAGGCTCAAATGGGGATTGCATTAGTTGCGACAGAACTGTATTCAATTGCCACAGCACTGGAGGAGATTCAACTGGTGGGTAGGCCCTGAAGAGGCCTTTCAAAAATTCTTTAATAAGTCTATGCGACCCCAACGAAGATTGATCTAGACGTCGTCTGTACCTAGAAATCGCAGCAAGGTGGATCTTAATGGAAGAATGCGAGAGTCCCGTCTTGGCTAGGTGCAAGAGATAGGGCAATACTTGCTCCAGAGAGGATGAGAGTGGATGTTATGAATGAACGATACACCATACACATAACCTCTTTCATTTTGCAGAGTAACACTTGAGCGTGGAAGGAGCTTGAGAATTTTGTAAAATAGCTTTTCAATCATTAGGTATATTCATATTCCCAAATTCAGCGAAGTGAGGAGCCAAGCCAACATGTGAATGGAGAGAATTTGAGGATGGATCACTTGCCCCTTGTCTATGTATAGAAGATCCTCTCTCGGAGGAAAGAGAATCGGAGTGCACTCTGATAAGCGAAGTAGCTCTGTGAACCAAAATTGCCTTGCCACCCGGGAGCGATGAGAATGAGACAGCACGGCTCCCGTTTCATTTTTTGTATAACTCGAGGAATGAGAGGAAATGGGGGGAAGGCGTAAGCATATTTTCCTGTCCAGGGAAGCAGAAAAGTTGAGGAGTTCTGCTTGCGTAGAAGGTGCACTTTTTGTTGAGGTACGTAGCGAACAGATCTAATGTTGTGGAGCCCCAAGATCGAAAGACCATCTGCAACATCTGGTCATTGAGCTTCCATTTGTGGCACTGTTTGGACACCCTGCTGAGAGAGTCGGACCACCGATTGTGGACCCTGGCACATGCTCCACTCGTAGTGAGATTTGATTGAGGAGAAGTGATTCCAAATCTGCTGAGCTTGAAGAGAGAGAGCTTGAGATCTCGTGCCACCCTGTTTCTGGAGATAGAACATGGTGGTAGTGTTGTTCGTCCGAACTAGAACTGGAGATCCCCGAATCCGAGGCAAGAAAGCTTTCAGGCCCAAGAACACCGCTCTTAACTCTCGAAGATTCATTTGACATTTCGACTCCTGTTTGGACCACTTTCCCTGCACTTACAACTCCTGGAGGTGAGCCCCCCCAACCCTTCATGGAGCATCCAAAGTCATCACAAACTGAGGAGTTGAGTGAATGAAAGAAAGACCCTGAGTAAGGTTTCCCTTGGTCTTCCACCAGGACGTTGCAGTTTTCATAGTTGTCGAGATTTGGATCATGTAGTTGAATGACCCTTTGGATTGAACCAATTAAGTATCCAGCTGCTCCTGCAGTGGGCGCATGCGAAGACGGCAGTTGGGAATTAGTTGAATGCATGAGGACATCAGCTCCAGCATAGATTTGTACTTCCTGACAGAAACTGACTTTTATGATGATAGAAGACGTGTTATCTCCTGGAGATGCAACACCCTTTTGGGAGTAGGAAAGGCTTTGCCGAGGTTTGTATCGATGCAAGCCCCTAGGAAAGCCAGAGCGTTGGAAGGAATGAGAGAAGACTTTTCTAGAATGATGTGCAAAACTCAGAGGCTGGAAAAGATTCCGGCAAGCTTGAGTAGGGTTTCTGGATACCTGAAATGAAGGAGCTTTTATTAACCAGTCGTCCAGGTAGGGAAATACCTGGTGACCAGAACGTCTCAGAAAGGCAGCTATTGGAGCCATGCCTTTGGTGAAGACCCTGGGGGTCGATTTCAAACCGAAGGGAAGAACTCTGAACTGATAATGGTACTCCGCCACTTTGAACCTGAAATACCTTGGATGCTTGGGAAGAAAGGGAATGTGAAAGAAAGCATCAAGAAGCTCGAGAGATGACAGATAATCCCCTTTTTCCATAAGAAGAAGGATTTCCTGTAGAGACAACATTTTGAATGACTGATTTTGATGAATTTGTTCAGCAACCGGAGGTCCAAGACCTGTCTCCATTTCCCTGTTTTCTTTTTGATCAGGAAGAAATGGGAATAAAACCCCTGATTGCACTGTTGTAAGGATACCTTCTCTATGGCGTGTTTGGAAAGATGAGATTTTATTTCCCTCTTGAGATCTGGTTGATGACGAAGCGGTACCTTCAGAGGAGGGGTAATTGGAGGATGCTGTACAAATTCCAGGGTGTGACAGTGATGAAAGATATCTAACACCCATTTGTCCGACAAGATGGACATCCATTTTTGTAAGAAGTTTGAGCAGGTTGGATCAAATTGTTGTGGGATTTTAGTGGCAGGGACCTGGTGAAACTCATTGCCTTTTATTTGAATCCTGCGATCTCCCGGCAGAATGCTGCCTCTTACGACCTGTGGGCCGTGAATAGGATGATGCAGTGTTGGACCTGAAAGGTTGGTTGTACGACGGATAGGTGCTTTGAGGGTAATGTTGAAACCATTGTTGGAACTGCGGTCTAGGTGTGTACTGTCCTCGAGCTCTGCCACGAAAGGACCGGAAATTACGTTGTTGAAGTGTTGCTAAGGATTTAGCAGTGTCTGTGTCTTTCTTTATAGATTGAAGAGCCTCATCTATATGACTGCCAAATAAACACTTGCCATCGAAAGGCATATCTATTACCTTAGCCTGAACCTCAGGACGGAAGCTGGCCACCTTCAGCCACCCCTGACGTCCCAGCACGGCTGCTCCTGCCATCAGCCGAAAGGAAGTAGAAGAGATATCCATAGCGATCTCAATAAGCACAGCGGAGGCTCTTTCTCCTTCAGATAAAATATCCCTTGCTTCCTTTTTCTTATCTTCAGGAAGATGTTCCAGTAATGAAGACCGGTCCGACCACATCTGTCGGTCGTACCTTCCCAGAATGGCCATAGCGTACGATTCTCTTATAGAGGTAGCCGCCAGAGCGGAAAACCTCTTTCCAATGTTGTCCAGCCGGCGACCTTCAGGTGCAGAACATTGAGATGCCAGGTTTTTAGCTTTTCTTTGTGCGGCATGCATAATTACGGAATCCAGCCTAGGATGACCAATGAGGCATGTGGGTGAATTATCAGGGGCTTTG
Source organism: Triturus cristatus (assembly GCF_964204655.1). Lineage (NCBI taxonomy): Eukaryota > Metazoa > Chordata > Amphibia > Caudata > Salamandridae > Triturus > Triturus cristatus. The sequence continues at coordinate 1,709,743,994 of NC_140589.1, read as the reverse complement.
TACTTCTTGTCCAGCTTCAGTATCACCACTGGTGTAGGAGAGTAGGATCTGCTTCTTATGGTTACCCCCACTTTTTGCTGATGTTTCACTGTTTTTCGACTTTAGTCTGGCTGGGACCCTGCTATCCAGGGCCCCAGCCTAGCTGCTTCCTTTCTAGATTTATTGCATGTACTTTAGGTACACCACCAATTGGATTCTGGGGTACCCTTATAAGTCCCTAGTATATGGTATACTATAAACCCAGGGTATAGGTACCCCAGAGGCCTCTCAGGGGCTGCAGCATGTATTATGCCACCCCTGGGAGACCATTTAAAATGACACCACAGGTCTGCTACAGCAGCCTGTGTAAGGTGGTGTATGCACCCCTTGCTCAGATATAGGTTCCCTATATCTATCCATATTACTGCACATACCTATCAGTCACCCCTATGGCAGGCCTTATCAATCCTGAAGGCAGGGTGCTGGGTTTTATGTGAGAGGGTGCCCATGCATGAGCAGAGCCCCTCTGCAGCCTTCGGAACCTTTATTCCGGGGTTGTTTGTGATGCAGCCAAACCATATACTCTTAAGTGCATTAGAACCTCGCGGTAAATGCTAACTTTGGAATGGCTGCATGGAAACATGTCGTGTTTGGTATCAAACACCTTGGAATCATACCTCCCCGCCAGTAACTGGCAGGGGAGGTATGATTCCACCCTACTAGAGGGAGAAACATGACTTCACCGGTACACCCGGTACCAGCTTCACAGACCCTGGCATCACAAAATGGATGCTGCCAGCCACAGACCCGAGTCTGCCCTCCTGCTGCTGGACGAAACTCCGGCAGGGAAGGCCTTGACAATAGGTTTCCTGTCACAGAGAGGTGTAACCACCTCCCAGACAGGCTTTAGTGTATTGGGGCTGGGTGGGTGCACTCCAAGAGTGCTTTGATGTCTGAACTGGGGGCACATTTGGTGTCCCTGTTTATAGTCCAGCTCAAACCGGTTTCAGGGGCTACCAATCCCTGCTTTGGCGTGAAACTGGACAAAGGATATGGGTGTAGCCACCCCTCTGTCCCGACCCTCCCATAGGTGGGTCCCCAGAGTTTGTCCCACCCCTTACTTGGGTATAAAGTAGGAACCCCTGACTACAGGACTTTAGATTTACCTGGACGAAACTCTGCAACAGAATCCCAGAACTTCTACTATCTACACGATGTTGGATGACCGAAGAATCTCCCTTGGAGTAAAGGAGTGACTCCCCTGCAAGGCAGGCACCAAAGACGCATCTGTCTGGTTTGCATCTACGCAGCTCCTGAAGGACTCCGAAGTCTTTGCAACACAGGAGGTGGGTTTTCAAGCTTCCCCAAGGCCGATCCGTGCTCTCAGCAACCCTGAGATCCAAAGCAATCGTGGGGACCATACAAACCGAACCCCTGGACACCGTGCTCATTTGCAGCAGCATATGCTTCTTGGCGATCCCTGAGGCTGTGCTTTAGGCTACTTGTAGTCCCGAACCCGAACAGTGATTCCACCGAAGATTACTGGCCTACACTCCTCGAGTGACCCGTGGGCTGGTATCAAGTGATTCCTCTCAATGTCCCTTCGCGACCCCTTGTCCGTCGACTTGTGGGTCCCTGAGAAGGGTACTGTGACTTTCAACAGGCTTTCGTGGTTGCTCCAGATGAGCCCTGACTCTCCATCGCTTTGGGAGTCCACAGGACCTTGCTGGTCCACACCGAAGCCATTTTTCGATCACCGCGTGGGTTGCCGTTGCCAAGGCTTGTTGGTCTACAATCTGGACACCGACCCCACAGCACTCGACATCCTTCGTGGAACAGCCCGCCTGCAGACTCTGGTCATTGTCAATGCCTCCTGGTCTCCATGGCAGTGGAGTTAAGCTTCACCTCATCGCACCTGAAAAACCCAACATCGGTGGGCAGTCGTCTATCCTGCCCCTGTTCACTGGCAAGTGACCCAGACTCTGTCCCCTCTGCTTTCAGGTTCTTCACATCTTCGATCCAGGCTTGGATCACACCGGACACTTTTCCTTTCCACGGCAGCAGCACTTTGCAGCAACTCTCCATTGACGACATCGAAGATTCCCGACACCATTTGACACCTATGCACCCGGCTTCCCTGGGTTAAATAACACGAGTACTCCGGTGCTCACGTGGGTGATGGCCTATGAACCTTCTAAGTCTGAAAGGGTGTGCTCCAAGTCCTCTCCTAAGGTCCTTAAACTCTGAAATTCCAACCGCAACTTTCCCATAGGATTGTCTGGAGCTTGCAGCTGTGTTCTCACACTGCACGCGTCCCCCGTGGGTCCCCTGTGTCACTACCTTGGGTGGTTCCTTGGGGTCCCAGGAATTCTACCTGCTCTAGGCACTGTGTCTAGTTAAGTCGTGGTTCTTATACCACTTTATTAATATATGGTTTGGTCTCCCCCTGGGGCCCATTGTATATTGTGCTATTTACTGTCGTTTTAGAACTGTATTATTGTGTGCCTTGCTCTCTAATCTCATAAAGAGGTTAGCAGAGAGTGTTTAGAAATAAATACATATGTTTTATATATATACCTTGTTTGGTTCTCCTTTCATTTAGTTATTCGAGAGGTTATAATTTGGTAAACCAAGCTGCTTTACACTCCTTCAAGACTTAGCCTGAAGACTGCTCTCCATAGCTACCACTAGGATAGCTTTCAATAAAGGTTGTCTTAAACCTAATCATCAATAAGGGTTGTTTGGACTGGTGCAAAGTGCCCACTATAACTAGTGGACAGCATATACCAGGCCAACTTCTCACAACTGGGATAGAAGCTTGTGTCCTCATCAGTTTAAGACCTTCTTGCCACAAGTAATCCACTATCAGAAGTGCCCTACTAGATTACTGAGTGCCTGGTTTGAAGTCATACAAGAAACACTCAGTTTGTTTTACTGGCATAGGCAGATCAAAGTGTTTGGATGCTTGTTCCAAAAGGTCATGAAATCTCTGGATGTCAGCAGGGGGAGAATCTGTTGAAGGAGGGATATGAGATGATGGCATGGGAACTATATAATCACCCCATTCATCCTGGGTATGTACATCAGTGTTTATTTCTCCTTCCTTCAATTGTTATTGGTCCACGTTTTGAGTGTCCTCAGCAACAATAATTGGAGGGGGCAAAAACTTTTCCCTGGAGGGCTTAGGTATAACTTGTCCTGTTTGCTCAACAGGGGAATGTTGAGGAGGCAGAAGATGTTGCGGAGCATTAACCTCTGAAAAGCATCTGTAGTAATCATTCAACATATGACGCAAGTACGATACCGGGATGTTAATTGATGGTTCTCTAAAATGGCGAGGATATTCCTCGTCATAGGGATAACATTCCTGAAAGGATTCTGGCTGCTTACCATAGTCGTATGAGTAAATTAATACTCTCCTGCTAAGAAAGAGGAAGGGTCATTGTCCTCCAAGTCCTAATCATCAGAGTCCTGACATTTGACTTTTAGTTGAGATGGACTATACGTACGGCCAAACATACTATCATCCTCAGACTCCTGAAAGTCAAGCAGACGCGCTGGAGGTAATGGAGATATTTTTGAAAAGTCCTGTATTTTTTAAACCAAATGGATTTTTCCTTCCATCGACAGGCCCGTCGACAGTGTCGTCGCTGATACCACCACTGTTGGCGGAAACAGCGCCATCGACGGGATGGTGGTAGGCGGAGAAATCCTCATCTGTGGAGGAAGACTAGTCGACGATGAAGGTCTCGTCTACAGTGATGGTCTCGTCGACGATGACGCCGTCGTCAAAGTCAACTGCGGATTTTGACCATCGTAGCCATCGCTAATGAAACCATCAACGATGCAGAAATCGCCTCAGATCTACGAGCGGTGATAGCTCTCGTCAACAAAGCCGTCGATGTACGAGAAGGTTGATCCCTCACAGGAGTCCGGGAAGCAGAGACTGGAGCAGAAGATGATTTTGAAGCCACTTCTTCATGTTTTTGTGGCATTTCTCCCCAGATGTATCCTGCTCCTGCGATTTTTAACTTTTGGAGTTCCCTTGGTGAGAAGAGGAGCGACCTTCTTTTCTTTTTCTGGAAGAAGAATGGTGTTTTTCCTCAGTCTCAGAGCCAGATTCAGAAACAGCTTTTTTCTTCTGAAGCCAGAGAAGCAGTCTTCCTTCCCTATCCCTGAGTGTCTTGGCTGAGAGCGTTCGGCAGTATTTGCATTCCCTGGGCTTATGGTCAGGGTAGATGCAATAGAGGCATTGCTTGTGGTGATCTTCAGAAAAAAGTCTAGATTTCCCACAAGTTTTACAGAGCCTAAACAACCCTTTTTTTCTGGCATTTTGAAAGTCACAGAAAGAAATACCTTGAGCTGGAAGATGGAGGTCAAAAGTTTAGAAGCCAACTGTCACTGAGCAGAGCTCAGACAGACTCCCAATGACATGACATGAGGTAAGAAATCTGAGGTGTGGTGGCTCTGTGGAGAGGGTTACTCTGAGATCTCTGCTGTGATTGGCTGAACTTTCGATGTTATAAAATGAGTTGAAAGAGTACTCGATTGAATTTTCTTTCTATGGAGGTCTATGTAATGTATTCAGTACTGCTATTTCTACTGTTACCGTGGGACTCCCACCATGACGACGGGGAATATTCAAGCATGTGAATCTATAAAAGATTCAATACTGGAGAAACAGGTACTCCATAGAACGGTATTGATAGTGATTAGTGAGGCATAGTGATAGCGATTAGTGACAAGAAGCGCATTGTGATTGCAAAAAAAACAAATCTTGACTGCAGAGCAGTTGGAATTCACAGGTTTGAAAGATGTACATTAATACTGTCAACACATATTTACATCGATATTTCGACCCACTATACTACCAATGGTCAACTAATTACCCCACTAAATAAGTTTGAATATGAGGAGGTAAGGCACAATTCTGCGCAAAAGGTGAATCCTTATCTCTACCACAGTTATCTCAATCAACCGATAAATCCACGCGAAACTGAGGACAAGTAATGAAATAAAATTGTGCGAAATGAAACTCACAGATGCACATTAAGGGCCTGATTATGAATCTGGCAGTCTAAGGACCGCCAGACTCGTGGTGGCATGGCGGATCCAGCCATCGCTGCACCGGCGGTCCGACCGCCCTATTAGGAGTTGATCAGTTGGACCACCCTTGGACCGCCAGCTTTGCCAGGGAACCACAAGTCCCTGCCATTGGAGCGGCAGTCAGGGGTCGCCATATGTTTGTTGGGACCGCCGTGGTACCGCCAAGCATATTATGAGTTTTCTCTCCTCCAGGATTTACATGGAGGTTCTTCCTCCATGTAAACCTTGGAGAGGAAACAAAGGGGGCCGCCTCAACTACATGTGGATGCACACAGGGAGGCATTACATGTGCCCCCCTGTGTGCATGCACATAGGTTCTTGCACGGCATGAACTTTAGAGTCCATGCCATGCAGGAACCTCGTAGTGCACCGCCGCCTTTAAAAGAGGCACCCCCATGGGACCCCCACCCCGCTGGCCTTCCAAACTACTGTAAAGTCATAATCTGGTGGGTGGGCGGTGGCGACCTTCAGCAGAGCGGTGGAGCGGCATTACGACAAACCGTGGCACCCCCGCTCCGCTGTAATGTCGTAATTGGGCCCTTATAGTTTATGAGTGTGTAACGGCAAAAAATTTAGGGAGACTAATGTGTTCAGGTAAAGTATTTAAATATTTAACGTGAAGGAATCTGCAAAGGGAAAGCCCTTCCTGTACCAATTATGTAATTCCCATCAGATACAACGAGACATTCTTTGAGAATATAGAGTGCACCTCTGTTTCGAAATTTGGTGAGTTCTAATAAATCCTCCAATTTCTGAAGTAAACTCCAAGGCCCTAATTCACAAAGGTAAGCTTACACTTTTGTGTAAGTTTACAGTTGTTTGGTATTCACAAAGGAATTTTACAAGTAGTAACTTTACGACTGTGAAGTCTCTGTACATATAAAGATAGGAATATAATGTGTAAACTGGTGGTGACTTATGATTTCCATACCTAACTCCTTATTTTTAGCAAAATTTACAGGCATATATTTTACCTGCTCTCACCAAATACATAGGTGTCAGGAATTCCATGCAGTATTACAGCAGGAATACTGGGGGCGCAACTCCACAATATTTGTAATCCTGTTTTGGTCATGTTTGGCAAGATGTGGATCCTCATCAAGAAGGCATTACATTTTCTGCCAGAAATGATAGAACTGTCAGTTACAACAAACTCTAAGGGCCTCATTACGAGTCTGGCAGTCCATGAACCGTCAGACTCACGGGGTGTGGCGGTAGCAGTCTTTCGACCGCCCTATTATGAGCAGGGAAGTTGGCTGCCTGGGACCAGGGGCGGCTGGTGACATTTGAAAGTGGCGGGGCGTAAAATGATTGCAAAGGAAGCAAATAAACGAAAGGAGGAAAGAGAAGGTAATACCTGTTTCTTGAAGTCTCCGACCGGTTTTTACTACATGAGCAGTCGCGAGGGGGGGGGTCACGCCTGGGGGGTGGGGGGGGTCGCACGGGAGAATACATTTAAAATTAAGAGGAAAACTTACCTGACCGCCTCTGCTCCTGGTCCGCGTTGGCGCCTCTGCCCTCTTCAAACTGGAACAGCATGTCAGCACTGCAGTGGCAACCCCTCAGCCAATCCTGGCGCTGCTGCAGCACCAGGATTGGCTGAGGGCACAGCCTACTCTTCGCCCGCCGCCTGCCCATTAGGAGACCGAGGGGCTCCTAATGGGCATGCGCAAGTCCGTGAAAACACAAGTGCGCATGACTGGGCACGGGCTAAAAATTAGCTCACCATGCCCACTCATGTGCACTTGTGCTGCAGTGCTGCCTGGTCTGACAATGCATGTCAGTCAACATGACGCTGGACCGCCCACGGTCCGACGTCATGCTGACTGACATGCATTGTCAGTTCTCCCCTCCCTCGGCGTCTCTGAACTTAAGTAAACTAAGTTCAGAGACACCGAGGGAGCTGCGGGCGCGGGCGCCGGCCGGGGGGCAACGCCCCAACGCCCCAATGGACGCACCGCGCCTGCCTGGGACCACCGATCCCTGGTTGTGAGCCTGCCATGAAAACCGGGTTGAAGAGGAAACAAAGAGGGCCCTACAGGGCACCCTGTTGCCTCAGGGCCCCCCTGTGTGCATGCATCCCAGTACCTGCACGGCATGGACTGCAGCAGTCCATGCAGTTCAGTTCCTGATTTTGACGTTCCCACAGCGTACCTCTGCGAGAACACCTAAGAACCGTCCGCCAGACAGGAGAAAACTCCTAATGTGGCGAGCGGTTGAACCACGGTTTTGGCGGTGCGGTCCCGCTCACGCACCTCCAAAGTCATAATGAGGCCCTAAATCCAAATCTGTCTGTTGGGACTGTATAGGAACATGAGACTTATTCAGCTCATATTTCTGCATACCAATACTGATTTTCTTTGTGGCTTACAAGAGCATGTAGAACCATATCACATACGACGTATTCTTCTGCCCAGTGTCAGTCGCAATCTGCGGACAGTGGGCCAGGGAGCAAGCGACGATGGCTGTTTGTAATCTTCACATTTCTATGTGGCTCCGGGTTTAACCGCAGAGTACCGGCCTCTTGCAGTGCTGTATGAGTGGCACCACAGCCCTGCCTGGGGTGCCTCTCCTTAAAGCTCTCCTCCTTCAAATCGGTTATCCTTAACAAGTCACAGCTGGAGCCGCTGCAAGACTGTGGCTAATAAAAAGCAATGATTCACGCCTCATTTCTGTTCACTTATGTTTTACATTAATAGAAACCAATAATAGGAACCAGTTTCCATAAAAGTCATGGACCGTAAATAACACAAATGGCAAATAAGTATCATCTAGTACTTGTCACAGCTGGACAGGAGAATTGCTATATTTGAAAGCAGATAATGGATTTTTATCGAAACTTTACTTTTTAAAGACGCACGGTACATTTTAAAAGATGTTCCTAAAAAGCCTCAAAAAGATCTTTGTTATTCTACCCTGTGCTCTAAGAGGCCTGCCAGGCTGCGCCATTCTACACTTGGATTGCACGTATGGCACCAAAGGCAGAACCGAAATCCCATGGACATATTTGGAGAACATTTCCAAACTATAGCAATCACAAACATGTCCAGAAGCTGGGGCATTATACCGCCCTCTGTTTATTCGGAGTGCGGGGGGTACGGGCATGGAGATCCCAGAATTCCTTCTGTTTGATCTTCGTCTGAGGTCTGCCTATTCCCTCGTTTAATATTCAGTGCGTCTGGGACAGACAAAGAACATAGGAAGCACTATCAGAAAACGTAAAGGTGTTGCATATGTGCGAGGATGGTGCACGGTATACAACAAAGAATGGGCACCTCTTTAACGGAATGGGAAATCCACATGTATTCCAGATCCGATGTCTTCACGATCTGCTCCAAAGAAAGAGCCCTAACCAGCAAACACCAAAGGGTGGTAAGCCACCATCCAACAAAAACTACAACCTTTGAGCCGCTCCTCAGGCATGTTACCCTCAATGTCCAAAGCAGATTGCGCTCATGGCGTTTAGAAAATTGTATTTGACTAATTACCTCGCCACATTTATCCAGGCTGCTATTAAAGTTCTTTTTGGACATTATCTTTATTTATTTATATTTATTTATATGTAATCATCATGTTCAACTGTGCATAGCAAGAAACGTACTGGTGTAGCGCTTTACAGCAACTTAGCATTTGTGATATGGCGATGAGCAACGAAGGCATATTTGATTAAGACAAGGACGTCACAGGCACCTCTTGATGAATTAGTGAACAATATTACAAATGCACAGTCTGAGGTGTGACACGAGTCTAGAGATCCGGCACATTGCCTTATGCAGCACAAACCCCTCACTGTAGTGATTCTTGTTCTCTGTGTGCTGCCGCCCGCTTCCTGGTGAATAATGGACAGAGGGGGCCAAGAACTCAGCAAAAGGGGGGGATGCAAATTTAAAGTCCATTTGGCCCAATCTAGATTGGACAAAATGATCACAATATGATGAAAAGTCCAAGCGAGATTGCACAGAGATTATGGTTGTGGTAGTAGGAAGTATCCGGGGCTGTGGGGCTGTGGTAGTAGGAAGTATCCGGGGTTGTGCTAGTAGAAAGTATCCAGGGCTGTGGTAGTAGGAAGTATCCGGGGCTGTGGTAGTAGGAAGTATCCAGGGCTGTGGTAGTAGGAAGTAACCGGGGCTGTGGTAGTAGGAAGTATCCAGGGCTGTGGTAGTAGGAAGTATCCAGGGCTGTGGTAGTAGGAAGTATCCAGGGCTGTGGTAGTAGGAAGTATCCGGTGCTGGGGTAGCAGGAAGTATCTAGGGCTGTGGGGCTGTGGTAGTAGGAAGTATCTGGGACTGTGGTAGTACGAAGTATCCAGGGCTGTGCTAGTAGGAAGTTTCTGGTGCTGGGGTAGTAGGAAGTATCCAGGGCTGTGGGGTTGTGGTAGTAGGACGTATCCGGGGCTGTGCTAGTAGGAAGTATCCAGGGCTGTGGTAGTAGGAAGTATCCGGTGCTGAGGTAGCAGGAAGTATCCAGGGCTGTGGGGCTGTGGTAGTAGGAAGTATCCGGGGCTGTGCTAGTAGGAAGTATCCGGGGCTGTGGTAGTAGGAAGTATCCGGGGCTGTGCTAGTAGGAAGTATCCGGGGCTGTGGTAGTAGGAAGTATCCAGGGCTGTGGTAGTAGGAAGTATCCGGGGCTGTGGTAGTAGGAAGTATCCGGAGCTGTGCTAGTAGGAAGTATCCGGGGCTGTGCTATTAGGAAGTATCCAGAGCTGTGGTAGTAGGAAATATCCGGGGCTGTGGTAGTAGGAAGTATCCGGGGCTATGCTAGTAGGAAGTATCCAGGGCTGTGGTAGTAGGAAGTATCCGGGGCTGTGGTAGTAGGAAGTATCCAGGGCTGTGGTAGTAGGAAGTATCCAGGGCTGTGGTAATAGGAAGTATCCAGGGCTGTGGTAGTAGGAAGTAACCCAAGCACAGACCCATCAAAACAAACTCATTTCAATGTAGCCAATGAAAAACGTTGATCCGAAGCTCCTAGCAACAAAGAACCAGACACTGACAACACTAAGGGGAGCAAAGAACATGAAACCGCAATGAAAGAGGTTTAATTAGTCATTATATTTACCTCCACCCTCCCCCAAGTAGCCCCCTTCTCCCTTCATCAAAGCAACGTATATGGCAATGCTAGATTGACATTTGTTGTTCCCAAGGGCTTTATCTCAGTCTTGCTCTCACTTTATGAGCCAAGAGTTGCTGTTCCTTCTTTGGCAATGTCAACTTGAAATTGCCAACATTACATCAGGGATGTGTCACACAGACCAATGTTCGGCAGAAGCAGAACTTTTTAGCATCATTCCTTAATCAATCCCACATGTGAGGTAGAAAAGTATATTTTTAAACAGCATATTTTAGGAGGGTTTCCTCAATAACATAAACTAATGGTTATTCTCTTTTTGGTTGTTATATTTCTATTTCGTGGGTTAGTGAATTGGCACATGCCTGTATTCTGGACTGTTTACATAAAGTCATTTTTCGATTATCCTCTCATATAAGTAGAGGGCCTATTTCCAGAAGAGAAGAGAAAAATCTCCTCCTGAAAGTCTTATTGCCTTACAAAGGTGAGGAGTACCTATTTTTCAAATTTGCAAAAGCTTCCAAGGCTATACCTTGAAACCTTGGGTAGCCATTGGTTTCCAGACATAGGGCTTGATTTAGACCTCGGCGGATGGGTTACTCGGTCATAGCGGTGATGGATATCCAATCCACCAAAATATAAATCCCATTGTATCTGATGGGATTCATATTTGGGTGGACGGGATATCCGTCTCCGCTGTGACAGAGTAACTTGTCTGTCAAGATCTAAATCAGGGCTTAAGTCTTTGGAAACTTGTGAATAAGCAATTGGAACAATGCAGAAGCACTTTCTATGCAGTGCTGTTGGAATGGAAAATGTTTTGGTCGACTTCCCTTTGCATTGTACGCTTTAAGTTAGCATTTGCGGAACCATTTTGTATTTAGCCACCATTTTGTACCAAGGTTGAGCTTCGCTGCACTAATGAATAGACTGTTTTGTCACTAGATAACTTTCTTGTTTCTGCTCCCACCCTTAGAGTGGCGGGCAGAGTAACCTTGAAACGGCGATAGCATGTACCCGGTCTCAGGATAGCAGCTCGTCCATCTGTCTCCTTTGTTCACCAGCTACTAACTGGAAAATTCCAGTCTGGGCATGTCCTTAGGGGTACTGGAAATGTATATTATGTATCACCATGGTGGCGGGGGTCAGTCCCTCAGCAGCAATCTAAGGAGGCTGGTCAGACTGGGCTCCACTCAAGCGTATACTAATAAATAATCTTGGTTTGTATTCTCTACTCTCTGACCAACTCTTCACTTGGATGGAAGGCTGAGAGGTGGTTGCGAGTGACCCAGGTGGCCCTAATCGGGCCACTTCCTTCAGTGCACAATTGTACATGAGGAAATGTACTTACATTTGTTCAATGACATTTTGAATTTTTTTTGTTCTCCGCAGGGAATCTTGTGCACAACACAATCACTTTTTAGGGTGTTATGTTCCCCTTTTCAGCCTAGAAAGGGATATATTCCTGCCATTGTTGGGAACATTTTTCTCACTATTTCAACAATGTGAAAGGATTGGAAAGGAATTTGTGGATACCCGTGGAGTTGTAAGTTGCTTGGTGTGCACCAACTCTCCGGGCATTCCAGCTCCAGAATACTCAATCCTAGCCCAGTTCCCGTTCCCTGTGAGATGACTTACTCACACAAAAATAATCTCTGTATGAGTAAATCCTTCTAAGAGTGCAAAAACATGCTGAAAAGTATTTCCCTCTCGTTAAAGGGCTGTATGCACTAGCAAGCCAAGCTTACACAAATTGCTTCGTGAATGGGACCATGAAAGTTTTTTTTAGAAAACAATTATTAATATATTTCACTGTGCCCTTTATTCATTAACCTTTACTCATTTTCTGCTATTAAGTAACCATGTTATCATGGAATATACATTCTTTACAGACATTTTCAAAGATAATCAGTACCAAGAGAAGCTGAACAAGAAAATATTAACGCCAACATTTTTCCATGGTGTTAATAACATACCTGAGGTTTCTTGCTGCCGATCGGTGGTAAGGGTTTGAATGTAGGGATCACAGAAGCATAGGGCGAGAAAGTAACTGCCCTTTGATAATCATCCCTCTTTTTAGACTCCCTTGGGCTCAGGGGTCTTGCTGTCTGTATTCGGAGCTCCATTGGATCTGGAAATTGTCTATATGGCGAGTTGAACACACCAGGGACCTGAAAGCCAGAAAAAACACTGTCCCTTTAATGTGTAATTAAGAGCACACAAATATAAACACACTATTTAGTTTATTAACATTTCAAACATGTTAGAGGAAGGAATGAAGATGGAGCTGAAGCAAGGATAACACAATGTAGTTCTAGTATGACAAAATTATGGGACTTTTAAAACTCCCAAATGCATGATTTTATACCCACTGAACCATGAGATTTAACAACAATGTACTCCATAAATGTACTGTGATCTCCCTACTGGAGCCTCAGCATATCCTCTGCATCCAGTTGACAGTTAAACTTAAGAATGAACTTTAATTCATCAAAAGGTCTGGGGTAGCAATAATGACATCTGGCACTCTTTATCAACTGGTGATATCACAGAATTGACCCCTTGACCCACCCGTATTGCTCTGTATGCACCTACTTTTTATTTTTTTTTAAACATATTTTTATTGGCATTTATAGTTTACAATGGCAAATAGCAAAGGGAATACATTCAGTTGGATTGCATGTTTCATCTTTTACATCACAGTATAACGTTATCTGTATATGAGGTTGGTCGATGGACATTTTGCCAACGGTGGTATTTGGGGCTATGTAAATGCCTTATAGAACAGGGGTATGGAAACTGGGGGATGGTTCATGGAATTTCTGGGTACAGATGTCAAGCGTGGCGTTAGGGTGTTATGAGTCTCACTAATCGATGCCATTGTGTGCTGTTGGAGATGAGGGGAAGATTATGGTCGGTCTGACTCTAACATCTGGCCGTCCAGTGTGACGTGATGTGTGGTGCAACCGACAGTCAGCATTGTGATTGTGCCACCGGGGAAGATCCGTTGTGTGCAGTTGTGGTTTGGACTAGTGGTGGCGGGTCCGTTGGTGTGTGCGTTCCAATGCCTGGGTCCTCTACAGGTGATGATTGCTTGAAGCGGTGTAGTAATATGCCCCACTCCATGGGCATGGGGTGCCTACGTATCCCCTTCACCTCCTCCTCTCGTAATGCCTCTTCCTCTGTGGCAGCCCATTTGTGTAGCGCTCCCACCCATGCCGCAAGCGGGGGACCTGTGGGGGATCGCCAGTGCATGGCTATACTCCGCTTAGCTAGTAAAACGGCTAGTGAAATAAATCGAAGGTGCACTTTGTAATGTTTCTGTTTCCGGTTCAAGTATGTTAGCCCTGTGAGGTCGTGTATATTTTGCCAATAGGATTGGATTGCAGGGCAACTCCAGAACATATGGTGAATATCTGCTTCCTGCGATTGGCATCTAGGGCAGAGGAACTGTGTGTCTGGATAACATTTTTGAAGGCGTCCCGGTGTCAGATAGGCTCTATGAAGAATGTAAAATTGTATATTTTTGAATCATGCGTTTCTGGACACCTTCTTGGGGTATTCCAGAGCCCTCTCCCATTCTTTCTCATGTAGTGGACGTCCAATTTCCTCCTCCCAGGCGGTACGCAAGGTCACTAAGGGTTTGTTTTTGAGTTCTCGTATGGCTTTATAGAGCCATGTGGTTAAGTGTCGTCCCGCTCCCATGTGTAGGACTGCATGGATGACCGGGTGCGTGTTTGGTTCTACTGTCGAGAGATCATGATGCGGTCGGTAACTCTCAAGAAGTTGGCGGTGAAGTAGGAACTGACCAGGGGGGAGACCATAATTAACCATAAGGCGTTGGAACGGTTTGGTCTGTCCGTCCTCGAATAGGGACTCCATCTTGGTTATGCCACAATCCGTCCATATGGTAAGTGTGTTAGTCGTGTAATAGTGTTCGTGTTTGGGACACCCGACCAGCGGGAACAAAGGGGAGTAAGGGGGTGTCCCCGGTGACATGCGGTGTACTCTTTGCATACATTTGCGTGCCACTGCTACTTGTAAGGGGTACGTACGTCTTGGTTTGGTGCCAGGTAGTAGTAGGCGGGGGAGTTCTGGAATGGGCACCCGATTAGTCATCGTGTGCGTCTCGTCTGTGTGCCTGCCTGCCGTCCAGTAGGATAGCCACTGTAGCTGTGCCACTAGGAAATAGGATTCAAAGGATAGAACACCCACTCCTCACAGCGTGGTGGGTAATTGTAGTTTCTTCAGTGCTATTCTATGTCCGTTAGATCCCCAGATTAGCGCACTGAGAAGCGAGTCTAAGTCATGAAAGAAGGTTCTGGGTGGGATTACTGGTAAGTTCGTGAAATGGTATAGCAATCGCGGAACCATTATAATTTTTGATAAAGCCACCCGGCCGATCGGGGCTGATGGAAGGCTGCCCCAGAATCCGATTGCCGATCTGATGCCAGCTAATGCCTTACGGTGATTGCCCTAAAAAATGTCGGTCGGGGAATGGTATAGACGGATCCCGAGGTAGCGGGGGGCTTCCACGCTCCTGGCTACCTTCTGGTTGCCCAACCATATGTCCCGGGGGGGAAGGTTCGGATGCAATGGGTACACTGTGGATTTGTCCCAGTTCACCTTTAGCCCAGAGGCTTATGCGAACTCTGTGAGCGTTACCCAGATGGGTGTTAGATCTTTGGTGATGTCTCGTATGTATAGTAAAAGGTCGTCGGCATACATGGAGACACTATGTATGGTGTCTGCAATGAGAATCCCCCAGTGTTTTCCTTCTTGTCGCAGTCGTATAGCTAGTGGTTCGACCGCGAGGGTAAAGAGGTGAAGCGATAGGGGGCAGCCTTGCCTCGTGCCCTTTTGTACCGCGAACTCTGCTGAAATGCGTCGCCCTATGCGGACCAGCGAGGTGAGTTTGGTGTATAAAAGTTGTGTGTACGCTAAGAGGATGGGACCGAGTTCCGTTCGTTGCAGGACTGAAAAGAGATACTGCCAAGTGAGGGTGTCAAAGGCCTTCTCGAGGTCTAGAATGAGACAGGCTGACCGGGGGTGTGTCTCTTACCTGGTCTTGGACGTGGAATATTCGGAGTATTTTCTGAGACGTGTTTCTACCTGGGACAAAACCACACTGCTCTGGGTGGATCAGGGGTCGTATAGTTTGCGCGTATCTGTCCGCTAATATCTTCCCAAGGATTTTACAGTCGGTAGAGAGGAGCGTGATGGGGCGATAGGAGGCCATTTGTTGCGGGTCGTGATTCGGCTTTAGGAAGGTCACGATTACTGATTCCCAGAGGGATCTCGGCGGCTTTCCCTGTTCGAGCGCGGTTGCAAACATCGCAACTAGCCGAGGGACCAGCAGGGGGGAGAAAGTTGTGTAATACTCCAATGGGAGCCCATCTAGTCCCGGTGCCTTGTTGCGAGCTAGGGCATGCAGGGCTTGGGTGATGTTCGTGGATTTTATCTCCGTATCTAGTGCCATCCTATCTGTCTTCATAACTTTGGGGATCGGCAAGGGGTCAAGGAACTGATATAGTATGGCCTGTTCAGTCAGGGCTGGGTTACTATAAACCTCCGCGTAGTAGTGGTGGAACGCTAGGAGGATCTTGTCCTGGGAGCGTACTAGATTACCGTGGGGGTCAATAACTTCCGTTATGGGTTTCACGTCTGTGTCTTGTTTGGCTAACCATGCCAGTAGTGTGCCCGTTTTATCCCTTTCTTTATGCATCCGGGTGGCATATGTCCTGAAATTGTACCAGCGGAGATCCGCACAGGCAACTTGGTATTCTGTTTTGGCTTTGGCCACTAGTGCTACCCCTTCTGCGGACGAATTGTCCCGCTTAGTAGCTGTGGCAAGTTGCTGCTCGGTTTTGGTGAGTGCTTGTTCTAGCGTCCGTTTGACCCCTATTATTTGTGTAATGCATTCTCCCCGGGCCACTACTTTGAATGTGTACCATTCCACTAACGTTGAGGATGCTGTGCCTGCATTATGGGTGAAATAGTCTTGAAGCTTTGTCCCTGTTTGTGTTTAAAAACCGGATCTGATAAACAGTCCCATGGTGGACGCCAGGTGGGGACAGGGGGAGTGGGGGTCTCCAACTTAACCGTAGAGTATGGGCGTCATGGTCAGAGATGATCCTACCCATGTAGTCTGTGTGTAGAATTTTGGGCAGAACCGCTGCTGAACATAGGAATCTGTCTAGTCGGACCCGCAGGTTATGTGGGATGGAGTGAAACAAATATAGCCGCGTCTGTGGGTGGTTTAGTCGCCATGCATCCGTAAGTGCCCATTGTGTGACCCAGGCCCGGAATCGCTCAGTTTGCTAGTAGGCGGGAGAGTGTACGGGTGGGGGGTGGGACCGGTCCAGGGTGAGGTCCAATGTGCAATTGTAATCGTCACCTAAAATCCATGGAATGGAGGTAAATTGGGCCAGGATCCCGGTGAGGTGGTCCCAGAATTTGGCTTGCTCTATATTTGGGGCATATATGCTACCTAAGAGTACTGCTTGCCCATCTAGGAGTCCCTCTAGCAGGGCGTATCTGCCTTCCTTGTCCACCACTCGCTTGAGTTCCTGAAAGGGAGTTTCCCGGCCAAACCCAAATCAGTGCCCCGCGTGCGTATGCGGAGTATGTTGTGGCGCATATGGCTCTCTGCCATTTAGTTTGTAGTTTGCTTACCTCGGTAGTGGTGAGGTGTGACTCCTGCAAGAAAGCGATACGAACGTTGTGGCGCTTTATATATAAGTATATGACATAATGCTTGCTCGGTGTATGGAGGCCTCTGACACTGAGTGTGAGGATGCTGATGTTAGTGTGCTGCGTGGTTATTGCCATGTATCGATATCAGTGCGCATTAAAGGGGACATGAATCTGCCGGAGCCCACTAACGGATAGTGCCCTAGTCGGGTGAAGTACTCGTGCAACCCATAACACCGCTCACTCTTGGGTGTCAGGTACCCTGTCGTATGCTGTTCCATGAGGGGGGGTGGGACATAGCTGAACCGGGGCACTGAACTGTAACACTGGGGTTGAGAAACAGTCCCAATACCAAGGACCCATCGTTGGGAACGATACGTCCAAACCTACTCTCCCAGATGAGGAGAGTGTGACAATATACTGTGGGGGTGGCAGCGTGTATGTGCGAGGCAGGTCGCTGATCGGGCCTTTGTAGGATCAGTGGGCGTCGCCCGAGACATGTCGTAATATGGCTATATTGTATATGTGTAGCGAGTGAGTCCAGATTGTGCCGGCCCTCGCTGGATTCTCAGTGGGGACATCTCATGTCGCGAGGGTGCTCGTTTGTCCATCAAGGATATCATCAGCTGTCTGAGGGGTGACCGGGGGGGTGTAATGGAGCTCTCACCAGACAGCGTTCCATCGCTGTCGTTCTCCCCTTCCGACGAGAAAATATGTGGTGGTCTATCTATGTCCTCTGTAAGGGTGGGTCGATCACTGCCTGTAGGGCCTCCCGTCGTTCCTTCACAATTTGTTCCCAGTCTGGAGAGTCTTGGGTGCATGACCCGGTCCCTTTGGGTGCCCCGCCACGTTGTGGTTTCGGGTTGCGCCTTCTGGTTCGCTGTGCTTTAAGAGTGGGGTCTCGTGTGCTCTCAGCTCTGGATTGTTGTGAGCAATGATGATCCGCCCAGTCATGCGCTTCTTCGGCGGTGGTAAAGAAGATAGCGGAGCCATATAGAGGACCTTGAGGCGAGCTGGAAAGAGCAGGGAATACTGGATATTGTTCGCCCGTAGTCAAAGTTTCACGTCCAAAAACGAAGCCCTTTGTTGCTGCACCGCACACGCGTAATCAGGAAATATCATTATCTGTTTATTTTCCACGTGCAAGGGGCTTGCCAGTCTGGCCGTACGCAACACTGCGTCCCGGTCACGAAAATGGTGGCGGTTTGCGGGCCGGGACCCTGTGGGCGCGTTCAATGGAGAAGAATGCTGTCCGGTCCGTCGTTGGGGTGAAGGATTTCACCCACGTCTCTATGTAATTCAATGGGTTCAAGCCCTCAATTCCCTCCGGCAGACCCAGCACGCGGATGTTACAGCGCCTCGACCGCTCTTCCAAATTGTCTGTGCGTTCCTCCATGGTGGTTAAACAGTGCAGGGCATCTTGTAGTGTCTTTTGGAGCGTCTTGACTGTGGGTTGTAGGTCGGCAAGTGTCTTTTCCCCGTCTTTCACTTTGTCTGCCAATTTGCAGTGGTCATCGCGGATTAGGCTGATATTGGTCGCCAGGGTGCCAAGTCGTTCCTCCATGGACACCCTGGAGAGTTCGATGGCTGCCAATACCTGGTCAGTTTGTCCAAGATTGATGGGTCAGACTGTGACGTATTAGTGTGTGTCTATGCCCGGGTATTCAGCATGTTTTCAGGGGCAGTCTCAGGCACTGATGTTTGCTGTGTCGCCCTCGGTTTCCCCATGATGATGACTGAGGAGCTTGAGAGGGCTGGCAAGAATTGCGAAGCGCGCGCCTCGCTGCTGGATAGGTCCCACTCCGGGATAGGCAGTCTTCGCGGAGAGCCCACGCTCACTAGGTGAGGGGTTGAAGCAGTTCGGTGTGTGCCCGGTTAGGGGGGGAAAGGTTTTACTCTATTGTTCAGGGCACTTCAGGTGGTGGTGAACGCCGTCCGGCTGGGCAAAACGTAATTTGCGTGTTGCCCAGGGAGAGAGTCTGTGCGGAGGCCGTGGATAGTTCAGGGTCTGGGGCCCCCACCTCTCCGATGCGTTTGTACGTGGCCTGGTGTGGGGACAGTCAGAGTGCCTCCATGTTGAAGTCAGGCAACCGATGTGCCCAGTTCTTTTTGCTGCAGACAGAGGGGGGGGGGGGCTCAGCGGCGAGAACTCCTCATGAAGGGGGGAAACCATTGCTCACCTCTGTTCTGCCACCAGCATACTCCCCTCGGGGTCCCCAGATGTCAGTCTCACCATTTGCAGCGGATTCCGGACGCCATTTTGAAGTCAGGCGGTCCCAATCGTGGAGCCACCCAGGGAGTCTCTGTTGGGCCGAAGGTACCAGCCGGCCCCCGGTTCCCAGGCCACTGATGAAAGGGGTTACCACGCCCGGTCGCCGAACGCTGGGGCGTAATTTCAGGACGTTCTCTTGTGGTAAATAAAATTCCTTTACCGGGACTGAATTTGATACGGAATCATAATAAAATAGCTCAGTAAAATGAGAGGCAGAATCCGTGATATTAGAGTTTCGGAATGGGCTTTATTCCAATGATCGATTATAATCGGATGCTCCAAGTTCCATCACCACGGGGGTTCAGGAAGTGAAGTACATACTTTATTGACAAGAAGTAACTTTTATAGTACATACATTACAATGAAGCGAATACAGTAGGCGTAACAATTGATAAGGAAATTGACGTTTTACCTGCGTAACCGAAAATGGGTGTAATAAGGAATAAAAAGGAACATGATTGGTTATGATGTCATATATAGGTGGATCTATAAGATAATACTTGGCATAGATGCGCGCGCAGCAGCATGACGTGTAATTGACGTGTAACTAGGGGGTGAAGGGGACTTGACATTAGCTCTACATGTGGAGACGAAAAAGTCTGGGGGGTCAGGTCAACCTAATCCCAAATCATATCTAACATCCTATGTTTAAAGAACTATGTTATCCACAAAAGAAGGACTCTCGGACAGAATCTATTCTATACTGACTGTGCGTGCGTGTACAAGCGTCTAAGTGTCTACACTGAATGCGAGGGGGTAGGAATATTCCATGGTAACAGGGCTATGAATTACTTGCATGAGGACAGAGAAGCCGAGCCTTTGCTCAGTAGCTGGAAGAATGTTTACTTAAGCTGCTAGACAGGAATGCATCGGCTAAGGAGTGAAGCAGATAATTCGAAGGTGAAATACAGTTCTTGGCAGAGAATAGGCTGATGTCAGGCTTCGTGAGCCGCGCAGAGAATGAGACAAAGTTCATGGTCACAGATGCAGGCTCAGACTGGAGCTTTCAGAGGCAGAAGGCAAGAAGAGTTTGATGACAGAATCAGGGCCTACTTGCCTGGACTGTAAAATGGCATAAGTGAACCATATAAAGCCGGTGGCCTTTCATATTTAGAAATGGAATATCCGGCCTATTCATGGCGGATCTGACAGAGGACATGTTGACGGTGGACACACATGTATTTGCGTCTTCATAACTGGAACTGGAGGAAACATACATGTACTTGTGACATGCACATAGAACCGTTGGGGTCCAAGATAGGGGACATAACTGACCAGGAAAATCCACATTTCCACATTCCCTCCTTGTCCCCTACTTGCCCTTCAAGAGATATCAATCTTCATCAATCCATTGATCTGTTCATATAGCATCATTTGTTCTTCTTTCTTCTTCCGTGATCTTGAATGAAATCTTGGTGGTGGAATGCACGATGTGGCACACAGACCACAAATCGCTGGTCCACATTGCAGGCATAAGCAGCAACTGAATAGTATGAGAAGGCCAATACCTAGGAAGGATAAAACTCTCCATCCCCAGGCTGATATCACACTCCAAAACCAACTGGACCAAGTCCAAGTGCCTGGGTTCTGGTGTATCTGGTTTACAATCTTATGAAGGCGAGTGATGGCTTTATATACAGATGGCGAATTTTCTGGTATGAATACGCAGCAGCTTGATCCGATGACCCTACAAGCTCCGCCCCTATCAGCCAGGATGACGTCAAGGACAAGACGATTTTGAAGCACAACAATCCGCATAGCAGACTGCTCTTCCGTTAAATTGCCTAAGGCGGAAATAGTCTCATTCACTACTGCTTCAAGGGTTCTAGTTAATCTACGTATCAGCTTACTATTAGTAACAGTACCTATATAGGGAAAGATGCCTTTATTAAAATCTACATACTTGTCCCATGCTGTCTCAGTGTAATCGACAATGGGGAGATCTCTCCGCTTTCTGTTGTGTACTAAATGAATATTTCTGTAATAATCAGGAGGAGCTAGGAAAACAGGTGGCAAAAGGAATGCAATGTAGCAGGTACCATCCCAATCTAGAGGTAGACGCATATATGCAGTCTGACCACATATAAAGTAGGAGTGGCGAGAAGCTCTAAATGAAGATTTGCCTTGATCACTGAATTCTACTATAGTAGTGCATTTACTATGGCCCATATGTATGGAACCAACCTTTCTTACACACAATTCACCCTTTGCTGGGAATACTGACATGGTGGGTAAGACTAGTTCAACTTCGGAAACGACATTTAGAATCATGAGATTAGGTGTAAAATTACCTAATCCATATACTTCATTTTCTAGATCAGTTCCTGTTCTTTTGGGGCGACCCTCCTTGTCAGGGTAGCAGACCTTGAGTAAAACTAGGTTCAGGTTTCCCCATATCCAATGATCTTGGTAAACTGCGGTGTCAGAGTCTATGGAATTGATTAAACTAAACCATGCTCCACAGGAGCCATTATGTGTGAATGGATGTGGAAAGAAAGGCAGGACTCCTTCATAATTCTGATAGGGAGGGAGTCGGCCACACACCCAACAATTGGTGGCATTACTAGTCTGATGGGAATGATGTAACATACTAATGAAAGTGTTATTGCGCAGCGCAAGTCTATAAGACAATTCATGCGGAGGTAAGTCACTAAAAGAATGTTCAGCAATAACATTATAAACGTGTCTAGAAATAGGGTAATATATGTGCAACAACATACTTGTAATAATTATTAAAAGACTCAGTAAAAACAGAATTAATAATGTCACTATACAGTGGCTACGCAGTGATTTACAATACGCCTGTCGTTTCAACATTTTCCGCGACTGTCCATGATTCAGGTCTAGAGGATACATGTCAGGGACAAATTCAACCGCTTCACCTTGGAGAGGACTTAAACAATCAAATTGTCTGACGTTCTAGGCCTCAATTTTACTTTATAAAGTTCGGTTTCAGTCTTTTCAACCAAAGGAAGTTTTGAATCAGTCTGTGAGGGAGTGCATGGCACAATGTCTATATCCGAGGATAGTCCATGAAATTTCTTGATATGACTTGAATGAATCCAGCCCTTGCGGCCCTCGATCTTCACGGCTGTCCTTGTGGTCAGCAGGACCAACTTGGGTGATTTCCACCTGGGCTCCAGCTGAGTCTTTCGGTCGAAATTCCTCACAAAGACAAGATCACCCGGAACAACGTCATGGGGTTTCACCTCAGTGTTGTCGGGAAAGGCTGCAGCTACCTGTGAACGACAAGATTGTAGTGCAGACATCAAGGAAGCCAAGTAATCTGTCAGCATATTACAGTCAATATCAGTTATTTTGCGTGGTATAGGCGTCACCCACATATTTGGTGGTCTGCCGAAGATCACCTCATACGGGGATAGCCCTGTTCGAGAGTGTGCTACCATTCTCATGTAAAAGAGTGCAACGGGCAACGCTACTACCCAGTCGACACCTTTCTCTCTGCATATTTTGGACATTCTGATTTTCAGTATCTGGTTATGTCTTTCTACGAGACCTGCTGCCTCGGGGTGTCGGACACAGTGGAATTTCCACTGATATCCTAACAGAAGTGAAACGTGTTTCATTAATTCGGATGAGAACGGCTGGCTGTTATCTGAGTGAACAGCACGTGGTAAACCGTATCGTGGGAAGAATTCTCGAACCAACTGTTTGGCAGTAGTCGGGGCAGTGTAATCTGAAACCGGGTATGCCTCTGTCCAACGGGACAGAGCGCAGACAACTACAAGAACATATTTGAATCCTCGACATCGTTCCATCTGGATATAATCCATCTGGAGTACTTCAAAAGGGTGATGAGGAGGATGAAATCCACCCTGTTCTACGGGAACGCTTTTTCCTGGGTTAAACTGACAACAGATCATACAGGTACGGACCTTTTGTTTGGCTGCTGCTCGTAAATGTTTATTGAACCAAATGTGTTGAATGCTGTCTAGCATAGCTTTTTCTCCTAGATGTGCTGGACTATGTATAGTGTTAATTATAACTTGGACCATTGAATCAGGAAGGAACCATACAGACTTTTCCTTCATCATCCATCCTTGGTCCGTTTGGATCCCTCCTAATTCAGTCCATTTCTTTATTTCGTCTGGTGTAGCATGTGTCTGTATGTCAATTACGTCAAGAGTAGGATCTTTAACTGTCATACAATGTGTCGGTGTCGGGACTATTGTCTTTGCCATGTCGGGGGTTTGAGTTTGAGCAGTCTGTTTAGCTGTTCTGTCGGCTAGATCATTGCCTTGGGAAATGATATCAGTAACCTTCGTATGAGCCTTACATTTCATAATTGATATTGCAGTGGGTAGATGTATTGCATCTAATAAGGCATGAATGAGGGGTCCGTGCTGAATGTGGGCACTGTGGGAAGTTAAATAACCTCTCTCTCGCCACAGCACGCCGAAGTCATGTACAACTCCGAATGCATAACGTGAGTCAGTGTATATGTTGACTTTTTTATTCGTGGCTTGAATACAGGCTTGTGTCAGAGCGATGAGCTCTGCGGCTTGAGCTGACAAAGTATTTATACGATTAGTTTCAATGACTTCAGTATCTGTGGTGACTGCGTAAGCGGCCACTAACTCTCCTGTACTTGTTCTCATACATGAACCATCTACATACAAGGTCAGGTCTGGATCTGACAATGGAACATCGGTTAAGTCTTGTCTGGGTTTCGTCGTTATCGTAATAACTTCAATACAGTCATGAGCTAGTGGGTCTGTTCCGATTACAGGTAAAAGTGTGGCAGGATTCAATGTGTTACAGCGTCTGATTTCTATATGTGGCTGAAACAATGTAAGTTCGTATCCTGTAAGTCGCGCTATAGTCAAGTGTTGAGTTTGCGTTCTATTTACAAGAACCTCTACTGCGTGTGGTACTTGAACTGTCAATGGATGTCCTAACACTATGGCATCGCTTTGTCTGATTGCTAAAGCTGTCGCTGCCACTGATTTCAGGCATGCAGGCAAAGCCTGAGCTACGGGATCTAATGTACTAGAAAAATAAGCACATGGTTTGTGTGCTCCTGCTTGTTCCTGTGTTAGTACTGACAAGGCAGTACCTTCGCGTTCTGTAACAAAGAGTGTAAACTGTTTTCTGTAACATGGCGTTGCTAAAACGGGTGCTTGACATAAAGCTTTCTTTAGGCTTTCAAAAGCTTGTGTGTGTTCCTGAGTCCAAGGGAGAACAGTCGGTGTGGCTGCCTCCTGTGTGGTTAACTGAATGAGTGGTTTTGCTAGAAATGCGTATTGAGGGATCCACTGCCTGCAATATGACGTGAGGCCTATGAAAGCTCGTACTTCCTTTTGTGTCTTGGGTATTGGCATGTTAGCTATTAACTGAATGCGGTCGGGTGTAAGCTGCCTTCCCTCCTTGGACAGCGAGTGTCCAAGATAAACAACTCGCTGGACACAGAATTGCAGCTTAGAAGGGGACACCTTGTGCCCCTTTTCGGCTAGAAATTGTAAAACCGTCAGTGATGCTTTTTCACATTCGGGTTCGCTTCTCGCGGTGATCAGCAGATCATCGACGTATTGAAGCAGAGCAGTGTTAACTGGCATGTGGATACTGTCAAGTTCTCGTTTTAGTGCTTGGCTATAGATGCTGGGGCTTTCTGTAAATCCTTGAGGTGCGCGTGAGAATTTAAAGCTACGCCCATTTAAACTAAATCCGAACAAATATTGGCTTTCCGGATCTATTGGGACGCTGAAAAAGGCATTCTTGAGATCAATTACAGTAAAGAATGTTGCTTCGGAATCAATAGCTGTCAATAATGACGAGATATCTGGGACCACAGGAAATTGTGGCACAATGCATTTGTTTAACTCGCGCAGATCAATAACCAATCGATATACTGGCGGGGCTGTAGGATCTGTTCGTTTAAGAACCGGAATTATCGGTGAATTACATACATTGGAGTCTGTTTCTACAACTACTCCTTGGGCAATTAGCTCGTCAATGATTTGTAGTAAAGCCACTACAGCATCTGGTGGTAATTTGTATTGTCGCATTCGTGGTAGCACCACTCCTGCCTTTAGTGTGACTCGATATGGTGTAATATTCATGCAACCAACATCAGTAGGGCCTTGTGCCCATAGATGTGTAGGTAAAGTCTGCAGTCGGGGATCCATGTCTCTAGATACATAGTGACCTTTAAAATCACGTAAAAACAACCTTACTCCTTCCGGAGAACAACATATTATGGCTCCTAGAGCTTTCAGGGTTTTAATTCCTAACAGATTTTCTGGGCATGATTTAGTGAGCAATAAATCTGTAGTTCGGGTCAGAGGTCCTATCGTAAGTGGAAGAGGCTGTGATACTTCATTAACAATAGGTTTTCCTGAAAAACCAAGGGAAATATTCTGAGAGCCTGAGAGGGGTGCCCCTGGAACTTCACTACATTTTATAGTTGTTCGACTTGCCCCTGTATCGAGTAAAAATTTTCTGTCTTGACCTAATAATTCACTATGTACATAAGGTCCTTCTTGATCTACCGGAATCTCGATAAGGGGTAAGTCAACTTCCCTCTCTAGGCTAGTTCATGCGTAACGCTGATACTCAGGATATTCATACTGTGCAGTCTGATACATTTGTCGTGTTGTGGTCTGTGTGGCAGCAGCAGGCAACGGTGGTGCAGCTGGCACAAACTGTATTGGTTGTTGTGCGGCTGGCATGGCCTGGGCATGCTGCATAGCTCCTTGTTCATTCTGATCTTGTCTTAGTGGCCGTGATCTTTCTTGTGTTTTACCTATAGAGATATTATGTTTTAGAACTGGACAATCGTGTACGTAATGACCTGGCTTTTTACAATAATTGCATGTCCCTTTTACAGGTCCTGCTGAATCGGAATGTGTCATACCCTTTTTATGTCCTTCAGCTGGAACTGTCTGGGAAACTAGCATTTTCATTTTTGTGTCTTTCATGCGTCTGTGTTCATGTTCTTGTTCCTCTCTAATTCTATTGTGATGGTACTGTAACATTTGTAACATTTGTGATGGAGTGTTACCTTGCCAGGTACTCTCGAATTTTAATACTCTATTCTTTACTGGGGGCAGAGCATTTTCTACTAATTTTGTTACAAACAGATGCGGGTATGATTCGCTACTTGCTTTTATGCCACTATTTATACCAAAACATTTCTCGAATCGGGCATAGTAATCACTAGTGTCTTCATCTTGCTTCTGTTTACAGGCTGAAATTGTACCCCAATCTTCCTTTTTCGTAGTTAATAAACGTGGCAGTACCTGTACTAGTAGAC
The DNA here is from genome assembly GCF_964204655.1 of Triturus cristatus. Taxonomy (NCBI): domain Eukaryota; kingdom Metazoa; phylum Chordata; class Amphibia; order Caudata; family Salamandridae; genus Triturus; species Triturus cristatus. The sequence goes on along the minus strand of NC_140589.1, from coordinate 1,709,717,607 downwards.
CTGGTAGTGCTTTAGTTTTGTCCCCAAGCCCCGAACCTGGACCTCGGGCCCTTTCTTCTGCTTCTAATGCTGACCATTCTATCTTTTGGTCTCCTACCTCCCACTCTTTTTCCTTGAGTTTCTCATAAATGCCAGCAGGCATCAACACCTTTAATATTGTCATAATGTCGGGATAGGTATACTCTCCCATGAGTAACATGTCTTTAATTTCTCGGTGAAAACCCGCTGGATCTTTGTCATGACTGGGTACCACTTTCTTCATTTGTAACAGTTCTATTTTTGATATGGGCGTATATACAAATACGCGCCTAAACTCATTGTCCTCGCCTTTTATTGGGTGCACTTCTCGTAAGGGATTCTGTCTATCCATGTGATACGTTGTTCTTTCCTTGCCGGGCAATGAGACATGCTCTGAGCATACAAAAAGAATATACTGCTTTCTTGACTCTAGAATTTCTTTAATTAATTTAGTACCTGGACCTCTCCATTTATTCATAAGCAATTCAGTCAATATGTCAGGTAAGGGACCAGGGTCCGAATGCTGACTCCGATATAGTATAATGAGTTGTTGAATCATATAAATCCCAGCTAACCTCTGTTCATCTGGGGTGAGATTCAAAAATGTGCGTACTACTGTAGCATCACTATATTTTCCGGGACTGTCCACCCAGTGGACAGCTGCCCTGGCTAAATCTTGTTCATCCATAGAATCGAGAAAATGATAACCCCTTCGTTCTCGGAGTAATTTGTCGGCGGTTTGGAACGAATGCTCGTTAGACCTTATATTAATTATAGGTATTTGGAAATTCCTGTTATTATCTGGACATATCGGACGTATTGAATCAGTATGACATCTAGTCTGATCCCTATTACAAGATCTTCCTCTACCTACATAGGCTATGGTGTCTGACTGTCCCGCGGGCGGTCCTGACCCTTCTTCCTCGCTTTGTTCGAACTCGTCTGCCTCTAATCTCTCTTCGTGTAGGCGTTCTATTTCTTTACGGATCTTTCGGCACATGGCTATTATACAATTTTGCTTATCGTGTCTCCCTTCTGATATATTCTGGCTCCATCTTGTAAGAATTTGCATTGCATCCGGGTCTACCCCCGGTCGGTCTTGATTTCTGATCACACAGTTTATGAGGAAACGTAACAGTTCCCCCTGTATCTCTACTTTCTGGTATTCCATAGCTCTGTTAATACATTCTGGATCTCGCCCTGTTTGGACAAAATGGTATATTTTGTCTAGATGCGCAGTCATTCCTGGTAACTTCGCTAAATACACTGCGGCTCGTCTGATACGTAATGATGCCAGGATCATTTCGTCCTCTTTACCGGTCACCGGGTCATATCTACAATCTATAAGAAGTTCCTTAAGCGCACGGTCACTTACGAATTTGGGTGTACGTGAATGCGCTGACTCTTGAAAAATAAGTTTATTTATTCTAGGTGGCGTAGAAAAAATATTGGTAGCACCTCCCGTGGCCCCATCTGGGGCGTCGGGTGTGAAAGGATTCGTCGAACGTGACACAGCAACTATAGGTGTGGACACAGCTATAGAAGTAGCTGTAGGAACAGATGCAGAAACGGATGTGCTTGCCGGAACTTGTGACTCGATTTGTTGCTGTAGGGATACGGGTGCTGGATCTTGGCGTTGGACCTCCCTGGTATGCGGTCTATGTGGGGCGGAATTAGCATACTCGGGAGCTACGTCATCTAAATATGAGGAAAGAAAAACATCTTCTGCGGTTCTAGGATGCCCCTTAGGATGTACCTTAATTGGGAATAATGGGGGTGGCAAGTCTTTCGGTATCTCTGGAGTAGCCTTAGGTAATCCCTCGGCTAGAAGGGGATACATACCATTCATGAGGGCATTTCTTTGTCTATCTACTTGTTCTGATTTCACTCGGATACCTTCCTCAATTAATAGATTGTCTCGAACTTTATTTGAACTTTCTTTACTCTTCTCTTCCTGTCTACGTGCTTTTTCTGTACGTCTATGAGATTCTTTACGCCATAACTCAACGGCGTCTTTCTGTGACTGTCTGACTTTCCTTTTCCATAACTCTTCCTCGACTTTCATGATGCACTCTGTATCCCAGGTCCCCGCTGCGGGCCACCTCTGACTTTCTGGCAATCCCTTGGTGTAGTCTACCCATAAATCAAGAAATAATATAGCGTCTAAGCCATGTTTGTGATACATGAAGTGCCCTGGAGTATCCCTAGGAGGAATAGAGACGGCTTCTTCAAGTACCCCTTTTCTAGTAGTGATCTGCCTTAATTTCGAAAAGAGCGGCATACTGATAACTGATCCGATACTTAATCTTGAACACACTTAATACAAAAGTACACTAATGAACAACCATTCATACCACAATATGCAGGACGTTTAACACATTAAACATTAAACATTAAACATTTTTAACCTTTAAAATAAACAACAATGATGATCGTCTGCATAACTGATCACCAAGCATAATTCTTGACAATAACTAGATACTTCGGAATACTTGATATACTGCTAAACAGTACAGATACACTGCTAAAACAGTGCAGACTGGATTTGTGTACCCAAACCCGTCTTGACCGGCACAACCTATGTGCACGTCAGAAATGCCTCCCCAGTAATGGTACTCACCGGGTAGCTTCGGAAACGGAAGGCCTCGGTAACTTGAACTTGAACCGGACTGGACTCGACTCGACTCGTCGGAAACTGGACTTGACTTCGAACTGGTGGGTCTCTGTATACCTCGGATCTTGCTCTCTCAGCTAGGCTCTGGTCGGGATACTTCGCACTTCTCACCGCCTCGTCTGGGTGTTGATCGCAGTCTCAGTCGCCCCCGCTTGACCGGAGGGAGATACAGGAAATCCTGCTGGTACGCGTAATTGTCCGTCCAGCTGTGGCAGGAGACCGGGCCTGCAACTCACCGCCGGCGCGTGAGATGAGAAAGTGTCCCTGTTCCGGCGCCATCATGTGGTAAATAAAATTCCTTTACCGGGACTGAATTTGATACGGAATCATAATAAAATAGCTCAGTAAAATGAGAGGCAGAATCCGTGATATTAGAGTTTCGGAATGGGCTTTATTCCAATGATCGATTATAATCGGATGCTCCAAGTTCCATCACCACGGGGGTTCAGGAAGTGAAGTACATACTTTATTGACAAGAAGTAACTTTTATAGTACATACATTACAATGAAGCGAATACAGTAGGCGTAACAATTGATAAGGAAATTGACGTTTTACCTGCGTAACCGAAAATGGGTGTAATAAGGAATAAAAAGGAACATGATTGGTTATGATGTCATATATAGGTGGATCTATAAGATAATACTTGGCATAGATGCGCGCGCAGCAGCATGACGTGTAATTGACGTGTAACTAGGGGGTGAAGGGGACTTGACATTAGCTCTACATGTGGAGACGAAAAAGTCTGGGGGGTCAGGTCAACCTAATCCCAAATCATATCTAACATCCTATGTTTAAAGAACTATGTTATCCACAAAAGAAGGACTCTCGGACAGAATCTATTCTATACTGACTGTGCGTGCGTGTACAAGCGTCTAAGTGTCTACACTGAATGCGAGGGGGTAGGAATATTCCATGGTAACAGGGCTATGAATTACTTGCATGAGGACAGAGAAGCCGAGCCTTTGCTCAGTAGCTGGAAGAATGTTTACTTAAGCTGCTAGACAGGAATGCATCGGCTAAGGAGTGAAGCAGATAATTCGAAGGTGAAATACAGTTCTTGGCAGAGAATAGGCTGATGTCAGGCTTCGTGAGCCGCGCAGAGAATGAGACAAAGTTCATGGTCACAGATGCAGGCTCAGACTGGAGCTTTCAGAGGCAGAAGGCAAGAAGAGTTTGATGACAGAATCAGGGCCTACTTGCCTGGACTGTAAAATGGCATAAGTGAACCATATAAAGCCGGTGGCCTTTCATATTTAGAAATGGAATATCCGGCCTATTCATGGCGGATCTGACAGAGGACATGTTGACGGTGGACACACATGTATTTGCGTCTTCATAACTGGAACTGGAGGAAACATACATGTACTTGTGACATGCACATAGAACCGTTGGGGTCCAAGATAGGGGACATAACTGACCAGGAAAATCCACATTTCCACACTCTCCCCGAGATGGGGCCCGCTCTGATCAAAATGGCGGGTCCTCACCAGTCGCTCCCTTCCGATGCCACCATCTGCTGCGTGGCGGGGCTATCACTGAGTCACTGCCTCGATGTGAGGTACCCTCGCTCTCGCCCCCACCTTGGGCGGTTCGTCGCGCTTGTTCTTAGGTGCTGGTCTCACGGTGCCAATCCGGTCCCCTTCGGTGCACTGTCAGGGGTAATCGGGCGCCATCTTGCCGCGGAGAGTCCGAGTCCGGCGTTCTCAAGTTGTCATCTTTGTTGCTCGGAACAACACCGGGAAACGGGCGATATGCTGGACCGATCCCGGAGCCTCAGCAGGACACGGCTGCCATCGTAGCCTGCTTGGCCACGCCCTCTTTATGCACCTACTTAACACCGAAGTGGTTTGAGAAGGGTAAGGAGTAAAAACGGCAGGATGTAAGTCTCTTAGAATCCTGTTTACTTTCTCTTCCTCCTACTGCCCTTATCATACAAGAGCAGGTGTAGCAATGGCAAGCAGTGTAAGAAAAGGGCAAACCGGGGTGCAATGGCTACTGTTAGGTATCTCTAATTGGCATCCATGCCCTTAAGTTATTGAACATGACTTTGTAAAGTTTATAAATGTTGCATGGTTAATTGCTGGCTCGGATCTATTCATACAAACTAATTGAAAGTCACATACTTTTCACATTTTCAAGACGATGTGGTTAGATTAAGAGATGCTCTTTAACAGGTCTGGTAATTTCCACATCAAAAGATACTGTTGCTTGCCGGAAAAGATTATGTGGGAAAATAGAATTTAACACGGTTCCCCTGCTGTTCCTTATTCCTGGCCATGATTCGTCCCAGAAATTTGAGTCTCTGGTGGAAAGTGAACAGGCCCTCAGTTTTCATGCATTACTCATAAAACCAAATGGTCCTAGTAACTACTGACACCTGGCCAACAGAGATTACGAGTTACTCATTACGAGGGCTTAGATATGTTGCTACGACTAGTGGAAGTTATTATGGGCAAATTACATGCCAGTGGATCGCTCCCTTTAACATTCTGATTGGCTTGTTGCTTATCATAGGCATTGGCACGGAGTGATCAGTTGCATTGTCGTTGCTAGGTCTGCTATATAAAAGAATAAAACACAAAACCAAGCTCTCCAAAAAGGTTTGCTTAGTGGGTAACATGAAGTACGTGAAATGTTACTAGAAAAGGCGGCCTCAGAGAAGACACAAGATAGAGCACCTTACAGTTGTAATCCGGTGATCCATACAGGGGTATTAAGTCACTATAAGTACTTCTCACTAGTTCGTTGTCAGAGAACTAATGAATCAGCAAGTGTAACTAATTTGAATCATGTGCAAAGGTCACAGGTACACCACTGGTGTTTAAATGTGATAAGGTCATTTTCACATCCATGTAGTAATTGAACCTCATTGGGTAGCACCGTTACTCAAAGCTACTTGTGATACTGTGCTTCCTCTAAGGTGAGATTATAAACAACAAGGGTCCCTAGGAGCAGGTAAGATAGAGAAGGAAATAAATAAGGACCCGATCAGTGCTTATTTTCATAGACTTGTCCAGCCGGACAGTGGTCATAGGTTTTTACTGATATAGTAATTAAACGGCAGTATACAGAAGAAATTCTCAAAGTTGGACACAAGCCTGTGACCCGTACATTTAAATAGAAAAAAACATACATAACAAAAAAGGTTCAGGCAAAGAGTTGTTTGTTACAATTGGGCAAGAAATCGAGAATGAACTTTAACAAACAATACAAAAAACACCCTTATGTATAGAACATATTATCATTAGAGACATATAGGGTGTGTACTGGTGTCGACGGCGTTTCGATCCTATTAACGCAGTATAAGGATCATCATCAGGACAACATAAATAATGCCTGTACAATAAACCTGAGTAACTTAGTTGAAAAAGGGAAGAAGAGAGGAGGGGAAGAAAAATGGGGAAACGTGATAAATATACATGATAAATTGCAATAGGAATTTACTATACAAAATTATTTACAAGAAGGTCAAAAAGTATTTACAAGAAAGTAGAGATAAAAAGTCTGACTAGGCATACTGTAATTCTCCTGTGTCAAGGAAACAGGTTAATTTCATAGTGGAGCAAGGGTGAAGGTGAGTGAAATACATAATTAGAGAATAATTGCGGCTACGACAAATCGGAGGGTGCCGGCGAAGAATTGACACTAATTCCATTGTGAAGATCATGCGAGTGAACAAGGTGGGTAAGATTACCTTAGAAAAGGGACCCTAGTGAATGTTCGAACAATGCGAGAGAATGGCAAGGCACGTAATAGTGAGCTAAGAAAACCGCAGCGACGGGGGTAGCATGCAACGGGAGGCAGTGAGCCGGTGAATGAGAGAACGGTATCGGAATGCGGGGGAGGACATAAGGAACAGGGCGCAGTGGACCAGGAACTAACCGGGATAAGGCAAGAAGATGGTGCGGTGAAATGATCCAAGTCACAGAAAGGTGAGGAGCTGAGGCATCACGGGCGGTTGGAATACATCACGTAGTGATCAGGGTATTGCGTGGCAATGCACTGCAGAAGGAAAAAGAGCTAATTAACGGGGAGAAAATTTAATAAGGGTGAGGGAGCCCGGAGGTTTTAAGCAGACTGAGTAACTCACCGGGAATTAGATAATTACTACAGCTCGTAGTAAGGCACTTTAAGTCGGCAGGGTCCTCGACTTATGTGCGGATCCAGAGAGTCCTGGGGCTCAAGGCAAAACGCGGCGATGCGCTGCAGGAGGGAACACGGGGGTTAGCGGGGGAAGGCAAGGGAGGGAATTCCGTAAAGGAGAGGGGCGCGATAAACTCACCGTGCAAGAGTGAATGTGGAGGTCCGGCAGTGCGTGAAGCAAGTTCCGATAATAGGGCTGCTGTCGTTGGAGTGGAAAGTGCATGTGATAATTACAGAGGGAGTTGCTGATTGGGTAGCATCAACAGGGGAGTGAGAAGAGAAAAGGGACCAAGGCCAAGAGGACGGTTGCCATCTTGGAGTGGGTGAATGTGTGACAGAGGGGTGTAATTACAAATATTTGGAGTTTAGAGAATTTAAAACACAAACCATGAGACAAGTTGCTTAGGATTATGAATTAAAGCTTTACAGCAAGAGTTTTCAGGGCACTTGGTGGAGACGTGTAAACAGTTCAAATACTTATGGACCAATCCTCATGTCTGTTCAATCCAGAATTGAAACTGTCAGTCTTCAAAATCCATTTTAATTCTTCTCTGTTAAGTGTCTTTATCATATCCCCTCCTCGTGGGGGCAATTTGACAGCAGAGATGATGGTCCATCGAATTTCATCTTCGGAGTGTTTTTTCTCCTGGAAATGCTCAACCAATGGCGCTGTCAGGATTCTGCATCTAATTCTGCTTCGATGCTGGGAGATGCGTAGACGAATCTTTTGAGCCTTTTACTTGTTGGTAGAAGTGGTCTTCAAACATGAAAAAATTCCTGGTAAGGCAGACTTCTAATAGTTGTAATATAAAGTAAGTTGGTACAGTGTGAGGCCGCGATCTTTGATGTAGAACGTTTTCCATCACCAATAATGAATCTCTTTGTGGTATATTGGTGTAGGGGGATTCTACATCCAAAGTACAAAGAATATTAAGTTTGGGGTCATAGGGGTGGTTCTCAATCAGGTTAATCATAAACATACTGTCACAAATATAACAGTCAGTCAAAGGAACAAAGTCCTTAATGAAGTGATTGACATAATGGCCTAGTGGCTCAAGAATGGAACCACACCCAGAAACAATAGGACGCCCAGGGGGTTTCTGGAGATCTTTATGAATCTTGGGGAGGGTATAGATTACCGGAATTCTGGGACTGGTCAATCTTGAATGCTGGCAATCTCCATCTGGAACGCCCGCTCTTCGCATTCAAGAAAAACAAAAATATTAGCGACCACCTTGTTCGCGCAGCCCTGCCCACTACCACCAACAAAACTATCTCCACCACTCTGAATGATATCTGGTCCTTACCACCATTGAAAGGCCATGTTAAATGTGGTAGCTGTGTGGTATGTTCATTAACCATGGAGTGTAAATTCTTTGCTTTTGGCAACATCAGGCATGAACTAAAAACATTCACCAATTGTAACTCTACAAATGTTATTTATGCAATCTTTTGCCCTTGCAATAAAATTTACATTGGCCAGACTACTCAAAAGATTCGTCTACGCATCTCCCAGCATCGAAGCAGAATTAGATGCAGAATCCTGACAGCGCCATTGGTTGAGCATTTCCAGGAGAAAAAACACTCCGAAGATGAAATTCGATGGACCATCATCTCTGCTGTCAAATTGCCCCCACGAGGAGGGGATATGATAAAGACACTTAACAGAGAAGAATTAAAATGGATTTTGAAGACTGACAGTTTCAATTCTGGATTGAACAGACATGAGGATTGGTCCATAAGTATTTGAACTGTTTACACGTCTCCACCAAGTGCCCTGAAAACTCTTGCTTTAAAGCTTTAATTCATAATCCTAAGCAACTTGTCTCATGGTTTGTGTTTTAAATTCTCTAAACTCCAAATATTTGTAATTACACCCCTCTGTCACACATTCACCCACTCCAAGATGGCAACCGTCCTCTTGGCCTTGGTCCCTTTTCTCTTCTCACTCCCCTGTTGATGCTACCCAATCAGCAACTCCCTCTGTAATTATCACATGCACTTTCCACTCCAACGACAGCAGCCGTATTATCGGAACTTGCTTCACGCACTGCCGGACCTCCACATTCACTCTTGCACGGTGAGTTTATCGCGCCCCTCTCCTTTACGGAATTCCCTCCCTTGCCTTCCCCCGCTAACCCCCGTGTTCCCTCCTGCAGCGCATCGCCGCGTTTTGCCTTGAGCCCCAGGACTCTCTGGATCCGCACATAAGTCGACGACCCTGCCGACTTAAAGTGCCTTACTACGAGCTGTAGTAATTATCTAATTCCCGGTGAGTTACTCAGTCTGCTTAAAACCTCCGGGCTCCCTCACCCTTATTAAATTTTCCCCCCGTTAATTAGCTCTTTTTCCTTCTGCAGTGCATTGCCACGCAATACCCTGATCACTACGTGATGTATTCCAACCGCCCGTGATGCCTCAGCTCCTCACCTTTCTGTGACTTGGATCATTTCACCGCACCATCTTCTTGCCTTATCCCGGTTAGTTCCTGGTCCACTGCGCCCTGTTCCTTATGTCCTCCCCCGCATTCCGATACCGTTCTCTCATTCACCGGCTCACTGCCTCCCGTTGCATGCTACCCCCGTCGCTGCGGTTTTCTTAGCTCACTATTACGTGCCTTGCCATTCTCTCGCATTGTTCGAACATTCACTAGGGTCCCTTTTCTAAGGTAATCTTACCCACCTTGTTCACTCGCATGATCTTCACAATGGAATTAGCGTCAATTCTTCGCCGGCACCCTCCGATTTGTCGTAGCCGCAATTATTCTCTAATTATGTATTTCACTCACCTTCACCCTTGCTCCACTATGAAGTTAACCTTGTTCTTTGACACAGGAGAATTACAGTATGCCTAGTCAGACTTTTTATCTCTCCTTTCTTGTAAATACTTTTTGACCTTCTTGTAAATAATTTTGTATAGTAAATTCCTATTGCAATTTATCATGTATATTTATCACGTTTCCCCATTTTTCTTCCCCTCCTCTCTTCTTCCCTTTTTCAACTAAGTTACTCAGGTTTATTGTACAGGCATTATTTATGTTGTCCTGATGATGATCCTTATACTGCGTTAATAGGATCGAAACGCCGTCGACACCAGTACACACCCTATATGTCTCTAATGATAATATGTTCTATACATAAGGGTGTTTTTTGTATTGTTTGTTAAAGTTCATTCTCGATTTCTTGCCCAATTGTAACAAACAACTCTTTGCCTGAACCTTTTTTGTTATGTATGTTTTTTTCTATTTAAATGTACGGGTCACAGGCTTGTGTCCAACTTTGAGAATTTCTTCTGTATACTGCCGTTTAATTACTATATCAGTAAAAACCTATGACCACTGTCCGGCTGGACAAGTCTATGAAAATAAGCACTGATCGGGTCCTTATTTATTCCCTTCTCTATCTTACCTGCTCCTAGGGACCCTTGTTGTTTATAATTACATGATTCCCATGGTCCCAGGCCGACCTTATATGGGTGCTCTTGTTGTTTAATAAATATATCCTCTAAGGTGAGAGCATGACCCAGATTACAAGGTGGATAACCAGTAAATGGAGTATCTGCCATTAAGTCAACACATGACTTGGTGGTTGTTGGGTGCGGTGAGGTCGAACGACCATATTGGCTTCTTGCCTTCCCAGCTTCCCTTTTCTTGCTGCAGGCAGATTCAAATGAAGCTCTGATAGCAGAATATGCAGGGCCAGCCTGCTGGTGCATTGAAAGTAGGAAAGGTAAGAGAAGCCAGTGGAACCCTTTGCTGGCAGTGGCAGTGTGTAGACTCGCACAGCAATGCTTCTCTCCATACCAGGGCTATGAGGAACGTAACATGGTGGATGTACTTTACATCATGAAATAATACCGATGCTGGCATGGCAACAGTGTTTTATATACTGAGGATATGTGGACATAGGAATTACAGCACTGTTTTACAAAATACTCAGTGTGGGCACTGGCATTGTCTCAATATTTGTAATTTGATGAACAATTCTTGTGTCTGGGCTCTGATTCTCAAGGATCAGCAATGGGAGGTTTCCAGAAACGTCAGTCAGCTGTTGCATATGGACCAATAGCCATATCACTTTTAGTAGCCCACTTGCAGGGTAAGCCAACTTCACTTGGCTGCATGCTATGCAAATATGGATGCTGGAGTGCAATGGCTTAACAGTGCATTCATTGGACAGCTTCTAAAGAAACCAGTTCTTGACCTTTGACAGCCTGTAAATTACATGGCAAAAGTAAATTGACTCTTCAACTGATAAAAAAAAGTGCTATACGCAGGTGCTGGAAATGTAATCACAAATAAGGCTGACCATAGAAACTAGGCCCAACAAAATTTGGGGAACACAGGCTTAATTTTGGTAATTTTGCCTTACACTTGTTATGCGAAATTGCCGATATGATGCTATTAGACCAAATTGTGTAATCATGCACTATTGGCAGTACAACAGCTGGAGCTGCTGCGTTTGGAATCTGGGGAACCAGGTTTCAATCCCACGATGTGATTCTATGGCAAATCACTTAGGCCCTATTAACAAGTATGGCGGTCCTGAGAACCGCCTTACTCATGGTAAAGGATCCCACCACTGCAGGTCCACCCGCAGTATTTCGAGTGTGGAGGTTCGACAGCCAAAGAACAAGGGGCAACCCCTAATCACACAATATGGGTAGAGATGTAGGGGAAATATAAACTAAGCAAAAAAACACAAAAGACTCTACCCCTATGTTTAAAGAATGTACAAAGTATCATATATTTGACTCCAACAGTATGGCACTCAGATAGGAAAAGAACAGTGTGACATTGAGATACATAAAGTGACCATAGAAACGGATGCAAGTGCAACAAAACGCAAGACGATCACAATAGAAAGGATATAGTTTCCTTTTATTTGGAAATAAATAAGGGAATTTAATTCATTTGTTTATGTTATTTTGCAATACATCAATAACATACAAAACATATTGGAAATCAGTACAAAAAAGGAATATAATGCAGGTATGGACAAATTACAGGTTCCCAAACCGGGGGGAAAAGAGGGCAAGGAATAGGGGGACAATTTCTAATCAGACAGGCATGCATTCAAATTCAAACAGCTCGCATTCATACAGCATCACAAAATTCATTCAGCAAAAACCAAGCAAACTTTCGAGGACCCATTCCCAAAAGGAGGTGATCACAGGGGACTCCGATAATTAGTCGAGATGGTCAAAGAGAACTATTTATCAAGGTATAAAGAGAGGTTCAATGGGGGAATGGCAGGCCCAACAAACAACGCCGACGCGCGTTTCGGTGAAACCACTCCTAACCAGGAGCACCACCTTCCTCAGGGCGTGACAGACAGACCCCCACAGGCTGGGACCTGCGTAAACGACAAAAAGAAAAAGGCCAGGGGTTTCCTAGCGATAAAGCTTTTAGGCAGATCTCTCCAAATCTAAATTCCAAGGCAGTCGAATGTACAGCGGGAAAAACATGCACCCGTTAGATAAAAACAGATCCGGCCATATTCCTTCCGTTATAGTTCCAGGTACACTTTTAGTGAAAAGGTTCCAAAGACGGTTCACGTGGAGCCTAAGAAATCGAGGACCTGGGTCCAAAGGACCTTTCGTAGAGCACACTGCAGCGGACAAACGGAATCGGTTTAACTGAGATATTTTCAATATAGAATGCCAAGATACTCGGAACGCTAAATGGTAGGTCCGATGTCAGCGTTCTACACGAACATGACGCGGGCACGAGCATGATCGCGATCATCCCCGCGATATTTTTCCACTTTGACCGTGTTCGTGTAGAACGCTGACATCGGACCTACCATTTAGCGTTCCGAGTATCTTGGCATTCTATATTGAAAATATCTCAGTTAAACCGATTCCGTTTGTCCGCTGCAGTGTGCTCTACGAAAGGTCCTTTGGACCCAGGTCCTCGATTTCTTAGGCTCCACGTGAACCGTCTTTGGAACCTTTTCACTAAAAGTGTACCTGGAACTATAACGGAAGGAATATGGCCGGATCTGTTTTTATCTAACGGGTGCATGTTTTTCCCGCTGTACATTCGACTGCCTTGGAATTTAGATTTGGAGAGATCTGCCTAAAAGCTTTATCGCTAGGAAACCCCTGGCCTTTTTCTTTTTGTCGTTTACGCAGGTCCCAGCCTGTGGGGGTCTGTCTGTCACGCCCTGAGGAAGGTGGTGCTCCTGGTTAGCAGTGGTTTCACCGAAACGCGCGTCGGCGTTGTTTGTTGGGCCTGCCATTCCCCCATTGAACCTCTCTTTATACCTTGATAAATAGTTCTCTCTGACCATCTCGACTAATTATCGGAGTCCCCTGTGATCACCTCCTTTTGGGAATGGGTCCTCGAAAGTTTGCTTGGTTTTTGCTGAATGAATTTTGTGATGCTGTATGAATGCGAGCTGTTTGAATTTGAATGCATGCCTGTCTGATTAGAAATTGTCCCCCTATTCCTTGCCCTCTTTTCCCCCCGGTTTGGGAACCTGTAATTTGTCCATACCTGCATTATATTCCTTTTTTGTACTGATTTCCAATATGTTTTGTATGTTATTGATGTATTGCAAAATAACATAAACAAATGAATTAAATTCCCTTATTTATTTCCAAATAAAAGGAAACTATATCCTTTCTATTGTGATCGTCTTGCGTTTTGTTGCACTTGCATCCGTTTCTATGGTCACTTTATGTATCTCAATGTCACACTGTTCTTTTCCTATCTGAGTGCCATACTGTTGGAGTCAAATATATGATACTTTGTACATTCTTTAAACATAGGGGTAGAGTCTTTTGTGTTTTTTTGCTTGGAGGTTCGACAGCCACTGGACTGCGGCATCCGCCAGGATCCAGGATCCTGCGGCAGTGGCGGTGCAGACAGGGGAAGTAATATGCTGGCAGTGCCAATGCTGGCACCGCAGAGTATATTACGACTTGTCTCTTCACAGCCCTTTTTAAAGGGTCGGGCGCTCGCCATGAAAAGGGTGGTGGAGATGCATGTAAGGGGCCCCGACAGGGTCTGAGGCTGCATCTGGGCATGGGGGAGAATGCAGTCGGTGCTCTGACTGTGGTGCTCTGCATCTTAGGCTCTCCTATGAGCCTAACATACCACTGCCGTGGGAGCACTCGGAATCCAGCCGGTGGGTGCACGACTGCCTTGGTGATCCTCCGGTGGGCACGGCAGTGGTGGTCCTACAGGAGGACCGCCAAAGTCATAATACGGCCCTTAATCTCCATGGCCTGAATAAAGTGTCAAATGTAATGTGTTTAAAATGCATTTGTGTAATTCTCATTTGAAATATACGATCTACAAGATTGTCTTCCAAGGTCTTATAATGTACAGTGCGCCACTGCTTTGTAGATAGGTTCACACTAGGTAAATACCAATATATACATACATACAAGCACACAGGAACAGCAAACACAACAAAGCACAAAAGACTGTTGTTTGTTGTGTTTTTGTTTTTTTGCACTTTTTATTGTGTGAAATGCATCCATGCGCCCACTGAATCCAAGGATTCATTTTGCGCTAAAATGCACCGCCAAATGCTAGTTTTGTATTTTCAGTAATTAGGCATAATTGTGTGCCGTTTTGCTGAAGTTTCATGTAATTACATGAAAGCACATTATGTGAACTACGCACTGATCTTTATAGGACTCTCTTTTGCTGCTGATACTGTCCATCACCCAACATTATTGTCCAGACTTCAGAATGAGATATTCATGGCAAGGCTTAGGATTCAGTTGCCTCCTGCCTGGAATACTGTGTCTAAATCATCTACCACCCCTCCTTACACCTCTGCCCTGTCCATCATACAAAGGTGTTCCTCAAGATTCATCTTGCCCCTCTTTTCAACATCTAGACTAGCCCTTTTACAGGAATCAGTCCTTTGATCTCACCATAGATTTCAGAGCCCTGTTGATTTCATATCTACACTGTCATAAAGCCTTCTTGGTACCACCTTGGTTCTTCATTTTAGTTTTACATTTTACACATTTTAGGCTGACATTGTTTTTGGAAATATTGTTTTACATGTTTATGCTTGCACAATATTATTCTTACAACATGTTGTACATGCAGCTTCTTTTTAGACAGCTTTGCTCGCTACTTAATCTGTACACTTCGTTCAAGGCTAGGAACAAAGAACAAAATATCCTAGTGCTTGCGTTGCACATTCGGAGACAGCTTGTAATATCTAGATACATCATTGCATCTGGGCTGTGCCACTAACACAGTATGGGTCTTACTATATAAATGGTGCATTGCCCTTTAAGGGTCAGAGGAGCACCTTGGTCACAGTTGTTCTGTAACGAATCCCGGGTTCGACATGCAGCTCTGCTGACGCTGATCTTCCATCCTACAGAGAAGGATTGCGAATTCCACTTCAGGCCAATTCCCTGGCTCAGTTATTCAGGTATGGGGGCTCAGGCTAACCTTCAAGATCAGGCAGAGGGTAAACCTACTATGCTCTCAGAATAGGGGTAGTGATAGGTAGAAATATATAGAAATCAGACTGCAATGGTTGGACTGTTTATTCTTTTCACCATGTTAATAATGCTGGTTACATTGCATTGTTTTATCAGCATAATAATAACAGCTCATTCTTTCTATACAAGACTATGATTGTTTCAATAAAGGTATTGAAACCTTTATTCATATCTTTCTTGTGTTTACGCTGGGAATGCATAAGTAAACAACAAAAGGGGTTAAATCTGTTTCCACGATTTCCTTGGGGATCATATTTGAGAGTACCGAAATCACCTTCCACACCAGGAAGGTTACGGGTTGGGGTGAGACACTGTGAGCTAACAGGTATTGGCCCGACATTCTCTTATGGTGTAGATGGACTCAGTGCCTACCTTCTGAAGCTCTGTCATCCGAATACGCAGTTCTACCTTTTTCATGTGAACCTTATAACACCACCATTTACTCCTTTAAAGATTGGAGGACCACCGACCACCTTAAACTCCGTCCAAACAAAACCAAAATCCTTGGATGTAGAAACTAGCTGCCTGCATAACTAGGAAAGGCACATTTCACCCCAAAGACTCAGTAAAAAGCATAGGAATCATCTTAGCCTTGAACCTAACCTCAAAACATCATATAGATTCCACAGTGAAATCTTCTAGTATTATCCTCAGAATTCTACGGTATATTTTCACATGCGCAAGTTTTCCCAACAGATTTTCGGCTACAGGTAATCCCCATACTCCTTTATGCAGCTTATGAACCCGGGCTATAGATATGAATATCACAATAATTCCTGAATAAGTGACAAATGGGCCAAAACTTTGCAGGCGGACTACTTCTGTCCCTTGAGAAGTTGCACTGGCTTCCGGTTTCTCATCATATCACCTTAGTGCACAATGCACCAAGCACTCTAAGGACACAGATCAATGTTTATGAAGCGTAAAGTACAAACTCATTGACTTTGACATCAACTTCACTTAATACTGTTAAACCCGTCACCCTTAGGGTGGTCTTGACCCAAACCTTTTGCCTTCCTTTTCTATTTTTGATGATCTCGATTTAGCTGGTCTTAGGACTGTATGCACTTTACCACAGCTATCCAGAGCTAATATGCATGTGCCCACTCCTTGAAACATGGTAACATTGGCTTATTGCCAATTGCCATATTTAATCTACTTAAACTTCCCTAGTAAAGTGGTACTACGTGTACCCAGGGCCGGTAAATTAAATACTACAAGTGGACCTGCAGCACCTATTGTACCACGCACCTAAATAGTCTTTTAAACATGTCTCTGGCCTACCATTGCAGCCTGTGTATGCAGTACTTAAACTGCCAGTTCGACCTTGCAAAATAAACTTTTTGAAAGGCCTAAATCTTTTTTTTAATACATATACGTACCCTTGAGGGTAGGACCTGGACAGCCCAGAGGGCAGGGTGCAGTATATTTAAAAAGGTATGACATATATTTTTAAGTTATGTATGTCCTGGTAGTGAAAAACTCTTAAAATAGTTTTTCACTACTGCATGTACTATCTTTCACATAGGATAACATTGGAGTTACTTAATTAGATGTAATACGCTGTAATTTCCAAATGGGAGTAGGTGCGCAGATCATGTTTGGTGTCTTTAGATTGTACTGAAAAATCCTCTCTCATGCATGCATGGTAAAGTCAGATTTTTAATTAGAAATTTGAAAATGGCACTTTTAGAAAGTTTATATGTGAAGATAGAGAATGCACACCTTCCCTTATGTGTTTTGTTTGATGTGGGTGAATTTGGGAATTTGGGGCCTGGATGGGTTCGATAGTTGAGTTATATGGGTAGTATTAGTTCAGAGAGGGCTAGGTGAAGGATTTTTACAGGAAGCAGGAGTTATTGGGCATTTTTAAATACAGATGAGCATTGTCGTACGTGCATAACAGAGCATGAAATGAGTTAAAAAAACAGGAGTGGTAAGGTTAATGTATGTTTTATTTGTTCATGGTGTTATGGGTGGGTTGGTGAGAGGGATGGGTTTAAAGAGCAGGGTCAATTATGGGTATGTGATTCAGTTAAGCACTTGTTTAGGATAGGGTAGGGTGAGCTTGTAAGATGGATGCATGTTAGGTTTATTCACGGGGATGTAGTTAATTTAGGTCTGCTGTGTACAGTCAGTTTAGCTGTTTTTTAATTTAATTTATTGCAGTGACCCCTGACGAAGAGTCATATGAGACTCAAAATGCATTGGGCAAGGAGTAATGAGCCTACTCAGCTGTACATCTCACTGTTTGGATTACGTATTACTGTGAAAAGCCTGGATGGGCGCGCAGTATCTACTTGAGGAATGAAAAATAAAATTCAAGGAGTGACATGACGCTGTCTCTGCAGTGATTCATTAAGTTTGGAAAGAAATCATGGATTAATACAGGTTCATCTATGAAAAAATTATTTAAAGTGGAATATACGGATTTACGACAGGGAAATGTTCCCCACGAAGCAGTGCGACAGATGAGGCGCGAGATGAGTGCCTTGTTGTTAATACTTTTAGAAAGTTGGCATTTTTCTGTCTTAGGCATTTAGTGCCTGTAGCCTGTCTGTGGCTCACATGACTGGATGTGGCTGACAGTAGAGATCTGTGTATTCCTCCCAGACACTCACGAGCTATAGAGAGTTGAGGTGGGCTTGGATGGCCCATCACTGGAAGGTTGAGCTGGTGGAGCTGGGCCCAGCTTTACTTACACTTGAATAGGCTGTGTCCTGCCTCCACACAAACTGCTGCATACTCCCTGTATTTAGACTGAAGCCAAGACTGGGAAGGCAGGATTCCTGAGGACTTCTAATGGTATTTTAAGAAGCTTCTCCCACTGTCTGAAAGAAGAGTACGAGGTATCGTATTGAACCACCGACACCACCTCTCTTCAGTACACTTCTGGACGTGTGGATACTCTTCCAGGAAGAAGGACAGATGTGCTGATGAGGGACTGCCCTAATGCTGGGCCTCTGCATTGATGAACTGCCTTGCTGCTGACCTGCTGCCTACTGTCTTCTTGATTGGTTGAAGAAGACTTGACCTGCATTTGTTGAACCCAGGACAGCAGAGTAACTCCATGGGCTAGTTGGCTGGCTTCCTGAATAGAGCCCCAGGGACAGAAGGCTCCAAAAACTTGGAAGCCAGCACCTGGACTCTGCCATCTGTGAGTCTACCCTACCAAGTGGTGCCACCCCAGTCCTGCACCCTTGGAAGCGGACCTAATGTGATCTGCCAGCCACTGTGGATCCAGCGGAACCAACGCATCTCCTCTGCTGTGTGGTGCAAACCGAAAAGAACCATTGCAACGCCAGAGCTGTGTGGGCTGGACCCATTGCAAAGACCCACATCCCCTCCACAGCCCCTTCAGAACTGATGCTGTGCAACACATCCTCAGCGCAGACCTTTGCATGCCTCATCAACGGCAACCTCTACTACAACACATGAATCCGCATCGCAGCTCTGACTGTTTGATGCATCCATGACCCTGGACTTTGCATTGCAAGCCGTCGTCGACGGGATCCTCGACAATGACGCAGGACCTCGCACAGCAGCCTTGCCTCATCTCGGAACCGACACATCTCTTCAACTGC
Source organism: Triturus cristatus (assembly GCF_964204655.1). NCBI lineage: Eukaryota > Metazoa > Chordata > Amphibia > Caudata > Salamandridae > Triturus > Triturus cristatus. The sequence continues at coordinate 1,709,698,706 of NC_140589.1, read as the reverse complement.
GCAACACATCTTTGATGTGGATCCTCGTAATGCTCCACAAACCAGGATTGAAGGTACTTTGTTCAATAGGCCTAACTGGGTCCCTGTAGCTAGCCTGCACTCCATCACAGTCGGCCTGAACTTTGTCCCTGCGACCAGTTATGCACAGATGACAATTGGTGCTTTTTGGTGTTATTTTCACTAAAATCTTTAAAATAGTACATCTCTATTGATCACATTTGTGTCTTGTTTTATTAATTAAATATTACTATTATTTTTATAATCTACTGTTTGAAGTGTTGCACAAATACTTTACACAATAATTCTCTAAGTTAAGCCTGACTGCTCTGTGCCAAGCTAGCAGAGGGGTTGAGCAGAAGTTAATTTAGGGTTGGCTTGTGCCTCAACCTGACAAGGATCGTGCTTGCTGCTTGACCAGGGCTCATATCCCATTCAACTGAAACCCAATTTCTTTCAAACACTTTTCTACAAATTAAAGTTTCACGTTTTAAAGAATTATGAATGGGTGATTGTCATTCTCAGTCCAAGCCTGCACATTTTAGAACTTTCAACCCCCCAAATAAAGAAAGTACAATATCTCCTAGTTTTCCAGGCCATGTAAGTATGGCTCTTCGAGCTGCGGATCTGTGGAAGGTCCTTAAGTCTGTATAACACTGAACAAACTTTCAAACACAGCAACCTACTACGCAGTAAGCAACTCCAAATAACCATAGTTGATTCATACAAGCGAACCCACTGTGCTACTTTCAAAGACTCCCAGGCTCTCTGGACGTGCCACGCCAAGATCTTCAATGGAATCAGATGGACAGCCCAGCCATTAAGCAATGAGTTATTATTAAAGATGAGTTGCTGCATGACACATGCTCTGTTTCTCTGCCATAATTATGTAGCAATGCAGACATGCATGAAGTGACATATTTGGAACAATATGACATGGCCAGGACCTCATGCATCACATCTAACTCTTCCCACGTAGACACACACTCTTCCACCCAGTCACAAATATCCACATAGACTTACAGGCAGTTTGAGTGCAACAATACAATATCAGTGGCTGGTTTATAATATACAAATGCTAGGCAACATAACGTAATATACTAGAGCAATGTAGGAACTTCCATGGAACTTGTACTGTGTAAGCCAGGTCAGTTTGGAAACTTGAATAGTAATTGTACATCACATAAAGGGGCAATGTGGTTGCTGGAATGGCAATTGGACATTTGTTACCAAGGAATTCAAGACAGTCGCATGACAACAGGGATTTACATACAATAGGCAAGTTAGAGGCTCGCTTACGAATGGGCTTTGTATTCCAAAGCAACAAGGAGACTAGCACCTTAAATCCAATTTACATATGGGGCAATGTAAATGCTGGCAACGGAATAGTTCTGGCAACTAGTGTGGAAATGTAACTTTACACAGGGGCCAATTTGGGTGCTGGCACTGCAAAACAGCATAATCACAGGAACACTGCTGTACTGTGCTATGTGGGAGCACTAATCACAGCCCTCTGGTTCACAAAGCAGCTCTTTACCACATCCAGTACATTTAATATAGTATTATCTCTTGCAACTGAAAATATGTAGTTGGGCATATTGCCAACTATTTATGACTAGTGCATAGGTTACTTACTACAGGGCACTTTCGCGGTGAACCTGGTTCAATTGCTAATACAATTTACCTTAAAAGAACCACTGTCTTTAAACTTCAGGCGGTATAATGGCAAAACCTAGCTGGGAATTACATCTACAGAATCGTATTATGCACATAATGATACAACAGAATGATGTCTTGTTACCTAATGATTGGGAGGAAATCAAGTTCTAAACTAGTAATACAAGTCATCTATAAGAGTTAACATGCTCATTCATGAACTACCCCACCAGAGCAAACACCCTTTATTGATCTTGTTGAAGCAAGCTTATTATCTGGGGTCCTACTAGAATATGTAACACCTTGTAAGGGTTCTAGCACAATGAACACCCCGCGAGGAATGTAGATCTGAACACTACAGCTTCCAAACGTTTGAAAAGGTTTGTCTCTACACTGGCTTGTGGATAAAAGTATCACTGGTGACAATTGGTACTGTAAATAGCAAATCCATGCGACAGTCATGTCTAATAATGCCTTATGACACTGTACTGACAACATATTTCTTGCAACTAAGAATCAAATCAATGCAGCTGTGTGGAGTCATCTATTGTGGACATAAACATGAGGGGGAACTAAAGAGGAAAATAGATGCCTTTTTAAATACCACTTACCAAGAGCACCAACAGATGACTAAAATAATCAAATACCTATGCATGGCTAAAGAATGTGTCAAGAATAAAAGGCAAACGAGGGTAAACATGGGGTTATGAGGCGTGATCTAGCACAAGACTGTGAAAATATGCCTCTTTCGGTTTCACAGCAAATATATTTGACCAGGCCTTTAAGTAGCAGAAATATTACCAAGCTCCTTCCACTGGCATGAATACCCATGGGAAGTTCAGGGAAGGGCTGGGTATCAGTTTCTGTGAGAGTCATTAGTGGCCTAATGGCTAATAGGTTTTAATTTCTTGGACAAAAAAAGCTGCAGCTCATACAACCATGAATTATGTAGTTATTAGTGGCAGGTTTAGAGCCAAGGTCTGGTTCCCTCTTCATGCTACAGTCTAGAGGCAGGGTTATGAAACATAACTGGGGAACGTGGGCTCTTGGTTGGCATTGCCAGGTGATTGCCACTGCATACGATGCTGTCTCATGGAAAAGTCCAATCACTGTAGGGCGTCACATGCCACTAGATTACTCCGCCATATCACTGGCTTAAGCCACGATGACGAAAGGCTCAGTGATGTCAATCTTCCTATGCTATGCCACCCCATAGTAGTTTCTTTTAGGCTGAAATCTCCTTAATTATAGTCTGACGATCTCACTCCGGATGCTAACTCTAGTCACGAACTTTTCACTTACAAATCACTAATTTCAGATGTATTAGTCTATTTTACTTCAATGGAAGCAAAACAAGTCTGCAAAGCCCAGAATACACTAGGCTGTCACATAAACATACAGGACTGGAAACAGCGTCCATAATGACCCAGAGCGAGGTAGTCACCTTAACTAGACTGGCATAGACTTAACAAGAATCATGCAACACAACATGAGAATCTGTAGTACAAATAACGAAAAACGTCATTGTATGGTATTTTCAGTACATCACTCACCAAACAAAATCATCAACCAAGCATGTGCTAAAAGTACTTGTAGTGACACCAAAAACAATTCAACATTTTACCATGGTGACAGCACTAGTGAGAGGTGTCTTGTTTGGTGTTATACTCACGGCAGACCCTTAAGTAGGCATTAATCCCTGCAGATGACTACACCTGGAAACATCATGTAATATGTTTCATTTTGACAAAAAAAAATACAAAATTACGGACCAGACGTATAACCCTCTTTTGCCGCCGCAAACTGGAGATCCTCCCATTTGCGACCAGAAACAAGGGTAATGGCATGTACAAATGCTATTTTGCAAGTCACTGACTCGCAGAATAGCATTAGGGGCGTCCCTTCCTAATAGCAAGTCACCATGCCTTGTATTATTGTTTTGCGACCACATTTGGGCCCGCAAAACACTTGCAGTTTACCACCTACTTCAAGTAGGTGGTAAACCAAACGGGAAGGGGTCCCTTTGAGAGCATGTGAGAAAATATTTTTTAAAGAGCAAGCAGTGGTCCCAGGGACCACTGCCTGCACTTAAAAAATGAAACTGAAAAGTTTCATTTTTCTTTTTTAAATGCAGCCCGTTTTCCTTTAAGTAAAACAGGTTGCATTTTAAAAAAGAAAAACTGCTTCATATAAAAAGCAGTCACAGACATGATGGTCTGCTGACCCCAGCAGGCCACAATCCCTGTGAGTGCTAGCCATTCCCAATGAGATCGCAAAGTGCGACTGCCTCATGAATATTAATGAGACATAATAATAATACTGGAGTTTGTATAGCACAAACAGCTACCTCAGTGACAGTGGTGTCCCAGCGCTCTAGTAGCAAGTAACGCAAGCGAGGTAGTCACCTTAACTAGACTGGCATAGACTTAACAAGAATCATGCAACACAACATGAGAATCTGTAGTACAAATAACGAAAAACGTCATTGTATGGTATTTGCAGTACATCACTCACCAAACAAAATCATCAACCAAGCATGTGCTAAAAGTACTTGTAGTGACACCAAAAACAATTCAACATTTTACCATGGTGACAGCACTAGTGAGTGGTGTCTTGTGTGGTGTTATACTCACGGCAGACCCTTAAGTAGGCATTAATCCCTGCAGATGACTACACCTGGAAACATCATGTAATATGTTTCATTATGACAAAAAAAATACAAAATTACGGGCCAGATGTATAACCCTCTTTTGCCGCCGCAAACTGGAGATCCTCCCGTTTGCGGCGTTAATGGCATGTACAAATGCTATTTTGCGAGTCGCTGACTCGCAGAATAGCATTTGCGACTCGGACTATTAGAAAGGGGCGTCCCTTCCTAATAGCAAGTCACCATGCCTTGTACTATTGTTTTGCGATGACATTTGTGCCCGCAAAACACTTGCAGTTTACCACCTACTACAAGTAGGTGGTAAACCAAACAGGAAGGGGTCTCTTTGAGAGCATGTGAGAAAATATTTTTTAAAGAGCAAGCAGTGGTCCCAGGGACCACTGCCTGCACTTAAAAAATGAAACTGAAAAGTTTCCTTTTTCTTTTTTTAAATGCAGCCCGTTTTCCTTTAAGTAAAACAGGTTGCATTTAAAAAAAGAAAAACTGCTTCATATAAAAAGAAGTCACAGACATGATGGTCTGCTGACCCCAGCAGGCCACAATCCCTGTGAGTGCTAGCCATTCCCAATGGGATCGCAAAGTGCGACTGCCTCATGAATATTAATGAGACATAATAATAATACTGGAGTTTGTATAGCACAAACAGTTACCTCAGTGACAGAGGTGTCCCAGCGCTCTAGTAGCAAGTAACGCAAGCAGGGAAGTTTGGGTACTGGGGCCAGACCTAGTCATTGCTAAAAAGCCACGTCTTCAACGCTTTTCTAAAACAGGTCTCTGTGTTAGCTTGGCAGAGGTAACTAGGCAGGGTATTCCACATTTTGGATGATCTTGCTGAGAATGCTGAGAATTTGAAACCCCAATGGGAATCGAAAATCAGCGTCTGAGACACTGTTGTACATTCAAATATGCAAGTCGCAAATTGCGTGTCGCAATTTGATGCAATTTGTGACTCGCAAATGTGAATGTTTGTACATCTGGCCCTACTTGTATTACGCATGAGATAACCTGCGTTTGTTAGCGCCTGTTTTCATTGGCAGCTATTATTCTATGCAAAGCTCATTCTAATTTTCTTCACTTTAGTTTCTCTGACTCTGCGTGGAACCCTGGGGGCTTTTGTGCAGGTCCTGTCCCGTTATGCCAACTATACATGCATTATGAGGGGTTTCTCGCTACATGAAGCAATGAGATTTAGTGCTACACTCGTGAACTTTCAGCGCAACCTTCTACGTCACCACACCACCACCTGGCTAAGGGATTAGCAATTCTGGGCTTTACAATCTTGGCCCTGCTGCCTTGAGAGTTCACGCTCAGGACTGGCCACCCTGGCTCTCCTTCCTCTTTTCTTAGATAAGGTATTTATTGTAAATTGTATTTTGCGGTCAGACCCGGCATTCATAACCGTGAGTGTCAGGTATCCCAATGCAGGAATTTCTGACCATGTCCATGTTGGAACTTGCAACAGACAGAACCTTCTGCCAGTATACTACCTGTATTTATTGTAGAAATTATTCACCAGCTATTTATAAACATTGCCCGTTTAACGAGGGTCAACCTCAATTCACTTACCAAACAAGCATCTTCTATTTATTTTCATCTATGTTGTCGTCCCTGCTAGCTGACCTATAATTATTTGTAGTGCCCACCCAAAATCATAATTCCGACTTTTTATGGAGTCCACATTGTTTATAAAAACTTATCTTTCGGATACAGACTTTCTCTTTTGTACTACAAAAGAAACTTTCTTTTTGTCCCACAATGTTTTCCAGATACATTACTAACATTCTTCTCTGCAGTTAGTAGTCCCCTGACTGAAATTGTATATGTTGCTACCCAAAATCTTCAATATGAACTTTTTAATTTCAAGCATTGGTGAGCCAGGGTCAACTTAAAATAATGTATATTCGAGCCAGACTCACAGGTGATGCAATGTTATTGACATCTCCCTTTCTTGATTGATTACAGAGCTTTTGAAATTGACTTCCAGGTAACCTTTGGGAACAATGTGCAAGGACAAGCTGCCGAGGCAGTAATAATAGAATAGGGAATTGAGCGAGGATTTGGTGGTGTAGGTTTTCAGAGGATTGTACACTTAAAACAAACTTCTGTAACTAGTATTATTAAATGACTGGAAAAAAAATGTCGGGGTGTTGAACTTTGTCTACCCTTTTGAGTTCCCCAAAATTCTGCCATGGAGTCATACTCATATGCAGAGACAAAAATATTTAGTAGAATTCGTATAGCCTTGAGACATTGAAAATTGTTGTCAGGTGGTTGAACACGTGCCAACAGCTCTAAGGGCCTGATTACGATGCCGAACAGGCGGTGGAGGTGCGGTGGTGGTCGGGGAGTTGCAGTAGATATTGTTTTTAATTAATTTCATATATTAGTACTTATGATCATTTTAGGGTCTTATTTTGATACAGATACAGGTCCGAACGACCTCTGAATTTTGATGGTATGGGAGCTTGTGTTGCGTTCGGAAACTAGCTGCAGCACACGCTCCATACAGAAAAGGCAGTTTATGTTCATCCCTGCACCGCGTGTTAAAAAAAGTATCCCAGTGAATATTTTGATTTTTACTGCAATGTTTTTAAGTATAATTTAATTTCTAATTTATTATTCAGGGCCGATTCCAATCTGGGTCGGAAAGCACTCTGACCGAGTCGGATCCGGAGTGTTTCCCGATCGAGCCGGACCCCTACAGTCCAACCGAGCTAGTACGATGCGCACGTATGCTGTCGGACTCGGTTCGGTCGAATTCCCATAGAAGTCAATGAGAGCCAGTTGTACGATGCGTACATGCGCTCCCATAGACTGAATGGGTACGTCTCGAACAAATGCGCCCCCTACAGTGGGTACGCGTCGGTGCCATCTGCGCCGTACATGACTGTGTGGGGGAGACCCATGGGTCTCCCCCTGTGTGCGAGTCGTACGGCTGCGGGTGTCGGGGGTCCAACGCGGACCCCCGAAGTCCGACTCTGGGAGCTTTTGCGAGCCGGACACTCCGGCTCGCACAGGCTGTCCGACGCGTGCATCGTACTGGCTCGGTCGTGAATCGCATCCATTGCACGCCACGGTTAGTTTACGACCGAGACGTACGTAGCGGTTCGGACCCGGAAACCACTCGGTTGGTGAATTTCATGTAGCGCGCATCGTACTGGCTCGCTCGTACAGCTGTACGAGTCGGGCGGAAAACAAGCGTACGGCCCGTAGTTTTTTCGGCCGGATCGCGTTTGATGCCCTTCCAACCCGGATCGGAATCGGCCCCTCAGTAGCGGGTTGCAGGGTTTGTAGAGGAATAGAGTGGGAAAATATTTCATAATGTTTTACATGACGTTTTTATATAACTTGAATATTTTATTTTCTAATTAATTAGGTGAATTATTTAATTTTGTATTCATATTATAACTAATTAAGAGTATTTTGTTCTTTTGTTATGTGTATATATTTTAATGCATTTTAATTACTACTTTATACTGTGGTAGTAGGTTGTTGATTTTGCGGGGAATATGTTGGGAAGTTATTTATGTTCTGTATATTTCTATAATTTTTTATGTTAATTAAGTACTTATTTGGTAGCTAATTCTGAAAATTGTTGAATTGAATATTTATGTGAGTCGATACATTTGAATTCATTCTTCATTTGTTGACATGTGTATATAATTTGGTTTGTGAAATGTATTTTATATTTAGTATAGGTTAATAATAATTAGTTTATTTAATTACGATTTTAGTGTTATTATTGTTTTATTAATACTTTATGTATGTTTATGAGGGTGTTTTTGTTATTTCTGAGTAGTATGGAGAGAAATGTATGATTTTAAAAATAATAAATGTGTTTATTAATGTGTTATTACATAATTATTTGTAATAAATAATAATTATTTATATGTTATATGATGTTATTTTGAATATTTTCTAATAATTTAGATTTGTAAGTTATTTGAATATTTTGCAAAAAATAGTTAGGAGGCAAAATTGTATGTATGCAACCCTTTCCTTGCTTTTGCTTACATCGAAGTGAGAATAGTAAACCTAATCATTCCAATGTCTAACACTTTCTCTACTGTTGCATAGATTATAATGGGATAGTATATCTATTACTTCCAAAGTCCAACACTTCCACTGCTTTTTCTTAAGTTGGAGGGGGGATAGTTAATCGAAACACCCAACGTGTAAACACTTTTCTAGCTTTTCTTGGAAATGGAGTTACATTAATCATTTTTGCTAATACAGTTTAATTTTAAAATTTTCTAACACTTTTTAGGCCAATATATTTTTTATGTTTTTTGTAATCATTTTTATATTAATTATATCTTTTTAATTAATTGTAATGTATGTTTTATGAATATAGGATTTTGAGTTTTTTAGTTATTGTTATTAATATAACTGCATTATGAGACAGAGGTTCCAGAATTTCCACTGGAATGCGAACAATGGCGACTCACATTAAAGAATTTTGTTTATAGTTTCTTAATAAGGCGATAAATTTAATGTATTTTTTGTTTTACATAGAACCTATTATAACATAACATGCTTTACAACTACCCTGGCCATTTCCTGCACACCAATATGAATTTCAGTCATTAAAGGTAGGTAGCTATGGGCCTCAATTAGGGGTAGCAGCTGCTACCTCTTTTCTACTCATTGGTGCTGTCCTTGCTGCCTGTGGTTTCAGTGGTCATGAATGTAGTGGCAAGAACAGAAAGTAGATAGGGTTCGAATTGGCTTGTATGCTTACCATAGCATGCACTCCCTGCCCCTTTTCTGCCATAAATAGCTAAAAAGATAAGGTGAGTGTGGGAGGAGTCAGTGCTGTGAGGTCAAGGGTGCATGCTGTCACTTCCACTCCCTGTGACGTTTTAGTGAATGAACATCACTGGCACATCTTGGAGTACAGTTGCATTTCTTCACAGCCCTGCTAAAATGCACTTACAAGATGGTGCTGCGTAAGGGCACCTCTGTTTCATGTTTCGCTGCATTGCCCCCACTTTCGGCAGCTCAGTGCAGGGCTGCTCTGGGCACCTCCTGTGTAATGATCACATTGTCAGGCATTAGCCACTGGGCTTTGAATTATCTAAAATGTTTCCTGTTGCAAACTCAATGGAGGAGGTATATTTTAAGGTTAAGAAGATTGTTCACTAAAATTCATCTGGGAGCCCAACTTAAGTGTCTGAGAAATGATGGTTTCCCTTTAGTCTCAGCAAGAGTAATTGACTGTTGAATATCTTGCTACACGATGGCCTGTGACAGAGTGCGAACAGGACTATGGCAGGGCAATTATTTGCTGTGTATGATTTTTATAAATCCCTTGGCAGTGCTTTGTCCTGATAACTATGATAAAGTGCATTGGTCAGTGTTGATTCAGCAATTCAATCTCGAGCAAATGTTTCAAACACAGCTTCCCTTTCACATTGTTGCTATAAAGAGCACAGCACAATGTTTTCAAAGAAATCTGCATTTCCTAAGCTTTTTATGTATGAAACACATTAAAATCCTGTTGTACTAGGCATTATGCAACTCCTTCTAGCTTAGCCTAAACAAAGGTCTGTTGCACAGACTCGAGGCAGCACAGAATGACAGTGTTAGTTTTGCAGCCTGCATGGAAGCAGTGGAGTAGCAAGGATCCAATGGGCCCTGACGCAAGGAAGTAAAATGCACCCTTTGACTGGTATTAGGGTAGTAAAATACAGAAATTATCAGGGTTCATTGGGCCCCTCAGGGCTCTCTGGCCTGATGCCACTGTACCTGCTGCACCAATGGTAGCTACACCCCTGCATGAAAGGAGAGGTCACATATCCAATACCAGGAGCAGCGTATTAGCTCAAAATTGAAAGCCACATTAAGTTCAACTGCCTGGACTTTCTAAAGCAGTACTGTTGGACTTGGCCCTTTTGGCATGTTCATCCCTAAACTTTTTGCCTGTCTCCTAGCCTTTTCCCTGTGTAGTGTTGGTGGTTTTAGGCCTCTAGGCACTTTATCACTGCTGTCCAGTGTAAAGTGTGTGCACCCTGGGTTACATTTAGTGAGATTGGCCTGCCCTCCCATAGGAATGCATGGGGGATTCCCTGATGAATGTGGATCAGTGGTAAAGCCTGATATGAGAGGCGCAGCGTGGTCAAGTGTGGTATGTATGAAATTGTGAGAATAAATGCTGCGCAATGGTGTGCGCGGATTTATTATGGGTATTTTAGAAATGCCACTTTTAGAAGTTGGCATTTCTGTGTGCTATGTGTCTGCCTGCCTGATGTGAATTGCATATCTGGCTTTTGAGTGACAGGGGCTGTTGAGGTGTGAGTGGCTCCAGGAGGGGCAGGGTGATACAGCGCTAAGCTGAATGGGACATCTACATTTTGAGTAGTGGGAGGGGAAGTCCCTGGTCCCTGAATAAGATGGTGCCTGCCCTAGTGAATGCTGGCTCCGCCCCCTGTGGTGTGTCTGATGACGAGCCCCCAACTCACAATAGGGAAGAGGAGCCTGGTAAACAGAGTGCTCCAGAACCTGTTCTAACTGGTTTTCCCAAGCCCTGTGCCAGGGCAGACAAAAGAAGAGCTAGTATAAGTACTGGGGCTGTGACCCCATGACGGTGTGCTGCGTGGGACCTACAGGGGCCTGAAGGACTGCTGGGCAAGGAGGAACCGCTGTGGGACCCAGCTGCTGTCTCCTGGGGGGGGTCCCTACATGCTGGCCTGCCTGTGCCCAGCTCTGCCCTGGTGTGCGGGACGAGTTGACCTGCAGTAGGCTGCTCCTGTGTGGAGCCCAAGAAGGACTTTTGGACTCTCTGTGATTCTAGCGCCTTGTGAGTGCTGTGCTTTATTCCTTTAATTGCCCAAGCAGGAGGAGAGCATGGGATGAGCAGCACTGAGCTGCTGTCTTTTTCGAGGGAATCCCCATCATAGGGATTCCGCCGTGGTAGCAGGAAAGCGGGTGCCCACCCGGCATTGCGCCTATCGAGCGGGAGCCCACCCTGCTTTATAGATATTTAAACTAGCGGGAGCCCACCCCGCATTGCGGATACTTCCAAACCGGAGCGGGAGCCCACCCCGAATTTCTGCTGATTGGCGGGTGCCCACCCCGCATTGTGGTGTCTTTCAAGGCGGGTGCCCACCCCGCATTTTTGTGGTATTGGCGGGTGCCCACCCCACATCTTGAGGATCAGCTGTGAAGCGCTGCCGCAGAGATCGGCGAAAACAGGAAGCCAGGCAGGCTGCCTGGTTGTGGGCGGGGCTCCCGTGTGCCTGTGGGTAAACCCGCGAGAACCCATTTCTAACATTGATGGCAGCGGTGGGATAGGACTTGCGTTTGCGCAGTACCACAGCGACAACTGGTTGAACTACAAACTCTGCATTTAGATAATCACTTGTTTGGGGATTATTGTTTCTGAGTTTTATTTTATTTTTTCTCCTAAAAAGTGTCATTTGTAAATTATGTACTCTTGCTTCAGCTCAGATGCCTAGGTCTCTTGTGTTGCACCTGTGTTTTAAGAACCTTGCCAGAATGGAACCTACCTTTAATGCATATAATCTGTTGGAATACAGTATGTTGGAGTTAAGAGGGTTCTGTGATGAGAGAAGCTTAGCAGTGGGTGAGGAAGACACCCGGCTATCCCTTAGGACAGCCCTGCTACACTGGCAACAGGATAGATGGAGACAGATAGACAGGGACCAGGCCGCACTCCAAGAGGGTGGTGGGTCTGAGGGTAGCCCTGAGGAGTCTGAAGAGGAGGAAGAAAATGACAGGACAGGGACGCCAGTAGATAGTGAGGACCCCATAGATAGGGAGTCTCTTGCTGGGTCCAGTGTCGGCGGCAGTGCCCCACCCCTTTCCCTATCCCCAGAGGAGTGGGTAGATAGGAGGGAAGAAAGGGAGCATCAGCTGGCTATGCAGAAGCTCAGGTTAGAGCATGCCAAGACGATAGCGCAGCTGAGGGTGGAGGAGAAAAAGCTAGAGACCGAAAGGGTCTTAGCGCAGGAGAGGATGGCGGAGGCTGAGAGGGCCTTCACCAAGGAGAAATTAGCTCTTGGGGGTACGTCCTCTGAGTGTTGTCCTAGTTGCCTGGATTCACCAGTGAGGGTGGGGTCCAGTGGTGGCAGCAATATGGAGTCCAGTGCAGGAAATCCCACTCCCAGATCCCAGAGCGTGGTACCTAGTTCCAAAGAAGAGGAGTACAGGTAGAAGTTCAGGGGTAGTAAGAAACTGTCTCACCAGTCTTGGGGGGAGTTTGCGGATGAATGTAATGATGCACTGGCTGATTGGGTGACGGTTAACACGGAACAGTATTTTGAAGGAATGTTCAATCTGGTTATCAAAGAGCACATGCTCAGTCGTTGTTTTCCGGGGTTGCGCCAACACCTGTTGGAGTGTGGGTTTGCTAATCCATGGAAACTTGCATGGGAAGTAGACCTCTGGGTGGCGGCCCGAGGTTCTGAAGAGGCATTGGGCAGTGATTCCAAAAGTAGTGGCTTGGGTATCTTCCAGGCCTGTGTGGGGGAAGAGGTTCAGAGTAGCCCAGCTAGGTCCCAGTGTAGTGGGAGGGGTGTAGGGGCTCACGTCATGTCTCAGTGGAGTAGGAGTGAGTATGGGACTGTGTGTCTGAGGGTGTCCACAGAGATCCCATTGCTAACAAGTACTTTATCAATTAAGCACTCTTTTACTTGATGGAAAATTTCTCTACGCCATTTGTACCAGAGGGCTAAGGTCGTTTGACTCAGTAGTACTATATCCAGTAGACTTTCAATTATTAAGTGTGTGGGGGTGTTTAAGCAGTAGAACACAGCCATTAGACATCTAGTGGCAGCTTGAATCAATGATATGTAGGACCACACTAAAACCCTTCCTAGTTGTATGATGTCATCATGTCTTATTACTGGTAAATGACCAGACACAGTAGGGCACAGTGTGTTCTATATAAGTGATATTGTTATTATCACAATTCAAACCAAACGCCGAGTGCTTGGAAATGTCACAACCATGAAGAAGATATTAAGCAAATTTCGAAGCATAATCCTTTTAGTTGCAGTTGTTTACCCGAAGCAAAGCTATGTACTAAAATACATTTCCTTCAATAACACAACCATTCATCTAAATAAAAAGCGACAAAGTAGATCGGATGAGATAGGAAAAGAGGACACCAGATATATTTTCTGAAACAGGAAGGCAAACTGAAAGTGGTTTGCGACTTTTCCCTTTTGGGTTAATATTAAGGGCCTTACTATGAGTATGGATGTCCTGGGTCGCCGTACTCGTGTTGACAGTCCAACCACCACCACCACTCGTCCACCCTAGTACGAGTGTGGCAGTGGGACCACCACAAGACCACTGCCTCCCCCAGGATCAAGGATCCTGCTGCCGCAGCAGTCTGACAATGGCCTGAATATGCTGGCGGGGCAGATGTCGGTACCGCAGAGCATATCCCGACCTGCATATCCACCGCCCTTTTCATGGCAGGGACCCGGCATGAAAAGGGTGGCAGACATGCAGGTAAAAGGGGCCTGGCCCATTCTGGGTCTAGAGGTGCATGCGAGGGGGGCACATGTTGTGCCCCCGTGGAATTGCACCCTTGTTCCTGCACAGTGTGGCATGCATGACATAGTGCATGCCACACCATGCAGGAATAGCTACAGGCTCTCACAGTGGCTGTAGGCTTGTTAGGCTCTCCTATGAGTCTTACATACCACTGCCATGAGACCGAGCAGCACCGCCCACCCACCCTAAATTAAAGCCGTAACGCGACAGGCAGGCTCAGCACAGCCCTGGCGGTCTTCCTGGGACCGCGGCGGTCCCAGACAAAGACCGCCAAAGTCATAATAAGGCCCTTAGAATTTTAAGGACACATTTAAAATGCCATCACAACATCTGAGGTGACTTGCAATATATTTGAGTATAACTTGAATGGAATGTCAATGTACCTGCAAAAAGTAGTACATCCCATCGAAAATCAGGGCCTCTAGCCATGAGGCAACATATAAAATTGGCTCTGATGTCGCTGCAGGTCTAGACAGTCATATGGTTACGTCAACTGAATGTATGTGCAGAATTAAATATATTCTCAAGATGACTGGGTCTTGCGCAAAATCTGAAAGAAATACCCTGTATCAGTAACAATGTTACCGCTCGGTGTTACCTTCCTTTTCACTTATTGCCACAAAAAGCAGAAAACAGTATGGTATTTATTTGCATTTGGTCACTGCTAGCCACAAGTAGGCAGAAAGCATTCAGGGTAAATATATAATCAAATGCAGCATTACATCATTTTCATATTTCTCTATACCCATGGTAATAATGTTGAGGCGGAGGAGTGGAAAGATTCATATTATTCTCCTTAAAACGCTCAAGCTCACACCGTACATGTACAAGCACCACAATTTATTGACCTGAAAACCTGAAAAGAATAAAGATCAGCAGTCCACTTTATAGTCCTTTTCATAGGTGTGTCCAAAATACACACAATCTCCTGTCCAGTTTGTGGGCTTCTAATAAATTATAGCCTATGTATTGCTCTGCCCCTTATCACAAACAAGCCCATATTCCTATCCAAATAGGAATTGCTTGCAACCAAGCCGAAACTCCTAACAACAGTCTCACACAAATTCCTGGCCCACTGAGCGATTCCAGATCCTCAAGCTAACAGTCCCGCACATTGTCCTATCCTTAGTTTCACAAGGCACCCAGACAAACTAGGGATTCTGATGGGAGGGGGTAGGTGTGGACATGAGTGTATTTGCATGCAATCTTTCAAAGTGACTGAGAGGTGGGTGGCACTGTAGGGTTGAGGTTGCACCAAAACCCTAAAATAAGCATCATCATGGATTGCAGACATGTCTATGGGTGTTGTGTTAAGAAATCCCTGGGAGATTGATCTGTTTGCCTGAGGGCTTAAGCAATGAACTGTGCAGGCATGTGAGTGGAATGCAGACAGAAACCATGGGTGGGATAACAGGACATCCCTCAATGTGTGTAGAAATGGCTACAGGCAATGTGGCCAGGCACCTTTATGGAAATTGGATTATGGTAGATTTGCAGGAGAGGCTATGGCCAGGACAGCATGGATGCTTTCCTGGGGATGGCAGTTAGGTTATAATGTGGGCTGGGCTGTGGGCAGAGTGACAGATCATCACTCAGTGGGGTTTGATAGAACTCTGTGTGGGGGCCCTAACCCTGGGCAGTGAACTCCGCTCTGCTCGTGGAATTTGCAGAGTTTTCCCCACTCCGCGTTACTCAGAGCTCGCGGAGTTCTGAAAAACTGAGTTTTTTTTCTCACTCGCGTTCGTTGGCGAGTGTGAGCGAGGAAAATCAACCTCCCAGCGAGATTTTTCCTCGTTCGCGATCGTCAACATCAAGTTGGTGAATGCGAGCGTGGAAAATCAACATCCCGGAGAGATTTCCAAATGCAGGAGGGTCAGGTTTCTCATTGCGAGTGGTCGCATTGAGAAGCTACCCATTCGCGTTGAGAAAGCTGCCGCTCAAGTAAAAATCTACTCAAGCGGCAGAAAAGGAAAGCAGGGACCGCTTGCGCTGTGCAAGGTGCCGTTCGCAATGATTGCACAGTGCGGACAAGCATCCGGCACTGTGCAATCACTGCAAACTGCCTTTTTTTATCGTACTCCGCCGCTTGCGGAGCTCCGCGTAGTGTAGTGGAGGTTTGTTTGCACTTCGCGGAGTTCCGCGTAGTGCAACTCCGCGTACTCCACCCAGGGTTATGTAGGGCGATGAACTTGAATATGGACAGAACAGCATTGACTCATTCTCTGGGATGTAGATTGGACTGAAGAGAGGACTAAGGGCTGGAATAAGAAGAATGCTTACTGTGGATAAGGGTAAAGCTGTGGTCCAGGACATGGTCAAAGTGATAAGGATTCATTCCATGGGGAAGTTAGATATTTGTGAATGTATGATGTCTTTTAGGTCGGGTGACAGACTGGTTGACAGGAAGCAATTTAATGGTGCACGTGAATGGGCAGGAAGGCTATAAGTACAGTAGTGGGGTGTGGAGGAGTACTGGATGCAGAATCATCAGGGTAAATGTTGGAGCAACAGCCAGGGTTACAGTGACTCAGTAGTTGCTTGGGTGAAAACAATTATTGCAGGTTGGATACAGGTGACAGCCACATCAGCAGAATTGGTGCTGAGAAGGGAAATCTCCCTACAAACTGGGTGCAGGTGAACTAAAGTCTGGGTAGATTGATGCTACTGTTAGGCCACACATCCCCAGTGGTCTAAGGGAGAGTTAGTTTATTGTCACTGTGCCATAGCTGCACCAGCCAATGCTGGACTAAGTTACTAACACAATAGAGGATGGGGTTGTGCCGTCCATTTACCTCACTTCAGACATGTGGGCCAGTTGTCAAGTTACAACCTATATGTGCATCACTGCACATTGGGTCTCCTTCAAGGGGGTTAAGCAAAAAGACCAGTCAAAGGCGCTATCATCATCATGCTTTTCAAGGCATTCATCTGGATGCAACAATAGTAAAGTTCTCTATGGAAAATGCATACACAGCTGCCAATATCCTGTAAAAATTCAATATCAAAGTCTATGAATGACTTCAAATTAGGGGCCTTTGCATTGGATTTGTTGTCACTGACAATGGCAGTAGTATTGTCAAAGCCTTGACAGATGAATAATGCTTGAGAGTGCTATATTTAGCTCATTGCATACACCTAACTTTGCAGGCCTGCCTCAAAAAAGAAGTCAACAACAAACTGGTCAGCTGATTTAGGATTTGCACACATATTAGCCATTCCATCAAGGACCAGAAGCAGTAGATGATCATTCAGTGTGTGTGTAGAGTAAAAGCCATTATACAGGAAATCCCATCCTGCTGGAATGCAACCTTCTACAGGCTGTAAAGCCTGTTTCAGCAGTATAGATAGATAAGTAGGTGCTACAAAGGAGATGGAATGCAATTGCCAAATAGACAAATGACAAATGGAGGCTCAAAGTATGACTGATCCAAACACTACTGATTTTTGTGTTTTGAGGCAGGAAGTCAGCAATGAGGATTTTACAACAAGCCAAGTCACTACAGTGTTGCACTTACTGTAGGTCCATTTGCTTAAGGTGGAGGAATCTTATAACAACGTCAATAAAGAAGCAACTGGTTTGATCAACATCGTCTGTACACAAGTCTCAGGTTACAACAAGAGATTGTGTTACCTGAAGAGTACATCTGTGCCACAGTCGTAGATCCATGGTAGAAACAACTGCTATCTATTTTCATTCCTTTTTCAGCACTGGTTGTATCATTAATGAAAAATGGATGACCAAAAGCTAACTGAACTGGGAGATGAAAGATTGCAACTTCTGAGTTGAAGAAGAACTAAAGCACTGTCTTCACCTGTCTCTGTATAGCCTGGTGGTGACTCTGAGTCTAGCAGCATGTCACACCTCAAGCAGCAGCACCCACAAATGGTAAAGTAAAAGGCTCACCATTCCAATACACACCTGCTACTAAGTCAACAACACTAACAGCATCACTTCACTGAACTGTCATCTTCCTTCCATGACATATGCTGTGCCCACTCAACTTTTCAATAATTCCACACACACATCCATTGATTGAATCCCTAACCCTCTTCCTCCCATTTGTAAGATCTTCTGTGTTGTAATTTATTTTCACCATCAAAAGATCTTACAATTGTTGGGGCGGATGTGGAGTGAGCAGCAGTAAACTGTTATTGGAGGAGGATAGGAAAAATTGTAAATGTGCCCACACTCTCCCCCCACTTAGCCATTGACACAATGTGGTACTGAAAATAATACTCAATGGTGGCTAAGGGTAAGTGGTGTGTACTTTTTCTATAATCTATGCACCATAGAGGAACTAGTTATTGTAGAAATGTTCTACTGATTCTTGACTTGTACATAATGTATAAAATAGAACAATCATACTTTGCTTATACCTTATATAACTTTACCACATGTAATAGAATATATTTGCATTTGAACAATACAGGATGCTTGATTTAGTAAAAATGCAATGATTTATACTAGCTGCTGTTTTGGGTTTGTCGCTCGCCTTTATGCTGCACAATCATGTTTGCTGATTCATCTCTTCTACTCAAAACAAGAAACCTCATTTCTTGTGGTCTATTTCCTGTTTGTACCTGTCAGGAGTAGCCACCAGGCACCAGGATAAACCAGGTGGCTAGTCCTGACAGGTGTAAAAAGGTTATTCAAATGGAAGTTGAGTTGATTTGACTGCTATCGAAACTGAGGTAAGGAAGTTGAGGTTTGGGTTCGGGCATGGATGTAATGCAGCATGTCTTCTATGCTTATTACTACCTAGTAGTGATTTGAGATGGGAGGGCCACAGGCATTACTAATGGAAGGGGCTCATGTTATTACAAATCACAAAGGGGGAAATGGAGATGGTCAGATTACCAAAACTAAATGTAGGGGAACAAAGGCCTGCATTCGGCTGGCCTGGCAAGAGAGTTCATGCGGTGAGAGTTAAAGGAGAGGATGATGGAACTTTTGCGTTTTTTGTGATGAACCAGATTCTGGCTTATGTCAGTAGATAGATGGATACCCCAGGTTAACCATGCATGCTACTGATAACAGTTATACTATTAACAAAATAAGACATTTATGTATATGAGTAGAATATTTATTTATTTATGGGGAAACAATTCCAGTCACTCACTTCACCTGCAACAGACCACGGCCTCCCTAAAACCTATACTAAACACACTCCTATTTCTAAAACTTCCCCAACTTGCATCACCTGCACCACATGTAACAGATACATCTCCTAAACAAAACACACTCCTGTTCCAAACCTTTCTGCATCTTGCCTCATCCACACCACATGCAAAAGAGAGGTCTAATACACTTCTATTCCTAACCCTTACACAATTTGCCTCACCCACACCACCTGCAAAAGTCCCAGCCCTCTCTAAACAAAACACTTGTTTACCTGCGCTTTCCCTTCCTTAATTCCGCCCACCCATACTACCCACAACAGGCCCACCCAAACAATGCCCCATCACTCGGTCAAGTCTTTCTTTCATTCCATCCTGGCTGTTAGCCAGGGTATCAAGGCACCCCATGACTTTGTTAAGTAGGAACTCCATGGGATTGAACATAGGGAGTTGGTTGCAGTGGGTGGTAGGGGTGCTTTGCTGTGCCCTGTGTACCCAGGTGTCCTTACTAATAGCCACTGTTGGTTCCTGGACCAGCTGCCACCTCCTCTTCCAAGTCCACCAATCTGTGCAAGGTTGCCACAATGACCTAAATCCTTTTAAGGTGCAGTTGAGGCTCTATCCACTGTTGGACGTTTCTCCAAGGTTCTTTCTCCTGGCCTTTTGGGGGAGCAGAAGGATGGTCTAAAATGAAAAATAAAAGCATGAATTGTAGTACCCATTGCAAGCGCATGTTTGTATGATCTCTTACACAACACTGCAGGTTCTCTAGGGCCACTGGAATTATGTGATTCTTCATTCCAGCAATTTTTTATTCTTAAATACAAGTGGTGGTACTTGCTATTAATTAATCCACCAACACAAGCATAACTAAAAACATGTTTTTTTTGCTTAAATTGTTAAAAAAAAGTTTAAAGGAACAAATTCATGAAGTGATGCTTTGCCAAACATTATGAACGTTTGTTTAAAAAAGAGATCAATCTACAAAATTATACTGCCACAGAAAAATGTGGTGCATTAATTTGGGCAACTCAATTAATTAGGATTTTCATACAACATAATTAACTAACAGGCCTGCGTGATTTGTCGACTAATATTGGCACATAATAATAATAATAATAATAACATTAATAATAATAATAACTACAGCAGCACTGACCCCTGGTCCCAACCCACATTGCACCCTGCTCCTACCTAAATCAGTATCAGCATAACAATTGGTCCTGGGTTTGGGAGCAAGTGAGTGAGTGTTACTGTGTTAGGGAAGCTTGAGCTAGGGTTAGATTTACCTATTGACAGTTTGTATGATTATTGGAAGGTAGAAGATGGACCAGTGGAAGTGATGGCATAAAAGACATTTTGTAAGAAGGTGTGGGAGAAATGTGGCCATAACATGACAGGACGGGCGGTGGCACATATTTGTGGGTACTGGACAACATTTCTCTTTGATTCATTAAATTAAATGGAAGAGGGCCAGAAACAGAACCATAGTGTGGTGGTTAACTTAGGAAGGGTTCGGTACCAGGCTTTGAAGGGATACCTTAACAACTGCAGCAGTTTTCACTAAGAAAGAAACTTGACTTACCACTCACCACAGCAGTCACTTGCTCCTCCTTTTGCCCCCATGGCTACCGTCCTCCTGCTCCTCCTGAGTGCACCTGGGCCAGACTCTTGAAAAGCATGAAAGGTACTTATTTAGTAATATCACTATCAACAGCAATATTTACACAAGTACAAAAAATACCAAAATGATTTGAAATTACACTTACCCAAAGTGTCACTTTAAATGTTTACGTCTATATTTTAAAACTCAAGTAGTCAAAAGTTTGAAGCAATAAAGACATTGCTGGGAAAGTTAAAACATTATTAAGGAAAGGATGAGATGGGAATGGTAGAGGACAAAACTAAAATAAGCGTAAGGAAGAGGTTGCTACCAAAGTAAGGAAGAATGGGCGAAAGAAAAATATAACACCAAATGAAACAGAAGGGAATATAAAGTAAACACAGATAGTTGTGCAGGTGAACATAATGGACACTAAATTAAATAAAAAGGGACTTTAGGGGAAGTTAGGAAAAAGTTATACAAATACTGAAAAAAAAAACCCTACACACTGAAAAATCCAACTCCACACTCTTACACCATGTGAAAGGAGTTTTCAAAGTAAATACATTAAACACAATTATAAAAATAAAACATTCCCTATAGTGAAACTTATAACTAAAATCCCACCAACCACCAAAGACTAACCAAACCAGTATTTTTAACATGTAACTAAAGCAAACATTTTCTCACCAACAGAAAGGAAAAGTCCACCTGACAACAACAAAAACAACAGAAGAATAATCATATCTGAAAATAACCTGCTAAGGCTAACCCAATGTAAAACATGGATGATGGATGAAACCTTAAAATATGCCCTCCACCATTAACAAATATATACACCATGTATGGTGAATATCATAACACTAAAATACCCATAATTTCTACACTGCTACAACTTACTATGAAATTTAAACCACATTAAAGTAAAAACTATACCCACACACTGCCATACAACGTTGCTATTTCCACTTCAAGCAAAGCATTTAGAAACATCTGCAAAAACCTGCACTAAGTGTGGAATATGCTTAGTGATATAGTTTTAAGGTTTTACACCACACTCTATGCGGCCAAGGATGCCCCACCTATTGAAGAGATAGATTCCTATCTTGAAGACGTTGCATTGGGGTGGCTGTAAAACGCGCACAGGGAATACTTAATGCAGCCTTTTGATGTAGAGGATGTCAAACTGGCTATTGTGTCATTGCCTACCTGTAAAGCGGCTGGTATGGACGGGCGTACCAGCGAATTTTAGAAAACTTATGTGGAAGATCTAGCTCCTAGGTTACTGTCTGTGTTTGCGGAGGCTTATGAAGAGGGGAAAGTCCCGCTTACCCTTAAAGAGGCTCTGCTCGTAACCTTGTTGAAACCGGATAAACCCGCCAATCGCTGTGAATCATATAGACCTCTCTCAATCATCAATATAGACACCAAAGTCCTGGCAAAGATGGTCGCCACTAGGCTGCAACCATTGATCCCTCTGTTAGTCTTATCTGACCAGTCAGGTTTTGTATCTGAGCGCTCTACTACACACAACTTGCATACTGTGTTCTCCACGTTACACTATTTTGACCCAGATTTTCAAGCGGAGGCTGTGCTGGTTGATGCAGCAAAAGCCTTTGTTTCCCTCCACTGGGATTTCATGTTCACAGTTTTAACTAGAATGGGTCTACCCCCGTTCTGTCTTCAATGGATCAGAGTGCTGTACACAGAACTTGTCGCAAATGTGCGAGTCAATGGCTGGGTATTCTCTGCGTTCTCCACCGGTAGGGGCACGTGGCAGGGATGCCCCTGTCGCCTTTGCTTTTTTCCCTTGCGCTAGAGCCTCTGGCCTGTAAACTTAGACAGATGCATGCGGCTGCGGCATTAAGATTTTGGCAGAAACCACTTGTGGTCTCCCTATATGCAGATGATATGCTTTTATATGTCCGGGATACTGCTACTTTTTTTACCAGAATTGCTACGGGAATATGAAAATTTGAGCGATATTCAGGCCTTAGTATTAACTGATCAAAGTCGGTGGTGTTTCCGCTGATGGCTGGTACTAGGGAGATAGAACTGGATTTCCCGCTGATGTGGACCCATGATCCCGTGCGATACCTTGGGGTGTGGCTGCACAGGGACCCTGATAGGGTGATATCCAAGAACTATGGTCGGGCTATCAAACGCATTACTGAACAGGCAGAGCAGTGGGCGCGCCTGCCTCTCTCCCTTGCGGATCGGATTACAATTGTAAAAATTACCTTCTTACCCAAGCTGCTTTATTTTTTTGTTAACATTCCAATTAAGTTGAATATCGCACTATTTCAGACGCTCCAATCCGCAATCCTTACATTAGTATAGGGTGGGAAGAAGCCTCGATGTAGTTGGGATATTTTAGTGCAGCCATTTGACCGGGGCGGGTTTGAGGCTCCTGACTTCCGACTATATTATCTGTGCGCGCAGGCACAGTTTGCACACTATTGGCACTTTCTGTCACGGTTTCAACCTCATCTTGCTATTGAATCAGACACTGTTCTTCCATTGCCTCTGCAGGCAGCAACCCTTTCTGGGGGTTTGGGAGGTCCTAGGACCGAAATTAACCCAGTGTTATGCACTGCATGGGCTTGGAAGATGCTTGCAAAAAGGGCACGGCTCTCATATTTGTATGCCCCGCTGTTGCCACTGAAGCCGTACAAAAAGAACAAAGCTACCAGCAACTAAGACTAGAACAGTCAGCAAACCAAAACAAATGTAAAATATCTATACAAATTAGGTAATGTACAAAATGCTACAATCCGCAGTCAGATTCTGCAAATCCCAGAGGAGTAGACAACCTAGATCAGGCTTCTCCAATGGGCAGCTTGTGAACTACTGGTAGCTCTCCAGCTACCTGTAAGTAGCTCTCCTGTGTGCAGCCCAGCATAGTAAATTTGAAGCTTTTGCTTCCCTGAATTAATTTATGTATAAGCAAGTTGAAACTGTGAATTCAAGACAAAAATGTGTGCACTTTCAGAACTCATAAGCTGACCTGGGGAGGAAAATGGTTCAATTTCCAAAATATATTCAAAGCTGACATTTGACTGATAAAACCCGGGGCATTGGACAGACTTATTATTAATACCATAACCTTGGTGTCAGGGGCATTGGGTCATGTATTACCCATGTAGAGGCATTTGAAAGTGACAAAACATTTTTAAGTTACTGCTGGAAACCCTGCCTGATGCACGGAGGTGATCACTGCTAGTAATCATGAATATGGTGGCCACTAATGTTTTCTTGTCTGGTGTGGTCACAATTACAACAATAGCTTAGGATGATTTTCCCTGAACTTTATTTCTTAATATAGAAAAAGTTGGAGACCCCTGACCTAGATATAATAGCTTCGGGCCTGATTACAATGACGGTGGCAGTCCCACCGCCATCGTAATTAGGTTTTCCGCCCACCACATTAGGATGGCAGTCAGATTGGTGGCGGTCGGAGAGACAGACCGCCATGGATCTGACACAGACCGCAATGGATCCGACGGGCTCAAGGAGCCCATCGGTCCCTCGGAGGAGCAGAAATACCTACAATGGTGGTGGTGCCTGCCAGGCACTGCAGTAGGTATTACAATGTTCCTTTCTGCCTGCCCATTCATGGCAGTGAAGCCGCCATGAAAAGGTAGGAGGAAAGGGACATTGTGGGCCCATAGTGGGCACCCCTTCCCCTCGGACTCACCTTTGGGTTTTGGGATATCCATGAACCATGTGGCAGGCACCGCATGTTATGTGTTATGTCCATGTTTTGTACTGCGGCATGTGCCCGGCGGGACCTCCGACTTGTAGTGGGTGGTCCCATTTATGAAAGGATGGCGGTTGGACGAAAGTCCGACCGCCATCCTAATTGGCCATTAAATTTGTATTATACACCACCTACCTACTAATCTACTAACAATTAAAATACAACAAACACTAACACCACTACAACTAAACAATTTAATATAAATATTAGATTCAATATTTTTTTTAAGTCAGCCAAAAATATATATCAATTAAGTCCAAAAAAAGACAGATAAATAAAACAATTTTTTATACCTAATTAATAATACTCATAGGAAAAGCAAAAAGGTACAATATTAAAAATATACAAAGTAGTTCACAAATTAAAACACACACATTCAAAAAAACATCACTGCAGTAAAACAAAAATACATATCAAAATATAATATTTCCCACCCAAAAATAAATACAAATATCATACTTACAGTTGCATAGTGGAGGTTCTTGATCCAGCTCAATTTCCCCACAAAAAATCCACAAAAAAGTAAAAAAATATAAAAAATATGCGAAAATTAAATGTCTGAACTAAATCCAATTGAGTAATCCACAGTCACTGGAAACCATAAAAAACAGAACACTGAAAATAAAATCTGCTCCAGAAAAGCTGATAAATCATACCAAAATTCTTTAATTAAAAAAAACACATTAAAAATAGCAGCAAACATTGCACTCCGACTTCCAAACCTGTAAAGAAAATCACACCCACCCTCACGGTACATACATCCCAACTGCAATAGAAATATAGCACTACAACTGTACATATACAGTACAACACATAACTATATCTATATATACAATAACATACTAGGATTACAAAACTATACTAAGGGCTACCACAATACACTACATAACAACACAGCAAAATGAGAATAAATGTTATAGGCAGCCATTACAGGACTCAGAAACATAGTCCCCTGTCCTGAGATTATTTAATAAAAAAGGACATAAGAGGTCAGGGTAGGTTTTATTGAAATAATATAAAACAGCAAAAAACAATACGTCTCTGAACCTTTCTTCTAACATTCAATTCACAAAATGCAATTATAAAAACGATGTTAAAAAAGAGACTCGCAGACATGTTTTTATTAAAACTTTATTAAACATTTTTATAATAATCAATATTACTAAACAAACATTGCATTGTGTGAATTACTGAAATATACACCAGATTTAACATATTGAGGATATTTGGAGAAAGATAATAAGTCAGTAAGTCTACCTGAGTGCAGCCAGGACCTGCAAGACCCACCACATGCTACGCATACCGGAAGGCCGTATGTGGAATGGTGGTGACTGCTTGTAAGTGGTCGGATTCAGGACCTGGCCCTGCGGACAACCCCATGCCATGCATAGCCTTCAGCCATGTGCATCGGGGGTTCACTTTAAGGAAGTAATAAAACATTACTTTTCATTAAAAAGAAAACCTAGAAATTCACTGGAAAAAAACAAAGGTTAAAGTGACATTATACTTAGGTGAAACTTTCAGTGGTGAAGTAATATTTTAAACTTAAAATACACTGAAATTCACCAGTTATAGTTATCTCAAGTAACTGTAACTCATGCCCTAAAGTAACTATAACTCGCTCAATCGCCATGCACAGATCATTTCCAATATATTACATCACTCATGACATGTTCTATACCATCATTGATAACATCACTGCAACATTTGAACTGATATCATTGATGACAACATTTTGTAAGTGATAGTTAATTTAGACATAAGTTATAGTTAGTTAAGATAATTATAACTGGTAAATCTCAGTGGTTTCTTTTTGTTTAAAATGTTACATTGTCATTGAAAGTATCACCTGACTCTAACATGACTGTAACATTGTTTTTAACAGTGACAAATATATATATATAATGGCAAAAGACATGGGCCTGATTATGAGTTTGGAGGTCTTGAAGTGGGTCGCCACGCCAAAGCCACGCTCTACTACCGCCAAAGGTGACCGCTGGCCGCCTGCCAGATTAGGAATTTTTTTCCTGGTCTTTCGAGCAGTCCTTTGGCGGTCCCACGGCGGTGCCTAATAGAAAGGCACCGCAATGGGTGTAAAAGTGCCAGGTCATTATATTATGATTGTGCAGTAACATAGTGGACTCAGAGAATGCTTGACCTTGCTGGTAGGTCGCTCCCCCACCACACAGCTCCGCCTGTGTGCCCTGCCGCTGCCGCTGCTGTAGAAGTCGAGGCCCTCCTCCACCCGCAGGCTACCACCTGCGCCTCATCCCTGGTGGCCAGTGGTAGGTCCTAGGTTTGTATCTTTGTGCCCGCTTTGCCTTCTTTCTCCCCCTCGCTGCCCTTGATTTGTGCCTGTTTTTTGCCTTCTGTCTCCATCTCACTGCCCTTGATTTGTGCCCTTTTGCCTTCTGTCTCCCCCTCGCTGCCCTTGATTTGTGCCCTCTTGCCTTCTGTCTCCCCCTCGCTGCCCTTAATTGTGCCCTTTTGCCTTCTGTTTCCCCCTCGCTGCCCCTGTTGTGCCAGGTTGCCTTCAGGTGCCCCGACCGCTCCCATTCCTGCTGCTGCGTCTCCTGCAGCCCCGCCCCCCTCACTGCCCATTCGCTGCCCTAGCCTCCTGCCTCCCAGCTGCTCCTCCCTCCCACATCCCCTTATATATGGCGGCCGCTGTGCGGCCGCGCTGCTGACGCGCCCAAGGCGCGCCTAAGGCGAGCTCGTCTGCGCCCATCCGTGCCTGGACCTTGCCCAGCACCAGAACCCCTGGTCCCCGCACCCGCCACAATGACCACCGCTGCTACGATGCCAGCACACTCCACGCTCTCAACCCCGGACGGACCCACACTTGCTTCAAGGCCGCCCCGAAACGCACACACGGTCCCTTCACCTGCCGGAACTGTAGCTACACCAGCCTCAGAGCCGCAGAACAACCTGCCAAGAAAGACCTCAACCACCTCCGATGCATACTACTGAACACCCGCTCTGCACGCAAACACGCCGTCGAGCTTTGGGTCCTGCTCGACACATCATCCCCGGACATCGCCTTCCTAACAGAGACCTGGATGAACGACTCCTCCACACCCGACATCGTCATAGCCATCCCAGACGGCTACAAGATCACCCACAGAGACCGCTCCAACGGAGTCGGCGGAGGAATTGCCATCGTCCACAAGAACAGCATCAGGGTCTCGACCAGCACCTACGACACTCTCAGCACTGCCGAACACATGCATTTCCAGATCCACACAGACCCCAACTTCACCCTCAGAGGCACCCCCATCTACAGACCCCCCGGATCCCGACCCCAGTTCAGCGACTCCATCGCCGACTTCATCAGCACGCACGCCCTGACCTCCACCGACTACATCCTCCTCGGAGACCTGAACTTTCACCTGGAGAACAACAGCAACTCGACAACCCTGATTGATAACCTCGCCAACCTCAGATTGAGGCAACTCGTCACAACGCCTACCCACTCCGCAGGCCACACGCTTGACCCCATCTTCTCCGCAAGCCCCCACGTCGTCTTCAGCCACACCACCGAACTCCTCTGGACCGACCACCGCTGCATCCACTTCTCCTTCCAGAAACCCACCATACACCACCGCACCCAACAGATCCCTCGCCGCTGCTGGAGAAAAATCACCTAAGACCAACTACACACAAACCTCGCTCTCAGCCCACCCACCGAATCCTCCAACACCGACGACGCTGCCCGCAACCGCAGACGCTGGATCGATAACTGCACCAACACCCTTGCCCCGCTGAAGAAACCCCCCCACAGAGACACCAGCAAGAGGGCCAGCTGGTTCACACCAGAACTCCTAGCCTCCAAGTGAGCCTGCCGGAAGCTAGAGAAGAAATGGCACAGCGAACAGAGTCCGGACAGCCACGCAGCCCACAAGGGCGCCACCCACAACCACCATCACATCATCAGGACTGCCAAGAGGACCTCCTTCAAAGACAGCCTCGACAAAAACGCACGCAATAGCAAGGAGCTCTTCAACATCGTGAAGGAACTCTCTAACCCCAGCTCCAACACCAACAACCTCCCGCCGTCGCAAGCCCTGTGCGACTCCCTCGCCACTTTCTTCCACCACAAGATTGCAGACATCCACAACAGCTTCAACACCCAGACAGCCCCAACAGACAGCAACACAACAGTCTCTCTGCATACCATCGACCACAACCTCCTGCTAGCCTGGACCAGCGTGAGCATCGATGACACCATCAAGACCATGAGCACAATCCACTCCCCGTCAGACCCATTCCTGCACCACATCTTCAACAAAGCCTGCAGCTCCATCGCACCCCACCTGCGCAACGTCATCAATCTCTCCCTCGAGACCAAGACCTTCCCAGAGAGCTGGAAACACGCCGAGATCAACGCCCTACTCAAAAAACCCAAGGCAGACCCTAGAGACCTCAAGAACTTCCAGCCCATCTCTCTGCTCCCGTTCCCGGCCAAGGTCATCGAGAAGATCGTCAACAGACAGCTAACCCGATACCTCGCAGAAAACAGAATCGTGGACCCTTCCCAGTCAGGGTTCCGCAGCAACCACAGCACCGAGACCGCCCTCATCCCGCCACCGACGACATCAGGATACTGCTGGACAACGGTGAGACCGCAGCCCTCATCCTCTTGGACCTCTCCGCCACCTTCGACACCGTCTGCCACCACACACTAAGCGCACGCCTCCACGCTGTAGGGATCCGAGACAAAGCCCTGGAATGGACCACCTCCTTCCTCTCCGGCAGAACCCAGAGCGTCCGCCTCCCCCCATTCCGATCCGAAGCCTCCGAGATCATCTGCGGCGTACCCCAGGGTTCCTCCCTCAGCCCGACACTGTTCAACATTTACATGGCCCGCTCGCATACGTCGCCCGACAGCACAACCTCAGCATAATCTCCTACTCCGACGACACTCAACTGATCCACTCCCTCACCAAGGACCCCATCACCACCAAAGCCAACCTCCACGAAGAAATAAAGGCCGTCGCCGACTGGATGAAGACCAGCCGACTGAAGCTGAACATGGACAAAACTGAGGTTCTCATCCTCGGCTCCAACCCTTCAGCCTGGGACGACTCCTGGTGGCCGACGGCACTGGGGACAGCCCCGACACCCACCGACCACGCACGCAACCTGGGAATCATCCTCGACTCAACGCTCTCCATGACCAAGCAAGTCAACGCCATCTCCTCCTCCTGCTTCAACACCCTCCGCATGCTCCACAAGATCTACAGGTGGATCCCGACAGATACAAGAAGAACAGTCACCTAGGCCCTCGTCAGCAGCAGACTCGACTAGGAAACACCCTCTATGCAGGAGCCCCGACCAAGCTCATCCAACGACTGCAACGCATCCAAAAAGCCTCGGCACGACTAAACCTCGACGTACCACGCCACGACCACATCACCCCCCACCTGAGAAACCTGCACTGGCTGCCGGTCAACAAGAGGATCACCTTCAAGCTCCTCACCCACACACAAAAGGCACTCCACAAGACGAGCCCAGCCTACCTCAACAAACGACTTTACTTCTACACCCCCAACCGCCAGCTCCGCTCCGTCGACCTCGCACTCGCCACCGTCCCGCGCATGTGAAGAACAACCACCGGCGGGAGGTCCTTCTCCCACCTCGCCGCCAAGACCTGGAACACCCTCCCACTGAACCTACAACAGACCCAAGACCTGCTGACCTTCAGGAGGCTACTCAAGACCTGGCTGTTCGATCAGTAGCGCCCCCCCCCCCAGCGCCTTGATACCCTCACGGGTATGTAGTGCACTCTACAAATGTTGTTTGATTGATTGATTGATTGATTGATTGAGAGAATGCTGGGAGCAGGGGTTTCTGTCAAGGGGGCTACTGAGCTTGCGATGCTGACAGGGGTGGGGTACATGGAAATAGGGAGCACTATACACTAAAGATGCACATACATATATCTACATACAACGTTCACAGTAGGAGCACTTGTAATATCAATCACATGCATTGCTCAGCGCTCAGAGGGCCAAGTGACGCACAGATTGCTTATGGCAGATGAATCCAACAGTTACAATTAACATGGTGTCCTGATATGCTGTACTATGTTGCAGTGCTAGATTTTATATATTCGTGCATTTCCGTGCATTTACATATGTACATTATTTTATACAGATATTTAAGAGAGCATTCCATATTAGAAATTATAAAAATATAGGCGTAAAGTCGTTATGGCTTGCTGTTTATTGATCTTATGACATCTCATATTTTTGTGCTCCTGCACTTAATTGTGATCGGAAAAATGAAGGCAGGAAAGCTAAATGATGGATTGGTGGAAATCCAAAATGATTCCAAATATTAATGTAGTGCCAAGGCTGACTGGATAACAAATGGCACATTTGCTCGCATGCTTGACCTGGCACGATTAATATTCCAGGTCATGCGTGGGTTTCTATGATAGAAGAGTGCAATGGGGGGGAAGGAGGCGGCCATTCTTGGGAGAGAAAAAAACCGTGACTGTTGTATAACTCATTCTACCTTTTTCCTGACAACTCGGAATCATAGCCTTTAAAAGAATCCGCGCCTTCACACCTCATTTGCCGGATTCGCCACTGGGCCAGCAGTGAGCAGCGGGGTCTGCTGCAAAGAGGTCAGCGAGAAGCTATTAGCGGGGTCCCCTCCCGAGACTTCTTTTGTCGTATTGAGTTGCAAGTTAGCATGACAGTACGGAGAATAGCTCGGCCTCGGTTTTTTAACAGTTAGCACAGATTTCCCCAAAGTGTTTGTCACTTCTGAAAACTGCGGCTGAGAATGAAGTCCCGGGATCTGGCGCGGCCGCGGCCGCGGCCCCTGCGCGTTTGTGAAAAGTCCTGGGTATCGGTAAAACTGCGGCTTCCTCTCCAAGGACAGCAGCGCGGCATTTGTAACCTTTGGCTATAAAACGGAGGAGAGATGGAACCGGCAAACGCCCTGCATGCAGTGAAACAAAGGGACAGCATTTCTTTTAACTGACTGAAAGTGTACTCGCAGAGTTAGAAAAAAAAATAGAAATTGTTTCACCTGCGAATAGAATAACAAAATAATGGAGTATAACATCGATGTCAGAACTACTCAATCCAAATAACAGACTAACGTGTCCGCCGCTCAAATTAATCGCATACTTCCATAGACTAATTCACCACTAATCCTTTTCGGCTAGCGTGCAACTCGCCGAAAAGTGGTTCAACAACTCATCAGGAGCAGCAAGCGCTATATAAATGCAAACATTTTCCTCTTCTATCCCTTCACTATCCTTCTCAATCTAAAGAACAGACTAACATATCTACCGCTCAAATCAATTTCATATTTCACTATACTAATTCACCACTAATCCTTTTTGGGTTCCGGAGTAGTTTGCTACTCACAGAAAAAAGCGCTTTGACTCCTCGTCAGGGGTAGTAAGCACTATATAATGCAATTACAATACAATACAATCTCTCTTAACATTTAGAAGGAATGATTAAAAAAGACCTCTACCTGTCTCCTCAAGAGGACCTCACGTGCCTCATCAGCGGCATATCAAGGATGCCACGGTCCCTAAAGTAAGCAAAGTGCTAAGATTATATAATAAAATTCATCCCTAATTCGTATGCAGTGAGCTTCTCAAGCCGTATATCTCCGGTGTCACTGCACCTTCTGCACCAATTATAGCCTTATTGTTAACCACCCTGAGTAGCACCAGAAGGCTTTGCCCATTGTTTAGCGCAGACACTCCCCACCAAGGGTCAGGCGATATGAATACCATTGTACAGACACATCTCAAACTCTAAAATGTCTTTAATAACAAGCCAGTGTCTGCTATTCTGGAATTCTATGACGACAAGCTAACACATCAACATTTCTGAGAATTAATTCCAGTAAATCAAGATGGGCTTTAGCACATATCAATGTTGTCAACCATGCTTGAAGGTCTCTTGCCGATGGACAACTGTTTTCAGTAATTGTTTAAAAAACAAAGGCCTCCATCGTGGCAATCTCAGCACGGGCCATCTTCTAATGTTGCTCAACATCAAAGTTTTAGGGGGATCTGTTGCTGGGTTCCCTCAACATTGCTGCAAACAGAATTAATATTGCTGCAACCGTAATTCACCGACAGACCAGCAAGCCTCATACACTAATAAGAAAAAAATATTTTAAGGACTCACACAGATCCATGTATTTATGCATGCATTAATGTGGTAATTCTATTTTTCCTTCCAAATTTACAAACATAAATCAACTTAAATGTATATCAAAATAGTTAAAAGTTAATATATGATATTACAACTGGTTTTCATTTACTATGCATATCCTTGTTAGTGTCAAAGTAGCTGGATTAAGCACAAATATTTAATTTAAATAATATATTCTAATAAATCTTATTCCTTGCTGTGCAAAACTGCTTCTGCCCTGAAGAAATCCAATGATTTGCAATTTTGGACGCTTTAATGAGGCCAGCGGTGGGAGACTAAACCATGCTAATCAAACTGAGACTGCATTCTGTTTACTAAAAGTATGTAACATTCTCTTTCAAGGCAGCCCCAACTAATACAAAGAAGGGTTCGGACACTCAAGAGCCACCAAAACAGTGTGCAGACAAAATATTGGACAAAAAATACTGTGTGGACAAAAAATCATGTAAAGAATATCTAGAACAAAAACATTGTGAAGGTATGTTTCTAGGTAAGCAAAGTTTTACTATATATAACTCCACAGATATGTACCTTGACAATATTTGCATCTTCAAGGTACATTGATGTGGAGTTAAGAATAGTAAATCTATACTTACCTATTTATACGTACCTTCTCGATATTTTGGTCCTCGATATTTTTGACATGATATTCTGTCCACACAACATTTGTGTTTCCGATATTCTGTCATTGATCTACCAAAACTACATTGGTCAGCATCAGCTGCATACAACGTAACTGACCATACAATATTATTATGTAAACTCCAGGAGTGCACTGGGATAACTGGAAGAGCACTAAACTGGATCCACACCTCACTCCTCCATTGTACCAAACAAGTAGGAATGAGATCCATACTATCATCTGCTCAGGTACCATACGATGGAGTACCACAAGGGTCAATTCCTTAACCAATCATGTTTAATCAATAGTTGGTATCCTGGCCCTGGTCTTAGGTCAACCAGAGCATACTTTAAAATGTACACTAACAAGATCCCAATCCATAAAAGAAAGGAAAAACCATATTAGGGTGGGAACAAAATATAGAATTGCCTTAGTCACGAGCATGGTGCAAGAAAAAATCCTTTTCTGAATAAAATGAAAACTATTATCCTTTTGGGAATCACTTTATTAACGTCCTAGAAGATAAGAAAGTTTTGTGTGATGCCAGCATGTCCATCTTTCCCTGAAACTGTTTTAAAAGGCGTCAATCTACTTATTTAAAAAAAACTCTCATTTTTCCTCTCAAAACACTGTGTTGAACTGACGAGATCTTTGATATTGGTATTCTGGACTACTGTAATATAGTAGACTCTGAGCTTCCTAAAATGTGACAGAAGGAATGCATTGATGGCAGAATGCCATCTTTAGAGGGACCATAAGCTTTCCCCATAACTGTCAATAATGCAGTGCATGCCCAGTTCCATCCACAAGTAGATTTGCTATGCAATGCATTTCCTGTAGACCCTCACAATTTGAGGCTGCACAGGTAGAGGCCATTTTAATTTGCAGTGATAGTTGGTCACAAGGGATTGACCAATTCCTGAGCAACTGGTGGCATCTGGTAAGGGGTAAGCAACCACATTCACCATGCTTGTGACCTCACCCTATGAGTATGTGCAAAATAAATGTAATTAGGGTGATTATTTTGTTGCAAAAGCATACTGACTACTGTAATGCTGTGGTGAAAAAACAGACAAGTTTAAGTTGTTTTCATACAGATCTCCATTTTGCAATTATGCCAATTCAGAGCACTCTAAATAGTAGGTGTTACTATAACTTATTTTAATGGTATTAACTTTATCAATCTTGGAAGCAGTGGTGTTATGCAAAATGATGGGGCTTCCCCTGCCAAACATGTTAAGGGTCCCTGGGCCTCCTATATTTCACAGATGTACATTGGCCTTATGCAATGTGACAAGAAACAAGTTACTTACCTGTAAACTGTAGTTCTCCAGTACTGATATCTTTTATAGATTCACATACTTGAATCTTCCACGTCGTCTTGGTGAGAGTCCCACGGTAACAGTAAAATAGCAGTATTAAAACTTCAACATTCAAATGCCCATAGGAATTCACTAGCTTTTAGCAACCTATTACCATTGTTATAAAACATCCAAACTGTAGCCAATCAGATCGTAGACCATAGAGTCTCCTTCCCCTGCAGGGCCACCATACCTCAGATTACGAGCACGAGTACCACAAGGTAATAAGAGAGGTATGGAAGGGGAACCTGAAAAGGGGAGGAGGGAGGGTTGTATGTGAATCTTAGAAGATATCAATACTGGGGAATCACAGTGTACTGGTAAGTAACTTGTTTCTTCTCCAGTATTGTATCTTTTATAGATTTACATGCTTGAATCAGAATAGCAAGCAGTACCACAGGGTCAGAGGCGGCGGGTTAGGTGAACCATCCCACCATGCGAACCAGAAAGCAAAAAACAAATAATAATCATAAAGAGATTATATAACCTGAGCTCATAACAATGTATACATATAAATCTATACATATACATAAATTCGAAAATATTCAAAAACATAATAATGACTTATTATAACAACAGTAGACATATTTAGAAGAAAAAGACACAAGGGAAGATCATACCTTATGTGAATAGACATCGTAGAGCAGCTTGACCAACTGCTACATCCGCCTTCTGCAAGGCATCGAGGCAGTAATGCTTCATGAAGGTATGGACATTCGTCCATGTCACCGCCCTGCAGATATCAGGCAAGGACACTCCAGTGAATAGGGTAGAGGAAGCTGCCACCTTGCGTGTTGAGTGCGCTGCCACCTTGGAAACCAGAGGGCCTCCAGCCCTCTCATGATCGAATAAAACAGTTGATGAGACCCAGCAAGTGATAGACAGTTATTTCAGTACACACTTGTGAATTTGCTCAAAGGGTGATTTCTAAAGCTGCGACAGGACAGTATTTAATTGCCATAGCACTGGAGGAGGTCTTACTGGAGGGTAGACCCTGAAAGTCCTTTCATGAACTCTTTTATCACTCTGTTAGACCGCAAAGACAAGCAACCAGAATGGTGTCAGTATCTGGAGGTTGCCGTTAAGTGCACTTTGATGGACGCATGCGCCAGACCAGCATCGGTGAGAGACAAGAGATAGGGAAAAAGGTCCTCAGGCAGTGATGAGAGAAGATCGCAAGAGTGCCTGGCACATTATATACAGAATATGTTCCACCTAGCTGAGTAGGATTTCATCATAGAAGGAGCTCGGACTTTCTGTAGTATTGCCTTACATTCCTCAGAAACCGCTAGTTGTCCAAATTCTGTGTGATGAGGAACCAAGCTGACAAGGGTAGTGTGTGGATTTGAGGATGAACCACTTGGCCCTGGTTCATGGAGAGAAGATTTTCTTTTGGCTGGAACAGGATTGGAGAAACCCTTGATAGGGGATACAGCTCTGTGAACCAGTACTGTCGCGCCCACACCGGGACGATTAGGATGACACAGCAAAGCACTCATTTGATCTTTTGCAGAATATTTAGAATGAGAAGAAACGGAGGGAATGCATAGGCAAACGTTCCCTCCCAAGAGAAGTGGAAGGCATTTCCTAGAGAGCCTGGCTGAGGATATCTGCTGGCATAGAATCTGCATTTTTGTTGAGTGACATAGCGAACAGTTCTAGGGTTGGAAACCCCCAGCAGTGAAAAACCCTTTACAGCTGTTCGTCATTTAGTTCCCACTCGATACACTGCTTGGTGTCCCTGCTGAGGGAATCGGCCCAATCGTTTTGGACTCCTGGCACATGGTGAACCTGTATTGATATTCCGTGGACTATCAGCCATTCCCAGATCTGCTGAGCCAGGATTGAGAGGGCCTGAGATCTTGTACCACCTTGCTTCAGCAGATAGAACATGTTGGTGGTCTTGTCCATGCGAATCAGAATCAATGACTTCCCGATTCTTGGCAGGAATGCTTGGAGGCCAAGAAAAACTGTATGTCCTTACTGAATTGCACTTTTTTGCAGACAGACCCTGCACTGTCTTCTGGAGTCGTAAGATCCTTTCTTTTATGGGGAGGGTTTTTGAAAGTGTGGTGTCCAGAGCTGCTCCTAGAAATACTATCTGCGTGGAAGGAGCTAGAGAGGACTTTTCCCAGTTGATTCCGAGCCCCAGGGAGCGAAAGAGGCAAACACAGGCGTCTGTCGATCTTCTGGCAGCCTGGAGTGATGGGGCCTTGACTAACCAGTCGTCCAGATAAGGGAATACCTGGTGACCGGCTCACTGTAGAAAGGTCGCCACTGGAGCCAAGCACTTGGTGACGACTCTTGGAGCTGACTTTAACCCAAGGGTATTACACTGAATTGAGAATGGCACCCTGCCACCTCGACCCTGAGAAAACGACGATGATTGGGTGAATGGGAACATGAAAATATGTATCCAGAAGATCCAGAGAGGATATATAGTCCCCCGCATCCATGAGAAGCAGAATTTCCTGGAGCGACAGCATTCTGATGGGTTGAGATTTGATGAACTTGTTCAACAACCTGAGATCCATTATCTGTCTCTATTTTCCCATCTTTTTCTTTATCAAGAAGAAGGGAGAATAAAACCCCAGATTGCGCTGATCGGGGGGCCTCTCTTCGAATGCCTGCTTGGCGAGTAGCAATTGTTCTTCCCTCTTGAGGACTAGGAGATAACGATAGGAAGTTCTTCACAGAGGCAAATTCAGGGGCTCTTTAACAAATTTCAGGGTATGACCATAGCAGAATACGTCTAACACCTATTTGTCGGAAGATATAAGGTTCCATTGACTGAAGAATTTGAAGCAAGTGGGCCGAACTGAAGTGGGACTATGGTAGCAGGGGCTTGCGGATCCTCATTGTCTCTTATTAGAGTCGTGAGCCCTTCCTCCTGATGGTGGGCGTCGACGTGCCGCAGCTCTAGGGTAGGCTGGTGTTGAGGTTTGCTGAAAGGGCTGAAAAGTTTACTGAGCATGAAACCCTTGCTGATAGTACGGCTGGAAACACTGCTGAAGCTGGGGGAGAGAAGGGCCCCGGAAGGAAGCAAACTTTTTTTGCTGCAGATTAGTTAAAGACCTAGCCGTCTCAGTATCCGATTTGATTGACTGCAGCACTTCCTCCACATGTTTTCCAAACAGAAATTCACTGTTGAACGGCATGTCTAATACTTTGGCCTGAATCTCCGGGCAGAAGGTCGATGAAATGTCCAGAGCCACATCAATCATTTCAGATGAGGCTCTCTCTACTTCTGACAGCACCTTCTTTGCTTCGTTCTTCTTATCCTCAGGAAGAAACTCCAGCAAGACTGAGATGTCAAACCACATCTGGCACTGATACCTACCGAGGATAGCCATGGCACTGGAGTCTGTGATGGAAGTGGCCGCCAAAGCGGAGAACCTTTTTCTGATGTTGTTCAATTGGCGCACTTCATTTTGAGGTGGATGCGCACTCGGAGAGCAAGTGTTCTGAAATCTCCTTTAAGCCGCCTGCCTAATGACCGAATTAGGTCGGGGTGACCAATCAGGCACGTAGGAGAGTCCTCAGGTGTTCTGTACTTTTTGTCCAATTTCGGCACCACTGCAGGTATAGAAGATGGCTTCTTCATCAACTTCAGGCCCTCTTTCTATAAGAAGTCTGCAATAGGAATTGATCGAGAGGAGCGCCACATTGAAGGCTTAAAATCGTATAAAAAGTACTCCGTCTGCTTGGCACACATAGGAAGGTCAAATCGCGTAGAAGTGCGTTTCAGCAGATCATTAGCTGCAGGCGGAGAGTTAGCTAGAGGCGGAGTAGGAGAAGATGGAGTAGGAACCACATAGTGGTCCCACTCATCATGTACATCCTAGTCCAACTGCAATTCCCCTTGCTCGAGTTGCAGGCCATTGTCATCCTGACTTTGCGTAGGATTTTCCACAGGTGACGGACCGGTCTTGCTGTTCTGCAATGAGGTACAGCCAGCGACACAGGAGTGGGAGCCTCCTGAGCAGGAGGTGACTGTGGAGCAGAGTTAGCTTCAGGAAACCTTTTATAATAATCATTCAGCATTAACCGAGATGAGTTACAAATAACACAGGGATATTAATGGAGGGTTCTTGAGCTTGTTCTTCCTGTTTCTCAGAAGGCTAGTGCTCTTGAAATGCATCCAGACGTTGAGAACTGGAACGCCCTATATCTGAGAAAGAATAGTCCCCTTCCAAAAAAGTAGATGGATCATCCATTGCCTCTTCTTCCTCCGAGTCCTGGCACTTAACTCTGAGTTGTGAAGGACTGTATGCAGGACCATAAAGACAATCATCTTCAGACAAGTAGGTGGTAGAGACATTTTTGAAAAGTCCTGCAAAAGGGGAGGCATCAGCTTCAGAAGCAGACTGACCTTTTTCCTGGTCGACGGGGTCGTCGACAGGATCGCACAACCGACTGCAGCGGTTCAAGGTTTACTGATGGTGAACGAACCTGCTGAACCATCGACAGAGAAGCCCTCGCTGAGGGAGATGGTCTAACCGCAGCCGTCGACGGTGACACCACCACTGCCATCGGCGACGCAGCTGCCGTCATCTTGACCATCAGAGTAGTAGCCATCGCTGACGAAACCGTCGATGGAGCACCAGTTGCAGTGGAGACGGAGGCCATAGATAGAGATTTCTGTGTCGACGGGACCGTCGAAAAGCGTTTTTTGTCAGCTGAAGAATCTCTGGAAGGAGTATGAGGTATCGACGGTAGAGCCGAAACAGACCTCTGGTGAGAAGAAAAAGAACCGGGCCGGTCTTTCTTGGCTCTTTTCTCCTCAACCTCTCCTTACTCTGAGATCTGGATTTTTAAGGGTCCTTAAGTGACGAGGAAGACCCTTATTCTTTTTTCTTCCTGGAGGAGGTATGGGAGTTCTTCTCAGAGTCAAAGTCTTTTGCTGATTTTT
This sequence comes from Triturus cristatus, assembly GCF_964204655.1. Classification (NCBI taxonomy): domain Eukaryota; kingdom Metazoa; phylum Chordata; class Amphibia; order Caudata; family Salamandridae; genus Triturus; species Triturus cristatus. Next base: position 1,709,659,292 of record NC_140589.1, on the reverse strand, counting down.
TCCTTTGCAGCCAGAGAAGTAGCCTACCCTCACGGTCTTTGAGAGTTTTTGTGGAGAAAGTATGATAGTACTTGCATTCTCTGGACTTGTGGTCTGGATACAGGCAGTAAAGACGCTCTTTATATGGGTACTCAGAATAAAGTCTGGACTTTCCACAAGTCTTGCAGGGCTTAAACAACCTTTTTTTAGACTCTGACCGTATAAAGGAAAAATAGGTACTCACACTCCTGGCCCATACCTCAGAAGAAATATGAAGTGAAGAGATGAACAGCTAGCTGGAAGTTCAAAAGGGCAACAGTAGAAACACTGTGACTGAGCAGAGCTCAGGGAGACGCCCTAACACATGACGTGCAGTGAGAAATCTGAGGTATGGTGGCCCTGCAGGGGAACGAGACTCTATGGTCTACGATCTGATGGCTAGAGTTTGGATGTTTTATAACAATGGTAATAGGTTGCTACAAGCTAGTGAATTCCAATGGGCATTTGAATGTTGAAGTTTTAATACTGCTATTTTACTGCTACTGTGGGACTACCACCATGACAATAGGGAAGATTCAAGCATATGAATCTATAAAAGATACAATGCTGGAGAGCAATTGGTTCTGTAGGGAAAGCAATATTTCTTTTACGAAACATTATTTAGTCCCATATGTTACTAAGGATTTGACAAATAAATTGTGCATTAGTAGGAACACAACAATAATATAAGACACCAAAGAAGACATTTTCTAAGACATGGTATATTACCAATCATATATCGTGATGTAATGCAGATAATACCATATCACAGGACCACACAGGACTGTTACGTAACATATACAATAAAGAAATGGAAAATACAGAAATAACTGATATTAAAACTAAAACATAATGAATACATACGACATTACACAAATTAACATAAATAACTCATTAAGGTGTCTCAAGAAAGCAGATGGCTGTACAAGCAGTTGTCAATTTTTAACTTGGAAGTATAAACGGCTTGACAGGGGTAAGGAGCACCACTAATTATTGTCGACGTTTTGACCCATTAAGGTTATGTGTTTAAATCAAAAACATCACCGCAGGACTTCATCAGGGCTGAGAACAGAAAAACATCCTGTGTGGCAAAAATATACATGTGTCAGAGGCGTAAACTAATCAAAGTTAATAATAAGTGTGTCTTAGTAGTCTACAGGGAAGTCTCACCTGTAATTGTGGTGAAAAATAGCCTCAAACGTAGATATCAAGATCCAGCAAGTAATGCGGTACCAAACCAAATATAGCACTTTTTGTGTTGGCCCAAATGCAGAGAAAGGAGGGAGTGGGAAAGGAACACTGCTCCCGAGTTCGCTGTCACACACATGGAACCCCCTTAGTTGATCACTTCTAACGAATGAATCACGCAGCGGATAGTATACAGTGGTGGGTCCTGGAAAGGGTAATACGTAACCCAAGAGGTGGTGGCATAGCTGCTACCCTTAGCCTAAGAGAGTGTAAGTGGATACACTTACTGGACACAGTGATCAACGGGCTCAATGAGTTTGAGGAAATATCCAGACAAGCATCTCTCCTGAACACTGGCTGAATTGTGAACTCTTGGTTCCTGTCTAGGCAGTTCCACTGTATGAATTTTGTTGGATTCTAACCAGTTAACACTCTCACCTGAACACTGGTTTCTTATATTATTATTTTGTTCCTACTAAAGCAAAATTTATTTGTCAAATCCCTAGTAACATATAGGACTAACTAATGTTTTGTAACATAAATATTGTTTCACCTACAGAATCGATTGTTGTCACATACCACTAGATTTCCCAGGTTCTGCGAGATACTGGGTCATCCCCTTAATCTTAACGGTACATTGGCCTTAGGCAGGATGGTGTCCCCCTGAAGGTGTCGGGCCCTTTGAATGGTTGCCCTCCCCGCACTGCAGGGAGTGCAGGGGCTACACGGGCCTGCATTAGGCCCCGGTCTGGCTCTTTAACACTAATCCTCTGTCTGATGCTCTCTCTTCTCTGTTAGAATTCTCTACCTGCCTCGCTGGGCTAAATCACAATGACAGTTACTGAGGAGCCTTTTCACTGGACCATACCGCGGCAATTGAAACAATAAAATAACCATGCAAATTTGTACTTTTTATTTTCAGCTTGAGGAGGACACAGAGGGCCCGATTCACAGAACTAACTTAAGACAAAATCCTAAACTTACTACTTTTGGTATTCACAGAAGTTAGGATTTTGTCTTAAGTTTGGCTTAAGACAAACTTAAGACAGACTTAAGACAGACTTAAGACAACCTTAAGACAGGCTTAAGTTAGGATTTTCTCTTAAGTTTGTCTTAAGTCTGTCTTAAGTCTGTCTTAAGTCTGTCTTAAGTCTGTCTTAAGTTTGTCTTAAGTTTGTCTTAAGTTTGTCTTAAGTCTGTCTTAAGTCTGTCTTAAGTTTGTCTTAAGACAAACTTAAGACAAAATCCTAACTTCTGTGAATACCAAAAGTAGTAAGTTTAGGATTTTGTCTTAAATTAGTACTGTGAATCGGCCCCAGAGGCTTTTCCTCATCTGAAAGCACCACATTTCTGTAGTATTAACATGCTAAAATATTTTTACACAAAACAATTTGTACAAACCAAGATTACTTGACAACAATTAGTGCAGTTTTAGCTTCAAAGTGCTTATCTGTCTTTGAATCTATATCTGGATTGTATCTATTTTATTTCTGTTTTGGATTATTTTGTTTTGGATTATTTTACCTGCCCATTCTCTCTGCTGCAGGGTAGCCCTCTTTTTGGTGTGCTACACAAAATGTGAAGAAGAGTGACAATTGTAATGAATGCACGTAGCAGGATATACAGCTCTTTGTCACAATCCCAAGTGGATTGCGTATGTCGATACTTTGAGGAAAGAATATTGTTTAGACCAGGGTCTACAATCTTTTGTGTAATATGAGTTGCTTATGTTCAACAAAAATCTTTGCGAACTACTAATATAATTAATTAATATTATTACTGTTGACAACATTCAATAAGATTACCACCAATGATCAACTCAGTGCATCAGGACAGTTTGTCAAATTAGATTTCATGTACTTAGGTAATACAGGTGTGTGAAGAATTTAAAAGCACCAACACATTAGATAAGTAAGATACAACACACAATAAAAATCCACAACCAATTTATGAAAATAGGAAATATTTTATGATTGAAATAATATCAGCCATCAAAAATCCAATGTAGGGAACTGGAGATTCAAATTTTTAGTGCTTAAAAAGCTTTTGGAAAGGTGCCGCTGCCTGTGGTGACCGCTATTGACGCCTTGTTGTTTGTTTTAATTACTGATGCACTTTTTAAAAACGGAATTGAATTGAATTGTAAATTACCGCGCGTAAAATCACCAAGACGCTGGCTCAACTCACTTCCTGGTAGACACGCCACCGAGCGCCAATCAGTGAAGAGGGGGGAGGAGCCAAGGCTGACTGCGGCTACTAATGCCGGCAGCAGCACGGGAGCGCAGCAGACGTACGCAGCGGGTGTGCCGACGGCCTGCCAAAGGCAAGCTCATCTGCGCCCGTCCGCAGCTGACTGGGGCAAGTCGCTATGCCCAATTCACAGCTTACCCCACGAAAGAACTAAAAATGCTACACTCTACCGAGCTATCAGTCAATTCCCTCACTTATGATAGGATAAGTAGGAATGGGATAATGGGAAAAAGATCCTCCTTTCCCGAATTCAGTCACTCCACACACCCTATGAAATGCACTGACCCTCAGGTTATACATAAGGAAAAGGCCCTATCTATCATTTATCTAAACACCCGCTCTATGATTAAACACCAACTAGACATATACAACCTACTGATGACGAAGAAGCCAAACATCCTACTACTCACAGAAGCCTGGCTAACACAGGACTCCGCCCCATATATTCTAGCAGCACTACCTAACGAGTTGTACGTTCTCAAAGCCAACCGCCCTCAGGGAAAAATGGGAGGGGGTGGCAGCTATAGTGCACCAAGATTTCAAATTCACTGCACTTATTCCACTAGTTTACCACAAGTAGACAACCTAGTGATTAAACTAGATTCTGACTCTGCCCCATTGGTCTGTGTGCTGCTCTACAGACCACCGAAGAGCATGCCACAGTTCCCAAAATCTCTGAGTGAACAGATGACACACCTTATAACAAATTATGCAAAAGTACTGATGGTTGGTGACTTCAACTACTGGGCCAATGACTTAGCAGGTGGTCCCCACTCAGCCGAACTAACAGACCTACTTGCGGGGCTCAACCTCAGTAAACATATCTCCACCGCCAGACACATTAAAGGGCATACACTAGACCAGGTATGGTCCACTAACCTGGCCTTGACCAATCTAGAAGTCACTCCCTGCTTATGCTCCGACCACTATCTCATTAAATTCTCCATAAATAATCTTAACCGACTCAAAACATCATTACCTGACCGTGAATCATTCAGGAGCTGGAGCACTATTAACAAATGTCAATTTCTTGAGACATTGACCAACACAAGCCCCATTATTCAATCCTCCATCGATCAGAGTGAGAAAGACATATCAGACTGGCTTATGCTAGCCAGCAACAGACATGCCCCTCTCAGGAAAATACATCGAGCACGTCGCCATGAAGCCCAGAGATGGTTTTCCCCTGATTTAAAGAAATTGAAACTTGCTCTGGGTCAACTTGAAAGGAAGTGGAGAAGTAAACACTTGCCAAATGACAAAAGCACTTACCTAGAAGCACTCAGAACCTACAAAAAGACCATACTGGCTACAAAGGCCGAATATTTCTCGTCCAAAATCATCAGTTCCACAAATCACTCAAAAGACATCTTCTCAATAATTAACGAACTATCCAACCCTGACAGAGTGACACCAAAATCCACACCTTCGCAATCTCTATGCGACTCCCTGAACAACTTTTTCATTGATAAAATCAAAACCACTAAAGCAAGTATCCCCAGATGTGTGAGTCCTGCATGTCCTATTAAACCCAAGAATTCATACAGGCTGGAACAGTTTCCAACAATAAATCTAGAAATATTCACAGACCTACTGGCAAAAGTAAAATCGGGATCTCCAAGGGACTGCTGTCCCCCCTTGGGTCCTAAGGGAAGCCTTTACAGCCTGCCCAAGCCCAGCCATGCCCCTTCTAAATGAGTCATTGATCCAGGGCTATGTACCGGATACCTTTAAGGAGGCCTTTGTCATACCCCTCCTAAAAAAGCCAGGAGCAGACCCTAAAATCCTAACCAAAACCGACCTATCTCATTGCTCCCCTATCTGGCCAAATTACTTGAAACCCATGTAGCCAAAAGTCTATCTGTCTTTCTGGAGCAGTCCGATTACCTGGATGCACTCCAGGCAGGCTTCCGCCCTGCTCACTCCACAGAATCAGTGATACTATCAGTATTGGATACCCTGAGAGGAAAGGCAGATAGAGGATCCCCGCAAGCCCTTGTGCTGCTGGATCTATCAGTTGCCTTTGACACGGTCGACCATAACATCTTGATCGACCGTGTCAGGGATGCGGGAATCCAAGGAACAGCCCTCGAATGGACCAGATCCTTCTTAACAAACCGATGTCAGGCGGTCCGCCTTGGCTGCCTCACATCCCCTAAGATTAAAACTACTTGTGGTGTTCCCCAGGGATCCTCACTCTCCCCTCACTTATTCAATGTATACCTTCTTCCCCTGATCCACGCACTGAAAGAAAGGAATGTTCAAACCTTCAACTACGCGGACGATTACCAACTAGTACTGCCCATCAGTAACTCCCCGGCCACCATTCACAAATTCCAGATGACGATGCTGTTTATTCGTGACTGGATGAACAGCAATCATCTGAAATTAAACCCAGATAAAATGGAAGTGATTCTCACAGGAGGCTCTCTGAACCCCTGGAGCCCCCAATTCTGGCCTAAAGAGCTAGGACAGCCCCCCACTCCATCCACACATGCCAAAACCCTGGGAGTCATAATTAATGACGATCTCACCATGAAAACACAAATAGGATACGTAGTCTCAACTTGGTTCTTCCAACTAAGAAAAATAAAGAAAATAAGCAGGTTTCTAACACAGGAAGCAAAAATACAGGCAGTTCTTGTCATGGTGATATCCCACATCGACTACGCCAATTCTTTATACTCTGGTACAGAATCAGGCGGCCAGATTGATTCTCCAGGAAAACAGACGCCAACACGTCACTCCCCTCTTGAAGAAACTACACTGGCTACCTATATCTCAGAGATGCCCCTTCAAGGTGGGATGCATTATCTTTAAATCTCTGAATGGCAGAAACCCCAAATTCATCAATAGCTTGATCAACAGGTACACTCCGACCCGCAACCTGAGATCCGCTCATATGCACCTCCTGATAACACCCCCCTTTAAACAGAAACGCTTTGGTGGTACAAGGTTTTCCACACAAGGTCCCAGATATTGAGATCAGATCCTGCACAGACCTCATGACCTCCTGCAAACTTCTAAAAACATGGCTATTCTGACAGGCATACAAGTAACGTATCACTCTAACACCTTCCAGAGCAGCGCCAAGAAACCAACCTGGTGTACGTGCGCTATATAAATTAAGGATAACATAACATAACATAACAAAAACATATAGCGCTAACTTTGGACATCTGGTCTCGCTTGACTGGGACAAAGTCAAAGTTTGAGCCGGACCGCAACGGAGTCCCGGTTGGATACACTTAGCGGGAGGCCCCAGTCAAAATTTAACCTTCGCACTGAGAAACTTTTCGGGAGGATTTTCTTTGGCGCTCAAGCGAGGCTCCTCTTCAGGCCTGAATTTGAGTAGATGGGGGCTTGGCTTAGCGCGAGGCTTCAGTAAAATCCTGGAAGTCTTGTGCTCCTGAGCTGTCACTGCGATGAATCTGAAATACAGGCCTTGTCGCAGTTTGACGCTGGCGGCTTGTCTCTCATCCACAGGTCGGTCCCCCTTATAGAGCCTTTTCCAAAGGTTGCTCCACACTTCTTCAACACTTCTGGAACAGCTTCCTGAAGTTCCTCTTGAGGGTTCAAAGTGTCCAAAACACAATTTCAAGGGTCTACAATCTCTGAGGTGGTCCTTGAAAGTTTGGGACTACAATTCCCACAATGCACCTGGACAAATTTTTAAATATCCACTGGGCACACTCCAAGCTGGGAACATCTTAGGGGAGATGGTGCTGATGAGCTCTGTTAACCTGTTGCTTTCAGGAAGTCTACTCCTTAACCCTTTCTGAAAGAATGCAAAGTCCTCAGGGCAGTAGTTCCCAGTGTGCAGCAGGTGTAGTCCTTTAGAGTACAATCCTTTTGCGTGCAGACCTGGGTTCCTGCAGGGCAGTCCTTCTTCTCTTTGTAGGTTCAGGCAACAGACCTGAGTTGCTACGCAGCTCTCACATATTTATCCAATGTTCTGGGGCGACAAGTAGGGGGTCACCCCTGACCAATGGGATACAGGTTGCCACCCAAAAGCATGACAGCTTCCTCCAAAGTGTGGCATATTCTTGTCCCACAAAGCACTGTTCTTTAAAATTCAAGATGGTGAATTTCTCTCTTTGGGAGGAAGATCTGGCTAAGCCAACCTACTAGTGTGGCTCATTTCCCTTAACACTCCCCTTCCAGACCTTCTGAAAATTCCATTCCTGGGGCTTCCATCTGGCTGGGGGTACAGGAAGAGGGGGTAGGCCTGGCTGCCATTCCTTACTGTCCTGCTCTCTTTGAAGCCCGGTTTGTTTACCCAGCCCCCTTCCTAGCCTGTTCTCTCCAGCTACAGAACTCCCCCTCCCCACCCCCCCCCCCCCCCATCAGATAACCTCTGTCTCTATGCAGGCCACTTATCACCTCATCAAAGCAGTTTGGCTAAGCATGGTAAGGGCTGGCCAATCAGGAGAGGCTGCTAGAAGGCTGGCTTTTGGCTCACAGAAAGTTCCATAACTTATTTGCTGTATTGGTTATGACAAATTCAATAGTGGCAAGTTGTTGGATTTATCATTACCAATCTTTTAAGTCCTTGCAATATTATTTTAGCTCACTCCTGTTCCCTTGTTAGCTCAGGGAGCTGAAATGCTACAAGGGAGAAAAACGAAATTGGTTGTTTTTCCCTTACCAGGGGATATAAAACATCTTTTGAATTGCCCCTGCTAATTTTTGCATGGCACCCTACTCCTGGGGGCATCTAAGGTAGACCTTTGGGAGTGATGTATATATAAAAAATAAGGTAGTTGAATACTTTGTAAGTACCTTAAATCCAAAGTCGAATTTGCATGTAATTGCAATTTTAAAGCAGCGTGCAAAGCAGGGCTGACTTTTAAAATACCAGCTGGCAACACAGCAATGCACACATAGGTGCCTCAAATCTGCTGGGCCTCTAAACCTTCATGGCCTTCCATATTCCAGGAACCTAGAGGTAGGTTGTCAGTGCCAATTGTTATTACACCTAATTACCATATACCTTTTTAGTCAGAACACTAGCCCTGGGCCTGGTTAGCAGTGCCCAGGGTGCATTCAGAGTCAGTTACCATCATTCAGTATCAGTCAAATAATGGGGGTGATCAGGGCAAAAATGGATGACTTTCTCACACTTGGTTTAGACTATATAGCGCATCTTTAAAGATGTGTGTGCTCTCCCTGTCCGATAATAAGTGGTGCTGATGTTGTGGGAAAGAAAGGGGATCCCAGGGTCCTCTTTTACAGTTTGTGATGTAGTAACTACTTTCTGGATGGAAGTTCGGGGACAAAATGTTCCCAGAAGATCAGTTGATGCCAATTTTATTGACAGCACAGTCTGACTGCCAATTGGCAACAGAACAATATGCATGGTTGTTCAGAAACTTCATGGCAGCAAAAACGAAATTTGGAAAGGATGCGATAAAAACTACGCCAACGTGGAAGATTAGGTTAAAGTTGATAGTTTGAAGTCTTACTTATTTAATGAAAAAGTTCTCTATTTATGCAGTCCGAGATGGAAGTTAATAAGGGTATGTGCAGAACGTTTAACAAAAGACATGCCTACAAGTTGGATTGGAGGCACATGCTGCAACTATCTTTTTTGGTGTTGGTCACTGGTTTCTACATTTTCTGTCCTTCTCTCTTCAGAATCACTTCTTTCTTTAAAGAAAACCAGAACTGGCAATGTTTTGTAATATAAACTTTATTGCACAGTGCAAGATTTATTTGGTCTATATTCCTTATGTGGACCTAACCATGTGATTGAGTTATATGTTCATAAACACCGTCCTTTCTTTCTTGAGATCATTCCTACAGTTAGGGGACATCCCTTGTGTGCATTATGTTTATTAATATAAATTAATAAGAGTTATAATAAACCTTTTCTCTTCATGTTTCCAATTATCAAGGTCATTACTAACAGTACATTTACTGATGTGCCAGTCTTAAAGGTACAGGTCCTTCCAGAATGTGCCACCAATCAAAGTTTTAGCCAGGTCTTTAGTTAAAAGTTTCAAAGTATGAAATCGTGGCACAATCTAGAAATTGCCAGGTATTTGTGGTAGATTTTCTTTCAAAGACAAGCACGAGTAATGGTTCAGCTATATGGCTATAAAGGATCCAAATATCAAGCACAGCCACACTTGTACTTTCAAACGGTACTTGTGAAATAACATCACCTTCTTTTACAGCCCATTTAAACCAGCTACAACAACATAGTGCAAAAGCATTGCCTTCAAACCCTGAAGGAGGGCCACTAGAATTATGTGATAGTGGGTCGACAGTATTGTTAGCATAATCACGTGTTTGTCGCATTTGCCACATAATCCATTGTTTTCTCCACAATTTGCAGAGTTTAACAATAAAAAATGTTTCTAGATCAAACGGATCAAATGTTCTAAAATCTCTGCCACACCACCCATTGCAGTGCAGTAGCCCTTACTTTGACACAGAGCAGCAGGTCACCTTTCAGTTATTGATTGCTGTATATAAGAGCTAAACTGACTACTGAGGCGAACCAAGGGGTGGGTGGATTTGTAGAGTTTCACTCCACAGAGTTACATTAAAACTCTGTGAGATTCCACAGACTACCACAAGTGGGCGGAAATTTGTACATTGCGTGCTGCTCATGCTGATTTTAAGCGCCGGTAGCTTGTTCTGCGCTGCAAAATCAGCAAACTGCACCATGTGGCTCACCAGATGGTGCAGCTTCTTTGCTGCCACTCAAGCTGATTTTCTACTCGAGCAGCAGGTTTCTCACCACGAACGGTCGTGATCGCCTGCGACCACCTACGTTGAGAAAATCTTACTGGGTGTCATTCTAGTCCCTGAAAATCACGCTAGAAGATGTAAATTCTTGCTCGCCAACATAATGTTGGCAAGCCGCATGCGAGAAAAAACTTCACCACACATCAGTTGGGGAGTGTTAGACCTGGGACCACTGGTGTGGGTCTCCCTTCCATTTTTTGCTTTTTCCTCCTATGTTTTTGCTGTGTGTTGGACTCCGTTTTGCTGGTCTAGATGCTTTGGGTGCTTTGCCACTGCTGTTTAGTGCCAAAGTGCAAGTGCTCCCTTTGTAAATTGATGTTGTGGATTAGTGATTCCATGATTGGCTTATCTGATTTACTTGTCAGACCCTAGAACATGTGTACTATGTGTGCTCAGGACCTGTAAATCAAATGCTGCTGGAGTCAAGCTATCCTGGCTGATGACGGCGGATAGCCAGAAACCGGTCCTAGGATGCTTGATTCCGGTCCAGGGAAGACATGGCTTGGCAGTTCGGGCTGGACTGTTCCCATGAGGCACAGGGTCAAGACTGATTTGCATATGGCCATGTCTGAACTGGGGTGGCGTAGTGGGCAAAAGAACGATGGATTTAACCCAGATCTCTTGACTGGGGGAGAATGTCTGCATTGTCAGCATTCCGTCCATCATTTGTTTGTTGTAACGCTTTTCGCCCTAAGTGGGATGGGTATTCCCAGACGTGGGACCCGTGCTCACTACGCCACTGGAGTCAAGCTATCCTGGCTGATGACGGCGGATAGCCAGAAACCGGTCCTAGGATGCTTGATTCCGGTCCAGGGAAGACATGGCTTGGCAGTTCGGGCTGGACTGTTCCCATGAGGCACAGGGTCAAGACTGATTTGCATATGGCCATGTCTGAACTGGGGTGGCGTAGTGGGCAAAAGAACGATGGATTTAACCCAGATCTCTTGACTGGGGGAGAATGTCTGCATTGTCAGCATTCCGTCCATCATTTGTTTGTTGTAACGCTTTTCGCCCTAAGTGGGATGGGTATTCCCAGACGTGGGACCCGTGCTCACTACGCCACTGGAGTCAAGCTATCCTGGCTGATGACGGCGGATAGCCAGAAACCGGTCCTAGGATGCTTGATTCCGGTCCAGGGAAGACATGGCTTGGCAGTTCGGGCTGGACTGTTCCCATGAGGCACAGGGTCAAGACTGATTTGCATATGGCCATGTCTGAACTGGGGTGGCGTAGTGGGCAAAAGAACGATGGATTTAACCCAGATCTCTTGACTGGGGGAGAATGTCTGCATTGTCAGCATTCCGTCCATCATTTGTTTGTTGTAACGCTTTTCGCCCTAAGTGGGATGGGTATTCCCAGACGTGGGACCCGTGCTCACTACGCCACTGGAGTCAAGCTATCCTGGCTGATGACGGCGGATAGCCAGAAACCGGTCCTAGGATGCTTGATTCCGGTCCAGGGAAGACATGGCTTGGCAGTTCGGGCTGGACTGTTCCCATGAGGCACAGGGTCAAGACTGATTTGCATATGGCCATGTCTGAACTGGGGTGGCGTAGTGGGCAAAAGAACGATGGATTTAACCCAGATCTCTTGACTGGGGGAGAATGTCTGCATTGTCAGCATTCCGTCCATCATTTGTTTGTTGTAACGCTTTTCGCCCTAAGTGGGATGGGTATTCCCAGACGTGGGACCCGTGCTCACTACGCCACTGGAGTCAAGCTATCCTGGCTGATGACGGCGGATAGCCAGAAACCGGTCCTAGGATGCTTGATTCCGGTCCAGGGAAGACATGGCTTGGCAGTTCGGGCTGGACTGTTCCCATGAGGCACAGGGTCAAGACTGATTTGCATATGGCCATGTCTGAACTGGGGTGGCGTAGTGGGCAAAAGAACGATGGATTTAACCCAGATCTCTTGACTGGGGGAGAATGTCTGCATTGTCAGCATTCCGTCCATCATTTGTTTGTTGTAACGCTTTTCGCCCTAAGTGGGATGGGTATTCCCAGACGTGGGACCCGTGCTCACTACGCCACTGGAGTCAAGCTATCCTGGCTGATGACGGCGGATAGCCAGAAACCGGTCCTAGGATGCTTGATTCCGGTCCAGGGAAGACATGGCTTGGCAGTTCGGGCTGGACTGTTCCCATGAGGCACAGGGTCAAGACTGATTTGCATATGGCCATGTCTGAACTGGGGTGGCGTAGTGGGCAAAAGAACGATGGATTTAACCCAGATCTCTTGACTGGGGGAGAATGTCTGCATTGTCAGCATTCCGTCCATCATTTGTTTGTTGTAACGCTTTTCGCCCTAAGTGGGATGGGTATTCCCAGACGTGGGACCCGTGCTCACTACGCCACTGGAGTCAAGCTATCCTGGCTGATGACGGCGGATAGCCAGAAACCGGTCCTAGGATGCTTGATTCCGGTCCAGGGAAGACATGGCTTGGCAGTTCGGGCTGGACTGTTCCCATGAGGCACAGGGTCAAGACTGATTTGCATATGGCCATGTCTGAACTGGGGTGGCGTAGTGGGCAAAAGAACGATGGATTTAACCCAGATCTCTTGACTGGGGGAGAATGTCTGCATTGTCAGCATTCCGTCCATCATTTGTTTGTTGTAACGCTTTTCGCCCTAAGTGGGATGGGTATTCCCAGACGTGGGACCCGTGCTCACTACGCCACTGGAGTCAAGCTATCCTGGCTGATGACGGCGGATAGCCAGAAACCGGTCCTAGGATGCTTGATTCCGGTCCAGGGAAGACATGGCTTGGCAGTTCGGGCTGGACTGTTCCCATGAGGCACAGGGTCAAGACTGATTTGCATATGGCCATGTCTGAACTGGGGTGGCGTAGTGGGCAAAAGAACGATGGATTTAACCCAGATCTCTTGACTGGGGGAGAATGTCTGCATTGTCAGCATTCCGTCCATCATTTGTTTGTTGTAACGCTTTTCGCCCTAAGTGGGATGGGTATTCCCAGACGTGGGACCCGTGCTCACTACGCCACTGGAGTCAAGCTATCCTGGCTGATGACGGCGGATAGCCAGAAACCGGTCCTAGGATGCTTGATTCCGGTCCAGGGAAGACATGGCTTGGCAGTTCGGGCTGGACTGTTCCCATGAGGCACAGGGTCAAGACTGATTTGCATATGGCCATGTCTGAACTGGGGTGGCGTAGTGGGCAAAAGAACGATGGATTTAACCCAGATCTCTTGACTGGGGGAGAATGTCTGCATTGTCAGCATTCCGTCCATCATTTGTTTGTTGTAACGCTGGTGGGCTTGCAGCACTGACTGTGCCACTTACAGAAGCAGCTTGTAAAATGTGACTCAGGCCTGCCATTGCAGAGCCTGTGTGCAGTCTGGGACTCACACTTGCCAGTCCCCTAAACCATCCCTTTCCTACATATTAGTCACCCCTAAGGTAGGCCCAAGGTACCCCTGTGGGCAGGGTGCATTGTATGTAAAAGGTAGGACATGCCCTGATGTGTGTTGCATGTCCTGATAGTGAAATACTGCCAAATTCATTTTTCATTCTTGCAAGGCTACCTGTTCCCATAGGACAGAATGGGGGTTTTGTTTAAAACATCTTATAAACATAACTGGCCCTGGGAACAAGGTAGAAAAATAAAGTTTAGTATGCCTGAACTCAGAATGTTAAAATGCATCTTTTGGTGAGGGTGATTTTTACATTCTGTGTTTGAAAATACCACTTTTAGAAAGTAGGTATTTTCTTGCCTAACCATCCAGTGTGCCTCAGCTAGGTTTGTGTGTTGCATATCTGGCTTTTGGATGACAGGGGCTGGAGAGGGGCTGAGGCTCCAGAAGTCTGATGAGTCAGGGCTGAGCTGAATAAACCTGGGCTGTATTTAGAGTAGGGGGAGGAGATTTCCTTTTCACCTGAATGGGCCTGGTCTACCTTCAACAATGCTGTCTCCGCCTCCTGCCAGGAAGCTGCACCAGTGAGGACAGAACTGGTTTTGGCTGGGTACAGACTCTCTCTGCCTTCAGAGAACAAAGGATTTGTGTGTATAAAAAATGGGGCCCAGACCCCAGACTTTTAGATCACTTTTGGGAATCAAGAAAAACCTTTGCCAAGGAGAAGAGCCGGAGAATCTGAGGAGGAATACTGCCCCTGTGCTGTTTGCTGTCTGGGGTTGGCCTACAGTGGCTGCTTGCTGCCAAGGAAAGGAGGAAAGGACCTTGCTGTTTGCTTTGTCAGCTTGAGGAAGATCTCCAAGGGCTTGAAACTGAGCTTGCCTCCTGTTCTGTAGTCTCAGGGACACAAAGGCTTCATGCCTTCCGTCTCTCTGCATCTGGAACTGCTGTTTCAGCTGCTACAGAAGGTAATTGCAAAACAGACGCCGGTAAGCGATGCCGTAACCTGCACTGAAGCCGTGGGCACCGCTTGTGAAGAGCACGACGCACCGCCCCGACTTGAACCGTAGGCCCAACGCCTGCTGACGACGTGCCGCATCTACTCCAAAGCCGTCTTCGAGGCCGCTGCCTGCACCGGAGCGGAGGACACCGCTTGTGACGTCCACGACGCATCATCCTGACTCGCACCACAGTCCCGACTTCAGCTACGCCGGTGCTTCATCAACGCGGAGCCAATCCTTGACGTGGCTGACTCCTGAATCCATCGGCATCGTACAGTCGTAACGAACAGACGCCTCGCCGCCATTCGTGGTGTCACCTCCCTGACACAGTAAGGAACCGACGCCTCACCTCCCCTGCACTGCAGTAAGGAACAGAGGCATCACCTCCCCTAGGGTCGTAAGAAACCGATGACGCAGGTTCCAACGAAGCATCACCACCCCGACGCCATGCACCGTCTTTGCTTTCATCAATTCCAAGGCACTGTTCTTTGTGGGTCTGCGGTCAGTGCCGTTCTTTGGGATTTTCATCCGTCACGACATCGTAATAACTCCAGGTAGAGTCATTTGTTGCTACAAGCTGTATTTGAGTGAAAACCCTATTTTTGAGGTTATCTTGATAACTGTATTGTGGATTTTTGTCGTTTGGTCTTGTTTTGGTTTAGATAGAGATTACTTATTTTTTTTAACTGGTGTGGTGTCCATTTGTAGTGTTTTCAAATGCTTTACACACTGCCTCTCAGATAAGTTGTCTGCTCGTGCCAAGCTACCAAGGGGGTGAGCAGGGGTTATTTTAGGAGTGTATCTCCCTTACCCTGACTAGAAGCAAGGGCCCCTATTTGGACAAAGGTACCTACCTCTGCCAACTAAAGATCCTCATTTCTAACAGGGAGTTTTTCGGGAACTCCACGTTACATAGGAAAACTTCTCAAACTCCGCTAGTGGAGCAGAATTTATCTCACAACCCTAAGTAAAACCTTTGCCCAGGCAGTGTTAACATATGAAAAAAGGCAAAACACTGAAGTAATATTGCCACAAATATGCCGCATTAGAGTGCATAGTTTGCCTTTTCTTGTGCATAATTTAACCAACCCTGCTGCACAATCTGGTCCTCCCCTGCCACAAAATTCCAGTGGCCCTTTTCTAAGGTCTAATGAGAAATGTTGAAATATCAGCTAACAGCCAATAGCCAAGAGGATGTGTTATACTTTCTAAAATCATTATGAAAGACTAAAGCTGCTGAAAAGTGAACAATAGATCCATGTATTACACGCATTAGTGAAAGAAATACTGAGGGACTATTGGTAAAGATGCAGTGAATAAAATGTCAGCCGTAATAAGTAATTCATTTTTCATGCCTCTCAGTCCATGGCCTTTCCTGGGCACGGACTGCCAATGGTAACAAATTATGTGCAATGATTCTGTGAAGCGAACTGTTCACTTGGGACTGCAGAATGCTTAGATGACCACACTTGCAGCCTTACCTCTTAAACTGTGCATGTGAAGACAAAAGGCCTGTATCTTATTCACTGACCTCTCACCTCTTCAAGTATAAAATTGCCAGGCAGCTAAAGACAGAGTGCAGTGCATGAGCCGGTGCCAGCCAAATGGACATTTTCATCACATTGAACTATAAGAAACAAAGACTTAATCCGTGATGCAAACT
Source organism: Triturus cristatus (assembly GCF_964204655.1). Taxonomy (NCBI): domain Eukaryota; kingdom Metazoa; phylum Chordata; class Amphibia; order Caudata; family Salamandridae; genus Triturus; species Triturus cristatus. The sequence continues at coordinate 1,709,643,046 of NC_140589.1, read as the reverse complement.
GAAATAAATACACATTGTACAGTTTGTGTCCCACCAAGCAATGAGCTGATTTTAGGACCCTCACGCTCAGGTCTGTGATTCTCTCTTGAAAGGTTGATCCTGTCAAAATACCAATACATGCATGCTTAGGGGCCTATTGACAATGGCATTGCAAGCTAGCCTCAAAACTGTTTGACCCCTCAGCCTTAGGGTGGTCCCCCACCAACTTTTTGCCTTTCTCCTCCATTTTTCTAACCTAATTGTTGCTGGCATTAAGACTCTGAGCACTCTACCACTGCTAACCAGTGCTAAAGTGCATGTGCTCTCTCCTCTAATCCTGCTAATATTGGCTCATACCCAATCGGCATACCTAATTTACTTATAAGTCCCTAGTAAAGTGCAATACAAGTACCCAGGACCTGTAAATTAAATGCTACTAGTAGGCCCGCTGCACTGATTGTGCCACCTACTTAAGTAGCCTTTTAAGCATGTCTCTGGCATGCCATTGCAGAGCCTATGTGTGCAGTTTTGTACTGCCATGTCGACCTGACAAAATAAACCTTTTGCCAGGCCGAAATCTTCTTTTTTAATACCTATGTCACCCCTAGGTTAGGTCCAGGACAGACCCAAAGGCAGGAAGTAGTGTATTTAAGAAGCAGGACATGTACTTTTAATATTTACATGTCCTGATGGTGAAAAACTCTTACATTCATTTTTCGCTACTGCAAGGCCTATATTTCCCACAGGATAACATTTGGATTACCTTGTTAAATTTTATAAGTGTAATTTCCAAATGGGAAGATATCACTCGTTCAGGTTTGGTGTCTCTCGAATCCTAATTTAAAATCCTAACTTATGATGAAGTCGGATTTTAAATTACAATTCTGAAAATGCCAATTTTAGAAAGTTAAAAACTCTGAGGAAATCCTAGCTACTGTTTCGTGGTCCTGCTATTTAATTCAAACAGACACACTACAAGAACCAACGTTAAAATCCTCTTGGATCTTGTTATTATTTAACTTATTTTTCATTTAAGTTTAAGAACAGTTTTTTTGTTATTTTCATAAGCATCTGAATATAAAGGAAACACTTATTCATTTCAACATAAGCATAATAAATCCAAACTGTACATAAATAATAAATACTATCACCAAAAAATGTGTAACATTTACAACATACAGTAATGCACTGTTTTCTTTGCACACTACTTTTTGTGTTTGACCCTTAAGGGTTAAACACAAAAAGGAGTGTGTAAAGAAAACACATTTTTGGGTGATAGTATTTATTATTTGTGTACAGTTTGGATTTATTATGCTTGTTGATGTTGAAATGAATAAATGTTTCCTTTATATTCAGACGCTTAGGAAAATAACCAAAAAACAGTTCTTAAACTTAAAAGAAAAATAAGTTAAATAAATAACAAGATCCAAGAGTATTTTAACATTGGTTCTTGTAGTGGGTCTGTTTGAATTAAATAGCATTACCACGAAACAGTAGCTAGGATTTCCTCAGAGTTTTTCAGTTAAAGGGCCCTACTTTGCTACAGTCCTAGGGCCAAACCTCTCCCGAGATAATGTTAGAAAGTTGGCATTTTCTTGCCTTAGCCATTTGGTGCCTACAGACTGCCTTTGGTCACTTGACGAGGTGTAGATGGAAGTTGAGCTTTGTGTATTCCTCCTAGACAGCCACACACAATGGGAGATTTGGTGTGAATGAGTGGGCTATCACTGGCAGGATGGGAGGGAGGAGCTGGGACCAAGCCTCACTTACAACTGAATATGTTGTGTCCTGTTCCCACACAAAGGACTGCATACCTCTTGTAGTTAGTCTGGAGCCAGGGCCGGTGAGACAGATCATCTGTGCATTTCAAAGGCATACCTCTAGAAGCATCTCCCCACTTCAAAGAAGTGTATGAAAGAAAGACCTCAGACACCACCACTTCAGTACACTTCTGGACCAGTGGATACTCAGCTGGGAAGGACTGCTGTGCTGCTGAAGGACTGCCACTCTGCTGCCTGCACTCTGCTGGACTCCTGCTTTGCTGTGCTGGCCTGCTGCCGGCTGCCCTCTTGCCTGGGTCAGAAGGACTGGACCTGCGTCTCTTGAACCCAAAACCCAAAGTGACTCCAAGGGCTAGTTGGCTGACCTCCTGATCTGAAGTATCAGGCACATAACAGGCTTACAACAATCTTGCACCTGCACCTGAACTTTGGTACACGGTGTGCTTTCTGCCCCTGTGCAGATTGGGGATAATGGCAGAAAGACTGATGTTGTCAGGCGCCGAGCATAGGTGCCTACGAAAATGTTTCCTGGGAGTTGCGTTATGAACTACATCTCCCAGAACTCCTGCTATTGTGGGAGGGGCCTCAGGGATTATCTCCCAGCAACGCACTCATGGTGGCGTGCGTAATTCTGGCCGTTGGAAGCGAGTCATGTGGCTACACGGCTTCTGGTCACTTCCCATTTGTTCTTTGTTAATCCACGCCACCTGAGGATTCGGTGGCATTCTTGGAGAGCAGTTCGTCTCATGAGAGCTGCATGTTTGCTGAGAAGCTCAGCTGTGCTTCGCTACCTTTTGTCCACTGTTCACGAGCGGGGACGAGTCTTGTCCTCAATCGGATCTGGGATGCGAGCATTCCGCTCATTATCGTCTTACCGAAAGTCCTGGGCGAAGGTCAGCATTCCGTGTGAAACCGGAGTCTCTGATCTCCGGTTTCCATGGTAACATCTACAGGATCCGTCAAGAGCTGGAAATACACTGCTGCTCGGGCTCGAGTAGCAGCAGAAGACTGTGCTGGATTGTATCTATGTTCTAGCATCCTGGAAACTTCAGGTATCAGTGATTTCACTCCTAGCTGATGATATACACCATTTCCTGTGTATATAACTTTCTTTGACTTGGTTTGGTTAATTTTCCTTTTTCGCCATGGAGGCTATTTTTTTATACTATGTATTCTCTTTTGTTTTGCACTTAACCAAGACTAACTGTGGGCTCTGGGTGAAGGACTAGGATCCAGGGATTTCTCTCTGTGGAACAGGAGATTAATTACACGGATACCGCTGTGCAGTAACACAGTATCCCTCAGCATTCTTCCTTCTTGGTTTCTTCTTTCTTTTGACTGAAAGGAAAGGAGGGTACGTATGAGTTGGTTGGTTCTGCTTTTGATGAGGAGTGGGAATGAATGGTGTTATAATCTGTTTCTGCTTTGTTGATATAGGTACATATCATTCCAGTTTGAGAGATGTATCTTTACTGGTGATAGGGAGGAACACAGCGGCCACTAACTAGGTTGTTTTCAGGTAACTGTCCGTTTTAGTGAGATTGTATTGAGTGTAGCCTATTTAGAACTGTATTGATCTTGTGTTCTTTTGGTTGCAGGTTGTTCCTCGCCAAATTCCTTTCCCTCGCTTGATTGCCTCAATACTCTGCGTAGTACATTCAGAGTTGGGGAAGTCAAGAGGTGGACCCATTTGTGCACCGCCCAGATCCTGAGGAGTTACTGTGGACCATTACAGATGTGGCCCAAAAATATGGGGGGGTCAAAAGCCCTTGCCCAAGGGGCCACTTACCCCTCCCTGGTGTCTAGTGGGTGGATTCCTGCTTGGGGATCACCCTCCTTTGGCAACACCCAAGCAGGGATCCACTAGGGAGGGATAGCATTGGAAAGGGGAGATTAACCCCTTTCCAATTATATGGCTCCTGTCTGCCTCAGTGCTCAGGAGGCTGAGATAGCGCCCTGAGCACTGAGGCAGTGAAAGGCAAATGAGCCTATAAGTTCATTTCACTTTCATTTTCAGTGTGCGCTGGTCATTTCACTGAATACCCAGAAAAGCTATTCCCCAGCTCCTGAGGCTGTTTTGGACTAAAGGGAATCCCTTTGGGGCACATAGCAGAGAAATTTCAGGTGCCATGTGCTCGGAAGGCCGGGAGCCATCTGACACAAACGAGCACCATACCTTCGGATGGCTCTCAGCCGTCCGACGCATGGAACGGGTTAAATCAAAAATAAGGTCAATACAATTACATTACTTGGCCTTTCTGAAAAGTTGAGTCTATTGAATGATTATCAGCTTGGGTACTCTGTTGATAAAAATTTGTAAGTGGCCCAACCCAGCTGCCAATAAAGGCCAACTCCCTTTGTACGTGAACTTTTAGAAAGTTGCCATCTTTCCCCAACCATTTAGTGCACGCTTCTCCAACAATCAGCCAGTGAGCAACTGGTGGCTCACCAGCTATCTTTAAGTAGCTCTCCCATGTCCAGTCCAGCTTACTAAATTAAACACTTTTTAATTATTGAATAATATATGTATACCAACATTGAAAAGATTGTATAAGAGATGAAAATGTGTGTATTTCCTGAACTGAAAACCTGATATTTGAATTTCCAAATGATATTTAAAGCTTATATCTGACTGATAAATCTTGTGGCGTTTGGGAGGCTTATTAATAATATTATTACTGTTGTGCCAGGGGTATTTAAGCTATGGTTGTTATGTATTATCTATGAAAAGGTTATTCCAAATTCTTTTTTTTTACATTACTGTTGGCAATCCTGCCTGATGCACTGAGGTGATTGCTGCTGAGAATTGTACGTAGGGCAGTCACCAACATATTCGTGTCTGATGCGATCACTATTACAACACACATTATATGAGTAGATCAAGATGATTTTTATTGATCATAAGTAGCTCTTATTACAGAAAAGGGTTGAGACCCCTGATTTAGTGCATGCAGCCTGTATGATGGCCACATGAATAGGAGTAACTGGCAGTTGGCCTTTATGTTTTGCTCCCAGACAGTGAAACAAAAGGGGAATAGATGTTGGCAGGATGTGCCATCTCTGACTTGATGGGGGGCAGAGCTGTCACCTGCTACACTTGCACATCACAAAGCCTCAGCACACTCGCAAAGGGTTTGACACTAGTCTTTTGTGCAAACAGACAAGCTGGGGGCCAAGTCAGGAAGGCAGGAAATTCCAAGCACATTTGGGGATGGATCCCTCTAGAAACGTCTAATACATCAAAGCTGGCACCAACGATATATAGTGGACCCTCAAATCCAACTCTTCAGTACAGCTCTGGGCCTGTGGATACTACATAAGAAGGACACCCTGCTGCCCTGCTCTTTGAAGCCTGCCCTGCTTGCTGAGAAGGAATACTGGACCTGCACCCTTCATCCCAGGTTGAAGTAACTCCAAGGGTTAGCTCACTGACCACCTATGCTGAGCTACAGAGACATAACAAGCTCCAGAGGCATTGCTACAACTGCCCAGCTAACCTGCTGCATTACCTGCAACCGGGACTGCCTGGGCACTCCTTGCCTCTGCAGGAGTGAGCCCTCAGGTCCTGGGCCCTTGGTGTGGCATCAGTTGAGCTCCACCGTCAGTAAAAGTGAGAAATCCTGAAGTTTTCAGCTCTTTGCGAATGCAAGCGGCCAGTCCATGGTAAGATCTTGCCACATGCACAGACCGCCAACACGAAGGTTCGGTGATCCTGGCTCATTGCGCTACAGCAAATGCCAGTACCAACCGGCAGTGAGAGATCTGCACTTTGCGCTACTTCATCGACAGCTCGTGGTGGCCGCCAACGTGAATCTCCAGCAATGACCATCCACAATGCTTGACAGGATCTTCTCATTACAGCGATGACCATATGCGGCGCCTGGCCTGCGCTTCACGCTACGACAATCTGCAATGCTCTCCCTGCTCCTCATGGCCCATCTACCGCAAGCTGGACTTTTCACGCCAGACTCTAGGAAGTAACTTCTTCAGCTAGACTAACCTGGTCCCTGTACACGGACCACACTTCAATTTGGTCAACCTGAATTTGTGACTTTCACCTGGTCTTGTGTGACCAGATAACCGCAAGTGGTACTTTGTGCTTTTAGGTGCTATTTTTACCTCAAATCTTTGAAACTGTACATCTCCGGTTCTACTGATTTTTGTCATTTTGGTGTCAGAAAAATTATGACATTGTACTCTAAATTTCTAAATTGGCGAGAATTTTTTTGTGTTGTGTTTTACTACTGTTTGAAGTGCTGCCTAAATACTAAACACATTGGGGCAGATTTATGAGCCCCTTGCGTCACTTTTGCGTCACTTTTCCCATGTTAAAAGTGACGCAAAAGTGGCGCAAGGGGCTCATAAATCTGCCCCATTGCCTCTAAGTTAAGCCTGTCTGCTTTCTTGCCAAGGTCCCAAAGGGTTATGCACAGGTTAATTTGGGGTAGCTTGTGTTTCTCCTTGACAAGAATTGTGGTTGTTGCTTGAGTAAGGTTTCACGCCCTTCTATAAGAGACCCAGTTTCCTATAGAGGAGCTGAACTGAACCACTTTTCTTGGTATCATCCCCCCCAGGACTTCTTAGACACCCACGCATTAGCTGTCTTACCAAGTTGCCAGGGGTCAGGAATCTTGGAATCCACTAGATGCTTGTGTAATTCTGAATGACAAGATGTGCTCCTTCATGATCAGATTATATAGCCCATCATAAGTAGTGGCTGTATTGCCTTTCACCCAGCTCTCTAGTGCTTTTAATAAGACATCTACAAAGTCAACCCAGAATTGTTGTGTGCCTTTGGGTGTGTCATGGAACTTCTTCCGGTGCTCTTCAGGTCTGATACCACATTTCTGCCAAAGAGCATCTTTCATGTGAGTGCAGTTATCACCTCTTCTAGAGTTAGGAGTGCATATTCCTCCCCTGTGTTGGTAAATCCGACAGCAATGCACCCCCAGTACTCCAGTGCTGTTGGCTCATCCTGTGCATTCTCAATGCTGCTTCATAGGAGGCAAATCTTTTGCCAGGCACTCCCGCACAAATCTAGGCACAATACCCTTGGGTAAGCGAGGGGTGTGTAGCCTCCCTGTAGACACCTCACCATTGCTGTCACTATCTTCACTGGCATCACATCTAGCCTGGCCTTTTCCTCCAAGGCCAATTTATTTTCTTCTAGTGGCAGTTTATTTTCCTCCAGGGCTCTGGCTGCTAGTTTCACCTGGAGTTCATTTTCTGATTGCCTGTCTCCGAGTTTCAACTTGCAAATGGCCAGTTTCGAGGGACTTATGCTGGCAGAGACAAAGTCACTACCAGCCCTGGATGGTACATCAAAGAATTCATGTTGGGACAGTTTGTCCCTTTCTCCTTCATCCTCTGGAGTTTCCTGGTCTTCAGAGGGGATCTGTACTCTGCCTGCTCCCTCCTAGGCCCTGAGGTCCTTCTCAAAATCTGCCTTCTAGGCATTGTGGCCCAGCTTCAACTTTTTTCTTTGTATAGGATCTTTATCACCACAGCTGCAAAAGATGTCAAGGTAAGCAAATCCAGCTCCATGTTCCCTTAGAGTTTTAAAGGTGCAAAAACTGTAGTCAAAAATAATTTTGATTAATCAATAATGACCCAATCAAAGACCTGGTGCCAATAAAAATCAAAAATCAATTTTCACCTTCAATTTAGGTACTTTTAACTTCTGATTAGCTGAGTGGTGCTGTTAAACACAAGTTCTGGATCTTACCGCTGAACCCCAATGTGATAAACTGGATTATTAGTTGGGTTGGGTGGGGGTTCACCACAATAATGGCACCATTCTTGTTAGGTCCAGCAAAGGTGTCAGTGATTTAAATCTGAGCTCAACTAGGGGTAGTGATGGCACGGAGCAGACAGGCTAAACGTAAGAAAATGCGTAAAGAATTTAGAAGAAGCAAAACAGATAAAAAGTTAAAAACACAGCACAATAAAATTCCATTCAAATTTATAAAAATAGAAAATAATTTAATGAACAAAAATACACCAAAATTACAAAACTCCAATAAGGGGAACCAGAGCTATAGCTTTGTAAAGTTTTAACTGGAATGGGGAGAATGCGCCCTCTCTAACCCTTTCCCTCCCTAGTGGATCCCTGCTTGGGGATCACCCTGGGAGGGTGATCCTTAAGCAGGGATCCACTCCACTAGACACCAGGGATGTCTTTGGGATGGGGAACAGCCCCCAGGGGTATAGGCTTTTGCCTCCCCCAACTGAGCACTAACCGTTTTCTGTCCCTGCAGAGTGTAGGGGGGCAGATGTGGGTCCATATCCCCATTAGCCCCCGGGATGGCAACAAGTCCACTAGTCACCAGGGAAGTGCAATTGGAATGGCTGAGCTCAGCCCATCCTGTGTAAAATGGACAATAAAGTCTTTATGCCCCCCATGTGGGGGGGGGGGAGTAACCCCAGCCTGCCCCACATGGGGGTAGAAAGCCCATTATACACTAGGGATTTTTTAGGCCAATGTTCTTTTTAAGGGGTGAGAGCATCCAAGCCTGGCATAGGGCCATGCCATTACCTCCAAGGGGCAAATTGAGTCTTTCTGCCCCCCCCCCCCCAGGAGGCAGACAGGGGGCATTTGACCCCAATCTGCTCTGTGGGGGATCAAATGCCCAGTAGACATTAGGGATTTTTCAAACCAAATATTTTTTAAAAGGGACAGAGTGGCACACCCTGGCATAGGGCCATACCACCACCACGAAGGGGGAAATGCAGTCTTTATGTCCCCTCGGGAGGCAGAATGGGTAGTAGAAAACCCACCAGACATCAGGTATGTTAAAAAAGGGATGGGAGGTTCCCCCCTAACATTGGGATGTACCCCACCCCAAAGGGGCAACAGTCTTTCTGCCTCCTGTGGCCAGATCTGGGTTTGCCCAATATCCCACCAACCCCCCAGGAGGTAGAAATCCGACTAGAAATCAAAGATTTCAAAATGTTGCAAAATAAATGGGAGTAGCCCACTATGGCTCTGGACCATAACCCCACCCCAGAAGAGGTAAAAGAGTCTTTGCCAGATTAATAGTCTGCCCATTGGTGGATAGAACGCCCATTAGACACCATGGAAAATAAATGGTCTAAAAAATGAATATGTGGAGGGTCGCCGGGAAGTGGGCTGTGCCCCCACCTCAGAAGGAGCTAGGGATTTTTCTATCCCTCCAAAAGGTGGATCATGGGTTTACCACAATTCTGCCTCCAAGAAGTGTAAAATACTCACTTGACTGTCCCCTTCAGTGCTTGCCATGCCATGAGACTTACGAGCTTGCCATGAGACTTACACTTACAGTGCCTGGTGCCTGGTTGCTCAGTGGTATGATATGCTGCATTGTGGGCTACTTATAAGACTATTGTTATATGCTGCATTATGTCATACATGAACCTACTGTTCCTATCTGTGAGTAAACCTTGTTATTAATGTACGAGACTATGTCTCAGGTATGTAAAGCCCATCGTGTACATTGCATTGGAACTATCAGAATGCCCAATGAATTCTATGCATTAGACTATCTGAATGTTCAAAGACTTATGTGCAATTGTCATTTCAGACTTTCAACTGCCTGCTTCGTGGCAACGAGATCTCGTGAGATCTGTGGTCTCGTCGCGGGCGCTATCTTGGATGTGGTGCTATTATGAATACCGGCCTCACCTGATGCCAACCGCTCATAATTGAAGGCTGCCGTCGGAGGTTGGCATATTCAGAGCGGTTCCAGAGTTTGCGATTCTAACTTAGTGTGACCAACCGTCCGTAAATTTCACAGACGGTCCATTATTTCGGTGTCTAGTCCGTTGTCTGTTATAAAATTGTTTTTGCATTGACGTCTTTTGTCTGTAATTGTTGGGTTTGAAGGAATCTGCGATGCCCCCTGTTAGAATCCTCAGGGGTTTCCCAGCAGTCACTGTTGGGGGCCAGCTCGCATTTTTTTCAAGTGAAGAGGCTTCCACAGCTCCTCCTAGACCTCGCAGACTTGTCAATTAGCCCCCATTGTCATTCTGTCTGTGCCGATTCTCTCATACAGAATGACAATGGGCCATGCTACAGTTACAGTATGTGGTGTGTCTGTGCCTGCATCAGGCTAGGGCACCACGACAGGAATGCCTAAGCTTTAGGAGACACACAGACCATGAACTTTTAAAAAAGTTAATACAATATAACTAGCCCGTATTTCAAATTACTAAAAACGTACAATTTAAAAAGTACACTTTTAACGTAGTTTGTAGTTTAAGGGAAAGGAACTATTTTTAGGCAAATATGAACAGTGGCTGTGTCTTTGTGCCATCACTCACACTGAAGGGCGGAATCATAAAGTGGGTTGACCTATAGCCCCTTTCTGTATGCTGCGGTGGGCTGAAGGAAAGTGTAAATTTAACAGGCCAATGAATTATGCTGCATCACTAAAGGCCCCTTTGTGTATTTAGACTACTGTGCAACTTCCTCTGATGTGTCTGTAAAACATACCTTTTCTTCCCAAAGTTTTGTCCTGAATTTTGACCTTGTGTCCTGAATTGTTATCCTGAATTTTGGCCCTTTGCCTCGAATTTTTACACTAACCGTCCTGAATTTGCACTCATGCCAGTTGGTCACCCTATTCTAGCAGTGTGAACAAACCCATGAATCACTGTAAGAGAATCACGCGCAAGTCCTTGGCAACACTGTGAAAGACTAACCAGGACTCGTATTCAGCGATAGTCTTTCGACTAACATTATTGAAAGACTAACAGAGCTTGAGTGTGCATTGTGCGTTGTATGTTTCAGAGAAAGTTACACTAATAGCACAAAGAACGTATTGAATCACTACAATCGCAAATAGCGCTTGGTACATACTATGAAAACGAATCGTGCTGAAGCACGCATTGAGTAAGCATAAGAGAATACCTGGATAAAGTGTTTTATAACCAGACTGAGATTCTTGAACGTGTTGGAGCCACAAGTTGAAGCAACTTCCAAAGACTGTTTTCGAGTGTTGATTATGACTGTGCAAGGTGTGTAAACCATGAGATATGTGTGAACCAAAGACATTGATCTGTTCACCTTATGTTTGAGCACTTGAGACATTACACTGAGAATTGCACTAAGCCATAGATAAGAATTACAGCTGTGAAAGTTACTTTACTAATGAAAAGTGCACAGAAGCATTTCACCTTGATTACACAGGTAAGAGAGTCAGAGTATCTAATGAATGTTATGTACTACAGTTAGAACGTGTCCAAAGACCAATCACATCTAAACCGGATCCTCATTCTGTTTAGGTCTACCTCCTCGCAGCACCCTGCCTAAAAGGCTTTCCCTCATCTGGCCACTTCAAATGCCTACTGTTTATATTGCAGAATCAGTGCTGCCAGAAGGTGGGAATATTGAGGGTACTGCCCCTGAGGAACCATCAACTATGACACTTGATACAACTGATATATTTATTGTTGTAGCGAAAAATACAGGTGTGGGGTGGCTGCTCTGCCATTGGGTATATCCTCCACCCCTAAAGACTAAGTAAGTAGTCTGTCTGCTCACCTGGGGTGCTGAGCAGGAGAATCCCCCTAGCAAACTAGAGAAAATTTGGATTATTTTAGATGTAATTTTGACATATGGACCAGCACCTCTTACTTGCACTGCTGAATGGCTTCAATATTCAGGCCCGTGATCAACCGCCACCCAGGGAAACCTACTTAATCCCAAACTTTGTAAACACTAGACACCAAGGGAAGTCTAGAGTGGTAAGCTATGAGTCAATATCACAATAATCTCTTACCCACAATTCCTTGCAAATCTCAAACTTTCCCTCTAATATCTTATTTTCCACACATATTGGTGGCCTACACTTCTGGAATCTATAGGGATCCACAAATATCCTACAACTCCGCATTACAACACTTCTCCAAATAAAAATGCTACCCTACTTGTGTAGCCTTGTGACATGAAAGGACCTGAAACTCAAGATGAAGACATCAGAAATTAGGAGTAACTACAGGATATAGGCCTAGGCTCTGTTGCCGCCCAGCGAAACCTATTAAACACAGACATTTTTAAAAACTAAGCCCTGGGGGGGGGAGCCTAGGGTTGTGTTCCTTGCGTGGATCCCACAATGTCCTGCAAATGTCAAACTTTGCCTAAAATCACACATTTTCCTCACATATCTATGACGAAAACTTCCAGAATCTGCAGGGATCCATAAAACTACCTCCCAGCATTCCTACATCCGTCTTGATAAAAATGCTATACCTCTTGTGTTGCTGGACCCACTGCCCACAACAGGAACAGATCAAACCATAGACAATGCAAGTCCTTCATGAGGACCATTATGGGTAGGAAAATGTGGGATCCTCGCAAGGAACTTCATCTTGTACTCTCACATATTTCTAGTTTTTAAAAATGTCTGGGTTTGATTGGTCTCCCCGGGTGGTGGCCTAACCTGGGTCCAAATACCACAGCTTCTTTCATTGCCAAATCAGGTCATTTTGTGGACAGGAGATGTTAATGTTTCCATCTTGTGTTTGGGGCCTATTGTGTTGCAGGCCCCTGGCCCAGCCACACAAGTGGGCTAGTGTTTTTATCAAGACAAGTGTGGAAATGCTGAATAGTAAATGTTCTGTGAATCCCTATAGATTCCGAAAGTATTTGTCACACAAATATTGGTAAAATGTGTGATTTGAGTCACAGCTTTAGGTTTGCAAGGTCTGCTTGGGAAAGAAATGTTGTGGGATCCACATGAGCCAGGCCACCTTTGACTCTTCAGGGTGTCTAGTTTTCAGAAATCTCTTTGTTTGGTAGGTTAGCCTGGGGGCAACCAAGCCAAGGTCCAAAATCCACAGCTACCCACATTGCAAGAAAAGGTTGGTTTTTGAGTGGAAACAATGCATCCATACCTGGTGGTATTGGGGCCTTTCCTGTTGTGGGTGCTGTGCCCACCAACAAAAGTGGGGTATTGTTTGTATGGGGAGAAGTGTGAAAAGGCTTAGTGGTAGGAATGTTGTGGATCCCTGTAGCTTTCTGAACTTTCTCTCACAGAAATGTGAGAAAATGTGTTTTTTCAAGGGTCTATGGGTAATAAAACATCAACTTGATGACGTGCTGTCTAGTTTTCAGAAATGGAGTCTAATTCTGCAGCTCCCCATATCACTAAACCAGGTTGTTTTTCTCTCAGATTTATTGATGTCTCAATGTAATGTTTGGGGAGTTTTGTGTCATGGGCGCAACGTCCAACCACACAAATCTAGTACTGATTTTATTGGGTTAAGTGTGGAAAAGCTTGGTGGGAGGAATTTAGTGAATATTCATAGCTGCCGGAACTTTATCTCACAGAAATGTTAGCAAAATGTGTTTTTAGCCAAAGTTTGAGCTTTGCAAGGCATTCTGGGTAAAGAAACGTGGTGGGATACACACAAACCAAAAACCCTGGACGTCTTTGGGTGTCTACTGTTCAGAAATATCTAGGCTTGGTAGTTTTCCCTGGGTGGTGGCCACTATCAAATTCAAAACCCACAGATACCTACACTGCAAAACAAATGGTTATTTATTTTTTGGTGCAAAAATGTGATCTATCTATGTTGCATTTTGGGGTCGTTCATGTTGTGGGTGCTGGGCTCACCAACACAACTGGGCTACCGTTTTTATTGGGAGAAGTGTAACAACACTAGGTGGTAGGAATTTTGTGGATCCCTGCTGCATCTGGACCTTTCACAAAAATATGGGGAAATGTGTATTTGAAACCAAAGTCTGAGGTTTGCAAAGCCTTATAGGTAAGAAAACATTATGGGATCCACATGAGTCATGCCACCATGGAATGCCCAGTGTGTCTAGTATTCAGGAATGTTTCAGTTTGGTAGGTGTGATTGTGTGGCAGCACAGCCCAAGTCTAAATTGTACAGCTACCAACATCACCAAACCAGGAGCTTTTTTTCTGGCAGATTTCTTTACATCTCAAGAGGGTGTTTTGGAGTGTTTTGTGTTGTCGGTTCTAAGATCAGAAACACAACTGGGGTACCATTTTATTGGGGGACATATGGAAATATAGAATAGTAGATCATTTGCTATTACCATTTGAATTATTCTGCATTTTTATCTTCCAATTGTTAGCCAGTGTGCAAAAAAGAGCACATCCTGCAAAAAGCTCTCTGAAAAATATCAGTGTGGGTCAGCCCAAATCCAGAGTTATAGAAATAATCACAATTCCTAAACTCAGTATCTGGTACACATTTCAGAAATACATAGTTTTCCTTCATACCAATTTTTCATTCATTAGATATTGTCAAATGAACTGCTGCATATTCGGTACATGATGTAAAAATCACTATAAGTTGCAGTTCGATTGCTGGCTCTGAATATCATATATTTATTTTTTTAAATCTACACACCCTGTGTATCCTTGAAACCAGAAGGGTCTGATGACAAAACAGTATATCACTTTTGTAGACTGGCCATTCTGACAAAAACATTTCATATGAAAACATTGTCACCATTACCTTTTTTATATCCAATTTATTTTCATTATTTTTTTATTTCAGTGATTGGTTTCTATGGGAATGCTTCAGGGATCTACACAAGTCATCCCTGAAGCATTCCCGAAGAAACCGATCACTTGTTGAACGTAGAATTTCGTCTATGTTTTGGAAATGTATAGCTCACCAGGAACACCCATGGATTTTACATCTGTTTCCACCACAAACTGCAAGTTGGTTGAAACCACACAAATTAGGAAAAATGGATTACCTCTTGGAAAAATGCAAAACCTTTGGTAAAACAATGTTTTTTAATGCATCTCTGTTTCTTCCTGAAAGTTGGGAAGATGGTGATCCTAGCACAGCAAACCTTTCATTGGTGATACTTTTAGGGGGGGAAACATACACTTTATTGTAGAGTACTGTTTTTCCCAACAAACCCCATTTGTTGTTATATTTTTACTATTTTCTCAGTGCCCCCTAGGGGAATCTTCAAACCCTCAGTACCTTTAGAATCCCCAAGATGGTGGAAGAAAATGACATAGATTTGGTGTGGATACCTTACATGGTAAAAGAAATATGAAAGCGTAAGTTCAAAGTACCCCAAACATCATAAAAGCCTCAGCAGCTAAGGGCTCAAAAATATACTAGCTTGATAAATCAGACATGTTTGCATGCTGCAATCACGAAGGCAAACATAACTATGGGCCCTGATTGCCATTAGAATGCTGGCTTTCATTAAGAGACTATTGATTAAACAACATGCATCGATTGTGCTTTGAGATTTTTGGAGCTATTGCTGCAAGGATCAGATAACCTGGGACCCTAATTGGAACTACAATGTTCATGTTTGGTTTACTTTTCACAAATAGACTGCTTATTTGACAATGACCAATGGAAAAACCTGGAGATGTTCCAGATTTCGCCTGGAAGGTTCAGTAAGAAATCGGCCCTGATTGAAATGTGAAGGTTCAGGATATGCTTTAGCTTTCATGAAGAGGATTCTAATTAAGCATTGGTCAGTGGTAAAGCTTTGAAGAGGCTGACATTTTATGCAATTCCCATGAACAATGAAAAGTATTCTAAGGATCCCTGTGAAATATAGGATTTTAGCCCACCTTAACATTTCACTTTCCTCGTCTAGCACAAGCCAGCTTTCTCAGTGATTGCTCAGATTATATTATCTACTGGCGGTCGCTAGTAGATAGTTATAGTTAGGACCGTGTTTCCATAGGAAATCTGCAAATTCTATTTTGAATAACTTTGGCGCCGGTTGACGGATCCTCGCGAAATTTTCAAAACTAATGGGGCGCTCCGCTCAGCTCCTACCCTGAAAGTCTCGGGGTGATTCGTCAAGCGGGGACTGAGAAAAAAGGGGGTCCCAAAACGCGTTTTCCCCATGCATTTTCCCATAGGACCTTTAGTCGAAGGTACAGCCCGAACGGCTGAACAGAATTACTAGAAATTTGGCAAAGAGGTAGTCCTCAGGTCAGGGATGTGCCTTTTGCATATATGGTGTCAATTTGTTCAGTAGTTCCTGAGAAAATTGCAGTTAAATGTACATAAATGTCTATAAGCGCGCACCGTGCGCGCACCATGCGCGCACCATAACGTGCGCGAGCGTAATTCTGATTGGTGGTTACATGTCAGTCAACATTCGAATCGGTCGAAATCAGGAAGTGTCTTCCGCCATTTTGTGTGTGACAGTGAAAAAGAAAGGTGGAGAACGTGAAAAGTGGGCAGGGTACAGAGTTCCTGACCCCCTAGCCTTTGTCAGGGGGACCCTGAAGGACCCCGAAGGGTGAAAAAACTTTTTTTTTTTTTTTAAATCGCGAGGTGCACGCACCATGCGCGCACCGCACCGCACACGGCGGAAAAAAATAGAATTAAAAATCAAATTTAAGTGTTTAGATGTTAGGTGGCTCTAAAAAGAGCCGTTGTGTTAATTGAGGAACAGAGGAACAAAAAAATGAAAAAAATTATGGGGTGCCGCATGTGTGCTGCTGTATCTTGCTCTCTATTAGGGGAATGCTGGTGTCACCATAAGAGAGAAGAGCATTGCACGCATTGCACCGTATATGCACCCTCTTGAACAGAGGGTGTATATCCAGAGGAACAGAAGCAGGTGAAGCTGCCACCACAGATGAAGTGCTCGGCTGAGCTGCCGATGATGTGCTCGGCTGAGCTGCTGCGGATGTGCTCGGCTGAGCTGCTGGAGGGTTGTCTCTAGCAGCTCGAGCAAAAGCCACAGGATGTACTCCTTTAACGTGCCTGATCATAGTGAAAATACTAAAAGAGTATTTCTTTTTAGGATCTCCTCTTGATAAGACAACACCACAAATAGTGCAGGTGACTTTTGGAGCATTCACCTTCTTCTGCCCCTCTGGAAATGTAAAAAATTGCCATATAAAAGAGTCTTTCTGTTTCCTCTGTCTCTGTAGCACAAGGGTCTCCTGCTCACTCCCAGAAGATGACTGCTGCTCTGCCATTCTCAAGTACTGGAGTACTGGAAAAGCTGCTCAGCTCCTTCTCCCAGGGAATCAGAAGAAATAATGAGGGGAGTGGGTGTGGTGTTGGAAGTTTCTTGAACTGAAGCTACTATAAACCAATGAAAAGTGTTGTTTCTTAATCACATGACTTGCCGTGCGCACACCGTGCGCGCACGGTGCGCGCACAGAGCACGCGCGCATGCGCGTACGTGGCACGCGCGTACGGAGCACACGTGCATGCACGTACAGAGCACGCACGTACGGAGCACGCGCGCATGCGCGTACGGAGCACGCACGACGTACGCATGCACACATGGAGCACGTACGCATGCGCACACGGAGCACGTACGCATGCGCGCACCGTGCGCGCACGGTCAAAAACCCTTAAAAAAAAACAAAAAACATTTAAAGTGTTTATAAGTTTATAGAAGATATTACCTATGCTGTTCAACTTTATCCAAATAAAAAAAAAAAAGAGCTGAGCCATTCCATATTACAGGATACAGTCAATCTATAATTATATACATAGGTAGCTTATTGTAAAATAAATATTTAAAAAATATAATAATACATTCATAAATTAGCATTTAAAAAACCTTGCAAATTCACTTAAAAAACCATAGGTTTCACACACGTTATAGTTAGGAATTAGCATTTAAAAAACCTTGCAAATTCACTGAAAAAACCATAGGTTTCACACATGTTATAGTTAGCTGGACATTTCACTCGTACAAAACCATTGAAATTCCCCCGTTATAGTTAGTTCAGCTAACTATAACTCGCGCGCCCGCAATCCACTGCTGATGACGTCACATATTACATCACTCATGACATGGTCAGTGACATCACTCATGACATCACTGATGACATCTCAAATGACATCACTGATGACATCACTGATGACATCATCCTTGAGTAAGAGTGGCAGACCTCCTCTTATCCGAATATAAACTTTGATACACACATTGAAAAATACAAACTAAGGTTTTGAATACTATAAAGATACCAATACCAGTTAGAACAACCTATTCAGTAATTCCAAAATCTACATGCGCATCCACTCATTCATCAACACTTCTATATATTCACTCATACATGTACTCAGTCATCATATGTACTCATACACCTATACATCCTGTTACACACCTACACTCCTACATAGAGTTACTCACACACATACTCACACATGCAAATAAACATCCATTTACTTGCATGTACATCTATACACACACCAGTACACTTACTTCTACAGAAACGTACACATACTTACTCTCAAAAACAATCACTTATAGAAACACATACTTATTTATACAGGAACTCTTCCAATCTCTCACTCTCATATCTCCTCACTTATATACATCAATACTCACATATACTAGTTCAAAACATATGGGCTTACTCATAAAGACACCATTGAGACAGTCATTCACTCTCTTACTCACCCATACACACACTCATCCACCCATACTGTCCTGCTCACATACTGTCTTCAAAATACATACAAACAGTGAGTCACTCATTCATGCATCCATACGCTAAGTAACATCCCCCAATGAACCATACAGACACTCATAATGATACTCTAAAAACGAACTAATAACCCATATACACACTCATGTAGCTACTCACCAACCCATGCAGCCACTTATACACAAAGCAAGACGCTGATACAGATATTTAAATATTTAAACATTACTCACTAATACTTGTATTCAATAAGATACTGTTAATAAGTCAGTTATACAATTAATTTTACCAAAAAAACATCCATTTAGACACATATTTACCCATTTTTTCTGCCATTAACCTTTAGATATACATATATAAAAAAAATATTTTTCAGAAAGACACACATTCACTGGATGATGTCATCAGTGATGTCATCAGTGATGTCATTTGAGATGTCATCAGTGATGTCATGAGTGATGTCACTGACCATGTCATGAGTGATGTAATATGTGACGTCATCAGCAGTGGATTGCGGGCGCGCGAGTTATAGTTAGCTGAACTAACTATAACGGAGGAATTTCAATGGTTTTGTACGAGTGAAATGTCCAGCTAACTATAACAAGTGTGAAACCTATGGTTTTTTCAGTGAATATATATATATATATATATATATATATATATATATTCACTTAAAAAACCATAGGTTTCACACATGTTATAGTTAGCTGGACATTTTACTCATAAAAAACCAATGAAATTCCCCCGTTATAGTTAGTGCAGGCAACTATAACTCACACGACCGCAATCCTCTGCTGATGCTAATACTGTATTTAGACACTTATTTGCCCATGTCTTCTTCCATTAAATTTTAGCTATACATATATTACAAATATTTTTTTTTCATAAAGACACATATGTCATCAGCAGAGGATTGCGGTCGCGTGAGTTATAGTTGCCTGCACTAACTATAACGGGGGAATTTCATTGGTTTTTTATGAGTAAAATGTCCAGCTAACTATAACATGTGTGAAACCTATGGTTTTTTCAGTGAATTTGCAAGGTTTTTTAAATGCTAATTCCTAACTATAACGTGTGTGAAACCTATGGTTTTTTCAGTGAATTTGTACGGTTTTTTAAATGCTAAGTTACTTTACGCCGTTCGTGGCGTGCGCGCCCACTTAACGCAGTTCGTTCCATGCGCGCACGGTGCGCTTCGCGCACCGTGCACGCACAGTGAGCACGCGGTGCGCTTTGCGTACCGCGCGCCCACTTTACGCAGTTAGTGCCGTGCACGCACGGTGGGCACGCGGTGCGCTACGCGCACCTCGTGCCCACGTTACGCTGGATGGGCCATGTACGCACGATGCGCTTCGCGCACCGTCCGCACACGGAGGACATATTATGCGCTTCGTTGTGAAAGGTAAACTATTAAATGTTCCATTTAATAATATGCCATGCACAAAAGGTGCACTGCGGGCACTTTTTGCACACGGGGGGGGGAAAGTGTGGATAATTTTTTTTTTATAATTAATTTTTACCGTAATCGCCGTTTTTTCGAAAATATATAAAATTGAATTTTTTGCCTTGGGGGTTCTTTTGGGACACCTTAATCAAGGCTAGGTGGTTAGGAGCTGTCTAACCTGCCCCTTTACATGTTTTCAACCTTTGTTTTTCCTCCCCCCCTCAGAGTGCGAGAGAGAAAATGGCGGCCGCCGCTTCCTGGTTTCGACCGATTCGAATGTTTACTAAGATCTAACAGCCAATCAGAATCGCGCTCGCGCACGGCACCGTACGCGTACGGTAAGCTTACCGTAAGCGCACGGTAAGCGCACCGTAAGCTGCCACAGATATATATATTGATTTAAATGCTATTTTCTCAGGAACTACTGAACAGATTTACACCAGACCTACAAAAGGCACTTCCTTGACCTGTAGACTACCTCTCTGCCAAATTTCAAGTAACTCTGTTCAGCCGTTCGGGCTGTAGCTGTGTCTAAAGGTCCTATGGAAAAATGCATGGGAAAAACGCGTTTTGGGACCCCCCTTTTTTCTCAGCCCCCGCTTGACGAATCCCCCCGAGACTTTCAGGGTAGGAGCGGAGCGTAGCGCCCCATTAGTTTTGAAAATTTCGCGAGGATTCGTCGACCGGCGCCAAAGTTATTCCAAATAGAATGTTGCGGTTTTCCTATGGAAACAGGGTCCTAACTATAACTACCTACTGGCGACCGCCAGTAGGTAATATATATATATATATATATACATATATATGTTTGCCGCATTATTCTCTTACATGATGCCGCCACTTGCACAAAAATCCACATGCCACTTCTGAATGTATGCATGAAATTTTGTAGGTCTCCAATATAATCAGCATTCGTTTTTTAATCGCAGGCCTAATTTGCTCACATAACAGCACAGTAACGTTTACACACTTTCTATAGTTACAGTGCCAATGCTCATTTTCGAGACAAAGATCTGGCAGTAAGAGTTCTGTGAAAAGGGGAACATTAACAGCTGACACAATGTTGTGGGATGTTCAAGGTTTTCAAACCTTCTCAATGAGGACACCGGGTTTTGGAGCATCATATTATTGCCCCCTAGGGCAACAAAAGATGGCTACATTGGCGAGGTCACGCCTACAGTCTGTGTGGCAAAGTAATCATGTCGACACTTACTGCACAGCCCTGTGGGGTGGCTCCGACTCAAGCCTGTCATGCCCATCCCAACCTGTGTGGGAAGAATGAGAGGCACGGGTGGGAGAAGTGGCAGGTGAGATGATGGATGGAGCCCAAAAAAATAACCTCTTGTACAGCTGACCCCTGGCTCGCGGGATAATCCCACACTGTCATCATTAGACAGGACTTGGGGAAGAAAGAAGAATTAGGCCCCACATTCTCTTGAGTGGGCGCGCTCTAGAAAACCCGTTATCGAGCTGTCAGGCTGTCTTCAGAAGCAAGGAGCCCCAAGATGCCCGTCAGGCACAAACGTATGGGCTTCCGTGAACTCGAAATAATTACAAATCAGGGATGGCCGCAAGAATGGCATTCATTCTGTTTTGATTTTCAAAGTTATTGGAATTTTTTATTTTATTTTTTTATTGTGGATGTATGCCACTTGTGCATAGCACTGCTCATGCCGATGAAAACCGCCAAGGTAGTTTGGTGTATAGAATCTCTTTGATTCTGTAAAAAAAATAACATTTTCAATGGGATAAAGAATAAGGTAGCCATTTAGATTTTAGGCCCTCACTACCAATGACCCATAAATTCCGGTGTAACAGCAGTTACCGGCCCATCGGAATTCCAGGTTCTTTGCTTTTATCATACAGATTCTGGCACCTAAAACCAGTCGACATGTCCAGTGAAAGACCAGGGAAAACTAAACAGAAATCGACATGGAAACGACACTTTTACGTATGTGAATCAACAAAAACCTGTGTTTCCTGTTTTTCCATGCCCCTGGAATTAACCCCGAGACTCGGAAACAGCAGGATGTCTTTCAGATGAAATCCAATTATTCTTAACTGTTACCATGTACATTACTTGGATGACAGATCTTAAGTTGTTAAGAAAAATATTGTATGTGTTTAGAACTGAATATTTTGTAAAAATTCCTCAAAAACTTTAATGATAAAGGTCCTGGAAATAGCGAATGTTAGTAGTGATAGCCGCTACGAATACACCTTTTAACTAACAAAGTAGAGAACGGATAACAGTTAATTGCCTTCAGATTTTAAAGACTGACAATATACCACGTGAGTGTATACATGAGAAGGCATAAAGCAACTTTCAGAACAAGGTGTTTATGTTTCAAACATTTTTTTCTGATTTAGTTTCATTTATTGGACCATGTGATACATTTCTTTATGCCACAATTTTCAAACTATTAATCTCACGAGTCATTATAAAGGTACTCTTTCGAAGTAATACATCAAATGACTTCCCTGCAGCGGCCAGCAGGAGGTGCATAACATAATGTATAGCCAAACAACGTGAACTCTCTTCTTTAGAAGATGCCTTTATAATTCTCCTAATTTCGTAGAGCTGTGCGGAAATTATTCGCAAAAATCTACAAACAATAATGCTGTTGCTAACTTCCCGCCCTGCCATTAAAACACAATTTATATACATTGGGTTTTTTGGGGTTTTGTTTACGTCTTTTAAAATAGTTTCTTATTTTCAAAAACCTTAAATATGAATGTCTTGTAGCCACGCAAGACGCCTTTGAAACCACAATGATGCGTCTCATTATCAGCAGAACAATGGCCGCAGCGCTGAGCCCTAAGAAAACACTGTTAGTTAACAAAGAGGGAAAAGTTCATAATGGTTCGGCGGCTCGTGGTGCCGCATAGCAAAGAGCACATTAAAAGAAGCTGCCATTGATGGGAGGCATCGTGTCCATAACAACCCATTGTCACCAAAGGTTTTACTAATTAAAAATGTTTGTATCAAATGACAGTGGCTTTTAGCAGGAGATTATCTCTTAGAGTAACCTGGCCATTTGCATATTTAGTAATTAGAAGAGTCATACATATTAACAATAAGGCAAAATGACATTTTCGAAGGAGGGGCGGTGTTTGCCAATGCACGAGGAATGTTGTGGTGGGGGCGTGAGGGGGGTCCTTTTTATTAGCCCACCAATATTCTCCTTAGGAAAATTGGTATCGCTGCAGTTCAGTGCTCCATAGGGCCAATGAAACCTATACGAACTGCATTTTGTTGTAAAATACGTATTTAAGCATTATATGAAGTCAAATGAAATTATGCCTACTTTATGCAGCTGTCAGTATCACATTAACACTTGTTAGTTACAGCCCTATGGAGAAGCAAAACAATGCAGTACCAAGTGCAATACAAAATATATCAAAATCTCCATCATTGATGCAAACTTTGAAATTATCAGAATCAGAAATGCAGTGCATCGTCATCATTATTATTATATCGTGAGGCCGCAATCTCGCGGAAACATCTCATGTTTGATTGGCTGATTACATGCACGCTAGGACGCCAGTTAATGCCTGTCACTTGCAATGATGTATTACAAGCCAGTAGTGACGTCACCGTGCTCTTTCCCTAGAAAGAAGCACTGAACCTCTGCCTTCACTTGAGCCCAGACCCTGTCCCCCGCCTTTGGCAGCAGTTTCTAACCACGTGCATGGTCCCAGAGAGGGAGCAGACTCTAGGAAGCGCCTACACCAAACACCAGGCATCTGACACTAAACAGTCTTCCAAACGCTGCCCTGCCAGGAACTCCGGCTCTAAACAATGGTGCACCAAACTGTAGAAAGGGATAAAAGACTTTCTAGATAGAACGGAAGAGGCGGAGCTCCAAGTTTGTCAGGTCCATGAGTGATTAGTTCCAGCTAACATAGTCCAGTTTAACCATTATTGTGGCTTTAAATACCAGAAAGCAGAGAGAAACCTGAAGTAGAGAAGCTACTCACACATGGAGAAGGACACATGTGAGAAGTGAGAAGTGAAGAAAAGCCCCTTTACAAAAAAAGGTTTAAAAATTACGAAATCCAGGTTGGGCAGTGTAAACAGGCCTACATATTACAAAGAATTTAGGGCCATATTATCAAGGAACGGTGATAACGTCATCGCCGCTTCCTGCCGCTAAAGCGGCGATAATGGGCTTGATAATATGCCTTTGTGAATTCCCATAAAAGCCCAGGTTCACACCAGAACCTGGCCTTCTATGGGAATCCACAAGGGCATATTAACAAGCCCATTATCGCCGCTTTAGCGGCAGTTTCCTGCCGCTAAAGCGGCGATAAGTTTAACGCCTTTCTTGATAATATGCCCCTTTATCTCTTACTTTACATTAGTAAGGATAATGTAAATCACCTCAGAGTTCCATGCTTTCAGTCATGTGCCGCTTTATGAATCTATCTCCTATGTGACTTACAAAATGCTTAAAATGTACGGTATGTGAGACTTTCTCCTATTTAATATTACACTTATTATTCATCGGATCCTGCAAATCCATGTATAAAAGCCTATCTCTGATTTCTGTATTACGATCGAGATGTGATGTCTCTAGTTGCCTGCAGTAAGGAAATGGCATTGCTGCTCATCCCTAATAACTTATTGCAGTTGAGCTGTGACGACCTAATGCCTCCTGCCACAGAGACAACAAACAGGGTGCACGGCAGGTCACAGAGCATAACTGCAGCTGCAATTTAAACAAGGAAAGAAGAAATAGCATTCATCCATCTAAACTGTTTTCATAAAATGAACAATGATCAGTAGAAAAAAGATCCTAATAGCAAATTATTTATTTTTGGCACACTATGGGTCATTTCAGGAAAGATAGAATGACTCTGCAGATTTCTACACGTTTTAAATCTGACTTACATTAAACTGCGTCTAAAATCTTTTTGCGACAAAGTACTAAGGGCCTTATTACGATGAGGCTCGGAAAGCCTTCGATCACAGGTCAGCGGCTTTCTGAGCATCATCACGGTTTCAGTTCTGAGTGCCGCATTACAATGCAGGTGAACGAAACTGAAACCGGCTGGTCATTCCGGCAGGATTCCAACGGGTTAAAGGAGCCCGTCGGCCAGTCGGAGACAGGCATGTAATCCCAATGGACGGCGTTTCCACCATTGGAGGCGCATAAATTGCGGCAGTTTCCACTAAGGAGTGGGGACTTTCTCTGAATTTGAACGGGCTGAGGAGGGGACCAGGCGGACATACCTCCTCTCACTTGCTGCTGGGACCCTGACGCTGTTTGTTCCTCCCGCCGCCGTCGATTTCCAGCTTCACGGCCGCTGAGGGGGGGGGACTACAGCTCCCAGCAAGCCCTGCGCCAACATCCTGCACCGCCCACCCACTTCCTGGACCAGCGCGCCCGGAGGCGCATAAATTGCGGCAGTTTCCACTAAGGAGAGGGGACTTTCTCTGAATTTGAACGGGCTGAGGAGGGGACCAGGCGGACATACCTCCTCTCACTTGCTGCTGGGACCCTGACGCTGTTTGTTCCTCCCGCCGCCGTCGATTTCCAGCTTCACGGCCGCTGAGGGGGGGGGACTACAGCTCCCAGCAAGCCCTGCGCCAACATCCTGCACCGCCCGCCCACTTCCTGGACCAGCGCGCCCGGAGGTGCATAAATTGCGGCAGTTTCCTCCGCGTCGCGGACGCGCGCGGACGCCGGGCGAAGCCAGGGCATAGGGCGGGCCGTCTGTGGCCGTCCGGGGCAGTACGAGGCTGGGCTGGGCCACCCCACTTGGCGGATTGTGCAAGGCATAAGATCCGTGGCAAGACAGGCCCACTTTTGTGAGTACATTCCATCCTATTGTAGGGAAGTGAACTATTGTTGTATAGCACACCTGGCCAAACATTTAACATGGGGAAAAGATTACCACCTGTGGTCAGGTCAAATCACAAGCAGAAAAAGCCGGCTACACCTTCGACCACCCCATTGCCAAGTTTGACTGCCATAGACAAAATGCTCCAGAAGACTATTGGTGTTGTCGCCTCGGCAATTAAGAACACCGAAAGGCGTCTTTCGCTTCCATCGAGCTTCCCCCACTTATGCATCAAGAAAACTCATTGGACTCCTTGCTTGCAACATCTTATGCGGGGCTCCCGGGTACAGACTCTAACGAGAATTGCATAATTGTGGACACAGTATCCCCTAAACATTGCTCTATGGCCAGTAGGCTTTCGCTAACTCCCACCATGCTAAGGTCAAGCGCGAACAGGAGCGTTGATTCTTCCCCACCCTTAGTCAATGAGCAGGCACACTCAGAGGGAATAGGACCATGCTCCGATATTGATGTGTCGACCACGGACAGGGAAAAAAGTGTCAGCATACCAATGCAAACTAGGGGACAAAAAGCAAAGCGAAAACAGAAACACACAGAGTTAGCGCCAAACAAATGCAGAGACAAGGGTGGGCATTATCAATTAAGGAGGACCCCCGCCCCTGAAGAGCAAAACGATGGCAATAGGGAAGCCCATCCTAGAGAGAAGGATTTACAATGTATAGAATCCAACGCAGTGCTGGGGAACGAGGGGTTCTGGGGGAGGATGGAGACTTTGATAACCACCCTTTTAGGGCCAATCAACCAACAAGTCCTTAATATAGATAAGAGGTTGAGTGCATTAGATGACCATGTGTTAAAATTAGGCACAGGGCACAATTCAATAACCACACCACATTTGGGGATAATTAATATAGATAAACCCCAAAACATTGAGGCTAGTAAGAAAAGTAAAGCCCATATTAATGCTCCTTTGTCAACATCGAAACCGAGCACAAGTAAAGATCTATTAAATGTGGAACCTCTACCCAAACAGGCATTCAATCCCAAAACAACTAAGGCAGTTAGTCCTGGAGGTGTGGATCAAATCCTGCTAGAAATAATAGGGTAACAACGAGACAAGCCAACAATAATGACCAAGATCCCCTGACAGCTAAGTTGGATCTAACTGAAGCAACTAATATGAGACAGATCCCGGCTCGTATTAGCCTACCCCCCAGAGTGTGGGGCATATGTATTGGTTCTAGTTAACGTGCCAAAATTGAGGAAGGACCAAGAGGAAAATCCCACAACTGTTAAAAATAGAACTCTTCATTGGCTCTCTGTAAATTGCAATTTCCCAATGGAAGGAGCGGGGGTGATTATTCATACCCAAAGAGTAGGGTGGGTGGGTCCACTGCGAAAAAAGTTTGAGGGGGACTGCATAATTATAAATTTTAGATCCCCACAATGGGTACAATCTACACTCGCAAAAGCCCCATTGCCTTCACCCTGGGAATTTAATACTACTTTGCTCCCCCTTGGATATTTTTATAGGCACTTAATAGATTTTAATCCCAACCCTGGGACTAACTCCCAAGTATATCAACTGGACCCGAATTATAACACCAGGAATAATTACGGATTCCCTCACCGGGATTTATATCTCAATTTTAGGAATGGTCCCCTATTAGGCCATCGGACCATACCACTACCACACCTGATGTCACACTTACCTCTTCCTACTCCCCCCCAGTTCATTCCAAGGGAGAGACCCTATGGGAGGACCAATGTAAATTGTAACACGTCTCAGAATGAGCTGAGGTATATATACAATATCCCAACGTACAATCGATTTGAACATGCTTTTTCCAACTTAGAATGTCAGGATTGACTGGGGAAAAGAGAAAGAGAATGTGAAGATGTATTCAATGTCAATGGGGAACATTTACATTGTAAACAAATTAATATATCTCAGACTATGGTAGTACATGACGCCACCGTCTTATCCCCAGTCACACATGAGGACATAACTACCTTGCCAACCCAACTTAAGCAGAGTGTTAGGAACAAGTTCTCTGGTCCTTTTAGTCATTCTAATTTGTCAATCCTTAGCTGGAATGTTGCTGGCCTAGATCCAAGACTGTCAGAGCCCCAATGGGTCCAACTATTGGATGGTAAAGATATTATTATGTTTCAAGAGACATGGGCTGTTGGAAATTTACACATAGAGGGCTACCATTGTTTCATTGTGGCTACACGAAAGCCTATTTTTGGTCGTGCAGTGGGAGGATTATTTATAGGCATCAGAACATTGGTGGGTGGTACTATTAAAGATTTATCAGAAGGGAACCCGAATATTCAGGTCCTTGAGTTGAAACAAAAGTCCAGAATTTACATAATTAATTTTTATAATAATGATTTTCTTTCTATACCCAATAAGAACTACATAGCACTCTCTATGACCTTACAAAAATTGGAAGCTAATTTAGAATCAGAGGAGGAGATAGGGATTTTAATTGGGGGGGATTTTAACGCCAAACTTACAAAGAAATGCTGGTCTGAGGAGAATAATCACGTTCAGAGGGTGGGACTGTCGTTCAATTATCAACTTTATTTTTATGTCCCCTTACTTAGTAGATTGTGTAATAGAATCCAAAGTGATAGAGACATCATTTGGTGATCATAATCCCCTCACAATTACTTTGCATCTAGGCTCCAGCCCCGCATATGCGAAATTAAATGGCGCAAGAGACATCACACCCTCTGGTGATGGCCTGCGACTAAAATGGAGGGGAATTGATAGTGGGGCCATTTTAGAAAGCGTGAGAAGTGAACACCCTGAAGTAATTAATTCCTGTTCACGTTTAGATGGGAATAGTCATAGAATAATCGCAGATTTTGGCAAACTGTGTTTAGTAATAAAAAATCTCCTGTCAATTCCACTGCCAAAGAAAGGGAAAGAACCAAGGTGGTTTGATTCCACCTGTTCAACGGCAAACAGGGAACTT
The DNA here is from genome assembly GCF_964204655.1 of Triturus cristatus. Classification (NCBI taxonomy): domain Eukaryota; kingdom Metazoa; phylum Chordata; class Amphibia; order Caudata; family Salamandridae; genus Triturus; species Triturus cristatus. The sequence goes on along the minus strand of NC_140589.1, from coordinate 1,709,614,647 downwards.
CGTAAGGTACTATCTACTAAGCCAAGGTGTATAGTAGAGGTATAGGCGGCTAGGAAACACTATAAATTAAAAACAACTGAAAGAAAGGCAGTATTACTGACGGAACAGTGGGACTCACTGGTCGAAAGTGCTAATCTGAAGAGCAGCGGCCCCTTCTGGTCAGCCATCAGGAAAATGCGAGACATGGGCAAACACCTATCCCCAATCAGCTGTAATATAACCAGCAGTATTTGGGAGGCCCATTTCTCCAAAATATATGCCACTCCTTCCGAGGAAGTAATTATCTCTGTCCCTGAACAGCCGTGCAGCCTACAGATTGACCTCCATGAGGTAGTCATAGCCATTAGAGAGAGCCTTGGCAACAAGGCCCCAGGCCCGGATGGACTCCCTATAGATGTTATTAAGCACAGCCCGGACCTATGGGCACCAATTCTCCCTAATGTTTTCAATAGTTTGCCAATGGTGCCTATGCCTAAAACTTGGGCTACCAGCACCATAGTCCCAATTTTTAAAAAGGGCGAAAGGTCAGACCCAGTTAACTATCGTCCGATCTCGCTCCTAGATAATACCTTAAAAATTCTTGGACGAGTTATTTATAACAGGATGATAGAATGGACTGAAGATATAGATCTATTGGACCCGTGCCAGATGGGATTCAGGAGCGGGGTAGGCACAGTGGAGCAATGTTTAAACCTAAAGCTGATAATAGATAAGTACAACGTTGCTCGATCGACCCCCATTTATCTCGCATTTATGGACCTTTCATCCGCTTTTGACCTAGTTAATAGATCTAAACTGTGGGCTATGCTTCTTAACTATGGTCTTGATGAGGCCCTTGTAAATTTCCTGGCTTACCTTCATACTGACCTTAAGGCACGAGTTAGGATTGGGGCAGGCGGCAAAGTATCTGGAGCCATAAAAATAGGTAGGGGGGTTAGACAGGGGTGCGTCTTAGCACCCCTGCTATTTATCATTTATATTAATGGCCTTGCCAAAGCTTTGAAACAAGTGACCAGAGACGTCCCAATTATTCAGGGGCATTCATTGCCAGTTTTATTATACGCAGACGATGCGGTCCTCATGGGCCGCACCCCAAATGCCCTCCGTTTGCTTGTTGAAACCTTTGTTCAACACATGGAGGCTTTAGATCTGCGTGTAAATTTTAAAAAATCTTTTATCATGTCATGTGGGCCTGAGAAAAGGAAGCTCAATACTCTAAACATAGGTTCAGATAAACTAGAATCTGTAACCTCTTTTCCATATCTAGGGTTGGTTTTCGCTGCGAACGGCTCATGGAGTGGGCATTCTGCCCACGCCATGGGCAAGTTCTCGAAAGCCACCAATTCTATATTGAGCCTCTCCCGCCCAAAGAAAATAGGCGCCACTAGAGCTATTTAAATTTTTTTTAGATTACAGTGCATTCCTGTAGCCACATACGGGGCTGAGGTCTGGGGATTGGGGAAAAATTCTGGAATTCAGCGTGAAGAAAACCGCTTTTGTAGGAAAATATTGGGCGCACCTTTCTCCGCTTCTGAATTCATTTGCCATAAAGAATTAAACCTCCCCTATGTTTGTGACTTTATTAGAACTAGACCAGCTCTATTCTGGATTAGGATCTGGAGGAATAACTCAGCAACCCTAACACAAAACATTATAAAAGACTGCCTAAAATGTGACCACGGCTTGCTAATACCTTGGCTTGCTGAAGTCTTAAAGACATTGCGCGCCGTGGATAAAGGCGATCTTTTCTGCGATCCAACCAGAATTGAGCCTAAAGATAAGGTTGTGGTCAAACAAGCACTTTATGGACTTTTTAACTCAGAAAGAATGGGAAGGGAATTACTTAAATCCACCGTTGTCACATACATGGGAAATGACCTGTGTCGGCAACCACTTCCACTCTACCTCACTCTCTCCATGTCCAATTGGGAAAGATCCTTGCTTTTTCGTTTAAGGGCAGGGTCTATAAAATTTCTGCTTGCCTTCCCTTTGGGTTATCACCACACAATACAATATAACCCATGCCCGTGCGATGGCATTAGTACACAGAATGATTTGCACTTCCTATTCTTCTGTAAATTTTATCTAAAATATATTAACTGGTTTTTAACTCCCTATTTTAGAAAACAAAGACCCCTTTCCTTGGGGGAGTCCTGTTCAATGTTATTTTCCCTGGATACAGATGAATTAATTTTTCGCACTTGCACTTTCTTGAGATTGATAGTACGTGTACGTAAAATGATGGAAAATCCCTGAAAATTGTCTTATGAGAGTTGTACTTTGATTTACTGTGAAAATGAACTTCTCTTATTGTAGTATTTTTATGAATTGTATTTTGATTTATTGTGTAAATGAATTGTTTTTATTGTTGTACTTTTATGGATTTTATGAAACCCGAATAAAGGTCTTTTGATTGATTGATTGATTGATTGATATAAGAATGAATAATCGAAATTTTTGTAAAAAAACTAAGCTTTTCTAAATGTTCTTACTGCAAAGTAGCTGTTTACTATAGGTGATATCATTACTCACCTATAGTAAGAAAATGTCAAAACTACTCTAATGTAATATATTGTAAACATGGATTGCAATGCTGCAATGCCATAAGATTAAAGTGTGGAAACGATTGAGTGTAATGTCACAATATCTACAGAGGCAGCAGACAATGTGAAAACTACCTCCCGAGCAGAAAACCAACTTAAACTGTGATCCAAATGATTTAAAAAGGAATTTCTTTTCTTTTTTCTTATCCTGAATGCTCACAGTCATTACGTGATGAGGAGGCATTTTTGTTTGAATGTGTATTGCTATTTAGAATTCATCTACTTGACATGTTTCTCCGAATTCTCTTGCTTTATACCTTTGGCGTATTAGGTGTACATGTTCTATTACATTTTCAACAACAGACAGATAAAAGTACATAAAGAGCCCCACTACTAGTTGGCTGGTAATTGGAGGTAGAGATACCAGGGCTGGAGGTACTGATTCTGGCTGGTGTCTCCGCCCCAACAATTGGCCGTGAACAATGTGGGATCTGGATTCACTGGGTCCAAATCTGCATGGTTTCCCTGATTCCGACAGGAGATTAATAGGTGTGCAATCTCATTAGGTCTTACTAGGTCGATTCTGTCACCTGGTAACATTTGTAATTGCGTGTGTTTAGATGGGTTGTCCAATTCTTTGGAAAGTTTTCATACTCTGGGTTCTACTAATAGAGTGTGGTATGCTTTGGGGAAATATGCCCGGATACATCCAGTTATATTCTCTGGCTTTCTTACTTCTGATTAAACCAGCATTCCAACTAAAACATGAGCAATGTGTGAGTGAATCCATATAGAAGCTAAGTTTAGTTTGGCTTGTGTGGGGCATGTGTCAAGAAACAACAATTTATAATGCAGGATCATTTTAAGAAGAACAGTAGGACTGATACTGTGTACACCTTTCTTCAGGCACCAACACGCAGTATGGTCACAGTGTTCTTTATCGCCTAATGAGTCTTTCGAATTTCTGCTGTTGCCCAAACTCATACAAATACTAGATACCAAGGGTTCGGTATTAAGACTTTCTGAAATGCCTTTATTGACAAGTGCTGACAGAGGACAAGTGGTGATCCTGCTGTGCCCACACGTACTCACTTTTCCAAACAGTTCATGTTAAATTGATACACTGTGTTCATCATACCCCTTTATGCTACATAATGCTTGTCTTAGTTGTCAAGTCCTATATGTACACTTTTATCATTTGCCATGATCTAGTCCTAAAAGTCATTTTTATTTGAGGGAATCCCTTGGAGTAATTAGAAAATGGTGAGCTACACTATACAACTCTCTGTTTTGTTTGCAGTATTGGGATGTGTCATGGAGATCCCAAAATCTAGCATCAGATGAAACTCCATACTGTTACTGTGGGCCAAGCATTGTGTTGCCACGGCCTGGTTCAGAGGTCCCCCCTCTGGTTAATAACTGACCGCGGGATGCACCACATGCCAAGCTAATGCCTAGAACTGCGCCACCTTACAACTAGCTAGCTTGCTTACCTTTGTGTATTTAAGAAGTTACTGTTACCTCTTCCCAAATTAACCCATTCTGTAACAAATAAGTCAATTATATTTCAGAAATGTGGTGATAAATTAGATAACATTGATTGGGTGCAATGTGAAGGTCAAGTAAAATAGGGCAATAGTAAAAACTGTTAATCACCGTGCTTAGAAACTACAGCAGTGTGGTATGAAGCGCTATATAAATACAACATTATTATAAAACCCATAAAAGCTATTATACTGCGTAGATTCTGCACATAATTAGCAACATGTGAATGACATTTTAAAATGTAGGCAAAATCATAAAAACTAGCAGCTTAATATTTGAAGGATGTTCTAAAAACTGAAGGCATGAAAGTGCTACCTATCTATGCCAATTAATGAGCATTAAAGGCGAGGTCCCACCGTTCGTGTTGTGTCATCAGTGTGACAGATCACAGTGCTGACATGGACTCTTTCTGCCAGCACCGCCGAGGCAGTCTCTGTGAAGCTGCTGTCACAGAGTAGTCATGGTGCTTGCTCTTGCCAAAAGAATACAACTAAATTGAGCAGAAAGTAGTGTCTTTGTGATATCTTTCCAGCAAGTCATGCCCCATTCAGCCCGCTAGTTAATCTCTGTCAGGCCGGGGCCCCAGCGGGCTGCACGAGCTGTCAGGGACAGGCACACCAACCTGCACGGTGCTGAGAAGATGATGCATTCTCCGGGCCTGGTGATTCTTTCTCCTCTCCTCCTCTTCGAGGGATTTCTTGTGGCGTTCCATCTCCTTCATCGCTGCAAACTCCTCGAGTTCCTTCCTGAAAAAAGACAAGATCTGCTGCGTCAAGAAACATGTGACAGCCATTTTATTCAGCATTATGCACACTGTGGGACTGGTTTACAATCGTTGTGGGGGAAAACAGAGCAATGTACACATTGTGCCTCTCCTTCTGTGTTATATGTAGACTTCTGTCTCTAGGGGAAGTCGCACAAATCCATAGCAGTATTCTTGGAAACCTGCACAATTAGAACTCTAATCTACACTGGCCCACACTTAGGACCGTGGAGTTCGCCTGTCGACAGGAGTAAGGAATCTAGACGAGCATTAACACTTATAACTGTTTTTTTAAAATTTTAAATCAGGTAGGAAAATATTTTTCGAGATAGAGGAAAAATTTCACACCCAGACAACATGGTCACTACTAACTTATTTTGAAGTTACTTTACGAGTGTTTCCGAGGTGGGATTGGTCATGCACATGTTTGTACCAGCGAATATCTAGCTGTGCGGGTTTCAACCACTTTGCAAGACCGCCCTCATGACAATCAACCAGTCCTCCTTTTTCCTAACCTGACGTATAAACTGGCAAATTCGGACAATCGTGTGTTTCCCAGTTGTAGATTGTTGGCGAAAATCAGCAAATCCAGATTGCGTGCTTCTTGAATCTGCACTGTTTTATTTTTACTTCCGTTTTTTAAATTTCATGTCAGTGTAACTACCAGCAGTTACAGATAATGTGGTTTGACCAATATTTACTGATTTCAGTTTAACTTAACATGCATTACCCTTCAAAAGGGATCCCTAACTCTATAATCTACTCCCTGAATAATAGTGCACTTTTTGTTCGTCAACTATTTTGAGGCCCCGTTGTAATGTTATTCAGACGCAATGTAACATTCCCAAATGGTTAAATCTGAGTGCCTTGATGCACACATTTTGCAATGGTCTGCTAGAAAACGTAGAAGCAAATTAATCATTTAATTAAAGATATACAATGAAGCTGGTTCTCAAAGTGAACGTTGCATGTTGGGAAAAACTGTGACAAATGAGGTTGGCTCAATTAACATTTCCTCCTTTCCTTACTCTGAAACAGCTACTCCAATTAACGCTCGTATTAAAGAGTGCAACTTTGTCCATTGATGCATATAGATTTAATAAATGTTAATTAGCTGTATAAACTGTGGCCTTTTATCTTAGGGCATGTTAAGTATGGGAAAAAAAATAAAAGGGAAATAAGACGGCTTGCATTGGAGATATTGCTGATAGCACAGCATTAGAGTGAATAACCATCAGCAACTATGAAAAGACGCTCAATAACACACAGAGCAATACGAGAGTCAATGGAGGTGAACACAACATAAGAGGCCTGGGTAGGCTAAGTAGTGTGAACCAATTTTTAATTACTATGGGATATTTAGTACATATTGCAACTCCTTTTCTTAAAAATACCAAATGTGAACAGCTCGTAATGCCAGGTAGACTTTGTACCTGGAACTTGAGGTTACTTTAGTCTTATCTCTTAACTTCATGTATCCATATAAATGTCCAACATAAAAGAAAACCTAAAAAAAAAAGTGCATGGTCTGTGGTTCAGTGAAATTAACTTCAAGGTTGGGAATTCAAAAAACAGAAAGGGCCATGGTCTCTTGTCGGCAATTAGAATAGTGACAGCAGTGTAACGGTAAAGGAAGACTAAACAGAGAACAAAATGAGAAGTTATTTTTTAGCGAATGAAGTTGTGATTAACTCCTCTAACAGAAGGCATCAGTGTTAAAAACAACATTGGTGTGTTCAGCTAAAACTGCAGCGTCATTAACAATTGTGTGTTGGATGCATTGATTAGGTACTGGTGACCCTTTGATTACATATTGTAATCCCAATTACACTAAGTAGTATTTGTCTTTGTCACAGTTCTTACAAAAAGATGGGGAGTCATGACCAGGAGACAAATCACCTGGAAGTTCTGTTTGTAATACCAAAGCAGAACCACAGTAGTAAACGACAGACCAGAGGAAGGCGCCTTAAAACTACGAAGAAAAAGATTAGGACTAAGGTTAGTGAGGTGTACATGATAAGTAATCCATGACCTATTTCTTCCATAGTCTTCATAACATGACATGAATTAAGAGTCTATGCTAAGAAATGCCATGGCTTCACCCATCACGTCCAACCGATACAGCAAGTCACAATCAAGTCATATACAACTCGTCCCACTTGTGGGAGCATGGTTCTAAAGCATCACTTAGAAAGGTAAGATACTGCCTGATTAACCATCAAATCAATTACCACTGAATACAGTCACTGTAAACTCTTGTGTTCATATAATGAATCTGTCATACCTCACCAAGGTAGTGTTTCCAATGGACATAAAGTCCCATGCCCATAGCCAGAGGCACCCTTAGTGCACAAGAAGGTGTTTATTATCCAATCTCCGTAAGTAACTTTGTCTAACCCATTTCCATGAACCAGAGAAGACCTTTCAGTGAGAGGCACACATTCCTACACATACAATGTGTGCTCAAGGTGTCACATACTGTGATACAATTTATGCTGACTGAAACCAAATCATAACAAAATGAAAAAGAAGAAACCCAAAGGAAATAAGAAAATCTATGAGACACTCACACAGCATGATCTGTATGCTACACACATACTTCTGCTGGGCAACGAGCATGCCAAACAAGAAGGCGCAGAGCTGATTTGGTAGAGCGCACAGGCCTCACTCTTCAAAACTCACAAATCTTAGAGGCGGACACAATTTCCTAACAGATGTACAGTTATTCATCCTTAGACTTCTGAAATGGCTGAGATCCAATACCGATGGCAGATTATGTGCTATATAAATGCCAATTAGCAGTAACAAAAAGATGAAACAGAAGAACTGGAAAACATCATAACTGAGTATTTCAAATTTCAGTAATCCTAACCAGAGAAGTGACACAGGTCTACTTGCAATGCAGGCAGGATCCCAATCCTCAGTGTAACTACCCAGTAAAAGGCAACACTGAGGACATTGTCAAAAGGAATCATGTAGGTACAGTAAAATGTTCATTACATTTGATTAAACTAATCGTAATCTATCAAAATTGCATTTTCAACTAAAGTGACGGCTAGTATTCCTTAATTTAATAGCCTGCAATTGCTACTGTAACTGCACTGGTATTTTATAATAGTACTCGTTTCTCCCATTGGTGAGCATTGTTGAGCTCCAAGTCTGCAGTGTCAAACATATGCTGATAGCCCAGAGATCGGCCCAAAATATCTAAAACATAGGTTCCAGGGGTATGCTCCCACAAGAACACTTCGTTCCACCCGTTAATGTAATCTAGTGGTACCAAAAATCAAAAAAGCAATCTGGGGAGGAAGAAACGTTATCTTCTCCACTGCAAAACTATGGAAAGGGCTATACAATTGAAAACCCAAAACAGCGTGTCAAGTTTTAGGAAATAGCTCAAAACATGACTGTTTACAAATGCAGGTTCCCAATATGCCACACTCTTTTTTCCGGTTACTGTAGTCCATTGATCTCTACATCTCACCAGCGCCAAGACACCTCTGAGCATATGCACGTTTGATACATTTTTCATTAATTAATTCATTCATTTGTTCATCTTCCAAGACCTCCACAGGGAAGCTGTGGATACAGCAATATCGACCAACTGTTTTGGAAAGGTACAAAGGTGGATATGAAATAATTTGCTGCGTTAGTACAGCAGCAAAACCTGTATTTCTTTGTTGGCTGGCCTGGATTGGAAATGTTTCCCTCCTAGAGTGAACAGATGTGCATCTCCTGGCTCTAGCATGCAAAGTTGGGAATTTGAGTGTGGTCATTGACAACCTCTGCTCCAGTGAAAGGCAGGAAAACAATGTAGATATAATTGCTAATTTTCAGCTGTTCAAATTGAGAACATGGCATTCCCTTCTGCTTTTAAATCAATTGAAAGTTTAGATCAGTCCTCGTATACCCTGACAATATTGTATTCCTTTGAAGGAAAAGAGTACCCTCTGTTCGTCTTCCAAAGGCTCTATTTATAGGCTGATTAGAACAAGTGTGAAGGGGTAGCATTGCTCCTATACCCTCTCTAAAGAAAAACATGTGAAAAATAGTTCCTCAATTCTACAAAATTCATTTATTGTGATGTAATTTCAATAGATCATATTTCTAAATTAAGTATAGAAATGTAACGTTTAAGCCACATGTTTTTAAAAAAGACATATATATTGCTCCTTACTAATACTGTTTGTTCTTTGGTAAAAGTTCTCAACTGAAAATTTCATTTTTCTAAGCAGTTTTGATGTTTCTGTGGTCTTTGATTTTGTGAACTGAATTAAACTTCTGATAAAGAAAGTGACATCATAACCAAACAAGAAGTGCAGTCCCAAATGACATAACAGTAGCAAAGACCAAAAACTACAAGTTGCATTTTCTCAATAATGGAAAGTAAAAGAAAATAAAATATTTTGCTTTGCCCACCCTGCATTTTGCCTAATTCAATACCTTTTTTAAACACCTGCAATAAATGTAGTGCTATAATACTGGATTTTTCAAATTGCCCAATTATATAAATATCCAAGAAAAAATCAATGAAACAAAATCTAACATTTAGTAATATAGCTTGATGAACCGGAAAATCACTACTGAAATCCGTTTCCTGACTGCAGCTCAGTAGCTCATAGGCTTGAAAATAGTCGACTCAGAGTTTCATCCTCACACATTCGCTAAGTTGTCATTGAGCTTGGTAATAGTAAAACCTGTCATTTAAGAAATATACTGTAGCAAGCACTATATAAAATATAAATTAGCTATAACTTTTAAATTACTTTAGAAATCTTAGAAATGTGGAGGTTGAGGAGCAAGATGGCGTCTGTGTAGCACTCTCGTCGCTACCACTCCTCTCCTTACCTCGCCAGCCCTATGATCGACTGCTGCACTGCAACCACACGCGGTCCAATGAGAGCCTCATGAGATGGGGAGAGCCGGTCTATCATTGGCATCATCATTGGAGAATACGCAGAGCGATATAGTTGCCAGATTTTAAAGCATAGCGCCACCCGAAAGTGTATTGTGTATTTAATATCCACGTAGTCCCCAAAATCTAGCAAAAAGCTGCTGCAGGTTTTGCTGGAAGCCCTAGCTGGGCACAGAGGCTCTATCGACCAGATGGTGGGAAGAGAGGCAAAAGTACTCAAACCGAAACCTTCAGCGGCAGCGACCGCAGCTTCACTTCCATCTTGCACTTCCAGGACGGCTGAGCCGGCCACAGCTCAGCCTGAGCACTCTCAAGAACCAAGCTCTGAAGGGAGAGGCAAAAAAAAAGGTGAAGACCTGACCGTCTTGGGGAAGAAACCAGTACCACGCCCTGCCCGGTGGGAGCCACGTTACGGCGCCCATTGAAGGGCAACCTTCAATATCCAAATTGTTATCCCAAATGGGAAGCAAGGGTAAAAAAAGTTGGGATGTCACAGCAGCCCTGTCAGCTTCATCAGTTTCGTCAGCCCTGGTCCCCGCTGAGGATGTATTGACAGGACTGCACCCCGCAAAGCAGAAAGAAGTAAGTGGTGACTCTGTTCAAATTGATATACCACATGCAGTTTTAGTGGCACCAGATGGTGAAACAATAGTAAAACAAGTAGTGACTAACTCTGTAGGCATGGAATTATATAAATATCTAAGAAAAAATAAATGAAACAAAATCTAACATTTAGTAATATACCTTGATGAACCGGAAAATCACTACTGAAATCCGTTTCCTGACTGCAGCTCAGTAGCTCATAGGCTTGAAAATAGTCGACTCAGAGTTTCATCCTCACACATTCACTAAGTTGTCATTGAGCTTGGTAATAGTAAAACCTGTCATTTAAGAAATATACTGTAGCAAGCACTATATAAAATATAAACTAGCTATAACTTTTAAATTACTTTAGAAATCTTAGAAATGTGGAGGTTGAGGAGCAAGATGGCGTCTGTGTAGCACTCTCGTCGCTACCACTCCTCTCCTTACCTCGCCAGCCCTATGATCGACTGCTGCACTGCAACCACACGCGGTCCAATGAGAGCCTCATGAGATGGGGAGAGCCGGTCTATCATTGGTATCATCATTGGAGAATACGCAGAGTGATATAGTTGCCAGATTTTAAAGCATAGCGCCACCCGAAAGTGTATTGTGTATTTAATATCCACGTATTCCCCAAAATCTAGCAAAAAGCTGCTGCAGGTTTTGCTGGAAGCCCTAGCTGGGCACAGAGGCTCTATCGACCAGATGGTGGGAAGAGAGGCAAAAGTACTCAAACCGAAACCTTCAGCGACCGCAGCTTCACTTCCATCTGGCACTTCCAGGACGGCTGAGCCGCCCACAGCTCAGCCTGAGCACTCTCAAGAACCAAGCTCTGAAGGGAAAGGCAAAAAAAAAGGTGAAGACCTGACCGGCTTGGGGAAGAAACCAGTACCATGCCCTGCCCGGTGGGAGCCACGTTACGGCGCCCATTGAAGGGCAACCTTCAATATCCAAATTGTTATCCCAAATGGGAAGCAAGGGTCAAAAAAGTTGGGATGTCACAGCAGCCCTGTCAGCTTCATCAGTTTCGTCAGCCCTGGTCCCCGCTGAGGATGTATTGACAGGACTGCACCCCGCAAAGCAGAAAGAAGTAAGTGGTGACTCTGTTCAAATTGATATACCACATGCAGTTTTAGTGGCACCAGATGGTGAAACAATAGTAAAACAAGTAGTGACTAACTCTGTAGGCATGGGATATTCTGAATTTGAGGGGAGGATGCCCTTCCTATTCCTGTAGAAGATATAAGCCACATTCTGTTAGAGCACAGCCATCTGCGGGGCCAAAAAGTGGCAGCGTCACCAGAGCCTCTGGGGGGAGGGGGTAGTGGGGGGGAATTTTCTTTCTGATTCCTTAAAACCAGAAATTGAATCTACAAGACCACTCTGTCAGGCACGAGCAGCAGCAGCTCCCTGGAAGAATCTGTCTTAACTACTAAAGGGAAAAGCAGATCTGGTGGAGGGGAGGGAAAGAGGAAATCTACATGCCAAAGAAAGAAATTGACTGTAAGTAGTAAGAACTCGAGCTCACAACAGGATGGAACAGCCCGGAAAGATATGCCCAGTCTGAGATGGGACTATTCGGCAACTCAACAGCTCAATCAGCAAGGAGGGACAATGGAGGAAGTGGCCACTTGAGGTCAGGCAGAAGAGACAGGTACCACAGTAGGACTGGAGTCTACTAGTCTGGCAGAAACCTCCCCGTCGGCTATTCTGGCTACTATCAAACCGATGCAGGAGGAGGCCAGAAATGATAGTGGTCAGGCCCGACAAGCCTCAAAAAAGCTACAGGGGGTCAGAAAGATAAGTAAAATCTGCTCGGAGATATCAGAAAGAATGACAATGGTGGAAGCTCACACAGAAACTCTTGAAATGGAGGTTGCTGAACTGAAGATCCAGAGGATATCCCAATACCCCAAGTTAACAGATAAGATGTGGAAACTAGAGGAGCAGGAAAACAGGCAGAGGAGAAACAATTTGAGACTCCTGGGAATTCCGGAGGGCACTGAAGGAGGGGACCAGCGCTCATAGACTAGGACTGGGAGAAAGAAGTACAAAGACCTAATCGATTCCCCTTAATGCCTAAGAAGCAGTAAGCAGGTAATACTGAATACCCCCGGGCAGTACTGGTGTACTTTGGTAATTTCTTACTGAGGCAGAATATCTACGATTTGGCACGCCCTAACACCAAAAGAGAGTTTGTCCCTTTTTGCACCGCCAGACTTTGCCCACGCCACAGTAAAGCAGAGGTGGCGTTTAAGACAGATGTTTTCACCATTTCAGAAGCTGGGGGCTGAAGTATACCTACAAAATTCTGCTAAATTGAAAGTTGTTTTTAAGGGGCATACACACAGTTTTTCTCAGAGATGAGGTCCAGGAGTATCTAGATGAAATGCAGGGGATCCTGATATATGAGCTAAGGCCAAAACAGTAAATCCAGAAAAAAGGTAAGGGAAACTTGAAGGTGAATTATAAAAGAGAAATAAAAATAAAATAAAAAACTAGCGTACTTACTGTAAGGCCATCAATAGGTAGTCACAAAGGTATTAATAGTGGTGACTGGTGAGGTGAGGGGAGTGGGAAGGTGAGTTTGGCTGGGATACGTTTAAGGCATTCTTACGGGGGGAGACATTGAGATTCTCTTTGAATCGTGGGAAGGAAGAGAAACAACTCATACAAGCCAAACAAGACAGCTTAGCTGCAGCAAAAGAAAATCTGGTCAGAGTATTGCAACAGGGAGGGGAAATGAAGGAAGCCCAATTCGGGGTAATATCAGCTAGGGAAGCAATTCATGCGATTTTTGCTAATAGGGCAGCAGAAACGTATACGGTCTGGAAGGAAAGAACATATGAGTGGAGTGAGCAAGTAGGGCACCACCTGGCTGTCAAAGCACGGCAGAAGAGCATGACTAGTAAGGTACGAGAAATTCAAGACCCTAGACTTGGGCTAGTCTCCGACTCAAGTAAAATTAGAGACATATTTAAAACGTATTATCAATCTCTATATTCCAAAAATACTAGACTTAGTCCGCTGCAGACAGAAGAGTTTTTGTAAATAGCATCTTTAAATAAACTGACCATTAATGAGAGGGAGTCTCTGGAAGGGGCTCTACAGTGGGAGGAGATCTATTAAGTGCTGTCTAATCTTCCTTCCGGTAAAGCTGCAGAGGCTGATGCAATTCCTTCTGAATTTTATAGAATATTTGCTCCTCAAACGAAAGATCATATGACCGCATTATTTAATCAAATTTATAGCGGTGCCTCCCCTCCAGTGTCATAGTCCATCGCCAAAATAGTTGTGTTTCTGAAAAAGAAAACCCTTTGGTAGAACTAGGCTCATACCGCCCGATAACGTTAATCAATGGAGATTCAAAAATGTACTCCAAAGTTTCAGCTGTACGATTAGCGCAGGTAATAACAAAACTAGTGTCTAATCGACAGCATGTTTTCATTGCAGGGAGGGACACAACAGACCACATCAGGAGAGTAATTTTGCATGTGCTGTGCAAGTGTCAGGAGCCCTTTGGTCCTTATTTTACTAGATGCAGAAAATACATTTGAGAGGTTCTTCTGGCATTTTCTTTGGCAGACAATGCAGGCAATGTGCATTGGTTTAGGGTTTACACAGGGAATTAAAGCCTTATATTACAAACCTGTAGCTAACATCTGTATTTCCGGGCACATGACAGGGCCTGTGGTGATCTCTTGGGGAACTCGACAGGGATCTCCTTGATCTCCTCTTCTGTTTGCACTGTATATTGACCCATTTATACGAAAAGTAGAGCGAAATACTGCAATTCCACCAATAACAGTGCAAGGGGATGAAAGTAAAATTTTAGCATATACGGATGATATAGCATTAGTGACCCCAAAACCAGAAATTGCACTCAAAATAATCGAGGAGAAAGCCTTACTTTCTGGCTACTCTTTGAATAAAGACAGGACTCAAATTAATGATAAGATCTTGATGGTAGACAAATGAGTGGTCAAAAATGCGGTATATATGGGTGTCTGCATATCATCCGAAGTGGATGGGATTGTAAAGGAAAATTTGGAGGCTCTCATAGGGAAGACTAAAAAAAGAGCTGTTTAGATTGAATAATGTGCATCTTAGAATGATTGGAAGATGCAATGTGATAAAGATTATTTTCTTCCCTAAAATCCTATCTATTTTTAGATCTATTCCCCTGGAATTCTCGAATGAGTGGTTAAAAGCATTTGACGTTATCTTTACAAGGTTTTTATGGGCTCATGCCAAACCTAGAAGGGCATTGAAATGAGGAGGATGGGTTCTACCACATCTTAAATTGTATTATTGGGCCACCAAGCTCCAATATAGCTGTATCTTGCTTAGGGAGCCATCACCAAACGAACCCACAAAACGCATCCCTTCTACATTTGAGTTGTTAATTGGCAGGGAGGCATGGGGGGTATCTTTGGAGACAATTGGAGCTCAGCTACCATAAAAAAGTACGTTTTAAGTGTCTCCTGGGAGTTTATAAGGTATGGTCATCGCTTTGGAAATTGACGGGTTTAGGAAGACTGGATTGCTATACTCCGATTCAGAATAACGCGAGCTTGCCAGAAATCATTAGGGACGGGTATATGCAAAAATGGGTTCAGGCAGGTACAGATAAATTAGGTACTTTTTTTTCTCCTTCTGGCTTCGTAACTTTTGATAACCTGAAGTTAGAGTTTGGTATTAACAATAGGGAGTTTTTTATGTATCTGCAAATAAGAGATTACCTACAGTGCAAGAGGGGTGGTCCCAATGGCTTTGATAAAAAGGAACTAGTAGAGATTTTAATAGCACAGAATAATATCCTTATTGGGAAAATATATAATTTATTAAATAATTGAATGAAAGACGATCTTGACAAATTTTCTCTTAAATGGCAAGAGAAGACGGCGATTTCAGAAGCTGAGTTCGCTAAAGCTCTTATATTATCTCAACCTGTTTTAATGTTAGCTAACTTACAAGTGCAGTTTTTTAAGACCTGTTTTATGCTGTATTATACACAAGCTAGAATAGAGAAATGGGGGAAGGATAGGGGAACGTGCTGTCCCCGGTGTGCCACATTGTGTGCAGATGTAGTTCATATGTTTGCTACATACACCTCTTTAATCCCCTTAAAGAACTGTAATACGGAGCTCCCGCTAGCCGGGAACTCCAAGATGACCCTCAACGTTCGCCCACCAAAGTAAGAGGTCAGCGAACTAGGCATCACACTGCATGCGTTGATGACGTCAGACGCAGAGCCACTGTAGGGAGGAAAAGCAGCACCAGAAGATGGGAAGGTTGGAGGAAAAGACCAGGGAGAGACCCAAGCAACCGGCGAGGTGAAGACGGCGATGGCGGGTCAGGACAGCAGCAAAGAAGGAGAAGACCGGGGAGGAAGCCTGACCTGCCCCAAAGAACACGCTGAAGTATCCGGACGTCCCTAAGGACCACAGGACACTGTGATACCCATTGCTGCGGTCCCGGACGACCGTGGTTTCATGCAAGTGCCTTGGCTACAGTATTTTAAAAGATTGGCAGGGAGAGGGTGTGAGGGGGCTGACTCGACATCCGCCATTCATCTCCTTCCCTTGGGCCCTATGAGTCCTGTGCTTGGGAAAGCTATTCCCGCGGGATCGGGAGAGCAAAGGTTAACTGTCCCTGATGCCTCTTCTGTACAGGAAGGTGTTGGCCTGTTGGAGCACCTGGTCCAATGGGAGCGAAGATGGGCGGGGCCAACCCCATGTGAAGAGGTTCTTGGGAAGCCGGAAGTGTGCGTGAATTTTGGGAAGCTAGTTGAACAGCGAAGAGAAACGAGGATGCAGAGACGAGGGATCCTGACCAGGAGCAGAGAAGAAACAACTCGTCCTGTGTAAAGGAACCTGCAGTAGACGTCGCCTTTCCAGACAGAGACGAAGACGGAGGTCCGGAGACCTGGTCCAAGGAGTCGTTGATACCCCTGGAGGACGCTGGTGAGCCGCCGCAACTCCGAAGAGTTGCGGCCATTGCGGTACGTGAATCGGGAGGGGGGAGGGAGTGAAGGGAGGAAACCAGGGAGAGGGAGAAGCCACAAACTGCACTGTGTGTCACCGTATTGCCCTTAGCCTCTTGTTCTGCACCTGCATACCTTCACGTCTCCCACACAATCCTCACATTAGTACTCACCGCGTCGTTTTTAAAGAGCACAGAACCCACATAGAAGACGGTCATTGCAACCTTGTTAAACCCCACCTTCTAACTGCACTATCCTTCAGTGGCATCCTATAGAAAGGGTTGAATTCCGATCCTTTGGCAGTACCCTGATGACAAGGGACTGTTTGCCAAGAATACCTACGTTTGTAGTATTGGCATATTTGGCTATCCTGCGTTCAATCCAGGGTGAAGCCTCCTTTTTGCTATTGCATGTTTAGCATTCACTCTTGGGACGGTGGAGGGCTCTATCTTGACATACTCCCAGCGGACAGGGAGATACTTACTGCCCTTCTCTTTTCTCTTTATTGAGCCTCCTGGGGTGTCCCTTTCAAGACAAGACATACCATATTGGAAGAAACCCCGGACAAAGACCACAGAGGAAGAAAAGAAGATCTCATGAATACTGTTGACTTTTTGGTTACTGCTAACTTCAATAAAAGTTGGTAAAAATTGAATCCCAATCTGGCCTCCTAGGTTTTTCTTCTGCCCGTCCCTCTCACAGTGGGCAAGGGTAGGCACAGTGTGACCGGAGAGAGCACAGCAAACACAGGACAAAATCCCTCACCCCTTTTCCCTCACACGTGGAGTCGCTGTGGCATGTTGGTGACGGTTATGCTCCCGGGGAAGTGAAATACAAGACTGACCCCGTTTTGTTCTGTTTTTGTTGGAACAGCTGGAGAATCCCTGTAACCCGAGAAAATCTGACATGAAGGCCTCTCACCTGGAACAGGGAACCCCAGAGACTTTCCTATGATGCCCCTATCGCTCCACGGATATTGAAAACCCCAGGGATTTTTATTTCTCACATAGTTCTTTTTCTTTTGCGATATGAGCTTCTGGTCTTGTGACTCCAGGAAGGACTGTCTTTTTCTCCCACTTTGCACCCCATTAAATCAGATAGGCTTGGAGAAGCCTCATAAACATGACCTCTCATTTCCTGGTGTCTTCATTTAGCAACCTGTACACCCCCTCCCTCCTGAGGATGGACTCTACAACAAGAAAGAAATCCTAAATTAATTTAATTGTATATTGAACATAGAAGTATCGTTGACTCTAAATGAAATTTTAGTAGGAGTACAAGAAGAGGAAGTCACTCAGGAAATAGAATATTTTCTTGTTGTCTTGATGGCTATTTTAAGACCAACAATTGCCTCTGCATGGTTGGACCCGCAACCCCTACTGTTTCAACAATGGTTGGCTCGCTTACTAGCAGTCTCCAATCTGAAGAAAGCGGTCTATGCTAGAAAAGGCTATCAGACAAGGAGGAAAGGACTATTAATATGGGCACCCTTATCTAGATGGGTAAATAATGTATTGTGTATACTTTATAGTATGGTGGCTGCCCACAGATCGTCTATTCTTTAGCATAATGCACTTTGAAATATGTGATTCACATTTTTTTCTTGTGAAAGTATAAATGGAGATTTTTCGATTGTCAGCTCAATTAATGAATTTAAATTATTTTGTATGTTTAAGTTCACCTACTCTGTCTTGAATTACGGGTTTCTACTGTTTCTTACTATCGGAGCATGGGGGAAGGGAGAGCGCGTGGTTTGCTTGATATGTTATTGTGGAAAATGTGCAATAAATATATATTTTTGTAATAGTAATCTTAGAAATGTTGTAATTTTTCTTTTTGCGAAAATACAACTTCTTCTACCTTTACTGAAAGATATAGAATTATTTGCAAACATTAAACTACTATGAAGATCTTTGTATGTTTGCTAAAGTATTTCACCTAGTTTTAACTGATTAATTATAACCTAAAAAACAACAATTCAAACTCTCTTTTCTACCGACTGGCTTTTTTTAAAACATCTTGGGAAAATGTAATAATGTTCTCTCTGCTAAGACAAATGCATTCCCCTAAACAGTCAAAATCAGTTCACCAGAAATTCCACCTTTGAAAAAAATCACAATTATTATAAATTCCAACCTTTTCATGAATGCTTAAATGGCTTTAAAAAGTTTTAATTTATCAACTCAAAACTGTTCACAAATGGCTAAGTAGTGACCTGACCCTCTTATTGTATTTTAATGTTCACAGATAATTAATAATGGAGTTCATGCAAAAAGTTCAAAAACTTTAGAATACAAATTGTACAAAGAAAGAATTAGAGCTTTGAACCATAGAAAAAATGATTCTCCCAATACTACTAACTTAAATGTGTCTTCTGCTTATCAGGTGAACAGAATGTGTTCTGAAATGACATCTGAACTTCTATAATATTTAATCATAAAGTTGATGCCTTAAATTCTACTGTAAATCTATTTGTATTGTAATTTTAGACATTAATCTTATCAACATTATCCATTGTCTTGTTGTGAGTAAAAATGCTTTTCATTTCACTACAGACACGTAAAAAGAGCGTTCTCATGATAATGACTTATATCAATCAATACAATACATTGCAATTTCTACATAATGGACATACTCATCATTATGTCAGCAGAGGATTTTTTTTTCTTTTGTGTTTATTGTGTATATTTGGAGGTTCCTCAAGGAAAAGGCATTGCAAACTTTGAAGCATACAATATGCTTAACATTGAAACAAATATTATTGTCACATGGATTGATGGGAAACATCGTTTACAACGCGGGGATTACATCGCGATGCCATTACATCGCGGTTTTTACAACACAAGTCGTTACAACGACTTGCGCTAGATGGCGCTCTAGGACAAGGAATAGTATAATTTACTATCCAACACCTTCCCTACTGTACGTCGACTGGAGTTGGAATAGTAAATGATACTACTCCTAAGTCCTATTCCTTGTCCCAGAGCGCCATCTAGCGAAAGTCGTTGTAACGACTTGCGTTGTAAAAACCGCGATGTAGTGTATTGCGATGTAAATGTATGCATTGTAACGTCATACATCCGGATTGATACAAAATCATTTTGTCAATCCACAAACACTAACCGGCCTATAAATTTACAGCTCTTATGATTGTAAGTATAAACTATTTAAATGTGTCAATAGGTAATAATTTAATATTTTATGTATTAGGAATGCAGTTCAGTACAATGTTTAACATGATAAAATAAGTACTCATGATTGTGTTACAATAGATGAGATTATAATATTAGTATGAAATATTAGGATACTGTTTGATAAGGGTTATAATAAGAGGTCAGGTTGACCTTTACGGTTCATGTGAAGATTACGCTCACTCTTTAGGTTTGTTGTTTAAGGTTTTCCCAAACATGAGAGGGTTTTAAGTGCTTTTATTGTAATTGTTATACAACAAGAGTGTGCTTATGTTTAACTTCATAGGTCTTGATGAAGTCCCATGATGGAGGCGCAAAGCATCGGCTGAGCCATCGTTGTATATGTTGATCTTTGTAAAGAAAGATGGAGTGAAACTATGTGTTGGACAACCACAGGCAGAATCTGGAATATAGTATTTGAGAAAAGTTCCTCAGATTGGATGTTCCTTGTCTATTGATGAACTGTATGGAAACATACCAGACCATCCCCAAATGAAATTCACTGATGGGCTGTTTAATTTTATACAGTATATGTAATAATTAATTATTTGGGTGCCTTTCTTTCATTTGATCAAAACCATTTTGTGAGTCATATATGGGTTAAATCAAGACTGAACCAAACAAAACTAAATTCTTCGAGAAGACAAGAATCGTTGACTTAAAATGCCTTTTGTAATTGGCTTTGGGTCTAGTCTATCTTTGATATAAGCCCTTAGGAATATATGACCTATACCTAGAAAAATGCTCCCTATCCATCTGAATTGCCTTTATTTGAGATTGTGTCTGGTTACTAATCCCTTGTACGCTGGTAGTTTGAAAGCAGATAATCCTCACTGCTGTGCTTGTGCGTAGAGTAGATAAATCACATTTTCATATTTGATTCCATTTTAAATATCATCGAGAAAGTATTGGTTAAAACCAGGTCAGTAGGACCATAGCATATCTAATAGATATGAAACAATATGCAGCTTATTGCAATGTAGGGCTGAATTGCGTCCATCTAACACCGTCGCGGATATAGGTCCGACTGACCTTCGGTTGGCGGTCCCGACCGCCTAATCACGATGCGACCGCACATGTTGCAGTCGCATGCTCACATTTCATTATGGGAGCATGTGCTACATCCGTAAACCGGCCACAGCACATGCTCCCATAGGGAAAAGGGAGGTTGTGTTCATCCCTGCACCGGGTGGCAGGCACCTCAGGGTGCTTGCCACCCGGTGCAGGGAACAACAAGGGGTGCCCCCCTGGCCCCAACCGGAGACCGCAAACAAACTCAATTTCCGACAGGAAACCGTGCATCGTAATCCGGACGGCATAAAATGCTGTCCATATGGATTACAGGCAGGTCTCCAACTGGCCGATGGGCTCCTTGAGCCTGTCAGACTCCAGCTTGAATGACCGGGCAGTTTCACTTGCCTAAATTGTAACTAGGCAGTTGGAAGTGAAACCAACGATCTCTATCGGAAAGCTTCCAACCTAAGGTCAGAGGCTTATCGGCCGAGATCGTAGTTGGCCCCTTAATCTCTATAATTGTAAAGACAATGATAAAATCCAATTTTGCCCTGCACAAATATAGCTATCTTTGTCAGGCATGGAGAATTTTGAAAAAAAAAATATATTACTTAATTTACTTTAATCTGTCACTTAATTGCAGTCAATTCATGGCGTTCTTTCTTTCTTTTATATGGATGTCAACATGATTACATAACATTTCATGGATGCCATTTTCGCTCTATTTTCCAAAAGTCAGAGTTTTGATTTGTTTCAGCAGCATTTTCACTTGATTCAGAGCTATAATGCTGTTGTGTGCGTCATCTTTCATTGATGCTTTTATATGGTTTGTGGATAATATTTGCCTTTTCCCATGGTCAACAGAGATTTTTCACCTTTTTATACACCCTATTGTTGCTGGTATTACGACTCTGGGCACTGTGACACTTCTGTTCAGTGCCATAGCATGTGTGCTCTGGCCCTAAAATGCAATTGGTAAAATAGGTCACCCAACTGGCATATTTAACTTACCTGGAAGACCATAGCAGAGGGGGATAGAAAATGCATCAATAGCCACAGGAGTTAAGTCTCATGTGAGGGCTGTAGTGTGAGCTTTCACCACCCACATATATAACAGAAATATATAGCATTCAAGAGAACCACTGTCCTCTGGCTGGGCCGTATTTTAATGGCACTGCAGTGAATCATGGCGATAAAAACGGCCTTTACCATGTAGGAAAACCTATTTTGATATATCAGTTAGTAAGTCATTCTTAAAATTCACCTTCTCAACCCACAAGGCAGAGTGTTTACTATACAAAAATTTGGATAGTATATATTTTACAAGTGTGCCCTCACAGTGACTGAAGGACTAAAAGCTATTACAATGTATAGGTCCAACTACATTTTCTGTGGGACAGGCCTGGATGTGAATAAAATATTAAATTGTTCTACCTGTGAAAATGCTACTAAGCCTTTTAAAAGTAATTTCTTTACTTATTTTTAAAACGTGATTGAATGGTGCCATCAGATTTTTGATAACTTAAGTGTAAAATGAATTTTAAATAAGCATAGGTAAAGCCAAAAGGTCTCACATTGTCAATGCTGAGCAAGTAATGTGATCGGGTTCATCAATGCCTGGCTAGCTACTGTAAAATTATCAGAAAAATAGCTTTCTATAGTTCCAGGACAGCCACTGATGCTGAGCTTTGGTAGCCCTGGTATGAGGTTCATTCATGGTGAGTGAGGGCTACAGAAGCATTTCAATAAGATTAGGCCGAACAGATTTACAGCATTCAACCTTAAACTTTATCAGGCTACATTGCTTGAGATTGTGATGGGGCATTTTTTACTTAACACCTTGTATGCTCATGACGAGGTGGGCTCGTCATGAACATACAGTCGGCGTGTGCTCATGACGAGCCCAGCTCATCATGGCACCCACCCACGGGGGAAGCGCTGGCGCTCCTCCGTGGGTGATCGATCGGCGTATTTGTTCTGGGGAAGGCAAGGGAAGACCTTCCCCTGCCTCCCCCGCCCCCCTCTCACGTCATCAATGACTTTTGGGGGGGCAATATTTACTTGCTTTGTCTGCCCCCCGGGGGGCAGACATTTTTTTATTTAATTAAAATCGGCTTTAATTGTAATGTAGTGGGGAGTTGCCCCTTAGGCAAGGGTCACTCCCCTTTGGGGGGCAATATTTACTTGCTTTGTCTGCCCCCGGGGGGGCAGACAGTTTTTATTTAATTAAAATCGGCTTTAATTGTAATGTATTGGGGAGTGGCCCCTTGGGCAAGGGTCACTCCCCTTTGGGGGCCATTTAAAAAAAAAAAAAGTTTATTTATTTTAATTATTTCAAAAATGTTATATAGCGCTAGCTTGACCCATAGGTAGGTATAGCGCTTTACATACATACTGTAAAGAAAAACAGACTAAAATTGCATTACATAGTAGGCAGGCAGTAAGGAAGCAAAACCAGGGATAAAAAAGTTTGTTTGTTTTTCTGGGGGGAGCGGCCCCTTAGGCAAGGGTTGCTCCCCTTTTTGGGGGCAATGTAATTTAGGCTTTGTCTGCCCCCCTGGGGGGGGGGCAGATTTTCTTTATGTAAAAAAAAATGCCCACTGGACCACCAGGGAATGTTTAGTAGGGAGTGGCCCCTTGGGCAAGAGTCACTCCCCTTGGGGGGGGGGCAGATTTCACCATTTTGAGGTTGAGCATTCGAGACCTCTTGTATATACTTTAGTATATACTTATATGTTTATATGGTTTGTGGGCTTTGGAGGAGCCCTAGGACTTGTCTGCTTCCGCTTAGGGACTTTTTTTTCTGATCAACAGAGGTCAGTAAAATACCAGAATCACTTCAGCATTCTCTAGTTTTCAGTCCATAGAAATTGTCTTCCACGAGCACCCATAGACAATAATATTTTTTTAAATCTTGTATTTTCAGTGATATGACCACCGAAGGCCCAGATTTTATATTAAAAACAGAGCTTTGGACTAAGCCATTTCCCGCTGAAAGGCAATATTTCTCCATGTGTGTTCCAATACTTGGCGTGTCACTCATTTTGGTGCTTGCTTTTCCTCCATGTCAAAGAACAGCAGATGTTTCAGGGCGCAGGCTAATGTGCTACATAGCTAAGTACATATAAGGTCCCAAAGGCGAGATCGATTGCATTGCAAATGCTTGTTTAATGTAGGGCCCACTAGGCCAACAGGGAGTTATTTGTGGAGAGTGACCTCTTGGGCAAGGGTCTCTCTCCTTTGGGGTCAATATTTGTGGCTGTGTCTGCCCCGCAGGGGGCCAGATCGCGATGTTTTTAAAAAAAAATTGGGCCCTCTAGACCACCCGGGATTTTTTTTGTGGGGCGTGGCCCCTTGGGCGAGGGTTGCTCCCATTTGGTAAGCATTAATTTGGCCGTTTCTGCCACCCTGAGGGGCAGATCGGCTGATTTGTTTTTTTGTAGGTCCACTAGGCCACCCAGGTTTTTTTTTTTATGTTGGTGAACAGCCCCTTGGACAAGGGTCGCTCTCCTTTATGGGAGGATGATTGTGGTCATTTCTGCCCTCTTTGGGTGGCAGAATAGCAGTATGTTTTTATGCCCATCTGCCATCTAGGGGGGCAGAAGCCACTAGACACCTGTTTTTAAAAAAAAGAAATTGTGTTTGGGAGTGGCCGCAAGGGTTGCTCCCCTTTTACGGGGGTGAATATTTTATTTATACTCTTAGGCCCACCTACCCCTTAGCTTGGCTGGTGGATTGTGTGTGGACTGGTGCATTATTTGCATATGTGATTGTAATGTTTTATTCTCCTTTTCATTCTAGTGTAAAGCTTTTGATCCCTGTTTGCGATTTCGACAGTGGTGTTCTGCAGTTTTGCGCAGTGGCATTTTTTTTGGTAAGAAAAACATTTTTGTTGTATTTTCTCCAAATGAGTATTTTTGTCATGTATGGATGACATTTTTTGTAAGTGGTGTCATAATGGCAGCTTATTTAGTTAGTGTTTTGTGCATGGAATTCTTTGCAATGTGTTTTGCATTGTCTTATGTGTAATTTTCTTTTCTCTTTCTTTTTTAGTGGGATATTGTTGATCCATACTGTGTCTGTGCAGAGTAGGTGGTGGTGAATTTATCTGCTTCTGGCAAGTGAGTGGTATCGTTTTGGAGCATATAGGTATTTCTGATAAAGGTGCATTTTGTTTATTGCTTATTTTACAAAGTGTTTGTTGTTGATGACTTATTTGACAAGTTACTGTTATTAGTAAACAGTATGGCTAGCCATAGAATGACTGCTCAGCAGGTGGTTGGTATGCTTCTTGAATCTTCCTCTGAGCAGGATTATGAGACTGACAGTCCGTCTGAGGGAGAGGAGGGAGGGGAAGATTCAGGCAGTGAGTTTTCTCTCCACATGGAATCATTGGATGATGAAGGTACTCTCAGTACAGATGAAGCTACTCTCAGTGCGGATGAAGTGCCTGTTTTAGAGGAGGATACTGCTGTGCCGATGGTGCAAGAGGCATCTGGATTGCAGCCTGAGGCTGCTAGGCTTCCTACTGGAAGTGCTGGACTCTGGGTTGATCCAAACATGGTGCAGCCGGTGTTGCCTGCCTTTAGTGGTGATGCAGGGTGTAGAATGGATTGTGAACATTTTTTGCCTCTACAATTTTTTCAGTTGTTTATGGATGATGTATTTTTGGGTGAGATTGTTAAGCAGACTCATTTGTATGCTGAACAGTTTTTGAGGGACAACAGTGACAAACTTAGGCCCTACTCTAGAGCTACCCGGTGGACTCTCACAAATTTGGAAGAGATGAAGAAGTTTTTGGGTTTTACTTTATTGATGGGTTTGATAAGGAAGCCGTCCATGGCTTCATATTGGTCTACCAGTCCCTTGATGGCAACGGCCATATTTCCTGCAGTTATGACTCGTGATCGGTATTTGCTTTTGCTACAGATGCTGCATTCTGTTGATAATTCTTTGGCGTTGCCACGAGATCACCCTGACTGTGACCGTCTTTTTAAGATTCGGCCTGTTCTTGATCACTTTGTAGATCGATTTTCAGAGATCTATACTCCAGGGAATGAAATATCTATTGATGAGTCTTTGGTCTTGTTCTAGGGCCGTTTGGTTTTTAGGCAGTACATCCCTAGCAAGAGGGCACGCTATGGAATTAAGTTGTATATGTTGTCTGAGAGTAGGACAGGATATGTTTTTAATTTCCGTGTGTACACTGGTAGGGATTCCACTATTGACCCCCCCTGGTTGTCCGTCCACTTTTGAAGTTTCTGAGAAAATTGTTTGGGATCTTGCTAGAGGACTGTTTAACAGAGGCAACCATTTGTACCTTGATAACTTCTACACTGCTGTGCAATTGTTTAAGGAATTGTTCATAGTGGACACTTTTGCATGTGGCACAATCCGCTCTAACTGTAAAGGTTATCCAAAAGAGCTTGTCTCCAAAAAACTTCAGAGGGGACAGTGCAGTTCCTTGCGTAGTGATTAACTACTAGCTGTGAAATTTGTGGACAGGAGGGATGTGTACATGCTGACTACCATCCATGATGAGAGTACTTCACCTGTGGCTGTTTGGGGTCAGATTTCTGAAGTGCGCAAACCTGTGTGCATTTTAGACTACAATAAGCCCATGGGTGGTGTTGATAGAGTAGATTAGAGGTTGGAACCTTACACTGCTATTCGTAAGGCTTATGTTTGGTATAAGAAGTTGGCCATCCATCTCTTTAATTTAGCAACTTTCAATGCTTTTGTTGTGTTCAAGGAGT
The DNA here is from genome assembly GCF_964204655.1 of Triturus cristatus. Lineage (NCBI taxonomy): Eukaryota > Metazoa > Chordata > Amphibia > Caudata > Salamandridae > Triturus > Triturus cristatus. The sequence goes on along the minus strand of NC_140589.1, from coordinate 1,709,588,349 downwards.
GTTCTGTTGCATCAAAGCTGACTTTTGTTCAGTTTCAGCAATCTGTGACAGGCAGCCTTGTTGTTGTGGAATAGGCAAGTGTTCCTAGAGTTGGAGTGGTGGAGGATGTGGCTCGATTGAAAGATCTCCACTTTCCTGATTTCATTCCTCCCACATCCTCAAAAGACTTTCCCACTAGGAGATTTAGAGTCTGTTGGCGTAGAGGTACGCGGAAGGAGACTCGTATGTACTGCCACGAGTGTCCTTCTAACCCTGGGCTGTGTGTCCCTGCTTGTTTTAGAGCGCACCACACGCAAAATAATTTTTGGGAGCATCCATGAGTGGTAAAGTGAACTGCCTGGTCTGTATTCTTAAAAAAATTTGATTCTGTTTCAAGGTTGGCATTAGTGCAATGTATTTGTTTCAGATTTTGTGTTAGTAGATTTGTATCTATTTGCAATTTGTTTGTGTTTTTATTTTTGTCTAAAACAAATCCTAAATGTGATGGCGGTGTATGTAGGCTGGCACTTGGCTGGTAGTGTGCGTGGACTGGCGCTTGGCTGGCGTTGTGCGTGGACTGGCGCTTGGCTGATGGTGTGCGTGGACTGGCGCTTGGCTGGCAGTGTGCGTGGACTGGTGCTTGGATGGTGGTGTGCCTGGACTGGCGCTTGACTGGTGGTATGTGTGGACTGGTGCTTGGCTGGTGGTGTGCATGGACTGGTGCTTGGTTGGCAGTGTGCGTGGATTGGCGATTGGCTGTCGCTGTGCGTGGATTGGCGATTGGCTAGTGGTGTGCATGGTTTGGCGATTGGCTGGCGATGTGCCTGGACTGGCGATTGGCTGGCGGTGTGCCCGGACTGGCGCTTGGCTGGCGGTGTGCGTGGACTGGCGCTCGACTAGCGGTGTGCGTGGACTGGCGCTCGGCTGGCGGTGTGTGAGTAGAGACTTGCTGCTGGTCACTACACACACTGCTAGCTGAGTGCCACTCCAAGCAATTCATCAGCTTATGTGGTTGCTGTGTCAAGAATGTGGGCGTGTGAAAGTGATGGGCCCTTGAATGGCGCTGTCTGCTGGTGTGAGTGTTGTAATGTGATGGGCCCGCGGCTGGCGGTGTGAATGGTTTTGTGTGTGTGACACGTATGAAAGGTGTATGAATGGCCTGTAAAGAGGTTGATGCCTTGTCGTGGCTTTACAGCTCACGAGCTGTGAGTCAATAGTTCAGTTTCTCGCCCTTTCAATTATTAACAGTGCATTTCATTTTTGTGAAATCACTTGCTTATACAATTGTATATACTGAACCATCACTCACCCTCGTGCCAAATCCAACCAGTATGTGTGTGCTTGAGGATTAGATGGCTGGGCAGTAATATTTGTCCTTCTGAAGCAGGGTGTACCTTTTCCCATTTTGTGAATGTTGTAATGTGTTGTTTTTGTGCCTGGTGGTGTGAATGGTCTTGTGTGTATCACGTATAAAAGCTGTGTGAATGGCCTGCAAAGCGGTTGGTGCCTTGCCGTGGCTTTACAGCTCACGAGCTGCGAGTCATTGGTTCGGTTTTTTGTCCATTTAATTATTGACAGTGTATTTCATTTTTGTGAAATCTCTTGTTAATAAAATGTAATATACTGAACCATCACTCGCCCTCGTGCCAAATCCAACCAGTATGTGTGTGTGTCTGAGGAATAGATGGCTGTGCAGGAATCTTTGTCTTTTTAGTTTCTCTGCCAAGGTGTACGTTCCATGTAAGGATAACCCAACAACTGTAGATATTGTCGTAAACCCATGGGAGTTCATGGTGATGTCTCTCTTGCGAATTCCAAAAAGTTATTTTATCCACAGTGTCCTGCAAACCTCAAAATGTCTGTCAGATTTTCCTTGCAATATTGTGCCGAAATTCTCACGCTGTAGAAACAAACAACTAATTATTGTCAAAACGATCTGGTTTTGCAAGGGGGTCAACTGTGTTTTTGGCCCAGTGCTCGGCGGCCATCTTGGGAAACCTACAAAACCCACACATTTTTAAAAAGTAGACACCGGGGGCTTCCAGGGAGGTATGGCTTGTGTGGATCCCCCAACGTTTCCTTACCCAGAATCCTCTGCAAACCTCATTTTTAGTTGAAAAAATCATTTTTTTCACACATTTTTGTGTGGGAAAGTTGTGGCATCACCGGGCTCACACAAATTTCCCACCACCCAGCGTTCCCCCAGGTCTCCCAGTAAAAATGGTGCCTCACTTGTGTAGGAGACCCAAGTACCCGCGACAGGCAAGGGCCCAAAACATAGTGAGGCGACATCAAAATTGCCTATCTCAAAACCACCTGGTTTTGCAAGGGGGGTCACCTGGGTATTTGGCCCCGTGCTTGGCGGCCATCTAGGGAAACCTACGAAACCCACACATTTCTGAAAACTACACTCCCGGGGGCTTCCAGGGAGGTATGGCTTGTGTGGATACCCCAACGTTTCCTTAACCAGAATCCCCTGCCAACCTCAATTATAGTAGACAAAATCACTTTTTTCACACATTTTTGTGTGGGAAAGTTGTGGCATCACCGGGCTCACACAAATTTCCCACCACTTAGCGTTCCCCCAGGTCTCCCGGTAAAAATGGTGCCTCACTTGTGTGGGAGGCCCAAGTACCCGCGACAGGCAAGGGCCCAAAACGTAGTGAGGCGACATCAAAATTGCCTATCTCAAAACCACCTGGTTTTGCAAGGGGGGTCACCTGGGTTTTTGGCCCGGTTGATCGGCGGCCATCTAGGGAAACCTACCAAACCCACACATTTCTGAAAACTAGACACCCGGGGGCTTCCAGGGAGGTATGGTTTGCGTGGATCCCCCAACTTTTTTCACACATTTTTGTGCGGGAAAGTTGTCCCATCACCCAGCGTTCTCCCAGGTCTCCCGGTAAAAATGGTGCCTCACTTGTGTGGGAGGCCCAAGTACCCGCGACAGGCAAGGGCCCAAAACATTTTTCGATAGCCAATGTTGATGTCGCCTCATTACAGTTTGGGCCCTTGCCTGTCGCGGGTACTTGGACCTCCCACACAAGTGAGGCACCATTTTTACCGGGAGACCTGGGGGAACACTGGGTGGTGGAAAATTTGTGTGAGCCCGGTGATGCCACAACTTTCCCACACAAAAATGTGTGAAAAAAGTGATTTTTTCAGCTAAAATTGAGGTTTGCACGGGGATTCTGGGTGAGGAAACGTTGGGGGATCCACGTAAGCCATACCTCCCTGGAAGCCCTTGGGTGTCTAGTTTTCAGAAACGTGTGGGTTTGGTAGATTTCCCTAGATGGCCGCCGAGCACGGTGCCAAAAACCCAGGTGACCCCCCTTGCAAAACCAGGTGGTTTTTAGATAGGCAATTTTGATGTCGCCTCACTACGTTTTGGGCCCTTGCCTGTCGCGGGTACTTGGGCCTCCCACACAAGTGAGGCACCGTTTTTACCGGGAGACCTGGGGGAACGCTGGATGGTGGGAAATTTGTGTGAGCCCGGTGATGCCACAACTTTCTCACACAAAAATGTGTGGAAAAAGTGATTTTTTCAGCTAAAATTGAGGTTTGCAGGGGATTCCGGGTAAGGAAACGTTGGGGGATCCACGCAAGCCATACCTCCCTGGAAGCCCTTGGGTGTCTAGTTTTCAGAAATGTATGGGTTTGGTAGGTTTACCTAGATCGCCGCCGAGCACCGGGCCAAAAACCCAGATGACCCCCCTTGCAAAACCAGGTAGTTTTGAGATAGCCAACTTTGATGTCGCCTCACTACGTTTTGGGCCCTTGCGTGTCACGGGTACTTGGGCCTCCCACGCAAGTGAGGCACCATTTTTACCGGGAGACCTGGGGGAACGCTGGGTGGTGGTAAATTTGTGTGAACCCGATGATGCCACAACTTTCCCACACAAAAATGTGTGAAAAATGTGATTTTTTTCAGCTAAAATTGAGGATGGCAGGTGGATTCTGGGTAAGGAAACGTTAGGTGATCCACGCAAGCCACACCTCCCAGGAAGCCCCCGGGTGTCTAGTTTTCAGAAATGTATGAGTTTGGAAGGTTACCCTAGGTGCCGGCAGAGATAGGGTTCAAAAACTAAAGCTAGGCACTTTGCCAAAAAAGAGTCATTTTTCACTGTGAAATTGAGGTGTGAGCACGTTGCGTTTTGCACCATTTCCTGTCGCGGGCACTAGGCCGACCTGCACAAGTGAGGTACCATTTTTCTCGTAAGACTTTGGGGAATGCGGGGTGAGTGGAAATGTGTGAATCCATGCAGATTCTGGAACTTTCCACCACAGAAATGTGGGGAAAAGGTGTTTTTTTTGACAATTTTTTAGGTTTGCAAGGGATTCTGGGTAACAGACCCTAGTGGGAGGCAGTCAAGCCACCCCATCCTGGATTCCCCTGGGTGTCTAGTTTTCAGAAATGTATAGGTTTGCTAGGTTTCCCAAGGTGCCCGCAGAGCTAGGGTTCAAAAACTACAGCTAGGCACTTTGCCAAAAAAGGGTCATTTTTCACTGCGAAATTGAGGTGTGACCATGTTGCGTTTTGCGCCGTTTCCTGTTGCGGGCACTAGGCCGACCCGCACAAGTGAGGTACCATTTTTCTTGTAAGACTTTGGGGAACGTGGGGTGGGTGGAAATTTGTGGATCCACGCAGATTCCAGAACTTTCCTCCACAGAAATGTGGGGAAAATGTGTTTTTTGGGACAATTTGTTAGGTTTGTAAGGGATTCTGGGTAACAGAACCTGGTGGGAGGCAGTCAAGTCACCCCATCCTGAATTCCAATGGGTGTCTAGTTTTAAAAAATGTATAGGTTCGCTACGTTTCCCTAGGTGCCAGCAGAGCTAGTGTTAAAAAACTACAGCTAGACACTTCGCAAAAAAAGTGTACATTTTCATTGTGAAAATGCGGTGTGTTCATGTTGGGTTTTGAGCCATTTCCTGTCGTGGGCACTATGCCTACCCACACAAGTGAGGTACCATTTTTATCGGGAGACTTAGGGTAATTCAGATTTGTAAAGCAACTGTTATTACCTATTGATTGTTTATGCATTGCTGCCTTCCAAATGAAAGACTTTGTGTAAAAAAAAAGTTATTTTGAAAAATGACCGTTAATTCTCATGCTAGTATGAGTATTCCCAATTCCGAAAATGTGCAAATATGTACTGTTTCTAAACTCTATAATTTGTTCCCATTTCAGAAATACATAGGTGTCTCTCATCCCGATTTTTCCATGTATATATGTTCCCACAATAATTGCTATATACCCGGAAAATAATAAAAAACCATTGCAAATTGCTGCCCAGTTTTTGACTCTGGGTTCGTCGGGTTCTTGGTGAACCTACAAGTCCTATATATCCCCACAACCAGGAAGTTCCTGCGGATGTAACGATATATTGCTTTCAAAGAGCTGTCATAATTAGAAGAAGTTACAGGTAAAAACGTTGACACAAAAGGCTGTTTTTTTCAACTAATTTTCAATTTTCCCTATATTTACATGTTAGTTTCTATAAGGAAACCTTGATCGATCTACAAAAATGACACCTTGCTGAATTCAGAATTTTATCTACTTTTCTAAAATGTATAGTTCTCCAGGATCCATTATTGCTTTCACACCCATTTCTACCATTAACTGGAAGGAGGTTGAAAGCACAAAAAATAGCAAAAATAGGCTATGTCCCAGAAAAATGCCAAAACTGTGTAAAAAATTTTGGTTTTTTGACAAAAGTCGGTCATTCCCTAAAAGCTGGGTAATGGTGATTTCATTCCCACAAACCCTTTTTTGATACCATTTGCAGAGAAAAACCCAGACGCTTTCATCTGTAGCCCGTTTTTCCAATTAAAAAAAAAAAGAATTGCTGTATTTTGGCTAATTTCTGGGACCCCTCCAGGGGAATCCACAAACCCTGGGTACCTTTAGAATCCCCATGATGTTGGAAGAAGAGGACGCAAATTTGGCGTGGATACCTTATGTGGTCAAAAAGTTACAGGTGCCTAAGCGCGAACTGCCCCAAATAGCCCAAGAAAGGCTTAGCACGGGGGGGCGGGGGGGAAGACCTAGCAGCGAAGGGGTTAAGGGTGTGAGGGGGAAGGACTTGTAAAAGACCATGGCAGCTACTTTAACTTTTCCTGTATTTTGCATTTTAAGGGCCCGATTACTATGTGGGCTGAAACGGCTCTGACCATCGATCTGGGCCCTTCAGCCCACATCATAAATGGCTGGTCAGATTCCTTTCTGACCGACCCATTTCGATGGGGGTCGGTCCGAAGGGAATCCGATTCGTATTTCCAAATGGCATCCGATGGACTTGGAGAGCCCGTCTGCCATTCAGAAAGCCTGCAGTAATCCCTCGCGTGGCTGTATCCGGCCGAGGGATTACGATGGCAGATTCCCACTGCCTTTCTGTGCTCGCCTTTCCGACACAGAAAGGCATTGGGAGTCTTTATTTGGGGCCCCAAGCAGGACCCTCATTGATGTAAGGCTGGCAAATGGTGCCCCCCTTTGATCCCTGCACCCAGTGGCAGGCATCTTGAGGTGCCTGCCACTGGGTGCAGGGATGAACTGCACCTCTGTTCTTTTCAATGAGAGCATGCATTCCATTTGGAATGCATGCTCTCCATTTGGAATGCTTGCTCCCATTGTAAAGAATAGGATTGCGACCAAACAGGGTTCTGTCGCATCCTACTTGCTGGGCTGGAACCGATGAAAGGAGGTCTTTCGGCTCCAGTTCCCAATCGATATCGGACAGACTCCGGTCTGTCCAACATCAGAATCGGCTCCCAAGCATTATCTTACCTAACCTCCGTAGGGACTGTTCCGGATCCCCATTACAATATATTAGCAAAGAGAATACCTATAAATAAATCTACTCATAATGAAGTAAATCAGAATGTTTTATGTGAAGCCACTTCAAAGTATAAGTTGCATTTGTAAATACAAAAGTACACTGTAACAAATTTGCAGATAAAAGTTAATCTAGCTGAAAGGTATCAGAATCTTTCACTTGGCAGCAATTTTTATCTCATTCGAGATTGCATCTCTGTGTCAATAAACTCTATGGGGAGACTAAAATGTATAAATAGGTACATATGTATTTGCAGCTCATAAATAACATCAGCCAAAGCAATACTTCATGCAAGGTTACTTATAACACAAACTGACATTTAAAAATGACCATGCTTTGTTTTTGCAGCTGTGATGTTTTTCTCCCACTAAATAGTAAATAGCATACCAACTGCAATAACCAAAGAAGAATGGTCCCCATTTTACCACACCACTTTTAAATAATTGCTGGCTGTTTGAAAAAGGTGTTAAAATTATCCGTTCTACTCCAGGCAGACAGTTTGTAAGCCGATTTGCACAAGATTGAGTAGCTCCACGTCAGATTGGGCTGCCAGACATTTAAAGGACCCTGGCTGACCTGCATCTCAAGGCCATCATTAATCGCTAAGTAACCTGGAAGGCCAGGAAATCTGTTTCCTCAGAAAGAATCTCTATCTTTGTCTGAGAATTTGTGCTGCACCAAACAAACCCCATTAACTGTGTCCATTGTTTTGACAAAGAAGTGAGAGTTGCAGAGATTAGTGACTCTTTATCCCTCAATTTGACATCTTGTAGAGCTGCATGTGAGTGGCCCTGCTATTCCACACACCAACCTATCAGTGCAGCCAAATACCAAAACACATATACAAATAAAAAGTACACAATATCGTTTTGAACCTTTTAATAGTGTGTGTACAAATTTAGCTTTCAATGTGCCTTCAGGCATCTTAACTTAAGGTCACACAGGGTTGTATACCGTTAGACTAACATTAACAACATATTAAAAGTAATGCAAACAAATACCAAATATAGTGTGTTTTAATGACTTCTTTTAGAGCGCCCCCCAACCATGTCCATGTCCACTTAATGGTAGAGCGGGAAAGGCAATTTAACAAAGACTAAAAACGACCAAGACAACGCCTGACTTTAAGATGGTGCCCGCCCCTTGAATTCGTTCTACCTGCAGTCTTCTCCGGTTCTCTGGCAGCTGCCTCTCCCGGACATCAAGCCTCCTGCTGATTGCACCTTGATAATCACCGAAACAATAACCCCACCTGGGTTTTGATCGGACTGCGGTTTCTCATCTCTCCAAATCCCTTCTTGGAGTTCGACATTCTCAGATTTAACCTGATCATTATCCTGACAGCAGAGTCCGAGCATTATGGCCGATGCCCGGTGGAGTTGCCTAGACAGCTATAGAGGAGATCGGCCCTGGTTCACCCCCTTGGCCATCACCTATCCAGCCGGACATTAGGCACGGTTTCTCCCCGTCTCCCTGTTATGTCTCCCTCCTCCCCCTCCTTCTGACGAATTACCGTAACATTGATTTTTTTATCCTATGTTTGACTATGCTCTTGTAACAAATGTAACTTGTAACTTGTAACTCACTGATCCTCATGTAAAGTGCTCTGATACCTCTGGGTCTAGCCAGCGCTATATAAATCTCATCAAATAAATAATCAAATAAATTGTTTATTATTTTTATGATTGGCATCAGACCAGTTTTATAATCTATATATGTTGTTTATTCAATTGAATCTGTAGGTTTACCTTGTAAGCAAAAATAATATTGTTAATAATAACACGGTTTCAATTACGCATAAAACATTGTACATAACAAAATGAATTATTCCTAGCTACTCCATTGGTAAATGTTATTATCCAGTGGACTTCAGCTCATTAAACAGCCATACAAGTTTAAAAGGATGATACTATCCTTACATGTGGATTGATCGTCTTAGGTGGTCGTCCCACACTAGAACAGTGGTTCTTAACCTCTGGTCTGGGGACCCCTGGGGGTCCGCAAAGATTACACAGGGGGTCTGTGAAAGCTTAGATAATTGAATAATAACAGATTAATAAAGTGTATATGAATAAAGAGGCAAAACACACAATTGAACATTTCAAACGTTTTTGTAAATGTGAAAGAACATGAAATTGGAGGCTAAAAATTAAGTTAGTATCATCAGACTGATTTGTGGAAGCAGTGTAAGTGCATCACACAGAATATAGTATGGATGATGAGTGGCTTCAATTGAATTAAGAAAAGCTCCAACCTTCCTATGAAAATTAATTTTTTTGATATTTGTTTTTTAATTACATAAATCTTTTAATTGTTTGTTTATTTGTTTGATAAATGCTTGTTTGTGTAGTTTTGTGTATTGTTCTGCAGTTCACATCATCAAAAATGCTTAGATTCCAATAATGATTCAGTGGTGGTCCCCAAGTTTCATTCATGATTAAGTTGGGGTCCCTAGAAGTAAAATTGTTAAGAACCACTAATGTAGTATATTCCAAAAAACATATAATACTATTTAAAAATAAATAAATTCTGAAATATATATTAAAATATGAACTGGTGTACCTGTCCCTAAGAGCAGCCGTGGCTGCTGCAAGTAAGAGCGGTGGCGCCGGGCTTTGGGGGGGGGGGGTGGGGGTTTAGGGATTTCAAGAGATGACCACGAGTGAAAATTAAATAAAAAAATTAATTTTCCCTCATGGTCGTCTCTCGAAATCCCCCCTCCTCCACCCGGCCCCACCGCCCAACCACTCTTACCTGCAGCCGCCACAGCTGCCAAAGAGGGGCAGAAGGTCCGCAAGATGCATGCAGTTTTGGTGAGGACACGTGGACACACACACGGACATGCACACACACACACACGAAGCTGGAAGTATGAGAAAGAATTAATACAAATTTCTAAGGAAATCAATTACTCAGAAAAAGGAAGTTCAGGTGTTAAGAAAGGAAGAGGCTTTGCTAGCTGAAAAAGAGTGGGTTTTCAAAAGTTTACATGTGACAGCTGACAGAAAGCAGACTGAGTGGAAGACAATTCTAGATTTTAAAGGTGACCACTCAGAGAGCACAACTGCCAAGGTGGAGCTGCAAAATGTGAGAATAGTCCAAAAATGAGATAACTACGCGAAGTGCACTTCGCACTACGCGAGCTACGCATAGCACTACACGAACTGCGTAGTGCGCTGTTCGCAAAGATTGCACAGTGCCAGATGCTTGCCTGCAATGTGCAATCATTGAAAACGGCATCTTGCACAGTGCGAGCTGTAGTTTTTTGCCGCTCAAGTAGATTTTTACTCGAGCGGCAACTTTCTCAATGCGGACTGGTAGTTTCTCATTGCGAGCGGTCGAAAGCATACATGACCACTCGCAATGAGAAACCTGACCTCCCCCCGTTGAGAATCTTGCCGGGAGGTTTATTTTCCACGCTCGCGATCGGCAACTTGATGTTGCTGATCATGAACGAGGAAAAAGTCTCGCCTGGATGTCATTTGGCTTGCTCGCTGTCGCCAACTTGACATTGAGGACCGCGAGCAAGCAAAAAATGACCGCGACGCTACGCTACACTACGCGTGTTTGCACTGTGCTACGTGCAATTCGCGTAGTGCGAAGTAGCGCAAACTTCGCAAACTACGCCAGGGCAGTGTAGTGCTTCGCCCAGGGTAAGAATGAAACCTGAACGTCATACCACATAGTTCTTTCATCACATACAACTCGCCTCACACTACATAGTTTTCCTCGTCCCATCTTTAAATTCCTGGATTAACAAACAGTGGCATATTTTTTCCAAGGAATATTTAGTACCCTGAAAGTCAGGCCACAACTTGTACAGTCAGATTAAATAAAGTAAAACTACGAGGAATGGAAAGCGCTTAAATCAGCTGTAATCTGGCCATTATATTTTAAATGAAGGTTAGTGATATGCATTGTTTAGCCATTCATATTTATTTCTCCAATTTAAACAACAATTAGGATGTTCTCCGTGTCCTTGAAGCAGGCACCGAGGCGCCAACCGATGACAAAGTGGCCCTGCTGCCGGAGTTCGTAGATTTCCTCAGCTTTGGATGAGTTCAAAGAATTACCATGTAGGAAAAGCTTTACAGAGGGAATGTATCTGATTATGGCAGTAATAATTACCCAGCTGTTTATTGCAGATAGAGAAATAATTCATGCAGGCAATAGGCCGTGGTGGCAATGACACTCCACATTTAGTAAATATGCAAACTGTTGGCTTCTAATTAACCAACCTAGAGGGTGCCCTTATTAAATGTATAAACTAAAAGTGCCTTCCTGACAAGTGATAAATTGTTACACTGCACAAACTCTTGCCACTGAATTATTGCCGTGAACTTGGGGCTTAACTTCATTAAGAGATCTTGCAGGATAGTTAAATGAGGATGGACAGCAAAACAAGGGCCTTCTGACAGCCAATGATATGTCAGGGCCTAATGAAAACGCATCTTTCTCCGTTTCCCTTGCTTTGCCATTGGGAGGCCTCCTTCATAAACGCAACACAGGGCTCTAATTAACAGGGATGCTTCTCATTGGCATACATTAACGGATAATCTATGGCGCGCCCTGATATCTCCTTAAATTAAAGAGAATTTATGGGTTGCACAGCAGACTGAAGATGACATTCAGGGGAAGCATGGGTAGAAGGAGTAATATAAATGCGTCGTTGCTACAGTGCATCCCTACCCTGGTTAAAGCGTGGTCACCAGCACAGCCAAGCCAATGCCAACCGTGGCTGACCAGCGCTAAACCATGCATTACTAGGGTCTGTCTATGAACAGAAAAACGACTTACCAGCTGCCATTCCTTCTTTACCTGGTTGAGAAACACACAAATCAGAGTATTCAATCTGCAGAAAGTGCTTGTCTTTACATTTCCTAAGATCATCAAAATGCATGCCAGCATTCCTTCAATTCTTTGTATATAATCAAAGGCCTGGCTAGAAAATGTACCCATAGGTCATATGCAATTCTGCGCTAGGCTTGCTGGTGAAATAACATGCATGAAAGTGCATATATCCTCCTTCAATGTAAAATTTACTGTTTAAGGGCTGTCTGCGTGTACGCGCCCAGTAGCACAAAAATGGACAGCCGCAATATTGTACCAATGATGTGGACCGACTCGACCTAAAAAAAAAACCTCAGTTTGTTTCTTTTATAAAGGGACACCCCCAACCCTAAAATACACATTTTTTTTATTGTGCTGTATAGCGTTGTGAGCCTTGTTTATCTGCTTCAAACAGGTTTTCCATAACATATAATGAGAACGTTGGGTTAAGTTGCAACAGTAGATATAGATATGACACAGGTGATATTGAGACACAAGTACACACAGCTGACCTATACTGCTTTTAAGGGCTTGGTTAGTCAAGACCTTTTGTTTTTGCCCCACAAATTATAAAAAAACACACATTCATACACACGATCAGCCCTCTTCATTCATTGCTCGTGTAGTGTCATTCACAGTGTACTTCTACCCCCTTGCATACAGCATAAGACAATGGGTTAGCCTACTTAATCCACTGGCTTTTTTCAGTGTGAGTGACAAAAATGTTGCCTGTGCACGTGGCCCACAAATAATGCCTTTGAGTGCCAGCAATGGTGGGAAATTGTGTGTTTTTTTGTTTGTAAAGAATTTTTGTCATTCTAAAAACATTTTTTTGTTTGTTTTGCAAGATCTTGTCAGCTCCAAAAACACTACTACGGAGTCCCCACAGCTGCTTGCAGAGCGACACATCCCACATGGGCACTGCTGGTAGTGGACATCTTGGAATGGACTTTATCATTCTTAACTGCAATAAAGAATTTCAAAGCACAAGTCCAAATTGGCTACCCATACGCATTCATGCTACACATATGTGTGCATGCATTTACTGGCTGTTATATGTTCTTAATTATACCTTTCTAAAAAACATTAAAATGTTCACAAGAGTGAGAAGGCACAGATGGGCATATTATGTTTTTTTGAATCTATACAAAACAACACACCAAGATGGCTACCTGTGCTTGTGTCTGCATGCACATGCTAGGCTGGCCATGTTAGCATCGTTTTTGACACATTATAATAAAAAACATAGCCACTGGACGAAGTCCCTTTTTCCTTCGACACTCAAAGAAGACACAAGAGTGACCTTTATGCATTCAGATCTGGACAGAAATAAGCAGTGCAATTGTCAGCAGCTCCGCAGCAAAAGCCAGACCAATAGCCTTTGCCAATTCTTTTTTAAAATTGAGTAGGTAACATATATAAACAAGCAATGTATATTGAATAGAGTATATTATTACATCTGAGCTCTAGATGAGCAGCAGCCATTCACAAAGAGTCATCAAAAATACTACATCACCATAAGATTTCAACCATTAAGAAGATAGCTTTTGTTTTGAGGCTAACATTTAGACCACAGTGGGAAATATAACATGCACTCTGCTTTTTAGGTCGAGCATTCGATACCTATTCTTTATACCATAGTATATACTTATTATATGTGTATGTACTTTGTGGGCTCTGGAGATCAGCCTTAGGACATTTCTGCCTCCGCTTAGGGACTTTGTTTTCTGTTCAACTGCCTCTATTTAACTGTCTTGATAGAAAACGACCAGCAGAGGTCAGTAAAATACCAGAATCACTTTAGCATTCTCTAGATACCAGTCTGTAGAAATTGTCTTCCACGAGCACCCGTGGACGATAATATTTTTTTCAAATCTTGTATTTTCGGTGATATGACGACCGAAGGACCTGATTTTATATTAAAAACAGCTTTGGAATATACCATTTCCCGCTGAAAGGCAATATTTCTCTCCACGTGTTCCCATACCTGGCATGTCATGCAGTTTGGTGCTTACTTTCCCTCCATATTAAAGAACAGTAGATGTTTCAGCATCCAGGCGAATGTGCTGCATACCTAAATACATATAAGGTCCCAAAGGCGAGACCGATCGCATTGCAAATGTTTGTTCTATTAAGTCGTCCCTATTCTTGGAATTCCATAATGGAGGACAGAGGTGTCCGCTGCATTTTTGCATCTTACTGAATTAGAAAGTTTGTCTCCTCCAGTTACACTTGGTCGGGGGATACCCTCCTAGATGTTTGTGATGAGACGGTTTCTTGATTGTGTAGCTTGCATGTCCATAAAACTGGTTTGAAATTACAAGAAGGACAAAAACAAAACATGCTAGACAATAAGACAAGAACATAGAGCCTCTTCCACGTAATATATAAAAACTAATTTATTGAGACCAACTTTAGATTGGTAGTTTTAGCCTGGGTTGCTGATCCTGGGACAAGTGGAATAACAGTAAATCAAGATAACATACATAATATTTAGGGGCCGATTCCGATCCTGGATTTTTATTCTCCATATAAATCGGATCCGTATTTTTTTCCATACAAATCGTACAAGTCCCTTCCAACCCGTGTAGTACGATTCGTACAGGAAAAATACATACAGATCGGCCCGATCCTTACAAATCGGATCTGGAAAAGCTGTACGACACGGACTTGTAAAAAAGACCATACAATTTGTAAAAAGGCTGTCCAACCCGTCAAGTACGATTCGTATCGGGTTGTCAGCATGCAATTTGTATGGAAAATGGCCTGTATACGGGGAACAACTCGTACCGGGCTACGAAGCGAACCCCTATACGCCTTGTACCCTGGTATGACTCTTTCTGGGGGTACGACTCGTACCGGGGTATGGGTCGTATAGGGGTATGAGGCGTACAGGGGTCCCCCCACATGCGAGGCGTGTGTATGGAGCGTAACCCAACATCACGCATGTACGCACCGTACATACACGATTTTGGGGTACGCACCACACATATGCGATTTTGGGGTACGGTGCATACGCAAGCGATTTTGGGGTACGGTGCTTGTACGGTGCGTACACGACCAGTACCCCTTCAGCGCGTATATACGCACCGTACCCCACTTTCCGTGTCATTGGTACGCACCGTACATACGCACCGTACCCCTGTATTCATGGGGTGTACGACGCGTACATGGGGGGTCTGTCTCGTACTGTTTTCGGGGCGTACAATGTTTTCCCGGCACTGTTTGGCTCCTGTAAAAAAAGAGCCGTACGGGGTGCCGTTTGTACGAATCGTACTTGACGGGTTGTAAACTGCTGCCGGGAATACATGTGAACGTCACGTACAGGGCAATCCAAATCGGAATCGCTTGTATATACGAGTTGTATGGTCTTTTTTACAATTTGTATGGAGAGCGTCTATTTGTACGGATCGTACTTCCTAGGTTGTAGGGGAATCCTTACAAGTACGAGTTGTATGGGGAAAACGCTCCATACCACGATTTGTAAAGCGTTTTTCCAGGATCGGAATCGGCCCCAAAATGTAAACAAAAGTTGGCAGATACCACCATAGATGGGCTAAAACTGCGAGAATCGAGACAAAAAGCCTTAAGTAATATAAATAGGCCCTGCACATGCTCCAAAAATCAAAGAGATTCAAGCAAACTTGAATTTAATCACAGTTTAATTTATAATTTAGGATATAAAGTTAGGTAAGCACCGTTTCTTAGTGCCAATGCGCATCAAGTGTCTATTAGGAATGTTAAACACCTGACTTGAGCTGCCGAACATATATGCAAGCAACATGGCCGTAGATTCTGGAGATTTTAGGCTGCTAAAACTGCCTTGAATTGGATATAAAACTCATAATGATACAAAAGAATCAAAGAAATGAGCTTGGGCAATCCACTATTTGGTAACGTTGAAGGAACTGTGTGCATATTTTTCACAGACATGATGAAAGATTGATTGTATTTTGGTTCTATTACACCTTCGATTTCACAAGACAGGTTGATCAAAATAAACTGTCAACTCTGTACTCACACATCCTCATAAGGGAAAAGAAAGCAGGAAGACAATTCCTCCAGGTCCTCCACAGCTGCTTTTTGAACATTGGGATCTGATGTCGAATCAAAGTCCGTTCACTGGGAATACCCACCCGGTAGAGAATCTGCATCTTGGTAACCATGCAGTTCAACCCAGAGTACAGATGTAGGGTAAAAAAGAGACTAGACATTCCCTACATATTTTAAAAATTGTTTTATTAGGGATTTCAGAGCAGCAGTAGAACAATTAAAACATTCCCAAAGTTGAATATGACTGAAGACAGACATATGCAATTACTTTGGTGCATGATGTAGTAGACAACTGCGTGTGAAGAAGAACTGCATGCTACATATAAAACATGAAAAATAGTAACACTGTGTATCTGAGTGACACCTTATAGGAACACCTAAGCAAGGATGCTAAGGCATACATCTAGAAAACTGCTATTGGAACAAAGACCAATATGGAATCCGAAGAGCAACAAGTCACAGAAAACGAATGAACTCCTGAAAATTGTAAATGCTGTGGGTTGGAAAGCCTGAAGGGAGATCACCCAAGCAAGCCTAAGTAACCACGCCCAGGAGAATAAATTAAGCCTCCCACCTAGAACCATGGACCTACCATGATACTTTCCGAAGTAAATGCCAGAACATAGCTTGATAGCTATTTCCAAAGAACCCTGAGGAAAAAAATACAACTAAAACAACAAGGCAAATATTGAAAAAGGACGAAGATTGCTGCAAGTTTAAACAAATGTTGTGCCCTTGGAATACTTCTACCTTGAAACAAGAGCAGTAGACATCAGTCCCTTAAAGTCTGCAACAGACAGACCCAGATAATTGAATTAGTGTGTGGTGAGTTCTGTCTCTAAATTGAATTAGAACATTGGAATGTTTAGTGCACCATTGAAGACAATGGAATGCTCCGGTCTTCTAATGCTAGGTAGAAGCAACGAGCATCAACATTCCAATGTCCTTTCACAGCTGTGGCTGTCAACGAGGCCTCACGGATCCCGAGGGGTTTTCAACCCACCCGGGCTCCGTGAGGCCTTTGTTTTACAAATTACAACGTTCTGCCCTATAGGGGCGGAATGTTCTAATAGCCTTAAGCCCTCCGTAGCGGGCTCTACCGGCTATAAAAGGCCTGCTCCCCTGTTAAAGGCTCTGGCCTTTAACGCTAGAGCGGGCCTTTAATGGCCGGTAGAGCCCACTACGGCGAGCTCTAAGACTATAATAGACTGTCAGATTTTAGAGAGCACAAACAAGGATATCATTTCTTTAGGTCCTTAGGCAAACACACATCATAACTTCAAAGCAGAAACATGAAAATGATGAGGTGGTTATTTTGGGATGGTACCTACTACTTTCAATGTCAAAACCAAGCCAAGAGTATCGGTCCCTGGTAGCTGAAGAATCCTTGAGTGAGTGAATTTCAACAATTTAACCTTATCCAAATGGAACGAAAACTTGAAAAATAAATTAACATACTAAACACTGCTGATCTTCAACATACATTAGAAGATCAGGAGAAACAACTAGAGATATTTATTTTCCTTAAATACCATAATGTCAGATTATTTAATCTACACTTCCAGAAACCTTGATTAAGAAATATGTTATTTTATATTCAGGTGCACATGATGTATAAAAGAAAAAAAAACGCGTTTGAAATAATGGAAATTAATGGAAATAATGGGGTGATAAAAGCTGATTATCTTAAAAGCTAGTTAGTGAGGGTCTGTATAGTACTACTAAAAAGAATAAATAATGTAACTGGTCGAGAAACTCAGTATGGTTATCTAGCTACAGAAAGCATCACCAGGCATCACAAGGCCGAAACAATGCATTTTGGTTATCCTTCGGATATTGGGGCACCTAACGCACATACACAAAAAAAATAAATGGGGATCAATTGTTAAAAACAAATGGCCATATTCTAAAAAGTAGTTGTGAGTCTAAGTTTGACGCACACAGATAGAGATTTTATGATTGCTATTCAGAAAAGAGTTTCAGGTGAGTAAATCTATGAATGAGGAGGGCCAGATGTTACAGAACAGGAAAGCCCTGTAATGTTGTGAACACCCACTAACTGCTACATTGGGTGGGTGTTCATAAACTCATCTCCAACTCCCTACACCCTGAAAAAAGGCCAAAGATTTACTCATGTTAGGGGCAAGCGCTCATGTCTGTCCAGGTGAGAAGGGCAAGGAACAATCTGGTGGAAGTGTATGGGAAAGTGTTTCTCCACACGTTAAAAAAAAATTCACATGGATAAAAATACATTAGCTAACGTTATCTGTGCTTCCAATATTTTCAGTCAAAAAGATACGCATATATTTTTTCACATGAGAAAATGAAATTCACACGGAGTAACCCTAGATTCCAGCAACAGTTCCAGGTCTCCAAGCGCAACCTCAAAAACGTTTATCAATTTTGAAAGTCAGAATTGTTTACCCATGCCTGGTCGGCAACAGCCGGTGCAGTTTTCTGGCTTTTTTGAGACTTAGGCCCATTAGTTGGAAAATGCAAAGCATAGTCTTGATCATGATCAGTATTTTGAGAAATGCCCACAAAGCTCAGACACTCACTGTCACTATGAGAGTCTGACAAATAAATATGACACCAGCAATAAGAACAGGACTTAAAGCCAGAGGACTTTGGTGGAGAGATTGTCTTCCCCAACAATGGTTTCAAAGCAGTAAACTGATTCTTTGAGCTGCATCTTTTGGGTGCAAAAAAGAATGGCATCACCGGCAATGGTGGTGGTGGGGATATCATCAACTGTGGTGCCTTAGTGGATCTGTAGTGAAGTCACCTTTACCTATCTGGTAGTGCAGCTGAGATCATGTTTTTCACAGATACAGTCATGCTACCTGGACATGTAAGCTGCAGGAATAGTATCCAGAAGAATAAAGACATCACCATTAACTCAGCAGATTGTCGATAAATGAGAAAGCCACAACCAACCACTTTCCAGGAAAAATGCAAAGTAACAACTAGTAGAATCGATGGTTATGAAATAGATGGCATTATAGATGGGGAATAGTGAATTATTGGGATGTTTTTCACCACGGTGGTCTGAGTGGCATCAAATAGACGAGAGCGAAGCTCGAGTTGCCTATGATGTAATTCAGAACCCAAGGTGAAAAACATTAATTTATTTTCTACTTTTTCCCCATCTATAATTTATGTTATGTATGGCCCTCAAAATTATCTGTTCCTGCTTTCAGCTGCAACACAGGAGAGCCATGCATACCATAGTCTCTCCAACCTGATATAAATATGAATAAATACCTGGCATCCTTAACCAACCCCCAACACCTTCCCTGCCTTCCTTTCCGCTTTTGCAGCAGTGTTTTCTGCTTTCTGTCAAAGCAGAGACACAGCGCTGCGCTGACAGGCTCTCAGAGAGCCCTGTCAACATGACCTGGAATGTCTTTATGAACCAGCAACAGTGAGTAATGAGTTGTTTTATCAACTGTTGGTGTGTCATAGCACTGAATTACCAGATTTAGAACCTGGTGTAAAAGCTTCGTATGGAAGCCAAGCATAACAACATTATTCCAGTAACCCGGAGGTGTGCTATGCTTCATTGTATCGTTTGATGAATGTTCCTGCCATGTACAGGTATGTGTTATGCTCGCAGGATTCTAGAATTGTTATCACTTGATCTTGGAATTCCTGGGAGCAGTTGGCTGGTAGGAAATGCAGGGAGAAGAGTATGGCTTCCTCTGCTACTCCTGGTGCTTCAGATCTGGAATAAAGCGGTACAAAATGGAGTGGTGATGGACGGAGCATCAGAACCAATCAAACACTCACACCCAGTCAACAGATCTGGGTTTAATCCATCGCCGTTCTTTAGCCCACTCTGCCACCCCAGTTCAGATATGGCCATATGCAAATCAGTCTGACCCTGCTGCCCATGGGAACAGTCCAGCCCGAACTGCCAAGCCATGCCTTCCCTGGACCGGAAACAAGCTTCCTAGGACCGGTTTCTGGCATTTCAGCCGTCTTCAGCCAGGCTTGCTTGAATCCAGAAGCAAAGTGAGCAAGGGACTCATACCCTGCCAACTTATGGCGAACAAAGCGGTACAAAAGGGGGTGGTGATGGACGGAGCATCAGAACCAATCAAACACTCACACCCAGTCAACAGATCTGGGTAAGTTGGCAGGGTATGCTCAGACGTGAGTCCCTTGCTCACTTTGCCACTGGATTCAAGCAAGCATGGCTGAAGACGGCTGAAATGCCAGAAACCGGTCCTAGGAAGCTTGTTTCCGGTCCAGGGAAGGCATGGCTTGGCAGTTCGGGCTGGACTGTTCCCATGAGGCACAGGGTCAGACTGATTTGCATATGGCCATGTCTGAACTGGGGTGGCAGAGTGGGCTAAAGAACGGTGATGGATCAAACCCAGATCTGTTGACTGGGTGTGAGTGTTTGATTGGTTCTGATGCTCCGTCCATCACCACCCCCTTTTGTACCGCTCAGATCTGGAATAAAGCATCAAAGAAAGAAGGCAATTTGTGGTCTTTACATCCAGAATTTGGACCTACTTGAACGTTTTCTGGAGATTTACCAGAGTACATTTATTTTTCATCCTTCTCTAGCTGAAGATCAATTGAATCCCAAGTACTTCAGTGATTTAGATTTCAGCAGACGCGTTACTCCGTCACAAAATTGACAGATATCCCGTCTGCCGAAATATAAATCCCATAATATCCTATGGGATTTATATTTCGGTGGACAGGATATTAGTTATCTCTGTGATCGTGCAACCCATCCGCCGAAATCTAAATCAGGCCCTTAATCTCTTTGAAAGCTGGTAAGCTTTAAATTTGATAACTGCCTTACCATTTATGTACGGAGTCAGTTGCATACTTGCATCATTTAAATTCTGCTGCAAGGCCATGCATGAGTCGGCTGGCCTCTGTGTCGCATATCGGGCTCGCTGCATTTTCACATGAAAGACATTTAGATTTGCGTTTTTATGCCTTCAGCTCTGTCCACTCACAGCTGTAAAAGTAACTGTTGTTGTGTGCATGAAGCTGAAAGCACTGCAGCTCCTGGCGAGTAGCTCTGTCGGCAATCATTGCGTGACACATATCGCTCATGCCACAGGGTCACACTAGGGTCAAATAGCATGGCCAAAAGAAGCAGAAAGTGAATTAATCTATTGACCAGTATGTGGCAGCTCTCAGGACATCCTTCCTTGATTATAATATGGACTCTAGCAAGAAAATCTTATTAGGGATCAGTTGGTCATGCATACTAGAGATCAACTAATTCAAGAAAGATTGTGGGTATATGGCAAATATGAGCCTAAATATATTCTTGCTATTGTAATGAAAGAAGATTTATCCAGCAGATGTGCCAAAGTTATAATGGTTGGGACAGGAAATGTTTATGAGGAAGTAATGAGAAGGATAAAGGAAAAAAACTAAACGTTCAGAAAAGCAATGCCAGGGGAAAGGAACAGTCTACAGAAACCCAAATATGCTATTGTTGTGACAACAAATCACATTTGGCTTACAGCAAAAAAATGTCCTGCCCTAAAACAAAAGTGTACTTTATGTAGTATCCTAAATCATTTTTCTAAACTGTGCAGGAAAAAATATCTGAACAAGGTTAAGCATATTGATGCCTGAACATCAGAGACTGATGATGATAATTCTAATGAGATGAGCAATGTTCCTGATGCTAAGGGATCTATTGTTTTGAATGTGAATGATTGCAGTGTAAAAAAGAAGCCTTTGTATGCTGTGCAGGCAGCTGGGATAAACATTCAAATGTGAGCTGAGTCGGGTTCCCCAGATACTATTATGAATGAAACAACCTTTACCACTACTCTTTAACAACGAGGGGCCTGAACCACGATCCCTCAACCACTACTGCATTTACAACTACCTAGTCTCAACCACAATTTACCAATAGTTTTGCAGTTCTTTATTACAAAAAAGAATTCCTAAAGCCCACCATTTCAAATTTCTGACCAGTAAAACCGATTGGTTGGATAACAGACTCAACAGTAGGTTGTATGATTGAACAACAGGATCCTGTTGAGATCATTGATGAGAGTGCAAGTGTTCGAGATCTTATGCTCCTGAGATTTCCTACTGTGTTTAGTGGTAAGGTTGGGAATTTGTCTGATTTTCAATATCAAATTGTTTAATAAGACGCTTGCCCAAAAATTCATAGGGTGAGAAATATTCCTATCGTTTTGAGGGAGGAAGTCTAGAAAGAGCTGATATTATAGAGGTGATAGACTAAAACCATCCAGATTGATGTATCTTGTTGTTGTGATAAAACAGAGTAATGGAAAGATCAGATTGTGTATACATTTACAATACTTAAACAATAATACAATTTCAGAAATGTTAGCTTTGGTATGGAAGCCTAAGTGGTTTTCCACCATAGGTCTATCTGCATATTACCACCAAATCATGTTACATGAGGAAAGTATGAAATACACTGCACTCACACTGCATTTATTACACTCTGTGGTGGCATTAAGAAAAAATAATGCTGCTCGGATTAGCCTCAGTGGCTGCTGTATTTCAAAGATTAATGTATCAATCTTACGTCAAGATGAAGAATGTTATGTTTTTCCAGGATCATATCTTGATTTATGAAAGGGATAAAACTGAACACAATGATATTCAGGAAAAGGGATTGAGTACTTTGGAGAAAAAGGGGTTAACTGTGGAATATACCAAATATAATTTTACTGCAAAGTATGTCAACTATTTGGGGCACACCTTGTGTGAGGAAGGTATTAAATCCAGAACCAGCTTGGTGGAAGCTATACAGAATGCCCGGTCCCTTCAAACAAGGAAGAAACGGGGTCCTTCCCTGGGATTGCTGAATGCTATGCTAAGTCAGTTAAAGGTTTTGCTCACAAAACTTTCAGTATTAGGCAATTACTAAAGTATAAAACGAAATTTGTTTAAAGTAGTGAATGTGAGAAAGATTTTAATGCAACCAGGGTGCTATTATTGGTGCCCCTGTTTTAAAGAGCTTTGATCCTGACTTGTTAAGTACTGTGGTGACTGATCCTATCAACAAAGGCCTAGGTGCAAGTCTAACACAAAGGAATGAGAATGGAGAAGAAGTAATAGAAGCCTTTGCATCCCGTTTCTTGACACCATTTGAAGAAATGCTTTCAGCCATTGAGAAAGAGATGCTTGCATGTTTATGGACTATTGAGCATCTTAGGTAACTAATCTGGGGTAAAGAATATGTGTTTTGCAGTAAACACACACCTTTAGTGAAGTTGTTGACCACGGAGGGCATGATGAATGCATTGGCTAGAATTACATTACTGTCAATGAGATGACTTTATGTACAAGGTATAATACTTTTCTGGAAGAAAAAATGTGTCTGCAGATTTACTATCTAGAACACCTATTTGTAATGTGGAATGTTTGGAGAATGAACAGGTTTATTATTCAACAGCCTGGGTCCAATATGCAGGTATGCCAGTCGTTCATGAAAGTAGATGCAAAAAAGAAAACAGGTTAGCCGAATAAAAGAACCCTTAAACCCACGCTACGATATATTGGGAGGTAAGAAATGGGTTGACTATAACAAACAAATTTTTAAGGAGAGGTGATAAGGTAATACCCCGAGATGCTTTTAACCTAACTGTGGTAAAACTTTGTCAAGAAGGGTATTTTGGGATAGTGAACACTAAATAGGATGTGAGGTAGTGGTTCTGGTGGCCACAAATGGATATATTGATTGATAGAATGGTAAGGAATTGTGTTGCTTGTGCTACTGCAGATAAGTGTCAGTACATTTTGAAACAGAATATGTGTGAAACTATTATTTCTAAAAGACCTTAAGATATGGTAACCATTGATATGGGTCTTGTTGGTGTTTAATAGAGTAAATCATTGTGTTAAATGATGTTTTCTCAAGGTGGCCTGTGGTGAACAAACTGATACTGATGCAGTATTAAGTCTCATTAAGAAGTGTTTACAGTAAAGTTTTACCCATTCAAGTCATTATTGACAATGGAGTACACTTTACATTGACGAAAGCTGTAACTTATTTTGAAAGAGTTGGTATAAAACAGCATACCACTTCCCTATATAATCCAAGTGGGAATGGCATGATTGAGCGTTTCAACAGAGTGCTCAAAGGGGCTATTCAATTGGCTATCAGCAATAATTAAGAATAGGAAATATGTGTGCTTAAAACGGTTTGGTCATATTGAACTTCAATTATTATGCCTTGGGAGTAACTGCGTTGAAGATCATGTGTAGTAATGAGCTAGAACTAAAGGTAATCCTGAGTGACTACTAAGGTCAAGATGTGAAAATGTTTCTGTGGAGGAAGTGAGAAAAAGAATTCTTAGTATTCATGAGAAGTATAAAGAAAGATGTATTTCAGTGAATGAGTCTAAGTTGTTGAATGTGAAAGAAAGCATACGGGTTAAAGTGAGGAAATTTCGGAAACTATGTAAAAGAGAGTCCATTTTCTTCTCTTTAGATAATTATCAAAATTCTCCTTAATGCGTTCAATTAAGTGATGGTAAAGAGAGATGAAAGGTCTCATTACATGATTGAAAATAAAGGAAAGCATAGCCTTGGAAGCAGAGATGTGAGTAAAGACAGTCCAGTGTGTGAAGGAAGCCCAATGGATGATAACCTTGTTGTATAAAGTAGGGATGATTGTGAGGATGAGGTCCAGGACTAGGATGGGCAGCTGGGTGAGAACCAAGGTAAACATTTGTTGGATAGGACTCTTATGGAAATGCAGGAGTTCGGAACAGGAACAAGAGGCTCAGAAGGAAACCAAAGTGGCTCTCAGAATTTATATGCGAAGAGGAAAGAAGCGGAGTATGTATGTTTTTACAATATTTCTCTGTTTTGCTCGGTGTGTACATTTCTTTATTATTAAGTACAGAGTTATTTTAGTTCTTCCTGTGTATTAGTGAGTTTTATATAATTGTTTTCATCTAATAGGCAGTTCATGGCTATCATATTTGTATCTCCATTATTCTCCATAGGAGGTGAAGATATTGTATGAACCATTCTATCATTTGCCACATATTCATGATAAGCTCCAGTAAGTCGCATGCTTTCAGGATTCTAGAACTGTTACCATTTGAGCTTGGAATTCCTGGGAGCGGTTGCCTGGGAAGAATTACAGGGAGCAGAGTATGGTTTCCTCTGCTCCTCCTGGTGTTTCAGATCAGGAATAAAGCTTCAAAGAAAGAAGGCTATTTGTGGATGTTAATTTGCACCAGAGTTTGCCATTTTCAAAGTGAGCTACAACAGCAGTAGCCATTGTGGTGGGCTGTGTGGAGGCTGCTGTTTTAAGTATGTATGGGGAGGGGTGATGAAAGGGAGCACAACGCCAGAGAAAACCCTCTGGGGTAAAAGCCCACATGAGAGAAGGGTACTTCCCAAGGCAGGAGTTAGAGGATATTTTCTATACTTTGCAAGTAAGCTGGGACACATACAAATTATAAGACGTCTTTTCAGTGTGGTTGTGAGAGCATAGTGTGCCTTCTCTGTATGTGCTAGCCTCTTAAAGCATCCTTCACTATGGACAGATGCAGCTAGACCGCTCAAATAATAAGCTTGCTCGCGAAGCCTTGAGGTCCATAATATACTTCTAATTTATCTTCTGGGAAAGTAAATCTATGAACAAGCTTCCCCCTTAGCACATTTTATTGTACACAAAGTGCATTAATCTTATATTAAAGTAATGCAATTTAAGTGAAGTGTTTTTGCCTGGTAAACTGACATGTGGATCCTGTGATTCAAATGCCTTGATTAAACCACACGCGCTGTGTGCATCACTAACACAAAATAAAAAATCCATAACAGTCATCTTCATCAACATAATCATATTGTTTTCTCCCAGGTATACACCCATAGCTATTGATCACTGTCCTCCTGCCAGGAGGCTTCATCTGCAATACAGGGCTGTTTATTGCTTTCAACAAGGATCTGCTGTAATATGCCTTGGCTATTCTCTGGGTCAAATCTCTGGGTTTGGCGTACAGAGAAGTAAATGCACCACTGGTGTTTTAGAGAGGCCGATGTGCGGTCACATGCCCTACACAGGAGTCATCAGTTAAATTATTAATTCTGTATGTTGATTTGTTACAATATCTTTTTGTAATCAGAGGTACAGATGGATGAAGGTAGGAAAGCCCATGTAGAAAGTGAAACATAATTATTAAAGGAACAGGCACTACACAGAACAGGTGGTTCAGGAAAGCGGTGAGTGCCCCACCAGGAGCTTGACGTTACTTGCTCTGCCGCTAGCTAACTAACATGCTAGAGAATCAAAGAATCCCGAGACTGAACCTTATGACATCACTGGAAATATGGGGACAGGGCAAAGCATATGAACAAGGCACGAAAAACAAGCACAATCAGAGAAACACTAGCCACTGTACAATTTTATTTTTACACAGGAATAATGCACATGTACTCCCCATTTTGTTTTATAATGAATCAAGCTTGATTCAGGCACTAACCCACAATGATCCTGTGACTTGAGTTTCAGAAACAAACTGTTGGACTTGGGCCTTTTTGCAGGGTCATTCCAGAACATTTTACCTTCCGCCGGTATTTTTTCTGACCAGTCATTGGTGGTTTTAGGACTCTGGGCACTTTATCATTGCTGTTCAGTGTTAAAGTGCATGTTTCTGTCTATGGTAAACTTGGTAAGATTGGTCTACACCTGTTTGGCATATTTAGTTTACCTATCAGTCCCTTGTAAAGTGGTATATCATAAACCAAGGGCCAGTAAATTAAATGCTACTGGTGGGCTTGCAGCGTTGCTTGCGCCACCCACCAAAGTAGCCTTTCAAATCTGTCTCAGGCCTCTGCTATTGCAGGGCCTGCACGCGCAGTTTACTGCCGTGACGTGGCACATAAAGTGGTTGCCACGTCTGTGACTCTCGTTTTACTTCATCTCAGTCACCCCTAAGGTAGGCCCTGCCTAGTCCTATGGGCAGGGTGCGGTGTAGGTAAAAGGTAGGACATGTGCCTTAACTGTGTGGCATGTCCTGGTAGTGAAAAACAGCCTATTTGGTTTCTCACTATTGTGAGGCTGCCCTCTCTTAGGAATGCATTGGGGTCCCCTGATATGTGTTTCAGTGGTAATTCCTGACATCAGAGGAGTAGCGTGATCAAGCTTGGTATGTTTTGAATAGTGGCGATAAATACTGCGTAATGATGTTTGCAGATTTATTATCACTATTTTAGAAATGCCACTTTTAGAAGTGGGCATTTCTGTGTGCTATGTGTCTTTGTGCCTCCCTGTTGTGTACTGCATGTCTGGCTCTGGATGACAGGGGCTGGGGAGGTGCAGTGGCTCTAAAGGGTCTGGGTGAGTCAGCGTTAGGCTGAATAGGCCTGATCTGCATTTGGAGTATTGGGAGGAGTAGCACCTGAACCTGAATAGAGCTGTGCCTGCCTTCCACAATGCTGGCTCCGCCCCCCTGTCGTGTGTCTGGGGCCATAGCCTACACTGACAATGGGAAGTGTTGTGCACTTGATAAGTGCCCCTCAGAACTGGTTTGGACTAGGTCCAGGGCCCTGTACCAGGGCAGAACAAAGACTTCATGGAGTATAAATATTGGGGCTGTGACCCCATGGAATGTGTGCTGTGCATACTTGGACTTCGTGGCCGGTGGACTGCTGGACTGCCAGGAGGAACCGCGGCAGGGGACAACCTGCTGCTGCTTGGTAGCTGAAGAAGTGCCCTCTGCAAAGGAGCCCTGCGTGCTGTACTGCCTACATTTCAGCTCCTGGGGACTGCTTCGTGCTTGGGAGCACTTCACGTCCCCTCTCTGGGTCTCCCTGCTGGAGACAGGCGGAGCGCACTGTCCTTGTGTCCTGGAGCACATGTGGAGCATCGAGTTCCTTTGGAAAGTGTCAGGGCCCTCCCCCACTGACAAGCGTGGTTGTCACTCTCCCCTTTTAGCAGGCTTAAAGTTGTGGCAGCGTGGAGCCGAAATCGAGGGAGATTTCGCTCCGAAGTCACCAGGAAGACATGCAGAGAATGCCTGGTTGTGGGCTTGGCCCGTTGCTGTGAACGCCGAGCCCACAGGAGCTACCCCCAAAGGAGGAAAAGGAAGTCAGGCTGAGGTGAAGCCTGTTTGTGGGCGGGGCTCCCGTGATGGCGAAGAGAGCCCCGCGTGTTGCCTGAGTTTGCCGGGGCCAGTGGCGCAGCTGGACTGGAGCCTCGGGGGCTCCATTCTGTGGCCTCCCGCCTCTCCCACCTGTCAAGGTTGAGGCAGACCACTAGCTGCGGCAAGTCTCGCTAACGAGACCAACGAAGTCGGGAAGAGTTCCCGGTGAGTAGGGCCTCCAGGGTGGGCACGGTCGCTCCTCCCAGTTTCCCGCGTCGGCACGAGTGAGGGAGCCGGTGCCGGTGGGTCTAGGGCCATTGCGGGCCTCCCCAGGACCGTTGCCTCCTCCCCTGAGTTATTTTGGTTACTCCGGGCTTAGGAAGCCTGGGGCAGTGTTTGCCGCTGCACCGCCAGACTTTACAAGAGGGCATTGCAAGAAAAGCTCAGGACAGGGGCCCCCACAGACAAAGCTAGACTGCGAGATGGTCGCCCCTATGTATTAGGTGATGTGTTATTACATTGCAGTGGGGATTACAAATAAGTACACACTACCATGGTGCACTGGTGATTATGGAGTATGCATAATGTGCTTATGCTGTTGTGGCAATGTGTGCACCGTATGATCAATTACGTCTATGCCTGAAAGGTTCTCATGAGATGTGTACTGTGACCAGTGTTTACTATGGTGCACTGAGGCTGTATATGTGTAATATGCTCTTCTATGTAATGTTATGATGTTCATGCCTCATGCTTGGTGCGCCCTTACCAGTAGTTACTGTTTGTCTGCACTAACTGTGAATTTTGATGGTTATGACAGTGGCCTGATTGGCCTTGTAATGTATATAATCCCGGTAAAGTCATACCAAGTGCCAGGTGGCACAGTGTATATATGTGATTACGCTCTAATGTGTTTTATGGATAATACAAAGGCTATTTTTACATAACCTTTTTTGCAAATGATTCTGTAGTCATGATCAACTGAAGGCTATCTGTATGCCTTTTGCATTCGAACAAGGATCAATATCAGCCAAAATTTCAATTAAATTGTTTTGCAGGGGACAATATTCCCCACGTAAAGAACAGATTTTGAAATTGTAAAATGTACGTAAAGCGATAAGAAGAGTGGGGGGGCATGGGCAGGCGCCGAAGATGGCGGACGCGTCCCCTGATTATCCTGGGCATCCTGCTGACACGGGGCTCTAGCCGGCTCGAGTGCTTACCTGCCATGCCTACTTGGGGTTGCGCTACCAGAGGAGGTTTCTCCGAGTCCTGAACTCGTCCCGCGGCAGCCCTGAGAGTTGCGGCCTGCTGCGTTGTGGAGGCCTGGGCCTGACCTCAGGACCGCGCGGCTAACCCACGCAAGACGATCCTGCTGCCTCCGTGTAAGGGGTGGCTCCGAGCGCTCCCGCGCCTGCCTGATGCCTCTTGTCCTGGTGATGCCGTGGGAGGCGGGGGGCACCCTGTGATTTCTTCAGGTTGGCGGTAGCTGCCCGGGAGCTGGCTGCGGGAGGAGCCCGTATCCGGCGGCCTGTGCTGCGGCTATGGGGACCGCTGTCATAATGCTGGAGCTGATCGGCGAGTCCTTTCCGTCCGAGGTAGGCCTGCGAGGGGCAAAACGAGGTGCCTTCTGGTGGCGGTGGGGGGCCACGGGGGTCAGTAGGGCCTAGGGACCCCTACTAGGCTGTGTCACAACTGCCCTTGTGTGCCTGGTGAACGGTGTGGGCCGCGTGGGGTGAGGGTCCACGGGGGTCGATTGGACCTAGGGGCCCTCACCTGCACGGGGCTGGGGCTATAACACTGTGCTTACTGTGGGCCTAGAGGGGTGACCACGCTCGTGCCCGCTGTGCTCGGAATTGTTATCACCACCTGGCATTGCCCTCCCCATGGAGTGATCGCGGACTACTGTGTTGCCGGCAGTGGCCCCTTCCGTGATCTGGGGGGGGACGTGGCCCTGTGACACACCATCCTTTATACCCGGGTCCGCACCCGGTGATGTGTTCTCCTCAGCCGGGTGTCTGCGTGGGATTTGCCAGGGGGTTGGCCTTGCTGGGGGGGGGGGGCAGTCGGGCCCGGGCCCCTCATCGTCCTGGAGTTGTGGGCTTCTCACTGCCTTGAGTTGGTTCGCCCGTTGTGCTGTCCGCAGAGCCCCCCTCTGGTATGCTGGACGCCCGATGTGGGGAAGGGACTACAACACGTCATGTCCGGCCTTTGAGAGGTGCACCTGAGGGTGAGCTGGAGAGTGGTGGAGTCCAGCGCTGGTCATTCCTATTGGAGCTCTGCATTCTCCTGCTGTCCCATCTGACAAGTGGCAGCAGTGGCGACCTGCTGTGTATTGCCAGCGGAGGGCCCCGTATCGTGTGTGGAGACCGAGGCGATGGGGCTGAGACTGGAGATATCTTGACCGCCACGTTTTGCTAGCCATCGGTAGGGGTGTTGCCCAGCGGACGCGGACACCTGTGCTCTGCGCAGGGCTGCTCCTCTGCCGGGCCTACTGTGGAGAGAGCCTTGCCCTCTGGAGGGCCCCTGTGGTCACTGACGCATCGTGGGCTAGCGGGAGGCTGCATTCTGAAGAGTTCACTCCAAACGAGCCTTCTGAGTTGGGGGCATTGCGGAGACCTAGCGGCCCAATCTCATTTCCTATGAAGAGCGCGCAGCAGACTGTCATGGGCCGATTACGCAACAGCCCCTCTCGTGATGTGCCTCCTGGGGGCCAGGCTGAGACATTACTCACGACCCCCGGATCGACGACTGCGATTAATCCGCCAGATATCGCCACCAAACTGGACTCTGTATTGGCAGCAGTGGAACGCATCGGCAATGCCATGGATCTGACACGCAGATCCTTGGAAGGCCGCATGGACACTATCACCTCAGATTTCACACTCCTTCGAGCCGACCAACACAAACTTTCAGACCGACTTCGTGATGCGGAAACCACACTAGCAGATCTCCGACCTCAGTCCCAGAATTGCTCCACCGCACTCCAAGATAAAGGATAAAGGAGCTTAAGCCTCCCGGATCACTCTCCCTGCAATTTGTGGTGGAGCGAGCCCACCGCATACCTGCTTGCAGGCCCCCTCCTGTGGCGCGTCCTCACCCCTTCCTATTCCGAGTCATGAACTTCAGGGACAGAGACACTATACTACGGGAGCTAGGCAAACGCCCCGGCCCGAGGGTGCAAAACGTCTCAGTCTCTCTCTTTCCCGATTATACGGCTCAGGTGTAAAGGAGACAAGCCATCTTCATGTCAAAAAACAGCTCCGTGACCTGGACCTTCGCTACTCCTTGCTCTTCCCGGCCCGCCTGCGAGTTATCAACGATGGCTCTACAAAATACTTTGACTCCCCCGCTGAGACATGGGACTGGCTTGAGGAGTAGGGTCTGGCGTCGGCACCCAAACCATCTGACGAGTCCCGGCCTCGCGAACGTCCTCGTGGAGGGCGACGCAGAGGGGGCAAGGCCAAGACTATGGGACATGAAGTGACCATCCCCAGTTCCGACCAAATCAGATTGGAACGTCAAGGGGCCCTGCGGGCGATGGCGGCCCTCCGGCCCTCCAGATCTCCATCCCCGGTTGTCTCTGCTACCTCTCCGCTCAGATCCGGAGCCCCTGGATCCACACCGGAATAGTCCCTAGATGCGGATTTTCCCCCACTTCAGGGTGTCACTCCACCAAATGCGGATGGCATTATTTGATATTTAATTTACATTAAGGTCGGACTGCCTCATGGATCCAAGACAAGCTTGTTTGTTATTTGCCTTTTGTGCGTTGCCCCCCCCTTTTTTCACATGCTTTCCTGGGGGTATTTGAAAGGGACAGATTATGCATTGCTTACTTCCTTCTACAGGTTCCCTTCTCTCCCCCGAAGTCCTGATATTAAATTGACTTGTGACTTATATGCATGTTAAAACACCATAGTATTTCTGTGATGCCCCATATCCTGCTTTACTGCAGTACTTCGAAGGGGACGGGCCTTACACTGTCTCCTCTCATTCGTTGGTCGCACTTTTCTCCCCCCCAAAGTCAAACAACGACGACAGTTCCATAGCCATGACTTGGCGTGAATGTTTGGGCAGTACCTAATGTTGGGGTTCCACTCTTTTCCTGTTGCAAGGTTGCTTTCGACCTCACCATATTATTTTTCTTCCCCTGTATGAGTTGCCAACTCTACAGATCTGCCGCCTCCCCGTTCTTCCCATCCAAGGGAACCCCCCACATGGCGGGCCCCGCAGCATCCGGACTGGGCACACTGACTTTAATTGCCTTGATGACAGACCTTAACATCCTCACTTGGAATGTCAAGGGCATCCAGACACCTTCAAAGCAATACGCCATTTATGCCTATTTGCAGCATCATAAGACGAGTATTGCATTTTTGCAGGAGACACATCTGACGGCCTTGGAAGCCACCCGCTTGGGCCGATGTTGGCGTGGCCAAATATACAGCACCAATTACTCGTCCATGGCTAGAGGGGTGATGATATGGGTTAAGGCAGGGGTCCCATGGGAAGAAAAGGAAGTTCTGACAGATCCAATGGGGCGTATGTCCTGATAGGCGGCAGACTGAACGGCCAACCGATTTTATTGGGTTCCCTATATGCCCCCAATGTTACCCATGGCACCTTCCTGAGTGATCTCTCAGAGAATTTGCTCCGATGGAGAGAAATTCCGTCGCTCCTGGGGGGGAATTTTAATACAGTACTCAATGTCTCCCTTGATCACTCCTTTCCCCCCCTCACTAATACTACAGCCTTCTCCAATGCTCGTCTTTTAAACACATGGTTAGGTAACTGGGCCCTTTCGAATTTTTGGTGGGAGCGACACCCTCACTCCAGAGTATACTCCTTCTATTCCCCAGTTCATAAGCTACATGTGCGCCTTGACCGTGTACTCGCATCCGCAGCACTCCTCCCTTTGATACAAGCGACGTATTATCTTGGTCGGACACACTCCGATCATAATCGCTTGTTGCTGCACCTGGCCTGGGGAGCGCCGCCTCGTCCGGTTCCGACCTGGCACCTAGAGACTGCAGCTTTGGAGGACCCCCCCCTTCCGAGGCTCACTGGAGTCTGCAATAGCTAACTATTTTGCACTTAATAACGGTTCCAAGGACTCGATCCTCACTAAATGGGAGGCTTCTAAGGTGGTGATTAGGGGCCATTGTCTGGGTCAGACTTGGAGCATTCGCAGGCAGTTAGACACCTCACTGACCTGCATTGAGGAACGGTTACTCCAACTCGAGGCGCAGGTTGTCACCAACCCGGCACGGCAGCAGCGCCTTAATGCTGCCCATACCGAACGGGAGACACTTCTAGACCACCTGCGCTGCCATATCTATTTGGCACACTTGATCTGCTCCCATTCAACCGCAGACAAAGCCGGGAGACTACTGGCCTACTTGATTAGACAGGAACATCCCAAGCAACCCATACATTTCCTCCTTGACAACCTCGGTCGAGAACGCAACACTAAGGGAGACATTCACGCGCTGATGACTGACCACTATACCCACCTCTATGACACCCTCCTGACAGGTAACGCTAACGACGTGGGATCCTTCCTGGACACAGTGGAGTTACCTACTCTGTCATTGGATCAGACCCTGGAGCTAGACACTCCTATACCAGAAGACGAAATACGGGACGCATTACGTGCATTGTCCTCGGGTAAGACTCCAGGACCAGACGGACTCCCAACGGAATTTTTCAAAACCTACGCTGAACATTTGTTGCCGCAACTACACTCGGTGTTCCTGGAGGCAATCTCAGAAGGGACTCTGCCCCCATCCGTACGGCTAATGTGGTGTCTTTGTTGAAACCTGGTAAGGACCTTGCGTCTCCTGGCTCCTACCGGGCGATTGCTATCTTGAATTCGGATTATAAGATCCTGGAGAAGGTCTTGGCCAACCGGCTAGCCCCGCTAGTCCCTGATTTGGTACATTCTGACCAGAATGGATTCGGCCCACAGCATAGCACGGCCCTGAACCAACGCCGCTACTTTCGGGTGGCGGAATATAGCCCAACCGTCTGGCCACGCTCCAGTTGCATGGTATTAGACCTAGAGAAGGCCTTCGACTCACTGGCCTGGAAATTCCTCTTTGCTGCCCTGACACGTTTTGGGGTTGGTCCCTACTTCCTCGGCTTAGTACGGTTGTTATACTGTAATCCATCAGTTCGGGTGCAGACGGGCCAGTATCTGTCAGATCCGATTCGAGTACGACGTGGGACACGGCAGGGGTGCCCTATGTCCCTTGTACTATTTGTGTTAGCAGTGGAGCCGCTATCGGCTCATATCCGCACTCACGTAGATATGGGGATCGAACTAGGCGATGGCATACACACCATTTCGCTTTACGCGGATGACCTATTAATATACGCCAGGGGCTTTCATGATATTTCCCCTTCCCTTGACCGAGCCCTTAGTCTTTTTGCGCTTGCCTCCGGGCTGCAAGTCAACCTGACGAAGTCCATACTCTCCCCGTTCTTAGGGGACATCCCGGATCTGAGCTACACACTCGGGGGGCACCAGTGGCCTGGTGCACTGATCCTTTTCGTTATCTAGGAGTCCAGGTTTATCGTGCCAAAGCTGATCTCTTCGACGGAAACGTTGTCCGCGCTACCATGGCGATTCGGTCTCAGATGGGGTTCTGGAAAACCCTCCCCTTGGCAATATCTGGTCGAATCACCCTGGTTAAGATGGTGGTTCTCCACCGCCTCCTATATTACTTCGCCACTCTGCCCCTCATCATCTCACCCCCCTTCTTTAAGCAATGGGAAAGAGTAGTGCTGGATTTTATATGGGGAGCCTTGCGCCATAAGTATCCATGGGAAAACTTTACCTGCCCACTGAGTTGGGCGGCCTCACGGTACCCAATTTCGAGCATAACTACCTGGCCTCCCAGCTGCAGTGGATCTCCAGGTGGATGTCCTCCCGTTACCTACTAGACACAGCCTCTATGCAACCTCCGCTACCGCTGACAACCCTTCTCCAGATTTTCCACCCTTGCTTTACACTTAGACCCTCAGATGTTTTTCTCCTCACTGTAGCGCACAAATGCTTCCGTAGGTGTCTTTTCCTCACTAGGACCACCATCCCATACGCACCCGCCATCCCACTATTGGGAACTCCACAGGGAGACACCTACACGACGGCGGCAGAGTTACATCACTGGACCTCATAGGGGATACAGGATGTGGGGGACCTCATTCCATTCCAGGAACTCATAGCAGGGGAGAATATACATACTGGGCAGTTCCTACTACACCGAACACTCATAGCCACGTTAACGTTCAAATGGGGTGCGCTTGCCCAAGAACCTCCCATACATCACACACTGCAGTATCTACACGTGATGGGGAGAGGGAAACAACTCACGCGCTGGTTCGCATCTTTACTCCGACAACACATGAAAACAGATCTCACCCGACTCTGACTTCACTGGGAGGGGGCGCTGGGTAGGGCGTTTACAGATAGGGAATGGTTGGCTGCACGTGGCGGCCCGACCCGCATCCCCCGGAATCAACAACTTTGACAGATACAATTTTTCATACTCCATCAGGCCTACCTTAACCCAGCCCACATCAACAGGTAATTCCTCCGCATGGATGCGACTTGTCCCCGCTGCCGACATTTAGATGCTTTGGGGGTGTCCAGTCCTGACTTTCTATTGGAGCATGGTGACCACTACTCTCGTGGGCTGCACCTCCTGCACCATTCACCCGACCTGGGAAGCCCATGTGTTCACCTCTTCAGTAGAAACAAGAAATACAGAGCTGCCACGCGGTTTCTAGACCTCGGTCTCATAATGGCCAAACGCTTGCTTACCAAGTGATGGAAATCCCCCCTGCCGCCGCACCCTCTTGCCTGGCACAGATCCCAACTCAATTGGGCAAAGGTGGAGGGTGCAGTATTACGCAGAGAGGACCTGCTTGGCATTCGTATGTTTCCCCTGGCACCTCAATGGGATGAGATGGTTTCCAAACTTTCGGGGGCAGGCCCAGCCATGGGATCCCCAATTGCATCACAGAGGCTCATCACTCAGGGTACCCCAACCCCCCCTCACTGACATAAATGTGGAATAACACCGACACTTAGACAGTCACCGCCCCTGTGCCACAGATTCCTGCTACCACTGAGACTTAGAGGTGTCTGAGGCCCTCCAGCGAATTGAGATATGGCAGCAGGTCTTACGCAACACCTCCCTGCCCTTCCTTCGCTTTCGTTGTCCTCATTTTGTTGCACCCTATGTCCCAGGTTATGTTTGAACTGCACTGTTCCTACACTACTCGCATACTATCTGATGTATAGATTTAGCAGCACCACTTTGTCCTTCTTGAGATATTGCCACAGGCTTGGTTGTAATTAACGCACCCTGAATTTGAATTGTTATGTCATTCCTAGTCAAAGTGTACCTTGCTACTGGCAATTAATTCTCTCCCTATTTTTTCCCATCTGTTACATGGGTGCTGCTCTGACTGTAATGTTTTACTGATCAATGTGCAAAAACAAACAAAAACGGTTAATAAAAACGATTTAAACAAAAGCGATAAGAAGAGTAGTACAAGGAATATGGTACTTACTACAAAGGTTCATACGTTTAAAGTAGCTTCGTAAAATTGACGCATTAAACATGTGTTCCAATTGTTAGAGGGAGATGGAAAATAAAGTGAGTAACTATATAACCTATCAAAACGTATCATTCAGATGATTGTAATTTTATTTATATAGGGCTTACTACCCCAGACGGGGCGTCAAAGCACTTTCGTTGAGTGGGACGCTACGCCGAAACCCAAAAAGGATTACTGCAGGATTAGTATAGCGAAATTTGAGTTAATTTGAGCAGTGCGCATGTGAGTCTGTTAGCTGAATTGAAAAGAATAATGGGGGAGATAGAAGAGGGAACAGCCCAGGAAGTGTTTATTGGGAGATCATAGTAGTAAGATGATATTTGGGATGAGTATAAGGAGAGATGGAGGAGGGAAGAATCTCTAGAAAAGTATTAGGGAAATCTTAGAAGTAAAATGAGGTCAACACCGGGCCGTCCGAGGCCCAATTTCCATACAAATCTACAGGCTTTCTGGTGGGCGGCTGGATGGGGTGGGAGTCGGTCCCCCTGCATTCCACATGGCGTGGGAGGCAGGGACAGCCCTCTTGCTGCTGTAAATGCAGCTTTTCATTCTCGCAGTGCGGGATCTCAACACCAGGCCCTCCGAGGCCCAATATGCATACAAATCTACCGGCTTTCTTGTTGGTCGACTGGCTGGGGTGGGACTCCGTCCCCCAGCATTCCAAATGGCGCGGGAGGCAAAGACAGCCCTCCTGCTGCTGTAAAGGCGGCTCTTCGCTTCCCCAGCGTGGGATGCGCACAGCATGCCAGGGATGCGTCCCAACCAATGGAGGATCCATCTTTGACTGTCAGCGGCCGGAAGTGCCTGGGCTAAGCCACCCCTCTGACTAGGGCTCTGAATACGCAGACTATCCGACCAAATAGGTAAGCGTAAGATATTACAAGAAGAGACAAGGGAAGTAGTCAATACTTTAGTCTTTTATTTGTCGAGGGCAGCAAATGCTCTTTCAAAGGAGATTGCTTTGACTGAACGCCCCCTTTCTCTAGGCAAAGGGAGGAGAGAACCGGACCTAGCAGCAGTATCTCAGAATATGGCTATAGTGGCTCAAATAAATCTAACAACCCGAGACAATCCCCAGAAAAGGCCAAATAATGTTTTCCTACCCAAGGGCAAAATCAGCGCAACACTGCAGAGAAAACCTTCAGGCAAAAGGAAAAGGGAAGGATTGAAGGCCAAACCTAACAAGGCCCTAAAAGCACCCTATATAGTGGACCCGTTTGCATTGACAAAAGAGACACTTCCCAAGAGTAATGATTATTTATATCAAAATAATTCAACCGGTTATATTAAGGTTAGAGAAAATTGAGGAGACATTGGATGTTTTATTGATACAGGGGGTGGTCAATGATCATGCTGTGGTAGGTGATCCGAAGGTAACTGCTAATTTACTTTCACAAAGAAACCTGTGCCATTGGTAGGGGATGAGGGAAGGGAGCACCTGGTCACGTAATTACCTGGCTCTACCAACCAGGGGGAAGTAGCAGGATCCCGATATCTAAGTCCTTCCTATAGACCAGAGCAAACATCATTGGCAGTGATACAACAGCAGCCAGTGCAGAATATGGGACTCAATATTTCATCTGAGATCAACCAGGGGGATAGAAAGAAAGGAGACGCCCCAAGGGGAGGAAGGAGGTCACTCATTCTAGATCACCCACCAGCTGATTGCTCCCATGTTATCGTATTGGCAGGTACTCCAGTATTGAGGGACGAACTGCAGGAGACCACTGAACAACTTATGACCAAAGCCCAGTATTGGCTGATAAGAAGGAGGAAGGGAGCTGATGATTTTGCCAGGCATTTGATCATGGCAAGGAGAGTCGAGTGGGTGGAACGATCTCTGAAATCTTTTGCGTGTGATTGCATAGTCCTCAATTTTAATGATAAAAGGGTGGTGGGGACTTATTGAGGGCACTTACCAACGTACCACCCCCAAGGGTTAAGGATTCATGCCCTCCCCATCGGTTGCTTCTACAGACCCTTTAGGCTGTCTCCTTTTAAGATGGTGAAGAATAGAGATGTAACTTATCCTCCAACCTTTCCCTTTTTACTAGATATGGGGAGATATGAAGTAAGGGTTGAAAACCATTTTACCCCCCAGCAAGATCCATAATCTTGCTATTAACTGAATACTGCTCCCATAATTCGTACCACAAATACATCCCTTATTAAAGTGGTCGAGACACAGGTGGATAGGAAAGAGATAATCAATTGTAGTGTAAAAATAGCTACTTGGAATGTAGCTGTCCTAAAACAAAAAATGGGAAACTTAGACTGGATAAGCCTTGTAATAAAATACAATATTCTCTGCTTCCAAGAAACCTGGGTAACAGACCAGATATTCTTAGAGGGATATAGATCATTCCAAACGGCAGAAAACCCATCCTCGAAGGGCAGAATTGTGGCACTAGTAGCGAATATATATATTTTATCACTTTTTTAACCCGTCCCGCTATTTCTACATTTTATTAAATGAGAGTCTAGGCGATTGGGATTGGCTGCTGATCAATTCTTACAATAATAACTTTGCAGGAGAGATGGCCTTAGTTGGAGACCATCTGATAAGGGAAATAACTACGATCAGTGAAGTACATCGAAAATCAATCTATATTTTATGGCTGAGTGATTTTAATGTGCATTGTTGTGATATTATGACAGCATCTGTGTGCGGATTAGTTGATACAGAGGGAGATGCGCTTCTTTTCACTCATAGTGAATATGGTAATTTGCTCAATGGATTTTTAAAATCTTGGAATCTTGGAATCTTTAAATAATCAATATGCCAGATCCTGATACGGGCCTACACCCAAAGACATTTGGGTGCACAAAGTATGGGTCCATTATAGATTTTATTTTAGCATCTGAACCTCTTGCTGGAAGAATTACCCAAGCCCAGCCATCTTTTTCTCTATATAGTGATCAAGAGGCTCTCTCCTGTAACATGGTATGGCCAACGATTAATAGCCTTGCAGCACATAAAGTACCTAAGCTAACTCTAGCAAGGAAGAATGAGCACTCACCAACAGGGGATATGATTAATAAAGATCAAGTGATTTCACTGATAATTTAAAAAAACTTGAGCGAGGACTTGGTATGTTTATATCCAGCCCATGATCAGAAAGGCCTAATAATGGCATTTGCTGAGATATTGGTTGAGAGTAAAAAATAATCGGTTCCAGAAGAGTTCCCCCCAAACTACCCCACTAGTTGACTGGTTTGATGCGACCTGCTCCAAGACTTTAAGAAAGCTGCATGGTGCCCTCAGAACAAGCCCAAGAGATCAAAAACTGCTGAAGGTCTTGAGTACAGCATATAGGGAGGGACGGAAAGCAGGAATTAGGGGCATGCTAGAGGAAGCATGGGAGAATCCGTCACTTGCAGCAGTCACAAAAGGTTCAGGGCGTTTCTGGAGAGTGATTAGTGCCCCATTTCTCAAAGATGACTTTGATCCTACCTTAGACACCCACATTGGGGAGGATAAATGGATGGCTCACTTGGAACAAATCTTTGGTGCTCCCGATGCGCCGATACAACCTTCCTTCAACTCCCTACAATTAGCCCCTAAAGAAAACTTGCCCTTTGATATAGCAGAGGTGAGATTAGGCTTGGTGCAATGTAGCCCCTCAAAGGCACCTGGCCCATATGGGGTCCCGATAGACTTCTTTCTAGCAAATCAAGAGATTTGGACCCCATTTTTAACTAATATTTGTAATACTATAAGTAAGGTGGGCCCACCAACCTCATGGAATACTTCGATAATAATTACCGTCTATAAGAAGAGGGATAAATCGAAACGGCAAAAATATAAACCTATCTCCATTCTAGATAGTACAGCAAAATTGGCAACTCTTGCTGAACAGATTAGAGGATTGGGCTACAGAGAAGAATATCTTAATACCAGCACAATACGATTTTCAAAAAGGAAAGGGGACAAGAGACCAATGTCTTAAGCTAAATTTAACTATAGCAAAATATACACTGGCAAAACCGGAGAAAATCTATATGGCCTTCATGGACTTATCAGCCGGTTTTGACTGAGTTTCCCACCCCAAACTATGGACTATCATGGAAGAGATGGGCATTGATTCACTGATAATTATTTGTATTCATCGGATGTATGCCCAAGCTACTGTATGTATTCACTATGGCAGGGATGGAGAATGCACTAGGCATTTTAAGATAAAATGGGATGTAAGACAGGGCTGTGTTCTTGCCCCCGCTTTATTTTCCATATACACCAATGGGGTGCAGGCAGCCGTGAGTGGAGCCACGAAAGCTGTACCTATCTTCAACGCAGTACCTCTTCCAATACTGCTTTACACAGATGATGCTGTTTTAGTTGCAAGAACTGGGATGGGGTTACAGAACCTCATAGAGACTTACTCAAATGTTATGACTGGTCTGGACCTTAGTGTTAACAAAGCCAAATCTTTTGTACTGGTTGCAAGGACACATACCAAAAGGTTACCAGCGTTTCACATGGAGTCTTGAAGACTTGCAGCGGTGGATACCTTTATCTATCTAGGGGGAGTGTTTGACAGAAACCACACATGCTCAAACATAGTGGACAACAGAGCCCTAGCCACGGAAAGACATGTAAGGGCTATTTTTACCTCTGTCAAGAAGCTGGGGTCCAAGAGGATTAATGTAATAAAAAAGGAGTATGCCGCAAACTCAGTTGCTACAGTATCATATGTAGCAGGGGTGTGGGGAATGGCGGCAAATGATCCTCTACAAAGAATAGAGGATGTTTTATTTTTATAACTCTTTTTATTAACTTTGCTCATGATCTCATTCAAAATACAGCAGTGTTCGTATGACATGAAGGAGAACAACAGTGCATCATACAATCCCAGGCAAGAAAAGCAATACAATAGACTGGTTACACTTATACCCCTTGACCACCCCCCCCGTGTGGCTCGGTATTTCCTCCAGGGCCCCCATACTTTCTTCCATTTCTTGGCACAGCCCCTGGACTTGTAAATGGTTTCCTCTGCTCTCTGACACCAGTCCAGGTCCCGCAGCCATTGGTCCCACTGTGGGGGCGCCTGCGCCCCCCAGCAACTGGCTATGTTGCATTTTACCACCCCGGCTGCCATTGCCAGCCATATCTCATAGTATCTGGACCAGTCGAGGATGGTTTTTATTAAAGATTCTTAGCACTTCCACTTATTTGTCATGCTGAGCTAGAGGCCCCATACATTTCAGATATTGTGAGACTTGCACCTATTTTGCTATGGCACTCGTTCTGGAAGAGTGACACGGTCAGTCTGACCCTAAATATCATCAGGGATTGCCTGGCCCTAGACAATGTACACAAGATTACTTGGTTGCAAGAAACCCTACGAAGTTTGGGTTTAACAGACCTATTTGTTAATCCATCCAGCTGTAGATCTGTGGTCTGAGAAAGGATTAAACAAAGCTTCCCAGAGAAGTCTGTGAGAGATTGAGTGTGAGCAAGTCTTAATAAAATCTCAGTAAAGCTGTACCTCTTGTGTACCACTTCCCACCCCGGCTGGCGAATCATATCTTGTATCTGTGGCAAATCCTCAACATCGTTTAATCCAAGTTACATTCCGCTTGAACCTTATACCTCTATTGATGGGCTTTCCTAAGAATACTTATTCGCTAAATGACCTGCCAGTTTGCCCTTGCGATAAAAGGGCAGCCCAGTCCGATCTGTACATGTGTTTTTTGTGTGTAGTTTTTATGACTTAGATACAAAAAGGTATATTCTCCCCCTTCTGCATCAATGCCTTCCGGTGCTTTATTTTATAAAACAATTGTCTAATCCTTTTGTCTGTTACACTACAGCATCAATTGTATGGTTCTCCTGGACATAGCAGAAGGGCCATGACAGAATACGTACAATACTTTAAAACCCGCAGCGTTAATCATCTTCTTTCTATGTAACCTACACATTCTTTCATCCGTTGGCACACCTAGATCAAATCACCTTCCTACACTTTAGTTGATTAAATCACAATTTCATATATTCTGTTCATGGTTCCAGTCAGAGAAAATCAAGTATTTAATTAGGGTTTATAATTCGAGTTCTAGGCGCAGATTGATCGAGAGAGTGTTCTTTTCAACACCTTAAGAACAGAATGTCTTGACCATTTCACAGTGGCTTCTTGTAAAAAAACATGAATTTAGTCACATGACATAATTGTACTAATTAGGTGACTCTCAAAAATCATGAGCGTTGAATACATTGAATTCTCTTCAATTAAGAAAATAAATTGAAACTGGTGATAAACTTCTCGTAAGCATTGCTAATAATAATAGCCTGTATAAGATAGGATAGGATGTGCTCTTAAAGTAGAAAAAAATGACATGAGAGAGTCAACAGAGGTTCAGAGCCAACAGAGATTAGGGAACATGAGCGCAGGTAAGCGTGAGAGAGTGGGGGCATGTTTAAGGCTGCACCAGGGAGAAAACGACCTCTTAGCATAGTCATGACTTAGTAAATGAAGCCCACCTGAGTTTAAACAGGGAATGTTCTGAAGGGCCTTGAATATATGAGATGGTTTTTACAATTGGATTGAAGAAAGGAAGTGATTTCACTGACGTAGCCAAAGATAACAAAATGTATTGTGCCTCTGAAAATGATCTAGAAGTGTGGAAAAGAGTTGACGTTTAGTCATCTTTTTCAGGGTTTTCGATGTATCATAAACCTGCATTTGCCTTACAGAAATATTTGAGAAAGTGATTATTTATGCTTTCAAGAAGTATGAGAAAAATCCTAACTTCCATCTGAGGTCAGTGAATAGCATATGCTTTCTCTGAAACCCCTTTTAAGATATGTGCACTTAGACAGCACAGAAAGCAGCGGGTACTGCCACAGTGCCAGCCTTGAGCCTTGAGCTGATTGAACAGGCATCACCAGCCAAACTGGCTTCAATATTGCAAGTTACACCCATGTCGTAGCCTTGTCTTTCCTCTGGGGTTTATATGCCTTCGAATCTCACCTGAAGCATGTGTCCTCAAAGCTGAAGTCCCAAAGCACAGCAACTCACTGCCTTAGATGCATTATGTTGACAGATATAGATAACCTTTTATAATTCCGCATGGAAAAATAAACTGGCCACAATGAAGGAACAAACACAGTCTACAACTCTCCATGCATGTCTCAGGGCAAATCACTCCCTTACCTGGAGAAAGAAGGACCCACCCTCTCACTCCTGTCACTCAGCAATGACTCCTCCCATATCCAGGTAAACTAGGAACAACCTCCAATCTCTGCACAAGCACACTTCAACACAACAGCCACTACAGCAGTGATTCTCTAGGATGTCTCTAAAAGGCAAATCTGAAAGTGGACAGTTGGAAGTTACCCGAGAAAAATCCAAGCACAATCCTTGAACAAGAGCTTTTAAGCAGCAGAATTGAAGTGAAGGGTTTAAGCACATTTTCACATATTTCTCTCAAGAGATGCAGTAGGCCCTTTCTTCTGTGCTTTTCCTTTTAATGCCCTGAAGTCAGAAAT
This sequence comes from Triturus cristatus, assembly GCF_964204655.1. Lineage (NCBI taxonomy): Eukaryota > Metazoa > Chordata > Amphibia > Caudata > Salamandridae > Triturus > Triturus cristatus. The sequence continues at coordinate 1,709,544,469 of NC_140589.1, read as the reverse complement.
GGCGTTGAGAAGGAGAATTTAAGAAAAATCCTGGCATGCTATTGGTAGGTATAGACCAGCCTGTCCTACACCAGTTTGAATGCTGATTACTCCCACTATTTACACTTTTGGAAGACGTGTAAATATGTATGCTAGACAACCTATAGGAGATGGATGTTGGCGGGCTGCTTCCCTGGGTGCGCTCTCTTTACAGCCTAAACCACTACCTCTCTACACCCACAGGGAACAAGCGATCAAATGGAAGAAAATCATTCTTTATCCACCATTCTGCTGAACACACATCCCTCCTACAGACTCCTAGTGAAAGGCTTCCCACTGAAGAATACCCTGAACAAAATGGACATTAGCAGATTAATAGCTCAACCTCCTCTTCTTTGTGTTAGTAAGTTTATGTAGCTGGCATAGATCACAGCAAAGCGGTACAAAAGGGGGTGGTGATGGACGAAGCATCAGAACCAATCAAACACTCACACCCAGTCAACAGATCTGGGTTTGATCCATCACCGTTCTTTAGCCCACTCTGCCACCCCAGTTTAGACATGGCCATATGCAAATCAGTCTGACCCTGTGCCTCAAAGTTGGCAGGGTATGCTCAGACGTGAGTCCCTTGCTCACTTTGCCACTGGATTCAAGCAAGCCTGGCTGAAGACGGCTGAAATGCCAGAAACCGGTCCTAGGAAGCTTGTTTCCGGTCCAGGGAAGGCATGGCTTGGCAGTTCGGGCTGGACTGTTCCCATGAGGCACAGGGTCAGACTGATTTGCATATGGCCATGTCTGAACTGGGGTGGCAGAGTGGGCTAAAGAACGGTGATGGATCAAACCCAGATCTGTTGACTGGGTGTGAGTGTTTGATTGGTTCTGATGCTCCGTCCATCACCACCCCCTTTTGTACCGCATAGATCACAGCAAGGCATAATGTAATTGGTGTGATCTTCATTTAAGAGGTGCATTATATCTGTTACTCATTTGTGGCTCAAAAACATATGTAATCTTTAACTTTCGTGTTTAGAAATCCATCCTTCAGGGGTGCTCCCCCACCCTGTTTTTTACACTAGGCATCTGTTATTTGATACTGGGGGCAGCTGGGCTCTACTGATCACACACCAGGAATACATGCTCCACACTAAAAAAGTTTGCCACAGATGCACAAAGTTACAATGTGGACTGCAAGCTTGAAGGAGGTATTTTCATCACACGCATCTAAAAAATGAAAAAATACTTAAGTCTATGTTTACTGCAGGAGGCTCAAAAGTCTGACTTTAAAAGTGGTAGATTAAAACACTAACTTTGCTTAGGAAAATCCAGACTTCAAATTTGCAAGAGCATTCAACAGAGGACTAATCTAATTTCCTAGAGTAATCCCCAAGTGTTTCATGCCTCATTGTCCATTTTTATACCTATTCTCCACTGGGGCGACAGTGACCAAATACCTGCTTTCTTATGTCAACTCAAAGAAAGGGATGCAAGAACAGTAATATTTGATCATCCATTGCAGAAGCACAGTGATCCAGTAGTTCAATTTGCCCACAATACTTTCACTCCACCAACACATGGCCAGCGAATGTGAGGTGACCAGGAGAATGAACAATGGGAAGAAAGACAGAAGCGTAAGCTGGATCCACTCAGGAATGCTGCACTCTTGCCTATTGATCTTCACATCTAGTTAAGATGTATTCTTGGCTTCCGGAAGAAAATAGAGCCTGATTATAAGATGCATCTCTGGAAGACCAGGAAATGTGCCAAACTGACTCACAACAGATGCAGCATCCATTGATATATTGTAGCCATTTGGCACATTTGAGTGGCACATTTGACTGGGAAGTTAACAGTTACGGCCGCACTGCAATGAAGCAGCAACAGGCCTGGTGCAACCGCGATTTACTATACCTTCCACCCGTGCCCCATTGATGATACAGGACCTCCTTAACTTTCTAAGTCTAAATGTGAAGTTTCGCTGACGACACTGCATTGCAGGTTGTCATTGAAGTGCAACTAGGTCCACGTCCTCCATAACGTTCGAGCCAAGTGACCCACTGACTTCTATATGATATTGCTTTAACAAGGGTCCATCACATAGCGTTCCTAGATCACAGTCTACTGTACCCAACAGACTAACAATGATTTTGTGGGTTCCAATATTTATTTTTACTATGGGAGGCTTTTTGTTTAAACATTAAACCCTACACCTGCATTTCTTCGTTACGTTTTTTACTTTCTCTCATTTACTAAATTAATTTTGACTTTTTAAGCCTTGCATTTCTACATTTTAATATTGTTTCAGTGCTTTTGCGTCTGTACCAAACACACCTTTGATGGGGAAAGACCTTCCTCCTTGTGGTAAGTTCTCAAAGGTAAGCCAGGGAAGACTGAGTCCTCTATCTCACATAGTTAAAAAATCCAGTTTGCTTGACTAACATATGGTATAATAGATGATCCTCACCCGTTTTGGTATATGCTTGATCTAGACCAAATACCTTATGTAGTGAAAGAGTTGCATTAAACGGCACCCCTTTTAAAAAAGATATGAAGTTAGAGTCTAATTTATCTGCTAAATGGGAGAACATTGCTGCAGTTTGATAGACCACCAGTGTGGAACTTTATGCCACAGAGGCAATTTTGGCTTGTCAATATTGTAAATAATATACCAGCCACTACAAAGTGCACATATATGTAACTGCGGAGGCAGTTCGAATTGTAATCTTTTTTTCATGATATGACAGTTGTCAACATATCCTAGGGTCTGCCTGGTGTCCCAAAATTATGACAGGACAGACATGCAAAGCGGTGTACCATATAATGGCAAAAGAGCGTTTAGAAAACATGAAACTGCATTAGAAGTCAATAACCGAGGAGTGCAAAAAGTAACAAAAAAGTTGATAAATCTAGGGCAGATGTAATTTCCTAACTTCAATGGTTATTAAATATGACTGCTAATCATATAAAAAGAACTGTCTGTTATTGTGGTAGGTAGAACACAGATCTCTATTTATCATACTCATCTTTCAATGTTAATGTCAACTAGCTTTCACAGCAAAAAACGACCAATATTTAGTAAAATTACAGAAAGTCATCCGTTTTTTATTGCCAATAAACTAATAAGTATAAAAACAAAATGCTGAATTAGCCATACACCAGTTCTTTATCATTAGCAATCTTCTCAAAACAAAGTTAAAATTTTGTGGAAGAGTACACTGTAAAATTTACCGAAAATACTAAATGGATTAGCTACTTACACAGCTACTTACACAGTAAAAATTGCAATTTATTATCAAAATGTCTGAAATAAGGTCTGTGTTTGTTGTATGTGCTTGTTGTTAAGGTAGCAATTTGTAGAGTACTACGAAAAAGGGACTGCATTTATTTAGGGAGATCTAAAGTAGTTAAGAAGTTAGAAAGCTGATGCATAATATGGGCTAAACCAATGTACATCAATTTAGTTTCAAATGCAGGCTAGAATGTAATCCATTTTACACCAATGTCATTCCAGGTTCTTATTCTTTGATATTTATGCCATGTGCCTTATCCTTTCCGTTCGCATAATCAACCGCATTGCCAAACTTTAAGAATCCACCTGGATTGTGGAGAACATAGAGCAGTTTCAATCTGGGGGCGGCTAGTAGTTCCCCACAGAGTGTGCTAAACATTTGGAAAAATACAGATAAAATATTGCAGTAGGGCTTCCAATTGGGAGGATGAAATAGCGAATATCTTCTGATTTAAAAAATGAGTGTTAGAACTGGAGGTCTCTAGTTGGCAGAGGTAGGTACCTTTGACCAGATAGGGACCCTTGCTTCTAGTCAGGGTAAGGGGGTACACTTCTAAAATAACCCCTGATCACCCCCTTGGTAGCTTGGCACGAGCAGACAGGCTATCAGGAATCCCCTCCCGCACATGGATTCCCTCCCACGATGCCACTTCCGTGAACCTGGTGCGCATGGAGGAGAGCGGACAACAACTCCCAGAATGCCCTCCGGCAACAATTGCCTTATGCCACTCAGGAGTTCTGGTTACATAACACCAAGGGAAACGCCTAGTTTTCATGTTATGCAACTCAAGAGTTCTGGTTACATAATACCATGGGTAACGCCTAGTTTTCATGTTATGCAACTCAAGAGTTCTGGTTGCATAACACCAAGGGGAACGCCTAGTTTTCATGTTATGCAACTCAAGAGTCATGGTTATACAACGCCGAGAGTACTACTTAAGGAGAAGATCACTGGGACTCGGCGTCGGATATTCTGATCTTTGCCGGAGTACCTGGTTGAGGTACACGGACCCGTTGGTGAGTTGAGCGGCGGAAGGAACATTCTAAGGAGCGGAGGAGAGGTGCTGGCGTGTGCTTCCTGCCCGTTTCCTGTCCCGTTCTGAGAGCCGTATTCAACGTCATTGGGCACAAGTCCCGTTGGTAGAGCCGAAGCTTCCAACGGCCTGACAATTTGGAGAAAACGAGGTTGGTGCGAGCCGAAGCTCCCAACCCTCGTTCCTTGGGTAAACACATGCTTAGAACTAAGACGCTATCTAGGAGGTGTTTCCGCGTCTTAGCCATCGACACTCGTAGGAGAACTGGGATAGGTAGAGCGGCTGCTCCCATCCATTCTCTGCGCCACCTTGGATATCATCACTTAAACCCGGATACAAGAGACGCACACTAGGAGGTGTTCCCAGCGTCTTTGTGTTGTGGCAGTACTCTGGGGGATACTGGTAGAGCGGCTGTTCCCAGGTGGTAGAGAGCCCGGCCGGGTGACTCCCACGTGCCCCCCGTAGATTCCACAACCTTGGAACTACCCTTCACAGCGGTCGAGTGGCATTGTCGGCCACTGCTTAGCACTGTGCCCTCCGTTGGAGCATACCGGGTCCGGTGTGCATGCGGAGGACGGTTAGACGAGCTGTGAATGGGTATCGTACTTTAACTGGTGATTCCATTACCGGTATTCTTTGTTGTCTGTAGTTGTTTATCTGTTTATTAAATCATCCTTAAACCTCCATTTCTCTGGTCCACCGTCTGTTTGTCCCAACCCCGAGAAAGCCAGGACGTTACATAATATCCGACCTCTTCCATAACTTTCTCCTGGTTGGGCGAACGACATGGCCACGATTGAGGATGTGTTGGCCGTCTTAGCCGCGATGCAAATCGAGCTCACCGCTTCCAGACAGGAAACAGCAGACGTTAAGGCTAGAATGGACGCTCTGCAGAACGATCCGCTACAGGCGGGTGCCTCTCACACGGCCACGGCTCCTGCGGTTGTGGTAGAGATGCCCGTAGTCATTCCTTTGGCGACACCAGAGAGGTACAGCGGAGACCCCAACACAGTGCAGGTTTTCCTCACTCAAGTAGCACTGCATCTGTCCTGCAAACCAAAGGCCTTTCCTACCAGCCAAGCCAGAGTGGCCTTTCTGATCTCGTATCTTGCTGGGAACGCGGCGCAATGGGCAGTCCCACTGGTGAGCAGGGACGACCCTATCCTATGTGATTGGGGAGCCTTCCGCGAGGAATTCTTGAAGGTGTTTGATCGAAGGGCGGACTCGTATACTGCCGATCGAGAGATGTTGGAGCTGAGGCAAGGCAACAATGATCTGGTGCAGTACCTTAATGCTTTTCGAAGGTTAGTGGCCGAAACCAAGTGGCCCATAGCCAAACAAACCGCGCTGTTTCACCAGGGCTTGAGCGAAGAGCTCAAAGATGTGGTAGCACAAATCGACCCCCAACCCAAAACATGTGAAGGCTTGATCAACCTGGTGCTACGGCTGGACCATAGATTGAACGAAAGAAAGGGCGATCACAAGAGGAAAGGGAAAGCGCTGCCATCGTATGTTTCGATGGGTGGCCCTGAGACCAACTCCTCCACCAGGACGGAACCCATGGACATAGGAGCTATAAGGGCGAGCCTTACAGCCACTGAAAAAGAATCACGCCGCAAGCAAGGCCTTTGCCTTTACTGTGGGAAAAAGGGGCACTATGTACGCAAGTGTCCAGCCAAGCCAAAAACCTCACGATACCGAGCGAACAAAACGGTGACAGCAGTGGTGGACGCACCGGCGGAAAACTGAGGGACTCCGGGTCTAGGGAAGGGGCATCTTGGAGTCACACCCACATCCCTTCCATGTTGAGCCCGAATCAAAAAGGGCGAAGACATTTGTTTATTACCTTACACGTAGGAGTGCAGGACCAGTGGATACCTGTGGTAGCCATGGTTGATTCAGGAGCCACGGGCATGTTCATGGACTACAATGAAGCACGGAGACTGGGTCTCACTCTCCTTCCCAAACAGATACCAGAGGAGGTGTATGCAGTGGATGGGAGAAGTCTGGTGACCGGACCTATCGGACAGCACACAGGAGAAATACCGGTGAGGTTCGGAAAACTGCATAACAAACGTATCGATTTTAGCATAATCAGAGCCCCGCAGTACGGGGTCATATTGGGTCTACCCTGGCTCCAAAAACATAACCCAACGGTGGATTGGCCTACGCATCACATTGAGATGACTTCCCCGTTTTGTGAACAATGGTGCGGCATGCGGCAGGACCCCCACGAAGGTGAGGTAGGCGAAGGTCACACGGTCGCCACGGCAGCAGAAAAGGACGTAAAGCTGCCCAGAGTGTATCACAGTTTCGGGGACGTCTTCGATGAAATCCGAGCGGAGGTGCTCCCTCCACATAGACCGTTCGACTGCCAAATTGACCTGGTTCCGGGGGCTAGCGTTCCCAGCGGCAGACTGTATGCGCTCACAGAACCCGAAAACGTACATCTACGGGGATATTTGGATAAGTTACTAGGGCTGGGGTTCATCAGGCCGTTGAAATCCCCTGCCGCATCGCCTCTCTTTTTCATTCCGAAAGCGAATGGCGAATTGAGGGCCTGCGTGGACTTTAGGGCCTTGAACGCGATAACCATAAAAAAACGGTACCCCCTGCCTCTCATAAGCGTTCTCCTGGAACAGGTAAAAAAGGCCCAAATATACACAAAGCTTGATCTCAAGGGGGCATACCATCTTGTGCGCATGAGGGACGGCGACGAATGGAAAACCGCCTTTAAGACCAGGTTCGGGCTCTTTGAGTACCTCGTCATGCCGTTCGGACTATGCAATGCCCCTGCCGCCTTCCAATACTTCCTCAATGAGGTGTTCCGGGAGGTACTGGATATCTACGTGGTCGTTTACATAGACGACATACTCATCTACTCCAACTCAGAGGAAGAACACGTACAGCACGTATCCGCGGTTCTCCAAAAACTGAGGGACAACATGCTATACTGCAAACTCAGCAAATGTGACTTCCACGTCACAACAGTGGAATTCCTTGGGGTGATGCTGAGCCCCAACGGACAGGAGATGGCGGAACGCAAGATCAGAGCGGTGGAGGAGTGGCCGGTGCCCCGAGGAGTAAAGGAAGTCCAGAGCTTCATAGGCTTCGCCAACTTTTATAGGCGTTTTATTGAGGGGTTTTCTGGCTTGGTTGCCCCGATCACGCAACTACTAAGGAAGTCTCAGGAGTTCGTGTGGGGACCGGAAGCACAAAAAGCATTTGTGGCCCTCAAGAAGGCCTTCAGCACCGCCCCGGTGCTAGCTCACTCGAATCCGGAATTACCCTATGTGGTAGAAGCGGACGCCTCTGATGTGGCGCTGGGTGCCATTCTATCTCAGAGGAATGAGGTGTCGGGTTTGCTCCATCCTGTGGCGTACATGTCTCGTAAATTGAACGACGCGGAACGCAATTACCATATTGCGGAGAAGGAACTACTCGCAATAAAGGACGCATTTGCTGAGTGGAGGCATTTGTTAATGGGGGTCAGACACGTGGTTACAGTGTATACGGACCACAGAAACCTCCAGTTTCTGACGGCGGCGCGGCATTTGTCTCCCCGTCAAATGAGGTGGATGATCTTTTTCTCCGGTTTCAATTTCCACATCACATACCGACCCGGTACGGAGAACAGGAAAGCGGACGCGCTTTCGAGGCAATCGAATGGCAGGGATCCGCAGCCAGTTGCCGAACATTCCATCGTCCCTCCAGGAGTTGTGATAGGGGTGATTCAACCACAGACGTTCCTCAGGGGGGTCCAGAAGGGGACCCATACCTTCATGTGGCGGAGGTGGCTTCGCAGTCACAAGGAGTGGCAGATGAAGGACGGGATTCCGGTGAAAGGACGATGTATGTTGTTACCCACGCCTAGGCTTCGAAAACAGGCCTTCACCTGGTGCCACGTGTCTCCCTGTGCCGGCCATCTGGGTGTCGAAAAGACGGTAGCGAGCCTAGGATGGCAGTTCTGGTGGCCTGCCATGAGAACAGACGTCCGGAATTGGTGTTCATCATGTACCGTTTGCGCATCCATGAAATCGGACCACAGAAGATCGCAAGGACTCCTCCAACCCCTTCCTACACCGACCAAACCCTGGGAAAACATATCCTTAGACTTCATTGTCGGGCTACCAAAGGATCAAGGAAAGACGGCCATACTGGTGGTGGTGGACTATCTCACGAAGATGGGGCACTTCCTCGCTTGCAAACAGGTACCTTCGGCAGGAGAGCTGGCGTCGTTATTATTGAAGAATGTAGTGAGACTACATGGCCTACCCAACGTGATCGTGTCGGACAGGGGGTCTCAGTTCACGTCGCACTTCTGGAAAACTTGGTGTTCGGCGTTACACGTCAAGTCTGCCATGTCCACGAGTTATCACCCGCAGACGGACGGCCAGACGGAGCGCCTGAACCAGTTGCTCAAACAATATCTACGTTGTTTTGTAGAGCAAGGGAAGGATGAGTGGGTGGACCTACTTTGGATCGCGGAAATCGCGTACAACAACGCCACACATTGTTCCACCAAGGCCTCCCCTTTTTATAGTAACTACGGCCATCATCCCCGGTTCTTGCCGTTTCTGCACCCGGTCAGGGAAGACAGATTGCCGACAACAGCCAAGAGGGTGGCCCGCATCAAGGAGGCCTTGATGAGTTCTCGAGTTGCCTTGGAGGGGGCTAAGGCCACGTATAAAGCCTTTTCTGATAGGAGGAGAAGGCCTGGACCGGTCTACAAACCTGGAGATTACGTCTGGGTCTCTACTCGGCACATGAGATTCAAGAAAAGTAGCGTGTTCCATCCCCGCTTCATGGGCCCATATAGGATCCTTCGATGCATCAGCCCAGTGAACGTGAAAGTGTGCCTGCCCCAGTCCCTGCGGATCCATCCCGTGTTCCACGTTTCTCTCTTGAAACCTGCAAACGCGGTGAGGCCTCGTACGCCGGTGTCGGTGACTGTGGATTCGGAGGTGGAGTATGAGGTGGCTGGTATCTTGGATTCCAAGCGGCGCAGGGGCAAACTATGGTATCTGGTGGCATGGAAGGGGTACGGACCCGAGGAGCAGTCATGGGAACCTGCGGCGGGGGTTCACGCTCCTCGTCTGGTATCATCGTTCCATCGTCGATATCCTTCCTGTGCTGGTCCTGATGGGGGGCGCTGATGGGAGGGGGATGTACTGTCAGGAATCCCCTCCCGCACATGGATTCCCTCCCACGATGCCACTTCCGTGAACCTGGTGCGCATGGAGGAGAGCGGACTACAACTCCCAGAATGCCCTCCGGCAACAATTGCCTTATGCCACTCAGGAGTTCTGGTTACATAACACCAAGGGAAACGCCTAGTTTTCATGTTATGCAACTCAAGAGTTCTGGTTACATAATACCAAGGGTAACGCCTAGTTTTCATGTTATGCAACTCAAGAGTTCTGGTTGCATAACACCAAGGGGAACGCCTAGTTTTCATGTTATGCAACTCAAGAGTCATGGTTATACAACGCCGAGAGTACTACTTAAGGAGAAGATCACTGGTACTCGGCGTCGGATATTCTGATCTTTGCCGGAGTACCTGGTTAAGGTACACGGACCCGTTGGTGAGTTGAGCGGCGGAAGGAACATTCTAAGGAGCGGAGGAGAGGTGCTGGCGTGTGCTTCCTGCCCGTGTCCTGTCCCGTTCTGAGAGCCGTATTCAACGTCATTGGGCACAAGTCCCGTTGGTAGAGCCGAAGCTCCCAACGGCCTGACAATTTGGAGAAAACGAGGTTGGTGCGAGCCGAAGCTCCCAACCCTCGTTCCTTGGGTAAACACACGCTTAGAACTAAGACGCTATCTAGGAGGTGTTTCCGCGTCTTAGCCATCGACACTCGTAGGAGAACTGGGATAGGTAGAGCGGCTGCTCCCATCCATTCTCTGCGCCACCTTGGGTATCATCACTTAAACCCGGATACAAGAGACGCACACTAGGAGGTGTTCCCAGCGTCTTTGTGTTGTGGCAGTACTCTGGGGGATACTGGTAGAGCGGCTGTTCCCAGGTGGTAGAGAGCCCGGCCGGGTGACTCCCACGTGCCCCCCGTAGATTCCACAACCTTGGAACTACCCTTCACAGCGGTCGAGTGGCATTGTCGGCCACTGCTTAGCACTGTGCCCTCCGTTGGAGCATACCGGGTCCGGTGTGCATGCGGAGGACGGTTAGACGAGCTGTGAATGGGTATCGTACTTTAACTGGTGATTCCATTACCGGTATTCTTTGTTGTCTGTAGTTGTTTATCTGTTTATTAAATCATCCTTAAACCTCCATTTCTCTGGTCCGCCGTCTGTTTGTCCCAACCCCGAGAAAGCCAGGACGTTACACAGGCTTATCTCAGAGCCAGTGTGTAAAGCATTTGTAAACACATACAGTAACCCAGTGACAAGACTACAGATGGACACCACACAAGTTGTAGTATAAAAATAAGTATTTTTATATAGACTTAACACAAGACCACAAACGACAAAAATCCACAATACTGTACTTTAAAAATGGTAGAAATAGCTTAGTTCTCTTAAGATGTAAAATGCGACACTTTGAGTTCAATGCACCTTAGGATGCGTTACGCTATACAACGAAAGTGGTGCAGGGAAGGTGATGCGTTGGTTCCTTACTCGCAAGAACGGTGATGCATCGGGTCCCTACTGATGCATAGGGGGATGCGTCGGTTCTTCTCTGCAAGGGGAGGTGATACGTCGGTTTCTTACAACGCTTCTGTGGCGATGCGGCCCGCAACGCCGTGATGCAATGAAGATCGGGTGCGATGAAACAAAGAGCGACACGCTTCCCGGTGATGCGGCAGCGTCTGATGCAACGTCGATCCTCTTCTCTGGCGATGCGATTCGCTTCGGCAACAATGCGACAACTGTAGTGGCGACGTGCTTTCACAGCGATTCGACGACAGCGGCTGCGGCTGCAACACGCTTCTCCGATGATGCGGCGGTGTCTGGTGCGACGTCGATCGTCTTCTCCGGCGATGTGAAGCGCTTTAACGTTGTGTAGCGACAGCGGCAGTTCGGCGACACGCTTCTTCTTCGTGCGTCGCGCTTCCAGCTCCTTGCGACACGCAGTCCCTCAGAAAGCCCAACACAACTGCAGGCACTTCCAAAGAACTCTTGGGGAGCTGGTGGGTGAAGTCTGTTGTCCCTGAGATTTCAGCAGGAGGCAAGCTCTTTCTCAAGCCCTTGGAGATCCTTCACAAGTTGATAAAAGTACACACAAAGTTCCTCCCTCCTTTCTTTGGCAGTCAGGCAACCACTGCAGGCCAATCCCTCAAGTTTAGGGATAGTCTCTGGTCAGTCTCTCTGGTTCCTCTCCTCAGCAAAGGTTTCTTCTTGTTTCCCAAAAGTGATCTAAAGTTCCGGGGTCTGGGTCCCCCTTTTTATACACAGTTTCTCTTTGTTCTCTGAAGGCAGAGAGGCCTTTGCCTAGTCCAAACCAGTTCTGGTCAGTTCTGGAGCACTTTGTTGACAAGACTCATTCTTTCATTTCAGAGTGCAGGCCAGGGACATCAGACGCACCACAGGAGATGGAGCCGGCATTGTGGAGGGAAGGCACAGCCCTATTCAGGTCCCAGGTGCAACTCCTCCCACCCATCTACATGCAGATCTCTCTATTCAGCCCTGTGCGGACTCACCCTGTCTCCTGGAATCCCCCAGCCCCTGTCACTCAAACTCCAGACAAGGAATACACAACCTAGCAGAGGCAGGCTTTGATCGTTAGACAAGAAAATACCTACTTTCTAAAAGTGGTATTTTCAAACACAGAATGTTAAAACCAACTTCCCTAAAAGATGCCTTTTATCATTCTGAGTTCAGGCATACTAAACCCGAATTTCTACCTAGTTCCCTGGGTCAGTTAGGATTATAAAATGTAATAATCAAACTGCCCATTCTGGCCTATAGGAAACAGGTAGCCTTGCAATAGTGAAAAACGAAAAAGGCTGTAATTCACTATTAGGACATGCCACACACACCAGGGCATGTCCTACCTTATACTTACAATGCACCCTGCCCTTGGGCCTACCATAGGGGTGTCTGATATGAAGAAAAGGGAAGGTTTAGGGACTGGCAAGTGGGTGCACTTGCCAGTCAACATGGCAGTTCCAGACTGCACACATGCTCTGCAATGGCAGACCTGAGACACACTCTTACAGGCTGCTTCTGTGGGTGGCTCAACCAGTGCTGCAAGCCCACCAGCAGCATTTGGTTTACAAGCCCTGGGCACACTCAGTGCGCTGTACTAGGGTCTGACAAGTACACCAAACCAGCCAATCATGGAATCACTAATCCATACATCAATTTACCATAGGGAGAGCATATGCACTTTAGCACTGATCAGCAGTGGTAAAGTGCCAAGAGTCATAAAACCAACAAAAACAGGTCAGACAAAATCCAGGAGGAAGGCAAAAAGTTCAGGGAGGACCCTGCAAAAAGGGCCAAGTCCAACCCAACCCCCATTCAGCCAAAACGCAGGGTAGACCAATCATTACCTTGATGGGCTTCCCTGCTTGGGGCGACAGAACCTGGACCTGGCCGGCAACTGCAGGGGAATATTCCAGTTCTACGCCAATATGAACCTATTTGGATCCCTCTGTCTATACTCTCAGGGTCCACCAAGCTAACCCATGGGGAACCCTTTTCCTTACCTGTGGACACCACCTGTGCAGCACCTAACCTTAGCTTGCTTACATGTGTTTCCCAACAGACAGACAGCAAGACACAGTGGCCACTGACAGTAGTCAGTGATGAGACCCAGGCCTTATGCCTCTCAGGGCTCTTAAACCTCTGTGGCATCAGAGAACGGGGATAGTAGCCCCAGGTGCTTGGCACACTTTGTCCACTCTCCCTGTTGTCAGGTCAGGTATGACATCCTGGCGCTGACCCACCAGCCCCGGGCCTGTACCCGGCGGCTGTACAAGAGACTAGGGTGGGCTCTCCCACACCCGGTCCTCCTCCTTGGGGCTCTGTACCCTCCCACCTGGAGCAGTACCCCCTTCCAGAATTGTCAGGGTGCCTGTAACAGGTATCCTGCACAATTCGCCCACCAGTTCAGGGGTTCTATCTGATATAAAGACGAAGTCTATTGCGGTAAGAACTCAGCTTTATTACCCAACTCCTCTCTCCACCAGAATTCTCACTCCTGACTCAACATTCTAAGGTCGCCTCACTGGAACCCTGGGGCGAACCAAGATATAACAGGGGTGAGTGTAGAGGAGCATACCAAGTGTAAATACAAAGTAGAAATAACATTTCAAATGGGAAAAGGCACACGTTGTAACACATCTTCCCCCCTACATAAATGATAAAGCATGTTGTAACACAACTCCCATAAAATAACTGAAAAATTATTTGTACATAACAAAGTCTTTATGGCAATCCGGAGTCTTACGGTTTCTTTGTGTAACAGGTAAGTCATTTGGGTTTTGATTACGTGACTCTATTGTGTCATCAAGGGATTGGTCATGTGTGCGTTGTGATTCGACTAACCTATCCATACTCCACATTTGGTCATTGTCCAATATGGCTGTGTTTCTTCTTACTGCTGTTATTCGCATAGGTTTAGAAAACTTCGTTTCAGGATTGCTTACTCTTGGATTCTTAACACAAACCCAGTCCCCCACTTTCCATTGTGGGATTTTGGTTCCATGTTTAATGTCATAGTGAGTTTTGTATTTGGTTTGGTGTGTGTCTATTTTGCCTTTGAACGTTTGCATGTCTTTTGTGATGTGGGATCCGGCTCCCAACCAATTTGGAAAAAATGTTGTACAAGGTTTCCTTCCTCTTAAAGCCGAGAAAGGGGAAATGCCCGTAATTAAAATTGGGGTGGTGTGATAAGCCCACAACATTTCTTGCAATGCTTGTTCGGTGGGAATTCTGTTGACAACTGCCAACTGTATGCAACCTTTGAACATGCGGTTCATTCTTTCCACCAAACCATTGGCTCTCAGGCAGTAAAGGGGCGTTCTCAAATGGGATATATTACGTTTACTGAGAAACTCTGTCATGGCATGGGAGGTAAATTGGACCCCATTATCAGTGATGATGGAGGATGGTATGCCTTCTGAAACAAAAGTATGTTTTAGAAATTGGATGACAGATACAGTTGTTATTTGGTTGACTGATTTGACTACAGTCCAATGTGAATGATAGTCAACTAAAACTAGTGCAAATTGTTTTACTACCCCCTTGAGTTTGAAGGGACCCATGATGTCTAACGCAATGTTCTCCCATGGTTTATCTGGTACTGATATTGGGGAGATGGGGGATTTCCTGATTATCTTAGATTTGTCACTGTTAGCACATGTAAGGCAATTTTTTACTTTTGCTTTTACCATCGAGTCCATGTTGGGGAACCAATACCTTTCACATAATCTGGCTTTAGTCAAGCTTCTGCCTAAGTGGCCCTCATGAACAAGGTCAATTATTTTGTTTCCGAGAGCTTCAGGTGGTATTATTTTATTGTTCCTGAATAAGATGCCTTGATCTATGTTGAGTTCATAGCGTACCTCCCAGAATTTTTTTATATCTGCACTTACTTGATCAGAAGAAGTGGGCCAAGCCTGTAAAGTGTAGGAAATGATTTGCGTCATGGTGTTATCCATGTTCATGCACTCTAACCATTCTCGTGAAGTGATGGTATTAAGATTGAGTTGAAAAATGGGGTACTCAAGAGTTTCAAATTGTTCTTCCTTGTGAATGGGACTTCTAGACAGATAATCTGCTGCAGAATTTTGTATACCCGGAACATATTTGACTGTGAAACAGAAACCTTCCAACCCCAGTAACCATTTAGCTATGCGGGGAGTGTTACAGGAATTATTTTTAGGATTAAACATGAAAATTAGAGGTTTATGATCTGTACGCAAGCAAAATTGAATACCCCAAAGGAAGAATTTGAAATGTTTCACTCCCCAAAAACAAGCCAGCGCTTCTCTCTCCACCACCGAATAGTTCATTTCAGCTTTGGTAAGGGAGCATGAGGCAAATGCAACAATTCTTTCTTTGCCATCAATAATTTGTGAGAGGGTAGCTCTTAAACCCTTCCCGCTTGCATCAGTAGTGAGAAAAGTTTTGCGGTTGTGTTCAAAATTACAGAAATATGGAGCCGAAAGTATGCCCTCTTTTACTTTTGAAAAAGACATCTGATGATCGTCTGACCATTTGAAATGAGTGTGGTTTTTTGTGAGCTCCCTGAGATTGGCTGTTAAGTCAGAGAAGTGATCGACATATTTCGCCATACACTCTGCCAACCCTAGAAATGACTTGAGTTCATCTTTATTGGTAGGTGCAGGGGCATCTCTTACCGCTTCAACTAGACAATGTTTAGGTTTAAATCCTTCCTTAGAAATACAATGTCCCAAGTATTCTACTGACTCCACACCTAATTGACATTTTTCTTTTTTAAGCGTGAGTCCTGCATCTCTGAAATTAGAAAGGACTTGT
The DNA here is from genome assembly GCF_964204655.1 of Triturus cristatus. Classification (NCBI taxonomy): domain Eukaryota; kingdom Metazoa; phylum Chordata; class Amphibia; order Caudata; family Salamandridae; genus Triturus; species Triturus cristatus. Next base: position 1,709,528,707 of record NC_140589.1, on the reverse strand, counting down.
CTTAAGATAACGTTATGTTCATCCATGTTGGCACCATAGATTAGAACCTCATCCTGGAAACACAACGTCTTGGGTACATTTTTTAAGACATGATGCATAATTTTTTTAAATACCCCTGCGGGCGAGGCCAATCCAAAAGGCATACGACAGAACATGAAGGTTCCCATGGGTGTAGTGAAGGCTGTGAGTTTCCTGGAGTCCGGATACAGCTCCACTTGATGATACGCCATGCAGAGATCTAGGACACTGAAATGAGTGGCCTCACCCATGGTACTTAGCATCTCATGGATGCGGGGTAAAGGGTGCCTTTCTACCAGTATGTTGTTATTTAGGTCGCGTAGATCGATGCACATACGGATATCTTGACTATGACCTTTCTTAGCAATGACAATGGGGACAACCCATTCGGAACAATCAATGGGTTGTATGATGTTAAGCTTTTCTAATCTAGTTAATTCTGTTTTTAACGGTTCCCACATAAGATGTGGAATGGGTCTTGTTTTGTGAATTACTGGGGTAGCGTTTTGTTTTAACTGGATTTTGTGTTGAAAGTCTTAAAGTAAGCCTAAATTTTCTGAAAAAACTTCTGGAAACTCATTTGCGATGTGCTCACTGTCATTTGAAGGATTTACTATCAAGACTTGTTCCGGATTGTTTGGGTCTAATTTTATTCCTAGTTCTTTCTGATGTTGCCGTCCTAATAAGTTTGATCCATTCTCTACAACATAAATCTTGCCTACAGTCACACGCTTTTTAAAGGAAATAAGAGACTTAAACATTCCCTTCACAGGTATAGGGTCTCTGTTGTAACCACTGGGAGCTATGTCTGCCTTACAAAGTTTATCTGTTTCTTTCCTTACGATAGATTTAAAGTCTGAGAAGTTCAGAAGAGTGAATGGAGAACAAGAGTCTGCAAACATTTTGACACTTTTTCCATCAATGGAGACATCGCATTCAGGATAGCTTTGATGGTTATTCATTGCAACTTCGTTAATTTGTAGAATAATTTTCTTGACTTGTGCTTTATCGTCAATGGATCGATTTCCCCCATCTTCTTCGGAAAGCATCCACAAACTCTTGCTAGGTGCCCTTTTTTGTTACATTTTCTGCACCAAGCAGACTTGGCTTGACAATTAGGGTTGTTCGCCAAATGATTGTTGCTTCCACAGCGATAACATTTTAATTTAGGATTTTCTGAATCTACTGTTTGACTGCGCCCATTGTCGTTCTTAGTTTTGGAAGGTTCATTCTTAATTTTGCATACCTCTGTCTCTTCTTCAAGATTTGTTATTTCAGCTACTTTGTCGTTGGATTCTAAAGAATTTATCTCTTTAATGCAAATTACTGTGTGCTCAATGGACTTTGCAATTTTTATTGCCTCCTGAAGATCGGGCTGTTTTTCTAATAATTTTCTCTGAATTTCTTTATTGGTTGTACAACGTACCAATTGGTCTCTAATTAACGAGTCATTTAGTTCACGGAAGTCGCATAGTTTGCTAAGACCTCTAAGAACAGCAACATAAGTAGAAACACTTTCTTGTTTGCCTTGAGAATGGCTAAAGAACTTATGTCTTTCCAGTACTATGTTAACCTTGTCCCCAAAATGAATGCGTAGTTTTACCAAGGTGGTATCGTAAACATCATCTTCAACTTCCTCAAGTTCAGGTTCTGGTAGTGATTCAAATATTTTCCTTCCATTGGAACCTAGGTTGTGTAGTAATATGTGCTGTTTCCTGAAAGCACTGAATTTTTCTCCTCCGATGGCTACAAGATATGATTCAAATATTTTTTCCCAATCTTCCCATGGAATGCTGGGTTCTCCAAACTCATTCAAAAAAGGCGTTGGTTGTGACATACTTGCAGCTGCCATGATGTAAAGAGTACCTGCGAGTGATTTTGTTTGAAACAACTATACACTAATACACTATAATTGTTTAACGAAAAGAGGATGGTTTAACAGTATATTGCATATACCCGAAATTTCTATACAGAATAAATATATACAAAATAATTATGAAATACGAGGAGAACTTTGCATCAAGAACTTTCTGGTCTGAACGTGTAAACCAAGCAAGAGTTTTGTCAATGCATCACACCTAAAAATCCAAAATTCGATGTCACACAATAGTGGTGTGCATGTCAACATAAATAACTTGAGTGTGTATCTCCACAGAGGAGTTATTAGAAGTGATCTACTTATCGAATATATCGAAGGTGAGTGTCACGAAAGAAATGTGAGACAACTGTGGAAAGAGTGTTTCCGAAAATGAGCTTATGATGAAGTAACTTGTACTTTACTAGAATTTGCTATGAGCGATTCTAGTATGTAAATAATCATGAAGGTGTGCGTGTCACCGCGATATAATCTAGACACGCAGTGGGATGCGTAATGTAAATTATATTGAAGGTGTGCGTGTCACCGTGAAATAAATATAGACACGCTGTGGAGTGCGTATCTCCGACTCAAATATGCAAATAATGCTGAAGGTGTGCGTGTCACTGTGAACAATGTAGAAACGCTGTGGAGTGCGTAATGTAAATTATATTGCAGGTGTGCGTGTCACCGTGAAATAAATATAGACACGCTGTGGAGTGCGTATCTCCGATTCAAATATGCAATAATACTAAAGGTGTGCGTGTCACCGTGAAGTAATGTAGACACGCTGTGGAGTGCGTAATGTAACTATATTGAAGGTGTGCGTGTCACCGTGGAATAATGTATACCCGCTGTGGAGTGCGTATCTCCGAACAGGGAAGGAAATAGGAAATTTGAAGGTGGCCCCGAAGTGGCTGGGGCGCTAGAAGTGCAAGCCGAAAGGAAATCGGCTTGGATGAGGCTGAGGCGCCGTGGGCGTTCCTGAAGGGAGAGTTAATCCGGTGAGGCTGGTTGCTTCCGGAATGGATGTGGTGAGTGCGCAGGGACGCTTCTAATTTTGAGGCCAATAAGCAGAAGGACTCACTAATATAACGTGGCCGAAAGTGAAGCGGAGACGGATAAAACAGCTGTCGTGGGAAAAGGAATTCTGGCGCCGCAACCCCACAAGAGTCCAAGCGAACGACTCGTTATGTAACTGGCAGCACCCTTCAACGTGGAAAACAGCACAGGACAAAAGCTCACAACTTGGCAAAGTTCGAAGACTAGGACACGGCAAACACTATACCGCAGAATCTGAGGAGACCGAATATAAACAGACTTGAATACTGTTGTGCCTGACGGATGAGACAGACTCTTCAATTAATAGCAATGGAAGAGAGAAGCCAAAACGCCAGCAGTCCCCCACATGTACTTTTCCACCTCACCAGAATCTTCAAGATGAAGGATCACGAGTGGCAGAATCCACCGGTATTTGAAGTCTCACAACACCTGAAATTTCGCCAATAAAAACACCTTCCAGAGCAGTTGGTGGAGTAGCAAGCAGAAGGGGAGGAGCAGGATACATCTGTCCCCTTGCACAGATTGTCGCCAGTGATATAAAGACGAAGTCTATTGAGGTAAGAACTCAGCTTTATTACCCAACTCCTCTCTCCACCAGAATTCTCACTCCTCACTCAACATTCTAAGGTCGCCTCACTGGAACCCTGGGGCGAACCAAGATATAACAGAAGTGAGAAAGTAGAAATAACATTTCAAATGGGAAAAAAGCACACGTTGTAACACTATCCTTCGACTGGGCTTCCAGGTTGGGTAGGGGGACACCCTGAACCTGGCACTCCAACCTAGGGTCTAAACCCTCCAGTTGAACCGGGGTCAGAGGCGAGGACTCCCTCCCTCTGCACCCCCTTCCAGAGTGCTGTACCCTCCCACCTGGAGTGGTACACCTATAAGACCAACCGGTCAGGACACTGTTTACAGTTGTCCCTCCCTCCAGGTCAGACAACACCTAAACCTGGCTCTCCAACCCAGGGTCTGTACCCGGTGGTTGAACACTTGGCCAGCGCACCAGGACTTCCATGGGAGCACGGATGCCCCCCCTCAGAGTAACACATACCTCATGTGTTGTGTGATAGTCTGCCTGGCGCCGACCTCCCGACCCCTGTCCATTTGACAGTGCATGAAGATCCCCCAGTACAGAAGTCGCGTCACCATGGTCATTCACTGGTGATGCAGCCCTTCGGCTGGCCCCTGACCCACTGGTTCTTCCACTGGAGACTCTTTTCCCCTCTCACCCCTCAGTCTGGACTTCTGCACCGTCCACTTAGGAGTGGTACTGCTAGACACCAGAACTGATGAAGGCCTGCTTACAGACATTCCCACTTCACCAGACACTAGGGGATCCCCCTCAACGGGCGGCCCATCAGGACAGCCTAGGCTCCCTACCTGGTGTTCCCTTAAAGAACCATCCAGGCCCTGAGACTGGGTTTCGGGCACCTTGGGACACGCAGCCCCACACTCACTCCTTCTCCACTGAGACAGGACGTGAGTCCCTACACCCCTCCCACTACACTGGGACCTAGCTGGGCTACACTGAACCTCTTCCCCCACTCTGGGCTGGAAGATACCTCAGCCACTCCTCTGAGGGTCACTCCCCAATGCCTCTCCAGACCCTCTGGAATCCACCAAAAGGTCTGCCTCCAATGTGAACTCCCTGGGGTAAAAAACTCACTCTCCAACAGGTGTAGGCATAGCTCTGGAAAACAGGGACTTACAATATGCTCTCCCACAATTGGATCACACACCCCCTACAAGGGTTAACCAAACTATCCTTCGCCTCACCATCCAGTGCCTCGCACACGTACTCCTCACCACTCTCCTGAGATTGGCAAGACAGCATCTGACTGTCTCTGTCACTCAACCCACACTCTTCTTAGCGGTCTACACACTCACATACCAGGACTTCAACTTTGGGGGAAGCCCTCTCCCTGCACCTCTCATCTAGAGTCAGTAGTGTCACTCCCACCACTAGGACCATGAACCCCTGCGTCAATTTCCCCATTCTCCTCAGGGACACTGTGCACTACTGGAGCTACCTCATGTCCTTGAACCTCCTGGTGTATGTTAACCCCTCCTTCAAGTCAGGTGCCACATCTCTGGGTGTATGTATTGCTCCCTCAGCACTAGATAACCCAATGTTGCTGCCACCATCTGAGCTGGATTCCACCTCCAACTCAGCAAAGCTCAGTTCCTGAGCTACACACATTTCTTTTTTCTGGGCTGAGACACTCATGGCCTCAAGCCTCTCATTCTCCAAAACAATCTCCCTCATTCTCAACTCATGCTCAAACTGCATCCTCTTTTCCTCTAGGGCCAATTTCCTATTCTCTAACTCCCCATTCATTTTGGCTAGCTCCAAATCATGCATTCTATTCCTCTACCTGTCCTCCAGCTCCTCCGGGGACAGGCCTTTGGCAGAAACACTGCTACCTGCTGGGGAGGTTGCTCTCCTCCCCCCTGGACCCAAGGCCCATCCAGCTGCTCCTCTGCATTCTCAACCCCTTCCTCATTCTCAGGGCTACCCCTTGCTGCGACCCAGGCCCTCAGTGCCTTTTGGAACTCATCCTTCTTGATGAGACCGGTCATTGCAACTTTAAATTTCCTGCAGAAGTGCTTTAGCTGTTTTACATTGTAGCATTCCAGTTTCTCCTCTTCCCACTCATAATCAATAGATGCTATGGATGCGGCTTTCTCCGTGGTGGTTTAACTTGGCAGTTCTTTGCAAAAATAGAAAATTTCAGGAAAAACTATCTACCAAAAGTATCTGGTTGCCTTTTGGTCTGCAATCACTAGTAGTGTTCACCAATCACTGTATATGAGTCACAAATGCAAGTCCAAATCCTCACCGCTGACCACCAATGTTAGAACTGGGGGTCTCTAGTTGGCAGAGGTAGGTACCTTTGACCAAATAGGGACCCTTGCTTCTAGTCAGGGTAAGGGGGTACAAACCTAAAATAACCCCTGCTCACCCCCTTGGTAGCTTGGCACGAGCAGACAGGCTTATCTCAGAGGCAGTGTGTAAAGCATTTGTGAACACATACAGTAACCCAGTGACAACACTACAAATGGATACCACACAAGTTGTGGTATAAGTTGTAGTATAAAAATGAGTATTTTTATATAGACTTAACACAAGACCACAAACGACAAAAATCCACAATACTGTACTTTAAAAAATGGTAGAAATAGCTTAGTTCTCTTGAGATGTAAAATGTGACACTTTGAGTTCAATGTACCTTAGGATGTGTAACGCTATACAACGAAAGTGGTGCAGGAAAGGTGATGCGTCAGTTCCTTACACGCAAGAACGGTGATGCGTTGGGTCCCTACTGATGCGTAGGGGATGCGTTGGTTCTTCTCTACGAGGGAAGGTGATGCGTTGGTTTCTTACTGCGCTTCTGTGGCGATGCGGTCCGCAACGCCGTGATGCGATGAAGATCCGGTGCGATGAAACAAAGATGGCGTCTTCTTGATGCGACACGATGCGTGCATGCCCAACGGCCGTGCAGCGACTCAACAATTCTTCTGAGCCGCGACAGGCCCTGCGACACGCTTCCCGGTGATGTGGCGGCATCTGATGCAACGTCGATCCTCTTCTCCGGCGATGCGAGGCGCTTCGGCAACGATGCGACAAGTGCAGTGGCGACACGCTTTCCCCATGATGCGACAACAGCAGCTCCGGCTGCGACACGCTTCTCCAATGATACGGCGGTGTCTGGTGCGACGTCGATCCTCTTCTCCGGCGATGCGAGGCGCTTTCACATTGTGTAGTGACAGCAGCAGTTCGGCGACACGCTTCTTCTTTGTGCGTCGCGCTTCCAGCTCCTTGTGACATGCAGGCCCTCAGAAAGCCCAACACAACTGCAAGCACTTCCAAAGAACTCTTGGGGAGCTGGTGGGTGAAGTCTGTTGTCCCTGAGACTTCAGCAGGAGGCAAGCTCTTGGAGATCCTTCCCAAGTTGATGAAAGTACACACAAAGTTCCTCTCTCCTTTCTTTGGCAGTCAGGCAACCACTGCAGGCCAATCCCTCAAGCTTAGGGATAGTCTCTAGTCAGTCTCTCTGGTTCCTCTACTCAGCAAAGGTTTCTTCTTGTTTCCCAAAAGTGATCTAAAGTTCTGGGGTGTGGGTCCCCCTTTTTATACACAGTTTCTCTTTGTTCTCTGAAGGCAGAGAGGCCTTTGCCTAGTCCAAACCAGTTCTGGTCTGTCCTGGAGCACTTTGTTGACAAGACTCCTTCTTTCCTTTCACAGTGCAGGCCAGGGACATCAGACGCACCACAGGAGATGGAGCCGACATTGTGGAGGGAAGGCACAGCCCTATTCAGGTCCCAGGTGCAACTCCTCCCACCCATCTACATGCAGATCTCTCTATTCAGCCCTGTGCTGACTCACCCGGTCTCCTGAAATTCCGCAGCCCCTGTCACTCAAACTCCAGACAAGGAATACACAACCTAGAAGAGACAGGCTTGGATGGTTAGACAAGAAAATACCTACTTTCTAAAAGTGCTATATTCAAACTGGAGAAAGCTTTGACCGCAGGGGAAGCTAGACTAACTGATTTACAAAACCACCCCACCAGCAAGTCTAGAAGAGGAATCGACATGGGCTGTCAGGTGGACAGTGTGGGCTCAACACCCCCACCCGGGCTGGAGATGCATGCTCATGAGGGTCCCTCTACTAGACATTAGATAGGGAATCAGAGTATTCATACGCACCATACAATAAGATGAAATTGAGCTACACACATTTTTTAATCACAAGTGTTTATGATCTGTTCTATTGCTGCTTGTACTTTTATGGCCCTAATGGCCGAAATAAAGTTATTATAATGGTAATGGTATTTTCAAACACAGAATGTTAAAATCGACTTCACTAAAAGATGCATTTTATCATTCTGAGTTCAGGCATATTAAACTCAAATTTCTACCTAGTTCCCTGGGTCAGTTAGGATTATAAGATGTAATAATCAAACTGCCCATTCTGGCCTATGGGGAACAGCTAGCCTTGCAATAGTGAAACACAAAACTGGCTGTAATTCACTATTAGGACATGCCACACAATCCAGGGCATGTCCTACCTTATACTTACATTGCACACTGCCCTTGGGCCTACCATAGGGGTGTCTGATATGAAGAAAAGGGAAGGTTTAGGGACTGGCAAGTGGGTGCACTTGCCCAGTCAACATTGCAGTTCCAGACTGCACACAGGCTCTGTAATGGAAGACCTGAGACAGACTTTTACAGGCTGCTTCTGTGGGTGGGACAACCAGTACTGCAAGCCCACCAGCAGCATTTGTTTTACAAGCCCTGGGCACACTCAGTGCACTGTACCAGAGTCTGACAAGTAAACCAAACCAGCCAATCATGGAATCACTAATCCATACATCAATTTACCATAGGGAGAGCATATGCACTTTAGCAGTGGTAAAGTGCCCCGAGTCATAAAACCAACAACAACAGGTCAGACAAAATCCAGGAGGAAGGCAAAAAGTCCAACAATGAGGCAGGGCAGGTGGGGAGAGAAGAGTCGGGGTGGGGTGTCCACACCCTATTAATAACAGGGGCAAAGAGCACCCTATTATCCAAAAAGCATACTTTGCAGCTCAGTAATGTGTTAAGATCATCAATGTTTTTCATTTGGTGTTCACAGGGCCGAACTGGTGGTAGCGGGCACTGGGCGTTTCCCCGGTGGGCAGCCAAGATGGGGCCCGGTTTTGGACCCCTGGAGAGTGGTTTTTGTTAGCAGGGGCCAGTTTTGCAGCATAGCTGAAATATCGGCAGATTTCCACATGCGCACCTCCACCCCGCCCCACGGCCAGCCCGACTCAATTGCGAGGGCTGGTTTGCGGGTGTTCAGACCAGAGGCCTCCATGTCGTAGGCAGATTACCTCTTAGCCTCGAGAAGGTTTACAAAAACGAGTTTAGTGGAAACTCCCCAGTGCTGGACTGGTAGGATAAAGCATTTATTTCTGAACGATTACTCAAAGAAATCACAGATTGCTTGCATTCGTACAGGTGTCATCATGCACATACATGTTTCCGTGCTAGCAATACTAAGTAACACTGCTTCCTGTATTTAAGCATCTCTCCTCCCAGTATGCGCCCGAGATTGAATAGCATGGAGTGTATGCAGATTAACTGTGTCAAAGGCTAGTAACTGATTCATGCGGTTGGCAACTGACATCATCTGCGAATTCTAAAGATATAATAGTATTAGCATGCTAATTTATGTGGAGCGGTGTCCATTTGCTTATCGTGGATTGGAAATTGCTTCACATCAAACAGCATGCTAATTTCACGACATCACGGGGAGTTATACTCTATGCTAATTGCTTTATGCGCATCGTTCCCTATCATTGAGAGGTCCGTACTTGGGATGATGGGGGCTACTTTTGTTTATGATTACAAAGCCCCCTTCAGAGTACTATACGCCAGGGTTCGAATCAAAGAATTCTTTCTTTTTCTAAAATTGGATTTTGTAAAGGAAAGCAAAGTTTTCCTTCGAAGCAGGCCTCATGCTGCTATATGTCTGAGATGTATGTAGATTTTTTTGTTTATGGCATGCGCTAAACAAATGAATTGATGGACTGGAGCACAGAAACGGCAAGAGGAAATGATGGGCTGGCTTTCTTTGTTCATTATTCGTGGATCTATGCACCGAGCAGCACACAGGGCACTATAGTTCTAAGCCTCTACCATGTGTCACCTTGCCAGACACTCTGAATGCTATCAAAACAATCCCAATCGATTGGAATGCAACGTTCCCAAGTTTAGGACAGCTTCTTTTCACAATAACTTTTTTATTGGTTCAATAAGCATGTCACTGCGTTTTAATATTTTATAGTAAACTATAGTAAATAATCCTTATAAAGCACAAGCATAATAATTTGTTAATCTAAGATGTAATTATCAAATATGTACAGCTTTTCTTTAAACCTTTGCCCTAGGTACTGCTTTTCATACTAAGAATAGTTTTACAGAAAATAGTTAAATATTCATAAACAAAACCTGAAGTATGCAGGCCACAATTCCTGAGTAATTACTAATAGCTTGTTTGCTATATTAAGCCTGTCACCGTTTTAAACATATATAGGAAATGTATAGAATAAGTATTCTGTTATCTGGATTAATTATACACAATTTATTGATGTTGGGAGGACGAGAGGCTCATTGCATTTGCTGGGATTTTGACTTGTGACCTGCAGGGAATACAAATATCCCTCAATCAATCAGTGTTTGGTAAGTAGCGGGGGGGAAGGAGTGGGGGGGGGGCATCCTGATGGGTGCTGAGGTCCAGTCGAAGAGCTAGGTTTTGAGATCCTTCCTGAATTGGCTCAGCGGCGGGGATAGCCTGGGGTGGAGAGGCAGGGTGTTCCAGGTTTTGGCAGCGAGTTAGGAGAAGGATCTTACTCCAAAATATCAGCAAAGGCTGTTTCACTACCATTAGAAGTGAATCATTTCCTGGGGGACAGTGGTAAGGATGGTGGTGATCATAACTAAGCAATGATGCCACGGGTTGCCTGAATCTCAGTGCAAATCCTCAACATATTTTGTAAGATAGTTTACCCATTTTGGCTACACAGCTGCTACCGCGGCATTAATCTGCAGGTTGCAGGATGAGCCAGAGTAATATGAATTCAATCAGTGTACAGCTATGGATGTACCCTCGATTCACACTAGTCTAGTGCACTTCAAAGAAAGTATCTCACTGCAGCAAACTTTAGGTTGTAAGATCCTGCTCACAGATTTGAAAATACGAGACCAAAGGCAGTCAGATACAGGTATAGAGATATCCTCTCTACTATAGGTAGGTGGATGCTCTGAGCGCTCAACTTGTTTGAAAGTCCTGTTTTTTTCTTTGAATTCTGGTATGAAAATAGGACTGTGTTGATTTTAGCCTCAATTCAGGAAGGACCTCAAGACCTGGATCTTTGACTGAACAGGAGCCCCCCCTCAGCGCCTTGAGACTTACTGGAGAGTAGTTGTGCTCTACAAAACCCTTATTGAATGATTGACACTCCCAATGTCTCGTGAATGTCAAGCTACATCCTTATACACTCATTGTACAAATGTTGATCATTTGGGAAATTTACAGAAAGATAGCTATACAGCTGCTCGGTGCCCAAATATAAAGTATGGCGCCATCATCAAGTTCTGTTTTTTTACCCAGTGCTACTTTGCATTCCGAAGCTTGTAGTTTTATGTTTTCCATTATAAGTGTGGACTTAAACACCCCAGAATTGAAAGTGCTATTGGCTACAAAGCCAGGACTGGAGGAAACTGTAACACATCACATGAGGCTGATAAGCAAGTATATGACTGCCTCATTATTGATATTCAAGTTCTGTAAATAAATCTCACAGGGATTCCAAAATGGAGATTTTCACTATTTCCCAAAATAAATGTGCATATTTCAGAAGTATATATTAACCTTCAGTTTTTTTCTCCAAGTGTTGTTCCCACTCAGAGTTTTTCCTACCCGAACAAATAGCTTAAATCAGCAAGAACTTAACGAAAGCATTTCAATTCAAAGGACCCTCACCAGTTTCAGTTTCTAGCCCTGCCCTTCTCGAGGACTTCGAGCTCCAGTAAATAAACAACTTCAGAAAATAAAACTTTGACCAGTGTGATATGTTTTGACTAAAGGAACCCACTCCATTGATGCTGGCCTGAAATAGTGTCTAAGTCCAGGTCAACTACAAACTGATACTTCCGATTGGAGCTTGGAGTGTTTTCTTGATGGCTTTTGCTCCACAACTTAAGAAAACATACCTCTGGTTTACCTCATTTGATTTTGATCATTTTGGAGACTGCTGCTTAGACGTACAACACATTTCTCTGTGCAACTCCTCTCTGCATGGCCACAGCTACCAGGAGTTGAGTGGAGATTCTTTTAGCAACCAACAAACCCAGAGGGGGGAAAGCTACCCCCAGTGCCGATTTTGAGTGACCACAGAAAAGGGGACTGCTCATTACTCTGACCACACCTCTGGGTTGGCACAAGAGCTCTGCACAAGTGAGGAGCTTTCCTATCTTAGATTCTGAGAGTGACGGGCACTGTGGGATTGTTTGTAGTTGAGAAACAGGAACTGCTGAAAAAGTGGGGTCACCCCCGGGAAGTTTTACCCATTGGCTAGGGAGTGCCCAGATGTCCCCTTCCCCCACTAACTGGTGCCAGGCATAAATGTGGTAACACAGGTATCCCAACAGAACACTTTCAGGACCTGCGGAAGAACATAAGAAGACTGCATCTGCTGTCTGTGACCTGTGAGGAGCTCCGAAGAACTGGGCATGCTCTCTCTTGTGCTTGGTACATCTGAGCAGTGACATCTGGAACTTGGACTGGACTATGCTGGAGACCTCTGCCTGGCACCTTGAGAGTCTCTAGGTGTCCACTTCGTTGAGGTCCTGGGGGGCTTAGAAGTGTTCTTCTGTGGTTGCTTGGGCACCAGCGAAAGGTTTGGACATTTTTTTAAACTTTTGCTCCAGAGCTTTAGAGCCAAAGTGACCTATTGCAAAACGTACCCAACTGGACATTCCAATGCATTGGATTGGATTTCGGATATGTTCTCATGAAAGGTTTAAGCATCTCTGAAAAAAGACAAAGTCCCTTACTGCTCTGGGAATTCGTATGTTTTTCAAGCAAAACCCTCAAAAGCTCCAGAGCCTTAGATAGACCAACATGTGGCAGGTAGCAGACTGGCAGTTCCATTGCGGCGGCTACAATTTCAGATTTGTCATGCGTGGAGGAAGATTTTGCTTTATAAAAAATGACAAAGTCCCTTTTAGATTAGGACTTTGAAATGCTTTTGAACTTTTCCATGTCCAGGCTTTGGACGGGACCAATAAACTTGGTGTATCCGACCAGGGCTCCATTACAGCCCGGCTCAAATCACAACCATTGACTACCATTGGTGCTTTGTGCTTTTTGGTGTTATCTTCTTATAAACATTTCAAAATTCATCTCTACGATTCCTCTTACTGGATTTTTGTCGTATTGGTGTCATTTTGTTCATAATTATTTTCTATTTCTAATTTGGTCTGGGATTTTTGTTGCTTGGTATTTTGAATGTATTACTTTTTTTATACTGCATACTTTATACATTGCCCTAAATTAAGCCTGTCTGCTCTGTGCCATAGATACCAATGGGTTAAGAGTATGTTAATTTAGTGACTGTAAGGGTTCACCCTGACAAGAGCTGTGATTATTCCTTGAGGTGGACAGTTGCCCACCGCAACAAATAATCCAATTTCTTACAGTCTTTTACTAAACCCAGGTCTTTATGCTGCTGTTCCATCAGAGGCTTGAAAAAAAGCCCAAAATATTAACGTTCCCTGTTGCTGTGCCCTTTTTAAAAGACTTGGAGCTGAACTACCCCGAAGAGGAGTTTCCATGACCCTATGAGCAAGAGCATGGCTCAGCTGAACGGAAGTCTGCATTGAGAATGGCTTGAGTGTAACAGCCCACCTCCAAGCAACTAAGGCTTGTAGCCCAGCCCAGCTTGCCTAAACCAAACCCAAGGTGCACCTTTGAACAGTCACATCACCCGGGGAGCAGAGTCAATCTGGTGCTACTGAAGGACTCTAACTGGACTTAAACCGTTTGTGAGCCTATCACTTGAACTGCCTGGCTTTCTGGGAGCGCATATCACCCAATCCAAGAGGGACACAATGACTTTTCAACTCCACTGCAATCTCTTGGATTCAGTCCTGTTTTGTGAGCATTTAAGCCCTTATTCTGTAACAGTTTGAACCATCTCATAACAGCCTCCAGTTGTGCAGACGTTGCCATTTATTGAACGCTATGACCCAAAAGTGAAAGCTGTGCTTCTTCAATCAGCCACTGGGAATGTGTTTGTGCTTTCAGTGTCATACCTCTGAAGAACATCAGCTGTGTTAAGACACTAATAAGATGTGGGCCTTCAAAATCATTTTCCTCTGAGAACCTCACTATGGGTTCAAGCTCCTCTCCTACAGCTAGCATCTCCCATTTGAGAACTGACCGTGAGACCAGCTCCTCCTACTTGAAATGCATCTGGTGCATTCAGTAACCACCAGATACCTAGTAGATCACTTCATTATACACCTGGATCACTGACTTAGGACTCGTTTCCCCTTGCCCAATAGAAATATCCCCCCTTGTGGGTTGATAAGCCCCGGTCACTGTTAATTGATGGTTTTGGGGGTGAGACACAATTCCAGCTGCCTTAGCTTACTGCTCCTGTACCCAAGATTTCAGAGAAAATAGGATAGACAAATGATAGCACACTGTATATTTTGCAGTATTCTGCCTGGTACTTAGGTCCCTTGAGAAGTAAAGTCCAGAGTTTAACATTTGTCACCCAAGAATTTCCAAAGAGCGCACTGGCTTGTGATTTCAGGCCCAGAGAACAATATATATTTTTTCCTGTTCTATATTTTGTTGCTGTTGATAAAGACGTATACTTTATTGACAACAGAAAAATAGACAATGAATGCTAGTGGTAAACAGCAATAATTCACACACAAAAACCTCAGTATTCACTGACTTTCACAGGACCTGGAGAAAAGAGATGGCATTATTATGTCACATCTGTTTAGTGAATTGAGATTAGGTGCAGTAGTGGGGAGTGTGTCTCATTCCTGACCCATTTCTGAAGGAATACACACATCTAAGCAAATTCTGACGTGTTATGTTTGTGGAAATCTGATTCCTAGTTTAAAATTATTGGCTCACACTGATAGAGCACCATGTGATTCTGAGATTTGTAGGGGTGCATCATATTCATTGTTAGTCGGCACTCGCATATAATCGATGTATACCTAGAAGCGTCATGTATACATGACACTTCGTAGCTGATTAGCTTTCACAGAATATTGTAATAGAGAAAATGCGTGTCATGTTAGAATCACAATTGTAGGTTGCTTATTTACATGATGGTAATGTCGAATTAATGCCTAGAATGTGATTTCGTAGTGTGTTTAATTTTGTAAGGCCTAACCGCATATGTAGAAGAGAAGGCCTGTTTATTTCTTATTTTAGCTATGTTGTAGGCCTGCAGGGTTTTCTTGGTTAAGGTTTGAGTGCAGCGGAGTGTAAAACTTCAAGATGCGAAGAGTTTTTCTTTTTCGTTCCCATGTTTCTGTTGCAGGTGCAAGGACATTTAGCTCGTTAGTGAGAATAAGTCTTTGTTTTAGGAGTTGAGATACGGTGTGGAGCCAACAGGGGAGAGCATTGGAATGTGCAACTGTAACTCTTAGTATGGAAGGTGCCTGGGACCCAAGGACAAGCTAACGGACGATGGAAGATGGACAGCTTTGGATGGAAATTTACCGGAGGGAGACCAGGCTGAAGAGGGGTGTCAAAGGGCGTGTTCTGAATTATTGGGGTTTTGTATTAGGGACAGTGCCCCGTGGGGTGAGCAGACGAGGCTTAGGCGGGAAGCTAGAAGGAGCATCGAAGATCGAGCTCTCACTAAGTGAAGACTTCTTAGGGAGTTTCACTTCTGACACCTTTTTCCAGTGATTCTCTTGCATGGGAGGGAATGCTAAGTAGGGATGCCCCTTTAGAATAGAGTAGGGACAGAAAGGTTTTGACTGATGATTCCCAGCATTGACATCAGTATTTCGATTTTCTATTTGATGCTTTTAGAATCTGTAATTCTTTTCATTTTTAGTCGAATGCGAATTCTTCGTAGGCTAGCTTTTGTGTTAGTGCCCATTTATCTTTTGTGCCTTGTATTAAGGTGCCTTTATGTTCAGATGTTTTTGCTCATAATAAAATCTCGGAAATTTTAGATCTTGAGTCCTTAGTCCTTTAATGATGTCAACTTGCGGTAGTTATCTGTTGATAATTGTGTTTATTCCCTCTACACTATTTGGCAAGAAAAAAGATCCTGGCGACCTGAAAGGGTTCTTGTAGATAATTGGGTAGACAAGAATCCGGCCTTATCAGTTGGTAGCAGAGATGGATGGTTATTTCCGATAGCGAGGGAAGATCTAGATTAGGATAAGTGATCCTTGAGGCCCATGGACGCTAAGTGATGGTGAATCATCAGATGGTGAGCAGCGGACGGCGGCGGCTGATGGACATCGACGGAGAGTAGCAGTGCGGCAGAAAGCAGCGGTTCGAGGAGTGAGTATGAACAGGGCGAGATGTTGTAGATTGCGGTGTTGATTTGTTGTGTGATGTCTTGCGGAGTTGGTGTGAATGTTGAGTGATTGTGAGATCAGGCTGTGAGCGCGCGCAGCCCGGGAAAGTCTTAGGCTCGACGAGTAGCTTAAGCGATTGGGTGTAGAAAACACCTGCGGTAGATTTTGTTGACCACCCTAAGGGGATCATGAGGCGCCATCGATCACCTGGAACGAGATAGGGGAAGCGATTGTGTGAGTGCATGACAAACCGACACTGGTCGTGGGTTGTTGTATGCGGATTTGAGTATTTGTAACCTATCAGAGGCGATCTGTCTGGCCGGACGGGGACAGACAGTTGCCAACCGAGGTCGACAACTTCGAGAGACTGTGGACGTACAGTCAGAGAAGTAACTTGTTTGGGACAAACAGTTATTTCAGCTTATGAATGGGACGAATGCAAGGGTGAGACGTGAGTTGTGAAGGAAGGGAACTGCTGCGAGTGGAGGAAAAGTGACGTCAGAGGGTGTCGCGCTGCGATAGGTCGGTTGGTGTGAGCCGCGTTGTCATAGGTGGATTAATACCAGGAAGTAAGCGAAAATATTGTGTGCATTCAAAATTTGGTCATCATGAAATGCTTTAAAGTGTTCCGAGAGTTGTGTAGAGGTGACAAACATGTGGTTACTCGTGAGGGAGAAGAAGTCCCTCCCGAGGATACTCCAGCACATTATATGGCAAGAAATGTGGGGTTGCATACTATAATTTGGCTTGAAAATTGGCATAAAGTTACCCAAGGTGAAGGAGAATTAGCTTTCCCGAGATATGGTTCATTCAAGTTGGAAGTGTTGTACCAGTTGAAGTCTGTAATGGCGGCTTTACGACCTTTGCCGAGGCCAACACAATTTGAGGCATTGCATGCGTGGATTAGAGCAGCGCATGATAGGAAAAGAGATAGAAGCCAGGAAAGGGTGAAAAACGCAATTAAGGCGTTCCAGGATGCCAGATGGGATGCAGAAGAGAGAAGATGGAGAGTACAGGTAATAGAAGGACACAGATTGTATCCTTTATTGGTAAAGACTGATGGTTTAAAAGTAAAGGCAGCGGATGATGAGGATGACAGTGATACTGATGATAGCCTACTAGAGAGGTTATTGTCTGAGAGACCACCTCCATACAACCCAGATGCCCCGGAAGGGAGGTTAGCCCCGATGGAAGGGACTGGGGGAGTACCAACTCAGTCAGAGGCGAGAGTAGGAGGAAAGATCTCGACAGGAGCTGAGGATACTAGAAATCAGTCTGTAGCTAGCGCAGAGGTTGGGAGAGGTCCAAGGTTACCGGATGCTCTAAGGGTACCGGTCACTATTGGACCCATTGTTTCTGTTTACGACCCAGATCAAGAGAAGGTAGAAAGCTCAGTACAGTCAGCTGTAGGAGTGAGGAGTGTGACCGAGGGAAGTGGGTCAGTGAGTGGGATGGAGCAGACTCCGAAGCCTATAGAATGGAGTACGCCACTGCCAGCCACAGCAGACTCCTCTAGGGGACAGGGGGAGCCGAGACCAGTGAGACCGAGGTCTTTGGCCGAGTCAAAATCAGATTTGCGAATGTGGACACCACCAGTAAGAAACCAGAGCCAGAGTGTGATAACAGCAGAGAGCGAACGAGGCACAATAGTGAATCGTTCTGTTCCTATGAGTATGTCAGAAGAGAGTAGGTCATCGGAACGGGAATGTAGGTATGACGAAAGGGATGGCGTGGTTTGTCGAGATGTACTGAGGGGAGCCCTGAAAGGGAGGATGTTAGATGTTGTAAGATTGAAGGCAGAGGTGGACGAGATAATAAGTGGGAATTTACCTCTTGAGAGAATCTTAATGTACGAACAAGATGAATTGCTTTTTGTAGCGAAGGATGTGACTCGCAAAGCACGAACTGCTCATGAGAGATTGTCAGATTTGGCCAAACGGTATGATGTGGATTTGTCTAAAACGAAATCATTGCAAGGAAGTCATAAGTTGCAGAACAGTGATCAGGAACTGGAAGAGAAAAGAATCATGGGATTGAGAACCCATATCAAGGATCTCATCATAGCAATGCGTGCATGGGTTATGCTTGACAAGTGGGAGGAAAGATGGTCTAAGAAGAAAAGCTCTAAGAGAACAATTGGAGAGACACCACCTCCGGGTGGAGGGATGATGGAGATAGGGAATTACCCTTTACGGGAGGTGCAGAATGGAGGATACATCCATGTACCTTGGAGTAGGGGTGATTTGGCTGCCTTCACGAATGATTTTCCCCGACTTAGGGAGAAACCTGTGGAGTGGTATAAGCAAGTTGATCGCTTTGTCAAAATCTCGAAGGTACTGTGGATTGATCTGAACACTTTGTTTGACATTGTGGTTCCGGGTGATTTGTAGTCAGCATGTAAAATTGCTGTTGAGTGGCCAACTTCGGAGCCTGACAGGGACCGATCTCGAATGGCCGTCGCCTATAGTGATGAAAAAGTTTGAACAGGTGATTACATGGTTGAAGTCGAAGATTTCACCTCAGGACATCGATTGGGTGAAGATAGATAGGACGGTGCAAGAGCCTAAGGAGACTGTGCATGAGTTTTATGAGAGACTTTTGCAGGCTTTTAAACAGTACAGTGGTCTAGATGTGTTGGATACAAAAGAATTGGGACAGTTTGTCTCTAAGTTTGTGTTGGTATTGAGGCCAGAGGTTAGTCTCATGATACAGCAGCATCTGATTTGTTGGCAGAACAAGCCTGTAGATGAGATTTTACGGTATGCTAGATACTGTAGTGATGAGATAGAATCCAAGCACAGAAAGTTGAAGGATAAGTTGATGCTTGTGCAGATGCAAACAGCCCAGGGACAGCCTAATGGGGGAACGTTGGGAAGGAGACAGGGAAATAATCAAGGACGAGGGCAGAATGCCCAAGGTCAGGGAAGGCCAAAGTCAATAGACCCTAAGACAGGAATCGATGTGGCGACATTGAAAAAGACTACAGCATGTCATCTTTGTCACCAGATTGGACACTGGAGACGCGAGTGACCTCTGAACCCGTTGAACCAGATACAGCAGGAAGGAGAGTTAGACCAGGTTCCTGTGGCGGACGTGGTCCCCACAGTGACTCGACCTAAGATGGTCAAAGGGGAGACGGGTGTTCCGCAGATGCAGGTTCCCCAACCACCCAAGATACAGAACATGCAACAGGGAGCTCGGACATATTTGCAGATGCCTATGTTTGAGGGGAGTGAGGAAAACGATCTAGACCAATTGGCACGACCCTGCTCGGGAGGGGAAGAGGATTGTGCGCTTGGAGCTGTCCTAGAGGTAGATCAGAGGGGACCTTTTGTGGAAGCAGATATTGACGGTCACCCTACAACCTTTTTGGTTGATACGGGCGCTACACGATCGACTGTAAGCTCTGCAGCGGTCCCAGACCTACCCCTTTCTGGACAATCTATCCAAGTCGTTGGCGTTGCAAATATCAAACTGACTAGTCCATTGACGGAGCCCATACCAGTCAAGATAGGGAATTTCAGCGATCGACACCAGTTTGTGGTGTGATTCTAGTCCAGTTTGCCTGTTGGGTAGAGACCTATTGTGCAAGCTCAACTGCACTATCTATTGTACCCCGAAGGGAGTGGAAGTACAGACGAGGGACGACGATGCGACCTTTAAGGTTGCAAATCAGCGTGTGTGTGTGGAAATGTATCCAGCATTGACGGTGGAGGAACTTCCACTTGATCTGAGGGATTCAGTGTCGATTGATGTATGGGACCTCAGTGGAGAGGAGATTGGAGTAGACCCAGTGAAAATCCAGATTAAGCCAAATGTAGAGTACCCTAGGACGCCTCAGTGCAATTTGTCACCGGAAACGATTGCAGGGATTAAGCCTGTAATTGAGTCTATGATTAAGCAGGGAATTCTGAAGGAGATCATGGGTAGCCCATGCAATTCGCCTTTTATGGGACTACAGAAACCGAGTGGGAAGTTCCGGATCGTACAGGATCTGCGAAAAGTTAATGAGATAGTTGTTCCATGTTGTCCCGTGGCACCGAATCCGTCTGTGATCCTGTTTCAGATCCCATGTGAAGCTGAATGGTTCACAGTGATTGACTTGTGTCAAGCCTTTTTCTCAATTCCCCCACACGAGGAGAGCCAATTTCTTTTTGCTTTTCGGCTGGAAAACCGTGTGTTAACGTGGTGTCGTATCCCACAGGGGTATATGGAAAGCCCGTCTATCTTTAATCAGATCTTGAAGAAGAATCTCGAAGGTCTTGTGCTGCCACAGAACTCTGTTCTCGTGCAGTACATTGACGATCTGCTCGTTGCGTCAAAAACTGAAGACGCCTGCAGGATCCATACCGTAGCTCTGTTGAATTACCTGGCGGAGAATGGGCACAAAGTGTCTCCGAATAAGCTGCAGTACTGTTTGAGCAAAGTACAGTATTTGGGTCACAGAATTGAGAAAGGCAAGAGGAAGGTGTCACCGGATCGCATTGAGGCTATTCTGAAAATGTCTGTTCCTACTACCCAGAGGGCAGTTCGAATGTTTCTGGGAATGGTTGGTTATTGTCGCCAATGGATCCCAAACTTTTCCTTCGAAGTGAAGCCTTTACAGCGGCTGACGCGTAAGGATATGAGTGATCCGGTACCATGGGACGAAGACTGTTTAAGGTCATCTTTGAGGCTGAGAGAAGCTTTGTGTGGCGCTCCAGCTTTGGGAATGCCAAATTACAACAAGGCATTTGCCTTATTCTGCTGTGAGAGAGAGGGTTGTGCATTGGCAATTTTAACCCAGGTTCATGGAAATGTCCGTAGACCAGTTGCCTATTTTTCAGCTACGTTAGATCCAGTAGCTTCTGCGTTGCCCGGATGTCTCAAATCCGTTGCTGCAACAGGTATAAGTATCGAAAGATGTGAGAGCATTGTAATGGGTCACCCGCTTACTGTTTATGTACCACATTCTGTCGAACTGTTGATGACCAGGACTAAAACACAGCACCTCACGAATAATAGGTTGACGCGTTATGAACAAGTTCATCCTTGCTGCAGAGAATTTGACGCTGAAGAGGTGTTCTGTTTCAAATCCTGCTACACTGTTGCCTATTCCAAATATGGATGATGAAGATTGTGAGGACCATGATTGTCTCAATGTGACTGAATTGTGCACCAAACCGAGACCTGACATTGTCGATGAGCCGCTTCAAGTCTCAGATGAGACTTCCTTTGTGGACGGCTCCTGCTTAAGAGACAGTGCTGGGCGATTGAAAGCAGCGTTTGCTGTATGTACCATCACTGGAGTGGTTGAAGCTGCTTGTTTAGAAGGAGTATACTCCGCACAGGTGGCTGAACTTATTGCTTTGACCCGTGCCTGTTTGGCTGCTGACATGATCCGTATAACGATTTATACTGATAGTCAGTATGGGTTTGGTGTCGTTCACGACTTCGGACAGCTATGGTCACAGAGAGGGTTTATGACATCTTCTGGTTCGCCCATTAGAAATGGGGATTATGTGAGACAGCTGTTAGAAGCGTTGCAATGTCCAGAGGAAATCGCAGTTGTTAAGTGTTCAGCACACACAAAGGGAAATGATTTTGTGTCATTAGGTAATAACTATGCAGATGAAGTTGCTCGATTCTGTGCAGAGCAGGGATGCACATTCACTGAAAGGCATATTGAGGAAAGCCAAGAAAGAACCGATTTTGACGTGATGTTAGCCATGGCCGATACATGGGAAGAACTGAAACGGTTGCAAGATGAGGTTTCTGACCAAGAACGGGATAGTTGGATGCGAGCTGGATGTGAGAAGGGAGACGTGGATGTGTGGGTTTCGAATGATGGAAGAGCTGTGTTGCCGGAATGTCTGTTGAATCCAATGGCAAGACTGATACATGGTGCTGTACATCTTGGCAGAGATGCGATGGTGCGAGTGTTTCGCCAAACATTGTACATTCCAAAGTTTTGTGCAGTAGCTGAAGCTGTGTGTCAGAGATGTGTTACGTGTCAACAAATGAATGTAGGGAAAAGGACAGCGGTGACTCTGAGTCATATTGGGAGGTCAGGTGGGCCTTTCAACAGAATGCAGTTGGATTTCATTGAGATGCCAAGGTGCAATGGGTTGAGGTACATATTAGTTGTAGTATGTGTCTTTTCTAGATGGGTGGAGGCTTACCCAACTCGTAGATGTGACACACTCACCGTAGCCAAACTACTACTGAGGGAGCTTATCCCGAGGTTCGGTTTCCCGAGCTCTTTTGAATCAGATAGAGGAACGCATTTCCATAGTGAGGTTATGAAATTGCTTTGTGCGGCCTTGAATGTGGACCAAAGGTTGCATTGCAGTTATCGACCAGGGGCTTCTGGGATTGTGGAACAAGTTAATAGGACTTTGAAAGCCCAAATGGCTAAAGTGTGTTCCTCGACCTCTTTGAAATGGCCAGACGCATTACCCTTGGTTCTCATGAGTCTCCGTAGTGTGCCTGATAGAAGGACTGGATTGTCGCCTCATGAGATCCTCATGGGGAGAGCGATGCGTTTGCCACCGATACCTGCCACTGCTTTGATTAACATCACTGATGATTTGATTCTCGACTACTGTAAAGGCCTGGCTGATGTAGTCTGTTGTGTGTCTCAGCAGGTGCAAGCAGCAGCTGTTCCAGCCGCAAGTGACCTGTGCCACGACTTGTGCCCCGGGGATTGGGTACTTGTGCGTAAACACGTGAGGAAGAGTTACCTGGATGCTCGTTGGTGTGGGCCTTACCAGATAATCCTGGTTACGAATACAGCAGTGAAGTGTGGGGGATTGCCGAACTGGGTGCATGCCTTCCATACCCGTAGAGTTCCAGCACACTTGGAAGATACAGCCCCTCTCGTGAATGAAAATCCAGCTGAGGTGGCAGAGCCACCTGGGAGGGCAAGTCAAGCTGTAAGGGTTGCTGATGCAGTTGGTTGTGCACTAGACCGAGCTGAGAGGGGAAGTGCAAGTCGAAGCCCCGAATCTGAAGAACGTGTTGCTGTGGGTGGAGTAGAGTCAAACTCTGCCGAAGAAGATAATAGTGCACAGGGTATTCGAAGGGAGAGGAGAAGTGTCACAGAAGCAGAAAGAGTTTGGCCCGTGGGTCAGAGACGGGTAAACTTGCGAGTGGCACCGGGAAGAGATCTTGCCCCAGTTTCTGAAACGACCGAATCAGAGGAGGCTGACGAAGAGCAAGCTCAAGGTGGCATGAGAAAGTCGAGGAGAGCAAGAGTGCCGTGTAGAAGGTACGCCTCACCAGAGTGGACATACGTTGTGACTGATGCCAGGCATACCGAGCACGGGGAGGCTGAAATCCTTGACGCTGGTCAGCAGTTCTCCGAATCTGAGGGTAGAAGTGTTGCTGAAAATTCCAGGATTGGAGATCGATGGGATATTGACCCTCAATATTCCGAGTCCACCGCTTCTGAGTAAAGTTTGTGAACTGATTTTGGAAACCTTAGCCTTTCCGACTTTTGTTGTCATACCAGCACCTCAGGAGTTGATGACACTTCGAATTGACATTTTGCAAGGGGTCCTGGAGCTTTTGGGACCGTATATTGTTATGGACTGATGGTGAACTTTTGCTGTATATAAGTCTGAAAGAAGATAACCTAGACCTGAGTGGAAGAAGAACAAATTTAGGGACTTTCTCCATTAGATAGAATGAAAGAAGGCGAGGGAAGTCTTTTTCTGGCCTGTGTAAATAAGGAACTGAAAATTGCTAGGGGTTTTTCCAGCTTCAGGGTGTGAGGATTGAACTGATATGACAAGAGACACTTGAATGAGAAAGAGACTTTTACCTGTTGTCATCGAAGTGGATTCTGAGAACTTTTCGAAAATGGCAGAAGCTGGAAATACTCACCGTAGGGCTAAATTAGTGATAGGTACACTTTTAGGGGTAGTGATAGCTGCTATAGTTGCGATAGTTGTAGCCTCATATATAGTGTCACTTGAGCAGGAGGGGGAGGTACAGGGGACACCTACACCTACCACTTCCAGCCAAAAAGGGGTTACTGTAGGAGCTCAAAAAGCTTTGACACTTGAAGAAAGTCATAGATTTCATGTAGATTTATCTAGGGGTGATTTCAAACTTAATGCTTATGCGAAGCTGTTGTATGAGTATGTTGATGCGATGGATGCGAAGGATTGCTATGTGTGTATGCAGTTGCCTTCTTCTGTAGATGAGGGTATTAGATATCATCACCTTCCACTAACATATGGGATTTCTTGCAGCTTATTGCTTAGCTTGTTTTATGAAAGGAAACAGTTTGAGTATTTCTTTTCCAATTATGATGCAGTACTTCCTGAAGTTCCGGCATTTAAGCATTTGAATAAGTATGATTATTATAAGTCAGAAGATAGACTTCGGACTTATTTCATACCGACTACAAGTTTAGACATGCTTATGCGCATAGACAGAATTTGACCTGCTTGTTGTCCGAAACTGAAAAGAAGTTTATTGGCCAGATTGAGGATAGATATAGAAAAATAACCCAGACACGAAACGCAGGAGAGAGTCCAGTAGATTGGACTGAGGAGGAGAGATTACACAGATCCAAGGGAAGTTATGGACCTATAGCATTAGATCAAGTGCAGAAGGGGAATTTGTGTGTGGGACGTCCTCAGACCTATTATGATAAGGTTTCAGTGGGACATAGTACATGTGATCATACCTTTACCATGGAAGATTCTGCTAAGAACTTTTTGCAGGGTCCGGTGCAAGTGATTCCAACGGTGTATTTTGTATGCGGAAAGAATGCATATGTGAGAATGCCTGCAAATTGGTATGGTACATGCTACTTGGCTTACATTTTCCCGAAGATTTACCATACAGAAGATTTAAATTTGTTGGAGACAGGACATAATTCGAAAGTGCGAAGAGCTGCAAGTGCAGGTGCAGTGATTGGTGATATCTTTGGAGCAATGATACCAGGTTTGGGCATGATCTTGAATGATGTGAAAATAAGAAAGTTGGCGACTGTGGTTGATGAATTGTCAATGAACACTGCGAGGTCATTGTTGCTGGTTGATGGGGAGATGTTATCGATAAGAACAATGGTTTTGCAAAATCGTCTTGCTTTAGACGTGTTATTGGCAAAAGAGGGCGTAGTCTGTAAATTGTTGAAAGTTCAGGAATGTTGTACGTATATTCCAGACAATAGCAAGGATCTGGAGAGATATATAGATAACATCACGACCATTCATCAAGAGATTACGGAGTTGACTGAAGAGAATGTGTGGGAGAAGATTGGTAAAGGATTTGGTCGTATTGGGAGTTGGTTTGCAAACTTGGGAAAGGGATTCCTCGGATTTGTACTGAAGCCACTAGTTATTGCTGTGGTCTGTGTGATCTGCTTGTGGGGACTCGTAAGGGCCTATAAGTGGTACAGAGGAAATAAGGTTGAGAGAACTCTCAGGGCGAATGAGAGACGAATGGCGACACTGCAGGACAGTCAATATCAGAACCTTAAAAGGATGGAGGGGTTCCGACAGAGTAGAATGGCTACTACCACTGTTTAGGTCGGTTCTTTCTCCAAAGGGAATGAAGTTGTGATGGTGTGATGACAATTTGTCATCAAAGGGGGGAACTGATAGAGCGCCATGTGATTCTGAGATTTGTAGGGGTGCATCATATTCATTGTTAGTCGGCACCCGCATATAATCGATGTATACCTAGAAGCGTCATAGAAATGTATTTGCTATAATCATGTAACATAGAAGTGTTAGAATGTAATAACGTTTTGTGAAGTTTAACGTTGCAAGTTATTGTGAATGTATTCATTACAACGTAGCTGATTAGCTTTCACAGAATATTGTAATAGAGAAAATGCGTGTCATGTTAGAATCACAATTGTAGGTTGCTTATTTACATGATGGTAATGTCGAATTAATGCCTAGAATGTGATTTCGCAGTGTGTTTAATTTTGTAAGGCCTAACCGCATATGTAGAAGAGAAGGCCTGTTTATTTCTTATTTTAGCTATGTTGTAGGCCTGCAGGGTTTTCTTGGTTAAGGTTTGAGTTGCAGCGGAGTTTAAAACTTCAAGATGCGAAGAGTTTTTCTTTTTCGTTCCCATGTTTCTGTTGCAGGTGCAAGGACATTTAGCTCGTTAGTGAGAATAAGTCTTTGTTTTAGGAGTTGAGATACGGTGTGGAGCCAACAGGGGAGTGCATTGGAATGTGCAACTGTAACTCTTAGTATGGAAGGTGCCTGGCACCCAAGGACAAGCTAACGGACGATGGATAATGGGCAGATTTGGATGGAAATTTACCGGAGGGAGACCTGGCTGAAGAGGGGTGTCAAAGGGCGTGTTCTGAATTATTGGGGTTTTGTATTCGGGACAGTGCCCCGTGGGGTGAGCAGACGAGGCTTAGGCGGGAAGCTAGAAGGAGCATCAAAGATCGAGCTCTCACTAAGTGAAGACTTCTTAGGGATTTTCACTTCTGACACCTTTTTCCAGTGATTCTCTTGCATGGGAGGGAATGCTAAGTAGGGATGCCACTTTTGAATAGAGTAGGGACAGAAAGGTTTTGACTGATGATTCCCAGCATTGACATCAGTATTTCGATTTTCTATTTGATGCTTTTAGAATCTGTAATTCTTTTCATTTTTAGTCAAATGCGAATTCTTCGTAGGCTAGCTTTTGTGTTAGTGCCCATTTATCTTTTGTGCCTTGTATTAAGGTGCCTTTATGTTCAGATGTTTTTGCTCATAATAAATCTCGGAAATTTTAGATCTTGAGTCCTTAGTCCTTTAATGATGTCAACTTGCGGGCGATATCTGTTGATAATTGTGTTTATTCCCTCTACGCTATTTGGCAAGTAAAAAGATCCTGGCGACCTAAAAGGGTTCTTGTAGATAATTGGGTAGACAAGAATCCGGCCTTATCAGTGGTAAAACAAGCCAAAGAGAAGTTAGGACAGACGGGCCCGATTACGAGTTTGGTGGTGTGGCAGTGGGCCGCCACGTCAGTGCTACGCTGCCACACCACAAACACGTCCACATACCACCTGCCAGATTACAAGTTCATTCATGGTCTGGTGGATGGTGCTTTGGTGGTCCCACGGCGGTGCCTTTTAAAGGCTCATATCTGAGCCTTTCCAAAGCACTCCGATGGGAGCCCCAAAGCACATTCCTGCACGGCATGAACTGTTAAGTCGATGCCGTGCAGGAACTGGGGGTGCTTGTAGACAGGGGGGCACACCATGTGCCCTCTGCATGCATCTCATGGCCCAGAGGCAACAGGGGGCCCCCTTAGGTTCCTCACAGCCACACTTTCCATGGCAGGCTCCCTGCCATGAAAACTGTGGCGGTGAGGAAACTCGTGTGATCAGTTATGTCCCCTATCGTAGACCCCAACGGCTCCATGTGCATGCTATAAGTACATGTATGTTCCCTCCAGTTCCAGTTATGAAGACGCAAATACATGTGCGTCCACCGTCAACATGTCCTCTTTCAGATCCGCCATGAATGGGTCAGATATTCCATTCCTAAGTATGAAAGGCCACCGACTTTATGTCGTTCACTTTCCACATTTTACAGATTCAGGCGAGTAGGCCCTGAATTCTGCCATCAAGCCTTTCCTGCTTTCTGCCTCTGGAAACTCCAGCCCGAGCCCGCATCTGTATCCATGAACTTTGTCCTACTCCCTGCGCGGCTAACGGTGCCTGATCCAGCCTGTTGCCTGCCAAAAAAAACTGTATTTCACCTTCAAGATTATCTGCTCCGCTCCTCATCCGATGCATTCCTGTCTAGTAGTTTAGGTAAACATTCTTCCAGCTACCGTGCAAAGGGCCAGGCCTCACTGTCCTCATGCAAGTAATTCATAGCCCCTGTTACCATGGAAGATTCCTGCCCCCTCGCATCTCATGTAGACACTTAGACGCTTGTACACGCACTAACAGTCAGTATAGAATAGACTCCGTCCGAGAGACCTTTCCTTTTGGATAATACAGTTCTTTAAACATAAGATATTAGATATGATTTGGGATTAGGTTGACATGACCCCCCCAGACTTCTGTCTCCACATGTAGAGCTAAATGTCAAGTCCCCTTCACCCTCTAGTTGCACGTCAATCACACGTCATGCGGCTGCGCGCGCATCTCTGCCGAATATTTCTGCTGACATTGCAGGATTCTCTTATGGATCCACCCACTTGTGACATCATGTATAATGACGTTTTATAAGTTACGCCTATATGTCCGCCTTTTAGTTACGTATGCATATATTATCTGTATTATCACCTGTTACGCCTCTTGCATCTGTCTTAATGTAATGCTTTCCATATAAATACCATTACCTGTCAATAATGTATTGCCTTCCTTCCTGAACTCTCGTGGTGATGGAATTTGAAGCCTGCAATTCGAATTGTATTTCCTTTGTAAAGGAATAAAGCCTTTTAGAACCTCTAATACCACGGATTCTGCCTCTTATATTTACTGAGTTATTCTTACTAGACTTTACCGCATAAAAAATAGTACCGGTAATTAAATATTTACCACATAAATTGGCGCCCGAACAGGGACACTTTCTCATCTCACGCGCCGGAGGTGCGTTGCAGGCCCGGTCTCCTGCCACAGCTGAACGGACAAAAACGCGTACCTGCAGGATTTCCTGTATCTCCCTCCGGCCAAGCGGGGGCGACTGAGGCTGCGATCAACACCCAGACGAGGCGGTGAGAAGTGCGAAGTATCCCGACCAGAGCCTAGCTGAGAGAGCAAGATCCGAGGTATACAGAGGCCCACCAGGTTCCGAAGTTCCGAGTCCAGTCGAGTCCAGTCCGGTCCAGTTTCAGTTCAGTTCCGAGGCCTTCCGTTCCAAGCTACCCGGTGAGTACCGTTGCCGGGGAGGCATTTAACGTGCACCTAGTCTGTGCCGGTCAAGACGGGTTTGGGTACACAAATCCGGTCTGCACTGTTTCAGCAGTGTATCTGTACTGTTTAGCAGTATATCTAGTATGTCTTGCATATAAATAAGTATTATCTAGTGTCAGTATTATGTCCGTAACTAGTTTTCTATTAGTTATCATCGCTCGTTAAACTGTTAAGTGTTAAATGTTTAAGTACGTTCTATATACTGTGGTGTGAATGATTGTTCATTACTGTGTTTTTTGTATAAAGTGTGTTCTAGTAATAAGGTCTAAAAATGCCGCTCTTTTCGAAATTAAGACAGATCAAAACTAGAAAAGGGGTACTCGAAGAAGCTGTTCCCATTCCACCTAGGGATACCCCAGGATACTTTATGTATCATAAACATGGCCTAGATGCCGTATTATTTCTTGATTTATGGGTGGACTACACCAAGGATTTGCCAGAAAGTCAGAGATGGCCCGCAGCGGGGACCTGGGATGCCGATTGCATCATGAGAGTAGAAGAAGAATTATGGAAAAAGAAAGCCAGACAGTCACAGAAAGATGCCATTGAATTATGGCGTAAAGAATCATATAGACGTACAGAAAAAGCGCTCAGACAGGAAGAGAAAGGTAGGGAGAATTCAAATAAAACCTGAGAAAATCTATTAATTGAGGAAGGTACCCGAGTAAAATCAGAACAAGTAGATAGACAAAGAAACACTCTTATGAATGGTATGTATCCTCTTCTGGCCGAAGGGTTACCTAAGGCTACCCCGGAAATACCAAAAGACTTGACTCCTCCATTGCTCCCGATAAAAGCACATCCCAAAACACATCCCAAAACAGCAAAGGACGTTTTCCTTTCCTCCTATTTAGATGACGTAGCTCCTGAGTATGCTAATACCATACCACACACACCGCTTGCCGATGGTGTCCAACATCAAGAGCATCCATCTGTATCCCCGCAACAACAAGCTCCTACAACAAGCTCCTACACAAGTTCCCAAGTGAAATCTTGCTCTGCTCTGCTTTAGCGGCCGGAGCCGCAAAAAAGGCTTCTTTCTTGAAAAGCGAAGGTCTGCCCCCTCTGTCAGCAGCAGTGGCAGGCGGCGCAGGTGGGGTGAACTAAGGAATAAGGCAGCTGATTTCAGGGCTTCTCCTTCCCTCTGCTCTCCTCCTGCGACCCAGGACTCAGGATTCCCCAGCCTGGTTGAGCATTTGATCTGGGCGGCCGGGTGATCCTGTGTTGTGCTCTTTTGCTGTGTTGCTGCTACGTCAATTAACGACCTGCCCCGCCACAGCTGCCATTACCGCTTTCGCTGCTGCGGTCTTTTCCGACCTTTCCCTGACGGCTGCTGCCACTAACCCTGTGCTTGACTGCTACCGCCGCATTGTAGTTACTGTACCTCCCCCGCTTTTCTACCTTTGCGGCTGGAGGTCTGGGTGGCTTCGGAGCTCGGCTCGGCGCAGGACTTGGGGCAGACAGGCCTGGGAGGTCTGGGAGGTGAGCTGTATTGGTGTTAAAAGTAGAGGTGGTGGTGAAGGGCAACCCCCAAAGTATAAGAAATTTGCTGAATTCATATCAAGGTGTTGGTTAATGATGAGATCTGGACGCCAACGCGGTGCTCTGCCGAAGTTAAAACAGCGTCACAATCCCGATGCATTAACCAAAGTGGGGTCACAGTCAAAATCAGACGAAAAAAATGAGAGGGCTACTACATCAGGGGACTGCCTGACTGAATTAGCTGAACTAAGTGTACCACCTTCATCCCCCGTAGTCCCAGGGAAGATTCAGAAGATTGCCAACATTGACGCTCAACCGTCAATTAAGAGTTACTTTTTCAAGTACCACACTCAAAAGAAAAATAGATCTCAAAATAATAAGGATAATGGCAACTCTGGTGTTGATTGCAGATCATCTTCATTTACTTCTCTTGTATCGTCACCATGTTTAAATAGTGCTCAATTGGGTGAAGATCTTGAGCTCAAATCTGCCTCGTCTCTACCAAGGCCCCGGCATGAGCCGGTGTCCCTGGTTTCGAACCTAACTGTAGGCCATTCATCTCCAATGAAAGATCCTAAAGCATTTTCGGGTCAATTTAAGGCATTGGAAATGAGTAGCCCTAAGGAAAAGCTTCCAAAGTCAATTAAAGACACACAAGAACCAGCGCTTATCCTGTCGAAAAATCTACCAGTGTATACTGGAAGGCTGCAAGCACAAGCACAAATTCACCGTGATAATATGGTGGATCAGCTAATTGAGCAGCCTACCGATCTATGTGTGATGGTGAACCAACAAAATTTAGGAATGGAAGAGTCGAACAAAAGATCCACAGAGAGTGGAACTGTTGTATGTTCGGTAATCGAAATCTCCTCGGGTTCGAATCATAACGTCAGTGATGTGGCCGTAGAGGCTGATTATAATGTGTTTAAGCCACTTAATAAGGGTGGCGGAGATGATTTACTAAGCCCGATTGAACATCTTTCTTTAACTGGGGAAGCTCGTCCTATTAATTTGGATAAATCCAGTATAATTTTGGAAAATAGCTTTTGTATCAATAAGTCTGTATTGATTCCAGGTGTGGTTAATAGGAGCAATAAGGTTAAGTTGGATATTAATGAGAAATGTAAGTCTTTTAACTCTGCAGATTTATCTTTTCTAACAAAGTTTCATGGAAATTTTCAGGTAAAATCAGATACCCTGGAAAATAATGTTAGTAATTCTGAGTGTGGAGCATGGGATTGTATGCTTAATACTATGGATTCTATAACAAAAGCCCTTAATTTCCACTCTGACAAGTTAGACATTCAGGTAGATATTTTAAATACTTTAGCAACTCACGTTGTAGGAATAGACGCGAAGCTGTTTCAATTAACTAAGCTGATATCTAAAGTTCAAGCTGATAAAGAAAATCAGTTAATATCCTGCACGTGTGCCCAACTGATCGATAAAATCTCTGATCTGCCATCAATTGTTAGTTCTATGGTCCATGAAGTAAAACTATTATCCGGTAGGGAAGTTGGGACGAGTGATGATATAAGAAATATCGAAAACATAGGAAAAAATCCTCTGGTCCTAAAACTTTCGCCTCCGCGGAAGACCAGTGTTAAAAGTGGGGCCCCCGGACCCGTAGTAGGTAATATTGAGGTACCCTCAGAGGCATTACTCTCCCCTAATTTAAAGATAAATCTGGAGGCAAATAATAATAGCTCAATAGTAACTACGGTCACCGAAGTAACAGGAGTCCCTGAAGTATTATCAAAAAGGGCGAGGAAAAGATTGAGAAAAACACATAACAAGGCAGTACGGGATAAAAAAATAACTAATGGGGTTGCAAACAATAGCGGCCCATTAAACTTGAATCCCGGTCCCGCAGCCCTCTTCCCAATTTTTACACCTTCGACTGCACTTCGAGCCAATAGAAAGGTTAAGCCATGCAGTAAAGCTGGAAGTGAAGGGATAAAGGAAGAGCCTATTTTAAATGTGGGGTCTAAAACCCAGACACTGTCAATCCGAGAGAACCAGGTAGGGCGAGATAAGCATATGCATGATTCACACTCTTATCAGAGTTCTCAAAACCTTTTCCAGAATGAGATCATCCCAGTTCAAGAATTAATAGGGTCTAACAATAATATACATACCTATCCAAAAGAAATAGAGTCCGTTTGGTCTAGAGATGAAGGAGTAGTCTCAAAAGGTGAGAAACATATGGCCATTGAAACAATTATAAACCTTTCCCTTACGGACCAGACTAGTCCGAGAATACAGCCATGTGTACATGACCAAAAGCTACCTTATGGAAAATTAATAAATCCTCATCCTTCGCATCCTAACAAGAATGAACAGGTTGAGGGTTCCAGTACTCTGGTTCAATCTAAGCCAGGGCAGCCTGATCGTTTAAATCGACCAGATAATCCCCTGTTGGTGACTGTTGGGAATATGGATCAATCGGATTCAAGGTTAAGGAGCAATACTGATCGATCCGGTCCAGGGTTTAGGAGGAATATTGAATCCCCCAAATTACAGGATAGTTCCCTATTGGTGTCTGCTGGGAATATGGGTAGATTGGATTCAGGGCTTAGGAGTAATATTGAATCACCCAAACTGCAAGCTGAAAATCGAAAAGTGGTGTTCTACCCTCTATATTCGACTCGCGGTTCACATGATATTCTGAATAGAGGGAATATTCTGAAATTACTAAAAGCAACTCCTGATCTTAAGGATGTTGCAACCGAAGACCTGGATTCTGTAGAGTTTAAGATAGATGGTGGTAATAGGGAGACAACCGTCACGACTTGGCTAAAGGATGATATTGTAAAGAAAATATTAGCGAATTCTAAAAACTTTGAATGTTGGGGGATTAAAGTATGGAGACTACACGGTCTGCAATACCCGACCCCACTAATACCCATAGTGAAAAAGGAGGCCCCAAAACAAACTGATGTTAACCAATTTAGAGTATTGAAAGGAGCTTCAGGTCCATCTTCAGCCCTAAATAGGCTAGGTGGCATTAAAATTAAAAGCTGTCAGCCAGGGTCACGTGTGTGTGAGGAATCAAAAGGGGTTCATGCGGCAGCTGATGACTGGAGTTGGCTTCCGGCTATTCTATCTGGAAAAAATTCAGCAAAGACTGATTGATGTTGGGGTACTTCATTCAATGCACCAACATCAGTCAGAATTTGTCGGGGTACTTCATTCAATGGTCCAACAGCAGTCAGAATTTGCTCTTGGAATACAAACGGATTTAATACTCTTGTAGAAGATGTAAATGTTGTAAGTTTTTTAAATTTGTTTGATATGTTACTTCTGCAAGAAACGTGGAATTTGGCCAGCACACCGCTGATCGGCTATTACGAATATTTGAATGTAGCGTGTAGGGAAGCTGCTTATGGTCGACCAAGTGGGGGACTTTCAATATATGTTTCTTTAAATCTTAATGTTGAACACTATGAAATAGATCTTCAAGTTAAATGGATTCAATGTGTTAAATTAATAGCCAGTCAATCGTTGATCATTTTAAATGTTTATTTAAGTTCGAAAAAAAATGTGCGATCACTTCAACTTATTGAGTTATGGGAGATGGTGAAAGTGCTATATTATGATCATAGGGATGCTCAGATGATCATCTCGGGAGATTTTAATACTCACCTTTTATTGTATAAAAACCGGGAAACCCTCTCAGATCTTCTATCCCAATGGTCTAATTGTGAATTTATTAAATACAATTTAACGATGTTGTATGATAGAGAGCATTTTCCAACATTCAATAAAGCCGACTGTCTTTCCATAATTGACTATACGATATTGTCAGATAAACTCGCAGATCAAGTTCAAAGCTATGAGGTTGTGGCAAGGATTGAGAGCGACCACAATCCGCAAGTTTTTACGATCAATTTACCCTTCGAGTATTTACCAGAGACTAAAATATTAAGATCGGCCCCGGTCACTTTTAATTTAAAAAGGTTAATATGGAATGAGAAAACAGAGAAAGATATTATTGACTTTCTCTCTCTTCTAATCCTAAATGCACGGGTCGAATACTCTGATGGAATTTCGATGATTGCCCTTTGGCCCACCTTATGTGAATCTCTATTGAATAAATTCCCCAATAGGGGACGACCTGGGGGTGGAATTTTTCCCATCGTTTATTATATCTGAAACGATCTCGTAATAAATCAATAAGATCAGTATATAGAAAAGCAAAGGGATCTTGTTACTTCATAACATCGCTTAAAATCAGAAATTTAAAGAGGGGTTACAAGAATGAAATCTGGAGGGCTAAACGATTGTATTATGAAGAGTCATGGGCTAAACTCCATTACGCATGTAAATCTAAGGACCTGAGAATGTTTTGGAGCATAATTAATAATTTAGAAAATGGAAATTTTAGAAATACAAGTGCCAATATAGATGAATTAAGCTGGATACATTTTTTTAATAATAAATTAACTTCCCGAAGCCAACTGATAAAGGAGTTTGAATGTCTTGATTACAAAGGTAAATTGGAGCCAGTTGAAGGGTGTGACCCTTTTGGTGTAAGGGACACACCAGGCTCTACGAATATTAAGTTATGGTCGGTAGATAAAGTTAAAAAGGTTTTACTTAAAATTAGATCAAATGGAGCCCCTGGACCTAATGGAATGCCGAACGCTATTTTTAAAGTCAAAATTGAGTATTGGCCAGAGTTATTAACGGTCCTCTTCAATGAAATTCGTAAGACAGGCTGTATTCCGGATTCATGGAGGGGAAGTATAATACAGCCGATCTACAAAAGTGGGCCCCAGGAGAATCCTGCAAACTATCGTTTAATTACCCTCACAGACGTAGATGCTAAAATATTCGCAAGTTGTCTGTTAGAGGAGTTGGAGTCTTGGGCGGAAAAAGAAGAATTGATTCCAATCTTTCAGACAGGATTTAGGAAGGGAGAATCGACTCTTACCAATTTGATTTTATTGTCTTTACTAGGAGAAAGAGCCATATGTAGGAAACAAAAATTGTACATTTGTTTTATTGACTTAAAAGCCGCGTTTGATTCTGTACCCAGAAATATTCTTTGGAAAAAGTTAATGAATTGGGGTATATCAGAAACTCTTTTAAAAATGATTAAATTATTGTACTCAAATACCTGGGTGCAGGTCAAAATCGGCAATGGTAGACATACTACCCGCCGCCTTGAGACAAATCTTGGGTTAAAACAAGGATGTGTGCTCGCTCCTTGTCTTTTTAATTTATTTATGTCTGATCTCCCAACCCATTTTAATGACGTAAATTCACATTCCCCTTCTGTAATGGGTAAAGAAATTAAATACTTACAGTATGCTGATGATACTATTTTACTTAGCCAAACTATGATAGGATTAAAAAGATTAATACATTCTTTTAATATATATGTAACCCAAAATGGATTAACAATTAATATAAAAAAAACAAAAATTATGTTATTAGGAAAAGGCAAACTTGGGGTAAAGGACTTGAGTATCAATGGTTTGTCTGTGGACTGTGTAAAAACTTATAAATATTTGGGAATTACATTTGATGATCGACTATCATTTAGACAGCACTTCAATAACTTAGAGGCTAAAGGCTCCTCACTTGCCTTCGCATTTCGAAAGTTAAGAGATAAATTAGTATGCCCCAATTATGACCATCTACTTAAAGTCATGAAAGCAAAACTTATTCCCTCCCTGGATTATGGATCTATTATTTTTAAGGGTAGAGACGTGAAAGTATTGGAGGCCATAGTTTCAAGGACATATAAATCAGTCTTTAGGATTCCTAGTCAGATTTCATGTGCCAATTTAAGATTGGAATTTGGCTTACGGAAACAGCTCTTGGTGCATAAAGCATCATTTGTAAAAACACTATTGGCATTATCTCGAGCCAAGGAGGGCACGTTGGCCAATATGTGTTGGAGCGAGATTTCGACCAGTGAATACTCTAGAAGCTGGCAGGATTATTTAGCTGAGTGTCTCCTAAAATTCGAATGTCCCAAATTGGAAGACGAAACAAAGAGTAAAATGGATTATAAAAAAATAATTAATTCAACCGTCGCCTTGCTGTCAGAATTGTCGGATAAATATGAGCTGAGAAAAAAAAAACACTTTTGGTCTATTGCCAATTGTTTCGACAAAATGATGGCCCAACCTTATTTACTTTTTCATCACCAAAAACCCTTAATTAAGAAGAAATTTATGTTATTAAGGTTTGGAATTTATCCAACCAAAGATGGAACCCCTAAATGGGAGTTCAAATGGGCATCAAATATTTGTCGGCTGTGTGGGCAGTATGACGAAACCTTGCTGCATATTGTAACACTATGCCCAAAAATGATGAAGGAACGGAAAATAATTTTAAAACCTATTTTTAAAGAAATGGGACTTAGGACTTGTAGATCGGCATTAATATTTTGCCTAAGTGGTGTCAACGTCTATATTATACACCAATTTGTAAAATTTATACTTCCAGTGGAAAAGAAATTATGTAAGGTTGACACCCAAAGTATATGTTGAATTTGTTAAGGCTGTAAATGATGATGCTGCTGTTTTTAAGATGATGATGAATTATCCTTCTGGCACTTTTTAATTGTTTGTTTTTATAGTACTACCTTTAGATAATGTACTAATTGTTTGTTTTTAAAATACTACTTTTAGATAACTGTTCCATTTATATTGTTTATTATTTTTATAGAATGGCACATGTGCACTTTATCCTTGAAAACTGCCACGTCCTGTAAACTATTTTAAAAATGAAATAATAATGTTGAATTATCCCGAACTGGAAAAAGTTAATTGATTGTGGTCAACTTTATACATTGTATCCTGGAATGTTCAATTAGGTAATGTGTTTGGTTTGTATTTATTTTTGTCCTTTTTTTGTAATGGTTTTAATTAATCAACAAATAAATAAATATTCGAAGTTCCCACAGGTCCCTCCGTTTCTACTGTTTTTCCCACATCTACGATTTCTATCCTACGTCCAACGAATCCTTTCTTGCCCAGCACCTCAGATGGTGCTACAGGAGGTACGACAGACATGTTTGCCACACCGCCGCGAAATAAACAGACCCTTAGAGATTTAGCACTCCAACGTACACCCCAACTAGCGACATCCGACATGTTTAAAGAACAGCTTGTGGATTGTAGATACGACCCAGTGCCAGGTAAACAGGACAGATTGCTCATATCATCACTACGTATACGACGAGCTACATTGTATTTAATGACGATACCAGGAATGGTTGAACACCTAGACAATATATATCGCTTTGTCCAAACAGGGCGAGGTCCAGAGAGTATTAACGAAGCTATGGAATACCAGAAAGTGGATGTCCAAAGACAACTACTACGTTTTTTCATAAATTGCGTGATTAGGAACCAAGACAGGCCTGGGGCAGATCATGATACCATGCAAAAACTTGCCAAATGGGGTCAGAACATATCAGACGAGAAACATGATAAACAGGCGTGTATAATCGCCATGTATCGAAAGATCCGCAAGGAAGTAGAACGAATACATAAGGAAAGACGAGAAGCAGACAGAATTGAATCAGAGGAAGAGGAGGAGCAAGAATCAGAACAATTAGAAACGATAGCTTACGTAGGTAGAGGAAGACCCCATAATAATGCTAGAGGCTTTAATGATCCGATACGTCCGATACGTCCAGAATGTAGCAGACATTTTCAAACCCCTATGTTAAATACAAGATCCCCTGAACACCTATTCCAAGCCGCTGATAAATTACTCCGAGATCGAAGGGGGTACCATATGCTCGATTCCATGGACGAACAAGAATTAGCCAGGTCAGCAGTACAATGGGCTGACAGTCCCAGCGAATACAATGATGACGTACTAGCACACACGTTTCTGAATCTTGCCCCATACGAACAGCATTTAGCTAGTATATACATGATTCAACACCTCCTTATATTATATAAAAGCCAACACTCCGATCCAGGACCCTTACCTGACATATTGACAGAACTACTCACGAATAAATGGAGAGGGTCAGGTACTGATTTAATTAAAGAAATTCTAGAATTTCGAAACCAGTATATAGCTTTCGTGTGTCCAGAACACGTTCCAGTTCCCATTATGGGAAGAAAAATGTATCATATAGATAGACAGAATCCCTTACGCGAAGTAGACCCAATCAGAGGTGAAGGTAATAACTTTACACGCGTGTTTGTATACACGCCTATAACTAAAATTGAATTATTAGAAATGAAGAAAGTAGTACCCAGCCATGACAAGGATCCAGCAGGTTTCCACCGTGAGATAAAAGACATGTTACTCATGGGAGAGTATACCTACCCCGACATTATGAAAATATTAAAGGTATTAATGCCTGCCGGTGTTTACGAGAAACTCAAAGAAAAGGAATGGGAGGTGGGAGACCAAAAGATAGATTGGACAGCATTAGAAAACGAAGAAAAGGCCCGAGCTGCAGGAGCAGGGCTTGGGGAAAAGACTACAGCACTACCAGGATTACTAGTGCAGGTACTGCCACGTTTATTAACGACGAAAAAGGAGGACTGGGGTGCAATCTCAGCCTGTAAACAAAAGCAAGATGAAGACACTAGTGATTTCTATTCCCGATTTGAAAAATGTTTTGGTATTAATAGTGGCATAAAAGCAAGTAGCGAGTCATATCCACATCTGTTTGTGATAAAATTAGTTGAAAATTCTCTGCCGCAAGTTAAGAATAGAGTATTGAAATTTGAGAGTACCTGGCAAGGTAATACCCCGTCACAGATGTTACAGATGTTACAATATCACCACAATAGAATTAGAGAAGAACAAGAACACGAACAAAGACGTATGAAAGATACAAAAATGAAAATGCTTGTTGCTCAGTCAGTTCCAGCTGATGGTCATCAAAAGGGTGATTCAACAGGTCCGGTGAAAGGGACATGTAACTATTGTAAACAACAAGGTCATTATATACACGATTGTCCAGTCCTGAAACATAATATTGCCACAGGTAGAACACAGGAAAGACCACGTCCACCTAGACAGGATCAGAATCAACAACAAATCCCTCAGCATGCACAACCTAGGTCAGCTCCGCAACAACCAGCTCCGCAACAGACAGCTCCACAACAGATGGTAGCACCACCACAAGCGCAGCCTATTGCTGCCACACAAGCAACCACGCAACAGATGTATCAGTATGCACAAGCAGATTATCCCGATTATCAGCGATACACATGAAATAGCCTAGAGAGGGAAGTTCGCTTACCCCTTATTGAGGTTCCTGTAGATCAAGAGGGACCTTATGTACATAGTGAACTATTAGGGGAAGACAGAAAGTTTTTACTTGATACAGGGGCAAGCAGAACAACTATACGACGCAGTGAAGTTCCAGGGGCACCCCTCTCAGGCTCACAAAATATTTCCCTTGGATTCTCAGGAAAACCTATAATTAATGACGTAACACAACCTCTTCCACTCACGGTTGGTCCATTGACACGTACTACAGATTTATTACTTACTAAATCATGTCCAGAAAACTTGTTAGGTATAAAAACATTGAAAGCTCTAGGAGCCATAATATGTTGTTCTCCGGAAGGAGTACGACTATTTTTACGTGACTTCAAAGGTCACTACGTGTCCAGAGACATGGATCACCGGCTGCAGAATTTACCTACACATTTATGGGCACAAGGCCCCACTGATGTTGGTTGCATGAACATTACACCATATCGAGTCACACTAAAAACAGGAGTAGTACTACCACGAATGCGACAATACAAGTTACCACCAGATGCTGTTGTGGCTTTGCTGCAAATCATTGACGAGCTCATTGCACAAGGAGTGGTTGTCGAAACCGACTCCAATGTATGCAATTCCCCGATAATTCCGATTCTTAAAAGAACGGATCCAAAAGCGGTAAATATTTCGTTACCGGTACTATTTTTT
The DNA here is from genome assembly GCF_964204655.1 of Triturus cristatus. NCBI lineage: Eukaryota > Metazoa > Chordata > Amphibia > Caudata > Salamandridae > Triturus > Triturus cristatus. The sequence continues at coordinate 1,709,488,370 of NC_140589.1, read as the reverse complement.
ATGCGGTAAAGTCTATTAAGAATAACTCAGTAAAATGAGAGGCAGAATCCGTGGTATTAGAGGTTTAAAAAGGCTTTATTCCTATACAAAGGAATACAATTCGAATTGTAGGCGTTCTATTCCATCACCACGAAAGTTCAGGAAGGAAGGGCATATATTATTGACAGGTAATCATTTTTATAGAAAAGGCATTACAGTAAAACAGATGCAGTAGGCGTATCAACTGATAAGACAGAATAAAATATGCATGCGTAACTAGAATAGGCGTAACTAGAAAACGTCATTATACATGATGTCACAAGTGGGTGGATCCATAAGAGAATCCTGCAATGTCAGCAGAAATATTTGGCAGAGATGCGTGCGCAGCCGCATGACGTGTGATTGACGTGCAACTAGAGGGAGAAGGGGACTTGACATTTAGCTCTACATGTGGAGACAGAAGTCTGGGGTTATGTCAACCTAATCCCAAATCATATCTAATATCCTATGTTTAAAGAACTGTGTTATCCAAAAAGAGAGGTCTCTTAGGATAGAATCTTATTCTATACTGACTATACTGACTGTTAGTGCGTGTACAAGCGTCTAAGTGTCTACACTAGATGCGAGGGGGTAGGAATATTCCATGGTAACAGGGCTATGAATTACTTGCATGAGGACAACGAGGCCTGGCCCTTTGCACGGTAGCTGGAGGAATGTTTACCTAAACTGCTAGACAGGAATGCATCGGATGAGGGGCGGAGGAGATAATCTTGAAGGTGAAATACAGTTTTTGGCAGGCAACGGGCTGGATCAGGCACCGTTAGCCGCGCAGGGAGTAAGACAAAGTTCATGGTCACAGATGCAGGCTCAGACTGGAGCTTTCAGAGGCAGAAGGCAGGAAAAGGCTTGATGACAGAATTCGGGCCTACTCGCCTGAATCTGTAAAAATGTGGAAAGTGAACCACATAAAGTCGGTGGCCTTTCATACTTAGAAAAGGAATATCTGACCCATTCATGGTAGATCTGAAAGAGGACATGTTGACGGTGGACGCACATATATTTGCGTCTTCAAAACTGGAGCAGGAGGGAACATACATGTACGTATAGCATGTACATGGAGCCGTTGGGGTCTACGATAGGGGACATAACTGATCACAAAATTCATATTTCCTCATTCCCTCCTTGTCCCCTTCGGACCCTTAGGAGATATCGATCTTCATCAATCCATCGATCTGTTCATATAGCATCATTTGCTCTTCTTTCTTCTTCCGGGATCTCGAACGAAAACTTGGATGTGGGATACACGAGGTGGCACACAGACCACAAATCGCTGGCCCACATTGTAAACATAAGCAGCAACTGAATAGTATGAGAAAGCCAATACCTAGGAAGGAGAGCATTCTCCATCCCCAGGCTGACAACACGCCCCAGAACCAACCGGACCAAGTCCAGGTGCCTGGACTCTGGTGTATCTGGCTTACAATCTTATGAAGGCGAGTTATGGCTTTATATACTGACGGCGAATTTTCTGGTATGAAAATGCAGCAACTTGATCCGATGACCCTACAAGCTCCGCCCCTATCGGCCAGGATGACGTCAAGGACAAGACGATTTTGAAGCACAACAATCCGCATAGCAGACTGCTCTTCTGTTAAATTGCCTAAGGCGGAAATAGTTTCGTTCACTACTGCTTCAAGGGTTCTGGTTAATCTACGTATCAGTTTACTATTAGTGACTGTACCTATATAGGGAAAGAAACCTTTATTGAAATCTGTGTATTTTTCCCATGCTGTTTCAGTGTAATCGACAATTGGGAGATCTCTCTGCTGTCTATTGTGTACTAAATGAGTATTTCTATAATAATCAGGAGGAGCTAGGAAAACAGGCGGTAGAAGGAATGCTATATAACAGGTACCATCCCAATCTAAAGGTAGGCGTATATATGCGGTCTGGCCACATATAAAGTAGGAATGACGAGAAGCTCTAAATGTAGACTTGCCTTGATCACTGAATTTTATTACAGTGGTGCATTTACTATGGCCCATGTGTATGGAGCCATTCTTTCTTATACATAGTTCCCCTTTTACTGGGAATACGGGCATGGCGGGCAAGATTGGTGTAGCCTCTGATTCAACGTTCAGGATCATAAGGTTAAGTGTAAAATTACCTAATCCATATACTTCATTTTCTAGATCAGTTCCTGTTCTTTTGGGAAGTCCCTCCTTGTTAGGGTAGCAGACTTTAAGCAAAACTAAGTTCAGGTTTCCCCATACCCAGTTGTCTTGATAAACTGCGGAATTCGAATCTAGGGAATTAATCAAACTAAACCATGCTCCACACGAGCCATTATGTGTGAACGGATAAGGAAAGAGGGGCAAAACTCCCTTATAGTTCTGATAGGGAGGGAGTCGGCCACATATCCAACAATTTGTGGCATTGCTGGTTTGATGGGAATGATGTAGCATACTAATGAAAGTGTTATTGCGCAGCGCAAATCTATAGGACAATTCATGTGGAGGTAATTCACTAAAAGAATGTTCTGCAGTTATATTATAAGCACGCTTAGGAATAGGGTAATACATGTGCAATAGGATGCTGACAATGATGATCAGGAGACTTAGAAAAAACAAAATTAATAATGTTACTGTACAATGACTACGAAATGATTTACAATACGCATGCTTCTTGAGCAGCATTTGATTATTTCTTTCTCTATTCCGGTCCAGAGGATACATGTCAGAGACAAATTCAACCGATTCACCTTGGAGAGGACTTAAACAATCAAATTGTCTGACTTACTGGACCTCAATTTTAGTTTATACAGTTCTGGTTTTGTTAATTCAGCCAAGGGGAGCTTTGAGTCTGTTTGTGAGGGAATACAGGGTTGAGTCTCTACGCTGGATGGTAGTCCATAAAATTTCTTGATATGACTCGAGTGCAACCACCCTTTCCTTCCCTCGATCTTCACAGCTGTCCTTGTGGTGAGTAGAACCAACTTCGGTGACTTCCACCTAGGATCCAGTTGGGTCTTCCGGTCAAAATTCCTGACCAAAACCAAGTCCCCAGGAACCACGTCATGGGGCTTCACCTCAGTATTGTCGGGAAAAGCTGCGGATACCTGTGAACGACAAGATTGTAGTGCAGACATCAAGGAAGCCAGGTAATCTGTCAGCATATTACAGTCAACATCAGTGATTTTACGAGGTATAGGCGTCCCCCACATATTTGGTGGTCTACCGAAGATCACCTCATACGGGGATAGCCCTGTTCGAGAATGTGCTACCATTCTCATGTAAAAGAGAGCAACTGGTAAGGCTACTATCCAATCAACTCCTTTTTCTCTACATATTTTGGACAATCTAATTTTCAGAGTTTGATTATGACGTTCCACGAGACCTGCCGCCTCAGGATGTCGGACACAATGGAATTTCCATTGGTATCCTAATAGAAGGGATCGTGTTTCATTAGTTCGGACGAGAACGGCTGGCCGTTATCTGAGTAGACAACACGTGGTAAACCGTACCGTGGGAAGAATTCTCAAACTAACTGTTTGGCAGTAGTCGGGGCAGTGTAATCTGAAACCGGGTAGGCTTCGGTCCAACGGGAAAGAGCACAGACAACTACGAGAACATATTTGAATCCTCGACATCGTTCCATCTGGATATAATCCATCTGGAGGACTTCAAAAGGATGATCGGGAGTTTGGAATCCACCCTGCTCTACGGGGATGCTTTTACCTGGATTAAACTGACAACATATCATACAGGTACGAACTTTTTGTTTCGCTGCGGCTCGCAAGTGTTTGTTGAACCAAATGTGTTGAATGCTGTCTAGCATAGCTTTTTCTCCTAGGTGCGCTGGACTATGTATTGTGTTAATGATGACTTGGACCATTGAGTCGGGAAGAAACCATATAGATTTTTCCTTCGTCATCCATCCTTGATCTGTTTGGATCCCTCCTAATTCAGTCCATTTCTTTATTTCTTCTGGTGTAGCATGTGTCTGTATGTCAATTACATCAAGGGCGGGATCCTTAACTGTCATGCAATGTGTTGGTGTCAGGACTATTGTCTTTGTCATGTCAGTTGTGTGAGTCTGATTCTGAGCAGTCTGTTTAGCTGTTCTGTCAGCTAGGTCATTACCCTGAGAAATGATATCGGTAACATTTGTGTGGGCTTTGCATTTCATAATCGATATTGCAGTAGGTAAATGAATCGCGTCTAATAGGGCTTGAATGAGGGGTCCGTGTTGGATGTGGGCACCGTGAGAAGTTAAATAACCTCTCTCTCGCCACAGTACGCCGAAGTCATGGACGACTCCGAATGCATAACGTGAATCTGTGTATATGTTGACTTTTTTATTTGTGGCTTGAATACAGGCTTGTGTCAGAGCGATGAGCTCTGCTGCTTGAGCTGACAAAGTGTTAATACAATTTGTTTCAATGACTTCAGTGTCTGTTGTGACTGCGTAAGCGGCCACTAACTCTCCTGTACTTGTTCTCATACATGACCCATCTACATATAATGTCAAGTCTGGATCTGACAAAGGGATGTCTGTCAAGTCTTGTCTGGGTTTCGTCGTGATAGTAATGACTTCGACACAATCATGTGCCAATGGATCTGTTCCGCCTACTGGTAATAGTGTGGCAGGACTTAACGTATTACAGCGTCTGATTTCTATATGTGGCTGAAACAATGTCAATTCGTAACCGGTGAGTCTTGCTATAGTCAAGTGTTGTGTTTGTGTGCGGTTCAAGAGAACCTCTACTGCGTGTGGTACTTGTACTGTCAATTGATGTCCTAACACTATGGCATCGCTTTGTCTGATTGCTAAAGCTGTTGCTGCCACTGATTTCAGGCACGCTGGAAGTGCCTGCGCTACTGGATCTAATGTACTAGAGAAATAAGCACACGGTTTGTGTGATCCTGCTTGTTCCTGAGTGAGTACTGACAAAGCAGTACCTTCGCGTTCTGTAACAAAGAGTGTAAACTGTTTACTGTAACTTGGTGTTGCTAGGACTGGTGCTTGACATAAAGCTTTCTTTAAGTTTTCAAAGGCATGTGTATGTTCTAGAGTCCAAGGGAGGACAGTCGATGTGGCTGCCTCCTGTGTTGTCAACTGGATGAGTGGTTTTGCTAGAAATGCATATTGAGGGATCCACTGCCTACAGTATGAAGTGAGGCCTATAAAAGCCCGCACCTCCTTTTGTGTCTTGGGTGGTGGCATGTTAGCAATTAACTGGATGCGATCGGGTGTAAGCTGCCTTCCCTCCTTGGACAGCGAGTGCCCAAGGTAAACAACTCGCGGGACACAGAATTGCAGCTTAGAAGGGGACACCTTGTGCCCCTTGTCGGCCAGAAATTTTAAAACCGTCAGTGACGCTTTTTCACATTCATGTTCGCTTCGGGCGGTGATCAGCAGATCATCGACATATTGAAGCAAGGCAGTGTTAGCTGGCATGTGTATACTGTCAAGTTCTCGTTTCAGTGCTTGGCTATAGATGCTGGGGCTTTCTGTAAATCCTTGAGGTGCGCGTGTGAATTTAAAACTTCGTCCACTTAAACTAAAACCGAATAAATATTGACTTTCTGGATCAATTGGGACACTAAAGAAAGCATTTTTGAGATCAATTACAGTGAAAAACGTTGCTTCTGAGTCAATAGCTGTGAGTAATGAGGAGATATCTGGGACCACAGGGTATTGTGGTACAATGCATTTATTTAATTCGCGCAGATCAATAACTAATCGATATACTGGTGGAGCTTTTGGATCCGTTCTTTTAAGAATCGGAATTATCGGGGAATTACATACATTGGAGTCAGTTTCCACAACCACTCCTTGGGCAATAAGCTCGTCAATGATTTGCAGTAAAGCCACTACAGCATCTGGTGGTAACTTGTATTGTCGCATTCGTGGTAGTACTATTCCTGTTTTCAGTGTGACTCGATATGGTGTAATGTTCATGCAACCAACATCAGTGGGGCCTTGTGCCCATAAATGTGTAGGTAAATTCTGCAGTCGGTGATCCATGTCTCTGGATACGTAGTGACCTTTAAAGTCACGTAAAAATAGTCGTACTCCTTCCGGAGAACAACATATTATGGCTCCTAGAGCTTTCAATGTTTTTATACCTAACAAGTTTTCTGGACATGATTTAGTAAGCAATAAATCTGTAGTACGTGTTAATGGACCGACTGTAAGTGGAAGAGGTTGTGTTACGTCATTTATTATAGGTTTTCCTGAGAATCCAAGGGAAATATTTTGTGAGCCTGAGAGGGGTGCCCCTGGAACTTCACTGCGTCTTATAGTTGTTCTGCTTGCCCCTGTATCAAGTAAAAACTTTCTGTCTTCCCCTAATAGTTCACTATGTACATAAGGTCCCTCTTGGTCTACAGGAACCTCTATAAGGGGTAAGCCAACTTCCCTCTCTAGGCTATCTCATGAGTATCGCTGATAATCGGGATAATCTGTTTGTGCATACTGATACATTTGTTGTGTTGTTGCTTGAGTTGCAGCAATAGGCTGCACTTGTGGTGGTGCTACGATCTGTTGTGGAGCTGCCTGTTGCGGAGCTAATTGTTGCGGAGCTAACCTAGGTTGTGCATTCTGAGGGATTTGTTGTTGATTCTGATCCTGTCTAGGTGGACGTGGTCTCTCATGTGTTCTACCTGTGGCAATATTATGTTTCAGGACTGGACAATCGTGTATATAATGACCTGGTTGTTTACAATAGTTGCATGTCCCTTTCGCAGGACCTGCGGAATCACCCTTTTGATGACTATCGGCTGGAACTGATTGTGCAACAAGCATTTTCATTTTCGTATCTTTCATACGTCTTTGTTCGTGTTCTTGTTCTTCTCTAATTCTATTGTGGTGATATTGTAACATCTGTAGCATCTGTGATGGGGTATTACCTTGCCAGGTACTTTCAAATTTCAATACTCTATTCTTGACTTGTAGCAGAGAATTTTCAACTAATTTTGTCACAAACAGATGTGGATATGACTCACTACTGGCTTTTATACCACTATTTATACTAAAACATTTTTCAAATCGGGAATAGAAATCACTAGTGTCTTCATCTGGTTTTTGTTTACAGGCTGAGATTGCACCCCAGTCTTCCTTTTTCGTAGTTAATAAACGTGGCAGTACCTGTATTAGTAATCCTGCTAGTGCTGTAGTCTTTTCCCCAAGCCCTGCTCCTGCAGCTCGGGCCTTTTCTTCGTTTTCTAATGCTGTCCAATCTATCTTTTGGTCTCCCACCTCCCATTCTTTTTCTTTGAGTTTCTCATAAACACCGGCGGGTAATAGGACTTTTAATATTTTCATAATATCGGGGTAGGTATACTCTCCCATGAGTAACATGTCTTTTATCTCACGGTGGAAACCTGCTGGGTCCTTGTCATGGCTGGGAACTACTTTCTTCATTTCTAATAATTCCAGTTTAGTTATAGGCGTGTACACAAACACGCGTGTAAAATTATCACCGGCACCTCTGATTGGGTGCACTTCGCGTAACGGATTCTGTCTATCTATGTGATACATCTTTCTTCCCATAATGGGAACTGGAACGTGTTCTGGGCATACGAAATTTAAATATTGGTTTCGGGATTCTAGAATTTCCTTAATCAAATCAGTGCCTGACCCTCTCCATATATTCGTGAGCAGTTCTGTCAATATGTCAGGTAAGGGTCCTGGATCGGAGTGTTGGCCTTTATATAATATAAGGAGGTGTTGAATCATGTATATACTAGCTAAACGCTGTTCATATGGGTCTAGATTCAGAAACGTGTGTGCAAGTACATCGTCATTGTATTCGCCGGGACTGTCAGCCCATTGTACTGCGGACCTGGCTAATTCTTGTTCGTCCATGGAATCGAGCACGTGGTACCCCCTTCGATCTCGGAGTAATTTATCCGCGGCTTGGAATAAGTGTTCGGGGGATTTCGTATTTAGCATAGGGTTTGGAAGATGTCTATTACATTCTGGACGTATTGGACGTATTGGGTCGTTAAAACCTCTGGTATTATTATGGGATCTTCCTTTACCTACATAAGCTATTGTGTCTAATTGGTCTGATTCTTGCTCCCCCTCCTCTCTGTTTAGGTCAGTGGCGTCTACCTCTAATCTTTCTTCGTGTATTCGTTCTACTTCTTTGCGGATCTTTCGGTACATAGCTACTATACATAACTGTTTATCATGTCTCCCTTCTGATATATTCTGGCCCCAAGTGACAAGTTTTTGCATTTCTTCCGGATTTATCCCAGGCCGGTCTTGATTTCTGATTACACAGTTTATGAGGAAACGTAACAGTTGTCCCTGTACCTCCGCTTTCTGGTACTCCATGGCTCTGCTAATACTTTCAGGACCTCGTCCTGACTGGACAAAGTGATATATATTTTCTAAATGTGTAGCCATTCCTGGTAGCTTCGTTAAATATATTGCAGCTCGTCGAATACGTAATGATGACAGCAGCATTTCGTCCCGTTTACCGGGTACAGGATCATATCTACAATCCACTAGAAGTTCCTTGAGCATGTCGGGAGTTGCTAGTTTGGGCGTACGTTGGTGTGCTAATTCTCTAAGGGAAAATTTATTTCCTCTGGGTGGCGTAGAAAAAATGTCTGTCGTACCTCCTGTAGCACCGTCTGGGGTGCTGGACGTGAAAGGATTTGTTGAAGGTGAGACAGCAACCGTCGTTGCGGGAAAAGCGGTAGAAACAGATGTGCTTGTCGGAATGTGTGTCAGAGCTTGTTGTTGTGGAGGGACAGACGGAGAATCTTGGCGATGAGCATCGTCGGCAAGCGGTCTAGGTGGTACGGTATTTGCATACTCGGGAGCTGCGTCATCTAAATAAGAGGAAAGGAAAACATCTTCTGCGGTTCTAGGATGCCCCTTGGGATGTGCTTTTATCGGAAACAATGGAGGTGGCAAGTCTTTTGGTATTTCCGGAGTAGCCTTAGGTAACCCTTCGGCCAGAAGTGGATACATACCATTCATAAGGGCGTTTCTTTGTCTGTCTATTTGTTCTGATTTTACTCGGGTACCTTCCTCAAGTAATAGATTTTCTCGGTTTTTATTGGAATTCTCTCTACCTTTCTCTTCCTGTCTGAGTGCTTTTTCCGTGCGTCTATATGATTCTTTACGCCATAATTCAATGGCATCTTTCTGTGACTGTCTGGCTTTCTTTTTCCATAATTCTTCTTCTACTCTCATGATGCAATCTGCATCCCAGGTCCCCGCTGCGGGCCATCTCTGACTCTCTGGTAATTCTTTGGTGTAGTCCACCCATAAATCAAGAAATAATACGGCATCTAGGCCATGCTTATGATACATAAAGTACCCTGGAGTGTCCCTAGGTGGGATAGGAACAGCTTCTTCGAGTACACTTTTTCTAGTTTTGATCTGTCTTAGTTTCGATAAGAGCGGCATTTTTAGACCTTATTACTAGAACACACTTTATAAAAACACAATAATGAACAGTCATTCACACCACAGTATATAGAACGTATTTCAAAACATTTAACACTTAACAGTTTTACGAACAATAATAACTAATAGAAAACTAGTTACTGACATAATACTGACACTAGATAATACTTATTTATATTTATTTATATGCAAAACATACTATATATACTGCTAAACAGTACAGATACACTGCTAAAACAGTGCAGACCGGGTTTGTGTACCCAAACCCGTCTTGACCGGCACAGACTATGTGCACGTTAAATGCCTCCCCGGTAATGGTACTCACCGGGTAGCTCGGAACGGAAGGCCTCGGAACGGAATCGAAACTGGACCGGACTGGACTCGACTCGACTGGACTCGGAACTTCGGAACCTGGCCGGTCTCTGTATACCTCGGATCTTGCTCTCTCAGCTAGGCTCTGGTCGGGATACTTCGCACTTCTCACCGCCTCGTCTGGGTGTTGATCGCAGCCTCAGTCGTCCCCGCTTGGCCGGAGGGAGATACAGGAAATCCTGCAGATACGCGTTTTTGTCCGTTCAGCTGTGGCAGGAGACCGGGCCTGCAACGCACCGCCGGCGCGTGAGATGAGAAAGTGTCCCTGTTCGGGCGCCAATTTATGTGGTAAATATTTCGTTACCGGTACTATTTTTTATGCGGTAAAGTCTATTAAGAATAACTCAGTAAAATGAGAGGCTGAATCCGTGGTATTAGAGGTTTAAAAAGGCTTTATTCCTATACAAAGGAATACAATTCGAATTGTAGGCGTTCTATTCCATCACCACGAAAGTTCAGGAAGGAAGGGCATATATTATTGACAGGTAATCATTTTTATAGAAAAGGCATTACAGTAAAACAGATGCAGTAGGCGTATCAACTGATAAGACAGAATAAAATATGCATGCGTAACTAGAATAGGCGTAACTAGAAAACGTCATTATACATGATGTCACAAGTGGGTGGATCCATAAGAGAATCCTGCAATGTCAGCAGAAATATTTGGCAGAGATGCGTGCGCAGCCGCATGACGTGTGATTGACGTGCAACTAGAGGGAGAAGGGGACTTGACATTTAGCTCTACATGTGGAGACAGAAGTCTGGGGTTATGTCAACCTAATCCCAAATCATATCTAATATCCTATGTTTAAAGAACTGTGTTATCCAAAAAGAGAGGTCTCTTAGGATAGAATCTTATTCTATACTGACTATACTGACTGTTAGTGCGTGTACAAGCGTCTAAGTGTCTACACTAGATGCAAGGGGGTAGGAATATTCCATGGTAACAGGGCTATGAATTACTTGCATGAGGACAACGAGGCCTGGCCCCGTTGCACGGTAGCTGGAGGAATGTTTACCTAAACTGCTAGACAGGAATGCATCGGATGAGGGGCGGAGGAGATAATCTTGAAGGTGAAATACAGTTTTTGGCAGGCAACGGGCTGGATCAGGCACCGTTAGCCGCGCAGGGAGTAAGACAAAGTTCATGGTCACAGATGCAGGCTCAGACTGGAGCTTTCAGAGGCAGAAGGCAGGAAAAGGCTTGATGACAGAATTCGGGCCTACTCGCCTGAATCTGTAAAAATGTGGAAAGTGAACCACATAAAGTCGGTGGCCTTTCATACTTAGAAAAGGAATATCTGACCCATTCATGGTAGATCTGAAAGAGGACATGTTGACGGTGGACGCACATATATTTGCGTCTTCAAAACTGGAGCAGGAGGGAACATACATGTACGTATAACATGTACATGGAGCCGTTGGGGTCTACGATAGGGGACATAACTGATCACAAAATTCATATTTCCTCACACGGTTGGTCCATTGACACGTACTACAGATTTATTACTTACTAAATCATGTCCAGAAAACTTGTTAGGTATAAAAACATTGAAAGCTCTAGGAGCCATAATATGTTGTTCTCCGGAAGGAGTACGACTATTTTTACGTGACTTCAAAGGTCACTACGTGTCCAGAGACATGGATCACCGGCTGCAGAATTTACCTACACATTTATGGGCACAAGGCCCCACTGATGTTGGTTGCATGAACATTACACCATATCGAGCCACACTAAAAACAGGAGTAGTACTACCACGAATGCGACAATACAAGTTACCACCAGATGCTGTTGTGGCTTTGCTGCAAATCATTGACGAGCTCATTGCACAAGGAGTGGTTGTCGAAACCGACTCCAATGTATGCAATTCCCCGATAATTCCGATTCTTAAAAGAACGGATCCAAAAGCACCACCAGTATATCGATTAGTTATTGATCTGCGCGAATTAAATAAATGTATTGTACCACAATACCCTGTGGTCCCAGATATCTCTTCATTACTAACAGCTATTGACCCAGAAGCAACGTTCTTCACTGTAATTGATCTCAAGAATGCTTTCTTTAGCGTCCCAATAGATCCGGAAAGTCAATATCTGTTCGGATTCAGTTTAAATGGACGAAGTTTTAAATTCACACGCGCACCTCAAGGATTTACAGAAAGCCCCAGCATCTATAGCCAAGCACTGAAACGAGAACTTGACAGTATCCACATGCCAGTTAACACTGCCTTGCTTCAATATGTCGATGATCTGCTGATCACCGCCCGAAGCGAACCTGAATGTGAAACAGCGTCACTGACGGTTTTAAAATTTCTGGCCAACAAGGGGCACAAGGTGTCCCCTTCTAAGCTGCAATTCTGTGTCCAGCGAGTTGTTTACCTTGGGCACTCGCTGTCCAAGGAGGGAAGACAGCTTACACCTGATCGCATCCAGTTAATCGCTAACATGCCACCACCCAAGACACAAAAGGAGGTGCGGGCTTTTATAGGTCTCACTTCATACTGTAGGCAGTGGATCTCTCAATATGCATTTCTAGCAAAACCACTCATCCAGTTGACAACACAGGAGGCAGCCACATCGACTGTCCTCCCTTGGACTCCAGAACATACACATGCCTTTGAAAGCTTAAAGAAAGCTTTATGCCAAGCACCTGTTTTAGCAACACCATGTTACAATAAACCGTTTACACTCTTTGTTACAGAACGCGAAGGTACTGCCCTGTCAGTACTCACTCAGGAACAAGCAGGATCACACAAACCATGTGCTTATTTCTCTAGTACATTAGATCCAGTAGCTCAGGCTCTTCCTGCGTGCCTGAAATCGGTGGCAGCAACAGCTTTAGCAATCAGACAAAGCGATGCCATAGTGTTAGGACACCAATTGACAGTACAAGTACCACACGCAGTAGAGGTTCTCTTGAACCGCACACAAACACAACACTTGACTATAGCGAGACTCACTGGTTACGAATTGACATTGTTTCAGCCACACATAGAAATCAGACGTTGTAATACGTTAAATCCTGCCACACTTTTGCCAGTAAATGGAACAGATCCACTAGCACATGATTGTATTGAAGTCATTACTATCACGACGAAACCCAGACAAGACTTGACAGACATCCCTTTATCAGATCCAGACTTGACATTGTATGTAGATGGTTCATGTATGAGAACAAGTACAGGAGAGTTAGTGGCCGCTTATGCAGTCACAACAGACACTGAAGTCATTGAAACAAATTGTATTAACACTTTGTCAGCTCAAGCAGCAGAGCTCATCGCTCTGACACAAGCCTGTATTCAAGCCAAAGATAAGAAAGTCAACATATACACAGATTCACGTTATGCATTCGGAGTCGTCCATGACTTCGGCGTACTGTGGCGAGAGAGAGGTTATTTAACTTCTCACGGTGCCCACATCCAACACGGACCCCTCATTCAAGCCCTATTAGACGCGATTCATCTACCTACTGCAATATCGATTATGAAATGCAAAGCCCATACAAAAGTTACCGATATCATTTCTCAGGGTAATGACCTAGCTGACAGAACAGCTAAACAGACTGCTCAGAACCAGACTCATACAACTGACGCGACAAAGACAATAGTTCCGACACCAACACATTGCATGACAGTTAAGGATCCCGCCCTTGATGTAATTGACATACAGACACATGCTACACCAGAAGAAATAAAGAAATGGACTGAATTAGGAGGGATCCAAACGGATCAAGGATGGATGACAAAGGAAAAATCTATATGGTTTCTTCCTGACTCCATGGTTCAAGTCATCATTAACACAATACATAGTCCAGCGCACCTAGGAGAAAAAGCTATGCTAGACAGCATTCAACACATTTGGTTCAACAAACACTTGCGAGCAGCAGCCAAACAGAAAGTACGTACCTGTATGATATGTTGTCAGTTTAATCCAGGTAAAAGCATCCCCGTAGAGCAGGGTGGATTTCAACCTCCCGATCATGCTTTTGAAGTCCTCCAGATGGATTATATCCAGATGGAACGATGTCGAGGATTCAAATATGTTCTCGTAGTTGTCTGTGCTCTTTCCCGTTGGACAGAAGCCTACCCGGTTTCAGATTACACTGCCCCGACTACTGCCAAACAGTTAGTTCGAGAATTCTTCCCACGGTATGGCTTGCCACGTTTTGTCTACTCAGATAACGGCCAGCCATTCTCATCCGAACTAATGAAACATGTTTCCCTTTTGTTAGGCTACCAATGGAAATTCCACTGTGTCCGACATCCCGAGGCAGCAGGTCTCGTGGAACGCCATAATCAAACTCTGAAAATTAGATTGTCCAAAATATGTAGAGAAAAAGGTGTCGATTGGATAGTAGCCTTACCAGTTGCACTCTTTTACATGAGAATGGTAGCACATTCTCGAACAGGGCTATCCCTGTACGAGGTGATCTTCGGTAGACCACCAAATATGTGGGGGACGCCTATACCTCGCAAAATCACTGATGTTGACTGTAATATGCTGACAGATTACCTGGCTTCCTTGATGTCTGCACTACAATCTTGTCGTTCACAGGTAGCTGCAGCTTTTCCCGATAACACTGAGGTGAAGCCCCATGACGTGGTTCCAGGCGACCTGGTTCTGGTACGGAATTTCGACCGGAAGACCCAACTGGAGCCTAGGTGGAAATCGCCAAAACTTGTTCTACTAACCACAAGGACAGCTGTGAAGATCGAGGGACGTAAAGGGTGGTTGCACTCGAGTCATATCAAGAAATTTTATGGACTACCGTCCAGTGTGAACACTCAGCCCTGCATTCCCTCACAGACAGACTCAAAGCTCCCCTTGGTTGAACCAACAAAAACTGAACTTTATAAACTGAAATTAAGGTCTAGCAAGTCAGACAATTTGATTGTTTAAGTCCTCTCCAAGGTGAATCGGTTGAATTTGTTTCTGACATGTATCCTCTAGACCGGAATAGAGAAAGAAATCAACAGATGCAGCTTAAAAAGCATGCGTATTGTAAATCACTTCGTAGTCACTGCACAGTAACATTATTAATTTTGTTTTTTCTAAGTCTTCTGATCATCATTTCTAGTATACTACTGCATATGTATTACCCTATTTTTAAGCGTGCTTACAATGTTACTTCAGAACATTCTTTTAGCGAATTACCTCCGCATGAGTTGTCCTATAGATTTGCGCTGCGCAACAACACTTTTATTAGTATGTTACATCATTCCCATCAGACCAGCAATGCTACAAATTGTTGGATATGTGGCCGACTCCCTCCCTATCAGAACTATAAGGGAGTTTTGCCCCTCTTTCCATATCCGTTCACACACAATGGCTCCTGTGGAGCATGGTTTAGTTTGATTAATTCCCTAGATTCAAATTCCGCAGTTTATCAAGACAACTGGGTATGGGGAAACCTGAACCTAGTTTTGCTTAAAGTCTGCTACCCTAACAAGGAGGGACTTCCCAAAAGAACAGGAACTGATCTAGAAAATGAAGTATATGGATTAGGTAATTTTACACTTAACCTCATGATCCTGAACGTTGAATCTGAAGCTACACCAATCTTGCCCGCCATGTCAGTATTCCCAGTAAAAGGGGAATTATGTGTAAGAAAGAATGGTTCCATACACATGGGCCATAGTAAATGCACCACTGTAATAAAATTCAGTGATCAAGGCAAGTCTACATTTAGAGCTTCCCGTCATTCCTACTTCATATGTGGCCAGACCGCATATATACGTCTACCTCTAGATTGGGATGGTACCTGTTACATAGCATTCCTTCTGCCACCTGTTTTCCTAGCCCCTCCTGATTATCACAGAAATACCCATTTAGTACACAATAGACAGCAGAGAGATCTCCCAATTGTCGACTACACTGAAACAGCATGGGAGCAATACACAGATTTCAATAAAGGTTTCTTTCCCTACATAGGTACAGTCACTAATAGTAAGCTGATACGTAGATTAACTAGAACCCTTGAAGCAGTAGTGAACGAGACTACTTCCGCCTTAGGCAATTTAACAGAAGAGCAGTCTGCTATGCGGATTGTTGTGCTTCAAAATCGTCTTGTCCTTGACGTCATCCTGGCCGATAGGGGCGGAGCTTGTAGGGTCATCGGATCAAGTTGCTGTGTTTTCATACCAGAAAATTCGCCGTCAGTATATAAAGCCATAACTCGCCTTCATAAGATTGTGAGCCAGATACACCAGAGTCCAGGCACCTGGATTTGCTCCGGTTGGTTTTGGAGCGTGTTGTCAGCCTGGGGATGGAGAATCCTATCCTTCCTAGGTATTGGCTTTCTCATACTATTCAGTTGCTGCTTATGTCTACAATGTGGGCCAGCGATTTGTGGCCTGTGTGCCACATCGTGTATCCCGCATCCAAGTTTTCGTTCAAGATCCCGGAAGAAGAAAGAAGAACAAATGATGCTATATGAACAGATCGATGGATTGATGAAGATCGATATCTCCTGAGGGTCCGTAGGGGACAAGGAGGGAATGAGGAAATATGAATTTTGTGATCAGTTATGTCCCCTATCGTAGACCCCAACGGCTCCATGTGCATGCTATAAGTACATGTATGTTCCCTCCAGTTCCAGTTATGAAGACGCAAATACATGTGCGTCCACCGTCAACATGTCCTCTTTCAGATCCACCATGAATGGGTCAGATATTCCATTCCTAAGTATGAAAGGCCACCGACTTTATGTGGTTCACTTTCCACATTTTACAGATTCAGGCGAGTAGGCCCTGAATTCTGCCATCAAGCCTTTCCTGCTTTCTGCCTCTGGAAACTCCAGCCCGAGCCCGCATCTGTATCCATGAACTTTGTCCTACTCCCTGCGCGGCTAACGGTGCCTGATCCAGCCTGTTGCCTGCCAAAAAAAACTGTATTTCACCTTCAAGATTATCTGCTCCGCTCCTCATCCGATGCATTCCTGTCTAGTAGTTTAGGTAAACATTCTTCCAGCTACCGTGCAAAGGGCCAGGCCTCACTGTCCTCATGCAAGTAATTCATAGCCCCTGTTACCATGGAAGATTCCTGCCCCCTCGCATCTCATGTAGACACTTAGACGCTTGTACACGCACTAACAGTCAGTATAGAATAGACTCCGTCCGAGAGACCTTTCCTTTTGGATAATACAGTTCTATAAACATAAGATATTAGATATGATTTGGGATTAGGTTGACATGACCCCCCAGACTTCTGTCTCCACATGTAGAGCTAAATGTCAAGTCCCCTTCACCCTCTAGTTGCACGTCAATCACACGTCATGCGGCTGCGCGCGCATCTCTGCCGAATATTTCTGCTGACATTGCAGGATTCTCTTATGGATCCACCCACTTGTGACATCATGTATAATGACGTTTTATAAGTTACGCCTATATGTCCGCCTTTTAGTTACGTATGCATATTTTATCTGTATTATCAGCTGTTACGCCTCTTGCATCTGTCTTAATGTAATGCTTTCCATATAAATACCATTACCTGTCAATAATGTATTGCCTTCCTTCCTGAACTCTCGTGGTGATGGAATTTGAAGCCTGAAATTCGAATTGTATTTCCTTTGTAAAGGAATAAAGCCTTTTAGAACCTCTAATACCACGGATTCTGCCTCTTATATTTACTGAGTTATTCTTACTAGACTTTACCGCATAAAAAATAGTACCGGTAATGAAATATTTACCACAATATGCTTGGCGGTGCCGCAGCGGCACCACCAAGCATATTGCAGCCTTAGACCGCTGCAAAACGGATGAGGTATCACGGATCCCCGGCTGCAGCAGCTGTCGTATGATGGTCCAACCGCCAAACTTGTAATAGGGCGGTCAGACCTCCGGTGCTGCAGTGCCAGCACTGCCACCATTTGTTTGGTCCAAAGTCTTTGTAGTTCATTCGGAAGAAGAGCTCAGGCACAAGGTAGCAAAAAATCATGTTCTTAACTTTCACACGTTATCTTGGTTGGTTTAACAGCAGCATACGTTGTCATAGTAAAAACGATCAGAGTTTTCCAAAACAGGTCAATTGATGCTAAATAATTGCCAGCCACAAGTACAGCACAGAAATGTGTGTGTTCGGTTTACATTGGCAGCATTAAATCTCTAAATGATTGAAAAACATTAACACATTTTCTCTCAAGTACTTATATAATTACATGTCTGTGGTAGACCCTGGATTGGGTAAGCAGAGAATTAAAAGCACACTGTTTTATTTGTAAATGATATTAAAAGAATGCAAATTACACTACCTGACAATTTTATTTTTCATATCGACACCCTCCAGATACCTCTTCAATGCGTAGAAATTATGGATGTACTTTCGGACATAAAAACCTCTCCATCTCCTTTGAATCTGAAAACAAATTACTAGTTTTTAATGTTCTCATTTTGTTAGGTATTATCATAGATTGAAGTAATAGTTGATAAATTATATTTGAACTGAGTTGTTATGTCATTCGTAGTTCTTTCACTGTTCGAAAAACGTTTCTCATCACACACTCTACATACGCTTGTAAAATAAGTAGGCCTGGGAGTAATGTTAATTACGCCGGAGTAATTCAGTAATTTGCATTACTCTAGTTTTGTCAAATTATCAAAATTACGCATTATGCCCGCTCGAGTAATTAAGAGAAATTTGGGCTAAAATCCTACCATAGGAGCACAGGAACAAAAGAGTTCAAGAGCACTAGCAGCTGTTGGCTGTTGCTGTTCATGTAATCTTGCATTTAGTGCTATTTTCTTAGTGCAAAATGCATCCTCTGGCCCATTTCAGATACAAGGGAGCATTTTGTGCTATGAAAATAGTGCTAAATGCTGGATTACGCTTCTCACATAATTACAAAAAATGACGTGTAATTTTGTGCTAATTGCGCTAAAGGCAATTATGCGAGTTAAGCACACCTCAATAAGATCTTTCCGTTCAAATTCATAAATTAGTCAGGCACCTAGTCCATTGTTATTTCAACAACATTGCCACTTAGGTGACTGCAAACAACTTTTAATGCGTGACTTCTTCGTGTAATTAATTTCAGGTGAAGTTCTTGCTAAAGTAGCCTATCACACTCCACTCAAGCTGCAGAAATATGGCGTACGCGACGACGCAAAATGCCGAAGAAGTGGGATGGAGCAAGCGGGTTTCGTGGACCTTGCATGGTACTGCATTAAAGGTAGATTGTGCTGGGAACACTGGGGGAATTACTGGGGGGAATGTTAAACTGTAAAATGATCTGCTCACTGAAACTCTCCTTACTGTGCTGTTAGACGCATTTGCAATCCGCTAAAGAAAAGATTCGCTGCTATCGCACTGCTCCTTGCAAAAAGAAGAATTGCAACGCACTGGGACAGTAAAACGTCCCCACAGGGGAACGCTGGGTAATGGACTCCATACACTGCAGAGGCAATCTCTTGTTATATGCAGAGGAGCTGCCGTCAGCTGCCAAACTTACAAACTTTTGGGAGCCACTCACCATTTACTTACGTGATCATCCCGACCTATTTAAAAACGATGTACAAAGTGATTTATTGGAATAACTATGATCAACCACATAAGCTGCTTGGTTATAAGTATGAACACTGTTAAAAGATGTACTGCTATGTTTTTTCTGACGTGCTTGGAATGTTTGTTGTCGCTGTTCTGTAATAATCAATAACACCTTATAAGTAAAAAATAAATAAAAAAATTGTGCTAAAGCAGCTCTCAACTATTTAGTAGCTTGTAGTGTCACCATCTCTAGAACATGGGGATGGACATCTGATCAGAATGGTCCATTTTAGGTTGTAGCTACAGCTAAAGGCCTGTCCGGGGAACATTCAGTGGCTACCAGCTGCCTATTCCTTCTGTGTGCTTGTGTTCCTGTGGGACACACCCCAAGCCCAGGAGCCCCCGCAGCTCACCTCCAGACCAAAGAGATGTGCTTGGAAAAATAGGGAGGTGGCGGAGCAAGAGCTGCCTCTCACCTAGAATGCAGTAAAAACAAAACTCTGTGGGGGAGTGGCTACTGTCCACGGAAGATGGTGGCTTTCCCTTAGAGCTCCGCCGAGCACGATGCTAGACAACGTACTTCCTGGTTCTCAGGCAACCCCTAATCGCTACCTGCAGGGTATCTGACACTGTGATGTGTGGGATCACTACGAATTGGAAATACTCCTGATCTGTGACAAATTTCTGACCGCCTTGGGTCCGTTTGATGCGTCACCTCACAAGACCAGTCAAAATAACAGCAGACGTGAGCTGCGGACCATCCTCATAAAAGCTCCAGTGAGTGACTGCGTATGTGGTGAACAACCATGAAGACATATGGTTCGCGAGCACCAGGTGGGCTGATAATTGCTGCGAGCTAATAAGTGCCTCTACTGCTGCAAGCTGCTAAACTGGGACCGGGTTGGGCCAGTTGCTGTGCTGCCTTTCAGGTCTGCACAAAATGGTGGCAGACGCTCTCTTCTGGTCACCCTTACAGAGGCTTCTGTAAGTGAATGCGAGTGCGGTGTACAACGATGAAGATATCGAACACACTCTGCTGACAACCCACATCCATCAATAGTGAGTACGGTATGGTGTACAACTGCGAAGACACCTGTTTTTTGTGCACCAGGGGGGCCTCTCCTGCTTCTAGTGCTGTGAGATACCACACAGTGACCACGTTGGGTGTGGACTGTGCCACCTCATAGATCCCGCAAATTGTCGGTGGATGCGCCTTATTGACCACCCTTACATGACTTACCAGCATCTCACTAGGATTAACCAGGTTCAAATACGGGTGCTGCAAACACCTGGGAAGGCGGTACACCAGATGGTCCTCTGATGTGGGGTATGGGGATAGTCCATCATTACCCTACCACCCGCGTGTCATCTCTAACAACGCAGGCCCCATCACTTCATTGGAAAACTGAAGCTCGTCAGAGCAGTATATAGATACCCCTATTGACTTAATGTTCAGTGAAAGCACCCAGAGCTTGCTTCCCTCCTTGGACACGTGAGCATATAAGGCATAGTGGGTGTGCAAGGGTGAGAACATCTACCAGCTTGTTTTTGACGTGCATCACTCTTCCAGTACTCTGCGGCCGGCACAGGTCTGCTGAGGCGCTCCCCCCACAAACGCGCTGCACGCTGTACGGTGCACCAACTGTGATGTTGCTCTCATGACTGAGGTGTTGCTCTCGTGGCTGGCGTGTCCCACCTCCAATCCCTGAGCCTGCAACCCATCTCTGGCAGGTGATGCTCTGGCGAACTCTGTGTGATCTGGCTCTGTCTGGGAAGTAGAGGCGCCGCATGTAGCCTCTGCATTGAAGACCAAGCCTAATCCAACGCTGCTCAGATGCGCTGAACTGGCCCTGCCTCAAATGTGTTTTTCAAACTAATCCAGTCCTCCTCTGATCCTGAAATCTGCACCCCCACAATCTGCAGCTCACTCCCATATGACTGCAAATCTGCTCTCTGGATGCAGTGAATTACCACTCAATATTCAAAACAATTGAAGGACTGGAGACACTTGAATTACCTGGGGGACTTGTCTGACACCACTAAATGGCACGGTTGGGACCTCCTAATACTACCAAGACACAACAATTTGTTGGGGCACTCTCTTTGCGGTGAAGAACTTTCTCGCTCACCATCCAGTTTCCAAGGCATCAGAATCGTTCTGACTCTCTGTCCTGCTGTGACCTGTTCATTTCCATTTGTCCACACCATAACCATGGTGGACAGAAAGACCACAGATCTCTGAAGGACAAGGAGCCCAAACCTGGTCTAAATACTCAAAGCAGGAGGCTCCGAAACCTGACTCTCTGACCAAGGAAAAACCCAGGACCCAGACCACCCTTGATATGATACTCAAGAAGTTCATTATATCGCCCAGAGTTCTAAGACCAACACTGACATTTTCAAACAGAAGTTGCCGCAATCAGAAGAGAACTTAAGGAGCTTACGTTATGAGTCTCAAATGCTGAATCTCATATTAGTGCGAATGAGGACCGCCTACCTGCCCACTCCAATCATCTCCTCAAACCGAACAATGCCATCTCTCTTCTCAAACTTGAACTGACTGAGCTAGAATATCGTAACAGGAGGAGAAACTTCAGAATCTTTCGCCTGCCGACAGCGATCGCCTTCCTTGAAGAATGGATCCCGTTGGTGCTGGGTTTCTCTTTTGCCAAGGATTTCGAGATTGAACGTGCCTACAAACCTAAGAACTTGGCCACGCCCGCATCCTCATTTTTTGCCCATTATGCTACCAACATAGAGAACTAATCTTATCCCACGTGAGGTTCCGTGTGAGACGGGACGGCACTTTTTGAGTGGTGACGAATATGGCTGAGTTTGGTATCTGCGAACCGCAAATGACGAGTATAGTGGGTGTACGAAGTTTCGCTATGCAGCCACGTATGGTTCGCCTCATTTTTGGGTTCGTTCATCCGAACCCTCGGGTTCCATTTTAGATACAGCGTCCATTTTGTTTCTTGCCCTCAGGTAGCCAGCGAACGGGCTTCTTGTCCGCTTCGTGACCCTGGAACTCTCAAGCTTACACGAAGGACACGTGTTCCTTTGAGGTGACTTTTACGATGAGGGAAATGACACGAGTAAGGCAGATGGCCCCGCTCAAGGCTCATCTTGCCGCTCCGGTCTATTGTTTCAGCCACGCATACATTAGACACGAGGTCTTTGACCCTTCTATCGAGTTTCCTTTATTGCCCCTGACACTCTTTTCTAACCTGTTGTGTATTCTTGTCTTTTCCTTACATCTGTTTTTCGTTCTTCCTCTTAATATGTTTATGGTTAGGATGGAATGTGTTTATTGCGGAGGGGATATGTTTTTACAGTTGGGAACCGGCAAGACTGTTGTAATTATGTTCCGGCCTCCTGAAACATGAATGCGACCCTTTTGAAGTTTATTGTGGGAACTGAGTTGTAACCTTTGTTCACCATACTGTGCTATGGCCAAAACCTGTATAAAAGGAGCGATCCACTTCTACGAATTTGAAGCAGTCTCCGAGAACCTACACGTTGTGTACTTCTTGTGACTTCTGTATCCCTGCAGTAATAAACGCTGATCTCTGACGTCGCTGGAAGTGTCCCGTGTCTCTGTGTTTGGTACGCCAGAACAGGTAACCCACGAAGGTTTCAGGTGTTGTTCCCTGGCACCGCTGGGTCTTAAGAATAACCCAGTCCTTCAGTTGGCGCCCAACGTGGGGCGACATCAACGGTACCGGTCCAAAGCCCGACGATCGTGAGGAACTTCGTGTGAAATCTCCGAGGGAAGGTGCACCCCGCTTCATCGATCCAGTTGTCGAAATAAGTGGCCCGACGTCTTTTCCCGCGAAGATCCCCGCCTCCTGACGGCTGCGACGGACCGATGCCCTGACTGTCGACCTGTTTTGGCGCCTGGCGTAGTCCTTTGTACGGCGAGACGATCAACGGGCCTTCCTGGTGACGCCATTGTTCTCTCAGTTAAGTATTTGTGGGTCGCTCCCAGTGTTGCTTTGTTGTTTGCATGGTTCCATAGCATTCGTGGTTCTTAGTTGTTGGGTTTTATTTGACGATTGCAATTGCCAAAAACCGAGGGTCTTGCATTTTTGCGAGGACATCGTAATTCGATAGCCCTTGAAGTTTGTATACTCGGTTAGTGTGCACGATGCCTGGCCGTAGTACTTTGTTTGGGTTTCTCAAATGTTGCAGCATGGATTCCCGGCTGGAGGATTCATGTCCGATACCTCCGGCTGGAACTCCGCTTTACGAGCTCTATAGTCGCCATGGCGTGGGTCCTATCGTATATAATGAATATTGGGTTTGTTACACTAAAAAGGATGGCGTCCTTAGTTGGCCACCTCATGGTAGTTTCGAGACTGCCATTTTAGATAACTTGGAAGCTAAATTATTTAAAAAGAAAGCTAGGCCGGCCATGTTTGATTCCTTCCGGTTATGGCGGAAAGAGGCCAAACAGAAAGAAATCAAACAGAATAAGAAAAATAAACGAGAAGGTGTTATTACGGTGATGCGGAATGCTGAACAGTATCAGTTAGACAAAGATGAGAAAGAGCAGGAAGTTAGTGCTCGGCTTCATCATATGGCAGTGGACAAATGTTATCCGGCGCTACCTTCTACGATCGATAAGACAGGAGAAGAATCGATGGAGGATTCGCTCTTGTCTTATCTGATGAAATCGCCACCTCCCTATGCTCCCGATGTTATGGGTCCCGTTCGTCCACCTCTTCCTCAACCCGCTGTTTTGGCGGCTGCTGGTCAGCCCGCCGTTCCTCCCGTACTCCCGAATCCCCTTGGGCCACAGATCGTACATCCTCTTGTTCCGGCTTCTCTCCCTACTGCGCCTTTCCAAGTCCCTCCTCAGCCTGTCGTTCCCGCTACTCCTGCTGCTGCGTCTACTTCTACTGTTTCCACCCCTATGGCTGCTACGCCTGCATCTTCTTCCTCTTCTCCTTCTGTTCGTAGTCGTCTCTTGACTGCTGTTGCTTCTCTTTATTCTCCGCTCTTTGGGCCGATACTTGGTTCGACTCTTTCAGATGTTGCTCAAAGACGCAGCCAGCTTCCTGATGGTAGGGAACGTGAATCGTTGGTGAAAACGGCACGTAGATGGATTCGTAACCCTGTTAAATACACCCCACGTGTAGTGTTTGAAACGTTTTCTCAGTTTAATGTGCCCACGCAACGATTTGTGTTCGAAGAATTGTGTAAGTCATTGAAAGAGGAGTGGGACGATGATATAGCTGATGGTATACCACCTGAGGTTTCCGAGCTACAGCTTCGGTTTGCCACGGGTATAATTGTAGGTGACAAAGTTCGAGAGGCTCTGGAACGCTTGTTATCCTTTCGATGTACAGTGCAACCACGTGCGCTGTTTAAGGACGCGACCGCGGAATGGATGGCACAACCTGGTCAATATCCTATGCGGGAAGTTCCCCCGGTATGGATGCCAGGTGATGCTGCTGCTAACCCTCCTGTCCCAGGCCATTTCCAGAGAGTGTGGATACACCTCCCTTGGAAACGATCGGAAGTGTTGCAAGTAAAGCAATCCTTACCTGATCCCCGTAAGAATCCTGCGGGTTATTATAAGGAGCTGTCCCAATTGGTGGATGCTACTGTTATGAACCTAGCCGATATTGATATGTTGTTTGGCAATGTGGTGCCTCAGCCGATTTGGGCGAAAATTCGTCACGAGAATCACGTAGCCGAGTTAGGCGGTGACTGGGCTGCCCTTACAGCGGCAGATGCCCGGCAGGTCGGTGGGGCTAAACCTGAACAGATTATTGTGGCTTTGCCCCAGAGGATAATTACCCTCATGAAAACGCTTATGCCAGCGATGCGCGTCAATTGGGACAAATTATCAGCGTGCAGGCAAAAGAGGGATGAAAGTGTTTCTGATTTCTTTACGAGATTTGAGGAAGCGTTCATTGACCATAGCGGTCAGGACATGGGTTCCGAGGGTGGTCAGCGGCTGTTCGTTGATAAGTTTGTATCAAATTTGTTGCCTGACCTTAGCAACAAGTTGAAGAATTCTGAGAGTGCGTGGGCTGTTTCTACCACTGCCCAAATATTGGCTACGGCCCAATATTACGAGAATAGAGAAAAAGAGGAAAGTGAGCGTGCAGAAAAGAAAACGAAGGATCTCAAAACTAAGGTCTTGTTGCAGCAAGCCTATCCACCTCGTTCGAATTTCAGTGAGACACAGCAGCCAAAGCAATCACAGTTTTCCAGATCGCAGACGCGAAATGCTTCGCCTGCGCCTCGCTTTGTGTTGGGATATAATCAATGTGCATATTGTCGTGGGGAGGGCCATTTGAAGTTTGACTGTCCGGTTCTCCGTGATAGGAACAATGGTGTGTCGGCTCGAGGAGGTCGTAGTGGCCCTCAACAGGTTTCTCGTGGTAGAGGTCGCGGAGTTACCCAGAATCAGGCCGAACGCTTTGCGACGTCTTCGGATTCGCAAAATTGTTTCGATCGGCGCGAACCATCGTCCGGTCGGTCTGCACAGTATCATGTGGATGATTGTTATGTTGAATGTGATGGTGATGCGGATGGTATCTACTAGGACAGCCGTAGACAAAGGAAGGGAGAAGTATCATCAGTTCCGGTTGATCAGAGAGGGCCTTATGTTGCAGTAGCCACTTTGGGCGTTGTTGAGCCTTTTCTGTTGGACACTGGTGCAGCAAAAAGTTCCATCATGCATTCAAAACTCCCTGGCGCGCCTTTGTCTGGCTTAACGAATGTTTCCGTTGGATTTTCTGGCGCCCCCGTTAGCAATCCAGTTTCTAGCCCTTTGCCCCTTACAATTGGGTCTCATGAGCTGGAAGCTCCTTTGATTTTGACTACTGGTTGTGGTGAGAATCTTTTGGGTTTAGATTTGTTGAAAAGGTTACATGCGACTTTGTACTGTTCTCCTACGGGTGTGGAGCTTACGTTGGGTAAGAGTGTGGTTTCCCCTATGTATTTATCGATCGACAAACTCCCATCGGAATTGAGATCTCTTCCAGACTCCTTGTGGGCGACAGGTCCCAATGACGTGGGCCTGTTGGATATACCACCTTATGTTGTCCAACTAAAAGTTGGTGCGCGTTTGCCACGTATACCTCAGTATCGTATTTCCCTTGATGGTGAAAGGGCACTGTTAGCGATCATTTACGATCTGATCGGCAAAGATGTTATTGAGGAGACACGAGGTAATGTGTGCAATAGTCCCGTGTTGCCTATTCTGAAACGAACGGATCCCTCCAAGCCTCCCGTGTATCGTCTAGTTATCGACTTACGGGAGGTAAATAAAGTCGTTGTTCCGCAGTTTCCTGTGGTGCCAGACATTACAGCTTTACTGACTCTGATTCCAGCCACTGCATCGTGGTTCTCGGTGATCGATCTGAAGAATGCGTTCTTTAGCATTCCGATTGCTGAGGAAAGCAGAGACTTGTTTGGTTTCACATTAGGTGGTCGCAGCTTCAGATTCAAACGCGCTCCACAGGGCTACTGTGAGAGTCCATCAATCTACAGCCAAGCTCTTAAGAGTCAACTTGATGCATTTGTGTTACCGGCTGGTGCAGCTTTGATTCAGTACGTTGATGATCTGTTGGTTGCTGCTGACACTGAACAGCTCTGTAGAGCCGCTACAGTGTCCTTGTTACAGCATCTCTGTGCTTTACATCATAAAGTGTCACCTTCCAAATTACAATATTGTTGTCAAGAAGTTACCTATCTCGGTCACTTATTGTCAAAGGCGGGAAGAAGGTTGACCCCTGAACGAATTGCAGCAATTGCTCGAATGCCTGTGCCAGCAACTCAGAGAGATGTGCGTGCCTTTTTAGGTATCACGTCATACTGCAGACAGTGGATCCCGAACTTTTCACTGTTAGCGAAGCCATTGGTAGCTCTCACGTGCAAGGACGTTTCAACTCCTTTGCCTTGGACGGAGGAATGCCAGAAAAGTTTTTCTGAACTACGTGATGCGCTGTGTTCGGCTCCTGTGTTAGGTACTCCTGATTACAGCAAGCCTTTCACATTATACGTCCATGAGAGGGACGGTTGTGCGTTGAGTGTTCTAACGCAACAATTTGGTGATAAGCAGCGTCCGTGTGCATATTTCTCCTCGACCTTAGACCCGGTGGCTAGAGCGTTGCCAAGTTGCTTGAGGGCGACAGCGGCAGCTGCGGCGTCTATTCGGCAGTCCGCAGGTCTGGTCATGGACAATATGCTCATAGTAATGGTTCCGCATGCAGTTGATACGCTCTTGAATCGGACAAAGACTCAACATCTGACGAGTGCAAGGTTGTCTGGGTACGAGCTGACCCTTTTGGCAAGTCATATACAGATCAAGCGTTGTAATGTACTGAATCCGGCGACATTGTTGCCGATTAATATGGAATCAGATGATGTGCTGCCCCATGATTGTTATTTACGGACTGAGGAAGAAACAAAAGGTCGTGTGGACCTGAAAAACACTCCCTTGTTAGATCCCGATGGTACTTTGTATGTGGATGGCTCTTGCTTCAAATTGCCGAATGGCGATGTGACGACTGCGTATGCTGTGGTGACGTTGAGCACGATTGTGGAAACTGCGAGATTGAACCAGAATTCAGCACAAGCGGCAGAATTAATTGCATTGACAAGAGCGTGTGTTCTGTCGAAGGGAAAGCGAGTGAATGTGTTTACCGACAGTCAGTATGCATTTGGTGTTGCGCATAACTTTGGAAGATTGTGGAGAGAAAGAGGATTTATGACATCGCATGGTACAAAGATCCAGCACGGGCATCTCGTGAATGATCTTTTGGATGCACTTACGTTGCCTAAACAAGTGGCGATCGTCAAATGTAGTGCACATCGGAAAGTGACGGATGATGTTGGTCGTGGTAATGCATTTGCGGATGAGATTGCTAAGGAAACGGCTAAGAATCTTGCGACTCGAATGTATGTCACGAGTTCAGTAAGGTGGCCGACGGAGACTGGTATGTGTGAAAATACTGTTGAGAGTGTGAAAGCGATTCAGAACGAAGCTACTGAAGCCGAAAAGACCAAGTGGAAAGAAAGTACAGGGAAATTGGATATGCATGGATGTTGGGTTGACCTGACGGAATGTCAGAGGTGGATGTTACCAGACGCGTATGTATTAGCTGTTGTGACGATGGCTCATGGGTTGTCACATATTAGTGCGAAAGGAATATGTAAGTTCTTGTCTCCTGTATGGAGGAATGATGGTATCGCTAAGTGTGCCGAAAGAGTGGTTAAGAATTGTATGGTGTGTTTGATGCACAATCCCGGAAAAGGCACCCCCACTCCACCTGGTCATTTCGCTCCTCCTGCTTGTCCCTTTGAGGTTATCCAGCTGGACTTCATCCATATGGAGAGATGCAATAATCTGAAGTATGTTTTGGTTGTGGTTTGCGCGTTCTCCAGATGGATTGAGGCCTATCCTCTTAAAGATAATACTGCCCTGTCCACAGCAAAAATCCTGTTGAAGGAATACTTTCCTAGGTATGGAATGCCACGGATTGTGTGGTCGGATAATGGAAGTGAGTTTGTGGGAAGTGTAATGCAGAGTGTGTGTAAGGGCCTTGGAATTCGTCAGAAATTCCACAGTGCTAATCATCCTCAGGCAGCGGGTCTGGTTGAAGGGTACAATGGTACCCTGAAGCTGAAACTCGCTAAGATTCAAGCTACGACTGGTCTGTCATGGCCTGATGCCTTGCCTCTGGCTCTCCTATCGACCAGAGCGACTGTACACTCTCGAGTAGGGCTCAGCCCATATGAGATTGTGTTCGGTCGCCCTGCGAATATTTGGGGAGTCCCGAGGCCTAGGGCTTTTGATAGTCTTGAATATCCAATGTTGATTGATTACTTGCATGATTTGACCACTAAACTACGGTTAATTCATCAACAGGTCTTTGAAGCTCTACCAGCGCAGACAGAGGGTCCTGGACACCAGCTCCGGCCAGGAGACTGGGTGGTTACCCGAAACTTTGGTCGAAAGCGTAATTTGGAGCCAAGATTCGTCGGACCCCACCAAGTCTTGTTGACGACGAGGACAGCGGTTCGATTGGAGGGCCGGAAAAATTGGGTGCATGCCAGCCACACAAAGAAGGTACCGATCCCCTTACCAACCGACTGTTGGGTGAGAACTGGGATTTCGGCCGCAGAAACTGAGACTCCTTTGCGCTTTGTGCCATTTAGCGACGCTCAACTTGTGGAGGAGGATTCGTCATTTCCAGATCCACAAGTGGAGTCATCAGTAGCAGAGAACCCAAGGTCCGACTCGTCATCCACTTCATTGAATACTGTTGCGCCAGCTGAACAATTGTTCGTAGAGCAAACTCGACCTGGAAGAAGTCGATACTTTCTTCGTTCAAGGACTAATAAAAATTAACAGTATAGTGGTTTTTAACGTTACGAATATTATGAACAATTACATCCTTTCTTTCTGAGTTTTTTGTGCTTTCCACTGCTAAGAGACTTGTAATAAATTTGAACGTTTCGAGGAACCCTCGCCATCCGGGTCACCGTAGGGCCGTGCGGGTACTTCTTTCTGCCTAGCAGGTTTCTGACGCTAGGTTGGTTACTTTTGTCGATCTCTGGGAACTCCTGGGGATTGATAATCGCTACTCAGAACGAAGTGCGTCAAGTACGTCACGGACGGTTTGTAGAGGATGGCATTCTCTAAGCTGGTGGAAGAAGAAAGGGTGTTGGCACAGAGATCAGAGTTATGGAGGGTTGTACGAACAAAATGTTTTCTGTTTCAGGTGTTTCTATTGTTCCTAACTGTATCTATGTTATTGGTGGGTGGAGTGTATTTCGGAGTATCGTTGTTCTTGCCTTCTGTTTCACCTACCTCTTCTCTTAACCTAAGTTCCCTCACCACTGTCTCCCCACATTCCTTTCATCCTTTGCCTCAACATGAGCAGGTTAGACGTGCGGAATTCATGAATAATTCCTTTGTTCAACTCCTACATCAGCATCAGTTGGTGGTGAATACTACCAATTGTTGGGTATGTGGGTTAATGCCACACACTATGGATAGGGGTATTCCGTATTTGGTCCTTCCATACAGCTCCCAGGGTTCAGCTCGAGCATTCCAAACTATGTTCCGCAGTGCACTAGATTCCTACCCCAGTCGAGAGCCACGGTCTGTCAACTTTGGTCCTGGGCCGTACCACAAGCCTTTGGCGATAGCCATAGCAGATCTGGATAGAGATGTTTTTGATGCATCACTCATTCCAGATGAAGAAGTACAGGCCTATAAGGACCTGAGTGAGACTGAGTATAGTACATCAGTGGGTGATAGACAGCTTAAGAGCTCGTCCCCAATATGGATTGTACCGCACCTTGGAAATTTCTGCTTGCAGGGTTTGGGTCGAAATCCGAGAGCACAACTTGGGAACAGTGCTTGCACTGAAACGTATGTCCTACCGATGCTCTCCTCCCCTGTTTTTGTGACTGCTAAGGGCACCTATTTTGTGTGTTATGAACGCGCATATACATGGTTACCCCGCGACTTTTCGGGTACCTGTTATATTGCGAATCTTTTACCTCCGACCTTCACAGTTGCTTCGGACTACCACAAAACTAGAGTCGTGAGAGGCGTCATTAGCAAAGAGGATACTGCTGGTCAAGAAGCAGGAGACTTCTTTAAGGGTTTCTTGCCGTTTTGGGGACCTATGGTTAATAGTAGGAACCTAAGACAGTTGACCCGTGTGGTAGAGTCGACTGCTAATATTACTGCAAATGCCCTTGGTAATCTAACAGCTGAACTACAGGCGGATAGACTCATGACGTTGCAGAACCGTATGGTTCTAGACGTTGTTCTTGCAGATAGAGGGGGCGTGTGTAAAATTATCCATTCGAGTTGTTGCATTTTTATTCCTGACAATGCTCCAACTGTTTACCAAGCCATCTCGAAGTTGCACAAGATTTCCGAGTCCATACACGTGGACGAAGGTAATTGGACGCTCCTAGGATGGTTTTGGGGCCTGATGTCAACCTGGGGTTGGAAGATTCTAATGATCGTAGGGGCTGTTGTAGCGTTTCTGTTCACGTGTTGTCTTTGTGTACAGTGTGGTCCTGCCTTATGTGGCCTATGTGCTGCGACGTGTATAAGGCGGCCATCTGTTACCAAGGAGACGTTGATGGATAGAATGATGTTCCAGCAGCAGCTGAACGATCTGATGAATATTGATATAGATTCCGATCTTGACTAGTGCTTGCCTACATGAGGGCAAAAGGAGCGTCTGAGGTTCCGTGTGAGACGGGACGGCACTTTTTGAGTGGTGACGAATATGGCTGAGTTTGGTATCTGCGAACCGCAAATGACGAGTATAGTGGGTGTACGAAGTTTCGCTATGCAGCCACGTATGGTTCGCCTCATTTTTGGGTTCGTTCATCCGAACCCTCGGGTTCCATTTTAGATACAGCGTCCATTTTGTTTCTTGCCCTCAGGTAGCCAGCGAACGGGCTTCTTGTCCGCTTCGTGACCCTGGAACTCTCAAGCTTACACGAAGGACACGTGTTCCTTTGAGGTGACTTTTACGATGAGGGAAATGACACGAGTAAGGCAGATGGCCCCGCTCAAGGCTCATCTTGCCGCTCGGTCTATTGTTTCAGCCACGCATACATTAGACACGAGGTCTTTGACCCTTCTATCGAGTTTCCTTTATTGCCCCTGACACTCTTTTCTAACCTGTTGTGTATTCTTGTCTTTTCCTTACATCTGTTTTTCGTTCTTCCTCTTAATGTGTTTATGGTTAGGATGGAATGTGTTTATTGCGGAGGGGATATGTTTTTACAGTTGGGAACCGGCAAGACTGTTGTAATTATGTTCCGGCCTCCTGAAACATGAATGCGACCCTTTTGAAGTTTATTGTGGGAACTGAGTTGTAACCTTTGTTCACCATACTGTGCTATGGCCAAAACCTGTATAAAAGGAGCGATCCACTTCTACGAATTTGAAGCAGTCTCCGAGAACCTACACGTTGTGTACTTCTTGTGACTTCTGTATCCCTGCAGTAATAAACGCTGATCTCTGACGTCGCTGGAAGTGTCCCGTGTCTCTGTGTTTGGTACGCCAGAACAGGTAACCCACGAAGGTTTCAGGTGTTGTTCCCTGGCACCGCTGGGTCTTAAGAATAACCCAGTCCTTCACACGTGAGAAGAATAAAGATCATCCTTTGGCAAGGCGTGAAAATCAACATATCTCAGGACTATGCCAGAGATACAGTTATGAGATTAAAAGGATTCCCAGCTCTCAAACTGCCACTGCTTGACAGATCGATCCAACACTCCTTCATTGGTCCAGCCAAGTTCAAGATTGTCTTTCAGAGCAAAATGCAAGAGTTCTCGGATCCCATTGACCTGTGTATTTCTGGACAATATCAATGAGACCCACATGGAAGCGTCTGCGAGTAGATCTGGTTGACGCCACCAGTGACTTTTGAATGCTCGCTCTTTCAGCTCACTACGAATATCATTTGCAGAATTATCGGTAAGTTTTTACCTTTCTATTAATGTGTATGGTTCTCATATGTGCTGTCCTTTTACTATAGCCACACAATTTGTTGGCCCAATTAGACTTTTTTACCTATTACTATACCTATTACTATGCTATTATTATTGCTGTTACTATACTGACGCATCGACTTTGTTACCTATCACTACACTGTCTAAGTTGTTGCCTGCCTGAAATTTTCAAAACAATGGGGTTCCGGCTTTATTTTCCAGGAGCTCTGGTCTTTCAATCATTTCTTCTGAACCAGACTATCACATTTGCCTCAAATAATGACGACCCTAAATTGTGGAACGATCTTTCAGCCAAATTTGCTCTTCTCCCTCAAAGTGCACGTATTATTCTTGAGGGCAATTTCAACCTCCTGCTGGACCCACTTTTAGACAGACACTCTGCCTTTAGATATACAATCCCTAAGTCACCCAAACCACTTCACGCCCTATGCTTAGCTTGCAAATTAACCAATGCCTGGCAACTCACCAATCCCACTGGTAGTGACTTCACCTTTTTCTCACCACCCTAGAACACATTCTTTAGAATTGATTACCTATTGGTTGACCCCAGTCTCCTCCCGCTCTCTATCAATGCCTCTATTGAGCCCATAACTATCTCGGATCTTGCGGCTATCTCCTTACAACTTCAACCCCCATGCAATTAGAGAAATTCATGATGAGTTATTGCATTTCATTGAATTAAATCTCAACTTTGTCCCAGTCACTCTCTGGGACTCAATGAAATGCTATTGTAGGGGCCGTGTATCAGTCACATGTCATGCAAAAAGAAACTGATTAAGGCATTTGTTGATAAATTAACCGCAGAAATTAATGCAAAAAGCTACTGTCAGAGAAATGATCCAGCCACCCTGACACTATTAAAATGCCTCAAGTACGATCTCAACGTCATCGTCAGCAAACATGCTTCCCTTTGGGTCCATGCCCAAAAAGGCAAACAATTCTTCTATCTTAATAAGGCTAGTACATCGCTGGCAGCCTATCTAAAGTTTAAGCACAATTCTACTATCATCCAAAAAATCAAAGACGAACAAGATGTTCTGTAGTCTTCAACTGACATGGTCCTTAAAACGTTCCAGTGCTTCTACTCCAAACTTTACATCCCCTCAATCAACTCACCCTTCAAAGCATGTTTAAACTTTCTGGACTCTTTGCCCATTAAGCAAATTGCTGATACCGACCGAATTTCTCTTTCCAGTCCAATCTCCAGAGAGGAGATTGTCCATGTCATCAAAACTATCTCCACCGGTAAAGCACCGGGCCAGATGGCTTCCCCATTGAATTCTACAAACCTTTCCTCAGTTCAATTATGTCCCCACTAAAATCAACTCTCTCTCACTTTGCTTCCTCTGGCACAATTTCAGAGACCGCTTCTGAGGCAACTATTGTGGTTATTCCTAAAGATGGAAAGGACCACGTCTGTCCCACAAATTCCAGGCCTATATCACTTATTTACATGGATGCTGAAATCTATGCAAAGATCCTGCCATTTCGACTATTCCCCCTGATTCCCAACCTAGTTCATCCTACTCAAACTGGCTTTATCAAAGGTCGGCTTGCTAGCGATAGCATCATCCTTTTCTCTCATGTAATCGAGAAAGCGTCCAACACACCTTTCCCACCGGCAGCGGCTATTGTCTTGGACGTGGACAAGGCATTTGATAAAGTCTCCTGGCCATGTCTCTCGAGGTACACCTTTGGGGAGGGTTTCATTAAAATGGCAATAGCTCTTTACTTCAACCCTTCTGCAAGGATTAGAATTAACAGATCCCTGTCTTAACCCTTAAATCTGGGTCAGGGTACACTGATGCTAAATGAATCACCCTGTTACAGGCATCCCCCTTAAAAATACCCCATAAAAAATGGCTGCTTATGCAGAAATCATAATTTTCACTCAGTCCCCAGAGACCCCAATTTCTGCAACCCTATCTTGCATTGATAACTTTTCTAAGGTCTTGGGATAGTCCCTCAATGGGGATAAAACTGAAATTCTATCTCTCAAAGTCCACTGTCATCTGCAATGGGTGGCTCATCTAAATTTCAATGGAAGTCTACCCTCAAATACCTTGGTATATGGTTCTCCAGAGACCTCAGAGAATCTGTCTCTATCAATGAACATAAAACACTAAACAAAATTAAAGACCTATTAGTGACATGGTCACCGAAAAACATACCTTGGTGGGGCAGATTAGAAACCATCAAGATTATGGTATCACTGCTGGTTAACTTCTTATCGAGCTAGTTACCCAACCGTCTTTCCCCAGAATTCTTTCGCAATATTGATAACGCTGTGCCACTCTTCCGCTGCTATAATAAAATAAAGCAAATTAGCCTCAAGAAATTGAGGTTGCCCATGAATGCCGGAGGCTGAATGTTCCCGGATTGGGATTCCTACCAAACAGTTTATTTGGCCTCCCAGGGCGCTCAGTGGTTTGAACCTAATCTACTTAAACCCATTTGGCTCGACCTTGACTCTGCTATATGTCACCCCTTTCCACTCTCATCCTTACTGATGTCACAGTACCCCTATTCCCAATCACGCTCAATCTTCAGAGACACGGTAGCGACCATACTCTCGATAGATACTGTACTCAAAACAAACATCCGTAACTCGACTATGTCATCCTTATGGTATAGTAAGAAACTAAGTCAATAAAGAGAGGGACATGGGGCAAATGAAGGTCCAGCATACAGGCCCCCAATTGTACAAGCTCAGTCAAAGGTATACAGTGTCTAAGAAAGGGGAAAAGGTGGAGAGGTCGGAAACACCTGAGGTATCAGGTCAGGGGATCTGATCTATCAGAGCAAGAGCCCTCACACACTACAGGGGGGTATCATGCTTCATCATCAAGGGAGCTCCTCATTGGGCCGGTGCTGCAATGCCCAACGGGTCCCGCAGGAGGGCTCTTTGCCATAGTTCTTTTTTGTCACCTATCTGGAGAGTGAAGTGCAATGTAAGTGTACTGAAGTGAGTAGGCCGCTGTGAAGTGAGTTTAACATTAACTAAAGTTGATCCAAAAATAAATGTAATGTCTGGATCTCTGGTGATAGTCAGGAATGGATATAATGGTCCATGTTGGCTCAAGAAATTAAGTGGAGGCCGACATGCTTCTTGCCATTCTAATGTCAAAAATGATCACAGCAATTCTTCAGGACCAAAGAAAGGGAAAGGCTAGACTACAGGGTGGGTCAGACAAACGTATGTGTACTTTCTGAAGCTGTACCTCACACCAATCACACAGAGGATGTAGCATACATTAGGACAATCAATAAATAAACGCCAATGAGATGGATTATGCCCCCACAGTCCGTAGTGGAGTTGAGCTCAATCGTGTCAGACCACAGTTAGTTGTGGACGTTACTAAGGTGTGACCTACCAGGATCTCTGCTTCCGCTGGTGCTATAAGAAACTATTTACTCCTAACTCTCATAAGATCGGACCTGTGTGGGCAGCCAAAGGGATAGCAAAGATTTCAGACCTATTCGACAACTCTGTTCCACTACCAGTCTGTTCCTTACAATATAAACACAGCCTTTCTAGCCTAGACTTTTACGACTTTCTCGAACTTAAGGCAAAGATCTCTAAATTGGGACCTCTCCTCAATTCTCAACTTGTACGGAAACTCCAACTGTTTCTCTTACAAGGTGACACTGCTTTAAAATTCTATAAATTGCTCACTGCCTCAAAATTTCCAAGTTATCTACTTCTAGTTCAAAAATGGTAGACTTATTTCTCCTCCAAATAACTTTGTCCTGACGAACACGGACACCTGATCCAAAGTAGGCTCATAACTACTTCAACACAAATTGATTCTGTCGCTAACCCAGACCAGATTTTTTGCAGCTCACTGCATGTGTTGGACCCTGGAAAAAGAATTCTGGTAAAAGTTGAAGGGTGCTAATGCATGTAGGGCCTGCGATTCGTCCCCTGGCAATGAGGAACATATGTTCTTCTCTTGCACTCATCTACAACCCTATTGGCGAGATGTGCCCTCACAGCTTCAAAAGATTTTTGGAACGTCTATCCCACTATCCCTCCAGATCATCTTCCTCCTAGGCCCCCAGTTGGGAGACCCTCCAATTGACCTTTCTGCCATGGACCTATCCCTCCTTGATCTTTTGCTCACCCTCGCTACTAAGGTTATACTACTTGACTGGAAATTCACCAATAACGTTTCCTATCATACATAGTGGGCCTCGCAACCAATCTGCAAAGCACGCACATAAACCAATCTCATACAAGAGCTTGCCCAGCTCCCTCACAGAGTATTTCGAATACTCTTGACCTTTTTATTTATGACAGACACCCCGAAAGGGAAATCCCTCAACCTCCTTCTGATTATTAATCTCATTCTTTGTTTTTTGTTTAATCCTTTTTATTAAGCAGTTATTTGAGAATCACAGATCGTTCATGAGCATTATAGCATAATCTTGGTAGGCCACACGCAGGGGGCCCGAACAATGACAGATATACAACCCAGACTCTGTCTCCTAGGGTGACTCCTTATGTAGAATGGTGGGTTGAGAACTCGTTATCTGAACGCCTTGGTGACCCCGTTCCCTCCCTATCCCACTCTTCTCCCAATCCATCTTCTCCGTACGCGAACTCGGCTCAAACTGAGCACAAAATGGCCGCTACACGCCTACGTAAATGTAAATGTAAATGTATGTGTCTTGTAAAGCGCACTGCTGCCCTGAGGCGTCGTGGCACTGTAGACCGCTGGGGAACCCGTCCTGGCTATCCCTGTGAGATGGTCCCTCCTGGGTATCTCCAAGGTGAAACCAGGCATCCCCGGCGAATGTGGGGGGCCGTTGTGGAGATGAGGCAAGCTAATGCCCAGAGTTGCCGAGTGTGTTCCTGGTTAGAGTAGGTACCGAGGCGAGAATTATCGAGTCCGTTTTGACCCTGGTCCACTACCCTGCCGCGTCGGGAATTGAACCCTGGTCCCTGGCCGATTCTCTGCTTGCGGATCTGCTGCCTCTAACCAGTGAGCCACACCTCTCCACGAGGTGGAGCTCTCCACGTAGTGGCGCGGCTTCAGGCACTTGGTGATACTGCTGTGGTCTAAGCTATTCAATGATACTTTGCAAGCTCAGAGGTTGATAGTAATACTGCAGTCTCAGTTACTCGATGGTAGTGTTGTGACTTCAGAGATTGAACAGTAGCACAAAGACCTTAGGGGCTCAATTGTAGTGTTGTAGCTTCAGTCAAATGATAGTAGTACTGAGTCAAAAGGGATCGGTGGTACTGCTACAATATAAAGACAGGCATATAGACACACACACAAATCAGACAGAAACACAAATGAGACACACATGGCAACACACTCAGCACAAACTAATCATACACGCACAGCAAACACATTCACACATGCACAGCAGAAAAAAAGCAGGGAGATGGACAGTAGATGCACACAAACAATTGGGACACACCTTTAATAACCTCTACATAGTTCAAACATACAAGAAAACATACCCGGCAAACAAACACAGCTGAGGCGCACAGTGCAAACCTGCACCTGATACCCACACATCATAATAGACACACTCCTACATTAAGGAACAATAGAGCAGCCAACTACATGCACAGTAGACACTCAGCCACTGCACACAAGAACAAATGTCATCTATCTGATTAGCACACCTACAACAGACACATAAGCAAAGTAGACGCACCGAGATAGCAAGCAGATACGCACACACAAGAAACACCCACAGCACATCACCAAAAGGTCTCATGAAAGGTCAAGACAAACGAATCAGCATCCTGGTTAATCTTAAAGTTATTTTAAATTGTTTCTCTCAGCCTTACTATTCAGGCAACCTCAAAAACGCCCACCTACAGAACACGCATTCTTCCTACGGACACCATTTTGCACAGTATTGGATCTCACTCCTGCCTTCACCACACGTTCTCCTTTCCACCCACGCAGTAGATCTGGCTGCACAATGTGAAATCGATAGATCAGCTGCATAGTTTTCAAAGTATCACAGGCGATCCCATCCTTGTTTTCTTAGGTTGGCAATGCCAACCACTATTACCACCCACTTCCACCACCGCTGCCAGGCAATGCCACCAGTTGAACTGCAGGACCATTCATGCAGCGTTAGCAGTAAACCCCCTTCTAGGGAATGGGCGCTCTTAGGACCTGAAAGGCTGCGCCTAGGGTCAGACCTTGCCTCTAACCACCAGAGGATAAACGCCTCTAGTCGAGTTTTGAGGGTGTGCGACGTGTCGTATCCTAATGGCCCGATTAATGTAATGCAGTGTCACACAAGTATAATCAATTTAAACTTTATCTCTAAACAATACAGTGATGTCTCAATCAAATGGACTCCTGGCCCCAAAAGGTGGGAGTGAGGAATGGTCTGGGAGTGTGCATCCATGCAGTGTAGACACTGCCCCGTCAGATGTTCAGTGATATACATCTTTGCAACTCCAGGTGAAGGCTGGTGATCTTCGAAAATGGTGGGGATTAATACCTGCAGTGAACAGCAATGAGCAAAATGAGCAAGCTAGGCCGTTTGAAGGGTTTCAGAGATGGGGTTCTCCTCACCAAGAATATTTTATTTTTTAAAAAGTAGTGCAATTTAAGCAGGGACAGTTCCTCTGCAGTGGTTCAGAGACAGCAGCAAAAAAAAATGATATTTCAATGTTGTTTTATTTTTAAGCTGCTGGCTCAGCCAGTGTGTGCAGGGAGGGGCTGGGCTGAAGCATGGGAGAGGGAGGAGGAATGCTATGTGCACTCCCTAAGTGCTCATGTGTGTGGCCGGCTGTCTCAGGCCGACCAAAACACACATGCTGAATTAAATTTCTCTAACCCGGCTGTATTAAACAGCTGGATTAGAGTAACACCACAGATTCCCTGACCTGATCGGAGCATCTTTCTAGCCCGCTCAGGCTAATCCCCGTGCAGCTCTGCAGCGCAGGTATTGGACAGGGAGTCTGTGATGTAATCAGTGTCTGCTGGCACAAGGAAGTCCCAGCACCGAGGCCCGAGGCGGGTGCCGGCCGGCAGCAGGTAAGTTTAACTTTTTATTTTAGTTTTTTATTATTATTATAAACAGTCCCTTGTCCCCCCTATCCGTGCCCCCTCCCGCCATCCCTTCCCCCACTTTTTGTATGTGGTGGTTGCCACTGTTTTTTATACACTTTTTTCACATGAATTTGCTAAAAAGCCATTGGTTACGAAAAGGCACCCACTTCCATTGACTTCATAGAATTCAGATTTTCCTTCAAGACATCTAGGAAAATCTACACTAAGGGCCCTATTATGACTTTGGTGGTGCAGTGGCGGGTCCGCCTCGCCAAAGCCATGTTCAAACCGTCCACCAGATTACGAGTTTCCTCCTGTCAGATGGGTTGGTTTTTAGCTTTCCTATGGCGGTGCCTCTAAAAATGGGCACCACAATGGGAATGCAAAAAACAGTTCCTGCACGGTATGGACTGAAAACTCCATGCCGTGCAGGAACTGGGGCGCAAGCACACAGGGGAACACATGTTGTGGCCGCCTGTGAGCATTCCCATGTGGAGGAGGAACATATTTCCTCTCCGCCATGGTGTTCATGGAGGAGGAACCTCCATGACATCGCCGGTGGAGAGGAAACTCGCAATATGCTTGACAGGACCACAGCGGTCTCGCCAAGCATATTGAGGGCTCCAGACTGTTGCAACACCGCCAGGGAATGGTGGTTCCCTGGCAGCTGTGGTGGTCCGACCACCCAAATCGTAGTAGGGCGGTCGGGAGACCGCCACCGCCACGCCCCTGCTAGTCCAGCAGTCTATGGACCAGCAGATTCGTAATTGGGGCCTAAGTAGCAACAACACTGAATGCAGTCTTCTGTGGTATTAAAGGAGGTTTATTTGTAGAGTGGGTGCTCCTCCATGAACACTATGGCGTAGAGGGAACAAAGGGGGCCCTGCAGGGCTCTGTGTGCCTCCTCACATGGGGATGTGCACAGGGGGGCACCACATGTGCTTCCCTGTGTGCGTATGTCCCAGCCCCTGCGCGGCATGGACTTTTCAGTTCATGCTGTGCAGGAACTCTTTTTGGCGTTACCATTGGGGTGTCCATCTTTAAAGGCACCGCAGTGGGAACGTCAAAAACCAACCTGCCAGTCAGGCGGGAACTCTGAACATGGTGGGCTGTCTGACCACGGCTTTGGCAGTGCAGCGGTGGGTGGTCCCAACACCGCACAGCACTGCCAAAGTTGCAAACGGGCCCCAAGAATAAACTGTGCATTTCACTGGAGAAAACTAAAGCATCTCACACAGAAAATCTTGAGTCTTTCTTTAAATGAAGTTTGTGCATCTCACAAGATAAGCTTGAATTTCACTGATGGAAGCGATGTATCTCCCTGAAAGACAGCTTGAGTCTCTCAGTGAGAGTTCCAGTGATCGTCCCCAAGTAGAGCTTATGCATCTCACTGATGTGAGTAATGCATCCCAGTGGGAGTAGTCTTTACATCTTACGTAGAGAAATCTAAGTCTGTCACTGAGTAGAGCTGCTGCATCTTACCGAGGGAAACCGGTGCTTCATTCTTAGTGATAGAAACTTGGTACTCTCAATGAGGGAAGCGCGTGTCTCTCGTTGAGGAAAATCTGTGCAATTCAATTATAGTAACTGGTGTTTCTTGCTGACAGAACCAGGGGTTCTTAATTATGGGTATCTGTGCTTAGAGATTCTGATTCTTTCTGACTGAAGTTTATGCATGTAAGTAAAACGTGCAATGGTTTATCAGATTGAAGAAGGCGGGCCTGATTCACAAACTGCATTTTGCAATATGTAAATTAGAACTAGAGCAGTACTAATTATTTCAAACAAAATACAATTCATAAACCTTTGAGTGTAAATCTTCACCTCACCTAATGTGGACATCCTCACAAGTTACTACTACAATTTTGCTACTAAGCAGTAAAAGTGGGAAGGAACAGAGGGAGTGACTGGAAAAGGGTGAAAACTTGTTAGACCTCCATAAATTGTTTGGAGCACAACGCAAATTACAGCTATTACAGTCACAGCTTGATATGATGAGAAGAAGAACTTGTTTATTTATAACAATATTTTAGTCTTAGAGCAGGCAATGAGAGGATTTTTTCACAACAGAAATGTGGTTGAGTAATGTCCAATACAAAACACATATGAACAGTACATAAGTATTGAAACAGCAAACAGTACAAA
This sequence comes from Triturus cristatus, assembly GCF_964204655.1. NCBI lineage: Eukaryota > Metazoa > Chordata > Amphibia > Caudata > Salamandridae > Triturus > Triturus cristatus. Next base: position 1,709,446,413 of record NC_140589.1, on the reverse strand, counting down.
TTGGACATGTTCTTGATACAGTACAAAGAACATCATGATACAGCCACAAAATACAAATGTCCAGATATAGCTAGCACGCTATATCTGGACAATTGTATTTTGTGGTTGTATCGTAATGTTCTTTGTACTGCATTAAGAACATGTCCATTTTCATAGCTAAGTGGGAAGGGAATGCCCAGACGTGGATCCCGGGCTCACTGTGCAAATGCATTCAAACTAGCCTGGCTGATTAGGGGTGATACATCAAAACCGGACACAGGATGGTTGTTTCTGGTCCAGAGAGGACCTGGCTTGGCAGTTCGGGCTGGACTGTTACCATGGGAAACAGGTTCAAGACTGATTTGCATCTGGCTGGGTCCAAACTGGAATGAAATTGTGTGCAAAAAATGATGGATTTAACTCCGATCAGTGAGTGGGGATGAATGTTTGATTTGTTTAGCATTCTTTTTGCATCTACACAAAGGGCTGCATACCCCCTGTAGTTACTCTGGCAACAGGGCAGGGAAGGCAGGATGCCTGTGGACATTAAAAGGAAACCTCTAGCTTCTCCCACTTCAAAGGAACACCCAGGTATACATATGAAACCTCAGACACCAACTGTTCAGTACACTTCTTGACCTGTGGATACTCTGCCAGGAAGAAGGGCTGCTGTGCATCTCAAAGGACTGCAACTCTGATGGACTGCTGCTCTGAAAGCCTGCTGTCTGCTATGCTGACATGCTGCCATCTTGCCTGGGTGAGAAGGACTAGGCCTGCATCCGTTGCAACTAGGACCCCAGAGTGACTACAAGGGCTAGTTGGCTGGCCTCCTGACTACAGCCTGAGGAACAGAAGGCTCCAGCACTTGGATATTGCAATCTGTGTGTCCTACTCTGCCAAGGGGTGCCACTACATTCCTGGACCCCCGGAATTGGGCCTAAAGGGGCTCTGCCAGACCACCTGCAGACCCAGAAGAAGCGACACATCGCCTCTGCTGCGCAGCACAATCCCAAACAAAATAGACGCATCTCCTCTGCTGCAAGGGTTCCTGAGCACAAGGACTCTCCAACAACCCCGCAGCTACGTCAGAACCACCGCCTGTGTGAAGCTTTCCCAAAACAGGCCCTCGCAGTGAAAATCTCTCACCGATGGCAGCCTCGATGACGATGCAGGTTCTCGCATCACAGCCTTACAGCTACTCGGAACCAACACATTGCCTCCACTGTGCGACGCATCCTCGACGCCGGACTTCGCATTGCAAGCCCTCATTGACGGGCTCCTTAACAATGATGGAGGACCTCGCACTGTATCCTCGCAGCACCTTGAAACCGACGTATTGCCTCGGCTGTGTGACGCATCCTTGGCACTGGACCTCGCAATGCTCCACAAACCAGGATTCAAGGTACTCTTGTTCAGTGGGCCTAACTGGGTCCCTGTAGCCAGCCTGTGCTCTATTGTGATCAGCCTGAACTTGTGACTTTGTCTCGGTCCAATGCAACCAGATATCCTCAGTTGAAGCTTTGTGCTTTTTCGCACTATTTTTACCGAAATCTTTAAAATTGCATATCTCTGGTTCTACAGATTGGATTTTTGTTGTTTTGATGAATTTAATTTATTGGAAAATAATCTATTTTTCTAATCCTTCGTGGTAACTGTTTGACATATTGCACAAATACTTTACACATTGCCTCTGAGTTAAGCTTGACTGCTCTGTGGCAAGGTACCCAAGGGTTGACCACAGGTCAATTGAGGGTTTGATTGTGACTTGACCCTGACAAGGATTGTAGTTGCTGCTTGAGCAGGGTTTCATCCCTCTCAACTAGCAATCCAGTTTCTTACATTACTACTAAATAGGGGTATAGGGAGGTCCTAAGAGGAGTTGAGGGAGGGCTAATTGGGTAGTTAGGGATGGACAGACACACACCCTCAAAAAACATAAGCCCATTGCTATTCACAAACTACACTTCTAAAATTACTACAACTATAAAAATGACCCAAAACTGTAGTAAATGTACTCCAGCTCCGACTTCCAGTAAGACCAGCATCCACCACACAGGGCTCATCATGGGTACAGCAACATCATCCCAAAAATGTAATCAAGGCAGTGTCTTAAAATAGAACCCCAAAGGAAATAATGTTAAAATAAATTAATTTATTTTGACTTTAAAAAATATATATATATATAACCGTAATTTAATATTAAAGTAATGATATACAATAACAAATAGATATTATTTTATGGTAACATATTTTGTTAACATTACATTTATTTAAATTAAAAAATAATTCAATTAATTCAAAATATTTAGTATCCATAACCTTTTGTTACTGTTAATATCATAATTCAATATAAACCTTTTACTTTAGGTAGGATTTTTGACAATAAATCATTTACAAATAAAATACATTTGAATATTTATTTGAACATTCATTTAATAGTACTTTAACTTTTGTATTTTGTTTGACATTTAAAATACACAAATAAACATACAATTAATGTAGATTAATATTTGACATACACATATTTTTACAATTCTTGTTTACAGTTTCATACATTTTTTAAATGTTCTCTATACTGTACCAGAGGGAAAGGTAGTGGTGGAGACTTCTGCCTACATGTGAAATGTTAGTAGCAGTAACTGTCCACTTTTAATTTAATTTTGAATTAAAAATGTATTTATTTTAAATATATAAAAAAGTTATTTTTTAAGATCTATTTAAAAAAATTGCAACTATGTTTTTTAAATTACATTTATATTTCAATCAAAAATATGTATTAAAATATTTTAGCATAAAATAATATGTATATTTACTCAAATATATATTTTAACATTAAATACATTGATAAATATGTGTCAAGTTTAAAAATAGCGTAATTTATTTTAGCATTATTTGGGGTTCTACATTAAGCCCCAGCCATGTGTGGTGCTGGACTCCTGGGTCCTTTTTGTCTGTAGTCCCTTTTTACTTGTAAATTTGGCTCCATCCATTGTTTTAGTATGTACTATAGAGTCATACACTACAAAGTGTAAGAGTAAACTTATACGCGTAGATTTACTCATGTAAATTTACCTTTATGAATAGGACCCAGGATGTGCCTCTCAATGCGAAAAAACTGTGCATCCAAATTTTTCTTTCCAGACTCATGGGTCACAGAATGTTCCTGCTGGCTCTTGAATGATGGCTCTCATAAGCAATAGAAAGGCCATTTAAAACAAATGCCCAGATTGTTTTGGCAAGAATAGCACGCATCTGTAAAACCAGTAGAACTGGGTTTAATGAGTTAACACATGCATCTCTAGCACATTAGAGTGAGACCCACAAGATGAAGCAAGCAGAAGCAGACAGAGAGAGCTATTGTTATGAAGTTGTCCCTCGTTCAGGTGGAAGGATATACTGAAAAATCCAATAGCATTAGGTGAGAGATTCATACTCCACTTGGCTGAGCCAAGACATGAAAGACAAAGTCTCAAGCTAGTGGCTGAAAGAGGTTGGTAGACGAAAGACAATGGTAGAAAGGAGCAGACCCAAAGCCCAGTCTATGTAGACTGTATGCAAGAGGTTTTTTTGACAGATGGGATGTATAAAACCTAAAATTCAAGCATCAAAGGATACTTATGCACATAAGAAGAGGAAAGCACATGAACATCTAACCTGAACTTGAAATGCAATTGCTAAGTCGGGTGTAACTGAAATTGCACAATTATTTCACAGTTTAGAGTCAGCAACACCTGGGAGGGGGACTGTACAGCTAGAGGGAAAATGTAAACTATATATAGCTATGCTATATTTGTATGCTGCCTCTATTATGTAATTCACGGCAACACAGTTGTTCTCTTTTTAACTTGTGTAAAACATAAGGGGCAGTATCAGAGATAAGGCAAACTGTCCCTGATCGCACCATGGAGCACCTTCAACTTGGTGCCCTTGGCACAAATAGTCACATTTTACTGTATTACACATAATGCGCTACACGCAGGCCAGCCACAAACTTGGTCTGCCCTCGGGGTAGTGCATTACTGAAATGTAGACCAGCTGTTTGAAGCAGCTGGTCTTGCTCTCTGTGTGCAGTTGGCAATGCTTAACAAAGGGGTACAGCGATACACTGCAGGCAGGTGTAGGGAGTGACTGCACGTGCCTGCAGCGGTATGCCTGGGGGTGGTTTATGGGAGTTCAGAAGGTGCCCTTGGTGGATGTACTGACTGTGCCCAACCTCTTTGTGGCACAAAGTCAGTGCACCTCCTTACAGTCTCTCTGCCTCTGTGCATGTATCCATATTGTAACAAAGATACCACCTTTCTGTACAGAGTACTCAAATGAAGTAAACTATGTAGAGAGTGCGAGATATCCCCCAGAGGAAGATAGAGGTAACAAGTAGATAACTATAACTCTCTTTTTGTGGTAGTGTGAGTGAGCAGTCAGGCTTATCAAACGACAGCGTTAAGCATTTGTTGGACTCAAAGAGGCAAAACATGTGACACACACTTGAGTAAACCAGAGACCAATTTTGTATAAAAATAACAATATTCTTTATATATAGGCAGTCGTGCCAACGTTACTGCAGTACGCTGTCCAACTCACAGGCAAGAGTGTACGGGCTATCAGGAAAGGTGCTGTTTGCAGCATCGGTCGTTATGCTGAGAGGATCCCTCAAGGTGATAGAGGCATGCAGGGGTCAGTTCTACTGGACTGGTGAACCAACAGGCCTGGTAAGCTGCAAAGTTTCTTCTCAGGGGTGAGTCACAGTCAATTGTAAGGCCTGCCTGACCAGAATATTATGTTTGGCAATCATGTATTTGATTGCATTTTTGCAAACAGTAACAGGACTTAACTGCAATGTTTAACTAAGTCTAGGCATATTTAAATATTACCAATTTATTAGAATAATTGTGAAAAAATGTGAGGGGGGCCCAATTTTTTTTTCCCCCACTTGGGGGGCGCAGCATTAAAAAGTTTGAAGACCACTGTTCTAGCCCAAAGGGAGGTTCTTGGCAATTTATGAAGTCTGCGGGGGCTCCGGGATTTCTTAGAGGCCTTGCAGGTTTAAGGAAGGTTAGCAGGTCCCAATTGTTGACTCTGGTTGCAGCTGACAGGGCTTGCGCCAGTTTTGTCTGCAGCAGGGCTCAGTTCTTGGTCTGCCAGCAGTCTTCTCCCATCACCTTCTTTAGGCCCGTCAAATCTGAAGTCAGGTTCTCGGGGAGCCACCTAAATACTGAATTTAGGGGTGTTTTAGGGGAGGGCAGGTATTGACCAATGGGCTGCCTATCTGTAGGGTGTCTACACCCTCTTTATGGTCACCCACGTGGCGAGTGGGCATACCCTGACTCCTAATAGGCTATTATCCCCATCCTCAATATGTGGATAGTGAAAAGTGAGATCTACCTCGCCTGCCCCACCAGAGGGGTGGTACAGGGTTAAGGTAGACCCACCTACTACTTTCCGTAATTTTTCCACCAGTCCTCCTGCCAAAAGTGGAGCAGGACTTGGGGGTCGCCATCTACTTCTAACAGCAGAGGACCGGGGCAGGGTTCAAAGGCGGCTTGTCCTTTGAAGTTTCTGCTTCTGCTGAGACGAATCCTGCAAGGGTAAAGGTGCGACCAACTCTGCTCACAGCAGGCAGTGTGTCTGGATCCGGAGAGCTTTGGCTCTCTATCCAGGGGTCCAGAAACATGTCTGGTGATGGGAGGCTGGCTAAAACTAGACAGGGACAACGCCAGTGTCAGGTAGGTTTCAGGGGACCCTCTAGCAGGGTCTCCTGTGTGAATTTAATAATAAATCCAATACCGGCATCAGAAGGATTTATTAAGACAAGATGTTTGGTGCCGAATATCTTAGAAATCAGACCAGCCATCATGGGTCTGGGAAAATCGTGTTGACGAGTATCCCGCCCATATACTCTTTATGGCTTCCCTGTTCACCTACAACACCCAGAATGGACTAGATATTGCATATAAGGTCATGCTGGCATGTCCACACATAGGATATAATGCACTCTGCCTTAGGGCTAAAAGCCTGCAGTAGGGATGGCTTACCTATATCTTATGCAGTGTATAGATGGCATGGCACTCAGGGCTGATTGCCATATCGCCTCTTCAGTATGTCCTGCACCTGGACACGCAGCGTGCGATAGCAGCGACGTTTGGTGTAGGTGAGGGGTCCTTAGGGGACCTCCTGTTTATCCCCATGCCTGGGGATAAAGGGATAACATCTACTGGGAATTACAGGGGAGACAGAAGTTGTGCCAATCTTGGTACAGTTTCGGGGAAAGAATATCTGGCACTGGAAGCCTGGTTAGCAGGGACCCAGTGCTCTTACAGTGCGAAATCACATCAGACATCAGGCAAAAAGTGTGGGGGGCTAACCATATCAAGAGAGGCACTTTTCGACAATAATACAGAGCATGTTAATGAGGGAACGCCCCGTTAATATACCATCTGTGCTTTTTGGCTATATGTTCAAGGGCGCTATCTACATTACAAAAAGGACAACGAAGTGTCTGTGGCCTTTTCTGTAATACTACAATGCCCCGGGTACACAGAAAATGGGTTTATACACCTGTTGGGCCCCACGGCACAGTATGTAATAAAGCTCCAGATTTATTAAGCAGGGCGCGATCAATATATATTATTTTCTCTGTGTGCTGATTTGATGCAAAATATGTTTTACATGCTTTTCTTTAGTTTTACTGCTGTAAGATTCAAGCCTTTGATTTTTTTTGAAGTAACTATGATTGTTAAGGGTATTTTTGTTGGCTTGAATCTCACCATTTAAAGAAATGGGGTAACCCTGTGTCCCTCAGAACCTGGGTATGTATGATATATAAAGAACTGGTTCTGTCGGGAAGGTGGCACTTGCTTTGTACAAGTAAAATCACTGTATTCACAACCTTTGATCTTTTGTGAAGTAACTATGATTGTTAAGCAAGGTTTAACGTCCCTACTGGAGAACCAACCTGTACTATTTTAACACACCACAAAGACAATTATGTTTTAGTCAAACAAAATGTTTTGTATTGTACATAAATCACTGGTTTTCAATAAAACAATACAAAATAGGGTAATAAAGTGATTAAAGTGCAAAAAGTGACTTTGTGGTGATATGTGAAAAAAGTGCTATACATATATTAAACAAATAGGCAACACTTAGAAGCAACAATAGTAATGTAATGCTGTCCTATGTTTTCAATGCATGAATACACGACCCAAGAATTACTTTGTGCTGGGGCCTGTGCAACTGCGTAGACTAGCGTGACTACAACGTCGACATTTCGACCCTAGGGACTAGCGCAGTTTAACTTGCGTCAAGGGCGGGTCTTCATCAGGACAAAGGATGGGTGAGCAATGGCTGACAGCCGAAATTAATCGAAGAGGATTCCTATGGAATGAATAGTAAAGGATCCGGGTGAATTCAGCATCCGTAGACGCACACTGAGCAGTTGTGGTCTGGGACAATGTTTAAATTTCTTAAACTCTCCACCAGACGACTGGAGACTAAATGATTAAATAAATGCCGCCAGCTTCGCGGTCGTTATGAAGGGGAGCGGGAAACGTGACCTCCTCGTTCTGTTTCCACCAAATTACTGGCACTTTTTTCACATATCACCGCGAAGTCACTTTTTGCACTTTAATCACTTTATTACCCTATTTTGTATTGTTTTATTGACAGCCACGTACAGTGTTTTCTATACAATACAAAACATTTTGTATGACTAAAAAATAATTGTCCTTGTGGTGTGTTAAAATAGTACAGGTTGGTTCTCCAGTAGGGACGTTAAACCTTGCATAACAATCATAGTTACTTCACAAAAGATCAAAGGTTGTGAATACAGTGATTTTACTTGTACAAAGCAAGTGCCACCTTCCCGACAGAACCAGTTCTTTATATATCATACATACCCAGGTTCTGAGGGACACAGGGTTACCCCATTTCTTTAAATGGTAAGATTCAAGCCAACAAAAATACCCATTATTTTAACCATGATTCTACTTTGAGCCTCGTTGGTGAGTGAGATCCTTAGTTCATGATGATTCTTGAAAAAGTTTAACATCTACTTGAGTCCCCTGGCCTGGGGCCCTCACATCTGGCGCCTGCACTCATTGCCAATGGAGACCTGATTAGCCGGATGCTGCTCAGAATTGCCCGCACTGCCCAGAAACATCCCTGCTATCAAGGTACGTTGCGGAGACGTTCGTACCTTCGGTGCGAATGGCCCTTCCGCCACTTCTGTAAAGTAAAAGAGTCCCTATTATTATAAACGACCAAGAGGAAGAGTACTCTCCCGGGAACATCCACTTGTTACTATATTTCAATCCTAAGTATTAAAGACAAAGTAAGTAAGAGCTGCAAATTTCGGAGGTGTATCAATATACCATTTATTAAAACAAGTTCATACTAAGCCACTCTGTATTAGATCAGTGCCTTACTAATCCTCCTATAGTAGGTTACAATCTAAATAACATTTTATAAAAAGGGGCAATAAAGACTGTCCTCTATTGAATATACTCAATACAAAAGTTAAAACCATAAAAACATAATCACATTAGTGCAATGTTGGGTATAATCAATACACATATAAAAAAACAATCAAAAACAATTTTTTAATCTTATTAGTGTTGTTGTTAAAAAAGTCGACGCAGCGTTTCGGTGGTTTCTTTATATTTAGCACCTTCTTCAGGACTAACAACTTTATACATAGATCTTATATTTTCAAAAGAAATTTTTTAGTTTCTTTTTTGTATCAGCGAGTACGTGCTGTTTCTAATTCTCCCGGTTACCAGCAATATCTTGGTCTTTGACGTCAATAAATGCGTACTTCTATTCGTTAGAGCCGCCGTATCTCATTTCTTGTTAGAGAATTGGTATACAAATTATTGGTCTCTTTTCTTCCTTTGTTGGTTGCCTCGAGTATGATTGCTCAAGGATAGTCCTTCTCTATCGTTTCCCACTTCAGCTTATATATAAAGAGGCGCTTTTTCAATTGGCGCTTTTAAGGCATGAGTTGGGCGATATTCCGTTTGTATCCAATCGGATCGCGTTTTCGCGGCCTCCCTGCTCTAACGAATTTCCGGGTTCGTGCATCACTACATCTCTTGGCAGCTGGACCTCTGCTATGGCTGAGCGAACTCACCCAAACCAGCAGGGGCCATATATGCTGTGGAAGATGTGGTCCCCTCTTTCAGCCTTTTCCCCCTCCCGGTGAATTGCAGCAATAAGAAGCATCGGGGCCAGGGCGCAGAGGCTGTGTTCACATTTCCTGACGGCGCTACAGGTTTGGTCCACATCTGTGGGTCTGTGGAGGCGGTAGACCCCCCTCCATCTGTACCCACTGTGGGGGTGCGGAGTGATACAGTTGGGGGCCCCCAACAGTGAATTGCTGACAGCGTTTGATTTTCTCCCCCCCTTCTTGATTTACAATACGCATGAGACCTGCTAATAAGGACCAATATGGGTTGTGGCAGCTGAGCACCGGCTATTCCATTTTACTTGCAGCGTACATGGATAGAGTTTCAGCCTTTAGGAGGTGCTAGCTCCCCACCTTGAGACCGCTGGATTGCTCCTCTCCGACCAGCTCTATAGCAGGGGCATAACATTGTCACACCTTCCCTCAGCTCTCTAACATGTAAGCGCCATCCTTTGTTGTTGAAAGAGTCCGTTTGAGAGAGCTGAGCCGAGTGGGACCGGCAGCTTGGATTCGACTTGTGTCTGGGTCACTGTAGGTGCAACATTGGATCTGTGGGTCACATATGCATGGCGTGGCTCCACTACTGAATGAAGCAGCTACGCAGTACACATTTCAACAAAAACACCTGTCCCTCTTGGTGGTTGCTGCTGGTGGAGCGACACCACAGTTGTGTCCTGTGTTGGAGTAGCACTGTTCAATAAGGCAACAATCACATAGCAACAAGTTTCAACGTTGGCCCACAACCACATAAGCCCAATAGGCACCTAGCCACTTGATCTGTGACATTGACTTACTTTTGCAGTTATTGGCTGCAGGTGCTTGCCTCCTTTGAATTTCAACTTCACTTACACATGTTGCCGGGTCTTAATTACACTATTGTGTAGTCCAGTGTCATTCAATTGCCAGATTCACCACTAATCATGGGCAGGGAGGGCCGAAGTCAGCTTCTAGGCCGGGAAAGACAGGATCGCTCTCTCAGCCCTCAGAGCACTCATCTAGTCATTCGCATCGAGCTGAAGAAAGAACTGAAACTAATTCTCCAGTGGATAAATTGGACATGATTTTGCAAGAAATCCGAGATTTGCGATCCGCGATGGAAACTCATTTAGGCATGATCTCAGTAGACTTCAACTTATTTAAAGACGACCATTGAAAATTAGCCGATAAAGTGAAATCTACAGAACAAACTTTGGAAACCATAGTGCCACAAGTCAAAGCCCATGAGGAACAATTCTGTCAAATGCGTCAGCAGATTGACTCCCTCCAAGCTCGAGCGGATGATGCGGAAGGTCTGGCCTGATGCAATAATCTCAGAATTGTTGGGTTTCCGAAGGGATCGGAGGGCCCCGACCCAACGACATATAGAGAACTGGTTGAAAACTAGTGTGGCCCCTGTCGGACTATCTGCATGCTTTACAGTCGAGCGGGCTCATCGTGTCCCTACACGTCGGCCAATACCAGGTGTCAATCCCCGTCCAATATCCAATATTGCCAGGATTCTGAACTATAGGGACCGTGATCACTTGTTACAGGCAGCAAGGGATAATGGCCCATTACAGGTCGAAAACGTGAAAATCTCGATCTTCCCTGACTACACACTAACTGTGCAGCGCAAATGGTTTTCATTTATGGAAGTTAAAGCTCAGGTCCGGGCAGCGGGCCTCACATTTGCCTTACTGATCCCAGCAAAATTGAAAATCATTTATAACCAGCGCTCTTAATTTTTTGATACACCGGACAGTGCTTGGGATTGACTCCTCGCAGCCGAAATCACAGCGCCCCCCCCTCCCGGAGACATAGAAGAGGTCTTCTTACACAGAGTACAGGTTCCAGTCCTCCACCTAGATAACAGGTGATGGAGGGTAGGCAGTGGGCCCTTTGTTCTGCCTCTACCTTCAAAACTTCCTGCCCATCCATCAGCACCAGCTCTTCGGATGAGGCCAATTCAGACTCGGACTCGGGCGGAAGCGTGGCACTGTTTCCTTCGGAGGCCACGAAGCTAAGTAATCATCCTTTGGGGTGACATGTTTGTGGGTAATATAGAGCACTGTCCCTGAACAGTTTGGCTGTACACTACAGGCTTCTCATATGGGTTGTAATTCTGATCTCACAGTCATGCTTCCCAGTGTGATCCCTTATATGTACTTTGCTGATACTGTAATTGAACAACAGAAAGAGATGGATTAGTAAATTCCCTGGCCCTGACCGTTATGGGCATTTTCATGTATTGCTCACTATACTTTTTTGGGGGGATAGCAGTAGTATATGCAACCTCCCCCACTGGCACTAGCAACAGTTTGATGTGAACTATGTTGATTCTTGTTGCACAGTTTGGTCGTGCGAAGTTTGGTCGTTGGACCCAGTATTGGGATCAAGTTGTATTATTAGTATTTCTGCCGCATAGTCTGGGGTCTGGGGTTGGGGATGGGTGGCGGGGTGGTGGGGGATGGGATCCGGGGGAGTTTGTCACTATCTGTTGATGATGTCAACTGCAAAATCTTATACTTTCATATCTTGGAATGTCCGGTGAATGGGAACCATTCAAAAGCGGCATAGAATAGTTCCACAATTACACCGCCGTAAAGCCCAAATAGTATATTTCCATGAGACACACCTGCTACCATCTGAAACTATGAAATTACAGAGACGTTGGAGGCGTCAATTTTATGCGACAGCATATTCCGCCTTTTCTAGAGAGACTGCAATATGGATAAGGGTGGGAATCCCCTTCTCCTTCAATGAGAGTAAGATAGATGACCAAGGATGTTATGTCTTTCTTCTGGGGGCATTGGATGGTAAGTAGGTGGCGTTGGGGTCCATTTATACTCCTAACATGGATCAAGAGGCCTTTTTATCACGAGTCTCCTTAGCTCTCTCGGACTGGTCACACTACCCATGGTTGTTGGGGGGGGACTTAAATGCAGTATTTGATGTGCATCTTTAAGTTCAAAAGTAAGTTTATTGAAAGAACAAAAGGTGTCCAAATATAATACAGTAGAACAATGAATACTTATCTAATACAAAATAACTCTCAAAATTAGCAATATTTGGATTGGTAAAAAGGGAGAAGGAAAGAAAAGAGAAAAAAAAGGATAAAATACATTGCATACATGGGGAATGCAGAGGAAAAATTAGGGAGGTCATGGGGGTTGGAGAACTTCTTGCTGATCGGGTCTTAGCGTGTAAGACCTTTTAGCGCTAGCATCAATAAATAGTGTAATAGTTGTCCAAAGGTTTAAATGTTTCGCAGCCAACTGAATAGGGTAAACAAAGGAGGTATCCAGTCTGTGAATATGGCAGACAGCATACCACCATGCTTGATATGAAAGTTTGGTAAAGGCTTTCCAATTTTTGGGGATTTGTTGAAAGGCGACCGCCAACAATAGATCAATGATCTTAACATTAGAAAAAAGGTTCACCCAAATAGGGGATAAGCTTCCCAAAAACACATGAGTAATAGAAAAGGGGAAGCTGGAGCCGAAGATTAAATTAATTTGGGATCAAAAACTTCTCCAAAATGTACCAACATGTGAGCAAACAAATAATAAATGATATAGGTCTGCAGGTGACGCTGAGCACGTCCAACATGTATCCGGTGAAGTAGGGTACCTTTTATTTAAGATGATCAGACAAAGCAGAAGTCTGCTGTATATGAAAATGAGAGTCTGTGTTGTGCTTGGTGCTCGAGAAGATTTCCGTAGCTTAGTCCAAATTTTATTCCATAGGGGTATCGGCCAACAAACCTGTAGATCATGTTCCCAGGCAAGTTCCACCTTTGTTTTCTCTCTAATTATGCATGTAGAGCGTAAGTGATTATAAATGGCAGAATCCTTAGGTTTGGAGAAGAGTAAGGTGTGCAAACAATTAATTGGAGCTGGGGTAGAATTGCTAGTAGATGTAAATTGAGCACAAGCGCTTTGTAGGGATTGTTTCAAGAGGTTGAATTTGGGTTGGAATGAAGCGGGTGAGTTGAAGAGCCTACTAATCAGGGGGAAAGACAAAATTACCTTCTGTCCATATAATTGGTGAACCCAAATTAAACCCTTCTGTCTCCACGATCTCCAGTAGAAAGGCCTGTTACGTATCAAACGTAGTTTATTATGCCAAATTTTGGATTTCAGAAATGATTCAAAGTCTGTAGGAATTGGGGGAGAGTTAGGTTCTAAAATTTTGAAAGTGTATTTAAGTATAGGGGTGGTTAGGGATTGAGGTTTGCGAGAAAAAGAGAGATATTCTTGAAAGGAGAAAGGGGATCGAAAAAAGCGCTGAAGTGTGGCCCATAAAGGGCAATCATCTAAGGAATCAGCCAACCAATATGAAGATTGGCGAAGGAGGAAGGACCTCTGATATGTGGGAAAATCAGGGAAATTGACCCCTCCCTCCAATTTTGGACATATTAGTTTTGATAGAGACATGCAAGATTTTCATTGTTCCACAAAAAGTTGGAGAGTATAGAATTAATCTTCTTAAACAATTTCGCAGGGATGGGGACCGGGATGTTAGAAATAGTGTAAAGTATTATGGGAGTTATCATCATCTTTATGGTATCCAAACGACCCCACCAAGAAAGATAAAGGGGGTGCCATTTGGTAGTTAGCTTGGATATCCTTTGAATACACTTGTTCATACATAAAGATGCTGTGTCAGAAATGGATGGAGTAAAATGAAGGCCTCAATATTTAATGTGATTGGGGCTCCATGTAAAGTTTGAAGTAGCGAAATCATCCTTAAATGTGTATTTAGTAAGTGGTAATATTTCACATTTATCTTTGTTTAATTTATAGCCAGAAACAGAGGAGAAGGATTGAACCTCCCTTAAAAAGGCAGGAATAGAAGTTTGTGGCTGAGAGATAAATAGTACAATATCATCAGCATAAGCTGCTAGTTTGATTTGAGAGTTTTTCGCATCAAAACCATGCATTTCTTGGTTTTGGTGTATTCTGTATGAAAAGGGTTCAAGAGCTAGATTAAAAAGAAAAGGGGATAAAGGTCAACCTTGGCGAACACCACTGCCCAGATCAAAAAAAGAAGATGTCGCACCATTAGCGCAAAGAGCTGCACGTTGGTTTGAGTAAAGGAGGGAAACTAAAGATATAAATTTGGGTCCAAAACCAAACCACTTAAGAGTGTGAAACAGGTAAGGCCACTCAACTCTATCAAACGCCTTTTCCACATCTAATGCTATTGCTGCTAATGAATGATGTAAATGGAATGACTTGGATAAAACGTCAAAAAGTAGGCGAGTGTTATCCGTAATGAGGCGACCCTTAACAAAGCCAGATTGTTCCCTTCCTAACAATTTCGGCAAATGGGATTCCAGACGAATGGCTAGGGCTTTTGAAAATATTTTGAAATCAATGTTGACTAATGAGATAGGTCTATAGTTATAACAATATTTTAAATCCTGACCCTCCTTGGGAATTAGGCAAATTAATGCTTCTGAGAAAGATCCAGAAGAGTTACCTGAATGAAAAAAGGAGTCCAAAAGGTGATGTAGTTTGGGAAGTAACAATTTAGAGAAATGCAAAAACAATTCAACGGTGAAACCATCTGGGCCTGGTGCTTTATCCTTCTTGAGGGCTTGGAGGGCAGCAAGGAGTTCTTTTTGTCATAAGTTAAATTCCAAGGATGAGAAGTCATGAGTGATGTTTGGAAGTTGTTGAATATTGGAGAAAAACTGGGAAATAAGATGTTCTGAGGGAGGACTTTCTGTGGTGTAGAGTGATTTGTAAAAAGGTAAAACATAACAAACTTAACATTGACTCTATATTTGACGAACACTCCACACTGAAATTTAAAGATACTGAGATTTTAAAAGAATTTTTGATGTGCATCTTGACCGCTCTCGTCCTCCCTTATTGAATTCTACAGCACGCTCGCAAGCTGCCGCATTAACACGTTGGGCACGGGGATGGAATTTACTGGATGTTTGGAGATCCCTGCATGTTAATATGCAAGAATATTCCTTCTATTCATACCTCCACAAGCTACATACCCGCTTGAATAATTTCCTTTGTTTCCCAGACTTATCTCCGTCCGTTACGCAGTGTACTTATCTGGGCAAGACCATATCGGATCACAATCCCATAGAATTAACGCTAACCTTGGGCCGTTCCCCCACACCTATTCCGACTTAGCGAATGCAGCCTATACAATTAGAAGATCAAGTATATCGAGCCACATTGCCTACAGCTCTAACTATATATTTTGTTGATAATCGAGCTCCGCCTCGAATTAATTGTTTGCACACCTTACTCTCCTCCAGGCCAAAATAAACGCTACATTTCAAGAATATTATGCAAACTTATATACCGCTCCCCTTTTAGACCTGACAGACGTTACCACTAGCTTGCTGTCAAATGTTGAACTCCCCACTATTTCGGACTCAAACGGCAAGGAATTGGCAGTTCCGATTACCACTGCAGAGATCCATACGGTGATTAACGCATTAGCCCGTAATAAAACTAAAGGCTCGGATGGACTCCCTGTTGAGTTATACTCAACCTTTGCGGCCACGTTGATCCCTAGACTGTTGCAACTTTACACCGGCTCGCTTGAAGAGGGTACACTACCTTCCACTACCAGAGAGACATTGGTCACATCCCTGTTGAAACCGGACAAGGATCCTACTGAAATTACGTCCTATAGACCCCTCTCGATTCTTAACACAGAGCACAAGATACTCAGTAAGGTTTTGGCATTGCAGCTTCTCCTCTTACTTCCCCAGCTAGTTCATACAGATCAATGCGGGTTTATACCCAAACGCAGCACCTCACTATATATTCGCCAGCTTCATGCCTTGCGTCATGCGGCTTCAGCAACTGCACTGTTTGCTGGATGTTTATCATTAGATGTGCAGCAAGCTTTTGATACCTTGAGCTGTCACTATATGCTGGATGTATTGTCCAAATTTGGATTGCCCCAGTCCTATTGCAACTAGATCAAATTACACTACACTATCCCTACAGCACGTACTAAGACTGGGTCGACTATCTCTCCCTTGTATGCTGTTTATCGTGGAACATGCCAAGGCTGCCCCTGTCGCCCTTGTTTGTATTAGCTCTCGAACCTCTTGCACAATATCTGCGTCAGGTTATGGTCCCCTGCGGTATTCCATTAAATGGTACAATTCATTCTGTGTTGCTCTATGCAGATGACATGCTGTTGTATTTTCAAGATTTGAACTAAAGCAAACACACAATAGCTGCTGTGTTCTCACGATTTGGGGGAAGTGTCCGGATTATGTCTTAACGCCTCAAAATCAGTCGCTTATTCTTTTTATAATATATATACCAATCCCTATTTACAATTTGGCCAGATGTGATTTAAAGTATAACCCATAATGTTTAAATACTTGGTTATACACATCTATAAAACCAGTGCAGGCACTATTGATGGTAACTTTGTTAGAATTATTAATTCACTTCGCTTCCGGATTTCCTTCTGGAATACGTTGCCAGTGACGGTCGCGGGCCGCTTGGCTGTGTCCAAAATGGTTATGCTACCCAGACTCCTTTATCATTTTAT
This sequence comes from Triturus cristatus, assembly GCF_964204655.1. Taxonomy (NCBI): domain Eukaryota; kingdom Metazoa; phylum Chordata; class Amphibia; order Caudata; family Salamandridae; genus Triturus; species Triturus cristatus. The sequence goes on along the minus strand of NC_140589.1, from coordinate 1,709,429,726 downwards.
GAATCTCCCGGTCATTCTCCCGAGATGGATTTTTAAAACATTGGACACCCTGTTATCCTGCTTACTTTGGGGATCGTGTAGACATAGATTGGCATTGGCTAAGTTACAGCTTCCTAGTGCTGCGGGCGAGATGGGGGCACCCAATTTTAAAACATACTGTATACTCAGTCAACTACAGTGGTTAGCATATTGGTTGGCAGGCTGGAATTTATTTGAAATTGGATATTCTCCTGACCGTTTAAAGCGTGGAACTCTACAGGCACTGTTATGTTCGAGAAGTGATAAGATGCGGAATCCTCCTTATCTCCTACATATAGCAATGCACTATTGAACACAAGCTCGTAAGTTCGCAAAGCTACCCTTCCCATACGCCGCAAATATCCCGCTCTGTGGCTTACCCAGTAGACAAGGATTAGTATCAATGGCGCGGATAAGGGGTTGGACACAAATGGGTATAGAGACGGTCGATGATTTCTTCTTGGATGGTAACCTGATGCCCCACGAGGAATTTGTACGCATTCATGCAGTACCAGAAACTTTATTTCTCACACTTGCAGCAATAGCGCAATTTATTCGGAAATATTGACTCGTGGATCAGAAGGAACCTCCCACCTTACAATTATTGAGATCCATTAATATAATGGGACATGACCACCACCTGGTTCGATGGCTCTACCGGGGGTTGAGGGAGCATCTAAATACCCCACTACGGCATCTTAGATAGAAATGGGAAACAATACTAGTACGTGAATTAGAGGATAGAGAATGGGCCCTAATGTTACAACACCCTATGCGAGTTTCCCATAATTGCTGATTCAAAACGATACCATCATTCATATTACATAGGGCGCATCTTGGTCTGACGACACTACGGAAGATGTACCCTACCGCATCTTTGGGATGCCCAAGATGTCCGGCTCAGGATGCTGATTTCATTCATATGTTATGATCCAGTCCAGTGTTGGGTGGGTTTTGGTCGGAGGTTACTCAGAGTCTAGTGTCACTAACGGAACGCACACTTTGGGACACAATAGAGGCCTGTCTCCTGGGACATTTCCCGCTCCCTAAGAAGGCGAAGTTACTACGCCGTTTTGCAGGATTAGCCCTGATGCTTGAAAAAAGATTGATTACACAGCGCTAGAAATCCCACGCAGCGCCTCGTGAAGGCAAATGGAGGGAGGAAGTTATCCGATGGGCTGTAGCAGAGAGGGAGGCGCTGCAGCATGAAGAGAACAGGGGGCTAAGGAAACAACCAATATCCCTGGACTGTGCACAACTGATTGAACTTTTTAAAGCAGATGCGAGGGGTGAGTTAGAGGACTTGCAGGCTACAAGGGTAGAACATGATAGTGAAACTTGATTACTAGCAGTGTGCTAACTTGATTTCTTGGAGATGTCCCCGTATTCCCCCCTTCTCCCTTCCGATTCCTCCTCCCCATCCCCGTGCTTTCCCTTCTCTTCCCACGTGATTTCAGACATGACTACCACAAGATACAAGACACCTGGCAAGGTGTAATGTCACCGTAGCGGCAACAGTTTTCTTTGTTAGGAGTTAGTTTTTCTTTCTGGGATGGGTATCTGTTGGGAGGGGGGGATACTGATAACTATGACACTATGCACATTGATACAGTTTACTGTCCGATACTTAGACCATATTCCTGTCAATGTACTGTTTACACACCCGTTACAGTGTTAGTAATTGTGATGTATAATGCAAATGGCGTACAATGATTATCGGATGTAAACATTTTGTCATAAAAAAAGTAACCAAAATGTATACTTGATTGTATAAATATACCTGAGACATCCGCAGTACTCAATAAAGTTTGTGTTTAAAAAAAAACACAGAAGTATTGCACAATTAGAAATACTGCATTGGAATTTTAATAGGGCGACTATAACAACACAAAAAGATGATGGATGGTATGCTGAACATTGGCAAACATTCACCCGCATTATAGAGATCTGGGCCTAAATCCATCATGTTTTTTGCTAACCATGCCATTCCAGTTTGGGCACAGCTATATGCAAAATGTTATAGTCACCCTAAGTGGGAATGGTATGCCCACACATGGATCCCGTGTACACTATGCCATTGGATTCAAGCTAACCTGGCTGTGGAGGTGTGATACCCCGAAACTGGTCCTAGGAGGCTTGTTATCTGGGCCAGGGAGGACCTGGCCTGGCAGTTCGGGCTGGACTGTTCCCATGGGGAGCAGGGTCAAGACTGATTTGTATATGGGCGGGCCCATACTGGAGTTGGCAGGGTGAGCAAAAAAACTATGGATTCAACCCAGATCTGTGACTGGGAGTGAATATCTGACATTCCGTCCATCATCATTTTGTGTTGCTTTGTGTTCTAGAACAGCATGTCCATATGGGGGCCGGGGAGAATCGTCGTGATTAATGTCTGCATTAATGGGGACAAAGTCCTGAGAAAGGTATTTGATTGCATGGTGAGTTAGGGTGAAACACGTGTGGATGAGATGCTGCCTTATGCATCATGGACATGATTGCTATGGAGGAGGCAGAGCTGTTGCACTTCTTAGATTTAGTTGGAATTGTGACGCATGACTGTATGTGCCAAATGTAATTCTTAGGGTATAGGTACCTAACCCATACATGCTGCTATCATCCTGTGTAACAAGCGGGCTTTACTTCTAAAATATTATCTTTTTGTAGTATCCGGTACCATTCGAAGACAATAGGCAGAAAAGTACGGTACAATAGCTGCCCTTCATGTTGTGGCAGATGACTGCAGCTTATTCAGTTGCGTGCATCATCAATTGATGCATAAAAGAAAAAAATGCAATTTCATTTGTAGATTTTTAAAACAGAGCAAACTGTCCGGCCTACACATTACTGCTGAGCTGTGCATTTTTATTTAAAAAAAACAACAGTTCGAATGTTTTCCCTCCAAGGTACACGTTTAACCATCTAATAAAGTGAGGCTGCCCTTCAAAGTAATTAGCGAGTTTGAGCGGTGATTGGAGCAAAACAATTATTGCCATTGATCAGCAGCGAAAAGATAATTTTAAACAAAGTCATTGTGCGCTCATCAGATTAAAGCTTGTTAACGGGCAAGTTCTAAATGACCTCTTAAGCTAGTCAAATCAATGATGCATATTCCTCATTAAGTAACATCACAATCTAAGTGGGCTTATAAATAATGTTTATTTTAAGCACTAAAACAAATGGCAAAACCTTGACTTATCAAATGCCATCTGCTCATTGAAAGATTTTCTTTTTGCGAAGCAGATTTTTTTTGCTTCTAGGGTAAAACTGTCCCATAGCAAGAGGACAGCTCATCTCACAGCAGAAACAAGATATATTTTTGCCTCCGTCGTAGAGTAGACGACAATTTTGCCACATGAATCGCCTCGGTCGTAGAAAAGAGGGTCATTTCATGTGCCGGATAAGCGCCCTCTGAAGGGTAGCGTATCTATAATGTGAAGACGTATCTGGCTGTCTACACCACGGAGCTCCCCGCACCTAAACGTAATCCCAATTTCTGAGAAAATGTTGTACAAAAATTGGACGAGAACAATAATTATATTTAGTTTAACGGCCGGAGTTTAAATGGCAGCGTCTGCCTTTACTGTTTTTTGGGAACAGGGCCTATTTTTCACCATCAGACATCCAGCAATAGACAAAAATGCAGATAAGGGGCAGAGAAGAAGGGAAAGTAGTGACAAAGGCACAAATCAGGGACAAACAATCTGCACTAGTGAAATAGAGGCAGTTTAAGGTGGTGGAAGAGAGAGACATGAGGTAGAACTAAGCCTATGCAGCCTCGAAATTCACCAAACCTGGCGCTTAGCAGTGCTAGAACGGGACCCTAAGAAAATCTCTGAGCCCCTGTACTCATGATTTTTACAAGTTAAACTCGGTCAGTTGCGCGGCTTGCAGCTATTTAGAGAAATCGTCACTTTAGGACCAAGAGCAATGAAATGTGTTCATACCAGTGGCGGCCAACACAAATAAAAAGTGGTAAGGCGGGTGGAGGGGGCACAGGGGGAGCGCGGGGGGGGGAGCACGAGGGTAGAATGTAGGGGACGCGGGATGTTAATAATAAATAAATATAACTTACCTGATACTGCCAGCACTCTCTCGCCTCAGTGCTCCTCTGCTTCCTGCTCCCAGCTGTCCCTGGGACAGCATCAGAGACTCCCCATCGAATCCCCGCGCTGCTCTCATGCTTTTACCAACCATGAGAGCAGCGCAGGGATTTTTCTGAGATGGCTGGTTTAATGCTCACTCAGGCACAGGGAGTCTGTGCTGTTTCTCTAACCTGGCTGTGCAATAGAGATGGGTTGGAGAAACCTAACTGTGCATGTCTGTTTGGCCGGCCAAGACAACCGGCCAAACCAACATACGCACTAAGCAGTGCACATCACTTCATACAATCGGTCATGGCCTGGCCCAACCCTACCTACACATGCTGGCTCAGCAGGCAGCTGCAAAATAAAACGATAATAAAATATCGTTTTATTTTTCAGCGGCTAGCTATGAGCCAGGGGGTTGACGCTCCTCCGCCATTGCGAAGGAGCCGCAGCTGGTTCATACATATGTACATTGTACATATGTATATTAACACACTGCTTTATAAGTCACAGGTTATAACCAGTGGCGGCTGCACTAACAAAGGGTGGTGAGCGGGAGGGGGGAGCAAGCACGCGGGGGAATCTGTTACTAACAATAATAGAAAAAAATACATGATGCCGCCAGCGTTGCTCCTGCTGGCCTCTTCCTGGTCCGAGCAGCCACTGGGACAGACCCCATCCAATCCCCATGCTGCAGAAAGGCAGGAAAGGCGCTCCAGTCAGGTCATGGAGTCTGTGGGGTTTCTCCAGCCGGCTGCTGTGTGCATGTGTGTTATGGTCGGCCTGAGACGCTGGGCCAAACACATATGCATACTTAGGGAGGGAGTGCATAAGCACTCCTCCCATCCCCTCCCATGCCCCCCCTCCATGCACAAGCTGGCTCAGAGTCGGCAAATGAAAAATAACATTATGCTAGATCATTGTTTTCTTTTTCGTTTACTGGATCTGCGCCAGGCAGTGGAGCAATGCTCCTTTGCAATTGTGTAGAAGCAGTCACTGTATATAACATAACTTTCAAATCTAATTTACAATTGTCGTTCCAAAATATGTATTTGGCTTCAGCCAACAAGTGCCATTGGGGACAACTTAGGAGAAAGAATAGGAGCATTCCGCGATTTCAACAAGCAGTGTTATAAAGAGAGGCTTTCTGTCCAAGGTACCAATATCTAATCAATTATGTAGGACAAACCACTCATTTTCAGTGGAGCATCTCGGTGCTTTTTCATGTGTCTACCACAACATGTTTCTTCGTTTGAAAACCTCTTAGAACATGCTGGTAGGACAGTTTCCTGGGGTAAGCACATACCCAAAATGTCCCTAGCCTTAGGTTGAAATTCCGCTAGATATATATTGAGTAGGAATTAAATACAGGAAAACAGCTATAAATCAACAGAGGAGTGTACGAAGACTGGTGAGGGTAGGGCTCACTTGGTGACATGATTGGTTATAATGAAATGGAAGGTGGACTATGAAGAGAGTAATATGGGAAGCTGGAACTGGTTGGAGGGTAGAGTGACAAAGGGAAAAAGTGAGAGGGTATTCTTTAAAGTATCTGGAGATAAGATGTCTACACTATGTTGAGTGTTGCTTGGGGAGTAAGGTTTTGAACTTTTTTTCAGAATTTCAAGACGCACAGTGCCTGTAAGATTTAGACTGGTACAAAGTTTCACACCATCAGAGGATACACAGAGAATGTTTGGTGACTTGTCCTTTCCTTCCTGCATTTACTGGTGCCTGTTGATGCTGCGGTTTCACATCTTGAAAGGCTCTACAGACATGTTGATCTTGTTTGCCAGGTAATTTACCATCGTTGCTGTCTCAAAGATGATGATGCAGAATGTTTTAAAAGTGAAGTTAATGAGGAAAGCAAGCCAAAGCACTTAATTGAGAGCTGGGTTTACTCTATCAAATGTTCTGAGACCTTTGTGAATTATATTCACAGGTGTCAGATGGGTTTCAGGTACACTGGCCTGTGGAGCACTGGAGCAGTTGAGATAGAAAAATACAAAGCCTGGACAGTTGTTCTCACATCAGCTTCTGGAAAGAGTGGCTTCACTTTGCAGAGCATAGTCAGTTGAGTACAGCTACTCAAGCGCTTGTAAAAGATACACTTACTGAAGAGGAGGTTAGTATTGACCGAGATGTCCAGAGACTCAGCACTGTTGAAGACTTTAGTCTTTCATCAGTTTGAGCTTGAGAGAATGAGTACCATTACATTGGATAATAATAATAATAACAACAACGATATAACTTTTACTACATTAGTCTGGATTTAGAGTTTGTGTGTGTACAAGTAAATTAGTGGCAAAAGAGCGTATTGTACTTGTGTCTGTTCAATAGAGCGTAATATGCTAGTTTTAGAATTATGTATTACAGTGTAAAAGACAGGACACTGAGAAGATCTGTTAAGTCTTCTTCTTGACTGTCAAAGGATAGGGCAACTCCTCCCGGTAGCAACATTGCCACACTGCACTTAACAGTTCACAGGAAAGCTGTTAAGTGTCTCTTTAAAAGGGTCCATTTAGGAGGTGAAAACCAGAAGGGGTAAAAACCTTCCTTGGAAATCGATTGTAATGTAATGTAAGGTGGAATTGTAGAGTGCTGCTTGTCACCCCTGAGGGTATTTAGCCACTGAGTAGAAAAGAGTAGGCTTGTGGTGGGGCTGCTGAGTACAGGCAGTCTTGATGGCCCTGCAAGAAGACTAACTGAAAAGCCAGGTCTTCAGCTTCTTGCAGAATTCAAGAAGTGAGGAGGAGGCCCTGATGTATTGGGGAGGTCATTCCAGGATTTGGTGGCTTGGTAGAAGAAGGATCGCCCTCCCGTTCTGCTTCTGTCGATAAGGGGTGTGTGTCCAAGTGAAGCTGTCTGGTTGGTTGGTCAAAGTGTAGCCGGTGATTGATGTATGCGAGTCCCATGCTGTAAAGTGACTTGAATGCATGTGTGAGAAGTTTGAAGTGGCAACGCTCCTGGATGGGAAGCTTGTGGAGCTCTCTGATGAGTGGTGTGGGTTTGGCACAGGAGGTCAAGGGCGAGTCTGGCAGTGGCGTTTTTGATTGTTCAAAGTCTGTGAAGAAGATGGGTTGGGATTCCGCCATAGAGTGCATTTCCATAGTCCAATCTGCTTGTGATCAGGGCCTGCGTAACTGTAAATCTGGTGTCCAGTGGGAGCCACCTGAACATTTTATGTTACATGCAGAGGACGTAGAAGTATGAGGAGGTGGCAGCGCTCACCTGGGAGATCATGGTGAGGTTGGTGTCCAGGATAAGGCCTAGGTTCCTAGCATGGTCAGTTGGGTTGGGTGTGGGTCAGAGCTCGGTGGGCCACCAGGTTCAGTCCCAAGGTAAGCTCCTCTTCCAGAATATCAGCACTTCAGTTTTATCAGTGTTGAGCTTGAGGCAGATTGCTTTCATCCAGTTGGCCACGATGGTCATGCATAATTTGACATGGTGGTGGTAACGGTATTGTCTGATTGGAACAAACTAGCTGGGTATGGTCAGTGTGGGATAGGATGTTGATTCCGTGGGTTCTGATGATGTTGGCCAAAGGAATCAAGTATATGTTGTAAAGTGTGGGGCTGAATGAAGATCCATGTGGGGCTCCATAGATGTGGTCCTTGGTTTCTGATGTGAACTGCAGGAGCCTAACTCATTGTGTTCTTTCGGAGAGGAAGGAAACTATCCATTTGAGTGCTGGCCCTTGTATTCCTGTTGTGTAGTCTGGCGATGAGTGTGTGGTGGGAGACAGTGTCCAAAGTGGTAAGAGGTCGAGGAGGATGAGGGAGTGTCATGGTTCTGGGCTGCGGCTCTAGGGGCACAAAATCCTGCTCACGCCTTCACATTTTGTGTGGCAAAATGCATAGTGTTAAACCATTGGCGCGCTATTGGTGGCAATGTTCACATATGTAAGTATGGTACTACAGTTGTTCTCACATCAGCTTCTGGAAAGAGTGGCTTCACTTTGCAGAGCATAGTCAGTTGAGTACAGCTACTCAAGCGCTTGTAAAAGATACACTTACTGAAGAGGAGGTTAGTATTGACCGAGATGTCCAGAGACTCAGCACTGTTGAAGACTTTAGTCTTTCATCAGTTTGAACTTGAGAGAATGAGTACCATTACATTGGATAGTAATAATAATAACAACAACAATGATATAACATTTACTACATTAGTCTTGATTTAGAGTTTGTGTGTGTACAAGTAAATTAGTGGCAAAAGAGCGTATTGTACTTGTGTCTGTTCAATAGAGCGTAATATGCTAGTTTTATAATTATTATTACAGTGTAAAAGACAGGACACTGAGAAGATCTGTTAAGTCTTCTTCTTGACTGTCAAAGGATAGGGCAACTCCTCCCAATAGCAACATTGCCACACTGCACTTAACAGTACACAGGAAAGCTGTTAAGTGTCTCTTTAAAAGGGTCCATTTAGGAGGTGAAAACCAGAAGGGGTAAAAACCTTCCTTGGAAATCGATTGCAATGTAATGTAAGGTGGATTTGTAGAGTGCTGCTTGTCACCCCTGAGGGTATTTAGCCACTGAGTATAAAAGAGTAGGCTTGTGGTGGGGCTGCTGAGTACAGGCAGTCTTGATGGCCCTGCAAGAAGACTAACTGAAAAGCCAGGTCTTCAGCTTCTTGCAGAATTCAAGAAGTGAGGAGGAGGCCCTGATGTATTGGGGGAGGTCATTCCAGGATTTGGTGGCTTGGTAGAAGAAGGATCGCCCTCCCGTTCTGCTTCTGTCGATAAGGGGTGTGTGTCCAAGTGATGCTGAGTGAAGCTGTCTGGTTGGTTGGTCAAAGTGTAGCCGGTGATTGATGTATGTGAGTCCCATGTTGTAAAGTGACTTGAATGCATGTGTGAGAAGTTTGAAGTGGCAACGCTCCTGGATGGGAAGCTTGTGGAGCTCTCTGATGAGTGGTGTGGGTTTGGCACAGGAGGTCAAGGGCGAGTCTGGCAGTGGCGTTTTTGATTGTTCAAAGTCTGTGAAGAAGATGGGTTGGGATTCCGCCATAGAGTGCATTTCCATAGTCCAATCTGCTTGTGATCAGGGCCTGCGTAACTGTAAATCTGGTGTCCAGTGGGAGCCACCTGAACATTTTATGTTACATGCAGAGGACGTAGAAGTATGAGGAGGTGGCAGCGCTCACCTGGGAGATCATGGTGAGGTTGGTGTCCAGGATAAGGCCTAGGTTCCTAGCATGGTCAGTTGGGTTGGGTGTGGGTCAGAGCTCGGTGGGCCACCAGGTGCAGTCCCAAGGTAAGCTCCTCTTCCAGAATATCAGCACTTCAGTTTTATCAGTGTTGAGCTTGAGGCAGATTGCTTTCATCCAGTTGGCCACGCTGGTCATGCATAATTTGACATGGTGGTGGGAACGGTATTGTCTGATTGGAACAAACTAGCTGGGTATGGTCAGTGTGGGATAGGATGTTGATTCCGTGGGTTCTGATGATGTTGGCCAAAGGAATCAAGTATATGTTGTAAAGTGGGGGGCTGAATGAAGATCCATGTGGGGCTCCATAGATGTGGTCCTTGGTTTCTGATGTGAACGGCAGGAGCCTAACTCATTGTGTTCTTTAGGAGAGGAAGGAAACTATCCATTTGAGTGCTGGCCCTTGTATTCCTGTTGTGTAGTCTGGCGATGAGTGTGTGGTGGGAGACAGTGTCCAAAGTGGTAAGAGGTCGAGGAGGATGAGGGAGTGTCATGGTTCTGGACTGCGGCTCTAGGGGCACAAAATCCTGCTCACGCCTTCACATTTTGTGTGGCAAAATGCATGGTGTTAAACCATTGGCGCGCTATTGGTGGCAATGTTCACATATGTAAGTATGGTACTACTGTGTTGCTTTATTTGTTTTTTGTTTTAAAGATATTTGTTTCTATGCAAGAGTATAGTATTACCTTTCAGGTTAAAAAAAAACAACAAACATTGTCTTCATGATTCTTTATGTTATGTCACAGGCGCGCTGCTTTTGGATTTATGTTAATGTATCTGTGTAACTTCCCATGATATATCATACGTGCGCTGTTTGATTTGTATTAATGTGCCTTTGTTGAATGCTCAGCGCGCATTCTCTCTGTGGTGAACTCTGTTTCGAATATTGCACAAGAGAAAAACGCGTTGTTGAGCAAAAACACACACGCATTGCAAATTACGCTTCAAGCGATCCTTAGGTAACATCTTTACATATAGCGCGTTCTTGGGTGTGGCGCTAGTATAAAAGAAAACCGCACCCAAGGCAACGCGCTCAGTATTCTTTGGCCTTCATCGGGAATCCACCTCCGGCTTCATCATTGGGTCGCGGTTGAGGTCACGCATCGCTTCCAAGCAACAAGAAAAGGCGCGATCAGCTAGAAAGGCGATAAACAATTCAATAGACGAACTTCTGAGTCTGGGTAAGCCTTTTTGTTACAAAGTACCGCTATTGTTGGAAAATCAATACTCGTTCGAGCTCTTCTCAAGCATCTATACAGGAGCGTGAGACTGTTTTATTCTTTGGAGATATAATCACGTTTCTGAAAAAACGAAAGAACCTGACATTCTGATTATTATGTTACGAACTTTCAAAGAAGGACAATTCTGGAAATAAAAACTTCCCTTATGAGAAATTGCGTGGCAGGTCCAGCAATTTCCAACGTACCTCAACATAAGAACTATTTGGAAAGGCCAGCATTGGTATGATTTTATCCTTTAACCCACAGAAAGATTGAAGTACTTTTTGTCATTGCTTGTGTTAATCACTATGCTTAATCGCTATGCTTCTATCTTATAGCATCCCCTTTATGCAAGCAGTTGGGTCACAGTAAGATTGACAGGTGAATATTATTATAGAGACATATATATAGATATATTCAAGGTGTTGGCAGAATCAATAACAATTAGAAATCAAGTGGTTCTTTATGCTTAACATATGTGCTTTTCTTTTACAGATCTCCTTCCCCGCTGTTCCTTTCCCAACTACCCTTTCCCCCACCTGGCCACTCTAAGACTCTGTGTCATAACGACATTTCAAAGTTGGGGCTGCCTGGAGGTGGACCTTTCTAGCATCGAGCAAGCTCAGAGGAATCAGTGTCTTGACAGAATACTGAGCCCACAACATTTTCTCCTCCCAGCTTGCTTGATTCAAGAATGGCCACTCTTGATGATATTTTAAATCTCTTAGGACAAGTGCAGCAAGAGTTGGTAGACTCCAAAGCTCGCACGACCGCCTTAGCAGATAGTGTCTCACAATTACAAATCCGTCTAGATAAAAAAGAATAATCTGAACGGAATCCATTCGACGTTCCATTAGGAAAATTCCCTAGTGTAACACAAACTATGGGACAGGGAGTTGTTAGTGGAAGCTCTTCTCCTACGTCCATCTCTGTAACAGTTCCTACACCAGTACCATTAGCGGTCCCAGAGAGGTTCTCCAGGGATCCTACTAAGATTCAAGTATTCCTGACACAAGTAGAACTCCACTTTACTTGCAAACCCACGTCATTTCCGGATGCCCAGTCAAGAGTTGCGTTTCTCATTTCATACTTGATTGGGCAAGCAGCTTCATGGGCTGTCCCATTAGTTCGGGAGGATAACGTTATTTTATATAACTGGAAGGCTTTTGTGAGAGAATTGGAAAGGGTGTTTGACCGACGAGCAGCAACTTCCTCCGCAGATAAAGAACTACTTGAATTAAGACAAGGAAATTGTGACTTAGGGGCATATGTATCAACATCTCCATTTGCGATTCTCAAATAGCGATTTTTTGAGAATCGCTATTTGAGAATTGCAAAACGGGATGTATTTAAAAAATTGCAAAACTCTTGCGATTTCTTAAAATTCCTTAATTGCGATTAGCAAATTGCGAAATCGCAATTAAGGAATACCTTCCCATTCATTCCTATGGGCCAGGAGGCCCATAGCAATGAATGGGAACTCCTTCTCAATTTGCGATTCGCTATTTGCTAATCGCAAATTGAGAATAATTTCAAAGGTGCAAGGGTGTCATGATGACACCCTGATGCACCCCTGACATCAGCATCTGTGCACATATGGCGCACATACATGCCCTAAGGGCATGTATGTGCACCACATGGCACTTTGAAATACGCAAAAAAGTGCATATTTAAAAGAAATCGCAATTTACCACCAACTTGAAGTTGGTGGTAATTTGCGATTTCTTAAGCAGAAATCGCACAACTTGGGTGCGTGTTACATTGCATTTAAGAAATCACAATTTGCGATTTCTTAAATGCTTACGCAAACTTAAGAAATCGCAAATTTAGCGATTCCTTAAGATTGCGAGGCTGAAATGCCTCATACATCTCCTTTTGCGATTTTGTATTCGCAAACGCTGTTTTTTTGCGATTCGCAGCATTTGCGAATACAAAATCGGTTGATACATATGCCCCTTAGTGACCTACTTAACTCATTTTAACCGCTTGATATCAGAGACACATTGGCCTGAAGAAAAAAGAGCTGCTATATATTATCATGGATTACGAGATGAGTTAAAAGATATCCTAGCACAAATAGACCCTCAACCAAAAGGCTGTACAGAACTGATAAACCTAATCTTGCGTTTAGATCATAGACTTGCGGAACGGTAAGGACGTCATACCTCCTTCCATTTGGAAAAAAGTAAACCTCTTCCTAACATTCTTTCTCAAGAGTGCCAAGGAGAACCTATGGAAATTGGGTCCATTCATCCACCACTCACAAAAGATGAAAAAGATACAGGTAGAAAACACGGTTTATGTTTATACTGCGGAAAAAAGGGCCACTTTGTGAAAGACTGTCTTGTTAAACCAAAAAATAGGGTTTTTCAATCAACAACAAAAATGTAAGTGTTGTTACTAATCCGACGGAAAACTAAACAACTCAAAAGAAAAAGAAGGGGATCTTTTGAGTAAGTGGCAAATCCCTTCCTTACGAACTTCTGCAAATGAACATGTAGCTCATTTAACTATCGATATGACTTTGACCATTGCACAACAAAAACAACATAGTATTATTGTGCTTCTTGACTCTGGAGCCACAGGGAATTTCGTAGATTCAACTCTAGCACACCATTTGTCATTACCTTGTGAAAGTAAACAGAAAGAAGAAATTGTACAAACAGTTGATGGTCACGTTCTAACCTCAGGACCCATTACAAAGCAAACTCAACCAATGCAGTTGGAATGCATGATAGCCAATCAACAGCATATGGAAATAATATCTTTTAATGTAATTGATGCACCACAATATGGGTTTATTTTAGGAATGCCGTGGTTGCAAAGACATAACCCTCATATTGATTGGATAAAAAGAGAAATTATCGGCCTTTCAGAATCTTGCAAACAACATTGTGTTGTTAACATAAACAATCAATCAGGAAACAAACACACAATCGCCACTGCTGAAGAAAAAAAACAACATTACCACCACAATACGAACAATATAGAGAAGTCTTTAATGAACAAAAGGCTGAAAAACTACCACCTCACAGGGCATATGATTGCCAAATTGATTTGATACCTGGAGCGGTGATCCCTAACTGTAGAATCTACGCTTTGGCAGAAAAAGAGAATGAACATTTGCGTGAGTATTTAGATAAATATTTAGCTAATGCATTCAGCCGCCCGTCCAAGTCTCCAGCAGCTTCTCCTTTGTTTTTTGTGCCAAAAGCCAATGGAGAACTCCGCATGTGTATCGACTATAGAGGATTGAAGAAGATCACAGTCAAAAATAAATACCCACTACCGTTAATTCCAGTTTTACTAAACCAAGTAAAGTCAGCTGTAATCTATACCAAACTAGATTTAAAAGGCGCCTATCATTTGGTACGAATAAGGTCTGGTGACGAATGGAAAACGGCATTCAAAACCAGGTATGGACTTTTTGAATATACAGTCATGTCGTTCGGGCTGTGTAACACCCCAGCGGCATTTCAATTCTTCCTGAATGACATTTTGCGAGAATACCTAGACAGATTTGTCATCGTCTACATCGATGACATCCTTATCTACTCTGCTACCCATGATGCTCACGAACAACATGTGTCAACTGTTCTACAGCTTTTACTGATGAATGGTTTATATTGCAAACTCAACAAATGTGACTTTCACGTGGACAAAGTTGAATTTTTAGGTGTCGTTTTAACTCCAGGCGGCTTTCAAATGGCCGAAAGAAAGATCGAAGCAGTCCTTAATTGGCCTACCCCCAAATCTGTTCGGGACGTTCAATGTTTTTTAGGGTTTGCCAATTTTTATAGACGTTTCATCGGTCACTTCTCTCAATCACACCAATCACTCGTTTATTATGAAAAAATTTACCATTCGTTTGGAGCATGGAAGCCCAAAGAGCATTTGAACAACTTAAGAAAGATTTCACATCAGGTCCCGTTCTGGCACATCCCAATCCTGAACAACCCTACATTGTTGAAGCTGATGCTTCTGACTCTGCTCTAGGAGCCATTCTATCTCAAATAGATTTGGTTAATGGTCAGCTTTATCCAGTAGCATTTATCTCAAGATAACTGTCACCAGCTGAGAAAAAATATACAATTGCTGAAAAAGAACTATAAGAAATAAAAAATGCTTTCGCAGAATGGCGTCATCATCTCTTAGGGGCAAGACATATCATCACGGTCTTTACGGATCACCGCAATTTGCAATTTATGAAAACTGTTCGTAATTTAACTCCACTACAATTGAGATGGATGTTGTTTTTCTCCGAATATGATTTTGTAGTGACCTTTCGTCCCGGCTCTGATAATAAAAAAGCTGATGCCCTCACTCGACAAGAAGTTGCACAGCCCAGCGACCTAGAACAACCACAGGCCATTATCAACCCGAGTAAAGTGATCTGTCTAGTAAAAACCGAAGAATTCCTAAATTCAGTGCGAGACGAATTCCCTGTTCACACGTGGAAGAATTGGCTATTGCAAGAAGCTAAGAGACAAATCATCCAAGATCTACCTTTTCATGAGAATGCCTTATTCTTACCCTCAGAACGATTGCAAAAAACTGTGTTTGATTTGCATCACAACCACCCCTGTTCAGGACATCCAGGCAAAGTGAAAACCATTGAAGCTATTCGATGAAACTTTTGGTGGCCAAAGTTAAGTCAAGATGTGGCCAAATGGGTTGCTGATTGTGAAATTTGTGCCCGGAATAAAAGTGATCATGGGAAGACTAAGGGCCTGCTTATGCTGCTACCAACCCAACAGAAACCTTGGGAGCATTGTTCTGTAGACTTTATAACAGACTTACCACTTAATCAAGGTCATACTTGCATATTAGTTGTTGTAGACAGCTTTTCTAAACTAGGACATTTCATTGCATGCAAAAAAATCCCAACTTCAGTGAGTTAGCTAAATTGCTTCTGTTTCACGTTGTTCGTCTTCATGGCCTGCCGAAGAAAATAATTTCTGACCGTGGATCCCAGTTCTCTGCAATTTTTTGGACTCAATGGTGTCGAACATTACAAATTTCTCCAGCACTATCCACAAGCTACCATCCTCAAACTGATGGTCAAACGGAAAGATTAAATCAGACTCTGAAACAATATCTTCGCTGTTATGTCTCCAACACAAAAGACTCATGGGTTAATTTGCTTTGGTTAGCTGAAATTGCATACAATTCCGCTCATCATGCTTCCATACAAGCTTCTCCATTTTTTTCAACTTATGGCATCCTTCATATTTGTCAATAACTCTGCCCAAAGATCAGGATCTGGTTCCCTCCATCTCCATGGGTGTACAACAGATTTTAAAAGTTCATTCATTGCTTGCTCAACACTTAGATGCTGCAAAAACACAATATAAAATCTCAGCAGATAAACACTGAAAACCAGGTCCACAGTATCAAGTTGGAGATAAAGTTTGGCTTCCCACTAAAAACATCCACTTCAAACAAAAGAAAGCCTATCATCCAAAGTTCATAGGACCATACCGGATAACCAAACAGGTTAATCCGGTAACATACAAACTGGACTTGCCCTCGCATTTGAAAATAAACCCAGTATTTCATACTTCTCTGTTAAAACCAGCTCCTCAATGTTGTTCCCCCCAACCTGGCCCACTGTTGGTTGATGGGCAAGAAGAATATGCAGTACGTCGAATTTTGGACTCCCGTAGGAGAAATGGTCGTTTATGGTATTTGATTTCCTGGAAAGGTTATGGTTCTGAACATGACTCATGGGAGCCCGCGAGTAACGTTCATACACCTCGTTTAGTGCGTCGTTTCCATGACTCCTTCCCTTCAAAACCTGCCCCTAGAGTCCGCTTGGGAGGGGGGAGTACTGTCATGGTTCTGGGCTGCGGCTCTAGGGGCACAAAATCCTGCTCACGCCTTCACATTTTGTGTGGCAAAATGCATAGTGTTAAACCATTGGCGCGCTATTGGTGGCAATGTTCACATATGTAAGTATGGTACTACTGTGTTGCTTTATTTGTTTTTTGTTTTAAAGATATTTGTTTCTATGCAAGAGTATAGTATTACCTTTCGGGTTAAAAAAAACCAACAAACATTGTCTTCATGATTCTTTATGTTATGTCACACTCGCGCTGCTTTTGGATTTATGTTAATGTATCTGTGTAACTTCCCATGATATATTATACGCGCGCAGTTTGATTTGTATTAATGTGCCTTTGTTGAATGCTCAGCGCGCGTTGTCTCTGTGGTGAACTCTGTTTCGAATATTGCACAAGAGATAAACGCGTTGTTGAGCAAAAACACACACGCATTGCAAATGAAGTTTCAAGCGATCCTTAGGTAACGTCTTTACATATAGCGCGTTCTTGGGTGTGGCGCTAGTATAAAAGAAAACCACACCCAAGGCAATGCGCTCAGTATTCTTTGGCCTTCATCGGGAATCTACCTCCGGCTTCATCATCGGGTCGCGGTTGAGGTCACGCTTCGCTTCCAAGCAACAAGAAAAGGCAAGATCAGCTAGAAAGGTGATAAACAATTCAATAGACAAACTTCTGAATCTGGGTAAGCCTTTTTGTTACAAAGTACCGCTACTGTTGGAAAATCAATACTCGTTCGAGCTCTTCTCAAGCATCTATACAGGAGCGTGAGACTATTTTATTCTTTGGAGATATAATCACGTTTGTGAAAAAACGAAAGAAGCTGACATCCTGATTATTATGTTACGAACTTTCAAAGAAGGACAATTCTGGAAATAAAAACTTCCCTTATGAGAAATTGTGTGGCAGGTCCAGCAATTTCCAACATACCTTAACATAAGAACTATTTGGAAAGGCCAGCATTGGTATGATTTTATCCTTTAACCCACAGAAAGATTGAAGTACTTTTTGTCATTGCTTGTGTTAATCACTATGCTTAATCGCTATGCTTCTATCTTATAGCATCCCCTTTATGCAAGCAGTTGGGTCACAGTAAGATTGACAGATGAATATTATTATAGAGACATATATATAGATATATTCAAGGTGTTGGCAGAATCAATAACAATTAGAAATCAAGTGGTTCATTATGCTTAACATATGTGCTTTTCTTTTACAGATCTCCTTCCCCGCTAGTCCATTCCCAACTACCCTTTCCCCCACCTGGCCACTCTAAGACTCTGTGTCATAATGACATTTCAGAGTTGGAGCTTCCTGAAGGTGGACCTTTATAGCATCGAGCAAGCTCCGAGGAATCAGTGTCTTGACAGGGAGGTGGTCTGTCCATGGTCACGGATGGCACATATGTCGCCTGTGGCAGTGATGAGGGCTGTTTCAGTAGTGTGGTTTTTTCGGATTACTGATTGCGACTCATCCAGGAGTTTGCGGCATGCTAGCTGGTCACAGAATTGTCTGTTGATGGTCTTCTTGATGATTTTGGCTGGGAAGGGGAAGCAGCAAGATGGGTAAGTCATTCCGGAGTATTTTGGGGTCAGCTGAGGGATTTTATAGGAGGGCGGTTACTTTGGTGTGTTTCCAGCTATCTGGGAAGGTGGCTGTTTTGAGGGAGTTGTTGATGATGGGAGTGAGTGCACTGCTGACCGTGGTGACCAGGTTGTATATATGGTGGGGGGACGGGGTCTGCGGGCGCCCCTAAGTGGATACTCTTCATTACTTCTACAGGATGCTTTATGGATAGAGGGTTCCATGCTCTCAGTTGGTAGTCTTTGGTTGATGAGTTTAGCAGGTTGGGAAGGTCAATGTGGGTTGGCTAGGGTTTGAAGCTGCTGTAGATCTTGGTGTTTGTTTCATGAAAGAAGATGGAGAGGTTGTAGCAGAGTTCTTGTGCAGGGGTGATGCGGTTGGTTGCAGCGGTTGGGTTGGAAAACTCGATGATGGCGAAAAGTTCCTTACAGTTGCACTAGATTTGATTCTCGGGGTCAGGGACTTTTCTTGGTTACTTTTACTTGCTGGTGATAAAGTCTAAGTGTGGCATTGTAGGTGTTTATTGAAGTGTTTTCTCAGATGGTCCTCCATTTACTTTAAAGTTGTTTGCAAACTCTCTTGGATTCTCTGAGGTCAGAATTGTTCCAGCTAGCTTGTTTTTTTGGATCTTTGGGTTGGAGTTTTTTAGGGGCACCAGGGTATTGGTGCAGATGGTGATCCAGTTGTTGAAGTTGGTTGTGCTGTGTCATAGATGAGGTCCTTGGTGGGGTCTGGATATGTTTATGTTTATATATTTTTAAAGCGCTAAAATGCCGAGGCGTCTTGGCCCTGAAAGTGTAGTGGCAGGGAGAGCAGGTATAAACGCTGCCTATGTAGTTGCAACGAGCTGGGTTTTTAGGCTTTTTCTGAACAGCTGGAGGTTGGATTGAAGCCTCATAGTTTGAGGCAGCTTGTTCCAGAGTCTAGCCGCACCATATGTAATAGTTCGGCCACCCCAACCTTCTCTTCTAATCTTCGGAACATAGGATACAAAAAATCTCTCAAGATCATCCGTGGCACCTCCATAAATTGCCTTATGCACAAGTGTAAGAGACTTAAATTTAATGCGCTGTTTTATAGGCAGGCAATGGAGAGATCGTATCCCAGCTGAGGTAGGCTGTCTTCTACGTAAGCCCAATAGAAGCCTAGCTGCTGCGTTCGGTAATGACTGCAATTTCTGCAGTTGAAATTTGTCAATACCCAGAAACAGAGCATTGGAATAATCCAACTTTGAAAGAAAGAGAGCCACCATCACTGTTTTTTGTAACTCCTGAGGTATAAAAGGAAACATTTTCCTCAGTGTCTTCAGGAGAAAGAAACATGAGGACGACAGCTGTTGAACTGTGCACCAAAGTTAAGCTTGTTATCAAAGAGAACGCCAAGATTTCGGACCTTCTCCACTGGGGATGGACATTCTCCGGCCTCGAACGGCCACCACAATTGGTTCCACAGGGGCGGACTCGACCCAAACTCCATCACCTCTGTTTTATCTGTATTTATTTTTAAGTAATTCCGAGACATGACAAGACATGATCTCTGTAAGACAAGAATGAAATCTAAGAGCTGTGGTTTCAGGCTGATTGGTGGTAGAAATAATAAGTTGAGAATCGTCAGCGTACGAAACCAGAGCAAAACCATATCTCCTGACAAGGTCGGTCAGTGTGGTGACATATAGATTAAACAGGGTTGGAGGTAGGGCTGACCCCTGTGGAACTCCGCAGGGAAGAACAAAGCTGTTGGATTTCATACCCTCCCAAAACAGCCTCTGCTCCCTGTTTTCTAGAAAGGAGGCTAGTAAAGACAGGGCGGTCCCCCTTACCCCTATGTCCCTTAGCCGCTGCACCAAAACCGTATGGTTAACTGTGTTGAAAGGGGCCGATAAGTCAAGGAGTAAAAGGACCGCTTTCCCACCACCGTCCGCCACCCTGCGAATCTCTTCAGCTGCCTTGACTAAGGCAGATTCAGTCGAATAGCATGGATGGAAACCATGTTGAGAGGAGTCCAGTAAGCCATTTATGTCAAGATAGACTGTTAGGATTTTGTTCAGGTGTTTCTCTAAAACCTTGGCCGTGAAAGGGAGGCCAGCAATGGGGCAATAATTCTTGGAATCACAGGGGTCCAGACTTGGTTTTATTAGGAGAGGGGTAATAGCTGCCCTTTTCCAGGCTGTAGGATAGTGTCCGGAGACTAGAATTTGATTTAAAATGGGAGCGAGATATTCACAGATCGAGTCTGCTGCTTGGTGCATGAAAGACGGTGGACAGGGATCAGAGAGTGCCCCTGATTTTAAGGAGAAGAGAACTTTCTTAACCTCCTCTTTACTCATTGGCTGAAAACTAGTCAGCTTACAATTGGGGTTTATAACGGGCACTGTTGTGTCGTGGTTTTCGGAATGTTGTTGTAAATTCCTTGAACCTTCTCTTGGAAATAGTCCGCAAGTTCATTGCAGAAACTTTGATCTGGCTTAAAGGTACTAACTTGCTGGGGTTTGGCCAGCAAATTAACAGATTTAAACAGTTCTCTAGTAGAATTACCTGCCTCCTCCTTAATTTTAACTGTAAAAAAGTGTTTTTTAGCAGCCACTATTTCCTCCTTGTATACTCGTGTGGAATGATTATATAGAGCTTTCTTTTGACTATCTTAATCTGTCCGCCAAAAATGCTCCGCCTTTCTACAAATGATCTTTAAACTTTTGAGTTCTGGGGAATACCATTGGGGCTGATATCTTAACTCTCTTTATTTTAACTATTTTCACTGGTGCAACCTTGTCAGCTGCTGACAGTAGCCAGTCATTGAACTTCTGTACTGCCTTATTATTGTCGCGATCTAACACAGTTAGGCCCAGGCCGAAAGCTAACTCAAAAGCTCCTTCCTTGATTTTATCCCATCGCCTGATTGGTAGTTTAACTGTACTTGCTTGTACTCTAGATTGTATCTGAGAAGTTTTAATATTAAAATATATGGCCTTGTGGTCGGTCCATGGCGGGTCCAGTGAGTTAGAAAAGGTAATATTCAAATTATTGGTGAAAATCCCATCCAGCGTATGGCCTGATAAGTGGGTAGGTCCAATTACCACTTGTTTCAGATTAAAAGCCACAAGATTATCTAAGAGTCTAGTAGTATCTGAATTATTATTTAACTCTAAATAGTAATTAAAATCTCCCAAAATAGTAAGGGAGTGAGGGTCAGTATATGATTCCAGGAGTGTCAGCAGGGCTTGAGCAAAAGTCCCTCTAGCGCCTGGAGGTCGGTATATCAATATACCCTGGAAAATCTGAGTGTTGTTAAGTTTTATTCGGAAATGCAGTGCCTGTGAGGGTAGATATCGGTTCCAGTTGTAATTTAAAATTGGCACGATAAATGATGGCTATTCCCCCTCCTTTGCCTAGCTCTCTATCATTGAAGAAGTACACATATCCTTCTGGAACAACAATGTTCCAGTCGGGAGCAGAGGCATTATCAGTCCAAGTTTCCGTTATGAAGACTAGGTCTGGTGTAGAGGATTGAATGAGATCTTCCAGTTCATATTTATGTTTAACCACAGAGCCAACATTTAGTAACAAACATTTGACATATTCAGATGCTGCTCCCTTAAAATTGCTAATTTCCTGCGCCGCATCTTTCGTTCTGGTTCCCATCTCCATATTTCTATCCTGAGTAAGACCCTCTGCCCTACGCCTCTGCTCTTTTCCCTGTATGTTAGAACTCCGTCTAAATGTGCAGCTTGGGCACCCGGCATCAACTCTTATATCATGTTGTACAAATATATTATGGGGGACGCATGAGCTAAAATTTAAATCAAGTAAAGCTTGCCTGCCATATCTAGCTGATCCGTTTGGGCCTGGGGTCCTGGCGCTGGTCGTGCTCCGGGCACCGACGGACACAGATGGGCTTGCCTTTGGTGCACCTTCGGCTCGCCGGCGGAGCGCCCGCTGCGTGCACCCGCTGTGCGGACGCTCCAGCGTGTAAGATATAGCGATGGCAGGCAAAACAACTAGAGCGTCAACCCCAATGCAGTGCGGTCCCAATCAACTTCCGTGAACCGTAGGGGCCGAACGCCGGATACTCTCGTTGTCAATTATGATTTACAACAGTAAGAGCGAATAGCGCAAGATAGATAAAAACAGTTAAAACACACTTCGTGCAATTACTTCCGAGTTAGCAGCTGGTTTATGCAAATAAAATGCCGTAGCAACAGATATGTGCAAAATAAGCAGCGTTTCACCTTCTGAGTGTTAGAAGCAGCTGAGACTTATGCCCTGCCACCTGATAGTTTAGTTGGAGGACGTTGAGACATTCTGTTTCTGTTACTTTCTTCCAGCAGCAGCTTTGGAGGTTGCTAGCCTCTGTAGGGGTAGCTGGCGGCTCTGTTATGTGGAAGTGGACGATGGAGTGGTCCGTCTATAAAAGTGGAGTGTAGTGGCTTACTTTAACCTTGTCGCTGGAAGAGGAGATGGGGACCAGGTTATGTCCAGTGATGTGGGTAGGGCCTTGTACAAGCTGGGTGAGGCATAAGTAATGTAAACTTTCGAGCAAGTACATGGAGTTGGAGTCCGTGGGTTGTCAAGATGAAAGTTGAGATTGCATAGGAGTACAAAGTCTTTGGTGCTCATGGAGAGGGGTGTAGTGAGGATGGTGAGGAGATTGTTGAAGTGGCTGCCAGATCCAGGGGGCCAGTATGCAAGGGTGTCTTTGATGGTGATTTTACTGTCTGTCTGAAGCTTGAAACGGATATGTTCTATTAAAGTGAGTTCTGGGTCAGTCTAAGAGGTACACTTTATGATGTCTCTGTGGGTGATGGTGAGTCCTCCTCCTGGCTTATGGGGTCGGTCTTGGGGTAGAATTTTGTATCCAGGAGGGATGATTTTGGCGATGTCCAGCGTCAATTAGGGGTTTAGCCAGGTAGAGGAAGAGGAGATCCGTTGGAGTCAATGAGGTCCTAAATCTCGGTGGAGTGCTTGACAAGTCAGAGTGTGCTGAGGAGCATGCAGGTGAATGAGTTTTGTTATGCGGTGTTGGAGGGTGGTGCTAGATGAGTACAAGTCTTGAGTTCTGACTTACTGAGGGGTGCAGTGTAGAGGGTGTGTGGAGGCATGTGAAATAGCACTGTGACCAGGCAAAGGAGCCCACTGTGTATTCAGGTGCGGCTCAGCAGCAGCAATTGTGGCGGTGTCCAGGTGGAGTTCTTCGTCAGTATAGCTGCAGGAGGCATTTGGACCAAGGTTTCTGGCACTGGCCATGGTCGGGCACAGAGACTTGCCTTTGCCGTACCTGCTGCGCACGTTGCGGCCTCCATTAAGTATGGCTTTTGAGAGTGGTAGAAGTGTGCTGGGGTGGTGGGTGGGCTCAGTAAGAGCAGGAAAGTCCAGCGGGGAGAGCCAGAAAATCTGGAGCAGCAAGGTTTGAAAATAGTGGACCAAGAAGGGGGGGCAAAAAACTGACAGAGGAAACCAAGATGCAAAATGGAGCAATAAGAGGAGCAAAAGGTGCAGAAAAGGGCAGTTGAGAACAAAGAGGATGCAAAAAGGAGCAGTTAAACAGAGACAGGGGCATACAGAACAGGTGGCACAAACAGAGTAGTTATCGAATCGGTTCATTCATTAAAGGATAGAAAGATAACGACCTTTAACTACGCTGACGATCTTCAGCTTGTCTTTTCCTTGGATTCCCCTGACTCTACTCTTGAATTTCAAGCCACCATGCTTCACATCCAGCGTTGGATGGACCTCAATCATCTCAAACTCAACCCGGGCAAGACAGAATTAGTTTTGCCTGGGAAGAGGGAGATCTTTTGGGGCCATCATTACTGGCCAACA
Source organism: Triturus cristatus (assembly GCF_964204655.1). NCBI lineage: Eukaryota > Metazoa > Chordata > Amphibia > Caudata > Salamandridae > Triturus > Triturus cristatus. The sequence continues at coordinate 1,709,405,954 of NC_140589.1, read as the reverse complement.
GAATTAGGTGTTCCCCCCCACTTCTTCATCTGCTGTGAAAAGCTTGAGGGTCACCATTAACGCTGATCTGTCACTCAAAGGGCAAGTCGGGGCAGTGGTCTCTGCCTGTTTCTTTCAATTGCGTAAAATTTGTATGGTCGCCCACTTGCTGTCTTATCCAGCACTTATACAAGTTGTGATCGCCTTGGTCCTTTCGCGTCTTGACTTCTCTAACTCCATTTATCTTGGCTTGCCCCTGTTTTTACTTAAACGTCTTCAATTAGTGCAGAATCAGGCTGCAAGATTAATTCATAAACAACCTAAATGGCAATCTGCCAGACCATGGCTATCTAAACTTCATTGGCTACCAATTGCCCAACGTGTAGCTTGATCTTTAAAGCACTGCATGGTAGGAGTCCTAAATTCATTAAGTGCATGATTGCAAAGCATGCCCCACTGCGTAACTTACGCTCTGCTCATCTCCATCTATTGACTACCCCTACCTTTAAGCATAAACGTCAAGGAGGGTGCAGGTTCTCCTACCTCGCCCCTAATTTTTGGAACGCTTTGCCTCTAGCAATCAGGATGTGCGACAATCTCTTGGGATTCAGAAAGGCGCTTAAAACTTGGTTGTTTGAGCAAACATATGCATGAGTTCCTTTGCCGTAACACGACCCAAGTTTAGCGCCATGAAACCTTTCGGTGACCGTGCGCTTTTATAAGTTTTTGATAACATAACATAACATCGGGGCAGAACAAGCAGCTAACAGGTAAACATCAGAAGACAGACACCAACATGAGTCAGAAGGGCAAGGTGAAGTCAAGGCCGCACTGAAGCAGAAGAGAGTTGTCTGGGCACCTACTATTAGTTGTTGATTGAAGATGAAGATTAATGCAGCAGTAAATAGCGAGGCACGTATCTTCTCCTGACATTAGGAAAGAAAAGAGAGCCAATCAAGGATCTCCAGCACGAGATCCAAAGGCTGTTCCAATTATAATGACCAAACATCAGGAACAAAAATGGAAAGAAGGGAGCAAAGAATGCAACAAAAAATAAGGGAACAAAAGCATTGCAACAAAGCCATCACCTGTAAACATGTTGGGTATATTACTTGAGACATCAGGAATGCCATTCAGGGATGTCAGATAGCTTTCTGATATAACAGTATGTAGAACAATGGCACAGTTGAGATAGGAAAAAATATCCCCTGGACAGCTGACATAGTGGCAGCTTCTGGAAAGCGTGACTTCACTGTGCAGACCAAGGTCAGTTATATTCTTGCTCTTGTAAGCATTATACATATTGAAACTGATACTGAAGCTGGAATTGATGTAGAAGTCCTGGAAAGTTATCAGGACAGATGTAACACACAGTTGCAGAAAGTGCAAATTGCAATCGTACAATCTACTTCAAAAAAGCAGCCTGCTCATGCACAATGTATGCCATTATGACATCATTCTAATAACTCTCCTTCTTACACTATTTGCACTCGTTTCCCAATACTATTTGTGTTTCCTTTTGTGGTTGGAAGACCATCTTTGATCCTCCCTCATCATTGCTCATGCTCAGAAGCTGATTGGATGATCACTGTGTCTAGTGGCTAAGGCTTCAACTTTATTCCTCTCTTTCTTGGATATCAAGCATGGGGAAGGCTTACAGTTCTCCAGTGCTTCCACAAGGTGGGTGATACTATTCACTGGTACTCTGTCTAGAAACTATTATTTTTCCATTTTTGTTTTCCGACATCAGTAGGAAAATAATTGCCCACCTATTCTCCACAGGTCATTTGTGAGTTGCTTCTTCAACAGTGCACCTGTTGTAACAAGCTGTTCTCAGGAACTAACCAACACAAAGCTTGCTTTTCATACTTGGAAAACTACCATCTGGAGTGTTCTAGCCCAATCTTCACTGGAAGTCATCTAAGATTGCTCAGTATCCAAGTTATGCATATGCCAAAGAAGAGACTTGCCAAAAGAGACTCTGAGTATTATGGCGGGACTGAATGTATAGTATTTGCTTAGGACTCATTTGGACTCATTTGGAACTGTGCTTAATCACTGCACTAATCAATACTGGCCAGTGTTGCCAATCCTGCACCAGACTCACTAACCCCAGGTAAGAAGGATCAACTCTGATTTCAAGCACTTGCAATTACCTCTTAGGGGGAAAGCACAGAGTCGGCAGTCTTTGAGCTCAGTAGAACTAAACAAACATTTCAAGGCTGCAATGGTGCTGTTGGTGCCAAAGAGTAGACCTCCTGTCTCAAAAGTCTCCTGGACATATTAGAGCACCACAAGGTAAGTTAGGCTCTCAAAAGAAGATCAATAGGCTTCTTTTCAATGTGAGGTTCAGATAATCTTGATCCAGTAGCAGGATAGGTTCAACTGTAATGGCGTTCCTAGTGTTATCTCTGTGTTATAGGGGCATTACTACTTTGTTCCTCTCCCTCATAAAACACTTTACACCAGAAAGGTATATAAACATTACCAATAAACATTTACCAAACAATTTGCCAGAGGTTAAAACTGTTGTGTATGTGTGTGCACTAAGAAACCTGAAGACCTACAGCTCAACTCTTGATAAATCAACTTTACAAAAGCCAATTGAGGATTTGTCTCGCACCTGGAGTGAGAGATGAAGGCCATCAACTTAAAATAATAGAGAACAACCTCTTACCTTTGTGATAAATATGAAAGAGCATGATCAGACTATGCTATCACTGGAAGCTAAGGTTCTCCCCTGATAGAAGCTCACCAACATCTTCACAGATATAGACTGCAATAAATCCACATCCTCTGAAATAGGTGTTAAAAAGAAAATAGAGACAACCATCTTCAGACATCAGTAAAAACTTAGCATCTTCGAAACCATCCAGAGAGAAGGACTGAGAACCAAAGCTACTGAAAAAAATGAATTAATAAACATAGTTCTGAATCAAACAAGACTCCCATCTGTTCCAATCAATAAGATAGTGTGACTTTTGAAAATGAGAAGCACTTTTGGCAAAAGGATGAAAGGGTATAGGATACAAATAGAGACAACACAAAGAGCGCAATTACAGAAAACACCAAAGAGTATTACAATGTTAATGCTTAAACGCCATGTTTAACTAAACCTGAAAGGAAATTACGTCAAAGTTTGTAAAATAAATCCATCCTCAACAAATTATTAATTTTAGAAAGTGCCAATAAATAGAACACAGAGCTTAAAGCTCTGGGTTTTATGGAGCCCCAGAACAAAGCTACCTGGACTGCTGTATTTCACATCTTGCACTCAGAATTAACTGAAAAGTTACACACAGTGTATTATAAAACAGCAAACAAGAAATTAGAGTGCACAGAACCATCTCTGCCTTGCAATTTCCTTAAGTTGAGCCAGTATTGGACAAGGGATATATTGTGGAGTAGTAACCAACTCAGAGGAATTGGCAAGAATGCTGGATCCCCTTTAGGCAACCCTAGCACAATTTGGAGGATGGAAAGCAAGGACAAACTATTACAGCAAGGGATCTCCACAGGCCCTCTATATCTATGACCCTCAATCTTTGAAGGCACTGAAGATAGTATCCCTATAAAAACAAGCATTGGCATAGCCAATAGGTCTCGCTTTTGGGACCTTATAAGTATTTAGTTATGAAATGAAATGAAATGAAAAATTATATTTATATAGCGCATAGACTACCCGGAGGCCTCGCAGCGCTTTAATTGATCACTGTGGCGGGCCGCAGGGTGAGACTAGTACGTTTTTGCAAACAGGTGGGTTTTCAAAGCTTTCCTAAAAGCCAGCCGGTTATTATTTTCTCTGAGGGCTAAGGGGAAGGAGTTCCAAAGTCTCGCAGCAGTATGGGAGAAGGAACGGCCGCCCCAACGTGCTTTGTTGATTTTAGAAGTGGTAACTAGGTGTAATGATCCCGAGCGAAGGGCTCTGGATGGAGCGTAGGGCACAACTAAGGGGGACAGGATGGCAGGGCCTGTTCGATGGAAAGATTTGTGCACAATGCACATAGCCTTAAACTGTGCTCTAGCAGCCATCGGGAGCCAGTGCAATTCTTTTAGAGCTTTCTTGGCTGACTGCCAGCGGGGGATGTTGAATAATAATCGGGCGGCGCAGTTTTGCGTGACTTGGAGCCTGTTGGTCACTGAAGCCGGGGCACCCAGATATAGCGCGTTTCCATAGTCCAGGCGGGAGAGTATCAGGGCCTGAACCATGATTCTCCTCACCTGGAAAGGAAGCAGAGGGAGTACTTTGCGAAGCATTTTCATTATGCCGACACACGTGGAGGCAGTTTTGGTAGCCTGGACCGAGAAGTCCAGCGCTTTATCGAGCCAGATTCCCAGACTCTTTATCTGCGGTTTGGGAGGGGGGGGAGCACCAAGGCAGGTGGGCCAAATTGATGTCAAAATGGTCGGAGAAGGGTTACCCAATAGCATAATCTCTGTCTTCTCCCCGTTAAGTTTGAGACAGGACGATTGCATCCACTTAGCAACGGCCTCTAGACAGAGGCCCAGGGTGTTGGACGGCTCCTCAGTGTGGTCCAGAGAGACCACCAACTGGGTGTCGTCCGCGTAGGTGACAATACGCACGCCAAAGGGCTGGACTATCTCCGCTAGAGGTCGCATATAGACATTAAAAAGTGTGGGGCTCAGGGAGGAGCCCTGAGGAACCCCACATCTAAGTGGTTGCTTAGGGGAGACTGCTTTGCCCTCAAACACCTGGAAGAAGCGCCTGTCCAGGAAGGAGGTCAGCCACTCCAGGGCCGCGCCCGAAACGCCCATGCCTTTCAGACGGTGTAGCAGTGTGGCATGGTTGACAGTGTCAAACGCGGCACTGAGGTCGAGTAGTATGATGGCTGCTTTTCCTCCCCGGTCCAGCACCAATCTAGTTTCTTCCGTCACTGCTAGGAGAGCAGTTTCAGTTCCATGCTGCGGGCGGAAACCCGTCTGAGAGGCGCATAGCAGACTATTTGATTCTAAGTAGTCCACTAAGATATTATTGATGTGCCTTTCAAGCAGTTTGCTCATCCAGGGAAGTAGGGAAATGGGGCGGAAATTGGCCAAGTTGTTCTGGTCCAAGGTGGGTTTTTTCAAAAGGGCCCTAACCATCGCACATTTCCATGGTGCTGGGACGGAGTTAGAGGAGATGGAAGCATTAGGGACATCCAGAATGACAGGGCGGATGATGTCCATCACCTTATTGAGAGTTTGCGGGGGTGCTGGGTCATTGGGGGATCCCGAGATGACTTTAAGAAGCATTCTGTCTAAAGTGTCGGAATCTAGGAGGGGGAATTCATCCAGTGAGCTGGGGGCTAAGAAGTCAGAATCTGTAGTGGTGGTGTGGTCCATGTCACCACTGCCAGTAGAAAATGAAGAATAGATGGCCTGGATCTTCTGGGAGAAGAAAGTGGCTAAATTATTGCAACGGGTTTGCGCGCCGTCAGGTGACAGACGCTCGGGGTGAGGGAGAGAAATTAAAGATTTTGCTATTTTAAAAATTTCTTTGGGGGAGTTTGCAGCTAGATTGATTTTGGCTTCATAAAAATGGGCTTGCGCAGATTTTATTTGATTTTTATAGAGCTTTATTGCGGCTCTATACTCAACTTGCTTTGATTGTGAGTAATCTTGTCTCCAGGCTCTCTCTAGTTTGCGGCAAGATTGCTTCACAGTCGTGAGAGTCGGGGAGTACCAGGGGGCCACTTTGGCTCTGTTTATTAAGTGCAAAGATTCCTCTGGTAGGACTAGGTCAAGGGAACTGGAGATCCAGTTATCAAAATTGACAATGGCTGTATTGGGATTGGTCACATTTGGGGGTAGGTGTTCTATAAGAGCCAGTTTCCACTTAGAAAGTGGGAGGGAGGCCCATTTTCTTCCCCGCTGCTTATTGTGATTTTGTGAGATGGGGGGGGGAGCAAGTGGACCATGTAAAAGGTACTAAAAAATGATCGGTCCAGGATAGTGGTACTGGAGCCTCGACGGTTAAGCTATCTAGATTGCTGTAGATGTGATCTAGGAGATGTCCCTTAACATGCGTTGATTGAAAGCCTTTCTGAGCCAGGTCAATGGACTGAAAGTTTGTTCGAAGACTATTGGCTGTTGAATCAAGTGGCTCATCTAGGTGTAAATTAAGATCGCCCAGCAGGGTGAAATTTGCCGATGTGAGCACTAGGTTGGCAGCTAAATCCGTCATGTTAGTGATAAAGTTGTTGAGGGTGCCAGGTGGTCGATAGACTAGGATACCGGAGAAAGTAGTGGATGGGGAGAACTCAAGAGTGAAATGTAGGTTCTCACAGGCTGGCATGGGGGAGGGAGTGATGCGGCATCTAAAGTTGTCCCTATAGATAATAGCCAGCCCTCCACCTCTGCCAGTCTTGCGATCCACATGTTTAATAGTATAGCCTTGGGGGGTGGCCCATGCTATTGCAGGATCAGTTTCTAGCTGAAGCCACGTCTCTGTTAGAAAGAGGGCATCTGGATTGAGCTCCTCTATCAGCATGGCCAGTTCAGTATGGTGTTTGGGCAGGGAACGGCAGTTAAGAAGGAACATCCTCCATTTCTGCTTGGAGGGGTTTTTCACAACATTTGGAGTAGTTATGCCCCAATCACAAGTTTTGCAGTGGGCCTTCGGGTGTAAGGGAAGGACTGAATGCAAACATAGTGGGTTGACCGAAGGACGCAATGCATATAGTGAGGAAGTGCTGTATGTGAGGAGATTTCCTACCATGATGACAGCTGGGTCCGGAGACTGGAAGCGTCTGGACGCGGACTGGCTTCTCTTTGGCTCCTCTTCGGCGCGTCTAAGGCGCTACCGCTGCGCGTGCCGCTGCGCGGGGCGAAGGAAGTTAATATAGATTGGGCTCAGGGAACACTGGAGCGTCAACCCACTAAAATGGCCACCAAGAAATGGCACTACCAGGAAGTAGGAGCGCTCTGTTCTCCCTCCACAACAATCAGCCCGAGTAGCTGCGGTGGACCGGGGAGTCAGTGCACAATTCGAATCACATTAGCAACAGCAGTTTGCATGTAAAAACGATTTTCTCTTTTTTAGAAAACTATTTTCTCCTTTTAAAAAAACGATTTTCTCTTTTTAAAAAAACGATTTTCTCTTTTTAAAAAAACACATTCAACAGAACAGCAAAGGTGCTATCACCTAGAGCGCTGGCGCAGGAGTGATCAGTTCAGGTTTTACTCGAGCGTGTCAGCGCTGGGAGCCTAAGTAGTCAGGGCTCAGGGAACACTGGAGCGTCAACCCACTAAAATGGCCGCCAAGAAATGGCACTACCAGGAAGTAGGAGCGCTCTGTTCTCCCTCCACAACAATCAGCCCGAGTAGCTGCGGTGGACCGGGGAGTCAGTGCACAATTCGAATCACATTAGCAACAGCAGTTTGCATGTAAAAACGATTTTCTCTTTTTAAGAAAACAATTTTCTCCTTTTAAAAAAACGATTTTCTCTTTTTAAAAAAACGATTTTCTCTTTTTAAAAAAACACATTCAACAGAACAGCAAAGGTGCTATCACCTAGAGCGCTGGCGCAGGAGTGATCAGTTCAGGTTTTACTCGAGCGTGTCAGCGCTGGGAGCCTAAGTAGTCAGGGCTCAGGGAACACTGGAGCGTCAACCCACTAAAATGGCCGCCAAGAAATGGCACTACCAGGAAGTAGGAGCGCTCTGTTCTCCCTCCACAACAATCAGCCCGAGTAGCTGCGGTGGACCGGGGAGTCAGTGCACAATTCGAATCACATTAGCAACAGCAGTTTGCATGTAAAAACGATTTTCTCTTTTTAAGAAAACAATTTTCTCCTTTTAAAAAAACGATTTTCTCTTTTTAAAAAAACGATTTTCTCTTTTTAAAAAAACACATTCAACAGAACAGCAAAGGTGCTATCACCTAGAGCGCTGGCGCAGGAGTGATCAGTTCAGGTTTTACTCGAGCGTGTCAGCGCTGGGAGCCTAAGTAGTCAGGGCTCAGGGAACACTGGAGCGTCAACCCACTAAAATGGCCGCCAAGAAATGGCACTACCAGGAAGTAGGAGCGCTCTGTTCTCCCTCCACAACAATCAGCCCGAGTAGCTGCGGTGGACCGGGGAGTCAGTGCACAATTCGAATCACATTAGCAACAGCAGTTTGCATGTAAAAACGATTTTCTCTTTTTAAGAAAACAATTTTCTCCTTTTAAAAAAACGATTTTCTCTTTTTAAAAAAACGATTTTCTCTTTTTGAAAAAACACATTCAACAGAACAGCAAAGGTGCTATCACCTAGAGCGCTGGCGCAGGAGTGATCAGTTCAGGTTTTACTCGAGCGTGTCAGCGCTGGGAGCCTAAGTAGTCAGGGCTCAGGGAACACTGGAGCGTCAACCCACTAAAATGGCCGCCAAGAAATGGCACTACCAGGAAGTAGGAGCGCTCTGTTCTCCCTCCACAACAACCAGCCCGAGTAGCTGCGGTGGACCGGGGAGTCAGTGCACAATTCGAATCACATTAGCAACAGCAGTTTGCATGTAAAAACGATTTTCTCTTTTTAAGAAAACAATTTTCTCCTTTTAAAAAAACGATTTTCTCTTTTTAAAAAAACGATTTTCTCTTTTTAAAAAAACACATTCAACAGAACAGCAAAAGGGCTATCACCTAGAGCGCTGGCGCAGGAGTGATCAGTTCAGGTTTTACTCGAGCGTGTCAGCGCTGGGAGCCTAAGTAGTCAGGGCTCAGGGAACACTGGAGCGTCAACCCACTAAAATGGCCGCCAAGAAATGGCACTACCAGGAAGTAGGAGCGCTCTGTTCTCCCTCCACAACAATCAGCCCGAGTAGCTGCGGTGGACCAGGGAGTCAGTGCACAATTCGAATCACATTAGCAACAGCAGTTTGCATGTAAAAACGATTTTCTCTTTTTAAGAACACAATTTTCTCCTTTTAAAAAAACGATTTTCTCTTTTTAAAAAAACGATTTTCTCTTTTTAAAAAAACACATTCAACAGAACAGCAAAAGGGCTATCACCTAGAGCGCTGGCGCAGGAGTGATCAGTTCAGGTTTTACTCGAGCGTGTCAGCGCTGGGAGCCTAAGTAGTCAGGGCTCAGGGAACACTGGAGCGTCAACCCACTAAAATGGCCGCCAAGAAATGGCACTACCAGGAAGTAGGAGCGCTCTGTTCTCCCTCCACAACAATCAGCCCGAGTAGCTGCGGTGGACCGGGGAGTCAGTGCACAATTCGAATCACATTAGCAACAGCAGTTTGCATGTAAAAACGATTTTCTCTTTTTAAGAAAACAATTTTCTCCTTTTAAAAAAACGATTTTCTCTTTTTAAAAAAACGATTTTCTCTTTTAAAAAAAACACATTCAACAGAACAGCAAAGGTGCTATCACCTAGAGCGCTGGCGCAGGAGTGATCAGTTCAGGTTTTACTCGAGCGTGTCAGCGCTGGGAGCCTAAGTAGTCAGGGCTCAGGGAACACTGGAGCGTCAACCCACTAAAATGGCCGCCAAGAAATGGCACTACCAGGAAGTAGGAGCGCTCTGTTCTCCCTCCACAACAATCAGCCCGAGTAGCTGCGGTGGACCGGGGAGTCAGTGCACAATTCGAATCACATTAGCAACAGCAGTTTGCATGTAAAAACGATTTTCTCTTTTTAAGAAAACAATTTTCTCCTTTTAAAAAAACGATTTTCTCTTTTTAAAAAAACGATTTTCTCTTTTTAAAAAAACACATTCAACAGAACAGCAAAGGTGCTATCACCTAGAGCGCTGGCGCAGGAGTGATCAGTTCAGGTTTTACTCGAGCGTGTCAGCGCTGGGAGCCTAAGTAGTCAGGGCTCAGGGAACACTGGAGCGTCAACCCACTAAAATGGCCGCCAAGAAATGGCACTACCAGGAAGTAGGAGCGCTCTGTTCTCCCTCCACAACAATCAGCCCGAGTAGCTACGGTGGACCGGGGAGTCAGTGCACAATTCGAATCACATTAGCAACAGCAGTTTGCATGTAAAAACGATTTTCTCTTTTTAAGAAAACAATTTTCTCCTTTTAAAAAAACGATTTTCTCTTTTTAAAAAAACGATTTTCTCTTTTTAAAAAAACACATTCAACAGAACAGCAAAAGGGCTATCACCTAGAGCGCTGGCGCAGGAGTGATCAGGTCAGGTTTTACTCGAGCGTGTCAGCGCTGGGAGCCTAAGTAGTCAGGGCTCAGGGAACACTGGAGCGTCAACCCACTAAAATGGCCGCCAAGAAATGGCACTACCAGGAAGTAGGAGCGCTCTGTTCTCCCTCCACAACAATCAGCCCGAGTAGCTGCGGTGGACCGGGGAGTCAGTGCACAATTCGAATCACATTAGCAACAGCAGTTTGCATGTAAAAACGATTTTCTCTTTTTAAGAAAACAATTTTCTCCTTTTAAAAAAACGATTTTCTCTTTTTAAAAAAACGATTTTCTCTTTTTAAAAAAACACATTCAACAGAACAGCAAAAGGGCTATCACCTAGAGCGCTGGCGCAGGAGTGATCAGTTCAGGTTTTACTCGAGCGTGTCAGCGCTGGGAGCCTAAGTAGTCAGGGCTCAGGGAACACTGGAGCGTCAACCCACTAAAATGGCCGCCAAGAAATGGCACTACCAGGAAGTAGGAGCGCTCTGTTCTCCCTCCACAACAATCAGCCCGAGTAGCTGCGGTGGACCGGGGAGTCAGTGCACAATTCGAATCACATTAGCAACAGCAGTTTGCATGTAAAAACGATTTTCTCTTTTTAAGAAAACAATTTTCTCCTTTTAAAAAAACGATTTTCTCTTTTTAAAAAAACGATTTTCTCTTTTTAAAAAAACACATTCAACAGAACAGCAAAGGTGCTATCACCTAGAGCGCTGGCGCAGGAGTGATCAGTTCAGGTTTTACTCGAGCGTGTCAGCGCTGGGAGCCTAAGTAGTCAGGGCTCAGGGAACACTGGAGCGTCAACCCACTAAAATGGCCGCCAAGAAATGGCACTACCAGGAAGTAGGAGCGCTCTGTTCTCCCTCCACAACAATCAGCCCGAGTAGCTGCGGTGGACCGGGGAGTCAGTGCACAATTCGAATCACATTAGCAACAGCAGTTTGCATGTAAAAACGATTTTCTCTTTTTAAGAAAACAATTTTCTCCTTTTAAAAAAACGATTTTCTCTTTTTAAAAAAACGATTTTCTCTTTTTAAAAAAACACATTCAACAGAACAGCAAAGGTGCTATCACCTAGAGCGCTGGCGCAGGAGTGATCAGTTCAGGTTTTACTCGAGCGTGTCAGCGCTGGGAGCCTAAGTAGTCAGGGCTCAGGGAACACTGGAGCGTCAACCCACTAAAATGGCCGCCAAGAAATGGCACTACCAGGAAGTAGGAGCGCTCTGTTCTCCCTCCACAACAATCAGCCCGAGTAGCTACGGTGGACCGGGGAGTCAGTGCACAATTCGAATCACATTAGCAACAGCAGTTTGCATGTAAAAACGATTTTCTCTTTTTAAGAAAACAATTTTCTCCTTTTAAAAAAACGATTTTCTCTTTTTAAAAAAACGATTTTCTCTTTTTAAAAAAACACATTCAACAGAACAGCAAAGGTGCTATCACCTAGAGCGCTGGCGCAGGAGTGATCAGTTCAGGTTTTACTCGAGCGTGTCAGCGCTGGGAGCCTAAGTAGTCAGGGCTCAGGGAACACTGGAGCGTCAACCCACTAAAATGGCCGCCAAGAAATGGCACTACCAGGAAGTAGGAGCGCTCTGTTCTCCCTCCACAACAATCAGCCCGAGTAGCTGCGGTGGACCGGGGAGTCAGTGCACAATTCGAATCACATTAGCAACAGCAGTTTGCATGTAAAAACGATTTTCTCTTTTTAAGAAAACAATTTTCTCCTTTTAAAAAAACGATTTTCTCTTTTTAAAAAAACGATTTTCTCTTTTTAAAAAAACACATTCAACAGAACAGCAAAGGTGCTATCACCTAGAGCGCTGGCGCAGGAGTGATCAGTTCAGGTTTTACTCGAGCGTGTCAGCGCTGGGAGCCTAAGTAGTCAGGGCTCAGGGAACACTGGAGCGTCAACCCACTAAAATGGCCGCCAAGAAATGGCACTACCAGGAAGTAGGAGTGCTCTGTTCTCCCTCCACAACAATCAGCCCGAGTAGCTGCGGTGGACCGGGGAGTCAGTGCACAATTCGAATCACATTAGCAACAGCAGTTTGCATGTAAAAACGATTTTCTCTTTTTAAGAAAACAATTTTCTCCTTTAAAAAAAACGATTTTCGGAGGAGGAGCCTAGCGCGCATCTAAGATGGTCGCGTGAGCACAGGGCTCCCCGGACCCTTTCTGCTCCTCGGAATATATCCTGAGATTATCCTGATTTGGTTTATGGAATCTGGGAGATGAAGACCAGCTGATCATATATCTCTTTTTAAAACTCTAATTGGACCTGGGAATCCTGAGTTGTCGTCGTCGGAACTTTTGGGACCCACCCGGCGGAGGTGGCCGGGGTGAAGGTGACCCGTGGGGCCGGGCTGCAATTGAACAACAGCGGCCTCAGCGCGGTGCCAGTTGCCGAGTCAGCGCTTTCGGTTTCGATTTTGGCCTTCAGGAGATCGGCTGGCGTGCGTGCTCAAGGTGGCGAGGTGCCTCCTGGGCCTCTGCCCGAGGCTTGCTTCCATCTGCTACTGGTGGGCCTGACGCCTCCGACCCCCACATCGGCAGTTTGTGGTCCTTTTGCTGGCGCCCGCACACCTTTTGATCGGAGGTCCCATTGAGAGACTGCGCTCGCATGGCGGGCAAGGGGGGTCCGGAGGGGCGCAAGACCAAGGCTTCTCTGCGCGGGGGAGCGGTCCAGAGCAACAACATGGACCGCTACACCCGGGGCAGGGGGCCCCCTGGCGCTACTGGCCTCTCCCCGGATGCTGCAGGGGGAGGCACGACCGTCTCTGCGGAACTTTCCCTGCAGGACATTATGGGCGCCATCGAGGGCATCAGGGAAACCATCGCGACGCAATATGAGGCCCTGGCCCGTAAGATCGACACTGTCGCAATCGATGTCACCCTGATTCGGGCCGACCTCTCCAAAACCAACGAGAAGGTCCAGGCCCTTGATACACGGACCTCCACCCTGGGTGCGGAGGTGTCGGATCTGCGGGCCGCGCTTGGGGACATTAGAGTGGTCAACGACCATATGGCCCGGCGGCTTGAGGACTTCGAGGGACGGGCCCGACGCAACAACATCCGCATCATTGGTGTACCGGAGTCCTCAGACGGCCGCCCGGTGGACCTCGTGGTCGAGGAACTTATCCTGCAACAGCTGTCCCCGGCTGGCCTAAGCAAATTCTTCGCCGTGGAGCGGGCCCATCGAGTTCCGGGCGGGCGGCCGGGGGCCCCCCCGAGGCCTATCGTGGCTAAACTGTTCCACTACAGGGACCGCGACGCTATTCTGCAGGCTTCACGGACCCGTGGCCCGGTCCGCTACGAGAACTCGACCATCAATTTTTATCCGGACTTCACGCAACTGGTCCAGAAACAGCGGATGGGATTCCAAGGGGTGAAGCGCCGTCTCCGCGGGCTGGGCCTGAAGTATTCGATGATCTACCCGGCGAAACTCCGAGTGGAGCATGGAGAGCGGACAGCCTTTTTTGACTCTCCTGTGGCCGCAAGTGACTGGCTGGACTCGCTGCCGGACGGGGGTGGCCGGCCCGGGCCCTCTGGGGGCACCGCAGGTGACGGGTCCCCTTAGACTGCCATTTGGTCCTTGCTTTTGCGGTTTTGCACTGGACAGTTGGGTCTTACTTCTTTTGCATACTGTGTCTTACCAGGACCCGTGAGGGGTGCGGGCGGGTTCGGGTCCCTTTCCTCCTCCGGGGTCTTTTTGTAGAATGGGGTTAGGGGGGCGACAGGCACACTGCAAGTTGGGGGGGGTCATTGGCCCGCAGGGGTGCAGGGTGGGGGGAGTTGGACTTGGGGTGGGGTTGGGGGGGAAGGGGGGTTGTTTTGTTGTGTGTTTTTTGTTTACAGGGCGAGGTATTGATTTTTGTTCATATTTGGGAACCGTGCTGCGGGCTGGGGGCCTCTTGATCTATTGGAGGGGATGGGGGGAGACGGGTTGAGGCTTATGTCATGGAACGTCAATGGGTTGGGGGATCGTATTAAGCGGGGTGTTGTACTGCAATATTTGCGTCGTGTGACTCCTGATGTGGTGTTTCTCCAGGAGACGCACTTGGTCGGCAATGTCTGCCATGCGATGAACAGGGGGGGATACCGCCTCGTAGCCCATTCTGGTTTCACAACGGGCTCCAGGGGGGTGGGCATTCTCCTGCGAACCTCCCTTCCGGTGGAGATCACGAGGATAGTCTCGGATGACAGAGGGCGCTATGTGTGTTTGATTGGGAGGTGGGAGGGGCAGCCCCTTACCCTGGTTTCAGTCTACGTCCCCCCGGGTCTCCAGAACTCCACCTTTACTGACTTGGGTCGAATGCTGCTTGACCTTCCGGACGGCCTCCTGCTCATGGGCGGGGACTTTAACTCTGTGGTTTCGGGTGAACTGGATCGTCACCCACCGAGGACCCTCCCCGCTGCCCAGTCATGGCTGGGTGGGATGTTGGAGACCTTCGGCTTGGTGGATAGTTGGAGACTAATGCATCCGACCCAGTGTCAGTTCACCTTTCATTCGGGGGCGCATGGGAGTCTCTCTAGGCTGGACTACTTCCTTATGCCCGCGGCGCAGACTGGTCGGATTCGAGAGGTCAGACACTTGGCGCGTGGTATCTCCGACCATTCTCCGCTGTGGCTTCTCTTTGATACCGGGTCGCGGTCAGCAGGGCGGATAGCTCCTATTAACCCTTGGTACCTGCGGGACCCTGCGACTCGTGACAGCCTGGTTAGGGCCATGGACCAATACTTCAGTGACAACGAGGGGTCGGTGTCGTCTGCGTTGTCCCTTTGGGAAGCCTTTAAAACTGTGATACGCGGACACGCCCTCGCCCAGATAGTGGTGGCCAAGAAGGTTAGGAGCGAGGCGGTGGTGAAGCTGGAGACTGACATCTCGGGGTTGGAGTCGGCCCTGGAGGCGAATGTTACTCCGGACGGGCTACATGCCCTTAGCCTGAAACAGTTCGAATATAGGTCCCTGGTCACTGACGCGGCCAAAACTATGTATAGGGAGCAGCAGGGCCGATTGTATGACGCGGGGGACAAGGCGGGAAAGTTGATCGCGTGGCTGGACAAAAAGGAGAGAGTGAATCGTGTGGTCCCCGAGTTGCGTGCTGCTGACGGTGTGTGTGTGACTGAGCCGGATGAGATTGTGGAATGTTTCGCTGACCACCTCCGGGCGGTGTACTCCCCGGTGACTGACAGGGATGAGGATGACTCTCGCCTCCTACTGAGAGATATTGCTCTGCCCGGCCTGTCCGTTGAGGACCGGGAGCGGCTGGACGCTCCCCTGTCGTCGGATGAAATAGCGACCGCGATCCGTTCCCTTCGCTCGGGCAAGGCTATGGGTCCTAACGGTCTGCCCATTGAACTATACAAATTGCGTCCTGATAAGCTTGCGCCCTTCCTCAGCCGCATGTTCCGCGACTCTCTCGCGGCGGGTTCCCTTCCGGCCGACCAGCGCTTGGCCACTATAGTCGTTATCCCCAAGGAGGGCAAGCCGCGAGACCGCTGTACTTCTTACCGGCCCATTTCACTGCTCAATGCGGAGCCCAAAATCCTGGCGAAAGTCCTGGCCAATCGGTTGTTGAGTGTCGTGTGCGACCTTATTCATCCGGACCAATGCGGCTTTATCCCGCACCGCAACACCGCTCTTAACTTGCGGCGTCTTCACGGTGCCCTTGCCAGGGCGGAGTTCCTCTCCGAACCGGCCGTGCTGGTTTCTTTGGATGCCACGATGGCCTTTGATACTATTGAGTGGCCATTCCTCTGGGCCGTCTTGGATAAATTCGGCTTTGGAAAGGGATTTATTGGCTGGGTGAGGCTCCTTTACACGGGACCCATGGCTCAAGTGGTGGTGAATGGGCGGGTCTCCCGGCCCTTTGCCCTCGGCAGGGGCACGAGGCAGGGGTGCCCGTTGTCCCCGTTGCTTTTTGCTCTCGCCCTGGAGCCACTCGCTGCCTGGCTCCGTTGGGAGCCCTCGCTTAGAGGGATCCGGTGGGGCCCGGGCTTCGAAGATCGGGTCTCGCTGTATGCGGACGACATTCTCCTGTATCTCACCTCACCGCGGCAGTCACTCAACGTCCTCTTTGACGTTCTGACCTCCTTTGGGAACAATTCGGGTCTCACGATCAATTGGTCTAAATCCTGCGTTTATCCCATCTCTGGTGGTCCTCCTCTCCTGCCGCCTCGGCTCCCGATTCAGATATCTCTGAGCGGCTTTAAGTACCTGGGGATATACGTTTCGCTGGACCCGGTGGCTCGCTATGAGCAGAATCTCCTGCGTCCACTTCGGCGGCTGCGGGAGGACACGGCCCGGTGGTGCAGGCTCCCCCTGTCCCCGCTGGGTCGGGCCGCGCTGTTTAAAATGATGTCCCTTCCCAGGTTCCTCTATGCACTCCAGAACTCCTTCGATGTTATCCCAGTGGCCTACTTTCGGGAGGTGGAGAGCCTGCAGAGGAGACTGGTGTGGGACGGGCGGGCGCGTATTGCTCTTGCCAAGCTCACTCTCCCCTGGTATGACGGGGGCATCGCGCTTCCTGACATTCGCAGGTACTATTGGGCCTCGCAGCTATCTGCCATTAACCACGCCACGTATGCGCCCGGCTTGAATCCGGCGTATGAGATGGACAAGTTCCTGCTTCCCGGCGGGAACTACAACAGGGCAATTTATTCCCGCCTGGCTGGCCGGACCCTTACGGGTCCTACTAAGATTGCGGTGCGGACCTGGAGGGCTGCCACTGCGGCCATGGGCTGGAGTGAGCGATTAACATGTGCTACTCCCTTGTTTGCTTCCGACCGCCTGGGTAGCTTGTGGACCACGAAGGGGTTTGACCAGTGGGACACGATTGGTATCAGCAAAGTGGGAGACCTGTGGCACAAGGGCGCGGTAAAGACTTTCGCGGTGCTCCAGGCCGAATACGAGCTGACCGACAGGGAGTTCTTCCGCTACGCCCAGGTTCGACACGCCCTGCTCTCGGTCTTCGGGGAGGGGACCAAGATCCCTGTTTCCTCGCCCCTCGAGGACCGCATACTTGACGGACATGTCCCTGATAGTACTATTTCTTTAATTTATAAAAAATTAATTAATCACCGGGCGGACCTTTTTGTTCGCCTTCGGGAGGCTTGGACTGGGGACGGGGTGGAATTGGACGACGAAGATTGGCAGTCTGCACTGTCGTCCCCCAGGGAGGTTGCCATTCCGGCTCGTCTTCGGTTGGTACAGCTCAAGATTCTCCACCGGGTGTATGTGACGGGTCCGCGCTTGGTCTCGATGGGATTTTCCGGCGACGGGCTCTGTAAGCGAGGCTGTGGGCTCAGCGCCACCTTTCTTCATATCCTTTGGGAGTGCCGCGAGGTGGCGGACTACTGGCGCCGGGTCCACACGGTTATGGGACAGGTCACCGGGGTTGTGCTGCTGCCGGAGGTGCGTCGCTGTGTCCTGAATGTGTGGGAGCCCAATGACTACAGCGCGGCTCAGACTCGGTGGGCGGCCCTAGGGAACATGATTGCCAAGAGGGACATAGCGCAACTTTGGGGCGCTCAACGGCCGCCCACCGTGTCAGTATGGAAGGAGAATATGGACTGGTGTATGTTTAGGGAGAAGACTGTGTATGTGGCCCGTGGCAAGCCGGGGGCATGGGGTAGAATTTGGGGGCAATGGAACGCGTATCGCGGAGGCATCTGTACGCCCCCCCTGGTAGATACCGATATCGCCATGTCCCCCTGACCCTTGATGGCTCCTGGCGCCTTTTGGAACAACTACATATGGACGTTCATCTTCCTTGACCCCCTCCCCCCCCCCCCCCCTCCGTCCCCGGCCTCCCGGTACTCCTCTCTTTAGCGGTTTGCTCAATTGTCCTGACTGGAGTTGCCCGGGGGGAGCCTGCCCGCACTGGTTTCCCTCATAACTCGCCTTATGTTGTGTATTGTTTGTCCTTTTGTTTTTGTGATTGTTGGACTTACGCTTCCTGTTCCTCGAGAACTATCTGGAGCCACTGCAGGGCAGTGCCCTGGGAACTGATTGTAGCCTTGATATGTGTGGATTTCCTTCTGTACCTAGCGGCCGGCCCGGGTGGTTGTAGGCCCGTACTTGTAACCGAATTATTGCTCAATAAAACTTTTTCAAAAAAAAAAAAAAAAAACGATTTTCTCTTTTTAAAAAAACGATTTTCTCTTTTTAAAAAAACACATTCAACAGAACAGCAAAAGGGCTATCACCTAGAGCGCTGGCGCAGGAGTGATCAGTTCAGGTTTTACTCGAGCGTGTCAGCGCTGGGAGCCTAAGTAGTCAGGGCTCAGGGAACACTGGAGCGTCAACCCACTAAAATGGCCGCCAAGAAATGGCACTACCAGGAAGTAGGAGCGCTCTGTTCTCCCTCCACAACAATCAGCCCGAGTAGCTGCGGTGGACCGGGGAGTCAGTGCACAATTCGAATCACATTAGCAACAGCAGTTTGCATGTAAAAACGATTTTCTCTTTTTAAGAAAACAATTTTCTCCTTTTAAAAAAACGATTTTCTCTTTTTAAAAAAACGATTTTCTCTTTTTAAAAAAACACATTCAACAGAACAGCAAAAGGGCTATCACCTAGAGCGCTGGCGCAGGAGTGATCAGTTCACGTTTTACTCGAGCGTGTCAGCGCTGGGAGCCTAAGTAGTCAGGGCTCAGGGAACACTGGAGCGTCAACCCACTAAATGGCCGCCAAGAAATGGCACTACCAGGAAGTAGGAGCGCTCTGTTCTCCCTCCACAACAATCAGCCCGAGTAGCTGCGGTGGACCGGGGAGTCAGTGCACAATTCGAATCACATTAGCAACAGCAGTTTGCATGTAAAAACGATTTTCTCTTTTTAAGAAAACAATTTTCTCCTTTTAAAAAAACGATTTTCTCTTTTTAAAAAAACGATTTTCTCTTTTTAAAAAAACACATTCAACAGAACAGCAAAGGTGCTATCACCTAGAGCGCTGGCGCAGGAGTGATCAGTTCAGGTTTTACTCGAGCGTGTCAGCGCTGGGAGCCTAAGTAGTCAGGGCTCAGGGAACACTGGAGCGTCAACCCACTAAAATGGCCGCCAAGAAATGGCACTACCAGGAAGTAGGAGCGCTCTGTTCTCCCTCCACAACAATCAGCCCGAGTAGCTGCGGTGGACCGGGGAGTCAGTGCACAATTCGAATCACATTAGCAACAGCAGTTTGCATGTAAAAACGATTTTCTCTTTTTAAGAAAACAATTTTCTCCTTTTAAAAAAACGATTTTCTCTTTTTAAAAAAACGATTTTCTCTTTTTAAAAAAACACATTCAACAGAACAGCAAAAGGGCTATCACCTAGAGCGCTGGCGCAGGAGTGATCAGTTCAGGTTTTACTCGAGCGTGTCAGCGCTGGGAGCCTAAGTAGTCAGGGCTCAGGGAACACTGGAGCGTCAACCCACTAAAATGGCCGCCAAGAAATGGCACTACCAGGAAGTAGGAGCGCTCTGTTCTCCCTCCACAACAATCAGCCCGAGTAGCTGCGGTGGACCGGGGAGTCAGTGCACAATTCGAATCACATTAGCAACAGCAGTTTGCATGTAAAAACGATTTTCTCTTTTTAAGAAAACAATTTTCTCCTTTTAAAAAAACGATTTTCTCTTTTTAAAAAAACGATTTTCTCTTTTTAAAAAAACACATTCAACAGAACAGCAAAGGTGCTATCACCTAGAGCGCTGGCGCAGGAGTGATCAGTTCAGGTTTTACAGCACAATATCCTTGGTGCAATACCATCAACTGTTGCATGGCTAAAAACTTATAAGGCCCCAAAGGCGAGACCTATTGGCTATGCCAATGCTTGAATTTGGTGCGTTTTAAGGTGTCCATGCTCATTATGTTCAGGGCAACGAAATAAGGTCAGCATTGGGTCTGTTGTATAGCTCCACATGAATTATCATTAAAGTAACTGCTTTCACTACTATAACTTGAAAATGCCATAATGTTGCATCCAAATGTTCGCTTTATCAGATTCTGAAAATATGAAAATACACGCATTTTGCCGTCAAATAGAGGCATTTCATTTTGGGTAAACAAACAATTCTTTAAACAATACCTTGTCATTTCCTAAAAAAAAATGAAATAAAACATCTCTTTTTCGCTTCCAAAGACCATTTTTATTCTCAATAAATATATGTTTGATCACTATAAACCAGCTTGTCAATGTCATCAAGAACTAAGGAATAGAACGGATTCACATGCCCTTGAATTACGGTAAGGTTCTAAGGAAGGCTACGCAGAGCCCTCGGCCAGGTGTGAAAACGACAGGTTCGAGACTTGGCATAAACACTGTGAATGCATGCGCGTGGGGCGGGGGCGACGTGACAGCTGGCTGTGAACTGCCCTGGACGGGGCAGCACAGTCTCGGTAGAGCAGACGGGGGCATAGAGAGAGAGAGGGCTTGCTTTCATCAGCAGATTTTGACAAAGAGCAAGAGAGAGAAAGGCACAAAACTGAGAAGGAGAAAGATAGGAAATAAGTAACAAGGGGAGAAAGCAGGGTTTGAAAAACCTTCAAGAGTGAGAAAAAGAGACAGGCAGTGTAGAGCGGTGAAAGGAAGTACTCTTACACAAACAAGCCTTTGATTAAGTTAAAGCCATTTGTTTTGCTATACAATACCATTAGCAAAGCAAATGGCTTTAACTTAATCAAAGTGTGTCTGTTTCCTTCACATAGCTCGAACTTTCCATCGCAGAGCACTTACTTAGGGCGAAAGTAGGGGTCTGTGGCAACTAGACACAACCTGAAATAATTGTATGTGAGGCAGTGTGTTTCTGGACATGCCTCATAGCTTACTCCGCTCTGGGAATGAACACGTGGGAGTTTAAGGAAGCAGCTGTTCTGCCCCACCCAGTGCATTAGACAGCGCGAAAGAACAAAGATAGCACACAGACTCCCATGTCTGTCCTGGAGTGCAAGAGAAATGATGAAAGAGACAAATATGGAAGAACGGGAGGGGCAAAAAAAGAGAAAGTGAAAGAAGACAAAATAAGAAAGGGGGGACATGCGAATGACAAAAATGAAGAAAGGGAAAAAAGGAGAAGCTGGAGGAAGAGTGAGGAATGGAATAACATCAAAAGGATGAGTAAGAGAGCGAGTGGCTATAATGTGAGTAAAGGGCGGCAGCAGATAGGGCGAGAGAAGGATAGTGCTAGAAAAAGGGAGAGAAGATTAGTGATAAAGGGCCTATAAGGAAGGCGAAGCTTTAAGCATAGAAGGTAAAAGAAGAGGAGTTAAAGGATAAAAATGAGGAAAAGGAAGAAGAGCTGAAGCAAGGAGGAGGGGATTGAGGACAGGGCAAAAAGAGAAACTAAAGAAACAAGCATTGGCCGTGCGGCAGTAAAAGTAACACCGCGCGGCCGTGAAAGCGAAAGTCATCGTGATCGCGATGATGCGCTAAAGCACGCAAGGAATGCACGTGCAGCAGCACGTGCGCTTGTGCGCGTGACAGCAAGCTGGTGGCCGCTATGGTAGCACTTCGAAAAGCCGCTACTAAATGTCTCGCCAGAGCAGCGCATGCGCTAGCTCAGGCGAGACCTAAAAAGGAAACATCAAGACTGCCATCTGTGTTTCATGGTCAAGGAATGAACAAGTGGAACCATTGAATCACGGTTGAATGTGAAAGTGCGCAACAAAGAAAATTGAACGTGCAACCCATTATATTAAATGTTGCCTCCTTCGGTGAGAAACAGTATGATAAATGGAATACCAAAATGTTAAAGTTGGCCCACAAAAAGTGCAATGCCATCTTAGAAAGGAGAAGCAATTCCACACACAGAAATGCAGAACATGTGCCCACTAGGCTACCAAGACATACACATGCATTAGGATAGCGTAGTTCAGAAGATGGGGAGCAAATTGCAGGATGTCAATAAAGACAGCAGACAGGCCTCAATGAATTATCTGCCATCCTCAATGCAGGAACAAGAGCTGTTAACTGATTCCATGCCTAGAATCACCACAATCACTCCCGCCAAGCACAGTTTTCTCATCAATAATTTCATTTCAAATGTTGCAGGGATATTATAGTTCCCTTAAGGCACGAGGCATAGTTACTAGAGATAACTATAGTTGGTGAATTTCAGTGGTTTTGTATGTTGAAAACGTGACGTGGGCTCCCTGTGACACAGTCTGTGAGCTGGCCCCGGGGGATGGTATCCCAGAGCCCTTAAAATGTTCAGGGAAGAGTGCTGCATGGATCCCCTCCTTTTTATCTTCAGTTCAGGCCAGGGGATGGGACCTAGGGCCTAATGACACTCAGGGAGGGAGAGCAGTGCGGCCCACTCTCATTTTAATATGGAATTTGGCCCAGAGTATGGAGGCCCCACAGTTTAATTAGGCTCAGGGAGCCACAAGCCCCCCCCAAAGACATAATTTGCAGCACCCCCCCATCCCTTACGCCCTAGCCTAGCCCGGGGGTGGGGTTTTAGAGTGGCAGAGGGGCCTTTGCCTTTGTTTTTTTTTTATTATTTTGCAGCAGTTTTGAAGATTTTCAGCAAATTTGAGACAACATTTAAAAACAATGTATTTGACCCAGGGCAGGGTCCCTCTGAAAACCCACCACCAGTACTAGGGGGTCAGGGTATCCCTATCCTACCCCCTTATGCATTTTCTTGACCTTTATTTTTGCAACTTGAACTGAGTCCTGAGTTCTAAGATGGCTGCTACCACATTCTTGTTGATATGGTGGGAGCCAATCAAATCTGAGCTTGAGGTCAGTTGTGTTCGCGGATCCTCCATGGCGTGATATATACTACGTTTTTGAACATTAATTGCTCACAAACTACTGAATGGATTTACACCAAATCACAACAAGCACTCTTTCTGGGCCAAGATCTATCTTTCTGCCACATTTGGTGTAACTCCAATCAGCGTTTTGGGCAGTAGCTGTGTCTAAACGTCCTATGGAAAAATAAGTAGGGAAAACATGTTTTGGGTAACCCCCTTTTTGTCGGACCCTGCTTGACAGATCCCCCTGAAACTTTCTAGTAAGGAGCTAAGGTGAAAGAACACTTTGTTTTGGAAAGTTTCGTGAAGATTCGCCAAATGATGCCAAAGTTATTAGGCAAAGAAAAAAAAAATCCTAAGGACACAGTTTGATGAATTTTCATCAAACTTTGCATGAAAGGTTTATAGGGCAATATGATTGGTTGAGAGGGATTCATTTCCTGTCTGCCCACTGTTCCAGTGCTGAGGTACAGAGCAATCTTACTGGCTGGCTGCAACATTAACAGAGATGTAGCAGAAGCCATTTAAGGACTCAGGGACTAAGTCTCTGGGTCCTCAGTTTAAAAAAAATAATATATGAAAGGGTAGGGTAGGGGTACCCTGACCCCCTAGTACTTGTGGGAGGCTTCCAGAGGGAGCCCCACTGGGGCCAAAATAAACCGAACATATGTGCTGTGGATTCCACAGTACTTCAGAGCAATCCAGTGAGGAGTCCAGTGAGGACCCGCAGGAGTACTGTGGGACGCAAGGCAGTTCCCCAGTGTGGTCTCATGAAATGAAGGCGGAGTACTGTGGGACCATGCAAGTGTTAAAAAGTGAAGCTTGCACAGTACCTTGAAGTACCGCTTGATCGGCAGTATGTGGGAGTACAATGGTACCGCAAACATATGTGGAAAATGTGGGGTGGGTGTCTGTGAGAGTGAGCCAAAGGCTGTGTGCAATTGGTGATTGGTCACGCGCAGAGAGTTGTGCTGGAGGCCAGGTCTTGTGGCCACCCCCCTCCACACACATTCGAATGCCATGTGTAGCTGAGGGTTTGGGCGCTCATAGGGATATGGACGCAAGCCTTGGCCCAAGGCCAGGACCTGCGGCCAACCCGTGCTATACATGGGCTTAGACCTTGCGTGGATGGGGGGGGTTGGCCACTGGGAATGGATGTGTGTGCCTGGGTGTTGGTTGCACGGGGCGCCCCTTGGGGGATTAGCTGCCTGTGGTGGGTGAGCTTCAGGATCTGGCCTTTGGCAGTGCATGACGAGGTTTGAACACCTGTGTGGGGTTGGACATAGGGCCTACGTCCAACCCCCTATTGTTCACTTTTAAAAGCTATGCTTAGTGAGGGATTTGGGTGAATATGCTAAAAAAAACTCAAATTCACCCAACAAAAACCAAAGATTAAAGTGAAGTTATAGTTAGGGTGGTAATAAAATCTTACTTTGGATTTTTAAAAACCTAGAAATTCACTGACAAAAAATGTTACAGTGACTTTATAGTTAGGTATGGTGATAATACCTTACTTTCCATTTAAAAAAAACGCAGAAATTCGCTGAGAAAAAAAAGATTAACGTGACGTTATAGCTAGGTAAGGTGCTACGTTTTTAGCTTACATTAAAAACGCATAGAAATCTACAGAAAAAAATAAAGGTTGAAGTGACATATAGTAAGGTATTGTTGAAATATAAAAACTAACGTTTTAAAATAATAAAACACTGAAATTATGTTATAGTTTACTGAGCTAAGTGTATCTTGTTCCCCAATGCACTGCTGTGCCCTTACATATTACATATCTCATGACATATTAAAGTACATCATTGATAACATCATTGACGACATCTGCACTTTAAAAACGTCCTAGCTACATATAATTTGACTATAGTACAGTATTACATCCAATGAATATGGGCACATGCCAACATATACACTGGTGGATAATCCATTGTGAACAGAAGGTTTGACCTTTTCCACAGATTTATTGGATCAAACTTTGGCTGTAAGCCTCAACCTACTTTCAAGCAAATCTCTACAACCCAGATTAGGTGCACTCAGTCTTTATCTTGTTAAACAGGAAGTAATACTTGCATCTGTGATGCCCTCAATTATGTAATTTGATGTCATAAGTGAGGAATATGTGAGAAAAAACATATTTTGCCTGTTTTCTCCAATTTTGCTGAATTTGTTTTTGTTGGCCTTAGGACTCTGTGCCCTTTACCACTGCTAACCAGTGCTGAAGTACTTGCGCTCACATCCCAAAACTTGGTTTGATCAAGATATCCTCAATTGGCATATTTAATTTACTTATAAGTTCCTAATAAAGTGCAGTACATATGTCCAGGACCTATAAATTAAATGCTACTATAGGGTCAGCTTTTTTATCGAGTAGAGATGCCTACAAGGGATTTTATTGAACAAAAATGATCTTTATTTTTTACATTTATTTCTAATTGCTCTAATACTAGCATAATATTTTTAAATTTGTAACAAAAATTCAATAGTAAATCAATCTCATAGAACCAAAAAAGTATAACAGGTGTATTTCTGTTTTGTATCAATTTATAACCAAAAAATGAAATTCTCAGGTACATATATATCTCTAATATACAAAGGCGACAGAAGCCAAAATCACATAATCTAGTTTCTCATTATCACCAATGTATTTCAACCCATCTCAAAATATAGTCATTCTGGAAACAGCCTGTAAATACGGAATGAATTTCCTAGACATAAAATGTCTTTGATAGGATGGAAAATGGGTTGATGTGTCGACATTTCGGTCTTTTATGTTATCCATCTATAAGACAATCTTCAGGACATAGAATTCATATGTAGAACAAAGACCTTTCTATGAGTAGTTCAATGAGATTATTTGTTTATTATTGATCAATTGAGATATTGGGCCTTGTTTTTAAGCTCCATTCGATGTACTCAATGTAGCCACGTTTAGATAATGGCGTGATATTGAAATTATATTTGCATCGAGACATGTCACAAGTCTCTTCCTGAACTTTTCTGCTCACCGTCTACGATTGGCGTGTCTGTATAGCGCCTAGTCCGCAGAACTGATTGTGCCATCCACTTAAATAGCCTTTTAAACATGTCTAAAGCTTGCAATTACAGAGCCTGTGTGTGCAGTTTACACTGCCATGTCGACCTGGTATTTAAAACCCCTTGTCAAGCCTTAAACTTCCTTTTTATTACATTTATGTCACCCCTCTGTAGGTTCTAGGTAGCCCATAGGGCAGGGTGCTATGTAATTAAAAGGTAGGACATGTGCTTTTGAGTTTTATATGCCCTGGTAGAGAAAAACTTCCAAACTTGTTTTTCACTACTGTGAGGCCTACCATTCTAATAGGATAACATTTGGGATTCCTTATTACATTTAATAAGTTGTAATTCCTAATTGAGAGAAGGTAGATCTGTTATTTTTAGTACCTATCGAATGGTAATGATAAATCCTCTTTATTAACACTTTTGTTTATTGGCGTTTCAAAGATTACAGCAATATAGCACAATATTAACACTGAATCAGTATCCGGGGTTTACATTTATTGGCCCACGCTATAGGGCTCACAGTACAAACAGGAGCAAGGGATGAGGTTATGATTGTACTTTCAGGAGGTCTAGATGCCATAAGATAATAATAATGAACATTTTAGCTACAAACTGTAACTGTGTCCATGCATACCTAAGTCTTGTCATAAAGTGTATGAGCAATTGCAGAAAAGTGAAGAGGGTCAAAGCCCACACAAGAGGGGGCTTGGGAAGCCATGCGGGGGAGGAAAAATATACGGCACATCTGTGTCTATGCACCCTTATTGCTATCATGGTCCGACTGACCTTCGTAGCCTGGCCTTAACCCCACAGTCTGCCCCTTACTCCAATCCTCGGCCGAGTCAACTGCAGCCCCAGAGGATTCACATTCATCAACCACTTCCCTCCAGAGTGGTGCGATGGACACCCCTTGCGTCCTACCTTTGCGGCGCCCTTTCCTCAGCCCGTGCCTAACACATAAAATCAGTCACCCAAGATCCCACGTTAGGTCCCCTGAGTGATTTCCAAGACATTGGACATCCGTCCCTTGGCCAGGGCCAAGTCCACTAACCTGTTCTCCACCTTCTTGGGGCCTGGCCTACACAAAAAGGCCTATTAAACAAACTTCAGGCGTGTTAGCAAGTGACCTACACAGGGTCTTATTAAGTAGCACAATTATCTGCACCCAGGACCCAGCAAGCCCAGGACAACCTTATGTCATGTGTCCAACCTCAGCGCCCAGTGTCACGAAGCGAGGGCAACCTCTAGGCTCCCTACTGTACATAGCCTGAATATGAATTCTATGAGGAGTAAGGTATGTCCAGTGAGCGTAATTGAATTGTATGTATTTAAGACTTCCTGTGGATATGC
Source organism: Triturus cristatus (assembly GCF_964204655.1). Classification (NCBI taxonomy): domain Eukaryota; kingdom Metazoa; phylum Chordata; class Amphibia; order Caudata; family Salamandridae; genus Triturus; species Triturus cristatus. The sequence continues at coordinate 1,709,378,711 of NC_140589.1, read as the reverse complement.
AAGCACCCTCTCCTAATCAGTGTCAGTCATGTCCCAGCCCAAGTTACCCGCCCAGTGAACCCAAAGGGTGTCCAAGGTTTTCTTAACCAGCCCATTTAGAGCCATATAAATCCACAAGACTAGCCAAGTGCCCGTTCTCGGAGCCAGGAATAGCTGAAGGACTGCATGTGTGGGGGGTTCCGCCCAGCATGTCCCCAGAGATCCCATAAGGCATGTGTAAGTGCTTTGTAGTTAAGAAATTGTCCAACTGGCAGGCCTGTCTGTTCCACAAGGTATCTAAAGTGCATTAAGACATTCATCTGAAAGCAGGCTCGCATGGTCACCAGCCCCACCTCCGTCCAGGTGTCCATTTGCCCTGCAGTAAACAAAGTCAATGGGTTGCCACGAGGGAGGCCACCAATGGGAGTTCTCGGGCATAAGGGGGTCACCTGCCACTGATTTGTTATATTCTGCTGCTAGCACACTTTGCACAGTGTGACCTCGCGCACTTTTTAAGCCTTTTTTTAAGATATTTTTAATCTGATGTTAAATACCTGAATTTGCCAACCCCTCACAGCACTTGAGACTCCCCGGTCCACCGCAACTTCTATAGCTGATTGTGTGGAGGGAGAAACTCATGCCAAACACCCTCACTTCCGGGTCGTCACTAGGTGACAGCCATCTTGGAAGTCGGCAGTCTAGTTCTCACGCGAAGCACTGCCTGAGGCTACATTTAAACTCAGGATGGCGCCGACGCGCAGATGATCAGGCACAGGCATCCACGAATACAAGCACGCGCTGGTCTGAGTGAACCTGTCCATGTTGTTCTTAACTGTTTTTAATTGCCACTGATTTGTTATATTCTGCTGCTAGCGCACTTTGCACAGCGCGACTTCGCACACTTTTTAAGCCTTTTAAATATTTTTAATCTGATGTTAAATACCTGAATTTGCCAACTCCTCACAGCACTTGAGACTCCGTGGTCCACCGCAGCTTCTATAGCTGATTGTGTGGAGGGAGAAACTCACACCAAACACCCTCACTTCCGGGTGGCCACTAGGCGACGGCCATCTTGGAAGTTGGCAGTCTAGTTCTCACGCGAAGCACTGCTCGAGGCTACATTCAAACTCGAGATGGCTCCGACGCGCAGCGGACACGCGCAGCTAGCGCCGCTGGCACGTCGAAGGCGTGCCTATGGCAAGCCCATCTGCGCCCATCCGGGACCAGGGGCCAGGAACCCTCCCAAACTACAATTTTGCCTAAAAAACCTATTATATACACTAACACAGAGCTTTTGGCTATGAACACAGTAGCTCTTCCACCCTGTATGCACTCCTTGAGAGCAGAGCTGCCCTTGAGCTGTTTGGTCTGTGGGTTCACAGCAGAGCGATACCAAAGGGGATAATGGACGGAGCATTTGAGCAAATCAAACACTCACCCCCAGTCAACTGATCTGGGTTTAATCCATCATCATTCTTTAGCTCACTCCACCACCCCAGTTCAGACATGGCCATATGCAAATCAGTCTGACCCTGTGCCTCATGGGAACAGTCCAGCCGGAACTGCCAAACCATGTCTTCCCTGGACCGGAAACAAGCATCCTGGGACCAGTTTCAGGTTCATAACCCTCATCAGCCAGGCTATCTTGAATCCAGTGGCAAAGTGAGCAAGGGACCCACATCTGGGCATACCCTGCCAACTTAGGGCGAACAAAGCGATACCATAGGAGATGATGGATGGAGCGTTTGAGCAAATCAAACACTCACCCCCAGTCAACTGATTCACAGCTGACCTGGATGCCCTACAGCTCTCACAACTGGTACCTTCCGCCACTCATGAAAAAGGCCATATCCTAGACCCCATTTTCTCAAACGACCCCAGACTGGAGGTGCTAGCACTCAAGCGGATGCCTTGGACAGATCATTCCATGATCCCGTTGCGCCTCCTTAAACCTCACATAGGTGACCATAAAAAAGAACGTATAGAAGTGGGGCGCAAATGGCCTAGAAAAGTCTCCGAGGCTTGGATCACAGATATTGAGTCCTCCGCACCACCAGACACTAAATACCTGGAAGAGGCCCATAACAACTGGCTAACCTGGATAAATGGCTCCATAGAGCGGAACTTCAGGAAGCCAGGTTCACTGATGCGAAAAAACTCAAATAGATCGTCCTGGTTTTTCAAAGAAGAGCTGCAAAGGGCTAGAACGTAACTGGAGGAAATCCTATGACCCAAGCTCAAAATAGCCTATAAACTAGCCATACAGCTCTACCACAAGAGCATCAGGAAAATGCAAGCAGCCTTCTTTGAAGAAAAATTAGCAAAGTCTTCCAACTCCTCCAAGGAGCTCTTTAAAATTGTCAAATCTCTCACCACAATTGACCCCGGAACAAACAGCTCCCAACATTCCAAAGAAAGATGCAATGGGCTAGCCTCATTTTTCAAGAGGAAAGTGAAAAATATCTATAATTCCCTCCACCCTAACTCCACCAAGAAATTAGGTACCCCAGAGGACCCCCACAGCACTATAAACTCCCAAAGGAAGAGAGAACAAGCAGGATCTCTCCACCTCCCCTGCCCTCCTGTCCTTCCCGAAAATGAGTGAAGAACTGATGGGCTCCCTATTACAGAATATTAAATCCGGCTCTCCTCTAGACCCGGCTCCACCCCATATTCTTGCCCAGGCTGGGAAAGCTGTTCTTAGCCAACTTTCCTATCAAATCCCTCTTTCCTTCGAAAATGGCAAGGTACCCAAAGAGTGGAAACTCGCCATCATCAAACCCCTGCTAAAGAAACCACAACTGGACCCTGGAGTTCTGGCCAACTATCGCCCAATATCCCTGTTGCCTATTCTAGGCAAGATCACAGAGAAACACGCGAACAGCACGATCTCTTGTTTCCTGGAAGACAACAGCATCATACACCAGACCCAGATGGGATTCTGACCAAAACACAGCACGGAGTCAGCACTGCTTGTGGTCACTGAAAAACTCAAATACATCTTCGACCAAGGGAGTGTCGCTGAGCTTGTATTATTGGATTTAAGCGTTCAATACGGTAGACAACACAGTGCTGATTCAAAGGCTTGAGGATGTTGGAATTAGAGGAACAGCTAACCAATGGGTGGCTTCATTCCTGATTGGGAGATCCTTCCAATGCATGGAGGCCGGATTCATGTCAGACTCCCTCTCAGCTCCATGGGGAGTCCCTCAGGGATCCTCCCTAAGTCCAACACTCTTTAACATATACCTTAGCCCCTTGGCCCACATAATACAGGAATTTGGCCTCTCCATCGTGTCATATGCGGATGACACACAACTAGTGGTCTCAATCATAGATTCCCTTAACTCTGACCATAGACAACTTGTCCCTTGCCTGGAAAAAATCAGATCCTGGATGGCTGACTGTAGCCTCAAATTGAATGGGGACAAAACCGAGCTAATGATCTTGGGCAGCAACTTCAGCCCTCGCTCGTAGATTCCCTGACCAGCTAATTGGGGGCCGCCGCCCCCCCCCCTCCTACAACAGCCATAAGAAACTTAGGTATGTGGCTGGACCAGAACCTGACGATGGAGGTCCAGGCCAAAAAACTATCAACTACCTGCTTTGGGATACTTCGTATGATTAGAAAAATAATGTCCCTGCTCCCAGAGGAGTCGAGGAAGACTGTAGTGCAGCCCTTGGTGGTATCGAGGATTGACTACGGCAATTCTCTCTATCTGGGCTCTCCTAAATACGTTACGGACAGACTGCAAGTCGTACAGAATGCAGCTGCATGACTGCTGTTGAATATACCCAGACACCATTCAGCCAAATCCTCCTTGAGGGAGCTTCATTGGCTTCCGGTCCAAAGCCAGGATCAAATTTAAGTCCATAAGCTTGGCTCACCGAGCCATGTGTGGGAGAGGCCTCTCCCTGATCCAAAAGTTGGTCTCACATTATTTACCCCGTCGCCACCTTAGGTCAAGCTCTAACTTTCTGATTAATCCTACCAGATTCAAGAGAGCCAAGTGGGGCGGAAGGTCATTCACTCACCTGGTATCCAAACTGTGGAACAGTATGGATCCAGAACTCCGACTAATTGAAAACGAAGTGTCCTTTAAAAAAAGACTCAAAACATGGTTCTTCCCCATAACTCATGTGCTAATATCTGCCTGTCCTGTTTCACCTCAGCGCTGAGATGCCCAAGGGTAGTCACGCGCTTTACAAAGCCCCTAAACCTAAACCTAAACCTAAACCTAAACCTATGCCGCAGCCCTCGTCGCCAGCAGGCCAGGGCAGTGGACAAAAGGATACCAAGGTGCAGCAGCTTCACGAGCAGAAGTCCCTGTTTAGGTTCAGTGCCCAACTGTCCAAGGTCCAGTAAGCCTGTTACATCAAGCCATTTCATGATCCACTGAAGCTGGGCTGCGAGGAAATACAATTCAAAATCTGGTACTCCCAGGCCACCCTCAAGTGGGGAGTGGTGAAGGGTAGCTAATGCAACCCTCTGATGTCCGTCATCCCACAACAATTCCCGCAGGTGTGCATCGAGCCCTGGAAACCAGGTCACCAGAATTCTTGCCGGGAGGTTTACTAAAAAATAAAGAAGCCTCAGGAGTATGACCAATTAAGAGAGCGCTATGTGCGCTATAGTTGGTAACTTGAGGTTGCGCCAAAAGGAGGCACAGGATTTCAGGAACCAGATGCACCCCCCCACACCTCCCTCCCCCAGTTTCCACTCTTGGACTCTTGGAGATCCTCAAGGTCATGGAAGACCTGGATGCCTAAGTTCACTGTGCTCAAAGTATGTCATGTGGGCAAGAAGTAGGGCAGCACGATCTGGCGTCCACCGGAAACACACGATTTACTCCAGGTTACCCGGAGACCGAGCACCTTCTAAATTCCTCAAGGAGTTGCAGGGTGCGGGGAATATCATTTGCCTTGTCCTAGAGGTAAATAAGAAGATCATCTGCATATAGTGAAAAACATGTACCGAACCATCAAGCATAATGCTCCAATCTATTCCCTCCCTTCGGAACCTTTCTGCCAGCGGCTCGACGGCCAGGGATAATAAGAGGGGGGACAGGGGGGCAACCCAGTCTGGTGTCCCTGAAAATTTTGAAGGCTTCTGAAATTGTTCACCAAGTTTTAACCCTAGCCATTGGGTGGGTGTAGAGTGGCCTGAACCATCTTACCCAGTTTGCACCTAATCCCATGAGATACATTGTGGCCTCCAAGAAATCCCAAGGCACTATGTCAAAGGCCTTCAATGGGCCAATTTAGGTGCCAGTTTGCACGCAAACACATTGTAAAATTCCAGAGGGAGTTCATCTGCACTAGGGGTCTTCCCAATCGCCTTGGCTTCGACGGCATTTCTGACTTCCATGTCTGACACTGAAGTGCCAAGCAGTTCTTGGTCCACCTGTGGGGAGACCGAAGTGGCAGTATGTCCAAGAAGGATTCCAATGCTGTTTGGAGGCCTATCTCCAGCGGACGATAGAGGGACACGAAGTAAGACCTGAATGTCTTATTAATATGGTTTGGCAGGAAGATGACCGTCCCTCTGCATACACTAGACGAGTGATGAGGTCCCCCTACTCTTCAAGCAAAGCAACCAGGCAAGGAGCCATCCCGATTTTCCCTCCTCGTAATGTACCCGATTTACGTAGTTTTTATAATCATCAATCAATCAATTAATCAAACTGTGCTTATAGAGCGTGACTCATCACCCGCGAGGGTATCCAGGCACTGGGCTGAGGATCTCAGTCAAAGAGCCAAGACTTGAGTCCCTTCCTGAAGTCCACCAATGGGAGTGATGTTCGAAGATGGAGGGGAAGGGCGTTCCAGGATTTGGTGGCGGGGTGGGAGAAAGATCGTCCTCCGGTGCAGCGGCAGCGAATGTGCAGTGTCTGTACGAAGGAGAGGTGAGTGGAGCAGAGGTTTCTGGGTGGCTGGTGTGAGTTCAGGCGGTGGTTCACGTATGCCGGTCCTTGGTCGTGGAGGGCTTTGTAGGCGTAGGTCAGAAATTTGAAGAAGCATCTCTTCTGGATGGGGAGCCAGTGGAGGTCTCTCAGGTGCTTGGAGATGTGGGTCCTTTTGGGCAGGTTGAGGGTCAGTCTGGTTGCTGCGTTCTGATCATCTGGAGTCTTCTCATGAGTTCTCCGATGGTGCCTGCATGGAGTGTATTGCCCTCACAGTTTTTCTGGTGCTGGTGGGTATCGATTTGAAAGTTTTGCAGAGCGTGTGAATGCAGGCTAAGGAGACAGCATTAACCTGTTGTTTCATGGAGAGGTCGCTGTCTAGGTTGATGCTGAGGTTGCGGGTGTGATCTTTCGGAGTGGGGGTGGGTCCAAGTACTGATGGTTACCAGGAGTCGTTACTGAGGGAGGTATGACTGCCGAAAATCAGTACTTTGGTTTTGTTTGTGTTGAGTTTTAGGAAGTTGTCTTTCCTCCAGGCTGAGATGTTCTAATGCAGTTGTGAAAGTTGATTTTCGTCATACTGGGATCCGCTAAGAGTGAGAGGACGCGCTGGGTGTCATCGCGTAGGAGATGATGTTCATGTCGTGGGATATGACAAAGTCTGCTAGCAGCATCATGTAGATGTTGTAGATGGTGGGGCTGATGGATGAGCCTTGTGGGATGCCGCAGATGCTGTGCTTTGACTGTGAGGTGAAAGGAGGGAGATGGATCCTGTGTGTGCACCCCAAGAGGAAGGACGCCATCCATCTAAGAGTGCTGTCTTTGATTCCGATCTGGTGCAATCGGTTGATGGGAGACTGTGTCGGAGGCAGTGGAGAAGCTCCTCTGTCAAGTAGGGTGAGGATGATCTGTTGCGGCGATCAGGGCCATCACGGTGCTGCGGCTGGCTCTAAATCCTGATTCGGAGGTGTCTTGCAGGTTGTTTCTGTCCAGGTGTTCAGTAAAGTTGGATGTTGATGGCCTTCTCCAGAATTGCTGGTGTCATTTTTAAAAGAAAGATCATTCCAGATCTGTGAACTTTCCTGTTACTCGGAGACTGGCCCTTTGAAGTGTGGGGCCCCGCTGGGTTCCGCACACAGACCCACTCTTTTTAATATCTATGTTAGACCACTGGCCTCCATTGTTAAGGAATTCGGAGTGTTTATTGTATCCTGTGCTGACAATAAGCAGCTAGTCGTTTCCCTAGCTTCAAGTGGGGGTCTCAGCCTGAGTTAGGCCCATGCTTTGAGAAAGTGGCCCACTGGATGGCAAGTTGCTCATTGAAATTAAATGGGGACAAAACCGAACTGATGGTACTGGGAAAAAACACCCTGTGTCATCTTTGGGTTGGCCAGATAGTCTAAGCTTGAAAATGTGGCTGGACAGTTCTCTTTCGATGGAAGCCCAAGCCAAAAAATTGACCATCATGTTAAGGGCACTGAGGAAAGTTTTGGCTCTACTGCCTATTTCATGCAGAAGAGTGGTAGCCCAAGCACTGATCTTATCACGTCTGGATTATGGATACTCTCTATATCTAGGCTCCCCCAAATCAGTTAAAAAAAAGACTCCAGGTGTTGCAAAACACCACGGCCAGAACCATCTACAAGATATCTAAAGGTTCCTCAGCCAAGAAGGCCTTGACCTCTTTACACTGGCTTCCCAATGGAGCATAGAATTGAATTCAGAGCACTGTGTTTGATACTCAGGGGAATAAATGGAAAGGGCCCCTGTATGATTAGAGCCTTATTGACTTCCTACATTCCGAGCAGGACTTTAAGATCTTCTAACATAGGTCTCCTAATAGTTCCACGTATCCAGAAGGCCAAATGGGGTAGAAGATCTTTGTCTTACTGCTCTCTCAGACTTTGGAACACAATGCCAATCAGTTTGAGAACTGAGGCAGATGAGGCCAGAATCAGAAGGCATTTCCAAACATGACTATACCCCAAGTAATTCTCAAGCTTAACTGTAGTTCTACAGGTGCACGCTCTGACTCCCTTAGCGCTACAAAGCCTTTGGGTAGCTTTGCGCTTTATAAGTCAAGATAAGATAAGATGGGTTAAATGCAGTTAATTCCAACTTTCATTGAAGGGATGTTGAATGGCTGGATAACAGATGCAAGTAGGTGCCTTAAAGGATACCATACCAGAAAGCAATATAAAGGCAGGAGAGCGACGTCGATTTCAGCTATGGTATCTGAATTACTCTGAAACTGCCTTGGTTCCACTCGCTTTAGCTACTTTGGACCCCTGCCATATTCCAAAATCTGTATGTAGACAAGTGACTTGAGGTGATTGATTTTGTATAGTTTGTTATCTGAGAAACCATAGGTTTATAACAGATGCAGTTCAAGTCAGACCATGTTCAGTGCAACTATGTGACCCAGTAACGTGTAGCCATCACCAGTTGTCTGGAGTTGACTACAAGCCTGATTCTTATAATATTTCAGAAATCTGCACCACAAATTTACTAACTCGTGTATTAGGTATTCACAAAAGTTGCCAAGAGTACTCCCAGAGCCCTGCAGGTTTTCATTCAGGAGTTCATGAAAAATATTTGTTAATAACAACCGTCATTTAAACGAAGGCCCTTCTGCATGCACATTTGTACACAGGATACAACTGCGCTTGCACCTTCGTTTGTGTACACTTGTACTTTTTTTGTTTCCTTCTATGGGATAAATATCTTTCTGTGTGTAGAACCCCATCACTAGAGTACCACCTTTATAAGTGGTGTTCACAGACAATTTGCAGACAGGAAAGGGGTTTATTCTTAAAACAAGACATTACTATATAGAGGTGTGATTTACATGAGCAAATGGCTTTAAGAATCGGGTATTTGTGCACAATGTGGCATTGGTGAACAGACACTTAGGGGCCTATTACGATGTTGGCTGTAAAGCCTCCGACCATAGGTTGGAGGCTTGCAACCGACATTGTCAGTTTCACTTCCGACCGGCTGATTACGATACAGCCGGTCGGAATTGAAACCAGCCAGTCATTCCGGCTGGCTTCCGATGGGCTCAAGGAGCCCATCGGCCAGTTGGAACCGGCCAGTTCTCTATATGGAAAGCAGTTTACGCCGCCCAGATTACGATGTACAGTTTCCGGCAGGGTTTCCATGCCAGCCTTTCCGACATGGAAACCCTGTTGAAAAGCGTGTTTGGGGGCCTCTAACAGGGCCCCCTTTCCCTTGCGGCCTCTGGTTGGGGGCGGAGGGGGACCTATGGTGCCCCCTTGTTAATCTCTGCACCTTGAGGGGCCTGCCACAGGGTGCAGGGATTCACACAATCTCCCATTTCTCTATGGGAGCTTGTGTTACGGCCAGTTTACGGCAGTAACCCAATCTCCCATTGAGAAATGGGAGAATGCGAGCGCACCATGTGCGTTCACCTCATAATTAGGTGGTCGGGACAGCAGACCAAAGGTCGGTCGATCCCGTTTCCGCCAAGGTGTAGGTTGGAGGAAACTCTGGCCAACATCATAATAGGCCCCTTAGTCACAAAGCTGCAGCCCTGACTCTTTCAGAGGTAATTCATGGGCAGAGCCAGGGTCATCAGCTTCTTTCCCTGGACAAGTAATACCATCAAATGGTCAATATTTGCACTTTCCCAATTGCGCTTCCACCAGCTTATTTTTATAGTCTGGTGGTACAGCAGACAAGTCGTTTGCCAAAGGCTGCACCACGCACATGTTGCGTTCAGGAAGTGAGAGATAAAAAATTAGTTAGATTGTTTCTTATAAAGATAACAGGACCAGATATATGAAGCTAAATAGTAAACGCAAAGCCTGCGATTCACTAAATCACAAGGTTTGCAATGCTAAATGGATTTTTAGGGATAGATGTACATAAGGTTGTGTTTTAGATTATCTAATAGCAAATTTTTGCGAGTCGCTATTAGGTAATCCCAAAAAGCTATGTACTATAGAGTGTTTTGCACTGTTTGTGATTCCTAGTGGCTCGCAAATTGACCTACCTCATTAATATTCATGAAGTAAGTCGAACTTTGCAACCCACTGGAAATCAATAAAATCACTGAGATGAGGTCTGCTGGGTCACCAGACCACCATGTCTGTGATTGCTTAGAAAGCAAAAACAATTTTTATAATGCAGCCAGTTTTCCATAAAGGAAAATGGGATGCGTTTAAAAAACAAAAATTACGTTTTTTTCCTCCATTTTTTTAAGAGTAGACAGTGGTCCATTGGACCACTGCCTGCTCGCTCTAAAAAAACGTTTTTTACCACCATTCACAAAGGGGAAAAGGTCCCTTGGGGACCCCTTCCCATTTGCAAATGGGTTACCATCTCCTTGAAGTAGGCAGAAAAATGAGAAGATTTTATGACCTCATTTCGGTCACAAAACATTCACACAAACCACTGCGAGTCGCTATCAGGAAGGGACACCCTTAACACGTCCCTTCCCAATACCGAATCGCTAACCCATTTTGCAATTCAGTAATAGGTTACCGAATGGCAAAATAAGGTTTGGTACATTGAAAAATGCTCTTTTCCAGTCGCACATGGCACGATTCTGCAAATCAGGCCATTTGAGACCTGAAAAAACGCTATGTACATCTGGCCCTTAGAGTTTACTAAACCCATTTTATGATTCTGTAACTGATTATCAAATCGCAAAATAGGTTTACAAATGCATACCAAACCGACATTTGGAACAGCGGCTTTAGGGCACCCCTTCCGATTTGAACTTCAGAATGCTAAGCATCAATTGTCTGTGACCGCAGTTTTAGTCATAAACCATTGATAGTTTACCGATTACTCATAGTAGGTAGATTACACATTCTCAAAAGGAGGAGGGGGCTTGGGATCTCCCCTCGTTCCTGAATATATAAAAAAAAAGCTTATTTGGGAGTAGGCAGAGGTTCAGGTAGCCACTGCCAAATCTTAAATAAACTTTTTTCAAATACATTGTTAGGAATGGGGGTCTCTAGTTGGCAAAGGTAGGTACCTTTGTCCAAATAGGGACCCTTGTTTCTAGTCAGGGTAAGGGGGTTACACACTTTAGATAGCCCCTGCTCACCCCCTGGGTAGCTTGGCATGAGCAGACAGGCCTATTCGAGGCTGGCTTACTGGCTTCCACGTGGGAGGCAAGGCGTCGTGTCTGCGAGAAGGCGACATGTCGAGTGCAGGACAGGGGAAGACGGTTGCGTCGGAGGTGAGGCGTCGGTTCCGGTGACGATGCGAATTCAGCGAGTTTGTGAAGCCACCCTCGGTGGTTACCAGCGCTGAGATAACAGGATGCAGGTGCTGGTGATGACGGAGTCAGTGCGAGCACTGGCGTCGGGCGTGACCGATAACTGCAGGTGTCGAAGGGCGTTGGAGCTGTGGTGCAGGCCAGGCGGTGAGTCGTTCACTTCAAGAGCTGTGCCCCGGGCCTCGGTGCAGGCTGCGGCATCACCGCGGCATTGCCAACGGTGTCGGAAACAGGTTTTCTTGCTTCTTTTAAGTTTCTTTCAGCCCCCAACAGCAGGAACAACGTCCATAGGCCTACAACTGGCAGCTCAGAACTCTCAGCAAGAGGGTTCAGAGGAGCTGGGGGTGAAGTCTTTGTGTCCCAGGAGGACAGCACACTTCAGGCCCTTGGAGATCTTATTCAAGCAGGTTCAAAGCAAAGTTCCAGTCTTTGTCCTCTCCTTGGCATAAACAGCAACTGCAGGCCAACCCCACACAGCACACAGCAAAGGGGGAGTACACCTCCTCACAGCTCTTCAGCTTTTCTCCTTGGCAAAGGTTCCTCTTGAGTCCAAAAGTAATCTAAAGTTCAGGGGTTTTAGGGCTAATACTTACACCCCAAAATGTATTTGTTCTCTTTGTGCAAGGGTCTCTGAGCCCAGTCCGAACCAGTTCTGTCCTCACTGGTGCAGCATGGCCACAGGGGTTGGAGACAGCGTTGTGCAAGGGAGACAGGCCCTATTCAGGCACACGGAAAATCTCCTCTCACCACTCTAAATGCAGACCAGGCCTATTCAGGTGCTAGTAAAAACTCCTCTCACTACTCTGAATGCAGCCCAGGTCTATTCAGCCCAGCCCTGACTCCTTCAGGAAAGGCAGGACACACATCAACTCCCCCCCCACCCGGTGGCTGTCTGAGAGAATGCACCTCCCCAGCCCCTATCACTCCAAAACCAGACAGTCAATACACAAATAGGCAGAGGCACACAGAATGGTTAAACAAGAAAATGGCTACTTTCTAATAGTGGCATTTTCAAACACAAAATTTAAAAACCATCTTTATTAAAAGATGTGTTATTAAATTCTGAGTTCAGAGAGCTTTATTTCTCAATCTTGTTCCAATGGGAAGTTATAATTATAAGATGTTATAAATAAACTCCCATTCTATCATATAGGGCAAGATAGCCTTTCAATAGTGAAAAACGAAATTGGATGTATTTCACTATCAGGACTTGTCACACACATCAGTACATGCCCTAGCTTTCACAAACACTACACCTTGCCCAGGGGGGTACTTTGGGCCTACCATAGGGGTGCCTTGCATGTAAGAAAAGTGAAGGTTAGGGCCTGGCAAGTGGGTTCACTTGCCAAGTCGACATGGCAGTTACAAACTGCGCACAGACACTGCAGTGGCAGGTCTGAGATATCTTTTCAGAGCTACTCATGTGGGTGGCACAATCAGTACTGCAGGCCCACTAGTAGCATTTGATTTACAGGCCCGGGTACACTCAGTGCACTTTACTAGGGGCTTACCAGTGAATCAAATATGCCAATCATTAATAACCAATCATGATAACAATTTATACATAGAGCCTATGCACTTTAGCACTGATTATCAGTGGTAAAGTGCCCAGAGTCCTAAAGCCAACATCAACAAATCAGGGAAATGTAGGAGGAAGAAGCAAAAGGTTTGGGGATAACCCTGCAAAAAGGGCTAAGTCCAACATACACATTTTCTTCTTAAATGCAGACCTATTTCCTTAGAAGGCTACTATCCGTGCAATGGCATCCAATTGCAGATAGCTGTAATTAGCGACCTTCCTCATAAATAGTAATGAGGTAGGTCGAAATGTGCCCCACTCCGACTAGTGATTTTGTGAATCGACCCAATAGGACAAAAGTCAGAACCCAAAATTGAATCAATTTGCAAAATGTCAGTGCGCAATTTGCGACCACTTGTTTGCTAATCGACTCTCAGTACATCTATCCCTAGTCTAGAATGCCATCAACAACTGTAAAGGCTACCTTATCGCTAGTGAACCAAAACGAGAAGGATTTGGTCACGATCTGGCTTTGACGAATAAAATTCTAACCTACCCTGGTAGGTACATGTGACACTTTATCATATATTTATCAATATGGGTTTTTTTCAGTGCAGTGGCACTTTTGAATTTTTGTATGACATGTGCCAGTCAACATCTATTAAATGAGTTATCATCTGTCTTATTATTGTTGATAATGGATGAAGCATTTCAGATCTATACGGTCCGAGGTCTTCTCATACTTCTGTCTAAACAGAGTTTGCTGCTACATTTTTCAGTGATGTCATCAATTATCATTGACGTCAATTCTTACTCAATAACGAGTGGTGTGAAGCAGACACATAAATGAAACATGATTGTACAACGTGTATTCATGCCTTACATCTTGCTGCTGCCTGGCTCACTTCCTGCTTCACAAATATGGATGAAAGGGAATGCCGCCCATGGAACCTGACACAACAAAACGAGGTATGACAACTCCTATCCCTGACTAGGAGTCACTGATGCAGAAGGTCAAAAAATACAAAGAGAAGCTCAGTGGAACCTGAGGGAAGATAAAAAAAATAGAGCCAGGCTAGAACTAAGATCTTGCACTGCATCACTGCCAAGGGATCCTGCGGGAGGATAGCTGGGGAGCTCCAAGATAAATGGCAACTGGGAGTTTTCAGGCACTGCCCACAATAAATCTTTCGGCTGAAGGGAAAAGAGCGGTAACAAGAAAACCTCAATGTCGCAAAGAGTTAATACTTCCAAGGTCGAGGAAATATACAATTCTGCAATTCTGTGTGCAGGAATAGAAAGCCCACGCGCTAACTAGAACACGGTTGCTAGATGTGTTTGATAACTGTTATACACCTCCATGTGCTGACAATCTACATCCGCTGATATTGCACATACCAACTTGCACATGCTTCCGTTATTAGCCCAACACAAATAAAATGACACCCTCAAGGTACGAATGCTTATCTGGACCAATTGACCAACCATGGGTTCAGTTTTGAGACTTTCAGAATTGACAAACGGTTCCATAAGCGTGTCAGCGCACCTATGACAGTCTGAGGTTTCTAGGTGTACTGCTAGCAAACTTTTGGGAATTTCAATTTTGCTTGACAAATGTAAATATCAGTTTTCCCCTGTGAAAAAAATGTGTTGTGCTAAATTGCATTTTCTTTTTTCTCCATGAGGAAAAATATTTCTACCCATGAAGAAACCCCAATCCCAAACCCGAACCCTAGCAATTCAAGTGATGACCAATCCCAGTGGAAAAATATTTTACGCTTGTCTTCTCCAGAAGTATATTTATGAATACTCAAAAAGTGTTAGTGTAAGGGCCTACACAAACACACAGGGCATTCACACAAAAGTGCTCATGAGAGTAAATCCTTTTGAGTGCAAAACCAAACTTCGTGAATTCAAATTGACTCATTAAAAAGCCAAACTTGCACATACATTTAGCTGTAAGAATCAGGACTGCAACATTTGAGGAATAGGCAGGACAACATACATATCAAATTGTAACTTCTTTGGCAAGCAGAATGACGGAGTAAGAAATGATATGCTCTTGTCACATACATTGACATACAAGTAGTATGGGAGCTGCTGATTGAGATGATAAACCAGCAAATGGTAACATGAATTGATACTTGGAGTACAGGTGGGGTGCAGCTGTGAACAGCTACCCCTGGTTCGCCACACTTATTCTCTTTTAACTTGGTTAATATCATACCAGAATGTAGGTGCATCAACCAAAACTGAAGTAGAACCAATCTATTTTGGATATGCTCTAGGTACAATGAGCCAACGATGTTATACCGCCCAGTAGTTAAGGCATTGCATTGGCTCATACTCAGGGAACATGCTAAATGTAAGGAACGTAGGGCCTTAATATGACTCTGGTGAGTGGCCCACCATCCATAAAGGTGGTCAAGGTCATCTCCTCTGTCACCCCGCCAGACTACTCCGCCAAATTACGAGATCACCACCGGTCCTGCTGTGATCTCTGTGCCTTCAGAGTAGCTACCATCTACCACTACTTCTTTTAGACAACTGTGCACCAAACGTTTTATTTTTCACAAACAAACTCGAAAAGTTGGAGTTTGATTCTGAAAAAGAAAAAACCAATAACCTCCACCCTGGGAGTTTTCTCCAAGGTTGCGTGGGACATTTGTTTATTTTTGTCCGTGACACCAGGCTTTTCCAGATTGTCACAGACAAAAAATAATATCATACCGCCTGCTCGAAATATTCAAATATTCAGATGTCCATACTCCAACAGCCCCTAACCTGTTAGGCCATCAGGGTAAGTTTTCTGATGATGGAGCCAGTTGCGGCTTCTCTGTCAGAAGATTGATGGTCCACCTAACTAAGAATAGAATGGGGGATTAAGAGTTTGGCCGACAGGGTACTCTGTCACACTAGTGACGAAATACCCTGTCTGTCAAACTCTAAATCAGGCCCTTAGTCTGATCCATCAGGCATTCAATATTTTGCTCCATCCTTCATGGCAAAATGTAATTAATCCATCAAGCCTATACCTACTTGTTTCTACCTTTAGCAGGGGTCTGTATCTGCCAGCAGTGTTTGTAGTTTGCTTGTGAGCACCAAGAATTGTTTTAAATGTTTTTGTGAGCCCTTATAACAAACAGATTTTTTTAAATGGCCACTTGTCCATTAGACAGAATCTCCACACGCGCACAGCAGCAAAGAACTCTTCAGCATCATCAAGGAGTTCGCCCAACCCACCATCGAGTCTACTGAAATCCCTCCCTCACAAGACCTCTGCGACAAACTCAGCACCTTCTTCCACCACAAAATCAAGAGCATTTACGACAACTTCGACGAAGACGACCAACACACTGAACCCTCACCAACCACCCCGACACCCTGAAGCCAACGATCAACAACTGGACAGCCCTCACCACCGAAGACACACTGAAGACAATGAAGTCTATCCACTCCGGGGCCGTACAAAACAGCCAGCCAATGGGACATGCACACTTTGAAATGAAGTGCCTGGCAGCCCACCCTCCTCTCTGCTGCTGCTCTCAGTCAGCCCCGCCCCATCCCGACTCACGGTTTGGGACTGGCTTATGAAAAATAAAAATGATCATAAATTTACTTTACTACCATACTATTTTTCATCTCTGAGGCTTGGGGTCATTTTGGTTAGTGGGGAGACGGTACCCCGCTCTCTCGGAGGAGCTGCCACTGGGTTTTTCACATTTGAACCAGAACCATAACTTGGTTTTTAACTGAGGTGTTTTTGATTCATTTCATTGTTTGTTAACAACTTTCTTAGTATTCCACCTTAATATCGACTGCAGAATATTGTGCCAAAAATATTCAGGACCAAAATATTGAGAAGGTATACCTAAGTAAATATAGATTGACTTTATAAAGGAAAGTAAATCTATACTTGCTTATGTGCGCTTACCATCTCGATATTTTGGCCCTCGAGATTTTTGACACGATATTCTGGTGCCACATTATTTTTGCTGCTGATATATTTCGATATAAACCCACTTTCTTTTTTCAAATGATGTAAGGGTTTACGGAGAAATGTGAGCAGCAGGGTCACGGATGATGCCATCTGAGATGCCATCAGTGATGTAATCAATTGTGGCATTTGAGATGTTATCAGTGATGTCACCAATGATGAAATGTAATATGTCATGAGTGATGTAATATGTGAGGACAAAAGCAGTGCATTATGGGGGCACAAATTGTACTAAGTTCATTAAACTATAACTGTTGAACTTCTGTTTTTTTAAAGTTTTTAAACGTTAGTTCTTATCTCATCTCATCACCTAACTATAACATTAATTTAACCTTTCTATTTTTCTGTAAATTTCTGGCGTTTTATTAACGTAAGATCAGATCATATGACCATTCCCAATGATAACATAACTTTTTTAAGTGAATTTCTGTGTTTCTTTATCATATTCAAAATTAAGCATAAGCCGAACTCCCTCGGGTAACCTGTGCGTAACCGCTTAGGGAGTGGCCAATCCACGCTGTACGCAGCCTTTGGCCAACCCGGTGCTGAAACACCTGCGGAACAGCCAGCACATGGCTCCAACAGAGAGAGAGAGGTGCAGAGACTGCAGTGGAGCAGCCATTGTTGGGAGTGAAGAGTGAACCTCCAAGCCAGAGGGTTGACAGTCAAGAGGGCCCACACAGAGGCGACTCTTGATAATAGAAGAGTGATTCTACACCCCACTCAATGGCGGTATAGGAACGGGATACACAGTGTGCAAAAAGAACAGCGCCCCAATTTTTCGGGGCATACTAGGAACTGATTGTGTTATTTGTCGTGGAGAACATAGTTAAACCATAGTTGAACTTCTGTGCTTATTTCACACTCACACGCAGACTTAAAAATTCTTAATTACAAGCTTTTAATTTAAACAGTCACGGGGATATTAATCAACTTTATATTATTCTGCTTTGCTCGATGCATTAAAAGCGAATTCGCAGCACAATTGACTTTTCATTTGTATAACAAGGAAAGACATATTTACCCTGACAGCCATTGCGCTGTAGAAATTCATCTTCATAACAGCACGCGCTGTCTGTGAACAGAGCGGGAGAAGGAGATGTTAGTCACGACAGACATCTTTACATATAAAAGGTAAAAATCTACATTCATAATGCATAATAAAAATAGTTATATGCACAGAGAGAATAAAATTACACTTTGAATTAAAGAGCTGCGCCCGCTAATACATAATGCAGGCGCGCGCAGGAGAATCCATGGTAGTCAAACTAGGGGCTAATGGAGACATATGATCATAAAATGCTCTCCGCTGAGTTTGAGAATCAATGGTGCTCTACTGAGAATAGAATAACAAAGCAGAAATATTCACAAGTGCTGGTGACACGTAGGATTGCATGATTTATTCACTGAGGATCTGTTAGCCAAAACTCACAGAAACATAAAAGGAATTCATATTTCAAGATGTCTGGTTTAATGAAAAATTCAAAGAGATGCTGTCTTCGGTGGCAACCCTGCGAGGAGACGGTGGCGGCGGCGGCGAAGGAGCAAAGCCGTCTCTACAAACCATCTGCACAAAACCGTATGTACTTAGCTGGCTCCCGAGTAATCTTTGGGAATTTTGTTTCATTTAATATTCATTTTAACATCATAAAGTCATAAATAATTAGTGTTATTTTTATTTGCTAGTCTGATCCAAAGCAAATTGTCTGTGGAGAGCAGCAGGACTGGATTATTTATCAACAGTCTGGGCAATTAAGAAACAGTTGGCTGCAATATGTTATTTACAAATGATCGCACCGACGCCACTTCATTTCCGACTCTCTTCCCTCCTTCCAGCGGGGCAGGCATAACTCCTGCTGTACAATGCGAGGGTACTTACCAGACAGACAGCCAAAGCCGAGCTGGCGAGCTTAAACCACGAGCGCAACCAATCTCAGCCATGCCAATCTAATACAGAGATTCTTAGAGGGCTGCATCGCCACAACAGGGCCTCGCAGCACTAGCAGAGTTCAGGAACCACCACGGTTTGTTTCTGATTGATTCAATTGGATGGCCAATAATGTCCGGATTACTTTTCAGCAATCTTTATTTCTGGCATTCCTCGTCACAATCTTTACGTATGCGACGCGAGTCCTCACGTCATGTCAGATATTCTTATATTTCTCTTATGGAAAGATATATATATATTTTCCCCCTTTCACAAAATGGATAGCCCTTTTCTTTTTCTACACTGCGCCCCCTATCCAATTACCTATAACACCAACCCTCTCCCAAAGACCAAACATGAACCAACCCAGAAGAAGCACAAAAAAATCCTGGTCAAAGTGCAACACCATATGCCAACCGGAGGAAGGAAGGAATGAAGGGAGTTATGGAGGACTCTGGAGGGAGACACTAGAATTTGGAATAATGAAGATTACCAGAAACTAATTGGGAAAAAACCCTTGTCCGTCTTCCTCATTCCCGTCCTTACATACATGAGTATATACCAAACCAGCAACCTGACTCCAAGCATTCCAAAACAACAGGACACATGAACACAGTGCAAAAGAGAAAGCAATCTCTTCAAAAAGACCCCCAAAACTCACCAGGGCAGAACATAAAGGCCAATAGACCTGTGAGGAGGCCAGGGAACAGACATAAAGCCAATATGGCAGGCAGGGGAAAAGCAAGATGAAAAAAAAAGACCCCAAGAATCAAGAACAACTTAGATAGGGGAAATACCAGAACGGTAAAGGGAAAAAGTCAAGGAATGAACTGTTATGAACTACTGGAAACCGCCCAAGAAAGAGACGCTCCCACTGAGAAATCAGAAACCCAAGAAACCTACCCTAGTAAAAAAAATACAGAAGGGCCACCAAGGGAAAACCACACACAGTGACATTAAGTGGATAGAATAATGATGTACAAGCTGCACTCAAACTAGGAAGTCCAGAATCCCACTCAATGGGCCCAGGGACATCAGCGACCGCTGCAAAAGGAAGTCACATAATGTCAAGAGCAGCAAGGTATCCCTGAAGGAATTACCTGAAATTCCTACACCCCCTCTCCCTTCTCCTCAAGTGAAAAAGAGACTATGGCCCAGTGAAGACGCCAGGATGTAGGCCAATACGTAACGCCAGGCTTCAGCACAGGCTGGGAGAACCAAGTGCAAAGAAGACCATGAAACCCCTGTAAGCAACAAAGAAAACCACAGTCAGAAACTGTTCATCCATACCAGGACAAACAGACCAGTAACAGGCTGACAGCCCCAGAAGCAGAAGCAAGTAAAGAACAGAAGGACCCTGAGACATCACAGCAGCAAAGGCAAGAACAAGAATTCCAGGCAAAGAGCCCCTGCTCTCTACCTGCAGCTTGCTTGCTGGGTGGCTGCACATATCGCCATCGCTCCATGTCTGGGTGGTAGGAGATGGGCATTTGGCCATAAGGGCACATATTTTGCTTCCATGCCTCGGGATCACTATACTGCCAAACAAAAATAACATGGAAAATAGACTACAATCACAACAGGATATACTCAACAGCAGAAGAAGGTCTTTCATCTTTCAACTGGAATCATGAATACAGACCATGGAGGACAACTCTTCAGTATGGACACAGCTACACTCTCCAGTACTTAGTAAAAGTAACCACCAGCATCTATGTGAACGACCTGGCAATCTGCCGTTAAGCCACCATCTAAGGGATATTCGCCCACCACCAGCATACTAAAGTTCCGTCCTGAAGGCCATTTCTACAGATATCTTCCTGTATACATCATCAACCTGTGAACTATTCTGATCCGCCATTGGAGTGATAAAACCCTGATTGAGGACACAGGGAAACTAGCTCCTCTTGTGACATTGCCCTTTCAGTTTAACACTGGTATCTTCACAAATGTCCTACTCTGCTCTACTTAATCCTCGATCCTAATCAACTAATCACTTAGAAAAGGTATCTCCCCCATGACACACCACTTGCCATTCTAACTCTTGGGATCTGCCATGCGCCTATCGCCATATCTCAGCTCTGACAGTACATGTGACAACTGCTAGTTCAGACCCTTATTCATCATGTCCCCTACTCACACCTTTAAGCACTGCAGACACAACCCCTCCTTTTTCACAATGATCTACCCTATCAAAATCAGGGGGAAAATGATCAAATTGAATGTACTACCCTGCACATTCCCAAACCTTGACCACCGATAACAACTTCAGCCACACCCTTGGTGTTATCACCACAGACAACATTTTCTAATCAACTTATGACTAACCATCCTAAAACAGGAATTCCCATCTTCCCCATCTCAATTATCCCAAGAGGCAAGAAGCTAATTTCCATCCCATTAAATACTTTTCACCTTAATCTTACCCAAAGCCTGTACAACAATGGAAACTACATGATTTAGGGGAAACAATTCACTCTAAATAACTTTGAATCAATCCAACCAAGCTAAGAAGTGCAGTTTGACCACCGCAACCACATAAGGCAACCTCTCCCTAGCCACCTTCTTTGGTTATAACACCCCTTCCCATCACACCCCCTCACAGCTTCAACCTCGGCCCCTCTACCTACTACTGCCTTACCCACTCCCCCCTTTTTTCCAGCAAATGATATTGTAGGTGCCCTCCTTTACACTAGATCCACTGGAAAAAAAGCCTTTAACATCCATGATCTCATCCTCCACTGTTCTCCCTACTTAATGGCCATCCCGGAGATCTGGCTTAATTACTCCTCATTGAGTGACATGTATAGCCTACTCCTGTCAAATAACCAGATTGATAAAAGCGGAGGCAGAGTGGCCTGAATCCATCGCTCCTCGATCTCAGTTAAGCCACTAACCTATCCCACCTTTGAACACATCATAAACTGTGGCAATCTTCACTCTACCATCCTCCCCAAATAAGTCATGTTACCTTCCCATCTGACCTCTAGGACATTGCCTTGTACAGGCTTTCCATCTTAACTCAAGTGCGTAATACAGGAGAATTTACTGATGACACACCATCATGGCGGCTCGGGCTGTTGCTCCGCAGTGAACCGTCTTTTTATCCCCCAGAAGAGTGCTCCGCTGCCTCACTCTGCTCACTGAAACATCGATTCAGTTACCGGAAAGCAGGCTGATCCCCCTGAGATGAACGCTGTCCTTCTCCGATCTACCATCACGGAGATAGCCGTACTGATGCCATCTCGACTTCTCCTGGACTCGTTGTCCCGAGTCAGCCGAGCAAACGGAGCGCAGCACCTTCACTCTTAAGTGAGCTGCGGCTCACATAGTATCTACACAACGGAGGCACTCTGGGAATCCCTCCGGTATGTTGGGAGATGCTCTCAACGTGGAGTGGAGTCCACACTGATCCCCTTATGTTGCCGCCCGCCATGTTGTTTCACCCACCGCGAGAGAAGACGGTCTGCTGGGGCATCAAAAACATCACCGGGAGCATTGGAGTCCAGACGGTGAGCCCGGGAGGCTAGGGTGCCTCCCATGTCCTCTCTAAGACCTTTTGGACAAAATGTATTTACTCGAGTGAGATGCCTCTTGTGTATCGCGCCTGACTCCAAAATGGCACCCGCATTTCGATCGTCGGGAGGGGCCAAAACTACTCCCTAGGGTGTCCCCCCGTTTCCAGCTACAACGTAAAGGCCACAGCATCGAGCTGGATCCGCAACTCCTGTTCTGACCTTGAGGGACAATCCTGATTGAAACCAGAGGCACCCTGCCCGACTCACCAATGGCGGCTGACTCTCCTGCTGGTGTTTATTTCTTGTCATCACACGCCCCCATTGAAGACTGCCGGTCCTTGGCTCTATCCTCATTTTGAGCTACAGCTTAACTTACACCCCCTGCCCTCTGGGTTATAGAGATTTTTGGTGACCATTGGAATTCGAACTTCAAGAAATCTTCCCCCCTATGCCTGACCTCATGATGGCCACCTAAGTGGGACCCTCCTTGGTATTCTATCTCAGCCATCACCCTAGCCTGTTCCTGCACTCCCACCAGGACATTTACTCTGGGTACCCTCGCTCGACTGTTGAGACCTAGCTATTCTGACTGATGCCCGGTGGAGCTACCCAGATAGCTATTGGGAAGATGGCCTGTGGATTCCCTCCTCGGCAGTCTCCTACCCAGCTGCTCTTTGGGCAGACTCTCCTTCGTCTCTCCTGACCTTATCTCCCTCCTCCCCCCCTCATACTACTCCCCTACCCCTTTACACTCTACTTATCTCCTTTCCTGTTCCTGACCTTTTCCCTCACCCATTTTGTTCTGAGTTCCCATCCTGTTTCACATATGGACATTCTTCTGTGATTTCTCCCTCGTTTGCTGAGACCTAGCTATCTGACTGATGCCCGATGGAGCTACCTTGAGAGCTAAAGGGGAGACTGGCTGTGGATTCCCTCCTCGGCCGTCACCTACCCAGTCGATCATTGGGCAGACTTTCCCTTCGTCTCTCAAACCGTCTTCCCCCTCTTCCTCTCCCTTCTCACTCCCCCTCTCCCCCTATCCACTCTATTTGTCTCCCCTTCTTGCTCTTTAAAGTGTATGTAACGTGTAATTATTATCATTGGTGTAACATTGTTGAACCTTATGTAAAGCGCTCTGATACCTACGGGTCTAGCCAGCGCTATATAAAACTCATTTAAAAAAATAAATAAATAAATGTAATTTGGGTTGATAACACTCCCAACCCCTAATGCCAGAACATCATCAAGAACATGGACACCCTTGACTTCTCCGAGTTGGACAACACGCCTAAACAATTCTCTTCTTCACTATTCACAACCTATCATTCTGGAAGATGCCCTCCATATCTCTATGTTAGATCACACACCAATTAGCTTCATCCTAGAAAATGAGCTTCGTAACAAGCACCATCAAAGTTCGCTCTAACATCTCAGAACTGCCTGAACAAATCTAAACAACTAATGACCTGATAAACTCACCTATTAGCTCAACAATATCCCAGATCCCCCTTTAACTTCCCTCAATTACCTTGGTGCGCCTGGCGAAAATGATGACAACAGCACTGGATGCCCCTCCTCTTCTCCCAATACATAAGCAGAACTGGTGGAAGTCCAACAAATGATCACTGAAAATCTCTCTTCCTTAAGCACTGCAGCAGAGCACTTGAAAAACACTGGAACAATCCTAAAAACCTTCCAACCTGCTGGCTTGCAGGATACACTCATGGGGCTATAGATCATCCTGCATTAGGGGCAAACAACGTATATTTCCATCCCACATCTCTGAGTCACACCCCTGCACTAAAGAAAGTTTCTGATTGCATAGAGAAATGGGTGACCCTGAATCATAATTCAAGCCCTTTGGTCCTTCCAGAGGACTTATGAAATAACCTATGGTCCTTCTTTATTACCACAATCAAAATGCTTCAAGGGATCATCTTCTCTTCCTTGCAAACAGAGGTGATCCCCTGTCCCAGTAGCTCCTCAGCCACGCAACATTCTCAGAGAGTGTTTCCCTTTTTTCGAGGAGGAAGTCAGAAATATAATTTCATCTTTCAGGAAATCATCCCCTCTTTGCGATGTCTGCATTGCAAAAGTCATCAAGCTGGGCTTCCTAGCATTGCTCATGCCAATTAGGCAAATCAATACCGAACTCTACAACAGTCTCAACCCTCAACTGCTAAAGCCCTCAATTAGTACACCTGTCCTGAAAAGGCCCTCCTTGGACCTTGAGAATATACCCGGTTATGGTTAAACCTCTGGCCTTGCAAAAGTGCTGGAAACTGTGGTTGCACATCAGCTTTCCTCTCACCTTGAAACCCACGGCAGTCTCAGCAACTTTCAATCAGACTTCAGACCAAGGAGAAGTATAGAATCCACACTTTTAAATATTAGCAAAGGACTTTTACTTTCACTTGCGCTTGTTCAAGGCATACTATGTGCTTTACTTGTACTGGACCTATCAGCTGGGTTTAATAACATTGACGCCTGGGTGCTACTAGGTTGTCCGAAACTCTCAGCTTCATAAAGGGAGGGGCACTAACTCGGTTCTCTTTCTTCCTCCTACATCATACCTAGCAGGTGAAACTGAGCTCTTTCCACTCTAGAGCTGCTTCAATCAACTGCAAGATGACAGATCTGGCAGCTTATTGAAAGTCACTAATTGCTTATCCTAGTTCTACTGTTAGATGCAGAAAAACTAGCAGTGCCTGAATGATGAGAATGCCGTGATTCTGCTTTTGGGATCCTTTTGTCCAGCCCATAATCCCTACTACTGGCCTGATTCTTTGTGTTCCCATCCTCAATGTGTACAAAGATTGCAACCTGGGTGTGTTGTTCAACAGCAACCTCCAGCTCATTCTTCAAACAAATTCAGTGGCAAAGCTTCTCTCCACCATTGTGCCTATTCTGAGGCACTGCCTCCTTACTACACCTCACCCTGAAAATTGCCATCTTATCCAGTGTAGTGTTACCAGCTGTTATTACATCGTCTACAACAGTGTTAGCAAGACAAAAAAATCTATGCTTTAACGGGTCCAAAAATCAAGCTGCCCATTTTCTCTTTGGCCTGAATCAATAAGATTAAATCTTACCCTCACTACAGTCTCTCCACTGTCTTCCAGTGAAGAGCATGCCAACTTTAAATCCTTATGATTCATCCATAAAGTTCTGCATGGATGATTACCAGTCTATCTGTCTAGATTGTTCCTTCCCTACTTCCCATCCAGAAATATCAGACTTGTTGGTCATAACTTACAGTCTATTCAACCACACAGATATAGGAAGTTTGGTGGTTGGCCTCCACACTTCTATGGATCTTCTCTATGGAATTCCCTCCCAATGTCCCTAGGACTTGAACTGGACTCCAACTGATTCAGAAAACGGCAAAAAACTGATTCATTCAAACAATCTTATGGCTAACCAGCAATTACCAATGTCCGCTTCTGGCCTGTGCTAGTCGAATGCCTAAAACCAGCCCATCCTCTAAGTTGAGCAATCATTGTCTATCCAGCTAAGGCTTTATTATTTCTTTAACCGTGATTTAGAGCTCTGAAGCTATCTAACTGGCTTGTAGTGCTCTGCAAGACTTCTAATTAATTAATTAAATAAATAAATGGACTATTCCCTTTTTTCTAGAAATTTTACATAGGCAATGCCCCATAGAGTTTTCCAGCAGGATGGCTGAGACAGTTGAATGCTCACTGGTAAAACAGATCGGGATCTGCAAGTCACACAGCCTTCTATGAATATCAGTAAAATGAGTACCATTAAATTGGGTAATGGCAAGACCTGTTATTTACAGCACTTAGAAACAGCATGAAGGGGCAAATTTATCAAGACTTTGAGCTGGTACAAAGTCACCCAAAGTGGCGCAAAACTACGCACAGCTTTGATACAGAATTTACTTTCCAGTGCAAAACTTGTTGTATGCTGGAAAGTAACCCTAAAAGAAAAGTAAATAGGCCTCTGCATTAATTTGCATCACGAGGGCGTCAAATAAGTGCTACATGGTATGATCCATGGTTTTTGACGAAAAAAACTATTAATATTGGTAGACAGTGCTTTTTGTCATAAAATACCAGCTCCTTGAGGCAGGCATTAGCAGGGTGAAATGTATACATCCCCTAACGTTTAACAAATGTCATGTCTTTGCACAGAACACACATCCAAAGAATGAAAAGTTTATTTTGAGTTTAAGCACAGTATTTTATGCTCGAAGGGTACTCTTCCAATACAAAACCTATGCTAGACATCACACAAGCGCACCTGTGCACTATGGAGCAAAGCGGTGTGTGGTGCTAGGCAGTCTGTGCCAGCGCTGCTCTTAGTACATATGACTATGCAAAGCTCTCTCTGCCTAGATCAAAGTAGCGCAGTAACTTTACTTGCTGGGCTGTGCTAAAACATGATAAATCTGTCCAGAAGAGTGGTATGAAGCGCTATCCGAAAAGAAACGTGTTACTTATTAGTCAATTGTTGCTCTGCTACAAAGATCTCCATTGTGTATCTTTTCTTCTTGTACACCCTGCCATCAGGCTTTTAGGACACACAGCGATAGCAGGGTAGATCCTCTTTGTGATGCGTTACACCCCTCAAAATGGAAAAGGCCCAGCACTGTACATTTTACAAAAGGAGAAAAATACCATAATAATATTCAGGAATGCGTTTTGCTGTTGTCTAACCACATCATAAAATAGATGTGACTTGTGGACTGCTTTATAAAATACATGACAAACCCAGTCGTTTCAGACACATCGACAGAGGATCACACCTGGGCACCAGGAAGGGTGATCCGGTGTTATTTTCTGCATCAGTGCAACCTTCATTTCACACTTTTGAATGCGATCATTAAAATGATTTATTATCGTCTAATCATGGGTGTTTTGCACATATGCTTTGCCTTTCCTGCTGACAACTGAGACTTCACTGGTCATTATCGGCAGATAATATTTAAAGTGACCTACAAATCTGGGTCTACCGTTTTTACCAAGCTCGAAAATCTGAAATAGTTGCAGAGCGCAGACATGCAGAGCCACTGTCTCATTTACATCGGGTCAAGAAGAAAAAGGTACACAAGGATAATGTCTGATGTAATCAAAAAACAGCTTACACCTTGAAAAACAAACAATACCAGAGAGATATTATGTCATACTGTTCATGCAAAAAGCCTCTGAACTCTTCTACATATTTCTGGGAAGGACTGGGTCAATCTTAAATACTGTTAATAACTCTGGGTGCATCCCTTACCATTGTTATTCACTCGACTGTGCGATGGACTGGCAATTACCCAGGGCCTATCATATTAAATACTTTCTTTGTTCATCCAGATAGGAACTAACAACGAGCTAATCAGGCGTGGCTCTACCTCAAAAGAGACAGTCCAGCCCCAACAGCCAGAACGCGAGTTCCTCTGAATGGGAGCAAAACCGATTTACACGCCTGGTCCCTCTCTGCTATGGGAGACACAGTCTAAAAGGTCCTCCATTGAGGTGTGGGGCATGCAATCCTTGCTTAACCAAAGTGGGTGTCTAAGGAAGTGGAGACCTAACTCTGGAGAACCTCCTATGTTCTCGCTTTTGGGCCTCTGGTTTTTAGACTCCTTCTCTGGCATGGAATTGCTTAATGGAGTTTCACCCCCTGTAAAGCTCTTTAGACAATGATTTTAGGCTGTAGCATGAAGTGCCCATCTTTTTTAGGTGAAAGCCTACCGGTGCTGTCTGGTTTGTTAAAGACATCCTGGGGGCATTCGGAAGGCTTCGCTGGGAATATATTCCATCCATTGCTTATCATTGACTTTTAGGTGAGTACCTCACAGTTGCTTGGTTTCGAATAGCAGGATTTATTTGTTTTAGGCTTTCAAGCTTTGAGTTTCTTCCGCCCAGGGTGCACACCCTATTTACTGAATCCTTCCTGCAGTGACCGATTTATGTACACAGACCTCTAAATCTTGTTTCTATGTTGTCATATTTGCTGTGCTTTCAAAGTCAAAGGTCAAATGTCAGGCTCTGTCTTCTGTGGGAACTTAGTGTTTACCTTTCTTTTTCTGACTTCAAAGTAAGAGGAATTATCTGAAAATCATGCTGGCTACTGGGGGTGTGCTGGTGGAAGGTTGTAGGATGTTAATTTTTTTTCAGCACACAACAAAAATTGAATGTATGTAAATAAACTTTGCAGATATTTCGGAAAATAACTGTAAGCAACATATGCCTTTTCTTCCACAGGGAACCATTGCTGTGTAAAAATGCATTGAATTGAACTTTTTACTTACCTGAAAAAATTCATAACTGCAAAAGTACTTACTTGATAACGAAGTTCTTGGTATCAAAAATTATGTAAAAATAGGACTTATTTTTTTAATTGGTCTCAGATTTATTTTTGAGTGTGTGTGTGTGTCCTTTATTGCCTATGTGAGTACAGCAAATGCTTACCATCACCCTCTGATAAGCCGAAACTGCTCGCCCACAATACCACAAAAGAGAGCATTTAATGTTATCATTTTTGCCTCTGTAAACCAATAAGGGTTGCCTGGACTCTTTACATAGTGTACCTCGGTTTGGTCCACTATATAAAGAGCCAGCTTCCTACAGGTGTTGCAAATGTCCTCGCACAACCCTAGGAGACCACTTTGACATATTTTTATTTCTGTGCCAAATAAATTGTTTAGCTCTAATTGTGTCTGCCAAAATGTATGTTTGTTTGTTCTCTTGTAACGTTGTCAAAATATATCAAAATGAACATAACTTTTGTATCTCATATTTTCATTGTTTGTGACACCTCTCTCAAACAGTTTTTATCCTATTCTCGCCTCGTTCTTTGCAATGATGATCAAATACCTACTAATTTTCCTTTAATATTTTGTTTCAAAAACTTAGTTGAGAAAAAAAGCTACTCGTTTATCTCTGAGTGTGCTCCCCAGTCTACAAGGAGAGTGCTACAGAGAGTGGTTTTGTAATCACATTTCTAAAATGAATTTGTTCTAGAATCTAATATCGCTGGACAACTCCTAAAAGTAGCTAAGTAATAAGCAAACTATTTAAGAATCTTTACAAGACCCCATTCAAAACTGGTGGGGGTACACAAGATGGTAGCATACAAGGAGATTGAAAGTAAGTAAAAAATGGGGACAGGAAATATGTTCAATAAAGCTAACACAAAACGTAACTCAGACTTGTAGAAACGGATCGGGTGGACAGAGGGGGAGGCCAAATAAATAGGATTATATTCAGAACCAGGGTCCCAAAACAGTCATCCAACCAAACGGTGCTGTCTTCCTCTAGACATCATAGGTTACAGGTTGAAGCCATATTCATAGGAAGTGAATAGTATGTGCAGGGTTTAATAGGAATTCAACAGCACAAGTATCAATTGAAATGAGTGAGCAAAGAATGTAATATCCACATCCTATGCATTAAATATAGAATATGTGTAATATCAAGAGGCTGTAGTCGTTCTGGTTTAGTGGACGAAGTATACAGGCAATATATAGGCTAATTGTTGGGCAAAAGAATATTGAAATCAGCATGGGCAGGTTTCATCCACATTTATGACAAATCTATCAAGACACAGTATATTAGGGCCTACTACCTCAGAAGACTCATAAAGGTGGGGCAGAGGGCCTGATTTAGAGTTTGGCAGACTGGTTACTCTGCCACAAACGGGGCACCTTAGTACAAGCACATTATATCCTACACCACTGCTAATAAGGAACACATTTGTTCCGGAGTACCTTTCTGTCGCAAACATGTGCTAGTATCAAGTTAAAGCTACTTAGCAACACTTGTGCATCCTCAGTTTCACCTCACAGTTTTCTGTTCTAGTCCCACAGGCCTCAATCCACTCCCAGAGAAATTAATCTAATTAGCTGCCCTTATTTAGCAGGAATCAAGCAATCAATCAGTGGTTTATAGAGCAAGCTACTCACCCGTGAGGGTCTCAAGGCGCTGGGGGGAGGGTGGTTGGGAACTGCTCCGGGTCAGTCGAAGAGCCAGGTCTTGAGGTCCTTCCTGGACGTGTGGAGGGTTGGGGAGCGTCTGATGTTGACTGGGAGCTCGTTCCAGGTTTTAGCTGCGATGTAGGAGAAAGCTCTCCCGCCAGTTCTGCTTCTGCGGATGCGGGGGCCTCTGCCAGGGCGAGGTCAGCGGAGCGGAGCTTCCTCTTGGGTATGTGGAAACATACTCGGTCGTTGAGGTATTTGGGTCCGATGTTGTTGAGGGATTTGTAGGTGTGGGTGAGGAGTTTGAAGGTGACCCTTTTCTCGACGGGGAGCCAGTGGAGGCTTCGTAGGTTTGGGTCATATGTTTGTGATGCAGTGTTTCTAGGAAGAGCCTGGCTGCGGCGTTCTGGATGGTTTGGAGCTTGCGTAGAAGAGTCTTGTTGATTCCAGCGTAGTGGGCGTAGCCGTAGTCAAGTCTGCTGGTAATGAGTGCGTGGGTGACAGTCCTTCTGCAGTCGGGGGGATTCATTTGAAGGTCTTATGGAGGATGCGGAGGCAGTTGAAACTGGTGGAGGAGACGGCGTTGATCTGGCGGTTCATGGAGAGGGAGGAGTTGAGGATTATGCCGAGGTTCCGAGCGTGGTCTGCCGTGGTGAGTGGGTTCCCGAGGGCGGAGAGCCACCAGGTGTTGTCCCAGGCTGAGGTGCAGGGTCCGAGGATGAGGACCTCAGGCTTCTCGGAGTTGAGCTTTAGGCAGCTGTCCTTCATCCAGGCTGCTACGTTTCTCATACCTTCCTGGAAGCTGAGTCTGGTGATTTCTGGGTTCTTGGTGAGGGAGAGGACGAGTTGGGTGTCGTCGGCATAGGATACGATGCTAAGCCCATGCTGTCTGACGATGGCAGCGATGGGGGCCATGTAGATGTTGAAGAGCGTCGGGCTTAGTGAAGATCCATGGGGTACTCCGCAGATGATGTCAGCTGGGTCAGAGAGGAAGGGGGAGTCTGATCCTCTGAGTTCGGCCGGACAAGAAGGATTGGATCCAGTCGAGGGTGGATCCCTGTATTCCTGCGTTGTGGAGTCTGGCGGCTAGCGTGTGATGTGAGTCTGCGTCGAAGGCTGCGGAGAGGTCTAGGAGGATGAGGGCTACGGTGTGTCCCTGGTCTTGCAGCATGCGGATGTCGTCGGTGGCTGCGAGGAGGCCGGTCTCAGTGCTGTGGATGCTGCAGAAGCCAGACTGGGAAGCGTCTAGGATGCCGTTTTCTTTGATGAAGGCGGTCAGCTGGGCGTTCACGAGTCTTTCGGTGACTTTGGCTGCGAGGGGGAGGAGAGAGATGGGCCGGTAGTTCTTAAGGTCAGTTGGGTCGGCCATTGGTTTCTTGAGGAGGGGTTTCACCTCTGCGCGTTTCCAGTTGTCTGGGCAGATGCCGGATATGAGGGAGGAGTGGATTGTACGTCCTAGTTCGGGTGCGATGATAGTGGCGGCCCTGTGGAAGATGCGAGGGGGGCAGGGGTACGTTGGAACTCCTGAGTGTCTCTTCGTCATGGTTGAGGAGATGAGCTCGACGGACGCGGGGTCCCAGGAGGTGATGGTAGGCTTCTCGGCGGTGGTGGGTGGTGTGGTGCTGTTTTCTGCTGGCGTATAGGGCCTTGATCTTCAGGTGGAAGTAGGAGCTGAGTTTGTCGCAGAGTTCCTGGGAGGGTGTGATTGCAGTGGATTCACAGGTGGGTTTTGAAAACTGCTGAATGACGTTGAACAGTTCCTTGACGTTGGATGCGTTGGTCTTGACTTTGTCTCTGATGTAGGTCCTTTTGGTGTCCCTTATACACTGGTGTTAGTCCTTCAGGGCGCTCTTGTGGTTGGTCCATGCTTCCGTGTTCTTCTGGTTCCTCCAGGTTTTCTCCAAGCATCTGCAGGAGCGTCTGGCTTCTTGGATTTCGGTGGTGAACCATGCGGCCCTCAGTGGGCGTTGATTGGTGGTGCAGCGGAGAGGTGCCAACTTGTCGGCACAGCAGGAATTTCCTGGTTGCAGAGTTGGTGTCGGTTGTGGCCTTGGGGGTGGTCTTGGAGGAGGGCGGAGTTCAGGTGCTCCTCGGTGACCTTACTCCAGTTCCATCGCGGCGGGCGTGGGGCGGTCTTGGTTGCGGTGGTGGTGGTGAAACTGAAATGGACGCAGTGATGGTCAGTCCAGAGGGGCTGGGTGGTGTGGCTGACGCAGATGTTTGAAATAAAGTCTACTTTATGTTCAAGTTGTGGAGCCTATGTTTTACCTCAATGAAAGCGACTCTCTGTTGCTGAACCGCTGCAGTGTAGTCTGGAAAAATCACCACTTTACTTTTTGCCACTGCAATGCTTCGTTTTTTCATCACCTTGCATAGAATCAGGTCATTCATTATCCCTGATATTCAAGAGCCAGGCCAACACTGGCTTTGGGGAAGCTCTGGGACGAGAGGGTCTAGCAGGACCCCGGTGGGCTCCTGCCACAGCATAGAAAGATGATAAATCCTTTATGGCTATCTCCTGTGTGAGCTGCTTCTCTGGTAAGTTTAGCATATTTGTTCCAGAAAGTCCACCACCCTGATGATGTTCTTCCTGGCCCTCCTCTCCACGTCGTTGGATCTGTGTTCAATGTAAGTCTCTCTGTTAGTTCCTGCAACCTTTTTTTTTGGTTCATCAACACAAGTTTCAGTTCAGACAGCACAGCCTCTGAACTGAGAGTTTCTCTGGCCTTCCTAAGTAGACTTAGTTTGATCACAGCGGAGTTGATTTTCTGTTCGAGGGCTTCCTTGTTGGAATTTATTGCTGATAAGATTGCATCGAGTTTGTCCCGTTGTCGCTCCAATTGTTTCTCGGCTCATATGGCATTTGTGACATCGTTCGAGATCAGGTTCCTCCCCGCCTGTTGTTCAAACTTCCAGATTTCTCATTTTTTGGTGTATATCCTCCTCTTGCCCCATTTTTGCTTATGACCAGGAGGGACATCCCCACATCAGGAGATATTACGATTCGCAACTCTAGCTGCCAGTAAGGTCTAGTGGTTCCAGTGTCAAGAGGCGTAAGAAATTGGCTAATTAGTTGTGCACGGTGTCAGTCCTGCACAAGAGATAGGTCCATAATTGCCTCCTTACAGGGAACCAAGTAGTCAGGCATTAATTATAAATGAAAGTATAACATTGTTTATCAACAAAATCGTCAATAAAGCATTTGTGTTAAAAGATGTGATGGAGTCTTACTTTTACCACATTCAGGCCACATAGTGCATCCATAGGACCAATCACGAGGAGTCCAGGTACTCCGGAGCCTTAAAGCAAAATGTTCCAGCTCCAGAGTGCTTTAAATCCAATATTAAACTCTCCTGGGGTCCTCGTTCTCGTTTTCATGCCCCTTGAAACTTAGGGTGAGTATTATAAGCCTTCCGTGAAGGCTGCTGCGCCTCCCGCAGCCTCGTACAACATGTGGCTAAAGCGTTAGTGAGGCCCTTCCTTAGGGCTCCGCAAGGAAGGCTGAAAGTGAAGGTAGACCTGCGCAGGACATTATAGGGCATTCCATAGCACAAATCAGTGAATACATCATAGACAGCTTTGCCAGGTTCTAGTGGCTTTCAGCCACAGCATTTTCTTTTGTTGTGGGGCTGCCCAGTCTCAACTGGCACACCCTGATGCCTGTTTAACATTGGAGGCCCCAAGGCCACGTGACCCCAGCAGGCTCTCCACAAGAAGCTCCTGTGTTGCGCAGGAACGTGCATTTTTCATTTGGCTCCCGCTAAGGCAGGAGCAGCTCCTTTTCTGCTTCTGCGGCAGGAACAGCAACTTGGGTTCTCGGTGCACCCTTACCCCACACACCACAAGGGGGGGCAACATGCCCTTTGACAGTGCCCCTGCCTCAGGGGATGGGGTCCCTGAGAGAAATGTGAAGGCTGTGCTGGCCCAGTAGGGTATTTTTCGTTTCTTTGTATTAGGCCCAGGGGATGGTGTCCCTGGGTCCAAAATAACATCTGGGGAGGAGGGCCCCATGCACTCCCTCAATAATTAATACATAAAAATGTGTCAATCCTCAGGGGCTTGGCACAGGGGAAAAGCATAATTGTAGGGGCTCCTGTTTCTCCTTTCCTTTCTTCATCTGGGGGGCAAAGTGCAAAATCTTTAAAAGGAGCAGAACTTGTGCCCCATTAGGCTGTGTTTGACGATCTTGGGCTCGTTTTCAGCTGCTGGTAGGGAGTTCCAGTATTCAAGAGCATTTTCAGCAGAGCTCCTAGCCTCTTAAGTTCACACTTTGCAGGGTGCTGGTTTTACTGGCCTCTTGCACCAGTCTTCTGCTCTCCTAACTCCTGGCGTTTCTCTCCTGCCGGTGGGGGCATTTGCACAGCCCCTATCAGTCATCAAAGTACCCTCCTGATCACACACCCATGCCCCAGAGCCTCCTGGATGCCTTGCTGTGCACTTGGGGTGGCAGTGGAGTCCCGATCTTCCCCAACTGGTCCTCAGAGGGTATATGGGGGTCAGTTCCCCGGGACCTGGAGAGGCCCATTTTGATCTGGGGTCAGCTGTAAACAAAGTCCCTAGTCCTAGTCTATCAGGGGTATAGGGGTCTTCTCCATCCAGCTGTCCATGGATTAGTTGCCATCACCTTCCAGGTCCAGATTCTTGCTTACTGTCTCTCCCCAGTGCAGTGGTTTATAAGTGTGGGTGGAAAGTTCTAGATGCCAGGTACCCCTGGCTATACTTAGGATGCCACATAATTTCTTCATACCAGTCACAACCCAACTTCACAGCATTCTGAACAACCTAGTATGACAGAACCCTTCTTCCCAAGAGCAGGGTTCCTGTGTCCACCAAGAGGTATATTGATCATTATATTGCCAATTGCTTTCAATTTTTCCTCCCCGTCAAAGTTGGCGTAGAAGCTGTAGTACTAGTTCTTTATTCCTACTTAGCCTTTCTCTCCCCAGATGGTATCTATTGTCACAAGCTGATTGGGGCCCTTTGCTTGTGCCAGTTTTTACATATACGGTTAGGTCTATTGTTGTTCTCTGTCTCGTCTTTCAATTAGAAGTCTTTTTGTTTTTATTTTTGGGTTTATCTTAGGCCAATTCTTGCCTTTATATGTGCATTTTATCTTGAGGGTGTCCTGCTTCCCCTTATAAAATGGCGCCGTAGGTATTATTGTTCACTAGACCCTCCCAGTAGGAATTTTTTCCCCTAAGATGGTGCCCTTACATTCTCGTTCTACTTCCCTATTGAACACAAGTGGGTCTTGTTGTAATCCCTTTTGACAGCACGTTTTTTAATGAAAGGCCCTCCCCATTACCCTGTGCAAGGTGTTTGTTTTGGATCCTGCTCCGTTATTGTCTTGGGCGAGACCGGCTCGAACTTATAGGTAAGAGGTCCTAGTAGGTGGGAGGTTGGAGGAATGTAATATCTTTTAGTCACTTTTTTCCCCTCTTTTATTATTTATGTGTCAGTGCTGGTGGGCCAAGGTACATCTTAGATTGGCCATCTAGCTGTTAAATATAGTGGGGACTTTGGGACCACGCTTTTATCTTTTATTCTTGAATGTATTTTCTTCTTTAGGCTGTCCCTCTAAATAGGTACCCCCCTAACTAGGTTTATACCTTTTTTGATTTTATGGGGTGCTCAATTAACTAGTTACCATTAAAGCCACAGCCGTGAGATTTAAGTCTGTTTGTCATCATGGTGTTGTAATCGGTTTATTAGCTGCTCAGTAGTTTGCACAGCCTGTAGTTATTTAATAATATATTTAGCTTGGCCCACATAATATTTAGGGACGTATGAGCATCTGTTTTAAGTTGAGGGGTGTGGTATGTTGTGGTATATTTGGGCACTGTTGTATCCTTTGTACGCAGTCCTGCGTTAGTTCCTATTGACGGACAAACCACCCTGCATGCTATTCGTTCCTTTGATTATCTCATGTCTTCAAACTTTTCGTCCAATGGGTTATCTTATCTCAGTTTACATTTATTTCATTTGTTGTTCTCAAAACATTTCTTGTCTCTTCCCCCCCCTCAGTTGCCTCACTTTATCTACTTGTCGAGGACCTCTGTCCCCCTGTTGAAGCCTTGGAGTAGCCCCCGCTATACGAGCATCCCCTGTGGGCGCCTAGCAGCCCCCCAACAGAAGACATATGGCTACTTGCCTATCAAGCTTGCTTTCCACTTAGGTACTTTTTTTGTCGCCGACGTATTGTGTATCGTGGATATATGCTTCGCCTTGAAGTAATGCTTCATGAGTTTCTTCTTGTTACTCATCTATTAGAGGGCGTCGCCTCGTGAGTGAGTGGCCGCTTCTGTTTGCCCCGTGGTTCTATGTAGTATCTTTGGCTACCGGTCTAGGTAGCATTCCTTTCTTTGAACCCCCATAGGTATGATTTTGTTGTCCTATGCTTGTGATGTCACAGGCTCAACTGGTGTAGGGTACTACTCTTCACGGCCTATGTTGGAGTGTCCAGTTATGGAATGCCTTTTTACTTTACTCTATTACTCTTTGTCTATTAGAAATAACAGGGTTGTTAAACATCCTCACCCACGATTCTTGGTAAGTCTCACCAAGGGTATTCCCTTTAATTGAAAGACGCGCTGTGTGTTGTTTTCAAACAATGTAGGTTGTTGGAATACATGTCCTTTATGAATACGATCTTATATATACATTTTTTATATTTTGAGGACAGCCCCCGTGTCCTCTCTGTTTGCTTGGCATCCTATATTTTCTGGTTTGTCCTGTAACGCCCTAAGAAGGTGATCAATATTCTATTCTGGTGTCTCACCGAAACATGCGTCGGAATCACTACAACCTGAATGCAAACCAGGAGAAAAGATTGGAATTTTTATGATGAAATATTGTCATGATGAAATAACTGGAAAGTTTAAAACTGTGTTGTATAACCTATTTTTAAATTGCTTTTCATGAAAATTAGGAATATGGTATTGTGTTAAGCAAACTATCCGATAATTCACCCTGTATTTAAGGGTATCTTTTGGTTTGACAAGCCATTTTGTTTTTGATTGGTTTGTAGTCTGAATGAGTTAGAGTGAATGAATTATGACTGAATGAAGTATGGATGTGAATATTTTAGCATGAGTGAAGTGTCGGTGGCTTGTTATAAATTACATATGTGTTTGGTGCATTTTGTAATATGTTTTGTGAAACTGAATTTGAGAATTGAATTTTCTTCTGATAAACCATGATACTATATTAATGTTATATAAGATTAAACAACACAAGAGTTACATAAAGAAGAAATAATTTCATTAATAAATGAGTTTACTATAAATATCTTGGCTCAAGAATATATTTTTATATTAAATATCAAGTGTTACACCAATGTTATGATGTGGAGTTGGTAGATCTGATTGCGTTTATAGTTTCTCTCCCATGGCACTGCTTCTCTTTAAATTGCTTTACAGGGACCCTCTTATGTTTAGTAGTCCACCAAGAGGTATGGCCATGGAAATCAGCAGCCCCTCCTGTCTGGTCACTCTAAACCAGTTGTGGGGCAGCTCCCAATTACCACTAGGATTGATGGCAGCCTGACCAGAAGGGCAATAGAAATGACTGTGAGGGTCACCCACATTAATGGGAAAAAAGCAGGTGATCAAAAGCAAAAATCCTGGCGGACTAAATGGGCAGAACCCATTTGCTTTCCATTTAGGTTATCCCACTTGGTGCTTGGGTCATCCAGTGTGTCCTCCTGATCACAGCCGGACCTCCAGTACTGCACTTGTATCTCCAACTTCCCTTTAGGTCATCTTTACCTCTATTGTGTTGCAAAGAATTAAAGGATGTCAACCCTGCGCTATCTCACAGCCTCTTTCCTGGCCTTGGGTTTCTATGTTGATCGCTGGGATGTAATATCACTAGTTGGTATTGACTCGTAGTCAGAGGGGATATTCCTGTTTGTTATGTGAAGGATATCCCAATTCCTGAACCTGTTATCACTCAAGTAGGTAGTTTCAGCTGGGCCACTCGTTCGGAGCAGTGACAGTCATGCAGTGGGCTGCAGCGGGCTCCGGGTGCCCACATACCAATCAGGATTACGTACGTTGTATCCTGAGTGTTGGGCAGCCAGGAGAATAGGAAGCAGCTGACCGGTGGATAATTTTTGTTTCCCCTCATCCAGATTTGCATTGTCACCTCAGTAGCAGGGGGTAGGGACACGGTTGCAGTAAAAGGATGGTGGGGGGGGCAATTTGGGTCCACAGTCCCCAAAGTAATTAATGTTTCCCTGGCAGGCCCCAGTAGGTAGGGGGCCTTAAGGTGCCTCTCAGCACTCCTCTCCCAATTAGTTCTTTTCTCAGCTCCAGCGCCTCCCGACCCTTTGCATTGTCCTTGCTGGACCCTGATTTTTTACTGTGAATGGCTGAAGCATGGGGGTAAGAAGAAAGGTTGCACCTCCACTACCAACGCGTCAGTGTCTCGAGCAGACTGCACACTCACCTCTTGGTCCTCCTGTGGTCTCCCTCCCACAGCACCCTCTTTGCCTCTCCTTCAGCAGCCACCCTGTCTGTGAACGTTTAACTCCTGCTGTCAACACGTCACTGAGGCTGTGTTGGCTGTACTGTGTAATGTTACAAAGCTTCTGGGGCTGGAACTGGTTCCTTGGCAAGAATCCACAGATGCCATCTTGATTTTTTCAGGTGCATCGGTTCCTTTCGCATATATCCTTTTTACAGACGCACTAAATACAGCAGGATTGCTGCAGATCGACACAGTCTGGCCGAGGCTGCAGCAAAAAGCATGCTCCATCTTGGCCCTGGCCACAACCCCAGCATGAGGGAATCTGTTATGTCTTCAACTCATCATATATTAAAATCTTCATCTCAGAGAAACATTTTATACAGAAAGCAATTGTTTTTGTTTCGGTTTTTTCACTATTGCTATATTCAGGGCTCAAAATGCGAGCCAGACCTGTTGGCTTTGCCAATGCCTGTTGTTTAACTCTTGCCCTGCTATGGTACATGCCTGCCATGCTAACACAGCGGGGCTCAAGATCTTACAACTTATTGTATGCCTATAAGCAAAACCACCAACTCACTGAAGAATAAAATCCAACCATTCCCCCACATAAAATGAGTGGGAAACCTAACCTTCAAAGGAGGGTTAACAATGTCGCCAAGCAATCTAAGAAATATAATAGTAGTAAACAACAAAACATTTATGAAATGTGTCCCAAATTATTCGTTTACATTACCTGCACCATTTGTCTGAAGACTCTTCTAGCCAAAAATCCTCGCCACCATTTTTGGATTATGGTCATTAACTTGTGAAGATACCTGAAAGTATATAATGTAAAAACTGATAATAATGTAATATATGTATATGCAGACACACAGGAAAAAATATAATTCTTTTGTGCAATGCACTATAATAATGGAAAATTTAAAATGTTGCATTTTCTCCCACAAAGGTACCGATTCACAAAGTTTAGTGAAGAAAGATTTACATAATTGCATAGTTTGTTGCTAAATAACGTATATGCGGAAGCGACTCTGTCCATGTCACTATATATATAAATATATATGAATATAGCATGTTACTACGTGTGCTATGACCATGCAGTAGGTTACAACGCGGTCGTTACAACGACTGCGTTGTTACCACACGTGGCTTTACATCATAAGTCGTTTCTACGACTTGCACTAGGTGGCGCGCTGGACTTAGGAATAGTATAAATCACTATTTCTACTCCAGTTAGTGCAACAGCAGGGAATGTGTTGGATTTAAAAACCAACACATTCCCTGGTGTTGTACGCCACCTAGCGCAAGTCGTAGAAACGATTGCGATGTAGAGCCATGCGTGGTAACAGCAGCGTTGTAAATGCTGTTTCCCATAAATATATATCAAATATGTGAGGTAAACGCGGAGCCCATGTCATGTGATCAAGCACTTATTGTGTCCGTATCCGTCCTTGTGTAGGATTGAAGGTGAGACGGAATCTACGGGAGATATTATGCATATATGTATATATATATATATATATATATATATATATATATATATATACATATATTACCTACTGGCGGTCGCCAGTAGGTAGTTATAGTTAGGACCAAGTGTCCATAGGAAGAGCATTTTTTGCTTTGCTTATAACTTTGGCGTCGTTTGATGAATCTTCATGAAATTTTCCAAACTAATTCTTTGTTCATATCAGCTCCTATGTTGAAAGTTTGGGGGTTGTTCGTGAAGGGGGGGCCGAGAAAAAAGGGGGGTCCCAAAATGTGTTTTCTCCATGCAATTTCCATAGGAAACTTTAGACAAGGCTACAGGTTGAACGGGTGAACGGAATTAGCCCAAATTTGGCAGGGAGAAGGATCTTGGTCTAGAAAGCAAGCTTGTTTTTGTTTATTTGGTGTAAATCCGTTCAGTAGTTTTGGAGAAATATCGAAATTTACAGATATCGACATTTGGGAATTCTGCCATCTGATTGGCTGAGGCGTTACGAGCACAAGCTTGCTGCTTATTGGCTGCGAGCTGCTGCAACTAGGAAGTGTTGGCAGCCATTTTGTGATTCCGTTGAAACGAGTAAGGGGGAAAAAGGGCGAAAGGAGTAGGAAACAAGAGGACAGGAGCACTGTAACCTCTGTGGGGGAGTGCGAAGCGAAGTAGTCACTCCTACCGGTCTGAAAGTGCGGTGTTGTTCAGAGTGACATGGTGCTGAGCTGAGATGCTGCTACACTCTGGTATGAAACCGTGAGCCTAAACCGTGAGGTCATTGCTGTAAAGTGATGTGCTCTGGTCTTTGTAGCATACCTGTGGAAGTAGTGTTAGTAGGCGTTTATACCATGCAGGGAGTGGGAAGCGAACTACTGACCTCTACAGTGTGTTTATACTATACCGGAAGTGGGAAGCGAAGTACTCACGCCTACCGGTGTGAAGACTCGAGGATCAAACTGAGCTGATTGCTGTAAAGTGATGGGCTCTGGGCGCTGTAGCATACTGGCCGCTGTAGTATAACTGTGTAAGTAGTGTTAGTATGCGTTTATACTATACAGGGAGTGGGAAGCAAACTACTCACCCCTACTGGTCTGAAGATTCGGGGATTAAACCGTGAGCTCATTGCTGTAAAGTAATGTGCTCTGGGCACTGTAGCATACCTGTGGAAGTAGTGTTAGTTTGCGTTTATACAATACAGGGAGTGGGAAGCGAACTACTCACCCCTACCGGTCTCAAGACTCATGGACGGTGCTGGAGAAGACGGTTGCCTTGCTGTCTGCTCCTGTTGGTGGCTGTTTAAGCTGTCTTCTTTTCCTGCAATAAATCTACTTATTGGATCCACTACTGTCTTCCTCTTCACTACATAAATTTGGCGACGAGTGGGAGAAGGTAAAAAGAAGGCAGCACTCACCAATATTTTGAGCTTCCTTGCGTTCTGCTGAAGACCCGTTCTCTTGGTGAAGCTGTTTCTACTCATCCCAGGGTCGTTGGCTCATTGAACTATGTTATCCTACCTCTGGTAGGATTTATATTTTTTGAATATGGGCTTCCTCTGCCTCTTCACTACACTCTGGTCGCTGTACTACACATGTGCAAGTAGTGTTAGTATGCGTTTATACTAATTCTGTAGTTATGCAGTAACCAATGCATCATGGCCCTATGGAGCGCCACCTCCCAGGCGCAGCTCATACAATGTCCCGGGGTGTGCATCCGTGGGACATTTATGTTTGCTATTACAGGGCGGGAGCTTGGCTTCCACCCTGTGATAGCAAATCCTTGTTTGCCTTGTTGAAGCAAGAGGAGGAAAACCTTGTATCGCTTCAATAAAGCTGATCCGGATGGTAAAAATGGAGAAAAAAAATATGAAGCGGGGTCTCACCTGTTCATTTAAATGAGCCCCCTGGTGGGTAATGTTCCGGGGCCAATCCTATTATTATTGTAGCGATCGCTGGCAAAATAACAGGGCAAGGAATGCGACAGACGCATTCCCGCAGTAGGGCTGCCAAACAAGAGCCACAGAGTAGCGAGATAGGTGGTGTTAGATCGTCAAGGGGCCCACGAT
Source organism: Triturus cristatus (assembly GCF_964204655.1). Taxonomy (NCBI): domain Eukaryota; kingdom Metazoa; phylum Chordata; class Amphibia; order Caudata; family Salamandridae; genus Triturus; species Triturus cristatus. Next base: position 1,709,336,676 of record NC_140589.1, on the reverse strand, counting down.
GCGCTGGGGACTACAACTCCCAGCAGCCCCACAGGAGAAGCACCGGAAACGGATTCCAGCCTCACGGCCGGTACAGTCGCTACAAAGCCTCGCCTCTGCAACGGCGCGGGGCTTTGCAATCTCGTAAATGCTTGAGTTCTGGAGGGGGGATATCCTTTATTCCCCCTCGTTTATTTGGAGACCAAAAAAGCCTCATTCCGGATTCCGCTGTTCCCTGCTTGCAGCTAAGAAAAGGAACTGTTCTTAGCGACGCCTAAGGCATTCAGAAACCGCCCTTCACCTTTGGCACTCTGCTGAGTGGACCGGGGGACCTGTTGGTCTTCCACCATTTTTCCCGTGAGGACGCCGGCCGGAGAAGAGTGCTAGAGAGCTTTTGCTGCGTTCCAGACTTCCACTTTCGGAGCATGGCATCCTGCGTTTCACGGAGCTAGGCAGAGCGGAAGGTAATCCCCGCAGGACTGCCGTGGCCCGTGAGACGCTCACTTGTGGATACAGCGACGACTTCTGATTTCCTCGTGACTAAGGATCCTTGGCCTTTCAGGTATTTAGATGGGATCATCAAAACTCCGGGTGCGCAAGGGCGCTCTCAATTAACGTTTTTTGTTGCGGGTCATTTGACTACTGGTATTTGTTTGTCACTGCTACCGCTATGCTGTACATTGTTTCTTGACCCTATTGCGGTGAAGCTACCGCAGAATCTCGTCAAGGTCGCACTGGACCTCAATGCCTCAACTCGAGAGCCGACTAAGGTGTCCTCTGTAAGTCGAAGGTGGGTTGTGGGGTAGGAGAAAAGTATAGGAAGTACTACTGTTCTGTCTCTTCCTAATCCCATGTTTCGTCTCTCCTATGTGCATACAGTCCTACGCTACAGATCCCTACACGTCTCACAACACGCTAGAGGGTGAAGTAGAACTTGGAAGACACCGTTTGGCAGCCACGTTTATTGTTTTCTCCACTTCCCCTTTCCCCGAGGCGTATTTTCGCATAGCGGTATTTGAGTTACTCTATTCATTACTACGCTCTGGGGAATAGAGAGGCCATTCTACATATCGTTGTTCCTGCTGACGATCTTCCGAGGTTAGTGGCTTTTGTTCCATTTCGAGCCGCTGACATCCGACAATTATATTGCGGGGTCTCTGCAGCACTGGGGACCTTAATTTCACATGTAAATTAGGCGCGGGAGGGCACAGAGACGTTTCGCAGCCTAGGGGATCGCCACCTCCCCGAGTATTGTTTACTAATTGTTCGGGGGGCTTTGAGGCCAACTCAAGTCCGGGGATCGGCAACCTCCGGGGCTTTACTTAAATATGCAGGGTGGGCCTCGCCAGTCCTTGAAGCCTTGGTGGCCCTAGGCAGTGCCTTATTGGTTCTGTAAACACAAGGGCAGTACTCATGGTGTTATAAATTGATACACTCATAGAACCCTTGCAGTTGAAGAATTACCCAGGCTTCATTTATGTAATAGTCTGTTGGTTTATATTTGGTAGGTGCACCGCAAAATTACAAATGTTTTCCCTCATAACCTCCTATTAACCGACGATTTTCACAATAAACTACAGACAAGTGTTGTCAGAAAAAGAAGACCCATACACTCACTTATTTATTGGTAAAAAAAATAACTTTTATTAAAACAACACAAATAAATGGAAACATAACTTTATTTGAACAAACAACAGTAAAACATGAAATAAGTGGGTGGGACTCCTCTGGAAGCAGCGAACAAACCCTGCAAGAGAAAAAAGAAACATGAGTATGTGTGCCATGTCCAAGAGAAAAAGAAAGGCAGTCAGAATGAAAGGAAGAAAGTGAGAATGAGACAGAGAGCGAGTGGGTGGAAGGAAGAAGGGGAGGGAGAGTCAAAAGAACAGAGGGAGGAGGAAACAGAGCGTCGGCCTACTGCACCCAGCCCTCACTGTTCACCTTCCGTCACCCGTGTGTCTGGGATGCTGGGGTCCTCGAGAAACAGTGCGGTCCAGCAAGTCTTTAAAATGAAACAGAGATATGAATGAGGCCAGAGATTACATTATTATCTACGGCAACATCGCTTGCCTGCACCTGTGCACCCAGGCTGCTGCACCCCAGCCCCTTACCCCGCACTGTGCTCAATTGCAGCTCCTGTGAACCGAGGCTTCACTGCTCACCTGCCACAACCGGTGTGTCCAACGACGTGCCGGTGCGAGCTCCAACTCCGGGGTGCCGCTCCTAGGATGGCACAGCAGGTCTCCGGTCGGGGATGGTGTCTTGATACCACGTTGGAAGGCGTCAGAATGCCCAGGGCCTCATCATGGGCTGAACATCCGCTCCGTCAATTATGGTGCCACTAACTCAGTGTCTGAAAAGGGAGAAATAATATAATGGTGGAAACGTCTTGAGGTTAATGAAGGTTTATTTCAAGCTTAATAAAGAACACCAGTTGAGTGCATCCTTCCTTCTTGAAGTACGATCTACCAACTGTTAGTGGTAATCGTGGTTCAAAGAGGAGTTGGAGTGCACGAGAATACACAAGGTTAAATAATAATATGTTATGCCAACGTTCACATACAAAGGAACAGAGCGCATGCTAGAAGCATAATGTGCGTGTGCAATGCAGTGGCACAAGCCTGTGTGCATGTACACTTAGTAGTCAGCTCACTACAGTGCCCCAAAAGTCAACGCCACGTGTCTGTAGGGCAGCGCTGCCCGCTGGCTCAGGCCTACAGTACAGTCCAGCAGGTCCTTAAAATGAGACAGAGATGTGACTGAATGAGGTCAGAGATCACATCATTACGTACGGCAACATCGCTTGTTTGTACCTGCGCACCCAGGCTGATGCACCCCATCCCTCCCGCCGCAACGCGCTCAATTGCAGCCCCTGTGCACCCAGGCCCCACTGCTCACCTGCTGTCATTGGTATGTGTCCAAACACTACAGCCAGCAGGGTTCACAATTTAGATGTATTTTTGATTGCCAGGATGGTGTACACCTCATGGATCCCTTTTTTTTTATTGCGCATTGTGATATGCGAGGTGGATGCGGCCATATCACCTGAGACAGTGTGGAAGAACTGGGACATGTGGCGTCGTCGTTATCCTATTTATACGTATGCAAAGTGGGCTGGGCTTGCGTACGCCAGGCCAACGTAGGGGTGTCTTTAATTATTCTGGGGACCTGGGCGTTGTTCAGTTCCTGCCTGGGCAGGAAGTGTATTTATGTGTGTGTCCCTGTTGCAGTTTTGACATCGCACATTCTGCAATTTACATTAATGTAGCATGTACCAGGAGGGCGGCAACTATCGCTAATGAGATGCTGTCCGAAAACATTGAATGGACAACATCACATGTCGTTGTCAAGCTGGTGAATATGCGCAGACACGCATGTCAATGGTGTGCGGTCTTATTTAAAGTGTTTCTATCACGAAGTGCACACGTGAATGTGCTCGGATGGAGGGAGGATCAGCAGTGAGGTTACGTCATACACAGTGATAACGCTCATTACAGTCAAGCAATGCATGTCAAACGTGAATCTGAAAGTCTCACATGTGACACACTACTATACTGGTAAAGCCTGACAACAGAGCATACTGTAACACAAACCTACACATTACTCTTTACTGTTTGTCACATGTGATCTAGGATGTGCACTCTGCCCGTGGCTGATGATACCCCTTTGAGCCACCAATACCCAGGCCGAAAGGCAGCACAATAATGCGCACACACACACCAGGGGCATCGTGTAACATACATTTGTTTTTTGATGTAACGTTTCAGATGCATGGCCATCACACGTGGAAGGCTACTGTACAGAGCATGATAATTGATCAAGATGATCATTGCATGTTGTGTGTACTATAAGATATGTGTACACAGCAAAAAACTTTTCAAAAAAGCTCCCTAAGCAGAAGAGGTGTCTCTCATCAAACGCTGAAGAGAGAATGACTAAAACGGGTGGGGTCCTCCAACTGTTACAATGGGAAATGTTATGAACCAATCAAATGCTTTTTTTTAAGGTCACATGGCAATCGTGCACCAAGCGCGCAAGGGGGCCGCACCCGACGTGATTTTGAGAAAATATATTTACCATAATACAAGTTTATTATAGTTAGAAATATATAAATGTTTAAAATATTTTAGATTATCGCTTGCTCTCATATACACTATAAACTTATTTAGATATAGGTTTAAGACATAAAAAAAAAGGGAATGGCGTACCAGGCGCGATACCATACGTCTATGACGTAACACAGGGCCTGGCAGCATGCACTCGTCGCATACTGAACGCGCAGCCGGCGCGACCCCATACGTATATGACGTAACGTGCGGCTTGGTACCGTGCACCCGTCGCATACCAAACTAGGAGCTGGTACGACCTTATACATATATGATGTTAGGCGGGATGCGGTGCTACGAAGCCGTCGGATACGAAATGTGCATCCTTTACGAGTTTAGCAATATGGCGGATATGATTTGCGTGGTGATGGAGCTTGGTACACTACCGGTACAGGAGTCTAGTTTTCTAAAAAAAAATATATATACTTTTTTTTGAAGATATAAAAAATTACATAAGTTTTCAAATAAAAAAAAAGGATAATAGAGTTCCAAAATATTACGAAAATAAATAGAAAAAATATAGGTTTTATAAATATTTAAATATGAAATTAACATTTAAAAAACCTTCAAAATTCACTGAAAAAACAATAGGTTTTACAGACGTTATAGTTAGGAATCAGCGTTGGTTGGACATTTGACTCATATAAAACCAGAGAAATTCACCCGTTATAGTTAGTTGAGCTAACTATAACTCACGCGCCCGCAATGCACTGGTGATAACGTCACATATTACATCACTCATGACATGGTCAGTGACATCACATATATACATATATATATATATATATATGTATATATGCTACTCACTTATTTATTCATACCTACTTCTTGAAAGTCCTGAATTTATTGGTGGTCTTCGCCAACTTCCTGAACAGCTTATGCCAGTTATAGTCCAGAGTAAGGGCCTGATTTAGAGATCAGAGTATGGTATTTACTTTTTCAGGGGGGCGGAGTAAAATACTTTGGATCCTTGACGAATTACCTATAGTCCCTATTTAGTGTTGTCCGCCGGCCCTGCGGTTATCTCTTAACATAGGCAAGAACTGTCTTTATGGAGGTTTCTGCCAATTTGTTTTTTGACAGACGACTCCATCAAACATGACGGCTGCCTGTGAACATTTTAACTCATTTGTTGAAAAACAAAATCCCAAAGCTGGACTTTGTTTTTTGTTTTGGAAAAATAAAAACGAATGAATCCTACACACTGGGTGTTGTCTCTCATGGTGTGGGGTTCATTTAAACGTTTTCTCTGTCACTAACTGACAGTTTTATCACAGTGGTAAGGGAGAGTAAAAACTAGTCATTCAACTGCCCACCTAAATTGGGTGGGCAGTAGAATAGCCAAAACTCTGATGGGCCGTCTGAGAAGTATGTCAGCGATGGAGTCAGAGTAGACTTTATTGTAGATATATTTAAGGTCCCCAACCTGTAAATCAGGCTGGCGAAACAAGAGTTTGGCAGTAGAGTACATAGTCACAGTTGAGACGGAGTACCCTCTCCTCCAAACTCTAATACCAGATCCCAAGTTAGGTGCTCAAACGTGTGGACTCCTAAATGTTTGTCCCACATTACTCCTTTGTAAGTGCAGTATTTTGTTTACACTTTTATGGGTGTGTCTACTTTTCAATCCTAGGCAAAATTTACAAGCATGCAATGTATGCCTTTGATTCATATGATATGCACAGTGATTCACTTATGCATTTACTTTCTACTTCTGTTTATAATTTGCATGGACACATTAGGGAGTGCCTGCTCCTTCTCAACTTTTTCCATGGACCCTATAGTTCCTCCATTGAAAGCTAAAGAGAGGTGACTACCTTATTTAGTTATAAAGTTATTTTGGAAGAGAAGAGACGCCATCTATTCCATACAATTTCAAATATGCATAGCAAACAACATAATTATAAATCATTTGCCTACACTCTGTTTCTTCCAAAAGTTCTAAATATGAGCAAAAAACTGAAACGGATATGAAATTTAAAGAAACATGTCTAATATTATTAGCATATCTAACCAGAAGTCTACTTCCTCAGAATTCTCTGAGGGCCAAGGGATTAAGCTCTTTGTGTGTATGTGGAGAGTGACCATTCATCAGAAGGAATGCCCTTATAGTTTAGGAGCACCAACAATTGTGGGTATTCATAAACTTTATCTTCCCACCCAAGAAATGATCAGAGGTTTCCTCCGGTTAACCTTTTAAGTGTGGTCATCAGCCAATGACTGACGGCTGCACTACCTCCCGATTGTGGGTCTCGGACACTGGCCAACACTGGGGTAGGTACTTAAAGTTGTTTTTTAACTGCAGTGACAATTGGCAATCAGTGCATGCTGACCTCATTGCAGTAAAAGTTAAAGTAAAATGAGCCAATGTTCAAATCAATGCTCAGGGGCATATCTCAGCCCCCAAGCACCTATTACCACGGGAGAGGTATTGTTGGAAAGGGGAGAATATCCCCTTTCAAATGGTACCTCCGCCCATTTGATCACTATTTGGGGACTGCCAAAGGAGAGCGATCTCCAAGCAGGGATCCACCCACTAGACACCAGCGATAAGGGAAGAACCCCCTTAGGCAGGGGCTTGTGTTCCCCTTATGCAGTTCACATGCTTTAGCCTCTTTGCCACCCCTGGGGGGCAGATCGGGACAATTACCCTGATTCGCCCCCGGGGGACAGAAAGTCCACTAGACATCAGGGATTTGTTAGTAATATAAAAATATTGGGGTGGGGGCAGCCCACCCTGGGCATGGCTATGCCCCCACCCTAAAATAAACAGTCTTTCTGGGCCCCTCTGGGGTGCAGATTGGGGTGTAAAACCCCGATCTGCCCCCCAGGGGCAGAAAGCCCACTAGATGCGAGGGAATTTCTTTTTTAAATATAGGGTTGTGGGCAGCCCAGCATGAGCATGATTTCTCCCACCCCAAGCGAATGGGGAAGCAGTCTTTCTGACCTCCTCGGGGGGCAGAAGGGGCGATTAGCTCCAATCTGCACCCGCCCAGGGGGGGCAAAAAGGCAACTAGACACCAGGAAAAGGTTGTTAAAAAAACTATATAGGGGTGGGGGCTATGCCTCCACCCCCAAAAAATGGATTGACAGTCTTTCTGCCCCCCCAAGGGGCGCAACTTAGGCTAATTACCCCTGTTCTCCCTCCATGGGGGGGCAGAAAGCCCATTAGTCGGCAGGGAAATTTTTATTTTAAGTATAGAGGTGGGGGTCAACCAGCAAGTGCATGGCCATGCCCCCACCCGAGTATATGGGGCAACAGTCTTTCTGCCCTGCTTTGGGATAGCAGAAAGCCCACTAGACGCAAGGAAAGGTTTTTTTTAAATATTGGGGTGGGGGCTGCCCACCATGGGCATGGCTATGCACCCACCCTAACTATATGGGGCAACAGCATTTTTATCCACCTGGGCACAGACCGGGGTAATTACCCCATTCTGCCCCCAGAAAGCCCACTAAACGCCAGGGATATTCTTTTTAATATAGGGGTGGGGGCTTCCCAACATGCGCATGGCCATGCCTCCATCCCAAGTAAATTGGCAACAATTTTGCTGCCCCCGCAAGGGGGTGAATGGGGGTAATTACCCCTGATCTGCCCCCTAGGAAGGACAGAAACGTCACTGGAAACCAGGGAAAGTTTTCTTTTAAACAATATAGGGGGGCCCCACCCCAAGTAAGATAAAAATAGAAGGGTGGGGAGATGTCATCAGTGATGTCACTGACCATGTCAGGAGTGATGTAATATGTGACATCCCCCTCCCCATTTTGCGATGCAGCGCGCGCAACGAAATTCATTTTATTAATTTAAATGTGTACTTACCTCCGTTCATCCATATTCCGGTGTTTACATTTCCCCACCCTGCCCCTCCCCCTTCCCGCCTCACTGCCCCACCGAACTCCCTCCACGAGCCGCTACTGCTCATATACAAATCAGTCTTGACCCTTCTCCAGTGGGCACAATCCAGCCTGAACTTCCAGGCCAGGTCCTGCCTGAACAAGTAACACAAACAACCCAAGACTGGTTTGGCCCTAATTAGGGCTCATCAGCCAGGTATAGCTTGGTTCCAGTGACATAGTGTGCACAGGGCCCACAATGGGGCATACCTGTCAAGGGTGACACATTAAAGTATTAAAAAAGTGATTGATTACTTGTATTAATCTCAGCAACTGGTATTTACTTGCCCTAATTAGGGATCATCAGCCAGGTATATTTTGGTTCCAGTGGGCATAGGACCACATCTGAGCATACCCGTCCTGCCTGGCAGTTCAGGCTGGACTGTTCCCACTGGAGCAGAGTGAAGACTAATTTGCATATGACTGGGTCCAAACTGAGATGGCATGGTGTGTAAAATAATGATGGACTAGGATGGGGCACCAAATAATTATCAGTGGCTGAGATTAATTCAAGCATTCCATACATCACTTTTTTGTATAAGTTAGTGTGTCGTCCTAAGTGGGATATGTATGTCTAAATGTGGGCCCCATGCACACTATGTCACTGGAACCAAGCTATACTTGCCTGATAATGATGAGCCCCAAGTAGGGCAAAACCGGTCTTAGGTTGCTTGTGTTACAGTTCAGGGAGGACCTGGCCTGCCAGTTTGAGCTGGAATGATTCCATTGGAGAGGGCGCAAGTCTAATTTGCACATTCCTGGGTCTAAAGTGAGGTGACGTGGTGTGCAAAATAACAATAGACTCGGATGTGGCCTCAAATAATTACCAGTGCCTGAAATTAATTCAAGCATTCCATCCATTACTTTTTTAGTATACCTTTTTTGTATACTTTAGTATAACCCCTTTTGAGAAACTGAGGAGTAGAAGATTTCCACTGTAATAATTCTTGCTAGAACATCTTTGGAAAGATTAAATTGCCTATGGCTTATATACGCTTAGTTGGGTACTACACAGACACTCACACACACACGCATGCATGCACGCACGCAAGCAGGCACACATGTGAGCACACACACACACGTTCTCCGTAAATTAAGGCATTTCATTACATGTGCACATCTGCCTAGAAATGAGTGTGTTTCTGAGCCATAGCTAGTCAGCCAGTCCTTTAGTTTTTCATTTTTTCCTTTTATAGTTCCCTTTAATGTATTTCCTGCTCCTACTTTTATTTTCATTTCAGTAAAGCAATGCAGATGAAATGAGCTTGCCAGACATTTCATCTGCAGTGGACCACATCCCGTGCGACTATTGCCTCTAAACCAGTTGGCAACTATGAAATGGTATTGTCCAAAATGTATCATTGTTTTACCGTTCCAAGATGTCAAAAATGTTGGTTCTAAACATAGCAGCGATGCTGGTACTTCAAAATAAAGATACATTATGTACCCACTACTATGTTAAATTGTATTTGTTCTTGCTATCAATTGCACACCATGCATATGTTATCGAGTTTGTGGTTTACTGTGGTTCGTCAGAAGGTGAAGGCAAGAATGAGCGAGTGAATGAGTGAATGGCTGCATGATTCTAAGGATGGATAACAAAGTGCATGCATGACATTCACAGCAGAAACCCATCAATGGCTGAAAAGGCACTTTCATTTATAGGCTTGACCTATTGGCATTGCCAGCAATTGTAGTGGGTGCAGATGGCACTTACCTTTGTGGAGAATTTGTGAGTTGGTTAGAATTTTTGTATTTGTGAGCATTGGCTGGTGCAGAAAAATGTGTGTTGCAATGGGAATTGAATTACCAATGATGTGACAAGCATAAAGTTGTAACTTTTGAGTACTCATAAACCTTTGCAACATTATTTCTCATACATAGTGCACTTCTAAACTTAAGCCTACTTCTATTAGGCATAGGTACTGGAATGAGTATAGAAAGTACCCTAAACAGCAGATATTTTGCCTGCCACAAGATTTAAGAGACGAATAGCAGTGAGTATCCCAGTCTAGTGAGAGAAACTCTGAAGGTACATCCCCAACTGAATTGTGTAGTATGTTTAATAGTACTACTAAAGAAGTATATAATTCTATTTTTAACCTATGGATGGAGGACTCCACCTCACTTGTCTTTTTTGTGTGGAGAACTCCCGCTCCACAGCAGAGATCTCCAAATACATACATAAATGTTTTTGTAGTAAGCATGGGAGGGATGAGGGAGTGGTGGCAAAATAAGGAATGCACACTACAAATGGGAGGGGTTTAGGAAGGAGTAAGACAGATTTTAGGGAGAGCTAAGGAGGGGTTTAAGGAGTGTCATACTTCCACCCACAAAAGAGTAAGCCCATACCTATTTCCTTTCCAAACTGCACTTCTAAAGCTATTACCGCCAAACAGGTTCCAAAACAGTAGTAAATGTACTCCAGCTCAAAACTGATGTCAGTCAGCATCACTCATGGCCAACCACTGGTAGTGCATCACCCACCCCATAAAAATAATGGAGGTAGGGACTTAAAATAGAATCACACAGAAATAATGTTATGTTGACTTTTTAAAAATATACATACATTAATGTGAATGTTAAAAAAATTATACCTAAATAAAAAAATGATATTATTTTTTTACAAAATGTTTTCATAACTTTATTCATTATGAAATAACGCATTTTACTGTAGCTGAAATGTTTGAAATAAATATTTAAAAAATAATTTTAAATGAATATATTAAAATTACTTAAATATTAAATTCAAAATTTAAGTTAATAGTGCTGTCGCAGTTTTTAAAATTTTGTTCTACATTTAAAATACACATATGCAATGAATTTACAATTATATGTAACAGAAAATACTTTCTGCTTTTTTTTCGCTTTAATAATCTTTAAAAAAAAATCCCAATTACTATACCATAGAGCAGTGTTTCCCAAACTGGGTTGTGACCGGGTTTTTGGTGGGGCGCAAAAGTCCAAGCAACAAATAAAGATGCATTTGAATTCTGCATCTATCTTGTCACATTTGCTGCACTTTAAAGACAGAGATCAAATGTCAGGCTACGTCTTCTGGTGATTATTTTTTTTAAACATGAGGACTGGTGTTTACAAACTCCTCTCACTTTGCTGTCAGAGAAGGAAAAGTAAAGTAAATGTTTTGACAATATGGCATAGTTCAAGTGTGAAAGTAAAGGCTGCATGAAATGTTTTTTTGTAATGCAGATCAAAATGTAAATACCTGTAAATGAACTGTACCCATTCAGCAGTCAGGGGAGGCAAAAACAAAGCATTTTTTTTATTTTTTAAATTTCTGTGTGTGTTGGAAACAAAGATTTTAATAGGATCAGAACAAATCTAGACACTTTACTTGGTGATGCACAAATAATAAATATTCACTGAAACCTGCTTTCCGAACATTATTATTTGAATGCAATATAGTTGTATCAGTAACACTGTATGTCTGTGCAAATGTAGTGACCATTTCAATAAAAAAATGTGCTGCCTGTAAATGACAATGTGCTACCACACGATGCCTTAGTTCCATTTAAAAAATCGCCCTTCTTCTGTCCATTAAAGCAAGGTGGATCGAGAATGTTTGTCATACTAAAAAGTGGGTCACAGTTCTAAAATGTTTGGGAAGCACTGCCATAGAGAGATCTCTGGACCAGTGGTGAAGACCTCTGCCTATGTTCGAAAAGTTACTAGCAGTAACAAGTAACTTCATACTCATACATTTTGCTCATTCCCTGTTTTAGGGGATGGAGGCATGCAAGCCTTGACTTTGTAGCACATCTATACTCTGAAATGGTTAATAGCCAACAGTAGCAAATGTTACAAAGTGTAAGTTTAAATTTAAATGAACAGATTTACTCATGTATGGATTTACCTTTGTATATAGGCTCCTAAAAGCTTTTTTTATAACAAGGAGGTGCCCACCCACTTTTACTCCCTTCAATTAGGCCTGGGTTCTTGTTCCTTTGCCATTACTCTCTTCTAATATGATTGCTTTTATCAATAGTTGTTGTGTATTAAAGTTTTGTTTTATTCTAACAACTGTCTTAGTTCTGAATATCTTCTCTCTCTCCAGCTCACAGTTAATCAGGCCATAGGTGCTCAAGTTGCTACTCTGTACTTCGCAATCATTTCAGTCCACAAAAAGGCAAAGAACTGAAATAGAAGACCTCCAGGTCTTATTCAAATTACTGAATTAAACATGCTTTTGAGGGACATGTTAATTCAAGTGTTTTTGCATATATTGTGAATGTCCTTGTCTTTAGTAAAATCTTATATTTTCCTTAAATAGTTTGGAAAATCTGCATTTTCACTAAATGTACTTGAAGTCTTACATATTTCTCTGGTTTACAATATTATGATGAATAGCCCACTTATCCATATTTAAAAAGGGATAATTTTATATTTCAATTTGTTCATGCCATTTTTCTAGATGTTATAGGGATTCGTTCAAGTTTCAGGCTCATTCTAGCTGGATCGGATTCCAATTATTAACACTTTATAAACCAGCCTGCTGCTCTCCAAAGAAGGTGTTGCACTATTAAAATCTTTTTAGGTAAGCACATTATTATCAATATAAATAAAGAATTTACATTAATAAATAAATGTACAAACAGGGTGTGGCATTTGTCAGAGTTAAACAAATAAGATGTGTAATAACACATGAATTAAGTATTTATTGAAAATATATTGATATATGTATTTTCACATTAAGGGCCTGATTCTGATGTGGTTAGGAAAGCATTCCCACCTAGGACCTGATTACGATGTGGTTAGGAAGGCCTCCTAATGGCATTTGCTCCTTCCGAATCAGATCGGGAACAGGTCTTCCCGACCGAGGGCCCAATTATGATACGGTTAGGAACATAGGCTCCCATTGAATTCAATGGGAGTCCAACCAAATCGTATCTGGAAGCATCCAGATGCATCGTACTTGGTCGGTTGAACTCTCCCGATCTGAGTGGGCCGGAAACCAATTCCAAACCGATTCGATAGGGAAGCTTTCCAAACCGCATCAATATCGGGCCCTTAGTTTGTAGACACAATCACAATTGTTAGAACAGTGCAATAACTGTGAGATGTCAAATAATATAATGAAGATATTATATTGTTATTTACTGTATGGTTTGAAACAACCTTAAAGCATGCTAAAGGCTAGGATCTATTAACTTAAGTTGAAATGTACACCCCTAAACAAGGATAAAGAAGTGACAAAGAGACCTTATACTTCCATGTACTATTTTGTAAAAGTTCTCATGTGCTATTAACCACACACTTCTGTAAATAATAACAGTGCGTTCTGAAATATGTATATGGCATGACTTTGGAATGCATGCACAAAAGAAATTGGATTATTGGATGAGGGGTGAAAGCCTCAATCAAGGAACAACCACACTCCATGGCAGGGAGAACCATACAAGTCATTAAATTAACCTGTGCTTAACCCTCTGTAGTAAGCAGTCAGACTTGCCTTAGAAGCAATGTGTGAAGTAATTATGCAGCACTCCAACAGTAATAAAGTCAAAAGTCAAAAAAAGAAAAAACCCAATCTAATTTGGAAAAATAAAGTACATTTTAATCACTAAAATGATACCAGTACAACAAAAATCTAATCACTAATACCAGGGATATTGAATTTTAAAGTTTTAGGTGAAAATAGCTCCAAGAAGTACAAAGTGCCAACTGTGATTATCTGGTCACGCTTGACTGAAACAAAGTAACAAGTTCAGGCCAACCATGACGGGTGCAGGCAGGGCACAGAACAGAGTTCAACCTGCTGGGAGTTATTCCTAATGTCCTGGATGTGAGATCTGTGCAGCATTGCTTTGCAAGGCTTTGTGTCACTTGGTGTCGATCCTGACGAAGGTTTCACTGGGCAGCAAGATTTTGGGGGACTTCGCGTCACTCAGAGTCGTTTATGATGAAGCTTTCAGCTAGACGGTGATGCTTTGCGGGAGTTTGCATCGCTTGATGTCGGTTCCGATGAAGCCTTTGGGCAGTCTCTGCATGGGGTGGCTCTGCGAGGCTTCGCATTACTCTGTGTCAGAACTAGGGATGTTATTAGTACTAAGCTGCAGGGTTTGCAGGGCACTGCATCGCTTCACGTCAGATCTGATGGAACATTCACTCAGTTAGGGAGGAGTGCTCTGTGATGCCAGCCAAGGTGCAAGGACCTGGGGAGCACCTCTTAGGGATTAGTACTCACTCCAACAGGGCCAGGAGCTGGGCTCAGGCGGGTCCATGCAGATCTAGATGGTGCTGATTAGCTGGGCAGTTGCAGGGAAAACCTCTGGAGTCTTGTTGTGTCCCTTTAGCTCACACAGGGGGTCACTCTGAGTAGCTTTAGATCCTGGCAAGCAGGTCAAAACTTCCTTCCTCAGACAAAAAGGTAGTCCTTCAAGCAGCATTGCAGTTGTTCTGGCAGCCCTTCTTCTGAATCTTCCACAGGTCCAGGACTGTTCTGATGAATGGTTCTGAGAGTCCTCTCTTTATACCTGGTGCTAGACTTTGTGTGGGGGAATTTTCTGACCTATCCCCAAAACTAGCTCTGGGCGGTTCTTCCACTTTCCCTGTACCAGACGCTAAACTGTCAAGGTTATCAAAAGGCAGGACAGGCCTGGTGTTACGTTCCTTTGGGTGTGCTGTGGGAAGGGTAAGTGAGGCTGAGTACAGCCACTCTCGAGCCATCCGGTCCACACCTAAGCCCCCATTTGCCTCATTGTCTGGAAGTAATACACAAATCCCAACAGCAGGGCCATCCACGGTCATGTGACATAAAGGCACAGTGGGTTGGGACAAGAAATTGTCAAGTTTCTAAAAGTGGCAGTTTCAGAACTATAACTTAAAATTCGATTTCACTATTTAAGAGCATTTTTAATTACAATTCATTATAGTGTCAACAGCATATCTCTATCTGGTCCCAATCTGAAGATAGCACGTATTAAATGTAATAAAGTAACCCAGTGTTAGTCATTGGGAGAGATAAGCCTTACAACAGTGAAACACGGATCTAGGAGTTTTTCACTGCCAGAACATGTAAAACATACGTAAACATGTCCTACATTTTAAATGCAATGCACCCTGCCCTTGACACTTTAGAGCCTACCTTAGGGGTGGCTTACACATATTAAAAGGGAAGGTTTAGGACTAGCAAAAGATTCATTTTGCCAGGTCGAAATGGCAGTTTGAAACTGCACACACAGCCTGCAGAGGCAGGCCCGAGACTGATTTTACAGTGCTACTTTTGTGAGTGGCACAATGTGTGCTTCTGCCCACTAGTAGCATTTAGTTTAAGGAGCCTGTGTACAGGTAGTACCATGTAATAGGGACTTAAAAGTAAATTAAATGTACCAATCAGGTGTTGGCCAATTTGACCATGTTTCAAGGATAGACCACAAGCACTTTACCACTGGCTTGCAGAAAAAAAAAGTGCACAGTCCTAAAAGCTAAGAAAAAACGAGTTCAGCAAAGGAAGGCAAAAATCTGGGATGGCCCTGCAGAAAGGGCCAGGTTCAACAATGCATTTTTAAAAGCTGTGAGTTTTGCTAAATCATTTAATGAGTAAAACATATTTAGTACTGTTACTTTCTTATGTTCTGGCCACTAGTAAACCTCAATTGAAATATTCCCAACAACGGGAAATATATTTACATAAAACAGTTGAGACATTCTTACTTTATATAATTGCAATATCAAATAATTCTGCGTCTATGATATTGACTAAAATATTTCACAATGGAGATAGAGTAGAGGGAATAAATAGTTTAGCACCCTAAATTCATATAACAAATAAATGAATAGCGTGTAAAAGTGGTAAAATATCAAATTTAAGAGTTAAATAAAAAAATAGCTCCATTATACCTTATATAGGCACGTACTCGGCATCCTCGAAACCAGCTCTGAATTTTCACAGCAGCATTATGTTCGTTCATTCTGTGCTCCTCTGCAACCCTGCAAACAGAAACGTTTCTCATTTACTAAAAAATACCTTTCAGTATAAACAATGGTTGATGTGGGGAAAGGAAATCGGCATGGAAGTTAAGCATGGTTTCTAGGTAATAGGTTTCTGGATATTACATGATTACGTTTACTGTTTTACAATGTTGTTCTTTGTACTTTTCCATCATATCGATATGTTGCTCTCTAGCACAACAAAAGCATTAACACAATGCAGACCCGACTACACACAATTCTCTATATGTTAAGAGGAATGTGGGCAACAGGTGGGTTAGCTGCATACAGTGTTTAATGTATTTTAAAAAATAACCCCGGCCCCCAAACATTTTCGGGGGAGGTTTTCGCGCGTTTTTACCACTGGTACGTCCAAGACCCACTTCCACCATCAGGGTTACAGAGATTGCACCTGTACGGTGCGTGGCACACAGTCTGAGACGCACAGATGGAGCTACAACCAGGGTCCTGTTCCTTCGTTGTCTCATGCACACACGACGCTGAGCACTGCTCCAAGTATACTCACGCGAGCTCATCAATAGTAAGTCCCTGAGTGAATGTCTCTCTGGTGCAGTGCTCTGAGGACACTCCTGGTCGAATCTTGGGATCCATCATTTGAATGCATGGAGAACACCAGCGCCCTGTCTACATCATCAGTTTCGACAGCCTGTGCTCGTCTGATCTGGAGAGAACACGATTGTTCTCAGGTGAGAGCTTTGACCAGAGATAAAAGTAGTGTTTTATGTTTGTCATCGTTTTCTAGAATACTTACCAAGCCTGCTAAAAAAAATGATACTTAAAACACAATGAAAACCTGTCTAATTTGACTGACAGTTCCCAAGCCATGTAATGCTTGCCCTGGGCACTCTCACACCATCCTCCAGAAAAGACAAAGAGTATAATCAAAGATCCATTGAGGTGTTTCCTCTGGTGCAAACTAACACTATGTTCACCCTGCTACCCGCTCTAAAACTAAAAGTGTGAAATGCACCCAGGTCTGTATGGCTGCTTGAAATGGGCACTTCATCTTAACAACTTGCCTTCCTCACACCCTTTGCCACGGTCTATCCTTGCCTGTAGGCGTTTCAATTTCTGCACTTGATTTTAGCACGCACGTGAGAGGCATCAACTCTGGAACACAGTGCTGATGGAAGTCTGGAAACATAGCCTGCCTTTTTCTTCCAGATATCATGGACATCCGAAAACAAGATCACTTCCAAAAAATACTCCTTTAGTTCACAACAAAGTCAGGCACTGTCGTGCCAAGAACAGTCCAGTGTCTTCTTAAGGCTAAAGTGAATCCAATCCTCTGTCTGCCCCCTTCTCCACTTATTAGACATGCCGAAGGAGAACTCCGGTTGTGCTAAGGTCCGGATGCTTCTTGACACTTGACATGTGCACCTGGGACACTAAGGAAGATGAGACACAGCTCAGGCAAGGCAGTGCAGAACAGTAACTGACCTGGGCAAAGGGGCAGTAAGGGCAGCGCTGCGGGTCAGGTAAAAAGGACAAACAGTGCTGGGAAGACTCAGCCATATGCAAATCAGTCTTGACCCTGCTCCAGTGGGAAAAGTCAAGCTCACACTGCAAGGCCACGTTTTCCTTGAAACGGAACACAAGCAACGGAAGATGGGTTTTGCCATTATTAGGGCTCATCAGTCGGGTATAGCTTGGCTCGAGTAGCACAGTGTGCATGGGACCCCAGTCTCGGCATACCTGTGCCACTTAAGGCATCATACGGAAGTATACGAAAAAGTGATAGATCAAGGCTTGAATTAATCTCAGCCACTTGTAATTATTCGGGCAGCATATGAGTCCATCGTTATTTTGCACACAATGCCACCTCAGTTCAGGCCCAGTCATTTGCAAAGCAGTCTTGAACAGTCCAGCCCGAGCAGCCAGGCCAGGTCCTCCCTGAAATGAAACACAAGCAACTTAAGACCAGTTTTGCCCATATTGAGGCTCATCAGTTAGGTATAGCTTGGCTACAGTGGCACAGTGTGTATGGGATTCCCATCTGGGCATACCCGTACCACTACAAGCGTCACATTGAAGTATACAAAAAAAGTGTACAAAAAAGTGATAGATGGAATGCTTGAATTAATCTCAGCCAATAGTAATTACTTGTGGCCGCATCTCAGTCAATCATTATTTTGCACACCATGGTACCTCAGTCTGGGTCCAGCCATATTCTTCAGTCTTGACCTTGCTTGCTAGAAATGGGGGTCTCTAGTTGGCAATGGTTTGCACCTTTGTCCAAGTAGGGACCCTAGTTGGCAATGGTTTGCACCTTTGTCCAAGTAGGAACTCATGCTTCTAGTAAGGGTAAGGGAGTTACACCCTTGGACATCCCTGCTCACCCCTTGGTAGCTTGGCACGAGCAGACAGGCTTATCTCAGAGGCAGTGTGTAAATCGTTTGCGCACACATACAGTAACACAGTGAAAACACTACAAATGGACATCACACCAGTTTAGAAAACTAAGTATTCTTTATCTAAACCAAACAAGACCAAACAACAAAAATCCACCATACATATATTAAGATATCATCAAAAATAGGTTATTCACAAGAATTAAGCTTGTAGCAACAAATAGCTCCACCTGGGGCTATTACAACATCGTGGTCACTGGAAATCCCAAAGTACGGCACCGTCGAGAGGTGCGTTGCCTCGGGCCCAGAGTCACATGGACCCCAAAGATCAGTATCTTGGTAAACGTTCAAAACAAACACAGTTCACGGTGTCGGGTAGGTGATGCTTCATTGGTGCCGGGCTGCAACGGTTCCTTAAGACCACAGGGGAGGTGAGGTGTCGGTCCTTCCTGCAATGCAGGGGAGGTGAGGCATCGGTTTCTTACTGTTGCCGGGGAGGTGACTTTGTGGTGGCATCGAGGCGTTGGTTTCTTATGACAATGCGGGGTCAATGAATTCGGGAGGTCACACACGTCAGGTGTCGGCTCTGCGATGATTAAGTACCGGCGTCGGTGTGGTTGGGGCTGCGTTGCGAGTCTGGGTGGTGCGTTGTGAGCGTCACAAGCAGTGCCCTCGGCTGCAGACGAGGCAGCGACCTCGGTGATGGCATTAGAGTCGGTACAGTATGGCGTCGGCAAGCATCGGGGATGCAGTGTCAGTTGGAGCGGTGCGTCGTGCACTTCACAAATGGTGCCCATGGCTTCACTGCAGGTCGCTGCATCGCTCACCGGCGTCGGTGTTGCTTTTTCTCTCTCTGGCAGCTGAAACAGCAGGTGCAGGAGGACAGAGGAAATGAAGTCTTTGTGTCCCTGAGACATCAGAACAGGATGCAAGCTCTACGCCAAGCCCTTGGAGATCTTCTTCAAGCAGGATACACAGCACACAGCAAAGTCTTGGTATTCTCATTGGCAGAAACAGCCACTGCAGGCCAACCCCACACAGCACACAGCAAAGGGGGAGTACTTCGCCTTCAGTTTTCTCAGCTCTTCTCATTGGCAGAGGTTCCTCTTGAGTCCAGAAGTAATCTAAAGTCCTAGGGTCTGGGCCCCAATATTTATACTCAATTTCTCTTTGTTGTCTTGTTGCAGAGAGGCTCTACGCTCAGTCCAAACCAGTTCTGTCTTCTCTGGTCCAGCTTCCTGGCAGGAGGTGGAGACAGCATTGTCCCGGGCCCATTCAGGTGCAGGGAAATCTCATCTCACTACTCTAAATGCAGCCCAGGTCTATTCAGCCCAGTCCTGACTAATTCAGGAAAGGCAAGACATACCTCAACCCTACCAGTGGCTGTCTGAGAGAATGCACATCCCCAGCCCCTGTCACTCCAAAGTCAGACAGTCAAATCCACAAATCAGCAGAGCAAGAAAACACACACTTTCTAAAAGTGTTTTTTTCAAACACACAATATAAAAATCATCTTTACAAAAAGATGCATTTTTATATTCTGAGCTCAGGCATATAAAACTCCATGTTTCTATCTGGTCCCAATGGAAAGTTGTACTTATAAGATGTTATAAATAAACTCCCATTCTACCCTATGGGACAGATAGCCTTTCCATAGTGAAAAACGAAATACACTGTATTTCACTATCAGGACACGTCACACACACCAGTACATGTCCTACCTTTCACATACACTGCACCCTTCCCACAGGGGGTACCTTGGCCCTACCTTAGGGGTGACTCACATGTAATAAAAGGGAAGGTTAGGGCCTGGCAAGTGACATACAGGTCCTGTGCACACACAGTGCACTGTTCTAGGGACTTAGTAGTAAGTCAAACAAGCCAATCATGGAAACACCAATCCATATGCACAAATTACATGGAGAGTATATGCACTTTAGCACTGAACAGCAGTGGTAAAGTGCCCAGAGTCCTAAGACCAACAAAACTAGGGTAAAAAACAGGAGGTCACAAAGCAAAAAGTCTGTGGATAAACCCGCTGAAAAATCCAGGTCTAACACTGCTCCAATGGGAAATGTCCAGCCAAACTGCCAGACAGGTCCTCACTGAACCAGAAGACAAGCATGGTTTTTATCATTGGGGCTCATCAGTCGAGTCTAGCTTGGCTGCAGTGGTACAGTGTGCATGGGACCCAAGTCTGGGCATACCCGTCCTACTTATGGTGTCACAGTGAAGTATATAAATAAAAGTGATGGATGGAATGCTTGAATTAAACTCAGCCACTCTTAATTACTCGAGTCGCATCCCAGTCCATCATTATTTTGCATTCCATCCCACCACAGTTTGTACCCAGCCATAGGCAAATCAGTCTTGACTCTGCTTTAGAGGGAGCAGTCTAGGCAGAACAGCCAGGTCAGGTGCTCCCTGAACCATAATACAAGCAATCTAAGCCCATCTTCACCCTTATTAGGGCTCATCAGTCGGGTCTAGCTTGGCTTCAATGGCACAGTGTGCACAGGACCCATGTCTGGGCATACCCGTCCCAAATAGAGCGTCACACTGAAGTATACAAAAATGTGATTGAAGTAGTGCCGTTTATTAGTCTCAGCCACTGGTAATTACTTGGGCCGCATCCCAGTCATAAGCAAATCAGTCTTGATCCTGCTCCAATGTGAACAGTGTAGCCAGAACAGCCTGGCCAGGTCTTTCCTAAACCAGAATACAAGCAACCCAAGACTGGCTTTGCCCTTATAAGGGCTCATCAGTCAGGTATAACTTGGCTCCAGTAGCAAAGGGTGCACAGGACCCACATCTGGGCATACCCATAACCCTCAGAGCGTCACACTGAAGTATACAAAAAAAGTGATGGATGGAACGCTTGAATTGATCACAGCCACTGGTAATTACTCGGGCTGCATTCCAGTCCATCGTTATTTTGCACAACATGCCACCTCAGTTTGGACTCAGCCATGTGCAATTCAATCCAGGTTCAGGTGGGAACAGTCCAACCCTAACTGCCAGGCCAGGTCCTCCCTGAACCATAACACAAGCAACCCAAGTCTGGTTTTGATCTTATAAGGGCTCATCAGTCAGGTATAGCTAGGCCCGTGGCACAGTATGATTGGGACCCACTTCAGGGCATATATGTCCTACTTGGGGCGTCACATTAAAGTATACAAAAAAGTGATTGTTGAAGTGCCTGAATTAATCTTAGCCACTGGTAATTAACTTCCTTATTGCCGGTCCAAAGCCCAGCTGCGAAAGTAGGAGGGGTATGCGTGGAGTTAACTACCCCACCATGTAAAAATTCTTAGCTACAAAAACGTTAACCAAAAGACACTCCAGCCTTGGGGAGAGAGGAATCTCCTTCATTGAGACACAAATCCGAACATCTGCTTTCGACCAAGATCATAACGACATGGGATGTGAGGACCATGTACGAGACAGATAAGACAGCCCAAGTGGCAGCGGAACACCCTTGCCCTGCTTGGCATCAGGAAGCTCAGATGGACACAGTCCAGACCGAAAAGAGTGTCTACAGGAAGAATGCTGCTGTGTTCTGGACATGAGGAAGTGAATGTCTCAAATACTCAGGGAGTAGCACTGATGCTAATGCCTGCAGCCAACAGAGCTCTGATTGGATGGGAAGCCCACAGTCCCAGAATCATTACAGCAACCTTCTGCATAGAGAAAAATAGGATCAATATGAATGTTATCCAGTGCTATGCATCTACAAATGAAAGAAAAGAAGAGGAAAAAGAACAGTATTACAACAGACTCCAGTCCATCATGGAGAAATGCCTTGAGAGAGGCATCACCATACTGATGGGGGGCTGCAATGCCAAGATTGGAAGCGACAACACTGGGTACGAAGAAGTCATGGGCAACCATGGGCTTGTCGAAATTAATGAGAATGATGAACGACTTGCAGACCTGTGTGCCCTGAACAGTCTGGTGATACGCGGTAGTATATTCCCACATAAGGCAACATTGATGTCACCAGACTATTCAACAGAGAATCATAGCAGCAATATCTGCATTGCCAAGAAGTTCCGAAGGTGCCTGCAGGATGCGAGAGTGAAGAGAGGAGCGGACGTGGCATCAGACCATCATTTTGTCACGGCCAGGCTAAAGCTAAAGCTAAAGCTAAGGAAAGCATGGATGGACCTGCCAAACCAACACCAGAAATATAACACCAACCTCTTTAAAGATCCATAGAAAGAGAGTTTCAAGCCCTGCAAGAGCTAGAGGACGACAGAGACCCAGTAGAAAGCAAGTGGTAGAAGATCAAAGAAACAGTTAAATCAGCCTGTCAGCAGATACTGGGTCCCAAGAAACACCAGCATAAAGAATGTGTCTCCACCAAGACTCTCTGCATAATCCAAGCGAGAAAGTAAAGGTAAGCTGCAGTCAACGCAGCTGCACAAGAGCAGATAAAGTGAAAGCGCAAGTTGAATGTATGGAAGCAAAGATAAGCTTAAGAGCAGACAAGCGAAGATTCATTGATGGTCTTGCCACAGAAGCCCAAGAAGCAGCAAACCATGGAAACTTGAAAGAACTCTGTGACGTAACAAGAAAACTCTCCAGCAGATATAGCAAGCCAGAAAGGCTTGTTAAAGACAAAGCTAGGATGACAATCATGGGTAACATAGGCCAACAATGAAAATGGGTGGAG
The DNA here is from genome assembly GCF_964204655.1 of Triturus cristatus. Lineage (NCBI taxonomy): Eukaryota > Metazoa > Chordata > Amphibia > Caudata > Salamandridae > Triturus > Triturus cristatus. The sequence continues at coordinate 1,709,313,703 of NC_140589.1, read as the reverse complement.
CACTTTGACAAGCAGCTGAACCACCATGTGCCACAGCCTCCACCAGACATACAGCCAGATGACAAGGACTTGCCAAATAACTGCAGCAGACCAACCAAGGAAGAAATGCGGCAAGCCATCAAACACCTGAGTAGAGGGAAGGAAACAGGACCTGACATCATTCCTGAAGAGTCCAATGTTTTAAGCGCGTGCACAGCTGCGTGTATGTTGAGGTTGTTGTAAATAATGCGCAATTTGTTCCGTGCTCCTGGGTGTCACTTCTCTGAGTAGAAGTGCATGTGAAATGAATCTTTGGTAGCTAACCCTGAATGAGGGTGAGTCCCCAGGGCACTGGTGAGAGATGTGTCTTTAAAGTTTTAATAAAGTTGCATAGACTTTCAATTGGATAAACGTTCGTTTATTTCATCACAACGTTTGTTTTCATTTTTTTCTTTTTAAATCGAAGAAGCAGATTTAAACAAGTGCCACGATATTACAAATCCCAATGCATTTCGGCTAGGTATTAGCCTTCGTCAGGGTTTTTTTCTGAAAAAACAAGATATATATACAGTCTTAATGTTTGCTGTGTGATTGTATGGGTGTGTAAGAGAATAAAGGTAAATAATGTATCCGGGTGGTTGGAAAATCCGGTGTTGTTACGCTTACATGCGTACTCAATTTCGTGCTTGTTAGACGTGGTGAAGAGGGTGGAAGAAATTATCCCCTGCGTGCCTTGATGAATGAAAAGAAACCTGTACGGTCTCGTGAGTGATGGAAATTTCGTATGTTATAACGCTTCCGTGGTTAGTAAGTGACGTGTATAGTTAAAGGGCTGGTGTTCTAGCGTTACCGTGCTCGAGTGCTTACGCATCCGTGAGGGTGATCTCTCGGTACATAACAAACGTAAGTTAATTAAGGTAGGTGAACCGCAATCCCTTCTCGTATCAGCACTTACTTGTAGATTAACGTGGACAGCGTTTAGAGATTTCTGGGCGCGTGCGATCTGGCGACGTGCTTGATGCTCCGTGGAGTGTAACGGCGCGTAGGTGGGCGTGTGTAATTAAATGTCCTAGTGTGTGTGAAAGTCAAAATGGGACTGGTTTCTATAACCATGGAGTGTAAAATGAGACTGTGTCTGAGTTAGAGTTGTAAGTGATAACAATAATAACAAAAATACAATGAGGGTTGAATTGAAAGAAATTAATACAGAATAATAACGAGGGCAATCAATTTAGAGGTAACACGTAAATTCCATACGATCATTCATCCCGTCTGGTTTCATTGAATTTAATGTACGAATCCAGTAGTTTTCTCGTTGCAGCAGTGTTTTGTGATTGTCTTTACCTTCGGATTTGGTGACTACTTCTAGAATATTGAACTTGAGTTGACTAATGTTGTGTCCAGCTTCTTGGAAGTGGTTGGCCACTGTGGATTTCAGGTTGTTTGTTCTGATGTTGCTTTTATGTTCATTTATGCGTATTTTGATTTTTCTTTCTGTCTGTCCCACGTAAATCTTGCCACAAGGACATTTTAGAGCATAGATTGTATTGGTGGTATCACATGTGGCTGTTACCTTTAGTTTAATGGTGTGTACTTTCATTGGATGTGTGATGTATGGTCCAGGTGTGATATTGTTGCAGTTGTTGCAGTTCCTGCGTGCAATGGTTCCTTTGTATCTGGTCTGTTGGTCTTGGTTGATGGGATTTTTTATGATCTCTCCCAGGTTGTTGCTTCTGGTGTATGCAAATATCGGTTCATTTTCAAAGATTTTGTTAAAATCCGGTTCTAGGCGCAATATTGACCAATGTTTCTTGATGGTGTTTTTGAAACGTTTGCTCATTGTGGAGTATTTGGATACCACGGTCATGCGGTTGAGTGGGGTTCTTTCTTTTGGTAGTAATGCTGTTGTTCTACTAATGGTGTCGCTTCTAGCTTCTGCTTGGCGAAGGATGTTATCTGGATATCCCCTTGTCTTGAACCGATGTAACATTTCTTTGGTGCGTGCTTTCATGGTATCTGGATCAGATACGATTCTTTTAACTCTCAAAATTTGTGTGAAGGGTAGGTGATTCTTTAAGGCGTTGAGATGAAAGCTGTCATATGATAAGGTGTTATTTTTGTCGGTGCTTTTTCTGTGAAGATCTGTTTGAAAACCTTGATTGGTTTGTATGATGGTAACATCCAGGAAGTTGATCATATGTTGTTGGATATCAAAGGTAAACTGTATTCTCTGATCGATGGTGTTATGCCAATATCTTCATGGGAAACTATGAAGAACAACACATTCTAACGAATCCAGAATGGCGGACTCATTTCAAAATGTTTGTACGTTTCATTGATGATATCTTCATTTTATGGCAGGGACCAACAACCACCCTTACAAAATTATTGACAGAACTCAACACCATCGATCAGAGAATACAGTTTACCTTTGATATCCAACAACATATGATCAACTTCCTGGATGTTACCATCATACAAACCAATCAAGGTTTTCAAACAGATCTTCACAGAAAAAGCACCGACAAAAATAACACCTTATCATATGACAGCTTTCATCTCAACGCCTTAAAGAATCACCTACCCTTCACACAAATTTTGAGAGTTAAAAGAATCGTATCTTATCCAGATACCATGAAAGCACGCACCAAAGAAATGTTACAACGGTTCAAGACAAGGGGATATCCAGATAACATCCTTCGCCAAGCAGAAGCTAGAAGCGACACCATTAGTAGAACAACAGCATTACTACCAAAAGAAAAAACCCTACTCAACCGCATGACCGTGGTATCCAAATACTCCACAATGAGCAAACGTTTCAAAAACACCATCAAGAAACATTGGTCAATATTGCGCCTAGAACCGGATTTTAACAAAATCTTTGAAAATGAACCGATATTTGCATACACCAGAAGCAACAACCTGGGAGAGATCATAAAAAATCCCATCAACCAAGACCAACAGACCAGATACAAAGGAACCATTGCGTGCAGGAACTGCAACAACTGCAACAATATCACACCTGGACCATACATCACACATCCAATGAAAGGACACACCATTAAACTAAAGGTAACAGCCACATGTGATACCACCAATACAATCTATGCTCTAAAATGTCCTTGTGGCAAGATTTACGTGGGACAGACAGAAAGAAAAATCAAAATACGCATAAATGAACATAAAAGCAACATCAGAACAAACAACCTGAAATCCACAGTGGCCAACCACTTCCAAGAAGCTGGACACAACATTAGTCAACTCAAGTTCAATATTCTATAAGTAGTCACCAAATCCGAAGGTAAAGACTATCACAAAACACTGCTGCAACGAGAAAACTACTGGATTCGTACATTAAATTCAATAAAACCAGACGGAATGAATGATCGTATGGAATTTACGTGTTACCTCTAAATTGATTGCCCTCGTTATTATTCTGTATTAATTTCTTTCAATTCAACCCTCATTGTATTTTTGTTATTATTGTTATCACTTACAACTCTAACTCAGACACAGTCTCATTTTACACTCCATGGTTATAGAAACCAGTCCCATTTTGACTTTCACACACACTAGGACATTTAATTACACACGCCCACCTACGTGCCGTTACACTCCACGGAGCATCAAGCACGTCGCCAGATCGCACGCGCCCAGAAATCTCTAAACGCTGTCCACGTTAATCTACAAGTAAGTGCTGATCCGAGAAGGGATTGCGGTTCACCTACCTTAATTAACTTACGTTTGTTATGTACCGAGGGATCACCCTCACGGATGCGTAAGCACTCGAGCACGGTAACGCTAGAACACCAGCCCTTTAACTATACACGTCACTTACTAGCCACGGAAGCGTTATAACATACGAAATTTCCATCACTCACGAAACCATACAGGTTTCTTTTCATTCATCAAGGCACGCAGGGGATAATTTCTTCCACCCTCTTCACCACGTCTAACAAGCACGAAATTGAGTACGCATGTAAGCGTAACAACACCGGATTTTCCAACCACCCGGATACATTATTCACCTTTATTCTCTTACACACCCATACAATCACACAGCAAACATTAAGACTGTATATATATCTTGTTTTTTCAGAAAAAAACCCTGGCGAAGGCTAATACCTAGCCGAAATGCATTGGGATTTGTAATATCGTGGCACTTGTTTAAATCTGCATTTTCGATTTAAAAAGAAAAAAATGAAAACAAACGTCGTGATGAAATAAACGAACGTTTATCCAATTGAAAGTCTATGCAACTTTATTAAAACTTTAAAGACACATCTCTCACCAGTGCCCTGGGGACTCACCCTCATTCAGGGTTAGCTACCAAAGAATCATTCCTGAAGAGGCACTGAAGGCAGACATTGAAACATCAGTATATATGTCCTACCCCATATTTGGAAGGATCTGGGAAGAGAAAAATGTGCCATCAGACTGGAAGGATGGATAGCTGATCAAGATCCCCAAAAAAGGTGACCAGAGTAACTGCGCAAACCTCAGAGGGATAATTCTTCTATCAACCCCAGGCAAAGTTTCAACAAAGCCGTCCTGAACAGAATAAAGGAACAAGTCAATGCTAAGTTATGAGACCAGCAAGCTGGCTTCCGCAAAGATAGATACTTCACAAACCAAATATCAACACTGCGTATCATCGTTGAGCAGTCAATGGAATGGAACTCCCACCTCTACATCAACTTCTTTGATTATCAGAAGGCATTCAAAAGCATGGGCAGGGAGACCCTTTGAAAACCCCTCTGCCACTATGATCTGCCAGATAAACTTGCAAGAATCATCCGGACCTCTTATGAGGGAATGACCTGCAATATAGTCCATAGAGGACAACTCACGGCAGCCTTCAAAGTGAGGACCGGAGTCTGCCAGCGTTGTTTGCTCTCATTTGTTCTTTTCCTGATGGTCATAGACATCAACAGCAAAGAAAAGAAATGGGATCCAGTGGACACCTTCGACACAGCCCGATGACCTGCACTTTGCAGCCGACCTGGCTCTACTCTCCCATACCCATCTGCAGGTGCAAGAGAAGACCGACAAAGTGGCAGCCACATCAGCACAACTTGGCCTCAACATCCACAGGGGAAAAACCAAGATCCTTAATGCTAACACAGCCAGCACAACTGCAGTCACTCTTGCAGGTGATGCACTGGAAGAGATTGAGGCCTTCACCGACTGGGCAGTATCATAGACAAGCAGGGTGGCACAGACATTGACATTAAGGCAAGAATCGGCAAAGCAAGGACTGTCTTCATTAAGCAAAGGAAGATCTGGATCTCGAAGGACCTCACACCTCAAGCCAAGATCAGACTTTTTAACACTGATGTAAAATCGAGCCTTCTGTATGGAGCAGAAACTTGGACAAAGTGGCCAACACTAACAAAGGCCAGGCCTTCATCAACACCTGTCTGAGGAAAATCCTCCAAATCTGCTAGCCAAACACAATCAGAAACAATGACCCATGGCAGCAGATTTTCCAGCTCCCTGATCATGAAGAAATCATGAAAATACGATGGGGCTGGATAAAACACCATCCCCAAGCCATCACCTGGAACCAGACAAGCCCTCAACTGGAACCCTCAAGGGAAAAGGAAAAGAAGAAAGCTAAGAGACACCTGAGGCCTTGAGGATGACTGCAAGGAGATGGGTTACACTTGGAGTCAGATTGAAAGAAAAGTCCAGGACAGAGATGGTTGGAGAGGCCTGGTCGATGGCCTATACCCCAGAAGGGGTAGTAGGCACTAAGTGAGTATGTACTAGTAATTGCTCAGCCCGCATCCCAGTCTATTGCTATTTTACACACCATTCCACCTCAGATTGGTCCTAGCCATACGCAAATCAGTCTTGATTCTGCTCCAGTGGGAAAAGTCCAGCTGGATATGCTGGGCCCTTGCCGAACCAGAATACAGGCAGCCAAATACTACTTTCAACCTTATTAGAGCTCACCAGTTGGGTATAGCTTATCTAGTGTTGCAAAGTGTGCATGGGACCCACATTTGGGCATACACATGTCACTTAGGGCATCACACTGAGGAATATATAACAAAAATGCACAAAAAAGTGATGGGTGGAATGCTTGAATAAATCAAAGCCAATAGTAATTACTCAGGCCGCATTCCAGTCTATTGATATTTTACACACCATGCCATCTCAGTTTGGACCCAGCCATATGCAAATCAGTCTTTATACTGTTCGGGTGGGAACAGTCCAGACCTAACTGCAAGGCCAGGTTCTTCCTGAACCAAAACACAAGCAACCCAAGACTGGTGTTGCTCTTATTAGGGCTCATCAGTAGGGTATAGCTTGGCCCTAGTGGCACAGTGTGTACGGGACTCACTTCTAGGCATATATATCCTACTAAGGGCATCACACTGAAGTATACAGTGACAGATGGAATGCTTGAATTAATCTCACCTATTGGTAATTACTCATGCCACATCTCAGTCCATTTATATTTTACACACCATGCCATCTTAGTTTGGAGCCAGCCATATGCATGCAGTCTTGACCTTGTGCCAAATGAAAGAGTACAGTCAGAACCGCTTTTTGTATGATTGAGCATAGTATACAGGCATGAAATTTAGGGTTCACCACTTCACATAGCAGACTGAATGTGTGTGATTTGCTAGTCCACCATGTACATTTTACTTCCATCCCAAGATGATGACTCTGATCTAGGCAAGCAATGGAAGTATCCGGAACCAAGATGACATTCAAACTTGCTGATACTCACTTCTCGGTGGAATACAGGCAACAATAGTCTTTGAGGTCAATGGCATATGTAAGCTTGCAATTATGCATGTTGGTAGTTTCCACACTCATCTTCCCAGTTCACACCAGTTCTTCCTTCAAAAGCATGTTTGTAGTCCAGTTTTTCTTGGGTTTCCCTTATTCCACCAACTTCTAAATGAACTTTAAGTTTTCAGCATTTGGGTCATAATAACCTGAGGTGTTCATGGTAGCCACATTAGAAATTATTTGAGGGGTTGTGTGAGAAAAGGAGCCACACCATAGTCTGTTTGGGAACGCAACTTGGGCAAGAACCTCATATGCAGCACCTCCTTGATTTCTCTGACTTGTGCTTACCTTATTCATCACACGTTGGGAAGCCATTTTCCAGAAAAGAGATCGACAGCTGCAAATTATTTGTTGGGATAGTAGCGCTGCAGTGAGTTGTAACATGAACTGGTTTAGACATTAGGGAACCTTGGAGAAACTATAAATGTCTTTGAATCTTGTGTGCTTGCAGTACTCAGTTTATTGCTTATAATAATTCAAATAGATTCAAATATCCATTGGAACTTGGCTTGGTCCTACTCAATAGAAATATTCATAGCATTAGATGTAAGTTTTAATATGGGACTATGGTGTTCCTTGAGCTCACTTACAAGTTTGTGCATTAGGGGAATCATAGTTAAGTTATTTTAATGGTTTTGTAAATTACACTGTTTGCTTGTGGCTTCTTTTTTGGGGCATTATGTATAATATCTGTTGGAGCTTCCCAAGTATGAGGTAAGTTCCTTGTAAATTATTAAACTGAGTATTTAAAACAGGCGGTTATAGACACTTTTGGGTCCATGTTAGGAGTCTTCTCCTGCATCCCACTGCAGATAACAATTGTAATACTTCAGGTGTTTTTTTTTTCGCTTCTACTTCACCCCATTCTTTCCAGAATGTGTTTTCCAACATGCCATATAATAGAAATTGTCATTTTGGGAGACTGTCATTAATGATCTTCTAGGGATTTAATGGTGGAAGAGGCATAGTAGTCGCCCAATACCATGAGGCTGATGTTTGTTTTCCATGCTGCATTTGTGCTGCTGTATAGAACCGGTCGCTGGATGTTTGTTTACAGTCCAGGGAAGACCTGGCTTGGCAGTTCTGTCTGGACTGTTCCCTTGAGGAACAGGGTCAAGACTGATTTGCATATGGCGGAGTCTGAACTGGGGTGGCGTAGTGACCAAATGAACAATGGATTTAACCCAGATCTCTTGACTGGGGTGAATGTTTGATTCATTCAGCATTCTGTCCATCATTTGCTGCTGCAACGCAGTATAGAACTTGACTAGCTTTGAGCTGTTCCCAATTGTGCAACAGTTCTTTTTCAGCTTTTTAAAACAGTTTTCAGCAGTCTAGGCCATTCTTATCAGTCATGTGGTTGCCTTTTAGGCGACAGGTTAGCCTCTCTTCTTGAATTTGCACATATGCGAGCCTTGTTTCAGCCATATGTTGTCCTTCCATTCACTAGGCTACCAATTGCAGCTGTGCCACCAAATAATATAGTTCAATGTCAGGGGCTCCCAGATCTCGCTCTGTGTACAGCAGCCCAGTGCCTTCTTGGGCACTGAATCATATCAGACAAGAGCGCATCCATTTCCATAAAGTAGCGTCTAGGGACCTAAACAGGCAGTATATTGATATGATAGAACAGCCAGGGGAGCATGACCGTTTTGGCTAGTCAGTCAGTTATAAACTTTATTTCAGTCTTATGGCCATAAAAGTAAAGATACAGACATTTCATTAAAACAGAATTGTTATATACATGCTAAAAATAGGACAAAGGTTTGTTAAAATTAGTGCTAAAAATGCAAATAGTACAAACCAGTGAAGCACAAAAATACAGCAAGGGCCCATAACAACAGAGTAATAAATAGCAATAATTATAATAAATAATAATAAGCAAGGCCCATCATAAAACAATTAATTCATTGTTTAAGTAGAGCTAAAATGGCAAAGATCATAATGATTTGCAAATTAAAACAGGAAATGGATATATATAAGAATTTAAAAAAAGGTACATTAAAGGAGAGTGTCTCAACAATAGCCAATATTTTAGCTTTGTAGCTTCAAGACAAACCTTTCTAATAAACCACATGGTGCCAAGGAACTTTGCTAAAGAGCAGACAACTACAAAACTAGCGCCAGGTTTTAGGCTGTGCAGCGCCTCTAAATGGCACTGAATACCAAAGCATTTAAATATTTATAGGAGCTAACCATTTAGCTCTCAGTCACTTGTACAATGGGCAGGCAAAAAATGTATGACCTATCGATTCCACGGCATGAGGACAGCCTGAACAACACTGTAAATCACCGGGAGATGGATGCCAGGAAGTTGTAAAAGCGTTCACTGGAAGTGAACCAAATCTAAATTGCATAAACAGCTTCTTGTCCTGGGGAGACGTAATAGCATCCAGGTAATATTCAAATGAAGCAAGCTGTTTGAACTTAATAAACGTAATTTCTTTGGAGGCAGCCCTACGTAATCCCTTGATTCCCAAAGCCCCTCTAAGCCAATAGCAGTGAGCAGGGTTTAAACTTCCTGTAGCCAAGGGATCTTCTTGAATCAATCAAGTGCCTGGACTTCGTAGAGGGCTGCCACATATGACGACAACTCTGAAGTTGATTTTAAATAGAGGCTGTATAACAAGGGGCGTAACTTGGCCTGCTCAACAATGGCAGCTCGAACCATATCCAGCTTTAACGGGTACAGAGGGAGCGAAACTAAGGCCCTCTTGTTCTCAGTGGTCAGCAAACCTTCCATCTTCTCAAATCCCCACAGTTCCGCTCCATACAATGCTGAGCTTATTGCCTTATAGTCATATATATGGAGAGGAGCTGCTACCGGTTTGTTGTGAGACGACCTGTGCTCATTAATCAAGGCTCCCATTATCTGTCTATGCTGCACAGTACACTTCAGTATCTGGGGCTTCCAGGACATATCGTCAGAGAGAGTGATCCCTAGATAGTCAATGGTGCTCACTCTCTTTAGCGAGACTCCGCCCAGTGTTAACTTCCCTTTATATGTCTTGTGTGGGTTCAACATAAGGAGCTTTGTCTTCGATGTGTTAATCTCCAGGCCCGAGAGTTGCAAAAGGTCTTAAATCGGTCTAGAAGCAATTGCAGGCCTCTGGGAGTCTTGAAAACTAGCAGAGTGTCGTCCGCAAACAGCAAGGTAACCACTTTATCTCCTCCTAGAGATGGGCCATCTGTGAGGACCTCTGAAAGATACTGGACAACCCAATTTATGAATAGCGAAAAGAGTGTGGGTGCCAGTACACATCCTTGCCGGACACCCTTATTGACTTTAGTTTGGTCAGTGAGTTGCCCTTGGTTGGCCCAGCAAACCCTTGCATAGTTAGAATCTTGAAGGCGACTGGCTAGTGCTAAAATCATGGGGGGATTACTCATTTCTTTAAGAGTAGTCCAGAGCTTGTACCGGGGTACAAGGTCAAAAGCGGACCTTAAATCGATAAAAGCTACATACAGACTTCCCTGCCCAATGGTCACGGTATTCCAATCAATAAAATAAAGCGAAATGCCTGGTTAATAGTGCTTGTTTTTTGTCGGAACCTCGCTCGGTATACAGACAAAATATTGTAGTTGGTGATCCAGGCCTGTATTTTCTGGAGGAGTACCCGTGCAAAAACCTTCTGTGCACAATCAATAAGGCTAATAGGCCGATAATTAGAGGGGGGATCTATCTCCCTTCTTGTATACAGGAATTACCTCCGCTCCCTTCCACGAAGATGGAACTTGGGCCCCTGCTGCTATCCCGCTGGCTAGGGCTAGGATGTAAGTTGCCCAATTCTCTGGATCGTTAACAAAAACATCGCTAGAGGTACCATCCGGGCCGGGGGCTTTGGCCCTGACAATAGAGTTCACACTGGAAATAATTTAATCTCTTGTGAAGAAGTCAGTGGCAGTGAGATGGATTGTATTGTTGATAGTATAATCACTGTCAATAGCGCAGGACCCAGAGTAGAGTGTCGAGAAATGGTCAACCCATGCAGATATTGGGATGTTACTAGTCGGTGGAAGTAGTCTGCTAGCATCCCCTCTAATTACAAGGAGCAAAAAAGTGTTTGGAATCTTTATTGGTACAAGCCTCCCTGATTTGCTTCCATCTATTCTGATCCCATTCCCTCTTGGCTCTGGACTGAGCAAACTTATAAGCCTTCCTTACTTCCCATGTCTGCATCACATTGTTAGTTCTAATGACAAGGGTTGGTTGCAAATGAAGATTCCTACACCCTTTATTGAACTTGGCAAACTGTGACCCCAACTTCTTGCCATTTTGTTGGTGGCGTCTTGGTTCCATAAAACAAGAGGGCAGTTTATTAAATAAAAGATCATGGCAAGCTGGGACCTCGTCCAGCCCTCTCTGATGGGTGGACAATCTGTCAAGGTCGGCAATGCTTTCCAAAAGGTTTGACTTAATTATTTTAAGTTTATCTTCGTCCATAGCAACCATTGGTTACAAAAAATAGGGGTTACCTTTGGATTTGTTGAATCATCAATGTTGCTTAGAATCAAGCAGTCATATGTTACTTCTCACACACCATATATACTTGGGGAATCCAATTGTAAACCCAAAGCCAAAACACAAGGAAATATAGAAAAATATCTATTTATTATTGTTGTTTAAAAACAAATACAAGAACACAAAATAAAAATTTCATTACAAATTTATAAACCTAATGTAAAATGTCAAAAAAGGTTACAAGTATATATCTAGATCAACCTGGGTTATTCTACATGCTGGTTGGAGCAACAATACCAATACATCTATAGTCAGTTCATTAAGTACAATAAAAAGAAGCATATAACATAGAACACAGAAAGATATAACACTCTATGAGAGAGAGTACACACAAAAGACAATAACATTTGTCATTAAAACACACATCCGTGTTGGAAACAATAAGACCTGGAACTCGATACTCTGTGCCTTATTTCTTATCTGTAGTTCCAGTCACTACACGGATTGTGAAAATAAGCGTCAACGCGTTTCGATTGAAAGTTTCAATTGGACCATCTTTATGAAGACACAAATGTGACTCTCATCGAACATGAATGTTGTCAGGAAAAGATCAAACACCTCTTATTTTCAGTTCTAGGTATAAGACAATTGATAGTATCCAAAAGACCGGTATGGGCTGGGTAGTCCCTTTAATAGAATAGGTTGTATGCGTACAAACTCCAACTATATCTTGTCATATATGTAAACTGTAAATGATGACTTGAAAATAAAAGGCTGTTTTGCAGCTTATCTTCTGGATGCCCTCTGTAGGCTATCACTCTCCAAAATGTCAGATTTGTGCAATTAAAATCGATTATCTAAGAGCTTGTCATATCCGTCCTTTGAGAAGTTGCTTATGCTTTCTTAGTTTGTCACAAGGCCCTTCATAAATTGGGTCGGATCTGTTAGGACACGCTGTGCGTTGTCTGAGAAAAAATGCAGAAAGTATAGCAACCTCTCTGGATGTAAGGGGAAAATTTCTTGAGATCTGAGGAATATCCCGGGGGGAGAACAGGAGTAATTTCAGAGGTTTGTGGTCGCTATCAGTAGTGTAGCCCACAGTCATATCGAACACTCTTGGCCATATTCTCAGATCCAAAAGAAAATAGTCTATACGACTTAGGTTGGTGGTTCGGTTGAATGTGTTGGCCCCATTTTTATCAGATATTGTACTGCCATTAGCTGCCTTGAGGCCGAACTCAAGAGTGAGTGCGTTGAGCTGAAGACCATTTTTTGATAGGTGGTAAATCAAGGCGAGGAACAAGCCACATCTTGTCTTATTCTCTTCCCCCACATAAATCCTCCTTGTCGAGAGGTTCAAAGGTGGCGTTAAAGTCACCAGCTACAACCAGTAAAGGCTGGGGGCCCCTGTTGTCCAGTAGTTCCTCCAGATCTTGGAGGTTAGTTGACCTACTGCCTGCTCTAGTTTCCCGAGCGTAAACATTAAAAAAGTCCATTGCAATACCATTCGATCCCCATACTTGAATAGCCAAAATATCAGGACTGTTAGTCACAAGCTGCCGTAGTGTACATTGAAGTGCAATTTTCACCCAGATCAGCATACCCCCGATGGGCGACCTAAATTATTGCGAAGTGCAGGGCGGTGGAACGTAAGATAGCCAGGAATATATACTGGGGTGGTGGTCCAGGTTTCTTGTAAAATACAAACATCAAACGTCTCTATGAAATTATTCCAATGCATGAGCGACATTTTGGGCCTTACCCCTGCCACAATCCAAGAAACCAAATTGAGACTACTACGGTTTCCTGGCTCATTTGTAAGGGTAGAATGATTATTAGTGTTTGCCACCGCTTGTTGTTCCTCAGACAGAGTTGATGGTACAAAGTCCCTTTGTCAAGCGTCTCCTTATCAGACAACAGCTCATTCGTGTTTGCAAAAACATCGAATTGGGGATCTAGCACCAAGGTATCAATATGGTGTCTGTCGTGGGTTGTTGCAATGACTGTGGAATTAGAAGTTGCCATGTGTGACTGAATGCATACGGGGATGTTTTGGAAATTGAGTAAATCATTAATTGCTAAGATGGAATCAGAGCTTGGACAATTGTATGTAGAGTGTGTGTTGAGTGATGGGAAAGGTAAAGATTGAAACGGTCGGTACTTGAACTGGATGCGAGTAGGGTTCAGGGAACTCACTCTGGCTTCCAGGGCTACCAGATTGTGGCCCACATGTCCATCAGTGCATTGGGCCCACAGTTTGAAGTAGCAAGGTATTCCAGCAATCTATCCACTTCCTCAACTCAAAAATCAGTTCCACAGGTTTCTATTCCTTAAGTTGACCTTTACATGGTAGATTTACACCTCTAAATAGTTAAACAAACATGATTCCGAAGTAATACCCTGGTCCCTCACAGCTATGGATGCTGCTATGTCATTTAGTTTGATCGGTAATGTACATGTTTTTGTCCTATTCACTTTCAGTGTTGATTCGTGCTCCAGTTCTGACAGTGTTTGGATTACGGTTTCCAGGTCTGGATCCGTGTCGTACAAAAAGCAATAGGCTGTCTCAATATAGGGATATTGTGTGTGTACCAAGAGAAGTGGGAAACCTGCTATATCTCTATGTTATATTAGTGTCTCAGCTAATGAGTCCATCGCCAGTGCAAATATTATTGAGGATCAATGACACCTTTGACATGTGATTCTGAATATCTCCAATCCCTCTGAAAGCAGTGTGCCTCCCCTCATTCTATCCATGGGGAAGTGAAACAAGGTGGCCCTGCTGATCAATGGAGACCCTGCCCCATGTGTCCCAATACTACCATTACATATCTCCAGTTAAGCGTATCAAAGGCTTTCTCAAGGTCTATGGCTAAAAATATTATTTTTTATCTAGGCTCTGATGAGATATTACTGAAGCATAAATGCTGCTCTTACGCAACTAATCATGAACAGAGAGAATATTGACATGTTGGGCATGTTCTGAGGCCTCTAACCAAGCTCCAGTTGCTATATGCTATGCAGAAAAATATTTCTAGTCCCTTGCTGTTCAGGCCCTGCTACAATGGGACTGCCTTAGCTTTGAGTCAGGTTACCAGACACTGGGATGTGTGGAATATTAACAACTAACACATTTTAAGGTAGCAGTGGTAGTTCTGGAAAACCCACCACCAGTTCCATATTTGTGAGTTATTAATTGTGGGATAGAATGATTTTCCCCACATCCAAGTTTGTCTTTCGCTGGCATACACTGCTGACACAAAGAGCCGCTAGCATGGACTGAAAGTTTGAGATTTACATGCAAAAGTAAGCTGGCCAGCAAAAATCAAAATGCAGTATTAAGTCATCTCTTTTCATTTTTAATTGAGAGTGATTGAATGTTTTGTATTTTTCTACCCAGAGTGAATTAAAAAAAATAATTACCCCTTCTAGATTCTAGAGAGAGGAACCAATAAACTCATGCAGATGCTCTGACTCACTATTTGCTTCTGCTAGAGATCCACTCCCTCCAAAGCAGGAGGGTAGGGGTATATAATTATGCAAATGATATGCAGATGATATTCCCGATAGACGAGACGGAGGGCTCTAAGGCCTTCTTCTGAAATACCATGCTTTTTATTAAAGACTGGATGAGTCACAACCATCTCAAATTAAACTCTGACAAAACAGAGATAGTCATTTGAAATAACAGACTCCACCATTGGACGACAGGATACTGGCCAGCTGCATTAGGTACTCCACCTATACCTAAGAATTCTGTTAAAAGACTGGGCATCAAAATCGAAGCCAATTTATCCATGCACGAACAGATCGGCCTGGTCACTTACTCGTACGTATATCATCTAAGGACTTTCAAGAAAATCAGGAGAGTTATTTACTAGGGAGGCAAGTATGGTGATTATGCTGGCCTTGATTATGTCCAGGCTGGATTATGTCAATGCTATGTATTTGGGTCTCCTGGCCAATCAAACCCACAGACTTCAGTTGATTCAGAACCAAGCGGCCAGATTAATTTTCCAGCAACCGAGACAATGCCATACTAAGCCACTAATGAAGCAGCTTCACTGGCTTCCTGTGACTCAGCTGTCTATGTTTAAGACAGGCTGCATGGTTTTCAACGCGCCCCACGAGAGGGGCCCTAAATTTATTTCCACAAAGATTTTTCAGTACCTTCCTAAACGGAATCTCAGATCAGCTTCATTAAATATGCTGATAACACGTAGATTCAAGGGCAAGAGAATGGGTGGTTCACGTTTCTCTATACTCGACCCACAACTCTGGAATTCCCTACCGATTGATATCAGACTAACGTCGGACTACATCGGTTTCAGGAAAAAACTGAAAACTTGGCTGTTCACCCAAGCCTACTGTTAGAGTATACTTCAGGACAGCTACAATCCCCCGGTAGCACCAAGAGACCTTTCGGTGAACGTGCGCTTAATAAATCCCCCAAACATAAACATTTGACACAATCAAGAGCTGCCTGTGGCTTTCCTGTAATACCAGTTGAATATGAATGTGCCTGCTATAACACTGATCTATTTAAATGCCTTATGGCTCCCTATTCTGTGGTAATCAGAATCAAACTGGGACAGAAAATAGACAGACCACCAAAATAAAAGTGGCCTCCTTAGTGAATTTGATAGCTAAACAAGTGGCCCACGTTTCCAAATTCGGCCATTTTTGAACTTGTAAAGAATCACTGTAAAAGTATTTTCAAGGTATGGAAGACTTCATGGATCTGACCTTGCTCCATGCAATGTTTGTTTTAATATCAGGTTAATCAACAGTAAATTCCAGCGCATCGTACCATAAACAGGTCCACAAACAGCCAACGTTTGGCCCACAAACAGACATTACAGACCAGCTCGTCGGGCACTGCATGGTTGCCCTATAGGCCAGTACGACCCTGCCAGAAGGTGCTTGAATGCCTTTGCAGCAGGCTGGTTTGCAAGGTTCGTTGTTGAAATATCAACCTTATGCTGTGTTAGTCTGTATCATGTATACATATTTTGAGATTGCCTCTGACATAATGCGCTTTCTCAGAGCAGGGCATACATCTCACTAACGGATGAGATGGAGTGATTGAGCGAGGAGCCAATGGCATGCTAGATGTATCTTTAAAGCAGCCAAATTCAGCCCTCTTGACCTTCTGGACACGGCTGGGAAAAGGGAACAGAGAGAAATACCCTTCTCCGCTGCTGGGACGAATCCCTGATTGCCTGTGGGCAGAAGTTATTCAGACCTCCAGCATGAATTACTGAGTTACTGGCTTGCTTCAGAAGTTGCAGGAAACAGAGTTTGATGAATAGCGACGAGGATATAAGGAACTGAGTCCATAGGGGCGACCCTGCTTGCCTGCTCTAGTCCTTGCATACTAGAGCCTAATGTGCAGGGGTGTTAGGAGACCCAGGCTCAGTGAAGCTACTGACAAGAAGGAAGAATTCACAGTTACCGTACTCTGAATAAAGTGAGAGGAAACCTGTGTTGAGAGGGTGGAGACCCATACAATCTCTGTCAAGAGGACTAAGGTTGCTGGGGTTAGTCTTAAATAACTTGCAACAAGAAGCTCTGGTACTATGACTCTGTTCGAATGTATTACCATGTACCAGTGGACAAAAGGGACATGGAGACACCTATCCAAGAAAGCTATGACATCATCAAACAAGGGGAATGCCCCATCTGGCGGAAGGCTTTCAAAACTTTTCTAAGCCATCCAGAGGGCCTCCAAATATGCAAACCTAAGACGTGGAATCTTCCAACAATGTCTGCTGAGTACATTTGAAAGCCGTGGGCCTCACAAAAACCAAACCGGGAAAGGAGCTTTGTGTATGAGAATAAAGTCAGACATAGGATTTTCCTCCGCCTCCCTCTGTGCTCTTTTATCTTCAACTAAGTGGAAAACCCATAGCTCACAGCAAGTGCCTCTGAGCTCCTCTAGACTTGGACAGAGCCTCCAGTTTCATTCTGGAAGTGAAATTCCCCCACCCCCTGCCCACAAAAAGACTAAGGCCAGCGTTACCAATTGATGGATTAAGGAGTGGGCATTGCAAAATGTCCAGTTCAAGCTGGTATGCCCAATCTATATCTGCCTCTTTTGATTTATTGTCCCTGGCATGAGGAATAGCCGTGCCAGGAATTCCGGGTGAAAATTTGCATTTTCCCCGATTTTTGGGACTATTCTGCTGACATTTACCATTTGTTCTGAGCAGGTGGTAAATGCCAGTGGAGTGGTCAGTAAGGGTTGCTGGGATGCTACCGGCATCCAGAGTCATGCCAGCCTGTGGCCTAAATAGGAGGAGTATTGTTTGTTTCCCCCGTGGTTCTGCAGGAGGTCGGGAGTAGCCGAGCCGTGCCTGTGCTCACAGCCCCTAGTCCCTGACTGCAGCTTACATGGCGCAGGTCTAAGTGTGAGCGTAAGAACTTTGGCCCAGGCAAATCCTCTGCTACAGTCTGAACGATTTCCCTCACAGGTCAGTATAACTTGGTGCCTACGTTCTAGTAAGATCACAGTCATATAGTCTTTGGCTATTTCAGAATTTGACTGGCAGACTTTCAGTTTGCCAATTTCTGTCTGCCAATGTGGGGACATTCATATCCCCACCAAGGTGAGAGAAGAAAGAAAACAAGCTATACTTATAGTTCCGCCAGGGTAGAGACCGTTTAACCACCATGTTGGCTGTATCCGGGTGGAAGGAACCACTTTGGTAAGAAAACGTTGTGGCAGGAATCCCACAAATGGCGATCACTGCTGGTGGAAGTTCCACCATCATGTGTGAGCAGTA
The DNA here is from genome assembly GCF_964204655.1 of Triturus cristatus. Lineage (NCBI taxonomy): Eukaryota > Metazoa > Chordata > Amphibia > Caudata > Salamandridae > Triturus > Triturus cristatus. Next base: position 1,709,295,667 of record NC_140589.1, on the reverse strand, counting down.
GCAACTGACCCCATCAGTAATCTGCCTCCCTTTGTGAGAAAAGCACCTGTGCATGCTTCCAAGACAAGACCAAAGGCCTTGAAAGTGGAGGCAAATTGCTAGGGTTCCCATATCTTTTCTCCCTAGCATGAAGAGGTAACTTTTCCAAAAGTGTAGGTACATCTTAATTAGCTTTAAGTGAGTCTGGCACACTTTTCCAGCTAAGTTTTTCGTGGCAATCAATACACTAGACATGGTGACGGACAAGTCACCCAGATTGGAAGACAAAATACCCGTAAGAGCTAACATCGGACCGTGAAAGAGCCGGTGGCTAAGTCGGAGGTGTGCTAGCCTTTGGGGAGCGCTAAATATGGTTCTAATAGACTTAAGTTAATGGATGATGGACCTGTCCTTCTTTTGGCAAATTCTGCATTACTATCTTCCCCTACATTAAGCTTCTAAAATATATTTTTCAGTAATATTAATGCAATGACTTTTCATTGAATGTTCAGGTGATATTTGTCATTATTGCATAACTTGCGAACACATTTTTTGTGGTGAAAAATATAAAAAGTTCACCTCTTGAATTAAATTTCGTTTGGGCCTTTACGTTTTTTAAGTTCTTGAAACTGGCATGGCTTGCTTGAAACCATATCTTACACACTTTTTCTGGAGATTGCAATGATACTGGGACAGAAAACGAAAAGGGGAGCCAAGACTACCATGAGTGAAACTGGTTTACCTTTGTGGGGCTCTGAGCGCAGCCGTGTTTGGGTCACATCAATCGAGTGGTGTTTCTCCTCCGTAGCAGCCCGACACCTACCTATTTACCCCGCAGCATGCTACACAGAAACCAACTCTTTAAATACATATGTCAAGCACTGTATTTCTTATAAACTAGTATGCCTTAAATCTTCCAGGAGAAATTGTAATGTATACATTTGAATACTAAAGGCTAGTTTATTTGCTTTGTAGCACGTTTCTTTTTATGTTATTTACTTATTTATTTTTATTTTATTTTATTTATTTGCTTTGTGGCATGTTTCTTTAAAAAAAGAAATAAATTACTATTTTTAAATCAATGGCTCAATCGTTATAAACACAAGAACTGAGAATTACAGTGTTAATATTTGTTCATAATAAAGCAAAAATAACTAATGATTCTGCAATTAATCAGTGAGAATCATACAAATAATTCAGGCAAAGCTTAATGTTCAATGAACTATCCCAATAGTTTTTCCTAAACTTAGCAATTTCTTAAACCGAATATTCACCGCTCATTTTTACCGAAGTCAATGTTGCTAATTGTAAGACCCCGAGAAAGTCTAGATTATTAAATAGACTGATTCAAACCTCTGCTACATGGTTTGACATTTAACCTTCAGGCAGCCTTATCACTCAAAACTCCAAATCGTGGATATTGTGTGTTCCAAGGGTTTAATAGCAACATACATATTCCGGGCTCTTAGGAAAGGCGGCATTGTATTACATTCAGATGGCAGCCCTTAAAGTGCAGCATTACAAGCACATTGCCAAAGCCCCATGCTGAGCACTGTCTCACTGAATACAAGAGGGCCCGCCCCAGCAGTCAGGCCTCGTGTTTGGTCCCACGGGGGTCGGTGCCCTCGCAGCTAAGCTGAGGGCTCCTCTCATCTTGGGGGTTTCCAGGAGGAGAGGAAAGACATACTTTTCGACAGGCCTTCGGACTTGATTAATTACGGGCCCCTTTGTGGCCTCCTTGGTTTTACAGCCATTAGAGGCCTATGCTGAAAAGACTGTCAGCGGGCTAGAAAGGATTTTATTCTATTTAGCTTGTAAAATATATCAGAAACAACAATATACCTTGCTTAGTCATTCACAACTCACTAACTACATGTTCACTCTTGGCCAGGATGGAATTAACACACAGAATAGGAGAAACTATGAAGTCTGGCTTTTAAACGCTGAGCTTTGGAGAGGGTACCAGGAGTTTGAAAAATACTCTTAATGAAAAATAATGTTAAACAATGTTCCTAACACTAAACATTTGTACTTTGTGTTCTGCATAAATTATACTAGGACAGTGTTAGAAAAAGTAATTAGTACACAGGCATATAAGGATGCTTTGAAGATACAAAAACACATATTACAATATGCATGTTGCCACCAGGGAACGTACGTGGATACACCAGAGTTTAAGCATAAAATACCCATTATGTTACTTACATGTCTAAATTGAATCTTTGTGAATGAGGTCTACAGTCGTCAGGCGTAACAATGCCTTATGCCTAAGCAGGCCTCTAGCAGTGCTGTTGCAGGCATTCTTTCATTGTTCTGGGTGATTCTGGAACGCCATACAAGTGACAGAAGGAGCTAGAATATGTACTTTTTCATCAGAGGGCATTAGGCAGAGAGCCTGCTTCAAACCCATCTGCTCTTGGATCGTGCTTCATATTTTAAAGGTACACCCTAAATCCCCCACTACGAGCGGCCCCTTAGCGGGTTTGATCATTATCATCTATTATGAGTGTTTAGGGAATAATCTGCAGATTTTGAAGCTTGTCGGACCAATATTGGTATTGTGTGGTAATTTCCTGGCATTTTTCCTCAAAATACATTTCTCCAGGTTTGACCACTTAAATTTACTTCAGGGAAAATTGTAAGGGTCTAGTCTAGCCGCAAAACTCATATTCCGGCACATGTGTGGTCACAGGAGGTACTGTGTGTAGGGAACTGGGCTGATGTTGCATATACACCCCCCCCACACACAAACACATTTTGACCCCTTTTTAGCTAAATGGTACTCGGCAGGGATACTAAAGGTGGTTCCTAAGGGCAGTAGCAAATCATATGCCACCCTAAGAGACCCACATATAAATTCCACACAGACTGCCAGTGCAGGCTGAATAAACTGGTGTGAACCAGGAGTGAAAATACGACATGACACACTCCTGTGTGTCATGCCAAAGTCACTTCATCTAATATATGTAAGTCACCCCTACAGAAAGCCTTTGAGCCCTAACGCACAGTGCATTATATTTTATGTGAGGCTATATCTGCATGAGCAGATATGCCAATGTGATGTCTAATTCTATTACTAGATATTGCATGCAATCAGGGATGCCATTTCAAAAGTATGAGCCAGACACTGGTGAAAACGAGTTACCCAGTTACATGATGCCTTTACTCAAAGTAGGGATGTTTGGTATCAAATGTTGAGTCGTACTCCACACCAAATTGAAGAGATGCAGGAAACTGCGATATGGGTGTGAATCGGTTCTTTATTCGTCAAGGCACACAGCATGAAAACTCGTGGTGGACAGCTCAGGAGGTCTCAGCACAACGTCCGAACCTCACCGCCAGAACATAGAACCTAATGACAAGACAATTCTAAAGAAGGGAAGGACCAATGGTAGATACAACACATCTTCCCTCTTAAACACCAACGAAATATAACTCAAAAGAAAAGCTAGTAGCTAAAGAGAAAATTCAAAAACGACAAAAGAAAAACAAAAGAAGGAAAAGACAAGAGTTCAGTGTAACACGTAGTCTTTCAAATAATGAGGAACACGAGTAATTCTTGTGCTTTCTCTAGAGACCGTAGTATCATGAACTGAAGAAGAAGACATTTCCGAACTCCCCCTTCTTTCCGAAAAAGACAAATTAGAAGCAGTATTCGCAACAGATTGCTCATTATTGACAACATCCTGTGAGACAACAGTATCATCACAATCTGTATTGCCAGAAACAATGGAATGATTAGAATTAGATAAATAAAGGTTGGAAGAAAAATCTTCGTTAGGATAATTTTCAAAATCAGAACTAACATGAATACCATTCTTTACCAAAACCACATTGCTTTTGCTCCACCATTTTCCATTTTCTACTAGAACTGCATGTTTGGAGACTTTGACCATGCGTGTCAAAGGAAAGAACATAGACTTACTCCGTTTTAAACCAATAGGTCTCCTAATCTTAACTAAATCTCCAATCAAGAAGTGAAGGTCTCTAACTTTCCTGTTTGCATCATAAGTCAATTTCATTTTATCTTGGACTTTTCCTACAGAAGAACATACTTGTATAATATCTGGAATGTTACATACAGAATTGGTATGTTCTAGGACCCAAAAAGGAGAGAGTTTGGAGGACCCATAACGCCCTTTAAGAAGGACAAAAGGTGGAATCCCTGTAACAGAATGGGGAGTATTATGATAACTCCAAAGTCTTTCTTGTAACGCTTCATGAATAAGCTCTCCTTGTAAGGATGCAAGTTGAATAGTTTCTTTAATCATTTTGTTGACCCTCTCAACCATCCCATTACCCTGGGGGCTGTAGAGAGCAACAGTCAGATGTTTAATCCCTACATTTTCCAGAAAATTTGTTACCACTTGCGATTTAAACTGAACACCGTTGTCCGACACTATAGTTTTGGGGACTCCTTCACATCGGAACAAATCCCTAAGTAAATCAATTACAGCCAAGGTAGAGGGTTGGGGAAGAAATTTGCATTCTACCCATTTTGAAAAATAATCAACCACAACCAAAGCGTATCTTAAATTAGATTGAAGATTATACATGGGACCAATAAAATCGATGCCTAATTTTTCCCATGGACCATTAGGAAAATCAACAGGGTGGAGAGGTGTATTACGCATTTTCAAAGACTTATCAGACATCGAACAACTGGTACAATGACCAACAAAATTTTCCACCTCAACATCCATCCCAGGCCACCAATAAAAGAGTCTTAAGCGTTTTTTAGTGCCTGTCATTCCAAGGTGACCCTGGTGAGCAAAATTGATTAGTCTAAGCCTGAGATTCCCAGGAGGAATTAATAGGTTATCTCTTAAAACGATTTCACCTTCAATGGTGAGATCCTCTTTTACTTTGTGAAAAGACCGTAAACCTTTGCACAAAGTTCTTTCTTCAGGTCAGCCATTGACAATAAATGTTTTAATTGTACACTGTAAGTTGTCTGTTTTAGAACATTGAATCCACTCAGGATAAGTAATAGCCCCTTCTAACACCACTAAACCATCCACTAAACCCACTACACATTCACTATCATCAACAAAGGTAGATGGATTCTCATCAAACAAGGGACATCTAGAGAGAAAATCGGCACGAGTATTTTTCCCTCCAGGAATGTGCTTAATAGAAAAATTAAACTCAAACATTTTTTAAAGCAGTCTAACTAATCTAGGGCTAAACTTAGCATGATCACTCTTAGACAAAAGAAAAACAAGAGGTTTATGATCGGTGATTAAGAGAAACTTCCTTCCCCAAAGAAAGGTTTCAAAATGTCTGACAGCCCAAACACAGGCTAACGCTTCTCTTTCTATCGTACTGTAATTGCGTTCAGTTTGAGAGAGTGATCTGGAGGCGAATCCTATAGTGTGTTCAGTACCATCAACCAATTGTGTAAGGACAGCACCTAGACCAACACCACTTGCGTCAACTGTAAGAATAGATTGAACATCATCCCTAAAAGAATGTAAAGCAGAGGCTTTTAAAATTAGCTTTTTTAAATTAGCGAAGGTTGAGGATTGAACTTCACTCCAGTTGAATTCTACATCTTTCCTAAGAAGTTTCCTCAATGGTTCAGTTTGCAAAGAAAAGCTATCAATAAAACATGAATAATATTCGCACAGTCCAAGAAAAGATCGAAGTTGATCCTTATTAACAGGAGCAGGACTGTCCAGAATTGCTTTAACCAGATCAGACTTGGGTTGAATGCCTTTGTCTGAAATATGGTGAACTAGGTAGTTAATGTTATTAAGAAGAAATGTACACTTTTCTTTTTTTACAGTAAACGCATGACTTTCAAGAGTGTTAAGAACATCACTCAAAATTTGAATATGTTTGTCAGACGTTTTGGAGAAGATGAGGATGTCATCTTGATAAACCAACACATTTTTAGATTCACCAAAAAGTTTGAACATCAATTTTCGAAACACCGAAGCGGCCGAAGCAAGGCCAAAAGGCATTCTCAAAAATTGAAAGGCACCAAATGGGGTGTTAAATGCAGTAAGGGAACGTGATTCTACAGCGAGCTCTACTTGGTGGTAGGCGGATCTAAGATCGATACAGGAAAAGAATTTTGCATCACCTAAACGAACATTTCTTGAATTTTTGGAAGTGGAAAACAGTCAATTAAAATGTTCTTAGTCAGAGATCTCAAATCAATGCGGAGCCTAATGTCATTGGAATCCTTTTTCTTGGCTACGACGATCGGAGAAATCCACTCTGAAGAGTCGATTGGTTCAATAACTTTCTCAGAAACTAATTTTTCCAAATGTAGTTTTAGTTGATCTCTAATTGATAGAGGAACATTTCGTACTTTATGAATGACTGGTATGGCGTCCTTCATTAATAAAATTTTGTGTTCAAAATTATACACCAAACCAAGTCTTTCTTGAACAAGAGAGTGATGATCAAATAACAACTGTTGAAGTTCTAAATTTGAATTGGGAAGATCAACCAGGGAAATAGGACAAGCCAGGTCTTAGAATCATTCCGAATTTTCCTTGGTCTCTCCATCCTAAGATATTATATCCTTTCTTTGCCACATACATTTTGGTGAAGATTACTCTGTCCTCCTTGAATTTGATGTTGTCAGAGAAAAAACCTAACATATCGATATTATGTCCCCCAAAGGATTAAGATGTATGTGATTCCAATGTTTAAAGAATAGTTCATCCGTAATTAAAGTAACTGGAGATCCAGGATCTACATTCACTTGTAAATTAATATCACTGATAGAAATATCACATACAGGACCACCATCAGTAGCTTCAGAATCAATGGCAAGAACAATTTATTTTGTACTTCTGATGGCACAGACATTGGAAACAGGAACTTGTACAACATTTTCAACAGTTTCTGTTTCTTTACATCTTGAGTTTTAAAATTATTATTTTTAGGTTCGGTACTTATAGCCATAACAGGTTCATTGGGTGTTTCCTTTTTATTTTCGTTTAACTCCTTCTGTGCAACAACTGACCTCTCAATGCCTCTAGCCAAATCTAATGTTTCCTCTAAGGAGGGATTCCTACAACAGAGGAGTCTTTCTTGTACCTTTTTATTGAAACAGTTAACGACTAATTGATCTCTCAAATAAGAATCAATACTCCCATCAAATTCACATGTGGCTATTAAAACTCTTAATTCAGATTCAAATTGGTATCTGGTATAGAACTTGTTCCTTTCAACGACAACACTTGTTTCATCTTTGAAAATAGCTTCTTTATAGACATCCCAATCACTTTCATTAGTTTGATTAATAACAGGTAAATGTTCAAATCTATGTTGACCTTCAGAACCTAAATTATTGTAAAGAAGTGCTAATTTCCTTACAGGATCAAACTTATTACCATCTGAGGCTATGATGTAACTGGCAAAACCTTTAAACCATTGTTTCCATTTTATTTTAATTATTCCAGGTTCAGCTAGGAAATGGGGAGGGCAAGAAATATTTTGCATGGTGGCCATAGATAAACCTCAGAATAATTTGAAATGGAGAATGAATTGAAAAAATGCTTAAAGGATGTGCAAAAGGGGATGTGTGCACATCACAGTGAAAAACACTTTAAACAGAGCAAAGCTTTAGTGAAAGTAAGTAAGGTGTACACATCACCAACGCTTGTAAAAGAATTGTAGAGTGACTTTCAAGAAAAGTACTAAAATGTTTAAACTGTACCTTTAAGGTGTGCTCATCACCGAAAAAGCAGAAATCCACTATGCGCCAATAATGCGAGACGTGAATTTTAGTAAAATTGCTTTAAATCAAAGAGAGTGGTGTGCGCGTCACCGCGCTGAGAATGAAACTGATTTGAATAGCTGATAACGTGGTACACGAAGTTTTGACGAAAGTAATGTTTCAACTCGTAAGGATTGGTATGCGCGTCACCGCGCTGAAACTGACAATACCGATTTATTTCTCCTTCAAAATGGAGGCACGTAAGGTCACGTGACATGACCCCAACATGAGTGCTGACGTAAAGATGTAATGAAGGAAGCTTCTAGTGAGCGCGCAGGTAGGAATGCTCGCGCTAGTGCTCGCGGCGTTCGCAGTTGGTCACAAGATTAATCTTCAACTATCAAAGCGGGGTGAAGAAACAAAAATACGAACTGCCGTAGAAGTCTTCCTCAAGTAGTAAGTTGAATTCATAAGTTGCTTTTCATTTGAGGGGTGAAGACATCAAATGATAATGGAATGAAGAAATTAACTGCTGTGAAAGTGCTCCGCGAAGTTCCGGTCATCGCCAAATGTTGAGTCGTACTCCACACCAAAATGAAGAGATGCAGGGAACTGCGATATAGGTGTGAATTGGTTCTTTATTCGTCGAGGCACACAGCATGAAAACTCGTGGCGGTCAGCTCCGGAGGTCTCGGCACAACTGCCGAACCGCCGAACCGCACCGCCAGAACATAGAACCTAATGACAAGACAATTCTAAAGAAGGGAAGGACAAATGGTAGATACAACATCAAACATCTCGTATTAAAGCACCATACTGATGCCAGTGTTGGATTTATTAATACATGCACACCTACTAGCCCCTGGTGTGTTGGCTGACTGGTGTCTGCCAGCCTGCCACCAGAGATGCATGTGTGACCCCCAAGGTTGAGAGCCTTTGCTCTTTGGAGGTCAGAAACAAAGCCATCTCGGCAAGAGGTGATAACACCCCCTCCCACAGGATGACCTGCTGATTAGCATTCCAAGGCAGGGAGCTTCAAAGAAGATACAACCTTTGAAATGAGAGTCTTGCTTTCCTCACAGGAGAAGAAGTCGACCCCCTTTGTCCAGAGCCCTTTGGCACTTGGACAAGCGGGAAAATTAGCTAGTCAGGTAGGCATGCCCACCCCCAGGCTAATACCACCCCTAAGGCAGCCTAATCTGAGGCTGACACAACTTTTCAGAGTTAGCCACCTTTGTGCTGGCAAACTTAGGGATTCTGAGACCGGTTATGCCCACTTCCTACAGGAAGTGGTCATATAGGGGACATAGTGACCCCAGGGGCAAGTACCCCATTGGCTACTACCCCTCACTCCCCTTAAAGCCCCTAAACTGAGTATATAGGGGGACCCCCTGATACCAGATCTTCATATTTCGTTAGACACAAAAGAAGGAGTGGAAGAAGAAGACTGATGTCCCGAGAACCAAGGAGCACAACTGACTTGGTGCCAATTCCGCCAGCTTGTCTGCTGCACCGAACCTTCAAGGAGCAACTGATTTGTCATGCTTCTGTGCAGACCTCAAGAAACCCAGAGGGCTGCCAGTGCTTCGCAAATTGCCAAAGGAACTCTCTTGGTTTGGAGCAGCTACTCCCCTGCAGCCACAGGCACTGAAGAAGCTAGACCAGGTACACCGATTTGCTGCCTACAAAGTCTAACGATGCAGCAGCTGCCCAGGAAGAGGTAGCAGTGCTTCTACATGTCATATCCTTCCTCCCTACCTCCAAGTGAGGGGACGCCAGGACCTACCGGAGTGGCACAGTACCAATCCCAGGGGTACTGGACCCATGCAACGGCCAAGACTTGTTGTGCCCAGACCAGACATCAACGCCGAGGAAGACTGACCTGCACATCAAAGGAATTCAGGGACAGTAAGACCCTTATTGAGAGTGGTACAGCTGTCCTGTTTGTGCCTCTGCAGAAGAAACAAAGACCAAGAGTGAGTCTGTGACCACTGCCTCACAATGCCTCAAATAACTTATGCACCGCGCTCCAGAGACAGAGTCCAAGGGAGGGGACGGTGCCAACGGGGTCCCCAGGCCCACAAGAGCCAAGCCCACACTTGTGTTTGTCCAGATTGGCCTTCAAGTCGCCGCCTACAGCCTCTTTCTGCAAGCTCCCTCCAAACGCGAGAAACTCCAGCAGCGGATTTAACTGCCACAGCCTGTGGGGGAAGTGGACCAAGGGTGTCTATTGATCTCAAGGATTGAGTCCCCCTTTGGGTTTCCCCTGACTGATGCCCCAGTCCCTGCTTGCAGCCTCTTTCTGACCAGACCGTTCTACTATTGAAGTGAATGGGACACCCGATGCCGTAACAAACCTCTGCACCCAGACGCACAAGAGCCTCCGGAGGTGACCTGTTGGTGTGGTCTTGGGCCTTGCCTCATACTCACCTTAACTCCAGTAGAGCTGTTCCGTAAGTTGCTGACAAGTGCCCAAATGCAATACATGTTTTTTCTTCATAGGATAACATTGCTGGTCCAGAAATTGCAGTTAAAAACTGTACAAATTCTTAACTCAAAAAGTATTTGCCCAATTCCGATGATCTTGGTATCTAAATTTATATGAAAGTATGTTATTTTTATAAATTGGTGTTGGATTTCTTCATTGAGTGTGTGTCTCCCTTACTGCCTTTGTGTGTGTAATAAATCCTTAGCACTACCCTCTGATATGCCTAACATATTGCCCACACTACCACAAAAAAGAGCATTTGAGGTGTCATTTTTTATTTTTTTATTATTTATTTATAAAGTTTACATAATATATTCGAACTGGCACAACATTATTACAGAAGGAAAAGAAATAAGGACATTACCAAAAATAAGACATGGGGGGGCATACATTACAATTTCAATACAGTACACATCTGGAGTCAACACACTTGTGCATAAATTATGGCTTGATCGAAGACCCAACACATCGGGGTTTAGTACCAATGTCAGACAGATTGTAGAGGGGACATACCATAACAGAGAATGGAAACCAGACCCGGGACCCACTGCATTTTACAAATATATGATGTTACAACGCATGCAATTACAACACATGCTTTTACAATGCAGTCTTTACATCACAACTACCATTACATTGCATGATTTTACAATGCATACCATTACAACTCATTTTTTAAAACTACCATTACAACGCATTCCATTACAATGCACAATGCATACCATTACAAAGCATACCATTGCAATGCATAACACTTGTAGGGCAAACAGTAGGGTGAGTGTTGGATAGTGTGGGGGCAAAAATTACTATTCCTACTCCAGGGAGTGCAACAGTAGGTAAAGTGTTGGATAGTGTAGGGGTAAAAATAAGCGGGTTTGGTACTAGAACATGTCCCGTAACATCACTCATAACAGTGAAGACTTCCCTACAGAATTTAGAAATATCAGGACACAGCCAAGCTATATGTAAACAGCCAAGCGGGGTACAATAGGTTCTATTTTTGTATATAAAATGTATTAAGCGATGCCTGCAGTTTCAGGATATATGTTTTGTGACATCACAGCAGTACCTCCAACGCTTGTCATCAAGGACCAAATCCAATTCTCTCTGCCAGTCTAGATGGGCCTTAGTGCATAGTGTTGTCTTGAGTTCTAATGAGTGCAAATAAACAATTGAAATTAACTTTGCAGGGGAATCTACCCCAATGATATGCGTGAGTGCAGACATTGCAGGGGGCTCCTGCATATCATCTCCCAGAAGTTCTCGCCATGCATGCCTAGCCCTGACATATTGGAATTGGTCTAATGGGGTATGTACCGGACCGTCTTAGGGCAAGTAGTCCCAGCTACGAACAACACCATCGAGAAAGAAGTCTCCTATCCTTAATATGCCCAATGCTTTAAGCGAGTGGTAAACGTCTTTTTCAGTCCCCGTCTGGAACCAGGAGCACCACTCCAATAGGATCAGCGGTGAGTACATGAGAGCTCCAGCTTGATATTCTAAAAACCTATGCCAGGCATGTGTAGTGGAGTTTATAGAGTCCAAAACTTCATGCCGCCTAATAGGAGGTTTAAAGAGGGTCTGTGTTAGAGTGTTGGGGCAGTAGCATTCCTCTATATATGTAGGTGTGTCAGTACCCGTGGGCCATGTATCCAGCCATATGCATGAGAAGCTTGCGCTACTCAGTAATGTAGTTCTAAGTCTTGTGCAGCGAGGCCTCCCGCAGAGTAAGGTAGAGTCAACGTATCCAACTTGACCTTCGGCTGATTACCGGTCTTAGCTAATTTTATCATAAGTGAGTATAGTGTAGCATAAATATGGCGTGGCAGCAACATAGCAATATTTAAAAACAAGAACAAAAATCTAGGCAGGACCACCATTTTTATAATAGAAATGCTACCCAAAAAGGAAAGAGGTAGTCTGATCCATCTGGTGATATCGTCTTCAAGTTTGGCGATTGCCTTCCTATAATTTTACGAGAGTACCACTTTAGGGTCAGTGTGGATTTGTATCCCTGGATATCAAATGGGATCAGAAGACCACTGCATAGGATAATCTAAGCTTGTAGGAGTGGTGACAGGAGTCAAAGGAAAAATTTCCGATTTTGACCAGTTAATTTTGAGGCCAGAGAAATGTCCAAACTGCAGGACCGCCGATAGAATAGGATTGAGATTCTTTCCTGGCTTCCATACATATAGCATCATCAGTGTACGCCGAAAAAATCAAACTATACTCCAGGAACCGCAGTCTCCTGTGGCTATGGTACTCCTGAAGTGCAGACGCCAAGGGTTCGGCCACAAGGGCGTAGAGAAGTGGGTACAATGGGAAACACTGTTGGGTTCCCCTCGAGATGGCAATAGGGGCCATAACCATATTGCCCAGAGGGTTGGGCTGAGCGATGAGCCTTGGGGTACGCCGCAGATGATCTCGGTGGCCGCGGAGCGGAAGGGAGGGAGGCGGACTCTCTGGGTTCTGTCGGAGAGGAACGAGGTGATCCAGTCCAGGGCTTTACCTTGGATCCCGGTGTTGTGGAGGTGGGTTATTAGGGTATGATGGCAGACTGTATCAAAGGCGGCTGAGCGGTCTTCGATTCTTTGAGGTCGTCGGTGAACCATGTTGTTTTCCTGTTGCCGGGCTTGCCTGGAGGGTTCTTCAGTGGTGCAAGGGCGTCGGCGCAGTTGACGATCCACTGTGTGAGGTTGCGGGCTGCGTCGTTGGTGTCAGTAGTGTTGATTGGTGGGTTCTGGCTCAGTGATGTGGTTAGCTGGTCTGCGGTGACTTTGCTCCAGCATCTACGGGGGATCTATTGCGGGCGGTGGTGGGATGTGGTCTTCTTAAAGGTGAAGTGGATGCAGCTGTGGTCGGTCCAGTGTAGTCCAGTGGAGTGGCTGAAGGCAACGTGGCTGCTGGCAGAGAAGATGGGGTCGAGCGTGTGGCCGGCGTAGTGGGTGGGGGTGTTCACCAGTTGCTTGAGTCCGAGGTTGGCGAGGTTGTCGAATAGGGTGGTGGTGTTGTTGTCATTGTTGTTCTCCAGGTGGAAGTTCAGGTCCCCTAGGAGGATGTAGTCTGATGAGGTGAGGGCATGTGGGCTCATGAAGTCGGCGTTGGCTTCACTGAATTGTGTGCGTGGGCCCGGGGGTCTGTAGATGAGGGTTCCTCTGAGGGTGGTCTTGGGGTCGGTGTGGATCTGGAAGTGTAAGTGGTCGGCGGTGGTGAAGGCATCTTCGGAGTTGGTCATGACGCCGATGGTGTTCCTGTAGATGATGGCGATTCCTCCTCACGTTTGGTTAGCGTGGTCCTTTCGGGTGATTTTTAGCCGTCCGGGATGGCTATGGCGATGTCGGTGGCTGTGGAGGCGTTCATCCAAGTTTCTGTGAGGAAGGCGACGTCTGGTGCTGTTGTGTCGAGGAGGTCCCAGAGTTCGACGGCGTGCTTGTGGACGGAGCGGGTGTTGAGCAGGATGCACTTGAGGTGTTTGTTGTTGTTGCCTGGTCCGGGTGGTGGGGTTCAGTTTCGGACGCATGTGAATTTGCAGATTTGGCAGGAGAAGGGTCCGTGGGTGCGCTTCGGAGTGGCTTGGTAGCAGGCAGATGGTCGGCCGGCGTTGAGTGCATGGAGGGTGGTGGGGTTGTATCTCCGTCGGGTTTCTTGGTTTCGGCGGGGGCCAGGGGTTCTGGCGCTGGGCGCGGTCCTGGTACGGACAGGCGCAGACGGGCTTGCCTTTGGTCAGTGTCTGAGGCACTTCAAGATACTAGATTTTTCCCAGAAAAGACCCAATGTAGGATCGAGAACTGTGCAGCAGACAGGGACGGATCATCCGCTATGGCGGAGGAGCGTTACTCCATTGCTGAAATGCAGTAGTCAGAAGAAAAATAAAATAACAATAAAACTATTTTATTGTCATTTTGCTTTTACTTCCAGTCTGCTGAGTCGAGGGTGGGGAGGGGCCAGGTCGCAGTGTCACAATGCAGGGGGAGGAGGAGTGGTAGGCACTAAAAGTGCGACATGTGACTTAGATATCTCCAGGCTGTTCCTTGGAGATATCTTAGTGCTCAGGGGCACTGGCTCCCAGTCCCTGCTGGAGCACAAAACCAGTCCACTTCACCCAATCCCAGCGCTTCTCTCATGTTGTGAGAAGCGTTGAGATTGGGTGGGGTCTGGGAGCCTGTGCCAATGGGAACAGAGGAGCAGCGTGGCGTGGGAGCAGTTGATCGCGGCGGCCGGCAGGAAAGGTAAGTTTATATATTCCCCCTGCCATCCCCCAACTCGGATTGGCAGCAGTTGCCCCTGGCAGCAGACCACGGGGAATTGCAAAGTTCACATGTATCTGCCAGAGGATTGTAGTCTATAGGACCTAGGAGTCAGTCTTCAGCGCCCAGTGTCAGCGAATGGGGCTGCGGTAGTGCGCCTACTACCTTCTCATTCAAGTGTTCTAGGTGGCATTAGGAAGGCTAGGAGTTCAACTCATAGATGGGAATAACTGAAAGGTCTGTCCTTAGTTTCACTTTTATGAAGGAAAAGATGTTTGTTTGCCAGTTCACAGCCATTGAGGTCCAGGTGCATTTTAACTACGTTACTCTCGTTATATTCTACTCCCCAAGTAAGCTCCACTGTAGCCTGTCACATGAATATGAGGGAAACGGAGACATTGGACCAATAATGCATCCATTCACACTCCTACTGCCCATGGTAACAGAGGCCCACTCCATGAAGTATTAATGTGTTAACGAGGTGGGTGTTTGCTTTGACTGGAAACAGAGGTAGCCACTGCCCAGCTCTACATGAGAGTTGTATACACAAGAAATCTGTGTGACTTGCTAGGTTAGGTGCTTCCTTGTTCAAGCCTGCTTACAACCCCTGGACTACTTTTTATTTACCCGGCACAGTGCATTTCACTGAAATACACCAATATAGAGAAAAGTATGACCTGTGTTCTTGTTTGCAGCAAAGTACCTTTCTGTGGAGGGCGTGGCCAATGTGCAGATTATGGCGAATGAGTGAGCTCGGAGCTCCACACTGGCCCTAAATTTATCAGCATATTAACTGGACGCCGGAGACCGGGGAGCATCCCAGAATCTACCTGGAGGAGCTAGGATACCGGGGTCTGGCCCCGATGGTTGTGCGGCTTCTGGAGTGGCCGCGGCAGACAAGAGCATTCGGCGGCCACTGGTGCAGGGCAGGAACAAGATGGTGGCCTGGAGTGGATTGAGGCTTGAGACAGGAGCGGAGCCTGGGCCGCTCTAAAGTTTACGCCCCGGGCGTGGCCCACGATCGGATGCCTGAGTACAGTGGGGGCTGCTAAGTGAACACTGGCGAAGTGCAGCAGCGGTGATTACACGGCCGCAGAGGGACGGGCGCGCTGAGGAGCTGCCTCCGCAAACAAAAAGCCCAGTCGGAGTCCTGGGCTCGGCTCCCCGTCCCGGGTCATGCAGCAGAGACAGGGGTTGAAGTAAAAATCCAGCCTCCCCTCCCTGTTCTTGATCATACTGCAGTGGGCAGAGGTTTGTGAAGGGCCCGGACCCCCCTCCCTGTCCCAGGTCGAGCAACAACACACGAAGGCTGGTGAAAGCCCTGGGCCCCCTCCCTGTCCCTAGGTGTGTAACAGGGCCTGTGGCTTGGGGCAGAGCATGACAACACTGGCTCTCAGGTGAGAGAGAGCATGCACTGATTCTGCAGGAGGAAGGGGCCCACCTGCATAGTCGCGGAGTGAAGTGGCCACTGCCTGGGCCCTGAGAAGTGGGCGAGTGAGTTGCTGCAGAGGCTTTGGCTACTTGCGGGCCGGTGAGCTGCCTGGACCTTCCTCGCAATCTAGAGCCACCCAGCAAAGTTAGACTGGAGGTCCCTGAGGTTGGTTGGCCACCCTGCCCGGCCGAGGTATGCACTGGGAAATAGTGCAGGTGTCGGGCCCACATCGGGGTTCATGGAATAGTGCGGGGCCCTGTTGACAGACCTTGCTTGAGGCCCCTTGAGGTCCACCCGGGGCCACCCTGATCGACTGTCTGCACCTAGAAGTGCGGTGAACCGCTTACCTAAATATCGCAACGGGTACTACCCCAGAAGAAAGTGAATCTTCCTGGCGAGAACTGGGACACCCAGGATTGTGCGGTGAGTGGCAGAGGGTACCTTACCTCCTGGGAGTGTGTGGGAACAGACTAGGGCAGAGACTTGATTGCCGAGTGGCCGCAGGAGAGTGCAGATTGGTAGACCCTGCAGCGGACAGACTGATCCAGCGGGAGGGGAGTGGCCCTCCTTTCGAGTGTGGGGAAGCTGAGCCCTGGTGAGAGTAGCAGGATTGCGACATCGGTTGTTAGACTGCATCTACTCTCGAGCGTGGTACAGCAGTTGGGGGACTGTTTGGCACCAAGGGTAAGCCCGAAGGCCGGCAAGCTGGTGCCCCACAAGACCCGGAACATAGCACCCAAGAGCAGACACAGACTGCCCCAGAGGATCCCATACAGCAGCAACTGGGCAAGATACTAGAGGCTATAGCGGGCACGAAGGCTACCCTCCATCAAGACATCAGCACGGTGGCGGTAGGACTTGCCCTTCTGCGAAAAGAACATAAGAAGCTCTCTGAGAGGGTGAAGGAATCCAAGATCCCCCCAGCCCAAAAGGTCCTGGAGCAGCAGATGGGAGTCCTCAAGGACAGGGTGGGTATTCTGGAACAGAGAGCCGAAGATGCGGAGGGACGTAACCGACGGAACAACGTCCGGCTCATGGGCTTGCCATAGGGAATTGAGGGCAATGACATGGCTCCTACTTGGAACAGTGACTGAGGGATGTGGTAGCTCCTGAAAGCCTATCACCCTTTTACACTCTTTTTTTTTTTTAAATAATTTCTTTGTTGAATAAAACTTCCAATCTTCAGAGAACAGTAGTATGCATACAGTTCGACATTGAGACATTTGGTGTAATTATGTAGCAGCAAACATGTACTCAGTAAAGCATGTCATGTGAACAAACATTATTCCTAGATAGTTCCATTTCTACAGTCGGGGATATACATAAGTCCCCACGATATGCATTCCACCCACTCCATTTTTTATCCCATTTCTTAGGGCACCTTCGAGATCTATACACTTCTTTTTTTGCGATCGTGCACTTATTCAGTTCGGTCACCCAGGCTCCCGTCGATGACCTCTCTGCCACCCCCCAGTTCATTGCTATTGCTCTCTTCACTAGTGTGTACCCCAGAGTGGCTAGTTGTTGTTCCACTTCTGTGAGATCAGTCGCTTCCCAGATGTTAAGAAGCCCCAATGATGAAGTGAGGTTGATCTGTTTACCTAGCGCGTCTTGCATATATGTTGTAGCCCCCTCCCATATGGGCCGTAGGAACGGACAGTCCCAAATAGTGTGGTAGAATGTTGCCTCTTGGTGACAACCCTTCAGACAGAAAGCGTCTTGTCTAGTACCCATTTTCGCTAGTGTAATCCCAGTGAGGTATGTTCTATGTAAGATTTTTAATTGAATCAGACAGAGGCAAAGTGCAATAGCTGCCTTCCTTGGTGACATCAGTGCTGTTTGCCAGTCCTGGTCATCGATGCCTCCTATGTCGGCCTGCCACCTGCGTTGGAGAGCTTGAAAGGGGTCAGGTAGGTTATTGCATAATTTACAGTATGTCAATTATATGGCTTTATCTGGGAGTGGTACAGAGAGCAGCCAGTCCCCTAACGGGGACGATTCTGGAAGGTTGCCTGTATCTGGGAGTGCTGTTGTCTGGGCGTGGCAGATCTGCAAATAAAAAAATGTCTCCCCCTGAGCTAGTTCATACTTCTCCTGGAACAAGAGGAGTTTGCCTTTCTTGATGAGATGGCCAATATTGGACAGTCCGATCATATCCCACCTATCAAACCCTGGTTGATAACACAGGAGTCCCAACATCTGGGTAGACCACAACGGCATGGCCAGAGTCAATACATCAGCCCAGCCTAGCCGTTTAGTCGCCTGGTGCCAGATTTCCACCGTACGAGCTGTGGGGCCTAAATATCTCCCTCTCCGGACCCTCGTGTATAGAGCTCCGAGGCACCCCTCTTTACCAATGTGGTATTTGTCAAGCATATAGGCAGGGTCTATCGGAGAGCAGTACATTCAGTGATTCACAACCACCAGCTGTGAAGCCCAATAGTACAGTCGTATGTCTGGGAGGGCAAACCATTTTACACTTTTGAACGGGCACACAGAGTTCCGGCTAGACCCTTGGCACCGGGGCGTCCCCCTAGGCCGGTGGTAGCCCGCTTGCTTCATTTTAGAGATAAGGACCTCCTCCTGTGGAGGGCATGTGCGGAGGGTCCCTCTGCTGTTGAAAACAGCAAGGTTTCCCTCTTCCCGGACTACACAGTGCAACAGAAACGGGCCTCATTTCTGGAGGTCAAGAAGGCGCTGAGGGAGGAGGGTCTCTAGCACTCTCTGATTTTCCCGGCCAGGTTGTGGATTGTGCTGGATGGCAACGCCCACTTTTGTGAAGCCCGGGGGAGGCCTGGGAGTGAATTGAGGCCTACAAGACTGGGGCCTCACAGCCCACGGGCCCTGCAGCTGGGTCGAGGAGAGTGTCGGAGCTAGGAAAGCGCTCCAGACGGCGGTCTCATCGGGGAGCCCCCAAGAGATCGACCTCCTCGCAAACTGAAAAGGAGAGGGCCGAGGCTATGCAGGCGGTAGCGGCGCTTATTCAGGGCAGGCGCCCTACCGCTGAGGCGGAGGCTCAGTCTTCAAAGGGCACCAGGGACATTCATTCAGACATCCCGCAGTGACAGTGTAAAGATGCCGGTGGTGACCTCAAACACGGCTGACGAGGTTATCTGAGGCTGCTTGAGTTTTGGGTGAACCTGGTCCCTTATGATGCAGCTGACTAATTGGCAGTGTTCTCCGGTCCCGAGCTGACATGATGTTATGGGGCCGGTGCGCTCCAAATGGCTTGTGGATTAACCCTCCGTTGTCCTCTGTTCTCACTGTCCACCTCCCCTCCCCTCCCCCCCCCCCCCCCCGAGTACCTTCCTGGAGTAAGGCCGCACTACGGGTTATGTTCTACACACTGTTTGGAAGACTGACCGTTGTCAGGCTGTCCTGGACTAGGGGAGTTGTTTGAGATGGGGTTTTCCTGTTGATATTTTTAGGTTGGTTGTTTGCAGAGGCAGATGGTGGTACAAATGTGGGGATTGGATCCCCTTTAGGTTGTTATGGGGTGGGTTCCTGTGGAAATGACAGGTACACCTAGCACTGTGAGGTTCCTCATGTGGAACATCCGTGGTATGGGAACAATGGCCGGACGTCATAATATATACTCTTACTTGCGGCGCAGAGACAAACATATAGCATTCCTCCAGGGGACGCATATTAACAAGGAAGAGGCCGGGAGATTGCAGAAGAGGTGGCAGGGTCAGATCTTTGCGACCACCTTCGCGGCTTTTGCCAGGGGGGTCTTGATTTGGGTGAAACCTGGAGTCCCCTTCGCTCTTGACCGCACAAGGCTTGATACAGAGGGGCAGAATGCCCTGCTCATGGGAAGATTGGCAGGGTGGGAGTTGACCCTTGGTAATGTTTATGCTCCCAACCAGGACCAAGTGAGTTTCCTGGAGTCATTTTTCGTCGCCCTGGCCCAATGTTCAACAGGTTCTTTCATATTGGGGGGCGATTTCAATTGTGTGGCGATGTTGTCAAACATCGCTCGGACCCTCCCTTGCTGGGGACCCAACCAAACCGTACTGCATTGGGCTTTCAGAACTGGATGTCTCATTGGGGTTTGGAAGACACCTGGAGACAGCAACATCCAGTGGTAAGGGAATACTCCTTTTCGCCGGTCCACCAGGTTCATACCAGGCTTGATATGTTTCTATGTTCTCCAGCCTTCAATGGCTCCATGTTCCACACAGAATACCTGGGGAGCACCTTATCAGATCACAGTTCATTACTCATGCAACACCAACCAATAGGTCAGCGCCCCCCGATACCTACGTGGAAACTGAATCCACTATTGCTTGACGATGTCCCATTTCGGGCCTCATTGGCAGCACTGGCCGAGACATATTTCTCCAACAATAAAACAATAACAATACTGCCTCCTCTCCACAGTTAGAATGGGAGGCATTCAATGTGGTGGTTCGGGGACATTGCATGGCCCAGGCGTGCGGGGCACACAGGGAGATTAACTGGGAACTTATGAACTTAGAGGGGACTATACGCAGACTGGATAATTTGCAGGGTATAGATGACACGGCCCAAGTGTCCCTATAAGAAGCACGGACACAGTACAATGAAGCACTGGGCAGACTGAGGTATTACAGTTATAAGGATTATTTAGACAAAGTGCAAAGGGAGGAAGGGAGGGCGGGTCCGCTGTTAGCTCGTCAAATTAAACCAGAGATGGGGGGAGCGCCTGTCTCGTGGATTGTCCTAGACTCGGGTGAAATAGTGCATGACCCTGATGCCATCAATGGCTCTTTCTTAAAGTACTAAGAGCAGTTGTATAAAGCCCTGACTGCAGCCCCCTTGTCGGATATACAACACTTCCTGGCCCCTCTGCAGCTCAGTGTGTTGGAGGCAGATGCACAAGATGACCTGGGAGGCCTGATTACTATGCAGGTGGTCAGAGCCGATATAGCGGCACTAGCACTCGGTAAGACGCCAGGGCCTGATGGCCTTCCGGACAACTTTTACATGCGGTTCTCGGATATACTGATGCCACATCTCGTTACGTTATACACGGAGGCATATGTGGGAGGGGGGGGTTACCTGACTCCACCCAGTCGGCACTAGTGATCCTGCTTCCCAAGTCCAAGCAACCTGATGCGGGAGTGAGGGATTATCGACCACTCTCCATGCTTAATCTAGATTTTAAGATCTTGAGCAAGGTATTGGCGGGCAGATTGCTTCAGCACATGAAGTCCCTAATCCACCCGGACCAAAACGGAGTTATCCCTTCTCGCAGTACCTCATATAACCTCTGCAGGCTATACTCTGTACTCCATCGTGCAGAGAAACCAGCTCTCCAGCAGGCGGCGGTGTTATCTGTCAATTTGGAGAATGCGTTTGACACGGTGAGCTGGGAGTACCTCTTTGAGGTAATGCACCGCATGGGTTTGGGGGACGACTGGGTGCGGTGTGCGGTTTCTTTATGCCTCGCCCACTGCGAGAGTCAAGATGGGTCGTACAATCTCCAGGCTCTACAAGATCTCCCAGGGGTCCCGGCAGGGGTGTCCACTTTCCCCACTCCTGTTTGCCCTGGCCGTGGAACCATTGGCAGAGTGGCTTCGGCTGGGCGGGAGGGGGCTGAGACTAACCTTGAGTGGGCGCTCTCACCTTGTCTCTCTATTTGCAGACCACCTGTTGTTGTACCTGGCTGACGCGGTTAAAGGAGCCGCGGAAGCTCTGCAAATCCTTGGCGATTTTGCTCTCCTTTCCGTACTTAGGGTCACTAAAGCTAAGACCTATTTGTTCCCAATAGCTGGGCTATTACCTAGACTAGAGGCGCTGCCGGCCAACACCCTCTGGGTCCAGCATACCTTTAAATACCTGGGCATTAATTTTTTTCAAGATCTAGATGACCTAAAAGATGGGAACTTGGGGAAGACTTTGCGTTCCGTTCGCTCTTGTGTACAGTTCTAGAGCACCTTGCAACTGCCTATTATGGCCCGGATTACATTATCCAAAATGGTAATGCTACCTCGGCTGCTATACTTTTTCATGAACCTCCCGGTTCTGATGCCGAGAGGCTGGTTCCGACCTCTGCACGCTCTCCTGCGGCACCTAGTTTGGGGTGAAGGGCGCCCGAGGGTGTCCTTAAAAACCCTGCAACGCCCTATGTCGGAGGGCGGAAATGGGGTGCCAAACTTTGAATTCTATATGCTAGCCGCCCAACTGCAACGGTTAGCACAATGAGTGGAGGGAGTGAATGAGGAAGGAACATGCATGGAGGACCCAGTATCGAGTCGGCGGTTGGTGATGGCGAAGCTTCGGCTTCTGACCCTACCCGTCCACCGGCTGCTCCCTACTGCAGCGCACGGCCTTCCAAGCGTGGATATAATACTGTAGTGGAAGGCAATAACCTGCAAAGTACTCCCCCATACTTCCCATGGTGGGGCTGCCACACGGGGACCCCCAATCCATATTTACACGTGCCCAGCTGGCCAGATGGTTGGATGCTGGACAAGAGAATTTTGGGGACTGCTACTTGGACAAGGTGCTGATCCTTTTCGCGGACCTAGTGGAGGATAGTGGGCTCCTCCCTGGGTCAGTTCCTAAACTATAAAGTACTGACACACATGTTTGCGCACCTATGGGGCCCCAGGGAGGTGGAACCCGATATACACCCGTCCTCCATGCTTTATTTACTCTTGGTACGGCGGGACACCTCGTGAAACGCCTTTATGCCACCCTAGTGGAGGCCTCCACTGGCCCACTAGACAGACTGAGGGTGCATTGGGACACGATGGGGGGCAACGTCCTCACTGATTCCGAATGGCGTAAAGTTTTACCATAATCGGGGAAAGTTTCTAGGAACACCAGACTAAAATATATCCAATTTAACTACACGCACATGACATATATGACACAGCACCGGCTCAACGTAACATATGGAGGGGAGATGCGCTTACCCAGACACTGATTTTGGCCATATGACCTGGGATTGTCAATGGGTGCGCCCCTATTGTGTGGCGGTGTTGGCCAAGATTAAAGACGTTCTTGGTAGGGAGCTGGCCTTAACAATCCAGACGTGTCTACTGGGCCTCTTCAATAGACCACCCATGCGCAAAGTTGGGAATCATTTGATTGATCTTGCGTTAGGCCTCGCCAAGCGGAGGATTGCGATGCAGTGGAAATTCGCAAAGGGTCCACAACTTGCAGCCTGGCATAGGGATGTCATTGCATGGGCAGAGGCAGAAGGCAGGGCCTTAGCATGGGGGGAGGCCAGAGGGGTGTGAAATCTCCCAATTGCCGAACAATGGAAGGGAGTAGTGGCTGAATGGGAGAAACCGGCAGGATCTGGCAGAGGGAGAGTCAGATCAGGAATCACAAATAGCCGGTGAAGTTCCGGTCGTCCAGTCAGGGCCGTCCGGGACAACGGAAGTTTGACCTCTGGGAAGGGAGCGCATAGATTTAAGATCCTGCCGGGGATGGCATATTAGTTGTAGGGGACCCCCCATTCCAGACCCGCTAAAGGGTTGGAAATGCCTCAACCCCATTTGAAGTCAGTACTTCGACATATCTACACCACTCCTCTGCACCAGTTACACGTTTTTTCATTTCTTCTTTTTCCTGTTTTTGTTTTTATTTCCCCCCTTTTCTCTGGGGTTGGTATAAAGCTAATGGCATAATGTGAGTTAAGCTTGTAAAGACGCATGCTTCGGATGGTTCGAATTTGGACAACTCTCCATATAATCACCACGCTATTCCTGTGCGGGTGGAGCTAGCACCCACAAACTTGGACAGTAATGGATGATGTAAATTGATTTGATTTTTTCTTTTCCCTTTTTATTTTTTGTTTCTGTTCTTTCTTCTGAATGCAACTAAAATGTCGACTACTCTAAAATGCCAATAAATGGCAATAAAAATATCTTTAAAAAAAAAGTACCTTTCTGTGATAAACAGGGCAAGTTTAATTCAGACAGAGCATGAGGGCCCCCGGTGTGTGCGTCAAACTTGTCTCAGCAGCAAGTAGCAGCACTCTACGGATGATGCAGTGTTCAAGTAGAAATATGAGCGACAGTATACGAGGCACTGTATACAAACACTGTCCTTTAAGGTCGTCGTGTTGCATTTTTAGGCGAGTGCAAGCCATTGCTGATGACTGGAAGAGTGGGTACTGTGATAATAATTTTTTATGAGGCGAGTTCCAAGGTTTGCATTGATGAAAGGGAAAAGTAATTAAAACACTAAAATAGTTTAAACTGATTAAACGTAATTTTAAACAGACTTTACTACATATTAAATAAAAATGCTAGCGAGGATGGCATCTTTTTCATTAATGTTTAAATAATAATTATTATTAATTCAATTAATATATTTACTTGATACACATTTAATTTGATGACTTAAAGTACTGCGACATTTTATTTTTTTATTTTTTGGTTAAAATAAATATTTTAAATAATTAACATTTATATTTTACACTAAAATAGTTATATATTTTTAAAGAATAATAAACTTTAATAATTATCTGTACACTTTTCCATAGGGAGATCTCCGCCACGGTGGTGAAGATCTCAACCTGTGTTTCTAAAGTTACTTACAGTAATTTTATACTCATAAATCCTGTCATAACAGCTGTGGTATTGTGCAGGGCAATACTTGTGTGCACAGTATGAGCCCTGTTGGCCCCAGCAGGGGAGTGATTAATAGTTCGTTCCTGCTGATGTCAGATCGCCAATAAAGAGGCTTGCCCGCTCTCCAAGCGGCTAGACATAGAGGAGAGAACAGATCCTGCAGGAGCCAGGGAAATCCATCGAAGACATACTGAGACATAGGCGCTGCAAACAACAGTCAAAAGCCTGAACCGTGCACTCGGAGGTGGTCCTACAATGTCCTCTAAAGAGCGGACCAGTAAGTCAGATATCCGACAAGCAACAATGACCAGAATAGAATGAAACAAAACATAGAACAGACCATGTCGACGGGGTTGTGGGCCATGTCCGCCCACAGCGATTGCCCAGCAGCAGGCAAGACGTGCACAGCATGCGGGAAGATGAACCATTTTGCAAAGGTGTGTAAGTCATCCTGGCCACCACAAAAGACTCCAAAAAATGATAAACACTTTGGTGCAACCCCACAAATAAACAAGGAGGAGAAGACAGAAAACGACGAAGAAGAACACACAGGTCATCTGGTTAACACCGCTGACCAATTCAAAACAAAAGCCAGCTTCATCCACAGGTGCCTGATAGGAGGGTGGCTGGTGACAGCCATTATAGACACTGGCGCCTCCATGAACATCACATAATGGGAATACATGAGGCTATCCTGAAGTGATCGAGTTTTCTACAAACACAAGTGAGTGTGTATGTCTATGGAAACTCACATCCACATCCATTTGCTTGATGTTTGTGGCAGACATTATGCACAATAAGCAGACTACATCTGCCAAAGTACACGTCATCAATGGAGGAATGGATATGCTACTCAGCTGCCAAACAGTGGAAAGTCTGCAACTGTCTCTTTGCCCTCACAGTCCACATGGCTGGACGGGTCTGTTTGCGGGAGGAGTTGCAGGGACTTTTTCAAGGAATTGGCTGCTTGAGGGGAAATAATTATTTTAAAGCTATGATCATTTCCCACAGACCTAACTATTATAAAGAACCAGATTTAATGGCATCAAAGTTCAGCTGGCACAACCTAGAATGAGAGGTACACTGTGGCCTTGTAGCCTTACTTTTTTATTTTAGTTTTATATAGCGCGAACTAGACCCGAAAGTATCAGAGCGTTTTACATGAGTACTAGTTGTGTTACAGACGGACACATTTATTTATTTTGTTAGACGCAAGGAGATTAAGTGATTTGCCCAGAATCACAGGATGTTGAGTGTCCCTGCCGAGTCTCGAACCCAGTTCCCCAGCATTGAGGTTAGCCGCTCTAGCCGTTAGGCCACATCCTATCTAAATCTACTTGAAAGTGGTCTCCTGGAGCTAGATGATTGATCTAGAAGTGCACCAAACAAACCTTTTCATTCTAGATTTGAGTCGTGACCTAAGGGTACTCCAGATTACATTGGGTATTCCAGTGTGCACCTGATTTATGCAATATGTCTTCATGATAGTGATCGCTTGGAGCTCCAGGCAAGCTGGCTGGGTCTGAACTTCGGTGGTGAAGTGAGCTAAAGAATAATGATGGATTCAACACAGATCTGTGACTTGGGGAAAGTGTCTGAAAAAGTTCTGCGCTCTGTCCATCATCTTCTTGTGTTTGTTTTGTTCGCCCTAAGCTGGCAGGGTATGCCCAGATGTGGATCTCTTGCTCACTTTGCCACTGGATTCAAGCTAGTCTGACTGATGAGGGGTGTTAACCTGAAACCGGTCCCAAGATGCTTGTTTCCAGTCCAGGGAAGACCTGCCTTGGCAGTTCGGGCTGGACTGTTCCTATGAGAAACAGGGTCAAGACTGATTTGCATATGGCTTGGTCTGAACTGGGGTGATGAAGTGAGCTAAAGAACAATGATGGATTCAACCCAGATCTGTGACTGGGGATGAGTGTCTGAAAGGTTTCAGTGCTTAGTCAATCATCTCCTAGTGTTTGCTTTGTATGCCCAAACTTGGCAGGGTATGCCCAGACGTGGATCCCTTGCTCACTTTGCCACTGGATTCAAGCTAGCCTGGCAGATGAGGGGTGTTACCCTGAAACCTGCCACAGAATGCTTGTTTCCGGTCCAGGGATGACCTGGCTTGGTATTTCGGGCTAGACTGTTCCCATGAGGAATAGGGTCAAGACTGATTTGCATATGGCTGGGTCTGAACTGTGGTGGTGAAGTAAGCTAAAGAACAATGATGGATTTAACCCAGATCTGTGACTAGGGGTGAACGTCTGAAAAGTTTCAGCGCTCTGTCCATCATCTCCTTGTGTTTGCTAAGTTTGCCCTAAGTTAGCAGGGTATGCCCAGACATGGGTAACTTGCTGACTTTGCCACTGGATTCTAGCTAGCCTAGCTGATGAGGGGTGTCACCCCGGAACCGGTCCCAGTATGCTTCTTTCCGGTCCAGGTAATATCTGGCTTGGCACTTTGGGCTGGACTGTTCCCATGAGAAACAGGGTCAAGACTGATCTGCCTATGACTGGGTCTGAACTGGGGTGGTGAAGTGAGCTAAAGAACGATGATGGATTCAACCCAGATCTATGACTTGGGGTGAGTGTCTGAAAAGGTTCAGCTCTCAGTCCATCATCTCCTCGTGTTAAGCTTGCAAGTCACACTGTTTGTGAAACTGATCCTATGGAGCTCCAGGCACGCTTATGTCACAGACTTTATGAAAGACATTTTATGGTGCTTCATTGAAGCATATTCACCTTGCTGAAAGTCATTTCACAAAGCTCCACGCAAGCTTCTTTGTATGTAAAAATAACGGGATAGTCAAGATTGGAGAGTGTGATTTTCTGTGGCAGCAGAAAAACTGTAGGATTCCCTACCTCTCATTTATGGTAAGAAACTGCCTAAAAATGTGAAAACAGCTAACACTTGACTCTATAGGTAATCATATTGTTTTATTATTTTGTGTATGTATCTGTAAACGTGATTCTGTTGTCCATC
Source organism: Triturus cristatus (assembly GCF_964204655.1). NCBI lineage: Eukaryota > Metazoa > Chordata > Amphibia > Caudata > Salamandridae > Triturus > Triturus cristatus. The sequence continues at coordinate 1,709,268,300 of NC_140589.1, read as the reverse complement.
TTTCTAATGAATCCTGTTTCACTATAACCCTAAAAAGCAACTAAGTAGGTGTACTATGTAGATCAAAATTAACATAACACCAAAATATTGTCATATCTATCAAACTGAATACACTTTCAAAAGCTGGTCTTCTGGCCAAGGCTTGCAGTCTTCTTTGTAAGAAGATAAGGGTGTTTACATCTAGAGGCAGTAGCAGATGCCAGGTTTGAACAAGAAGTCAGGAACTGCTCCAGAAACAAACCCAGCAGAAGGAGAAAAACTGGAGACCAAAAAAACATTCCTGCTGACAAGGCCAAGCGACTGAGACAGGGGTGGCTCCTCCTCAGGAGCAGAGGAGTGTCGCCCCGCCTGCTGCAAGCGCAGCAGGCAAATACAAATAAAGAAAATGGCATTCCAATCAGATTTTATTTATTTGCCACCTCACCGGTTCACATTGTGTACGGCGCTAGGGTGGGGGCGTGGCAGCATCCTGCAAATGCAGGATTACAGCACTGGTCTACAGTGTTCATGACGCATTAGCTATCCGTCTTGCGATGGCCAGCCCGACATGCGCACTGTTGACCCAGCAATCCAAAGGCTGTGAAACAGCCTGGGGATTGTTGGCACAGGCCCCCAGCCTCAAAATGAGTGCTGATTGATCCTGCTCTCACCAATCTGGGTGCTGCTTTCACTGCATGAGAGCCGCTCCAGGATTGGTTGAAGTTGCATTCCATGAGCAGGAAGGAAGTCCTTCCTTTTCCTGCTCGTGGACAGCAAACAGAAGTGCTGCACCAGTGGAGCTCCCGAATTAATGGTGAGGTGTGTGTCTTCGTGCTCAACCATTTTTTTAAGCTACTCACCACTACTGAAAGATGAGCAAAAACTAATACAGCAACTTCAGAGGAGTGAGGTTCAAATGATTCCAGGGAGCAAGATATGATACAGGAACAACTGCAATGCAATTGGACTACATAATGGAACTCCTTTGATAGGGAAAAAACAGGAAGTGGCCATTACAACGATGGTGTCCACTACATTGGATTGGGAAGAAAAGAAACATAACTAATAATACAAATATTATAAACATAGGGGCCCATTAGGATGTTGGGCGGTGGCCCCACCGTGGCGCTGGTGGTGCGGAAAAATACCTTTTTCCGCCCACGAGCAGCGGTCCTCACGCCCGCCATATTAGTATGGCCAAACATAGGCCATTTCCCGACTGCCGCGGAGCGATGCGCACCGCCATCAAAGTGCACCCGCCACCGTGGCGGTGGGAGCCAATGGAGACTCACCGCCCCGCTCCACAAATTAGGATGACTCAAGCAAGCAGAAGCACGGCAGCTGAGACACCGCCCAACCAGAGACGGCGGAAGCTCGACAGCGGAGCGCAAAACCAAAGTCCTGGTCACAACTGCCATGGACTCAGCTCTACATGTCTTACCAGTGCGGTACCTGCTACATCACCAGGAACTTATGGACCGCCACGGACACCGCCGCAGGTACGCAACAACACAAACACAAGACACAACACACGGGCTGACACAGGTCCAAATCCACATCAGACACCCTGGGGGGACAGGGACACATCCACAAGGGCACCCACACATCACCCACCTGCCACAAAGTCACCTCGCAGCATCCTGGACACACAGCTACCGCCACCATGCAGCAATGTCCCGGTCACGTCACCGCAGCGGCGAACACAAGCAAATACATGCACACAATGTAGAAGGCAGGGCCAGTGTCGGGCATGGGCAGGGCACAAAGACCACAGTGCCACACCCCCTCCCACCACACACTAGCACACCCCATGAAGGCACATGCCATGTGCCCCTCCTGTGCACCCCATGCACATCAACAAGCCAGGTCAATACACACCCTGCACCACACAACAAACAATCATGGAGACACACACTGCAGGAGTGGCTGCACAGGAACACACAGCACAGTAGCACAGGGCCAGGGAAACACACACACACCACCACAACACCACAGTCAGGGAAATATAAATGAGGACAAGCAACAAATAAACACAAACAAGGAATTAACATTCAAATTGACACACAGCCTGCACAGTCACACATACATACCACAGACTGACACACACACATACACACACCAACCTGCCAACAGCAATGGAGCACAACAAATATGGAAACCAAGGTGGGCTGCACACAAATGGAAGGCCATGGAGACATACAACAAGCATGTGTACATCACATCAACACAAGGAACAGAGCACAACACCCTCACACCATCAAAGCACACATGGCTGGCACAGTCAGTGAACTTAAACCACAGACAGCTCAGTAGAACAACACAGGGAGACAGCAAGGCAAACCACGTATAGGCACAAGGATGAAAGGAAGGCCCTGAAGTCAAACTGTGAACAGCCACACATCCATACAACTACTTCACAGGAGTACACCAGCAGTACTACACACAGGGCCCATCTACACACCTCAGGACTGACAAACACCAGTAAGAATTTACACACATACCCCCCTCACACCATCAGCACACAACACCAGTGCCAAACACACTGAAGGCTGGCAATACTTGACAATCAATACACACACAAGCAACCACACACCCTGGGCTCAGCCACAAACATCACACACAGGGATGCCACCACAAATGTGGAAACAAATACAACAGACAAACAAATAACCCAACAGAAACACACACAAAGCCACAACACCAACAACAGACATGCCCTGTGCAGCTAAACTGGGGAAAGGCAATGGGAGCACAGACACAACAGGAGTGCACAACCTCATCACTCAGGAACAATGCACAGACAACATACCACAACACACACAAGTGCACCATCACAGAACAACACAGCCACAGCAAACAAACAACAGATGCACAGGCAGAACAATCACATAGCAAACACAGCAGGACATCAGGGGATGCACACCAGGCAATCACAAGGCAACATACACACACAGCACTGCACGCACAACAAGCTGTGTGTGTACACCAAGCATACCAGACACACACAGACATCAGTGACAGAACAGCAACCCACACAACACCATACAGCACAGCACAAAGACAACAGCACACCCAGGAAGTGAAGCAAAAACACAAACAACACACATACATCCAACACAACACCCACTAGATGCACAAGTCTGGGACACAAAGGTGGAAACAACTTGACCAGAGGACTGGGCCGCACACACAGCTGAACTGCATAGGGGCAGCCATGACTGACAAACAGCACCAGAACATCACACATGACCCATTGGGGAAATGCCCTGAGTGACTCATTTACCCTGGCCAAAGAACTGCACCACAAGGCACAGTGTCACAAATGAAGTCACGGGGAGGCACACACATATACAAACCAAGGGGACAGCGCATACCAAAGTGAAGTGTACTGCATGTCAGTAGGGGACATGGCAGGAGTGTACCATACACAAAGAGAGGGAGTACAGACCCACAATTGGTAGGCAGCTGAAGCACAGTCAGAGGATGGCATGACAACACACACAACATGCCACACTGGAGGCAAGAAGGCAACATGTGACAGCAATGCATGAGAAAACACAACCACAATGGCAGTGTGGAGCAGCAGGTCTGCACAGTCCCCACAAACAGCCACCAGACACATGGATGTGCAACAAAACACAACACTGACTTGCCAGTAACACTCTCTGCATACTCACAAGTGACAAAAACAACAAGTAGGAGTCAGACAGAACTGCAAGGACACACCAACACACTGCACAGTGCACAACATACAACTCACACATGGGCATACAACCACATCCACAGGGATGAACAATCAAAACAACAGGCACACCACTCCTGGGTGACACATGTGTGTAGTTGACAGTGCAGAGGCATGTACACATCAACACTCCCCACAAACTCACCCCCTTCACACTGCACACTACCTGGCCATCCAAAAGCACAAATGGAAAGTAAGCCATGGGACTAGGATGACTGGCCATCACAAGACGACCACACACATACACCACTAGGCACACAGAAAGGAAGAACACACATACATGATGACCCTGGACAGCCTGCCTGCAATACTGTGTGCAGAAACCCACTCTGTGCTGGCAGTGCCCCCGACCTGACATGTGTACAATATAGCCAACATGAACTAATTAAGTAACTGACTACTGCTAACCATTCGAAATTGACACCATTGCCCACACAAGTATCTGGGTCAAGAGGAACTGAAGACCCTGTCACCTCTGAAAAAAGAGAGTAAGTGAGCCCAAACATTGACTATGTTGAAGTGCCACACAGACCATGTGGCACAGTAAACCATTTACACACAGCAAAATAACTTTATTCAGTAAGGACCCTGAAAAATAGACAACAGGAGAAACTGTCTTTATTTACATATTGCACAGATAGGTACCATGAGAAGAGAAGAGCAAAGCAGAAGATGCAGAACATGTCCATGAGAAGCTGCACAGGCAGGGGGCACACAGCAGTGAACGACAAGGCCAATGGGCAGGACAAAGTGCAGACTGAGTCCATGAGAAGCTGCACAGGCAGGGGGCACACAGCAGTGAACGACAAGGTCAGTGAGCAGGACAAAGTGCAGACTGAGTCCATGAGAAGCTGCACAGGGAATGTGTGTGACTGTACCTTTCCATGGTCAGCAACACAGTCAGGGGACAACAATGTGCAGTACAGGCCCACCTGTGTGAGAGACAGGTGTGTGAGGGTGACTACCACTCAGACTTGGCTGTCAGGCAGACTGGGAGCTGGCTGTGTCTCGGGGACTGTCGGGGAACTTGCCGGGGGAGAGATCGGAACAGCTGAGGTAGAGCTATCAGTGGCTTGGCAAGCCAGAGGGCTGCTTGGACCAGGTGGTGTAGTGGCACGTGGAGGTGGAGTCATGCAGACGGGAGACACGGTGTGGCTGGGAGATTGCGGAGGGGTGCCCTTCCACTTCTTGGGGATCCTAAATGGCTTGACTGACTGTGGATTAATAGGAAGTGGTGTGGGCACAACAGGCACACTCACCACCACAGCTGCTGCAGGTGCAGGCGCTGGCAGCACCTTTGATGATGTGCTGGACCCAGCGGAATGCTTTCCCTGGCTTTGCCTCTGCCCCCCTTCCCCTGTTTACTAGGTGTTACCCCTACAGTGCCCTCCGGCCCCTGCTTCACTGGGATTGGAATGGGAGTCGAGGTGATTGGTGATTCTGCCTTGGAGCCCTTCCTAGGTGTACCCTTGGCATGCACCACATCCTTAGTGGGCACAGACACTGTATGCTTCTCTTTGCGAGAAGCTTTAGGGGCAGGAGAGTCCTTCAATGGGGATGCCACTGAGGCATGTGTGCCTGAGGTCTGCTGCTTTGCTTTTTGTCCACTGGTGTCGCCTGACGGACTTTGCTCCCTGCGCTCTGGGGTGCCTTTGGTCTTCTGTGGGGATGGGGTCTGCGCCCGGGACCGCTTGGGTTGCTGCTGCTCTGTGTTTCGTGTGCTGTATCGTGACTTGGACGTATGTGGACCGTGGTCACTATCGGCAGACGTGCCCACGTCCATGGGGGTGGACAAAGGGACCGGAGCTGGACTGTGAGTATGTGCCTGTTGCAGGGCAGACGTTACTGTTGATGACAAAGCCTGGACTGTCCGGTGCAGCCTACCCACGTCAGAATGTATGCCCTCCATGAAAGCAACCACTTGGGCCAATTTCTTGTCGTGGTCAATGAAGGCATTGAGGAGAGCTGTCTGGTCTACACACAGCTGTCGCAAAAGGTCCACAGACTCAGCACTGATGGCAGCAGGGAGGACAGGGACACGGGCATCGGTGCCAGGGGTGAAGGACACTCGTCCCCTCTTACTGAGGCGGACACAGGCAGCACCAGAGGAAGTGGCTGGGAGGGTGGGCAATGGCCGCTGTGTGGTGGAAGTCGATGCAGAGTTCCCGTTCCCTGTGCCCTCCAACATGGATGCATCCCCGCTGGCATCGGATGATGTGGTGCTTTGCATATCAGGCTGGGATTTCTCCAGCAGACTCCTGTCCCCCTGTGAGGCGCTGGTGACATCTGTGTCAGTGGGCTCCTGGGCAGCTGCTGAGCTAGTTTCTACCCCACAGGTGTCCGTCTGCTGTCCCTCCGTGACCACAGGTGATGCTGCATGAGAAAGAGAGATGTAGGGTCAGGTCAGTGGCAGCAACAGAACAAACATATGCAAGCAATGCATGACAAAAGTTGACCAAATCTACATGTTGCACATCACACTGTGCAATCACATAGAGCCAACTCACTATATAGACTCAAGCAGTGCGTGGAAACTGGAAACTCAGGCATGAGTGAGCCATGTGATGACCACACAGCACAACACCCTGCTTGTGGCTCTGTTCAAACAGACACACAACTAGCTCCGAGCACACCTAGGGACATGATGGGGCACAGTACTTGTTGCCAATGACAGATCTGGATGGAACAGGAGGGGACAACACAGACTTAGACTACAACATGACAGTCCACAATGGACATTAGCCCATGCCACCCACCATGTCATACCTTGGGGACAATATAATGCTGCACATTGCTGTAAGATGTGTAGGCCTCCCCAATCTGGGTGCATGCAATGTACGCATTGATGTACGCACAGTCAGATCGGCACACTGCCGTTCCCTCCCATGAGATTCCCAAGACTACCCCAATGCAGAAGAAACCTGAAGAGCACAACGCAGAATGTAATGTGAAGGCACAGCATCCAAATCACCTTTGTAAGTACAGGTAGGGCAAATGCATGCCACCGGCACCCAGGCCAGCAGCCACTTACATGCCACAGCATCACACCATCAACATCACATAGGCCAGCGCTGGCACAGGCTCTGTACACATGCAGCCACTCTCAGCCAAAGTCAGACTCCCCAAATGCTCACCCCTGGCTTGCTGCTGATGCTCCTTCAAACGTGCATCCAGCTCAGGCTGCGTCACCGCCAAGATGCGCCCCATTAGTGGTGTCATGCTGTGCCGTGCCAGACGCCCAGTGCGAGGAATCAGCCCCAAGGTCATCTCCGCCACATTCTTTGCCAGCCGGCTGATGTCGTCCCATCTCTTGTGGCAGTGGGTGCGCCGTCGGTTTGAGACCCCCAGAGCTCGCACCTTCGCTGCTATGGCCCTCCACATGGCCTTACACTGGTGTACCTTGAGCTGCAGGCATGGGAGACAAGAGGGGGAAATGATCAGTGACACAGTGTCATGTACCGACATCTATCAGTATAGCAGCAAGATACAAAATCATCACATATCCAACGATATGTCAATCAGAGACTATAGTACAGCTCACATGGGTCACCTGCATGGGAAAAGCTGATGTTAAAGCATGCAGGTGTGTCCCTGCACATCCCACACACATGCAGGATGCCAGCACTGAAACACACATGTAGCCTGCCCACATCTCCAGTCCATTGTTGGCTTGAGCAACACATACATCACATGTCAACCTGTGTTTGGGGGTGGACTCACTGTGTCCAAGACTGCGCAGCCATTAATGTCCCTGTCCTGTGAATAGATGAATGTGTCATGGTGGTCACATAGAGGGACATGATCTCACAAATACAAGATGCCATTCACAAGGGCAGTTGTGTGCAAACTACAGTGCTGAGATGGACCAGAGCTGGAGTGCAATGTGAAAAGACTGGTGTCATACTCTGTAAGTTAAGTGAGTTGTCCTTGTCTCTATAGGCGGGGACTGTGCAGGCCAGCTGGGCTCACACTAAGATGGACTACAGGGGCACACACAGCCATCCAGCCAAGCAATCACTGTCCTGACTACAGCATGAATAACCTTCTGTGTCACTGTTTGGCTGACAACACAACACAGGTCACTCATACATACATGTGCAGGGAGGGAAAGCTGTGGCATTGGGTACACACACCCTCCCATTGGAGACAGCATGTCAGGTAGTGCATGACACTACCCCACACTCCCAGGCACATACTGCATTAGTCCAACTACAGGTGTGGCCCCCCTTCCCTACCCCACCACTGTTGAAGACTTACCACTACATTTGGGCCACCATATAGCCTTGGGTACTATGTGAGCACCTCGTTCACCAGGACCTCCAGCTCCTCGCTCGTGAAGGGACTGGCACGGATCTTCTCTGTCCTTGTCATCACTGTGGACATGAGACAACAGCAGCCGATTTGGGTGGTGAGGGTTCTCAGGCAGCAGTCCCTGGAGGCAGCAGCAGGTGAGGGGTCTCAGGCAGCAGTCGCTGGAGGCAGGTGAGGGGTCTCATGCAGCAGTCCCTGGAGGCAGGTGAAGGGTCTCAGGCAGAAGGCTCTGGGAGCAGTGGCAATGTGAGGCTCACTACCACCTGGGGTCATTTCAAAGGTGCCAAGCTGCAGCAATTGGTGGTCCAGGTCTGCCTCTTTCAAATTCATCCAATGACAGCCTCCACGGTGGCGGAGCACGCCTACCACGATCTTCAAAATTGCATCATGTCACCACAATCATCATGGCTCCCATTGGCTGTAAGGGCATGCTCCATGGCGGTGACACACCGCAGGGGCCCGGTGTGCGCTACCGCGATTTTAGCACCGGAGCATGCCCACCGCCATTTCCCCATGTCTCCATGTCTATAACTACCGCACTTGTGTGAATGGAGGTGCTGGTGACACACCGCCAGGGCCAGGCGGTAGCTACCGCGATTTTAGTGGCAAAGCCTGCCCACCGCCATTTCCCCATGCTTCCATGCCTATGACTACCGCACCTGTGTGAATGAGGGTGCTGGTGACACACCGCCGGGACCAGGCGGTAGCTACTGTGATTTTAGCGGCGGAGCATGCCCACCGCCAATTCCCCATGTCTCCATGCCTATGACTACTGCACTTGTGTGAATGGGGTGCTGGTGACACACCGCCGGGGCCAGGCGGTAGCTACCGCGATTTTAGCGGCGGAGCATGCCAACCACCATTTCCCCATGTCTCCATGCCTATGACTACCTAGACCCTTTCGTTATTTACAGGATCTCAGTTCTTCCACACCCCTCAAGACCGTAAGACGCAACCACCATCGTCGTGCATGATCCCAGGCTAGGGGGCCTCCAAGCTGGAGCACTGTCCCGTACCCGAATGACATCTCACGCCCATTCAGGATGTTAAACCATCTATCTGACTCAGAATTAAAAGCGCTCCTTCACTCTTATGAGCCACCGCACCCTACACGTAACGCTGGACCTCCAGTTATTGCACACACAGACTCCCGAATACCTGCTATTCCTACCTACCCATACAGACCCACCAGACACAACCCCAGAGGTATTGTTGAAAATAACCTTACTAGAATACCCCTCACAAGTGAACCATCCTCAGCATCAATCAAGCAGAATCTAAGTTGTATCCTGCTGAACTGCAGCTCCGCGTCTAGACACGCAGCTGATATAGCTGACCTACTTATTGCTAACGAACCAGACATTTTGATCCTGACGGAAACCTGGTTAAAGGAAACGTCTACCCCCATCATGGACATCCTGCTACCCCCTAACTATGACATCACCAGACTAGACAGAGCTGACAGACAAGGAGGTGGGTTAGCCTGCATTCACCAGATCAGCCTTACAGTTTCCATCTCTAATGCCCCTTCGGTACCCTCCTGCGAATATCTTTGCTTAAACATAGCCAATAACAACAAACAAATCTGCTCTCTACACACCTTCTACCACCCGCCCGGAGACAACCTTACATTCATAGAACACCTCATGGACATTCTAACGTCAAATGACAGCCAACAAAATAAGCAAATCTTCTTGGGTGACTTCAACCTACACTGGGATGACGTGAACGATCCAGGGGTAAACAGCCTCAAAGCTTTCCTCGCTGACCTCAATCTTATCCAAATATGTAACATCCCGACACACGACAAAGGTGCCACTCTAGACCTAATAATTTCCAAAGCTGGCGCCACTCAACTTGTCTCGATTCTCCCTTGCGACTGGTCTGACAATCATCTCATTTCTTTCCAAATCTTGGAAACGATTAAACGACGCCCAACACAACCCTTGAGAACTAAGACCTGGAAGAGAAACCTGAAAAACGCTGGCTCTAACCTTATTTCATTAGTTAATTCTAACCATCTCCACCCCCACGAAGACTTCAAGGATGTTCATGAGCTGACCAGTCATTACTTCCATTCCATGAACAACCTACTTGACAATATTGCCCCGCTTCAACTGAAAAGTACTTCTACAAAAGAGTCAAAACCCTGGTACGATGGGAGACTAAATGATGACAGACGTTCTCTCAGATTATTGGAACGTCGCTGGAGAGCTGACCCCTCTACTCATCACCTCAAGCTTCTTAGATTCTCCAGAAACGCTTAATTTAGGAAGATCAGAAAAGCGAAAACCTTCTTCTTCAGATCACAACTAGACCGGGCCAGGAACCGCCCCAAAAAGCTTTTCGATCTTATCAAAGCTCAGACCAATAACCCTCCCAATCTCCCTAACATGATCCCACCCCCTCTTCCCAACTGTGACGAATTTGCCACCTTCTTCGCGACCAAGATGGAATCCATTAAATCAGACCTAAGAAAAGACCTCTTAGACATTGCAGACCGGAAAAAGAACCCAGCTCTGCCCATGGCAGAGGCTCAAGAAAATGACCTCCCAAAATTTAAACTAAAAAACAACGCAACTTGGTCCCATTTTAACACTTACAGTGAAGATCACATATTAAAGACGCTAACTTCTCTGAAAACCTCCAACCATTTCATAGACCTGTTACCGGCTAATTACCTAAAAGACTTCATTCCCCTAGTTCTACCCCTCTGGACTAAGATCATCAACTCGTCCCTTCTTCAAGGATCCATCCCGGACAGCCTGAAAACAGGTCAGGTATCACCGATCCTTAAGAAAACTACAGCTGACCCTTCAGACCCAAACAACTATCGCCCGATCTCCAACATCCCTATGCTGGCTAAACTCCTGGAAAAATGCGTTAACTCACAGCTGAACAACCACATTGTTCAATTCAACCTACTTAACCAGTTTCAATCAGGCTTCCGAGCAGATCATAGCACTGAATCTGCTATGACACATATTCTAGACGACGCGCTACAAATCCTAGACCAAAACGAAGCCTGTTTACTAATTCTACTCGATCTATCCTCAGCTTTTGACACCGTCAAACACGACAACCTGCTCATTCTCCTGAAAAACAGAATGAGAATTTCTGGTTCTGTTCTTAACTGGTTCACCTCTTTCCTGCAAAATAGATCCCAAAGCTTCAAGGTCAACCAAACTCTGTCCAACCCCATGCCAGTCACGTTAGGAGTTCCTCAAGGCTCTTCTCTCTCTCCCACCCTTTTCAACCCCTTTATGGAACCACTCACCGATCTTCTCAGCCACGCCAAAATTCACTTTCACATGTACGCTGACGATACCCAAATATACATCAAGATTCATTCTCTGGAAGACATCAAATCACTCAACTCCACGCCACTAAAAACCCAAATCTGGCTGGCCAAAAACCACTTGAAACTAAACTCCCTCAAAACTGAATTCCTCTTAATCGCTCCCCCCAACAAATCTCCAATTATACTGGAATGGATGAAACACCTAACAGCTCTTAATGGTCATCCGCTAGTCGTGGACTCAGCAAAATCTCTGGGGGTCACGCTTGACAGTAACCTAAAGATGCAGAAACATATCAGCGCCGCCACAAAAGGAGCTATTTTCCATCTCAAGACTCTTAGAAAACTCAAACCCTTTCTACCGGCCCAAGATTTCAAACTAGCGGTCCAAGCACTAGTAATCCCTCGTGTGGAATATGGGGCGGTTACCCTTTGCGGCCTTCCGAGGGCATTGACAGCCCCACTAAGAGCCACGATCAACTCTGCTGCGAGACTGATCACTGGCTCAAAGAGAAACTCCCATATTTCTCCAGACTTGAGAACACTCAACTGGCTTCCGTTTGAAGCCAGAATTCATCTGAAAATCGCTTGTATGACTCACAAGGCCCTCCACCACAATGCCCCCCACTACCTAGCTCAGAAATTGGTGCTATCTTCGGGCAACAGAGCCTCCAGGAGTGCCAAGACTCTCTTTCTGAAACCTCAAAGATTTGCCCCAAAAAAACCTATAACCGATCCTTTTCTGGTATGGCTCCTAGGATCTGGAATGCCTTACCCAGTGAAACAAGAATGAACCCTTCTTCTGCTGCATTCAAAAAAGAAGTGAAAGCGATCCTCATGGCTAAATTCACATGAACTCTGTAACGGTTTTCTTTTTATATTTTGTGTTTGACATATGATGTTTTCATATCTGCAGTTTGTCCCTCTGTTTAGCTTAATCTTTATGACTTTCAGAACTGCACCTTTGACCTGTAAAGCGCTCTGTTACTCGCAAGAGTCTTGTTCGCGCTATATAAAACTTTCAAAATAAATAAATTAAATAAATACCGCACTTGTGTGAATGGGGGTGCTGGTGACACACTGCCGGGGCTAGGCGGTAGCTACCACGATATGGGTGCCATGCATTGACACTAGGCCCCGCGATTTTGGTGGCAGAGCATGCCAACCGCCATTTCCACATGCCTCCATGCCTATCACTACCGCACTTGTGTGAATGGGGGTGCTGGTGACACTCCGCCGGGGCTAGGGGGTAGCTACCGCGATATGGATGCCATGCATTGACAAGACGGTACAAAAGGGGTGGTGATGATGGAGCATCAGAACCAATCAAACACTCACACCCAGTCAACAGATCCGGGTTTGATCCATCACCGTTATTTAGCCCACTCTGCCACCCCAGTTCAGACATGGCCATATGCAAATCAGTCTGACCCTGTGCCTCATGGGAACAGTCCAGCCCGAACTGCCAAGCCATGCCTTCCCTGGACCGGAAACAAGCTTCCTAGGACCGGTTTCTGGCATTTCAGCCATCTTCGGCCAGGCTTGCTAGAATCCAGTGGCAAAGTGAGTAAGGGACTCACGTCTGAGCATACCCTGCCAACTTATGGCGAACAAAGTGGTACAAAAGGGGGTGGTGATGGACGGAGCATCAGAACCAATCAAACACTCACACCCAGTCAACAGATCCGGGTTTGATCCATCACCGTTATTTAGCCCACTCTGCCACCCCAGTGCAGACATGGCCATATGCAAATCAGTCTGACCCTGTGCCTCACTTTGCCACTGGATTCAAGCAAGCCTGGCTGAAGATGGCTGAAATGCCAGAAACCGGTCCTAGGAAGCTTGTTTCCGGTCCAGGGAAGGCATGGCTTGGCAGTTCGGGCTGGACTGTCCGCATGAGGCACAGGGTCAGACTGATTTGCATATGGCCATGTCTGAACTGGGGTGGCAGAGTGGGCTAAAGAACGGTGATGGATCAAACGCGGATCTGTTGACTGGGTGTGAGTGTTTGATTGATTCCGATGCTCCGTCCATCACCACCCCCCTTTTGTACCGGTATGCATTGACAAGAGGCACCGCGATTTGGGTGGCAGAGCATGCCCACCACCATATGGGCATGTCTCCATGCCTATGACTACCGCACTTGTGTGTATGGGGGTGCTGGTGACACACCGTCGGGGCCAGGCGATAGCTACCGTGATTTTAGCGGCAGAGCATGCCCACCGCCATTTCCCCATGTCTCCATGCCTATGACTACCGCACTTGTGTGAATGGGGGAGCTGGTGACACACCGCCGGGGCTATGCGGTAGGTACCGCGATATAGGTGCCATACATTGACACGAGGCTCCGCCATTCATTCGGCGGAGCATGCCAACCGCCATTTCCACAGGTCTCCATGCCTATCACTACCGCACTTGTGTGAATGGGGGTGCTGGTGACACACCGCCGGGGCTAGGCCATAGCTACCGCGATATGGGTGCCATACATTGACACGAGGCTCTGCCATTCATGCGGCGGAGCATGCCCACCGCCATTTCCACATGTCTCCATGCCTATCACTACTGCACTTGTGTGAATGGGGGTGCTGGTGACACACCGCCGGGGCCAGGCGGTAGCTACCACGATTTGGGTGCCATACATTGACACGAGGCTTCGCCATTCATGTGGCGGAGCATGCCAACCGCCATTTCTCCATGCCTATCACTACCGCACTTGTGTGAATGGGGGTGCTGGTGACACACCGGCGGGGCCGGGCGGTAGCTTCTGCGATTTGGGTGCCATACAATCGCAATGGCCATCTGTCAAACATCAACAGGGCACAGTGCCAAGATGGTCAATGGAACATCACCGTGCACACAAGGCCAATCTCCCATTTACTCCACTGATGGCTACACATGCCATGTTTGTGTGTTTCGTAGATTGGCCTGTACCCACTCACATGTCACTTATGGATTTGATGTTGGTCTAGGCAGGACAGTGCTGTTCTGGACTCTACAATGTGTACACATGTCAATGTGTTGAGGTGCAGTGACAATCACAGCGATGCTCGTCTCAATGAATGATGAACTATGTTGCATTGCCTCTCATGTCTGCTCATGCACACATTCGTCATTCCAGCTCCGACTGTGGTTATTGTGTGGTGGATGTGTGCCAGCTTGTAATGACGCATTGAGGTGTGACAGGTACAGTAGCTAGGTATGAGACAGTGGGTTAGATTAGTTACACATTTGATGGATGCTGTACTCCCAGACGTGCCCATTAGAAATGTGGCCATATCCCTATGTGCATTCACATTGACCAAGGTTGTGTTTGAGGTACTTGTCTTGTGTAAGTTGACAGGTGTGGCCTTTGTGCACATGATGGTGTCCCTACATGTGAGCTGGTCTGTTAGTCAAGGTTGATGTCAGTCATTGTTGTCGTGTCATCCAGAACGTGATGTGCTGTGCACATCTCATGATGTATTGCATTGACATGTGTTCACTATCATCTCCACTAGGAGGAGGCCGAATTTGATTTGGCACTTGACGGTGCTGGAGGACATGGAGGATGTTGCATTACCACTCCATCAATGTGCCAGTGGTGTGCCTGGCAGACATGACCATCTCGCACGTGTGTGCCAAATTCCCAGGCTCGGCCCATGACTACTACATCCTGCGGAACAGCATTGTGCCCCAGCTGATGGCTAATATTCTTCCCGAGCGAGCATTGATTGTGGGTGAGTATGCCTAGTCGTGTGGCGTGCTGGGTGTATGAGTTGCTGCCCTCAGCCTCTGCGACATTGCAATGTCTATTTGTGTTTGTCTTACCTAGGTGATTCTGCATGAGCTCACTGCGGAATCCCAGGTCCTGGCTGTAGTCCGCTACAATGAGGCCATGGGAGGACACGTCGTGTGGTGGAGCGTACCTTTGGTCTGCTCAAGTCACGTTTCCGCTGCCTGGACAAGACCGGAGGTGCACTGGCATACTCGCCCAGGAAGGTGTGTCAGATTGTAGTGGCATGCTGCATGCTCCGCAACCTAACCATTCGCAAGGAGATTCCCCTGACTCCTGGATGATGGTGAGGACCCAAGACCCCAGCCTGCAAATCAAGCTGTGTCCAGTGATGAGGACAGTGGAGAGGAGGAAGGTGTTGACCTGCGTGAACAGCTCATCACCCACTACTTCACTTGAAGGTGGGTGTCAATGTGCAACATACCCATTGTCTGCTGATATTGCTGTTGTCGTGAAGGGGCATGTGAGAATTGTAGCAGCAGCCAGTTGTAGACTCAGTGGTAGTTGGCAATGTTTCTGGGACAGGTCATTTGGGAACATCACCAGGACGTGTATGTTGACACTTGCTGCCCATTGTGACATGTGCATGTTGGGTTATCCTGATGGTAGGGGCTGTGTGATGTCTGTGATGCCACACCCAGGCCAGTGAAAGTAGTTCTGTTGTGTTTCCCTAGGTGCCTTCAACTTCTCCTTGCCTACATACAGCCCATGCCCCTGGTACATTATGATCATGTTGAAGACTGTACATCCTGCAATAAAGACGGAGCAGACACGACAACATGTGTGTAAGGATATTTTATTTGCAATGGTGAGATGCGAGGGGGGTGTACATTTCCATTGGGGGGTGGGGTGGAGCAGTGAGTTGACAGTTGTGGTAGATGAGATAATCGAGTAGTCACCACATTGCTGTGGTGACCCAGTCCAACAGATAGATGCCATTCACAAGGCAGTGTGGGGAAGGACAGTCCAAAAAGTCAATGCAGTGGTGGAGAGGGTCGCCATCATGGCTGGCTCCGTGACTGGCGTCTGGCAGGTGCTTGGCCTCCAGATACTCCCAGGGTCTTCTTGGGATGGCCCCTTCATTGTGTGGCAGGGGGGCCCCTGCTGCAGGGCCAGTGGGGTCTGAGGACTCACCCCTCTCTGTGGGCACAGGAGGGGATGGTGAACTGTCATCGTGCGGCCCACCAGAGGGAGGTGGAGGTGTTGTCTGTGGCACATGCCTGTCCCTCAGTACCGCCACTTGCTGGCCCACGAGGTCCACGATTTGTCCCATGCGGGTGTCGATGAACCTCATCAGCAGGATGCGCTCGTGCAACAGTTCGTCCGACCGGCCCGTTCGTCCCTGGGCCTGTTCGTATGCGCCCTGGACTCTGGTGATGTGTTCCAGGGATTGGGTCCCAGCCTCCTGGTGTTCGTGGGTGGCCCTTCCCTTCCCACCTGCCCTGCTGCCACAGACCTGGTGCCTCACCACTGTGGGCTCCTGCATCCTCTCCCTGCCCTCCTCTGTCAGTGGTGTGTGCTGGTCATCCTCTGGTACAGGGAGGGTGTTGCAGGCAGCACTGGTGGTGGTGGTGGCGGTGGCTACACAGGCCGTGACAGCAGGGGTCTGCTGTGAAGTTGTTGTTGGCACAGATGTGGTGGGGGGGGACGATGGGGTCCTGGGATCTGTTGCTCCCTGGCACACCAGATGGGCCAGCCTCGAGCTCATCGTCCATGGAATCCTGGGAGTCAACATCCGAGAGTCCTTGTACCGGGGGGAGACCGACTGCAGGTTGCTGGTGTTGTCCTCTGCAGTGAGTTCTTGGTCACCTGTGGGTCAGATGGGAAATGGTCATTGTAGTGCACCCGGCAAGCTTTGTGTTGGCTGTGTCACTCACTTTTTGTACACTGCACAATTGACAGATCATCACATTGTTGACTATGTGCACTACTGTGCTTGCTGATATGATGCAGTGGTACAGGCATTACATGTCCATGGTGTGAGGTGTCAAGGCATACCATGCGACCTGTGAACAATTAAGGATTACAGGGACTTGTTGCCATCTAGGGCCTGGCACAACATGTGTTTAATTGAGAACTCATTGGGATTGTGGCCCAGGATTCTGGACTTCCAAGTTAAGAAACGATGCGAAAGTGACCACAATCCCACTGTAGCAACTTTGGAAGGTTTTACTATTTGCCCCCACCCCGTTAATGATTTCACCACTTTAGCCCCCCTGGTTATAGCCAGTTGTGCTCGTAGAGTCAGATGGGAGAAGATTGCTCAATCCCAAAGGGATCTTAGTGCTATGTACACTGAGATCTATCCCCTCCTCGAGAAGACTTTGAGTGAACCCAACTCGATAGAGGGCCACTCAGATCTGGATATGATAGGAGCAACAACCCATATAGAACTCTGTCGTATTCTAGAGTCCCACTTCTGTCGGGAAAACAGGAGAAGCAAGGCTCCCGTGAGGGGGAACAACACCTGGTATAATAAATCCTGTAGGGAAGCCAAGTCTCTGTTATTGACAAATCTTAAGAATGCCAATAACACATTAATTAAGGAAGCGAGGGCTTATTACAGGAAAATCACCAAAGAAGCGAAAAAAGACTGGGAAACAAATAGATGGGGTGAGATCTCCATTGCACTGAGGAACAGGGATTCAAGGTCGTTTTGGAATCTGGTTAAGACCGGGTCGTCATGCTCTCAACAAGCAGTCCAACCCAACATCGGGGAACAAATCTGGCGTGGCTATTTTGAAGACCTATACGCCTTCAAGCCACTTATAGCAAACCACACTCCCCCCCTCCCCAATGTTCTAATATCTCATACTCAGGGAATGCTTCAAAAGTGTACTCTCAACGAAGTTAAAGTGGCTCTTAGCAAAGTCATTCCAAATAAAGCCCCAGGCCTAGATAGGATCCCTGGTGACCTTTATAAGAGTGAGCCAGACATCTGGGTTCCTTATCTATACGGCCTTTTTAACGCAATTTTAGCTGGAATGCCGCTACCACCTACTTGGGCTGGTGCCGAGATCATACCAACCAATAAAAAGGGTTCCCCCGTCGATCCGGCAAATTATAGGCCGATTAGCCTAATTGATGTCGCCCAAAAGATCTTTGCGCGTATCCTCCTAGCAAGACTGCAAACATGGATGGACGATTTTAACATGTTAACCCCTTTCCAGGTCGGCTTTAGAGCCAAAATGTCAACTGTGGACCAACTCTTTAGGTTACAGATGATCCACTGGAAATCTATTATTCTAGAAGGGGGCAGCCTTTACCTTACGTTTGTGGATCTAAAGTCTGCCTTCGACATGGTGGATCGTCGCCAGCTGTGGGAGCTGCTAAAGGGGATGGGAGTCCCCCTTTATCTTTGCGACCTACTAGAGCGATTACATAAAGATACTTTCGCTAGAGTAAGGTTCGGACTAAATGGTGAACTTACGCACCCATTTGGAGTAGAGAAGGGAGTGAGGCAGGGCTGTGTACTAGCCCCCACCCTCTTTTCTCTTTTTTTAAATGGGCTGGTTGAGGATATACTGACCATAAAAGATATAGATGCACCTAGGTTGGCGGGCAGGAAAATACCGGCACTAATGTTTGCAGATGACACCCTGCTCCTGTCCAGGACTCCCATGGGGATGGAAAGAGTCCTGGACGGATTTGCTTCATTCTGCAGGAAAAGGAACTTAGTCATCAATGTGAGTAAGACCAAATATATGGTCCTCCATGCAGACATCACTAACCACCCTACACCAAAACTAGCCGGCCTGCATTTAGAACGGGTGGACATCTTCGACTATTTGGGTTTGACACTTAATAATAAAATGAATTGGGATCCCCAGATCTCAAAGGTAAACCTCAAATTTGTACAGATAACTGGGGGAATAATAAAGTTGTACAAAAATAGCCCATTAAAGTTGATTAGCCCTCTGGTAGAGGTATATAAAGCCCAAGCAAGGGGGATGGTGGCCTATGGTGCGGAACTATGGGGCCACAATAAAGTCGACACTTTAACCAAGTCAGAAAACCTTTTTTTTAGACAATTACTTGCACTCCCTATGAGCACTCCTATGCAGCCGCTTAGGATGGATCTGGGTATACAATCCATTGCTGATATGGTCGCTTCAAGACCAGTTATGTATTGGCGCCGACTATGGAGCACTCCCGAACTTGCTAAAATCCAGGAGGAACTGAGATATATTTTGATAACTCCAAAATCAGGCGCCATTCCCTGGTTAGCATTTGTAAAAAATCTCTGCGGGCAATAGGGAGAGAAGACCTTTGGCTCACACCCGAGGAGTCATGCCCCTTATCCTCCAAAAAATCTCTGGCAAAAACCCTGGAGGATCACAACCTGATCCAGATTTTCAGATCAGTGCATAGTCCCAACCTGACCTCGGTATTTCTCGAAGTTAAAAATGGTTATAGCTTTGAGCCTGCATTAGATCTGATCCACCCGGTCATTGCCAAGAAATTATATATACAATTCAGGCATGGCTCCCTCCCGCTATTTGCAAGAACGAATAAGCGGGCTGGTTCTAGCAGCCAAACCTGCCCTGGGTGTGGTGATCAAGAAAAATCAGAGGTTCATGTTATATTCTTCTGTGCAGCCTATAAAATCCCCCGTCGAAAATGGATTATCCAGTTGGCAAAAAACACGGGGGTTAGGAACTATAGAGATTTGTTGAGGCTGCTGAAGGATGACCCTTCTTCCCTATTTGTCACGGTGATTGCTAAATTCCTATTTTCAATGTGGTTAACCAGGAGACGTTTACTATTACATTAAGGTAAACCTTGTGATACTATCCATCCTAAACTTAGTGCTTTTTTAGTCCATGTTTGTATGTTTTTACATCCACATTTTCAACTATGTACCACTTCCTTTGTATTTATTGTACATGTTTTATGTTTTATTGTGTTTTATGAACTTTTATGGCTAACAGCCGAAATAAAGTTTTCTGACTGACTGACTGAGAACTCATTGTTTATTTGTCTGACCTGGCAGACGTCACATCTGGACATGGACTTGCCATTGTCATCTCCTGCATACCTTTGTCCTGTCATGTGCATATCTTGATTTGTACCACCACACATGCTTTCATATTTTTCGAATGGTCCTTGTTGCACTTGCCCCATGGTGATGCACATGTAACTAGGTGCTGTGCATGATTGTGCCCTGACTTGCTTCCACTTGTGCATTGGTGTGTCACACTTTGGTGCTGTGACACTTTCCATAGCTTACCTGTGTGCACACTGTGCTTGGCAATGGGGTAGGTATGCCTCTTTGTGCGATGAGAGGGCTGCTGTTGTCATATGGCACCATTTAATTTGTGACAAATGGGTGGCTGCACGTACTGGCTACCTACCTACCTGTAAGTTTGTTTGGTGTACTGCAATGGCTTCCAACTGCTTCTGGATGGGGGAGTGCTCCATCCTGCTCAGGTGTAGAACAGAGGGAATGTTGGGAGTAGTAGTGCAGGCCTCCCACCCACAAACACCCTCACTGTGAAGATGGCTACCTACCTGTAAGTTTGTTTGGTGTACTGCAATGGCTTCCAACTGCTTCTGGGTGGGGGAGTGCTCCATCCTGCTCAGGTGTGGGACAGAGGGAATATTGGGAGTAGTAGTGCAGGCCTCCCCCCCACAAGCACCCTCACTGTGAAGATGTCTACCTACCTGTAAGTTTGATAAGGGTGATGTAATGGCTTCCAGCTGCTAGGGGGGAACCATGCTGCTCAGGTGTGGGACAGGGGGCATGGTGGGAGTAGTGATGCAGGCTTCCCAACTACAAACACCCTCACTGTGAAGATGGCTACCTACCTTTAAGTTTGTTTGGTGTACTGTGCTGGCCTCCGACTGCTTCTCGGTGGGAGAATGCTCCATCCTGCTCAGGTGTGGGTAATGTAATGGCTGACAAAAGCTTCTCGGTGGGGTGGTGGGAGGGATCCATCTTGCTAGGCTGTGTGACAGGGGGCATGGTGGGAGTAGTAGTGCAGGCCTCCCACCCACAAACACCCTTACTGTGAAGATGGCTACCTACCTGTAAGTTTGTTTGGTGTACTGCAATGGCCTCCAACTGCTTCTGGGTGGGGGAGTGCTCCATCCTGCTCAGGTGTGGGACAGTGTGAATGTTGGGAGTAGTAGTGCAGGCCTCCCACCCACAAACACACTCACTGTGAAGATGGCTATCTACCTGTAAGTTTGATGAGGGTGATGTAATGGCTTCCAACTGCTGGGGCGGGGAGGGCTCCATCCTGCTCAGGTGTGGGACAGTGTGAATGTTGGGAGTAGTGGTGCAAGCATCCCACCCACAAACACCCTCACTGTGAAGATGGCTACCTACCTGTAAGTTTGTTTGGTGTACTGTGCTGGCCTCCAACTGCTTCTGGATGGGGGAGTGCACCATCCTGCTCAGGTGTGGGTAATGTAATGGCTGACACATGCTTCTGGGTGGGGTGGTGGGAGGGATCCATCCTGCTAGGCTGTGGGACAGGGGGCATGGTGGGAATAGTAGTGCAGGCCTCCCACCCACAAAAACCCTCACTGTGAAGATGGCTACCTACCTGTAAGTTTGATGAGGGTGATGTAATGGCTTCCAACTGCTGGGGGGGGGGAGGGCTCCATCCTGCTCAGGTGTGGGTAATGTAATGGCTGACACATGCTTCTGGGTGGGGTGGGGGGAGGGATCCATCTTGCTGATGCTGTGGGACAGGGGTCTGGTGGGAGTTGCAGTGCTGTCTGCCTGTACACATGCCCCGATGGTTATGTTGGTAGCTATGTGTGGGGTGAATGGGAGTGGGTGAATATTGGATCTGTGAGCCATTTTTTGTGAGTGTGTGGTGCAGATGGATGGTATGTGTCCTAAGTGGTGTAGCTTTGTAGTTGTGCAAGACAGTACATAGTGGTGGTAGTCATTTGTTTGTACTTACCAGCCTCCACTCCCCCGGCTACTCCTGTGAGACTCTCTGTATAAAGTATGGCAAGCACCTTCTCCTCCCATTGTGTGAATGGTTTTGGTGGAATGGGAGGGCCACCGCCAGTCCTCTGAGCCAGCTCACGGTTCTTGCTCCTCCTCTCCTTGACCACCCTCTTCAGATCATGCCACCGCTTCATGATTTTTTTTTTTGATCTTGGGGTGGTCCCTACTGCATTGACCCTTTGGACTATCCTTGCCCACATTTGTGTCTTTGTGGCTAATGGTGTCTGTGGACCAGGGTACCAAAAAGCTGTGGTTCCACTCTGACTATCTCATCTACCATAACCTTCAACTCAGTCTCAGTGAATTTGGGCATTTTCTGTGTGGCCATGGTGTATGGTGTGCAAAGTGGTTGTGGGTGCAGGAGTGTGAGTGGTGGTTGTGGTTGTGCTGTGTATGGTGTGTGTTGTGCAGGGGGTTAGTTGTGCAGGTGTGGAGGTGGTAGTGGTGCTGTGTGTGGTGTGGCTAGTGATGTTGTGTCCTTTGCCTCTCCTGTCAGCTGGGGTATGTGTCCCTTCTCTACTGGATTATTGCAAAGGATTGTGGTCAGGGAAGGGGCTGGTTTTATACTCAGCTATGTGGGTGTATCCAATTGGGGTGTTGCTGTCAGGTGTGTTGTCCTGGGATTTGTATTTTTTTTTTTGCCACGTGGTTGTGTCATTGGGGTGTGTTTTGTGTATTTGGGGGGCATGGCTAGTTTTGTGTGCGCTTTTTGGTCTTCTTGTGGGTTTTATGCTTCGTCTGCCATATTTTTTACGGCTCGTCCGCCGTGGTGGTTGTGCTTCAGCTCTTCCGCTGGCTCTCCCATTCATCCCATTGTGCGACCGCGGCGGTCGGAGACAGCGGTACGTACAGCGGGACCGTCGGGGATATCCTAATTTCCGGTGCGGTGGCTCCACTATACTTGCGGTGGGTTGTTGTTTTTCCGCCACAAATCTGACCGCCGCGGACGGATTTTGGCCATCTCCGCCCGCTATGGGCAGTTTTTCTTGGCCTTGTTCCGCCGTGGTCGTTTTTTGGGGCGGTTGATCCTAATTTGTCCGCCGGTTTTTCCACGGTGCCGGCGGGCGGTTGTTTCCCGCTTCCATGGCGGCCGGGGTGCTTTTCCGCCCGCCATCCTAATGGACCTCAAAGCATTTACACCTAGAACAATATATGAATGTATAAAAAAAATAAGTATATGATGTCAGACTTATTAATATAACTTTTTTCTGCAACGCGCCATATGCCAGGTCTAAACTGGGGTGGCATGGTGAGCAAAAGAATGATGGATTTAACCCAGATCTCTTGACTGGGGGTGAATGTTGTGATTTGTGCTGCATTCCTTCCATCAATTGTGTGTCATATGCCAGGAACCAGCATGTGGGAAGCTTCCACAGAATACACTGCGCTGTAGAGAAACCTGACATGAACAGGAAAACAAAGATGATGCTGGGCATGGACGTGGTTATGTCAGTGCTGGGAAGTAAGGAGTCTTGCAACACGAGGCCACACCAATGATCCACCTCAACACAGCCAGTGAGAGGAGGTAAGGTTAGGAGAAAATCCTTACACAAGGACAAAGTCAGGCCTCAACCATTATTCCATTGCCCCAAACAACAAGGCCTTAAATTTTGCTAAGAAAAACACTACCATGTCACATTGCCACCTTGACCTTTCACTACATGGCTAGATGGCGGTTCACTGACAACATATCGATGTTAAAAATATAGAAGTAAAAAATATTGACGCAAAAATATAGAAGGCAAAAATATCGACTCCCCATACTTAAACATTCAAGTACAAAATATTGAATTTTATATATATATATATATATATATATATGTTAAAGATCCCTGTAAAAGCCGCCGTGTAAAATTTTGTTTTCCAATGTGCTTTGCGCTTGGGAGGCCGTGGGGAGGAGCACCAACACAGGCTGGAGAGGGATCTTTAACAACCAGCGTGTGTGACTTCAGTTCCGAACTGTTGGAAGACTGCAAGTACAGCGCCATATGCTAATTAGCTCCTCCGAGTGAAGCGCTACCTACCAAGGTTCATAAAGACTCTTTAATGCAAGACACAGTTTGTGACCTTACTAAAGGATATACACATGATGCTCTCTTCTTATCTCGGACTCAATGTCCCATAATGCAATCATTACACGCCCACTGGGGGTGTGTCATACTTGATGAATAAAATGACCAAGCGAACAGAGATGCATCTTTTCACTACGTGCCCTGCTGCCCAGGAAGAAGGGGCTGGTGCCCCGAAACGCGTTGGCAAGAAGGATTAAATGCGAGGCATAAGGGGGAGCTGCATGTCACTAGGTGCTGTCGAGTGACCTCCCAAGCGCAAAGCACATTGGAAAACAAGATTTTACACGGCGGCTGGCCGTGGGGAGGAGCACCAACACAGGCTGAAGAGGGATCTTTAACAACCAGCGTGTGTGACTTCAGTTCCGAACTGTTGGAAGACTGCAAGTACAGCGCCATATGCTAATTAGCTCCTCCGAGTGAATCGCTACCTACCAAGGTTCATAATGACTCTTTAATGCAAGACACAGTTTGTGACCTTACTAAAGGATATACACATGATGCTCTCTTCTTATCTCGGACTCAATGTCCCATAATGCAATCATTACACGCCCACTGGGGGTGTGTCATACTTGATGAATAAAATGACCAAGCGAACAGAGATGCATCTTTTCACTACGTGCCCTGCTGCCCAGGAAGAAGGGGCTGGTGCCCCTAAAACGCGTCGGCAAGAAGGATTAAATGCAAGGCATAAGGGGGAGCTGCATGTCACTAGGTGCTGTCGAGTGACCTCCCAAGCGCAAAGCACATTGGAAAACAAAATTTTACACGGCGGCTGGCCGTGGGGAGGAGCACCAACACAGGCTGGAGAGGGATCTTTAACAACCAGCGTGTGTGACTTCAGTTCCGAACTGTTGGAAGACTGCAAGTACAGCGCCATATGCTAATTAGCTCCTCCGAGTGAATCGCTACCTACCAAGGTTCATAATGACTCTTTAATGCAAGACACAGTTTGTGACCTTACTAAAGGATATACACATGATGCTCTCTTCTTATCTCGGACTCAATGTCCCATAATGCAATCATTACACGCCCACTGGGGGTGTGTCATACTTGATGAATAAAATGACCAAGCGAACAGAGATGCATCTTTTCACTACGTGCCCTGCAGCCCAGGAAGAAGGGGCTGGTGCCCCGAAACGCGTCGGCAAGAAGGATTAAATGCGAGGCATAAGGGGAAGCTGCATGTCACTAGGTGCTGTCGAGTGACCTCCCAAGCGCAAAGCACATTGGAAAACAAAATTTTACACGGCGGCTGGCCGTGGGGAGGAGCACCAACACAGGCTGGAGAGGGATCTTTAACAACCAGCGTGTGTGACTTCAGTTCCGAACTGTTGGAAGACTGCAAGTACAGCGCCATATGCTAATTAGCTCCTCCGAGTGAATCGCTACCTACCAAGGTTCATAATGACTCTTTAATGCAAGACACAGTTTGTGACCTTACTAAAGGATATACACATGATGCTCTCTTCTTATCTCGGACTCAATGTCCCATAATGCAATCATTACACGCCCACTGGGGGTGTGTCATACTTGATGAATAAAATGACCAAGCGAACAGAGATGCATCTTTTCACTACGTGCCCTGCTGCCCAGGAAGAAGGGGCTGGTGCCCCGAAACGCGTCAGCAAGAAGGATTAAATGCGAGCCATAAGGGGGAGCTGCATGTCACTAGGTGCTGTCGAGTGACCTCCCAAGCGCAAAGCACATTGGAAAACAAAATTTTACACGGCGGCTGGCCGTGGGGAGGAGCACCAACACAGGCTGGAGAGGGATCTTTAACAACCAGCGTGTGTGACTTCAGTTCAGAACTGTTGGAAGACTGCAAGTACAGCGCCATATGCTAATTAGCTCCTCCGAGTGAATCGCTACCTACCAAGGTTCATAATGACTCTTTAATGCAAGACACAGTTTGTGACCTTACTAAAGGATATACACATGATGCTCTCTTCTTATCTCGGACTCAATGTCCCATAATGCAATCATTACACGCCCAAAGGGGGTGTGTCATACTTGATGAATAAAATAACCAAGCGAACAGAGATGCATCTTTTCACTCCGTGCCCTGCTGCCCAGGAAGAAGGGGCTGGTGCCCCGAAACGCGTCGGCAAGAAGGATTAAATGCGAGGCATAAGGGGGAGCTGCATGTCACTAGGTGCTGTCGAGTGACCTCCCAAGCGCAAAGCACATTGGAAAACAAAATTTTACACGGCGGCTGGCCGTGGGGAGGAGCATCAACACAGGCTGGAGAGGGATCTTTAACAACCAGCGTGTGTGACTTCAGTTCCGAACTGTTGGAAGACTGCAAGTACAGCGCCATATGCTAATTAGCTCCTCCGAGTGAATCGCTACCTACCAAGGTTCATAATGACTCTTTAATGCAAGACACAGTTTGTGACCTTACTAAAGGATATACACATGATGCTCTCTTCTTATCTCGGACTCAATGTCCCATAATGCAATCATTACACGCCCACAGGGGGTGTGTCATACTTGATGAATAAAATGACCAAGCGAACAGAGATGCATCTTTTCACTACATGCCCTGCTGCCCAGGAAGAAGGGGCTGGTGCCCCGAAACGCGTCGGCAAGAAGGATTAAATGAGAGGCATAAGGGGGAGCTGCATGTCACTAGGTGCTGTCGAGTGACCTCCCAAGCGCAAAGCACATTGGAAAACAAAATTTTACACGGCGGCTGGCCGTGGGGAGGAGCACCAACACAGGCTGGAGAGGGATCTTTAACAACCAGCGTGTGTGACTTCAGTTCCGAACTGTTGGAAGACTGCAAGTACAGCGCCATATGCTAATTAACTCCTCCGAGTGAATCGCTACCTACCAAGGTTCATAATGACTCTTTAATGCAAGACACAGTTTGTGACCTTACTAAAGGATATACACATGATGCTCTCTTCTTATCTCGGACTCAATGTCCCATAATGCAATCATTACACGCCCACTGGGGGTGTGTCATACTTGATGAATAAAATGACCAAGCGAACAGAGATGCATCTTTTCACTACGTGCCCTGCTGCCCAGGAAGAAGGGGCAGGTGCCCCGAAACGCGTCGGCAAGAAGGATTAAATGCGAGGCATAAGGGGGAGCTGCATGTCACTAGGTGCTGTCGAGTGACCTCCCAAGCGCAAAGCACATTGGAAAACAAAATTTTACACGGCGGCTGGCCGTGGGGAGGAGCACCAACACAGGCTGGAGAGGGATCTTTAACAACCAGCGTGTGTGACTTCAGTTCCGAACTGTTGGAAGACTGCAAGTACAGCGCCATATGCTAATTAGCTCCTCCGAGTGAATCGCTACCTACCAAGGTTCATAATGACTCTTTAATGCAAGACACAGTTTGTGACCTTACTAAAGGATATACACATGATGCTCTCTTCTTATCTCGGACTCAATGTCCCATAATGCAATCATTACACGCCCACTGGGGGTGTGTCATACTTGATGAATAAAATGACCAAGCGAACAGAGATGCATCATTTCACTACGTGCCCTGCTGCCCAGGAAGAAGGGGCTGGTGCCCCGAAACGCGTCGGCAAGAAGGATTAAATGCTAGGCATAAGGGGGAGCTGCATGTCACTAGGTGCTGTCGAGTGACCTCCCAAGCGCAAAGCACATTGGAAAACAATATATATATATATATATATATATATATATATATATATATATATATATATATATATATATATATAAACTCCAAAAACAGCGCTCCTTCTGATTGCTGGGACCCAAGGGAGCTGGCGCACACGCCAGCGGAGCACGCCGGAAATTAAATATTCCAAATTGTCAGATGTCGTGCGCTCTCAGAAACAAATGGTTCAACACAGATAGCGGAATAGAGAAACGGGTGTTTATTCACAACGCGTTTCGACTTTCACAAGCCTTGATCACGTGAATAACAGTGCTGCAGTGACAACGAACTTAAAAAGAGTGAGAAGCTGTAAATACAAACAAAGGACCAAATTGCATGGTAACAATATAGCATCCCACTGTAGCGGCCATCTTAGAGTGGTCAAATTACCATCTCTGGCATGAATGTTATCACTCACATGTTGTCCTAATGCGGCATAGGGAACAAAATAAACCACAAATCATGTAAACAAAATTAATGACTTCCATACAGCATGGTATCATAGTACCTGGCAAGTGCCTGCGGTGTGTTGTTCAGACCACCCCATATGACTCCAATTGTAGAGACAAAAATACAAAGGCAGAAAATCTGTGTATGCGGGATGTCAGAATCAAGCATAGCAGTGGACAACAAACAGCGACAGAGGGAGGAAAGTATGTGTTCCCCAAGTGGGGCTAACCGTGTTAACCAAGAGATGGACCAAAGTCTTTCACACGCCCATGTGTCCAGAACTGGTGATGACCTCGGTGAGATGAAGGGGAGAGAGGGTAGGCTGCCCGTGCAGAGTGAGTGTCAGTGTTGGGGCCCCTTCCTCTCCTCCTGAAAAGAAGTAAACAAAATCAAAATGAGAACACATTGTTAAAACAGATGCAAATGAGTCTGCATCTTGCACAATTCTAGTGCAAGTTCTAAAATTGGAAGAAGGGAAGAAAGTACACACTGGTTGCAACAACAAGACACAATAAAACCTAAAGCACATCAAGCATACACAAATTAGCACATAATCTGCATACATCATTCTCTAAGGTGTATGGCCAATTCTTCGTCCTGATTAAGGCCACCCGGGTCCTTACTTTGAAAGTCAACAATGTATTTGGATTCCCTCTGTCTCAGCCTCAGTACCCTATCTCCTCCCCTGGGATTACTGAGGACTTGTTCCAAAATGAAGTATCTGAGTAATGTTGAGTCGGAGAAATGATGGTCCCTGTAGTGACGTGCGACAGGATACTTTTCGTCTCTGTGTGTTATGGCCCTACTGTGTTCCAGTACCCGTTTTTTGGCCTGGAGGGTGGTACTCCCTATGTACCACTTGTTACAAGGACATACAATCACATAGATGGCAAATGTGGTACTGCAAGTAAGAAATTGTTCTATCTCTTTATCCACTCCATTGTACGTGGTCGTTTTGAGGAATGTACTTTGTTTGCATGCCTTGCAATGGCCGCAGGGAAAAAATCCCTGCAGCCCATGTGTGTGTCTGTCAGGGTACATAGTCACATCACTGTGTACCAACATGTCCCTGATGTTCTTACCCTTCCTGTACGTGATACTGGGTCTCTTGGAAATACTGGTGCCAATGATGTTATCAGTAGTGAGAACATTCCAATGTTTGGTCAGGATATGTTTGATGTTATCTGAATTGGTGTTGTACGTCATGATGATGCGCGTGGTATCGTCATCATCCTTGGATGTCAGTGTCTGTTCGTTTGTCAACGTGGAATTTCTAGAAATCCCGCTGGCCCTGTCTCTAGCTCTGTTAAGTACCCAATTGGGATAGCCTCTCTCTCTGAAACGTTCAAACATCCCCTCACTCACTTGCAAATAGGCTTCTTCTGAATTGCAATTTCTTTTGGCCCTCATGAGCTCGCCAAAAGGGATGCTCCATTTCAGGGTCTCTGGGTGACTGCTCAATGCATGCAAGATGCTATTGCCAGCAGTGGCCTTTCTAAAGAGAGTGGTGTGTAGTTGGTTGTCAATGATGTCAATTTTGACATCTAGGTATTCTGCCACTGTACTGCTGACATGTCCCGTGAGAACAATATTGCTGGAATTCTGATTCAGACATTGGATAAAATCTAGTGCTTCGTCTTCATCACCATCCCAGACAATAAAGAGATCATCAATATAGCGCATCCATCTAATGACATGCGCGAAATGATGGGCAAGTTCTTGCTTGGCCAGTATATTCTCCTCCCAGTAACCCATAAATAAGTTGGCAAAGCTGGGGGCAAAGCAAGATCCCATCGCGGTACCTGTTGTTTGTCTGTGGAGTGTGCCATCAAATAGAAAAATGTTGTTGGAGAGACAGAATTCTATCATCCCCAACAACATCCTGCTATGTTCCCTGAGTCTGAGAGGTCTTTCGTTGAGGAAATGTTCACAGGCCCTCAATCCTTGTCTGTGATCGATGATCGTATAGAGGGATTGTACATCAAGTGTGATGAGAAAGAATTTCTCCTCCCACTGGATGTCTTGGATCTTGGTAAGAAAATCTTTTGTGTCCCTCACATAGCTGGGAAGTGCCATAACATACTCCCTAAGGAAATGGTCCACGTATTTCGAGACATGTTCCGTTACACTCCCTCTTGATGACACGATGGGGCGTCCCGGGGGATCTATAGGATTTTTGTGTAGCTTGGGCAGAAGGTATAGTACTGGGAGCACAGGATGGTCATTTTTGAGGTATCTGTACTCCTCCCATTCTAAGATCCCTTTGTCTTTCTATACAAGAAGTTTGTCCCACAGATCAATGATGCTGAGATTGTATGTTTCCATGGAAACAGAGACATAACTCCGGGAATCATCCAGCTGTCTAAGAGCTTCCGCTACATACTTATCCCGACTGAGAATGACAACGTTGCCGCCCTTATCAGCAGGGCGTACTACCACACTGGAGTCATTGGCAAGTTCAAGGAGAGCCTGCCTCTGACCAAAGGATAGATTGTTACATTTGGTGTTGTTTTTCTTTTTCTTAATTCTGTAAGTACATAGGGCTTTGGCAACACAGTCATGGAATGTATCAATGTTATCGTGTGGAAGGGAAGGGAGAAACGTAGATTTGGGTTTGAAACCCGATAAAGCACTGTCATCCATAATGACCCCACATTCAATAAGGGTCTGAGTATTGGTGGTCGGAACACTATTACCATCAACATTGGTAACATTGTGGATGTTCTCATCTGTGGCGCTAGTTACTTCTCGTTCTAATTCAATGAGATTGATCAGGGCATCCATATCTCCTGTGGAGATCTCATTGTGGCGTCTTGGGATGAATGATTTTGTACCAACAGTATTGCCCAATCTTTTGAGTGCATGCCATTTTTTCAGCTTTAATTTGCGAGTGAATTTGAACAAATCAATCCTGGTCTCAGTGAAGTTAAAAGATCTGGAAGGGCAGGACAGACCCAGGCAGAGAGTTCTTTTCTCCAAATCACTCATAACCCTGTTGGACAGATTAATGACAGTTTTATTTACCATTGTCATATCCATTATCCCATCCTTCTGGAGCGGGTTCTGTAGCTTCCCATGCCGCCCCTTCCTCTGCCTCTCCTCCCATCGTTGGTGGATTCTCTTTCTTCTGTTCCTTCGTTTCCTCGTCCCCTTCCACGTCCTCGTCCTCTCCATCCTGGTGCTGTCTTCGCCGGAGCCTCCTTTGTCGTCCGTCTGCTCCGGCGCAGGTGACGATAACCCTCTAAAAAATTCACTTGCCGTGTTGTCGTCTCCAGGCTGTTGGTTTCTTCCGTGGAAACGTCAGATTCAATGTCACTCGCTGTAGATGTTGATGGTGTTGGTTCCATAGCTCTGTCTTCCCTCATGGATGGTGGTTTTTCTTTGTGCTCGTAGAGATGGTCATATTTGCGGCTAAAAGTGAGAATTCTGCCAGACTCATAATCATTATAGTCTCTATTCATCTTTCTCTCCTTCCGCGCTTTGATCTCCTCTTCATGCTTTTTCAGCCGTTCTTTCATGCTTTGTAGAGATTTCTCTATGGTCTCTTTATCAATAATGGTTCTCAATTCGTCAGTGATTTCCTGTATTTGTTTGAGAATTGTCTCTCTATCAATCCAGGCGTATTTGACTAGGATCTCAAGCATACGCCTGGAGCTAGTGGCTGAGTTCTCGGACCATTCCTTAAGCATGGCTGGATTGGGCGCTTCATAGGTCGGTGTTGTAAAAATTCTTAGACCCCTGGGCACCATTTCTTGGTCAATATAGTTCTGGAGTGAAATGGCCTCCCACCATTTTGAGATTTCCGTTCTTTTAAGTTTCTCAAGTTTGCTCATTTTGTCATCAGTGGATATCGTTGATGTTATTCCTGGTTTAGTGACTATCAGGCTTTTGGGTTTCTTGGCAAATATCGCCAGGGCAGCCGCCCTGCGTTCTTCCTCTTCTTCCATGTGCACTACACCCGAGTGCAATATCCGCTAAATGTGTGGGTAATGTTCCCCTTGCGCAATACAAGTTGCTCCTGCCAGTCCAAGGTTTTAACCGATGTAAAGGGTGCCTGGAAAGCTCCACCTTGATGAAAACAATGCTGCACTAACCGCCTGACTGTTGCAAGTTAGTTCTAATGACCCATGATGTAAAAGTTCTTTTGACGAAACTTGCCGTGCCACGATGCGGCAGTATGCACCAAGAACGGGGTCAGTAGAGCCGATACCGTGCTATCGTAGTTAATCTGATAGTCGCGTGTTGCTCTGTATGTATGTTGCAGCCGAGTGGTGCTTGGAAATTGTCCGGGTACCCTGTGTAGAGAGAGTGTGTCTAACCGCCGCAAACCCAGAGGACACAAGCCGTGATGGCAGCTACGTGTAATGATAAGAGATTAAAGCGCGACCCCCCCGCCGCTTCCCCGGGAGAGGAGAGACGAGCGCCACCAAAGACCCCCACCCTCGCCTCCCAAGGGGCGGACAGACAGGGTCAAGCACTTACCCTCAGTACTACGTGCTCCTCGAAGTGTCGGGTTGCCGGAAATCACAGTTTCTCTGTACACATGGAGGACGGCCGGTCCGGTGCAATCTTCAATAGTATAAACTCCAAAAACAGCGCTCCTTCTGATTGCTGGGACCCAAGGGAGCTGGCGCACACGCCGGCGGAGCACGCCGGAAATTAAATATTCCAAATTGTCAGATGTCGTGCGCTCTCAGAAACAAATGGTTCAACACAGATAGCGGATAAGAGAAACGGGTGTTTATTCACAACGCGTTTCGACTTTCACAAGCCTTGATCACGTGAATAACAGTGCTGCAGTGACAACGAACTTAAAAAGAGTGAGAAGCTGTAAATACAAACAAAGGACCAAATTGCATGGTAACAATATAGCATCCCACTGTGGCGGCCATCTTAGAGTGGTCAAATTACCATCTCTGGCATGAATGTTATCACTCACATGTTGTCCTAATGCGGCATAGGGAACAAAATAAACCACAAATCATGTAAACAAAATTAATGACTTCCATACAGCATGGTATCATAGTACCTGGCAAGTGCCTGCGGTGTGTTGTTCAGAGTCACATGGGGTGGTCTGAACAACACACCGCAGGCACTTGCCAGGTACTATGATACCATGCTGTATGGAAGTCATTAATTTTGTTTACATGATTTGTGGTTTATTTTGTTCCCTATGCCGCATTAGGACAACATGTGAGTGATAACATTCATGCCAGAGATGGTAATTTGACCACTCTAAGATGGCCGCTACAGTGGGATGCTATATTGTTACCATGCAATTTGGTCCTTTGTTTGTATTTACAGCTTCTCACTCTTTTTAAGTTCGTTGTCACTGCAGCACTGTTATTCACGTGATCAAGGCTTGTGAAAGTCGAAACGCGTTGTGAATAAACACCCGTTTCTCTATTCCGCTATCTGTGTTGAACCATTTGTTTCTGAGAGCGCACGACATCTGACAATTTGGAATATTCAATTTCCGGCGTGCTCCGCCGGCGTGTGCGCCAGCTCCCTTGGGTCCCAGCAATCAGAAGGAGCGCTGTTTTTGGAGTTTATACTATTGAAGATTGCACCGGACCGGCCGTCCTCCATGTGTACAGAGAAACTGTGATTTCCGGCAACCCGACACTTCGAGGAGCACGTAGTACTGAGGGTAAGTGCTTGACCCTGTCTGTCCGCCCCTTGGGAGGCGAGGGTGGGGGTCTTTGGTGGCGCTCGTCTCTCCTCTCCCGGGGAAGCGGCGGGGGGGTCGCGCTTTAATCTCTTATCATTACACGTAGCTGCCATCACGGCTTGTGTCCTCTGGGTTTGCGGCGGTTAGACACACTCTCTCTACACAGGGTACCCGGACAATTTCCAAGCACCACTCGGCTGCAACATACATACAGAGCAACACGCGACTATCAGATTAACTACGATAGCGCGGTATCGGCTCTACTGACCCCGTTCTTGGTGCATACTGCCGCATCGTGGCACGGCAAGTTTCGTCAAAAGAACTTTTACATCATGGGTCATTAGAACTAACTTGCAACAGTCAGGCGGTTAGTGCAGCATTGTTTTCATCAAGGTGGAGCTTTCCAGGCACCCTTTACATCGGTTAAAACCTTGGACTGGCAGGAGCAACTTGTATTGCGCAAGGGGAACATTACCCACACATTTAGCGGATATTGCAC
Source organism: Triturus cristatus (assembly GCF_964204655.1). NCBI lineage: Eukaryota > Metazoa > Chordata > Amphibia > Caudata > Salamandridae > Triturus > Triturus cristatus. The sequence goes on along the minus strand of NC_140589.1, from coordinate 1,709,233,899 downwards.
TCGGGTGTAGTGCACATGGAAGAAGAGGAAGAACGCAGGGCGGCTGCCCTGGCGATATTTGCCAAGAAACCCAAAAGCCTGATAGTCACTAAACCAGGAATAACATCGACGATATCCACTGATGACAAAATGAGCAAACTTGAGAAACTTAAAAGAACGGAAATCTCAAAATGGTGGGAGGCCATTTCACTCCAGAACTATATTGACCAAGAAATGGTGCCCAGGGGTCTAAGAATTTTTACAACACCGACCTATGAAGCGCCCAATCCAGCCATGCTTAAGGAATGGTCCGAGAACTCAGCCACTAGCTCCAGGCGTATGCTTGAGATCCTAGTCAAATACGCCTGGATTGATAGAGAGACAATTCTCAAACAAATACAGGAAATCACTGACGAATTGAGAACCATTATTGATAAAGAGACCATAGAGAAATCTCTACAAAGCATGAAAGAACGGCTGAAAAAGCATGAAGAGGAGATCAAAGCGCGGAAGGAGAGAAAGATGAATAGAGACTATAATGATTATGAGTCTGGCAGAATTCTCACTTTTAGCCGCAAATATGACCATCTCTACGAGCACAAAGAAAAACCACCATCCATGAGGGAAGACAGAGCTATGGAACCAACACCATCAACATCTACAGCGAGTGACATTGAATCTGACGTTTCCACGGAAGAAACCAACAGCCTGGAGACGACAACACGGCAAGTGAATTTTTTAGAGGAGTATCGTCACCTGCGCCGGAGCAGACGGACGACAAAGGAGGCTCCGGCGAAGACAGCACCAGGAGGGAGGGGACGAGGACGTGGAAGGGGACGAGGAAACGAAGGAACAGAAGAAAGAGAATCCACCAACGATGGGAGGAGAGGCAGAGGAAGGGGCGGCATGGGAAGCTACAGAACCCGCTCCAGAAGGATGCGATAATGGATATGACAATGGTAAATAAAACTGTCATTAATCTGTCCAACAGGGTTATGAGTGATTTGGAGAAAAGAACTCTCTGCCTGGGTCTGTCCTTCTGCCCTTCCAGATCTTTTAACTTCACTGAGACCAGGATTGATTTGTTCAAATTCACTCGCAAATTAAAGCTGAAAAAATGGCATGCACTCAAAAGATTGGGCAATACTGTTGGTACAAAATCATTCATCCCAAGACGCCACAATGAGATCTCCACAGGAGATATGGATGCCCTGATCAATCTCATTGAATTAGAACGAGAAGTAACTAGCGCCACAGATGAGAACATCCACAATGTTACCAATGTTGATGGTAATAGTGTTCCGACCACCAATACTCAGACCCTTATTGAATGTGGGGTTATTATGGATGACAGTGCTTTATCGGGTTTCAAACCCAAATCTACGTTTCTCCCTTCCCTTCCACACGATAACATTGATACATTCCATGACTGTGTTGCCAAAGCCCTATGTACTTACAGAATTAAGAAAAAGAAAAACAACACCAAATGTAACAATCTATCCTTTGGTCAGAGGCAGGCTCTCCTTGAACTTGCCAATGACTCCAGTGTGGTAGTACGCCCTGCTGATAAGGGCGGCAACGTTGTCATTCTCAGTCGGGATAAGTATGTAGTGGAAGCTCTTAGACAGCTGGATGATTCCCGGAGTTATGTCTCTGTTTCCATGGAAACATACAATCTCAGCATCATTGATCTGTGTGACACACTTCTTGTATGGAAAGACAAAGGGATCTTAGAATGGGAGGAGTACAGATACCTCAAAAATGACCATCCTGTGCTCCCAGTACTATACCTTCTGCCCAAGCTACACAAAAATCCTATAGATCCCCCGGGACGCCCCATCGTGTCATCAAGAGGGAGTGTAACGGAACATGTCTCGAAATACGTGGACCATTTCCTTAGGGAGTATGTTATGGCACTTCCCAGCTATGTGAGGGACACAAAAGATTTTCTTACCAAGATCCAAGACATCCAGTGGGAGGAGAAATTCTTTCTCATCACACTTGATGTACAATCCCTCTATACGATCATCGATCACAGACAAGGATTGAGGGCCTGTGAACATTTCCTCAACGAAAGACCTCTCAGACTCAGGGAACATAGCAGGATGTTGTTGGGGATGATAGAATTCTGTCTCTCCAACAACATTTTTCTATTTGATGGCACACTCCACAGACAAACAACAGGTACCGCGATGGGATCTTGCTTTGCCCCCAGCTTTGCCAACTTATTTATGGGTTACTGGGAGGAGAATATACTGGCCAAGCAAGAACTTGCCCATCATTTCGCGCATGTCATTAGATGGATGCGCTATATTGATGATCTCTTTATTGTCTGGGATGGTGATGAAGACGAAGCACTAGATTTTATCCAATGTCTGAATCAGAATTCCAGCAATATTGTTCTCACGGGACATGTCAGCAGTACAGTGGCAGAATACCTAGATGTCAAAATTGACATCATTGACAACCAACTACACACCACTCTCTTTAGAAAGGCCACTGCTGGCAATAGCATCTTGCATGCATTGAGCAGTCACCCAGAGACCCTGAAATGGAGCATCCCTTTTGGCGAGCTCATGAGGGCCAAAAGAAATTGCAATTCAGAAGAAGCCTATTTGCAAGTGAGTGAGGGGATGTTTGAACGTTTCAGAGAGAGAGGCTATCCCAATTGGGTACTTAACAGAGCTAGAGACAGGGCCAGCGGGATTTCTAGAAATTCCACGTTGACAAACGAACAGACACTGACATCCAAGGATGATGACGATACCACGCGCATCATCATGACGTACAACACCAATTCAGATAACATCAAACATATCCTGACCAAACATTGGAATGTTCTCACTACTGATAACATCATTGGCACCAGTATTCCCAAGAGACCCAGTATCACGTACAGGAAGGGTAAGAACATCAGGGACATGTTGGTACACAGTGATGTGACTATGTACCCTGACAGACACACACATGGGCTGCAGGGATTTTTTCCCTGCGGCCATTGCAAGGCATGCAAACAAAGTACATTCCTCAAAACGACCACGTACAATGGAGTGGATAAAGAGATAGAACAATTTCTTACTTGCAGTACCACATTTGCCATCTATGTGATTGTATGTCCTTGTAACAAGTGGTACATAGGGAGTACCACCCTCCAGGCCAAAAAACGGGTACTGGAACACAGTAGGGCCATAACACACAGAGACGAAAAGTATCCTGTCGCACGTCACTACAGGGACCATCATTTCTCCGACTCTACATTACTCAGATACTTCATTTTGGAACAAGTCCTCAGTAATCCCAGGGGAGGAGATAGGGTACTGAGGCTGAGACAGAGGGAATCCAAATACATTGTTGACTTTCAAAGTAAGGACCCGGGTGGCCTTAATCAGGACGAAGAATTGGCCATACACCTTAGAGAATGATGTATGCAGATTATGTGCTAATTTGTGTATGCTTGATGTGCTTTAGGTTGTATTGTGTCTTGTTGTTGCAACCAGTGTGTACTTTCTTCCCTTCTTCCAATTTTAGAACTTGCACTAGAATTGTGCAAGATGCAGACTCATTTGCATCTGTTTTAACAATGTGTTCTCATTTTGATTTTGTTTACTTCTTTTCAGGAGGAGAGGAAGGGGCCCCAACACTGACACTCACTCTGCACGGGCAGCCTACCCTCTCTCCCCTTCATCTCACCGAGGTCATCACCAGTTCTGGACACATGGGCGTGTGAAAGACTTTGGTCCATCTCTTGGTTAACACGGTTAGCCCCACTTGGGGAACACATACTTTCCTCCCTCTGTCGCTGTTTGTTGTCCACTGCTATGCTTGATTCTGACATCCCGCATACACAGATTTTCTGCCTTTGTATTTTTGTCTCTACAATTGGAGTCACATGGGGTGGTCTGAACAACACACCGCAGGCACTTGCCAGGTACTATGATACCATGCTGTATGGAAGTCATTAATTTTGTTTACATGATTTGTGGTTTATTTTGTTCCCTATGCCGCATTAGGACAACATGTGAGTGATAACATTCATGCCAGAGATGGTAATTTGACCACTCTAAGATGGCCGCTACAGTGGGATGCTATATTGTTACCATGCAATTTGGTCCTTTGTTTGTATTTACAGCTTCTCACTCTTTTTAAGTTCGTTGTCACTGCAGCACTGTTATTCACGTGATCAAGGCTTGTGAAAGTCGAAACGCGTTGTGAATAAACACCCGTTTCTCTATTCCGCTATCTGTGTTGAACCATTTGTTTCTGAGAGCGCACGACATCTGACAGTTTGGAGTATATATATATATATATATATGAAAGTTACACATTTCATACAGAAAACGAAGCACACTCACATCAGAAAAAAACCATGGCAGCGAACCAAATTGGGCATATGCTTCATTTAATCATATGCCCAATGCGTTTCAGATCTACATATCCTTGTTCACGGGCCAGCAGCCTTAGAACAACAGATCCTCTTCAGGGACTCTCAACAAATGCCCACATATTTTAATAATTCCTCTCAGGCGAGTATATAAAAGTCTTCCATGCATTGTGGGATTAGTAGTCTCAAATTTGAACCATTCATAATGCCACTGATTTCATAGTCCAATACTTTTTTTAAACCATAATAAGTTTGGAAGTCAACACGATACAGTGGTAAGCCAATACCGCATTCTGATGTTCTGCTAGGCTCCACTGTAGTAAGGCCCCGGATCCGCCTTACTAATCTCGGCGGTGGTGCGCTTCCACGGCAGGACCGCCGTACATATGAAAGTTCCACATTTCGTGCAGAAAACGAAGCACACTCACATTAGAAAAAATAAGGTTGCAGCGAACCAAAAACAGCGTGTTGCTTCATTTAATCAACTGCCCAACGCGTTTCAGATCTACATATCTTTGTTCACAGGCCGGAAGCATTAGAACAACAGATCGTCTTCAGAGACTCTCAATAAATACCCACATATTTTAATAATTCCTCTCAGGTGAGTATATAAAAGTATTTCATGCATTGTGGGATTGGTAGTCTATAATTTTAACCATTTTCTGGATAAAAATGTGGAACTTTCATAATATATATAAATATATATATATATATATATATTACCTACTGGCAGTCGCCAGTAGGTAGTTATAGTTAGGGCCTATTTTCAATAGGAAATCCGCAACATTCTATTTGGAATAACGTTGACGCCGAATGAAGAATCTTCGCGAACTTTTCCAAACTTTTGGCCAGCTCCTGTCCGCTCCTATCCTGAAAATTTCACGGTGATTCGTCAAGCGGGGGCCGAGAAAAAAGGGGGGCCCCAAAACGCATTTTCCCCATGCATTTTCCCATAGGACCTGTTGACGCAGCTACAGCCCGAACAGCTGAACGGAATTACACCAAATTTGGCAAAGAGGTAGTCCTCAGTTCAGACTCATGCCTTTTGCTTAAATGGTGTAAATCCGGTCAGTAGTTCCTGAGAAAATTTGAGTTAAAAAGATAGATATATCTGGGCGGAGCCTAACCACACATCTCATCGTGAGATCTGATTGGCTGTCAGTACTTCATCCAAGAAGTGTTGGCAGCCTTCTTGGGACCAATATACATGATAGCAGCTCAATAAAAAGCATTGCAGTTAATAGAAGGTTTAAGACTTTAGTTACATTATAAATCATTTGTTGATGGTACCATACTCATTTTAGGAATTGTGGTGTGTTCTAAAGTGATTTTACCATGTGAAAAAGCCTTCTGCTGTGATATCATGAATCATGTTTGAGAGAAAACTATTTTCTCACGCTTTTCCCACAGAGGTTTGGAAGGCGATCTATAGGCTAAACTGAGAGCATATTTTCTGTAAATTCACATTATCTTTCTCAGTCATGTGAGAATGAAGTCTGACATTCTCAGTAAAACATGTACATCCAACAAGAGCAGAGAATGTCAGTTGATTCCTTTGTGTTCTACTGCAGCTTCCCAGAGTGTTCTAAAGGACAACTAGAGCGCTAACAGTCCTACTTATGACAAACGTATTGCACACCTGAAGCCATCTTGATTGGAATGAGGTGGTAACTCTTAAAACATTTAATTTAAAAAGGCACAACATGAGGGGGCTCATTTTGCCATAGAAAGCATGATTAGTGCTGCAGAAAGAACCATTAGGGCACATTTTGAGTGACTTCTCAAATCCTCTTCTATTTCATTAAAACATTCTGACATGCAGACTGAAACATGCACTTTCAATACCAGCAGCAGACTTCCCTGGTGAGCAGTAGATTTACTACAGTGATCTAATAAGCAACTAGAGTGCTAACATTCTGAATTTATGGCAAATGTGTGACACATCTGAATGCCTTCTTGGTGGAATCAAAGTAAAAAACTGAAAGCATTTCCTACTGAGGAGACTGCAGTAAATGAGGAAATTAGGAAACTTCATAACAAATAAATCTCCCAAGATGGCCACCAAAAGACAAAAGAGCCCAAATGCAAGCACAAATATCACCCAGATGTAGCCCACATGTAGCCCAATGACAGAAGTGTGCAAAACACTTATTTTTTGTGTATTTGCAGTTTTATATAGTGCAGACTTGTCAGGTATTGGAGTGCTTTACATGAGCATCGGTTACATCACACAAGATCAAATTCATTTTGGTTGTAGACATGGGGAGATTAAGTGATTTGACCAGAATCACAGAATGTTGAGCTGAAGCAGAAACTCCAACCTGGTTCCCCAGTTGCAAAGTCTGCAGCTCTGGAAGTAACACCACATCCTCTCCCCTAGGTGCAACATTTAATCAAGTGGTCAACTGGATAAAAAAACATAAAGATTACAAATAATTTAAAAGTTCTTTGTCGCTATTTGTAAACTCAGAAAATATGTCCTCATTTTTGTTTTTTAGAGCACTAACCATAATTTTGATGCAAATAAGACCCTCTCATATATGTAATTTCTAAAGGAAATGCTCTAGGTATTACAGTTTTGATTACATCAAGATGACGTCAGGCGTTCCACACTTTTGTAATAAATATAGAATGTTAGCAATCTAGTTGTTCATTGGGATACTGTTGAGAGGCAGAGGCCAGGGGCACGGACTCTGAAAATTGAAGGCAGGTAGGAGAGTGCAGAGGCAACAATTTGACCACACTGGGCAGGCAGGAATGGCAGTGGCAGCACAACAGACTATGGAGGGTAGTGGAAAGGGGGGCAGGGGCAACAAACCAACAATACAGGACTGGCAAGAGAGGCTGTGGCAATATAATAGACCATTGTGGCAGAAGGACAAGGCAGTGGTAGTACAACCATACATGCCAACAGAACCGTTTCAGCCAGAAAACGTCCAATGTTTTTAAGCTCAAATTGGCTTTATTTGATCTGTCTCCTGTCTACAATCTCCTCTTTTTCAATGTAACTCAAAGCCCAGTTTTTTTTCCAAATCTCCCTCTTACCAAGTTCAAAATGTTCGCAAGTGTGGTATATTGGATCATGGTAGGCAGGAGGAATTGGGGTAGGAACATGGACTCGGATAACAGAGGACAGGAGGGACATGGAGAGGTGCACCAAACTGACCCTACAGGGCAGGCATCAGGGTTTGCAGCAGCACAATACACCACACAGAGCATGCGGGACGGGAGTGCAGCACAACAATCCATAGAGAGCAAAAGGGAGGGGACAGGACCATGCACATGTACAACAGAGAACAGAGGGGAAAGAGGCAATGGTAGCTAGCTGACCATAATGGACAGACAGGAGAGAAAGCTGCAGCATAACAGACCATAAAGGGCAGGAGGGACGGATCAGGGGCATTACAATGAAACAGACAAGCCAGGAGGGAGGGAATAGGGCTCTGCACATGGAAACAGAGGGCTCGGGAAAAGGGGGCAGGGCAGGAGCAGCAAGATGACCATGGAGGTCAGGCAGGACGGGCACTAGAAACAAGACACACCATGGAGAGCAACAGTGAGACTATGATGGCATACACACAGACTATGGAGGGAAGGTGGGAGGGGGTCAGGGGCAGCTAGCTGACCACACGGAAGGTGGGAGGGGCCATGGCAGCACAGAAGACCATGCATGGCAAGTGGGAGGGTTAGTGGCAGCACAATGGCTATGATTGGCAAGAAGGAGGGTGCAGGAGCATGCACAAAGGACCATGGAGGATAGAAGGGAGGGTCAGGACCTGGGCACAGACAAGAGAGTTCAGGGGAAGGGGCCTCACAACAGACCATGCAGGGCGGGCAGGAGGAGCAGTTGCAGCACAACAGACCAGGGAGGGCAGAAGGGTGGGGCAGTAAAATGGACCATGGAGGACAGGAGGAAGGGGATAGGGGCATGGCATGTGGACAGGCAGGGTGGAGGTGGCAGGGGCAGGTTACAGTCATCTGACAATACTAGGCAGGTGGGAGGGGCGTGGCATCTCAACAGAACACTCAGAGTAGATAGGAGTGGCAGGTCCATGGAACATGGTGGGCAAAAAGGATGGAGCAGGGGCGTGCACAAAGACATCGGAGGGCAGGGGGAAGGAGAATAGGGGCAGCAAGCTAAGCACAGAGGCTAAGCAGGAGGTCAATGATGGGCCATAGAATTGGGCAATGGAGGGCAGGAGGAGTGGACTGGTACATCATGCTAAATGGAGGGCAGTGGCAGCACATCAGACCATGCATGGCAGGAGGGAGGAGGCTAGTCCATGGATTCAGACAAGAGGAGAGGGCGGAGGTGGATGGGGCAGCAAGCTAACTGTTCAGAGAGGTGGGTATTAGGAACTTTATTGTTTTTAAAATGTGTGTCTGTGCGAACTACTTAAAATATGAACAAGTATGCAGCATAATCTCACTTTTATTCAGGAAGAAGAGGACGTTTGTGTTTGTGACTGTGACTCCGGGCTCACTTGGCAGAAACACCCCCTGACCCTCCACCCCTATCGCAAAATGTAATGCCTGTGAAAAGCGTAGGTGGACGCAGTGTTATATAGAACATAGTCCTGAGAGCACGATTGAAAATGAAAACTAGATATAGTATATGGTATAAACTATGCACCAAAAAGTGTGATATAAGATGAACCGGGGCGTGAAATATAATATGCAATACATTGTACGCAATGACAGATTCATTGGAGAGCGCGAGATAGCACAGGCACTAGCGCGTGCTATGCGATATGCGCCTTGGAGTATAATATGCACAGGGCAGTGTTGTGTAACCTAACTAGTCTCTAAAGTTGTAATATAAAATATGTGCTGGGGAGTATAACGCTGCATATGCACTATGACAAAGATATGGATCCCAGATTGTAATATGTATGGCATAGCGCTGTGCGTTATAACATAGGCATCGAGGAAGGCACGTAAGATGTGGCAATATATCCCGTGCGAAGGAAAGTGTGGCATGACATATTCATGGGGTGGTGTTACAGTGCGCATGGGCTAGAGAGTGTCATAGTATACGCACTAGCTGGTGGAATACAACACAGAGGTGTGTGGCACTCGGCGGGCACTGGTGGTGTAACACAGCAGTGGGCTCAGCCAGGAGCACGCTGTGACTCTCAAGTGAGGTTCGTCTCCTTTCCAGAGAGTAAAATAAAAAGTATTACATATCCGGCGGTGGATGTGTGTTTTATTAACCGTGAGGGGGGTTTCTTGCATAGTTTGGTCGAATGTTTGTCGAATCCCCTTTGAATGGCTTGGTGTGCGTGTGTATTAAATGTGCCCGTCAATAGCTACTCATGTTTGAATAAATAAACGACAAGGGTGTCTACTTGCAGAGTACCCACCTGCGGGGGCACCGGGATTAGGCACGGTAGGGCGTCAGACACGTCAGAGCTTCACAAGCGGTGTAAATACATTCCACGTGGATTCATTGTATGCATAGTCGCCTTTTAATGAATATCACGCAAATCGTCATGGTGATAGGTACATGCGGTTTGTCCAGCATGTCCTAGGTGTATCTATAAATATATATATTTTTTAAATAATAAAAAACAAAGGCCAGCCCCCGGGGGATGGGGTCCCCGGGGCCATAAGTGGCCTGAGGAGGGGGGCAATGCAGCCCCCCTCCTAAAGAATTAAACAAAAAGAAAAAAGGCCATGACCCGGGGTTTGGGGTCCCCGGGGCCGATTAAGGCCTTGGGAGGGCCAAATTTATTTTTTTTAACAAAAAAAATTAGGGTACTGGCCCTGGGGGATGGGGTCCCCAGGGCCAATAAATTAGAAAAAGAAGGGTGGCCACACAGCCCTCCTTCTTAAAAAAATACAATAAATAAAAGAACGGCATCGTGCCGGAGGCCACGTCCCCTCCTTGCAGCACTCTGCAAACGCACCCCCTGGCCAGTTGTAAGTTGGGGAATTAATTCCACTTCAATACTGAGGGTCCCTGAGGGCCAACTAGCCCAACAGGTATCTCCAGTATGCGCCAGGGAGCTGCGTTGCAGACAGGTGTTCTGAGGCCATGCCCCTTTTTACACCTCTATGCAATGCAGCTCTGTGGCACTTACTGGAGGTAGCTAGTGGGCTTGTTTGTCCCTAGGGACCCTTAGGATTCAAGGGGACTTAATCTCTCAACTTAGAACGGCCACAGGGCGCGTTTACACAGTGGTGAAGGGAGGGGACGGGGCCTGAGGTGACGTGTGCAAACACGCCCTGTGGCGCGTTTTAAGTTGGGGAAATAATTCCCCTTCAATCCTGAGGGACCCTGGGGGCCAACTAGCCCACCAGGTGCTTCCAGTAAGCGCCACTGCACTGAGTTGCAGAGAGGTGGTCTAGGCCGTGCCCCCCGATTACATCTCTCTGCAACGCAGCTCTGTGGCGCTTACTGGAGGTACCTAGTGGTCTAGTTGGACCCTAGGGGCCCTCAGGATTCAAGGGGACTTAATCTCCCAACTTAAAACGGCCACAGGGCATGTTTACACAGTGGGGAAGGGAGGGGACGGGACCTGAGGTGACGTGTGCAAACACACCCTGTTGTGCGTTTTAAGAGGTAGTTTTAATCCCCTGCCCTATTATATACTAGGGGCTTACAGAGGAGGTCATGCTATTCACAGGCGACCCCAACGCATAGTGTTCCCTAGTGTATGTAGGTGTTTTCACTGTATTCTGAGTGTCTTTTAACATAGCACTGGCTCTAGAACTAGTTAGTCAGACTCAGTTACCACCAGTATCCGTCTGAAAAAGTTGAGGGTACAGGATGATTTTGCAACAAGGCTTCTTTCTGCTCTTTTGTTTGTTCTTTCTGCATGTTATCCTTCTTCCTGCACTTTTCTTAATCTTTGAGGACTTCTGTTGCTTCTTTCTGTATTTCTTTTTTTTCTTTCTGTGCTTTTTTTTTTCTTTCTTCACATGTCCTATCTCTGTAGGCATAGTTAGAAATTAGCATTTAAAAAACCTTTGAAATTCACTGAAAAAACCATGGGTTTCAGGCACGTTATAGTTAGGAATTAGCATTTAAAAAACCTTAGAAATTCACTGAAAAAAACATAGGTTTCAGGGGCGTTATAGTTAGCTGGACTTTTCACTCGTACAAAACCATTGAAATTCCCCCGTTATAGTTAGTTCAGCTAACTATAACTCGCGCGCCCGCAATGCACTGCTGATGACGTCACATATTACATCACTCATGACATGGTCAGTGACATCACTCATGACATCTCAAATGACATCACTGATGACATCATCCAGTGAATGTGTGTTGTTCTGAAAATTACAATTAACAACCCATATCTAAATTTAAAAAATGTACTTCCTCAACTAACATAATTAATTGCCAATTAAATAAATATTAGTTAAACAAATTAACTCATAAAAATGATTTAACTTCCCACACTTTACCTCTATAATCCCCACAACCCATAGCTTAAATGAAACTGAATAAAAATTAATTACACAATTAAAACTTATTTTCAATTAAAAAAACTAATAGTATTTAACAACTAATTAGAAAGTAAGTAAAATTAGTTTACTACCCACACTGTACCCCTAGAACAATAAAACGCTCACACGAAAAATATAAACAAATACCCCAATTATATATAAATTAATCAATTAATATTAATGACCACCTAATTTAATTAATTAAACAAAAATGACTTCTCACCCTTTACCCTATAAACCCCACAACCCACACCTAAAATTAATTACACAAATTCCATATTTAATTTTCAATAAATTACTATTAATTAACAAATCATTTTTATTTAAACATAAATTTCTTCCCACCCTTTACCCCATAAACCCCACAACTTACACCGAAAAAGTCACACAATTACCATAATTATCAACTAATCAGTTAATATAAATTAACAACTAATTATTAATTAATCAAAAATAAATTACTTCCCACCCTTTACCCCATATAAACCCCACAACCCACACCTAAAAACAATTACCATAATTAATTACCAATTAATTAACAACCAATTGACAATTACAAATAAATTACTTCCCACAATTAATGCTATAAAATCCAAATTAAATAAATAAAAAGTATTCATTCATTTTGATAAATAAGTTACTTCCCACCCTATTCCCCGATAAACCCACAACCAGCTACAGAACAAAAAAATGCAAAATGTAATTTAAATAAAATTCATAACTATAAAAAATGTAACACATGTATTAAAAAACATAAACAATACTTATACAAAAAACATACATCAAATTCATTTAAAAAATAAACTAAAATACATAACACTAATTAGAAAAATCGATATTCAAACATCTATATTTTTGCAAACAATATTAACGACTTCTATATTTTTTTAACGATATTTCTTACCTTAAATTCGATATTCTTGACCACCATATTCTTGCTGTCGATATTTCTGAATCATGATATTTTCAACTCGATTTTTGTGTAAGTCGACATTTCCAACTCGATATTCTGTCTCAGCACCCTAGATGGCTCAGTGTCACAACATATCTAGCATGTCTTTACAGATATTCAGCCTAGCACCAGTCTGTAAATCTAACACCCTTAATACTATATCCGAAAGTAACCTAGGGTCTGCCAACCCGAATCTTATAAACCACACTTCACGTAAACCACACTGTGCTGCATAGGCATTCTGGTCCTTCTACATACTGGGTCCTCTCCACTGCAACTCACTTCTCACAGCCATCAGGGCAAGCATATTCATCCAGGACTTCAAAACTTCCATAAATAATTGCTGGCACTGGAAGGTAAATATTTGACTGCATCTTCTCTTAGTCCTCCAATATTGCGTATACATATATGTAAATTTCAACTATTTTACTTTAATACGTACATCTATCTGTTTCTAGTCCCTATGTGTATATATACAACTTCAGCAGATCTTAAAAGTCATGTATATACAATGAAAAAAACACAATTAGTAACGGAGTTGTGGTTCTGGCTCAAATACAAAAAACCACTGAAATTCACCAGTTATGATATGCAGTGCACAAAAGGAACACCATAACTCATGTTTCCCAAATGTCTTTCTCTTACTAGATTGCATTTTATCCTTTGCAATTGGCAAATGTGTCTTTTGAGCATGGCAGACCACGGACATAGAAAAATCAAGTCCACTCCACTATTAAATGCCCTGGCAATTTCGTACGATAAAGACTGTCATGTTGGCCTGCAGCCACTGCCATATCAAAATAGCAAAATCAGGAAAGCCTACCTTATCCAAATTTTGGCTGCAAGAATGATGGCGTTACAAATTAAAGATTTTAATCCAAACTGGCTGCTCCTCACCAATATTGTTAAGTGCAGGCTGTGCGGCTACAAATCTGAAACTTTTATACACTTACTATGCTGCTGCTCGACGCTGCTCCACTTTAGGCGGTCACAACTAAAGCCACTTTTTTAAACCCATGGCATAAGGACTTGCAACAATGCCACAAACTGGATTTTCAGCACCATTGTCTTTTCCGAACTAGCAAGAATAGGCAAATGCTTTAAAGTGGTGCAGGACATTCTTTAAAGAAATCCAACAAATCCAGAGATGACCGCCAACTGACAGTCTTTTTTCAAATTTTTTAAATTTCATTAGCACACATTTCGCACTATGGACAAAATGCATTTTGCACTTTGGCTTACCTGCAATTGATTTTGAACACTCACATTGCTTTTAAGCTAACTATAGTGGATTTTAAATTACGTGTTTTATCTTCTGATATCATATGCCCGCATATGTCAGACGGTTCTATAATGATCTACACATTTGAAGTTGAAGTTGAAAGGTTTTATAGAGCGCTCTACTACCAAGCGGTTTCTTGCCGCTGAACAAAGACTATCATGAGGAACGCAGGGAGGATACTACAATGAATAGGCCATGGAGAAGAGGTGGGTTTTAAGAGCTTTGCGAAAGTCCATGTAAATGGAAATGGATCTGATGGCTAAAGGAAGTGCGTTCCAGAAGAGGGGGGCAAGGGTAGAAAATCTCGAACCACCAAGTTTTTTTTTTCGGTAGCGAGGGACGCTAAGGAGGAACTGGGTAGAGGAGCAAAGGTTTCTGCCCGGGACGTAGGCATTGATCTTTGATCTGATGAAGTCTGGAGCCGTGCCGGCCAGTGACATAAAGATCAGGCAACCCATCTTGAATAAGGAACGCTCCAGGATGGGAAGCCAGTGAAAGGTCTTTAGGAGGGGGGTAATGTGATGGAATTTCGGAAGCCTGTAAATAAGGCGAGCTGCCTGGTTTTGGATGAGCTGCATACGGCGGCGCTCGTACGCGGGGATACCGACATACAGGCCGTTGCCATAGTCCAGGCGGGATAGAATCATGGCCAAGATGATGAGTTTGAGGGCTTCCACAGAGAAGTAACGAGAGATTTTACGGATGATTCTAAGGGACAGGAAACAGGATGAGACCACCGAGCTGATCTGGGAGCACATAGAGAGGTCTTGGCTGATTTTAATACCCAAGGTTTTCACAGACACAGAGGGAAGAGGAGGGGAGCCAAAAGCAGGGGGCCAAAAAGCGGGGGTCCAGGGGTTAAAAGGACCACCGATAAGAACCAACTCCGTCTTGTCGGGATTCAATTTAAGTTGATTGAGGTTCATCCAATCATACATGAATGTCAAAGTGGAGCGGAACTTGCGAATAGAGTCAGGAGAGGGGGAGAGATTGAAAATGAGCTGAAGGTCATCGGCATAATTAAATACCGTGACCTCCATTTCCTGCAAGGCGGCAATCAGGGGATATATATAAAGATTGAAAGGGAGAGGAGAGAGAAACGAGCCCTGGGGCACCCCGCAAGAGACTGGACAGATGGGGGCGGAAAAGCCCTCCAGTCTAACAGCCTGGGTACGGTCCGTCAAGAAAGAGGTGAGCCAGGCCAGAGCCGAACCCCGAACGCCGGCGCCCCCGACACGGTCTAAAAGAATAGAGTGGTCGACCGTGTCGAAGGCGGTGGACAGGTCGAGGAGGACCAGGGCCTGCGGAGAGTTGATGTCAGTACTCCTCCTGAGCTCATCCACCACGGAGAGGACAACGGACTCCGTGGAGTGAGCAGGGCGAAAACCAGCCTGGTTAGCGGCGAGGAGGTGATTATCTTCGATAAAGGTGGAGAGGTAGGAAGTGATGTAGCTCTCCAGGATCTTACTCAGGAATGGGAGTAAAGAGATGGGTCTAAAGTTCGAAAGGAGGGTGGGGTCGGCACCCACCTTTTTGAGAATGGAAATGACCCTAGCGACTTTAAACAAGTCAGGAACAATTCCCTAAGAAATGCAAGAATTAATCAGGGTGAGGGGGGGGATCAGGGCAGCTGGAAAATATCTCCCTCAGAATATGGGCGGGACAAAGATCTTAGGGGGAGCCTGTCTTGACTTTCCTCAACAGGGTGAGGCAGGTCTCCTTTGGGATCGGAGGGAAATGGTCAAGGGTGGGGAGGGTGGGCGGAGGTAAGGGACAAGAGAAAGAAGGGGGAGGCCGCGGGATGTGGCGCTTGATCTTAGCAATCTTCTCAATGAAGTAGTCATTAAGACATTGCAGAGGGATTGAGAGGGGGTAGGCTTAGGGGCAACTCTATCAGAGGCTGCGAGCTCGTGTACGATCGTGAAGATCTCTTTGGGTTTATTGGCCGCTTGATGGATTTTCTGGGAAAAATATTCCGACTTGGCTGAGAGTATGGCTTTTACTGTCCTTTGTATAACATGTCTTTATTTTTTAAATGTTTCACATTGTCAAAGTTTTAATTAACCAAACAATAAAATTCTGAAGTAAGTAAGTGGCATGGCAGACAAAGTGGATTATGAAGTTCGGTGTGTGCAGTGCACACCACAACTGGTATATTGAGCTAGAACAATCCCTCAATTTCAAAATGTGTTTATTAAAATTGCATTTCCATGGTTTTTTTTATACACTTTCTTCCCAAACCCCACTGTGTATGGGCTTCAGCCATGCAGAGTGGTGGTTTGCCACAGGGGCATGGCCTCGGTGGATATCCCTGCAGGGCGTTTTGTTTTTTGTTTCTTAAATCAGCTCTCTTTTTTGTGGGTGATTCTTAAGAGAATAATTTGGGGTGGGGGCAGGGGAAGGGGGTTGGGCAGGGAGCTTTGTACACTTTCTTTTTTCTCAATAACTGTAAATGTTTCAAATGGCCATTTTCAAACTTTTCTTCACTGAAAGAATTTTTGGTAATGATCTTCCATTTTGCTTGTGTCTCATATTGTTGTTCTGTTCACCACACTAGTTGTAGACTTTGCACTTCATGCAATACAGGGCAAGAAAAACCCAGGTGTGGGTCCACCAACTCCTCATGTCCGGCGAGCATGTCTTCTGCCACGCTTGGTAGAGCATCACTTTCTTCCACCTCTGCTCTGAATCTTTCATACTTGCAACTCATGTCCTCCTTCTCATGCTGCAACCTGGGATGTTGTTCCATGATCAAAGTTCCAAAGGAGTACAGTCCTTAGTGACCGTAGCTGATCTTTTGCTCATTAAGTACACAAATTCCAAGGATTGTACACCACTACTCTCTAGATGAGGGCTGAGAGGTTTCTCAAAGGTAGGACAGGACAACAGGATACCGTCTACCAAACTAAACACTACCATCCACAAGTATCCTGTGCCCTGTCTACTGGAAGAATGATCAGATTTTTCTTAATAACCTCAAAAGAGACATCCCAAATGGGTTTTCTTGAGACATTTGCTCATGCAGTTTACAGGTTACTGTCTGATCATAGAGTTTTTTTGCCGGGGTGGATTGGTTAAGAGCTTCCAGAGGAATCCTTAATCCTCTTCTCCTGCTCCACTGTCTCCCCAGTGCAGGCCACCTCTTCATTTTCATCAGCTGTGGTTGATGCTGTAGATGGACCTGCCACATCTGGCTGGGTGTTGTCTCCCAATGCAACTGCTCAGGTCTCCTGCTCTTTCCAAAATGGTGACATACCTCCCGTTTTTTAGGAAAGGGGACCTTTTGATGTGGCATAAGACCACCTCAGCCAATAGGAGGTTCACAATGGTCATTAAAATGTAAAACAGTCCACAGACATGTTATGTTAAAGGGGTTTTATTGAGCGCACAAGTACAGAAAGGGTGTCCTGGCGCTAGAGAAGTGATCATAGAAATCCTACTGCAAAGCAGAGAGAACAATCAAACGCAAAAACCATTAGAGACCAAGACCGCAGGTATATAGTCAGGCCTTTAAGGCTTTTCTAAATTTTATCGGGACCGATGTCCTATGCAAAGAGAGCGGCCTAGAATTTCACAATTTGACGGTAGCCACATTGAAGGCTCTACCGCCAAAGCAGACTAAGTTAACTCTAGGAATGCAAAAAAATAAAGAATCCTCAGTAGGGCTGTGGAAAAGGGGCACATAAAACTTAAATTCATTGTTGGAAATTACCCTTTTTGCAGGGTTAGACCCAAACAGCTCGTTTCTTCCTCCTATTTTTCCTGACCTGTTTTTGTTGGTTTTAGAACTCTGGGCACTTTACCAATGCTAATCAGTGCTTCTTAAGTGCATCTGCTCTCTGTGTAAATTGATATCATGATTGGTTATCCATGATTGGCATATTTGAATTACTGGTAAGTCGCTAGTAAAGTGCACTGAGTGTGCCAGGGCCTGCAAATCAAATGCTACTAGTGGGCCTGCAGTACTGAATGTGCCACCCACATGAGTAGTTCTGAAAAGGTAACTCAGGCATGCCACTGCAGAACCTGTGTGCAGTTGCGAACTGCCATGTCGACCTGGCAAGTCCACCCACTTGCTAGGCCCTAATCTTCCCTTTTCTTGCATGTTAGTCACCCCTAATGTAGACCCAAGGTACCCCTGAGGGCAGGGTGCAGTGTATGTGAAAGGTAGGACATGCCCTAATGTGAGTGGCATGTCCTGATAGTGAAATACTGCCAATTTCGTTTTTCACTATTGTAAGGCAATCTGTTCCCATAGGATAGAATGGATAGTTTGCTTATAACATCATATAAGCATAACTGCCCCTGGGAACCTGTGACTGTCTCGGGCCTCTGGAGGTTGTTTCTGCTGTTGGAAGCTGGAAAGCAACACAACAAGAAAATCGACCTATCGCTCTTCTTTTCCAACACAACGCCATGGTGCAAGAAGAATCTCCACGCATCACTGCGCCGCTGTTGAAACCGATGCAGCGCCTGTCACCGCTGCAAGAATCGATGCATCGAGGGATCGCAGCTGAAGAAATTGACGCAGCGCCGCTCTACGCCGCCGCATTGGTCGCTGACGCATCCCGGATTTCCACGCATCGTCCCTGTGCGGCAAGTTTTCCTTACACATCACCCCTGGATCAGAGTCGTCTCAGAATCGATGCATAACTTCCCCCTACAGACCGGATCCAACGCACCGCTTCCCTGTGCCCAGCAGAACTATTGCATCGCATCCACGAAGGTCTCAGGAATCAACGCATCTCTTTGTTTTTCAACCCTTCCCATCGCTGTAACTGTTTGGCTTGGTGAATTTTGTCGCAACGACAGGTACTTTGCAAGAAATCAAGCATCCATAATTTTCTATGGACTCAGTTGCTAAAATCTTTTGAAAGTCATTTTTCTCAATACGTGTATGTTGGATTTTTGTTGTTTTGGTCTTGTTAAGTTTAGATAAAGATTATTTATTTTTCTAAACTGGTGTGATGTCCATTTGTGGTGTTTTCACTAAGTTACTTCGAGAGTTGGTGCAAATACTTTACACATTGCCTTTGAGATAAGCCAGTCTGCGTGTGCCAAGCTACGCAAGGGGGTAAGCAGGGTTATCTAGAGTGTGTATCCCCCTTACCCTGACTAGCAGCAAGGGTCCCTATTAGGACAAAGGTACCTACCTCTGCCAACTAGAGACGCCCATTTCTAAAAATAATTTTTTTAATAAACTGGGCCTGATCGGTAAAAAGCTTTGTGGACTATGCACAGAGATTTTAAAAATTCTATAACTCACTAGAAACCAGTGCAATGTGCCAAAGGCTAATTTAGCTGCCATATTTTGAATTTATTGAAGCTGCTTTCAGTACGCTGTTAGAAGTTCTTAGGAGCAAATAGTTAAATAGTTAAGGCAAATAAGGAGAGAAGGCTTTGCCACAAACTAGCTTGGGGAGGGAGCCATGGATCTATTTTTTCAAAGACCCTTAACAGTAGGAAACAAGAAGAGGCAAGATGGTTGGCCTGTTTCTCCAAAGACAAATTATTCTCCAAGAAGACCAAATTCTTCATAGATTTACAGACAGTGGAGATTCAGGTCAGGTAGGTGGCCAAAAGAAGGAAGGGAAAGGTTTAGCCGGGGATCAGTGAGAAAGCCAGAGTACTTCAGTGTAGTTGAAATCAAACTTTAAATCATTAAGTCTCAGCTAGGAAGAAACAGAGGACGGGCACTGATGGAAGCTGTGCAAGGGTACAGGTTCCAGTTTTGTCCAGAGCTATAATAAGCTGTATGTCATCTGCATAGTTTATGGTGGTGACACTAAAAGAACTAACCAAAAGGACAAATGGTGGATATAGATATTAAACAGTGTTTGACTGAGAGAAAACCAATGAGGAACAACTTGTCCTACAGGCTAATAAGCCAACAGATATGGAGGGATGTACACAGCTTGATGTCTATCCTCATGATATGTTTTACACCACTTTAGTGCGGATCCTCCAATCCCAAACTCTACCAGTCTGGTTGAGATGATGGAATGAGATACAGTGTCAAAAGCTGAGGACAAGTCAAGAAGGACTAAGGCAGCTGGATTAGTCTTGTCTTCTAGCATTCTTATGTCATCCAAAACCGAAACCAGAGCAGTTTCAGTGTTGGGTCCCGATCAAAAACCAGACTGTATGGGTTCTTATATATGGTTCTGTTCCAAAAGAAACTGGAAATCTATTAATTGGCATATTTCTCCAAGATTTTAATTGCAAAAGATAGTAGAGAAAATGAGGGCAAATGTTAAGGACTGGATTGATCAGCATTTGATTTCATCAACAGTGGAACAATGGGAGTCCTTTTTCATTCACTGGGGACCCAAGCAGTAATGAGGAAAACCATTACACACCTCCAACAAAGGCTGGAGGAGAGCAAATTTGGCCAAGTCCCAATATTTGGCAGAGATTGGGTCAAGTGGAGAGTCAGTTTTAATAGATCCACAGATAGAATAAAAAAAGCCACACAGAAGGACACAGGAAGTGAGATTGGCCAGGAGTGGATTCAGCTACAACTTCCTATGGAACTGGTGGAAGATGGTCAAAAGAGGAATCACCAGACAGAAAGCCAGTAGGTGGCGAGCAACATCCCATATATGAGTCAGCCTCCAAGCTAGATAGACTCAACAAGTCACAGGTGGAATCAATGTTCTGCGCAACATAATTGGAACTTTTCTCAGCAAGGGACTGAGAATGAACAATAAAAGAAGCGACACAATCAGGAGAGGCTAAAGACCTCACAATTGTGAAGTTATCCTTTGTGAAATGTTTAGCAGCTAAGATTTTTTAAAGTGTAAAATTCAGCTTTAACAGCAGTGACTATTTTTTTGTAATTAGAGAGAGACATTTTTAGTTCAGCTCTAACCTTGAAAGAATAATTATACTGCCAGGCCTGCTCAAGCTTTTTACAGCACTTTCTGGAGACCTCATAGACTCAATATACCAAGGGGCTGAGGGTTTTAAGCACTTTGGGATAACCTTCTTTGAAGGCAGCATGTCATCTAAGGCCAACTCAACCCACTCGAAAAAATGATGATAAACTCCTAAGTGGAGTCATGATTTTGTGGTCTTACCATCTCAGTTAGTTGATTAGCCAACTCAGCACTAGAAAATGTACTCCAAGATCATTCAACTTATGGAGTTGTAGCTCTTAAGCAGGCCACGTGAGGAGTACCTTCAGTAATAAAGCTAAAGGAGACCAAAAAGTGATCTGTCTAAATTTGGGAAGAAATAACAAGAGAGTCCATCCTATTGGGAGGCCTAAAGATAAGGTCTAATGTGTGTCCTTTGATATGAGTAGGACCCTTGACTACCCAAATGAATTTCATAGCGTCTATACCCTCTATAAAATTGGAAGTGGAATCATCAAGAGAGGTAAAGTCAATTTGTAAGTTAAAATTACACACTACCAGCAGAGCAGTACGTGATAAGGAGAGAGGCAATATTAAGTCCATAAAGGATTTGGCGAAAAGGTTCTGAAGTGCCAGGAGGTTGATAACAGACCACACCACTCAGCGCATTGGTTGTCTCCACAACAAAGGGAAAAACAAAGTGACTCGGTTGCCAGAAAGAAGTTAATCGATATCTCCTTATTGGTATGATCAGCACTTATTATTATGGCCAGCCCTGCCTCTTTTCAATGGATGATTGTGATAAAGACTATTAAAACCAGTGGGACAGATGACAGCAATATCAAAAGTGGCAGAGTCTGAGAACCATTTTTCCGTAAGAAACAGGATGGCCAACTCTCTCCAGTGAAATAAATCAAAGTTTTCCATGGAGTGCTTTACAGCTGAGTATGCATTATCAAGGCACGCTTAAAACAAGTAAAAAAAAGTAAGTTTAAATTCAAAATGCACGGTATGATCCTGTTTAGAAATAGCATTCTTGCACCAAGAAGAATGGTTAATAGCAACATCAGTTGTCACACCACCATTAATGAGAGGAGAAAGATGTCCTGTACCAGACTTACATTTATTTTAAGCAGCTAATTACAGTATCCATACGAAGTCATCAGATCCAATAAAGGGTATACTAAAGGGGACCATAGATTTACCAAAGTTGGTGTGCTCAAGCCATCTCAAACCAACTTCCTGCAAAAATTATTTGGTATAGAAAACCTTGGAAGAGGGCTTATGTCTGCATACAAATGGGCATAACGGCTGTCTCTGAGCAAGAGCCGTTGTACGCAGGTGGGAACAGACGACTTGCCTTTGGCACGCTTTTGGTGGGGAAGCGCAACAGTACCGTTTTTATAGGCCCTTTTCTGATTAAACATAGTGTGGATGAACCACAGGAGAGCCAACCCAAAAACGGCATCTCTTGGTATCCCACTGAAGAGCTGAAAGCAATAGCTGCTAGACATGCCAGAGCATACACCGCATTGGTCCGTGAAGACGAAAAGCGTATTGAGTCCTATTCAAGGTGTTCCCTCTCTCAACAAAATGACCCCTTGGCCGACAACACCACTAAACAGCAGGTGAGTCAGATGTCACAAAAGGAAGAAAAAGTAGCCCACATATTAATTCGGATCTCACTCAGGGCAAACGAAATTTGACTTTATAGGAAAAAGATGCAATGCAATTAATAGGTAAAAAGAGTACAGATTCAAGGTGAGCGGACTTCACAATAAAAACAAATAATAATTTAAGAGTATGAATGTTAGTGGTGATCTAGCAGTTCACAGTTCATAACAAAGTTTATTTGGACTAGATAGTCCTTAAACATTTAAAATCTCCATAAATACATCTCCCAAAATCACATTTCTTGAATAAAATTTAACATACAATTCATACATTTAAAATTCATTGATCCTTCTGTCATTCCGTGTAATGTACTATATATCATATGATATTTTTTTAAACAAGAATTTAAGTTCTATTCACATTTAAGGGTTTCTTTAACTTTTTGGATGAAGTTCCCCATTGTACAAGCTATATCTAAATTACTCATTTCAGTTAGCAGATCTCTTGCCTGTACCCTATTTTTAATACCATACTTTTTAAAAATTGGGCATAAAAACACTTTCGGTATATCCAAAACCTTCTGACAATCCAATAAAATATGTAAAATATCACACGTGGTTCCCAAGATACAAACACATTTCCCCTTACTGTGCATCATTGCGCTTTTTACCCCGTTGTTAGAAGAGCAAGGGATAAAACCAACCAATTCTTAGCCTTAGTAATTCTATTCTTATGCGACGACAGGGTAATCTATCAATATAAGGGAAATGCTGTTCATTTTGCCACAAGTTAGCCATAAAAAGTACAGATTTGTTCCCCAAGAGAAAGTCTTGGTCCTGGGCTCGAGAAATTTCTCTCCCCAGGGCTCTAAGTTACCTCTTATCAACCTCAATTTGTAAAGTCAAGGGGCACAGCTTGATTCTCATAATTCTACAGGCTTTAATAATAATTTCTCTTATCCCTTTTGCTCGCTCTTCAGTATCTTGTTTCTACACCACTGTGAGATTTTATGTTCTTCTCCCCCGCCCTGGCGCTGCCAGAATCTTAATGGCGCCATGCATGCCGTTATACCCAATGATGTAATTCCTGTTTCTAATCTCACTGCCTGGACCATTGAGGACTTGGGTAAAGATAATACGTTTTTCAGACATTTTCCCTCTTCGGCATCCCATCCGTTTTTATCACTCAGATATAACAATTCGGCTCCGTATAGGAATTGTGGTGGTATCATGGCTGTATAAGCTTTTAAAACCAGTCTGTCCGACTTTTCACAATAGACTCCATTCAATTTTTTTAGCCCACTAACCAAAGCTGATGCCCTCAGTTTTAATGCATCTAGATCGGTCCGCCAATTCAGATTTTTCTCAAACCACATTCCCAGGTTCCTATATTCATCTACATTTTCCAACTTCGTGGAGCCCAAAAACCAGTTGAACTTTATTTTTCTTCTTCCAAAGCTTAGTACCTCTGTCTTCTCCATATTTACTACACGTTTTTTAAGACTGCAGTGATCTAGCAGGCAAGTCAACTATTGACACAAATACAAGAAGATCCAACGAGCTTCAATATATAAAGCAATTCCACTTACAAAAATAAACTCAAAAACATTCAAATTCAATTTAAAAACACAGAATAACCAAGTGATAGTGAAGGTAGTAGTGAAAAAACAGCATTAGTCAACATTCCATAGACCTTGCAGGAAGTCCTACCCCTCTTTGCTGTAGGTGCTGATCTAAGGTCATGACGAGAGACCGGGAACTTGCCACTCTCAAAAATGATTTGCCCACTATCAGTGACTTCATATAAGATGCCAGGGCACACTTTAAGGTCATTTTCATGTTAAAAAAAGTTAGTATTTTTTATTTTATTTGGGCACCAAATGTGCCACTAGTCCACAAACCATTTATCAAGGTGATGAACTCGAAACACGCAAAATGGTGCCAGCAGTCTCTGGACTTGACAATTAGGTCGAAGTCTTGATACACCTAAGATGGTGCCTTAGGTGTCCACAGTCTACATTTCTAGGCCGTGGGCTACAAACATTATATTAGGTGTATCGATTATGCAGTCTAGATTTCGAGGCAGTGGACTAACTGCGCATCTAAAATGGAACAGAGTCTACGACACCATAGAATTGTACATGGACGACTGCACACAAACGTTTTTATTTTATTAATGTCTTTTTCAATGCATTGGGCGTGGGGTCCATTGAGATTCCCCCTACTTTGGCCTGGTGACCAGGGTGTGCTGCCTTCTCCTTATTTGGCTTTTTATATGATGACATACTCCGCGTCTTGCAATGACAGCTGCAGAGAAAATGTTCTTTGCACCAGCCTATCATAGCTTTCTGACCTCTACTTTTGTTCTGCGGACCAGACATGGATGACATAAGCCAAGAGCTTCCTTGTCTAATGGGAAGCATTTATATTTTTTATCATAGTCCGATGACTAAAACTGACAATATATACAACTCTTTCAATCCCACCCAGCACCATTTCTAAACACTTTTTATTCTCAGTAATGGATTTCCACAAAACCAATAAAGGCACGCTTCCTGAGTAAAATTCTACTTTCATGCCAACTTTGATGTAAATCTGGTCAGTGGTTTTGGCTTTAGGCAAGAGCACAATTTCGTATGGGAACTATGATGGGAATACTCATCTTTTTTTAAACCCCTCCCTCCCAAAATGTTTTCCCTGCTATGGATCTGCACAAAACTTGACACTGGCCCTCATGTCACTTTGTAAGTGCAAAATTTGGTGCAGATCAGTTCACGAGGACCAAACTTAAAGGCAAATCACAAAAGATGCCTTTTCAATGGGAAGTGGAATCCAAAATATACATTGGTTTCTGCCACTGCATAATATCCGTCTGTATTTGCTGCTCATGCTCAGACACTGCATGTGTTTTTCACATGACATACTCTCAACCTCGGTTTTCTGTTAACCATGTTGAATACTGACTCCAAGTCAGACTACCTGGTGCAATCATGAAGTGGACACTGGTGACAGTCTGCCTGTTAAAAATAGGATCTACAGGCAACCTGACCATGTCAGGGACTGCATCAGGACTAAACTCCAGAAAAGGTTGGAACTGGGAGTGATTGAGCCCTCAGATAGCCCTTGGGCAAGTCCAGTAATCTTGGTACCAAAACCTAACACCCAGGGTGGTAAGAGAGAGATGAGGTTCTGTGTTGGCTACAGGGGTCTCAATGCAGTCACTAGGACTGATGCTCATCCAATACCCAGGGCAGATGAACTTATAGATACTTTGGCCTCAGCCAGGTTTCTGAGTACATTTGACCTGACAGCTGGCTACTGGCAAATCAGATTAGCTGAGGATGCAAAGCCAAAACTAGCATTCTCAACCCCTAGTGGGCACTACCAATTTGGGGTGATGCCATTTGGCTTGAAGAATGCACCTGCCACTTTTCAAAGGTTGGTGAACAAAGTCCTTACAGGCCTGGAAGCCTATAGTGCAGCTTATCTAGATGATATTGCTGTCTTTAGCTCCACCTGGGAGGATCACCTGGTCCACCTGAGAAATGTTTTGGAGGCTCTGCAGAAAGAAGGCCTCACTATCAAGCCCACCAAGTGCCAGATAGGGCAGAGTAAGGTTGTATACCTAGGCCACCTTGTGGGTGGAGGTCAGGTCCAACCATTGCAGAGCAAAATCCAGACCATCATGGACTGGGTTGCTCCAACTACCCAGACTCATGTCAGAGCCTTCTTGGGCCCGACTGGGTACTACAGGAGGTTTGTCAAAGGATATGGATCCATAGTGACCCCTTTTAATGACTTACCCTCCAAAAGAATGCCTAAGAAAGTTCAGTGGACAGTTAGCTGTCAAAAGGCAGTTGATGACCTGAAGCAGGCCTTGTGCACTGCTCACATTCTGCAAAGTCCTGACTATTCCAAACAATTCATTGTTCAAACTGATGCATCTGAGTTGGGGATAGGGTCGGTGTTATCACAACTGAATGAAGAGGGTCAAGATCAGCCAGTAGCTTTTATTAGCAGAAGGCTGACTCCCAGAGAGAAACGTTGGTCAGCTATTGAGAGGGAAGCCTTTGCTGTGATTTGGGCCTTGAAGAAGCTGAGGCCATACTTGTTTGGCACTCAATTTATTGTTCAGACAGACCATAAGCCCCTCTTATGGCTAAAACAGATGGAGGGTGAAAACCCCAAACTGTTGAGGTGGTCCATTTCCCTACAGGGGATGGACTATACAGTGGAACATAGACCTGGGAGTAACCATGCAAATGCAGGTTGTGTAGGAGAGTAGGATCTACTTCCTATATTTACCCCCACTTTTTGCTGATATATCACTGTTCTCGACTTAGACTGACTGTGATCCTGCTAATAAGGACCCCAGTCTTTCCGCTTTCTCCTCTAAATTGATTGCATGTACTTTAGGTACACTCCAGATCGGATACTGGGGTACCCTTATCAGTCCCTAGTACATGGTACACCATGTACACAAGGCATAGGTACCCCAGAGGCCTCCCAGGGGCTGAAGCATGTATTGTGCCACCCCTGAGAGGCCATTCAAAATGGAACCACAGGTCTGCTACTGCAGCCTGTGTAAGGTGGTGCATGCACCCCTTACTTAGATATAGGTTACCTATATGTATTCTAAATCACTGCATATATAAAACTATCATTCACTCCTATGGGCAGGCCTTATCAATCCTGAAGGCAGGGTGCTGGGTTTTATGTGAGAGGGTGCCCCTGCATGAGCAGAGCCCCTCTTCAGCCTTCGGAACCTATTTTCCGGGGTTGTCTGTGATGCAGCCAACCATATATATTTAAGTGCATTATAACCTCGCTGTAAATGCTAACTTTAAAACGGCTGCTTAGAAACATGTCATGTTTGGAGTCAAACACCTTGGAATCATACCTCCCTGCCAGTAAGTGGCGGGGGAGGTATGATTCCACCCTTCTAGAGGGACTTATGTGAAACACCGGTACACCCGGTACCAGCTTTCTCAACCTGGGCATCACAAAATGGATGCTGCCAGCCACTGACACGAGTCTGCCCTCCTGCTCCTGAGCCAAGTTCGAGCAGAGGAAGGCCTGACAATAGGTTTCCTGTCACAGGGAGGTGTGACCACCTCCCAGACAGGCTTTAGTGTATTGGGGCTGGGTGGGTGCACTCTGAGAGTGCCAAAAAGTCTGCACTGGGGGCACATTTGGTGTTCATGTGCATAGTCCAGCTCAAACCGGTTGCAGGAGCCATTTGATCCTGCTCTGGCACACAACTGGACAAAGGACATGGGTGTAGCCACTCCTCTGTCCTGACCCTCCCATAGGTGGGTCCCCAGAGTTTGACCAACACCTTCCTTGGGTATAAAGTGGGAACCCTGACTACAGGGCTTTAGATTTTACCTGGACACTGTGTACTTTTGCAGCAGCATATGCTTTTTGGGGATCCCTGAGGCTGTGCTTTGGGCTACGTGTAGTCCTGACCCAGAGCAGTATTTCCACTGAGGATTTCCGGCCTACACTCCACAAGTGTTCCATGGGCTCGTATTTCGTGATTCAGTTCGAGGTCCCTTCGCGATCCCTAGTCCGTTGGCCTGTGGGTCCCAGTGAAGGTAACTTTGAATTGCCTTGGGCTTCCCTGGTAGCTCCAGATGTGCCCTGACTCCCCATAGCTTGGAGAGTCTCCAGGACCTTGCTGGTCCTCACCGTAACTTGTTTCCCCTCCCCGCGTGGGTTGCCGTTGCCAAGGCTTGTTGGTGTTCAATCCGGACACTTACCCCCCCCCAGCACTCGACAGCCTTCGTGGGACAGCTCACCTCCAGACTTTGGTCATTGTTGACATCTCCTGGTCCCCGTGGCTGGCTGCAGAGACAAGCATTCTATCGTCACACCTGAAGCACCTGACATCGGTGGGCATTCGTCTATCGAGCCCCTTGTCACTGTGAAATGACCCAGACTCTGTCCTCTCTGCTTTCAGGTTCTTCTCACCTCAGATTCAGGCTTGGATTTCACCGGATACTTTCATCTTCACGGCAGCAGCACTTCTTCGCATCACGCCATTGAAAATGACAAGGGTTTCCGACACCACTTTTCCCCTATGCACCCGGCTCCTCTGGGCTAGGTTACACGGATACCTCGGTACTCACAAGGGTGCTGGCCTTAGAACCTTCTATGTTCCAAAGGGTTTGCTTGAAGTCCTCTCCGAAGTGTCCTTAAACTGTAATTTTCCAACCGCGACTTTCCCATAGAGTTGTACAGAGCTTGCGTCTGTGTTCTCACACTGCACCCGCCCTCCGTGGGTTCCCTGTGTCACTACTTTGGGTGGTTCCTTGGGGTCCCAGAGATTCTATGTGCTCTAGGCACTGTGTCTAGGGAAGTCATTGTTATGCCATTTTTTTAGTATATGGTTAGCTCTTCCCCTGGAGCCAGCTGTGTATTGTGCTATTTACTGTTGTTCTATTGATTCAGTATTGTGTGCCTTGTGCTCTAATCTCATAAAGAGGTTAGTAGAGAGTGTTTAGTAATACAAACATATATTGCATATAACCCTTTTGTGGTTATCCTTTCAATTGGTCATTCAGGAGGTTGTGATCTGGTAAAACAAGCTGCTTTACATACCTTCGAGACTTAGCCTGAAGGCTGCTCTCCACAGCTACCGCTAGGATAGCTTTTTATAAAGGTTGTCTTTAACCTAATCATCAATAAGGGTTGTTTGGACTGGTACAAGGTGCCCACTTTAACTAGTGGACAGCATATACCAGGCCAACTTCACACACCGAGGAGCCCTCTAAATGTAGCATTACAATAGTACTTGGCCTGATAGTATCAGAAACTCCACTGCTTGTGAGATCTGTTGCAGGGGTAGTCTTCGCCCATGCCACATGTAGAAACCCCAACCCATCGCCTTGTTGGCATCCACAACTGACAGACATATGAAAATGAACAACCTGAGGCATTCAATGCCTGAAAACCAAGAGCCCCACCGGAGAATGGCACTTCACTGCCATGCCTTCCATCAAGCAGCCAGTCATCCACTCAGAAGACGCCAAATACCAGGAGGCCTCCTCAGTCACAACTAATCCAAGCCCCCAAATAACCACCAGCAACAGGAGCATGAAGGCCCACAATAAAGCCCTCTGTTTTCCCTCAGCCACACCCCCCACAAACCAGAAAGGCAGAGGTGCAGTATGGCGTGTGGAGATGGAAGAACTGGGAAATTACAACCATCAGAACCTCAGACCACCATAATAGCAGAATATCTACAGAAGATCTTCCCAACACAACCTCATCACTCTGGTGAAGCCACTAGTGAGGACACAGGACCAGGTTAAGGGGTGAAGGAGAACACTAGGTGATAGTAAAGGAAGGAGAGGTAAGTGGAAAGAAGGAAAGTGGGAGGATGAAATGTGCAGGTTGTTCGGGAGAAGTAATCTTCGCAAGAGTTGGGTGGGAGCTTCTGAGTTGGATTTACTGCTTTAGATATTACCATTGTGTTTTGTAGGCATGGAACAGCTTGATTTCTGTAGTGTTTGGGTCTGGCGTTGTACGAAGTGTTTCAGATATACCTCATTTACAACCTAGCACATTAAGTGCTATGGAGGCCTCCAACAATAGGCAGCACACAAGCCCACCCCAGAGAGCAGGAGAGTATCACGTACAAATAATCATAGAAGAGTATGGGAAGCGAGGCAGAGCAAGATGAATGTCACGCGTCTTTATTGGTATAATATAGTCATGAATGCAAATTCTTGACAAGTCAGAAGACAGGGCAGTGCTGTCCAAATGATTGGAGCAAGAAACAAATCATGCCCCAGTGATGCCATAAGCAGTAGGCGGCATCAAAGGCTAAAATGCCGTAGAAACTTGGGTTAGCATCAGAAGTGTGTGTGGTTCACAACAAGAACCATGGACAGCACCCAGATGAAACCATGAAATGGGAGCAGTGGAAAGGGGAATTGGCACTAAGCGAGAAAAACGCAGGTTTTATGGGTAGGCTTCAAGGGAGCAGGGCAACCAATGAGCGCCCATATAGGAACACAACTCTAAGATCACATGACGTTGAATCAGTAAAGAAAATTCAAACAGTCTGCTTCTGAGTTTAAAGAGAATACGATAGACTGGATGAATATGTAGAAATAAAGGACTGATGGGAAATGTCAATTGAGGAAAATAATGGTTAGTTGCCATCAGATCCATGACCACCTAGCTTAACTTGTAGTTGAAGTTCTTGCTATGGTAGACTTTGCATCAGTGTCAGTAATACGTTTTCTAATAAACGCAGTGATAATCAGGTTATTAATATCGGACGGCTTAAAGAGTGAAATGTCCCTGCAAGGATTCAACCATGACCTGAAGGTTACATGCAGACCACAGAATAAGGGAACGTATACACACGTACCAACAATACACATATCATGTACAGGACAAGAATGATCTATAGAATATTCTTTATTTACCACAATCTCAGGATGTAACACTTCATTTGGTCATACAGTGCAGTTATGAATGGCGTCACAACACTAAGAAAAGAAAACAAACCTCTTTGAAGAGTTATGCTACTGTAGGGTATATATTTCATTACTATTTCTTGGAAGGGCAAATCCTTTGCATATTATGGCAAATCAGTGTCTCTGTCTCCTGTTTATATTGTGATGGGAGGCTGCATTCTCTATCTTTTGTTGCTACAAAATGCTCCTTTCTGTGGGTGGGACAAAATTGCGATAGAATCTTTCATCTCGTCTGACTACACACCGTTCTCCAGACACTTGGTGAAAAGCCCGTGGCATTGCTGTGTATAAGCAAGTGAATTGATTTGCAGGACAAAGGGGAACAGGCCAACGGGGAGAGTTAAAAAAATGCAAGTATTTAGAGGTTTATCCAATTGCCAGTGTCCTTAGCAGAGACACTGGAATTCTCTGGATGGGCTTGGCCTATTCATTATAATCACCCTGGGCTGACTGTTTTCTCAGGAACTGGCTGTAAAAAAGTCTGTTTATATTCTAAAAGAAGTTTGGGTTCGTGTCCATGTCTACTGACTTTTGATCTACCACTGAGTGGTTTGCCATTCTGGCACCACGCATTTACAACATGATGATAACTTCTATGCATCTTTATCTTAGATTGGAAACTATCAGATTATGCAGAAAGTGTATTTTTTGCTTCAGCCACAGAACCCTCGGCTTCCCTAGTATTTTTTAATTCCAGTGAGACCCTTCATACCCAAGTCACCTCCTCTGTCCTAAAATGCTTTGCTGAGTATTGAGTCCAATTACCTTCAGTGCTATTAGAACTGAAGAAAATGATGGTTACCCTTACTCATGCGTTGCATCTGCAAGCTTCCACCTCCTTAGAATGATCAAGAAAATAATGCCTTTCTTGCCGGAGGACAGTCAACACATAGTTTTAGCATCTCTCATTCTATCAAGGGTGGATTATTGCAATAGCCTCTACCGGAACATTCAAAAGAGACATTTAAACAAACTTAAACTCATGTAAAATGCAGCAGCCAAACTGCTTACCGGCACATCAAGATTTGTATCTATCACCAAGGAAATCAAGAGGCTGCCCTGGTTCCCATTTAGTCAACAGGTTCATTTTAAATCCTTGTGCGCCGTTTTTAAAGCCCTTCAAGGAACACGGACAGAATATCTGAAACGTCGATTTTAATGGTATGTCCCTAAAAGAGCCCTCCGCTCTTTAGGAGCTAAGAGGGTGTCAGTACCCTCCTTTAAAAAAAGTCTACTGAGGAGGGAGAAGTTTTGTCACCTGTGAGGCAAGGGCCTGGAACGAACTCCCTCTCCATATTAAGCTGCCACTGATCTAATGGCGTCTAGGAAAGGATTGAAGACCTGGCTTTTCAGTATATAGGTTTCCCAAGTCAACCTCTGCTCAGAGGACAGTAGCTAGCGCCAGGACACCCTCGGGTAACTGCTGCACTTTAGAAATACAAATAACATAATATGACTCACATAGGATTTATCATCAGCCAACCCGTATGTGGTGAGCATTCTTGGGGGTGATGACCTACAATTAAATCTATTGCCCTAATAATGTCAGGTAGCCCACCAATGCTTCCACAAGCTGAACAACATTCGGTTTTCCTTCACAACTATCCTACACATTCTTCACGTGGCATAAGTGAATTAATACGTTTTCCACCAGAGCATTTCCAACATATCTGACTGAACTATTATTGGGACAATGAAGGATTAAAACAAAATATTATTGTATTGATGGGGCAAGGCCCTGATACATGCTGACTCCTTCTTCTACTTTTTACCTAATTGCCTCGCGCTAACACACCCCTACTTTGTCCGCTCACACTGCAGTGAACATTCACTTTCTAATGCAGACCACTCCTCTAAGTCTTCTTTCAATTTCTGCTACCTCTTTTATTTCACCTTCGATTGCACTTCCCAGTGCCATTTGTCCGTTATTTATGCCAAATGCATTTTGTCATGAAGCCGTCATTAGGTCCTTTGTCATATAAAGTTCTGCATGAAGATAAAATTGTTCCCTACTCTTCAAAAAGTTTTGCACCAATCAGTGACTTGGTTCCTAAACAAATCAACTTTTCCATCAGTATGCCTATCAGCGTGCCTATAGCACGCAGCCTTAAGTGAAAATGACGAGAGAAAAAAACAGAGACCAAGCACTTTGGCCAGGTATCTTTCGGAGTTATGGTCTTATCCTTTAAATACAACCAAGAACTTAAATAAATACCTGCTGAAATCATAGGATTCATTCTAGATGTCATGCTCCAGTTAAATTCGAACTTAAGCAAATTGACCAAAAATGCTAGCTATCAGCTTAGACTACTAAAACACATTAGAACTTATATTCTCAAATCTGACCTAAAAGTTACCTTTCAGTCCAGGGCCATCTTTTGTTTGTATTACAGAATTGCCCTTTTTTAGGTCGAGCCTAGCAGTGCACATGCGCTGCGAGGCATGCTGTGTCTGGTCGGGGTGCTTAGGCCATGCCCACCACTTTCCATTTGTTCAGTGTTGTGCCTTTCTCAATCCCTTTCTGCTCATTCGCAAGACGATGCTGTTTGGCCTGCCTTTGTGGTGTGTTTTTAACTTTGCTGCGACCACCTATTTTACATGTCCCCTTACACTCTGATGTGTTTTTTGCTTGTTTTCCGCACTCTTTTTTTTCACTGTATTTGTGCGGTGCCGTGAACACAACTTTAACATGGACACACTTTTTAAGACTTTATTGGTTACTGCTTGCACAGCAGACGGCTATCGTGGGCTGTGTGCGGGGGAGAACAGGGCAGCTTAGTCTGCGCACACTGGCCAACCTCAGGAGTGCTGCTCTCTTCAGGAATATGGCAACAATGGGGCGACCCTGTGTTTCTCTGAACCTGGGTATGTATATGATAGGCTATAATGGTTCTGTCGGGGAGAACCCAATTGCTTTGAAGAAAATAAATTAAAAAGAGACAAGAAGAGTTGCTTGATACCTATTACATAAGTATGACAAGTATAGCATTTGCATTGGTTAAATCAAGAAACGCATATCAAATAACGTTGGAACGCATATCAGATGACGTTGGAACACAGATTAAAGCAAAACACCTACTAGCATATGCTTGAAAAAGACTCTTCCTTTATGTCAATTAAAGCTTAAATCAATATTTACAAATAACCAGTGGGCTGTCAAAACAAGAAATACTGACAAAGGTGACATGTGGTACGGTGACATTAAGTTCCCAGTGATGGTGGTGCAGTCCATATATACAAGGTGATATTATATACAATTATTTACACAGGGAACTAGAATGCGGTCAGAATGAAGGTAGGCAATAACTCTGGTAAACAGCAGGTTAGCTTATTGATTTTCAATCGAATCTCTGGTTGTTAAATCAATAAGCTATACTAGTAGGTGTTTTGCTTTAATCTGTGTTCCAACGTCATTTGATATGCGTTCCGTTATTTGATATGTGTTTCATGATTTAACCAATGCAAATGCTATACTTGTCATACTTATGTAATAGGTATCAAGCAACTCTTCTTGTCTCTTTTTAATTTATTTTCTTCAAAGCAATTGGGCTCTCTGCAGGAAAGCCTGAAAAGTGTTCAGGAAGCTTGGCCCATCTCCCGTCGAACACTAGCCTCCCCCCTCTGCTCTGCTGTGATTCCTGGATCCAGATGAAAACGGCAAGATACAGGGGCCTTTCGAAACAACACCTTTAAGTACAGGTAACTACATTTCCTTAATAATCTCTTATAAGGTCCGAAAGGTAAGACATATTGGCTATGCCAATGCTTGTTTAACTTACAGAAGCCTGCCTCGCACTCCCAAAGCACTGTTTTGTGCAGGTTGTCTTTTATCTGCTACATACAGTTTGAACCTTTTCACCCTAGACCTTGACGCCCTGCAAGCAGCCTTGGTGTATGATGACTTCAGAGATCAGAGAAGCAAAACCTATATGCATCTCATGGTA
Organism: Triturus cristatus; assembly: GCF_964204655.1. Classification (NCBI taxonomy): domain Eukaryota; kingdom Metazoa; phylum Chordata; class Amphibia; order Caudata; family Salamandridae; genus Triturus; species Triturus cristatus. The sequence continues at coordinate 1,709,198,944 of NC_140589.1, read as the reverse complement.
TCAAGATACCAACTTTCAAGAAAAAGTCCAACATAAAACAATCATTTTCTGCTAATGCACCTAAGATCTGAACTGCACTATCCTTAGAGCTAAAATTGCCTCTTCTTCACCCATCTTTTATGAGAGCCTTAAGAAATACCTTCTTCCCAGTTATGAAAACCAAAAATGTATTGAATATTGTCTGTCTCATTGCTATTATTGTCTTAACTAACTTTTTTGCACCTTGTTATGTGCAAGTACTTTCTACCATCTTTGTAAAAATTACGACCTTCATTTTAAGCACTACGTCGCCCAGGTCGTGGGCCTAGGCCTGATTGTTAAAAAATCAAATAAAATGGACCAAAAATAAATACATTCTGTTTTACTACAAAATACTTGGAAAGCTTTAATCAACATTTATACTAAAACAAACCAATGACAAATAGGATAGTGTTGAGGATCTGGCAACTCCAGTCGAGGCTCGGCTCCTGGATAAGCAAAGTATGCTTCCTTGCAGACGACAGTGATCTACGATAGGGGTAGCACATGAGAAAGAGTGTCAAAAGTATATGCGATTTAATAAAAACTTGAAAAGGTGTCTTTTGGATGGAGCTTCAGTTCAATTCATCAAAGTGGAGTCCAGCACTAATGACAATTATAGACTCAGCAGGGAAGGACTGGAAACCGAATGAGCTCTGGCACAAATATTCACTTCAGCCCACACATTAGGTAGGAGGCTAGGGCTAGAAAAGCATCACAGGGTCATAGCTGGGTCATGGCAGCCTGCCCTAATTTGAAAGCATCCCCCGAGCCTGCATCACAATGAGGAAATACAAACCTGCCAGGCAAGCATGTCCGGCCCGAATGTGAGGAACTGTAAACTGGGCGAGGGGGGGACTTAAAGAGTGACAAACAGAATATGGATCATAGGGGTACCATACTGAAACAGCCCCTGAAAATGGCTAAAACGTATGGCAGTGCTATGTGGAGAGACACAGTAAGGTTGTGAAAAACAAAAAGAGGTATAACAAGCAAAATTGGCAGCATTTTGCCACCCTACGTATTGCTATTAAACCCTAATGTTGAGCATGTGCTACAGCTCTAGAAACAGTGTCTTCAGAAGGAAAAGTGACAAAAATCAAGCGCTTCGACGCACTGTCAGGGGTAGTAAGCGTTATTTAAATGCAATTCCAATTCCAATTTTAAGATCACAAACATTGCTGCTCCATGCTGAAAACGTCACAAGGCTACTTAACATGCAAACAAATAAACAGAAATTGCTTAGACGAAGCCCCACTCTAAAAGTATCACCATATTTGCTTAAATGCCCCCAAAACCCTACTCCTCCTGCTTTTCTTAAACATCCCTTTAGTGACTTGCTAAGCCCATCAACATTTCTCTTACCTGTCAACATATCAGGCCATGCCCTTTTTTGGACCTGCTCACTGCCCTGCCATTTCCAATCCCTACCATTCCACTTTACATCTCTTGGAGAAAGCAGTCTTAACTTACACATCTTGGACCCAATGGTCCTCATTTCTAGGCCGGATTCAATGTGGTTTCCACCCTGCACCTCGCAGCCCACCTTTCATCATTCTGGATGTTAAAATATGTCTTTGATTTTATCATTCTCGACTTAAAAGTGACCCTTTACCACCCAGATTGAAACAGTCTTGCTTGGCAACGCTGACAATCCACTTTCTTTGGCTTCACACATACATAGTCTGAAGAGAGATCAAGGCTTCAATATTCCCAGATGAAAAGCCACCTCTCTCTTTGTGTGGACCTACCAATCCTCCATAGCCAACCACTTCAGTTCCCTAATGGTCACCCTACAATCAAGTCCACACAATGTTTTGCTATCCTGGACTTACCAGGCCACTGACACAAGTGGTTGAAAGCCTAAAGGTGCTGTCTTCCTCTCCCCACCAAAGTAACTAAAACTAACAATCAGCTCTAATAAACCACTGCTTAGGCGCTCATCCCACACTCAGTGAAACCGTCACTAGAGGCGGTTCCTGCCTGATCCCACCTACTGCTCGTCCGTACAGTAACCAGGCATTGTTCATCCCATCTAGAACTCATACCTCACTGTAGAATGCACTTTTAAATGCTAAACAACATGATTTGATAAGCCCTTTCACAAACCCCCTTGCTGCTGTTTCAGTTGAGGGTGTCACTCGGTTTCGTTCCCCCTTTTCCTGCTGCTAGCTCTCGCTGTTCGACAGCCCAGCGCTGCATTACCGCCTCCATTACCTAGTTTAGTGGAAAGGGTGCTGCACAATGCCCCATCACCCCCAGATGTTCAATTTTTACCAATTGTCAGTATTTTTCGATGAACCTGACTATATTGACAACGTAGCAGGGTACAAGGTGAGGCTGCAGGTATTCATTATAACTAACATACGGGGTACTCAGTCTGGGACTGAAAGTTGGCCCACTAAGGCTCCTTGGCGGTCTCGAGCGGCTTGGTCAAACAAACTAAGCCTGACTCAAAGGAAGTGGACAGAAAGGAAGATGCAATAAAATATAGTTATCAAAGTTTTAAATTAAGTCAGAATATCCGTCCGCCAGAGTTGTAATTAAAAAACAACCAATGCTTAATATCACTTTAGATAATTAGAAATAAATGTACAGTAAAATAAGAACCTACGCAAATCACATAAATCAATAATTAACAGTTTATCAAACAAGAAAAACAGTTGCAGCACTGGACGCTCGTGTTATCTATACTGGGCACTGTTCGCAATCTCTAATGGGGCACACTGTGTGGTTCGTAACTACTGCGAGAACACAGACGCACGCGATCCTCCTTCAAGAAACAACAACTCCTAAACATTATTTGTGGTCATTACTGATTGCGATGTACAGCAACCAGACAGCAGAAATGATGAAACCTAGGGGGAGGAAAACTAATCTAGCACTGTAAAATCAAGTGGTTCGATTTGCGCGGTTCAAAGTTATGATATAGGTAATTCTTGTTTTATGTCCCAGTTTAAGGATATGGATTCTTGCTGCAGTAAAACATGTAAATCCCACTACCTAAAAGTGCAAGTCACAACGGATCAATAGGTCCAAACCCGGAAGGGGAGAGGTAGAACTTGGAAGTGAGGATGAGCAGACAAGGGACAAAAAATCTTGGATACTTGTGATGTGTGCTCCCCTGGCACAAAAAGCACAAATAGCAGACACAAGTACCACCGATGATGGCCTCTGAGCTTTTTGCAAGTGTGCAATCCATTTGCGTGCTAGCACTCTCTACAGCAAGGCGGCATCAGAGGACCCTAGAGCCCACGGGCATTTCTCCCGGCACCCAGGCCACTGGCGGCACAAGGCGGGGTGCCCTGGTAATGGCAAGTGTTGAGGATCAGGCAAAGGAAACACTAGCACAGGGAGGAAATTGATTCCGCATGTAGCCATACCACTCAGCTGTCACTCACCTGCAGCATATCAAGCCAGCCAAACTTCAGCAAGGAATCCTTAAAGAGGATAATGTGTACAGAAGCGCTTCCCTAGGTCCCAGAATACATAGTGGGAGCTGGTGACCACGCGACACCAGGTAGATAAGGTCTCCTGGAACTGCTCTGCCAGGAAGTCTTGTGCATTTCCTCTAGACAATAACAAAGAATCAGAGATGGGAGAAAAAGCGGGGCGTTGGTGCTCACGATTTTTTTCTTTAAGGCCAAAAGCTAACCCTAACACCAGGTGCACAGGAAGTGATTGCGAACAGCCTTCCGGCTGCACTTGGTCCAAAAATCACAATCTTTAATGAAAAGCAATCGAGATAATATTTGCAAACATTGTTAACACAATCATCACAGTGAATCCCATTTTTACAGGTTCTCTGGTCTTATTTGTGTAAAGGGCCCAGTATGCACAGATACTACATCGCAAAGAAACTAAACAGATGCTGCAAAGGCCCAATATCTGGGCATGGACCTGAAGGGTAAACCATGCCTCAAGATTACAGTGGGGGAACACCCGTTTAGCAGATACACCCAGGTTGTCCCTAACATGAATAAAATGTGCAGGTTGGTGGGTCTCATGGAATTAGTTGTTCCATGCACTGAGCCAGGGAAAGAGAAAAATGAAGGAGGATTTTAGGATTAAGAAAAATGGCTGCGCGGTCAGTCAGTGACTTAAGCTCTTACACCACATCAGTAAAGACTATCCAAACCTCACAAGCCCAATGCTGCATGACCTTCATTCAACCTTTCTAATTCATATCTAACACCCTGATACACCCAAATGCCGCCTCCACTCTCCATACGCCACTCTTTCGAAGCAGCATTAACCTACTTGTCCTATATTTTTAAAAAACACTATGCTCTTAGTCCCTGTGACCTCCTCTACTGCTTAGCCATACAATTCTCCATCAGTTCCAGGCTGTTCCTATCTGTCTGTAAATGTTACCCTAACATGATACCTCACGCTATCCAAGAAAGACTTGCTTTCCTACCATCTCAGTGATCTGCAGTCAAATGTTATATTCTGTGTGCTTTGGCTCTTATTCCTCCTCTATTAATGTGACCAGACTAATCCCCACTGAAAGGAGGCCTCGTTGACCTCCTTCCTGAAAGTGGATTCCATCCAGCCCTTACTTGCCAGCGGGTCTGAGAGAAACTCACTGAAGCCACCCTTATACTTTAGACCAGCAGTAGCTTTCTGGCCATCACTGCTGTCTCGTGAACGGTACACACCTAGCCTAATTCCTACGGGAACCACTTCTGTGCCATTTTGTATTGTTTTTGCTTCCATTATTCCCTACCTCTGCTCAATGAGAGCCTTCTAGTTCTTCTCTACTGCGCTTTGCTCCTCCAGAATGATGTAGCTATCTTCTGTGTGTCTTACTGCTTCTGAGTTTCCTTAACTATCGGGCTCTGTATTTGGCACCTCTTTTCTTGTTTATTCTGGTCTTCTTATATTAGTACCCCTTGACTGGGGTTGGGCTGATGATCACGCTAGTGCATATCAGCCAAAAAAGAACCTTGTTTTTGCTCGGACCAGCCAAGTACTTGTTTAGGTCAGAGGGAAGGTTATTGGTGTTTCAGTGTGGAAATAGAATCACATTGCGTTGCTCTGGTCGGGCTTGAACTAAAGTGCCAACCCTACCACAGCATCTTTAGCTTTGCTGTACTGGCTCTAGGTTCGGGCGGCTCTCAACAGGTAAACGTTGTGTGATTCGTGAACTACTCAACTAAATACGTCTAGTTTAACTTTTCATTGACATGTATTGGAAGGAACGAATATTTTGGAGAATCATAAAAGGAAACGAGTAATTAAAAGCACAACTGAAGGTCAGAATAAGGGAACTCTTCCAGTGCGAGCTCCTACTCTGCCCCCGCGTTGTAGTACCTGTTCCTCTGATAGTATTCCTCCTTTATCTCGCGGCTCCTGCTCTGCAGCTTCACGAAGGATGCCATGTTTTGCAGCAGTAGCCGCACAAGTGTACATGCGTATCCAAGACAACCGGCACTACCATTGTGAGAAAGCACGAGGGGAGCATCGCTGGAACACAGCGCAGAACAGAGAAAGAGGGTGAATGGGAAGAGGGGAAATAAGAACTGGCGTTTTCACCTCCAGTGTTTAGTCGCAGTTTCTCATTCCTGAAGCTTCGAAGGGCGCCCTAAACCGAGACATCCCCGTCCCTCAGAATGGATCTTCCCATCTCCGTCTCTCATCCCGGAAGTGCTGGCTGTTTTGGACTTGAATTCATGTCCTGGGCTGGAGGCCTTCCTGGGACAAGTGGGGAGATCAACGGGTGAGTGCCGAAGTCGTGGGGCATCGCACGAAATTCTACAGAGGCACAAGGGGACCAAAGGGCAGGACGTGTTAAAGAATCAGAGCACATATTAGAGGGATATACTAGTATCTAAAGCAACACGAATGAGAAAGAAACAACTGAAGCATGCTTCCCATGTATGCACACGTGTTGAAGAAGGGGACGAAGAGACAGCCCACACAATGAATGGGCTGTGGGGCAGCAGAACCACTAGACACACAATAGCTCACCATTACACTGCCATAGTTCATAAGTTCTCCCAGGTCAGGCGTGCCACTTGTAAATTCGCATTAGTAATAAAACACTACAAGTCCCAGAATCCATTATAAAAGTATGAACTGTGACCTACTCTTGCCTGCTGTGGGCTAACGTGAGAACGCTGGCTGCAGAGTTAACGAATAGTACACGCATTTGAAACTCAACGCCAAGGAAAGGTGTTGTGTTCCAGCTTTCGTTCAATAAAATCCCTTTTCCCCTTTAAGCGAAAGTATCCCAAGTGTTTGTTATAAACTGCATCGTCAGGCCCAACATTCCAACGTTTTTGAGGAGGGGGCATTTCTAGTTACAAATAGTCTCCCAGACACATCAAGATTCACTGATTTGAAGTGAGACTTACAAATTTAGAAGTTGGGTTCATCTCTCATTCGAGGCAGTTAAAATGTGTCATCTGCTGGGAATTAAGAGCCAGAACATGATCTCTAAATGCATGTTCGTTGAGAGATCTGCGATGTACACAGTAGGAGCTGTAGACGTTTCAGGAAGTAAGAACACCCGCAAGGGGGTGGGTTGTTCTGCAGACTCCTTCATTTGATGGGGGTACGTAGGAATGTCGCTCCACAACATTTTATCGCCCATTTGTGTCTACCATAGTGAGACTTTGGTGTTATTTTTTTTATTAATCTTACATTAATTTTCCATTGTTTTAACGTTTACTCAATGCCACTATCTATATCTGCACTGATTTCTAAGTTTGTGTGTAATTCCTTCCTCTGATGTCATCTGTTATATAAATTAGTTCTCACTCCTAAGAATTTTCAAAACTTAAGAGTACTAGTCTCCCATTGACATTAACAAAATAGATATTCAGACAAATATATGATTAGCAATTAAAAATAGGACGGTATGAAAAGTAAATATAGTATATACCAGTGATACCATAAGAGTTCGTTTTCTCTTGTTGATATGATGTGATGCAGAATCAAACTGCTGAGTTTAGACAGCTCTATTTTGACAATGTGGCTGTCATTCACAGAGATGCATTCCTATTTGCACTCTATGGTTAACTGTGTTCATGAAGGATGCAAACTTCAGCCTTTAGCAAATGCCTTCTGTTTCAGTTTACCCGACTTGTTTTTCCTGGAGGGCCCATTGCTTAAACAACTCTCATAGCTGCACTTCCTTATATGTTGACTGTACTGGCAGGCTGATATTGGAACTAAAAATAGACTCGGCACCAACAATTCGTAAATCCTACTTTTCCTGACTTTTTGTTAAACATTGCTTTGTTATTATCACCAGATTAATTTTGGGGCCATTGACACTGGTCAATACTTTTAGAGCTCTTGACGCTTATCTTCAAGTCTATAAATATCCTTCTCATCATCAGGTTTCTGAATCTGCTACTTACCCATAGGTCCTTAGCTTGTGAAAACTCTCAGATTCCTGAATGCGCTGTCCGCCATCATTCACAAAACTCTTGCTCGTTGTTAGTTATCTTCATTTCCCACTGACCAACGTGCTCACCCTCTGGTCTTGAGACATCTGTTCACCATCAGGAACCCACGAAATATCCTCACACTTGATTCCCTGAGGCATCCGCTTATGCTCAAGTCCCACAGGCTCCCACTCACTCTCAGGTTCCTAGCCAGAGCTCTGGATAACCCTCAGCATTTCAAGGCTTCTTCTTCTTCCCTCAGTTTTCCAAGGCTCGTGCTACACTCAGGCCTTTAAAAGCCCCTACTCAACCTCCGTCCCCACAAGCCCCTAGTCACCTTCTGTTCCTTGAGACTCCTCCTCACTCGCAGTTCTCTGGAGCTCCTGTTAACCATCATTTACTGGAGGTTCCATCTCACTCATAGATCCTAATTTCTTCTGCTCACTTTCTCAGATGCTCGGATGACCCTCAGTTCTATAAGATTCCTGCTAACCCTCATGTCCCCAGAGGCTTCTTCTCATTGAAGGGCTGAGCCATTTGAGCACAGCTCAGGTGTAGGTCAGGACTGAAGAGCGTTGGGTAATCAGTTTGCATATGTTGTGTATTGAGGTGGACTGACACAGCTGTGTGCGCACAGGAGCATGTTCAAATCATGAGTGACAAATAAGGGCAGCAATGGGTGTGTACAAAGCAAGTGGATGTCAGTACTGAAAAGCACTGGTAGAGCTGCGATTCCACATCTTTACATGCAGAGCAGGTTGGAGGTACACTGCAGAAATGTGCATTCACAGGGCTTGTGGAGGCCCAGATTGAGTAGGAGTGGTGGAGCTGTATGCGCACAATGTGTGTTTAGGTCAAGGTACGTTTTCACAGCTATATGTGCATAGACTCAATATGTGCAGATAACATGTAGTTGTAGTCATTTATAATTAGGGCTCCCTGTATTCCGTTTTTACTGATTTTTACAGATAAATACAGACAGAAAACATTTATTTTCTTGTCTGTAGTTATTTTTAAATGTGGATAAAAACGGAAAATAGGTTGCTTTTTCAGTAATTCTAAATACTGTCTGCCATGCCTGCCAGGCCAATAGCTGGTTGGATTGATAGGTAAGAGGGTTAAAAAAGAAAGGACTTTTAGTAATGAGGCTTTACCAGCAGGAGATATGCACAAGGTTGATACTGAAATTTGCATATTTTCAAATCAGTGCATTGATTTATCTTCTGTGGGTGTTCACAGAATTGAAACTTGGCAGGCCTTCAAGCATGAGTGCATATTTATTGGCTAAATAAATGTGGAAATATACTAATTACCACTTCATTTTTCCACAAAACCCCAAATAAATATGGATAAATACAGATAAAATTAGCAAAAAATAAATATGGATAAATACAGACGGAAATGTCAAGAAAATAAATAGCATAAACCGAGAGCCCTATTTATAATGTATACTGAATTAATAATTGACTGTTGTGGTCATTTCAGACCGCACCACCTCCACAAGCGCCGGTGTTGACAATAAAGTGCTGGTGTCAAGCACCGAAACCAAAGGCTCAAATTAAGCATTGTTCTCTGGTGACAAGCTGCACTCTATAAATCTTATTTTTGAAGAGTGAAACTAGGAGTCCCAAACTGCAAGATGCTTTTGGTTAAAAAGTTCAAACTGGCTGGCTTAATGTGTCATACATGAAATCAGGAATGAAAAGCTACAGGCAGGGTGTGACCTTTTCCCAAAGAGCGAGATACCATTTAATAGGGAATGAGAAGTTGTTCGATGGCAAGTCAGAGCTTGCTTTTTGCTCCACCTCTCTCTGTGTGAGCCGAGGTCTACATCACCTTTCAACTTCCTCAAAGCTCCAGCCAGCCCCCACCCACCAAGGGGCAGCCATCTGTGTCAGCCACCCTTTAAAGCGTAGAAAGATGTATGGTTCTGTGACACCACCACGGCCCGACAGAGTATCATAATGATTCTGATCAGTTGCAGGGGCTGCACTCTAGGGGGGCAGGAGTGAGCTGTGGCTGCATGGTCTCTGTGAATGGGTCTGGGAAATGACATATGGCCCTTGCCATGATAGAGAAAGTTGTTTTGGGACTTACTGGCCTCCTTTCGTTTCAAGTGAATGGGTGTTGCTTGAGATGCTAAGCAGCAGTAGCTCAACCAGGCCTCATTATTATAGCGAGAGGGGCAAGAGGTGCAGAATGCCATGAAAGTAGGACAAGGACACCTCTTTCTGTGGCACCTGTGGCGAGGGGGGTCATTGTCATTATTATTTTCATGACAATTAACTCGACTGGATTCCAGTGGTGTCACAAACACCATCCACTGCTTTATTTTGCGTGGCCCCATCACCCTGTGCTGGCTCAACCTCGGTTGAATTATCCCAGACTTATGGGCCTGCAAAAATTCTATAGTTAAAACAAGCATTGACAAAAGCAATAGGTCGCCCTTTGGACGTGCTGGCTTTTCAATTGCTTATTAGTGATGCTGAACATAATCGGTAAAAAGCAATGCTTTTTGCCAGTGCTGTTTAGTATCAGCAAAAATATAAAAATTAGCAAAAATATGGCTGCTGTTTGCGGTCGCATCATTCTGCAGGTGCACACATTCGTCATTGTGAATGTGTGTGCCCACAAAATGATGCAGACGTCATTTTCTTTTATTTTTATTGACCAATCTAAGATGGAGGTAATAATAAAAAAAAAAAAATGAAAGTCCGAGAAAAATGTGTTTGTAGTGTGCCGGCAGCAATTTGCTTTGCTTAAAATATATTTTAAAACAAGAATGGCTGAGTTGGGAATAATGGAGGAGCGGTTGAGGAGAGCAACAGGGAGTGAGCAGCTTGGGGCTTGGAATGAAGCACACGAAGGAGACAGCAACACAGTGCACGGGGGGAAAGTCCATGGGAGAAAGAGCAAGCAGCCCCTAGAGAGCGCAAACGGAGCACAGGGATGAGTATTTTGGGTGTAGGAGAGGAGAGAAGCACTAGAGGAAGAGCTGGAAAACACATGCACTCTGATAGAGTGCTTAACCAAACAGAAAGAAGTAGCTCACTAAAAGTTAACACTGGAAGGGTACAAGTCAGCCAGTCATACGGATGGCAAACGCGCCCCAGAGGAGAGACTAACAAAGGATAGACAAGGAAAGCCTTCATATAAGAAGCAAGCCCATGAGAGTGACAGTAAAGCATCCCAATGGTAAGCAATAGGTAGGATATCAGCCCCTGTATGTTTTTGCTAAGCCCACATTAGGTCTTTCACAACCAGTCAGCTTGCACTTTCTGTTAGGCTCAACCTAAAAATGGCACAAAGCTTGGGAGAATATTCGCACAGTCAGTCTGAACCAGTGTACTTCTACATTCCACATGTCAAAACCTGTCCAAAATAATAGAAATTAAGCATTTGAGCAACTGCCATTAATAATGCTTTTGTGCTGAGCTCTCGCAGAGCTGCAATATAGTGTATCTCAGAAAAAGGCGGTCCGGATAGTCTCTGTGAAATCATGTTGGCTCATCTATTGGTAACTCAGACCGAGCTTGATATTTCACCCCAGTATCAATCATTCAAAATGCAATTAAAAGTTAAAGAATTTAGGTTCCAGACAAAAGTTAATATGCAAATAGTTAAAATGTTTTGACTCCCTCTTCAAAATGACAAGAGGCTTCTGCCTCTGGAGTGACCTCCCCATACATATCTGCAGCACCCCTAACCTCACAAACTTTGGGTCAAAGCTACAGTCACTTACTGTGACAAGCCTACATATCCCACCCGCCATATAGTTACCTCTAAAACTTTGTCCTATGTAACCAGCTCTTCGAAATGTGAAATCATAAGAAGCCTGTATAACATGGTCGCGCTTGCATGAGGCAAAATGATGGTTGCGCTTGCATGAGGCAAAATGATGGTTGCGCTTGCATGAGGCAAAATGATCAGAAGAATATTAAATATTTAACTGCATGACTAATGTATGACTCTCACTTGAGTGTCTACAAGCGGTTACGTTGTGCAATCAGAGCTATATACAACATAATAACGTAAGAGTAGGTCTGAAGGAAATTAATTGAAATAGCTGTAACCATCTTCATTTAAACTCGGTAGGGCTCCAGTTTATCTCGGCAGTCATTGGGTTATTATAGCCGGTTATGACCGAAAGTACATTTTAAGGAAAATTCTCAAAGCCTCCATTACTAGTTTTCTGATGAGTTGTCCCCGATGGGAACACTACTCAAGGCAACACTCAGGCTTCCGGTGCTTCGTGCTTTTTGACCTGAAATGCTTGGGTCTGGAAACACCAGACCGAATTTACTACGGATCTGCTCCTCAAAAACTGAGGCAGGAGGTGCTGGGCAGAGGCACAACCCAACTCCCACCTGCCTTGTTAGGCACCACAGGGAATCGGATACATCTACCCTCAGACAGCCTGCAGACTCCCCACTGCACCTCCCCCAGCCCCAATCCCCTTTAGCATCCCCCCCATGAAATTTACCGTGTGCAAAAAGCAGGTGGTAAATATCTGCGTTAATCTTCACTGAAGCAAGGGACACCTGTGCCAAATAACTCAGTAATTCTGCGTTCAGAAGGGTGTTCCTGGTTCCCTCAGCTTGTGATCCCTGTTCTCTCACAGTTACATACCGGCCAGAAATGGTCAATCCAGTCCCACTGCATCGTTGCAGAGATAACGAGGCAATCACAATGCAGTTCGTTATGAAATGAAATCAATGGGCAGGTCGGACCACTGTTAGACGTGGTCAGCTTTAGGAACAGTTGAAAAAGTTGTCTTCAGTCCATCAGGATTGCCTGGAGATCAGATCAGGAAACTTGGAGGCAGCTGATGTAAGCGCTATCCAGGGCTGGAGTGGCCGTAGGGGGGGGCACCAGGTGTTTCCCGGCAGGATGGAAGGGTGAGGGCCGGTTTTGGAGCGGTAGGGACGGATTTTGTTACTGGGGGCCGGTTCTGCAGCAGTGCTGCAATATCTCTCCCCTGGTAACAAAAGCAGCAGTGCGCGGGCCCGGTTTAGTGAGGCAGTGGTGCTTCACAGGTGCACGCCGCCCCCTCCTTGATGGTTCGATAAAACTGCCAGGACTGATTTGTGTTCTCAGTAGCCCCTGGTGCTATCCCATGTGACTCCACAGTATGGGATCAGCTTGGTGGACAGGATGTTTTACCTGATTGCAGTGTCTCTCCTCTGTCGTCCCTTCGTTGTCTCTCCCGGCCAGAAGAGGAAGCAACAAGCTCCCCATAGCCAGTCACAGCACTGCAATGCAGCATTGTGATTGATCTGAGCTCCGTGGTTCGGCGCTCAGACAGGCAGTGGTAGCCTGGGCATTATCTCCATCTAGGCTGTACTGCAGCCTGGGAGGTGAACATGCAAAGTGCACATGGCTGTTTGGCCGGCCAAACAGTCATGCGCACTTGGAGTGGGCAAACTACTGCTCCTGTGTAAGCAGCCCAGCCCCGTACCGCCTGCAAAGCTGCTGCAGCAGTAAAACATAATATGATAATAATATCGAGTTATTATCATTTTATGTTTCCTTTATTTCACTGCTGCAAAGCAGTGGGGCGACTCTCCTCCGCCTTAGCACAGGAGCTGCCACTGCTTTGTTTCCATCTTTCTCTTCCTTCTTCCTACCTTTTGTACTTTTCTCGCTCTTGTTCTGGGTCAGAGTCTGATAAGAAAAACATAAGTGCCTGTCCCCCGAAAGGAGTGCTGATGGGCCACACCTGCAACCACCAGCTTAAATTAATCACTCATCCTGCTAGGGTACTCAGCAAGCAAAAACACGGATTTAATTATATATATATACATATATATATATGTGATCAAGGCAGCGTCCTGCTGTCGAAACGCGTCATGCCGAGCACTTGCTGTTTGTTATGTAGCTGTTTGTGGATGAAATAAACCTGCACATTCAACCTCAAAAGGCATTTTGTGGTCCGTACCTGGTTAAATGCTGTGAGAAGCGTGTCAGGACTGTGTATTTTCATACATATATATATATATATATTCACTTTAAAAACCATAGGTTTCACACATGTTATAGTTAGGTGGATATTTCACTCGTAAAAAACCAATGAAATTCCACCGTTATAGTTAGTTGACATCATCCTTGTGATAGAGTGGCGGTCGCGTGAGTTATAGTTATCTCAACTAACTATAACGGGGGAATTTCATTGGTTTTTTATGAGTGAAATGTCCAGCTAACTATACCATGTGTGAAACCTATGGTTTTTTAAGTGAATTTGCAAGGTTTTTTAAATGCTAATTCCTAACTATAACGTGTGTGAAACCTATGGTTTTTTCAGTGAATTTGTACGGTTTTTTAAATGCTAAGTTATGTATATATTATAATTTTTTTTTTATATTTATTTTTCAATAAACTACTTATTAAATTTTTAATTTTATTTTTATGGTTTTTCACCGTGCGCGCACCGTGCGCGCACCTCCGCGATTTTGTCTGCCTTCGGGGTCCTTCAGGGACCCCCTGACCAAGGCTAGGGGGTCAGGAACTCTCTACCCTGCCCCCTTTTCACGTTCGCCACCTTCCTTTTCCACTCTCGCACTGAAAAAAACCAAAATGGCGGCCGACACTTCCTGATTTCGACCGATTCGAACGTTGACTGACATCGAACAACCAATCAGAATACGCTCGCGCACGTTAGGGTGCTTGCACGGCGCGTGCACGGTGCGCGCACGGTGCGCAGCTATAGATATGTATGCGCTTTTAACTGCAATTTTCTCAGGAACTACTGAGCAGATTGACTCCATATATGCAAAAGGCACATCCCTGACCTGAGGACTACCTCTCTGCCAAATTTCAAGTAATTCTGTTCAGCCGTTCGGGCTGTACCTTCGACTAAAGGTCCTATGGGAAAATGCATGGGGAAAACGCGTTTTGGGACCCCCCTTTTTGCTCGGCCCCCGCTTGACAAATCCCCCCGAGACTTTCAGGGTAGGAGCTGAGCGGAGCGCCCCATTAGTTTTGAAAATTTCGCGAAGATTCGTCAACCGGCGCCAAAGTTATTCAAAATAGAATTTTGAGATTTCCTATGGAAACACGGTCCTAATTATAACTATCTACTGGCGACCGCCAGTAGATAATATAACGCGATCTATAAATGCATCAGAGTATTATACTATTATTCTGCGTAAATCTGTAACTATATACACTTGTTGTGTTTTGTAATTTATTTGTGGTCCTCTGTATATTCAATATACTCACAGTTTACCCCTGTTTGGAATACCTTATTTGCATTTATGTTGTGGTATCAACAACAGTTTACAATATGTTTCTTTTGGATCTCAAGTATTTATAGTTTTTTGTTTTTCATTTTGGAAGGTGCTGTTTTATTGCAAACGCACTGTAAAGAAATATTTGGTATTTCCTGTATGTCGTTTGTTGAAATAGAGGGTTGCTGTAACAACCAAGGTAGTTTGTGCCACACATATGTAAATAAAAGCAAACACTGTAGAGGGACCAGATGTAGTGAACAAGGCGGTTCTATCCATCGAAACGCGTCTGGGCAATCCTTTGGAATAATCATTTCTCTTTGAAATACTGTCGCACGGTGTCAGCGCCTGTTTTTGCATACCTTGAATCAGGATTGGTTATATATATATATATATATATATATATATATAATATATATATATATTTTATTTTTTACAAAGAACATTTTTTATTGAAGTAGTTAAAAGAAATGTGACAGTTTGTAATCATGTAGGGAAATATGTCACTATGTCACCCAATTGGTGCAGGTTTCAAATCAGATTGTACACAAATACCCAGATTTCCGTAAGGTGGTATCCATCTTCGTTTTAGTTTCCAGTGCGGCATGGCCACATCTCATTTGACTTGCATTGTGGCTTCTCAGTTTCCCTGCAACACTCCATTCCTAAATCAACATGACTCTATCCTAACTTCCCGGAAGTTCTTCTCTGTCTTGATTGGCTCACATCTAACCACTATTCCACTTGTGAGCCAGGGATGCGGTTCTGTCTTTTCCGCTTTGCCGATGCCCTTGGTGTGTTGCTGGTTCACCACTGACCAGGCCATAACTAGGGCCACAGCGAAAATAATTTTGCAGCAGCAGTGGCATTTTGTGCGTAAATATGAATTTCTGCACTTTCGACATTTTCTATAATGTACTGCATAACGTTAAGATTTTAACGAAGAAATTGTAACTCAAACAGATGAAAAGATATTAAAATTGCTGCACACGGTGCACTGACAAGCCAGACTCTTTATGAAAAAGTTTATTGGTCATGATCACTTTCAGTAGTTGATTGCCCTGATATTGTAAGCACCCCGGTTTGATGGATTGGGGAAAGGTTTTATTTTATGCCGCATGGAACAACACATTCAGTGCTTAAATGTAATTCAAGCACTTTGGATAAAATGATTTCTTTTTTGTCATAATTTTTTCAAATGTCAATATTAAAAAGAAATACATGTTTACAGTTATTGTTCTCAAAGCTGTTTTGTTATTCGATCACAGGCCCTCAGAATTCAGAAAAATCAAAATATGTTGGCTCTCCTTGTAAGATATAGATTTATTGTATAATGCTAATCTCCTACACTGTACACCCTCCTGGGATCTCACCTGCTCCCCCACCTTCATTGTATCTGGTTAGAGTAATTGTATGACTGTATAATCTCAATAGGATATAAAACCCTCAGTAGAGTGGTGTAGTATTCTTTAAAATTGGAATTGCTTGTTGTGGTAATATAACATCTTCTGGTACTTAAGTTGGATGAAAGACTAATGATGGCGCAAGGGAAATGACAGTGGTGTGTGTCTGTGAGAACATCTTATAGCCAGCCGCCCTCTTGTGCTTTTGAAGGCTAGCTGTAGAAGTCCTACCTGGATGTAGTTAGCCTTTTCACTGCAAGTAACGGAACTAAGGGCCTAATGTATCAAAGGGTTTTACCCATTCCGTGCCTATGCGTTGGTTCATAAGGGTATTAGCCCTAATCTAAAACTGTGTAAGGGTGGGTGTTCATAACTTTATTTTAAACTTCCATCCATGTTACTGCATTTGATATGGCACTGGGTGGCTCCGACACATTCATCCGGACAAATGTAGCGTAACAGGTGTTTAACATTTACACCTATCGTGCAGCATGCATTGCTCAGTGGATCTTGAACCTATGTGGACTAGGTCAGTCATACCGGGAAAATAGACAAGGGTCTCACTGAACTTCCGCGGGATAATTCAAATGACAGCAATCACTATTGTCACTGCTTGAGACCTGATATATATTTTTTTTTCTCTGAAAAAACTAAATGTTAAGGTAATTTTATAGTTACAAGAATATGTCCGTGATAACATTATTGTTTTGAACAATAAAAAAAACAGAAATTCACGATATAGTTAGTAGCACTAACTATAACTTGCCACCATGCACTGCTTATGACGTCACATAAAACATCACGCATGACATGTTCTATGGCATCTCAAATGACATCACTGATGACATCCTCTTATGCGTGTGTTAGTTTGTTTTATAGTTCACACAGTAGCGGGCAACTACTAAATTGCTTTTCTACCTCATTTTGTACAGCCTGTTTCCAGATAATCGGCGTGTTTACAAAACTCATGTGCTCCTAATGCACCATAGGTGTGAAGAGGTACTGAACATGTGATAAATCTTTGTATTGAAGAGTAACTGTGTGTGCAGTTGACAGTTGACAACTTGTGTTCTTTATGTTCCACACAAGCGTTTTGGTACTGCAAAGTAAGTTTCCAGCAGGGCAAAGTTTATATGTACTACATAGTAAGTAATGTAAGCAGCCTTGAGTTATTAGAATCGTCTCCACATGAAATTTTTCCATAACATAGAAGACTGTGTGCAGCAGGTACTAAACTATGACATGTGCTTGTTTTTCTTCAGAAGATGGGCTATCTGTAAAGTTTTCACCACAGTATGAAGGCTGCAGGTAGTATGATCTTTAGCACCTTCAGATCTGGTTGTTTTAAATGAATGGTCGCTCTTTGGACACATTTTCCGTAGATTGTACACAGAGATACTTTTTAATACTCTTTGGTGTATTTCTCATGAGGGTGTCACTGTCTGCAAACAGTGCAGTACAGAGTAAACTCTCTTAATAGAGTAAACACTTTTAACAATACCCACTTTTCTACTCCTATCCACTTCATTTCTCAATCTAGGTTCAGTGAACATCAGGGGTTTGACACTGGTAAAGAGTGTCCATAGTAGGACATTAGTTACATATCTTGGTTTTTCCTGAACAGTTCTATACAGATTGAACACCGTATGCTCGATAGTTGACCCTTTCATCTGTGCTTCATAGTCAACATTACGTGCCTACCTGTGAAGTGTATGGTATAGGGTCAATGTGGCAAATAACATGCTTGCTTTATATATGGGGTCATATGTATGATAGCAGTAAAGACGCTTCATATTATTCTATGCTATTTTGCACTTTCATAACTCTATTGTTATTCCCCTTTATAGAGCAATGTGTACAACAATGATATTTGAAATGCCATTAGTTAAGTCATAAATGATGTCATAGAACATGTCATGAGTAGTGTGATATGAGAGACCTGAAGCAGTGTATGGCTGGGGCGCAGGTTATAGTTAGCTTTCCTCAATTTCTGTGGTTTTTTTTGTTCAAAATGTTAGTATTCTCACTAACATATTCAACTAACCAGAGCGTTACTTTAACCTTTTGTTTTTTCAGTGAATTTCTGAGGTTAAAAACAACCAGATCCTTTTACCACACCTACCTATAACGGTACTTTAACCTTTGGTTCCTTCAGCGAATTTCTAGGGCTTTTATTTTTAACGTAAAGTAATACTTAATTACCATGAGTTAATGCAACCCATAGCTGCGCACAGTATTTGGCCATGCACAGATGGGGGCTGACTGCAGGGCTGTTTCTTTTTTTATTATTAAAGGGGAGGGAGGGCCTGCAGTCAACATCCCCCCATGCAGCCAACACCTCCCCCATATAGCCAACCCCATGCTGTGCATGGCCTTCCGTTGTGCGCTGTGGGGAGTTGGCCATAGCGGCCCCCTCCCCAAACCATTATCGGCCCTGAGGAACCCATCCCCCAGGGCTTCTTCTTTAAATAAAGGGGACACACAGACCCCCTTCCCAAGCAGTGTTACGTTCTGGGGATCCCATCCCCCAGGGCCACTCTCTTAAATAAAGTGTAGGTGGCGTGTGTAGCCCCCTGCCCCGTGATGATTTCGGCCCCTGGGTCCCCGGAGCCCGGCACAATTTTTATAGGGAGGGTGGGCACGCTGCCCCTCTCCTAGGCCTGATTTTGGCCCTTGGGATTCCATCCCCGAGGCCCAGTGCAATTTTTAAGGGGGGGTGGGGGGGGGGGGGTACTTGGTCCCCTCTCCCTGAGCCGATTTTGGCCCCAGGGACCCCATCCCACTGGGTCCTGGCGCATTTTACAGGAGGAGGGGGAGCACACCTCCCGCCTCCGTGGGCCAATTTCCGCCTCTGGGACCCCATCCCCTGGGGCCCGGCTTTATTATTGGGTTAGAGGGGCACATGACACCACTTCGCAGGCCGATTTCGGCCCCGGGGAACCCATCCCTCTAGGCCTATTGTGCTTATTTGGTTGTTTGCAGGAGGGGGCACCCTACTCCCCTCTTCAGACCAATTCCGGCTCCAGGGACCCCATCCCCCTGGGCCCAATGTGCTTTTTTGGGAGGGGGGAATCCTGCCCCCCTCCCCGGGCCAATTTTGGCACCTGGTGAGCCTATCCTTTGGGCCCAGCGCAGTTGCTGGGGGAGAGGGGCACGCGGTCCGGCAACTGGGCCGATTTTGGGCCTGGGGACCCCATCCCCTGGGCCCGGCAGCATTTTTAGGAGGGCCATGTGTGGTCCCCTCCCTGGGCCAATTTTGACGTTGGGGACCCCATCCCCCGAAGCCAGCACCATTTTTAGGTGGGGTAGGGGGCATGAGGCCCCCCTTCTCGGGCCGATTATGGCCCCACGGCCCCAGCCCTCGGGCCCTGTACTATTTTGAAAGGGGATGGGGGCACACAGCGCCCCTCACCGGGCCGATTCTGACCCATGTAGCCCATCCTCTGGGGCCCTGCACAATTTTAAAGGGAGAGGGGTGCACACAGCCCCCCTTCATAGGCATTTTCTGGCCCCATTGACCCCAGGGCCCGGTGCAGCCAAAGGTGGGTGCCCTTGTGCCCACCCAGGGCACACACTACACTGTCTTTGGTGGCCGTGGGGGGAGCCCCCCAGGCCCCCTGCGGCCTCAGCCAGCTTCCCATATCTAGCGGGAGCCACCATTGCTCCTGCCCGCAAATGAGAGCAATATTTAGATCTGTTTCCGTGTCCACATCATTGCGAGCAGGGAAACAGATCTAAAGTCTGCTCCAAGCGGGCAAAAACATTTTTTAAGCTCCCGCCAGCTGGGAGCAGACTTTGTGTTTATTCCGCAAACACTGGTTTCATTGCCCACGCCGCTGCTGGCAGGAAAAAAACTAGGCACCCCAAACAAATTGTTTTTAGCCCCAGGGGGTGGGCTCCCCGAGACCTCTGAAGGTTCGGGGATGGGGGCCACACAGCCCCCCTTCCCCTTTATAAACACAGACACAGGGGGAAGCTCCCCGGGCATGGACTGAAAAAGGGTCTTTGACAAAAGCAGTGACCCACTAAGCTATGCACATAAAATACGGTTCTATGACCTTCATGGTACACACCCGTGGCAGGCATATTAACCCGCTGTGCTACAATAGATGAGTCAAAACTGCCACTAAACAAAACTCCGATCTCTCCAGCATGTACATTAATTATAAGTGTTATCTTGACACTTTTATTGTTGCCTGAAAACTACTGGATATATAAGGAACTCTGCAGCGAGTGCTTTCAAAACTACTTTACTGCTACATGAATGTACGAATAATTTTTATGGTTGCAAACATCCCAATTCAAAGTTGGTGAACGCAGTAATGCTTTTTTAAATACACTAATCTCATTTTAGAAATCTGTAATCTTTTACTGACTCCTAAAAAAGGATTGTTACTCCATACTGAGTCTTTATTTGGAAAGGGCATTTGGTAGGCTTCCCTTCCAAATACGTAATTGGTATTCAATGTATCAATGTTTTGCGCCCAAAATCCAGTTGCAAAACATTGAAAAATTATTGACTCCTGAGTTGGGGTGTTAAATCAAAAGTCAAGGGGTCTCACTGAGGCCCCTCTTCCTTTGTGAATGTAAAAATAAAGTTTGTTTGGGAGCAGGCAGTGATTCAGGGGACCACTGGCAACCGTAAAACAAATGTTTGAAGAAAATACATATTTTCTTCTTAAACTCTTCCTCTAAGGATAACAGGCTGCAATTAGGAAAAAAACAAGTTTATTTTATTGAATAGTGATCACGGACATGGTGGCCTACTGACCCCGGAAGGCCACCATCCTTGTGATGTCCACCAATCGAAGAGAGTTGCAATGTGCAACCTACATCATTCATTTCGATGATAAAGGTCAGCTTTCTATCTGCTCGGAATTGGAATTAAGCTGACTGACCTTTTTTGGTCATAGCTCAGTTTGTTAAATTCTTTACTTGTCACATAGTGCGACCAGAGAGTTTTGCTAGTAGGGCCCAGTGCATCATGGAAAAATGAGATTTTGGCAGATTGCACACAGGGAAGATTAGGCACTAAAAATATGCGCTCGCGGAGGAATTGTCCAGAGAGCTTTTTTTCCATGTGCATTTATATCAGATATATATAATATTTGGGCCACATGTTTACCAAGAAATCCATTGGAAATGCTATGTTTATTTTGCTATTTGTCTATTACTCATTTTATTATGGGTATTGTTGGACTTGGCCCTTCTGGCAGGTTCACCCCTAAACTTTTTGCTTTTTCTTGTGACTTGGTGTAGTGATTTTTGACTTCGGCGCACTTTTACCACTGTGTCCCAGGGTAAAGTGCATGCGTGTAGTGAGGTTGGCCTGCCCTCCCATAGGAATGCATGGGGGAATGTATGTTTCCCTGGTAGTTCCTGATGCGTGGGGAGTGCAGGTGCGAGTTTGGTATGTACGGACTCGTGTGATGAAATGCTGCGCGATGATGTGTGCGGCGTGCATGTACCTAGTGTGGAAGTGCCACTTCTAGAAGTGGGCACTTCTGTGTGCAGTGTGAAATGTGTGCCTTGTCTAGCGATTGGCTGGTTGAGGTCATGTGACAGGCTAGGGAATCCCCAGAGTCAGGATGAGTCACCCATTGGTGAATGGGGAGATCAGGAGCTAGATGGGTGGGAGGAGTACACCTGGGTCCTGAATAGGGCTGGGTTTTCCCCACACAATGCTGGCTCCGCCCCCTGTGGTGCGACTGATGACCCTGGCCTGCTTTCTGAATAGGGAGAGGGGCTGAGCAAAACAAAGTGCTCAGGAACCAGTTGTAACTGGTTCGCCCCTTCCCTGCACCTTGAGACAAAGGGTTTCACTGTATAAAAAGGGGCTGTGTCCCCTTACAATTTGTTCTCTTGCTGATCCAACTTGAGGGGGGCCTGCTGCTGCTGGGCGCCAGGAGAGACCACCACTGGGGACTGCCTCCCTGCTGGAGGGCCCTGTGAGCTGGCCCCTGGGCCCAGTCTTTGCCCCCCTACTTCTGAAGACTTTTGCTGGACTCGCTTTCTCCCCTAAAGCGCTGGGAGCGCTTTATTTGTGTCCCTAAGCGCGGAAGCGCTTTGAATTGCCTTTAGCGCTCAGGAGCGCTGTATTTCTGTAAGCGGGTGCCCACCCCGCTGGATTTTGTTCTTATTATTACGAGGGAGCCCACCCCTCTTATCGCCGGAGAAATCACCGCTGCAGCCCGGGCCGAAACCCAGGAAGTCAGGCAGGCCTTTTGGGACGTGGGCGGAGCCTGACCCGGGAAGCAGGAAGCGGACGGGAGCCTACCCCGCGCTCCTGCGTCCAGAAGAAGACCGGGAGAGAAAGGACGGTGGCGGCGGCAGCGGCTCCTCGCGCAGGGCTCCTGTGTGTGGAGGGAACCCTGCAGGTCTCCTAGACGAGTGAAGCCCCACCTCGAGAGGAGGAAGACCCGCCGGAGTCCGGGTGAGTGAGGCTCTGTGTGTGGTGGTTGGGGGAGTGTCGGGGCACAGTTTCGGTGTCCGCCCCGTACCACGTCCCAAACACTGCGGGGGCAGTGCTCATTACTCTTCCCGCTGCCCCACCTGGCATTGGGCAGCGGCAGCGGTGTGGGGGACCTAGTGGTTTCCTACGAGCGCGAGTGCGCTCCAACGAAGGCCCGCATTGGTTGGTTCTCGAGCCCCGTGAGGCTCCAACGTAGAGGGTCATTCTTGTGTTGTGGCAATCAGAGCGGCCCCGGAAGGCAGCGGGCCGCTCCAACGTTCTAGGGGCACCATTCCTTTCGAGCCCACGAGGCTCTAACGGGGCACATTTGTTTATTGAGCCCACCAGGCTCCAACGTTTGGGGGCATTCTTGTTGGCAGAGCCCAGAGAGGCTCCAAGGTATGCCATATTTGTTTTAAAAAGGCACAGTGGTGCCCACGCTCATTTCTCCAGCTGCCAAGCACTTAGTTGGCAGCTGCAACGTTTAGGTTGTGCCTTGTGCGCGCTGGCTTGCGCAGCCTGCGCAGTCGCGCCCTGACATTGCCGGATATTGGATATTTCTGCACCCCTGAGAGGCCAGTTGGCCTGGGGACAGTTATCTTGTGTTGTGCCCTCGCCTAGGGCACCTGGTGATTTTTATATATGTCCTTTTGAGCCTGCGCAATGTCTTTATGATTTTTTCCTTCCTAAACTGTGTTTATGCATTGGAGATTGTTTTACTAGTAGTAATTATGCTAGTGTGTTCATGTTTCCCTGGGTGATATTGTCCTAAGGTGGTTAGGGTTGCGTAGGTGGTACTTACCCGTTACCAGTGGTTACTGGTTGTGCGCTATATCTTCCAAATTGGTGCTACAGTGATTGTATGTGCTATGTCCTAGAGTATTATTCCTACAAAGTGCTAATTCTACAACGTGCTAGTTCTAACAAGTGCTTATTCCTGACAGTGGTCCATCAGGCCCTGTCCCTTGTAAATAACTCCCCTGTAAATTCTACCCGTGCCAGTGGCACATTGTAAAGTGTGTATTTATTATCTAATGTGTTTTGCTATAATACAAAGGCTATTTTTATATAATACCTTGTGTGGAGTTTCTTTTGTGGTGGGCCTTGGGTGTTGTTGCTGGGTGCGCGCGCAAACGCTTTACACCTTGCCTCAGAGATAAGCCTGACTGCTCGAGCCAAGCTACCAAGGGGGTGAGCAGGGGTTATCTTTGGCGTGTAACTCCCCAGCCCTGACTGACTAGAGTGGTGGTTTCTGCCTGGCTTTGGCGCAAGCCCTAGCCAACCAGAAATCGCCATTTCTAACAGGTATGAGTAGCTCACTTCTTCTGAATCAACTACTCAAAATGTACACAATTGTGAGCTCCCACAAACCAGTGCCTGCATGGGGAACCATCTTCTTTGTGATTTGACTCTCTGTCTCAGATGTGTAACAGGAGCCTTAACCTGTAATGTGAAGGACATTCAGTTGTAAATCGGGTGTCAGTTGGCATCTAGTAGTGAATTTCTCATTGCAGGCTTGGTGTGGTCCTGGCTTCCCAGATTACAGAAAAGGTTTGCTCTCCTGCTCTTTATGTTGTGAAATTGTCTTATAAAGAGATGTAAGAGGCAGATTTAGAGTGATTTGGTATCTTTTTAACCTGGACATAATGAGGATCGAGTGCGGCCAGTTCTCTGGTTGATTAGTAGGCGTTTCGTAGGATTTCAAACAATGTTTAGATGAGAATTGCAGGGACAGGCTTTGCTGACACTTTGCCTTTCGAGCCAAAAGCTGCCTTGAAGCAGAGAGATCCCAGGGAATTCTTTGTCATGGTTCTTTATCTTGTCATGAGGTTCGAAATAGTCGGAGCCCTATTGCCAGTTTATTGTTACATGTTCTTTTAGGAGCTAGAATGGCTTCTTCAGGGGTGCTCTCCTTTGTCAGGAAAGCAGCCTGGCTCTTTGTGCTTGGTTTCAGCTAAGCAACAAATAGCAGTCATTTCTCATTTGTACTTTTGTGTACAGATCATTGATAAACAATGTGCTTTTTGGACATTTTTGGCTTCTACGATGGTTCGTGTTATCTGTGTGTGAAGCTCAGTCTTTCCAGGACACTGTTTAATGAAGCTCCGAACTCCAAAAGGGCAAGCACATCTGTAAATGTCCACAGAAGGTGTGCAGGAAATGATATGGCGTCTAATTAACAGGTCCAAGTGGCCTGTGTGGCTGAACAGTTCATTTCCATTACAGCCCCATTGTGTGATGCTGGGAGGGCTCTTGCTGCTAAACAAACAACGTTTAGAGCTGAAATGCTCATCAGTACTATTTGCATCCCTTACTTTCTGTGGGGTGATCAGTTGTTGTTTTGTCCTTGTCAAAGTGTCACACTTTCGGCAAGATGTTACTAATTGAAAATGTATTAGACTCTGACAAATTAAATCTGTATCACAGACGGACTCATTTTTTAAATGTCTGAAAATAAATTGAGCATGCAAATTCATTTTGATAACTTTATTAAATCCAAACTTAAAAAAAAGTCTTCATCTCAGTGCATTTTTTTGGTAGGTATTAACTTTTGCAATAAGTTTAACAAGGAAAGCTGAGCGTTCACGAGGAAGGGTGGGTGTATAGTCAAATATAATGCAAATAAGGTAACATGACGGGTTTGCATCTTAAAGCCTTTTTCATATCTACTTTAAACTGAAACCAGTTTTCTTTTATATGTGTTTTTAATGAAGACCTACTCCATTAACGTTTGAGTCCAACTCCACTTATAGCTGGTAGTTTAACGTACATCTTTGTAACGTCACTGTTAATGTCCTTCGAGTGCATCCTTTTTTGGGTATCACTGTCCCACATTTATTCTCGTGATGCGATCAAATTATAATACTACAACGTTTTTCCTTCCATATTGCTTCAAGACCTAGATTTTCTTAATAGAATAAATTGTGGCAGAATGGTCCCCAGATGTACCTTATAGGTTTTTCAAAATGATGCTTTAGATCTGCAGACCAGGAGCAAGTGCAGATTTCACCAGCTTAGTGCTGCCTTAAACACACGTGTCATAGCTCTCAATTATGAACCTTGTCAGAACAATGCTGTCTCAGTTGTACTGCTCGCACTCACTTTGACGCTTCAGTGCTGGATTCGCAAAACTACTGGAATGTAAGTAAAAAATGTATTCACCTGGTCTAACTCCTACATTTTGATCAAGCGTTCACTTTTAGAGACTTTTCAACGAATTCCAGAATGTACGTTTGTGGGTTTTCCTTGTGTTTCATTTGTATAGTGCAACCCTAGATGGGAAGCAATGGAGTGAAAAACAAGCGTGGTACCATTAGAGTATAATTTAAATTGTTTACAATGAGGCAGGTAACTAGTAAGGCCTACTGTGTTATTGCTCTTTGAAGGTTTTGTCTTCAGCTTTCTTGTATATTGTAGTTGGGTCGGAGCAGTTACCGTTGATTGGGAAGTTATTCCAGACCCTATGTGCACAGGGGCACATCTCCTCTGGTTTAACTTCTCATACCTCTTCATTTCTAGTACGGTGATACTGTGCTAAAGGGGATGGCACTGTCTTCCTGAGGTGGCTAGTTACTTGGCCAGGTATGTTGGGTATTGCTTCTGGTGGCTTTGTAGGTGATGCATCTGGTCTTGAACATGAATGGAATTGTAGAGGAAGTGGATGCAGTTCCTTCAGCAGAGTTTTTGGTGCACAATATTGTTTAGGGATAGTTCGCAAGAGTGTGTTTTCAGTGGGTAATTGAGAACTACAGGGTTTGCAGAGTTGTGTTGTGGACTGACTGCAGATAGATAGGTAGGTTGATATGGTCTTCTTGGGCATATCTTAGAAGGACAGGAATGATCATTTTTCTCATTTTGATTGACTTTGATTCAAAGGTGTGGTATGAAGGATGGAGAAAGGGCTCACTAAGTGGTCCATCCAGTCCTGTGGCATTGGAGCCCTCCAGTGGATTTCATGTGAAGCTGACATGAGCGAGTCGTGTATTTGACTTTGGAGTGGGTTGGTTTGGTGGTCTGCTACTTGATGTTCAGAGTGCTGTAAGGTGTGGATATGGAGTTAATCATTGTCTTAGTACTAGCGTGGCTGGTTTAGGTTGAAGTCTCCAAAGAATTTAGGGCGGCAACTGAATGGAGACTGAGGTGATGAGATGTGATGGTTCTTCTTGCGTTTGGGGGATTTGCATATCTCATGGAATAAAGCTGCCAGAGAAGGTGAGAGAGATAAGTGGTAGGTGCAGATCTCAGATGATTTAAGTGTTGTTGGTTAAAGGTAAACAGCCAGAAAAAATTGTGAATGGCTGTGGGTCCTTCTCCTGCTTACTTCATGCAGTCTATGTGTTGGATGCTATAGACTGCAGTGATGTAGACATTAAGGGTATGCATCTAGCTTGTGTTGTGTGATGATGTCAGCTATGACTTTGATGACTACAGAATGTGTGTTGTTAAGCAAGAGTTGTAGGGTTTGTGCTGTTGGTGGTGTTTGTGCATGCTACTGAGTGTTACATGGATGATATTGTTGGTGTTAGCTGTGTGGGAAGGGTGTTTGTGTTTGCGTTGAGTGGGTATGTGGCGGGCTGCGATCTGTGTTACATGCAAAATATTGATTGCCTAACTGAGATGCACACTTCTGGACAACAGCTTTTACTGGACAAAACATGCCCAATAGATGATACCCTTGTCTGTCACCCTTTGTCTATATTCACTCTTATCTACGTCTGGAACTCATTTATATGCAAATCGTCTACATCGGCACTTGTCTACATTTCCCAGATAGTGGGGTGTCTAGGGGGATTCGGAAAATTTGGAAGTGTCATCAGTGCTAGTTTCTGGACTCTCTGTTACGTGAATGTTCTGGAATTGTTTCTTTTGGACTGTGGGTTAAATAGAAAGAAGGGCAAGTCACCAATTAGTTGGATGGAGTGGTCAGTCATGGGGAGCAGGGTGTGCCGCCTTCCGGTACGCTGTACTGCTTTGGGTCACTGGAAGTGGTCTTTTTGGCTGCTGGTTTAGGAAGGAGGGTGGGTCTCTGCTTGTCTTTTGGGAGCCAAAGGTCATGGATCGAGGATGTACTGCCTTCTGGAGCACTGTGTACTCGGGTGCAGTGGGATTAGTCCATGTAGTCTGTTGATTTATGCGGAAAGGAGGGCTGATTGGCCAGCAGGAGATCATGGTCGCAGGCTGCCAACCTTTTGGGGCATCTAAAGTACTTGTGGGAAGATGCAACTGTTACAGAGTTTGTGGAGTACTCACGCAAATAGCCATTTATGCACACATAAATGTACACGAAGAGTTCCACCTGCATACATTTCATATACATTTCTCTACATGGAAAAAATATATTCTCATCCTAAACCCTCTCCAAATTTTAGCGTGTTTCTTTCTCATTCACACCATGAAAATTGATCTGCTCAGGAGTACATTGTTTCCTATTTTCAGAGCAGGAAACTACCCACTAACATTTTAGGAATAGCTGGAAACCTGCAAGGTAGTTTTGCCGATCAATCCGCCTTGTCTCTCCCACATACTGCCTCCTTCTCCGCTCAGGATCCTTTCTTAAAATTTACACTGACCGCCTCAAACTAAAAGATCCCCTTTCTGGACCTACTAATCATCTTACAAGATGGTAAACTTTTCACCAAAACGTACAAAAAACCTACAGACCAAAACAGTTTACTAACTTACGACAGTCATCACACAAAAGCCTTAAGACAGAATCTTCCATTTGAAAATTTCTGAGGCTCAGAAGAAACTGCAGCAACAACAGGGATTACGAAACACAAGCTGCAGAACTAGGCAACAACCTGGAACAGAGGAACTACCTGCAGACAATCATACAGAATGCGTATAAACGCGCACGCAACAATCACCGGGATGCATTACTAGAAACTCTTGAAAAACAAAAGGATGAGACAATTACATGTGTGACAACCTACACACCACAATCAAATCAAGGAAAGAAAATCCTACTAATAAAACACTGGAACATCCTACACGCAGGAGGAATGCAACTGGAGCGCCCAAGATTCGCCTTCAGACGTACACAGAATATTAAAGACATGGTCGTGCACACAAGACCACGGGGTAAACAACTGGACAATCAAAGGATACTGTGGGACCTCCCAAAAGTCAAAGGGCATTACCCACGCGGAACCTGCAATATCTGCCCCCTAACAACACATACCACAACTCTGCAACTAAACAACCAGGAGTGGACACAGAAGAAACATACTAACTGTAATACTAAAAACTGTGTGTACATGGTAAATGTCCTTGAAACCTCCTTTATATAGGAATGACAACCAGAGCCGTAAGGACGAGAGTAAACGAAAACATAAGTAATATACGGTGCATGAAAAATACCACTAAAATGAGCAGACACTACATCGAAACAGGGCATACACCAGATCAAATGACTGTCATAGAATCCAATCCTTTATGGTCTAATAGGACACCATTTCAAAAAGAACAAAGATGGGTCTATCGCCTAGGGACAAATAGCCATGGTCTAAACGACGATATAACATGGATTGAGGTAGTATAGCCCAATGATCACCCCACCTTCATCCCAACTCTGCAGACAAATTACCACAATGATGTGTAAATTATAGAGACACACAAACACGCATATATCGCTTGCTTCGGAACACAGGCCATCACAGATACTCCTGTTGCGAATAAAACCATGCATGTTAATGGGGCTTGACTATTTACATCCTACAAAGATGGCGCCCATGGTCAAACAATCGACCTACCAACTACACCACTCAAAGATGGCGTCCGTGGTCTTTTACCACCCTAACCTCACACAAATAATAATAAAAAATCATTATAGGACACCCGTCTTTTAACAATATCTTGAAAACAATCGATATCAAAACACCAGGTGACTCGAACACGCCACTACAAGATGGCGTCCACGCATCACGTCACACACTCTCCCATTAAGGTACAATTAACTAACTGATTGATAACAGACCTCTGCTGTTTAAGGGGTAGGTGCGACCTTCCCAGTACCGGCGGAGACAGGGAGAGGCACGCAGGTGGATCGGCCCTGCTACTACGGGAGAACCGTGAGTAAAACAGAAAGGGGAAACCCTTTCAGAACGCGAGCAAACATCTCTCTGATTTTAAAGCACTTAGCCTGTGGAAACAATTGTCTCGTAATAAACAAAGCTTTACTAATATATGTATTGTCATTTTCTGTGTAAAACCTTTTTAACACTCAAATAAGGTCCTGTTTCACGTACAGTTCACTAATTTACTTAGAACTCCTCTGACCTGATAAGCAGGGCACTAGAAAGCCTCACACCTCCATGCAGAGACCTTTATTGTTGGTCACAGGTCTCCAGTCTCTAAAGAACCTATACAAAAGTAAAGCATTCCGAAGTTTTACAACTCCTTCCACTATCAACTCCCTCTAATTATACAGGATAAATCCCTCCAACATGCAGGGATCACCCCGGACTCTACATAACAGCCTTTTAGTTCCAAATCAATGCGGTTTATTTTCCGTTTTGGTTTTAAACATCAATCTTTATTGACTACAACAGCGGAGAACAATGAAGCCTTTCAACAATATTTACTTTGCCTCCTTTTATTCACAGTTCCAGAATGCCCTCACTGATATCATGAGGTCCTGACTCTAATATTAAGGGGTGAGAAACATGATGTATTTTACAAAAATCAGTACAACAGTATCTCGAGGTTTGCCATCAATGGTGAGGCCCACTTTGCGGTATTATTTACCTACACAGCTATGGTTCATATACTTACCTTATGAATGAGCCTTTTTATAGAGTCACATCAAAATGGATACTTTATCTAGGGGTACTGTATGAATGACAAGAGTAAATGTATGAATAAAGAACTACACTGGCACAATCTAATCATTGATCTTATATCTATTTATGTATGTCACTATGCTGAGAAAAAACGTTTTAATTATTCACGTCACTGTCATTATACATGCACCTATGCCAACCTATAGCGATAATGTTCACGCTAAGGGTAATGCGCACCAGGCCCTCCAATGGATGACCCGGACTATATATCCAACCATGACAAGATATTAATGCTCATATACTTTTGTCCTATATTTTTCCTCTTTTCAGAAACGCCACTCCCTTCTACAAATTTGGCGGCACTGGTTAGTTCAGGCCACCACTGATACTAAAATTGAACTTTCTTTGGTCCTGAAGAAGCACTTTGGATCTCCTTCTGAGGCCTCATACAGCGCGAAACATGTTGACCTTTATATATGTCCATTAGGGACATATACCCAGCTACAGAGGGGCATAATATCCCCTAGAAGAGCACCACACACTTTGTTTTATCAATGACAGAGGGATCACCCTAATAAATAGCACCCACTCCCTCCAGTCATTTTTTAACACACTACTTCAGACTTCACTGCCACTTGCACCCAAACAACTTCTCATCAAAAGATCTCCGATAAAGAGACCCTTTGGGGGACCCATAGGGCATTGCAGCGCCGGCCCGACGAGGAGCAAAGCCCAAATGATGACGCACGACATCCTTCGGGGTGTGTGAGGGCATTTGGCTTAAGAGGTACCCACTATATAAAAATGTGTGTGCGTTACTGATTCACATTCAGTTTGCAAAAGAATTAAACATCGATGGTATTGTAACCTTCTGTTTAAGTAGACAAATTTGTTTGCTTCTTTTCTGTTGGTGGACATGAGGCTGGCCATTTATATAGATAAGACTATGAAGTTCATCGATAACCGACATTTTATGCTGCATTGCATCAAGAAATTTCATTCAGTGAAAGAATTCGGAACAATTGTCCAAAATTTCGGTTTGCCCAGAGCTGATTTGGGTAATGCTGGGTTTTATAAATCTTCATTAACACAGCATATGGTAGTACATTTCTGCAGCTCTTATGATATTTGAAACAAGGATTTATAACTTTTGTTTTGCAGATTGTGTTTAACATTAATGTGATTAACACAGTTTTGCTCCTGTTATAAAGAATTACACTCGCAGTCAAAAGATACCACACCTCACAGACAACACATTCATATTGCCAATAATACAGTGAACTCACTTTGCACATACCTTAATCACCTCTTTTATCCATTTATTCTTCCCCTCCTCCTGCTCCCAAGCACACACATTCATACCCAAACTGGTATTGAAGTAGTGACAATTCTGCACATGACTCCACCAGCATGCCTAGTGAAGACTGTTAAAAGTAGGAGCCCTGGAGAAACCTGTATTTATCAAAAAGATCTTTGAGGCAATTTTTGCCTTCAAATCGCAAACAATTGGGCAAAGAAACTTATTTGACCATGGCAAACATTTGTACTTGTTGGTGCTTTCACCTTAAGTTATTCCGAAGAGCCAGATATATAATCCACCTTAACAGATGTAAAAATTAAAACTGTCTCACCCACCACAACTCAAAGTCTTGTTTTTTACAACACACATTCAGTGGGTAATTAATCATTGAAGGCATTCTTTTACCCATGCGTGTCTTGACTGTTGTTGACATTGGTTCTACTAATGTCAGAGAACAAAAGCAACTTCTACAGTTCCTCCTGTAGGATCAGCATCACTGTGCATGTCTTAGCTGCTGCTCTTGCCATCTGACTATTATTACCTTTGACACTGTCAGTCAGGTTGGTGTGGCAGGTTAAGATGAGCTTGCTGACCCAAATCTATAGCTTTGGTCACATAATGGGGCTTTTCTGTGAACACTTTCTTGGGATAGATGATCTCACATTCTCCTGATCGGTTTTACACTGTGTGTAGCCTACTTGCATAGCGTTGTGATTGGTGGCATTTTGTGATCATGGGCTATTTGCTGCATTAGTGTTTACTTTCACATCCTACAAACTGTAGTTCCTGGTCACGTACATAATCATTTTCAATAAAAAAATGTTTTCTGCGTAACTTAGTAACAATTGTTAAAACAACTCTGTTTATCCTCTTCAAATATTTTATTACTTTTTATAATAAGACAGTAGACTATACAAAAAAAGAGCACTGAAAAAGGTACATACAAGATTGTATCAATATAATAACTGTACTTATACAATAGCAATTGTAATATGTACTTATACAATAACGATTGTAATATATTAAAAGTAAAAATAAAAAGGAATAAATAAAAGCATTTTTACAAATATATCTTATTAGAACTACTAATTTTAACCATAAATTCTTTGCATATTAAAAAGATATATAACATATTACTAATACGTATTCATAAGTGGAACTTTTTATAATTATCATTCAAAATAAGTGATAAGGGTGTTGTGGACTACACCCGATACAGTCAGATTGGCTCCTCTTCTAGTAAAAATTATCCATGACCACCATGCATGTATTGATAATGAAGCATTTTTCTAATTAGTAGTAATTAATTTTAAAGCAGAAGAGATTAGAAAATCTAGAAGTTTTCTATGTATATCAGACATTTTAGTAGAAAGTGAAATAGATTTAAAAATCTGCATATTGTACAAAACAATATCTGAGATATGCAATATTTTTGTAATGGCATCCCAAACCGCCTTCCAAACACAAAGATTTTAATCCATTCATACATCATATGTCTTAACGAGCCTATGTTCTGACTACAATGCCAACAATTAGGAGAATTTAACAGTTTTGCGTTAAATAACTTTAAAGTTGAAGGAATTGGTTTGCTATAAAGATACAGGCAGCCAACCAAAGATATAATTCAACCATATTTTTTTCCATATGTCTGGAGAGACCAATATATGTCTAGTTCTTTATTCCAAAAAGAAGAGAGAAAGTTGGTATTGTCCCCTTCAAAATTGTTTAATTCTTTTTCTAAATTATCGATTCAAACAATATTGATATTGTTTGAATGTAAATTTTTAAATCAGAGGTGATATTCAGAGGAACATTGTTGGGAAATGATTCAAGGATGTAATTACCTAAAAGTTCATATTTGGAAATATCCGATGGAAGTAAAAGACATTTTTACTGCAATTCATCAAAAGTTAAAAAAGTGTTGTTATGATAAACCTATTTTAAATTAAAAAAATAGAAGCTTTAATCCAAAATTGCAAAAATGTTATTTGTCAAGCAAGTAGATTATACCCCAATGACGTATTTGAAATAGGAGATTGAAAAATAGAGTCTAAATCTTGTAATATTAATTTTGTAGAGTTCAGTATGATAGACCTTTTTAGTAAAGTGGTGGAATTAGACATAGTGAGTAATGCAGGTACGGGAAATGATGATATCCAGCTTTGTTCAATAAGAAGCCAGGAAGGTGCTTTATTAAGCTCTGTATGATTGAACCAAAAGAAACTTTGTTTTAAAATAAACACTTTATGATCATTAAGAAAATATGATTAACCAAAACCACCATTGCACTTTGCAATTTTTTTTTTAATAACTTATACAAGGAGTTTAGTTATTCCAAATAAATTGAGATAAAAGTTTATCTGCATTTTTATAAACCTTAAGAGGAAGTTGAGTAGTTATCATAGAACCATTTTTATAGAATTACCTTTTCCCCACCAAGATAGATACAAGGCGGACCATTTATGAAATTTGTCTTTGATAGGAGTAAGAATGCAATCACAATTCAATGTAATTGATCGTTTAATGGTGTGAAAAAATAAGACAGCAAGATATTTAAATTTTTCATTTTGCCATTTAATTTTGTTGTTAGGGAGAATATCATAGGTACAATGAACATTCAAAGGAAAAAAATCAGATTTATTAGTGTTTAAAGTATAACCTGAAATCTGAGAGTATGTTTGAATTAGAATAAATAGAGGAGAATAAGGATTACTAATACACAGTAGTAATCATCAGCATAGTCCGAATTGTTTATAGCAACATTTTTTGCAATAAGGCTTTAAATTTCTATTCAATTTCTGATGACAATAAGTAAAGGTTAAATAGCAAGGAGAAAAAGTAGCAGTGATAATGGACAACCTTGTTTAGTCCCTCCTAAAAAGAAAAAGATTACTAGAAATTTGACCAGTAATAAAATGTTTGTTAAACGGATTAGAATAGAGAGCTGAAATCATATGAATAAATGAACTGCTAAACTTAAATGCAGCTAAGGTACGGAATAGAGACTGACAATGGACTTTGTCAAAAGCTTTTTCAGCATCCAATGCCAGGACTCCAGATGGAAGAGGCAAGGATGACCAAGCTTCAATTGCATGAAATAATAATCTGGTGTTGTTTACAGAATGTCTTTGCTTAATGAAACCAGATTGATCAATATGAATTAGAATATCAAGCACAAAGGCCAATTTAGTTGCAAGAATTTTTGCATAAAGTTTACAGTCTTGATTAATTAAAGTTATAGTGCGATAATTTGAAACAATAGTGGGATCTTTGTTAGGTTTCCGGAGAAATATAATAAAAGCTTCAGTAAAGGACCCAGCAGTTGATCCTGAAATACTAAAGTGAGTGAATAGTTTAACTAAATGAGGTAGAAGTTGAGGAGAAAATTATTTATATAATTTAGCGGAATATCATCTGGCCCAGGAAATTTAAGCAATTTAAGGGATTTAATAGCTGATTGACCTTCTTCTAATGTGACCGGTATATCCAAATTATTTCTAACTTATTGGGTAAAATTAGGTAAGCCAGAAATGTCTAAGAATTTATCAATATGCAAAGTAAGAGGATTATTATATAAAGTTAAAAAAATACTTAAGAAATTCATTGACTATTTATTTGTGAGATAAAGCAATTTAAACATTTGAACCATGAATTGCATTAATTTGAGTTTTATCTTTTTTAATACAAAGATAATTTGTCTATAGTCTTCCAGAACGGTTAGCACTAAAACAAAATTCAGCTTTATTATTAGAAATTTGTATGCCCGCCCTTTTGCTTAGTAGGGAGTTTAATTCATAGCGATCTTTTTGTAATTACATTTTATATTTGATATCGTTAGATGTGATAAAGAGGCGTTCATGCTTTGCTATTTGCTTATCCAAATCTTTAATTTTAGAGTTAAATGATTTTTTTATTATGTGCCATAATATATATTGTTACCCCTCTGATATATGCTTTAAATGCATTCCATCAATATAGAATTGAAGTAGAACCTTCTGGATTAAAAATAAAAAATAATCATGTAATGTGACAAAAGTTTTGGATTCTTTTTTTCATTAAGGACAACATTTGTATTCATGTACCATCGACATTGAGATTGTTGAGTGGGGTTAAGTTGTTAAACACATGAAATGAGCGGATGTTTGGCAATATCGATATTATGGATAGTAGGTTCAGAAAATGAATGTTTTAATTGATGGCATATTAATAAATAATTTCTTAGAGAGTAGGAATTATGAGAATAAGCAAAAAATGTAAAATGTTTCTCTGTTAGTGCAAGTGCCAAATATCTACCAATTTAGTAGATCTAAAAAAAAGCTTTAAGAGTGAACAAACGCTTGGAAGGATGATTTTTGGTTTGAGATGTTCTATCCAATAAGGGGTCACATATTAGGTTAAAGTCACAGCCAATAATAAGCGGAACATTACCTAATTTGAGCACTTCAGAGGTGAAAAAGAGACCAAAAATTAAGGTCAGAATTTGTGGGACCGTACAGGTTAATCAGATGTAAAATGGTATTATCAATTTTAATGTTAACTATAAGATAACAACCGTCTGAATCAGAACATTTGTTTAGTATTTGCATGTGTAGTTTTTTTGCAAAGAGAATAGCAACTTTATTCTTTTTGTTAACCGTAGGAGAAGAAGTAACATTACCAACTCATTTTATTGTTCAAGTAGGACAAAACTGTATCTGCTATATGTTTCTCCTGGAGTAACATATAGTAGCTTTATGTCTTGCTAAGTAATCTATCGATGTAATCTATTTACCAGGGTGCGGCAAACCTTTAACATTAACATTAAAAGAAACAATTTTAAAACTATTGATGCCATCCATTTTTATAAAAGAGAGAAGACAGTAACCAAGAAGAAAAAGATAGTCTTGGAAGAATAAAGAGTAGCTCGAAAAATAGATGAAAGGAGGAAAAGGAAAGACACAGGCAAACATCAAAAAGAGAATATAGAAACACAAATCATACTTCAGAATCTCACACACACATGTGCAAGAATGACCTGACCAGATAAATAAACTTTGCTAAATAGGCTAAGAGAATTGTATCAAAGGAATCAAATATCAGTCTCATTTATTTACATGCATAGCGGAGAATGTTGATCCAAGAAGACACATAGATCATCAGGATGCTGAAAGGATTTGGAGAAGCCATCTTTCTAAGTTCTCATAGTAGACTGATAAAAAAAGACCATATTTGAATCCATAGCTTCACAGTCGTTGCCTAAAATCAGTGAACTCTTAGCAAATATCCTTGGCAAAGTTTTGATGGCTAAAAATTGTCAGCGCTTGGAAGGTGTATGTTTAGCGCGTCCCTTTCAAATACTGAATCGGTCCGATATGTATTACTGTTTGCGACCAAATTCTGGTTGCAAAACAGTAATACTTTACTACCAGTTTAAAACTGGTGGTGACCCATTCGCAAAGGGATCACTGAAGATGAAATAAAGGATGCGATTAATCTCTCCCAAACAATAGGGCCCCTGGATTGGACGGACTCCCTGGAGAGTTCTTAAGAATACAGGGACTTATTAATCCCACACCTGGCTGAGATGTATGAGGAGGTTTATGAGGAGGACGTGTTACCGGCATCTTTACGTGAGATACTGCTGATTACCCTCCCCAAGCCAGACAAAGACCCAGTGAAATGCAAATCTTATCAGCCCCTTTCCTTAATTAATATAGACACTAAAATCTTGGCGAAAATTATTGCCATGAAAATACAATCACTGTTATGCAAATTGGTCCTGCCGGATCAGGCTGGCTTTATACCAACAAGGTCTACTACGCAAAATCTGAAGACCATTTTCGTGCTGTTCCACCACTTGAATCCAGAGTTGCCTGCTGCTGCAGCTCTTTTAGATGCTGCAAAGGCATTTAATCCGGTGGAATGGGCATTTATGTTCATGGAACTGCACAGGATGGGTTTTCCTGACCCATTTCTGAGTTGGATAGTGCTGTTTTACACGGAGCCCAGTGCACGCATACTAATTAATGGCAATACATCTGACCCGATCAGGATAGGCCAGGGGACCTAGGCCCACACTCGCCGCTCCTTTTTACACTAGCGTTAGAACCCCTAGCATGTAAAATACGGCAAAAACATGCAGCAACTGTGCTACAATTTCAACTGCGTCCAATCAGTATATCAATGTACGCTGATGACATGGTCCACTATGTCCGACATCCAGATACCAATCTCAACACTCTCATCAGAGAATTTATCCAATTTGAATTTGAAAGATACTCGGGACTCAGTATAAATTGGGATTAGTCAGTGGTGATACCACTAACCCCTTTAACGATACAGTCCAATTTGGATTGCCCACTGAAATGGCATACCAAACCTGTGAAATACCTTGGCGTTTGGATTCATAGAGATCCAGACACGGTGATACGCGAATATTATAGCAGAGCCATGTCCAAACTGGAGGACCAGATAGAGCGGTGGATCAAGTTACCCCTTTCCTTAGCGGACAGGATAGCCATACAAAAGATGATAGTGCTACCAAGATTCCTCTACCTCTTTATGAATATACCGATATGGCTCACTCAATCACTTAATAGATTGTGCGCTGCCATGTTATCACTTACGTGGGCAGGAAAACGGGCGAGAGTGGGCTGGAGTGACGAGACTAAACCTTACACTCGGGGTGGTTTCGGTGCACCAGATTTGCAATTATATTTTTATTGTGCTCAGGCGCAACATGCACATTATTGGTTACACCCACATGGCCGTATACCACATGTAGCGGTAGAACACGACAGTGTGAAACCGACTTCACTAATTGCCTACATATCATACCCGAGACGGACTGTCCCGAGAACCGGAATCCACCCTGTGAATTGCACATCGATGACTTGGCATATGCTAGCCAAACGGGCACAGAAGTTTCCAGTATATGCACCTGCACTGCCAATGTCCCACCATCCGTGCATAACGGTAATGCAAGAAAAGAACATGGTGTCCTTACTAGGAGACATGGGCCTACGCACTATGATTGATACATTCCCACATGGTCAGTTTATATCGCAGACTGATATCTCCCTTAGCGCGCATTGCACACCTCTAAAGATCTTTGCGTATTTGCACCTGCGAATGGCAATGACGGAATTATACTCTTCATTCACCGGATGACCGCAGACACTCCATACACTGCAGATATTGTTGACATCGCCCACACGCCAGCGCCTAATGACACGCCTGTACACTGCGGCCCAGAGGGAGCAGGCCGTCACACAAAATAAACCACTACGTAGATGGGAAGAGGCAACCGGTAACTCTATTACACAAGAGGACTGGGACTATAGCTGCATGCAGATGCTCACATCCAACTGTAACTTGCGCATAATACACTTTACATGTATACATCAAGCATATTATACACCGGCAAAACTGCACAAATGCGGGTTACGAGAAGACGACAATTGCTGTAGATGTCGCGCCAATGGTGCCGAATTCTTACATATGGCATGGGCATGCTCCTAGCTTCAACTGTACTGGACAGAAGTGATGGATGCACTGGCTCTTATGCTATCAGAGCAAATACCAATGAGCCACTTGTTTGCCTGTTGGGGATGTACAAGCTCCGGCTGGCCCGGAGGCGTACATTCCTAGCTGTGGCACGGTTGCTAGCTAAGAGACACATAACCTTACGATGGGGGGGCAAGCGCCCACTGAAGAATCAAAATTGGATAGCCGAAATGACGTATTGCAAAGCGACGCTTGAGACATATGCCGAAGAATTGCCACAGGCCTCCAGATCTAGAGATGTTTGGGAACCGTTTGTGCAATATATTCGCTCTACACAAAAGGATGCCTGAATGTATGACACTGTAGGTTAGTGATGTTCAAATGTGAGTTTTTTCTATGTACCAGATGGGGTGGGAGGTAATGTTAGGACCGGGGGGTGGTGGAGTGTGGCGCACGCTGGCCGGGGAATCCTGGGACTCGCTGGGTGTAGCCATCAAGTTTCAGCCATGTAATACATCTGGGAACAAGTTCATGGTGTAGATGTTTATGTCAATCAGTGTAATGCCATTGCACGCTATAAATTGTAGATTATTGGTATCGACAGTGTGAATATTTGCATTGTCATCCTTCTGCTGACCTGAATAAATAAAATAAATAAATAAATAAACCATTTGCAAAGGGGAAGGGGTCCCCAGAGAACTCAATTAGTTTCATACATTAGGCATACCGATCTCCTAATTGCGATTCAGAGACCATCGCAATTGGGAAATTATCATTCCTACTGTTTGTACATCTGGCCCTTAATGATGATGACACAGAACTTTAAAGATCATTTGATGAAGTTTGTTATGACTTGGATTACGGTGGGAAGGAATTATGTGAGTCTTGACAATTCAGAATTTTCTGGGAATTTTAAATGTAAAAGACCAGGTAAAAAAAATTCAAATATTGCTTGCCTGCAGGCACTGTGTTCTACATCTTCTGGTATATTAAAGTTCCGAGTTTGTACTATCGATTGCAATTTTCTAAATCAAGTAACAAATTACACATTGGTAAAGTTTTTGCTTTGTTAGGAGTCAGACTGTCAATTTTTTATTTGTTATCCTGAATATTTAATCCATTGTCAGATACTTATATAAAGAGACTAGCCATGTCTTTGCGTATATTTTTAATTTTTGACGCAATATTGTCTGCATTAGAACGACCTGCTTGTAACTCTTTCAATAAAGTAGATTATGAGGGCTCATTAAAGTCCACAATTTTTGACTTGACTGGTGGAGGAGAAGTTGCTTGTTTACGTTTTTTATTCATGACATGAATATTTCTCCCTTCAATATTAATAAATAAACTGTCGTAAAACAAGCGCAATGAAAATTGAAAATATAGGCAAGAAAAATGTAAAGTTACCACAAACGTAGACTGTGCAGCAGCTAAAATCAGCTGTTGGAGTGGTTTAGGCCTCAGCCGTGCTCTTTTCTTAGAGTAACTCCGCCCTCCTGACCGGAAATTCAGCAGTAACTTGTTTGAAGAGACCAGTGGAACACTCAAGGGAAGAAACTCTGTCAGAACCGTGAAATAAGCCTCAGCAATGGTGTCTCCATGAAGCGCTGGTTGTGTAGAGCTGCCACAAGTAAAAACAGCAGGTAAAACTAGCCATTAGCAGGCGTTACAGAGGGTTAGCAGGAGGCGGCCATCCTATTTTGCGCATATGCGCAACCACCAACACAACTCCGTTTATAAAAGAGTCTTAATTACTCTTGGTATACTTATTCAGAAATGTTCTATCCCAAAAAGCGAATTTGACAAACTAATTATGCCTGTATCTGTATGCCTGTTTTTGCCTTTCTTTGGAAAGTTTAAGCTCAATTCAGTAGGCCTGGGTTGGTTATGGTGCCAAGCCAATGATAAAGGGTACAAGCCTGACAATTATAATTTTGTACATCTTTGTATTATTATTACTGTGTACCTAATGGTTGCCTTGTGGGAAAACTTACTCTCAGTTCAGTGTGTTGGAGTTGGTTATAATGACAAGCAAATGATCCTGTAATAAAATAATTATAAAAACATTCTATATACATGTAATACAACTATAAATAAAAAAGGAAATAAATCAGATAAGATAAATTCTGTCACGCACATGGCAATAGGCACGATAAAATAGAGCTAATGGCTGAAACACTCCACTTTCAACCATGAGAATATTCAGTATGGGGCAATTCAGCCAGTTTAGACATTGGCTCTTTTGCCCTTTGATGCCTCTTTCTGATCCACCTGAAAGTAAGTTCGCTTCAGTTCAAGGGCTGGTGGGACAGTCCTTCAGTTTTCTATTTTTTCCTCTCATTTCTTCTCATATTTTTATTTTGATTATTTTCACAGCATTCTACAGCTCCCCAGACAGTACCAACAGCCTGCTTTAATGCCATTCATTTTATCTGCAGTGTGCAATATTCTGCAAGGATACCATCGTGGAGCGGGAATGTCCATAGTTTTTTCTCTTTCACCATTCCCATATGGTCATCACATTGGTTCTAACCATTGTGGCCTTGGAAATTCATACTAACAAAACGTCATTTATAATACCATTGAGGTGGCACCTGTTGCTATGTTTAATTGTATTTGTTATTGCTGATAACTTTGCCTCTGTATGGCAAATCTGCAAGAAAGTTTCTTAAACAATACCTGTCCACTTACTTTGAAACTTGCATACTTATTATTGGTAGGAATTTGCAGGAAAAGTTGCGCTTTTCAAAGAAATTCTCATTGGGAATTCTTTATAATTGATTGCAAAAACTCTTGCTTGAGGTTGATGCCAAGTCAGTACTGGAGGCCTTCGCCATCCCACAAAGAGAGTGTGATGACTGTCCTTAGAGCAAAGCAATATCCTACACCCTGTGTTCAGTAGCCACTTTGTCCAGCAAAAGTAGTGTCTAGTGGTTACTTGCAGCGGGATCTAATATGCATGCATGGCTGAAAGTCACAAACTGTGCTCAATATCTGCTGGGGTTAGCAGGAGGCCATGACCTGTGGGTGGAGGAGGTGGGAAGGATGCATAGAGAATGTGAAGAAAGTCTGCATCCTGTTGTCAGTGGCCCCTTGCACAGTGAGTGGCTGGAGTCTAAAATGTATTAGTGTGGGATTTTGGAAATGGCCAGGCCAGGGCGTAGTACCCTGTGGACAATGCAGGTTGGACTTTGGTTGGGGATTCAAAACTACATAAAATATATCAGTAGAAAATCGAAATAATTCGCCGAAAAAACATGCACTAAGAACATTATGGTTGGATACTAAGATTAGTGGAGTTCTCAAGGTGATAAAAACTGGAAAATGAACAGAAAAGACTTAATTTAAAGAGACATATGGGTATGAACTGCTCGTAGCCTCACATGTGACATGAGACAAGAAAGTTTGGCTAGAGACACCCTTCCCCAGAAAAGAGCAGACTCTGGCTGCAGTATGTGTGGGACGTCCCCTTGTCAGATCTCGAGTATTGAAACGGCCAAAAAATACTCGAGATGTGAAAAGGGAATGCCACAGCTGATGTCTACCATGACGCACCGATACAATATGAACCAATATACAGCATGGAGGAGCGACCTCGAACTAGAAGCAATTCTTTCAATTGGGATTTGGAGTCTTAATGAAGCTCTCAGTGTTTGAGAGCGAAGCGGTTGGCTGCTTGCTGCTGTTCGCAAAGAAGATAAATAAAGAGTGCAATTTTGTAGCTTCTTTAAGAATCCAGCTCATTTTACCTTGATTCTCCATCAAACACGTTTCATTTAATGCTTTAGAGAAATTGTATTTAAAGCTGTTTTTATGAATTACACGATAGTTTTGCAAAGTGGCCTTCAATCAGTCTCCACTTTTTTCAAGTTACCAATATTTTTTATATACTTTAGATTTTAGGTTTAAATCGGTTTTATTCTAGGTTTCAGTTCACAGACAACAGGAAGTGTTTTTGTTTTGCTCTTTTAGAGCAGTATGTTTACATTTTTTCACAATGTCATTTCACACACTGAACGTGGTGCACCAGTCCTCCCACTGGATAATGGTACATGCAAATGAAACCATTAATTTTACTCCCATTCGAAACGATTATTATTTTAGCATATCAATATATTTCAGAACGGCACTCCTTAAGTGTGTCTCCAAGCTTGATTTGACTGATTCTTAATTTTATATAATTTCCTTTTGCAGGCAACTCAGGAAGACCATGGAGGAGCTTGTTCATGATCTCGTCTCTGCCCTGGAAGAAAGCT
The DNA here is from genome assembly GCF_964204655.1 of Triturus cristatus. NCBI lineage: Eukaryota > Metazoa > Chordata > Amphibia > Caudata > Salamandridae > Triturus > Triturus cristatus. The sequence continues at coordinate 1,709,155,627 of NC_140589.1, read as the reverse complement.
CTGAACAAGCCAAAGGGTGTTTTGCTGACAAGTCCGATCATCCTCGCAGCATCTCCTACCTCCTGAAGCACCAGGCGAGAAAACGACGAGGAAAGAAACGGCGATCAGATAACATCAATCCCCCTTCAGAGGTTGGCCACTGCTTGAGTGATGCTTCGGACTCCAGTGTAGAGGAACCTGGCAAAGACTACCGGGAGAGTAACTGTAATCCTAAGAAAGACCACAGTGACTCTGATGAGCAGTCATTACTTGCAAAACGCAAATCATCCTCACATACGAACACACGATGCAAAAGGCCGTTGTGGCAGGACCCTGAGATGGCTGTTGATAACCTGGTCAGCAGGACTTTGCGCAGGAAAAAAAAGGCAAAAAGAATGGTAGTCGATCCCCCACCAGAAGCCATCAGTGCAGTAACACTGGCTCAAGAGCAAAGTTATTGCAGTGATCACGCGATGGACTGTGACAGCAGACATTCACAACGGATAGAGAGCACCAAAAGCAAAACAAAGAAAAAAGGAACTGCTTCAACCAGGCATCCGGACGAGGGAGTTGTGGTGGAAGGAGAAGATTTGACCCAGATCATGAAAAACAAAATGGAGTATGAGGAGCAAAAGGGTTCCGATGAGAACATGAGTGACAGGTTGTTATATATATATTTTTTATTTTATTTCCGGCTGTGTAGGAAGGTTTCATGCTATTGCTATGTTGGTGTTCTGACTAAAAGTAGTAGCACATTCTCTCTGCATTTAATTTGCTTTATAGTTCGCATTGCATAATCACAGCCTTCTATGAGATTAGGTGATTTGTAGGCAACATTAGTTAACATCATTTTATATTAAGGGAACACACATTTTCTACTCCGGAATTTAACCACAGAATCCAACAACTAGTGGCAGTTTCTAGGTTTAATCTTATATCTTGATGTGGTTGATCTTTCTGTGTGTAGTGGTGCAGTCTGTTGAATACATTACCTCCCTACCTAAAATGATCTTCCTCACTGCAGAATTTCTGAAGGAAACTGAAAACTTGGTTGTTCGGTAAGACGGTGGATAAGACCAGTTTCATGAGATTCCTTGGGGTAGTGTACACAATAGAAATGTTGATAATAAACCTGTCAATCACAAGATAAACATGCCCTTTTATTTCCTAAGCAGCAATACAAACAGCACGCTTTCCTGCTTAATGGCTATCAATCAATTAATCTGGGAATTGTAAGCGCGCTACTCACCCATGAGGGTCTCAAGGCTCTGAGGGAGAGGGTCCATAGATCTGTTTAGCCGAACAGCCAGGTCTTGAGGGTCTTCCTGAAGGTGTCTGATGTCTGCCGGTAGCTCGTTCCAGGTCTTGGCTGAAATGTGAGAGAAGGATCTTCCGCCTGCTCTGTCTCTGAGGATGCGTGGGGATTTGGCCAGTGCGAGGTTAGAAGATCAGAGGTTTCTTTTGGGTATGTGGAAGTTGATTCTGTCGTTGAGGTATTTGGGTGCGTTGTTGTGTAGGCATTTCTAGGCGTGAGTGAGGATTTTGAAAGTGACTCTTTTCTCCACGGGGAGGCAGTGGAGACTTCGTAGGTGTTGGCTGATGTGTTCGTGTCTGGGGATGCTGAGGACGAGTCTGGCGGCGGTGTTCTGTATTGTCTGGAGTTTGCGGAGTAGGGACTTGTTGATGCTGATGTAGAGTGCGTTTCCATAGTCCAGTCTGCTGGTGATGAGTGTGTGGGTAACCGTCTTCCTTGACTCAGGGGGGATCCACTTGAAGGTCTTGCGGAGGATGTGGAGGGTGTTGAAGCAGCTGGAGGGGACGGCGTTGACCTGTCGGTTCATGGTGAGTGATGAGTCGAGTACGATGCCAAGGTTCAGGGAATTTCTGGTTCACATGGTGAAGTATATGTTATCATCATAATGAGGCAGTAGGTCCACCATGAGGTTTAATGGAAGATATGGTTATCTTATCTGACCACAGGAATCAGTTTCAATCATAAATACTGGCGGTAAGGAATATATTTTATTACAACAAATTAAATTTACGACGCATGCACTTACCACCGATTTTTACAATGCATTTTGTATACAACGCATTGTTTTAGAACGTGCTATTTTGCAGCACATTATGCACTGTAACAACAAATATCTTATATATAAATATATGTGCATAAAATAGGGGACGTGCTGACAGGGGCAGGACTTTAAGACCCAGAATTCACCCTGATCTGGAGGCGGATCAATGATCTGCTAAGCGCCATCCAGGTGCATAATTCACCATTCCTTGACTTTGACTGCAATGCGGGAAGCGCTGGCAGTTGCTGACAGGGATTGTACTTCAAGCCCCAGGAAGTTGTGCCCCTTGCTTGCACAGGATACTGGGATGACATGTGCTCCAGCTTTTCAAATGTGAAATGTGGCTTTTCTGGGTCCTTTTACTCAGATGATGTGATTACCAACACTAGCCCCTCGGAGGGTCGCCATGGAAGGCGGTGTGTCTTTCCACAGTTGGAACATAGCTCGCTTGCGTAATAAGTTTAATAATCCAGATTTATTAAAATCTGTGAATAATTATGATGTAATATGTTTAAAAGAGACGTGGTTGATTGTCCTCTTTCTAGTTGATGGGTTTCATACTTACTGCAATACAGCAATCCCATCTACAGCTTGGTGTGCAAGAGAGGGGCGGAGGTAATGGTGTTGCTAAATTTGTAATCTTTGAAGGTAAAAGAAATACAGTGTTCCACTTGGTTTCGAATTTTACTTTTAATTTGCTTGGCTCTTAAGAATTTAATGTTGATTAATTTGTATTATAACATTTTTGACCACAGAGTTACTAATGTTGTTGACGCTCTAGATTAGTTTAATACAGCTTTTGTCTCCTAGATGCTATCGGGACTCAATTTAGTGGGACGGAGATTTTAATATTGTTTATAAATTCAGTGGCCAGTTAGTTTGTGGCCTAACAGACATGCAAGCACAACACATTACCCATTTCAATCATTAAAAGCTCTAAATAGGATCCTCTTAAAAAAACAAGTCTAGATCACTTTTCCCAACTTTTCATGGAAGTGGTAAAGGCAGCACCATTGATTTAGTTAATACTTTCGGATGATCTCTCAGTTTTTATTCTTAATATCTCAATTAATCCTGACTATGTGAGCGACTGCAACTCACTTTCCTTGATACTTAAATTAAAATTGAGAAAAAACAATAAATTAAATGAACTTGGGGATTTAAAGTACTCAGCCAATTAAGGACTGAGTCTAAATTGGAGCAAAATTATCCAGAACACTTTACTCCAGAGCTAATTCAGACGGCAGAGGCTGCCTTCCAGCTTTGTTTATTCTCTGAAGCTGTTTCATTATCGATTATTGATGGATATGCCTCCCTTCCTTATAAGGTATCTCAAATGTCCGGTAGGAATCCTAAGAAGAGTTTTAATATGTAGACGATTTGATATTGCATGTTCTGCTGGACATCGTGAACTTGGTGGTGCTGAAGTCAATCCCTAAAGACAAGGAACTTGTGAAATCTCCTAAAAGGAACAATAAAGAAGCCCTCACTGTCTGGAAGGAGAAAATTATAAAAGAGGCTTGGGACGATTTGGAAGCTGCTGTGAGGTTAAATGACCAGACTAGGTTCTGAGAAGTTGTGAATTGTCCCTTTTTAGGTCGAGGACGTCCGGTCTGCCGAAAGGCAGAACCGGAAGTCGGAGATTTAATGACTTGGAGAAGAGGGGCTTGAACCAGCCCCTCTTCTCCCCTGTTCTCCATTGGCTGGCCTCTTGAATGCTGGCCAGCCATTGGAGAAGAGGTCCCGTCACTCCGATCATGCCCCGTCCTTTTCGGATCGGGGGGCGTGTTTTTTGCAGAAAGTCTCAGGGAGGAGATTAACAGCAAAACACGCCCCCGAACCCGAAATGGACACTGCGTTTCTCCGAGGCATTTCTGCTCTGCCTCGGAGAAAGGCGGTGGTGTGCTTATGAAGTGGTGTGCTTGATAATGCTTGTTCGCTGTGTGTTGTGTGGTGCGCAGAGAGGCGTTCAGTCTTCAGCTGTGCTGAGGCACAGCTTCGTCCATCTGGGGCCCGGACGACGTTCCGATCCGACATCAAGAATAGAAATGGCGCAACTTTAATTTCTAAACGTTGTCCAAACTTTGGGGAAATCTTCCACAGATCTGAACGGAACTGAACGCACCAGGAGTAACGTTTTCGGGCTTAAATTATCGGCCCCTTGTTTTTCTGCTTCCTGACTGCCCCCGCCACGCACTCTTAATGCACAGATGCCCCAGCCTTCCACTGGGGGAGGGACGGACTCCATGTCTGTCTTGCACTAACCATCTGCCGCCTCTTTTAGGCAAATCTTGTTTTCAGCTGGAGATGTCAGACGTACTCTCCGCGCCGCATAATTTTACTACAGGGTTCCTATTTCCTTACAACTGCTGAGACCCTCATGAGACGAACGCCCTAGCCGTTCTCTCGCCCCCCTCCCCCGCCCCGACCCACGGATAGCCCCTTGCAAGGGGACTTCTCGAGGCCGCCATGGGTGTGGTGTGTGCTGCACCTCTAGAACTCGAGTGGACTATTCAACCTGGGGGCGTTGTGCCTCAAAATGCACCCGCTTAAGCAACCCTTCCTGCTGAGCAGCCCCCCCACCCCAAGGGCCCCTCCACGCCCTGTGCAAGGTGTGCACACTCCACCCACCCGCGATGGGACACCTTGGCAGCCATGTTGGACCTGTGCAGGTGCGCGAGGCGGCAGCTGCCGCGAGCCCCGGGGAGCCAACGGTAATTATTGTTGTGAGGGGATTAGAGCCAACTGTCAGCAGCCTGGCCCACCCATGGGGGCTGTGCCAACAGCAGGAACTCCCCTCACCCACCCCAGCACAGTGGGGGTTCTCTACCCACAGCGCTGAACCCCTTTCCGTGCCCCTGAATAGCAGGGGGGAGGGGCAGGTACAGACCCAGTGCAGGGAACCCCTCTGGTCCACCCCCTCACCCTCCTCCGTCACAGATGAGGCAGGTACGGTGCCCGCAGCAGGGAACTCCTCTAACCCACCCCTGCCCTCACCCACGTCTGCACATGAAGGGACAGGCGCAGTGCCCCATGCAGAGACGTCCTTTTGCTGGTCACTACAAGGAGTTGTACATACAAAGGACAAGAACAAACCGGGGCCTGCAAGAATCCTGGACCAAAACCGCTGCACCCATGTGGGCCCTAAAGAGCAAACACTCAAGGGTTCCCGTCTTGGTCGCATTTATTGTGTAACTAGAATCGGAAATCTACTCGTAGCCTGGTCCTGTTGTTCGTAGATTAAAACATCCACAGCAGGGATCCGTATTTGACGTCTGAGTCGCCGGTTTGTATCCCGGCAGGCCACTTAGCCTTTCATCTTTCTGAAGATGATGTGTAGAATGTACCGGACTGTCAATGGCTCCAAGAGACACTGGATAATATACATTGCAAGTATTCTCGTTTGAGTAACACTTGCCTGTGTAGTTGTGCAACAAAACCGATATATATTATTGCATGGTATGGGCAAGTCCCGAAAGAAAAGAACTTGTATTCCCACGCGTGTACTGAGCGCGGGGTGGAGGGTCGGCATGCATGATCGGACTGCTGTTTAACCTAAAATGAGAAGACCTGGGAGTGGGACATACGCGCGTGCTCGGGTCGGCAAAATCCGCATCTCTTTAACCTGAAATGAGCAGACCTAGCTCCCAGGGTCCAGCTCACTTAGAGGGAAGGTAGTGAGGTAACATGCCTTAGAGCATGTCGTTGTAACTACTACAGGGCACAAGTCCTAAACAAAGAAGTGGGGGGACGCTCCAAATTAGGTGGTGTCGCCGGACGTGACGTCACGACAGAAAGTGACGTCACAAAATGTAGTCCCCTATAATTAACAAAGGTTACAAGGCGATGGGGGCAGGTTCAAAGGGCAAAGCAGAATGTTTACGTTGGAATTCGTCACCGGATTGACACTCAAAGGAGCGGGGAAATTAAAGCTGCGCTTGTTCGGTGCGTATTTATTGCCCACCTTAAATTTGCCGGTCTCCGGTCTGAAAAGCATGAATACATACTGACCTTTTCTCATATACGGCCACGAGCGACCGTCTGTCATACTGAACGGCTCCATCAACGTGAAACAACTTAAAGAGCTCTGTTCGCTCTCTCTCGACAATAGGAGGTGAGGTTTGGTGACTGCTGAGCGCGCGCGCAGGTGCATACTCGGGTACCGGCTCCATCTTTTGGGCAGGGGGACGGCGTCCACCCGGTAAAATAAGTGGGGGGACGCCGTCCACCTGCGTGGTACCCCGACTCGAGCCCTGAACTACTACAACGCTTTATTTCCTGTCCTTCTGAGAGCCGGTAATTGAGCTGACAGTCAGTCTCGTCTCCCCACCCACCCCCGCTGCGTCACTAGGTCGAGGTTTTAAACTAAACTAAAAAAAAGCATTTACAATGCAACGGTTTCTGCATTGTTAAAGTTAGAGCTATTGGCATTGCTCATGACATTATTTTTGTTTGTTTTTTTAAAGCATGTAAAGAAACGGCATTGTTATTTACAATGTCAATAGCTTAATCAGTGTGTGTGTAGTTGGCTGTGTGTGTGGGTGCAAATGCAATAGGTCTCGCATTTGAGAGTGATTAAGCTATTGACATTGTAAATAACAATGCCGTTTCTCTACATGTTTTAAAAACAAAAACATAAACAAAAATAATGTCATGAGCAATGCCAATAGCTCTAACTTTACCAATGCCGAGACCATTGCATTGTAAATGCTTGTTAACTAATTATAATACTCCTAAATTAGAATGCTTAATCCAGCTGACACCTTTGTAGCTCACCTCTCTATCTGAATTAAAAATACTTTAGTGTCTCCAATAATTACTCAGGGGAGAGTCAACAGGTGACCACAGACGCGGCAGCAGCTGTATCATTGAGTCTTTCAATAGAGGTTAAAGTGTCTATTGCAATTAAAAACAGCCCAGTGGGCAAAGCTCCAGGCCCAGATGGTGTACAAATGGATCTTTTCAAGAGGAACATACACCTGTGGGCACCTTAAATCACAAATGTTCTTTGGGAATCATTTAAAGGCCCCAGTGTCCCGTCTTGGAAGGAGGCGGTTATTGAATCTGTCTATAAGAAAGGGAAGAGAACCCATATGAGATGTTATAGACCCATTTTGTTAATGGATTCGACTTTTAAGATTCTGGGGAGGGATCTTATTTGTCATCTAGAGGCTTGGGCAAAAAATAGTAAATTCTATCCCCAATCAATCAGGAAGCACGTTACTCACCCGTGATGGTCTGAAGGCATGGGGGCGGGGTCGGGGATGTACGAGCAGCTCCGTAGGTCATCCATAGAGCAAGGTCTTGACATCCTCTCTGAATTGGTGCAGTGTCGGGCTTTGTCTGATGCGGAGGGGGAGTTTGTTCCAGGTCTTGGCTGTGGTGTAGGAGAAGGATCTGCCACCTGCTCTGGTCCTGCAGGTGTGGGGGACTGTGGCTAGGGCTAGGTCGGCAGAGCGGAGGTTTCTCTTGGGAGCATGGAAGGCAATTCGTTCTTTGGGGTATTGGGGTCCGGTGAAATGGAGGGCTTTGGAAGCGTGTTTGAGGAGTTTGAAGGTTACTCTTTTTTCGACGGGGAGCCAGTGGAGGTCGCGGAGGGGTTGTATGATGTGGTCATATCGTGGGATGTCGAGGATAAGTCTGGCTGCAGCGTTCTAGACAGTCTGGAGTTTAAGGAGGAGTTTTTTGTGGATTCCCTGTGTAGAGAGTGTTTCTGTAGTCCAGTCTGCTGGTCATGAGTGCGTGGGTGGCGGTCTTCCTGGAGTCGGGGGAGGGTCCATTTGAAGGTCTTGCACAGTATGCGGAGGGTGTTGGAGCATGTGGACGACACGGCGTTGATCTGGCAGTTCATGGTCCAGTCCAGTTTAGTTTTCGGGATAGCCAAGGTTGAGCAATTCCTTGATTTATCTCTCATAATTTGAAAATATGTCAAAGCTTAGAGAAGAGCTCTACATTTGGCGTTTATGGACCCCTCCTGTGCGTCTGATAATATAAATTATTCTAATTATGGAGCATGTTGGAGTCTATGGGCCTAGAGGCAGCCCTTTGCACCATGCTTAGACGCTTGCATTGTGATACCTCAGGTAAAATATGCTATGGCCAGAATGGAGGATGTACCACACCAATTATTTCCAACAGAGGGGTATGTCAGGGATGTATCTTGGCACCTTTTTCTATTTTTAATCTACATAAATGGCTTGGACCTTAATCTAACTAATAACGGGAAAGATATGCCACAGATTGGTTATCGACCTATTCCATGTCTCCTATATGCGGACGATGCCGTTTTGATTGCACAAACAGCTAATGGGCTCCAATTATTCGTGGAGTCGTTTACCTTATTTACGCACGATCTAGACCTAAGAGTTAAGTATTCTAAATCCTTCTCAATGGTCATCGGTCCCAAGCATACAAACTCCAGGTGCCATGTGATCAGAGGGGTCAAAGTGGACAAAGTCCCTTTTTTAATTATCTTGGATTCATTTCGATAACAGCTGAAATTGGGCCCTTTTGTTAAAAATGTTATCACAACAATTACAGAGAGCCTTTGAAGCAGTTTTTTCGCTTTTCGTCTAGGCTAAATTCCAAGTTAATCTTAATATATAAAAGTAAATGTATTCCTGTGGGACTTTATGGCACTGGTGTTTAGGAATATGCATATGTTGATCAACTCTATAGCACAGAAAATAGTTTTAGGAGTCTCATTTTATTGATCCTGCATTCTGTATCTACTTTTATAGGAGACACGTAACTGGGTTTAAATATCTAGCTGATGCTTCCCATCTTGCCCTGTTATTGTTATGGCTCAAGATTTGGAACATGGCGAAAGCAGTTTTTACTAGGCAGGTATAGAATGATTGCTTAGCGCTGGAGAAAATGGGGCAATTTCCTCGCTGAATTATTTTAAGCAGACCTTTGAACAACTATGTGTATTTGATTTTTCTACTAATCCAACATTTAATTCCTCTGTTTGAAAACCCTGTTTTTTAATCACTTCTCAAGCATTTGTGCAAAGAAGGCACAAAACCTACAAACGGTTATTGATCACTCCAAGCTGATTACCAATATAGGGTTGGAGCCACATATTTTTTTAATACACATACCACAATATAGATTCTATTGGATTAGGTTGAGACTGAGCGCTGTACATCTCCTTTGTGCATTCCCTGCACAGGGCATCTCATTTAGGTCCCTTCCTAAATGTCCCATTTGAGATGTCATCATAATGTCTTAAGTGATGTCACTGAACTTGTAATTAGTGAAGTAATAAGTGAGTTCATAAGCAGTGTATTGAGGAGGCATACGTTATAACTCTTGTAACTATAACTGCTGAATGTCACTTGTTTTGTACGCGTAAAATCTGAGCCTAATTATAAAATCCTTGTAACCTTTGTTTTTTTTCAACGTATGTGTATACACGCACACACACACACTCTCTCTATCTCTCTCTCTCTCTCTCTCTCTGTCTCTCTCTCAAATTAAGTAATACGTAAATATGTTTTCCTTTTTGGCGTTAAACCCACAATCTTCAATTTAATTGGAGGGGAACCCCCATAAACCTCTTTTAATCAACATAAACCTATTTTAATCATATTTATGTGAACAAGACCACAGGCTTGCGGTCGAAACGCGTCTTCTTGCCATGCTTGTGGTGAAATAAACTAACATCGTTAGCCACCACAACTGGAGTCTGTGCCCTTTTGTTAGATCTCGACGAGGTCTCACCGTGGTATTTTGATATAGATATATAGATATACATATATATAGATATACATATATACATATATATAGATATCATATTTTATTTTTTTATTTTTAACTGAAATCCCTTTACGAGTCCCTGAGCCCTAAAATCCACCTACCCTCGTTTATCTCTACAACTCCTCCTGAACCCTAAAAGAATGCTTACTTCTCTTTACCTACTCTCAACCTTGAATCCTGAACACTCCTTACCTATTTACCTTTACTGACCCCTGAACCCTAAAAAGCACTTACCTCCCTTTATCTCTACCTACCCCTGAATCCTAAAAACCTTCTCTCCCTTTACATCTAGCCATTCTTGAACGCTAAAAACCCTTATCTCCCTTTACCCACCCCTAAAACCTTTATACTTCGTCTATTAATCCTCAAACCAGCCTTTTTTAAGTGACATAAAAATTATATCATTTAAAAAAATACTTACCTGTGTTACAAAGGCCCACGTTGTAAAACGCTTAAAAATGCCTCTTGTTATACTTTCCTGCACTGTAAAGGTTCGCATTGTAATGTCCATCATGGTAAACACCACGTAGTAAATTTCACATACCACCCAGGGTGAATAGTATGTGGGTTTTGGGGACAAGCCAGCCTTTATGGGTCCCCTACTAGTTTCACTTCCTACTAATAACATACTCTACACATACATCTTGTATTTGGTGCACAGATAACGACAACTAGTTCACATTTTCAAAAACAAATACCATATTGGGCAGATCATCAGAGACATGCATCAAGTATAATCCCCTAATGCAAACCCAGATTTGCCTTGTACGTGATGCTGTAATTACACCACCACAAACAGCTCAACATGGAGTATTCACAATGTCACTCTGAAATATTTTGTGTGGGTGACACCAAGATTATGTGAGATCCTCACTATTCGCTGCAATTTAGATATACCTTGCTATTTAATTTACATCTGTGGAACTTCATCCTTCCATTGCTAAGGTGTGTCATAAATACACCAATTGAAAGTGGACCTAATATAGGACCAGGCTGAAGAAACTGGTTATACTCATTTTAAACCGTAATTTGTGTTTCCTAAACTGCCTAGTATACAGCTCGATAAATTACATTTTCTCAGTTTGTAACAACAAGCAGTATAATATTTGTTATACTTTTTATGGAGAGGAGACACACTCTCCTCGTTTTTCATTACTCCTTTCCTTGTTTTGTCCCCCATGCACAAATGTGGTTTACAAGTCTTCCCACATTTCTTCTCCATGTCCTCTTCCACCTCACCATATTCCACGGCAGCAATTACTTTAAATGCTCATTATGAAATTTAGAGAAATTCCTTTCATCATCTACACCTCCTCTTCCTCACTTTTTATTTTATTTCTTTCTTTGAATCTTTTAATCTCCTTCGTGACCCATTCTCCCTTCTTGTACTTCATCCTGTATCTTTTTCCCATTTGCTGTCATAGAAAGATGACTGCAACATCAAGTGGAAAAAAAACGTTCACAGTTGAGTCCTCAGCAACTTTTTTGAAATATTAATGAGCTAAATTTCTTAATTTTATTTTACTTCACTGGACATTATTGTAAGCATTGTTTGGCCCTTTTTAAAAGGGTTGTTTTTGAAATGTCGGATTCAGCATTTGGCACTTGATCGGTTGAGGGTAGTTCGGTAAAGGAAAATGGTTTTGGCAACATAACATTTCTTCGACTTTGTAGCTTAGTAAATTAGTTTCTTCACTAAATTCAAAGTCAACTTTTTTTTTTAGTTTAAGGCTCACCCATCATACGCAAAACAAAAGCCTAAGTTCAAGTGTGCTCAGAATGCCACCATAGTGCTTTGGAAATCTTAAAGATGTTACCCTTTCTAAATGAATCTGTATCTGCCTTGGTAAAATCGTCAGTTTTTCTGCACTGATATGTTGCCTTATTTTGCCACCTGAGGACCGCTACCTAGACCTCGAACACTGTGTGCTGTATATCCATTCCAGTACAGGTCTGTAGCTGTGGAACTGGCTTGGCATAAGCCAGAATACTATGCACTCACTGAGACTTTGGCGCTATTAGTAACTAGTTTATTGTATGCCAAATGTACTGGTGACGAGGTCATGTCTTATTACAGATATGTTAAGGTATGGGACTGTGGAGCAGAATGTGTTATTCTCATTACTCTAAAAATTGATTTTTGTACCTTAAATATCACATACAGGCTGACAAGCATTTTAAAATGGAGGCCAATTTATCTTAAAATACTAAGATAAAATTAAATTAGTTCTTCATGCCCAGTCGTATGTATTGACACAATTTTCACTGTGTGCTGATAATTTTACATGAAACACACAAATCAACAGTCCGAGTTCGATTAGCTGATTTTTTTTTTTTTTAGGAAATATGGGAAATCACATGATGAGGTGCTCTGGCATCTCATAGGGTCCTGGAGCAAAAGGGCAAAATGAGGATCCAGTGCTATTAGGAGGTAACCTTCAGATGTACTCTCGCAAATTGGAGAACCCTATGAACTAATAACCTGGACTTCCAGCTGATTCCCAGTCTGCAGAAAACCTTTATTTTTTAGGCGTAATCACTATTTAAGGTCTGCTCCAAAATTTGGTATAATGATGTGACTTGCCTGTTACTTATCTATACCTAACCATCTTTAAATGGAGCCCAAGGCACTGGTTCCTTTCCATGTTATCTTATTGAATCCAGTCAAAACATAGCCTTCATCACCCTCAACCGTTTAGCCTCCACAGGTGGAAGCTTTTAGATCCATTCTTTACAGGTGTATTGTCTTGGCCTCAACTACAATAGAGTGATACATGTTCTTCCTAGGTGGACAGTACCAGCTTATCATCCAACATACCAAAATCACCAGCAAGTAACAAAGAATGCTAGGAATGAGAATACTTACATTCTGCCAGAAATCATCAAGGGCTGGCCAGTTAAACATGTATAAATTGCTGGTATATTGCATTTTGGGCATATGACATCTCTACCCTGACACATTTTGGAGAGCTTTGCAGGCATCCAATATATCCTTGTTAGCATAAAAAAGATTGTTTCTGACTGTGACTGGCCTGGCAATATAAAAAAAAAACTCCTGCATTGGAAAACAACTGGTCCACTCTTACTCTAGCTAACACATCTTATATACTTCCATAACACACAGCAAATTGTTCTGTCTTACAAAATAAATTTTTTCTGAGTTGATTCAACCCCAGATTGTAGGAGTGGTACCAACAAGGTAATTTGAAGGGATTCCAATCTAGACACACCATCTGATCTATCTGACAGACTCCCGTTACCTAATATGATTATCTAACAACAAAGGTCCACAAAAGTGTATTCTGTATGTCCAGAGAGGAAGACGTAGACACTCTTTTAGGCATTCAACAGTTATTTAATTATTACTTCATATCAGGAAGCTTGTTGTAATTTACAAAAGGACACTGAGACTGAATATCCCTTGCATGCAGACTGGTTGAACTCATGTAGCATCACAGCGTCTGTTTTCTTCAGGACAGAACTAAAAGGATGGTCAGCATCTCAGTGGGTTTTTCTACATTGACAGTATTAATCTTGAACAAAGATGCCTATTAGGGAAAAAAACTATAGTCACAAAATACTGTTTACTTGAAACATCAGTTTTCCTTTTCCTCTTATCAGCTTTTCTTTGGGGAGATCATTTTATGAATGAGGTAGTCCCATCTGGCCAAATGTCAAGGTTGAAATTCCTTGCAAGTGCCAACCCTAAAACAGGAACAGAGGGATGATAGTGGGGATAACGAGAAATTGAAACTAAGTTCATATTATTGCTAATTAAATCAAACTAGAATTGGTTCCAGCTGTTTTCTTAAGAGTAGGAGTTCTGGTTGTGTCCTGGGTAAGGGTGGGAGTACCATCAACTTGATGTACAATTGATAAAGAATTTTATCAGTGCTAGAGATATTTCAAATATTAGGGTTTCCAGCTGAAAAATGTCATTGCTTTTTAGTTCCTTCAGACTTCAATATATGGCAACATCTTTCCAAATAAAATGGAGTGTCTAGATGACGGCACCTTGTACATCAAGCAAGGAATAACGTTTTTAGCCTGGCCTGGACTAGAAGCCAGGGTAGGTCTTTTGAACTTGCAATCTAATGTTTATGATGTTCTTTTAAATATTTGTCTTCTTTTAAAGTGGGTTTAATATGTCCTCTCTTTAGTGAGTTGGTAATTTTCCTTGCATTAAGAGATGACACAGATACCAATATTTCTTGATTGGATGTAATATTAATTGGTCATGTTTGCTGCGATAATATCTTTAGAGTTTGTGGTTGTAGACTATTTTGATCTTTTTTGATAGCTCTTAAAGTGATATAGGCAGAAACGTGTTCCATGTTGTTGATGTTTCTGATTGTAGATAGTGGTTTTGTGAGATACGAGGTGATATTTTGTCTCTGACAATTGTATTTTTTCTGTTACAAATGTAAGTAATTCATTACATTTATTTACTGATTGATTTTGTGGACGTAGTTGGTGGAAGAGAGTTTTGTTGTATTTGAAGAGAGTGTCTGCTGAATTGGGGGAAGTAGAGATTTGCTCCTGTATGTAATTAGTTTTAGCGGTTAATGTAACCTGTTTACAACTCTTTCTGAAGGCTTTAAGCTTGATGAGAAGCACTGGAGAGTTCGAATTGCACCACACTGATTCTGCAATATGTAGAGATCTTATGATTTCAAAACTTTTTTGTAGTCAAGGCTCATTTTGCATCAGATATGTTTGAGTTTCAGAGGAGCAGTGGAATGTCCAGAAGGGTTTGTTGTGCATGCTCAGGATCATGTCATTATCCATGGAGGGATGAAGATGATTTATTTTGGTTGATAGCATGCCATGGGGCTTAGATTCTGAGGTTTTCTGTTATTGATCTGATTTATTGAAAATTGGTATTTGGAAGAGAAACGGTACAGGTAAGAGATCTGAGCAGTTCATTTCGAAATTAGTGAGCTATTTTGTTCGTGAGAGATGAAGGCAGCAATTCAACTTTACTGTGAATTGGTACTGAATATTACTGAGTAAGTCATAGATTCAGAGTAGGTCAAGATAATCTCTATAAGTCCTCAGAAATCTGTTTTTGAATGACCTTTGTACTGTGAGATATATTCGGTAATCTGGTCACTTAGTAAGACTTTAGTTTGGTTTGGTTGTCTATAACATCTACTTGCACGGGGAGCAGAAGATTGCGGCGGCCAGCAGGAAAGTTTAGATTTTTATTAATATTTGTTCCCTCCCCCCCCCACCTCGGATTGGCAGCAGACACCCCTGCTAGAAGTAGAAGCAGTACCACGCCCCTCATAAATTAGCAGCAAAACCTGGCTAAGTCACCAAAGGGCAAGAAGAGGGGCAGCACAGAGGCGGGCCTAGGAGGAGCTGATGAGGAGGCGCCGATCTTCAGTGCTGCTGCTAAGGGCTCTGCTAACCCTAGCTCTAACAATTGCTGAGAGAGTGGCCATGGTCATGGACCCCCTGCTAGCCCCTGACTCGGCGATGCCGTGAGCGCAAGGAACTGAAGACTGAAGTTGCCGGGGAAGGTCCGACTCAAAAGTGGAGAACCGGAGAGGACGTCAGATCGCAGGAGAATCCGGAACCAGCTGAAGCCGATAATCAAACTCGCTGCTGTTTTCAGATCAGCTCCCCTGGGTGCTATCGAAGGAGCCATCCTGCCGCCGCAATTCTTGTCACCAGTGCGGCCGCAGCAGCTTGGGAGGAACTACAAATCCCACGAGCCCTAGCGGCAGGAAGCCGCCACCGCCAGCACGGATTTCCCGCCTGGAGGAGTTCAAAATCACAGCTCGTTCCCCGCGTTGCGGGACCGCGCGCGGGCGGCGCCGGGAGAAGCCCGGGACAAGGGCGGAACCGTCTGTGGCCGTCCGGGGCCGATCGCGGCCGGGCAGGGCCATTCCCTTAAGATTGGTGTTCCAGCTTCTGGACGGTAATTTGTCACTCTGCTGACTGTTTTTCTTTTGTTTGTTCTGCCACGAACTTGGCTGTTTGACTCTACATTATACTGCTAGTCATATTGCACGTATTACATTGCTACCTCATTACCTGCAAATGGCTATGTTGACCCGGTCAGGTAGAGGAGGCGTTCCAGGAGGCTCATCATCAATAAGCGGCACTCTAGATCATTTTATAATCCGTGCCTGTTCGGTCCTTGAGAAAGAAATCGCCCTCACTGAACGACGTGTTTCCCTTGGTCTGCTTAACGACAAACGTTCTTCACTGGGAAATATTGCTTCCGTTGTATCCCCTGGTTTAGCCAATAACATTATTACACTCGATGGAACCCCTTTGGGGCATACACCACATATGTCACCTACTGTGGTTGCATCACCTGTGAGATCTACAGCCCATTGTTCAAATTCACAGTCTAATTTGTCGTATTCCCCCCTTCTTTCTACTTCATTAGTTGTCCCTGAATCCACCGCTAACATTATATCACCTCCTTTTGAAGCCTGCGACTCTTCTGAGCCACCTAACCAAGCAGGCCAGAACCTTACTTCAAATAAAAGCAAAAGGGTGGGCAGTGGAACACCAGAGGATCAACCAAAAGTTCCCCAGAAATGCAAAGGGAAATTACGTAATAGTTTTGGAAAGAGAGCTGGCTGTAGAGTTTCTTCCCAATTCTCACGCCAGAAGCCAAGATCATCTCCTGCCCAGACCCCTAATTTAGTTTCTGTTAACACTGTTGAGCAGTGCTCTTTGCCCTCTGATCTACTAGAGGCCCCAGACTCCCAACATTTGTTCGTTGATCAGCTTAAGTCACTTATCAATTCCCTCTTATTACCTCTGATGGAAAAAGTGAGAACATTGTCAGAGAGGCTTGAGAAGTTCGAGCAGTCTTCTCTTGATAATTTTTTCTCTCTTAAATCTTTAATTAAGTTACACTAAAAAATGGCCCAAGAAAACTGTGCAACTACCAGCCCCCAGCATACTAGCCATGTCGACCCTGTTCCCAAAAATGGCTCATTGCACACTAATGTGGCCTTACGTCCAGAGGCAAATAAAGGTACCTTTCTTTCGGGCACTAAATCCCCGTCACCCACACCGCAACTGGGTACCTTATCCAAAGGGAAGAAACCAGATACTTCTTCTAATGCCAGTTCCACAACTCTTGAAGTACCAGCTTGCGCAGCAAAATCCGCGCAGAACCCCTCTAGAACACTGGATATAGGCCCAGTCCAAGATTCCCTAAATAGTGCCGCTAGCGACCCTGTGGATAGATTACCCCACATTAATCTTCCACCTGAATGCCAGCCTTTTGTTGTTGTCCTAACAGGTGTCCCACACCTCAAGGCAGGCAAGTCAGAATCCTTTTCTGAGCTTAAAAACAAGACGACACACTGGCTGAACAACAATAGGCCACTCCCTAGGCATTTGGATGGCCATGTTCTTCATGTCAGGAGGGTTGCTTGGGTGGGGACTAGACCAAAGCAAACGCCTGGTGACTGTATTGTTATAAATTTTAGGGACCCTTATGTGACCAAGGCAATCTGCAATAAAGGACATCCAGGCCCTAACATCAACGGGATAGAATGCCTAGATTTAAGTTACTTCTATTCTGATCCTGTGTACCCTTATTATCCACATTTCCCCTCTTTTCACTTGCCCCAGGTGGAACACTTTTTGGATAACCGGGTTCCTCGTGAAAATGTCCATTTCCCTTTTGTTCAAAATAGGTATTGTGCCCCTTATGGGCGCTTTGCTTCCTATTGACATGAATCTTTTTCTCCAGGGGACAGATTTTACCCTTTTTCAGAAGCACAGAAAAGTAAAGAAGTAACCATGTCTACCACCCTAATCAAGGATTTTCACCTAAATATTCAGCAGTGTAACCTACAGCTTACCCCTACTCATCAGGCTAGCAACTGCCCATTGCCGTCCTTACCACATAAACCTCTACGGGACCTTCCCAACTCCCCTGGCCCTATTACAACGCAAGGCACAGTATCTGAGGCCTCCTCCCTAGAGGTGCTTAGTTTGAATATAGCTGACCCCTTGTCGCCCTTACCTTATAACTCTTTACGGGATTCCTCTAATTCCCCTGGTCCTGCTACAACGCAAAGCATAGCACCCGCTGCATCTACCCTAAAGGTGCTTAGCTGGAATGTAGCTGGTCTCTCCAGCAAACTTGATCTACCTGATTGGAATTCCTTAATAACACCTTACTCTATTTGCATTTTCCAGGAGACATGGAGTATAGTGCCCCATCATATGGTCGGTTTTACCACCTTTTTTATACCGGCCATTCCACCGCCAACAAGAAAAGGTCGCCCTTCGGGAGGCCTCCTGATTTGGGTTAACATTTCTATGGGGTGCTCTGTAAGGCAAGCCTGTACTATCTCCCCTGACATCCTAAAATTAACTCTAGGAGGTCCTAATGGAAGGAAGTCTATTGTGATCTTCAATGTTTATGCCAGGGGCCTCAATGGTGGCGCACTATCTCCTGTATTTTCACTTCTGGAGAGTGAACTACGCAAGTGCCACCACATACCACATACATTAATAGCCGGCGATTTCAACTGTTGCCATGAGCCCCTTGCTTCACTGGACCTCCCTGATCTTTTTGAGGATGATTCCAAAAGAGGCATCCCTTTGCTATCCCTAACTCCTATTAAGAGATGGACGAAAACAGCTATCTTCCTAAACACCATGACACTTGAGTTTGGTTTAAGGGCTACTAATGGTAGAACATCTTCTGACCTTCAAGGCATGCACACCTATAATAGGACCAACCATTCCTCTCGGATCGACTATATACTACTTGATCTTAATCTCTGGGCATACGTGATAGATATGGTAATACTCCCCTCACATGATAGCGACCACAATCAGCTATCCCTTACCATAAAATCATTGTGGGAAGACATACATGGACCTTCAGCTCTTTCAGCAATTAGCACCATGCAAACCCACGAGGTACGTCCTGCTAATTGCGAGAGACGCCTTAAATGGCATAATGTGAGCCTAGATGATGCAAAAATCGATTTAATTAGATCAATATTAAAGGAAGTACAAGCCAATCTGGTTCCATTAAGCGACCTTGAGTCAAACCTAGACAAAGCCCCCTTGATTTTTCAAGATACTATAAGCAAGCTGGGCAATTTATTTCGTATAGAGGGCAAGGGCGGCCCATCTTGTGGTAGGTCCAAACGTATTCCCACTGATGGGTGGTATTCATCAACGTGTAGGAAGAAAAAATCTGCCCTAGTTGCAGCCATAAAAACGAGGATTATACCCGAGATTCAGCTCGCCAGGAAGGACTATAAGGCTACCATCTTAAATGCCAAAAAACTTTGGGAAGAGCAGTATTGGCAGGCACTTAGAGAGGCTTCTTACAAACGAGATTCTGGGTCCTTTTGGGAAATAATCAGAAATAAAACCAGGCCAACCCATATACTTCTAACATGTAACATCACGGCCACGGCATGGTCCGAACACTTTTCCAAACTTTACTCCTTCCAGTCGGAAGAGTTGGGGACATCCTCTATTGACAATGCCCCCCCTCTTGCAAAAGTTCCAAATCATACACCATTTACCGAAAGGGAAGTAGTCCTCGCTATCAAGTCTATTGTCCCCTCGAAGGCTGCTGGCCCAGACGGCATTCCTGGAGATGTATTAAAACTTGAACCATCCCGGTGGGGGAGGCTTCTCTCTATCTTAATCAATGCCATCGATAATGGTGCCTCGGTTCCCGAGTCTTGGAAGGGGGCGGAGGTTGTTCCCATATTTAAAAAGGGAGCTAGAAACGATCCGGCGAATTATCGCCCGATCAGTCTTATTGATTCATCCCAGAAGGTGATCGGGAAAGTGATCCTGGAGAGGATTCTATCCTGGGCCAATGAGAACAATATTATTTCTGACTACCAAGCAGGCTTCAGGGTCGGAACAGGCACTATAGAGCCGGCTTTTAGGCTGTTTCTTCTCTATTGGAAGGTCGTACTCCTTGGAAAGGGCAGTCTCTATCTTGCCTTCATCGACCTGAAAACAGCTTTCGACCTTGTCCCCCGCAACACTTTGTGGCGAGTGTTGGCCAACATGAATATCCCTTCCTATCTGTTGGCTTTACTTAAGAAATTACACGAGGGAAACTATGCCCAAGTGCGCTGAGGGCCCCAGGGTCAGAAAACGGAGAGAATCCCAGTGAACAGGGGCGTCCGCCAGGGATGCGTCCTTGCCCCTACACTATTCTCATTATATGTGAATGGTGTGGTGGAGCATCTGAAAAAAGTTCCAGCTGACGCCCCATCCCTGGCGGGCAATCGTATTCCAACTCTCCTGTTCGCGGACGATACTCTCCTGCTATCTAAATCGCCAAAGGGTTTACAAATCCTGCTTGACAGCTTTCAGGCTTTCTGTAGTGCTAGAGGCCTCATTATAAATACCTCTAAAACCAAGTACTTAATTCTAAATCCACCAAGGAAGTTAGGGCGGCCACCAGTCCTGAACTCTGTCCCCCTTGAGCGGGTGAAAGAATTTGACTACTTGGGTATACGTATCTCGGAAACGATGTCCTGGTCATCCCATCTACAAAAAATGCTAATAACCCACAAGAGGGTCACCGGCGCCCTCCTCAGGGAGCATCGATCCTCCACATCCCGGCCTATAGTTCCTGCTTTGGATATATATAAAGCAAAAGCTGTGAGTTCGGCACTCTACGGTGCTGAACTATGGGGCGTAACTAATATTGATGAGCTTGGCAAGTCCGAATCCAGCTTCTTCAAAGAATTACTGGCACTCCCACAGAGCACACCTTTGGTTCTGTTATTAATGGACTTAGGGTGCCACTCAATCAAAGACTTGGCAAAAGTACGCCCCTTACTCCTATGGGCCCGGATTTGGCGGACCCCTTAGTTGGCCAAATACGCAGAAGGTCTATCTGATATTTTATCTATTCCTTCTTGGCATAAAATTAAGTGGTTGAAAGAAGTCAAGACTTTACTTATGGATCTTGGCCTTAAAGAAGCATGGGACAAGAAAACTTCCCCCCCAAAAGCTGAACTCAAGAAGCTTTATTGGAGATGGGTGTTTGCAAAAAGAGACTCTAATCCTTCTGGCGGCAGTAGAATTACTGAATTCCTCACGATTAAAGATGTAGTGTGTTATGAACCCTACTTTGACGTAATACAAAAGCCGTATGACCGATCCCTCTATATTAAGTTTAGGATTGGCACTCTTCCAGTCCGTGAGTTGACTGCACGATGGAAACCCCTTTCTCAGACATCTCCATATTGCCCTTTCTGTGAGTCCTTAATTGAATCGATCGCGCATGTTTTATTTGCATGCCCGAAATACAGAAACCCAAGATCCTTTTGGCTCACTCCCTTATGTAAAACTTTGGGAACACGTGACCACCGCATGGCTTTGCGTATCCTTAAATCAGATGCTCGACCCCTTTATGCCTGTGCTCTGGCAAAATTTTTGAGGTGGTCCTGGCTGTTGAGAACTAAAGCCCTCACAGACTCTAGCTAAGCTGGATGACTGATCCCTTCCTGTATATACTCCATCATTTTTAAATTGTCTTATTTATTGTGTTTATATGTATTTTTTTTTTAAACCTCTGCTGTATAACCTGGGATCTATGGATGCTACTGTACTTTTCCGGTTTGTGCTTATCCTGTATGTTACATTTGTATGTGCTTTTTAAGATATGCTTTTATCGAAATAAAGCTTATTTCAATTCAATTCAACATCTACTTGTCTGCCATTCAAACGTGGGAGGGGCCACGGGTCTCGAGAGACAAATTCTTAGGTGGGCCATGATGCCTCTCCCTAACTCATAAATTTGTATTACATAGCATATTGCACTTATCTGTTCTACATCTACAGTTTATGCCATACTCATCTGTCATGTATGGTAGTTGTATAACCAAAACCATGATTCACAAGCATAGGTCCAAGTATTGAGGTGAAATAAGACTGAAGAGCACCTTTAGTTTTCTATGCCAAGTCATTGTATCATGCACGAAGACAGTAGGCAGTGTTATTTCATTTATTCAGTGCTATAATATTAGCATAGAATTGGATCTTTGGTATTTATAAGAACACTAGCTCCCCCAAAAATGTATTTGAACCATGTTTCCACACTTATTTTCAATATTCAGCGGAAACCATATAAAAAACCTTTCTCTCCCTTTGTACATTTCACTCAGTCTGTATTAACATATTGATAATGTTATAGTCTTATTAAGTTCAACAAGTGCCTGAAGGTATCTTGGCACTAACATCCGAACAGGTACCTGCACCGAAAAAAGCAGGCATTAAAGGGAAACTGAAAAAATTGCTTTCTAAAACTAGATAAATTCGACTGAAGTTTAAGCTCCATGGGGAGTGTGTTCCACAACTTGCATGTGGAGTACACAAAGCTCCTGTCTCCCCATGAGACTTTACTACAGTTGGGTACTACTGCCAGAGCTCTGGATGCAGTGGAGCGCAGGTGTTTCTGGGTACATACCACTTAAAACCTTTCTGCAGAGGTTTTGGACCAATCCCACAGAGGGTTTTGTGGGCCATACATAGTGCCTTAAAAGCCACCCGTTTCTTAATCGGGAGACAGTGAAGTTCATCTAACGCTTGTGACACTGACTGAAATTTAGGTATCTGCTTTAAGAGTCGGGCAGCAGCATTCTGTAAAAGCTGGAGTTTATTGTGCCTAAATGAAGTCCCTGGTACAAAGCATTGTAGTTATCCAGCCTAGACAACACTAATGCAATAACAACAGATTTTTCTAGTTCAAAAGGAATGAAAGGAAGAATTTTCCTTAGCATTTTTAAAATGACAAAGCAGTATGTGGTCATTTTGCTAATATGAATTCCTGCAAAAAATAATGAAACCCTGTTGATAGGAAAAGCTTCATCAAGAAACATTTTTTTTTTTACTAATCCTTGCTGTGAATGTGCAGTTCTACACCAGACTTCTGCATTTCCTAAATATGTAGGTGCATACACTTTAATAGTTCATACCTAATACATGGCCCTCATATGCACAGATTGTAGCACACTGCTTATGCTAATCTGCTAATCAACACAAATGTGTTGGGAGGAAATGGCAGAATCAGTTCTTGTGCAGAGGTGACATTTATGTATGTGGCATTTGTATCTCGCAAACCTAACTAAAACCTGCTGAGAGCTGTACAAGGTTGAAGGCAGAGAGCCAATCCACATTAGAATTTAGGTGAGGGTGACGGTTCTGCGAAGGGAGATGTGGACTGTTTACTTTGTTGTGATGTAGTGTTCTTTAAAGAGATGGGTCTTTAGCTCTCTGCCATATGGTGAGAATGGTGGGAGTGATTCTTAAGGGATATATGGATGTTGTTCCAGACCCTGGGTGAGTAGATGGAGAAGGGCCTATTTTCTGTTTGCCTAATATTTGCTTCCTTGCATTTCTTCATCTCCAGTCTGATTTTGACCTGGCTGCAGGTGTGCGGAGAGCTACCCGTTGTGATGTGCTTGTCAGCCAACTAAGTGGGGTGCTGGGTATGAATGCTTTGTAGATGATGGAACTGGCCTTAAAGGTGGTATGGACTGTTGAGGGGAGCCAGTAGAGTTCCATTTGGGTGGGGGTGTTGTAGACCTTTTCCTACAGGCCCTTCATGAAGCATTCTATAGGGTGGATATAAGGTGTGGAGGAGGGCATTGCCACATCAAGATTCAAGAGTATGAGGTCTTCAACAGCAGTTTGAAGTAACGTTTTAATGGTTTCACTTCCTTTAGCAGATAGCATTGAACTCAAGCATCTTCATTTTCTTGGTTATCTGTTCCTTGATGGGGAGTTCCGTGTGGATTAGTTGTTGGTAGTGAATTAGAGGAACTTGGTTTTAGTGAGGGTAAGTTTCAGGTAGGTGTGAACATCCAGGACAGGATGAAGTGCAGGTATTGCTTGAGCTGTGTGTCATTGTCCTATTTACCAATTTGTATTCTGTTATTGGTTAGTAGACTTCTAGGATATTTCATGTGGAGGGTGAAGATGACGGGATAACATTGATCCTGCTTATAGTTGGAACCTTCTGGGATCTAGAGAAGCCAATGTGAATGAGCAGGTGTCAGTTGGAGAGATGGAAGGAGATCCAGTCTAAAATGTCACTATAAAATCCCACTTGAGACTTGAGAGCGTAGATGAGGTTGGAGTGGTCTACAGTGTCAAAGGTGAGCTGACAGGTCCATCAACATCAGGAGATAGAGCCTCTTTATCTGCTGTCACAAGAGCTTCGCCCACAATTTTCAAGTTATTATGCTTAATCAATCAGTATTTGTATAGCACAGCACTGTCACCCTATGGGTATCTAGGTGCTGGGGATGCAGAGTCTCTGTTGAAAAGCCAGGCCCTAAGTCTCTTTCTGAAGTTAGTCTGGGAGGGTGCTGTTCAGAGGTGGAGGGGAGGTCATTTCAGATCTAGGCGGCGATGTACGAGACAGAGGGTCCCCCGCTGCGACTGCAACAGATGCAAGGGGTGTGGGTCACGGCAAGTGAGGAGGAGCGCAGGTGTCTGAAAGGTTCAGTCGATAGTTGATATAGGATGGTCCTTGATCATGGAGGGCTTTATAGGCGAGTGTTATTATCTTGAACTGGCATCTCTTCTGGATGGTGAGCCAGTGGAGGGTTCTGAGGTGGGGGGTGTGAAGTATGACCGTTTGGGGAGGTCTAGGATGAATCTGACTGCCACTTTCTGTATCACGATCTGGATTCGTAGTCAGGCAGAAGCTGGTTGGTGTTGATGTGATCATGGAATTGTCTATAGACTACTTTTTCATTGAGCTTGCTGATGAAGTGTAGGTGAGTGATGATTCAGTAGTTTACAGGTGATCAGGGTTTAGTGTGGATTTTTTCAGATCATAGCATGATCCGGCCTATGTTGGGACAATCTGAGATGATACCATGATTGAAAAAGACATTGGCAGAGTAAAGTAAGAGTGAAAGGCCTTGTCCTGAGACTGCTTGGATAAAGGATGATTGTAAGATATCATATTCAGAGGAGATGTAGATAAGGGAGTTGCGATTATTTGTGAGGTCTTCAAAAACAGTGGTTTGAAGGTTTACCACTGTGGGATGCAGTTTAGAGGGGTGGGTGGGGAGAAGAAAGAGACTTGGTGTTGTCGGTGTGCTCTTGGATCCTCTATAACTTTTCACCGAAGAATAAGTCGATAGTATTGACCTTGTTTGTGGAGTCTGGAGTATCACATAGTGGGTTCATAAAAGGCATTCTGCTTCTGTTATTTGCTTCATTATTAAAAGTTGCTTCATTAATGGGAGTTCTTCCATGACTTTTGACTGATGTCATAAATTGCATTGACTCTTAATAGTTCAAGCCACTGGAGTTATACTTTTGCTATTTTTGTAGAAGGAGCAGTGTTGTCCGCAAGCTCTTTATAGAACCAAGCTGCTGAGCGGCGAGACTTGCACTTCTGTGTGTTTTAGTAGGGAGTGTGTTTGTTTACAGGATTCTTCTCAGAATCCTTCCGAAAGGGATTTGACATTGGATGTTGGGGTTGAAGTGGAAGTGTCACGATGAGTGAACAGTTCATGCTTTTGGTTGTTGATGAAGGAGTCCTTGAATGGTCTGAAAGTAAGTTGCCTTCTAAGCATCACCCCCTGTCTTTGGGTGGATGCTAAGTACTGTGATGGTGATAGGAAAGCCATTGGTCTAATCTAGGGGTTTGGGTTGTTTGCATAGAATTGGTGATAATGTTAAAAATACGGTGTTTAGGATGTGACCTTTAAAGAAAGTTTGTTTGTCGATGTTGAGAAAGGTGTTCCTTGCTTTGATAGTGCTTGAGTGGTCTGGGAGGTTTAAGTTGCTGAGGAAGCTGAGAGTGTGTCAGATGAATGAGATGGTGAAGAGGGCTAAGAATTTTTTGAGGAAGTCCTTATTCTGACAGGAATTAGTGAAATTCGAGGCGTTCAATGAAGTTGAATATGAAGGGTACGGTCTCCTCTCTTCATCTGAACACGGTCTGCACACTGGATGCTGTAGCCTCTGGGAACAAGGATATACAAGTATGTCAGTGTGAACCATGATTCTTTGAGGAAGAATGTATCAAGGTTGTGATAGGAGATAATGCATGCTGTTCCTGTAGGATGCCATACTGCAAAGTGTGCTTTGACAAACATGTATTGGAGTTTGTGTTTGGTAGTTTGAGGTTGTGTGAAGGTTAGTGGCATGTGTATAAGTTTGGGTCTGTGTGTTGAGAGGTTGCAATGTGAGTGATTGTATGGTTTCAGTCTGGATGTTATTCAAGAGATGAGCAGGGAGGGGTGCTGGGTTAGGCACATGATGAAGTCTTGCCTTCTAGCTGCTTCTGACGTTAAAAGTTGAGCAGGGGTATAGCCGCAAGGCCCTTTCTGCCCCTAACAAGACCAAACAGAAGATGCCTTTGGCTGTGTTTGCCGATAGCTGCTGGGAACAGGGAAGTGGGATGCCCTAAGGAGGTGACCAAAATGGGAGTAGATGGATGCTGTAAAATGCAATGATGTCATTTCCTGGAGAGATAAGGGATCTGATATAGCAGTTGTGGGTGTATTTGTGGGTGATGTGTGTACCCTTGATCTCTGCTTGTAACTGCTCAGATAGGCTTAAGAACATAGAAATGACTTGCATTTCCAGTTATCACTGTAGTGCTGCCCATGGCCAGTAAGGCAACGAGACTCAGCTAGGAATTATTGGTGGGGCATTTGCTGCAATGGGTTTACACATTTAATTATCTGGGGTTTCAATACAACACAGCAGCACATAGCTAACTGGCTAGGCACTTAAGAGTAGAAGTGGAGTAGATTTTTTACAGTGGCTAATTTTCCGGTCTTGAAACCAGAACACCTGAGTTCTAATGTTTGGTTCTATTGGCAGCAATGTATTTTCTCCTGGGGCAATCACTTTATCTTTCTGCTGCTTAATTTCTTTAACTGACAACATTGTGCTCATTACTGAACAGGTCAGTTCTCAATTATTGAACCCTACAGCCTGGACTGGTGAGTGGTCAAGGGAGGGTCAGAGCAACTGAGGGTTGATTATGTGGCTGTCAAGAAATTAAGATAGTAGTAGAGGGTAACACCTATTCTTTACCTTATTATGATGGAGGCCTTTTTTATGTAGTTATTTTTTTTTTACGGAGTTTTATATAGCACGAACTTGACCCGAAGGTATCGGGTATCAGAGCGCTTTAGAGGAGCACCAGTTGCATTACATGAGGACGCATCCATTTTTGTTAGGCACGGGAGATTAAGTGATTTGCCCAGAATCACAGGATGTTGCGCGTCCTTGCCGAGACTTGAACCTGGTTCCCCAGATTTGAGGTCGACCGCCCTAGCTGTTAGGCCATCTCCTCTACCGATTGCTTATTCTGTGAGACAAGTACGCATGGTGTAGACGGTAAGGGAATGGATAAGAAGGTAGATCTGAGTTGTTATTGGAGGGGGTAGGAACACGTGGTATGTTGGCAAGTGGAGTTATGTGGTGAAACCAACAGAAGGTGTTAGGAGCAGAAAAGGGTGTGCCCTAGGTTTTGAAGTGAAGGTAGAGTCTAGCCTAACCTGTTCTGTTCCTTGGTCTGTGTAATGCTGTAATGTCCTATGGACTCTCTATTTTTGTGTTGCTGAGGACAATGAGGTCATTATAAACAATGGGGTATTCCCAAATGGTCCCTGGACCTGGGTATCGGTTATTAAAAAGAAACAATGGTCCTGGACCAGTTATTCAAGGAAGAGTTAGTTTAGCAGAATTATCAACTTATTTGAGCTTACATTAATCAGTTCACAAGCGTCTGTAAATCGGGACATAATAAAAACAAACAAATGTGCAGAAAAAACACTAGGTATTATTACAATATATTTATTTAATCATTTACAGGAACAATCACTAGAGGGTCAAGAAGGTAGGAGAATGTTCCAGGGAACGTGTAAGAAAGAGTGCTCAAGTGTATATAAAGGTGTCAAGAGAGCTCAAAGTGTGTAGAAATGTAAAGGGCATATATTTACAAGACTGTACAGAACTGATATCCAATAAACAGTTAGATGCAACCAGGCCACATGCAAATTATTCATTTGAATTATATTTTCTAAAGTTGTAAGGAGAGTTTCCTTAAGGCTGTAAACAGGGGTAATGGGGAAGGGGAAATTGGTCCAGGTGCGGTTGGGGATAGCGTTGACGTTTCGATCCGGCTTATCGGCAAACGAGGGACTTTAATACTTCAGCCATGCGGATCTTCCTCAGGACAAGGGGACAGGTGAAGTGACCCTCATCAATCTTCCAATGCTCTATTGGAGTCCAAAACCTGGTTACACCAATGCCTGTAAAGTGGCAAGTGCCAACTAAGGACAAATCCTTAGGAATAATACCTGGTGGTTTTTCTGCACATTTGTTTGTTTTAATTATTTTCACGATTTACAGACGTGTGTGAGCTGATTAATGTGAGCTCAAATAAGTTGATAATTCTGCTAAACTAACTCTTCCTTGAATAACTGGTCGAGGACAATGAGGTGACATACAAAACATGAGAAGACTGTAGGAGCTGGGAAGCGTAAGACACGGGGGTAGAAATGAGGAGCACAAAATGGATGAGAAGAAGGTGGAAAATGTTGAAGGAATGAGAAAGTAGAAGGCTGGCGATAAAAGACAGAAGTTTTTTTCAACAAAATCTTTTTTTTTGTTTAACAATACAGAAAATAAAACCAGCACTTACACGTCCAAGTCATAATAGGATAGCCATGGCAAATCATACCTCTGAATATTACAAGCTATAACTGTCCCAACTTTCCTGCCCCCTGCCCATTATTAGTTTACTTGATTGAGCCATATGTCCTATGAAATTTGTGGGGACAGCCTCTCGTTGTATAGACTTTTTGCTCTGCTGCCTCACAAATATCCATAACCCATCACCACCAGTCCATACCCGTGGCTGTGATCCTGCGGCAAACAATATCTTGCTTGGCCACAAGTAGGCCCATTGCCACACATTGCCAGGCTCCCAGAGTAGCCACTCAATCCCCAATAAAGCATGGCCTGGGTCTGGAGTCAGAGGGTATCCTACAACCTCTCTCAGTCTGAGGTGGACCTCCAACCAATTCTAGGATACCCCCAGATCATGTGAAAAAGTCCACCTGTCCATCATTACAATGTGGAAAAGATGAATCCCTATGTCTACTCATGCGCCAGAACTGGACATGGTCGTTATATGTGCAGTTAAGGTATTTGAATTGCATCACTCATATTTTGACTCATATGCCATCTTTGCTTCAGTTCATTCCTTATCTTCCAGTGGGCCGATGTCTATTTGCCACTTTTCTCATAAATGAAGGGAAGGGTCAGGAGAGTTTATCACCAGTGATCGGTATGCAAGTTAGATAACTTGCTTGTGAGTGGTTCCATCAATATCATTAGCTCAAGTGGGTTGAACTCTGGGAGATGCCATATCATTGATACATATGAATGAGTGGCATGCCGGAGCTGGAGCTATCTGAGAAACTGCAGGGAGTGTAGGGTATAGTCTGGGGTCAATTGAGCAAGCGCTTTCAGTTGATCTTCATCCAAAATATATACCCTACATTGAAGAAGTCAATAAGGTTCCAATGTTCAAAACCAGCTAGAGTTGAGACTTGTGGCACTCAAGTACCATACCACAATGAGGTTTCCTTTGTTATTTTCCTGAACCAGCCCATGTGTCTGAAAGCCCTGCGCCAGCAGGTCAGCAGAATCTTTGTCAGCTCAGCTGTCTCCCTCAGCACAGAAGAACCATATAGAACTGTCCCCAGCCTCCAATTCCATACAGAATCACTTTCTAATCTATATGTTGTGTCTGTGTAGTCACCTTACAACCAATCTTTTGTTACATCTGTCTTTGTACTCCAGTAATATAGGTGAAGAACCAGGACCCCCAATACTCCATCAAACTCTGCTTGAATACATTTGGGCTGTGATACTCTGGGTGGAAACCAGCACATGAACTTAAAATGCAGAGAGTTAATCTCTGCAAATAGAGCATCCTGGAGTATAAATGGAAAGCTGGTATAAAGGAACCTGGGAAGCGTACCCATTTTGAAAAGCGCTCAGTGGCCAATAATTGAGAGTACAGTCTCAAACCAGTTGGTCTTGTTTAGTTTGTATCAGTAAAGGTGCTATGTTAAGAGTCCAATATAATTGCGTGTCAGTAGTCATGTGGATACTTAGGTAGGAAAAGGAGTTCACTGAGTTACCCAAGAGTGTTTCACAGAAATGTTAGTCTGCCTTTTTGTAATTCGGACATATTGTGGTTTCTCATGTTTAATGTGTAGGCCTCTAGCATCAGAGTATATCTGGATGGTCTCCAGTAACTGAGGTAGCTTTCGGCACTTAGCAGGCAAACTAACGTCATCTGACTACGGGGAGACTCGATCTTCATGAACAGATGTCACCTAATTCCCTACAGATGTGCATCTCACTGGATCCATCTGGCCAATGGCTGGAAGACGAGAGCAAAGAGGAGAGGACAGAGTGGGCATCTCTATCTCGCACCTGTCTATCTGATAGGGAAGGGACATTGACAGAGACTCATGCTCATGGAGCATGGTGCAGGTTCTGGACGCAACAAAACAATCGGCCCAAAATTCATATGTTACAGGATCTGAAACATAAAGGGCAAGTGGACAAAATCAAACATCTTTCCGAACTCTACAATAACCACTCCCACCAAGCTGTTCAGACCAGCTACTTCTGCCATGGCCATCTGGAGTCGCCGTATGTAGTGTTGCGTCTCCCTCTGTGGCATGAAACCATTCTGATTGTAGTGAATTAGGAAACTTATCACTTATGTATGGTGTGCTGCCAGGATCTTCGCCTCCAAATTCAACAACAATATAGGCCTGTAGAAGTATCAATTAGCTGGTCCTTCCCTTGTTTCAGGATAGTAGTGACTGTAGAACCCTGGAGGTTGGGAGGCAGTTTACCCACCTCTGTGGCCTCACCATACATCTCTAGGATGTGTGGGGTCAGCAGGTTGGAGTACTTATTGTAAAATTCCTCCGGAAACCCATTGGGGCTAGGGGTTTTGCCACTACTCAAGCTTGTGATCGACTCTTGGACCTCCTTTAGTGTCAGTGGGTGATGAATAGTAACCTCTGTTCGGGCTCCAGAGATTGCAGTAACAAGTCATGTGCAATGGGGTTAGAGCATTCACTGGTGGGAGGAGACTGTACTGCATATAGAGAAGCATATTAATGTTTGAATACTGCTGCAATAGAGGCAGAAGCAGCCACCAGCGTACCTTCTCCCTTTTGGATCCAAGGAATTATGCAGAAGGCAAAATCATACGTTGCCTGGTAGTAAAGTAGTTTGCCCGATTTATCACCCCACTCAAAAATTGCTATATTTCATGGCAACCCAATGCAGCTTAGTCTCCACAACATAAGATGCTGAAGAACCTCTATTGAGGAATTAAGTTGCCTGATAGTCCGTTTGTGTCTAGTATGGACCACCATGTGCTTGAGCTACTGATAGCCCTGTTCCAACTCCATAATGGCTCGATTCAAAATTTGCTTTTCACCAGTCATTAGGGACTTTGTATGACCACGGATTACAGAATCAAAAGTTTCCCATATGGTGCTTGCAGAGTTGACCGACTCCACATTAGTGTCAAAGTAGATTGTCAGTTCCTACCTTAGCTTATTGGCAAAGTATTCATTTTTCAGCCCCTAGGTGTTGAAACGCCATTCCTCTAGCTCCAATTGGGGCCCGCTCTGGAGATGAGTTCTATTGGGTAGTAGTCTGATATTCCACGGGGAAAGATATGGATTTCCTTTACCCCAACAATGTATTTTGCTGGCAGAAAATAATAGTCTAGCAGGGATAGGGAGGAATGAGCTTGTGAGAAGAATGTTTATTGCCTTTTAGATAAATACCACTTCCACCGGGCATCATATAGCCCCATTGATTGGGCCCATGTTTCTAAGGGAGTTGACCTTGGTGTCCTACGTGTGCTAAAGCATTCCAGGGCAGGGTCCGTAATGGTGTTAATGTCACACCCTCCTATCAGTCTACTCATCAGTGAGGATGTCAATTGGGCATATAGCTCGGTCATCAAGGATTCTGATACGGCTGTATATGTACACTAACAATCGACCAAGTGTGGCCCTCTGTTGTTCCCTTTACTATTGGAAAATGCCCCAGTCGGTCCATAAAGGAGCAGGTAGCTATCACGTGAAAGGAGCGTCTGATGAGAATGGCCACCCCTCTTGCTCCCTTGCATTTCCAGCATGATAAATCCTGGAATTGCCACATCTATTAAGGAAAGTGAAGTTGTTACCCAGTAGATGAGTCTCCTGGAGTAGGAGAACATTCGGACCCATTGTTTTAGAATAATCAGACTGCCTCTCTTTTTAATTAGGTGTTCATCCCAATGATATTCCGGTAGAGAAAGAGGTATTGTTTTTCTACTCTAACTTGTGGCATGTGGCGTAGGAAAGATGGATGATGAAAACCAGTAGTTAAAGATGTGTAGTGCGACATAACTACATAATCAAGGAAATTCTCTGAACTGCTGCCATGCCAACAATTGAAACCAAACAACCCCCCACCCTACACTTTGAGAACTGAAGTGTCCATCACCCACCAACATATGAGCTTCTGTTAACAATACGATAAGAAAAGAAAACAACATATACAACATTCAGAGGTTAGATGTACTTTGAATTAAGTAAGTACAAAAGTAGTGGTTACCCTGTCCCATCAAACTTGCAAGATTTTCCCTCCCTAGCCTCTGTAGTGCCCCAAAGTAGTAACAGCACCTGCGGCATTAAGCTAGTACATGAAAAAAATATCTGGCGTCTGGGATGGGAATCATGAGTCCCCTACGTTGTAGTCCTGTTTGCTTTGGAGCAAGAGGTGCCCCTAGTTTAGTCTGGAGCAGTCCGTTTCTCTTGTCAGTCAGGTAGTCGGGAGGGTGAGGCCAGCCCAGCCGGCAGATGATCCTCTTCTTCTGCGACAGAAAGCACTCATAAGCTCTGGGTTGTCATGCACTCACCTGGTCTCAACAGTGGATACCACACTGGAGCCAATGCTAGACCTCCTATCCCTCCCAGAGCTGCACAAGATCAAGGGACCAAACTCCTCAGATCACACACTGCCCCTGGGAGGAAGGGAGGTTGGTAAAAAATAAGAAAAGAGACACTTGCGGTATTGGATCTGCTCAGCAGCTGTGTGGCACTGCATAACTTGGTTTGTCACTTCAGAGACCTTATGGGTTTGTGAGGTAGATGTGCACTGGATCAGAACCTCTGGTCTAAAATCACTGATTGGAGTGTGTGCTCTCCCAAGGATAAACTCAGAACACATGTTTGGAGTTACTTGCACTCCCAAGAATAAACTTTGAACACAGGTTGGAGTTACTTGCACTCCCAAGGATAAACTCGGAACACAGGTTTGGGTACAAGGTTAATGCATATATCAAATACTCTGAAGTGCTTTCTCTTGGCACTACTATTGTTCATTAGAGAAACACAGAGCTAAAGTCTTTAATACTTGGGCAATCACAGTTGTAGCGACAAGGTTGCAGGAAGGGTCCGGAGTATAAACACACAAGAAGTACTGGAGTAAATCACAGAGAAGGCATGGAGGAAAAGTCTATAGTCTTTGAAGACGCTGATGCTCAGTCCTGCTTACTACTATGGGAGTATTAGTGTGCAGTAACATGATATCAAGTACTTATCCTAGTTCTTCCACTTGACTGAAGTTCGAAGAAGATCTCGAGGTTTTGACTCAGGGAGTCGTGGGGGGTCCGGAGTAGCTGTGCAGGAGAGAGAAATAAAAAGATGTCAAGGGAGCTGGAGCCATGGGAACCACCGGTTCACTTGGACTTGAAGAAGACTGGGACCCTTATCTGTTCCAACTGGATTCTTCACCTGATTGAGAAGGGTGAAGCTTGCTCCGCAGAGAGCGAGGCCAAGCCACGACTCTGGATCGGGCAGGGTTTAGATACCCTCTTGAGGGCTCAATGGATGTAGCTAGATCACGTGTGGCATGTGAGGCACATGGCCGTCTGAAGAAAACACGTTAGTACACTCACTTTGACCAGTGCAAGTTGACAATTGGAACCAAATACCAGGAAACTAATGCATCATTTTCATTCGAACATGCATAATGGAAAACCATGCCAAGGCCTTAGTAACAGCGGGAGCAAGGCTTGCAATTGCTCTGGAGGAAGCTAGCAGGGATTCAAGCACAGTGGAATTACGGGTTCTGGGGGACGCTTGCAAATACTCAAGCGCGATGGAATCACGGGTTTTGGGGAATATCAGTCATGGTATCATAGCGCCATAAAGTGTCACTGGGGTAATACAACATGAGTCCTGCGCGCTAGACCCACTACACAGAGGGCGCATAAGGGGGTGGTGTCACGGGTCACCTTCCTCAGATGCCGAGCATTTGCCCCCTTTATACAATCCGGATCTTCTCTCAAGAGCCGCCTTGGCATTAACAAGTCATCTACAGCATTTGTACCTGGAGTGCACAGTTGCCCAGTCATTGACTTCCTTAGATTTTTGCGAATCTTGGTTTTGAGGTTGTCTTTCTGCAACCAAAGCCCAGGCCTCCTCTGCTGTGTCAAAGAAGTGAGTCTTACCCTGGTGAATAATTTTGAGTTCTGTCAGAAAGAGGAGCATATAAGTAAGTTTCAAGGCTTTCATCGTGGCCTTGACTACAGTGAAGGGTCTCCTCTGTTGCTGGAATCTGGTTCTATAATCTGGAAATATCTCGGTATCATGATCATAGTCCACTCTAGAAGGACATTTTGTTGGGTGCGAGCAGCTTGTGCAGTAGCATCCCTGCCCAGATAATTTAACAATTTCAATAAGACAGGGTGGGGCTCTTGACGAGGGTCTGTAAGTAAGGATCCTTTGCGCTCTTTCGATAAAGCATGAGAATAAGTAGTGTGCAGGGACCCAGGATCTGAACCAATCCGTGAAAAAGATTTCAGGGCATGTTCCTTCTATGTCTTCTGGGGACCCCACCCGACGCAAATTATTATACTGGAATCTTCCTTTCATGTCCTCAGCTCCAAATATAAGGCTGCATCTCGGAGTTTGGTGAAATCCCGTTTGAGGAGTCGCAGATCATCCTCTGCTGAGGACACATGGTTTTCGACGTCGGTTGTACCTTCAGCCACTTTGCGAAGGTCCCAGCACTGTTAATAAAGCTCCATACTAACCTCCTCAGTTGTGCCTTCAAAATCCGCCCTGTACTCCCAGATCGACAGTAGAATTTCGGGCATAGAGGCCATTCCCTCATCAAGGGTGAGTTAAGAGCTGATCTGCTGTCCTGTGATGCCACAGAATAGTCTCCAGGCCTAATTAAGTGATTGATTTTCTCCCTGAGAGGTCGACGCGCTCCACTGTCCTTCACCATCCTGGCACTCCCCCAGGACCCATTCAAGGATAGCCCCAAAATGTTGCAGCCTCCTGGGAAAGAGTCCAGTCCAAAAAGAAAGGTAGTGGATAAGATGCCCCAGGTCTGTATACAGTGGCTGCTGGATGGAAAGCATGGCCAGTGGAATCCATCAGTGGTGGTACAAAACAGGTTCTCTGTCCTGCCCAGAGCGACAACCTACCCAGTTGCCACTATCCCCAGACATTTTCTGCCAGGCAGCACAATGTGTATAGAATCACTTGTCAGCAAAGGGGAATCCCTGTTGTCCCGGGGTTGCGACTATCCTATCATAAAATATCTTTATTTTGTTGCAACAACAACCATAAAAGAGTAAGAAGCACAGCACATAGAGTCTTACAAATGTAACACATATCCATAAAATACAAATAATTAAAAAAAAATGTATTACCAAGTGACAATAAAAACAGATCAAGAAAAGGCACCCCATCAGTAGCAATACATTTGTCAGTCAGATGTTGAGAGCCTCGACCTCAGTGTGGCTTGTAAAAACAAGAGACCGTAAATAAAACATGTTCATTGGGGAGCATCTGCAAGTATAGAAGTGTGGGCATGCTTGGGTAAAGTTCAAGAGCTTCAGCAGCAGGATGATAAATTTCTTTCTAGGCATACTAAAATATTTGCAAAACATTACATAGTGTAAACTATCCTGTGGAGATCTATTGTTGCAGCCGCAGGGCAACATGGAACCTGAATGACCCCAGCCGCTAGGTGAGGCCATGAGGTCATGTAACAGGTTAAATCTAAACCTAGCCAAGCCAAATCTGTCCCTCAAATTGTGTATCTGTGTTAGGTAAGGCTCCATACGCTGGACTGTTTTTAAGAGCATGTGTTCCCTCACTATGGGTTTCATCAATTCTGCCTGTTCTCTAGCTAACAAGGCCCGCTCTAGGAACAGAATCTTTACCCTTTTCAGTTCTAAGAGCGACAGTGCGTGGAGATTAAGAAATATATCCACTGACCTAGTAGGTCTTGTATCCTTCTAAAAAAATAGGTGTTTTTGACCTACCAAGATACCTTGAGATAAATGATCAGCTAGGATTTGACAAACTGCACTCAGGTGAAACTGTTCCACGTTAACAGTTTAAAATTGTTCTGGGTGCCAGCCACAGAGACCTCTGGTGAAAAGGTAGACCTAGAGAGTAACGGGTGAACCGGGGTGATCGGTCAATCAACAACTCGAGACTGCTTAGAGGAGCGAATCTGTTCGAGAGACTCAAAGCTGGAGGCTGCAGTGGGGCTGCACACATACCACATTCTGCCATACCTGGTTCCTAAAAGAACAACAAACCTTCCCAGGCTTATTAAACAACCCAGCAAGAGTGTTAGGATACTAGATGGATTGAACAACCTAGGTGGACTCGGGGTGGCCAGGATGTGAGCAGCGAAGGCAGACTGGCTAAAATTTACCAACACACAATCCCCTGCCCACCTCTTACTATCTGGGCCCAATCAGCTAACCTTCTGAACCATATTGATTGAATCGAAAATCCTCAAGAAAAAATTGTAATGCAAATTGAGTCAATGTACCACTCATCAAAAGATTCTGGTACAGGGTTGGTCCAAGGAAGAACATTCCCCAGAACCACCACATATGGGGTTGCTTCCAGGTGCAGGTGAAGCACCACCCTGGTTTTAAAAGGGAGAGAACTGGCTGGGACGTAGAAGCTAAACACATCCCCTGGTGTAACTTGACCCTGGGGTAACAAGAGGGAACCCTTTGAGCACCTACATGACTGAAGCGTAACCTCTAAAGCTCCTGAATCCTTGGAGGGGATGCTAGTACTACATGATGGGACCAAATCAGTGGAGTTCATTGTCACAGGTGAAGTATGCTGCCCTTCCTGCGAAATACCCATTGTATCTATAGGATCCCAGATTGATGAGACTCTAGATTCAATTTGAGTTAACCTGGACAAATTTGGATCTAGTTTGCCATTAAGACAGCCTTGATCTCGGACAGTAAATCCTTAGTAGAGGAAACAAACTGCAGGAGTCAGTTTAAACAACTGGATCAGCTATGGTGCTCCTCTGGTTGGGAGCTGCCACACACCTACTCCGCTCACACCTAGGGCTGACAATGGGGTTTAAGGGTGTGGGTTCCTGATCATGACCCACCAAGCCCCACCACTTGGAAGCAGATCTGTGACTTCAGGAAGGCCCCCCTGGCCACCCCTTAGCTCACTAATGTCACTTGTACCTCCCAACTACTCTATTCTCCTGGAGACCTCGGGGCAGCAAGGTGAACAGGGAAAAGTCAGGGGAAGACTGTCTCTAATCAGAGACAGCCTTCTTTCTGTCTGCTCAGTCTCCTTTGAAACAACCCCAACAGCCCTATTCAGAAAACGCTCAATGGTGGAGACTAGAGGAGCGGTATGTAGTGACAATAACTAGGTGACATGCGCTTTTCTCTTCCTCCATAATCTCACTGCCCAGACCCCACAACACATTCACAAAGTCCGAGTACTAATAGGCCCCATTGCAAGAACAGATATATATAGTGCCCTAACCCCCAGATATAATACTATACAAGGAATAAAAAATGAACGCACAGAGGTCAGATGTACGACCATTCCATTTTGCTAGTCAAATTGAGACTTTATGTGACTCGCAATTTGCAACTCGCAAAACAGAATGTACAACAGTGTCTTAGACACTGTTTGTGATTCCTAATGGGGGTCGCTAAAGACCTACCTCATTAATATTAATGAGGTAGGTCGCAATTTGCGACCCCTTAGGAATCTCACATATCACAGGGATGGTGGCTCCTGGGGACAGCAAGCCACCATTTCTGTGTTTGCTTTTCAAAAAAAGCAACGTGTATTATTCAAATGCAGCCTGTTTTTCTTAAACGAAAACAGGATGTGTTGAAAAGGAAAAAATTAAAAGTTTTCTTTTCATTTTTTAAGGGCAGGCAGTGGTTCGTGGGACCATTGCCTGCTCTTAAACAATATTTTCCCATACATTCACAAAGGGGAAGGGGTCTTCTGGGAACCCTTTCCCATTTGCGACTGGGTTACCACCCACATGAAGTAGGTGGTAACTGCGATGGTTTTGCGACTGCATTTGCGGTCGCAAAATAATCTTACATACCATTGTGACTCACTATTAGGAAGGGGCGCCCTTGGCAATGCCCTTCCTAATAGCGACCTGCAAACCCTATTTTATGAGTCGGTAATAGTTTACTGACTCGCGTAATGGGGTGTGTACATACCACAACCCTTTTTAGCGATTGCAAATGGGACGATTTCCCATTTGCGATCGCTAGAAAGGGTTGTACATCTGGCCTAGAGTTCATTATGTGAAAATTGAAGTCCCCAGCAGAAAGGCACCGGTACTACGTGGGCAGAATAGCTAATGTTCCAATAAGATGTCAAGCTTACACAACTGCCAGTTACTGCATGGAGCTCTAGGGAAGACCAATCACTGCCAAGATTCGTGGTGAGCACAGTGATTTGAAAGAACCAAAAAAGAGTACCTGAGTCATGGGCCCAGTTAATCTCTGGGTCAAGCCAAACTAAACCAAGTGGCAACCGGCATAGACAGGCCAAGGGGAGTGGACTCACCCTTCCTCTTCCTGGCGCTGACGAGCATAGGATGGGCCCACCCTTGACCCAGGACCGGCCCGTGTGCATCCCATGCTGCGGGATTGCAGAGGCTCTTTTATGCTTGGTGAGAGGAGGCCATCCCCCTAGAAGCAGGAGACTGCAGCCGCGCCTCCTAGCACATAGGTAGATAGGGGAATGAGTCCCCTGGTATCCTGAGGGTCCATTGGAGAAGTGCACCCCAACAGAAACTTTCAGTTTGCCCCCCCCCCCCCCCCCGACTATCACCACCATGCACTCCAGGTAGAATCCCAGCCCATCTACCTCCTAGTCACCATGGCCCATCTCATCTCTGTCCCCCGTCCATGTGGGTTGGATAGATGTCAGTCTACAGAGGGGCACGAGCAGCCAGATGGCCCGGAGCCAAGTCAGAGGATATGGTGTCCCGTCAACACCCACAGCAGGCCCGGGCCCCAGTCTTGCGCGTTCAGCACCCTCGGCGTCCTATTCAACTCACCCCTCAAGCGGATGGTGTTTGCGTCCGATAGGGCAGGTCTGCGAGCACCCAAAGACCTCATCCACGGATTTTCGCTGATCCTGGATACCCCGGGGCAGGTCAGGACACAGATCTCTCTATTATATCATAAGCACTTTATTTACCAGTATATTATTTAATGCACATCATCTTTTGAATCCTCTCTAAAGGACTGTCCCGTGGTTTGGAATTTAGCTAAATAAATGTAACCCCTGAGACATTTCAAATGACCCGTCTCCTGAGTCTGTAGTAGTTGTAGGAGCAGCAGATATACGGACACCAAGGAAATACCACTTGCCAATAAATTGACGTTAATTTTGCCACATTTTGTGGTGCTAGCATTTGCTTATTGCCTTCCGTGTTTGTATTGCACAAACATTGTCATGCCCTTTCTTATTTTCTCCACCAGGCTGAACTAGTTTTCTTTTGGAAAGTCAGGCTTTCAAACAACGTTACAACTGAATGAGAGGTGCTAAATCTACTGAAAGAAGATGAAAATATGGGACATACTTTCTTTGATGGTCACATAAGTGTTTTCCCTGCTGGGTGAGTTATCACTCTCGGCCAATCTTCTAAAACCCTACGCTCTTTTAGCCAATTTATTTGGAAACAAATAATTCTTGACCCAGAGCTCGCCCACGCAGTATATTTAAAAAGACTGGCTTCATTCTCTGCACGATAGTGTCTACGAAGGTTTACGTTGTTTTTGTGTTGGTCTCTAGTATGTCGTCTATGTCAGCACGTATGCTCTGTATTTATGCATTGAATACATTAGGCACACCCATCATTGCCATGCAGATTTCCTCACTGTTTGGTTTATTTGCATTACTATCACTTTTACATCTTAAGCATGAGAGTCTGAAGCGCTGACTTATAAAACCTGAGCTCATTTTCTGTCCCGCGAGTGTTCCATTTTCAGCTTTTTGGTACCCAGGCCTCAAGAGGACCTGTGTTGTTGCCCCATTTTTAGCTGTATTTGTGCAATACGTCTTGGTCTCCTATGCATGTGTAGACATGCGTACTCAAATGCAAATCAACAGTTGATGGACAGAATGCAGAACAATGTCAGACATTCACCCCAGTACAGAGATCTGGGACTAAGTCCATCGTTTTTTTGCTCACCATGCCATTCCAGCTTGGACCCAGCCATATGCAAATCAGTCTTGACCATGTGCCTCATGGGAACAGTCCAGCCCGAACTGCCAAGCCAGGTCCTCCCTGGTCTGGAACTAAGCATTCTAGGACCGGTTTCAGGGTTTCACCCCTCTTCAGCCAGGATAGCTTGATTCCAGTGGCATGGAGAGCACGGGACTCACGTCTGAGCATACACGTCCCACTCGGGGTGACAAGTGACTTGACTGGGGGTGAATGATTTGATTTATTCTGCATTCTATCCATCAATTGTGTGTCTTTTGCTTTCTCGCCCTAAGTGCTCCAGGTATGCTCAGACCTGAGTCCTGGGCTCACTGTGCCACTGGAATCCAGCTATCCTGGCTGAAGAGGGGTGAAACCCCGAAACCGGTCCTAGGATGCCTGTTTCCGGTCCAGGGAGGACCTGGCTTGGCAGTTCGGGCTGGACTGTTCCCATGAGGCACAGGGTCAAGACTGAT
Source organism: Triturus cristatus (assembly GCF_964204655.1). NCBI lineage: Eukaryota > Metazoa > Chordata > Amphibia > Caudata > Salamandridae > Triturus > Triturus cristatus. The sequence continues at coordinate 1,709,114,730 of NC_140589.1, read as the reverse complement.
TTGCATATGGCCAGGTCTAAACTGGGGTGGCATGGTGAGCAAAAGAATGATGGATTTAACCCAGATCTCTTGACTGGGGGTGAATGATTTGATGTGTTCTGCATTCCGTCCATCAATTGTGTGTCTTTGGACATGCGTACCTCTCTCATGATGGTTTTCATTTAATAAAAAGCATTCAAAATTGGCTGCATTTGTGTAGGCATTCAGACAGGACCCCTGATGCATGCACAGGCAGCCGTCTTTCAATGTTTTATGTTTAATAAAACATTCAAAGAGTGCTGAATGTGCGAATGTATAGGAGCATGTGCGGTGTATACTTGTGTAATGGTTTTTACTATGAAGTTTTACGAAAACCGTGACAAAATAAAACACGCTTTGACAATGGCAAAAACTTGCCAGCGAACACCAAACGTAGGGCTTTGCCAATGATTGTTCTACGTGCGTGCCTTCTTCACAGCTGATTCGATCCCTGTTTTACCTAGGGTTTCCTCACACCTCTTTGTTTCTCTCTCACCTCTCCGTGTTGCTCATTTTTCTCAGGGTGACCTCTGCTTTGCTGAAATGGTTCGTCATCGTTTTAAACTTTTGCTACTTTCCTCCCCGACCCACCCCCCACATCTCTTTTCGGGAACAATAGAAGGGGCATTGTCTCTCGAATGATTCGCAAATGTTGTTAGGAAAAGTCATTCCATCTGCCGGCTCCCGTACTTCATGTGCTGAAGAAAGGCTGCGAATGCGTTTGATTTCGAATTCTCCATCGTAGCGAGCAGTGGTGTTCCGGGCTCAAGCGGAATTGTACTGCATAAGAGAGGAGCGGCGAGCATTTGATGGCAGCAGATAATAAAATGCATCAATTGTGTCAGCACCTCGTCGCAGCTGCATCTGGCTTATTGTCAGGGTCCCATTAGATTCCTGTGGTTTTATGTGCCCAAAATAATATGCTCTGTGGTTAATGGAACCAGCAAATTTGCAGTGTGATTCAAAAAAATGGCCATTCTATTTATTTTCCGTTTCAGATCTTCCTCCGGCTTAAGTTCCATCTGAGCGCCTCCTTGTCTCTTGCACACTTTTTTCCCCAACAATTGAGAGATCAATTGCTCCTTTGATGTGTCCCTTTCTCTCTCTCATTCTAGCGAATGCAGCAGCATCAGCCTCAGCAGCAGCAGCGACGCCGGCTTGTTTACCAATGACGAGGGGAGACAAGGTATTGAAGCATCGTGAATATCTTTTCAGTTTGCCTGACGGTGTTGCACGGTTTGCTGTGCACTGGGTGATTCTGTGCGCATGTTCAAGTGTTTCCCACTTTGTGAAGCCTGAAGAACCAACCCAGAGAAAGCATGTATGTAAATGGAAGCCTGGGTTCTTTTCTCTTACAGTAATGACTAATTAAGTATTACTGGATTGTGAGAATAAAGTTAATAAAAACGTGCATTCTAAGTGATCACTACAATCAATAGTCAATGTACACAATATTTCAATGAAGAATTGGCAAAATCAATAGGTTTTTTTAACCTGATGTGGCGAACCCAATAGTTCTGGATTTTAGTTAGTGGAAGTATGTGGTGATAGTGGGCTACTTACTGTTTATGCTATTCTCAGCTGCCTTAGAAAGGAAATACATTATAAAGCAAGCTGATAGGCTACAGAATATGGAAGCTGGGGGCAGGGTTGAACAGAATGGTCCAGCTGAACAACTTGACTTCTGGACTACTGTTTTAGGGCATTGGGGTGTGACATGTGACTATTGGATCTGGATGCAGACAAGTCCACGGTGCAATGAATATTTCTTATGTATTAATTTCTCCTAATTGTGAATGAGTCTGGATGAGGTACTGATGCAGTGCACACTTTCATCCTCAACCAAGTTTCTCAGAATTCCCAGACTTGCTGGAAAAGGGTGTTTACCTGCTGAAACTGATTTTGGGTTGTGCATTAATACCTTGTGCAGTATTACTGTACTCTCTGGGTTGTCGGAGGATGCGTCAGCAATGCAAAATCTCGTGTAATGTGTTCCTAGGAAATGACCCAGTGTGTGGAAAGAAAATGGCTCAGTATCTGGGAATTTTAAGTGGAAATACATACAGAAACGCTCATTTTGCTGTTATTGCCAAATCCTGCTGGGGCCACTATGTACTGTGCACCCAGAAATTACTCTTTGCTTTGATATATGGAGTTCCCGTCCTGCAGCATGCAGAATGGGGGCTTTAGTAATTTCTTATGCCTCGTATTCCACAGAAAGGGTTATATGTCGGAATATCGTATACAGAAACATCTCTAACATAAATATTATGTCCTAAATATTGTTAACAAAAATAGTGTTTCATTTTGGGCACATTTTCTATCATGACTTCCCATGGGGCGATATTTATGTCATCCTGACAGTTATCTTCTGATACCTTGCCACACAATGGAATTCTCTATCTATTTTTGCCCTTGGTGTGGTACTAACTGTTTAGGAGCGAGGAATGTCCACAGATGAAATGCAAGCAATGGCTATCTCTCACTTTTGCCTTAATGTCACTCGTTGCCAGAAGTGTTGCTCTTGATACAGGAACAGTGCTTAATTTGAACCGGTGATTTCCAGTGCTCGGCACAGGCACTTAATTGTCAACACCGGAGCATGACAGTCTGCCACAAGGTTGTGCTGTGAGACTAATTTAGAGATTGCCACAACAACAGTTAATTATTAATTCCATATGCATAGAAAATGACTATTATGTGATGCCCAATCCATTCTAATAGCTTTGAGGGCCTGAAATAGTCCAAACTGTCGCACTTGTAGGAATGTGATGGTTAGTAGTTGTGTTGTTACTATCATTAGCAGCATAGCAGGGGCAGTGCGTGGTGCAAGCTGCAGTGACCTCCTGACCAGAGCCCTGGCACTTATTTTTTGGCAAATTAAGCACCACACAGGAATACGTTTTGAACGACTTGTGCTGGTATTGGCTTGTCAACCCAATCTGAAAACAAGATGATCTGTCCTGATAGATTCTCAGTCCCGGCAAAGAATTTTGGGTAAAACTCATACCAGAGCAGACTCAAAATCTCTAAGTGATTAATTGTGTTGGAGATCATTCAGACCTGAATGTTATTTGCAGAGAAAGTAGCAATACTTGTCTTCATAGACATTACCTGTGGTTGTATGGCTGGGATACTACCTATAACATATACTTGTCCTTACAGGACATCCTCATGTAAAGAAATCTGTATTGCCACTTTTCACTAAATGAAGAGATGGTGTAGGAATCTTTTCACCCACTAGATGGCTCAGGCCCACATGGCTACTTATTATTTTATTATTATTATTATGTGCAGAGCTGGTCAAGTCCTCACATATTTTTGGTCTCACCTACAATCCGCTTAAGCTATCTGATGTTGATAGACTTATTGTGGACAATAATAATACTTTCAGTGGGCTTTGGGTGAGCTCATTGCTTATGATTGTAGCCTTTCTTGTCAGTCTCATTTTCTTGCTTCATATTTGATGACTTACCTTCCTCTTTTCCTGTTTGTTCCTTCCCTGAAACATAGCTTCTTTACCATTTTTCTGACTGGATGACTTGTATTCTTCCACCTCTTTCCTTCAAGGAACTTTTTTTTTATGATTGGCGATAGCCAAGACCTTTTGATTTTACTGAAATTAAGTGTATAATATACTTACATATAGGGAGAGCTTTCAGACACTCTTACTCTACAACATGGGGCAAAGGGTCAGCCCACTTCAGCCATTGGCTAACTTCACTGTGAGTGGCAGTAGTTACACTTTTACAAGGAGCACATTCATACTTAAAGTAGTTCCCTTCAGTGTTAGGGCCTACGGTGATAAGGTGTGTTTCTTTTTTTAGCTCGAGACTGACGAGGCCCTGGCAGATTACACAACAATAATGTTTTGTGAAAACTAAAACAAAAGCATTGACTAATCCAAAAGACTGCAACTAATGCCAGACACGTTGGCTATAGCAAGGCGTGTTTATTTTGCTCTTAGCACTTTATGGTAGTGCATGTCTTCTTGCTTTGTCCCCTGTGCACTGCTTCCAATTTCACATCTCAACCTCCATACTCTCCATGTTCCTTTTCCACCCCCTCCCCAGCTCATCTGTTTCTTCCCTCAACCCCGCCCCCATTCTAGTAAGCTTTCTTTTCCAATACCACCCCATTGCTCCCCTGTCTTTCCTTGCTCATCGTTCTTGCTTTTCGTCAGTGATTACTCACTCCACCCTGCACCACCATTGCTCTCCCACCACAGCCCATCCCATTTTTTTAATTTCATTATTTCTTTTAATTCTTAAGAAGGCCCTGACAGCTGCAATTTGCTACTGGGCTGCTCTTTTCTTTAAATCACTTTCATACAACTTTTATTTACTCATTTGATTTACCGCTCCAAGATGGGCATCCAACATCTTATGAATAGTAACTTTAAAAAAGGTCGCTTTTACATCATGGCGTATGTGCATGCATGTGTGGTGATGCATGTATGCCTTTACTTCAGCACACTAGGAAGCATCTAGATGCATACGTGCATATTGCAGATGGCTCAGAGCTCTTAGGCTTTTTAATTTTTCATCAAAAACCAAATGGCGAGATCTATGCAAGTGTTTATTTCCTCTGACTATGACGAAAGCTGTGACACTTGTGAAGTGTCCTGATCCTCGTTTGCCTGTTATTTGCACTAGTGGAGGAAGACCAGGGCAGCTGACAGCTATCCTGGCATCTTGATCTCCCCATGCAGCTTAGGAGCTACCAATGATTTATTTGTAAATTGCTTTGATAATATTCTTGACTCCGGACAATGCTGTTAACATTGCTTTGGAGTTGAATGAACATTGCTTTGGAGTTGAATGATGGTGACTAATATTGCAAACTTTACAGTTCTGTCTGAGAATACACTCATGTTCTGCCTCATTTTCCTTACCCCATCATTGCAGTTGTCAATAGGTTGTCCGATATTGTATGACAAGTCATAGCGATGATCAAATGACCCCTTCCTTAGACTAAAAGTTCTAATCACCGTAGCTGTTTGCTTAATGAAAAGACCTCTTTTCCCCTAGAAAACAATAGTGGACAGCGGAGTTGGCCTTCTATTCATCTCGTACCACCCTTTACAGTCTAGGGGCACTTTACACCATAATGCTTTTGTTGGAAAGTGGATTATTGGTAGGGACAAATGTTGGTCTGCCACTGGCAATAAGGCCAATAACACATGATAGGACTCAGCATAGGTCTTAGAAAATTATTCCTATGCTCAACCCTTGGTAGCTTGGCTGTGAGCAGGCAGGCTTAACTTCAAGGACAGGTATGTAAAGCATTTAAAAACACCAACTCAGTGAATAATTAAGACTCAACACATAATAAAAATCTAATGCCAATTTATACAAATAGGAAATATTTTTCTCTTTAAAATGACACCAAAACGACAAAAATCCATTGTAGGGAGCCGGAGATATGAATTTTCAAAGATTTAGCATTATATAGCCACTTAGAAACATATATTTCCGCGATGGAGTCTTGAGCGGCTACCACTCGCGGTAGGTCCCGTTCACAGTTTTTAACTTCGGATTTAGAAACGTTTCTGGAGCTTTTCTTCCCGGGGTCCCTCGAAGCTCTCAGCCAGTCCAGATACAGTGAGGGTTTCGCCGGATAGCCTTGCGATGAGCTCCCAGTCAAACTTATGGAGGTCCGACCTCCGGAGCGTTTCAGCGGGGCAAACCCAGGATCCAGGCGGACACGCGGTTGAAGGCAGACGGCTTGGCTTTCGCGGTTGCTCCCGGTCACCTTTTCTTCGTTCGGACTTAGAAACTTTTAAGGAAGTTTTTCTCGCTGGGTCCCTCGATGCTCTTCACCAGGTCGGATTCGGTGAAGTTTCGCCGGCCTTGGATTTCTTCTACTCCCGGTCAAACTCTGGAAGTTGGACCTACGGAGCCTTTAGCGGGACGAACCTGAATGGCTTGGCCAGCTCGCTTTTGAAGTCAGGCGGCTTGGCTGACCAGGTTGAGTCGGTCCGTCTATTGGGCTTTTTTTTCAAAGTTACGCCAAACTTCTTGAACTTCTTCCTGAAGTTCCTCAAGGGGTCCCAAAGTGTCTCAAACTCACTTCAAGGGTCTGGAAGCTCCAAGATGGTCCTTGAAAGTTGAGGACTTCAGTTCCCACAACCCTCTTGGACAAAACCCTTAAAAATCCACTGGTGTTCTCCGGGTTGAGGATCCTTGGTGGTGATGGTCCAGGTGTGCTCTGTTAACCTGTAGCTTGCAGGGACTCCACTCTTTAGTTCTTTTGCTGCAAGGTAATCCACAGGGCTGTAGTTTCAGCTGGTGCAGTCTTCAGAGGACAGGCCTTAGATCTTTGCACCCCAACTTTTCAGCATGGCAACGTCATGCTTCCTTAAGTTTCAAGCAGCAGATCTGAGAGGCTCTGCCCCTCTCAGATACTTATTCCAAGTGCTCTGGGTCAAGCAGAAGGTCACTGCTGACCAATGGGAGCAGGGCATCTCCCCAAGAATATGACCACATCATGTAGAGTGTGGCATTATGTTGTCCCAGAGTGCACCAAATCCCCCAAATTCATAATGCCTGATTTTCCAGCAGGGAGGTAAGAGCTGGCTAAACACACCCCTAGGATGACTTACTTTCCATAAACACTCCCCCTTGCATCTGTGTATTCCTTCCATAAGCCTAGCTCTGGCTGAAGTGAAGAGTTAAGAGTTGTAAATGACACTAAGGCCTCCTCTTCTCTTTGAAGACCATGGTTTACGACTCCTCCCCCTGCTCTGGCATTCCAGTGTAGCAGCTCACTGCCCTCCCAGCAGAGCTGGTTAACCCCAGGGGCTCTTTATCACCTCTTCAAGGCAGACTGGCTAATCCCCTTAACTCTGACCAATCAGGACAGACCACTGGAAGGCTGAATCTTGACTTACAAACAAAAAAGGCTTAACTTCTTGTATATGCTATTTAGGAGAAATTCAACCTATCATATTCTTGAGTTCATTAATACCATTCCGGGAAGTCTTTGAACAGTACCTCTAGCCCTCTATTAGTTAATAACTTCCTTCCATGTTAACCTTTGTAGCAGGGGACAACTAGGGGAGACTTTAGGGGTTCTGATTCTGTAGAAATATTGTAGATCCTCCCTCCACAGGGCTCCTTGCATCAAAGTCGAATTTGGGCAGCACTTTATCACATTGTGGGGAGTGAAATGTGAAATTTCATTTTACCCAGGGCATATAAAACTCATTTTATAGGGGTCTACCTTATAAATACCAGACCCCCCACCCCTGGGACACCCAGGGGAGACCCTGGGGGTTTCTAATATTCTAAAACATTGTAGGTTATCTATTTTAAGTGCCCCAAACCCCAAATTCGGGTTTGAGCACAATTTACTGCCACCCAGGGCTACTTCTAAAACTGACCTCAGGCTTCAGCAGTGCACACATTCAATTGCAGAAAAGCTGCTGGCCTCCAAACTGCCATGCCCTATTGTGGGCTAGGGACTTCTAGGTAGTTTTAATCCCCCTGCCCTAGTATTTTAATAGGGTCTGATAGGGTAGGTCATGCCAACCACAGGCAACCCTTAGTGTACCCTAGTGTATGTAGGTGTTTTCACTGCATTCTAAATGTGTCTCTTTCAGCATAGCACTGGCCCTGGGCCTGGTTAGGCAGGGCCCAGGGTCAGTGATAGTCACTTACCACCAGTACCATTCAGCAAAAAGTTGGGGGGTGCCCAGGGCACAGGATGACTTTGCAACAGCTTTCCTAACTGTGAGAGGGCCATGTCAGTTCCCAACTATGACGTATATGCATCTGAACTCAAGCAACACTCAAAGGAACCAAACTCTCCTATGGGGCTTATTCTCCAATAGCTTCCTACCAATACATTTTTCAGGGTGCAGCTGAATGCATGGCAAGTGAACTATCCTTAGTCTGAAATAGCATTTGCTCAGTTAGTATAATTCACTACATCTTTTTTCATTTCATGTAATTCTTTGTGACTAAAAGTCAAGTTCTGCTTTGTGCCCTATACAGACTTGAGAGGATGCTGCTATTCACCTGGGGTATCCTGTACCTGCTACATAAGCACATTTAAGCTCAGCCAGGTGGCCTTCACTTTAATTACAAGCAATGCTCCCTCTAATTAATCTCATCTGTGTGATGCAGTGCAAGATCTCTGTGTGCTGCAGTCAAGGCTATGTGCACCAAAGCACTGATCATGCTGGCTAGCGCTGTACTCACAAATCTAGAACTGTGGCAATTACCACTCCAAGCCCTTGTTTACAACAAGAGCGAAAACCAGTGTTTGTTAGGGTCTTGTGGCAGTTTTACAGTGTAGATAAAAACTCTCTCGACATGAATTGTTTATTGCTGTGGCACCTACACTCCAAGTTTAAAAACAGGACAGGTTGTACCATTATAAGATTTTACTGAACAGTAGGGTTGATGCAAGAAGTCAGAAGAATGAGGCAGTCCTTATTAAGCTGAAACTGGGATCTAGGCTGGATCTGATGAAATAGACAGACACATTGAGCAGCACCCACAGGTTGTCTGCTTTCTGTTAAGAGCTGGAATCTGCAGGCAGTAAAGGTGCTTTCATATTTACAGCTACAGCTATTCCCAAAACAAAAACCTCATTTAAAGGGCCAGCAGCCCTCCTTTTGTTCGAGAATTATCTTAGCTGGGAGCTGCGAGAAACCTAATGCATAGATGCAAATGCAGTGGAGGGGAAACAAAGGAACACAGCTTATCACTTTACAAGTTAGGTACCTAAGAGAAACATTTGAGGCAGGTTTTTAACAATGTTAACCCCTGGCATTTAAGCTATGTGCATGTACTATAAGAAGGTAGGCATTATATGTTAAGAATGCTTTGATGGGAAAAACATTAAGTCAGGGTTTAAAATGTAACACAGTACTTGGGGTTGTCTGTAGTTATAAGATTTTATTACAATGCAAAGTAACCCTTTTTAATGGCCAATATGAAAAGTTGAGAAAGAAAATCGTAATGTTCTAAACTCTTGACTTGCAGTTTGCATGCAGCTTGTTGATGCTGGTTCATATCTCACTGTGCTACATTAGAAGGATTTCTATTTCTGCAAGTAATAAAAGGAGCTGTGTCAAAAGCAAAAGTCCACTTTCCTATTTACATAAAGAAAACATCTGTGATCTACATGTTACACAACATACTGTGCAAGAGAAACACTAACCCTCTATGCAACATTATGAGTCAAAACTGTAACTAGACAAAACTTGGATCTCTCCAGCAACTGCTTGAACCAACAGTTATTTTAGCATTATTATTTTGCCCTGGGATTTGCTGAACAGACACAGATCTCTGCAGAAGGTGCATAACCCCATAAGATATTTTTATTATGCAGCCTTTGTGACCAATTAAGTTCTACAGATGCACTGTCATGTTTGTCCTTTTTGCAAATTTCTTTGCAGCAGAGTTGAAAAAAACTAAATGTATAAGCTGATAGCTAGCCTCTGATTTTCATGACTCTGTTCCTTTCGACGACACCCCTTTCTGTTGTCACACATTGACCACCAATTTACATGTTCCTGGCGTAAATTGTTTCTAATTTAACCTCTGAATGTCACAAATCAATTATGTCTTTGTAGTGGTTTCATGGTAAATTTTCAAAAAAGTGCATGATGTTCTAAGATAGATCAGCACCGACAGGATAACAACTCACAGTGGCATTCATCCCCTTACTCCTGAAGTTCTAACAGGACCATATGTAAGCGGTATGACGTGGAAGGGGTCATGCTCTTATTTGTGCTTCTGCCCAGCTTCCAATTTCCATACGTTTAAAAAAAAGACTTTTATCCCATCATCAGCTGCTGTGATCTGTGCTGCTGCTTTGTGCTTTTTTTTTTATGAACTGGCCCCAGAATATACAAAGCAGGAGCACCTGGGAAAGGAGGTGGGTTAGCCAAGAAATTAACAGGGGGATCCGAGCCAAGAGTTGGCTCTGGCTCTAAGAGCCCTTGAGCATGTTTGGAATGTAAATCATTCAACAAAAATCGTGTTAAAATATGATAAGACTGCCTTCAAAATTCAAGAAAGTGTATTTCTTTAATATGCGGAAGCATTTGCCCTTTGTGCATCAGATTATTTGGTATTTATTAAAAATGAGTGTTTATAACCATGAACTGAAAAACAGTCACTCACATAATCGGAGCAACTACCCGTACTGTGGATGAACTGCAGGGCAGTTTCACTACAACAAATAAATGCTATTCACAATACATCAATTTCTGCATTGTGCCTGCAAATGCTGCTACTGCTAGTGAATCGTTTTCCCCCCACTGTTCTATAATAGCACTAATTTGGCCCAAGGGCATTGGAGCACTTTAAATGAGCACCTGTTTCACTACACAAAGACATACTTATTGTTGATAAGTGATTTGTCTAGAGTCATAGGATGTTAAAAATGCACAGCTTGGCAATTTTCTTTAATGCTATCTAGGGGGGGTTAGCGCTACTTCTCCCCCCAGACCCCCCCCCCCCCCAGTCTTACTGGGAGAGGAGGGAATGTTGTACACGGACAGTGCACTTTAGGTTAGCTGTTTATAATCCCCAGCGGCCCCTGAGTTTACTGTTCTGCATGCCCTCCGCATGATCACAATGCCTCATCCAGAGCCATCAGATTAAATACAGACTCGCTGGACCTCGTATGGCAACACAGAGGCCTGGAGTTTGGACACCGTCACAGTAGCTCAATTGCTAAATGCAAATACATAGCTAATTATGAAGTCCTTTCAGAAACTTTTGATGTGGCTGAACATAAAATAACAAAATTCACACAGGCTGGGATTTGAAACCTATTCCCTGCTTCCAAAGTCGGCAGCTCTACTGTAACACCAAACAGTGGCGTAACTAGACCTTTGACCGCCGTGGCGGTCCCTGCGTTTGCCGCCCCATGACTGCTGCAGGCAAGAGCGGGGGTGCTGGCAATCCCTGCTTTGTCGCTTCGCAACAGCCCCTCCCAAAACTCGTGGAACACCTCCCTCTACCTCCATACCCCTCCCCCCCCTTGCTACGCCACTGACACCAAACCTTCTCTGCAAAATCTTCGCAGGCTCCTCCAGACACTATCACAGCAAGTGTTTAGGGTAGCAGCAGCAAGCTCTGTGATGTTTGGCAAATCCAATGTGCTTACGACAGAGCAGTTGCTCTTCCGACTTCGCCAGAAAGTGACAGTTTTATATTTTGTTTAGCGCTTATGTGTTCTTTTAAGTATGTTGCTGATGAATGTTCTCTTTGTGACATGCGTGCTTTGGGAGTGTATGTGTTTGCTGGAGAAAGCTTGTGTGCATGGTCCCACAAACGCACTTGTTGGAGGTAACTATTGATTATGATTAAAATCTGAGGAGGACAATTCTGGTAAGTTAGCCCTGTAGAATAGCTGCTGTAGTTTGTCTTTGGATATAGAAATCAAGTAGAAGCTCTTTTCAGCTCTGCTGCTCCTTTCTTTTTCCTGATTTATGTCAGATATCAATTTATTAGAAATAAATACTTCAAGCAGTACCTTCTGCCACCTCTCTCAGCATCTGTTTTATTGTGATGGTCTTCATGCAGCATGATTCAAAATGTGAACACTTAGGAGGCGACGCAATAATAAGATCTCAGTGAACTTAACAAAATCCTTTTGTGTGCCATACAGGCCATTGAGTTTCTGCATGCTATTCTGGACTCCAGCCCGGCAAAGGCCTTCCCTCCGCCAAATGGGGCTTCAAATGTTTTACGGCAACTCCAATGAGTGAAACACTGGACATCTACTGGGTGACCAGTCTAAACCCATCCATATCCTTCCATCATTGGTCCATATCCTTTTATAGTGGAGACAGGCATGCAACTGCCCTGTGGGATACCACTGTTTGCAGCTCGTGACTAACATCGACTTATTGGAGTCTGGATTGGGAGCTCTGCATCTGTGCCTGGTGGGACAACTCAAGTTGCTCTCTTCATGTAAACATCTTAGAGCTGATGGCAGTATGTCTCACACAAAAAGCCTTTCTTCCTCTGATGAAATCCAAAGTGATGATCATCCCACTGGAAAGACCACAGCAATCTTGTATTTGGAGAAGCATGGGGTCACTCCCTCTTCACAGCTCTGTTGTCTGGAAGTAGATCTATGGGAAGGGGCCTTACTGTACTATTAGTCTTCCACATTACAGGGATCGATAACAGCTCTGCAGCAACCAAGAGCAGACATATTCACACCTCTCTTGTAATCCCCCGGGAAGTGCTTGCCCCCATCTTCAAAACCTGGGCTCATTCAAATGAAGGCATCTTTGACTCACACCTCAATACCAGATGCACACATTTTAACTCATGTATATACAGTGGGTCTGTACTCCTGTGGGAGCACCTGGAGTTGAACTTGATGGAGGCATTTATATATGGCTTCTCCAAGTGCCAAAGATCTGTGAAAAGATCAGGGACATTTCAAGATGTTTGGTCTTCATTGTGACTTTTGCTAGAACTTGCAAATGTGGTTCTTAGGCCTTCACCATCTACTTCAGAAGTCAACATGTGGTTTCCCAGAGGAGGGGCCTTCTGTCTATGGAGGGAGAGATGCTTGTACACCTCTCTTCAATCGCTGAATTGAGAACATGCTTACAGAGGAGCTAGTGTTGTGCACACCTATCACTTTCCATGGAGAACTTGGACCTTTGCGTGGTTGCCATGAAGGTTTTCACTAGTACGTAGAACAGGAGCAAATGTCTGAGACTCTGCCTCAGATGTCTGAACAGGCCTGAGGATGCTTGTTGAGTACTGATGAGGAGGTCTCAACACATCCAGCTGGCTTTATTACGCTGATCTCTTGGATCCGATGCCTCACAGTCTATTTGGACCTTAATGTGATTTAGGCCAGGCTGATGCCTAAACCTTCAGAGCTGCTGGGCTCATGCAACCTGCTACTTCTTTCATGTCAAATTTCATTCTTGGTGTCCATGGTATCAGCCAGGCATAACTTAGCTTCAAGCCCTTCTCAGCCAGGTATGATATACCACCAGGGTATTGTGGTCCTGAGGACTGGTCCACATATGGTTGTGATTATTTAAAGGCAATGATGCTGGCCGAGTGGCTGCTAATGCCACTGTTTTCCATGTAGCAACCATTGCTAAACTCTGCATGGACACCAACCTCCATCTGTTTTCTGGTCACACCAACGTCAAAACATCTCATTGGAAATGCCAGCCTGATGAGTGGCATTCCCAAAGTATGACTTGTCTAAGGTATATGGTGAGTGGCTCACTGAGCTGCTGTACAAACATTCTCACAACACTACATTCTTAAGGCTTCCTGCTGGAGTTGTACTGTGTTTGGCCAAGCGGTGCTGCACAGTCTGTTAGAGCAGACTTAAACCACCTAATGCTGCCTTCTCTTTCTCCATTTCATTTTTATTTTATTGTTGTATTTATTAGGTTATACATTGAATTAAAGACATTACTCGCTTCTACAGTCTGTGCATTGTGAGGAACCCATTACAGAATATGCTTTCTTGAAGTCTTTACAGAAATATATACTGTAAAAGAAGCAATGCAAACCATTTTTTAACAAAACATGAGCCACAGTGAGGTCATTCGGTGGACCTAGCAGGCACAATTCTTTAACTCCCATAGTACAGTTTGGTCGTTAGATTAGTTACACAGGAAAGTCCTAAACGTCCGTGCCACAGTAGCAAATAGTATGAGCATTTACCCTACGTTATCTGCCATGGTAGGATGTAAGTCCGTGTTCAGAGGAGCCTTCCTAGCCAGATATGTTTGGTATAATCCCCAAAAGTTCTTGGGGCGATTTCAGGCAGGTAATGGTTAGCTCGCTATACAATTCCGTCTGCATGTTGCAGTGCTTCTCCATATCATATTCAAAATTGCTGTTCAGTATACCCAAAAGCTAGCTGAGAATTGTTAAGTATAAAAAGGTATTAATAGTATAAAGTTCCTTTATGGAGCTATGTTACTCTTTGTCCATAGGCTCCATCGCATAACCAGCCCCATTAAGTCATCCACTTAGCTATCCCTCATAAACGAACACTAATTTGCTTGTTTTTTCGAGAAGGGAATTAGCGGGGACACTTTTGTGCAAGGAATGGGGGTTGAGTCATGCATGAATCTCATATGTACTGAGTACCAGTGCACAGTTACCAGAATTAATAGTTGTTGTAGCAGTTTCTTACCCTGCTACTTAGTGGCAGGACATCTCCAAAGTTCATATTAGAAAGCAGTCTACAAACTATGAGTAGTAGAGTACCATAATAGCATCCTTGTCCATGTACCTCATGTGTGACCCCTTGCTAGTATGTGTAAGCAATTTTTCCGTGCCATTGTCTAGTTCTGCACTGTTTTACCTCCATCAGAATGTTTTCTGTTTATGGCGGTGTTTATTTTCTCCTTTTTGTATTTGCTTTCCCAATTTGCTAAATTCTTTAAATTAGTTAACATGATTTGCATAGTCCTAAACATGAGCTGCTATTTGTTTTGTAATAGTTCTGTCTCTCTCTACAAACATTATTTGCAAAGGAGTATAGTATAAAACTCATTCAATCAGTTCCACCAAATAATTTGTGTTAGACCTGGCCCTCTCTATGAGGCCGACCCCAAACGTTTTACCTTTACTTTTCCTATTTCTGAATTGGTTATTGTTGGCTTCAGGATTTCACCACTGCTAACTAGCACTAAAGTGCTTGTGCTTCCTCTTTAAACATTGTAAAATTGGCTTACCTTCAACTAGCACATTTAATTTACCTGTAAGTTCCTAGTAAAGCTGTACTACATGTATCCAGGGCCTGTAAATCAAATGCTAATAGTAGCCATGCAGCACTTGTGGTGCACCCAACTTAAGTAGCCTATTAATCATGTCTCAGGTCTGCCATTGCTGCCTGTATGTAGTTTTAAACTGCCAATTTGACTTTGGAAAATAACCTTTTATCGAGTTTAAAATTTCCTTTTAAATACATATGTCACCCTTTGGGTAGGCCGTAACCAGCCCATAGGGCAGGGGGCATTGTATTTAAAAAGTTGGACATGTAATTTTAAGTTTTACATATGCCATGGTATTGAAAAATTAGCAAATTTATTTTTCACTGCTACGAAGTCTACCCCTCCCATAGGATAAAACTGGGTTACCTTATTACATTTAATATGTAACAACTTTTGTTTCGGAGAAGGTAGAAATGTCATGTTTGGTGTCTGAGAAAATGTAATTTAAAACCCTTTCTAATAGTAAAAATCTTATTTTAAGTCTGCATTTTCTTGTCCTAACCTTTTAGTTCATACACGTTATTGCCTGGGTCACATGACTATATGTTGTTGCTGTTGGCATTTGGATAGTCCTTCTAGACAGCCACACAAGAGAGGGCCTGGGTGTTGGTATGATGGGCCATCCAAGACTGTGTGGGGTAGCGGAGCTGTGCAAAGCCCTACTTGCACTTCCAAACCATTGCTTAAGCTCACACACAAAGAACTTTATACTAGCCTATTGTGACTGCATACAGACTGGGGCTAGCATGTGGAGACAGTGGGAGAAAAACCTCAGAAGCTTCTCTGATTTCAAACCTAGCAGAAGGTATAAAAGTAGGACCCTCAAGTCACTTTTCAGTACACTCCTTGACCTGTGAACACTACAGTAGAAGGACTAACCTGCTGTTTGAGAGCGAAGACTAGACCTGCTCCCTTCATCCAAGGCTACCTGATTGACTCCAAGCACTAATTAGCTGGCTACCTGTTCTGAGCTACAGGGACACAACAAGCTCAAGAGGCCTGTCTTCAACTGCCCTGCTGACCTGCTGCATTGAACCTGCCTAAGCCCTGCTGGCCTCTGCTGGAATGAGTGCCTAATTCCTGAAAGGCGCCTCTCAGGTCCTGGACCCTTGGTGTGCCATCAGTTGAGCTCCTCCTAAAAGAAAAGAAGAAATCCTGAAGCTTTGGACTCTTCATGATGACAAAAGGGCTTGTTTACACCAGGATATTGCAGCCTGTTTCGACCGCCATCGCAAAGCTCCAGTGAACCTGGCTCTTTGGGCTAAGGCGACGACCGCCAACTCGGGAGCTGCACTTCGCGCTACAGCATAGACAGCCCTTGGTGAGCGTTAGCAACAACCGTCCGAGACTCCTGTCAGAATCTTCGCGCCACGTTGACGACCATCCGTGATCACCAGACTGCTCTTTGCGCTACAGAAACAACCATCTGCAACACCCTTGCTGTCCATGCTCCTCGCTGCCTCCTTCACCGTGAACTGGCCTATTCATGTTGGACTTTGTAAAATTTTCAGCTTGAATAACCGGCTCCCTGTATCGGGCCCACACTCCATCACTCGTGGTCGGCCTGAGCTTGTAACTTCCACCTGGCCTCGCACGACGAGATAACTGCGAGTGGCGCTTTGTTCTTTTAGGCGCTATACTTACCTTAAATCTTTGAAATTGCATATCTCCGGTTCTACTGAATTTTGTTATTTTGGTGTCAAATAATGTATTAAATTTTACTCCATTTTTATAAATTGTTGTGGGGTTTTTTTCTGTTACGTTTTCACTTTATTACTGTTTAATTGCTCAATACAGGTTAACTTAGTGACTTTTTGTGGTTCACCCTGACTAGGATTGTGGCAGTTGCTTGAGTAAGGGTTCCCCCACCCCTGTCCACCAACCAAAAAAACAATTTCTCACAATCCGTTTTTAAAGTTAATTTTAGGGAGAAATTGGTCATTTCTCTAGTTGTGATATATTGTTTGTGTGAACAATGGATTCCATGTTTCCTATGTTTTGTATTGTTTATTAAAATAGCCTTTTTAGGTCTCGCCTGGCATAAGACTGCGAAGACATGCGCAGTCTCGCTGGCAAGATTTAATCTTTTAGGGTAGATTTCTCTAGTGGGCTTTAAGCCCCGCCCCTCGTTTCCATTGGCTGGCGTCACCGTTTTTGCTAAACGGTGGCCAGCCATTGGAAAAGAGCGTCTAGTGACGTGCACTTTTCTCTTTTAGAGCCGTCCCAGTTGGACTGGCTGCCCCGACTTACTGCTGGCGTAAAAGGTTTTCTTATCTTTATGGGGCCCAACACATGGCCCCATAAAGATAAGAAACCAGTCATGCGAGTCAGTCCAACTGGGATGGCTCGCGAGCCAGTTCAACTGGGACGGCTCTAAAAGAGTGAAGCAGTGTTTGCTCTTGTCTGTTTGTTGCTGAATAGAGTGAAGTAGAGTTTGTTGCTGCCTGTTTCAGGGAGGAGGCGCGTGGTACCTGTTTGTTTTTGGGTGGAGGGAAGCGGTACCTGTCTGTTGCTGGGTGGAGGGGAGCTGCTGCTGTAGCTCTGGTTGTTGCTGTCCAAGTCTTGTGGCATGCCTCGTGGCCTCTCCTTTTCACGTGCCGGGCTGCCTGACAGCAGCGGTGTCTCTGTCCGCAGCGTTCCGACCGAGTCTCTTTCAGCAGGCAGCTGTCTCTCCGCCAGGACTGACTACCCTCTGCCTCCGCTCCTGCCCCTAATCACCCCAGTCGGTCTCCGCACACCGCCGTCTCTCCCTGGACTCTCCGTGAGCCGTCGGGGTCTTCTCAACCCTGCTAACTCTACCCTTTTCTGCTGTCTGACTCCCCGGTGCCTCCTTCTATAGCTGTCTAGCTCTGCCCTTTTTAGACCCCTTAATCTCCCGCTCTATCTTTGGACTGACTGTTCCTCTGACTTTTTCTTACCCTCCCTGACTCTGTCCTTCTCTGTCCCCGTTCATCCAGTGGTCGTCTAATTACCCCCTTCCTCCTTCTACCTCTCTCTGACTCTGTCCTTCTGTCCTCTTACTCTCCCCGCTCTGCCTGTGGTTCTCAACTGCCCCTCTTTCTCTGCCCTGCGCTCTTACTCTCGCCGCTCTGTCTCTGCCCTCTCACTCTCCCAGCTCTGACTCTGGGCTGACTGCCACTCTCCCTCCTCCTGCCACTCTCTGACTCTGCCCCGCTGCTCTCTCTGCCTCCCAGGCTCTCTGCGCGCTTACTCTCGCCGCTCTGACTGCCCCTCTGTCTCTGCCCTTCTCTGCCCTCTCACTCTCCTAGCTCTGTCTCTGGTCCGACTGCCCCTTTCCCTCCTCCTACCACTCTCTGACTCTTCTCCGCAGTTCTCTCTGCCTCCCAGGCTCTCCTTATCTGCCGTCGATATCTCACTTTGTTTCGGTGACATCTTTCGCTATGCTTGGGGCCGCTGTGGTTTCTGGTAAAGCGGCGCCGAGAACCATGAAACTGGAAGTCACGTGGGTTGGAAACTTTTCGCACTGAAAGAAAACAAGCATTGAAAATGCAATAGGCCTCGCCTTTTATTAAGTTAAAGCCATTTGCTTTGCTTTATAATACCATTAGCAAAGCAAATTGCTTTAATAAAAGGCGAGGCCTATTGCATTTTCAATGCTTGTTAGTTTGGAATGTATAGGTGAGTAATGGCATGCAGTTCCAAAAGGTTTAAGGTGTTTGATGTTAGGAATTGCCAGTTGCACTTTAGTTATTTATCCTCAGCTGTATTTATGAGTTTGCCTCATGCAGTTCATCTTTTTATGCCCGGCCTAGAAACAATTTTAGCTATTTTGCTATCCTCAAGTACTCAAAAGAAATCGTAGATAAAATACATCTTTATATTCATACATGGAAGGTCTTTGGGTTAGGTCTCTCCATCAATTGGCCTATTATTGTTGAGGCTGACCACAGCATGGAGCACTGGGTGCCCCTACTTAAGCCTTTGGCTCTCTTTCATTGAGTGACATCTTAATGTCCTGATTAATTGTTTATGTTATGCTATGTTATTGTACGTTATGTTGTGTGTATTTGTAAAGCACACAATAACCTGCGAGGCTATCTTGGTATGTGTGCTTCGTCCTGCATATGGTAGGTTGGTTAATCTACCTAAAAAGTAGTGTACTTCAGTGGCCGGGCTGGTGGGACAATTTTGTCTTTGATCTATGAGGGTCCAGCAGCTCTCCATGAACCTATTTATTTATTTATTTATTTGTTTGTTTATTTATTGCAAAGAGTTGCAGCTCAAAAGTCGCATATGCTTGTAAAAAAATAACAATAATGAAAAATGCATGTCTAACAAGTGTTTTTTTTTTTCTTTTGCGCGTGCTTGTGCTTGTCTTACCTGTGTGCAGCCCAGACATAAAAATAACAAAAAAAACACCTAAGCCATAAATGTTGCTTGAATGGGCACACCGTCTTGGTAAACAGGATGCGAACTACTCTACCCTGCGCCACTGTCACATTTGATTCCAATTTAGCTTTTTCAAAACTATTACTTAATGAATTTAATAAGATTAATTTCATTTAGGCGCATCTGTTCCTGATTGTTTTCCTCTTTTACGCTCCATACAAATCATGAAATTAAGCTAATTATACACGACAATCAGCTGCAAAGTGCAGGTTTCACAGTTTACTACTTTTTGTAATTCCCTGCAGGAGAGCAGGGCCTGGCTGGCATTTTTTTTTAATTAACCTACAAAGTACTGTAACTCTTTTAATGTTGAATCCAATGGAGTTGTGACAAAGGATTAACCTGATTATTTTAGTAACGTTTAGGCGGATGGTCCCTGGAGCCAGAGCATTCCATGCCAATGGTCTAATTTGTTTTTTCCCTAATTCCTCACCATCCTCTACAGATTATTCTACAAAATACCCATTTGGTTGCCATTTATACATTTTATTGATCCTGTTGTTTTTATGTATTATTCTTTTCTACGAAAAGTAAACTAGAAAGCCTTTTGCTATCTGATTTAAGTATGAGTGAGGAAGGAGATATTCTCTCTACATATGCCGCTTTTTATAATCCTTGATTTCAGGATATTTATATCTTGACTGATGCAGTTTGGCTTAGCTAAACAGCTAATGCTTTGTGACCAGGGCACAAGTCCTAAAAAATAGAAGTGGGGGGGACTAATCCAGTTAATCGGTATGCAAGTGACATCACGGCGCGTGATATCACAGCAAGTGGCATCATAAGAATTGACATCAGATCTTAAGCCCTCACATATATGTTTAACATGTCCATCATGAGTACATTGGAGTACATTTCCAGTATACAGAGAAACCCTCCTGAAGATTCACACTTTTGTAAGCTACACATAAAACAATATTGCCTTTTATCAGTGTAAACTTCCTCTACCATAGTGCTCTACAAGAAATAATAGTGATATTTAAATTATTATAACACCGACTCAGGGGTAGTAAGTGCTATATAAATACTATTTATTTTGTGTAAATACTGGAATAGATCTACGTATCTGACATTCTTACAGTGCATGCATATCTCCTAAACAGGGGCTGAACAAAGTGAAAAGCTGCCTCTCTTGATGTGTGAAGCGCTAACAATGTGTGAGCCTTTGTTTCCTCTCTGCTGCGTTTGCGTCTAAGTCTGAGGCTCCTGTCTGCTGCCAGCCAGGAGACTCGAACAAAAGGAGGCCTGATGACCCCTCAGATTCGGCCTTTGTTATGGGCCCAGCAGGAGTCTGAACTAAGAAATCCTCCTCCCCACCTGCAACTTGTTGCAGATCGAAAGCCGACAACAATGTGCAGGCGCTGCTGAATGCGTCGAGGTGTTTGCAAATTACGCCAGGACGTATTCGGCATATTTTTCAGTGGGGCCCAACTTCTTGGCAGGGTGGACGGCGTCAACCCTGTGAAAATAGTGGGTGGACACCATCCACCCGTGTTTACTCCCGACTTTAGCCCGGGTGTGACCGATTCTGTAGCTTGAGAGCCAATACCGAGCGAAAAATAAAGGTGCATTAACAGGGCCGGCCTGGGGAACCAAAAGCAGCGCTGGCAAAATTGCTCAGACCATCCCTGTGCCCTTCGTCGCCTTGCACAATCTTTCTCTCTCCCTTCATTCTCCTTTATTCTGTCTCTACACCCTCTTGGATCGCTTTCTTTATACCCACCTTCCCCCTCCCTCCATCTCTTTCTCTCTATCTCTTGAAGCCTCTGCAAGCCTACTGACATTATCTTAGATTTGCTGGGGAAAGCCAATTATCTGTCCGGTTTAGTAAAAGGCGTGCCCACCCTGTGCGCAAATTAAGAACGTGCACTGTTGCCAGCAAAAATTTCACCAGGGGCTATATCATCAGCATCACATTTTGGTTGTATGACTGAACCACGTATGCCATTCCCACCCATGCAGTTAACCCACAGTCATTACCGCAACACTACCATGTATGCCATTACCTCGCAAATCTTTACTACGCATAAGCCTTAACAATGATTTTTTGTTGTAAAGGCATGTATGCTAAAGTCATGTATGCATGGTAAAAAGTTAATAGGTAAGATTTACATACATATCCACCCTTACCACCCGAAAGCCATGCCCACCCTATAAGCTTCTTACCAACCAAAAACCCATACCCACCCTAAAATTACCCTTACCACCGATAAACCCATATCCACATTAAATCCTAAAAAAAACCCTTGCCACACAAAAACCCATACTCACCGTAAACCCTAAAAAAAAACCATTGCCACCCTCAAAGCTCCTTACCAACCAAAGACCCATACCCACCATAAAATTACCATTACCACCTCTAAACCCATATCTACCCTAAAAATGCCCTTGCCACCCAAAAACCCATGCTCACCCTAAACCCCCAAAAATTGCTTGCCACCCAAAAACCGATACCCCAAACCCTAAAATTACCCTTGCCAACACAAAACGCATACCCACCCTAAATCCTAAAATTACTTTTGCCACTCCAAAACTCTTACCCACCCTAAACCCTAAAAATAACCATGCCACTCAAAAAGCCATACCCACCCTAAACGCTACAAACTCCCTTGCCACCCAAAAACCCATACGCACCCAAAACCCTAAAAATTCCCTTGCCACCCAAAAACCTATACCCATCTGAAACCCTAAAAATACACTTGCCTCCCCAAAACCCATACCCAACATAAATCCTAAAAATACCTGTGCCACCCAAAAACCCATACCCACCCTAAACCCTAAAATTTTCCTTGCTACCCAAAAACTCATACCCACCCTAAAAATACTCTTGCTACCCATAAACTCATCTCAACCCTAAAAAAACAATTGCAGCCTAATTACTAGTTTGGCAGTCCGGGAGCGGGACGGCACGCCACCACCCCGCTCCCACACCACCAAACTCGACTGCCGCCGCCCACCAGATTAGGAGTTTTCTCCTGGTCTGGCGGGCAGTCCTTTGGCGTTCCCATGGCGGTGCCTTTCCAAAAGGCACCACATGGGAACGTAAAAGCCCGTTCCTGAAAGGGGGTGCATGCACACATGGGGGCACACAATGTGCCCCCCTGCAAGCCTGCCATGTGGCACCTGGTGCCCTTTGTTTCCTCATCGTGCACCCTAACAAATGTGGTCTCACCGCCGTGGTTAGGGTTGAAGCGAGGAAACTTGCAATATGCTTGGCGGTGCCACAGCAGCACTGCCAAGCATATTGCTGCCTCAAGACTGCAGTGCCAGCACCAGGGATCTACGATCTGTGGTGGCTGCACCATTACACTCACGGTTCAACTTCCGTACTGGTAATATGGCGGTCAGACCACTAGTACAACAGTCCCTGCTTGCCACCACAACTCCACCACGGGTAAAATGGTCCGGTGGACCACTGAACTTGTAATCAGGCCCATAGTACTTACCTATCCTTACCTTTAAAGCTTTTACCACGCATATGCCTTTACCATTCATTCCTTTACAACGAAATGTGATGTAATGGCATGGGTTGTCAAGGCATATCTGTTGTAATAGACATGCATGGTAATTGCATGTGTAGTAGAGTCACATGGATTGTAAAGCCTGCGTGGTAAAGGCATGCGGGGTTCCGGCTTTAATATATAGGCTGTTTCCCTTTGCATTAAGTTGGAAAATCTGCGAGTTAATGTCTGAACTGCAGACAGCATAGCTCGGAAGCACAGAAAAGCTATTATGGGTCTGCATACGGTTGGTTGTTTTTAACTCATGCACTATCTTGCAGATTCTCTCAGTTAATGTATGTGTTGTAGACAACGCCGTTTAGGAAGAATAAATGCATAGATCCTTTCTGTGTTTGTGCAGCGCCAAAAACGAGACCATGATATGGTCCCAGATTTTCTTTTTCTTTTTGCTTATGTACTTTTACTAGGCAAGCAGCTCAAGCTGGTTTAATTGCCAAGAATTTGTAATCCTTATTCAGGATTTGAATGAGGGTTGGAATCAAGCCCTGTTTGTATACAAAGCCGTTACCCTATATATCTGCTCTTGTACAGTCATTTTAACAGCAACGTTCTTTGATTTGAAGGTTGTATCTCTTTTGGCTTTGAAGTTCGTAGCTCTTTGTACTTCTCTTAATCCTGGGTCATTTGTCTGTCTGCAGGAGACGACGAACAAAGCGACTGGTTCCATGAGACTGAATCTGGGGGTGCCTGTGGTATTGCAGGGGTCATTCCTTGGTGGGACCAAGAGGAAACTCCAGAGCTGCAGAAGAAGCTGTCGGACCCAGTCTTCGAAAGCATATTAAGTGGCTCTTTTCCTCTGATGTCACACTCGGCCCAAAGAGGTTAGTATGGCCCTTTCCTCCTGCTCAACACAAGTAATGGGTTTTGGTTAACTATTGAAAAGAAAGACAGGTATGATTCAGTCTTACCCACAAAGTTCAAGGATATTGTCTGAAATTAGGGTTGCCATCTTTGTGGCGCAGGGGTCTCCCCAATTTTGACATCCCAAAATGTACCTCAAAAGAACTCCCACAATTTGATGAATTTGAGATGGTGTTAAAGCTCAGTTTCATGAGGCAATGTGACCCTGAGGTAAAGCACCTTGCAGCACATCAAACTATTATAAAATAGTCATTTAAGTAAAGAGGCCACAAAATAACTGACCTCTAGATAAGCGGGATAGTTTTAAGGATTTATTACAAAAACAGCATAGAAAATGTGGTACAGGGTTAATGCCTTGGAGCCTTTTCAGCTAATAGGGCATTACAATGAAGTGCAAAAACAAAACAATCCCAAGTGAGCAGCAACATCACTAGTTAGCGTCTAGCATCTCAGTCTTCAGGAAAGTCTTTTGTCTTACCACCCTCCCCCCCCCCCTCCCCTCCAATCAAGTCCTTGTATACATTATTTTTGCATATGAAATTACTGCGGCTTCGTTGTGGCGTGAGCAAATGTGTCATTTCATTAGCAAATCAGAGCACAGTTCAATTAGACGTTGTATTTCCTTAACAACTAAGCACTATCCCACTACATTAATAATTATTCTGCCCCGCTGAGCGCTAATGCCATTCAGAGATGGTAGAAGAAACTGGATACATGAACAGCAACCTATTATGAATGGCTAGGGTACAGTGAGTTAACAGAAGGACCTTAAAATCTGGGTATAGTTTATGATTGACCAGAGAAAGTTAATCAAAGAAAACATTAACAATGACAAAGGAGGGGAGGAGCCAAGATGGCGACCGGGACGGCAGCGTAGATTCCCGGCTCCGTGAACCTCCGCATCCCGCACGGATATCCTGCATGAGATCCTTATTCTGCGCTACGCGATCGTGTTTGTAAACGAAAGTGGCAACCGATCGTGTGATCCTGAGGTTTCTGACTGCAGTACCGCCGGAGAAATCAGCGATTGAACTTTGCGGCCCGTGCGGTCCCGAAGCCGGGACCTCGAGTGGACGCCTTGGCCGGGCGGCAGTTTAACAACAGCGGCCTGTGGTGACTGGGTGGAGTCGGTCCGCCGGAGTGTTGCTCCCCTCGGCCTGCATTTTGCTGTGGTCGCTCCCCCCCTGCTGAGCGCTGCGGACCGAAGACATGCCCGGGTGTGCGATTCTCGGATTCTGTGGTGTTTGCCCCTGCCTTTGACTGTGAGCTGGCCGGACGCCGTCCCTGGTTCGCCCTGATCCTTGCGGGCTGCTCCCGGCTTTTTGCGGGAGCTGGTCCGTGGCGGAGACGACTATTGCCCGTGACCGCGCAACGGTTGCATCTGTTCCTCCCCCAGGATCCTTGTCTTCAGCGACGTGGACCTTGAGGCGTTGGTCCCGGGGTCCTGGCCCCAATACGAGTCGGGCCTTCCCAGCGGCCATTTTTGTCACTATGCAGCCTACCATCCTGTCCGCTGGGACGCAGCGGGACTGGGGGTGTGTGACGGTCGGGAGTGTGGCAGAGCGATCGGAGAGAGCTGCCCTGGGGTACGGCGACCTCCTGGAGGCCCTTGGTGCCCTTCATTACTCCTTGGCTCATGGCGCCGGGGTCCTGGGGAGGAAGCTAGATGGTGTGGTATCAGCGTTGGGACAGTGGCGGCATGCTGGTCCACCAGTACACAGTGGCTTTCCACACTGCACACAGGAGGAAGATGTTGCGGCCCCCCCCGCGATTAGTGTACAGCCGGACACTCCGGACAGTATGCTACCGTGTGGTCGGCTAACTGTGGGCTTGATCTGCTCCGGAGGTATTGGACCTGAGCGGAAGATGGAGGCCTTGTCCCGTGCGCGGTCTCTGGCGGCCCAGGGACGATTCCGGCAGCGTGTGTCTCATTCGACTGCTTCAGCCTGTCTGGACCTTGTGTGCAGTGTAAATCCTGGGGCAGCACTGGAAAAGACGCCCCCCATGAAGCGGTCCGTGCTGATGCTCAGAGACTTCCACCCCACCTGTGTGCGTCGCTTCCCGACTGTTTTTGGACACTCCTGTACCTTGGGACATCGGACATGGTGTTGGGTCGAGGGGCAGGCATGGGCAGAATTGCAAAGAGCGGTCAAGGCTGAGGCTGATCCTTCGGGAGTGGTCACCTAGTAGACAGGCGGACTCATGGTTGCGTGCTCTCATGGTTATTCGCATAGTTGGTGCATAATGCTCCCCACTCCCTCCCTCCTTTTTTTGATATGATCAACTTGGTGCTGCTAATTGTTTGCCGTGGGGAGACTTCACCGTGCGGGAGGGAGAAGCCGGGGGTATGTTTTGAAGGCCCTCCTCCAGTTTTATTACATTTCTTCCGCCCCCCGTCTGGGGGGGGCTCTTTCTTACTCCTTTTTTCCCTGTCTCTTCTATATTTCGGGTCTAGTTCCAGGGCGACAGGCACACTGCTGGGGGGTGGGGCCATACTCATTCGCAGAGGTTCAGGGTGGGGGGATGGGGGAGGGGACTCTTTAGTCTTTATCTCTTTTTCCATGGCCTCCTTTTTCTTCTCTGTTCCTTTTTGCTTGTTTTTCTGGGATCAGCGCGGTACACCTCTCTTATCGTGAATCGCTTGCTCTTAATGTGTGCCACAGTTTCCGGGGGGTTCGCTGGGCTTTAGGTACGGGGACCTGTAGGCGCAACTATCTTTGATATTTCTCCCTATCCGTACTTTCCCGTGTCTGCGCCATTGATTCAATGTATTGCTGCTTGCTGCTTGCGTCTCTTATCCTAGCCCTCATCGCTGTTGGGAAACTGTTTGGCACCTGATCCTACTGTTTTGTTTTATCATAAAATGAAAAACCTTTTCTCTCCTGGTGTCCTACCTGAGCGGCTCATTGGCCGGACTATACTGTATTGTAGACTTTGCTCTCCGAGGTGCCGCCTGTGTTTACACGTGCTTTTATTGTTCTGATTGCTTAGCGGCCGGCCCCGGGGGGTTGTAGGCCCATACGTGTAAATGATTGAAACGTCAATAAAGGTTTTTCAAAAACAAAAAAAAAAAAAAAAAAAAAAAAAAACAATGACAAAGGAAGTAAACTGACATGATTCTGTTTGAACAAATACTGCAGAAATAACAAACATTAAGATAGGCAGGAGAAGGACGAGTAGCACGGGTGAGATCCATTTTGAACTAAATGGGTGCTAGGCCCAAATTGAGACCTAGTTGACAAAGGTCAAGAAAACTCACCTCTGCACACTATAAGAACATTGTTTTAAAAGCAACAGTATCATATCAGTGTGCATATGTGTAATCAAGTTTAAAACTATTTCCTGCAGAAAAATAAGTCTTTTGTTTAGGTTTTAAGATTCTACAAAGGCCCAGA
The DNA here is from genome assembly GCF_964204655.1 of Triturus cristatus. Lineage (NCBI taxonomy): Eukaryota > Metazoa > Chordata > Amphibia > Caudata > Salamandridae > Triturus > Triturus cristatus. Next base: position 1,709,087,785 of record NC_140589.1, on the reverse strand, counting down.
TATGATACTTGAATAAAACTTTATATAAATGCACCTGTAATCATTTTAGTCAAGGATCAAGGCACCTCTAGAACACATTTTAAAGGGCCATCTTATTAAGTTTACTGTTTAAAATATGTACTAACAAGGGACCAAATATTAGAGTTAGGGGATTTTCCTAATTTAGGTACCAGCAGGGGTTTGGAATTTAATAAAATATCTACTTGTCCATGGGGCAGGTTGGTTCATAAATCTACTTGTCCTGTAACAAAATCCACTTGACCCTTTTGTGCCATGTAAGGCGGTGACAAATTATGGCAGCAATCTCATTATATAAGAGCTCTGAAATAGCCTCTCTGATTATTCCAGGGCTCCTTCCATAGTAGGGTTTGAATACTAGCAATCCCCTTTATGTTGCCACGTTTCCGCAGATCTGCATACTGAGGCTTAAGGTAATGGTAAGCAACAGTTCCAGGGTTGGATGCTCTTTTAAATCTGATCTGTGCAAACCTACTAACTTGCATGCTTTAAGGGCTTTCACCAATTCTTCTCTAATCTTTTCCCATACTGAGAAAGGTTGGAAATTTACTCCTGACAATGGCAGACATAAAATTTTTTCCAGGGTTGGGAAAAAGTGGTTGGAGGGAAAGTGAACTGGCAAATCTACACCTGTATCTTTGCTTATGCTAAAATGCAGTTTGCAAATATTTTCTAGGAGTACTATTTCTTGGTTTACTTCTGTAAAGTCTTGTGAATTCACAAAAGTCGTATATCTGCACTTAATGCAAGGACATGGGTGCACATTTGAGATTTTATTTAATAATTGAGCCCCTCATTAGGTCTTGCGTTAACCATGACCTTTTGTGCTTAATAAAATTGTGTCTCTCTCTTTCTTTCTATCAGCTAGCTTCTCTGTGAGTGACAGCATTCTGTTCTTTCACAAGGAGCATATCGACACACAGTTGTTTTGTTCAGTGCCAGGATCTATTGTGGCAATGTGTGCTTTTTTAGACCAAAACTATTTTTGTTTTAGCCGCTTTTTGTTATAATGGATAGGGCCCAGCAGCTCCCCCACCAGTAAGGTTTTACAATTGACAAAATCAAAAGGCTGACCAACAATTTCAGACCTACGGGCTTTACCAATGCTTGTTTATTTCCATATTTCTCATAATCACATTAAAAATAGTTACACTGACTCTCCATTATGAATATTTATGGAAAATACTAGCATACATCAACACATTTTACTAAATGATGCTGCAAAGAAATGGTACCTAAAATTTTACAGTATTTAGCCAAATGTTATTGCATTTTCTTGTGAACATTTTATTTTGAAAGCAAAGAATCATCAATTTGCTCTCAAGCTTCTGAAAATATTTGCATCTAATCGGAGAGCATTCTGGGAGCAGTATACATAGCCTTATATTGCTAAACATTGAAACCGTGTGTACACATTTTTATATTGGAACCACTGTCAGTAGTGCATTCTGAGCTTAATACATTTACTTAGAGCGCTCACCCTAATAGTAAAGGCTTTGCATTAATGAACCATAAATACAAGTTTGAACAGCATTTCAACATGGACACAAATATTATCTTAACTGCAGGCAGTGCCTTTCCCTGATCCATAATGTGGTACTGTAATCTGGCAGCCAAAGGGTCTGTGCTGTAGCGGGTTGGGCCTACTTGTCCCAAGGACAAAATACACATGAAAACGTGTTTCCCTTGACCCCAAAAAATATGTCCTGGGCGTCGGGCTATATGAATTCCACATCCCTGCTGCCGCAATGATTTGCCACCCACTTTAAACATGTCTGAGGCCTGCCATTGCAGTTCGTGTGTGCAATTTTAAACTGACATTTTGACCTGGCAAAGTAACCTTTTTGCCTAGCCGAAACCTTCCTTTTTAATACCTAGAAGTCACCCATAGGGAAGGCCATGGACAGTCCAGAGGGGAAATGCAATGTATTTCAAAAGTAGGAAAGGTACTTTTAAGTTTTACATGTCCTGGTAGTGAAAATCCCCTAAATTGTTTTTCATTATTGCACGCCCTACCTTTCCTGTAGGATAACATTGGAGTTACCTTATTACATTTAGAAGTTAATTTTCGAATGGGAATAGATACAAGTTCATATTTGGTATCTCTGGAATCACAATTTATAATCCTAACGTATAGTGTAGTCAGATTTTAGATTGCAATTCTGAAAATGCCACTTTTAGAAAGTTGGCTTTTTCTTGCCTTAGCCATTCAGTGCCTGCAGCCTGTCTCTGGGTCACATGACTGGGTGTGGGCGATAAATGAGCTTTCTGTATTCCTCCAAGACAGCCACACACAATGGGGAGCTACGGTGTAACTGCATGAACCATCACTGGCATGTTGGGAGGAAGGAGCTGGACCCAGCCATAATTGCACTTGAATAGGCTGTGTCCTGTATCCACACTACAGGCTGTCCATCCTCTGTAGTTAGTCTGGAGCAAGGGCCAGCAAGGCAGGGCATGGGTGCACTTCAAAGGCATGACTCTAGAAGCTTCTCCCCGCTTCAAAGGCACAACTGGGTATAAATACTGGACCTTAGACACCCCGATTTCTTTACACTTGTGGACCTGCGGATACTTTGTCAGAAAAAATGGACTGCTGTGCTGCTGACAGGACTGCCACTCTGCTGGAATACTGCTCTGAAGAAACTGCTGCTCTGCTGTGCTGACCTGCTGCCCTCTTGCCTGGGTGAGAAGGACTGGACCTGCATCTCTTGAACCCTATTACTATCTGTGAATCTACCCTGGATAGTGGTGCCACACAAGTCCTGGACTCTTTGAAGCGGGCCTAAGGTGCTCTGTTAGCCTCTGTGGATCCAGCAGAACTGATGCATCACCTCTGCTGCGTGGTGCAGCCCCGAGCAGAATCTATGCATCTCTGCTGATGGGTGGATGGAACTCATCGCAAAGACCCGCATTGCCGCCACAGCGTGCAAATGACTTCAGAACCGCTGCTGCGCAATGCATCCACAGCACAGGCCCTCGCGTCTCTAATCGATGGCAGCCTCGACAAGGACGCTGGATAGCCATCACAGCCATGCAGCTCCTCGGAACCGACTCATCGCCCCTTTTGCACACCACAACGTCAACGCTGGACTTTGCATTGCAAGCCCAGTCGACGGGATCCTTGAAGAAAACATGGACCTTCACATCGCAGCCTCTCTGCATCCTGGAAGCAATGCATTGCTTTGGATGTGCGACACATCATTGAAATGGATTCTTGCAATGCTCGGCAAATCAACATTTAAGCTACTGTGTTCAGCAGGCCTAACTGGGTCCCTATAACCAGCCGTGCTCCATCGCAGTCACAAACCTGTGACTTTGTCGTGCTGCGGCGCAACCAGATATCCATAGTTGGCGATTTGTGCTTTTTGACGCTCTTTTCAATCAACCCTTTAAAATTGTATATGTCTGGTTCTACTACTTGAATTTTTGTCGTTTTGGTCCTGTTTTATTTATTAAAGAACTTCTATTTTTCTAACTTGCCGTGGGATCCTTTGTGTGTGGTGTTTTCACTTTATTACTGTTTGAAGTGTTGCACAAATACTTTACACATTTCCTCTAAGTTAAAGTTGACTGCTCTGTGCCAAACAACCAGAGGGTTGAGCACAGGTTTATTTGGGGTTGGCTTGAACCTCACCCTGCTAAGGATTATGGTTGCTGATTGACCAGGGCTCACACCCCGGTAAACCAACAACCCACTTTTTTTACAGGACTTATTTCAATATTAATAGCCCTGAGGCCAAATTAGTGTCTGTACAGATATGCCTAGGCTAGGGGTTTCAGAACTGCTCACACAGATGCCCTCAATTTGATATAAAAGCAAGAAAATAAGAAAGGTCTAACACTTCATGTTGTGTCAAAACACTTATTAAGGATGATGTGTACAGTGCAAACACATATTTATATGTGTAGTAGGTTAAAGGAGGACGGGTAGGATCATCAGCCCTGAAGAATGCAGGAGACCAAATACAGGCAAATAGGCCGAAACATGTTGACTAACTAAACCAACAGATAATGATCCAATTTACCATCTGTCTATTATTCTCAGTTTGAGGTGATGTAAATAAAAAATATGTACGTTATCCATTACGACACAATTTTAATGCATGCGTTCCTAAGAGCTGAAGGAAAACACAACTGATTTGTATTGAAGCAGAATTTTGAATAAAGAGCCTACAGTAAGACCCACTTCAGACTTTTATCTCAAGCGAGGAGGTACCCGTTGATAAAGAATCGCACTATATATCAGTTTGTGGGCAAGGATCTGTAATATTACATCCCTATCTTATCTTCGAGATTGGCCAACCTATCAATGTTATATGCTCTGGCGACTCACAATGTGTGTACAGGAGATAGACCTTTCTCTGTCGCAGTAGTCGGGTAAGTAAGACTCTCTAGAGGTGCACTGTTCCCAACCTGCTCTGACTGTTTCCAGGAAAAAGTTAAAAACCTTGCTTTATATTCAGTAGTTATACTCCCTTTTATCATTAACATCAGATAGCTTACTTTGGTCCTGGAGCACCGAAAAGCTTAAGCAAACGTATGCTCTATAAACACCTACAGCACATTATAATATAACACATGGAAGGAAAGCCCTTTCTAACTATTATCTCAGAGCCCAATCAATCAGGATCCAAGATGGCATCTGGGTGACTTTACAAGCTTAACAAATGTCTTCGATCAAACAGGAGGTATTAAGGTATTCCCAACATCAGAATGCCCTGAATTACAAATACGAAAACATATTGAGACTACTCCATTTTAGGTTAAACACAAAGGTGGACATGAACTTGATGCAGGATCAGTAAACCTAGCTCAGGGGGAACAAAAGTGAAATACCCTGCACTGTATGTCTTTTGGAGCTGACACTAACAATGTTGAATTCAGCATTCATTAAATGTATGGCTCTGCGACTTTATAGAGGTAAATATCTGCACAGGGGTTGTCCTCTTAAATACTATTTCTTGTAAATGTAAATTGAAAAGAGTTCTCCCAGATCCTCTGGTCCATAGCAAGGAACCTGTAGAAAAACTTCAATTCGAGTTTAGAATGGTGAAGCCATTATAAATACCTTCCTACAAACAGCCTCTCTCTTTTTGACCAAATGCAGGGTAACTAAGCCTATGGTTTGTAGATGGCAGGAGAACCCAAGCAGAAAGTAGATGGAAGCTATAATCTCCCCTGGAAAGGAACCCTTCACCCTTGGAAAATATTTCTTTTTAGATTAAAGGGAAAGTTAAAGTCTCTACCTGACCTTGGTGAGATGTGTGCTGCAAGTGACTAATGGGCAGTCCACAGCAATGGGTTGCAATACCCTAAGGTCTGAATTTTAGTTGGCTAGCAGTTGAAACCCTTATGAAGTAAGAAGTGCTAAATTCATAGACAAATCTACTGGATGTGTTCCTCTACAGCATATGATGAAGAAAATTGCATAGGCAGGGTCTCCTCTAGCTTTAACACTTTCACCAAAAATCAGAGGATTTTCAGGTGTCCTCCAATTTTAAATTTGGTTTTAGTCTTTTTATGACCAACAAAAAATAAGCTTGAACTCCTTTATTCATGGGATGTGGTCTAATTCCTTCACCAACAGTGTTCAGTAATGAGATAGTTTACTATCTGAACCTTGTTGGGCAGATTTTCGCCTCAATGTTGAGGCAGACTTTCAAACCTTCATAATGTTTTTCCCAAAAATCTAAAATGTGGCCAATGCGGCTGCTGTGGGTCCATCTTGAAGACATAACCCTTGTCAGATAAACCAAACTGATTTCATGCATCAAAAATGTCTACGGCTAACCTAGAGAAACGTATGTCATATTATGAGTGACCTATCTATTATCAACATATCCAGAATTTCAACTTCCTCAATATTGTGAATTAAAGTATGTATAGGCAAGTGCAGATTTACTATTCTTGACTCCAGATTTATATACATGTATGTAACATTGGAGTTAGGAAGAGTAAATCTATATTTAACTAATATACTTAGCTTCAAGATATTAAGGTAGCAGATACTCTAGATTCCATATTTGAGCAGGATAATATTTAAAACTCAATATTGTGGTAGAACATCTTCTAGAAAAGATACATGAAACAGAGTGCCCCAGAGGAACACTTTGGATTTTGGGCTAAAAGAGCTCCAGCATTTCGTGTCCATTCAACTATCAAAGTTCAATCTTTCGAAGTCCTTGGTGCAACAAGTTGCAATAGTGTCATCTCAATGTCACCATTACACTGTACAAATATAAGACTTATTGAAATGAATGACAAGATTCTTTGATTTTATGTGTATGGAAGAATAACTACTACCTGAACATATAAAAGCTATTTCTTGTCCAAATACACCTTGCTACTCTCTAAACATATAAAAAGTATTCCTTTTTCAAATACACCTTGTGCTACACAAAGAAGTTTGTGAATGGTGGAATCTCAATTGGAGCTGAAAATAATGAAGACTGATGTACGTCCTCTGTGTCCACGATAATAATTGGGAAGTAGAAGGTGAGGGCAATGTCTGTGGACTAAGCATTACATTTCAAAAACCACATCATGCCATCTACAATGAAGCAGCTACTCTAGTGAACACATGGAGCCTCAAAGAATGAACAAGTCACAAGAGGTTATTTTTGTAGCTGGTGTTGACAAAACCCTCACAGGGCTAGTCGCACCACTGGTGGAACTGCATGTGATGCTAAATGTAGAATTATGAGCTGAACCGGTGTGTATCACAGTTATGCTAAAGCAATGTAGGGGTAAGGGAAGCTACATGGCTTGACAAACAATTAGTGGAAAAGATTTGACATGGATTTAAGTGTTGCAGTGAGAATGTCCCCTGCACGGTATATGGAAGTAAGTCCCTACCTTGAGTGCCCCACTGATTGTGTTTGAAATCCTTACTTTTATTTTGGCCCTTGTGTCATGCTAATCTAGTTTGTGCACAAAGGCCAAGGCCTAGCCCTGACTAAGCAATGTCCAGGACCTGTTCCATGCCTTCATAGTGGACAGAGGACTACAGTCCCTGTCGTGGGTGTAGCACATAAAGCAGTGGTAGAAGAATGCTCATGTTTTGAGATTGACAGTGTAACTGGGATTTCTTTTTATCTGAATCAGTGAGAGAGTGGCCTGCTAGCCCCTGTGTAAAGTTCCAATGTTACGAGACTAACCAAAACTTTGCACAGATATCCTATGTGCATATCGACTATGTGTGCATGTGGTACATGTGCAGTAGTGGAAACTGGTGTGTATGAGCCTGTGTACGGAAGCTAGTGGGTTTTCTTTGGGATGTCTCTGGTTAGTATGGCACAAGCTGGAAATGAGTACAGCTTCCCCCCGACCCGACAGTCAAAGGGCATTTCCTGCCTTCCCGTGACTGTGCACAGAAGTGAGGAGGATGGAGCCAGGTATATCCATTTAAATTCCAGGAAAACTAAACATTGTTACCAAAGCGTTGCTGATTGGTTCTTCATGAGCACTGCAATTTGGTCGATGGCAGATGTGAAGGGCGGGACTGCAGTTTTTTGTTGTTTAAGGTCAAGCCTGATCTCATTACTGCTTCTGAGAGGTAGAACCTCACATTGTTGACAAGTTGTAGGTGTTCCAGTCTGGAGAAAGTCTCAGTGCAACCTTCTGTGAGAAGCATTAATAAACACAAAGCCTTTGTCTAGAGAGCACCCTGAAAAGAACACTAGAAAGAGAAACACCCCAAACCACTGTACTATGTGCCAGTTCCAAGTTTTTCGTAACCAAGTAAAGGAATGCTCAACAGAGTACTCCAAAGACTGCATGTGAATAGCCAGATTCACCTGAAGCATACACTTTTTGTTGGAGGAGCAGAGTGTCTGCCTAGAAACCAGAAGCCTGTCTACCTGCTGAGAGAGGAAAGAATTCTGCCCAGCAGAAGAAAAGTGTCTAGGAGGAGATACCAAATGCCTCATCAGTGGAATAGCTACAGAAAGCAGACTGCCTGACAGCGAAGCCAGGAATTACTTAACTTGAAAGGTTCTCCTGGTATCTCTATGCTTCCCGGTAAAAGTTGCAAAAAGTCTATGTGCTTTTACAAATGAGCCCATTTGGGCTGCAACTAACCTTGTGCTTGCATTGGCACAGTCGGGCTGTCACTACTTTGGTGCTCGCACCAGCTTTGTCAGGGCTACAATTTCCTAGATGTTCAGTGTCGTAGCCAGACGTTTGTCCGCCCATGGTCGGTCCCTGCGTTTACCGTCCTCCCACCCCCACAGCGGGGCTTGTAAGAGCGGGTGGTGCTGGCGGACCCCCACCACTTGCCATGCCACTGTAGATGTTCATATCAGCTGGGTCAGGGGCTGCATTGCCTGGACAACCGCACCGATCAAGACTGGGCTTCAGCAGCCAAACCAACACCTGTCCAGTGGTGCTAGGACTGGCAATCCACATGAGGCTAATCTGGGGGTCTGTGTACAGAGACACGTGGGTCATGCTTAGCTTCCTCAACAGTGTCCGAGTAGCTGCCCCGGATCATCAAGCACCTCTATTTGGGGTGGGATCAAATTACAGAGATCGTGCATGAAGGTTTAGGAGACTGAATTCCTACCAGGTATACCACAAGGGGTAATAATTCAAGCAAATGTGTGAACAGACTTAGTATTTGACTTTTAGAGCTCTAAAATCTGTACCTGAGCCTAATTTCTGCTTTTACCATAGACTTGGGGACACTATTCATCTAGATAAACCTGGGTGGGCCACCAGAGGGAGATAAGAAGATTATCTCAACAAGAGAGTCTTGAACAGGAACCCTACCGTGTATACTGGCTTGAATAGTGTTGTATTGAGTACTGGTGTTAGATTAAAAAGTGTTTTTTTTCTAAAAAGACAAGCAATTGTCTAGACTCTGAAAGCACTGTGCCTGTTCAATGGTGAGTTCTAATGGTGTTTCTACCAAGCTACCTCCCTGAGATACATGGGACTGCTCACCCTTGCAACCTGAGAGTGAAGTGAGGAAAGGGTTGCAGGGCCATTGTGGGATGGGCCTCAGGACATCAGTGGGTGGGACCCAGTAACCTCTGTTTGCTCTGCACCTTCCTCTCTGAATGAAGTCTGACAGAGGCTTAAACATTTTGGCAAATTATTTTCTGCAGCATCCTGATTCTGGGGAAGAGGAGCCTGGGACACCAGAATGGCCACTAACTGAGCTTTTGCATGGGGATGCAAGAGGATGAGAGACACATCGTATAACTTGAGGAAAGGTACAGCTAGAGGTCTTAGTTTAATGAACTTTGGTTAACACAGGTCTTTCTATTTGTTAAATAGATAGGAAATGTTATTAATGCATCAGCATTCTGTGCTAGATGGACATTTTAAACTACATCTGCCAGGGCTGGACAGTGAATCCAAACCCAGCTCTGGAGATTTTTAACACTAGCTCCAATATGGGCAGTAAGTGAAAATAAAGCAGCCCTCATAAATACTACGACCACAAAACCAAAATGAAGAAACTGCATAATGAAGAAAGGGAACAATGCAGAATGCGCGCGCCAATGTTGACACTGCGACCGCCATGTTAAGTGTCGGACACAGCATATACTGATGAGGACGAGCAGACGCAAGTGTCAGTTCCTACATTTGTGACTCCTCTTGGGGGACCGCGCACTGCATTAAGCGCCAAAATCGCCACGCAGCAGCACCTACCTGGTTTTTGGGCTCCAGGGCAGACTTTCCAGGATCTTTCTGCCTCGTCGCTGTTAGTCTCCCCCGCCGCCTCTCGCTCCATCGAGGCCGCAGTAGGGGGGGACTACAGCCCCCAGCGTCCATCCTGCGAACCGCCCACTTCCGGCGGACACCGCGCCCGGAGGCGCTACTTTAACAGAGGCTCTCCCGGTGGAGCTTGGGGACCGCGCACTGCATTAAGCGCCAAAATCGCCACGCAGCAGCACCTACCTGGTTTTTGGGCTCCAGGGCAGACTTTCCAGGATCTTTCTGCCTCGTCGCTGTTAGTCTCCCCCGCCGCCTCTCGCTCCATCGAGGCCGCAGTAGGGGGGGACTACAGCCCCCAGCGTCCATCCTGCGAACCGCCCACTTCCGGCGGACACCGCGCCCGGAGGCGCTACTTTAACAGAGGCTCTCCCGGTGGAGCTTGGGGACCGCGCACTGCATTAAGCGCCAAAATCGCCACGCAGCAGCACCTACCTGGTTTTTGGGCTCCAGGGCAGACTTTCCAGGATCTTTCTGCCTCGTCGCTGTTAGTCTCCCCCGCCGCCTCTCGTTCCATCGAGGCCGCAGTAGGGGGGGGACTACAGCCCCCAGCGTCCATCCTGCGAACCGCCCACTTCCGGCGGACACTGCGCCCGGAGGCGCTACTTTAACAGAGGCTCTCCCGGTGGAGCTTGGGGACCGCGCACTGCATTAAGCGCCAAAATCGACACGCAGCAGCACCTACCTGGTTTTTAGGATCCAGGGCAGACTTTCCAGGATCTTTCTGCCTCGTCGCTGTTAGTCTCCCCCGCCGCCTCTCGCTCCATCGAGGCCGCAGTAGGGGGGACTACAGCCCCCAGCGTCCATCCTGCGAACCGCCCACTTCCGGCGGACACCGCGCCCGGAGGCGCTACTTTAACAGAGGCTCTCCCCGCGTCGCGGGACGCGCGCGGGCGTCGCCGGGCTGAGCCCGGGCAGAGGGCGGGCCGTCTGTGGCCGTCATAGGCCGAAGGAGGCCGGGCTGGGCCACATCTCTTGGCCGCGGTCACCGGGTTAGTTTGGACTTCTAATCCCCATTGGTCATTAGATTTTTGTTTTTATATGTAGCACTCAGCCATAAGCTGTGCATAGAGTGTTCTATCTTTTAACAAATACTGTTTAGTTTTTAGCTATTTTTTTGTATAGGGGTTCTTTCCTGCAATATACCAGCTTGTTAGGCTGCACCTGAACTATGGGGAAACACTCTAAACCTTCATCGAGTCGCCCTATGATTAGACAACTAGCCAATTCAAATCCGCCGCTCCCAAGTCTTACAGCTATAGATAAAATGCTGCAGAAAACAATTGGGGTGGTTGCTACAGCCATTGAAAACACGGAAAGACGGCTGTCCATTACCCCTGCATTTACTATGGCACCCCCTTCTGATGGATTGGCTGATTCGTCTTTATATCAGGTGGACATGGAAGCTATGTCATCTATGTTGCCCTCCTTTACCCATCTACCTTGTGCACAGGCGATATTAGACGAGTCTGAGCAAGCGGAAGTCGGCCCATTATCATCCTCTTTTGTTTCTATAGTGGCCCCCCAAGAAGCAGGTAAAGCCAAGGAAAAAAAAAAACAGAAATCTAAAAAAAGGAGTATACATCCTGCCCCCCCTACAGCTGGGCCTGCCCTTCCAGTTCTGGCCCAACACCCTCCCATTTCTAACCCACCGGTCTGGGCTTCTAATTTATTAATAGACCTACAGTCGCATATAGACCACGCCCTAAACCTTCTTTTAAAAACCCTGTCATCTAAAATCGACAGGTTGGTATCCTTAATCAATACCAAAGGTATTGGGAAGAAGCAGCCAAATCACGATCTTCTGCATAACTCTGGTAGTATGGAGGGCGTTGGTACCCAAGCCACGATTAACAATCCTACTCCACAAGGTCAGTCTATTTTCCCCTCGCACCCTACTCCTTCTGTTTTAGCTCAGCCACCTCTGGCGCCGCTAACTGCCCCTACTCTCCCTGTTGGTCCCCCTATGCCCCCGATCATCCCCCGAGTTTCTATTGTTTCATCAGCATGTGATCAGTCCCACAGTAATAAGGATCATATTCCACGGAGCCCTGGTGGGGGTAGGCTTTCCTCTAATATGGGTGGGAATTCAGCTCCACGGAGCCTGGCCGATTCCTCTCCCCTTGTACAGCTCCCTCCCGAGGCAGCACCCTATGTGATCGTGCTGACAGGAGTTCCTCCACTAACAAATGCAAAGGGGGAAACATACTATGAACTAAAAAATAAAGTCATCCACTGGTTGTCTAAAAATAGACCATTGAATGGAGTTGGTAGAGGGGAGATCCTTTTTGTTCGCAGGGTTAGCTGGGTAGGGACTCGACCAAAGGATATCGGTGGGGATTGTGTACTGATTAATTTTAGGGACCCTAGAGTAGTCGGACATATATTGGATCTGGGCGGGAAGTTTAAACTAGGATCCATTGACACTTCTCATCTGGGGTATTTTTACCCCCATCCCAATGTTCTGAACCCTGTGGAACTTCCCTACTTCCACCAAGCCTCCCATAATTCCTACTTTAATATCCCGGTTGTCAACCGCTTTGATGTGCTCAGTTCCGTGGATTGACCATCACCCCTGAGGCATAACAAGGGAAGGCACATGCACACGGGGGGGAGTTTGGGCAGGGATGGCTATGGTGTGGAGATGGATCTCTCCTTGGCTGTACTTGGTACCGGGAGAGGACTCACTTCCACCTCTTCTTTGCTTCTGAACAACAGCTCCATGGAAGGGCGCCCTGAGTTGGGCCCCCTTGAGCATATTGCTTCTCACTGTTCCCCCTTCTCTCTCCCCCTGGTGGCCAGTTCCCTCCGCACACATACACGTAGACCTTTAGTAGGGTCTTGGAATGTGGCTGGATTGGAGTCCAAACTCTCTGACCCTGAGTGGGGAGAGTTAATGGACAATTAGGATATTTGTCTATTCCAAGAAACATGGCTACGGCACATTCCAGTGAGGGTGGGCTACGCTTCTTTTTCTGTTCCTGCGGTCCAAGGTGCCAGGGGCAGACCTTCGGGGGGGTTAGTTGTTTGGGTTGCAACCCATTTAGGTTGCTCTGCAAAGCCCATAGATTCAAAGTCCCCTGATATCTTGTGTCTGTTACTTACCTTCCCTGCCGGTTATTCGCTGGTAGTACTAAATGTCTACCTGCGTCCCTATCCGGTACAGCTGGGTCTGTCGATTCTGGGTGCCCTAGATGATGTATTACATTCCCTTCCCCCTGCGTCTCATAAATTAATAGGTGCGGATTTTAACTGTCACTTTGAACCCCTCCTTGGGATCCCCTCCCCTACTTGTGATGAGGACGAAAACTTTAAAATTCCAGATCCTACCATCTATCCTGCCAAACGTCTCCTCCCACTAGCCCTTGAGATCAACAAGCTTGCCATTGCACATTCCTTGAGGGCTTGCAATGGTAGACTTTGTCCTGATGTACCGGGTTCTTTTACTTTTAATAGACCCGGGAGTTATTCGACTATCGACTACATTCTGGTGAACGTGGAATTTTGGGGCTATTTAGTAGCTTTTTCTGTTATTCCGCGGGTCGATAGTTATCACAACCTATTGTCACTGGAACTGGTAAATAATATTGGTGGCAGTGGAGTCCCACAGGGCCTAACACCATCAAGTAGCGAGAACTTGGTGCTAGCTTCAGGAGGTAGACGGATTAGGTGGGCAAGGGTTGTGACCGATGAGACAAAGCTTGCAGCATTATATAGCAGTGTCACTCGCTCCCTGGAGGCGGTTTCTCACCTTTTGAGCCCCAATGGGGATATCCGGCAGAACCATCTCCTAGATTTCCAGAATATTCATAAGGAACTCCTCGGCGGCCTGGTTGGCTTTTTCTACAGTTCTACTGTCTCAAGGCCAAGGGCTTCAAGGCCTGAGCATTGGTTCAATGGTTCTTGTAGGCTGGCCAAGTCTGCCCTGATTAAAGAGGTATAAAAGGGTACACAGTCTAGTATCCAGGCTGCGAGGGCCTTTTACAAAAATCTGATTAAGGAGGCAAAATCTGAGTGGGAGGATCTAAGGTGGCAAAATATGAAGCAAGCATTAGCAGATCGTGACTCAAGGGCTTTTTGGAACATTGTACGAACTGGTACGGCAGCATGCAGCCCCGCTATTATCCCCAATCTCAGCGAGGAGGTCTGGCTTGCCCATTTTAAACCCCTTTATTCTCTCAGTAACCCTAGGGGAGGATTTGACCCGGTAACCCCGCCTAATGATACTGTAATGAATCAAACGGACCAGGAAGATTTAGTGAGTCGATCCTTCTCCCCTCCAGAAATAGAGTTGGCCCTTAGCACCCTATCAGTAGGGAAAGCTCCGGGGCTCGACAGGATCCCTGGTGACCTGTATAGAAGCAAATTAAAAATTTGGGCCCCTTACATTCGGGTATACTTTAATGCCATTCTGCAGGGCCTTGAGATCCCGGATACCTGGTTGGGAGCAGAAATTATACCCATTCATAAAAAATCTTCCCCTTTGGATCCAGCCAATTATCGCCCCATAAGTTTGATTGATGTCCTACAGAAGCTGTTTGCCCGAGTCCTTTTGACAAGACTGCAGACCTGGATGGAGGATCATCAAATCCTAACGTCCCTCCAGGCGGGGTTTCGAGCAAAGGTTTCTACCATTGATCAATTGTTTAGGCTACAGTTGATTCATTGGAAGACAGTCAGCATGGGTGCAGGCAATCTTTACTTGATTTTTGTGGACCTTCGGTCCGCATTTGATATGGTCCAAAGGGAAAAACTATGGGTTTTATTATTAAAGATGGGTGTTCCCCCCTACCTTTGCCATTTATTCAAACGTCTGCATGAAGGCACTTATGCAAGGGTGAGATTTGGGAGATGCGGGGAAATTTCAGGGCCATTTCCGGTTGAAAAGGGTGTGAGGCAGGGCTGTGTCCTGGCCCCCACTCTTTTCTCCCTTTTTATTAATTGGTTGATTGAGCATCTCTTGTGCGCCGCTAATCTGGATTCCCCTATCCTAGCGGGGCGTAAGATACCGGCCCTAATGTTCGCGGATGACACGCTCCTGTTGTCTAAATCTTACATGGGCATCCAGCGTACATTAGAGGCCTTTTGCTCCTTCTGTAAAAAAAGGGATTTGGAACTGAACCTATCTAAAACAAAATTTATGGTTTTCGGCTCTAATTCAATCAACTGTCCCCACCCTAAGATGGGAGATGTAGAGCTGGATAGGGTCTCCACTTTTGATTATTTGGGGGTGACCCTCAATGACAAAATGAAATGGGGTTCTCATATGGCGAAGGCAAATTTGAAGCTAGCTCAATCAGTGGGGGGTATCCTGAAGGTTTTTAATAACACTTCTTCTAAACCTCTGGGCCCCCCCATGGAAATCTACAAATCCCAAGCAAGAGGGGGTGCGCTTTACGGCGCTGAACTCATGGAAAGTTGTACTCCTGCTTCCTTATCGTCAATTGAGAATTCTTTTATTAGGCGACTACTGAAACTACCTGCAAGTACCCCCTTAATTCCCTTGAGATGGGATCTAGGTTTAGTTCCTATAGAAGAGATTGCCCTGAATCGCCCTCTCCTGTTCTGGAGACGACTCTGGTCAACGCCCGAGCTTGCAAGCTATAGGTATGATCTCGGCGATATACTGTCAAGGGGAAAATCGGAAAAAATTCCTTGGTTAACATATGTAAAGAACCTCTGTTATTCCATAGGGATGAGGGACCTATGGTCCGCACCGGAACAGACAAGCCGCTCACTATCTAAGAAATCATTGCGGGAGGCTTTGCAATTGTATCGGAAGGAAATTTTACTGCATTCCTCTCTGGGCAGGCTTACGGACACCTTTCTGGACATTAAGATTAGTCCCCAGTTCGAAGTTTTCTTGGATGTTATCCAACCACCTCTGGCAAAGAAACTTTACATTCAGTTTAGACACGGTTCGTTACCACTGAGGGCCTTTACATACAGATGGTCTAACGCATCTGATCCCTTAAGCACGTGTCCTGTATGTACTGATATTTGTGAAACAGAGCTGCATGTTGTTCTTTTCTGCCCCCTATATAACAAGGCAAGGAAGAAGTGGATCATCCAGCTCTGCAAGTCTAGGGGTCTCAGGGACTATCAGGAGGTGTTTAGAATTCTGAAGTACGACACTACCCCATTGATAGTGTTTGCGATGGCCAAATATCTTCTTTCTATGTGGTTCACTAGGTCCAAAAATATGCTATTTGCCACACAACACTCTTGATCCTATTATTGTTATTACTGTTACTATAGAAGACTGTGGTGTAGTGAGAACATTTTGGGCCTTGGATACAGTTTCAACCATATGTTCTTATGTGGAAAAATTTTGTTCTCATTTGTCCGTGTAATTTTTTACTACATAAATTTTAATGTTTTGATGGATTAACTATATGCAATGTCTATTTAATCATGTTTTATTGTACATAATTATTTATGTCTTTTTATGGTATTTTACCGAAATAAAAGCTTTGACTGACTGACTGACTAAGAACATTAAGGCAATTGATTATTTAGAATTTAAAATAAAGGAATGTTACATCAATTGAAATATGGATATGGTTACAACTAAGGTAGGGTAAGGTAAGAATAAAGTTTAGCATATAGGTTAAGGGTGAGAGCAAAGATTAGGGTTAGGGTTACTAAATGTTTGTAGGTAAATAAAATAACAATTTCACCAAAGCCTCATTTCAATATATGACCACCATACTCTAAAAACTGACTTTAGTCTAAATATTTAACCCATAACAACAGCTGCTATCAGCCGCCATATCAGTAATTATGTGCTAACTTCACTTGTTATTGTTCCTACTTTAGCACCAAACAGTCTCGTAACAGAATCCAGCCAACGCAAAACAATGTTTTCACTGTAGTGAGATTTCAAGTCAGTGTTTAAAGATTAAAACAATGACACCTTGGCATTCGATTCAAAATAGGGGTACCACCTGCCGTCTTTTCACCGGAATGCCCAGCATTTTAAAATCCCTGCTAGTGCAGGCCCAATAGTAGCATTTGCTTAAAGAATTTTGATCCGCACTCAAAAACACAAGTCCATCCAATTTGTATGTTTTTATATTGTCCTTTATTCTCATATTCTTTCTTCCTAGTAGCCAAGTCGGCTACTAGGAAGAATGAATATGAGAATAAAGGACAATATAAAAACATACAAATTGGATGGACTTGTGTTTTTGAGTGCGGATCAAAATTCTTTAAGCAACTGTATTTAGTGGAAGTTTTCTTTCACTTATTTGGGAAGCGAAGGGGTTTTGCTTCTCTGATCTTTGCACCATATAATTAATAACATTCCCGAGATAGGGATAAGTGCTGTAATTAAATCCTAGACCTCTTTTGTAAATCTTCCACTAGTAGCATTTAATTTACAGGCCCTTGGCACAGGTAGTGCCACTTTACTAGGGACTTGCAAGTAGATTAAATATGCCAATTAAATACAAGCCAATTCAACATGTGTTAAGGAGAGAGCACAAGAACTTTAGTGCTGGTTAGCTGTGGTAAACTGCACAGAGTCCTAATGCCAGCAAGAACGAAGTCACCAAAACCAGGAGGTCTGAAGGTAAAAAGGTTGGCGGAAAATCACACCAATGATGCCAGGTCTAACAAGTCCCTATTACAGAAATCTCAAACTGAGAAAACTACATCTTCACTGTATGGAAAGTTGATGAAACCGAAATACTGGAATTTATGGAATGAAATGAAAATAGGATTTGTAGAGCACTATCATACCCACTAATCTCTGAGAAGGTAAACTGTTGATGGGAAAAAAGGATAGTTATTGGGTGAAAAGCCAAGTTTTTGGGGCCTTTTTGAAAGCCAACAGATCTGTTTTTCTTTTTTAGTTCCAAGGGGAGAGAGTTCCAGAGTCTGTTTGTGCCCACGGCAAAGCATCTTCAACCTCAGCAGGACTTTTTGAATTTAGGAACTATGAGATTGTAAGCGGAGGCAGAACGAAGTGGTCTAGATGGAATGTATCATTGGAACCTTTGCCTAAAAAAGTCAGGGCCAGTGCGGTGGAGTGTCCTAAAGGCAATTAATAGGGCTTTAAAAAAAAACCTCTCAAATGTTGTTTCCCATGATTCATCCTTATGTGCCCAGGAGATCACTGAGATCATTCTCCTTAAAGTTAGCTGAAATACCTACAGTGCCGAAAGCAAGGAGTGGAGGTCCATCTTTCTCCTTCGTAGCGGCACAACTATGGAATTATTTACCTACTAGGTGGAGGATGATGGTTGAAGAATGTCTGTTCAAGAAATAGTAAGAACTTGGTAGTTTGATTATGACTTAATAGCGCTCTGGTGCATTCAGCACTGGTGGGGTAGCTATGCGCCATACGCACTTTGGAATTAAATTTGTGCATTCCATATATAAAGCATGATGGTCTTAACACAAGTAGTCACATTGCTACTTATTTAGTTTGTGTGTAGATGAGTAGACTACAGGCTTGATGCTGAGTGCTGTGTTTGTGCAGGTTGGCAGGGAAACATGAACATACCCTCATCTGGCGTGATCATTTTACCACATTCAGCAGCCTGCCCTTCATGTTCTGGGAAGTAGCATTCGAGGCAAGGTGAAATGAGTGCAAGCATGGATTGTCACATTGCAGATTTTCCATTATATGTTACAATTGTAAAAGGGTTGATGGCATTGGTATGTTACCTTCAAGTTCTACTGTCCACACGCCAGCAATAGTAACATTCAAAGTAAGTGTTTATTAAAGACTGGCAGCATTTTCTGCAAACTACACATGGGAAAATATCAATAATTTCTCAAGGATATCTGGCTAAGTCAAGCTAGTGAAGATTGCCTCCCCATCCCTCAGGGAAAAAGGACGGACAAAGTTTGCTGCCAGAGGAAAAGCCCCAAACTCTGGGATGAAATCTATGGTAATATTAATTGGATGGATTTACTCCACCTGATAATACAGGCAATGAAACATTCTGCAGATACAGCGCTTTCCTCCAGAACTGGGGAATTTTCCACCACCACTGAACTCCAAGTCCCAGATTTCCTAACATTTTGTGCAAGGCTTGTGCCACAAAAGTAACACAATCCCAGCACAAGGTGTTGTGGTGGTTTTTACTTCCCAAAGCAAATCGGGATTTACATTGGTAAGCTATCCGATGCAACACAAAGTTGTGCTATGCTCTTCTCCGTGCTACCTTGCGTCAAGGGTGTGTTCCAAGGGTGGTAAATGGACATTGCCAAGCAACCACTCATGGGGTTTGATACAAATACCCATGTAGTAGCAAATGTACGCAGGAATTTGCACAATAACCATATGCCTCCTCCACGAAGGCATAAGGAAGGAGAAATGCTTTTATTTCTTAACATTTTTCAATCATCATGTGTACTACATTGTGCAGTACACATACAAAGTGAGAAAAGAATAAAACACATTTTTCTGCACTGGAAGGCCCTCCTTTCAGCACAAAACCTATGCTTACCATAGTTCACAATTCCTTGCAGTATGGTGCAAGGGTGTATATGTTGGCACATGGCAGTCTAAAGTGTGCTGGCCGAGAGAAAAAAGGCGCCATATTTTAGTAGATAACGCTCCGTTTTTAGGTCTCGCCTGATCTAGCGTATGCGCTGGTCTGGCCGAGACATTTAGTGTACGGGTTTGGAAAGTGCTGCCACACGGCCTAGCGCTTGCGTTCACGCGAGCGTGCACGCGCGCAGCCCGCAGCTTTGAGCGCCCGAGGCTCCATCTGGAGCTTTCACTTTTTCCGCCCGCGTCGCGCGGCCAATGCTTGTTTTCCAAGCTTTGGCCGCGCGTGCACACAACTCCCGCTTCGCCCCTCCCCCACCACATATGGCGTCTCGCGCGCGTGGCCAATGCTTGTTCCCTCTGGATGTACTATGTCAACCTTGAATCCGTGTTTTAATACTTTGATCTCTGTGCCCATGTACTGTAAAGCTCTCTGATACCCCCTGGTCTAGCCACCGCTATATAAAACTCTCAATAAATAAATACATTTCCCACACCTTAGATGAAAAGTACATGTGATCGGGAAATTATTGCTTAAAAGGTCTAGAGGCCAAACTGCATACTCTTTAAAACCTCTTTACTTCCACTTTCAATCTCCGTAATGCAGAAAAGATGCAAAGCAAGGGCTCATTAGAGCAGAATGTTCTAGCATTACTGCGTTTTTTTTATGCATGCTAAATTATTAAGGAGGTTCCCATTTTCTTTTTAAACAGAACTGGGGATGTGCCAGCTACACACACAGTTTCAAACAGGACAGTTTTTAGGTCTCGCCTGACCCAGCGCATGCGCTGGTCTTGCGAGACTTATTGAGAGGGCTCCAAAAAGTGCTACCAGGCCAGCCTAGAGCTACAGTGCATGTGCGCGGGCACGCGCGCCGCGCTTGACCGAGATTACTTTCACTTTCGGGGTCGCCGCTTTGATGTTTGATCGCGATCACTTTAGCGGCCGCACGGCCGCTTGGCATAGCCAACAGGTCTCGCTTTTATGACCTTATAAGTATTTAGTTATGCAACTGTTGCATGGCTAAACACTTATAAGGTCCCAAAGGCGAGACCTATTGGCTATGCCAATGCTTGTTTGCTTTCCTGTTAGATAAATCCAAAGAGTTATTAAATCTAGTCTCTGACATCACGTCGTGTTTCTGAGCAGCCATCTCAGTAGTTTGACGTGATGCATATGGATTCAAGATAATTGCATTGACAAAACTTACTACGAGACAAAAATATCCCTCCATTAGCTTTTATTGAGAACTAAACACGTATGGAATTGCTGAAGCATTCTCGCTCCAGTTCTGTGAATTCAAGACACATACCTGACTATGTAGTTGGGAAGCGATCAGTGCTTAATTTGAACCTTTGCTTTCCGGTGCTCCTCACTGCACTTAATTGGCAACACCGGCACTTAAGACAGTCTGCACATGGTGGCGCTGTTTGTCTAATTTAGAGGGCAGCATTTAGAGCGCAGCATAACAACAGTTGTTTATCAATTCAACATGCAAGAAAAATAACTCTTATATGCCGCCCAAGCTATTTTTTAAAATAGTTTTTGGGATTTGAAGTAGTCAGAATTGTCACGTAAGTGTGTGATGGTTAGTAGTAGTGATGGTACTTTCACTGGCTGCGCTGGTATGGGCAACGGGTGGTGCAAGTAGCAATAGCCTACTGACGAGGGCACCAGCACTTTTTTTTTCTATTAACAAATTAGTCATTGGAGGGGATACAAGCAAACACCAGGAGGTTTGCGGACTTCGATACTGACTTCAATGTACTTTCTGATAATGTCTCCTTTGGTGCTGAAAAGAGCCCCGTTTTACATGCTTTCTGGTAATGGCCTCGGGGTAATCGACTGAAAACTGAGTAATTCGCTAGAGTAAACCATAAATAACTGCATGCTCGGTGGCTATTTGCTCTTTCAGGCTGGCATGGTGGAGGAGAGCAAGAAAATGAAGATTCGCTCCTGGATTTTAAACTTTCTACTTCAGTGCTTGCATGGAGCTAATCGTACTTCTGATACTGTAAAAATCTGATTTGAGGGCCATATACAAGGAAATAAGATAAATGTGTATTTCTAGTCTACGAAGTGGATTCGCAAAGTGCAAAGTTTGAATTGGTGATGCAGAGCATAGAACAGTAAACCTTTCACGGATGCTGAATATAGAACACTCAGACAAGTAAATATATGCAGAAAGCAATGCAGATTTTGGTTCGAATCTAACTCCAGTAGTGTGGTAAACAAAAATCTTCTTTACCGGACTGAATTTCATACGGGATCTTGAAATAAAATAAAATAGCTCAGAATAACAAGAGGCAGAATCCGTGGTATAAGAGTTTCTAAATGGGCTTTATTCCATCAAAAATGGCCGACTCGAGTCGCGGCCTTCAGGTTCCGTCACCACGAGGGTTCAGGAAGTGAAGTACAATACTTTATTGACAGACATGCATTTTTATAATAAGTACATTACAATGAAACGAATGTAGAAGGCGTAACATTTGATAAGAAAAGTGACAAAACAGGTACGTAATCGAAACTAGGCGTAATAAGGAATAAAAGAAACATGATTGGTTAGGATTATCAGACATAGGTGGATCTATAAGATAATACTTGGCATAGATGCGCGCGCAGCAGCATGACGTGTGATTGACGTGCAACTAGGGGGTGAAGGGGACTTGACATTTAGCTCTACATGTGGAGACGAGAAGTCTGGGGGGTCAAGTCAACCTAATCCCAAATCATATCTAACATCCTATGTTTAAAGAACTATGTTATCCACAAGGAAGGACTCTCGGACAGAATCTAGTCTATACTGACTGTGTGCGTGCACAAACGCCTAAGTGTCTATATGAGATGCGAGGGGCAGAAAACTTTCCATGGCAGCAGGGCTATGAATCACTTGCAGGAGGACGGAAAGGCTGAGTCCTTTGCTTGTGAGCTAAAGGAAATGTTTACCTAAATCACTAGACAGGAATGCATCGGCTGAAGAGCAAAATAGATAATTCGAAGGTGAAATACAGCTTCTTGGCAGGCAGGCGAAAACTGGCCGAGGCAGGCACCGTTAGCTGCACAGGGAGTAGGGCAAAGTTCATGGATACAGATGCGAGCTCAAGCTGAAGCTGTCAAAGACAGAGAGCAGGGAAAGGCTTTGAGGACAGAATCGGGCCTACTTGCCTGAACTGTAAAAATGGAGTAACTTAGCCATATAAAGTCGGTGGCCTTTCATACTTAGGAATCGACTATCCAGCCCATCGATGGCGGATCTGACAGAGAACATGTCGACGGTAGACACACATATGTTTGCGTTTTAGAAACTGGAACTAGAGGGAACATACATGTACTTGTAACATGCATATAGAACCGTTGGGGTCCAAGCTAGGGGACATAACTGATCAGGAAAATCCACATTTCCACATTCCCTCCTTGTCCCCTACTTGCCCTTCAAGAGATATCAATCTTCATCATTCCATCGATTTGCTCATGGAGCATCATTTCTTCTTCCTTCTTCTTCCGGCATTTTGAACGAGAACTGTGATATGGAATGCATGATGTGGCACACAGACCACAAATCGCTGGTCCACATTGCAGGCATAAACAACAACTGAAGAGCATAAGAAGGCCAATACCTAGGAAGGATAGAACTCTCCATCCCCAGGCTGATATCACACTCCAAAACCACTCGGACCACGTCCAAGTGCCTGGATTTTCGTGTATCTGGCTTACAATCTTATGAAGGCGTGTTATAGCTTTATATACAGATGGCGAATTTTCTGGTATGAATATGCAGCAGCTGGATCCGATGACCCTGCAAGCTCCGCCCCTATCGGCCAGGATGACGTCAAGGACAAGACGATTCTGGAGAACAACAATTCTCATCACTGATTGTTCCTCTGTCAGATTGCCTAGGGCGGCTATAGTCTCATTTACTACAGCTTCAAGAGTCTTGGTGAGTCTACGTATCAGCTTACTATTTGATATTGTACCTATATAGGGAAAGATACCTTTATTGAAATCTGCATACTTGTCCCATGCCGTCTCAGTATAATCGACAACTGGGAGATCTCTTCGCTCTCTATTGTGTACTAAATGAACATTTCGATAATAATCAGGGGGAGCTAGAAAAACAGGTGGCAGAAGGAATGCTATGTAACAGGTACCATCCCAATCTAGAGGCAAACGCATATATGCAGTCTGACCACATATAAAGTAAGAATGGCGAGAAGCTCTAAATGAAGATTTACCTTGATCACTATATTCTACTGTAGTAACGCATTGGCTATGGCCCATGTGTATGGAACCAACTTTTCTCACACATAATTCACCCTTAACTGGAAATACTGACATAGTGGGCAGAATTAGTTCAACTTCGGATTTGACATTCAAAATCATAAGATCAGGCGTAAAATTACCTAATTTATACACTTCATTTTCTAAATCAGTTCCTGTTCTACTGGGGTGACCCTCCTTATTAGGGTGACAGACTTTGAATAAAACTAGATTCAGATTTCCCCATATCCAATGTTGTTGATAAACTGCTGTGTCTGGGTCTATGGAATTTAATAAACTAAACCATGCTCCACAGGAGCCATTGTGTGTGAACGGATGTGGAAAGAAAGGCAGAACTCCTTTGTTATTCTGATAGGGAGGGAGTCGGCCACACACCCAACAATTGGTGGCATTACTAGTCTGATGGGAATGATGTAACATACTAATGAATGTGTTATTGCGCAGCGCAAGTCTATAGGACAACTCATGTGGGGGGAATTCACTAAAAGAATGTTCATCAGTTATATTGAAAGCACGTTTAGAAACAGGATAATACATATGCAACAATATACTTGCAGTAACTAAAAAACTCAAGAAAAACAAAATTAATAAAGTCACAATACAGTGGTTACGCAGTAATTTACAATAAGCATGTCGTTTCATTATGATTCTGGACTCTACATGATTCAGACCTAAGGGATACATGTCGGGACAGATTCAACCGCTTCACCTTGGAGAGGACTTAAACAATCAAATCGTCCGACAGTTTAGATCTGGACCTGAGTTTCTGCTTGTAAAGTTCGGTGCTACTGGCCTCAGCCAAAGGTAGCTTTGAGTCAATGGGGGAAGACACACGGGGAGTACTGTTTGTGTCAGGAGGAAGTCCATGAAATTTCTTTATATGGCTGGAATGCACCCAGCCTTTTCTCCCTTCGATCTTCACAGCTGTTCTGGTCGTCAGCAGGACCAACTTAGGACGCCTCCACCTTGGCTCCAGTTGGGTTTTCCGATCAAAATTCCTGACGAGAACATAATCGCCGGGAATTACATCATGAGGTTTCACCTCGGTGTTGTCGGGAAAAGCTGCGACTACCTGTGAACGACAAGATTGTAGTGCAGACATCAAGGAAGCCAGGTAATCTGTCAGCATATTACAATCAACATCAGTTATTTTACGGGGTATAGGCGTCCCCCACATATTCGGTGGTCTACCAAAGATCACCTCATAAGGGGATAGCCCTGTTCGAGAGTGTGCTACCATCCTCATGTAAAATAGCGCAACTGGTAAAGCTACTATCCAGTCCACACCTTTCTCCTGACATATTTTAGACAGTCTGATTTTTAAAAGTTGATTATGTCGTTCCACGAGACCTGCTGCCTCGGGGTGTCGGACACAGTGGAATTTCCACTGATATCCCAACAAAAGTGAGACATGTTTCATTAATTCGGATGAGAAAGGCTGGCCGTTATCTGAATATACAACACGTGGTAAACCGTACCGTGGGAAGAATTCTCGAACTAGCTGCTTGGCAGTAGTCGGGGCAGTGTAATCTGATACGGGATACGCCTCTGTCCAACGGGAGAGAGTGCAGACAACTACGAGAACATATTTGAATCCTCGACAACGTTCCATCTGAATATAATCCATCTGGAGGACTTCAAAAGGATGGTCAGGAGGCTGAAATCCACCCTGCTCTACGGGAACACTCTTTCCTGGATTAAACTGACAACATATCATACAGGTACGAACCTTTTGTTTAGCTGCTGCTCGTAAATGTTTGTTGAACCAAATGTGCTGAATGCTGTCTAGCATAGCCTTCTCTCCTAAATGTGCTGGACTGTGAACTGTAGCTATAATGGCTTGAACCATGGAATCAGGGAGAAACCATACAGATTTCTCCTTCGTCATCCATCCTTGATCTGTCTGGATCCCTCCTAGTTCAGTCCACTTCTTTATTTCTTCTGCTGTGGCATGTGTCTGTATATCAATTACGTCAAGTGCGGGATCCTTAATTGTCATACACTGTGTTGGTGTCTGAACTATTGGCTTTGTCATGTCTAATGTGTGATTCTGAGCAGTCTGTTTAGCTGTTCTGTCAGCTAAATCATTGCCTTGAGAAATGATATCAGTAACCTTCGTGTGTGCTTTACATTTCATAATCGATATAGCAGTGGGTAGATGTATTGCGTTTAACAAAGCATGAATGAGGGGTCCGTGCTGAATGTGGGCACCATGGGAAGTTAAATAACCTCTCTCTCGCCACAACACGCCGAAGTCGTGTACAACTCCGAATGCATAACGTGAGTCAGTGTATACATTAACTTTCTTATTTGTGGCTTGAATACAGGCTTGTGTTAGAGCAATAAGTTCTGCTGCTTGGGCGGACAAAGTATCTATACAATTTGTCTCAATAACTTCAGTGTCTGTTGTGACTGCATACGCGGCCACTAAATCTCCTGTACTTGTTCTCATGCACGATCCGTCTACATACAACGTCAGGTCTGGATCTAACAACGGAACGTCTGTCAAGTCTTGTCTAGGTTTCGTCTTTATTTCAATGATTTCAACACAATCATGAGCTAGTGGGTCTGTTCCAATTACAGGTAATAGTGTAGCAGGATTCAATGTATTACACCGTCGGATCTCTATGTGTGGTTGAAACAATGTCAATTCATAACCGGTAAGTCTTGCTATGGTCAAGTGTTGTGTTTGTGTTCGGTTCACAAGAACCTCTACTGCATGTGGTACTTGTACTGTCAATGGATGTCCTAATACTATGGCATCGCTTTGTCTGATTGCTAAAGCTGTCGCTGCCACTGATTTCAGACATGCAGGCAAAGCCTGAGCTACGGGATCTAATGTACTGGAAAAATAAGCACATGGCTTGCGTGATCCTGCTTGATCCTGAGTGAGTACTGACAAGGCAGTACCTTCGCGTTCTGTAACAAAGAGTGTAAAATGTTTGCTATAACATGGTGTTGCTAAAACAGGTGCTTGACATAAAGCTTTCTTTAAGCTTTCAAAAGCTTGTGTATGTTCCTGAGTCCAAGGGAGAACAGTCGATGTGGCTGCCTCCTGTGTGGTTAACTGAATGAGTGGTTTTGCTAGAAAAGCGTACTGAGGGATCCACTGCCTACAATATGAAGTGAGGCCTATGAAAGCTCGCACCTCCTTTTGTGTCTGGGGTATTGACATGTTAGCAATTAACTGGATGCGATCTGGTGTAAGCTGCCTTCCCTCCTTGGACAGCGAGTGACCAAGATAAATAACTCGCTGGACACAGAATTGCAGCTTAGAAGGAGACACCTTGTGCCCCTTGTCGGCTAGGAAATGTAAAACTGTCAGAGAAGCTTTTTCACATTCTGGCTCGCTTCTCGCTGTGATCAGCAGATCATCGACATATTGAAGCAGTGCAGTATTGACTGGCATGTGGATACTGTCAAGTTCTCTCTTCAGTGCTTGGCTGTAGATGCTGGGGCTTTCTGTGAATCCTTGGGGAGCGCGTGAGAATTTAAAGCTGCGCCCATTTAAACTGAATCCGAACAAATATTGGCTTTCCGGATCTATTGGGACGCTGAAAAAGGCATTCTTGAGATCGATTACAGTAAAGAATGTTGCTTCGGAATCAATTGCTGTCAACAATGATGATATATCAGGGACCACAGGGAATTGTGGTACAATGCACTTGTTTAGTTCACGCAAATCAATAACCAATCGGTACACTGGTGGGGCAGTAGGATCAGTTCGTTTAAGAATCGGAATTATCGGTGAATTACATACATTGGAGTCTGTTTCTACAACTACTCCCTGGACAATCAGCTCATCAATGATTTTCAGCAAAGCCACTACAGCATCATGCGGTAACTTGTATTGTCGCATTCGTGGTAGTACCACTCCTGCTTTCAGGGTGACTCGATAGGGTGTAATGTTCATGCAGCCAACATCCGTAGGGCCTTGTGCCCATAGATGTACTGGTAAAGTCTGTAGTCGGGGATCCATGTCTCTAGACACATAGTGACCTTTAAAATCACGTAAAAACAACCTTACTCCTTCCGGAGAACAACATATTATGGCTCCTAGTGCTTTCAGAGTTTTAATTCCTAACAGATTTTCTGGGCATGATTTAGTAAGCAATAAATCTGTAGTTCGTGTCAAAGGTCCTATCGTAAGTGGTAGAGGCTGTGATACTTCATTAACAATAGGTTTTCCTGAAAAACCAAGGGAAATATTTTGAGAGCCTGAGAGGGGTGCCCCTGGAACTTCACTACGTTTTATGGTTGTTCGACTTGCCCCTGTATCGAGTAAGAATTTTCTATCTTGACCTAATAATTCACTATGTACATAAGGTCCTTCTTGATCTACAGGAATCTCGATAAGCGGTAAGTCAACTTCCCTCTCTAGGCTTGTTCATGCGTAACGCTGATACTCAGGGTATTCATACTGTGCAGTCTGATACATTTGTCGTGTTGTGGTTTGTGTGGCAGTAGCAGGCAACGGCGGTGCAGCTGGCACAAACTGTATGGGTTGCTGTGAGGCTGGCATGGACTGTTGTTGAACTGGCATGGACTGTCCATGCTGCATAGCTCCTTGTTCATTCTGATCTTGTCTAACTAATCGTGGTCTCTCCTTTGCAATACCTGTAGCTATATTACGTTTCAGGACTGGACAATCGTGTACATAATGGCCCAGTTGTTTACAGTAATTGCAGCTTCCTTTTACAGGAACTGCAGAATCACCAGAATGTGTCACACCCTTTTTGTGACCATCTGCTGGTACTGTCTGAGAAACTAGCATTTTCATTTTTGTATCCTTCATGCGTCTATGCTCGTGTTCTTGTTCATCCCTAATTCTATTGTGATGATACTGTAACATTTGTAGCATTTGTGACGGAGTGTTACTTTGCCAGGTACTCTCGAATTTCAATATTCTATTCTTTACTGGAGGCAATGCATTTTCCACTAATTTTGTCACAAATAAATGTGGATATGAGTCACTACTTGCTTTTATACCACTATTTATACCAAAACATTTTTCAAATCGAGCATAATAATCGCTTGTGTCTTCATCTTGCTTTTGTTTGCAGGCTGTGATTGCACCCCAATCTTCCTTTTTTGTAGTTAATAAACGTGGCAGTACCTGTACTAGTAAACCTGGTAACAGTTTAACTTTATCCCCGAGCCCTGAACCTGCAGTTCGGCCCCTTTCTTCCTCTGCTAATGCTGTCCAGTCTATCTTTTGGTCACCCACTTCCCACTCTTTTTCTTTCAGTTTTTCATAAATGCCAGCAGGCAAAAGCACCTTTAATATCGTCATAATATCAGGAAAGGTGTACTCTCCCATCAGTAACATGTCTTTAATTTCTCGGTGGAAACCCGCTGGGTCTTTGTCATGACTAGGTACTACTTTCTTCATTTCCAATAATTCCATTTTTGATATGGGTGTGTAAACAAATACACGGTGAAACTCATTGTCTTCGCCTTTTATTGGGTGCACTTCTCGTAGGGGATTTTGTCTATCCATATAGTACGGCGCTCTTTCTCTGCGGGGCAGCGAGAGAGAATCCGGACTTACAAAAAGGACATACTGCTTACGTGACACTAATATCTCTTTAATTAGCTTGTTACTAGAACCTCTCCATCTGTTTGTGAGTAGTTCCGTTAATATATCAGGTAAAGGACCAGGGTCAGCATGTTGGCTCTTATATAATATGAGGAGTTGCTGAATCATATAGATTCCAGCTAAACGTTGTTCATCTGTACTGAGATTAAAAAACGTGTGTGCTACGGTCTCATCACCGTATTTTTCAGGACTGTCAATCCAGTGAACGGCTGATCTGGCTAACTCTTGCTCATCCATGGAATCGAGGAAGTGGTAACCCCTTCGTTCTCGTAATATTTTATCTGCGGCTTGAAACGAATGTTCAGGAGACTTCAGATTTATTATAGGCGTCGGATACGTTCTGCTATTATTTGGGCATACTGAGTGTATGGGATCAGAAAAACATCTAGTATTTTCACAGGATCTTCCTCTGCCTACATAAGCTATGGTCTCTGACTGTCTTGCGGAATTCCCTGATTCGGACATTTCATCTTGCTCAAACTCGTCTGTTCCCAATCTCTCTTCATGAATACGCTCTATTTCTTTACGGATTTTTCGGCACATGGCTATTATACAATTTTGCTTATCGTGTCTCCCTTCTGATATATTCTGACTCCATTTTGTAAGAATAAGCATTGCATTCGGGTCTACCCCCGGGCGGTCTTGATTTCTGATCACACAGTTTATGAGGAAACGTAACAGTTCCCCCTGTATTTCTACTTTCTGGAATTCCATAGCTCTGTTAATACATCCTGGATCTCGTCCTGTTTGAACAAAATGATATATGTTATCTAGATGCGTAGTCATTCCTGGTAACCTTGCTAAATACTCTGCGGCTCGCCTGATACGTAATGATGCCAGGACCATTTCGTCCTCTTTACCAACCACTGGGTCATATCTACAATTTACAAGGAGTTCCTTAAGCGTACGTTCACTTACGAATTTAGGTGTACGTGAATGTGCTGACTCTTGAAAAACAAGTTTATTTATTCTGGGTGGTGTAAAGGTAATGCTAGCACCTCCCGTGGCCCCATCTGGGGCGTCGGGTGTGAATGGGTTCGTTGAACGTGACACAGCAACTATGGGTGTCGATACCCCTGTAGAATCGACTGCGGAGACAGATGCGGAAACAGATGTGCTTGCTGACGCTTGCGTCGGGACTTGCTGTTGCACGGGGACAGATACCTGATCCTGACGTTGAACCCCTACACCAGACGGTCTATGTGGTGCGGCGTTAGCATATTCGGGAGCTGCGTCGTCTAGATATGAGGAAAGAAAAACATCTTCTGCGGTTCTGGGATGCCCTTTTGGATGTACCTTAATTGGAAATAATGGGGGTGGCAAGTCTTTTGGCATTTCTGGAGCAGCCTTAGGTAGTCCTTCGGCTAGAAGGGGATACATACCATTCATAAGAGCATTTCTTTGTCTATTTACTTGTTCTGATTTCACTCGGATACCTTCCTCAATTAATAGACTTTCTTGAGCTTTATTTGAACTTTCTTTACTCCTCTCTTCTTGTCTACGTGCTTTTTCTGTTCGTCTATGAGATTCTTTACGCCATAACTCAACAGCGTCTTTCTGTGACTGTCTGACCTTTCTTTTCCATAACTCTTCCTCCACTTTCATGATGCACTCTGCATCCCAGGTTCCCGCTACGGGCCACCTTTGACTTTCCGGCAATCCCTTGGTATAGTCTACCCATAGATCAAGAAACAATATGGCATCTAAGCCATGCTTATGGTACATAAAATGCCCTGGAGTGTCCCTAGGAGGAATAGGAACTGCTTCTTCAAGCACCCCTTTTCTGGTAGTAATCTGTCTTAACTTCGAGAAGAGCGGCATATTGACAACTGATCTGATACTTACTCTTGAACTCACTTAATACGAAAAACACAATAATGAACAGTGAACAATGAACACTCATTCATACCACAATATTTGAACACTTTAAACATTAAACATTAAACATTTTAACAACGACCGACAATGATGACAGTCTGCCTAACTAATCACCACGCTGAATTCTTGACAATAACTGCATACTTCGGAATACTTGATATACTGCTAAACAGTACATATACACTGCTAAACAGTGCAGACCGGATTTGTGTACCCAAATCCGTCTTGACCGGCACAACCTATGTGCGCGTCAACACGC
This sequence comes from Triturus cristatus, assembly GCF_964204655.1. Taxonomy (NCBI): domain Eukaryota; kingdom Metazoa; phylum Chordata; class Amphibia; order Caudata; family Salamandridae; genus Triturus; species Triturus cristatus. The sequence continues at coordinate 1,709,056,525 of NC_140589.1, read as the reverse complement.
CTCCCCGGCGATGGTACTCACCGAGTAGCTCCTTGAAACGGAAGGCCTCAGAGAATGGACAGGACTCGATGACTGCGGACAGCGGACCCTCTGGACATCGGGATTTCGAAATAACTGGTGGGCCTCTGTATACCTCGGATCTTGCTCTCTCAGCTAGGCTCTGGTCGGGATACTTCGCACTTCTCACCGCCTCGTCTGGGTTGATCGCAGCCTCAGTCGCCCCCGCTTGACCGGAGGGAGCTTACAGGAAATCCTGCTGGTACGCGTTTATGGTCCGTCCAGCTGTGGCAGGAGACCGGGCCTGCAACGCACCGCCGGCGCGTGAGATGAGAAAGTGTCCCTATTCGGGCGCCATTATGTGGTAAACAAAAATCTTCTTTACCGGACTGAATTTCATACGGGATCTTGAAATAAAATAAAATAGCTCAGAATAACAAGAGGCAGAATCCGTGGTATAAGAGTTTCTAAATGGGCTTTATTCCATCAAAAATGGCCGACTCGAGTCGCGGCCTTCAGGTTCCGTCACCACGAGGGTTCAGGAAGTGAAGTACAATACTTTATTGACAGACATGCATTTTTATAATAAGTACATTACAATGAAACGAATGTAGAAGGCGTAACATTTGATAAGAAAAGTGACAAAACAGGTACGTAATCGAAACTAGGCGTAATAAGGAATAAAAGAAACATGATTGGTTAGGATTATCAGACATAGGTGGATCTATAAGATAATACTTGGCATAGATGCGCGCGCAGCAGCATGACGTGTGATTGACGTGCAACTAGGGGGTGAAGGGGACTTGACATTTAGCTCTACATGTGGAGACGAGAAGTCTGGGGGGTCAAGTCAACCTAATCCCAAATCATATCTAACATCCTATGTTTAAAGAACTATGTTATCCACAAGGAAGGACTCTCGGACAGAATCTAGTCTATACTGACTGTGTGCGTGCACAAACGCCTAAGTGTCTATATGAGATGCGAGGGGCAGAAAACTTTCCATGGCAGCAGGGCTATGAATCACTTGCAGGAGGACGGAAAGGCTGAGTCCTTTGCTTGTGAGCTAAAGGAAATGTTTACCTAAATCACTAGACAGGAATGCATCGGCTGAAGAGCAAAATAGATAATTCGAAGGTGAAATACAGCTTCTTGGCAGGCAGGCGAAAACTGGCCGAGGCAGGCACCGTTAGCTGCACAGGGAGTAGGGCAAAGTTCATGGATACAGATGCGAGCTCAAGCTGAAGCTGTCAAAGACAGAGAGCAGGGAAAGGCTTTGAGGACAGAATCGGGCCTACTTGCCTGAACTGTAAAAATGGAGTAACTTAGCCATATAAAGTCGGTGGCCTTTCATACTTAGGAATCGACTATCCAGCCCATCGATGGCGGATCTGACAGAGAACATGTCGACGGTAGACACACATATGTTTGCGTTTTAGAAACTGGAACTAGAGGGAACATACATGTACTTGTAACATGCATATAGAACCGTTGGGGTCCAAGATAGGGGACATAACTGATCAGGAAAATCCACATTTCCACATTAGCACTAAATAAAGCAGAGGACTCTCATGGATCAACACTATTCCTATTTTTTGGTAGTCCCAAATAATGAGACTGGTTCCTTTGCACTCTTCAAGGATCAATTGATGCAGAAAGACCACAGGTCCAAAGGGTAGTGCGTAGGAATTTTGATAGAAAAGGCAAACTGCTGTGGTGGAACTAGCCTACTCTGAGTAAGGTACATTTTCTCAAAGCTCTCCTATGAGCTCCCTTTCCAGATTGTTAAAGGTGCACGCTGGGCCTCAAAATACCATGATGTACTGGAGGGAATAGCAGTATCTTCCTTGAATGGCAAATGTACGCAGAAAATTTATTTTGCACCATGATATCCCTCAGAACCCACCACATCCACCACCACCACGTCCACCACCACCACCATGTCTACCACCACCATGTCTACCACCACCACGTCTACCACCACCACCACGTCTACCACCACCACCATGTCTACCACCACCACCACGTCCACCACCACCACCATGTCCTCCACCACTACGTCCTCCACCACTACCACCACGTCCTCCACCACTATGTCCACCACCACCATGTCCACCACCACATCCACCACCATGTCCACCACCACCACGTCCACCACCACCATGTCCACCACCACCACCACCATGTCCACCACCACCACCATGTCCACCCCCACCACCACCACGTTGTCCACCACCACCACGTCGTCGTCCACCACGTCGTCGTCCACCACGTCGTCGTCCACCACCGCCACGTCCACCACGTCCGCACCACCACGTCCGCCACAACCACGTCCGCCACAACCACGTCAACCACCACGTCCACCACCACCACGTTCAACACCACCACCACGTCCACCACCACCACCACGTCCACCACCATGTCCGCCACCACCACGTCCGCCACCACCACGTCAACCACCACCACCACATCCCCCACCACCACCACGTCTGCCACCACCACGTCCGCCACCACCACGTCCGCCACCACCACGTCCGCCACCACCACTGTGGTAAATATTTAAATTACCTGTACTATTTTTTATGCGGTAAAGTCTAGTAAGAATAACTCAGTCAAAATAAGAGGCAGAATCCGTGGTATTAGAGGTTCTGAAAAGGACTTTATTCCTTACAAAGGAATTATGGTTCGAACCAGGCAATCATATTCCATCACCACGAAGGTTCAGGAAGGAATCAGCAATACATTATTGACAAGTAACAATATATATATGAAAAGCATTGCATTAAGACAGATGCAGGAGGCGTAACAGCTGATAATACAGATAAGAATACACATACGTAATGAAAATAGGCGTAATAATAGGCGTATACTAGAAACGTCATTTAAAATGATGTCACAAGTGGGTGGATCCATAAGAGAATCCTGCAGTGTCAGCAGAAATATTTGGCAGAGATGCGCGCGCAGCCGCATGACGTGTGATTGACGTGCAACTAGAGGGTGAAGGGGAATTGACATTTAGCTCTACATGTGGAGACAGAAGTCTGGGGGTCAGGTCAACCTAATCCCAAATCGTATCTAATATCTTTGTTTAAGGAACTGTTTTATCCAAAAGGAAAGGTCTTCTCGGACGGAATCTATTCTATACTGACTGTTAGTGCATGTACAAGCGTCTATGTGTCTACATGAGATGCGAGGGGGCAGGAATCTTCCATGGTGACAGGGGCTATGAATTACTTGCATAAAGACAGCGAGGCCGGGCCCTTTGCTCGGTAGCTGGAGGGATGTTTACCTAAAACTTCTAGACAGGAATGCATTGAATGAGGAGCGGAGCAGATAACTTGAAGGCTGAATACAGTTTTTGGCAGGCAACAGGCCGCGTCAGGCACCGTTAGCCGCGCAGGGAGTAGGACAAAGTTCATGGATACGAATGCAGGTCCAGGCTGGAGCATTTTAGAGGCAGAAAAAGGAAAAGGCTTGATGGCAGAATTCAGGGCCTACTCGCCTGAACTGTAAAACGTGAAAAGTGGACCATATAAAGTCGGTGGCCAATCATACTTAGGAATGGAATATTCGACCCATTCATGGCGGATCTGAAAGAGGACAGGTTGATGTTGGACGCACATGTATTTGCGTCTTTATAGCTGGAACTGGAGGGAACATACATGTACTTGTAGCATGTACATGGAGCCGTTGGGGTCTAAGATAGGGGACACAATTGACCATAAAAATTCATATTTCCTCATTCCCTCCTTGTCCCCTACGGACCCTCATGAAATATCCATCTTCATCAATCCATCAATCTGTTCATATAGCATCATTTGTTCTTCTTTCTTCTTCCGGGATCTTGAATGAAAATTTGAAGGCGGGATACACGATGTGGCACACAGACCACAAATCGCTGGCCCACATTGTAGACACAAGCAGCAACTGAATAGTATGAGAAAACCAATACCTAGGAAGGATAGGATCCTCCATCCCCAGGCTGACAACATGCTCCAGAACCAACCGGACCAAGTCCAGGTGCCTGGATTCTGGTGTATCTGGCTTACGATTTTATGAAGTCGAGTTATGGCTTTATATACTGACGGCGCGTTTTCTGGTATGAAAACACAGCAACTTGATCCGATGACCCTACAAGCTCCGCCCCTATCGGCCAGAATGACGTCAAGGACAAGACGATTTTGAAGAACAACAATCCGCATCGCAGACTGCTCCTCTGTTAAGTTGCCTAAGGCGGAAGTAGTTTCATTCACTACTGCTTCAAGGGTTCTAGTTAATCTACGTATCAGCTTACTATTAGTGACTGTACCTATGTAGGGAAAGAAACCTTTATTGAAATCTGTATATTGCTCCCATGCTGTTTCAGTGTAGTCGACAATCGGGAGATCTCTCTGCTGTCTATTGGGTACTAAATGGGTATTCCTATGATAATCAGGCGGGGCTAGGAAAACAGGTGGCAGAAGGAATGCAATGTAACAGGTACCATCCCAATCTAGGGGTAGGCGTATGTATGCGGTGTGACCACAGATGAAGTAAGAGTGACGGGAAGCTCTAAATGTAGACTTGCCTTTATCACTGAATTCTATTACAGTGGTACATTTACTATGGCCCATGTGTATTGAACCATTCTTTCTTACACATAATTCGCCTCTAACTGGAAATACTGACATAGCGGGCAAGATTGGTGTAGCTTCGGATTCAACATTCAGGATCATGAGGTTAAGTGTAAAGTTACCTAATCCATATACTTCATTTTCTAGATCAGTCCCTGTTCTTTTGGGAAGTCCCTCCTTGTTAGGGTAGCAGACTTTAAGTAAAACTAGGTTCAGGTTTCCCCATACCCAGTTGTCTTGATAAACTACTGAATTTGAATCTAGGGAATTAATCAAACTAAACCATGCTCCACAGGAGCCATTGTGTGTGAATGGATACGGAAAGAGGGGCAGAACTCCCCTATATTTCTGATAGGGAGGGAGTCGGCCACATATCCAACAATTTGTAGCATTGCTGGTCTGATGAGAATGATGTAACATACTGATGAATGTGTTGTTGCGCAGCGCAAATCTATAGGACAACTCATGCGGAGGTAATTCGCTAAAAGAATGTTCGGCAGTAGCATTGAAAGCACGCTTGGAAATAGGGTAATACATGTGTAAAAATATACTGACAGTAATAATCAGAAGACTTAGAAAAAACATAATTAATAATGTCACTATGCAGTGACTACGAAGTGATTTACAGTACGCATGTTTCTTGAGCTGTTTCTGTCTATTTCTCTCTCTATTTCGGTCTAGAGGATACATGTCAGAGACAAATTCAACCGATTCACCTTGGAGAGGACTTAAACAATCAAATTGTCTGACTTGCTAGACCTTAGTTTCAGTTTATAGTTCTCTTTTTCTGGCCCATCAACCAGGGGGAGTTTTGAGTCAGTCTGTGAGGGAATGCAGGGCTGAAAGTTCGATTCAGATGGTAGTCCATGAAATTTTTTGATATGGCTCGAGTGCAACCACCCTTTACGTCCCTCAATCTTCACAGCTGTCCTTGTGGTCAATAAGACGAGCTTAGGCGACTGCCAGCGAGGCTCCAGCGGGTTCCTTCTGTCGAAGTTCCTTACAAGCACAAGGTCTCCCGGAACCACGTCATGGGGCTTCACCTCAGTGTTATCGGGAAAAGCTGCAGCTACCTGTGAACGACAAGATTGTAGTGCAGACATCAAGGAAGCCAGGTAATCTGTCAACATATTACAATCAACATCAGTGATTTTACGAGGTATAGGCGTCCCCCACATATTTGGTGGTCTACCGAAGATCACCTCATACGGGGATAGCCCTGTTCGAGAGTGTGCTACCATTCTCATGTAAAAGAGCGCAACTGGTAAAACTACTATCCAGTCGACACCTTTTTCTCTACATACTTTGGACAGTCTAATTTTCAGAGTTTGATTATGTCGCTCCACGAGACCTGCTGCCTCGGGATGTCGGACACAGTGGAATTTCCATTGGTAGCCTAACAGAAGTGAAACATGTTTCATTAGCTCGGATGAGAAAGGCTGGCCATTATCTGAGTACACGACACGGGGCAAACCATATCGTGGGAAGAATTCTCGAACTAACTGTTTGGCAGTAGTCGGGGCAGTGTAATCTGAGACGGGATACGCCTCTGTCCACCGGGAAAGAGCGCATACAACTACAAGGACATATTTGAATCCTCGACATCGTTCCATCTGGATATAATCCATCTGGAGGACTTCAAAAGGGTGATCGGGGGGTTGGAATCCACCCTGTTCTACAGGTACGCCTTTTCCTGGATTGAACTGACAACAAATCATGCAGGTGCGTACTTTCTGTTTAGCTGCTGCTCGCAAGTGTTTATTGAACCAAATGTGTTGAATACTGTCTAGCATAGCTTTCTCTCCTAGGTGCGCTGGACTATGTATTGTGTTAATGATGACTTGAACCATGGAGTCAGGAAGAAACCATATAGATTTTCCCTTCGTCATCCATCCTTGATCCGTTTGGATCCCTCCTAATTCAGTCCATCTCTTTATTTCTTCTGGTGTAGCATGTGTCTGTATGTCAATTATATCAAGGGCGGGATCCTTGACTGTCATGCAGTGTGTTGGTGTCGGAACTATTGTCTTTGTCGTGTCAGTTGTAGGAGTCTGATTCTGAGCAGTTTGTTTAGCTGTTCTGTCAGCTAGGTCGTTACCCTGAGAAATAATGTCAGTCACTTTCGTATGGGCCTTGCACTTCATAATCGATATTGCAGTAGGCAGATGTATTGCATCTAACAGAGCTTGAATAAGGGGACCGTGCTGGATGTGGGCACCGTGAGAAGTTAAATAACCTCTCTCTCGCCAAAGCACGCCGAAGTCATGGACGACTCCGAATGCATAACGTGAATCTGTGTATATGTTGACTTTCTTATTTTTGGCTTGAATACAGGCGTGTGTCAGAGCGATGAGCTCTGCTGCTTGAGCTGACAAGGTATCGATACAATTTGTTTCAATAACTTCAGTGTCTGTTGTGACTGCATAAGCGGCCACTAACTCTCCTGTATTTGTTCTCATGCATGAACCATCTACATACAATGTCAGGTCTGGATCTGATAATGGAATATCTGTCAAGTCTTGTCTGGGTTTCGTCGTAATAGTAATGACTTCAATACAATCATGTGCCAATGGGTCTGTTCCATTTAATGGCAAAAGTGTGGCAGGATTTAATGTACTACAACGTCGGATTTCTATGTGTGGCTGGAACAATGTCAATTCATAACCCGTCAGTCTTGCTATAGTCAAGTGTTGTGTTTGGGTCCGGTTCAAGAGAACCTCTACTGCGTGTGGTACTTGTACTGTCAATTGATGTCCTAACACTATGGCATCGCTTTGTCTGATTGCTAAAGCTGTTGCTGCGACTGATTTTAGGCACGCAGGAAGAGCCTGAGCTACGGGATCTAATGTGCTAGAAAAGTAAGCGCATGGCTTGTGTGATCCTGCTTGTTCCTGCGTGAGTACTGACAAAGCAGTACCTTCACGTTCTGTAACAAAGAGTGTAAAAGGCTTACTGTAACATGGTGTCGCTAAGACAGGTGCTTGGCATAAAGCTTTCTTTAAGTCTTCAAAAGCTTGTGTATGTTCTGGAGTCCAAGGGAGGACAGTCGATGTCGCTGCCTCCTGCGTTGTCAACTGAATGAGTGGTTTAGCTAAAAATGCATATTGGGGGATCCACTGCCTACAGTACGAAGTGAGGCCTATGAATGCCCGCACCTCCTTTTGTGTCTTGGGTGGCGGCATGTTAACAATTAACTGGATGCGGTCGGGTGTAAGCTGTCTTCCCCCCTTGGACAGCAAGTGCCCAAGGTACACAACTTGCTGGACACAGAATTGCAACTTCGAAGGGGACACTTTGTGCCCCTTGTCGGCTAAGAAATGTAAAACCGTCAGTGAAGCTTTTTTACATTCAGGTTCGCTTCGGGCGGTGATCAGCAGATCATCGACATATTGAAGCAGGGCAGTGTTAGCTGGCATGTGGATACTGTCAAGTTCTCTTTTCAGTGCTTGGCTATAGATGCTGGGGCTTTCTGTGAATCCTTGAGGTGCGCGTGTGAATTTAAAACTTCGTCCATTTAAACTGAATCCGAACAAATATTGGCTTTCCGGATCGATTGGGACGCTAAAGAAGGCATTCTTGAGGTCAATTACAGTAAAGAACGTTGCTTCTGAATCTATGGCTGTTAGTAATGAAGAGATATCTGGGACCACGGGGTATTGTGGTACAATGCATTTATTTAATTCGCGCAGATCAATAACTAATCGATATACTGGCGGTGCTTTTGGATCAGTTCGTTTAAGAATCGGAATTATCGGGGAATTACATACATTGGAGTCGGTTTCCACGACCACTCCTTGTGCAATGAGCTCGTCAATGATTTGCAGCAAAGCTACTACAGCATCTGGTGGTAATTTGTATTGTCGCATTCGTGGTAGTACTACTCCTGTTTTGAGTGTGACTCGATATGGTGTAATGTGCATACAACCTACATCAGTGGGGCCTTGCGCCCATAAATGTGCAGGTAGATTCTGTAACCGGTGATCCATGTCTCTAGACACGTAGTGACCTTTAAAGTCACGCAAAAATAATCGTACTCCTTCCGGAGAACAACATATTATAGCTCCTAGAGCTTTCAATGTTTTTATACCTAACAAGTTTTCTGGACATGATTTCGTAAGCAATAGATCTGTAGTCCGTGTTAACGGACCGACTGTGAATGCAAGTGGTTGCGATACTTCGTTAATAGTTGGCTTTCCTGAAAAACCAAGGGAAATATTTTATGAGCCTGAGAGGGGTGCCCCTGGAACTTCGCTATGACTGATAGTGGTTCTGCTTGCCCCTGTATCGAGTAGAAACTTTCGGTCTTTCCCTAATACTTGACTCTGTACATAAGGACCCTCTTGATCTACGGGAACCTCGATAAGGGGTAGGCCAACTTCCCTCTCTAGGCTATTTCATGTGTAGCGCTGATACTCTGGGTAGTCATTTTGTGCATACTGGTACATCTGTTGTGTCGTGTTCTGTGTTGCGGCAATAGGCTGTGGCTGTGGTTGTGGTATGGTCTGTTGTACAGCTGGCATAGGCTGTATATTCTGAGGTACTTGTTGTTGGATCTGATCCTGTCAAAGGCGGACGTGGTCTCTCCTTCGTTATACCCGTAGAGATATTATGTTTCAGAACTGCGCAATCGTGTATATAATGACCTGGCTGTTTACAATAGTTGCATGTCCCTCTAACAGGACCCGGTGAATCATTGGACTGCGTTGTACCCTTTTTATGACCGTCAGCTGGAACTGACTGCGCAACAAGCATTTTCATTTTCGTGTCTTTCATACGTCTTTGTTCATGTTCTTGTTCTTCCCTAATTCTATTGTGATGATATTGTAACATTTGTAACATCTGTGACGGTGTGTTACCTTGCCAAGTACTCTCGAATTTCAGTACTCTACTCTTAACTTGGGGCAAGGAATTTTCAACTAATTTTGTCACAAACAGATGTGGATACGACTCACTACTTGCTTTTATGCCACTATTAATACCAAAACATTTTTCAAATCGGGAATAGAAATCACTAGTGTCTTCATCTTGTTTTTGTTTACAGGCTGAAATTGCACCCCAGTCTTCCTTTTTCGTAGTCAATAAACGTGGTAGTACCTGTACTAATAATCCTGGTAATGCTGTAGTCTTTTCCCCAAGCCCTGAACCTGCAGCTCGGGCCTTTTCTTCGTTTTCTAATGCTGTCTTAATTTTGAAAAGAACGGCATCTTTAAACCTTGCTACTTGATTCTTACTCAAACTGGACTTGAACACAATTAATACGATAAACACAATAATGAACACTCATTCATACCACAATTTTTAAACACAGTAAAACATTTAACATTTAACATTTAATATTTAACGAACAATGATAATTAGAAGAAAACTAGTTACTGACATAATACTAATACTAGATAATACTGGATTATATACATGAACATACTAGATATACTGCTAAACAGTACAGATACACTGCTAAAACAGTGCAGACCGGATCTGTGTACCCAAACCCGTCATGACCGGCACAAATTAATGTGCACGTCTAAATGCCTCCCCAGCAACGGTACTCACCGGGTAGCACGGAACGGAAGGCCTCGGAACTGAACTGGACCGGACTGGACTCGACTGGACTCGACTCGACTCGGAACTTCGGAACCTGGTGGGCCTCTGTATACCTCGGATCTTGCTCTCTCAGCTAGGCTCTGGTCGGGATACTTCGCACTTCTCACCGCCTCGTCTGGGTGTTGATCGCAGCCTCAGTCACCCCCGCCTGGCCGGAGGGAGATACAGGAAATCCTGCGGGTACGCGTTTTTGTCCGTCCAGCTGTGGCAGGAGACCGGGCCTGCAACGCACCTCCGGCGCGTGAGATGAGAAAGTGTCCCTGTTCGGGCGCCAATTTATGTGGTAAATATTTAAATTACCTGTACTATTTTTTATGCGGTAAAGTCTAGTAAGAATAACTCAGTCAAAATAAGAGGCAGAATCCGTGGTATTAGAGGTTCTGAAAAGGACTTTATTCCTTACAAAGGAATTATGGTTCGAACCAGGCAATCATATTCCATCACCACGAAGGTTCAGGAAGGAATCAGCAATACATTATTGACAAGTAACAATATATATATGAAAAGCATTGCATTAAGACAGATGCAGGAGGCGTAACAGCTGATAATACAGATAAGAATACACATACGTTATGAAAATAGGCGTAATAATAGGCGTATACTAGAAACGTCATTTAAAATGATGTCACAAGTGGGTGGATCCATAAGAGAATCCTGCAGTGTCAGCAGAAATATTTGGCAGAGATGCGCGCGCAGCCGCATGACGTGTGATTGACGTGCAACTAGAGGGTGAAGGGGAATTGACATTTAGCTCTACATGTGGAGACAGAAGTCTGGGGGTCAGGTCAACCTAATCCCAAATCGTATCTAATATCTTTGTTTAAGGAACTGTTTTATCCAAAAGGAAAGGTCTTCTCGGACGGAATCTATTCTATACTGACTGTTAGTGCATGTACAAGCGTCTATGTGTCTACATGAGATGCGAGGGGGCAGGAATCTTCCATGGTGACAGGGGCTATGAATTACTTGCATAAAGACAGCGAGGCCGGGCCCTTTGCTCGGTAGCTGGAGGGATGTTTACCTAAAACTTCTAGACAGGAATGCATTGAATGAGGAGCGGAGCAGATAACTTGAAGGCTGAATACAGTTTTTGGCAGGCAACAGGCCGCGTCAGGCACCGTTAGCCGCGCAGGGAGTAGGACAAAGTTCATGGATACGGATGCAGGTCCAGGCTGGAGCATTTCAGAGGCAGAAAAAGGAAAAGGCTTGATGGCAGAATTCAGGGCCTACTCGCCTGAACTGTAAAACGTGAAAAGTGGACCATATAAAGTCGGTGGCCAATCATACTTAGGAATGGAATATTCGACCCATTCATGGCGGATCTGAAAGAGGACAGGTTGATGTTGGACGCACATGTATTTGCGTCTTTATAGCTGGAACTGGAGGGAACATACATGTACTTGTAGCATGTACATGGAGCCGTTGGGGTCTAAGATAGGGGACACAATTGACCATAAAAATTCATATTTCCTCACCACGTCCGCCACCACCACGTCCGCCACCACCACGTCCGCCACCACCACGTCCGCCACCACCACGTCCGCCACCACCACGTCCGCCACCACCACGTCCGCCACCACCACGTCCACCACCACCACGTCCGCCACCACCACCAACCGTGACAGGTAAAATGTCACTGGAGGGCAGGGGTAATAGGAGTGTCAACCACGGCTGTACATGGGACATTTAAGGATGCATTGGGTGCGAGAAGACGGGAATAGGGGCTAGAAGTATTACACCAGACCCAGAATACATTTTGAAGAGGCGCAATGTCACTGGGGCTCCTGTAACAGCTCTCGCAGCATCTCTACCTCACAGTGGCATACCTGCACGAGCCACTCACACAAAGCAAGCATTGGCATAGCCAATAGGTCTCGCCTTTGGGACCTTATAAGTGTTTAGCCATGCAACACTTGATGTTGTTGCACAAAGGATATTGTGCTGGATAACTAAACACTTATAAGGTCCCCAAGGCGAGACCTATTGGCTATGCCAATGCTTTTTAAAACTTCCCTTGGCGCAATGCAGCACAGAGCAGAAAACTTTAGTTACTGTTTTGCATTGCATCAACTTTTAATACATTTCCCACCTAATCCCTTGTTAACCCTACACTCTTGTCAGAGCAGGCTCCAGGAAAAGTGTATACCAACCTATAACTCCAGCTACCCGTCTGATGCTCGCTTATGCTTTGTTTACTAAACTCAACAGACATCCATTAAAAGATAATTGTGCAAAGTTGTGTAAATCAATAAGTAGCAGGGGTTCCATTTTACACTTTGATAGCATCAAAAGTAAAGAGAGTATATCTTTTCTAGTTTTAAAAATCACAGCAGAAAGACATTTTTCCAAATAGTAATATATTACAAGGCAGCAAATAGAAATTTGCTCCTCTTGTTTTACAGATACTATCCGCATTAAATGTATATCTACCCATTGGACAATATTTATATACCAGAAGACATTTTTCAAAAGTCACTGATTTTTAAACCCATTAAGACGCTTTAACAAAATAATCTTACTGACAAACAATACCTTAAGAAACTTCTTTAAAAATCTAAAAAAGTGAAAGAAATGCAAGCAGAGAAGCCATACTGGAAACACACCAAAAAGGAGAGAATCAAAAGATTATGTGTCACTGCATACTCAATGCAAACCAACTGTTACTGAATGAGCATAACTAAGTGATATGCATTAGGCAGAATTTTAAAGAAAGATCCGACAAAATCGCCTGTTTCAGACTTGAATCTAAAGTGTGGTGTTGCCTACCGATGAAGAGTGACACTGTGTGTGGGGCTATTTGTCATTTTTAGGAAAGTACCCATGGGGCACATACATAAAGCATTTCGGGACACATTGAGGTACTTTTTGCTTTTCAAAATACTCTAGGGTATGTAGTCTTGGGTTTTGACATTAATTAGTATTCGCAGGATAGACTACAAGCCCCCTCAAGAAGTTCGAAATACAGGTAGGAAAGGTAGGTTATTCTGTTAAACCATCTTACAAGAAACTGTTACATATTAGTGGACAGAAAGGATCAGAGACTTCTAAAGATGGGTTGAAAATTTAAAAGAAACGTATGTCATTGTAGGGGCGAGAATTAGAAGTGGCTAGCAAAGTAGTGTTGTGTTGCAAGTGGTATGAGGAAAATGCGAGTGGTCATAGACATTAAACGTTGTAGTAGTCCAAGGGAGGGTGACTACTGAGTTGGTCATAACGAACGAATATTATGGATGAGGAAGATGTGATGCAACGAGGTGTTGGTATTTCCAGAGACTGGTTTTGTCCATTTCAGTATTTTTAGTGTGAAGTATCCATTTGTACTCCCCACATTGAATTGAAATCTACTTTGTCAGCCTAGTGGACGGCACAACATGTGCTGCAGTTCACTGGCAACATTTAACTTCTCTATGATCTATTTTCCTGCACCACATACTGTGTCTTTACTGGATGGTTAAATATACCAATTGGGTATCAACCAATTTGACCATGGGTTAGGAGTTCGCAGCACATAAACTGGGCCTGCACAGCAGAGCCACATTGGGCAGAGTTCAAAAACCAACAATACCAGTTGGCTGAAATTGGGGTGATCATTCAAAAACTGGGATTGTCTCACAGTATTTTCCATTAGCACAAGCAGCTGCGTACACTATGTTTAGGGAGCGCATTCATGACTATCCAGTCTGACATGGTCACTATTTAGCTGGGTTTATTATGAGTTTCCTCAAACGCTCTTCCAGAAAGAGCTTGTCATGTCCTGTATGTAGCTAACATTTCTGTACAACCAGTTACTTTTGGGTAAACTGATTATGGGTGGCCTATGTTGCTAAGATTTTTCTGTGCCGCATTTAGCTATTTGGTCTCAGGAAAACCAAGACTAACGAAGGAAGATTCTTACTGTAAGACCCACAAGCTTTAAGACCCAGGCATCTACTCTATTGCCATGTGTCAAGTCATTTCTGCACCTGAATGTAGATTTTGGAACTTTTGAATAAAGGTAGCCTTCACTTCTCATGAAGTGTGTCATTTCAGTAGTAGACACACACTCGAGGCCATATTACATAAGCAACGGACATGTATGCCTGTTTTAAGAGCCCCCCCGGGCACTTTGTATTACAGAAGGGGTTGCAGATGCTTGCATGTCCCTTCTGTAATACTGATAGCGCTGGCACACATGTAGCGACAGCGTTATGTCAAGAAGGCATTCCCTCATTTGCATGGGGGCATGGCTCCATGCAAATGAGGGAATCTCTTTGCCTCTGCACCCACGCCGTATTATGGGCGCTGGCACAAAGGCAAAGAAGCCTTCAGGAGGCTCACTGAAAGTGCACCACAAAAAGATGGTGCACTGTCAATGCGTCTCCTGATGGCGGCGCGCTGAAGGAAGGACGGGGGCCCCATGATCCCCACAGACATCACCTTACATGCGGGTGCAGTCACTCACTGCACCCGCTTGTAAGGCAGATCTCTCTCCCCTCTTGAAAGTGCAGGTGGGCGCTGCCAGCAGTATGAAACATGGAGTGACTTTGAAGCAACCGCTTTGCATTTCACTTAAAAGCGCGGCCATTAGGGCAGCGCCTAGAAGGCGGAGTCCTTCAGGGCAGTGCGAGTATGCAGCTGCCCTGGGGGCAGCACATTCTATATAATAGGGTCACTTTCCCTGGTTGCGCCTGTTGCACCTATTTAAAAGAGTGCCATGGTGCAAACAGAAACAGTGTGCCCTATCTGTACAAGGGGCCCTGATCCTTACTGCAGATGCTGTAGTTTGCCACCTCATGCCCCTTGTAGAATCAATTGTGAGAGAAGCACATTCTTTCCTGGAGGTGCTGCATTATGAAGAGATCATTAGATAAACATAGCTTCCCTTGGTCTTGAAGGTTTAATGCTTTGTTTTTTTAAATATGCGTCGTTTAAAGAGACATGGAATTGGGGAGCACCTCTTGGTGTCTCAGACAGTATTAGTACCAATGGAACAAGGAATATGGTTCAAGTCAAGTGGAAGAGATTTCTTTTTGGAGGAATCTCATCTGGGATAACATGGAGTCTTCCAACTCAACCTCCCAACCCGATTTGGAGAAGGGGAGCGAAGGATGAGGAGAAATTGAAACTGCTGATCACAGCTGCCCACCAAGAAACACCTCTCAACAGCACCAAAGTGCCCATGCCATTCCATTTCCCCATGTTCCTTATACAGTCCCATTGCATCAGTAACTCCACTCCAAGTATAAATTATAGTGCTCAGCTTAAGTGGGATATATGAACAATTCATATAGAGGAAAAGTAACTTTGGTAATGTCGAGATGCTTTCACCATCAGTTAGACATGTAACTTTCCACAACAGGCTTCATCCTAGTGATGAGTGGACCTATACCTCTCTCTAACGCGGCGAGACAACATTAATATATTGAAAGGATGGGAAGCCTAGACCATAATAGCCAGCTATCCTGCCACACACTTGAGAGCCCCAGAAGAGCACAATGTTTGAAACGATCTGTCACCGTCGGTACACTTTGTAACTAATATTACATATGACTAGGTGGGCGACTCACATCTATCGTAGGATCTACAGTGAAGGAGTAATGCTTTCACATCCCTTAGCACGGCCAGATAAATAGGCTATAACATTTTGACCTGTTGGAGTTTGCTTTGAACAAATAATGGAATAAGTTGTGAAGTGGTGATTATGGAAGTGAAAACAGAAAGTCGATGTGGTAAAGAGAGAGAAAGTAAAACCGAATTAGGACTGTTCAACCTGCAATTACTTGTGCTGATGACGGCTCGAATTCTAGAAAATAAAGGACGTGATATGTTTGACTGGTGTATTGAAGTCACTTAGAGCACTTGCTTTAGAAGGACGCATGCGTCTTTGTTGCGCGAGGTTGTTACGAACTTTGGCACATCTCTAACTGGATTACACACTAGATTGATTTCATTTGAGGAGCTGATGCTAGGACACCATTGATGATTTGACCCTACATGGGATTATTGCCTGTGTCCCTGGGCCAGCATGGATCAGTGAAAGTCAAAAGGATGATATGGTCAACAGAATTAAACACTGCTAACTTATCACCCAGGGCTTTCCCACCATTTGCCATTCACGGAAAGGACAGAAAGGACCCAGCACTGACTGATTACTTTGTATTTGTCCAAGTCCAGCTTGATAGGTATTCGGGCACTTTCGAGTTACTATAAAATTACAAAATCTTTCATATTCTATGTTAAGGGTCTGGATACAAAAGAATGTATGTGAATCATCCATTGGTTTACTGTGTCAAGTGGTTCCAATTATGCCATGTTCTCAAAGGTGGTCTAGGCATCCTTTTTTTTATGTCTGGCCTAGAGTTAGCTTTCATTCTTTTGCGAGTGCCATGTTTTCAATGAAGTCACACAAAAATGCACACAGACATATAGACAAAGAGCACGACTTTGAGTCAGCCCTTTTCATCAATAATTGTGCTCAAGTGTTACTCACATTTTACTTCCTCCCGCCACAACCTCCAGTGTGGGACAATGGTTCAGCCTACTTCAGCCACGCCCACCGGCTCTCTTCACTGTGAGTGATGCAATTTTACACTTGCGCTTGTGCACATGTGCTAAGAAAGTAGTTGACTTCAGTGCCCGGTTTACTATGCCAAATTATCGTTTTTATTTGATTGATTGATTTTTGCTGTGTGTCAACTTTTACTTACTTAGGACCCAATTAAATTTTTGGAGAAGAGGTAACTCTTCTCCAATAACCTCCCGATCTAAATGCAGGTGGACCATAGTTTGATGACAGCAGAGACTAGTCCATCTCAGCTGTGGTCAAACTCTTCCGATGACTTGACTGAGAAAGGGCAATCGGAGGTTTGGCTATATGTTCGCCCACCTAATTTAAATGTGTGGACATATATCCATTTTATAGGCATTGAAAAATACTCTGTGGTCCCCCTCGCCATGGAAGGAATCTCCCATGGCGAGTGGGGCATTTTATTTCTATTTTCAGAAAGATAATCCTATTTTGGGATTTTCTTTTTGAAAATAAAAAAAATACTTGTTACGTTTGCGGTTCGGCCTCGTCACACTGACGGAGCTGTACGGCAAAATTACAATGCATTGACACGAACTGCCATGACAGTGGTTCCTGCCAATGCTAGAAACATATGCTGGGCTGGCTAATATTTCTAAAGTTGGCCGTTGGCACCTCAGCCAAGACGACAGAGTGAATTACTCCATCGCCCTAGTGGAGATTGGGCCGACACCAAAATTGAAATCAGTTCCTCAGTTTTTGCAGACATGAGCATACTACCTTTAAATTGCAGCATTTTTGCTTGTTATTTATTTTATGCTTTTAATGTATATTGCATATGATTGGGGAAAAGTAAAAAGTAAATTTAAAAATTGCTGGTTTGCCAAGGGCAGACCTTTTGGTTTTGCCAATGCTTGTTTTCGTTTCTTAGAGATATGACTGAAATGAGAAAAATAGTCAACAAGGTGATTATGAATTACTGGTTTGATAATAAGGTGCGTCAAGTAGTCCTTGAACTGAATAAGAGACCTCTAGTCTGTTTATGATGAATTCTCTGTAGGAGCGGTTTGATGGAAGCTAAAACTGCCTCCATTTTATCTAAAGAACATCGGGCATCGGTTACGGAAGCCTGTTTCAATTAAGTCGGTCAGGATGCATCCATTTTTGTTTGTAGGTTACACTGCCTACAATCGCCCATTTTTCCTAAGTAAACAAGTTTTAATTTATTTCTGTTGTAATAAATAGTAATTAGTGTATGTTGTTCATGCATAAAACCTAACCCTGTTTTCCTAAGCCTAAATTTACATATTTGTGCATTATTTAAATGACACGTTTAAGGATAGGAAATAAGACTTTTTTTTCATTTTAATTTGTATTTTATTTTGCATTAACAGTTTTTACAGATCCTAAGAAAACTTTATACATGAAATAAGTAACCATAATATTAACGTAACACTACCAATCAACAATTATTTCGTGTCACAGGTATTAAATGAATTCTGAAATATATATATTATAGTCGTACTGTATGAAAGATGCATAATTTACAAATAGAAAGTAGACTGTAGTAGAGAGAAAAGGGTCAAAATTGGCGTGCAGGGGGATAAATGGCAATTTTTTTAATTCAAATTTGGAAATCCTCTTCCTTTCCAGTGTGAAGTTGGCTTTTAGCAGTAGATTTTACAGGTGTAATTTATACGTGCTGAAAAGGAAAGAAGCTGGTTCTTACATGCGAGTGGGTGTTCAACACATGTATATGGGTTTTGCTTGGCCCCTTATCTGGCACTCTGGTGAGGTGTTTTTAGGCTACAACTGTGAGTGAGTTATACACAGGTGAGTTACGTATGCGCTCGTGTTTACTGACTTGCTTTTGTAGATGAATTTTGGGCAGGTGTATAACTTTTCTGCACACATAACTCTAATGTAAATCTGGAAAATCCTTTGGAAATTCAGCGCATTATTTTAAGTTTTTTGGCTAGATTCAGAATACAACCTCAGATTTTTTTGTTTAAGGATTTTGTGTTGCAAATTTGTCTGTAATTGAAAATAAACCTAGATTCGGGAGTATTGTGTTGCTCATGTTGGGTGTATCTTTACTTTTATCAACAAACTGGGTGTTAAACATGGTTTATTTGATACTTTTTATTTTCCACCACTGTTGCCATCATCTCTGTCAGTGCGTGTTGCATCTGAATGAGTCCTTTGCAATGTGTGCATTGGATTACTGTAAATAGAGTGGATTTTTCACTACTGTTTTTTTTCCGCCATCCTCTTTAAGCAATTGGCTTGAGAACCTGTCAATGACGTCTTGGCTCAGACCCTGTAGCATTGATGTCGTTGGCTGCTTCGGTGTATCCTCCCTCCTCCACTCCAGGGATTACATTTTTGTGTACGAGGGATTACTTTAGAACTAACCTCCCTCCAATGAACGGCTAGCTCTGTATTCATTAGCACATTAAACCCCTACCTATCGACTTTGCCAATGCTGTTTTTAATTTGTATAAGATAAATTGTACTAGTATGTTTGGACTACTATATGCATAAATTCCATGATTTCAATGGTGAACGTAATGCCTTGGTAGCCTTGTGTTTTTTCCTACTGGCTTTCCTTAAAGCACGCCCTTCCCAGATCACCAGTTTGCTAACCTTCGTATCATAAGTGTCTGAAGGATTTGAAAAATGCCCTGTTCACTAAAATATTTTGTGTTTTGGAATGTTCCTCTCGTTTTTGTTTACATGTCACTAGTTGCATTTCTTTTGAGCCAAAAAACAATCATTTCCAATAATATATTGGTTCTGCATAAATGTAAATCACTACAAATGATTATGATCAAGTGAAATACTGACATTTTCAAGCGCATTGCTAAAATCTCAGCTGTCGCCATTGATTTTATGGACTGAAGTGTCTTGTAAAGTGATGACTTTGTCCCCATATGGCCACTTCGCAGAGTAAGAGACTCATTGAAGTTGGACCAAATGATGTGGCTCGCAGTCACACGCAGTGAGGCTGACGATGTGGGTCATGTGAGCAATTGATGACTCTCTTTGTTTCTAATATCATAGTACATATGTTTAATGTGGGTCTTTCCTGTTTTTACAGATTTCAGGCTTAGCCAGCTACATGGGATACCCACAAGAACCTCGAGGAAAGCTGGAAGCAACTTAAGCTCAATGGTAGGTGGGCCTCTCATGTGATAATTGGACCACAAGTCGTGTCCTCGTTTCTTGCAGAAGAACTGGGAAGGGAGTAATATACTTCCTGGTTTTCACATAATCATATCGAATTATTCAATTATGCAGGGTGGCATGGACCATGTGGCTTGGAGGGATAAAGGCATGAGTAGGGGGGCAGTGGGCCAATCAAGTCCTTGTCTACTTGTGGCCCTTCTGCACTATGTGCTTTCCCTCCACATGAGAGAATTGTTTTCATGTTCTCATTTAAGAAAAAAAGCGTTAGCCTTTTCTTTTTGGACAGCAGGCCTTATTCCTGTGCATTCTTTTCTGGCTTTTGCCATCTCTCCTAACAATTGCTATAGTCAACTCCTTTATAGCGTCAAGAGAGCGCATGGGTGCGTGTGCCTTCACAAATGGTTTGTAGTATTACATAACAGCTTTGCCCTTGTAGCCATTTGAAATAGGTATTGTAATGTGGGTGGGTAAAAAAGTTTTTGGGGGGGCATTTTGGGCAGGCTGCACTAGGGAGTTTATGGATGGCAAATTGGTGTGTGTTGTTTGCAAAAGCTGGCTGTTGAGGTTGCGTAGTGGTTGCTTCGTATTTCCTATGTCAGATTGCTGGCTATTGGGGAAGGCGATGAGGAGGATTGAGCGCGCACGCGGCGCGCCTGGACTTCCAGGACACAGAATCACTGGTCTGGCTTTTTACAGGCGCTACACTGTTTTTGAGCAGACTTCCCATCACGGGCTCATTCCCATTAAAAGTGATGGAATTAGGTCACCGTCGCCATTCTGTGCACTGGGTTGCATCCGCCATGTTCTTCTGTGTCCAGGAAATTAATCTTTCTAAAAGCCTTCTCGCCCTTCAGTGGAACCGGCTGACCGAACTAGTTGCTTCTTTTTATGTGTTTGGCTCCGCATCCGACCTGCCAGCAGGCTTCCGAGCTCTCGTTCATGAAAAAGAAACACTTCTTACAGTTCCAAAACAACCGGCTTCAGACGAAAGGCCGCTTCCTTTGACAAGGGATGTTAAAATATTACAAGTATTACACCGCTGCTCTCTGCTATCTATTACTTGCCGTCTGTGGCGTATAATGCATCACCGTCACGTGGAACCTAGTCTCCACTTCCCTTTTTAGAAGGAAAAAAGGCAGTTTTCAGCGCGTATTAGCCATGTATCATCAAAGCCGTGAAGTTAATCTATCAGTAGTAATAGCTTCCATAAAACCCACCAGTGAGGCTGCAGTCCGCCTCCAGAATGGGCCACAAATCCCAGCCAGGCTCCGGAAACCAGTGAACCAAAGCTGGAAACAGGTAATGTAAGGACAAGACCTGGCTATTGGTCCACTGATTTATAGGCTGTGGGGCAGAGGTCAAAGGTTATGGATCCGGGAGTGCCTTTTTCGGATAAGAATAGCAATCATTATAGGAAAGGAGCCAGTGGTGTAAATTATGAAGATATTACAGAGTTTTAGGCAGGCCAGCTCATGAAATATTGCGTATGATAGATTCTTGGGTGTTTATCGAGGACCATTGTTATCATATTCTTTTTATACGAAGCCATGTTTAAAGTATTTGGAACTAGCACATTTGCAATGTACACGTTTGCGCACCTGAAACGCAAATTATACTTTGTATTTGCCTGCATGCTTCAATATGGCTTCTCTAAAGTCTGCTTTACACTCATGCCACAGATCTCGCGTCGTGTTCTCTTTTCCCATCTGCTGCAACGCTGCCTGATGAAGGATGGAAAAATATAACGTAGCGCAATGGTACAAAATGCCAGTAAAGACAATGGATACATCTGGTTTCTCCATTTCCAAATGTGTGTTTTTCTTGTATCATGTGACCCCAAAACTTTCGATTTTGAAAAGCCAATTTGTGCATATTTGTCCATATTTCTATGTCCGGTCCTTTCCCTTTGCCAACCGGTAGGCACTGCCCCCCTAGTGGTGGCATGTTGACTGTATTAGTAGTAGTTCAACACAACTTTGCATGTTCTGTAGCATTTTGCATCAAACGCGGACGTGCATCCTCATCCCTGTCCATACTACGTACACCTTCACCTCTTTCCTTTTATCTTCCCTTCGGTGGGGATCACAGCCTGCACCACTGTGCTAAGAATGCGATCACTATTATGTGGTCGCGCCTGAACTACCGGGCTAACATCCAGAGTAAGGGCCCTTATTCCACAAGATTTAATCCTTGGAATAAATGGGTGAAGGGGTGAGTACCGATGCTAGGCGACCAGACATAGACTCAAGCACCTCATCAGTGAGGCAGGGATACTCCTTCTCCAATGTAGAAATAACGAGCACTGATCCTACTCCAGTGGTGTGAGTAACCCCAAGAAAGGTGAAAGCGCAAGGCCACATGATCATTTTCTCCTCAATACCTGAAATGTTTCTGCCATCTAGTTCTTAAGATTGAGAGAATTGATGCTGATGGGCAGAACGGAGCAGCATAGGGGAAGCAATTCAGCCACAGTTCTTATGTCCCATGGTGTATTTCTTAGTAAACTGTTCTCTACCATGTTATTTGACCTTTAAATAAATCTGATTAAACATATTTTTGTGGAACTTGGAATCCCTTTGCCTCAGTTTGTGGACGACACTGAGTTGGCATCTGTTGGTGACCCTAGCTGATTGAAGAGCTCAGTAAGGGGTTGGCCTTTTTTTGATATATGCAAATGTAATGAACGATAGCAGATATCTTATTATCGTTTCCTAATGGCTAAAGAGGGAATGACATAATATCAAGTCATAAGTGATGGCTTGCCATACAGCTGTTTCTATTTTAGAGTGCTTTATGCCGACAAAGCGTGATCAATAAACAATGGTGAATATTCCCCAGGTGTCAGACTAGATCCGTAAGCTTTAAAGCATCACCTGTGCGCTGGTAGGTGGCTTTGTGTGGCTCTTCATCAATGTCGGTTCACTCCAGAAGTGACGAATGGAGCTGTATATAAGAGCTACCTATGCTCGCTGAAATCATTCCCTTTCCTTCCTCGCTTTTAGACCTGAATCCACCGCTACTCCTTAGTAGACTTTTCTTAAAAGAAATTCCAATTTTTTATCAGTGTGCAAGGGAAGCTGTCACCTCCCAAGACTACAGGGTAAGAACTGTGCAGGGACTGTCACTGATGTCTGTGACACCCCCCCACAAGGTATTTCGGGTGCCTGGGGTCAGAACATGACTCCACGGCCTGCTATGACTGTCCATAGATGAACCAAAGACCATATAGAGCTGTGAGGTGAAGCTTTATGTCACTAATCATTGGAACACTCGATTTGACTGGTTGATGTCGAAAGGAATGTCTCACTTTCACTCTGTGTCCGTCCCGCTTCAGATCTTTGCTGCAGTCAAAATCTTTGGGTAAGTCAAAGAAGAAGCTTTAGAAATATAAGTGGGAATCTGCCCCTTCCACCACTCTTCAACTCCAGAGAGGGCACAAGGGCATCAATGTGTCATCGGGTCTCGCTCCTGATTGGATTCTGAGCCTGGTTTGAAAACACCCCAAATTTCCGTGTCTGTCGGTGATGACGCAGTAAATGGAGGCCATTATAAATGCCATACTGTGCATTTTTAGCACTTTACAGGTTCCCACTGGCACACCTTTGGGTCCCAAGAATCCACAGGGTCCTCCAGTCAGACTTCCTCTGGTGGGTCCACCCTCAGTACTGTCTGTACCCCTTGAATATACTTCAGGTTCAGCACCACCTGCTGCACCGGTTCCCTTTGCATCAATGCTGGTGCCGATGCCGAAGAAGGATTCGCAATACATTGTGCTCTCCGACTCAGAGCAGAATTCACCATGATCTTGACTGCACCCAGATCACACTGGAGCGTGGTCATCCTTCAACCGCTCAGATTCTGATACCTTGCTCTTACTACTTGGTAAGGGAGCTCAGACTTTATACAACCTATTTGGCACGGAGTTGGACAATGACATTTTTTGATGAAGAGGATGCTTTTGTTCCCCAATATGATGAGACCAATTTGTATGAGGAATTACAAGATGTGAGTGGCCTGGATACTTCCCACGATACTGGCTGCATTTCTTCTCCCTGCCACCAAAGAACGCCCTTTTCTTAGCTTTCATTATGCGAAGGGCGGCAGAAGTACTGAACCCACAACTACCTTCTATGGATGTGAAGGCTAATGTTCTTACAGTGAAGACTAATGTTCTTATAGAAGTACTCCAACCTGGTTATGCACCTACTGAACCTTTATTGCCATTTAACAAAGCCCTCATGAAAACCGAATTGGGCACTTGAGCAAAAATATAGAGTTAATAGGCAGATCACTCAGCGACTTCAACCAGCACCAGGTGACCATGACGTCCTTACTCAGCACACATCACCAGAGAGCTTGGTGGTGCAGGTGTCCACTAGTAAAATTAATCGTAACACCTTCCCTGCTACCTCACCCGACCGTGAGTCTAAATGGACAGAGACCTTTGTCAAGTGCATCTTCTCATACATAATCCTACCTCTGCAGTCTTTAAATGCCAGCTGTCGTCTAGGCCTCTGCGTTCCTGCCCGATGGGACACGATGGCCCAAGTTTTACCAGCAGTTCAGACGACCCCTGGACATCCCTGATCTAAGCTATCCAGGGTGGCTCCGATACAGCAACATATATGATCTGCTCTGACTTGAACACTACTGTCTGCTTAGATTAGGTAATTTACATGTGTGTGGCGCTTTATTCCCACACCAGAATGAGGTCTGCCATTAGATGTCTCTTGCCTTTTTGGTGTCAAAGTGGACTCAGCCCTTGAATGTTTAGAGGAAATCAGAGCCAGGACAGATTCTTTGGGCCTGTCTTAGCTCATTCAGACAGATTCCATCAAGAACTTCACCTACTTCAAGGCTATAGTAGAGGTTTCTAATACGGCCAATGTCTGTCCCCCTCCGCCAGCCTACAGGCCTCCCACTCCTTTTCTGGGTGTGACCATGGCTAACAAAGTCAAGGGCTCTAGGGACAGTAGGCAGGTTAGTTCCCTTCCTTTCAGCTGCTGCAGATGCAAAACCTCTTTAGTGTGTCCTTTACCGCACACTGCCAGGCTGTTGGGGGCAGGAATCAGCATTTTCTCCAAGGGTGCTAATCCATCACATCAGACAAGTTGGTTCTTCAAATAGTCAATTGGGGCTGCGACCTCCCATTTCTTTCTACCCAGCTGCACCTTCCACAACCATCAGAATAGTTGATGCAGTACCACATGTCCGTCTTGCAGAAGGAGGTGTAGGCCTTTTTGGCCAAAGGGGCAATAGAGAGGCATCCAACCTCAGAAGTAGGAACTGGGTGTTACTTCTCCTACTTCCTTTTGTTGAAGAAAGATGGAGGCCTTCGCCATATCTTAGTTCTTTGACCTCTCTTTGCCTACCTGTGGAAGGACAAAATCAAGATGCTTATGCTAGCCCAGGGCCTGCCTGCCATGGACTCTGGAGACTGGATGGTAGCATTGGACCTGCAGGCCACTTATTTCCATATTCCTGTCCTACAGTTCTGTATGCACTTTCTGAGGTTCACTGTGGGCCGGAGGCATTTCAAGTTCACAATGCTTACTTTTGGCCTCACCCGTGCCCCTCAGATATTCACAAAAGTGATGTCAGTGGTTGCAGCACACCTTTGGAAGTTGGGGTACCAGTCTTTCCTAATTTTAATAAATTCTTGTTGGAGCCTGACTCACCCTAGGCAGTGGTGAACCACCTTCAGACTGCAGCGAACTTTATAACTTCGTTGGGGTTCACTATCCACATGCCGAAGTCCAACTTGACTCCTTCGCAGACACTCACATTTATTGGATCCATTCTGCACACAGTACAGTTTTGTTCTTTTCCCTCAGAGCTGAGACACTCACCATTCTGGCTATACTACTGATGCTTCTGTCTCTGTTCTGGATCTCAGTGTGGATAACTAAGGCTGTTAGGATTGCTTGCCTCCTACATCCTGCTGGTGGCACATGTCAGACGGCACATGAAGTCCCAGTGGGCACAGCACAAGAGGAATCTGTCAGGTTGTATGCAGATTTCAGAGGAGACTGCAAAATACTTGCAGGGGTGCCTTCTGGACCATGAATGATTCTGTAGCAGCCCCCTCTCCTTACCCCAACCAGCTTTGACAGTGGTGACGGCCTCATCACTTCCGGGATGGTGGTTTGGGGGCATCTGAGAGCGGTGGAGGCCTCTTGTCCCAAGTGGAAGCTTGACTCCACATCAGTTTGTTGAGTTGAAGGCGATTTCATTTTGCCTTGAAGGCCTTCCTGCATTCCATCAGAGGAAGGCTGATGCAGATGCAGATGCTCACAGTCAACACCACTGCCATCTGGTACTGCAACAAACAGGTCGGGGTAGGTTCTTGGGCCCTCCCCATGTCAGGAGGCTCTACGACTCTGGAAGTGGCTGGACTGCCAAGGAATCTTTCTGATGGTAACCCACCTGGCAGGATCACTAAACGCCAGGACGGACAAACTTAGCTGCCAATGCCTAGCAAACCACTAATGGCAGTTACATTCAGATGTGGCGCAGGGTCTTTTCTGGCTTTCTTTGGTCCGCCTCATCCCTCAAAAGAGGAAAAGAGACACCATAATTTGGGCACAAAAGAGCGCTTCGTTTTTTTTATATTGATCACACCAAGGAACTTCGGGTGGTCGATCTGTTCTTTGTTGACTTTTATGGGGCAAATAAGGGCAAGGCAGTGCAGAAGCGGCCCATGTCTCAATGGTTTGTGTGCTGCATTAAGAACTGCAAAGCACTGGCCTAGAAGGCCAACAAGCCCATTCCACAATAGCCAAAACTGCTACCACTATGTTGGCACACGAAGTGCCAGCCCTTGATATTTGTCAAATGCAGAAAGAACAATTGATGGACAGAATGCTGCACAATGCCAAACATTCACCCCAGTACAGAGATCTCGCCCTAAATCCATCGTTTTTTTGCTCCCCATGCCTTTCCAGTTCAGACACCAGCTATATGCAAATCAGTCTTGACCCTGTTCCCCATGGGAACAGTCCAGCCCGAACTGCCAGGGCAGGTCCTCCCTGTCGTGACATAGGTCCCAGGCTCACTGTGCCACTGGATTCAAGCTAGCTCGGCTGATGAGGGGAGATGTCCCCGAAACTGGTTTCAGGATGCTTGTTTCCAGTCCAGGGAGGACATGGCTTGGCAGTTCGGGCTGGACTGTTCCCATGAGGCACAGGGTCAAGACTAATTTGCGTATGGCTGGGTCTAAAGTGGGGTGGCATGGTGAGCAAAAGAACAATGGATTTAACCCAGATCTCTTGACTGGGGTGAATGTTTGATTTGCTCTGCATTCCATCCATCATCTGTGTGTCTTTTGCATTCTCGACCTAAGTGCGCCGGTTATGCCCAGACGTGGGTCCTGGACTTACTGTGCCACTGAATTCAAGCTAGCCTGTCTGATGAGGGGTGATACTCTGAAACCGGTCCCAGGATGCTTATTTCCGGTCCAGGGAGAACTTGGCTTGACAGTTAAGGCTGGACTGTTCCCATGAGGCTCAGGGTCAAGACTGATTTGCATATGGCCAGGTCTAAACTGGGGTGCCATGGTGAGCAAAACAATGATGGATTTAACTCAGATCTCCTGACCGGGAATGGATGCTTTGATTTGTTCTGCATTCCGTCAATCATCTGTGTATCTTTTGCTTGATATTTGCCAGGCAGCTACGTACGCATCAATGCTCAAGTTCACAAACCACTTCTGTTTCAACAGTCAGGTCTATCAAGATAGGCATTTTCACTACTTGGTCCTCCAGGACTTTTTTAATGAGCCAGTTCTCAGACCTCCTACCTGTTAAGGTACTATTATGGTATCTATTGATAAGGTGAGGAAACTGTGGTTAGAAATATCTAACAGAAAAACAATGTACTTACCTTCGGTAACTGTCTTTCTGGTGTATACTCTTTCTAACTGCAGGTTTCTCTCCCACCCATTCAACTTCCCATTCTGTGAACTGGACTCTTGTTCATCTAAAAATAATCCCAATCTGGAGATCTGACCACTGGTCTGCCAATTTAGCAGTGGGCTCTGCATCTGAGGGCGCCTAAGAAAGCAACTGACGTCAGCGTGCATGGATGGCTCTTATATGTGCCTTCACTTGTCTCTTCTGGAATTATGTTGGCGAGAAGCCACACAGCGCCGTCTATCGGCACGCAGAGGTGCTGCTTTAAAGGTTCCAGATCCAGGCGTCAGACTGGATCCGTAAAGTTTTTTCATCAGCAGTACCTCTGTGCGTCGGAAGTTGGCGCTGGTCGGCTCCGCGTCAGTCGCCGGCATCATGGTCGCTGGGATGACGTTGTGGCAGCTACTTAGATGCCACCCTCGCCCGGTGAAGTCAGTTTTTTTTTTCTGCGCCAGCCAGCGAAGATCCGGGAAGAGCGGTACCTCAGTAATTTTTTTACAAAGTTTTTCTCGACTTTTGTCGACTTATTGTTTTGAGTCCCCGACTTTGAACAGGTGAACGAGGGATGTCCGGTTATCAAGACTGATGTCGGTGACGGATCCACACCGCGTGTGCCTCTTTTGCCTGGAGCACGACCACAACCCCAAGTCGTGCTCCGACTGTCGGTCGATGGCGCCGAAGACACTGTGGGAACGGTCCCGAAAGCTGCTTGAACGCCGACAGTCGGCTCCACGCCTTTTGAGGTCCCCGTCGAGGGAGGTCGAGGAACCGGTCGGGAAGCAACCACCAGTCCTGTTCGAAATCATTGAAGTCTTCGCACTTGGGGTCGGGTAAGTCGAAGCATAAGAAGCTGAAGAAGCATCGTCGCTCTTCGACTTCTCCTCGTCAGTCTGTCAATCCGACGAGGCACGCGGATGGTGCCACTCCTGCAGCTCCGCACGCGGAGCCTGATGAGTCGACTTTGAACTTCTCTCCCTTTCCAGGACCCGGAGCGACCCCCGCCCAGCTTTGTACAGTCTACGAGGCGATGTATGCCATCTTTGGGCAGACCGACCCTGCCGGCGCGCCTTTGGGCAATGCGGACTCGGTTGGGGGGGCCTAGGTCTTTGCTGCCGGGGGCTCTGGCCCCGGTGCCGCAGGCCCTCCTTGGATCCAGGCCTGGATCCAGATCGGCGCCGGTTGACCTCGTTCCACCTCCTCTGGCACCGCTTCCTACGGCACCACTGCCGCGCCCGGCACCGGTCGGCTCCCCGGCCGGCGTCGACCCCGGCCTCCCTCCTGACGTGGACACGGAGCTGGACCGGCGTCGTCCGATGCAGGACCCGGCGCTGGGTGGAGTTTTTATGCCACTGTTCACTCCTGGGGTCCCTTTCCAACAACAGTGGCACCCAGAGGATGATGAGGAGATCTGGGAGGGGTCAGGTGACCCTTAAACTGACCAGCTAGATACTGAGCAGGACTGGAGAGAGGAACTGGGGGATGCCAGTGGTCTTGACACTTCACCCGAGCTTGGCATGTTGTCTCCTCCTACCGTGGCTACGGAGGAGGGAGTGTCATACGCTATGGTGTTGTGTAGGGCGGCCGAGGCTCTCAACCTCAAGCTTCCTACAGTGGTGGTCAGGACTAACCTCCTGACTGAAGTTCTTCAAGCGGCAGCGAGCTCTTCGGAGCCCCTGCTGCCGTTTAATGAGGCCCTCACCGACGTCCTTTTGGGCACGTGGTCCAGGCCCAACACAGGGGCTCCCGTGGACAGGATGATTGCCCGACGCCACCGCCCTGCTCCGGGCGACCCCACTTTCCTCTCCTAACACCCAACCCCAGAGAGCTTGGTGGTCCAAGCCTCCACCTCCAAAAGCGCCTTCCCCACCGCTCCACCAGAAAGGGAATCCAAGAAGCTGGACCATCTTGGCAAGAAAATATTATCTTCTGCCAGCTTAGGATTGCGGTCCTTAAACACCGCATGTCTCTTGGGCCGTTATTCGCACTCAGTGTGGGATACGGTGGTGCAAGTGCTGCCTCAGTGTCCGGAGGAGGCCCAACACAGGGGCTCCCGTGGACAGGATGATTGCCCGACGCCACCGCCCTTCTCCGGGCGACCCCACTTTCCTCTCCTAACACCCCACCCCAGAGAGCTTGGTGGTCCAAGCCTCCACCTCCAAAAGCGCCTTCCCCACCGCTCCACCAGAAAGGGAATCCAAGAAGCTGGACCATCTTGGCAAGAAAATATTCTCTTCTGCCAGCTTAGGATTGCGGTCCTTAAACACCGCATGTCTCTTGGGCCGTTATTCGCACTCAGTGTGGGATACGGTGGTGCAAGTGCTGCCTCAGTGTCCGGAGGACGCCCGGGCAGTGCTCTCCCAGGCTGTCGCCGCCGGGAAAGATGCAGCAAAGTTTACAATTCGTTGTGGGCTGGACACCGCCGACTCTCTGGGCTGGACCATTTCAACGTCGGTAGCGCTACGCGTGGATGAGGTTTCAGGGGATGTCCAGGACACCTTGATGGACATGCCCTTTGATGGCCGTCGCCTTTTTGGAGACAAAGCAGACAACGCCCTAGAGCGCTTCAAGGACTCACGGGCTATGGGCAAGTCCTTGGGCCTCTCCTCCCGTCCGGTGCTATCTGCTTTTCGCCCCTTTCATGGCTACGGAAGGGGTGCCCCACTACGTCCCACCCAGGGCCACAGGCCGCAGCAAGTTAACCAACCTTTGCGCGGCCGGGAACGTGGAAACAACCGGCGAGGTTCCGGGGGCCAGCGGGCGAGCCAGTCCACCAACCCCCCTCTGCAGCAGCCGCCAAACCCTTCTAGTCCAACCTTTCAGGCCCATCAAACGCAGGTGGGCAGCAGGATTCGCCATCACCTCCCCCACTGGTGCACCATCACTTCGGACAGGTGGGTTTTGCAAATAGGCCGAAGGGGCTACTCCTTCCCCTTCGAGACTACCCCTCCAGCCATGCCACCGCTCAACCACCGCATGTCGGAGAATCATCTGTCCCTTCTCCAGCAGGAAGTTATGGCTCTCTTGGCCAAGGGAGTCATCAAGCGCGTTCCTGTCCCAGAAGTAGGTTGTGGTTGTTACTCCCACTACTTTCCTGTTCCCAAGAAGGGCAAAGGCCTGCATCCTATCTTGGAACTCAGGGACGTCCATCGCCTCCTTTGGAACGAGTTCAAGATGTTGACCCTTGCTCAGGTTATGTCTACTCTCGACACGCAAAACTGGATGGTAGCGTTAGACTTGCAGGACGCTTATTTTCACATCCCCGTCCTACCGACACTCCGGCGTTAGCTGTGGTTCATGGTTCGCCACGAGCACTTCCAGTTCAACGTGCTCCCATTTGGCCTTACCAGCGCCCCTCGGGTGTTCACAAAAGTGATGGTGGTTGCAGATCATCTGCGCAGATCAGGGATTTCAGTCTTCCCTCTATCTTGACGACTGACTGTTGAGGCGGGCTCGCCCCAGGCAGTTGTCTCTCACCTCCAGACTACATCCGACCTCCTGCATTTGCTGGGGTTCTCCATCAATGTGACGAAGTCGCACCTGATTCTCTCTCAGAAGCTCCTCTTCATTCGAGCGGTTCTGGACACGACGCGGTGTCGGGTCTATCCTCCCGAACAGCGAGTCCGGGATATTCGGGCTATGATTCCGATCTTTCAGCCTCTGTCCCGGGTTTCGGTCAGAATGACCCTGAGACTGCTGGGCCTCATGGCCTCCTGCATCCTGCTGATCGATCATGCCAGGTGGCATATGCGGGCTCTGCAGTGGGACCTGAAGTTCCTGTGGGCGCAGCATCAGGGGAATCTGTCCGATTGTTTCCAGATCTCGGAGGGCACTGCTCGACAACTGCAGTGGTGGCTTATGAACCAGGATTGGGTCAATGGCACATCCCTCTCCCTTCCCCAACCAGACCATACTGTGGTGACGGAGGCCTCCCTTCTGGGATGGGCCGGCCACATGGGAGATGCGGAGATCAGAGGCCTCTGGTCTCCGGCGGAGTCCTGTCTTCACATCAACCTTCTGGAGCTCCGGGCGATTTGTCTTGCACTCAAGGCATTCCTTCCCTCTGTCCAGGGAAGAGTAGCGCAGGTGTTCATGGACAACACCACTGCCATGTGGTATTGCAACAAACAGGGCGGGGTGGGGTCGTGGACCCTATGTCAGGAGGCCCTCCACCTCTGGACATGGCTGGAACATCAGGGCAATTCCATGGTGGTTTAACACCTGGCAGGTTCTCTGAACGCCAGGGCCGAAAAACTCAGCGCAAGTGGAGTTGCGGTCTGTTGTACGCCTTTCCGCCTATACCACTTCTACCCAGAGTGCTTAAGAAGATCAGGCGCGACCGGGCCCAAGTCATTCTTGTGGCTCCGGATTGGGCATGAAGAGTCTGGTATCCTGAGCTGCTCAACATGGCCATCGATCCTCCGATCAGACTACCTCTTCTGGAGGATCTTCTGTCGCAGCAGCAGGGGACGGTCCTCCACCCAAACCTGTCCAGTCTCCACCTCCTTTTGTGGAGATTGAGCGGCAGCAGTTGACGTCTTTCGATCTGCCTCCCGAAGTTTGTGACGTAATCTTGGCAGCCAGGCGTTCCTCCAGTAAGACAGTATACGCCTGCCGGTGGAACAAATTTGTGGCATGGTGCCCAGCAAAGGCTGTGGATCCCCTTTCTGCCCCTCTTTCTGAAGTACTCTTGTTCCTTACGCCCAGCAGGGCTCTGCCCTGGGCACTATCAAGGGCTACCTTTCAGCCATCTCTGCCTTCCTTCGGCTGCCAGATCAGCCTTTCTCTTTTTTTCAAAATGTTTCTCTTGATCATTTACTCTTCATATTAATCTATGATAGAACCCCAGGTTGCTCTTTTTTAAACTCTATTGCTGGTATCTGGAGGTATATGCATGTGCAGAAATCTACAAGATGGATTCTTCGTCAGCCATAAGCATTGAGATCATGGCCCTTCCAACATGTTTGTTCATTGCTATCAGAATACTGTTTCCAAAGCTCTGATCCATTCTTGACCAAACTTTTCATCAGTAAGAAATGAGAGCCATGCATTTCCTTAACACATGGATCGTGTTGCAATGAGATTCTGGACATCTCCAGCATTTAGCATTTGTTGTTAACCCACCTTGACATATCTTTGCCCAAGAACAATGGCAGTAATACAATATTTAGCATCACTAACTTTTAATTTAACTTCTCTTACTACTTTGATACTGCTTTCTAGTTTGTTTGACCATTATGACTGGAAGAAAGGCAAATACAGCATATGTTCACATTTAGATTGAATGTTACTCAGTGCCTTCTCAGTTAAGACGTCCTCTAGCGAGACGGATATGATTAGGAGGCCTATCATTCCTTCATTTTGCTTAAGGGCTAGACTACCAGTGAAATAAGACAATTCATTCTGTTGTCTTGGGGCATCTTAAAGATGATTTTGTGGATTTGTTGTAAGCCTCTATTTTCCAGATATTCTGAGCTAGAAAGCATCATCAAGATATGAATTCGTTTTTTTGGTAAACATTACCGCAGTGCACTGTGGATTTTGGTGACTTCTGTAGCTGCTCACCAAGCCAACTTATGAAAAATATGGCTTTTACTTTTGAGTAGGCTTTTATAGTAGGCAGAAACTGCTGCAGCTTATGATCTTGTCACTGCAAGGATATGTCATTTGTAATATTTTGTACGTCTCATGGTTCCACATTGCACACCCACACCTTGTAGAGTCTGGGATACACTTGGGAGTGATTTAATGAAATTTACTGGAAGGCCTTTTCTTCGTTTGTAATACAGCTTTGACATGTGCATGCACAGTTTGATGGCTACTGCCATTCAAGGATGCAATAGCAGGTGAGATGTCATGTGTTTATAGTCACTCATGTGGGTAATGTAAATCTGCACTGCAGTCCACATGTGACATATAACGTTTAAGACACCAGTGCACTTTCTGTTGCCGCATTTTTGTAGCTTTACTTAAAGGTCAGATAACCCACTTGGGTTTAACCAGTCTTTCACCATCTCTAGGGGTTCATGACACATGCACTGGGAGCTGCTTAGCAGTGTCTCACTGCCAAGAGTCAAACTATGCCAGTAATCCCTATCCTATAAGGTATGGAAATCTATGAAGACAGCACAGAAAGCAGGCTGAATTATTGGGCCTTATATTTTAATAGAAAATTATTCTCTTTACAGGAGTTTGTCAATATGTTATTGATGTAGGTGCTTTATGGTCTAACTGCAATTTGCCCTGATAAAGATAAAATAATTTTCTATACAATATACTATAACCCACTTTTCTGTAAAAAAAAAAAAAAATCTGTCTTTCTTCCTTGCTGTGAATCTAAATTAAGAGGCTTCTATATAATTTTCAATATATTTAAAAATGAAAATAGATTTCTATTCTATGCTTGCAAATATATTAGGTGTTATGCAAATTGATATATTTCTCAGTATTTTGAATACTTCATTATGTGAAGATCATTTTTTACCTTATCATTATTCCATGTCAGAAAGTAGGCAGATTTTTTTCTTTGTTTCTTAATTATTGTTTTGGCATGTGTGCCGAACCATCTCTTTTATTATCAATTAAAGCATTCACCTCGTTTGATACTTTCCATAAACAATCAATCAGTCAAGGATTTGTAAAGCCCAGCAAATCAACCATGAGGGTCTCAAGGCGCAGGAGTTGCTGCTTGCTTCGTGGTGATCTGTTCATTCTAACTGCCGAGCATTGAGTCCTTTCCTTAGCTGCTGGAGCGATGGGGTGGTCCTGAGGTGCAGGGGAATGGCTTTCCAAGCTTTGGCTGCCAAGTATGAGAAGGCTTATCCTCCGCTGTTGCTTCGGCAGATCCGGGGGTTGTCTGCACGGTAGAGGGAGGAGGATCGCAGGTATCTGGTTGGCTGGTGGAAGGTCAAGCGTAGGTTGATGTAAGCTGGTCTTTAATTGTGCAGGACTTTGTATGCAGGAGTCAACATCTTGAACTGGCATCTCCTCTGAATCGGGAGCCAGTGTAGCTTCTTGAAGTTGGGTAAAATGTGGATTCTTCTGGGGAGGATGAGTCAGGCCGTTTTCTATTGTCTGTAGTCTCATCAGGCAGTGTACGGTCATTTGTAATAAAAGTGTGTTCCCGTAGTTCAGCCTGCTGGTGACGAGCACCTGTTTGACGGTCCTTCTGGTGTTGACTGGGGTCCACCTGAAGATCTTGCAGAGCAAGCATAGAGTTTGCAAGCAGGAGGATGAGAGTGCGTTCATCAATTTCTTCATGGAAAGCATGCTGTCCAGGATGATGCCAAAGTTGCGGGTGTGGTCTGTCGGGACAGAGAATGGACGAGTTCAGCAGGCTACCATGTGTCGTTCCACGGTGAGGTGTTCTGCCCAAGGATGAGTACTTACGTCTTGTTCATGTTGAGCTTGATTCTAGTTTGATCCTCTGACTACTCACATTGAGAGGGGGTTATAATGAAGTTCCTTTTAGCATTCCTTCATTCCCTCTTCTATCCCTCTGCTATCCTTCTCAATCCAAATAACTGACTAATATCCACCACTCAAATTACTTTCATATTTCACTATACTAATTCACCACTAATCTTTTATGGGTTCCGGAGTAGCGTGCTACTCACCAAAAAAGCACTTCAACACCCCATCAGGGGTAACAAGCGCTATATAAATGCAAACCTTTTTACCTCTTCTATCCCTCCGCTATCCTTCTGAATCCAAATAACTGACTAACCTCTCCGTCAATCAAATTACTTTCATATTCCACTATTCTAATTCAACAGTAATCCTTTATGGGTTCCAGAGTAGCATGCTCCTCGCCGAAAAAGTGCTTTGACGCCTTGTCAGGGGTAGTAAGCGATATATAAATTTAATTACAATTACAACGCCATCTAGAATAAACAAAACTTTTTGAATTTTTCTATTGATATGTCCTGTTTCCTTTTGTTTTGCAGTCGGTAAAAAAGTCCGCTTTAGAGAACTTTCAAGAGTGTGGAAAGGTTAAGTTTCAGATTTTTTTAATACATGTTTGAAGTAATTTGGTCTATACCTGGCTAAGATTCCATGGTGTTTAAAAGATAAAACTTTCCATAGATTTACAGTTATAAAGTCCGCTTCCAAAGCACTCAAAAGCACCCATCCATTTGCCGTCAAATTTGCTATGCGTTTTCACCTAACTGGGTATCGCATGTTTTGCTTATTACCATCAAAACCTATTTTTGGAGATTTGCAACTGTATTTCTACAGACACTTTTTGTCCAAAAAACACACTTAAAATCAGTATTCCCACAGCAAATATCAAGGGGGTCATAACAAAGTATCAAAATTGCCTACCTTCAAAGTAGCACAGAAGCTGGATTCCAGTGCATTATCCAAAAGACTAGCTGCTCACCATAAATGTTTGTTCAAAAACTTTGTTTAGTATTTGGAATGCGTGACTACCCATCTCAAGGAATAATCAGAACCCTTGTCAAGGTGAACCCTCAAAGTGACTAAATTAACCTGAGCTCAACATACCTGGTAGCTGTGTCACAGAGCAGACAGGCTTAAGGTAGGGCAATGTGTAAAGTATTCATGCAGTACCAAAACAGTAATAAAGTCATAATGCAAAACAAAAAATCCCAAACTAAATTAGAAATATTGAGTAAAATGTAATAAGTAAAATTACACAAAATTGACAAAATTCCAATATGGGGAATCAGAGGTATGATTTTTTAAAGTTTTAAGTAGGAATAGCGCCAAAAAGAACAAAGAGCAAAAGTAAAGGGTCGAGGTAGACCAGGACCTTGGTGCAGTTTGAGGCTCACTGCAATGGCTTGTGGCTTGTGTACACCAACCAGGTTTGTCCTGTCAAATATTTTACCTTCCACCTACAGTCCTTTAGGTTCTTATCCACCACATGAGTACACTTCAAATGTCCCCAGAACCTGAGGGGAGGCACTTAGACACTCACAGGGTGTCGGGCATAAGCCAACAGCAGAGTTCAGTTTAGGTCATGTTGCCACTGGCAGCAGGGTACTTCCAAGAGAGGCCTCTTGCAGCTTGTCTTCTTCCTGTAGCTGCACAAGAAGTCTGCTGGCTAACCTTTGAAATACTTTGTCCTGGGTACAAGAGGGAGCAGGTCCAGTCCTTCTGGGCTCCTCTCAGGTCACAGACAGCAGATTCAGTCCTCTTCTGGTTTTCCGCAGGTGCAGAAGTGTTCTGAAGTGGTTGCTTGGAGATGCCCTATTTATGCCTGGTCCCAACTAGAGGGTGGGGTGACCCCTTGACGTTCCCTCACCAATCGGGTAGAAGTTCCCCGTGGCCAATCCTACCCACCTTTGCACCTTTCCTCTGTGCCTACTTCCTCAGTATATAGCAGAGTAAAGGTTCCCAGGCACGGAACCTATCTAGGGGCCTTATTACAATTTTGGCTGTCCGACTAACAGACCGCGGAAGCCGTGTCCACCTCTAGACTGCTGTGCCAAGACCACTGTATTCCAAGCAGACAGCGGGGCAGGCTGTGTGCCAGCCGTGGTATTGCGCTGTCTGCATACTTCGGCTCACTGAACGAGCCTGAAGGCAATGCAGCAGCCCAGCAGCACATGCACTGTCGTGTGCGTACGGCTGGCATGCACCATGCCATGAATGCCACACAGTGCACGCACGACAGTGCAGGTGCAAAACATGTGCCCCAGTCACATCCCAGAATGGGCAATGTCGCCCGGGGGCACTGTTTGGGGCTTCCGCCTTGCCGCCCTGCCAGCTTTTTAATGAAGCTTGTGGAAAGGCAAGTTGTAATATGGATGGCGATGACGGGTTCAGCTTCGCCTCCATTCCTCCCCACTCTGAACACTGCAAACACTGCGGGATCCAGGATCCTGGCAGTGCTGGTGGTGTTGCAGCGGGCTGTTTGAGGTCCAACCACATTACTCATAATGCGGTCTGCCGAACTCTTAATGAGGACCTAAGTCTGCAGTAGTTCCTATTTGCATTACAGCAAACAGGCCCAAAATGCAATGTTGTCTAAGAAAAGAGGGGCCCCTTCTAAACCAAAGGAGTAGGGCACTGTGAAGTAAATGAAAAAAGTACCCTTTGGACCAAATAATTGAGTGCAGGTGAAAGTTATCCCACAAGTACCCTCATTCAGACCCTATAATCTCATTCATTCATCCATGCCGAGGAAGATTGTAATACATATAATCAGGAATACACAAAACAAAATTGTAAACTTATGAAAATCTGACTTCATAGGTAGATTTATTGATTGTTCAACATATATTAAAAACAAGAGTTATTTCATACAGACGATAATTCAACATCAATACCCTATAGCTTACAATAAAAGCGAACAACCTAAATTCATAAAAATACGAAATCACAATAACTAAAAACCATAAAAACTTAGTCACTAATATAGACAAACACAATATGTCATAAAGAATATTACACACCCGTAATAACAATATGTAGGACGTAGAACCAGGTACTTTTGTGCTTAGTACTCGTTAACTGTCGCCCATGTAAACAGATTTGTGTAGAAAAATAGGCGTCGACGCATTTCGATGGCTTAATTATATCTCCATCTTTTTCAAGACCACACTCTTTTTTTATTTTTTATTTTTTTTTATTTTTAAAAACCTTTATTTACGTCAACATGGTACACAGCTATTCAGCCGACATCCCGGAGGTTCGGCAGCACGATGGGAACAATACGTAGGAAGGTCCATATCCGTACATCAGGAGTAACAAAGGTTTCGTTTTAATGTAAACCAAAAAATAAAAACACGAGCAAGGCAAAGCATATAATAAGCATGCGCTAGTTCTCAGCTGGGGCGAGGTCCCACTCCCGTCAGCGGAGCGGTACACCACGCCAAAGAAGTGAGGGGAAAGCAGGGGTACAGACTCCAGGTTATGAACAGTTTACGTATATAGTTGGGAGTAGAGCTAGGGGGAAAGTTGCACATCGAGCATCTCAGCAGCCGGGGGCACACAGATATCTCCCCTATAATGGTTCCATTGCCCCCATATCTTATGCCACTTCTTAGGGCGACCCCGGGCACTGTACACCGTTTTTTCCCGGAACATGCCCCAGTCCATATTTTCCATCCATGTTACCAAGGTGGGAGGTCTCTGGGATCCCCACAGCTGCGCAATATCTCGCTTCGCCACCATATTCCCCAGAGTCACCCATTGGGTCTGAGCGGCATCATAGTCGGTGGGGCCCCAGACATTCAACAGGCATCGTCTTGCCTCCGGGAAGAGTGCGATACCCGTGACCTCTTCCATCACATCATGAATTTGTTTCCAGAACTCTACGATCTCCCCACACTCCCAAATAATGTGTAGAAAGGTGCCCAACATCCCACAGCCTCTCTTGCATAAGCCATCGTCAGAGAAACCCATATGAATCAGGCGGGGCCCCGTGACATAAACCCTGTGAAGTATCTTAAGCTGCACCAGCCGCAGTCTAGCCGGGATCGCAACCTCCTTCGGAGAGGAGACGGCATATTGCCAGTCCTCATCGTCCAGTTCGAGACCATCCCTAGTCCATTGTTCTCGCACATCAAGGAGGAGGTCGGTCCGGACATTTACAAGCTTCTTGTAAATCAAGGAGATTGTACTCTCCGGCATATGACCATCCAGAATCCGATCCTCCAACGGAGAAGACTCAGGCACGGCCTCCCCCTCGGCACGAACAGATATCAGAGCGTGACGCACCTGGGCATATCGAAAGTATTCAGTACCCCCTAATTCGTACTCCGTCTGCAGCGTCTCAAACGATTTCACCTTACCCTTAGTCAGCAAATCCCCAACTCTAGAAATCCCAATTAGGTCCCACTTCTCAAACCCTTTCGTGTGCCATAATTTCCCTAGTATATCGGATTCAAAAAGCGGAGTGGCCTGGGTAAGTCTGTCCTTCCAGCCCAAC
The DNA here is from genome assembly GCF_964204655.1 of Triturus cristatus. NCBI lineage: Eukaryota > Metazoa > Chordata > Amphibia > Caudata > Salamandridae > Triturus > Triturus cristatus. The sequence goes on along the minus strand of NC_140589.1, from coordinate 1,709,016,811 downwards.
GAGTTTGTAACCGCCTTCCACACACGCACTGCCGTCTTGGTCGGTCCTGTGAGGGACCCATCCAATGATTTGGAATACAGCGCCCTAAGGTAATTACACCCGCGCAGCAGCCACCGATCCATAGCAAACCCAGGGTTCAACGCCGGACCGTAAACCCCATGGTTGATCGCTCCCAATTGGGTAGCCCAATAATATCTTCTGATGTCAGGGAGTGCTATCCCCCCGTCATACCATGGAAGGGTCAACTTTGCTATAGCTATACGCGGTCAACCGTCCCATAACAGCGAACGCTGGAGGCTCTCCACCTCACGAAAATAACAGGCAGGAACTAACTCTAGGGTGTTCTGTAAGGCGTAGAGAAACCGGGGAAGAGACATCATTTTAAACAATGCGGCGCGGCCTAGGAGGGAGAGCGGTAGCCGCCTCCAACCCGCAACATCCCGTCTCAAGCGTGACAGCGGAGGGAGGAGGTTCTTCTCGTATCGGACAGAGGGGTCTGTGGAAATATATATCCCCAAGTACAGAAAGCCCCGCTGGGCAATCTGGATGGAGCAATCCCGCGGGACGGTAGGGGTGTCCCCACTGAGAACATATAGGTGCGACTTTCTCCAATTAATGGCGAGACCCGAGTTACTACCAAAAGACTTCAAAACGTCACAGACCACTATGAGGGATTTCCGAGGCGAGGTCAAGTATAACAAGATGTCGTCTGCATACAAAGAAATGCGGTCCTCGTGGTCTGGCGACCATCGGATCCCTCTTATGTCTGGCTGCCATCTAATCCATGCCGCCAGCGGCTCAAGGTCGAGAGCGAACAGTAGTGGCGACAGAGGACAACCCTGCCAGGTGCCCCTCCCAAGCTCGAACGGAGATGACGCCCTACCGTTCACCGCGATTTTAGCCAAAGGTTCCTCATAAAGTAGCCTAATCCAGCCTATAAAACCCGGTCCGAAGCCGAATTTTGTGAGCGCTGCCCACAGATACGGCCATTCCACAGTGTCGAAAGCCATCGTGGCGTCGAGTGACGCCAAAATGGATGACTCCCGCAGCGTCTCAACCCTCGCGAGCGCGCCATGAAGTCGCCTGAGGTTCAACGCAGTGTTGCGGTATGGGATAAACCCGGATTGGTCCGGGTGGATCAAGTCCCCAATGACCCTGATCAGACGGTTAGCCAACAGTTTGGCGAGGATTTTGGGCTCAGCGTTGAGTAGGGAGATCGGCCTATACGATCCGCATCTGTTCCGGGGCTTGCCATCTTTATGTATAACCACTATTGTCGCCAGACGTTGGTCAAATGGAAGACACCCATGCTCCCGCGCCTCTACAAACATATCTCGCAAATACGGAGCAATCTTATCCGGTCTGAGTTTATACAACTCGACCGGCAAGCCATTCGGGCCCGAGGCCTTGCCCGGGCGTAGCGAGCGGATAGCAACTGCAACCTCATCCGCGGTGATGTCACCGTCAAGGTCCTCCCTGTCGACGTCGGATAGACAAGGCAGGGCAATGTCTCGCAACAGTTCATGCGAGTCTTCCTCCGGCTTGTCCGACACACACGTATAGACCATGCGGAAGTGGTCCGCGAAACACTGGACTACCCCATCGGGCTCAGTGACCATATCCCCGCCATCCGTCAGTATTTCTGGCACAACTCTATTCACTCGTTCTTTCCTGTCTAACCACGCTATTAATTTCCCAGCCTTGTCGCCCACATCATACAATCGCCCTTGTTGGTCCCTGCTAAGAACCTTAGCCGCGTTTGTCACCAGTGCTTTATATTCAGACTGTTTTAATCTCAACTTATGCAGTGTTTCCGCCGTAACCTCGTCTTCCAGGACAGACTCTAATGCCACTATCTCAGCCTCGATCTGCGCCACCTCCGCATCTCTCCGACGTTTGACATCCGCTATCAAGGAGAGGGCCTCCCCTATCAGTACTGTTTTAAACGCTTCCCACAAAGACACCGCGGAGGTAACCGAGCCAAGGTTCTCCGAAAAGTAAAGATCAACCGCTTTCAACAACGCTCCACGAGTCTTAGGGTCACGGAAATACCAGGGGTTAATAGGGGCAACCCTACCTGCCGCACCACGGCCGAAATCCATACTAATCCACACCGGCGAGTGATCGGAGATGCCCCTGGCCATGTGCCTAGCCTCAGACACCGAGGAAGCGTGGGCAGCCAAGGTGAGAACATAATCTATTCTAGAGAGACTGCCATGTGCCCCAGAGTGAAAGGTATACTGCCGCTGAGCGGGGTGTAGCAGCCTCCAGCAGTCAACCAAACCTAGTGTATCAGTAAAATCTGGGAGCCATCTCTGCACCCCCCCGGGGTCCCTTGGCGGATGTCTGTCCAGTAATCCGGAACCAACTGCATTAAAGTCACCACCCATTACCAACACTCCCTCGGGGAGATCCAACATGGCCCTCCCCAAGTCGGCAAATGTGGCGGCCTGCAGGCCAGGAGGGACATAGACAGAAACCAAAACCAGTGTCCTGCCCTCCCATCTCCCCGCAGCCGCCGCAAAGCGCCCCCTCTCATCAACAGTAGTTGAATCAATCTCCAACGGCAGCGAGGTTCTAACAAGTATTCCAGCCCCCCGAGATCCCGAGGAAAACCCAGAGTGGGCGATGAATTTATAACCCTTTCTATTGAGAGCATGACACGTGTTGCCTATCAGGTGCGTCTCCTGCAGCAAAACTATGTCAGGAGAGCACCTCTTCAGAAATTGCAGAACAATCCCCCGCTTAATACGATCCCCCAAGCCATTAACATTTCAACTAAGTATATTCAAACCCATACCCCCCATCACAAAATGGCAAGAGACCCCCGCCCATCCCCGAGAGCAGCACACGAGACTTGCATTGCGGTACCTTGCAAAACAAAAAACAACAACAAACACTCCAACAAGCCCAAACCACCCCCCACCCTGCACCCCTGCATAAGCCTAAAAGCCCCCCCAACTTGCAGTGTGCCTGTCGCCCTAGCAGAAGCTAATCTACAAGAAGAAACCCCGTAGGAGGAAAGAGATCCCATTGTGCCCTCGCCACCCCCGGACAATAGCTAGCAATGAAAACAAATCGGCGAACCACTGTCCCGAGCTTGGCCAGAATGGTCGATCACCAGAGTCCTCACTCTTTTGCGATATGGCCTCCTTCCGCTCCGCCAGCATGATCCCCGCTAGTCCGCCGCTGAGGCAATGTGTCGAGCCATTCCCCAACCTCGTCTGGCAAGTCAAAGAAAAAGGTTCGTTCTTCGTACTCGACGCGCAACTTGGCTGGGAAGAGCATGGCATACTTCAGGCCCCTCTCACGTAGCCTCCTCTTAACCCCCAGGAAACTCTGCCGTTGCTTCTGCACCGCTTGGGTGAAGTCAGGATAAAAACTCACTGCAGTGTTCTGGAAAGTAACCGGTCCGGACCCCCGTGACGCCTGCAGAATGGCATCGCGGTCCCTAAAGTTGAAGATCCTGGCGATGATCGGTCTCGGGGGGGCTCCCACCTTGGGCCTCCCGCCCGGGACTCGGTGGGCCCGCTCGGCCGCAAAGAACTTGCTGAGGCCCTTAGGCGCCAGATGGTTAAGCACCAAGTCCTCGACAAACAGGTCTGCCGATTGCTCCTCCGATTTCTCCGGAACACCAACTATGCGCACGTTATTGCGCCTCGCCCGGCCTTCAAAATCCTCCATCTTGCGGGCAATGAGGTCGTTGGTAGTCCTCAGCGTGCGGACCTCTATTTGCAGATCAGAGACATCCCCCGTGAGGCTAGTGGTTTTTTGGTCCAACGATTTTACTCTCTCATTAGTTTTCCCCAGGTCAGCGCGGAGCAAATTAACGTCGACTGAGATGGTGTCCACTTTGTTTGCCAGGGCCTCAAACTGTTGCCCAATAGAGGACTTCATCTCCTCAATGGCGCCCATAATATCTTGCAGTGTCAATTCCGGTGCGGGGACCGAGCCGTTTCCCGATGACTCCTGCAGCTTCCCCGGTCCGCTTGGCGATCCCTTTTGCTGGGCATAGCGATCCATATTGTTGGTTTGGGTGTAGCCCCCCCGCCTGGTATTCTTGGGCTTCTGTTTGTCGGCCTCCGATTTGGTCGACATCCTCAACCCCGGAACAGTCAGCGCCAAAAACAGGCCGCTCAGCCACGCAATTGACACGAGGTCCGCTGGATCCGGGTCTCCGATGCAAGCCCATGCATGTGCAGGCCGAGCTACAGGCAACTGTTGTCCAAGACACTCACGGGCCGAGGCACGCAATTGTGAGAGAAAACGAAAGTGAAAGTGGAAACAGCCCCCCTCCGATGATCCGCACCGCACACGGCCGCTGTTGTTCAATTAGTGTCCGGGCCCATGCCAAGGCGAGACCCAGGCACCTCCCGGGGGATAGGCCGCAAACTTCAACCTGTCACAACTTCGGTCTCCGGTGTACGATTTCAGTCCGGACAACGACGCTCGCCTCAGCAGTAGTTCATCTCAAGTATTCCGGATATTTGACACAGGATTTATCCAGGATAGTTGCCGGAGGGAACGAGGGTCGCGGGAGCTCTGTGCTCACACGGCCATCTTGGTCCCGCGTTAGGCTCCTCCTCAAGACCACACTCTTGACTCTCATGTAATGATTTAAAAAGAACGACGGACTTGCACAATAGTTAAGTCTGTACCTCTTCTAGTTAAGGCAAGCTACCGTCCATACAGTGGGCCAGTAGTTTTCAATTTTCTTATATGGAAGACTCCAATAGGTAGTTTGGGCAGCCCTATGGTTATTCTTCCATTTCTTTAATCTTTTGTTTCCTTTTTGTTTCCCTTTTTTTTAAGAATAACGTCCTTATTTGTAAGAAGTCACTATTCTTGGTCCAATAGAATTGTAAAATCCCATATGCAGTATATGGAACGACCTTGGGATGAAATATTCGGGATTTTGAAGCCGCACCTTCTACGTATTTCTTGGCTATCTTGCCATGTACTTTATGTAGTTTCTTAGTGGGGATATCGCTGCATAGAACTCAAATGTTTGCAAGAATCTCTGACACTTTTCTCTACTTGTGAGTCACTCCATGACCTGTAGCTAAGCATTGACAAAGACCCAGGTATACAGGGCCATATAGGGTAAAACAGGTGTTAGCTGAAGTGTGGCAGTTTTGGCGTGCAGTCATTAGGAACCATGCTTACGAGAGATCAAAAACCATTTCAAATGAATACAGCCTACTCTTCAAATGGATCGACTTGAGTATGCTTTGTGTTAAATACTTCAACCCATCTACTTATAAGGTGTCATGTGATATTATATCCTTGGCACAAAGTGGTTTAGTTCTCCCTACACTAAACATATAACACTTTCACTGGAGCTAATGGACATGCCAGTTCTAAGCCTTGTATAACAAACACTCTCATTTTCTAATCTATTAGTTGACATTTAGGTCAATATCTAAAACCTCAAGAAACCAACAGCCGACCCAACGGACCTGAAAAACCATCTCTCTCCTCCCCTTTGCGGCCAAAGTCACAGAGAGACTCGTAAACACCCAGCTAACCGCCTTCATAGAAGAGAACTTCATCCTAGACGCCTCTTAGTCTGGATTCCGCAGCTACCACAGCACTGAGACCGCCCTCCTCGCCCCCACTGGCGACATCCGCATGCTACTAGACCAGGGACACACTGCGGCCCTCATCCTTCTAGACCTCTCCTCAGCCTTCGACACCGTCTCACATCGCACGCTTGCAGCCAGACTTCACGGCGTGGGGATACAAGAAGCCACCCTCGACTGGATCCAATCCTTCCTCTCCGGCAGAACCCAGAGAATTCGACTCCCTCCTTTCCTCTCTGAACCCACGTAAATCAACTACGGAGTACCCCGGGGATCGTCACTCAGCCCCATGCTCTTCAAAATCTACATGGCCCCCCTCGCTACCATCGTCTGGCAGCATGGCTCAGCATCGTATCCAACACCGACGACACCCAGCTCATCCTCTCCCTCACGAAGAATCCAGAAGACACCAGATTCTGTTTCCAGGAAGGAATGAAGAACGTGGCAGCCTGGATGAAAGACAGCTGCTTGAAGCTCAACTCAGAGAAGACCGAGATCCTCATCCTCGGACCCTGAACCTCCACCCGGGACAACACCTGGTGGCCCTCCGCCCTCTGGAGCCCACCCACCCCTACTGACCATGCTCGGAACCTCTGTATCATCTTTGACTCCTCCCTCTCCACGAACCACCAGATCAACGCCTTCACTTCCACTAGTTTCAACTGCCTTCGCATCCTCCGGAAGACCTTCAAATGGATCCCCCCCGACTGCAGAGGGACCGTCACCCACGCACATTACCAGCAGACTGGACTACGGCAACGCCCTCTACGCCGGAATCAACAGAACTCTTCTACACAAACTCCAAACCATCCAGAACGCCGCAGCCAGACTCGTCTTCGGGATACCACGTCATGAGCACATGACGCAACACCTACGAGGCCTTCACTGGCTCCCCGTCGAGAAGAGGGTCATCTTCAAACTCCTCATCCACGCCTACAAATCCCTCAACATCGGACCCAAATACCTTAATGAGAGAGTATCCTTCCACGTACCCAAGAGTAACCTCTTCTCCGCCAACCTCGCCCTGGCAGAGTTCCCTTGTATCAGCAGGAACAGAACCGGCTGGAGAGGTTTCTCCTACATCGCAGCCAAGACCTGGACCGAGCCCCCTGTGAACATCAGATGCTCCCCGACCCTGCACACGTTCAGGAAGGACCTCAACATCTGGCTCTTCGACTGATCCGGAGCCGCTGCCCCTGACCCTCCCAGCACCTTGAGACCCTCACGGGTGAGTTGCACGCTTTATAAACCCCTGATTGATTGATTGACATTTCTTTTTTATCAACAACAACCATAGCAACAATGACATTTCTAAGTTCCCGGTGTTTTATACCCCATGTCTATAACTGATAACCCATGGTTATTATTTTTTGATAGACGCCTTCAGAATTTAGTGTGCTATTTCCACTCCATAAATCTTTTGGGTCATCTAATCCGGACTATCTCAAGGTGGGTGTTCTCTTCTTTCGAGATGATGGACAGAGGTTATTTCAGCAAAGAACGCATTCTTTTCTATCCTGTTGACCCTTCTTTGGTAGCTCTTTAATCTATGCAGAGCACCTCGGTGAGGAACAAGAACACTGATAGAACATTCTCTGGGCAAACTAATGATGAATCTAAAAACAGCCATCACTTGTTAATTCTGGTTACTACCCCCCTTTTGGATGAGGTTTCTGTGACACTGTGGATCAAGAGAATATGGTCCCTTCTGCAATGAAAAAATCAGGGATGATACTAAGAACACGGTGGTAGGATAGTTACTGCCTAACCCTAGACGAAACAGACTTAGACTGCAAACATGCTTAAAGGAGAATAAACTTTTCTTGAACTGGAGCTCATAATACATTTATGTGAAGTACTCTTTGAGATCCAGCTTGCAGTATGAAAGCGTCCCTGCTATGATCAGAAGCTACCATATATGTTCAGAACGAAAGCACCAAGCCTGCTTTCTTCTATTCGTGCCAGTCCTGTAGGCCTTGTTCCTTTCTGACCCCTAACATGGGGTTTGCATCTGAGTATTTCATTTCAGAAAAGTAATAATCACTGAAGGGAGAAAATGTGTGAAATGTCTATGAAATACAAACTGTAGACCAGAAACTGAGGTACTTGAGATTTATAGCCAGCTAAGGGAAGGAGGAGCTAAAAGAATAATGAGGGAAACAGGTGATCTACCAACCAGAGAGGCTGCCTTATGGATCTCTCTGGACATAGACTCTAAAGAGAGATATGTTAAAGGGCCGAATGTTCACAAGACACAACAGCAGACTGACGGCGATGAGTATCAGGACCTGAGGGGCACAAAGGTTAAATACTAAAGAACAACCAGTCCGTATCATGGCTTCACAGAAAATCAACATATGGTATCCGGTGTTACAAGTGACTATAAAAATAGCAAATTGAAGTATAGACTAAAAATTATTCTGGAATAGGTAAAAGCTGGGATCTGGCAGCGCTCTATTTTATGTGCTCTGTCATAAGAGGACTATCGGCTGAATTCTACGCTCTTCAGCCCTCATCACAAAGAGAAGGCAAACTGTGGACTTTTGTGCACGCAAATACTGACTGCACAGTGTTCACTTTCTATCAAATGAACAATTTACTTGTTAATTAGAGTTTTGCATTGCAGTTTGTAGAATGATGCACAATTTGCACATTTTACATCTGTCTGCTTTAGCAAAGTTGAAGACTGTGCTTACCTATTTTGCACCATGGTTACCTGCCAAAAGTTGGTTGGCCCAAAACTCCCATTATGAGCAGTTTGCCACTGATTGTAATCCTGTTTCGGCTCAAACTCCTGTTTGCACCAAAAGTGCGATTATCGTCCTAATTATAATCAGGGCCATAGTGTAAGAAATGATAAAACTTACATTTACATCTAAAATTAATATTGTGATAAAACCAAAGTATAATCAGGCATAAAATACTTTTTTTAAGCCCTTGTGTACTGTGGAAAAGAAGCAGCGCTGCACCATGCATTTCTGTCATGATTTCTTTGGATCCTTCTCATAAAATGCAAATCTTAAATGGAAAAGACCAACCGTTGAGAAACACTGAGTTGAAAAGAAAAAAAAAATCATCTCAGTTTGATAGATTAGAGCTCCTGAAAGGGAAACAAAACACTAAATATTTCGAATCCTGCATTATTTACCGCATGGATGGTTAAATGCTACTTTAGGCCTCATAAAATTAAAAGGGAGAAATCTCCCGACTGTAGCAGGAATTGGATTTAGGAAGAGAGGTACAGAGCCAAAATATTGCTACAGAATTAAATGTCAAAAGTCTTCTTTAATAGTAGATATATAGTTCACAGTGCCTGGTTATGATTAATACATTTAATCTGAATCACTGAAAGTTGCCCTCTCCTTTTCCATAAAATACAATAGGACACAAATCAGTTTTACTGTAGGTGGATAACAATTGGAAAATAATGCATCTTCCCGCCCAATAAATTGTCAGTTATACCTTTAACTAAAATCAATTCATCTTAACAAAATTTATTGCATTTTCTAATAGTAAATCTTCTCAAATGTTTATTCATTTGCTTTTTGATACATTTGTGCCACTTTTGCCATGGTCTAATGTTTTCTCTTGTGATTCATTGTAAATTAGAAAATCTATTTTGAGTCAATTTTCCAGTTATGAAGTTAAAATCTATACCACTAGCCCTTTTTTCATTGTCACCTTCTGCATTTTATCCCCTTGAACTTGAACTTATTTCCAATCCAGTACATTCTGAATGGAACGCGATTAAAATACTTTTTTTGCTTTAACTACTCAGCTCTAGTGTACAGTCATGCAGTAGGGCCATGTTTTTAAGTGATTTTTCTTTTTCTTAATGATACATTAAATGCAAACATTTTTTGAGGCATAAAGCCATACACATTGAGTAAATCCCACTCAAAATATTAATCAACTACAAATAAAAATATTTTCTTTGGTGGAAGCAGAGAAACACCCTCGTGTTAAACACTCCTTTCTAATTTTCAGAATTAAATAGACTGAATACAATACAATGTGCTATTGAGAAAAAAACAAGCTTTACACACTTTTTCTAATAAAAGATGTACCTTTTATCTCGTGTATTGCAGTTTTGTTTTAAAACTGATCTTCTAGTAACAGTTAGTTAGACCATTAGGCATCTTTGTGTTATGTTTATTGTGCTTTTCACTTAACAGTTGCTAGAGCCAGGGACATCTTAAGGATTGTGGGGGCTTTGGGCCAAACGTATTTTGGGCCCCCTGTTCGGAACAGCTTTGAATTTATGATCAAATGTCTGCTCTTTCACGCCCTCTTTGGCCAGTGCACAGACACACGTCCAAATTCTAAATGTGTACACATCTAAATAATCAGGAAAAATGATGTGAGGTTCTAATATTGTAACAAGGTAGCAGCTCACTAATATTACTGCAAATAATTTCTGTGACACCCTCCCATTTCTCATATGCAAGGTCCTGTTTTAATCTATAAAAAAAGTTTTTTATGGATGTTGCATGAAACATAATGACAGCATTTCTCTGCAAAATGTCTGTACTCAACTCTCACGTATTACCCATATTAAAATTAAATTTAAGGAAAAAGGTATTTAAAATGATCTGTTTAAGAATTATTCAAGGTCATCAGGTCAAGACTCTGCAGAACAGAGCTGGCTCTGTCAGGGGCCCTCTGAACGCCTGGGGCCTTGGGCCAGAGCCCACTTAGCCCATGGCTTAAAACGTCTCTGGCTAGAGCAATAATGTTGGCAGCTTCTTTTATCATTTCAGGATTTTACTTGCTAATTTGTTGTTAACTCTTAAGTACCAAAGATCCAAGTGCAGTGTTCACTGTGTTTCAGGAGGACCATCCTTTCCTGCGTCATCATCGTGCTTCTTTATCCTCCCTTTCGACTCATGTACAAGTTCTTGCAGAAACAAACACCCATATAATAGTGCATCTAGAGGGAGTATGTTAAACCTTTCCCACCACCCTGCCTCAGTTCACTTAGCAATAGGCACCGTCCCTTCCTGTATCTTCCTTGGGCTAATGTGGATTGAGAAGAGCTGCATCCCCGCTCTAAAAATAAAAGTAGTGGGCCTTCGCTCACTTGCATCCACGCTAAATGACAATGTGCCTAAAGAGTTTTCTTTGTAAGTCACACACTGTGGAGCATTTATAAGTTTTAATTGCACGTCTTTCATGGCTTTAGTTTTTGGTGTAGTCACTAAAAATGTTGCTAAGCATACAGGGCCTCATTATGAGTGCTGTTAAAGTTAACGATATTGAGGGTCCTGTTAACTCCATGGAAATAAATTGGATTATGTGCAAAATCCTTAGAATTCCCTGAGAAATGAGGACTTACTCAGTCAATGGCTAACTGTGGTGTTCAGTTCCCCTGCTCACTTCCAGCAGTCAGAGTCCCGGGAGACATTCACAGGTCCGAGAATAAACCTGTGAATCTCAGAATCCGAATAAACTGTAACTCTCAATATCAGACTATCAGCTTGTGGAACCTGGAAAGCACTGCCAGAACTCCGGTGCACAAATATAAGCTTTAGGAAAGTGGGGGTATAGTATATACAGAGACAGCTTCCTACATTGGTGGATCAGCGGTGGAATATACAACTTTGAATTTGGTGGACTACTTGGTTACCACCTGATAACACGACAGAACGCTTAAATTGTCTTTATAATTTGGATTTTTTCAAATTGAAATTTTTGCAAAATTACTAAAAGTCTTGTTACGGCCTTGGTTAAGTCCATTTAGAATTTTAGAAAATAAAACGTCACCTTAGCTAGGGTTAGAGGGGTTAGAAGTTTTTTTTAACAGTGTCTCAAAATAAGAACCCAGCTGTTAGTGAAAATAACCATAATGACATAGAGAACCAGGTTGAGGAGCTCGACCTCACACCTCACCCCTTACCTTCACTTGTCTTTCAAGGAGGTAAGGTCCCTATGTAAACTTAAAAACATAGCCATGGGTCCCCATCCCACCAAACAAGAGCTCCAGGAGCTGTTGGGTGGTTATGCTAAGGACCACCCATCTGAAAATGGTGAAGACCAGTCAGATGAGGAAGTAGAGGAAGGGGATGACCAGGTAGATCAACCCCCTTCACTTCCTAGGGAGAAAAGGGTCCAAATACTATTGACTTCAAAAGTAAACCTCTCAGTACCTAGATCCCACACAGGTGGATCAGGCACTACTGAGGACATTGAGGAAAGCCTCAATGAGTAGGACATCCTGCTAGCCGGGCTGACCAAAAGATTAGACCTAGAGACCAGGCTCTAGAAAAAGAAAGAGCAGAGATGGGCCTAGGACCCATCAATGTTGGCAGCAATTGACTAAATAAGGATAAAGAGCAATCTTATGATCCTAAAATCCCCAAAGGGATTGTCCCTAAATATGAAGAGAGTGATGATATCACAAAATGGTTCACAGCCTTTGAGAGGGCTTGTGAAGCCAGAAGAGTGAAGGAAACTCACCAATGGGGGCACTCCTTTGGGAACTGTTCTCTGGCAAGTGCAGAGACAGATTTCTGACCCTTAGTGGGGCAGATGCTGGGTCTTATGACCTCTTGAAGAGAACTCTGATTGAGGGGTTTGTGCTCAGAACTGAGGAGTAGAGAATTGGATTCAGGGGGGCTCAGAAAACCCTGGGTGGAATTTGTAGACTACTCAGTTAAGACACTAGATGACTGGTTGACTGGAAGCAAAGTGCAAGATTATGATGGTCTTTATAATTTGTTTATGAAAAAACACATATTAAGTAATTGCATTAATGCTAAGTTGCATCAGTATCTGGTAGACCTAGGTCCAATTTCTCCCCAAGAATTGGGAAAGAAGGCGGACCATTGGGTCAAGGCAAGGGTAACTAGGACGTCCACTGGGGGTGACCAAAAGAAAGGGGTTACAAAAGCTCCCCAGAGGAAAGACAGTGAGCCTCTAAAAGATAAAAGTAAGGAGTCCCAGGTAGCCACCCAAAAACCTGACCAGGAGGGAGGGCCCAAAGACACCTCACAAGCTAAAACTGGGTACCAAGGTAAGAATTGGGATCCCAACAGGGTATGGTGTCACAATTGCCAAAAGGCAGGACACCACACCAAGGACCCTAGCTGTCCTAAAAAAAATTACAGCCCCTAGTGTAGCTCCAGGGGTTGCCAGTGTAGCTTTATAGCGCGATTGCTCAGACGAGGAAGCCCTCATAGCCTTAAACTGGAAAATGGGCCCAAAAGGTGAGTTGGAGATACCAGAGGGGAGTAGATACTTCCAACACCTGCTGGTGAATGGAATCCCTGCCCTTGCCCTGAGAGATACCTGTGCCAGTCACACTGTGGTGCATGACAGGTTGGTTCTCTCAAACCAGTATGTCCCAGGGGAAACAAAAAGAGTAAGGACTGTCCCAGGGGGTGTCACTGTGAGGCCTGTGGCTGTAGTGCTCCTAGAAATAGCTGGGTCATTTAGATGGAGAAAGGTGGTAGTCAGTAAAGACCTCCCCCTTGATTGTCTCCTTGGGAATGACCACCCAGAGGTTGGTCTGAGCCAAAGAGATGTACTGGCCAATGCCAGATCTCACCCAAAAATCCTGAGGGGGGCTCAACCTGCACTTAGTGTAGCTAAGCCCCAAAAGAAAAAGAAGAAACAGTGTAGGAAAGGTGGGCAACTGTTAGCCACAGTTCCAGTGGGCCAGGTAGATTCTATCCCAGTAAGGGAGAGCTCCAGAATTGGCACTGGTAAAGTCCCCCCTAGCCAACAAAAAGCCCTGACTAGTCAGACAACTGTCCAGCCTGAGTTAGTGGCTCCTCAGCTGGCAGAACAGAGGGTGGAAGAAGGGTGTTCACTATCAAGTGTAGTGACCCCCCACCTTAAAACAGCAGACAGGAAACCAGCACCCAAATAAGCCTGTAAGGTAGCCCCTTCACTTACCAGTGAGGAGCTAAAGGTGTGGTTCTGGGCACTGACAGCTGTCAGTAGCCTCTGCTGGGTGTTAGCCTTCATGGCAGCACTGTCCTTGGCACGGCGGAAAAACAAGTGAGGAAGAGAGGTGTGACCACCTCTGCCAACTCCACCCCTCAGGTGGGCGAGGTGAGGTGAAGCACAACTCTCAGTCCATGCCATCTTGAAGATGGGAGGACTCAGCCAACCACGGACAGGCTCATGCCCCCCTCCCACTGGAGGGTGGCATAATAGGGGGCGTTCCCACCCTAGGGAAGGGACCCATTGGTCCCTGCCTTTTACCTACCTCTAACGCCCCTAAATCTAGTATTTAGGGGCACCCCTGAACCTTGCTTCCTCTGACAAGAAGAAACTACAAGAAGAAGAAGAAGGACCGAACAGCAGCAGCTCACAAGAGGAAGACACCCACTGACTAGGCACCAGCCCTGCCAGCCTGTCTCCCCCTCGAACCTGCTCCTGCGAAATCCCGGTGTGTCCTGCAGCCAGCAACCTCGAAAACCCCGGAGGACCTGCCTGCCTTCAACTACAAACACTTTGTCTCCTGTGAACACCGGATTTGTTCATCTGCAACCTCTGGCCTTGGCCGAAAACCGTGAATCTGCACCACTCTGCACCCGCCGTCCACGGCCCGAGCTCGAGTGGAAAATCACCCGGAGGAGGTCACCCCGGCGATCCTGACATGAGATCTGGCGATCCCTGACCTGCCTCAAGCCCCCAGCTGACACCTGCAGTCTAAATCCAGAAGGCCCCCATAACCACGACCAGGAGCTGGTAAGAATATCTGACCCCAAAAGGCACCCTTGCACCCGACGCCCCACGGCCTTGTGTGCCCAAGCCGACTGTGCCTAACCAACCCCTATCTTCCCAACTTACTTCTCGAAGTGGTGGTCGCACCAAGAAGACCTTCGTCCCCAAGCCTGCAGTGTGTTTACAAACTGGAGGTTCTCCATTGAAACAACAGGGCGTCCGACGTCGAAACAGCACCCTGCACCCGGCCGCCATAGGGCAACTGAGGGTGCACCTTCAGTGCTACTTTGTTTCCCCATTTGCCCTGAGCTAAAGTCCAGGAGCTTTGCTCCCACACCCAAGTGGCCTGCTTGCCAGCGGCCACCAACCGGAGGCCCCTATCCCCCATTGGATAACTTTGAGCCTCAGCACTCTGCACCCGACCGCCCTAGTGCCGCTGAGGGTGTATCTAGAGTGCATCCTTGACCATGGGGGACCCCTGAGTCTACCCCGAGAACCTCAACTCCCACCTCCAAATACTTACCTCAAAACTGACAACACTATTTTCCTCTATAGGATAACATTGACTGTTTTTCTGTGAAAAGTTTCTAAGTGTGGAGTTTGAGAAACTAAAGAAATTCTTTCAAACGAGAACGATTTTACTTACCTGTTTTCAGGAAATGTCCCAGAGTAGTATCTAGGTATACTACTCTGTGTAAGCCTAGTAATCTCAAAAGTTACTTACCTGCTATTTTACTAAAAAGCCTATTCAAATCTGTGTACTGCATTTACTAAGTAGTTCTCTGCTTCCATACTGTAAATCAAATCAAAGTGCATATACGTTTATCATTCAAACTGTATTTCAATTGCATTACTAATGTGAAGTACTTATTGCTTACCTGTGCCAGGCTTGCTTGGTTCTAGAAAATAAAATAACTAAAAGAATATTTTTATACAAAAACAATTGGTCTAAAGTTCAGTCTTTGAGTGTGTGAATTCATTTGCTGACTGAGTGTGTACAACAAATGCTTAAGACTGTCCTCTGATACTGCCTTACTGCTCGACCACACTACCACAAATAGAGGGTAAGGTTCTATCTAACTTTACCTCTGCCTACCTTTGGGGTTCCGCTGGACTCTGTGCACACTATACCTCACTTTGGTATAGCATATACAGAGCCAGCTTCCTACAAATGCTATGACTGTTGCTAATTAATGCATTACAAATTGTAGTGGCAGGGCACCCAATCCTCAGTTTATACGTTAATTTCTGTAGGTCACTGGACACTCCCCCTTTCTGTAGAAGATTGCAAATGTGGAAACCATTGAATTATCAAACTCGAGCCTATCAGAGGCTTATCAACCTACACATCAATTGTTTCCAGTCTGTATAGTGCCTGCAAAAGAGGAGTAGAGACCCAGACATCGCAGTCCCTGGCGATGCCTTGAACGAGCCCACCTCTTCAAAGTCCACCGTTTCATCTCCATGGCCAATGAACACCCAACCACTTCTCCGGTGTTGATTGCTGGGGGTTCATTTGGTCTGCTTTAAAGAGCCTTAAGCTAACACAAACATAAAAAAATAATTTCCTCTGCATAATAAAGAAATAATTAAATACAGGTATGACTCCTTCACCAAGTTGTTGGGGTCTCTTCTCAAATTTATAAAACTTTGTATCACAATGTTGCACAGGTTTTTTTATTTTTTTCGGCAGATTATGCACTATTTATGGTTAAGTTACTTAACAATCTAATTTTAAGATTCTGAGTGTAAGTCGAAGGTTATAATGGCATACATTTTCATTTAATAAAAATTGAATCAAAGAGTAGCGTTCTCCAGTTGTATATTTTTCATATTGTGCTTCATTATCATAATGCTGACTATTCTACTGAATGTATATAGAACGTGGTCCCAGGTTTGCAGCTATGACGTACTGTAAATGAAATGTGTTGTCCCAATTCAACTATGCTCCTTGTACAGAGTGTATAATGAGCCAACGGGTGGCTGAGAGATGTCCTTCAGATCCATGTCAATGCCACGCGTTGTGCAGTGATAGCAGAATGGCTGACTGCTTTAAACCGCTTTCAGAGGCGAGAACAAATATAAACTCACTGTGTTCACTCCCAGGTAGTGCTTGGAGAATGGATCATTAATTAAGGAGCACTGGCTGCTTCCAGCCCCCTGCCTCGTCTGTGAACTATTCGTCCACAGTGACCCATCCTATAAGCAACCTTTCCCATTGCGAAACGTTACTTCTGGCGGTAAGGGCTGCCGGGTGTCCTCTCCGGAGACCCTGCTGATGGCACTCCGTCAGCATGGAAAGCTCCATCATTGGCTTCCCTCTGGTGACCGCCTGCCTCACCTCTAGCGTGGGATTCCAGCTCCATTACTCAACGCGTGTCCCTGCTGGCATCTCAGCATGGGGCCAGCAGGAGCTCCATTTCCAGAGCAAAAAAGATGACGATTTACCAGCCACGGCTTTGCAGAAGAGCTTCACTGTCCCTTTCAAACACTGAAGTAAAACCATGAAAATATACTGCCTTACTGTCGACTTTAACTTAGGGTGTGACTGGATGATTGCAGAATGTGTGCAACTGAAGTCATTTACAAAAGTTAGTAGTGTTTTAAAGTTTAGCAAGTTGAATATACTTTCTGAAAGTTTTACATTTTAATAGGAGTTTTGCTGGTTCATAATGTGGCAGAAAAAGAGTTTTGGAGTTTGATGTACTACCTGTTTGTTCGTTTGGGAACATCTTGGGTGAAGAAATGATGGATTTCCACGGTAGGAAATCATTTGTGTGGATTGATTAGTGTTCATTAATTTTACTAATTACAGAGTGAAGAAAACAGATGTTTTCTTAGGCATAGATCAGACATTAATTACAGGTCTTACCTCTTCATCTAAAAATATCTGAAATGCGTTAACCAGTTTTTTTTCCAGAAAGCTGTTAGTGCGATGACAAATGGTTACACTTTAAATTACTTTTTTTATGGAGAACTTTGAGAAGTCCCTCTTTTTGTACATTACATAAGCGGCATTTCAATGTTCTTATGTGAACCCCACAATCAGTTCAGCTGTCGCTGAAATAATGGAACTGTTTGACCTAGAGCTACATTTTTCGAAAACAACATTAAAACTGAAAATCATTGTGGTCTATGGCGAATCCCAACTATTTCTTTGTGAAGATGTTACGTTGCTGTGTTCTAGAATGTGGAGGATGAAGACTATGCTTGTCCTTTGCACGGTTGTAATTTTAGTGCCCTCCATGTCCCTTCCTTTCCGGTATATCATTTGTCTCTATACATTGCATTTCTCTTTCAGGTCCCCTGTACTGTTGTTGTATTAGTGCACATGCAGACATCTTATCACATACACTTCCGAACTTCTAGACCCTGAAAAGCCTTACCTTCTAAAGAGTTTTTACTAACAGAATTTAGGCAAGTTTCATTCTTTACTCCTCTTTCCAGGGGATTAGTACATTCCATAAAAACCATTTGAATGTGAGAGAGCCATGCCCTTGCTACACTACTATAGCTAGCTCTCCGAACCCAAACATTTAGTTCATAGAACCTCAATTTTTTGTGCACAAAGGGCTGCCTCAGAATGTGTTTCTCTCGTTCCCAATGTCTTTAGTGCACCTGTTCCGTCTTCCACTTCAACCGCAGATGAGCAAGGGATAAACGAGGGAATTGGACCCAAAGTTATTCAGTTGAAGAGATGCAAATTACCTTGCAGGACACGGGAGCAAATGTGAACATTTCACATCTGTGCTGTTGGGTTTATACCCCTGGTCTGAATGTGCACTAAGTGGTGAGACTGTGGTACCATGGCCATCAGGGCACCCAAGAACCATGATACCTTTCATGGTCCCGCGGATCCCATCTCAGGAAATGCCATCTGCAGCCCGCAGCTGCGGGCTGTAAGTTTCTCTCACAAGAGGCTGCCTATCCTCATGCTCCTGGACTCCTAGCTGCTGCTCCCTGTTCTTTCAGCTCCAAAATGGCAGTCACCTGCCTGAGGATTTGTAGCTGCCTTCAAAAGTTGCTCCACAGTTAGTCCAGTTGCGGTTTTCATTTCTGTTTCTTTTCCATCATGGCTTTTTTTCCTTGATTCCTTTCTGGTTTTCCCATTCCTTTGTCTTTCACCTCATTTGAGGTTTGGCTTCATTTATGTTTCCTGTTCTTTTGCTGTATAAAAGCTTCAGTCTGGTTGGAGAGTGCATCGATACAAAGCTGTGTTCCTTCGCTTGTTTACTCCCTTCGTATGCTGAGCTTGGCTCCTCACTTCTGAAGAATTCCACTATCTGATTGCAGGTTCCTGTTTTTTTTCAATCCTTTGACTTGTTCGTCTTGCTTAGAGGTTTTGTTTCATGTCTTTGGCTTTTTCCTCCTGAGAGGGTGGCAGCTTCTCAAGGACACTTGCTTACCGCATATTCCTGTGTATGCTGACAATGTGGCTTCCAGATACAGTCACCCATACATCAGACAGCAGAATACCTGGACCTGGATTACTTCTAAGTGCCCAGACCTGAACATTCATATTGCTGAATTTCAGTCCTCTTTGATCTCCTGGGTAGCAGGTTTGGTGTTCAGAAATATTCAGTTCTACTATAGTTTGTTGTATGGAAGGGCAGGCATAAACAAGTGCGTTTTTCTTCATTTTCACAGTCCCTCTGACCTAGAGATTGTTTTTTTCAGGTCTGATCACAGATGGAATTGGGGTACATTTAGTACTGGTATCCCTTCCAGTGGCGGCTATCCCAAGGTGCTTTAAAAGTCCACAGCCAGATCACACTCTAAAGTATCATTGAGGTATAAAGTTACTGGTGAATGCTTCAAGATACCTAGTCGTTCTAACACTGTAAAATGCTCAAATGTGCTTTACCACCTTAGCAATTTGCTCTGCCTCTTGGAGTCTTCAATATGTAAAGTGATCTATGCTGAGCCAAACACAGGGGAGCACTCTGAAGTACGTAGTAGTTAAAAGCCATCCAAATATACTAAGGTATATCATGACCACTTCTTAAAATATGGGCATCAGAAGTAATGTAAGTCTACCAACAGCCCTGCTAATCACCTTTACCATTGGTTTCAAAACCCTGTCTATCTCTCTCTTTGAGACAAAGATTGTGAAGCTCCTAAAATTCAAGGAAATAATGTTTGTGTTCTCCAAGGCCAAAACCTTTTATTCTGTATACGCAGGTATTTCTGTGTTCAAATTAAAAGTCGACACTTGATATGCACTAAGACCTACAGTCATTCTTGTGGATACTGTCATGGAACACTTCATGCCTCCGTGTTGTGACATTTGCCAGCAAGGGAGTTCAATGCAACACAAGCATACCAAGATCTTTGGGCTGACTTGTGAAGGAGAACATTAAAGGAGTTCAACCCCAATGGACTTGCAACTCATCCAACTACTTGTGCGGCAGCTCTCTCCTTTCTATAGCGCCTCAATTGATAATTAGATGCTGGAAACTAACATCTGCTTCCCTGCGTGCTTTGGTGGCTCACTGCTTTCTTCAAAGTTCATCTGTCACTGGACATTATGTATTCTAGTCCTTTGTTCCATTTGATTTAAAATTGGAATTAAGTATGAGGCTAAAAATGGTTACTTTCCTCCTGCCACTCAAAGGTATTCCTCTGCCTGGGGAAGTGACAGCTAAATTTAATGTCAATGCTGAACAATGCTCTCTAGATCTTTCTTGCAAGGAGAGTTCGGCAGGATGATTATCCACATGTTAATTTCCCCCAGATAGCAGTGACTGTAGGAGACCCGCTACAGGACACAGGAGCAAGAGGAAAAGGCGGTCTCATAGGTCACATAGTTTGTTCTTTGATCGAGCAGTGACGAGGAGAGGGAACAGTCGTAAAAAGTAATGGCAAATGCTTTATTGGGAATAAAATGCATGTACATCAATTAGAAGAACCTAACATGCACACTCAAGAATAGGGACTGCCACATTGCTGACAAAGATTGAGTGGACCAGTTTAAGGAAAGGTTAGGGTTGTTGTCCCTAAATGTTATCAAATGTGTCAGTCATTTTAAGGAATCTGTTTTTTAAAATGCCAACATATGACCATATATCTTCCTAGTTTTTAAAGGAAAAGCTTCATGACTTGCCACACACGAAATAGAAGAGATATTCTTGGTTTCTTTATGTTCTAGCTTGGAATAAATAAATATTTACATTAACTTGTAGATCCAGCCTCCTTAAGCTCTGTCTGTCTCACTAAGTGAAGCTTAAGGTCCAAGAGCTAGAGTGATATGCCTGTTGAGAACAGAAGGGGCCACACTGACTAAGTTAGCACATTGAAGCTGAGTGCTGCATTCTTAACCCCTTCTGTGCCCATGACGAGATAGTCTCGTCATGGAGCGCGGTTGCGCTGTGCCCATGACGAGACTATCTCGTCATGGACCCCGCCCGCTAATGAAAGGGCCGGCACAGGAGGGGGAATGGGCGGGGCACTCAAGGGGTTAAAGTTGATTTCAAGTTGGCATAGAAGTATATTGTTGACAAATATTTGTTGTCACTGGCCATGCAATGTTCTATGGACCTGGCCATAGGGTGCCCAGTCTGACAGGGCTTGAGTGTGGTACACATGTTGTACTGGTTTGCTAAGTCAAAGAGATACACCAATTTCTAAGAATGGGATTCTGATTACTATAAACTCATGGTCGCACCAAGCCTCAATTCAATGCAAAAAGGCTCCAGATGGAACTCCTATAAACTCAACCTGTGACCCGTACCAGCAGAAGAGATCCATATGTCATAAAAACCTAGCGGAATGGTTGAGAAACTTGCTGTTCTAATGCTTGAAGTGACTATCATTTGAGCGAACAGAGATATAAGCAATCTCAAATGCAAGATATTTTTCCTTCAGATGCCATATCCAACGCCAAACCAGTTTCTTTGACTTGTGAGTAGAATAATTTTACATCCCATTAACCCCAGAAAGATTCATAATGGCACTGAGGTTTTTCTGGAATTTGCACTGATTCCAGTAGATTTGTATTGGTTCCCATTGACTACTGTGTTAGCAGCCTATTACAGTGATTTCTTTTAGTTTAATTCTCCTATGCTTATTTTTTATCTGCTGGGCGATAAATGTACTAAAAGCTGACCTTTGACTGATGGTGACTTTTGCTTGCAGATAATATTTGCATAGCCTGGTGCTTTTTCAATGTCGAAATCGCTGATTGTTTATCTCGCCCCAGTGGGTAATCTTTTGAACAATAATGCTAGGGCCCTCGTCAGGCGGTCATGGTAGCCTGCACCATCCATTGCCACTGCTTGTGCTGCTAATTACAGCATCAAATACAACTACTAACCATCACACTCCTACAAGTGTGACAATTCATAATATTTAAAGCCCCGAAAGCAATAGGAATGGCTTGGATGGCAAGTATCAATGATTGTTAATGTATATTAATTTAATAAACAGCTGCTGTTGTGCTCCTACCCATATTTGGCAGACAGTGCCACCATGTGGCAGACTGTCACAAGTGCCTTTGCTAAGAATTAAGTGCCGACCCCTAGCACCGGAAATCACCTACTCAAGTTAAGCACTGCCTCGCCTCAGTGTTGTGCTTTTGAGTTGTCTTAAATTCTGAATACAGGTTTCAATAAGCACTATTTGGTTGGGCAAGTGAACAGAGAGATCTTTTTCAACTACCCCACACACATTCACATGTTACATGGAATACAGTCCATGACAAAGTCCTAATATAGGACCAATTTCTGACACACAAGGAATATGTTTTTGATTTATGATCCTCTTATAATGTGGTCTGAGAGAACATACAGCTGGGCGTGTCTGGAGGCAGGTTTGTCTCATCTGTGTTTATGATGCTGCAGTCTTACGTTCTGTGACTGCCCAGTACATATGGCAGAACCTGGGTCCGTTGGGGAATGTGTGGGCAACAGGAAACCTTCAAATTCAGATCTTGTCACACTTGCCTGGATCCTGATCACACAGCTTAAGGCTTTTATCCATATACATTGGACTTTTTTAAATGAATGTTCCCCTTGTGCACGGTCACCCAAAGAAATACTTTGATCATAATGCAGGCAGTGCTGGGATGTAGTCCTCGAGAACATTATTTGGGCATGATGTACATAAATGGAATTGAGTGGTACAAAAATGGAATAGGTGAGGTGGGTGTGAAAAGTCAGTTAGCAAATCTATAAACAAGTTAATAACCAACTTCAGACCCTCTTGGAGATTGGATTAGGTGCTCAGGCAACATCCACCAAAGCTACCCTGACTGCTGATTAATGACCTGGTAAGGGATAAAGATGGTGGGCCTTGTTAAGAGGAGTATACAAAAGAATCCCCTGTCCACAGCAACAGGTCTACTACAGAGGTTCCTTCTGTCACATCTTAGGTCCTTCCAGCTGAATTCTTTATCTTTTGCTGACTGGTCTAAAGCAATTGAAGACAGAAAATCAGAATTAGCAGCTGATTTTAACCACTGGGCTTAACAAATCTATCCACTGGAAAAAAGAATAGCATTTATAAGACTCTATCTGTTGGTGTGGCCTATATCAAGGGGTTTCTTACTGATTAAGTTCATAGGCTCCAGAAAGAACATGTCAACTGCAAGGAATTCTAGAGTGTAGCATCATAATTTGAAAACTCTCACCGTGTTTTTCAATGTATAAGTTGTTAGTACAAGATCATGTTTGGCATGTGTAACCTCAAGAATGTGAGATGACAACTTAGTGTTAGAATACTCAGGGTTTGTCCTCCTAAATAAGATAGCACCTTTATGCACTATAGAAATCTTCTGAATAATAAACTATATGCTTTCAGTTCAGCTGACTTGTACTCGGAATTCCTCTGAGTAACCGTATATTCTAGTTCTTTAGCTATGGATTGTGGGAACCCGTGCTCATACCTTTAAAATGAGGCACGCACCATGGTGATTTTGCAATTTAATAATTTAACATTGGAGAGGCATGAGGTACCCAGTTGACACCCTAATGCTAATTCCACAACAAGAGTGGCCATAAATTGGAAAAAGTGTACTTTCTACTATGAAAACCTCAATATATATTTCCCAATATGTGAACTCTACAAGCTCACAATCTAATCCTTTAACCCTGTTTGTAATCCATTAAACATCAGGGTGCCTATGATGTAACCACATACAGAATATATAACACACGATGAGGACAAACACTTTAAAGTTTTTTACAAAAATTACAGATCACTGTTGCTTCTGCAGTACCTTTCCATAATCTTTTACAACATACTGCAAACATGAACTAAGTATTCTCTTTCAGCATAGGTACAATGTCTTAGGTGAATGATTTGATTATACTAGCATCCTAATTAACCAAACTTTCATTGGTTTACGTATCAAAAGACACATTTTTGGTACATATTCAGATAGTGAACACATAGTTCCTGAAAATGTCGTTACATTTGTTTTGGCTGATCAGACATGCAACTCCTGCCTTCACCAGGAATGAGTGAACCTTGTGATGTGCATGAGATGTTCACAAGACCTATAAATATACTACGGGGTGTAGATTTATTGGAGCCTCAAAAAATAATTAAGACCAAACTTTGACTTTCAGTTTTTATAATATGGACGCTGATAGTTCCAGCTTTGTGCAAAACCTGATAGTGAGGCACCCAGTCTTGTTCTGGCAGGAAACACACCAATGTATGTGTACTAATCAAAGGGTTCCTTTAGTAAATCCTTAGCTGGTTTTGTTGAATAGTATTATTAATTAAAGATGCATTTGTTGACTACAGGTAGTGATGGTCTGTATACATCTTTAAATCATATTTGTAAGTGAGAAATGATGAATGTTGATCACCATGTGAAAGAAGCGTTTTAGATTATTGTGGATGAAAAAATGTATGTCCTGTCTAGTGTTGTACATTTGTATTTGTACAAATATTTCTCTTGAGTTGTTTCAGAAGTATTTTATATCAGTGCTTTCTTAAACTACAGAGTCTTTGAGCGCATTCAAAAAATACAAAAATAATGGGTGCTGTGTGTGCCACACTTCAAAAACACGCGAGACTCTCTGCAAACAACGAAGGCAGTCCTTCCCGTTTTTCCTGTCTTTTGCTCGCCTTCCTGTCTTTTGCTTGCCTTCCTGTCTTTTGCTCGCCTTCCCGTCTTTTGCTCGCCTTCCCGTCTTTTGCTCGCCTTCCTGTCGTGTGTTTCAATATCATCTCAAGAAGCAAAATCTTCTGCTGATGCCTATGTGCAAAGCGCATAGATTTACTGTTGCAGTTTGAACATTTTTAAATTAAAATATATCGCTCATTCCAAGTGTATTGATTTGCACAGCTCTTTGTCAATATTAAGTCCAGCAAATTTTCCAATAAGTTAGTAAATATCTGTCAGAACAGATGAAATGTACTGGATTGAATTGAGTTCATTCTGGAATGTATTGTGCCTCTTATTTATTCATGTTTTTTCCCCCTGTCTGAAGGTGTTCATAGCAAGCCAAAGTCCGCGTAGAGCTTCGTCGAAGATTGGGCTCTTGCAATAATTGTATAGCACAGTACTCTGGGTGCAAGAACCCGTTATGAGTTCACAATAAACCGCGCCACATTCTGGTCGGTACCTTAGGAAAAATAGAACAGAAAATGGAACTGCTTTTTCTGAAAATATACACTAATATAATCAAAAGATTACACACCCTTTAAAAACTAAAGCACAATTAGAATCGTTACTTTGGTGATAGTATTTTATACTAGATATTTTTTTAAGGGGAAATTAAACAAATATATTTTCATAACATCGATATCAATACCCAGGTTCAGAAAGCCTAGCGAAGGGGTGGAGTGTAGAAGGCAACGCAACATGAATTCCAGCAGCATTCTGACCCACATTTCTTAAAGGCAGGCTGGCAGGCATGGATGCAGTTACAATTGACTGCAACACTGATGATGCTGGCATGACGTCACAAGCTCTGTGTGACCCTCGCTTCGTAATTCTAAATTGTTGCATTGAAAATATACTTCTTTGGTGCATATACGTAAAGCAGAGGCTTCCAACCTTTCTTGTAATAAGAGCTCCTTATGTTCAATGAAATGCATCTTGAGCTACTAATATTATTAGTGTTGTAGTAGTGACCACATCAGACAATATCGTGGCCACGATTTGCAAGATTACCAGCAGTGACCACCTCTGTGCATCAGGCAGGTTTGACAGCAGTAATGTCGAAAGAAGGCTTTGTCAGTTTGAAATGCCTGAACATGGGTAATACCTAACAGCCATAGACACAATGCCCACGGCACCAAGGTAATAATTTTAGTATTAAGTCGCCACAATGCCACAATTTATCACTCACATGTCACCTTTATATATATTATGGAAAGTCAACCATTTTTTTTCCAAACATCAGATTATTAGTTCTGAAAATATACACATTTTCATCTTGAACACACACTTTTCAATTTCGTCATACATATACTAATTCATCCATACATAAATGTCTAATTTAGTATGCTGACTGCATACAAGAGGGCTACTTACAGGTAGCTGAAGAGCTACCAGTAGCTCATGAGGCACTCGTTGGAGAAGCCAAACGTAAAGCAATGTTTACATAAACAAGTTATTTTGAAATTTACTGTAAGAAGCAAGCAGCTATTCTTTTTTTTTTTTCTTTTCTTAATTTGTTTTTTTCTTTATGTTTATGTGGTACTCCACTCCCTTGAAAGATGGTTCCAATTGATTCATTGCAAAGAGGCCAGCGAGGAAGTGTGTTGGTGTTCAAGATTTCTTACATTTAGTGGTCCTGAAATTCCCCGACCTTTACTCCTCAGGGCTTTAGGTTTAACCTTTTTTCTCTTTTGACGTACTTGGGCCATAGGCTAGTGAGAAATGGTACATTTCCAGTTCCTTT
The DNA here is from genome assembly GCF_964204655.1 of Triturus cristatus. Classification (NCBI taxonomy): domain Eukaryota; kingdom Metazoa; phylum Chordata; class Amphibia; order Caudata; family Salamandridae; genus Triturus; species Triturus cristatus. The sequence goes on along the minus strand of NC_140589.1, from coordinate 1,708,990,698 downwards.
CAGAACCCTAGAATTTGAAGCCACAGAGAAGGCGGGAAGTTTTATGTGTGACGTTCCCAGAGCCCTTTGTTCTTCTCCAGGTGGACTGTGATAAGTGAAAGACTATTAATGCAGAAGTTAGTCATTATGGTACAATGGTGGTGCAGGCCGCATCATTCTGGCCCTTTTCACTTTGGTTAGGGACGTTGCTGGGAGGCTTGTGTAGATTACATTGCATTGGTTGGGCAAGACACTACTACACAAAAGAACATCATTAGCCTAAACAGAACGTTGGCAATGAGAAAACACTTCATAATAGTTATAGATTTTGGAAAGAATGCTTGGTGGCCATGGTGACCTGGGGCATGAAACTCAGTTATTGGATGGAAGATCTATTCTAAAGTTGTCCTCCTCTGTTCAAGACATGTGCGTATTCTGTGCATGATTGGTCAATAAAACAGCAGGCTGAAATGATGATACGAAAGCCAGATTATACATCATATTTCTTATTATTTTAGGGGTTGATACACTACAACCGGACATGGGCCAAGCAGTGAAATGTGTTAGTGGTCCACCGATGCCAACTAGACTCAACTGTAAGCTAACAGGTCTCTGTGCTGTTGCTTTACATGTGGAAGCCAGTCTAGAAGTCTTCTATGATGTGAGCCAGCTGGACAAATTACAATTTGAACATTATCAGTGAAAGTGGATCAATAACTTGGGGCCACAGTACTTTGGTTCGAGGAAGAACTCGTTTTTGGATATAACATGAACCTAAAACAATGATTTTAGGGTTTCACAAAGCCAAAATATGTGAGCTGCTTTTGATTCAGTTCATTTTGATCAGTGATGTTCCGCAGTCCATTATTGTAGCCTTCGTTGAGTCCTTAACAGGTTTGAAGCTATGCAGGCTCATCCACAGCAGAGAGAGTCATGGGAAAAAGCTGAAATCTAATTGGTGGATTCAAACCTGTACAAAGCTATGTGGCTTTGGTGCATAAATTAAAGCAAGATTATAAACATCCATGAGGGTAGGTATGAATATGCTAAATACTAGGTTTGGCAGAAGTGTGCTGTCCATTATTTGAAGTGTACCCTATGGAGTATTCTACACCCACATTCATGATTTGGAATCAAGTTGACTTTTCTCATAAAAATGAAGCAGCAGATTCTCATAGGGCCCTGGTGTAGTAGATATTTTGCCATGAGATTTCAATTTATGGTATGGAGTTGGAGTTTGTCATCGTCTCCATTTTGATGAAGTGCATGTGAAATTGGAAACATTCTATGAATGATTGAATTCATTATTTATCAACAGACGGGACCAGTGTACGTTTTTTCAGACAGCTAGCTGGAAAATATATTCCCCTTCTTAATTTTCTCTTTTTTCCTCCCTGTGCCATCCTAATTTATTTTCAGCACGCATGTTTAGTGGGTTTTAGATAATCAGTACACAAATGTAACTTTTCTGATCTGAGTTTGGCTTTATAATTAGGCTATTTCGGCAGGTGAAGAGGGACCCGCTCATTCACAAATGTGCCCTCTCTCCATGAGTGATTCCTTTTCTTTGGTAATCCATTGGGCAATTGGAAGCTGTGTTATTTCTAGGTGATGACCTCACAAAACCCTATTCTGATTAGTCATTGAAGTCAGCCTGGCAAAAAAGATGTTTTACATTATCCACCTGCGACTCTGCAGATTCATCTTTTCATTTTGCTGAAAGTTTCTTTGTTTGCAGAGCCTATTATTGTCCTCATCTTTTAGCTTTTCCTAAATTCTCCCTCCTGCTTTTTTTCAGCCCTCTTCATATCTAATTCTTTCTGCCTAACCCTTTTTGTCCTGTCTCTGCTGGGTCTTCCCTAAAGAGACTTAATGCAACAGCCTTGGGTCACCACCAAGTATTGGTGGAAATTTACTGTACAAACAAAGCTTTATTGCAGTATATGACTGTTCGTGTCCCTTTCCCTCACTTTGCATTCCACACCCCTCTCCCTTTTGTCGTGCTGGTTATAGCTAGTGAGTTCTGCAAAAGCATAGCAGGAAGTGAATATGTTCTGGTGTAATGCTCATATAGGATACTGTCTCATCACAAGTAGCTGTTGTGATAACACCAGCATTGCAGTGCGCAGTAACAGTGGTCGAAGCCATTGCGTAATGCAGAAGAGTGGAACCCATTAAAGAGCATACTATCATATATATATGTTTTTTTCATGCTCCTATTTGAGATCACACAATATAAGAAGCAATCCTCCGTTTTGCAGACTGTACTGTATTACCCATCAGGAAGTATAGCTTTGCTAAGCACATGCTTCATTTTATTTACATTAAATGTATTGCTCTATAGGTGCACCAACATAAGATTAGTAGATGATATCCCCTCAAGTTACTGTTATATTTACTTTTACTTTTTTGTTTTGGCAGGATAAAATCATGTTTTGCTGTGAGGATGGTTCATGTTTTTATCACAAGCACTGGAAAGCAGCCAAGAAAAGATTAAAAGAAAGCCATGATATACATTTTACTTCATATAGCACCGAAGGGGTTACAAAGGTGAAGATAGCAAGAGTTGGCGATAGAGAGAGAGAGAATGTGTTTGGTATTTAAAAAGTAAAACTGGAAGCCTACAAATTGTAGTGAGCAGTGTTATGAAAAATCCCATATTAAGCCATGCGATACAGAGGGATTAGGTCCAATGACAGGTTTTTAGATGAACTCTCCGAGTCAAAGGTCCTCCTTCCAAATGTATTTAAGAACGCGTACTGAAGAGCGCTTACAGCTCTCCTGTCTTGTTATTTTTTGTTGTTGTTGTTAAATAGAAATGTATTATTACAGTAAGAGCATTTGGTACTGGCTTATCCTAAACAGATATCTTTCTATTTTTAATTCCCACAGTGTCCATTGGGGTAGGGTGGGAACGGAACTTCATTGCTGTGCCTCATCACACTAACGGGCACAGATGCTAAAGCTTTTTCCACATGATCTCCTTTAGAGGATCGGAGGATGATCCAAGCACCTCCAGATTAAAACTGCAGATGTTCTCGTCCTTTACCTTTTATGTGTTATTTATAATGTGTAAGCCTAAAAATATGACTTTATGCTAAGTTTGTTTATCTCTTTATGGAAGCCTTACCACACACCTCACATGTCCCTTCTATCCACATCAATCTTTTTCCAATGGCTCAATGTGCAGAATGTGTGTGTTCTTGACTGCTGATGATCAGCAAATGGTTATTACTGAGTTATGACTTTTGTAGTCCTGGTTCTTTTACTTCCCAATGTGATCCCACCCTAGGTCTTTAGTGAGTATTGAGGATCAAACAAACAACTACTCAATGAAAGATCAACAAATGTTGTCCCCTCGATATCAGAACCCTGATAACAAGAATCCAGAGTCTGTGGGGACTGTGTTGAATACTAGACCGGTCAGTCCTTGTTAGTGGGATTCCTTTTAGTGTACCTCTAGCATGCGACCTACTGATCACCAATTCATGTGGAGGAGACGATACGAAAGCCTGCACTTGCCATGCAGCTTTTGCAGTCTGAATATCTGAACCACAAGTTTTTAGAGTAAGTATGTCTAGACTCTGGCTGTTGATATGATGATGTTCCTTTCAAACATTGATTTCTTTGTTGCTCTAGGAAAAGCAGTCATGTTTCTAAAATAAATATTGTGTTATAGTGTTCTAGTTTCAGAGTTGTATCTATATTCTGTTCTTTGAATGAAGCTTTGGAGATTTAGATCAACCTTTAGATCATCCGGCTGTATCAGATCATAAACATCAAGGAAATGGCTTCCAGTTAATATAGTCTAAAATACTTCATGTTGTAAATGTTTCAATGTTAAACATTTTAATCTTTCGACGGGTGGTCTAGGGATTATGTCTTTCTAACTTGATTCCCAAGGGAGATGTTTATTACAAAGGTTTACAAGTTGCATTACCCAGTATGCCTCCAGTGTTTCAGTGCCTGTAGGTACTCTTACAGGTGACTCAGAACCAGCACCATTGTTTCCCGGCATTAGGAATGTTTCAGTGAGAGGATTTCTTTGTGTCCATTGTTTTTGGCTTGTAACATGGTGTGATTACAATGCATGCAAGGGGTCATATTTGATTTCTGTATTACTTCCGGAGGGTTTGGCTGAGCCTTGTGTTCATAAAAGGTAATCTGTTACTTTGCCACTTCTCCAGTTCAGACTCAAGTGAGATCGAGAACCATACTGATCAGTTTTTATGCTAGAACACTCATGCTTAGATTATCTCTCATCTCTATACCAATGCTTTGGGGAGGTTTTCCACAGAGATCAGCTGAGCTCACAAGTCTCTTCTCCACTTACAGGCATCTTTCTTTGATGCATGTGTTCTGAAGTTTGTTTCCACAGTTTGCGAGGTCCTGCAAAAGACTTGTGAGGCTAGAGGCTGGTGCTATGAACTGCTTGTGCAAATAGATTATCTACAGATAATCTCTAATACTAAGGCCCTCATTACGAGTGGCCTGATGAGATAACCCATTAATTCTGCATGTCATCACAAATGTGGACAGTGGCCCATGTAGAACCAACAATGTTACGTCATGCAGGGAAATGAACTGATTGAGGGCTGGTAGTCCTTATAAACTTCAGAAACCCATGTAATAATCTAGGACAAGGTGACATTGCCTTTATTGCCTCCATCCAAAATCAGAATGTTTCTCAGGAGTTTGACCTTGATGGAGACAGGAGAACATTCTGATCAAAATCCTAAATTGCCCCTTTATTCAACACTTTGGAAGGGTTCTGACAGAACTATCAATTTAAATAAAAGTAGTTTGCAGATAGGCTATAATGGCATTCAGCATAATGCACACATGAAGAATGGGCCACCAGTTGCACACCACTCAATATTTGGTGTTTTCAAGGAGGATAATTGAGATCAAGTGATTTTGAAGAATGATTGCACTTAAATGATTGAGGTTAAAATGCCTTGGATGGTAAAGAATGTTTTTAGGTTATGTGATCCCATTGAAGTCTGACAAGTATTTCTCTCATATAGATGGTGCAGATGATTTCAAGGTGGGTGTGATTATGTCAGTCCCTTGCTCATAATTGGACGGCTTTGCTGTTTATCTCAGTTATCTGCTCTTGATTTGATGGATTTCCTTCCTATTCCAGCTCAGGAAAATTTCTGTCTCAAAGTGTTCTGATTGGATGATATGAACATTTTCCACAGCATACTGGATTTGTCCATGAGCACTCCAAGGGGAACATTTGTTGCCTTGCTCTTTCCACTTTTGTCAAGATTACTGGCCATGCATGCACCTTGATGTATGTGTCGGTCGGTCCAGTGATTTGGTAGTAATCTGTGCCTTTCCTCCAATGCCACTAATCATGGAGGTCTAACAGAATTTCTAAGAGTGGAACTACTCTTCAATATACATTACAATGATGTGACGCTGCCTCTGCTGGTTGTGATTACAAATAAACCCTGAGGATTTGTTTAACTTAAATTCATTAATTCAGGCAGTCACCGTAATGAACTTGATTTCAAAGAACTTAGAAAAAGACAGTTATCACAGTTGATTTTTTATATACTCTTTTTTAGAATTCTTTATAACCGCTTTTTTTATATATACAGTAATAAAAAATATATATATATATTTGCATTTATACATTGGCAACAAAGGACTACTGTCGGTTTAGCACATATAAACAGTAGGCATTGACACTTTTTGTGCAACAATGAACCATCCACAGTTGGTCATCAACCCAGAAAATTCTTGTTTAAACAATTACAGAATCATAACACATCCGATGTATTCTGTTTATATCAAAGAAGTGCCACAGCGTCGACGTTTCGGTCTCCTATCTGGTAATATTAATCCCCGAGACTATCTTCAGGACCACAGTTGCACCATGTATCTATTATAAACAAATTTATTTCTTCCGTTACTAAACATGCTATTTACACTTATCCACATCTAAGTTCTATACATTTGTATTGTCTAACATTGAAGGAAAACAGGTGTATCCATAAGGTAACCACCCGATATAGTAAAAAGATTCCCAATCACCGTAAACTATATAACACCTAATGAAGAAGTGAATCAAAATATGCTACGTGAAAAGAAGTTCAAAAAAGTCCGTCCTAGATGTCTCAGACCCCATTCTAGTGTCCGCATTAGCAAACTTTCGGACAGCCACCAAAAACCACCACCACTCAGTGGACGTATTTGCTATGGAAAGTTGTTGTGGGAGAGTATGTACTTACTTCTTAGAGATTATAAACACTTCCTAATCTCTCGTAATTATTCTTAACCGATTTTCCACCGTAGGATTATTGGGTTCTAAAAATCATAATTCCAAAGATACAACATAACGTGAATAAAACTCTAACGTTTCACGTTAATCCAAAAAATTTTTTTTTTTTACTCTCTATATTCACAAAACACTCCAAGTAAACCTTACACCAATTACGTTCACAACACACTCAAAGTAAAGCTTACAGCGATTGCTTAACCGGAGCGCCAGCTATCGTCGGCGTTTCGTGAGTCCGTAGTCTGTAACCAAACGAGACAGACCTAATCACTTAACGATTCTGCCAATAAATTTCTCTACCACCGTTATGCCCCAGTGTGGGACCCGCTCAGTTCCTTACCAATAACTGGTAACTCTCTTGGTTCAACTTCACCTCCACACCTCGCCAGTAAGTCCGAGTGAGAACCACGATACAGCGAGAACGTTATTTCACGAGTGGCGTGAGGTACATCGCTCTGAACCAATAGCAAACGAATCCGCCATATTGGAGTGTGGCCATTCGGGCTAACAATAGGACGTCTAGCGCCCCACAACATCACTTGACAATTCTGTCAATTCTGTTCTCTATAACCATTATAACCCCTCAATTCCTTACTTATAACTGGTATCTCTCCTGGTTCAACTTCAAATGTGCACCTCGCCAAAAAGTCCGGTACAACGAAAAAAGTAATTTCACGAGCGGCGTGAGGTCCATCGCTCTGAATTAGCAGCGAACGAATCCGCCATATTGGAGTGTGGCCGTTCAGGCTAACAATAGGACGTCTGGCGCCCCACAACCAAAAGTATATCTAAAACCAATCGGACACCAACATTAATTCACGAGTGGCATAATATATATTATTATGGTCATCTAGAAGACATATCTATCAACTTGAGGTGTGATCGTTGAGGCTTCAAATAGGCCCCTCTTGTGAATTCAGACATCTTAGTCCAGTGTGAAAAAACGTTTGGGAATGAAGATAGGAATCTAAATTGGTTCAGGAACTTAGTCGCAGATACATCCATACCAATACTATGTATCAACCAACACGACTAAAGACAAAAACAACCTCATGGCTTACGTGAACGTAAAATAATGGCTTAACAGCAGTCCTACCTCATTTGGAATAAATATCCAGCATATAAGCATCCAATGTAAACAGCTAGATGTAAATGCCCACATATTATGTCAATCAGATACTTGTTTCAATCATATAGATGGAGAGGCATCAGCGAATGATCTCAGCAAGAATTCAGAGACCACCATACTGAAACAGTAAGACAGCAAGAGGCCATATACATTACAGTGTCGCCAAAGATTGCCATTCAATAAAGGAATTTAATCCCCTCTCTACCGTTTTGACTGACCAAATCCACCTGTTTTCCTTCAAAGTCAGTAGGCGCTCCACATTCAGTCTTCGTTTTGTATTTTTAACAGTTTCCAAAACAAACCATTTCATGTCAGCAGGGGTATGTTCATTCTCCACATAGTGTTCTACCATAGGTGCAGTGGTAATTTTACATCTAATGCGCGATTGATGCTGGATTATGCGTTTTTTAATTTCTTGTGTTGTTTTGCCTATATAATATAGGCCGCAGGGGCATTCTATACAGTAAATGACATTTTTTGTAAGGCAGTTTGTATGTTGCCGCAGTGTCCAATTAATTCCATTAAGGACACAGGACTTTACTACCGATGTCGTGGGACAAGCTGTGCAATGTCCACATGGGTAGTGGCCAATTATTGGTGTCAAACCCCACAAATTTGTCAGTGATGTGGGGACTGGTTCTTTGTATGCTTTCACAAGTGAGTCCTTTAAGTTTCTAGATCTTTTAAAAGCAAACCGAGGTCTAGTAAACTGTGGTTCGGCCTTCTGGATCAAATGCCAATTTTTTGATACAATCTTTTTGATAGAATTGGATTCGGTTCCAAATGTCATAACACAGGTGATAGTTTCCTGCGTGTGAGCCTGTTGTTCCTTACTCTGTAGGAGTGCCTCCCGATCATAATACCAAAGCCCTTTTAAGGGAGCGTTTCACAAGTCTGTATGGGTAGCCTCTCATCCCCAATTTGATCTGTAAAGTTTTTGCCTCTCTGAAATAATCCTCCCTTCTGGTACAGTTCCGTTTAATACGAAGGAACTGTCCAAACGGGAGGTTATCCCGCAAGTTCCGTGGGTGGTGACTGGTATACTTAAGCAGTGTATTTCTTGCAGTGGATTTTGTAAAAAGGCTCGTAGAAAGTGTCCCTTCATCATTCCATATTCTAAGATCTAGAAAATTAATAGCATGTTCATCAGAGTCTCTGGTAAATTTCAGATGATCGCTCTGTTGGTTGAGCCATATATGAAAGTCATGCAGTTTAGAGACAGAACCCTCCCATATTAAAAATACATCCTCAATGTATCGAAGATACTTTTTGATTTCATTTTTGAAGGGGTTGTTGTTATAGATTACACCTTCCTCAAAGGCAGCCACATATAAGTTCGCTATGTCCGGAGCAAAAATTGCTCCCATAGCGACTCCTTTCACTTGGCCATAGAAGTCACCATTGAACAGGAAATAATTTTGTTCCAATGCAATTTTAGCACATTCTCTAATAAAGTCAGATGGTACCTGATGAGGACGTGGCCTTTTTTCCAATGTCGTGTTAATTACCTCTAAGGCCTCTCTTTGAGGTATGCTTGTATACAAGCTTTCTATGTCCATCGTCACTAAGATGTTTTTCTGTTTATTGTATAGTTGTCCTTCTACCGCCGTGATCACATGTGTGCTGTCTCTAGTGTAAGATTGAGTTAACACTACAAAAGGTTTAATAAAGAAATCTACGTATTCAGCTAATGGTTGTAAGATAGATTGACATCCCGCCACAATTGGTCTTCCGGGTTTTTTTTTATCATCCTTGTGTATTTTAGGTAGCGTATAAAACGCAGGTATGGAGAAGTCATTCTTATTCAGATAGCCTATGGTTGAGTCAAAAAGAATTTGACTATCGCGTCCACTCTTGGTTAATTTAAGGATCTCTGCTCTAATTTTGTCTGTAGGGTCTCGTGTCAGTGTAATGTAATGAGTGGTATTATTCAGTTGTCTTAACACCTCAAGGTCATAGTCACACTTGTCTTGTATAATGATGCTCCCACCCTTGTCGGCAGGTTTGATAATGATATCATCCCTTTCGGCAAGGGTTTTCAAAGTGCGATGTTCATCCTTAGTGAAATTATATTTCACATAATGCTTGTTTTTGAACATTTGTTCAATTTCCATAAGAACCACATTTTCAAAGGTGACTAACTCTTTGGGGATCAGGTTCGTGGGAGGGTAAAAAGTAGAGGAACATCGTAAACCTGTGACATTATTTTGTGTGACAAAGGGGGTCTTATTGAACATGTATTTTAGACGAATCGCCCTAAAAAACCTATATAGTTCAATCTGTGTTGTAAAAATGTCATTTCTGTTGGTAGGAACGTAAGACAGACCATGGCTTAATAATTCAATTTCTTTGGTGCCCAATTCGTGTTTTGAAAGGTTAAAGATGGGGACTACCTCCAAATTTTGTTGATTATGATTAAGGCTCCCGGTTTTCCGTTTAAATGGATTTTTACTTATAAATGCAGACGGAAAACGTTTTGTCCTTCGTCTGTATTTATAAATAAAAACGGAAAAATACTGCCAAAGTGCTTTAGCTCAAGGTTGCCTGATCTGATGCATAGAATGCAGGCTGCTCTCTGCACATGAAAGGCGTGCCCTACTTAGAGGGCGGACTCTTAGCACAGCATTTGGCACTCTCCCTTCACAGGTCATTACTCAGGACCCCTGGGGGGAGCCTAGGATAGTCATCCCCATCCAGCATGCTCTCACTGCTAGGCAGAGGCACAATAAAAATTTCGGGGGGGGGGGCTAATTCTTCCGGCCGAAGGGGTGAAAAAAACAACAAAGCCTCGCTAACAAGTGAAGTGATGGTCTTTCAAAGACCTGTGAAGTACCTGGGTGCGGCTGTGTGTGCCCGGGAAGCGTCTCAGCCCTGGCAGACAGCAGACACACACGACAGGGGGGCAGGGGGGGCTGGCTATGCGCACCTGCATAGGAGAGATAAGATCGGAGAGACATGGTGACTGCAGTGAAGGAGACCAAGGTTAAAGGGTACGGAAAGAGAAGTGAGGGCGGGTAACGGCCGAGGGTAAAGACACGGGGTGAGAGTACCAGGAAGAGATGAGAGACGGTGTTATGGGAAGGGTAGAGAGTAAATGGGAGGCGCTGGTTCCAGCAGAGGCAGTGAAGAGGGCACAGCAAGCCGAATCCAGAGCCCGCACACTTGCTACAGTGCCTCACCTGTACCCTGCTCAGTACTGTATGTTACCTTTGCTAGGCCAGTACATGCTGTGGACTCGGAGCCGCGGGGAGAGGTGAGGGGCCGAGGACTTGTGTCAATGGCACATTAGGTACTCGGTGATGTGGCGCCCCCTTGGCTCCTATCTGGCCGCTTTAGGGGTCAAAGAACCTCTCTGGAGAGGGGCCTTTTCGACATCCTGGTGCACAGATGGGGGGGATGCTTGTCTCTTGGTCAATTGGAGCATGTTTGTGCCCCTGGAGGCCCCCCCGACTTCCAGAGGCTTTCATCCACTCTCAGCCTTACACCCCACTTCTCCTTGCATTCCCTCACTTCACTCACGCATAGCTGGCACAAACATGGTCTTACAGCTTCTAGTCACAGCAAAGAGTCCTAGTACTAAATGGGCATGGAGTCTGATGGGCAGTGTAAGCTATTGGCATATGTAAACAATGTGACGAACCGACCCTGTCGGGCAGTGTGATATGCTGTCACTGATAGACAGCATGAGGAACTGGCAATTGGGGGCATGTGAGGATCGCCCCAAGTGGGCAGTATGAAGAACGGGTAGTGGGGGCAAAATGTGTAGTTGCAAGTGATGGGCAGTTTAACCCTTTCGATACGCATGACGGAGCGGTTCCGTCATGCGCATCGGTCGCGCTGTGCGGATGACGGAACCACTCCGTCACGGCCCCGCCCGCGCAACGAACCTTCAGCACGGCGCGGTAATCCGTGCCGCACTGAAGGGGTTAAGAAGCTGCCACAATGAAGATTGTGAGAAAGAGGCTGTGGGGTTCAGAATAGTAAAGTTACACTGGTGAACAGTGTTAGAATGTGGCACTGTTGGGCAATGTGAAGAACTGGGGTGGGCAGTGTGAATATCTGGCACTGGTGGCTAGGGTGAGGAAAAGACAGTGATGTGGGGGGGAGCGGGGGGCCTGAAGCCAGTTGAGCCCAATGGGTGTTGCGCGCCTCCTTCTGGGGGAAGACTGTTTCCGATGCAGACACAAAGCATTTTGCACCCTCCTCCCTTCAAAAATATGAACAGACACCTTGCGTTTTAGCAAGTTATAAATCGATATTTATCATAGTGTACGCTGGAAAATTATCTCCTCCGTTTAAAAAAAATAGAAGAAAAATCTGCCAAAATAATTCCTATGTAGGCCTAAATAATCCCAGGGAAATTGTTCTGCAATGAGAAAAAAGAATGGGTTGCTCCCTCAAAAACACAGCTTGACATTGGACCTCTGTCTTTGAAGGGCAGGATTTAAAGGTCCCTAGGTTGTACAGCCCGCAGTAAAGGTTTCCTCATGCAAGTTACACAAGGTCTGTTTAGGCCTATTTTCTCTTTAAATTATTTTGGCAAAGTTTTCAGATGAATATATTGTGTTTACTTAATTTGATCTATATATACATTTATCTAAACCTATTACAACTGAGTGCAAGTGTGCAGCGTCTTCTTTTGCTTGCGACAAAAATAAATGTGGATAAATACAGATAAAATGACCAAAAAATAAATATGGATAAATACAGACGGAAATGTCAAAAAAATAAATACCATAAAACCGGGAGCCCTAATTATGATTCGCCATTATACTCAAGTTCTCATTTAAGAATGGTTCTACCATTCGTAGTAAGTGTTCCTGGTTTGTCTGAATCCCGGAGTGTATTGATTCCTGAACCATCCTCTCCTGTTGCTGCGTGTTCTGCCCCTCTGTGTGTGTGTGGACCTCTCCCTAAAAAAGTATTGGAGGAAGTGGACTGATTCTGACCTCTACCGTATCTATAGTTGGGAGTTCCTCCACGGCTATTATTTTCTTCCGAACTTGAGGAAGCCGTATCTGAAAATGTAGTATGTTTTGGTGCCCAGTTAGATTGACTTGGGTTTTGTTGGAAAGTACGGATAAGTCCGTTCTCTAGAATAATTTTTAATATCCTTCTGTAACGTATCTGTTTTTTTCAGTATGTTATTTCTCTGGAAATCAGCAATGATAGTCTGTAGTTTTTTCAAAAATTCACGAGAGTCTGTTACTAAGGTATCTTCTAGAATTTGTTTTTCTAAATCAGCTATCTCTGCTTTCAATTTATCTATATGTTTTAACGCTGTTTCTATACTGAGAACCATCCAACTTCGTGAGCATTTATTGGATACAAAACTAAAGCCCACCTTAAAATCCTCGTCATCGATAAAGATCACTGGTATATTGCGTACCTGTAACCCTACCGGGATTATATTATTATTCAGGCATTCTGTGAGAAATTTAGCGTGCAATTCAGTTCTGATAAGTTTCTTATGCAACCTCTCTAAGTTGTTGCGTAGTGAGGTTTGTTGGATATTTTGAGTAGTACTCCCACTGGTGGGGCCAAGTAATGATGGTCCTCCCGCTATCCTAGCGATGTACTCATCTGTATATGTCAGAGTTTCCTGTTCTGACATTGGCGGACTTAGCAAAAAAAATATTTTAATCAACAATAGAGATGAGTGTGTAGCTCCCTACTAATGAAAAACCTTAAATGTGACGACAATACATACAATCACAAAAATGACAAACCACTTCTATAGAAGGGCCCTTGCAGAAATTTCTGCGCATACAGATATACAAAACAATAGGGCAACCCAATTAACCCCAAGGTTTTGGGTATAACGTTGTAAACACAAATAAACCCTGAGGATTTGTTTAACTTATATTCATTAATTCAGGCAGTCACCGTAATGAACTTGATTTCAAAGAACTTAGAAAAAGACAGTCATCACAGTTGATTTTTTATATACTCTTTTTTAGAATTTTTTATAACCACTCTTTTTATATATACAGTAATAAAAAATATATATATATTTGCATTTATACATTGGCAACAAAGGACTACTGTCGGTTTAGCACATATAAACAGTAGGGGTTTATTGTGTTGCCCTATTGTTTTGTATATCTGCTGGTTGTGAGGCTTCATTACCTTCAACATGGCAATATTATCAGAGACAAGGGGAACATCTTTCATCTCAAGTCTGATATGGTTTTCTGACTGCCCTTTGTTATTTGTGCGTTTCATCTGACTAATCATTATTACAGCTACTAGAAAGTCCTCTGGCAGCTATGATTAGGATTTTGCCACCAGTTAGGTAAAGAGATCAATAATTGTATTGCTCAATTTGTTGGTGTGAAGTCCTTCTTTGAACATTTAGCAGAATCAAATGCCCACATTAACACTTTAAAATCATCACGTCTCACAACAAATGGTACATACAGAAACCTACGTGGGGACTTTTTTCAATTTTTCAAAAAAGTTTATAAATTATCAACGTACTTGTTTTCTTTTTTTCCTATCAGGAAGCACACTGCCCAATGGGACCTTAATTTAGGCCGATCAGAACACGTGGTCTAACCTTTAAAGCTATGGCTTTCTGCAAACCTCAGCTGTTCTCTAGAGAAATTACTTTCCATGAAGAAATTTGTTCTCCTAGGCACGTATGCAAACTTCACGATTTGGGTGCAGTCACGCCACTGGGTGTAAATATTTGAAATTATCTTGACAAAACTCAGACCATTCTTTCTTCTGAATTGTGTGGATCACCTTGGGGACCCAGATGCAGAAATCACCTTACAATACTATTTATACAAATGGATCATGCCAAGCATCCATGCAATGCCATCTTCTGCTCGGTTACACTCTTCTTTGAAATATCAAGGCTCTTTCCAGCAGAACTAATTCAAGCATCTCTTTATTCTCTACACGTGCTGAATGTAGGGCAGCACTAACTCAAAAGCACCTAACAAATATGTTTTCACTGTGTGATGTTGCTGTTCTCCTCCTCCATTTTCTGAATGAGAATCTTCCCAAATGGTTGGAAATAGGACAGACGCATGGTTTAGGAGGAGAAATTTAAGAATATTATGCGCCGATTGATACATTATTGGATTAATTCATACAACTATTTGGGTCCGTAATAATTTGCAAATGGTAATTGACTTTTGCAATTAAAAAAACCTGAATCTGTACATGTGAATCAATCAACTCGTGAATTTAGCAAGAGCATGGTTTTTATAATACAGGATTACATGGCTTACAAGAGCGTTGGATGGGCTTTGACGGCGGGAATGCCATGGAACATTGGTGAATACCTACAAACCTTTGAGTTTGTGGGAATGCACACTTTTCGTGTCACATTCCCACCCTCGATACTGTTGGAGATCTACAATGGTTCAAGGTCGTGATTAAATCTCCATCCAGGGTGGAAGTGATGAGACAGCAGCCCAGTGAAGCAAGAGCAGCCCAAATTAGGTGGAGGTGCAGTAGTTTGTGCATGGGGAGGATATTATCCCCATGGCTAATAAAACCATTGTAATATTCAAATTAATTTTTAATTAAGTGTTTACATTTGTAATTATACAGCAAGTATAATTATGTGTGTATAACTAGTTATACTAGTTAGTACTCATAGCAGGCTGTGACGCTTGCAGCTTCAAAGGAGTGGTACTGGAATTCTGAATACTCCAAAATGTTTGAAATCTATACCCATACCTTGCTGCAAATATATAGTTGTATATTTCTGATCTTCCTTCTGAATCGGAATCTGTGTTGTCTGTTAATGCTCAGGGAGAGGTTATCCATTTAAAAACTGCTTTGAGAAATACATTCTGGTTACATCACTAATGAATTGGGAGCAGGAGAGAGCCTGGGACTAGGCCGAACTGTGTCACCATAATGTATTTATATTCTCATTCAAAATGGGAATACAGATATTAAACACAAGCAACAATCAGACATCTTACCTAGATAAGATATACTTGAAAGTAACAAAGAGCATAATTAAGTATTTAATTGTTTTCATTCAGTTATTGATAGTGTTGTATTTCATTACGTTGTAGAATGAAACAATGTTGAAATGGAGGACTATGTATGCACGCACGTATGTTATTTTTATTGTGCAATCTTTGCCAAAAGGCAGCGAAGACCCGGACATAGTCAAAGGCAAGCTTGAGGTCGGCAAATAATAGGAGAGTAGGCTGAGTTGTGGATGGTTAATGCATTGTAATGTAGTGTTACTATGCAAGGAGTGAGTCTTTTACTCTTTCCTAAATTGGACCAGTGTTCGGCCATATCTGATGGCTACAGGGTTGTTGTTCCAGATCCTGGGTGCATAGATGGGAAAGGTCTGTCTCTTTTGACTTTTTTACACTCTTTGTCTTCAGTCTCATGTTGTCCTGGGTATCGGTGTGCTGAGACCCACCAGAGATAGTGAGCTTGTCTGCAAGATAAGTGGGGGCGCTGATTATGATGACTTATTTAATTATGCATCTGATTTTAAAGATGGTGCAGGCTGGCAAGTGGAGGTCCATCAGGATGAGGGTGATATGATTATATTTTTCAGGCCCTGAATTAGACATGTTGCAAAGTGTAGGATGCCTCAAAAGATGCCAGTGTGGAGTCTGGGACGGAAAGGAGTAGGGCATGCACCACCCAGATGAGAGTGTAAAAGGGCTTGTACAGCAGTTCTGGAGTCACTTTCTGGAAGAAACAAGTTTGACTTTCTTTTGAAGAGAGCTGGTACCAGGCCTTTCTTTGTTTTTTCACAAGGTGTTCCCTGAGGAAGAGGTTGGCGATCAGGGTGAAATCAATTGAGTTGGCATTCTTTGAGAGCTGGGGTTCGCAGCTTTCAAGGTTCATGTCATTGAGCCAGGTTTGCATTGTATCTTGATTGTTGTACTTGGCAAATAGGAGTTCTGTTTTTTTTTGGGGTTGAGCGTCAGGTAGGCACTGGGCATCTAGGTCTGGATGATGTGCAAGCCGCATGTGAGGCGTTGGATGGCTGAAGCAGAGGAGACTTTCAAGTAGAATTGTGTTCCTTCGGCATATTGGTAAATCTCTTTTTTTTTAGCCTGTAAATATTTTATATTTATTTATTGTATTGCCAAATTACATATGACAACATGCACTCAACGCGCACACTGCAATAAAACAGGATAGTACATAGGATACACGTATTTATCCTGCCCCCCCCCCCCCCTGTTACAACGATGAACAGTCAGCAGAGCATGCAGAATAGTATAGCACGTTCCCTTCACAATTGCAGTTAATTTTCACTTTGTGGTCCTGCAGATCGATACAGACATAAATATGCCAGTTACTCATAAACAATTTCCGTTCCGCTCGCGGAAATTGCGAAAATTCGACATTTTCGCGTTCCGTGCGGAACGCGAAAATGTCGAAACTTCCGCGATCCACGAGTGAAAGGAAATTGTCGCCCACCCTTAATTACAACACATCCCTGTGACCCTGCCCGGTATGCCACTTTGCTATGATTGTAACAAACATACACATAATGAATGTCCAAATTAGCTAAACAATGCATTAGCCAAGAAAAAGTACTCACCACATTTGAAAAGTGTCAGTGAACTGGCCTCATCTATAAACATGTCATCATGTAACGGGAACACTTGCAGGACCTCTGGCTCAGACACCACTACCACTGGTATTGCACTGCATTTGTTATGGATTCGCCTTTCACACAAGAAAGAAGACAGAGCCTGATAAGTCAATATCCATGTCAATATGCAATAGTCTTTGCACGTCTTCCTCTGCACATGTTTGAAGACACAGACACTGCGCATAATTGACACAAAAATGAGGCAATGATCAGCATGTCTCATCAACAGATGTAATAGTTAAAGTAATGTGTTCTGGTCTACGTCCTTACTGCAGAAATGTAAATCCTTGACATTCACATCAAAACATGATTAGTCACTATATGTCTCCTATCACCCTTTCGATGCACAAATGTAATGTGTCCCATTCTAGGCAATCACAGAATTATATGTGTCAGTTCTCGGCCTGTGTGTCATGTCTCGGCGCGCATGCAGAAGACCGCGCCACGAGTAAACCAGCACTAAGGGCATAAAACTACATATCCCAGAATGCCGGGGAAGAGCGCGAGAACGGGACCTATATAGGCCCCGCCTTCCGGCGCCCCGGTGCTTGTCAACTGCGATCTTGCTCTGAAGCGTAGGAGAACGCTATCCGTTTCTTCGCGTCCGTTATTCGCCACCTACAGCGCCTCCCACCTCGCCCAGCGGCAGTAGAGCTGCGGTGGGGAGACGCGTGACAGCCCAACGATCCTGGGACCGCCCGCGATATCGAAACGCGGGGTCCGCCATAGAAAATCGGAACTCCTTCTGGGAAGCAACGCCGGCTGAGCATTCAGCCGATACCAGACCTCACACACCTTGCCAGAGACCTCATCTTTTTCACACTGCAGGACGCAACCCTCCACTGGGCCAAGAAGCAGGGACTCCGTACAGGACGCCGCTCTTTCCCGGGGGGGTTTGGAGTGCGCATCAAGACGCACTTGGGCCGTCCTCAGTAATTGGGACCCAGCAGTTTCCTTTCCGGGCCTCACGGCAGGAATACTGTATTCAACACAAAGCAGGAGAAAAGAAAATCTAGCAAGGCCTAGGAAGAGCGATACTCAGGAGGGGCAGGATCAATTTCTAGGAAACAACCATGTTTTGATCTTTTTCCTGAACAGCGACAAGGTACTGCAGGTGGAAGCTTATTCCAGAGTTTTGCGGCAGCATAGCTAAAAGATCTTCCCCCTTGTCTGGCCCTATTAAATCTGGGTACTATTGCCAGACAGGCGGAAGAAGAACGAAGGCTACGGGCTGGAGTGTACCAGACCAGTTTCTTCTGAAGTGGCTTGGGGCCCAGTCCATGCAGCGCCCTGAACCCAATGCAAAGGGATTTTAAAAATATCCTTTGCTGCACCGGGAGCCAGTGTAGCTCGGAGAGGCACAACGAAGCAGAAGAACTACCTAGTCTGGACAAAACTACTTTTGCTGCTGTGTTCTGAACACGTTGTAGTCTCTGGATTAAATATTTAAGAGATTCCAATCGTGATCGCGGAGATTTTTTGCCGTTTCGCGATATTTTGCGAAAGGCACTTTCGCAAGTTCCGCCCACCCTTACATTTTATGCCATGTCAGTATGTTTCAACTTGTATGTACCTACCCAAGATGGCCGCTTCCATCTTGGACACTTTAGTCCTTTATCTGTTTCAACACACACGTTTACTAATCATTGTGCACACCGTGAGTAGCTCTCTTTGAGCACTTTGTTTAATACATTATGTTGGAGACACCATTGAATCGCAGCGGTATTGACACACGCTTACTTTAACAGATTATCGTTGATGTTGATTTACAGCTCGTCATATTGAGTGAGTGATACTTCAGTTTTTATTAGCGTTAATAGCATGGGGAACGGTATTAATTATGACTTACTGTTCACACGAGTCTTTAGATACCGCCCACCGAGGTGACGCTTATACCGGTTGATTAAACCCCTGCACTAATAACGCGACCCACAGTTTAGCTGCATTTCTAACTTGCACAATTTCACCACCACGTTTGATTTATTTTTATTAAGACCAATGGACTGCGATAGTGGTTGTCACCTGGGCTACGGACATGGATACACTTTGTTCACTTTGTAAGTTAACAACGCACAATCGCAATACACAGTAGTATAGCATTGACAGCATTGCATTTTTTCTTTAATTTGTAGAGCTACCCCCTGAGGAAGGGCTGCAGTAATAGCCCGAAATGCATTGGGGATATATAATGTGGACGGCATCATCGATTTAATACATTGGAATATTTGAAGATATGGAGAATCTTTTTGCAAATTGAATAAACCTCGATGATAATATGTTGAATAAACTTTAACTTGGATCTTGATGGATTACACGAGTGAAACTTTGAACATTGAACTAGACCACTGAGTCTCATTTACGCTGTGCACTAAGGAGTCCGCCCCCCAGTTGGGGATGCATTGTAATAGTCGTTGTAGTACTTAGCGCTGTAACGGAACAGACAGCGCCACCGTGGTAGCACGCGACAGCCCATAAACTTTCGGATCTACATCTATTACTTTCAAGCTGTCCGAGTCCCACCATTATCTTTGCCAACTGATACTTAGTCAATGGTGACCAAACGTCCTTAGGTCTGGACGACACCAGCAGCTCCTCAGCATATACATCCATTTTTTCTTTACAACACACAAGATCTTTGATCCATTTTACCAAAGTTGGGACAATGCATTGCGACAGCTCGGTTTGCAAACAAAGTTGAGATGACAACTATACGTCTGTTACCAGGCTTTATCTTTTTCAACAGCCCCAGCAAACAGATCTCCGGTGTACACTCAACCATTTCCATGATAATGTCAGTTAATACCTCCACAGGGCGCTACCAGAAATTATATATAGTAGTACATCCCCAGACCAGGTGCATAAAGTTAGCCCATCAGCCCCGCATCTGACACATCTAGCGTCTTCCTGTAAGCCAAATCTCATCAGTTGCACGGGGGTGTAATACAGCTGATGTAAGTTTTTAGAATGTATTATTCGGAGGTTGCAGTTGGCAGTCAAGCGCCATGTCAGTGCACAACATACCTCCCAATCCTCCAGGGCCATAGGGACAGCTAGCTTATTATTCCATTTCTCAAGGAATGAGGAGCTAGACACATAATTTTCCCGCTGAGAGGCACAGTATAGTCTAGTGATCAGCCCTTGCTCTCCCTTTTACAGTCAATAGTATTTGTAATGCTTTCAGCATCTGTGGCTATTAAGGGAACTCAGGATAAGGTTTTCTCACAGCCATACGCAATCTAGTATACATAAACCCATGCATTGACTTATATGCTTGCCCAGCCAGAAAATCATTCAGGGACAGGAACTGCCCATTCATATACATGTCCCCAAGCTTAGTGACTCCTGCATTCTGCTAGACACTCATTGCCCCGTGTTCCTGCGCTACTGAGATACCCGGGTGCGCAGCAATTGGCATGACAGGCGCTTACAAATATTCTCTCCCTGCACAAGCACCCATAGCTCTTCACGCCCTGATAGTGCTCCTGACCATGTTAATCTCCTTCCTGGGTCCTCCATCACCACCATGTAGGACCATAGCGGAGAGACGGACTGGGACTGCTGTATCTTCCTCTACAGCTAAGTGTGGCAAATACCACTGAGGGAAAGGCCAGTAATGTGTGAATTGCGCCTGTGCACACAGACAGTACAGATGCAAGTCAGGCGCCTCAAACTCTCCCCATTCAAACAGCAATGTCGGTGTGCTTCAGCCACATCTCGGCTGCTTGCCAGCCCACACCAGGGCCAACAAACAGGACTGCAATTTTTTAAAAAGTGCCATATTCAAGGATATCGGAATGTTTACAAACAAATAGGGGAGCTTGGGAAGAATAGTCATCTCCACCACCGCGATTCTATCTGCCATGGACAACGGAAGCCACGTCCATCGTGCGACTTGTTTAGAAATGTTATTTATCACACGCTCGTAATTCATACTGAGCACCGCATCAGGGTCTCTGTGCACCCAAACCCCCAGATATTTAACTGGCTTTGTGGACCAGGCACTCCAAGACGGTCTCTTGAGTGCAATCAGTTAGTTGGAAGACCGTGGATTTTGCCCAGTTTATGCCCAACCCGAGTGCCTCTCAAACAGGACATATTCGCGTAGTATGGGTGCCCGATGTGTTGCTGGCTCCTAGACATATAGCATCATATCGTCCGCTTACAGTGAAATGGCTAGCGGACGCTGTTGGAATCCCAGAGAGGCGTTAGCATGTAGCTGTCGGATCTTACGCGCCAAGGGCTCTAGTGCCAGCAAAAAAAGCATTGGGGGGAGAGGAGGCAGCCCTGCTTGGTGCCGCTACATATTGTGATTGGACACGATACCCATCCATTAACCCGGATCCTAGCGACTGGGCCAGTGTCCAAGAGGCGCACCCACTTCAGGAAAAATGGCGGCGGCCCCATTCTCTGCAAGACCACAAACATTTTCCCCCATTAAAGCAAGTCAACAGCTTTCACCGCGTCAAGGAGCAGCGCCAAGGCTGGAAGCTCAGGATTCAACTGATGCAGCACAGCAATGGTAATCCCCATTAAACTTTTTTTGTCACCCAGGAGCTATTTTTAATGCACCTTTTTGTTTTGTACTGTGCACTCTGTCCCTTACTCCCATTGCCTAAATTGGTAACTCTGTAAAACACCTCACGCTCCTCTCATTTTTTGTGGAGAGTTGTAGTCCACACTGTCTACCTTGCGGTGGCAGTGTGCAATTAAGTGTTTACATTTGTAATTATACAGCAAGTATAATTATGTGTGTATAACTAGTTATACTAGTTAGTACTCATAGCAGGCTGTGACGCTTGCAGCTTCAAAGGAGTGCTACTGGAATTCTGAATACTCCAAAATGTTTGAAATCTATACCCATACCTTGCTGCAAATATATAGTTGTATATTTCTGATCTTCCTTCTGAATCGGAATCTGTGTTGTCTGTTAATGCTCAGGGAGAGGTTATCCATTTAAAAACTGCTTTGAGAAATACATTCTGGTTACATCACTAATGAATTGGGAGCAGGAGAGAGCCTGGGACTAGGCCGAACTGAGTCACCATAATGTATTTATATTCTCATTCAAAATGGGAATACAGATATTAAACACAAGCAACAATCAGACATCTTACCTAGATAAGATATACTTGACAGTAACAAAGAGCATAATTAAGTATTTAATTGTTTTCATTCAGTTATTGATAGTGTTGTATTTCATTACGTTGTAGAATGAAACAATGTTGAAATGGAGGACTATGTATGCACGCACGTATGTTATTTTTATTGTGCAATCTTTGCCAAAAGGCAGCGAAGACCCGGACATAGTCAAAGGCAAGCTTGAGGTCGGCAAATAATAGGAGAGTAGGCTGAGTTGTGGATGGTTAATGCATTGTAATGTAGTGTTACTATGCAAGGAGTGAGTCTTTTACTCTTTCCTAAATTGGACCAGTGTTCGGCCATATCTGATGGCTACAGGGTTGTTGTTCCAGATCCTGGGTGCATAGATGGGAAAGGTCTGTCTCTTTTGACTTTTTTACACTCTTTGTCTTCAGTCTCATGTTGTCCTGGGTATCGGTGTGCTGAGACCCACCAGAGATAGTGAGCTTGTCTGCAAGATAAGTGGGGGCGCTGATTATGATGACTTATTTAATTATGCATCTGATTTTAAAGATGGTGCAGGCTGGCAAGTGGAGGTCCATCAGGATGAGGGTGATATGATTATATTTTTCAGGCCCTGAATTAGACATGTTGCAAAGTGTAGGATGCCTCAAAAGATGCCAGTGTGGAGTCTGGGACGGAAAGGAGTAGGGCATGCACCACCCAGATGAGAGTGTAAAAGGGCTTGTACAGCAGTTCTGGAGTCACTTTCTGGAAGAAACAAGTTTGACTTTCTTTTGAAGAGAGCTGGTACCAGGCCTTTCTTTGTTTTTTCACAAGGTGTTCCCTGAGGAAGAGGTTGGCGATCAGGGTGAAATCAATTGAGTTGGCATTCTTTGAGAGCTGGGGTTCGCAGCTTTCAAGGTTCATGTCATTGAGCCAGGTTTGCATTGTATCTTGATTGTTGTACTTGGCAAATAGGAGTTCTGTTTTTTTTTGGGGTTGAGCGTCAGGTAGGCACTGGGCATCTAGGTCTGGATGATGTGCAAGCCGCATGTGAGGCGTTGGATGGCTGAAGCAGAGGAGACTTTCAAGTAGAATTGTGTTCCTTCGGCATATTGGTAAATCTCTTTTTTTTTAGCCTGTAAATATTTTATATTTATTTATTGTATTGCCAAATTACATATGACAACATGCACTCAACGCGCACACTGCAATAAAACAGGATAGTACATAGGATACACGTATTTATCCTGCCCCCCCCCCCCTGTTACAACGATGAACAGTCAGCAGAGCATGCAGAATAGTATAGCACATTCCCTTCACAATTGCAGTTAATTTTCACTTTGTGGTCCTGCAGATCGATACAGACATAAATATGCCAGTTACTCATAAACAATTTCCGTTCCACTCGCGGAAATTGCGAAAATTCGACATTTTCGCGTTCCGTGCGGAACGCGAAAATGTCGAAACTTCCGCGATCCACGAGTGAAAGGAAATTGTCGCCCACCCTTAATTACAACACATCCCTGTGACCCTGCCCGGTATGCCACTTTGCTATGATTGTAACAAACATACACATAATGAATGTCCAAATTAGCTAAACAATGCATAAGCCAAGAAAAAGTACTCACCACATTTGAAAAGTGTCAGTGAACTGGCCTCATCTATAAACATGTCATCATGTAACGGGAACACTTGCAGGACCTCTGGCTCAGACACCACTACCACTGGTATTGCACTGCATTTGTTATGGATTCGCCTTTCACACAAGAAAGAAGACAGAGCCTGATAAGTCAATATCCATGTCAATATGCAATAGTCTTTGCACGTCTTCCTCTGCACATGTTTGAAGACACAGACACTGCGCATAATTGACACAAAAATGAGGCAATGATCAGCATGTCTCATCAACAGATGTAATAGTTAAAGTAATGTGTTCTGGTCTACGTCCTTACTGCAGAAATGTAAATCCTTGACATTCACATCAAAACATGATTAGTCACTATATGTCTCCTATCACCCTTTCGATGCACAAATGTAATGTGTCCCATTCTAGGCAATCACAGAATTATATGTGTCAGTTCTCGGCCTGTGTGTCATGTCTCGGCGCGCATGCAGAAGACCGCGCCACGAGTAAACCAGCACTAAGGGCATAAAACTACATATCCCAGAATGCCGGGGAAGAGCGCGAGAACGGGACCTATATAGGCCCCGCCTTCCGGCGCCCCGGTGCTTGTCAACTGCGATCTTGCTCTGAAGCGTAGGAGAACGCTATCCGTTTCTTCGCGTCCGTTATTCGCCACCTACAGCGCCTCCCACCTCGCCCAGCGGCAGTAGAGCTGCGGTGGGGAGACGCGTGACAGCCCAACGATCCTGGGACCGCCCGCGATATCGAAACGCGGGGTCCGCCATAGAAAATCGGAACTCCTTCTGGGAAGCAACGCCGGCTGACCATTCAGCCGATACCAGACCTCACACACCTTGCCAGAGACCTCATCTTTTTCACACTGCAGGACGCAACCCTCCACTGGGCCAAGAAGCAGGGACTCCGTACAGGACGCCGCTCTTTCCCGGGGGGGTTTGGAGTGCGCATCAAGACGCACTTGGGCCGTCCTCAGTAATTGGGACCCAGCAGTTTCCTTTCCGGGCCTCACGGCAGGAATACTGTATTCAACACAAAGCAGGAGAAAAGAAAATCTAGCAAGGCCTAGGAAGAGCGATACTCAGGAGGGGCAGGATCAATTTCTAGGAAACAACCATGTTTTGATCTTTTTCCTGAACAGCGACAAGGTACTGCAGGTGGAAGCTTATTCCAGAGTTTTGCGGCAGCATAGCTAAAAGATCTTCCCCCTTGTCTGGCCCTATTAAATCTGGGTACTATTGCCAGACAGGCGGAAGAAGAACGAAGGCTACGGGCTGGAGTGTACCAGACCAGTTTCTTCTGAAGTGGCTTGGGGCCCAGTCCATGCAGCGCCCTGAACCCAATGCAAAGGGATTTAAAAAATATCCTTTGCTGCACCGGGAGCCAGTGTAGCTCGGAGAGGCACAACGAAGCAGAAGAACTACGTAGTCTGGACAAAACTACTTTTGCTGCTGTGTTCTGAACACGTTGTAGTCTCTGGATTAAATATTTAAGAGATTCCAATCGTGATCGCGGAGATTTTTTGCCGTTTCGCGATATTTTGCGAAAGGCACTTTCGCAAGTTCCGCCCACCCTTACATTTTATGCCATGTCAGTATGTTTCAACTTGTATGTACCTACCCAAGATGGCCGCTTCCATCTTGGACACTTTAGTCCTTTATCTGTTTCAACACACACGTTTACTAATCATTGTGCACACCGTGAGTAGCTCTCTTTGAGCACTTTGTTTAATACATTATGTTGGAGACACCATTGAATCGCAGCGGTATTGACACACGCTTACTTTAACCCCTTCGGTGCTCATGACGGAACGGTTCCGTCATGAGCCACGGTTGAGCTGTGCTCATGACGGAACCGTTCCGTCATGACCACGCCCGCGCAGGAAAAGATCAGCACAGCAGGGGAATCCGTCCAGCATGGAAGGGGTTAACAGATTATCGTTGATGTTGATTTACAGCTCGTCATATTGAGTGAGTGATACTTCAGTTTTTATTAGCGTTAATAGCATGGGGAACGGTATTAATTATGACTTACTGTTCACACGAGTCTTTAGATACCGCCCACCGAGGTGACGCTTATACCGGTTGATTAAACCCCTGCACTAATAACGCGACCCACAGTTTAGCTGCATTTCTAACTTGCACAATTTCACCACCACGTTTGATTTATTTTTATTAAGACCAATGGACTGCGATAGTGGTTGTCACCTGGGCTACGGACATGGATACACTTTGTTCACTTTGTAAGTTAACAACGCACAATCGCAATACACAGTAGTATAGCATTGACAGCATTGCATTTTTTCTTTAATTTGTAGATCTACCCCCTGAGGAAGGGCTGCAGTAATAGCCCGAAATGCATTGGGGATATATAATGTGGACGGCATCATCGATTTAATACATTGGAATATTTGAAGATATGGAGAATCTTTTTGCAAATTGAATAAACCTCGATGATAATATGTTGAATAAACTTTAACTTGGATCTTGATGGATTACACGAGTGAAACTTTGAACATTGAACTAGACCACTGAGTCTCATTTACGCTGTGCACTAAGGAGTCCGCCCCCCAGTTGGGGATGCATTGTAATAGTCGTTGTAGTACTTAGCGCTGTAACGGAACAGACAGCGCCACCGTGGTAGCACGCGACAGCCCATAAACTTTCGGATCTACATCTATTACTTTCAAGCTGTCCGAGTCCCACCATTATCTTTGCCAACAGATACTTAGTCAATGGTGACCAAACGTCCTTAGGTCTGGACGACACCAGCAGCTCCTCAGCATATACATCCATTTTTTCTTTACAACACACAAGATCTTTGATCCATTTTACCAAAGTTGGGACAATGCATTGCGACAGCTCGGTTTGCAAACAAAGTTGAGATGACAACTATACGTCTGTTACCAGGCTTTATCTTTTTCAACAGCCCCAGCAAACAGATCTCCGGTGTACACTCAACCATTTCCATGATAATGTCAGTTAATACCTCCACAGGGCGCTACCAGAAATTATATATAGTAGCACATCCCCAGACCAGGTGCATAAAGTTAGCCCATCAGCCCCGCATCTGACGCATCTAGCGTCTTCCTGTAAGCCAAATCTCATCAGTTGCACGGGGGTGTAATACAGCTGATGTAAGTTTTTAGAATGTATTATTCGGAGGTTGCAGTTGGCAGTCAAGCGCCATGTCAGTGCACAACATACCTCCCAATCCTCCAGGGCCATAGGGACAG
The DNA here is from genome assembly GCF_964204655.1 of Triturus cristatus. Taxonomy (NCBI): domain Eukaryota; kingdom Metazoa; phylum Chordata; class Amphibia; order Caudata; family Salamandridae; genus Triturus; species Triturus cristatus. The sequence goes on along the minus strand of NC_140589.1, from coordinate 1,708,963,741 downwards.
CTAGCTTATTATTCCATTTCTCAAGGAATGAGGAGCTAGACACATAATTTTCCCGCTGAGAGGCACAGTATAGTCTAGTGATCAGCCCTTGCTCTCCCTTTTACAGTCAATAGTATTTGTAATGCTTTCAGCATCTGTGGCTATTAAGGGAACTCAGGATAAGGTTTTCTCACAGCCATACGCAATCTAGTATACATAAACCCATGCATTGACTTATATGCTTGCCCAGCCAGAAAATCATTCAGGGACAGGAACTGCCCATTCATATACATGTCCCCAAGCTTAGTGACTCCTGCATTCTGCTAGACACTCATTGCCCCGTGTTCCTGCGCTACTGAGATACCCGGGTGCGCAGCAATTGGCATGACAGGCGCTTACAAATATTCTCTCCCTGCACAAGCACCCATAGCTCTTCACGCCCTGATAGTGCTCCTGACCATGTTAATCTCCTTCCTGGGTCCTCCATCACCACCATGTAGGACCATAGCGGAGAGACGGACTGGGACTGCTGTATCTTCCTCTACAGCTAAGTGTGGCAAATACCACTGAGGGAAAGGCCAGTAATGTGTGAATTGCGCCTGTGCACACAGACAGTACAGATGCAAGTCAGGCGCCTCAAACTCTCCCCATTCAAACAGCAATGTCGGTGTGCTTCAGCCACATCTCGGCTGCTTGCCAGCCCACACCAGGGCCAACAAACAGGACTGCAATTTTTTAAAAAGTGCCATATTCAAGGATATCGGAATGTTTACAAACAAATAGGGGAGCTTGGGAAGAATAGTCATCTCCACCACCGCGATTCTATCTGCCATGGACAACGGAAGCCACGTCCATCGTGCGACTTGTTTAGAAATGTTATTTATCACACGCTCGTAATTCATACTGAGCACCGCATCAGGGTCTCTGTGCACCCAAACCCCCAGATATTTAACTGGCTTTGTGGACCAGGCACTCCAAGACGGTCTCTTGAGTGCAATCAGTTAGTTGGAAGACCGTGGATTTTGCCCAGTTTATGCCCAACCCGAGTGCCTCTCAAACAGGACATATTCACGTAGTATGGGTGCCCGATGTGTTGCTGGCTCCTAGACATATAGCATCATATCGTCCGCTTACAGTGAAATGGCTAGCGGACGCTGTTGGAATCCCAGAGAGGCGTTAGCATGTAGCTGTCGGATCTTACGCGCCAAGGGCTCTAGTGCCAGCAAAAAAAGCATTGGGGGGAGAGGAGGCAGCCCTGCTTGGTGCCGCTACATATTGTGATTGGACACGATACCCATCCATTAACCCGGATCCTAGCGACTGGGCCAGTGTCCAAGAGGCGCACCCACTTCAGGAAAAATGGCGGCGGCCCCATTCTCTGCAAGACCACAAACATTTTCCCCCATTAAAGCAAGTCAACAGCTTTCACCGCGTCAAGGAGCAGCGCCAAGGCTGGGAGCTCAGGATTCAACTGATGCAGCACAGCAATGGTAATCCCCATTAAACTTTTTTTGTCACCCAGGAGCTATTTTTAATGCACCTTTTTGTTTTGTACTGTGCACTCTGTCCCTTACTCCCATTGCCTAAATTGGTAACTCTGTAAAACACCTCACGCTCCTCTCATTTTTTGTGGAGAGTTGTAGCCCACACTGTCTACCTTGCGGTGGCAGTGTGCAAGAGGGGACCCAATGATGAAGCATGTCACCTTTGGGTGAGTGAGGGTTCTCGTCTTTATAAATTAAGATTTCTGATTCTATTCCTTGTCTTCCTGCTAATAGACACAATAGTGACCTTTTTTGGTCACAAGCATTCCATCACCTTTGTGAGATACATTAATTTAACAGTACCACCGAGACATGCATTTTCAAATCATGACTTGCAGGAACCCACCATCCAGACCTCCTAAAGGGAACATATATGTTTGATAATGTACTCCATTTATATTGCACTGCACCTGCAACATTTCTCCCCCACCCACTTCAGCACCCCTAACTTGCTAAAGGCAGCCCATTGAAGAATGAACAACCCCCCCCAAAAAAATCACCCTGTAAAAGAGGTAGGGTACACCCATTGGAAAATGCTAGAGTACAGTCAGCCTCCCACTGAAGCTTTTTAACTGGTGCAAATTCCCTCCTCGCTGCCTGAACAGCAACGGTGAAGTCCAAATAGAAGGCCAGCTCATTCCCCTGATAAGTGATTGAACCTTTTTCACATGCCATGTGGACGTTGGAGTCCCGGTCTCTATAATGGAGTAACCGCACGATGATCGGGCACGGCGGGACCCAAGGACCAAACGAGCAGCCAGCGAGGGGTGTGCACGTTCCACAATCAGCATGGCGGACATATTTTCAGGCCCAAAAATTTCTTCAAGGAGCACCTCAACATATATCTCCAGTTTCCCAGTTTTGGTTGATTGCGGCAGGCCAGTTATTCTCAGATTGTTCCACCTCGATCTGGCCTCCAGGTCCTCATTCTTCGCCTGAATGACTGCCAGAACTTTTCCATGGTCAGTGCTTTAGTAGACACACTTTGGAGGTCATCTTCAGCCGGAGAGATACGCTTCGCCACCTAGCCCAGCCTGCGCCCTGTTTGTTAAGCTTCGCAGACATGTAGTCCATACGCAGATTTAGTGCATCTATCTTGCCGTCAAACGACTGCAGGCTGTGCTGCATTGCAAGGAGCGTTGTCTCAAGCACAGGGACAGCTGCAGCCGGGGCATCCAGCTCAGAGTGCGAGTTATGCCGTAGTTGCGACCTCCCAGGCTTACGCATCTCGAACGTTAGGAGAGGCTCAGACTTGTCCGTTTTGCCCATTGTGACCAGTATCCATGTCACACCAGCAGCGCATACACAGAGCCACAAATGAGGTAAGTATTCACTCAGCAGGCTGGATGACCTGTACCGCCGGTATGCTGGGCGACAGCAACGTGAAGAGTCTCCCACAGGTATCCACAGTCACAAGAAGCAGCAACACAACATCCCTGCCAGGACACAACACCTCCAGGGCAGTGGACCCAGGCACACTAATAATATCCACATTTGTAAAGCGCAAACATTCACCCGTAAGGGTCTCTAGGCACTGGGGGCCATCAGGAAGATTAAGCAAGCTATTGCCCAGAGTCACATGGGGCTGGGCTAATCTGCCGCCGGGGATCGAACCGTGATCCCCAGATTCCGGAGTTAGTCGCCCTGGCCGCGGCGCTACCTGTACCAGTACCTCTGCAATCCGGAACACCAACAACAGGCCCACTGATCACCAGCCACAACGCCTTCAGTCAGAGCTAAGAGTCCCGCCACGGGCCGATACACACGGCTGTTATGCAGGCAATCGCAGTGTATTGTAGTGCACCACCACACCTCATGCCCGGGGCAGGCCACCTCAGCAGGCCCGATATCCTCCGCGTTTCATGGGCCTGATCAGAAAAAGATCCTCACCGCCAGCTTCGCCCGAGTTCACGGAGGCAGTGTATGTGATCAGGGGATCACCCTTCCTGTTGTGACCGCCTTCCAGGAGACACCGCCCGCATTAGCAGGCCTCACCTCCGCAACTCTCTGCCCCCGCACTGGCAGCTCTCTCTGTGGCACCAAAGCTGCTCAGCTGCAGCCTCTTTGCTGACCACTCATGCCACACCGCTGCCCAGGGAAAGTAGGCCCGCAGCGCAGCAGCAGCCATCCACGTGGGTCCTGTGAGTCATGTCTGGGCCTTGCTGGCCCAGACAGACCCTCAGGCATCAGCCAGGACCCCATGGCACCGCTGGCACCCTCAGACCGTGCACTCATCGTGAGCACAGGCAAGCAGCGGCCCGCAGCACCAGGCCACCATGCTGAATCCGCTGCCGCCCTGCACCAGGCCAAATCCTCCACACTACTTCAGTATTTAGGTCGCAAAGCTTCCCAGACGTCGCCCGGGCTCTTTAACAATGCTGTGCCATATATTACAGTGCTGGATGCCACGTTATAAAGCAAGATTTGGGCGGATGGAAGGTTCAGCCGGCAGAGCTGCACTAAGGTGCAGACATTCCACCGCCCGCCTTCTAGAGCACCCTGCATATTGGTGAATCTTGATGCTATTTTCTGTGAGTAGAGCACTAAGCAGCTCCAGGTAAAGGTTGAAGATGACAGGAGATCTTATGGAACTGTGGGGGACTCCACATTCGATAGGCAGGAGGAGAACCAGTGAAGGATATTGCTGGTGAATCCCATTTACGACTGAAGGGTGCATATGAGAGTGGGATTGCTGACGGTCCTGGGTCCTCTTCATCAGTGGTCAAGACAGCATTGTCTACAATATGTGAGGTGGCGGTTTCCATGCTGCAGTGTGATCTGAAGCCAGACTGGTAGTCTTGTGACAAATGCCATCATTGATGTGATCTTGGGGTTGAACATAGACTATTTTTGCAATGATCTTGTGGATGAATGGGAGGTGAGTGATGAGCTAGTAGTGGGGGAGATTATCAGGGTCTCGTGTAGGTTTCCTTAGGAGTAGGAGGATCTGACCTGTCTTAAAAGCTTCTGGAAAGATGCCTTGAATGGGGGAGGTGTTGACAGTGTTAAGCATGGGTAAGAGAGCATCCTCTGGCAGAGAGCCTTGATGAAGGACAATGGCAAGACCTCATCTTCATAAGAAGTGTTTTAGAGGGAGTAAAGTGTATCACCCAGATCTGGTAGAGATAGAGTTTGAAGGCTGGCCGTTGTGGCATTCTATGGAAAGGGGTGAGTGTGAGGGATGAAACAGGCTTTGTATTGTCATTGCAATGTTGGATCGTCTGTATTTTGTACTAAGGAACAGGTTGATGGTATTGCACTTTTCTGTAGAGTGAAGAATTATGCGAGTCTTGAAGGGGGTGATGCAGTGATTGATTATCTTCAACAGCGTTCTACTTTTGTTGGTTTCTTTGGTGATGATGCTATAGTATGTTGCTTTGACTGATGTGCTGAGCTGTCTGCGTGTTGCACGGAGGGGCTTCAGTGCGTAGAGATCCTTCAGAGTTCTATTTTACTTTATTTTTCTTGCAGATTGTTTATTGTCAGCAAGGTTTTAGCTTGTACTTGCATGTAATAATGGGGCAAGGACTTTCAGATAGCTTTCCCAAAAATTGTTGAGGTTGTTTAAAAAAATGTTGGTGTCGGACATGGAATTGATAAGTTGAGAGCTGATTTCAAGCTTTAGGATGTCTTTGCAGAAGTCTTTGAAGGATCAGTAAGTGTGGTACTCTCTTTTCAGTTGACCTTGATTTGTTGAAGCAGGGAAAAGTGGTCAGTCTTGTCCAAGCTACAAGAGGCTGAAATTGGATTGTTGGTGAAGTTGAGAAGGCAGTATTCAAGATATAGCCTTTGGAGTGTGTTGGTTGTGTGACATGCTATACAATGTTAAGTGTGTTGATGTGGTTGAAGAGGGTGTCTCTTGTTTGTGTTTTTTGATCATGCATTGTCTTGGAGGTTCAAATAACCCAAAAGGGTGGTGTGGGCATGTCTGATGGAGGAGATATGAGAATCAATTAAAGTATTTTTCTGACTGAGAAGCCTGTAGGTGAGATGGAAGGTGGTGGTATGAGTTGCAGAGAGTGGCATATGGCATGTCAGCATCTCGATGTAGAATAATGTTACTTTCTTGCCTAGGATACAAGACCAGGGAGTACTTATGGATGATGTCAAGGCCTCCTCCCTTCTTATGTACACGGTTCACACAATGTATGCTGTAGACTGTGTGGCAAGAAGGACTTCAAGGCTGTGCACAGATTTGGGCATGACCATGTTTTTGTAATGAAGAGGGCGTCCGGCTTGTCCTAGGTGATGAGGTCTGCAATGTCTGGTGTGTGGAGTAGTACAGAGGGAGCGTCATGAGCATTAGTTGGGATTAGTGTTTTGTAGTTTCAGGATGTGCGGCAGTTAGTGGGATATATAAAGAGGTTGGGTCTATGTGTTGTGCGAATGCTATGTGAGTGTCTCTGCCTTCTACATCTGAGTGTGATTATGGGGATTGGCAGTATTGTGTCTTGCGTGATGTACATGGTTTTATCATACTCTAGAAAGTCCGGGGAACTTGGCCAGGGATACAGTTTGGGATTTATTTGGGGGGGGGGTTTGCCGAGAAAATAAACCAACAATTGATGTGTGTTGGTTGTCCGGAATGCGCTGATGGAAAGCTTTGTATATACCCATTGTAATACGATTCCGAGGCCTCAGCGTTTTTAGCATAGTTATGTCTTTGACACACTTGCTGTATAATTCATCACCTGCTGCATAATTTGCAGATTTTACCAAAAGAAAATGGTTCTAGTTACTACAAATGCTGTCACACATATTGCCGCCCAGTGGAAGACCCTTACAGAGAGTAACAGGGCGCCTTTCAATTACTGAATGCTGTATTTAGGTGCAAAGCTGAAAATGATAAAAATGATGAATCAATGCTGTCCCAAAAGGTGCTGCATTGTGCAGCATAATTTAATAAACCAGCAGTATAATTTGGTCCTATCCTGTCACCTAATTCTAGTTGTCCTGGTTATACCCCTAAACCCTCTATATAACTTGATTGGATGCGCTCTAAGCTAAAGTAGGGTTGCCATGTCTGGATGACACCATTTATCCTGTTAAACCTTATTGTTAAACAAACCTGTGCGTTCTGGAACTTGGGCTTTTGGTTGCTTCAAATGAACTACCTTGATTAAAACATCTAAAAGCAGTGATTTACTTAAAAACACCCAATACAAGGATACTCATCATCCTGACATGGAGCAATACTTACGGCAACACAAAGGACTCGGGCACATTTTATAGAACATTATAATAATGAGGCGGAGCCAATGCATAGTTGCCAATTCACCCCATGTCTGGCATAATGGTTTCAGCCAGTGCTGCTTTTTAGGCGGCAGCGTGCTGCATCCTGCAACGCGTCCTTTCTTTTGTGACGTCACCTACGGGTTAAAAGATCTTAAGTTCTGATGGCTAAAAAAGAGGAATGGCTGAAACTGTCACACCTCACATGCGGCTTATTGATTTCTATGCTTCTGATCTGAAGCATGCAACACTTGCCATTGATAATCGTTTAACGCCATGCTGGACAATGCTATAATACTCATTTGCGTGGAACAGTCATGTTCACCATTAAAAACTGTGATTTAGTTTAGATTTCTTTTTGTTTTCCTTTACACGAATTAGAGGAAGATAAATTTCAAAGTGGCAAATGCAGTTTTGATGTGCAGGTTTATTAGCATTGCCTTATTGCATCTTGCTTAGAAGTATACCCATCAATTACCCTTTTTGCAAACTGAAATACAGGTTTCATCTTCTGCCTGATCGGATTCACTGTAATGTATTCCATGCTGCACGTTCCTTTACCCTTACAGATTTCTTTTTTTCAAATTTCCTCGACGAAAGACTGGATGCCGGTTGTATACTCAGTCATCTGCTTAATCCTTCGCCCCTCCGCATTGTCAATACCCATCTAATTCCACTTTAACAACAGTAATTGGCTGATGGAGTAGAAGGTATAGATTTGTTTTCCTGATGACTGCTTGACTTTTTTCCTCAGGTAATACTAATAGAATTCCAAATCCTTACTAGTGTGATCATGTCATGAGTAGGTCAACAGTCATGTCAAGGTCCTATTGGAAACTCCGCCGCAAACATCTTAATTCAGACTTAGCTCTTCGCCTGTCTTGTATGTGCGATTCTAAGCAATTCTTTCTCTTGCAATTACTCCATTACATTCAGACTCGTTTCATTTTGCAGAGGTAGCTCTGCATGTGAATCGCTTTGCCTCCCCTTACTGCAGTAAACACAAACCCCGCAGAGAATTTTCCTTATTGCATTGAATCACTATAAAGGTTTTGCAAAATGAAACTGGAGCATTTAGCCCTACCCGTTGTTTTGGTTTCATGGCTTTTTGTGCTAGTCTGGCCTGTCAGGAGAGGACGCCCAATCCGGGTGGGGATATGTACCTTTAAATGTGCACCTTTTCATGTGCACCTTTTCAATTGAGGTGTTCCTGAGGACTGCAGCGGATGTCTTGCTTCAAATGTACTTTAAATTCATCAGTTGTTCCTTCATTTTGTTGTGTTTTTCATGATTTATTTGCAGAGGAGCATGTTAGGTTAAGGGGTGGGTGACGAATTCAGCTTTGCCGGCGGAGTTTGCGGAGTTTTGCCCGCTTCGCGTAGAGCACGAAGTTCCAAAAAAACTCTGCGAAGCGGCGTGGAGTTTTTCCTTTTACGCAGCTCACCAACGTTAAGTTGGTGAGTCCGAGCGAGGAAAACCATACGTTGTACCACCTCCCGGTAAGATTTCTCAACACGAGCGGTCGCGGCAGGTTGCTGCCACTCACGTTGAGAAACCTGCCGCTCGGATTGAGGACGCTGCTGCTCGAGTAGAACATCTACTCGAGCGGCAGAAAGAAGCAGCGCCCTCTTGCGCTGCGTGTGGTGCAATTCGCATGGGACAAACTCCTGGTGCTAAAAATCAGCGTGACTTACCACACTCTGAGACTTGCGGAACTCTGCTGGGTGCAGCAGAGTTGTTTCAGCACTTCGCTGAGTTCTGCGTAGCAGAACTCTGCCTAGGCCTAAATAAGTTGCTACTAAGTTGTGTTATACTGTGCTTTGTGCCATCCTTGTGTTAAAGTGCACTAGGGCAAAGTATGGATCACTTTACACTGGCATTGGGATGTAATGTTTTCAGATAACATCTATTAATTGTTATTCTCTATCCCTACTCAAAGTAACTCATTACTAGACTTCAAATACTTCAGGACCAGGCTGGCAGACTATCATAATTTTATAAGCAGGACCACAACAAACCTGCCACCCGAATACCATACTCACTTCCTATTTATGCCATGATTACATTTTAACCCCTTCGCCGCGGCAGGAATTCCGCCGCGGCGCTGGGGGGGGATTTGGGGGCAGCGCGGTGGCGCTGTGCTTGTGACGGAACCGCTCCGTCACGAGCCACGGTTGAGCTGTGCTCATGACGGAGTGGTTCCGTCACGTCTCCGCCCACTGCGCTAATCGCCCGCACAGGCGGGGAATTAGCGCCGCATGGGCGGAGCGGCGGCCAACGGCCGCAGCATGACGGAACCACTCCGTCATGAGCACAGCGCAACCGTGGCTCATGACGGAGTGGTTCCGTCATGAGCGGGGAAGGGGTTAAGGTCCTCAGTAATTTGGGTCAAGGAGCGGGCATACCTACAGAAACTAGCGACCTACACTCAATGACTGTCCAGCAATCTTCCAAAATGAAACGTAGGGTAGAGGACTATGTACAAGGGTAAAAAAAAAAAACATGAGAGGTCCCAACCCAACTACAACCAGTGCAAAAAACATTTGGAAACCACACTTTTCAAACTTATTTTCATCTGAATAAGTAATTTAATTGGAGTTCTGTGCGAAAAAAGCCAGATGTGGTCAACTGAGTTAATTAATAGAATTTTAGTTTGAAGTATATTGGATACGGTTACTTAACCTGTCCAAGTGGACTCTCAACTTACTCGTTCGATCATAAGCTGTATTTCTGACCATCTGGCCGTATTCTGAAGTAGCCACACCATGACAGGAAGTACTTTATAAATAAAACTCCTTAAAAAGTAAATGACAGTGATATAAACTCAGTGGCGTAGGAAGGTGGGTGTGGGCCGCCCCGGGTGTCATCACTGAGGGGGGTGACAAAATGGCAAAGGTATGTGTTTTAAACACATATTTTTACCATTTTATCAAGCCGGGGTGACAAGAAATTTTACGCACCAGGTACCACCTAACCTTGCTACGCCACTGTATAAACTATCTTGCAGACAAGCAGTAAATACATCTTGATGTGATCTCCAAATACTGAATTTAAGTGTGGGGGCAGGTTACTGGTCCATTATGTTTTGAACGTATTAGTGAATATTTAAAAGAGAGGAGTGCCGTAACCTATTGCAGAGAGGTAACGCATATATGAATGCATGTAAGGAAACAAGGCATTTTCGGTAACAAAAAATGCAGTTTGGAGCACAGCTACAGTATCAATCTCCTTGTAAGCTTTTGCACAGTCATTGTACCCAGTTTGCGAACGTGTATCCCATTTTGTGGCTTTTAAAACCAGTGTCATAATTAAAGCTACTTACACCACCCTATTAGCAATACCTTTCTCTTATATACATTCTTCCAACGTCCACAGAGAGCACCTCCTAAATTTGAAGCACAAGCTGTTAAGCATGTACCTAGTTTATAGATCACCGTAGCTTCAATGCACACTTCTCCTGTAGTACTTTGATCCGGTAACTGTAATGGAATAGGTCTTGAACAAGCTCATTTTTATTTTATCTGTAAAAAGCTAGTGTTGAGCAGATGAGGTGTTAATGAGTTAGATGTGGCACTAGAAACCAACAGCAGTCAATGAGCTGCAGAAGCAAAAATACATTGTCACCCGTTAAAAAAGACATGGAGAGATTGTAAACCCCTGTTGGCTTTTGATAGTTATATTGGTATGGCAGTCTCTTTCATGCCTGTGGGGAAGGAGAAAGAAGCCATGTGGAGAAGAAAAGTGGTAAAAGCAGAATAGAATACATGTGACTCTGAAATCCCTGTAAAACAATACCTGTTTCTCATTTCTTTATAATTGCCAACTTATGATGCACGTAGTAGCCTATTTTAAAAAAATGACATCAGAACACAAATGTAATAAAATATTGGAGTTGATTTCTGACATCACAATGCCTGCTGCCAGCAGCCAGGAGAAAGGCAGTTCAGATCACAGAACATATTTAAAGCAGTTTTTTAAGGAACAACACAATACTTGCTTTTTATTCGTCTGCTCTGTTTTTATATCTGTATAGTGACAAGCACAAAGGACATATTATTGTAACATATTTTTGTGTGCACTCCTTAGGTAACTACAGAAAAGTTTAGATCTTTCGGCATGTGTCTACTGCACCATTATTAAAAAAACTGATTCTAACATCTTTTTTGATGTGTTTAATTTTGCACTAGAGTTTGTATTTTTAGCATTCATGTTTTGGAACATGCTCTGTCTTTCATATGAAAGAGCTATACATCGTATATATAAGCGGTATGTGGCAAAGGCAATGGAGTTACCATGTGTTATAAGGAATAAAGTACTCACTGCTGTACAGGATAAGACTATTGCAAGCCACGTCAGAGTTCCACAACCTTATAAAGGAACTCTGTCTTTGGTCCTCATTCCTCTGTATTGTCATGGAACTCCTTGGTGACTTGTAATATCTTTATAATGTGCGATGGGGGGTACTTTATCACATAGATAATTTCCAACTCGAAGAGGGAAATTTTCTTTAGAGGACGAATTACAGACATTCTGAAGAGGGGACCTAAATTGGGCTGTTGTAAAGCCAGTCATACGAACACCAGATAGGGACAATGATTGAAGTCTAGCAGGGTTCGGCAGAGTATTATCACCAACAGATTGGGTTTAAGATAGAAGTCCAAAACGAAAGCAAGTAGCCAAACTAAGTTGGAAGGAAGTCCAAAACTTCTAGCTTGTTCTGTAGAAAGTAGTTCTATGTGCTATGATTCAGGAATAGGATTTTGCCTTTGCTAAAGATGAATGTTCCCATCCAAACTAAACTTAGGAGGTCAAGACATTTATGAAATAGGCTCAATGTTGTTGTTAGATGAAGAGACAAAATTATATAAGTGGCTTACCTTGTGTAACGCATCGAATTTTTCAAGCGTTTACTTTGGAAATTGTTTTAGCGATTCATACTTAACAGACCACAGCCATTAGCTGGTATACATACGAGAAAGACTTCAATTCTAGGATATTCTGGTGTCAATGATAGTGTTCATTGAGGTAAATCTAAAAGATCTGGTCGAAATCGTCAGAAAAAGGAGAAAAAATGTTTAGAAAATCGAGGTTTAGCGGTCGAGTTCTTTTGTATTCCATATCCATTTTCCAGGACTGATGAGTTGTGTGGGTGGAAAGAGATGCACTGCATTCCGTGCAGCTAAATATTTGGGGTCTCATTTAGAATTTGGTGGGTTGGGAGCCCTGCCAAACCCGGTTTGCCAGTCTCATTTAAAGGTGGGGGAGCTTCTTTCTTTCCACCAACCGAGCCTCAGTTGTGCTGTCAGAAACCCCTAACCTGCCAGCCGGTCCAACACAGTGCAACTAGGTTGCCGTGGCAGTGTCCTGGCCTATTTAGGGCACAGCTACCACCACTGATTGATTCTTCCTTGCACCATCAAGTGAAGCATGGTGTGCCCGTCAGAAAGTATACAAATAGTGTGCAGGCAGAAAACTCCCAGTGTGCTAGAGCCAAGGTTTATATTGCTTTTCAGCTGCAAATATCTGTTTTGTGGGGTTGTGGATGAGAAGCAGAGATGATATAGAGCAGGCCAAAAACATATGTCAACTCGCTTAGCATTTAACAGTGATTGAAATGAATCCACCTCACCAGTTGATGCACTTATATAACAGCAAACCCCACCAGGCAGACTGGAATCTGTAGATGTGGTGGGTGGTCCTACTCTGAGTGAAAAAGGAGATAGCCACCTCTAGCCTAGCAGACTAGCCCAGCTAAATACATTTTAAGGTCTTTAATCCACATTGATAGAAGTATTAATTTTTGTGTTTTTGAGCAAAAGGTTTGTTCATGAATAGGAGAAACATTACACTATTTTTTCCATTAGTATGTAATTTTTTTTCTCCAATATGAATATTCTCTTTTACAAAGAGATTATATTCAGCGAATTAAACACCCATATGCGATTGGACAGACCTACTTAGCAGTGATGTTGTTATTAGTGGTTGGGTTATGGAGGGAGATACCAATAAGGTAAGACACATTTAGCAATTGACAAACATACATAAAACTCATACATTTTCATTAAGGATTATACTCTGGGTTCTTTTTAGACTTGGCCCTGTATGCAGGCTCATCTCCAGACTTTTTGCTTTCATCCTCCTGTTTTCTAAACCCGTTTTTGTTGGCTTTTAGGACTCTGTGCACTTTACCACTGTTAACCAGTGTTAAAGTGGTCGTGCTCTCTCCTTTAAACATGGTAGAACTGTTTTCTACCCAATTGGCACCTTTAATTTACTTGTAAGCGCCAAGAAAAATGGTACTCATGTACCCAGGGTCTGTAAATTAAATGCCACTAATGGGCCTGTAGAACTGATTGTGCCAACATCCAAAGTAGCACTTTAAACATGGCCCAGGCCTGCCATTGCAGACTGTGAATGCAGTTTAAACTGCCATTTCGACCTAGCAAAATAAACCTTTGGCCAGGCCCAAACCTTCTATATTAATACATGGAAGTAACCCCTAAGGTAGGACGTGAACAGCCCGAATGGGAAGGCGCATTGTATTAAAAAGTAGGACATGTACTTTTAAGTTTTACATGTCCTGATAGAGGAAAACCTCCTAAAGTTGTTTTTCACTACTGCAAGGCTTGTCCCTCCCATAAAATAATATTGGAGTTACCTTATTACATTTAGTAAGCTGTAACTTCCAATTGGGAGCACATAGACAAATTCTGAAAAATCCCACTATCTGATAGAGACGTCTAGCCGCAGATTTCTTAACTTAGAATCTCCTCAGGCATCAGACTGGATCCGTAAAAGTTTACACAGCAGCACCTCTGCGCGCCGGGGGCGTCGCCGCCCGGCTCCGCCCTGACGTCGTCCAGGGACATCACGTCAGCGGAGCCATATATGCCCCTCCTGGCGCGCTAACGTCTGTTTCTTCTTTTCCGCGTCCGAGCGCGGTTCCTGGAAAACAGCAGTTCCTTGGCCTGGTTTTTGGGCCTTCTCGACACCCTTGGGTATCGTGAGAACAGTGTGCAATGCCTTCCGGCTTTAAGGCTTGTGAAGCCTGTGCACGTCAGATATCTGGCACTGACCCGCACCTTATCTGTATGTGGTGCCTCGGTGTGCACCACGACTCCAAGGACTGTGACACCTGTCAGAGGGTGAAGCCGACGTCCTTGAGGGAACATGGCATGAAATTGCTGGCCGCATGGATGTTCTGTCTGGCTCCCTCCCGTCGCCGCTCTTCCTCTCGGGTTCGGGCTCGTTCCCGAGGTCGCTCCCGCGACCGCCGTGGGACAACAGGTAAGCGTATGCACAGGCGTCGCTTACGGAGATCCTCCTCCGATGTCCATGCCTCCGCCACCCATTCTTCTCACACTGTGCCGAGTAAGGGCGCACGGCAGCCTCATCCTCAGTATCCACCCTTTACGGGTGTTGGGGCAACGCGTGCCCAAATGCAGGCTTATTCTACGGCACTACAGGCTTGTTTTGAGTTGCCCCCTCTCCCTGGTGCGCCTTCGGGTCCCACAGAGGTAGCAGGCACTCACGCCGGGTCTTCGTCTGCAGACGTTTCCCAGGCACCGGCTGTGTGCGTTGACTCCGATTCCAGAAGGATGATATGGCCTAGAATTGTCAAAAGGATAATCAAATATATTTAATAATAATTATATTCAGCAACATCGTAGATACATAAAAAGTGGAAAGGTTCCCGAAGTGTATAATGTGCATAAAGTGCTCAGAATTGTGCAGGCGACGCTGATTGCGAAACCAAGGAGTACAAAAAGTGGTAAAAAGAAATTATTCATTGATATGCATGGAAAAATAGATAATTCATAATGATTCCATTGCTCATATAGGTGTACAATAGTCCATATCTATTTCAGCCGGTATAATGTCAACAGCGTTACTGCCTTTCATAATTCATCAGGTCATTATCAGGACAAAAACTTTAAAGGAACACCCAAAAAAATGGATTGCTGCATAAAGAAAATCATAAAGATAAATTAAGAATTAATCCCCATTATAAAAGTAATGGAATTAGAAAAAAATATTTCAAAGATACCTGCAGGAAATGTACTGGGCTCATCTGAAAATGAAACGATTTGTTAAACAAGGGTGAATAATATGAAGAAAGTTGGAGTGGAAAATGTCAACATGTGTCATCCGTGATTAAAGCAAAGAGGGAGAATTTAAAAAACACTTACGAATTGGGCTTGTAAGCAAATTACTCCTGGATAAATAACCAAAATTAGAAAAATCAAATAATAGAATGTAAAAATCAAATAAAATAAAGTGAAATTGGGACTTATCTTGATATACTCACAGGAGACACTAACAAAGAGTTCTGCTTGAAGGAACCCGAAAGAAGCCAGTAAAAATTATAGCTCTGAAATTGAAAACAAAGGGCTAAAGTAAGTGCATATAAATCAGAGGTAATGAGCACAAGCCCCAAAACGGTACAAAAGGAGAGAAATGAGGTATCTGGTAAGGAATAAATCCTGCGTCCAAAATCAGCGCAGCACCACAGGGCCTGACGGATTTATGTCTGGGATACAGGTGCAACAACAGACAGCTAAACAAGCATTGGCAATGCAATAGGTCTTGCATTGTTGAAAGTTAAAGCAATTGGTGTTGTTAAGCTACTCAAGAAATAGACGCCGTACATTCAGAAGTGTTTTCTGTGCACAGTCAGCTAAAATAAGAGTTGATCTGCCCTCCCTATACTGCGTTGCCTCTGCTTCCCGCTGGCCCAGACTTTTATTTTGTTATAGAACTGCAACCCGCAATACTGTGTAATGTACAAGCGTAATTATGGGCTGTGGGCTAGTTTAGTAGGTGATCGGCGGTTGCATGATGATGGGATGGTGGTGTCCTCTTGCTGGCCGCCATTGTTAAAGATGAGGCGCAGCACTCCAAAAATAAAAAAATACGTTGTTGGGCGAGCTGCGCACAACAAAAGAAACGACGCGCAGATGCCATAGTTAAAGGTCAAGTGCAGCGTGCTGTGCTGGAAAAAAAAAAAATGTTACCTTGAAAGCTAAAGCAACAGCAGCTTTAGAAAAACAGCTAAAATTACATAAACAATTACAAGAATGACATGTCGGGGAAATGTAGTTCGGGCAGTGCGTAGCTGTTGTGCCTGCAACGACAGTCACGCCGAAGAAGTCATTAACAAAAGAGTGTTCACAAAATGTAAATAAAACATACTGAGTAAATAACACATGTAATAGGAACAGTCCTTATGGGAAGTTGCAAGAGTAGAAAAGTAAGGACTAGTAAGCAAAGTAGCCAAAGACAATGAAGCATTTACAAAGGAAAGTCACAAGAGCCAATTGAAAACATCGGTGGGTAATGGGCGGAGCTTAAAGCTCATATCCTGAGCACAGCATGTCTTGAAGAGACCGTGCAAGCTCTGCCTAGATGAGACCTAAAAATGGAGAAACTGAGAAGCTGTACGTGCAACATAGTGTAGCCGTGACTGTCCGTCACGGGTACAGAGAAAAATGCTTGAGTGCGTTGAAGAAAAGCACGGGCACAGTGAACAAAGGTTTTGAAGGTACTGACGTCCTGTGCGTACAAGGAAATGTACCAGAAAAACCATTAGAGTGTGCAGAAAAATTGCACACGATATCGGATTCCATCACATGGTGAGGAGCCGATATCACACAGTGGCAGGTAAAACGAACTGAAAACCACTGCAGAGAGTGGATTACAGATCATTTTCCGAGGGTTTGAACTGTTGAGGTCCATAAAGGGGTATGAAAACACACAAGGACTTTGGCTCCAGCCTCAGTAAGCTTTTTATTTTAGTTTTTTTGCTGGGGGCTTGAGGGTGCGTTTGGGGTAAAAGTACCTCTTGGGTACTTTTCTGGCACGAGGCTCCTCCCCCTCCAAATGCCACGCCCCCTCCTCACACTGTGAGATTTTGGCTCAGGTTGGCAGGTGTGACAACTGGAGGTATCTAAGAGGAGAAAAAACTGAAGGAGGTGTAGTAAAATAATGCCCTGGATATTGGCATGAATTAAAAAAAGGTGCATAAGGAATTATTGGCCAATATACAGGGGTGAAAAACAACAAACTGATTGGAAAATTAAATTGCATATGTTGCTGAATGCTCAGGAGCATGAGGTCAGGTAAAGAAAGGAGGATATATATGGTGGTGGCAAGGCATGTAACTTGAAGATGCCTAATGGATATGACCCACATAATAGAAACACTGCCACGGTTAACTACCAGTGACCTGGTGATATCCACTTATGTTTTGCAGTCTAGATTTTTATTGTCCGTGATATCCATCTCAGCGAAACAATCCTTCTCTGCAACCTTGATTCCTTGTCAAGAGTAAACTTTCTGCACCTCCCTAGAACATTATACTACGGCATATTTAATTGCTATCATTTGGGATAAGCTTACTCATGCATCATCTCCAATTGACATAGTTGACTTGTTAAAATACGGTTTCCACCCAGGATGACAATGAGGAACTGCTATCTAGTGCTCCCACGGATGACTTCCAGTTTCCTTAATGGTGTAATGACACTTGGAATTCTAGTCCTGTAATGCAGTGGCTTTACCTTAGATCCATGGTCTGTCGATGTTTACACAGTTCTAACAAGTCACCATAGGCCTTAGATATGCACCTTTTCTGCCAGACCCAAGTGCTTCCTAGGTCTTTCCTCAAACAGAGGAATTACCCTTTTTCTTGGTAACCCTTATTTAATGGTTGACTGTGAAATGAGGTGTTAAGATCCTTGTAGTCTGACGATCATAAGTCTGACTCCGCTTTTCTGAAATCATGCTTGAGGGGGTCACGCTGACACAATCTGGTCTGAGCTGTTGGTAGGAGACCTGGGATAAATGCCACATGGGAACAGGAGAAGGGAATAAATCTGGATGTCGTCTCTAAACCACAGGTTGATAAATCGCATGGAATTATACCTGATCTGGATGAAATGAAAGGCAGGAGGAGGCAAAAGGAGTAGACCGCCAGGAAGGGCTGTTTAGGAGGAAAGATATATGACTGGGAGGACAAATGCACAGCAGGCGGAAGCAGAAAAGGGAACTGGCTCCCAAGAAAGCTTTTACAGAGCAGACAGCAAACCTGGACACTGGGGTAATCTTCAGTAGAAGATGAGGGAGAAGGGACAGGAGCTTAAGGAGAGCTCTTTCAGAGCAAATGAGGGAACCTTGACTAGAAGGCCAAACACAGAGCGGAGGGCGTAGAAAAGAAAAGGTTGCTCAAGAAGAGTTCTCAGGGTGCAGGTAAACATTGCAGGGCCTGGAGAGTAACAGCACAGTGGGAGGGGGGCAAGGGAACAAGGAATCCATGGTGAGCTCACAATAAGAAAAAAAGAAGGAAACATGGCTCAGACTTCAAAGACATGGCAAGATTGGAACAGAAAAGGAGTTGAAGTCCAGGGGAGCACAATGAACAGAGAGAAGAATAATGACCAGTAGGGGGTATTCAGGAGGAGAACAGAGAGCTCAAGGGAGCGCTTAAGGAGCAGAAGGAGTCAACACGGCCAGGAGGGCATAAGCACTGCCGCTTCGGAAGAGAGCCGGCATGCTAAGGGAGCTTTTCTAGAAAGAAGGCAAATGAATTTGGTAAGGATGGGAGAAGTCTAACACAAGTGGGTGGGAATGTGCAAATCGCTTAGAGAAATGACATACTTTATATAAAAACTCCACTCCTTTTCAAAGGAGACGGCCTCGACTGAAGAATTGTGAAATGAAGTGCATTAGGTTGAATCTGAATGCAGCATGGATCACATGCAGAATATAAACAAAAATTAAAGAACTAATGAAGAACTGATCCACCACTTCTCCCCATCCCACCTTTTCAAAGTAGACAAGCATTGGCCCAGCAGGAAAGTAAAAGATACAAAATGGCCCTGAAAATATAATCCAGTTTAAAATCTCTATCACTGTAAGCATTTGTCTGCTATTTTTTTTAATGCATTTGACCTCCTTAAGGGCACAGGTTTTGAGCTTTCTGTGGTGGTGGTCTCATTGTATTTAGATACAGGCTATTGCTATTGTTGTCTCTTGGCAGTAAGTCAGTGTAACTGAAATCTGCGTGCGTGAACCGTGCCTGGAGGGGAACTGAATCTAACTGATTTGGGCTAATAAGTAGCTTACCTAGTATCTAATACAGTAACCTTTTATTAACCTTTGAACTGACATCTTTACTTTTCTAGTAAATTATGTGGATAGAGACGCCCTACTACACTGATTCCTGTTCACTGTATGACATCTCTTCTTACGTATATGGCATAAATATACGCAGTGTATTTGCCTCGTGTGTTAATGCACCAGCAGCCACTGTTTCAATGGCATAAGGAATGATCCCATGCCATAGATCTCAAATACTACATTCATTCATTGGTTTATGGATTTCAACTAATGTAGGGCCTCGGGTGTCTATTTTCTTTACATACCATATAAAAACACTTGTTTTATGGACTAGTGTGGGTTCGTCCATTCTAGGCATCTGGTGCTATTCTCAAAACTGCTCTGCTTTCAGTATACTGCCCCCTCAAAGTTTGGTTGCATTGTAGGACAAGTCAGGGTTACTTGTTATATATGTCATATGTGTGTAGTGGGGTATATAAAGTAGATGTTGATGGTAGATAAGGGCCGCACTCTGCCCATTATCCTGGTTTGTTATGCAGAAGCATACAGGCTTTAGGCCTTTGTGTCATTTTAAGCATTCAGGTATAATCTTGCGTAGTTCTCAATTATGGGGTCTCCTGCAGCTCGGGGAATATCTTGCTTTCCTTACCCACATGAGGACTGTGTAGCTGTTACTTAAAGACGAGTTGGTTCAAGCAGAAATGCCTCACAGGATTTGTGAAACTTAATATGTGCTGCATGCAATACGCCAGCGACATTCACTGCACGACTTCCAGAACCTGTGCAGGACACGGTCGTGAGGCAAAGGTACACAAGATCATTTACACTTAACGGAGTGATAGTGAAAACTGGGTTCTAGTGAGGAAGTGAATTGTGAAAGTTCGACATTTTCGTACGGGTCGCCACCCTTACGTGGCGTTTGCTAAAGCCCTAGTGCCCTGACAATTACTCATGCTATGCAAGATAAATAAACATGCCACTTTGACCACCCGTGGTACACATACCATAGATCTCCAACAACAATCTATATTTATTGAAATGTTATATTGTTTTAGATTAACAGAAAGGACCTGATTACAACTTGTGAGGAATTCTGAGTGGAGATTCTGGGCGGCCAGAATTTCTGATACCGGCCAGAATCTTTTATCAGAATCCCTGCAATTGTGAGATGCCCCCTTTAGAATGGGGAATAACTATGCAGACCCAGAGTTCCGAATCTGAGGAGGCTTAGGGACATTTACCACCCACTCCAAGCAGGTAGTACATCTCTGCCCGGACTCCTGTGTGAGGCAGTGGAGTGGAAGATAGGGGAAGGATGAGGGAAGGGGAACATGTTGGCTGGCAGGGGGAGCATTACATACTCATCCGTGTCTTAGCTGAAGGTCAGATGGCAGCTGAAGTACAACCCTGCAGTCTTTCCCAAGGCAGTTTTGTTACAGGACAGGTTTTCTGGCCGGTAAAGTCCGGTACATTGTTCTTGCACCCGGAAAATCTATTGTTGTGACACCGGCCCGCTTTTAACTGTGTGGAGCAAAATTTCAACGCCATACAATTTGTAATCGAACAGAGCTTAATTTATAAACTGTTGCAAGTAGTATTAAATGATATTTTTTTGCTTTTTAAAAATTTCAATTTGAGCTCATTTTATTTATTTGAAGCTAATTAAAGTTGTTTAGAAACGGATTCTTGAAAAAAAAGGATTTTACTTTGGGTGACTGGACAATTAATAAAGTCAACCACATTTTTATTTAACGTTCAAAATGCATGTAGTTAAACATCCTTTAGCAGCCTAATTGTAAAAAGGGAAATATTTAACTGGGCTTGTCATGTTATTGGTGCGATGGTCGCTATCACCTTTCTATTGCACGGTTTCATTTTAATTTAACCATTTCCCCCGTTTCCATCAACATGACATTTAATTTAAAAACAAAAAGCAGGTTAGTCTTTTCATAATTCTTGCAATCCATGTTTTGTAAAATAATTGCACAATTTTTAGATGATCTTACCCGGTCTAAGCCAGTTGCTCTGTCGCTCAAGGGACTGCATTTATTTATGTATTTGAAAAGTTTTAAATAGCGCAAGCATGACCCTTGCAGTTATCAGAGCGCTTCATAAATGATAGGGAACAGACATGTTTAGAACCCATAGTGTCATAAACAGGAACATGATAAGGCAGCACGCCCAAAGAGTGTGTTGACCCTACAATGTTAAGACACACAGGTCAAAAAGACAATATAATGACCGAGTAATAATTATTACAAAACTAGCACTGTACAGGTTAAGGCAACACCCCAGATGAGGGTGATGACACCATAATGTTAATACAGATAGATCAGAAAAGGCAATAACACAAAAAGCAAGCAATAATCCTAATGTCTTAATCTAGAACCGAATAGGATCAGGCTGCACCCCAGAGAAGGGCGGCGTCACCACAATGTAGGGACAGATACCTTAGACCAGATGGCAGTAATCCTGAGTGTAGTTGACGAATCATAATATGCTAGGAGAGAGTAGTTCTTGGGGACTAGGGCAGAAATGTGTTCATAAACAGTAGTTTAACTTCTTTCTTGAAAGATGTAGTTGAGGGGTTCAGTCTTATTTCAAGGGGAAGGCAGTACCAAATTATCGGGGCGATGCCAGAGAAGGCTCTGTTTTAGGTTTTCGTTGTGGTTTAAGCAATAGAGTGCTGGAGCTTCTAGCGGGTGTGGGGCCTCCTGATACTCATGAGCGCTGCGCGACTCTAGAAGCTTATGGTTACCAATCCTGGACCCCAGCGGGTTCCTGCTCCGGAGCCCTGATGAGTATAATGAACTCAGGCACTAATTTCGCGACTCAAGGGTGTTTGGCCGCATAATCTACACTTGGTAAATTAGCAAACTGTGCAAGCAAACTGCAGCACTTGTGAGTGTGCACTCCTCTAGACAGCAACAACCACATAATATCAGTGGGTCATCAACCATCAATATTTTGAAATTCTGAATGCTGCAATACTTGTGTACCCTGGTACATACACCCCAAACCAGGATTGCGTTTTACGGGGTGCGGATTACAGCCCTTGAGTGCATTGGCCCGAGTGATGTATCAACACAGTGCAGGGATTGGAGGGGACACTGAATGTTTACTAGGACATTGGATGTTGGTTTGTGTTCAGGCCAGACTCAGTAACACGAGTAACCCAAAAACGGTACAAAAAAATGTATAGCGTCAGGCACGGCTGGTCAGTGAATCCGACTTAAAATTGTCATGTTACCTACTTGGTTTTATGGAGGCGTTTGAAGCTCGCTCTTGTTCATAAACGTTGCGCTTGTGAACTTGTGTGACAAGCCGCCCCAGCCCCCTGAAGGAGGGCGATGAATATCAGAGGTCGTCTATTCTAGTTAGTAAATGGAGGCCTTCGAGCAATCACGGTTTGCCATTCTAACTATTCTGTGCATGTGCTTTTCGGCTCTGTAATTCGTCTTTGCTGGGAACAGAGCTCCAGAAATCAGTTTTCTTGAATGTTGTTGATATACAACCACAATTATTTTAATGCTTGTATTGTGGTTTTCACTTTATCCCCACAAAAGCCTTTCTAAATATGCCACATTTTGGTTATAATGGGGAGGCAGTTTGATGGTGGGTTCATTTACAGAGGACAAAGAGCTGCTGGAGGGTAAGGCGAGGACATCTTTGAGATCAGCATCCAATCTGATGAGAGGATAACACTTAGGCAACTGCTGCAGAAACAAATCTGTGTATGAGTGAATTAAAACGCATGTCTTGTATGTGTTTATTGGCAGCCCTGGCTGCCTGGTGGCTGCATCACTGTGTTGAGATGGCCTCCCACACCCGAGGCAGGCATTTGTAACTTGTAGATTTGAGTTTAGGATTAGACCAGTGCATCGGAAACGCGTTTGTTTAACCTTGATGCCGAACTATTGAAAATACAGCTGTTGCCTGCCATATATCAGAAAGTTTCACATTATTGAAGGAGGGACATATTTGCTTTGGTACATCTTGTATATCAGGGGACAGTGCTGTAATCAATGGCACAGAAATGTCTACAACTCTGTAAGATACTATTGTCTTTCCTATGTTTAATAAGAACACATATAGCTTTGTGGCTTCACACCGCCATACAACGAGAAGCGTACCGCTTCAGTGCTTACCCTGGTATTCTTCTGACATAGTACACACTGCGGTGATAGCTGGCATTTAGAAATTAGTGTCTATAAATGGTCTTGAGAGTAAGGTTTCTATAGCAGTGTGGGGTAAGTGACTCCACCTGGCTGTGAGTTTTATGTTTTTTTACAGATAGATAAAAGGGAGCGTCACTGGGTAAAATAAAAAAGATGTATATCCTATCCATCTTTGCATGCCCAGGTAGTCAGGTGGCAGTGGAGAGTAAGGCCTTTCACTGATAAAGTTGGACATAAGTTGATCGATCCTATACATTTGAACTCTCATGGAATTTTCTAAAGATGTTGCCTGGCCATGCCTTAATCATGCTACAAGCCTTTTAGGAACATTTCTGGAATATTGGAACCTCTTCCTGTTGTAAGTCAATTCTGCACTCCCCTGGGAATCATCTGCATAGCACAGCCTTTTCCACGCTGCCACTTTCTGCTGCCATTGCGTTATCTTTTTCAAGGAAGGGAGCACGGCCAATCCAGGGCAAATCAGAGAAATAAATTGCCTTTTTGGGCAAACTGTTCCTGGGCTTCCCCTCATTCTCGTATATCCAAAGTGCCAAATTGTCCACCTCCTGCCATCCACAGCCCATTTTCGAATGCCCTCATCCCAATGTCACACAAGAGAGTAAGGAGGGTATGTTGCATTGGTGTGGGCATTGAAGGTCAGAGAGGGAAATGGGAAGAAAATAACAGGATCATAAGGAGTGGAGGTAATGGGGGGAAAGGTGTGGCTAAGTAGAGAACCAAGATGGCAAGGAGAGACGGGGCATTGGCAAGGAGAGACAGGACATAGGCAAGTAGAGATTATTCATTAGTATGATAGGTCCTTCTGAAAGGGAGACTGAGAGCTGTTCCTCATACCGCAAAAAATTGCATAATTCTCCCACCCTCACAAAATTGATCTGGCTTTCGATATCACCAAGTAGACAATTAAAAACCCTAACCCTGACTTCAAAGACAATGTAGGGAATCTCCAAAACACCACTTAAGACAAAGTGTAAAATGTATATTGCATTTAACATTTCTTCCACGAGAAAATACCAACTGATGGTTCAAAAGGTACAACAGGCTCATACTTAACACGACTCTCCAAGGAAGCTTATTGAATCTGCAGATGAACTTCTGTCCTGCAGGAGACTGCTTAAAATCAATTTCTTCTGACGTTTTGTAATAAAGCAGATTACAACAAATGAAAAACTTCAGTTTTATTCTTAAGTGCCTCTTGTTTTTGGGTATGTGCTGTGGTATTTGTTTCCCCGCCCTCCCCACCAACCACGCATTCCCACTCCCGGTAAGCTCTATGGTAAACTGAATTTGAGCTGTAACTTCCAATATCCACTTTTTAAAAGAAGGTCAGTTGTAATAGTACACTCTGTGCAGGTTATGCATGAAGATGTGCAAGCGCATGTTCCACCACTGTGCAGGTGGAGCGAGGAGTACTGTTGTCTGACTTAGTGTTGGTTCTGCACATATGCAGCAGTGACACAGATGAGACACAGAGTATATAGATTGTGGTATGCTAAGACCTTATCATTCAAAAAGAAAGGTCCCCTTTCTTTGTGCCTATACTGCATATTAGGTAACATGCTTAGAATGTCACTTTTGAGTGTTGGGAGATGGAAAGTTCAATGAAATCTTCTTTCTTTTCAGTTGCCAGGTTCAAGCTCATACTAAGGGTATGTTTTTACTTCATATGATATGGTTCGTTCATTTATAAAATTTGGACTATTTCCCTAACCCTTTCATAATATGATTTATGCTTTCGTATGCCCTGCTGGGAAAATAATGACTGTGCTATCCAGCTGGCATTTCGTAGCCCCCTTGAAACAATAGACCCATTCTGGTGGAGATTAGATTTTTACTGACCAAAGGTAGGTGTGGGGGGGGGGGTCATAGTTGCACAAGCTAATTAACAGCACTTACCTGTCAAATAGCTGCACAATGTTTCCACATGGGATAAAGGGAGGACAGGCAGAGGTTTCTTTCGAGTCTCGGATGGAAGAAACCATGCTTGAGTGGGTGCAACTTGGATGAAAGGATCAAAGTACCATCTTTCTTTTGTCTCAGAAAGCTGTTTAAGGGATCACCAGCTACTTAGCTCATCCATGGGAATGCCACTTATTGGTTGAGAGGTGATGTGGCAGCACTGATTTTGGTAGGTGGTACCCAAATACTATTACTCTCCACCTCCATTTGTAAACCTTGCACTGGAAAGATCGGTTGAGAAAAGAAGCTTAGCAGGAACAGGAAGACAGACCAGCCTTTCTGATTGAGCCCTGTCTGAGGCGTGGCAAAGTCCGCTGTAGACCTGTCCTCTTGGACGTTTTGTGGACCCTCCATGGCTAGTCACACTAGCTCCCTAACTGCCATTCAGGACCATTATAGGGAGGACTTGTTGGAGGCCAAGAAAGAAGATGTGGATTTGTCCTATTTGTGAGTGCTCAAGGAGTGGATACTACAAGCTCCTGCTTGACACATGGGCACCTTGCATGGGGCGGGTGACCCGGGCACATGAGGAGTGCAGAAAGGGAGAGTGGATTGTTGTAGAGGACTGGGGTCGGGCTGCTGCCAAGAAAAGTCATGAGACCACTATAGCTGGACAGGAGGGCTGGTTCAACTTTTCCAGCCAAGTTACCTCTAAGGGGGGATTAAGTAGCAGCACCGTACGCTAGGTGAAGACAACCCACAAGAGTCCTGTTGGCTGGAGCTCATTACCAGTACCATAAAATAGAAACCCTCATTTAATTTGCGCAGCATGATGTAGATGATCCCAAAATAAGAAGCCACCGTGTGATGCTTGAAGCACTGCAGCGGGTGCCTGGAGGGTTGGAGGTTCCCGCTGCTGTGAGAAATCTAGCGAATTTGTAATCATCTGCTAGGGGAGCCAGTGTAGCCTTGGGAGATCAGGAGCACAGGAGAGCAACCGTACCATTTGTAATAATTGTCCCCATTAGAAGGAACCAACTTAGTGGTTTCTACAGCCCGTGGGAATGAAAGACCTTGGTCTCCAACTTTAGGGAGCCTCCAGGCATGAGAACTATGACCCTGCAGCAGGGGATCCCAGTGTCAGGACTCCCTTTGGAGTGGCATACAAGTACTCGCCTCTGTCAGGTGAGGATCAGCACCTAGTTACTAGCATTTGTTCTGTTAGGAGACACTGTATCAAAAAGGCACAGGTTCTACTTTGATATAAATATTTGTCGCCTAAGGGTTCAGTGTTTCTACCAGACAAGTATTTTTCCGAAGTCCACCTACATGTTCTTGATGCCAAGGGGAATGCTACTGCAGGACACAGTGCAAATGTTGAATCATTCCACTGTTTCAAAAGATTCCCTTTAGGCCTGCCTCTTAAATATATTTGCTTGTAAGTTAATAAAGTGTAGCTGAGAGTCACGTTAAGGTATTGTAACTGCTATATGATGTGCTGTTTCAGTCACTAAGAGATGCTTCCTAGCACCCATCCACCTCAACTGCTTCCTCGTCGCACTCCAACAACCCAATGATTGTTTATTTTGTTTATATTCTGAAACAAGCTCACTCTTTCTCTTTGGGGAAGGTGGCGGTTGTCTTCCCTATTTTTGATAAGCCATTCTTATGGCAATGCAAACCTCAACAGGAAAGTGGTCTATTTGTCCACCAAGTTTGCATTCACTTACTGCCTTTTATTTAAAAACACAGTTCACAAAAACTTTATTGTGCTAATTAAATATTTCTTGTACTTTAGCAGAAAATATATCAGTAGAAATGTGTCTACTCTGATTTCATTTACATCATACATTTATACATCATGGGCCTGACGCATTAAGAAATCCTACATTCTTGAATGTGACATATGCCTCTACATTATAGAAATGTATGACTGTGTACTGGAGTCGAGAACCCTCTAGGCCAGGGGTACTCACAAACTTTCTCTTGGAGGCCAAATTTAAAGTGTGGTTTGTGGCCGAGGGCCGCACCTTGGGGGCGGGGTCATTGGGGGAGGGGGCGGGGCTAGAGCATAAAAAAAAAACTGACCATGAGGTGGAACACGGGTTCCTGCAGCGGGCGCCTTCGTCCACTGAGCCACCGGACCCGGCATACACATATCTCTCTCCCTCTCTCTATCTCCCTCCCTCCCTCCCTCTTCCGTCTCCCTCCCTCCTCCGTCTCCCTCCGTCCTCCGTCTCCCTCCCTCTCCCTCCCTCCCTCTCCCTCCGTCTCCCTCCCTCTCCCTCCGTCTCAATCCCTCTCCCTCCATCTCCCTCCCCCGTCTCCCTCCCTCCTCCGTCTCCCTCCCTCCGTCTCCCTCCGTCCTCCCTCTCCCTCCGTCCTCACTCTCCCTCCCTCCTCCATCTCCCTCCCTCTGCCTCCGTCTCCCTCCCTCCTCCGTCTCCCTCCCTCCTCCGTCTCCCTCCCTCCTACGTCTCCCTCCCTCCTCCATCTACCTCCCTCCTCCGTCTCCCTCCCTCCTCCGTCTCCCTCCCTCTCCGTCTCCCTCCGCCCTCCCTCTCCCTCCGTCTCCCTCCCTCTCCCTCCGTCTCCCTCCCTCCTCCATCTCCCTTCCTCTCCCTCCGTCTCCCTCCCTCCTCTGTCTCCCTCCCTCCTCTGTCTCCCTCCCTCCTCTGTCTCCCTCCCTCCTCTGTCTCCCTCCCTCCTCTGTCTCCCTCCCTCCTCTGTCTCCCTCCCTCCTCCGTCTCCCTCCCTCCTCCGTCTCCCTCCTCCGTCTCCCTCCCTCCTCCGTCTCCCTCCCTCCTCATTCTGTCTCCCTCCCTCCCTCCGTCTGTCTCCCTCCCTCCTCCGTCTCCCTCCGTCCTCCGTCTCCCTCCCTCCTCCGTCTCCCTCCCTCCTCCGTCTCCCTCCCTCTCCCTCCGTCTCCCTCCCTCCCTCTCCCTCCGTCTCCCTCCCTCCTCCGTCTCCCTCCCTCCTCCATCTCCCTCCCTCTCTCCTCCGTCTCCCTCCCTCCTCCATCTCCCTCCATCCTCCATCTCCCTCCCTCCTCCGTCTCCCTCCATCCGTCCTCCATCTCCCTCCCTCCTCCATCTCCCTCCCTCTCCCTCCGTCTCCCTCCCTCTCCCTCCGTCTCCCTCCCTCCTCCGTCCATCTCCCTCCCTCCTCCGTCTCTCTCCCTCCTCCGTCTCCCTCCCTCCTCCGTCTCCCTCCCTCTCCCTCCATCTCCCTCCATCTCCCTCCCTTTCCCTCCGTCTCCCTCCATCTCCCTCCGTCTCCCTCCCTTTCCCTCCGTCTCCCTCCCTCCTCCGTCTCCCTCCCTCCTCCGTCTCCCTCCCTCCTCCGTCTCCCTCCCTCCTCCGTCTCCCTCCTCCCTCCGTCTCCCTCCCTCTCCCTCCGTCTCCCTCCCTCCCCCTCTGTCTCCCTCCCTCTCCCTCATCTCCCTCCCTCCTCCGTCTCCCTCCCTCCTCTGTCTCCCTCCCTCTCCCTCTGTCTCCCTCCCTCTCCCTCTGTCTCCCTCCCTCTCCCTCTGTCTCCCTCCCTCTCCCTCTGTCTCCCTCCCCCTCTGTCTCCATCCATCTCCCTCCATCTCCCTCCCTCTCCCTCCATCTCCCTCCCTCTTCCATCTCCCTCCCTCCTCCATCTCCCTCCCTCCTCCATCTCCCTCCCTCCTCCGCTCCCTCCCTTCCTCCTCCGTCTCTCTCCCTCCCTCTCTCTCTCTCCCTCCCTCTGTCTCTCTTCCTCCCTCTCTGTCTCTCTTCCTCCCTCTCTGTCTCTCTCCCTCCCTCTCCGTCTCCCTCCCTCTCCGTCTCCCTCCCTCTCCGTCTCCCTCTGTCTCCCCCCTCTGTCTCCCTCCCCCTCTGTCTCCCTCCCTCTCTCTCCCCCCTCTCTCCTCCTCTCTCCCTCTCCCTCCGTCTCCCCCTCTCTGTCTCCCCCTCTCTGTCTCCCCCTTTCTGTCTCCCCCTTTCTGTCTCCCCCCTCTGTCTCCCCCTCCCTGTCCCCCTCCCTCTCTCCCTCCCCCTCCTCTCTCCCTCTTCCCCTCTCTCCGTCTCCCTCCCCCTCCCTGTCTCCCTCCCTTTCAATCTCCCTCCCTCTCAGTCTCCCTCTCTCTCAGTCTCCCTCCCTCTGTCTCCCTCCCTCTGTCTCCCTCCCTCTGTCTCCCTCCCTCTGTCTCCCTCCCTCTGTCTCCCTCCCTCTCAGTCTCCCTCCCTCTCAGTCTCCCTCCCTCTCCGTCTCCCTCCCTCTCCGTCTCCCTCCCTCTCCGTCTCCCTCCCTGTCTCCCTCCCTCTCCCCGTCTCCCTCACTCTCTGTCTCCCTCCCTCTCCCCGTCTCCCTCTCTCTCCCCGTCTCCCTCCCTCTCCCCGTCTCCCTCCCTCTCCCCGTCTCCCTCCCTCTCCGTCTCCCTCCCTCTCCCCGATTCCCTCTCTCTCCCCATCTCCCTCTCTCTCCCCGTCTCCCTCTCTCTCCCCGACTCCCTCTTTCTCCCCGACTCCCTCTTTCTCCCCGTCTCCCTCTCTCCCCCGTCTCCCTCTCTCCCCCGTCTCCCTCTCTCCCCCGTCTCCCTCTCTCTCCCCATCTTCCTCCCTCTCTCTCTCCCTCTCTCCCTGTCGCCCTCCCTCTCCCTCTGTCTCTTTGCCTCTCTGTCTGTCTCTGCCTCTCTGTCTGTCTCTGCCTCTATCTGTCTGTCCCTGTCTCTGCCTATCTGTCTCTGTCTGTCCCTGTCTCTGTTAGTCTCTATCTGTCTCTGTCGGTCTCTCCCTACTGCCCTCTGTCACCCTCTGTCCCCTTACCCGACTCTCACACCCTGCTGTTCTCTTGTCATTCTTTGTCACCTCTCCCACCCCCCTCGCCCCACCCCTGCCTCCGCTTGTGTGGCAGCTGAGGCAGCTTCCCTTCCAGGGCGCACACACAGCCCCACCCGAGTACTTCACAGGTCTTTAAGAGACCTTTGAATTATAACGAGGCTTTGTTGTATTTCACCTCTTAGCGCCCCAGCAGCTCCACTCGGACTATCGCTTGAATCCCCGGCCCCCCACAGAGCAGAGTCTGTGTTTGCTGACACTGTTAAAAAAAACAAAACACCGGTACGATGTCTGCAAGGTCCGTGGGCCGCCAAGAAAGGCTTGCCGGGCCGTACTATGAGTACCCCTGCTCTAGGCAATGGAGAAATAATTTGCGCACCCAGGGCTTTAAGTGGGATGAAAAAACTAGGGGGTCTCTCAAAGTGGTGTGGTCGATGTCATTATGGGCGTGGCTTAAAAACACATAAGCCTAAATTCTGTGTTTAGCACAGTGTGCCGCCCGACTTGTATTTTGCTCTTCCTGTCATTGCGTCCAGATATATGATACAAGTCACATCATACCTACAAGTCAGGACTATTGGCTTTGTCAGTGGTTGCTGGTTGCATAGATAAATAAGCAGCACCTATGGCGTGTATATAATATTGAAAAAACGTACACTTAAAGCCCTAGGGACACCACGACAATGTTGCTGCTCCTGAGTTTCAGAAAGAGAAGGGAAATCCAGAGAGAAAATTACTCTCTTTAAAGGATTTCCCTCCCTCTACAACGCTCATGTGCCTGCTGTCACTGCAGTCCGGAAAAAAAAACGGATCGCCTGTGCCAGGGCACAAAACAGAGCCCGATAGAGACCAGTTTCGAGCCCCCCTTTAAAAAACTGCTGGAGCTCAGACCCGGTGAGACCCGGCCCACTTAAAGCCCTGTGCGTACCTAGCTGTTCATGCGACTGTTTTCTCATACCCTGTTTGTGAGGTGTCTCGGTTTTCCAGAGATTCTGTGTGTGTAGCAATAGAAAGAAAACATGACATTTAATAAATCTTATGCAATTCTTTTTTCTCTAAGGAAATATTTTTTTCGGAAGTGTCTTCATCTTCTTGCAAATCCCCAATAAAAATTGTGTTTTACTGGTGTACCTTTCCACACTTCTTGTACCACCCCATGACTAGCTCATTGTGGCGCGAATGCAGTTACATATTGGAATAACATTTTACATGTTTATGAATACCCACAAAATGCTAAGTAAATGAGGGGAACCCTCATTTACTTAGCATTTTGTGTGACGTCTACCCTGACATCACACTGGAAACACCCACACCTACAGACCGTAGATGCTTTTTGTAGGTGCTTTACTTTATTTGGGGAGCTTTTCAGTGTGTAACACGGATGTTTCACATTTTGTAAATTGCTGCTTAGTAAAAACCTGACTTTTCACAAGCATAAGTCACACTTATGCTGCTTCTAAATCCTTTTGTAAATTGTTCCCTCCGTGTTTTACAACATCCATGCTTCGATTCCACTTTTCAATTGGAGGTTGTGGTCGTCTTCTGCCACCCAGCTATGGTTGGCTTTTTTCCTAATAGTGATAGTTTTTTTGCTACTCCAGCGTGTTTCTTTCCAAGGTGAAGGAAGTGTAGAATTGTCCATATGTGTTAATGTCAGTGTAAAGAACTGTATTTGGAAGACATCGCTGCAAAATGCCCACTTTAGTTATAATTTCTTTAGCCAGAAAAATCCAAATAGGGACCAAGGTTTGGTCCAATCGCTGTTCTCACTTAGAGAAATATTAGCTGGTCCAGGACGACACTTGGCTTTTAATCCTACCCCAGTGAAGCAGTCCATCCAAATAGACTCAGACCAGAAGACTCATACCAGAAGGCAGGTCCTCTCGCTGTCCCCTGACACACCCTTACCCTGTTGTAGCAGAGACCAACAGACACGAGAGGTGTTCGATGGGAATGATAAGAGAGCCAGTCACCATACCCAAACAACCTCATAGGAATGGGGGCGGACAAGCCACCTCTGGCCTGATTGCCTTCCACTAGTCCAGAGTCAATGAATCTAGGCCATTCTACGCTTCTTAGGTGGAACAAGGGTGACTGGGCATGCACAAGTTTAATGCTCAACCATTTTAAAGCCTCAGTGTCCTGATACTACCATGCGGTGTGGGAGGTAGGAGCAGTAGCGGTTGGTAGGGAACAAGGGTGGCAGGGCGGGGGGCTGAAAATATTAAAAAAGAAAACATACTTTTTCTGCTTCCTCTCCATCTCCGCTTCTCTTCTCCAGTCCAGACTGGAAGAAGCTGCATGAAGCACCCGGGCACAGAGGCTCCCCATAGCCAATCACAACGCTGCAATGCAGTGTTGTTATTAGTCTGAGCGCTGTGGATCAGCGCTCAGATTGGAACAGGGAGCCTGTGCATATTCCCCACCAGGTTGTCCATTACAGCCTGGTGGGGAATATGCAAAGTGTGCATGACTGCTTGGCCAGGCCAAAACAGCCGACCAAGCAGTCATGTTCACTTAGTGTGCACAATCCATCTCCTCCTCCCTGAGGCATCAGCCCCGCCCCGCCCTAACCAGCCCCGCAGCAACCATAAATAACCTTCAGTTATTATCATTTTATTTTGTCCTACTTCACTGCTCTAAGAGCAGTGGGGCAACGCTCTCCACCATAGCGGAGGAGCCGCCACTGGGTAGGAGTGAATAGAGGTGCGCGTAATTCAAGGTGGAAGAATTTGGTGCAGCATTTGTTTGTACCTATTTTATTCTGAATTGTTGTCTTGGCTGTCTAGAATGATTGTAAATTCCTGTTGACTTATCCATCGAAAGACTGTCCTTATTCCCTAATTTCTCCCTGCTGAATTTCTTTCTTTAACTTGTTAATGTTTTTCCTGCGGATTATCTAATTGCCTTTCCCAGTTTTGATTTCTAAATCAGCTGATGCATAATTTGCAGCCTATTGCAATAGGCACATCCAGAAATGTAGAATCATGTGCAATATTCCCACGATTCGGCTCACTACTTTATACGCAAAATTACATTTGTTTGTGGCAGGGATGTTTTTTTGCCCCAATTCTCGGGAGCAAATATCCATGGATTATGGAGGCCATTTTGATCGTGCCTTCATTGTTCATATGACTGCTTCTAGAGAGTTGAAACATTAAATTGTAATGTAAAATATCCACTTCCAGTCTGGCCGTGGAATTGGAAAGTAGGAAAACTAAATACAACTATAATGGGAGTGGTTACTTTTCTATTAGTAGTAGTAGTATTAATAATAATTTTTTTTGCATGCACCAGTCCTTTGTCGTAATGCCTTCCACTAGTAATATTTCTTGTGTTTCCTGCCGTTGAAGTAATTTTCTCAAAATCTCCCGTCTGTACCATTGGCAGGGCTACTGGAATTATGCGGCTGAGAAGCTCCAACGTATTCAGCAAGGTTGACTAAATTGTGCAGCGACAAAAGCCAAATTATATGGCATAATGTGGCACATGTTATGATAGTTATTTCATTATTTTGTAATTTTTACATATGGTAATACTGTCTGTGCAAAGTTTTCGGCTCATTAGTATCAGTTTAACAACAAAATACAGAAATAAGCAACTGAAAGGTAACCAGTTAAAGTAGAGGTGGGCAAGCCACTGCAAACTCGAGTAAGACTCGAGCATGAAGCCTGGCTCTGACTCAGTTCTCAGTTCTGTTGGAATCTCTAGCCCATAACGAGTTGAACTTTACTTGGCTTCTACCTTCCACCCTCCCTGTCCCCAGGATGTTGGTTAAAGCCAGAGCTGCCGACTTTGGCACTGGGGAGCTAGGTACGAGTCTCTGCATCGGCTCAACATCTCCTGTGATTCTGGGCAAATCAGTTTATCTCCCCGTGCCTAAAAAACATGAACGTGACTTTGTGTAATGTATCTGATGCTCGTGTAAAGCACTCCAGTACCTTCGGGTTGAGTTTGCTCTGTATAAAAACTGCACAAAGAAATGAAAACAAATAATTAACTCAAAAAGCAGAGACAAGTAGATACCCATATAATGTCTGATTTCTACAAAGTGAAACCAGAAAACATGGATAAATTGCGGCTTCCACACTTACATTGTGTGATCTTGGGCAAATATTTTATTTCATCAAAACTTTTTTATTCATAATTCTGTACCAAAGCACTTTCAAATACAGAGTTCAGAATGCCAGCTGCACAAAAACCTATTGTGTTTAATTTAATAGACTATAAAGTTGCTCTATAATAGTCTGGACCACATATTGGGTTCACATGACAACACGCTTTCCTCTTGGTTCACTAATGGCACTGTCGCCAGTGTGGGGCTGGGGGCAGGAATGACCATAAGTCCCCGTTTAAAAACTATCACTTTTAATCAGTACTTCTTAGTGCAGTGCTATAATATGATGTGTTCAAGAAATACACTTTTTTGAATTGTCAAGAGACTTTATTATATTTTACATGATGTTTGTTGTATGGTTTACATAGCAAACGGTTTCAGGACTTGGCTCATGCACAGGCTGTGAGAGCCATGCAAGATTGTTGGCTCAGCTCACCTTGTTAATCTGTTGGCTCGCCCACCTCTACAGTTAACCTCTGCAAAGGGCCTTCCACTGCACGCGAACACGCTACCACCTTTTTAGTAACTTTGATCTATTTGAGCTAGAACTATTTTTTTAGTAAAAATGCAGGAGATGATGGATTGTGTGGCAAATGCAACAAAGACAAAATAATGCGAAAAAAAGCAGCAGTGGCCGAATCGCATAATTCCAGTGACCCTGACTATAGGCATGTGCCCTATTTTGGTACCTCATTTGTGTACTTCCTGATATGTTTGTATTTATTGGTATTTATATATCACGGACCTAGCTGTGAAACAATGGAGTGCTGTACTTTAAAAGAGGGGTTGGGAGACGAATGTGTAGATCAATGGGAGATTACACAGATATGTTTTGCACTTATTTAGGCACAGGGTAATTACATGATTTGCCCAGAATCACAGGAAACGATCTTGGGTCACAAGGTACCCAAGGCTAGAGCAGCTAGGCCACACCTCCGTCCCTTCCACCGTCCTCCTCCTGGTAAGCTCTTAGAACTCTCAATTGGATTTACATGTATGTGCCTAACTGACATTTGTAGACAAAAGGATCTAAGCTTATTGTGCTAAAATACATTTGTGCCTCTGCGTGATAGAACAAGTGGTTGAGTAAAGTGGGATAGTGGATGTTAGAATTGGGGTCTCTAGTTGGCTGAGGTAGGTACCTTAGTCCAAATAGGGACCCTTGCTTCTAGTCAAGGTAAGGAGGGACACACCTTTAGATAACCCCTGCTCACCCCCTGGTAGCGTGGCACGAGCAGCCAGGCTTATCTCCAAGGCAATGTGTAAAGTATTTGCAACCACACTCCCAGTAATGCAGTGATAACACCACAAATGGACACCACACTGGTTGCATAAAAATAGCAGTATCCTTATAAAAAGGAATACGATGAAACCAAACAATAGAAAACCA
This sequence comes from Triturus cristatus, assembly GCF_964204655.1. NCBI lineage: Eukaryota > Metazoa > Chordata > Amphibia > Caudata > Salamandridae > Triturus > Triturus cristatus. The sequence goes on along the minus strand of NC_140589.1, from coordinate 1,708,928,462 downwards.
ACATATGCGTATTTGTAATAATTCACTTGGCCGGTTACTAGGCCAGTAATCACTTGTAGGTTCTTGCGGTATTAATGAGCAATTTATGATCTCCAATGCAGTCCTAATGCAATGCTATGCAGTTCGTAATGTAATAATAGCACACTCCCTAATGCAAGAATCAGGCAGTTCGTAATACAATAATAATGCGGTTCGTGATTCAAAAATAAGGCAGTTCGTAATGCAATAATAATGCGATTCGCGATGCAAGAATCGGGCAGTTTGTAATGCAATAATGCGATTCGTAATGCAAAAATCAGGCAGTTTGTAATACAATAATAATGGGGTTTGTGATGCAATCTGGGAGGTCAACTCGGGCCCCCACTAGACCCCAACAGCAGCGGTCATAGGCTTACAGGGGCGGCCCTGGTCCTGCTGGGCAGATCCGGGCCGCTCGGGGACTCAGCGCGTCTAAGGCAGTGCAGCAAAAGAGAGCTCGGAGCACTCCTGTACTCCTCCTACAGGCCCGACCGGGAGTCCAAGCCTTACCTGGGGGGTGCGCTGCCTCACTCTCTCTCTCTCTCTCCCCGCTCGTTGGAAGTCCTGCTGAGCGATCCCTGATCACGTTGCGGCTCTGTTGCTAGGCGGCGCTGCCTTCTCAGTCGCTGTGGATCTTGGGCAGATTCCTTTCGACAAACAACGATCACGATCCCTTTCACCTTGTAGCTTCAAGCAATCCTTTAGCACGTTGTGGCTCGGGCCGGTGGTGGTGATCCTCACTCACAGCCTCAGTTTCGATGACGGCTCGGGTCACAAAGAGCAATACGGCAGCATGGATGATGTTTCACGCTGCGGGGGCAATGCGACCCCTGGGCACCTCGTAAACAGTACCACGGACCACACGGCAGTCTCAGGCATGCAAGAGCACCACGCACACAACGTCGCTGAGACACGGGTCTTAGTTTCAAACAGTCCTTTGGCACGTTGCGGCTCGGGCTGGCGGCGGCGGCGATCTTTACTCACAGCCTCAGGTACGATGACAGCTCAGGCCACAACAGCAAGGCAGCAGCGTGGACGATGTTTCACGCTGCAAGGGAAATGCGATCGCTGGGCACCTCGTAAGCAGTACCATGGACCACACAGCAGTCTCAAGCGTGCGAGAGCACCACACACACAGCGTCGCTGAGACACAGTTGGAAACTTTTGTGTTCCTGAGTTTCCACAACAGGGGACCAGCTCTCCTTGGGCCCTTGGAGACACGCTACTTCAGGACACAGCAAAGTCCTCACAAGCTAGGGGACACAGCACACAGCAAAATCCCTTGTCCTCTCCTTAGTCAAACCAGCAAACTGCAGGCCAGCCCCAGAACACACAGCAAGGGCAGTCCTTCTCTTCAGTCTCTTCAGCTGTTCTTCCTTGGCAGAGGTTCCTCTTGATCACAAAGTAGGTTCAATCCTTTTTCAGTATGGATTGCAGTCTTGAGTTCAGGGGTTTCAGCTCTTACATTTATACCCCTAAATGCATTTGAAGTCTGTGTTCAGGGGGCTCTGAGCCCAGTCAAAACCAGTTCTGGGTGCCTTCCTGCCAGGGCACACCTTCTTCCTTTGATAGTGGGGGTCTAGGGCCCAGACCCTCAGCAGGAGGTGGAGCCATCCTTTTGTGGCAGCAACACGGCCCTCTTCACATCCAGGGGGCTACTCCTCCCCCCTACATCAAATGCAGGCCCAGGCTGTTGCTGTCTCACCTTTGCCTCCCTGGGGTCAGGACACTTCCCAGACCCTGTCACATATACAACCAGGCAGAGGCACACAAGATGGTTTAAGACAAGAAACCAGCCACTAAAAACGTGCTTTCTAAGCACACAATTTAAAAACCATCTTCACAAAAAGATGTGTTATTAAATTCTGAGTTCAGGCACACTAAACTCCATCCCTCCATCTTATGTCTATGGGAAGATATGCTGGAACCATGGGACACAGCATTCCCCATTCTGTCCTATGGACAAGATGTCCTTGCACAATGAAAAAACAATTTGGCAGCCTTTCACAGTCATGACATGGTACACACCTCAGTACATGTCCTACCTTTCACATACACAGCACCCTGCCAAAGGGGGTACCTTGGCCCTACTATAGAGGTGTCTGATGTGCATAAAAAGGAAAGGTAAGGCCTGGCTAGTGGGTGCACTTATCAGGACAACAAGGCAGTTAACAAACTGCGTGCAGGCACTGCAGTGGCAGGCCAGAGATCTCTCTTTAGGGCTACTTGTGTGGGTGGCACAATTAGTGCTGCAGGCCCACCAGTAGCATTTGCATTACCAGCCTTGGCACACATAGTACATTTTACTAGGGACTTTACTAGTAAGGCAAAAATACCAATTATGGACAACTAATTACCATAACACTTTACACAGGGAGCACTTGCACTTTGACACTGATCAGCAGTGGCAAAGGGGCCAAAGCATCTAAGTCGGCAACATTATGCCAGAAAAAGGTCTAGGAGGAAGGCAAAATGTTTAAGGAACTTTTGCCACAAAGGGCCAAGTCCAACACAACCCTCTCCCAGCCTAAAGCCAGGGTAGGCCAATCACTACCTTGATGGACTTCCCTGCTTGGGGCGATAGAACCCGGACGCGGGCCCGCTACCGCAGGAACACCCTCCTGTTCTATGCCTTCCTGACCCTAGGAGGTTCCCTTAGTTACAACTCCCTGGGCCAACTAAGCTACTCCACTGATACTTCCTGGCAGTCGGGGGACCCTAGGTGTGCTTGTTTCTTGCCAACTCCAGGCGGGGTTACCCTGGTTACTTCTAGGGGACCCAGCCCTTCTGGCTGGGCCCTGACCCACAGGTTCTCCTACTGGGGAACACCTCCTCTCAACCTCTCGTCTAGACTTCTGGGCCTGCCATTTAGGAATGGCACCCGCAAACTTCAGGACCACTGGAGCTCTGGTTACAGACGCCCCACGACCTCCTGACGCTAGGTGTTCTGCCTCGCACAGCTGGCAAGTCGGTTCTAGACCTCCAACCGGGTGTTCTCCTAAGGAGCCCTCCAGTCTCTGGGGTGGGGCTGCGGACCCCGGGGACACCACTTACACTCTCTCCCTCTCCTTTGAGACAGGGTGATAGCCTGCACCCCCCCCCCCACTTCTCTGGGACCTGACTGCGCCACTCTGTCCTTCTTCCCTCCCACAGGACCGTAAGATCTCTGAGTCGCTGCTGGGATTCCCCCTTAGTGCTTCTTCAGACCCTCTGTCCCTTAACCAGGGGTCTGTTTCTGGCGCAAGCTCCTGGGAATCTAAGAGCTCGCACTCTAACAGGTGTTGGCGCAACTCTGAAAAATGCTTACTGAGCCGAGGCTCCTGGGGCCCACAGTGAGCAATCCCTTCCAATCATTCGCCATGCTAATCATCACCCAAAAATCCAGTGCACACGTGCGCTCATTCACTCTCCCACCCCAAGGACTGGATTTCAGTTCCTTGAAGTTCCTGAATTTCTGCCTGTAACGTTCAGGAGTGAGCCCATACCTGAGGCATAAAGCCTCCTTCATATTAGCGTAGGTCAGGGTCCCGCCTCTCTAAGGGTGGTTAAACATCCCTCCCAGAAGACTCAAAGTGTTCCATAGGCCTGCCCCCCAATGCTTTTCAGGCACCTCATTCATACTCAGTGCGATCTCATATGCCGTGAACCATGCATAAATATCATCACCCCTTTGGTAATCAATCTCGTATTTAAGTCTTTGGGAATGTACACTTTACCCGCTGGCACTGGCTGTGCACTGCCACCATTCAAACTGGACTCCACCTGTTTAGCCTTAATGTCCAGTTCCCTCATGCTTAACTCATGAGCTAAGAGAATCTTTTTCTCTTTCAAGGCCAGAGCGTTCTTGCTCTCCTCTGCTCGCTTTTCACTTTCAATGAGCAGCTTTTTCTCCTCTGCTTGAGCCTTAAGTTCTAAAACCTCCAAATCATGCTCTCTGACCCTTTGGTTTTCCTCCAGCTCCTCTGGGGAAAAGCTCCTCCCTTAATGGTTACTACCAGTCCCTGAGGCTGGTCCTCCCACTGGCAAATCCTGTGGACCAAATCCATTCCCTGGGTCATCCGCATCCACCTCATCATCACCTGTCTCCTGAGCCTCTTTGACTTCCCTCCAGGCCCTCAAGGCCGTTTGCAGCTCCTCCTTCTTGGCGCTACTTTTCATGGGACATCCCAACGCTCTGCAGAATTGCCTCAATTGATCAACTTTGTAGTTAAGCAATGCCTCAATGTCGAATTCCAATTCTGCAGCCCCACTTGCTTCTTGACTCCTTTGAGACATGATGTGTGGATTAAAGGTCACCCAAAAATAGAACTAAAAATCAAAACACAATATGTGGTTGCGTCTTAGTCTGCTCTAAACAAGTGATGTACACCAATCACTGTGAGTCAGTTACAAATACACATTCAAATCCCCAACCGCTGACCACCAATGTTAGAACTGGAGGTCTCTAGTTGGCTGATGTAGGTACCTTAGTCCAAATAGGGACCCTTGCTTTTAGTCAGGGTAAGGAGGGATGCACCTTTAGATAACCCCTGCTCACCCCCTGGTAGTGTGGCACGAGCAGCCAAGCTTATCTCCAAGGCAATGTGTAAAGTATTTGCAACCACACTCCCAGTAACACAGTGATAACACCACAAATAGACACCACACTGGTTTAATAAAAATATCAGTATCTTTATAAAAAGGAATACGATGAGACCACGCGATAGAAAACCAACATATGCATATTCGTAATAGTTCACTTGGCCGGTTGCTAGGCCAGTAATCACTTGTAGGTTCTTGCGGTATTAATGAGAAATTTACGATCTCCAATGCAGTCCTAATGCAATGCTATGCAGTTCGTAATGTAATAATAGGACAGTCCTTAATGCAAGAATCAGGCAGTTTGTAATGCAATAATAATGCGATTCGTAATGCAAAGATCAGGCAGTTCGTAATGCAATAATAATGTGGTTCGTGATGCAATCTGCGCGGTCAACTCGGGCACCCACTAGGCCCCAACAGCAGAGACAACGGTCATAGACTTACAGGGGCGGCCCCGGTCCTGCTGTGCAGGTTTGGGCCGCTCGGGGACTCAGCGCGTCTAACTTGGTGCAGCGGGTGAGAGCTCGAAGCACTCCTGTACTCATCCTGCACACCTCCCCAGGCCATACACGCTTGTGGCTTCCAACTGGAGTCCAAGCCTTACCTGGAGGGGTGCGCTGCCTCGCTCTCTTTCTCTCCCCGCTCGTCGGTCGTCCTGCTGGGCGATCCCGATCATGTTGCGGCTCTGTTGCTAGGCGGAGCTGTAACCGGAAAGGGTACGGCGCTGCCTTCTCCATCGCTGATGATCTTGGGCAGATTCCTTTAGACGAACAACGATCTTAATCCCTTTCACCTTGTAGCTTCCTTAGCTTCAAGCAATCCTTTAGCACGTTGCGGTTCGGGCCGGCGGCGGTGATCCTCACTCACAGCCTCAGTTAAGATGACGGCTTGGGCCACAAACAGCAATGCGATCCCGGGGCACCTCGAAAACAGTACCACGGACCACACAACAGTCTCAGGCGTGCAAGAGCACCACGCACACAGCATCGCTGAGACACAGTCCTCAGTTCCAAGTACCCCGTTAGCACGTTGCGGCTCGGGCAGGCGGCAGTGATCTTTACTCGCAGCCTCAGTTGTGATGACCGCTCGGGCCACAAACAACAATACAGCAGCGGGGACGATGTTTCACGCCGCTGGGGCAATGCGATCACGGGCACCTCGTGAACAGTACCACGGACCACACGGCAGACTCAGGTGTGCGAGAGCACCACCCACACAGCATCGCTGAGACACGGTTGGAAACTTTTGTGTACATGAGTTTCCACAACAGGGGACCAGCTATCCTCGGGCCCTTGGAGACACGCTACTTCAGGACACAGCACACAGCAAAATCCTCACAAGCAGGGGGACACAGCACACAGCAAAGTCCCTTGTCCTCTCCTTAGTCAAACAAGCAAACTGCAGGCCAGCCCCAGAACACACAGCAAGGGCAGTCCGTCTCTTCAGTCTCTTCAGCTGTTCTTCCTTGGCAGAGGTTCCTCTTGATCACAAAGTAGGTTCAATCCTTTTTCAGTATGGATTGCAGTCTTGAGTTCAGGGGTTTCAGCTTTTACATTTATACCCCTGAATGCCTTTGAAGTCTTTGTGTTCAGGGGGCTCTGAGCCCAGTCAAAATCGGTTCTGGGTGCCTTCCACCCAGGGCACACCTTCTTCCTTTGATAGTGGGGGTCTGGGGCCCAGGCCCTCAGCAGGAGGTGGAGCCATCCTTTTGTGGCAGCAACACGGCCCTCTACACATCCAGGAGGCTACTCCTCCCCTACATCAAATGCAGGCCCAGGCTGTTGCTGTCTCCCCTTCTCCTCCCTGGGGTCAGGACACTTCCCAGACCCTGTCACATCTAAACCCAGGCAGGCAATATACAACGAGGCAGAGGCACACAAGACGGTTTAAGACAAGAAACCAGCCACTTTTAAAAACGTGCTTTCTAAACACACAATTTAAAAACCATCTTCACAAAAAGATGTGTTATTAAATTCTGAGTTCAGGCACACTAAACTCCACCCCTCCATCTTATGTCTATGGGAAGATATGCTGGAACCATGGGACACAGCATACCCCATTCTGTCCTATGGACAAGATGGCCTTGCACAATAAAAAACTAATTTGGAAGCCCTTCACTGTCAGGACATGGTACACACCTCAGTACATGTCCAACCTTTCACATACACTGCACCCTGCCCAGGGGGTACCTTGGGCCTACTATAGGGGTGTCTGATGTGCATAAAAATTGAAGGTAAGGACTGGCAAGTTGGTGCACTTGTCAGGACAACAAGGCAGTTAACAAACTGCGCACATGCACTGCAGTGACAGGCCTGAGATCTCTCTTTAGGGCTACTTGTGTGGGTGGCACAATTAGTGCTGCAGGCCCACTAGTAGCATTTGCTTTACCAGCCCTGGCACACACAGTACACTTTACTAGGGACTTTACTAGTAAGGCAAACATACCAATTATGGGCAACCAATTACCATAACTCTTTACACAGGGAGCACTTGCACTTTGACACTGATCAGCAGTGGCAAAGGGCCCAAAGCATCTAAGTCAGCAACATTATGTCACAAAAAGGTCTAGGAAGAAGGCAAAAAGTTTAAGGAACTTTAGCCACAAAGGGCCAAGTCCAACAGTGGGCATAACTGAAGAGGAAAAGGAACAATCAAGATGACGACGTAATTGAATTATGCCATTTTGGTGTCTTTTTGAATTAGCAGGGCTGCTTTTCCTAAGTGAGTTGTGACTAGTGCCACTGGGGACAGATGTAAAGACATGGGCCGTGTTTTATTTGCACGAATGTCTTGCCACCACAACACCCTTTTGCTTTTCCATTTACCACCTGTTTTTTTTACCAATCATTACTTGGCAATTTGGTCAAAATTAGGATGCACATGTGATCTGCATCCCTGAGACGGGCATTGGTTCCTTTGTCGTCTTTATTTTACCCTATATTTTAAGCGTTTGAATTATGCAATGATTTTTTGCCAAACCTTTTGCATTCTAAACCCACCTAAAATTCATAACTACTTCCCCCCTATATAAACTATGTGTACCCACTTACTGATATACCTCAAATGTGGATGGCCGGGTCTTGTAATGTTTGATGCTGATTTAAATCTATTTACACAGCTTATATTTGGCATATGATTTTGCTGCAGTTTGTTTATTTCGTGGCATAGTTTGGTTGAAAAATACATCAATTTCTTATAGTTTGCCTTTTCGATTTACTATCTTTTAAGGCAGCTTTTTTCAGAATCTGCTGCACAGGATGAGACCAGCTATATATTCACAATAGAATATTATTTTCTTGCACCCTTACGTCGGCTATATTACAATATGCTTCAGAGCCCGTTTTTTGTGCACTCACTCCCCCTTTGCACCTGCTTGCAAAACATACTAAGTATTGGCTATTTATAGTACTTTGTTTTTTACGAGTAAATTGATTAAAGAAGGAATTAATCGTTTGTCCATTTACATTACATCCAGGGACACCTGCTGCATCATTTTCTGGCTGTTAACCAAGAAAATTGTTCAACCAAAGCAGAAATCCCATTTTATTATTTTCAGACAAAGGTTCCCAAAGTTCTCGAGATAAACGTATTTTGCTGGCGATGTGATGTATGGAGTCAAACTGAGTATTTGCTTTGCAAGAGAAAACTAATGGGAGCATTCATTTTTGGGTAAAGACAAATGTTATTAAATGAGAAAACACACCATGAATTGCAAATGGAGCTGAGTTAATTTGTTGCTACAGTTGTGTTGCCCTACTGTTAAATGAAGGCTGTGTAATTATCTCGCTGGCAGAGATAATGTCAAAACCTCATTTCTCTGTACATGCCTCGTTTTTACAAGAGGGCTAATTGAGCTGGAAGGCGACAACTGATTATATATGGCCAGCATCGGGTCCACTTGCTCAATTTGCAAATGATGTTCATTTTTTTTAAGAGTTGATTTTTATCAGCAGTCAAATTAGGCGGGAACTCCATTTTCTAGCTGTTTTGAGATAGGAAGTCTCTGTTCTAGCATCCCTGTTTTTTTGTTAGATGTGTATGTTGTATTCAGCAGTTCATCCATCCAAGGAGTAATTAATTATTCGTTTGCACGGAAGATTGTTGATATTCATCCACTTGACATTTCTTTGCTTGGGACTCAAGAGGAGAGGGCAACAGCAGCCATTTTGTGCCTCTCTGAGCGGTCCTTGCTCCTGGGCGTTTACTGTCGAGCACATTAACAAAATTACATTGCCTCTGTGTTTTTATTGTAGTTGTATGTTTACTGGCACAGACTTGAACTTTGCACTTTTACCAATTGGAACTTTTATGGAAATTCAAGCGTTCGAACAGCAATAAAACCATGAACGATTCACAGCGCTATTGTGTGTGCGCCCAGGCCCCGCTCCCACTCAGTGGATACTGCTTGGAATTCTCCTTAAAGTCCTCGCACAGTCGACTCGAAAATCAAGGAGAAGATGGGCTTTTGCAAACACCTTTACTAGGGATGCCAAGTTAAGTAACCCAGAGGCTCAGCTCGTTCAAAATGCCGCAGGCAGACTTGTTCTTGAGTGTTGGTAGTCATGTTTCTTCCCACCCTGTGGTACTTTATTGGCTCCTTTGAGGCAACCAGTTCTATTCTGTGGATGGCCCCTCACGCCTTCCACAGAAAGGCCTGTTTTAGGTCTGACCTACAGAACACTATAACAATCTCACAAGACGTGTGTAATCAAAAAATGCATACATATACATAGAGGGGCTTTTGGGTCAGCCCTCCTCGTCCATTTGTCTGTCTGCCATTCACCTTTTGCCTCTGCCTACTACAGCGTATAGCATGGGCAACAGGTCAGCCCTCTTCAGCTATCAGCTCTTTAGCACTGTGGTGGCATTTTCCTGATCACATATACATATCCACCTAAAAAGAGGTGCACTTCACTGCCACGGCTGGTGGGCAAATTGTTTACTTTTCCAATGTTTTTTCCTTTACATTCTTCATTCTTTTTATTTACCCTGTTAGTTTAAACTATACCTGCAACAGTAAATTTTCATTGCAGCAGTAAGACTTCTATTTTCATGTGATGTCCATTAAAACAAAAAAAACCTTTTCTTTATCCATTTTGCCTGCTAGAAAACACCAGTACTGTTCTGCTAAAATTTTAGAAGATGTTATTTTTTTTTGCATTACAGACATTTCACTCCCATGTTTAAGCACAAACATGGTTTCTTTTTTTGTTAGTGTCAAGTGCTTTCAATAAAAGAAAAAATAACCATCTTACATGCTTGGCACGGTCAGCAGTAGCGGTGCCGGTGGCAGGGTGTGGGGAAAAAAATAGACCTTATCTGAAATGGACGGACAGCCGCCTCTTCTCCCACCTATTCATCTTCCGATCTCCAGTCATGCGCACTTAGGGAGTGCAAACCATTTCCCCTGCACTGCCCAGCACCGTCCTGTGAGCCATTCCTTCCATAGGAAAAATAAATGGATAATAATGATATGTTATTGTCATTTTATTTTTCCTTTTGAACAATGGGGCAATGCTCCTCCGCCTTAGCGGAGGAGCCGCCACTGAAGATCATACCTTTTGGCTTTCCCAATGCTTGTTTATTACGGGTGAACTTGGGTGTGACTCCCAGTCATACAAAGAATATGCCTCCATGCACCCAAAGTCGTTCTGGACTGTGACGTGAAGCTGTACATCACTGAACACAGAAAGAAATACTCTTGTGTAGGTCTTCTTCCAAGTCAAGGGCACAAACTTGTTCCTGCTCTCAATACTGCACCCACACAGGTTGTTGTCATGGTGAAAGTCAGCTGGTAAGTCCAAATCTAACATGAAGCGTAAAAAGTCGAAATGGGACACCACCCTATCCTGCCATTCTCTCTCTAAGAGAGAAGTTGGGAGAGCAACAAGGTGACAACCCATCTTGCTCCCTATCACAGAGCCGCTTCCTCAACTAGTCCTGTGTGCCCCAAATTTTTACAGCCATTGGCAATGCTGCAGCTGGTCGAGTCCTTTAATGAGACCATGCTGCATATTTTCTGTACTCTTTTGGCCAGCTCTGCATGCATTTGGGCTCCAAGGTTCCCCAGGGGCCTTCATTTAGGTTACCACCAGTGGATCAATTGTCAGAGTTGTCTGTGCCCTTCGAACCCGCCCCTGGTTCCACACCGACTCCAGTGCCAAGATATATGCCAGTCCCTTTTCCGCTAACTGTTGCCGACGCTGAAGGTCAAGCCCCTGTTGACTACGGTGTCCAACTGTGAGACAAATCCGCTTTGACCTGACCCCGGCCTTGATTCCACTCTGGAACACCCAGTCCCAGTACGATCTGATTTTGACAAAACACTTCCTCTCCCAGGAGGTTGTCTTCAGACACCTTATCACTTTTTTGGTTCAGACTCTGATCAGCCAGATAATGGTAATGGTAGGCATGACTTACCCTACACTATGATGATGCTATTTACATGGGCTTTCTCATTTTTGTTGTAGTAAATTGACCTCCCCCAAGTGGCCGCTTGTTTTCAAAAGTCCTGAGCCCACCTTACTAACTGTAAGCCTATGTGAAACTTGAATTGTCCCTTACCTGAAGAAGAGGCACTATGTTTTTGGAAGAGGTATACTTCATATTAACAGGAAATGATATCCACTTATTTCCATGACCATATGAGCCTTCGTCTCAAGAAACCAGATCCATTCCATAGTAAGAATAGCACTCATAACCCATGTTTATCGTTCTCTTATTTCCTTTTCAAATTAGCTCAACCCTGCCTTTGGATTCCATCATACTTTGCATTGGTAATTAAAGGTGTCTCCCCATAATCGAAAAGTAAAATGAGAAAAGAGTTTGCAGCACACCTATACTGCTTGACAATCTGCATGCTTCTCAGATACGTAGGATAATGATATGTGTATGGTGATTTAGGGATGTACTTCTAGATTACAAAGAAAGATAGGAATTTGCCCTGAAGGTTTAGTCCTGCGTTTAGATCAAATTTCGGCTTATTTTAAATGAGCAAAGCATTACAAGAGTACTCCTGTAAATGTGCTTCTGTTGCAGCTTACTAGGGGTACGCACGTGTAAACGTATAGCCATTTGGAAATGTATTGTCTATTGATGTAAATGCCTACATGTGTTGCTAAAATAGCTGATTATTGACAGATTGCTTTATTCGCGTCGTCATTTAGTATAATTAAAAGACAGGAGATTATTTCGACCCTATTAGGTCGCAGGATCTACTCCCCAACCTGTACACTTTACCCAGCTGGGTCTAACTGCACTTCACCGATTATAAGAGAGATGCCCTTGAAAACACTATGTAAGTGCTCTCCTTGTTCACAGTGTTGTAGCTCACACTGGTGACAGCTGTTACCCATGTGAGTAAGTAACCTAGAATGAATGGCAGGTGAGGGTTGCCATCCTTAAAAGTAAGGACACATTTCACATTACTTCTGCTTCCTTAATTGATATTTTCCAAGAGCAATTTTGGTTCTAGTACATAGCTTAGGGGATGTACCCTATTGGTCACTCCATTGCTCCCTCTGCCCGTAGTGTTTATTAGATATCTGCAAGGAGTGCCTGTAGAGTCCTGTTTGGCCACATTTGGCAAGAGGAGGAGGAAACAGTAGAAAGGTTGACTAGCATACAAGCATATCAGAAAGGGCATGCTGCCAAAAACACTGGATGTATGGTGGGATTGTGGGTGAACCTAATGATAACAGGAGGAGGACTGGTCCAACGGTACAGTAGAAAGGAAGAGAATCACTAGCTGAGGAAAAAAACTCGAAGAAAGACACCAAAAGAAGAAAGTGTAGTACCATAAGAAACTGTATGACTGGAAGAAGGAGTGACTAGAAAAAACACAGTAGAGGACACAAGCATATCTGATTTGAGGAAGACTTAGAGTCTCTGTATGAAGCACACCTCTGGAGCAAGGGTGACACTGAGCTTGGGCGCCATCTGAGCGCTGGTGCACTATCAGGTGGAACTGAAGAAACTGAACTGCTGCATGGAAGGCAGTCAGAACTGAGTGCAACAACTGAACTTGGGCACATAGTTTGAACCAGTGCAATTGTTGAGGGCCCATCTTTTGTCGCTGAGCAGCTGACTCACACTTCAGCCTAGTAATATTGTTGAGGGCCCATAGATTGTTGGTGAGCAGGAGCAGGATGGACAGTAAAGAGAACACATGATGTCATACCAGATTCTTTGAACAGTGAGTGGTATCTGTTCATGGATATCTGTGAAGTCACCCTCAACAATGTCAACCATACTCATTACCCTTCCTGTGATTGAGGTCCATGCTGACCAGTCAAGACAGAGATAGTAGTTTAGTTTGTAAAATGATTGACGATCATTCACATTAAACACAAAACTCAGCCAGCCAAGCATGATCTAACCCATAAACTGATGTATGATGCAGGGAGATCTAACCTGTATCCTGCATTGGAAATCCAAGCTCAAAATAGGTTCAGGTAACAAAGAAAAGTGCCTACTACTGCATGAACCTCTCGTTTGGAAATTATATGGTCTCAAGTTCTGTAATGGGCTTTGGGAATAAATACCAAAGTTTGAGATTAAGTCAAGCATTTCATTCAACACTGTTTGTTCTCATTGGATAGAGGAATTGGGCTCACATGCAGATAGCAATGGAAATTCTCGTATTTGTAGACTTTGGGGCATCACATCTCATTTAGCTCAGTAATGGTTTTGGAAATGCGATGAGAATATGGTTGTAAGTAGTAACTATTGTCCTACCTCCCTTTAAAGATATCAGTGATGCATTGTATAACTGCTCAGTGCTGATTGTCTAAACCACACAGCTCTGAGTCTGAGGTGAACACATCTACAAGGAAGGGGTCAAACACTTGCTTTCGATGCGAAGCTTGCAAAGTGTTTGTGAGAAGTTGGCCTGGTATATGCTGTCCACTAGTTATAGTGGGCACCCTGTACCAGTCTAAACAACCCCTCATTGGTTATAGGTTAAAGACAACCTTTATTGAGAGCTATCCTAGTGGTAGCTATGGAGAACAGCCTTCAGGCTAAGTCTTGAAGGAATGTAAAGCAGCTTGTTTTACCAGTCTATAATCACTTGAGTGCCTAAATGAAAGATAACCACACCAGGTATATATATCAAATATATGTATTTATTTCTAAACACACCCTCCTAGACTCTTTATGAGACTAGAGGTCAAAACACATAAGTTACACTTCAAATATCACAGTAATAAGCACAAATACACGTCAGGCCCTAGGGGCGAGCCAAACCATATACTAAAATAGTGGTATAAGAACCACAACTTAACTAGACACAAGGCCTAGAGTCTGTAGAATCGTTGGGACCCTAAGGAACCACCCAAGGTAGTGACACAGGGGACCCACGGAGGCCGTGTGCAGTGTGAGAACACAGCCGCGAGCTCCCGTTAGCTTCTATGGGGAAAGTCACGTTAGATTTTTAAAGATTAGGGACACTTAGAATTGAGTCAGGACCAAACCCGTTTGGACTTAGGAAGTTCTAGGGCCAGCACCCACGGGAGCACCGGAGTACTAGTGTTACCTCACCCAGGGAAGCCGGGTGCATAGGTGTCTTTTGGTGTTGGGTTGCGTCGTCGATTTCAGTGGGAGCTGCGGAGAAGTGCTGCTGCCAAGAAGATGTGAAGTGTCCGAAGAGATCCAAGCCTAGATCGAAGATGAGAAGAACCTGAAAGCAGAGGGGACAGAGTCTGGGTCACTAGCCAGTGACCAGGAAGGCGATAGGCAGATGCCCACCGATGTCGAGTCATTTCAGGTGAAGAAGGTGAAGCTTGACTCTTCAGCCACGAGGACCGGGAGGCGTCGAGGATGACCAGGAGCTGGATTCCAGCTGTCCCACGAAGGATGTCGAGTGCTGCGGTGTCAGGGTCTGGATTGGACTCACCTAGCCTTGGCAACAGCAACCCACGCAGAAAGGAGAAAGATGCTTCGGTGCAGACCAGCAAGGTCTGTGGGACTCACCACTTGGTAGGGTGTCAGGGCACGTCTGGAGCAACCAGGGAAGCCCAAGGAAATTCACAGTTACCCCCTCAGACCCACCAGTCGACGGACCAGGGATCGCGAAGGGACCTCGAGATGAAACACAAAATGGCGGCCCACGGGTCACTCGGGGTCACTAGGCCAACAATCTTCAGTGGATTCTGTGCTCGAGGTGGGGGCTACATGTCAGCCCAAGCACGACTTCAGGAGACGTCGAGAAGTCAATGCACTTGCAAAAGTGCACGGTGACCAGGAGTTCCGGTTCCACGCTACTCACGAGGGCTGCGGGTCTAACCTTTACTGGGGACTCGGGTCGGCCTATGAGATGTCTGGAAATCCTCTTCCTGGGCTGCAAATACTTTGGAGTCCGGCGGGAGCTTCGGAAATGCAGACCGGCAAATTGCTTCGTTGGTGCCTGCCAAGCAGGGGAGTCATTCCTTGAACCCAAGGGAGATTTCTTCAGTCCTCTAATCTTGTGTAGACCGTCGAAGTTCCAGGATTCAGCTTTAGAGTTTCGTCCAGGGATATCTAAAGTTCTGGTTACAGAGGTTCCTTACTTATACCTAAGGAAGGGGTTGGACTAGCTCTGGGGATCCACCTATGGGAGGGTTTGGAAAGAGGGGTGGCTACACCCATTTCCTTTGTCCAGTTTCGCGCCAGAGCAGGGGCTGTAAGCCCCTGATCCGGTTTTAGCTGGACTATGCACAGGGACACCAAATGTGCCCCCAGTGCAGGACTTCAAAGCACTCAGAGAGTGCTCCCACCTAGCCCCAATACACATAAGCCTGCCTGGGAGGTGGTTACACCTCCCTGTGACAGGAAACCTATTGTCCAGGCCTCCCCTGCCGGAGTTTCGGTCAGCAGCAAGAGGCCAGACCCGTGTCTGTGGCTGCAGCATCCATTTTGTGATGCCAGGGCTCTATTAAGTTTCTACCGGGTATACCAATGGGTACATGTCTCTCCCTCATGCAGGGGCCCCCTCTCACTTAAGAACCAAGCACTCTGCCTTCAGGATTGATAAGGCCTGCCATAGGAGTGACTTATAGGTTTATATGTATGTATATATGTAGTGATACAGGTAACCTATATCACAGTAAGGGATGCATGCACCATCTTACCCAGGCTGCAGTGGCAGATCTGTGGTGTCATTTTGAGTGGCTTTCCAGCGGTGGCATAATACATGCTTCAACCCCTGGTAGGCCTCTGGGGTACCTATGCCCTGGGTACATAGTGTAACATATACCAGGGACTCACACGGGTACCTCAGGATCCAATTTGTGGTGTGCCTAAAGTACATGCAATCAATTTATAAGAGAAAGCAGATAGGCTGGGGACCTGAATAGCAGGTTCCCAACCAAACTAAGTCAAAAACCATCAAAACACCAGGAAAGAAAGTGGGGGCAACCATGTAGTCAGATTCCACCTTCCTACAGTGTTAACTTGAATGTGACTTTTGTCTGTCCTAAACTTGGCCTTCTGAATTACACGAAAGGCAGTTCCTGTAAACTTTGCACCGCCCAACAGGTGAAGATAAAAGGATTGTGATGAACTTGGCCCTTTTTGCAGGGTTATCCCCAAACTTTTTGCTTCTGCCTCCTTTTTTTCCTGACCTGTGTTGTTGGTTTTAGGACTCTGGGCACTTTACCACTGCTGATCAGTGCTAAAGTGCATATGCTCTCTGTGTAAATTGTTATTATATTTAGTTCTCCCTGATAGGCATATTTGATTTACTGGTCAGTCCCTAGTAAAGTGCACCGAGTGTGACGGGGGTGGTAAATCAAATAGTGGGCCTGCTGCACTGATTGTGCCACCCACATGAGTAGTTCTGAGACGGTAACTCAGACCTGCCACTGCACTGTCTGTGCGCAGTTGTTAACTGCCATGTCGACTTGGCAAGTGCACCCACTTGCCAGGCTCTAACCTTCCCTTTTCTTACATGTCAGTCACCCCTAAGGTAGGCCCAAGTTACCCCTGTGGGCAGGGTGCAGAGTATGTGAAAGGTAGGACATGTACTGGTCTGTGTGAGACATGTCCTAATAGTGAAATACAGCCAATTTCGATTTTCACTATTGAAAGGCTGTCTTGCCCCATAGGACAGAATGGGGAATGCTTTGTAACATTTTACGGTACAAAAGGGGGTGGTGATGGACGGAGCATCAGAACCAATCAAACACTCACACCCAGTCAACAGATCTGGGTTTGATCCATCACCGTTCTTTAGCCCACTCTGCCACCCCAGTTCAGACATGGCCATATGCAAATCAGTCTGACCCTGTGCCTCATGGGAACAGTCCAGTCCGAACTGCCAAGCCACGCCTTCCCTGGACCGGAAACAAGCTTCCTAGGACCGGTTTCTGGCATTTCAGCCGTCTTCAGCCAGGCTTGCTTGAGTCCAGTGGCAAACTGAGCAAGGGACTCACGTCTGACCATACCCTGCCAACTTATGGCAAACAAAGCGGTGCAAAAGGGGGTGGTGATGGACGGACATATTACAAGCATATCTTCCCATAGGGATATGCTAGAAAAATAAAGTTTAGGTTCTCTGAACTCAGAATTTAATAACACATATTTTACTACAAATGGTTTTTAAATTGTGTGTTTGAAAATGACACTTTTACAAAGTAGGCATTTTCTTGTTTAACCATTCTGTGTGCCTCTGTCTGTTTGTGTATTGACTGTCTGGTTTTGGAGTGACAGGGGCAGGGGAGGTGCATTCTCTCAGACAGCCACCGGGGGGAGCTTGATGTGTGTCCTGCCTTTCCTGAATGAGTCAGGGCTGGGCTGAATAGACCTGGGCTGCATTCAGAGTAGGTGGAGGAGTTCTCACTAGCACCTGAATAGGCCCTGTCTGCATTTAGAGTGGTGAGAGGAGATTTCCCTTGCACCTTAATAGGCCTGTCTGCTTTACACAATGCTGTCCCCACCTCCTGCTGGGAAGCTGCACCAGGGAGGACAGATCTGGGGTTATCTAAAGTGTGTATCCCCCTTGCCCTGACTAGAAGCGAGGGTCCCTATTTGGACAAAGGTAGCTCTGCCAACTAGAGACCCCCATTTCTAATAGATTGTGAAAAAAAGTTATAGGCTGTTATGCTAATGCACTATTGCTTGCCTATTGTGTCTAGGTTCATTCATCAATAGTGTTCACATTAGGCTCTAATGGATATGTTTAAAAGCGTGCACCACAAACCCCCGTGTGCAACCACCTCTGCGGTCCATCCTCAATTTTTGGTGCTGGTGCGACCCTTGATCTTTGTCTCTTTAATTTGTTGGTAATCACCCATAAAGCGGAGTGCATGTAATGTGTTGACGATTTGCATTGTTGGGCCAATGCCACGGTCCCGGGATGACAGGGGAGTGTATCCGTAAGATTGGGTTTGGCAGTGTAGTGCTGGTAAGGTAGACCCGTTTTAAGACTGTCCAATGTACTATCCTGTGTAGTGGACTTTAAGGTGTCTACCTGTTGCACATTACTGATGTGCTAGTAGTTATGGAGACTGGTGTTTTCACTCGAAAAAAGGTAAGCAAGTGAGACCCACATTACTCAAAATGGCATAGTTCATCCTCTTCCACTCCAGAGCCACTCAGCCCTATACCCATTCAGACCTCTGCTCGAGGCCGTGACTTTTCTAAAGATTGGGGGTCTCTAAATCTCTTCCCACAAAAGACAAAAAGCAAATTCTACCAATGCAACACCTCTAAGTCACCTAAATCTATATACTGTATATCAAACTATTTTATATTTAAAAACGATTTCGAGGCGTTTACTATTTTATATTTTTTACTTTCTATTTTGAGCGGTTTGCTTTTTTAACATTAAATAATTAATATACAATTACTGGGAAATTAAATTTGGCACAGAACTGAATAACAAATTGTTGTACTTGCACAGGGTACAGATGAATATATTTTAGATTTCTTTGTTAAGAAAAGAAGGCGTGGTTGCTTGTGTGTCGAAGGAGGAAATTAAAGCTTTTGGAATATGAACCTGAAGCTGATATATATAGAATTTTTGTATGTGGGACTGAATTCTTTCATGTTATTCGGTGCTGCTTTCAGGTATTCTCTCCCTTGTCGATGTATGTGTTTTTCTTTTTCCATTTTAGCTCGGACAACACGTTTAAATATAACTCTATTGATGATCGCAGGGGAATTTCCATTCTTTGCATACTTTTAGAATTTTGCCCGGAGTCTGTTAAGATAGCCCCATAATGACATTGTGTATGAGTTGAAAGGCTGTACGGATGTTTTTCAAGAGGTGAATTAGGAAGTGCATGACTCCACCATAGAAAATGAAATCCTTTTTTCCAAAGAGATCCATGTCTTAGTAAACCTCCTTCTTTCAAAAATAAGTGTATTCTTTGCATACACACAGTACCACTTCCTTTGCGAAAGAAAGCAAAGCGGAATGCAAATGCTACATTATAGCCGGGGCTTACTTGATAATCTCAGCATGCCAAAGACTGCAAAAGCCAATCCACTCAGAGGGATTTAGATGATTGACTCTCCATTTCAATTTACTCAGAGGAGCCGGGGACTGGCAGAAGGTGCTGTGAGTCAGTCGCCGCGGACGCGTACAAGGGTAGCGCATCACATCTTGCAACTCAGCAGCATCATGTTGCCTAATTGTCAGGGAATGGCACTGCATGGGAGCATGCACTCACTGCCGCGGCTTGCAGCGGTGTGAGCCGTACTGGGCTCTGTAAAGTGTGATCATTCGATTTCATGCTTTGTAGAATTCAGTGATAGATTCTGTCAAAGGAAAACCGGAGTGATGCACTATTGCTGCAGAACCCGTGTGAAGAGGGCTCGCCCTCTAATTGCCTGATATAGTTTATAGCCAGGGTCTAGACCCCTTGGGGTGGATCCATGCCAGGTTTTCAGCCTAGCTACATGAAATTAATAGCAATGCATTGTATCTAAATATAATTCATTTACATAGTCAGTGGTTATCCCAAAGATCTGGCGTGGGCCAGGCCCTTTTGGACAGATGGTGCAAAGCCAGATTTATACGGACCTCATGTTCACTACACACATGTTTTATAATAACATTCTTTCCCTTTCTTTTTTTTTATATTTAATTTGCTTTTGGCAGGCTATCTTTTCCCATGGAATATCATACAAAAGCAGTTGCTAGTACATATATTTTACATTTGTTTTAAATATTTGTAGAGTCACTTTGTAACACCATTCATTCACTCTGTTGTCCGTACCTGCTGGGTGCTCATACTCACACCTGTATGTTGATATACCGTATGGATATCAGGGATCAGATATGATCGCACTGAAGTCCTCAGCAGCATCATTTGCACAGCTCTCTTAAGCAGATATAACTTTAGATGTTCGCGGCATGTTCTCAGTGGAAGACTTTCTTGACGCATGAGCTTCGGAGGCCTTCAGAAGCTTATGTTTTGAATATGGCTCATCTTGATAGGAGAAGCCGTAGCAGATGCAGCACATGCTGTAATATCCATGGGGATCTCTTAGCAGGGCGCGCGTCGGCCACATAAGCCATGCCTATACAGATTTGATGTAGAATCACAACATCCCTATGGAAATGGTGCTAAGTGCAGTGCAAACGACATAAAAACGCAGATATGTTATCCGGCCTCCCTGTCGCCGCGCGTGGAGCTGAATGTGCGCTGGGCTGCGCCCCGGCTAGTGACCTCATCATTCCCAGCAGCAGGTGGAGGTGGCAATTATGGCGCTGGCCACTTTTTCGAACCTGCTGTACTCGGTGATGAATTGCAAATGTCTGGACTCGGTGCACAGCGATAAACTCAAATAAATCTTCAATGTGTAATAATGACAAGACGAAAAGACTGGCAGCCATAACAAGGCTGCTGTTGTCACCCACTTTATTGTAGCCTTGATATCCATCATTATCAGCGAGGGCTAGCGGAAGAGCCGGACAAGGGGGTCCCAAGAAAGATGGCTTGCTTGTGCTCAAGCGTCCAGTAGGCCCCATCTGGTGGGAAGCAAATGGGATTTTTTTGTTGTTGTGTGTTCAGGAAGCCAGAGCTGTCCATCATCCGAGGCAGATATCTGATCACTCCATGCTGTGGCACAATATGGCTTGGTACAGTTTGGCACACCATCGCAATTCCGACTCCCTCTCATCTCCTTCCCGACTTTTGTTTAACAGTAAGACATGGTCTTCTTCCGATTAAGCTATATTGTGACTAACAATAGGTTCACCATATGACATGATTTCATAGTCACATATTCTTATATTCATTAATGAAGATTGTCGCAGGTTTTGTAAAAACACGATTTGATCCTTTTAAAAATTCTGTTTAATTGTTACAAATGTCGTTGTTATTAGGCTAGAATTCTTGGACCGTTAGCAACTTTTTTTGTCTTGAATGTGGATCCCGATTTCCTTTCTTTTCCTGTTGGGTAAACAACATCAAGAGTTGGGCTGCGAGCATTTGGGAACTGAAACATTTACAGTTTTGCACGCGTCAAAAATAAGAAACGGCCTGCACTTGATTCTAAGCTCTTTGCTATCCACATGTTCCCTTGATTTTTACGCATTTCTTTGGGATCACAGAATGAATTAAGGTAACAAGGCAATCAATACATTCTTGACGGATTCCGTCCCAGAGGTCTCTTAATTCTTCAATGTTAACTATTGAATATTTGGATATTCATTCGGCAGCCGATATGACCAGTGTGCGCAAAAAAACCTGGGGCCTTGGAAAAGATGCCAAGGGAAGAAAAGAAATGAGATGATTTTCACACAGGTAGCAAGACTGTGCTCTGTGCTCGCATAGAACAGTTTGTTCCTGCTCACCTCAGTAAAAGTGCATGCAAGAAATGCTTTTATGTTGTCGACTATTAGGGCTAGCTTTAAAACCTTCCACAGTACCAGTTTTTCAGTTTTGTATATATCTTTTACATAATGGGAAAATATATTTTACTAGCACGATGACATCAAAAAATTAACATGTACCATTTTAAAACACTGGTGTGAAAAATAGATAAGGTGCGCTATTAATATTGTTTTGTGTTTGAATTCAATATAAATTATTCTCTAACACGTGTTAACCAGCCTTTTCTACTCAATGTTAAATGTTCTGTTAGTGGCACACAAATTTCATGTTCGAATTAGAACACAGCTCGACCTCGTTATTAAAAGGACCGACGAATTATTATTTTTTCCGTTCTTTTTGTTTCTTTTAATTTTCCCTACCTAGCATGTGCTTTGTTTTTTTATCCGGCATTTACTTGTGCTGCCATTGTATTAAATTAGATCCCTGATCAGAACCCTAAAAGAAACGAATATATTTGGTAACCGTGCCTTTGTTAAATACGTTTGGTAATGTTACACTTAAAATCCCACACATCGGGGCTGTTGATTTGTGAGCCCTGAAAGTGCCTTTTTTTGCATTTTAACTCGTATAACGTTTAAACAGAATTCTGGGAATGATTACAGGAGATCTTCCCTTATTTCCATCCCTCCTAAAATGCAGCTAAGCAGCAGGGGTGCAGGTCACACAGCACACCATCATTCAAATTTTTTTTTCTCTCATAATAAATCTTAGTGCCTGGGGCCAGTATGACCCATGCAGATTTCAATGCATTTTAGTGTCTTGGCGGACTAACGACTTCCAAATTAAGAGCTGCTGCATACTGTATTTCATCTCCCCAGACCTGGTTGAGCTGCGTGAAAATAAAATGTCAAGAACACAATTTTCTCCTGCAGGAAGTTGGGCAATTTGTTTTCAGACAGAGTCTATTTTTGGAGTCCCCTCTGTGGCCTGACCACAAGCCCCATCATAATTTATGGTGGCACTGTACCATATGGACTTTTCATCATTGTCCACTTCAAATCCTCTGTTGGACAGCCATTTTTTATTTTTTTATCTGAAGCAGTTGACGCATTGGGAAAAAAAGAAAGAATTGTTGAGAAAAGCTGCATGCTTTCGTAGTTTGATTTTAGCGGTGCAAGCGCTTCAACAACTTTATAAGTGAAACTAAGAAATAGACAATTGAAACTAAAGATGGAATAGCTATCCTTGGGGAGTGGATGTAGCCTAACGGCTAGGGCGGTCGACCTCAAATCTGGGGAACCAGGTTCGAGTCTCGGCAAGACGCTCAACATCCTGTGATTCTGGGCAAATCCCTTAATCTCCCTAACAAAAATGAATGTGTCCTTAAGTATGTATGTTATGGTGCTCATGTAAAGCGCTCTGATACCTTGGGTCAAGTTCACGCTATATAACCCCCTCCCCCCCAAAAAAAAACAAAATTAGGTCCCTGCCATATGATGGGGATGATGAAGGATTGCTTTCTAGGCTGGATGGTCTGAAGCACCACTTTAGATCAAAACCTGAAAGTAGGCAAGCCTGGGAAAGTGGCAGTGTAAGACTGGCTTTTTCGGCAGTCTGCCACCGCCAGATGGGCTAGCTTGAAAATGCCAGTGTGTACGACTTCTTGTTTTTGTCTCTTGGGCGCTAACGGGATTATAATAGCCACCCGAATAACTGCTCCGCTGAAGCACACCCATCTGGCTGTGACAGACTGCCCAAAACCCCAGTTCAATCCTGAGGAAGTGGCTAGTTAGAGAAATCATAATAGTTGATCCCTCATAGTGCCACCGCAGCGGCTGCATGCATGTCAGCTATCCCTCTGCTCCCCATTGTATTCCCAACCAAAAGAGATCGAACACCACTGTCAATTTGACAACAGCCCCCTACAAGAAGCAATCTTTTAACGTTTGCTTGTTGTTACAAGCTACATGTGAAATCTTGCTTCCAGTTCTGCTACAGCACATCTGCACTTGTGCTGTCAAGAAAGTCACGCAGCTTTATAAGTAGCTTGGGGAAAAAAATCCTAGTGAAACTATGCTGCTACTGGACAGCACATGTACCTAGCAGAATAATTAGGAAGAGGACAGCCTGGCCATGATGGGGCTGTTGGATTAGGATTTGCAACGGGACATTTTTCCAGTTGGGCACACTGTACAAGACAGTCGGTGCTTCTCATGAGACATAAATGTTTGTCTGCAATACATCCATTTTTTAATCAGCCACATACTTGTTTTATTAGCACATTCATAGTGTGCTGAAGCTGAGAAATATTGCCTGTAAAACCTACAGTTGTCTGGCAAGCACTTTTAGAAGGAATAGCCTTGTTGTGAGACAGCTCTTCTTTTTTGTGTGTCAATCCCCATTTGTTTGGACGGATGCTGCTGGTTATTGAACTCTGCACAATGGTGAACTGCTACCCAGTCCCCATTGCATGTGCTCTAACCCTTAAAACATTAGCTAACTCCTTATTTGCAAATGTATCTTCCCTGTGGGGTCATAGTATACGGTGCAAGAACTACTCCAATGGCAGACCCATACTTTTAAATATTAAATAGGTCAGCACCAAATAGGCCTTGCAGCCCACAAAATTGGGTGCCTTGTATTTAAAAGTGGTATATGCAAGAATGTAATGTTGGCATGTACGTATAAGAACTAGCCCTCAAAAGCAATTTTCACTGTGAAGGCTGGTATATGTCCTATGAGAAAAAACTAAAGTTCAGAATAAAATCAGAACCCTGATAACCCTGCTATCTCCACTTTGGGACAAGCTACTGGAATAATCCAATCACTGTTTTTAATGTGTCTTGAAGTAGTTCATCCTAGTTCCTTGATCCAGCCCAATCCCAGTGCCCCCAAACCATCCCAGTATCACTATACTGGATCTTAAAATATGACCCATGAAAAAAAATAGCATTCCCAAAATGCCCCCTTGAAGAAAATACTGGCAAACATTCCTCATAATACCCTCTCCCATCCGAAGTACCTGTATCAGTATGGGCCCACCTAATGGCGTGTTAGTCCTGATTTTAGGAAGAATCAAACCCAAGGAAGGGAGCATGTTCTAGAAGGCGGCCATTTTGGAATATCAGACTATTTAACTTCTGCCCTTGATCACAACCAGTGCCTGTTCTAGAGACAACTTCCAGTTTCCATATTTTTGGTGCTCCTGCTCAAGAAAGGAAAAAAATAAGAAAAATCGTGCACTTACCTGAAATCCAGAATTCAAGCACCTGTTTCCTGGAGTCTGGAAACTGGCTGTGAATCGAATTGCGTGAGAAAGACAAGGACAAAGATGTAGAAGGTTAGTCAAAGCAACAGGCCTGCAACTAAAGATGTGTGCACATCAAAAGTACGGTGCTTTCTCCCTAAACAAACCAGACCAAGGGACTTATTGATTTGGAGAACTAGTACTTTGTAAAACATTAAGTTAAAACAAGCTTATTTATTGTGCCACCTGGCAAACCGGAAAACCGCAACAGAATATGAAATAACTCTAGCCTCATTGAAAGAAGAAACATAATGACTAATAATTAGGAGATAAAAGAACTTTGATGTGAATTTGGAGATTGAACCACCAAGCGTCTTGATTTGTTGCAAAGGGAGAAAGGACACCCAGAGCCAAAGATATATTTACATGAAATTATCATTTGTGTTTTCAGGGACACAAGAGAATATAAGAGTCCGAAATAAATGGCCTTGTACATACTACAAATAGTATCTTTGTTTTCAGTATGAGTTGAAACGCACATAAATTCAACGGGATGAATCCTAATTAGATAAGATCATGCAAGCCCCCACTCATGGAACACCGACGAGATCAAGAAGAAAGAACAAAACATATCGCTGAGAATACAACAAAATACCTTTTTGCTTAGCACACACAGAGAAATCATGTGGAAGGGTGTTGGTACCATGTGGGCAGGTCAGACTTTCCTTTTTCTACGTAAACATATAAGATCAAAAATGTTAGTGTCATTACAGCACCAAGTACAGAGTCAGAGTCCTGACACCAATTCAATGGCGAGGTCAGATTTTTAGTAAATGTTTAGGAAAACTAACTTTTAAAAAGTCACACTTTACCTGCCTGAGCATTCATTAGGCTAATTTGCATTAGCCTGCTGGCAGATAACACTGCCAGTGCTTCCCCTTATCGAGGTATGAATGCTGTTCCTAGTGCATGAATAATGCTGTAGGCCTTTTCAGAGAAAGGTTTTTTCCAAATTTGGGCAGGACGAAGGAGCAAGCACGGAGGCTGTTTAGTCCCTGCAACGCGACTTGAAATTATTGATGCGGGCAAGATTATTGACAGCACTGCTGCAATATTCCAGGACAGAAGAAAAGACCGAACGGGTTTCAACAATTTATAATTATTGCCGCTGTGATTTATAAAGAGGACCGCCAGAGAGAAGTCTCTACGCTTGACGGACTCTGCAGGATTCAGGTGGATTTAACAACCACTGGTTTAGGAGGAGTCAGATCCCCTAACCACACATATGCTTTAACTTTCGGATTGTGATTGGAGATCGTTAATGATTATTGTAAGCCTGAAGAAGGTGGTCCATCAGCTTATGCCACCGAAACGTGTCGCTAGGTTTTGAGACGTGCACCCAAGAGACCAACTGGTTCTACTAGAAGAAAGCAGATTTGGAAAAGTGTAGAACTCTGGTTATCAAGTTTAGTGTCATGTACTTGGTGTGCCCGTTTTTGATTCTCCATGTGATTGTGATTTTCTTATATGCTGTTGGTTTTTAATCATGTTTTAACTGATGTTGCTATTCAAAGTGCAGAAAGTTTACATGCATTATTCTAAAAATTTGCTTTCTCTACAAAAAAGGTTTTTAAATTATTGATTTTTGATAAGAGCAATAAAATATATTGTATTTCTCATAACATATTCTTTTTTGTTTCCATTTGAGGCTGGGGATGTATTGAGGTGTATGAATGACAGTGTGGATTTGGATGCTTATAATAAACCCAAAGGGATTTTATTGTTGACAGAAGTGTCAGCGGAAAAGCGGCGGAGGGACTTTGCGTCGGCTGCGATACCCACCGCCATCCTAATTTGGCAGTGGGTAATGAGCTTAGTGATGGTGGAAGGACCGCCACAGCCCGGCGGTGGGGGTCCTTCCACCATCATAATGACCCCTTAGTTTGGTGTATTGTTTAGGGGACTTTTCATTTTCCTAAACATACCCCTGGTTGGCCCACAAGCCTCCTTCAGGGGCAGGAAGATTCTACCATGTAGGACTTGCTTTAGTATAATGCACTGTGGGATAGCTTGCAGTAAGGCAAACAGGATGTGCTGCTAAAGTTGGAAGTGTTGCCCCTGGGATGTATTGTTACACAAAAGGGAACTAGCTAGCCTAAACATTCAAATAACTTTTTTCTAATGCTTACCTGAGGAGTGATATGTTCCCACAAGACCAGCCTAAACACATCATAGATGTATGATTGTGATTGTAAAATTAAACCCATATTGTAAACACTCAATTAACGGTATTATAATGGAGTTGTTTTTTCACATTTATGAATTCACTTTTAACAAGATAATGCAAAATGCTTTAGACACTAAACATTCAATTGTCCCTAGTCTATGACTGAAGTAAGCCATGCACATATTGATTTTCCATACTAAGACCCTGATTATGAGTCCGCGGAGTGCAATTCCACTATACCTGATCACGACTGGGCCAGTGTTCCCACACCTTTCTTTTTCAGATGTTGGAACACAGGAGATGAATTTACAGGACGGTAACTCCACCCAGTTCAATCACAAGGCTTTGGCTCCAGCAGCCAACCCTTGTTCTCCATTTCTTTATTTCTGGCGGTGGGAGAGTTATTTGACCCTTCTCTCTCCTATCCCCCACATCCACCTTCCGCCACCCTCACCCAAAGAGAGGACCCTGCATACATTTAACACGTGCTCAAAGTTGGCGGTAAATATATCTATTAAACCCTACATAATTGAGAATTCAGTGTCACTTTATGATTGGTAAGCCTGGTTCCACATGTTAATTATCCAATCCATGATGTTTAACGTGTAATTGCACGATGCTTGCTGAGTAAATTTCACATGATGATTTACCATCCCGCCGGCAATGTGCAACTCATAATCAGGCCCATAGTTGCATATAGATGTAGTAGATCACTGCAATTCGAAGCATTGAATTTGTGAAATATTTGACATTGTGCACATCTCATTGTCGTATCTCAAGGGGGGGGGGAATCCGGTTTCTCCAAAGTATGCTCTGGCACTCTTTAGGTATGGGTAAGTTCTTTTATTTAGTAGAACAACATAAAGAAAAAGATTTCGGTTCGCAGGAGCAGCTCCTCTTCTAAACTGGTTCTAGGAAGGTCAGGAGGGGCGGGGCTTCCCAGTAGTAGTCTGGAGATGTCCAGGAAGTAGCAGGGGGAAATAAAATGGAAACAAACAAGCTACGGGT
This sequence comes from Triturus cristatus, assembly GCF_964204655.1. NCBI lineage: Eukaryota > Metazoa > Chordata > Amphibia > Caudata > Salamandridae > Triturus > Triturus cristatus. The sequence goes on along the minus strand of NC_140589.1, from coordinate 1,708,900,618 downwards.
CAGTTGACAATATCCAATGCTTAGAATGGCGGGAGGGAAACCTGAGGGATCACCGAGCATAGCTGAAGCATGGAAACCAGAAAAGAAAAAGTAGTGTGGTGACTACCCACTAAACTACCTGTTCCCTCCCCATGACTTTGTGAACCCTCGTATGCGATATCGTACCTGCTGCAGCCACCCTCCTCCTGGAGCGTGGCGGGGCGTAGCGCGGTGTTGTAGTCCTCCGGGCTGATCTCCGCGGTCAGGGACATCAGGAACACCGGCCGCCAGGTCGTCTTCAGAGGGTTCCTTCAGCGTCTTCTTCTCTTCGTTTTCTTTTGTTGGCTCCTCAGTATACGCGCCAGTACTACTGATAACTTCCCTTTTCTCCTGGCAGTCTTCTCCTGATAGGTTTCCTGGGATCTATGTCACGCCCTTGGGTTCCTCCTCTCGCCGGCTGCAGGGGAAATTAAAGGGACCGTCCTCGTCCCGGACCTGTATTAGCAGGACATCAGCGTCCGCTTGAGTCCCAGAGTCTCGTACCCCGGGGCCCTCCTAACACACAGATACAGACATCTCTGCATGTGAAGCACTGTAATAGCTAGCCTTGAACATAGGTGGCCTTCCACTGTTTGATATTTGCATGTTACTACCCACTGACAATTTACATCATTTTGTACATTTACTAGCCAAAGGGGACAGCTGCCCCAAAGTCTGCCTCTTTATGTCTCTGGAGAGGCATAGAAATGGTCAGATTATTAAAGGCACATGAGATCAGTGGCTACATTAGTACATCTTGGATAGCCTTCAACCTGCCTTCAAGGATGCTGTACTGACCGTTAGACATCACAGGTCTAACAGCATAACATTGCTGCCTAGTTGCACATTTGCAGTACTGGAGCTAGGCGTGAGTCAACTATGTGTCAACTCAGAAGCAGACTTATGGTGACAGATGTGTGCTTTGCTTGGGCATGGCAAACCTGTCAGACCTGTTCAGGTCTCAAAGGTGGGAGCTTTCGAATGCCAACGAAGGGTACACCTGTTTAATTCATGGTAGGTAGGCCAATCGTTCGATGGCGGCATTGATTAACATGGGAGGATCCCCTTGCAGTAAATGGGTAAATGAGACGTCCTGAAAGTGTATTGGTGGTTTGAATTGAGTACTAGTCTATAAATGGCTGGAGTGATATACCTTGTTGAGCTGATGTGTCTGTGGATTTCACACATCTGAGTTTGCTGTTGTACACAGGCCAGAAGCTGGTTATGCAGTTGGTGGTAGACTACACAGGACATACTGCTACAGGTGGTTGCAGACTAATGAAAGGACATACTGCTGAAGGTGGGAATGTCAGAACTGAGCCTTCTACACCTGCATTGTGATCCTATCCAACATACACTAATAGAAGGGCGAGAGGTACTCCACTTCCTTTGTCCTTCCCTACACGTATCCAAAAACACAAAGAAAAGGAAGAAGCAAAAGACTGTCAGCCTAAATTCCATTTTAGAAACCCTCATTGATTTTTAAACTTGCCCTCACCCACTAGATAGTGGCATGAATCATCATATGGCATGCTAACACACTCTGGCGCAGATCAATGCCCGGAGTGAAGCAAAAACATATTCATTAAGGGGGGCATGACCCCACCAACAATTAATTCTCTGTTCCACACAACTCATTAAAACTACCTAAGAAGGTTACCGGTTTGCTTTTTCTGGGTCCCCCTTGGTTGGGTTAAAAATCTAAATTGGGGTATACCTGTAACATTAGATCCTTGTACCCCTAACTGCTGTTAACAAAATGTTTCTGCCATCCAACTGCCCCTACGGGTCAACAGCCTTCTGTCACAAAAAGCCCAAACTTCAGGAATTCACCTTTACTTCTAGGGAGGAGCTCAGACGATATCAACCAAGGGTCCAGGATATGTTGAGCACCTCTTGGGAATCAGAAACTCACTCCAGCAGAGGCCAGCATGGCTCAGGCAGGTCCAGTTGTGGCAGGCCAGCTCAGCAGTTGCAGGGAGGCCTCTGGAGCTTGTTGTGTCCCTGTAGCTCAAACAGGAGGGCAGCTAACTGACCAATGAGGTCACTCAGATTAGCCTAGAAGAAAGTAAGCAGGTTCAGTATTCCTTCTCGGATAGCAAGGCAGTCCTCAAGCAACATGGCAGTTCTCTCCCATCAGGGCAGTCCTTCTTCTGTAATGTCCACCGATGAAGGAGTGTTCTGATGAGTGGCTCTAGAATTTTATTATTTATACCTGGTGCCAGCCTTTGGGTATGTGGGGAGATGATTCCCTATACTACCCCTACAGCTGGATCTAGAAATGTCTTCCCTTCCCCAGTCAAGAATTATAGAATTCTGGGGTGACAAAGGGCTAGTGTTGGGTTCCTTTGTTTGTGCTGGAGACAAGCCCTTTGAAGTGCAAGTGGGGCAGAGCACAACTCCACTCACAGACATCCTTGCAGAATGACTGATCCCGTCCAGACCTAGTCCACTTTGTGTCACTGTCTGGGAGAAATACACAAACCCAAACTGCATAGCCATTCACAGTCTTGTGACCCAGGACACTGGCAGAAGGCACAAATGGTTAGGTCTTCCCTGCAAGCACCAGAGAGAGTGTGTTATTGTCACGAAGGAACCGATGACTACATAAGCTTTCGGGCCTACATGCAGTACACAGAAAGTTTTGAGTGGGTGCCCCATTAGGGCCGGGGTTACCCACTTGCAAAAGAAAATATAAGAAATGAGCTGGCAGTAAGTTGTTTGTTAAAGAAAACAAGAAACATGTAAAAATGTACCACTTGCATTGGATCATCCCTCAGCCCCACCCTCTTATCTCCATAATCTCCCACGCAGACGACACTCAGCTGATCCTCTTGCTCACCGAGGACCTCTCCAACGCCAAAACAAACTTCTGCAACGCCATGATTAACATAGCCAAATGGATGAGTGACAACTGCCTCCAACTCAACTCCAACAAAACAGAAGTACTGATCTTCGGGAAGAACACCACCGCATGGGACCACAGCTGGTGGCCTGCAGAACTCTGAGCTACACCCACACTGACCGGCCATGTACGTAACCTTGGCATCATCCTCTACATCATCCTCGACAGCCAACTGACCATGAAAAGACAGTTCAACTCAGTTGCCTCCTCCTGGTTCCACACACATTGCGTGCTCTGCAGAATCTTCAGATGGATCCTAACCAACACCAGAAAGGCCATCACTCAGGCCCTCGTCACCAGCTGCCTCGACTACGGAAACACTTTCAAAGCCAGCATCTCCACCCAGCTCCTCAGAAGACTCCAGATCATGAAGAACTCCGCAGCCAGATTCATCCTGAACCTCCCCAAACAAACCCACATTGCCCCTCACCTGAGAGTCTCCACTGGCTCCCCATCCAGAAGAGATGCCAGATCAAGATCCTCACACACGCCTACAAAGCCCTCCATGACCTAGGATCTGCCTACATCAACCATCGACTGAACTTCCACTACTCTCTAAAAACCGGCGCTCCTCCTCCTTCGCCCTTACACACACACCCGCATCCGTCACAGCCACAGCGGTGGCTACTCCTTCTCCCACATTGCTTCAAAGATCGGTAATGGACCTTCCCGTCAAGCTTCGTACAGCCCCCTTGCCGGAAGACTTTCAGAAAGAGACTCAAGACCTGGGTTTCGACAGGGACACAGCACCCAGATACCCCTAGCGGTGATGGTGTTGCAGTTTACAAATGCTGATTGATTGATTTGTGACTGGTTCACAGAAGCAGCCACGAGGCAAAGTCACTTAATCCATTAAGCTATTTAACCAGGTTAGAAATGTGTTGCTATTCAAGAATCTATGAAACAAACTCGTTAAACAGCAAAAAAATCTTACTGGCATTCAGACTTGTGACCTACAAGTTACACTCAGCGCTCTACCCTCTAAGACATTTTATTGTTTTGAACCCCGTGACAAGCAGATTACACACACATGCACACACATATGTATCTGCAATGAGACCTGTAAGTACCGGAGCCATCTTACCACTAGTATACCTAGAGACTTACTAGGTACATGTAGATCGCTGCATGTGCCTTAGCATACTAAGTTTTCTTAAAATGAAGTCTGTTTGTGACTCACAAAGTAAGGAAGACACTTTTGTTAACTCGTTCCGTGCTCATGACGGAACCACGCCGTCATGAGCCACGGTTGCCGTGTGCTCATGACGGAGTGGTTCCGTCATGCTGCGGCCATTGGCGGCCGCGCCGCCCATGCGGCGCTAATTCCCCGCCTGTGCGGGCGATTAGCGCCGTGGGCGGAGTCATGACGGAACCACTCCGTCATGAGCACAGCCCAACCGTGGCTCATGACGGAGTGGCTCCGTCATGAGCACCGCGCCACCGCGCTGCCCCCCTGCACCCCCCAGCGCTGCGGCGGAATTTCCACCGCAGCGAAGGGGTTAAACAAGTATAAGTCATACAAGTGTTATTTTTCTTTTAAATGTTTTTGTGTTTTATTGTTTACATAATATTTTTACTACTAGTACATGCCACGTCGATAGTAGGTCGGGAAACTTAGAGCTGAAGAGAGGTGGGATTTGGGGCTCTAGTCCTGAATAAGTGATTGTTGTAACTGTTTAAGCACCAATAAAAATGTTTGAATATTAAAAGCAGCATATGCCCCCATCTTTTTGTAGATTGTAAGTGGGCGTGATCACTGGGCGATGCCTGTCGCTGTTACAAATGTTGAAAGCGGCCACTGGTCTGTGAAAAGAAGAGCTCTGCTCGCAAAGCATGTTCAGACCCACAGCTGCATACATTCACAGACTCACACACAGGTATCCACCCTCTTGGGACGGGCGCGAGATTATTAGTGTGTTTTACAATGCACCATTTCCCACTAAATTACCCCACAGGTCCTTTAAAGAATAATCCCAACAACCTCAGTAAATACCCTTCAATTCACATCTAATTTTAAACAATGTCACTAGCCCAATGCACTTTAAAGCACACCCCACTTCCAAATGTTTTCCCAAAGCTCACGGTCCAGGCCCTTCCATAACAGTGTCTTGTAAAATGTTTTGAAAATTAATTTGTGAAAGTGGGCCAGTTTTCTTTTGTTTTTTGTTTTTTCGCCACAGGCCTGTTTTTTGTTCTAGCCCGGCCCTATGAACTAACATTTAACTCAGTTGAAAAATCATATTATTCTAAATACTCCTACTTTAGAAATGGAAATTAAAAGCCTCCTCCTGATCGTCCAAGTGTCTAGTGCACGCTTTAAAAATAAGCTTGCCAGTTTAGACAATAGTGAAAATGAATCATGTGAACTAAAAAGAAACACAAAAAATGTGTTTTTTAAAAAGCGTTTTCCCGGTGAGCAGCGCAATGGCGTAACGCAAAGTGTTGGGGCCCCTATAGACAATGATAAGGGGCCCCCGAGTCCCCAACATCTTGCAAATCCTCATAGGCTTTGGGCTGAATGAGAGCCCCCTAAAGGATTGGGGGCTTGTCTGCACGGCTGGGGAGGGGGGGCATGTGTCACGCAATGTAAACAACTACACGCAAGAGGACAATTCAACCCTCCATGTCAAAGTTGCTCTGTGAAATTTTAAATAAAACATAACTCCAGTTGAGGCCTGCTTCTCGCACCTGAATTGTATTACAGTTCATTATTGTTTAATTGCTACAGCACATTTTCTTAAAAACCAAACTTAACATTAGTTGCCCACATTTCCAGGCTCATGTGATATCAACTATAAATATATATATATATATATATTACCTACTGGCGGTCGCCAGTAGGTAGTTATAGTTAGGACCACGTTTCCATAGGAAATCCTCAACATTCTATTTTGAATAACTTTGGCGCCGGTTGACGAATCCTCGCAAATTTTACAAAATTGTTGGGGCGCTACGCTCCGCTCCTACCCTGAAAGTCTCGGGGGGATTCGTCAAGCGGGGGCTGAGATAAAAGGGGGGTCCCAAAACGCGTTTTTCCCATGCATTTTTCCATAGGACCTTTAGACACAGCTACAGCCCGAACGGCTGAACAGAATTACTTGAAATTTGGCAGAGAGGTAGTCCTCAGGTCAAGGAAGTGCCTTTTGTTGGTTTGGTGTAAATCTGTTCAGTAGATTCTGAGAAAATAGCCTTTAAATCAATATATATATCTGAGCCAGCTTACGGTGCGCTTACGGTACGCTTACCGTACGCGTACGGTGACGTGCGCGAGCGCGATTCTGATTGGCTGTTACATCTAAGTAAACATTCGAATCGGTCGAAACCAGGAAGCGGCGGCCGCCATTTTCTCTCTCGCACTGTGAGGGAGGGGCTGTAAACAAAGGCAAAAAACATATAAAGGGGCTGTTTAGACAGCGCCCATGCACATAGCCATGTTAGTTGAGTCCTCAAAGATCCCCCAAGGCCAAAAACGGTAAATTTTTATTTTTTGAAAATTTCGCCGATTACGCTTACCGTACGCGTACCGTGCGCTTACGCTAAAAAATATTTAAAAAAAAAAAAAAAAAACACACTCTCTGTGCATGGCATATTATTGTCATCACTTACAAATTAAATTTAACAGATTACCTATCACAAGGAAGCGCATAATATGTCCTCCATGTGCGCACGGTGCGTAACGTGCCCACCTTGCGTGTACGGCACTAACTGCGTAAAGTGGGCGCGCGGTGCGCGAAGCGCACCGCGTGCTCACTGTGCGCGCACGGTGCGCGAAGCGCACCGTGCGCGCACGGAACGAACTGCGTTAAGTGGGTGCGCACGCCACGAATGGCGTAAAGTAACTTAGCATTTAAAAAACCGTACAAATTCACTGAAAAAACCATAGGTTTCACACACGTTATAGTTAGGAATTAGCATTTAAAAAACCTTGCTAATTCACTGAAAAAACCATAGGTTTCACACATGTTATAGTTAGCTGGAAATTTTACTGATAAAAAACCAATGAAATTCCCCCGTTATAGTTACTGTAGGCAACTATAACTCACGCGACCGTAATCCTCTGCTGATGACATATGTGTCTTTATGAAAAAAAAAAAATTGTAATATATGTATAGCTAAAATTTAATGGAAGAAGACATGGGCAAATAAGTGTCTAAATACAGTATTAGCATCAGCAGAGGATTACGGTCGCGTGAGTTATAGTTGCCTACAGTAACTATAACGGGGGAATTTCATTGGTTTTTTATCAGTAAAATTTCCAGCTAACTATAACATGTGTGAAACCTATGGTTTTTTCAGTGAATATATATATATATATATATATATATATATATATATATATCAGTGGCTAGTATGCTGTGTGTTGGCGCCTCAGCTCAACTGGGCGGCATGCCGAGGGAGTGCGCCATGAAGGCCCCCCCCCCCCCATGCATCACAAACGATCAATGGCGTATTGCACCGACCACTACGGCATATATTTCATACATATGCCAGCATGTATGGTAATACCACATTTCACTCAGAGAAGGGCCGTTGCTCATGCGGAGCACAGTCATGCTCGTGCCAAGCAGCCCCCCCCCTCAGTAAGTGAGATGAATGTGATATTATTATGTCTATATGCTTGTGTGTTATTTATACCAAGTAGAATGACTTTTGAAAAGTTGCAAAAATGTGTTTCCCCAGTTTTACATGCAATACTGCATGTATATATATTACAGTATTAAGGAAAACAATCAACAAACTCCACCTTTCGCCATTATATGTTGCTATTGTTTCCGGTGCATCTCTATAGCTATGAAACGCTCCCTAAGTACATAAAGGGTCTAATCGGTACCATTTTTTTTATTAACCGCCACACATAGAGAGCAGCAAATTGCCTTGTTTGAGATTTATTATGTATTACTCCAGAAATTCTATAAAGATCAAAAGAACTGATTACAATGTTGACCTTTGCATTAACTCATCTGAATTTAAATTCAAGTGTTTGATTTGGGAAAATAAGTCCATTTATCATAGGTAAGCGACTGAGGGGGGGTGGGGGTAGGGGGCGTAGGATTACGCAGCCCTGATTGGGAGAGCTGAGACCAAATTTATTTATTGAGCTGGCCAGGAAAATTGTCTCTAGGACGCGGGAACAAAAGTTTGACCTGCGGTTGTGTTGTACCTGGGGGACCGCAAGGCAGTTGCCCTTAACACGTTCCACGTAGTCAATCTTTTTCAATTTGGCTGAGAGGGTGAGCATATATCAATAGTTCATGAAATAAATAACGTGCTATTTTTAAAATGTAAATATCCCCAGCTTCAAAATCAATGATTGCTATATGTTTATATACACTTTTACTGCGAGTAACTAGCTTTTCTGCCTGAAGGTTAGTGTCGCATACTGTTTTTTGTTATCCTTACATTTGCAGAGGCCTAATCCTTCTCTGTCAAACCATTTCTGGCAATGTCATATTGTATTTCTTAATTTTAAGGCATATACAGGTCTGAGCTACCATTGCATGCCAGGCGCTCATGAGATAAGGGAAATCGAGTGGTGAAAAAAGGCCATTACAATAAGATTATTCAGCAGTTATTGATTGCTTCACTTGCTTTGGTTCTGGATTATAGTTGTTACAGCATAACTAGGGCACAAATCCTAAAAAAAGAAGTGGGGGAACTAACCTAGTTAGGCAGTATGCAAGTGACATCACGACACGCAACATCACGGCGGGCGACATCACAGCGCACAACATCACACATGGCATCACAGGAATTGACATCATAGAAAGTAGCATCACAAGCCACGACTTTACAGGAAGTGGCATCACAAGAAGTGACATCAGATCTAAAGCCCTCACATGTATGTTTAGCAGGTCTATCATGTGTACTTTTGAGCGCATTGTGAGGATAATAGCACAGTTAGCTATGGAAGATGATATGTGACTTCTACACATAGCAATCCCCCAATTTCTTGTAACACATCCTGTACATTCGTTTACAAACTTATATAATTTATTGTACTTGTAATATGCACGTGTTGATGTAAAGCGCTTTGACACCCTGCATTGGCATGAGTAGGGCTATACAAGAAAAAATAGTGGTACTTAAATTATTTCAACGCCTCCTCAGGGGAAGTAAGCTCTATATAAATGCAATTTACTTTGTGTAAATACTGGCAAAGACCAACATGTTTTATATTCTTACAGTGCATGCATATCTCCTAAACAGGGACTGAAGGAAGTTTAAAGCTGCCTCTCTTAAGTTAGTGTTAAGTGCTAACAAGGTTTGAGCCTTTGTTTCCCCTCTGCCTCATTTGCATCAGGTGTGAGGCTCCTGACTGCTCCAGCCAATCAGCCTTTGTTATGGGCCCAGCAGGAGTCTTAAATAAGCAAGCCCCGTCCCCGCCTGCACGTTGTTACTTGTTGCAGATGGAAAGCAGACAACGTGCAGGCGCTGCTGAAAGTGTTTCGGTGTTTGGAAATTACACCGGGACAAGTTCAGCACATTATTCAGTGAGGCCCAAATTCTTGGCAGGGTGGACAGCGTTCACCCTGTAAAAAAAGTTGATGGACGCCGTCCACCCACGTGTACCCCCGACTCGTGCCGTGAGCATAACCCATATAAGTACAGGATGTTATGTTGTCCATATGAGGACTTCTAACATGTCTTTGGCGCGCCGATCATATGTATTTGACAGAGGGTGGCAGTACTGTGAAGATGCTTGCTAGTACTGAAGATGTGCGGTGCCACTGTTCTCAAAGAAGCATATGGAACTCTATATTTTGAGCTCTGTCAAATGCAGTCTGGAAAGTAGGGCGTGGGACATGAGAAAAGCATCTTCTGGACCAAAGCAATACCCTTGTTTGGTCGGGCTTGTTACTTCTTCAAAATATACACAGAGTAGGCTTTGGTTCGACCCAGAAGAGTATAATGTTCTCAGCTCATTCTTTTGGGTTCTCGGGCTATCCTTATGCCTTCCAAGAAGTGCATCCTGTCAAATGCATGAAACAGTATTTTACATGTGAAAGTATACTTAATTATCCCATTAAATTCTTTATCTCCTATGTGCATTCTGTACAAAAAGCAATACTTTTTTGCCACTTGCCTCCAGCATTGGCACAGCTAAAAGTGCAAGGTGTAATGATATAAGCAGCATTTATGCATATAAACATTTGTGAATGTCTGTATTTTGCATTCATTGGCATGCCAAAGATAGGTCTATTGGCTTTGCTAGTGCTTGTTTGGTTTAGGTACTTTGTTGTGAGGTTTGTATAAATGCTTGTTGCTACAAAAGAGTTTGCTCTCCATTGTATTGTGCAGATTAAATGATTCCTAAAATGATGCATAGTTCCCATTATCTTGGCACATAGTGCATAATTTACTTGCAAAAATAGAACTGTGCATTAAGATGTGTTACAATAGGGAGTAGATGAGCCAAAGACTAATGTATTAGTAGACAGCCCCAAAGTTTTCAAAACTCATTCCATAAACAGATGTGGACACAGGTAGGCATTTAAACACACAGACACAAATGCACAACACACACCTCTGGCTCTTTCGCTTTAACAGAGCCACTTGCATATGCATAAACAAGCCCTCCTAGCTCCCACTTGTGACAAAACCACTCATAGGAGCCCCCACGACAAGCATACACGTTTAGCTCTTTTTGACAGAACTGTTTGCACTTATGCGCACAGACACACACACACACACACACATTCCCGGCGCATAAATTATGCAGGTTGTTGCTTAGGGATGTGCGTCTAAACTAAATTTTGGGACTGGGGTTTATTTTTCATAAGACTTTGACCTAGAGCAAGAGGCAGTCAGAACAAGCATTGGCATAGCCAATAGGTCTCGCCTTTGGGACCTTATAAATGTTTAGCCATGCAACAGTTGCATAACTAAATACTTATAAGGTCCCAAAAGCGAGACCTATTGGCTATGCAAAGCGGCCGCGAAAGTGAAAGTGATCGCGATCACGATCACACATCAAAGCGGCCGCGAAAGTGAAAGTAATCGCGGTAAAGCGCGGCGCGCGCGCCCGCGCACATGCACTGTAGCTCTAGGCTGGCCTGGTAGCACTTTTTGGAGCCCTCTCAATAAGTCTCGCCAGACCAGCGCATGCGCTGGGTCAGGCGAGACCTAAAAAGGAGGCAGAATGAGAAAGGGAGAGATAGGAACATAGCAATAGTAAGAGAAATCAGGGTTATAAAATAACCTTCGAGAGTCAGATCAAGAAACAGGCCGTGTGGGGGTGTTGGTAGAAACTGGAATGAGATGGAATCAAATCTAGGTGGCCTTGCATTAGGCAGCACCGATGGCTGGCTTCTTGGAAAAACTGTGGGCCACTGTTCCAGTGCTCTCCAGCAGAACTGCTTGCACTGAAGTACAAACACACACACTCTTTTTCCCTATCCCTTTCTTTTATTAACAGAGCCTCTTGTTCAAATACACTGGGGCGGCTCCTCTGCAATGGCGGAGGAGCGTCGCCCCACTGGCTCAGAGCCAGCAGCTGAAAAATAAAACAATATTTTGATATTGTTTTACTTTTCAGCTGCTGGCTCTGAGCCAGGGCTGTAGGAAGGACCACCTCCTTCCTCACCGGCAGAACCCAGAGATTTCGCCTCCCTCCAGTCCGATCCGAAGCCACCAAGATCACCTGCGGCGTACCCCAAGGATCAGCCCTCAGCCCGACCCTTTTTAACGTCTACATGGCACCGCTCGCCAACATCGTCTGATCACACAACCTCAACATCATCTCTTACGCCGATGACACCCAGCTGATCCTCTCCCTCACCAAGAACCCCGCCACCTCCAAGACCAACCTCCACGAAGGAATGAAGGCTGTCGTCGAATGGATGAAGAACAGTCGCCTGAAGCTGAACTCTGACGAGACGGAGGTCCTCGTCCTTGGCTCCACCCCTCCACCTGGTACGACTCCTGGTGGCCGGCCACGCTGGGAGATGCACCCACTCCCACCGACCACGCACGCAACCTGGGGTTCGTCTTGGACTCATCGCTATCTATGACCCAGCAAGTCAACGCCCTCTCCTCCTCCTGCTTCAACACCCTCCGCATGCTTCGCAAGATCTACAGATGATCCCCACTGGAACCAGAAAGACGGTCACCCAAGCCCTCGTCAGCAGCAGCCTGGACTATGGCAATGCGCTCTATGTGGGAATCACGGCCAAACTCCAGAAAAGACCCCAACGCATACAGAACGCCTCTGCGCGCCTCACCCTCGACATCCCCCGCCACAGCCACATCACTGCCCACCTGAGAGACCTGCACTGGCTCCCCGTCAACAAGATCACCTTCAAGCTCCTTACCCATGCTCACAAAGCACTCCACAACGCCGGACCAACATACCTCAACAAACGACTCACTTTCTACACCCGAACCGCCAGCTTCGCTCCCCCGACCTCACCCTCGCCACCGTTCCACGCATTCACTGAACGACCACCGGCCGCAGATCATTCTCCCACCTCGCAGCCAAGACATGGAACACCCTCCCCATCCACTTGCGACAGACTCATGACCTACTGACCTTCAGGAGACTCCTCAAGACCTGGCTGTTCGAGCAGTAGCAGCACCCCTCCCCCCCTTAGTGCCTTGAGACCCTCATGGGTAAGGAGTGCGCTCTACAAATGTTTGATTGATTGAATGAGGGTTGGGCCATGGGAGGAGGGAGAAAGACTGGTTCCTGCACTGTAAGTGCACATGTGTGTTTTGCCAGCCGTCTCAGGCCGGCCAAACACACATGTGCACTTAGACTCCCTGTCCTGAGCAGAGCGTCAAAGCAGCCTACTCAGGCCAATCCCTGCGCTGCTCTCATATGATGAGAGCAGCACTGGGAGCTGATGCTGCCCCAGTGCCTGCTGGGACAAGGAAGTAGGAAGAACACCGAGGCACGAAGCGGGAGGCTGCCGGCAGCTTCAGGTAAGTCTTTTTTTTTTAATGTTTTAGTTATTATTACCCCGCGCTCTCCCTCCCAGGCTCCGCCCCACCCACCCACCACTTTTTGTATGTGGCGACCGTCACTGCAGACATGTGCTTTGCGCGGGCTTGCTCTCGTATTGTGTCCAAGTTTGTTTTGATTCAAGGTTAGTAGGTTGGTTAAGATCGTGCTAATTTTTGTTTTTGAGTTAGTGGGCAGGTAACCCTATATATTTGAATTGAATGAGTACAACAGTGGAAAGGGTCTGTATGCAACAGCGACAGCTATGTTGAGATGGGGACCAAAGACCATACATATTTAATACTAGGCATGACAATCCAGGAATAGCTTGGATTTTGGGCAGGACTCTGTACTAGGAGATAACAACACAAAACATCATTCAGAAAAGGGCACGACTGGGCGTTGTACCATTCCTGTGTATGGTCTCCTAGCTCTCCTATGCCCTGCAGTGTGTACATCTGGCTGTACTCCATACCTTTTAAAACATACTACGTATTGTAAGCAGTGGTGTGAGGAAAAGCTGGGGGGGGCCTGCAATGGATGGTGAGGGGGCCCTGGTAATATCCATACCCTCGAGCTGACAAGATGAGGGCCCTCCCCACCCCCCTTTTATGTATGAGACTGCACCCCTAAGCGAGGGCTTCGTGGATGTCCCTTATGACCGTGATTGTAAAAAAAAAAAAAAAATTAAGCCTAGCAGCATACATGTCACCTTCTGTTTACTATGCTTCCCACAAGCCGAGATGTGACGTCCACCGCGGTGCGTTTTCAGTGCGCGCGCCCGCTTCCCACAATTTATCACAGTTAGATGGCCCGCTTGTGCGCAATAGGCCATCAATACGCACCATCAGGGCTTTCGTCAGCTGAGATTTGTATGACTCGCAGCCCTGCCTCTAGCAAAAAGAATAATATTGGAAAAATCCCCCCGTCTAACTTTTTCCCCCTGTTAGATACGTTATCATGTCAGGGGCGAGTCGCGGCAATAAAGTGCTTATGCTGGGCATGACAGCACGTTTGCCAGGTATTTCATCATGTTGCTGTGTCCATGCACAATCTAATAGAAAGGAGAAGCAGGTGGACTCCGAATTTGATTTCTGGTGTGAAATAAGCCTGCCTCGTCACAGGGGTTGCAGTGATTTGGAACCGTCGGGTCGCTGGTGACAGCTGGTAAGATGGACAGTTGTTGGTAGCACGGCTAATACTCGCTCCACCCCAAGGAGCTGTGACAAGCTTTCAGGTGCACTGATCAGGGAACTAAATATCTTTCATTGCCAAGCTGTGCTTTTATGGGCCCACTCTCTCCAGGAGTGAGGAAGCACACTTTCATACAGCACTTTCTACGAACACACTGATGTTGGAGCCTGGTCATGAAGCTATTTAAGTGGTATTTGTTGATAGATTCTTACAAGCTTTTGTGAATTGGCCCCTAAAACATCTAACATGGCAATACAATGGGATTAGGCAGGGACTATTCATATACAAGTGCAGATAGGAAAGACTGTGTCCTCTTTGCAATTTTACTCCTAGAGAGATGTAAAAGTACGATAAGAAGGACTCCTGGAGTAATAATTCTCCTGCCCAAAAATCATTTTGCGCATAGAGCCCGTTCTTTCCTTACGTGTTTCTGCACTTGCAGAATTGCTTAGTTAGAGCAAAAGATGAATGAATGGGCAGTGAACCTTTTTTTAACCATATATGTTTATGTTTGCCATTCCAGTTCCTAAAGCTGATGAGCTTTCTCAATTCATTTGCAAGTCCCGGGTGTGCAGTAGAGGTCCCGGTGCTGGGCATCACATGCTGTATTAGTTGGCTTTTGTGTGCGCTGGGGTTGCTGCTTCTCTCCATGTTGGCACGCTGTGCTTGCAGTCCTTGATTTTTTCTGTTGCAAATCACTGTTATCAGGTGCATTAGTGGGATTGGTTCAATGGAAGCCAACCAAGACTACCACTTACAGAACACATTGTGTTGTCAAATGAAAGGTCAGGGCTGGGTACATGGTGTCCTGCAGACGCAGAGCAAGGTGGCAGCACCAGAGTGTGCCAGCCCGTATAGGATACACAGAATCTTGTTCTTACCTCTACTATGTAGGGTACTCTCACTGTAGGGATACATTCATCTTCAGTCACCTTCACCGTTGATGAATCTGAACATGTTGCCAGTCTGTGATCAGGTGTACTGTTCTATTTCCACAGCTTTCATGTTCTCTTCCTTTTTTAAGGGACAATTTTTAAACCTGGTATGGAGCCTCTCCAGGATTGTGCAATTCATTTTTTTAAAAAAAGGAAACTAAATGAAATTCAGAATTCATAGATGTAGGTTGTTGTATATGTATATTATCTGTTCTTGCTTCTAATCGGCTGGAAACCAAAACATTTCCAGTCTTCATATTTCTCAATAGGACACTGCAGTGTTTGCTTCTGTGCTTTGGGTGGGATGACCATATAGTTATCCTTGGACATGTTCAGACTTTCACAGGATCTCTTTGAAAAGGCCCTCTTCCCATCATCAACCACAAGCACATGAGACCAGCTACTACTACACATTACACCTGACTGCAGCCACAAGCCCCAGAAAGCAATGTTTGCTCTTCTCCGAACAAGAAAAGTCCTGTATTTAAACACAGACGCCATTATTATCTGCCTTCATCAGATGTGTGGCTAAGTGCTTCCTACAATAATTGAGAAACCAAGGCACACATGCCAACATAATAAAACAGGAAGGTGGGAGATTTTGGGGAAAAATCTGGGGAATGTATTTTCCTCATTGACTTATATTGAAGCAGATGCAATTTCAGACAGGAAACAGCCAATATAAAGGCTTCAGATATCAGGTGTATCCCACCTGAATGGCATGTAGGCCAAGGGGGCACCATCTGTTTTTATTTAAAGAAAAGTATCCACCTGCCATAGCTGCGCCACAGTCCAAACTATTGGACGTCCTCCACCAACCCACAAGGAGTGTGGGGGAGGGTGGTGCTGATGTCATATTAAATATTGCATATGATTATTTCCAAACTAATAAAGTGTGAATATAGGCCTGTGTCTGGAACACTTACTTTTATCTCCAAAACTAAACTTTTGTTGGTCTCTTATTTCTGTATTTGTAAGTTTGCTTTCCTGAAAGAGATGTTAGGACCCATGTTATATTTGTGAGAAGCGGTTTTTTATATTCATCCCAAAGATTACTAATTAATTATCCTTTTAGGCTAAAAGCATTCATTATCTCTATATTTTCCTCACAATTAAATGGTTATAATTTTAAGAAACGTTTTTTATAAAAGTTGCATGCACCTCTTAACCAGCGAATCCTGAGCGGTTGTATTGTTTATATATAGGCGCTCAAGGGAAATGTGCTTCTGCAGTTCACATGACGTCACCTTGAGTGCTTTACTTTGGTTTTCTCTCCCCTTACCAGTAAGAAAATGAGCATGTCACAGTGTGGTCTTGCTGACACCCGAGGCAAACACAAGGGTTACTGCACATAATCCCTGAATGCCCCGAAGCTGAATGGCGCCATCTGCTGGTTGACAGGGAGATTAACTGGTCGCTCTGGGATTCCCATCGGAATGCCAGGCCAAGCATGGTAGAATCTAGTGCCATGGCAATGGGCTGGGAGACCAGCAGTCTTTGGGCAAAGGGGGATGAGGGGGATGTGCCGCATTCTTAACAACAGCAAGGAAAGTTTTTTTCTCCCCTTACATACTAACAGGGCTTTAAGTGGGAAAAAACTGGGGGGGGGTCTCTCAAAGGGGCGTGTCCAATGTAATTAAGGATGTGGCTTAAAACACGCAAGCTAAAAATCTGTGTTTAGCATAGTGTGCTGCCCGACTTGTATTTTGCTGTTTCTGTCATTGCATCTAAATATATGATACAACTAGTAACATCATACCTACAACAAGTCAGGACTATTGGCTTTGTCAATGGTTAATTGCATAAGATAAATAAGCAGCAACTATGGCTTGAATATTATTGAAGAAGCTTCCACTTAAAGGCCTGGTGACACCACGACTCAGTTGCTGCTCCAGAGTTTAAAAAAGGGAAGGGAAATCCAGAGAGAAAATGACTCTCTTTAAAGGATTTCCCTTCCCCTACAATGCTCACCTGGCATGACGTCATGCCGTAACTTCTACACTAGTAAGCAGTGCAGTCACTGCAGTCCGGGGAAAAAACAGGCTGCCTGTGCCAGGGCACAAAACAGAGCCCGATAGAGACCCGTTTCAAGGCCCCCTTAAAAAAAGCTGCAGGTGCTCAGACCCGGTGAGACCCGGCCCACTTAAAGCCCTACATACTAATAATATAAGAAGCTGTACATTTCTTTTGCTTTACAGCCTACATTCTACGATTCCGTTAGGGGTATTGTATTATCTAAAATTTCCAGCCGGTGCCACATCATTGAACACCTAAGTTTGGGGAGAGGTGTTGGCCTAATGGCTAGGGCGTTCGACCTCGAATCTGGGGAACTGAATTCGAGTCTCGGCAACGACACTGAACATCCTGTGATTCTGGGCAAATCACTTAATCTCCCTGTGCCTAACAAAAATTAATGTGTCCTCATGTAACGCAACTGGTGCTATGTAAAGCGCTCTGATACCCGATACCTTGGGTCTAGTTCGCGCTATATAAAACTCTGTAAATTTTTTTTAAAAGGTATCATTTAAGCTCAATAATTTTTTATTTTATTTTAAATAAACGCTTGTAAGGGTGTAGTAATCTGGAGGGTATAATCCCCCCCCACGCTCAGGTATGCAAGTACCTAAGCCATCTGACACACTGGTTTCTGCTCTGGGTGGGCACCCCCGGTATGAAACAGTATAGTGCACCTTTCACATTGACCTTTGCTCAGGGCACAAGTCGGGGGTAAACGTGGGTGGACGGCGTCCATCCACTATTTTCACAGGGAGGACGCCGTCCACCCTGCCAAGAAGTTGGGCCCCACTGAAAAATATGCTGAATTCGTCCCGGTGTAATTTGCAAACACCGGGACACATTTAGCAGCGCCTGCACGTTATCTGCTTTCGATCCACAACAACGTGCAGGCGGGGCTTTCTTAGTTCAGACTCCTGCTGGGCCCATAACAAAGGCCGAATCTGAAAGGTCATCAGGTCTCCTTTTGTTGGAGTCTGCTGGCTGGGAGCAGTCAGGAGCCTCACACCTAGATGCAAATGCAGCAGAGGGGAAACAAAGACTCACGCCTTGTTAGCACTTCACACTGCGTAAGAGAGGCAGCTTTTCACTTTGTTCAGTCCCTGTTTACAGGATTTGCATTCACTGTAAGAATGTCAGATGTGTTGGTCTTTCCCTGTATTTACACAAAATAAATGTAATTTATATAGTGCTTACTACCCCTGAGGAGACGTTGAAATAATTTAAGTACCACTATTTTTTCTTGTAAAGCACTATGGGTAGAGGAAGTTTACGCTGACAAAAGGCAACACTGTTTTATGTGTACCTTACAAAAGTGTGAATCTTCTGCCTAAATCAGGAGGGTTTCCCTATATGCTCAAAATATGTTCCAATTTACTCATGGTAGACATGTATATGTGAGGGCTTAAGATCTGATGTCACTTCTTATGATGCCACTTCCTGTGATGTCACGCGCCTCATGTCACACGCCGTGATGCCACTTGCTATCTGATTAACTAGGTTAGTCCCCCCACTTCTTTTTTTAGGACCTCCCTTTGCCCCTTGCTTGACGACAGTAACTCAGGTTCACGGCCAGGTCCCAGGAAGCGCGCGCACGTGAGAATGGAGTGCGTACCGAAACACGCCATGTTGTAATCAGGACCGAGAGGCCGTCCATCTTTGAAATGCAAAGCGCCTCTTTCCAGGCTCCTTGCTAATTATTAGCTTCCATTTAAGATACTGCTTCGCTGACAGCCTGTGAGAGCCATAATCTGTGCCCTCCTGACATTTAAACCCTCTTTCAGCTTGATCTTTAAATTGAAATGCATTGGACTGGAATAATATTTTGGAAGCGTCTCTGTCGCAGAAAAGGAACTGCTATTTTTTCACTAAAATTAATATAAAAATATCCTGTTTGAAACTGAAGGAATTGCCTTGTGTATGTCCATAGGCGCCTGCGGGCCGCTGACATCTCGTGTTGCACTTGGTCAGGTAAGGACACATGGCGCAGTCCGCCACCCTCTGCATTTGTGTTCATTACACCCCTTCACAATAGTCAAGGGCTTTTTAAAAATGCATAACACTTAGCAAAATGTATACTTGCACGATACCTCCGATGGGAAACATCGTCAATTGTTCTGGAAAAGTGTGTGTACTATTAACGCACAAATATGTTCTTGGTTGCTTTTCTTTAGAATGGGGAGAGGCCGGGACTCAGGAGCTGCTAAGCCTCCAGACCAGCGGGTCATGATGCCTGTCCCCTCCCCCAACGATGATCATAAATGACATATAACTCTAAGCTGATCTGAATGTATGGATTATATCATGCTGACTCCGCATGTGCAGTAGTTATAAACAAAGGTATTCAAACATATCCAGAGCACAAGGACTTAAACTTGTTCTTTGGGAGAGGATCCCAATAAAAGTTGTATATATGGCTCCAGTATTTTCCTAAATGAGTGAAAGTGTGTTTATTAATGCACTTGTTCCAAATAACTTCTTTGGCTCCACTTGTTATCATTGGCAGGGCCTATCTATCTATCTATCTATCTATCTATCTATCTATCTATCTATCTATCTATCTATCTATCCATCCATCTCTCTCTATGTGCCACCTGTCTATGGATGGATGGATGGATCACAGAGGTGATAGCCACTGTGTATTTATGGTTGGGATGTGTTGTCACCGGCCGCAGCCTGTACAGGTAAGGACGGTGGGGAGGGGGGTGATGCCTACAACGCAATAGGGTAGCCCGAGAGGATCCCAACTGACCTCAACATTTTAAATAATGCTAAACCAGGAGCTGGTTTCACAACCCGTAGCTGGATCCTAAGGATCTCAAACCCAGAATCGGGGGTTCACAAATCCCCCAGCCATGTTCGATATCCCCAGATAGGTACAGATGAGGATTGTGAACACCAATGTCGGGTTTGCAATTCCCAGGACCTGTCATGGACTCATGAACGTTACTTCAGAGCTCATAAAGTCTAAAAAAAAAAAAAAAACATAGCTACAAAGGCCGCACCGTGTAGTTGCTGAGGGTTGAATGCCAGACTCTGCTGCCAAAGGCTGTGCTGCCAAAGGCTGGATGTGGTATATAATTTAAAGAAAACTAAAATTATGTTAATATAATTTTGTTTACTGAAAGTTATGGTTTATTTTGCACATAACACCAAAGCGTATGTTTACAAAAAAACAAACGATGAAGTTCCATTAAACACCACAGTTAAAGTGCACTTATGGTTAGGAAGACATTTTTAAAAAATGTGCATTTAAGGTTAGTTACAGGAACAATTCCTTTCCCCGTGCCATGAAAACCATAGTTCACCCACCAGATGTTCTTCTTATGAGTGTTTACGACCTCACAATTTTTATACCAATAAATTACAGATTTTTACAACCTATCTTTAAATAACAACACTTTTCCAAACAAAGGTATTATACTGATAGTACATAATGCATAATGCCAATGCTAAGGTGATATGTAATGAAACCAGTGATGCCATCAATGTCATTTGTGATGTCCTTTATCACATTATGTTTGAGATCGTGAGACTCACATTTGTTCGATTGGTTATGGTTTTCATGGCGGAAACGCGAGTTATGCACATTAACTCCATTTTTAATGTCATTTCAGAGGTTTCAAGTAAGCATATATGTTTCGGTGTTATAAGCCAAAGAGCAAAAATAAACCATAATAACTTCCCTTGTGTGGATTTTTAAACAGAGACTGCATAACAGGTAACTGTGCAATATAGTTCAATATTACATCGAGGAATACAGGAGACATCTTAAACCATGAAGGCAAGTCCTTTGCAAAAGTCACCAGACCCCCGAAATGTCAATGTAGGCACTTATTACACATTGTTACCCATTATATTTTTTATATTACACGTTTGTTTTTGGATGCTTAATTTGATAAAGCAGCTGTCTTTAAAGCACAGCTTGAATTAAAGTGCTTTTTAAAAATAATTTCCTTTACTTTTCATGAATAAGTTGTTGTAAAACAGCAGGCAACGTTAAGAGCCATTGGATTCATGCAATTCTGACAGAAGCATAAGCTGCATAATTATCGATGTATTGCATTTGCCACAGAATTTGCCACCGAGTTATGCATATGTTCACAAACAATTAATGTATTGATCAAATGAATTATAATACCACTGCTAGAAAATGTGCCTTTTTGACAAATAGTCCTTCAAGCCACATGATCCTTGTAACCCTAGCAATGGTGAAGTTCTGCTGATTGGTTTAGGGGGCTGTTGTTACGTTTATGAAATCCATATTTCAGGGGCAAACGTGAAATATTTTCCATACTTTACTGTTCCATGTGCAGTCTGGGTTTTCATACCATTTCATTTTGTGCAATAAAGCATCAAACGTGTTTGTGTGTGCGTCTGTCTGTCTGTTTTTCTGTCATGGACTGTGTTTTTGCAGTACATATGCTTAAAAATGCTATATTCCTTTCCTTCCCTCACAAGACATTTTGTTTTTGCGTTAGACATTCTTCCAACAGTTTTGCTTGGAAAGAAGTGCCAGGCTTAAAATCCAACATATAGAATGAACTTAAAACATAATTTTTGACCCCACTACTCAGCTGCCAAAATATATGAATTTAAGGCACAGCAGCGTGTGCAGACACACACTGACAATGAGTTGAGGCTATATTTTTATGTGATGTTGCGCGTGAAGCGGACATATTTTTGAGCCAATTCTCAGCCCGTAGATGCGTTTATGTGGTATATATTTCAGGCTAATAATCAAGGCTTACTGTGGGTCACTGTGTCATATCCCAGTGGTTTCTGGTGTGATAGGGCGTCAGCTCACGTGTCAGCCAGATAACCCTCCGCGCAGCCCAGATAATGGGACTGAATTCTCAAATGAGGAACAACTCTGGAACGGGGGCAGAAATATCTGGGGATATTGTTACATGTGAGCACAATGATGTGCCTTCTGAAAGCAGTCTCCTCTCGGCATCATTAGGCGGGTATGTTTTGCAGTAATCCGTTTTAATAGGGTGCAATTAAAAGAGGCAGACAGGGACTGCCCTGAATGCAGAATACTAGTCTACTCCGGCCTGTTCATTGACATCTTTATTGCACGTGCACCTGCTGTGCATGTTTTATTTCTCGTTTTTTTTTTATTTCTTATTTCAGTGGTAACCAGGTCTTTCAGTGTCCCTGAATTGTGGGTTTGTGTTCTGTCCTGGCACCATGGAATTTAGGCCATGGATTTTAGAGCTGTCCAGACTATCTTGGTCAGTTTGACGTTTGTTTAACTGCATCAGCTTTCATATAGTTAATCATTTTTAGAGGCATGCTATTGAGAGCATGATAACTAATGCATTGCAAGCAGTCGTTTTTGTGAACAACCGCAGGACGACAGAAAGTGTTCGCAAGTTGATCAAATCGATGCAAAATTACGGATTGCCTTCTTTGAAGAATCCTTTTAAAGTGTTTCCAATATAAAAAAATCAAAAATAGTAATGAACTCATGCCTAATCAGGGGGACCAGCTCTAGGAAAGATTTGAAAGCTCAGCTATTTGATCTGGCTTTTTGAGGGCTTTACTTGGTGGGTGGGTGAATGGTTGCAGTTTATTTAGCGCGGAGTAGCTGTTTATGCTTTATAAATTATTGATTGAATCTAAACTTTTATTTTTGACCACTTCTAAAACTTCTAATCCAAGAGCAGTGTGTGTATTAAAGTTGTGCTCAATTGCATGGCCAAGCCCCCATTTTAATCAAAACCAATCCAGTGTGGAGTACATGTCCCATAATTCACAGCTTGTTCTGAGCAGGATCTTTTCGGTTTTGAATGCTGGTATTTTAGATCATGTTTTACAGTACCAGGACTGATGTAAAGGATTTCCTCCCTTTCCTGTCCCCTTAAAAGATGGGGTGGTGGTGTGCATGTTCACGCTCTTTACCACACTTCCATTCCTAAACCTCAACTACCCAGGCGGAAAGGACAGGAAATAGCACCAAAAAGTCTTCATTTCGCAGGTGAAGGCATGGCTGTTGAAAGAAAAAGGAACATTTTAAAGAAAATCAATTGCTTAACTGTATTAATAGGTTTGGGACATAAGAGAAATAAACATACAAGTTCGCTTGCACCTGGGCCAGCGAGGCACACACTTAGAAATGCCTGAAAATGTAGAAAATACATAGCAAATATTTGTGAAAACTAACACATTTGGGACTCCCTGGTTATTCATAGCATTGACCTGATCCTTCTGTTCAGGCACTCCTGCTTGGTATGTTTTTTTATGGCTGCAGTATTTGCACACGACTGGCGGGCATTCTGCATTTATTACTGACGTCTCTACAGATTATAAAATTCCACAGGTCGTTATGTTGTGAATCAGACTCTGGAAATTCCATGCATTGATGGAATCTTTTCCACTCATCTTGTGAACCAAGCTGAAAGAGTGTTTTCTCCTGCTGTGGCACCAGCGTGGTTCAAAAGGGCCAAGTCAGAATTTTAAATTGCAGATAGACAGCCCAGAAAACATACAGCCCTTGAATGCAACCCAAGTTTTCCTTAATCAATAGATGTGATCGTTTGTTACCATCACTAATCCAAAAATGTGGCGTTTCCAAAGAGAGACGTGTATATCCCCTGATGTCTCTCTCAGCCTTCTGGAAATCAATAAAGTGGCATAAATTACTTACTTATAAGATAGTTTTAATAAAAACAATTAGAACTACAAACGGCCGGCGTAAACGTAACGGTCACGCACGCACCTGATTAAAATTGCAAAACAATATTTTGCCGAAACTGCACATTTTCCTTTTTCAATTCCGTTACCGCCACAAACAGCGCTGATAACATAATTAACAAACATAAAACTAATTGTTCGCCAGTTTGATACGGTCACATTACTGAAATACTTTGTGTATTATTAGTAAAAATAAAAAACACGCTGGCTCCATCGACGATAAACCTTCGCAATTAATCCAAAGGGTTTACAAAGAATCGATACTAAACGTTGCCTCTTTGTGCAAGCCCGCGCGCGTAGAACAACGGCCGGGACAAAAGCAATAACAGTGAATTTCTCCAGCCCTCTCTTGACACGTATTTAATGCGCGAGCGCAGCCGGTACAAAAGCGGACTTTGGGGTCTCGAATCTCTTTCGGAGAAAGGCCGTCGTTTTTTTTTTGTTTGTTTTGCCAGTCTGCCATTTGCAGTTAGTATGGTCAAGGTTTATATTTTTAGGAAAAAACTCAGATTGAGCCGTTTTTGCGTCCTTTTTTCTGCTAGTCTGACGACGGCGCCTCGCGCTAACCGCCTGCGTAGCCGAGCCGGATGGAATCTCCCTTCCCGCGCAGGGCTCGTGAGCGCGGTTTGCAGCTGCTGGTCAGCCAGCAGAGGCCACTCAAGCCTTGCTACTTCGACTCCACAGCAATAAAACACTTCCGCGCTGTTGTGCTCGCAAACTAGCTGTGGCGCGGCCCTTTCCGGGTCTCCTAGCGCTGTATGTGCATCTAATGCATGCATAATTGTCCCGTCGATCTAAATAGGAATTTACTTTCAACAAAGGTGTTCCCCTGTTGCATTAATGCACGGATAAAAATCAATCCTGTATAACGGCTAAACACCTGGAGGAGACTGCAAACGCTGGGGCATTACACAGCATTGGAGCGGGTCGCAGAGTATGACTTGTGCCACCGGTGATCTTTGGAAGAGCGTCGTGCACGCGCTTTGTGCACGTCGTTAGTTTAACTCGCGCAGACCGGGATGAATCAAGTGAAACCATCTCTTTCAACGGCGGAGATCAAGGCGGTATCAAAACACTGGTAGCATGGCATTTTGTGGTCCAGTGAGCAGATGCCGGTGTCACTCGGAAGGAAGCATGTTTCTTGTGCGAACTAACTATATCCCGAATAAGGACATCAAAGAAGAAAAGGTATAGGGCGAAAGAAGAAGCAAGACAAATCTTAGTAATGGGAAAGTTCAAGCACCACCCTGAAATGTGGTTATGCCCAGAAATGTAACCAACGTGCACAAGAAGAGGCGAAAATTCCGCATCCTGACGCAGAGAGGGTTGTAAATTGTACTCACTCACCATGGTGCAAAATCCGCCACTATGGTGGGAGTTCCTCTTGGATAAATTGAAGTTTGAGTCCCAGAAAGTGTGTAATAGTGGAGGATGACGATGCAAATTGGATGAAAGCAGCACACACTCGTTGGAATGTGGGCAGTCACACCAACATTTGGTATGGCCTTGCCCACCCTGGAACTTCTTGGGACATTACTCCTGCAGGAGGGTAGGCGCTAGCCTCTCTCCAGGTTGGGCAAAGGATACTGCCCCCATTTTCCATGGCAGCACAAGGAAAAGTAAAATGTAATGTGTGAATGAATGCATGTTTCCTCCAGGCAAGTAAATTATCCGCTCCGTGGACAATCTATATAGTGCCTTTGGAGCAACAGGAGTACTCATTAAATTCAAAGAGTTTTCTACATTTCCATGCATAATCTGGGGATTGACATCAATGCACAGCATAGACATAAATCTTGGTTCCTAGATCTGTGACTTCTAGCTTTGTTTCATCTTTGTAAAATATTGTAGGGAACAGAGACAAGACACAACCAAAGTCGTTATTGGTGGCAAAGCCTTGCTTCCCTGGAGTATTACTATAGTTGTACTGTAATTATGCACAGTGTGCTTCTATCATTGCAGCACTTTTTTGTCATCCCTGTAAAAACAGAACACGCTGAAACTGGTGTCCCCTCTTTGGCCTTGCCAGTGCTTGATTTTGCATCTGTTACTACAGCTGCTTGCATGTAGCAACCCCTGGTGATGTAAACCCCGGTACATGCTGGACAGCTTCACTTGTTCAAGCCCAGCAATGATGAACGTGTTCCCTGGCTGAACCCAGTGCGAGAAGCATCTGCTTCTGGGAGAAATGTCACTTCCATCAGCCCCGGCTCTGCGGGACCACCCCTCCTAGAAGTGGAGGGTAATTCATTGTAGTGCTAGCTTGACTTCGGCGCTCTCAGGAGAGCTGGATGCTAATGGCCTTTTCCACAGGGATGGCTCGCTTTCTGAACCATCCCCTCTTGCCTAATGTGATGCTGCGCTGCACTTGAGGAGTTTCCAGCGGCTCTTTTTTTCCCTCTAGTGCTGCAGGAATCCTCGTGTGTTTTTTAGAACAAATGTTGCAAAGGCTATCCCCGACTTTAAAATTGTTTTTTGTTGTATTTTTTGTATTTAATATTTTTATTTTGTACTTTTGCTAGATTCAATCCAACATTCCACCGAGGCAGGTGGCATATTTGTCTTTGTATATGGACAAAACATCTCCTTGAATCAAGCAGATGTGCACAAACTGTTAATGACGGTCTGCTTTTCAGAGGGTCCTCTTTATAATTTAGAGGCCTGGTGGATTTCATGACATGCAAGTGACCGTTTCAGGATTGGTTTATTGTGGCAACACCTTACCTTTCCGCCACAATCTCAGCTCTTTGTTATTGCAACACAATGCCCATACTTGTGGCATATTTGTTGCAGGGTGTCACTGCTTTCAGAGGAACAATACCCGTTCTAGCATTCTTCAAGAGATCTGGAACTATTATTGATGTGATGAGGAAGCCTAGCGTTGGGCCAGATAGCGAAATGGGCTGAAACATTGGAGAGGAGGGCGTTGGGCGGGAAGCACAAACGTTTTTCTAACAGCAACTTGTTAAAGCCGCAAGATCTACAATATTTCCAATTTAAGTTTATAAATGTATGAAGATGGTCGAGTTCATTAATGTGTTGGGCCTCCTAGACGTTTATACACATTCGCAAATAGTTTAAGAAAAGCAGAAAATAAAAAAAGGAAGAAGATTGAAAAAGAAATTAAAACAAATAATGCGTTTTTAATCATCTTACCAACATATTTTAATTTAAATATGGAGACATTCACAGTAATATGCAGGAATAGAGGAAATATAAAACATAATACGAAAGGATCGTCCTTGTAAAATAGTAAGTCTGAAGAATGACGTAAAGGAAGGCGAAAACAAAAACTGGGAAAAATGAAAATGTTGAGCACATTTTATGGCCAGTGCTTGCAAGAATGGGTCATCAAATGCTTGAAAATAAAAAGATTTCATCCCTTAGTAAGAAGAAAGTGAATGTGGCATGCGTATCTTGAACAGATTTCCTCTTGAATTTTGTTAGTTCTGGCTGTTGGACTTTGAGAAGTATTGGGCTAGGATAGGGCTGATAGCTAGTTTAAGCATAGAGGTCTTGTGTTTCTCCGATTTGCCACGGAAATTCTGGGCAACTTGCTGATCTGCATCTTTTAATGATGGTTTCCCTTTGAGAGTACCCAGGGATGCGGATACACCGAAGAGCCTTTATATTCAGACGGTGGGCCAACCCCAGCTGAACATTATCCTAAAACCACTTTAAAGCTCTTTTCCAGAGTCCCTCCCAAGGTTCTTCATGTGCACTTTTTGGCACAATGATGAGCACAATATTCATTTTCTTGCGTAAATTTGGGCCTGCAACTCTTTCATTTAGATGGAAATGTGGAACAGTCACCTTACGTGTCGTTTTCCCTGTCTCTTTTAATTCAGTTGCAGTCTTTGCTCATTGCAATGGACATGGTTCTTGGTATGTTTTTTGGACCTTTTCTGGATATTAGTGCAAGGGGTGTTGACAAAATGTATCTAGTGCGTTTAATCTGTGCACCAGGCGTGTTAGAAAAAGGGTATTGCTCCTTCAACCTTGTTGGTCAAGTATCACGAATCTGTGTGGTTCGCTTTACGTTTCTCAGCGTCTGTGAGTAGGTTAGAAATTAATTCTCTAAGTCATACAATGGACGGCTCCTCTCTAGGCTGTTGAAACAACCTAAAACCAAGCATCTTTGACTCTTATTTTTCCTGCAACTCTCGTTGAAGTCTCACTTTCATGTGATTCTAAGATGTAACAAGGTTTCCCAGATCAAAATGTGATAGAATGGGCAGGCGGATGGTAAGAGAGGGTTTGGCAGTGGCACACCTGAATGATCTTGGAAAGAGGGACAGTATCCCTGGGGTTGTCTACTAGGCTGAGCAACTGGACCTTGGATTAAAAATCTGGCAGGCCAAAACGTCAGTGTGGTGTGGCCCATGTGTTCCTTCACACATGACTCCATAACAGCAGTGCCAACCATCACATATAAAATTCGCCTAAGCCAGGATGACTCAGTCTAGTATTGATAAGAATTCTTGACCCCTTTCAGCACTAGCCTCTTCCTTTTCCAAAACACTTCTCCTTCTCATGATCTTGCCCCTCTCTATGATTGATTGGTCTGACTAGAGGCAAGACTCTTAGAGGTGTAGATACTTGGACCAGTGGGTGCCCCTACTCTTCAGATGTGTACTTTGTTTCCCCGACATTGTCAAGTCAAGCGTTGTACTGTGGAATGTTGCTATTTGAAGCATCTCCGGTAACTGAGTTTGTTTCATCATGCGGGTGTCTTGACTGTGGTAGATAGATACCGTTCTGTTGGCTGGAGAGGCAAAAGTTTCACACTTGATGCTCATAAAACTCCCCCTCCTAACAGTGAAGGTGAAGGGACTGTCACTAAATCGGCACACGGAAGTATTGAGTACACCAGGGCACATTAGACTGAGAGAAAATACAGGATCACAATTGGATTAAGCCTCTCCTGAAAATGTATTTATTTATTTATTTTACAAATTTGTAGAGCGCATGGCTGCCCGTAAGCGTCCCAGCGCTAATGATATAGAAACCAAGCGCGGGGAAGCCTTACGGGAACAGCCAGGTCTTGAGTGCCCTACGAAATGAGAGGAGGTTGGGCTGGACTCTAATGTCCAAGGGAAACATAGAAGTGCATATACTGAGCTAAAGAAGACACATTTTCCTCTACACCAAGAATGCTTATCTGCACTTTCCATTCCTCAATCCATAGTGGAAATCCCTCTACCATAGTCAGTAAGGGTACAGCATATTTTGTTCATACTGTAGCTGCACGTGGCCAACATTGTGGGATTGCAAACATGAGGACCCTTTCCAAGTCCCTCTCTTTATGATATATGGTTGTGAATTATAGCTTGGACTCAGTGCAGGCTAAGATCTTCAATCCCCCTAGATTAACGGTGATCAGTGCATGGGTGGTACCTTACAATACAATTGGCTCCCAATGTCAGACCTGTTCAATCCCAGTCCATTTACACTTCTGAAGCAGGGTAAATTTCTCAAGAAATTATTTCGTAATGGAATCTGATTATAAGCATGGTCACCGTATGTCCCTATATGTCAGGGACTTCGGTAACTGCTGACGTCTAATATCCTTACCGAAAACCAAACCAGAGAAGAACAGCAGTTCTTGCTTATACTTTATTAAATACATGCATGTCACTTGCACTAAATTTGATTGCCTCCTCACCTTGAGGTCCATTGTTGCCCCTGTCACCAAGAGATACAGCAAAAAGCAGAACTCCATCACCAGGCGAGGATGAATGCACCATCTCAGCCAAACACTCCTTCCTACACCCGTTGTTCCCTCCTCACATCAGAGCTAGGATGAGTACTCCTTTCCTTTCCATGGGTCAGGCTGTTATGATGACCAGAGAGCGCTTCTCTCCCAAAAACCCAGACCATTAGGTGCCTCAGAATGCCAATGATGTGACAGTATTTGTGTTGATCGGACACCAAGGAAAGATCTGTACACGTAGACTGTAACATTTCAGCCAACCAATAGCCCCTCTGCTCGGCCTAACTTAGAATTGCATCCCGGTTCACTTCTTGATCAAATAACCAGGAGCATCAACCATTGGTATCAGAGCATCACTTTGAATATTGTCCTCCATTACATTCATCAGACAGTTTTCAACAGGCTGCTCTCCCAATGGTGATCTAGGTTGTGCATTACTGCAGCTGATGAGATGGGGAAAAGAAGGGCAACCTCACTGAGAAGCTTAACCAGGCTACCGACCTCTTGGAGTGAAATCCAACAGTACTGACGTCCAAGCAAGTATCCGGCGAAAAGCTTTGGAAATGCATGAGAGATCGTTTTTGTGCATCGCAAGCCATGAACCCTAGAAACACACATACATATTAGGCATTTTTATGTTGAGGAGATTCATGACAACATAACCCTAGGCTGCTCTTCCGAGTTCCCTTTTTGTGCCGTAAGAAAGGAAGCTAAATACTACACAACTTCCAAACAAAAGCTGTTATGGAGGATAAGGCTCCACTGCCAAGTTTCTATCTTCTCAAAGTTCCGTCTCCATCCTCTTGAAGTTACATCACTTTCAGCCCAGATGTGAAGATGACTTCATAAAATTCAGGAAATCACTGAAAACTTCTTGCTTCTACAGCCTTTGCATCTGACAAACTAGACCTGGCTCACTTGCAGTTAGTGCTTTCAAATGACTGCACGGTGCCTTGAGTGAAATACAAACAAGCATTGGCAAAGCCAATAGGTCTGGCCTTTGCTAGTGCTTGTTTGTAAAGCCTTGAGATGCCCGTGCCCTGGATATTTTATTACAAGCATATGCAAGAAAATTAAAAAGAAAAAAACATGCTGCCGCTTAAATATGGCCAACATGTGCTTGCAATTAAAAATTAAAAAAAACATTGATTTATGTGCCTGCTTTATTAATTAGGTTTTTCAACAAGAAGTCTTTACTTTTGCACGAACCATTTTACTATTGTTACCTTCGAAAGGTACTGGGTTAAATCATCACCAAACCAAGCACTCAAATCGCAAGCTGCTACAATATTAAAATGTCACTGATAGTTTCTAACATAAACTTTAATAAAAAGGAATGTAGACAAATTAAATAGCTGATTATTTAATGTTAATATAAACACAACAAAATAAAAAGGCGCACTTTGAGCCAGCTTTGTCACTGAGAATAATCTGCTTTTAAGCAGATGTGAACTATGTGCATAGGGTTTAGCAGTCACTCAAAATTAAGGGAGCCAATGGGCAAAGTGGGCTGAGTCGTTGACCCGTGCTGTGGTAGGCAGAAGCAAAATGTAAATGACAATACAAAAGACCAGTGGAAGAAACCTGCAGTCGAAAAGTTCCTCTCTCCGTATGTATACGGTGTACGATTTTTTTGGGGAAAACAATAGTCTGGCGACTCAGCTACAGCTGTCTCAAAGGCCTGACCTAAAAAAAAGGCTGAAATAAAATAACATGAAGTTTGTGTAGCCAGTGCTTGAAATGGGAATGTAGATACTTGCGTTGCCAGAGTACCTGTTTGCCTCTGAGAAGTGCAAGTCCTCTTCTGTTATAGCTGCTGCACCCTTTGTAAGAAGTGCAGGTATTCGGTCTTTTTAATGAAAGAAGTGCAGCTACTGAGCACTTGCTCATTCAAACCAGAGTGTGCAATGTGCTGTGTAGCTGCAATTAATCATTGGGACTGCAATTTAAATCATGTCAACAGGATGCAAAGCCCTTCCTTTTACGGCGCAAATATGTGTCGTGTTCTCTGAACACGAAGTGACCCACACCGAGACTGGTAGGTGATAAACGTGTTCTTTATTCTCCTATTATCTCCGTGCCCACATGCATGTCAGTTCCCTCTGCCTTCGTCCAGTATCTGTCCCGCCCCACTCCCTGACCGGAAGTGGTGTCCGGTCTCTGTCCCCTCCCATAGGTCCGAGTGGAGGGTCCTAGTGCCCCTGACCCCAGGTCACTACATCTCCCCCTTTGTCACGAAAAGAATGCGAGGAGAGAGAGAGATAGATCCCATGTATGTGTCGAGAAGAAGAGGAAGAAGAGTTCGAGGGAGAGAGAGAGAGAAAATGGGAAGGAATGGAGAGGCATACCTTCATCCCCATCACTACATTTCTTCAATCAGTCTTTTTTTCCTTTTGCTCACTCTTTTTGGCCAAGTCCCTTCTTTTCCTTCCTGTGACTCCTCTTCTTGTCCTTCACTCTTGTCTGTGCATCTTCCTTCATTTTCTATTGATATGTTTCTCTCCTGTGCGCTGATGTTCTCCGCCGCAGTGTCCTCTCCGTCTTCATCAATGGTCTTCACTCCTTTGAAGTGAGAACTGTTTCTTGCTATTCGGTAGGGGCCCGACTCCGCCATGATCATTGGCCCCTTGACCTCTGTTATTGTTAGTTGGTCCTTTGAGAATGGACTGTCAGACTTTCTCCGCATCACTTTCTCTGACGCATCACCACTTGGTCCACTTGCTTGAGGTGCACCGGAGTGGCATGTCGCCTGGCGTCCGTGTATGCTTTCATCTTCTCCTTTGCCTCCTGGTCCCTCACAGCAATGCTGCTGTGTTCTGGTGACCTCTTCGCCTCTAGCTGTGGTAGCCTTGTTCTGCTTGACCTTCCCAGCACTAATTCAGCTGGACATCTTCCTGTGGAGCTGTGAGGGGTGTTTCTATAGTCCTGTAGCACTTGACAGTGCGCCTGTCCTATAGAAATCTGCACCAGCTTTGCTCTTTGGACCGCCTTCTTTATATTGCCCATGAATCTCTCCACCATGCCATTCGCTTGTGGCCACAGAGGTGTTATCTTCCTGTGATGAATGCCTAGGTAGGTCATGAATTGTTTTGAACTCCTCCCCTGAAAACGGAGGACCATTTTCTGTCTTTAGTGTCTCTGGTGATCCCCAGGCTGCAAATATGTCATCTAATATTGGTAGTGTCGCAGTTGATGATGTCGAGGAGATGTGGCGTACTATGGGAGACCTCGAGTATTCATCAATGATCATGAGCAGATAGTTGCCCGTGTCTAGTGGCCAATAGAAGTCTGCTGCTAACGTTGTCCATACTGCCTTTGGAAGTTTTGACATATGTAATGGTTCCAGCTTTGCCGGTTGGCCCGTTGTTTGATAGACGTGGCAGCTCAGGATGGTGTCTTCCACCATTCTGTCTAGGCCAGGGAACCATACCTTCTCCCGTAGCAGCTTCTTTCTTGCGACCATGCCTCTGTATGACTCATGTGCTAAGCTAACAGTCCGACGACATAGCCCTCTTGGTATTACTATCCTTGTTCCTCGCATTAGTATACCATTTTCAGTCCCTGATAGTTCGTCATGTATCTTTTTGAATGCTATAATTTCCTCTTTGTTGACTCCGTCTCCCGCTGCGCAGTTGTTGTTGTTGATGTGTCTCCATCTCTGCTGTCCTGTTGTCGCTTTCGCCGCTTGCATCGTGTCATCCTTTGCTGTCTCCTGCTCTAGGTCAGCCAGTGTTATTGGCGCTGGCGTGTTCTGTCTTAGTACAAAATTGAGATATTCTTCTGCCATTGAGGTCTTCTCTGGTGCCTGTGGTAAGGGGTGCCGAGACATGTCGTCTGCCTGGTTGTGTTCTTTGCCCGGCTTGTGCACTATCTTGAAATCGTAGTCCATCAGTCTTATGCCCCAGCGCTCAATGCGAGGTGGCATCTTTGCATTTGGATTGCCATATATTGTCACCAGGGCTTGATGGTCAGTTACGATGGTGAATGGTTTGCCGTAAATAAACATGTGATAGTGCTCACACACCCATACCACCGCTGAGCTCTCCTTTTCAGGTTGGGAGTATGCTCTTTCAACTTCAGACAGACTTTTGCTTGCGTACGCAACAATTTTTTGGGTGAATCTCTGCCTGGCAGGTGTTGTGCTAGGATTGCCCCTAGTCTGACCGGGCTGGCGTCTACGGTCAGCTCGGTGCATAGCAACGGGTCAAAAAAGGCAAGGTGTTCTACGGCCATCATGGCCTGTCTGATGGCTTCAAATGCCCAGCTGCACTTTTGTGACCAGATGAACTTCTGACCCTGCTTTGTTAGGTCCCGCAGTGGTGTGCTCACCGTGGCGAAGTCCTTTATGTAGCGGGCACAGTAGCTGTCAAGACCAAGAAACTACCTTACTTCGGCAACATCTATTGGAGGATTCGCTTTTTTCAAGGTCTCTACCTTGCTGGGGTCCGGTCTCATTCCTTTCTTGGAGAAGATGTGCCCAAAGAATACCA
Organism: Triturus cristatus; assembly: GCF_964204655.1. Taxonomy (NCBI): domain Eukaryota; kingdom Metazoa; phylum Chordata; class Amphibia; order Caudata; family Salamandridae; genus Triturus; species Triturus cristatus. The sequence goes on along the minus strand of NC_140589.1, from coordinate 1,708,866,711 downwards.
GTTCACTTCTTCCCAGTTCACATTTGTCAGCGTTCAATGTTAGTCCTGCTTGTTCCAGCTGAAGGCATACTTCACGTAGGGCACTGTCATGTGCTTCATTGGACCAACCAAACCCCAGGATGTCGTCGCTGTAGTTTAAACTGTTTTTCACCGGCCTTATCACTTGTCTTATAGTTTCCTGAAATATCTCCGCAGCGGATGATATGCCGAAACGCAGACTCTTGTAGTGGAACAGGCCCATGTGCGTGGAGTACGTGGTAATGTACCTCGATTGCTGGTCGAGCTCCAGTTGATGGTACCCTTTGCACAGGTCCAGCTTCGAGAGTCGACATGAACCAGTGAGACAGCTTATCATATCATTTAGGTGTGGCCCAGGGTGCCGTTCTCTCTCAATGGCTGTGTTTGGTATCCTCATGTCCACGCATATGCGAATCTTTGATGTGTTCTTTTTCGGAACTACCACTATTGGAGATACCCAGGGAGTCGGTGCTGCCGCAGGCTCAATGACTTCTTGTGCCAGTAGACTCTGTATTTCCTCTTCGACCTGAGGTTGTAGATGTATGGACACTTCTCGATGATGCTGCCCCACAGGTTTGACTGCCTCTTTGATGTGCAATGTTATTTGTTTCCCTTTTAGTTTTCCTAGGCCTTGTAGTATGGCTGGGTGTTTTTGTAGAATGTTCCGTTTCTCTGACATGTGGTATGTCATGGCCAGGAGGCCCATCACCTGCGACGTGACATTGCTCAGTAGGCATGGTGCTGGGATCTTTCCCCGTAGCACATGTATCTCTTCTCTCCATGACCGGTCCTTGTACGTCAGTGTTTCTATGATCTTCCCCATGTTTTCCACCGGCTTCTTCGAGCCCCAGGTGAAAACATCGACGGTAGATGGTGATAGTGACGGTCTTATCTTCATCTTCTCGTACTCCGACGTGCACATGATGTTGCACGTGGCCCCACTATCAAGCACGAAACGTGTGCTGTGGTCTCCTACTTCAATCTCCACCGTTGCTGTTTTTTTGATCTGATGCTTCTCCACTGGGTTAATGTGCTCTGTCTTTCGTTCTTCTGTCAGTGCATCTGAGATCAGATACAGTCGTTCTGCTTTTTCTGATGCGACTGTTCCTTTGGATTCATCTGAGGAGCTGCGATTTGCCATCTCCATGTGCCTGGCATACCTGCTCGTTACTGCTCGTGGTCTTGCCGGTCTTCCTCGCTCACTTCTGAACTGTCTACTCATGCAAACACTCGCAAAATGATTGTCCCTTTTGCATTTCCTTCATTTCTGGCCCATTGCCGGGCACGCACCAACGTGTGGGAAGTCAAGACCGCACAGGTAGCACGTTCTTTCCTGTTTTTTCGTTAGCGGTGGCGGTTGGCTGTCTTTTTTCTTGTTGCTCCCCATTACGCGGGTTGCTTGTTCCTCCCTTCTATCTTTACTTAGCTCCATGTCTTTGGCATGTGTCGTTGCTCTTGCTTCTGCTCGAGCCATTGTCAGAATCTTCTCCAGCGTCGTTGGTTCCTTTAAAATACGTGCGCGGAACTCCACGGACTGGCAGCTTTCGATGATGCGTAATCGTATTGCTTGTTCATTGTCGAACTTGTCAAACTCGCAATATGTTACTAGCTTTCGCAGTCTTGTTGCGAAATCGTCCAGGGGCTCCTCTTCTCATTGGCACGCGGTGTTAAATGTTTACCTCTCGAAGTCGATGTTTCTTTGCCGGTCAAACTTCTCTGTGAGGCACTGTATCAGTCCCTTGTACGTCGCTGGGGAATGTTGTGAGCAGGTCCTCCACTTCATCTCCTACGAAATTTAAAAAGAGGTCAACGTGTTTTGCCTCTGCGACGTCTGTGGCGCGCATGTTGCGTTCGAATTGCCGAATCCAGCGTTCCCACCTGATCTCTGTCTGTGGTTCTGATAGGCTGAATGGTAGTGGTCTGCGAAATATTGCCTGTGCGCTGGTCTTGTCACTTTCGTTGGCCATCTTCCTTCTTTCCTTTGTCTTTCCGTCTTCTTTTTGTTATGCTGTGTTCCTTCTTTCCTTTTTGTGTTGCAATTTCCCTTTAGTTCTTTATTTTCTCCTTTTCCTATGGCTTTTTGTTAATGTCTGACTTCAAAATGGCCGTCTGGCCCTCTCCAGCCTCTCATTCACTAACCCGCCTGACTCTAAGATGGCCGCCGATACGTCTGTTGGCCAGATTTGCTATCTATTGCATTACCTGACTTTAAAATGGCCGCCGGGCCTTCCTCAGCTCTTCATTGGCTGTCCCGCCTGACTTCAAGATGGCCGCCGAGCTCTCTTGAGATTTCGGGTCAAATCTCAATGCGGGACGCTCGGGCTCTCGTTTAGTCGGCGGGCGGCTTTTCAACAATCGGGCGCTTGTTTTTTGCGCTTCCCTCACCTCACTTTCCTTGATGCGGCCGGGTGGGCTCCCGATGTCACCATAGATGCCGCACACGGACCAGGGTGGACTCCTGGCTCCGTTTCCTTTTCCTTTGCGATCGGGGTGGGCTCCCAATTTTGCGTCTTCTCTTCTTTGGGGCCCCACGGACCAGAGTAGGCTCCTGGTTTCGTCTTCTTCTGTGGTCGGGTGATGTCCCGACGTCGTCTCGTCGATCGGGTGACCAGGGTGGGCTCCTGGCTCCCCGTGGACGTGATGGCAAGGTAGTTTCTTGTGGTGGCTCTGTATCTCACCTGCTCGTCGCCAGTTGTCTTGTTCTCTGAAGTGACCCACACCGAGGCTGGTAGGTGATAAACGTGTTCTTTAGTCTCCTGTTATCTCCGTGCCCACATGCACGTCCGTTCCCTCTGCCTTCGTCCAGTGTCTGGTCTCTGTCCCCTCCCCTAGGTCCGAGTGCAGGGTCCTTGTGCCCCTGACCCCAGGTCACTACAATATGTATGTGTGGTGGATGTGCACACCTGAGTAGAAGTCAGGCGCGCAACGCCCATTGGACTCAAAGGACTTCAGCCCCCTCCCCCGTCGTGTGTGTCAGCCCAGCGGAGACAGCTTCCCGGGCACACACACAGCCGCACCAGAGTACTTCACTAGTCTTTAAAAGACCATTTACTTGTTAAAGAGGCTTTGTTTTGTTTTCACCCTTTCTTAGAGCCCCTGCATCTCCACTCTGCATATTGCTGGAAGAATCAGCCCCCCCAAAATATTTTGTAGCCCCCCCACCCCCGAAATTTGGCTCTAGTTGCACCTCTGGTAGAAGTACTTGTCTGGCACTAGGACTTAACAATTTGTCAGTTAAGACTTTGTTTGCTGTAGAAAAGAACCATTATGCTGCGTACAAGAAAAGAGATCTTTTTCACCTTCTGCTTAGTGGTGTTTGCTTTTGTTTGTGAGACTTGGGAAACCGTGACGTGCATGAGTGACCTGCTTTGGTTTCCGGTGCTTGCTGTGCTGTGTCCCTTGTATCGCCGAAAAAGATTGGAACCATTCAGCACGAGATTCATTGCCAGAGAGATAATAGAAGTTATCCAACTACCGGCAACGGTTCCTTAATACATAGCTTGGACATAGCAGAGATGTATATGCCATAAAGCTAGTAAAAGCAGGACTACTAGAGACTCGTCGGAGAGACACAGGCCTTGAAATATACTCCCCATAGAGAGCCTAAAAGAACTATTTCCTATAAAGAAAAGTGGACATATATAGAGCGCCTTATCTATGACATACATAAGCCTGAGATCCATGGAACAAGCAGATCGTCTGGAGACATAGATCATTAAGAAGCTCTTCCTGTGCATGTATTTCTTCCATGTTGAGCATCGTTCCAAGAAACAGTAAGATTCCCCAAACCTTCGCCCGTATTATAAACAAACATAAACAAATGGTCCTGATGAAGATGGAGACCAATAATACTGTCTATTGAAACGTACGTCGGCCAGAAAGTGTGACACCCCAGACATCAGCACAGCAGCCGAGGGTGGATGTTGTTGCCCCGCTTTTTACCAATTGTGCATGCAGTGTTGGTCTGGGGTGTGGAATGCAAGTGTATAGTATGCTAGTGATACGAGTGTGAGTCTTATGGATGAGGTGTGAGTGTAGGGGACTGTTTCATTTTCTTTTTATTCCAAGTTGTGCTATATGAATTTCACCGGTAACAGTTTTTGTAATTTAGAATGTCAAAAAGAAAAGAAATGGTGTAATGTTAATTTTTGAATTTCGATATAAAGAAATGAAATGTAATGTCAACTTCTAAATTTTGATAAAAATGAAAAAAGAAAATATGAAATAATAGTAAACTTAAGTTGTTGTGTGGAGATCAGTATTATTGGAGCCCCATGTTTGAGCACTTTCTCAAGCCAATGTTGAAGAAATATAGGTTGTGTGGGAGGTTGCTTTTGCAAATATAGCTTGCTGTGCTGTGTGCATGAAGGTCGTGACACAAGCTGCGCATGCGTGGGGTTTCCCATCGATGCCTGCTGCTGTGGGACTAAATTACACGTCAGCGGCGTAGCAAGGGTGCAGTGGGCCCCAAGGCAGACACGGATATGGGCCCCTTGTCCCTCCTTCGGATAGATAAAGAGCCATAATTGGTGTACTTTGTGACCCTTTCCCCACGCTGAACCAATGGCAGGGGCGCCTCTGGCAGATCCATCTAAAACCTAGATTCAGAACTATTGCAGGGGCAGACTCGGGGTCTTAATCGTCACTGTTTCTTAATCGTCACTGTTCACAGCTGGTCAGCCAGGGCACAAGTCCTAAAAAAAGAAGTGCAGGGACTAACCTAATTAATCAGTAAGCAAGTGGCATCACTGCGCGTGACATTAAGCCGCGTGACATCATGGTGCGCGTGACATCACAGGAAGTGGCATCACAGGAAGTGACATCAGTACTTAAGCCCTCACATACATGTTTAGTAGGTGTATCATGAGTACATTTGAGCACATTTCGAGTATACTTGCAAACCTTCCTGATTTAGGCATAAGATTCACACTTTTGTATGCTACACGTAAAACAATGTTGCCTTTTGTCAGCGTAAAGCTTAATCTAGCCATAGTGCTTTAAAAGAAAAAATAGTGATATTTAAATTATACCAACGCCTCCTCAGGGGTAGTAAGCACTATATAAATGCTATTTATTTTGTGCAAATACTGGGACAGACCAACACATCTGACATTCTTACAGGGCATGCATATCTCCTAAACAAAGTGAAAAGCTGCATCTTAAGTATGTGTGAAGTGCTAACAAGGTGTGAGCCTTTGTTTGCCCTTTGCTGCATTTGCTTCTAGGTGTGAGGCTGCTGACTGCTCCCAGCCAGGAGACTCGAACAAAAGGAGGCCTGAAGACCCCTCAGACTCGGCCTTTGTTAAGAGCCAGCAGGAGTTAGAAATAAGAGCGCCCCGTGCAGATAACACCGCCCCGTGCAGATAACACCGTGCAGGCACTGCTGAAAGTGTCCCAGTGTTTGGGAATTACACCGGGACAAATTCAGCATCTTTAGCAGTGGGGCCCAACTTCTTGGCAGGGTGGACAGCGTCCACCCTGTGAAAAAAGTGGGTGGACGCCGTCCACCCGTGTGTACCCCCTACTCGTGCCCTGTGGTCAGCACAAAGACTCAAAGTCAGAAGGGGGTTGAGGAGGGTGTTTAGATTGGCCGAATTGAAGCAATGTTTTATTTATTTTGGTGTAGCATGGTCCTGACCCTAGGCAGGGGTGCCAGCTTGCTTCACGTGTTTGTGTAGAGTGTTCTTAGATCCAGCAAAGATTTACGACACAGCAGATTACATATGAGAAAGTAATGGGAGACTCATTTATGTGATTATATTCATGAGTAAATCAAGTTTGTATTAAGTACATCAAGTTCAGCATGAGTGAAGGGTACAGTAGGTGGTCCATAAGGGTGGACCTAAAGGTGAATGAGGTGGCTTCGGTGAGCTCTATGGTCGCAAAGGGTCCTAGGGAAAGACCGCGCAACTCTAGGCGTTTGTTACGCTGGACATTGCAGACACTAACTTGGAAGCCTGTTTCATATTCTGGTGGGGAAGCATGCCTGGCTGTACACGCCCACATCTAGAATATAAAAAAACTAAATTCTATAAATATGACAACAACACTGATTCATTTGAGAGATGTGGGTCGACAGGAGCCAAGGCCACATATATTTATTCATCCTGAACGCTTCTCATTAATCCAGCATCCGCACCTAAGGGATGCAGCCAGCGGAATGTGCTGACCCTTTAGTGCTTGTTAATAGCAGTGGCCATGGGGACACAGACAGAGGACAAAAGGAAGTGCCTCGTTCGAATGTGGCATTCTCACCAGCTGAACGTTTCATAGATGAACACACAGATCAGAAGGATATGCTGTTACTTTGCTGCCCTAGTTGGGCAGAAATTAAAATGCTCCACAACTTGTAGTTAAGAGTTGCAATTATGTATATCGTTTCCCCTTGAATAAATAACAGCAAATAAGGCAGACAAAAGGTTCACACAAAGACTGAATCCTTGCTAGATTTGTGGGATAACCACTGACTAAGTAAATATTTATATTCATTGTATGGAAGTACATCTGTCCCGGATATCCTGAAAATGTGGCATGAGCCTGGCGCTCCTTGACCTTCAAGGTGACCCGAGTCTGCAGAAAACCATGGTTCCCTCAAAGCAAGTCCTAGAAATTGGTTCCTTTTTGCATTTGTAGCCATGCTGTCTTCTGTGGTGACGTTTCTATGTAGATTCCTACTATTACAATTAGTTTTAAGGTGAATTCATCTGGTAACCAGCATTGGTGCTCATAAGCCTTCTGTTTTACGGTGCTACCACAAATAGCCACAAGAAGATGCCATATTGTAACAGATTGACTCAAAAATGGTCTTGTTGCAAGGGGAACAGGAATGCCAGCCACTTCAAAGAGCATGGCTCCAGATTTACTACCATTACCCTCTGACACTAGTCTCTGTCGCCGGACTTCACACCCAACCATTCCAGTCTTCTTCCTGCCTGATCGCCTCATCCCACCTATCCCCACTCCCCGATTTTAGAATATTTTGGTGGCAGGAACTTTTGTTAACTGCCCTGCTGCTGAACAACTCACTTGGATCTGCAGCTTGCTCCTAGATGGTGAACAAGAAGTTGTTTCTGCAGGCAGCAAATTGGGGAATGGTTTTAGAAATGAAATAAAACTAAAATTCGTGCACATTGTCTTCCCCAGTATGGCACCAGAGAGGAGATGTTACGATTCAGGCTTCGTTATTAGTGCCCTGGTATTTGAAGAGGTAATCCTGTTTCTGCCCCCTCCCCCCACAGTTTACTCACAGGTTCTGCAGCCTTCAGAGACCAATGGTGTTAGTCCTCACTGCACCAAAAAGCCTTCTTCCTTCTTGGGTTCTCCAAGAGTCACACACCCAACGCTCTAGCGCACACCTGCGTCTCTTGAGCATATTGGCTGCAGTTTATTTATGCTCTTAAGCCCATGCACTGCGCTTCATTTTTGAGTTGCAGAGCTTACTTTCAGGTCAGTTCTTGCATCCTCACCCTTCTCCAATTCATCTTTGGCTGCTCTCCAGCCCTATTTGAAGAGAGCTTGATGTCACCGGGCCATCGGCAACCAGACCAGCATGGGGCTACACTCTAGCAAGAAGTGGCCAGCATGGGACTACACTCTAACAAGAAGTGAGATCCTGTGACTGAGCTTCTTGTAGTTAACCAGTTGGTGTGTACAGCAGAGCACACAATGTGTTACTTATATCAACGATCGATGCTGGGATTCAGTCTGTGTTCTTAGTCAGTAGCTCTCGACTGTTGTGAGTGGGCCTGTCAAGGAGCTTTGAAAAATGGTCCTGCCTTCCTTAAAGGAGATTAAAAGCAGAATAGACACGTTTATCTTTTTGTAACACACCACACAGGTGTTTCTATTGGATCACTCACCGGCGGTGACGTAATTTACCACACTGATGTGGTTCTGTTCTTCGACTTATAAAGCAGTCAATGTCTTGTAATGAGACAGCCGCAGATATTAAAAACCCTAAAAGACAGGCTGGATATAAAACGGGTGCCCCGCCATCTGGATAAAAGAGATACATTTATATAGAGTAATTCTACGTATGTTTTACAGCGTCCTTTAAAAAAAAAAAAAATCCGCGGCCCACTGTTTAATCAGGCGACTGATATAAACTCCCATGCTTGCTCGATTGCAGATTGTGCATTTCAGGCCAGCCTGAGAGAGCAACATGTTCCATAAGCATGACTGCGGGTAAACAAGCAATTTTATCCCAGAAAATAGATTCTGCTTCTGTCAACATGTTGTTTATTTTCTCCCCCAGATAAAAAGTTCAGTTTTCTGATATTTGTATCCAGATAAGCCAGTAAACAAGATTAATATAGTGTGGAAAAGGCTGTCAGCAGCCCTGGCAAAGGAAATAAGTTGCCTTGCACCGAACAGAGTGTAAACTGAATAAAAGTGTCAGGTCTACCATGAGATAATGTGATCCCGGGTCTTTAACTAAGCATGACATAGGCACAGTCGGCTTTTCTCATAGCCATAGTGTAGAAAATGGATTACTATATTCCAGGGATGCCCACTGGAATAGCATGAAAACCTCATTTCGAGATTAATGCAGGGCACGGCTCTGGAGCAACGCCGCTGCATTGCTACCATCTGTGTCCAGGTCTCCATTTAACATCCCAATCAATTGATTGTGAGCTGGCGGCCATGTTGTTATATGATAAGTTTTAATTTGATTAAATCATTTCCTGTTCATGCTATGCAGGAGCAGGGGCGCGCCCCTCCTAAACCCCCGCGCCCTCCTCCTCCCACCATACCTCACCCCACCCTCCCCCCCCCATGCCTTGGCCTGTTTGCGCCTCTGCGGACCAGGGGCGCGCGCGGCCCCGGTGCCAGAGGCTGTTAAGTACAGACGTACGATATATGCATTAAGCAAATCAAGTGCGGCCGCGCTTAGGGTTTGAATGACAGTTTCATTACAGCCTTCTTTCACCGGGATCTTATAATTTGGTGGAATAAAGACCCAATCGTCTAAAGTATTTCATTTGAATTCTGATCAGCAGGCAATGTTTTCAATGTTTTTTTTTTTTTGCGAAGTTTGAGCAAAGGACATTCTTGAGTTCCAGTAAATCCAATAAGTCGCATGAAAAAAAGGTGCAATATTTCAATTTGTTGTCCTGTCGCAAATAACTACAGTGCACACATCTGCCATAGCTATGTTGCGCAAGGAAGTGCATCTAGCATCTTAAATAGTTTAAGGCAGCAACATATTCTTAAATAGGCAATGATCAGTAAAACGTTGCCTTATTTTTGTGTTTAACCTACACGTCAGGGGTCCTAATCCCACTTACTTGCTTTAGTCTTTTAGTCTTCCTATGTCCATAGAATTGGGGTCTTTGGTTTCGATATCTGTTATCATTGTTATTAGCACTAAGAGGTAATGTCTAAAGGTGCGCTGTTTTAATCAAAATTTTTATAAAATCCCCAGTGGACAATATTGATATAATCATATGTAATTTTCATGTTTGGAGATACCAGGTTTGGGTCCACTTTACACGCTGCACACTATTACAAAGCATTATAGCAAGCTTAACGAACACAATGAAGGCATTTAGAATTGGGCTGCGTTTATCGCCTCCATCTTAACACCACAGATGGGCTGTTGCACCCCTTTACTAAACATATCTGCCCGGAGTTACTGAGTTTGGATCTATTGCCACAGCTTCCTCCCAAACCCAAGGCTACTGCTGTATGCACTTACCTGCATCCTGTATTGTCCAACAATCAGGACCTAGCCCAAAGTAGTTGATGTGAAGTTAGAATAAATTACAATTGTTATATCTGTAACAAGGGTTTTCTTTTGTATAAAAGAAAACACTTCAATCTCTCAAATATATCAAACATATATGTTACAAATCAAAACTGTTCGGAATAACTATCTTTGTGGTATTCCCCCAGATTTCTGTGGCTGAACCCGTTTTTGTTGGACCTATGACTCTGCGACTTAACTCCTGCTAACTTTTCTTAAAGTACTTGTGCTCTCCCTTTTAAAAACATGATAAATTGGCATATACCTATACCTAGTTGGCACATTTAATGTACTTGCAAGTCCATATTCTATGGTACAACATGTATAGAGGGCCTCTAAATAAAATGCTACCAGTAAATTTCCGCACTCGTGCCACCCACTAAAGCAGCACATGTAAAACTGGTCTACAGGTCTGCTATTGCAGCTCGGGTGGGCAGTTTTAAACTGCCATTTCGACCAGGCAATATAAACCTTTTGCCAGGCCTCAGGCTTCCTTTTTAGTACTTACAAGTCACCCTTAAGGTAGACCCTAAATGTCCACTGGGAAGAGTACAAGGTATTTAAAAAGTAGGGCATGATTATTTTAAGTTTTACGTGTCCTGGCAGTGAAACACCTTCAAAGTCGCTTTTCACTGTAGCAAGGCTGGCTCTCGCATAGGGAAACACTGGGTCAAATTGAAACAAAATATAATGCTTAATTTCAGTTTTAGAGCAGCCTGAAAACGTATTCAAGAACTTATTTTAATAGAAATTTAATAGAAATTTAAAATCCAACTTAATGGCAAAGTCAGAGTTTGTATTACTGTTTTGAAAATGAAATTTAAGAAAGTTGTCATTTTCCTGCATAAACCAAATGTGCATTTTTGCCAGTATCCACTGTCACATGACTGGTGAATGACACCCCTTTGATGAGATATGGATTGCTCCACGGCAGTGGAGATGAGGCTTGAGAATGGAGAGGTGTTTATCTTCCTTGAGTAGTATAGCCTGTTGGGTTGTGCCCAGCCCTCACCGAGCTTCAGAGGCCTCTCCTGTCACTGGTAGATGTAGCTGACACCTGGACATGCCCTCTCTTTTGTCCCATTTGCCAGCTTATCTCACAACCTTGTGGGAGAGGGGTACTGCCCACAACTGGTATAAAGTAACCCAAGGAAGGGTTTACCCATTTCCATAGCCCCCCTTCTGAGTGGCCAGAGGTAACTCTGGCCAGGGGAAGAAGAGTTTGCCATGTTGGGTTTTGGGAAAGAGAAGTACTGTGGGATAGCTTACAGTAAAACACACAGGAAGTACTGCAAAACTGGGTAGTGTCTTTTACCCCATTGGTTAGGGAGTGGTCAGGAGTTTACTAGGCATAAATGTGGCACCTTCAGTACCCACTTCAAAACACCTCTGGACCTGTGGAGAATCACAAAATGGACGGTCCTGCTGCCTGAAGAACCTAAAGTAAGATAGAACCTGCTTGCATTGAGCCCAGGACTTCACTCCAGAGGTCAGATGACTGACCTCAAGGACGCAACAAGTTTCCAGAGGCAATTTGCTGAAACTTCACAGCTGGCCAGTACCAACTGGAGCTGCCCTGGACTCTGACTTTCATAAAAGTTTCCATCAGACCTGGTTGAGCTGCCTGAAAATAAAATGTTAAGAATGCAATTTTCTCCTGTAGGAAGTTGGGCAATTGGCTTTCAGACAGAGCACAAAGTCCAACCTATTTTTGAATTCCCCTTTGTGGCCTGACCACAAGTCCCATCATAATTTATGGTGATACTGTACAGTATGGATTTTTCATCATTGTCCACTTCACATTGTTGGACAGCACTTTTTTTTTTGACGGTGCTAGTTATAGTTACTTTAGGGTACAAGTGATAGTTACTTGAGGTAACTTATAACTGGTAAATTTCAGTGGTTTTGCTTGTTTAAAATTTATGTTGTAACTGACATTTTCACCTAACCATAAAGTCTCATTAACTTTGTTTTTTTTACTGAATTTCCAAGGGTTTTTTAAATGTAAAGTTAGAGATTATTATAATTCATAACTATAACCTCACTCTAACCTTTGTTTTTTAAATGAATTTCTAGGTTTTTTAAATGTAAGTTATAATTTCCATTGCAGTATGCGGCGTTGCCCTGTGCCCATCCCTCTAGGGACAACCAACCCCCCCATTGTTCATTGCCTTTGGCTGTGCACAGCAGGGGGTTGGGCACCCCCCACAGGCATCCAATCTCCCCACAGTCGGCCAACACCTTTTTTTTGCAGTGCCCCGGATTCACTCATCTATAATGATTCTCCAGGAGACTGTGCTGAGCCCCGCGGTGGAGGCACAAATTGACAAAACAGCAATATTTCTTTTCATTTTGAGACTTGGAGGGTCTCTCTGGGGATTCCCCCATATGGCCCAGTGGTTCAGTATACCCCTATCCTGCCCCATTATAAGTAAAAAAAAAAAAGAAAACATTTTTAGGACTTAGGAGCCAAGTCTTGAGATGGCCGATGCAACATTTTCTTCAGGTTGCAACCAGCCAATAGGATCCAGAGTTCAGCCTTGCAGATCCATCGTGGATAGTCACAGTCAGCCAATTGGAGTGCGGCAGGATCCACAGATTCACCTTGAAGGATCCGCAGTTGATCAGTGTCATGAAATATACAAATATTTTGGACCCTAATTTCTCAAAAGCTGTTGAACGGGTTTACACCAAATCACTAAAAGCACATTTTCTGGACCAACGTCTAGCTTTCTGCCAAATTTAGTGTAGTTCCACTCAGCCCCTTTTGTGATATCACTGTGCAGTTCTCCTATAGAAAACTGCATGAGGAAAATCCTTTTTGGAACCCCTGACCTTCTTCTCGGCTTCTGCATGACGATCACCTCAAAACTTTCCAGGAAGAAGCTAAGGCTGATGAACTTTTGTTTTTGGGAAAGTTTTGTGCAGATTCGTCAAACAGCGCCATATTATTACCAAATCCTAAAAAACTAATTGATATTGTAATTAGGTCCGACCTACTGCCACTAGATAAAATACAGTGCACACACACAAACAGCCCCCCACCCACCCTAGTGGCCATAGCCGCTAAGTAGTTATAGCTCAGATGCACTTTCCATTGAAAAGTCATTTTTAATTCTCTTATACATTTTTATCCCATGGACGGATTTGCACAAAATGTGAAAACCTAAACTCACTCAGGTAAGTTTCAGCATGTCAAGATTCGTGAAGGCCTTTCCATAGAACAATAAGTTACTTTGGGCTGAAAAAGTGTATCTTTTCCCATATTGTCTCCCACAAAAAAAATCCAAAATATAGAGCAAAAACTGCTGAACAAATATGCACCAAACTTTGCATGAAAGCAGAACTTTTCTCAGAAAGGACACTTTTTTGATTTGGCATAAAACTGTTAAGTAGTTTTTAGGTCTCGCCTGACCCAGCGCATGCGCTGGTCTGGCGAGACATTTTGTGAGGGCTCCAAAAAGTCCTACCAGGCCATCCTAGACCTACAGTGCATGTGCGCGGACGCGCACGTCGCGCTTTACCGCGATTACTTTCACTTTCGCGGGCGCTTTTATGTTTGATCGCGATCGTGATCACTTTCGCGGCTGCACGGCCGCTTTGATGTTCTCCGTGAGGCTTCAATAGATTGCAGCAGTTAAAACAAGCATTGGCATAGCCAATAGGTCTCGCTTTTGGGACCTTATAAGTGTTTAGTTATGCAATTGTTGCATGGCTAAACACTTATAAGGTCCCAAAGGCGAGACCTATTGGCTATGCCAATGCTTGTTTAGATATGTGTTTAAAAGAGGTGTAGCCAGGATTTAAAGAGTTAACACTTTTGCATATCTTGTCAGTTGCACCGCATTTGTTACTTTACTTATAACTTTGGCATTGTTTGACAAATATGCCTGTACTTTAGCAGACACTTAGTAGATTCATAAAACTATTGATCTTTTTTAATTTGTTCTCATCTATAAAAGGGGCCGGCTCAGTTAAAAAGGGGTGTCAGAAAGTGTTCTTTTGTTAATCAGCTTGGCATTGTGTGATGAATCTGCACAAAACTCGGCAGAAGCTAGAAAGGATTAGTATTTTATTGGAATGTCAAGTTTTGTGCGAGTCCATAAAGAGGGGCAATAATTTAAGGAGGGTGGCTCAATACATTTTTCGTTAGCTTATACCTTTAGCACTGGTTGATCAATCTTTGTCAAGCATGGCAAGTAGTTAGTAACTGATACATATTGCAGGTATGGATCAGCATGACATTTCAAAAGGACTTAGCAGGTTTCACCTTCTTTTAGTATTTTTAATTTTGTGCAGATCCACCGGTGGGGAGAGTCAAAAGGTGCTGCAAAAACATTTTCAGTTTCCTATAAATTAAGCACTATTTGAGTAATCTGCATCAAATGTGGCATGCAGTTAGCCAGTGGTGTGGCTAGGGGAAAGCAGTGGGGGCAGACCACCCCAGGCACAAGTTTTGGGGGTGGCGGCTGGCCCCGCCTCCCCCACTCTTACCTGTGGCAGATGCGGACGCAAGAATCGGCAGCCCGGGCGGCAACCACAGGGGTCGTCACTGGCGGCCTAAGGCCTAGCTATGTCACTGCAGTTAGCAAGTTAATACGGATGCAGGTAATCTAGATTTTGTGCAGATCCAAAGGCGGGGAAGTTAAATAGAGGATCAAGACATTTTTGACTTGTGAATAACTTTTGCACTGCCTTATGGATCTGTATGGTGTTTGGTAGAGATGTTGCATGTTTAGCCTACTCTTGGTGTTCTCAATTTTATGCAGACCCATAAAGAGGTAGAAATTTCAAGAGAGGGTTGAAAGAAGTGCTCATCTGCTAATACATTTGACACTGTTTGATTAATCCAAAATCATTTGGTAGACTTTTAGAGGGTTTAGCTTATTGTTGGTTAACCAGTCTGTTGGTGTATTCAAAGATAAATTGGAGGACCATCAGAGTTTCATTCACTAATAACTTTAGCACTGTTCAATGAATCTGTATGCAGTTTGGCAATTAGCAAATACAGCCCGGTGCAAAGCCAGGCAAGCCCTGCAACCAACCCCCACTGCACTTAGCTTAAGCTGGTTGGGCACAAGGCCCGGCCGAAGGCTGTGCACAGCGCAGAATGGGTACACGGCATGTTGTGCACAGTGGGGTTTAAGTGTCCATGGCAGTTTGGGCCTCACAGCCAACTCCTGCAGAGCACAGCCAAAGGTATTGTTTGGCATGGGTTTTGCAGCAACGGGGTTGAGATGAGGGCCCGGCTGCCGGCACTAAATGGAGTGTGCAGTGTATACTGAGGTGAAGTAAATATTAAGAAAATGAAATTCTCTGCAAAAAAACACAGTTAAACTTGTCAAATTACTGAAATTCACCAGTTATGGTTAGCAATGTACACAAAAGAATTCAATGCTTAATTTGAGCTGGTGGTTTCCGATGCTTGGTACCGGCACTTAATTGTCAACACCGGCCCTTATGACAGTGTGCCACATGGTGGCTCTGTTTGTCTAATTTAGAGATGAGGGCAACAACAGTTGTTTATTAATTCAATATACATAAAAAATGACTAATATCTGCCTCCCGTGCCATTCTTATAGCTTTGATGGCCTGAAATAGTCTGTAATGTCACACTTCTAGGAGTGAGATGACTAGTAGTTATGCTGGTTCTTCTGTCATTGGCAGGGCTTTCAGTGGCAACGGTTGGTGCAAGATGCAGCAGCCTCCTGACAAGGGGCCTGGCATTTACTTTGTTACAAATTAAGCACGGCAAAAGATGCCAAAACACGTGACTTCTGCAATGTTGAAAACACCAATTTGGCAAAGGTACAGAAACAAAGAAAAAAGCAAGCAAGAGAACAACATTGCATCAAGGCCCATGCTATGGCAGGTTTAAGAAATTGGGTTACTGGTTAAGGGGGGTGGAACCCTACTCAGGCAGCAAACACAGTCTTTGTCTGGATGAGGCACAAGAAAACCCCAAACTCTCCTGGTAGGTTGGCACAGAGCAGTGAGGCTTAAATTAGAGGCAATGTGTAAAGTATTTGTGCCACATTTCAAACAGTACTAACGTGAAAACACCACACAAAAAGAATTCCACACCAGCCTAGAAACATAGAGTATGTTTTGATAAATACAACAAGATCAAAACAAAAAAAATTCAATAAGTAGAAGCTATTTGTGCAACATTTCAAACAGTACTAAAGTGAAAACACCACACAAAAATGACCCCACACTAGCCTAGAAACATAGAGTATGTTTTGATAAATACAACAAGACCAAAACAACAAAAATTAAATCAGTAGAAGCAGAGATCTAAAAGTGTAAATATTTCAGTAAAAATAGTGCTAAAAAGCACAATGCGCCAACTGCGGATATCTGGTCGCGCCAGACCAGGACAAAGTCACAAGTTCAGGCAGACCACGATGAAGGGCAGGCTGGCTACAAGGACCCAGATGGCCCGCTGAGCTAAGTACCTTAAATCCTGGTTTGTGAAGCGTTGCGATGGTCCAGGTCAAAGATGCTTCGCACAGCCGGAACGATGTGTCGATTCTTAGTTACCGAGGATCCTTCGACAACGGCTTGCGATGCAAAGTCCAGCGCCGAGGATGCATTGCTTAGTTGGGGCGATAGGTCGGTTCCCAGTGGCTGTGGTGTGGTGTCCAAAGCAAAACCAAAGGAAATAATGGACGGAGTGTTGAACATTGCAAGCACTCACCCCCAGTTAACTGATCTGGGTTTAATCCATCACCGTTCTTTAGCACACTCTGCCACCCCAGTTCAGACATGGCCATATGCAAATCAGTCTGACCCTGTGCCTCATGGGAACAGTCCAGCCCGAACTGCCAAGCCATGTCTTCCCTGGACCGGAAACAAGCTTCCTAGGACCGGTTTCTGGCATTTCAGCCGTCTTCAGCCAGGCTTGCTTGAATCCAGTGGCAAAGTGAGCAAGGGACTCACGTCTGAGCATACCCTGCCAACTTATGGCGAACAAAGCAAAACCAAAGGAAATAATGGACGGAGTGTTGAACATTGCAAGCACTCACCCCCAGTCAACTGATCTGGGTTTAATCCATCACCGTTCTTTAGCACACTCTGCCACCCCAGTTCAGACATGGCCATATGCAAATCAGTCTGACCCTGTGCCTCATGGGAACAGTCCAGCCCGAACTGCCAAGCCATGTCTTCCCTGGACCGCAAGCAAGCTTCCTAGGACCGGTTTCTGGCATTTCAGCCGTCTTCAGCCAGGCTTGCTTGAATCCAGTGGCAAAGTGAGCAAGGGACTCACGTCTGAGCATACCCTGCCAACTTATGGCGAACAAAGCAAAACAATGGAAATAATGGACGGAGTGTTGAACATTGCAAGCACTCACCCCCAGTCAACTGATCTGGGTTTAATCCATCACCGTTCTTTAGCACACTCTGCCACCCCAGTTCAGACATGGCCATATGCAAATCAGTCTGACCCTGTGCCTCATGGGAACAGTCCAGCCCAGCCCGAACTGCCAAGCCATGTCTTCCCTGGACCGGAAACAAGCTTCCTAGGACCGGTTTCTGGCATTTCAGCCGTCTTCAGCCAGGCTTGCTTGAATCCAGTGGCAAAGTGAGCAAGGGACTCACGTCTGAGCATACCCTGCCAACTTATGGCGAACAAAGCAAAACCAAAGGAAATAATGGACGGAGTGTTGAACATTGCAAGCACTCACCCCCAGTCAACTGATCTGGGTTTAATCCATCACCGTTCTTTAGCACACTCTGCCACCCCAGTTCAGACATGGCCATATGCAAATCAGTCTGACCCTGTGCCTCATGGGAACAGTCCAGCCCGAACTGCCAAGCCATGTCTTCCCTGGACCGGAAACAAGCTTCCTAGGACCGGTTTCTGGCATTTCAGCCGTCTTCAGCCAGGCTTGCTTGAATCCAGTGGCAAAGTGAGCAAGGGACTCACGTCTGAGCATACCCTGCCAACTTATGGCGAACAAAGCAAAACCAAAGGAAATAATGGACGGAGTGTTGAACATTGCAAGCACTCACCCCCAGTCAACTGATCTGGGTTTAATCCATAACCGTTCTTTAGCACACTCTGCCACCCCAGTTCAGACATGGCCATATGCAAATCAGTCTGACCCTGTGCCTCATGGGAACAGTCCAGCCCGAACTGCCAAGCCATGTCTTCCCTGGACCGGAAACAAGCTTCCTAGGACCGGTTTCTGGCATTTCAGCCATCTTCAGCCAGGCTTGCTTGAATCCAGTGGCAAAGTGAGCAAGGGACTCACGTCTGAGCATACCCTGCCAACTTATGGCGAACAAAGCAAAACCAAAGGAAATAATGGACGGAGTGTTGAACATTGCAAGCACCCACCCCCAGTCAACTGATCTGGGTTTAATCCATCACCGTTCTTTAGCACACTCTGCCACCCCAGTTCAGACATGGCCATATGCAAATCAGTCTGACCCTGTGCCTCATGGGAACAGTCCAGCCCGAACTGCCAAGCCATGTCTTCCCTGGACCGGAAACAAACTTCCTAGGACCGGTTTCTGGCATTTCAGCCGTCTTCAGCCAGGCTTGCTTGAATCCAGTGGCAAAGTGAGCAAGGGACTCACGTCTGAGCATACCCTGCCAACTTATGGCGAACAAAGCAAAACCAAAGGAAATAATGGACGGAGTGTTGAACATTGCAAGCACTCACCCCCAGTCAACTGATCTGGGTTTAATCCATCACCGTTCTTTAGCACACTCTGCCACCCCAGTTCAGACATATGCAAATCAGTCTGACCCTGTGCCTCATGGGAACAGTCCAGCCCGAACTGCCAAGCCATGTCTTCCCTGGACCGGAAACAAGCTTCCTAGGACCGGTTTCTGGCATTTCAGCCGTCTTCAGCCAGGCTTGCTTGAATCCAGTGGCAAAGTGAGCAAGGGACTCACGTCTGAGCATACCCTGCCAACTTATGGCGAACAAAGCAAAACCAAAGGAAATAATGGACGGAGTGTTGAACATTGCAAGCACTCACCCCCAGTCAACTGATCTGGGTTTAATCCATCACCGTTCTTTAGCACACTCTGCCACCCCAGTTCAGACATGGCCATATGCAAATCAGTCTGACCCTGTGCCTTATGGGAACAGTCCAGCCCGAACTGCCAAGCCATGTCTTCCCTGGACCGCAAACAAGCTTCCTAGGACCGGTTTCTGGCATTTCAGCCGTCTTCAGCCAGGCTTGCTTGAATCCAGTGGCAAAGTGAGCAAGGGACTCACGTCTGAGCATACCCTGCCAACTTATGGCGAACAAAGCAAAACCAAAGGAAATAATGGACGGAGTGTTGAACATTGCAAGCACTCACCCCCAGTCAACTGATCTGGGTTTAATCCATCACCGTTCTTTAGCACACTCTGCCACCCCAGTTCAGACATGGCCATATGCAAATCAGTCTGACCCTGTGCCTCATGGGAACAGTCCAGCCCGAACTGCCAAGCCATGTCTTCCCTGGACCGGAAACAAGCTTCCTAGGACTGGTTTCTGGCATTTCAGCCGTCTTCAGCCAGGCTTGCTTGAATCCAGTGGCAAAGTGAGCAAGGGACTCACGTCTGAGCATACCCTGCCAACTTATGGCGAACAAAGCAAAACCAAAGGAAATAATGGACGGAGTGTTGAACCATGCAAGCACTCACCCCCAGTCAACTGATCTGGGTTTAATCCATCACCGTTCTTTAGCACACTCTGCCACCCCAGTTCAGACATGGCCATATGCAAATCAGTCTGACCCTGTGCCTCATGGGAACAGTCCAGCCCAGCCCGAACTGCCAAGCCATGTCTTCCCTGGACCGGAAACAAGCTTCCTAGGACCGGTTTCTGGCATTTCGGCCGTCTTCAGCCAGGCTTGCTTGAATCCAGTGGCAAAGTGAGCAAGGGACTCACGTCTGAGCATACCCTGCCAACTTATGGCGAACAAAGCAAAACCAAAGGAAATAATGGACGGAGTGTTGAACATTGCAAGCACTCACCCCCAGTCAACTGATCTGGGTTTAATCCATCACCGTTCTTTAGCACACTCTGCCACCCCAGTTCAGACATGGCCATATGCAAATCAGTCTGACCCTGTGCCTCATGGGAACAGTCCAGCCCGAACTGCCAAGCCATGTCTTCCCTGGACCGGAAACAAGCTTCCTAGGACCGGTTTCTGGCATTTCAGCCGTCTTCAGCCAGGCTTGCTTGAATCCAGTGGCAAAGTGAGCAAGGGACTCACGTCTGAGCATACCCTGCCAACTTATGGCGAACAAAGCAAAACCAAAGGAAATAATGGACGGAGTGTTGAACATTGCAAGCACTCACCCCCAGTCAACTGATCTGGGTTTAATCCATCACCGTTCTTTAGCACACTCTGCCACCCCAGTTCAGACATGGCCATATGCAAATCAGTCTGACCCTGTGCCTCATGGGAACAGTCCAGCCCGAACTGCCAAGCCATGTCTTCCCTGGACCGGAAACAAGCTTCCTAGGACCGGTTTCTGGCATTTCAGCCGTCTCAAGCCAGGCTTGCTTGAATCCAGTGGCAAAGTGAGCAAGGGACTCACGTCTGAGCATACCCTGCCAACTTATGGCGAACAAAGCAAAACCAAAGGAAATAATGGACGGAGTGTTGAACATTGCAAGCACTCACCCCCAGTCAACTGATCTGGGTTTAATCCATCACCGTTCTTTAGCACACTCTGCCACCCCAGTTCAGACATGGCCATATGCAAATCAGTCTGACCCTGTGCCTCATGGGAACAGTCCAGCCCGAACTGCCAAGCCATGTCTTCCCTGGACCGGAAACAAGCTTCCTAGGACCGGTTTCTGGCATTTCAGCCGTCTTCAGCCAGGCTTGCTTGAATCCAGTGGCAAAGTGAGCAAGGGACTCACGTCTGAGCATACCCTGCCAACTTATGGCGAACAAAGCAAAACCAAAGGAAATAATGGACGGAGTGTTGAACATTGCAAGCACTCACCCCCAGTCAACTGATCTGGGTTTAATCCATCACCGTTCTTTAGCACACTCTGCCACCCCAGTTCAGACATGGCCATATGCAAATCAGTCTGACCCTGTGCCTCATGGGAACAGTCCAGCCCGAACTGCCAAGCCATGTCTTCCCTGGACCGGAAACAAGCTTCCTAGGACCGGTTTCTGGCATTTCAGCCGTCTTCAGCCAGGCTTGCTTGAATCCAGTGGCAAAGTGAGCAAGGGACTCACGTCTGAGCATACCCTGCCAACTTATGGCGAACAAAGCAAAACCAAAGGAAATAATGGACGGAGTGTTGAACATTGCAAGCACTCACCCCCAGTCAACTGATCTGGGTTTAATCCATCACCGTTCTTTAGCACACTCTGCCACCCCAGTTCAGACATGGCCATATGCAAATCAGTCTGACCCTGTGCCTTATGGGAACAGTCCAGCCCGAACTGCCAAGCCATGTCTTCCCTGGACCGCAAACAAGCTTCCTAGGACCGGTTTCTGGCATTTCAGCCGTCTTCAGCCAGGCTTGCTTGAATCCAGTGGCAAAGTGAGCAAGGGACTCACGTCTGAGCATACCCTGCCAACTTATGGCGAACAAAGCAAAACCAAAGGAAATAATGGACGGACGGTTGAACATTGCAAGCACTCACCCCCAGTCAACTGATCTGGGTTTAATCCATCACCGTTCTTTAGCACACTCTGCCACCCCAGTTCAGACATGGCCATATGCAAATCAGTCTGACCCTGTGCCTCATGGGAACAGTCCAGCCCGAACTGCCAAGCCATGTCTTCCCTGGACCGGAAACAAGCTTCCTAGGACCGGTTTCTGGCATTTCAGCCGTCTTCAGCCAGGCTTGCTTGAATCCAGTGGCAAAGTGAGCAAGGGACTCACGTCTGAGCATACCCTGCCAACTTATGGCGAACAAAGCAAAACCAAAGGAAATAATGGACGGAGTGTTGAACATTGCAAGCACTCACCCCCAGTCAACTGATCTGGGTTTAATCCATTACCATTCTTTAGCACACTCTGCCACCCCAGTTCAGACATGGCCATATGCAAATCAGTCTGACCCTGTGCCTCATGGGAACAGTCCAGCCCGAACTGCCAAGCCATGTCTTCCCTGGACCGGAAACAAGCTTCCTAGGACCGGTTTCTGGCATTTCAGCCATCTTCAGCCAGGCTTGCTTGAATCCAGTGGCAAAGTGAGCAAGGGACTCACGTCTGAGCATACCCTGCCAACTTATGGCGAACAAAGCAAAACCAAAGGAAATAATGGACGGAGTGTTGAACATTGCAAGCACTCACCCCCAGTCAACTGATCTGGGTTTAATCCATCACCGTTCTTTAGCACACTCTGCCACCCCAGTTCAGACATGGCCATATGCAAATCAGTCTGACCCTGTGCCTCATGGGAACAGTCCAGCCCGAACTGCCAAGCCATGTCTTCCCTGGACCGGAAACAAGCTTCCTAGGACCGGTTTCTGGCATTTCAGCCGTCTTCAGCCAGGCTTGCTTGAATCCAGTGGCAAAGTGAGCAAGGGACTCACGTCTGAGCATACCCTGCCAACTTATGGCGAACAAAGCAAAACCAAAGGAAATAATGGACGGAGTGTTGAACATTGCAAGCACTCACCCCCAGTCAACTGATCTGGGTTTAATCCATCACCGTTCTTTAGCACACTCTGCCACCCCAGTTCAGACATGGCCATATGCAAATCAGTCTGACCCTGTGCCTCATGGGAACAGTCCAGCCCGAACTGCCAAGCCATGTCTTCCCTGGACCGGAAACAAGCTTCCTAGGACCGGTTTCTGGCATTTCAGCCGTCTTCAGCCAGGCTTGCTTGAATCCAGTGGCAAAGTGAGCAAGGGACTCACGTCTGAGCATACCCTGCCAACTTATGGCGAACAAAGCAAAACCAAAGGAAATAATGGACGGAGTGTTGAACATTGCAAGCACTCACCCCCAGTCAACTGATCTGGGTTTAATCCATAACCGTTCTTTAGCACACTCTGCCACCCCAGTTCAGACATGGCCATATGCAAATCAGTCTGACCCTGTGCCTCATGGGAACAGTCCAGCCCGAACTGCCAAGCCATGTCTTCCCTGGACCGGAAACAAGCTTCCTAGGACCGGTTTCTGGCATTTCAGCCGTCTTCAGCCAGGCTTGCTTGAATCCAGTGGCAAAGTGAGCAAGGGACTCACGTCTGAGCATACCCTGCCAACTTATGGCGAACAAAGCAAAACCAAAGGAAATAATGGACGGAGTGTTGAACATTGCAAGCACTCACCCCCAGTCAACTGATCTGGGTTTAATCCATTACCATTCTTTAGCACACTCTGCCACCCCAGTTCAGACATGGCCATATGCAAATCAGTCTGACCCTGTGCCTCATGGGAACAGTCCAGCCCGAACTGCCAAGCCATGTCTTCCCTGGACCGGAAACAAGCTTCCTAGGACCGGTTTCTGGCATTTCAGCCATCTTCAGCCAGGCTTGCTTGAATCCAGTGGCAAAGTGAGCAAGGGACTCACGTCTGAGCATACCCTGCCAACTTATGGCGAACAAAGCAAAACCAAAGGAAATAATGGACGGAGTGTTGAACATTGCAAGCACTCACCCCCAGTCAACTGATCTGGGTTTAATCCATCACCGTTCTTTAGCACACTCTGCCACCCCAGTTCAGACATGGCCATATGCAAATCAGTCTGACCCTGTGCCTCATGGGAACAGTCCAGCCCGAACTGCCAAGCCATGTCTTCCCTGGACCGGAAACAAGCTTCCTAGGACCGGTTTCTGGCATTTCAGCCGTCTTCAGCCAGGCTTGCTTGAATCCAGTGGCAAAGTGAGCAAGGGACTCACGTCTGAGCATACCCTGCCAACTTATGGCGAACAAAGCAAAACCAAAGGAAATAATGGACGGAGTGTTGAACATTGCAAGCACTCACCCCCAGTCAACTGATCTGGGTTTAATCCATCACCGTTCTTTAGTTCTTTAGCACACTCTGCCACCCCAGTTCAGACATGGCCATATGCAAATCAGTCTGACCCTGTGCCTCATGGGAACAGTCCAGCCCGAACTGCCAAGCCATGTCTTCCCTGGACCGGAAACAAGCTTCCTAGGACCGGTTTCTGGCATTTCAGCCGTCTTCAGCCAGGCTTGCTTGAATCCAGTGGCAAAGTGAGCAAGGGACTGTGGTGTGGTGTCCAGCATCATTGTTGAGACTATTGTCGACGAGGAATGGAAGGGCCTGCGCTGAGGATGCTCCACGTAGTGGTAGTTTCGCTGGAAAGGCAATGCAGGTATTTGCGATGGGGAATATCCACACAGCAGCGTCAATGTGTTGGTTCTACTTGAGGTTTCACCGCGCACAAGAGGAGATGCATCAGTTCCTCTAGGTCCACAGAGGCAGGCTGAGCACAATAGGGCCACTTCCAAGGGTACAGGACTGGGGTGGCACCACTTGGCAGGGTGGACACACAGATTGCAGTGTCCAGGTGCCTGGGGTCGAGGTTGTTGGAGCCTTCTGTCCCTGAGGCTCAAGTTAGAAAGCCAGGCAGCTAGCCCTTGGAGTCACTCTGGTGGTCCTTTGTTCAACAGATGCAGGTCCAGTCCTTCTCACCCAGGTAGAAGGGTAGCAGGCCAGCACAGCACAGCAGAGTCCAGCAGAGTGGCAGTTTTCAGCAGCACAGTATCCCTTCTTCCTGGCACAGTATCCACAGGTCCAGAAGTGTACTGAAGAGTTTGTGTCTGAGGTCCAGTATTTATATCTGGGTCTTCCTTTGAAGTGGGAGAAGCTTCTAGAGTTTTCCCTTGAAGTGGACAGATTTTCTGCCTCCCCTGTCCTGGCTCCAGGCTAACAACGGGGTATGCAGCCCTTTGTGTGGAGGCAGGTCACAGCCTTTTCAAGTGTAAGTAGGGCTGTGCCCAGCCCCACCCTCCCATCCTACCAGTAATGGCCCCTCCAAGCACACCTAAGCTCTCTATTGTGTGTGGCGGCTTAGGGGGAATACAAACATCTCAACTTTCAGCTACACTCAGTCATGTAACTCAGAGACAGGCTACAGGCATTAAATGGCTAATGTAGGGAGGGTAATGCCAACTTTCTGAATGTGGCTTTTTTAAAATTGTAATTTAAAATTCCTACTTCACCATAAAAGAGGATTTCCCATTACAATCCCAAAGACACCAAACATGAACCAGTTGCCTATTCTCATTTGCAAATGACAGCTTATTAAATGTAATAAGGTAACTCCAATGCTGCAATGTGGCATTAGTGAAAAACGAATTTAAGAGATTTTCACGATCAGAACATGTAAAACTTAAAAATACATGTCCAACTTTTTAAATACACTGCACCCTGCCCATTGGGTTGTCCCAGGCCTACCTGAGTGGTGACATAAATGTATTCAATTGGAAGGTTTGGGCCTGACAAACTGTTTAATTTGCCAGGGCAACATTGCAGTTTATACTCAACACACAGACTGCAATGGCAGGCCTGAGATATGTTTAAAAGGGCTACTTAAGTGGGTGGTGCAAGAAGTGCTGCAGGCCCACTAGTAGTATTTGAATGTACAGGCCCTGGGTACACGTAGTATCATTTTACTAGGGACTATATGTAAATTAAATATTCCAATTGGGGATAAGCCAATGTTACCCTGTTTTGAGAAGTGAGCACATGCACTTCAGCACAGATTTTCAGTGGTAAAGTTTGCAGAGTCCTAAGGCCAGCAACAACGAGATCAGCAAAAATGGAGGAGGAAGACAAAACATTTGGAGGAAGACCACCCTAAGGCTAACAGGTCCAACAAGCTTGAATTGAAATGTTTGTGACGGTGAGCTGGGAAAATTAACTTTGGTGGAGCTAAGCCATTAAAAAAGAAAGTTGAGTAGTTAAAATTCAGATTTTAAAGGTGTACTTTCTCTAACTCAAACAATATATATATCATTTTTTAAAGATTTGGTTCATGTGATCACTTTCAGGGTAAAGGCAATATCTGAACCTGTGATATGGCAGTTTGTCATGTGATCTGGCTAACGCCACACCACCCTGCTCCATGGGTTTGGTCAACATACCTTTCATCATTTTGACATGCATTGCTCACCTCCACTCCATTGAATCTAAATTTGCATTAGGAGAGTTTTATATTTAGTAAACACCTAGCTTTCCTGGATAAGTGCTTGCACTCTATTCGGATATGCTTATTTGCTCTGATTCAAAATAAAGATGCAAGGCCCTAAATAGAAATTGGCAGTCATGTTACAACATCATAAAAATGGAGGATGTCCCAGCTGCCATATTAGAAGTGCATTAGAACCAACAGCACTTGTAATATTGCCATATATGACGAAGTCCCTGTCCACCAAACTCTAAAGAAGGCCCGCAAACTTAAGTAGTGTTTTATTATATGATGTTTCATATTATGCTCTTGCCATTTGTCTGTGTTAACTAAACATGCTGCAGTTAGGTTTTCCGCTGATTCTTTAGCATACAATTCACTTGGAGTAGAAGTAAATAATCCATGATATGTGTTATCATTCATAAAGTGACATAAATTATCCATTGATTACCATAATTCTGTTTTCTCTCTAGATTGGTGCTGCAGTGCCTGGCAATAGTGAGCGATTGGCAGACGGTTCACAGGCACCTCATCCCCATGAGTGAGTAACCACTGCAGTGTTCATTGCCATCTACTCTCTTATGTCAGACTGTGCTTTAATTCTTCAATTATCCATGTTCAGAGAAACCCCTCTTGTGACACATCTATCAGTATTGGGGTTGTAACAGGTCATTTTCTTACTATTGTGTTTTTCTATAAATATTCCAGTGACACATCTCTTGCTTAGCTTTCATTTTTCTACAAGCTCTAATAGGAATGGTCCAGGCCTTGTGGATTTTCATGAAGCAAGGTAGTTTTGTTCCCATGCTCTTGGTTGGGGCAGAGCTATTTTGTACTCATTTGTGTAAGAAGTGTTTTGTAGAATGCTTGCAGGCTTATCATAACAAGATTACCAGATGAATGTGACCACTTTTGAGATCAGGAATATTGACCTACACAATTATTGAATCCACAATATTGATTACCTCTGTATTGCTAAGGTAAGTAGATATGTGGACCTATAGTTTTACAATTCCAAATTTGATCTATCTGTCTTGACAATATTTGTGCAGGTCGATGTTAAAAACTCAATATTGTGACTCCCCCCTGTTTCATCATGACAGCTGACCTGGTGCAAACCTGACATGGATAGCAACTGGGGCAAATACTTCCCAGTAAACTGTGGCAGTTATGTTGGGGGCCATATGCAAGCCCTAAATGAAGACCAATTCCTAGTGCCCTTCCTGCTCACTGCCTGCAGGGACGCCTATATCCTTCCCTTAAGAGAATCTGGACATTTCCCAAAGAGATATAAAACAATGTTCCATTTGGAGTATTTTTGACAAAGCGTCTTGTTTCACACCGGTAATGAGCAATAGAGAAAAGAGCTGCACAGTTATTTTGAGTATTCTGGAGAGATGTCAGGCTTTTGCTATTTGCTCAGATATTCAATTTATATCTGATGGTTTGTGCAACAAAAAATATTTCTGTTGTACACTTGTGACAAAATATATTGTAAAATATAATGTGCACACAGAACAGTGCATTAGTTTCGAGTTCTGCGTATTGTAAGGGGATTCGTAAAGCAGATCAAAGAGGAAGTTTCTTCCTAACAAATCCTGGTACTTATGCAGTTCCAGAAATAGAATGCTTTGTTTGAAAATTGTTTACAGTTTTTTTCTAAATTTCTCTATTAATGTGATTGTTTTTTCTATCAAATATGTCTGACACTGAAAAAGGCATGCTAAGGTGCAATGCAGGTTTAGACCATGGCAAGAAAGTTATCACTAGATAGGGGAGAAGATGTAGCCTAATGGCCAGGGCGGACGATCTCAAATCTGGGAAACTGTGTTCGAGTCTAGGCAATGATGCTGAACATCCTGTGATTCTTGGCAAATCACTCAATCTCCCCGTGCCTAACCAAAAAATAATGTGTCCTTGTGTAATGTAACTTGTGCTCGTGCAAAGCACTCTGATACCTGACATCTTCGGGTCAAGTTCGCGTTATATAAAACTACAGGGAAAAAAAGATAGAAGGTTCAGTCGAGCGGAGGTCCATAGACACTCAATGTATTAGTATTTTTTCCATCTGACACTTTATTGATGGGAAGCTCTTGATTGAAAGAAAGTGTAGGGGTAAAGAATTACGGATGCATATGTGTTTTCCAGAAGTGATGAAGTTTGATCAACATAAACAGTGCTGACTGGCGCTGTCCATTGTCTGCTTGCTGTGCTGAGAATCCCAACTGACAAAACCCTGCAGACCAAATGTCCCCCAATTATTCCCTTTAATACCTCATGTCCACATAATCATGTTTGTACACTTCGGGTTGTGATATCGCACTCAATTCAGGCACTTTTGCTTACCACACTCCTTCCTCCTTATAAAAACAGCACTCGTACACCATCTAAGATTCCTGAGTTCATGATTATTGTGGTTGTTACAGCCCTGACCAGGTCTATGACGAATATGACAGTTGGTCCTACCGTGATCACGCAGCTTCAGCCCGACTGGGTCTCTAATGATCTTGACAATTGCAGCCCCTTCAGGGCCTAAGATCACGCAGTTACAGCCCTGACTGAGCCTACGGTGATCATTCAGTTGCAGCCCTCACTGGGGTTATGTTTATCACAACAGTTGCAGAGGAAATAGAGGGCTTACTTGACATATGGATCCTCCCTCGCTCGCTCTCCTAAAGTTCGCTGTCTCTGGATGTCCCACAGCTGTTAAAGACACACTGTGCCACTCTCCTTCCAGACACTTTGTCCTACTGCAGGGCCAGACAGGCTCGTTCTCTATCTCAGCAGGCAAGCAGACGGGTATCTAGGTGCTTTACGGCTGATCCATAGCTCTTCCAGCAGAAAATATAGCAGAAAAGTAGTATCCTGGGATACTGGCTCTGAGTGTTAAATGGTAGCGGCAGTCGTAGTCGATAACCTTTCAAGTATTGCCCGGCGGTAATCGCCTCTTATACCATTCGATGCTAAACCAACAAAGAGGCAGGCGCCGGAGACTGGAAGGCAGGAAACAAAGTTTTATTCCGTCGGAGTGGAACACATCAGATCAGACAACGAGGTATCGTCACGAGGTGCTCTAACTGCATCTCTGAGGCCTGGCCTCTTATACACAGGTTTATGACTTTATTGCAGGTTTATCATACATGGCACATTCTTGAGATCGCTTTGATACATGAAAGAACATCCTCAGAATCCCCACTTCAAGCTCGTTCCCAAACATATCTACAGTGGAAGTCCCCACCCCACCCACAGTAGGAGATGGCTATCACACAGCTGGACATTCCGCCAATTCCCGGGGGTGTGTGTGACCGGTCGGGTCTCAGGGGGTGGGGGGCCTTGATCTACTGTAATCCCTTTGATGTGGGGTGTTTCCCTTACAGTAGGGGCAATAAACTGCATCCGCAGGGCTAGGTGATGGCCTGGGATCGGTTCGGACAATTGAGCGCAGAGGAAGGGGGTTATCAAAGAGATGCATGACCATGTATGGGATGTCGGTCAGGCGTGGGATGTGGTTCCATGGCAGGGTCGCGCAGAAGGAGAGGGTTTATGGCCTGTGTATGAGAGAGCGGGGGTGGCCGGCGCGCGGGGGAATGCTCGCAGCGCCAGGGGGACGCGCTGGCGATCGGCAATGAGCAGGGAGAGAACAGGGTGCCTAAAAATGGCTGCCGTGCGCTTTCCTGTGTGTCGCGCTGGAGAGAGACAAGATGGCGCAGATAATGTTCAGTTCGCAAGCTAAATTTCCACAGTCCTCCCTTTTAACATATCTCGCCAGCTTGTTTTAGTTCGGATCTATCCCCATGATACTACGAACTTCCACCTCATACAAAGCTTTCATTCGCTCCGCTTCAAAGTTCAGAGTCTTAGGGCAGATGCAGTTCATAAAAAGCGAACATAAAGGTGGCAGACACTGAATCCCCAAGCAGCATCCACATAGTATCACAATTGGTATTAGGATAAATGAAAACAGCTTCCATCCCCAACTTCTAATAGTGTCCCAAACCCAACTTCCCAGTGACCATTCTTCTTGCTCCTGATGAACCTCTGCGGAAAGTCTGTGGAGGTGTTCAATTGCTTTGTAGACTGAGGGTGAGTTATCCGGTACGTAGGTACAACAGCTGGACCCAATGATGCGGCATGCTCCTCCACGATCAGCCAGAACCACATCTAGAACGAGGCGGTTCTGAAGAGCCACCAGGCGGACGGCCTGAAGCTCGGCGGTGTTGTTGGCGAGGATGCCAGCCGTAATGTTCATCGCCGTTTCGACTGCCTGAGTTAAGTGGCGGATGGCACGGCTGTTTGCCATTGGACCCCAGAGTGGAACAAGTCCTTTTACTGCGTCCATGAACTGTGCTCCGGTGGAGTCGGCTTGCACGATGTCTTTGGCACGTTTCTGTCGGTGATGGTTTGCTGGGGCCACATATGTCGGAGGAAGGACAAAAGCGATGTAGCAGGTGCCTCCCCAACCTCTCGGGAGCCAGGTGTAGGCCTTAGTACCACAGACGAAGTACATATTTGGGGAGGCAACAAAGGAGGGTGGATCAACTGAGTCCAATGTTCGGGTGATGAGGCAGGAGCTGTGGCCCACCAGCTGCGCCCCCAGGCCTTCGAGGCACACAAGTCCAGTGATGTTGATGACGGATAGGGCCACTGTTAGAGTGGCGGCCGTTCGTTTCCGGAGGTAAGAGAAGGTGGGTCTGGCTGGGTTGTTAAACACCTGCATTTCAACTCGTTCTTTGGCAGGGATGTCCATGTGAAAGGAAGTGTTTGATCTCAGAGGACAGAAGGGGGCAGAAGTTTTTCCAGTTTTGTTCAGCCAGAACCCATGGTAGAAGTGTGACACAGTTTTGCCGGAAGTGGCATTGTCCTTGTAGCTTTCCTGCAGGAGGATTAGCAAGGCGAGGCAGGAACCATGGACCGAAAAAGGTGAAGGGATGAAAGGGATAGAGTGTCCAGTGGCATGTGGTAGCAATCCACAGATCCAGCAATTAGTGGCATTGGAGGCAAGATTGTGTTGGTGGAGCAACTGCACAAAAGAGTTATTCCAGAACTCCTTACGCCTTTCTCGGAGTTGGGGTGAAAGTGAGATCAGATGGTGTTCTTTCATGGTGGTAGGTGGAACGGTGGTCAGCAATGTCTTATGGGCGGGTGCGCTCTCCTCCATGATCCAGAAGGTGACCATGAGGAGAAGGCAAAAGAGAAGGGTAATGAAAAGTGCAATAGTCTTCGAGCTGTGCATTTTGTCAGTCTTTGGGATTTTGTAGTGGATCTTTGGGCGTCCGGTTGCTTCCATCATCTTCATGTCGGATGCTTCCATCACCTTCAAGGGACTCGGTAGCGGGCAGAACCACAGACTTTGTTTAGTTTCTCTCCTGGTGGCCTTTGAGGTGGCTAGGCAACCGCTCTGAGATTTCAACTTAGTTCGTGGTCTGCTTAGCCGAAGTTCCCTCCTTTCGTCGTAGGTTATACCCTTCTTTGGATGGCACAGTGGGATCTGGATATTCAGTCAATTCAAGTGTCTCTGTATTCGGGTAGCAGCTCAGGGATGGTCGGTCTTTGTCCAGAAGTTCCTCTTGGGCGGTGATGTTGTCGGTGGTCGTCAGGGTCGATGATACCTTCTTGCAGTGGTGTGCATGCAGCCAATTGCGCTTCCCCTCCACTCAAAGAGCTGTTCGGGTGGTGATCAGGACTTGCAGAGGGCCCGTCAACCGGGGCTCCAGACTCTTGGTGCGCTGGAAGTTACGCACTAAGACAAAGTCACCCGGTTGAATGTCGTGCCCGGGGCCCCTGGAAACGTCGGGAATGGCTTGCAGCACCTGCTGATGGATAACAGACAACGTTTTAGTTAGGTTATACAAATAGTCAGACATGAGGACGTCCGGGACGTCGTGGATGGATGTTGGTTTCGGTGCAGTCCAAAGGTTCATGGGCCGCCCGAAGACGACCTCGTAGGGGGTTAAGTGGTGTTTGGTGGGGGTGGAACGCATTGATAGCAATGCTAGCGGGAGAGCGTCTGGCCATTTCAGTCCTGTGGTGGCAACTATTTTTGCTATCTTAAGCTTCAATGTGGCATTATGTCGCTCAACCAAGCCTGCAGATTGGGGATGGAAGACCGCATGGAACTTCTGTTTTACACCCAGCCCCTTTAAGATGAGTTGGATAACCTCGGCTACAAAATGGGGGCCGTTGTCGCTCCACAAAATTCGACAAAGGCCGTACCGGGGGAAGAATTCTTTCAGTAGTACTTTTGCGGTAGTCATAGCGGTGTTGTCGCGGGTTGGGTAGGCTTCCACCCACTTGCTGAAGGCGCACACAACGACAAGTACGTACTTCAAACCTTGGCACCTTCCTAACTGGACGTAGTCCATTTGTAGGACTTCAAAGGGATGATTGGGAACCCCAAACCCTCCCCGGGGTACAGCAGTTCCTTTCCCATGGTTGTGTTGGAGGCAGACCAGGCATTGCTGGACCAGACGTTTGGCTGAGTCTGAGATTTTGTCGTTGTGCCAGACTTTGGAGATGAGTTTGATCATGGGAGCAGACCCTATGTGTGCGGGGGAGTGTGCCATGGTCAGCATGGGCATCAAGTATGAGTCTGGTAGCAACCATTTGTTCGAGTCTTTAGTTCAACAGCAACCGTCATCGTCCTTCAATCCCACCCGTGCCCATTCAGTTAATTTGTGTGGTGAGCTGGCTAATTGGATGTCCCTAATCGTTTCCCTAGCATCCTTCCATTTCTCAGTTTGTGACCTGGTTACGTACATACGGGTCGTGGACCTATTCTCGGCTATGGTTCGGGCAGTAATGTCAGCTAGTGCATTTCCCTGTCCTATAATGTCTGTCACTTTCTTGTGTGCCTGGCATTTGATCACAGCCAGCCGGGTGGGGAGGAGGACTGCTTCGGTCAGGGCAGAGACTAGATCTCCATGCAGGATGGGTGTGCCATGGGAAGTCAAGAATCCCCTCTCCTTCCAAAGGAGCCCAAAGTGGTGAACTACCCCGAAGGCGTATTGGCTGTCTGTGTAAATGTTTGCGGTTGTCCCTGCTGCCAGGATGCATGCTCGTGTGAGAGCAATCAGTTCAGCAGCCTGTGCGGATCGCTGTGTGATGCGGGCTGTCTCAACAACTGTTTGGGCTGTGGTGACTGCATAGGCAGCTGAAGTGGTGCCATCGGGGAGCTTGATGCATGAGCCATCCACCCATAGTTCTCCGTCAGGGTCCGGGAAGGCAGTATCTCGAAGGTCAACCCTACTCTTGGTCTGTTCGTCGGTGAGAGTCACGCAGTCATGTATAGGGGGCGCATTGGGGTCAGTGTCAGGGAGAGGTAGTAGAGTGGCTGGATTCAGAGTGGTGCATCGTTTCAATGTGATGTGGGGTGCAAGCAGGGTCAGTTCATAGCCAGTCAGTCGTGCGCTAGTCAGGTGTTGAGTCTTGGTCTAGTTCAGGAGGGTGTCAACCGCATGGGGTACCAATACAGTGAGGGGGTTCGAGAGCACGATCCCCTCACTTTGCCGGATAGAAACGGCAGCGGCGGCTACTGCTCGAAGGCAGGTGGGCAAAGCTCTGGCTACAGGGTCAAGAGTGGCAGAGAAGTAGGCACAAGGGCGTTGTTTAGGACCTATGGACTGAGTTAGGACGGACAACGCGCATCCCTCCCTTTCGTGGGTGTAGAGGGAGAAAGGTTTAGTGTAGTCTGGGGTTCCTAGGACTGGGGCCGAGCAGAGGGCGTCTCGTAATTCTTTGAAGGAGGATTGGCATTCGGGTGTCCAGGGGAGGGGGAAGGGGACATCTTTAGCCAACAGGGAAAGCAGAGGTTTTACAATAAGACTGAAGTTTGGCAACCACTGTCGACAAAAGGAGGTGAGGCCTACTAGAGACCGCACTTGCTTCTGAGTTTTGGGAACAGGGGTTTCTAGGATGGTCTGAATTCGGTCTGGGGTAAGTTTCCTCCCGTCCTTGGATAGGAGGTGGCCTAGGTATGTCACTTGGGGTTGGCAGAACTGTAACTTCTTCCTGGAGACCTTGTGACCGTTCTCCGCGAGGAAGTGGAGGAGGTGAATGGTGGCTGTGACAGCAAGTGTGGTGGTGTCGGCCGCCAAAAGGATGTCGTCGACGTACTGTATTAACACCACTCCATCGGGTAATTGGACTGCATCTAGTTGTCTCTTGAGGGCTTGGCTATAAATGCTGGGACTCTCAGTGTAGCCTTGGGGTGCCCTACAGAATCTGTACGACCGGGCTTTTAAAGTGAAGCCGAACAGGTAGCGGCTGTCTGGGTGGATGGGGATGGAGAAGAATGCGTTCTTGAGATCAATAACAGTAAAGGTGGTGGCAGTGGACGGAATTAGGGTGAGGATGGTGGTGATGTCTGAGACCACGGGGTACTGAGGTATGACTACTTTGTTAACTTCTCGTAAGTCAACAATGAAGCGGTATGCTTTCTCATCTCCCTCGCCTTGCTTCTTTACAATGGGTAGGATAGGGCTGTTGTAAACATTACTGACTACTTCTTCTACTACTCCTGCATTGACTAGGGACTGGATGATTTCCACCAATGCCTTCTCACCTTCGGGCGATATTCAATACTGTGGAAGCTTTGGCAGCACTGCGTCCGGTCGGACGGTTATGTGTACTGGGTCGATCACCATGCGCCCTACATCTGAGTCGGTTTTAGCCCATAGATGTGAGGGTAACGTGTCGAGTAGGGACAGGTCAGCATCAGTTATAGAGAGCATACGTCATGTGTGACAAGGTCTGAACAGATCTGGGTTATCGTGCAGGATGACTCGAACTCCGTCTGGGGAACATCTGATGGTAGCTCGGAAATGTTTTAGCAAATCGAGTCCCATAATAGCATCGGGGGTGTTGGAGGAGAGCAGAAAGGTCGTGTCAGTGGCGTTATCTTCTAAGTCAAAGGAGATTGGTGCTGATAAGGGGTTAGTGGAGGGCGTTCCATCGAAGCCTATTGAGGTTACGTGTGAGCCAGACAAGGGTGCCCTAGGAATCAGTCGTTTAGATAACGCACTACGTGTCGCCCCAGTATCTACCAGGAATGGAGACTTTGTGCCTAAGACCTTAGCAGTGACGTAAGGACCTTGTTGGTCAACACGGAGTTCGACTGGATCCCTCCCTTGCCCCTGGCGGTCCTATGCGAAGTCATGGGTGCTTTCGTAGTCGGACTGCTGACACTGGTTTTGTCGGGGGCGATCAAAGGTGTTTGGTCTGCCTGGCCTGTCGTTGATGGCGTCGTTCGTGTACCCTCGTCCCTGTCCTCTATTTCTGGGGTCATATGCTATGTCTCTGGGGTCCCTATTTTTGTTCATTTCCAGAAGGACCGGGCACTGGGATTTCCAGTGTCCGAACCCTCTACAGAACGCACATTGGTTCCCATCTAAATCTTTCCGTCCGTTGTAGGGTGCAGGTGTATGGTCTCTAGGGGGTAGCTTTCTAGAGGCGGTTGGTTGGTAATTCCCTTTTGGGGCTCCCTTCCTATGGTCACCCCTTGCAACTGTGCTATCATTACCCTCTCCTTCAGTTCCTTTTTCTGCCTCTCGGACGCCCTATCGTTCTCATTCTTTTGGTTTTCGTAGTATTGGGCCATCTGGAGGATTGCTGCGGGTTTGGAGGCTGCCCAACTGCTCTCGCTGGTCTGTAGCTTCTGGGAGACTTCTTGTGACAGGCCCTTCACATAATTCTGGACAAAGAGGTGATGTCCGGTTGCAGTGGTCATGTCCTGGCCACTATAATCGGAAAACACGGTCTCGAATCGAGAGAAGTATTCAGACACATCCTCCAGAGGTTTCTGGCGACAAGCCGTTACT
This sequence comes from Triturus cristatus, assembly GCF_964204655.1. Classification (NCBI taxonomy): domain Eukaryota; kingdom Metazoa; phylum Chordata; class Amphibia; order Caudata; family Salamandridae; genus Triturus; species Triturus cristatus. The sequence goes on along the minus strand of NC_140589.1, from coordinate 1,708,831,041 downwards.
ATCGACCAATCTACCTTTCTTTCTGGGATTAGAGTCTTCAACTTCTGTACAATCTTGTCTGGGAGCTCCAATATGGCTTTCGGGGGTTTCTGTCCCGGTTCTCGCTGTTTGTCTATGGTATCAAGTTGTACCCAAGTATATCCGAACGGCTCAGCGTGGTCAACTTTCCGGATTTGCTTCCACACATCAGCCGGCAGACATAACCCGAAGAACAAGTCGATATCTGCTAAGGTCATTATTGTTGAACCTAAGGCTGTACCTAGTTCGGTGTAGAAGGCAGTCGGGTTCTTTCTTAAGTCGGGTAGGGTTTTTCTAAAGGTCAAAATGTCTTGTCGGTCCCATGGCTGGTAGACCCAATTATATACAACCCTTCCCTTCGCATCTTGGTGGTTGATGTCGTCATGTGTTCCCTGACCTCGTGGGGGGACCCAGTAGGGGGCGGCCTCTTTGATGGGCATCATGGTATCAGCCCTTCCTGCCTGGGGCTTAGTCGCTATGGGGGTTTCTGCTTTGGTTGTCTGTCTGTGCTCTTTAAGGTGCTGGTAGACCTCGAGCGTACGAGTGAAGAGGTCCGTCACATCGCCCTCTCCTTCTTCCCCAATGTCTACCTTCCTATATAGGGCCGCTAAGCCATCGGGACCTTTATCGTGGTACCTATCCTCATATGTATTCAGGGCGTGATAACAAAGTCGTACGACAAAGTGTCGTCTGCGGTTGTCGGCATACGAGTTATACAGGTCTGTTATATACTCCTCACTTTCCTTTCGCTCCACCAGTGTCCTTACTATCTTGTCGATTCCTGCTCGTTCACCCTTTGTTAGTCGATTCATTCTGGTGGAATCTTTCTTTCTCATCTCAGGGTCATCCAACGTTATCGCCAACGTTGTGTTCAGTACAAGAGGCTCGGCCGGCGCGGAGGCCGTGAGGACCGAGGCCCCGGTACTGCTTTCGCTTGTGTTTGGGGGTTGTGGGTGTTGCACTACCGGTTGGGAGGGTGCGTATGGAGGGGGCATGTAAATGATCGGGGGACCTAATAGCAATTCGTCATTCGTTCGTTGCTTAGAAGACAACTCAGGGTAGAGCATAGAGGGGGTCCTAACAGGGTACTGGCCTGATGTTTCAGGCTCTTGTTTCAGTTTAGCTTCCCTTCTCTCCTTTATTTCTTCCTCTAACTTTCTAGCGGCAAGGTGAGCTACCTTTCGTAATTCCTTTTCTGCTTTTACTTCTTCCCTCTTTTTCCGTTGTGTTGCTTCTTTGCGCCACATGCCGATACTGTCAAGCATAGTAGGCGTCGTTTTATTACTACGCAGAGCTATTTCTAGCATTTCTATTTTATAGTCGTCGAAGGATCCCATCAGTGGCCACTGACTCTCGGGGTCCTTCTTTGTATATTTATGCCATAGCTTGCTATAAGCTACGGTGACTAGTCCATATTTAGTGAACATGTCCTTATTAGGGGTGCCCTCCAGTGGAGCCGGGTGGTCCACCTCTAATAAGCAGTCCGGGCAGAACCAACTACCAATCAGTGGGGAGAAGATAGGCATGACGGGTTACAACGGGGACAAAAGTCAGCACTACCTATCTTTTCACTGCTTGCAAAGACTAGACAGAATATCTCTATTCCTCGTTATTTGTAAGCAGAGAATACCTCCAAAGAACCAATATCGAACAACTAGTGTTCGGACAATCAATCAATCAATCAATGGTGAGAAAGAGATAGGCACGACGGGTTACAATGGGGACAAAAGTCTGCGTTACCTACCCTTCACTATTTGCAAAGACTAGACAGAATATTTCTATTCTACGTTATTTGCAAACAGAGAATATCTCAAAGAGCACTATCCTTCAAAACAATCAATATTCGGACAATCAATCAGTGGGGAGATAAAAATAGGCACGACGAGTTACAATGGGGACAAAAGTCTGCGTTACCTACCCTTCACTATCTGCAAAGGAAGAGAGAGTATTTCTACTCCTCCCTGTTTGTAGACAGCGAATATCTCAAAGAGAACAATCAATAAGCAAATACTAGTATTTCAATCAATCGTTTCGCAATTTGTCGTGTTTCACGACCTTACCCGGACCGCGTGGACAGTTTCTCGTCTTCCGCCTCCAGCGCCCGATCGTCCTCTACTCTCCGGTATTGCCGCGGCACTCCTGATGGTTCCCAGTCAGGACCGTAGATCACTCGAGAGAGGTCTGCTCGGAATCAGTGAAGTTCGGATGATCGGCTGCCAGACGAGGGTCTATCGGGCAGGAGCTCTCCCGATCGTTGCAGTCGTTCACTCTGTCGTTGGGACCTCTCCCACTGGATCCACGTGTCGCTGATGGGCCCCACGCTTGGGACGCCAATTGTTAAATGGTAGCGGCAGTCGTAGTCGATAACCTTTCAAGTATTGCCCGGCGGTAATCGCCTCTTATACCATTCGATGCTAAACCAACAAAGAGGCAGGCGCCGGAGACTGGAAGGCAGGAAACAAAGTTTTATTCCGTCGGAGTGGAACACATCAGATCAGACAACGAGGTATCGTCACGAGGTGCTCTAACTGCATCTCTGAGGCCTGGCCTCTTATACACAGGTTTATGACTTTATTGCAGGTTTATCATACATGGCACATTCTTGAGATCGCTTTGATACATGAAAGAACATCCTCAGAATCCCCACTTCAAGCTCGTTCCCACACATATCTACAGTGGAAGTCCCCACCCCACCCACAGTAGGAGATGGCTATCACACAGCTGGACATTCCGCCAATTCCCGGGGTGTGTGTGATCGGTCGGGTCTCAGGGGGTGGGGGGCCTTGATCTACTGTAATCCCTTTGATGTGGGGTGTTTCCCTTACAGTAGGGGCAATAAACTGCATCCGCAGGGCTAGGTGATGGCCTGGGATCGGTTCGGACAATTGAGCGCAGAGGAAGGGAGTTATCAAAGAGATGCATGACCATGTATGGGATGTCGGTCAGGCGTGGGATGTGGTTCCATGGCAGGGTCGCGCAGAAGGAGAGGGTTTATGGCCTGTGTATGAGAGAGCGGGGGTGGCCGGCACTCGGGGGAATGCTCGCAGCGCCAGGGGGACGCGCTGGCGATCGGCAATGAGCAGGGAGAGACCAGGGTGCCTAAAAATGGCTGCCGTGCGCTTTCCTGTGTGTCGCGCTGGGGAGAGACAAGATGGCGCAGATAATGTTCAGTTCGCAAGCTAAATTTCCACATGAGGAAGACACCAGTTCTGATTACACACTGTCGTTTTAGCACTCCGCTTTAGAGATGATCCACAGCTCCTACAGCAGAAAATGCAGCATCCTGGGATACTGACTGTCATGCAGACACCAACTCTGGTTACACAGCAGCCTTTTTAGTGCTCTGCAGAACAGTCTCTCTAGATCTTTGAATGGAACCTGGTTGGGTAGTTTGGGTCCCATTTTGACCCGCGACAGGAGATGAGGATCAATTGTCAAAAACCGTAGAACCAGTTTGGGGTGGTCATTTTTTGAAGTGTACTCTTCATGCTGCCCTCAAGTTATAGCCTTTGTTTAGAGTGATGCTTTTCTCAGCTGGTAGCACTGGGGCTGTCTCCAACCTAGAGCTGCCTGAACAGAGGCACGCAGAGGTGCGAGATTTCTCCGCCTGACTGTCTTCTGTCCAACTGAAGGAGTAATCTGGGTCAGAGAAAAGGGCAGGCCTCAGCTAGAAACTTCCACACCTCCCACAACAGAGCCTGCATTCTCACCCTTTAGCCCTATCGTCCACCAAATGGCAGTGCTTAGGAAAACAAATCAGCATCTTCTTGCTAAAAAAAGCCCTTATGGAGTTTATAACTGTAGCCCCTTGCCCTTCCTCCTCACTTTAGTCTCTGACTGTCATCCGTCTATCCACAGGAATGCAGGCAATACATTTCAACTGTCTAGGAGCACAGTCCTCACCCTCCATTTTGTGTTATGGCAGGTAAGGGCCATCACAGATAGAACCCTCTGGCCTCCTTTACTCAGGCTCCCTCACACATACTTATGTGACGTGTACAACACATGCTTACACACTTTAGGGACATTATAGTTAGGGTCAGGTTTCACTCGTACAAAACCAGAGAAACTCAGCCATTGTATTTAGCTGAGCTAATTATAACTCTTGCCCGCACTGCTTTTGACCTCACATATATCGCTCATGACATAGTCAATGAAATCACTGATGACATCTCAAATGACATCACTGATGACATCATCCTCAGAATCTCTCATGCACCCACTGATACCCCATATAACATTTCATACACCCACACAAACTGCCACACTACTTTTCTCAAAATCATTCAAACACACATCACAAGTACTTACACAGCAAGTCACTGATTCATAGGTCAACACACACATCCACTCACTCAGCCATACAGCCACTCATACACCCGCTCACTCACTAATACAGGCACTGACATATCCAGCCATATACCCATACAGCAAGTCACACACTGAGTTAGTCACCCATAGAGCTACTCACACACGTATGTGCTCACCCACATAGTCAATCACACAGCCATTTACTCACCCAAACAGTTATACACACTCACTCATACAAATACTAACGCATACTCACTCACCTATACAGTCGCTGGCACAAGCACAAACTAACCCATACAGCCACTCTCACATTCATTCACTCACTTACCCTTACAGTCACTCACATACCCCATCACTCACCTATACTGCCTTTCACATACCCAGTTACCCATATACCACTGACACAAGCACTCACACACCAACACAGCTATGCACACACTCAGTCACCCATACAGCTGCTCACAGACACACTCCCTAACCCATACAGCCACTGACTCAACCACTCACTCATCCATACAGGGAGTCACACACCCCCTCACCCACGCAAACAGACACTGATACAGCCAAACAGGTACTCAGACAACCAATCAATCACCCATACAGCCACTCATGTACCCACTCACCAACCCATACAGCTACTTAGATACAACTGACACACTAATACAGACATTCACACAACCTAGTCTTTCACCCATAGATTCACTAAGTCACCTAATCATCGACTTATACAGTCAGTCAAAGACCCACTGAATCATTCACACAGACACTCTTATACTCAGTGATTCACCAATACACCTTGGTATATATATTTAACACTCATAAACTTTTTAAAAACACTCACAGTTACTGGATGATGTAATCTGTGATGTCATTTGAGAAGCTGGCTTCCGAGCATTGTTTAAAAAAAAAAAAAAAGAATTGGTGGTATTTACAGACCCAACGTGACTCCTGCCGATATGTTTTTTAAAAAAAAATGCTTTTTTTTGGCCGTGGGGGTCCCTCTGGGACCCTCTGAGCAGGCCTAGGGAGGGGTCAGGGTGTTTCTACCCTGCCTCCTTTTCTTGATTTTAATCCTTTTTTACCTTTTTTCTTGTGACTCGGTTCCACTGAGTCACAAGATGGCTGCCAACACTTCCTGGTTGGAACTTTTGGCAGGCAATCAGATCCCTTTGTGTCGATATATGAATATCTGAGAAATGTTTCAATTTCTCAGCAACTACTGAACAGACTTACATCATTTAACAAAAAGAGTGCTTTCTGGACCGAGAGCTACCCTTTTGCCACATGTGATGTAATTCCGTTCAGCAGTTCGGGCTGTAGCTGTATCTAAAGTTTCCTATTGAAATTAACATGGAGGAAATGTTGGGACCCCCCCTTTTTCTTGGCCCCCGATTGACGAATCACCCCAAAACTTTCACCACAGGAGCTGACCCGACCGCCTCATTAGTTTTGAAAAATTCCATAATGATCCAGACAAGTGTCTGCCTCAGACGCGTTTCGATCGCCTCCGCGATCTTGTTCACATGACGCGCTGATGCCAGACCACCTTTTTTAAATTATGTGCATCCAATCAAAAAGACAGGTTGGTAACAATGTGAAAATAGACATAGAAAACACATATTAGTCAGGAAGCATATAGTCACGAAAAAGGAAAGACTGACTGATTTGAACATTCAATCTCAAAAATTGTCTAAAAGCAAACCGTGATGTTACAATGTTAAGAAAACAAATAATTCATCTCATGACTGAGAATATAACCAAAAATACTCAAAATTGAGATATAGCAGATCAAGTCATTAAACTTATTATAAACATAATGTTGCGTGTACCAACCATAGCTAAAATAATGGCAAGTGCCCAATGATGCCAAAGTTGGTTCACAGCTAATTATATAAATATATGTAAGAAAAATTGCAAAATGATAAAATTATTATCATTGACGACCTACTTAAAAGACTTATGAGAATAGATATAAACAGTTGGTTATAAAATGGCTGCAAATAAATAAATGAATGAATATGATATTGCTCCTTAATAACGTATGCCAAACTAAGTGCAAGTAGTGAAATATATAAAAAAACACAATAAATATAGATAAAAAACACATACAAATGGTGGGGGGGTGCAAGAGGTAGCTGAACATTGTCAACACTCAATAAAGTGCTAATGCTTATGTTGTAGCTGCCAATGAAAAGTGCAAAAATGTGCAATAATATAGATTATCTTAAAAGGTAAATCAGCGGGCCAAAAGTAAACTAGCAAGGTCAAATCCAATGTGGTCACATTATTATTTTATTGGAAGAACCCAAATAGTGGTGATTCATTTGTAGTTACCAGAGTATTGCATATTGCAGAAAGATAACACATCAGGGAGGCCTAACAGATGTGTTTATGATGTAATTTTATAAAAAATTGTGGAGATCTTCACTGGTGTTTAATCCATTGGGCATTCTAGTATCGAGTAAAAGAATGAAGGAAGACTCCAACTGACGTAGCTGTCTTTCCCTGTCCCCCCCACGAATTGATGGGGTAACTGCCCTAATTACAAAGTACTTCAAATCACAAATTTTATTTGACTGGATGGCTTTGAAATATCGAGCAACTGGATAGTTTGATTCAGAGTTCACAATCGCACGCAGATGTTGCAGTATGCAATTGAAGACTGGCAACTTTGTACTGCCAATGTATTTGAGATGGCAGGTGCACTCAAGCACGTAAACTGCAAAATCCGTCCGACATGTAAAATGGTTTTAATAGGGACTGGGATATCACAAAAGACTGTGCAATACTCAGATACATTAATTCCAAATTTGCAGGCTCGACAAGACGAGCATTTAAAAAAGCCAGATTGGGATAGCCAAGTAGTTTTTAGCGTAAGCTCAGGGCTCGATTTAACTAAGGCATCCATCCCTCATTGAGTGTGCCCTCCTGAAAGTAATGGTGGGAAGTGCAGACAACAGAAATTTTAGAGTGATGTCAGTTAGAATAATAGGCCAATGTTTGTACATTATCTTACGGATGATTTTGTCCTGTCTGCAATATGTGGTAATAAGTCTAATGGGTTGCATGTCCTCTGTTGTTGCACCACTCATGTTTAATGCATTTTGTTGTTGTTTGGTCACAAGGCATGTCTCACGGGGACGGGCATTAGCTTTGTTTAAGGCTTTTTCTAGGTTACACAATTTATAACCCCGGGCTAAGAAGCAATTTAATGCTTCTTTTTGACAATGTTCCAAATCCAATTTACGGCTACATATGCGCCGTAAGCGGAGAAATTCACTGTAGGGTATGCTATGAATAAGATGAGGAGGATGGGCACTGCTGGCATGTAATATAGAGTTGCCAGCAGTGGACTTTCTGTGAAGTTTAGTTTCTATTTTATCCTCCAAGATATAAACCTCCACATCCAAAAACTCCAGCCTCTGAGTACTGAGGGTGGCAGTAAACTGTAAGTTCATAGCATTGTCATTGATAGATGTTACAAATAAAGCCGCCTCCTGTTCACTGCCTTCACAAACGATAAAAATATCGTCTATGTATCTGCCACAGTATCGAATATGCATGTCCCAAGCCTCCTTATGGGTGACCATGAGGACGTGCTCCTCCCACCAACCAACCAAAAGGCAGGCATAGGTTGGAAAAAAACATGCCCCGTAGCCACCCCCCTCAGTTGTCGGTACAGTGTTTTGTCAAATAGGAATACATTGTTGTTTAGGCAGAGATCAATTATTTGAAGAAGCATGGAGTTGTGGTCATGTAGGTTGATGGCACGAGAGTTGAGGAAGTTTTTGACAGCTACCAAACCTTGTGTGTGTACAATGCTAGTATACAAGGAGGCTATGTCAAGCGTGATTAGTACAAAGCCAGACTTCCATTCCACTGCTTGTATTTTGTTCAAAAAATCCCCCGTATCCTTTATAAAAGATGGCAGGGTGGTCATGTGGGGCTGAAGAAAAAAGTCGACATATTTAGACATAGCCTCCAATAAATTGTTCCTAGCTAAAATAATGGGTCTACCAGGTATAGGGGAGGTGCCCTTGTGAATTTTAGGAATAAAATACAACGTAGCAGTCATTTAAAAAAAAAAAGATATTTATTTTTTGATAAAAGACCCATTATTTCCACTGTAGCAAATGACTAGTCACAGAGGTTTTCACCTGACTCAAATAGTCACGGCCAACTTTACAGTAGCAATCGTTATCTGAAAGATGATGTTGAGCCTCTTGAAGATACTCACTTTTCGGCCATAAGACTATGTTGCCACCCTTATCAGCACCCATGGCCACAATTTCATTTTTTTCACGCAGTTTTTTAATCAATGCCCAATAACTTCTCAAACTGTATTTCTGTTTGCAGCTTTGGGAATTGACAGAAATATTCAATTTCTTTAAGTCCTCGATGACCATCTCACTAAAAACATCCGCAAAGTCTTTTGGCATGACTGGATAAAAACAAGAAGGGGGACGAAATGGACTGGCAGCCTCCATTCCCGTGTTTATTCCTTCAAGACACTCAGAATCAGTGTCCGATATTTCTCAGTCAGAGTTCTCTTTCGCCAGTGAATGTATTGTTTGTAACACATGCAGATCTTGAACTTGAAGATTATCATGAGTGGTACTTGCAATATTAGTCACATTGGTTGATTTGTTAAGCTGGAAAATTTTCTTGAGCTTAATTTTCCAAATAAATTTGTAAATGTCAATGCGTGACTGTTTGTAGGAAAAGTTGGACTCAGGACAGAAAGACAAACCCAATGCTAATAGTTGATTTTCAGCTTGAGTAAGTGTGGTATCAGTTACGTTGATGATAGTGTTGTCCTGTACATCTAACGATTCCATCTCTGCCCCCCTCTTCCTTTGTTTGATGTGTTTGAGCCGTTGCCTGCACCTTTCCCTCCGGCGTTGGCTGGTGCTGCGCTCATTTGGTTCTGGGGCGGAGAGTTTCCCGCCTGTCCATAGTTAAAAAATTAAGCTCCTCACCTAAGGTGTGTTTGATTGCCACTTTATTTTGAACATGTGAGGTGCCCATACCATCATCCGAATCGCCACTAGTTAAAGAGTTGACATGAGAGTCTTCCTGAACTGTACTGGTACTTGCACCATCAGTTGTCAAAGAAGGTGGTAGCTGACTGGTTAAAGCCTTCCTTTTCATATTGTCAAATTTGCGAGAAAAGATGAATACCCTTCCCACCAAATAATCGTCCCGATTTCTGGCGAATTTGAAAGCTTTGCGAACTTTAATAGTATCCTCATGTTGTTTTAATTTATTCACAATGTCAGCTCGCCCCTGGATATAAGATCTTTTTGATCACTGGCGTCAAGAATACCATTAAGTTCATCAATCTCTTTAAGAATTCTATCTCTATCTATGTCGGCGTATTTAATAAGGATGTGGACCATGTTCATGGACACCTGAAGATTGTTCGTGGCCCATTCAGAAAGCATCTCGGGATGTGGATTTTCATAGGAAGATGCGATCATTACTCTCAATCCGCGAGGCACCCTTCCCGCATCCCGATATTTTTCCAGGGATTTCCTTTCCCACCACTTCGTGAGCTCATTTTTTTTATAGTTTTTCCAATTTTCTTTATAGGCCCCTGATATCGTTGACATTAGTGTTGTTTGATTGTTTGTCAACTTCAACATTGGCAGCCGGCAAATTGTCGAACAGCGCCTCTGCTGCAGCCACCCGGTCACGCAGCGCGTCTTGAACGGTGAGAATTGCGAAAGGCTTGAAACCGGCTAGTTAACAAAAGTAAAAGTCTAGGGAAACAACCTGATCTCCCAATATATAGTTATATATATATATATATATATATATATATATATATATATATATATATATATATATATATATATATATATATATATATATAGTTATATTTATATTTGCATGAATTTTACACAAGTAGGCCTCTCACTGATCACCCTACTGATCTCTTCTAAAAACACGTTATGCTGCCACCACTGCTTTATGTGCGATACACAGAACAAGGGCAGTAATCATCTGTTCAGAATGAGGGTATGCTGTTTGCCCACTTCCGGACCTCATGATAGGTCCAATATCACAGACAGTCTGGGGCAGACCTCAACTGACATCTGAGATTGGGGTGATGCCAGGACCAGAAAAAGTGAGGGTATCAGATATACATGCAGTTGGCCACTGAGAGCAGGGGAACACACCTGTATACTATGGAAGGGTCATTCTTATACCAATTAACCCTTGCCACATCTACTTTTCTTCCTCTTCATATATAAAGTTTCTCTTCAAATTGACAATCATCTGTGATCCCATATTTACCACTCTCTAACCTCTTCACATTAGACAATTCATCAACAACATTAGAGCTTCTCGCCACCCATCCCATTCTTTACCCCCACAGCTTTGCATTTTAACACACTCCAACTGATCTACTCCTACATACACACCTACAGTATTTCTTCTTCTGTGATCCATGTAACTCTTCCATCAATGTTTTGACATTTCCTGACTCTCTCTCTCTCTTTCTCTTCCATCTCACCACTTTGTAATTATATATATATCCTTCAGCCATCATGTAGCCAATGTAGGACCTGTTTTAGAGTCTGGCAGACAGGTACTCCATCACAAATGTGACTGATTGATAGCAGCTCCTCTGTGATATCTTCCATACAAAATGCAACACCCTAAAATTATTTTACAGAATACATTAAGTTCTTCTTTTTAACCATACTTACTAATGCACAAGACTGTAGCAGATTATTTACTCCTGGGTACAACTTCATATTGCCCTAATAAGTCAATTGTAAATTCACTTAACACACAAGGGGGAATAATCGTGAGCCCCGCACTATCACACTTTGTTCTTTCATTGTTAATGCTTCTTGAATCTCAAAGACAGCGTTTTCTTACCCAGCCAGCTTAATTTCATCTGTCCAACTTTACTGATTACACGTGCGTATGACAACCAGCACCACTTTCTCTTTCATCTCCAAATTCAAGAAGGGGACAATCTGACATTAATTCACCATGTACATTACTTTTCCCCTGAACATAATGCATCTTATACTGAAATGCCCGTAACAGTTTATGACTAATTCCTAAAATAAACCTTGTTCCTCTCATGCACATCCTGTAGTACTCATGATCCCAAGTACATGCTAGAAACTCACGTCCAATGACAGAGTAGTTTTTCTGCTTCCCTAAGTGTCCTTAATCCATATAAGGCAATCCATTACACATTCTTGTATCTCAGCAGCAACATCACTCCCACAGCACAATTGCTAGCATCAACACCTACAGTTCATTCACTCAATATAGCAATAGATTTCCAAGATGGAGCATGTAAAATTTCTTGTTTAAACATTTCAAACACCACCTTCAAATCCGCACACCTTTTAACCTAGTGTTCTTCTTAAGTAGTTCTCTGAACCTTTCTGAAAATTGCATAACGCTCGGTTATAACAAAAATAGTGCCAACTGAATTGGTGCCAATTCCGAGGAGATAAGTTTTCTATTAAGGCCGTTCAGCGTTGCCTTCAGTTTATTCCTATATCTCAGAGACAGATTTAATTTTGAACTAGTACTACACCATGGCTCTCCAACCTTTTATGTAATAAGAACTAGTTATGTTTAATGACAATTCTCCTGTGCTACTAATATTATTAGAGATGTTGTAGTATCCACATCAGATAACATGCCACCATATGCAAAATTACTAGCAGTGAGCACCTCCGTGCATAGGGCATGGTTGCCAGCAGTAATGTAAAGAATGCTTTATCAATGTGGGATGCTTCTACATGGATAATATGTAACAACCACAGCTACAGTGCCCATAGCAGAAAGTCAATGATATTAGTAATATTCTAACCAGCACCGTTTGATTTTTATCACTCGAATATCAGCTTTAAATAAATTTTGAAAATTCAACCGTTTTTTACTGAACATTGGCTCATGAGTTTTAAAAATACACACATTTTAATTTTAAATACATGCTTTTCAATGTTGGTATCCATATATTAATTCATCTAAGCAAAAGCTCCTAATCTAGTTCCTCTACTGGAAGCATCCCCTAACCCATATTCCACAACCCCTTAAACTTTCTTCCCCATACTCATTACCCCAAATCTTAAACTATATATCCTTGACTCCTAACCCCATACCCTTGACAGAAAATTCCCAACCCTTAGTCCATCTTCCCAAAACCTATAACCCTATGTCCCAAACCCTATAAATGTATAACCCAAACACTTCTTTCCTAACTCTATATCCCAAACCCTTAACATGTATCCAACCTCATACCCTATTAAATATACGCTCAACCCCTTTCACACTGTTCATACTTCAGTTATTTTTAGAAGTGCAGCTTTCAAAGCTGCTTTCAGATGTGCAATTTCCTACGTCTGTAGCGTGGTGTGAGTGGGCTTTTTGTGCCACACCCCTGTGCCACAGCAAGCAACTGATGAACTGGAATTTGTGACGCATAAACGGAATAGCTGGCATTCTGGGCAGGTTACCCGATAAATAAGTAAGTACTCTGCCTCAAATTAGCTCATGCACTTTTCTTCCTGGTACAGTAGCTCTTATTTGCATTACAGTGGCTCAGGAATTGAAAACCATAACATCTGTAGCATTTTCATTCTAATAGCGTTGGGTTTTAGTGTGAACAAACCACTTCAGATGAATATATAGCATTTTGCTGTGGAGCAATTCTAATTTGGATACTTTTGCCATACCCGAAGGTGTTCAACTTATGTCAAAAGCTCACCTTCAGCACTGTATACAAAAACTATGAATTATTAGCAAATATGATTGAAAATGTGTGTTTGGTCAGGTGTCACTGGCGGTGTCCATTTAACAACTTGCTTCACATTTCTGCTTCTGGTAGAACCTCGGTGTTTGCTTGTGCAGTAAATCCATGCCAATGTTCATCCGATTAGAGCTGTACATGATTTTCATACATCATTTTTTCTTTGTGACAGACCCTTTATGTTAGCTTGTGCAGAAGAACCATGTCATGAATCATCTGACAATTGCTCTACGTGATTTTCATACATCCCTCGCGGTGCAAGATTCTGACAAGGTTTAACCCAATGTGGTACCTCTTGTAAGGTGGCAGGCTATCACCCAGTGACCAAGACGTAACTTTACTAAGGGATGGCGGTAACTATTTATGGCAGTCATTTGTTGGCCTTTCTATGTGCTCTCCAGTGGGGAGACTACCTACCGGCTCTTCCTGCATTAATGCATGTTACATATAGCATATCATGATTGTGTCCCCCTGATTTCCATTGATTGTATGTGTTGAACATGGAAAGTATCCATGTGGGGGTCCCCATGGATGTATGTAGACCCTAGCTTTGTGGGCTGCTTCATAGGGCATAGTGGTAGCCATAACTGCCATCTCCCCTTCCCCCTGCATACCCTCTGCACTGCTCTTGTGATTTCACCTTCCGTATAGAACTAATTGGCACCTCAAGTGCATGTGTACGGTTTTGAATTCATATCCAGTGGATAGATCGGGAAGGATCCTTTATGCTCACTGGACCAGTACCAAGCCAGTTTCAGCAGATCCATCTGTGAGCTGAAGAATGCAACATCTGAGGAATGATTGTAGGCAAGAGTATGGTCAAAAGACTACACAAAAAGTGGCTACCAACCATACCCCGCATCCTTTGCCATGCTCTACTGAAAAGACCCAGGAACCACCATCTGATTGAGCTAAGGTTGTCTAGATTCCGACACACTCCTTGTGAGTGAACAACTGACATCAAGGTGTATTTCCGCACGATTGGCTCCTCCTCGTCAAACCTGGGAACAATTTTGAATAAGAATGGTCAGTGTGTCAGAGCCAGTTTTGAACATATTAGCTAATTGTTTTGGCTTATCCAGTGGCCACTTTTTACTTCACGGAGCGCCACTGGCCACTTTTTACTTCAAGGAGCACCACTCTCCTGTGTAGAGGAAGGTAAGGGCCAGTAATAGATTTGTTTAGTTGTCTCCTCTGGTAGGGTAGGAATTGTATCCCAGAACAGATAATAGATTTGATGTTGATCAAATTTAAGAAGCAAAATCGGTATACTACCCTGTGTATGGAGGACCTGTTTTATTCAGCCCAGAACTCATGTCCATGGTTTCAGATAATTGCCTTTAGGGAGGGCAGATGTTTCTGATCTGCCGGGAAACCTGCATCCTCTGCCAGGCCCTGTGGCGACTCCCAATATGAGCTACTTCTCGGCATCCTGAATGTGATCACCCTGTTTCTCACGACACTAATTTCAGGCTGAATCATCCATGCCTGCATCCCACATTGATGTTCTGATTGCTCATCTTCAAGCAACACCTATATCAGAATGAGAACCAAGTGTCACATCCCAGCAGTTCCACAATGAATCCCTTGTCGATTCCCGCCCCAGTTCCACAATGAATCCCTTGTCGATTCCCGCCACAGCAGGAGTGCACCTAGGGCTCTGCCCACTGCTGCTCAACGTTGAATCCCCTCAAAGGATTACTGCTGCTTCTATCCCCACAGGTAATTGTTAACAATTAATGACTGTGCATTTGCTGCCCGACCATGACAGTGCCAAGCAGCACAGTCCCTGTGTGCAGCCCCGGAGAGCACCGCGTGCTACTCCCAAAGAAAAGTGAATCAGGTGTCTTACTGTGTCATTAGGAGCAATCAAATGCACTAGCTGTGCTTGGCTATGGATTATGGCTAATCCTGTAACACCTGTTAGCATGCTCAGCCCCTGGAAGGGACAGAGAAGTTACAGAGCGACAATAGTACAAGTTCTGAATGTTATGCCATGAAACTTCTTAAAAACACTAATGTTTATATTATAGAGCGCACGGCCACCATAGGTCTCTTGGCGCTAGATGACCAGAGATGACCAACTTATCAAAGGGTCATACGCTGTTTCAATAAGTCCCATAGACTTGTATAAAAAGCCAGGTCTTCGGGCTTTCTTTAAGAGGTAAAGGTATCCGTCACAGATCGAATTGTACTCGGTAAGAGATTTCAACTGGTAGAGGCTGTAACCGCAAAGTTAGGCCACCAGAACTAAACTTTCTATATTTTGGAACAATTAGCAAATTAGAGCCAGCTGACCTCAAATTACATGACGGAACATATTTCTTAATTTTGTCTGAAATAAATTCTGTAGCTAATTTATTTAAGCTCTTAAAAAACATATAACAGGGTGTATGTAGCCTGTATTCTTTGTTTAACTGGGAGCCAGTGAAGTTCTGTCAATAAGGGATTGACATGTGTATGTTCAGGCATCCTACAGACCAGCCTGGCTGCTTGATTCTGTAACAACTGAAGTCGATGCAACAAGGCATCAGGAAAGTCGGCTTAAGTTGCAGTAAGCATTTACCTTTAAAGGAAGCACACATCTTAGATCTTTTTCTTAAAGAAAAATAGTGCGTGGTTGTTCTATCTACTTGTTTTGAGTGATACATCTGCTACCTGAATTAGGGGTTCTAGCTCACAATATCCTCTGAGATGATGCCTTGTTTGTTCAACTTCAATATTTCCTGAGTGTCAAAGCCTGAAAAGGAGATACTTGGCCTTGAGGTAGCTTGCAGTCGTACATGGTTTCTAGGTTTGCCTAGCAGTACCTAGTTCACATAGACCTTGGAGAGGCCTGACCATTCTGCATTCGAAATACCATTTGGTTTCCTCTGTTTCCTTTTATTGCAAGTTTGAGCTCTTTCGCGGTGCATTGCAATTGACTGGATTGCTGTATGTACTACTATGCTTTGTAAAATTTGAGGCCACTCAATTTGGGCATAATGGTAGTGAAATCCATCACATTTGTATTACCTTAACGTCAGCATGTGCATGCCCAAAAGAGTCCAGGGACATGGCTGATGCTATATAATTTTGTCTATGTCATTTCGAATTTGCTGCATTTTCCACATAATTAATGATGAGGAGTATAATCTGTAGATTTCAACGCTAATGGTTTATGAATCAAATAGATCTAAAGTACTAAAAGGAGCGCTCTGCAGGTGTAAAACCGTGACTTTGCAGGAGTAAACTGTTCACCTTTTTCTAGTTGTATTGCAGCTCCAGCGAGGTGAGACCCCTCTCCTAATGAGTTGGGGGGAAGTGCCATTATGTTTGTAGTTTTTACGTTGGCAACAAAACACATGCACAAATGAAAACATTTGAAACAGGGTGGAAACATCATCTTTGGTCACAATCAATGGTGGTTCTCTATTGATGCAGATTCTGGTTTCCATCGCATTGGTCTCAGGTAGCAGTTGTTTCACAAGGATGCTCAGATTGCACATGATTCGCAAAATTCTCCCTTTTCTCCTTTGGGAATCTCGCTGGACCATTGTTCACGCCCTGATCACCTCACATCTGGACTATGCAAATAGTCTGAATGCTGGGGCCACTGCCAATCTGATCAAACACTTACAGATTATTCAGAACGCGTCGGCCAGGTTGATCAATAACATCCCATGTCGCCACTTGATCTCTCCCCACCTGAAGAAGCCACACTGGCATCCAGTGACCAGGCGCATTCAGTTTGAGTCACTGGTTTCGGCTTTTAGAGCAATGCAGGGTCAGGGCGTGGCCAACCTCAGAGCTCGACTCAAGCACGCTCAGTCAAACCGCTCACTCAGATCAAACCATCTCCGCCTTTTGGTGATTCCCCATTTTCGCTGCTCCAGAATGGGTGGCAGAGCTTTCGCAGTGATCACAGCCAAAGCCTGGAACAGCCTGCCTCTGTCCTTGCGGGTGGCTGAATCAGAATCTATTTTCCGACGCGACTTGAAGACCTGGCTGTTTTCCAACTCTTAGCCCTCTATGAGTGCTCGCATCTGCCGTCTGTCTTAGCACCGGGACACCCCCGTTGGGGGTAGCTGTGCGCTTTGCAAGCTTCAAAAATAAATAAATAAAAAGATCCCCAAACATGACAAGCCTTGCAGTGAGATGCTTTTATAATAAATGTATAACACGTACTCCTATATTTTTGTATGCTCAAATGCTTGCCTACAAAACAGATATTGATTATAATGAATGTACTTAGGTGGGTTTACTCTGTTGTCCTTTTCTTTGTAAAACATGTACCACTGTGGAATGTTCAGCCGGGGCATTCTGTGTTCATTGGTTAGAATGCCCTGGGCTCGCTGAAACTACACTGCCAAACTCCCATAGGACCAAACCATGTGGCAGAGGTTGCTCTTTTCCAGCTAGACAAGGATGGCACTTTGCAAATCCATCCCATAGAAATGGTTTTTCTAGGAAGGCATTTAAGTCACTTTCTGGCTTGGCCTGGACAACCATTTCACCAGTCCATATGCATGAACCAGCCACAAAAATACAAATTAATAACTGAGTTAATATATAGCTGGTGAATCATTGATGAGTTTGATTGTGAATGTTTTTCACCAAATCCCTAATCGAGAACATGCCAAATTTCCTTTCCTTGTTTATTTGACACCTTAAGCTTGGTGGCCTTCTCCTTCTGTGCTAAGAAGGACAAGGCAATACACAGAGGAACCTCCAATGGGTCTGTGCTACTGTGGTAACATTGATTATATTATCTGACTATAATTTATTTAAAACATCTAAATGTCATCTTGGTATAACAATTCTTTATTTTTTTTAAAGTAACATCTTAAAACAAAGCAACCTATAGAAATAATCATGTTGCTGGATGAGCACAGCTCTTATTTGTGAAAAGCTAATAGTTGAAATGAAGTAATTTCTCTCATCGATATAATCTTAATTACAACTAATGCAATTATGAACAAAAAGCTACTATGGACTATTAAATAGCTATTAAAAACTTTGTAGACAGGCAGACAGTGGGGACTATCATACGCAATATCAGTAAAAGTCCTATATTCTTATAGTGCTTTATTCATTTTATGCGTATCAGAAACATTTTCTAATTCACCTAGAAATGGAAGGAGACGTACTTTCATGTCTTGTAGTCTTGCAGCTCCCGGGGCAAGCAATCTTGGACATGGTATTTCTGATCACACTGTTACAACTTTCTCCTTTTTATGTTAGGAATAGGATTGCTGGTTGGTTGAGGTATGCAGCCAGGCCAGGCAGCAACCACCAATCTAGTCGGGGTAAGCTAGATACACTCTAAAAGATAACCTGTGCTCACCTTCTGGTAGCTTGGCACAGAGCAGTCAGGCTTATCTAAAGAGGCAATGTCTAAAGTATTTGTGAACACACACACACACACACACACACACAGTTACACAATGAATATGCCATAAAATGACTCCACACAGGTTTAGACAAATAGAGAATATTTATCTGAGCAAAATAGGACCAAAACCATAAAAATACAATCAGTAGAAGTCAAAATATTTATTTTAGAGATAAAATGCAAAGACAGTCCTTAGAACTCACTAGCCCTAAAAGGTTACTTGAGGTCGTGCTGGGGGGGGGGGGGGTAAATCCAGAATTCAGGCCAACCGCGGTCGAGGGCAGGCCGGCTACAGGACTCAGACAGGTCCCACTAACAAAGTACCTTGGATGGGGCTAAGTGTTGATGTCGAAGACTCAAGGCGAGGAGTCAAGGAGGTGCCGCATCTTCGTCGATCCTTGGATGGAGGTGAGTGTCGGTGCCGTTCCCCCTCTGTTGATGGAAGTTTCGGTGTTGAACCCCTTTCCAATGCAGTAGCTGTGTTGAACTCAAGCTGCGCTGTCCATCGGCATCGAGCAGCGCCAGCTGTAGAATCGCTGTTGTTGAGCGGCCGCTGCTTCGGCGTTCAAGGTGATGCATTGGTTCCGATCGGTGCAATGTGATCTCAGCATTGAGATCCATGTGGAAAAAGCTGCAATAATCCACTTCTGGGGCCTAGAACTTAAAGAGTGCACCTCAAGCAAGGGTAGGACTCACAGAAGGCAGAGTCCAGCAGCACCAGTAGAATTGCAGAAAGTCTTTTGTGTCCCTGAGACTTAAGGAGGCAAGCCAGCAAGCTCTTAGAGATCACATGGAGGGAAGGCCGAGTCCATCTCTCCTTCTGCAGAGTCAGGAAGCAGCAGCGCAACAAGCAGAAAATCAGTCCTTCCAGAAAACCAATCCAGGTAGTTCCTTTAGGCAGCATAGCAGTCCTTCTGACAGAGGTTCAGGTCAAGATCCAGAAGTGTATGATTGTAGGGGGTCAGAGACAAAGTACTTATACCCAAACGTGCCTGTGATGAACGGAGTGACTTCAAAGCTGCGTTCTGAAATGCACAAGGATCCCTTTCAACCCAGTCCTGTCTGCCAGGCTATCTGTGGGGGATAAATCAGTGCTTTGTGTGCGGACAGGACACTACCTATTGAAGTGTAAGCCACTCTCTGCACAGGAAGACCCATCAGAACGCAGATGAGTGCTTAGAATGCAGATGAGCCTCACCTTCCGGTGTTTGTGGCTGTCTAAAGGGAATGCACAAAGTTTAGCTGGCACTCACCCCAGACTTGTATTGGAGACAGGCTGTCATGCACACATAGAAGAGTAAGTGCAGAGAAATGTCCACTTTCTAAAAGTGTAATTTCTAAAACAGTACTGTTAAATTCAACTTCACCAGTAAGGAAGATTTACCATTACCATTCCAAACACATGAAACATGAAAAAGCTATTCCTCTCAAGAATTGCAGCTTAAACGTGTATTAATGTATTCCCAATGCTGGCCTATAAGAAGGGTAGGCCTCACAGTAGTGAAAAGTAAAATAGGCTGTTTGTCACCACCAGGACATGACAAACATAAAAGTACATGTCCTACCTTTTACTTGCATGGCACCCTGCATTTAGGGTTACTTAGGGCCTACCTTAGGGATGACTTATATGTAATAAAAAGGGAGTTTAAGGTCTTGCAAGTAGTTTTAAATGCCAAGTCGAAGTAGCTGTAAACTGCACATACAGGCACTGCAGTGGCAGGCTTGAGACAGGTTTGAAAGGCTACTTCTGTGTATTTCACAATCAGTGCGGCAGCCCACTAGTAGCATTTGAAGTACAGGCCCTAGGTATATGGTATACCACTCTATAAGGGACCTACCAGTACAACAAATATGCCAACCAGGTATACGCCAATGTCATCATGTTTTAGGGGGGAAGCACATGCACTTTAGCACCGGTTAGCAATGGTAAAGTGCTCAGAATCCTAAGGCCAACAAAAAGAATTGGCAAAACGTGGAGGCACAAGGCAAAAGGTTTGGGGAAAGACCACCCTAAGGATGACCGGTCTAACAACTTACCTCCCAATTTACAATGTACCACTGAGTATTTTGGATAGGCAGCTTTCCATTATCTCTTCGCAGCGTGCATGGTGCGCTCATATCGATACTTTGCACAAGCAGAGACAACAAAAGATGTTTGTTGAAGAATGGGTGGGGTGGGCTAGTAATCATGTAGCGCATATTGGGGACTTAATTCCAGACCCGTTTGCTCTGAATTGGATCATTTTTAAAAGGTTAACTGGGCCAGATTTAAGAATATTTAGTGTGATTACTATATCATATTGTATTTGAGTTCCATCCCATTTACCACTTCCAGGAGGAAGCCTTGACTGCTCTCTATTGACACCTTTGGGAAGACAAGTTTACAGAATGAGTAACTGTAAGAAAATGCATCTTTTTGCATGCTCACCCCCATTTCTCCGGGAGTGATGCTGTTAGTTTTGAACTTTGTACACTAGGACCCTGATAACCAGGCCCCAGTGCATGTGCTCTGACCACTCAAAACTTGTGGAATTGGCTAAAAATCCTAATTGGCACATTTAACTTGCCTGAAAGTCCATAGTATATGGTACCAAGGACTGTAAGTTTAATGTCACTAGTGAACTGTAGCACTTATTGTGCCCCCTCTAAAGTCATCATATACAACATGACACTAGCCTTGATACAGTTTTAAAACTGTCATTTGACCTGTTAAAATCACAATTTTAACAGACTTAAACACCTATTTTAATACATAAGTCACCTCTAAATTAGGCCCGAAAAACCCATAGGGCAGGGTGCATGGTATTTAAAACATCGGACATGTGTAATTAAGTTTTACATGTCCTGGTAATGAAACATCTCCAAAGTCGTTTGTTACTGTGACAAGGCTGGCTCTCCCATAGAAAAGCACCTTGCTACATTATAATACCTTATCATTCATGCCTTCAGTTAGCCACAACCGTGGTTCAAGGACTCCAATTGAAAGTAATTTAAAACCCAATCTGGTGGAAAAGTCAGATTTTAAATTAGTATTTTGAGAATGCACTTTTAGCAAGTTTATATTTTTCTGCCTGAAACCTCTGAAAGCCTTTTCAGAATAATTCCACAACTGTCACCTGGCAGCCTGCTACGACGTATCAATGGCTCCCAGAAAAGTGAACAAAGGGGTCTTGGCTTCTGACAGGATGGCCTGCGGAATGTGTCCACCAACTGCACAAGCTCCAAAGAGGCATCCCTTGTCACAGGCAAATGTAACTCACACTTAAGTCTGCCTCTTCCACTGTCTAGGTAACCAGGAGGCACCACTCCCAGGTGGCAGGGTGATGCAGTTCAAAAATTGGTTTGCAAGGGAAGTTCATTGTTTCCATGGACACACATCAGGGGTATGCCCAGAGCTCTGCCAATGGGAAGAAGGGTTGTGCCATGTTGGATTTTGGCAGAACAGTGCACTGTAGGATTGTTTAGGTCCAAATCTCCATGAGAAGTTATAAAAGTGGGTAGACCTGGCTCTTGAAACGTTATCTCTATTGCTCAGGGAGTCACTCCACCCACAAGCTAGTGCTAGGCCTGCAAGTGGCACCACTGGATACCTTCAGAACACTAATGGATCTGAAAAATATAGAAGAAGGACTGTACCTGCTTACCTCTGTACATCAGAAAAAGAACTGCACCCACTGTAACCTGTGAAGAGAGACCCCCAAGGGCTCGACCTACTCCCACTTGAACCCTGGCCAGAAGAGTGGACTCCAAGGGCTAAAGAACTAGCCTCGTGTTAAGCTCCTGGAACACAAACGTTGCAAGAAGCCCAAGATTCTGCTAAGTGCAGTTGACCAGTTCAGATTTCCCATGGCACCTGCTGGTGGCTTCTGGGAGATTGAGACCTAACCCCCAAGTGTCTCGATAGATCCTGAACCCTTGGCTGGTGTTAGAGTGTAGTCCTCCCCTGCCGAACTGTAAGAGTGGACACTTAAAACTTTTTCCTCTCTTTTTCAAAAAAGAACCAGAGGCTACCACCATCCTGTCGCCGAAATGCTGCAACAGCAAAAAGAACAATTAATCGACGGAATGCTGATCAATGTCAAACATTCACCCCCAGTTCAGAGATCTGGGTCTAAATCCATAGTTTTTTACTCACCACACCATTCCAGTTTTGACCCTGCTCCTCATAGAAGCAGGACAGTCTGAACTGCCAGGCCAGGTCCTCTATGGACCAGAAACAAGCATCCTAGGACCATCATATCAGCCAGAATAGCTTAGCTGCAGTGGCATAGCGACAAACGCAAAAAGAACAATTGATGGGTGGAGTGCCGAACAATGTCAAACACTCACCCCCAGTCAGAAATTTGGGCCTAAATCCTTTCTATTTCTGCTCAACACCATTCCAGTTTGGACCCAGCTATATGCAAATGAGTCTTACCCCTGCTCTCCATGGGAACAGTCTAGCCTAAACTGCCAGGCCAGGTCCTTCCTGGTCTGGAAACAATCAACCTAGGACAGGCTTTAGGGGATCTCCCCTCATCAGCCAGGATAGCTTGACTCCAGTGGCATGGCAAACACTGGATCCATGTCTGGGCATACCCATCCCACTTAGGGCTACAAATGAAAAAGAACAATCGATGGATGGAATGCTAAATAATGTCAAACATTCACACCCAGTATAATGACCTGGGCCTAAATCCATCCTTTTTTTTCTCACCACGCCATTCTAGTTTGGACCCAGCCGTACGCAAATCAGTCTTGACCCTGCTCCCCACGGGAACAGTGCAACCCGAACTGCAAGGTCAGGTCCTCCTCGGACCAGAAAAAAGCATCTTAGGACAGGTTTCGGTGTATCACCCCTCATCAGCCAGGTTAGCTTGGCTCCACTGGCATGGCGAGCTTGGTACGCATGTCTGGGCATACCCATCCTACTTAGGGAGACAAATGCAAAAAGAACAATTGATGGTCGGAATACTGATTATGTCAAAAAAATACACACCCAGTACAGAGATCTGGGCCTAAATCCATAGTTTGTTTGCTCCCCATGCCATTCCAGTTTGGACCCAGCCGTAGGCAAATCAGTCTTGACCCTGCTCCCCATGGGAACAGTCCAACCGAACTTCCAGATCAGGTCTTCTTCGGACCGGAAACAAGCATCTTAGGACCAGTTTTGGTGTATCACTCCTCATCAGCCAGGTTAGCTTGACTCCAGTGGCATGGCGATCACAGGACCCACCCACGTCTGGGCATATCCGACCCACTTAGGGCGACAAATGCAAAAAGGCCCAGCATTTGGCATGTCCAAAATGGCCCAGAGGCTGCATTTTGCTCTGAGAAAATAGCATAAACTGCTACAGGACATGAACAGTAGTAGGCAGCAGATGTGGACTCTCAGTTCGTAGTTCCTGGGCTCTCGCAGTAGGATTTTTGCCTAAAAAATACTCTTAATTACCCAAACGGGTATAATCGCATACTTTTGGTAATTTTGCATCACAAGAGTAATGTGTAATTACTGAAATTACTGAAATTACTCCAATAACTCCAGCAAAATTAAAATTTCGCCCAGGTCTAGTCTTAAACACCCCTGGTTCTGGTACCTGGTGGACAAGTGATGCCTACGACCATAGCATCCTCTTGTAGAAGTAATTGTAAGGTCAGGGTAGGGTATCCTGGGGGGTGGGGACACAGGGGATGTAGATTGTAGTATGTGTTAATTGTGCTCACTATCGATCCTAAACATTTAATGAAATGTATGTTGCTTGCCTTCAGCGGTTGTGCTGTGCAGCGCTCATGTGATTTTCCTCAGCGGAAATAAAAACTGGTACAAATTTTTAGGCTCCCATAAAATATCCCATTAAAATAAAGCATGGCCCTGGGCTGCATTTTCCTGCTGGACGATAAAACAGCGGAAAGCACGCGCAGGCCGATCATATGACAGCACGAGCTTTAGCTAAGTATATTGTTAAAACATTCTTTCTTTTCTCTCGCACAGCCATTGGTTCAGCCCTGGGGCAAGAA
Source organism: Triturus cristatus (assembly GCF_964204655.1). NCBI lineage: Eukaryota > Metazoa > Chordata > Amphibia > Caudata > Salamandridae > Triturus > Triturus cristatus. Next base: position 1,708,806,553 of record NC_140589.1, on the reverse strand, counting down.
AGGAGCACGGCCAGGTAAGAACCACTTTATTACAGGAAATGTAAAAATATGATTGTGTCTGAATACGTTTTACTGTTGTGCTTTGAAATACATCTTCAGCTGCAGTATTGCCGTCCATCCCCCAAGTATTGTGACTGCACGAACCATTCAACGTGTTGAAATACATCAGACTCTGTACTTTGAAGGATATGCTGCACAAGAACTTGGTTAAAAAATAAATGATCCCATTGTCAGTAGTGCATATTGCACACACTGCATGACCGATTCAAACAAAATGTGCAAATCTACTGGACATACCCCTACAGTTTGCATAGATTTAGTCAATATTGGGACTTCCCAAAATCCAAATAAATGCGACTTCTATATGTATGCAATTGTAGGGTCCAGGTGTACTTATATGCGTACATTGCTCAATTATGTACACGGCAGATAATCCACTGGAGTATGCATAACAAATATGTGCAAACACTTTCTCTTAACTTTCTTTCCTTCACTAGGGAACCGCTTTTGCCTGCAGGAAACCCCTATGACGTATGTACGCCAACATCGAGGTGTACCCACTCCTTTACCACGCTAGAAGTACTGCTCTTCGCAGGAGTAGCTTTCTAGGGTGGCAAAGGACCTGCAACACATTAGTGAATACTCAAAAACGATGTTCATGATAGTTTTGATTGGCATCCGTCCAGCTATGTCCCCTTTCCTGCCCCTTAGCCAGGGTTGGATTGGGATCAAATATCGACCCGGGCACACCAAAAAAAGTGGCCCACATTTACTTTTTGCCTATCTGCAAAACACTGTAATGCCAGTGAGGCCACTTCTGCTCAGGCCCCCTGCCCCCACTCAAACAGCATACATTAATGGGCCGGCCCAGCGAGAGAAAGAGAGTGATGCCTCTGCCCCTTTGCCTCTAGAAAGGCCACTCCAGGTAATGGCAGTAGCCCCCTACTTTCACAAGGGTAGTGCTCGGTGCACCCTCCCAGATAAAACTGACTGTGTTACTGTGAGACAGACCTTGATCATGGCACACACACACAGGATCCATGTTCGCCCATGACCAAAAATCAGTACCAGCCAGATACTGTTGCTGCTGGGACACTCAGGGGAGAGGTGCACGTCCATCATCATGCAGGGGAGCTTTCCATCCCAACATTTGGCTTGCAAGAGAGTGCAATCACAATTCAAATAAATTAGTTCTAGAATGTTAGTATACAATACCATCCTGGAGTATGATAGTTGATGAAGAGATAAGATCTGGAGCAATTGTTATCATGCATCCAGCTCAGGCAGAGCTTAAGCCATTAAGTAGAGCACACATCTGCAGGAGTTTATTCCATCCACGGCTTATGTGATCCTGAAGAATTTGAGGTGGGCCAATAACACACATTTTCTGTATCACTGGTCTTCAGCTTCACAGACTCCTCACTTCAGACTCCTCACTTCAGACGTTTGCTGTGAGTCAACCCCTTCCTTAAAGCCTTATCATTGTTCTAGCTCCCATTTCGGGTTCAGAGATATGAAACTTATTGGTCAATGTCAAAAAATGAATGCTGAATTTTCTGTAAATTCTCATTGCTGACATGCTGGTCCTTCTACAATGTATTGTGCAGTCATCCTTGGTCTTTCATAATCGACTGATACATCTCTTGTAAAGTGAGGTGATAGTAAAGTATTCTGTTCGGCTCTGAAAGCTTTTGGTCTGAATGCTCCATTGGTGTAAATGGTAAATATGGAAGCCTTTGAGTTCGTCCCTCAGAGTGTTCCACAGATAGAGTACGATTGGCACTGTCTATCTTGTGCGGAGCACATGCTAACCTCAGAAGAAAAAGTCTGTGAGTTAACTCAAAATAATCATCTGCGCATTAACTTTTACTCCTGTAACAAGCGACTGAAACCCCTGCTCTTCTCCAGCAGTAGATGATTCCCATTTGCAGGTACTATTCCTATTGATTTCACTCTGGGTAGTCTCCCAAAGTGCACAGTACAAGAAGTTATTATGTTATGTTATAGATTTATACAGCGCACGAATACCAACGGTGTCTTGGCGCTCACAGACTAGCAGCGAGCTGGACCACTGTTCTTAGAACAGCCAGGTCTTAATGGCTTTCCTGAAAGATGTCAGAGAGGGAGACTTCTGATGGTAATGGAGAGGGCATTCCAGAGCTTTGTGGCACCCACTGTAAAGCTTCTGCCACCCCAATTAGACTTAAAAAATCTCTGAGAGAGTATCAGTTTAGTCCCTTCTGACTGACGGCATCTGTTTGGAGAGTACCAGTTCAGTGACCGCCTCAAGAACTGAAGACCATTAACGTGTAGTGCCTTATATGTGATACACAAAGCCTTGAACTTAATACGACTCTTGACTGGCAGCCAGCGCAAACTCTGAAGGTGCTTTTTTGAAAGTTTGGGATCCCCAGGAGGAGCCTTGCTGCCGCGTTCTGGATCATCTGAAGCTTGTGTAACTGCTTCTCGGGTATACCGAGATATAGCCCTACCGTTTTCTTGCTTTCTGTTGGAATCAAAGGTAACATTTTCTTAATCGTTTTGCGTAGATAGAAACTGGATGAGGAAACTGCCTTGACTTGAGCTGTGAAGTTCAGTTTCTCAACCATCACCATCTCAGATTTTTAGGTCGAGCATTCAAGACCTCTTGTATATACTTTAATATATACTTATATCTTGTATATACTTTAGTACATACTTGTATGTGCCAGTGCCTTGAGACCCTCACAGGTGAGTAGCGCGCTTACAATTCCCTGATTGATTGATTGATATGTACTTTGTGGGCTCTGGAGATCAGCCCCAGGACTTGTCTACTTCCGCTTAGGGCCTTTTTTCTGTTCAACTGCCTCTATTTGACTGTCTTAATAGAAAACGACCAGCAGATATCAAAAAACCAGAATTGCTTTCTGCTTAGGGACTTTCTTTTTTTATTTTTCTGGCAACTGCCTCTATTTAACTTTCATGATAGAAAACGACCAGCAGAGGTCAGTAAAATACCAGAATCACTTTAGCCTTCTCTGGATTCCAGTCCATAGAAATTGTCTTCCATGAGCACCTGTAGACAATAATATTTTTTTCAAATCTTGTATTTTCAGTGATATGATCACCGAAGGCCCTGAGTTTATATTAAAAACAGAGCTTTGGACTATACCATTTCTTGCTGAAAGGCACTATTTCTCTCCATGTGTTCCCATACCTAACATGTCACGCAGTTTGGTGCTTATTTTCCCTCCATGTTAAAGAACAGTAGATGTTTCAGCACCCAGGCGAATGTGCTGCATAGCTAAATACATATAAGGTCCCAAAGGCGAGACCGATTGCATTGCAAATGCCTGTTAGCTTTAGGGACCGGGATAGGTACTGTTCCCAGGCCGTCTGGCCACCAAATCTGAAACCAGCTAGGGGAGAAATTGCCAAACAGTATTATCTCAGTTTTTCCTGAGTTTAGCTTGGAATGTGCGCGCTCATCCATAGGTTGACTGCTATCATACACTCCCTAAATCTTTTTACTGGTGGTAGGGTATTTTTACAGATAGACTGGACAATTTGAGTATCGTCTGCATAGGATGTTAGTGCCATCATGAACGACCTAATTAGTGCCGCCAATTCAGACACATATACATTAAAAAGTGTAGGGCTCATAGAGGAACCCCACATGGGAGAGTAGAGAATAGAGAGGCGTAGTCGCCCAGGGCAACTGATTGTATCCTATCGGATATAAAAGAGGAGACCAGTGCTTATGCCCTTCCCGAAATGCTAAGAGAAGTCAGACGATTGAGCAGCATCTTATGGTCGACCGTGTCAAATGCTGCCGACAAGTCGGGAAGGATAAGAGCCGCCGCACCTCCTATGTCCAAAACTGCTTTGATTTCATTTGTAGCCTTTATTAAGGTTGTTTCGGTGCTCTGTTCTGCCCTGTGTCTGAATTGGGACTCATCTAGAAAACTGTGTTCAGGTAGATATTGTGTGAGCTGGTTATTCATAACTTTTTCCACCAGTTTAGCTGAAAGTGGAAGACGTGAGATAGGCCTATAGTTACTAGGATCTGATGTATCGAGGTTAGTTTCTTTTAAGAGGGGCAAAATCGAGGCCTTCTTCCAGATGGAGGGAAACACACCTTCTGTAAACATTGAGTTAAAAATTGAGGTTAGGGGGGGTGTGGCCAAGATGGCGGTGTGAGCGGACGTGTCTCTCCGGAGCTCCCGCCGACAGCCTTCAATAGCACCGGCTTTTAGCCGTTTTAGCTGATGTCGGACCTAGCACCGGGGCCTGTGCAGTAGCGACACTTGTGGGGCACTGGCCCGAGCCCATTAAAGGACCTCGGAGGGCATTCCCTCAATGGCGTGAGGAAACAGTTGCGATCGCGACTCACCAGCAGACCCGCGAGGAGAGGCCCAGAGACTACTGACGGGGCCGAGGGAGCTCCGGGGGACGAAGCGGCAGACCCATACAACATCGGAGTGACAGTGCCTGGCGTTGGGGGCCCCGATCCTCCAAGAAAGCAGTCGAGGACGGCAGAGACAAGGGAGAGCCTGGCGGTGGTCCGATAGCGAAGCAGAGAAGTGACGAGTGCTCCAGTCCGCCATTTTGGAAGCGGGCCCGCTGTACCTTGCCGCGCGCTGAAACGGTCGAGGGCCCAGCAGCGATCCTGGTCCCTCCCGTTGGGACACAGCTGGGGACTCGAGCGCCATTGTCGCCCCGGACCAAGGTGAGGTGCGGGGAGACGGGGGCCAGGCAGCTGCCGATTGCGGGCCTGAAGAAGTGGATGTGCTACGGCGTGAAGTGGGCTCATTGCACGAGCCGGACCTCAGGAGCACTACCCTTCGGAGGTCCCTACCTGATCGGGTCAGAGACTGTGGGGCTAGCCGAAGGCACAACGGGCAAACCCGCGACTGCCACTCATTGAGCACGGACACTGATCGAGGACTTCGGGGGCCCAATTGAACACTCCTGCGCTGGGATGGGCCCCAGGTGATGGGGGGTCGGCCCCGCAGGACCCCACGCGGAACCGGGAGACAGCGGACCACCTCGGGCGAGTGCCCCCCTCTTTCCTTCTCCGAGCTCATCCACGCAGCGGGGGGGAGCGGCAGAGAAAGACACCTGCACTTGGGCGGCTCCCTGCCCCATGGTGGGGGGTAGGGGCAAACCCATACTAGCGGCGCGGCAGCCATTTTGGGGAGAGTCGCTGCGGCCTGCGCCAGGCATCCCGGCCGGGCGAACCTCGGAGGGCTGGCAGAGGAAGATCTGACTCGGCAGACCCCATATAGGTGCAGGGCAGCTTGACTCAACGCTGGCCGCACAGAGGCGGGAGTCGGAGGCCCAGCCTGGAGCACGTAGAGAGCAGCATACCCCTGTCATGGACCCGGCAGTCAGAGGGACAGACCTAAGACCGGCAGGGGGCCCGGAGAGACTGGAGGGGACCCCTAACGCTGGGACTTACAGCTGTTGAGACCTGGCAGAAGAGGAACCGGCGCTTGGAGCTCTGCGCGGTCTGGCACAGGACCACGGACACCTTCAGGCAAGTGCAGCCTAACGTGTGCAGTTTTGTGGTGGGTAGGAGCAGCGGGGGACACTGTCTCTGAGAACGGTAAGCCATCAGCGGGCTTGGGTGAGAGTTGGGCCTCCTTGAGGGGACACACAGAGAGGGACGCCGGCCCCCCCGCTGGTGATTGCATAGCCACAGGATCACCCTGTCACACCTACCATTGGGCCCTGCAGCCCGCAAACACTAAATACAGTGAGAGGGTCAGCCTGCCCGGATCCAGGCATTCCCTGGGGTTGTGGCCCCAGTACCTTGTGGGAACGCAGCCAGCTCATAGCTCCCCTGGGACTCAGTTGTGCGCGACATGTCCACCTCCCGGAGACGCGCAGACAAGACACTGAAGGACCTGTTCGCGAAGGCACAAGCAGGGCAGCAACCTACCAGCATGGCATCAAGCACCCAGGCGAGATGATGGGACGGAACCGATCACCAAAGCCTTCTTGGAATCTATGTTTGTTGCGCTAAGGGAAGACATCCATACGCTCAAGAGGGAATTTGCAGAGGAAATAAAGGAGGTTCGCAGAGACGTGGACGGCATAGGTGAACGAGTCGCCGAGCTGGAGGACAAAAGCGACGGAAGGGACACGGAATTAGCAGTGCTGCAACAAGAGGTCCTCAGGATTCATGACCAGCAGGTTGACCTTCAGATACACCTCGAAGACCTGGAAAACCGCTCCTGGAGCCATAATATCAGGATTCGGGGAGTGAAACTAGAAGACGACACAAAGGACCTTTTCAGATATGCGAGGAAGCTATTCAATCACATCCTAGGGGGACCCCTAGAAACGGAACTACGCCTAGACAGAGCACATAGAGTGGGTCCCCCGTGGGCCCCATCGGCTCCGCCACCGGACATTTTGGTCTGCGTGCAAGATTATCGCACCAAAGAAGATATCCTCCAAAAAGCCTGCCAGCTACACCCCCTGATGTTTCGCGATCAGACACCGGTTTTATACCAGGACTTGTCAGCGCTCACCCTGAAAATACGTTAGGACCTTTAGACCCATCACTGCTTACTTAAAACAGCGCAATATTTCCTACAGCTGGGGCCATCCGTTTCGACTGGTGTTTCGTATGGACAATAAACTGTACCAGCTACGATCCCTGACGGAGGCCTGCTGCCTGCTGGGCGTGGATCCCTCTACAGAGGAGAATGATACGGAGGGCCCTAAAATGGAACTGGTTGACTCCAATCCCCGGTGGCGTCAACAGGGCAGAAGGCGTTGCACTAGGAAACCTCCTGCCACAGAAATCACAAAGGGCCAGCAAGACGCGCTTGAAACTGCATCGACAGAGCTGGCTACATCTCAACCTGGCTGAACTCTACGATGTCAAATGGCCGACTGATTGCTTGTTTTTTGCTCTGGGCCGTTGGTGGGAGGGGGGCTTTTTGAATCTTGGCCGATTACCCCAATTTGCCACACTTCCAATCACCTACGGATGATGGACAATATGTTATTGTTCTCTTTTTTCCAATTTTTTCCTTCTGGGGTGGTTTTGTTTGGGGGGTGCTTCCAGTGTTCCTCATCCACCTTACTTTCAGCGCTAGCATAGGCCCACACCACATGGGCACTCTAGGGCGAGAGCATATCCTGCGCCTCGATAGTATCAGATTCAGCGCCCCACCATTGCTTTTTATACTGTTACCATGTGAATGCCTGCTATACTCACCTTAAACGTGAGAGATCTTAATAATCCAGTGAAGCGCAGAGCGGTTCTTTTGTGTCTGGAACATACCCAAGCAGATATCTGTCTGTTGCAGGAAACGCACATTTTGTCTAAAGATTGTCACCGCCTCCGGTCCCGGAAGTTCCCAACTCAGTTCTTTTCCTCAGGTCCAACTAAAACAGCCGGGGTTGCTATCCTGGTGGCCCAGTGGTTTAAAGGGGAGGTCTTACACAAGGAGGCCGAGATAAAAGGTAGACTATTGACTTAGATTTACCATAGGCGGTTAAACATTCACTATTCATTTAGTGTACGCCCCAAATGATGGCCAGGAACGGTTCTTACACTCTGCTCTTATAGAAGCCTCAGCCACGTCCGATCGCCATATTCTTCTAGGGGGAGATCTAGACCTGGTTCTTGATAACACCTTAGATAGATCATGTCAACGCACACATCAGACAGGCGCCCTTTCCACAGAGGGTCTGACCCGTTTACATGGCTTAGGGTTCGGAGACCTATGGTGTAGCTTCCACCCCCAAAGCCACGAATACTCTTATTATTCCAATGCGCATAAATCGTACGCCCGGCTGGATTATCTGCTGGCATCCGTGCCCATACACGCGCTTGCGACAGAGGTAGAAATAGGAGTCGCCTCCCTCTCAGATCATGCTCCAGTGACCACTGGTCTCTCCCTCCCACCTGCCCATCAACCTCCTAGGACATGGCGCCTCAGGGAAACACTGCTGCATCGCAAGGAAGTGGTTAAGCGGGTACAGCGCGTCATCACTTACTACCTCTCGCACAACACTAATACTGACACCACTCTTGCAACTCAGTGGGCGGCACTGAAGGCAGTCATTAGGGGGGAGTTAATAGCCATCTCAGCTGCAGACAATGTAGAGCACGGGCGCAAGTGGGAAGAGCTCACCCAACAAACCAGAGAGCTGGGGCAGATGCATCAGAGAACGGGAGCCCCCCCGAGTGTGAAAGCAACTTAAGGCCGTGCGCCAACAACTTGCGACGCTCGACCAGGATAGGGCGGAATTTGCGGCCTTGCGACTGCTACACGCTTATTATACAGGGGGAGATAGGTGCGGGCGCCTTCTCGCTCATAGAGTATGCGAGACCAGGCAAAAGCAGAGGGTGCAGAAAATTCTCTGGAGGGATGGTAAGCGTGTCTCGGAGGACAGCGACATTGCTGAGGCGTTCCGTGATTTTTACGCCAACCTCTACGCTATCTCTCCACTAGAGAGCTCAATTGGGGCAGCCTTCCTCGACTCCATCACTCTACCAGCTCTAACTAAAGATCAAGCCGACTACCTCGATAGAGACGTTCGACCAGAAGAAGTCATTGCCGCCATTGCGCACCTCAAACTAGCGAAAGCACCCGGGCCGGATGGCTGCTGTTTTTTATAAAACGTTCTGTGCCCAGGTCGCCCCTCTCCTCACTCGACTCTTTAATTCCTTCTCGGAGCCCGGTGCGATCCCGGGAGATCTCCTGGAGGCCTCCATAGCGGTGATCCCCAAACCAGAAAAGGACAAGGCTCAGTGTGGGGCATACCGCCCTATCTCCCTTCTTAATATAGATCTTAAATTATACACGGGGATTCTAGCTTCCCGCCTCGCGCCTCATATGCTTAGTCTTGTTGAACAGGATCAGGCGGGCTTCATCCCTGAACGCCAAACTTCTGACAACACGAAACGAGCCCTGCACCTTATCGAAAAAGAAAAAGCCACACGCACACGGGGAGAATACATGATGCTAGCTATCGACGCTGAAAAAGCGTTCGATAGGGTCCAATGGCCCTATTTGGAGCAAGTTCTGGAACGAGTGGCGATGGGCGTGAAATTCCGCACATATGTTTTGAATTGCTATAAGTTCCCGATGGCTGCAGCTAGAGTAAACGGACACACATCTTCCCGGTTCGCCATTGAGAGAGGCACATGGCAGGGGTGCCCTTTGTCGCCCTCCATTTCGCTCTTTACATGGAACCACTGGCCCAAAAGATGCGGCTCAACCCATCGATCACCGGGATCAAATTTGGTGGTTATACCCATACGATCAGTCTTTACGCGGATGATGTTCTGATTTCACTATCTAACCCGCGTGGCGCGCTGCCAGCATGCCTAGAGGACTTAGATCTCTTTGCACAAACTGCCGGGTTCAAAGTGAATATGGACAAGTCGGTTGCCCTGGATTTGTTCCTGGCGTGGTCCACCCGGGAATATCTGCAAAGCCTGTTCCCCATTCAATGGGCGACAGACACGATCCCGTATTTGGGGATCCAGTTGGCCTACTCTCTTTCGAAAACAGCTATTACTAACTACACACTACTGCGACAGAAAATCCGGCGGGAACTGGGTCAATGGAAACATTACCCTCTATTGTGGCTAGGCAAAGTAGCCGCAGTTAAGATGACCATTCTACCACAGATACTTTATCTGTTTTGTACTATTCCTCTCAGGCCACCTTTGGGCTGGATACAGCAGACGCAATCAGAACTTGCCCAGTTCATTTGGAATGGTCGGAAGCCGCGCCTGAAGCAGAGGCTGGCGACACTCCCCCGGGGGAGGGCGACTCGGACTCCCTGATTTACAGCTCTACTTCCATGCAGCACAACTGCGCCTCCTGGTTGAGTGGAGTCGTTGGGAGTCAGAGAAACACTGGTTATTCCAGGATCAGGCGGTAGCTGCCAGACCCCTACAGGAAATACCCTTTCTTCACAAACAACACAGACCCCCTAACTTATATGCTTCGCATATCACGCGAGTCCCAATGGAGATATGGGATCAAACCAACATTAAGCACAAACTTACCACTTTCCCGTCTCCACTCACTCCATTGATGGACAACCCAGATTTCACCCCGGGTATGGACACGGTAGCTATTGCAAGGTGGCGACCCTCTGGGTGTCGATTCCTATACCACATGTATACCGCAGAGGGGGTTATCCCTTTCTACCAATTTAAACAAGAATATGGGATGCCTGAGGCAGAGAGACTTGGGTACATGCAAGCACGACATTGGGCGCTCAATGATCAGGTCTGCTCCATGGCTGATAGACACCTTCTTCGCTATGAGCGATGGCTTATTACACGCACGACAGACAAAAAGCTAATATCCGATTTATACAAGATGCTACAGGCCAGATATGCTCACACTTATAGCTCCGGACGGGCACGCTGGGAGAGGGAACTGGGCAGGACACTCAGTCAAAAAGAGTGGGAGGGCATATACTATATGCCCTCACATCGGACTCACTGAAACCCTCACAATAATAGTGACCTACTGGTATTATACCCCTGAGCATCTCTACGCCATGGACCACACTAGAGAAGCGACATGTTGGTGGGGCTGTGAAGAAGTAGGCTCTTTGGTACACTTATTATGGGAGTGTGCCCACATCCAATCCTATTGGAAACAAGTACTGGATGAAGTAGATAAACACTTTGATACTGAAATTCCACGATTTCCTACATATGTTCTATTAGGCCTCCCAAATCCCCTGACCTAACCATTGCGCTCCCGCAGAGGCCGCCAGATAGCGATTGCGCTGGGCACAGCAATGCAAAATATACTCACACACTGGCGTACCTCCCACATCCCAACCTTCACAGGCTGGTTACACCGACTGTGGCATGTACTTGGAATGGAGAAGCTAACACTGACAATTGCGGGGGAGGGATCCAAATATGTCGAACTGTGGCAACCCTTTCGATCCATATTGGCCTCTGAATTTCTGGAAATTACCTGCCCCCGATATCTCCGCTTACTACGCCTCTCTGATACGCAACAAATGGAATAGAGACGGAGACCAGGCATAGACTAGATAGCTTAGGTGGTGGACTTGGAACACGGGTGGTGGGTGAGAAGGGGAAAGGGAAGGGTTTAGGGTGTTTTTGTAATGTTCTGTTTTTTCTTGCTCATTATAGTGTATGCAAGGTTCCTCTAAATTGGCACACGGATGGTGACGGATCTGGCTTGTCCCTTCAGGGTCATGAATTTAGCAATGTTAAAAGACACGATGGCTAAACCTGCAAGAGTGTTTTTGTATGTGCTAAACACTTCATTAAAGAGATTTAAACCATAAAAATTGAGGTTAAACTGGTGCTGAGGATCTCAGGGGCTTGTTTGAATATGGCAGGAGGAAAAGGATCATGGGCAGAACCTGATTTTGTTTTTAGAATAAGAGTAATTATCTCATCCACAGTTACTGCTCTAAATTCTGAAAAGGTAGGAGTATTTGGGCATTGTGGCCTTATAGTATAAGAAGTGACGGATCTTAGCATATTATCAAAAGTGATATAAATCTGTTCTACTTTATCTTGAAAATGCTGCGCTAGTGCGTTACAAAATTCCTGAGAGTGCTCATTCCCCTTTCTTTCAGGGAGTGTGGATAGGTTAATCACTACCCGAAAGAGCTTTTTAGAGGAATTTTCTGCCTCTTTGATTTGACTGGAAAAATAGGAACATTTTTCTGACAGGATCAGTTTTTTTATAATCGGCTAGTAAGATTTTGTACTTGGTAAGTTCCTGTTCATTATAGTTTGTTCTCCAACATCTCCCCTGTCTTCTACACTCCTGTTTTTTTGATCTAAGGTCGTTCGAAAAACCATGGGACTAGCGGGGTTCTTCTATTGCTTAAGAGGAGCAATAATATTAGCAGTCGACATAAGCCACTGATTAAAGTGAACAGAGGCATGTTCTACCTTTTGAGGTAGTTTCGTTTGAGAGTGAGAAAGCTGAAGATTAAGCCGGTTGTTATCTATCTGTTTCCAGGTTGGCCATTCATGTGGTAAGATTGAGAATTAAGATTAAGATTCAGAATAGCACAGGGTGCATGTGTTGGTGCCCCTGTAGAGGCTAGCACTTTCTGGAGTAGGTGAAGTTAGTTTTGTGAATTGTTGCTCAGTGACACTAAGGATGTTCTAACAAACAAACTTGCTGGATTTTTATGTGGCATGCATGGTCTTCACTTTACAGCATCGCTGTTCTAACAAGCACAATTGATATGGTCTCTGCAGACCGGTGTGGGAACTCTGAAGCAATGAATAAATAGTGTGATTAACGTAACACAATTTTGTTACAGATCTTGTGATACTACTTGTGCCAGTCTGCTCAGGGTATCAAAGGTGCCCTGTGCAGCCTGAGCTGTGCTTGACTGTGATGTGTTTGCCTTCAGGATTTCATACCTCTCACACTGTAAGCCCCGGCAGGCGAGCAGTGGTCTGAACATGTGCAGCACTTTCAATTTGGACTAGAAGTAGGAACACAATGCAGCCTTTTCTGGCACCTCATGGTGGGCTTGAGCCATGCATCGAGTTGTAGTTAGTAGTCGGTCAGTGCGATTCATTCAGGGACTTGTTATGAAATTATATTATGTCTGCCAAAGGAACAAAGCGGGACAAAAGGGGGTGGTGATGGACGGAGCATCAGAACCAATCAAACACTCACACCCAGTCAATAGATCTGGGTTTGATCCATCTCCGTTCCTTAGCCCACTCTGCCACCCCAGTTCAGACATGGCCATATACAAATCAGTCTGACCCTGTGCCTCATGGGAACAGTCCAGCCCGAACTGCCAAGCCATGCCTTCCCTGGACCGGAAACAAGCTTCCTAGGACCGGTTTCTGGGATTTCAGCCGTCTTCAGCCAGGCTTGCTTGAATCCAGTGGCAAAGTGAGCAAGGGACTCACGTCTGAGCATACCCTGCCAACTTATGGCAAACAAAGCGGTACAAAAGAGGGTGGTGATGGACGGAGTATCAGAACCAATCAAACACTCACACCCAGTCAACAGATCTGGGTTTGATCCATCACCGTTCTTTAGCCCACTCTGCCACCCCAGTTCAGACATGGCCATATACAAATCAGTCTGACCCTGTGCCTCATGGGAACAGTTCAGACAAAGGAACAAGACTGACAATAGTGATAATGGAGGCAAGCGAGGCAGATGAGAGCATGCACCACCTTTGCCTGTACCTACAGTATGGTCACAAAGTCATAATGATCTGGATAGCAGAATTTATTTATGAAAAAACAAAGAAATGTCAACACTAGGCTCCTCCTTTCAAGAGCTTTACATTAGAAAACCTTTTTTTTCTAAGTTGGTGCAAAGGTCTCTTTCTGGGTCATGAAATTAATTTTATTTATTTCCTTTTTTCCATAGTATTTCTTTTACCTGGCAGCTCTCTTCCTCCATCTTCTTTCATCCCATCTCGTACTCCCCTTTACTTTTTTCTTCTCTATGTCCTTCATCCTCCAAAAGAGCAACATTGTTATAGTAAAAAGTAGAACATAAAGTGTCACTCATTGCTGGGTGGGATTCATAGTAAAATGCTAATGTAATGATAGATTATTGCAAGGAAAGGCCTCTTTTTGCAACATTACATCCCAATTGTTGCACTGATGCAGCTAGTATTCTTGACTGTTGCACTGGGGCCCTTATAACCAGGCCCCAGTACATGCGCTCTGACCAATAAGACATGTACAATTGGCTAATTCCTGATTGGCATATTTAACTTAACTATAAGTCTGTAGTATGTGGTACTTTCTGTACCCAAGGCATGTAAGTTAAGCAGCTTGGCAGTTCTTAAACTGCCATTTCGACCTGTTAAAATCACTCTTTCAACAGGTCTAAACCTTCCTCTTTAATGCTTATATGTCACCACTAAGGTAGGGCTAAATGCCTGCGAAGCAAGGTGCATGGTATTTAAAAGATAGGTCATGTGTTCTTAACTTTTACATGTCTAGGTAGTGAAACATCTCCAAACTCGTTTTTCACTCTTGCAAGGCTGGCTCTCCCATAGAAAAGCACTGGGTTGCATTATAACACCTTATAATGCTTGACTTCTGTATGAGAATAGCTAGAACCATGGTTTGAGGACTCAAATTAATAGGAATTTAAAATCCAGTCTGATGGTCAAGCCGGATTTGGAATCACTATTTTGAAAATGGCACTTTAACAAAGTTGGCCGTTTCCTGCTAAAGCCTCTAGTAGCCTTTTCAGAGTTAATCTCTAACTCTTACCTAGCAGCCTGCTGGGAGATGTGAATGGCTCACATGAATGGGAACAAAAGAGCTCTGGCTAGGAGGACCTCATGACAGGATAGCGTGGGGGTGTATTGACCAACTGCACATGCTTCAAACTGGCATCCCCTGTCACAGGCAGATGTGGCAGGCAAAGGTAACTCACACCTGGGGGTGTACTAACCAAGTGCACATGCTTCAAAGGGGCATCTCCTGTCACAGGCATCACTGTCTGATTGTTTAGTACCAAACCCCCAGGAATTTATGTCAAAGTACGTAGGACTTCCCCATGGAACTTTTTTTAATATTGGTCAGGGAGTTACTGATATCCATGCACTTGTGCCAGACATAACAGTGGCACCCCTGGGTAGCTTCTTCAGAACACCTCTGGACCTGTGGAGGTGTTCAGAAGAAGGACTGCACCTGATACTGAACTTATGGAGAGAGACCCCAAAGGCTGGACCTCCTCCCACTTGCACCCAGGGCTGAGAAGTGGATTCCAAGGGTCTGTTGGCTGACCTCCTGTTAAGCTACAGGGAGACAAAAACTACAAGAATTTCACCTTCCTGAAGAGTCCAGCTGACCAGTTACAAGTAGACCTGCCCTGGACTCTGATGTTGGCTTCGTCTGGAGTGAGTCCTGACACCCAAGTGGTGTAAGGTCTAAGGTCCTGGGGCCCTTGGATAAGTGTCAGAGTGTACTCCTCCTCTCAACCCCTAAACACTGGGAATTGGGAACTTTTTCTAGGATTTTTGCCATAAGAATCAGAGGCTACCACTGGAACGCCACTGACATCGAACTGCAGGTTGGACTCAGCTTGCTGGTTTGCCCCACTGAAATGATTGGGGCTTCCAGAAAAGTTTCTAAGTCTGAACATAGAGGACTTCACCAGGACCAACGCTGAGCATCACTCTGTTTCTGCTGCCTACGTGGGCCTGATATTCGGACTTCACCTCTCAAAGTACTCCCTCCCTCAATGTTGAGAGCCTCAAACTTCCCACCATCGCCAAGGTCCTGCGGTTCAGCCTGCCGGCATTGATGACCTCTTCTTAGGATCCAACTGGCACTCTGGCCTGCTGACTGTCCAGTCAATGAGGATTTTCTTCAAGGAAAAGACTAAGTCAGAAGGTAAAATTTCCACTAGATAGGACCCTGTATCCACCACATGCTATAATGCGGCCATATTTAACTTTTGACCTTTACCAGATCTAGCTTGACCAGATTTCTGCAGTTGGTGCTTTGCACTTTTTTAGCAATAAATACACCTAAAATGTTGAAAAATCATATCTCCTTTTCCCTACATCCTATTTTCGCCCAAAAGTCTCTATTTGATCGTTAAAATGTTCTTTATTTTTGTAAATTGGTGTGTAATTTTTATTGTGTTGTGTTTTCTGCCGTTTTGGGTCTGATGAATGCTTTACAAATTCTCCTAAGTTTTACCTGTCTTCTCTGTGCTACAGTTACTAATGGTTGTGCTCAGGTTTAAATTATTGAGACCTAACTCAATCTGTGGTGTTTGGAAGAAAGATTAACCCCTTCGATGCTGCGCAGATTCCGCCTCTGTGCTGACGGAATCTTGCGCGGGTGTGGTCATGACGGAATGGTTCCGTCATGAGCACAGCTCAACCGTGGGTCATGACGGAACCATTCCGTCATGAGCACCGAAGGGGTTAAAAAGCTGTGTATTTGTTACAATATTTCAATTTCCGATCCCAGTATTCAGTACTGTTCATTGTAAAAACCAATAAAAAAAAGATAGGAAGCTGGCCCCTTGGTGGAAACCCTGTCTCTAGAAGTACAAACTATAAATATCTCAGGGTTTGGCTGTAATACTGTCTGTCTTACTATCTACATTTAAATTCAATAAAGCCAAGGATAGCTTCTTTGATAACAGCGTTTCTGTCACTGCCATGTAAATTGCACAGCCCAACTCTGTCTCCTCTTCTCACAGTCAAAAAGGCCAAGTTCAATCCAACAATTAGTTTCAGAATGGGAGCTTTTCTGGGAAAGTTGGGTCCTTTCTTTGTAATCAAAATATTTTGAGTTTTATAATGTATAATAAACGATACAAAAAAGTGCACCAAAAAGGTACATACAAAATTGTGGAACAATAAGAATATGATAAATGCACCTATACAGTAAAAAATTGCTATTCAATGTTTTAAATAGAAGGGGGAATAAAAAATTATGAATAGAGAAAACTCAAGAGAGCTACCAATTTCTAAATCAAACCTCTTAAGTATTACCATTTTGTGTAACATATCAGTAAAACTAATTTATAAGCATACTGCTTTATAAACATCACTCGGTTTCCAAAATAAGTGATAGTTAGATGTATTATGGACGACACCTAAAATAGTTAATTTTGCACCTCTTCTAGTAAAGATTATCCATGACCACTATGAATGGATTGATAATAAGGAAGCATTTTCCAATTAATAGTAATTGATTTTAAAGCAGCAAAGAGCAGCCATTCTAATAGTCTGCTATTTAAATCTGAAAAACCTGTAGTTAATAAAATAGATTTACAAATCAACATATCAAAGGAAAGGTTATCTAACATGTTAAATACTTTTGTAATAACTACCCAAACTTCCTTCCAAAACTAGGACACCATAGTGCAGCATATGTTTTAGAGAACCAGGTTTTAAATTGCAATGCCAGCAATTTGGAGAATCTAATAGCGTTGAATGGTATATCTTTAAAGGAGTCCATAGACAATCCAATAGTATACATCAATTGGTTTGGAATAAAGTAACATTAAACCAACCAGAAATATTACTGAACCATATTTTCATCCAAATTTCCTGTGAAAGAGACAGAGTTAGTCCATTTTTCAAAAAAGTAGAGATAGAGGTAATATTATTTCCAGAGACATTGTTCAATTTTTTTTAATAAAACATTGAAATAGCATGTGGGGATGTAGCGATTGTTTGAATGTAAATTTCTAGGTCAGAAGTGGCATTCTTCTGTAAATTATTAGGAAGAGAATCCAGGATGGAGTTACACAAAAGTTTGTATTTGGAAATGTCTGAGGACGGTAAGAGAAATTGTTTTTGCAATTCATCAAAAGTTATGATATATATCCTTTAAATACAAAATACCCGTTTTCATCCAAGGCTGCCGGAATTTGGCTGTTTGAGCAAGCTTTATAGATGGGTTATACAACATATTTGAAGTATTTAAAATAGGAGATTGAAACATAGAGTTTAAGTCCTTTATTATTAGTTTTGTAGATTTGAGCATGGATGTTGATTTTAGTAAGGTGGTTGAATTGGGCATATTTAACAATGCAGGTAAAAGGGAAGGTGATACCAATTCTCGTTCAATGAGAAGCCATGAAAGTGACTTTGTGAGAGTTTTCTGACTGAACCAAAAAGAACCTTGTTTTAAAATAAAAGCTTTATGATATTTAAGAAAGTCTTGCAAGCCAAAACCTCCATTAATCTTGGCAGCTTTTAATTTTTTGTAACTTAAACATGGAGTTTTGTTATTACAAATGACTTTAGCTATGAGTTTATCTACATTGTTTTTAGAACTCAAGAGGTAATTGAGTAGTTACCATTGGAAATAAAGATTTTTGGAGCAATTACCATTTTTATAGATTCAATTTCCCCCCACCAAGGTAGATGTAAGGCAGACCACATATGAAGATTATCCTTGATATGTTGAATAATGTATTCCCAGTTCAAAGTAATTGATTGTTTACTAATGATATTTAATTTTATAATTTTGCCATATTATGGCAGGAAACACATTTGGGGTACAGTGAACATTTAAGGGGAAAATTATGTTTTATTAGTATTTAAAGTGTATCCTGAAATCATTGAGTAATTTTGAATTAGTTTTAGTAGAGGAGGAATGGATTACTCAGGTTTATTAATATATAACAGGACATCGTCAGCATAGGAAGACGTTTTTATAGTTACATCTGTAATAATGAGGCCTGGTATTTCAATAGAATTTCTGATGGCAGATAGTAAAGGTCCAATTGCTAGGAGAAAAAGCAATGGTGACATAGACATCCCTGCCTAATGTCTCTAAAAAGGTAACGATTATTAGACATTTGGCCATTAATAAAAAGTTTGGCAGATGGACTTGAATAGAGTGCTATAATCATGCGAATAAACAAAGTGCCAAAATCAAATGCACATAAGGCCAATTAACTTTATCAAAAGCTTTTTCAGCATCAAGTACTAGGTCACCAGAGGGAAAACAGAAGGATGGATTGGGTTCAATTACATAAAATAATAATTTAGTGCTATTCGAAGAGTGTCTAAATTTCAGAAAACCAGATTGATCAACATAGATAAGTGTCTAGGATAGAGGATCTGGTTGCTAACATTTTTGCATAAAGCTTACAGTCCTGATTGATTAAAATATAGGCTGATAGTTTGAAACTTTGGTGGGACCTTAGTTGGGTTTTGGAAGAACTATAATAAAAGCTTCAATAAATGATCCCGAAATTGAACCTGAGCTACTAAAATGACTCAATAGTTTGTGTACATGAGGTTGCAGGAGAGGAGAAAATTCTTTATAAAATTCAGCAGGGAAACCATCAGGGCCAAGGGATTAAATTGATTTTAGGGATTTAATGGCTGACTCAATCTCTTCTACAGAGATTGGCAAATCCAGATTATTTTTGATTGGCTGTGAAATTTTAGGTAAACCACAAGACACCAAAATTGTATCAATACTATATGTATCAGTTGATGGAGGTTTACTGTATGAAGTTGAATAGAAATCTAAAAATTAGTTCAGAATTTCTTTGTGTTATTGCAATTTTTCCATTTGGACCATGAATTGCATTTATTTGATTTTTATCTTTTTTTATATGAAGGTCATTTGATAAAAGACATCCAGATCTATTAGCACTAAAACAAAATCTAGCCTTATTATTAGAAATTGAATTCCAGCCCTTTTACTTAACAAGGAATTTAATTCATAACAAATTGTAAGTGTAGTTTCTAAGTTATATTATTAAAAGTTATAAGGAGGTGTTCATATTTGGCAAATTGTTTGTCTAAATCTTTACGTTTATAGAGTTAAATAATTTATTATTATGTGCCATAATAGATATGATTACTCCTCTAAGATAGCCTTTGAATGTATCCCAACGGTTTACAATAGAAGTTGAACCTTCTGGGTTGAAGGAAAATTATTCATGTATTGTAGATGAAAGTTTTTTTGTATTAGTGTCATTGACGGCAACATTCTCATTCATACGCCATTTACGTTGAGCCTGCCAAGGGGAATCAAGTTGCAGAAAAAAAGAAATGAGTGCAAGATCAGAAATATCAATATTATGAATAATAGGATTAGAAGTTGAATTGAGCTGTTGTTAATCAACAGTCTATTAGGGAATAAGAATTATGAGGATTGGAAAAAAAGGGAATGTTTTTATCTGTTGAATTGTGTAAACACCAAATATCTACTAGTATGGTAGTTTTTAAAAAGGATTTGAGAGTAAAAAATAATTTGGGAGGACGATATTTAGTTAAAGATGTTATAACCTATAGGGGGTCACATTTCAAATTAAAATCACATCCAATAATAAGTGGGACATTACCTAATCTAGCACTAGCACTTCTGAGGTAAAAAGGGAAGAACATTTTAGACCATCAGATGTTGGACCATAAACATTAATCAAATGCAAAACAGCATTATCAATTTTAATTATGACAGTAAGATATCGGCACTCTGTATCAGAATATTTGTTTAGTATTTGAAGACAAAGTTTTTTTAGTGAAAAGAATTGCAACTCCATTTTTTTGTTAACCACAGCTGATGAAATAACATTGCCATCATATTTTATTTTCATGTATGATACAATTGTATCCTCTATATGTGTCTCTTGAAGAAGACAAATATCTGCTTTATATATAGCTAAATAATCTTAAAATATTACACATTTAACAGGATGTCATCGACCTTTAACATTAAAAGAAACTCATTTATTTCCATTATTATTGTCCATATCTATAAAAAAGATAGAACAGTAGAAAAGAGGACAGTATGCAAAAGTGGGAAGTAGCTCTAGAAATAAGGGAAAGAGGAGAAGGAAAGACAAGGACAAACAGAAAAAGGACAATTTAAACATATAAATAATATTACCGAATCACACACATGAATATGCAAGTATGACCAATAGAGATAAAAGCCTAATAACAAACTCGCAAATAGGCTAGCTATGAGGGAATATTAAAAGCAAGAATTTAAGTATCAGTATCATTCATATCCATAGACAGAGGAGAGTACTGATCTCAAAAATTCTAGAGATCATCAGGTGGTTGAAATGACTTGGAGAAACTATCTTTCCAAATTCTCATAGTAGCAAAAAGGCCATATTTAAAACCCATGCTTTGTAGTCGTGGACTGAGTGCTGTGAATTATTTGTGAACATTAATTGTTTTCTTGGCAGAGTCTTGATGGATGAAAATGTTGTTACTATGAACCATTAGTGATGGAATCTCTCTTGCTGCTTTATGGATCATCACCAAATGATGATGATGCAGTACTTTAGAGATCATTTGGCGATCTTTGGTATGACTTGTATTCCGATGCGCAGGAATTAAATGCGCTTTATCAATTTCATTTTTTTCCAGAAACTTTAAATGGAAAAAAGAGGTAGTAAGTTTTCTAAATAACGCCTATAGTCATTTCCTTCAATGTCCTCTGGCAAATTAAAAATGTGCAAATTATATTGCTGATTACAGTTTTCCAAATCAAGTGATAAATTACTCATTGGAGCAATTTTTGCAGTAATAGGCATGATTCTGTCAATTTTAGACTTGTTATCCTAAATTTGTATTGCAGACTTTCATAAAGAGACTTGAATTATCTTAACGAATGTTTTTGGTTTCCAATTCAATATTTTCTGTATTGGAGCGAACAGCTTGTACTTCTTCCAATAAAGTAGACAAAGAACATCATTAGCATCCACAATTTTTGACTTGTCTGGTGGAGGAGACGTTGTTTGATTGTGTTTGTTATTTACTACATGCACATTTTTTCTTTCCATATTGAGAAAATGCCAAAATATATACAAGAAAACCAAAAATAAAGCATGCTGAAAGTAATAAAAGAGAATAACTGTCATATTAGTTGGTGCATCAGATAAAACCAGCTGTGGGAGTGGTCACGACCTCAGCCGTGCCCTTTCCTTGGTGCAGCTCCGCCCTCCTGACTGAAACTTCGCCAGCCATGCAGAGGAGGGACCAGGGGAAGCCCAGGTGAAAACATGCAAGGAAAACACTGCCGCTGGACACAAACAGCCACAAGAAGCCAATAGAACAAGGAAATTCTAGCCTTGTGTTGGTAAAATTATCATCAATGAGGTGAGCATTGGGAAGAGGTAGCAGGAGGCGAGTATCTTATTTAGCACGCTCGCGCAACTCCAAGTTTTGGTCCTTTATGAACATATCACAAAGCAAGGTATTCCTTCTTTTATTTCATCTCCCTTAAAACACATCTCCGTCTCAGATCTGGTTGGAATTTGGCCTAATCTATCAAGAGCTAGTACAAAAAGGCTCTATACTGTACATGTCACTATTAAGGAACTCAGCCCAGACATCTTTGCATTCTCTGATATGGAAACAAACACAAACAGGCCTTCTGACAAAACAAACAGCTGGGTACAGGCTTTTTGAGTTGGTCCTGAAGGTCCTAAAAGCACGTCAGCTGTGGGAATAGGCCCTCCTTCATAATTCTTTTAAAATAGTCTTAAAGTAACAAAGAGGATCTTGTGGAATAGAGAGAAACAAAATTTCAGTAAAAGAAGCAACGTAGAGATGTCTATGAACTCCTATAAACAACAGCATCCACAGACTTACTTAACAGTCCTACTCAAAAACTTTTATAAAATCAAGCTGCTCCATCTAAGCTTTGGGCTGTTTTCAAACCGGACTCTGTGCGCCAGACATTGAGAAGGTAACTTTTTCAGCAGGACTAACCTGTTACCTGTAAACAGCTCGTGCTCCATCACAGTCAGCCTGAACTTGTGACTTTCTCCCGGTCTAGCAAGACCAGATGACTCGGAGTGGCGCTTTGTGATTTTAGGCACTATACTTATCTAAAATTTTGAAAATGCATATCTACAGTTCTACTAATTGGATTTTTGCCATTTTGGTCTCATTTTATTTAATAAAATGTAGACAATTCTTTTAAATTGGTTTTGAGATTTTTCCTGTTTTGTGTTTTCACTTAATTACTGTTTGGATGCTGCATAAATACATTACACATTGCCTCTAAGTTAAGCCTGAATTTTGTGCCAAGCTATCAGAGTAAAAGACACACAATTGATGGATGGAATGCAGAACAAATCAAAACATTCACCCCCAGTCAAGAGATCTTGGTTAAATCCATCATTCTTTTGCCCACCATGCCACCCCAGTTTAGACCTGGCCTGGCAGTTCGGTCTGGACTGTTACCATGGGGCACAGGGTCAAGACTGATTGCATATGGCTGGGTCCAAACTGGGGTGGCGTAGTGGGCAAAAGAACGATGGATTTAACCCAGATCTTTTGACTGGGGGAGAATGTTTGCATTGTCAGCATTCCGCCCATCATTTGTTTGCTGTAACACTTTTGCCCTAAGTGGGATGGGTATGCCCAGACGTGGGTCCTTTGCTCACTGTGCCGCTGGATTCAAGCTAGCCTGGCTGAAAAAGGGTGACATACTCTGAAACCGGTCCCAGGATGCTTGTTTCCGGTCCAGGGAGGACTTGGCCTGGCAGTTCGGTCTGAACTGTTCCCATGGGGCACTGGGTCAAGACTGATTTGCATATGGCTGGGTCCAAACTGGGGTGGCGTAGTGGGCAAAAGAACTATGGATTTAACCCAGATCTTTTGACTGGGGGAGAATGTTTTCATTGTCAGCATTCTGTCCATCATTTGTTTGCTGTTAAACTATCAGAGAAAGCACAGGTTAATTTTAGTGACTTTTGTGGTCCACCCTGACAGAGATTGTTGTTGTTGCTTGAGAAAGGTTCATACCCCTTCCCCAACTCCACAAATGCAATTTCTATCAGTATGGGTGAAGTTGTATCCCTTTCTTCAAAAGAATGCATAATTCTTGTTTCTGCTGTCTGAATAGCAGGGCATTTTTTAATATTGTGGCAATAGTATTTTCTAGTTTATGATTGACACGTTTGAGACTCCAAAGCTATTCTTGAAAATTAAAGCGATATTTACCAAAGAGTATAAAATGTCACTATTGCTATAAGGAAATCTTATTACACTGTAGGACTATTTTTTGATAGATGTAAAAAAAATTAAAATCCATGAGGTCTTTTTTTAATCTATTCTGTTATTTAATAATGTGCATCAAGTACATGGCAAAATGATGGTACTATCTAATCAAATACTAAACCAGTAACAGCAAATTGTAGTTTACAACATGACTATGACTCCACCTTTATCGGGACAGTATATTAATGGCAGCCTTTTGGTGTGTGGTTGCAAATATTATTAAAACTTACTTAAAGTGATCAGCATAAAACCGTCCATATTGAGGAAATTCAAAGTGAGGCTGGAAAAGATAATACGTTTGCAACAAGTATTAATTTTTTTAATTTTTATTTAGCTTCGTTTCCTCCGACCAGACAAAGGGCACAAGAAAAACTCCGAGAAAACAGCCAGCAGGTGAGATACAGTCTTGTAGCAGATGTTTTAATATTATTCCATTTAGGATCATTTTAAATCTAGTTACAATTATTTCTTAACTTCTGTTATTGCCTGTAAGTGATCTATAAAAGACGGTGAAAAAATGTTATTACTACTTGATGTTGCTACTTATTCATATATTTATGCCACAGTTTACACTTGAGGCTGTCGCTTCTGTGGAACTCAGTTATGTAATAGTGGAATGTGGTGGCTTTGCTATTATGGCCAGTCTTTTGTGGCTTTCTCAAGGCTCCAGTACTGTCCTGAGGTTGGTGTAATGTGGGAAAGATCTGCTTTCTCAAGTGGAGCCAAAAAGCTTCTCTGAATGAGTAGTGAATAATATGATCCATCAGTTGGTTCTAGATTATTTCAGAAACCAAGAAACTCAGTCTTCAAAAGTATCTAGAGGAGTGAGGCTCATACAAACACTGCTTGAACTTCAATATTCTTTTTCATGTGTATTTGAAGCAGGAGGCGTTCTTCTGTTTTAAAGTAGTTGACTGGAGTTTACAAATAAGGTTGATGAAATTTATCGTTATTCAAGTTCACATTTTAACTATACACGTTGTGGCTGCTACTGATTTAGAGTTATGAAATTCAATAATAGCAAGGAATAATGCAAAGTAAATATTTTTGTGATATAGAGTTGTTTTCATATAGGCTCTTTTTCGCATCCATGGGAATTAGTTCTCCGATAATTAGTGACATCAGATCTTTGAACATTCTCATAATCTTTGCATTTGGAGGGATAGTTATGATTTGTTTGGCTGTTTTGCGATGTATGGCTTGTGGGGCTATCCATAACTTGTGAATTTCAGTGCTTTTTTGGTTTGAGTTCGTAACCATAAGGGGACTTTAGCTGTGATTATTTAAGTAACATTCGGAGTTTTTTCCCCAAACATTCATTAACCTCTTCAGTGCCCATGACGAGACTATCTCGTCATGAACCCCACCCACTAATACAACGCCCGGCACAGGAGGGGGAAAGGGCGTGGCACAGAAGGGGTTAAGGTGTCATAAACCAAACTGATCACATTCACCAGTTCCCAGAGCACAAAGCTCCATGAGCAGCCAAACCCCACTGAGCACAATGGCAGCCTAATGTAGAGTGGGCAGCCACAGGTACTGGCCGACGGAGTGTCCGCAAGCACTGGCCTGCAGCCAGGCCCTGCACCAACATCCTGATGGTGGTCATTCATCAATGAGCACAGCTTTCATTCATGCCCAGCTGGCTTAGGCGAAGGGGTGGCCTTCAGCTACGACCTACACCCAACCTGCGGCAGGCAGCCAATTCCTGCTACACGCTGCTAAACATTGGGCAGCCAATCCGTACAACCAGGCCATGTTCTAACAAAATAGATAAATAAGGTTTCTTGAAACTTGGTGTAGGTTTTGCAGGCCCTTGAAACTCGTGGAGCCTTGCTGGACCTCCAGCGAGGTTAGTAAATCATCACTAGGTTTGCAAACCATGTGGAAGCTCTAACAAGGGTCCAAGAACACTTAACATGGGTTCCTGGCCCCGTGACCAGAGTTTGCAGCTCTTGAGGAACACGCTGGGAGCCACAAAGCCAGCCAGGGGATCAGTGAACCCCAAAGCACAATCAAATTAGCTTTTTTATTTTAAATTTATTTATTTATTTATGTGTTTTATAAAGCACAAACTTGACCCGTTAGGGTATCAGAGCGCTTTACAGGAAAACATAGCATTGCATATACATGCTTAGAATCACCAGGTAACGGATCGAGTAGGAGGGGGCAGGATACATAAGAGGGAGAGGGCACGTAATTACAGATTACATTCACAATTACTCAGACGAGACAACATATTTACAGGTTACATTTACAATTACTCAAGATAAGTTACCAGAGTTCTTGGTGGGGTAATTTGATAATTCGAAGGGAGGCAGTAGGCAGCCATAGATCAGGTTCATAGTGGTGGTTGAGGCTAAGGTTAAACGAGAACTTTACCTATCAGGAAGGTTTTGGCATCTTTTTTAAGCGAGCCAGAGAGGGGATTCTTCTGATGACAGGTGGGAGAGAGTTCTATATTCTTGGAGGAGCCCCGGAGAAGGCCCGATTGTAAGTTTTTTTCCTACGAAAGCGTGCAGGTTGGAGCAAGAGGTCTCTGGCCGACCGGGAGTTTCTGATTCCTCCGGAAATCACAAGTTTCTGTGCAAGGTATGCAGGGGAGTTAGAATATAAAGCCTTGTGCGTGATGCATGCTAGTTTGAGCTGTATTCTTGCTTCAAGGGGAAGCCAGTTCAGAGCATTCAGGTGTGGGGAAATATGGTCGAATTTCCTTGTGCCGGTAAGTAGTCTGGCAGCCGCATTGAGGCAGGCTTTTAAAGGTGCAAGGGAGATCTTGTGTAAACCCAAGAGTGTAGAACAGCCATATGCCAGTCTAGAGGTGACAAGGCCTTTGACTACCATACTGTTAAACTTGGACGGATCACTTTGGGGCCATGCCACCTGATGCAGGAGGTCAAAATATGCTCTCCCTCCTTTCTTATGGCTTCTTCATGTTTATTTTTCAGGACACAGAGATTGACGCCCTAGGTCTTTTAAGGGGGCGGGGGAGGGACTGTAAACAATGTCCCCATGTTTTAGCCAGCTGATCAGACAGGTCTAGGTTTGCGTCCTCAGGTTAGGGTTCATTAACCTGTAAAGAATGACAAGCAATAAAGCTACCACATCCAAATTGATTTGCTTTGATTACTTTTTTTTTAATTTGTGTCCACAAAACCGGGTTGGTGCTGCTAGATATCTCTACCTTGATTGACATTGTGCTCGACTTTCAAGCCTTCCAGAATCATTTTTGTAATCCTAACTACTCAAAAACTACTGAACAGATTTAAACTAAATCAACTTAAGGCACTTACTTCCTTGAGTAAAGTTCTACTTTTATGCCGTGTTTTGTATATTTACAGTCCTCTGTTTTTCTGTATCAGAATACAAAGAATCTTGTGGTAATTAAAATGGACTTTTTTGACTCTTCTTGTTTTTCTCCTGTTCTAATGGATCTTCATGAAACATGGCATGCCAAACCCGAATCAGATAACCCTTAAAAAAAAAAAAACAATTGCATACGGATTTGTTGAACAATGCTAGTCATTAAGAAAACAAAAAATGCAATTTCAATGTAAACTCTGACCCAGCCATAATCACACAGATGCTATCACCATCTGTATAATATTCTTATATATGTATATTACATAGGCAGAAATAAAGCCTGTATAGTGATGGTTCGGTTCCTGTTACTATAAAAGCCGTTTTGGTTTCATAATAACGTTGTTTGAGATAGTTTCAATTTAACCTTGCTTTCTTTATTAAATTTCTGGGGTTTGTGATAATATAACACATTCACTATTTCCCAAAACAAAACCAGCCACTGGCGGCCTGGGCCCGCTACAGACAGCTTTTGGCCCTGCGCAGTAGCAGTTGGCAACAGTGCCTGGCCTGCACCTAAAACACCACCAACAGTCAGTCTCCTTTGCCCACATTGTATGAGTGTGCACAGCGGAGGTTGGTTAGAGTCTCTGGCCTATTACTAGCTCTTGTTTTTTTTCCTTTAATTTGTTACAGGTTTTACGTACGCTGTTGTGGGGTTTGCTAACTTAGTCTAGACTCACAAATGCATAGAGGTTATCACTCTGCAGTTCACCGTCCAGTGGCGTAGCTGGGGGGAGGTGGCGTTCCACCCCAAGTGGCCCTTTTTTGGGGGCAGTGTTGAGCGTAAGGTGAGTTTTTATTTTTTATTTTTTTATATTGTATTCTCCCTTGTCGTCTATCGCCTTTCCCCCGCTTGTCGTCGTCTGTTGCCCCCCACTCTTACCTGCACTGACCGTCACTGGCTGGCAAACTCGCGTTCCGCCCCGGGCGACAAAAGCTCTAGCTGCACCACTGTCACAGTTCCATGACAGTTATTCAGTTGATGGACTTAATTCTTTTAAAATTTCAGTGCAATGTTCCTTGGAGACTGTGAGTTTGATGATAAGAAGTACAATCTAAATACAAACAGCTTGTCTGTCTGCAGAATGTCAGGCAGGCGCAAATGCAGCTAGAGTAGCTATATATATATATATATATATATTCACACAACAAGGTAGCTCAAAACGAAACGCACTCGAGCTTCAACAGGTTACCAGCCTTTATTTCATCAGGTAAGGAAATGCTTCGTATGCAGGTTGTAATGCAGCTTCCCAATTGCCTTTACGTGTTTCGAGTGTAACTCTTCCACAGAGGCTACTGGTAAAGTTCGTGCTGTGGCGGGCAGCCTTTCCCTAATATAACAAAGTCACGCCCCCAATCCGGGCTTTTTAGAGACTTGTGGGATATGTAGTGCCCAAACATTCACAGTACCATTCAGTGCACTTATCCCTGCCGTTTGAGCCCTGCGTGGGCCCCCGAATCGTTGCATGACCTCAATCCAAAGTTTCAGCCCCACACATGAGAATGGTGTATCCAAACCCGTGGCCCCCTTCCAAACCTGGGGTGGTGCAGTCTCGGTGGAAGAGCGTCCGCCTTTAGATTCACACAACAAGGTAGCTCAAAACGAGACGCACTCGAGCTTCAACAGGTTACCAGCCTTTATTTCATCAGGTAAGGAAATGCTTCGTATGCAGGTTGTAATGCAGCTTCCCAATTGCCTTTACGCGTTTCGAGTGTAACTCTTCCACAGAGGCTACTGGTAAAGTTCGTGCTGTGGCGGGCAGCCTTTCCCTAATATAACAAAGTCACGCCCCCAATCCGGGCTTTTTAGAGACTTGTGGGATATGTAGTGCCCAAACATTCACAGTACCATTCAGCGCACTTATCTCTGCCGTTTGAGCCCTGCGTGGGCCCCCGCATCGTTGCATGACCTCAATCCAAAGTTTCAGCCCCACACATGAGAATGGTGTATCCAAACCCTTGGCCCCCTTCCAATCCTGGGGTGGTGCAGTCTCGGCGGAAGAGCCTCCGCCTTTAGATTCACACAACAAGGTAGCTCAAAACGAGACGCACTCGAGCTTCAACAGGTTACCAGCCTTTATTTCATCAGGTAAGGAAATGCTTCGTATGCAGGTTGTAATGCAGCTTCCCAATTGCCTTTACGCGTTTCGAGTGTAACTCTTCCTCAGAGGCTACTGGTAAAGTTTGTGCTGTGGCGGGCAGCCTTTCCCTAATATAACAAAGTCACGCCCCCAATCCGGGCTTTTTAGAGACTTGTGGGATATGTAGTGCCCAAACATTCACAGTACCATTCAGCGCACTTATCACTGCCGTTTGAGCCCTGCGTGGGCCCCCGCATCGTTGCATGACCTCAATCCAAAGTTTCAGCCCCACACATGAGAATGGTGTATCCAAACCCGTGGCCCCCTTCCAATCCTGGGGTGGTGCAGTCTTGGCGGAAGAGCGTCCGCCTCTAGATTCACACAACAAGGTAGCTCAAAACAAGACGCACACGAGCTTCAACAGGTTACCAGCCTTTATTTCATCAGGTAAGGAAATGCTTCGTATGCAGGTTGTAATGCAGCTTCCCAATTGCCTTTACGCTTTTCGAGTGTAACTCTTCCTCAGAGGCTACTGGTAAAGTCATAAGCAATGAACGATGGTGGCACAAGTTATTGACAGCTCAGTAAACTACTATAGTGAATTTCAGTGTATTTTTGTTCTTTAAACCTTAGGTTTCATCTTATTTCAAAACTTAACTATAACATTACTTTAACCTTTATTTCTTCAGTGAAAAAAAATAAAATATATATATATATCTATATAAAACCGCTTCTGCCAGCCTTCCATTGTCTGTGACCTCCGCCAGCCGCTCCCATCAGCCACCAGTTTTCAGCTTGCTGCCCAGCCCATCTCGCTGGCCCTTTGTAGTTGATGTGCTCCCACAGCTCCTCCCTTTGGCCCTCTGTTATTGATGTGTTTCCCCATGCCTTCCTGGTGGGCCCCATTGTCTTTGTGCTTCCCCAGCACTCCACTTTCAGCTTGCTTCCCCAGCCGCTCCCGCTGGACCTCCATTGTCAACTTTCTGCTCCAGCCCCTCCCACTTCCCTTCCATAGCCAGGTGCTCCTCTATCCCCTCCGACTAGCCCTCCATTGTCAGCCTTCAAGCTTCAGCCCCTTCTGGCGGCTCTCTGTTGTCTATGTGGTCTCCCAGCCCCACCCGCTGAGTGAATTTTTTTCTCTCATGAGACAATTGATTTACATTCTAATTTCTCAAAAACCAGTGAACAGATTTGCACCAAACCAAACAAAGACATTATGCTTTCATGCCAACTTTGGTGTAATTCCATTCGACCATTTTTCTGTATTGGAGGGTATGCTGGGGCCACTGTGATGGTCTCCCCCAGTGACCAGAGTGGCTCTCAATCAATGGATGGCTCTCAATCAATGGAAACACTCTGTCAGGCAGAAGGGTGGTGGGGGAAGCTGACAGGGTCGCCTATTGCCCCATGTCGCTGCACTGTAAGGCTGTTGAAAGTGGGATCTGATAGGGATCTTTACCCTAGGTGATGTTGTGCATGGGACTATCCTCAAATCCTTTCAGACTCTACAAACAGAATACCAGCTCCATCGTAGTCACTTTTATCAGCACCTTCAGCTCCGCCATGCACTGACCTCCGTATACTGTAGCCCTGTCAGACCTCCTTGAATTTAATCCCTTAGAGGGTAAATGCATCATGGGGGATATAGGAGACTTCCAAAATAAACCAGTCACGTATCTCTAATCGCCCAGACACTTTGTCTGGTCTCCGGGGGTTTAGAAGGCGGATGTGGGGGTCTTGGAAAATGAGGACTGGATTGAAGGTCTGAGGGCACACGGGATGGCGGCCATCCCAACCCCATTAGGCTGATCCAATTTATATGCCTCCATAGAGTATATTTCATGTGCAATTGTTTATGGCGTATGGGAGTGATTGCCTCCCCGACTGTCTTCGCTGCAACGTGGCTGATGGAACGTTCTTACACACGGTGTGGGGCTGTCCTGCACTTGACCGGTACTGGCATGACATCCTGCCTGGCTGAGATCCTGACCCGGTCGGTTCCAATGCACCTGAAGCTTACTCTCCTCCATATTACCAACACACTGGGTGATAACAGACACAAGCTGTCTGTTATATTTCTGGGTCTGACTCTGGCAAAACCGGACATGTCGAGAGGCTACGCACCCCCCGCCCGGTCCTTGGCGGTGTGGAGGAAGTGGATGGATCATTGAATGTACTTGGAGGTGGCAGTGTACAAGCCCCATGGCTGTCCACAGAAGTGCCCCGAGATCTGCCAGGCATGGGCAGAGTACATTCGCATTGAGGTGGAGCCTGTCGGTTCTATGCGACAAATGGTGAATGCTGAAAACTCAAATGTTTATGAGTTCAGAAGGGGATGGGAGGAAATGAACCTCATGATTTGGTTCCTAAAAATTGTCCTATATCATTTTGCTGGTACGTGAGTGGGGGGTGGGACAGGGCTGAATGGGCACATGCTTATTTATGTTTATGCTTTTTCTTATATATTTTTTTCTTTGAATGTTTTAAAAGAATAAAAGTAAACATGATAAAATCTGGTAAAACCTTTAAATATCGCCTTTTTGATCCCATCTGCTTGACGGATATAAACAAAACTTGCCATATTGGACCCAAATGGAATGACGTTTAGTTTTTGATACAGCTTCGTACAAATTCATTGAATACTGTTTGAGATGAAAGCAAAATAATGCCTTTTCAATGCAAACTCAGACATACCGTTAATTAAAAAAAAAGTATTGTTGCCGCCTGTGGGAGATTTATGTATTAAACAGGCAGCGATAGCACCTGTGTAGATATACTTAGGTCTGAGCTTCCACTGTAAAGCCATTATTTGTTTCTTAATAACTTGAATGCCTTTTGATGAAGCTCATGGATTCTTGGACAAATTTTATAAATCTGCATGAAATTCCCCAGACATTTAGATGTTTAATTTTCTACTATTATGTCTATTTTCGCGATGATTTTGTTGGTGCTGGCAAAGGTGATGGAGGTTAAAAAAAAAGCCCATTCGCTTATAACTTTACCTCTTTTTGATAAATCTGTATGAAAATTAGCAAGTAAGAAGGAAGATATGCTTATAAAGTCTGCAGACTTGTACGGGAGTCCACAGACCCTTATGGCAGCTTTAAAATTATTCTTAAGTTTTCATTGATAAAAAAAAGATTATGTATCTTTCTACCTTATTAGAAAGTGCCTGTGTTTTAGCAACAGGAGCAACTTCCGCTAGTTTGAGAAGAGGAGGGTGCCATTACATTTGCTACTGAGACTTTCAGCTGCATTGTACATCTGGGCCAAGGCTAACAGAACTAAAAATTAGGTCACAGGGCCTTCATGTGCCTCGACATCTCAAAAAAAGGAAGATGAATAATTGTGTCGCTTTTCTCACATCCCCAAGGAGAGAAACATCTTTAAGTTATGCTGGTAACATGCAAACTCTGCAACCTGAAGTTGACCATGAGACACAGAAGAATGAACTTCTTCTATCTTCAAATACGAGAATGCAACTGATGGTAAAGAATGGAAAATAATTTGAAGAATTGCAGTGTGGCCAATGTAAAAAAGAAAAACAACCTCAACCACAGGAAGAAAGAACATAGAACCACCAAAATGTTTTATCAAATGATTGCTACAGCAGATTGAGGAGAACATCTCCCACATTAACATCTTTGCATTGTATGGCACGTATTCCAAATAATATGTGTGAGAAGGTAAACAAAATTCCAGGATTGGGAAAGAAAAGATAGAAACCCTGCATCAATTAAAAAGAAGAAACAAATGTATGAAATATGCCTTTTCTGCATGGTTACCCCAGATTTTTTGCCGTTTGCTGGACACTATATTTTTGCTGGCTTTAGATCTCTAGGCACTTTGCCCTTGCTGAACAGTAATAAAATGTCCGTGCTCCTCCTTTTAACACTGTCAAAATGGCATACACCTAGTTGGTGTATTTAACTTGCATATAATCCTCTAGTATATGATACAAAATGTTCCCAGCACCTGGGCTTTAAAATGCCACTAGTGGACTGATGCAGCTATTGTGCTATTCATTATAGTGGCAGTGCTGGCTGTATTAGTGTAACAACTGCACTTCGGCCTATCAAAAAAGTAAAGGCCTCCCTTTTAAATATTAATAAGTCACCCCTATGTAGGCTTTGTAGCCACAAGGCAGGGGACATGGTATTTAAAAGAAGAACATGTAGAATTTACTGTTAGCATGTCCTTACACTGACTGACTCCTAAAAGCTATTTTTACTGTAGGAAGGCTGGCAGGCCCATAAAGAACCACTGGGCAGTGGTATTAAATACCAATACTCTGGAATGGGACCAGGTAGAACCCTAATTAAACAACTATTTCTTTAAATCCAATTCCATGATGATGTGTGATTGTTAATAATATTAAGGGAGAGTAACTTTTACAAAGTTACCCTTTTCCTGCCCGAAGTTCCTGGAGGCTAATTTGCATTGGCTCTCCTACTACTTACAGCCAGTAGTTAGCATTGAATAGGTGTAAAATGCTTCCCAGGAGCAAACAATAGGCCCACCGAATGGGCAGAGTGGAGGCTGTGAGCATCCTTTTTTACACTACAGTGTCTTATCCTGCCTGACAGGTCTGCTAGGTTCACATATAACACTTGAGGCATACTTGAAAAGGGAGAGAACAGACTACCAGGACAATTCTTATAGCTCCACTGTCTAGTTGCTAAAGGACTCTGCTTTTGTCTGACCAGATGCCTGTCTCTGGGTTTATTGTGAGTATAGTGGCTGCCTCAAAATGGATTTTATAGTTAGATATGGGAGGGCACTAGGATTCTCATAGTACACTCACCACACACACACATCCAGCTCACATATGTGTGGCTGAAGACATCTTGAAAATGCCAAAAGTGGGTAGGGTTGGCCCCAGGTACTTTTACCCCATTCGTTAGTACATACCCAGGGGCCTTTCTCACTCACTAGCTCGTTCCAGGCATAAACATGGTACTTCCTGGCACCCACTTCAGAGCACATCCTGGACATGAAGAAGACTGGACCTCTATCTGTGATGAGAGACGAGCCCTGAAGGACTGAACCTGCTCCCTTTCGTACCCAGGATAAGGACATGGACTCTAAGGGTTAGTCGGCTGACCTCCTGTGTAAGCTACAGGGCCATAACAACCAAATAGTTTTTTTCCTGGAAGTACCCAGCTAAACAGTAGCAACTGGACCTCGACTGGACCCGACTGGGCACCCTGTGAGTCTCTTAAGTGCCTACTCTGAGGTCCTTAGGTGCTTTAGAAGTGTGCTCCTGTGGTGGATTAGGATTTAAAAGACTAAAAGCCTGGTTTAAATTATGGCAGGCGGCCCGTCCTCTGCCAAGTCGACTTAGTAATTTGCTTCATTGTCCTGATGGAGGTGCTGACTGCTAAATTTAGAAATGTCCACGGGCCCAGTGGACATTTCTAGCATTGTCAGGAACCGCCATCATGGTGGTTCCTGCCAATGCATTGGAATTTTGCCATATGGCTCCCTCATGGCAAACTTGTAAAGATTTTTCTTTTTCAGAAAGAAAATCCCAAAGTAGAATTTTTTTTTAGTTAAATTAAATAAATGTGCCCCCCTCGCCATGGTAGTTTCCTCCCATGGCAGTGGCTGCATTGAGCACTTTTCAATGCCACTTACCACCCGTTTTTCCTGTGGATACGAGCATTAAAAAAAAGGCTATATGCCTTTCATCTAAATAAGGTGGGTGTACATATAGCCAAACTTCCAATGACCCTTATTCCGTCGGGCCTTTAGAGAGGTTTGGCCATAGCGTAGATGAAGTAGTCTCTGCAGTCGTCAAACTATTGTCTGCCCATATTTAAATCGGGAGCACAGACCATAGTCTTGGCAGGGAGGGGACTCCATAAGGGTTGCACTGAATTTCCATCTCCATCAAGAATTAAACGGGGCCCAGATTTAGAAGGTAAATCTTGTACCAGGATGGACCCGATTAGTGTGGTTTTTCATACTATTACTACATAAATCTTTAAAAATTAATATCTCAGATTCCCCTTATTGGAATGATTAGGCCTCGTCATTCTGTTTGTGCATGCATGCATGATGACATATTTGTATATATGCATCAACATACATGGACATGCCTGGAGAATGAAGGTGGTATCGGTTGTTTTTTTGTTTACTGATCCAAGATGGCAGATGCCAGTTAGATCAGTAATGAAAAGGTATTTGTGTGAAAACTTTTAGGACTGCAGAGCAGACCACCAGCAAATGGCAGTTGCTGGGTCCACCCAAAAAACAGAAATTTAAATGTTTTAGATGACCATGAGGGGTGACGGAACAACAAAGGAGTGGGTTGGGGTGAGCAATGAACAATAGGCAGGGGCAAAGGAAAAATGGGAGGCGCCCAAAAGCACCCTTTGGAATGCGGTGCAGCCCGGCAGCAAATGTCAGCTGCCAAGCCCTCAAAAAAGAGTAAAATTAAAACATTTATTTCAAGGCCCACGGGAGGCAGGGAGCAATACCGTAGAGGGCGTGAAAGGGAAGCAATGGGGTGGGATATTTGAGGCAGAGTAAACAGAAGACTAGAGAAAGAGCAAGAACACACATCCCGTGGAGTGCTTAATAAGTATGAAAAAGGTAGTCCCCTCAATGTGAGCTGTGGAATGACCCCTTTGGTCTGTAGAGACATATCCAGTGACATTGTTGAAGTAACAATGCTAAGTCTTCATCTTTA
Organism: Triturus cristatus; assembly: GCF_964204655.1. Taxonomy (NCBI): domain Eukaryota; kingdom Metazoa; phylum Chordata; class Amphibia; order Caudata; family Salamandridae; genus Triturus; species Triturus cristatus. Next base: position 1,708,770,931 of record NC_140589.1, on the reverse strand, counting down.
ATCAATCCGTGTGAATAAAGAGGCTTTGTACTTCAAAGAAAAGTAAGCATCTGTCTCCATAAAGTAAATTGTCACTTCTTGCAATCCATAAACGACAACTCGAGATTCTGTCTTGTAAATTGCAGTCAAAATGTGTCTCTTTGGCTGTATCTGGCTGAGGAGGGAATCCCTATTCACATCTGAGCAGAGCTCGTTGGTGTTGTGATGATACAAATCACTTTGTTTTGTTGCACAGATGTGACAAACAGAATTACAGCTGCTCTTCAGCTGGTCTTCTGAAGGGAGAGAGAGATTCTTTCTGCTCCCTTTTCCCCTACCATGTCATCTGCTGTTTGGCAAGGAGTCCTAATTTGTAAAAGAGACAAAACTATTTGTCGCTGTTACAGGTTTGCCAAAAATAAATGAAATCATTAATTACTGCATTTTTGAGCAGCTGTTAATACACTGGGACAAGAAAGCTGAACATTAGACTGCTGTTTAATTACACGAGTTGAACGAGGCTCTTTTATTGCAAGCACGGAAACAAGTAAGGTGATCCGGGCGTGATTAAAATGCAAGAAAACAACTTTTTCCTTCAAAGCTTTTCATGGACACACCCCTTTTCATACCATGTGCGTTGACCTCAACTACCTCCAATGTGGACGGTGTTCAGACCTGCATTGTTTAAAGCCTCTTGATCGTTGACACATAAATAGTGAGTTGTTGAAATGAGCAGCTTGTTGGCACCGCATTTCAAAGAGATGCAACAAGATAACTCGATGCCGATGATTTCTTTGCTCACCAAGCCTCGCTCGGTGCAGTCCCCGTCATGTTTGGTCATTTAGTAGGGGGTATGTATTAAAGTCCCAATTTCTCCCACTAGTTGGCATTTTATTGATGACGAACATGGAGTGGAGGTTTGAGTGTGCGGTCGCTAGATCGGAAAGAGGATGAACTTCATGGAGTTCCCAAAGCTGAAAAGATCTGGCCTTAAAAGAGAGATAGAGTTCCATGCTAACTTTATTGATGGTAATACATCTTCCCTCCCATGGTTCAATTCTTGCTGGGGGAGGGGGGTAATTGTTCTAAGACAGCATGGAGCGTAGAGTAAAATACACTATGCGGGGCACTGATAGCCAAGGAAGAGCATGGAAAGCAAAGGAAACACCACTGGACTACTTCATGAGCAGATATGGAACAGTGTTCTGCACCCCTGTGGTAGGTATGCAAATCAGGCTGAAAAGGGCAGGACCAGAAAAAGACTCTGCACCAAGGAAAAGAGAGACGATAAAGGTGATACGCAGACCAAAGCTAGTCGAAGGGGCTTTGTTCTTTTGTATTTCCTGTTAAAGTTACATTTCTTGGAATGTGTTGACCTCTGCTTGTGCCTAGTCCAGTATGCCTTCTGCTGCAACACCTGGCGATTACTAGCTAATGCCTTGTTGTTATAACAGAGGAGACCATTTAGGGCGGACTATGCTTCCATATAGTTAGCAGCCACAAATCTCCTCCTCCCTCAGCAGCAATAAAACTCAGCCCTCAGCCTGCCTGACATTACGAGGGCCTGCTTCTGGCACTGGTTCTTGCTCTTTACCAGGGAGGCCGCCCTGATGTTTCAGTAGGAAGCCTGGACCTGCACCCTTCACCCCAGACTACCTGAGTGATTCTGACGGCTAGTTAGCTGGCCTCCTCTTCTGTGCTGCTGGGACACAGCAAGCTCCAGAAGCCTCTCTGTAACTGCCCAACTGACCTGCTGCACTGTACCTGCCTGAATCTGCAACTGGACCTGCTTGAGCCCTTCTGGTCTCTGCTGGAGTGAGTACCTGCTCCCCAAAAGGTGCTTCCCAGGTCCTGGACCTTTGGTATGGCATCAGTTGAGTTCCGTCTGAAAGACAAGGAGTAATCCTCAAGTTTTGGGTTTTTCACAACCTCGACTAGGCCTGTTCACACCAAAATCTTGTCGCCCGCTAATACGAAGTTCCGGAGAACCCAGCTCTTCACGCTACAGCAATAGCCAGCCATAACCAGCAAAGAGAGAATTGCACTTTGCGCTACAGCATCAATAGCCAATGGTGACCGCCAATGCAAAGCTCAAGCAATGACTTTCTGTGACGCACGGCCTGCTTTTCGTGACTTCCTTTGCAAACTGGACTCTTTGCGCCAGACTTTGAGAAGGTAACTTTTTCAGCAGCACGAACCCGGTCTCTGTATCTCGCCTGCGCTCCATCGCGGTTGGCCTGAACTTGTGACTTTCACCCGATCTCGCAGGACCAGATAACCGTGAGTTACGCTGTGTGCTTTTATGCGCTATACTTTGCTTACATTTTTGAAATTTTAAATCTCTGGTAAGACTGAATGGGTTTTTGTATTTTGGTGTCACATAGTTTATTAAAATTTACTAAATTTTTCAAGTTGGTTTGAAATTTTTTCTTATGTTGTTTTCACGTTATTACTGTTTAAGTGCTGCATAAATACTTTACACATTGCCTCTAATTTAAGCCTGACTGCTTGTCTGCTAGGCTTCCAGGGGTTAATTACAGGTTCATTTAGTGCCTTTTTGTTCTTCACCCGGACAAGGATTGTGGCTGTTGCTTGAGTAGGGTTTCACCCCCCCAACCAACAACCCAGTTTCTTGATGGCCCTGTTTCCATCTCTTGGAGTGACCACTTTTCCATTAATCTCAATTTCTCATTAAAACGTCAGCAGACTCCCTATAGTTCAACCTTACTAATTAGCAGTTGTGGAAGGCAGGGCCCAACAGCTTGGTGAAGGGCCTCTAAAGTAGTTTAACTTGGATTATTAATCACATAAATCAATCAATAAAAGCATATTTAAATCCTTGATTTATCCCTGAATTAAACCAACTAAAACTGTAAACATAAAGTTAAACCAGATTGGTCGCACACTGCTACACCTACCAGGCGTGTTCCCCCAATGAAAATGGTCCCTGAAGGTCAGCGTCGGCGGATACACCTATGCTCGAGTGTGAATGCAAGTATGCGTGGCGTGTGCCATCCCTGGACACGTGTTTCGAGGTAGTTGCCTCTCGTCAGCAGGGAGTAGGAAAATGTGTGGGGTTGCTGTGTAAGCTGCTAAAATCGTTATCAGGTCTAGTACCTCTCGTAGCGCGCAGGTGCGTAACCATGAGTCCGTCGACTCCACCGGCTCAAGGGAGCCTGAATATAAAGTTAAACCAGATTGGTCGCACACTGCTACACCTACCTTGGGGCAACTTGCTGGTGTGACGAGCAGTGTGCGGCCATTTATACCTGATAAAACTGTAAACATGTCAATATGTGCAGAAATGGCAAACAATTATGATGCTTCAAAAAAGTGTATTCCTAAAGCAATGCAGAAATTATTTTAAAAAAACATATTAAAGTGGCAAAAAATAAGTCATTTTTTGATCGTCTGACTATATCAGACAATCTGGCCAAAGGGATATTCAGAATCACTAACTAAATATAATACCCAAAAAAGTTACTTTATCCTTTGTTATTCCCATAGAAAAGCGATGCACCAATATGGCTTCTTTCTTTGAGGCAAAAATCTAAAAAATTCAAAGTGAGTTTGGGCTCCACAATTGTTAAACCTAATTTCTCACAACTAGACAATCAATCTAACAACTTAACCGTTATTCAGCTAGTTTACAACGGTAGTACGTGGTTCTCTAAGACAGCTAGATAATATTTGTGCTTCTGGTTACCCTAATGATAGCGGTCCTTCACACAGGATGAAAACTCACCCAATGACTTTGTGACCATTTTAAGTGTTCTTTCTATACTGGTATACTACCTAATGTTTGGAAACATGCAATTATGAAATCCGCATCGGAAGAAACGCTATATAAACCCAGAAGATAAAAACTGCAGCCCTATATCCTTGCTTGTGTTTTTTGGAAGAGTAATAAAAAGACATTTCCCTTTAATCAACTCCGCAATTTTGTAGAATCCAGTGACATGTTAGACAGCTACTGTGCTGGTTTCTGCTCCAGTAGAGGCACCATATTAGTTGTTGTATCGATGTGGGATGATGTAAAAAGACTGGTTGACAAATATGGCACCGTAGCTCTTGTTTTACTTTATCACTCCGCAGCATTCCACACCATTATACCCATCCCATGTTACTAGACTTTCAGATATAGGCATCTTGTGGTCAGTTCTTAGTTGGTTAAGATTTTTCCTTTAAGATCGGCAACAAACAGTAACCTTCCCCCTTCCTCATTGATCAGAACCTAAGACTCTTAGCAGCGTGGCCTAAAGATGCATATGTCCAGTCTGTTGGGCGTTCAAAAGGCAGCCTCCGACTGGGAGTTTCCAGTAAAGCCCATAATTTTACAGTCTTGGTCTGCCTGAGGTAGGAGCAACCCCCTTCCAGTAGCCACAATGCCGCCGACACTTGGAAGCGCTGTGAGAAGTTGGCCTGGCATATGCTGGTCACTAGTTAAAGTGGCCACCTTGCACCAGTCCAATTCGACTCTTATGGTAGATAGGTTTAAGACAACCTTTTAAAGAAAGCTATCCAAGTGGTAGCTGTGGAGAGCAGCCTTCAGGCTAAGTCTCAGAGGAATGTAAAGCAGCTTGTTTTACCTTATAATCTCTTGAATTACCAAATGAAAGGACACCACACAGGTATATATATATAAAATATATATGTATTTATTTCTAGACTCACTCTACTAATCTCTTTAAGAGATTAGAAGTCAGGAACATATGTACAAATCAATGTTTCACAACAAATTAAGCACTTATATGGCTGGGGCCCTAGGGGCGTACCAGACCATATACTAAAAAAGAGGTTTAGGAATGTCGACTTGCAAGGGTACAAGGCCTAGGGCCTTTAGAATCGCTGGGGCCTCACTAATCCACCCAAGGCAGGTAAGTAAAGGACCCACGGGAGACACGTGCAGTATGAGAACACAGCCACGGGTTTCCCTATTGATTTCAATGGAGCAAGTCGCGGTTGGATTTTTAATGTTTTAGGGTACTTCAGAAGAGTCTACAAGCAAGCCACTTACAAGGTAAGTACTTCGAGGGCCAACACATACAGGAGCACCAGAGTGCACAAGTTACCTCACCCAGGGAAGCCGGGTGCATAGGTGTCTTTTGGTGTCGGGTCACAGCATCGTTTTCAATGGAAGCCGAAGAAGATTTGCTGCTTGTGAAGACTGGCGAAGTGTCCGGTGGAATCCAAGGCTGGATTCAGAAGAAGGAAGACCTGAAAGCAGAAGGGACAGTGTTCACAGTCACTTGCCAGTGACCCGGGGCCAGGAAGATGGATGCCCACGGTAGTCGGGTGTTTTCAGGTGATTCACAGGTGTCTTGACTCTTTAGCCACGAGGTCCAGCAGGCGTCGACGACGACCAGGAGCTGGATTCGGAGTGTCCAACCAAGTCTGCAGCTAACTGAGGTGTCGGCAACCGGATTGGAGCCAACAAGCCTTGGCAACAGCAAGTCTTGTGGAATGTGAAGAAAGTCAGCAGTGCAGACCAGCAAGGTCTGAGGGGCTCACCCAGCAAGGGTAAGTCAGGGCAGACCAGGAGCAACCAGAGGAGCCCTTTGGTTCGATGAAAAAGTCTTCAGGGGACCCACAAGCCAACCGGCAGGGGATCGCAAAGACGCCTCATGAAGATTCACTTCACAGGAGCCCACGGTCACTCGGGACGAGGTAGGCCTCTGATTTTCGAAGGAAATCCTGCTGGAGGCTTGGACCACACGTGGTCCAATGCACAAGTTCGTAGAACGTCGTGAAGGGGTTGCACTCGACAATAGTGCTGTTACTCGTCACTCGTGGGGTCCACTCGCCTCAGGTTTGTTGGGGACTCACAATGGCCGTCGAGAAGTCAGGAAATCCACTTCCGGGGTTGCAGGGACTTCGGAATCCGGCGGGAGCGGGAAAGTTTGAGACCGTTGATTCAAAGTTTTGGTGCCTGCCAAACAGGGGAGGCACTCCTTGACTCCAAGGGAGATTCTTCAGTCTTCCAAAGGTAGTGGAACGTCGAAGGTCCAGGATTCTTCTTGTAGAGCGTCATCCAGGGATATCTAGTTTACAATGGCAAGTTTTCCCTATCTTATACTAAAGAAAAGGGAGGGACTATCTCTATGACCACTCCTCTGGGAGGGTCAGGGGAGTGGGTGGTTACACCCACTTCCCTTTGCCCAGTTTCGCGCCATAGCTGGCATATGCACAGAGGCGCCTACTGCTCCCCCAGTGCAGGACTTCAAAGCACTCTAAGAGTGCACCCACCCAGCCCCAATACACTAAATCCTGTCTGGGAGGTGGTGACAGGATGCCTTTTGTTGGGCCTCCTCCTCTGCGAGTTTCAGTCAGCAGCAGGAGGGCAGTCTGTGCTGGTGGCATCCATTTTGTGATGCCAGGCTCTTTCAGATTTCTACCGTGTTTCCACAGTAGGTACGTGTGTATCCCTCTAGAAGGGTGGGATCATACTCCCACACCAGTTACTGGTGTGGGGATATGATTCCAAGGAGTTTGAGACCAAACCGGACATGTTTTGATGCAGCCATCCCAAAGTTAGCATTTACCGCTAGGTCATAATGCATTTAAGAGTATATGGTTTAACCGCATCCACAAACAGCCACAGATAATAGACTCTGAGGGCTGCAGAGGGGCCCTGCTCAGGCAGAGGCACCCCTCACATGGAAAACCAAGCACTCTGCCCTCAGGATTGATAGGGCCTGCCTTAGGGGTGACTGATAGGTTTATATGTGTGTGTAAGGTGAGATATAGGGAACCTATACCTCAGTGAGGAGTGCTAACACTACCTCACCCAGGCTGCAGTAGCAGGCCTGTGGTGTCAGATTTTGTCTGCTTCCCAGGGGTGGCATAATACATGCTTCAGCCCCTGGTAGGCCTGTGAAGTACCTATGCCCTTGGTACCTAAGGTACCATATACTAGGGGCTCATAAGGTCCCACAGTATCCAATCACTAGTGCATCTAAAATGCACTCCAAGTTGTTTAGAGAGAACAGAGAGTCTGGGGCTCTGATTAGCAGGGACCCAGCCAGACTATAGCCAGAAACCAGTGTAAACATCAGAAAAAAAGTGGGGCCAACATAAGTGCAGATCCTACTCTCCTACAAGCGCCTACGAAGATGGTGCCTTCCGAAAGGAGTCCCAGAGGAATTAAAAGCCCAGAGGCAAAAAAACACTCCCTACGGCAGCAACTACAGGTAGTATAGAACTAAGGAACAACACAACCAGGCAGGAACAAGCTGGAGACACATAAACAAGGAGAGAATCCACCTTGCAGGAACAAAGGGAGAAACAAGAGCGAGGAAAAACACCCACAGAAACGAAGAAGTGTTGCGACACAACGAGCAAATGAAAAAGTGGCCTTCTATACTATTGGAGCAGAAAGTACCTCCCAAGAAGTGGAAAGTCACCTTAATGAATTAGGAAAGAGAGCTAAAGGCTTGAGGAACTGCCATCTTGGATTGGGTTTCCCAAATACCCAGAATTCCTTTCCAGTGAATTCTGGGAAGAAGGACCAGGAAAAGCATGAAGACGCTGACTGAGTACTCCCAGCTGACTTCCTATGGAGAAGAATGCAGGCGCCGAAGATTGTACCGGCGGGTTGGCTGCCATATGGTAAGTGTTTTAGAGTAACTGCACCACCCTGCTGGCCTCTCTCCTGCTGTCCCCATGTCATGCGTCCCACCTTTCTGGAAACAGAGTAAGGGTTGCTGCCAGTCAGGATGCTTGCACAACAGTATGCCCCCTTTTCGGAGCTCCAAGTTTGTGAGGCAACAGGGTGAAAAACCTACGAACTAGGATAGGTGCAAAGACAGAAGACGCATCCTCCCATTAATGTTCACTGGGTGGTTAACCCTTTCAATGGATCAAAAATTGAAGCTTGTTCATATAAAATAAGGGAATTGCATACTTCACGGAATTCTTACCCATGCACCCCATCCACCATGAATGGAGGAGATTTGGAAAAGATTTGATTGAAAGGGTCTCTCTGATACAGTTTCAACTGAGAGGAATGGAATGCAGGATGGATCTTCCCAGCTGCAGGCAACTGAAATCGAAAGGCAATAGGATTGATGATCTGTACAACCTTAAAAGGATCATAGAAACATGGCTTGAACTTGTTCTGAGAAAGACAAGTGGGCAAACATTTAGAAGAAAGCCACACCTTGTCTCCAAGGCAATAAGCAGGATAAAGTCGCCAAAAGGCATAAGCAGAAGCCTTCATTGTCTGTTTAGACAAATGCAGATTACATAAAATTCACAGACAAACCATCTGGAAACAGCAAATGAAACGAACAGCTGCATGAACGAAAGGAGAGGCTCAAGTACAAGATGGGAAGGGCTGAGGATGAAGACTGTAAAGACAAAGTATAGACTTGGTGGCACCCTGGAGAGAATTATTGTAGGAAAACTCAGCCAATTGTAAAAATAACCAAGATATTGTTCAAGACTCTGATTCAAATGTTCCATCTGCCCCTTAGTTTGAGGATGGAAACCTGAGGACAGCGCCACATCTATCTGTAAGGACTTGTAAATAGATTTACAAAAAACGGGAGACATACTGGGGACCTCTGTCTGAGATGACAACTTGGGACAGGCCATAAAGAAAAATCTCTTGCACAAATATGTAACCCAGAGTTTTACCTGAAACTAGTTGTTTTAAACCTGTAAATTATGGAAAGGGAATCAATTGTTACCCATTGGTTCCCATTAGATGACGGGAGAGTGGTGATGAAATCAGTAGATGCAAAGTGCTATGGTTCAGGAGGGACTGGTAGGGGATGAAGCAATGCAGAGGGTTGAGCATGAGAATGTTTATTCTGAGTGTACACTGGACAGGAACTAACATACTGTTCAATGTCCTCTATGACAGAAGTCCACCAGAAGGAGTAGTGTATAAGTTCAATGGTAGATTTGATACCTCTGCGACCAGCAATAAGGGAATCACGGCACAGTTTAAGAATTTCAATTCTGAGTGACTTAGTGGGAATGAATAGCGCCCTCCCTTTAAACAGTAAGTTGCCTTCATTCTGGAGTTGTCCTTGTACTGAAGTGTTGCTTTGTTGGACATAGCTAGCTTGTACTCTGTCAAGGGAAGTCTGAGTTGCCCCAATAATGCGTTGTGAAGGAAGGACATTATGATTAACGGTAAAAGGTGTCTCAGGATACCTGCAGGAGAGAGATTCTGCTAATATATTTTTAGTCTCAATACCAGAGTCTCAGAACATTTTTTCTCGGAGAATCTCAACCACACGTTCACAGACTGTGGTGTATGTAATCTCCTCTTAGTGTGATTCGGTAGATAGTGTCATCTTCGGGTCTTGTCACTTGAGTGTCCCGTTCTACACGTAACATCAAAACCTCCACAAAGACGAAGACTGCCTAGATATTGACAGTGGTAAAATTATCTCCTATCCTTTAGGTGAATCTTTATAAGGGGGAAAAGAGTAGGATAAGGATAAGTCTAAAAACAAAGCAGTGTTTAGTGGATGAGTCACTGGTCCATGACACCTAGTGGTTGGGTCGACATGTTTCAGCCTGGAACAGCCCCTATGGGTCTATGGCCTTCGTCAGGACCAAAGAAATATATATGGAGGCCTTATACTTAAGGGCTTCCCGGAAAGTTAGTTATTAGTGAGTGGAAGCCCTCATCCGTCTTCATCAGTGAAAACACTTTTCTCCAGACGGAACGTGGGTATAGGTACGGTCTTTAGGCATATAACTTAAATATGCATTTCATTTGCATCATGGTGTAAAGAAATGTAGGACAGGGGTTTAAACAGTCCTGCGGAGTGCTCCTACATGCATCTCTCCCCAACCAAATGTTGGTTGGGTAGAGATGCATGCAGAAGCACTGTGCAAACGAAATGCATATTTAAGTTACAGGCCTAGGTGTGAGTGGGTGTGTGATTGGCTGTATGGGTCTGTGAGTGGGTGATTGATTGGCTGTATGGGTCTGTGAGTGGGTGTGTGAGTGACTGTATGTGTCTGTGAGTGGGTGTGTGAGTGGTTTTATGGGTGTGCGAATGGCTGAGTCAGTCTGTGAGCGAATGTGTGAGTGGCTATATTAGTGTGTGAGTGGCAGTGTGGGTGTGTCAGTAGCTACGTGAGTGACTGGGCAAGAACGGGACCTCACCTGCCTCTTTATCGAACAAAAGTAAGCGGTTTTGCAGAAAAAGTTTACCCAACAGGAGTACTTTTTACTGGTTAATTAGTAAGTGCTACCTCGTCGGGGTGATAACTAGTCTATAATCTACACTATAGCTGTGAAATGGATCACTAGGAAATGTCTTCAGTGACATTGTGTTCATATAATTTCCGCAATGTGATTGCTCCTCTAGCGTCTTGATCCACCAATCTGTGATAACATGAAACCTCATCTAGAGAAGAGGATGAGACTACAAAGAGGGAACTCTCCACCTAACAAGGGTACTTCCTTTCTAACTTTATGAAGTAAGTTTTCTTTGTTTGGGGGAGATGTCCTCAAATTTCCTCTGAATCAAGAACGCATCACCAAAATCAGTGGGAAACGCGCTTGGGGGTCTTTTGGCAAACTGTCCATCAACGTGGGAAAAGGCAGGAAGACCTTTGTATACTACAAAGGAAAAGGGGGCTTGGCCAAATGGGCTGACATGCAGATGATTTTGGGCATTTGCATACTCAGGGTAATTAAAAGGGAGAACCATGGACTCTGCTCTCAAGACAAGAAAGAAACCACTTGTGACAGTCACTACAGATTAGATTGCACTCCAATAGATCATCGATGCATTCACCTCCATTAAGAATTTCAGGTTGTTATGCAGTGTGTAATACGAGAGGGAACACACTTACTTTGCATTTGCCAAGCCCAAGAAGAAGGATCATTTTTGCTTTACAGAAGTGGAGCTACAACTGGGGCACCTGCTGTGTTTATATTTCTAAGTGCTTCCTGTTGAGGTTTAATTTCTGTGAAATGAGCATCAGGGCCATAATGGAACCTTTTTTTTCCAAGAAGATTCCACAGTTTTGCCAAAAATGTCTACCCAACTGGACTACTTTCTACTGGTTAATTAGTAAGTGCTACCGTGTTGATAAATGTCTAGTGCACATTCTACACTACATCTGCGTTAAGGGCCACGAGGTAATGTCTCCAGTGACCTGGTGTGCATGTAATTTCAGCAATGTGATTGTTCCCAGAGCGTCTTCCTCCAGCAATCTGTGATAACATAAATCTTTGTCAAGAGAAGACAACGAAACTACAAAGAGGTGAGTCTCCACAAAACAGGGGCACTTCCTATTGTATTTTTGAAGTAGGTGGGAGGGGGGCCAATCGGCTCCCTTTGGCGTGGGTCCCAAATCCCCTGAGTCCGGCCTCTTGCCCCAGGGCACCCAGTCTGCAGAGTTAGGGACCGCAGAGGACCCTCAATTCTCTCCCCACCCCCATGGTCCCTGCCAGCTTCCTGCCTCCTGTGGGAGCCTGCGTTGCTCCCACACGTAGGGAGCAGCAAAAAATGCTACTCCTGGCTTGTGGGAGCAATCTTTTCATCAGTTTTCCTGCCTGCTTCACAGCGACCAGATGAAAAGTCTGCTACCAGCAAGCTGGAGCAGTTTTTCTGCTCCCGCCCGCTGGGAGCAGACTTACAGTTTGCTCTCACTTTGCAGGAGCTGTCAAAGCTCTCGTCAAGAGAAAGAAAACTGCTATCTCCAGAGGGTGGGCACCTCTGGAGATAGGGAGCCGGCCTTGTGGTGTGGTGGTCCCCAGGGCCATTATTGGCTCCAGCAGTGGGTGCTAATGAGAGGTGTTACACAGAAATTGTCACAGGATACTTCCTTCCAGTCCAGAGAAGACCTGTTCCAGGATGCTTGTTTCCAGTCCAGTGAAGACCTGGCTTGGCAGTTTGGGCTGGACTGTTCTTATGAGGAACAGGGTCAAGACTGATTTGCATATGGCTGGGTCTGAACTGGTGTGGCGAAGTGAGCTACAGAACGATGATGGATTCAACCCAGATCTGTGACTGGGGGTGAGTGTCTGAAAAGTTTCAGTGCTCCGTCCATCATCTCCTTGTGTTTGCTTTGTTCCCACTAAGTTGGCCCTTAGTGGGTCCCTTGCTCACTTTGCCACTGGATTCAAGCTAGGCTGGCTGATGAGGGGTGTTTCCCCGAAACCGAACCCAGGATGCTTGTTTCTGGTCCAGGGAAGACTTGGCTTGGCAGTTCGGGCTGGACTGTTCCCGTGAGGAACAGGGTCAAGACTGATTTGCATATGTCTGTGTCTGAACTGGGGTGGTGAAGTGAGCTAAAGAACGATGATGGATTCAACCTATATCTGTGACTGGGTGTGAGTGTCTGAAAAGTTTCAGCGCTCCGTCCATCGTCTCCTTGTGTTTGCTGTGTGCCTATCTATGACATCTAAGTGCATAGGAAAGGTAGTGAAGAATAATGATAGAGTAGAAGAATTCAATATATATATTGCTTTATGAGGAAAAGAACAAATGATAAAATATCTATTATCATACTGTCTGTTGATAATTCTTCAGCCGCCCATGAAAGAGGGGAAAACCAGTGTTCTGAAAATGGTTGCTCATGCTGTATTCTTTCTATATATGGCTCACTGCTTTCTGCTTGATGGAATGCCCCGAGTGCATATAAAACAGTCAAAAAAACCAATCCCATGAAATTACTGTAGATTACATATATCCTGTAACATCATTAGAGATACCTCCAATATGTATCTTGATTCAAGTTGTCATAATTTGTGTATTCTAACCCCACCCCTTATGGATTTGGGTACACGATCAATAGCATACAAACAAAGCAAATTTCTGTTGCTTTCATGTTTTTCTTCAAAATGTTGTGCTACCGGGTACTGTTTGTCTTTGTTGTGTATGGCTCTCATGTGTTCCAGTGCCCTTTTCATTACTGGCAACATTGTGCCACCCACATATGATTTTTCACAAGGGCACATCAATACATACACACAAAAATCTGACATGCACAACAAATGTTTGTTTATAGTCCTATACGTTTTGGTTGTAGGGGAGAAAAGTCTTTTCACATTCGCACTGAATTTACATGCCTTGCACTTGGTGCATGGGTAGAATACCTTCACTGTAGTCTGATTAGGATTGGTACCAGTCACCTAATTTCTGCAAAGTTTGTTTTTTAAAGAAGTGCCCTTCTTAAAAGTAAATCTAGGATGATCTTCAACTACATCATCCAAAGTATTTTCTGTTTTCAGAATCACCCAATCTCTGCTCATACTTGCCTTTTTTTGCTGGAACACATGGGAGCCATACAAAACAAAGACAACCAATACCGGTAGCACGACGTTTTGAAGACAAACATGATAGCAACAGAAATTTGCTATATATGCACACACATTATCAATGTGCACCGTTATTAACATACCTCAGAAATCTCTGTTGTTCTCCAATTTTTGGCACACTTTTACTTGAAATTTCTTATCAGGTAAAATGATAAGCACCGCTCTCAGTTCTACAGAACCAGCAATGGCAATCTTTCCCACTCTTTTTCTAGTGATAGTAATGTACTAATCATACCATAGCCTTCTTTTCATTTTGTTGTTACACTACTTTTCAATGGTCAGTTGTTTTTTTTAACCTTGTCTTAATCTCCTGTTAAGAAGCCCAATCTGGTAATGTTTGTGGTCGGGTTCGCAAATCCATCTTGACACTCCCCGTGTAAGTTTGCGATGAATTTGCGAATCTATAGGGGAGTCCGTTGAAGCATTTAACAATATACTACTATGACTTTGCATTATTATTTTACTCTGTAAGATAGTAGTGATTTAGAAAATAAGTATTTCGGAATAAGGAATATGTCTAAACCATCTCCTTTCAACTCCAAAGTACAGACTATTTAAAAACCTTCTCCCCCACAGTGTTTTAGTTCAGTTTCCATAGAAACCCGCTGTGAAACTCTTTGTTGTATCGATAGGTCAATGGCTCACAACACTTTCTGTGAGCAGCATAATAGCTTCAATTTCAACTGTAGCAGGTGTGGTTGACTGGAAATCTAAGCATATCCAAAACAGCATTACTTTTTTTACTTTCCCAGGGCCAATCACAGATCTACTTACTTTTTCCACAAATTCACTACCTAATTTTAGCTACCTGCATATTAACACCATCCAATCAAATATGTTCTTCTTTTAAAGTAGGTCATGCCCCCATTTTAACTGTTTTTAATTTTGAAAACGGACTCATTGAGGTGCTGCCTTCTCCTGTGTGCTACTCCCCCTTGCCTTCAAAATGGTTAGTGTGTGGATTGTGGGTCATAGCTTTCTGTTTTGGGCCAAAGAAAGTGCAAGGAAGAGTGCCATTGACGGGGGACATGGGTTTCCCTAATATGGACATTACTTCGGTTGACCAGAGAGGGTTCAAATGGCATCAATTGCTGCCTTTGGTTGAAAGCATTGTGGATTGCCAATATCCAGACCTCATTATTGTGCACTGTGGGGGCAATGACCTAGACACATTTACTGGGGTTGGACAGGATCCTAATAAAGGATACCTTTGGTAAATTAATGGCACTTTTCCCTCACACTGCCTTGGGGTACTCTAACATTTGCCAAAAGCAGAAATTGAAGTGGTCAACGAAATTCTGTCCACAGATAGATAAAGGCAGGAAACATGTCAGTAAAACAGTTTCTGCATTCCTCAGGACCACAACATGGGCTCCATCTACAACAAAATATACTCTTTGACATGGAGGGTATATATATAAAAGTGACAGAGTTAATTTCACAGAGAAGGGTAACAGAATGTTCCTTAACAACTTGAAAGACTTCATCCTGGTTTATGTGTAGTTATCATCTGCACACAATAAACACAAAGGATTTTCTAAGAGACACCCTATTCACAAACAGTGGTTCATTTTCTTTTTAAATGCCTTTTTAAAATGTTTTTTTTTACTTCACAAATCCCTCACAAATCTGCAAAGCAAATGCACACATTCAATGCTGAGAAACACATAAAGGATTCACAACCATGTGACTGACTCTTGTGTATCTTCCTGGATGCATCAGTGTGTTGGGGGCATTGTCAGTTGCTGCATGAGTGTCTGAGTTAGACTGTGAGTGTAAGAGTGGGTCTGTGTGTGGGTGCAAGAGTCTACCACTGGGTCTATTGATGGATGTGTGAGTGCCTGAGTGTATCTGTGAATGCATGTGTGGTGTCCGAGTGGGGCTGTGAGTTGATGTGTGATTGTCTGAATGGGTGTATGAGTGAGTGCATAAGTGTCTGAGTGGGTGTGTGACTTGGTGCATGAGTGTCTGCATGTATGAGTGGGTGCATGAGTGTCTAACTTCATCTGTGAATGTATGCAACAGTTTTAGAGTTGGTTTGTGAGTGGGTGTGCAAGTCTGAGTGGGTCTGTGAGTGGGTATGTGAGTCACTTAGTGGGTGCATCAGTCTCTGAGTTATGTTAACAGGTATTTGTAGAGTCCAGCTATCACTCTGAGGAGCATCATGGTGCCTAGGTACATTTCTAGATAGACGGGTGGGTCTGTGAGTGGGCGCATGAATGTCTGAGTGGGTGCACAAGTGTCTGGGTGGGTCTGTCAATGGGTGTGTGACTGTGTGAATGGGTCTGTGAGGGTGCGTAAGTGTCTGAGTAGGTCTGTCAGTGGGTGCTTGGGTGTCTGATCGGGTCTGAGAGTGGGTGCGTGAGTGTTTCAGTAGGTTTCTGAGTGGGTGTATGAGTGTCTGAGTGGGTCTCTGAGTGGATGTGTAAGTGTCTGAGTGGGTCTGTGAATGGGTGTCTGAGTGGCTCTGTGAGTGGGTGTACGAGTGTCTTTGTGGGTCTGTGAGTGGATGCATAAGTGTCTGAGTGGGTCTGTGAGTGGGTCTGTGAGAGTGGCTGAGTAGGTTTCTGAGTGGGTGCATTAGTGTCTTGAGTGTATATTTTATTTTATTTTTTGGCAGAATTCCCGAATCCGTCGCAAGGTTACACAGGGAGTTGCACTGAGTGTTGGGATGGATTTGCGGATCCTCGCATGTGGAAAAAAACATTTCTAGGTATTTTCTTGCCCAACAGGGGTCCGTCACAGATTGCACCCAGGGGGTGAGGATACCTTTACCTGCCCTTATTCACTACATTTTGTGTTTATTTTTGTTGCCAGTTGCCATTCTCCGATGTCTAAAATGGTGGAAGCAACTTCCTACTCAGGTTGCGCCCAGCCATTTATGGCAGTGCGGTTGGCACATGGATTTGTGAAGCGTCGTGAAAGATTTGCGAAGGGTGTGCACCTGTAGATATACAAATTTGTCTTTCCTTTAATATCTCAAAAACTACTGAACAGATTTACACCAAATCACAAAAAGCACGCTTTCTGGACCAAGATCTAGCTTTCTGCAAAATTTGGTGTAGTTCCATTCAGCGGTCCGGACTATAGTCAGGCCTAAAATCCCTATGGTAAATTGCATGGGAAAAATGCGTTTTGGGATCGCCCCATTTTCTTGGTCCCTGCTTGATGAATCACCTCAACACTTTCAAGACAGCAGCTGAAGTGAGTGGCAAACTAGTTTTTAAAAAATTGTGAAGATTCATCAAATGGTGCCAAAGTTATTGGCAAAATAAAAAACACTTTTGCTATGGAAACTATGTCCTAACCTTAACTACCTTTACATTTCAACTCAAAAATCCACTGAAATTCACCAGTTAAAGTTAACTGAAGTAACTAGAACTTGTGCCCACACCATGCACAGTGTTATCATCAATTATGTCATTTCAAATGTCATAATGATGTTATCTCTGATATCCTAGAACATGTCATCAGTGATATAACATGAAGTAATAAGCAGTGCATGGAGAGGGTACAAATTATAGTTATTGGTGTAATTCCGTTCATACATTTTGGCTGTAGTTGTGTGCAAACATCTTTCAGGAAATTGGAAACAAACGTGGGATCACACTGCTTCACCTCCCAGCAGGTTCGCCCCTAAGCATTAAGGTGAATGCAGTTCGCCAAGCGTTTGTACTTGCAAAAAAGTTCTCTCGAGTATTTCACCAGGTTGGTGCAGATTGGTGCTGGCCATCTCTAAACACTTGTTTCTGGATTATTATCCGTCATCAGTAGAGATTAGGCATTTCAAATATTTGGGGTTGCTGAGTAGGCTGCCAAAGTATTCTCTGGTCACAGTACCTCTCAAGGCGTGCAGGTGCCTCTCCACGAGCTTGTCAGTTCAAATGGCTTGAGGGAGCCTTTTAAACATTAAACAAATATGGGATCACACTGCTTCACCTCCCAGCAGGTTCGTCCCTAAGCATTATGGTGACTGCAGTTTGCCAAGCGTGTGTACTTGCAAAAAAGTTCTCTCGAGTATTTCACCAGGAAATTGCATGGGGAAAACAAGTTTTGGCACCCTCCCTTTTCTCAGTCCCTCTTCACGGATCACCTCAAATCTTTTCAGGAAGAAGCTGAGGGGAGGAATCTTTTTCTTGGAAAGTTCATGAAGACTCGTCAAACAGCACCAAAGATATTAGCAAACCAAAATAAATGTTCCTATGGAAACCAGATGCTAAATTAAACAACACAGTAGCTGAAAAGATAACACTCAAAATGATGTTATAGTTAGGTGAAAATGTCAGTTGAAAATACCATTTTAAACTCAAGAATACCACTGTAATTCGCCAGTAATAGTTAATTGAAGTAGCCGTAACTTGCCCATTTGCCATGCAGTGATGTCACTGATTATGTCATTTCAAATGTCATCAGTGATGTTATCAGTGATATCTAGAACATGTTATGAGTGATGTCAATTGTGAAGTCATAAGCAGTACATTGCCATAGTGCAAATTATAATTACTTCAGTTAACTATAACTGGTAAATTTCCGTGTTTTTTTCCTTTACTTTAAAATGGTATTTTTTAACTGACATTTTCACCTAACTATAACATCACTATAACCTCTGTTTTTTTCTTTCTTTCGGTGAATGTCTAACTTTTTTTTTTCTTAAAAAGTAAGGTATTACCATTCCTGACTATAACATCGCATTGGCATTTGGGTTTTTCAGGAAATTCCTAGTTGTTTTTTTTAAACATGAAGTAAGATTTTATTACCATAGCTAACTATCCCAACCCCTGCAGCAGACAGCCTTTGGCAGTGTGCAGCAGAGGGTTGGGAACATGGCCTGTTTTTAGGTCTCGGGACCATCCGGTCGGCAGACCGGAAGTCCGGAGATTTAATGTCTTTGAGAAGAGGGGCTTGCACCCGCCCCTCTTCTTCCCTGTTCTCCATTGGCTGGCCTAGTAAATGCTGGCCAGCCATTGGAGAAGAGGTCCCGTCACTTCAATCATGCCCCGTCCTTTTCGGATCGGGGGGCGTGTTTTTTAAAGAAAGTCTCATTCTCTCCTCCAGCCAATGGCTGGAGGAGAGAAAAGACAAACACGCCCCCCCGAATCCGAAAAGGACGCTGTTTCTCCGAGGCATTTTTGCTCTGCCTCGGAGAAAGGCGGCGGTGTTCCTGGCGTCCTCTCCCCCTGCTGTATACACAAAAACAAAAATAGTAATGAAAGTAAACATATTTAGTTTGCATCGTGAAAACAGCAGCTCGACAGCTAAGTGCGCGTGGAATGTCCGCCTTTTACAAGACAAAGCAGCTCTGGGCTTCAGCAAGATCTAGTTGGCAGGCGGACAGTGCCAAGACACGATGACGTTATTAAATTAGTATTCCAAGCTTGTGACATAAATGATATTCGCTGGGTAGAAAAAATACACAGAAACAACATACAGACAGCACGTGACGGCACACGTAGGGTCCGCATTTCCTCTCTAGGATGTAAACGGGCGTCCACGTTAGGATCAGGCAAGCACAGCGGTAAAACAAAGCTGCGGCACGAAATGGAAAGGAAGGGGGAAGGAAATGTGTGGCAGCTGATGCGACGTATTGAGTCACATGCGCAGCATCAGACCTTGGATTTTAGGCGTCCAGTGCCTCGGTTACACGGAGGGTGACTTCATTGAGCTACCAATGAGCTTCGTCGCTTTTCTCCGACCCTTCTTGTCTCCTGTTTCGCTGTGGATGATTAAAAAACAGAACCGTGGAGACAGAGCGGGAGAGGGACGGCTCTCCGGCTCAGAGATAAGTGGGAAGACAAAATGATCCAAGCCACACAAGCCCTGCCTCGTTCTATCTCTCCCCCCGTCTTTCCTATTTAACCCTCTCCTTTTCTCGACCCACCTCTTTCTGTGTGTTCTCTTTCTCGCCGCATCTATAGGCCGCTCTCGCCCTGTTTCCAAGCTTTTAGCTAGCTTTCTTTCCCTTCTATATATCTCTTCCGCTCATCTGGTTCCTTTTCTTTCTCATTCCTTATCTCATTCACTCTCCCTCTGCCTTCCAGTCACATTTACTTCCCCATCCCTCTGTCTCAATGTCTTTCCCACCACTGTGGTTGACAATTTATCTCTCTCGCCTCTGTGCCTGTTTTTTCTCTCTGCATACCCAGTCGCTCGTTTCCTAAACCTACCTACCTACCTACCTATTAGCTATTTCGTGCTCTCTCTGCCTTGGCCTTTCTCTCCTCTCTCCTCTCTCTCTCCGAACCTTCGCTTCCCATGCGGGCCATTTGCTTCGTTCATTCTTTTTATCCTTCCTTTTCACATAACCTCAGCTCCCCCCCCCCCCCCCACTCTGGAAGGTTGCCCAAAAATCAGGAAGTGGCCATATCGATTATGCACTGAATACTGTCTTGGGAAAACAGAACTCGTCGTCTCCTCCACGTATACTTCAAGGCAATCTTTATATAGACATGCATACAGGTTTCTGTGTATTCAGGTGCATTGACATATAGCTATATAATGTATATGTAAATGCGTGCATATATACTGTATTTACAAAGGCTTCCTACACACATTCAAGAAAACACTGACGCGCCTGCAGCACGCGCATAATATGTGCCGATCTATCAATATTTAGCGTCTATAAACATTCACAAGTCGGTGGATCATTAGGCACCACTGCAAATCTCTCACAAAGGAACCTTTTATATATTTACAAATCTTTAAAAATTAAGCTTTGCATATTATTGTTGCTCACAAGCCCTCTAGGTGAAGTTTTCATCCTTCCTTGAAGGATTTCGCTGTTGTAAAGTAAAATGTAGTGGAAGTGCGAAATTAGCATACTTTGTTTTTGCATAATTTCAGGCAAAATATTCTGTGTGATTACTGAAACACAAACCCTGCGTAGCATAAAACGCGACATCGCATCCGTTTTAGACGTGACAAGGATATTTCGCGCGCACAAATAAATACAAAATAAATACAACTGCTCCAAACAGCAGGCGCGTGCATTCTGATTGTCCACGTTGTTCCTGTGCAATCTCGCTAAATATGCGATGTGGCATATAGAGTAATTTCGAGGATGTTACATAACAAGCGTAACACAGAATTACGCAGCAAACAGGAAATGTCACTTGGGCCTCGTAAAATGATAGTGTATGCCTATACTATATACCGCCTGCTGCACTACTAAAGTACAGTTCTGGGTGGAAAGATGGAAAATATTCTGTTTTTAATTAATATCTCATTCCAGGTAAGTTATTTACTCAGAAGAGCTGATTCGTGTGAAAACTGGTTACCAACTCATGTGGACGCTGACTGGGTATTCTTAGCCATGCATTTTGTTGTTCTTATTGCACATGCTTAGTTGTTTCTTTTTTCCATCAGTTCCCCCGGTAGGCCACCTACAGTCTGCCTGATCCCCTAGCTGCCAACATGCCTCCCTACCCGTCTACCTGCCTCTGTGTACATATCCATCTACCTGACTGCCCACTTGCAGACCTCCCTGCCTGTCTCCCCATAGAATCCTGCAGGCATCACTATCTGCCTACGTATACACCTACCTCTACCTACCTAGTGCCCTGCCTGCCAGCCTCCCCCTTTCTATCTACCCACCTGCCTGCCCGCCCGCACTAGCTGTTTATGTCTTCACCTACCTACCTTCCCATCAGTATGTGCCTCCCTACCAGCCACCCTGCCTACCCATCTACCCACCTACCGGCCTGACTGCCTTTCTGACCAAGTCTCATCTACCTTCCTGTCGTCATCTCTAGCTACCAGCCTGCATATCTGCCCACTTACCTTCAGAGTAGTGTACAATGCATATATGTATACTTATTGTATACAATCTAACGCCTACAGACACAGACACGTAGCTTTACGTCAGCGTGTGTGAGCACGCACACACACACAGCAGCAATATAATCATGTCCACGCGCGCGGACATGCAGGGTATGGACGCACGCATACCTGCACTTACAAATGCATATATTTATGTGTGCGTTCATTTATTTTATTCCACACTCTGGAGCTAAGACCTGAGCCTGCATCTCAGAGCTGGTGTCAGGCTTCCCAAGTGTGGGATTTACTTCTCTGCTGATGTTGGGGGACGGAGGGGAGGGTGTAGAGGAGGGGTGGGGGGGAGAGGGATGCGGGAGGGAGGCAGAGAGGGCTGTGTGCGTGTGTGAGCCAGGATTCCGCTCGGCTTTCCCCTCTCTGCAAACTCACCGGATCCGTCAGCTGGAGGAACAAGCATTTACAATGCAATGGTCTCGGCATTGGTAAAATTAGAGCTATTGGCATTGCTCATGACATTATTTTTGTTTATGTTTTTGAGTTTAAAACATTTAAAGAAACGGCATTGTCATGAGCAATGCCAATAGCTCTAACTTTAACAATGCCGAGACCGTTGCATTGTAAATGCTTGTTTTTATGTTTTGTTTGGTCCATCTGTAATCTTGTGGTACTTTTACGATATTCCTTTGATTACTGGGTACAGCAAGAATACCATGATGAGCCCATGGCGAGATGGCTTCTTTTTTTTTTTGCACTTTGACCTAAGGGTGGGGAGCTCCACTCGGGGAGGGGGACCACCCTCCACAAGGGCTGGGGGGGGTCTAGGGTATCCCTACCTTGCTCTCCTATGTGTTATATATTAGTTTTCAGGACACAGGATCTAAGTTTCCGAGTCCTGAAATGCCAGCCGCATCATTTCTCTTCATGAAATGGGACCAGCCACTGAACCAGCCAATCAGTAATTTTTTCCTACGGTACTCCCTCTGTAGTTGCTTAACTTCTCTCAAATGGATGAACAGATTTTCACCAAATAACAAAACTTCACTTTCTGGGAATAGATCTACCTTTCTGTCAAACTCGGTGTAATACCTTCCCATTTTGGCCTGTAGGGTGGTCTAAATTACCTATGGGAAATTTCATGGGAAAATTAATTTTGAAAGCAAACACAAGGAGATGATGGACGGAGTGCTGAAACTTTTCAGACACTCAACCAAGTCACAGATCTGGGTTGAATCCATCATCGTACTTTAGCTCACTTCGCCACCCCAGTTCAGACACAGGCATATGCAAATCAGTCATGACCCTGTTGCTCATGGGAACAGTCCAGCCCAAATTGCCAAGCCAGGTCTTCCCTTGACCGGAAACAAACATCCTGTGACCGGTTTCGGGGAATCACCCCTCATTTGCCAGGCTAGCTTGAATCCAGTGGCAAAGTGAGCAAGGGACCCACATCTGGGCATACCCTGCCAACTTAGGGCGAACAAAGCAAACACAAGGAGATGATGGACGGAGCACTGAATCTTTTAAGACACTCACCCCGAATCACAAATCTGGGTTGAATCCATCATCGTTCTTTAGGTCACTTCGCCACCCCAGTTCAGACTCAACCATATGCAAACCAGTCATGACCCTGTTCCTCATGGGAACAGTCCAGCCCAGCCCGAACTGCGAAGCCAGATCTTCCCTGGACTGGAAACAAGCATGAATTTTGAGACCCCCCACCCCCTTTGCTTATCCCCCCTCTTGACTGGCACCCCGCAAAACGTTCCTGGAAGGAACTGAGGTGGATGAACCTGTTTCTTTTGGAAAGTTCATATATAATTGATATCTGTGAAATATGGACCAATAATTCCACTAAGGGGTTCTGTTGACATTAGAACCCAGAGGCTGAATGCTTTGTAAATGTTAACCATTGTAAGAAATTGGGAATGCGCCCACATGCCGTCGGATTCATTTTGTGTATTCTCTTTTTTTATTAGGGTGGGGCAGGGACATCTGGGACTTACACGGCCTGGATTGTTGTTGGTGCTTGCGGAGGGAGCCATAAGGTTTCCAAGGCCTCACCAGATTTCTGTGAACAGCCCCTGTGCTGCATGGCATCCGGCCTCTGTTTCTCTGCTCCCGCCACAACAGGAACAAATGCATCCAAGGCTCCAGCAGTGGGGGAAACTCTCTGTTGTGGGTGTGACCATGCCCCTATTACACAGGCCTGTAATGGCAGCAACGCAACCTGTTCAAGTGTTCCTGCTTCAGGGGAAGGGGACCCCAAGGCAGGCAAATAGCAGGCCTCCTATCCTCTAAAGGGTGCTCTTTTCTGGGTGCTCGATTTTCCTCTTTCCTGTGCCAGCCATCTCTCCTGAATGGCTCCTAGTGCACCTCTTCTGCTGGTGGAGGCATCTTGCGCAGCCCCACCACTAGCACCCTCCTACATGCACCTTCCCAGCTCCATGGCTTTCTTGCTGGGCACCAAGGGAGGCAGCGGAGTCATGGTTATCCCCAACTGGTCCTCAAGGTGTATAAGGGTGCCAGAGTTACTGGTCCTGGAGAAACCCATCTGGTCCCGGGGGTTAGCTGGATACAAAGTCCTTATTTCAACTTTGCAGGGCATCAGGGGGCTTCTCCTTCCGGCTGTCCATGATTCTGCTGTTGTTGCCTCCCAGGTCCAGGGTCTTTTTCCCTGAAGATACTGGGTCCCACGTGTATGGCTGCCCAGTCTTGTAGGTATGGGACACTCCTTGCCCCTTCCTAAACAATTGGGTAAAAGTACCCATGGGTATCCGTACCCCACTTTTACACAATATCCTGTGTGCCCTTCTGCATGCAATCCCCCAGTGCCCCTCTCTACCTAAATCCAACATGATAGAAAACGTCCTCCCCTGTACAGAGCTCCTATGCACATCCAGAGGTGTAGCTATGGAAATGATCACAACCTCCTCATTCTTATCCAGTTCTAGGAGCAGTCCTCCTCCCAATGGGAATGGAGCTAGCCTGACCAGAGGGACAAAAGAGGGGGCAGGCCCAGGTGTAAACTACATCTGCGTATGGCAGGGACGGCCTCTTTGCAGTTAATCAAGTTAGTGGGCATTGTCCTCGTGCCATCCTGTCAAGGGAAGGACAACACCTACCCACACCCAAGGCCCTTTGTCCCTGTCCTGGGAGCAATTCACACTTCACTACAGGGAAGCAACCAGCCGCCAGGTGACAGTTGAATAATTAGAGAAAGGCCTTCAGGTGATCTAGGCAGGAAAAGGGCAACTTTTTAAAAGTGTGTTTTGCTTTCTAGTTAGACAAAAGTTGATTTTGCCATTTATTTGGATTTTGAATAACTTTTAAAGAGTCCTTGACATATTTTTCTAGCTACTACCAAACCAAAATTATCAAATATAACAATGTAGCCCAGTATTTCCCTGTGGAAGCACCCAGCCTTTCTGCAGTGAAAATACCTTTTAAGTTTTCTCACTGCAAGGAAATGTGGAACGTTTACATGACCTAGCTTTAAATACTATGCACCCTGCCCTATGGAAATTAAGGCCTGCTTAGGGGTGACTTAATAATATTTAGAATCAAGCTTTAGGCCTGTCAAGAGGGATTATTTTGACAGGTCTAATTTGTAGTTTAAACCTGCCACAAGCATGCTGTCTGTGAGTAACATCCAGGCTGTGCACGATGATAGTCTCTCACATGCAGCCCACACACGGGTAAACACATGTGTTCACGTGTAACCAGTCCAGTGCCCCTTACACTAGCTGTGCCTCGGTGGGCTTGTCTCAAAAGGCAGATACTGACGGTAAACACTCTCAGTACAATTATCATGAATTTACAGTGAGTGACACTCGTGCAGTAAGACTCACCTATTAAGACTGTGTGATCTCAAGTGAAACATCCTTGTGTACTAAACAGTGAAAGCCATTTGTAATACCAATTACGTATATTTTTGTGTTACATGTATTTTTAGTGGGTAGTTAGTTTTAAGATGCTGTTAACCCCTTCAGCGCGGCGCGGATTTCCGCGCCACGCTGAAGATTCCGTGCGCGGGCGGGGCCATGACGGAACGGTTCCGTCATAAGCACAGCCCAACCGACGTGCATGACGGAACCGTTCCGTCAAGCGCGTCGAAGGGGTTAAAAAGCAAAGCTCATCTAACAATGGCTGCTAAATTGATTTATTTATTTTGATTTTGTTTAGTTTTGTGAAAGCATTTTTGATAAACCAATGGGTAATTGTGAGGACTTGTGGATTCTATGGCTGTAGAGTTTACCTTATAATTATGGATTTACTGCATTTAGCCCATAATTGAATTAATTTGCAGATTTCACCAAAAGTTTGTCACTAGTTCCAATGGATGAAAATAATACTGCCAGAGAATGTGCTATTTAATGTGCCATTTGGCTGCATAATTTAGATAAACTTACCACTTAAATTGGTCCTCCATGCTGCATAATCTTAGTTCACCTGACAATGGTAAAGTTCTGCAATGTGATTTGGGAGCTACATTATGGTGATGATATCATATTTCTCTTGGGACCATGACAATGTTTCCATATTTCACAGTTACTGTTGAAATACTGTTTTTTTATATTACTGTTTATTTTTTAAGTAGAAGTACCAAAACATGTGGTATATACAAATGGGGCAAAGTGCATATTTAGGGGAGAGGGGAAAATCCTTTGGACCCCTAGAATCAGTTATGCCATTTTTACTGCATTTGGAATTTAAAAAAAGCTAAGAATATAAGCAGTGTGGTGTGCTGCTATTTCGGGAGGACCTGGGCATTTCTTTTTGGAATTATAACCGGGAGAACCAGGGGCTACCCTGGAGCTTCTGTGGGCAGGAATAGAGGCTGTGCGCTGCTTTATCCCAAAAAGGTAGAAACACGTTTGTGGACGTTTTTCACCTTTTTCCGGCAGATTTGGCTTCTTTTTCAGAAAAATCAGGAGGAGGCCCCCAGCCAACCAGGTGTAAAGAGGTTGCTCCTGAAAAGCATAAGGACACTTTATTCCCAATCTCTCCAGGATGGAGAGAAAGCTTCTGTTCTCTTAGCGGAAATAAGGCCCCCAGCTAAGCATGCTCTCTGCCATTTTAATAACATTATATGACTAGATTCTGCTTTCAGAAGCGACCATTCCTTCAGTTATGTGAAACAACCCCGCTTCGTAATTTCCTTCACGCAAGTGTGTGGTACGATGATTACAGTCAGTTTTGAAGACTATAAAATGTATTTAAAAATATA
This sequence comes from Triturus cristatus, assembly GCF_964204655.1. Classification (NCBI taxonomy): domain Eukaryota; kingdom Metazoa; phylum Chordata; class Amphibia; order Caudata; family Salamandridae; genus Triturus; species Triturus cristatus. Next base: position 1,708,744,655 of record NC_140589.1, on the reverse strand, counting down.
AAACATAATATTGATGTACCAGGTAACCGCTATCATGTAATATAATACTCCTGCTGAAAAGACAGTGCCTAATTTGAGCCGGTGGTTTCCGGTGCTGGGCACGGGCACCTAATTGTCAGCACCGGTACCTATAACAGTCTGCCACATGATGGCACTGTTTTTTTTAAATTCAGAGATGAGCACAACTGTTGTTTATTAATTCAATATGCATTAACAATGACTAATACCTGCTGTCAAAGCCATCCTTTTAACTCTGGAGTCCTGAAATTGTCAGAAATGTCACACTTGTAGGAATGTGATTTATTAGTTGTGCTGTTACTGTAATTGACAGCGACTATGGGTAGTGCAAGCGGAAGCGGCCTGCTGACTAAATCCCTGGCACTTAATTTCTTTTACAGACTTAAGCACTGTGTAAGGAGCTTTGCACTGTAACACGTGGAAGGGTTCTACCTCGCGTCACACACTCACGTGATAAGATAACCACCATGTTATATAGCAGGATGCAGAGATTGTGACGATTAATTCATAGAGTTCCATCTCGTTGGAACTAAAGGCCCTTTTCTTCACCGATGTGACATCTTGAATAGACATGCTCTCACATTGTATCGCGAGTTTTACTAAGCACGGTGATAACGAGGGGCTTACAGCCATGGTCGCGAAAGTGTTTGGAATCTGCCAACACTAGTCAAAATTGATACTTCTAGTGAAGTGGACACTTGACAACCAGAAGCAGCATGGTGATGACCAATTAGCTGCCAGGTAGTAAACAGGAAGTGCGTGCAGACAGCCCCAGATTTAAAGTGGCAACTAAGCGGAAAACATGATTTTTTTTCTTTTAGGATCTGTAGATGCAAGCATGCCGCCGTTTTCAACTGGACGTTTTTTTTTTTTTTTACAAATTCCAGTATTTCTTTTTTTTCTTTTTTACAAAACACCGTTTCCTGCAATGTTTATATAAGCGCTCACTACCAAATGATGTTCGTGTATTTTATACACATAACACAATGTTTCCCTACTCAGCCCCTCCTATGCGATCTTTTGGTACACCGAGATTCGTGATCCGTGTTTGCCGTTCGTTTCATTTCTTTTTTTTTATCTGGTCCAACTTATGCCCAATTGCATTGCACTAAATTAACATAATTCAACAGATGTTGATATTTTAATGTTTTCTGGCATTCGAATCTTGGACAGCTGTCTTAGAGCTTGGGGAAAAGGCGAACATTTAGAGGTAAATGCTGAACATATGCTGAAATTACTAATTAGAAACATGAAAAAAGACAGCATTATCCTTCCTAAGGACAGTAAAACTCAAATACAGGGACGCACAATACCTTTGGCTCCACAGTGGTGAATCCTTGTAATCTGATGGCGCATCAGAAAGCGAATATGCTGATTTTCTATTTTTTTCTTTACTCTTAGATTGTTGAAATTGTCACTAAAGTAGTATGCTGCGATCAGATTTGTTTAGCTACTGAAAAGAGGTTAAAAGTATTATATAACTAAAAACGTGAATTCAATACATTAAATGTTCTAATAGGAACAATGACCAACAGCTGTTATCAGGAAATGCTCTTCTAAGTTCGGACTAGTGATTTTAGTTTATTTCTCTCAAAAAAGGATTGCATGTTATGTGCTTTTAATATCTGGTGGCAACATTTGCTCTCTCGCTTTCATGAAAACAATATTAACAGGTAATAATACATCAATAGGATTGTACCTGGGCGTCTTGGAATGCAGTGATGTTTTATTTAGAGGGCTCTTAGTTGTTGGTAATATTATTAACTTAACTCAAACATTGGAAATGTGTGAAAGCGATTTTTCTGCCCAAATTGAAATCGCCAGCTGCAGTGCTGTAACACTAAAAAGTATCCGAGAGAGATAATTTTTTAAAACTAGACATACATAGTTCCTGTTGTTGCACGTTTAGATCTTCTTCTGGAGCCTTTATGCATGTGTACAGCCTTAATGTAGACTCCTTTTCTTTTACAAAGCCCTCTAAAATCATTGCATTTGTTATTTTGGTATACATAGAGGGTGCAAACACGAGCCACACCATCCGACTTTGGCACAAGTATTTAAATTTTTTCTGCAGACAAACCCATTAAAGTTCTTAACGCGTTTCAACCCCTCACGGGTCTTGTTCATATGATTCTTGCAGTGGTTAGTTTCCCTTCCAATTTAAATATTAGTAGTGCACTACAGTTGTGACGTTCAAAAAAGTCTAAAAATAAAAACACTGCGCCAGAATATTTGGAAATACAATCTTGAGATGAGAACTATTCAGAAACACTGATTTTACAAATTTTTGGCATTTATATTGGCGTTATGCAAAAAAGGTAATGAATATCAGAACTGAAATAAAGTGGTACATGTGTGGTTGTCCCTCTTCTTTGTCTGATAAATATTTAAATTGGTAGGGAAACTGACCACTGCAAGAATCATGTGAACAAGACCCGTGAGGGGTTGAAACGCGTCATGAACTTTAATGGATTTGTCCGCTAACAATAAAATACTTGTGCCAAAGTCGGATGTTGTGGCTCGTGTTTGCGCCCTTGGACTGGATGGTGCAGGCTCTTGTGTATGTAATATGCAGTGATGCCCGCATTGCGAGCCCCGACCCATTGGAAGGGCCAGTAGGTAGTTATAGTTAGGACCTATTATCCATAGGAAAATCGTAACATTCTATTCCCAATACCTTTGGCGCCGGTTGACGAATCTTCGCTAAATTTTCAAAACTAATGGCCCGTTCTAGTCAGCTCCTATCCTGAAAGTTTGGGGGAGATTCGTTAAGCAGGGGCCGAGAACAAAGGGGGGTTCCAAAACGCGTTTTTCCCATGTTATTTCTCATAGGAAATTTTAGACCTGGCTACAGCCCGAACTGCTGAACGGAATTACACCAACTTTTGCAAAAAGGTAGCCCTTGGTTCAGAAAGCGCCCTTTTTTCTTTTTAAATGGTGTAATTCCGTTCAGTAGTTCCTGAGAAATTCAAAAAATAGTGGTCAAAAAATCATTTTCACATAGGAAACTTTAGACACGGTTATAGCAAAAACTGTTGAACTGAATTACACCAAATTTGGCAAAAAGATACTGCTTGGCTCAGAAAGCGACCTTTTTAAAAATGGTGTAAATCCGTTCAGTAGTTTTCAAGAACTTAAGAAATAAAGATAGTGATATCTAGAGGCACGGAGGATCCGCGCACCCTCCCGATCACGAGCTTCATGCTAATTGGCTGTCAACACTCTAAACCTGGAAGTGTTGGCAGCCATCTTGTGCCTCGGTAGAACCGAGGCACAAGAAAAGAGAAAAACAAACACGCAAAACACGAAAAGGGGGCAGGGTAGAAACCCTCTGACCCCCTAGGCCTGCTTAGGGGGTCACACAAGGACCGCCAGGGCCCAAAACAAAATGTATTTGTTTTTAAATCGCAGGATGCGCAGAGGAAAAAAAAAAACGAAGTGCGGACTCCCGCGCTTTGTTATAATTTAGCCCCCGGGTGGGCCAAGTCCTGGGGCAAACTTTACATTGTAATGGGGGGCCCCAAAGGGACCGCCACCCCCCGGGGCTTTTCAAAAATATTTGCGGGGGGCTCACGGCCCCTCCGGGGACCGCCACCCCCTGTGGCTTTTTAAAAATATTTGCGGGGGGGACATGCCCCCCCCCGCAGCCCCGGGGACAGCTACCCCTCGGGGCTTGTTTTTAAAATTAAACAAACCTGTGTGGGGGGCTCGAGCCCCCTCACACGCCCTGGGGACCGCCACCTAAGTATGCAAATTGGGGGGTCCGTTTCGGACCCCCCAGCCCCGGGGACAACCACCTCCCTGGTGCGTTGTAAATGATGGTGGACGGGAGGCCGCGTGGCCCCCCTCATGGAGCCCTCGATTGCCCTGGGGACCGCCACCCCCCAAAGGCCGGCTCCTGCAGAGTCCCGGGTTGCCCACCCCCTGAACACTGCAGTTTGCTATGGCAGGGCGGGAGCCTCGCGGCCACGCAGCCCGCCTCCTCAAAAAAAAAATACTTAAAAAAAACAACAACAAAGGCCGGCCCCGGGGATGAGGTCCCCGGGGCTGATTATGGCCTCGGGGGGAGGGGGGGGGGCACTCAGCCCCCTTCCAATTAATTAAAAAAAATAAAAAATTGGGGTCAGGCCCTGGGGGATAGGGTCCCCAGGGCCAGTAAAATAGGAAAAGAAGGGGGCCACACAGCCCCCCCTTCTTAAAAAATAAATAATAAAAAAGACCGGCATTGCGACGGAGGCCCCGCCCCCTCCCTGCAGCACTCTGCAAACGCGCCTCCTGGCGCGTTTACAGATGGGGAACTAATTCCTCTTGAATACTGGGGGTCCCTGGGGGCCGACTAGCCCACCAGGAACCTCCAGTATACGCCAGGGAGCTGCGTTGCAGAGAGGTGTTCAGAGGCCACGACCTTTTTTACACCTCTCTGCAACGCAGCTCTGTGGGAGGGGGGGGAGGGAAGGGGCGGGGCCTGAGGTGACGTGTGCAAACACGCCCTGTGGCATGTTTTAAGTTGGGGAATTAATTACTCTTCAATCCTGAGGTCCCCTGGGGGCCAACTAGCCCACCAGGTACTTCCAGTAAGCGCCACAGAGCTGCGTTGCAGAGTGTTGTAAAAAGGGGCGTGACCTCTGAACACTACTCTGCAAAGCAGCTTCCTGGCGCATACTGGAGGTACCTGGTGGGCTAGTTGACTCCCAGGGACCCTCAGGATTGAAGAGGAATTAATTCTCCAACTTAAAACGCGCCACAGTGCGTGTTTGCAGACATGTCACCTCAGGCCCTGCCCCCTTCCTTCACCATTGTACAAACTCGCCCCCTGGCGAGTTGTAAGTTGGGCAATTAATTCCTCTTCAATCCTGAGGATCCCTGGGGGCCAACTAGCTCACCACTTAACTCCAGTAACCGCCACTGCGCTGCGTTACAGAGAGGTGGCCCAGGCCATACCCCTTTTTACAACACTCTGTAACAGCTCTGTGGCGCTTACTGAAGGTACCTAGTGGGCTAATTGGACCCTAGTGACGCTCAGGATTCAAGGGGTTTTAATCTCCCAACTTAAAACGGCCACAGGACGTGTTTACACAGTGGTGAAGGGAGGGGACGGGGCCTGAGGTGACGTGTGCAAACACGCGCTGTGGCGCGTTTTTAGATGGGGAAATAATTCCCCTTCAATCCTGAGGGCCCCTGGGGGCCATCTAGCCCACCAGGTGCTTCCAGTAAGCGCCGCTGCGTTGCAGAGAGGTGGTCTGAGGCCATGCCCCATTTTACACCTCTCTGCAATGCAACTCTGTGGCACTTACTGGATATACCTTGTGGGTTAGTTGGCCCCCAGGGACCCTCAGGATTCAAGGGGACTTTATCCCCCAACTTAAAATGCCCACAGGGCGTGTTTGCACACGTCACCTCAGGCTCCCCCCTCCCTTCACCAGTGTGCAAACACACCCGTGGTGCATTTTAAGAGGTAGTTTTAATCCCCCTGCCCTATTATGTACTAGAGGCTTACAGAGGAGGTTACACAGGGTTACCCCAACGCATAGTGTTCCCTAGTGTATGTAGGTGTTTTCACTGTATTCTAAGTGTCTTTTAGCATACCACTGGCTCTACACCTGGTTAGTCAGAGTCAGTTAACACCAGTACCCGTCTGAAAAAGTTGTGGGCACAGGATGATTTTGTAACAAGGCCTCTTTCTGCTCCCCTGATGGTTCTTTCTGTACATGTCTTGCTTCTCCCTGCACTTTTCTTCGTCTTTGAGGACTTCTCTTGCTTCTTTCTGCATTTCTTTTTTTTCTTTCTGTGCGTTTTCTTCTTTCATCACGTCCTACCTCTGTAGGCATAGTTAGAAACTAGTATTTAAAAAACCTTTGAAATTCACTGAAAAAACCATAGGTTTCAGGGGCGTTATAGTTCGGAATTAGTATTTAAAAAACCTTAGAATTTCACTGAAAAAACCATAGGTTTTAGGGAAAGTTATAGTTAGTTGGACATTGCACTCGTGCAAAACCCGTGAAATTCCCCCGTTATAGTTAGTTCAGCTAACTATAATTCACGCCCCCGCAATGCACTGCTGATGACATCACATATTACATCACTCATGACCTGGTCAGTGACATCACTGATGACATCTCAAATGACATCACTGATGACATCATCCATGTGATAATTTGATGCATCTTCTCACACCCTAATATAACCTTTGATATACCCACTCTAAATTATAGACTGACATTCTAAAAACCATAGACACTCCAACACCAATAACTACATACCCACTCACTGATTCTTAGGTTTTCACACACATCCACTCCCTCAACCGTACAGTCACTCATACTTATGGTCACTCAGTACAGGCCTATCATATGCACTCATACACCTATATAGAAACTCACACACCGTCACTCATCCATAGAGGTACTCACACACCTAGTCAGTCATGCAAATAATTAATCACACTGCCATTTACTCACCTATACAGTTATACACACAGCAGCTCACTTACTCATACAAATACTAGCACATTCTTACGCTTTTATGCAATCACTGATACAAGCACACACTCATCCATTCAGCCACTCTCACAATCACACACTTTCACTTATTGCCATTTGTATACTCCAACATATATACTGCCTTTCACATATGTTATGTTATGTTTAAGGACTTTTATATAGCGCAGATTCACCAACTGGTCTCTTCGCGCTTTGGAGTGGAAGATAGCGTCCTAGTACCGTGCAATAACATAAGAAAAAGTGAGGTGTTATTCTAATAATAATATGTAGTTACTCACACATGTACCACTGAGATATACATTCACTCACTAACACACCCATACACACACTCACCCACCCATACAGTCCATCACAGATGCACTCGTGAAACCATGCACCCAGTAATTCACCCACTCACACATCTATACACAGAGTCACACACACCCCACCCACACAAACACTCAGGAACCCATACAGATACTCAGACAAGCAATCAATAACTCATATAAACACTCATGTAGCTATTCACAAACCCATGCAGCCGCTTAAACACCAACAGACAGACGGATACAGATATTTTATTTTATTTTATTTTGAGAGTTTTATATAGCGCTGGCTAGACCAGGAGGTATCAGAGCGCTTTACATAAGGTTCCACAGAAATTACAAAATTACATCAGTTACACCAGTTACAGATTACATCAGTTACTAGAAGTTACTAGAAGCTCTGGCTAGACCCGTGGGTATCAGAGCGCTTTACATTAGGAGTCACATTATTACACAGTTAAAAACAGTTACAGGTTACATCGGTTATACGAAACACATATTAAATAGTATGGAGGAAGAATAAATAGGGCGAATAGGGGTAAGGGGGAAGGGTGTAGGTGGAAGGAGGGAGATAACGGCATGAGAGACGAAGGAAGGTCTGCCCAATGTCAGGCTGGGTAGGTGACGGCCGAGGAGGGAATTCACAGCCCATCTCCCCTATAGCTATCAGGGTAGCTCAACCGGGCAATGGTCAGGTAGCAACGTCTCAGCGGTCGAGGGAAAGTTCACAGGGTAAATGTCCTGAAGGGTGTGCAGGATCCAGGTAGGATAGGGGTAAGAGGGAAGGGTGTAGGGGGAAGATAACGGCAGGAGAGATGAAGGAACGGTCTGCCCAATGTCCGGCTGGGTAGGTGATGGCCGAGGAGGGAATCCACAGTCCATCTCCCCTATAGCTATCGGGGTAGCTCCACTGGGCATCGGTCAGGTAGCAAGGTCTCAGCGGTCGAGGGAAAGTTCACAGGGTAAATGTCCTGAAAGGGTGTGCAGGATACAGGTCTGTTGAGGGATAAGATCAAGGTCTGGTCGATGACCAGTTGTTTGATTGTCCAGTAGTCGAATTAAATCGTGGTGAGGTCAACAGTGGCGGCCATCTTGTGGTCAGGCAAGGAGGATAGGTCTTTGCTGTTTCAATACTATTCGGTTATAACTTAGACCCCCAGTGACGATCGGCGGGAGGCGCCAATTTGAAGTCAGGCGCGTTTCAGAAGGGACACTCGAGGAATAAAAAAAGCATGTAGCTGGTGCACTTGTGCCCGGAGTAGTTTCCCATCCTTGTACAGTTGTGTCTGCTGGTTTTATTTTGCGGCTATCCCCATCTAGGGCTATCAAGGCTCATTTTTTTGATCCCCCAACGCCCTACCAACACGGACGCCATTTTAGAGTCAGGCCTGTCCCACGGGGTTAGCAACACCGCCGGCTTTGCTGTTTAAATGTTCGGTGTGCTTGTCTTTGGGGGGCCCCTGTCACCCAGGGCCAGCAGCGAGCCTCCCGTTAACCAGCACTGCCCCCGCTCACCTTCGCGTTTGACCAGGTGAGTCACCGCCATGTCACGCGGTCATCTCATTGGGTCTGCTTCGTGTCCGCTCTGTGCATGACCTTCTCTCCGCCGGTAGATTGGTCGTGTGGTATCCCCAAATGCCGCGTCTCTCCTGGGAGACCAATCCTCCGGACTTGTGGCTCCCCATGCTGGAGGGTATTCTAGTGCCTATCCTGGAGCAGCTCTCTGACCCATCGCTGCCGCGCATTCGGTATCCGTCTTTGAAGGGAGAAAGGGAGGACACCGTCGCCTGCCCCCACGGGGGTGAGAGGGGCAAAAACTGCGTGTCTTCGCAATGGGGCGGGGTCGAGGGCACCACCCCACTCTCTTACCGCAGGTTGGCTGATGTGCTCCGAGCCGAGCGTGGTGAGCCTGTCGATGGCTGACCGGAACCCCGCAGGTAGAGGCCCAGCTTGTCTTCGTGAAGGTCTTCCGTTATACCGGGGTCAACGCGCTAGTGTTGGTGGTGCCTGTCTCGTTGCGCGGAGGTCAGCGACCACAGGCTGCTGTCTCGCAGCTCTCCAGGTGCCATCTTGGCATGGTGACTGGCCGGGACGTCGGGGCTCAGATCTCCGGGATGCAAGGTCGAAGGCAGGTGATTTCAGGCTTCATTTGATTGGCCTGCATTCCGGTCTCGAAAACACTGTTCTGGATGGGGCAACAGCGCGTCGGATCACCGCTCCGGAAGCTAGGAAGAGGGTTCATCTCGGAGCAACAGCTCCGAGCGACCATCTTGGTGAGGCTCCTCCCACAAACATTCACACAGTTTAGTCACTAACCCATACATTCAGTAAGATACGTTTAATCACTCACTTATAGAGTCAGTCACGCACCTACTAAATCATCCATTCAGACACTTATACACGCACTCATTCTTCAATACGCCTTTCCCTATATATATATTAAACATATTTAAACTTTACAGAAACACACAGTCCCTGGATGATGTCATCAGTGATGTCACTGACCATGTCATGAGTGATGTAATATGTGACGTCATCAGCAGTGCATTGCGGGGGCGCTAGTTATAGTTAGCTGAACTAACTATAACGGGGGAATTTCACGGGTTTTGTACGAGTGCAATGTCCAACTAACTATAACTTTCCCTAAAACCTATGGTTTTTTCAGTGAATATATATATATTCACTGAAAAAGCAAAGGTTAAAGTAACTTTATAGTTAGGTGAGAATTTTGGTGACAACGCAACAGTGAGATTCACCAGTTATAGTTATCTCAAGTCTTCTCATCAAAAATGATATTTCAAATGTTGCAGTGATATTATCAATTATGTCATAGAAGATGTCATGAGTGATGTAATATGTGAGATAATTAGCAGTTCATGGTGAAGGCATGAGTTATAGTTACCTTAGGTCAATAGTTATAGTTGCCTGAGATAACTATAACTGGTTAAACAGTACATTGTCATTGAAATTATAGTATAACATTCTATATCCTGTGTTTTTTTCTGTTTTTTAACTGAATTTCTAGGGTTTTATTTTAATGTGAAGTAATATTTTATTAACAAACATAAAGCCAACACCCTACAGGCAGCCAGCCCCTTTGGCCATGCGTGGTGTGGAGTGAGTCGCAGACCCCCTACCCAAGCCACTTTGGGCTCTGGGGACGCCATACCCAAGGACATTTTTAGGTCTCGGCCTGGCGAAAGCAGCGCAAGCGCGGGCTTCTTCGAATCAATACGGATTCCGAAGCCGTGTCTCCGCTCCGCCTGCAGTTTTCAATCGTGCGCGTCGTTTGGCGTCACAAATTATGCAAAAGGCAGTGCAATGATTGCACCGGAGGCATTTCAATCCCTCCTGGTTGCCACCCTGTCCCCTTTTGGACCCGCCCAGCAGCATTGGATCTCTCACTTATGGCGTTACACACTCTCCTTCATTACCTGGGATGCACTACGTTTTTCACACAACGCCGACAGCTTGTTTAAAATGTGCCTCGGCGTGCTCCTGTTGCCACCTCCCTCGGGCCAAGGCTCGTTATTCAGTGCGCTTTTTGTTTTACAATAGAGGCCCGGCGGCGTTCTATTGTGTAATGTATGAAGATGTGCTTTGTTTCATTTAAACAATAATATGTTCTTGTTTAGTATATTCTCTTTGTTTTGTCACGGTATTATTTGGAGTTGTGTGAAGAGTTTCACGGTGACCTTGCTCCCTTTCCCAGACAAGCTGTGGCGTGGAGAGCTCCCTGCGACTCCCACTAGGAGCCTTCAGAGCTGCGGTCAGACTCGGAGAGATCGCAGGCAGTGAGGCAGACGGAGCTCAGAAGATGGCGGCCCCCATGCATCGCTGAGTGCATGCAGGAGGCGCAAGCTCGTTGTCTCATTCGCTCACAGCCTGGGATTGCCTGCAGCCCCTAGAAGACGTCTGTGAACCAGAGGTGACCAAAGACACCCCCTCCAAGCGACACCTCGGGGAATGGGCGGGAGCGCCTTCGTTTCTCCAGTTCTTTTAAGCTTGGGAAGTTTTTTCAACTATTCAATCTAATGGCAGCCTTCCAGTGGTATGTATCGGGTCTTAAACATGAGGGCAGCAGGGCATAGCACCTCAAGCACTTATTTGCATCCTATGTAAGACCCACAATTCGAACTGAACGCCGATTTAGTTTTTACCGTAATCCTTTCTGCTATGCGTTTCATTGGCCTGACTGGGTTTTCAACAGTGGTCCGGGTTTCTCGTCCAAAACTCCTCATTGTTTAACTTTATAACTCAAGAGCGGTGCTACAGGCGTAGTGTTGGTTCAGAAACTACCACAACCAAAATGCATTTTATTAAATGTAAATATACTGATCTAGGCAGTGAAGAGGTTAGCCAGCCACTTTATATTTTCTGTAATTGTTATCTGTTAAAGTAGGACAAACAGAACTGATAACTAAATGCCGCAACTTTTTCTGTCCTGTGTTTCCTCTTGCAATACGTTATTTTCCGGTACATTAGCCCACTTGTTTCTAAAAAAAAAAGACTTCAAGTCCCAGGAAGCAGTGTTTTGCTTGATGAAAGTCATGGCTGAACATCCAGCATCCCGGTGATAGCGAGTGACTGTAACGCGAGACACAGCGACTGTGATTGGCAGCCTGTAGTATATTTGCAGTGAAATGTTACAAAGAGCCCACGTTCAGTTCTGGAAATGTATCTAGCCATTTCCACAGCTCGGGAGATGCCACTGCGATAGTGCTGCACGGGGTTGAAGGTCATGGGGGAGCAGAGTCAAATTGACAGTTGCTCTTTACATTAAAAACTTAACTGTGTTGCAGATACACACGTTTTCATACCCGTGTCACGCAGCAGAAAAGACGTAAATGCATAAAGATAGTTTGGTAATAAGTAAGGGTGGGCGTAGTTCGCGAAGTAGCACTTCGCGAAGCTACGCAAAGTGAAGTTCGCACTACGCGAGCTACGCGTAGCACTTCGCGAACTGCGAAGTAACATGTTCGCACTGTGCAAGATGTTGTTTTCAATGATTGCACAGTGCGGACAAGCAACCGGCACTGTGCAATCATTGAAAATGGCATCTTGCACAGTGCGAGCTGTAGTTTTCTGCTGCTCGAGTAGATTTTTCCTCGAGCTGCAGCTTTCTCAACGCGAACTGGTAGTTTCTCATCGCGAGCGGTCGCGAGCATACACGACCCCTCGCAATGAGAAACCTGACCTTCTCGCGTTGGGAATCTCGCCGGGAGGTTTATTTTCCATGCTCGCGATCGCGAACAAGGAAAAAGTCTCGCCAGGATGTCATTTTGCTTGCTCGCGGTCGCCAACTTGACGTTGAGGACCGCGAGCAAGCAAAAAATGACCGCAGCACTACGCAACACTACGCTACGCGTGTTCGCACTGTGCTACGTGCAGTCCGCGTAGTGCGAAGTAGCGCGAACTTCGCAAACTACGCGAGCGTAGCGTAGTGCTTCGCCCAGGCCTAGTAATAAGGGTGCTGGAGCTTAAACTGCCAACCTCATGTAATCAATAGTAGCCCTAAAAAACAAGCATTAAAAATGCAATAGGTCTCGCCTTTCATTAAGTTAAAGCCATTTGCTTTGCTATACAATACCATTAGCAAAGCAAATAGCTTTAACTTAATCAAAGGGGAGACCTATTGCATTTTCAATGCTTATTTTTTAAAGAGGTAAAGGGGGAACGGGCCCCTCTCCTCAAGCTAATTTGGTACCTGTGGATCATCCTGCATGACTTTTATTTTTTAAACTAAGTCAAAGGGGTGAACTAGTGACCAGGGGCACCCTAACCTCCAGGGACAAAAGATATTTGAAAAGGGAAAGGAGGTGTGTGGCCCCCCTCCCTGAGCTAAGAGTGGCCCAAGGTACCCCACCCCTCAGGTCTGGAGGGGGCGTTCAGCACCCTACCCATGCCAATAGTGGCCCAGGGACGCCACCCCTGTGGACAAAACATGTAGGGAGGAGGACACATGACCCCCCCCCCATCCCCAAGCCAATGGTGGCCCTGGGGACCAAACATATCTGTTAAGAGGAGGGGCAGGCTCACCCCTCCTCTCCCCCCCCCCCCCCAAGCCTTACTAGGCCTCTGGGACCCCATTCCTGTGGGCTGAATTCTAACATTAATTAAGGGGGAGGGACGCACGGCCCCCACCCCGGGCCAATAGTGGTCCCTGGGAAACCATCCCAGAGGGCCAAAAGATATTTGTAAAGTGGAGGGGACAATTTTCATCTTTGCCATGAATTTAACACCAAATCTTTCAAAAAAACAACTGGGACCCATCTTTTCCGCCCAGTGTCTTGTTCTTGAATGAATTTTAACCAGCCTATAGTTACTGCTGTCCTTTTTAGGTCTAGGGTTAGCCAAGACCTTTTGATTTTACCAAAAATAATAAATGTAGTATAATATACTTACTTAAAGGAGCTTTCAGCCTCTTCTCTTCACCCATTGGTCTGTTGTTGGGTCATTTACATTTTGCTTCCTCCGATCACTACAACATACAGCATGTGGCAATGGGTCAGCCTACTTAAGCTTCTGGCTGACCTCACTTTGAATGACTGCAATTTGTTCTTTCACAAGGTGGACATCCACACACAATGGAGTTCCCTTTAGAGCCAGTGTAGCCTGATGTGATAGTAGGACACATTTGAAGTGAGCTCAGGGCTCATTCCAGCTTTATCAGTTCCTGTGCCCTTCCATTGCTGTGGAAATTTGTTTTGAAGTGTGCTGCTTCTATTTCACAGTATACCATTTTATGACCCTGGACTCCGTTTAGCCAGTGGTTCTTTATTAAACTTTGCCCTGGAAGAAAACCAAACTTTATCATGTTTTGTACTTGCAGCAGTTTTATTTAAACATAGGTAGGGTGTCATTTGGGTTTTAATATCCAAAATGTTTATACTTCAACCCTCTTTACTTCCTTTTTCTTTCATTTTTTCTTTCTTTCTTTCTTGCTTTCTTTCTTGCTTTCTTTCTTGCTTTCCTTCCTTTTTGCCTTCTTTTTTCCTTTTCACCTTCTTTTGTCCCTTCTTTTTTTAGCCTTTCCTTTTTATTTTCCTTCTTGTATTTTTTCTTTCCTTTCTGCTTTTCTTTTTTGCCTTCTTTCATTCTTTCTCTTTCTTTGTTGCCTTTACCTGAATTTCCTTTTATTTTTTATTTTCTCATTTCTTTCCTTTATTTTTTTCTTTATTTTTTCTCTTAAATTATGTATTTCCTTTTTTGCATCTTTACTTCTGGCCTTCTTTCCTTCCTGTCTTTTTTCTTTTTTCTTCCTTGCCTGCTTTCCTTATTTCGTTCGCTTTGCCGTCTTCATTTCGTTTTTGCCTCTTTTATTACCTTTTTGCATTTGTTCTTCCTTTGTTGATTTTTCTTTCATTCTTTCCCTCTATTTCTTTCTCCTTCTTTCTTTTTTACATTGTTTCATCTTTCTTTCCTTCTTAATTCCTTTTAATTCTTTCTTTTTTGCCTTCTTTCTTCCTTCTTTTCTTTCCTTCTGTCTTTATTACTTTATTTCTTTTTTTTGCTCTTTAATTCTTTCATTTTACTTTGCCTTTCTTTCTTTCTATTTTTCCTTAAAAAAACCTATTTGTTCCTCTTTCTTTCTTTCTTTCTTTTTAACTTCCTCCTTTCTTTCTTTTCCCTTCTTTCTTTCTTTCTTTCTTTTTCCCTTCAAGCTTTCTTTTTCTCTTCTTTCTTCCTTTCTTTTTCCCTTCTTTCTTCCTTTCTGCTTTCTTTCCATTTTGCTTTCCTTCTTCCTTCTTTTTGCCTTATTTCCTTCATTGCACCTTTCCTCTTGTTTGCCTTCCATCCTTCCCTTTTTGCCTCTCTCTCTTCCTTCCTTTTTGCCTTACTTCATTCTTTTTTTTTGCCCTTCTTCCTTCCTTTTTTGTCTGTTTTCTTTCCTGTCTGACCTAATCCACTGGTGTTTGAGGTGAGAAAGAGTACAAAGCCTTGTGCAAATCCAAGAAAGTTTGGGGAAGAATCTTTCCACCGTCATCGTACTGAGAAACAACAGATGATATTTGTCCTTATGCATGGGAACAACAAGGAGAAATTCAGTTTACATTTTAGTGAATTAAAGGAAAACCTTTTGAGGATAATATAACAGTATATGACATTGCATGCAACCTTGTTTGAGGTTCGGTTTTAGGTGCTGCAAGGCTGAAAGACGAATTTCTGGATGAAGTGAGTTTGTAGCAATCCAGCAGACAATGTGGCATTTGTGACCTATTGAAGACACTTATCTGTGCATGGTTTTTCAGGAGGTGGTTAAGAAGTATACATAAAAATCCAAAATGTGTAAGCAGGGATGTGCTTCCATTTCATGTGTAGTATAAAATTTTGATTTCTGCACTTACATTCCATAACAACAGAATCTGTGCCCCACCCTGCCTTCACGGGGCACTTCCGAGTGTTGTGCAGCATTTGGAGCCCAAGCCAGTCCAGCTGGTTGTCCAACTGCAAGTCACAACTTCCTACCACTAGAAAAAAATCTAATAGGTAGAAATGTAGGTTCTCTCCGTGCCTTCCTGAAGCCCTGTAAGTTCCACATAGGTATGGAATGAATGTCCCACAGAGCAGGCACCCTACCATGGCTTATGCACTGCAGAGACCCTGCCCTACCTCCACTATTTTTGTGCCTGAGGATTTAGATCCCAATAATTGTGGCTCTACCAGAGAATCTGCATCCATGATCTGTTCACGCAGAAAAAACGCTACCCCCATTACTAGTCATGAGTGTGAATAGCAGAGAATGAAATTGCACAAAGTGTTGGGGAAAGGCGATCTAGTGTTTTCAGGACCATTCGGAATGATTCAGAAATGCTGAGATTATCTGATGAAAGGATATGGTTCTTAAAAATATTTCTGTGTGCCGCAATATCTATTGAAGGGCCAAAGGCTAGGCGGACAGCGGTGCTTTAGAAAGGTATGTTAATAGTTGCAGTAGTGGGTACACTGGAGGTTGAGCCATTTTGCTGAATATCATGTACACTTTAATGTTAGTCTTTGTTTTACCTTTAGATAGCCCTCCTTTTGTTTGTGTTTGTATATATATGTGTGGGGGGTATATGTGTGTGTATGGGTGGGGGAGTATATGTGTGTGTCAGTGTGAATGTGTGTGTGCGCACAAGCGTGCTGTGGGTGTCTTATTGTCATACTTGAATGTGATGTTTGTTTGTTATCGGGAGCCACTGACAGTTCAGCTCTGCTTGGAGGTGGTTGGTGTTGCTTCCTGCCCTCATTTTATTGTCCTGCAAACCAACTAAATGCTGCCACAAGGTTTTTTCTCCACCTTCACATACAAGAACTCCTTACTCTTGTCCTACAATCACTCCACTGGCTACCTATATCTGGCAATGTTCAAGGCTCTCTGCATTCTCCAAAAAAAACCTCCCAAGCTAAAAGACTGCTATACCTACAAGTTTAATTCAAGCAATAAAAACCAAACAGAACAGTGCGCTCTGAGCTTGCACCATTTATCATCATATCACCGTACCATAAAAAGTAGGAGGCACTGCATTCTCAGTACAAGCCACCAAGCTCGGGAACTCACTACTAGGCAACACTAAAAACATCGAGGAGCATATACACTCCAAAGAAAGTTGAAACCATGGCTATTTCCGAGATAATGCACCACCCACATCCTGGCAACAGAGCCCTGAAAACAGATGCACCCTCAATCCTTCGCTTACAACCTCAACCAGCAAACTCCTTTCGATATGCAGTTAAGCTAAGACGGGCTGACCCATTGTTCGCCGTAGCATGAAATAGGTATGTACTTACATACATAAAAGTTATAGCTCACAGTAATGCTAAGACTATAATACACAGTGGTCAGCAGCAAATTGTAACTTATACCTCTTAAATTCACTTAAAACATATCTGGTATGATGGTTGTCCAGCACTGTACAGACAAAAATCCAAACATCACCAGATGAACAAGCGTGGAATATTTGGAGATCTGTCACACACTGCTGGACAATTCAGAGGACTTTAATATAGTCAATCACTGCAGGTCCCACATGTCTGTACAATCTGACTGCTTCTTGACATCCCAAAAAGACTTTCATATTTGGGATGATAATAAAAAGGCCCATCGCAAAAGTTCTCTCCTCTTCACTTTCCCTCAAAACATGCCAGCCCAGACCACAACTATACACGAGTTCTCAGACTGAACAACATAGTGCAGTAACCAGCTAATCAAACTATATTTTAAGAAATACCATAAAGGGACCTGCAGAGCTGTTCAACGCTCCCAACATACTGCAGATGATAAAACTGCACTTCTGTCTCTCACACTTCATCAGGCAATGCACTTTTACATCCTGTGTGGCATAACACAATAACCTCAACTCAGTGGTCATCACGCGCAACATGGAAACACTTCCCATGGGATCAAAACAAAGAAAATATCCTTCTCATCACACACCGTACAGCGTGCTACCCATGTAGACAAGCACTTCAGCACCCCACAGAGAGGTAGTAAGTGCTATACAGAAGCTGCAATACAACTTCAATCTCTGTGGGTACTTAAATGCATGGGAGTTGAGTGGCTGCACTTGTAACCTTGCCTATGCATGAATTTGCTGTTGCTGACCGTAGGCACTGCAAGTCTGTGCATGCTTTTACACCAGGAACAAACGTGTACCTCTTTAGGTGTTGTGATGTATGGTACCAGTCTTCCAGAAGGGTAGATCACAGGAGTATGTCTTAAGCATGCCACTATTCCCTTCTGTTTGCCACAGCGTTGCCGCCATTGCGGTGACACTAGCCGGCCTGCGCCGCTGCCGAGCAGCTGATGCCCTGTCCCTGCCTGTACGTTTCTTATTGACAGTGAGTGTTCTTGCCAAACGCCAGGGACCATAGTCACATCTGTTTGTCTCCCAAGCTTGTCGAGGGTGCTTGGGAACACTTTCTATCCAGAGGGCAGCCGGAGCCCGGCTTGATACTCTGAAAAGCCGCTGTTTATAAATGCATGCAGGGAGGCGACAGCTTCCTGTTGTCTTTCCTTAAAAATCATCTCTTATGACACGGTTTGCTCTAGTGCCTGTCATCAGCACGTCAAAAGCCAAGTTCTCAGGCAATCTAGTCATAACAAGTGCATGTTTTTACCTCCCTCTCCTAATAGATGCCCCGTTTCCTGCCAGAGAGCTATTTATAAACAATTGCTTGAAGGACGCGATGGTTAAGTAAAGATAAATATGGAAAATTATTGTGTTCCTGATTGTAACTCAATTAAAATCCGAGAGAGCATATTGTAAACGGAGCAGACTTCGTCGGTCTGTTCTGTTCTTAATTACCACAATATTGCAACAGGGCAGGTAATAAATGTCTCTTTGGGAAGTAAAGCCTTCAGTAAAGGAGTTCTGCCATAGTCTCCTAGTGGCGCAGAAAATCGTCTCTCCTACGGGGAAAACGACAGCCCGATGTGTTCTTCCCCCAAAGACAGATACAGGGGGGCATCCCGTGTTTGTGGTGCGTTTGAAGACAGAGAGAGTGAAATGTCAACAGCTTAGGCCTGGGGGACCCTCTTGTCGCATGTTTACTCTGTATGTGGAGTGATCGTATGTGCTCACGTTTCATCATCAGACGACAGAGGCCAGAGGCGTGAGTATACCCCTGCAGTGCAGGGGTGGGGATGCGGCACCCTTCAGTTTTTTTTATTTATTTATTTATTTTTCTTTCAGTTTTCTATAGCGCGAACTCGACTCGAAGGTATTGGAGCGCTTTACATGAGCACAACTCACCTTATACAAGGATACATTTATTTTTGTTAGGCACGGGGAGGTTAAGTGATCTGCCCAGAATCACAGGATGCTGAGTCAACAGCTGAGACTCGAACCTGGTTCCTCTGTTCCCAAGTCGGCAGCTAACTCTGACCGCTACGCCACATCCCTTTAGCCCAAGGCCTATGTATATCTCTGAGATATGGAGGGATCATGGGCCTCTCACCACATTCTGCAGGCTGGCGCCACCATTTTGCACCACACTGCTGCTTTCCTGGACGGGTGGTGTAAGTGTTGTGCGCTGCAAAGCAGATTGGCCATGTGCGCTGCCGGAACGCAAATCCTACTCAGTCTTTGATATCAAATGAAAAAGTAAAAATTGCTATTGTTTGAAAGGTGACAAGACAGCAGCAGGGTCGAACTCGGAAAGAACAGAGTCCCGGGCATCAAACTAAAAGAGCTGGACCTATTGCGAATCGAATAGCTAGAAAGTGGCCCATGTTTGCAAATGGGGGCACTTTTGAACTTGTAAAGGTACCGTGTATAAGGTGTTGTGCAAGGTATGGGCGACCGCATGCATTTGTGCTTACTGTATGCAACGTCTGTGGTGATATTAGAGCCATCAACAGTAAAAACCGGCCCACCAGGCTATAAAACAGGCCCATAAACAGTGGCGGTGCGTCCATTGGGGCATTCGGGCATTGCCCCACCAATGCCACGGTCCCACGGCCCCATTTAGAAATCGTTCTACTTCTGACGCTAATTCCAGCAATCAGGACTCCTGATTGGAATGGAATTAGCGTCAGAAGTAGAACGAGGGACGCTGAAGGGGGTGGGGCTGCGGCAGCACTCGGGGTGAGTGACAGCGCAATAGTGTGCATGTTCGTTTTTGGGTTGGTCAAGTTTAAGACCAGCCTGAACATGCGCACTAAGCCTTCCCCTTAGGAGAGCGAGGGTTGCTTCATTCGCAGCCCCCGCTCTCCTAATGGACAGGGAGTGACCCTGCTCCAGGCCAATGCTGGCACTGCTGGACTCTGGAGTAGTGTCTGGATTGGCTGAGAGCCTGAGAGGGCTTGCCAGCCACTCACGCAGAAGACGACTGTGATGGCGCCAAATGCGGACCTAGGCCCAGAAGCAGACAGCAGAGGCGGCAGACCCGGTCAGGTAAGTTTAAGCTTCTTTGTACTTTATTTTCAAACCCCCGCGGCCCCCCACCCCTGTGCGAGACCCCCTCCTTTGAAAAGGCTGAGCTGACTCACCCGAGTTCCCCAAGTAAGTAAAAATATGTTTAAGCAGTGACTTTGTCGTTGATGACCGTGAATTGGACAATAAATACACAGGAATATAGTATATACGTCTCAAGCTGGAGTTCGAATTCCCCACCTTGCTGCTTTTGACTACTAGAATTTATCTCCGACCTGTGGTGGCATTTTTAAATTAAAATACTGATCTTCGTGTTCTGCTTTGCAGTTCATGGTGGTGGGGAATGGCAATCCTCATGTTCGTTTTACTGTGCCTGCCTGGTTCATGGGTTGCCACGTGGGCGGCTGACCCTTGTTCGAGTGGGTCTTCAGAACCCGTGCTCTCGTCACGCCAAAGAATGTCATTCTGATCAATATACTTAAATGATACGGAAATAGATTTTTCCGTGGGAACAATTAGCTTTTATTTGAATCTGGTTGTGAACAGATTACTGCAGCGGAGCACATTCAGCCGAAATGGGCTCCGTACCTGCTGCACATAGCTGTGGGCACCTGGATTCAAATCACACCTAAGTGGTCGCACGGAGAGAAACTATTTCCGTAACATTCAAGTATAATGTTTCAAGTTTCCATGTAGTTCAGTTCAGTTTACCTCATACTTTTTACTCTTGGCAGATGGAATGCAGGGTGACACATTTTATTAATATAGCTACGATTATTCAAAGTTTTGATTGTATTTTATGTATAAACAGGGCACTTTAAAACATCGATTATAATATCTTTTCGGAATGGAACAGGTTACTTGTTGACCAATTAGACTGCACATGTGATGGTTTTACTTAAGGAATCGATAGATGATGAAGAGGAAAACAAACTGCAATACCAAACATTAAAACGTGGCCATTAGTACACTTTACGTTATCTTCGGAAGATAGTTATCAGGCTTCACCTATCTGACATTAAAATGGGTTTTGTGAGCTGGTGTAAAAAATTGGTTCCCAATTGTTTAACTTCTAATTACTTGCCATTATTCTGGCCACTTTGCACTCAATTGTATTCCAAGCAAGCAGCAAGCATCAGCAGATTTCATTTTTAAAGGTATATCAACAAATAAAGAAATATGTAAGGTACTCATCATTGTTATCTCAAAGTCACTTATGAAGTTTAAGCAGCTACCTACATCATTATCACATGTAATCTCTTTATTGATGCTATAACTGCACTTTCGCAATTGCTTTGTTAGTCTTCTTGCTTTATTAGTCTTCTTGCTGTCTCAAAGATGCTTGAAAATGCACCATTTGAACACTATTTTTTCTATTTTTTCTCGGGGGGTGGTCTAAAACTCCTGAGTCCTGAGCATAACTGTGAGACTCGTGAGCGTTTTTCTTGCTATTTGCACATTTACAAGCTTGGATAATTTCTTTTAACTGATTGCTTGCTGCTTTTGATTTTAAAACTTGGTGTGTTAATTTGTGCTTGTTTTAAAACTTGGTGGGGGCTCGTCTGAATTACGAGACAGGCTTCCGATTGCAGCCGCCATCTTAGGTGTACGCAGGTCAGCAGGCTAGTCCCCCTGAGTGCGTATAAAGAGGCGTCCTGGCGCAAGTGCGCAGCGGGCGCGCCAAAGGCGCGCCTAAGGCAAGCCCGATTGCGCCTGTCCGCGCCCAGTGCCAGGAATGCTGTCATTTTTGAGCTGGGTGCTCAGCCAGTCCTCAGTTATGACTCACGCACTTTGCTGAACCTGAGAAAAGGGACTACCCCAACTTGCCATTGTTTGGCCCTGAAGGAGCTGCCCTCATCTCCTCCTAACTATTGTTCAGGCTGTGCCACTTCTATTCCAAAGATTTTCAACTCTCCCATCCACACTACAAAAGGGAAGACTGGAAAAACTGAAACTAAGAAGGAAGACCTTTTAGCATGTAATTTGTTAAATGCCAGGTCGCTTGTCAAGCACAGTCTTGAGTGTGCCAGACTTCTGGAGGAACTAGAGATTAAAGTAGCCTTTATAACAGAATCATGGACCGATCCATCCGCAGGGCCTGACATGGTCAAGGCCACTCCACCGGACTTCCTCTCCTACAACATGGATAGACCTTTAAGGAGAGGCGGAGGTTTGGCGGTAATATACCACCAGTCCATCAAAGCTTCTTTCCAACCCATCCCTTTAGATACGTGTGAAGCTTTATTTTTTAATCTTTCACTCACCCATCAACAATCCTTTAAGGGCTGCCTGGTGTACAGACCACCGGGGATTCGGAACCCTTTCCTGGCCTCCGTTGGAACGTTACTGGAGGAGGGGTTGCTCTCCCGTACCTTCACAGTCCTGGGAGATTTTAATTTCCACCTTGAAGCAAGAGAGGATGGGGATACCATTGCTCTGCACGATCTTATGATGGCAGCAGATCTCAGACAATGGGTTGAAGGACCGACGCACAGGGGAGGACATACCCTGGATGGGATTTTCTCCAACTCTAGCAATCACCTTTTCCAGGGCCTTCTCCCACTGACCTGGTCCGATCACGCCGCAGTTCAGTTTGAGATACGGCTTGACATTCTTGACAAGGAAACCGTTAGCCGAAAAAACTATATAAAAATCCGAGCCTGGAATAGGGTGGAGGAACTCTCCCTTAACAAGATGCTATCTTCTCCAACGAATGGTACGCTGGATGACGTGGATAGCGCTTGTCAATACTATACAGGCTGGCTGCAATGGGCATGTGATAGTCTAGCTCCGTCCAAAATACTACGGCCTAAGAGAGCACAGCCTTCCGCCCCATGGTACTCGCAGGAACTTAGAACTCAAAAGGCACATTGTAAGAAACTTGAACGTGCCTGGAGGAGCAATTACAACGAGGCCGAGCGCAAAGCATATAAAAACAGTCTACAAACTTATAAACATGTTATTGCATCAGCAAAACAAACATATTTTGCAGCTCAGATTTTAGAATCTAAAAACACTGCAAAAGAATTGTTTAAGACAGTTGCGTTGTTGGCTTCGCCTAAGCCAAGTCCGGTTTTACCTAGCCAACAACTATGCGAAGATCTGGCCAAGTTCTTTTTGACAAAGGTGGAATGTATTTTTGAGGTCTTCAGTGAGGGATGTACCGGCTCTTTGGAGTTGTGGAAGGAAGGTCCTAGGACAGAGGTTGCTATCGGCCCAACCTTTGATAAATTCCGGTCAATCCCTATTTTTGACACTCAAAAATGCCTGATGGAAATTAATTCAGGCTCCCCTTTTGATCCCTGCCCCAGCAGGGTGGCGAAACTGGCCTCCGGCCCGATAGGAGCTATGCTCACAAGCATATTTAATCTTATGTTCGAAACTGGCCTCTTCCCTAGACAGTGGAAACTTGCTCCAATCCTACCTCTTCTAAAAAAAACCTAATCTCCCAACAAATGACCCCAACAGCTTTCGCCCGATTGCCAGACTTCCTCTTCCTGCTAAGCTGGTCGAAAAATTCATGAATAGGCAACTCAGCCTCTTCCTGGCTGATACCCAAGCATTTGACCCTACGCAATATGGCTTTAGGCCAGGTCACAGTACGGAGTCCGCCTTGATTAAAGCTACAGAAGAAATCAGAGAGGCAGTGGATCAAGGAGGGAAATCGGCGTTGATCCTGCTCGACTTGTCGGCAGCATTTGATACGGTCCACCACTCGATACTTCTGAATCGTCTAAAAACATGTGGTATTGGCGGAAAAGCCTGGGACCTTATCAGATCCTTCCTCACTGACAGGAAACAAGTGGTTACCTTGGGGGAATTCCAGTCTACTCCTTTCTCCACTCCTTGTGGTGTCCCTCAGGGGTCATCACTTAGCCCTACCCTTTTTAATATTTATGTAAGTGCTCTGGCACCGGTTATTAGCGCCTATGGATTTGGCATCACATCCTACGCAGACGATACCCAAATTGTGGTCTCTCTGACTCCAGGGGGGGAGATTGACACAGAAAGCCGTCTACGGGAATGTATGCTAGCTGTAGGGAGCTGGATGGCAAAGAACTGCCTTAAATTGAATTCACACAAAACAGAAATTATTTTGTTTGGAAATATCTCTAATTTCTGGACCCCGGCCTGCTGGCCTGACTCTATGGGCACGCTTCCAGTTCCGGCTGTAAAAGCAAAAAACCTCGGCATAATCCTTGATGATAGATTAACCTTAGACTATCATATCAAGGAAGTGACGACCAAAACCATGTACACCATTAGGATGCTGAGGAAAGTGCTACCCCTGCTACCCCAGGACAGCAGACAGATGGTGGTCAGGGGGTTGGTACTTGCCAGGCTGGATTATTGCAATGGGCTGTATTTAAATGCACAATGCAGGGCACTGGGTAAACTCCAGATTCTGCAGAATGCCGCAGTCCGTCTTCTTACGGGCACCTCTAGATTCGCCTCGGCGTTCTTGGGAAGAAAAGCCCTGCACTGGCTTCCTGTTAACAGCCGTATCCAGTTCAAGGCGTTGACCTTGACCTTCAAGGCACTGCACGGCTTAGGCCCAAAATTTCTAAAGGACAAATTACATTGGTATGTGCCGGGTAGAAGCCTTCGATCCAAAGAAGCCAATCTGGCTCAAGTCCCACGTATCAGGAAAGCCCGCTGGGGAGGCAGGAGCTTTATCTACGGGGCCGCCAAAGCCTGGAATGAACTCCCTCCGTATCTTAGGACCATGAGGGATCTTCTGTCATTCAGAAGGGAGCTTAAGACCTGGCTGTTCCGTAAGGATTAATTCCGGTGATTCACTTTTTAATGACCCTTGACTTAGGGCCCTCAGGATTATTTTTTTTTTTTAGACAAGCGCCAGAACACCTCCGGGTAATTGCTGCGCTATATAAAACTCAATAACATAACATAACATAACATGACGGTCGGGCTCACTGCTCGCTCACCACTGACCATTCATCACAAACTTTTACGCCCCATGACTTTCAAATGCCACCAGCTGCCACAGCCCATAAACAGCCAAAAAACCAGCCCACACACTGACTTGTCTTACCGGCCCTCCTAACACTGCCAGATTGCTGTACTGGCCAGTCCTACCCTGGACAACAGTAATGAAACGTTTCTTACTCAGTGTTTTCTGCCGGCTCTCCGTTGTCTATGACTCGACAAACAGGTGGAGGATTGGGGGTGGGGGAGAGGGGCGGGGGGGTGCTAGAGGGAGACGGAGCCCGTGATCCTTACTGTAACCTATACTGCACCAATAATTTTGCATCCACAATTACCAATACCAATGAGTTTGGTTTCCAGAAGTGGAGAAGTGTGGCTCAATGATTAGAGCGGCAGACCCTGATGCAGAGGTCTATCCCGGGACCAGGGTTCAATTCCCCGCCTTGGCGGGTCTTGGGCTCAAAAATTCCACGGACCTGATAATTCTCGCCTCGGTGCCTATTCCAATCATGGAGTCCCACTCTGCAACTCTGGGCAATAGCTTGCTTAATCTCCACAACGGCCCCCACAATGCTAAGGATGCCTGGCCTCCACCTTGGGGGTGCCCAGGAGTGGATGCCTCACAGGGAAAGCCAGGATGGGTTCCACAGCGGTATTCGTACAAGCGCCTTGAGACCCTTGCGGGTGAGTAGTGCGCTATACAAGTATCAATTTACATTTACAGGAAGAACATTATAACTCAATTCCAAATTTTACCCTGAGGGATCGAAAATTAGCTATTTAAACTCATATTTCGGTAAATTAATTTCAACATTCTGGGCAGTTTGTGGGGTACATATTTCTCCGTGAATTACGTCCCCATATCTGCGGAAATCTTAGAGCCGACAAAATTACTACATTTCCTGTCTTCCCTACTACAATTACCGGCGAAATCGGGATTTCCTCAGCGTGAGTTACGAGAGCCTGAGTTTCATAACTTTACTGATTATTAATCTGCAGATATCAGTGTGGATTAACAGGGCTAGTGCTTTTGTCTGATTTCATTAATTTGTTTCTTTCCTACTGTTTATGTGCTCGTTTTCCCCCAATTGTTTCACAAGTTGCCTATGAAAACCGCTGAGTGCCTAGGTTCAGGAGTGGCGCTTTGTTCTGTGCTTAAAGTTACGCAGAGGCCATCTAGATTTGATCAGACTATTAAAAAACACTAACAAATCAATTCCACTAAAATGCAGCCGTTTCTAATGTTTTGTGGCCTTGTTTTCCTTTTTAATCACACTGTATTTTTGAAAAATGTGATCTTTCAGAATTCTAAACAATGTAGATTTGGTGTGTGTTTTGCCTCATGTTAGAGGGATATAGGCAGGGATTATATTGCATCTGCACTCTTTCACCTGATAAACGCTTAAACCCATACATCAAAATACATTGAATGTGGCGCTGACTTTAAGTTGTAGAATGGGTTTGCTACCCCAGTATCATGTTGGTGTTGTATTTGAGTGGTTTCCAGCGGCGCTATGTGTTGTGTGGCAGTGCTGTCCTGCTTTGATAGCTGGAGAGAGTGGCACCCAGAATGTGGTTTAATTGCCATTTGCAACAGTTAAGTGGACTTCGACTAATGGCAATCTTTCAGCGGCGAGCCCCGCGGCGAGGGCGGCGAGAGTTCCAGCGAGAGTCCTAACGGCAGCAACACCTCAGCCCCTTGTCTCCCACCCCACTCCGCTCTCCGAATCGAGGTGAGCGACGACGGGGTGGGATCTGGAGGAGCAGTTCTCAGGTTTTAGGACCCACAGGATCGCCCATAGGACGTGTGAAGAGGAGCCGTGTAAGTCGCTGTCAGACTCAAGTCTGAAAAAGCAAGCCCGCTGGAAGGGCCACCGGAAAGGGTCGAAAAGGATCACTAGTAGCTTGTCAGTGACCGCGGTGCTGTCGACCAAGCTGAGCCAAGAAGCAGCGGAGTTGCGGGGGGTTCGGTGAGCAGTAAACGGTGAGCGGTGGTGCAGGGGAGCAGGCGAGAAACACACGCAGCGGTCTTTCCGGTTTACTGTTCCAGGGGGCCTGCCCAGTGTGTTCTTTGGTGTTCTTGGTGGTACAGACCGCAACGGATACTTAGGGGCCAAGCGATTGTGGGGCAGCGAGGGTGAGCAGGACCTGGAGTGGGTGGAACCCTCCCCCGCCCACCACCACGGCCACTTTCTCTGTCTCCTTCTGTTACCAGCACCCGCACCCAAGACAAGATTGCTTCCAGCTTGCCGCTCCCCCTCCGCTTACGAACCTCTTGCTTGTGGCTCTCCTTACCTTGTGCACCGGATCTAAGGCCGGATTAAAGGCCACTGTTAGTTGAGAGCTCAACTGGTGCTGGTGCCCCAGGCGCATGGTTAGGAGCAGAGTTTGGTTCCTGGAGCGCGGAAGGTTGCTGCCGTTGAGCTTGTGTCGACGATCTTCTCTGTCATCACGGTGGGGGTGCTAGGGAGCTGGGGGCTGGTAGTTTAACAGCCTCCCAGTAACAACGCGCACCTTGCAGCACCCACCCACCAGCCCTTCTCCCCGCGTTTGGGGCCAGAGGCCAGTAACCAGCGGCAAGCGATTCCCGCCATAGAGCCCTTTCTGGGCCAAATGCAGGGCTGCCCAAATGAGATCAGGGACAGTCCGTCAAGTGGCGTTTGGCAAGAAACAAGGCAAAAAAACAAAACAAAAGGCCAAAGATTTAAAATCTAACTCAGCAATAGAGGAGGATATTCTACACAAAGAATCAGTAAATGGAGCAGGTCAAAGTGTGAGGTTGATTTCAGTGACCACACCAACAATAGTACAACTGTCTAACCCGATTAATCAAACAGGGATTCGGAAAATTTTCTTCTTAAAAGATCCAATGGCGGCAATTTACGCCCCCTCAAAAGAATCGTCTCAGTTACCAAGCCCAATTCAGCCGGATAAACTAGAAACAATTGCTCCGTGGACTCCTGTAACCCCCACCAATGCATTACCAAAGGAACCTTCGGTGGGTGTAAAGATGGGCAACTTAGGTTCTTGGAAAGCTGTGATAACAACAGCTCAGGTGCACCAGGCAGTATCTATACCCTCTGTTTCAGTTTTAACGACTAAATATGAAACACCCACCAACATCCTCTCCGAGAGCGATATAAAGTCAATTACAGTCGCAGATTCAACGGATTCATCAGAGATCATTGTTGGGGGAAGTTCTGAGCGCGAAAACTCTAACTTTAGTCGCACTCTTTCCAAAACCGCACCGAATGGAGTTTCTACTGCCTCGGCCTTAAAGGTCGGTAAACAACGTTGCAGTTCCAAAGAACCAGCCCAACCTGACATAAAATGGTCCACACATGAAAAATTAAACCCAATTGAACCTTCAGGAAATATAGAGCCCATGGACTCAGCGAGTAGCAAATTTCCTTCTGACCAAAACGACTCAAACTTGATGGAATTCTTGGATTTACTAGAATCTAATCGTCAGGTCAACGTCTGTTTTAGCCCAGGCTCAAGCAAAAAAAAAACACAATGGAGATCCAAGCTTACTTCATCTACACCGCTAAGCCCTTCGGGCATAATAATTCCCCAGGCACCAGAAATAGTGGAGATCAGTCATTGCTTATCAATGATTAAACAACAACTAAAAGATCCAAACTTTTCTTTACCAATAACAATCTCATCTGAAAGCGGATCAGATCTCGGGCTAGAGGCCCCGGTGCAGCATCTTGAAGATCATCCACATTCGCAATGGGCGCAAACCCTGATTCAGACCCTTGAACAAGCCATAAGGGTTATCAGTCGGATAAAATGGACGTCCAAATTGACCTCGTAAACCTCATTGCCAGCCACATTTCAGGCATAAACAGTAAAATAGATTTAATAACCACTCTCCTTTCAAGAAGGGAACACTCGGAGCAACAAAATCTCACAAATAAAAACAAGCCAATCTGCTGTTGCAGCCCAATTATTGAGAAACTGGCAACCCTTCCCGAAACGTCCTAGGGGTTGTAAAACAATCCTTCACCAGTAAAGACCACATAAACCCCCCCAAAAATAGCGTTGTTCAAGAGATATGTGTAAAGCAAATCAAAAAAACTACACAAGAATTAGGCGACCCCAATGACGAACCAGTAAAAACAGAGAATGAGTCTCAACCCATTCTATCACACGCCACAGAGAGTCGTGTCCAACAAGTACTTGAGGTCGCTAAACCCACAAAAAGGGAAAGAAAACGTGCAAGAAAGGCTCGGCCTAAACATAACAAACTATCCAGTGCAGCTACGGAAAACCTTTTCCCGCTATTTATAGCAAAATCACCAAGGGAAAAGAAAAAGATCACTCCTTCCCCGTACCGGGCGGTCTGCTCTGCAAGTGATCATCCACAAGATCTTCAGCTGTCCAATCAAAATCAACAGGATTCTAGTCAATCCCTCTTACTTCAAACTTCTCCTCAAACCTCACAAGGGGCCAGAAACTCCAACTCTAAGGACAAAACAGCTCATAGAGACTCCCCGTTAGTGCAAGTCCAAGGAGCAAAAATAGGAGGTAATAAAGGACCAGGTCAAGAAAAGTCCCCATATACCTCGGGAAGTAATAGCCCGAGGAGAGGCAAAGGTCAGAGCACTCAACTATGCGATTCACAACAAGACGAAAATAACAAAGAGTTAGTACTGGAAAATTACAACTTGCCTCCGGCAAAAACGTTGGATCAGTTAACACCGCACAAGCCTGAAAATGAACTAAAACTAATCGCAGTAACGATTAGGGGTAAGTCCCGCCTATGTAAACTCCTCAACCAGCACCAACGAGAGCCACAAAAAAGAAATTCATCGCAAAAAAGCCCCGGAACATCGCATTTGAGCATAAGGGCAACGTCCCTGGACCCCCCGTTCATGTCCCGCAATATGAAAAAAACATCCCATTTACCTTAATAACGGAAGGTGGTAGAAAGGAAAAAGATCCACGTGTGCAGACCGAGCATATTCAATTGGACGAGTCTGAATTGAAATTATCATTCATACCAGAATATTCGTCAAATGGAATACAAGACGCGCTAAATAGAGGAAATCTTTTGAGGCTGTTTAACGAAATCCCAGAATTAAAAGGTACCCGTTCCAGCGATCTAACCACGGTTGAGTTAAAAAAAACAACTGGGTCAGGAATAGAAGAGACCCTCACAACCTGGTCTTCAAAGGACCTGGTGAAAAAGACAGTATCAACTAGCGAAAGGTTCAGAGCATGGGGAATTACGTTAAAGGCTTTTGAACGCCCAAGGTATCCGCATCCTCTTCTTAAAAACATTATTGAAACAGATAGACCAGGAAAAAGCCACCCAACATGTGTACGTGGAGCACGTTCCATCTCACCAACAGCTCCCCCCAGTAATAACAGAAATGATTTAAGAGAAAGGCCCGACATAATCAAGGACTGCCCACTGGAACACAGGGACTGGTCTTGGGTGCCCAGAATATTAAACAATAAGCATCCCTAACCAAGCAAACTCAAGCAAAAAATTAGAGTGGAGGATGACCAACCAAGCGGAAGCCGCTTGTACAGTTAACATCTCGCTTTGTTCATGGAACATTCATGGATTTAATGATACGGGGCAAGACCACGAAACAAAATCATTTCTGATTCAACATGACATCATTCTGCTCCAGGAAACCTGGAATTTGGCTGTAATTTCAATTCCAGGATTCTCAGATCATCACTGTATGACAGAAAGACACTCACGCTTCGGACACCCGAGAGGGGGCCTATCAATATTAATTTCACACAAACTGAACTGGTTAATGGAAAAATTAGACATTGTGGTCAACTGGATCCAAATGACCAAATTAAGTAGTAACCTGACGTCCAACGAAGCAAACTGGCAACTTCTACTAATCATTGTTTACATCCACCCCGAGAGAAAAAAACAGAAGGGAAAATATACAACCTTTACCAAATTAATAACATCTATGCAGAGAAGCCACGACTATTGTCAATTATTGATCTCAGGACACTTTAACAGCAACCTTTTAGTCAATCAGTGGGGAAGCAACAGAAAAACCACCCAGGGAACAAGAACATTCGTGAATAACCTAGATACACTTGACCTAACAATTTTGAACGGAAAAGTTATGGGGGACAACCCTGCAGCTGCAACATATCTAAGTGGAAAAACCTCCTCAACGATTGATTTTATAATCATCAGTAATAACCTGCTCCCACAAATTAACAAACTCAATATCATCCCAAGAGCTGAAAGCGACCATTTGCCTCTTGTTTTTAAACATGATTAAAAAAGTCAATCATGCTCCAAAAATTAAATCTATTGCGCATCTGCCCGAAAAATATAATCTTCAAAAGCTAAAATGGCGGGGAGCGGTACCCCAAACCATTCAAGAGACAGCTAAGGGTTTTGTGGCCAAACAGGGCTGCAAAGTAAAGATGGATCGCGTTAAATCCTTGGGAGTGTTTGGCCCATCTTCTAGTTCATAAATTCCCGGCCTCCTTGGGACGTACCCCAAGTACGGTGAACAGAAAAGATACCTGGTTTAATCACGACCTCAGAATTCAAAAAAGAGCAATTGCAAGAGAAGTGAATTTGCTATTACAAGCACAAAAAAATGGGATTTAAAACAGATCAAACAAAGTTGCATGCATTGAGGCGTATCTTCAGGAGGAACCTGTGGAAGGCAAAAACAGCGCACAGAGGATCCATTTGGCTTAAATTATTATCTGCCAGCAAAAAGCCTAACAGCAGCGACTTTTGGGGTATAATTAACAAGCTGTCAACTGGCCCAAAACTGCTGCAAGAAGCAGGAATTGGAGCAAACATTTGGACCAAACATGTACATTCACTGTATAATAAGGCAGGAACTGAACCTGTTGGAAGGTCCCCCAGGGAAGCCCAAGATCCAAAAGTAACCCAAGTCCCTATTATTCCATCAAATGCGGAAGATAGCTTATTACAATCAGCTCCTTCCACTTCCGGGACAAACATCTTGACAACCGGGAATGAGTTAAGAATGCTTATACAGAAACTTAAACCCGAAGGAGCGGCTGGCCCCAACGGTATTCCCAACGCCTTTTTCAAGAATGACCCAGAGTTTTGGTCCTCCTACCTTGCTCCACTCTTCAATGGGATTTACAATCAGTCTAACATCCCGGCCTCTTGGAGGGGGAATATCATTCACCCCGTATTTAAAAAGGGAGATCACAGTAAGCCCGGAAATTATAGACTAATTTCACTGATAGATGTGGAAGCAAAATTGTATGCCTCGTGCCTGCTAACTCAGTTGAAATGCTGGATGGAGGAAAAAAACATAATCCCCAAGTTTCAGACAGGATTCAGGCAAGGCATGGGTACCATAACTAACCTTGTAACCCTTGCTCTTTTAACAGAAAAAGCCCAAAAAAGGGATTCCCGACTGTTCGCCTGCTTTGTCGACATTAAATCTGCATTCGACAGGGTAAGCAGGAGCCAGCTATGGAAGAAACTTAATGAATGGGGCCTGCCAGCCACAATACTCTGTAGAACAATCACAGGAGTTATACCCGTAGACCCAACTGAGATTGGGTAAATACTGTGTAAATTCGACAATATGTCAGCAGGATATATTGGAATTATTTAGAAAGGTATGTACAAGACATTACAAAGAACAAAAGAGAGGAGACTTAAGGTTGTTCTTTCAAAGCGCCAATAGGCGTCATATATTTAGAAGATCAAAAGAAATGCAGTGATAAGAGCACAACAGGGTATAAATACTCAGGCAACCCTAGTGGAGAAGGTGTACAAAGTGCTCGTGCTAGTGAAACAACGGCGCTTGTGACAACGTGAACAAACCACAGCAGGCGGCGCAAAAGAAACAATATATACAATGAAAGGTTCAGATAACAATTTACTCAATAGTATAATTGGTATTTTTCATTATTCCAATGAACCAGGTTTGCGTGCGCCAAGGACGTTTAGGCTGGTGGATAGTGGTCGACGGCGTTTCGATCCTGTCAATTTAGGATCATCATCAGGACCTGGGTCGCCTAAATTGGGAGTGCTCTTGAGCATGGAGGGAAGGCACTGGTGAAAAAACGGGGTGTTCAGCTGTGGGTGGATACCACAGTGACAGGCGAGGGGAGAATACTCTCCCTCGGGGTTCGAAGTGAAATGAAATAACGAAACTTCACAGGAAGGGCAACCGATGCAAGGGGAGGAACGGTATACAGCCCGAATGTTAGTGGAGCTGGAGTCAAGGCTGCGGTCGCGGAGTCAATGCGGGATCAGCAGCGGAAAGGAATGAATCCGGAGCGGGACAATTCCCGCGGGGACGAGGGGCGTCCCCGCGGGAATTGTCCCGCTCCGGATTCATTCCTTTCCGCTGCTGATCCCGCATTGACTCCGCGACCGCAGCCTTGACTCCAGCTCCACTAACATTCGGGCTGTATACCGTTCCTCCCCTTGCATCGGTTGCCCTTCCTGTGAAGTTTCGTTATTTCATTTCACTTCGAACCCCGAGGGAGAGTATTCTCCCCTCGCCTGTCACTGTGGTATCCACCCACAGCTGAACACCCCGTTTTTTCACCAGTGCCTTCCCTCCATGCGCAAGAGCACTCCCAATTTAGGCGACCCAGGTCCTGATGATGATCCTAAATTGACAGGATCGAAATGCCGTCGTCCACTATCTACCAGCCTAAACGTCCTTGGCGCACGCAAACCTGGTTCATTGGAATAATGAAAAATACCAATTATACTATTGAGTAAATTGTTATCTGAACCTTTCATTGTATATATTGTTTCTTTTGCGCCGCCTGCTGTGGTTTGTTCACGTTGTCACAAGCGCCGTTGTTTCACTAGCACGAGCACTTTGTACACCTTCTCCACTAGGGTTGCCTGAGTATTTATACCCTGTTGGGCTCTTATCACTGCATTTCTTTTGATCTTCTAAATATATGACGCCTATTGGCGCTTTGAAAGAACAACCTTAAGTCTCCTCTCTTTTGTTCTTTGTAATGTCTTGTACATACCTTTCTAAATAATTCCAATATATCCTGCTGAGATATTGTCGAATTTACACAGCCACAATACTCAACGCTATAATTGCCTTATACACGGACACCTGGGCAAGAGTTAAGTTAGGCAACGGGTCGAGCACAACTGCAAGTATTCAGACGCAAAGCGGCTTAAAACAAGGCTGTGTTTTAGCCCCCAGCCTATTTAATCTGTTTTTTATCTGATATTGCACCCTACATTGAAAAACCAGAGTCTCACCCCCGAAAATGGTCAACGAGTCAATCCCCATATTACAATATGCGGACGATATAGTCCTGTTGAGCCAAACTCCCATCGGCCTTCAGAGATCAATAAATAACCTCGGGGCCTACCTGGATAAGGAACAACTGGAGTTAAATAAAGAAAAAACAAAAATAGTGCGCCTATTTGATCGTAAGAAACTCAAGTTCAAATGGACGGCTAAGGGGGCAACTGTCGAAGAAGTTAGCTCATATAAATACCTGGGTGTAATAATTGGGCAGGGTGCAACCCACAAACATCACAAATTGGCTCTAACAGCAAAGGCACATTCTTTAATTTTTGCATACAAATTACTTCGCAAAAAGATGGACTGCCCAAACTTCTCTCACTTACTTAAAGCAATGGCCGCCCAAATACTTCCTAATTTGTCCTACGGCTTGGCTCCATGGTGTGGTAAAGAAGTGCACATACTGAATACACTGCAGACAAAGATCTATAAAGCAGTTTTCGACCTGCCCAAATCAGCCTCGCCCTTGCAGATCAGATTGGAATTTGGGCTCCAGCACCAGAAATTCCGAGGAATGAGCAGTTTTATTAAACTGTGCCACATGCTCCGCTCTTCTGACCCGGACACTCTAAATAACTTATGCTGGGAAGAAATCAACCTCCAGGGGTATCCAGTAACATCTAACTCCTGGGGAAGCTTTCTGAGAGAGTCCCTGGCTGAGATGGATCTACAAACAGCATGGGCCAAAAGGTTGGATAGAGGAAGCTTTGGCAAAATAGTAAACAGCGCAGCCAAAAAGAAATCCTTGTGGGCTGACAAACAAGAGCGCTCCAAGCGGCGGCATGGGTGGACAGTTATTAATTCCTATAGATTTTTGAGGCCACAACCATATTTATCCGCCCATTTCAGCTCACAGCTAAAAACGAGTTTTTTAAAGTATCGAATGGGTGTGCATGAGGCAAAGGATTTATACCCTCAGTGGAAAACGCCACTCAAAACGGAGTCCTGCAGACTATGTGGCTCTAAAAAGGAAACATTAATCCACCTAACATGTGCCTGTACAGCCGTTTTAGACCAAAGGAGAAAGTACTTGAAACCTATTTTTAATGAGCTGAACATTCGTTCTAGCAGGCAAGCGGTGATTTGCTGGCTAGAGGGTACATCGTCTATACTAGCATGCCGTGGAACTAAATACATGAATCTAGTCAGCAGACTTTTACGGCAATCTGAGGGAGATCTTAATTAACATGAGTCCTATGAGATCACCAGTATCCCCTTGGGTTCTTATTCCTCTGGCGCTCCAAGTAAAAGTTACCAATGTAATTGTTTTTAAACCCTAATCTTACTGATAAGTGATGTGGATTTTATGCTGGACAATAAGGTTTCAGTTTATTGTGATATTTATTCAGGGGGGGGGGTTGTTTTGTTTTGTAATGATT
This sequence comes from Triturus cristatus, assembly GCF_964204655.1. Classification (NCBI taxonomy): domain Eukaryota; kingdom Metazoa; phylum Chordata; class Amphibia; order Caudata; family Salamandridae; genus Triturus; species Triturus cristatus. The sequence goes on along the minus strand of NC_140589.1, from coordinate 1,708,709,359 downwards.
TTAAGTAATCAAACAATAAACTTGACTTGACTTGACTTGTGATTTTATTCGGTCTACCGGATACGTCTTTTCATTGCAAAGAGCGGTAAAGAGTGTTTCAGGAGTTCACATTGCGGGTACTTTGGGTGATATTCAAAACCTCTCATTGGCACAATGAAAGAACGCTTCAGGTGGTGAAATGCTGTTGATTGTCGTTTATGAAATACATGAAACTTAGAAAAGGCCCTGAACCGAGGCTTGCACTACCTTCCCGCCAAATTTGGCGTACTTTTGTTGAGCTCATCGTATTTTTGTTTATAAACGAAAAAAGACATTTGTAGAGAGTTCCACCTTATTTGTAAAAGCAAGGTGCACTCAATTTGGTAGGTGGAAAAATGTGGGGTTTTATTTCTCTTTTTCCAAACTTAGGTGCATATGGGTCAGGAGGGGTAACGTTATTAAGGGTGCCAGCATGGGATTTCCTATACAGTGAGGTGTCCAGCTTAACCACAGGGGTGCCATTGGGCCGCGGGTATTTATGTATGTTGTACAGAGGCCTGCGGTAGAAACACTGGCGTTGTAGTTAAACTGCACTTGGCATTGAGAATGGATTTATTGTGTTGCTAATACATTTGGCCCTGTTTTGGAGAATCTGCATGCGATTTGGCTGTTATCTCATGTATCCAGGTAAGTATCTTTATTTGACATTTCATGAAGGTGGGTTCAGGATAGGGGTGTAAACAGTGTTTTAAATGGGCAGGTACTGTCCGGTACTGATTACCTGCGGTTCTTTATTTTGAAAGGAAGAGTACCTACACTTATTAGCATTGTTGCAATACATTACATGGGAGAGTACCAGCACTTCTAAGGAGCAAACAGGTATTCTAAATAGTGAGTGCCTGCACTTCTATATTTCCGTTTACAGCACTGGGTGCGAAGGTATTTGGGATGATCTCTACATAGCATTTCCCACTTTAAATTGTATGGCTCTACACCAAACTTGGCAAGAAGTTACAACTTGCCTCATGATACGTCTTTTTGTTTTTTTTAAATATTTGTATTAAGAAAAAGGGATTGGTGTACTTAGGGTTTATGTGTAAGTTGACAGCTGGATTGAAGAACACCAGTTTCGATTTAGAATTTTCAACATAAATCTGATTTTCAGAGATAGCTGTTTTTCCCCGCCATGTCTGTGGTTCTCAAATGGATTGAGAACGGGTTAAGGACCACTATAATCAGACCCACTGTCATGGATGAAATATTGTGCTCTAGCCATGAAAATATGAGCATGGGCGCACGGCATGGCTTGGAGGGTCTGTGGAGATTGAAATTGGGTCTGGGAGCTGCAGGGTCTCGGTACAAGACGTGGCCAAAGACCACACCCTAAACCCAGATATAATGCCCAGGGCCAAATGATATGCACAGTGAGTCCTTTCTTTGGTCAGGGATCGGCATGAAGCAGAAAAAACCAAAAATAATATCACTGACAAATCTTTGTTTTAAAGAAGTTGTGTTTCTTTACTCAGAGTCAAAACACCAGTTGTAATAAAAAAATACATTGAAAATTCCCTTTGAACTTGTCCTGTACTTGGACCCTGAGAATGCCTGTCCATGCGCAAGGTCTCACTCTGCTCTCAACATCTTTGCCCTCAGAGGAAAGCCATGCCCAGTTTGTTCTGCATCCTCAGTGACTTAGCAGCTTCGAGGTTATAAATGCCACTTAGTATATTGTGTATAACATCATCTATGAGGTCATGAGCTGTCATTGAGTGTAAGTGTAATGTTATGTTATGTTATGTTATTGAGAATTTGTAGAGCGCACGTTCACCAACATGTCTCTTGGCGCTGGGTAGTTTTTATTCTTTGGAGGCACTGCTTGGGATAAGTCCATTGGCGTAATGGTTACCTTGCTCGCAGTGAGTGGCAGAACTAGTTGGCCATCAGCATACCTTTTTTAGGAAAACATGCATGTTGTATGAATGCTTTATTACTCTGTACTATATACACCATTGTCCTCTGTCACTGCACTCTACACCACTCTATACTATGCTGTGTCACTGCACTCTACATGACTCTATTCTACTCTGCACCACTGTACTCTATGCCACTGCTCTCTCTGCCACTTTACTGTGCACCACTACAGTCTATGCCACTCTACTCTGCACCACTGAAATCTGCGCCCCTCTACTGTGCAGTACTGCACTCTACAATAGTAGAGACAGTATACTGTGCAAAACTGCACTCTCTTCCACTCTACTTTATGCCACTCTACACTATTGAACTCTATGCCACTGAACTCTACACCACTGAACTCTGTATCACTCCACTCTACGCCATTGCACTCTACACCAATCCACTCTACGCCACTCTAATCTACTCTGCACCACTGCACTTTGACACTCTACACTATACCCCTGCACTCTGCACCACTTCAAACTACTCTGAAACAATCTACTCTATGCCACTGCAGTATACGCCACTCAATTCAACTCTATGCCACTCCACTCAATGGCACTGCACTCTGGCCCACTGCACTCTGCACCACTTTACTCCAATCTAATGCATTCTATGCCACAGCACTGTATGCCAATCTACTCTGCACCACTGCAATCTTTGACACTATACTCTGCTCTATGCCACTGCACTCTATGACAATGACTGTACACCAATGCACTCTATGCCACTCTACACCACTGCACTCTATGACACTCTACTCTGCAGGACTACACTCTATGCCACTCTACCCTGCGCCACTCTACCCTGTGCCACTCTACCCTGCGCCACTCTACCCTGCGCCACTCTACCCTGCGCCACTCTACCCTGCGCCACTCTACCCTGCCTCACTCTACCCTGCCCCACTCTACCCTGCCCCACTCTACCCTGCCCCACTCTACCCTGCCCCACTCAACCCTGCCCCACTCTACCCTGCCCCACTCTACCCTGCCCCACTCTATCCAGCGCCACTCTACCCTGCGCCACTCTACCCTGCGCCACTCTACTCTGTGCACTCTACTGTACCCCACTCTATGCCACTCTACTGCACTCTATGCTAATGCAGGCTATACCACTCTAATCTACTGTGCAGCACTGCACTCTCACACTGCACTCTATGCAACTTCACTCTACACCTCTCTACTCTGCACCACTTTACTCTGCACTACTCTATGCCACTGCATTCTATGCAACTACTCTATGCCACATCACTCTACCCTGCCCTACTCTTCCATGCACCACTCCACAATCTACTCTATGCCACTATACTCTATGCCACTCTACTCTGCACCACTCCACTCTATGCCACTGCACTCTAAGCTGCACAACTCTATGCCACTGCACTCTACACTATGCTACTCTACTCTAAACCACTGCACTCTATGCCAATTCACTACACATCACTTTACTCAAAACCAATGCAGCCTACGCCGCTGTACTTATGCCAACTACTTTGCACCACTGCACTTTACACCACTATACTCTACAACATTCTACTCAACCCCACTGCACCCTACGTCACTCTACATTATTGCGTTCTATGTCACTGAACTCTATGCGACTCTGTTCTACTCTGCCCCACTGTACTCTACGTCACTGCTCTCTGCCCCGCTCTACTCTGCCCCATTCTACTCTGCCCCATTCTACTCTGCACCACTCTATGCCACTGTACTCTATGCAACTGCACTCAATGCCACTCTACACCACTGCAGTCTACATCTCTGAACCACTCTACCGTATGCCAATGCACTCTAAATCACTCTACTCTGTATCACTCCACTCTATGCCACTTCACTGTACTCTGCAACACTGCTATCTCCGCCACTGAACTTTACGCCACTCTACTCTGCATTGCTCCACTCCCTTGCAACTGTACTCTAAGCCACTCTGCATTGCTCCACTGTTTGTACTCTAATCTACACTGCACCACTGGACTCTATGCCACTTCACTCTACTCTGAAACAATCTACTATATGACACTGCATTCTATGCCACTACTCTATGCCACAACACTCTCCCCCACCACTCTTCCATGCACAACTCCACTCTACTCTGAAACAATCTGCTCTATGCCACTCTACTCCACTCCGTTCCACTCTATGCCACTGCACTCTACACTGTGCAAGTCTATGCCACTGCACTCTACACTATGCCACTTGACTCTAAACCACTGCACTCTACACTAATTCACTCTACACCACATTACTCAAAACCAATGCACCCTACGCCACTGTACCTACGCCAACTACTTGGAACCACTGCACTTTATGGCACCATACTCTACAACATTCTACTTAACCCCACTGCACCTTATGTCACTCTACACTATTTGTGATCTATGTCACTGCACTCTAGGCAACTCTGTTCTACTCTGCACCACTCTACTCTGCGCCACTGCTCTCTGCCCCACTCTACTCTGCGCCACTGTACTCTACTCCACTGCACTCTACGCCACTCTAATGCACTCTACGCCACTGCACTCTATATCACTGAACCACTTTACGCTATTCTAACGCACTCTACATCACTACTCTGTATGACTCCACTCTATGCCACTTCTCTGTACTCTGCAACACTGCTCTCTCCGCCAATGAACTCTACACCTCTCTACTCCTCATTGCTCCACGTTTTGCAACTGTACTCTACGCCAATCCACTCTAAACTACTCTGCACCACTGGACTCTTTGCCACTTCACTCTACTCTGAAACAATCTACTCTAAGCCACTGCAGTCTATGCAACTGTATTCCACTCTGCACCACGCCGTTCTGCGCCAATCTATTGTACACTGCTGCACTGTGTACCACTGCACTCTACACCAGTGCTGTCTATACCACTATAATCAAAACCAGTACACTCTACGCCACTGCACTCTGCCAATCTACTGTGCACCACTGCACTGCATGCCACTATACTCTACACCACTGTGCTCTTATCACTTTACTCTGCAACACTCTATGCCACTCTACTCTACACCACTACACTGTGACACTGTACTACAGTATCCACCACTGAACTCTATGCCACTCTACTCCATTCTACTCTGTGCCACTTTACTCTATGCTACTGCACTCTACTCTGCACTACTCTACACCATTCTGTCAGTGCACTCTGCACCAGTCTAATCTTCTGAGCACGACTGCACTCTATGCCACTTCACTCTACGCCACTTCACTCTACGCCTCTCTACTTCACTCTACGCCCATGCACTCTACCCCACTCTACTATTTACCACTGTACTCTTCACCACTGCACTCTACACCACTCCAGTCTAGGCCACTCCACTCTGCACCTCTTCACTCTACGCCACTTCACTCTTCTCTGAAACAATCTACTCTAAGCCACTGCACCCTGCCACTGCACCCTCTATGCTGCCCTACTCCACTCTACTGCAATCAATGCTGTGCCACTCTACTCTTCACCACTCTACTCTTCACCACTCTACTCTACACCACTCTACTCTATGCCACTGCGTTCTAACCTGCACCACTTTACTCTTCCCTGAACTGCTCCAGTCTATTCTGAAAAAATCTACTATACGCCACTTTCCTCCATGCCACTGCAGTCTACGCCTCTGCAGTCTATGCTATGCCACTGTACTCTAAACCATTGCACTCAATGCCAATGCACTCTACAGCACATTACTCATAATAAAATCCCCCAACGCTACTGAACCTATGCCAACAACTTTGCGCCACTGTGCTTTACTCAACTATACTCTACAACAATCTACTCTATGCCACTGCATTCTATGTCACTGTACACCATTGACTCTATGTCACTTCACTCTATGCCACTCTATTCTACTTTGCACCACTGTACTCTGCGTCAGTGTTCTCTGTACCACTGTGCTCTGCACCACTCTACAACCCTGGACTCTATGACCCTGTACTCTGACTCTCTACTCTGCATGACTGCACTCTGTACCACAGCACTCTAATCTGCACCACTCAACTCTACACCAATGCACTCTATCCAGTACTATTTCAGTCTACGCTGCACCACTCCACTCAATGCCACTTTACTCTACTCCACTCCATGCCATTGCACTCTACGCCACTGCAATCTACTCTACACAGCTATACTTTGCATTGCTTTAATCTGCACCGCTCTACTCTATGCCACTGCACTTTGTGCCAATGTAGTCTACACCACTTTACTCAATACCAATGTTCTCTAAGCCACAGCAATCTACACCAATCTACTCTCCCCCATTGTATTTTACACCACTTCACTCAAGGTCTCTTTATTCAACTGTACTGCACTGCACTGCACTCTACAATGCTCAATTCTATGATGCTCTGCTCCTTTAAACTCTGCTCCACTGACACAGTATTCCACTCTGTGCCGCTCCACTCTACAGCACTCTACTCCACTCTATGACGCCCTACACAACTACCCCTGTGCAACTTAACTTCACTCTATTCTATGATACAATACTTCACTCCACTCTGACAGTCTGCTCCGCTCTATGCACTCTATACCACTCTACGCAACTCCCCCTACACCATTCCACTCTACATCACTCCACAACACTTTATGCCGCTCCACTCTATGACACTCTACTCAACTTTGACACTGTACTCAACTCTTCGCCACTCAGCTCTGTGCCCTTCCACTCTACGACACTCTACTCTCTCCACGACACTGTATGCTACTCCATGACACTTCACTCCTCTCCATGACACTCATCTCTACTGTATGCCACTCCACTCCACGCCACAACACTCCACTTTAGAACATGCCACTCTCCTTTACCCAACTAACTTTTAGCCATGCTTAACAGCAGCCACTCTGGTGTACAACTTTGCTAAAACATATTGGCAAAGCCAATAGCTCTTGCATAGGTGAGACCTATTGTCTTTGCCAATGCTTGTTATCTGCGAGGGAGTTTAGCTACATTTGCAGAATGAATATATTTTAATTAGTAGGAGGAAGGGAAAAAAGCAGTAGGGGACATCGAATTTCACATAGTTATTAAGCCCACTTGGGCATGATAATCGATGGTAGTGTTTAGCCCACTAGGGCATGATGAATTCAATGTTTGTGTTATATCACAGAATATTGCAGAATTTCTTAGCATCATCATTATGCAGTACTGGAGTTTAGAAAGATAATCCTGCATAATAAGCCCGATGCGTAATGATTGTGTGCAAAAAGCTGGGCCCTTTTTTAACCTAACTGCTACCGTTACAGTATGGCTTCAAAGTAAATGCTGGCAATAGTAATGAGAAATTGAAAATGCATAGAAAAAAATGTATAACTACACAAAAGCACATGGAATGATTTAACACAAGGATGTTTTGTTTATAATATTGGATGGTGAAAAAGCATGATGAAATGTGATAGTTGAGTATGCTTTCTATGTCTACAAGGGAAACGAGCTTGTGCGCGCTTCAAATGCTATATTTAAGATGGCGGCCCCCATGTGTGAGCATGTCCGAGTTACAGCTGAAACATGTTACAACAGCGTCTTAATAAAATATTGCTACACGGAATTGCCGCAATGTGCTTGCGTCTGGTTCTGTTGTGCAGGTATCTATCTATCTATCTATCTCTCTATCTATCTATCTATCTATCTATCTATCTATCTATCTATCTATCTATCTATCTATCTATCTATCTATCTATCTATCTATCTATCTATCTATCTATCTATCTATCTATCTATCTATCTATCTATCTATCTATCTATCTATCTATCTATCTATCTGTCTCCATCTCCCCAGTGACGTAGTCTAGCTAGGACCACGTTTTCATAGAAAAGCATTTTTTGGTTTCCTTATAAAACTTTGGCGGTGTTTGACAAATCATTATGTAACCTTCCAAAAACAAGTCTCATCCATCTCAGCTACTTCCTGGAAAGTTTCATGGTCAAACGGGGGTCAAGAAAAAGGGGAGTACCAAAACGCTTTTACCCTATTCATTTTTTATAGGAATCAGACACATCTACAGCCCAATGGCTGAACGGATGTACACAAAATTTAACAGAAAGCTAGATCTTGGTCCGGAAAGCGTGCTTTTAGTGATTTAGTGTAAATCCATTCAGTCATTTTTGTGAAATTGAGGCTCAAAAATGTTGTATATTTCATGCGGCAGAAGATCTTCAGGGCCGGCAGATCAAGAGATAAGATCTGATTGGCTGCCACCACATCAACAATGATGTGGCAGCAGCCATCTTAGGGGTCAGTCCTTTGTCCTGAAACAAAGCAAAATAAAACACATTTAAGGGGGCAGGGTAGTGATACCCTGCCCCCCAAGGCCCCTACCCTCCTCCCCCTGAGCCAAATATAAATTTAAAAAACATTTTTAAGCAAATTCACTGTTGATCCCCACATCTGTTTTAAAATGTAAAGAAAAACAACCCCTGGGCTGGGCCAGGTTCCAAAACTGGCTCTTATTCATTAATAAGGGGAGGGGGGCATGTGCCCCACCTGAGCCTTGAATAGGCTCCTGGAACTCCATCCCGGCTGGTATGTTAATATTACGGGAAGTGAGACGTGTGGTTCCCTCTCCCCTAGCATTTTACAGGTCCGCAGACCCCATGCCACGGGCTGCATTGATTGAAAGGGAAGAGGACACAAGGACCCCCGAGCCTTAAACACTCCTTGGGGAACCCATTTCCCACAGTTGCATTGATTTGTAAGTGGAGGTTGCCCACAGCCCCTTCCCTAACCTTGAAGAGGCCTGGGGACCCCACCCCCAGGGCCCAATACAACTCCAGTGTTTTAGGGGCCCTACCCCTCAGGATACTGTTGTTTTGTGCCCATAGGACTGCGGGCATACCCTGCTCCTACTCTCATAGGCAGAAAAGTGAACTTCGCTCCCGCCCTGCAGGAACAGTGCAAATTGTGCTCCCGCCTGGGAGAGAGCAAAGGTATAGTGCCAGTTCCCACCAGCACCCAGTATGGTGCTGGTCGGGTAGCCAGCTGGAGATGCGGTAATCTTGGATCTCTCCCCGCAGCCCCCAGTGAAAACAGCTTTTTGGGTGCCTTGGGTGAACTCCGGGTCTCCCAACAAAAAATGAAAAGGTGACAGGCGCTCGCCTGTGGAGCAGGTGGAGTCTTTGGGACTCCCTCCATGGCCCCTAACTTAAACAAGCATTGGCATAGCTAATAGGTCTCGCCTTTGGGACCTTATAAGTGTTTAGTTATCCAGCACAATATCCTTGGTGCAACAACATCAAGTGTTGCATGGCTAAACTCTTATAAGGTCCAAAAGGCGAGACCTATTGGCTATGCCAATGCTTGTTTATGTATGTTCTGAACTTATGCTGAGCTCACAAAATGTATGTGTATATTTCCAAAAAAAACTTTTTTATCGCAAATTATAAATACATATATATTGATGAAAAATAAATTATAAACCAAACTGGTCTGATCTATGGTTCTTAAATATTGTAAGTTAAGTGTTTTTGTTTTGATTTAATTGGAGAAGTTAACGTTTGTTCTTCTTGTAAGGCATTGTTGAGTGTTTTAACAGTTCGAAGTAATACTTCAGCCAATGAGTTGAAATCAGTAGAGTTTTGAGACTGCCCTTTCCTCTTTAATATTTTAAAATGAGTCAGTGGGAGGGAAGGTGCCGAGCATCAGAGGCTAAAACTGTGGTTTTTTCAAAGAACCACAGACTATTCTACTGAGTCACCTATAAAGTAAATGTTTGTATTCCACTTTCACTAGACACTCACAGGCTGGAATCCAGTAAGCGTCTTGCACTGGAAAATGGAAATATCAAATAAAGTGAGTGGAAAAGTAACTTGCTGACCTAGAAAGCGCAGTGAGGGTGGATCCATTAAACACAGTCTTACCACACTCACTGCAGATTGCAATTAAACCTGTCTGAGTCCAGGTGAATAGAATGTGAAACAAGCATTGACAAAGTCAATAGGTCTGGGCCAGGAGTGAGCTATTGGCTTTGGTAATCGGATGGGGTGGTTACCGGGTGGGAGAGGAGGTAAGAAACAGGGACAAGGATAAGAAACAGGGACAGAAGAGTGGGAGTGAATAAGAAACAGGGATGGGAAAACAGGTGGGGGTGGTAGGGAATAAGAAACAGAGAAGGGACGGTGGGAGGGAATAAGAAACAAGGACAGGTGGGAGGGAGGGAGCTCACTTGCTGACGGCAGGACGATCTGAGGACGCCTACGTGCTATTGAAGGACTTTGATGTTTCGAGCGCTGGGACACCATAAAGAATTACAACAGCGTGTCTCTGTATCTTTGGGATTTTACCTATATCTGGTTTTGGATGGAAAAGAAATACCCTGGTGATCTTTAAGCAATTTACTTCTTAAAGATATATGGAGCACTACGAGATTATTGTTGGATGTACCCCAGCCTCACACTACACTTAGTAGAACTTGAAGTCTAACATTATTGGACATCTACAGACAAACAGATAAAAAAAGAGAAAAGGAAGAAATTATACTGTGATTACGTCTTACAGCATAAACAGCAGGCTTTGTAGGTCGATATTGTTCCCCTAAACAGATACCCCAGGTTCTGAGAACTTGCGCTAAGAGAAGTAGCTGGTCCTGAAGAAGGTGGTTCTCACGTTTCCTTTTACCACCGAAACGCGTTGACCAAATCTCCCTGTAGATCCTACAATTCTTTGTAGCAGCTCCCTCTTGGGGGCCATCAGGATTACCTTATCACTCATTATGTGCTAAGTGGGAAAACTACTGAGATATATGTGTAAGGAATGTCTGGTATGTGTTTGTATGAATGAAGAGTTTGTATGTGCAGTGTTCTTTTCCCTGGGTTTTGTTTGGTTTTTTTTTGTCATGAATTGGAATAATACCTTTGTATTAATGAACTGACATGAATAATGTGTAAAGTATAGTGATGATGTTATTTATGAAAAATTGATTGTTCAAAATTGATTATATTTTTATAAAGAAAAAATGAAAATATAAAAATACGATAAATAAAAATATAAAGAATACAATTTGGTGTTGTTTGTGTGCTGGCTCATATATAGGAACTTGTTACATAGGTCAAGAGGGAGTATTATTTGTTAGAAGGGAGGGAATAAGAAACAGGGACGGAAAGGAATAAGAAACAGGAGGCCTGTAAATGAGAACACACATTGAGCAAATGGTCTGCGTTAGTTCCGTCGCACCACTCGCTGCTCTGCATTGCTGTTCTATCTTGCAGTCTCGAGCTACAAATGAATCAACTATTTCCCAGCAAGTTTGATAAAGGGGCAGGTAGACTTGGATGCACATCGATGAAGCACGTTCAACCAACACTTAAGTAATGCCTACGTTCTTCATTCAACAAGACAATTATGCTACACTAAATTAGATAAAGAACATATTGTTCTCTATGTCCTTCGATCGGACGAGGAGACTTGGCATCCAGTACACAAACTTAGGGTACAAGCAATAGATGAACCTAGCAAACATGAAGTCAGAAGACACTGCGCTCAACAACCGCTCCTCTTACAACCGAGGACAAAAACAAGAACTCGGAGGAAACCAGAAAGAAATTGGTCTCAGAAACCAAACAGCGACAATGTCCACATCACACACATGTCCTATGAGACGACAGACAGGAATGTTTTCCTATATCAAACATGGCCGCCAAAAGGAATGCAATATGCTAAAGCTGTCATCTAGCATTTCAGATGTCCGTACCCAGTCTTCAGCCAACGAATAGCCCAAATTCAAAGTGGGGGGCATAAAAATTATTCAAATGAGAAGTTTTAACAGGAGGTGATAATACCAAAGAAATTACAAATTGATTAGCCACATAAAAAAACAAAAGCATTTAAGTATTTCAAGCTTTAAGTCCCTCATTGTGGGTATACCATACACACTCGGGCGAATGGCAGTATGCGTAGCCGTTCTGAAGCCCGTTGACGTCAGAGCTCTGCATGATGGAATTCACAGTGACGTAAGTGCGTGGTTGCTCCCGCCAAATGTGATAACAGTGCCACACAAACAACACCAAAAGGCAAGCAACAGTAGAAAGTGCAATGGTGTCGCAATCGCGAAACAAGTGTATGCCCGTGGCGATCAGGTCGCGAAGTCCATCCAGTGACCAGCTCCCCTCCAGCAGCTGTTGTCAGGTGAGTACAAGGCAAAGCGATTAGTCCTCAAGTTTCTCAAAAGCACCCACACCATGCAGGTTAGTACGGATGAGTAGGCGGATATTCGGAGCAGAAAAGCATGATTCTGCGCGTTGCTTTAAAAGGTCTAAGCACTGCATGAGGAACGGGCAAGTCTTTCGTGTTCACACTTAAACCCCTCTGAGTGCATCTGACCATATTGATTTCCGTGGGCTGCTTCTCTTCGCGGCTCAGCAGTGTGTCATCTGGGTGGTCCCGGCTGCTTCCCCCTGGTTAGTCATTTCAAAGTGCAGCTGAGAAAGTTAATTGTGAGAGCGAGGGGGAGCCCGTGAGTGGTGCGCGCTGGGGAGAGCAGTCTGCTCTTTTTGGAAGCACATACTCATGCTTGTTACAAACCCCTGCGCACTCCCGCAAGGTGTATGCCGCCACAAGCACGAGTATGTGCTTCGAAAAAGAGCAGAACGACGGCTAAAGGTCCTCCTACGCAGCGCATGCACGCTGCGTAGGCGAGACCTAAAAATGGTGTGTGAGAGGCTCCCCAGATGCGTAATAAAAAAAAATGTTTTAAAACATTTGGATGGCCGCTGTGCGGCCCATGGGACCACTTGCAGGGAGCTGGAAGGGACACAATGGCCCTGGGGGCTCCTACCATGGCCCCATACAAAAATTAAAGGTGTGTTTGTCCCGGGTGGGTACCAAAACATCCAAAGAATAAGAAGAAAAGGAAAACAATTATAATAAATGAGCGGCTCCAGCCTCTCATTTATTATTTACTGCTCCTTACGAGGGGTGCTCCATAATGCCCTGCGAGGGCTTTTAAAATACATTTGTGGGAGCTTGGTGGTGTCCCTAGAATGTGTAGGGGCTCCACAAGCCTTTTTTTAATGTTGTGGGGGACTGCAGGGACTTCAGCAGTCCAACAGCAACATTAAAAAAAACAGTATGTCTCTTGGGTCATTAAATCAATGACCATAGAAGAGTTTACCATATGTTTTATAAAGCAAATCAATCTGGACTCTATGCTCTTCAGCTGGAGTGCAGAGCCAACTTGTGGTCGGTTCTATAGCTGCACTTTGTAACTTGCAAATTGTTTACAAAAAGGCTCGAACATGTTGGTTTTTTTTAAAACCAAACTTTTTCAAATGTTTGTTATGACAATCACTTTTATTAAACATTGCACTTTATGCATTAATGAAACCTACATTTGTTTATATTTATTAGTGATTCCGACGGGCCACTGGCAATATTTTAATGTTTTAATTATTTTAAAATGAAGTCGCAACCCCACCTCTGTGGGGTGTCTCCCTGGGCACTGGTCTGTGGCTGAATTAGCTTATCTCGGTTGTAAGTAAGTATATTACTCGTTTGCTTGCTTGATGTTCAAAATTTTTTTTTCTTTATTCACATTCATATCCTCAATATTCCGGGAAGAACTTCATTTCCCAAAATGCAACATAAATGTTTGTTTCAAAACATCGTATTGATCAGCGTTCCAATGCATTTCGGCATATTGCCTTCGTCAGGGAACATCTAGAAACAAAAATTAATCTATGTATAATGATACAAGAACGAATTACATGATGCACTGTTATAATCGCGTATGGTTAACCAGAAAGGTGGTGATGTTTGCGGTGTGAACTATAGAGGGGTGCCTTAAGGTACGTAAATGGTGCAAAGTGTGATATAAATGTGCTAGGTGCTGTGTTTATAGCGATATGGTGTTCAACGAAGATTTGCCGTCGTGATTAATTGTTCTGAAAAAGCTCTACAGTGCCCGACTTCTATAGTGACTCGTATTGTCAAAGTTGTATCGGTACTATAAACCAGCGGGGTGAAGCAACAATTCTAAGTTGCGATAAACGTCTGAAGTGCCCAATTTATACAGTTGCTAGTTATATTAAGGTCGCTGGTTATATTAAGGTCTTACCGATGCTGCGAAACTGGCGTGTCTATACGCTGAGGAGTCTACCGTCGGTGAGGTGATGGCTCTGAGTTACCGCGTAGTGTGAGCTTTAACGTAACTGACGTGCTTACGTGCGTTGACTCAACATAAAAAAAGGACTGACCGGGTCTATTGCGTGAATAAATAACGAACAGATTGAGGAAAAAAAGTTATGTCGAAAAGTGACCACGAAATGCTTAATTGTGAGTGTGGTGTGTGATACAATACTGTATTTACAGGTACAATGAAATATGACTAATATGCAACATGTTTTGTTTTCACAATCAATCAACGATACAACGAAATTACAATGGCTGTCCGAAATGGTACCCAAAAGCAATATAATGGGTGCATGAGCCAAGATTAGGAGATGTCAATGTACTGAACATAGGGTGGAATTTTCATGCTATCTTTAAACAATGTTCAGTACATGGACATCTCCTAATCTTGGCTCATGCACCCATTATATTGCTTTTGGGTACCATTTCGGACAGCCATTGTAATTTCGTTGTATCGTTGATTGATTGTGAAAACAAAACATGTTGCATATTAGTCTTATTTCATTGTACCTGTAAATACAGTATTGTATCACACACCACACTCACAATTAAGCATTTCGTGGTCACTTTTCGACATAACCTTTTTTCCTCAATCTGTTCTTTATTTATCCACGCAATAGACCCAGTCAGTCCTTTATTTATGTTGAGTCAACGCACGTAAGCACGTCAGTTACGTTAAAGCTCACACTACGCGGTAACTCAGAGCCATCACCTCACCGACGGTAGACTCCTCAGCGTATAGACACGCCAGTTTCGCAGCATCGGTAAGACCTTAATATAACTAGCAACCTTAATATAACTAGCAACTGTATAAATTGGGCACTTCAGACGTTTATCGCAACTTAGAATTGTTGCTTCACCACGCTGGTTTATAGTACCGATACAACTTTGACAATACGAGTCACTATAGAAGTCGGGCACTGTAGAGCTTTTTCAGAAAAATTTATCACGACGGCAAATCTTCGTTGAACACCATATCGCTATAAACACAGCACCTAGCACATTTATATCACACTTTGCACCATTTACGTACCTTAAGGCACCCCTCTATAGTTCACACCGCAAACATCACCACCTTTCTGGTTAACCATACGCGATTATAACAGTGCATCATGTAATTCGTTCTTGTATCATTATACATAGATTAATTTTTGTTTCTAGATGTTCCCTGACGAAGGCAATATACCGAAATGCATTGGAACGCTGATCAATACGATGTTTTGAAACAAACATTTATGTTGCATTTTGGGAAATGAAGTTCTTCCCGGAAAATTGAGGATATGAATGTGAATAAAGAAAAAATTTTTTTGAACATCAAGCAAGCAAACGAGTAATATACTTACTTACAAGCGAGATAAGCTAATTCAGCCACAGACCAGTGCCCAGGGAGACACCCCACAGAGGTGGGGTTGCGACTTCATTTTGACTAACCCATACTCTTCAGCAGGGAGTGATACCCAGGAGCACGGCACAGATTTACGAACATACATGTCACCACGCAGTGCACAATTGACCCCCATGTGATTAATTATTTTAAAGGCATCATTAAAGGGCTGCATTTAAAAAAAAATTATCACTTTATGTAAAGGCAATCACAGACATGGTGGTCGGCGACCTTAGCAGGCCACCATCTCTGTAATAGCAGTAATTCAGAGGTGCCCTCAATTTGTGACCTACATTATTAACATTTATGAGGTAGGTTGAATTGGGACCCAACACAAATAGGTTTTTGGGAACCGACTTACATACGTCGGTTTACAAAGACATAATGGATTTGGTAAAAGTCTGTGCGCAATTCGTGACGACTTGTACCGACTCCATGCTTTATACATCTGACCCTGGATCTCCCAGTGCCTTAAAAAAAACTGTATACAAAAAAGTGATGGATGGAATGCTTAAATTAATCTCAGCCACTGGTATTTACTCGGGCCTCATCCCAGTCCATCGTTATTTTGCACACCATGTCACCTCAGTTTGGATCAAGCTATATGTCAGGCCATTTCCTCCCTGATCCGAAATACAAGCAACCTATGATGGGTTGTGCCCTAGTTAGAGCTCACCAGCCAGGTATAGCTTGCTTCCAGTGATGCAGTGTGCACAGGACCACATCTGGACATACCCCTCCCACTTAGGGCTACATACTAAAGTATAGAAAAAACGATGGATGGAATTTTTTAAATAATCTCAGCCACTGGTAATTACTCGGGCTGCATCTCGGTCCATCTTTATTTTGCACTCCATCCCGCCTCAGTTTGAACCCATCTATATACAAATCAGTCTTGACCCTGCTCCAATAGGAATAGTCCAGCCCGAAGTGCCAGGCCAGGAACCAGAACACAAACAACCTAGGACCGGTTTGGCCCTAGTTAGGGCTCAGCATGTTATATCTTGGTTCCAGTGACAAAGTGATGGATTGGGATGCGGCCTGAGTGATTGCCAGTGGCTGAGATTAATTCAATCATTCCATCCATCACCCTGTTGCTGTTGCAACAGGTATGCCCAGCCGTGGGTCTTGTACTCACTGTGCCACTGGATTGGAGCTATACCTAGCTGATGAACCCTTATTGGTGAAGGAAGTGACCCAATTAGGGGCACCCGGGTCACTCACGACCATCTGTCTGCCTTCCCAATAAATGAAGAGTTGGACAGACAGTAGAGTATACAAACCAAATAGTTTATTAGTAATACGCTGCAGCGGAGCCCAGTCTGACCAGTCTCCTGAGATGACTGCAGAGGGACTGACTCCCCCCAACATTGCATCAGATATTATACATTCCCAATTCTCAAAGAACACGCCCAGTCTGGAAAATTCCAGCTCAGGCTATGGTGAACAAAGAAGGCAAACAAGGATGAGCCATGGCACAGGGCTGGGTACATGCTATCTCTACCCCAAGGTCGCTCGGCTGGTGCCTACCATTCTAAGATGTGGGAACGGGTCTATCTAACAGCAAAGGTATGCAACAATAGATAATACATTCATTAGTACAGCGAAACTTCAAACTTGAGAAGAACAAGCTGGAGGCGCAAAGACAGCCTTTCTGCTGAGGCAAGCATCATAAGACTGGAGCTCAATCTCAGTTACAGAACAAGATGGCGCCATGAATGCTAACTTAACACGGAATAGAGTATGAGCATTGAAAAGGGAACACTTCAAGTCTCAGGCCCTCCTTTTAGCATTCATGCTAAGCTTTATTGGTGCTATCAGGTAAGGGTCTTTACAATTCTAAAGCGAGGAAAAGAGAAACATTCACACATAGACTATCATTGCTAACATATGGACAGTCCATGGAAACTAAAACTCTAAAATGTTAAACACATATAATCAATATTAAAAAATACCCTTATCAATACACATCAAATCCTGAATACCCTGCATCATCATAGCCTTTGCATTAGAATCACGCCTCGGGGTCCTAGGACGTGCCTTGAACATTGATACACAGCAGGCCCAACAGGCAGGGAGGCAGTGTATGCACAGACAGCATGTTAAAATGATACCTGCTATGGCAACCTGAAAAATAAGGATCTTCCAACCCCAAATGGTGAATAGGTCCCAGAACCATCCCTTGAATGACCATGTACCATTCTCCTGGTGTATATCCAAGGTTATTTTATGCAATTTCTGTATAGCAGCGTACACAGTGGGGGCGTGGTCAGGGATGTACACACAACAGCTACTGCCGATGACACGGCAGGCCCCACCCCGATTTGCAAGGATGACGTCTAAAACCATCCGGTTTTGAAGGGCAACAAGTCTTGTAGCTTAGACCTCTACTGTGATAATCATCAAAATCCCTGCAGGTCTATTAATGACTAATTCCACCACCCTAGTGAGCCATCTAATGTTAAGACTGTTAGCCATAGGCCGTAGGCTTCATTGTGTCTGTGAACTGCTGCAGGGTGGTGCCTGTTATTTGCTCTATGTCATCACAGCTAATCATTCTCTTAAACCAGAGAACATGGGCACCTCTATGCGGTAGACGATGGTCTTTATGGTAATTGGGAGGGGCTTTATACACAGGTGGCAAAAGGTAAGAAAGGTAACATTTTCCCGACCACCCATCAGGAAGCCAAACATAACAATGAGCTCCATACACTCGCTTTGGAATCACAGCGGCACACTCTTGCTCCCCCTGTTATTAATGAAATGTTTTTATTCGTAATGTCATGTGTTGTTCTATATAATATTGCTTTGTGTGGCAATGTTTATACACCCATAACTCATGGTATATCCATGATCTGTCCTGTGCATATTCTCTTAGTATGTGCTAACTTTTAAATGGTGTGTCTTAATGTACTTTTTAAATGTTATGTATGGTATGTCCACTTATGTTATGTTTTCTCATACTTTTCCAGCCCTGACGAAGTTCACTCTGAACGAAACGCGTTGGCTGAGGCTCTGTTTGGACTATTAACTTAAAATAAAGACTTTTTGTATACCATCTACTGACCACTTGGTGTAATATACTCACAAACAAACTGGTGGTGCACCACCCCGAACCCCCTTTTTGAAGCTCCATAAACAAAATAGACATTAGGTGGCGGAATCAGGGGTGGACTTCTTGTTGCTCTCAAGATAGAATTAGTGTTGCATCTGCTCTCCCCACCTCTATTTTCCCAGCCCCCTGGACACAGAAAGGAGCTGTGACATCTACCACCGACAAGGGAATCGGCTTTATTTATATAGCGCCTGAATCGACCCCCGAAGGGGTATCTCTGCGCTACGGACAGGGCTGCAGGAAAAGCTAATGAGGGGATCAGAATAGGATGGTCTTAACGAGCTTCCCAAATTGGAGATGATCTGGACATTGTCTAAGATGAATAGGGAGCTGATTCCAGTAAAGAGGGTCAAGGTGGGAGAATGCCTTCCCACCCAGCCTAACTTTCCTGACTCGAGGGACCACAAGAAGAGATTTGGTTCCTGAGCGGAGGGTCCTGGAAGGCGCATAGGGTGTGAATTTCTCAGCGAGATAAGAAGGACCAATGTTGTGTAAGGCTTTGTGGACAGTGCAGCAGACTTTAAACTTTACCCGCTTACGCACTGGGAGCCAATAGAGCTGATGGAGGAGAGGGAGTGAAGCAGTCTTTGGGGGGGTCATTCAGGACCAGCCGCGCCGCGGTGTTCTGAACCACTCGCAATCTACATAGCGAGGGCTCATTGGCTGAGACCAGGAGGACATTGCAGTAGTCCAGACGACTCAGTATAAGGGCCTGAGTCAAGGTTTTCCGAGTAGAATCAGGAATCAGAGGAAAAACTCAGCGTAAAAGACCAAGCGTATAAAAGCAGGAGCCAGCTGTCTGAGCAGCGTGCTCCTTCAAAGTGAGAGCCTGGTCCAAGCGGATGCCCAGGTTCTTAACAAGGGACTTGGGGGCGGGGGAGCACCAAGGTCCACCAGCCACCATTCGGGTTATCTTCAGTAACGTTGCGGGTCTGAAAGGACTGGTATTATTCCGATGCGTGGAACTGTAGAAAATTGTCCCTTTCCACCTGAGACCAATTTCCCTTCCTCACTCCCTTGGACGCATGCATGCAAGAGCTCAAGAACAGCCTGCCAAACGGCTCTCTGCCTGTGGGAGCCCCGGGGGGGTACTCTATACTAGAAACTTACAGTCTGTGTCAGGGTACGAGAACTAGTACTTTTTAATTCCAATGTGTCAGCCTGGTGAAATAAATGGACCATGCTAAGCAATGCAAACCACCCCTCACAGCTACTAACATATGACAATGGCATGGATATCAAGTTCTCACTTCTATGAGTTACTCAGGGCAACAACCCACATACCCAATATTTTGTTGTATTAAAAGCTGTGTGCGTTTGATGCAAGGTCTGAATGAACACATTATCTTTATACGACGTCCTGTGCTCCTCCATGTGAGGTGCCAGAGTAACAAAGATATGCTTGGGGGAGCAGGCGTAGCACTAATCAAAGTATGCACAGGATATTTCTCCTCCAGAAAATACGTTACCCCAAGCATCAATATTAAAGAAATTGGAATAATTGCTACGAACACAGCTTTACTTTCACAGACCAGGAGGACCAGACAGGCCCATCCCGCTAATGACGCGTAGCTGCAAAAGGCTGTTCTTCCTCCTGAATGGGGCAACCAAAGTGATACATTCTCGTAAAGCAGCGGAAAAGACTTACACTTGGAGCCAAGCTGGAATAAAAGCATGAAACAAAGACAATATATTGTTAGTTAGGTGTAGGCGCTGTTGAGCACAGGCGGTGGAGCTGTTCGTCTAGTTCGGATCCAGATCCCACCTTGCAGGGCAAAATATCTTCTCCTCGGAAACACTGTTCCTTTTGCTGTGTTCGGCGACTGTCAGAATAACGCACCAATCTACCTTTCCCTAAGCTATCGTTGGTACCACGGGCATGGTACGTTCGCCCTATTCTCCAGCAATGCAGTCCATCCCTACTAATCTGACTTTCCCTTTGGTGCACTGCTCCTCTTATGGGGGCACAAATTGTACCTCAACACTCGAGGCACAGCGGGGTCAGAGAACAAAGGTACCAAGGAGCAGAGGGTCGGACTCAGGCAGGTCGGTGGATTGGGGCTCAACTGGATGTGACTCAATCACAGGCGGGCCAACAGGCTGGGGCTCCTGGATGGCCTTAATTTCGGGGGCACCGCCTCATTCAGCACCGCATGACTCTCTTCCTCCGGTGGTGCCCATGTGAGCCGGGCGTCCGAGAAGGTAATGAACCATGGCACCTGTTCTGTCTCACAATCCCATCCGCGACCCACTGGTAGGGCAGCGGGAGGGGTACCCTCTTACAATGGGTGCTGTGTATCCAGTTCTTCCGAGCGTCGACCTTCACCGCTGTCCTTGTAGCTAGAAGGACCTGCAAGGGGTCCCTTCCAGCGTGGCTCCATACCGCTCTTCCGCTGAAAGTTCCGGACCAGTATCCAATCACCTGGACATATCTGGTGACCTGGACCCTCTGAATTTTGCTGCAATGTTTCAGCGATCGGTTGGTGAATAGAACCCACATTTTTAGTCAACTCATAAAGTATTCTATAAGCAAGGGGTATTCTGTGTCGGAAAACCTGCAAGGTCACGAGACTCCCCAAACATTTGTCGGGCGGCCAAACATGACCTCATGCTGGGACAATCCTTTTCTAGAGTGAGCTGGGACTCTCGTAGACATTAGTGCTAGGGGTAAAGCATCTGGCCACTGCAATCCTATGCTCTCTTTGATCTTGGCCATTTTCAGCTTGAGAGTACCGTTGTACTTCTCGACCAAGCCTGCTGATTGGAGGTGGTTCGCCGCATTAAACTTTTGCCTAATGTGCAACCTGTCGCACACCAATTAGATGACCTTGGCATTGAAGTGGCTGACATTGTCACTCCAAATCAAACGGGGCAAACCAAAACGCGGGAAGAACTCTTTCAAGAGTACCTTCGCCGTCGCCATGGCGGTGTTCTCTTTAGTGGGGTAGGCCTCAATCCATTTACTGAATGCACAGATAACCACTAACAGATTTTTCAAGTTATTGACTCATTCCATTTCAACGAAATCCATCTGGAGAACCTTGAAAGGGAAGGAAGGCGGTGCAAAACTGGGGTGGGGGTACCCTTACCAGGATTGTGCATCAGGTAGATCATGCAGTACTTCACCAGGCGGACAGCAACTTTGGGAATATTGTCATTCCGCCATACGGAGTCTAACAGCTTGCAAACCCTTTTGCACTAATGTTTGCTGGCCCGTGCGCCATGGTAACCGCAGGGAGGACATATGCATCCGGTAGCATCCATCTCTGTTTTCCGGATTTGTTAGTCCAGCACACATCCTCATCCAAATTAGCCGTGCTCTCCTGCCATATTGCTAACTTCTCAATTGTCATCTCACTCTGAATCGCCTTGACATTTTGCAGTGTATCCTCAAACATCACACACTCGGGCACTCATCTAGCAGGACCTAACACAAACATCCTCTTCATTTTAGTCCGTGCTGTCTCTTTTGCTATCTAATCTGCAAATGCATTCCCCCTCCCAACATCATCAGTTATTGCCTTGTGAGCACTGCACTTCACTATTGCTATTTTTTTAGGGAGTGCCATGGCTGACAAAAGTCTGTGTATTAGTGGGCCGTTCTGTATTCTCATTCTGTATTCTCTGCCCAAAATTATGACCCACACCAAACGCATACTGGCTGTCAGTATATATATTCCCTCAACTCTCAGGCATGAAGAAGGGCCACCAACTCTGCAGCGTGTGCTGATTGATAGGGAACACGTGATGTCTCAACTACAGTGCGTAGGGTGGTGATAGCATAGGCTGCTGTTGTTGTGTCATCTGGCTATTTAAAACGAGCCATCGACATATAGCTCCCCTTGGTGTTCAGATAGGGGAACATCAGGCAGGGCTACCCGTCCCTTCGTCTCTCCTTCAGTACGGAAGATGCAATCATACACGTCCATCTCCTCACTCTCAGAAGTGGCTGGGTTCAGGGTGGAACATTGGACTTCCTGACTTCTTGGTTAGAAGACTTCAGATAGCAATGAATGACGCTGCCAGGCTTATTTTCAAACTACCAAGACACACTCGAGCCTCGACCCTTCTCCAACGTCTTCATTGGCTCCCTGTGAAACAAAGGGCTAAATTTAAGGGCCTATGCATCGCCCATAAAGCCATTTATGGTCAAGCTCCCACATATATCAAACAACGTCTCACAAAATACGTGCCAGGGCGCGTACTCAGGTCCTCCACAGGGAGTCTGCTTTACTGTCCCAGGTTCAACTATGTTTCCAAAGGAGGGAGGGCCTTCTCCTCCGTCATTCCAACTCTTTGGAACAAGCTTCCCAGCCAACTTCGAGCTGAAAACCGCCTTCTTCCTTTCAGGAAACAATTAAAAACCATCCTGTTTACAGAAGCCTGGGCTTAACGATCAGTGCACTGCTAAGATTCTACGCTACTCTTCTTCTACAGCGCTTAGAGACCTTTCTGGTATTAAGCGCTCAACAAATCCAAATTAACATAACATAACATCTTTTAATGGTGACATGTGGTGCAAACCGGGTCAGTTCATAGCCAGTCAGACGTGCACTGGTAAGATGCGTCTTTGTTCTGTTCAAAAGTGTGTTCACAGCATGCAGGACCATGACTGTGAGATCAGTATCAAGGACGAGCCCTGACGATTTTCGGATAGGAATTACCACAGCCGCGACCGCTCTTAGACAGCTCGGAAGGGCTCTGGCAACGTTGTCAAGCAGAGCATAGAAATCGGCACATGGCCTTTTTTACCTCCAAAGGTCTGTGTTAAAACAGAGAGCGCGCAGCCAGCCATTTTGTGCACGTACAACACGAACGGCTTCTGATAGTCTAGAGTGCCAAGCACAGGTGCAGAGCAAAGCGCTATTTTTAGTTGCTCAAAAGCATGCTGACAGTCATGCATCCAAGGCAGGGGTTCATGCACATCTTTAGTGGTTAGGCGCAGCAAGGGCTTCGTTAGTAAAGCAAAGTTAGGGATCCAGTGACGGCAATACGAAGTAATACCTTTAAAGGTTCGCACATCCTGTTGCGTCTTAGGGATGGACATCTTAGTTATAGCAGAAATGCGCTCAGGTGTTAGTCTCCTTCCCTCCTTCGACAGTAGGTGACCTAAGTAGGTGACCTCCTGTCGACAATATCGAAATTTAGAAAGGGACACTTTGTCCATGATGGGCCAAATGTAACAATAGTTTAACCGTTGCATCCTTGCAACCATTTTCAGTATCCGAAGCCATTAAGAGGTCGTCCACAGACTGCAATAGGACATTACCTGAGGGAAGGACGAGGGAGTCCAATTGACTTTTTAAAGCATGGCTATAAATATTAGGGATTTCAGTATAACCCTGAGGAGCCCAACAGAATCTAAAACTTCTGCCAGCCAGGGAGAACCCAAACAGATACCTGCTATCTGGATGTATGGGGATGCTAAAGAACGCATTCTTCAAATCAATGACAGAAAAGTATATGTCAGAGGGAGGAATCATGGTCAGGAAAGCAGTGATGTCGGGAACAACAGGGAACTGATGAACCACAATCTTGTTCACCTCACGCAGATCAATCACAACGCGGTAGACATCGGGGCAATCATCTGGGGAACCCAGTGTTGCCTTTTTAAGATGCGAAGAATAGGGCTATTGCACTTATTCGCAGTCGTCTCCTCAACAACTCCAGACACAATCAAATCCTGTATAATCTGCAATAGCGCCCGTTCCCCTGCCTTTGGTACCTTGTACTGGGGAAGACGAGGCAGAACAGCAATGTCCTTAACTCTGATGGAGATCGGAGGTATCTGCAACAGCCCGACGTCCGTATCACCTGTAGCCCATAATGTCGACGCCTCCTTAAACTCAGTTGGAGGAGGTTCATCCTTTGACAAACATTGCTTGGAATTCACTACATTGGATCCTATGGTCATATAGACGCCATCCGGAGAGCACGAAATAGTCGCATGTAACTTTTTCAACAAGTCCAAACCCATTAAATTCTCTCCACAGTTAGATGTCAATAAGAAGGGCAAATCTACGGTAAAAGGACCTATAGTCGGGGCCAGTGGCTCAGAGATGGGGCTCATAACCGGTATGCCTGAGAAGCCTACTGAAACATTATTTTGGCCAGACAGGGCTGCCACGGGGACAAGTGAACGAGAAACAGAGCTATTAATTGCGCCTGTGTCCACCGAGACTTTTTTTTTGCTGAGCCCTGCAGATCAGCAGTAACATAGGGTCCCCGCTGATCCACAGGGATCTAAACTGATCTCTCACCCTGCCCTTGGCTGTCCTAGCCGTGGGTAAGTCCCGTCACTTCATCCAAATCATAATCATCATGGTAATACTTTCGCCCCCTCGGATCATCAAAATAGTTCTGCTCAGACCGACCTGGCTGTTCCTCTCTTCCCCGGCCTCCACCATAGCCACCTGCTCCCTGCCCTCGTCCTCTGGACCCCCGTCCCCTCAGATCCTCAACCCTTTGAAATAGCGTAGGACACTCACTATCCCAATGTCACTCCTCCTTAAAATATGCGCACTGGTTCGGCCCCACAGGTGTAGTATTCCTGCCAGTGCAGGGCAGCTGCCGGGCCGGTCCAATGCCCCGTCCTCTACCGTTGCCCCGGAACACCTGTTGCATCAACACCTTAGTTTTCAGCTCTATATTTTTCTTCTCTGCCTTCTCCTTCTCTTCATTCTCTCTGTGCTCATAATACTGTGCCATACTTAATATTACCGATGGGGAGGAGGTAGTCCAAGAACTCTCCGAAGCCTGCAACTGAGTCGTGATCTCAGGAAGCAGGTTCATAACAAACCTGTCAACAAATAGCCGGACACCTCCCTCCATTGACAAATCCTGTCCACTAAAATCCCAAAACACCCCTTCAAACCTAGTGAAGAAGTCGGGTACACTTTCATCTTTATTCTGGCCACATGCTGTTAACTTATCCCAATCTACTCTTTAAGGTGGGATCAAGGAGTGCATATACGTGATAATTTGACACGGCAAAGCTAGTATCTCAGCCTTAGGCTTCTCACCGGGCTTCCTCTCTTTATCCCATGCCCTAATCTCACCCCAAGTGCCACCCAACTCCACTACGTGGTCCTGTGTGTGCACCTGCCGCTAAATACCAACCGGCACCAGCAAACCGAAAAACATCTTCGTTGAGGACGCGGCCTCTGTCAACTCTTTGTAATAAGCAGTCAGATTTTTCCTAGGGTCGGGCAACTGAGTCTTAAGAGACAAAACCTCACTCCTTTTCTAAGGAGTATAAACACACTGTTCCTGGAAACGGGCCTCTACTCGCTGCCTGATGTCTTGTTCCTGCCCATTTCGAAGTTCTGGTAGTTCAGGTGGTAGATGGGAGAACTTCCCTCATCGGGAACTGAGATACTGCAGAGTGGCTCTTTTGGATCAACCTGCCACGGTATCCAATCAACGTGGTAACAAAAAACGTCATTAGGGGCCATATTAGCTGCATACACACTGTCCCGAATATCATAAATAATTTTGGGGGCAACACCAATAAAACACTGCTCCCACAGCCCAATCAGAGTAGCCGACATATGCTTGAGGGCATGCTGTTGCACAAATGGCTCATAATCTTGCAGTACACTCCACACATCTTCCTCACTGTAAATCGGACTCCGGGCCCACTCAGAGGCTTGGTCAGCCACCATCTTCTTCTCTGTATCACCCACATCAGACCGAATCAACACTCGCCCCATTCTTTCCTTAGCAGCTGCCCGATCCCCATCATCCAAGCCTCGCACCGGTGTCCCAGCATACAACAAGGGTGAGGAAAGGAAGTGAGGGGAGGACACACTCATAGCTGTTACGGGAACTAAAGACACTAATGTCTGTGTGGTGGGTGTAAGCGAGAGAGGTAGGGAAGGGCCTGGGGCAACGGGCACAGCAGATCGACCTATAATCCCTGCAATCTTGGCCGATGGAGCCAAAGAGGAAACAAGGGGTGCTCCATCTGAAGTGGCAAAGTCAGGGGCAGGGGAACCAGAGGCTGTAGCATGGGTGGCGAGGGGCGGTGTAGGCAGGGCTGCTGTATATATCCTTTGCAGGGCAGAAGGAAGTGGTGGCTGCACATCTAACAGATCCTCCACAAAGGGATTGCCTTCTTCACGTGCAACATACGACTTATCGCATTGCAATCTAAACTTCCGGTCAGCACACTATATAACCTTCTCTATCTTCTCTCTCTTGTACGCTATAGCCTTTTGCGTTACTGTCTGCGTCTTCCCTGTCCAGTGCTCCTTCTCCGCTCTTATCCGTCTTTGCTTAGCTTCCTTTTGCCATACCTGAAGATAGTCAAACATTGACTGCCTGCTTCTTTTTGCAAACAGTTTATCCTGCAAGAAGTTCAATTTCTGTTCATCAAAAGTACCTGTCAAAGGCCACTGAAACTCTGCGTTGTCCCTCGTATATTTGTGCAATCATGTACGAAACATAGGGCCAGGGCCATGCTTCACATACATATCTAAGTTTGGGGTGCCTTCCTTAGGCACAGGCTGCCCCTCTTCCAATCGAGAATCAGCAGAACAACGGCACCTCAAACAGCAGAACTTGCTTAAACAGGGCATCTTCAAGAATAAAGAGAAACAGATTAGCTACTTGTACCCAACAAGTGACTTACTGATTCCTTCCCACATGTCCGTCCTTGGACCGTATCGAACGCTCATAGACCAAAAACCAGTCCGCAGACCGCACCAATTCTTCAAATCAGGATCCTCATCACAAGTCCCAAACACTAGTCAAACCACAGGCGTTTTCAAGAAAAAGCCAAATTCTCAAAAGTCGCCTGGCAGAGGGTGCACAGACACCCTGTATCTCCAAAGCGGTCCGCAGACCTATCAAGTTCGCAAACAAACCAAGAAATGGTCTCCGGACCATATCTAAAATGATTCAAGACGGCGCCATATTTACCCAGAATCAAGACAAACTCACCTGGTGCACACAGGTCAAACAAAGTTATTCTCCACTGCCGGCTCTTCGGACCAAACGGCCAATTCCAAGGGTTTCGCCTTTCAGGACCCCAGCCGGGATGACGACTAGACACGGTGCCGCCCGATCAGACAGGCGGGGCAGCTGCGAGAACTAAGCTTGGTTGTATGGGGATCCCCGAGCCGCCCGTCTGACCTGACGCGGGCCCGTCCTCCACACCCGATTGCAGGCGACGATGGGACATCCGATGGAGTCCCTGTTCGGGCGCCAAATGAAGAAAGTGACCCGATTAGGGTCACCCGGGTCACTCATGGCCACCTCTCCGCCTTCCCAATAAATACGATGCAACGGAGCCCAGTCTGACCAATCTCCTGAGATGACTGCCGAGGGACTGGCTCCCCCCAACATAGGATCAGATATTATACATTCCC
This sequence comes from Triturus cristatus, assembly GCF_964204655.1. Taxonomy (NCBI): domain Eukaryota; kingdom Metazoa; phylum Chordata; class Amphibia; order Caudata; family Salamandridae; genus Triturus; species Triturus cristatus. The sequence continues at coordinate 1,708,681,448 of NC_140589.1, read as the reverse complement.
AATTCTCAAAGAACATGCCCAGTTTCGAAAATTCCAGCTCAGGCTTTGGTGAACAAAGAAGGTAAACAAGGATGAGCCATGGCACAGGGCTAGGTACATGCTATCTCAACCCCAAGGTCGCTCAGATGGTGCCTACCATTCTAGGATGTGGGGACGGGTCCATCTAACACAAAGGTATGCAACAATAGATAATACATTCATTAGTACAGCGAAGCATCAATCTTGAGAAGTACAAGCTGGAGGCTCAAAGACAGCCTTTCTGCTGAGGCAAGCATCATAAGAGTGGAGCTCGATCTCCGTTACAGAACAAGATGGCGCCATGAATGCTAACTTAACACGGAATAGAGTATGAACATTGCAAAGGGAACACTTCAAGTCTGTGCATTATGGGAATAACATTTCAAATCTAACATTGGGGCGAAACCGGCCCTAGGTTGCTTTTATTTGGTTCAGGGAGGATCTGGCATGGCAGTTCAGGCTGAACTGTTCCCATTGGAGCAGGGTCATGACTGATTTGCATATGGCTGGGTCCAAGCTGAGATGGCATGGTGGGGGACAAATGATATATTTGGATGCGGACCTTCTCTCTACCTAGCTCTTTGGAATCCTGCCTGTGTCTACTGCAGTTAACCTCAGAGAGTTGGGAAAATTGAGTGAGATGGCAGGAGCGGCCCTGGGCTTCCAAATATCGACATTCAGAGGCTCCACCCCTCCAGGGAAATACCCGATGGATTAACAACAGTGGCGGCTCGCAGAGGGAGTGCTGCGGGGTGGTGGGCCAATTCGGCGATGCAGCGAGCGCAAGGTAAATAGTTTTATTTATTTATATATTTACTTACTTTATTCCTGGCTGTCGTACGTCTGACTCCACTACCCCCCCACTCTGCCCCTACCCTCCCCAACGCCCCGCAGCACTCCCTCTGCAATTCGCCACTGATTAACAGGTCATTCCAGCCTTGGCTCTAATGCCCTTAGTCCAAGTTTGCTAAACTAAAACTGCTAAAAATAAATAAATAACCAAAATACACTGTAGGTGGGAGGCAGGACAACGAGGGGCAGGGTTCAAAACATTGCAAATCACCTTTTCACCGACTCTGAGATATTATGAGAAATGCAGAAGTGCAAACAGTTTCCCACCAGCAAAGGCAGGGAGAGCATTCCGAGCTCCGTCGCAAGCCTCTCGTAAACAATGTTAGTTTTGGACTCTTTCCCATCGAGACACTCAAAACCATTAATTACTTCTCAAGCACTTACTAATGTACGCTTTCTATCGCCGTTTGTTAATGCTCCGATTTTAATTATTTAATAACAGGAGAAAGTTGAAATTGGCAAGGTGGCAACAGGAAAAAAAACACATTCGGAGCAGCTGCTGTTGGAACAGACTGGCTTGAAGCTGTCACGGTTTCCAATTGCCAAGTTAGTCATCTTTGGAGAGAACGTGCATTATCTTTCCTACAAAGAAGTCTTTGCAAAATAACACGTTTATTCTGTGCACATGGCGATCATAGGCCTACAATAATTGATTGCTGTCTGGGATAATTATACACTCTGGTGTAGGCTATTAGATTGATTAACAAATACATTGACAGTTGAGCCCAATTTGTTAAATTCCAATTGGTGTTTTGTGCCAAAAATGTCTAATGTCTTCTTTGTAATTTCAAAAGCATGTCAGTGCTCCCAAGAGCTCCACTGCCAGTGACACTTGCCCTGTCACCAATTTGCAGATTGTGTGCTTTTTGTGGAACGATAGAAAATAGTTAATAACAGTTATTCCTGAACTCTCGCTTGCCCCAAGGTGATGAGAAATATTTTCTATGACCATTTAGCGATCGACCTTTCCCGCTGAAGCGGAAACAAAGCAGAAGCAAATGTTGTGATAATACAAATGTGTATAGCGTTATCTGTGTGTGTCATGTTTATCTTTCATAAACGGATGAAGAGTTGTAGATGACGACAGAAATGTTTATTTTCTACTGCACGCTACTGCAAATAGTTTCCTTCATTTTTCACACTCCTCACCATTATTGTACATTACTGAGCAATGCAATTTGCTCATCTTCAAACGAAGTTGAAGAACTTATCTTTGTAAAGAATATCAGGTGCTGTTTATCGAGCCTTTGGTTGAAAGAAAGATCAGAAAATTGTCTAGATGGGAGCATTACTTGACAGTATAGATGCAGCCGATATGTCACCATAGTCGACTCAGTGTTGGTCGAGCAGACATGTCACCACAGTCAACACTGTATAGGTGCAGTAGACGTCACCGTAGTCGACTCGGTATAGATGCAGCAGACATGTCAACATAGTCGACCGCAGTCAACACTGTATAGGTGCAGCAGACATGTCATCATAGTCGACTCGGTATAGATGCAGCAGACATGTCACCATAGTCAACACTGTATAGGTGCAGCAGACATGTCATCATAGTCAACTCAGTATAGATACAGCAGACATGTCATCATAGTCGACTCAGTATAGATGCAGCAGACATGTCACCATAGTCGTCTCAGTATAGCTGCAGCAGACATGTCACCATAGTTGACTTGGTGTAGATGCAGCAGACATGTCACAATAGTCGACTTGGTGTAGATGCAGCAGATGTGTCACCATAGTGGACTGGGTATAGATACATCAGAAATGTCACCATAGTCGACTGACTATAGGTGCAGCAGGCATGTCACCATAGTTGACTGTGGTTGGACCGTGGATAGGCCGAGTTTATTTCTACTAATATGATTCAGTATTTAGAGGCTTCTGAAAGAATTCAAGTGTGATCCCGATGAACTTGTCAGGCTTCCACTTTGACACACTTGCACAATCCATTGATGGTATGTCTTAGCCCCTCTTTTTTTACCACCAGGGTGGCTTCTCTGATTTCATAAATACTATCATTTCAATGCCTTCTATAGGGGAGCCACAGATTTGGGATCCGCTTTATGGGCTCTCCTCATTTTTAGGGCATTAGTACAGGAGAAGGTCTCATCACAAGAAACTTGCCACATGCATGTAACAAGCTGTTGCCTAATACACATTGGATCCCCACGTAGAATCGCCCTGCTGTGCTTCGCTTACATTTTAGAACACACAATCACACATTTGGCAAGTACGGCTCAATCAACAGAGCGAAGCTTCATTGCATTCTGATGGTATAAGCAGTTTTCAAGTTTTCCAATTCCTTTTCTGAGTAGCTCATCCATTCCAGGTTTTAGGCCTTATTTAGATCTCGGTGGATAGAATACTCTGTCATAAACGTGACAGATATCCCGTCCGCCGTGTTACGATCTCCATAGGATGTAATTGGATCATAGTATGGCGGACTGGAAATCCGTCACGTTTGTGACAGAGTGTTCCCCTCCGCCAAGATCTAAATCTGGCTCATTGTCTCTGGATCCTTGTAGTCATGTTTTCCCATTATAAATATAGGTCTACATGTTCGAGGATACAACAAAAAGAAGGATGGGCTACTCTAGGATGGAGTCAGGAAATTGGATCTGAGTAACTGATGAACAGTTTTGTGTCACCCCTATTCTTCTGAGGAGCTGTGTCAGGATTCGAAAATGTTGTACAGCAGAGTCTGACAACCTGCTCCACTTCAGAGAATATGTTTCTGGTAGTACAAAGTGAAATCCTAGAAGCAGAACTTAATACTGCAGGGCTGGGGGAATGGCCGTGAGAGGGAAAAGAGACAGCCAGTATGTCACAGTCTTGTCAAGCACAACTCTCTCGGAGTCTCTGAGCTCAGGTCTTTCATAATGATGTTATCGAAATCGGACATTCTCCGGCATGTAAGGTGCACACTAAGAGTAAGTTAAACAGATATATTTATCGCGATTATTGAACATAAATATGTCTGCAATAAACCCACAGTACAGAATGTTTTACTTTCCGGCTTCAGAAAGGTTGGTCGCTGGGAACGTAAGCCACTACAAATGGAAGCCGATGCAACAGATGATACAAGCCAGCTCACTGGTAATGCTGGACTCTGGTGTAATAGGAAACAAAGGCAAAGATAAAGCAGGATTCATGATCAAAGTTAAAATGCAGGCATACGTTAGGTGAACAATACACAAAGAAAATAGCAAAGGTGAGACACAACGCAACAGTGGCTGAATGTTTCTAGGCACCTTCATATAAAGGTAACCTCTTACATAGCACCACTGCGTATAGTGCCCCAAAGGTTTTATCCGATGATCTTTTCCTTTTAGTAGTGTCACAGGCTGACACAACCCACTATTCTGTAGAGTGCCACAAGCACTCCTCACACACAAAGCGGATACAGAAATCGTAATTTTTATACATATATAATATATAATCATAATCCACTGTGGCTTCTTCATGGGACGTTTCGTACAGATCCGTCAAGCGAGGGACAAAAATAGGGGCGGTCCCATAAGTGACATTTCTACTCCCATAAGATCTTTTGCTCCTCAATACTGAAAATAGAACCATCAAGAATCACACCAAACTTAGCATGAAAGTAAAACTTTACTCAAGGAAATGCTTTTACTTGGTTTCATGTACATCCATTCATTCATTTCTTCTGAAATTAGCATTTAAAAAGCGTTCTAGTTTGAGCATGAAAAAGTTACATTTTAGACATATCTGCATCATTAATTCGCAGAGTTCCTTGAACCCTGTTTCACAGACCTCCATGGATCCAAACATTAAAAAAAATGAATACTCAAATCTGATTGACTTGGAAAGAAAAATCTCCCTTTGTCTTTTTTAAATTCATAAACTCAGAGGTCCATATAACCAAAGCTTGATGATTGACTAGTTGCAATGTCAGGAAAAATATTGAGGCTGCCAATGTGGATGCGGGAACACAGTCTCTGCTTACTGGAAAAAATAAAGGCACATAAGGGAACCTCCTGTAAATATAATTTTTTTAATGCAGATTTTTCCATGGGTTTTGCTGCTCCTGAGACCCAGCACAGCCCACTGAGATTTCTGAATCCTAGCTGGGAGCTGCAAAATGAATACAGGCTTCATGGCCTAGGGACTCCAAGCCAACAGCAAGCTTCTTGGATCCTTGTTGGCTCATTTGTGGGTTCTGAGAATCTGAAAGTAGGTTTGTGGATCTCGCAAAAAGTTTAGCGTAGGTCGATGAGCCGGTGAAAGTTCTCAAATTCCATGACTGGATCTGCAAATCCTAAAAAAAAACTAAAATAAAAACAAGCCTGTGTCCAACTGCCATCTGTGCACAGCCTTTAGATGTGGCAGTGGGATGTTATGGTAGGTTGCTCAGTCCCTGTGGCTAACCCTTACAACACACAGACAAAAGCCATGTGCAGTGGGTTTGGCTGTAAGTAGGAGAATCTGTGCAGGGAAAACTTGTATTGTATTTTAATTGTATTTATATAGCGCTTACTACCCCTAAAGAGGCGTCAATACGCATTTCGACAAGTAGGAGGCTACTCCAGAGCCCAAAACGGAATAGTTGTGGATTAATATAGGGAAATATGATTTGATTTAAGCAGTGAACATGCAAGTCTGTTAACTGAATAATATAATGGAAGGGGGAAGAGTCTAGAAAGTGTTATTTGGGTGATTGTAGTAGTAAGATGAGGTTTGGGTTAAGTAAAAGGAGAGATGGAGGAGGGAAGAGCCTCTAGACATTTTTTAATAACTTTTTTATAGTTTATATTTTTCTCAATATTCCAATAGTGATGCATTTGTAGGTAAAATATTACGATAATATTTACATATTGTGATCGATAAATAAAACAGAGACCCTTAAGCATCTATTTAAATAACTTATATAAAAACCATGCAGTGACCTTGACACATTTAAGCATAGAATAATTTACATATATTTAACCATAAGTAATATATACATTTGTTAAGTAGACCTAAGGATATCTATATATTTTAAAACCCATAATTATTGTACACATGTTTATATTCATAGAGATATGTTGTACATTAGTGTTTGAGTATGGTGGTATGGTATATGATCATAAATCCCCAGAAATGCATTGATTTTTTTTAAGTGAGCTTATGGTTAGGTTTGGTTATAAGAACTTAACGCACATTTAAAAAACCTCTGAAATATACTCAGTTAAAGTGCAGGTTACAAAACAAAATTGAAAAAGCACTGAAATGCGGTTGTTGGAGTTATGCAAACTGTCCATCTTTTGTGCCCCCATCGTAAACTGCTTATGCCCTCACATCGGACATCACTCATAAAATGTTAAATGACACCATTGATGACATCACTTATGTTTTGTCTTGCTGTTCTGAAACTGTTCTGTTTGCAGATGTTTCCTGTTTGTTGAATGTTTCACTTTTCACACATTAGTTACTTTGGATCGGTTCCTCCATATACATGGGCTGGGATTCTGTTGGACGGTGTTCCCATATCGAATGCATGTGCATGCTTTGCTCTGCAGGTGGCTTCCGTTTGGTGTTTCTGATTGGATGTCTTGGCTGACATCACAGAATATAGAGGCTCTTTGTAGGTTGCTTTAATCTTATACACCATGATGTAATGAAGTCACAAAGTTCTCATTTCTTCTTTATTGTTCTTCTTTAATGTGGCTTGGATGACAAAAATCAAGTGAATTTCCATGTTAAACTGGTCTCTTTGTCCCTAATAAAATCTTGGAGTTACTCTCTGATAAAGATAGGAAAATACCCATTAATCATGCTCTTTTGTGCCAAGTAATCCATTTCTGGAAAAATACCACCCTGCATTATTTTCCTATGCCACAAGGTCAATACCAAATACACATGACATAGTCAGTGCTTTGGATATAAGGCAATGCTCTGTGAAAGCATAATGCAGTCATAGATTACTTTCCAACTAACATATACATCTGAAATCCAGTGTGCATTTGTTTGAGCTATTTAGGATTCGCGTTACGTTGTCTCACCCTTATAAGTGTTTGGTTTAGTGGTGGTGTATTAATCTAGGGCCTATGCTACTCCACATGTGCCAGGGTGACACATGCTCTATGCGGTGTGTGAAGTTTGTATCTACTGCACTTTTGTTTTCATGGCATTCTGAATTGAGTCCTCAGTGCCTCATTGTAATTCTTAGTGTCACGTAAGGAAGTTCCTTCCTACCATGGCAACACTGCTGTTCTATCTCATTAGTGCATTTCTCTCACATACTCGGCTCATGATTTCTAACTTTTTGGAACAGCCTGGCATGACATCAGCTGCAATACTTCAGCCTATTAAGAGCTGGAAAGTTGCCACTCGCTGAGGTTGCATGTCTGGTATCTTACGACGGAGCCAGCCAAGAATCAACTCTTAATTGTTAAAAGTAGGTCTCGGAAGGAAACATCCCATTAGTGTCGTCTGCTCACACATTCTAACAGGTATTAATTATAGTTAATAACTGCAGTGCTACCGGCCGCCATCTTGGATTGGAATCAGACGGGCGAAAAGGGAATGAAAATGTATTAGCCACAGGTTTACTTTTCCAGAACTTTCCGTTTCAGCCTTCGCGAACGATGCTCTTATATTAAATGCCGTTCTGAAAGAGAGGCGTTGTTAACCGATTGATAAGCCAGCAACAATACTGTGATCTCTTTATATAATTAATCTTCGCAATCTTCCTGTCACCAGCCACCGCGTTTGATTTTATGTTGGGTAAGAAAGATTGCCAGTTTTGAAAATTAAAAAACATTCCTATTATATTATTCACCCCCCCCCTAACAATTTATGATGCTACGTTTAGCTGCTGAGCGCTTGTCAACAAACATAATTAAGTTTCGATATAAACAGGATTGGTGGTTTTATTATGCAGCGCCAGCTTCGCAGGGAGTGTTTTGATTTAGACCCTGATTATACAAGCTCTGTATTTATGTGGCATTTCCCCCCTTTGTTAATAGATTTCTCTAATAATTACTTACAGACAAACAAGCCTTCACTTAGGTTCCCTGTGTATGGGAGACATCAAACGGAGGAGGAAGGCTGCCCCGCCGCCGGGACCAGTGCCAGCAGGTAACTCCCTTGACACAAATGTCTTGCAATGCGTTGTTACTTCACGCAGCCTATGCCTTTCTGTACGAAACCTGTGCTTCACCGAAACATTATTGTGGGTATGCTGTTATTTACTGAAAAAATAATATACGACCAATTTATTGGCAGCGGCAAATTTTCTTAGAATAGTATTTACAGCCATATTATTAGTATTACTATGATGTGTCTTTTCATTGTGCATTATCCAATATCTAGTGATAAACTCAGACCTCTGTGCGCAGGGTAGGGGAGCTAAAATGATGGCAGATACTAAGCAGCACCGTGATCGCGCAATAAGACAGACCACACAAAATTTTGACTTAGCAGAAAAGGTCACTTTATTAGGACAGGTAACTAAGAACCACTTATTGAGACAATATAAATATTATCAAATTGCTTCCCAAACATTTTTGCCACAAACAATTCCAAAAATACCCCAACCAAAATTTACCATAAATTACCCCATGTACTGCCCCAATGGCATCATTTCCTTGTTGACCATTTTGGTTTACCTGTCCAGCTTTTCTTCCACCCTCCCCCCGCCCCAGAGGGAAGGATAAGCCCGCTCCAGACTATCCAAACCCCCAAAAAAACGCCTGAAAGACACACACATGAAATGAAATAAAATGTCACCTGTCCTAACGTGACTTAAGATCAAAAATTTCATTAATATATACTTTTTTTAAATTTATTTTTCTTATTATTTTTTTTTTATATATATAAATATACACACACATATAAACACACATATATATATACATATATATATATATATATATATATATATTTTTTTTTTAGAAAAAGAGGGTGGGAGGGAGGGTCACAAAAAACAACCGTCTCTTTACCTCAGCACTCGTTTCCCGCCCAACCGCCTCTCTAGGGTGAAAACATAAGCCCCGCCCCCTACCTAACTACGCAACTCGCTACGTGGTCTGTACCATCGCGCGAACCGTCCCAGGGGGACACCCGGCTCGCGCCACGGTCCCCCCGGGTGCCATGGGCCAACTAACTTGACTCTGAACTCTCCTTTGTTGCTGAAGCTGCTGAGAGGCAATGTCATTACGAGTGCCATCACAAGGGGTCCTCGCGCTTCCCCAGTAAAATGTGTTTATAGATTTTTTTATCGAAAGTAAAAAATGTACCTTTTTTTAATAGATGAGATTGCCTATGCAACCGTACCTGTGCAGGTGTCACCTTTACACTTTCGCTGAAGTACATTTACTTTAGTATTTAGAAACAGGCGCTTATAGCATCTGATAAGAAACAGATGCAGCCACCCGGAGGGATCCGCATTACATTTTCAGTCCAGGCCTTGCAAACATTTTGGACAAGCCTGACCATATCTGGGGATGCCGTTCTGTACTGTGCAGCGGGCAAGGGAATAGTAATATACTCTGAGGTTTCAGGACTTTTAGGAAGACGCCATGGTCAACATTTTGTGGATCACATCAATTAGCTTCAAACTTGAAAAGCACTTGGGTCTGAATTCCCCATTGTCTCCCTCTCCCTCCCACCCACCCCAACATTCGTTGCGCCCGTCGGCAAACGTCCGTCGCGAGCACCACCTCGGTAGTGCTGCGCACGTCCGTTGGCCGACGCGGCCCCGCCCGCTTAATGGAACGCCCCGCACCGCGGTGGAATTACCATCACGGTAAACGGGTTTTAAGGGCTTTGAGAGGTCCAATGCATTCTATTAAAACAATGTGAGTTTGTTACTCTTGCGGTAGCTGTGGGAGGGGAGGACTGTGCCTTCCGCAGTACCAAGGAAGTGTATGATATTTTCTATAGGTCTGTGATGTCCCCCATAAATGATAAAACAGTGAAATTCTCTCTTGGACTCTCCCTCTCTTTGAATCAGTAAAACAAATATTTAAATGTCCCCCAGTGTTCCTCAACTCAGGGGGAGATTGAAAAAGATACAAATGTGTTACATATGCTGGGCTATGACACTTTCACAAAATTGATGTAGTTAATTGTCCTGCACCCCTTCCAGCCCTGCCCAAGGAAGAAGAGCTGGAATACTCATTTTCCCCACCTTTTTTACCTTTTATATAAAAAAGTAGCTCATATTTAGGCTTAGCATAGTATATTGATGTTTTATTTCTAGTCTTTTGAAGTTTTGTGTTGAAGTCACCTTTGACCTTTAGCTAACCTTAGTTAAGCCTTAAATAAACTTTTTCATTATCTAGGATCAACAAATCCAGCACAGGATTTGTAAATCTTGAACCCTCCCGGGGACCTGTGACTTTCCTGGCATCTCAGGATTCAGAAATCCAGCACAGAGTTTGTGGCTCATCAAAAAAAGATTTGGTGCACTAAATCTCAACTTGGCTAACCCTCTTTACAGTGGTGGTTGACTGGCTACACTGGGTTTGATGAAGGGCCTGACTGAATGCTAGACTCTGTGGTCAACCAACGTTGTGCCTACCTGAAGGCTTATGGCAAATGGTGTTGACAGACTGCTGTGGATTTTTCACAGGGCCTGACCAAAGGGCATGTATTGTGGTCAACCCCTACTGCGCATGGCTGAAGGCCAAGCACAGTGAGGGTTGGCCGCCATTGGGGTATTGGACAGAGGGAATGTTTGGATATGGTAGGTGATTTTTAAAAAAAGTCAGAAATTCACTGAAAAACACAACAGTAGAAGTGAAACTATGGTTAGCTTTGGTTATAAAACCTCAGCAAATGTTTAACAAATCCTCCCTAATTCAGTCTGTTTGCTGCTTTTTAGGCTGGTCGCGTTTACTTGCTATGAGTTGTTTATTCACAGGTACTAATGTGTCAGTGGAATTTTACGTCTTTGTGACTGACGAGTCAGTAAAGACCTTTTTAAGTATTCTGCATACTGTTGTTCTTTTCATTCAACTTTGTACCAGCAAAAAACGAGCAAGTTGTATTTGCCCTTTTTTGTCACATTGCAAAGGGAGAGTGTAAGAAATATACTGTGCCTCAAACCTATCACTTTTTAAAATGTATTGGATGAATCTTCTTCCTGTGTTAAGTAAATAGAATTCAAGAAACAGCCCACAGTGCCAAATAGCTACAGTATGAGCGTTCTAGTACAAAACATGTTAAAGTGGAAATTTCACTTTTACATAAGGGATTAGATGTGACTGACATAGAACATTGGCCTAAAGAAGAGTATAACTGTAAAGAGGAGGTGAGTCCAGACCTACAGAACATTTTTGTGAAATACTCTGCTCATAGAATGAGGACTACTATGTGTAATCAGCCAGTTCCTAGGTAGTTAATCATATGTGTGTTGCTCCGTTATCTGATGTGGAAACATGTGCCCATCACTTTCAATCAAGACACTTTTTATCTTTTAGGAAGTTACCCTTAATTTCTTGAATTATTTTTCATGTATAGACACGTGCATTCCTGCCACATGGAAATCTTTGTACATATACTATTAATGGAGCTATATGGCTTCAAATACCCCCATTTCATAAGTTGTGCGTTAAAAACCATTTTCAAAGCAGATATCCGTGAAAATGTCTTCCCTCCTTAAGGACCTTCTTAATGGAGGCCGTAGCTGTGCTTCAGGTGTGCTAATCTGCACCCATTTGCTCCTGGACCATGCCCAGTGCCAGGAACCCTGGCCACGGGCCGATACTCCACTGTAGAGCTCCTGGACCTGGACCCCAGATGCCTCAAGAAAAACTGCTGCATCATTTCTCCCTGATCAACGAAAAGACACTTTGCCTGCTGCCCCTGCCACTTCACATTCAACTCAGAACCTCCCACCTGCGCCAGAACTTTCTCCTCTCCCGCCCCGCCAACCACAAAAATCCAGGAACTGCTCCAGTGCATCCTTCTCAATGCCTGGTCGCTCTGAAAAAACGCCACTGAAATCTGGGACACCATCACTGACCTCACCCCGACGTGATCTTCATCACTGAGACCTTTCTCAACCCCCGACATCGCCACTGCAACTCACGACTGTTACAAGATTACACACCGGGACAGCGCCAACAGGCATGGTGGAGGAATCACCATCATCCACAAGGAAACTCTCCGCTGCACCGCCACCGATGATGACAATACACTGGTCATGGAACACCCAGAATGACCATCAGAGGCACCCTTGCCTACAGACCTCCAGGCCCATTCCCTGGCTTCTGCAATGCCATTGCCGAATTCATCGCCCCTATAGCTATCGACTCCAAGCATTAGATCTTTCTAGGTGACATCAACTTCCACCTTGATGACGCCAAAGACGCCAACTCCACCAGCCTCCTGGAAAACATGAGCAACATTGGCCTCACCCAACTGGTCACAAACCCACACAGAGTGCAGGACAACCATTGGACCCGATCTTCACAGCCTGTGACAAAGTCAAGTACAGCCATGTCAGCAAACTCACCCGGACCAACCACACCATTATCCACTTGACCATCACAGGTTCCCTGGGCACATCCACCCTGTCCCCGAGCTCATCCTATGCTGCTGGAACAAAGTAACAAAGACCCAATGGACGGGTGCTCTCAATACCACCCAGCCCAATCCTGCAACCAACCTGGAACAGGACGTCCAGAACTTCTCCGCCAGGATCACTAACTGCGCAGACAGAGTCGCCCCCATGAAGACAGCCAAGAACAGCAGATCCATTAAACAAACCACTCAGGACAGTTAAACGCAACTGCAAGTAACTAGAAAGAGTATGGCGCACCAGCCGCCCTCAAAAAATTCCACCAATGCCTCAAGGACACGAGATGGGACTCTCTGACAGATCGCATCGGAGCAGGCGCCAACCACAGTAAGGAACTCTTCTGCATTGTCAGAGATTCTCCTGCCTGTTAGCTACTGAGAACACGATCCACCCTACCATGGAACTCTGTGACACAATGGCGAACTACTTTCACAACAAGATATCCACCATCTACAGCAACTGCAAACCCCCAACCCACCACACTCGAAAACCTCCTCCCAGCAACAGACCCCTCCCACAGCCACCCGCTCACCACATGGAATTTACTCACCACACAGTACACCACAGCTATCATGACCTCCATCTACTCTGGAGCACCTGTGGACCCCTGCCCCCCTCCCACTTCTTCAAATTCGGAAACAAAGAAATCAGGGGTGAACTCACCACCATTCTCAAAACATCCATCACCATAGCGGCCTTCCCCGACAGATGGAAACACGCAGAAGTCAGACCCCTCCTGAAGAAACCCTCCGCCGACCCCAGCAAACTCAAAAACTACCACCCCATCTCGCTTCTCCCGTTCCATGCTGAAGTCCTCAAGAAGGCCATCAACCACCAGCTTCCAGACCACCTAGAAAGAAACAACCTGCTTGACTCCTCCCGTTCTGGCTTCCACACCAACCATAGCACCAATACTGCCCTGATCGCTGCCATCGACGACTACAGAACCGTCCTCAAATGGGGTGAAATAGTGGCTCTGACCCTCGTTGAGCTCTCAACTGCGTTCAATATCATATCCCACCACCCCCTCATCAGAAGACTCCACCACATCAGCATACAGGGAGACACCCTAAAATGGATCACAACTTTCCTCACAAGACAAAACCAGAGAATCCACCTACCGCCTTTCACCTTGAAGCCCAAGAGCATCATCTACAGTGTCCCCCAAGGCTCATCCATCAGCCCCTCCCTGTTCAACGCCTACGGGACACCCCTGGCTGACATGGTCAGAACCCATGAACTCAACATCATATCCTTCACGGACAGCCAGCTTATCCTCTCACTCATGGAAAACACATCCACCACCAGAACAAACTTCCGCAGTGCCATGACGAGCGTCGCCGACTGGATGAGGACCAACTGCCTGAAGCTCAACACAGACAAGACAAAAGTGTTAATTTTCTGAAAAAACACCTCCCCGTAGGATGACACCTGGTGGCCCCCTGAAATCAGACCCACACAGTCTGACCACATGCGCAATCTCGGCCTCATCCTCAACAGCAAACTCACCATGCAGCGCCAGATCAACTCTTCCACCTGCTTCCACACCCTCCTAAAAATCCTCAGATGGATCCCTGTCAACACCAGAAGAACTGTGACTCAAGGCTTCATCACCAGCCAGTTGAATTACAGAAACTCGCTCTACGCTGGAATCACCACCAAACTCCTCGAAAGACTCCAGACTATACAGAACTCAGTGGCCAGACTCATCCTCCCCAGACGGACCCACATCACCCCCCACCTCAAGAAACTCCACTGACTCCCCCTCCAGAAGACATCCCAGTTCAAAATGCTTACACACGCCAACAAGGTCCTCCATGACCAAGGCCCAGCATACATCAACCACTGCCTGAACTTCCACCTACCCACTAGACACCTGCTCTCTGCCTCCCTCACACACACTCCCTGCATCCGCCAAAGTTACAGTAGAGGTAGTTTCTTCTCCTACCTTACAACCAAGTCCTGCAACAACCTGCTCCTCCATCTGCTTACATCACCCTCTCTTGCGGCTTCAGAAGGGGACTCAAGACCTGGCTTTTTGACTGAGACCAACGAGATCTAAGTGCCTGGATACCCTCAGGGGTGAATAGCTGTGCTCATCAAATCCTGCCTGATTTATTGACTGAGCCTCCTTTGGCTTTTACCACAGATGTGTAACAGATTGCACATGAAACCTTTTAAGATAATATACACATGAAACAAAATATATATGCATCATATGTGCCACCTATTTGCGTAAGTGTAGAACATGTCTGTTTTCTCCTAGATTTACTTATACTTATGTATTTAACTAAAAAAAAAACTGGAACTCATATCAATTTTATAAAGTTACTCCTTTTTGAGGTTTGAGAATATACCTCAGATATATTTGAAAATCTACAAACTAGTAGATGTCAATGCCTAATCCTAACCTCAGCCCAATGGATTTAACACCAATTTAAAATCTGGTTGATTATGGGGATTTTCAAATAGCAAATGGACTTTAACTCCATTTTTCTTTTTCTACATTGAATAAAAAAACTGTTTCCTTTGTAAGAGTGTCCTTTCCCCTGTGTGCTCATCCAGTATGCGTTTGCATTGGGCTTGTGGAACGGATTACTGTCCTTTCTACTGATTTACATCTGCCATTTGTGGCATTAGATGGACTTGCGAGTTCCCACACAGTTATGACTTTGGGGACACCCATTTTCTACCTTTTCCTTAAATTCCAACAGTAGAAAAATGCACCATGCTGATGAATTTTCTGTTGTTGGGAATTTGTGGGAGTAAAAATCCACATATCCTGAGTTTAAACCAAGAAATTCAAAATCTTGCACTTTGAAATTTATTTTGGATCCACACACAGTCTCGGGAATAAGCCCTTGAACTGCAACAAATTTTCTTTAGCGTGGGCTAAGAATCTGTTAGCCTAGTTTTTTGGTCACTTAACCATGTCCATGTGTACCATTTTCTTTGAGAACACACGGTTTCTTTCTCTTTGTAAATTTTCCCAACTATTCCCTTGTTCGTATGATGTCACAATTTCTATATCTGGAACCTCTGTTTAATAAGTTGGTGCTGCTATTTATTGCATCATTGTATCATTGGGAAAGATAAACTCATGTATATTAAACGTTCACTGGGCTCTCCAAAACATCTTGTTTCTGATTTTACTAGTCATACTTGTTTGCACTAAATGTAAATGTCCCGTTTACATATTTTATATTAGAACATTGGAATGTAGAGCACTCCATTGTAGACAATGGAGTGCTCCGTGCTTCTACGGGCCGGTAAAGGCCCGCAGAGCAACATTCCAATGTTTTACAAAAGCCTCTCGAAGCTCGAGGGGATTTAAATCACCTCGAGCTTCGAGAAGCCTTTGTTTAATTTGTTAGAACATTCTGCCTTCTAGTGGCAGAATGTTCTAATAGCCTTATAGCTCTTTGTAGCAGGGCTATACCGCTATTAAAGTCCAGCTGCTTTTGTTAAAGTCCCTCGCCTTCGGCTCGGGCCTTTAACGCTGCAGCGGGACTTTAATAGCCGGTATAGCCCGCTACGGCGGGCTATAAGGCTATATTGTTGCATTTAAATTGTGCTTTGTATTGATGAGGCCACAAAGCTCTTCAATTAGAATCAGATTGCTCGTGACATTTTGAAGGGTGATTTGGGAATGTGTTTTTTTTTTTTTTTTGTTATATAAAGCGTGAACTCGACCCGAATGTATCGGAGCACTTTACATGAGCACCAGTTGAGTTACTGAAGAACACATTCATTTTTGTTAGGCACGGGGAGATTACGTGATTTTCTCAGAATCACTGGATGTTGAGTATCCCTGCCGAGACTTGAACCCCGTTTCCCAGCTTCGAGCAGGGGCGTAACACAGGCGGTGCGGGGGGGCCCCAAGCTCCAGGAGGCCCCCTCGCACTGCACTCTGGCCAGAGAGCCCCTGGTTGATCCTGGAGAGGGCCCCTCTTCCTACCATGCAGGGAGGCCCCCTCAATTTTCATTACGCCTGTGGCTTCAAGGTCCACCGCTGTAGCCCTTGGCCACATCTGGGTTGTTTTTTGTTCTTGTTGGCTGAGGAGTGTCATCTTCCAACTTGTGCTTCAAGCATGGCGGTGAATTGATAGCTGCCCATAAGAATGATGTGTTGCAGAGTGGTGTGAGAATTGAAGGAGCTGCTCATATGGGTACTTATCAATTCCTTTCTGTCTGTGTCATCTACTAATGCTGATGGAATGAGTCAGATTTTCAAAGCTCTCCAAAATATAGGTTCAGAAATTGAGCTGAAGTGTTTTTCTGCCTCGGTAATGAAGAATATGTGCCAGTTCATATACCTAGGGTCTGTGGGGGCTTTTTCGTTATGCGGATCACAGAGAAGAGTGCTATCCGCGAACTACGCTAGTAAAATCTGGAGCAGTCAGGTGGGGCAGGGATAATATCTAATTTGGTAACCTGCCCCAAAAGTGCAGGCTGTGCTTTTTCTCTAGTGGTAGCACACTTAGCATCAGAATTTATTTAATTATTTATTTGAGAGTTTTAAATAGCACCAGCTAGACTCGAAGCGAAGGTATCAAAGCGTTTTACAACAGTACATTTTCACATCAGAGATAACAAGTCTATACAGAGCATGTGAGTCAGATGTATATCAGTATTATAAATAAGGCCAGAATTGCGATTAAAAGCAACTGAAATGTTTCTGCTAGCCATAACCTTTCTCCTTTGACATTTCCACATCTTCTCCTCATGGCCAATAAAACAGCTGTACTGGGAGAGGCTTCAGACACAATCTCAAAACCAAAAGAACTAGTGGTGTTACCACGTGAACATTTATTAATTGTGACAAGAAGACCCAATTTATTTCAGAAATCGAGCATATTTATTACTCTTTAACCTTTATAGTTTGTGTTGAGAAAATAAAATGAATATTAATAGAGCTTGGTATTGATTTCTAAATTTGCAACTTGTTCTATGCCTTAGTCAAAATCACAATCAGCCCGGATGTTTGTTGAATAGAAAACGGTATATAATCTCTCTTACAACAATAAAAAACGGTTCATGTAGGAAAGTTTAGGGGCTAATAGTGGTAAAAATGCCTTCCTTTAAGACTTTAAATAAAGCTGTAATAGCTATGCTGCATTTCGAAATTGCAACACTGGAAAAATATTGATGCATTTATTTGGAATTTTATTGTGTGGCTCTGTGGATGAAACAATCGTTACTGTTTCAAAGGAAGCTCAGGCGGCAAGGAAAAGCAACAGTGCTTCCTACTTAAATCAGTATTCACTAGTCTAGTTTAATATTGTTAACATTGTAGAAAGGGAGAGGTGACATTGCTTCCCTCAGTAGCCGAAATAAATATTTTGGTATTTGTGGCATGGTTTATGCAGTGTACTATTTTAAGCAAAATCTGTCTTCTTGTAAATAGAGCTATTATTCTAACCACAAGTTTTCCCAACCCCTAATGTTGGTTTGTAAGTACTATGGTGTTTGTACTCTGTGTTTCACAATTATCAACATCACAATTTAATTTCTTTACAGATGCCTAAATGAAAATCTGAAATGTTAGCCTGTTTTCAAAAACGCGAAATGTTGGACTTTTAACAATTTTACCTGCAGTGTGCTGAAGCACTAGAGTTTTCTTTTTAAAAAAATCATTAGCAATGAGGTTGCTTTAGTGTCATGTAGTTCCTTTAAATCTATATAAGATCTGCTTGTTTAGACAACATAAACTAAGGGATTGATCTCCAGACTGATTCCAGACATCACCACTGGATATGTTCGCCTGTAGACCAGCTAGCTCACAGTGCCACTATAAGCCCCTTAACCTTACTAAGGAGCGAATAGTTTCTGGCAAGTGTCGAACATGACAACCCTGTCCCGTTAGGGATCGTGGAAACAGTTCAGTACTTTTTGCTCAGTCACTCGTATTTATTGAACCAGAGAGATTCTATTGTAAAATAAGTGTTCTGCAACAACCATGAGGCAGAAACAGATATATATACAATTACTAGCACCAACAGAGTAAATAAAAGGTAGAACTCTACCATAGTGCTAAAACAGTGAATATATGCAGGCATATAAATACATGACAGTAATAATGCGTACTCCTACGATCCAACCCGAACTAGATGTACCTAAGTGTACCTAGCATGTATGTAGGTGTATAGCCAAGAATACCCCTAAGGAAGAGCCAACCCCATTAACTGATGTGAGAGAGCTTAGGACTGTCTTGGTCTCAAGGTGAACACCCTGCGAGGTATGCCAGAACACTGCATTCTGGAGTATCTGCATGCAGGGACCTCGACGTCTCGTGTCAGCATGGAAGTCTTGCTCCTCTGGTTTGCCCAGCAAAGATGTGGTGCTTATATACCCAAAAGGTACCCTCAGGGGTTCTACCTAGAAGTGTCATGGTAGTGTGGGCATGTCGGACAAGCATGACGATAGTGATGACCCGTATACAGAGTTATTATGCAGAAGATGGTAATCCTGCTGTGATACTGAGAATCCTCATGCATAATAAACGAGGCTAGGTTTCGGAAAAAAACACACAACATTTATGCAGCACCTTACTAGGTAAAAGGTCAGCACCAGACTCGTTATATGAAACAATGGTAGGACATATATAGGTCAAAGGCCGTGTAACTACCTAGGCCTATATTGTGGCACATTGGGGTTCACAACCCTAATAATATTTGGCATGATTGGAAATCCAGCAAAAGGGAGCAACATGAGTTTCAAAGAGAGAAAAGACCATCATCCTCCATTGCATTGATAAAAGAAACACAATGAATATGAGCGCACATAAGGTTCAATAGATAGAGGTTCCCTTGATGAGCTTGTAAGAGCCAAAAAGAAAACTGAGTGTTTTTTTTTTAACAACAAATTTTATTCAGTTATTTATTTGAAAGTTGGGCAACAGCCCTACAATGATCTGTAGGAGAAAAAAGTTTGACATCGCTGAAGTTCGGACATTTTGACCATTTTCCAACACCTGCCAAACATGCAGGTGGTACAACTTAAACAAACTGCAGACAGTACTAGATCTCAAGACATGAGTATATGATATATTAACATAGTGATCCATTATCATACAGTGCAGGATAGTCCGGTCAATGAGCATTGGGAATATGGGGTCACTTATAAGGGGTCTGTGGGTGGCAGGGGGGGGAAGCTCTATTCCACGATATGACGCCCATCGGGTCCAAATTTTTCTATGTTTAATGGGGCAGCCATGAGCTAGAAATACTGCTATTTCCGCCCCCCTACATTTCCAGTTTGGTCTTCCATTCGCCTAGTATCGGGGGAGATGTCCCTTTCCACAGTTGTGCGATATCTCACTTGGCAATAGTGAGAGATAAAAACAGTAAATGTTGCTGATGCTTATTTTCCCCCAATGTTGTCTGTGCTGTGTAAAAGGAAAAGTGGTCAAGCGGGAGTTCCCATGAAAGTACCTCATTTAGGCAGGACCTAATTCTACGCCAAAAGGGTTACAACACGGTGCAGCTCCAAACTGTATGCAAGAACTTCCCTTCCTCTCGTTCACACTGCAGACATGCAGGGCACTGGATAACTCCCATCTGCCAGAGTCTAGTCCATTTATAATATGCTCGGTGAAGATATTTAAACTGTATCAGGCGCTATTGTGTAGAGACTGTCGCGCCCCGCGGGCTAGCAATAGCTTCAGCCCAGTCGTCATCCGTCATATCAGAAATGTCGGCTTCCCACTCAAGCCTTGTCTTATCGAGTGTTGTCTGTGTGTGTGTCGTCAGGGTCTGGTATATTTGCTTGATCTTGTGTAGGCCCAGATCTCCCATCAGCAGGCGGCCCTCTAATGGGTGGAACCGAGTGTTTGTTTTGGCCAATAGAATCACATCATTAATCTCTTATACTATCAAAATTGAATTGCCATTTAAAAGGCATCTGTTAGGCCTGTCATCCTTAGGGTGTTCTTCCCCCAAACTTGCCTGCTTACCTCCTCTTTTTGCTGATTCTTTATGAGGGCCTTACAGCTCTGAGCACTTTACCAATGCTGGCCAGTACTAATGTGCTTGTGCTTCTCCCCTAAACATGGTAACACTGGTGTATACACAATTGACATATTTAGTTTACTTGTAGGTCCCTTGTAAAGTGGTATCTCATACAGCCCTGGCCTGTAACCTAAATGCTACTAGTGGGCCTGCAGCACTAATTGTGCCACCCACACATGTAGCTTGTCAGGCCTGTCTCAGACCTGCCATTGCAAGGCCTGTGTGTACAGTTTACTGCCACTTCGACTTGGCATTTAAAACAACTTGCCAAGCCCTAAACTCCCCTTTTATTCACACAAGTCACTCCTAAGGTAGGCCCTAGGTAGCCCATAGGGCAGGGTGCTCTGTAAGAAAAAAGGTAGGACATGTATGTTTAAGTTTTGCATGTCCTGGTAGTAGTGAAAAACAAATTTGGGTTTTTGTCACTGTCAGGCCCTACTCCTCTCATAGGTTAATATTGGGAATTCCTTAATACACTTTTAGGCTGTAATTCCTGATTAGAAAGGAGTAGTTGCATCCTGTTTTATATCGGAATGGGATTGATAAATCCTCTTTACTGGTAAAGTTGGATTTAACATTATGTTTTTAGAAATGCCACTTTTAGAAAGTGTACATTTCCCTGCTCTTACTGCTGTGTGTGCCTTTAGCCTGCCTCCAATACATGTTTGGGGTGGGTGACAGCTTCACTTTGTGCATTTCGTCTAGACCGCCACAAACTCAGGAAGGTTAGGTGTGTCTGCTTACTCATTTGCATTCTGATGGCTCTTCCTGAGCAGGAAGGGGGGCTGACACATACACCTGAATAGGCAGTGTCCTGTTTCCCACACAAAGTGCTGATTACCTCCTACTGATAGTCTGGAGCCAGTGCTGGGAAGAAAGGACCTGTCTGCACTTCAAAGAACCTTCTTTGACATCAACCCCACTTCAAAGGCACACCTGGGTATAAGTACTGGGTCTCTGACCCTACCAGGAGAGTAAACCACTGGACCTGTGAAGAACTCTGCCAGGAAGAAGGACTGTTGTGCTGCTACAAGGACCACCACTCTGCTGGACTGCTGCTCTGGAAGAACTGCTTTTCTGCTTTGATGTGCTCTCTGTTGCCAGCTGCTTGCTAATGTCTGCTCTGCTGAGGCCATCTCACTGGAACCCAGAGGGACTCCAAGGGCTTGCTGACTTGCCCCCTATCCTGAAGTCTGAGGGCCATCAAAGACTTCCTCCAACCATGCATCAGCACCTGGATTCTGCCATCTGTGAGTCCTACCTTGCCAAGTGAGTGATGCCAATCCAGTCCTGACCCTTGGAAGTGGTTGTTTCTGTGCTGAACCAGCAGAATCCACACATCGACTTTACGCCGATCGTAACTGCCACATTGCCCTTCGACACCGCTGCTGCCGACAACACTGCTTCAACAGTCTGCGCGGCTCGATGACGTAGCATTGCCTGCATCACAAAGGGGTTTGTTGATGAGGCTTGACTGACTGCGCTGATCGGAACCCACGCATCGCCTGCATCCACAGGATCAACGACAGCGCATTGCCTCCTCTGCCCCTTGCATTTGGTCTTTGATGTCGACACTTCATGCATCCAAGGTACCTTTTCAGTGGGACCTGCGTGAGTCCTGTAGGCAGCCGGCCCTCCATCGCAGTTTGCCCTGGTCTAGTGCGACCAGATGTCCCCGGTTAATACCTTATGATTTTAAGCACTATATTTTAAATATTCATAACTACGGTTCTATTTGTTGGGTTTTTGTTGTTTTTGTCTTGTTTTACGCATAGAATTATTATCTATTTTTTCTAACCCTGTGTGGAGTATTTTTGTGGTGTATTCATTGTGTTACTGTGTGTCTGTATGTTACACAAATACACATTGCCTCATTAGATAAACCTGACTATTCTGTGCCAAGCTACCAGAGGGTGAGCACAGATTATCTTTTAGTGTGTTTCTAGCTTACCCTGACTAGAGTGGTGGTTCCTGCTTGGACAGGGTACATACCTCTGCCAACAAGAAACTCAATTTCTTACAGTATCCAAAGAATTCTGTCTTGCCCAATAAACATTCAGCGTTGTACATTGTGGATTTCGTTTATTTTTAAATCTTTTTTTTAGTTTTTTGACTTAGAAATCGACCAAATATTCATCACAGTGCAAAGGATGTATTAACAAAAGTTGACCAAAGTTAGCACATTATAATCTTGGCTATAAAGCCTGGACAAATGAGTGTACATATACACTTACGTGGGGGAGAACAGCACCCTGTCATAATATTGATAGACTGACCTTGTGGAAAGTTCAGCGGGTGACCTACAGAGCATATTAGGGGTATGGGCCATTTAGAGTCTGAAGAAGGTGGATGGCTCGAAGAAGGTACAGTGGAGGCAACATCAACAGCCACAAGTTGAACCTTGTATTCTCGGTACCGCACCCAAATATCCCTGTTTCAGCATGGTCATTACAGAAAGTGACATCTTCTAACCAGTCACAGCGCTTGGGAAGTGGGCCCTTCATTCACACGTGGGTCACCCAGTGTTGGGCTGGCATTAACAGTAAGGCTACTAATAGTCTTGTGGTGTGGTGTGTATCTAGAACATAACCAAATAGCATAGGATCTGGGCACAGGGGATTTGGGAGTGTATTATGTCACTGAACATGTCAGCTACGTCCACCCAGAGTGCCTGAATCAGGGACAGCCCCACGCCAACTGTTGGAAGTCCACGAGATCCATAGAGCACCAGGAGCATGCTGAGGATCGGGCTCAGTCCATCCGATGTAAGCAAAGTGGGGCATAGTAGATCGGTTAATGAAGTTTAAATGAAAGAGTCTATGTCTATGGTTAAACTAGTCAAGTTCTATCTGTTCACAGCAATGAACCGAGACCTAGTCAGTCAGAGTGGTCTTCATGTCAGCCCCCCAGTGTGCCTAGGGGCATTGTCATGAGGGGAAAAGACTCTCAGTCATCCTGTACAGTCGGGAAACCTAGGCTGTGGTATTAGAAGATATGTACACCTGTGTGAGGGGTGGCTCACGGGGGGAAAGCCGGCCATTGCACCACAGCGGTGTGGCAGATCCAAAAATAGGAGAAGATGTTGAGCTCATTAATCACTCCCAATGACTGAATCTTTTCAAGGAAGTAAAACTGTCACTAGCAGGACAGCTGGTCCACAACAATGATCAACCACCTGACGCAATATATCACTAACATATATTTTGGACTTATGGGGCAGATATAGGTTGTCCAAATTGGGTAATTTTTTTATTGAAACAACAAACGTTCCAGGCTCTTTGCCAGTGTCCACATAGGCCAGTGCATGCAGTGGATTGATGCAATAGAACTACCAAGGCATTGTTGTCTTGTAGCAAGTATAGTTTTAAGACTGTCCTTGTGCAGTTTATCACACTCGATAGGAAGATGTGGAACTTGAAGCTCCAAACTAAGCCAATAAATGGCATAATGTGCCTTGGCTGCGAGGAAATAACATTCCGGTACTGCAAAACCGCCACTGTTATAAGCATGTGAGTCTCTCCCAGCTCACTCCTGGGTTCTTCCCTCCTCATGCATGCCTCGTCAGCAGCTTTTGGAGTCGGGTGAAACTTACCTCCCAGGTAATATGGAGATGTTTATTAACAAGTACAGAAGCCTTGTTAGAATTAGTATCTTTATCAACCTCATCCTTCCCGCTAAGGGTTAAGGAAGAGTGAGCCATCTCTCTATGTGAGGCACGAGGCCCTGCAGACCTGGGTCATAATTATTATGTAGGATAGATCCCACAGACTGCATAATTTGTATACCAAGACAGTACACTGTGTCAAGCCTCCACATTACTGGGAAGTCCCAAAAAACTTTGGGGAATCGTAGGCCTTATGAATGAGTTTCTCCTGGGGCATGGAGCCAAGCGGCTTGATGGCTAAAGCAAATCACAGCAGCGACAGCGGGCAGCCCTGTTCCATGCCTCTGCCCATCCCGAGC
This sequence comes from Triturus cristatus, assembly GCF_964204655.1. Taxonomy (NCBI): domain Eukaryota; kingdom Metazoa; phylum Chordata; class Amphibia; order Caudata; family Salamandridae; genus Triturus; species Triturus cristatus. Next base: position 1,708,657,073 of record NC_140589.1, on the reverse strand, counting down.
GGTCTTGTGAGGTGGCAGTTGACCATAACTTGGGCAGTCTGGTCTGTGTAGAGCAGGTTTGTCATCCCAAGCAAGTAATGCCCAAGGCCCATCTGACGAAAGACCACAAACAGGAAGAGCCATTCTAGACAATCAAAGGCTTTTCTGGCATCAAGGAACACAGGGATAGCCTAGGTCTCAGGCTTTAGTATATGTAACATGGAGAATAATGTCCAACGATTATTGGAGATGGCCATGCCGGGTGTAAAGCCGGACGGATCTAGTCTAACCAGGTTGGGCATAATTGGATTGAGCTGACTGACAAGGATCTTATTCCCTAGGTCTAGAAAGATTGGTCTGTGGGAGCCGGCCTCCCAGTCTTCTCCTTGTTTTAGGATAAGAGAGATGAGGGTGTTTCTGGCAGTGGGGGGAGGGTCTGGGCCTCTGGGCCCAAATGATAGAGCTCCAGGAGTTAGAGGACAAGCAAGTCCTTGAACTCTTAATAATATCCAATGGTCAAACCGTCTGACCCGGGCACATTCCCACCTGAAAAGCTATCTGTCGTGAAAAATCTTAGGTAGTGTGATCCGCATCATGAGAACCCCCTCATCCCACCCACCACCCAACTCAAGGTGATGTCCTCATGAAAGGTCTGAGTTTGGTCAGTAGAACGTGAGAGCTTTGGTGTGTAAGGTCATTATAAATGGCATGGAATACCTGTGAGATGGGCTCCATTCCTACCACATGAGCCCCTGTGGGGGAGCGTAGGACCAGCGTTCATGGTTGAGTGGCCCGCAAGAGCCAGGCGAGTGTCCTACTGGGCCTCTCTCCTTCAACAAACTTGTATGGGTATGTTTTCCCAAGTTGGCTACCTCACAGTCCACAGACTCTTTATGTAGGGCAAGCAGCCCATCAAGAACTTACAGCAGGGTGATATCTCTGAAGGATTCAAATTGTTGTTGAATGGTGGTCAGTTCGGCCTCGACTGAAGTTTCATCCGGAAGGTTTTTAGGGACGTCAAACTGTTTAGAAGGGGCAATCCCTCAAATATACTCTTTAAATGTCTCCCTAATCGTCAACTAGGAGGGGACGAAGCCCGCATTAGAGTCAAAGCATTCTTCAATTGCTTGTGCTATATGGGACGTAAAAAAAGAGTCCAGCAGGGCAGCCGAGGAAAGCATCATGGTTTGGAAGACACCCCTGTGCCTGGGATCTTGATCTGAAGGAGTACTGGAAAGTGGTCTAAGAGGGTTAATGGCATTTAGCCAATATCACGCAGCCAGGTGAGAGTGTCAGGGGGGAGTAGTCAGAGATAAATAGGAGGGTGTGAACTGAGGGCCATGGTATAGAAGGAGAAGGTTATCCCTCGACTCCCACCATCTGATGACATTAATTATTTTAGAGCGGTGTTTGGGTTGTCTGCCCTCCCAAATTTATTAGAGTCTAGGATAGGATTTAGAACCAGGTTAAAATCACCTGCCCAGATGTGGGAATCACTGCAGGTGTGGTAGTGACGGGGTATAATGTGAAAAAAATTCTGGGGCATTTACTTTCAGGGTGTAGGAGATGGTGAGTATGAGTGGGAACCATACAGTGTCTTAGAGAGATAAGTGTAGTGTCCCATGGAGTCGATAAAGGAGTGGCCTACAGTATGGGGAAGCAACCTTTTAACTAGGATTGCCACTCCACTTGAGTATGTGCTGTAAGATGCAAAGAAGGTGCAAAGTAGGTGCACAGGCCCCATTTGTCAGAGAAACAGGGGGCTACAGCAGGAACCATATGCATCTCCTGGAGCAGAGCAACTTCAACTCCATGCCTCTCCTAATAGCCTAGCATCAGGGGACATTTCTTTGGGGTCCGCAGGCCACGAACATTCTAACCGCCCAGGTTAACTTTATAGGGTATAGTAAGCGTGTAGTAGTGTGTGCAGGGTGCCAGATCTCCGACTGGTCACAAATCTATAAGGATCTAGGATGTGTCCGTGAGCTAAGGTTGATTTAATTCTAGTGTAAAGAGCGACTGGTTGCAAATATATAAGGATCTAGGATGTGTCCATGAGCTAAGGTCGACCTAAGTCTAGTATAAAGAGCATGCCAACATGTAAACAAAAACATACCACAATCGGTGCCAAAATTATTCCCCCACCTGCACTAATTTCCCCAACCATCAGTAAATGTACCCAACAAACAAAGCTTACGTTGATTAGCGGATCAGTTATTAAAAAAATTAATACTTAAAAGCACTCTTTAAAAATGTCATGATGTATCAGGTTGGAGTGGGGGGTGAAACAGCATGACAGGTCGGGGAGAAGCAACATGGCAGAAAGGGGAAAGGCCAACATGCCGGGCGGGTGGAGAACAAAGAGGGAAGCGCAACGTGGAGCATGGAGAAGATGTACATGGGCGAGAGAGAGCAACTCGAATTCAGGTGGGGTAGAAGCACATGGGCGAGAAAGTGCTATGTGGAGGTGGAGGGAAAAGCAGATGGCAGAGACAGCTGGAAAACACATGCTATCTCATGGAGTGCTTAAACAAAACAAAAACAAAACTAGTTTCCGGAAAGTGAGCAGAGGAAGCATTGAAGCCAGTCTATCACACAGATGGTAAAGAGGTTTAGCTTCATGGGAGGGGCAAACACAAAGTGGACAGGCTGTAATAAGGAAAGTCGTCTAATAGACAGCTAGCAGATAACAGTGACTATAAAGCCAACCAGCTGCAAGTCCCTGTATGTTCTTAGTAAGCCCACAACATGTCTTTCAAAACCAGCCAGCTTGCACAGTCTGGTAGGTTTGACCTAATGACATATCCCCTAGCCCTTACTGAACTCTCACTATTACCCTAAATGCAGTGGCGGCTGGTGGGCAACAGTGGCGGGGAGGCAAGGAAATATATATATATATATTTAAAGAAAACTTGCCTGCTGGTCGCTGTCGCCAGCCACTGCCTCTCCTCACAGGAACCAGGAACAGGAAGCACCCAGGCTTCCAGACTCCCCTGACCAATCACGACGCTGCTGATAGCAGCATTGTGATTGGTCTGAGTGCATGGGTTCGGTGCTCAGAGAGGGAAAGGGAGTCTGGGCATGGTCTCTACCCAGTCTGTAATGCAGCCTGGGTGGAGAACATGTAAAGTGTGCATGACTGTTTGGCAGGCCCGAGATGGCCGGCCAAAAGTCATGTGCACTTTAGATGCAGCAGCCACTCACTTGGCGCAACTGGAATACAAAAATTTAAATGATAACTTACGTTATTATCATTTTATTTTCTCCATTGCACTGCGTTAAAGCTGTGGGGCGACGCTCCTCCACCTTAGCGGAGGAGCCGCCACTGCCTAAATGGGATTCTTAACCTTCTCGTAACCCTTACAGTATGAATACCTCCTAATACCAGCAATGATAAGAATAGGAATATATGTTTTCTCTACTTTTTTAGTCATTACCTACAAAAATGTCATTATCGGTTTTCTCCATTTTTTCCCCTCATTGTATTTCCTCGTTTGGGGTTTCTTTATTTTCGCGTAATTCCAATACTCGTGTTTGTTTAGAAATACTTATACCTAATATGAATAATACATTAACTATGATAGGATCTTGCTCTGAATTCACTGACCTCACCCTCCCGTCTTTGATTATTCCAGAATTTAAGCTGAATATCGAATTCTTTGGCACATTTCCTGCCTCTCTAGCAGCACTGGCCTGCCGAGGCATGGAGGGAGGAGTGGCCTCCCCATAGCTCTCCTGTGAGAGCGGCTCATGTCAGGCACAGAATAAGATGAAGAAAGATGGTGACACGCTCTCTTCTATGGCGGTCATTTTATGAGAAAACAATGCCCGGAGACAGGAAAATAATGTACTTAGAGTTTGTCTGATCACTGTTTTATGGTGCACGGTAGACTACCTTTCCTACAACATACTTATTGACTTGTGCAGCTTACAGATTTGTTTCTTTTGAGTGCCACAGTGTGATGCGAAACTAGAAAGCCGAGAGTGTCAAAGTATATAGTGCAGAGGCAGGATGGACTTTCCTGCTTTATTAGAGGGGCCTCCCGCCTGAGGGGGGGTTTCACGTGGCATTCCTTTAATGGCATTAGGTCTGAAAGTATCATTGGCATAGGGTAGAAGACGTGTGAAACTGGTAGGAACCCAGAACTTAACTGGCATCAAAAGATAGTTTTTAGGGGAGACAAATGAGGTGAGTGGCTTGCTCCATTTATATAGTGGTATGTGGAACTTCTGTGATGGACCTGCAATCAGCAAAACTCCTAGGTATATGTCAATATTTGTGTTTTATTCAACTCTGTATTTTCTTTATTCTTTGGATAGATGGTGCAAAATATAACACAAGTTCAAAAATACAATTGACAAGCTGGTTCCAGATACTGATAAATATCTTTGAATTCAATTCATAATATAATTGAAAGAAATCTCTGATTTTGAAGGGACAATATAGTAAATTGATCATGATATGAGGAAAATGTAGGGCAAGAAACGCTCAGGGTTCTGAGATACTCGACTAACTTGATCATAAAAAATTGTTAGGAAAATCTAGTGGAAATCTTTTCTACAGACCGGTAAAATGAAACCCGGTTAACTAATAGACCAGTGATCCAGCCATTCACGTAACTTTCCGGGATATTTGACTCTATATTTTCAGTCATTATTCATTTGTGGACTCCAGGTTTGAAAATGTGGATTGAAGCAGAGCTGAAGCTACCCTCCTTTTTCTGAACGATCATTTCAGTTCGCTTTCAGTGCAGAATGTGGTAGCACACAAAGGACTGTCATAAGTACTACTTTTCAGCTGCAGCCTGCAATAAATAAAACTAGCCAAATTAAATCTGGGAGAGGGTTCACGTCTGCATATATGGCACCGCACCAATCTCGAATTAGACTGAATATTCCTAATTTTGTAAACTAAAAATTATGATATTTTAGGTTTCTCGTACCCAAAATGTACCCCGCTCCAATGTAAACACATGGAGAAATTAAGCTCCCTTGATTTTAATCATCATTTTTCCTCCTATGGCATTCTAAATGTTAACATACTCACTCCTGCAAATCAGCACGATTAATAGCTGAGCTTTAAAATGGAAGAATCTTAAATATTTGCCAACAATGGTAGACATGCCATACAGGACATAGGGTAACCTGTGGTTGATTTGTGATAAAATAAGTGCCGGGACCACGTCAGAAGGCTACTGCAGCTTTCACTAGCCCATTGCTCCTGTGAGCCTCGCTTATGACAGAACCAACACAACTACTGACCAGGAAACCCTACAAGTGTGAAAATTCAGACTTTCCCAGACCACCAAAGCTGTAGGAATGGCTTGGAAGGCAGGTAATAGTCATTTTAAGGTATATTGAAATTATAGCCAACTGTTGTTGTGATCGTTTCTGTATTAGCCAACCAGCGCCACCATGTGGCAAACTGTCATAAACACCGGTGTTGACAATTAAGTGCCAGTGCTGTTGCCGAGGACCGGAAACCACAGGCTCAAATTAAACACGGAGGGTAACCCTTCAGTAGGCTGAGGACCAAGGGTCTGCTTTTAGCAGTGGATGGACTGGGCTCATCAACTATCCAGCCTGGTAAACAGTGTTGAGGTGACACACAGCAATTTCCTGGAAACGCATATATTTGCCTCCTCTACTCTTTGGCCCCTAAAGTCCTCCTGGCGACAGTTGACCTCACTTATTATACTCACTATATACAATAGGGGACTGATATGACCACAGTAGTTCAGGGTTGATTTTAGATCCCAGTCCACCATTGTTTACCCAACCATGTTTAGAAAGACTTTATATTTGTCAATGCAGAAGTGATCTCTTGCACTGTATTTCACATCATTGGATATATATGTGTTATACCTGTCAGCCTTAGGATGCTCTTGCCCCCAACCTGTTTCTTTTCTCTTCCATTGTCTGACCTCTTTGTTGCTGGCCTTAAGACTCTGAGCACTTTACCACTGCTAAACAGTGCCAAAGTGCATGTACTCTCTCCTCTAAACATGGTTTATACACATTGGCAGCTTTAATTTACTTACAAGACCCTAGTAAAGTGCACTACATGTACCCAGGGACTGTAAATTAAATGCTACTAAGGGGCCTGCAGCACTGTTTGTGCCACCCACTTGACCAGTGCTTTAAACAGGTCTCAGGCCTGCCATTGGCAGAGCCTGTGTGTGCAGTTAAGATTGCCATTTCGACCAGGCAAAATAAACCATTTGCTAGGCCCAAACCTTCCTTTTTAATAAATAAAAGTCATCCCTAGGCTAGGCCCTGGGCAGCCCAAAGCACAGGGTTGAATGTATTTAAAAAGCAGGACATGCACTTTTAAGTTTTACCTGTCCTGGTAGTGAAAAACTCAAATTTGTTTTCCACTGCTGAGAGGCCTATATCTCCCATTGGATAACATTGGGATTATCTTATTACTTTTTATAAGTGTAATTTCCAAATGGGAAGCTATAATTGATTCAAGTTTGGTGACTCTGGAATCCTAATTTTAAAATCCTAATTTATGGTGAAGTCCGACTTTAAATTACAATTCTGAAAATGCCACTTTTAGAAAGTTGGCCTTTTCTTGCCTTAACCATTTGGTGCCTGCATCCTGTCTCTGGTCACATGACTTGGGGTACTTGGCAATCAGGCTTAGTGTATTCCTCCTAGAAAGCCACACACAATGAGAGCTTGGGTGTGACTGAGACGGCCATCACTGCAGAATGGTAGGGTGTAGCTGGGCCCAGCCTCAGCCTGTGTCCTGTCCCCACACAAAGGGCTGCCTACCCCCTCTAGTTAGTCTGGAGCCAGGGCAGGAAAGGCAGGGCATCTATGCAATTCAAAAACATGCCTCTAGAAGCATCTCCTCACTTCTAAGGTCCAACTGTGTTTAAAAATAGGACTTCAGACACCACCACTTCAGTACACTTCTGGACCTGTGGAAGGACTGCTGTGCTGCTGGACTCCTGCTTTGCTGTGCAAACCTGCAGCCTGCTGCCCTCCTGCCTGAGTGAGAAGGACTGGATCTGCATTTCTTGAACCCAGAGCGACTCCAACGGGTAGTAGGCTGACCTCCTGATCTGAAGCCTAAGGGACATATTAGGCTTCCAACAATCTTGACCCTGCACCTGGACTCTACCATCTGTGAGTCTACCCTGCCAAGTGGTGCCACCATAGTCCTGGAACCTTGGAAGTGGGCCTAATGTGCTTGCCAGCGGAACCAACACATCTTCTCTGCTGAGTGGCGCATCCCGGAGGAGAACTGGTGCATTCTCCTCAGCTGAGTGGCGCATCCTCAAGCAGAACTGATGTACCCCCACTGCTGCATTGATTGGACCCATCGCAGCCTCACTGCATAATGGAACCGAAATATCGCTTTGGCTGCACAGTGCATCTTCGACGCGGATCCTTGCAACGCTTCGCAACCAGGATTTAAGGTACGCTGTTCAGCTGGCCTAACTGGGTCCCAGTAGCTGGCCCATGCTCTATTGCAGTTGGCCTGAACTTGTGACGTTGTCGCGGTCCTGCGCGACAAGTTAGAGTTAACGCCGGTAAATCCGAGGTGTTAGTATTTGGAAAAGATCGGGACTTATGGTCGGATCATTGCTGGCCTGACAATCTTAAGCCAGCCCCTGTGCCCAAAGAAGCGGTTAAAACTTGGGCTTCTGGATTGATAGTGGACTAACTTTTGACGTGCAAGCCAAGGCTGTGGCTGGGACATGTTTTGGCCTACTGCGAGGTTTGAAGCCAGTACTGGGCTTTTTTCCCCCTAGAGATCGCCAGACCATCATCCAGGCGACTATACTATCGAGACTGGATTATGGCAATGGATTGTATCTTGGGGAAAACAAATCCTGTATCATGCGCTTACAGAGAGCTCAGAATGCCGCTGCACGTTTGCTAGTGGCACTTCCGAGATCCGCATCGGTTGCCCACATCCTCCCCAAGCTGCATTGGTTGCCTGTCGAGAAAAGAATTCAATTTAAAACCTTATGTGTTGCTCATAGAATTCTCTCTCAACAGGCTCCATCGGGTCTATCTAAGCTACTTCAACCTTATATACCTCAGCGATCTCGTAGATCATCCAATCAGCTGCTGGCTATTGTACCCCGGACGGTGAGAGCAAAAGCCGGGGGGCGTTCATTCCGCCGTCTTGCAGCGGTACTGTGGAATCGACTCCCTCTTTCCATCAGACAAATACAGACTCATTTCACCTTCCGCAAGGCAATCAAGACCTGGCTCTTCCCTGCCACTGTTTAATCGCCTCCTGTCCCTCTACTCTCTCGTGTCTCTGTTTCGCGCTGGGACGCCCCATTGCTGGGGCAGCTACGCGCGCTACAAATCTGAAAAAATAAATAAAATAATAAATTTACTTTTTGGTGCTATTTTCATTAAAACCTCAAAAATTCAATATCTCCAGTTCTACTAATTGGATTCTTTTCGTTTTGGTCTTAATTTATGTATTAACCCCTTCAGCGCGGCACGGATTACGGCGCTGTGCTGAAGGTTCTATTGCGCGGGCGGGGCCATGACGGAGCGGTTCCGTCATACGCACAGCGCAACCGATGCGCATGACGGAACCGCTCCGTCATGCGCATCGAAGGGGTTAAAAATTACTCTATTTTTCTAAAGCTGGTGTGGGCTCTTTTGGTGTGTTTTCACTGTTTTACTGTTTGAAGTGTTGCACAAATATTTCACACATTGCCTCTAAGTTAAGCCTGACTGCTCTGTGCCAAGCTACCAAGGGGGTGAGCACAGGTTAATTTGTGGTTTGCTTGTCCCTTACCCTGACAAAGATTGTGGTTGCTGCTTGACCAGGTCTTATACCCCAGTCAACCAGCACAACCCAAATTCTTACAATATGTATTTCTCCAAAGTGTAGTAGCTTACTAAAGTTTTTTGGCCTTTATCAGCACTTGTGGAATTTGCCTACTTCACCATGAGGAAAATGTTTCAATTACTCCTGCCTCTGAGTCTGGCATAAAGAAGTAAGTATGTTTTATTTGATTGATTTTTCTTTTAAAAAAAAATGTAATTTCCCCCAATAACTTTCCTGCAACACTGTTCAATGTGATGAGCTTTTGCAGCTCACAAGTCACTGTTGTTGGAATAATTGACTCATTTTTTCCTGCAGAGACTATGCATTTTCTTGCACAACTGAAAGATTTGGCTAGATATACAATATGTGTCCCACTGTAATTGATTTTATAGGCTCTGCTGTAATTATTTTTATGTTGCACAATTGTGGGTAGTATGCATTAGTTATGTATACAAATAAGCACAGGCAAAGCCAATATGTCTAGATTTTAGGTGGTGACAGGTGCAGTGAAATGAGTACACCTGTGCTGGCCATGCCCCTGAAGTACTAAGTGGAGTGCAAGGTGCTATGTAGTAAATACTGTTATGTTAACCCTGGAGTTGTAGTTTGAAATAGGTGCAGTCAAGTCAAAGCATCACTACAGCCTGTGATTCTGAAATAGAATGTGAAGTGCCAGGAGCTGTGTGATAAATGCAGTGGTGCTGGCACTGGCACTGCTGTATGCATATAGATCAAGCGAAGTGAATACTAACTAGCATGCTGGCCAAGTGCCTGAAATGTACTCCAGTCACACCTAGCCAAAGTTCTGGAAAAAGCCATCAACAAGCACCTCTCCTATCATCTCGCCAAACACCAGCTTCTCAACACCAACCAATAAGGATTCAGACCCAACCACAGCATGGTAACAACCCTTAAAGCAGCAATGGCCGACATCCAGATGATCCTAGACCCACCAGCAGCCTTTAGCATCGTCTCCCACCCCTTCCTAATCCCACAAGTCCACGCAGTCATCCCCGAACTTGCACTCAAATGGATCTGCTCCTTCCTCACTGGAAGAACCCAAATCATCAACATGCCCCCTCATGCCTCTGAAGCTTACTTACTACTTACTTACGCTTACTATCCCTCTTGGGGTATTAAGCCATCAACGAGGACTCTCCAGCTATCTCTGTCCTGAGCTTTTCTTTCAATCTGTCGCCAGGTGTAACCCATCTCCTTGCAGTCAGCCTCTAGGCCTTGATGCCAGGTGTATCTTGGCCGTCCTGTCTTCCTTTTACCTTGAAGATTCCAGGTGAGGGCTTGCCTGGTAGTGTTTGATGGGGCTTGTGGAGCCTCAGCATCTTTTCATGATTTCTTCATTAGCTGGAAGTTGGAGAGTCAGCTACCATAGGTCATTGTTGCTGATGGTGCTTAGCCAGTGGATTTGGACGATTTTCCTCAGGCAGGTTTTGACGAAGGTATGGACTTTGTTGATGGTGGTCACTGTTGTCCTCCAACTTTCTGCGTCATACAGAAGGACCGATTTTACATTGGTGTTAAAAAGCCTGATCTTGTTATGCAGCGTTAGGTCCTTGGAGCTCTAGATATTCTTTAGCTAAATGAAGGCAGCCCTTGATTTGCTGATTTTTACCTTGAAGTCAGCGTCTCTGCCTCCTGCTGTCGATGACACTGCCCAGGTAGGTGAAGGCATCAACCTCTTCCAGTTCATCGCCTGCAGGAATGACTGCAATTCTACTGTCTGTGTTAGCCTTCAGGATCTTGATTTTTCTCCAGTGGCTGTTGAGGCCAAGTTGTGCTGATGTCGTTGCCACATTGTCGGTCTTCTCTTACATCTGCAGATGGGTATGGGAGAGTAAGGCCAGGTTGTCCGCAAAGTCCAGGTCATCGAGCTGCGACCAAGGTGTCCACTAGATCCTATTTCTTCTCCTTGCTGTGGATGTCTTCATGATCCAGTCTATGGTGAGCAGGAAGAGAAAAAGCGAGAGCGATCACCCCTGGCGGACTCCGGTCCTCACTTAGAAAACTTCCATTAGCTGTCATCTATGGACTATCTTTAGGTTATTGCCTCGTAAGAGTTCATGATGATTATTGTGTGTTTATCTGGCAGGCTGTAGTGTGGAGGAGTTTCCAAATGGTCTCTATCCATGCTGGTGAATGCCTTCTCTTAGTCGATGAAGTGGACATAAAGCAGGGCGATCCATTCCATCAACTGCTCAGTGATAGTGAACAGTGTAGCAATCTGGTCTGTGCAGAATCTATCTTTGCGGAAGTCAGCTTACTGGTCTCACAACTGACAGTCTACTTGTTCCTTCATTCTGTTCAGGATGACTCTGTTGAACACTTTGCCTGGGGTTCATAGAAGAGTTACCCACCTGTTGTTTGTGTAGTTACTCAGGTCCTCTTTCTTGGGGATCTTGATGAGGTATCCCTCCTTCCAGTCTGATGGCACCTTTTCCTCTTCCCAGATTCTTCCAAACATGGGGTAGGATATGGCTACTGATATTTCAATGTCTACCTTCAGTGCCTCTACAGGAATGTTGTCAGATCCTGCTGCCGTCCCATTTCTCAGATGTTTGATTACTTGCCATATTTCTCCCTTGAATTGTCTGCTGTAGTCGATTGGCAAGTCCTTGTCAGCTGCATTATGTCTGGTGGAGGCTGTGGCACTGGCTAATTCGACAGTTCCTGAAAGTACTCCATCCATCTTCGTTGATGGCTTTTGTTACCCATGATTGTCTTCCCAGCTTTGTCTTTAACAGGTCTTTCTGGCTTGCTGTATCTGCTGTAGAGTTTCTTTGTTATATTGTAGAGTTCTCTCAGGTTTCCATGGCTTGATGCTTCCTGTGGCAGGACCATCAATTCATCTTCACGTGTCTCCTCTTAAGCTTCTCTTTGCTGCCTTGTAGGTTTTGGTGTATTCGTCTTGAGCGTTCACTTTTTCTGCTACTATTCGACTGGTGTTGACTGCAGCTTTTCCATTTCTTGCTTGGATTATGCAGAGAGTCTCAGCGGTGATCTATTCTTTATGCTGATGTTTCTTAGGACCCGGTATCTCTGGGCAGGTTGATGTCACTGATTCTTTGATCTTCTCCCACTAACTTTCTACTGGGTCTCTGTCGTCCTCTAGTTCTTGCAAGACTTCAAACTTGTTACTGAGGGTGACTGAGTATTCACTCTGTTTCTGTGCATCTTTGAGAAGGGTGGTGTTATAGTGCTGGCATTGGTTCGCTGGTAGCATCCACGCTTTCTTCGGCTTTAGCTTTAGCCTGTTCATGACAAGGTGATGGTCTGATGCCATGTCCGCTCCTCTCATCACTCTTCCATCTTGCAGGGACCTCCAGAACGTCTTGGCAATGCAGACATGGTCGATCAGATTTTCTGTTGCATGGTCTGGTGACACCCAAGTTTCTTTGTGTGCAAATACACTACCACCAGACTGTTCAGGGCACAGAGATCTGTGGGTCTTTCACCATTCTTGTTCATGTTACCAAGGCCATGATTGCCCATAACTTCTGTGCACCCAGTGTTGTTGCTTCCAATCTTGGCATTGAGGTCCCTATCAGTATGATGATGTCTCTCTCAAGGCATTTCTCAGGATAGACTGGAGTCTGTTGTAAAACTGTTCTTTTTCATCTTATTTTCTGTCATTTGTAGGTGCCCAGCACTGGAAAACATTCATGTTGATCCTCGTTTTCTTTCTGTGGAAGGTCGGCGGGATGATTCTGGGTCCGTGGCTTCCCATCCAATCAGAGCTCTGTTAGCTGTTGGTGTTCGCATCAGTGCTACTCCCTGAGTGTTTGGGGTGTTCTTTTTTTATGTCCCCAATACAGCAGCATTCCTCCTGGAGCTAGTCTTTTCTATACAGACTGTGTCCATCTGGTCTCATTGATGCCAAGCAGAGTAAGGTTGTATTTTTCATCTTTGCTGTCTTGCCTGCCTCGTATATGATTCCCACATTCCTTGTCCCGATAGTGATGGTCTTGGTCAAAAGCAGGTGGCTCGCCTTTGTGGCTTCTAGGGATATCTGGCTTTCACCACAAGGCGTCATAGCTTTTCTTGAAAGAGATTTTTCTTTCTCAAAAGCAGGGATGTCTTTTGGTTTTCGTTTCTGTAGCTAGGTTTTGTTTTAGGTGGATGGGTAGCTAGCCCCAAGCATAATGCTCCTCCTTTCGCAGCAGGACTTGGGACCAGCCATGGTGGAGTTGCACCTCTGAAGCAAAAGATCTTATTTGCAGAGTCCTGCAGGACTTCTCACTCAGCCCAATGCTCTAGCTCACAACATAATCATTCTCATTTATGCCGACAGGACGCAACTTATACTGTCCGCCTCGGACATAAAAAACAACATCAGTGATAAGTTCACCTCATGCATGACAGAAGTAGCCACCTGGATGAAATTCTTATGCCTCAAATTGAATTCAAACAAGACTGAGGTGGTAGTCTTTGGGAAGAACGCCTCACCATGGGACTGCACCTGGTGGCCCACAGATTTTGGACCCACCCCCAAGTATTGCTCGCAAGCGAGAAACCCCATAATCATCATAAATAACAAACTTGACATGACCGCTCAATTCAATGCAGTGGTCCCGGCCTGCTTCAACAAACTAAGGATGCTGAAGAAAATCTTCAAGAGGCTACCAGACAACAACAGGAAAATGGTCACCCTAGACCTCATCACCAGCGGACTAGACTATGGAAACACCTTATATGTAGGAATAACCAAATGATTCAATAGAAGACTACAGACCGTCCAAACCACAGCAGCCAGACTACTCCTCAACCTCTCATGCCATGCCCACATCACCCCATTACTTAGGGAATTTCACTGGGGCTCGATACACAACACTGCATACTTTAAACTCACCCACGCTTACAGAGCTCTCCACAACACCGATCAGGAAGCTGAAGACCTAGCTTTTCAAGTTCCCAGCACTGGACTCACACACCTGCTATAGAGCACCTAGATACCCTCACGGGTGATTAACGTGCCATAATAACATAACATACCTTAACTTAGCTGACCCCTGACCTCACAAAATCAGTTATTTTGGCCCTGGCACTGCAGTATGCTGATCGGTGCAATGAAGTAAATGGCACAATAGTGGTCATAGACCTGGAATCCACACTGAGGTGTTCGATGCTCTGCAGCATACATAGCGGCACTGGTCGTTTCATTGGTGCAGCCATGTTGTCATGGCTGTGGAGAGTACAGTGAGGTTTGGGATGCAGTAAAGTGAACGCTGTGGTGCTAAACATGGCTTCGAAGTACGGAGTGGGGCGTCGGGTGCAATGAAAACAATGTAGTCCACATAGCTACAATAGAAAAATGTCTTACAATGGACAGGGCACCCATGTGGCATTTGCACTTTTCACTAAGGCAGCCAAGATGCGTCTAATGGAAGAGATAAAGAAGGGACGTGATCTAAAATGCAGTGTTAAAATAACCTCTTCAGCCAGAGTAGGCGTGAAAACAGTGGAGAGACACACCCAGATGAGACCGCATCTCCCAGGAGCTCAATTAGAACACACATTTTAGTAGCCACTGTCCTAAACTAATACAGTTGTTAGGGATGGGGAAAGAAGGCAGCCTGTGCCCCCGTCACTAGAGACCTGGACATGTTTTGGCCAATTTAGGGCCGTATCTTTGAGGGTGTTTGGGGGTCAGCTGAATGGTTGTCTTAGGACCAATTGAAGGTGCCTGGTTGTGTCTTGAGGTGAGCTTGGAGGCTGACTGAGGGTCCCATATGGATCAATGAGGGTCTCTCAGGGGCCTGCTTTGGTGTCTCAGAGGACAGACCAAGTATCTCCAAGGGCCATCTGGTAGAGGTTGAGGACTAACTGAGGACAGACTGTGGGTCTATTGAGGGTAGGCTGGATTTAGTACTAATCAGGAGTGCGTTGGGTAAAGCTATGCGTGGGGGCAGTCTTGGGTGTGTGAGAGCATGCTCACGGATTGTGTGTGAAACTGCACAGCACAGCAATGATTATCCAGTTTGTTTCACTTAAACTGGATTGACTGAAAGTCGCTGTCATGAAATTTAAGCAAGTTGACAAGGGTAAGTATGTGATTTAGCAAAAAAGAGGGCATGTTAAACAACTGAGAGACAGTAAGATTGACATAGAACACACTGGCATTCGAGGCTCTGCTGTAGCTATAATAGTATTCTAAAGGAACAGTCCTGGATTATGGTTGAAGCTACCACATACCGAAAGATGCTTTAAAGGCACAGACCACGCTTGTAATAGATGAAAGAACAGGGCACCTTCAATGGTAGATCTTTATTTTCCATTCAGCTTCAATACCTGTAATGAGGATGTGGTTGGTGTACAGTCGGTACACTAGGAAAACACCACATTTCGCCCTTAACATCTTTTGGTGGCCTTGGTCTCAAGACTTGCTGATGGCCTCTGAGGGTCCACTGTTTTTTTTGTTAGTCAAACCCTCTATTGAAAAGCAAAAGCAACTGTACACTTAGTAAAAATAACAAATCGTGTGAATGGGGCGTTAGCGTTGTGCCTAACCATTTTGCATCTTGCAGATAGCGCTGTGTTGCTCAGTGCTGGCAGTGCAGCTACAGTAAGAATACAAATCATCCTCGCCACTGGCTTTAACTTCTCTCGAAAGGCGCCGAGATGCTCTGGTTGTTAAAGCGGAGCAGCAGGCATCGCCTCCTCTTCCACTGACTGTTTATCCAACATCAATACAGCCACTTTAGGAGCCAAATTACTAAACAAGCGGCCAATTAGGCTTGCAGTCAGCTGGATAGATTAGTGGCTAAGAGAGGCTGATACAAGATTCTCATCTCTTGAGCCAATTACCCACGTGAATTACCATCCACAGTGCTCCTCGGAAGATTTGAGAATAAAAGGCGGATTCTGCTGAGAGAGATGTAAGTGAGACGCAGGCGAGGCTGTAAGGGTTAGCCTACCACATACTGCACCGTGCTGCAGAAATTGCCCAAGCAAAAGGCAATCTTTCTAGGAAAGGGTTTAAGGGATTTATGGTTGCAGCAGGTGATAAAAGGCAAATGACAGTGGTGCAGTGCTCTGCTGTTAGGAACGATGTGCTGGTAGCCAATCTAATACCCTCTTGAATGCCTCTATTTTAAGGAATCCCCGAGCATTTGTAGATTTGTACATAGGGCAACTCAGTTGGCAAGATAGGAAAATACACTAGTAAACCAAATGACTTTTTATTGAGAATAAGGAATACTGAGAGGGAGGCACTTTTAAATATGTCCAGTTTTATTGGAGTATATGTATGTCACTGAGATATCAAACAAGCATTGGCAAAGTCAGTAGGACTTGTTTTGTTTAATCATGTTTTTGGGGGGAGCTGCTGGGCTTACTGGTCTCAGAAGGCACACATTGCCATAGTAGACCAGACTGAAGGGAACAACTTTGTGTGTGCGTGTTCCTTGTGAAAGAGCAGAATGCTGTCACTCACAGTTAAGTTAGCCAATATGTATGTATATGGCATTTATAACTAAAGTGAGATGTCCCACTGCCCCATGCTGTAGTGGGTGAAATAATTTTGTGAATGTCGCAACAGACCAATGGATGAAGAGAGCTGGCTGAAAGCTAATTTAAGTATATCATATATATATAATTTTGGGTAAACCAAAAGGTCTTGGCTCATGCCAGACCTAAAAACTAGCTACAAAGCAGCAGAGAGGTGTATACTGTGGGGTGTTACAGTAGAAATTTCAGAAGAGTGGATGTTTTCGAAAAACAATGGGATATGTCATTAAGGGTGACTGGTTACAGTGGAGAGGGAAAGAGTACTAGTTGAGGTGTGCAAGGAGGGTCCAGCAGTGTGGGACTTCACCGCTTTAGGATGGAGGGGAAGGAGCACCATTGATTAGGTAAACATAATACCCCAGTCATCCAAAGCTAATGGTCCAAGACCAGGACCACTTTATCCATCTAAATGTGTAGATGGACCCCTGTGACTCCCATCCCTGTGCTGGGCATGACCCCACTGGAAGTCGGGGATGTTGCATCTCCTGTATGCAAGGCCATGGGCCTAGAGGACCTCCCTACCCTTAGAATAGAGAGAGCCTCCTCACCACTGATGCATACGTTATTCGCCTGTTTTCAAAGGTTTCAGCCACAAAATCAAGGCACAAGAACAAGTTTGTAAATATGCCCTGTTGATAACCCATAAATTGAGCGAGGAGGTGCTAAAGGTGCCTTTTTCGTTCCCTGTCTGAAAAGGTTCCCGATAAAGGTTTTTGTGATTCGGGTGTTGCACACCAGTGAAGTCTGGTTCCTTACATATTAGCAGAATTTAAATCCTTCGCTTTTGCAAGCTGTTGTTTTAAAAAATGATTAAACAGATGTGTTGCCTCCAGCAGCCTTAGACCTCTGATCTGATTTTAGCTTACAGATGGAACCAAATTAATTCATGGCAGTTCCTGTAAAATCCAGGGTATGGCACGGAATGTTAGTGCGCTATTTAAACAGACCATACCTGCACTAACAGCTGCTGAGGACACATTAAAGATGTTTAATTTCTATGCAGACTACCCGTTGTTTTACTTATATATACCAGAAAATAATCTAATTGAGTCAAATTTCGCCTTAGTTAAACACGGGTGTTATATTGGAAAAAAGTAGTGTGTGTGCTTGCTTTAGTTTACACAAAATGCTAATGAATTTTTTTTTTCCTATAGAATAAAAAGGAATGATGTGCATTTAGCGACAAAGATCATGAAGAATCAAAGGTGATGAAACTTTAGATTACCAATTACATTTAGCATGAAATATTCATCATTTCCGATAATGCTAGTATAGGGATAATCTCCTTCCACCACGTGGCTCGATTGATCATGTGTTCTTCTTTCCATTTTAAAGTGGAAATAGACTTCTACAGTGCCAGAAGGATTAAGGGTCAGATATACGAAGCCTTTTGGCAGTTGCAAACCCTGCCATTTGCAAAATCACAGGGTTTGCAACAGCTAAATGGCTTTTTTAAATGTATTAAATCCATTTGGCAATTCGGCACGTGTTTACTGAATTGCAAAACCGTTTCTGAAATGCATGTCGAATAACAATTTTGGTTGGGTGTGTTTAGGGCATCTCTTTTGGAAAGTGATTCCGAATACTATGCATCAATCAACATAATTTAGGTTGCAAACCATTGTTGGGTTACCAACTTCTTAAAAGAGGTGATAACCCATTCACTAAGGGAAGGTTTCCCTTTAAGACCCCTTTCCCCTTTGTGGATGAAAAAGCAACTTTGTGTGGGAGTAGACAGCAGTCCAGGAAAATCACTGACAACTGTTAATTATTAATATTATTGTATTTTTTTAAACAGTATTCTTAAATGCAGACCAATTTCCTTTAAGGGAAACCCACTGCATTGTTAAAAAGGTGGTTTATTTAAATACGGTTACAGACTTGGTGGTCTGCTGACTCCAGCAGGCTGCCATCACTGGTGGTATCCAATCTGAGTGAGTTGCAATTTGTGACTGTTAGACTTGGCACCATTGGCGTGGGTCTCCCTTCCATTTTTTGCTGTGGCCTCATATGTTTTTGCTGTTCTAGATGCTTTGGGCACTTTGCCACTGCTGTTCAGTGTCAAAGTGCAAATGCTCCCTTTGTAAATTGTTGTGATGGATTAGTGATTCCATGATTGGCTGACTTGATGTACTTGTCATACCCTAGTACACCAGGTGTGCCCAGGGCCTGTAAATCAAATTCTGCTGGTGGACTTGCAGCACTGATTGTGCCACCCACAGGAGCAGCCTGTAAAATGTGACTCAGGCCTGCCATTGCAGAGCCTGTGTGCAGTCTGGGACTGCCATGTCGACTTGGCAAGTGCACACTTGCCAGTCCCCAAACCTTTCCTTTTCTGCATGTTAGTCACCCCTAAGGTAGGCCCAAGGTACCCCCGTGGGCAGGGTGCATTGTATGTGAAAGGTAGGGCATGCCCTGATGTGTGTGGCATGTCCTGAGAGTGAAATACTGCCAATTTTGTTTTTCACTATTGCAAGGAAAAGGGCACTTTGTTTATAACATCTTATGAACATAACTGGCCCTAGGAACAAGATTGGAAAATCAAGTATAGTATGCCTGAAATCAGAATGTTAAGATGCATCTTTTAGTGAGGGTGATTTTCACATTCTGTGTTTGAAAATACCACTTTTGGAAAGTAGATGTTTCCTTGCCTAACCATCCAGTGTGCCTCTGCTAGGATTGTGTATCGCATGTCTGGATTTTGCATGACAGGGGGCTGGAGAGGGCTGTGGCTCCAGAAGCCTGATGAGTCAGGGCTGGCTGAATAGACTTGTGTTGCATTTGGAGTAGGGGGAGGAGATTTCCTTTCCACCTGAATGGGCCTGCTCTGCCTTCAACAATGCTGTCCCCACCTTCTGCCAGGAAGCTGCACCAGTGAGGACAGAACTGGTTTTGGCTGGGTACAGACACTCTCTGCCTTCAGAGAACAAAGGATGTGTGTGTATAAAAAGTGGGGCCCAGACCCTAGACTTTTAGATCACTTCTGGGAAATCAAGAGGGAACCTTTGCCAAGAAGAGCCGGAGAAGCTGAGGAGGAATACTGCCCCTGTGCTGTTTGCTGACTGGGTTGGCCTGCAGTGGCTGCTTGCTGCCAAGGAAAGGAAAAAAAGGACTTTGCTGTTTTGCTTTGTCACCTGCTTGAAGAAAAGATCTCCAAGGACTTGAAACTGAGCTTGCCTCCTGTTCTGAAGTCTCAGGAACGCAAAGACTGTACCCCTTCTGTCTCTCTGCATCTGGAACTGCTGTTTCAGCTGCTACAGAAGGAAATTGCAACACTGACGCCGGCGAGCAACGCCGCACCCTGCACCGAAGCCGTGAGCGCTTCTCAGACTTGCGACGTAGGCCCGACGCCTGCTGCCACGCCACACCGACTCTGAAGCCGACTTCATCATCGTAGAGCCGATCCTCGATGTGGGTGATTCCCGAATCAATCGACATCACGCCATCGTAAGGAACAGTGGTTTCAGCGCCATCGTGACGTCATCTCACCAACGCAGCACCTCCCCTGCGCTGCAGTAAGGAACAGACGCCGCACCTCCACTGGGGTCGTAAAGAGTCAACGCTGCACAGCGCCTACGAAGCCACACCTCCCCGACGCCGTGAACTGTCTTTGTTTTCATCAATTTCAAGGTACTGTTCTCTGGGGGTATGCTTGACTCCGGGCCCGACGCTATACACTTCGCAGTCGGCGCCGTACTTTGGTATTTCCACCGGTCACGACGCCGTTATAACGCCAAGTGGAGTTATTTGTTGCTACAAGCTTTATGTGAGTGAATAACCTATTTTGAAGGATATTTTTGATACTGTATGTTGGGTTTTTGTTGTTTGGTCTTGTTTTGGTTTAGATAATGATTATTTATTTTCCTAAACTGGTGTGGTGTCCGTTTGTAGTGTTTTCACTGTATTACTGTATGTGTTCACAAATGCTTTACACACTGCCTCTGAGATAAGCCTTTCTGCTCGTGCCAAGCTACCAAGTGGGTGAGCAGGGTTTATTTTAGTAGTGTATCCCCCTTACCCTGACTAGAAACAAGGGCCCCTATTTGGACAAAGGTACCTACCTCTGCCAACTAGAGACCCTCATTTCTAACAGTGACCTACCTCATGAATACTGATAAGGTAGGTCGAATTGGGACCCACTCCGAATGGTGATTTTGCTCTGCAACCTATAGTATTAATAACCTGGTACTTGTAAGGCACAAACTAATCACCCCAAGGGTCTCAAGGCACTGGGGGCCGTCGGGAGATTAAGTGAGCTATTATCCAGAGTCACATGATGATTAGCTGATCTGCCGCCGGTGCTGGGGATCGAACTATGAGCCCCGTACTCCGGAGTTAGCCGTCCTGGCCACTGCGCCACACCTCTCCCACCTATTAGTATATTGGTTGGTTAGCAAAATCAGAATCAATTTGCTAAAAGTTGGTGCACAATTTGCAACCACTTTTTGCGAATTTAATCTCGGAACATGTGTCCCCTGATGTTCAGGATAGGCTGTGTGTGTCTCTAAGCTGGCATAGAGTGACATATGGGCAGCTATCGGGCAGAGAGGATCTGGGTTTGACATTATGGTCAATGGTTTAAATAACAGTACATTCACTGAGGCTTTCATCCTCCAGGGGTTAAAAAAAATAATATCATTGGGTTGGGTAGCAAAAAACATCTGTTATTTCATCATCAACATTCCCTTCAAGGTGAATGTATGCTTTTCAAATACACGTTACAGTATTTTAAGGAACTGATGCCAGCAGGCCAGACTAGAGTTGCTGCACAACACGTGTCGGCGCTGAAGGGCTATTGCTTAGGTACAAGGTTTTTAAAGCCAGGCTTGTTCCTTCAGAACATCCATAAGGTGAGGAATGTGTCAGAAGCTGTTGGACCTGCCCTTTCTTGGTAGCATCATCCCCAAACATTTTGCTTCCACTAAGAAGTCGGGTCTGATGGCTTAGTGGACTAATGTATCCACTATGTAGGGGCCTGTGTTCAACCTCATAGTCCCAGGTTAAAATCCCGGCGGGTCCACTCAGCCTTTCAACCGTCTGAGATCGAGAAAAGGAGTACCATTGACTTTGGTAACAACAAACATATGTTATTCAGTGCCTTGATACCCTTGAGTGATATGTGCACTTTACAAATACACATGTTGTGTTATGCTATGTTACTCCTTCTATTTTTGCTGAATTTGTTTTTGTTGTCTTTAAGACTCTGTACACTTTACTACTGCTAACTATTTCTTTTTTTTTTTTTTTTTTTTTTTGAAAAAGTTTTATTAAGCAATAATTCGGTTACAAGTACGGGCCTACAACCACCCGGGCCGGCCGCTAGGTACAGAAGGAAATCTACACATATCAAAGCTACAATAAGTTCCCAGGGCACTGCCCTGCAGTGGCTCCAGATAGTTCTCGAGGAACAGGAAGCGTAAGTCCAACAATCACAAAAACAAAAGGACAAACAATACACAACAAAAGGCGAGTTATGAGGGAAACCAGTGCGGGTCAGGCTCCCCCCGGGAAACTCCAGTCAGGACAATTGAGCAAACCGCTAAAGAGAGGAGTACCGGGAGGCCGGGGACGGAGGGGGGGGGGTGGGGGGGGGGAGGGGGTCAAGGAAGATGAACGTCCATATGTAGTTGTTCCAGAAGGCGCCAGGAGCCATCAAGGGTCAGGGGGACATGGCGATATCAGTATCTACCAGGGGGGGCGTACAGATGCCTCCGCGATACGCGTTCCATTGCCCCCAAATTCTACCCCATGCCCCCGGCTTGCCACGGGCCACATACACAGTCTTCTCCCTAAACATACACCAGTCCATATTCTCCTTCCATACTGACACGGTGGGCGGCCGTTGAGCGCCCCAAAGTTGCGCTATGTCCCTCTTGGCAATCATGTTCCCTAGGGCCGCCCACCGAGTCTGAGCCGCGCTGTAGTCATTGGGCTCCCACACATTCAGGACACAGCGACGCACCTCCGGCAGCAGCACAACCCCGGTGACCTGTCCCATAACCGTGTGGACCCGGCGCCAGTAGTCCGCCACCTCGCGGCACTCCCAAAGGATATGAAGAAAGGTGGCGCTGAGCCCACAGCCTCGCTTACAGAGCCCGTCGCCGGAAAATCCCATCGAGACCAAGCGCGGACCCGTCACATACACCCGGTGGAGAATCTTGAGCTGTACCAACCGAAGACGAGCCGGAATGGCAACCTCCTTGGGGGACGACAGTGCAGACTGCCAATCTTCGTCGTCCAATTCCACCCCGTCCCCAGTCCAAGCCTCCCGAAGGCGAACAAGAAGGTCCGCCCGGTGATTAATTAATTTTTTATAAATTAAAGAAATAGTACTATCAGGGACATGTCCATCAAGTATGCGGTCCTCGAGGGGCGAGGAAACAGGGATCTTGGTCCCCTCCCCGAAGACCGAGAGCAGGGCGTGTCGAACCTGGGCGTAGCGGAAAAACTCCCTGTCGGTCAGCTCGTATTCGGCCTGGAGCACCGCGAAAGTCTTTACCGCGCCCTTGTGCCACAGGTCTCCCACTTTGCTGATACCAATCGTGTCCCACTGGTCAAACCCCTTCGTGGTCCACAAGCTACCCAGGCGGTCGGAAGCAAACAAGGGAGTAGCACATGTTAATCGCTCACTCCAGCCCATGGCCGCAGTGGCAGCCCTCCAGGTCCGCACCGCAATCTTAGTAGGACCCGTAAGGGTCCGGCCAGCCAGGCGGGAATAAAGTGCCCTGTTGTAGTTCCCGCCGGGAAGCAGGAACTTGTCCATCTCATACGCCGGATTCAAGCCGGGCGCATACGTGGCGTGGTTAATGGCAGATAGCTGCGAGGCCCAATAGTACCTGCGAATGTCAGGAAGCGCGATGCCCCCGTCATACCAGGGGAGAGTGAGCTTGGCAAGAGCAATACGCGCCCGCCCGTCCCACACCAGTCTCCTCTGCAGGCTCTCCACCTCCCGAAAGTAGACCACTGGGATAACATCGAAGGAGTTCTGGAGTGCATAGAGGAACCTGGGAAGGGACATCATTTTAAACAGCGCGGCCCGACCCAGCGGGGACAGGGGGAGCCTGCACCACCGGGCCGTGTCCTCCCGCAGCCGCCGAAGTGGACGCAGGAGATTCTGCTCATAGCGAGCCACCGGGTCCAGCGAAACGTATATCCCCAGGTACTTAAAGCCGCTCAGAGATATCTGAATCGGGAGCCGAGGCGGCAGGAGAGGAGGACCACCAGAGATGGGATAAACGCAGGATTTGGACCAATTGATCGTGAGACCCGAATTGTTCCCAAAGGAGGTCAGAACGTCAAAGAGGACGTTGAGTGACTGCCGCGGTGAGGTGAGATACAGGAGAATGTCGTCCGCATACAGCGAGACCCGATCTTCGAAGCCCGGGCCCCACCGGATCCCTCTAAGCGAGGGCTCCCAACGGAGCCAGGCAGCGAGTGGCTCCAGGGCGAGAGCAAAAAGCAACGGGGACAACGGGCACCCCTGCCTCGTGCCCCTACCGAGGGCAAAGGGCCGAGAGACCCGCCCATTCACCACCACTTGAGCCATGGGTCCCGTGTAAAGGAGCCTCACCCAGCCAATAAATCCCTCTCCAAAGCCGAATTTATCCAAGACGGCCCAGAGGAATGGCCACTCAATAGTATCAAAGGCCATCGTGGCATCCAAAGAAACCAGCACGGCCGGTTCGGAGAGGAGCTCCGCCCTGGCAAGAGCACCGTGAAGACGCCGCAAGTTAAGAGCGGTGTTGCGGTGCGGGATAAAGCCGCATTGGTCCGGATGAATAAGGTCGCACACGACACTCAACAATCGATTGGCCAGGACTTTCGCCAGGATTTTGGGCTCCGCATTGAGCAGTGAAATGGGCCGGTAAGAAGTACAGCGGTCTCGCGGCTTGCCCTCCTTGGGGATAACGACTATAGTGGCCAAGCGCTGGTCGGCCGGAAGGGAACCCGCCGCGAGAGAGTCGCGGAACATGCGGCTGAGGAAGGGCGCAAGCTTATCGGGACGCAATTTGTATAGTTCAATGGGCAAACCGTTAGGACCCATAGCCTTGCCCGAGCGAAGGGAACGGATCGCGGTCGCTATTTCATCCGACGACAAGGGAGCGTCCAGCCGCTCCCGGTCCTCAACGGACAGGCCGGGCAGAGCAATATCTCTCAGTAGGAGGCGAGAGTCATCCTCATCCCTGTCAGTCACCGGGGAGTACACCGCCCGGAGGTGGTCAGCGAAACATTCCACAATCTCATCCGGCTCAGTCACACACACACCGTCAGCAGCACGCAACTCGGGGACCACACGATTCACTCTCTCCTTTTTGTCCAGCCACGCGATCAACTTTCCCGCCTTGTCCCCCGCGTCATACAATCGGCCCTGCTGCTCCCTATACATAGTTTTGGCCGCGTCAGTGACCAGGGACCTATATTCGAACTGTTTCAGGCTAAGGGCATGTAGCCCGTCCGGAGTAACATTCGCCTCCAGGGCCGACTCCAACCCCGAGATGTCAGTCTCCAGCTTCACCACCGCCTCGCTCCTAACCTTCTTGGCCACCACTATCTGGGCGAGGGCGTGTCCGCGTATCACAGTTTTAAAGGCTTCCCAAAGGGACAACGCAGACGACACCGACCCCTCGTTTTCACTGAAGTATTGGTCCATGGCCCTAACCAGGCTGTCACGAGTCGCAGGGTCCCGCAGGTACCAAGGGTTAATAGGAGCTACCCGCCCTGCAGACCGCGACCCGGTGTCAAAGAGAAGCCACAGCGGAGAATGGTCGGAGATACCACGCGCCAAGTGTCTGACCTCTCGAATCCGACCAGTCTGCGCCGCGGGCATAAGGAAGTAGTCCAGCCTAGAGAGACTCCCATGCGCCCCCGAATGAAAGGTGAACTGACACTGGGTCGGATGCATTAGTCTCCAACTATCCACCAAGCCGAAGGTCTCCAACATCCCACCCAGCCACGACTGGGCAGCGGGGAGGGTCCTCGGTGGGTGACGATCCAGTTCACCCGAAACCACAGAGTTAAAATCCCCGCCCATGAGCAGGAGGCCGTCCGGAAGGTCAAGCAGCATTCGACCCAAGTCAGTAAAGGTGGAGTTCTGGAGACCCGGGGGGACGTAGACCGAAACCAGGGTAAGGGGCTGCCCCTCCCACCTCCCAATCAAACACACATAGCGCCCTCTGTCATCCGAGACTATCCTCGTGATCTCCACCGGAAGGGAGGTTCGCAGGAGAATGCCCACCCCCCTGGAGCCTGTTGTGAAACCAGAATGGGCTACGAGGCGGTATCCCCCCCTGTTCATCGCATGGCAGACATTGCCGACCAAGTGCGTCTCCTGGAGAAACACCACATCAGGAGTCACACGACGCAAATATTGCAGTACAACACCCCGCTTAATACGATCCCCCAACCCATTGACGTTCCATGACATAAGCCTCAACCCGTCTCCCCCCATCCCCTCCAATAGATCAAGAGGCCCCCAGCCCGCAGCACGGTTCCCAAATATGGACAAAAATCAATACCTCGCCCTGTAAACAAAAAACACACAACAAAACAACCCCCCTTCCCCCCCAACCCCACCCCAAGTCCAACTCCCCCCACCCTGCACCCCTGCGGGCCAATGACCCCCCCCAACTTGCAGTGTGCCTGTCGCCCCCCTAACCCCATTCTACAAACAGACCCCGGAGGAGGAAAGGGACCCGAACCCGCCCGCGCCCCTCACGGGTCCTGGTAAAACACAGTATGCAAAAGAAGTAAGACCCAACTGTACAGTGCAAAACCGCAAAAGCAAGGACCAAATGTCAGTCTAAGGGGACCCGTCACCTGCGGTGCTCCCAGAGGGCCCGGGCCGGCCACCCCCGTCCGGCAGCGAGTCCAGCCAGTCACTTGCGGCCACAGGAGAGTCAAAAAAGGCTGTCCGCTCTCCATGCTCCACTCGGAGTTTCGCCGGGTAGATCATCGAATACTTCAGGCCCAGCCCGCGGAGACGGCGCTTCACCCCTTGGAATCCCATCCGCTGTTTCTGGACCAGTTGCGTGAAGTCCGGATAAAAATTGATGGTCGAGTTCTCGTAGCGGACCGGGCCACGGGTCCGTGAAGCCTGCAGAATAGCGTCGCGGTCCCTGTAGTGGAACAGTTTAGCCACGATAGGCCTCGGGGGGGCCCCCGGCCGCGGCCGGCCGCCCGGAACTCGATGGGCCCGCTCCACGGCGAAGAATTTACTTAGGCCAGCCGGGGACAGCTGTTGCAGGATAAGTTCCTCGACCACGAGGTCCACCGGGCGGCCGTCTGAGGACTCCGGTACACCAATGATGCGGATGTTGTTGCGTCGGGCCCGTCCCTCGAAGTCCTCAAGCCGCCGGGCCATATGGTCGTTGACCACTCTAATGTCCCCAAGCGCGGCCCGCAGATCCGACACCTCCGCACCCAGGGTGGAGGTCCGTGTATCAAGGGCCTGGACCTTCTCGTTGGTTTTGGAGAGGTCGGCCCGAATCAGGGTGACATCGATTGCGACAGTGTCGATCTTACGGGCCAGGGCCTCATATTGCGTCGCGATGGTTTCCCTGATGCCCTCGATGGCGCCCATAATGTCCTGCAGGGAAAGTTCCGCAGAGATGGTCGTGCCTCCCCCCGCAGCATCCGGGGAGAGGCCAGTAGCACCAGGGGGCCCCCTGCCCTGGGTGTAGCGGTCCATGTTGTTGCTCTGGACCGCTCCCCCGCGCAGAGAAGCCTTGGTCTTGCGCCCCTCCGGACCCCCCTTGCCCGCCATGCGAGCGCAGTCTCTCAATGGGACCTCCGATCAAAAGGTTTGCGGGCGCCAGCAAAAGGACCACAAACCGCCGATGTGGGGGTCGGAGGCGTCAGGCCCACCAGTAGCAGATGGAAGCAAGCCTCGGGCAGAGGCCCAGGAGGCACCTCGCCACCTTGAGCACGCACGCCAGCCGATCTCCTGAAGGCCAAAATCGAAACCGAAAGCGCTGACTCGGCAACTGGCACCGCGCTGAGGCCGCTGTTGTTCAATCGCAGCCCGGCCCCACGGGTCACCTTCACCCCGGCCACCTCCGCCGGGTGGGTCCCAAAAGTTCCGACGACGACAACTCAGGATTCCCAGGTCCAATTAGAGTTTTAAAAAGAGATATATGATCAGCTGGTCTTCATCTCCCAAATTCCATAAACCAAATCAGGATAATCTCAGGATATATTCCGAGGAGCAGAAAGGGTCCGGGGAGCCCTGTGCTCACGCGACCATCTTAGATGCGCGCTAGGCTCCTCCTGTGCTAACTATTTCTAAAGTGATTTTGCTCTCTCCTTAAAACATGTTAGATTGGCGTGTACCCAATTGGCATATATTTAATTTTCTTACAGGTCTCTGGTAAAGTGTACTACATGTGTCCAGGGCCTGCAAATTAAATGCTACTAGTGGGCCTGCAGCATTGATCGTGCCACCCACTTAAGTAGTGCTTTAAACATGCCTCAAGCCTGTCATTGCAGAGCCTGTGTGTGCAGTTGAAACTGCCATTTCGACCTGGCAAAATAAACCTTTTACCAGGCCCCAGCCCTCCTGTTTAATATATTTAAGGCACCCCTAAAGTAGGCTCTCAATAGCACCAAGGTCAAGGTGCAGTGTATTTGAAAAGTTGGACATGTACTGCAAGGCCTATTTCTTCCATAGGATAACATTGGAGTTGACTTGTTACATTTTATAGGTGTAATTTCCAAATTTGAAGAGATGACTGGTTCATGTTTGATGTCTCTGGAATCCTAATTTAAAATCCTACCTTATTGTGAAGTTGGATTTTATATTACAATTCTGAAAATGCAATTTTTAGGTCTCGCCGAGACAGCGTGCATGCGCTGCTCTAAGAGATGACCTTTAGAAATTGGTCAGCTGTTTTCAAGCACTCGTGCTTGTGCTGGCATCCACCTTGTGGGAGCGAGCAGCGACGCGAGCGGCCACGCTAATTGAAAACAGATGGCCCGCACGCCGCTGCTCGCTCCCGCAAGGTGGATGCCAGCACAGCACGAGTGCTTGAAAATAGCTGTTTGCATTTGCCTGCTCCGAGAGCACACAGGGTGCCATCTGTTTCCAATAAGCATGGTTGCTTTCACCACGCTAATTCGAAACAGATGGCACCCTGTGCACCGCGGCCGCGCTTGTTATGAGATGTTGCAGATTACACTTGTCTGAAGCTGATTTACTCTCAATTCTCTAGGAGTTAAGCCCAGTTACTCATGGAACATTCCTGATGTTTCCCCTTCAGTTAGTAATGAACACACTCCAACCGACATGATGTACCATATACATTGATTATGTGTTTGTCCGAATTATGGGCGTGGTATACTTTTTTGTGTATGCATGTGCAAGCAATAAGAAGTAGTCACCACATCGGTATTGTCTGTATGCCGGTGAAAACCGCAGATTGCACTGTCATGTATGACTCACAATGTGTGTGTGGCCTGACATGTATGTTTGTATATGCAGCATGACATACTTGGATGTTTGAGTTTGTAGACAACAAAGGGATATGCCTGTGGGTATATGTGTTTTGACAAACAGCATTATGCAAGATGTAGATGTTGCAGGCACCTTTCATCTTTGGACGCGTGTCTCTGTTTGTACAAGGCAGCTGTCGCTGTAAACAAGGGTGATTTGTAAGTAGCATAAGAAAGCAGGTGCTAATGAGGAAAGGGGATGTGGGTATTTAATTCCTAGCATTTAGACAAAATTGCAGTTCACATTTTGATTGGGGTCCAAATGCAGAGCGCAAAGTGCCCCAGAGTATAAAGCTAAAGGTATTGTTCTCTGGAAAGGTCATCAACACAGATGTTTTTCCAGACAGCATACAAGGGGTCTGACGCTAATATTTTCATGCTTTGTGTTCACCGCTGATCCCTCTTCAGGCTCTCTAATAAAGCCGCCATCTTGGAGAAATTACTGATTGAAGATCAAGGCCTCTTTACAAGCCACAGCAGGTTTAGCAAGCATTGGCATAGCCAATAGGTCTCGCCTTTGAGACCTTATATGTGTTTAGTTATCCAGCACAATATCCTTGGTGCAACAACATCAACTGTTGCATGGCTAAACACTTATAAGGTCCCAAAGGCGAGACCTATTGGCTATGCCAATGCTTGTTTAGATTGTTGACACTTTCTAGCCATAGTCATTTGGTACCTGCAGCCTGTGTCTGGTCACTTGGGCTTTATTTATTCTTCCTAGACAGCCACACACAGTGGGAGCTTAGGTGGGACTGGATGGGCCAATATTGGCAGGATGGGAGGGGGAAGTTGGGCACAGCCCCATTTACACTTGAATAGGCTGTGTCCTATCTCCACACAAAGGGCTGTATACCGCCTGTAGTTAGTCTGAAGCCAGAGCAGGGAAGGAAGTACATCTGTGCACTTCAAAGGCATGCCTCTAGAAGCTTCTCCCCCCTTCAAGGGCACCACTGTGTATAAAAGAAGGACCTCAGACACCACCACTTCAGTATACTTCTTGACCTGTCGATATTCTGCCAGGAAGAAGGTCTGCTGTGCTGCTGAAAGGACTGCCACTGTGCTGGACTGCCACTCTGAAGGAGCTGCTGCCCTGTTGTGATGACCTGCTGCCCTCCTGCCCGGTGAGAAGAACTGGACCTGCAACCCATCTTGAAATCATGACCCCTGAGTGACTCAAAGAGCTAGTCTGCTGGCCTCCTGATCTGTGCCTCAGGGACATAAAAGTCTCACCAACAGCTCCTGGACCTATCTTTAGCGAGTTCCTAACCCCCAAGTGGTGACCCTCAGGTCCTGGACCCTTAGTGCGGCGCTCAAGCTCTTGAATTCATATTTTTTAGCTCTTTGCGACCTCGAATAGGCCCGTTCACTCCAGAATCGCACTGCTCACACAAAATTCAGTACGACCTGCCGCTAGCCCATCTTTGCACAGATGCATCAACAGTCCACGGTGGACCACCAATGCGAAGCTCCAGCCCGCCGGTCTGGGATGCTAAGCCTACTCTTTGCACCACGCCAACAGCTGCCCACAGTGCTCTCTTTGATCCTTGTGACCCTCTCCAACTGAACAGAACTTTTGGCACAAAACTTGAGAAGGTAAACCTTCAGCTGGACTAATCTGGGACTGTATTTGACCCGTGCTCCATTGCTGTCGGCCTGAACTTTTGATTTCGACCCGGTAATGCTACCAGATAGCAGCGGTTGGTGCTTTATGCTATTTGGCGCTATATTGCAGTTTATTCTTTAAAAATTCGTAACTCTGGTTCTACTGATTGGATGTTTGTCGTTTTGGCCTTGTTTTATCTATAAAAGTTTGCTCTGTTTTTCTTAACCAGCGTGGAATAATTTTTATGTGGTGTTTCCCCTGTTTTACTGTTTGAAGTGTTGTGCAAATACTTTACATATACTGACGGCTCTGTGCCAAGTTACTAAGGGGTTGAGCTGAGCACAGGTTAATATGGGGTTGCTTGTGCCTTATGAGTAGGATTGTGGTTGCTGCTTGACCAGGGCTCACACCCCAGTAAACCAGTAGCCCAATTTTTAAAAGAAGATATAATATCCACCCAATATCTGATACTGACGTAAGTACATATTTTTGGGGAAGTTTTTGAAAAGACTATAGTCATTCTTTCATTATGCTTTACTTTTCCTTACTGATTTAAACCATGTGTTTCTCAACTTCAGGTTTGATTGGGGAAAATGCTCAGCCAATCCCAGACAGCAACATAGGAAACAGAATGCTCCAGAATATGGGATGGACTCCTGGGTCGGGCCTTGGGCCAGATGGCAAAGGGATCTCAGAGCCCATCAGAGCACTGCAGAGGCCAAAGGGACTTGGTCTAGGATATAGCTGATAGAACTACACTTCAGCAACCTTCATTCAACATCTTAGAACACCGCCTCCATATGAATTAGTCATTCAGCCACTCCAGGTGTTCCTGTATAAGGAACACTTTAAAGTGGTATTTCTAATGCTAACTGCCCACCAAATATCAGGCCTCCAACCGGACTTGGTAACAGATTACTGCTATGGACTGCAAATGTAATGGTGCTAAAGATTGCGTTAATCACTGCTGCTGACTGCCATGTACAGAAGAAGCACATGAACTATTACTCTAAAATGTCAGTCTTTTTGTGAAATTACAGCTAAAAGGAAATTTTTCTAGGGCCATAGTAACATTGCCCACTGTCCACATCTTTCTTCACTGTTTTTATGCCTATGAAGTGCATGATTTTATTCACATCTTTATGGAAGAATTTGACAAAAGCTATTTTTGCAGAACTTAGCTTTCTATCTCTTCTCTGTGTTGTTATAAAATCCATGATGTCTTTTAAAATATGTTTTTGCTGAACTGAACAATCTAATGCACGCTTACATCTTAATATCAATCATCTTAAGTATCACATTTTCCAATAGTCAATCTGAAATTAATTTTGTACTCCTATGAAGGATAATCAGAAAATAGATTTGTATGCTTTCAAAGTTATACTGTTGCTTTTGCAACTTAAGCTGCACATTTTATTTATTATGATAAATCCAGTTGCACTTGATCACTTCATGTCTTCACAAAGATCTGGGTTGTACTTTGGTCTGTGTTTGATGCGGCACCTAACAGCCGCCCTTTGTGATTGCCACTTTTAATTTGAACACTTTAAAGGGATCTTAATTGCCTCTACAACAGTACTGGAAGTACAGTAGATCCCTTTGATGGCTAGTAGTTGAGTTTATATCCCTGTGAAATGTGACCAGTAAGCAACTTTGATGGTAGACCAATATTACAGATTTTTTTTTCCAGGTAAAAGAATCATGAAGTGATTTAAGATTACTGGCCACACGCATTAGCACTCATTTCTATACAAAATGTTGATATAGCATATCAAATCTGGTAAAAAAGCAAGAAAATGAGTGTCATATTCTAGAGTAATGTTTGTTTCAATTTTCTTTTGTTGAAAATCTGCAGTTTTTTTATGTTGTTTTATGGTTTCATGGGGATGCTTCAGTCTGTTAGGCAAGTAACCATTTAGGTTCCTATGTGCTAGGCTGCCTGTAATCAGATGTATGTTGTAATGTTAGACTATCTCAACTGTAAGTGACCTCAGGCTATTTCAAGATGAAACTATTTGCCAATAACCTTTTTAAACTCAGGTGTGGTTGTTGTTAACCCTCACTGTATTTCTGGAATAATATATAAAACATGGTGATAAAGAACTAATGTAGTAAGTGTTCCTATGATATATCCTGTGCATCATTGTCTAAAACCTCATGTTCCGAGGTACATCTTTAATGATAAAAATGGCCGGTAAGTGTGCCTACTTTAAACAATGTTATTCGATGAAGAACGGTCTCTAAATATTCTGAATTATATTTATGCTGCGGGTAAAGAAACCATGTCTGTACCTGGCATTTCTTTTAACAATTGTGTGAAAAGAGAATAAACACAACACAAAGACCTCAATATTAATGGCATTGCTTTTCTATTCAGGGTTCATCATGTTCATTGACTTGATGGCAATCACATTAAATGAGCAGATAAAAGCTGAAAAATTAAATGTATTATTGTGTTACCCATTGGTGCTCTAACTGTGGTGTCAGTGTTCAGGGCTGGACACACCATTTATTCCACTGGGCATTTCCCCGGCAGGCTGAGGCTGGTTTTGAGAGCCCATGGCTGCGACTGGTGCATCTGTCACTTCCCCCACTACCCTGAGGTGAATTGTAGCAGGCATGAGGGGGCTTCAAAACAAAGAGAAGGAAGAGTAGAGAGAGAGAGAGAGAGGATCGGTGGATTGAAAGAGAGAAATTGCTTGAGGGGAAACAGGAAGCAGCGCTAATTTGAGCGTATTTGCCTGGGCTTCTGTTTGTTCCTCAGTCCAGTCCTGCCAGTGTTCTATTAGGATGGTGCACATAGTGAACTGAGAACTATTTGAAAGACTTCATAGCACTTTTTAGCTAGACAGCCATCTGTAGTACTCTTTCAGATATAGCCCAACAGCAGTAACAATCACCTGGCTTCCTGTTTTGGGCAGATCATCATCTTCCAAACTCCACAAACAAGCACCACTATATCCTTCACCATATAAAGCCTTTTGTAAGAAATTAGGTTACTGGTTGATGTGGCAGAACCCCTACTTAAGCAGAAAGCACAATCTTTGTTAAGGTGAAGTTACACGCAAACCCCAAATTAATCTGTGCTCAACACTCTGGTAGTTTTATCAGTCAGGCTTAACTTATGGGCAGTGTGTAAAGTATTTATTCAGCACATCAAAGGGTAATACACTGAAAACACAACACAATTGGAATCCAATACCAATTTAGAGCAATAGAGTAGAATTTAATAAATGAAACAAGACCAAAACATAAAAGGAATTCAATCAATAGAAACGGAAATATGCAAGTTTAAAGATTTCAGTGAAGATACTGCAAAAAGCACAAAAAGCCAACTGAGGATATCTGGTCGTGCCGGACCAGGAAAAAGTCGCAAGTTCAGGCCAACTGCGATGGAGCACAAGCTGGCTACAGGAACCCAGTTAGGCCCACCCTACCAAAGTAGCTTAGAACCTGGTTGCGGAGTGTTTCAAGGTCCCATGTTAAGGGGGCATCGCACAGCCGAGGCGTTGCAAGTTCCAGGTCATGATGCATCAAGCAACATGGGTTCTGTGGAGCAGTGAGGCTGCATTGCAAGGTCCTGCATTGTTATCGAGGAGGCTGTCAACAAGGGAAGCTTGTGAAGCGAAGTCCTGCATTGACAATGTGTCGCAAACCATCTGGTTCAGAATAGACTGCGGGGCTTGCAAAGCGAAGTCCTGCATCATCGCTGAGGCTGCCGACGATGTGAGGCTTCAGATGCAAGTCCGTTGCGTCAGGGTTGTGTCACGCAGTGGCAATTCCTTTGAGGCTGCAGGCTACGAGAATGAGGCGGAGTGTTTACGCTGGAAAAATTCTCACAGCAGAGGTGATGCATCGGTTCTACTCAGAGTTGCGCCTCGCATCAGAGGAGATGCGTCAGTTATTTATTTATAAACCTTTAATCAGCACGAACATGACCCAAGAGGGTATCAGAGCACTTTACACATGGTCATGGAAAAGAAACAGATAGAGCAAAACAGCAACGTATTTAAGAACGATACAGTATGTCGCACACCAAGGTGAAGGGAGATAGCCCCCTAAACGACAAGGCCGACATGTAAAGAAACAGGAGCATAGATAAGAAGCAGTAAACATGGGTGAAGAGAATGTGCCACAACGTGGACCAGAAGGTAGAGTTCATGAACTCTAGTTCAGAAAAGTATTCATCAGTAAGACTTTAACTTCTTTTTTGAGGGATTCAATTTGGTTTCAGGGTGCAGGAGATTCCAAATTCTCTGGGCAATACCCGTGAAAGCACAATCATAGGTTTTCTTTTTATGACATTTCTGGAGTTTCAGCAATAAAGTGCTGGTGCTTCTAGAGGATCTGCGGTCGCCAGATAGCTCCTGTTTTTGTACAAGGTACAGTGGGGTGTTGAAGTGTAGGGCTTTGCGGGTTATGCAGGCAAATTTTTACTGAATCCTAGCCTCATATGGGAGCCTGTTTAGAGATTTAAAATCGAGAAAGATATGGTTGTTTTTTTTTTATCCTATGATGAGCCCTGCAGAAGAGTTAGGAGAGACCCTTTTGGGAGCTAACTTGTATTTAGGTTCACCACAAGGGTTTGCACTTCCAAACTAGAAATGACTAGGACTTGAACAGCAGACTTAAAATCATTGGGGTACAGGAGAGAAAGGGTGTAATTTTTCTTAAGATGCTTATTTGGACATTTGCTCCTCTGTTAGCGGTGCTGATGTGCTCCTGCATGTTTAGGTTATCTAGTGTTATTCCCATTGATCTTGTAGGTGTAATCTCTAATGTGTAGTACACAGTTAAGAGCTGTTACTTGTTTTTATATTCTTCAATAATGGGAGACTGTTTGGTGGGGCGATTAGAAGGAATTTTATTTTGAGAGTGATTAGTTTGAGGTGGTTGGAGCTCAGGCAGTTCTGGGTTTCATGTAGAGTTGTGTTGAGAGACCTGATATTCCCAGGGGAAGAGATTTTCAAGCCAGTTGTGTGTCATTCACATACATGTGATAGTAGATGTTAGATAATTTCAAAATTTCATTTAAAGGCCCCATGAACAGGTTAAAGAGAGTGGGTGAGAGCATGGAACCCAGTGGTATCACTAGTGTAACCAATGTGGAATTGGACAGCAACTGATTGACCTTAATTCTTTGCATTCCGTTGTGTAGAATCGAGGCAAACCAGTTTAAGACCGACCCAGATTGTCCCATCCTGCATTCCAGAAGGTCTAATAGGCTTTCATATTTGACAGTATCAAAAGTTGACGAGAGGTCGAGAAGGATTTGAAGGCAAGATACATTTTTATCCATCATTTTTAACATGTCCTCAACTATGTGTGTAAGGGCCCGTTGAGTGCTGTGACACTAACAAGATCCGAATTGGAATTGGTCTAGGAGATAGAATTGATCTATGTGGTTACCTAGTTAGACATGGACACATTTCTCCAGGCTCTTTGCCGGAGTCGGAATGTTGCTGATTAGGTGCAAGTTGTTTAGCTCCCCATGGTGCGTCATGGTTTTTTTCAAAATAGGATTTACCTGCCCCGACTTTAGGCAACCTGGACTCATGTCTTGAAGTAGGGAGACATTTACTATCTTGATCCTAAGTGGGAGCATAGACTTCTTCATCATATTGAAGAAATTCGCAAGTAGAGTGTTGCTGTAGTAGTTTGAGGGTTTCAGTGCTGTAAGAAAATTGAGGATGGTGACTTCATCAAAGGTTTTGATATTGTTCCAAGAAGCATTTTTTGTGTCCTGCTGACATTTATATCACAAAAGAGCAAACTAACGTAATTTATGTATGTATGATAGAATTTATAGAGCGCTGTTGGCACTCCGGGGAGCATCACGGCGCTAAATAACAAGTAGAAACAGTGACATAGTATGAATTGCAGTGGTCACTCAAAGAAAATCTGACATCACAAGAAGGATTGCTAATGTCACAAGAGGAATCACTGAGATCACAAGACAAATTCATGACAACACAAGATTGATGGCTGGCATCACACTGAGGAACCGCGAATATCATAAGCAGGATCCTTGATGTCACAAGAAGGCTACATTTCCTACTGTGATGTCACTGATTTCTCTTGTTTTGTCAGCTTGCCCTTTTGTGATGTAAATGTCAACAGGAAACACTCCCCAAAACAACGCTTCTTGAAACAAATTCAAAACCTTTGAGGAAGCTACCATCCTCAATATTCTTATAGAACTGAAGCCCTCAAACCACTTCAGCGGCCCTCTACCTCCGAATTTCTTCTTGCCTATTCTGCTGGATCCACAGATGAGCTGGCAGAGCACCTTCAGACCACTTCCAAGAGTCCAAAACAGGGATGGGTATAATTGTCAGAGTAGCACGCACAGTTGCAGAGTCCAGGTGCTGATAACAAGAGACTGGTCCTTTGAGTTACTCTAGTTGTACTTGGTACAGGTTACAGGTCATGCCCGGGCCAGGGGACAGCAGGTCAGCAGAGCAGGCAGCAGTCCTTCAGAGCAGCAGCCCAGGAGAGTGGCAGTCCTTTTCAGCAGCACAGCAGACCTTCTTCCTGGCAGAGTCTTCCACAAGTTCAGGAGTGTACTGGAGAGTTGGTGTCTGAGATCCAATATTTATACCTGGTGCCTTGTTTGAGGTGGGAGAAACCTTTAGAGGGTTTCCTGTCTCCCCTGCTCAGGTTTCCTGCCTCTTGCCTCCCCTGCTAAGGTTTCCTGCCTCTTGCCTCCCCTGCTAAGGTTTCCTGCCTCCCTTCCATAGCTCCAATCTAACTACCGGAGGTATACAGTCCTTTGTGTGAAGGCAGGACACACTCTATTCAGGGTGAAGTGGGGCTGTACCTAACTCCGCCCTCCCCTCATGCCAGTGATGGCCCATCCAGGCACATCCAAGTTCTCTATTGTGTGTGGCTGTCAAGGAGGGATAGAGACAGAATGCAAACACTAAATGGCTAGGGCAGGAAAATGCCAACTTTCTAAAAGTGGCATTTTCAAAATTGTAATATATAGTCTGAACTTCCCCATAAAAGAGGATTTTTTACTACAATTCCAGAGACACTAAACATTAACTCTTTACCTGTTCCCATTTGGAAGTTACAGCTTATTAAACAAAATAAGGTATCTCCAATGTTATCATATGGGAGAAGCATGCCTTGCAGTGGTGAAAAACAAATGTACTCGTTTTTCAATACTAAGGCATGTAAAACTTAAAAGAAGGCGTCCTACTTTTTTTAATACATTGCACCCTGACCACTGGGCTGTTTGGGTCCTACGCTAAGAGTGACTTACTTGTATTAAAAAGGAAGGTTTGGGCCTGGCAAAAGGTTTTTATTTGGCCAGGTCAAAATGGCAGTTTAAACTGCACACACAGGCTGCAATGGCAGGCCTGAGACATGTTCAAAGAGCTTATTAAGTGGGTGGCACAATCAGTGCTGCAGGCAGAGTAGTAGTATTTAATTTAAAGGCCCTTGGTACATGTACTGCCACTTTTACTAGGGACTTTTAATTAACTATGCCAATTGGAGATAAGCCAATGTTACCATCTTTTAAGGAGTGAGCAAACACACTTTAGCACTGGTTAGCAGTAAGAAAAGTGCAGTGTCATAAGGCCAACAAAAATGAGATCAGAAAAATATGGAGAATTCAAAATGTTTGGGGGAAGACCACCCTGAGGGTGACCGGTATAACACCTTTGTAGTGGTGCCTTTGTATGCTCGGTGGGATTTTTAATTCTGTACTCGCCCAAACACTCTTTTTAGAAAATCATCACACCTGCCCAGGTATTGTTGATGCCACCCACAAAAAGACATATTCCTCAAAAAAACATGTTGCTCTTGTATCCGCTATCAAACCGTCCATCAGAAGTTACTCCCGAATTATTTATAGCTGTAAAGTTGTTGCCAACGACATACCAAAATGGAAGTCTCTGCTTTGTGGAACCACTATGACACATTAAACTTCAAAGGAACCAAACTTCAAGTGCTGCAAAAACCACCTTAACTGGCTACTGCATTGCAATCTAATGAAAACATCAAAAGTCATCTACAAGTCCCTCTTTCCTATCTACTTCGATCTCACATATCCAAAGAATCACAACTATTCTATAACAAGCTGTTGTACTTTTTCTGCAAAGGAATCCACAATAGCGCATTTTCTCCTGCACACATGACAGTTTGATACTGACCCAGCAGATTCACCCCCAATCCTTTTTTTTTTATTCAGCCTAATTGCAGAGCGAGTAACCATGACCACACTTGACATCTACATGACTGCATAATAGATGCATTAATTTACAAAAAATTGGAGCCATTTGAGCACAACTCATTACAAACATCCTACATCAGTGGTTTAAAAGCTGCAGGCTCTGTCACTCTCCCGTAAGGCATTGTCATGTATTTTCTGTAGTAGAAAATAATTCAAAACACCCCCAATAACAAAAGACCCATTTGCAACCTTCCTTGATAGCTAAGATCTTTAAAAAAACTTTTCTCAATTACAAATTATCTTGAACAACCACGCATCATTGGCACACAGATACAAAACCCC
Organism: Triturus cristatus; assembly: GCF_964204655.1. Taxonomy (NCBI): domain Eukaryota; kingdom Metazoa; phylum Chordata; class Amphibia; order Caudata; family Salamandridae; genus Triturus; species Triturus cristatus. Next base: position 1,708,618,145 of record NC_140589.1, on the reverse strand, counting down.
CTGAACAACCACAGCCTCTTGGACACAAAGTGATTTTAAGATTAAGCAAGAAATGTAGAACAATGTACTGCACTGTATTTCACATTCTGAGCAACTGCCTTATTCAAACATAAGGGGGTGTGGGTTAGAAGTAGATGATCAGAGTTTTGCTTCCATTCTTCAACCACCTAGCCCAACCTTTTCCACAGTCAACATCAAGATTTTACATCATTGCTTTTCAGAAATATTGGTTGAATAATTTGTAGAGAAAGACAAACCAGTTGTAGGTTTCTTATCACCAACTATTTTGACAACCCCTTCATGGGTGATAGATAAAATATTTTATCAAAGGAGAAGGCCTAAGACTTATAAGTCGATCTAGTTGATTTCACAGGTTTTGGTAAAATTGTCTATGATGGTCATGTTGCTTTTGTCAACTGCCCTTCTGTTCAACAACACCAATATTTTAAGTTGTTTATGAATCTGTTCTTGTCTAAATGTTTGTTTAATGGAAACATGTTGTCAAATCCTTTTATATTGGTGCTTTAACACCAAATCTTCTTGCACACCTTTGTGAGAATAATTTGTGAGAATAAAATCCCATTCATGATACATAGATTCGGAAATGGTTGGATTAGACCCCTGAAAATTGGATTTGCTTACACAGAAAATTTGCCAATATTACAATGTAAATATGAGCAAATCTATCAGCAAATCTATGAGCTGCAGACTGTGTCCCTTTGTGGATGGGTCCACCAGCAAAACATTGTTATTACTACCAATCTGTCATGTTTGTGGCTATTCAACATCAAGGTGTGCTATTTTCCCACTCCAAAATAACTGAAACATTTATTTGGGTCAGAGGCAAGTGTAGTTCAGAAGGGAATATCAAATCTATGGGCATCATTACGATGCCGGTCGTGACCAAGGTGCGTGTGAGCACTGAAACGTGTTTGCCCTTTTGTCTCGGGTTAAGCAGGTTTAAACAAACTATTTCAGCTGCACGGGAGTGCCGTGGAATCTTTTATTGGAAAAGCAACCGCTCTTCAATTATACATATATATATTATATATATATTACAATATATTACCTACTGGCAGTCGCCAGTAGGTAGTTATAGTTAGGACCTATTTTCCATAGGAAATCCACAACATTCTATTTGGAATAACGTTGGCGCTGATTGATGAATCTTTGTGAAATTTTCCAAACTTTTGGCCAGCTCCGGTCCGCTCCTATCCTGAAAATTTCACGGTGATTCGTCAAGCGGGGGCCGAGAAAAATGGGGGGTCCCAAAACGCATTTTCCCATAGGACCTGTTGACGCAGCTACAGCCCGAACTGCTGAACGGAATTACACCAAATTTGGCAAAGAGGTAGTCCTCAGTTCAGACTCGTGCCTTTTGCTTAAATGGTGTAAATCCGTTCAGTAGTTCCTGAGAAAATTAGAGTTAAAAAGATAGATATATCTGGGCGGAGCCTAACCACACATTTCATCGTGAGATCTGATTGGGTGTCAGTACTTCATCCAAGAAGTGTTGGCAGCCATCTTGGGACCAATATACATGATAGCACCTCATTAAAAAGCATTGCAGTTAATAGAAGGTTTTAAGACTTTAGTTACATTATAAATCATTTGTTGATGGTACCATGCTCATTTTAGGAATTGTGGTGTGTTCTAAGGTGATTTTACCATGTGTAAAAGCCTTCTGCTGTGATATCATGAATCATGTTTGAGAGAAATCTATTTTCTCACAGAGGTTTGGAAGGTGATCTATAAGCTAAACTGAGAGCATATTTTCTGTAAATTCACATTATCTTTCTCAGTCATGTGAGAATGAAGTCTGACATTCTCAGTCAAACATGTACATCCAGCAAGGGCAGAGACTGTCAGTTGATTCCTTTGTGTTCTACTGCAGCTTCCCAGAGTGTGCTAAAGAACAACTAGAGCGCTAAGAGTCTTACTTATGACAAAAGTATGGCACACCTGAAGCCATCTTGATAGGAATAAACTGGTAACACTTAAAACATTTGATTTAAAAAGGAACAAAATGAGGGGGTTCATTTTGCCATAGAAATTATGATTAGTGCTGCAGAAAGAAAAATTAGGGCAGATTTTGAGTGACTTCTCAAATCCTCTTCTATTTCATTAAAAAATTCTGATATGCAGACTGAAACATGCACTTTTAATACTAGCAGCAGACTTCCGTGGTGAGCAGTAGCTTTACTACAGTGATCTAATGAGCAACTAGAGTGCTAACATTCAGAATTTATGGCAAATGTGTGACATATCTGAATACCTTCTTGATGGAATCAAAATAAAAAACTGAAAGCATTTCCTACTGAGGAGACTGCAGTGAATGAGGAAATTAGGAAACTTCATAACAAATAAATCTCCCAAGATGGCCACCAGAGACAAAAGAACACAAATGTAGCCCAAATATCACCCAGATGTAGCCCACATGTAGCCCAATGACTGAAGTGTGCAAAACACTTATTTTTTGTGTATTTGTAGTTTTATATAGTGCAGACTTGTCAGGTATTGGAGTGCTTTACATGAGCATTGGTTACATCACACAAGATCAAATTCATTTTGGTTGTAGACATGGGGATATTAAGTGATTTGACCAGAATCACAGAATGTTGAGCTGAAGCAGAAACTCCAACCTGGTTCCCCAGTTGCAAAGTCTGCAGCTCTGGAAGTAACACCACATCCTCTCCCCTAGGTGCAACATTTAATCAAGTGGTCAACTGGATAAAAAAAAATAAAGATTACAAATAATTTAAAAGTTCTTTGTCGCTATTTGAAAACTCAGAAAATATGTCCTCATTTTAGTTTTTTAGAGCACTAACCATCATTCTGATGCAAATAAGACCCTCTCATATATGTAATTTCTAAAGGACATGCTCTAGGTATTACAGTTTTGATTACATCAATATGACGTCAGGCGTTCCACACTTTTGTAATAAATATAGAATGCAGAGGCAACAATTTGACCACACTGGGCAGGCAGAAAGGGCAGTAGCAGCACAACAGGCTATGGAGGGCAGTGGAAAGGGGGCAGGGGCAACAAACCAACAATACAGGACTGGCAAGAGAGGCTGTGGCAATATAATAGACCATTGTGGGCAGAAGGAAGAGGCAGTGGTAGTACAACCATACATGCCAACAGACCCGTTTCAGCCAGGAAACGTCCAATGTTTTTAAGCTCAAATGGGCTTTATTTGATCTGTCTCCTGTCTACAATCTCCTCTTTTTCAATGTAACTCAAAGGGGAAAATCTCCCTCTTACCAAGTTCAAAATGTTCGCAAGTATGGTACATTGGATCATGGTAGGCAGGAGGAATTGGGGTAGGGACATGGACTCGGATAACAGAGGACAGGAGGAACATGGAGAGGTGCACCAAACTGACCCTACAGGGCAAGCATCAGGGTTTGCAGCAGCACAATATACCACACAGGGCATGCGGTACGGGAGTGCAGCACAACAATCCATAGAAAGCAATAGGGATGGGACAGGACCATGCACATGGACAACAGAGAACAGAGGGGAAAGAGGCAATGGTAGCTAGCTGACCATAATGGACAGACAGGAGAGAAAGCTGCAGCATAACAGACCATAAAGGGCAGGAGGAACGGATCAGGGGCATTACAATGGAACAGACAAGCCAGGAGGGAGGGAATAGGGGTCTGCACATGGAAACAGAGGGCTGGGGGCAAGGGGGCAGGGCAGGAGCAGGAAGATGACCATGGAGGTCAGGCAGAATGGGCACTAGAAACAAGACACCCCATGGAGAGCAACAGTGAGACTATGATGGCATACACACAGACCATGGAGGGAAGGTGGGAGGTGGGTCAGGGGCATCTAGCTGACCACACAGGGAAGGTGGGAGGGGCCATGGCAGCACAGAAGACCATGCATGGCAAGCGGGAGGGTTAGTGGCAGCACAATGGCTATGATGGGCAAGAAGGAGGGTGCAGGGGCATGCACAAAGGACCATGGAGGATAGAAGGGAGGGTCAGGACCTTGGCACAGACAAGAGAGTTCAGGGGAAGGGGCCTCACAACAGACCACGCGGGGCAGGCAGGAGGAGCAGTTGCAGCACAACACACCAGGGAGGGCAGAAGGGTGTGGCATGGAGGACAGGAGTAAGGGGATAGGGGCATGGCATGTGGACAGGCAGGGACAGGTTACAGTAATCTAGCAATGCTAGGCAGGTGGGAGGGGAGTGGCAGCTCAACAGAACACTCAGAGTAGATAGGAGTGGCAGGTCCATGGGACATGGTGGGCAAAAAGGATGGAGCAGGGGCATGCACAAAGACATCGGAGGGCAGGGGGAAGGAGAATAGGGGCAGCAAGCTAAGCACAGAGGCTAAGCAGGAGGTCAATGATGGGTCATAGAATTGGGCAATGGAGGGCAGGAGCAGTGGACTGGTACATCATGCTAAATGGAGGGCAGTGGCAGCACATCAGACCATGCATGGCAGGAGGGAGGAGGCTAGTCCATGGATTCAGACAACAGAGGATAGGGAGGAGGTGGATGGGGCAGCAAGCTAACTGTTCAGAGAAGGTGGGTATGAGGAACTTTATTGTTTTTAAAATGTGTCTCTGTGCGCACTACTTAAAATACGAACAAGTATGCAGCATAATCTCACTTTTATTCAGGAAGAAGAGGACGTTTGTGACTGTGACTCCGGACTCACTTGGCAGAAACACCCCCTGACCCTCCACCCCCACCGCAAAATGTAATGCCCGTGAAAAGGGTAGGTGGACGCAGTGTTATATAGAACATAGTCCTGAGAGCACGATTGAAAATGAAAACTAGATATAGTATATGGTATAAACTATGCACCAAAAAGTGTGATATAAGACGAACCGGGGCGTGAAATATAATATGCAATACATTGTGCGCAATGACAGATTCATTGGAGAGCGCCAGATAGCACAGGCACTAGCGCTTGCTATGCGATATGCGCCTTGGAGTGTAATATGCACAGGGCAGTGTTGTGTAACCTAACTAGTCTCTAAAGTTGTTATATAAAATATGCGCTGGGGAGTGTAACGTTGCATATGCACTGTAACAAAGATATGGATCCCAGATTGTAATATGTATGGCATAGCGCTGTGCTTTATAACATAGGCATCGAGGAAGGCACGTTAGATGGGGCAATATAACCCGTGCGAAGGCAAGTGTGGCATGACATATTCATGGGGTGATGTTACAGTGCACATGGGCTAGAGAGTGTCATAGCATACGCACTAGCTGGTGGAATACAACACAGAGGTGTGTGGCACTCAGCGGGCACTGGTGTGTGTAACACAGCATTGGGCTCAGCCAGGAGCACGCTGTGACTCTCAAGTGAGGTTCGTCTCCTTTCCAGAGAGTAAAATAAAAAGTATTACACATCCGGCGGTGGATGTGTGTTTTATTAACCGTGAGGGGGGTTTCTTGCATAGTTTGGTTGAATTTTTGTCGAATCCCTTTTGAATGGCTTGGTGTGCGTGTGTATTAAATATGCCCTTCAATAGCTACCCATGTTTGTATAAATAAACGACACTAAACAACAAAAGAGTATGAACAACTAATTTTACAAAGGGGAAGGGAAATTACCAAACCAAGGGCACTCAAGGTGTTTTAAAAGGGTCCTCACTCACCAACCTGGTTGGTGACATGCTTCATCATTGGACCCCCACCAGGGAGGTCTAATACCTCCCCGGTGTGCTTCAACGCCTGTTTACAGCGGGGCTGGTAGTTGGCCAACTACCAGCTCCGCTGTAAACAGGCGTTGAAGCACACCGGGGAGGTATTAGACCTCCCAGGTTGGTGAGTGAGGACCCTTTTAAAACACCTTGAGTGCCCTTGGTTTGGTAATTTCCCTTCCCCTTTGTAAAATTAGTTGTTCATACTCTTTTGTTGTTTAGTATCATTACTTTAGGGGGACGAAGAGTGTGTTTTTTGACCCTCTCTCTCTTGTTGTTTGATTATATGTATAAATAAACGGCAAGGGTGTCTACTTGGAGAGTACCCACCGGCGGGGGCGCCGGGATTAGGCACGGCAGGGCGTCAGACATGTCAGAGCTTCACTAGCGGTGTAAATACATTCCACGTGGATTCATTGTATGCATAGTCGCCTTTTAATGAATATCACGGATATCGTCATGGTGATAGGTACATACGGTTTGTCCAGCATGTCCTAGGTGTTTCTATAAATATATTTTTTTAAATAAAATAAAAACAAAGGCCAGCCCCGGGGGATTGGGTCCCCAGGGCCATAAGTGGCCTGAGGAGGGGGGCAACGCAGCCCCCCTCCTAAAGAATTTTAAAAAAACAAAAGGCCATGACCCGGGGGTTGGGGTCCCCGGGGCCGATTAAGGCCTTGGGAGGGCCAAATTTATTCAACAAAATATTAGGGTGCAGGCCCTGGGGGATGGGTTCCACAAGGCCAATAAATTAGAAAAAGAAGGGGGGCCACACAGCCCTCCTCCTTAAAAAAATAAAATAAATAAAAGACCGGCATCGCGCCGGAGGCCACGCCCCCTCCTTGCAGGACTCTGCAAACGTGCCCCCTGGCCAGTTGTAAGTTGGGGAATTAATTCCCCTTCAATACTGAGGGTCCCTGAGGGCTAACTAGCCCAACAGGTATCTCCAGTATGCGCCAGGGAGCTGCGTTGCAGACAGGTGTTCTGAGGCCACGCCCCTTTTTACAACTCTATGCAACGCAGCTCTGTGGCGCTTACTGGAGGTACCTAGTGGGCTAGTTTGACCCTAGGGACCCTTAGGATTCAAGGGGACTTAATCTCTCAACTTAGAACGGCCACTGGGCGCGTTTACACAGTGGTGAAGGGAGGGGACGGGGCCTGAGGTGACGTGTGCAAACACACCCTATGGCACGTTTTAAGTTGGGGAAATAATTCCCCTTCAATCCTGAGGGCCCCTGGGGGCTAACTAGCCCACCAGGTGTTTCCAGTAAGCGCCACTGAGCTGCGTTGCAGAGAGGTGGTCCAGGCCGTGCCACTTTTTACACCTCTCTGCAACGCAGCTCTGTGGCGCTTACTGAAGGTACCTAGTGGGCTAGTTGGACCCTCAGGATTCAAATGAACTTAATCTCCCAACTTAAAATGGCCACAGGGCGTGTTTACACAGTGGGGAAGGGAGGGGACGGGGCCTGAGGTGACGTGTGCAAACACGCCCTGTGGCGCGTTTTAAGAGGTAGTTTTAATCCCCTGCCCTATTATATACTAGGGGCTTGCAGAGGAGGTCATGCTAATCACAGGGGGACCCCAAGGCATAGTGTTCCCTAGTGTATGTAGGTGTTTTCACTGTATTCTGAGTGTCTTTTAACATAGCACTGGCTCTAGGACTGGTTAGTCAGACTCAGTTACCACCAGTATCCATCTGAAAAAGTTGAGGGTACAGGATGATTTTGAACAAGGCTTCTTTCTCCTCTTCTGTTTGTTCTTTCTGCACGTTATCCTTCTTCCTGCACTCTTCTTCGTCTTTGAGGACTTCCGTTGCTTCTTTCTGCATTTCTTTTTTTTCTTTCTGTGCGTATTTCCTTCTTTCTTAACATGTCTATCTCCGTAGGCATAGTTAGAAATTAGCATTTAAAAAACCTTTGAAATTCACTGAATAAACCATAGGTTTCAGGCACGTTACAGTTAGGAATTAGCATTTAAAAAACCTTAGATATTCACTGAAAAAAACATAGGTTTCAGGGGCGTTATAGCTAGCTGGACTTTTCACTCGCACAAAACCATAGAAATTCCCCCGTTATAGTTAGTTCAGCTAATTATAACTCGCGCGCCCGCAATGCACTGCTGATTTCGTCACATATTACATCACTCATGACATGGTCAGTGACATCACTCATGACATCACTGATGACATCTCAAATGACATCATCCTTGTGATAGAGTGGCAGACCTCCTCTCCCCCTAATATTACCTTTGATACACACATTCAAAAATAGAAACTAAAATTTTCAAAACAATGGACATACCAATACCAGTTACAACAACCTTTTCAGTAATTCTAAGACCCACATACACATCCACTCATTCACCAACAGTCCTATACAGTCACTCATACATGTACTCACTCATCATATGTACTCATACACCTATACATCCTGTTACACAACGCCACTCATCCATAGAGTTACTCACACACATAGTCACTCATGCTAATAAAGAATCAAACATCCATTTACTTGCATATACAGTTATACACACACCACCACACTTAATTCTACAGAAACTTACACATACTTAGTCTTTTAAACAATCACTTATAGAAACACATACTTATTCATACAGGAACTCTTTCAATCTCTCACATATACACACTTATAAACACCAATAGTCACATATGCTAGTTTAAAACATATGTAGTTACTCAAAAAGACACTATTGAGACAGTCATTCACTCACTAACACACCCATGCACACACTCATCCACCCATACAGTCCTGCACACATGCTGTCTTCAACACAAACAAACAGTGAGTCACTCATTCATGCACCTATGTACTACGTAATACCCCCCACGAACCATACAAACACTCGTACTGATACTCGAAAAACCAACTAATAACCTATATAGACACTCATGTAGCTACTCACCAACCCATACAGCCACTTATACACAAAGTGAGAGACTGATACAGATATTTACATATTTAAACATTACTCACTAAGCCATGTATTCACTAAGATACACTTAATCAGTCAGTTATACAATCAATTTTTCAAAAACAAATCATCCATTTAGACACATATACCCATTTGTTCTTCCATCGACCTTGAGATATACATATATAAAACATATGTAATTTTCAGAAAAACACACATTCACTGGATGATGTCATCAGTGATGTCATTTGAGATGTCATCAGTGATGTCATGAGTGATGTCACTGACCATGTCATGAGTGATGTAATATGTGACGTCATCAGCAGTGCATTGAGGGCGCGCGAGTTATAGTTAGCTGAACTAACTATAACGGGGGAATTTCTATGGTTTTGTACGAGTGAAAAGTCCAGCTAACTATAACGCCCCTGAAACCTATGGTTTTTTCAGTGAATTTCTAAGGTTTTTAAATGCTAATTCCTAACTATAACGTGCCTGAAACCCATGGTTTATTCAGTGAATATATATATATATATATATATATATATACATACATACAGCACATTTTCCATTATAATGGTCACAAAATTTGCACAGATGTACAGTTTTGCTGATAAAAATATATAGCACATAAATGATGCGTGGAAATTTGGCTTCAGTGAATATTTATCTTTTGTGCATCGCCAAGTAAAAGTGTCTTGATTTTTTTTTTATTCTATTAGAATCTCTGTTTCCATCACACTTCAGAATAGTGCTTCATTTTTGCTTGCCTAACTGCTGATATATTTTTTAATATCTGTACAATTCGTTTACAGGTATCTACATTTTTTGTGTGTTATAAGAAATGACATTTACAGCCTTTCCTTTCACACTTCCTGTACCTCCGGTAACATAAAAGCTCCTCTCACATTGCCTTCAGAAAATAAAAAGTACACACCTATCCCCGTGTTAAAAGATTAAGTAGCAATTTGTCAGAAGACATAGCTTGCCCTTTGAAGCACAGCAGCAAGCGTGGCAAGATAAATATAAAATGTAAAAACATCTTTATGTATTCTTTTTTTGTGACCCAGCAGAAATTGGCTGATGACCCATAGTACAGAAAACGCTGCTTTTAACTCTTTTGAGTTATGGGGTTGTTCCCTTCCCTCTGTCAATCTGGAAACACTTTTACTACTACTTGGTTTGGACTCCATTTATATGTTTATGCATGGTGTGAAATATTTGCGAAAACCCTCAAAGTTTATTCTTTTTCAGTGTTCTATGCATTTTACATGGCCACCCAACTTGGTGAAATATCACGTTTCCTGCCCCAAAACTAAAATGAATAATCTTTGGAGACCTTTGTTGCCTTTTACTGCCCACCCACTACACGTTCAAATGTGGCTTCACTCTCCGAACAGTAATCAATTCTGACACCTCAAAGTAACTGTTAAGATCTCAGCTGGAGCATTCATTAAACTAAGCATCACCAGATTGGAAATCAGAAAATACAGGAAGCAGAATGTAAAATGTTAGAGAATCTTCTTCTATGCTCCTTGGATCTCAAATCTCATCCCAGTCCAGATCCGCCAGGGTCCAGCCTGTCTCTACTTTCACAAAAGTGGGCTTCAATTAATATCTCAAAACATTTTGGGCTATTCCAATTCACACTTCTACTCATCCCACACCTTCTCCTGCCTGCAGTTTTGTCACTCTCCTCTGGCCATGTTGCATTTTGATATCTGTAGTGATGCTGGTCTTCTGAACAGGACCTGCCACATGTGCTCTCTTTCAGATTATGTGTATGATTTCCAAATTGCCATAGCAGTCTCTCTGATATGTCAGTCCCCAAATGAAATACAGGCAATAATTCTCCACTGCCTGGACAATGGATTTTCTGAATTGCAAGTGCAGAAGTGGGAGGATTATCCATAGTGATCTAAGGCATAAACATAGTTGGAAGCATGCTTACTCATTTGAAGATTGAAAGGTCAAGTGGAAATGGATTTCAAGATTACAGATGGAATGAAAGTGATTGGAAAGCAGTCTAGGGGTAAAAGCCACCAGGCTTCGGACCAGTAAGCAAGATTCCATTGAACAGCAGTACATGAGATGTATGTACCCAGTTATGAGTTGTTTGCAGCAGTGTTCCCTGAGATACCACTCTGGGCCGCTTTAATTTTTTTGCTGTCTGGCCTGGAGTTATCAAGACCGCTAACTCCATACCGATAACTCAGGGACCAGAAAACTGGACCTGGACTATTGAGTGAAGCTGCGGGTCTGCTGACAGCACCTGCACAGTGAGTCTACATGGTGATAGCTACAAATGCTCTTCCTCGCCTGATCTTGTATTTTACCGTATCATCTATGGATTTGGGTCCATTGACAGGGCAAAATCATGCATTATTTAGACATGGTATTACCTAGTCTGCGTATTATTTCCCATTCAAGAGAAATAGCTTGTAATCCCTGGATTTCGTTGCAGGGATAGTGAGAGATGAAATCTGGAGAACCAGCCCTCTAGCAGACCCAACCGCATTCGAGGGAGTTCCTAATAAATGCTTTAGTGGTGGTAAAATTTGTGGGTCCTTTTTATGTGTCTTTTAAAGAGCAGTATTCCTTTGCCACAGTCAGTATAACACCAGGTTATCTTTATTCAACATCTGAATACTTGCTGTGTGTTAATTTTTCTACTTTGTTAAGCTAAGTTAGTTGTCTGACAAATATTCCCTTAGACGCACAGCCTGTTCTTTTCTCAGGAGATTCATCCGGGAATAAATCCTTATATTGTTTTGATAAAATGTTGATCTTTACACAATTTCATAGAGTTCTTTTAGTAATCTCGGCTTTCATGGCCTGTGTTTTTCTTCATCACTGTTGTCATGACAATGTCCATCACTGTGACCAGTAGCACTTATCTCCACAACTGATGCATGTGACACACCAATAAAAACGTTTGCTCCAACACACACTACACAAGAGTTTAAAGACACAAATTCCAACAGTTTATGTGTCATAACAGAGGGAAACGTCTTGATTAGCATCACCCTCTAATGAAGGACATCCGTACAAAATGCTTGGGGTTGTGGGAATGAGTACTTCTATCGTAGCTATGAACATTCTCCATTCTGAAAGAGATAACAAGATATTGTTTTCATTCATGCTTTTAGTTACTTATTTTATTACTTATTAAATAGGAATAGGAAGTGCATCACAGAACTGTACATAGAGTGACATTTGTAAAAGCAAGAAAGCTTTACAGGAAAAATGTGTAGAATTACATAAAATACAATATAGTCGTCTATTTAAAACATTTCAAGTTCAATATTTATACAGTTTATTCATACAATATAGCTGTGGTATCCATGATCCATATAGGTGATTATGAGATTGAGGGTTCATATTTGTTCATCATGCAAAGTTTAGGACCTGTACAAAGCCCCCAGTATTTACAACATGCTTTAGGTGGGTTTACAATGCGATCATAGAGGAGGCGACAGGTTAACAGAAGTAAATAACAAAGGCTCAAAAAGTGCCCCATTACAGAGCCGTCTTTCTTGAAGGTGGTAAAATTGTACAAAGTCAAACATAAGGGCGTTCTGTTCTGTAACAAAGAAGGGAAACCAGCCTATAGTATGATCCTTGACCCATTCTGGCCATCAAAGGCAGCAACTATTAGGAGCACAAGCCCTCAACCAATGATGGCATGCTTCATCATCAGGCTATGCTACTCATTGCAGCTTAGTAACAATGGGGTAACCCAGTATCCCTCAGAACCTGGGCAATAATATAATATAACAAAGTAACAATGGTTCTGTCGGGTGAAAAAATTCCTTAGACAATTGCACAAGGCATGCGTTATTCATAGCATGCGATCAGTCATAAGCAACACACAAACAAAGACATGTGGGGTATTATGAGGTTTTTTATATAAATTGCGTCATTCATATATATATACCCAAAAACATTTGAAAGACTGTCAAAGTACTCAGTGAAATACAGTTTGTGACAAGGTGACAAGTGGCTCTCAGTGATATAGTGTGTGATATGTACAGAGTGATTAAAAAGAGGGGATTTGGAGGATTTGGGAGGCCAGAAGGCAAATATTTATAGTAGTTCTGCGAACTGAGTCAATTAGTTTTTCGCTGACTCCTGCAACTGGCCCAGGGGATAGTGTCGATGTTTCAACCCAGAGTCTGCACTACTGTATGGTCAGTGCGGGTCTTCATCAGGACAGGGGGTGACAGCCTGTAAGTAGTAAGATGCCATAATCAGGTGTGTTGCAAACATGGTATGCTCAAATGAATCAGGGCACACATGGTGGTAATTAACTCACCTAGAAGACAGTTATTCTGGGCAACTCAAAATGAAATTCTGTGGGAGCGTAGGTATCTTGCACAGTAACCTCACTCGTAGAGATGTCCAGAATTTTCGTGACATCTGATGCAGTTCTGTGGAGAAAGGGTTCAATTTACCACCACACACTAGCTATCAAATAAACGTGTTTGGGGGGAGGGGAGACTGCTGGACAAAGTTCCGACGACCACATGGCTGGCTCACCTCAAGTTAGAGTCATTAGCGTGGCGTGCTTCAAACGTTCGGTCAATTACTTCTGTTTACCATCTGTGGGAAGGCAGGATTAGATTTAGTAGGAAGCCATCTAACTACGTGGTGAAAATGGGCATTTGGAACTTGGTGTCCATACGAGCTGCTTACCTCCATTAAGAGTCAACGAATGAGCGGTTGATCACGGGCAGCAGGCGTGAGTCCTGTCTCCTCTGTATGTATCAGCGGCAGCACTCGGTGTGAGCCTGCTGATATGTAAATGCGGGATGGGGGAACATGCGCGTGTACGTCCCCAATTTACATATCAGCAGGCTCACACCGAGTGCTGCTGCTGAAGCATACAGAGGAGCCAGGACTCACGCCTGCTGCCCGTGATCAACCGCTCATTCGTTGACTCTTAATGGAGGTAAGCAGCTCGTATGGACACCAAGTTCCAAATGCCCATTTTCACCACGTAGTTAGATGGCTTCCTACTAAATCTAATCCTGCCTTCCCACAGATGGTAAACAGAAGTAATTGACCAAACGTTTGAAGCACGCTGCGCTAATGACTCTAACGTGAGGTGAGCAAGCCATGCGGTCGTCGGAACTTTGTCCAGCAGTCTCCCCTCCTCCCCCCCAAACACGTTTATTTGATAGCTAGTGTGTGGTGGTAAGTTGAACCCTTTCCCCACAGAACTGCATCAGATGTCCCGAAAATTCTGGACATCTCTACGAGCGAGGTTACTGTGCAAGATACCTACGCTTCCACAGAATTTCATTTTGAGTTGCCCAGAATAACTGTCTTCTAGGTGAGTTAATTACCACCATGCGTGCCCTGATTTATTTGAGCATACCATGTTTGCAACATACCTGATTATGGCATCTTACTACTTACAGGCTGTCACCCCCTGTCCCTGTCCTGATGAAGACCCGCACTGACCATACAGTAGTGCAGACTCTGGGTTGAAACGTCGACACTATCCCCTGGATCAGTTGCAGGAGTCTACGAAAAACTAATGACTCAGTTCGCAGAGCTACTATAAATATTTGCCTTCTGGCCTCCCGAATCCTGCAAATCCCCTCTTTTTAATCACTCTGTACATATCACGCACTATATCACTGAGCACCACTTGTCACCTTGTCACAAACTGTATTTCACTGTGTACTTTGATGGTCTTTCAAATGTTTTTGGGTATATATATATATATATATGAATGACGCAATTTATATAAAAAACCTCCTAATACCCCACATGTCTTTGTTTGTGTGCTGCGTATGACTGATCGCATGCTATGAATAACGCATGCCTTGTGCAATTGTCTAAGGAATTTTTTCACCCGACAGAACCATTGTTACTTTATTATATTATATTATTGCCCAGGTTCTGAGGGATACTGGGTTACCCCATTGTTATTAAGCTGCAATGAGTAGCATAGCCTGATGATGAAGCATGCCACCATTGTTACTTTATTATATGCACTTTATTATATGCTACTCATTGGGCTGGTGCTGCAGTGCCCAACGGGCCCCTCACGGGGGCACATTGCTGGAGATCTTTTAGTGTTACCTCTAAGCCAGGAGCATCATTTTAGGTGAACTATGACTTTTGAACCAAATGTAGATTGGTATTGTACTGTTAAAATTGACTAGAGATCTCCTATATCCTAAATTTATTCTCAGAATCTCTGTCAAGAATTAAAACATCAAAGTAGATCTCAGGAACAATTATGCTTCCTTGATCTATATAACAGTGGTTGACCTGTTTTACGCCTAATCTGTCCATAAGCGTAACAAAGACGTTTCATCAGGACCTGCTTACAACCTAATCTACCTAAGTAGGCATCAAGAGGTCTGTGAGTGAAATTGCCCTACCTACTGTGTAAACAATTCGTTTGTACAAACTTACACCCTAAATATTGATATATTTCTTATTGCGCTGTGTTGACAAACTGCAGAAGGTAATTACTCAGATTCCAGTCCTGATGAGACTGTAACCCAGAAATAATAATATTAATAATAGAAGAAAAGGGAAGAAGAAGAAAAAAGGGAGACTATATGTCAGCACCTCAAGCTAGGAAGAGTGGAGCAGTGAGGACGAAATAAAGGCCCTGCCAAATTCTATGGATTTAATATGGGACATTACCTGTTTCATCAATATCAACAACTGTGTCCCATCAAACCTCCTTTATTTCCTCCTTGACCTTTGGGACTTAATGCGCAATGTTTTTTAGGCAAAAGCCGGGGCTGAGGAAGAGGAAAGCAACAAAAAAGAGCAACTTTCATACAATGGCCGCCAGAAGAACCACAGACAATCACGCTCAGCAAGGGCAAGAATTTAAATAAAATAACTTTATTGTAAATCTCTCTGATAGAGTGTTATCTGATTATGAAAAGATGGTCATCAATAAAGGTTTAGGATTTGTACCTACATCTCCAGAACACCCCGTCATACATTCATCGTGAATTGTGGAATTTTCAAGGGTCTTCCCTGAATTTCTTGCCTTTGCCTCCTATGTTTTGCTGTGTGTTGGACTCCATTTTGCAGGTCTAGATGCTTTGGGCACTTTGCCACTGCTGTTCAGTGCCAAAGGGCAAGTGCTCCCTTTGTAACTTGTTGTTATGGATTGGTGTTTCCATAATTGGCTGAATTGATTTACTAGTCAGTCCTTAGTACAGTGCACTGTGTATGTCTAGGGCATGTAAATGAAATGCTGCTAGTGGTCTGCAGCACTAATTGTGCCACCTACATAAGCAGCTTGTAAATGTAACTCAGTCCTGCTATTGCAGAGCCTGTGTGCAGTCTGGTACTACCATGTCGACCGGGCAAGTGCACGCACTTGCCAGGTCCTACCCTTCCCTTTTCATACATGTTAGTCACCCCTAAGGTAGGCCCAAGGTACCCTTGTGGACAGGGTGCAGTGTATGTGAAAGGTAGGACATGCCCTGGTCTGTGTGGAATTTCCTGATAGTGAAATACTGCCAATTTAGTTTTGCACTATTGCAAGGCTACTTGTCCCCATATGATAGAATGGGGAGTTTGCTTATAACATATTTTAAACACCACTACCCCTGGGAACAAGGTAGGAAAATAAAGTTTAGTATGCCTGAGCTCAGAATGTTAAAATGCATCTTTTGGTGAGTGTGATTTTTACATTCTGTGTTTGTAAATACCACTTTTAGAAAGTAGGTATTTTCTTGCTTAGCCATCCAGTGTGCCTCTGCTAGGTTTGTGTATTGCATGTCTGGCTTTGGATGACAGGGGATGGGGAGGAGCAGTGGCTCCAGAGAGTCTGATGAGTCAGGGCTGGGCTGAATAGACCTGGGCTGCATTTAGAGTATGGGAGGAGATTTCCTTTCACTTGAATCGGACTGGTCTGCCTTCAACAATGCTGTCTCCACCTCCTGCCAGGAAGCTGCACCAGAGAGGACAGAACTGGTTTTGACCAAGCACATGGCTTCTTTGCCACCAGAGAACAAAGGATTTTGTAGTATAAATATTGGGGCCCAGACCCCAGAACTTGAGATCCCTTTGGGGAATCAAGCGGGACCTTTTCCAAGGAGAAGAGCCGGAGAAGCTAAGGAGAAATACTGCCCCTGTGCTGTTTTCTGTCTGGGGTTGGCCTCCAGTGGCTACTTGCTGCCAAGGAAACGAGAAAAGGACTTTGCTGTTTGCTGTGTCCCCTGCTGGAGGAAGATCTCCAAGGGCTTGAATTGCGCTTGCCTCCTGCTCTGAAGTCTCAAGGACACAAAGACTTCACCACCAGCTCCCCTGAACTTCCTTGCTGGGAGTTCTGACCTGCTAAGAGGTGCCTACTGTTGTTTTGGACCTCTGGAAGCTGTTTTGCCTCTGGGAGCTGGAAAAGGAATGCAACTTCGAAAATTGAGATGCATTCGCACCCGTTTCCGACGCATCGCCGAAGAAATTGTTGCAGCACCTGCCCACGGTTCGAGAAATTGTCACCCACCGCATCGAGTGCACCAATCTCTGAAGTCTGAGATCACGCACCGATTTCAACCCAAGGCCTGCTGTGCAGCTGCAGGAATCCACGCATTGTTACAGATCGTCGCATTGCATCGAGGCGCCATGTTTGTTGCATCGTTGGGGAACACAGTAAGAAACCAACACATCACCTCCCCACGAAGTAAGTAACTGACGCATCACCTCCTCTCCGGTAAGGAACTGATGCATCACCTCCCCTGCGCAGCAGTAAGGAACTGACGCATCACCTCCCTCCGAGCAAGGAACCGACGCATCACCTTCCCTGAGTGTAAGGAGCTGATGCATCACCTTCCTTGCAGCCCTTTTTGTTTGTTTAAGTGACACATCCAAAGTACTTACTGACGTATCACCTACCCCAGAGCAAGGAACCGGCGCATCCCCTTCCCTGAGTGTAAGGATCAGACACATCACCTTCCCTGCAGCCCTTTTTTTACAACTGTATTGTGGATTTTTGTCTTTTGGTCTTGTTTTGGTTTAGATAAAATTACTTATTTTTCTAAACTGGTGTGGTGTCCGCTTGTAGTGTTTTCACTGCATTACTGTATGTGTTTACAAATGCTTTACACACTGCCTCCGAGATAAGCCTGTCTGCTCATTCCAAGCTACCAAGGCGGTGAGCAGTTTTTTTTTTAGAAGTGTATCCACCTTACCCTGACTAGAAGCAAGGGTCCCTATTTGGACAAAGGTACCTACCTCTGTCAACTAGATACCCCCATTTCCAACACTTGGTTTCTGCTTAACCAACATCCTGAGATTCTCTACTTTTACACCCTCCCTAAGATACACAAAGAAATATCCCCTCCCCAAGGCAGATGAATTCTATCTGGGATCGGATAACTGTTAGAATCACTAACCAAATTTTGCGATAATTTCTCATTACCAGTGGTGGGAAACACTCCTACTTTTCTGAAAGACACGAAACATGTTGGGAATTAGATCAACGATATTAACCAGCTTGGAACAACTGACCTCTTGATGTCACTATACGTAGAACCATTCTATACAACATTCCAAATGAAGCTACACTGGAAGTTGTTCCTAGGATCCTACGATTTGGTGAATGGCACTCTCCGACACCTATTGATTTCATTTCGGAATACACCTCTTTAGCATTAAAAGGGTAAATGTTCAAACTTGAAGAAACTCTATACCTACAGATCCAATGAAGTTCTATGAGGAGTATTTTCACCCCTAGTCTGACCTGTTTAAATATTTACTATTTTGAAAAGACGTGGATATTGGGAGACTCTAATCCCTATAAAGATAACATCCAATTATGGCGTTGATTTATCAATGATATACTAGTAATATGGAACGGTGAGAAATCCCAATCAAATTTAGTTTGCAACTGGATTAACACACTGAGTCCCTTTCTAATATTTACACAAACATATGCGTATCAAGAACTATTATTTGTGGACCTTTTTATCTCTATCAAATAAGGGGTCATGGAAACAAAGACATTTAATAAAAGAACAGATTGGGAAAGTCTGCTTCTGTTAGCACTCATCAGCCATAGGCACTAACATCCAATTAACTGTTTGATCAGTTTTTAAGGATCCAGAGATACTGTAGTCAACTAACATATTATAATAAACAAGCAATTCGAACGAACCACTAAATTATGTCAAAGGCACTACCTGGAGTCGACCATCCAGAGTGTTAGGAAGAGAGCGGGGAATAATAATAGGGAATCTCTACTAGAACTAAAAAATGCAGTGGATCCTCCAAAATTGACGCTTATAACTACATTTACCCCACAATCAAATGAGATTAAGAAAATTATTAGCAGAAAATAGTACATTCTAAATACGGGAGGTCTACAATTGATGAAACCTCTATTCTCGTTCAAACGGTCATCAAACTTGAGGTGCCTTCTGGACAGTATAGCCCAAAGTTGTGGGATACCACCAGTTGAGGAACACTATCTATTCGGTCACTGTAATATATGTGGTTTAACTTTATGTACTAAGAAACTAGATATAGGTCCGTGTATCAAATGGAGTTTGCACAAAAATACTAACTGTAACACAAAAACCTGTTTCTATATGATTGCGCGCCTTTGTGGGTTATAGTTAAGGCTCCCTGTTTGCTGTTTTTACTGTTTTTTACAGATAAATACAGACAGACACCATTTATTTTCCCATTTGAATTTATTTTTAAATGTAGATAAAAGTGGAATTTGGGTTGTTTTTGAGTAATTCTAAGTGTTGTCAATCATGACTGCCGGGCCAATAGCTAGGCGGATTGACAAGCAAGGGGATTAAAAAAATATAGGGATTTTAGTAAAGAGCCTTCAACAGCAGTAGATTTGCACAACCTTGATACTAAAATGTATATATTTTCTTAGAAGTGCATATTTTACCACCGCAGTGTGTATATATCATTGAAACCTTTCACGCGATCAGGCATGAATGCAAATAAACTGGTTAAATAAATGCAGAAATATACACATTTCTGCTTAATTTTTTCACAAAACCTAAAATAAATATGAATAAATACAGGTAGAATCTGTAAAAAATAAATATGGATAAATACAGACGGAAATGACAAAAATATAAATACCATAAAACCGGGAGCCCTAGTTATAGTATATGGGAATGACCACAAGACCTGAGTGCACACGCATAAATGAACACAGGAGCACCATTGGGTGCCAAAGAATTGCAACAAAAATGTCAACCCATTTCATTGAAAAAGAACATGGTCCCAACTACTTGAGGTGGATGAAACTTGAGACAGTAGCAGAAACCTGGGATGCTCATAGACTCCTTTTACAAAAAGAGCAGAGTTGGGTATTTGGACTGGAAACATAAACGTATTCTATGATGATATTCCTTGGTCTCTGCTAACAGCACGTGTAAGTTCCAGGGACAAGGGGAGAGAACTCGTCTGAATTGTGGGGGTCTTTATAGCCAATAGTAAGAGTGGAAACACTAGTATAGAAGATTCAGTTAAACTAAAATACAAAATATACAAATCTGTTGATGATCCAAATATTAAAACTCTTCTCTCATCAAAGTTTATATTCCCACAAATATCAAACATATTTCATATGGTCCGAGAATATTATTAGTCCTAATGGAGGATTCCCTACTTTTTTTTTTAATATATCCCGATATCTCCAGAAAAACTATTCTTCAACTGTACCAGTTCTCCATTTCTTTATAGGGAGGAAATAACTATTGTAAAATCAATCTGCTTTTAATTCCCTTGGAGATAAGCGACCAGTAATATATTATGAATATTTTTTTTTTTATTTTATGATTTTATATAGCGCTGAATCGCCCCAGGGGGTATCTCTGCGCTTGTAACAACTAAACAACCAGGCAGCAAGTTAGAAAAGAAACTTGAGAACTTGAGAAATCTAGAGTTCCACAGTGGACTCATCCCTACCAATATGGTGCCCGACGACGCTGTATGATTATTTCAGTACAGATGTCCTAATCAAGTACGTGACGCATGATGTCAAGACACGCATGAAGGGGCAGTCGGGGGATTAAATTCTGAAATGTAAGGAGGTTTCTTCATGTTCAGGAAAGTGGATACAGGTAGGCAAAAAGCAGAGGACTATTGAAAGTTCAAGTAAGTGTCCCAGACCGTGTCGGGGATAAGGACAGGGGTCTAAATTCTCTTTGTGACTATTTCCTCCCCAAAATATGCATATATCTCTCTAGATGACCAACAGGTAGTTGAAGATCCTGCCATTCCCAAGGGACCCTTTAACTTAATAATTAGGGTGAGATTACCTGACATTGATACTAATGTAAATATGAACTGAATGCGCACAAAAACTCTTTCACATGATTTTGATATTGCATGATGTATGATACTTCCACATATACAATGAATTAATTCCCCTGGCATGTCGCAACAACTTGAAAATGGGGTGACAAGGACTTAGGGATTCCAAAGTTTGTGATATGCATAAAAACACCAACCATGCTGTTTTCCATATTTATTTGTATTGTTTCTTTTGCACATTGGTATTAGTCTGTTTTAATTTTCAGGTCGTCAAAGCCCTGCAATAAGAAATAAATTCATACTCTGGGTGTACGTATTTGCATATTAATTGTTCACACAGAAGGATGGGCAATTTCACTCATCAACCTCCTGGTGCCTACTTGGGTAGATTAGGTTGTAAGCAGGTCCTGATGAAATGCCATTAATCTGTTTAGAGACAGATTAGGCGTGAAATATGATGACCGCTAATATAATGATTGAGGAACCATAATTGTTCCTGAGACCAACTTTGTGGTTTACATTTTTGACAGAGACCCCAAGAATAAATTTAGGATATAGGAGATCTCTAGTCCAATTTAACAGTGCAATACCAATCCACATTTGTTTTAAGATTCATAGCTCACCTTAACTGACGTTCCTGGCCTAGAGGCAATACTAAAAGATTTCTGGCAAAGTGCCCTCTTGAGGGGTCTATTGTGCATTGCAGAGCCTGTCCAACGAGGAGCACAACCCGATGATGAAGCAAGCCACCATTGGTGGGTGAGGGCTTGTGTTCTTAATAGGAGCTGCCTTTGATGACCAGAACAGGTCCAGTGCCGTAATATAGGCTGGTTTCCTGTCTTTGTTACGGAACGGCATGCTTTTTTGTTTGACTTAGTTGATAAAGAGAGGACATGTCCTCGACCAAAATCTCTCTATACCCCTCGAGGATTTGTAGATAAGGTAAAATTGTGCAACCAGGATTTAGTAGCTTTCGCTAAGTTAGGGTGTTAGAGGAGACTTGCAAGATGAACAGACTGTATCTGTAATATTGCAGCAAAGTGTTAAGTTGTTTTGTGATTATGATGACATACCCAGTAAAGTATGTATATGTTCTCTAACTTCCTCCCTTAGCACATGTATATAGGCTTCTGACCACTAATTTTGAGGTATAGAATTATCATAGATTCCCTTTTAAATCTGTCTACAGACAGCTTTAGCTCTGAGCCATCATCCATGTTATGAGCACTAAGAACATGCACAGAAGTGGGGCTGGGTCATCCCCTTTCAGCCATTGGTATGTTTTGCTCATCCTCTTTAAGCTATTGCTTGAAGAAAATAAATTATTATTGAAGTAATTGTGATACCTTATTCTGCTGACTTTGGACCAAAAGTGATTTTGCACTCAAATGTGTTTGTTCACCAAAATGTGATTTTTGCTCCTGAATGTGTTTTCCACCTGAAATATTCTCCACACTCCGGTTGACATTGCACAAAAAGGAATTTGACACCTAAATGTTTTTTCCTCCAAAATATGCATCTTCAGCTAAAAGCCTTGCCATACTCCTGCTGATGTTGCACATTAATGTAATTTTACGCTTCAAAGTGATTTTGCACCGAAATGTGATGCTTTCTCCTAAAATGCTTTCCACATTTCTGTTGATGTTGCACTAAGGGCCAATTTGCTTCTAAATGTGACTTTTGCTCCATCTGTTTTCACTCTTGTGTTAAAATTGCAGCTAGGATTACTTTGCTCCTGCATGTGTTTTACTACTAAATATAATTTGCGCTTCTAAAATAGTTTCTCCACTACTGTTGATGTTCATCACCTGTAGTTTTGCACCTAAATGTGGTTTTATTCCTTTGTGTAATATCACAATCCTGCTTACTGTTCTCCAAATGTATTTCTACACGTAGATGGGATTTGTGCTTCCAAAGGATTTCCACTCTCATGCTTATGTTGCACAAAGGGATATTGTGTGCCACGTGCTACCAACCAAACGTGATGTCATACAGATGCACATCTTTTACAACGTATGTGCCCTCTTGCCACATTATCTGAATATTTTGAGTGACACCACAGGGCTTCATATCTAAACTGTCCCATACCGAACGTGCTTCTCCAGTTCAATAACCTAAAAATGTTTTTCACAAGATCTTATTGTAGCCACCAAAGCTACTAGGTCTGGCGCTTGCCGTCAGCCTTTTGGCTTTAGCAATTCTTGTTTTGCTCCATCTTGCTTTTTTGGAAAAACTTTATTATTGGGGAAGCTGTCAGGCCCTCATCAATCTAAAAAAAATTAAACAACTGCTAAAAGCAAAAAAGAATTTGGTCTGCAAAAAGCACACATTACCATATTGACCCCGGCAGCGAAAATATCTACTTTGTGTGTGGATGTACTCCTTGTGAGAGTGCAGCACGCCATAACTGTCAGTGAAGTCAGGCAGTCGCTGAAGTGAGCTGACCCATATCCCCATGATGCATGCTGGAGTGAGTGGAAAAAATGTGAGTTTCACAACAGACTAACGGATGACGTCTGGCTGAAAATCCCTCTATTTTTCACATAAATGTAGTAGAACTAAAAGGTAATGGCTTCCACCAGACCTCAGTCTGGTGTTGGCTGCTAGCCACTTGCCTTTGCAAATGTTATTTTTGTAATGTTTTGTAAATATTTGGTAAATAGATAAAGAGGGTTGAAAAAATTAACAATCAGGTTTGCAAAGACACATTGGCCTGTGGAGATAGTGTTGCATAGCTAGCTAGCTTCACACTCAGACAAATGGATAGATGGTTGCAAAGACAGAGACAGTGTCATAGCTAGATAGAGAAGGTTGCATAGGTAGAGAATGTTGCATAGATAGAGATGGGTGGATAGATAGATAGATAGATAGATAGATAGATAGATAGATAGATAGATAGATAGATAGATAGATAGATAGAAATGACACAACTCTGATTGGTAATATAATAGTAAAATGTCTACATAAGCAAAAAAATACAAAAGCACTGAACGTAAACTTGAAAGCCATAGAAGCACGGTATACAGGCTAAATTGGTTTACAAGTATAACTGTAGTCCTCAATTAAAATACACACCAGCTTGACATACAGGAGTGTATTTATACTTTACTTCTTTGCATACATTGTAAAAAGGGAATAGCTTTACAAGGAACAGTGTTAAATGGGCACAATGTGGTATGCTGTGAAATAGCAGCAGCCATATAACCAGAGGTCACTCCAAAAGGAATTTACAACATCATTAGCAGGAGACAGGAACTGATAAAGCTGTAATGTGCTCTGTGCTCACATCAGAAGTGTCCTGCTTTCACATCAGGCTCCAAACACAAAGGCAGCACCTAAAGTAAAACAGAAACCCTGGCACTGAAGGGAACTACCTTGTGAGCAGATGTACTCCTTGTGAAAGAGCAAAATGCAGCCAGTCAAAGTGAAGTTAGCTATTGGATGAAGTAGGCTGACTCATTGCCCCAAGCTGGGTCCTCTAGTGGGTGGAAGAAGCAAAATGTGAATGACACAACTACGGACCAATGGATGAGGAGAGCTGGCTGAAGTTCCTTTAGGTAAGTATATTATACATATAATTCTAGTAAAATCTAAATGTCCTAGCTAACGCCAGACCTAAAAAGACAGTTCAAACAGTTTGGTAATCTTATGTAACCCACAGAATTGTTTGTCTCATCCATACACCAAACATAATCCAAAGTCCAAATACCCTGACAGTGTAACTACATCCAGCAGAAATTGATTGTAACCAGTCAACTGGCATTTTCACCATAACCTGAATTTGATTCCTACCCCGATTTGTCTGCTAAATTGCAAATGAAGAGTTGGTAAGATGAATAGGTGGTTTAATATCCTTTACTTCAGAGCATTGTGGGTCGCCTGCAGATTTTTCATCCTAACGTATTGACTAGTCTGTTTAAGGTGGATGGAAAATATGCAAATGATGTAGGGTAGTATAATATGCCCCTGTGAGGACCGTTGAAATGACATCCTGCCTAGTCCTAGATGCAGGGCTCGAGTCGGGGGTCCACGCAGGTACACGGAGTCCCCCCACTCTTTTCACAGGGTGGGCGCCATAGCCCCTGCCAAGAAGCTGGGCCCCACAGATAAACTGAACGTGTCCTGGTGTAATTTTCAGACACCGAGACACGTTCAGCACGTGACGTGATGAGGACATTTGCATATTGTCAGTCCCCCCACTTCTTTTTATAGGACTTGTGCCCTGCCTAGTTGTATCTGATCTAACAGAGGAATTATAGGGGGGGGGGGGCAATAGTCATGCTACTGTAGAACACGAATACTGTATTAATATTGTTTGCTTTGAAATATTTGTCTCCAAGTCGCCCCGTCTTTCTCGCTTGTCTTTTGTAACGGTGGTCCTGCCCCAACGTAAAGAATGCGTCGACGTCAACGTCTGCAGCATGCCATCAGACAGAGAGGTAAGCAAGCCTACCTCGCTTTTATTTGCATACTTCGCACATCTCCGTTATGCCCCTTAACATTTCTACCAAAAACGGGAAGCAGTTTTTTTTTCCACTCTGTGAGTAATTGCCTGCACAGCAGTGACAGATGTGCAATATCGCAGCTTCTTCGGGAAAAAATTAACAGTTTGTCCAGCATGTCAGCTTGCTCTTTTTAGTGCTTCGGAGGTCCTGCCCCCATTATGGATGATTTAGAAATTGAGGCGAGCAAAGACCAGCTGCCCGCACTGAAAGCCTTCGTTAGCCGGCCTCATCTGCATTCCGGCGTCCGCGTCCGTCTGGAGATTGGTGGGGCCCCTCTGGCCACGAGATGAGAAGGAACTGACAACGCCTTGATTTGTTGAGGGAGAGAATAAATGGGTTTTTCAGGCGATGAGGAAATATCACCATTACTGGCCAATTTACGGCATTTTATCTGTTCTTCAAACATGTCACTTGTGTTATTGTGGCATGGTAATTACATAGTGGAATGGAAAGAAAACAAATTCCGGTTACATATTCAGATGGATTGCAAAATCATCTAATCCCGATAAATGCCCATTTGTGATACACACGGATGAAAGGCTCATTTTAATTTTGAATAGCTAGCACAGCCATAAATAGGATATAGGATTAAATCCCTCCGAATCCGATTACCTAAAAGCAAATCATATTTTTTTTCTTCTCTCTTTCATAACCTCGGGATTAAGAACAGCTATAAATAAACAGTCACATTTTTTTTTCTATTCTGCTGGTTTTGCTATCGGGCAGGCGTTTCCTAATCAAAGACTGAAAGTTTGAATAGAACGGAGGAAAAATACACCACTCTCATCACATAAGACTTCTTAAAATGTGTTTACAATTGGAATAAGTGTAAACATTGTGCATGCCACAAAAGACACTAATGCTAAAAATAACGTGAACCAATGCCAATAAAAGCTACAAATAAAACGCACTGCGTTTAACTTTGTGAATGATATATCGTTTGGAATGCTAAAAATGCTGCGCAAACTGTTCTGTCTAAATAAACTAATTTAAATTATGTGTGATTTCACGAATTAAAAGAAAAATATTTTTTTGTTGTTTTGCTTCTGGCTACTGGGCAGTCGGGTGTGAAACGACTAATCTGGCTGGACTCTGCAGATCAAATACTCCTTCCGGTTCATTGTCCCTGCCTTCTGCTGGTACCCGGGACAGAAGGAGGAGACCTTCCGGGAGCTCGCGGGGTGTTCTCCTGTCCGCGAGCCGTCGCTCTGCACAAAGCAGCTGTGAAACCATGAGGGGACCAGCTTCCTTAACTTCAGCAGGTGTCCGCGCAGGCAGATGGAATCTGCTGCAAGTCCTCGTCACAAGAACCCTGTATAAAACAGAGACTCTAAAAGTGTCACCAAATTGTCACACGTAGTCCATGCTGTTTTCTCCCTTGTGCCATATTCGTTCAATTCTTTATATTTTGGGCTGAACACGTTTTAATCAGAATGTACAGCGTGCTGTATTTCCCGTTTATTACATTTTTTTTTGCAGATCATGTTATGCCAAAAATAAAAATGTTCCTTTAATCATGAACTTTGCGGACAGGCGTGTTTCCGTTTGTTAAGTATCTATAATAAGAAAGGCGAGTTAATGCCTCCAAACCAAGTAATGCAAGGCTTTCAATACGAGTTACAGAGGGAACAATTATTTGTTTTCAGCTAGTCCTTCATTGCACATCTGCCTCCCAAAGCACTGTGCACTTTCTTTTGCTCTGTCAGCTGTATAAATACCTGCGGATTGCTTATTTGAAACCCCTGTTTGTTAAATTTGGAGTCAGGACAATACGTGACTGCATGAGTTTGCTTTTTAATTTACATCACCCTGATGTTTGTTTTTATACGGCCACCTTTCTCCTTAAATCAATTAATGCAAGGAAAAGTATGCTTTTTAATTTTTAAACTGTTGTATCTCCAGCTCATGATCGCTGTTTTATATTGTTGTCTTTTTAATGCTGTGCTTTTATGGACTTGTTTTTTGTTCCGAATAAAGCCTTATGAAATGGGAACGGCACCCAATTTAATGGAACTCCATTTGCAGACCCTGGGAGGCTGATGTGAGCACGGCGCGACCAGGGGCCTAGTTTGGTCAATAAGGAGGGTGGCGGGGGGGGGGGGGGTGGGGGGGGGCTCTGAACTTCAGATTTCTCAACAATCACACTGGGAAATCACGGTAAAATACATTATATGGACAGCAGGGCATGGGGGAGCTTAAGTGTTGAATGTATTGTTAGGAGCCCTTAAAACACAACATCTACCTTAGAAACAGAAACGAGAGCGAGTGTGTGTGTGCTTTTGTCTGTGTGCGTGTTAAAAGTTACAGGTGGACTATGACAGACACCTCGCAATACCCGACAACAAGCTCTTGTACACCTAGTATTTAATGCAGAATACATTTTTGGGGGTTTAACCCCTGCTCTACCCCCCAAAGCTACACCCCTAGCCACTACTCAAAATGTACACTTGCAAATGACATCAGATGCAAGCTTCTACCTCTAAATCACTCCTCTAGCTTCTGTACGCGCTATTATTATATGGCCTCAAGATGGACTTGGCCTGCAGGGCTCAAGTATTATTAGAGGTGCAGTACTAGTATGCAAGAGCTCTAAGTGAAATGACATAATGACATTCCAACATAGGTGAGGTCTGGAGACATACTGTGCTACTTAGAAATTCAGCCTCATATGGGATACCTGTACTTCAATACCTATTGAATGCAATGTATATGCTGTGGGTAGGTCACGCGCTCTGTCACTCATAGAACTCAGCAATCGGCAGTGCAAAGGCACTACTAAAGCAAGGACCAGCTTTACACAATTAGATGCCTGCTATGGGTGTACCTCTTTGTTTCTTTAAGGCGATATGCAAAGAGAGAATTACAACATATGAAAACCCTGATGAAGTAAAAGAAGTTGTGGAGTGGAGGAAATTGAGGTTTCCAATAAAAACAAGCACTGGCAAAGCCAATAGGTCTGGCATTGGCCGCCAGCTTTCTGGCAATTCTTGTTGAGTTTTTTTGTCGTTTTTGCTAAACTTTATTGTTTGGAAATGTGCCAGACTCTCATAAATCTAAAAAAAAAAAAAAAATCTAAATGCAAATAAGTTTTTTGTTCTAAAATAAATAAAACACATATTACCATAGTACTCCTTGACACAAAACGTAACTGCTTTGTGTTTGGATGTGTTCCTTGTGAAAGGGTGGTATACCATGACGTTTAGTGAAGTTAGCCAATGTCTGAAGTGGGCCAATGCATTCCCCCTTAATGGATGCTGGAGTGGGTGGAAAGAAAAGGTGAATGACACAATCGCAGACTAATGGATAAAATCTGGCTAGAAACCATATAAGTAGCTATGTTATACACATAATTTTAGTAAAATTAAAAGGTCTCGGCTAACACAGACCTAAAAAGTCAATCAGTCTGGCATTGGCTGCAAGCCTTCTGCCTGTGGGAAAGAAAGAAGGAAAGAAAGGAAAGAAAGGAAAGAAAGAAAGAAAGAAAGAAAGAAAGAAAGAAAGAAAGAAAGAAAGAAAGAAGAAAGCCAGGGAAGAAGGCAAGAAAAAAGTTTAAGTAAAAAAAAGGAAAGAAAGACAGAAGGAAAAAAGACAAGAATCAAACAAGGCAAGAAGGGAAGATGGGAAAAAAGAAGGGAAGAAAGAAAGAATGAAAGGAAGAAAGACGGAAGGAAGGAAAGAAAGAGAAAGAAGAAAGTAAAAAGAGAATACCAAAACAAATCATTTCAATTGGACACAGTCTTGTATGCTGTGAAATAGCAGCATTCAGAAAAGCAAAGCACTCCAAAAGGAATTTACAACAGCAGTGGCAGGAGATGTGATCTGATAAAGATGGAATGCACCCTGTGTTTACATCAGAAACATCCTGCTATCACATCAGGCTCTAAACACAAAGGCAACACTAAAGTAATTATAAAGTAAAAACAAAAACACTGGCATTGAAGAGAACTAGCTTGCATGCAGATGGGCTTTTTGTGAGAGAGTGCAACCTGCAGTTGATCAAAGTGAAGTTAACCAGTGACTTAAGTAGGCTGAGCCACTGACCCATGCTGTATACTGAAGTGGATGGAAGCAAAATGTGCATGACACAACAACAGACCGATGTATGAAGTGAGGTGAAAGCCCCTATATGTAAGTATATTATACATATTTTAGTAAAATCAAAAGATCTTGGCTAACACCTAAAAAGACATAAAAAGTGAGGTGGTGCTTGACACTCTATAAGGATTGTATATCTGTAACATATATGTTACAGTACATGCAGCCATATATTGACTCCCTTATATGGAGCTACCACTCAGGGGCATCGAGAGTCTCTCCCCCCCTGCCAGCACCCTCCAAAATCTGACAAATAAATCGATAATAAACCAGTTTAAAACCTTTAATTTTTTTCAATTCAATTTGTCTTTATTTCGATTAAATTCATCATAAAAGACAGTACAATATAAAAAAGGGTTCCATAAATATACAAAAAGGATAAAATCATTGCAGGAATAAAAACAGGATAAAAACTAGATAAAAACACATCACATGGTTACCATTAAATCCTATTTCTAATAATCCAAACCCATCCTAGAAATTTGGACACAGCAATTACAATGGGTTCGCTAGTGTCATATCTTAAAATTCTTAGAGCCACGAACCCCACCCTAGTGCCCATGTTGCGGCATATGGGTTTGAGCCATTTCGCCCGAGGGGCTGCATAGGCCGGGCATTCAAAAAATATATGACCAACCGATTCCCTGCAATCAATACACCAACGACAGGATTCGGTCATCTCCCCCTTCCAATTTTTGGTAAACAATCCGGTGGGTAGGGAACCAACCCTTAGCTGGTGGTAAAGTTTCCTGTTGCTGGACCTGCTAATAATATCCCAGTAATCTTCTAGTAGTGGGTCACTTTTACACTCAAGGAACTTGCCGGTCAGTGACGTTGCCAAGGTTTGATTGGACTGTTTCTGATGTAACTGGGACCAATACAAACTTTTAAATAATTTTTGGGGAGGAGAGGGGTTGTCAGCAGGGTCAGACCACAGGGTTCCCAGGCCCATAGATTCCAGAAGCAATCTAACTTGCTTAAACCATGCTATATTTCCAGAACCCAGGATAGAACGAACATCCAGGAAGGCCTTAGCATAAGGGGCTAATTCCGGTGTAGTCCACAATCTTCTCCATAGGGCCAATGGTTTGAACCGGGCAATATCATCAATTGAGTGACAACCAAGATCCAATAATAATGGTTTCACGGGGCTTGAACTGGGGAGACCCGTAAGGTTCTTCAAAAATTTGTTTTGCACCTTGACCAAAGAAGATAGGTCTGCAAAACCCCAGAGTTCCACGCCATAAAGAATCGCCGAACTAATCCTGGAGTTATAAATCTTTATTGCTGTACCTATCCTTTTGGTCTGTGACAGTCTCTGTTCTTTCACCAAACACCCTGAAAGCTGGGCAAACTTGAGGGATAGAATGTCAATTTGGGGCTTCCAGCTCAGTTTGCTTTCTAGGACAATCCCCAAATAGGTCATAACGTTTGTATGTTCTAGCTTTTCATTATTCATCGTAACATGACTTGCCACACTTCTTCCTTTATTAAAAACCATATACTTGGTTTTAGAAACATTTACTTGCAGATCATGATCGAGACAGAAAGTGTCAAACTTGTTCAAGGCCGCCTGTAACCCCATCTGTGTCTGAGACAATAAAAGGGTGTCAACATGAGCAGCGGGAGCTTGTTACCACCCAGGGAAGGGGCGTCAGTTGAAATGGATGAAAAATACTGCACGACCCTATTTATAAATAGCAAAAAAAGAGTTGGCGCTAGGACGCACCCTTGCGTGACACCCCGTGTTACTTTAAATCTGTCTGTGACCTGTGACCTGCCCTTGGTTCCCCCATCAGACTTGGGCAAAGTTTTCATTGTGCAACCTAATCACAATATTCAAGAGATCAGCGGGCATCCCTAGCCCATATAGGACCCCCCATAGTTTAGTCCTAGGAACTAGGTCAAATGCTGACCTAAGGTCGACAAAGGCGGCATATAATGTGCCGCCACCTAAATAGACCGTTTTCCAAACGATCAATTGGAACCTGAGGACCTGGTCAATGGTACTAATACGGGATCTGAACCCAGCCTGTATGGGTGATAAAATGTCCTCTTGCTCAATCCATAACTGAATTCTTGCCAGAATCATCCTGGCAATGATTTTTTGGATCGAGTCGATTAGACCGATCGGGCGATAATTCCCTGGGCTCGAGCGATCACCCTTCTTATAGATGGGCAATATCTCGGCACCTTTCCATGATTCGGGGATAGCCGCCCCCTTTGCTATGGCAGTAGCCAAGAAGGCGATATAGGGTACCCAGTTGCTTTGATCAAATTTGAAAAGATCCGCCGGGACACAATCAGTACCCAGGGCCTTTCCACTGGGTATCTTTCTTAAAGCCGTCTCAACTTCTCTACAGTCAAACGAAAAATTTTGGGCGGTAGACATATCCCGAGAAATTTGGGGGATTGTCTCTTCAGTCAAGATAGTACCAGAAAACTGGGACTCAAAATGTTCCACCCATATCTCAGGAAGAACATGATTAGAGGGAACCTGCAAGTTCGGGGAATTATCCCACTTCACAATATGCCAGAACTTGGTCAAATTTTTAAGTTGGCTGGCAACTAAAAGGTCTTGCCAATGGTCATTGTCCCATTCTTGTTTGGCCATAGTTTTGGCCTTACAGTAATTACACCTAGCTGTTCTGATATTGGCCATATTTTTAGATTTTATTGCGGATCTCAATTTGCCGTAGGTCTCACGGCACAATTTATTGTACCAGTGATTGCGCTTTGGTTGAGTTTGTTTCTTTGGTTTACTGGGTTTGTAGAAATAGGTTTTTAGGCCCAAGAATAGAGTGTCATGAATTTGGGTAGTCTCCCTATTAACAGCTTCTTGGGATGGGAGGGAGTGCAAGGCTTCCAAAGCGCCAGTGACTTGTGTGCTGATTTCGGCTAGTGCTTCAGTGTCAATAGCTACCCTATCCCAGCGCACTCTCCGTTGATTATTAGTAAGGAAGGCGTCTGCGGTGACTGTCTCGGTTTGTTCGTTGCTTCGGTGATCAGCACAGAACAAAAAACTTAGAACAAGGGGGTTATGGTCACTCTCAGGGCGATCTAAAATCACCATATCTCTTAGGGTAGACCAGAACTCCACTTTGATGAGAGCATAGTCAATTCTGCTGTGGCGAAGACCGTCAACAAAAGTGTCGCTACCCATTTTGTCTGAGTCGGTCCGTCCGTTTGCCGCCCTAAAACCACGCCCCAGACACAGACTCATCCACTGGATGGCAGATTCGGTCCACTGCTTGATGGGTGGAAGATCGAGAAGAGGGGTGTTCCAAAGAACATCCACTTCCATCGTAAGAGAATCCCCGGTAGTATTGAAAGGCTCAAAACAACAGTTCAAATCCCCCACAATTATTACATTAATGCCGGGGTTAACTGTTTCCAGAAACCCATCTAGTTGTAAAAAAGTATTAGTGCCGCGCCCTCCTGGTTGACCTCTATTGTAAACATTGATAATCATAATATCTGGACTATCATGGAGGTGCAGCAGTAATATTAGGAGATCTGGGCTGTCTACAACCAATTCAGATGGTCTGCACTTAAGGGTTTGCCTGACCCAAATACTAAGGCCTCCCGAGGGTCGGCCCTTTGCCCCTCTAGTAGCTGCTTTATAAAAGTTGATGAAGCCGGGTGAATAAACCGGGTCCACTGCCCATGTTTCCTGGAAAACCAGAATATCATATTTGTCCACCCATGTAGACCACTCATCTATTGAGGTTTTACTCCTTAAGCCAGCTATATTCCATGAGACCAAGGTGAAAAAATGGTGGTCACTGTCAGCAAGCGATTGGTCCGAGGACAAAACCTGAGGGGCAGTATGATTTTCGGTCTTGCCGGGAACTGAACACTCTGACTCACCAAGGCTAAGTTCTAAGCACATATGATTTACCTTGTCTAGTCGAGCCTCACTAACGTAAGGGGCTGCCAATAGATCAGCGGGCAAAGGGCAGAGATAGTTTCTACCCTGAGATCTCTCAGAGAAATCGAGATCTAACAAGGGAGAATCTGATTCACTACGGGGCACGAGGGATAGAGAAGGTGCGGTATTTAATTGCTCACCACCAGCTCCTATGAGTCCCCCCGTAAAACAACTACAGGTTACTTTCCCCGTCCTGGTAATACTTCCATACCCATTTTCATTTACACAAGCAAGGCCTATATTATTATAAGCCAGTCAATCCACCCCTTCCATGCTGCTCAGTGGTCCGAAACGATTATACAGAGGGAAGTGGAAGTCCTGTCTAGATGGACCTTGTTGGCCTCTATAAACCCTTTCCCACCCAACTGGCTGGGCATGATGTGTGCCACAGAGGGCGGTAGAGTAAAAATACCACAAGTCAAGAGTAAGTATACCTCTGGAACTCTGAGTTTTAGGGTGGCAACATATGTGCCTCACTACTCTAGGGTCCCTAAAATTGATAATTATACAATCACCCTCCACATCCTTGGGTTTGGTGCCTAGCCAGCTCACTCTTCGTACAAACAAAATTTCTGCGCGCAGGTTGGGAGGGAGAGGCCTATTGCCATTAAGCCAATGTATGACTTTATTCTTAAGCTCTCTATGGGACTCTGTCTTATCATGTGGAATCCTTGGGACGCCTGCCAGGATTACCGTATAGGGTGATGACTCGGGAGGTAGGTTAATACATGGGAATTTGCAGTGCGAACCATCACTCTGGGGGACAGTAATCCCTCTTATACTGGGCTCAGAATTAGAGTCATTTGTAGCCAACTTCTTCCTACCAACTCCGATTTGGGTATGGGCATCTTCCTTAACGGGGTCCAAAGCAGAAGTGTTTGCAGGCTCTTTAGATTCGGAAGCTATAGAGCAATTAGAGGGTTTACTAGACAGTGTAGAGTGGATAGTGCCATTCGAAACCATCTTTACTTTTGCGACATTACCAGGAAGTGATGTAGTCCCAAGGCCAAGATAGGGCTCTAGGGTTTTTTCCAAAATGGCCGTGTTGGCAAGCACAATACTTTCCAGTTTCCCTATATTTGTACTGAGTTGCTTAACTCTCTCAAGTATTGGTAACAAAAGTGATTTTAACAATTGTTCGAGAGTTTCCAAAAAGCCATTGGGGGTAAGTTTACACAGGACTGGCAGGGTATGGTCTTGTTAAACATAGGGCTGGGGTTGACTGGGGGTATATTACAGTGGACTAGGGGGGGGTTAACTTGGGAGGAATGTCGGGTTTAGACACTTTAGCGCGTCTACCCTTGTTAATCCCACCCGCACGTTTCCTTTTTCCAACTTTAGACTGGGACATGCTCCCCTTTTCCAAGGTGACATCCGGTGGTGTTTTTACAAGGGGCAGTGGGGGAATAATACTATGTTTCACAATGGGAGGTCTGTTCTCTAAGATGGATATACTATCGGGGGTAGAATCCAGGGTACTGTGGTTAGTTATATCCGACCCCACGATCTCGGTACTTAACGCTAGGGCAGATTCGATACGAATCGGCAAGCACTCAGGGGAAGCAACAGACATTATTTTACCCAAGGAGGATCTCTTTGCCGTTAAGTCCAGAGACAATCTTTTTTCGGTGAGGATGATTTCATGCTCAAGAACACAAACTGCTCTGGAGATAAAGTGATCTAGAGTCCCAGATACTGTACTCCCTATACTATCCTGTACGATCTTTCTCCCAGACCTTAAAGAAGTTGCCATTTTAGACGTGTCGTGTATATTATGTGGAATAACTACAACCACGTCAATATCAACAGCAATAGTCACACAATATATGGCAAGGAATGTCACATACACATGTGGGAGACAATGTATCGTAACAAAGCGCCACAAGCTTAATAACAGTTTCGTAGTATAATCTCAGGGGAAATGATAGTTTCTCACACCAAAGGTATACGTCCAGGATCGCCGATGAAGGGGGGGGTGGCCCGTCCCGTCCTCTTTCGGCCACAGACGGCCCACCCTTTGCCCGGGCTTAGCCCGGCGTGTCCCGCGCGCGTCCTCGCGGGACGAATGTACCAGCTGTCTCTTAAGCGCCTCCTGGCACGCTGCGGTAGGCGACGTGCCCCGGGTCCTCCTGGGGATTGTAGTTCAGGCCGGCGGAGACAAGCCTGGCCGGCCGTACAGGTCACACAACCCCCGGTAGCAAGCAGGCGCAGAGTGTTGGGGGCGGAGACAAGCCCGGCCCCGAGAAGAGCGAAAAGCAGCAGGCAGCACCCGCAGAACAACAGCACATGACAAACAATGGAGGCGTTCACCCTGGTCGGTCTCAGAGGGTCGACGTGGCAGTAATATCTCCAGCCGCCACCTGCAATTTTGCCCCCCAGGCAGCAGCCAAATCAGCCTCAGGTATCACCAGCACTCTGAATGACTCTTATGGTATGTCCTGCAGGGCCCCGACCAGATCCGATGGAGTACCGATACAGCCCTCGCCCTCTGTCAACTGGGAGCACAGCTTGAGCCCGCCACTCGTCGTGCCCAGTGAAGTCCTCTGTCCAGCGCCGTAGGCCGAGCCTCTCGGGAAACTCCTTTTTTATTATTGTTTTATTTTCCTTGTGCCGAGTCTTGGGGACGGGGCCACAGTGACAACAGGCACTGAGGGGAGTAGTATGTGCACTCCCTTCAATGCACATGATGGTTTTTCCGGCTGTCTCAGGCCGGCCAAACCATCATGTGCAGTGAAAGCACTCTCCAACCCAACAACGCAGCTGGGTTGGAGAGAGCAGGCACAGACTCTCAGTCTGTACTGGAGCACAAATCGAGGGCGCTCAAGCCAATCCTGAAGCTGCTCTCATGTGTGAGAGCAGTTTCAGGATTGGCCGCAGTGCAGGCTGGGAGCCTCTGCCTTCGGAAGATGAAAGGAGCAGACGATGCCGACACAATAGTGGAGGGCAGCAGGTAAGTTATTTTTTATTTTTTACATTTGTCTCCCTCGTCCCCCTTTCCAGCCCCCCCAACCCCTCTGCCCGCCTTTTTTCCCTATCACGAGCCGCACCTGCTACCAGTATACGGACCCTACAAACTGACCACACTATTGCATACCCCTACTTTGTCTACCATTACATTTGTATTGTATAAGTATGTAATAACCGGCATTTGCAAAGCCAATAGGTCTCGCCTTTAAAAGGCGAATACCAACCTAGTGCTATTAATGAAGAAGAGAATGTAGGTTACTATAACACACACTTAAGTAGGTCCACGTGGAAACAAAGTGCTTGTGGAAGAATAATCTACAGTGCAGCAAATCAGATAGAAGGAGAACACTCAGGCAAGCAATGCAACAGAAGGGCGGAGGATCGAGAAAGCAGAACACAATAGTAAGAAACTAGATTACTATTTGGAGTGGGCAACTGCCCACTTCAAACAATAATCACAACTCATGTCAGGGTGCTCCCTCCAAGTCACTAAATGAACCTGAGCTCAACCCCTGCTAGCTATGGCACAGAGCAGACAGGTTTAACCTAGAAGAATGAGTAAAGTATTTATGCTGTTCCAATACAGTATTACAGTCAAAATTAAAAATATCAAAAATCCCAAACCAAATTAGAAAAAAGGAGTAAAATTTAATAAATCAAATGTGACAAAATGACAAAAAAATCCAATAAGGGGAACCAGTGCTATGAATTTATACAGTTCTAGGTAGAAATGATGCAAAAATGCACAAATCGCCAATGTTAGTCAATGGTCACAGTAGACCGGGACCCTGGTGCAATTTGAGGCTGACTGCGATGAAGGTGGGTCGGATACACGAACCAGGGTTGTCCTCGTCAAAGATTTGACCTTCTGTCTTAGGGCTTATTTATGATGGACTGCCGTAGTCACGGTGGCAGTCTGTGAACCACCAGACTGGCCATCCACCTGCCGTATTACGAGTGCGGCAGTTGGACCACCACTGGATCTGCAACCGCCGGGGATCTTTGATCCCACAGCAGTGGCGCAGTTGTCCGAGGCAGCAATATGATGGTGGGGCTGCTGCAACATATCAAAAAGGGGTGACATGAGGGCTTTTATTAAGGTCCAGCATACATGCCCAGGACAACATTCAAAGAGGAGGGTATGCAGTTCCTATGTATAGTGAGAGAAGAGGATGATGAGAAAGAACTGATTTAGCTCATAAGGGTAGGATTACCCTGTAGAGCAAGGAGAAGGGAGGATTCCTCCCTTCGGAACTAGGGCCCTCACACACCCAGCTAGCTAGGTGTCGTGCTTCATCATTGGGCTTGCTCCTCGTCGGGTCGGCGCTGCAATACCCCACTGGTCACCCAATGAGGGGCTCTTTAGCGGAGATCTTTTGATCCTGCCATTTGGTGCCGTGGGGGTGAGATGTGGTGTGGGAGTGAGTGGAGTGGTTTAAACAGGTCAGTTAGTCCTAGAACGATTTAATTCTGGTAGGTAAACTGCCTGATTAAAAACTATGGAGTGGCAGCTATCTAGGGACTGTGTGTCTAGAGGTCTGCGCACTACTCTCAATAGGTCAACATGTTTCACACAGTTCACACACAGTCCCTAGATAGCTGCCACTTCCATATTTTTCCCCCTCATCCTCCTACCCTTATGAGCTAAATCAGTTGTTTCTCATCATCCTCTTCTCTCACTATACACAGGAACTGCATACCCTCCTCTTTGAACGGCGCTGCATCACCGCAACCCTATTCACGGCAGTGAACCTGCTATGGAAAGGGTGGTGGTGAGGCAACACAGAGGGGTTCTGTTGCCTCTGTGCATGGGGATGCATTCAGGAGGGCACATGCTGCACCCCCAGTTCCTGCACAGGAAGAAATGCACAACATTGTGCATTTCTTCTTGTGCAGGAATGTGCTTCGGCAGTCTCATGGTGCTGCCTTTCTATGGCTATCCTTTGAGCCTTAGAAAGGCACTGCCGTGGGACCACTGCAGCACACACATCTGACTTTGAGTTTGGCGGTCTTCCTGCGGGGCATTGGTGTGGCAGCCTGCAGGAAGACCACCAAACTCGTAATCAGACCCTAAGTCTTTTATATCCCAATCCACCACAGGAGTACACATCTGAAGCCCCCCAGGACTTGAGATGAGTGTTAAGAGCATCAACCGCGATGATCAACGCCTCTCTCCAGCAGGGATCGATTCCGGACCCCCTGAAAGCTGGCCAAGTCCTTCCTATTCTAAAAAAAACAACGCTTGATCCCGCCGCACCAGACAATTTCAGACCCATCTCTAATATACCCCTACTAGCCAAAGTG
This sequence comes from Triturus cristatus, assembly GCF_964204655.1. NCBI lineage: Eukaryota > Metazoa > Chordata > Amphibia > Caudata > Salamandridae > Triturus > Triturus cristatus. The sequence goes on along the minus strand of NC_140589.1, from coordinate 1,708,579,468 downwards.
TTAGAGAAATGCGTACAATACCAGCTTAGTCAACACATCGACAACTTCCACCTGCTGGACGACTTCCAATCAGGATTCAGACCAGGGCACAGCACTGAAACAACCATGCTCCACATTCTGGACGACGCCCTCCAAGCCCTGGACCAAGGCAAAACATGCCTCCTAATCCTTTTAGATCTATCTTCCGCCTTCGACACTGTCAATCATGAAAAACTACTTCAACGCCTTAAACACAGGATGGGTCTGGATGGCGTTGTCCTTGAATGGTTCAGGTCCTTCCTCCATAACCGATCTCAAAGATTCCTCATTGATGGCAAACTATCCGCTCCCACCCCGGTCACGGTTGGAGTCCCTCAAGGCTCAACCCTGTCTCCTACCCTCTTTAATCTTTACTTGGAGCCTCTCACTGAAATTCTACGCTCCGCCAATATCTCCTACCACATGTACGCGGATGACACCCAAATTTACATCAATATCTCCTCACTCAAGGAGGTCCTCGCCCTGAACGAAACCTTGAAACTAACCGTTCAGTGGCTTGCCACTAACCAACTAAAACTCAACGCCAAGAAAACTGAATTTCTCCTGATCTCCCCATCCAAAGCCAACCCGGAGCTACAGGTGTGGTTCAAGGCCATCACAGCCCTAAATTGTCCCCCGACCATCGTGGACTCCGCCAAATCACTGGGCATTTTTCTTGACTGCAACCTGAACATGCGTGACCACATTAATTCAATGGCCAAGGCAGCCAGATTCCACCTGAGCTACCTCTGGAAATTAAAACCCTTCATCGGTGCTCCAGATTTGAAAATGGCAGTCCAAGCTCTAGTCATATCCAGACTGGAATTTGGATGCTCCACCCTCACAGGCCTACCCAAGCGCTCCTTGGCACCGCTAAAAGCCTGTCTCAACGCGGCAGCCAGACTACTCACCGGCACCAGGAAATTCGACCACATCTCTCCACATCTGAAAGCCCTAAACTGGCTCCCTCTAGAGGCCAGAATACAGTTGAAACTGGCGTGCATTACACACAAGGCCTTATACGCAAACTCCCCTGCATACCTTTCACAGAAGCTTGTGCTATCGGGAGGAAACAGGAAATCTCGATCCACTAACAGTCTCCTGCTCCGACCCGCCCACTTTCGTAAAAAAAGAACCTACAATAGGGCATTCACCGGGGCAGCACCAAGAATTTGGAACTCCTTCCCGCCCGTTATCAGAAGAATCCCCACTCTTGCTCGCTTCAAGAAGGAAGCCAAAACCTTCCTCATGGGTAAATTCCTGTACTAAGTCCTCCTCTCAGCAGATATGACTTGCTGCTTGATTCCATGACTATTGCATCTTCCGCAACCCTATAACCGGACTCCACCGAGACCCAAGGGGGCCACGGTCTCTGCCAACCCTAGCTTGAATTTTAGCTCTCATGTGTGCTCCCTCTGCCCCCATGCTCCCTCATCCCCCCCCCTATATGTTATATTTCTCTGCTTGTGTTACTTTACTGTTTGTACTGTTTCTCTATGATGTTTTTTTTTTCCTGTTAACCATGTAAAGCGCTCTGATACCCTCATGGGTCATGTTCGCGCTCTATAAAACACTAAAATAAATAAATAAATAAATAAACATGAAATTCTCAACGGTGTTCAGTCATGAGTGTAAAGGCCTGCAAGGAGGTAAGGGCTGCAGCCTGGCTTGAGTGCTCTAAACTTAGAGGCTTAAATGGTGTCAGGTAGATGCCAACAGCTGGATCCAGTCCTGATCCATTTGCTGCTAGTTACTTCTGGGAAATGGTTGTTGTCCCCATGTAGCCACACAGGAGGTCATCCAACTGACCCTTGGAGACCACTTTGTCTTGGGTAAATACTGAAGCAGGTCCTGTCCTTCAGGGCTCCTCTAGGGTCACAGACCAGAGGTCTATTCCTCTTTTGATCTTCTGCAGGTCCAGTAAGTGTTCTGAAGTGGGTACCTGGAGATGCTTGGCATGAGGAAATAGGTGAGGGGGTGACTTCCGGCCCCTCCCTAACTAATAGGACAAAAGTTCCCAGACCCTAATACCTACTTTTGTAGTTGTTTCTGTTATCTTTACTGCAAACAGACCCACAATGCAATGTGTAAACCAACAACATTCGTTCAGTGGTTGTCTTCTTATATCATTAATATAGCTCTCTCTCTTGGTATACAAAATATATTGCTCCATTTATTCTCAAATGTATGTATGAAATTAATACTCACAGAATCAATTTAAGTGAAGAAGGCTCAGTGCTCAAAAGTGCAGTGATGTGCAATATTTACAATGATACATATATCCAAAGGGATGTCTTAGAACTTTAGTAACCAAAGCACAGTCCAAAATATATCTACCCTTTACTGTCTGCAATTTAATTGAATAGCCAATCTCCTCTAACATTGTCGATGTTTCGACCCTCCAATCACTTTACAAGGGTCTCCTCAGGTCAAAACATGCTGTCTGGCACTTCACCTACCAGGGCAAAAATAAATGCAACGTGTCACTGTATTTTAAAGATAGCAAAAGTCTTTGGCGTGTGTGTGTTTTGACGGTAGTATGGTAGTACCAGTGTCCTCTAACATATAACACTCAAATCCTTTCTGAGGCAGGCAGTGTAGCCACAATAAACCCAAACACAGAAGTCTGGTAGGGAAAAAGCAGAGTCCTCCAGCAACAAGACTGTGGATGCACAAAAATTGTTTTACCATCCTGTTCTCTCCCTTTCAAGTGTGCCCCAAGCGTTACATGTGGCTCAACAGAACTGTGAAGCTGGAGGTGACACTGTGCTCTCATCTAGAAGGCCCAAAGACCCTACCCTGCATAATCTGTATAGGTCATAGGAGTCACCTCGGTCCTTTCAGGTCTGCCTGTTAGTCCTCCCGGTAGGCATGTCACACCTTTTTCTCTGCTATTGAAGGCTGAACACAGGCTTAGGGCTGGCAGAGAATTATGCTAATTAGCCTTCCGACAGTTCGGGCAGTTAAAGAGTAACTTTGCAAAAGTCACCCTTCCTTAATATTTATTAAAAATCAGATCTCACCATTGAATTGGAGTTTTAAAAACTGTTAAAATAGTAGTTTCATTATTTTTCTACCTGGTCCCATTCCCAGGATACAATATTGGTCTAATATTATTTCCCAGTGTTTCTCTAGGGGCAAGCCAGCCTTTCTACAATGAAAATAGATATTGAGAACTAGCCACTTCCTTTAACAAAACAGACAAAACTACCTTTGGTGGCCTGAGGAGCTCAACCCCCATCCAGCTCCCGCATCCTCTTCTAGAAATCCAGAAATAGTGTTTGATTCTGACCTGTCTTTTTTCTACTTAAATAAGTCTTGTCAGTATGTTTTGCTAAACTCAAATCTTTAAAGAAACTGCTGCATTTGGTCCCGGAAACCACTTGAAAATAATGGTTCATACCTAGGTAGCCTCCCGTTTCGACTATACTAATAGTGTCTATTTGGAACTTCCTGCTTTCTTAATTTGCAGACTTCAGGTTGTTCAAATTGAATCCGCAAGACTGATTCAGAGAGTTCCATATTTGCAGTCTATATCGCCACATCTGAAGCAGCAGCATTGGCTGCCAGTAATTCAGCACATCAAATTTAAAGTCCTTACTTTTGCTTTTAGGGCTTTTGCAGGTGAGGGTCCTTCTTATTTGAGGAAAAGACTCGACCCCTTACATGACATGTAGAATGCTCCGGTAGAATAACGTTAGACTACTGCTGTCCCAAAATTCTCCAAGACTTGACCGGGAGATAGATCCTGTACTGTCCTGACATCCAATCTGTGGATCGCATTTCCGGTTAGTCTCCGTAGGGCTTCTTCTGTTTCTATCTTCAAAAAAGAATTAAAAACCTTTCTTTTTGATAAAGGCTAGTCCCTTTCTGCACTGCTCCCATCTGATCAGTCTCTCTTAGCTTTTAGGGCCTGGATGATTCTGATGAAGCAGCTATGCTATGCACTGTACAAATGCCTTATTACAACTGTGAGAACATGATAAGTTTACATTTCTACAGGTCCTGCTTTTAATTATCATGCACCTGCCTTGTGGGTAACAAGGCCACCATAGGGGTGACTTATTACTGGTTAAAAGGAGCCCTTTTCCTTGTTAAACCTTTGACAGGTCACAGTGCATGTTTTGCACTGTTACAATCAAGCTACAATGTTAGGCCTAAAGTCATTTTTTGCACTGCCACTGTGGATTACATGATAGGTGCTGCAGTTCATTAGTGGCTTTTAACTTCTAAGCCCTAAGTACGTTTTGTAACCTATACTAGGAACGCAATGACAAGAGTGCTGATTCAACCATGTTAACAGGGGAAGCACAACACTTTACTGCTGGTTAGTAGGTGTAAAGTGCACAGAGGTCTAACTAACTGCATATGGCTTGGTCTAAACTGGGATGGCATTGTGAGCAAAAGAACAATGGATTTAATCCAGATCTATTGACTGGGGGGAATGTTTGATTTGCTCTGCATTCCGTCCATCATCGTCTTTTGCAGAGTTCTAAAGCCAGCACAATAGGTAGAGCAAAAGTCTGGGGGTATATCACACAAAATATGGTTATTTCCTACAACAATGGAATACAGAGAACAAGAAGAAGAAAAAAAACACAACACAAGATAAAGTAGTAAGAGAAGCAGAGAAGCAAGGAAAGCAAAGCACACTGAGAGGCATAGCAGTGAGTGAAGCAAAGCACAAGGGTAGGTAGAGCAGCAAGGGGAGCATAGAATGAAGAGAGGTGAACACCCACAATCCAAAGCACTGAAGGAAGTACAGTATTTATGAAAGCAGAACACAAAGAGAAGCAGATCACCTGGAGTCAGGACAGATTTTGGAGGCAGAGCACAGAAAAAAGGAAAACAAATAGGAAGACCATAGAGTTAGAGAAGCAGGGAACCAAGGGTAGCAGTGTGCACAAAGAAGCAGAGGTCCCAAAGAGGGAGAGCAGTTGAGGTGTGCAGAACCCTCATAAGTGCAGAGCATCAAGGGGATCAAAGCACAAAGGCAATCTGAGCAGAAAGAGAAGCAGTCCAGCGAGGGCAGCAGAACATCCAGGAAATAGGAGCGAACAACTACTGTCAACTGAGGAGACTAAGCACTCAAATATAGAGCACACTGAGAAATAACAGCATTGAAGATTATGCAATAGACCAAACGAAGAGCCAAATGTGGTCTCTGCAAGTGCCACACACTGATTAGTTAATGGATTGCAGGCCAGCTTTTGGGAGAGTTCTAACAAAACTTTAGAATTAGATTTCGAAATGGGTAACTCTGCCTCTTGGGATCATGAGTACAGTATACGAAAACCTAAACAACGAAGTAGGCATTGCATTTCAGACAGATTTACTGAGTATGGAACATGATCCTCTGCAAGAAAACCCAGTAACAAGAACACAAATCCTTTAGAAAATGAGACAAGTGTTAAGAGCATCAACATAAAATTCACATTGGTGTTCAGTCATGAGTGTAAAGGGCTGCAAGGAGATAAGGGCTGCTGCCTGGCTTGAGTGCTCTACAGACACATACGCTTACTCATACCTTGGTGTCAGCCGAAGGTCATGTGTGACCAGGGGCCCATTTATTTATACCCTCGGACCGAGCCCAGTCATGAGGGGTGGTGCATGGCTACAAAGTATTGTAGCAGCCGGATGGCCCTGTACATCCCTCCTTTCCTTTAAATAAAGGATAAGCAGAAACGTGAAAAGAAAGAGGAAAGGAACTTCAGAACAAAAGTAACAATACAACAAGGAATCATGATGCTGCAGTCGTTGACCAGAGTTCGCCCGGGCCCAGCGCTTCAACACGCAAAGTCTCTTAACTTCTGGCTGGGCGCAGGCTTAGGTCGGAGCAGATACTGTTGGCTTCCGGAGGGCCTTTCACTAGTGTCGGCTGCTGTGTTTGCCGGGGATCCTTCCAACACTCCATGTCGTAGTTGGTCCCCAGGGCTTCCCCTTTGGGTACTTGGGACTCGTACTCAAGTCTCCTGTGGGTTCCATGGGCATATTCATCGGTCTGTCGTTGTCCTCTGGGAAAACCCTGCCAGCGTGCGGGGCTCCTGGAGCTTCTTTGAACCAGGTCACGGTTCACACTGCAGTGTGGCGGCCTCGCCGAGCCTTAACCATGGTACCCTCCACTCAGGTGACTGTCCACACCTCTGGTTCAAAGGTCGTGAGAAACTTCCAGTCTGGGTGACAATCTTTGAGGACCACAGGAGACACTATGCGCACAGCCGGAGTTCTGGCTCCTCTGCTCGCTGTCGCTTTCTCGTTAGTGGTCTTTCGCTTCTGTTGGGCTCTTTCAATATCCAGGCTGGGCAGCGTCCAGTCGGGGTTTTCGGGGATAATGTTTCTTGGTGAGTGCTTCAGCAGAAATGTGGCCAGGGCACACCCTGTTGTTGAGTGGGGTGTTTGCCGATATGGAGCATGAACAAGTGTAAGCACGTCTCTGGATCTTGGTGCTGATCCACACCAATTCGGAAGGGCTCTGTTAAGCGTCCTCATGAACCAATCAACCTCGCCGTTGGCTTGAGGCCACTGAGGTGTTATGCAGCGGTGTCGAATGGCTCGACATTCGAGGAAGTCATGGAAGTCCTGACCCTGGAACGGAGGGCCGTTGTCCGACTTTATTTCTTCTGGCAGTCCAAAGATGGTGAAGATCTTCTTCAGGGCCGGTTGGACATGTGCGGACGCTGTGGATGGTACCAACTCCACCACTGGGAATTTTGAGAAGGAGTCAATGATGACCATGGTGTGCCGCCCGTCCAGGAAGCTCCTGAAGTCGACACTGATCTTGACCCACGGTTCCTCCGTGATTATGGGCACAGGAGCGGGGTCACCACCAGTGATGCAGTGATGGTGCAGGGGTGACACCTCCTGACTTCTTTGTCCACCATGTCGTCCATGCCAGGTACCCACACCTTCGCCCTGAGTCTGGCCTTGGTCTTTCCGGTGCCCTGATGACCTTGATGAGCCAGCACAACCATTTGTTGGCGTAGATCCTTCAGCACAACGATTCTCTGTCCATCTTTGGACTAGGCCAGATCCACCAATGCTGAGTTTGTGTCGTACTCTTCGTATTTGGCGCCGGGAGCTCTGTTCTTCCTCAGTGAGCAGAGAGAGACCATTCAGAAAACGATGCCGCTGCATCTTTTGCAGGGCCTCTTTGATTCTTCTCATGGTGTCATCCGCATCCGTGGCACTGCAGAGATCTTCTTTGGTTACTGCCAGGGGCCAGGCATTGTCTTCGACCACGCAGATGAAAGCCTCAGTGCTTGCAGTATCACCAGGGATTGGCTCTCCTTTCTTTGCCTTGGGGTGCCTGGACAGGAAGTGGCCGGGTTGTCCGCACCTGGTCGGTATAGCAGCTGGAATGAGTACGCCTGTAGCTGGACTGCCCACCTTTCGATCCTTGGGGGCACCAGGCGTGTGGACCCACTAAACTGCGGTATGAGGGGTTTGTGGTCCATTATCGCCCAAAAATGATGACAGCACAGGTACAAATGAAAATGCTGACATGCTCATCGTATAGCCAGAGCCTCTCGCTCTATCTGCGTGTATCTGGTTTTTGTCAGGAAGAGGGCACACCTGGCGTATCCCACTGGGACATAGATTCCTTTGGTGTCTTCCTGCAGGAGGACTGCCCGAGCCCCACCGGGCTGGCATTGACTACGAGCTCTGTCTTCCTTTTGGTGTTGAAGTATGCCATCGTTGTTTGATCTAGGAGCGCTTTCTAGATGCCTTGAAATGCCGCTTCCTCTTGGGGCGTCCACTCCCACGATATTTCAGTCTTTGTCAGCTGCCAGAGCGGTTCGGACACAGTGGTGAGGTTCGGAAGGAACCTACTGCACTACGCCGCCATCCCATGGAAGCTTCTTATTTCCACGGGATTCTGCGAAACTGGGGCACTCCTGATGGCTTCCGCCTTGCGCAGGGGTCGACGCGAAGCCCATCTCTAGAGAAGACATAGCCGAAGAAGTCTATTGACCTCTGGTAAAAGGCGAACTTCTTCTTGTGGTGGGTGAGCCCGCAGTCAGCCAGTCTCTGCAACGTATCTCTCAGTCGGGCATGGTGCTCCTCCAGACTCTGTGAATATATCAAAATGTCATCGCTTAAGTTGATCACACCTACGAGGCCGGAGAGAGCTTCCTTGATGGCGTATTGGAACACCTCAGCCACGGATGACACTCCAAAGCTGAATCGGATATACCTTCGGAGCGCCATGTGCGTGGAGAGGATGGTAATGTAGCGGCTCTTCGGGGCTAACTCCAACTGGTGGTATCCGGAGTTCAGATCGAGTTTAGAGAGCCATTGTGTGCCGTTCAAGTTCGCCACAATATTATCTATCGTCGGGGGTCACATGTCTCTCTCTCCTGATGGCTGGATTAGGGAGCCTCATATCCACGCACAGCCAGATTGCACCTGGTTGCTTTTGCTTGGGCACCACCACCAGTGGTGACACCCATGGAGTGGGCCTGAACCTTCTCTATGACACTCAAGTCCTCCAGGCTCTGCAGTTCTTGCTCCACCAGGGGGCGGAGGTGGAAAGGCATGCGCCGATGCCGGAGTGTTCTTGGTTGGACATCCTGGTCGATGTGTATTTTCACTTGGCATCCTCGGAGCTTGCCCAGCCCCTGGAAGAGTTGTGGAATTTCACTCATCATGTCTTCAGCGTGATTCTCGTGGACCTGCTTGGCAAAGAAAGAAAGAAAACCAGCTCCAAATCTTCTGCTGTGTGGCAGCTCAGTAGCGTCCCTTTCTTCCCTTCAGTTATGTGGAACTTGGTTTTCACAGAGTACTTGGAATTCGAAACCTCGACCTCCATCATCTCTTGCAGAAGCGCTTCTGCTTTTTAATGTTAAATTTGAGGAACCTTTAAGTCTAATTAGAAAAGAATTCATAGACTTCAACAACATCGATTCAATCGAATTAACTTTGTTATGATGATTTAAAGTTATCACTTGTTTTGTCTCTCGTTTTTTTATTTGAAGTTCGGTTGTTTTTTGTATGTGAGTCTAACTGTTGAATTGCTTTTTAACCCTTAAAAAAACTATTGTATTTATAAACTGTGTTCCATATGACCAAATTAGTTTTTTAAACAAATGTATTTTTTGATATATAAAAAATATTCTTTATAATTGTTTTTTTAGGTCCTGGTGTGATAGTGGACTGAGGATATTTGAATGACCTTTGTATGATCAAGTGTGGATCATTTTAGATGGTGTGATCCAAGAGAAATTCTCTTTTTATACATTTACTTTATATGGTAGCCTGTCTCTTGGGTAGTGGGGCCACTCTTTTTGTTTCAAAAAACCTTATGTACAAAGCCATTTTGCAGTCACCAAAGCTGTGAGTCCCATACTCACAAGATTTGCAACTGCAAAATGGCTTTTTGCCATATAATAAATCAATTTTTCAATTTGGTAATGCGTTACTGAATCGTAAAAAGTGTTTATAAACTCGCTGTTTGGAAGGAGCATACTTAGGGCATCCCTTCCAAACAGCAATTTGTTAAGGTATATATCAATGTTTTGCAACTGAAATCCAGTCACTATACATTGTAGTTTTAGCAACACCTAAAAGGAGGTATTAGCCCTTTTGCAAATGGATTGTGAATGTTAAAAAAATGTTTGTTGGTGAGTAGGGAGTGGTACACGGGATGCAGTCCTGTCTAAAACTCTGTCTGAAACCACTCACTACACCAACAAAACAATATCCTTCTGTGCCGGTGTCGACTGTAGCAACCCCTCCCCAACCATTGTTTGTGGGACAAGAGTTCTTCAATGCACTTGGATGCAGTATGCTTGAAGTAAGTCAAAGGAAAAGGTAACTGTTAAGAGATATCATGATGGGCTGATAGCATTGGTACACAGGTACTAGTGGAAATTGATCAATGTCAAGACCTCACTGAAGATGATTGGGGCAGTAATTGAGAACTTTTGTATTAAATGTAATAAATATGCACATGACAGAGATTGGACAAGAAGGTCTACAAGACTGTTGAGCTTAACTGCTCCCATTTTTCCTTTAACGCACACACTTGACCTGACACAAACTCCACTAAGACAGTTTCCCTTGTGTGAAATACTTAGATAGGATGGTGGAGCTTACACATACGTTCCATGGTTAGCTCTTGACCTCCATCACCTTGCCAGGCAGTTTCCAAATATTACAGAAAACCTAAAGAAATTCACGCAGGAAGTTGGTGATGGACAGTTATGGCGGTAAGTGGAAATATGTAGATAGAATAATGAGGCTGATTATACTCTCTTGATTTATGGGCCAAGGTAAAGGGAACTGCACAGTGGCCTGTGGTAGAGCCGGATAGGGAGGACTCTAGCAAATCTCGGATAGTTACAAGCACAAAAGAGATATGTTGGTAGCCAGGTAGATAAATTAAGCCCAAAAAGAGTGGATAAAATAAATACATGCATGCAAACAAAAGAAGAAGGATTCAAATTATGATTATGGGACGCCTCTTCTAGCAATGTTTGAGAGTTATTCTGGCATTGATAATGCTGCCATGATAGCTCAAACTGCTGCGGTGTCAGCATGCGTGAAAGGTTTGCATCCTTCAGACCATTTTCAGACAGTGTGTATTGGCTGGCAAAGTAAAACACTTCTGAAGATTATAGAGCTTACAAATTATTGTGCACAAGTAAAAGAAAAGGAAACTAAATAAACAACAAGCTGATGACGCTGCAAAAGCAGAATTTGCAAGCCCAGACACAACCACAGATGGATGCAATGCAACAGCGCAGAGGACGGGGTTTTGTATTTAATAATAAGCGAAGGTGGCGTAGGGTGAGACACAAGAGGTGGGTTTCTTCCCTCCACCTCAAGGTGGGTGCTACAATTGTGGAGCAGTGAGTCATGATGACAAAATTGCCTCTCAAGGACTGGTCAAAGAGGGCCAGCTCATTTCCATACCCAGCCCTTGGGACATAATCGCAAAAATATGAAGTTTCGATTGTGGTTTCCCTTGCCCCAGCTGCCTATTCAGTCCCAGGATTTTTATCAACAGTGGGGGTTCTCACCCTAATAGGACAGCCAAAGTGGAACACAAGATTGCGTGCAACCTGTGCTACTTTCAGTATATCAAAAGGACCCTGTGTTAAAGCCGCAGTGGGAGGAAAGGAAGTACCTCCTTTAGAGGATACAGGGACCACAATGTCTATGCTTAAAATATCTCATTTTCCAGACCTTTTACTCTCAGGCAAAATGGTCCAAGCTATTGGTATTTTTAATGGAGATTTTGTGCATCTTCGGTCACAATCTGTTTCAGTGACAATAGGATCACTAACTGTTCAGCATGCCTGTCTGCCTACTTGTACATCTGCTGTTAGTTGCTGTTGATTTGTTATGCAGACATTTGTGTCAAATTAATTTCACTATTTACTGTACATCTGATGGAGTTTATCTAGATATGGCAATGGCATCATATGATGCTTTTACTGATATGTTGCCAATGTTCTCTGATGTCTCATGCCCCTGCATGTAAATCTTACCTTCCCATGGAGGTGCTGTCTTGAGTGCCGGAGTGTGTTTGATATCAGGGAACCAATGAAGTTGGTGCTATGCTTAATGTACCACCTGTGTGAGGGTCACACTGAAGCCAGGATCAAGGTTCTGAAAATTCCCCAGTACCCCCTTTCTAAAGAAGGTGAAGCTGGATTAGAGTCTGTAACAACTTCCCTTTTAGCACAAGGGGGCCGTTTATGATGGAATTCAGAAGGCTACAACCGTCCGACGGAGCCTTCCGAACCGCATCGCAATGTGCCGGTCAGCTTTCTTTCTGACCGCCTCATTATAATGGAGGCAGTCGGAGAGGAATCTGACCGGTCACCCCGCCTGGCTTCCGACGGGCTTGGAGAGCCCACCCGCCAGTCGGAATGCGTCAAGTAATCTCAAGGGCGGTCCTTCCCGCCCTTGAAATTACGAAGACGGTTTCTGACATGGTTTCCATGCCGGACTGTCTGACATGGAAACACCGAAAAGTGTATTTGGGGGCGCTCAGCTGGGCCCCTTTTGGTGCACAGCCTCCATTTGGAGGCCGAGGCGGTAACTATTGTGCCCCCCTGTTGATCCCTGCCACGGGGTGCAAGGATGAACCGCACCTCCCATATTACAATGGGGGCATGCATTCCGGACGGTTTATGGCTGCAATGAATGCTCCCATTGTAAAATATAGGAATGCGACCGAACAGTGTTCGGTCGTATCCTAATAGGCCGGTCGGGACCACCGACCGGGTGTCGGTCGGTCCCATGCCCGATGCAGTGTCGGGCGGAAGTGATTCCGCCCGCCATCGTAATCAGGTCCAAGGTGTTTTAGTTCCTACTGAAAGCCCATCTAATACACAGACTCTCCCTGTGAAAAAGGCAAATAAAAGGGGCTCGATGGCTGTTTTTTCCAAGATCTAGGCACAGTGAATGCCATTGTCCTCTCTTCAGTCCCATCGTTACTATTGCAGACACTACATTATAATCTATCCCTCCCACTTCCAATGATTTGACTGTGGTTGATCTGTGCACAGCTTTCTTTTCAATAGCTCGATGGCCATCTTTTCAGCATCTTAGTCAGTATCTTTTTGCATTCTCTCATAAAGGATGCCAACTGACATGGACAGAATTCTGTCAAGGCTATAGTGTCCCAGTATATTCTCCAAGGCGATGATAAGAGATTTAGATACATTGACAATGCTAGCTAGTTCTACTCTTGTGCAGTACGTAGAGGATCTGTTGCTGGAATCTCCTTCTTATCAGGCATGACTGCGGATGCCATTGTCATATTGACCTGCTTAGTCAACAATGAGCATATTATTTCCAAAGATAAATTGCAGTGGTGTTGGACAAGAGTACATTACTTGGTCCATGATATTTCTTCTGGTGCAACTCACATTTCTGCTGACATTAAAGGCAGTTCCTCTACCAATCACTGAGTCCCACAGGCTCACCAGTTCCTGCATAGCATGGACTTTTCATTCCATGCTGGGAAGGAACTGTTTTTGGCGTTCTTATTGCGCTGCCTTTTTTTAGCGGCACCACAGTGGGAACACCAAAAACAAGCCCGTCAGACAGGAGGAATGGTGGTCGCATTATAATTACATGTGTGGGACCGCCGCCATATGGCCGAGCGGCCCCGATTCCCGCAACTATGGCGGACGGACTCAAGTCCGTCCGCTATTGTAATCACCCCCTCAGTTTTTAGATGTTATACATATATATTTTTAAAACATCACAAATAAATTTCAGGAGCAGGATGTAAGGGTTGGAGGGGAATTGAGTGTGAGTGTATTAATACTCAGCTTATGATTCTAACACTAGAGTAATAATACTTTTTAAATAATTTAAAGTTTAGAATATTTGCCATATTAATATTCTAAAATTATTATTATCAATTGCAAAGCTATAGCCATAATAATATTCTAAAATTATTATTATCAATTGCAAAGTTGTAATATAGTTGATCATTTTTAATTAGTTACTCATTTAAAAATAATTTACAAAAATGTATTTTAGGAGTGGATGTAGGGGTTTTAGGAGAATTGGGAAGAGGTTATAAAGACTAGGCTAATCATTTTAATACTAGAGTATCAGTACTATCAATAGAATATTCAAAGAAAGAAAGATGTCACACATTGTAAAATAAAAAAATATAATGTTATTATAATAAATTACATTTACATTTAAATGTTTGTAGAAAATGTAAATAAATAATAAATTTACAAGAAAATATCAATATGTTTACATTTAAAAATACATGTTATAACATATTTTAACACTGAATGAACATACAGACCATTTATAAAAGAAATCTATATTTTAATTTTAAATGTATTTATAACATTATGTATTGAGTCAAACATGTAATAAAAATGAATACAAAATATACACTACAGGGTAGCATTTTATAAATGAATTTTTAAATATTTTTACAGTTAAAACAAATATTTTCTTTCATTTTCAATTAATTCCATAGTAGACATTGTCCTTTTTTTATTTCCTTAAATGCGGTCATTTTCTTTGACGTAAACTTGGTTTTTACATTGTTTTTTACTTTTGGTTGGAGTTTGTTGAGAAGATCATTGCCATGTAGCTAAATTGCAGTGATTAGTACTTTTCATTTGAAATATTAATTACATATATAAAAAAGTTTATTTTAAAGACATGCAAGTGGAGATCTCATATTTGCTAATATGGTAAAAAGCTTTTGTTTCTGTATGTTTAACAAATATTCTTGCACAGGCTGATGGTGAGGACACACACTGAATGCCAAATTAGAAAGAGGAAATTAATATTTGGGATGTGTATTTTTTTAAACTCTAACAAAAAGGTATTATTTTTTAAAAGGCACTTTTAAAAAATTTCTATTTATAGAGATTAAGATTAAAATAATGTGGAAGGTGTGCAGCGGAAATATGATTATGTATTTTCTTTCTATTAAAACCTATTTTAGGCAACTTCACTTGTGTTGTACAAGTCTTTTTTTAAAAAAAACATTTAAGAATTTTTGGGTTTTTAAAGGGTTTACCAAAATGGATTATAATAAATGTGGGTTACTCATAAAGATTGGCAAATGGCTCTTAACACATTGCCAAACCTTGAAGGAAGAAGATTACATCAAGTAGAATACTTTAAATCTAATGTAAACCAAATTTGAAATGTGACAGAGACAGAGAATCAATGAAAAATAAAAAGTTGTTTTTACTGCTATTTAATAGATGTTAGTGATGTAGGATATAGGCAAGGTTTTCCAAGTATGTAGTATATACGCAATGTTTTCCGTGTACCCATACATTTCAAATTGTTGCATTTTAGAAAGATGCTGGTCATCCATGTGTTTAGATTGTTTGCATACTCAGCTTTGTAAATTGTTTGAAAGATATTGTGCTTCTTTTATTCCTTGGAAATGTTGCTTATTTCTCAAAATGTCCATGAAATGATCAAAAGTAGGGTGGCTTTACTTACAGCACAGGAGAAAGAGTTATGCCATCCCTCTATAGCATTATTAATTTTTGTATCCCCCCCATGAAGAGTTCAAGTAGCTGTTCCATCATCCAATGCAATATTGTGGAAGTCTTCTGTGAAAGGACCGGTTTAGATGAGCAATCCAGTTTTGTTCAAACTAATTTAATAGAGGAGCCAATTTTTCTTCCTTTTGGGAAACATATTGTGATTGTATAATTGCAGTGTAGTATTCGTCTACATGGTCTGAAAGTATAAAAGCTGAGGCTGTTAATTTTTTCAATTCAAACTGTAATTTTGTTTCCGTCATGTAATCCCCAACCCATGATATTTGTTGAATTGTACACCAAATTGCCTAAGAGAATTGGAAAAAGCTTAATGGGATTTGAGTACTTGCGTACAATTTGGAGATTATAGCAATCATTGCTAATTCAAAGTTGATTATAATTTATTTTTGCAGGGCATTTATTCATTGTTTTACCTTTATTGAAACTAAGAAACGTATTAACCTTCTGAGGCTGCAGTTGACATGACCACTTTCTCTTTTCTTGTAGCACTAGAGTTTCTTCTGGGAGGTGCCCGACTCCCGCTTCCCACTCCAACCGGCATCTTGACAGAGCGGTTCTTACATCACTTAATTTTATTCTTATGGGTTTTAGTGTTTTCATGTTTCATTTGGCTTACCTTATTTTACCAGTAGCTGTGCTCCACAAGGGAGATTACGGTGTATAGCGGGGGTTGCTAGACCCCTGTTCACTGTTGTCTTTGCACGCACTTTATTGATTTTAATTGCACCAAGTAGCGCTCCACCACACCCCAAGATACTGGGCTACAAAGCCGGCTTGTCAGTGCACCATTGCAGCCTTCTGAGGTTGCAGTTGACTTGACCACTTTTTATTTCCTTATAGCACTAGAGTACCATCTGGGAGGTACCTGGCTCCTACATCCCACTCTAACCGCCATCATGACAGAGCGGTTCTGACAGTGCTTTATTTTAATCTTAATGGTTTTAGTGTTGCCGCATTTCGTTTAGCTTACTTTATTTTACCAGTAGCTGTGCTCCACAATGGAGCTTGTGGTGTATAGTGGGGTTGCTGGACCCTAGTTCACTGTTTTCTTTGCCTGCACTTTATTAAATCGCACTGAGAAGGGCTCCTGACCATGTCCCCACAACACCCCTGGATGGCGGGCTACAACGCTGGCTTTTCAGCACGTTTGTGCAGCCTTCAGATGTTGCAATTGATTTGACCGCTTTTTCTTTCCTTGTAGCACTAGAGTGCTTTCTTTAAGGTGCCTGTTTCTCGCGTCCCACTCCAAACACCATCTTGAAAGAGCGGTTCTGGCATTGCTTTATTTTAATCTTATGAGAATTAGTGTTATCACAGTTCATTAAAAAGCTTACCTTATTTTACCAATAGCTGTGCTCCACAAGGGAGCTTGTGATGTGTAGTGGGGGTTGCTGAACCCCAGTTCGCTGTTTTCTTTGCCCGCACTTTATTGATTTTAATCGCACCAAGTAGCACTCCCAACCACGCCCCCACCACACTCCTGGATGCTGGGCTACAAAGCCGACTTGTCAGTGTGTCTGCGCAGCTGAAGGTGCGCCTAAGGCAAGCCCGTCTGCGCCCGTCCACACTCGGACCACACTCAGCACCAGCCCTCTTGCTGGCTTTACTACAGATATGGTAGGGGTGATTTGTTACCCCAGGGATACACTGTTATGCTTAACCCACCCAGGTAAAACCTGCACTGATCCTCAAAACCTCACCGCTATGATGGTCAACTGACATGCCCAACTTGTAAGTTTTCACTCACTAATTACACAATCAAACCCCCACCCTCCCACAAATCTAACAGTAAACAAAGGTCAAGGTGCTACAGAACACTTATTAATGCAAGATCCTTAGTTAAGAACTCAATTGAATTTGCAGAGTTCATGGCTGTGCATTGTCTTGATATAGCCTTTGTTACAGAAACCTGGGCTGACGCTGCATCAGACCGAGTTAATATCATCCTCGCCAACGGGCTTTAGGATGTTCAGGTTAGACTAGTAGTGAAATGGGGTGGCGGCCTCGCCTTCGTTTTCCAGGATCATTAAAAAAATTATTTTAAAGCTCTTCCTGACTCTCAGATCTGCGAAGATAGAATTTAGTAGCCACCATTGCTTCAATAGACTCCTGCTATATCGTCCCCCAGGTCCTAGATCCATGCTCACTAACAAAATAGGCAATCTGCTAGAACTAAAAGTGAACTCATCTGACCTAACAATTCTTGGGGACTTCAATTTCCATCTGGAAACCCCCCTCAACAAGGACTCTGTTAATCTCATTGACCAAATGAAATGAAAATGAAATACCAGCATTTGTAAAGCGCACAGCTACCTCTGCAGAGGTGTCCCGGTGCTGGGGGCTGTTGGGAAGATTAAGTGAGCTATTGCCTAGAGTCATATGGTGCTGGGCTAACCTGCCGCTGGCACCGGGGATCAAACCGTGAACCCCGTGGTCCGGAGTCAGGGCCCTGTTCTAATAACCCACAGCTTAAACGGTTGTCCTCGCTCCCTTTAGTTTGGTCCTACCACATGGGGGTTATATTCAAGATTACAGGTATGATGTGTGAACAAAACATCAAGCGACCTAACCTGCACATGACTTGACGCCTATGGCACAATCTTAATGACGATTTGTTAAATTTCTCTCTTGCCCTGACGGTTCCACAGATCTCATTATATCTAGAGGTAGCCACTTGTAACTATCATCAATGGATAAACTGCTCCCTAAATCGTCTGGTTCCATCTAAAAGCTATCATTATCGTAAATCGAATCCTTCAGAACCTTGGGTCAATGAAAACTTAAGAGACCAAGAACGAAAATGTTGTAGATTAAAAAGGAAATGGAGACTGGACTCCAAAGAATGTTACAAAGCTGTAATATGCTGCTCAGCCTCAATCCAATGCTACAAAAAGATGATTCAACACAACATATGCCCGGGAGGTGACTTGGCAGCTCACCCCCTTTGAATCCTTGGTTCGTAGGTTTGAGGGGTCAAGGGGTCTGATTTCTAAAACGTACTCCGTCCTACAGCACTCTCAACAACTCACGCCTCATGACTACCAGATGCGCTGGGCTTCTGACCTGGTGTCTGACATCTCCTTGGAGGAGTGGGCCGGCTTGTGGAAGGACACCCCTAAGGTGTACCGTAGTATGCCACAGCGCGAATCAGCATACAAACTTATGACACTATGGTATTATATCCCCACTCACCTCCATCGGATGTTTCCGAACTCCCCTTCGCTCTGCTGGAGATACCAGAACAATAGAGGGGACTTCCTGCACATCTGGTGGTCTTGCCTGGGTCTCGCATTGTTTTGGAAGGAGGTCCTCAGTCACATTAAAGAAGTGGTGGGTTTCCCGGTTCCTCCTACACCGTCACTAGCAATTATGGGCATTGGGCCCAACACGCTGAAGGCCATGACATCTGCAGAATGGCACCTGATCCTTCGCCTACTTGGAGCGGCGAGACAGTCCATTGCCTGCTGTTGGAAAAGGCCCCACCTTCCTCCCATTGCTGCTTGGTTCCTTCGGTTGTGGGATGTCCTGGGCTTAGAATTACTCACGGCACGCCTTAATCACACGGACACACAATTTGAGCACATCTGGCAGCCACTTATACGCCACTTCACTAAAACTGAGCACTCCCGCCTGATGCCCCACTGGCTGCGCACCCTGCAGCTGTTTGAAGACTCCCTGGAGCCCTTCTCTTGGGGTCGGAAATCAGAACCCCCGGAAAGGCAAACTTGAATTAGCAGGCGGGTCCTCTTGCCCCTGGGATCACAGGCCCCCACTCTGGGCCTCGGCTCCCCATCCAGCTTCGACCCCCACCTGGTGCTGATTTATTCCCCTTCATTTTGCATTTTCATTTTTTCTGATTTCTGTTTCTTTCTTTCTTTTGTTGTATGTTCTCGTTCCTATTACAAAGGCAAAGATTATTTTGTGTTGTCGCAGTGCGAGGTACTTTCTTCCCATGAGGTGAGGGTCTCATAGTTGCTGGGGCTACGCCTACTTAGACGCTACTGCATTCCCAGCTGTGGTGCTATGCCATTCCTCTAATGGACTCTGGACTGGCTGTTGTACTCTTGTTACTCCCATATGCTTTCCCTTGGCCCAGGTCCCTTGGCTCCGCCGCTTGTGACTTGGGAGGGCTCCAAGCTTCACATTGCACCTGTTTAGCATGTTATGAGGGGAGGGGGCTGCCTTGGTAGGACGAATTTGAACTGATATCTCAATGTACAGCCTATCCTAAGATGCCATCTCACAGTTGTTTTTACTGCAACATGTATCTTCTATTTGCTTGTCTTCAATAAACAGACATTAAAACAAAGAGATGATTCAAGTAGAATAAACTTGCTACTGCACTCTTAAATTCGAAGCCACAAAGAATTCCTCAAAGGAACTGCTTGCCACGGTGAATTTTTTTTCAAAAATATCATGGCCAGTCAGCGGTTTTGCAATACTCTGACATCCTTCTTTCAAGACAAAGTGAAATCTGTCTATGACACTTTTTTGGTCCCGAACAGGCCTTCTGGTCATACAACCAGCCAGGTTGCTGAGGGCCTTTCAAAGCCAATTGAGGCATTGACAAACCATAAATGCAGTAAAGCTCCCTTTAATGCATCGACAATGCTAAATCTAATCTACCAGCGAGTCTCTCTCTTAAAAACAATGATGGCATTTTACAAACTTTCTCCTCCCTGTCTGTAGTTCAGACCTTAGACATTTAAAACAAGTCAAATTTCAAAATCAAAGACCCATGTCCGCCTAAAATCATGCATCTAGTACCGGAGATCACTGCTGCCCATCTTACAGGCATTTTTAACAGGCTGTTCGATACAGGCTATTTCCCAAAGGAGTGGACAATTGCTTTCATCATTCCACTCCTAAGAAGCTGAAGCTAGATTTAACTGACCCAAATGATTACTGACCAATTTCTTGCCTTCTGTTTCCAGACAAAGTCGATAAGAAGGCCATTAATTTGGAATTAACGGCTTTTATCAAAAACAATCAGCTACTGGATTCAACTCAGTTCGGGTAACAAAGCCATCATAGCACGGAACTTGCATTAATAACTGACACCGAAAAAATCAGACAGACCTGAGATGGTGGAGGCATTGGGGTCCTGATCTTATCAAATCTTTGGGTCGCCTTTGATACGGTCAACCATGACCTTCTTGTTGACCGGCTTGCCTCCATCGGTATTAAAAACATAGTTGTCGCCCTGTTAAAATCCTTTCTCATGGGTCATGAACAAACAGTGGCCTTAGGAGAATTCATATCACCATCTTTCATTTACCATGTGGGGTGCCTTGAGGGTCTTCTGTAAGTCTTACCCTCTGTATGTTAACCGTTGGCTGATCTAATTAAATCTTATGGTTTTGCTCTAGTGTCCTACGCCGACGATACTCAGACCATCGTATCGGTAGCTGGCAATCTGAACACTACTGCTGAGAAATTCCATGATTGCATTCTCCACATTGGCAGTTGGATGAGAGGCAATTGCTTGAGGTTGAACTCCTCCAAATGAGACGCTTTGTTGTTCGACCATAACCCCTCCTTCTGGTCCTCTAATTGGTGGCCCCATGAACTCGAAACTCTCCCAACCCCAAATGTAAAGGTTAAAAACCTGGGTGTGATATTCGACAACCAAATTTCTTTTGAAGGGCAGATAACCAAATTACCTTTTCATGCTTTTTCATCCTGAAACTTCTTAGGAGGGTCTTCCCCTACATCCCACCGACCTTGCAGCAAACCGTAGTCACAGCTCCTATTACCTCTAGGCTAGGCAACTGCAACGTGTTGTTTACTGCCATCCAAAAACATTTACTGAACAAGTTGAAGACCCTTCAACACATGGCAACATGATTGCTTCTGGACATTCCCAAACATAGGTATGCAACACAAGCCCTGATCCATTTACACTGGCTCCTCATTGGAAAGCGCATTAACTTTAAAGCCCTGTGTATAGCTTTTAAATCATTACATGACTTGGGTCCTGCCCATTGCATCGTTAGCCCGAGGAGGAGCTAGCCCAATGATGAAGCATGGCACCCATCCATGTGCGTAAGGACCCTTGCTCCTATTGGAGCGTATCCCCCATCTAACCAAATGTTCCTATACACACTCTCCCCATTGTGGTCACAAGGAACTGCATACTCTTGTTGAATCTTTAGATATGTTAAGGAGCTCATTGCTGGATCTAAACGTTCCTGGTCCCCCTCGTTTGATATATTTACAATAAATGTACCTGTTGTACTTTAACAATATGTTCCCACATTTAAACAGTTCATATGTGGCTAATGGCATGTTCTCTATTTTATGTATCATATGATGAAGTACTAAAAGAAAAAAGTATTACATTTTCTAAAACAATTTGTTAATAATGCTTGATATAGATTAATCTAAATCATTAAAACAAGAAAAAAATATTATTGTTGCACAAATTGCTGCACCTATTTGAACATGTTAATGCTAAAAGTAGTTAGAAATGTTAATGTTTTTGATTTTTAAATCAAGAACATTGATAGTTATTTTAATGAAATATGTGATTTACTTTTTTAAGCTGTTGGTCTTTTTAGAATTTGTTTACTTGGAAATGGTTTCTTTCTTCTTGTGGTAGATGACAGTTATTTTTTGAAATTGTGAAAGCAATAAAAAATGTTAATATTTAATTATAATGAGGTGTTTTTATTTTTGGTGACCTGCTTCTTCAAGTGACATTGCTTTCTATTGAAAAAACATTTCTGTAAAGGAGGAAAAAATTTAATTTTTTTAAATCAATCGTTAATGTTACATTTCAACTTTCATTTCTGTTGTTTTACAAAAAAGTGTTAATAACCTTTGTTACACAAAATGTTAATTTACCTCCTGTGACAAAGAAATATGACTTCATTAGTAAATGAAATTACGCTATTAGTTGAGACTCACGTAATAAACACTATTCTTGTCAGGGTGAACCATAAAAATCACTAAATTAACATGTGCTTAACCCTGTGGCACCTTGCCACAAAAGCAGCCAGATGTAACTCAGAGGCAGTTTGTAAAGAATGTATGCAACACTCAAACATAAAATCCACAACAAATTTTGAAAAATAGAGTCAATTTTAATAAATAAAATTACACTAAAATGATAAAAATCCAATTGGTAGAGCTAGAGCTATGAATATTTTATAGTTTCAGTTAAAGGTATCTACAAAAAACACAAAGCGCCACTCGTGGTTATCTGGTTGTGATAGATTGGGTCAAAGTCACAAGTTCAGGCCGTCCTCAATGGAGCATTGGTCGGATACAGTGACCAGTCAGACCAAGGAGCCTCAGCTGGAGCTTCACGTTGGCAGGACCTGTGAAGAGATGATTGTCGACGTGAGGCGCAAGGTCACCTTTGGAGATTTCCAATGGCGGTTGACCAGGCAGATGCTGTTGGCACAAACTGCAAGTCACCATCAGAACTTCATGTTGGCGAGAGACGCAGCAGTCGTTGCTGACGCGAATAGACTGCTTGCAGTCACGAAGAGCCTAAAACCTCTAATATTCACCTGTAGCTAAGCCTTTCAAGTTTTGAAGTGGGAGAAGCACACTCTGATGCCAGCCAAGGGTCCAGGTCCCGGTAGAGTAGCCCTTGTGGATCAGGATTCACTCCAGAAGAGGGCAGTAGCAGGTCCCAGAGAGCAGCAGCAGAGGACAGCAGGAGGGCTTGGTGCTGGTCAGCTGGGCAGTTACAGGGAAGGCCTCTGAAAGCTTGTTGTGTCACTGTAGCTCAAATGGGAGGTCAGCAACCTGACCCTTGGAGTCACCTCTTGGGATCCTGGGTTCAAGGCAAGCAGGTCCAGTCTCCTTCTTCAGATAGCCGAACACATCTTCCTCTCAATCCTCCACAAGTCCAGGAGTGTTCTGAGAGTGCCACTTTTATACCCAGTGCCACCCTGTGTGTTGGGGCCCCTCTCTTTGTCTCCCCCCCAAATTGTTTATGGTCAGTTCTGCATCTTCCCCTGGGTTTGGCTACAAACTGTCTAGGATGAAAATGGGGAGGTGAGTCCAGGTGCAGGGACAGAACAAGCCTCTTCGGAAGGCAGGAAGGGATTGGGCACAGCCCTCTGGCTACCCTTCCCTTTGAAGCCCTGGAAGAGCTGAGTATACCATCCCAGGCTATCCTGCTCCGGAGAGAAACATCATGCCCCACACCCAAGGCCCTTTTGTTCCCTGTCTGGAAAGAATACACATCATACCGCAGGAGAACCAATACAGTCATTTGACAGTGGCAGGAAGGCACATTTTTTTTGGGTAGGAAAATGTTGACTTCTTAAAGAGGCATTTTCAGAATAGTAATTTTAAATAAGATTATGCCATCTAAGAGGATTTTAAATTACAATTGCAATGAGTAGAAGAAGTAGTAGGACCATAAGTGTAGTAAAAGAACTGTGTAATTCGTGAGCACTACCGCAGGCCTGGTTCAGTAAATTTTCACTGATAGCCAGAAGCAGTAGAAAACCTCAGATAGAATCATGCCGGGATGTAAAAGACCGAAATTGAAATGGTCAAGAACTGACAGGGAAGGCAGAGCACGTAGTTGCTCGCATTAGCCGGGCAGTCAAACAACTTGCTTCCGTCCTACCCTGGCTCTGGGCCCCGTGAGCTTCTGGCTATCAGTGAAAATTTACTGAACCAAGCCTGCAGTAGTGCTCATGAATTACACAGTTCTTTAACTACACTTATGTTCCTGATGAAGTGCCACTAGACCGGTTAGGGGCTTACCAGGCACAAAACATGTCGACCCACTACACCACTTTAGCCCAATAGGGCCATCGTATCCATTTAGGAGTCTATTAATTTTAATTAGGCAAGTGCTACCAAAAGAATAAACACATTAGTTTGATTGCCCTAGACTTATTTTATCCTACCCACTCACAGCACTACCCAGTCTACACACCCGCACTCACCCAATGGCTTCATCAAAAGATCTCCGCCAAAGAGCCCCGTTCGGGGGTGCCCGTTGGGCATTGCAGCGCCGGCCCGACAAGGAGCAGGCCCTATGATGAAGCATGACATCCTCCAGGGTGTGTGCGGGCACTTCTAAGAAAGACCTCCCTTTCTCCTCCTAACCTAGGAACTGCACACCCCTTTGTTATACATTATCCCCTTGGAGCTTGTGTGCAGGACCTGCCAAAATATAGCTCCTGGTTCCTCTTGTTTACGACATAAACAAAAACAACCCAGATCCTGAAATATGGAGAGGACAAGGACAGAAACTAACCCAGTCAGGACATACCAAAAAAATATATAAATTCTAGCCCAGAACTTGGAACCAAATCCCTGAGGCGCCCAACAGAAGAACTAACTTCAGAGGGAGAGAATTTAGCACAACCTTTTAGCAAAGTAATGAGGAAAGGAGGGAAAACACAGGCCCAGTTATGCAAGTAACAAAAGCAAGGACCAAGGGCAAAACACCAACTACCAGAAATAAAGTGATGATGTGACACAACAAATAAGAGTCCCATTCATCCACAATCCGTGGGCAATAGCTGAAACTACCAAGCGTGAACTAAAGCAGAATTGGATCAACAAACCCTCCATCAACATACCAGAAGAAGAGGACAACAAAAATGAAGAATGCAGAGAAGTGCATAGAAGGGGAGAGGGCAGCAATTGCCACCACGGAGAGGCCAAGGCAGTAAAGCAAGTGTGCCAGAGAATAGCCAAAATGACCTAGTGGACCATCCACTACAGAAAACATGGGAGTGAACTAAAAGGACCAATCAAGGAAGCGGAACCAAACTACAGCTGACAAAAGCACCGGTGCACAGCAAGGGAAAACCTCCAGAAGTTGACAACGAGATGGATCAGCATAGGAGATATCTCCAGTCAAAAGGCATAAAACAGATAGACCCAGAAAATGAAAATCTACTACACAACAATAGTTCCAGAGGCACAGCACAATCCATAAACAATACCAGAGGGCCATACCAGGCACCAGAAGAGGGTGCCCTACAAAGAGGTCCTAGAAACATAACCAAATTGGATAAAGCAGACTACACCACGTGTACATTCTTAAACATATATGAAGGCAACACGCCTCTATGCTAGAGGGGGCAGCAAGAGTTATTTGTGACAGGAGAGAATGGCAGTACACAGCACAAATAGTAAACACTCTATGAAAAGCTCAGAATTCCTGATGGGGGGGTCTGAGACAGCAGAAGCAGCCAGGAAACAACAAAACAGGGAAAACCAAACCCCACGACCAATAGGAACCAGTAATGAGAAATAGCCCAATTTCATATTGAGAGCATGTGTATGCGAGCATAAGGCTGAAAGACTAACCAGAGCAAAGGGGCCAACAGATAGGTGCACAGAAGGTAGATAAGGACTGTGACAAGGAGGAAGACAAAGTAGTAATGTAGCCTATACCCGGGAAAAAAATTTAGGCGGTGGAAAAGGAAAAAGTTACATGTTCTAATTCAATAGTCCGATATGCTGACACCTGAGGAATGCTCACAGTGCAGCTTGTGAATACTCAGTAGTAAAAATAATGTGGACAGAGCAGGACTTTGGATTTAAATCTGCCTCTTGTAGAACTTTGCATGCCTACTACTGGAGATTTTTCTGACCCGTCAATGTCCAAAGTCTGTGAAAATCATATAGGGGCACCAATAATGCCTAGATGTTTGATCTGTACATACCCCAAAAGTACCAATACGGATCCAAGGTCATTTATTTTGTAGATATATTGCAGTAGAAGAAGCTAATTAGTACAATCAGAAGATGCTCCTTTGCCAGGTTCTGTGTCAGCTTATCTTATAAAAACCACAGAACCTCCCCCTCAGAACCTTGGTTTGATGACAAACTTAGGTTACAAAAACAAGCCTGCCATAGACTGGAAAGGAAATGGCGCATCTACTATGAACCTCTAGATAAAGATGCGTACAAACTGGCCATTTCAGTATATAAGGAGATGATTGTGAAAGCAAAATCCAGCTACTTTGGAGCTAAAATCCACGCCTCCCTAAACTCCTCTATGGAACTATTTTTTTGGCGTGGCAAAACAACTAAACAAGGTTCCCGAAACTAAAAACACCACCACCGATCTGGCTTTCTGTAATTACTTAGGCTCTTTTTTCAAGAACAAGGTTACTCTACAATCTGCTCTTCTCAAATTCTTCTCTCTACCTCCGTTCCAAAGGTCCGGATTCTTTGGCCGCTCAGGATTCAAATACAAGTATATCATCAATCTACTCGTCCCAACTAGACAATTTCACAGTCTCTCTCTCTAACGCGCCTGTACATATAGCTTCTGTTCAGTCCCTACTCAGTCAGGTTAAGTCAGCCTCTCCTTTTGATCCCTGCCCCCCAGTATCCTACATCTTGCACCCGACATCATATCCAAGCACCTCACTATCTTTTTTTTTCAATTACCTTTATTTCTCAATTTTAACAACAAACCGCAGCAATACAATTATAACATTTCAACTTACCGGTGAGGCATATGCAATGACAACATGTTTTGAAACATTTTATTTTTCCGTGCTCTGCTGCTAGCGCCGGGACACCTCTGTTGGAGGTAGCTGTGCGCTCTACAAATGCCAGTAATAATAAATAATAATAATAAAGCAAAGCAATCTTTACTCAGGGTATACTGGTGCATGTTTCCTCAAAATGTTAGCGGTCTAACCACCCTATTGTGAAGCGCTCTGAAAAGTCCGGGTAAAGTCCGCGCCATATAAAAACACATAAAATAAATAAAACTCTCTGCTCATTTTCCCCTTCAAATATGCTCACATCAGTCTCCGATTCATTCGAGGAGTCTGCATCCATATTATGGTTCAGAATGCATCACATAGTTCCCTCCACTCCCTGAGATCCTCCTCTAATTTCTCATCCCAACTGCTTAGTTTCATATGTGTTTCTTCAGCCAGTGTCTATTCCCCCACATCCCAATGCCAGAGTTCTACCGTGGGGGCATGCTGACCCATCCACGTCATGGCTACTCTACGACCTCACATATATCTTAAATCTGATTTTTGAGACCAGTTACTATTCAAAAGAATGGAAAAGAGCTTCCATCCTCCCTCTTTAAAAAAAACAGGATGGACGCAAGTGATCCGAATAACTACCGCCCGATGATCTTCCTTTTCCGGCAAAGGCCATTAATAAGGCGCTTTCCGCTTTCATCAGCAACAATGGACTTCTGGATAATACCCAGCTTGGTTTCTGAAGCCAGCACAGTACTGAACTGGCCATAATTGTTGCCTCTGAGGAAATTAGACAAACTTTGGATGCAGACAGGAATGCTGCCCTAATATTATTAGATTTCTCAGCAGCAATCAACACCGTCAATCATGGCCTGCTTATCAACCGTCATTTTACTCTAGGAATCAGGGGCAGGACGCTTCAGCTCCTGAAATCCTTCCTCTCAGATCAAGAGCTGTTCATTGCTCCTGGACGAGTTCAACTCCCCCTCTTTCTCTCTATCATGTGGGGTCCCGCAGGGTTAATCTCTGAGCCCTACTCTCTTTAATCTTTACATGACCCCTGGGCCAAATTGATCAAATCTTTTGGCTTTGCAGTGGTGTCCTACGCGCATGACACCCAGATTTTGGTGTCAGTGGCCAGCAATCCTGATGACACCGCTTCCAGATTCCATGACTGCATGCTCCAGATAGGGACCTGGATGCCCCACAATTTTCTCAAACAAAACTCGGGTAAGACCGAAGGGTTACTCTTTGGCCGAAATATATCCTTTTGGTTTAACAGATAGTGGCGGCAGCATCTGGGAGAAACCCCTCGCCTGTATCCAAGGCTGAGTTTAGGGGTTACCTTTGAAAGCAGTCTTTCTATTTATGGTCATATCAGTGCTATCACTTCTTCATCCTTTTTCATGCTAAAAACTCTCAAGAAAATCCTACCATTCATCCCATTGATTTACGGATAAATGTATTTTCTCCCCTTATTATTTCTAAAATTGATTACTGTAATGCCTTATTTACCAACATCCAGAAAAGATGCTTACTAAAATTACAAATGCTTCAGAATGCGACTGCCCGCTTACTCCTGGCAATTCCCAAGTTTCAATCTGTTTCCCAGGGACTTTCCCAGCTTCACTGGCGTCCAATTAAAAAACGTATAGACTTCAAGGCCCTCTGTCTCACCTTTAAGGCACTGCATGATGTGGCTCCCAAGTATCTTAAACAACGGTTCCAATGGTACACCCCCAGTAGACCACTCAGATATTCATTAGCTCATAATCTTGTAGTACCAAGATTTAAATGATCTCACTGGGGTGACAGGAGCTTTATTACCTGTACTGCTATGCTTTGGAACTCGATGCCTGTAAATCTTAAGAAAAAAACATATCTGCTGTCTTTTTCACATAGCTCTTAAACCCTGGCTTTTCAATACTTAGACCTCCTGTTTTCTGCTTAGATTTGTGACCTGTCTCCCAGAGCTTTAGCATCTAGACACCCTTAGGTAGTAGAGTGCTCTACAAGTTTAATTTTCATTTCATCTTTTGGGCTCTCATTGTGTCTTCTGAATTGAGTGGCTGTCTCCCAGGACATCACTCCAGCGATCCAGAGCAAAGAGAATTTTTAGATTGAAGGGCATTGAAAAACAGGAACTGAGTGCTATTCCTCCTCCATTTATCAGAGCTTCTTTAAGACATGACCTGTGCTCACTTATCAGAGGGCTTGGCACACCTAGGAGTACTAGGGGGAGCCAGTGGAAAGTATGTTGAAAAATGCTTAAGATTGTGGTTTAGCTCAGATGGGTTTTGGAGGTGAAATGAAGGTGCCACACACCTGATGGTGAGACCCGGGGCTTTATAGCAGATATAGTGGTAAGGTCACCAGTACATCACATGACCTCACAAGCTCTGTTTCTCTCCGTTCGCCAACAACCGTCCTGGAATCACCAACCCACGACATTCCACTTTCTTTTCCTGGTTCTACCCAGGCACCGACACAACAGGAGGCAAAATGCTTGAACCAACTGTGTGCTGTACCAAAGGGAGACAACCAGCATCATTTCAATGGTGGATCATGTCCAGTTTCCAGGATAGGCCATAATAAACTTGGCACATAAATATGAACTGCATAGTGGTGCCAAAGCTGAGGACACCAATGCCGAAAGAAAGTACAGCAGCATCTGATATCCAATGAATTTAGGATCTGCAATGATTAGATTGCAGGACATATCTGAGAATTTAGTAGAGGATATTTTTAAAGCATGTCATCAAGCAAACCATAAGACTGTTTGACAAATCATCAATAATTTTGAGTCTTTTTTCAGTGTAGAACACGCTTTTTAAAAAAAATGGAGCATATAGAAGAAATTGGCCATGGGCACATATTAGCTGGAGGTATTAGCATCTCAGCATGTGCTTGCCAGTTTTTAATGCAAAACAGCAGCACAAAGGCCTCTTCACTGCATCAGCATTGTGGTGTGAAACGAATGTTTCAGTGCCTTACCAGTGCTCAATTTCAAAAGGTGGATGCCAGTGGAGGCCAGCAGCACCAATTTTGGGGTGCCAGCACTTATCTTTCCTGATCAGACATTTCCCGAGAGCAAGAGACAGAAAACACACAAAGAGGGACGAAGTGAAAAATTGAAAAACTAAATGGAAAAACTGTCACAAAGGTAGAAAGGAGGAACCTGCCAGAGTGAGATAAAGAGGAAGGGGTGTCTGGTGATGAACTGGAGAGGCCTGAAGTGGATTGAAGACTATGTAGCCTAGTATTCAGCTCTCTGACATTGAATAGCACCGGCCGTGGGCGTCTGGCACCAGCACTTATTCTGTTACAAATTAAGCACTGTCAGCCTCACAAATGTCTTTATGAGTCTACGAGCCTTATACTCAAAAAACGTAGCATTAATTCAGTCAGTGCAATGAACTTTGTGAAGGCAAAGTCTAGAATTGCAAGACACAAAAAACACTAATAGTTCATAATATTTGCAAACGGAAGCGACCCGCGTCCATTTCTGCTCGCAAATTAATGCACAAATACTTTGCATTGTTCATGGGAGCCAGGTTCACAAAGTAATTTATGGTTACATAATTCAATTTTTTATGTAAATTTTTAGACAATGCTGGTCGGGCGGAAGTGTGGTGAGATTATCCTTTTGTGAAATGCATGCACTTGTTATCCACTGTAAATCTGGACAATGTGCTAACTTTTATTGCCAAATCTTCCCGTACTTTCTTGGTGTGCCAAGAAAGCCCGATCCTCTTCAGGAGCTGCCATTGGTTCAACACAAATGTCAAGAATGATCTCCAGTATGCCAGTAGCAGCATTCTGTCTCTGAAACCCCCTCTCCTTATTCTGTAGATCCACCTTGCACCCAGATGTGCCTAAAATTACTTCTGGCATGTAGGGGCTACCTTTTTGTAAAGTCTACTCTCAGATGGCAAGCATTTCCGCCAATATGTCAGCAACCGCATTTTGCTATAGGTGCCCCTACATGCCAAGAAATACTTCCAGGGTGCCAGGGCCTGCATTCCACTGTGGGTAATTCCTGGTATCCATATGTCCTGGTTGCCCTCCTCCATAAATCAAGAATTACCTCCAATGTGCCAGGGCCAACAACACAATTAGCATGCATAATACACACCCAAACACTCACTCACACTTGCACATTTCCAATCAGCATTCAACTATACTCTCACATGCACTCTCTCTCTCTCACTCTCACACACACACACACGCATATTCTCTCATACTCAATCTCACACTCACACTTTGTCAGTGGCACCGAATCTCTGTCACTCAGACACACTTTTCTAATCGCTTTTGTTAGAAAATGTTGCACTGCTACTGACCCTGCTATACCTGTCTTGCCTTCTAGTGAAAGTTGGTAAAACATTTTCTCTATATACCATTCAAAATTCAAGTCCAATGGCATTTTTAATGTTCGTTTTCATGTATGATGTAAATGAAATAGTGCACTTCCATTTAATAGGTGAACAGAATGTGTATTTAGTTTTACTTGTGAATCATATTCGAAATGGACTACATCAAATTAGAAAAATTTTAAATGTAGTGTTCAAATGGTCTTATGTCGTGTGGGAGTCCTTCAGGCAGTCCTGGCTTTTTAGCCAGAAACACTCGTCTCACAATTTCACCAAAAAAAAGCTACAAGCCCCACAGTGCAAACTTGTTGTGTCTAAAAGCCAGGACTGGCTGAAAGTGTGACAAAGGACAGTGGACCACTTGGCAACTGTTGGAAATGACCCTTTCTGCAGGGTCACCCCTAAACCTTTTACCTTCCTCATCCCTTTTTTCTGAATTTGTTTTTGTTGGCTTTAGGACTCTGTGCACTTTACCACTGCTAACCAGTGCTAAAGTGCCTGTGCTATCTCCTTAAAACATGGTAGAATTGGCTTATACCCAATTGCCATATTTCATTTACTTAAAAGTCCCTAATAAAGAGCACCACAAGTGCCCAGGGCATGAAAATTAAATGCTATTCGTGGGTCTGCAGCACTGATTGCGCCTCACACTTAGGTAGCCGTTTAAACATGTCTCAGGCGTGCCATTGCAGAGCCTGTGTGTGCAGTTTAAATCACCATTTTGACCTGGGGCCAAATAAATCTTTTGCCAGGCATCAACCTTCCTTTTTGCTACATATAAATCGCACCTAAGAGAGGCTTTGGACAGCCCCAAGGACAGGGTGCAGTGTAGATAAAAAGCAGGACATGCACTTTTAGGTTTTACATGTCCTGGTAGTTAAAAATTCCTTTAAA
The DNA here is from genome assembly GCF_964204655.1 of Triturus cristatus. NCBI lineage: Eukaryota > Metazoa > Chordata > Amphibia > Caudata > Salamandridae > Triturus > Triturus cristatus. Next base: position 1,708,547,722 of record NC_140589.1, on the reverse strand, counting down.
ACTTTGTCCACCACTGCAAGGCCTATCCCTCCCATAGCATAGCATTGGGATTGCCTTACTATATTTTATATGTGTAATTTCCAATTAGGAAGATATTATTGGATCAAGTTTGGCGTCTCTGGAACCCTAATTTAAAATCCTGATAGTCAGATTTTAAATAACAATTCTGTAAATGCCACTTTTAGAAAGCTGCAAAAAGAACAATTGATAGACATAATGCTGAACAATGTCAAACATTCACCCCCAGTACAGAGATCTGGGCCTAAATCCATTGTTTGTTTTTCTCACCATGCCATTCAAGTTTGGACCCAGCCATAGGCAAATCAGTCTGGACCCTGCTCCCCAGGGGAACATGCCTGCCTGAACTGCCAGGCCAGGTCCTCCCTGGACCGGAAACAAGCATCCTGAGACCCCTCATCAGCTAGGCTAGTTTGACTCCAGTGGCATGAAGAGCATGGGACCCATGGTGTGTTGATTGAACCCAGCGCAGAAGGCCCGTGTTGCCCTTGCCGCCCTCGGAGCTGACGCATTACAGACGGCGTGAGGCATCTCCAGCCCAGGTCTCTCTCGAGTATCTCCCAGGTCCCATCTCTCGTTCGTGACAGCCTCAACAACGGCCTTTGCATCGCAGCCTCCAGCTCTTCAGAACAGATGCCTCACCAGCTGTGCGCCACATCCCTGATGCCTGGACTTTGCATCGCAAGCCCCTTCGATGGGATTCTCGATGATGACGCAACAGCACGTTGCATTGCAGCCTCCCTGCATTCCGGAACCAATGCATTGCTTTGGCTGCTCGGCTCTTCTCAAACATGGTCCCACGCAAAGCTCCGCAACCAGGATTTAAGTTACTTTTTTAAGCGGGCCTATCTGGGTCCCTGTAGCCAGCTCCATCGTTGCCGGCCTGACTTGTGATTTTGGCCTGGTCCAGTGCGGGCAGATATCCCTTGTTGGCACTTTGTTCCTTTTAGCGCTATTTTGACTTAAAACTTAAAAATGTAATATCTCTGGTTCTACTAATTGGATTTTTGTTGTTTTGGTCTTGTTTTATATATTAAAAATTACTCTATTTTTCTAAACCTGGTGTGAGATCTTTGTTTGTGGTGTTTTCCCTGTTTGCCTGTTTGAAGTGTTGCACAAATTCATTACACATTGCCTTCAAGTTAAGCCTGACTGCTCTGTGCCACGCTTCTAGAGGGTGAGCACAGAGGTTTGCCTGTGCATTACCCTTACTTGGATTGTGGTTGCTTCTTGGCCAGGATTCACACCCCAGTCAATCAAGAACTCTATTTCTAAAAGCAATGATGTAACAATTTTAAAACATAAATTTCTAAATTGTGCTTTAAGCACTTTTTAGTTCAAAGATTGACCAGTGAAGTAGTGAAAGGAGGATTATGTGGGTGCTGGAAATCCACTGCTAATGGAGTAAAACAATGGAGTTTGCTAACAAACTTTGGTACTAACGGCAGTGAGAACCCATAGGGTGCTGCCCTATGTAATACCATCACCAGCAACCCCCACCCTTCCTCTGGCCACTATGCGTAGCGGCAGCAGCAGCAACTGAACGTGTCGGATCTGAGAAGAGGATAAGAAAGCTTCACTGCCAGTACCTGGATGTCCAAGCGGAGCACAGGCTTTGGGAGGATCGGATTGGGACAGAAAATAGGCACGGTCATCAAAATGTAAGTGACCCCCATTAGTGAATTAGATAGCTAAAACAGTGGCCTATGTTTATAAATCTGGGCAGTTTGAACTTGTAAAGCCACGGGGCATAAGTGTTTTGTAAGGTATGGAAGACTGCAGGGACGTGAGCTTGCTGCAGGCAATGTTTGTTCTAAAATAATTGGAAACAACAGTAAATTCCGGCCCAGCAGACAAGCCCAAAACAGGCTCACACACTGACCTGTCAGACCAGCCCTTTCGGCCCTGCCTGACTGCCCTATAGGCCAGTCTGACCGTGAGCTTTAGTACGCTATCACGTGCTCCTTTGCTAAAATATTGGCTCTAGCCCCAATGCCCCACAGAAGTACATTTCGCATGTCTAGGTTGCAGACATGGGGGGAGGGGCGTGCAAACATCGTTGAAATCACAGTGTGTTACTTTTGTTACATTTTTACTCCCGTCTCCATCAGAACAGGGTTCTTAATGCCTCCACATTACGATTTAAAATGTCTGAAGGGAGGCCCGCTGTTTATGTAGGCCTCCATGCCAGCATTTGCAAAAGGTCCCAAGGACTCAAAGACGTGTATGTGGCAGGGGGGTTTTGAATTTCTGTGACATGTCCCTTGGTGCTGTGAGGAGCCCTTGGACTGGTAAGGGAAAGGCTGATTCAGAGAAATACACAATTGTGCTGCCAACAGTCTTTTTTGAGGACCAAACCTTGTATCTTTTATGCCACAACTCCTATTCAGAGGATTAATTTGAATGAATCTGTGGTGAAACGGACGCAGGATGCAAAATTTGCGTAAAAAATCCATCTGTTTGGTATCACACAACATGCACAAACGTGCAGCAGAATCTAAAGGGATGCCCACAATGCACTTTCCAAAATGCAAGCGTTGTGTACATTTAAAACACATATTAACATACACATTTTGCCAATCCTTGAAATGTTTCAGACTCTATCTATATATATATTTCACTCTTCCTGTTTTTCAAAGTCTTCGCCTCTCTTCCACATTTTGACAGCTTATTGGAGCGCCACGTGGCCTCAAAGGTGTAGACAACATATCCTACGGCGAAAGAGCACCGCTTGGGCATCATCCAAAAATTGCACTTGAGACGGTGGAGATTATGCGGAAATCACGTTTACCACTGGCCGGATCCCGTGCCGGTGATGAACCGTCGGTAATAAGGTGTTATCTGCTACAATTGCTCATAACACGGCCGCACACTTGATTGCAGGGTCTGGATCAGCGGACAGTAGGAAGGCACCGCTTAAGCCTCTTCACTTATTGCCTGCTGATGCGGAAATGGAGGATTCCGCGTATTGCTTTGACGCCATCCGTTCCCGTGTTGGGATGCGCCCAGTATGGCGGCACTGCCGACGCGGGCTCTTGAGAGCAACATGGCGCAGGGGACTCGGTTCATGGCAGAATGAAAGAAGAGAAGGAGTCTGGGGGACGCCACTTAATCTGCGTAACCAGGCGCAGTGTCAGGGTCACCGCTGGACATCTTCACTAAGACACAGATAGCTGGGCATTTATATAGACAAAGGGAGGGAGCCATTCGCCAGCCAAAGCTTCTGAAATAATAGAACAACAGCGCCAGCACAGGAAATTACACAAGATATATCTGGAATTAGCATACAACTAAAAATCATGTGTTTGAAACAAAACTAACATTAAGGCCATTAAGAAAAGAAGAAGAAAAAAAAAACACTAAACGGTAATGCCTTTGCAGTGGACATCACACGTGCTTTCTGGAATTAATTGCGTCTGCTTTAATGTACAGGGATACGGCAGTGTGGGACACAGGATTAGCTCTGTCGCCTGTATACGAGTCACCCTGTGATCATTGGCCTTTCAAGCCCATACATTTACGGCACATGTGAACTCCATACCAACCTTCTCAAACTTGCACCCCTCTTTTTGCCCATGCCACCCAACTAACAAGCACGCACGACCACTACTTGCAAAAACAATATTCCTACTTCCCATGTTCAAATCCACTCCTATCACTTTATCCGTAATTCTAATTCTACTAAGTACACAAGAAATTAAGAACATAAATAATAAACAACCAATGCACAAGAAAAACGAAACACATTTTTTTTGCTAACTTCTAATGTTGGATTCCAGAGTAGTGAGCTCTTGCCGAAAAAGCGCTTCAATGCATAGTCAGGGCTTGTAAGCACTGCATAAATACATTTACAATTGACATGACATGGTATGCATCCTACCATGGGGAAATGTACAGAGTCTAATGGAGCACTCACTTGATCAGGTCATGTGTGGTTTATTAATACAATAAATGGTACTGAGATAACTCAACTTCGCATATAAATATCAGAATTTCAGGCTTTTTGGTTTTGTGAGTTTTTAGGTTTAGCAAAACCTTACCAAAACATATGTTCAAGGAAAATACAGAAAGGTTTGCAATTGCAAATAAGAGGAAACATATATTGTGTTGCATTGTAATTGCATTTATATATCGCTTACTAACCCTGACGAGCCGTCACAGCGCTTTTTCGGCAGGTAGCACACTACTCCGGAACCCATAGATGATTAGTGGTGAATTACTATAGTGAAATATGAAATTTATTTGAGTGATGGATATGTTAGTCTGTTATTTGGATTGAAAATGAATAGAGGAGGGATAGAAGAGGGAAGAGTCTTGAAAGTGCTTTTTTATTTTTGAGTCTAGCCACGCATTTACCACTTTACCAAAAGATGCTGATATTAAACGCTTGCACCTTTGGCAAAACTAATTAGGACAATTGAGTTGGACTTTCGCCTTTGAGCACATGGCACCCAACTGATGGTTCATCTGGAGGAAAGTAGTTATCAGGCTCCGTTCCCATCATCATACTGGCTTACAGGGATCTTCCACACTCTATTGCAACATGGCTAATCCTGGAATCATTGCCTTCACCCACATGCCTTCACCAGCAGCCAACCAGGCCTAGAATTTGCTGCCTTCACTTATTGTCCTGCTGCAGGCAAATGGACGAGCAACAGTCAGTGTGCATGGGTGGGCCTGAGAGCTCCTTACGGGGTCCAGAGCGTGGGGGGGCCCTCCATGCACTTTGCAGGGGGGCCCCCCTCATGGTTCGTTACGCCACTGGCAACAGTTAGTGAAGGCGAATGATGAGTGCCTTCATATTATTAGAGAAGATTAAATCAACTGCACAAACACAGGTGAGAAGTGTCTTTGTCCTCTACACAGGACCTTTCCAGGCAACTGAAGAAAGCATTCTCCTTTAAGAAAACTCAGAATATTGGTTTAACATAGTATGCTTAAGTATCTGCACATTATGAAAGTAGTTTACCTCTGCAGTCAATGATTCATGATTGTTTCCTGATACAGAAGTTCCTCTGCTCATCTCTGCATCCTGGATATTTTCCCGCTCCCCAGTGTTCCAGTTTCTTCCACATGTCTACACCCCAGTCTATATTCTCCTACTCCTCCAGCATTCCTTCAGTCTTTCCAGTTTCATACTGTAGAAGGCTAACTTAGTATATGGTGCACACTTATTTAAGTGAAGCATCTTGCACTAATCCAGTCAACCCTTATCGTGATTTTAGTGGTCTTTGATAACCTTTGAAAGCTCTCAAAGTGGCAGCTGTGGAGCGCAGTCTTTAGGCTTATCTTAAAGGAGTGTTAAGCAGCTTGTTTTACCAGGTTAATCATGTAGTGTAAGTTAAACGAAAAAGAACCACACAGTGCATATATAAAAATATGTCTATTTATTACATAACACTCACTAAAACATTGGTATATCTCCTACCCGGATATATAAACACAAAAACACAATAATACTTCATATACAAATAGGTAAATAGACGCAAAATCCAGTGGTCTCCAGGGGGAGACCAAACCATGTTCTAAAAAACTGGAATGCGAAATATGACCAAAGTCGGGACTTGGACCAGGAGACTCAGAGGAGCTGGGGACACAAAGAACCACCCAAGGTGAGTACCCAGGAACCCCACGGAGGGTGTGTGCAGAGTGGAAACACATACACGTGTCCAACAGAAGTCAATGTGAAAGTTGCAGTTGCAGTTTTGAAGAACAAGGACCCTTTCCGGTGGACCCTGAAGAAACCTCATGGAAGACAGAAGGTTGGAGAGTCACCCCACCCATGGATACCCCATGAACCAGGATTCCTACACCAGGCGAGCCGGGTGCATAGGTGCGAAGTGATGTCGGAAACCGCCGTAGACCATAATGGAGGACTTCAGGAATTATGCCACTGGAGAAGACTGTGCAAGATTCCGGTGGAAACCAAGGGTGGATTCTTAAAGTGAAGAATCTGTAAGCATTGGGGACACGGTCTATGCCACTCAGTGGTGGCTAGGAGGCACGTAAGAGCATTTCCTACTGATGTTGGATGATGCAAAAGTGTTGACAGTGATCTAGTCACTACAGCTGTGAGGACCAAGCCACACTGAGGAAGACCAGGATCTGTGCACAAGCTGTCCCAGGTCTGAAGTCGAGAACCAGGGGGGGTGGTGTCCGTCGGGAGCACAGACAAGCCTTGGCAGTTACAACTGGTGTGGAAAGCAAAGAAGGAGAGACATTGGGACCAACAGGCTTCAAGGGACTCACCACCAGCAGGCCCCGAGCAAGCAGAGCAGCCCACTGGAGCAGAAGAAGACCCTCAAGAGGATCCACAGGCCGAAGGCATTGGAGTCGCAAGAAGACCTCAAGCAGATCACCAAAAAGGAAGGCCCACGGTGCAGAGAATGTGGTGAGGATGCTGTACTTGGCAGGAAGAGCTGCTGAAGGCTGGAGCTTCTTGTAGCCCGAAGATCTCTGGAGTGCAGAGCCAACATGCCTTGGCAATGGCAAGTCAATGTGGTGCACAGAGGTTTGGTCCCAGCAGTTCCAACGAGGGATACTGGCCTCAAAATTGCATAGAGGGCAGGTCAGATCTTGAGGGAGTTGCAGAATCACTACCTGTGTTGCTGAGCCTCGGAAAGTCAGTGGGACGTCAGGAGCAGCAGACCAGTCAGCTTTGTTACGGTGCCTGCAGATGCAGGGGAGTGACTCCTTCATTCCAAGGGAGATTACTTTGGGTGTCCTTGATGCCAAAATGTCTGTTGAAGATCCTGGCTGAAGCACAGACACATATGTAGAAGAAGACTTGCAGAACAGCGAGAGCAGTAGCAGCAGGAGTCTTCCTTGATGCAGTCTCGGTTCCAGGTGAAGTCCAGCAAAGTCCAATTGACCAGACTGTCCAAGAGTGACATGGTTTCAATCTTGAGTCTTGTCCCATGACGAATCTGAGGACCCACCCACAGGTAAGTCCTTAAGTACCCTAAGAGAAGGGTTGGAACACCTCAAGGGTCTCTCCCAGAGGAGGGACTGGACAGAGGGGAGGATACTCCCATGTCCTTTGTCCAGTTTCGTGCCAGAGCAGGAGCCAAGGGCTCCCCTGAACTGGTTCAAACTGGAGTATGCAAAGAAGGCACCAAATGTGCCTTCAAAGCATTCTGGTGGCGCTGGCAAGCACCCCCACCCCAACCCAATACACTAAGTCCTGTCTGGGAGGTGGTCACACCTCCTTGTGACAGGAAACCTATTGCTCTCCCTTCCCAAGTTCGAGCTTGGCTCAGCATCAGGAGGGCAGAATTGTGTCTGTGGTCGGCAGCAGCACTAGCTTGCTGTCCGACACTGAAAAGCTGTAACTGGAAGTACAGGGGGGTACCCCAAGGGAGCCCCCCCAGTACATCGGATCATACTTCCAACACTGGAATCAGTGTTGGCGTATGAGTCCAACTTGTTTGATACCAAACATGAATAGGTTTGGTGCAACCACTATATAGGTAGACATCCCGTAATTACTGATGTCCACTATATGTATTAAATTGGCTGACCGCACTTACAAAGCCTGGAGAATCAACTCTGGGGTTTGTAGGGGTGCTCTGCTCATGCAGGGGCACCCTCACACTTGTAACCAAACACCCTGCCTTCAGGACTGAAAGGGCTGCCATAGGGGTGACTTATAGGTTTTAAGTGTAGTGACATCAGGTATAGGGAAACTTATATATGTTGTAAAAGGTGCAAGCACTAACTCACACAAGCTGTAATGGCAGGACTGTAGTCACAGTTTTGAGCGGTCTCTCATGGGTACCACAATACATTGTGCAGCCCATGGGAGAGCCCTGGTGGACCCCTGGTGTACCTATGCCCTGGGTACCTCAGTACCATATACTAGGGAATTACAAGGGTACACCAGCAGCCCATTGTGAATGTACAACAGTACCTACTGTGGTCAATTTAAGGAGGAAGCACTGTGACGGGTCCTGATTAGCAGGATCCCAGTCAGACTAGTCAAAAAAGCACATTTACACCAGCAAAATGTGGGGGTAACCATGAAAGCAAATCCTACTTTCCTACACACACGATCCTTTCCCACTTCCTGCATCAGTTCCTTTACGTTTCTGCATTTAGTGCCACATAGCTGCTTTTCCGCTCACCTAGACTTCCAGCCATTTAAAGCTAGTCAGTTGGTCACCTTTATTACCAGGCACATTATAGTCAGCATTGTACTAGCAGTCCATCACTCCAGGCTCCTGGTTTCTTTGCCATTTCTCCTAAGTCTACAGCTAGTCAACTCAACTGTTGACTAGCTGTTCAGTCCACACACATCCATAGTGGTGAGACCGAAGAGGCAATCTCGAAAGGAGGCAATTAGGCTGCTGCTGTGCTGAGGTTTGGTTTGGCTTCTTGTAAATCAATAGGCACACATTCTTATAGTGAGGCTCAATGTCCTCTACTACTTCACGTCTGGGAGTAGTGAGGACAAAGAACAATTTCATATATGGAGGAGAGTAAGTAGTTCATCCAAGTGGTTTGAAAAGAAACACCACTGAACTGAACACTCTTCCACCCCATCTGCGTTCTGCTGGGCAGAGGTTTTTAGGTTTAGGGAAGCAACACAAACCAGCTCTATAGCTACAAACATGAGGATCTCTACAGAGACTATCAGCTGCAGATGTCCTCAATTTAAGACAGCTGTGAAAGTTGTAACTTTCAATTCAGACTGACCAGAAATAGTCACATTTTTTTTATTTTATTTAAAAAAAAAATCTTTTTATTATACTCATTATCAACAAGGCATAGATCTTTCAGATGGTATACACACACATTGAAAATCAGCAAAGCACATCCCCAATACATTACTATGTTGAAATTCAATATGTCATATTCATAAACAGTACCCCTCATGTTATATACGTCTCCCTCCCTAGTGTTCCTCATCCAGACTCTCATCTGCCTGTTCTTGCGGTAGTTCACAGATATTTCCCCTGAATTTATTCCATGCCCCCAAGATCTTGCTCCATTTTCGGGGACAGCCGCAATTAATGAACACCGTTCTCTCAGTTACCATGGCCGTGCCCATGTCCTTACACCATGCGGCGAGTGACGGTATTTCCGCTGCCCCCCATTTTTGCGCAATGTTGCGTTTAGCAAAATAATCACATTTCTTAACTAGCAAACACGGCAGTACTCATGAGGGCTCACCATTTTATTTTGTTTTGACTTTACTCAATGCCTTCGATAGAAAGAAAGCAGTGGGACAAATTTACATTTGCCAGGTGGTTCTAGGCAGGGCTGTGAGATTGATATACATATTGAAGAAATCACATCAACAGCGTCTCTTAGGATCAAAAACAATATGCCAGCACATACAGATATTTATGACAAACTGTGTTTGTAGGTAGAAGACAGCGGAGATCATCAGCTCAGGTGAGATATATCTATCTATCTCAGATTTTGCAAAAGTCATTCCAAAGAGCCTTCTTGGCAACTTGTGCGACATATTGCCATAGGCTATCAAGTCAACCGAAGATCATTACAGACTTGGAAAAGCTGTTAATGACTGGATTTTCCAGACAATTGGGGCGTTGGGTCATTGGTGTTTTTTTTTCAGTGCATTGCTTTGTGACGTGACCTATATGTTATATAAGCACAGTACTCAAATCCTCCATAATATAACGCAACGTTATGACTCTGCATGCAAAAGCAAACATGCCTTT